>NC_072793.1:9192500-13992500 GCF_028583425.1 Eublepharis macularius | reverse complement strand
GGCTCATACAAAGTCACTAGAAAATAATGATTCCCGGGGGGGAATGTTGAAGGTTGTTTAATCTTCTGTTACCTACAGGGGTCATTTCGTAGAAAAAGTGCTGGAGGAACTCATTAGCATAACTCATTAGCATATGCCACGCCCCTTGATATCACCAGAAGTATGTTATTTAGCATAACCGATTGGCATATGCCACACACCCCTGACATCACCTATCCTGGTTGTTTTGGACCCAATCCTGGCCATTCAGTGGCGAAATTGGGCCCAAAATGGCAAAAGCGGGCTGAAAATGGCCGAAAAGGGGCCCAAAATGGTCAGGATCGGGCCGCTGCTGAGCGGGAGAGTGATCCACCACCTGTCAGAGGCCCAATCCAGGCCATTTCGGTCCCAGTCTCTGAAACAGGCCCAAATAGCCGAGAGTCAGGAAGGCGGGGCCACCTAACATGTTACCTCTTTGCGGAACTGCCGGAACTGCGTTCCTGCGTGTTCCCCCTCAAAATGAGCACTGGTTACCTATATTAGCATGGAAATTTTATTTTGTGAATTAAACTGTCCAAATGTTGTATCTAAATCCAGTAGTAAAAATTATAAAACAGACACAGTGATTCCAAAAGCATGGTCAACTAAAAGAAACCAGAACCACATCAATGAAACGATCATCAGTTTTTGTTTTGTTAACATTAGCCAGCAATTTCACTCTGTTCTCGCAAGTTTTATCAAAAGGGTTTCCTACAAAGCGTATGGAATAATGAAATATTTCATGTATTCTAAGGTAGGCAGGAACAAAACAAAAGTACTCCCTAAGGATATATCCTGAAAGCTCTGCATGGACACAAAGATTTCCTGAACTGGGTCAACAGTAGAATCCTAAGCAGAGTTATACCCTTCAAAATCGACTGAGGTCAACAGGCACAGAAAGGTATGACTCTGCTTAGGATCGCACTGCAAGTGACCATCTACACCTGGTTCCGCATTTTTCCAGGTTATAGCCTTTGAGCTGTTGCAAAATTTGATTCGTGTTTTGTTAATTTTAGATTTTTGAACTCTATGTTAATTCATCACATTACAATATTCGATTATCTTTATATGAGCGATATATTTTCATTATTAAACTGCTATCCCTGGTGGTTCACCCCCTTTGCTTCTTAATTCATTTGGAATGGTCTCCTTTATGCTTTATGTGAAGTGACCAGCGGGCCAGACACCAGGAGGACATTGGGAAAATAAAGAAAACACACACCTGTTTGGATTCCATAGGCTTTTTCTCAGGAGTCCGAATTTTACCGATTTCGGGTCCAGTACTAGGTTCGTTTTTGCCTGAAAGTTTTTATTATAATATCTTTACTTCCAGTGAACATAAAGAACATATACACATTCTCACAAAAACAAGCTTAAATTATATTAATCCATAGATTCATATTATGAATAATTAAATAATAAATAATTGGCTGTTGCCGCTGGACATAGGTAACATTTTCAATCATTTAATTAACTTCTTTACTCCTCCGCACTGAGACTACCAACTAAGAAATGATGCATAAAAAATTGATGCTTATCTCTGTTGCTGAGGAAGGAATCTTGCTTCTACACTGACCTACTGAAACAAAAACACACCATTCTCACCCCGTCTTCACAGAAAACTTTGTACTACTGATAAAAAAGAAGAAATTCGAGGGTATAGGATCTCAGTGATTTAGACTGATAATAAAAAGATGATGATCCCTGACCTACACTATTGTTATTTCAGCACTGCAGTGAACAAGTTAGATTTTAAAGGGCCCTGAAACATAACAGCAACAATGAAAGCAATAGTAAAATGACTTTCTGCTACTTATTTTGGGAAATAATTCCATATAGACTATCCTTACCAACATTTTACAAAATAAGGCATTTATGCTTTAAAAGAGAGTGAAAAAATGAAATAATTGTGAAGATGTACTTTTACAATGACATATATGAAGGAAAAATCCTCAAAAGCTTTTGTGGTTCATAAAAAAAGAACAAGTAGGAGTCACATTTGCTCATACTGTTCAAGGTATCTCAGCATCTTCTAACTCCTAAATCTGAAGGGAGGGTAGGAAGGGTTACATCAGTACTTAATTCTTGTGGCCCCTTCTTACACGCCCAGGGTAATGCCAATCGCCACTTTGGGGTCAGGAAGCAATTTTCCCCAGGGCAACTAGGGATCCTGACAGTGTTTAACCATCTTCTGGGCATGCAACAGGGGTCATGCGGGGGGGGGGGGGGAGTATGGGGGTAGTTGTGAATTTCCTGCACTGTGCAGGGGGTTGAACTAGATGACCTTCCAACCCTATGATTCTATGAACCTTTACAGTTTCATGAACAGACAATTAGCTCTGAAGCCTTTGCAAAGTTTTTGCTGATAAAACAGCACAAATACGCTCTGATCTGGATGCTGAATGTAATATAGACAAGGTGGAAAAATGCTTAATACACTGTCTGGTTCAAGTATGGACCACTTTGAACAAGTTACAGTGACACGATCCTGGCATCTGTGAAGGGCACTACTCATCTTGCCCATCTTGGCTGTTAAAATCAAGGAAGGAAGGACCAAATAAATGAGCCCTTGAAGTCTGTTGTAAATCACTCACTAACTCATGGCACCTTCCCCTGGCCATTCACACAAGTGGTTATTCGCTCACTAATTTAAAAAAAGTCTCTAGACAAAAATGATGTAGCCAATTATATCCCAGTCTTTAATCTGCCCTTTTTAGGCAAAGTGACTGAGAGAGCAGTAACTGACCAACTCCAGCTCTTCTTGGATAATTTTAGTGCTTTGAACCCTTTTCAGTCTGGATTCAGACCAGGCCAGGGAACAGAGACAGCTCTAGTAGTGGATGATCTTTGCCTGAATTAATTTTTTTTACTTTATTTATTTTTTAGATTTTTAGACCACCTCTCCCACAAACAAGGCCTGAAGCTATTTACAACATTAAAACATAATAAATATTATGCATTAAAATAAAAAAACATTATCATCACAATTAAGGGGGTCCCAAAATAATACAATCAATAATAGAACAAAAATCCCATGACGCATCATGGCTGACTAAAGGCCTGCTGAAGCGGCTCTGTCTTGCATATAGACAAGTACAGACAAGGCCATGTCTCACTGTTGCTCCGTTCTGCAGCCTTTGACAAAGTACATCATGCCATTTTTTCTGAGACATTTGAAGGCAGAAGTGGTCAAAGGATGTGATTTGGGCTGGTTTAAATTGCTTCTCATGGAACAGATTTAAACAATCCCTGTCGGAGACGAGCTATCTCCAGAGTGAGAACTATCTTGCGAGGTTCCACAGAGTGCAATCTTACCCTTCATGTTATTAAACCTCTATGTAAAGCCTTTAGGGGAACTCATTCATAGCTATGGAATTAGATGCCATCAATATGCGGATGACGCCCAACTCTATATCTCACTATCCAAATCACTGCAGGATGCAACAGAGACCTTGGGTCACAGTTGTGGTCAAATGGCTGAAAGCAAACAAATAGAAAATGAACCCAGACAAGACAGAGGGGATGCTCACTGGAATAGCAGAGACCTTAAAGGACATTGTACTCCCCACTTGCAATGCAGATCGTCTGACACTTGTAGACTTAGTTAAGAGCCATGGGGTTATATTGATCTAGCACTAGGGATGTGTAATTCAGATACGGGATTGGTGGGGGGGGGGGAGACAGATTTTTGCCAATGCAGCTAAATCTCGGGTTTCCAGAATCAAATCAGAGAATCCCAGATGCAATCCAGGAATCCAGATCCCCTAGATAAATCTGGGAAATGTGGTTTCTGCCTCTGGCTGGTTCCTTTCTGGGCTTCTCCCTCTTTTTTCCCAAAAAGGGAGGGCGAGGAGGGAGCAGGAAGTGAGGCAGAGGCAGGAGGGAGGGGGAGTGAGCGGCCAATCCGTGCAGGAGCTCTCCTTGTCTGCCTGTCTTCTTTGAGTGACACTGATTCAGTTAGGCTAAGTTGCAACGGTGTCCCTCGCTTCAGATTGGTTTGGGTGGAATTCTCTGTTTTGACACGATTCTCTTGTTTGATGTTGGTCCCCTTGATACCACCCATTCCTTTGCTTCAGTTTGGTTCTGTTGGGCTTCCTGAAACATTTGGGATTGTTGCCTTTGGCCACTGGCAGCCTTGCCCCTGTGTGTTTCTGCCTGAGATCCTACTTGGAAATGTTTCCCCGATAGAAAACAATGGAAAGTGGCTCGGGGCTGTAGGAGCCCACAGAACTGGACCTGGGGACTAACCTTCCTGAAACTTGGGGGAGGGGTATCTATAGAGGACAGTCAGTTCCCTGTAAATTTGGTGGAGTTGGCTTGAAAAATGCACCCCAGTCCCTCCGGATAGCCCCAAATAGTCTTCCCTATAGGGAATAAGGGCAGAATCAATCTGGGATTCTCTGTTCTGTCTTAACCAGAGCAGATAATCATTCTTGGATTCAGAAATCCCAGATTTGTGTGCATGTGTATGTTATGTGCTATCAAGTTGTTTCCAACTTATGGTGACTCTATGAATGAAAGACCTTCAAAATGTCCTATCATTAGCAGACTTGCTCAGTTCTTGCAAACTGGAAGACGAGTCAAACCATCTCATTTTAGGTCTTTATTTTTTCCTACTGTCTTCAACTTTTCCTAGTGTTATTGACTTTTCCAAAGAGTCTTGTCTTCTCATGATGTGACCAAAATGTGATAGCCTCAGTTTTGTCATTTTAGCTTCTAGGGAGAATTCAGGCTTGATTTGCTCTAGGACCCACTTATTTGTCTTTTTTGCCATCCATGGTATCCACAAAGCTCTCCTCCAGCACATTTCGAATGAAACAAGTTTCTTCCTGTCAGCTTTCTTCACTGTCCAACTTTCACATCCATACATAGTAATGGGGAATACTTTAGTGTGGATCTTGGTCCCCAGAGAGACGCCCTTATCTTTAAGGATCTTTTCTAGCTCCCTCATGCCTGCTCTTCCTAGTCTCAACCTTCTTCTGATGTCTTGGTTGATGATTGAGCCAAGCAATAGAAATTCTTGAACAATTTTAATTTCTTCATTGTCAACTTCAAAACTGTGTAATTCCTCAGTCTTCTTGATGTCCAGCTGTGCTCCTACTTTGGCATTTTCTCCTTTAACCCTTCATCAGTAGTTGTTTCAAGTCTTCACTATTTTCTGACAGCAATGCCTGTCATTTGCCTATCTCAAACTATTAATGTTCCTTCCACCAATTTTCAATCCAACTTTTTCTAAATCTAACCCAGCTTTGCTATGTTCTGCATATGGGTTGGGCAGATAGGGAGATTGGGGGGGGGGATCCCTGAAACCTGGACCCAGATTTCCTGAATTTTGTTTTGGTGCACATCCCTATCCAGCATTAGAAAATCAAATTAAGGCAAAAATTCTTTCTACAATTCAGTTTAACCTGGAAGGTGGTCCCCTACCTTGACACAGCTGATCCGGCCACCTGGATCCATGCCATAGAAACATCAAGACTTGACTACTGTAACGCACTCTACACTGGTCTCCTCTTTAAGCTAACTTGGAGACTCCAGGTGGTGCAGAACGCTGCAGCTTGGTTATTATTGGTAGTTAGGAGAAGAACATTACTTCCATTCTGCAGTCACTCCACTGGCTACCTATCAGTTACTAGGCCCAATTCAATGTATTGGCTATCCCAGACAAAACTCTTAATGGCCTTGGTCCTGCATATCTTCGGGACCGACTCTCTCCCTATATTCCACCATGGCAGCATTGCTCATTTGAACAGGGCCTTCTGCAGATGCCACCATGCACATGGGCAAAATTAACAGCTGCCCATTCATGCACATTTTCTGTGGTGGCCTTAGGCAATGGACTACCTGAGGAGGTCAGGAAAGATCCTACTCCCCTCGCTTCCTGCAAATGAAGCAAGAGCCCTTTTTTACTTAGATAGGAAGGCTGTACTGTAAGGAAGTGATCTCAGAGGGATACGTTGGTAGAGGGATATGTACTACTAGGTGCTATCTGTTGCTCTTGGTATGATCGTACTGGGTAGTTCTAAGTTGTTTAACGTATGAGAATCGCTTATGCTTTGTTTCAGCATTTCTTCAACTCTGTATTAGATTTCTGCTGGTTTTAAATCTTTGCACATTTGCATTTATAGACCCTCTTACATTGTTTATCGAAATGTCCTTGAAACTGACTATTCTAACTCACACTGTATAATCCACCTTAAATCACTGTGAGAAAGGTGGACTTATAAAGAATGTAAATCAATCAATAAATTTATTGTAAATAGCTGTTTCACATTAATCAATAAGCAGAACTTGTGTCTTTGAAATGACAGCTTTGACAGCAGTATTCATATGATTGAACTCAAATTCTAATATTCTAAAGGGGTCTTTTCATTCCCGCAGAATAGGTCTTGGTTCTATGAAACCATTATTTAATTACAGAATATTTTTAAAGACAAGATGAACATTATGCCAGGATATCTACAATCCTTGAACTTAGGATGGGTCACGCCAGTGCTTAGTTCTTGTGGCCCTTCCTTACACAGCCAGGATCATGCCAATCGCCACTTTGGGGTCAGGAAGCAATTTTCTCCAGGCCAGTTTGGCCAAGGATCTGGGAGGTTTTTTGCCGTCTTCTGGCCATGGAACAGGGGTCACTGGGGGTGTGAGGGGCAGGTAGTTGTGAATTTCCTGCATTGTGCAGGGGGTGGACTAGATGACACTGGGGGTCCCTTCCAACTCTATGATTTGTGATTCTTCAATACACAACTACTTAACTTTTCAAAAAAGGAAGTGATTTTTTTATTAGTACCTAACAATTTTGCCAATAATTGGGAATATGCCTATGCAGTCTTGAGCACTGCAGAATATTACTTGAGTCACAAAACAGCTATACAAGAAAACAGAAGTCTGATGCTAGTAGTAGAAAACAGTAGTAGTAAAACAGAAGTAGAAAACAGAAGTCTGAGGTAGTAGTAAACAATAGTAGTAAAACAGTAAACAGTAGTTTACAGTAGGGGTCAGGAAGCAATTTTCTCCAGGCCAGTTTGGCCAGGGATCCGGGAGGTTTTTTGCCATCTTCTGGGCATGGAGCAGGGGTCACTGGGAGTGTGAGGGGGAGGTAGTTGTGAATTTCCTGCATTGTGCAGGGGGGTGGACTAGATGACACTGGAGGTCCCAACTGTATGATTTATGGTTCTTCAATATACAACAACTTAACTTTTCAAAAAGGGCAGTGAATTTTTTATTAGTACTTAACCATTTTGCCAATTAATTGGGAATATACCTATGCAGTCTTGAGCACTGCAGAATATTACTTGAGTCACAAAACAACTATACAAGAAAACAGAAGTCTGATGCTAAGAAAGGGCTATTTCCAGTATGAAACAACATTTCATATCTTATCTCTGAAGCCTTGTTTATGTATAGCCAAAAAAATGGTCACAGATTCAAGACTAGAGGTGGGCACGATCCAAAAAAAATTAACGATCCAGCTGATCGTGGATCGGCGCTGGCGACGATCCCGATTTAACGATCCACACCAATCATCTCCTGTTTCCAATCCGTGGATCATGGATCGTGGAGGCCAAAGCAGGGCGCACTGCTATTCCCAGCGATGTGGGAAGGTGGGTGGTGGTGGTGGCCGCCGGGCCTGGCGGGCACAGGGAGACGCCTCCCCTCAGGGGGCGGGGGATCTGGCCACTCGCCGGTGGCACCCCCCATGTGCCCGCCCGCCAGGCCAAAAAGGAGCGAGCTGGCGAGAAAACAACGGTGGAAGATGACGGCGGCCGTTGGGAGGTCTGTGTTTGGCCGTCAGAGCTGCCTATCAGGGTTTACAGGGATGAGATTGGAGTGCCCATGGCTACAGAACACCCCCTTCCCCCTCCCTCCCTTGGGTGGCTTCTCCCAACTGGTGACTGCTTTGCTGCTCCATGGTTGGAAGGAAGCCCTGCTGATCAAGGAAAGCTGGGCTTCCATTCGGGTTTCCAGGGCGACAGAAGGAGGGCAAACACAGCTCAGGCATTCCCCTGGCTCCACTGCCAGGGCAATAGATTGCTGGTGCCTGAGTGTCTGGCTTCCCGATCCGAGCACGATCGCCA
The DNA here is from genome assembly GCF_028583425.1 of Eublepharis macularius. Taxonomy (NCBI): domain Eukaryota; kingdom Metazoa; phylum Chordata; class Lepidosauria; order Squamata; family Eublepharidae; genus Eublepharis; species Eublepharis macularius. The sequence goes on along the minus strand of NC_072793.1, from coordinate 13,984,404 downwards.
TCAATCCAGCCCCGATCCGGGCCCCTCCCGACCACTGGATTGTTGGCTGTGGACGAGCATGATCCGCTGATTCACGATTGCACAATCGCCATTATCGTGGGTTTTTTTCGATCGTAATGCGGATCGTGCCCATCTCTATTCAAGACCATCAGATCCAAAAGCTTTGTAGATACATGATTCACAGTGAAATCCTAAGCAGAGCTACTCCAGTCTAAGCCCATTAAAATCATGTGTGTCAGGGATGCACAGACCCACTGTGAGTCCCTAGACAATGGCCGTTTTCACATTGCTTACTGGCCACGAAACATCGCTCCAAGCTCCCGGAACGACAGCATCTTCCTGCTGCGATTCCTGATGAAATCGCATCAGGAAGACGCCGTCGTTCCGGGAGCTTGGCACGATGTTCTGTGGCTGGTAAGCAGTGTGAAAACGGCCATAGATTCCATCTTGGCCAACTGCTCACACAACCCATACTCAACCCTGGTCCACAGGCACCTGAAATAACTAGGGCCCTAGAATTTTATCTTCCTAGCCACCCCTCCACTTGCTGGCCCTAATGAATAAGGAATGTATCATTTTCTATAACTGTCAGCCAGAGAGATAGTAAGGACATGATAGTTTTGCTTATTCATTACAAGGATCTTTGAAAATCTTAAAAGCACAAGATTTAAAAGGATATGGAGCTACAGAAACTCAGCTTAAGAAACTCATACTAGTACAATTTGTTTCTTACTCATAAATCAATACTAGAATTTCATTCTCCTTGATTCAAAGGAAATGAACGGGCCGTGAATATTAATGTGTACAACAAACAATAACCTTCAGCAGCTGGTAAATGTGAACATGACATTTCTACTCTCTATTAAACTTGCAGGAATCAGAGGTTTATGCTAATGAACAATTCTTTAAATTATGAGGGTGAGATCTTCAACTCAGCTCCCAATCCCTAGAGGAGTGGAAATAACATTAACTTTAATGCCTTTAATTTTTTAAATTCTGAACTGCATGGTGGCCATACATGTAATGAGCAGCTAGAGGAATAGAGCACTGTTCTGTCATCATCAGTTACATACTGGAATTAAACCTGGGTAACAGGCTGGCTTCCTCCATAATTCATGCATTGAAGGGGATCCACTGCTAATGGGCTATTTATGTACATTGCCATTACATTATTTACATTGCCACTATATATTACTTCCAAACATATCATTCTATGCTTGCTGACACACTTTTTAAAGCAATCACATGACTGTCTCCATAAAGAAATACTAAGTGGGAATTTGCTGGAAGTATCCATAATTTCTGAAGGTCATCCACATCAGAATATTTATATGCATAACTAGGGGTGTGCACCCTGAAAATATTCAGATTTCCCGCTTTGGGTGGGGGACTGGGGCTGGGGGTTGGGGTGGGGTTTTTAAAGGGCCCTGCCGCTTGCAAGTGGCAGGAAAGAGGCCCTTTAAACTTCAGCTGTCAGGCGGGGGAATCCTCCTTGCCTGCCAGCTGAAGCTTAAAGGGGCCTGCCGCTTGAAAGAGGCAGGGAAAGGGCCCTTTAAACTTGGGCCCCGAAGCTTCACGAATGCTTCGGGGAAGATTTGATTTGGGATTTCTGAATTGGGGCCAGCATGCTGGCCCTGATTTGGGAATCCCGAATCTTTACAGATTGGGTCCGATTTGGGTATTTTACTAGAATTGGAAACCCAAAGCGCACACCCCTATGCATAACTATGTTTTCCAAGTGTAAATACTGATGTGATCATATTTTAAAGACTCTAAACAGTGCTTTTTGCTTTTTAAAATACTAACCACTTAATTTTGCAGCTTCATCCTTCAGCACCTCACTGCAAATGCCCAATGCCCTCTCCCAGTCACAGGGTCAGACTTTAGTTTTCAACCAAGTAAGAGTGGGAGCACCAAAGCACAGTGCCCCTACTCAGCCAGCCTCTCCATAAGGACACCATGGTCAATGGTATCAAAAGCCACCAAGGGGTCCAAAAGAATCAGTAAAGGTACACTTAAGGAGGATTCTGAGTAGACCTGCTTAGGACTGCATTGTAAATCTGGGTTTTGTGAATGTAGGTCAGAGGGCTCTACTGCTTCTTAATTTTACAGTGAATGAAAGGCATTTGGCACCTTCCATGGTCAAGCTTCAGCCATCGGGAATGAAGCAAATTTTAGAGCTACAGAATAAAGTATGCTAAATGAACGTCACAACATTTCTTTTGTTCTTTTCAGTCACACTATTAAAAGTTCAGAAGATTGAGTTCCCTGATCTAAATTTATTTTTCAGGCATATTCTGCTTTTTGTTACTGTTGAGATTACTATGGCAGAAATTAAGGATGGCATGCCATATTTGCTTCTGAAATTATCTTAGCTCTCATGAATTTAAATAAGGTTCTTCTCATGACTATATCCATGAACTAGTTAGTGTCCAATTAACTTCTGAATAACAGCCTAATCTGGCATAGCGCTATGACAGCTCGTATGTCTATGATACAAAAAGCTCCTCAGATATGCACCCAGGGCACCCTCAGCTCTGAACACATGGCTAACTCTGCTTTTCAGGCAGTTAATGAGGTGGGTTTTTGCACTGCATAGCTCTAAAGGAAGTCGTCCTTAACAGCACAAACGGAATCAGAGCAATTTCAATTTTGATGCAGTACTCAGTTCTTCAGCATTAAAATGCTGTCCTGTTCTGAAATAGATTTTATGCTAATGATATTATGGATTTCTATACATTGTTTCATGGTCGCTCTGTCAGGTTTGTTTTCCAATTTGAGCTGCTTATTGGAAGGCAATGGAGCTACCAACATGAGCTTAGCAAGCACTACATGTCATTTTTTATTTCAAAAATGGTTACTTTATATAATTTTCCTAACTCAACGTATCTGCAATGTCTCAGTGTGCATGTGAAGCTTTGATGAACAAAAGAATCTCTACATGTGTTGTAGCTACTTCATTCTTTTCCAAAATCAGGGTGTACTTTGTATGAAAATGAGAATCCCCGTTGATCCTGTTGTGAATTTCTATCTCACAGACCTGTGCAGTCCCAGTGAATGCAAAAGTCTATGAACACATCAGAACCCCAGAGAACTTTGGCACGGTCACTATATGAAGTTTTGGATTTTTTAAAAACCCTACTACCGCCAACTAAAGTTATTCATTTTGCAGTTGCATCGTGATACTGAATTAATCATTGTTCAATGGGGAGGATTCTTCCTTGAAGACAAGTCTAATGCATATCTTACTGCAAAAGCCTGCTTCAAGAGTTCACGTTCATCCTAGACAGTGGGCACCCTTACTTTTGATATTATTAGGCAAAATGCAAGCTAGTGGATTTCTTTCCCAACAGTAGCATGGGGAGATCTGGTCCCTCTCCAAAAAACAAGAAGATTTGCATTGCATTGTGCTCATACTAAGAGGACTGGACTAGACAGGAGAACAGCAGGTTCTAATTGTTGATAGTACAAACTGAGTACTTTCTCATGTCGCCACACAGACACAATCTGCAGGATCTATATTTTTGTCTCATAACCTGTTAGTTCATCTCCTTTCCGGCTCATTACCTCTCCAAATAATGGAACAGGAGGATATGTTTGCGCTCCAAGGAAATAACATTTACGAAAACTTCTCACTACAGGAAGTACTAGCAAGGACACAGAACAAACATGATTAGGGATTAGAAAATGGCCCAAAAGAGAGACCCACAATTTTTCTTATTTTAATGGTGTCTACAACCTTTAATCCAATCTTGTGAAAAAGAATAAAAAAGAGTCCACAAAGTTTTCTCATAAAACTTTGCTGATATTTTTAAATCCTAGACATACAGAAGGACCTTAACTCTCCTGGACTTCTCAGCAGCTTTTGATACCATTAATAGCTGTATCTTTATGGACACCACTGGGTCTGGGAGGCAATGTTCTGCAGTGGTCCCAGTCCTACCTCGAAGGTAGCTTTCAGAGTGTGGTGCTGGGAGACTGCTGCTCTGCACCTTGCAGAATGCACCGAAGTGGGTCATAGGGACCATACCACTCTAGTCTTGTTCCATCTAAGCCGGCTTCCAATTTGTTTCTGAGCACAATTCAAGGTGCTGGTATTGACCTTTAAAGCCCTATATCATTTGGGAACTACATATCTTAAGATCATTTTCTCCCATATGAACCTACTTGTTCACGCTGGTCATTTTTGGAGGTCCTGCTCTGGGTGCCCTCGCCACCTAAAGCTAGAAATGTGGCAACCCAAAAAAACAGCCAAAACTTTGGAACTCCATCTCTTTCTGTATTCCACCAGCGGGTGAACACTTTTTTGTTTTGTTTGGCATGCCCCCGTTAATAGTTATTGGCCCTCCTTCCTGTTCTCGGTGTGGCGTATTTTTATTGACTTATTTTGAATTTAAAATTATTGAATTGAATTTAATTGAACTGGCAGAGAATCTGTAGTGAGGCATAAAAACTATGGGTATAAACTAAACAGATAATTATGAGAAACCCTCAGCTATTCCAGAACAATGCATACTTTCTGGATTGCAACTCTTATCTTTAAGGATCAGTCATCATTTTTTTAGACAAATAAATTACCAGTAGGGTCTAAATATGCTTTTTAATCCAGATTTCCTCTCTGGAAAAAAAAAATCCACTTCCACAACAGTTACAACACATTCTGTACTTTTCCACATTGGTACCACTATGTAAATATGGTAAATCTTTGTGCATTACAGGAAACTGGGAAAATATATTTCATATACAATAAAAACAAGCTGCCTTGCAAGTTTCTGTCCAACCCTAGCAAGCAAATAAATAAATAAATACTGAGAGAAAACAACCCTAAAAGGCTGCAGTCCAGAAGCAGAGCAAGTAGAGATGTGCACGAACTGGAAAAAACAACAACCATGGGAACCCGTTTGTTAGGTATGAGGTTTGTCAGATTACAGAGCCCTACAACGGCCCCCTTCATACCCAGAGATCCCAAACTTCCCGGGAGTCTTCACCAAGCTCTCCTCCAGCCACCCTCCAAGTTTTGTGAAGATTGCAATACGTTGACTGGGCGGCAGTCAACAGACCAGACCGCCTCCCTTCTGTCCTCCTGGGTGCCATGAGCTTGGGGGGTGGGGGTGGCCTGCAGCACCCCCTCTTGTGCCCTAATGGGCCCCACTGTGTCTGGCATGTGGGTTCTGTTAGTACCCTCCCCCTCCTCACGGGCCCGGGAGGCGATCAATGGACTGGATCACCTCCCTTTCTCCCCCTAGATGCCACAGGCTCAGGGGTGGGGGCCCCGAGGCACACCCTTGTGCCCTAATGGGTGCCCACTGTGCCTGACATGTGGGTTCTGTCGTGGCCACCCCCTCTTCGCAGGTCCAGGAGGCGGTCAATGGACAGGACCGCCTCTCTTCTGTCCCCCTGGGTGCCACAAGCTCAGGAGGTGGGGGGGTGGCCCATAGCACCACCCGTGTGCCCTAACGGACACCAATGGTATCTGATATGTAGGTTCTGTCAGTGGCTGTCCCCTCCTCACGGGCCTGGGAGGGAGTCAATGGAATGGACCGCCTCCCTTTCTCCCCCTGGGTGCCACAGGATCAGGAGGTGGGGGTGGCCCACGGCACCCCTTTGTGCTCACTATGTCTGACAGGTGGGTTCTGTCAATGACTGCCCCCTCTTCATGGGCCCAAGAGGTGGTCAATGGATAGAACCGTCTCTCTTCTGTCCCCTTGGGTACCATGGGCTCGGATGGCCATGGGCTCAGCAAAATACACCTGACTGACACAGTGGCTGCAACAGAACAGGTCAGTGGTGTCCTGGAATGCGGCTGTGGACTTCGGGTATTGGTGGACCGGGAACAAAATGGCTGGATGGCTGGATAGATGCTTCCAAGTTGGGGGAAGCCATTCTAAGTCCCACTTCCGGGGGGTATCTCCCCCACCCCCAGGATGTGAATGGAATGGAATGGATGGATGAACAAATGGATGCCTCCCCCTTCTTGCGGGGAGGGTATTCTAAGTCCCACTCGTGGGAGGCTGTCTCCTCCACCCTGGGGGCATGAATGGAATGGGTGGACGGATTCCTCCCCCTCTTTGGGGTGAGTTCATTCAAAGTCCCACTCATGGAGGGCCATCTTCCCCAGCCTGGGACGTGAACGGAATGGATGGATGGACAGATGGATGCCCCCCCTCTTTGGGGGAGGCCATTCTAAGTCCCGCTTGTGGGGGGCATCTCCCCCACCCCCGGGACATGAACGGAACAGAATGGATGGACGGATGGATGCCTCCCTCACTTTGGGGAGACCATTCTAAGAACCATTTGCAGAGACTTAGTAATGATGCCATTACCAACCTGAGCCCTGACACTTGATGGAGATGCAAGGATGCCCCACCAATTCAGAATTGGTGGCCATCTTTGGAACCCACCTGTCCAACAGGGTTAGTGCGACAGGGCTGAAGGGAAAGTATGTGGAGCCCACCCCCCCTGTCGCAAATGCTATGTTCAGCACCAGAACCAACTGGACAGACGTGGTAGCCATGAAGAGAAGCCATCCACACCAAGCTGGATGGAGAGTGCGTGCGCATGGGGGGGGGGGGTCCTATTACTTCCCACAGCACACAATCAAAATGTAATGACACCTCCACACACACTGAGAAGACATCGGTGCTGACAAAACCCACCTCCCCAACGTGGCAGCCATGCTGGATGCCTTCCCTACCAATGTGGAGAGGTGTTTTGTAGTCTCCTTGCATTGGGGAAGGTGCCTCACCCCACCGATGGGAAAGGAGCGGGGACAGAAACTAAAGACTGTGCGGAAGAGGGGCAGCAAAGAGGGGCAGCAAAGGGCATAACCCACCTCATCACCAGGGAAGCCTCGAAGGAGGCCTTCCACCATTGCCTTCAACTCAAGGCTGCTGCAAGACCCAGAAGAAACTTGCATAGAAGTTTTGGTCATGAGAGAAGTGTCCCAGCTGCAAAGCCATGGAGAAGGAGGTAGAAAATCCCCCCAACCTATTATTGGACTCTGGCTCTTCTCTGCTGCTGCAGACAGACTAACACAGCCTTCCTCCACAAGGATGTGTGGGTGGCCCAGAGCCTGACAGTAGACTACTTTTTCTTTGGCAGAGCAGGCCCCTACCTCACAGACCCCTGCCCATTTAGGACAGGTGCTCTAAGTAAGAATAACTTGGTCCTGTGAGACCTCAGGCAAGGAACCCACTAAGCTTGGCCCCAGAGCCTGGCAGTAGCCTGGAGACCAGGCTGGGGGAGAGCCCCTAAACACTGCTCAGACACCTTTCCATTTGAGACAGGTGCTCAAAATAAGACTCAAGGAGTAAAGAAAGCAAATAGAAGAGTGAGAGTGTGAGCCCTCAGCACAGATAACCACTAAGCTTGGCCTCAGAGCCTGGCAGCAGCCAGGAGACCAGGCCAGGAGGAGAGCCCCTAAACACCGTACAGACACCTTCCCATTCAAGACAGGTGCTCAAATTAAGACCTAAGGAATAAAGAAAACAAAATGTGGTCTTGTGAGCCCCCAGCGAATGTGCCCACTGAGCTTGGCCCCAGAGCCTGGCAGTGGCCTGGAGACCGGGGTGGGGGGAAAGCCCCTAAACACTGCACAGACACCTTCCCAGGCGGGACAAGTGCTCAAAACAAGAGCAATATAGAAGAGAAGAGTTTGAACCCTCAGCAGAGGTGCCCAGTAAGCTTGACCCTGAAACTTAGATCTTGTGTCTGGCCCAGAGCTTGACGGTAGGCAGGTGGCAACACAGAGACTGGGGTGGCTCAGAGTCCAGATAAGTCCAGGTCCAGGGAGGGGTAGCCAAGCAGGGGGAGATTGAACTTAATAAAGGACAACATATCCACCAGGTCCGGGTCTAGATGTAAGCGGTGGGGATGGAGGAGGTCTCCCAAGTGGGAGAATACCCACTCACTCTGGATACTGGTGGGAGGGCAGGAAAGGATATTAGTGGCCACAATTGAGAGGTCTGGCCAGATTGCAGATTTTCATGCCCAATAATCCAGGAGGGGATGGATTGGGGGGGGGCGCTCAGGGGACTCAGCAAGGTACTCTCACACCATCGCCTCCACCAAGTCCTCCACCAAGACAGATGCGCTGACCCTGGCGCTGCCAACTGCCCAGCTCACCACTGAGGACCAGAATTGTGGTGGGTCTGTGTTGGGAGGGTGTTCATGGCCAGGGATGCCAGGCTCGTTTACCACCACCTCCTCCTCCTCCTCCATCCTCTTGTCCACGCCCTCTTCCCTCACTCCTGCTTTTTGACCTGGAACCTGCGTAATGCTCTGCATAGGTCCTTCTTCCATTGCTACAGCTTAGCATTCCGCATGGCGATGCTTCCCTTTATATGGGGGGGTCACATATGCAGGCCAGTCTGTACGGCAGCTCCTGGCAGAGAGGATGCAAGCAGGTGGCCATGCCGGCCTGCAACCTTCTGACCAAGTCCCTGACCCTGGGGAGAAGAGGTTGCTCATGCTCCAGCTCTTTGGCTAGCATCAGATCCAGCCCATTGATCAGGGGGATGACCTGCCCCTGGCTGGACTGGTAGGAGCAGAGGAGCTCGATAGTTTCTTTAAATGGCTTCAGAACACGGACCATCTGGAAGAGGGCTAGCTAGTCTGTAGAGCTGATGCTCAGCTCCTCTCTCCCCTGCAAAATAGGCACATAAGACATTATGTCCTGGACTGGGGTTTTTTGCTCCACCAGACGACTTACAATGTCATAGGTGGAGTTCCAGTGGGTGGCCGTGTCCTGGTAGAGGTAAACCAAAAGAGTGTGAGCCCTCGGGTGAGGAACCCACTAAGCTGGGCCCCAGAGCCAGGCAGTGGCCCTGAGACTGGGGTTGGGGGGAGAGCCCCTAAACACTACACAGACACCTTCCCAGGTGGGACAGGTGCACAAAATAAGAGTTAAGGATTAAAGAAAGCAAACAGAAGAGTAAGAGTGTGAGCCCTCAGGCGAGGAACCCACTAAGCTGGGCCCCAGAGCCAGAAGTGGCCCTGAGTCTGGGGTGCGGGGAGAGCCCTAAACCACCACACAGACACCTGGCCAGGCAGGATAAGTGCACAAAATAAAAACAAAAGAAACAACAAGAGTGTGAGCCCTCAGCAGAGGAACCCAGAAAGAATAAGAAGAAACAAAGACAATCAAAGAGAAAAAAAAGGAGGCCTCAGTCAAACTTGGCCCCAGAGCCAGGCAATGGGGTGGGGTGGGGTGGAAGAAAAAAGGCACCCTCACCCAATGACCTTCCCAGCAAAGACAACTGCAGAAAATAAGAAAGAAGGTTTTCAGTCTCTTTTGAAGCAGCAAATCCATCCAAAAGCTCCCAAATCCACTTTCTCTCACTGCAAATTCCAGCAACAGTTCCTCCCTCTTCCTCTGTCTACTGGAACTGAAAGCACGAAGCAGAGAGCTGTGCTTTATATAAGAAATGCTCACATAGAGCAGAACAGGAGCTCTCTGGTTGGCAGGCAAACCTGCCTAACAGGGTTTGGAGGAATGAGATTGGTGTTCCCATGGTTACAAAAGGCCCATCCTCTCAGTTGCCTAGGGGATTAATCCCCCTGCTCCTTGCTGTATAGGGCAGAATGGGAACTCTCCAGTTGGCAGGGAGAGCTGCCTATCAAGGTTTTATGGGCTAAGATTGGGATTTCCATGGCAACAAAAGGTCTGCAGACATTCCTGGCCTCCACTGCGTGGGGAATCAATGGATCGGCGCCAGCCTGTCTGGCGTCACGAACTGATTACGAATTGAATGAACCGGCGAAAAAAGTCATAGAGTTTGTGGAAAACATGGCCCCTCAAAACACATTTTCCCGAACCACAAATTGGCCTGATTTGTCATGAAATCTGAATTGTTTTTCAATTTGGGCCCACCTCTAAGAGCAAATCAACCAAAGGTATTAAGCAAAGGTCTTAGGAGAAGGGTAGCTTCTGAGTTCTACGCTCATCTGATCGTCTGGATGAAGCAGTTTAAGATCCATCTAGTCATGCCTGCTGGGTTAACTGGTTCTCAGCTTTCTAAGCTTTTTAGGCAGGCTAATGCAAGAGTTAGCAATCTTCATCACATGTATTTCCTATAAAAATGCCAGTTTTCATAGAAATATCAGAGTTGTTTTAGGATGACTGATTTAGCAGCATAACTAGCCCAGCATTTTGAGAACGAAGTGTTTTTTAACAGCAGACTAGAAGAAATCTCTTTAAGGATATTTAAAAACAAAAGATTGAACAACTCACTGTTTCGATTTTGTTCAAGCTGCTCTTTATCTGAATGTTGAAGCTGCTGCTGCCCTATACTAACAGGCGAATTGTGTCCAAGACCATAAGGGATAGGAGAGCCACGTCCATGTGCTTGTAGCAAGTTCACATTGTATGCCATAGCTGCTTGATGGGTAATGAGACGAGGATCAACAGCAAACCTACTCTGATACCCTGTCCATGGTACCTATGTAATTAAAAAAAAGATCCATTAAATACATAGCATAATATTTTGTGTCAATGAAAACAGAATATTGATACATGTCCCCAAAGTAGAAAGGTAGAAAAGTGAGGTGGGAGTGGAGGCATTTTTTTAAAGGTCAATATGTTGTAGGGTTTAGATATGCAAAGTTATCCAGGCAGCCTAGGACATAATCATCCTTGAATCTAACATACATCACAGAGGTGTTGTGTAGGTAAATACATGAGAAAATATGTGAACTGTTAAATTGCTTAATATAAGTAAGAGTAATATCAGACTCATCAAAGAACCCAGGAACATGACAGATTTTAAAACCAGAGAGATAAATAATGACCGGGTGGTCTGTCTAGAAAAAGAGTGGAACTTGGACAAGCAAGGGGATAAAAAAAAATTAATTTGGTGAACAAATAATTTGTGAAATACAATTCACTGCTTGGAAGTTGAAAAAAGAAAAAAAATGCTTCTTGTTCATTTTCCTTTAGCACTTACAAGCTAGACAACTCTAAATCAAAGCAGCTTACGCTTAATCTATGGACATTTTTATTAAAATATGCAGTCATAAAAATAAGAACAAAGTGAAAATCTTCAAAGAAACGCTAATTTTACACTGGCAAATAAGCTAATGAACCTCATGCATACCATCTCCTACCCAGGAGATTATATTAGGTCACTAGAGGGTAACATATTCAGTACTGAAGGTCACAAAGGACAATTTCAGGAACTGGAACGAATGAGCGAATTCATGTATTTCAGTTGATGGCAAATAATATAATTTTCTTTAAAACAGTTACTGTGTCTGAACTTTCCCAGCTTAGAGGATACTAATCCCACTTTAGTCACCAAGTGCTCGAGTTCCTACTTACTCCTTCAAGCAGGTTAGAACCAGGGATTCACCTCCTCACTGGCAGTTTCCCTGCCTGTCCCAACTGCTGCTACTGCTCTACACCTAGACTACTTTGAGCAGCTGAAGAGGATATCCTGCACCCCCAACTTTTACTGCCCGTGCTCCCCAACTGGCTTCCCCTCTCAGTTCATCTGTTAAGGGAGCTTTTATAGTGTGTGCCCCCCCTCCCCCAACAAGGATGGGCACTGGTTACAAGGCCAAATTACTCCAGCCATTAACTTCCGGTTGGGTCATTTGTGCAGTAGAGTCCACTAGATATCTACAAGCAGATTGGCCCTTGACTGATAGTAAGCAACCTGTACACATTCTATGACGATCTTAGTTTTTCAAATATACACTTGCAGTACACATTTTGCAATTGTTAGCCACAAATGGGAAAATGCAATCCATTGAAACTCATCTTTCACGAGACCTAAAAAAAAATGTATTTATACTGAATTTAATTGGCCTTATGTCGTCTCCTTTAAGATTTATAAACAAATCTGTACCTAGAAGGGTTAGGAAATTACTTTCCTTAAAAAAAAGCAAAAGTTTGAATTCTTAGCTTTTATCAGAATTTCATGAGCCCCATTTTCCAGTTTAAGCCATTTTACCACTTCCTGGAAAACACATGCTTTGATAACATCCTGAAGCCTGCTTTTCGTGGCAAAACTCTGACTCTCGAAAGCTCGTATCCTGAAAATCTTGAAGGTGCCAATGGACTCAAATCCTGCTGTTCTTCTGCAGACCAACGAAAACTACAGCCGTGTAGTTGGAAAAACAGCAGTGAGTAAACAGTTTACTCACTGCTGTTTTAATACTTCTATAGCACAGTCAACTGTGAGTTGAAAAAACACATGCAATCATTACAACTTTGATCAATCCATACCTGAAGATGTTTCCATCGAAATGTGGTTTATAACTGGAAGCACGTTGATTATGTGTTATTATGGATTGGATATAAGAATTTATATTTGATGTGAATTCTGCCAGTAAAAGGTATTTCTTTTGAATTACATATGACCAGCTGCATTGATTGCGTGGAAAGTGCTTCCATGAATTACTGAAGCATATGCTTCAGTATGAATTACACATATGCTTCTATGAATTACTGATAGGATTGTTACTAGACAATTATATGACGACTACTTACCCTATGCATTATTTGTAAATTTTCCAACTACACGGCTGTAGTTTTTGTTAGTCTTACATTTAACACCATGGTCCTTTTTGTTGTAGAGTTCTCCTGCAGACCAACATGGTTACCCACCTAAAACGTGCCCTGCGTTGGGCAATTTTTGTAAACAGTTTGGACATTTTAGCTAGTACAGAATGCAGCAGTTAGAATGTTAACATGACATGCTGTGGGAATCACTTTTCCCTGGTATTACATCAGTTACACTGAGTGGTTTCTGGGCCCAATTCAAAGTGCTTGCCTGGATCTTTAAAACCCTGAAATGGTTTGGGAGCACGGTTTCTTAGAGACTGCCTGCACCTTATGAAACTGGTCCAGCATTTGAGAGTAGAGATGGGCACGAAACAAAACACGGAACAAAATTCCAAACTGAATGGTTGGTTCGTTTGCAACGAAACACGTTCCGTATCTCCACGTTTTTACAGAACAAACGAATTTACCTACTGTTCCATTGCTGCTTTGGGAAGCCAGACACTTTGGAGCCATTCACTCCATCGCCCAGGTTCCCCCCAATCTGAGGCCTCCACGCTTCATTGGCAGCTGTCCTTGCCAAGTAGAGAGCTCCCATTTCTGGCCAATCCAGCCAGAAAAAGGGGGAGGGTGAGAATCTCTAAGGCAACTGAGATGGGCCTTCAGCAGCCATGGTAACACCAATCTCTTCCTCCAAAACCATGTTAAGCAGGTCTTTCTGCCAACCAGAGTTCTCCTGTGTTGTTCAATCTTGGCTTTTCCCATGATTAGGGGAAGCCATGTGACTCCCGGTTTCATTTTCTCCAGAGAGTGGGTTGGGGAGCTTGCTGGCTGGCTGTATTGCCAGGAACTTGGGATCTTCGGCCTGCACTGCAGTACGTTTCTTGCTTCTTGAAAAGGGACTGAAAAGCCTCTTTTCTCTTGCTGCCTTTTCTTACTGGGGATTGGGGAGGTGTTTGGGAAAGGGTGCTTTTTTCCCTCCCCTCCCCCATCCTAGTCTTAGCTTTTTACCTCCCCCCGCCCTTTCCAGGCTAGTCTTAAGCCTTTGAGTATAACTGGGTTCTTGCTTCTCTAAATGAGTTTTGTTTGCTTTTTCTCTTTTTCTCCCTCTCTCCTTTTTGGAGGCCCAGTCTTCTGGTTTGTTTTCTGGGGGTTTTTGTCTCCCCTCCCCAGGTAGCCCCTCTTTTATTTGCTTTTCTTCCTTTCTTGGCTTTTTGGAGGGTCTGTCTTCTGGTTTGGGTTGTGGCCCACCCGTTAGCTCTCCGTGTGTGCACTTGTGTGGTGTGGTGCAGTTTGCTCTTTTCCTGCATGCCCCTTTAGTGCCCTCTAGTTATCTTTTGAGCACCTCTACAGCCACTGCCATTGATTGTGTGGTCTTTGGGGGGGGTTGTGCCTCTGGAGCGCTCATTCGCACCCGCACGGGGCTGTTTGCTCTCTGTGTGGACTTGTGTGGTGCAGTGAAGTTTGCCCTATTTTCTGCACACTCCTCCAGTGCCCTTCACTTTTATTTTGAGCGCCTCTACATCCATTGCCACTGACTGGGAGTTGTTTTGGGGGGCTCATGCCTCTGTTGCGCAGACTCACACCTGCACGGGGTTGCTCTACTCTCTCCACTGTGCACATCATCAGGATCCATACTGTTTTTCTATTTTGAGCCCTTGTCCAGCCAGGGGCAGTGACTGGGTGGAGATGGGTTTGGAGGCTGCCCACTGACTCACAACTGCACGGGTTGCTCTACTGTCTGCAGGCTCCCCACTTGCACACTTCTGTAGTGCTTGCATGCTTTGCGCACAGCATCAGCGCCCACACTGTTTTTTTTTTTATTTTGAATACCTGTCGCTGGGGCCAGTGACTGGGTGAAGGTGGTTTGGGGGGCTGCCCGCTGACTCACAACTGAATGGGTTGCTCTACTGTCTGCAGGCTCCCCACTTGCACGTTTTTCTAGTGTAGCTCGCTTTTGCTTTGCGCACACACCATCAGTGCCCACACTGTTTTTTTTGTTTTGTTTTGAGCATCTGTGAAACTGGGGCCAGTGACTGGGTGGAGGCTGGTTTGGGGGCCAGACGCCTCCCCGAGCCCGCCCATGAGGAGGGGGCAGCCACCAACATGACCTATGTCTGGGGTCCATCACTTCAAATGGAGGCATAAGGCAATTGCCATTGATGGCTCCAATTCTATTGAATGGGACTTTCATGGGGGCACCAGCTTTGGGGCTCTATAACTTGGAGATCTGTATTGCAATCTTCACAAAACTTGGAGGGTGGCTGGAGGAGAGTCTGCTGAAAACTCCCTTTGAGATTGGGCTCTCTGAGCATGAAGGGGGCTGTCCTGGGCTCAGACGAACCCCGAATCTTGAACCAGTTTGGGAACCAGTTGAGGTTTGTAAGTTCGTGGTTCAAGTTCCAAGAAAGCGGTTCATTTTTTTCCTATTCTGTGCCCATCTCTATTTGAGAGCAATTGCAGTTACTTTTCTCTATGTGCTAACATTGACTGATGCATGGTTGGTGAACATGTCAGCTGTGGATCCTAAAATTCCATGTGCCTTGAAGTCTAATAAGCCCCTTGTTGTTGGTGTTTCAAGGGGGCCTTGAAAGGAATCTGAGCCATCACAATTATTTTTTTTGTTGGTATCAATTTGTTTTCATTATTTATCTGCTACTCTTTAATTTTCTTTAGCTTACATTTTATCAGCATGGTTTTAACATTCTGTCTGCTAGATTTTACAGTTATTTATGTATGTTTGACACTTGTTTGAGAGGGCTTTAATATTTTTATTCTGCTATGACTTGTGTTTTACTGTTGTCTAGCTGCTGTGGTTAGCGAAGGATGAACAAGTTGAAACTGAATCCTAACAAAACAGAAGCTCCAAATTTGCTTCCAGGCACAGTCCAAGGTGCTGGTGTTGACCTTTAAAGCCCTGCTTAGTTCTCCAACATTTCATCGAAAGGTATTGTACCAAAGGGACATCCTCTCTGTATGCAGCCTTTGTGGACCTAAAGGCTGCATTTGACACTATTTCTAGAGCCAAACTGTGGGATAAATTGGAGGCATCTTCCATTGACAAAAGGCTCTCTTTTTTAATTTGCTCTCTCTATACCCATACTTCTCTTAGAGTTAAATGCAGCAAAATGGGCCATCTCACAGAACCCATTAATACTCTGAAGGGAGTCAGACAGGACTGCCTTCTTGCACCTCTGCTGTTAATATTTTACATAAATGACATGGTAAGCCTTTTCAATGTCACTGACCATCAACCTCTAAAATTGGCACATCGACATATCTCTATCTTGCCATATGCAGACGATGCCGTCATTCTCTCCAGGACCCCAGTCGAGCTAAGAAGAGCTCTTCATAGTCTTGCTCTATATTGCGACTCACAACAGCTTGTGATTAATTATCACAAAACTAAGGTTTGGTAAGTGCCCCAAGTGTCCTTTGGTAAGCGCCCCAAACAAAGAATCTGGTCGATTAATGGCCAAAGGTTAGAACAAGTTAATTCTTTTAAATATCTAGGGATGGCTGTGCAAGCCCCGGGGTCCAGAATATCCCACTGTGACTATGTTGCGGCTAAGGGAGAAAGATCAGCTCTCAACATCATCAAGTTTCTCTGCACCAAGGGTGGCCATTTCTCACCAGCTGCCCCTAACCTTTTTCAAGCAAAGTCTCTCAACGACTATATGGGACCTTCCTAGGTCCACCTGTTTCCTGTTTTACCCCTCTCGAATGGGTTCAATCAAAGTTTTTGAGAGCAGTCTTGCAAGTTCCTAGATGTATATCAAATTCTATGATTTGCCTGGAGACGGGGGTGCTAAAGGTTGCTGCCAGAATATCACTTTCTTCACTCTTCCTCAGGCTCAAAATAAATCTACACCCTTGTGGCCTCCTTCCATTCATCCTGCTAGATGACTTTCGATCCAGCTGGCTTAAGGCTACCCAAGTGAGAATCGTACAACTCGGACTCTCCTCTTCAGTTCTCCTTCAGATGGGTGGAGATGCAGCCAGACAAGCTTTGAGGCAGAGAGTCGAAGACACTGAACGGCAATCTGATATCTCAAGATCTTCCACCTATATTGTAGCACCTCATAAACACTACCTCTCTACCCTGGCTACTTATTTATACACACTGGAAAATAACAACCAAAGAAGAGCTTTCACTCTGGCTAAATTTTCTGCTCTTCTATCTGCAGTCATTGAGGGCAGATATTGTAAGATCCCTTGGGCAGAGAGACTATGCCCATGCAATAGTGGTGAGACAGAGACGACAGCCCATGTGTTTTTTTTGCTGCCCTTTCTACAATGTGATCCGTGCTGCACATATCCTTCCACTACTGGATCGTTCTACAGACACTTCTGATTTGGTCAACATAAATAGGCTTCTGTCTGACAAAAGTATAGAGATCACTCGGCAGGTAGCCAAGTTTTGCTCCCAAGCAATCAAACTTCGATCTTCTCGGATCTTGCCTGGCAATATTGATGAAAAATTGATTGTAATTTCTAACATGTCAACTTAGCCATATTTTGCCTGGGTTTGTGCAAACCCTTATCTACACTTGTAGTAAGTCCTGATTTAAATTGTTAGATGTTAGTTGGCATATATTGGCCTTTTAGTTCGTACTGCACTAGTATGTTTTTAGTTTTTGATTGGTCCTGATGGACTTCTTTTAATTTTGCAAGTTAGTGTTTGTTATGAAGTTAGGTATCCACATCTAGATTTGTTACACTCTTGCTGTATTTTATATATGCTAAATTCCGGTCACTTTTTATCTCATTCCTCTCTGGTCGCTGACTGTAATAAAGAATGATTAAAAGCCCTACCCAGCTTGGGGACAGCATATCTTAAGGGCCACCTTCTTCCATAGGAACCTATCTGTTCACTTCAGTCATCTTTGGAGGCCCTGCCCTCACTATGAGACTAGACAGTTATGGCACCAAAACTTGGGAACTCTTTTCTCCAGATAGATTTAACTTTCCCTCTAAACTTCTGTCTTTCACCAGCAGGTGAAGATTGCTTTGTTTTGTTCGGCATATTCCCAATAACTGTTACTGGCTCTCCTTCCTGTTCTTCATATTGCATGTTTATTTGTGTGTGTTTTATTGAATTCTTACTTCTTACTTTAATTATACTGTTAAAAGCCACATGGGCTACAACATAACAGAAATACACTTAGTATAGGGTTGCAAAAAGCTTCTCCATACAAAAGGTAACATTACAATTAGGGATGTGTGCTTCGGGTATCCAAGTCGGGTAAAATACCCGAATTGGGCCCGATTCAGAAAGCTTCGATATATCCGAATCGAGGCCAGCATGCTTCCCGAAGCATTCATAATGCTTTGGGAAGCTTCGGGGCCCTGGGGGTAAAGTTTAAAGGGCCCTTTCACAAGCAGAAGGGCCCTTTTAACTTACCCATTCCCCATCCTTACCCCCCCCCCACTTACCTGGCACCGTACTGGTAGAGGTGGCCCTCCCGCCTCCCCGCTGGCCTCTGGCGGCAGGGAAAGCCCTCTCTGCCAGCCAGCCATGTCAGCAAGCCACTTGGGATTTCGGGTTTTTCTGAAGCTTTTCCGGGTTTTTCTGAATCTTTTTCAGGTGCACACCCCTAATTACAATCAAACTCTGACACAAGCCAAATAATCTTAGATACTTTTGTCTTAAGAGACTCTGGAATTAAATAAAATAAAAGCAAAAAGAAACTTCTTCCTAGCTTCAATTCTCAATGGACTATCCAATACAATATGTGCAATAGTCTCTATTCTTCTCATTGAGTATGAGCAAACTCTTTCAGAGTAGGAAATCCTTGAAGAACAGCCAGTTAACAGTGCTGATGGTAAAGTGTCCATTCGGGCCATCATAAAGGCTCATGATAGCTTGGGGACCGCCAATATATAGATATTGTTTTATTGACTTGTTTTTATACTGTTTTAAATGTTATTTTAAATTTTAATTTTTTTAAAATCACAAATCATCTTTCAATTTGACCTGAACAATAACACCTCCTAAATGAAGATAGACTTTGCTAGATACATTAAAAATAATTAAGTGTTACACGTTAAAGAACTATCCTTAGAAAAGCCTTGATGTGAATACTACCATATAATAAATATGTATCACCTTATTTGCTAGCATGGAACCTTACTGCTGCCTTCTGCATTGTCTAGAATACAACATCTTTAATTTTAAAATATTTGACAGAATCTTCCTGTACTAGACTACAGAACTCTTTATATGCAATATATGATTCCTGTGAAGATACTTATACACTAATTATTCCACCCTCCTGCTTAAAAATGAAGAAGATAAGAATAGCAATAAGAGGCAGTTTCAAAATTACATGAAAGAGCACACTTACTGGCAAAGGCACAGACATGACCATATTTCCTCCATAAACAGCAGGTACATAAAGAATGCTTGTCCCAGTATGAGGATCTATCCTTTGAACAGGACTAGGAGATTTTCCAATATTGGGATGAGGCCCAGGAGGTGGAGGTGGTGGTGGAGGAGGAGGAGTATATGCTCTGATAGGATTTCCAATTAAGACAGAAGGATTAGGTTGAACTGAAGAACAAACAAGAAAACCATCATGAATGTGATAGTAATTAGAAGTTATATTTCTCCCCATAGGGTTCTGAAATGCAATGTATTTTCCTAATATATTTAATTTTACTTTTCCAACATTACTCATAAAAAAAACCCCTTTTAAGATGGGGTTCCAACTAGAATACAATATGCACTCCAAAAAGGTCATCATTTTTATGATGGGTACAAAGTCATACAGACTGTCTATTTCCACTCTTATGTCTACAGCAAACTTTAATGAACTTTAATAATTAAGCTTCACATGGGGATCTCTGCATAGGCCAGAGATTACTGTCTGACTATTGTTAACAACTAAATTTAAAGTACGACTTCATTTCTATCTTTTTGAAGTCAGTGATCAAAACTGCAAAAGACATTAAAGGCCTGTTTTGGTTTCATCTCCTTCTGTGGACTAAATTCAAGAAACACTGAGAGAAGGTCTTTGTGCTTGCATGCTTCCTTCCACCTTCTCCCTACTCCTGTCTCTATGGGGAGAAATGATGATCAAAATGGAAGACACTGTGCTTATCTGAATATGTGATTTCCTCTAACCTTAGATTAAACCAGGATTCCTCAATGTGGCACTTATGGGCCCAATGGTGCCCCCACTAGTATGCCTCCTGGTGTCCACAGAGCTTTTCAGAAAGTGGACAAGGGCATTGTAAGGCAGGGCTTGTTATTGGCTGCCATCATTCAAATGAAAGGGTTTTCCACTGCAATGGCAGCCAGACACTATAGGATCAGGAAGTGGTTCCATTTCCCCTTCAGGCATTCCTCCTTTTTATTCACCCCTTTTCTTTTCCCCTCCCTCCCCTCAGGACTTCCATCTTTCCTTTTTATTCCCCTTCTGTGATTCTTTTGCAAAGCAAGAAGGGAGGTGTTGCATTTAGCTCCACCTTCTGCAGCAGCCATTTTCGGTTTAGCTTTGCCTTCTGTGGCAGCAATTTTGGGGGTGGTGCTCACCCCTTCCCAAAGTTCCAAAGGTGTCTGCAAGTTCAAAAAGATTGGAGACCCTTGGATTAAACTACTTAAGAAGGTTTAAATCTCAGAGTCAGAGGAGACTCTACAATTATGAAACCTGTTGTGCAAGTTATTCACTTGTCACCAGAGTATGAGCTGCAGGGAGAAAGCACACAGGAGCACAAAATCTACTGCTCGGACAATTCAGGAGGAGCAAACAAAATGGGTCCACAGAGTCTTATTCTGAGATTTCTCCTTTAAACTCAAGAAAATGCCAGTTTTTATTGGGGGGGGGGGAAACAAATCAGAATCCATATACAAGAGCTGGTCAGTATCAAAAATACTTTATGGGTCACTTACCAATTCCATCAGTTTGAAAATGGTCATTCTGGGTATGATGATGGCTCTTCACCTTAAAAAAAGATCAGTCTTTTGAGATTTATGCTTGATATAAAAGAAGTTAGGAGGAATCATGAAATGCTTCCAGATAACCAAGTTACTGATATTCTATGGACAAACCCATAGAGAATGTGCAAAAGCTCCCAGAAATTATAGAAATATTCATTATATTAAAACACAATATAAAATAAATTACAAATAAGTATACTACATTTTTTAAAACTTGCAAATGAGAAGTTAGTACTTTCTAAAGTCCTACCAAACTAAAAAATATAGCAATATTCTGTATGGTTGTTGTGGGTTTTCCGGGCTGTGACACTGGGAGATCTCTGTCTTTTGGTGCTACACCTCTGAAGATGCCAGCCACAGCTGCTGGTGAAACGTCAGGAACTACAATGCCAAGACCACGGCAATACAGCCCGGAAAACCCACAACAACCATCGTTCTCCAGCCGTGAAAGCCTTCGACAATACAATATTCTGTATACTTGTAAGTAAAACGATAGTCTGCATTTCACAAATATATCACATCCCATCCAGTTATTTTAACCATAATTATAACTTAATATGTCTAACTTTCTAATGGTAACTTAGAAAATAATTTTCTACTCTACTGTATTGTATTTTAATGTAATACATCTAGTATCTGCCACTTCCATAGATTTGGTTCCTGTGATCTGTCAGCAGAAGTTACTGATGGTTGCCAATATTTCAGGCTTTCCCCTCTCACCCGAGAAGCCCTTCCTGACCCCAGCAAAGTTTATTCCTGGGGCTGCAGGGTTTCCGTGGAACAGCCATGTGAGTCAGCAGGCTGCACTGGGAAGGGGCAAAATCACTCCTTTCTGCTTTAGTGACCTAAGCTCTCCAGCAGAGGAGGAGGAAGAGAGTGATGTTTGCTAGACCACACATAGACATTGTACTGGATCCAACCCAGAGTTTCTGTGCAAAAAGTATTGTTCTGAAGCAGTCAACACCAGTGAGAAATAAAATTTTAAAAGAAACCATCAGAACCAACTTGAAGTTTCCTCATTTTATTACTTCATTGTATTACTTAACTAAATAGAAAACTATATTCTTTAAGAAAAATCTCCAAAGACACCATTTCCTGTATTCTATTTCCTTTATTTCCCCTTTGTTGCTTATACAATATGCTCGAATCCCTAAATCTTCGCTTGTATATGCCTTGTTTTCTAGACATGGAGGCAACGTAATGTGCCATTTGATGCACATCGTTTTTGTTCCCTAGCTGAGTCTTATATAGTCCTGGTGGTGTACCATGAGTCTGCTTGCAATCTTATCCTTCAACCAGCAATAAGGCCTGATGTGGGAAAAAATACAAAAGGCTCTAGAAAGGGGAGGGTGGGCAGGCGGGCAGTGTGGCCTGTTCTGCTCCTGATCCTCACCAGGTGAAGGAAGGGCATTGTCACATGCTTAGCGCCTGATCTCCTCCCTGTGAAGGGAAAGATGTTGCTGCCTGCTCCACTCCTGATCCAAGCCAGGTAAGGGGGGGCATTGTCACCTGCTCCCTGCCTGATTCCTGCCAGGTGAAGGGGGGGCAGGAATTGCCGCCTGTTGCGCATCTGATCCTGGTCAGATGAAGGGGGTCGGGATTGCCACCTGCTCCATGCCTGATCCCGGCCAGATGAAGGGGGTGGCGGGCCTTGCCACCTGCTCCACGCCAGATTTTGGCTGGGTGAAGGGGGTGGGCATTGCCACCTGTTCCATGCCTGAACCCAGACGGGAGAAGGGGGTGAGCATTGCCGCCTGCTCCATGCCTGATTTCGACTGGGTAGGGGGGCACTGCCATCTGCTCCATGTCTTATCCCAGCCCGGTGAAGTGGGGAGGGCATTACCACCTGTTCTGCGTCCACAAGGTGAAGGGGTGGGCATCGCTGCCCGCTCTGCACCTGATCCCAGTGGGGTGAAGGGAGGCTGGGGATTGCAACCTGCTCCACGTCTAATCCTGGGCAAGTGAAGAGTGGCAGGCATCGCCACCTGCTCTGTGTCTGATCCCAGCCTGGAGAAGGGGCACACTGCTGCCTGCTCCACGCCTGATCCCGGCCGGGTGAAGTGGGCAAGCAATTGCCTCCTGCTCCACATCTGATCATAGCCGAGTGAAGGGGAAGTAGGCATTGCCACCTGATCTGCATGTGATTCCAGCAAGATGAAGGGGGCGGACATTGCCCCCTGCTCTGGGCCTGATCCCAGTGGGGTGAAGGGGGGGCATTGTCACCTGCTCCATGCCTGATTCCCACCGGGTGAAGGAGGAGTGGGCATTGCCACCTGGTCTACACCTGATCCCAGCCAGGTGAAGGGGGTTGTTGGCATTACCCCCTGCTCTGCACCTGATTGCCACTAGGTGAAGGGGGGGGCAAGCATTGCTGCCTGCTCCGTCCCTTATCCGGGCTGGCTGAAGGGAGGGCGAGCATTGCATGCGGTGGGACAGAGAGACAGGCTGCCTCATCTGCACGGTGGGACAGAGAGACAGGCTGCCTCATCTGCACTTCCCACTGCAACATGCTCTCTAGAGGTATGGCTTCCTCACTTGGGCTTCCTGTTGCAGCGGCACCCTCTGGAGGCGCACCAGGATAAGAAGTAAATTGTCAGAAATACAGCTTGCCTTTTATATAAAAGGATATGGCTGTGTGGTAGATGGTGAAGTAGGGAGGAAGGCTGTAATCTGAGGCTCCCCACTGACTTCAGCGGGAGTGTAGTATTCCGCCAACACAAATGGATTTAGAATCACTTCCAGTCACTCAGCAGGCATAAAATTAGGATATGCATGGGATAGAGAAAGTGGATAGGGAAAGCTTTTTTATGCTGTACCATAATACTAGAACTTGGGGTTATCCAATGAAGTTTATGGGCAATAGGTTGAGGAAAGACAAGAAGTACTTCTTTACTCAACAAATAATAAAATTGCGGAATACACTGCCAATGGACATAGTGTTACCTGGAATGGTCTCCTTGCGAATAAATAATAAATAGAGTGGGGGATTTAGCAAGTAAGGAAGACAGCTATGCAAGAGGCCGGTAACCATGGGATCTTTCTCACCAATAATTTACGGAGTCCTTTCCCAAGGATACACACAAACAAAGCCGGTGTTCTTAAATAAAGGAAGATTTTTATTCGAGGGGCAAATGCATATGCACAAGATTGCAAGCAAACACACAAAAGGCCTAGGAAAAGCAGTGGTGAAGGTGGAATAGATTTGAGGGATTGCAAGGCGATAATTACCTATCCAGAGAGCAGGGAAGTCCGCAAAGGGACTTCAAATGCCAGCGTTCAAATGCCAGCCTTCAAATGCCAGCGTTCTCAGCCAGGAGAACAAGAGGCTAGGAGTAACCTTAGGGAAGCAGCACCGGATCCAATAAGTTTGCACAATTTGAATGGGGCCGGGGTCTTACCTTTATAGGGTAAAACAAGCCCTGAGGTGGGGTGGCCCACCTAGCTGTTAAAACAAAGACTCTAACGGTTAGTTCCTGGGATTAACAAAAGGTTTGATTACCTTGATTGGTAGCTGCCGGGGCACATGAAAGAGAATGCAAAATTGGTTCTAGCACTGCACAAAGGGGAAGTTTGTTAATGAAGTCCACTGGAGCAGCCATGTTAAAACGGCTATTAAAGATGGTGGAGGCCAGGTTGACTGCTTACAATAGTGGTGGCTGTAAGCATAAATACCTTTAAAAGAAGTTTAGACAGATTTATAGAGAAGAGACCCATCAATGGCTACTAACCATCGTGAGTTAAGGGAACGTCCATATAAAACAGAAGCAGCAAAACTCTAATAACAGTGCTGGGAAGCAACATCAGGGGAAGGCCGTGGCATCTATGTTCTGTTTGTTGGCCCTCGGGGCAACTGGTTGGCCACTGTGAGCAACAGTATGCTAGATTATTCTGATGTAGCAGGACTCTTCTTATGCTCTTATGATAACTCTGTTCAACAGACGAAGCCATGGTACTTGCTGAAAAAATTGCTGAAAACTAAAGTTCTCACTGTCCATCTCTCAATTTGTTGCCCAGCATTGTTCTAAAACCTGTGTGTTATGTGCCATCAAGTCGCTTCCAACTTATGACAATCGTATGAATTAATGACTTCCAAAACATTAACAGCCTTGCTCAAGTCTGGAAGACTAAAGTCCATGGTTTTCTTTACTGCGATAATCCATTTCAGGTCTTCCTCTTTTCTTATTGCCTTCAACTTTTCCTATCATTATTGTCTTTTTCCAGTGAGACTTGTCTTCCTACTGATGTTTAAATAAAATTGGTTCCCCAGTGAAAAGATCTAGGCATCTTTCCACTGGTCTGAACAAATTAAATCAGTTTTCTGTTTATAAACAAATATTGCCCTATGAATAACCTGCATCGAGAAAAATGACAGACCACTTATTATTAGAATAAATAACTGTTTTCTAAGGATATATAGCTTAAAGACAAAGAAAATAAATAACCACAAATTGTTAGACATTAATTTATTATTTAACCTGGTACTGTGCAGTTATTACACATTTATCTATAAAATAAAATTTGTTCACGTGAGCTCTATACCAGTGCTTTTCATAATTTAAGAACTTTAAGAAGCAGGATTCCACCTATAACCTTCCTGTGCTCACATACAAAGGTTCTCCCCGCTATTCCCCGCAAAGTTATCACCCAAAAGATACTGAAAAAATGGATAAGTGTATAGGGGTGTGCTGGAAGTGTAAGGAAGCAGATGGTTCTTTTTTTCATATCTGGTGGACGTGCAAAAAACCCCAAAAATGTTTAGAAAGATATATATGAAGATTTTAAAAATGGATTTTACTAAGAAACCTGAGACTAGGCTGCTAGGAATAATACCATAAATTACTTAGATATCTGCTGACGGCGGCTAGAGAGGTAATCGCAAGCAAATAGAAAGAATGTCCAATCAGAGAAATTTGGAAAGACAAAATGTCAGAATATGTGGTATTAGCAAAATTGACGAGTTATATAAATAGAAGACCAATTAAAGAATTTGAAGAGAAATGGGAGAATTATTTTGCTTATAACAGATAAAATCTGGAAAAAATATATGACTAAGTCATATTAGTCCTGTAAATTTGATTATGGTTATGAGTTCTGATTAGTAGAGGTCACTGAGATGTTGTTTGTTTTAAGCTTTAAATTTTTGAGTTGGAAGATGGATAAATATGCTACATAATGAAAAGATATATGTAGTAGACAGACAGACAGACATGTCTTTCAATTTGAAATTAGTAGATTACAATGTATTATAGATAGTATTGAAATATTGTTAAGGAGTCACTCCTGAAATACTTATAATAAATAAATAAATATAAGGAAGTGATAAGATAAAAGTAATAAGTTTCTCTTTTATTCCCTAAGATGAGAAGTAGGTTGAATTCTGTACATGTTGTTTATTTGAAAATATATATCTCAAACATTCTCAAATATTTTGTCGAAGGCTTTCATGGCCAGAGAACGATGGTTGTTGTGGATTTTCCGGGCTGTATAGCCGTGGTCTTGGCATTGTAGTTCCTGACGTTTCGCCAGCAGCTGTGACTGGCATCTTCAGAGGTGTAGCACCAAAAGACAGAGATTTCTCAGTGTCACAGCGTGGAGAAGATGTTGGCAGGTAATTTATATCTACTCAGGAAGGTGGGTTTGGGCCGAGTCATCCTACTACTCTATATCACCCATCCTGGTAAACTCTTACAGGATGACTCAGCCCAAACCCACCTTCCTGAGTAGATATAAATTACCTGCCAACATCTTCTCCACGCTGTGACACTGAGAAATCTCTGTCTTTTGGTGCTACACCTCTGAAGATGCCAGTCACAGCTGCTGGCGAAACGTCAGGAACTATAATGCCAAGACCACGGCTATACAGCCCGGAAAATCCACAACAACCATTCTCAAATATTATCCCAATATTCTCAAATGTTATAAGATTTTGTACTCTGATAATCCTTGTAACACATAGCTCCTTATTTTCTTTAATTTTTGTCCCCCTCTCCTTTTCTGTACCCCTTCTCTATTTTAAAAACAAAAAATAGGAAATAAAATAAAATACAAACTTCACACATCAGTCAACTCTGAAAAATTTATATTTTTCTTCTTACGTTTACTATTTACACGTAACCATTACTTAGCAATAGGCTGTATTTCATGGCCATTTTGCACCTTATGCAGAGGCCAATCTAAATTGCTACCAACTAAGTCTCTGTTTCCAGTTCAGCCTGTTCTGCCTCCTCTCTCCTGGTCTCAAGACACAGCTGTTAGTGAGTTGAATGCAGTTTGGGTTCCTGACCCACAGTTTGAGAACGACTACTCTATATCACCTAGTGCTCTGGCAGGTTCGTAACAGTTGGTTATTGCAGAAAAGGAACATGCAGCTGATGGGGCGGGGGGAGGAGGCAGCAAGCAGCGTGGATTCTTATTCCATTCTGCTGCTCCCCCCACCTGAGTTCCAAAACAGCCCTTCAAGCTGCCACAGCCAGCTTCCTTTTAAACTCTGCCGCTCAACAAGCCTCTCTCCACCAGAGATTCTCTGGTTCGACATTGGGATTCCCAAGTTCAACATTAGTTCCCTTTAATGGACAGTCAGGAGTAGGTTCCCTGAAAATTTGGTGGAGTTTGCTTGAAAAATGCCCCCCAAAGCCCCCAGGCGTTTTGCTCCATAGGGAATAGTGGCTGGATAAATTCAAGATTCTCTAACCCAAATCAGAGAATCTAATTCGGATTTCAGGGATACCCAATTTTTTTGTTTGGTGCATATCTCTACTGGCCACAGCACTCTGTACCAACTATAGCATCTAGAGTGTTATCTGAAAGTTGGTCATTTAAAACAGGGTTGCACCTACCTGTAACTGTTGTTCATTGAGGTCTTCTGTGTAGGCATACACGGGACTGCGCATGCGCAGGCCTGCCAACCAGAGGTTTTTTGTAGCTTTAAAGTCACTAGAGGGCACTCGATGCCTCCCAGAGCGCAGGCTCAGCTGTTTTCCCTCCAAAACAGCCTATATCTAGGAGGCACAGCTCCCTCTGCCCTCAGCTCCTTTTTCACTGCTCCACTCGAGTATGAAGAGTATACAGTGGGGAAGGAGGGAGGGTACATGTGCTCGCACAGAAGACTTCAATGAACAGCAGTTACAGGTAGATGCAACCCTGTTTTCATTGTCGGTCTTCTGTGCAGTCTCACATGGGAGTTTAGCAAGCTTCTTATCTGGGTGGTAGAACTTGGCTCTTCAGCTAAATATTGATTGCAGCACAGCTGTGCCCACTGCCATCTCTCTCCTGTCAAGGATGTCCAGGGAAGCCAAAAAACAGAAAAAGGAAGTATGCCAAAACGTAACTCAGTACAATATTATTGTCTATACCACAGTACAATTATCAATATGTCTACATTGAGTTTTCAATGATCTACAACAATTCAAATATACATGCATAGAGAGAGAATAAATTCCAATATAGTAGAGTTTTCTCCAAATTAACTTATAGCGCCCGAAGGTATACAGTTCCAAAAAGGCTGGTTGGTAACATCCAAGGTTGCAAAGTTGCAAAGGACGGGTAGCAAAGCAGGTGGCAACGAGCTACACCGGTCTCATTCCTTCGGCTCGTTTCAGAAATAGTCCTTCATCAGGCCACAGTTATCCTACAATTCATATTAAAAAATGTCAATACCAAACCATTCAGGAATATCCCGGTGGTTTCATATCTCCAGCCATACTTACTATTTCATCAGGCGAAATTCATGTAGAGAGTCAACCATCAAACAATATCAAATGCTGAAATCAGATGACCAGGGCACGCACTTCATCAATTAAATACAGAAGCTCAAGGCTAATTAACAATTAACATTACATAACTTCATTTAAAGGGGCTTGACTACCAAATCTATTGCACATTTCCCAAACTCATTTCTATATTCCATTAACATCAGCAAGGCCAACATGAATTGCACATCAACCCACAATCAAGAGCTAGACCAATAAATACATTTTTTCAGAACCGTTTTTATGTTCAATTATCTCACATGCGACCAATATCGATTATGCAACAGGGTGGCTCTCAGAGATTCTTGAGAGAGTACCTTCCGACCGATTACATCACCAAACTACATAAAATCACTACGTTTAAAGAGGTATATCTAATAAATATATTGCACTTTCCTCATTGCACATTCCCCATTGCAAACCAAAAATAATTTCAGTCAGAGGGAAACAATTTGGTGAGGGGGGGAGGGAGAACCCAAATTAAAGGAACACCGAATAATCAATGTCATTATTCAGACCCTCTGGTATCATGGTGTGTAATTTAAAAATCCACCTAATTTCAGCCTGTAAGAGAAGGCGTTTATTAAAACCAGTTCTCTTAACCACCTCCAAGACAGAGTACCTAAAAGTTCTATCAGTTCCATGTCTATTCCGCAGATGTTGATAAAGGGGCGTATCTTCACTCTGGTTTCTGACCCTCGATATATGTTCCTGTATGCGTGAACGCACTGGACGGCTGGTACAGCCTACATATAGTAATGGACAACTGCACTGCAAGAGATACACTACATTATTAGTGTTACACGTGGAGAAGTCCCTAGGTGTTATAGGGTACCGTAGGTTGGGGAATTTCATC
This sequence comes from Eublepharis macularius, assembly GCF_028583425.1. Classification (NCBI taxonomy): domain Eukaryota; kingdom Metazoa; phylum Chordata; class Lepidosauria; order Squamata; family Eublepharidae; genus Eublepharis; species Eublepharis macularius. The sequence continues at coordinate 13,955,356 of NC_072793.1, read as the reverse complement.
TTCCTGAGGTCTACGCAGAAAGCACACACACTACAATGCCCGCATGGAAAGTGTCCAAGCGGTAAATTATTTTGTTTAATCGGGCTCAAGAAATCGGAATGTACTAAGAAGTCCTTTAAACTCTTGGTCCGACGGTATCCTATTTTGGGCGGAGTTGCACAGCCCGGAATATCTAAAAGGACCCGCCAGTACTTTTTGATAATTCCCACTATCGATTCGGCCAGGGGAGAGTGGTCAATTGCCCAGGTGATACCCGTTCTCCCTGTATCACGTTGCCTATAGGAAAGCAATTGTGAGCGGAGCGATCGATCTGCTCTTAATTTGGCCCGGGAGATCACCCAAGATGGGTATCCCCGCGCCATAAAATCATTTGCCATTCTACTAGCTTCTTCCTGATAATGACATTGAAAAGAAGCATTTCTTTTAATACGCAAGAATTGCCCCACCGGGATGTTCTTTTTGAGAGCTGTTCGGTGGTAGGAATTATACTGTAGATAGGCTGCCCTATCTGTGGGTTTCTTAAAGGGCCTCACTCCTAAAGACGTGGCTGACCTCTTAAACACCACAACATCCAGGAAAGGGATGCTATCCCCACTCCCCTGATGTGTAAATCGTATATTTTCATCCAAGTTATTCAGCCATTCTACAAAACTCTCCACTGCTGCAGGAGTGCGCATTATGCAAAAAATGTCATCTATGTATCTCTTTATGCAAATAATCTGTTCCAAAAATGGGTTGCTTTCCGGGTCATATAAGTACTTGTTTTCCAGAGACGCCATAAACAAAATTGCAATACTTGGGGCCGCGGGGCACCCCATCGCGACCCCTTTAATTTGAAAGAAAAATTGGTTCTCAAATCTAAAGTAGTTCTTTTCAGTTATGAGGTCCAAGAAATCCAAAAGAAAACTGGTCGGGGGAAAGGGGGTGGACCGCATATTTAATGTCCCTTCTATTACTGTCCTAGCTTCACAATGGGGAATTGAGGTGTAAAGTGACTGCACATCTAGTGTTAGCAGGTAAGCCTCAGGTGGAACTTCCATATCCTCTATTAATTTAATGAAATCGGTAGTATCCTTTACAAAAGACTTAACTGTTGTCACGAAGGGTTGTAGGAAGCTATCCAAATAGATCGCCAGCGGTTCGAGGACCGAGTTACACGCAGAAATAATAGGGCGTCCGGGGGGAGGACGCCCGGGTTTATGAATTTTGGGCAGGCAATAGAAGACCGGCACCCGTGGGTCTTGGTTAAATAAAGCCTGATGTAACGATTGGGATATAACATTATTAGCCAATCCATTATCCAGTAGTATTTTAATAATTCTCTGGATCTCTATCGTAGGATCGTGATCGATCGGGGTATAATACTCCCGGTCCGAAAGTTGTCGTAGGACCTCCTGTCGGTAGTCCTCTCTATCTAACAGGACAATCCCTCCCCCTTTGTCTGCCGGTTTTATGATAATTCCCTCGTCCTTTTGTAAAGATTGTAAAGCTGTCCACTCAAGTCTAGTTAAGTTCTGCCGCGTTCTTTCAGGCTGGCTCTCCACCCTTGCTACCTCCTTAAGTACTAGTCTCTCAAATGTCTCTAGTTGGGTATCTGTCACTTGTGGGGTAAAGGTGGATCTACTCTTCAACCCAACACATAAAGAGCCCAAGGAAGTATTGCCGAAAAACTTTTTTAATTTTAACTGTCGGAAGAGTTTATACAAATCAATCCTGGTATTAAGAGCATTATATCTAGGGCGAGGGACGAAGCCCAATCCTTTGTTCAAAACCTGCATTTCCAAATCCGTGAGTGGCCGGCTGGATAAATTAAAGACTATGTTCTGAATCTGCCTCTGCGCGAGAGGCGGCCCCTCGCTAAAAAAGCGCGTCTCGAGGACTGATTAGGTATCGTTCGGTTCCTAAGGGTCCGTCCCTCGTCACTCGATTGATCTGTATCTGAGGGATCCGTGGTATCAAAATCAGTCGTTCCTGGAACTGAGGGGGCCCAGGTAACACGTTTTTTAGGGGTCCGTTCCTTCCAATTATAAATGTTCCCATTGGAATAGTCATGTCTGTCCCTATTAAGTTTCTTTAGCTTCAAATCCTTGAGCTTAGTTTCACATTCCTTTATAAGTCTCCCTATTTCATTAGATCTAGCCTTGAACTCCTCCTCAGAAAATTTAGTTTTAAGTTCAGTCTCTACCTGCTCGATATTCAATCCCACTTCATCTTTTTCTTGTGCGATACGCTCAATTAACAATAACATGAGATCAAACGAGCACTTATTCAAAATTTGAGCCCACTTTTTCTTAAAGGGCTCGTCATTGGTATACATCCCTGGTGGTTTATGTAATCGTAAACCTCTTGGGATGATATTTTCTTTGCTATATTCTATCAGGGAGGAAGCATGGAGGGTCAGTTTGGTAAATTTAGTGCGTTGTTCCAAATACAGGTCCCAATCTTGGGAAGGTGTGACCCCTCGTCCTTCTGAGAGAGAAGGAAACATAGACAAAATTCTCTCTCGTTCATCAGTGGAAAAGGCAAAAATGTCTCTATATTCCATCAGGTTCTCCCGGCAACACGAGGTGGGGGAACAGTAAGGAGGGAGAGTATACTTCCTCAAATAACTAGAAGCCAAAAAACAGAAAAAGGAAGTATGCCAAAACGTAACTCAGTACAATATTATTGTCTATACCACAGTACAATTATCAATATGTCTACATTGAGTTTTCAATGATCTACAACAATTCAAATATACATGCATAGAGAGAGAATAAATTCCAATATAGTAGAGTTTTCTCCAAATTAACTTATAGCGCCCGAAGGTATACAGTTCCAAAAAGGCTGGTTGGTAACATCCAAGGTTGCAAAGTTGCAAAGGACGGGTAGCAAAGCAGGTGGCAACGAGCTACACCGGTCTCATTCCTTCGGCTCGTTTCAGAAATAGTCCTTCATCAGGCCACAGTTATCCTACAATTCATATTAAAAAATGTCAATACCAAACCATTCAGGAATATCCCGGTGGTTTCATATCTCCAGCCATACTTACTATTTCATCAGGCGAAATTCATGTAGAGAGTCAACCATCAAACAATATCAAATGCTGAAATCAGATGACCAGGGCACGCACTTCATCAATTAAATACAGAAGCTCAAGGCTAATTAACAATTAACATTACATAACTTCATTTAAAGGGGCTTGACTACCAAATCTATTGCACATTTCCCAAACTCATTTCTATATTCCATTAACATCAGCAAGGCCAACATGAATTGCACATCAACCCACAATCAAGAGCTAGACCAATAAATACATTTTTTCAGAACCGTTTTTATGTTCAATTATCTCACATGCGACCAATATCGATTATGCAACAGGGTGGCTCTCAGAGATTCTTGAGAGAGTACCTTCCGACCGATTACATCACCAAACTACATAAAATCACTACGTTTAAAGAGGTATATCTAATAAATATATTGCACTTTCCTCATTGCACATTCCCCATTGCAAACCAAAAATAATTTCAGTCAGAGGGAAACAATTTGGTGAGGGGGGGAGGGAGAACCCAAATTAAAGGAACACCGAATAATCAATGTCATTATTCAGACCCTCTGGTATCATGGTGTGTAATTTAAAAATCCACCTAATTTCAGCCTGTAAGAGAAGGCGTTTATTAAAACCAGTTCTCTTAACCACCTCCAAGACAGAGTACCTAAAAGTTCTATCAGTTCCATGTCTATTCCGCAGATGTTGATAAAGGGGCGTATCTTCACTCTGGTTTCTGACCCTCGATATATGTTCCTGTATGCGTGAACGCACTGGACGGCTGGTACAGCCTACATATAGTAATGGACAACTGCACTGCAAGAGATACACTACATTATTAGTGTTACACGTGGAGAAGTCCCTAGGTGTTATAGGGTACCGTAGGTTGGGGAATTTCATCTTCCTGAGGTCTACGCAGAAAGCACACACACTACAATGCCCGCATGGAAAGTGTCCAAGCGGTAAATTATTTTGTTTAATCGGGCTCAAGAAATCGGAATGTACTAAGAAGTCCTTTAAACTCTTGGTCCGACGGTATCCTATTTTGGGCGGAGTTGCACAGCCCGGAATATCTAAAAGGACCCGCCAGTACTTTTTGATAATTCCCACTATCGATTCGGCCAGGGGAGAGTGGTCAATTGCCCAGGTGATACCCGTTCTCCCTGTATCACGTTGCCTATAGGAAAGCAATTGTGAGCGGAGCGATCGATCTGCTCTTAATTTGGCCCGGGAGATCAAGGGGTCACACCTTCCCAAGATTGGGACCTGTATTTGGAACAACGCACTAAATTTACCAAATTGACCCTCCATGCTTCCTCCCTGATAGAATATAGCAAAGAAAATATCATCCCAAGAGGTTTACGATTACATAAACCACCAGGGATGTATACCAATGACGAGCCCTTTAAGAAAAAGTGGGCTCAAATTTTGAATAAGTGCTCGTTTGATCTCATGTTATTGTTAATTGAGCGTATCGCACAAGAAAAAGATGAAGTGGGATTGAATATCGAGCAGGTAGAGACTGAACTTAAAACTAAATTTTCTGAGGAGGAGTTCAAGGCTAGATCTAATGAAATAGGGAGACTTATAAAGGAATGTGAAACTAAGCTCAAGGATTTGAAGCTAAAGAAACTTAATAGGGACAGACATGACTATTCCAATGGGAACATTTATAATTGGAAGGAACGGACCCCTAAAAAACGTGTTACCTGGGCCCCCTCAGTTCCAGGAACGACTGATTTTGATACCACGGATCCCTCAGATACAGATCAATCGAGTGACGAGGGATGGACCCTTAGGAACCGAACGATACCTAATCAGTCCTCGAGACGCGCTTTTTTAGCCAGGGGCCGCCTCTCGCGCAGAGGCAGATTCAGAACATAGTCTTTAATTTATCCAGCCGGCCACTCACGGATTTGGAAATGCAGGTTTTGAACAAAGGATTGGGCTTCGTCCCTCGCCCTAGATATAATGCTCTTAATACCAGGATTGATTTGTATAAACTCTTCCGACAGTTAAAATTAAAAAAGTTTTTCGGCAATACTTCCTTGGGCTCTTTATGTGTTGGGTTGAAGAGTAGATCCACCTTTACCCCACAAGTGACAGATACCCAACTAGAGACATTTGAGAGACTAGTACTTAAGGAGGTAGCAAGGGTGGAGAGCCAGCCTGAAAGAACGCGGCAGAACTTAACTAGACTTGAGTGGACAGCTTTACAATCTTTACAAAAGGACGAGGGAATTATCATAAAACCGGCAGACAAAGGGGGAGGGATTGTCCTGTTAGATAGAGAGGACTACCGACAGGAGGTCCTACGACAACTTTCGGACCGGGAGTATTATACCCCGATCGATCACGATCCTACGATAGAGATCCAGAGAATTATTAAAATACTACTGGATAATGGATTGGCTAATAATGTTATATCCCAATCGTTACATCAGGCTTTATTTAACCAAGACCCACGGGTGCCGGTCTTCTATTGCCTGCCCAAAATTCATAAACCCGGGCGTCCTCCCCCCGGACGCCCTATTATTTCTGCGTGTAACTCGGTCCTCGAACCGCTGGCGATCTATTTGGATAGCTTCCTACAACCCTTCGTGACAACAGTTAAGTCTTTTGTAAAGGATACTACCGATTTCATTAAATTAATAGAGGATATGGAAGTTCCACCTGAGGCTTACCTGCTAACACTAGATGTGCAGTCACTTTACACCTCAATTCCCCATTGTGAAGCTAGGACAGTAATAGAAGGGACATTAAATATGCGGTCCACCCCCTTTCCCCCGACCAGTTTTCTTTTGGATTTCTTGGACCTCATAACTGAAAAGAACTACTTTAGATTTGAGAACCAATTTTTCTTTCAAATTAAAGGGGTCGCGATGGGGTGCCCCGCGGCCCCAAGTATTGCAATTTTGTTTATGGCGTCTCTGGAAAACAAGTACTTATATGACCCGGAAAGCAACCCATTTTTGGAACAGATTATTTGCATAAAGAGATACATAGATGACATTTTTTGCATAATGCGCACTCCTGCAGCAGTGGAGAGTTTTGTAGAATGGCTGAATAACTTGGATGAAAATATACGATTTACACATCAGGGGAGTGGGGATAGCATCCCTTTCCTGGATGTTGTGGTGTTTAAGAGGTCAGCCACGTCTTTAGGAGTGAGGCCCTTTAAGAAACCCACAGATAGGGCAGCCTATCTACAGTATAATTCCTACCACCGAACAGCTCTCAAAAAGAACATCCCGGTGGGGCAATTCTTGCGTATTAAAAGAAATGCTTCTTTTCAATGTCATTATCAGGAAGAAGCTAGTAGAATGGCAAATGATTTTATGGCGCGGGGATACCCATCTTGGGTGATCTCCCGGGCCAAATTAAGAGCAGATCGATCGCTCCGCTCACAATTGCTTTCCTATAGGCAACGTGATACAGGGAGAACGGGTATCACCTGGGCAATTGACCACTCTCCCCTGGCCGAATCGATAGTGGGAATTATCAAAAAGTACTGGCGGGTCCTTTTAGATATTCCGGGCTGTGCAACTCCGCCCAAAATAGGATACCGTCGGACCAAGAGTTTAAAGGACTTCTTAGTACATTCCGATTTCTTGAGCCCGATTAAACAAAATAATTTACCGCTTGGACACTTTCCATGCGGGCATTGTAGTGTGTGTGCTTTCTGCGTAGACCTCAGGAAGATGAAATTCCCCAACCTACGGTACCCTATAACACCTAGGGACTTCTCCACGTGTAACACTAATAATGTAGTGTATCTCTTGCAGTGCAGTTGTCCATTACTATATGTAGGCTGTACCAGCCGTCCAGTGCGTTCACGCATACAGGAACATATATCGAGGGTCAGAAACCAGAGTGAAGATACGCCCCTTTATCAACATCTGCGGAATAGACATGGAACTGATAGAACTTTTAGGTACTCTGTCTTGGAGGTGGTTAAGAGAACTGGTTTTAATAAACGCCTTCTCTTACAGGCTGAAATTAGGTGGATTTTTAAATTACACACCATGATACCAGAGGGTCTGAATAATGACATTGATTATTCGGTGTTCCTTTAATTTGGGTTCTCCCTCCCCCCCTCACCAAATTGTTTCCCTCTGACTGAAATTATTTTTGGTTTGCAATGGGGAATGTGCAATGAGGAAAGTGCAATATATTTATTAGATATACCTCTTTAAACGTAGTGATTTTATGTAGTTTGGTGATGTAATCGGTCGGAAGGTACTCTCTCAAGAATCTCTGAGAGCCACCCTGTTGCATAATCGATATTGGTCGCATGTGAGATAATTGAACATAAAAACGGTTCTGAAAAAATGTATTTATTGGTCTAGCTCTTGATTGTGGGTTGATGTGCAATTCATGTTGGCCTTGCTGATGTTAATGGAATATAGAAATGAGTTTGGGAAATGTGCAATAGATTTGGTAGTCAAGCCCCTTTAAATGAAGTTATGTAATGTTAATTGTTAATTAGCCTTGAGCTTCTGTATTTAATTGATGAAGTGCGTGCCCTGGTCATCTGATTTCAGCATTTGATATTGTTTGATGGTTGACTCTCTACATGAATTTCGCCTGATGAAATAGTAAGTATGGCTGGAGATATGAAACCACCGGGATATTCCTGAATGGTTTGGTATTGACATTTTTTAATATGAATTGTAGGATAACTGTGGCCTGATGAAGGACTATTTCTGAAACGAGCCGAAGGAATGAGACCGGTGTAGCTCGTTGCCACCTGCTTTGCTACCCGTCCTTTGCAACTTTGCAACCTTGGATGTTACCAACCAGCCTTTTTGGAACTGTATACCTTCGGGCGCTATAAGTTAATTTGGAGAAAACTCTACTATATTGGAATTTATTCTCTCTCTATGCATGTATATTTGAATTGTTGTAGATCATTGAAAACTCAATGTAGACATATTGATAATTGTACTGTGGTATAGACAATAATATTGTACTGAGTTACGTTTTGGCATACTTCCTTTTTCTGTTTTTTGGCTTCTAGTTATTTGAGGAAGTATACTCTCCCTCCTTACTGTTCCCCCACCAAGGATGTCCAGGGCACAGTGCCCTACAAAGGTGTCTGCCACTGACCAGAACGCTGCTTTGCAAATGTCTTGTAGAGGAACCCCCTTTAGGAGTGCTGTTAACGTCGCCTGCCATCTAGTAGAGTGTGCATGTACATCCAGCGGACAAGGTAAGTTGGCACTCGTATAGCATAGCTTAACAGCCTGTACTACCCATCGTGAAATGGTTTGTGCACTTGTTCTTTTCCCTTTTTGGGTCCTGCATAGCAAACAAAAAGTTGTCTATCCTAAAGTCTTTTGTACGGTCTAAATAAAACAATATTGTCCTCCTTTCATCTAGTGTGTGAAGGGCCTTTTCTGCCTCACCTGAATGGTTCGGGAAGAAAACTGGTAGTGAAATTTCCTGTGTCACATGGAACTTTGACACTATTTTAGGTAAGAATTCCAATTTTGGTCTAAGGACTATTTTCTCTGTGTATCTTGAGGAATGGTTGGTCTATGCATGGGCCACCAACTCACTAACCCTTCTAGCTGAAGTTATTGCTATTAGCATTGTTACCTTCAAAGTCAGTGATCTTAAGTGACAGATGGCTAGAGGTTCAAAGGTCTTTGATATTAATTTAGTTGCAATGACTATTGAGGCCAGATGGAAGGAATATGTTCCTCAACCCCTTTAGAAACAGCTTTGAAGTGTAGTGTGAAAACACTGACTTTTTGTCAACTGGCATGTGAAATGCCGAGATAGCTGCTAGGTAAACTCTCACTGATGAAAGAGAAAGACTCATATTTTTCAGCTCTAAAAGGAATTCCAGTACTTTAGCCAAGGGGCAACTAACCGAGTTGATCTCTTTCCATTGCCCAAGTCACAAACTTTCCCCATTTGTATGCATAGGACTGCTTTGTAGATATTCTCTTGGCATTCAGTATAACCTCTGCTACCCCTGTAGAGAAGTGCCCTATGGGTTCAGCAGCCATGCTGTCAGTTTGAGTTTTTCTATTGCATGGTGGAACACCCCTTGACACACTATCAGGTCTGGTTCTCTGGGTAGGTGGTGAAAAGTCTGGTTTGTCATTTGGTACAACCAATGAACCCATGGCTGTCTTGGCCAGAAGCGTGTCACTACTATTGTCTTCATCCCTTCTGCCTACATCTTGCTTATCATTCTCGAGATTAGAGGTATTGGTGGAAAAGCATAGAAGAAGACCAGGTGATCTGGAAGGCGTCCCCCAGTGAGCTCGGTTCTAGGCATTCCCTGGAATAAAACAACAATGCTTTCTTGTTTTCCTTTGTGGCAAATAAGTCTATCTCCGGAGGGCCGCACTCTTGAAATAAAGGTCTGATGTAATAGTTCCTGATGGACCACTCGTGTGTGTTTGTACCGATCCTGCTTAGCCTTGTCTGCAATGATGTTTTCTGCCCCAAGTATGTTGAACTGCTTGCAAGTGGACACCATGCTTGACCACCCATTCCCATAACCGTATGGCTTCCAGACACAAGGACCGGGATGTTGTTCTCCCTTGATTGTTTAAGTTAAACATGGCTGTACAGTTGTCTGTCAGCACGTCTATATTCTTGCCCTTGACCACATCTGAGAAAGAGATTAAGGCAAAATGTATCGCCCTCAGTTTGAGTGTATTAATATGTAGTGATAGTTCATCCTCTTCCCAAGTACTGTGGGCTGTAAGGTCTTCACAATCTGCACCCCACCCCACCCTGACGTGGACACCCTGATGTGGAATAGTTTGCCTATATCCACTCTGTAGTGCATTATCACCTGCTGGTGGTACCATGGAGAGCACCCGCACGAGCAGCATCGCTCTGAGTGAGTGGAGTGGCAGCTCCTTCGAGTTGTCCATTCTCTTAGGATTTCCCCTTCTTCCTCAGATGAAATAGTTGAAGGGGATCTGGATCTGGTTGATGGGGTCCTTGGTGATTCCAGAATCTCCATGTCAGAGGAGTGCCATTCCCTCGGCACCTTAGCTTTGCCAGGGTCTTTACTAGATAAATGCTTTGTCTTGACCACTTTTCTTCCTCGGTGGCTCTGTTGGAGTCGGTTCGGTAATTTCAAGGGCTGTCAGATCCAATTGTGCTTGAGACAGTGGAGGTGTTGCCACTATCGGCGGGATCGAGTGTCTTGATTTCGAATGTCGGATTCAGGACACTGATGGATCTGAGCACATAGGTGACCTCAGTTCCGAATGGTGTTTTTGGATCCAGATGGAGTCTGATAAACTCAACATCTTATGGGAGATGGTTGGAAGTCGGATCCGAGACATTGTTGATTCTGATGGTGCGGTATGAGTCGATGGAGTCGGGGCTGGATCTGGTTGCTCTGTAGAGCCATCAGAGGGTTTCGGCTTAGCGACTTTCAGTTCTGGACACGATACTGTGAGCACCTTCTCCCAAATGGCTGCCTTCAATCGAGTGGCCTATTTTGCACACGCTTTTGGTATAAAGCCCTGGCAGATCTTGCATGTTTGGGTGTTATGCTCCTCGCCTAAACAGTGGAGGCAGAGAGAGTGACTATCGTTCTTGGTCATCTTCATGTTACATTTAGAGCAACACTTAAACAGGGCTTTTCTGGCCATTACTCACAAAGATTTTATTTTCCTAGGTGAAGAACAGAAATGAATGCTGACTCTCGAAGTCTCTATCAATGCTACAGTTGACCTCTTCTGCTGGTGGTGAAAGAGGAACTGAGGGCAGAGGGTGCTGCACCTCCTGGATATAGGCTGCTTTGGCAGGACAACAGCTGCGCCTGCACTCTGGGAAGTATCAAGTGCCCTCTAGTGACTTTAAAGCTACAAAAAACCTCTGGTTGGCAGGCCTGCGAATGCGCAGTCCCACATGGGACTGCACAGAAGACTGACAATGAACATGTACTTATCATATGTTTCATGTTTATGTCACTGAGAGAAGAAAGAAGTTCCAAGGAAGATTATAGGTTTCAGAGGTAATATCATGACTACCTATATCCTTTAACATAATTCCTCTTTGTCTTAAAGAAGCAAGGGTTTTATCATATAACAACGTACGTCAAAATATTTTGAAATTATAACAGCTAATTAAAAAACAACATGGAAACTTTGACGGCAAACTGCACGTTATACTGAAATCTCTGCAGTAATGCAAATTTTGCATCAAGATCTGGAAATAAACAGCAACCTTTTGACACAAGGTTTCCTAAAAGCATTGATGCTGCAATACATCATCAAAAGTTTTTAAAGGTTTCATTGTGTTGTACAAGGTGATGGATCTTTGTAAAATAAAGTAAATTAGTATTTCCAGTCATGAGTACCTCCTTTTGAAAGGAACGTTATGCTTTCCTTTTCTGTGCTACCAAATAAAATCTGGAAAATTCAAGTGAAAAACAGCATTAATTTGAAAATTCCATATAGACATTAACTTGCAATAAAAATATTAAACTTTGAAAAGCCTTCTAGTAAAATGGGATTATTTTCCAAGGCTGTAACACAGCCCATTTTAATTATGCCTGCAAACACGACCAATTAAACCAATACGTCTTATTTATTAATGTTACCTGACAACTAAATGTAGAGTGTAATATTATTCACAGACATAATGAGCAATGTATAATTTTTCACCATTTATACCACTATCCACTTTCTTAGAATTTTCTTCTACATCCTTGTAGACAAATACATTTGGCCTCCTGTGGATTGTAGTACTAGTGCAATAATGAGTAACCAGTAAACTTATTATGCACAGTTAAATGTTTCCAGCGGCCCAAAAAAAAAAAATCCCATTATGTTAAATGCATCCTATGAATGCAAGCTATTTAAACTTATGTCTCGTGTGAATTCTAGCACCTTGTGGTGAGTTTTAGGTATTCATATCTCTCCACAGTCAAAACTATTGCTTAATAAAAATGGCTGTGTAATTATGCCCAATGATGGGTATAATACTTCAAGCCACTGTTGTTCCTACAGTTAAGTATCTGTTCACATGCAGAAACTGCTAGTACGAACACAGTTTGTGCCATATCTTGACAGATGCTTCTCCTGAGCCTTACTAGCACTCAATAACTTTTTCATGGGTGAAATTTTACCTTTGGTGGTGACTGCTGTGGTTTGTTGGTGTTTGACGAATGTTGCTGCCGCAGAGCCCGTGGGATAAATTCAGGAGCCAGGGGATTCAACACATAGGTTTTTTTTAATTCCAGAGCTTCCAACTGAGCTTTGATCTGATCAAATGTGATACCGTGAAGACTCTCATTATCATGACACAGGGCAATAAACCTTTCCCAAAATTTCCTACAGAAAGCAATATAAAAAAAATACAAAGTTATTTGATTGTTACAAACAAATTGTGACCTAATTTTTTTACAAATTAACCTGGGAATGCAATGCTCTGTTATGCTTTAAATTCAGTGGAACCAGGGCTTTTTTTCTGGGAAAAGAGGTGGCGGAACTCAGTGGGTTGCCCTCAGAGGAAATGGTCACATGGCTGGTGGCCCCGCCCCCTGATCTCCAGGCAGAGGGAAGTTTAGATTGCCCTCCGCGCCGCTGAGCGGCGCAGAGGGCAATCTAAACTCCCCTCTGTCTGGAGATCAGGGGGCGGGGCCACCAGCCATGTGACCATTTTCAAGAGGTTCAGGACTTCAACAACTTTCACCCTACTATCAACCTGAGACTGGACTACTCTACACAACAGGTATACTTCCTGGACACCACTGTACAACTATATAATGGACAGACCGATACTCATATCTACATGCCTCCAGCTACCACCCTAAACATACCACTCGGTCAATTGTCTACAGCCAAGCCTTACGTTACAATCGTATCTGCTCCAATGCTCTTGATCGGGACTCCCACTTAAAAGATTTACAACAAGCATTTTTGGGACTACAGTACGCACCAAATGAAGTGAGGAAACAAATCGACAGGGCCAGACTAGTACCCAGAAACAGCCTGCTCCAGGACAAACCTAAAGGAACTAACAACAGAACACCACTGGTTGTCACCTATAGCTCCCAGCTCAAACCCATCCAACGTATCATCAGTGAGCTACAACCCATCCTGGAAAACGATGCCTCTCTCTCAGAAGCCCTGGGTGGAAGACTTCTCCTTGCCTACAGACAGACAGCCCCCTAACCTGAAACGGCTTCTCACTCACAATCATGAATCGGCTAGCAGAGTCACCAGCACAGGTACCAGGCCCTGCAACAGACCCAGATGCCAGCTCTGCCCTTATATCTACCCAGGGAATACAATTACAGGACCCAATGGCATCAACTACACTGTCTCTGGCTCTTACAGCTGCTCATCCTCCAATGTGATATATGCCCTCATGTGCCAACAATATCCATCTGCTCTGTATATTGGACAAACCAGCCAACCTCTACGCAAAAGAATAAATGGACACAAATCTGACATTAGAAACGGCAACATCCAGAAACCAGTGGGAGAACACTTCAATCTACCAGGACATTCCATCAAAGACTTAAAGGTCACTGTAGTTCAACAGAAACCTTTCAAAAACAAAATCCAACGGGAAGCTGCTGAATTGGAATTCATATGTAAATTTGACTCAGTTAGGCTGGGACTGAATAGGGACTATGAATGGTTCTCATTATCAGAAGTAACTGATTTCCTTAACAGAAGCAAACTGATCTCCATATCAGAAGCAGCTGTTTGCATCTACTCCTCCCTCCCCTCTCCTCCTCTATATCTGACCAGTTTCTTCTTGCCCTCCTTCTTGCATCTGACGAAGAGAATGCCTTCTGTCACTGGAAAGAGTCAATCAGATCCAAGCCATGGTTTGGAGGACCTGAACTGAGGCATTGTCAAATGCTGTCACAGTAGTTTCATTTTGAAAGCCATGCTGTGGTATTTGCCGTATAAACCACAACTGCCATCTTTACATTGGTCACTGTTATTGAATGTGCTATATGAAAGGGATGGAACCCACACAGCCAAGCACCGTACATGAGGGTGCTGCCTTTTTAAAAGTAGCAAGTGACTTGTTATCAGCTTTACCACTTTTTACCCAAACTTTTAACTAGGGATTTGAGCTTTTAAAACTGTTTTAACAATCTACTTCTAACTTCATGGCTGCTAACTGGATCACTAAAATTGCTAAATGGGTTTTAATGTGGTTTCATCTATTGGGTTTTAAATTGGTTTGTTAATTTTAATGATTTTGAGTTTTTATGATTTTATCTTGTTTTATGTTGTAAGCTGCATTGGGCAGGACTCTAAAAGACGCAGGATAAATTTTTTCTAAATAAAGGAATAAAGTTAGCTTGATTCATCACACCCACATGGCTAGTAAGGCCTACCACCTACTATTAATTTCATAAAATCACAGACTTTGAAGGGAATAAATGACCATCTATGTCCATCAGATAGATGATTCTACACTAATTCTCAAAGATCTGCCTAAGCAGTTTAGGCTGTAAGAAGCAAGTATTTCAAGCAATTTGAATGCCAAGTTGAAATCAAATATACAAGAACCAACAGCAATAACATTGATACTATTTACTCATAGCACATATCTGACATACCTGCATCTCCCAATGGAACATAAAGCAATAGGGTCGCCCACCACAGCTACTAGCGACTGTGCTCTTGTAATGGCTGTATTGAGAAGCTTATAATTGGACAGAAATCCATAATCCAAGTCTTCTGTGGAATCTTCCAATAAATGCTCCTTCCGTTTAATTGGTGTTTGCTTGTGTTTGCATGTGTGCCGTGTACGCACTGTGCTGAGAAACAACACTCGAAACTGTTTTCCTAACATAGGAAGAGAGAAAAATTTCAAGTAATTTTAGTCCATTTGTTGCTAATAACTTAACCCAATGACTACATATGTTGTTTTTACATAATATTATAGCAACTGGATAGTTACTGCTCACTTATATAATTTTATATCAAAATAATGTTAAAATTCTTAAAATGCATTAAGAAATAGCAATAATACTTTGCCGCTTATAATATTTGCTGTCCACTCCAACATTAATCATGCTTAAAGTTTTTTATTTCTATGCCATTTTCACAAGTAACATGTATAGTACAACATTCAAATTACAGATTGTTTAAAAAGTTGTTTGTATCCATTATGAAGTATTTCAACTACTGAGCCCACTTAAATACATAAAAAGACACCAACGTGCATTTAACTATAATCTGATTATAATAATTAATTCCTATTGCTTCAAAACTTATTCTATGATGTTGCAGAGCGATATTAGCAATTTAGAGATCTCCCACAAGATTCCACAGAGAAACAGCAGTCTGTTGTTAGTCATAGAATCACAGAGTTGCAAGGGGCCATACAGACCATCTAGTCCAACCCCCTGCCCAGTGCAGGATCAGCCTAAAGCATCTCTAACAAGTATTCATCCAGCCTCTTCTTGAAATCTGCCAGTGAAGGGGAGCTCACCACCTCCCTAGGCAGCTGATTCCACTTTTGAACTACTCTGACCGTGAAAAAGTTTTTCCTAATATCCAGCCGGTACCTTTGTGCATGTAATTTAAGACCATTGCTCCGGGTCCTACCCTCTGCTGCCAACTGGAACAGCTCCTTGCCCTCCTCCAAATGACAGTCTTTCAAGTATTTAAAGAGAGCAATCATGTCCCCCCTCAACCTCCTCTTCTCCAAACTAAACATTCCTAAGGCCCTCAGCCTTTCCTCGTCCATTCTCAGGAACGACCCTGTACCTTATGGTTAAGATAGAGCCTCAGGAGTCTAATCCTGAGGTTCCATAATAATGAATGGGATCATCTTTTGACATATATCGGTTTCTAGATTGGCTTGTAGATTCATTTTAATTTGAGCATGAGGACACTCTACTCAGGCAGTGAGTATCCTACAGAACAGCAGGTGCTTCTCAACCTTTTGCATCTTATGTCCCACTAATCACTATCAAAGAACCTGAGTCCCACCGTGATAGAAACAAAAAGTTGCTTTTTCTGCGAAGGGCATTTCTATGTTTACAGGCATCCTGTTATTACTACTAGAATGCCAAAAGGTCACAGATGGACAATCTGTGGCAGGCAGGATCAGTGGGATACACATCATTCTTGCAGGTGGATGTGGGGGTTGAGGGAGAGTGAATCCTTAGTAACTTTTATGAAAACTCTGCATTCCACCTGAACTACTTCTGTGTCACACTGGTGATAATACGTACCACTGGCTAAGAACCACTCTCCTAAAGAACAGAAAATCACGGTATGGTGAAAGCTTGGATCACATGTACTACCAAAATCCTCTTAATGTATTGGTGTTCAGTGACAGATTATATGTGATATGAGATACAGTTGGGGGTATTGCTGCACATTAGCTTCAAATATTATTAACTGAAAATATTACTGATAGAAAATGCAAGCCCAATGTTTCCTATATGTTTTGCTATGTATATATTATTATTATTGTCGCTATTGTAATTGCAGTTATATTATTTAAATGACTATCACAAACTACAAACACTGTCAAAGATGTGTTGTATTAAACAGCTGCTTTGGGTTGCAGCTTCAAAAAAAGAACAGACAAAACACTGTATAAACTGCTGATACTGTAAGATCATTTCAAATTCTCAACCCAGATCACAGATTTTTAGATACGTATCTGCTACTTACCCTGAACATTTAACACTCTTTCAACACTGACATCAGACAATCTTTTTTTCCTAAGCTCTGCCCGAATTCGGAACACTTGATCAGCATATGGTGTTACAACACCTATGCTGCCATCATCCAATTTCCCCCAGGCTACCGGCCACTTTCTCCTCAGTTCTTCAACACGTTCCACTACTTCAAACACCTTGAAAGTAAAAAGAATCATAATCAAGATAATTAAACACTATATCTAAATCTATTTTAGACTATTTTCTATTCCCTTGGATAAAAAGCAATCGTTCAAAACTGCATTTAAGAGAAATGTATTATGAAAGCCTTTTTTTTAAAAATTAAGATATCCTTCCCCCATGGCCTTAACACTCCATTTGTAGGCATGTCACCACAATGATTGATACCCGCACTATACAACTGTAATTGTCTTGAATTAGAAGGACCGATAAAATGAATAAAGAATCTAAGCTATGTAAACTGCACAGAAAATTTACTTTCACTTGCATAATTAGATAATACTAATGTATATTTAAGAAAGTTTCCATTACAAACTTATTTTCTTCATGAAACACTATCAGAACTGAAACATATTCCTGTGTGATTGCACACTACAGCTATCCTCATAGCTATGTTTATATATTTTTAAAAAATACTTTTGAACACTTTTCTATCATACAAATGCTCAAAACATGTGATGATTGCTCTTGTTACATGAGGGTGTAATACGTTATTCAGTCAACAGCATATGCACTTTTGAGTTATCCTCATATTCTCTTCGGTGTTACTCTAAAAGGTAGATTATGTTCCTGGCAGGCTAGAAGGAGGCATATTGTATAACAAAATCAATTAGAGACTGTGCCTATAGCAACAATACGCCCTTTCTTGCAGCTTCTAGTCTAGAAGAGTTATTCCAGTATGGGAATCACTCCATTGTCTCAATTAATTCCACAATAAACATTTAGGGGGTGTATGATCTGACTTTCCTGATCCAGCTCTATAGCTGGATTTATACTGATCTGGCAAAATCCAGCCATGCTGAATCAAATTAGGGAAGTGAGATCAGATCCAGGAAACCAGATCAACATGGGCTAGATTAACCAGTTAAATCTGGCAAACATTGGGTGCTTCTTCAGGCTATTTTTTTTCTTCTTTCCTGGTCTTCTGGGCTTTTCCCAGCAACAGAGTGGAGGAGGAAGACAGGAGGGCGGGGGAGTGAGTAAGCAGTCAATGGTGAGAGAGAGCTTCGTTGTCTGGCTAATCAGGATTCTCTTATAGGAAAGAGCCCTTTTAAAATTCTGTAAAGGAGATTAAAAGCAGCCGTGGTTCACAGAACTGAACAGGAAGATTCAGAGAGAAATCTTAGGGAAAGTAGAGAATTTGACACACCATGTAAATGTCACAAACAAGCATAGGCAAACATGCAAAAATTCTCAAAAGGAAGCTAGAGAATGCTGTTGTGTTGTTCATTGCAGGGGTGGGAGGGAACAGGATGACCAGCGATGAAGAGTTGCTCTCTGAGCCAGTGAGAGTGGCAGTACAGGCTGCAGAGTGCAGAGACTAGAAAGAGGAGAACTTGAGTTTCCCAAAATTACCCCTCCCTCTCACTTTCTGAAGCCTTTTGTGGAAGAGCCATTATATTAAGGCACAACAGCTGTTTGCTTGTCGTGCATGGTGTTTGGTGGTTCTGCCACTGTTGGACTGATGATATGGGTACTAGGTTCTTTTCTGTGATGTTCCACCATTGGCTTCAATTTGGTTCTGTTGGGCTTTATGAGCTGATTCGGGAATCCCGAAGCAAAGAATCACTTTGGGAAGCTTTGGGCAAAGCAGCCGCAGCACTTTTCTAGCTGTTTGCATTTGCAAACAGTAAGAAAAGTTTCAAACTTTCCGCTCAACCACTTTTTTCGCATGATGGGAAGGGGAGGAGGGAATCCCTTCCTCCCCTTCCATCGAATGAAAAAAGCAGGGCAGGAAGTTTGAAAGCAACACTTTTCTTGCCGCTTGCAAGTGGCAAGATGTGTTGCTTGCAAACATTGTTGCTTTTCAGCTGATGGGAGGGGGTTTGAAAGCAGCTTTTTGTCATCCCCCTCCCATCAGATGAAAAAAGCTGCCGCAGTTTGAAAGCAGCAACACTTCTCTTGCGTGGCAAGAAAAGTGTTGCTGCTTTCAAACGCTGGCAGCTTTTTTCACCTGATGGGAGGGTGATCCCCCTGCCATCAGCTTAAAAGCAGTCAGCATTTCGAAAGCAACACTTTTCTTACCGTTTGCAAATGGCAAGAAAAGTGCTGCTTTGGAGTGCTCTATAAAGATTCCCAAATTGTTACGAAGCATACTGAAGCATTTAAACACCCACATTTATGGAGCATACCGAAGCATTTAAACACCCAAATATTTTTCGGGTGCACACCTCTAGTCAAGAGACCTTCAGGTTCACTTATACTAAGAATTCTCAAGTAGAATTCTTCTTCAAGACAATGATGTTACAGTTAAGGCAAAAGTTTCCTCTTTTCTCACTCCAGTGGGGAACCTGTCTGATCTTCCCTATCCATCCTCTTCACACTGACTCAACATTGCATCAATACCAATATTTGATGCATTCGTAAACAGAGTAAACGATTTTGTGAAGTCAGGTGCCCGCAACACTGGCTCTATAGTCAAAAACAGATTTAAGGTGAACAAATGCCTTTTGGCATTCCAGGATCCAAGATACCATGTTTGGTTATGTTTTCTTTGTGCGCTCACACAAATCTTTTATACTATCCTATGACCACTATAAATGCTCTTATCTGTCTTTTGGTGGTGGGTCTGGGACACTCTTGAATTACTTGAACCTTACTCCAGTCAGCTTTCTCTCACCTCCTCCCAGTATATGCTCAAGGTACTTCACTGGGCTCACTGACATTTGGATTCCCTTATAGTCAGTCCAACCTCTTTTATGCACTGGAAAACTATAGCCAGTTTGGTGTAGTGGTTAAGAGCGCGAGACTCTAATCTGGAGAACCGGGTTTGATTCCTTACTCCTCCACTTGAAACCAGCTGGGTGACCTTGGATCAATCACAGCTTCTAGGAGCTCTCTCAGCCCCACCCACCTCACAGGGTGTTTTGTTGTGGGGACAATAATGACATACTTTGTAAACCACTCTGAGTGGGTGTTAAGTCATCCTGAAGGGCAGTATATAAATCGAATGTTGTTGTTATAGCTAGATAGTGGAGGCGTTCTTTCCAAGTTTTTCTGAATATAGTGATATTGGCTATATAGGCTAGAACCAAATCTCTCAGCCCTGCCAACATTTTGTCAATTAGCCTCTGGAAGGTGGCTGGGGGGTTTCGAAGACCAAAGACTAAGACAGTGGACTCAGAGTGCCTCCCTAGTAACAAATGCTGGCTTTGATTGGTCTTTGGGATCCATAGCCACTTGCCAGTACCCTTTGGTTAAATCTAAGATGGAGATGAAGTGGGAAACCCCCAATCGTTTTCACCAGCTCATCCACACAGAGCATTGGGTACACATCAGGTACCGTTACCTTGTTCAATCTCCTGCAGTCCACAAAGAATCTTACTGTGTTGTCCAGTTTGGGCACTAATATAACAGGGGAGGTCCAAGGACTTAACTGGGTTCTAACAGGGAAGTTAGAAAAGATAGATCGAAATCTTGCCGAGACACTCTTAACCTGTTCTTGCTGGTCTTTTGCAAGGGATGGGGTTAATTTAATCTCATTTATACTACTTCCCTTGGTGATCTTACCCCAATCCGACAGATCAGTCTCATCTTTCTTCCCACTTCTGATCATAAGGACATTGTATTACATTGCCCCTCTTCAGCATTCACATTCACCATATAATTTATATTAGAAATCTTATGCACCACTTGAAAAAGTCCTTTCCAAGCCACTTCAAGTGTCAGTTTTCAGTGGGGCTTCAGCAAGAGAACTTGATCTCCAGACTTGAAGACTCTCTAGCTTTGGCATCATACCAGGTCTATGCGTGTGCTGGGCTCGATGTATGTTATCTGCAGCACCCACATGCAGTTCTTGCAGGTTCCCTTGGTGCTCTTGGAGACAGGTGATGACATCTCAGCTGATGTCTGAAGAGCAGCTCAAAAGGATTGAACTTGAAACTCTCCTGTGTCAGTTCTCTGTATTTGAGGAGTAGATGCTGAGGGCACTGATGTCAGTCGTTCAGATTTTTGGCAGCATACACCTTCAGCATGTGGTTCAATGTGCCTTGAACTGTTCATTGGGGTTGTGTCAGGGCTCGCCACCGCCCCTGCTGGGCAGGGTGCCACACCATCCAGCCCTGGCATCAAAGGGGGGCCAGGGATTCTGCAGGACCCTGCTCTGTGGAAGGAGGGGCAGTATATCTCACCCAGACTCCCTCTCAGTCCACTCGCTGGCCCGCTCAACCTGTGCTGCTCACCCTCTTTGATCTCTGCCATCAGTTCCTCCTTCAACTCTCCTCTGGGTCTTTGCTCTCGCACTACTCCGCTCCTCCTCCACTCCATAACTCCTACTCAAACCACCACCCCAGGGCTCTTCCCAGCCATCCTTTATAGGGCCTCCTTTCTCCGCCCAGCCCTCCTTCCAGCCTTGTTCTGGGCTGCCACAAGTAGTTGCAGCTGGGGTAGCTGATCTGGCTCCAGTGACCAGCAACAGCTGTGGCTTGTTGCCTGGCTGTCAAGCCTCCCTGACTCTGCTGATTGCTGAAGGCAGGCCCAGCTGTGGCCCCTTTGCTGGCTGCCCAGTTCCTCCCCTAGAATGCCTGTGGCAGCTCCACCTGGAGTTGCTTGGCTCCTGGCACTCCCTGAGCCTGGCTATTGCCTTCTAGCTGGTGTATAGGCTGGGGCGTGGCACTGAGCTGTTGGGGCTGCTTCTCCTCATCAGGTAAGGGCTCTGCTTGGGCAGCTGCTGGGTCCCTATTTCCACTGCCTTTGCCTTCTCCCTCTACTTTGCCCAGCCTCCTGCCTTCTCCCTGGAGTGTGGGGCTAGCTGGCCTCGCCCTGCCCCTTCTAGCCCCCTGGGGCCTTGGACCTTTGCCCCTTTTCCCTGGCATAGGCAGGTTCTGGCTCTGATGGCTAGCTGGGGCAGCAGGGCCGCTGCCTCCTGGCTGTCTCTCATTGCTTCCTCCCAGCGAGGCCGGGGGCTGTGCCTCAGACCCCGGACAGGTTGTTCATTTGCAGGTGATATGTTGTTGTAGTGATGCACTTGATGCCACAAGCTTGCAACAGCTCTTCATGACTCGGGACATAAAAGTAGTTCCTAAATCAGTGACCATCTCCTGAGGAAAGCCTAGCCTGGCAACGTGTCAGCAACTGTTTTTGCCTCAATGTTCTTCAGAGGCATTGCTTCTGAATACTTAGTCGCAAACTCTACAAGATGTATTTGTTTCCTTGCTGAGTTGCTCTAGATATAGTCCCTATAAGATCAACTATTTTCAAGAAGGCTTTGGTCACAAGAGGTATTGGTTGTAAAACCCCCTTGAAATCTTGGAATCTGCCTGCCAATTGGCATGCTCCACAAGACTTGCAGTAAGCTCTGATGTCCTTTCCTACGTCTGGCCAGTAGAATCTCCCTTGTACCTGCTCTCTGGTTTTGCTGATGTCTAGAAGTCCTGCCTTGGGTGTCTCATCATGTACTAGCTGTAATATCCGGAGTCTATATTTCTGTTTTCAGTTCTCCCAGACAACAGAACATTTCTGCCTCATTGACAGCCTGTAAAATCTCTGGTCCCTTCCAGCTCTCAGATTGCTACACCTAGGAAACCTGCTTTCAAAGTTCAGAGCATCACAGCCGTCCTGTCTGCTTTTGCCTTGCAATAGTTAACAAGCAAAGTAGTGTTCATCTTAGCTAGACTCATCCTTGAGATGAAAATCTTAACTGCTCTGTTATCATCGTGAGTGTGGTGTGGTTTTTTCTGTGGGCAGTACAAAGTTTTCCATTTTGCATCATCAATCCTATTGCTGGATTGTTTGTAGGTGTATCACTTTACTCACATTCCATGCAATCAAACTGCAGAATTCACAGACTAGGTTGGAGTGCTAGTCCTCGCACTAGAGGTCTTCTTCCAGTGCAATAGAGAACTTCGTTTAATATTTTTTAGTTTGGGAAAGCAGAGTTAGGAGGCACTGTGGGGATTACCTATGCTGTTTCAGCTTTTATGAGCAACCTTCCTAGACATGGCAGAGGAAGAAAAACAAAAGGAATTCTTCTTAGAAACTACTGAAACACGCAGTCTGATGAAACAGTCAGTGGGAGTCTGTGCCAGCTGAAGTATTCCTCGATACGAGACAAAAAGGTTTACTATTTATTTAGGGGATTTATATGCTACCTCTGCATAGTATTACTTGAAGTGGCTTACAAGTAAAAATAATACCATAAAATCATAAATCATAAATTATTAGTAAGAAAATAAGCCATTAAAAACAAGTCAGGGAATAAAAGCAGCAAAAAATAACCACTGATCACCCTAAAATATCCATAAAAAGGACCTCAGGCCAGGAGCAGACCATAAAACAGTTTAAAAAGACAAAAACTATTAGTTAAAGGCCTGGATAAAAATTCCATGTTTTGGCCAGGCACCTAATAAACAGTATGGTAGGTCACAGGCAAGCTTCATGGGGTAAGGTAATTCTGTATTATCAGATTACTAAACAGACAGAATATGAGGTCAAAGGTGTTCTTGTTGCCAGACCTATTGGATATGGTTTTAAGTAGGTAGCTGTGTTGATCTGCAGTAGAACAACAGGATTTGAGTCCAGTGGCACCTTAGGGACCAACAAGATTTTCAGCGTGTAAGTTTTCAAGAGTCAAAGCTGCCTTCTTCAGATATAAGTTACAAAATAGGTGGCTGTACCTGTAATAAACTGGAAGGAAAAAAGGGGGGCAGAACCCTACAGGATACAAAAATTGATTCTTTATATAATATTTTCAAAATTTCAAAAGTGCAATGTGCTCATAACGCTTCATACAGTGTCTTCAAAGTTTCAAAAATGCAACGTGCTCATAACACTCCATACAAGATTCAGTACATATTACATAAGCAATCTTACAAGGTAGGATGAATAAGAGATGATACCATTTGAAAAACCAATTCATGAAATATTTTCCGGGAGATAATAGCCCGCATAGGCTTAAGTCTTTGTTTGAAGTCAGTTTATCCTTCTATGTTATTATGACTTAAGGTGGAAATATCTTAGTTGTTATTTCATTCCAGCACGGTGCAGAGGTAATTGCCAGTGAGGAAACAAACGCTGGGGAGTGCTTCCTCCTGGGATAACACACCATAGAACGCTCTCCCCTGGAATGCTCTCAATCACTCAATCTGAGGCCGGCTGCGAACAGATTTCACGCCTGCTTCTTCAGGAGCTTCTGTTTTTAACCACCAAGTAAAAGTAAGCATCAGCCATACATTCATTCATCCCGGTGTGGGCGGCAGTGTCCTTTACACGCACAGAAGCTCCTGAAGAAGCAGGCGTGAAATCTGTTCGCAGCCGGCCTCAGATTGAGTGATTGAGAGCATTCCAGGGGAGAGCGTTCTATGGTGTGTTATCCCAGGAGGAAGCACTCCCCAGCGTTTGTTTCCTCACTGGCAATTACCTCTGCACCGTGCTGGAATGAAATAACAACTAAGATATTTCCACCTTAAGTCATAATAACATAGAAGGATAAACTGACTTCAAACAAAGACTTAAGCCTATGCGGGCTATTATCTCCCGGAAAATATTTCATGAATTGGTTTTTCAAATGGTATCATCTCTTATTCATCCTACCTTGTAAGATTGCTTATGTAATATGTACTGAATCTTGTATGGAGTGTTATGAGCACGTTGCATTTTTGAAACTTTGAAGACACTGTATGAAGCGTTATGAGCACATTGCACTTTTGAAATTTTGAAAATATTATATAAAGAATCAATTTTTGTATCCTGTAGGGTTCTGCCCCCCTTTTTTCCTTCTTCAGATATAAGGATGAATGGGGATCCCTGAGCTTTTATATCCCAATCAGTAAAAGCTGAGCTACATTAAATGAATTACATATGTAGAGCATGTGATTGCACTTATACATGTTTCCCCTGTTACTTTCCTGTTAACTCGCACACTTCAGCCACGTGGCAGTCGATTCCAGGTACAGACTGGCACAGGTTTTCTCCCTGTTCCTCTGAGACAAGGGATGGTATTCCACGATGCAACTTCTCCTTGCGCATGCTCAAATGTTCCTCAGTAATTCAGTAAAATTCGGCCATTGTTTCCAATAGGAAATGTAATTTGGGGCATTCTGGGGGCCTGGAGGGGGCATTTTTGGACTGATTCATGTGTTTCTGCAGTAGGAGTCATTTCCCCCCCCAAAACAGAAACCAATGGAGAGTGGCTGGTCACCCTGCTTGGGCGGTGCTGGGCATTTTGTGGGTGCTATAGTTTGGTTCTGTTGGGCTGTCTGGTTTGTAGACTGTAATTGAGAGTGTGCCTGTGGCCATGGCAGCCATGATCCATGTGTTTCTGCAATGGGAGTCCATTTTCCCCTCCACAGAAACAAATGGGGGCTGGAGGCACCTTCTTCGCAGGGCCATAAAATGCCCCCCCCCATGGTCCAATCTCCCTGAAACTTGGGCAATCTCCCTGAAACTTGGGCAGTTAGGAGTAGGTTCCCTGCAAATTCAGTGGATTTTGCTTGCAAAATGCCACCCAGCCCGCTAGATAGCTCCCCTAGTTTTCCCTATAGGGAATAATGGAGATTGGAGGTAACTGGGGGCACATTCTGTGGGAGGACATATAGTGGCCCCCCAGGGTCCAATCTTCATAAAACTTGGGGGAGTCATTAGAGGACAGTTAGGAGTAGGTCCCCAGAAAATTTGGTAAAATTCATTCCAAAAATACCCCCCACACACACACCCTGGAAATCCCGAAATTGTGTTTCCCATTGGAGACCATGGCCGAATTTTACCAAATTTGCTCTGTACTGCAGAGGAAGATTTGAGTATGTGCAAAGAGAAGGTGTATCATGGGATACCATCCCTCATCTCCCCCATGCTGACCAAAATCAGCACTCTGCACTGGCAACTCACTGATTATGACCACGGGCACTCACAAATGCACCTACACGAAGTTACAGGACACGTGCTGGGACTGAAGTTACAGGGCATGTGCTCAGCTTGGGGGAAGGTGAACACGGGGACATTGGAGCACACATACTTCAATCATGTTTAAACTCGTGTAAGTCATCTCGTGGTTTGGCCCTAGGTGGGAGGGGTAAAGCCAAGAAAGGAGTCAGGATGTAAAGGTACAATGTAGCTTGATTAGAGCAGAGATTAGCATCTGTAGTGATCTGCTCATTCTATAATCTATAATTCTATAAAAATTCTATAATTCTATAATAAATGCATACTCCCTGATCCACCAGTAGATCCACAATCAGCACATAGGGAATGCACTAGCTGAGGTGGAAAGAAAGACAATATATTGCTAATAATGCTTGTTGACATAAAACTGAAGAATCCTCCTTTATGATCATGACCTTCATGACACACAAAGTTCTTCATACCTATCAATATAATAAAATCCTATAATCTATTTTGACCAGTGAGGAGGTTAGAAACTCTATGTAAAAGGAGATGAATCATTTAGGATTTTCATTCTCAAATAAGATTGCCACCTATCTCCTTTTGGGGGGCTAAGATGGCTATGAAAGCACTTCATGCCCTTGTGCTCTAGTGGGACTGTCTAGTAGTGAAGGTATGCAGAAGCTGAGTAACAACCTACACATCAGGTTGAAGCAGGGGAGCCTGGAGGCCTCAAAAAGGCATGTGGCGTTCCAAGTGGCAATCTTCAGTCAATTCCAGTATACAGTCTGGTTCTTAGTCACCTGAGAGGGGCATACCCTCATTTTGTGGAGTGGCACCTGGAGACATTTTGGAGAAAGCTGCCCTCTGAATGAATCGTTCAAATGTAGGACGATGTAACACATGTAGGGCCAGTAACATGTGGAGATCAAGTCTGACAACTTTTACTTGTAGAGTAAGCTATATCCACTCCTCAGATCTCCATGTAAGAAACCTTGACTGAACAAAAAACAGGGCAAGCTTGAGTTTTCCTGAGGCAAAGGCTTTGTGTGTATAAACTCCATTTACTGCAACGTTCATTGAAATAAAGGTAGATTGTGTAGCAGTATAGAACAAACGGCATTCTACAGAAAAAATTAATTTGGTAAGCACTCATTTTTTATCATTTGTTCAAGTAAATCATGTTTAGCTCAAATCACCATACTGTTGCCTTTTCTTTCACAGTAGACCAACATATAGGTTTCCCAGTAACAATTATAAATCTTCTCTTCTACTCTATCCGGTCATTTTTCTTTAGGGGACAGTTAAAATCACTTCCACCAGCTTGAAGAATTTAAGTCCAGCTATTCTTCAGATTAGTGGGATGAGAATTTTACAACCTAGAGAAAAATGTTTTGCGATCATTTGAAGTGGTTTTAATTATTAACTATCACACACTATACTGCAACATGGAAATAAAAATCCAGCATTTCACATGAGATGACAGAATAGACATTCCTATATAAATTATAATTCTTCACATTCAGAAATAAACTGCTCAGTTTAGAGCGAGATTATTAGCTATTTTAAAACTGCTTTGGTCAAGGGAGCTTAACCACTGTACACCAGCTAAGCCCCTTGATGGCTATCTCAAACGAGAAGAAATATTTTTCAATACCATTAGCAATCTGCAACTCAAACAGCTTGTCAAGAAAGAATCTGTGTCTTTATAAAGATGCTCTCTAGGTTCTATTATGATATACTAGTTCTGGAATAGCCAAGCAGATCACAGCCATAAGGGAAATAAACAGCGAGGATTTCGAGATCTGATTTGTTTGCAAGAGGCTGTACCACAGTGAAAGGAGATGAAACTGTACACTGTCACATCTTCCCATTCTCAGGCGTGTCTCTAAACACAGATGTCATGCTTCAACCTCAGTTTACATAATATGTCATATATACTACGAGATCATTATTTGATAATATCTTATCAAACAGTAAGTCACCACGGAAAGCTTCACTGAGGAAAGAAGCCAAGGAACAGACTCCATTTACTGCAGACTTTAAAACATTTATACTATACCTTTATTTCATGAAAAATACAAATATTAACTGAGTTCTTAAATCAGAATATTTTACCATAGTAATGTTCTATTATTGTTTTATTTCCCCCCCTTTGAAAATCTCTTGCCCTCCTCAAGTCTATGGCCATTAATGACTCCGTTTTCAGCTTATGGCTAAGCGGCTTCACCCTGAACAGTCTGACCTTTATCAACCTAGAGAAAAAAGTGATGCTGGCTTAATAACGATCACAAAGGAGCGGGGTACCACTCATATGAGAAAAGGCTAACACATAAGGAGCTTTGGTACAGATTTATCACCAGGTGAACCACTGTGGGAAGAGAATTTCAAAACACGGGCACCACAACTGAAAAGGTCTCTGGTGTCCACCCACATGGATTCAGAACATTGGTGCTCACAGAGCATGGCCTCTGATGATGATCGCAGCTGATGACAACCTTAGTAAATGAAGTTCTAGCAAGAGAAGGCCAGAGGGATGTAGAGGGAGCATCAAGATGTCTTTTCAGCGCATTTTTCATTATATGGTTTTCAGGATTTCTTGGCTGTATACCCCAAATAGTACAGCATCCTCAGCTGGTGCTGCCACTAGAGCTTTCACTCTTTGTCTCAAGAGAGAAGCTACAGCTCACTAGAAAAGTGCATACTTCGCATGCGTGCTTTTAATGCACATTCAACCCCAGGCAGCACCAGTTAAAAGAGTCTGAGCATGGCAGGGTTAGGAAAGACGTCCAACAAGACTCCGGAGAGCCACTGTTACTTGGCACAGACACTACTAGGCTTGGTGGATCAATGTTCTGATTCACGATAAGGCAGCTTCATACATTTAGAAGAATAGGGCTTCAGGAAAAATGTGTTTACTCTGAGCAATTTAGCTGGTTTCTCTCACTCACTCTGAGAAACTGCGTAATTAAATTTATGGTCAGGACGTCAAAGGAGATGAAGCAGCTCAATTTGTAGACGCACTGTGCAAACCCCAAAACTCTAACCGACTTTTTATTTTACCTGAGAAGTCTCCCTCTGCCATAGATGAGAGGCTAAGACCGACTATGCTTAATCTCTTATGAAAAGTACTGTTTGGGGTTTTTTGTCAAGAGTTTGCCCTTCTGAGAATCCTTGCAAGGGGAAAGAGCTGTCCCTTGTGCTTGTTTCCATATTTGATTCCCCATCTTACTAGATATACTTCTGATTACCTGTGACCTTACAGACTTTGAGGAGCAGAGATGCTAGCATCACTAAAAGCAGGGCTTTTTTTCAGCTGGAATGCGGTGGAATGGAGTTCCGGAACATCTTGAAAATGGTCACATGGCCAGGGGCCCCGCCCCCTGATCTCCAGACAGAGGGGATAGACTGCAATCTAAACTCCCCTCTGTCTGGAGATCAGGGGGCGGGGCCACCGGCCATGTGACCATTTTCTCCGAGGGCAACCCACGGAGTTCCACCACCTCTTTTCCCAGAAAAAAAGCCCTGACTAAAAGGAACAGGTGACCCTTCTTGTCTGCAGAAAGAAAAGGTGATAGAAAAAATAATTCAAAATGCTTTAAAGACATAGCTCAGATCAAGGGAGAAGAGTATTTTTAAAAAAGGCACCAAGACAGAAGTAGACAGGAGGCCACAGGAGAGAGCAGAATGTTCCTAGAGGTGACAATTTAAGTTCCTTTTACAAGTCTGCCTTTACTAAGCCCAGGATGCATAACCAGTCTGTTGTGGAGTGTCACCAGAGAGACCTAAAAATAATATGGCTAAACGCTACAAGTTGCTGCTTGAAAACTGCCAGAGGGAAAGGCATGTAGATAAATGGTCAATAATTCTATAATAACATACACTACACAGTGGTCATGGTATCAGAAGGTGGAAAATCCACATCCTGTGTATATTACAGAAATAAATTTGAGCAACTGTGGAAATATTTGGAAAAAAATAACTACAAGTTCACTGAATTAGCATGTTACTCCAGATGTTCAGTTGAATCTTGGTTTTTAAAAGAATACTTTGATTGTGGAGGGCATGGACTAAGCAAAGAAAGTTGGTAGGGACTTGTCAACATTTTTTATTACGAACTAGCTCAAAAAGCTAACCACTTGCTCAGCTTTAGGTTTTGTTTTCGATGTAGAAGCAGATATCATATGTGCTATTACAAATAATACAGTTCATATCTCCCAGCTACATAAAACACCGAGAGGTAAAGATTACCTTTCTAAAACACTCATGCCCACCATAAAGAATCACTTCAACTTGAGGAGTTCCTAGGAAGAGCCAGTCAAAGTGACTCTTGCACTGGTATACAGAACGCCAACTGGCACTAAAACATAAGTACGCTTGTGGTACGCACACAACCACTTCACACTAAGGGCTGATGCAGATGAAATTCAACACAAATTCAACTTTTATAATGAAACAGTTGTGCAAAGAAGTTTTTGATTAAAAGGAAGTCACGCTGTTTGTCAAGGAGAAGTTCTTAGGTATTAGCCATAACCAAAGAGCAATATACGCAAATTAAAAAAAAAACTTTATTGAGCTGAGAGAATAACGTAATGCACATTATGATTCTCGAGAAAACCACTGAAAGTGAAACCAAAGCGCTAACCTCTGCATTGTTGTAAAAAGCCGTGCTGTTTTTTTCTTGCACATCTTCTCCTCGAGCTGTGAAGAAAGTCA
Organism: Eublepharis macularius; assembly: GCF_028583425.1. Lineage (NCBI taxonomy): Eukaryota > Metazoa > Chordata > Lepidosauria > Squamata > Eublepharidae > Eublepharis > Eublepharis macularius. The sequence goes on along the minus strand of NC_072793.1, from coordinate 13,924,922 downwards.
GAGGGTAGAAATCTTTGTGTGCCGGCTGTTTCCCACTTGCCATCAATTTGCCCTCATAGAAAAGTTCAGATGTATAACTGTAATAAAGCCAGATACAAAAGAAAATGTGGCATCCACGTGTAAAATCAAAGTCAGTGTCATCCATGTGTAAAATCAAAGCCAGTGTCCAAAAAGGGATAAAGAAAACATTTATAGCGCAAAACTTGTCTTGCTGACCCTCAGTGGTAAAATGCCGCAGGATAGGGGGTGGGGGTAAAGATAGGGCATGCAAGCCATAAAAAGGAGGACACGGGACCCCTCCTTTCAGCAGCATAGCTCTCCTCACAGTAGCAACAAGAGAAAAGAGTAGGAAGCAGGCAGGCAAGGCCCACTCATCCATAAGTATTCCTCCTCTCTGCCCATCCCATCTCTGTGCCATATACACATACTCCCGAAGGATGTAGATACTTTCTTTCTTGTGAACCTGTATCTCCCGTCATCCCAGAAAGGCAGAAAGGGAAGGACCGCTGCTGGGCAGCAACCTTGAAGCAGACAAAGTGCATGCAGGAAATTGGAAGGGAAAGTATTCTTGTGTCTAGATTTCCCTTCCTTCTCATGGGAGGATAAGAATAGGAAAAGAAAGGAGACATCCTTAAAAACTAGTTTCTGTACAGGAGATTAGGATTGCGGATCTTGTCAAATATTACTAGACAGACTGACTTGGCTTCACAGTGAAGTTCTACATATAAATTAAGAAAAGTGTTTCATCTTTATCCACAGAGGAAAATTTGCTGTCCATGATGGAATATTCAAACAACTTCAGAATAAAGTAGCTGATACTAATGAACGGGGACTGATACTACAATGGGGCTAAACAGACATTTAGCAAGAGTTTATGTAATAAAGAATATCTGAAATTGTCCCACACAAGAGGCATAACAGTGAAGCTAGGACAGGAAATAACGTACAGAACAGCCGCACACACACTTCACAGCTTTTAAAGGCATTATCATCCATCCTGACCAGAATTTCTGAAGATTCCCAGATGTTTTATGTCCCTTCAACAGCAAAAGCGATTAACTGTCAGGATGCAGGTTATGATTTCTGAGGTATTTTACATTCAAAGTATGGTTCCCCGACAGTTAAAGAAATCCTTTAATTTTAATTGTGACTGATGTTTTTGCCGAGAAAGGAAGACCTTTAAATAGCATGCCCATTAGAGTTCATGGAAACAGGCAGAGTGACCATAGTGCTGTCATCATTTTATGCACAGAACTTTCTTGAGTATTGTCAGCAGGGCTTTTTTTCTGGGAAAAGAGGTGGTGGAACTCAGTGGGTTGCCCTCGGAGCAAATGGTCACATGGCTGGTGCCCCCGCGGCGCGGAGGGCAATCTAAACTCCCCTCTGCCTGGAGATCAGGGGGCGGGGCCACCAGCCATGTGACCATTTTCAAGAGGTTCTGGAACTCCATTCCACCGCGTTCCAGCTGAAAAAAAAGCCCTGATTGTCAGGGACGATGACTCTAAGGTACATAGATCACAATTCTGGCAATCTGACTGATCCAACATTACACACAACTGCTTACAAAGAAACACAGGGCCAGGTTTAGGGACTGATTACTTAGTGGCAGAGTTGGCCTCGTTTTTTTTGAAAACTGAACAGAACTCTGCAATGTTTACAAGTCTGCTCCAAGAGTTAAATTTAGGGATTAACATAACATCCATAAGTAGTAGTAATTCTACATATTCCTCACTACATAGCCATAATGGGTTACATAACAAGCAAGGATAAGAGCAATAAGATTAGCAAGCCATGGAAGGCCCTGTTGTAGACTGCCCTCAATACTACTGTCCTTGATTCTTCTACCTTCTAGAAATGTACAAGTGATGACACACTTTATAAAAATCAGGGAATGTGTTTGCCATTACATACTAAAGCCAAGCTTCACAATGAGTAACTGTCATACTTTTGCAACAAAGATAATCTAATTAAAAGTGACTTCATGGAAGCATAAAATTATTCACTAAATATGAAAGGCAGAAATGAAACTTTAACGTTTTTCTCCATGACTGCATAATGTATTTTAGCAAAATTATAGTGAGTACATTACAAAAGCAACCATTAGTTCAACAAGGCGTAATAATGCAAACAACTGTTTTGCAAGCTTTAAACAAATCACTTCAAAGAACACGAGCACTTTGCCCAGAATCTGGCTTGTATACTTTTTTGTACCTGTACAGCCATGAAATTATTTATATTAGCAATTATTCATATTAGCAATTACTTTTCACCACCATTATGCTTTCTAAAAGAGTCAAAGAGTATAAATAATAAAATATGAATTAAGATTCCATTTATGTTCATTTAAAAAATCACTGTATTGATTATACAAAGTGGTATTGCTTCTAAGGCAATATTTCTCAAACCACTTGCTTTGGTATAATTCCACTGATGCTAATGGGGCCATTTCAGAAAATGAGTTTTGCAGCACATTTATCTAGTATATTTTTATCCTTGGCCTTCTCCAAGTAGGTAAGGTAAAGGTAGTCCCTGTCCGGGGTCTGAGCCCCAGCCCCCAGACTTGACAAGAGGGAACAGCAGGGGACAAAAGGGTGGCAGCAACCCCACCCCCCAAGCCGGCAACCAGGGCCAGAACCTACCTACTCCAGGGGGAAGGGGTAAAAGGCCAGAACCTCAGAGGGGTGGAGGGGGCAAGGAGAGACCAGCCAGTCCCACCTTCCAGGGGGAAGAAAGGGGGCTAAGCAGGCCAGAGGGAAAGGGCCACAGCAGGGGGAATGTGGGAGCAGCAGCAGCAGCAGCAGCAACCCAAGCAGAGCCCTTACCTGGCAGGGAGAGGAAGCAGCCTCTACAGCCCAGAGCCACACCATGGCTAGAAGACAGCAGCCTGGCTCAGGAGTTGCTAGAAGCCAAGCCTCTCCAGGGGGGGCTGCCACAGGCATTCTGGGGGAGGAGATGGGTAGCCCCGCCCAGCATTGCTGAGCTGGCAGCGCAGAAGCTGGCTAAGGCAGCACCTCATGAGCAAGGCCAGGCAAGCCCGATAGCACGGAGGCTGGCTGGGGCAGCTCCTCGTGAGCAAGGCCAGGCAAGCTCAATAGCACAGAGGCTGGCTGGGGCAGCTCCTCGTGAGCAAGGCCAAGGAGCCCTCAGCTGGGGATGGCTTGCACTCAACCCCACCCTACCAGCAAAGCAAAGGAGCCCAGGAGGGATTAGTGGTTGGAGGGAAACACCTGGAGGGACGCACAGCTGGGCCCGGTCAGGAGAAGGAACAAGCCTAGAAGGAGGGCGGGGCAGAGAGAGGAAACCCTATAAAGGGTGGCTGGGAAGAGCTCTGGGGTGGTGGGTGTGAGTGAGGAGTGATGATGTGGAGTGAGAGCAGTAGGATGCAAGGGTGGTGGCTTGGAGGAGAGTTCTGGAAGGAGGAGATGAAGGAGGACACAGAGGGTAAGCAGGCCAGGTTGAGCAGGCCAGCGAGTGGACTGAGAGGGAGTCTGGGTGAGGTATACCGCCCCTCCTTCCACAGAGCAGGGTCCTGCAGAGTCCCTGGCCCCCCTGTGACGTCAGGAGCAGACCGCCCAGTGCCACGCCCAGCAGCAGCCGCGGCAAGCCCTGACAAGTTGGTGGCCCGTACGGGGAAAGTCGTTCCAACGCAGGCGCCAGTCGAAGGGATGTATCCCGACGCCGCAGCCCCAGCAGACCTCAGACTGTGGCTGGAGGAACGCTTGGACAGGATATGGAGGAAGCTGGAGGCGGCCTTCCAAACAGCTCAGGCAGAGCTAATGCAAGCCGTAGAGCAGCGGATGCAAGCCTGCACCCCCACAGCCTCCTTGCCCGTGGTATGTGCGTTGGCTTGGGAAATTAACCCGCCAGCTGGCAAGAGGGTACAGAGTCTGTGCGCCACCGTGAGGATAGGCCGGCAGAGCCTGCAGGCCCTGTTGGACTCAGGGAGCGCAGTCTCGGCGATCCACACCCAACTCGTCCCAGCTGCCACCCCAGTGCACCGCTGGATCCCGGTGACGGATGTGATGGGCCGCACCCTGCCGTATCCTGCGGTCTGGGTCATGGTGGAATACCTGGGGGCGATCCGCCGCATAGAGGTCGTCAAGGTAGCCCACTTACCCCACCCAATGCTGCTGGGAAGAGATGCCCCGGAGTTCTACAGGCTGCTCAGAGAGGCAGCAGGGGGGTTGGCAGGCCCACAAGTCGCCCCAGTTCTGCAAGTGGAGGAGGCCGCCGACCCAGACGAGGGTCCCTCTGTCAAACCAGGGGCAGAACCACGGGCTGAAGACCCAGCTGGACCCCCGGCAGACCGCCCATTCCGCGATGCCCAAGGGGCAGATGAGTCCTTGCAGCACTTACGAGAGACAGCAGCTCGGGAGGAGGAGCAGGTGCGGGATGAGCGGAGGGCCCAACGGCTCCCTCGCATCGAGAAGCAAGGAGGGGTTTGGGTTCGCATAGCTCGCGCCCCAAATGGCCAGGGGGAGGTCCGCCAGCTATTGGTGCCAGCAGCCTACCGGGCTGAAGTCCTCCGCACGGCCCATGAGCATGCATGGGCCGGGCATCTGGGGCACCACAAGACCCTGAGGAAGATCCTCGAGCGTTTCTTCTGGCCCTCAGTGAACGCAGACGTGAAGGCACACTGCCGCTCCTGCCCCACCTGCCAGAGGGTGGCAGCGAGACGCCCGCCAAAGGCCCCTCTTTCCCCGCTGCCAGTGATGGGGGTGCCCTTCCAGCGGATAGCGATGGACTTCATCGGCCCACTGCCGCGCACACCCCGGGGATACCGTTTTGCCCTGGTGATCGTGGACTACGCCACACGTTTCCCAGAGGTCATTCCTTTAAAAACTATGCAGACCCCGGGGGTGGTCCGGGCGCTGTCCAAGCTGTTCGCGATGGTGGGGCTGCCCAGCGAAATCTTGACGGACCGGGGAGGGCCCTTCCGAGCAAAGGCCATGCGTCAGCTCTGTCAGAACTTGGGGATCCGGCAGGTGTTCACCTCTGCCTACCACCCCCAAACAGATGGATTGGCAGAGCGCCTGAATCAGACGGTTAAGGAGGCCCTGAAAAAGATGACGCATGACAAACCTCACCAGTGGGACCTGTATATCGATCCCCTGATGTTTGCCCTCCGAGAGACCCCCCAGGCCTCCACTGGCTTTAGCCCATTTGAACTGCTGTATGGGCGGAAGCCACGGGGAATGCTTTCCCGCCTGGTGGAGCAATGGGGTCCCCAAGCCAGCCCCCCAGCTCCCCCAGTCCAGGAGTATGTGAGCCAACTCCGCGAGCGGGTGCAGCAGTTTCAAGCGGAAGCAGGCCGACAGCTGGCCCACGCCCAGACACAACAGAAGGCTGCGTACGACCGGGGTACGCGACAGAGAACCTTCCAGCTAGGGGAGAAGGTCCTCGTCCACCGCACAGTTTTCCCCAGGGAGGCGGGGGACCCCTGGCGAGGCCCCTATGTGGTGACAAAAGTATTAGGGCCCACAACCTATGAGGTCCAGTGTGGGCCTCGTCGACGTCAGAGGAAGACGCTCCACGTGAACCTGCTGAAGAGGTGGTATGAGCGGGACAGCCAGGAGTGCCGGCTGGCTGAGGACCCCCTGGAGCTTCCTGACAGTGAGCTGCCATGGACTGCCGAGGCCCCAGAGTTCGAGGAACCACAGGTGGACCCTCAGCTCGACCCTGCCCAAAAGGCCCAGCTGCAGGACCTATGGAAGCGAGTGCCCGGGGTCTTTTCAAGACGCCCCGGGGTTACAAAATTAGTGCACCATGCCATCCCAACCCAGCCGGGGCAGTCTGCCCGGTCGACCTGGCGCCCCATTCCCCGGAAGCAGTGGGAGGCAGTGAACCAGGAGACGGAGGAGATGCTGCGCATGGGGGTCATTGAACCCTCCCAGAGTGAGTGGCGCAGCCCTATAGTGTTGGTGCCGAAGCCGGATGGGACGACCCGCTTCTGCATCGACTACCGGGAACTGAACAAAGTGGCCAAGTTCGATGCCTACCCCATGCCCAGGGCGGACGTCCTGGTCGGGCAGCTGGGGCCAGCCCGGTACCTGTCTGCCCTCGACCTGACGAAGGGGTATTGGCAGGTACCAGTGCGCCCTGAGGATAGGGAGAAAACCGCCTTTGCCACCCCCCGGGGCCTCTTCCAGTTCCGCCGCATGCCCTTCGGCCTCCACGGGGCGGCAGCTACCTTCCAGCGGTTGGTGGACCAAGTCCTGGGGGACTGTCGGGACTTCGCGATGGCCTATATCGATGACATCGTCATCTTCAGCCCTGACTGGCCCACCCACCTACGGCACCTGGAAAGGGTCCTCAAGGCACTACAGAAAGCGGGTCTGAAGGCCAATCCCAAGAAAAGCCACTTGGGGTTCCAGGAACTCAGGTACCTGGGCTTTGTGATAGGGGGAGGGCAGGTCCGGCCACCACCTGAAAAGGTGGCCTCCATCGCAGACGTGCCCCAACCACAAACCAAGCGGCAGCTCAGGCGGTTTCTGGGGCTCATGGGGTATTATGGGCGCTTCATCCCACATTTTGCGGCCCGCTCAGCCCCCCTGACTGACTGTCTGAAGAAGGGCAGCCCCAATCGTCTCAGCTGGACCCCGGAACAGGTGGCTGCCTTCACTGACCTGCGCACCGCCCTGTCCGACACAACAAAGCTGTGGAACCCGGACTTTGAGCGGCCTTTCATATTGGCAACCGATGCGTCGGCCTCAGGCCTTGGGGCAGTCCTAATGCAGGAGCAAGAAGGAATAAAGGTACCCATCCTGTTCATAAGCCGCAAGCTCCAGCCCGCGGAGCAGAAGTATGCCACCGTAGAACGGGAAGCCCTCGCCATCAAATGGGCCATAGGAGCACTACGGTATTACCTAGCCAACAACCCGTTCACGCTAATGACGGATCACGCGCCACTCCAGTAGATGCACAGGATGAAGGAGCACAACCCCCGCATCCTGCGGTGGTACCTTTCCCTTCTGCCATTCCAATTCTCCGTAGTGTACCGCCGGGGGGCCAACCACCTGGATGCGGATTTCATGTCCCGCCTCTTCGAGCCGGGCCCCTCCGAGCCAACGTCCAGGCTAAGAGGGGGGGTGTGTCCGGGGTCTGAGCCCCAGCCCCCAGACTTGACAAGAGGGAACAGCAGGGGACAAAAGGGTGGCAGCAACCCCACCCCCCAAGCCGGCAACCAGGGCCAGAACCTACCTACTCCAGGGGGAAGGGGTAAAAGGCCAGAACCTCAGAGGGGTGGAGGGGGCAAGGAGAGACCAGCCAGTCCCACCTTCCAGGGGGAAGAAAGGGGGCTAAGCAGGCCAGAGGGAAAGGGCCACAGCAGGGGGAATGTGGGAGCAGCAGCAGCAGCAGCAGCAGCAACCCAAGCAGAGCCCTTACCTGGCAGGGAGAGGAAGCAGTCTCTACAGCCCAGAGCCACACCATGGCTAGAAGACAGCAGCCTGGCTCAGGAGTTGCTAGAAGCCAAGCCTCTCCAGGGGGGGCTGCCACAGGCATTCTGGGGGAGGAGATGGGTAGCCCCGCCCAGCATTGCTGAGCTGGCAGCGCAGAAGCTGGCTAAGGCAGCACCTCATGAGCAAGGCCAGGCAAGCCCAATAGCACGGAGGCTGGCTGGGGCAGCTCCTCGTGAGCAAGGCCAAGGAGCCCTCAGCTGGGGATGGCTTGCACTCAACCCCACCCTACCAGCAAAGCAAAGGAGCCCAGGAGGGATTAGTGGTTGGAGGGAAACACCTGGAGGGACGCACAGCTGGGCCCGGTCAGGAGAAGGAACAAGCCTAGAAGGAGGGCGGGGCAGAGAGAGGAAACCCTATAAAGGGTGGCTGGGAAGAGCTCTGGGGTGGTGGGTGTGAGTGAGGAGTGATGATGTGGAGTGAGAGCAGTAGGATGCAAGGGTGGTGGCTTGGAGGAGAGTTCTGGAAGGAGGAGATGAAGGAGGACACAGAGGGTAAGCAGGCCAGGTTGAGCAGGCCAGCGAGTGGACTGAGAGGGAGTCTGGGTGAGGTATACCGCCCCTCCTTCCACAGAGCAGGGTCCTGCAGAGTCCCTGGCCCCCCTGTGACGTCAGGAGCAGACCGCCCAGTGCCACGCCCAGCAGCAGCCGCGGCAAGTCCTGACAGTCCCCTCTGCAAGCACCGAGTCATTACTGACCCATAGGGGGGACATCACATCACGACGTTTTCTTGGCAGACTTTTTACGGGGTGGTTTGCCATTGCCTTCCCCAGTCATCTACACTTTACCCCCAGGAAACTGGGTACTCATTTTACCGACCTCGGAAGGGTGGAAGACGGAGTCAACCTTGAGCTGGCTACCTGAACCCAGCTTCCGCCAGGATCGAACTCAGGTCATGAGCAGAGCTTCAACTGCAGTACTGCAGCTTACCACTCTGCGCCATGGGGCTCCTTCTCCAAGTAGCCCACACTTTATAAACATCAAGGAATACATTTGTCATTTATATGCTACAGCCAAGATTCACAATGAGTTTAACTGTCACACGTAGACGTTTCTTCACTCTTCTACTTCAACCTTTCAACAGTCTTGTGAGATAAGTTGAGATCACTTGACTGGACCAAGGTGACCCAGTGAATTTCACGACAGAGTAAGAATTTGAATCTGACACTTCAGTCCTAGTTGGACAAGCCCACCACAACACCATATGGGTTCTCTCACTATATGATATTGGTTAAGATCAAGGAATGGTACAAGACCACACGCTCTATTCCCTCTCTTCTCAGATCCAAATCCCCACTTCCAAACCGTATTTTCACATCCTTATTAAACAGGAATTTTGATTAGCCTTAACTATATTAATTTTTATGCCAGTGAAATGCTTAATTGTCATTAAGGGAGCTGGAAAGGGCTAAGGGAAGAATAGCACAATCTTGCAGTTATGCTCTTAATCATCTTTAAGACACCAAACAAAGTTATGATTGTACTGGTACGTGTTCTATCAAGGCTATTGACCAGGAAAATATTATATGTACTTGGAATTTCTACAGGAAAAGCAGGAAAAGGCGTGAGATGAGAATTTTGACATGACCACAAACACAGGAGTGATATGTCCCTTCCTTCAAACCTACACCACTCTCCCTGCTCAAATCCTTTATGTGAAAAAATAGGTTGCTTACTTATAACAGATGTTGGTCACCTGTGCAGATGTTGGTCACCTGCGCCTGAGCTGAATATCCTTTATAGGCTTCTAAAACTACAGCAAGCTATGGAAGTAGCCTCTTGGGGATAGAGAGAAGTGCTCTAGAGGAGTCTCAGGTTAGTCCCACTTATGCAAGGATGAATGCTTAAAGGTGGAGCCGTGCTTTCTCATCCATACTTTCCTGGAACAATGCATCAGGCAAGCCCACATCTGTTGCAAAAAAGGAAGGTGGGCTGAGTGACTCCCCAGATGGCCACTACAAGAACATCAGTTAAAGGTAATCAACCTTCTTTATCATGTTCTCAGTGCATGAACTCTATGGCCAAGAAATTAGCAATCTGATATATCTAGAAATGTGAACAGGTGACCACGCACAAAGATGGCTGGCTCCTTTCTTGGTGCCTGCTAAGTGTTTTTTGAAAGTGAGCAAGGCCAGGTGGGGCTTTTGCCCAGCAAGACTTTTGATTGACCACTGGAGATGTGATTGGCAGTGCAGTTTTTTTTTAAAAAAACACTGCTTTGGCAGCAGCTGCCACTGCAGCACAAGAATCTTCACTGTGTAACTAAAGGAAGCAGTGGCAGCCATTTTGTGGCTGTATTCACCATGCTGTGTCAGAATCCCAAAGATGCCTGCAGGTTCAAAAAGGTTGGGGAGCCTGGTCTATATAATTCATTGTGGCAGTATACTCCATAGTTATTTCCACAACTTTGCCTTGTAAGACAAGCAAGTGCACTCTCAAGGCTGGCTAGGTGTTGATGGTGGAGCTGGAGTGGTGGTATGTTGGACCCACAGTAGATATTAATAATCAGGACAAGGAAATTGAACTCTAGCCGAGATGTCAGAGTAACAATCCCAGTCACAACAGTGTCACGTCCTCACTAAAGACAATGACGAAGGGAATGAAAGCGTTGATGCTCCTAGGAGTGTGGGTGCCATTCGTCATATCAGTAATGAACCCAGTTATAAGACAAGAATGCCGTGAAGAATGCAGACATAGCCTCTTGAGGAGATGGTGCTCTAGAGGAATTTCAGATTTGTGATGAAATAGGGAAAACCTCCTGCAATGAATCTTCCATAGCTGGTACTCGGAGCCCACCAAATGTGCTTCAGGGTGCCTGCTTCGATCTGCATTGAACATTCAGGGGACAAAGATAAGACAGGTCATCCTTCCTTGCATCAAAAAACTCGAGATGGATATCATACAGATATCCTAGTTGGTGCCAAGACCTGGTCTGTTGGCTTCTGACCCCAATACTGAAATGGCTATCAAAATAGAATCATGGGGTTGGAAGGGACCTCGAGGGGTCAGCTAGTCCAACCCCCTGCACAATGCAGGAATTTCACAAGTACCTCCTCTCCTCACACCCCCAGTGATCCCTGCTCCATGCCCAGAAGATGGCAAAACATCGTCAGGATCCCTATCCAAACTGACCCGGGGAAAATTGCTACCTGACCCCAAGGTGGCGATCAGCCTTACCCACAACATATAAGAAGGGAACACGAGAACTAAGCGCTGATATAACCCTTCCTGCCCCCCCCACTCATGATCTGCCCAGGTTCACAGAATAAGCATTGCTGTCAGATGGCCATCTAGCCTCTTCTTAAAAACCTCCAAAGAAGGAGAGCCCACCACTCCCAAGGAAGCCTGTTCCACTGAGGGACTGCTCTGTCAGGAAGTTCTTCCTAATGTTTAGCTGAAATAGGAGCAGCCAGCTAAGCTGCAATGGCACCAAAGCCTCCTATTGTTTTAGAGCCTGGTGTATAGTCTTCTTTTCCTTGTTCCACGGCTCTGTAGGAGAATGAGACTGATGCTTTGATTCCGATGAACTGAACTCTTAAATCAGATTCAGTGTAGAATTCGAATTCCTGCTACCAGCAAGCTCCAAAGATGGGTCTGGAGTCAATAACAGTATAACAGCTGGGACCAAGCAGATTAGTCAGTTGGTGCTTGACATCAAGCATTGCACTGCGGTGTTTGGCTTTAACAGGGCAAGAGAAGCTCTCAGCTGGATAGAATGGATATGGTGGGCCTGTTGAGTGAATTTTCGGTAATACGGGCCAATAACATTAATTGGTAATATGAATCTCTCTTAAGCGGAAAAAAGAGTAATCATGTCCATCTGGAGAAAGCAGTTTACTGTGTCACTGTGAACACTTTTTAAAAATGGTATGTAGGATGTAGAGGGATGTAGAAATATGCACCGACTAAAGAAAAGGGGGGGGGGGTGGAGTTTGGAAATGAAGAGTAATCCAAGAGAGGAAAGGGCCCACGATATCAACAAAGTTGTAAACAATGGTACTGCTGCTGGAAAAGAACTGTTCACAGAACAGAACAGCTCTACGTCTCTAGATAAATGCTGTGGTGCTCCTATCCTCAAGGTGAGCTTAGCCTGTAAAAGGCACAGAACCCACAGGTGTGACTGTAGAGGCCTCTGAGAAACAACGTTAGATAGGCAGGAGGCAGAGGTACAGAATAACTATCTCGCTCTTGAATTACAAGGAATACACTCAAGTTGAAGTTGCCAACACTGGACAGCAATACAAAATTAATGACCTCTCTAATCACTCCAGAAGTGTCATAAAAACAAAGCTTTGTTAAACATCCAGTATCAGGAGGAGGCAGCCAGCCTTAAGCTCATGTTACGAATATAGCATATGAACATGTGTGTGAAGTTCTTATAACAACTCAGTTAGTCCATCTAGCTTTGTATTTTCTACTCTGACCATCAGCTTCTCTCAAGGGTCACAAGCAGAGAAAAGGTCTTTCTCAACACCTTTAACTGACGCTGGCCAGGGATTGAACTTGGGAATTTCTACATGCAAGGCACATGCTCTGTCACAGTTCATTAGCATAGTGGCTAAGCGTACTATTCAGGAACTCCCCTATTTAAAACTTGCCTTGGTCATGAACTCACTACGTGACCAGTTTGGTAAAGTAGTTCAAGTCAAGTCGAGTTTATTATTACAGTCTGTGACCGGTATATATAAAACCATTTGCAAATCAGTTTAAAAACAGTTGAGACTGGATACAGGGGAAGAACAATGAATAAATATAAGAGTAAAAAAATAAGATCATCATAAATTAGTTGTTTAAAAGGTTAAAATACAGTCAGTCTGCCTTATGGGATTTACGTTGCTTGTAGACCTGGGCACAGAATCTGGCTACTTGACGTGTTGTCTGGCGATTCCGATCAGACAAAAGATAATCAAGTTGGATTTTATTTGAACTTCCAGGGAATCTTTCTACTAATGGACTGATGGTTTCCACTCTAATTTTACTACGACTTGGGCAGTTAAAGAAGATGTGCTCCATTGAGTCAATTTCTCTTAGAGCTTTGTTACCCCAGCAATATGATAATAGTGACAACTCCACAGGCTTCATGCAAGGACTATAAAGTTGTTTGTTGAACAACGGCTACATTCCTTATAAATGCAAAGTATTTTACTCCTTGCTGCTGCTATTATGCGTTCCCGGTCTATTTGTAGAAACACTGCACAGACAGGGAACTCCAGAACCCACCACCCTCTTTGTTACTCAGCCTATTGGCTGACCTTCAGTTCTGTCCAGATAAAATTACAGTTCCTCCATGCATCCTCTATTTGTGGAACAAACACATAAATATATTGCTTCTCTACTTGTTCTCTGCCTTTAACCTAACAACATTCCCCAGATGCACCTTCCAGCCTGCGTACCTGCCCTTAGCCCAACAGAAGCAAACTGAAGCAAGGGAATGCTTTGTGCTTGTGGTGGGTTACTGCTTGGTTCTGTTCTGTGGTGTTTCCCCACTGGCTGAACCCAGCATCAGGTTCTGTTGGCTAAGTTGCAACAGTGTCCCTTGCTTCAGTTTGGTTTGAGTGGAATAGATGTGATTCTCTGATGTGGTGCTGGCGTCCTTCCTTCACTTTGATTCTGGGGGGGGGGTCTATTCCTGTGCTTCAGTTTGGTTCTATTGGGCTTTTTCTGAGATGAGCTCAGCTTGCATCTGGGAGTGTGCCTTAGCCATGGTAGCCTTGCCCCAGTGTGTTTCTGCAATGGGGGTCAGCTTTGACTTTTTTCCCCACAGGAAGCAATCAAGTGGCTGGAGGCATCTTGTTCAGGGGGTCATAGGATTGGCCTCTGGGCTTTAGAGGACAGTCAGAAGTAGGTCCTCTGAAAATTCAGTGGAGTTTGCAAGAAAAATGCCACCCCCAGCTCTTAGATAGCCCCCAGACATTTCCCCCCATAGGGAATAATGGAGAGCGGGTGGGGGCACCTTATTTGGGGGGCCATAACATTGGCCCCTGGGGTCCAACCTTCATGAAACTTGGGGGAGAGGGGTCTTTAGAGAACAGTAAGGGGTAAATTCCCTCCAAATTTGGTGGAAGTTGGTTGAAAAATGACCCCTCTAGCTCACCAGTTATCTCTCAGAGTAATTTTCCCATAGAAAACAATGGCTGAATTTTTCAGAAATACCCAAACCGAATTAGAGAATCAATTTAGAATTCAGGGAATTCTGAATTTTTTCTCAGATTTACCAGATTTGGAGGGGGTGCACACCGCTAGTCTTCTCTCTATTTGTTGGTCTCGGTAGCATCAATCACATTGAATAAGTCCAAATATTCTGTTCTGTTAAGTCTCAGAAGAAGTTGAATTAACTTTCAACATACGAAAACAGTAGTATTTTCTTATGTTCTTAGAAGTGTTAGGTGAATAAGCTTCTCTTTTTGACTACATTAGGAGTGTAATGGTGAAAGACTTTTCAAAGTGTTTCTATTAGACACTTGCGCCAGCCAAGAACAAGTGTGATACAGTGAAAAAGTTCACACCTACTTGATGATAGCTTCATGGGAGCGATAGTTCTCGCACAGCAAGATCCTGCATGGAAATTCTGCAGGATAGTGTTCATAGAGACGATCGAGTAGTGAGACGTGGAGATTTCTCTCTCTTGCAAATTCACTGTAGACGAAAGGACTGAGCTGAAATAGACAAAACGCAGAGAATGTTATTTCTTTGGGTTAGACTGCGAGTTTGCCTCAATCCAACAACTTTATAATTGAATTGTACCATCAGTGCAAAATATTATCTCATACTGCCATGTAAATTTTTAGGGAAATGAATGGTAGATCTATAGAAATGATATTAAACGTCTTAATCTAATGTGAACACAACAAATAGTCTGACACTGTATTCTTAGCTCATGCTCTGGGCCTGCAGGCAGCAAAATTACATGGTTATCATCGTCTGAGGTTGCTGTGATTCCAAACCACAGAAGTAATGTCAAAACTGTTTTCATTCAGTTCTACTGGGAGACACAGAAGATGGCATCCTTATTCAGCCCCAAACTGAAGACCTGAAAATTCAGATCTCGTATTTGATTACTGCATATATTGTAGCATGAATCAAGATGGGCAGCCCAATCAACTTATGTTCCAACAAAGGGAGGGAGAGATGCTTCAGTCCTTTTCCTTGCACATCCTAAACCTACCTGATCCCCAATGTTTCTCTATGTATCTCAACTCAACTGACTCCCCCAGTAGTCAAGGGAGGAATTCAGCAGCAGACAACTGCAAGAAAGGCAGGATTCTCTAGTTAGTTCTTTATTACTAGAGTTTGCTTCCAGCACAGGTGATATAGGCATGAACCAAAAGGGTCTCGTCTCTCTTACGACCTTTGGTGTGTCAATTCACAGTAATTTGGTCTCACAGCTTCAAATTCTACATTTTAAGTATTGTTCTTTATGTTGTTATTTGGACATGCTGTATATCTTTAAGCATATATAAATCTACTGACAGAGGATTCACTACATACATCTGATGAAGTGGGCTTGCCTGTAGCTTTTATGCAGTAACAGATTAACATGAATAACCCGGGGGAATGTATTATGTTTCATAACCTTTGTTCTTCCCACAGCTCTGCCCTTTTCATTTAGCCCCTCAATATACTTATATGTTAATAACAAGCTTATTTATTTGCTTTAGACCTACAGAAGTACCTTCTCCCTGTCCTTCCAGAGCACCATTTCAGAAGGCATTGTGGGCTGAGATCGGCCAGGAGGGAAGAAAGCCACGTCCCATAAGGAGAAATCCTTCTACTCTGCTGGATCAAGCCAGTGTAATTTAAAATTTCATCGTACATCTTCTCAATGTAATTTTCTCACTCTTTCTAACAAGGTACAATTTTCAGCCTGTGTTTGTTTATGTGTTTCAGTTTAGATTTTATCCTATCCGGTCTTAAAGGCTGAGAATACATAAGGTAAATTATTACCCCCTTATTATAGAGATTTCAGAGGCTGACGCATTAGCTTCCTAAGTGAGTTAATGAGTAAGGTGAGATTTGAACTGGGTCCTTTCTGGCTTGTGCCTCATTATTTTAACCACTATACTACATTATCTTTAATTTCTCCTCAAGAAAAGATATATACGAGCTAAATTTAATAAAGCTGAGTCTTACTTGCATATGATCTCCAGCCAAGACAATTCTCGTATTTTTGTTGGCTAGTGCTAGAGGCATGATACTCTCGCACTCCATGGCCTGTGCAGCTTCATCTAACAGAATATGTGTAAAAAAACCTTTAAAACAAAAGGAGACAAAATGTTAAAAAGCAAGTGATAAAAGTAGTGGTGGTGATTTATCAAAAATTCAGATTAATTTCAAGCCTAATCAACACAATAAAGGTTTGTAAAATGCCTAATTTTGGCAAGCTCATTTCAGTCTATTCATGTCATCTTACCGCCCTACCAAAAACAAAAACTGTTAAGGGTATTGAAGAAGAATTCTTCAGACGATTCAAGAGATCTCCTGGCAGAGGTTTTTTTATCAATGATTTTCTGGACTTGTTGGAATTTATTTCAAATATTAATTTGCTGAGCCCTATTTATGGTCAGATCCTATACTACCATCTTTTCTGATAGACAGGCAACAATCCAGCAATGTGCTTTGCAGAATCTTTAAATAAGGGGAAAGCCTCACCATCCTGTGAAAAAAAAATGCAGTTATTCAGGAGCAAATCAATAAAGGGAGGGGGGTTGAGAAGTCACACAACAGGGAGAGGGGTTGAGAAGTCACACAACAGGGATGAGCAGAGAAGCATAAATCTCAATCAAGTGTTCAATCATTCACCAGTACACAATGATGCAATCATCGTGGCATAATTAATAAAAAGCACACTCACTGAATTATAGGTTTGAATTGACGCACTATACATTTTCCTCTTCCACTAAACAGTTGTCTTTGCAAATGGTTAAACTGGCTTTTATATAAGGCCTTATTTGTATATGCCACATGCATTTACAGCATACATGTATCAGGAAGCTGTGGCCAATCTCCATTTCCTATACACATAAACAATTAAACAAATCTATACACATGCATCACATGTGAAAATGTGTATATCTTTCTGTAACCCTATACAGCAACATCTGTATAGGAAACGTAAAGCAATTCTAGGTGTACTTTGGAAGTTTTAAAACACTGAAACGGTTGAAGTGGAAGTATATAGAAAGAAAACTGCTGTTACCAGTGTATCAAATAAATATATTATTTACATATGAAATGTTTGAATCCTGTTTCTCAAATAATGAAAACTCAATATATTTTTAAGCATACTAATGAATCAAGTCTGTAAAGGTTGCAGCAAAGCAAAATATTTCTGTATTCCTTTGCCACTAAAACATTCAAAACAGACAAACATAAATAGAAGCAAGATGCTGGACAGGATTATTTTACCCTATCAGAGAGATAAGAGCATTTTCTTTCAGGAAGTATGACTGGGGATGTTTTCTTTTGTCTTCCTTATCTGACAGGCACAATCAAGTTTAGGAAGGAATTCTCCCTAAACTCATATGAGGGGATGCTCAAGAGGCTTCTCAAAATATATGACATGATTATCTCATCTGACATACCTGAATTGCTTTAAAAAGTAAATTTAATGCTTGCCCTTGGTTAGAGCATCCTGCACTAGCGTGGGGAAAGGAGAAAAAGGAACTTTATATCCCTGCAAGTTTTAAAACTATCATTCTGTTCTTCTGATTTTTTAAAATTAGAGTGCTACTAGCTTTTTTCTTTATGATCTACTATTTATTTAAAAGAAACAAGAATCAGGATGACGATAAGGTTAAACTCTACATGACTGTACAAAGATAACATTGAACAGCCTGAGCACAGTTCTACATTCTCAGTGCCTTCAATTCTCCATCACAAAAAACACTGCGGCAGGGTCCACTTATGGTAGTGGAAGACCGCAAGGCTACCAGATCTGTAAATCAAAAAAAGAGGGGCACGTGCATGGTTCCTCACCAGGTTCAAGATCCAGTTGGCAGAGATATTGTGAAGTATTCAATGTAACAACAACTACTCGTTGTTTAAGAATGTCTTCCTTCTGGGGCATCTGAAAGGTGGAATGTGTGCTGGATATCAAACAGTATTGATGCACAACTGGGTGGACAGTCTTTACCCAGCGATTTCTGAAATACACCCTGGAAAGAAAGAGAAAATCTTACTTGCTGAGGTAACACATCTAGTTCTATCAAACTATTTGTTAAATAAAGCAAACCATGGTGGGATGCATTACAGAACCTGTTATTTATTACATTCTTCACATTAAGGACACCCAAATCCCACATAAACTTGCCCAACTACTAGAGTCATTTTCAGATGCCCTGCTTTGGCTTTCCCTGCCATCTCAGGCTATATGGTGGCAACAAGAATGGGCCTTTTCAATCATGGTGCCAAAATTATGGCATTCCCTTCGCAGCGAAATTCGACGGTCTCTCTTTATCAGGGCTTTTTTCTGGGAAAAGAGGTGGTGGAACTCAGTGGGTTGCCCTTGAAGAAAATGGTCACATGGCTGGTGGCCCCACCCCCTGATCTCCAGGCAGAGGGGAGTTTATATTGCCCACTGCGGAGCGGCGCGGAGGGCCATCTAAACTCCCCTCTGTCTGGAGATCAGGGGGCGGGGCCACCAGCCATGTGACCATTTTCAAGAAGTTCTGGAACTCCATTCCACTGCGTTCCTGCTGAAAAAAAGCCCTGCTCTTTATCAATGTCTTCCATCTTCTTTTTTCTTTGGCATTCCCTCACTGTGTCTATATTTGTTTCATTTATTGTTATATAGCTATATGAGTTTTTAACGTTCTAATGTTTTTTATTGTTTGGTGCCTTGGGAACCCCTAAAGCTGGGTGGAATGGTGGGCTAAGCTAAAATGGTTTAATTAAATTAAAAAATAACTTTTGAAAAGCAGAAAAGTTGCCATTCTCTGATAATATCTGAATCATAATCACAAGCATGAACGTGACAGTGTGGTGTAGTGGTTAGAATGATGGACTAAGTTCTTGGAGAGTTGGGTTCGAATCTCCCGAGTCATGAAACTTGTTGAGTCACTCTCAGTCACTCTCTCTTAGCCTCACCTACCTATCAGAGTATGAGGATAAAATGAAGATGGGCGAACCATATATCCACCCTAAGCTTATTAGAAAAGTGATAGGATAAGAATGTGCTAGTTAAAGTATATAAAAACACTAGGTTACCAAATTCACAGTGTCCACCTCACTGTAGCCACCTCACTGTACAATGGTAAGCAGCGCATTCATTTTTTTAACCGACAATCCAGTGTTTTGGAGAGCTTCTTAGAATGATATAGACTTAGTAGCTTTTCAGTTGGCTCATCTGGGTGGGCCCAACTCCCGCGTAGGCTGTGAGCTGATTTATGCTCACCTACAGAGACAGATGGATCCAATTGGTTTCCAGACTGCTCTGAGGGATCCGATGCCCCCTGGCAATTCGCTAGATGTAGCAGTGGAAGATCGGCATGTCTGTCTTTCCGAAGCCATCGATGCAACTGCCCCCCGTCACCCTCTTCACCCCCGCACCAAGTTGGCTCCTTGGTATACCAAGGAACTGTGACAGAAGAAGCTGAGATGGCTTGAGCGAGTGTGGAAGCAGGGTCGGGACAAGGAGGCAAGAACATCTTATAGGATGCTTATGAAAGCCTATGAGATGGAAGTGAAGGTGACCAAGAGGGAGTTTTTAACGTTCACCCAAACCTGGGTGTTTGCTACTGTTCAAGAGCAGCCCACCCACCCCAAAGTGAGGGTAGTGTAGTGGAAAGAGTTTCAGAGCAGGATATGGGAGACCCAGGTTCAAATCACCACTCTACTGTAGAAGCTCACTAGGCGACTTTGAGCCAGTCCCACACTTACAGCGTAACCCATCTCTCAGGGTTGCTTTTTGAGTATAATGTGGAGGAAAGGAGAATGACGTAAGCTGCTTTAAGTGCCAGGTATGGAGGAAAGCAGCATATAAATACAGTAAATTAATAAATATAAACGAAGATGGGGGCAGATAGAAGTTAGGTTATTTAGTGGGTTTGAAGGAAAGAAGGACATAGGGAAACCTGAGCATATGGAGGCTGCCAAGAGAAGGGAAAGAAGAAACAGTACAGGGAAGAGATGCAGGGGAACATGAAGTGTCCACCACAAGGTTTCCCACAATGCAACTGGACCCAGCTCAGCCAGCACCACGCAACTGGGCCATAGGGGAAAGACTGCCAGGGGGAGGAGGGAAATCCGAAATGGGATTGACAAAGGTGGGTGGGAAGTGGAGAAGGAAACAGGGAAAGGGAAGAGGCTATGGGGGCTACCAGGGAAGAGAAAGAGGACATGGTGAGGGAGGGAGAAAAGAGTGTACTTGTCCATACGCAATTGGATTCCATCACTACGTGGATGACACTAAGCTTTATATCTCTCTATCCAAATCCCGATAAAGCAGAGGTCCTAAGTTGCGGCTGGAAAGCCGTGGTCAGTTGGCTGAAAGTAAACAAATCGAAATGGAACCCAGACAAGACTAAAGTGATGTTGGTTGAGAAGGCTGCCCTAGTTCTTGAGCAGAAAAGCCAAGACCACAAGGTATTTATTAATGCCTTAATATATGTTCATTTTTATATGATACAGGCAAGAAGGTACAGAAAAGCCTTTTATAATGTACTTTCTAAGATAGTGGCAAACCATTTTCTCTGAACTTGAATATAAAGTAGATGTTACAATCATACCAGCTAGTCTAAGGGATCAGTCTTGTTGAGCCAATCCAGACAGCAGTTTCATACATGTATAATAAATAGGAGAAACCCTAAAGCTAACTGTTCATCATGTATAAAAACATCAATCATTAAAAGCAGCACATCTTGTCTTGCTGCTTAATTAATTCTGCTCCGCTTAATACTCTCCTATAGGAGCCTTTGCTCGTGGCATTTATTAAAGCTGAACTGAATAAAGAAAGGTGAACGCAATACTACAAGGTATTTGAAAAAGAAGTTCACTCAAATACGTGACTAGAAAGGAGCATTCTGAAATGAACCAACCAAAATTTGGGCCAAATTCTCTCTATTCTACTGCCATGACCATTCAGTGTCCATTTTGTTGGCATTAATCTCTGCCCTTTTGGTCTGTAACTAGTCAACCTGTCCTGCCAATCTAAGAAAGGGTATTAAGAGTTGTTTGTCAAGAGAATTAGGTGAGCCACACTAGGATACGTGCAAGAGAAAACAGGGCTTAGAGAATAGGACGGAACAGATCACGTCGCATGATTTTTATTCATGAAATACAATGGCCAACTATCTTGGCCATAGAAAGGAAGTCGCACAAAGGATAAACCTAGACAGAAGAAGGGTTTTTTTTTCAGCTGGAACGTGGAGGAATGGAGTTCCGGCACCTCTAGAAACTGGCACGGAGGGCAATCTAAACTCCCCTCGGTCCGGAGATCCGGGGGCGGGGCCACCGGCCATGTGACTATTTTTGATGAGGGCGATTTAAACTTTAAAAAACTGCCCCCTTGTTCCAGCTGATCCAAAGTGATGTCATTGTGAAGTTCCACCACCTCTTCCCAGAAAAAAAGCCCTGGACAGAAGTGACTCATTCAGGCACCATTAGCTTCACAACTATTATTCTATTCAATCCAGATGCTGTTGGGCACAATACTCTGGTTTTGCCTAACCTTGCCTAACGAAAGGACCTCTAGTTATCGCACCCTCTAACGTACAGAAGTGGTTCCAAAGACACTGTAACCTTCTTTTCTCCCTGCTCTCCTTATTTAGAAAGCCCTCAAGGCCTTGAAAACCTCTCATCCTAATTTATTTTTCCTCCCCCACTTCCCTCTTGCTACTGTCTTGCCCCACTCTTTTCTGAGCTTGGGGCCTCACTATAGGTCAGCAAGATATCCTCCAAGCAGCCCACTCCTATGTTTATAGGGCCGCTGAGAGCCAACACAGGGCCTTAGACAGATTCCGGGACCATCTAGTTCCAACCCAAACATCATATGATAGCAAATTACATGAAATTTTCTCTCTCTGGTCCCCCACCTCCAAAAGCTCTGCATGTTTTCTCTAACAACATCCACTCTAAAAGTCAGTTCTCCTAATCCCAGAAGTGAGGGGATTTCTTAGTGGTGAGAGCCATACTTAAAGTACTCTATTACTTTACTACTTCATGTGTCTTGGAGTAAACCCTAACATTTATACAAGTTTCTTAACTCAGCCCTGGCCTTACATGCAAAACGGAAAGATGACATCCCTTTCTTATTTTTTTGTCCTTACGATCTAATATTCAGAAGTATTACTGCCCCTGTATATGGCTATTCCATTTAGTTATCATGGGAAATATATGGTTTTATTTGTTTTTAATTTCTTGCACAGATTTCGTTTCTGAGAAAATACACATGGTGCTGGTCTCAGCAGCTCCACATAAGCTTTGCAAGGGTTGGCTCTGTCTAAAATGAATTAAAGTTTAGAATTTGTAAGCAGAACAAGCTTAAGTTCTGGGAATGACTGCTAACTAATGGACACTGACTTTCTGTAGGTGTTGGGATTATAGTGTTCACAGAATCACTGTAAAATACAATCAGAGGAGTTAGCCGTGTTAGTCTGTAGTAGCAAAATCAAAGAGTCCAGTAGCACCTTTAAGACTAACCAATTTTATTATAGCATAAGCTTTCGAGAATCAAGTTCTCTTCATCAGATGCCTGATCAAAACTGGGCAGATACAGAAGAGGAGGGGGAAAGAGAGAGAAAGAGAGGAAAGAAGGGGGCATAAATCACAAGAGGACAGAATGCAATTAGCATGGAGGCTATCAAAACATTCCTTTGCTTGGAAATGTAAACATCTCCTTTTGGTGTGCAGTCAGTTTGCTGTATTAGTTTGTAGCAGTGAAGGTATCCAATTCCTATGTAGTATAAGCCTTCGGTAACCACAGCTCTCCCTGCCAGCTGCATCTGACAAAGAGAACTGTGGTCCCCGAAAGCCCACACCAGGCGTCACTGGGCTCCCCCAGATCACGCCTCTGTAAAGAGAATCTGTTACCTGTGATAATGTGATAACCATTCATAGTCTCTATTTAGTCCCAGCTTGACAGAGTCAAATTTGCATATGAATTCCAATTCAGCAGCCTCCCCTTGGATTTTGTTTTTGAAAGGTTTCTGTTGAACCACAGCGACCTTTAAGTCTTTGGTGGAATGTCCTGGTAGATTGAAGTGTTCTCCCACTGGTTTTTGGATGTTTCCATTTCTAATGTCAGATTTGTGTCCATTTATTCTTTTGCGTAGAGGTTGGCTGGTTTGTCCAATGTACAGAGCAGAAGGACATTGTTGGCACATGAGGGCATATATCAGATTGGAGGATGAGCAGCTGTAAGAGCCAGAGACAGTGTAGTTGATGCCATTGGGTCCTGTAATTGTATTCCCTGGGTAGATATAGGGGCAGAGCTGGCATCTGGGTCTGTTGCAGGGCCTGGTACCTGTGCTGGTGACTCTGCTGGCTGATTCATGATTGTAAGTGAGAAGTCGTTTAAGATTGGGGGGCTGTCTGTAGGCAAGGAAAGGTCATCCACCCAGGGCTTCTGAGAGAGAGGTATCATTTTCCAGGATGGGTTGTAGCTCACTGTAGCTCACTCTTCTGTATCTGCCCAGTTTTGATCAGACATCTGATGAAGAGAACTTGATTCTCGAAAGCTTATGCTATAATAAAATTTGTAAAATACAATGAATCACTCTAACCAGGTTTTTATGCATTTTTGGGAGATGACAGTTTTCTTTGTGTCACTTTCCTGAAATATTATTTTGCTCTGCATAATATTGGTTGTATGTGTTTTTGAGTTCTCTGCCATGGGTTCACAGAATATTCTTTGGATTAGTCAACCTTCATCTGTAAAATGGGTAATTTTTTTTCTAGAATGCTATATGTTTAATTCTTGCAGCATATGTGTGATCTGAACTGTAATCGGTGGTTTAGCTTGTTTTTGTAAATTCTCTGTATGCAAGTTACATGCAACAGTTTCGCAGATTATTCTTGGGACTAGGGGTGTGCAGCGGGGAAATATTCGGTTTTCATGCTTCGGGTTTACCCAAAGCAGGAAAATGATTGGGGGTTCGGGTTATCAGAATCGCTTCGGCATGCTTCTTAATGATTCGGAGCATTACAAAGTGATTCCCACCTCCCCCCTGAACCCCCTTCCCCCAACGCCACTTACTTTTCCCGAAGGCCAGAGCAGGCACCTCTGCCACCACCGCAGCCAGCAGGGCGGCGGGGAAGGCTGCAGCTGGTGCCTCCGCTGCCCACGCAGCCGCTTCGACCTCTGCAGCAGTTGGCAAGGCGGCAGGGAAGGCCACTGCTTCCACCGCCACCAGGTAAGTGGGGTGCTGGTGGGAGGGAGGGCACCCTTTAAAAAGGCCCTGAAGCTTCCCAAAGCAATCCAAATTGCTTCGGGAAGCTTTGATTCAGTATTTCCAAATCAGGGCCATCATACTGGTCCCGATTCGGAAATACCGAATCTTTACGAATCGGGCCGGTCTGGGTTTTTTTCCGAACCGAGAACCCGAGGTGCACACCCCTATTTGGAGCTACTCTCAGTCTCATTCCTCCCCACTGTAAAATAACACCATCAAGTGGTTGACTATTGGTTGGACTGGAGCTCAGATATTTCTGCATGAGCAACAGTCCTTGTACAAGAAGTTCTCTAGAAAGTTCTTCAAGCACTCTGGGTGCACAACATCGGGCCAAAGGGATTTGTATTCGTCCAGTGCAGCCAGATGCCGCTTCACAACCTCTCTGTCAATGTCAACTAGCCCCCCAGGGGCCCTGTCATGTCTACTACCATCTCTCTACATGGGCTCGAGCTCTTCAGGGAGAAAACAGAGGCAAAAACGTAATTAAGCCTGTCTGCTTTTTCTCTCTCCTGTATCAGAGTTTTTCCTTCCACTCCCAACAGTGGTCCAATTGCCTCTTTTACCTTGTGTTTACTTCCCACATATCTGTAGAAGTTTTTCTTATTGTAGCGAGCCCCCCCCCCCCCCGCCAGCCAGACCCAGCTCATACTGAGCTTTGGCTTCTCTGACAGTTGATCCGCAGTACCTAGTCACCCTCATATATTCCTCTTTAGAGGTCTGTCTTTCTATTTCCTGAACATTTCCTTTTTCTCCCTTAGCTTATTCTGGAGCTCTCTGTTCATCCACATCGGTTTCTTGGAGCCCTTACCATGTTTCTGTCTTGCTGGAATAATGAGGGCTTGAGCTTGCGAAAGCTCATGTTTGAGAAGAGCCCACCCTTTACTCGCTCCTTTCCCTTCCAGCACACTCCCCCATGGAATGACTCTCATCAAGCCTCTGCATTCATTGAAGTCGGCCCTACGAAAATCTAACCTATGGGTCTGGCTATGAACTTCCTTGCCCCCTCCCCAGCAACTGGAATGCAAGCACGACATAGTCACTTCCCCCTCAGGTCCCCACCACCTTCACCCCATCTACCAATTCTTCCCTGTTGGTTAATATTAAGTCTAGTATGGCCGAGCCCCTTGTAACTTCCTCCACCATTTGAAAAAGGAAGTTATTGGTCAGGCAGGTCAGGAAGTTGTGTGAGTCTTGTCGCTTTGTTGAGCTTGTCTCCCAGCACACATCGGAGAAGTTGAAGTCACCCATAATTATAAGGTTCTGATGTCTGGATACTCTACCAATCTGTTCAAGGAGGGCAGCATCCATTTCCTCTCCCTGGTCAGGCGGTCTGCAGCAGACTCCAACAACAATACCCTTTGTCCTTCCTCCCTTTATTTCCACCCATATATTTTCCACTGGGCTGTCAACCACATTCTCTAGAACTTGCTGACAAGCAAGCCCTCTCCTCACATACAGTGCCACTCCGCCTCCTCTTCTACCCTTTTGGTTTTTCTTGAACAACTCGTACCCATCCACTACCACATTCCAGTGATGGGAATCATCGCAAGTCTCAGTCATTCCTACTATATCGTAGCCCTCTGTTTGCAAGAGAAGCTCAAGCTCTTCCTTCTTACTACCCATTCCTCGGGCATTGGTATATAGACACTTATAGCCTTGTACCTTTGTTTGATCTGTCCTACCCAGGTGGGCTCCCGCTGTTATCACTTCTTCAGTGAAAGCCCCATGTTGATCGTCCCCTGCCCCTTGCGGGATCAGTTTAAAGCTCTTCTGATGAAGCTCTCCAAGTTCTTTCCAAACATTTTCTTCCCTGACCTTGAGAGGTGAAGCCCGTCATGTGGTAGAAGGCCTTCTCTAAGAAAACTTATCCCATGGTCCCAGAACCCAAAGTGCTCCTGCCAGCACCACCACCTCAGCCAACGATTCATCTCCAGTATGATCTGCTCCCTTTGCTTTCCTCTTCCTTTGACAGGAAGGATAGAAGAGAATACCACTTGTGCCCCCACCGTCTTCAACTGCCTTCCAAGAGCTTCACAATCCTCTTTAATTCTTACGATGGTATTCGTGGCCATGTTATTCATTCCTACGTGAACCAGCACAAATGGGTACCGATCATTGCGTCTGATCAGTTTCGGCAGTTGATCTGTAATATCCTGAATTCTGGCTCCCGGCAAGCAACACATCTCTCAGAGTAGAGGATTTGACCTGGACACATGACGTTTCATACCCCTGAGCAGAGTCCCCAATGACCACCTCCTTTCGTTTTCTTCCACTTCCGTGTGGCCCCATGCCCTGTTCATTCCCCCCTCCAGGTTTTTGTGGTTCTTCTTCCACTCTCGTCTCCGTCACCATCTCAAGCACCTCAAAACGATTCTTGAGCTCCAGTGGACCAGAGCATTGCCTTAGTCCATGTCTTCTGGTTTGTACTGCAGAACTGAGAGGAGGCTCAGAAGGGAGATCGACTCTTCCTTCTTCTCTTGGACTTATTTCTTCATGCTTGTGCAGAGCCCCCAGGCTCTTCTCAATAAAATCCTCCCCTTCCTTGATATCCTGAAGGGTGGTGATCCTCTCCTCCAGGCTTTGAATCTTCTCCTCCAAAAGCCTGACCAGGTTACACTTCTGACAAGTGAAGTCCATCTTCTCTTTCATGGGAAACAAACATGGCACACTCTATGCAGGGGACTGGAAAGGTGCCTTCTGTCAACATCATCACCTTTCAAGTATATTCCAAGAGTACTCTTCTTGCTGCAGGTCTCTTTCCTTCTCTTTCTCAGAGCCCAGATGGCTGTGATGTGCCTCTGGTGAGGAGGAGCCTAATTCAATTTGTTGCTGTGGGCAGCTTAGAACACGGTATGAAGTGAGCTTGGTTGGAAAACATATCAACTATCTCCAGGATTACAGTTTTCCCTTTGCTAAGGGAAGATCAGTGATAAGTCCATAGAAATCGAAGCCCAGGGTCTGGAGAGGGTTTCCAATGGCTGCAATAGTCCTGGGAGCTTCCCTCCCTTTTCATCCCCATGAAACATATCTGGCAAAAAGTCACATATTGGGAGATCTCTTTTCTCATAGCTGGCCACCAAAATTGCCTCTGAACCAAATACACAGTTTTTACGAACCCGAAGTGGCTGGCCAGTTTGTCATTATGGCATTTATTCAGCACCTCTCCCTGGAGGCCTTCTGACACATACAGCTTGCTATTTCTATACCTAGCACAAATGGATGGCTATTCCTGCACATACTCAAAAATAGGAGGGGAAATCCCGCAGGAAATCCACACAATACATTTTCAAATCCCCAATTTATCAATTAAAGTGCAAGTGCTACTTAATTTATCAGTGCATACAATATCAAAATTGAACAATCATTTCATATCAACGTATATCCTGTGCAATAATAGCAGCAATGAAACATAAAGAGCAGATTACAATCCATAAACATCCTATACATATCCGGGTATGCTGAAAAGTCCTTTCTTATTCAATTCCTTATAATCCAAGTTCCATTCCGTTAGAACAATCTTCCTCGGTGCCCTTGAAGTGTAGAAGAGACGTAGAGTAGAGGCTGGTGACAGAACCTCCTCCCTTTGCTTTCCCTTTGCTTAAGGTCAGGGTTATGGAACACATCTCAAGGATCTGAAATAATATTCTGGAAGCACCACTAACATTGCACTATAAGGAGAAAGGACATCTAGAGAACGCCCTCAGAGTAATTGTTCTGGAGGTAGCAAGAAATAGTAATGATTGGTCACAAAGGCATCTCCTTCGTCGTGAGGCATTTTGGATTTTCAGATTAGACACAGTAAAACCAAAAGGTTTAAACAGTGAGATGTCGTTGATCTGCTATTTATGAGGAATGAGATATGTGGGAAGGGTCCCTTTAAGAGATGGGTCACCCAGTAATGAGGTGGACTATTTGAAGAACACGCGATTGCTTAGGGGGCACGGGTTAGAAAGCACTGCCGCCCGTGCTGGGATATATTCTGGATGATTCTTCCTCCTGTGAGATATGTATGTAAGTACAACCTGAAAAGTTTTGCGATGGGGAGTAATTATGGGGGTTAGAAGAATTAATGTATGTTTATGGTAGAGAACTCGCTCCTGAGGAAGGAACAACGAAATCTGTGGACTATAGCTGGCCCCAGATTGAGCAGAGGAGGTTCTGTCACCAGCCTCTACTCTACGTCTCTTCTACACTTCAAGGGCACCGAGGAAGATTGTTCTAACGGAATGGAACTTGGATTATAAGAAATTGAATAAAAAAGGACTTTTCAGCATACCCGGATATGTATAGGATGTTTATGGATTGTAATCTGCTCTTTATGTTTCATTGCTGCTATTATTGCACAGGATATACGTTGATATGAAATGATTGTTCAATTTTGATATTGTATGCACTGATAAATTAAGTAGCACTTGCACTTTAATTGATAAATTGGGGATTTGAAAACGTATTGTGTGGATTTCCTGCGGGATTGCCCCTCCTATTTTTTAGTGCTATTTCTATACCAGCATCCATTCTCTCCCTTCACGAGAGGATCTTGTAGTCCCTCCTCTCCCTCCTTTTCCAGCTCTGCCTTGATTTTCTCTACTCAAGGGTGGGGTGGGGTCATCTGGAGCTTGCGCCCTTGCCATCACATCATCACTGCCCCTCCCAGCTGGGTTGGGGTAAACATAGTATCAATAATCTCCTCTCTCTGACTTTCATGTTGTGGTAGGCAGGATAACGCATCTGCTAAGAAATTTGAGAACCTGGGGGAGGTGTTTAAGGATGAATTGAAACTTTGAAAAGAACACCCACTAGAGTTGTTTCGCGCCCAATCCGTGACGCGATCAGAGGGTCTCCTGGTGAAATTCACATTTGGACAATTTGGCAAATAGTTTATTGTCATACAGAGCGCTCAGCACTTCTCTCACCAACTTCACATGATCCTTGTAGTTGTCAGAATAAATCAAAAGATCATCTATATAAACAACCACTCCTTTGTACAGGTACTTATGTAACAATTCATTAATTAGGTTTATGAAGACTCCCGGAGCTCCTTGGAGCCCAAATGCCATAACCAGATACTCAAATTGCCCCAGGGGGTATAAAGGCCATCTTCCACTCGTCCTCCTTCTTAATGTTCACTCAGAAGTAAGCATCTCTTAAATCCAATTTAGTGAAGATTTTCCCCTTGACCACCACCCCAAGCAAGTCTTGCACTAGGAAATACCCCAACTCCTCGGAGTCCCCTTCAAAGCAAGCTTCCAGCTTGCATAGTCCCAACAGCTGTTGGGGTTGAGGTACCGGTACTCCTCCAAGCAGCAGTAATGGGACTCCTCCAGGCGGCCCTCCACCCGGAGGAACAGATAGAATTGGTGGTTACACAAGTACCTGCACTCCTCGCCCATCTGGAGCCACAGGGGCTCCTTGCACATCTGCAGGTACTGGGGCTCCTTGCCCATTTGGAGGCACTGGGGTCCCTTGTCTATCCATAAGTACTGGGATTCTTTGTCCAGGTCTGTCACCTCAGCACCCTCCCAGGTTGAATTGGAGGGCAACCGACCCAAAGCTTGGCCCAAAGTTCTCATACTGGATCTCTGGAGCTTGCCTGCAGCAACTTCTCCCTTTCTTGTTCCTTGCCCAGGTCCTCCTCTCCCTCGAGGAGATCCTCTCCCAGGCCTAGATTCTGTTTAAACAGATGACTCCAGCAAGTCCATTCTGCTCCTGGCTGATGCCACACAAGGGGTCCAAGCTTGTGGGGTGCCTTCAAACCTCTGAAAGCTGAGGTCACTCCTGGGGAGAATGAAACAGGGCAGCGCCCCTCCTTCAGTCAACACACTCACATTGTGCCCACGCTCATCTGCGGGGTCTTTAGGGTTTTCCCTCTGTCAGCCTTGTAGCACTGGTATCCTCTCCTCCTCCTGCCATGGCTCGGGTGTTAGGAGTCAACAGTTTATTTATTATTGATTGATTGATTTGATTTGTATTCTGCCCTCCCCGCACCAGCAGGCACCCGCAACAGCAGTTGCTCAGGTTTCAGAACCAGAGGTTGAAAAGGATTCCTAGCAAACTGTGAGGTTCTGCCAAGTAACTTTCAAAAACTTCACTGCATGAGTTAAGGAACTGCATGAGTTAAAGCGTTTTATTTGATAAGCGACTAGTGCACTCACTACTACATTCTTTGCTAGGGATGGTGTTTCTCTACAAGCACAAAAAGTATATAGGAGTCTAAGCTCAGCCCCACACCCCTTCTGAGAACAGTTAACTGGGTTTAATAGATGAACAGCAGAACACAGCAGAGATGAGATGTGAGAAAATCCAAGGCCTTCCCAGGCGAAAGAGAAACCGCAGGCTGAGGAAGAGATCAGAGCAGGCAGTCGCATTCCAGCGAACCGCTTCTAGCATCAGAGCCGCGCAGAATCAAAACAGCCTTGCAGAGTATGACAGGAGACCTCCTGACAATTACTGACTGGTGATATCTACATTTCATAAATTGTTTTAATTAGTTAATGCTATATTTGCTGAATTCAGAATTTTTCATCAATAACTTCATATTCTCCTTTGCTAAGAGTTATAAATCCTATATTCTAGCATTTAACTCAAGGAGATTCCCAATTCAGTTCTCTTTGTGTTTGCAACGTTTGGTTTTATAATACAGATTTTATACTAAATATTAATCACCGGTTTTTAATATAGTCTCAGTCCACCAGAGATATTCTGAAAATTCACTAGAAAATAATTCTTTGTAAACTTGTTTCTTTGAATTCAGCAGTCTTGGGACAATGATGAAAAAAATGTATTCCACTTCACTGAGGTGATGAAACAAATCTGGTTTTGTATTAGATATCTAGCATAGCTATCTTGCAACTAACTGTGGTATAACACTTATTTCATTGCATCTTCTTGCTGCTTTTCACAGTTATTTAAAAAAATCTCAAATATTGGGAATGTTTTAAAAGTCAGAAATAGACACCAGAAATGCTTTAATCTTTCTATAAAGGAGAGTCAAATTCTTTAACAAAGAAACAAAATAAATGAGAAATATACCATGGAAAAGAATTCATAGCAATTAAAATCTGCAGCATCTAGTGGACAGTTATGCTCAAACAGAAAATGCTATGTAAAGAATTAGCTGCTTAAAATCATATCTGAGTGTGAAATTCAGCCCAGCTAAAAAGCTGGGACAGGGCTGAATTTCACATTCACATTTACATTCACCTCGCTTAGGGTTTCAAGGTCACAACACTGCAGCCACAAGTAACAGAATTCCTACCAGAATTGAATTAGACCTCACAACTTCATGCCTTATTCACTTCCTGACTCTTAGTCCCCAAGTCCTCCAAAACCTCTCTTTACTTTTCTACTTCCTATATATCGTGCACAAACCCAGATCTATTTCCTTCTACTTCTTCAGCTTCATTTCTCCTCCATCAACTATATCCCTAGGTCACTACCTACTTTGTCCCCCTTCAGGTAGCCACAATCTCTGCAAACCCCGCACTATTCTTCCCACACCCTCTCCAACCTTAATCGGTGTCAAGTTATTTCCAAGCCTTCCTTTGGCTTCCCACTATCAGCACCTATTCTTTCAGATTCCTTTTCATAATTCCATTGCTTTTGCTGCACCCTTCCTTCAACCTTCTTGCCTCCTGGTCAGTTCCCTATTTCTCAAAACTCTGTCCTAGTCCTCAGCTCTTCTCTGGGTAAGGTTTTAATACTAGCCAAGTGATGAGTTTCCCTGCACTCCAGCTTCTGCCTGGGGAAAAATGCAAGTTCCTGAAACAACTGAACATTCTTAGCCATTGCAACAGCTCAATTAATCAGCACCAGATGTTTTACCATTTAAATGTAACACAGCGTACATTAAAGCATGCAATGCTCTTTTTAAAGACATTTCCGTTTTTTAATAGGTAAGCTACTTGACAGAAAGTCAAATTATCTTTTAAAATAGTGGATACTATTTTAAACCTAATTTACCTTTCCTTCAAGTGGTTTCCATATCCTATCTAACTTGACTTCAGACAGTAAAGATAACACTCCCCCCCCCCACCCGCCCAAGCCAAATTATATTAATGAGTCTGCAGCAACCATCCAGACAGCTTGCTCTGGGGTCAAAGCTAAAAACCTGTATTTTTAGACAAGATTTTTTTAGACAAGAAGTATCATTCTCTTTCTCAGAATACTAAGCCAGATGTAAGATCTGCATATAACATATTTCATTTCCGATAAAATTCCCATCATATCATAACCATGGCCATTCAATCTTCAGCCCATCAGCCCTTGTGCAACAAATGAGCTTATATTCATTTTAAACATTTCAAGGCCCACCTTTCTTCTACTGCAGATGGAACCCAAGGAGTGTCATAACCTTCAAAACAACAGTCATAACAAAAACAATTGAATCAACAACACAACTAAAATCTCCTTAAAGATAACAAATAGCCAGCAAAACCTTACTCCACTGCACCCAGAGAACTGCTTAGCGCAGTCTAAACGCTCTCGTAACTAAATTGTTTCTGCAGCCACTCCTGAAGACAAGCAAAGTGAAGGCCTGCCTTTCCTCCAGCAGGCCTCCAAAGAAGCAGGGCGGCAACCAAAAAGGCTCATGCCCAGGCAGCAACACAGCGCATCTTGGCCAGAGGGTGGGCATATGAAAGGCCTCACCGGGCAGACAAAACTGCTTCAACAAAATAAAAATGTGTGTTCTCCAATATTTAAGAGATTTCAGGATCTTACTTAGGCCCGGTCTAGACAAGAAGCAGAATGAGGTGGTGATGAGGCAGCTGAGATAATGAAATGGCAGAATGGACATCAGTCTACAGGTGAGGGGTTATGTTTTTCAAAGTTCCCCTATCTTAATAATTTCTTGTAAGTAGAAAAACAGCACAACATACTAAGTACTAGAAGAGAACTATTTCTCACTGACATACTGCTTTTAAAAAATGCCGCGAGTTTTTATACAGGGCTATAATGAAAATGTGATAGCCCCACCTACAGTGTGAAGTGGTATAGTCCATTCTTCCACCTCAGAATGCTACCCTCTTACTGTGCTACATGTGTAGACCAGGCCTTACTCCCCATTTATGAAGCATATAATCAGCCTGGATCTAAACAAAATAATCTTGAGGTCATTTTAGATATGTATCTATGAGCCAAGCTACAAGTGACGAATGACACTTGAATGGCAAGTGAACAGACTCACGTGTATTCCTCCCTGTTCACTTGTGATCAAGTTATCAAGTGGAGCACAAGTGGAGCACAAGTGAACAGGGAGGAATACACGTGAGTCTGTTCACTTGCCGTTCAAGTGTCATTCGTCACTTGTAGCTTGGCTCTAAGAGTGCCTAGTCATTTGTGATCCCTTTGGGTAGGATTCCTGCTTCTGGGGTTGGAGTTAGTGACTCTTGAGGTCCCAGCCAGCCTACCCCGCTCCTATGGAATCGTGGAGAAAAGCATGCACTATGATTCCAAGGCAGTCTCTGAACAGGAATGGAAAAACGAGAAGGCTAGCAACCTTAGTTCCACAATACTAGGACATGTTGCTATCTCAGATTAATTTTGGCTTGTTTATATATAAACATTTGCTTGCAAAGAGACTCCATCCATAACTGGCTATTGCCCTGGCTTCAGGACAGCAGCATATAGTGGTAATTTAAATCTTAATATCAGTATTTGCAGCTAAAAGGACTCACAGCTTACAGAAATTTATAGTTTTATAAATTTCCACCTTAAAAAGTTCTAAAACAAGGTTCCTTTTAAATTCTTGTACATATGTGCGAGCTCAAATTTCCCATAATTTTTCTTTTCCTAATAGCAATAAAACCCATGACAAGTTGATTTACACACAAATGGCTTGCTACTGAACTAATTTCACATGATACTCCAAACTTGCAATTTCTTTGGCATAATAATTTTCTCCAAATTTACATATATTGCTCTTTTTTAAATGCCATTTTTTTTCCAAAACAAAACCCAATTATCATCTAGGGTTTGGGGGGGGGGATCTTTGTAATTTTAGAGGACCATATAAAAATTTGTTCAGCTACTAAAAGCACATATATCCACATAAGAAAGGCTTAAAAAAGGATGTCTTTACTTTTGAGGCTTGAAAGAAATGAACACTGATATTAGTCCACATTCCATTTTAGTCTAAATTTATGCAAAAGCAGAGTTTTTAAATGCCAATAAGTTCGGAATTACTAGTATTTTTTTCAAAACTATTTATGAGAGACACCTTTTCTTAAGATACCGTATAGAGACATAGTAAGCCTTAAAAAATACCTGAGAGGTCTCGCCTGGGGATTGCCTGCTTCTACATACGGATGTAAATAATCCTTTATGTAGAGATCAGCAGCACTATTAGAATGGGTGCAAATGAGAATCCTGCTGGAATAAATGGTTCAAATAAAAAAGCAATGAAGAAACAGAAAATCATTCAAAGCAGTAAAAATACAAAAAAAGATAGTGGCCATCTTCCCCACACATTTCTTTTAACGAAATTAGTCTGTGAATTTTATGGTTCGATGGTGCTTCTAACTAATTTCTGCGGGGAAGATCTAAACTGCCAACGTCACTTTTAAAAATCATTTTTACACTTAGGTAGATTTAAAATAAAGATAGCCATTACAAGTCTACACAGAGCACAGCTTTCTAAATATGCTAAATATGCTGCAATAGGCTATTTCCACGTTGCCAATTTTAATTCCTTCTTCTAAGCATAGACTACACCGTTAGACAGTTAAATTCTCTTCTGAACATCTAGATAAAACAATGATGGATGGGTTTTTTTAAGCTGGATGGAAATTCTGCACTGCTATCATTCCCTTATGTAAAGTGTGGCATTTGCCTTCCAATTAAACATCTACATATCATACCATCTCACCTAGTATCCTGCTGTTGAAGTACGTGCTTGACTGCCTGAGCCAAAGTGAAGGTTTTGCCTGTCCCATAGGGACCAATGATAAGAACAGGAGGCAACTGTATTGAGAGTGGAGTTGTGATAGCCAGAACAGCCTCCTTCTGCTTTGCATTGAGCCTGGGATCCAACTGCTCATCCCACTGCCTGTACAACAGAAAGCAGGACATTTAGCAACACCAAAATACTATGAATTGAAATGACATTACAATCATTCCAAGACATGCCCAAAACACGTTGTTCCAACAACACATACTGTTCTTAAATTTCAACTACCATTTGGAATAAATAGTAAAGTTACTGCATTCACATATATTAGTTACACCATCTGGCATTAAACCGCCTACATTTACAAAAGTCCACCAATTTCTATGACATCTCAGCTTGCCCATAACATGTATAACAACATAAAACTTAAACAACTTAAAAGCCATGCATAAGTCTAAGTTGTAATTAAATGATCAAAACAAATACTTCTTTATGTTTTACTCTTTATCTACTATAATATAATAAATTTTAAATCTAACAAGGCCAATTCTCTCTGGTGAACTAGAAGTCCAAAAAAGATTAACAGGACCTGTAAAGTGTAACACAAACAACCTGCAATCATCGATGGACTGAATAAGCTCTTTCAAACAGTCTTTAGCACAAGAAACATGCATTTGAGACCCAGGGGAACGGGCAGTCTGTGCTCACTGAATGAATGAATGAATGAATGAATGAATGAATGAAAGAGCATCAGAATAACAGAAAATTTCTCTAGAACATTCCATTGTACTAGTTAAGAGGTTACCGATTTCTACATGCAGTTTTGGTGTGCCCAGTGACAGATTTAAAATAGGTACAGAAAGCAGAAAACACCTGTCACTGAAGCACATATGGCCATACTTTGGTAATGTGATCTGCCTTGGTGTTAGTTTCACGGACTTGGAAAGTTTGCACTAATGGAAGGTTGTAAGGGGTTAAAGCAAAGGGGAAGTTATTGAGTTCTTTTTGCATATGACTGCAATGAATGAAATGTTAGAAAGATGATATGGATGGAAAACAAAAATAGAAAGAAAAACTAGAAGCAAAGATCTTCTTGAGTTAAATCAAGAAATACAGAAACCCGAAACAGAAATAGCTGCATCTGCTTAATGAGAACAAAGGTACTTAACCACATTAAAAAAGTAAAATTAACAGGATTATACCAAAAAAATATCAACTGGGCTCAATGGTTAGGGAGTAAAATCAGGGCTCATTTCTAGGGAGAATGCGCCGGAACACAGTTCCGGCAGTTCCCCAAAGAGGTCACATGTCAGGTGGCCAAAATGGCCTAGATCAGGCCTCTGATGGGTGGCAGATCACTCTCCCACTCAGCAGCAGCCCGATCCTGACCATTCTGGGCCCCTTTTCAGCCATTTTCAGCCCCTTTTTGCCATTTTGGGCCCAATTTCGGCCCTGAATGGCCAGGATTGGGTCCAAAACAGCCAGTATAGGTGATGTCAAGGGGTGTGGCATGCGCAAATCAGTTATGCTAATGACACACTTCTGGTGATATCAAGGGGTGTGGCATATGCTAATGAGTTATGCTAATGACTTATGCTAATGAGTCCCTCCAGCTCTTTTTCTACAAAATGACCCCTGAGTAAAATCATCTTGAAATTAAAAAAAAAAAACACATTCAATTTATTGGACTAAAATAAACATCTATTAACAACATCACAGGATTAATTTACAGGGATTATTTATAGTGATACATGAAATATAAAACTGTTTATTTGCAAACTACCACCCTAACACAGTGAAGCTGATGTATGTTCAGAATCAGACTTCTGCATGTGAGTTCTATTGTTCCACTAGGAACCAGAAATGCAAAAGCTGCTGCACACATAGTGCAATCCTAAAAAGAGTTACTCCAGTCTAAGCTCATTGAAATCAATGGATTTAGACTGGAGTAACTCTTCTTAGGATTGCACTGACAAAACTCGTGGTGATAGATTTTCCAGTCTTGCAGCTGTATATTAGGTTCTCAACATGTAACCATGTTATATGATTGGTCAAATTACTGAAAATAAAGAAATGAATGAAAAGTCCCAACAGCAGCTCACAAACTGTAGCAACAAACAGTGATGGCTGTAACAGCTTTGGGATTTAATCAACCAGCTCTATACTTTCCTTTTTCTACCCCATTAAGGGTGAAAGAGGGGGACAGACTTAAGCTCCATCCTACCCTCCAAAACGTTCAGATTTATTTTTGGACTAGGCACATATATATTCTATGAAGAGGATGTAAAACTTTTACAACTTTTATTAATTTTAACTCTTTTTTTACAAAAAAAAATGTCTAGCACTCCACTAGATGGTACAAGGGTAAGAAAATGAAAAGGGGAGGACGAGACAGAATTGCTGTGAGATACCAAGACTGAAAATTCCAGAACTTAGTATATAGAAAGCAATTGTGTAAAGACACTTTTAAAAAAACTATGCCATGATGGCAACATAAAATCCTTTGACCCCATTATTTTCAAAACCAGACGTTCAAAATGTGGTGACATTGGATCGTATGCACACTGTTGGTGGCTGGCAATGCCCAGTAACGAATAAATTTTGGACAGATGTTTTACAACACATAGAAAAAATAACAAACTATAAAATCCTTTTAGAACCTCAAATAATCTTTTTAGATCTATGGCAAAATAATGGTATTCCAACGATAAGATGTGATCTTATAACAAGCCTACTGGTAATAGCCAAAACATTAATTGCCTCTCACTGGAATAAACAGACACCACCATCAATGAACCAATGGTATTCAAAGGTATGGGACCAGTTTATTATCGAAAAAATAACAGACAAAATACAACAACCCAACAACGCAATTTTACAACAAATGGATGTGTTTTTTTGACCATATAACTAAAATGATCTTCTATTTCCAAACCAACTATATCAACAAATTCTTAACTCATAACAAGACACATATAAGTAGATAATGCAATATCAAACAGACAAATAGTAAACAAAGATGGAAGGAAAAATATGTACCTTAAATTTAGACCATTAAGGTGTATGTATATAGTTCTTTTAGTATAATATACTTTAAGGATTGTGTTCTCGAACTGCTTTTTCTATCTTTATTGTATATAAACAGACAGTGGAGAAGAAAACAAGGGGTTCTGCTATCTTGGACCTGATTCCCACCAACAGGGAAGAGCTGGTTGATGAGGTGAAAATAGTGGGCACCCTGGGTAGCAGTGATCATGTAATTTTGGAATTTACACTCCTGCAGAAGGGGAAATCTGTACATAGACATATAGGTTGGACTTCAGGAAAGCAATTTCAACAAACTGAAAGTTATGCTGTGTAGAATCCCGTGGTCAAAAATACTTAAGGAGAAGGGAGTTTAAGAGAGGTGGGAGCTTCTTAAAGGTGAAATACTGAAGGCACAATCACAAACGATTCCTATGAGAAGGAAAAAAGGGAGGAGCCTAAAGAAGCCAAGGTGGCGCCATAAACAACTTTCTAATCAATTGAGAAATAAAAAAGACTCATTTAGGAAATGGAAGGAGGGCCTTATAAACAAGGATGAATATAAACAAATAACCAATGCTTGTAGGGAGATCATTAGAAAAGCTCAAGCTCAGTATGAGCTTAGGCTAGTAAGAGATGCTAAAAACAACAAAAAAGGGTTCTTTGCTTATGTTCAAAGTAAGAAAAAGAGCAAGGACATGGTCGGCCCATTGCAGGGACAGGAAAGCGAAATCGTAACAGATGATGAAGAGAGGGCAGAACTGCTCAAATCCTACTTTTCCTCAGTCTTCTCCTGAGAGGGAGCTCAACATGGCAAAAACAGAACATATGAATGGAGAAGGCAGTT
Source organism: Eublepharis macularius (assembly GCF_028583425.1). Taxonomy (NCBI): domain Eukaryota; kingdom Metazoa; phylum Chordata; class Lepidosauria; order Squamata; family Eublepharidae; genus Eublepharis; species Eublepharis macularius. Next base: position 13,886,322 of record NC_072793.1, on the reverse strand, counting down.
ACAGCCTAGGATCGACAAAGGGGTAGTACATAAACATCTAGTATCTTTAAAAGAAACTAAGTCCTCAGGGCCAGATGAACTGCATCCAAAGGTACTAAAAGAACTCGCACATGTAATTTCTGAGCTTCTCTCCATTATTTTTGAGAATTCTTGGAAAATAGGCAAGGTGCCAGAACATTGGAGGCAGGCAAATGTTGGCCCCATCTTCAAATAGGGGGAAAGGAGGATCCAGGTAACTACCAACCTGTCAGCTTCACGTCTATATCTGGAAAAGTTTTAGAACAAATTATCAAACAATCAGTTCTCGAGCATTTAGAAAGGATGGCTGTGATTACTAAGAGCCAGCATGGGTTTCTCAAGAACAAGTCATGCCTGACTAATCTTCTCTCTTTCTTTGAGAAAGTTACTACCTTGTTGGATCAGAGGAAGGCTGTAGACAAAATTTATCTCAATTTCAAAAAGGCTTTTGATTAAGGTTTCACATAATATCCTTGTCGACAAGTTGGTAAAATGTGGTTTGGATCCTATTATTGTTAGGTGGCTCTGTAATTGGTTGACAGGTTACACCAAAAGAGTGCTTGTTAATGGTTCCTCACCGTTTTGGAGAAGAGTGACAAGTGAGTTCCTCAGGGATCAGTACTAGGACCTGTTCTGTTCAACATTTTTATAAATGATTTGGATGAAGGAATAGAAGGAATGCTTATTAAATTTGCAGATGATACTACATTGGGAGGGGTAGCAAATACGATCAAAGACAGAGTCAGGCTACAGGATTATCTTGACTGGAAAACTGGGCTACAACAAACAAAATGAATTTCAACAGAAATAAATGAAAAGTCTTGTATTTAGGTAGGAAAAATCAAATGCATAATTATAGGATGGGGAGACTTCACTTGGCAGTAGTATGTGTGAAAAGGATCTAGGGGTCTCAGCAGACCATATACTGAACATCAGTCAGCAGTGTAATGTAGGGGTGTGCATCCCGAAAAGATTCGGGTTTCCCGCTTCGAGTTTACCCGAAGCAGAGAAAAAATTCAGAAATTTATTCACTTCGGTATGCTCCGTAAAGATTCTAAGCAAACTGAAGTGAGAGGGAGCACCCCCACCTCCCACACCCACTAGGGCAACCCCCACATCCCTGGGGCAATCCCTCCACCCCCATCCACTTGCCTGGCTGGCAGGGAGAGGGGGAGGGTGATCAGATGGGCAGTGGCAGGAGCATGCACAAGGCCAGGACAGCCTGGAGCCGGCTCCTCTGCTGCTGTTAAAGACCGCACGAGGTCAGGACAGCCTGGAGCCAGCTCCTCTGCCGCCACACTGCCTCCTCCGGGCCTGAAGCGGCTCACAAGACGGAGGGAAGGCCGGAGCCGCCACTGCCGCAACTGCGCCACCTTCTCCAGGCTCGCAAGGGAAGGCCAGAGCTGCCACCTCCGGCCCTTCCTGCCCCTCAAATGGCCGCCACAGCAGCCACCAATGCTGCCTTCACCACCAACGGCAGGGCCAAGGTAAGTGGGGCTGGGGGGCTGGGGCTGGGGGATTGTTTAAAAGGCCCTGCCACTTGCAAGTGGCAGGAAAGGGGCCCTTTAAACTCAGCCCTGAAGCTTTCCAAAGCATTATGAATGCTTCGGAAAGCTTTGATTCGGGATGTTCAAATTGGGGCCAGCATGCTGGTATTTTACCCAAATTGGAAATCCGAAGCACACACCCCTAGTGTAATGAGGTAACTAAAAAGACAAATGCATTTTGGGGCTGTACCAACAGAAGCATAGTGTCCAGATCACATGAAGTGATGATATCGCTCTACTCTGCTCTACTTAGACCTCACGTTGAGTATTGTGTTCATTTTTGGGCACCAAAATTTCAGAAGGATATAGACAAGCTGGAACATGTTCAGAGGAGGGCAACAAAGATAGTGAAGGATCTGGTGACCAAGTCCTGGAGCTTGGAATGTTTAGCTTGGAGAGGTGACTGAGAGGTGATATGATAACCATCTTCAAGTACTTGAAGTACTTGAAGGGCTGTCATATAGAGGACAGCACCTTCCTTTGCCCTAGAAGGTCAGACCAGAACCAACGGCTTGAAATGAAATCAAAAGAGCTTTCGGCTAAACATTAGGAAGAACGTCCCAACAGTTAGAGCGGTCCCTCAGTGGAACAGGCTTCCTCGGGAGGAACAAGACTCAGCAAAGCAACAAGACTCATGCAACTTCCTGACCTGCCTGGCCAATAACCTCCTCTTTCAAATGGTGGAGGAAGCTACAAGGGGGCTTGGCCATACTAGACTTAATATTAACCAACAGGGAAAAATTGGTAGACGGGGTGAATGTGGTGGGGACCTTAGGGGGAAGTGACCATGTCCTCCTTGAATTCCAGTTGCTGTGGGGGGGGGGGGTTCGTTGCCAGACTCGTAGATTAGATTTTCGTAGGGCCAACTTCAAGAAACTCAGAGGCTTGATGAGAGTCATTCTGTGGGGGAGTGGGCTGGAAAGGAAAGGAGTGTGTGAAGGGTGGGCTCTTCTCAAACATGAACTTTTGCAAGCTCAAGCGCTCAGTATTCCAGCAAGATTGAAACATATTAAGGGCTCCAAGAAACCGATGTGGATGAACAGGGAGCTCCAGAAGAAGCTAAGGGAGAAAAAGGAAATGTCCAGGAAATGGAGAGATGAACAGACATCTAAAGAGGAATATATGAGGGTGACTAGGTACTGTAAATCAGCCATCAGAGAAGCCAAAGCTCAGTATGAACTGGGTCTGGCCAGGGGGGCTTGCTACAATAAGAAAAACTTCTAGAGATATGTGGGAAGCAAACGCAAGGTAAAAGAGGCAATTGGACCGCTGCTGGAAGTGGAAGGAGAAACTCTGATAGAGGACAGAGAAAAAGCAGACAGGCCTTTGTTTTCTCCCTGAAGAACTCAAGCCCATCTAGAGATGGTAGTAGACATGACAGGACACCTGGGGGGCTAGTTGACATTGCCAGAGAGGTTGAGGAGAGGCACCTGGCTGCACCGGACAAATACAAATCCCCTGGGCTGGATGGTATGCATCCCAGAGTGCTCAAATAACGTTCTCGAGAATTTCAGAGCCTCTGTTCATCATCTTCAAGGTCTCCTGGAGAACTGAGGATCTGCCACAAGATTGGAGAAGAGCAAAAGTTATCCCAATCTTTAAGGAAGGGAACAAGACTGACCCAGGAAACTACAGGCTGGTCAGTCTGACTTCTGTTGCTGGGAAGAGATATTAAAGCAGACTTCAAAGGCATCAATCTGTAAGCATCTGAAGGACCGCTTAGTGATCCAGGGAAGTCAACATGGTTTTTTCCCCAACAGATCTTGTCAGACCAACCTAGTTTCCTTCTTTGATTGAATGATGAGCTTACTGGACCGTGAGAACAATGTCGACATGATTTACCTGGATTTCAGTAAAGCTTTTGATAAGGTTCCCTAAGACATTGTAATGGGTAAACTGGAAGACTGCAGACTGGACTGTAGGACAGTTCGGTGGATAGGGAACTGATTAGAGAACTGTACCCAAAGAGTGGTGGTCAATGGCGTTTCATCAGATTGGAGGGAGATGTCCAGTGGGGTGCCACAGGGCTCGGTTTTGGACCCAGTACTTTTCAATATTTTTATCAAAGATCTGGATGAATGGGTACATGGACTACATTTGCTGATGATATCAAATTGGGAGGAGTGGCAAACACCCAAGAAGACAGAGTTAAAATTCAACAAGACCTGAATACTCTGGAGAAGTGGGTGATTGCGAACAGGATGCAATTCAACATAGATAAGTGCACAGTATTACGGGCCACAAAATGTGAAGCACAAATACAGGATGGGGGATACACATCTGGGTAGTAGTGTATATGAAAGAGATCTTTGGGGTAAGAGTGGACTGTAAACTAAATATGAGCAGTCTGTGTGATGTGGAGGCAAAAAAAGGCAAACTCAGTCTTGGGTTGTATCAAAAGGGCCATTGCATCGAAATCGCAGGAGGTCACAATCCCTTTCTATACTGCCCTGGTCAAGTCACACCTGGAGTACTGTGTGCAGTTCTGGAGGCCTCACTTCAAAAAGGATGTGGACAAAATCAAGAGGGTGCAGAAGAGAGCGATGAGAATGATCAGGTGTCTGGAGACTGAGCCCTACGAGGAAAGGCTGAGGGCCTTTGGAATGTTTAGTTTGGAGAAGAGGAGATTGAGGGGAACATGATTGCTCTCTTTAAATATTTGAAAGGCTGTCATTTGGAGGAGAGCAAGGTGCTGTTCCAGTTGGCAGCAGAGGATAGGACTTGAAGCAACGGGCTTAAATTACATGCAGAAAGGTACCAGCTGGATGTTAGGAAAAACTTTTTCATGGTTAGAGTAGTTCAAAGGAGGAATTAGCTGCCTCGGGAGGTGGTGAGCTCCCCTTCACTGGCGGTTTTCAAGAAGAGGCTGGATGAATATTTGTCAGGGATGCTTTAGGCTCATCTTGCTCAGGGGGTTGGACTAGAAGGTCTGTATGGCCCCTTTCAACTCTGTTATTCTGTGATCACCATATACCCATAGAAACAAACTTTTCAACTGTGGTAGCAGAAGTTATTTTGAATGTTAGAAAACCCTGTACTTTCCTTGAGGGGACCAGGTTTAACTTACAAACATTACCTGCCAGGCCCAAGTTTTCACATACTCTTAATATTAAAGTGACTATGTAGTGTCTCCTGGGACTGTGCTGTAAGGAGCCAATTGTCCAGATATGGGTAAATTGACACTCCTGCATTCTCAAGAAGGCAACCACCACAGCTACGCAGTTAGTAAATACCCTCTGCGCCATGGCCAAACCAAAGGGCAATACCTGATACTGGTACATTTGTACCGCAAATTGGAATCTCTGATACTTTTTGTGGGATTGATTAATTGAAATTGGAAGTAAGCATCCTTCAAATCAAGTACTGGAAACCATGACCCGGGAGGTAGAAGCTGCAGGACCATGGGGAATGTGACCATTCTAAATTTTTGTACTTTAACACACTTGTTTAGTTCTCTAAGGTCCAGAATGGGTCTGGATCCCCCAACCTTCTTATCTACCAGAAAGAACCTTGAGTAAAATCCGAATCTGGATTTGGATTCAGGGACCCATTGAACAGCCCCTTTATCAATAAGTGCAAGAAGCTCATGTGCTAGCTCCATTAGCTAGCACGTTAGCTCCATTAACCATAGGCTTAAAAGAAAGACTCCAACATGGAGAACTATTAAACTCAATTTTATAACCAGATTAAACTATTTCAAGTACCCATGCATCTGTTGTGAAAGCTCTTCACTCTGAAAAAAAATGGGTGAACCCGTTGCCAAAACCCACGGAGGTTTCCCTTCCTAGTCAGAACAGCTGTTTCTGAATGGGTCCTTAGGAAAGCATGGAAACGAAGATGGTGGCATGGGAGGGTGTTGGTCCTGCCATTTGAGCTTTTATTATATGCTCTCCCTCAACTTATTTTACCAACTACCAACTACCGCCACACATATGAGGTACTTTCCACTATCACAGTGTGCCAGCTGACTTTTGGAATTTGAGCTGCTTGCTGAGTCGTTCATGAATTTATTTTCATCTACCCCCTGCTACTTGCTACTTATATGGATGCTGAGATGCAGGCTTCAATTCGAGCCTGAATTACTTGAACAGCTACCAGCATTTTATCTTCTACTAATGACCTCTGCCACTACGCCTCACGACCAAACTTTCAGTGCCTCTGGTTGCGGTGTCTTCCTGGAGCTACTTTGGTGGTTTTGGGAACTGGTATCCAGACGGCTCTCCATGGAGCAGAGTAGAGAGCAGAATGCCAAACGCAGAGAGCACTAAGTGGAACCCAAGTCCAGCGGAGCTGAAGCCAGGAGCTGGGATGTGCATTGGGCCCGATTACTGGGCCACTCCGTGCAGAGCTGGCTGTTTCCCCTCTCCCCACCTTTTACAGGTTACAGTGGTGGGCTGTTGATCGCCCGAGAAGCCCAGGTGATGCCAGGGGCTCTGGAAGCCTTCAAAGCTGCTCGATTGTTCTCAGACTTCGGAAGTACTCAGGGTCTTCAGAACTGTCAGGAGACTATCGGAGGCTGGACTTGCTGTGTCTGAGATGGATTGGATTGGATTTAGACAATGGCACTAATTGTATGTGTGGTGTGTCTCAGCCACTCTGGTGTTCCCTTCTTTTTCTCCTCCCCTCCACCTCTTTTGAGAGCACATCTTCTTATCACATGGGAGAGATTGCATCATCCTTATACCTTGTCATATAGCTGAACTCTTTTAGGTTAAAGTGCCATTGTATCTTTACTGCAGATTGATGTAATACACTCCTATACATTGGAAACCAAGCCTCAGGTGGGTTTGTGATTGGATTTGGAGAACCTAGGGGGTAATTAAGAGCATGTTAGGGAATAATTTTATAATTTGATATATTTTTTCTTTAGAGTGCAACAATAAATGAAGAGCATTGTGTGAATGAAGTCCTGTATCTACTGCAATATTTGCAGTTTATCACACAATACTTGAGGTAAATTTTGATCCAGTATTTTACCTAGAATATTTCCAGCACTTTAGAATGGACTATATTATATTTAAAAATTTCCTCCCCCCTTCTTTTGTTACAGCTCTAGATAAAACACCGGGAGCATTGCATGACTGGTTTCCATATGTGTGGGTATGTTTGATCATAAATTGTTTACAATTGACCACTGAGGAAGGCCTAAGGGCCAAAACGCGTCTGGTCAGTTTTGCACTGTACCTATTTGTGTTGGTCATTGCACTGTACCATCATCTGTATCTTGAGATGTTTTAGCAAATTTTAGAGTATATATATATGTAGCCTGCCATTCAGGCCTTATGTTTTAAACTTGTTTTTATTCACATTGGTGCACATCTATAATAAATACTTTTTAACCCCTTTTGTTCCCCTGCTTGTTTGGATTGAGTTTGTGGGGTTTCCCGCCCACCCACTCCCTTTTTTTTTCCTGACTATCGGAGGCTGCCTGGGGCTGCTTGAGATTGTATGAAGCTCCCGACTATTTGCATGGCTTTGGACCTGCCAGCTGTTATTTTCTTCCAACAATATGCTGGACTCTCTTCTCTTGTCTTTATTAGACCGCTGTGGAGGTAGCCTCTGCCTACAAACTCTGGTTTTACCTCCACCTGTCTATAAGAATCAGTAAGAGCTCGCACATTATGTTACCATTCCTTGTTTTATCAGCTGTTGCACATGAGTTTTTGGTGTGTATCAGGAAATTGGCTGGGGTTGCCTAGGCTAAACAGGGAGTGGGATATTTGTGGGATACACAAGTTGTAGAGGGATAGCAGATTGTAAATATTGATGTGTGTGGTTGCATGAACAGGAATTATTGTGAGTATTTCATGGGCAAGGAATGGCGATTACTGGTAAGGAGGCCGGCATGGAGCCCAGTACTTCGGAGACTGGAGAAGTATGGCAGTGGGACAAGGTCTAAAAATGGAAGGGCACAGAGATATGGTACAGCTTGGTGCCTTTCCAATCTGCATCCCATCCAGAGATATGTTGGTTGTGAGGTGAGGAAAATTAGCCCTTCTCCATCACTGATGTTGTGTAGTGCCAGGTCCATTAATAATAAGACCAGCACTCTACATGAGTTTTTTGCAGTGAAAAACATAGACCTGGTATGTGTGACTGAGACCTGGGTAAGGGAGAGCGAGATGGTTGCCCTGAAAGAACTGACCCCCCACCAGGTTTTTCAGTCCTTCATCAGTCCTGGACAAGTGTTCGGGGGAGGGGGTGTTGCTCATTCAAGAGTCTTCCTTCTTCAGGCTGCTCCCCACCCCAAAGATCACTGGCATTGATTGTGTAGGCCTGGTGTGGGATGTTGAAGAGAATTTGGCTGTCTGTCTGGTGTACTGACCACCTAGTGCACCAGCAAATACCCTGATGAGCCCGCTGGAAGTGCTGGCCATCTGGGCCTTGAAGTACCCGAAGCTTTCGGTTTCGGGGGATTTCTATGTCCATGCCAAGGATGCCGCCTCCTCACGGGCTATGGACCTGGTGTCATCCATGGCAGCACGGAGACTTTCTCAATTTGCATCAGCGCCCACACATCAAGCAGGCCACACACTGGATTTGATCTTCGGGATGGGGATTTAGGTGGATCTAGACGTGGTTGATGCGGTGCCATGGTTGGACCACTTTGTCCTGAGGGCTCGTATGGACACACCAGCCTCCCCCTGCATGGGTGGCGAGTGTATTTTTGCTCGCCTGCGGAGACTGATGGATCCTATTGGTTTCCAGAATGCTCTGCGGAATCTGAGGCCCCTTGGCGGTTTGTTAGCCATGCTGGTGGAGGATTGGTATGTGCATCTCTCTAAAGCCATTGAGAAAATCACTCCCCATCGGCCTCTTTGCTCCTGTGCTTGGTTAGCTCCCTGGTATACTGAGGAGCTATGATGGATGACATGGGAGCTAAGACAGCTTCAGTGAATGTGGAGGCAAGATCAAGACGAAGAAGCAAGAATATCTTATAGGACTTTTATGAAAGCCTATGAGATGGCAGTGAAAGCAACTAAGAAGGAGTTCTATGCAACTTTCATTGCGTCCACAAGCTCATACCCAGCACAATTATTTCATATAGTTCGGTCCTTGACATCCCTTTCTCAAGTATTGATGCCCTCCACAGGCACCTGGAACAAGATGGGTTGGTGCTGCCGGTATTGCTTCATCTTATAGAAGCGTTCGACACGGTCAATTATGAACTATTGGTCCACTGCCTCTCTGATGTGGGACAGCTTTACAGTGGCTGATCTCCTTTCTCCATAGTCAGGGACAGAGGGTGGCGCTGGGGGATCAGTTGTCACCATGCCACCTCTAGTTGTGTGGTGTTCCACAAGGGGCGATACTCTCCCCTATGTTATTTAACATCTATATGTGCCCGCTCGCATAGCTGGTGTGGAGGTTCAGGTTGGGTTGGGTTGTCATCAATATGCTGACGACACCCAACTTTATCTGTTGATGGACAGATGGACAGACTCCACTCAAGAGAATCTATCCAGGGCTCTGGAGGGCATGACTGGGTGGTTAAAACAGAGTTGACTAAAGTTGAACCCTGCAAAGATGGAGGTCCTGCATCTGGATCACGGTCTATCGGGTTTGGGGATCCGGCTCCCAGCCCTCAGTGGGGTGCCACTTACCCTGGTGCCGATGATAAGGAGTCTGGGTGTAATCCTGGATGTCTCTTCATCAATGGAGGTCCAGGTTATGGCAGTTGCCAGATCTGCATTATTTTATCTTCACCAGGCCAGACAACTCACCTCCAGGCTGGATTACTGTAACTCACTCTTTGCTGGGCTGGCCTTGTGCCTGTTCTGGAAGTTACATCTGGTCCAAAATGTAGTGGCATGTATTTTGCCCAGGACTCCATTCTGGTCGCATATTACACTTGTTATGTGTCATCTGCATTGGCTACCAGCGGAGTTCTGGGTCAGGTTCAAGGTTTTGGTTTTGTGCTTACTTCTTGTGGACCCTTTTTCTCAGTGCTTAGTTCTTGCAGGCCCTTCTTGCATATTCAGGGTAAGGCCAATCACAACCTTGTGATCAGGTAGCAATATTCCTCAGGCCAGTTTGGCTAGGGAACCTGATAGTGTTTTGCCATCTTCTGGGCATGCAGTAAGGGTCACTGGGTGTGTGGGTGTGTGTGGGGGGGAAGTAACTGTGAATTTCCTGCATTGTGCACAGGGTTGGGCTATATGACCCTAGAGGTCCCTTCCAACCCTATGATTCTATTCTATGACCTTCAAGGCCCTTAGCAGACTGGGACCAACATATCTGTGGGACCGTCTCTCACCCTATATTCTCCAGAGGCTGCTTTGATCAGCAGATAAACAGCTACTGGTGATCCCTGGCCCCAGAGAGGTTCGCCTTGCCTCAGCCAGGGCTAGGGTGTTTTCAGTCCTGGCACCTACCCAATGGAAGTCTGTCTGGGGAAACCCGGTCTCAGCAAGATTTGTTGTCATTTCGCTGGGCCCGTAAGACAGAGATGTTCCACCAGGCTTATGGTGGTTGAGGCAGACGAATCACCCAACCAGCCTCTCCCAGTGGAGATATCCCCTGAACTATACTTATTAAATCTTAGCCATCCTGCCCGTAGACCTTGGGGATGTTTTTGAGATGTGAGGTGCAATGTGAGTCGCCTGGGACAATTTTAGTGCAGTATTTTAATGCAGTATCATATAATTGCTACCAATGTTTTATTATATGTTTTTATTATATGTATTTAGATGTTGTGAATCCGCTCTGAGCCTGCAGGGAGAGTGGACTATAAATAAAATAAATAGGAGCAGAAGCTAAAGCACTCTGTCTTAGCTTGTGCAGGGTTCTCCTCTGGTGCTGAGGCTGTGTGCCTGGAAATGAGAGGTGATGAGAATACTGTTGGTACTGGTGGTAAGGCTGATACCAAAAGTGATGTCCTCTATATGACTGGTATCTACCAGTGGCTTTTTTATCCAACTGTTGTCAGGGAGACAAGACCCCATATGACCTGGCAGTCTGACATTCTTTATGCTTTAGGGACTGGTACTCATCCATCTTAGCTGAGAACAGTGTTGGCCCTCAAATGGCATGTCTTCAACCTTGTTTCTTGTTTCTATTGGTGGTGTGGTTGAATGTAGCCAAGCGTGTCTTTTCAGTACTATAAATGACACCAAGGCCCTTGTGCAGGATTTGCCTACATTCTACCCTGCATTAATCTTTTGTTTTGAGAAGCAGACTGCCTCCTCCTGGATAACTCCGGCCAGCACTTTTTGGTTTTCAGTTAAGTGATCACTGAATGCAACCATCTACTTCCACAGAAAAATTTGATAGGCTCCCATTATTGCAGAATAATTTGCTATTTTAATATTGAGAGTCAAAATTGTGTATATCTTTCTTCCTAGTCTGTGTTCAGATTACATCTCTTCTATAACAAGAGAGGAGGGTGGGGGGCAAGTAAACAGAAAAGGCACAATTGTCCTCTTTAGTCCTATAAAGGCCTTCTGCTTTCTTTGATATGGCCAGGACAAAAGCAGGTCTCTCACAAAGGGTATTCATCAAATCCACAAATCCCTCTCTCATAAGAAAAGCAACACTCACAGGATTCCCCAAGTACAGGTGTTGCAATATTTTGTTTTTTAGATTGGGTTCTGTGGAGGAGATGTCAATATCTAAGGATTTCACCATCCTTATCCATTTACTCTGCATACACATGATAATGATCTGTCCGAGACACAAGCTCTCTATACCCTCCTCCTTCATCAGGAGAAGGGATGTTCTGGTCGTGCTCTAGGGTCTACAGTTCCACCTCTGACTCTGGCAGCTGGAAGGTCATTGTAGACAGAGGGATATGGTACAATTGATGACAGTGTGTCTTGGGATGCACCAGCTCCAAAGCAAATCTGATTGATTCCAGGCGATACACCCAGTTGGATCCAGCTGTGAGAGGAATGTAGTGGGAATACAAACTGTTTCATCGACTGGAGCAGCAATCATGGTGTGGAAAGCTTCTGACAGTCTTAGGAACTGGAAACATGAGGTGGACAAGCTCCCCTTTCTCCTCCAAGGAACAGGCCAAGAGTCTTAGAATGAGCCAACAGTTCAGGGGACCTCATTGATCACTAGATCACTCACACTTGCAGCAGGTGTGGTCTGGTGGATGGAGTAGACTTTTCTCTTGGTGGAGTGTTTTGACTTTGATTGCATCATTTTCTTAGGTAGTTCCAAATTCTCTTGCGTGGTATCGCTTGTCCTTGATGATCTCAACCACTCTCTGTTAAGGTCCACTTGCAAGTCCATTTACTCTAGATAACGACTGCAAGAGGTCCCTCGAGGTTGAATGCTGTCAGATTTGAGTCAGGTCTGTTGGATCTGATGCTCCCGCTCTTGGATTCAAGGCGATTGACTGCATTGGCTCCAACTGATCCACGACTTCTGCCAGAGCAGCAGACTTTGTTGCTGAGCCATTAGCACTGAAGAGAGCTCTATCCAAAAGAACTACCTTGAGCCAGGTGGCTCTCTTGGCACAGGCTTTAGGCGTAAATACCTGGCAATGCTTGCAGGCATCTACATTATGCCCTTCTGTACGGATGCCAGGCAACTCTCAAGAGACTTCACTTCATGAGTAAAAGTTCTTTATTGAAAAGATGCCAGTATTATACACTTACGCCATCCTTGCTAGGACAGGCAGCTACAGACAAGTATCAAGCAGATATAGGTTCCCCAAGGCTACTCCTAATCCACCCCCCCTTCTCCTTACAGTCCTGTAACTCTGCAGACAGGAAAACAGGCTGTGTGATTCATGGACTGCTCAAGGTCAAGCAGGCTCCCAGGCTCGGGAGAGATTATAACAGGAACAAACACCTCCCATTCCCAGTTTCACACCCTAGGTTCAAAAAACAGAATCACCCCAACAGCATCAGCTTCAAAGGGGTATTGAATATGACAGGTGATCCTGAGCACCCGACACCTTCTCCTATACAGATGAGACACAATGAATGACCATCGCGTAATGCTTTTTCAGCCATGATCTCACAAATTTCATCTCTCTCTTCCTCTCTTACAGATGATGTGGAAAGGCCCTCAAAAGGGAGAGCTTTACTACAGGTTTTCATCCTCAACCAATGGCGAAAGAGAAACTGAGGGTACAGGGTGCCCCCCTTTCCACAGAATGGGCTGTTTGGGCGGGAAACAACTGCACAGGTGCTCTGGAGGGGGAGGGCACCCTCTTCTACAGTTTTAAAGCTACAGAACCTACTGATTGGCAGGCCTGCTCATGCATGTTCCCATGCGGAACTGCACAGAAGACCAACAATGAACTAATGTTACCAGCTTCTGCTTTCTAAAGCTGTTTCTGTAATACAGAATGAAGATCATTACAGCTTACTTTTGATGTCAGAGAAAATAAAGAAAGTTGATCTCCTAATCTTAAGGTTCAGAGGTTGTTAGCCCTTTCACTTCCCATTAATGCAACACACAGATGAGCAAAGATGCACTTCTGGTATAAGGGGATACCTGAGCAATTTGCTATAAGTTATTCAATATAATATCAATATGCCAGGATCCAGTATCAAAGTGTTTGCATTTTTGTACCTGTTAGGACTCCAAGGTATTGTGGGAGTCATGCTGACATCTGGAAAGAGAATACTGTTGTCCTTGATCCTGTCCAAAGCATAATGCATTTCACAGAGTGGTAAGCGGTTCAACTGAAACTGAAGTTCAACCTACAGTGCATACAAAATGAATAAATGAATGAAAAGGTGTGCCAGAAAATCAGCAACTGGAAGCAGGCTTGGTTAAACAGAGCTATTTCAATTGTAATTACCAACTAATTAAAAGGAGAGGTTAAGCAAATCAGATCAAAGCCATTTTAGGGCAACTGTGAACAATCAAAAGCCCAAAGGAACATTGTGTAACAGTAACAAAATTTAGGTTTGTAAGCAACTGCATATATACTTGTACTAATACATTTATAACTCGGTGACATTTTTAGTGAACAGAATCCAGTCTTCTTACCGAACTCATGTTTTTTTTTAATTCAAAAGATCTATGAAATCAAAACTTAATTACACAAAATCACAAAAAAGAACAAGTCATAAAATACACCATATGGTCTATGAGCAGCAAAACACCAACACAACCCTCAAATCCTCAAACAACTACACAAACCTCAAAAGAACATAAAGAAAATAAGGCAAGATAGGGTAGAGGTCCTGAATCATTGCCTGGCTGCTGTGGTTCATTGGCTTAAGAGTGAACAAATCGGCTTTTTTGTTTTAGTTCCAATGAGGAGGGCAAGGAAGGTGGAAGCTCAGCAAGCGAGCTGAGGGACAGCACTGCTAATTTGCTGTGTGGAAATTTTTCCACTCGAATATCTGCTTGGATCAAAAGACACCGTGAGTTTATCCATCTGCATTCCTAAGACTGCTTGCCGGGGGGGGGGCTTTTTTGCTGAGACAGAGGTTTTGGCATTGGTCCCTGCCATAGCATTTGGAATCTGGGAAAGTTATCTTCACTTGTAGCAGTGCTGGAGCTGATAATCGACACCAAGCTTTCCGCTCCTAATTTCTTGATGTTAGAAGAAACTAATTTAAGTTAACAAAGACAGATTTTCTCCAAGAAAATGACATCATATCCTTTGGGGAGACAGCCTTTTTTTAAAGATATAAAAGACATTTGAATAAATCTTTCTTATTCTAGCTTTTCAGAGGATTTATAGACCTGGGAAGTGAAAAGTCTAAAGACTGAATTTTTTTCAAGATTTATTAATGTAGATTTGGAAATTTTTAGGGCGGAAGTACTTTTGCAATTAAAAGCATTGCTTAGTAAAGGAACAGTTAAGCTGGGAAAGTGAAACTAGGAAAATAACTGTTTGTTTTGGCTCTCCAAGATAAGGAACACCTGGACTGTGTTATTGTTTTCTTTCTGTTGCTATAGCAACAGGACTTGGAAGAGACACAGTTGCTATAGTGAAGGAGAGACACTACTAAGAATTTTAGACGTCTACTGTCACTCTGTGGCACCTTCTGGCAACTACAGAAATATCTACAAAGTATGACAACTACAAAAAAACTCGCCGTGGATCTCTAGATTTTCCAGAAATGGAACAATTTCAGAAACATTTTCAAAAAATAGCTGATAAGATAGATGGGTTGGGGAAGAATTTGGGGGCCAAAATGGACTCCCTTGAGAAACAAATAAACAAAAGGATTGTTGCTTTGAGTGATCAAATGACAGAGCAAGTTCAAAAACTGGACTAATCAATGAAACAAGTTTCTGTAAGAGTGAATCAAATTAAGCAGAAAGTTGAGACAATAGAAAACAAAGTAGATTCGCATGATATTTTGATTGAAAAACAATTAGACAGCTTGGCACTGTTAGAAATGCAAGAAAAAGAATTTGCCCTTTTAGATCGATCCCAGAAGAAGATGGTAAGGATATTGTAGACAAAATGTCTGTGGCTTTGGCAGAGTTTTTGGACTGGGATCAGGATGCAATGAAAATGGAAATTGATCGAATATACAGAATTAACTCTAAACTTGCTAAAATAAGAAAGCTCCCAAAGGATGTGCTGGTCTACTTTGTAAGAAGAAGAGTGAAGGAGCAAATTCTACAACAGCACTATGTCACAAAATAAATAATTGGTGGTGCCCAGATTAAAGTTTTGAAAGAAATTCCCATCCAATTTCTGCGTAAACGCAAGGATTATAGCTTTCTGGTGGAAAAGCTAAAACAGAAAAGAAGATGTGATTTGTACATTTCAAGGGCAAAGATTTAGACTGAACTCAGTACATAAAGC
Organism: Eublepharis macularius; assembly: GCF_028583425.1. Lineage (NCBI taxonomy): Eukaryota > Metazoa > Chordata > Lepidosauria > Squamata > Eublepharidae > Eublepharis > Eublepharis macularius. The sequence goes on along the minus strand of NC_072793.1, from coordinate 13,871,019 downwards.
CAAGGACTTTCTTGAAAAATACAGGCATCAATTGGAGCAGAGCAAAGAGGAGGAGGAAGTGGATGCCCATACTTAACTCTGCTCTTTACTTTTACATATATTGGGATCCCCCCCCCCCATTTTATTAAATTTTAAAATCTCACAGCACTATGGATCACAAAAGTTTAACATGGAATATTAATGGAGCAAATTCAGCCCCAAAAAGGAAGAAAATTTTTCAATACTTAAAGAAACTAAAATATGATATGAAACTAAAATATGGACTTTGGGGACAATTTTATTAAATGGACTAAGTCGATTTATACAACCCAGACTGCACAGATGGAATACAAAGAGGCACAAGACAAGGTTGCCCATTGTCACCTTTGTTATTTATACTGATGCTTGAAGTTTTGAATAGGGACATAAGACAAGATGAGAGAATTCGAGGTGTTAAGGTGAAACAGGAGAACTATAAACTGAGAGCCTTTGCAGATGACTTGGTGTTGATTTTGGAGGACCCTTTGAACAGAATTGAAACTTTAATGACAAAGTTGAAAGAATTTGGTGTAGTGGCTGGTTTTAAGGTTAATAAGCAGAAAACCAAAGTCTTAACTAAAGATATGAAAATACAAGATCAAATGAAACTTGAGAGCAAAACAGGGTTTAAAGTTGAGAAAAAGGTAAAATACTTGGGTATTACTTTGTCAAATATGAACTGTATGTTATTCCAAAATAATTATATTAAGACTTGGAAAAAAATTAAAAGGGATATGCTAAGTTGGGATAAAATTCAATTATCGCTGTTAGGAAGAATAGCTACAATTAAAATGAATGTCTTACCTAGAACGTTATTCCTATTTCAGACAATTCCTGTATTGACGATAGAGGCACCATTTAAGCAACGGCAGAAGGATATATCGAGATTTATATGGCAAGGCAAAAAGCCAAGGGTTAAATTTAAGGTTCTACAGGATGCAAAAGAAAGAGGCGGTTTGGGCCTCCCAGATTTGAGATTATATTTTGCAGCTAATTGTTTGGTTTGGATGAAGGAATGGATACTGTTAAAAAATAGATGATTACTGGACCTGGAAAGACATGATCTAAATATGGGTGGCATGTGTATCTATGGTATGACAAAGTTAAAGCCAATGCAGAGTTTAATAATCATTATGTAAGGCGTGCAATTCTGAGAGTATGGAATAAATACAAACTTAAATTTTGTCCGAAAATACCTCTCTGGCTGTCATCACAAGAAGCTCATTTTAGAAGGGAAATGGTTAGTCCACCTAAATGGTTAACTTATCAGGATTTATTGGAATTCTCTCAGGACCAAGTTAAAATAAAATCAAGTGAGGACTTAGCAGCAGAAGGGCATGCCTGTCAGTGGTTTCCATATATGCAAATTCTGGAGAGATTCAAATTGGACAAGAATCATGATGACTTTGAGAAATTAAAACTGAATTTGAAATAGCCCTTTGTACAAATGATGAACATGTTATTTCTAAAATGTATAAACTTTTTTTGAGGCTTGAGACGGAAGAAGAGCAAGTAAAAGAATGTATGATTAAATGGGTGAAAAATTGTGGACACGATATATTAATGGAGCAATGGGAAGATATATGGACAAGAGGACTGAAATTTACATTAAGCTCCAGTATTAAAGAAAATTTTTACAAAATGATGTAACGTTGGTATATGACTCCTGAAAAATTGGCTAGAATTTATAAGGGGGCGTCAAATATATGTCGGAAATGTGCCAAACAAGAAGGGACATTTTTCCTTATGCGGTGGACATGTAAGAAAGCAAAGAGTTTTTGGTTGTAGATACTATCATCGATTCAGAAGATTTTGAAGATTAAACTTCAGCTGAAACCAGAGACTTCTCTGTTGGGAATAACGGACAGCCAGTTGGAAAAAAGCTTTAGAACACTGTTTTTATATTACAGCGGCAAGAGTACTTTATGCACAAAAGTGGGAAACCAGTTTGGTGTAGAGGTTAAGAGTGCGGGACTCAAATCTGGAGAGCCGGGTTTAATTCCCCACTCCTCCACTTGAAGCCAGCTGGGTGACCTTGGGCTAGTCACAGTTCTCTGGAGCTCTCTCAGCCCCACCCACCTCACAGGGTGTTTTGTTGTGGGGATAATAATGGCATACTTTGTAAACCGCTCTGAGTGGGCATTAAGTTGTCCTGAAGGGCGGTATATAAATTGAATGTTGTTGTTGTTGTTACAACATTGCCTACAGTGGAGGAATGGTTGACAAAAGTTTTGGCGTTTGCGTCAATGGCAAAACTTACTACATTGATTACAGAAAGGGCATTAGTTAACTTCTTGACTGAATGGAAACCGTTAATAGACTTTTTGCATGAAATGGAAAACAAGGATTTGATGGCATCTGGATTTATGGAATAAGAAACATGAATAATAGAAAAAAGAGGGGGTTTGTGACTAACCTAGAATAAGTGTGACTCTAGAAATGATATATACTTGTTGCGGAAAAAATCGGAACTCAACCTGTAGTGTAATCTGGGGGGGGGGGTTGCTTTCTTTTCCCTTTCCCTTTTAATTATATAGATATATGTATTGTTAGTGTGTCACGTTTAGAATTGTGTGTTTTTTCTTATTCTCTTTGTTTATTGTTTATTATGTTATGGTGTATAGTTTATAGTTTAAATCAATATTTTAAAGGCAAAAAGAGTGAACAAATTGAAACTAAACCATGAAAAGACAGAGGTAATGCTAATCGGAAAGGTGGAGATCTTGAAGGATACTGTCCCTCCCCACTTTCAGTGAGATTCAGCAGACCCTTGCTGACTCAGTTAAGAGCCTTGGGGTTATACTGGATTCAGCATTACTGCTGGAGAAGCAAGTTAATGTAGCTGTAAAAAAAACTTGCTTCCAACTCAGTTTAGATTGAAAGATGGCCCCCTACCTCAACACAATTGACCTAGCCACCTAGATCCATACCATAGTAACAGAGACTAGACTACAGTAATGCACTTTATGATGGTCTCTCCTCAAAATCCACTCTGAGATTGCAGTTGGTGCAGAATGCTGTGGCTCAGCTATTATTGGGAGCTAGATGGTGCATGTATATTACACTCCCGTTCTGCACTATGCTGGCTGCCCATCAGTTACTGGGCTCGATTTACGGTATTAACTATCACATACAAAGCCCTTTCATGGCCTTGATCCATCATATCTGCAGGATTGCCTCTCCCACTGTGTTCTGACATGACAGTTTCACTCATTTGAGCAAACTCTTCTGCAGGGGAAACCAGCAACTGGGCAAAATCAAAAACTGCCTGTACCTGTGCTTTCTCTGTTTGCCTTATGGAATGGCCTGTCTGATGAGGTCAGGAAAGCTCTCAATCTCCTGGCAAAACTGAATTATTCAAGAGAGCTTTACTAGCTTTGTCATGGAAGGTGTGGCCCCACTCTCTTAGGAACTCTACCGCTTGCACTAAGAAGTACCCCAGTTCATCAGGATCTCCTTTAAAGCGAGCTTCCAACTTGCGTAGCCCTAATGGTAGTTGGAACAGTAGTCCTGGCATCCCTCTGGGTGGCTGTACTGGGACCCCTCCCAGCAACTGGACCGGGATCCCTCCTGGTGGCCCTCCATTGAGAATACCAGGTAGCAGCAACAGCTGTGGAATCCCTCCCGGTGGCCCTCCGCCGGGAATACCAGGTGGCTGCAATGGCTGTGGAATTCCTCCCAGCAGCCCTCTGTCAGGCACAATAGGTGGCAGTAGTGGCTGTACTAGCCTTGGGCCTCCTGGCCCAATTGGAAATGCAGATCTTCCTTGCCCATCTGGGGAAGCAGGTGGGGTAGGCTGCTGGGCTCCTGGCGGGTAGATGGCTTGTCCTGGCGGGATGGCAGTTAGTTGTTGTATACTTTCTATGCACGCATCCATGTGAATGAGACTTCCCATCAGTGCATGCACATCGTTCCTCGGTATTCCCACCTCGCCCCAAAGTATTCCCACCTTGTCTGGTCCATTAGTAAAGTTCTTGTATTTCTTCCCTGATGGTCGCCCCCAGCCACCCTTCCATCTCTGGTTCCTGGTTCAGGTCCTCCTCTCCCTCAAGGAGACCTTCTCCCTGCTCTAACGGCAAATAGTCAACTCCATCGACTGTCTCATTGTTCCATTCTCCCCCAGCCAATGCCACTGGAGGGGCCAATGCTCCAGTGCTGGTCTCCTGGCAGGTGGATGGCTTGTTCTGGCCAACGCTCCTGGGGGGCTTTCTAACAACCCCGAGCAGCTAAGATCACTTCTTGGAAGAATGATTGGGGCAGTGCCCCTTCCTCCACCAATGCACTTGTGTTGGGCCCATGCTCCTCTGCGTGGTCTTTAAGTTTGTCCTCTGTCAGGTACTTGATGTCCTCGAGGATATCCTCTCCCCAAACAAAGGTCTGTGCAAACAGTCAGCCCCGCCAACAGTCCCACTGTCCCATCCTCCTCCTGCCCGGAGTCCTGGGGAGTCCAATCTCGGACAGCGCCCCTCCTGCAGCCAATGCATCCGCATTGTGCCACTCATGTCTACAGGAACTTCCACAGTTCCTCCATCCAACATGTTCGTGTTGGGCCCATGCCCATCAGCGGGGTCTTTTGCAGTTCCTCCATCCAACTTGTCTGTGTTGTGCCCACGCCCGTCAGCAGGGTCTTCAAGGTTTTCCCGTTGGCACTGTAGTACCAGTTCCCTCTGCGCCTGCAGCCATGGCCCAGGTGATGGGAGTCAACAATTACTCAGGTCCAGCTCTCGTGGTTGAAGAATGATTCCTAACAATCTGTAAGGACCTGCCAGTTAAATCTCAATAACTTCACTGCAAGAGTCCAAGACTTCATGAGTTAAAGATGTATTGAAGATCCCCAGTTCAGCATCCCAAAATGTTCATTATTAGGAATAAAAACTTGTTTCTCAATACCCAATATCCATAGACAGTTAAGCACAGCCTCCCTGCCCCCCTTCTATCTATAACATCTATACAGAAAGGAATTTAGCTACACTCGAGATATCCTGGAATGCAAGGTTATGTATCTATGGTAACGGTTCTTTTCTGGAAGGAAGTTCAACATAGATCCTCTGCCTGCTTGTAGAGAAGAAATAGTGTTAGCTAACAGGAACTTGTACACACAAGATTTTACACAGCATGTCAATGAATATCAAACCCCAACATTAAGTCTTAAGCATGGCAGAAGCACAGCAGGGGCTGACCATGACGCTTGGCTTATGGCAGGGGCCAAGACCCTGACAGTTACCACCAATATATTTCCATAGTTTCTACTATCTGACTCCACAGACAAAAGATTGATGCACACTAGCTCCATAGGCTCTGTTGTTTTAATGTTCTCTAAGAAGGCTTTCGCTGAACGCACTGGGCCAAGGTTGCACATTTCCTGGCAATATTATCAGCCATCCGAGGCCAGTAAAACTGCCTCCTGGGGAGGTCCAGTGTTCTTTCAGCCCCTAGATGTCCTAAATCATCATGCAGAGTTCTCATTGCTGCCAGTTAATATCTTTAAGGTAGTACCAACTGTTTACACTACCCGTTTACCATGTCTAATGTTATGTGCTACAATACCCCATCAGTTATCTTTAATTTGTCTCGTTCCCGCAACAAAAGATCAGCTTCCAAGGAAGAGAGTACTGTACAAGGCAAGTGCCTATTGTTCTTCTGAGGAAAAGGGAGAATCTTCTTTATCTCTGCGTTGTGGTGTTGAGTTTCTCTCCAGTCCTCTAAATTATAGTGAGGCAAAGGTGTCTGCTGAAGGAAAATGAGGTTCGCGGATATAGATGGAAGGCCTAGTTGCTTGGCGACAGAACCTTCCATAGGTCCAGATGATTCTAGTTCACCCCTGCTAGACAGTGCTTGGACTCGTTCCTCGGAGACCATGGTCCATTCATCCTTTTGAGACTGCTGAAATAGGGCATCTGCATCTAAATTTACTCGTCCAGCCCAGTAGTGAAGATTGAAATCATAATCAGAAAGTTCAGCCACACATCTTTGGCCCATAGCATCTAGTTTTGAAGTAGTAAGTATGTAGGCAACGAGAGCCTGACACCTGTCAATGAGCACTCTACTTGCAAAAGTGATAGGTCTCTTTTTTCCATCAGTTTCTTGATAGAGCACTGGTCCTAGTCCTTTTGTGCTTGCATCTGTGTGTAAGAGGAAGGGCTTATTTGGGTCTAAAAAGGCCAACACTTGAGCTTTGATCAGATGCCAGATAATTTCTTTAAAGTTTGCCTCAGAGTTTTTATCCCATCTATCACCCATAATACAAGCTCTCTGACCTCTCTTTGGCTACCTGTGTCTTTTGCTTCCTTTTAGGGCTCATTTTGCTGGATTGGTATCCTCTAGTTAAGTCATTCAGGGTTTTCACAATAACTGAATATCCATGCACAAACTGCCTATAATATCTGGTGAATCCAAGAAAAGTTTTTAAGTCTTTATAATAGCGAGGCCTAGGCCCATTAAGTAGGAAAGGAAATTTGTCTGAATTTGTGCTAATACCATCTTTGGAAACTATATCTTACATTTTTAACAGAAGTCTGGCAAAACTGTCATTTGTCAAGAGACACTTTCAATCCATAGGCTTCCAGCTGGTCCAGCACCTTCAAGAGTCAATCTTCATGCTCCTCCAGTGTTTTCCCAAATACTATAAGATCATCTAAGTAGACAAATACTTGCAAGAGATTTATGTCTCCTACCCCCTTTTCCATAAGCCTTTGGAAAGTAGTGGGGGCTACAGAAATACCTTGAGGCATCCTTTCACATTGGTAAAACCAGTAGGCACATGAAAGCTGTCTTCTCTTTATCTTAGGGTGCTAAAAGTATCTGATAATACCCACTTCAAAGGTCCAAAATGGAAAACCACTGGATCTCTACCAGACAATATAATAATTCTTGCACCCGTGGTATGGTGTACTGATCTGGTTTAGTACGCCTGTTCAGTGTACAATAGTCCACACACATCCTAATCTTTCCATTCTTCTTTCTAACTACCACTGTTGGGAAGGCATGGGACTATGTGAGTCTGTGATGATGCCACTGACTTGTAATTCATGCAGATGTTGCCTCACATCCCCTATCTCAGAGAGTGCAATCCTCAGTGAGAGCTCACAGAAGGGGGAGGGATCTGTCAAATGGATATGATGTTCCTCACCCTTAGAGTCTCCAATATCCCACTCATGCAATGAAAATATATTGGGTCTTTGGCAGTTTCTCTCTTAGACAATCCTTCCAGGTTTCTGGTATTGGAGAATCTCCAAAACAGATTGAAGTTGAGTCAAAACCAGATTTTGTGGATGCAGATCTATTTTGTCCCATTAATTTGGTTTCATTACCATGTTATGTTTAGTCACATTAGTAATTCTTATGGTCACTCTATCATTCCTGCTCTTTGCTCTTCCCAGCTTCTTCAACTCTTCCTAGCCACCACTACTCTCCCAGAGAGGAGTGTTCAATTCTCCCCAGCTAGCAGATTCAGCTCTGTGTCCTATTTGGATCCAAAGCTTTGCCCTTTCAGAGAACACTACCATCAGCACTTCTATATCCTGTTTGTCAGGGTCTTGGCATCTCCTGCCATGCTTCACTCCTGCTGAAAGCCAGTGTGAAGGGCTTGAACTCCGATAATCTAATACTGTCTGAACTCTCTCACCCAGTCCTGGAAAAGCTTATTGGTCTTTCTGCTGGTCTTTCTGCCGTTGTCATGGATACATAACCTTGGAGCTCCTGAACTTTCTAAAATATCTGCATTTCTGGTTGCTTTGCATTGCTTGTTGCTTTACACATGGGGGATGGGAAGTGGGAACTTAGAATGCTGGCAGTTAAGGGGATGGTGACTGGGCTGTAGTATAGGCGTGGACTTTGCATAGATTTTCATTCCTGGCAATGTAGCTGTACTGTAGCTGTACTGGATTGCTGAACTCGTGGGAAAGTTCATGCAGAACTCATGCAGTTCCAGACTCATTCAGTGAAGTCATTGAGATCTACCTGTCAGAACCTGACACTTGTCCTTTCAGCCAGCCCTGCTTTATACCATCTCTCCTAGTCACGGTGGCCCTTTCAAAAAGCATGCCCCAAGAGTCTCAGCTAAACATGCAAATTAATACAAGCCTATGTACACATCAGCTATCTGCTAGTCTGGCCTAAGGTCTATCTAAATATCTTCAGTCTACTAATCAGACCTAGGCCCAAAACCTTTTTTCAGTACAAGCTTACAAGTACACTGAATATTAGCAATAACAAAAAATCTAATTTTGAAGCAGTCAAATTATTCAAAAAAGAATGTCTTAAATTTCTGGGAGGAGTGTCTACCATAACACCCAGAAGTTTTACTACAGTGATACAGCATTATAGAGAAAACTCTCTGGAATTTGTTACAATACCTTACAAAGGAAAATCAAGTTTATCCTAGTAATGACACGTCTCATTTTGTATTCCAAAAACATTTCTTGATCTAATCAATTAGCAGTCTTGATTATTGTGTTAAGAAAACATACACAACCCAACCACTTTACAGTATAATCAGTATGTAGACTAATTATTATGTATGTAGTATAATCAGTATGTAGACTAATTATTAAAGTTAAATGAGAACATTAGGATCCTTGCTTAATTTTTCAATAGATTGGTTGGAAAGTGACATTGCTAACTTGCTTCATGAAAAAAATTTATTTCACTGTGTTCTTGTGACCTTTATTTGAAATTATTTGTTAGACAGCCAAAGTCAACCACTTATCCCTACAGGTGATGCATTTCCTTCACCCGACAAAGAAATTTTTTCCTAATCTAAAACAAAGCATATTAAAGAATTTTCCACAGACTTTATGCTTAAACTCTACTACCATCTAAATAAATAAAGGTGCTGTTGGACCCAAATCTTGTTCTACTGCAGACCAACATGGCTACCAACCGGAAACTTTTTTGGATAATGTGAATTCTCACTTCTGTTATTGCTTGATAAAAGCTCTACAATAGGACATTGGACACATTGGTTAGAGGAGTTTCAGTCAATGGAGATGACAGAAGTCAGATTTGTGAGGGTTAAAAAGAATTGATGATGATCAGCCACAGCCACAGGAGCAGACCACATGTATAGTGATTTGGGAAGAAGGTAATACGCTCTGGATTTAATGATGGCCTAGAATACATGCCTCTTTGCAGATGTACAGCTACAGACAAATAAGCTTGTGTTTCCACAGTCCATAAACATGCAGGGAACTAACGATGCTGAAGTCTTGGACACAGAAAGTTGCGTTTTCCATAGTTTGTTCAGAATAATAGGATAATCAGAATAAGTTTTGGAAATAAAACTAATTAAAATACATGATTTAGAGCTGGGTAATCAGCCTAAAATATTAATTTTTCTACATACAATATCAGAAATAGATGTCAAGGGAAACATTAGATAACATTAGAATTTAATTCTTATTCATATGCTTGTGGCATCCCAATACCATTAAACCGGGAAAAACAAACAGTACAAGTAACGGCTTGTACTTTTCAAGTTATTAGAGCATGATATCCCTAGGTATGTGGATCCAAGACAACATCATGAACCAAACCTTCGCAGCAACTCTACACTTTCATCTAAAGTTACCTTCCACTAATATGATAGCAAAGTCACTGGATGTTGCATAAAAAAATAGAGCCAGCCTACCCATTAGGCAGACGTGGGCAATTTCCTAGGGCACCAGAGGGTTGGGGGAACCTAGAGGCACTAAAAGTAGCTTGCCAGAGGCAAACAGTGCTCCCAGCCCAAGCACTATTGCCCAGGTGCATAGTATGATGAGCAATGGTGCTAGCTACTCCTGCCCTAGTCACCTTCCTGCGTCTCACCCCCATGAAGGAGGGGGGAAGTGCAGACGGCCGCCATCTCTGTCACTGCTGGTCTCTGTACCCACTTGGCTTGCAGGGCAGCTGTGGTGCCTTTCCCACCCAGATTCAAGCACACTCAGGACATAGCCTCTCTCAGCCTGTCTTCCCCATACCTGCAAAGGAGGAAGGGAGGAAGAGCAGTTAGCAGCCAAATATGCTGCCACCACAATGGCTCTGCATACACAAGGCCAGTGCCAGCGAGTATATGGTGCCAGTCTAGCCTAGAGCATCAAAAGCCGTTGGGCTGGCCCTCTAAAAGAGACATTAGGAACGATGCTGTATCCTTGACATAGCAGTTCTCAAACTGCAGGAACTGGCTTCCACAGATGCCATTACTTCTCCCACTATAAATCTGCAAAATGCACATAGTGGCACAAATTGTAGAGTTGTGTCTGGTATCCAGTTTCATAATGTTGCTTCCCACTGATATTTATTTATTTATTTTAGATTTTTATTCCGCCCTCCCTGCAAGCGGCCTCAGGGCGGGATCACATCATTTCAAAGCCACAATAAATATTACATTTCCAGAAAAACAATTTAAAACATTTAAATTCAACCAATGTGGAAACAGGATGATGGACAACCTCACTGGGAGGGTTCAGATTGTTTTCTTCCCGCTCTACCAGGCCGGCGGAGGCCTGTCCCAGCCTCAACCATATGCCTGGCGGAACATCTCTGTCTTACAGACCCAGTGAAAGGATAACAAATCTGGCCAGGCCCTAGTCTCCATAGACAGAGAGTTCCACCAGGTTGGAGCCAGGACCAAGAAAGCCCTGGATCTGGTTGAGGCTAGGCAGGCCTCCCTGGGGCCAGGGACTACCAACAGCTGTTTCTCTTCTGATCGAAGCATCCTCCAGGGAATATATAGGGAGAGGCGGCCCTGCAGATACGCTGGTCCCAGTCTCCATAGGCTTTCTAAAGCCTTTAATCTGACACCAGAATCTTTAATCTGATCTAATACTCCACTGGCAACCAATGCAGCTGACAGGTGTTATATGAGGTGTTATAACAGGTGTTATATGAGTCCTACTTGGCACTCTTGCAATAACATGTGCAATTGCATTTTGGACCAGCTGTAATCTCTGGGTCAGGCAGGAGGACAGCCCCACGTAGAGTGAGTTACAGTAATCCAGTCTAGAGATGACCATTGCCTGGATCGATGCAGTTAAGTCATGGGTCGAAAGGTAAGGAACAAGTTGCCTGGTCTGCCATAGATGGAAAAAGGAGGACCTAGCAAACACTGCGACCTGCGCCTCCATTTTCAGGGAGGCATCCAGAATCACCCACAAGCTCTTAACCCTTGGAACTGATGCAAGTGGTGCCACATCAAGGGTTGGGAGCCAGAGTCCTGATCTTACACACCCATGGCTCAAGTGCAGGACCTCCGTCTTCGTCGGGTTCAATTTCAGCTGACTCTGCTTCAACCATCCAGTCATGGCTTCAAAAGCATGCTCCAGGATATCTGAGGCCAAGTCAGGCCAGTCATCGATCATCAGTTATAACTCGGTGTCATCTGCATATTGATGACATCCCAGTCCAAAGCTCCACACTAACTGGGCAAGGGGGCACATGTAGATATTAAACAATAACAGGGAAAGTATTGCCCCCTGCAGGACACCGCACACTAAAAGGTGGCAGGATGACAATTTCTTCCCAAGCGCCACCCTCTGTCCCTGGCCGTGGAGAAAAAGAGACAAGCCATTGCAAGGCAGACCCCCTATCCCCACATTGGTGAGGTGGTGGGTCAAAAGATCCTGATCAACCATATCAAATGCTGCTGAAAGATCCAATAATATCAGCAGTGCCGAACCACCTTGATCCAGATGCCTGTGAAGATCATCCATGGGGGCAACCAGCAACGTCTCCATCCCGTGTCCCAGGCAGAACCCAGACTGGAAGGGATCTATCATCTAGGGCTGAGGTATCCTTCAGGAAACCCTGCAGCTGTTCCACCACTGCTCACTCAATCAGTTTGCCCAGAAACGGGAGGTTCAAAACTGGGCGGTAACTGACTGGGTCAGAGGGGTCCAAGGATGGTTTCTTCAACAGAGGCCTTTCCATGGTTTCCTTTAGAGTCCCAGGAAAATCACTGGAGTTCAAGGATGTTAACAATGGCCTCCAAGGGGGACTGTAGCCCATCAACACTAGCCTTTACCAGCCATGATGAGCAAGGGTCCAAGGGGCACGTAGTGGGCCTCACTGCTCACAGGGTCCTGTCAATCTCATCCCCAGAGAGTGGTCTGAAATGATCAAGTATGGGCCCAGAAGACTCTAGCTCATTGACTGTATCAATCCTCGCTGGGAAGTTGCGGCAAAGAGACAAAATTTTATCAGCAAAGAAGCTCCCAAAGGCCTCACAGCTAACAGCCGAATTCAAAATTTGGCAACCTCCTTCTGATAGGGAGACCAACGACTGAACCACATTAAAAAGTTTTGCTGGGCATGAGCTAGCTGACGCGATGGAAGCTGCATAGAAATCCTTCTTCACAGTCTTCAACACCACCTCACAGGTTTTCATAAGCATCTTATAAGATGATTTTGCCTCTTCGTCCTAAGATCATCGCCACACTCGCTCAAGCCATCTTCGCTCCCACTTCTGTAAACCAGGGAGCTCATCTGGCACGGGGGCAAAGAGGGCGACAGGGGGGCAATTTCATTGATGGCTTCAGAGAGCCAGCCTTGCCAGTCTTCCACCAGCTCATCCAATGACCGCCATGGAGCATCAGATCCCACAGAGCATTTTGGAATCCAATTGGATCCATAAGTCTCCATGGGCAAGCATAAATCAGCTCACTGCCCTTCTGGGGAGGTGTGTGTGGTATATCCAACGAAGTCTTCAAAACTGAGTGATCTGACCATGGCACTAATTCTGCTGCTTCCAGATCCACATTCATCCCCACTCCGAAGATCAGATCTAGCATGTGGCCCGCTTGATGTGTAGGGGTTGATACAAATTGGGAGAGTCCCAGTGCTGCCATGGATGACACCAGGTCCTCAGCCTGTGTGGAGGTAGCATCATCGACATGGACACTGAAGTCCCCCAGAACCACCAGTCTGGGGTACTCCAAGGCCCACCCCGACACCACATCCAGCAGTCGCAACAGGGTATCTACTGGTGTGCTAGGCAGCCGGTACACCAAGTAGATAGCCAAACTCTCCTCAGCACCCCACACCAGGTCTACACAATCAATGCCAGTGATCTCGGGGTGGGGAGTGGCTTGAAGGAGAAAGACTCTCAGGTCAGGATTGCCTCCCCTCTCCCCTGGCCTCCTGTTTGGGACTGATGGAGGACCAAGTACCCTGGGGTGGGGGGTCAGTTCTCCTAAGGCAACTGTTTCACCCTCCCTCACCCAGGTCTCAGTCACGCATACCAGGTCCATATCGCTCACCGCAAAGAAGTCTTGTAAGGTTGCAGATTTATTATTTATGGACCTGGTATTGCACAGCATCAGTGTTGAAGAGAGGTTTGTTTTCCAAGCTCCACAACCGGCATATCTCAGTATGGGGCGTATATCTCCATGACCTTCTCATCTTAGACCTGCCCCCACAGCCATATCTCCCTCGATCCCAGAGGACTAGGATCGCTGACTCCATGTCGGCCACCCTCCCTATATCCACCATCATTCAACTTACTCCCCATTCTACCAAGAACAATGAATGTCATCAAACATTAATTCAATAATAACACAATGGGCTTCAACAGATAAATATTCTAGCCATACAAAATTTACTTTCAGTTTACCTAAGGGCAGTTTAATTGCCTTTAATCCCAACGACTCAATCCCCAATAAAATTCAATTTAGTTCAACATTTCACCCACCTCTCCATCTGATTAATCCAATTCTTGGTTCAATCACCTAATATTAAATTCCAAATTGCAGCAGCGCAGGGATTTTTTTTTTAATCTTTATCAATCTTAGCGAAATTTTTCCTTTTAAGGCCCAAATAAAGCAGGGTAGTACAGTCAATATATTTAAACCTCTAATTTCTAAGGGAACCATTATTTAATCAATCCCACAGGAGCCCATTCATGTAATATCTGTCAGACTTGCTGTGATTAATCCAGTTCTAGTTGGATCCCATATAATAACAATTCCAGTTTGTGGTGAGAACTTTTGTTTCTTTGTTTAGCTCTATTAATCTAGCTATGGCCACAAAACATCAGGGTGGTATAATTAAATAACTACAATCACTTGATTAATAGGGAAACAATAATTTAACCAACTCCACGGGGGTCTCCAACCTTCCTGATATCCCTCAAGCTGGCAAAACACTTTGAACTTGTTTTAACACCGGCTCTGAGACCAGAGCACTCAGGGGGAGGGGCTGAGCAGGTGGAAAAGCTCAGCCCTTGATGAAGCTTCAGCTGATCCTTTGTGCTGCTGCTCCAATACACAGATAATCAGTTTTATAACATGTAACCGCTCTGAAGATAGTGAAGATAGTGCAACAAATCTTTTGTACTACATTAGAATATTTACTGTTCTGCTTTTCTGTTTAAAAATAAGTAACAGTGATAGATATGTTAAGATTATTAAGATGAATAAGTATTGCTGATATACCTAGGGTATATACCTATTGCTGATATACCTAGGGTAACAAAATAAAAATAAAACAAGAGGTACAATAATAAGTAATTTCCAGCCAAATGTACCTGCATTTCACAATCTGCTCGAAGATTAAGTTCTTCGCAGCATTCCCTGGATATTCTCAAAAAAATATACTCCTTTGTTTTTTCCTCTATCGCTGCTTCATACACCTTCTCTTTGGTTCCTTGGGTGAGTACTGACTTCTCTTTAGCAACTGGCAATAAATAAACAGCATTGACTTTGGTCATCACCAGTCGTCCTGCCAAAGTGTCTTCAGAAAGTGTTTCAGTGAGTTTAAAGCGTCCAAAGAGTTGTCCATTTTGGGCATATTTTGCACCTCCAGAAACACCGGTGAGCATGAAGCTTGCTACAATCTGCAATTGCACTTTAATGTTGAACCTAAATCAGAAAGCATACAGTGAGCACCAAAAAGGGAATTGGTTTTTTATATGTGGTAGAAACAATAATATAAACTAAGAATCAAAGTGACATAATACTCCCCATTTCACTAAGCATGAGGCATCATTCCTATCCTAACTTCCGTGTTACCCATCTACCCGGGGTCTTGGTGCAGGCACTGGACCCCCCCTTCGCTGCTGAGATCTCTACTCCACTTCAGGAAGGTGAGCATGTCCCAATTCATCGTGATATCCGGCTCATGCATTAGTCTCTAATAGTCCTACTCTGTATTTCTTAGCTCTTGTATGCAATCTTGTATGTGTGTGTAAGATTAGGCATACGCCACACTATTAGAAAATACACGTTATTGATTGAATAATTGTAGTTTGCCTCTTTGTCACAGAGATTTCTGGACTAACAACACTTTTATTCCACTCTAATTAAATAGTAATTCTACTCTAGGTTTTGATCATTGTTTTAATGTTTTTGTATGTGTGTTTTAACTTGGTTTTAATGGTTTTAATGATATGTTTTTGTTTGGTTTTAATATTTTTAAGATTTGTTATTGTTATTGTTATTAATAGTAATAGTTTGCCTTTCTCACTGAGATCCAAGGCAGATTACACACTGCAAGTGAATACAATATTATCAATAGCTAGGACATTCATTGAGTGAAAAATAATATGATCAACAGAAGAGACATTCAATGAAAGCAGATACAATAAAATATGGTAGAAGAACATTTGAAAACTAGCATAAAGCCAAAAAGAGAGATGAAACCTTTCTGAAATAAAACATAATTACTTAACATGACATCTTTAGCAATGTGGAACTACCCAGTAGGAGCATATCTACATCAGCAGACAGTACACAATAGCATAATCTATAGTTCTTGTCCTTACCAAGGTATCTTTTAGAGCTATACAGTTTGCAGAAAGCCAGGAGACTGGGAGGTTTTCTAACCTCCTCGGGCAGGCCATTACATAATATTTAGGCTACCATAGAGAAAGCACATGTACGGGCAGCTGTTGACTTGGCTCTTCTGCAAGGTGATATCTGCAGAAGGCCCTGCTCAAATGTATGAAAGTGCCAGGCCAGAAAATAAGGAAAGAGGCAGTTGCACAGATATGAGCGTCCAAGGCCATTAAGGGCTTTGAATGTAATAGTCATGACTTCCAACTGGACCTGGTAACTGATGGGTAGTCAATGGAGTGACTGCAGAATGGGAGTGATATTCTCCTTAATGTAAACAAGCTGCAGCGTTTTGCACCAGATGGAGTCTCCACATAGACTCTAAGTGGAGAACTATGTCGAGTAAATTACAGTAGTCTAGTCTCGATGTTACTGTAGCATGAATCCAGGTGGCCAGATCAGGCTAGTCTTGCGTTGGGTATATTTTTAATTTGATAGCCATCTTGAGAGCCAGTTTGGTGTAGTGGGTAACAGGGGCAGGACTCTAATCTGGAGAACCGGGTCTCACAGGGTGTTTTGTTGTAGGGATAATAATGACATACTTTGTAAACCGCTCTGAGTGGGTGTTAAGTTGTCCTGAAGGGCAGTACATAAATCAAATGTAATTATTATGTTATTATTGGCCCTAATAAGGGCAGAAAGGTGAGGTACACATTTTGTGAATAAGTATCTGGCAACAAGTTCAAGGATAGTAATTTCCCTAAAACGTCATGTCTGGAAGAGTGTGATAATACAGGGAATTCTAAACGTTAAATCAATCAAAAGTATTTAATGAAATACTATAAGCAGATTCTTCTTTCAACTAATAATCTTGGTCCCTTCTCTTCTTGAGAATGAAATGACAATATAAGAGAAAATACATGACAGGGGGCGGGGGGGACAACCATACAGGCATATTCTTTTTCTTGCATATATTCTTTCTCTGGACTTATAATTAGGCAATTTGTATTCTTGTTCCTTTACTATGGGAACAAGATGAACATAAGAAATCAAATGAAGAGTTCAACGATAACTGGAAGGAAATGGTTTGCTTTTTATCAATACACCAGAGGTGGTTAATACTAATTGACAAATAAGTTTCTTTCATACTCATGGCTTGTCATTCATTTCAGTATAACTGAAGAAGGTATAAATATATAAAAATTCCACTATTGGATATACATACAGCAGGTTGGTTTTTTAAAAAAATGATTACTGTTTCAATACATAAAAATAAACACAAAATATAACACATAACATTTTGCACTCGTACATATGGAAAGAAAAGCAGGCGTTTATAATCTCATAAAATGCATAAGGAAACACAAGCATGTTTACTTTATTATTCCAGAACTTCATAAACAATGCCATACTCTCAATAAATTTATCTGAACACTGAAAATTATTTCTATGATCCCTTTGATAACTTTTTCATTTTGTTGTTCTTGCCAATTTAGAAACAGTAAATGGGCTCAAAACCAATTCTGTTCTGAAAGGGGAATGCCCTTTTACATATCCAAACAGAATGACTTTTAGATCAGGGAGTATATTATAACAATATTTTGTCAACAAACTGAATTGCTGATTTCCAAAAGGGCAGAATTTTTGAAAAGGAGCCAAAAATATGTAAAAATCAACCATAAATAAGTCACATCGTCACAACTGATCCCACAGGTTATCATGCAGAGAGGCAAGTAGGGTTTCCAGCTCCAGGTTGGAGATTTTCTGGAGATTTTGGGAGTGGAGCCTGGAGAGGTCAGGATTTGGGGAAGGGAGGGACCTCAGCATGGTATAATCCTCCTACAGAGTCCATCCTCCAAAGCAGCCATTTTCTCCAGGGGAACTGATCTCTATGGCCTGGAGATCAACTGTAATTCCAGATCTCCAGCCTCTACCTGGAGGCTGGCAACCCTAGTGGCAAGCTTATGCTGAATGGGATACCACTGAAATAGTTTTTAACAACATTTTCTTTTAAGCTCATAGAAATAAGTCTAAGTGCTGCACAATTCCACATCTTCCTTCATTCCTGTAAAACAGTATTAGTCTCTAAATCCTTATTCCATTTTCCAATATAACTTAAAAGTGCTTTCTAGATTTAGTAACAAGGAATATATTTTAATAACTGAACCACCAGGTGGCTGATCAATAATGCTAATTCTAAACTCAAAGACTGTTTTTGCTCTTAAACCACTATAATTCCTCAATAACGTGTTTGCCAAATGTTTGACCTGAAAAAATCTTAAATAATGGTTTTTATGTCCCCATGTTTTAAAACACTTTATAACTCAATATGTGATGATCCTTTATCAGATCTTTCACTATATCCAAATTATTCTTCTTGCAATCCTTACATTCATTTAAATTCTGAATGTTCTGTGATTGCTCATTAACTAATGCCGAGCTTAAGGAGGCAAAGACCAGGGCTTAAAGAAGATAGAACTTTATACCATTCTGAATATATTGCTTTTAAAATAGGATTACTAAATTCTAACTGTTTCTGAAACTAGATTAGATCATTTAATTGAAAATTCCTTCAGATAAAGGACTCAAAATGAACACTTTATTAGGAAAATATCACTCTTTCCTATCCACCGACTGTGTAGCTGCATAGTGCAATTTTATATTTGGGGTCCCATGCTCTCCTTTCGCTGGTTGGTTAAGTATACTTATGCAACCAAACCAAATAAAATCCCTAATTAATTTTTCCTACGGAGTTTATTAAGAACTTTGGAATGACATTTATTTTACTACTAGCAATTCTGTCTAACATGATACAGACAGTGAACACCAAGAACTCAATACTTCAGTTTTCAAAAGCAATTTATGATTATTTCATTCCAACAAGGATTCTAAGTCTTGCTAGATCCAAATTCCAAGATACTGAACAGCTCAACTTCTCAAAGGGATGAAACTAAGTTATTGTATTTTTATGTAATTCAGACATGTTAAAGCCTAATAAATGAGCCTTAGTTAAATTCACCTTTTAACCAGAAACAGACCCAAATAGGTTAATCAAGTTTCTTATTTCAGCTACAGGTTCCATTGGTTAAGTTATAGTGAGAGCAAATATCCACCTCTCTGTCAGATACGCCTCCAGCATATCTGTCATGTGTTATGGATTTCTTGCTGCAGTGTGTAGTGTATCTCTGAGACCATGTAGAGGGAAACCTGTTTGGCTGAATGGTTGCTAGCTGCTTATCTTGCAGGTGTTTTGGTTACCATTTCCTGGCCGGCCTGAGAACATGGCCTTGAAGTTCCAGCAGAGACTGCACCAACCTCCTAAGAGATTGAGCAGAGCTCATCCTTTCCCTCCTCCCCTCTTCCCTGGCTCCCTGGCTCAGCGCGCCAAAATCCTAACGGACTTTCTTTCCCACTTGGGGGTGGGGGGACTTTGCTTTGCTACACTGAGTCATTCCAGCCAATGATCCTGTCTGACCATCTTGATACTAGTATTCTTCTTTAATAAAGTAAATTTAACTCATACACCTAAGTGATGCAGTGAAGTGCTTGGAGGGAAATACCTGGCAAGACCTGACACTATCAACATATATTTGGTATCTGATTTCCAAAAGTATCTTCAAAAACCATTTTTTTATCGCCAGAAAAAGCAGAAGTGGTGAAAGTAGACCACTATGTAGAAAAAACTTTTCAACAACCACTCTTGCTGATGGATGGTCATATATGAGTGCAATCCAGGAGGTTAAGTTTTTAAATATTTTGAATATTTTAACGTTAGTCAAAGCAGTGGCTTTTCATATGGGTGGAGATTTCTGCACTACACTACATGGGAACCTGAGAGTATTATTAAGAACCTTCATACATTTCATAGTTTCCAGAAGAAATTTTTCACATCCTATCAGGAAAATAAATTACGGAGGGATACGAGAAGGACAGGAGAAAGAGACGGAATTTTTCCTCTTCCTACCCTCTCCACCTCTTCACTCCTATTTGCCAGCACCATCTAGTCTATGATCAGAATTGGGATCAGAGACCATGAGGCCTTTGAAACAATTTTTCTCCTTCTCCCTCTCACCCCCAACCCACCATACTTTGCACTGTAACAGAGTAACATTCCCTGCAATTCAAAGGATCTTATAAGGGAGGGGGGAAATTAGGCTTCAAAATCACCTGCGATTCAATTCCCAGTCCTGCTTAGCTAAGAATTCATGCCTACACATTGCTGTCTGTGGCCAATGATCAGCGGCAGCATGAGGATTTATGTATTTATTTATTTATAGTCCGCCTTTCTTACTGAGACTCAAGGCGGATTACACAGTATGAGATTAGTACAATCAGTAACAAGTACATTTCAATACAGTATCAAGGACATTTCCATAAACAATGCCATAGGGTAAATAGATACAAATTTAAAAGGCATAGCCCATTTTCACACTGCCTTAAAATAGCGGCAGGCTCTTGGAATGCTAGCGGCTTCTTAGCACGATATGAGCTGAAAACACACCCCGCATCTGTTTTAAAGAAAACATCGTGCGAAGAAGCCGCCAGCATTTCGGGAGCCTGCTGCTTTTTTAAGGTAGTATGGAAACGTCTACAGCATTAGCAAGAATCCAATACAGAGTAGGAAAAATACTGAAACAGAACATAATCAATTCTAGGACTGACATTAGACAACATGGAGCACTGGTGGTACATGGAGTACATACTTAAAGCAGCAGATAATATGTAAGGCAATATAGTGATGAAGTCTATGGTCCCTAACTCACTAGCGAAGCATGTGAGACATCATCCCTACAATACAGCCCTCCCATTTGAGTAAAAAACCTTTTTGAATAGTTCGGTTTTGCATCGTTTATGAAAAGCCAAGAGAGTGGGGGCTCTTCTGACTTCCTCTGGCAGGTCATTACACAGGATAGGGGCCACCACATACTCAGCCCTAAGACTCTTTTGGTTTGAAGAGAAGATGAGAGGTTGTATCTTCTTTATATCTCAAGGTCTCAGTATTGCCTCCTATGGGGAGACCTATCCTTTCTCCCATTTTTCCATTCATTTTATCCACATGCTAACTATCCACTTCATTGACAAAAAGAATTAAGTGACTGCATATACAAAAACATGCAGATTAGATGTGATCTTCAGATTCAGAATATATGTCAAACATGGTCTCTGTTTTTTGCAAACTTTCTATTGCTGAGCTTGATTATTTCAACATAACCCAAATCATTACCTTAAAAATATAAATCCACCAATTATTTCCATGGTCACAAAAGATAGGACTCCCACGAATACTACAGATGAGCCCCACTCTAGTTCAAAATCAAATCTAGTACCTCTGTCTGAGTTAATGAAACATGAGGGCGCTCTCCATCACCACATTAGACCAGCAACTGTCTATACATTCATTATCGAAATGGGAAAATTTGGTGGTTCCTATTTTAAACTATCTGTAGCTCTGAAGATGGATGGAGCTGTCAGAGAGACTGTTAGCTTAGATACCAAGTAACTTCATTGCACGACTCCAAGGATGCATGAGTTAAAGATTTATTGATAATCTAAGAGTTCAGTACAGTAGACATTTCATTGACAGGAATAACCGTTCCCTCCCCCTGCTAAGCATTAAACTCTTCAAGCCGAAGCTAAGATCTAATTAGCTGAAGAAGGTAAAGTCAAAGTAAACAAAGTTGTTTTGACTAGGCCTCCCGGTCTTCTTCGGTCAACTGGCTGCATCTCCCTGCTAACGTTGTTGATAACGTTCCCACTGATAACATTCCTTCTCACAGCTTCTCTGACATGTAGCACTCAATAGCACTCTTAAAGCAGGGCACAGGAGATCGGGCGTGCAACCCAACAGTGAACCCGCCCCCCAAACCCTCCAAAGTATGGCAGGGGCCACCCTGACAGGAGCTTTGGCTGTCATCAGTATACTGATGGCACTAAGATTTATATTTCATGCTTTGTTGAAAGAAAAACAGATTGGCAAGTACTGTTGTCAGGAGCGGTTCTTCCAGTAACATCTTGATCATATATTAGCACCCTATGTAGACTCTTCTGACCCTGCCAAGCTAATCAATGCACCATAACCTCCAAACGGGATTACTGTAATGCCCTCAGTGTGAAGAAGACAACTTGGAAATAACAATCGGCTTTTGTCTTGAGTTAGACATACAAGATGTATAATACTGTCACTTCAAAAGCAAACGCAAGGTAAAAGAGGCAATTGGACCACTGTTGGGAGTAGATGGAGAAACTCTGATGCAGAACAGAGAAAAAGCAGACAGGCTTAATGACTTTTTTGCCTCTGTTTTCTCCCTGAAGAACTCAGGCACATCTAGAGATAGTAGCAAATGTGGCAGGACACCTGAGTGGCTAGTTGACATTGACAGAGAGGTTGT
Organism: Eublepharis macularius; assembly: GCF_028583425.1. Taxonomy (NCBI): domain Eukaryota; kingdom Metazoa; phylum Chordata; class Lepidosauria; order Squamata; family Eublepharidae; genus Eublepharis; species Eublepharis macularius. Next base: position 13,848,866 of record NC_072793.1, on the reverse strand, counting down.
GGAGAGGCATCTGGCTGCACTGGATGAACACAAATCCCCTGGGCCGGATGGGGTGCACTCAAGAGTGCTCAAAGAACTTTCTAGAGAACTTGCAGAACCCCTGTCCATCATCTTCAAGGCCTCCTGGAAGACTGGGGATGTGCCACAAGATTGGAGAAGAGCGAATGTTATCCCAATCTTTAAGAAAGAGAAGAACGACGACCCAGGAAACTACAGGCCTGTCAGTCTGACTTCTGTTGCTGGGAAGATATTAGAACAGATTTTAAAGGGATCAATCTCTAAGCATCTGAAGGACCACTCAGTGATCCAGGGAAGTCAGCATGGTTTTGTTACTAACAGATCTTGCCAGACCAACCTGGTTTCCTTCTTTGATCGAGTGACCAGCTTACTGGATCGGAGGAACTCTGTTGATGTGATTTATCTGGATTTCAGTAAAGCTTTTGATAAGGTCCCCCATGACATTCTGATAGGCAAACTGGAAGACTGTGGACTGGACTATAGGACAGTTCGGTGCATAGGGAACTGGTTAGAGGACCACACCTAAAGAGTGGTGGTCAACGGCGTTTCATCAGATTGGAGGGAGGTGTCCAGTGGGGTGCCGCAGGGCTCGGTTTTGGGCCCGGTACTTTTCAATATTTTTATCAATGATCTGGATGAAGGAGTGGAAGGGCTGCTCATTAAATTTGCTGATGATTCCAAATTGGGAGGAGTAGCAAACAGCCAAGAAGACAGAATTAAAATTCAACAAGACCTGAATACTCTGGAGAAGTGGGCAGCTGTGAATAGGATGCAATTCAACAAAGACAAGTGCACAGTATTACATCTGGGCCACAAAAATGGGAAGCACAAATACTGGATGCGGGATACACTTCTGGGCAGTAGTATATGTGAAAGAGATCTTGGGGTAAGAGTGGACTGTAAACTAAATATGAGCAGTCAGTGTGACGCGGTGGCAAAAAAGGCCAATTCAATCCTGGGTTGTATCAAAGGGGCCATCACGTCGAAATCGCAGGAGGTCATAGCCTCTCTCTATACTGCCTTGGTCAGGCCGCACCAGGAGTATTGTGTGTAGTTCTGGATGCCTCACTTCAAAAAGGATGTGGACAAAATCACGAGGGTGTAGAGGAGAGTGACAAGGATGATCAGGGGTCTGGAGACTGAGCCCTACGAGGAAAAGCTGAGTGCCTTGGGAATGTTTAGTTTGGAGAAGAGGAGATTGAGGGGGGACACAATTGCTCTCTTTAAGTATTTGAAAGGCTGTCATTTGGAGGAGGGCAGGGAGCTGTTCCAGTTGGCAGCAGAGGGTAGGACCCGAAACAACGGGCTTAAATTACATGCGCAAAGGTACCGGCCCCTTCCAACTCTATGATTCTATAATTCTATGAAAATCTGCACTGATTGCCAGTTTGGTTGTTGTGGGTTTTCCGGGCTGTATTGCCGTGGTCTTGGCATTGTAGTTCCTGACGTTTCGCCCGCAGCTGTGGCTGGCATCTTCAGAGGTGTAGCACCAAAAGACAGAGATCTCTCAGTGTCACAGTGGCCGTGAAAGCCTTCGACAATACATCGATTACCAGTTTGTTTCTAAAACCAACTCATGGTGCTTGTTCCCTACCAAGAACCCCCACCTCTCCCAATATGCTTCTTATATATTGAGCCCACCTCTTCTATTATGCTTCTATGTGCTAAATACATTCCCCAGTTGACTTCCTTTTTATTGTAGTTTCTATTAGAAGGACCAACTCAGTCAAGGGCATTTTGGGATGCGCGGCTGGTGCTACGGAATGACTTGCAGAGCCCACATTCATTTGCAATTTTTCATAGGACTTGTAAACCTACACTATTTCAGATAGTTTTTTAAAATTAAAATTAAGATGTTGACAGTTGCAGTAGTCTGTCTACTTACATTGATTTGTTTCTGTAGCAACTGTTTTGATCTTTATTGTAATCTAGTTCTGCATTTGCAAGAAACAGATATTGGACAGACTTATTTACCCCAAATTAGTGGCAGTGCGCAGGCCTATTTCTTCCTTTGAAAGGGGGATTTACCCTCTTTGTGGGGTGAAGTAGGAGCCCCATCTTTTTCTGCAATATAGGGATTCACCTGGATATGCAGAAATATCCTGGGTTTTTTTGGCAGTCCCATTTTTCTGTCTTAGCACAGACTATGCAACTTTACTATTAGAGGGAACAACCTGGGAGACTGCAAGGAATCGCAAGGCAGAGAGGAAAATAAACAATTTAGAAATTACTCTGCATACACACGTACCAAGCTCCCTCTCTCTGATTCTATTATTTATCTATTTATTTATCAACATTTATATCCCGGCTTTCTGTCCTCACAAGGGCCATCAAGGCAGCTAACAAATTAAAACATACATACTAAAATCACATTATAAGAACATTAAAATCAACCAAAACATAATTAAAAGTTAAAAAACAGAGCTTTAAAAACAGACATAAAAACAACAATTAAAACAATTGTTGTTGTATTGCCTTCGACAATACAACAATTAAAACGTTTAATACAATTAAGACTTTGAGCATGAAGGCGAGATCACTGAGGGTATGGAAGTGAAACAAGTCTTCACTTGCAGGTGGAAAATGGCCACAGAATGGGACAGATGAATCTCGCTGGAGAGAAAGTTCCAGAGTTTTGGTACTAGACACTCTCAGGTGCTTGAACAAAGTTCAAATCCTATGTTTGTGTTTCTTTTGATTGACTCTTAACATTCCATGCATACAAAAAGCATTTTTAGTCTTTATTAGAATGTTGCAAGGGTGACCTGCAGGCCACACGATGATGTCACTTCCCAGGGTGACCTGCAGGCCACACGATGATGTCACTTCCCAGGGTGACCTACAGGCCACACGATGATGTCACTTCCCAGAAGTAACATCATTGCACAGCCCGGGACCAAACGCATGTGAACAGCAAAGATAAGGTAAGTGCCAAGTCACCCAAGCACTGACCTTATCTTTGCACAGGTGGAGGGACCTGGCAACCCTATGAAATGCTATCATGATTTGTACATGTCACACAGTTCATACTGACTTACACGACATGATCTGCCTTGGATCTCACTGAGAAAGGTAGATTGTAAATAAGATAAATGATAATTATGTACTTTAGATATAGCAATAATGTTATCATCCAAATACTCATCCATCACTACACAGTGTGAATGGCAGCATCGTATAACACGTCTCTTGTTATGCATACTGGAATGTGTGTGTTATCTAAGATTATTAGATGAGCTTTTTACTGTAACAATATTGCTGCATGCAAAATCTTATAGCAAGCTATTATTTTTAGACAGACCCTGGACGGCAGGATCTTTTAATTTTGGATTTTAAGTTTAAATAAAAGGGTGTTATTTTCATATGTGGAGCTTCTCTCAATGTTTACAGTCCTCTGATAAGCCAATTCTAATAAGTTAAAATTATATATTTGAAGCAACCAATGTGAAAGATAATAGAATGTACTAATCTTTCTTAGCTCACATATATTTCATCAGATAGTCTGTAATTTCTGCATTACTGAGTTATTTCAAATAATTTTGCTGGATTTTAGAGCAGCTACTTTTACTTTAACAGTTAAGGATCTGTTGTTCAATTACTCAGGAATGCAAATCTAATTAGCACTTTTTCATGTGCTCTCACAAAAACCACATTATCAAAAAAAAGTTCAATTAATTTTTGGGACTCTTTATTTTTTAAATTTCAGCTCTGAATAATTTATTCCTCACAGAAATGCATAACAGGTGGTGAAGAAAAAGGTAGCTTTAGTATTCTTTCAAAACCTTGGCTTATTTATTACATGAACTGTGATACAAAGAAACCTTTTTAGATGTTTGACAAGGCATCCACATAGCACATATAAAAAATATATGATGAAAACAAAGTAAAGTTCCAACACGACAGTTTAGCAAAAATTTAAAAATGAAATACGTTCTTCACCAAGTTGTAACGGTTTTCAAGACTAACCAAACTTTCTCCAGAATAATTTACTAGTGTGGACATTGGAACATAGGAATAGTATTAGCCCTTCAAGTGCAAAAGAAAGGAAGATCTCGTTCTCAGGACCATTTGTTTAGGTATATATTTCTTGTTATTTACTCAGTACGTTTTAATCCCACCCTTCCTCCAAGGAGATCAGAGAGGTATACAAATTTCTCCCTTCCTCCATTTTATCCTCACATGAATTCTGTGGGGTTAGGGTTGCCAGTCCTCCACTGGGGACAGGAGATCCCCAGGCTCCCACCCCCCAACCCCCGCTTATCTGGCCAGCAGGGGGAATGCACCTACCAGGGTGTGCGCCTGGGTCACACAGTGAGCCCCCATGTGCCACAGTGGCTTGGATAGAGCCCGGATCACTCCTGCACTCCACAGCGGCCAGATCCAGGCCAAATGGGGCCCAATTCAGGCCGATTCAGCCCAGATTGGGCTGCTGTGGAGCATGGGAGCACGCCCACGGTGGCCCGTGGCCCGCACAATGACATCACATCCCAGAAGTGATGTCATCACACAGGCTGGGAACACATGTGCGTGACCACCACATAGCAGGTAGGTACCAGGCCTCCCATCTTCTGCCTGTGGGGGTGGGGGACCTGGCAACCCTATGTGCAACTTGCTCAAGGTCACCAAGCAAGCTTCATTGCACAGCAGGGATTTGAATTTGGGTCTCCCAGATCGTAGTCCAACACTCTAACTGTGATGGAATTAGGGATGTGCGCTTTGGGTTTCCAATTCAGGTAAAATACCTGAATCGGACCCGATCCATAAAGACCTGATTCAGAAATCACGAATTAAAGCTTTCCGAAGCATTCGGAAAGCTTTCGGGCCAAGTTTAAAGAGGCCCCTTTCCTGCTGCTTGAAAGCGGCAGGGCCCTTTAAACATCCCCACCAACCCCCAGCCCCAGCCCCCCCCAGCCCCATTTACCTTGGCCCTGCCGCTGATGGTGGAGGTGGCGTTGGCGGCCATTTGAGGGGCAGGAAGGGCCGGAGGAGGCAGTTCCGGTCTACCCCACCGCCCTGCAGGCCCAGATGAGATGGTGTGGCAGAAAAGGAGCCAGCTCCGGGTCGTCCCAGCCTCACGTGTGCTGCTACTGCTGCCCCCCTCTCCCTGCCGGCCAGGTAAGTGGGTGGGGGTGGAGGGGTTGCCTCGGGGGTGGGGTAGGAGGTGGGGTTGGGGGTGGGTTGCTTCCCCTCACTTCAGTATGCTCCAAATATTTATGGAGCATACCGAAGTGAGTAAATACCAGTATTCCAAAGCAGCTTGCCGCTTCGGAATTCTAGTATTTCCTAAATTTTTTCACACTTCAGGTTTACCCAAATCTTTTCAGGATGCACACCCCTAGATGGAATTAGAGGCACCACTGAGATAAGCATTTCTACTCCACTGCCTCTTACCACCCCAGGACAAAAAGGTATGATTTAGATGATAGATAGACAGACAGACAGACAGACAGACAGACAGACAGATAGACAGACAGATAGACAGACAGATGAACAAAAATTTACAACTCTATTTAACGAAGGGATGTTCTCCTAAACATGAGACAAGTCTCATAGCTCAATGAATAGCTCAAACTCATCACAGAGACATCATATATATCATATATAGTCTGTTATCTCACCAATTGCCTTCCCAATGTATTTCCACCTGTTTATAGAATGAATACACAATGGTATGCAAGGAAAAACTTCATCAGCCCTTCAATTGCTAAATGTACTTCAGCACAATTTCTTGTATACTTTCTTCAACATGGTATCAGAAGCTGGTAGTGGTGTGCATTAAAAAACCAGTATTTTTTAATTCAGCTATCAGCAATCTGACAAATATCTGCATTCCTGATATTCAGGTCAAAAAATACCGTTCAGTACTCGGATTCAGCAATTTTTCAGGAATCCAAATATGGCTCCATATTCTCTATGGGGGAACTTTCTTGGGGTGGCTGAAGGGTCTGTGTCATAACCCCCTCTGATAAGCCCTCTATTCTACCCTGAAGATTGCACTGACTTATACTTTGTAATCTGCCTTGAGTCTCAGTGAAAAGACTACAGATAACATTAATTAATACATTACTATTACTATTGTGGCAAATTTTTGGATAGTTTGATTTTTCAGCTCAAAATTTGGTGTATGTGGGGGGTTTCTGCAAAAAAGCAACCCAGCCCCTAAGATATGGAACGATGCACAGAACTACCCCTCCCTTAATAACGTACAGTTGAAATTTTAGCATACTTCACACTCATCTGTGTGATAAACTGAAAGCAAACTTAAATAGAGACAGTTTTGCAGGGGCCAAAAGAGTTTGCAAAAAATCCCTGATCTACCTCAGTTGTAACGACAATTACAGATTATAAATCTGGAGGACACTTTTACAAAGGGACTATAGTTTATGGAACTATGCATTTTTTTGTTTTTATTGCATTGTTTCCTAATTTCTGTAATCCAGTTTTTGCATTTATTTCATGTTTTTACTGTTATGGCATTGTATTCTAGCTTTGTAATCCAATCTTATTACACTGTTTATTATATATCTTATACAGTTCCTGCTGCACTGTTATATATTGTAATTCACCTTGAGTCTCAGCGAGAAAGGTAGACTATAAATAAATAAATAAGCAAGCTTGGGGAAATATGATCATAAAGAAGCACCTTTTCCTGTAATGTAATGCTTTTCACCAATGGCCGCTTCTGATCTCCCCCCTTACAGAAGATTCTGTTAGATGGAGTGAAGCAGGTAGGTGCAGTGAAAAGATTTTGCATGTCTAAGTAGTGCCAGAAGGATTCCTCTCCTATCAAATAACCACAAGGAAATCATCTTAGGCCCTAGGAATGGAGGTAGGTTCCAAACATGGAATGGTTTGAGGGCTCATTCTATGCCTAGCAAAAGTGCAACCAAACCAAACCATAGGTAAGAAATTCATGGGGCTCACCTGGACCTATAAATTTAACAGACTTTTGTAGTTGTAAATATGAATTCTAACTCTAGGATCGTGTATCTCACAACAGAACATATCATAGCAATAGGTATGACTACAAATAAATCATAAGGCTGTGGTTAAACTGATTTTTTGTATAATGGTAAGGAGAACACTTCCTACATTATCACCATTCGAGAACATAACCAAGCCAAAACCACCATATAAACATTTTTAGATGATGCTACATGATGTATATCCAAACTGGTTTCTAAGTCAGATCACATCTGAGAAGTTCTACCAGTAAAGAAACATGTAAAATTATTGTACCTAATTTCAAATTTGGAGTCATCCAAAGTAGGATACACAACCCACTTTATGCAACAGTGGTGAAGAAAAGATACGCTTTTTTTCCCTACTGCCACCATCTCCAAGGCCTTCAAACACATGCTGTGGTGGTGCTTTGTCAAATTCAGCCTGAGCTTTCTGACACTACCACTGCAGACATCACCCACCTCCGTACTAATCCAAGGAATCTGGTCTCCCATTTTTTTCTCCAATTGAAATGACGGTCACATTAAGTTACTTGTTTAGCTGCTGCATATAAAACAGCTTGTTTCAAGATGGTTTTGTCTTTGCATAGACACGGTGTTAATTAAACTAATTGCATTCAAGTGTACAGTTCATATTTTGTTGGTGTTTGTACGGCTTATGGCTTCGGCCGGAAAAGCAATAAACATATTATTATTATTATTACTAATTGCATTCTTATTTGTAAATAATCTTCTGGAGATTAGTAATCCTCATATGATGGAAAGACATGTGGCAAATTTTTAAAACATATCCTTTAGTTAAAGGAAGTATTTCTATATGCCATTAGTTATTTAAATTCAGAAGTGAAAATAAATATACAAAATAAGTCAGAGGCCTTCTGCTTCGAACTAAATAACCAAAAGGAATGCCAATAGTATACTTGGCAATGGCTCCAGTTATATGCTTGCTACAAAGACATCTTACGGCTATTAACTATATTTAGCTTGATACCAAATCAAAAAGTCAGACTGGAAAAATGTCACTAAGTCCTCCGTCTGGAGTCAAACTCAGCCTTGAAAGATTTTCATACCACTGGATTATGCATAAAATCTCTCTCATCTGAAATAATAAAAGAATGTTTGTGTGACCTTATTGGAGAGAAAGATGGGATATAATTGAAGTAAAACTTTAAAAAATAAAATCAATAATAAATTATATACCTTCTGATTATTCATTATATTTTAGGCTCTCATATTCTAATCATATAGTAAAAGAGAGCATTAACAATGGATGAAATTTTAATTCTGTTGATATAATGGAGTCAGCATCTTTCACCTCATTCCTCCTGCCTCCGCTGCAGATGGAATCTTACTTCATGATAGCATATATATGATATATATATAGCATATATGATATATATAGCATATATATTAAGTTACTTGGTTAGCTGCTGCATATAAAACAGCTTGTTTCAAGATCATTTTGTCTTTGCATAGACACAGTGTTAAGCTCATCCCATATATGCTCATGATGACGTATATATAAGAAATGGCATTTTTAAAAGTTCTTAGAGAAACCTTATATAATTTTAAGCGTAATTGTAATAAGAAAGTATTAATTTCTAATTTCAAAGTTAGCATCAGCATCACTGGTCAGTTAAGGAAAACTTTAGCAGGAACTACTTACTTGCTGACTTCTTTATATTGGGCTATTTCTTCAATATAAAGGAGATCATGCAATCGTGACTGATAGTTACTCTTGGTCAATGATTTATCCAAGACCGATTGTGTAAAAAGCTGGTCAGCAGATAGAGGAATTTGGTATCTGATCAGAAGGCTCTTCTCCAATTCAGTAGTCTCATTTGGCTCAAATTCTACAATAGTTTTAGAAGTGGAATCCCAACGTTTGGCTGTAGTTAATAGTTGTTGCCGTGCATTCATCAGGTATTCAAGATCTGTATGCAAATAGACAAACACGGGAAGACAGTAAATTGGCATTCTTCTCCTTCCATCCAGAGATAGCCTTATCTAATTATCCATACCCTGGTAACCAGGACAGATTATTACAATGTGGTACATAATTGATTCAGAACACAATACCAAAGTAATTGACTAACTGGTCAGAACATTCGACCACTGCTCCCCCTATTTTCCTGGGCACAATTTGAAGTGCTGGTTTTGCCGTGCAAAGCCTTAGACAACTTGGGACCTGTGCATATAACAGAAACAGAAACAGGCCATCTGTTCTTGTATGAATCTGCCCGTGATTAAAACGATCTTTAGAGCTCTTTTGCTGAACGTTCAAATGGCTACCAGAGAACAGGCTTTTGTGAAAAGTGTCCCAGTAACGGAACATGCGTCTCAGAGATGCTCGTCTGGCACCTTCTCCACTGAGTTTTAGAAAGCAATCTGAAGTTCATTTCACAGGGGGTAAGTGATTTATTTAAGAGTATACATATTTAAGATTGCAATGTTAGGGAGCTATCTAAACAGGACTAATCAGAAGTAATCTCATTATATCCAATGGGGCTTACACCCATGAAAGTGTTCTTAGGATTGTAGCAGCTGTCAAAACTGTTTGCTTTGCCTAAGCTTTAACTAATTTTCTGCTTCTGCCTGCTATATTATTGGTTTTCATGTATTTTTCATTTTTCCTCCTCTACAAACTGCCTTGAAAATTTCATTTGAAAGGTTAAAAGTATACAAAGAAATAAATTACTTGCACGTAAGTGGAACAGAAAAGGTTTTGTAGAACACAGAGGTGCCCTAAAACACATACATGTAAAATAAGGGGAAACTACAAAAGTTATTTATCTTAAATGACTAACATGGTTCGTCTCTTCAAAAAAAACCCTCAGCACTTAATTCAATATTACTGAACTATATTACAACAATCAAATTTCATATACAAGTATCCATGCTGCAGGAAACATTCACAACTATTACCACCCTAAAAAGGTCACAACTACCAAAAATTATTGGAAAATGCATCAACATTATGTTGATGTTATTTGGAGACACATTCAATTCTGAAAAGCAACTAAAGAAAATTGATCTATTACAGACAGTAAATATGTAGTTCCCATGGTACCTGTTCATTAGAAAGTCACAAGCTTTTTTCATAAACAATAATTTTCTTATAAAATAAAACTGAACCATAATTTGTAAAATTGAACCAGAATTTGTTTTGCTTTCTCTACATGATTAATGAGAAATGCGATGTGAATGGCATGGCACAATTACTTAAGCACAGTTCAATTCACGCTGTTCTCTAATCTCCCTCTTTATGTTTGATACTAATCATAATAGATTTATAAAACAACTGAGACAAAACTTGTCTTCTATTGATTTATATACAGTCATGATACTTAAACCACTGTCCAATGATTCTGCATGCTGATCATTCTTTTTCTATGGAAAGCCCACACTTTAGCATACTTATTGTTGAGCCTGTGGGCATTATTGGACTTCTGAGAACAGGTAGCATGTACCACCACAAATGGTCTTCCAAGGCGCAGGAGCAATCTCAAAATCACAAGCTCAGTATCCTCCTGTAATGTTTATGAACTGGTGTACACTACAGACCACTGAATAATTCTCATTCTCATGTTACATTCAACGGGGGTCATTAAGTAGAATTCTCTTAATTCCTCCCTGCTGAATTTCTCACTAAAATTCAGCAATCCATTTTTATCCCTATTTTTAGGAGTTAGTTCAATTTCAAATCAATTCCTCTTTCATGAAGAGGAAGATTCCATTAGATCTCAAAGAAATCACATGTTCTAACCATTGCACAACACTGTCTTTGATATCTCAGGAAAGTTCTTAAACCCCTCTCCCTCCAATTATGTAAAGGACGGGATATTTTCCACCCTCATTCTCACTGCTGCCTTTACCCCCAGCATCTTATATTGATCTCTTCTCCATTTTATTCTTTTTTTTTCCAGAAACATGCTTTAGCATTTATTGAGAGAAATACTGGGGGGCAGGAGGAAGGACGGCGAAAGGGCTCTGGACCCCCCAGGGCAGAGGGCGATGCACAGCCACACTGAGGAGCGTCTTGACTGAACCCGCATAGTCCCAGCCGCTCTTCGGCGCCCTTTAGCCAGGCCAGGCCGTCACTCTGGGTCTGCGGGCGTCCATTGGGTCAGTCGAGCTTGACAAAGCCTATGTCCTTGGCGTACTGGCGGAAGCACTGGTGGCACATGTTGAGGCCGTACTTGCGGATGAGGCCGTGATGGTTGGAGCAAACGCGGCAGGACCGTGAGCCCTGCCTGAACTTCCTGGGGTGGCTCCAGTAGAGCTGCTGGTGGCCCATCTTGCTGGCGCCGGAGCGAAGCAAGAAAGGAAGGAGGGAGCGGAGGGCACAGGTGTGGCTCATCGGCCAGGCCGCCCTGCCCCTCCCTTCTCCATTTTATTCACACAAAAATCCTGTGAGGTCAGTTAGGCTGAAAGTGTGTGACTGGCCCAAGGTTATCCAGGAAACTTCCATCACAGAAGTGGGAGATAACCCGGTTTGACATCCTAAACACTACACCACAATGTCTCAATTTTTATCCTTACTACAATCCTATGAGGTAGATAAGGCTGAAAGGACTAAAGGATGCACAGAGCACATTGTAAGGCAAAAACTATACTATCACATGGCAAAAACCCCCCCCAAAACTTCCAAAGTAAATTAATGAGATATCAAACAGAATTCCTCTTTTTAAAGAGGAAAACAGAATAAGAGGAACTAATTGCTATATCTAAAAAAGAAAATTTCAGAAAAAGAAATTCCACATACCCCATAACACTCCTACATTCAACACACATACATCTGAATATGTGATTTAAACACCTCATTTATCCAGGTATTGGCCCTGGTTTCGTTCGTAAAGTGAATGCACAATAATTGTTTCTTACAGACAGATGAAGGCATGTACATGCAAGATGTATGTGTGTTCAGTATAAAATGAGCAGGGTTTGAATGGTGATGCCTCCTTTGCTGTTCTGCAATGCCTCCTGTTCCAGTGAGGGGATGGAAAGTCAGGACTGGCTTGTTGGTATGGGAAAGAGATGTTACCAGAATTGGTCTCTTTGCAATAAAATGATTTGTGGGGGAATTAGCAAGCAAGGAGAATGGCTATGCAAGAGGCCGGCAACCACAGGGATCTATCACCAACTTCTACCAGGTCCCTTCCCAAAACAGCAAACAAGGCTGGTTCTTAAAGTCCAACAATAACTTTTATTAAGAACAAAATGGCATGCACATACACTCGCAATTACGGGGTAAAACTAATCACACACACACACACAGAGTCCTAGGAAGCTGTCAGAAATTGGGAATAGAGAGAAAGGGAGCAAATATATCTACCTATCCTGAAGATGGGGGTCCAGTCCGCGGGAGGAGAGAGTAGCTTCGAACGCCAGCGTCCTTGGCTAGGAGAGCAAGAGGCTTGAGCAAACCTCAAGGGAACAGTGCTTGTGGATCCAGAAGCGTGTATGATGAGAGAGAGGCTTAGGGAGGTGACCCTAAGGGAGCAGCGCTTGGACTCAGGAAGCGTGCAAAATTTGAATGAGGCCAGGGCTCTACCTTTATAGATAAAATGTGCCTTGAGGTGGAAGAGCCCACCTAGCCGTTAGAACGAAAGCTCCAACGGTCAGTTCCTGGATTTGGCAAAAGGTTTGAGTACCTTGATTGGTAGCTGCCGGGGTGTGGGAAAGCACATGCAAAACATGTTCTAGCGCTGCACAAAAGGGATAGTTTGTTAGTGAATTCCACCAGAGCTGAGTTGATGGATTTTAGGTGGGGACTGTACTTTCCCAGGAACAACTGTACATACTTATGAATGTCATTTGATTCTCTCCTCAATCAAGAACAGGAGATCTCATCACGGAAGAAGGGAAAGGAATGTGTTAAGTGGGGATGACTCTGCAAGACCTTTGTTGCACTGGACACCTATGGGGCTGGCGGGACTGCAAATCCAATCACCTCTTAATCACGCCACATTCCTGTGTGGCATTCCATGCATGCCGTGTTCTCCCAGGCAGGATTCAGCAATTGTCGGAGGTCCTCTGGTGGCAATACAGCAGCCAATTTAAATCCAGAGGCATGGTGATATTAAAAACAACCATATTAAAATGGCTATTAAAATGGTGGAGGCTGGGCCGACCACTTAGAGATGCTTTGGGAAAAAAGGAGTTGGGTGCTAGGAAACACTGACAGGTGCCATGCCACACTGATCTTCACAAGATTAGAGGCAGTATTTTAAAAAGTTGCAAACAGCCCACATCAAATGCAGACCAAGAAACAAAATCCTTGTAATACCTTTTATTAGAGCCAACCAAAATGATACACAGTAGTATGCAAGCAGTATAAGGCAGGTTTCAAAAAATATACCCATATGTACTAAATAACCATGTTAACTAATATGAACCTACTCCCATTCACACTTCTTTGATTTAATTCCTACATGAGCTGTGAGATGTTGCACAATTATATACAACTATACCATAACAAAGATATAGAATCTGAAGCATTTAACTTTACTAGTAAAATAATTTTGATCATATTTAATGCTTAAATAAGACTGTAGGTAACAAATAGGGGTGGGCATGAACAGCGAAAAAAACGAACTGTGCGGTTCCTGGTTCGTGCATTTTCACAAACCACAAACTTCCATGAACTGGGGCAAGTTCGTGAACCAGTTTGTGGTTCGTATGTGAGGTTTAAATGCCCCTTTCCGCTTCAAGCAGCAGGGAAATGGCCATTTAAACCCCACTCACAGTTTAAATGGCCATTTCCCCACCGGTCCGAGTGGAATTCCCAGCTGACCAGCCCGCTGTTTAAATGATCAGCTGCTTGTCGGGGATCTCCCCGACAAGTAGCTGATCGGTGGGTTTAAATGCCCCTTTCCCTGCCGCTTTGCACGGCATGGAAAGGGGCACTGCTTTTTTAAACCAGCATACCAGTTCGGAAGATCATGGAAAGGAGCTTCCATGAACCACCGGTTCATGGTTCTTTTTGGTTCGTGTTCTATTTTGTGCTCATCTCTAGTAATAAACCAACTTCACATTCTGGTTTCATATTCGGTTTTGATGAATCTTAACTAAGGAGAGTTAGTAATGGACCATGTTCAGACACTCACATCAATTAATATTAGTTTAATTAAACTGTTGTTTCATATGATGTGTGATCTGAAACTTAAGTTTGTGTGCTGTGTGAATACAGGCATCTGGTTTAATTCTGACTTGCTCCCTCATAGCACCATCCCAGGCTCAGAGAAAAGACCATGAAACCAGCAATTGTCAAAGCAAACCAGGATTCATGACCATCTGTAAATTGAACTCTGGTTTCACAAACTATCCAGAAAATAAACTGGGGTTTTGTGTGATGAGTCTAAGTGAATTATTTTTATTGCTATGAACTACTTTTTAGATCATATGGATTAAAAAAATCAGATCAACTATACCAAAGGAGATGGATTTACTGTCTTCTGAAGGTACAACTGAGCTTGCTGCCCCTACCTGGCAGGGGTGGTGGTATGGACCTGTCCAAGTGATCTGCCTCAGAGACTAATGTAGCTTGTTGGTTTCCAGGCAGCTCTGGTGGATTTTGAAAACCTTCCCAGTGACTCTTGTCAGGGTCACTCCTTGGCATCCTCAACCATGCTCTGGTAGCTTCCCCCCCACCCCCGGCTCCATAGTATACCATGGATCGGAAGGATATGAAACAGATTGGAAGGTGACTACACCATCACTGGTGGAAAGCTTGGAATAAATCAGAGTTCACCCCACTCAGCTCTGCTGTTTGAATTCGTTTGTGACTTGATAACACCTAAGACCAACGCTGCTAAGTTAATTCACACTCTAGCTGGGATGTCTTTGAGAGGTTCTTTTCTGACAAAATTTCTCTCATCCATTCCATTTGGAAATTTAGCTAGTTCAAAATGTGGCATCATAAAGATTGTCTGGGGCTAGCCAACAGGAACACACCTTGCTATTTTAAAATAGTGACCTTGGCTCAATTTGCTTTCAAGTTCAATTCAGGGGGTGCTGTTTATGACCTTTAAAGGCCTTTATGGCCTAAGACCCACATATCTAAATAATCATATCTTTCTATATACTCCTGCCCCTGTGAGCCTGCTTTGGCCTTCAGGCTGCCACCTTGCTAGCTGTTACACTGCTTAGGGTGGCCTGCCTAGCATCAGCTACACCTTATGCTTTTCCCATCATAGCTCCCACCCTATGTAACAGACTGCCTGAGGAGGGAGGGGAGCATTGTCTCTAGAGGTACTTAGGAGGTGCTACAAGGCTGGGATTTTGCCAAGTCTTTTAATAGGGTGTAAGGTGCAGACATTTTTGTCGGTGGAGGGGTGTTATTTGGGGGTTTCCTGTATATTTTAAATTTGTAGGCCACTTTAAATCATTGGGGAAGGACACACACAAATATTTTAATAAACAAATAATGCTTGTCTATGAAGAACCAAAGAAACGTTTACTTCAAAGAATTGTCAATAGTTTGGGGCCTGGAATTATTATTCATTTGGAAATAAAGGCAACATTTTGGGTGGAAGTGCCAAAAGTTGCAATTTTGGTAAGGCCTGTGGGATGCTTCAACGTATCATCCTTATTTCTTGTGCTGCGCTCATCATTATCCCTGTGGAGTTCCGGATCAGGTTCAAGGTGTTGGATTTAATCTATAAAACCCTAAACGGACTGGGACCAGCATACCTGAGGGCCGCCTCTCCCTGTATATGCCCCAGAGGATGTTGAGATTAGCAGGTAAACACCTACTGGTGGTCCCTGGCCCCAGAGAGGCTTGATTGGCCTCAACCAGGGCCAGGGCATTTTCGGTCCTGGCCCCGACCTGGTGGAACTCTCTGTCGGAAGACACTTGGGCCTGCCAAGATCTTCCATCTTTTTGGTGGGCCTGCAAGACAGAGATGTTCTGCCAGGCATATGGTTGAGGCCAACATTAAATCCATCAAATGAGTCTCCCCGCCAGTCTCCTACCTGGGAGGCACTATATGGCCACCTGCCCTCCCACATGCATGAGCAGCCACAAGATATTGATCTAGACCTTCACCCTTTCTATATATGGTGAGCAGGTAAATTTCTTAAATTCTTGTGTTGTGTTGTGGAATCTGTGATTTTACTGTATGCCTGTATTTTATCTTTTTTATTGTAACCCTCCCTGAGCCCACTCGTGGGGAGGGAGGGCTATAAATCAAATAAATAAATAAATATAACAACAACAACTCCTGCCCTTGATCTGTTTTGAATTCTCAGTATTGAGAAATCTTGGCAGCTGAAAGCAAAGGGAATATGGATATTTTTAAAGATAAATAGATTCAACTTAGGGAATAAAGTGTTGTATTTTAGGATTTTGTTTTTTGTTCTTAAGCAATGTTAATGCAAGCAATGCCATGTCTCTGCATCCTCACAGCAAAACTTTATTGATGTGACTGTTTTGATTAGCCAGAATTTTATATAAAGATCAAAGAACACTTCCGGAAAAGACCACAGTCATGCCCCTGAAATTATCATCCAACTCACACTGAATTGTATTTTGCATTGCAACAACATCACAACTTGTGCATTCTTCATGCTCTGGGCTACAAATGTTCAGATCATCTGGAAACAGCAGATCACAAACAATGGCATTTTCCTTAAAGTTTTGCTCTATCAGTGCTGGAAATGGAAATCTGTTGTACATAAATAAAGAATGGAATGAGCAAGAAAGCACCTGCAGCTCTAGCCAACCCAGATTCTGAAAGCAGAAAATTTCAGTCAGCTGCATAATTTGTGCCGCTCATCACAAGGCCTTTGTGCATATTAAGGATATTAAGTTTCACAAACCTGGTCCTGGTGCAATCTCTCATAAATAAGATGACAGAATAAAGAACAAAAAAAAATGTACTAAAGTAGCTGCCAACAATATGTTCAAAATCTAAAACAAAAAAATTGACTATAAATATGTACCTAGTGCTTAGATTTTATTTTCCTTCATCTTTCTGTATTACAGTTAAAACTGGGCTCTTCTTTTGTATAAACTGCAAAACAAGCCAGTTCAAAAATATCTGAAATTAGTAAATCTATTCTGAGAACTGTAACAGACTGACAGTGAAATTCCAGCAGAGTTACTGATTTCAATGGACTGGAGTAATGGTGCATTGGATTACACCAGGGATGGACTAACCTGTCATGTATGCCAGCATCCATGCTATTTTTGTGTTCATATGCCATATGTCATTATTGTATTACCATGCATGCCATTGTTCCATTTTATACTGAGAATGATATAAGCAGCCATGCCATCACTATGTTGTACATATTGCCATGATGCCTAAGTTCCATGCTGTACCGTATGCATTTCATATAATTCATCTGAAGGTATTTATATTGCTAGTACTAATTTCTAGAGGAGCAAACGGCCTCTTATCGCTAAGAAATATGCGCTTTCACTTTTGAGTGGCCTTGGGCCGAAGCTGCAGCTGTGTGCTGAAATGTATCTTTTCACAGAAGAGAATGATTTCACTCTGTACTTTGTCTAGACTAAACTGCTTGGTCCCGATGTAACTTTTTAGGTTTTCGCGCCTGAATGCAAAGGGGCGGGAGAACGTCCCTCTATATCACTAGTCCTATTGTTTGACTAATTACTTCTGCCAACTTCTATGAGTGAATACCTGAACTGAATAGATCTCTAAATGAAGTTTCCTCAACCAATACACCTGTTTGCTTGCTGTGAGGGACTTGGAGATCTTACTGCCAGGGACTGATAACCTATGACTGACATAACCCTTCGACTTACTGGGAAAGCTCTCAGTGGGCTGCTGCCCTGGAGGGTCACTAGCAGCCGGGAACAAACTGATCCAAAAGGTCCCTGACATACAGACAGGGCTGCTCAGCCTGCTGGAACCAAGGCACAGTGATAAAATGGAAAGCCAATACCTTGGATAAGCCAACGTTCATTTCCATCACTGCCTGGGGTACATGTCAAGTAGCCCTTGCATGAACTAGAGAGGCCACTTGGCTCAGCTTGCTCCAGAGCTCAAATGATCATTTTACTGCCAAGCAAACTAGTTCTGAGGTTTACATATTCCTTATACCTAAACTGGGTGTTGGACTACATCGCCCATGGCCTTTCCACCCCTATGATTCTATGAGCAAAGCAATGCTGGTTTCATTTCTCTGTCACAGACAGAGAATTAATTTTTTATGCTATGACATGCATATTTTCTAGCATTCACCCCAAAGCAAACTCAGTTGGAATATTATGATACAAACAGGCTGCCAATACTTCAGATTTTGGTTATGTTTGGCAGATTGCTCTTCAAGTGGTGAGTTGTGACATAAGTAGCAACACAGCAATATTTTGGTGAAAGTAAAAGACAGATGGAGAAAGGAACAGAGAATACTAAACGCGAAGAGAAAAATTAACATTACAGACATAGTAAAGATAAAAATAATATGCAAAATGAGGAAAAACCCTGAAGTGCATTCTGGGTTAGAGGCTGGTATTCCCAGTGGGTTCCTGAACTACCGTCTCTGGTCTGTCTAACCACACAGTGCAAGACTTACGGGCACTTAAATTTTCAAAAAAGGGTAGCTGTTTTTGCCAAGAATTCCCTCTTAATGCAGGTTCCCACTCTGCCTTCTGTGCTATTCCTGAATGTCTGCTGATCAGCAGAAACAAAATTTCGCAGGGAGGGGCTCACTGGACTCCATTCAGTGGAGGAATCACTAAAAAATGCCACTGCTACGCCTTAAAGTCTTCAGAACAGCATGGCTGAATAAATGCTGCTGAAAGTCACAATTGAATTAATTAGGTCCCACAAATGCTTAGGAGGTACTCTAAAGCAAGCCCTCCAACAGTTGGCAACAACACTGGACGCTTCTCAGCTCTTTGGAATGACCATAATAACAAAAGAGGAATAAGGAAAAGATGACTAACATCCATGAAGAAAGGATGACTGTAGTTCGAAAGCTACCCAGTGATGTAAACAGATCAGTTCTGTGAGGACTGAACTGCTAGTGCTAAGAGAGACTATGAACTTATCTGTAATGAAAACTATGAATAAAGAATAATGCTCTTAACTGAAACAAATATGTTAGAGTTTTAATACTGAATGCTTAAGTAATTTCTTAAACACTTGGTGGTTTTTGTTACAGACAAAACGATCCAGTTCCGAGAATAGCTGTTATCAACATTAATGAGATTTCCCTTCCTGAAATGCACAGCCCAATCCTAGGAGTGCTTGCAACGGGTTGCAACTTCGTCAGCGCAACATAGCCCACATCCTTAAGCTAGAGCTGGCATCTGATCACTGCATCTGCTGTTCTTCCTGAACAATGAGGTTTTCCGCACAGGTCTTTTCCTTCAGTTCTGGCTCCACACAGCTTCAATTTATCCCCTGATTTCTACATGCATTTTTCCCCTTTAATTTTTGCTTTTGGTTTTCTGGTTTCTCACCCTCCCCCCCCCCCCGAGTTCTTTTGAGTAAAAGTACTCTGATCTTTTCCTGGACGTTGGCTTTGAGTAGTTCTTTTCCCTCATGCACAATGTTTGTTTCAGTTTTGTTTGCCCCACCCACTCGCACCCAACTTCAATCCACTTTTCAATGACTGGACTTCACTCCCGCCTTCCTTTCCCCCCTCCTGTTTCGCTTTCATTTTTTTTTTAATCGTCAATTTCATGTAGATATATTCACCTACCATTGTAATAATAGGCGCAACAGGTTTTCTGCATTCTCAGCTTTCATTTTTTTTTTAAAAAAAGTAAGCCTCTAGCCCCCTTTGCTACAGAGATATGCTTTTTTCACTACATCTCTGCAAGGGAAAGGGATAGAGACTTATTTATTAAAAAAATAAAATATGGAAATTCAGAGAATGCGCAGGACCCGTTATTACAATGGTAAGTTGATATATTGATATGGCATTGATGATTTTTTAAAAATTGCAAAAACCCTGGTAGCCCAGGAAGGGGTGGGCAGCCACTTCTGGTGCCAGAAAAGCAGCTCAGTTTGAAAGCACACAGCCACTGCTGCTCTGGGCTCTATTTCAACAGAGGTTGGTTTGCCCTGCCAGTGCCTGCCTCTGCCTCCTGGCTCTGGATCAGCCTGGTTAGGGTTCTTCGCTTTGAATAGGAGGGCTGAGTTATGGGTGGTAGAGCAGCTCCCCATACAAAGACTGACTGTGTGTTCATTTTCTACCTTCATTAAAAAAAAATCAGTCCTTATATCGGTATAGCAATATATGCATGCATAAAATATAAAAAAGGGGTACTATGATATCACTAATGATGC
The DNA here is from genome assembly GCF_028583425.1 of Eublepharis macularius. Lineage (NCBI taxonomy): Eukaryota > Metazoa > Chordata > Lepidosauria > Squamata > Eublepharidae > Eublepharis > Eublepharis macularius. Next base: position 13,828,618 of record NC_072793.1, on the reverse strand, counting down.
CATTGATGACAACTGCTCCCTCGCTTGAAAGCCCAGATTATTTAAGATATGTGTGGAAGAAAATAAACTGATTCCACAACTGAAAAAATGCAAAGTGTGGGCAAATGTGTGAGAAAAGTCTACCCAAACCCATTTCAATGCCTGTGGATCTACCACTACAAAAATCATGAATAAGTTGAGTGTGCAGAAAAGCCCAATACCCCATCCAATATCCATGATCCATTGTGTCCATATATTGTTTTGGCTTGAGCACGCAGTAACATTAGTTGTGCGTCCATGCCTGTGGAGGGTGTTTAGGCAATGGGCCCTAATGCTTAATTTGCATTTGAAATAAGACTCCTTTTGTATTTGCATGACTCTCATCATGACTGCAGCTGATACTATCATTGGCTCCATCTTGTCTTAGCAGTGGACTAAAACTTCTTGTTTCAGATCTGAGCTTGCTAGATGCTTAGCTAACCCATATCTAAGCTATGCAGGAGCTTTTACACGATAGCTGTACCAGCACAAGTGCCTCATCCCAAGTTTCTGAGGCAGGATAATTCTTTGACTTGGGACCGTGCACAAGCGCAGCTGTCCGAGCACTTTATCCAGTTAGTGGACCTCTGCTAACTGTAGGTTACTGCTTACCCTAGATCAGGGCTTTTTTTCCTAGGAAAAGAGGCAGTGGAACTCAGTGGGTTGCCCTGGAGAAAATGGTCACATGGCTGGTGGCCCCGCCCCCTGATCTCCAGACAGAGGGGAGTTTTGATGGCCCTCTGCGCCGCTCTGTCTGGAGATCAGGGGGTGGGGCCACCAGCCATGTGACCATTTTCAAGAGGTTCCGGAACTCCATTCCCCCACGTTCCAGCTGAAAAAAAGCCCTGCCCTAGATGCATTTTTCTGCCCGCTGTGGTTTTGTTCTTAGCTCTTTTTTTATACCACAATAAACTTCCCTATATTTCCAGGGGGAGGGGGGCGCCAAATACAGGCACCAATTTTATTTCGTTAATCCTCATCTTTCCACTTTCAACTTCACTGACATCTTTCTTAAAACCAGGAAAAATTCAAAGTCTTGCATTTCTGTTTGCAGCCAAGAAGCACCCAGGCCAGGAGTATACCAAGAACTCCATATCCATGGCAACCTGCAGCTTAACTTTGACACAGATTGACAATGACGTCTCTGTTTTTGTGTTTTGTAATACTATTAGTGATTGACTGAGACATGAGTGTTCTGTTTTGCCCATTATCTCAACACTACCAGCAACAAATGCACTTTTGCCAATAAATTGCTTACAAAATAATTAAAACTTCCTTGGCTGCATGGGTATGGATTCCTGGATATTCTTAAGGATTTTAGCCCTTTCCTTCTAAGTAGTTCATCAAGATGAACAGATGCTACTAAATATAAAATCTTTCTTTCAATTATATGATTGAGTTACACCTAGAAAGATCCTCCAACATTCGACACTGGGCTGTCAAAAATATATTAGATACCTGGCAAAAATAAACAGTCAAAATATGCTTCATTAGCTTAATTGTTCTTACCTTCTCCTTCATCAAGCTATTCCAAACCAAGAAAGGGAGTTCATTTTTACTGCCTTCTTGAACAGGCAGCAGAAAGATAGCTGGCTGTTACTCTGTTCTGTTACTTTGAAACCTTCCCTGTTTAACCCCTGAAAACTCCAGTACAGTTTTTAGTTTAAAATCCGTTCATTCCTATGTTCCTTCTGGTAAATAAAGATTATTTTTGTTTTAGCCTGAAATAAATAGGTGAGGGGAAATATCACACATGCACACATGCTCTGGTCATGCCCAATGGGCCTAGCAAATTAAATGGTGGCAGCTTATACCGAGGGAAAGCAACTTCTGAGTTCCCGTTCCCCCCGACAGCCCTGGGCTGTAGCTGGGTGAAAGGAGGCACCGACAGGGAAGGGGCAGCCTGTCTGGTGGAGCCTCTGGAAGAGGAGAGAGGGGGCTCTGTGCGGATTTGGGTCAGGGCTCTCTGCCTGCTGTAGTGGAGGCTAGACAGGTAGCATGTGGCAGGGGGGGGGGACCCTGACATTTACCTACCTGGGTAACAATGGGTGTGAACAGCTTGTGTGTCTGAGGGTGCGAGATGAGGGGTCTACCTACTTACCTACGCACACGCACACACGCACACACACACATCACCTGTCATAGGCCCTTTATAAAATGAAAACGGGGTTATACTTCCGTGTAACTGTTGTTCATCGAGCGTTCTTCTGTGCAGCACAAATCAGAACTGCGCATGTGCAAGCCAGCCACAGACATTCTAAAGCTTCTAAAGACACAAGACGCTTACCTAGCCTTTTCGCGTGCTTTTCCCCTTGGTGCAGCTCTAAAAGGTGGGGCAAGCAGCTCCCTCCCTCAGTTCTCCAAGCTACTGGTGTTGAAGGAAATTAACAATCGTAAAGAGCACACAGTGGGAAAGGATGGAGGGATGTGTACTTGTACAGAACATTCAATGAAAAACAGTTACAGGTAAGTGCAACCCTGTTTTCATCGACGTGCCTTCTCTGAAGTCCCACATGGGAGACTGGCGAGCTAACTTACCCAGGTGGTGGACATGAAGCTCTTCAGTGAAAAAGACTTTTCTGGACTGCCTGGCCAACAGCTGCATCGCTTCTGGAGTCCACATCAATAGCATAATGCTTGATGAATGTGGACGTTGGAGACCAGGTGGTCACCTTACACAGTTCCACTAGAGGGATGCCAAAATTAAAGGCTGACGATGTGGATTGCACCCTTGTAGAGTGTGCTGTAACTTGCAAAGGATATGGTTGTTTAGACTGGTTATAACAATCCTTAATGAGCCAAACTATCCAATTTGAAATGGTCCGTGCGATTACCTTTTTTGGGCCATTTAAATGAGATAAACAGAGTCTTTTCGGAAAGGAGCTGTCCTATACAAGTAGAAGCACAAAACATGTTTTTTAAAAAAAAATTTATTGGATCAGAAATATTTAATGTCCATTACAATCAATTTCTTTTAGATATTCCAATTCTAACCCCCTCCCTTTCCCCCCCTTTTGATGACTTCCAACAGTTTTCCAACCCCTTGTCTATTTTCCCCTACTCGTTCCAAATTTATTTTACCTATTAAACATATACTTTCACTCTCTTCTAAGCTTATCTATTATATCACAGTGCTATCTCTGTTTCCCTTCCCATTTGACTTAACAACTAAATAATATATTTCTGGCATATATTCTTCAATAATCATTTTAGTAGCCTATACTCTATCTTACTCATTCTGGTCTCATCTTTATGGGACAAACAATTTGTCCCTTGTTTATACACATTCGGCATAAGTCAATCAATTTGACCCCTATTCTGTATGCTACTGTATGTTTTCCCCTCCTTTCTTATATTCATTCATTTTAATTATATAGATTCTCCGTTATACCATTATCAGCCAGCAATGATATTAATTAGTTTCTGTCCTTATAAATCTTATAATAACACCACTATTACTTAATACTATGCATAGTAATCGAATAAAATAATTGCTTAGAAATTTTCAGTTAACTCTCCCCCCCCCCCCCCCGGTATAGTCACTTCTCTCTTCTTTTGTTGTGTTTCAATAATTTTCAAACTGCCACAGTTCTCCTCCCACCTCCCATTTTTTCACCAAGTACTGTTTCAGCTTCTCCCAATCCGTGTTAAACTGTCCTGGATCAAGGTCTCTCAATTTTCTTGTCATTTTGTCCATCTCCGCCATGTACAGCAATTTGTAAATCCAGTCCTCAATAGTTGGCACTTCTTGTACTTTCCACTTTTGCGCGTACAAAAGTCTGGCCGCTGCTGTCATATAAAATAGCAATGTCCTGTGTTGTGCTGGGATGTCCTCCATTCCCAAGTTCAGTAGCAGGAGTTCTGGGTTCTTATTAACTTGAAATTGTAAAATCTCACTTATTACTCTTATTATTTCCCCCCAGTACTGCCTAGCCACCTCACAAGTCCACCACATGTGATACAAAGATCCCTCATGCTTTTTACATTTCCAGCATTTATTAGACATATTCAAATTCCCTAGCGCAATTTTCTTTGGTGTCAGATACCAACGATAAATCATTTTATAGACATTCTCTTTGATATTGGTGCATGTCGTGATCTTCAACGTATTTTTCCACAAGTGTTCCCACGCCTTCATTGTTATTTCTTTATTGAAATTTATAGCCCACTTCACCATTTGCACTTTAACTGTCTCATCTACAGTATACCATTTTAGCAACACCTCATAGACCTTAGAGATTTCCTTTTTGTTTTCTTGTAAAATTACTTCCTCTAATTCCGAGTTCTCCATTCTTATCCCTCCCTTTGCACAGTCCGAGTTGTAAAGATCTCTGATCTGTCTATATTGGAACCAATCATAATTTGAAGACAACTCTTCTTGCGTCTTTATTCTTAATTTAGAAAGGTCTGTTCGTGTTATTTCCTTGTATGTTAGACATTTTTGTTCATTATCAACAGTTCTCGGGTCTATTACTTCATAAGGAACCACCCAAGAGGGAGTTCCTTCCTGTAAGTAATTTCTGTACTTCTTCCAAATTGTGAAGAGGCTTCTACGGATATAATGGTGCAAAAACATAGAGTCTGCTTTTACTTTATCATACCACAGATATGCATGCCATCCAAATATTTTTTTGTATCCTTCTAAGGCCAGTACTTTGCGATTTTTCAAAGTCATCCAATCCTTCAACCACACCAAGCAGATTGCATCATAGTAAAGTCTTAGATTGGGCAGTTGCATTCCACCTCTCTCTCTTGCGTCCTGTAATACTTTCATTTTCACTCAAGGCTTCCTGCCTGCCCAGACAAAGTTCGATATTTTCCTCTGCCATTTTTCAAACTGCTTAGAGTCCCGAATGATTGGTATTGTCTGTAACAAAAACATCACTCTTGGCAACACATTCATCTTGACTACTGCAATTCTTCCTAACCATGACAAATTCAATCTATTCCATTTAATCAAATCTTGCTCTATTTGAGTCCACATGTTCTCATAGTTATTCTTGAATAGGTCTATATTTTTTGCAGTCAGTTCGATTCCCAAGTATTTCACCTTACTTGTTACTTCACAGTCTGTTATTTCCGTTAATAACTGTTGTTTTTGTTTAGTCATATTTTTGCATAATATCTTAGACTTCTTTTTATTTACATAAAAACCTGCCAAATCTCCAAATTCTTTGATTTTTTCTATTACCTTTGGCATATTCTCAATCGGATCTTCCACAATTAACATTATATCATCTGCAAATGCTCTGACCTTATAGGAAAAATCTTTTATTTCTATTCCATGGATCGCATTATCTTCTCGAATCTGTATCATCAAAAGTTCCAAAACTAAAATGAACAACAGTGGAGACAACGGGCAACCTTGTCTTGTACCTTTGCCAATAGTCAGTTTTTTAGTCAACTCATCATTCACCACAATTGCTGCACTCTGGTCTCTGTAGATTTCTTTCACTGCTCTTATGAATCTTTCTCCCATTTGCAGCTGTTCCATAGTGGCAAACATAAAGTCCCAGTTCAAATTGTCAAATGCTTTTTCAGCATCCACAAAGAAGAAACCAACCTCCTTATCACAGCGCCTGTCATAGTATTCAATAGCATTTATAACTGTCCTTAAATTGTCTCTGATTTGTCTATTCGGTAAAAAACCAGCTTGTTCTTCTCCAATAACTTCGGATAACCATCCCTTTACTCTTTCTGCCAGGATCTTCGCAAAGATCTTATAATCATTGTTAAGTAAGGAAATTGGTCTGTAATTTTTAACATTAATCAAGTCTTGTCCTTCTTTGGGGATCAATGATATATTAGCTTCAGACCAAGTGTCTGGAATTCTTTGATCACTCAAAACACCATTGATCACTTCTTTTAAGAATGGTGCCAGTTCATTGACCATTACCTTATAAAATTTAGCTGTAAATCCGTCAGGTCCTGGCGCCTTTCCCAGGTTTGTTGACTGAACTGCCTTTCTTATCTCCTCCTCTGTTACTTCACTATTCAATTTATTTCTCCAATCTTCCAAAATTGCTGGAAGCTTCGTTTTCCCCAAATATGTTGCTATTGAGTCTTTATTCACTTCTTTTTTGTTATACAGTTTAGCGTAAAATTTGTAAAAAGCTCTGCTAATAGCAGTCTGTTCCAAATGTACTTTATTATCCTCACATATTTTATTTATTGTCTTCTTCTCCTTTCTCTTCTTCAATTGCCATGCCAGGTATTTCCCAGGTTTGTTTGCACCTTCAAACGACTTTTGATTCATTCTCTTAAGGTTCCATTCCAGTTCTCTGTTATTCATTGCCATCAACTGCTCTTGAAGGATTTTAATATCCTGATAAATTTTCTTTTTCCCTGGTCTTTTCTTTAAATGTATTTCTTTGGCTTTTATTTTTTCCATAACCTCCTGTCTCTTCTCCTCCCTTTTTTCCTAGCTCTTCCATTTAAGTCCATTAATATGCCTCTAATTACTGCTTTATAAGTGTCCCATACTTTATTGGTCGGTACTTCTCGATTCATGTTGTACTGCATGAAGTACTTAGTTTCCCTTCTCAACATCTCCAAATTTTCTCCTTCTTGTAGCAAGTCCTCATTTATTCTCCATCCTTTCCTCTTAGTTCTTTTCCCGAACTTCCACGTAATTGGATTATGATCTGAGCCTACCATGGGCATTATTTCCACATCCTTAGTCCAAAGCACTAAGTCCTTTGAGGCCCAGATCATGTCTATTCGTGATAAAGTGGAGTGTCTTGCGGAGAAAAATGTATATTGTCTGCCTTTGGGATTCTGTATTCTCCATACATCTTCCAAAGTTTCCTGCTGCATTAACGCAAAAAAAGTCTTTGGTAATAGTCCTCTTTTCTTTTGTGCAGTTACTGATTTTTTTATCCTGCTCCAAATTTGTGACTCCATTGAAGTCTCCTGCAAGAATTATCTGGTCATAAGAAAGTTCATCTAATTGCTTCTTCAAGTCCTCGAAGAAGCTCTCTTTTGCACCGAAGCACAAAACATGTTTAACATCAAGTGCGCACAGAAGTCTTTCTATCAGTTGAAGGAGTAGGGGGAAATTCAATGTCCTCGTTTAAGTGAAAAGCAGAGACAACCTTCAGCGGAAAAGGGAGGCTCAGACAGAGGACAACCCAATCTGTGAACATCTTAATGAAAGGAGGGTCATGTTTCAGGGCTTGCAATTCACTCGCCCTCCTAGTCTAGGTTATAGCCACCAGAAAGGCTGTTTCGGCTGTCAGAACCTTCAAGGAAAGGGTAGCTAGGGGCTCAAAAGGTTTATGCGTGAGTGCAGTGAGAACCAAGGAGAGATTCTAGGGTATCAACCTGGATGTTTGAGGGAATAGATTTGCTAGACCTTTTAGGAAGGACTTGCATTGTGGCTAGGCAAAGAGAGATTTCCCATCTATATTATCACAGTAGGTGGAAATGGCTGCTAGGTGGACCTCAACAGAGGAATTAGCCAAACCTCGGTCCTTCGGCTAACCAAATAGTGCAAAACAGATGGTTTATGTTGCCGTCTGTGGCCCAAAAAGAAAATCTTTTCCATTTGGCTAGGTACAACTTTCTGGTGGAAGGTTCTCTAGCTTCCAACAGGTCCTTCTGGGGAGGAAAAACTCAGTCATGGGGGGAAATGAACCGGGCTGTTAGCTTCAGAGTGGTTAAGTTGTGATGGAGTATCACATCTTCCTGTAACAGGTGTGGAATCTGGGGGAAATGGTAGATTCTGCCCTGTACCAATTGGAACAGAGTGGCAAACCAAGCCAGTAAAGGGTTATTACAATTGCCAAGGAACCTTCCCTCATCCTCTTGCCGAGTGTCACTGTCATAAAAGGAAAAGGGGGAAACGCATATAGGAAGGTGCCCAACCATGGGATCTTAAAAATGTCCTTGAAAGGGGACTTCCCATTTTCTGCACAAAAGCAATATTGAGCTCATCTCTTTCTGAGGTCTGTGGCAAACAGATCTATGGTGGGATATCCCCAAACAAGGCAAAGGAGGTCCATGTGGATGGACCATTCATAGTTCTGGGATTTTGAGCAACTTACTGCCTCTGCCAGAACATTTTCCTTGTCCACTACGTGTATGGCAGAGAGAAAGATTTGATGCTGGATAGCCCCTTCCCAGATCAGTAAGGATTCCTGAGTGAAAGCCAGGAAAGCTGTGCCCCCTTATCTGTTCAAGTAATGCATGGCATTTGTATTGTACGTGCGGATCTGAACATTCCTGACTTCCACTAAGTAAGGCAGAGCCTTCAGAGTATACTATATTGTCCTGAGATCTAGTAGGTTGATGTACACAGTGGATTCTTGATGGGATCAAGCTACCTTTACTTGGGTGGTCTCCAAACACGCCTCACATCCCAACAGGGAGGCATCTATGCAGATTGAAATGTGAACTAGGGAGGAACGGAAGGGAGTCCCCACTAACAGGTTCTGCATGTTGTTCCACCAATTCAGGGATCTGTGGATGACCCTCAGAACTGAGAACTGCTTTTATGGGTTCTAACGGTGTGGGTAGAACACTCCAACAAACCAGTTCTGCTGGGGACAAAACCTCAGCCTGGTGTTGGGAACTATCAGAATCAGAGAGGCCATAAAACCTAATAGTTTTTGAATTTGTTTGCACTTTGGTGCCTGTATGAAAGGACCTTGTTTAGAGTGAGAAGAAATTTCCCTATCTTTTCCAGAGTAGGGAAGGCAAGGGCTAGTGATGAATCTAAGATTGCCCCTATCTGTCACTTTCTGGCAGGGAACCAGAGATTACTTTTCCACATTGACCCTCAGGCCCAGCTGACATAGGACTGCAAGAACCAGAGCCAAGTGTTGTGATAAGGACTATTTGGTCTAGCCCATCAGAAGTCAATCGTCAAGATAAGAAAGATGGTAACCCTTTCTCTCTGAGGGGGCTGACCACTACTACCATGACTTTCATAAAGATATGAGTGGCAGATGAGAGACTAAAAGGAAGAACATTGTATTGGTATCTTTTGGATCCAAACTGAAAATGAAGGAATGTCCTGTACTGAACATTTATTGGAACGTGAAAATATGCATCTTTTAAATAGATAGTAAAACCAAACTTGACTTTGTAACAAGGGTAGGCTGTCTCTTAACAACATTCAAAATCTTTTTGGCAATTATAAACTCGTTCAAGGGATGAAGGTCTAAAATAGGACGGGAACACCCTGACTTTTTGTCTACAATAAAGTAGTGGGGGGAAACGCTGTCAGTACAGCCGGATGGAACAGGTTCTATGGCATATTTCAGCAGCAATGACTGCACTTCCTCTAAAAGTACGGTGGGAGGAAGTGGAGGGTTGAGCAGAGAGGGAATGTTGGGTGGAGTTGCCTTGAACTCTAGGCAGTAACCTTGTTTGATTATGGACAACACCCAAGCCTCCTAGGTGATCAATTCCCAGGCCTGTAGAGGAAGTGAGTGGTTAACAGACATGGCTTGGTGTCAAAAACCCTGTTTGTTAGATCCAAGCTGATCCCTTGGAGATCAGGAACCATCTTTTGACTTGGCTCAGAAATATCTCCTCCAAGGTTGAACAGAAGCCAAGGAAGAGGGCTGTTGAGAAGCCTCTGGGCAATGTATGCATCAGTTGTGGATGGAACCAATTGTATTTAGGTGTCTATGGCCTTGGAGGAATTTTTTGTTTAAAGGGGTTTGGGTAGAGAGGGGTAATACCCAAAGACCAAGCTGTCACTTTATCCTCTTTGATCTTTTTGAGTGCCTCATCTGCACTGGATGAAAATAGGTTTGTCTCCTCAAACGGAAGGTCTTCTATCCTCATTCTATGGTAAGGGGCTAAAGCTATGGTTCTGAGCTGCATATGTCTACAAATTACAGTTGCAGAAGCAGTAGCTCTGGAAGAGCAGTCCCCAATATGTCTGGCTGTTAGACATGAGCATGAATCAAAATACGAATCAAATTTCATGATGAATCGAGCCAATTCATGTTTCGTGAAATGCATTTTGTGGGGCTGCAGTTTTCATGAAATTCACGCCTTTTGGGCCCAATTCGTGAATGATTCGTGATGCCAGACAGGCTGGCACCAATCCATTGATTCCCTAGGCAACACAGGCCCGGAATGTCTGCAGACCTTTTGTTGCCATTGGAAGCCCCAATCTTAGCCCACATAACCTTGATAGGCAGCTCTCCTTGCCAACTGGAGAGCTTCCATTCTGCCTGGTATAGCAAGGAGCAGGAGAGTTGATCCCCTAGGTAACTGAGGAGATGGGCCTTCTGTAGCCATGGGAACACCAATCTCATCCCTCAAAACCCTGTTAGGCAGGTCTGTCTGCCAACCACAGACCTCCTGTTCTGCTCTATGTGAGCATTTGTTATATAAGGCACCTCTCTCTGCCTTGTGCTTTTAGTTCCAGTAGACAGAGAAAGAGGGAGGATCTGTTGCTGGGACTTGGAGTGAGAAAGAGTGGAGTTGGGAGCTTTTGGCTGGATTTGCTGCTGCTTCAAAGGAGACTGAAAAGTGTTTCTTATTTTCCTCACTTGTCTTTGCTGGGAAGGTCTTTGGGTGAGGGTGCCTTTTTTCCTCCACCCCGCCCCACTCTAGTCTCAGGCCTTTGCCTGGCTCTGGAGCCTATCTTGACTGAGGCCTCTCTTATTTTTTTTTGCTTGTCTTTGTTTCTTCTTAATTCTTTCTCTGCTCTTTTGAGGGCTCACATTCTTGTTGTTTCCTTTGGTTTGATTTTGTGCACCTTTCCCGCCTGCGCAGGTTTCTGTGTGGTAGTTTTGGGGCCCTTCCCCCAAGCCCAGTCTTAGGGTCACTGCCTGGCCCTGGGCCCAACATTGTGGGTTCCGGTTAACGTTCTGCAATCTTGGCCAAACTGAGAAGGTGCGTAGAAGAGAGCCTGCTGAAGTCTCCCTGCGAGTTTGGCATCTTTGGGTGTGAAGGGGGTCGTTGAAGTGCCCCAGGTTCTGACAAACCACGAAACTAATCAATCATATTGCAAAACGGGACAATTTCATGGAAGTTCGTGTTTTGTGATTCATGGAATGTGATGAAACATGAAACTCTCATTTCTTTTTTTTCCATTTCATGCCCATCTCTACTTGCTAATTTTGCTCCAAACAACTTGCTACTTGCTACTTGCTCCAAACAACTAATTTGTTGTTTGGAGAACCTTAAACCTTCTCCTTCAAGAATTTTAGCCAGCCTTTGTTTATCATCTGGGATTAGGTTTAGGTATAGGCCAATCTTTTCCCATAAGAAAAACTGATATCAGGCCATAATGACCTCATAATTGCCAGTTCTAAAGTTTAAGGCTGCAGAAGCATAAGCCTTTCTGTCTAGTATAGCTCCTGTCCTCTTTGTTTTTTGGAGCCAAAGGGCCCAGCATTTTCTGGAGGCCCTTGCCTTGAGAGCCAGTTTGGTGTAGTGGTTAAGAGCAGCAGGACTCTAATCTGGAGAACTGGGTTTGATTCCCAACTCCTCTGTTTGAAACCAGCTGGGTGACCTTGGGTCAGTAACAGCTTTCTGGAGTTCTCTCAGTCCCACCCACCTGACAGGGTGATTGTTGAGGGGATAATAATAACATACTTTGTAAAGCACTCTGAGTGGGTGTTAAGCTGTCCTGAAGGATGGTATATATATCGAATGTTGTTGTTGTTGTTGTTATTATTGCAAGGTCTCAGTGACAACAGAATTGATGGGAGAATGAGTAAACAGAAAATCTAGCCCTTCCTGTTTCATCTTATATTGTTTAGCTTCTCAGTTGTTGCTACAGTTGAGGTTGGCCTCGACAATACGTCTTTCATCTCATCTAGTATGTCTTGCATGATTGGGAATGCCATTGGTCCAGCCGCTTTCAAGTGGAGGACACTGAAGACTGGATCCAAAGAGGTCAAAGCTGAGCAGGTCACTTCAGATTCCTGGGCTTGTCATCCAGACTAAGTGTCTGGTATATAAATGGAGATCCTCACTTGGGCAAAGAGTCTTCCGTAAGAAACTCTGGTGGAGAAGGCACTGTAGCAATATCCGAAATGACATCGGAGTCATCATCCAAGTGTGTAGTGGGGTTCAAGGTCGGTTTGGGAACATTGTTTTCCTCTGGAACTATGGCTGGAACTGATGTAGGTCCCTTTCAGCAGCAATAGGTGCTGAAAGTGCTGGAGAAATCAAGGAAGCCTATTCTGGGCATTGTGGTCCTTTATCTGTGGTATTAGCATTCTTGGAGTCTGAAGAGCCCTTCAGGGCTGACTCCCAAAGAGCCACTTTCAATCGTGACACCCTTTCATGGTGCACTTTGGGCATAAACTGCTTATAGATTCCACGCCACAAGGTGTCATGGCCCTCGTCCAGACATAGTAGGCATACATAGCGTCCATCCGATTGAGCCATCTTGGCTCCACAACGTGAACGCTTCTTGAAAAGAGCCTTTGAAGCCATGGAGTCAAAGGCCCGAACTCACCACTGGAATCGAGGAGTGGAGTGAAGAACACATCCTCCTTCAGCGGCGGCTGAAGAAGAACTGAGGGAGGGAGCCAGACTTTCATATCCACGTGTAGGGGGAAAGCGTGCAAAAACACTAGGCAACTATCTCACGCCTTTAGGCGCTTTAGAATGTCCGCAGCTGACCTGCACATGCGCAGTTCCATTGTTGGACTACACAGAAGACACAACAATGAACTAATGTTTATAGTCTACGAACAGAGCACAGCAACTCTCCAGGCCTGGTACTCTGCTGATGACTAAGAACAATAACTGTGTTTGGGCTTACTTATATGCAAATATACATCTGGACTGGACTGCAAATTCAGCTGCACCTTGCACCTCCATTATGTGGCAGCCTCTGCCCTCTGCAGCTCTATTTTGTGACTGGTTCTCAGAGACAGACTCCAAGGCTCTAGTAAAGAAAGGAGGCTTTGCAAAATGGTTATTAGGGCATCACTGTCTAAGGGGGCATCTATTCTCTTATGTCTCTACCATTTTCTTAGATCAGCAGAAAAGGCACTGTTCTGCATCCTCTTTCAAACAGGAGAGGATGTTGAGAATGCAGGTCAAGACATTCACAGCAGCAGTCCTCGTTTTTTGGGTCTCCTTAGGAGAGCCACCTGTTTTTTGGCAGTTAAAAATTTCTGATCGTAAAGATGTTTTGCTCTGGCTGACTATATAATGTGCAATGTTTTTAACTGCAGCTGTCTTTGACTGTTGTATCTCCATTTTAGAGGTTGTTGCATGCCTTATGAAAGAAACTTAATTCCAATTTGCAGTCGTTAGAGGGAGCTCGAAAAATTGTCATTTCTAATGACATGGTGAAAGTTTATCTTTGTATGAATATAATGAACACATGCAAGAGGAAATTACAGCAAGAGTACAGTTTCAGTAAAAAGCAGAGAGAAACTTATCAAAACAAAGGCCCTGAGAGTTTTCAGGTTTAAGTACATGAATTCTAGAATACTACTTCCGTATGCGTCAAAAACAATGCTTCAAACAGATAACAAATAATTACCTAACACCAACTTATGCTAGAAATGAATCTGATAACAAAAACACGTGAACAATACCTTCCGTTGAAGCAGCATCAATCATCACTCGTTGCATCAAAACGGGTTCAGTCCCAAAATCAAATACCACAGTTTGTCGAAATGTTCCAAAGATCTCTGTGCTAAATGCTATACAGATTTTGTACACAGAATGATCTATTCCATTCTGGGCCATCTTTCCTCCAATCCATTCCTGGCAGTTGCCCGGAACATCCTGTGATACCTGGGCGGTGCTATCTCCAGCAGATATGGTGGTGATACTGAAATGAGGACGATGCGCATCATAGAGCAGGGCCACTCGATACAACATCCTTGCAGGCTATGGAGAAACAAAGCAGTGTGAATAACTGGTGGAATCCTCATGAACATTACGCTGCAAAGGGCAGAATGGGGGTGTTCCTATCACAGAATGCCGTCCCTCCACCTGACGCCACAGAATGTCAGCGCTTGTATCTTAAAATGCAAGTTTCCAGCGCTCTTCTTTGCTCATAGAAAAATGAAATTGTGCAAGGATTTACTACCAAAGGTGAGAGAAGGTTTGACTTTTAGTAGCTGGTGAGGGTGTGGCACCACTTCTGCATCTAATCTAACACGTAGCATTTATATAGCAATTTAGAGTGTACACACATCTCACATTATTGTTGTCATCTTTACAACCACCCTGTAATGTGGAACAGTATTATTATTCCCATATTAGATATGGGGAGGGGCCGAGATATTTGCTAGCAGAGGCCACATAAGTGAGTTTATGACTGAAGTAAGATTTGAACTTGAAACTTCCTCGTTCACATTGTTGGGAAGTACTCTACGTCAGGTCTTAACCCAGTTCCTTCCTCTTCTACAAAAAACAAGCATTCCATAAATCCTAGTTTTCCTTCTGTAGTCCTATGCATGTCCTCAGCAAAAAAAAAAAAGATCAATAAAATCCAAGTCCCAGACAAAAAAACAGGATTTTTGCAAGCAGCATATACTGTGGATTTTAGTACAGAGTACTCAACTTTCAAAAAGAGAAGGAGCTGAAAAGCATTAAAGCAAAAACCTATGATTACATAATCCCAGCAGATAGCTTCAGGTAGGCAGCCATGTAGGTCTGCAATAGAACAGTAGGAGCTGAGTCCAGTGGCTCCTTAAGAACTAACAAGATTTTCAGGACATAAGCTTTCAAGAGTCAAAGCTCCCTTCAAAGTTTATATCCTGAAATTCTTATTGGTCTCGAAGGTGTCACTGGACTCGAATCCTGCTAGTCCTAGCATTAGCGTATAAGTGCTTATAAAGTAGAAAGAATCAGGATCCTACCTTACATGTGAGAGCAAATGTCCACGTCTGTTGTGATTTTTTGGTGGTGACAGTAACTGACAGTTCAGGGCTATGTTCTACTCTTACGCCATCAAGGCATTCACTAAGCTAGAGAAAAAAGTTAACATTAGATATTGCGTAGGATATGAATGATTGCATTGGAATAATATCTTTAAATTTTCTATGATAAAAACCATTTCACAACAACCAAAATATTGGCTGATACTTATTTTAATTAAATCATGTAGACATCTCACTAGAGACACCATTTAATCATAATCTGTAATAACTATCCCTCTGCTTATACATATAAACATACATATCAGCGTGGATTTGAAACAATATTGTCTACATCATGATCTAATACTAGCATCATCCCTGTTGAATCAGTACTAAATGCTCACTTTTTAAAATAACACATGCTCACTTTTTAAAAAACACATGCACTGTTAAATTCTGGGCCAGCACACCTGGATATTGGCTCCAACTGGAGAGGGAAGGTTCATCTACTCCCATCAGGAATGGGCGATCATACCAAAGACCCCAAGAATGCCTCCCATTGAGAGAGGCATTTAGAGGAAGTAGAGTGCAACTCATATTCAAGGGAACCACATTCTGCCAGCTCCTTCATTGTAGCACTTGCCCACCCAGGAAATGGGAGACTGGCATACAGCCCCTGTGATACTCTGCCACCTCTGGAAACTCATCAAAACTCTCTCATCAATCAACCTGGAGGCAACTGCGGAGCATGAGCCAGTACCTCTCGAGCTTCTTCCAGTTCTTCCAGGACCATAGGAGCTTAAAACAGTGAGAGAGCACTTTGCTTTCTCCTTAGCCACCCCTCCTACAGGTAATGGGTGATCACCTCAGAGGCCTCTGCAACATCAGAGGCATCAGTGGTAGGACCTTTACTGTCTGGTTAAAACAATAAATATAATTGCCCCACTGTGTTGTCCAAGGTGAAGGCGACTTCTTGTATTCATGGTCATCTGCACTACAGCAAATACCAAAAGGATCCAATTTAGGTTTCTTCATCAAGGACACAGAAATTTCCTACCACACACCTCAACAAGCTCAGAAAGTAGATGTATGAGCACCAAAAAACAAAAAGGTTGCTGAAGAGTACAGAGGTGATTGTGAATGTGTATAATGTGAAAAATATGACTGATTCCTTAAACTATTGCTTATTGATAATCTCAATGGAACACAACTGCTATAATTTAAAAAGGACTGCTATGATAAAAGGGCATTATGAGAAATCCCAGTACTTCTAATGAAATCAGCATCATTTATCAGGAATACATGACCCAGATTTCTCTTGATCAGTAACCTCCATCAACAATTTCCTTTTTCTTTGGTTTAAACTTACTCCATTTCAGATGAACTGAAAACTCCTTTGTTTCCCTGGTAAGTATAGCTGATGAAATTGTATTTACCATATGCTCTATTGTGTGTGTTATGTGCTGTCAAGTCACTTGCAAGTTGCAACTTATGGTGACCCTATGAATTAACCACCTCCAAAACATCCTATCATTGACAGAGTTGATCAGGTCTTGCCAACAGAAGGCTGCAGCTTCCATCATTGAGTCTACTGAACCTACTGAGGTTCACCCAGGGCTTTTTTTCAGGGGGAACGCAAGGGAATGGAGTTCCGGAACCTCTTGAAAATGGTCACATGGCTGGTGGCCCCGCCCCCTGATCTCCAGACAGAGGGGAGTTGAGATTGCCCTTCATGCTACTCCAGCGGCACGGAGGGCAATCTAAACTCCCCTCTGTCTGGAGATCAGAGGGCGGGGCCACCAGCCATGTGACCATTTTCTCCGAGGGCAACCCACTGAGTTCCACCACCTCTTTTCCCCCCAAAAAAAGCCCTGGGTTCACCATATTCCTTGTTCCTTAGTATTCAGATAGATGTGTTGCAGGTGCAAGAACTTGTAATTGCTGACCAAAATTATCTTGTCAGGAACAAGAATTTTGACTTTCCATTCTCTGAATACACTCCTGTCCTATTATAGAAGCAGGGGCTATCTTTTTAGATCTCAAGTTATCTGGCACATTACTGGAAAGAGACTCAACGCCATGGTGAAATCTCCATCTCTTCAATAACATTTTAAGGTTCCCAACAGCATAAACAAAGATGAAGGTTGTTTAGCAGTGTTATTGCCAAAAGAAACATAGTATTTTGAGTTAGATTATTTGACCATGTCCAGCAGATAGTGCTAAAAGGCAAGCTCTTCTGTTGGTTTGAAATATCAACACTCAGAGCAGTAGTTTATCTGGCCTATGAGGCTCCTTCCAAATCTAAAATTCTCTGATTTGTCTTACCACTTTCTCAGGTGATAACGAATTCATCCATTTTTCAATCAAGGATTCCATGTAACTTCCCAAACATTGTTTGTTTTCCTTCTGCTGTTTTAATCTTATCAAGCGGGAAGCATATCGTTTCCGCCATTCTGTTAGCTCTTCCTGGGAATGTGCTGAGGTACACTGTGCACCATACCGGCAGATCCCTTGCTCTAAAAATCTACACAAAATAGGAAAGACAAATTATCCCTTACTGTTTCCAATTAAGAATATTCCCAAAATGCAAAGTTTTCTTTGAAGAATTTGTGAGCTTTGAATCTGCCAACTAAGTATGATATTGAATTTTCAAAGCTGCAACTAGTTCCACATACCCAAGAAAGACTTGGATTTGGATTTCAAAAGCAGAAACCACCCATGCTGCCTGATTTTTGAAACTGATAGACTTCCAAAAGCAAGTTCTATTACAGCATGAAGATTTACTCTTCAAGGGAAAACCAGCATATCTCCCGTAGCTCTTTGGATCCTGGCTATGATATGGTTTATTCCAGAATATGCTCTGGAGCTCTAGAAGAGGCAGAGGTTTTTCAACAAAAGATTGTATTGCATTTGTTCTGTATCTCCCTTGATATGCTGAATCACTTCACTTGATTCATGTACCACTTTACACCACTATTCTAAGAAAGCTTTAATTTCAAATGGATACGTTAAATAGGAAGGTGGGGAGGGGGGGATCTTCTAAAGGGCCCTTTATAATAGTATGTTGGCTTCCAGTTAAGTTTTCTGGAGTGACAGTGACACCATGTGGTCCTCTCTGTTTATTTCAGGCTCATACTGTGTGTACTATACCACTACTTTCCACATCAAATATCAACATATTTGGCAAACCTAATAGTGTCATTACACAAGAAAATCATAGGAAACTAATTTGTACAAACATATGAATCTATTTACAACTGCTTATTGCCAAGGCCACAATGAATGACCCACAGATTCCAGAGCATTACAGAGTATTGCAACAGGATTACGCTATATAAATGAATTTGGCTCACATTCTGTGTCTCTGGCTATACAGCTGACTGCTACATCCAGATATTAGGCCTATTACTTACTAAAGATATTTTACTACATGCCTTGCTTTTAAACTATTTACCAATACACTAATTGAAAGAAACAGAACTACACGTTTTGAATGTATTAAGTGAAAAAAGCTTATTATATAATATAAAATATTCATTGCTTAGAAAATCAAGTATTTTAAGCAACAAGTCCATCACATG
The DNA here is from genome assembly GCF_028583425.1 of Eublepharis macularius. Lineage (NCBI taxonomy): Eukaryota > Metazoa > Chordata > Lepidosauria > Squamata > Eublepharidae > Eublepharis > Eublepharis macularius. Next base: position 13,810,215 of record NC_072793.1, on the reverse strand, counting down.
AGCATCTTTTTACGGCTGGACTGCTCTAAACTCAATGGACAATCAACATTTTCAGCTCACTAGCAGTGATTTAATAGCAACAAATAATCTATCAAAGTATGGCACTCTAATGGATTTACCTATTGAAATTCATCCAGAGAAGTTACAAGCAGCAGCTAAAACTCAGCCTAAATCAAAGCAAGTATTTGAGCGGCAGAAGCATTAGATCATGTGTGTTAAGACACGGGCGTGAAAGGGGGGAAAATTCCTAACACCCTGTTCGTTGTCATCCATGAACAACAAAAAGAACTGAACATGTCCCCTTAATGAACATGTTCAGTGTTCGTGACCCTTTAAAGATCCCTTTAAACTATCAGCTTGCCGCCTGCCAGCTGATAGTTTAAAGGGCCCTTTCCTGCCACGTGCAAGGGGCAGGGCCCTTTAAACACCTCACAACCTCCAGCTCCCACCCCCCTGCCCCACCCCAGCACCGCTGGGCTGCTGCTGCTGGGTGCAGCATCTCAAAGTTGGAAACTACTTTGAGAATCTCTCCGTCCTCTGACAGCAGGCAGAGCTGGTGCCACGGGCCGCTTCTGCCCGCTGTCAGAGGGATGAGGAGGCTCACCTCGTCCCTCTGACAGCGGGCAGAGCCCGTGCCGCTGCAGGACCGCTTCTACCCACTGTCAGAGGGACAAGGAGAGACTCCCCTCGTCCCTCTGACAGAGGCCAGAGCTGGTGCCGCTGCGGGGCTGTTTCTTCCCACTGTCAGAGGGACGAGGAGAGACTCCCCTCAACCCTCTGACAGTGGGTAGAGCCGGTGCCGCCACAGGGCCGCTTCTGCCCGCTGTCAGGGAGACGAGGAGAATCTCCTCGTCCCTCTGACAGTGGGCACAGACGGCACCACAGCGCTGCTCCTTCCCGCTGCCAGCAGGACGGAGAGATTTTCTCCGTCCCTCTTGCACCGGGAGAGCTGGTGCTGCCCCTTTGCTGTCATTTTCTATTCACAGTGGCAAAAACTGTACTACCTGTTGGAAGCCATTTTGCGGGGTTACAAAACTGACCTTCCCAATGTCCAATACCCACCAAATTTGCAGGGGACAGAGTCCTTACTGTCCTCTGAAGACCCCCAAAGTTTCAGAGAGATTGCAGCTCAGGAAAGGTATGATCCATGCCACCCCCCGCCCCCTTAGCTGTCTATTTCTCTTCTGAGTGGCAAAAAGCTGAAAGGTTAAAGCCAGAAGGAGTTCAGACAGAGTTCAGTCCTTGCCGTTGCCAGGGGAATTGACTGAAGGCACCTGAGTGTCTGGCTTCCCAAACAGAGGCCTAATGCAACAAATGAGGCTTGCGATGACCACCTGTTGCAAGCCTCAAACGAAGCCTTGAATACTGGTGAACTGTTATGGTTGCCTAGAAATAGCCACTGACGGCATCTAGTTAAAGCTACAGGCACTCTTTTTATCACTTGGAGTTTTTAACTCCCATAAATGTATTTTTTTTTTTAGATTTCAGATATTTTTGCACACCCAGGGCCCTTCTCAGGTGTGTGGGAAGATCTGCCTTGCCCATTCATGGCTACAGTCTCCAGATCTAAGTATCCATAGATCAATGCCACGTGGCAATTAGTATATATGATAGAGCACTTTATACTTGATATTTTACCAACACAAATGTACTAATTGATGTTGGGGTTGTCCGGGGTCTGAGTCCCAGCCCCCAGACTTGCCAGGAGGGAGCAGTGGGAGGCAACCAGGAGGCAGTGGCCCTACCACGCCAGCCAGAAACCAGGTCCAGAACCTGCCCACTCCAGGGGGAAGGGGCAAAAGGCCAAAGCCTCAGAGGGCTGGAGGGAGCAGGGAGAGAACAGCCAGTCCCACCCTCCAGGGGGAAGAGAGGGGGCTAAGCAGGACAGAGGAAAAGGGCCAAGGCAGGGGGAATAGGGACCCAGCAGCAGCCCAAACAGAGACCTTACCAGCCAAGGAGGAGAACCAGCCACTACAGCCCAGAGCCACACCCCGGCTAGAGGACAGCAGCCTGGCTCAGGAGGTGCTAGGAGCCAAGCCCCTCCAGGTGGAGCTGCCACAGGCATTCTGGGGGAGGAGATGGGTAGCCCCGCCCAGCATCAATGAGCAGGCAGCCCAGATTCTTGCCTCTTGTTTGTAGCAGAAGCTGGCCAGGGCAATTCCTCGCGAGCAAGGCCAGGCAAGCTCAGCAGTTCAAAGGCCTACTGGGGCAGCTCCTCGTGAGCAAGGCCAAGGAGACCTCAGCTGGGGATGGCTCGCATTCAACCCCACCCTGCCAGCAAGGCAAGGAAGCCAAGAAGGGATTAGTGGTAGGAGGGAAACACCTGAGGGAAGGCACAGCTGGGCCAAGTCAGGAGAGGGAACAAGCCTAGGAGGAGGGCTGGGCAGGGAATGGAAACCCTATATAAGGTGGCTAGGAAGAGCTCTGAGGTGGTGGGTGTGAGTAAGGAGTGATGGCGTGGAGTGAGAGCAGAGCAGTGTGAGAGTGGAAGCTTGGAGGAGAGTTCTGGGAGGAGGAGATGATGGAGGACGCAGGGGGTAAGCAGGCCAGGTTGAGCAGGCCAGCGAGTGGATTGAGAGGGAGTCTGGGTGATGTATACCGCCCCTCCTTCCACAGAGCAGGGTCCTGCAGCATCCCTGGTGCCCCTGTGACGTCAGGGCCGGCCCAGCCGGCGCCCCGCCTAGCGGCGGCAGCGACAAACCCTGACAGGGGTCAATATGTACATCCATGCATAATTACTAATATAACCATTTTGCCACAGATAATGAGTATTATTACATTAATACCTTTTCCTATTGATTCATACAAATATATATTTATACTGATCTGTGCATACATATATTTATGTGAGAACAGAATACTGATGTATTTGAGATTACTGAAGATTATGTATTCGAAACATTTCTTATCTATTGTGTTTTTTCATTTGAATGCTTTATAATTTATGAACATTTTTTTACTCTGTTCCTTCTTCCAACAGTTTGTGTGCATACAAACATCTTGGGGCAGAGTACTGGAGGGCATCTTGCTCAGTATCTTGTTTCATATTTTGTCCCAAGAACTTCACACACACTCCAGCAGACGGATGGTTCTACTTTTCCACTGAAATCTAGATAAGAATGTGTGTTTCACACATGCATATTCATCCCTCATGTATCATACTGCTGAATCTGGACCCTGAGGTGCAGAGCAAAAAACCAACACACTGAGGCCAATTTCAGATTGGGGTGATGTTTGTACAAACCTGGGTCAGCCTCTAGGTTTGTACAAAAATCCAAAAAAGAAAAAAAAAAAACCTTTAGTTATCAGGGGAGGGGGAGATGATTTCACAACATTAAGTCACAAAATCTTGGCCGCTATTTTGGGTTGTTTAGAAATTTTATAAATAATCAACACTAGCCGGAGCAGCTGGAAGACACTGCTGCTAGGCGAAGAATTGATGGGAAAGGAGAAGAGGCGGTGGTGAAGTCAGAAGAGCCAGAGCTGGATGAACCAAGCAGGAATAGGCAGCAGTGCTATGAGTTGAAGAGCAAGCAAGCAAGCACATGTAACAGTGACCAGAGAAGCAGCAGCAAATGGAAGGAGGTGCTTGTGGGGAGGCAAAAGAGGTGCCACCAACAAGTGAGCCCAGGAGGAGAAGGAGGCAGCAGAGCCATATTGGGGGGGGATGCAAAAAGGAAGGAAAGGTCAGCATGGGGAACAAAGAGAAGCAGGGGGAAGGTAAAAAGAGAGGGTTGCTTGGTTGAGCAGGAGAAGCAAGATAAAAGGATATGATTCCCATCCACAGGTCCCCACTTCTTTCATATAGCAACTACAATTGTAACCTGTGTGTAAAGTCTTTAGAAGTTCAACACCACAGACCAGAACATTCATATCACTTCAATGCTTTTCAGCAGCATCAGCTTATGTATTCACCTGTGACTCATTAAATATAAGCAGGGGTCATTTTGTAGAAAAAGAGCTGCAGGAACTCATTAGCATAACTCATTAGCATGTGCCATGCCCCTTGCCATCACCGGAAGTGTATCATTAGCATAACTGATTTGCATATGCCACACACCCTGACATCTCCTATCCTCCCTGTTTTGGGCCCGAAATTGGGCCCAAAATGGCAAAAAGGGGCCAAAAATTGTCAGAATTGGGATGCTGCTGAGCGGAAGCGTGATCCAACCCCCCTCAGAGGCCCAATCCTGGCCACTTTGGGACCAATCCTAGCTGTTTTAGGCCCGATCCTAGATATTTTGAGCCAAATCCAGGCCGAAACGGGCCCCAAATGGCCAAAAATCAGGTGAGCGGGACAACTTGACATGTGACCTCTTTGGAGCACTACCAAAACTGCGTTCCTGCGTGTTCCCCCTCAAAATGAGCCCTGAATATAAGTACATCACTTGATTGCTCAATGTGCAAACCAGACTTTAGTGCTCAAACCGTAGAATGTCCTGCAAAAGTCGTCACTGCATCTACAGTGCCAAAAGCCTTTTCCCATAAGATTACTACAATCCACCATTTGAGAATTAATTCTCTAATCTTGGAGACAATATAAACATGGCATGTGTCAGAGTACTTTATATACAGGAGTTGATCTGTAAGACTATGGCATAAGGGAGTGTTTGTGCATTTTTACATTCTGTCTTGTGTTGCAAGGAACCCCTCCAGACTCATGTTGTTTGCGCCTCAAAATCCTTTGGCCTTCCGATGTCAAGAGAAATGAAGAAAATCCATCCAGTTCGGTATTGCAACAGGGTCTCAAATCCACCAACAGAAACCCAGATCATACACTTTGGGCCCAATGCCAGTGTGGATCCTAGTTCTGCAAGGAATATGCATTTGAGCCCCCGTAAACTCAAGTACATAAGAAGGGCCTCTCAAGACCATCATCACCGTAGTTCATTCCCCTCTAGAACCTTCCTCGAGCATGTGCATGAAACCACCACAACCCCCTTCCCTCTTCAAGACAGGCAAAGTATGTTTTCTTCTCCCATTCTGCTCTCCTCCACATATTTCTACTCATTCACCATACTTTAGCTCTTCCATCTTCCATTCCCCATCACATCCCTCACCTGGCTCAGGGCTTCTTCCCCTTTAATCTAAAATCCTCTCTTCCACCTGTCCCACTGCACCTTGTAGTTCTACTCTGGAGCTACCCCACACCTTTCTGCTCTGGATTAGTTTGCTCTGGACTAGCCACACAACATGGACTAAAATTAATTTCAATTGGGTATTTATCTTAAAGTAACACAAGACACTAGGACTGTGCAAATGCAAATAGTTTTATGGGATTACCATATATAAAGTGCTGTGATATTACTGCAATTGCTCTCTGTCTTATACATTTGATCTATCTTTTTTTTCCTGTATATTTGGGATAGGAGGATGAAGTTACGTGCTGGTTAACTGCCTGTCTTCCTTCCATCTTTTTCTTCTCAGGGATTTAATGTTCCACTTGTATAAAACAGACTGTATACAACAGACACTTGTATACAACAGACTGGAAAATTCCCTTTTGGTCTGGACCTTGTGTTCTAGATTTTCACATGTAGGGAACACTCTAACACTGGGATTGAGTTAGGTAACACTTGTTCTATAGGCTCAGGTTGGCTAAGTCACCACCTCACTCAGTGATTTAAAATTCATTTAAAAATTACTTTTCCTATCAAATATTTACTATGTATGATTTCTAATTGATAAAGTTTTAAGTTTACATCCATTCATTGAGAAAGCCTTCTATATCTGATGGATAGGAGGATACCGCAAAGTGATTTCTGGAGTCTTGGAAAGCATGAGCTCTAATGAGAGGTTCTGACAATTAAAAGAATCTAGGTACTGCTTTATTTCTTATAACTGTAGCCTGGATAGCAGCCCTACATAATTTTTCCCTATGTATATAAACTCAAAGTGTAATAAAGATGTCAGTTATGTGTTGTTGCAGCTCTTGAGTAGCAAAAATAATTACTAAATCCTAGTATGCGTACACTAATATAGTGAGATTTAGACCTTCATGATTTATAATGAAACAATGAAAATGTTACATACACTTACATTTTTAAAAGAAAGATTTAGATGATTTATGAGTTTACTTCATTTCTGAATCTAATAGTTTAGAATACCCTGCTGCTGACCGTTTTGTCCCCAACCAATGAATGACTGTTTGTTAACTGCCAGAGGAAGAGATTGTTAAAAATAATTTGTGAAAATCTCTTCTTTGGAGACTGCCAATAGCTTAACATTACTGATGTTCTCCACGGCTATGTGTACTTCAGTTCTACGAATTGCTCCCTTCATAATGCAATTTAACTCAAATTAAACTTTAGCTCTGCCAATAAACATTGAAAACTAGTGAAAAATATATATTGCTTTACCTTTTGCATAAAGTGTACTCTTCACTACTTGTAACTCCCCTTGGTGGGGGCCGAAATTGCCAGCCATCCTGAGATCCTGTAGTGCAATTATAATGGGCAGGTTATTTTTCTGGTTGCCAGTATTTTTCAATTCCTGATGCATCTGGGCTATTCAAAATTATACCAAATAATTGGTTTCAAGGTTCAAGACAAACCAACAGTTCAATAGCCACTTTACTTGCCAGGGAGAGGAAATTACATGCTCCTTTGCCTCAGTGAGAATTTCTGACAAGCAGAACTATGGAAGGTAGCAAATAAAAGTTGCTAAACTTAAGAGAAAGTATAAGCCACTTGATTGCCAACTTCTTATGGAAACACATCTGAGGCAGAGAACCTGGCATGTTAGCTTTACTATTAGGATTTTCCCTGTTCTGATCTCTGTTCCCAGGGAACTAGTGTAAGAAGTGGGAAAAGCCAACAACTCAGAAGCCAAGACTCAGCAGATTAGCATGGATATTACAGACTGCACACCTATTCTCAATCAGCATAGGACATCTCACACATTTAAGCTACAGCATTCTATACAGACTTTACTATTGGTGGCTGTTACATAACACAGTATTACCTGTTAAATCAGTGAAAATCTCAGTAAGAAGATCCAGGACCTGGTCTAAGTAATTTTTGCTATTGCCTGCAAGAGAGTATCCTTATCTCATAACAACACTTCTTGTAATAGTCCATATAACTTATTTCTTCTCCTTAGTAACCATTGTTTTGAATTTCTCTGACACAAAATTTTCAGGAAAAGCATGCCTTAAGCAATACCTTGGAAGACAACCATAAACTTTCCTTCAATGTTTTAAAAATCTATTATATTTACCTTCTTCCAAATCTTCAACATGGTATACTGAGGATACTTTGCCGGCTGCTGCCTGTAATTACAAAGAGTTTGCTTAGCACACAAGTCAAACAACAAAAGATTTTAAACGAGTTTCAAATATAATTCCAAAGACTAACTATATAAAAACATAAAGCAAATATTAAGTATACACTAGAGATGGGCACGAAACGAACCATGGAACAACATTCCGTACAGAATGGCTGGTTCGTTTGCAGCGAAACATGCATTCCGTGGGGCTGCATTTTTATGCAACAAACGAATTTTTCCAGCCATTCTGTGGCTCGTTCGGAGTTTCACAGACCCCACACCGGTTTCAGCCCCTCAGCTGAACCCAGCGCAGGGTCTGTAAAACTGACAGCCCCTTTCTCCTGCTGCTCTGGCCTTGCGCTGGAACTAGCACAGGGTCTGTGAAATTGACAGCCTTTTTTTCTGCTGCCCAGGCTGTCAGTTTCACAGACCCTGTGCTAGAACCGGGAAAGGTCAGAAGTTCGTGGTTCGTGGAATGCTATGAACTACGAATCGTGTGGCTCGGGGTTTTTTGGTTCATGCCCATGTCGAGTATACACTATTTCAATGTCACTGACAGGACAATTAACTTTCTGGAAAAAAAACAGATGTCATTAGATTTAAATACTTCTCATTTTAAACTGGCAGATAGTTATTTTAAACTTGAACCAGGATCTAAAGACCACATGCAGTATGGAACTTTCAGGTCCTCCTTCCTACCACAGCCTACTACCTACCCTTGACAACTCAGGGAAGTGTCCAGAGCAGCAATTAACTAGAAGTGAAAAACTGGCTCTCCCTGCCCCTCATCCACTCTCCTGATGTATGAACATCTTTGAACCCCAGTCTTAAAGTCTCAAACTTGGAAACACAGCTTTCAGTGCACTCCTCTGCTGAGTTAACATCATTGAAATCCATGGGCTTAGGCTGCAGCGATTGCATAGGATTGTACTGTAAGAAATTCAGTTGGCCTATATAAAGGATTCAGCTACAATCACTTCCATGTAATTCTGCACAAGATCAAAATTAATAAAATATTCGGCTGCATGTGAATGCTAGTCATATAAGTCTGAAGATTGTTCATGACATGAGAGGTCTATAGTAGATATAGGGTAAACTGGAAGACTGCAGACTGGACTATAGGACAGTTCGGTGGACAGGGAACTGGTTAGAGGACTGCACCCAAATTGTGGTAGTCAACAGCATTTCATTAGATTGGAGGGAGGTGTCCAGTGGGGAGCCACAGGGCTCGGTTTTGGGTCCGTCAGTTTTCAATATTTTTATCAATGATCTGGAGGAAGGGGTTAATGGGCTACTCATTAAATTTGCTGATACCAAATTGGGAGGACTGGCAAACACCCAAGGAGATTGAGTTAAAATTCAACAAGGCCTGAATGCTCAGGAGAAGTGGGTGATTGCGAACAGGATGCAATTCAATATAGGTAAGTGCACAGTATTACATCTGGGCCACAAAAATGTGAAGCACAAATGGAGGATACACATCTGGGTAGTAGTGTATGTGAAAGAGATCTTGGGGTAAGAGTGGACTGTAAACTAAATATAAGCAATCAGTGTGATGCGGTGGTGAAAAAGGTAAACTTAGTCTTGGGTTGTATCAAAAGGGCCATTACATTGAAACTGCAGGAGGTCATAGTCCCTCTCTATACTGCCTTGGTCAGACTGTACCTGGAGTACTGTGTGAAGTTCTGGAGGCCTCACTTCAAAAAGGATGTGGACAAAATTCAGAGGGTTCAGAAGAGAGTGACAAGAATGATCAGGGGTCTGGAGACTGAGCCCTATGAAGAAAGGCTGAGGACCTTGGGAATGTTTAGTTTGGAGAAGAGGAGATTGAGGGGGGATATGATTGCTCTCTTTAAATATTTGAAAAGCTGTCAGAGTAGTTCAAAGGAGGTGGTGAGCTCCCCTTCACTGGCAGTTTTCACGAAGAGGCTGGATGAATATTTGTCAGGAATGCTTTAGGCTCATCCTGCATTGGGCAGGGGGGTTGGACTAGAAGGTCTGTATGGCCCCTTCCATCTCTGTGATTCTGTGATATTTATTTGTTTACGTTATTTATGGTCCACCTTTCTCACTGAGACTCGAGACAGATTAAATATTATGAGTCAGTACAATCAATTTCAAAAACATTTCAATAAACAATGTAATTAAGCATATAAATACAAATTTGCAAAGCTTTAAAACTAAGAGGAATCTAATACGGAGTTGAAGAAATACTAAATAGAGCATAAGCAATTCTAAGACTAACATATTAAACAACACAGAAACAACGTAGTAGGATCATACTTAGAGCAACAGACAGTGCATAGAAGTAAACTCTACAGTTGCTCTCCCTTTACGCATGCATCTCTTTGGGACCACTTCCCTCCAGTACAGCCCTCCTATCTAAGTAAAAATTTCCATTAGACAAACACTTTCTCTACAGTATCTATCTCGCTACAATTCATAAAAAACCTGGCTCTCAACTTTCTTATGCCTGTTCAAAACCAACCCAAAGAGATAAAGGCATATTTTAGTGGACCTTTTAAAAACCCATTTAAAGTGTGCTAATAAAGCTCAGCACCACATACATATTTATATATTTTTCCCTAGTATTGTGCATATTTTACCTCTGTTTCAACAAGAAGAGTTTTCAGTCTTGTGAGGTCTTTCGTTACCATTCCATTCTGGCAAGAAAAAACATCATGATCATATACTGCTTGTTAGTTCCATAGTATTTTGAATATAAACTGCAAGGTTTTCTCTGTCCGGTTTTTACAAGGTTGTTAAAACCGCAGCCTTGAGAACTACTGCACCATTCTCAGTGGCATGACACAACATTTGGCTGATCTCGTATGTTTGGTGAAACTCTAAATCACACCCCATAGAAAACTTTTTGTACCTCAGAAAGGGTTATTATTATCAGAAATGTATATAGGCAGAATATATGACATTACCTTTGCTACATAAGCTTCCTATTTTGCAGGAGTTCCTATACACATTTCTCAGAAAATGCTTCTCCTAACCATGAAAATGGCTACAGTAAATATAATTAGTCACACTGAAATAGCTGGCTTCATTGAAAGTCAAGGATAGCTGAGTCCTCAACTGCTGAGGCTTGAGGCCTGGCCAGACTGGCATTAACTTGAAACATTCAGTCTGAGAGGAACTGAGAGCCAAGCTACAAGTGACGCCTGACACAGGTTGGACACTTGTCAGCTTTCCTCAAGTTCTGATGGGAAATGTAGGCATCCTGGTTTTACAGCTTGGCTCTCCATGACAGCTGCAAGACCAGGATGCCTACACTTCCCATCAGAACTTGAGGGAAGCTGACAAGTGTCCAACCTGTGTCAGGTGTCACTTGTAGCTTGGCTCTGAGCCCCCAGGCACCTTTAACCTCAACGTCTTTTCTTTACCACACAGGCAGCAGTACAAGCTGGTGAACGCTAATGTAAAACTTATATACCCAATGAGGAAAGATACCAGAGATGTTGATCTGTGCCAATGAGATGAAAAAAGAAAAGCTGTGCTGATATATTAATGGAACAATGACTCGTGCTATTTCACTCGAGTAGTAAACATATTACAATTCTGGTGGCATTTTGGCTTTCTACTTTTTATGACTGCTAACCTAAACACCTAAAAGGTAACCTAAAAGTCAGGTTACCACTTACCAGTGATTCGCCCATCAGTGATTTAGAAAGAGCATTAGATACAATCTGCAGCTTCCCTTTAAGATGCATGCAGCAAAGTACTGCACGGAAAGTGTGATCTTCTTTGGCCAGTCCCTCTCCCAGCACTGCAAAGAAAATCAGATTCCATTACTTGCCACAACACAGCAGATGTTTAACACAAACCAGCCAAAGTTTTCCTCACTTTAAACTAGTAAAATCAAATTCTCTGTCAGAGATGCCATGAATACAAAATGTTCTTCTTACTCTCCGATTTCCTACATTTTCTCTTTGTTGCTTCTATTTCATATCACACTTTCTAGGTCTCTTTGAATGTAAACATAAAGCCAGGGCTTTTTTTCTGGGAAAAGAGGTGGTGGAACTCAGTGGGCTGCCCTTGGGAGAAAATGGTCACATGGCTGGTGGCCCCACCCCCTGATCTCCAGACAGAGGGGAGTTGAGATTGCCCTCGGCGCGGAGGGCAATCTAAACTCCCCTCTGTCTGGAGATCAGGGGGCGGGGCCACCAGCCATGTGACCATTTTCAAGAGGTTCCGGAACTCCATTCCACCGCGTTCCTGCTGAAAAAAAGCCCTGCGTAAAGCTATACTCCAAAGAGACAAACCTTTCCTGTACAAGTCCTGTTTTCATGAAGGGCATTTCCGCAACTCTATTGGAAGTCATTTGTACAATTTCTATTAACTTCAATAAAGCATGCACAAATAACATTCCCAATAAACTGAGCCTAAAGGCAGTCATCAACAACCTATTTATCCCAAAACAGGTCTAATGAAGTCAGTGTTGTAAGGATTTTTTTAAATATCTGCACTGGCTTACCTCATCATACAAAATTCAATAAAGCATTTGAACTCTCTGTTCTCAATGATATAACACAGAAATCAGCTGTATTCAACAATGTGAGCAGCAAATATAAGATGGAGCAAAGCATTGCGCAGAAATTGTGGCATTTCTTGGCCAGTCCTTCTCCTAACTAACAATCACAACAAATGTGCATAGCATCATCCAGTCAAAGTTCACATTCTCAACTCTGCCACTGAAAGCAGTACGACTTCCTGGTGCTTAAATTTAGAGGTGGGTGATGGTAAACATTTGCATCAACAAAGGATGCACAATACATCATTATTTATTTATGACATTATGATGTCACTCTCCAGAGTCCTGAACAAGTGAATATGGCTAGATTTAATAGCTAACTACTGTTTTCAGTTACCTTTCCTCTCCTCCCACTCTGAATCCTGTGACACAGAGAGAAAACTTCAGGAAGAGAGTTTCTTCACACTTCACACCAGGCCTTAGAGGAAGAGGAAAGCAACACAAATCCTTTTCAGTGCTGTCCCCGTCCCCAGTGCCTGGTGTAAAATGAGAGAAAACGCCACCTTTCCAAGTTCTGTGTAAATGCAGGCAGTGTTTTATGGCTCAGTATCAAGTGAGATACCAACCCCTCCTCTACATTTTCTGCACTGTTTTAATATCCTTTAATGATTTTATGAGTGGAACTTCTGGTTGTATTACCCTTTAAAATTCTTGAAAAGAAGCTAACAACTTCAGTAAAACCATCATATTTCAGTCTAACCTCACCATTTATAGAAACCAATTCTCTTAATTTAACTTTTTCCCTCACTAACCAGATTTGCCCTAGAAATGTGCTAGGTGTTGACAGTATTTTAAGAAACCTATTTTCAGTACATTTGGGTCTTAGACAGTAGCATATTTTTTTCATACAAGAGCAGAGGAGAGGACTCTTAGGGATTAGAGAAAATAAGACAGCGACCATGAAAGCGTTCTGCAGAAAGGCCTGTAGGTAGGGAAAACAGAAAAGCAAGGGAGAGGATACAGAGGGGAGAGGAGAGGAGAAAATCAATAAGGGAAGGAGAGAACAAGAAAAGTGTACAGCTACAGAGAGAGAAGAAAGCATGTGCTCTGTAGCGGATACGGAAAATAAAGGTCAATTACAAAAGACAGAGATTTGGAAAGATTTAATAGACTGGAGGGGGGGCACATACACTGACACACAGAAAGAAAAAGAAGAAAAGAGTAATAGAAAAAGGATTACAAGTAAGCTAGTTAAAATTTTATCAAAATACTTTCCCACAGGAAATGAGCAACACAGCCCACTTCCATTAACATAATGTATTTAGCGGCCCTCAGAGTGATTTCAGTGGGGCACCAGGTCTCCAGATAATTCTATAGGCTTGGATCCAACAGAAGGCACAGGAAATGTAAATTTTCCCCACGTTTCCATCCCCCAGCACACTCTTTAGACACCAGTAAAAAATATTTCTGAATCAAAGATGCTTTGATTAGGTGGCTGAAATCGCTACTTCCCCGCTCCCCTCAGTGGAGGTGTGCTTGTGGACAAAGGAATAAGGGGTTGGTTGGCATGGCTTTTTGTCCATGCTGGTTTCTTCTATTCCAGGTACTGCTTGTAGTTGTTTGGTGTGGTGGTTAAGAGCGGCAGGACTCTAATCTGGAGAACCGGGTTTGATTCTTCACTCCTCTGCTTGAAGTCAGCTGAGTGACCTTGGGTCAGTCACAGCTCTCTTAGAGCTCTCTCAGCCCCACCCACCTTACAAGGAGATTGTCATGAGGATAATAATAACACACTTTGTAGACCACTTTGAGTAGGTGTTAAGTTGTTCTGAAGGGTGGTATATAAATTGAATGTTGTTGTTATTTCTTTACAGGCTTGAAAAGGGACTGCTCAGGGAAGGGCAACCAGAAAAACTCACAGGCCTTTAACTGACAGATGAGTATACTCAAGATATAATTTATTATCTACATTTCAATTGATTCAAGAATTTTAATTGATGAATAATCTGTCTTTTAACCAATCAACCCATTAAATGTAAAAAGATATACATGCTACCAAAACCTCAAAGAAACTGGTTATAGCGATATTTAGAAATGTGCAGAACATGGGTCAAATTGATTGACTTATGTCAAATGTATATTGTGTTTATAGTTATATTTAGAAATGTGTAGAATATGAGTCAAACTGATTGACTTTATGTTATAAAGATAAGAGATATAAGAGGAAGTAAAGAGTAACATATAGAGTACAAGTTAAATTGGTTGACTTATAAATGTATTAATCACTTATGAGTACTCAAGTTATGTATAGGGAGGGATAAATTGTTTGTCCCATATTGAAGACATTAGAATGAATAAGTTAGAGTACAGGATATTGAGAATATTACCAGTATTATTACTATTGAATAACATGCCAGGAATGTATTAGTTAGTTGAGAAGTGAAGGGAAACTGACTTAGCACTGTGTTACAATAGACTAGCTTAGAAGAGTGTGAAAGTATATGTTTAATTGACAAAATAAGTTGAAATGAGTAGGGGAAGAGTAGACAAAGGGTTGGAAAACTGTTGGAAGTCAACAAACGGGGGGGGGAAGGGAGGGGGTTAGAACTGGAATATTAAAGTAATTTGATTGTTATAAATGACAAAATATTTCTAATTCCAATAAAAATTTATTAAAAAAAAAAACCTCAAAGAAACAACAGAGATACTGAAGTATAATAAAGTTTAATAACAAAAGCTGTCAATTGTTGCTAGAAGGAAATGAAATACTATTTTATCACTGTCAATTGCAGTAATCAGCTACAATCAAAACAAACTTTAAAATAATTCATAGCTAAATGAAATTAGCCCTCACCAATTTAAACTTCTACGTTTTAATTTTTCACTGTAATCAATCTAACAATTAAAAGTTTTAAATCAATTTTTAAAGGATTTTTTTTACATTCCATGGCAACCATTACTGTATTCGAATGTTGTGGAATAAGAATGGCATGTAGTTTGGCATATTTCAGAATCACATGAAATGCAAATTAAGTCAACTGCTTGTACATAAGCATGAAAATTAGTTGGAGCTAGTCTGCTCACACATCTCTGTGATGAAAAACAGTAATACAGGACTTTATACTACTCGAAATAGCCTAGAGGGTAAGGCTCCTAAATATATAAATTTAACTGTCTTCAATATTTTGCTAAATCAGGGTGTGACCCTCAGAGCAAAGCAGGAAGACAGAACAGCCTTTTTAGCAACCAGACATTCTAAAACTCCACAATCGAAGATATTCTGAGATGCACAAAAATTTACTGATGTTCCCTAAATACATTGTGAGATTTAAAGTATGACCCTTGACTGCAAAATAGCAATTAAAAATAACCCGCTGCAGTACTTCTATGGCAAACAAAGTTATCCCTCTAGAGAAGTAAATTTTACATAATTTTTGAATGCTTAGAACTCCAGAGAACAGATAATATTGCTATAGATGGCAAGAAATCATTAAACCTGCATACCATGCCTACAGTCTTCATCAGCTTTTCCATAGTTTTTCTACAAAAAGGAAAAATTAATAGTTAGAAATGGCAGCTATGACTAAAACAAGTAAATCTTTGCTTCTTACTTGCTTAACTAGAAATTACTCTAAACCTATTTTTATTATCAGAAAGTTTCCTTTTAAAGATAAAAATACCCCTAAAACTGTTTTCCCCTGAAGATTTAACTTTTGTGGACACCAGCAGAAGCTCTAAAGTCTTGAGGAATTTAGATCCAGCCTGAGTGCCTGTGGGCTTTCGGGGACCACAGTTCTCTTTGTCAGATGCAGCTGGCAGGGAGAGCTGTGGTTATCGAGGGCTTATACTACATAGGAATTGTATACCTCCACTGCGGCAAACTGACTCCACACCAAAAGGAGATGTTTACATTTACAAGCAAAGGAATGTTTTGATTGCCTTCACACTAATTGCATTCTGTCTTCTTGTGATATATGACCTGTTCTTTCCCCTCCCCTCCTCTTCTGTATTTGACCAGTTCGGATCAGGCATCTGATGAAGAGAACTTGATTCTCGAAAGCTTATGCTACAATAAAATAAAATTGGTTAGTCTTAAAGGTGCTACTGGACTCTTTTTGATTTTGAGGAATTTAGACTCACATGTCCCACTCAGACAGGGTTTAGGGAAACATACCCCATTGGTGTTGTGTTATATTCTGCTGAAAGGTATTTCAGCAAATAGCTCTTCATTCAGAAATGGTTCCACGGCTCATGGAGAACCACATTTGTCATTTCTATCAACCAACAAGAGCCCATCCAACCTAACACATATATACAATATTAAAATAGATACTAATAGTAAATGTACAGCTCTGCCTATTTAATTATTTAGCTGTCATACATAACTACCCCGATATCTCGCATTCAAATCCACATCTTGACCTAGTTTCAAATCTAGTACCCCTATATTTCTAGAACCTTGTCACTATGGAGATGCTAGTGGGTCAACATAAAAAGACGCCAGTTGACCAACGCATTTGTATATGTGGCCATTCTGTGGAGGACCTCCCTCATTACATTCTGGCTTGCCCTCTATATGCAGAACCTAGAAATAAATTCCTAGCTAAGATCCTACTTGCCTTACATCCCCTGTCTGACTCTGATAAGATTGTTACGATGCTCCCAGACAAGGACTCTTATTTCATTAAGATTGGCGCTTTTTGCTGTAGTCTTTTAACAGGGTGTTTTATGTGGCTCTGAAGTGTTTGATTACCTGACTATTTTGATAATGTATTATTCTGTTATTTGAGAGTGTTTTGATATTGTGAAGGCCAATGGTCGTATACAATAAAACGAGTACCAGTACAACCTTGTCATAGAATCACCATGGTGCTGAGGCTCCTCATTGCTAGAGTTACAAAGGGAAGCTCCAAGTCAACGCTGCTGCTCTTCAGAATGCAATGAGGGAAGTAAAAGGCACTTTGGCTTCCTACTGGAGATATGGTTGCAAAGTGGCCTGCAGACAACCATCTTGTCCTTTTAATAGAGGCATAATATGTGGGAATAGGTTTTTTCATAGCATGTGAGGGTAAATATATCAAATCAGCTGGTACTGGCTTCAGATTGATAGCTATGTAGGTCTGCAGAAGAGCAAGCTTTGCGTCCAGTAGCATCTTAAAGACCAATGAGATTTTCCAGGGTATAAGCCTTCAAGAGTCAAACTCCCTTCATCAGATATGAAGCTAATAAAGGGTGCTTCACTCTTGAAAGCTTATACCCTGGAAAATCTCATTGGTCTTTAAGATGCTACTGGACTCAAAGCTTGCTCTGGTATTTGTTGCAGATCAAACCAATATTAAGCCTCTATTAAAGAGGACAGTTTTGCAGCCCAGCAGTCATGGTAGCGAAGAGGTGGGGAGCACAGCAACAAATGCACACCACGCATTATCTAAAGTAAAAAACACCGACAACTTTATTGAATTACAGCTATGAGGAGCACTTGCAATGCATAGGGGTTGGATCCCAAGCACTGGCTGACTTACCTGCCTGCCGATGTCCACCAGCCCCCCCAGACCACCACCGAGGGGGGGAAACTAAGGAGTGACAGCAAAAGGGCATGCACCCTTGAAAGGATGGCTCCCAGAAGGGGAGATGAAACTGACAGAGCCTTCGGGAGGTGAAAATGAAATAAACAAACCCTCTGAGGAGGGATGTCAGTGGTTCTGTAGAGGGGGGAAATTGACAAAGTCTTCCAATCTGTCTTTTAGAACTTGGCTTCTCAGCTAACATTGTGTCTCCCTTCACCTGAGTGTCATTCTGTAATTCATCTTGTGTGTTTTAGCTCAGAGAGGTGATATGATAATCATCTTCAAGTACCTGAAGGGCTGACATACAGAAGATGGCATGGAGTTGGTTTCCTTAGCCCCAGAAGGTCGGACCAGAACCAACCGGTTGAAATTAAATCAAGAGTTTTTGGCTAAACATTAAGAAGAACTTCCTGACAGGGCAGTCCCTCAGTGGAACAGGCTTTCTCTGGAGGTGGTGGGCTCTCCTTCTTTGGAGGTTTTTAAGCAGAGGCTAGATGGCCATCTGACAGCAATGCTGATTCTGTGAATCTAGGCAGATCATAAAAGGGAGGGCAGGAAGGGTTACATTAGTGCTTAGTTCTCGTGGCCCCTTCTTACAGGCCCAGGGTAAGGCTGATCGCCACTTTGGGGTCAGGAAGCAATTTTCCCCAGACCAGTTTGGCTAGGGATCCTGACAGTGTTTTGCTATCTTTTGGGAAGGGGTCACTGGGGGTGGGGGTAGTTGTGAATTTCCTCCACACTGCACTGTGTGGTGGATTGGACTAGATGACTCTGGAGGTCCCTTCCAACCCTATGATTCTAAGATGACCCAGGAGCTTGGCTGTGCAGAAAGGGAGTAATCCCCCTCCACATACAAACATGCACAGTGTGCTCTTGTCATGACCATCCAACTAACATGGAAGTGGAGCCACCTCAGTTCTTTAGGAATGAAGCAGAGACTCTGCGTTAGGAGATAGGGATGAAATTGGCTCCCTCCTCTTTCAGAGACCAGGAGTTCACACATTCGTCATTTCCTGCATTCATCTAGCTCCCAGATTACCTCAGAGCCCTAGCCAGAAACCCTGCTGACTGGTTGCTGGAAGGCAATAGGTTAGTCCTAGAATCCCTAGATGAATAGCACCATTAGTAACTAGTAACTGGCCATCATATTACTCCCAATTAAAACATTAACTGGATTTCACTCTATTTTCCAATGAAAAAGGGCTGCTCAGTGTATCATGAGCATCTGTGAAAGGGGTCTGCAAAAAAACAGTTAAATCAAATTGGGGTCCGCTAAAGTTTGAGAATGGCTGTATTAGACCAATGGCAATGCAAAATAATAAATCTAACTCTCTGAACTAATAGCTCTCCCAGGAAGGCACAACATACCCACTATTTTAAATAGGCAACCCGAAGAAAACAGACTATGGTCTTTTATTCCTCAAAACAGGGCAGCTAAGAAATCTAAGAGAATTTCTGCTGGAGGGGAGGGGAGGGGAGGGTAGCGTGGTATCAAGAAAAACCTTCTCTCTCCACTTTTACTCATAACAATCGTAAAAGGAGACTATATTCTTTTCCCATTCGATTTAATTGTTAAGAACGCACTCACAAGTTGCAAAGATGAAGCAATCCTATAGAGAAGGCTTTCGATTTTGATGCGGCTGATTTCAGCCTGACACGTGTCCGGGAAGCAAGTGGGGGGACACTGGCTGAGGGAAAAGAGGGCCTCCGTGCAATGCTTCACCGCCACTTCGTAATCCTGCTGCCTGAGGGACTCGCATGCTTGTTCACATGACTTCTCCGGTCTTCTGTCTGCCATGACTCAGCGACAGAAATCCTAACAACAACAAAACGAGAGGGTTTCAAATGTGGGTTAGCTGGACACCCCAAAAAATCATCTTTTAAAATATGTAAATATATATCCACATACTACCAATGGACTCCCATCAAACCCACCACTTTTATTTATTGTGGCCCTTCGTGCATACTGAACTCCTGCCCTTCCCCCCCCCACTGCCCCTCACTAGGCTAGAACCTAAGATCTGTGTACTTTGATCCACTTGCTTTCCCCTCTGCCACAGCCTCCCCATGCGATCACCAAAAGCTGCTCCTGAGAGATAGGAAGCTCCTGAAAAATATGTCAGATGCAGCAAGGAGGGGGCCAGGGCTTTTTTTCTGGGAAAAGAGGTGGTGGAACTCAGTGGGTTGCCCTTGGAGAAAATGGTCACATGGCTGGTGGCCCCACCCCCTGATCACCAGACAGAGGGGAGTGTAGATTGCCCTCCGCGCCGCTCCAGCGGCGCGGAGAGCAATCTAAACTCCCCTCTGTCTGGAGATCAGGGGGCGGGGCCACCAGCCATGTGACCATTTTCTAGAGGTTCCGGAACTCCGTTCCACCGTGTTCCTGCTGAAAAAAAGCCCTGGAGAGGGCTGTACCTGGAGTGGAAAATCCATGAAAATTGCAGACACTGTTCTGTCCTTATGTAAGCAGAAGTGTTTTCTGATAGCACACAGCCATCTTAGGATCCAACCAATTCTCCATGTACCACAAATATGTTTTCTTTTTAAAACACTGCTGCACAGCACATTCAAGCCTCTGATATGAGGCAGGCTACAAATTAAGGAGAGAGGAAAGACACACATTTCAACACCTCCCTACTTCCAAGCACCACCATTACTCCACC
The DNA here is from genome assembly GCF_028583425.1 of Eublepharis macularius. Classification (NCBI taxonomy): domain Eukaryota; kingdom Metazoa; phylum Chordata; class Lepidosauria; order Squamata; family Eublepharidae; genus Eublepharis; species Eublepharis macularius. Next base: position 13,790,242 of record NC_072793.1, on the reverse strand, counting down.
AAGGTCAATGCAAGGAAATATTCTTTGTAGATTAAAAAAGTTTCTTATATAACCAAACTGAAAAGGCCTACATCAGTTGCAATTTGTTGAATTCTGCCCCTTGCCATAATAAAATATTTCTTTTTCTTTCATATATATCAGCTGAATTTCCATAAATTTACAAAACAGTTGAATTGAATAACTATTGGGTAGGCAAAATATTAATCAATTATTTAGAGAATGCAAAAATCTGTGCTGAGATATCTTTGGGGGATACTGAATGAAGGAGAAGCTCCTTACAATTTAACAAGCAAAAGCATTCACTTGTTACAAGCAAAAGACATATTTAACATTCTTTTTCATTGTATTGTCGAAGGCTTTCACAGCCGGAGAACGATGGTTGTTGTGGGTTTTCCGGGCTGTATTGCTGTGGTGTTGGCATATCCCAAGACCACGGCAATACAGCCCGGAAAACCCACAACAACCATTCTTTTTCATTCTTTTGTAATAGTTTCCATCTCTATTACAGTAACGCTCCAGGAAAAAATAGCCTTAAAAAATAAGTCTCAACAACTCTCAAATCTCACTACTAAACTGATCAACTGATAGACAATTAAAGCTTTAGCTGACTGAGTAACCCATTAAGTATTGCTCCCTGTTTTATCATCATTACTGGAAAAAACCTCCCTTTACACTGGTCACCTGAAATCTATTTTCATTAACGATGGATAAATTTCAACAGCCATTCCACCTCAACTTTATGTGCATTTACTAGGAAAGATTCTCCAATTTGCATGAACCTAATGGGGGGCCTACTAGATGCCGCACTCCTGAGGTGCGATCCCACAGAGCTGCCTCCTTCTAAGCCCACCGAAGCGTAACTCTGTTTCATGGCCAGGCAACAAGAACTACGTGCTCTCTCCTCATATCGCCTCTCACAAGCTAAATTCTCCCATTAGCTTTACTGTATTTACTGCTCACTTTCCTTTTACTTCTCAACATTTGTCTAGAAGCACATTTAAATACAAGATTTGCATTTAACTTGCAAAAGTTGCATTTGCAACTTTTTTACCATTTTTATTTCATCTTCTACGTCTATGCCAACATAAACACAGGCCTCACATCTATTTTATATAAAACATCAGTGGCCTCACTGCTACGCTGTCTTGAAAAATTTGTAATTAAAAAGCACTGTCTTTTTCTATAATTATAGGGAAAACATGTTGGTGTTTACAAAAGTAACTCTGTAAATTTCCTTGCTGAGATATGATATTATTTTAGACCTGGTCCTAAATTAGTGTCTTTTTATTACAACTGAAGGCTGACTTGTATGCTTAATATCTAGCGAATGCAATTCCTTGATGCCCTATTTAAAAACAACAGATGTAACAGAGCCATATTAAGTAAAACCTCCAGTGCACAGATGCCACAGCACAAATAACTGGCGAACAAATGCATTTGTCCATGCAGGCAAGTCAATTCTATACAATCCCCATTAAAATCAATCTCATTTATCCTCACATTTCATTATCTGTAAAAACTGGATGTATACCTTGCATGTCAAACACCATTTTTATGTTGTGCAGTGATTGAGTAAACTCACACAACACCGCTTCTGAGCCATGTTTTAATTCAAAACTAGATTTAAAAATGGCTACCTAAACATTTCCAGCTATAATTCATGAAACGGATGTTAAGGACAAATATTTACAAATGAAAAAGAACTGAAATAGGTGCCAGGATTTCTGATTACACTTCTGAGCTTTAATGAAGCATCATTTTGTGAAAATGCTCTTAAATGAATCTCTACTCAGGTGAATAGAGATTTATGAAGCCTTCACAGGAAATTAACAGACTTCAGTCACATAAAAGTTTATTAATGCCCTTTTTACAAGCTCATCTCCTGGATCTCATTTACATTTACAATTCAAGATATTCGCTATACCAAAATATTTTGATTTTAATGCAACTTGTGGGAAATATGGGAAAGAGTTCACAATCTTAGTTTATGTAAGTTGTTCCTTAAAACATTAATCTTCACCAACTAGATTTAGGATACACAAGTGGGTTACATCCTGATCTAAGGCAAGTTGTGGCAGCGGCAATTTCATTTTTTAAAAGTAGAGAAATAAGATACGAGGAAGGATAAAGGGGGTATTATACTGCGCTATAAAAATTCTATAAAGATTCTGCAAAAGTTCAACTGTCATCTCCTTCCACTACTCCCAAAATTCTGGAAACCAACAGTTTGGTGTAGGTGCTAACATTCATTGTTGGTCTTCTGTGCAGTCCCGCATGGGGCTGCGTGTGTGTAGACCTGCCAATCGATGAGGTTTCTGCAGCTTTAAAGACCACAAAGGGGTGCTTGTCCTCCCAGAGCGCACGTGTGGTGCTTCCCACCAAAGGCAGCTTGCGCTCTAGAGGAGGTGGCACCCCCACCCTCAGTTCCTCTTTCGCCGCCAGTCAGAAAGGTTCTTTGCAAACGTTCTCTGCGACTTTTCGTTCATTAAGTAGGCTTTCTTGTTTTTCAGTCAGTAGGCCTTCTCATTTTTCTGTCAGATCTTTGATTATCAGTGAAAGAATTGGATCATAGGAGATGCTGTTTTCTATAAGAATGGCAGATAAAGCCCTTTTTAAGAGGTGTTCTCAATGCTCCACTAAGATGATGCAGACAGATGGACACTCTTTGTGTCTCATCTGCCTGGGGGAGGAACATAACATTCTGGCCTGCAAGCATTGTCAGAATTTTACTCCCCAAGGGGCGGGCAGAAAGAGCTACAAGGCTCAAAACCCTGTTATGGGAATGGGCTCTTTCAGCTTCAAACAGACCTGCCACCAAAACAGCAAAATCCTCTGCTCTTGCGGAATTGGCTGAACGATCGAATCTGACTCCTGCAACTACTCCGATGTCAGGGACTTGCACCCCTTCAGATCCAACCCCAACAACTTGGGTTTGATAGCGTTACCCGACACCACTAACAATCTTGATGTCGAGACCTTTGAGCCTTTTGGACGTGACTTCAATGGCCCAAGGTAGACACTGTCATCTGACTCCGGAAATCCAGAGTCTGACTGAATGCCTTCGGAGCAGACAGCATCACCACGCTCCGACTTCTCCAAGTCTATCAGAACTGATCCAGAAGCGAACGGCTTAACACCGATCAAAGTAAAGGAGACTTCTTACTCTGCAGGCTAAAGGGGCCCAAATGTCAACAGTTACCCCTGCTGATCTGAGTGTGGATCAATCTAGGGATAGGGAGAGACAGATTCTGGAGTATGCAGAGCCTCCTAAGAAGGCTAGATCCAAATTTAGACAGTCGCTGAAAGGGGGTGAGGACGATCATACAAACATCAAATAGACAAAGGGAGAGACACCCGAGGTTGAAGTTATTGAAACTCCACATATTCCATCAATACGTTCCAGATCACCATCTGCATGCTCATCAGCAGAAGAGAGTGAATTGCCTGGGACAACATCAGCCCAAAAATTCTGGGCTCAGGAACAAGATGTTTACCAACCCTGCTGCTCACACAAATGCCCATCATGGTTCCAGCATGAAGCACCATCTGCCTATGGCACTGATCTAGGGGATCCATATAGAGAAGAATCTATTGGATCTCTGAGGGGTTCACACAATCGAGAATGCAAAGATACCCGTACTACATGACTAAGTCATCTATGGCTTTCCAGTTGTGAGAACCGGATCATGAATCGTATCAAGAGAACAGGAGCCCAAGCATGCTATCTGACCTGTCAGCCTTCTGACTGATAAGGCAGTAGTGGAAGGTCGATCAGTTTCACCCACAGTCGATTTTCATCTGTTTACAGAGCAAATGCTTTCTATGGCAAAGTCATTGGACACTGGCGTATCATCCACCAAACTCAAGCTAAGGGGCAAGATCCTTCAACATCTGTATTCAGGAAATCCAGCCAATATTGCCTTCCCAACTATCGAAGGATTTGAGGAAATGATGTCCTCACTATGTGAAAACCAGCTTTGCTTCTGCCCATGTCTAAGAAGGCAGAGGGTCTGTTTAAAACTAAAGAGGACGTCTGTCCGTTTCTGTTTACTCACCCCCCACCATTATCTCTCGTTATTGAGGAAATGCAATCTAAACAACGGCAGGGACCCCACTCAATTTCTGCTGACAGAGAGGGAAAGAAGCCAGACAGATTAGGGAGAAAAATCTACACCTCTTCAGCTCTCAATGTGAAAATTGCAAATTTCACTGTGATGCACATACAATTTTTGTAAGCCACGCTGGGACTCAGTTTTGGCTAGAAAGTGGAATAAAAATGAAACTGAAAATAAAACTCAAGGTTAGCAGTGCTGATGTTATCCCTACTAGGAAAAGAGTTTCAAAGGTTACGTCCTTTCAGTGGCATGTTGCCATAGGCTCAAAAAGTTCTTGCGTCAATGCCTTTAACACTGTTAAGATTCCATGTTGGAAATCTGTGGATTTGAGGGGGATTAATCAGTGTTGTACCTCTAAGGAATCTTTTAACGTGTGGCTGTTGAGTGAGAGATTTTCCCTTCCTACACCCTCCAATAGCTGAAATGGCTGCCGTTTGTCATTTTAGGGTGCTTGTGCTCAAACCCTTGTTTAAACCTTCCTGTAAAAAAAGACCTCACAAACTGCAACCGACATTGGGTCCTTCTGTCTGTTTAAACTCCAGTCTTGGAAAACCTGCCAGGTGAAGTAACTTCTGCTCGTCGACTTTTTTCTCGAGGCTAGCATAGTGGATACCACCTCCTCTATATAACCTAATTTCCTAATTGGTTGCGGCAATTTCCAAGCATCCCTGGTTGAGGATGATGAAGCGTCCCTTGTGTCAACAGATTCTCCATGATGGGTAGATGCTGGTTGACAATCTCATCACGTCTTGGAACCATGCCCTTCTTGGCCAATGTGGTGCAATCAGTATCACTTCCGCCTGCTGTTCTATGATCTTTTGTATTACCCTGCGAATTAGCTGTATTGGTGGAAAGGCATACAGTAGCTGCCGTGGCCAATCGCAGTTCAGGGCGTCTGTGTCTATGGCCTGAGGGTCCTTTCTTCTGGACACAAACCATTGAACCTGATGATTTTGTCCAGTCACAAAGAGGTCTATGAGCAGCGTGCCGAACTTGCTGCATATCCCTCGGAAGACTTCCTTGTTCAGCATCCATTCTGAATTATCTATATTTCCTCTGCTCAGCCAGAACGTTGTTCTGACCTGCCACATGCACCGCTCTTAGAGACTGGCTACTGGCTTCTGCCCATTCCATTATGGCACTGGCTTCCTTGTGTAACGTCCTGAATTTAGTCCCCCACCTTGTCTGTTCAGATATGCTTTCGCCATCATGTAGTCTGTTTGTACTAACACGTGAGTATCCGAAAGTTGATTCCTGAACTCCAGTAGTCCCTTTCTGATGGCCCTCAGTTCCAGCAGGTGCATGCTCTTGGATCTCTCTTTCTCTGACCAAGAACCTTGGGCCATCCTGCTTTGAGAATGAGCTCCCCAGCCCCACTGACTGGTGTCTGTAGTTATCTCCACTCTCTTCGGTTCCTGAAGAGGGACTCCCAAGTGGAACCTACAAGGGTCCATTCACCAATTGATCTCTTGAAGAAGACTTCTTGGTATTTTTACCAGAATGTGTTTCTTGCATGCAATGGCTCTCTGGTAAGGAAGAAGAAACCACTGGAGTGGGAATCTCGCCTGTTGCACTATGTCCAGGCACGAAACCATCACTGCTGTGAGTTGAGCCAGAAACATCACATCCAGCTGTTGGTTTTTCCAAATCTGTAATATCATGGACTGTATCTTCCTTTGTCTTTCTTGAGATAAGAACATCCTGTCCTTTGTTGTATTCTTTCTTCCCCAGCGAGCTCTCTGTTTTGCTCCTTTTGCTTTTTTTCTTTCTCTTCTTTTTTGGGGAGGGGGATCCTGTGTCTAACAGAGCATTGCTGTTGAGGTCCTTCACCAAGGCAGGGCCAGAAAAAACTGGTGCGCTGTGGGACAGCCCCTCCCCATCCAGGAGTAATCAAGTTGACTGACCCTGCACTAGAAAGGAGGAGCAACTTCCCATTTGTAAGGACTGCCCCACTCCCTTTGGACCACCGGAGAACGGGCTCACTCACATTCATGTTGAAAACAAAATGGCAGACGACTTTTCATTTAAAGACCAATATATATAATAAGAAAATCACTACCCAAACATATCAGAAGTCTTTCAGATTGAATTTGTGAAAGCTGGGAGTTTTAAACTACATTTGAATAGAGGTAGCATGACATGACATTTGACCCATGTTGTCTCTATACCAACCTCCACCTGACAGACTGACCACAATGCAGTTATTTCAGATGAAACGTTAGGGAAACAGAAAAAAAAATAAGATCTGAACAAAAGTCACTGCTGGTGATTCCTACACTCTGACAGATGAAAACGGTGGTAGCCAAGACCAGGGCTCTCTCAGAGTACATTCTTAAGCAATTTTCCTGAAGAGGTATGGAAACCCCCATTTCTTCTGCCCTTGCCCACGTGCTACAGAGCATTTCTTTTTCTATTGGTTTGTAACTAGTGGCAGAGGTCTTGTTTTCTGATTAGCATTAAGTTTATTATTAATCGTTTTACTGAGTATTTTATGGACCTTTGTAAACCAGTCTGCGTTCAGGAGAAGCAATGTGTTCAAAAACAACTGTTTACCAACCCTTAAATATACTGGTTATAAGTGATAAGAAAAACTGGCAAGCAGTAAGGGAAAACATAGCCTAAGGAGGTCTTTACCTACACTGCAGCTCTACGCCCTTCAGTTAAACCACATCTGCACTGCTCTCTGTTGTTTCGGCATCATATGATGGGGGTGAAGCTTGACAAAAAATGGAAATGCTACATATAGAGGACTTTTATAAATGTAAAGAAAGCTGCTATTTTCATGTTCCAGATTTCTGGCTAACAAATTCCAAAGGATCATTGTCTAGGTATGAGTAGAATCACTAGCTGGGGGAAATCAAGTGATTTAACCATTTAAAAGTAGTTTTCTATTCAGAGGATTATGTTTATCTTCCAAGCATCTCAAGAATGCCATTTCTACACTCCACCGCATAAACCAACTCACTGAAGCTTCTAGTTCAGCTTACACGAAATGGCCAGTGTAAAATCAACTGCCCTACCAATTTTGCTTCAAGCATAATCATACAAATAGATAAAGATACGGAATAAAACAATAAATATACAGAATAAAGTACCACAGGTTCCATATATAAATTGCTGGTAGTCCAATTCTGAATAATTTCTACAAAGTTCACCCTACACAAAACAAAGCAATAACTTGATTAAGGGCTACTTGAAACCTGAAACTTTTTTCATTCTAACAGCTGATAATAGACCTCATAAAGGAAAAGAGTAAATTGTATGCCAAGTGCAATAAATTCACTGATAACTTTTTCTTTGAAATTGGTAGCCATTCACACAAATACACAGATAAAATAAGACAACTTTTCCAGACTTCTCATATATTTCAATTAGCAGTCCTACATGACCATCCTTTATTTAAAATGCAAAGGCATTTTCCATGAAATCCCTAGTTTGCATGTTTACAAGGAGGCAATATTTGGCATGCCGCATGTGTTTAGGCTAAGCCATATGCTCAAAGGGCTATGTTACATTATCCTAAGTAACCACAACAGTCTGTCTGCTCACTCGGTCTCACCAAAAAACACAACACAGAAGTTTTCTTAGTCATTCCCAGGGCTTTTTTTCAGCTGGAACGTGGTGGAACGGAGTTCCAGAACCTCTTGAAAATGGTCACATGGCCGGTGGCCCCGCCCCCTGATCTCCAGACAGAGGGGAGTTTAGATTGCCCTCCGCGCCACATGGCGCGCAGGGCAATCTAAACTCCCCTCTGTCTGGAGATCAGGAGGCAGGGCCACCGGCCATGTGACCATTTTCTCCGAGGGCAACCCACTGAGTTCCACCATCTCTTTTCCCAGAAAAAAGCCCTGGTCATTCCTAAACATCCAATCCACATGCAGAAATATTTTTAACTCCCAGAGTTTAGAACCAAGTGCCACCCACACAGGTTGCCTGCTGTGATGTCATAACTGACTATGCAAGGAGAGGAAAAGGAGCGCCATAACACTTAAGACGAGACTGACAACGTTATACCAACACAAAATGATTCCTCAAACCATAAATATTAGCAATAAGACTCTCAGTTATGTGTTACATAGCTTTAAGAAAATGCAGTACTAAAAGTAAAATCTGTTGTAATGACCTTTTTCAATAATCATATGTGATATACGCTGTATTGAATTTTTAGTCACCATGTGATTATTTTCTGGCAATGATACCGTACAAATTTTGCCTGATCAAATAAAAACTCTATTTCAGCAATTTGTATTCAGCAAAACTATATTCAGCTAATAATTCAGAAGACATCGCATTGCACTGGTTAAAAAGTTGAACTAGAACCTGGGAGACTCAGGTTCTAACACCCGCTCTGCCACTGAAGCTCGCCGACTGACCTTTGGCCAGTCACCGTTTCAGCTGAACTTACCTCACAGGGCTGTTATGAACATAAAATGGAGGAGAAAAGAATGTAAGCTGCTTTGGGTCCCCACTGGGGTGAAATGAATGAATGAATGAATGAATGAATGAATGAATGAATGAATGAATGAATGAATGAATGAATGAATGAATGAATGCTCTCAGCTGAAACAGAATGTATGGGGCAGGATACTTTCAATATACTATGAGTGGGATGGCCAGGTCTAATTTGGGACAGAGAGATCATTTAAACTGCCATTCCCACCCACTGCACCCTACACCTCTACGTATCATCTTTTAAAAATAATTGTAGTGCTTTATAGCTGCACGTTGGTCTCAACTGTTCTGATCACTATCTAAGACACTGGTGTGTTCAAACGCCAAGGAACGGGAGACAAGAGACAGCTACTACTGAGCAAAACTAAGTGACAGCTCCAAACCCCAGCAGGTATGTTTTCCAAAAGGCGTTTCACCAGCTGCTGTGCAGGAAGAAACTTCTGTGAAACTTTGCCCTTGGCCATCATAACTAAACCTCTTGATTGCTGAGATTTTGATTAATCGTAGCATCCTCTCTGTAAACTAGGACTCTTACGCAGGGCTCCACAAACCCCTTGCTATTGGCAAGTTCTCCCTCTCTCAAGTAGTTCATAAACTGCAAAGAACACAAAGCGAGAGGTCTGTCTATCAGTGCTGGCTTTGTAAAAGACAGATGCAGCATGAGACTTATTTTCTTTACATTGTTTATAGTCTGTTTTTCCACTGAGACTCAAGGATTAAGTGTGAGCCAGAACAGTCAATTTCAAAGATATTTCACTAAACAATAAAGAGTACATAAATGCAAATGTGCAAAGATTTAAAACCAGCAGAAATTCATTAAAGAGCTGAAGAAGTGATGAAACAAAGTATAAGTCATTCTAAGCCTGACATGTTAAAACAGAAAATACCCAGAGGATCATACTTACACCAACAGCAGTACGTAGTAGTAAAGTCTATAGTCCCTGTCCCTTTATTAATGCATCTCAAGACTACTTCCTCATCCCTCCTATCTGAATAAAAAGCACTGTTGAATAACTCAGTTTTTCATAGTGTGCAGAAAGCCAGGTGAGAGTTTTCCAGACCTGTTCAGGTAGGCCGTTCCATAGGTGGCCGCCATAGAGAATGGACGTGTACAGGCAGCTGTTGATTTCACCCAAGTGCAAAGCGGCATCTTCAGAAGGCCCTGTTTAGATGAGCGAAGCTGCTATAGTGGGACACACAGGGAGAGAGCCGGTCGCATAGGGGGATCAAGACCATTGATTGAGCCTGGTACCTTAAACTGTGCCTGGTAACTGATAGGCAGTCGACGGAGTGGCAGCAGAATGGGAGTGATATTCATGCTCCTCCTAGCTCCCAATGATAACCGAGCTGAAGCATTGTGCACCAACTGCAGTCTCCAAGTTTACTAAGAAGGGAGACCTACATAGAGTGTATTATAGTAGTCAAGCCTCAATATTACCATGGAAAGGAACCACATGGCCAGACTGGCTGTGTTCAGGTAGGGCTAGACTGAGTTTGTAGAAAAAAAGCAGCTGCCTTAACTTGCTTTTCTAGCAGGAGTGCTGGATCCAGTATAACCCCTGGGCTCTTAACTGAGTCTGAAAGGATCGAATGAACTCCATCAAAAGTGGGAGTACAATGTCCTTCAAGGCCTCTGCCTTCCCAACCAGCACCACTTCTATCTTGTCTGGGTTCGGTTTCAATTTGTTTGCTTTCAGCCAGCTGACCACAGCTGTCAGGCAGTGATCTAAGATCTCTACTGCATCCTGTCGTGATTTGGATAGTGAGATATAGCGCTGGGCATCCAATACCATAGCTACAAATGGTTTCTCCTAAAAGCTTTACACAGAGGTTGAATAACATGGGAGATAAGATGGTGGAACCCTACAATAGAATTCTCACTCTGAAGATAGCTGGTCTCCAACAGAAACCCTCTAAGTCTGTTCCATGAGAAATTATTTAAACCGATCCAAGGCACATTCCTTGATACCCACTTCTGCCTCCAAACTCATTAAGATGACACACATCTTAAAGACTGCAGACAGATCCAGGAGGAGCAACAAAGTAGCATGGCCTTTGTCTACACACAGATAGAGATCACTAACTAAATCCAACAGAGCCACTTCTGCTCCACAACCTGGCCTGAACCCAGACCCATAAGGGTCCAAAGTTGGTCAGCTACAGCTCTCTCAATCACTTTGCCCATAAAGGGCAGATTAGAGATTGGGCATGTCATTTTTTGTCCAGGAATCCTGGTTTCTTGCTGGAAGTGGCACAAACTAGCCATCCACCCCACATCAATTTTACAGCACCCGCAGAGGACTTCAGAGAGGGGGAAGGGACTGTACTAGCTACTATGCACTTTGGAAAAGGCAGGAAGTTGCACAAGCCTTTACTACTGCCCCTTCCGCAGGCCCAGCAGGACGGAAAGCCAGGGCTACCTATACATCAAGCCCTTCACACCTGCTCTGTTTTGCATGGGGCTTTTGTCTTGGCTTCTGCCCCCAATAAAAACTACAAGAGAAATTAAACAAAATCCAGTTTCTCCTTGCAAATCTCTGGGCATGCACCAAGCAATTTAGGGAGCCAGTAGCAACCAGAAAATGATGGCTGGCTAGGAAGGAAGACCCCTGTGAATTACTATTCTATTCCTGTGAATATAGCAAAGCCATCTCAAGACCATTATTTCACCATAATTAAACAGTGGTGGTGGAGAGTGCCCTCTTGGGGTGTGCACCCGAAAATATATTCGGGTTTCCCGCTTTGGGAAAACAATCTGGAATGACTCATATCCCGAAGCAGCAAGCTGCTTTGGGATTCAGCTGTTTAAAAGCTTTGGTATGCTCCGTAAAGATTTGGAGCACACCAAAGCTCAAAGCCAGCGGCAGGAGAAGGGGCGCTTTCAAATGTCTCGCACCCGGCTTCTCCTGATGTGCATCGGGGGAAGCTGGGTGTGGGGCGTTTGCGACTGACAGCACCCCTTCTCCTGTCACTTGCCAGCAGCAGAAGGCATGCTTTCAAACACCCCACGGGAAGCACTCGTTTACGTATGCTTTAAACTTGCTTCAGCTGACAGGCACGGAAGCTCCACCTGTCAGCTCCCACTTGACCCGAAGCTTCCCAAAGCGATCCAAATTGTTTCGGAAAGCTTTGGTTCTGTATTTCTGAACTGGGCCTGCAATGCAGGCCCAATTAGGAAATCCTGAATCTTTACAGATCGGGCCTGATTCGGGTGTTTATTCCAAATCGGAATCTCAAATTGCACACCCCTAGTGCCCTCAAGTCACAGCTGACTTACGGTAACCCCTGGCAGAGTTTTCATGGCAAGAGACTCAAAATTCAAATCCCTACTCAACCATAAAGCATACAATATTTCAGCATAACAAGCTTGGAAATACACAACATTTGAAACAGCAGCCTGATGTTTGTGGATGTGGGGTGCAGTTTTATTCAGTCAAACATGTCACACTCATATTATGATTCTATCAAAGCAATACTTGGAAGGCATATTTCACTAGAACTAACTCATTTACAAACTGATAAGTTTCTCTAAAACATGGGCTGTTCTTGGTTAGCCTAAAATCCCAAGCTCTAAAACTGCATTTTAAAAAAACCCACCAGCTGTAAAAGGAGTCATAGTCCAGTTCTGAAAAAGATTAGGAGTACCATAACATTACGAAACCCTGAAGCAGACAATGTCAGACAGTTTATTTAATAACCAGGTTAGCTTCTCCAACACATTAACCAAAAACTGAGAAGCTGGGTACTGACTACCAACCTCCGCCTCAAATCTATGAGTACATCAGAACACATGCTAGCCCTGTGGTTTCCAAACTTCCTGCGTTCAGGGAGCTCTTTGCAATTTACTTAACTATATGAAACAAAGTTCTCGGGCTTGTTTTCTTAGCTCAACCATTGTAGAGGTCATGCCTCTTGGGCCTTTGCTCTGTGTTAACTCAGAATACACCTAAAACTACCCTACAGCTGAACATTGCACAGGGGAATTTGGTAACAGTGAGCAAGTGGTTGTTCATGAAGGCACCCATTCTATTATTTAGCTTCTCCTCTGAGGAGCCTCTGATCACCTTCCAAAGAACTTCAGGATTCCCTGGAACATAGCTGAAACACCACTTTCCTAACAAAGCACACACAAACTTCTAACAATATAATATACATACATTTCACACTACTGATTTTTAGGTGAAAGCACCTATTAAATTACCTATCACTCAAAGGTCAAAGACTTCTTTGAGTTTCACCTTTAAACCCTAGAATAGCCTGCACTCACTCCCTGCATGAAATTATATCATCATAATCCTAAATATACATACTTGGATGTAAGCTCCACCGAATATCCATAAATTTCTTTCATATGTATGTGTTTAAGGCTACATTCAGACATCATGCAAGACTTCAGTTTTCTTGTGATGGGGACAAATGCTCCCTCCTCCCCTTACTTGCAGAGCACAACTGAAAACTTCATAGCTTCATAATCCTTCAACTAAATTTCAATTTGCCGCGACATCTTAATGACATCTGGACAAACTGGAGTTGTTTCCTTCAATTTCGTACACAGGAAACAAACTCTTTTGGCCACATTCCGTCATCATGGAAAACTAGAGTTTAACGTAAGTTTTTTAAAACCAGGAACTTTTGAATCATGCTCCGAAATTGAAAGCTAGAGAGACAACTTGTAATGTTTTTAATATAGCAAAGAAAGCTCAAGCCAAGAACTAGAAGATTCAATATTGCAAGCTATATGCCAATGTATATTTATCAAATGATATATATTTCAATGTCTACATGCCAAAGCTGGAAGCCTCCAAGTCAAGATGGGATTCCTGGAGCGCCTGATGCTGATTGACAATTTAGATATAGTTGGTGTCTCAGAAATATGCAGAATGGGTGAAATCAATGGGATATGGGCATTTCTGGGTATAAGCTCTATAGGCAGGGCTGGGACTTGCTGGGGAGATGTTACGTTATATATTAAAGAGGGCATAGAATCAAATAAATTAGAAAACATTAGGAGAAAGAACTCCCCAACAGAAGTGATATGGGTGGAAATACTGAGCCTCAAGAATTACTTGAAAGTGGGGATGTACTGCTGCCCACCTGATCAAATCTTTGATTATGATCTTGAGATGGAAAAGGAAGTAAGTGAGGTGACTAAAACAGACACTGACTGGGTTAACGTGTGCTCAAGTCATACTGTAGAAATGAGATTTATTAGACATCATAAATAACTGTGCACTGGAACAGATGGTCACAGTGCCAACCAGAGGGGTGGTGAGCTTGGATTTGATTCTGACTAGGACTCACAACTTGGTGACAAGTATAAATGTTTTTTGCACCAACTGGGAACAGTGATCACAATGCTATTAAGTTCAGTGTTAGGCTCCAACTACTGAAGGATGAAGCCCAAGGCCGCCATGCCCTCCAATGCTCTTTAGCAGCAGGCCACAGGCAAAGCCTCAGTTATTGGGTTCTGTCTCACCCATGGCATGTTTAGCAACACTGAAACTCTCTAGTAGACCCATGTCTAATTGATAAGTAGACCATGCCATCCTGTTGAGGTGCTTAGAAACAGAAATGGGTATCAAAAGATGTGGCCTGGACTGGTTTAAATCATTTCTCTTGGAGCAGACTCAAAGGGTTGCCGTTGGAGATCAGCTATCTCCGGAATGGGAAGTATTTTGTGGGGCCCCACAGGGCGCAATCTTATCTCCCATGTTATTCAACCCCTATGTAAAGCCTTTAGGAGAACTCATTCGCAGATAAGGAGTTGGATGTCATCAATATGCAGATGACACCCAACTCTGTATCTTGCTATCCAGGTCCCCACAGAATGCAGTAGAAATCATAGATCGCTGCCTGACAGCTGTGATGAAATGGTTGAAAAACAACACATTGAAATTGAACCCAGACAAGACTGAAGTGATGCTTGTTGGGAAGGCAGAGATCTTGAAGGACATTGTACTCCCCTCTTTTGATGGAGTTCATCTGACCCTTGCAGACTCAGTTAAGAGCCTGGGGGTTATACTGGATCCAGCAATATTACTAGAAGGACAAGTTAAGGCAGCAGCAAAAAATGCTTTCTACAACCTCACTCTAGCCTGGAAGACGGCTTCTTATCTTGACATGGCTGACCTGGCCACTTGGATCCATGCTATGGTAACATCAAGGTTTGACTACTGTAATGCTCTATACAGAGGTCTCTCATCTAAGTTAACTAGGAGGCTCCAATTAGTGCAAAAAGCTGCAGCTCGACTGTTAGCGGGAGCGAGCAGGAGCTTGAACATCACTTCCATCCTGCAGTCACTCCACTGGCTACACATCGTTTACCGTGCTCAGTTCAAGGTACTAGTTATTACATAAAAAGTTCTTCATGGCATTGGTCAGGCATACCTATGGGACCACCTCCCTCCCTATGTTCCTCCATGGCAGCTTTGCTCATTTGAACAGGGTCTCCTGCAGGTGCCAGGCTGCACACGGGTGAAGTCAGGAGCAGCACAGGCTTTCTCTGTGGTGGCCCCATCCTGTGGAAGGACCTGCCTGAGGAAGTCAGAAGAGCCCCCACTCTCCTGGCTTTTCGTAAATGATGCAAAACTGAACTATTCAAAAAGGCTTTTTACTCAAATGGAGAGATGTATTGTAGGGATGGGGTCTCAGATGCTTTGCTAATGAATTAGGGACCATATACTTCATCAATATATTGCCTTACATATTATCTGCTGCTTTAAATATGTACTCCTATGTACCACCAGTGCTCCATGTTGTCTAATGTTAGTCCTAGAATTGATTATGTTCAGCTTCAGTATTTTTTCGACTCTGTATTAGATTCTTGCTAATATTATGTCTTTTAAACTTGTATCTATTTACTCTATGGCATTGTTTATGAAAATGTCCTTTATACTGCATTGAAATGTACTTGTTACGGATT
The DNA here is from genome assembly GCF_028583425.1 of Eublepharis macularius. NCBI lineage: Eukaryota > Metazoa > Chordata > Lepidosauria > Squamata > Eublepharidae > Eublepharis > Eublepharis macularius. The sequence continues at coordinate 13,774,753 of NC_072793.1, read as the reverse complement.
GTACTAATCTCATACTGTGTAATCCGCCTTGAGTCTCAGTGAGAAAGGCGGACTATGAATGAATGAACGAACGAACGAACGCCTACATCAGCAGACAGTATCCAACAGAGAAGCATATAATCCCTGTCCCTACTAAAGCATCTCTCTGAGCTACTTCTTACAATACAGTCCTATAATCGGGATGAAAAGCCCTCCTGAATTATTCAGTTTTGCATAGTTTGAGGAACGCCAGGAGAGTGGGAGCTTTCCTGACCTCCTCAGGCAGGTCATTCCATAAAGTGGGGGCTACCACAGAAAAAGCATGGATGCTGCCGCCTCTTCCATAGGATCACCAGCAGGCATAGCTTGGTAGTGGAGCCCCACCTCATCTCTGTGCTGCACCTACTCTGCTCCCAGGTGGGAAAATCAGCATGGCTTCAGCAAAGGCAAGTCTGGCCTAACCAGCCTTTTGGAGTCCTTTGAGAAAATGAACAAGCATGTAGATAATGGTGACCCAGTAGACATTATATACTTGGACTTTCAAAAGGCTTTTGACAAACTACCTCACTAAAGGCTCCTGAGTCAGCTTAGCAGTCACATGATAAGAGGATGGGTCCCCCCTGATGGAACAACAAAGAGGAAGAATGGAAACTTTTCATAATCAAGGGGAGGTAAGCAGTGGGGTCTAGGGATGTGCACTTCAGGTTCAGCATCTGGGTTTTTAATCCATATCGGGCCCGACTCAGGATGGTTTGGCGTTCCCAAATGAGCCTCAGCACTGCTGAAGCGATTTGAGAATGCTGAAGCAAAGATAACCCGACGCTTTGGTAAGCTTCGGGTAGCCCAGCAGCACTTTCTTCTTAAGGAACAGCAAGAGAAAAAAGAGCTGCTGGTGTTCCTGCCTTTTTTTGGCTGATGGTGGGGGGAATTAGGGGGTTGGAGTGAGAGCAGGAGAGGGAGGAGGGAGAGAATCAGGGCAGGGAGGGGGGCTGTGAGAGAGTGGCTAATCCCACTGCAGCAGCAGCTCTCCTTCTGTGGGAATTCTCTGGGAGGAGAGTGTGTTTTTTTAAATGCTGCAGAGGAAACTGGGCGGCTTTCTAGGTGACTGGGGTGGCATTTTGCAAGCAAAATGCACCAAATTTTCAGGGGACCTACTGCTACCTGTCCTCTTAAGACTCCCCGTTTCAGGGAGATTGGACTTCAGAGGTGCCCCAAACCACCTCCAATCTCCATTGTTCTCTATGGGGGAAACTAGGGGGGCTTTCTAGGTGGCTGGGTGTGGCATTTTGCAAGCAAATGCAAGGGGACAATCGACATGGTGATTTCAATGACAAAGTGAAAACAGTGGGGACCCACCTGGGTAGGTCAAATAAAGGTACAAGGCTACAAGTGTCTATATACCAATGCCCAAAGTATGGGCAATAAGAAAGAAGAGCTTGAGCTTCTATTGCAAACAGAGGGCTACGATATACTAGGAATTACTGAGACTTGGTGGATGATTCCCATGACTGGAATGTGCTAGTGGATGGGTATGAGTTGTTCAAGAAAAACTGGAAGGGTAGAAGAGGAGGTGGAGTGGTGTTGTATGTGAGGAGAGGGCTTGATTGTCAAGAAGTTATGGAGAATGGGGCGGACAGCCCGGTGGAAAGTATATGGGTAGAAATAAGGGGACGAAGGACAAAGGGTATTATTGTTGGAGTCTGCTACAGACCACCTGACCAGCAAGAAGAAACGGATGCTGCCCTCTTTGAACAGATTGGCAGAGTATCCAGACATCAGAATCTTGTAATTATGGGTGACTTCAACTTCCCTGATGTGTGCTGGGAGACAGGCTCAGCAAAGCGTCATGAATCACGCAATTTCCTGACCTGCCTGGCCGATAACTTCCTTTTTCAAAAGGTGGAGGAAGCTACAAGGGGCTTGGCCATACTAGACTTGATATTAACCAACAGGGAAGAATTGGTAGATGTGATGAAGGTGGTGGGGACCTTAGGGGGAAGTGACCATGTCCTCCTTGAATTCCAGTTGCTGTGGGGGGCCAAGGAAGTTCATAGCCAGACTTGTAGGTTAGATTTTCATAGGGCCAACTTGGATGAACTCAGAGGCTTGATGAGAGTCGTTCCGTGGGGGAGTGTGCTGGAAGGGAAAGGAGCGAGTGAAGGGTGGGCCCTTCTCAAACACGAGCTTTTGCAAGCTCAAGCCCTCATTATCCCAGCAAGACGGAAACATGGTAAGGGCTCCAAGAAACCAATGTGGATGTACAGAGAGCTCCAAAATAAGCTAAGGGAGAAAAAGGAAATGTTCAAGAAATGGAGAGAAGGACAGACCTCTAAAGAGGAGTATATGAGTGTTACTAGGTACTGCCATCAGAGAGGCCAAAGTTCAGTATGAGCTGGGTCTGGCCAGGAGAGCTCGCTACAATAAGAAAAACTTCTACAGATATGTGAGTAGTAAATGCAAGGTAAAAGAGGCAATTGGACCACTGTTGGGAGTAGATGGAGAAACTGATGCAGAACAGAGAAAAAGCAGACAGGCTTAATGACTTCTTTGCCTCTGTTTTCTCCCTGAAGAACTCAGGCACATCTAGAGATAGTAGAAAATGTGGCAGGACACCTGAGTGGCTAATTGACATTGATAGAGAGGTTGTGGAGAGGCATCTGGCTGCACTGGATGAATACAAATCCCCTGGGCCGGATGGGGTACACCCAAGAGTGTTGAAAGAACTTTCCAGAGAACTTGCAGAACCCCTGTCCATCATCTTCAAGGCCTCCTGGAGGACTGGGGATGAGCCACAAGACTGGAGAAGAGAGAATGTTATCCCAATCTTTAAGAAAGGGAAGAAGGATGACCCGGGAAACTACAGGCCGGTCAGTCTGACTTCTGTTGCTGGGAAGATATTAGAACAGATTTTAAAGGGATCAATCTGTAAGCATCTGAAGGACCACTCAGTGATCCGGGGAAGTCAGCATGGTTTTGTCCCTAACAGATCTTGCGAGACCAACCTGGTTTCATTCTTTGATCGAGTGACCAGCTTACTGGATCGGGGGAACTCTGTTGACGTGATTTATCTGGATTTCAGTAAAGCTTTTGATAAGGTCCCCCATGACATTCTGATGGGCAAACTGGAAGACTGTGGACTGGACTATAGGACATTTCGGTGGATAGGGAACTGGTTAGAGGACCACACTCAAAGAGTGGTGGTCAACGGCATTTCATCAGATTGGAGGGAGGTGTCCAGTGGGGTGCCGCAGGGCTCGGTTTTGGGCCCAGTACTTCTCAATATTTTTATCAATGATCTGGATGAAGGAGTGGAAGGGTTGCTCATTAAATTTGCTGATGATACCAAATTGGGAGGATTAGCAAACACCCAAGAAGATAGAATTAAAATTCAACAAGACCTGAATACTCTGGAGAAGTGGGCAGCTGTGAATAGGATGCAATTCAACAAAGACAAGTGCACAGTATTACATCTGGGCCACAAAAATGGGAAGCACAAATACTGGATGGGGGATACACTTCTGGGCAGTAGTATATGTGAAAGGGATCTTGGGGTAACAGTGGACTGTAAACTAAATATGAGCAGTCAGTGTGATGCGGTGGCAAAAAAGGCTAATTCAATCTTGGGTTGTATCAAAGGGGCCATAGCGTCGAAATCGCAGGAGGTCATAGTCCCTCTCTATACTGCCTTGGTCGGGCCACACCTGGAGTATTGTGTGCAGTTCTGGAGGCCTCACTTCAAAGAGGATGTGGCCAAAATCGAGAGGGTGCAGAGGAGAGCGACGAGAATGATCAGGGGTCTGGAAACTAAGTCCTATGAGGTAAGGCTGAGGGCCTTGGGAATGTTTAGTTTGGAGAAGAAGAGGTTGACGGGGGACATGATTGCTCTCTTTAAATATTTAAAAGGCTGTCATTTGGAAGAGGGCAAGGAGCTGTTCCAGTTGGCAGCAGAGGGTAGGACCCGAAGCAATGGGCTTAAATTACATGCACAAAGGTACTGGCTGGATATGAGGAAAAACTTTTTCATGGTCAGAGTAGTTCAAAAGTGGAATCAGCTGCCTAGGGAGGTGGTGAGCTCCCCTTCACTGGCAGTTTTCAAGAAGAGGCTGGATGAATACTTGTCAGAGATGCTTTAGGCTGATCCTGCACTGGGCAGGGGGTTGGACTAGATGGTCTGTATGGCCCCTTCCAACTCTATGATTCTATGATTCAAAACGGACCTGGATTTGACTGCAGCTGGAGGAGATTGGTTTGAGAGTGATTTTTTTCTCTTTGGGGGGAGGGGGTTGTCTTGGTGGGTTGAAGGAAGGGAAAATTGTTATTAGTTTGCATTTTAAATTGTTTGATTTTTGCTGCTTGCTTGCTGAATTGTTTCGTTGTGTTTGGGTGCATTGTTTGTCTTGTTTTTGCGGGGTGTTGTGGGGGGGTGCTTTACTTGGCTTTCACTTATTGTTAGTTGTTCTGCTAGGAGGGGCTTCTGTTTTATCATGTGGCTGTGTGGGGCTTCTCTTTCTGTTTCATAGCTGCAGCTTGCTTTGCTTTAGATTGTTATTCTGGCCACTTGTGGATGGGTGCTGTTAAGTTCTGTTCTGTGGCGTTTCTCCACTGGCTGCACTCAGTGCCTGGCTGCAGTGAATGACACTGGTTCTGCTGGGCTAAGTTGCAAGAGTGTCCCTTGGTTCAGTTTGATTTGGGTTGAATGGATATGATTCTCTGGTGTAAAGTTGTTCCCCTGGCATCAGTTTGGTTATATGGGGAGGGGGGGCTTCAGTTTATTTCTAGTTGCAAGAGTGTCCATTTCTTCATATGGTTTTGTGTATTTTAAATTAATTTTTTCTTAGTGTGATTCTCTGGTGTAAAGTTGTTCCCTTGCATCAGTTTGGTTATATTGGCCGGGGGGGGGGGGGGGGGCTTCAGTTTACTTCTAGCTGCAAGAGTGTCCATTTCTTCATATGGTTTTGTGTATTTTAAATTAAATTTTTCTTAGTGTGATTCTCTGATGTGAAGGTTGCTCCTCATATGGAACAATGGAGATTGGCAGTGGATAGAAGCCCAAAGTGGGAAACCCAAATCTTTTTTTGGTGCACATCCCGAGTGGGATCCTACAAGAATCAGTATTGGGGCAGGTGCAATTTAATTTATTCATAAATTATCTGGAACTAGGTGTGAGCAGTATAGTGTACCAAATTTGCTGAGGACACAAAATGATTCAGGATGGTGAAAACCAAAGTTGACTGTGAACAGCTCTAGGAAGGTCTCCACAAATTGTGTCAGAGGGCAACAATGTGACAAATGAAGTTCAACATAAGTAAGTGTATACACACTGAAACAAAAAATCTCAACTTCAAGTATATGCTAATATGGTCCGAACTTGCTGAGACTGAGAGGAAAGAGATCTTGGAGTCATAGAGGATAGCGCCATGAAAATGTCAACCCAGTCTGCCTCAGCACGTTAAAAAAGTAAACTCTGCACTGGAGATTATTATGAAAGGGACTGAAATTACAATGACCAATATTAAAATGCCACCATATACATCTATGGTGTGGCTTCATTTGGAATAGTGTGTGTAGTTTGGGTCACCATATCTCAAAAAGGACACTGCAAAGCTGGAACAAGTAAAGAAGATGGCAACAAGATGATTAGGGGGATAGAGCATCTTTCCTGTAGGAAAAGGCTGAAGAGTCTGGGACTTGTCAGTTTAGACAAGAGACAACTGAGGAGGAACATGACAGCACATTTAAAATTATGCATGAGGTGGAGAGAGTGGACAGAGAGAACTTCTCGATTTCTAGATTTTGAAGGCATCCAAGGAAGTTGATGAGCAGCAGTTTCAGGACATACAAAAGGAAATACTTCTTTATACAACAAATGATTAAAATGCAGAATTCACTGGCAGAGGATGTAGTGATGGCCACAGGCACATTCAACTTTAAAAGGAGATTAAACAGATTCATGGAGGATAGGTCTATCAGCAACAGCTAGCCACGATGACTAAAGGGAAACCCTACATTCAGAGGCAATAAACCAGTGCCAGGATAACAACATCAACATTCAATTTATATACTGCCCATCAGGACAACTTAACACCCACTCAGAGCAGTTTACAAAGTATGTTATTATTATCCCAACAACAATCACCCTGTGAGGTGGGTGGGGCTGAGAGAGCTCCTAGAAGGTGTAACTGACCCAAGATCACCCAGGTGGCTTCAGGCAGAGGAGGCAACATTAGGGGAAGGGCTTGGACTCTATTCCCTGTTGGTCTTCCAAAGAAACTGACTGGCCTTTTTTTTTCTTTTTTTAATTAATGAAAACATTACATTACTGGCCTCTGTGAAAGGATGCTAGACTAAATGGACCGATCATCTGACCCAGCAGGGATCTTATGTTCTTATACTGCAAACTATTGGGGCTGTTTATTTGTTCTTTGTCTAATATACTTCCATATCATGGCCGCTACACAGAAGTCCATTTGAAACATTTCCACATTACCATATTTACCAGAAAGGAAGACAACATTACTGTATATACCTGTAATTTGAATGAGAATTTGAGATGGCCCCCGTTTTTCCTGACACCGCTCCCAGGAAACAGCACAGTCTTCCATTCATGTAAGCAGGGAAAACTCCATGTCTTCCGCACTTTAATATATCTATATACTGTGTAGCTGAGCTGAATGATTAGACCTAAGTAGTAATGTCGTAGTGCCAAAGTGTGTGCAAACCTAGCATTTCATATCCAGCTCTGCTTCCCATTTCCTTTCACCTTATGCATTTTACTATGTTAGTGTAAACAACAGGTGTGCATAATAAGCAGGAGAAGTCATTCACTGTATTCCTCTAAAATATTGTGATTTACAGACCACCTGAAAATGCACTGTGGACGTCAGTTTAAGTATCTCTCCTCTGGATTACATAACAAAACTACTCTGCTGTCCATGGTAAATCTTCCTACTTTTTCTCTTATGTCTTTACATTTTCCTGTATTAGTGAACAAAAAGTACTTGAATTAAAAACTTTACGTTAAACATTTGTATGTCTAACAAGGGTAATGGTTAAAAATGGCAAGAGCATGTGTGTTCGATTTCTGTAGTTGCCAGTTTCCTTTCAGGAAGGACTTCACACATAAATTTGCTTCAGTATGTTCTAAAGAAAACTAATACGGTACTGCCAATAACTGCAAAGCTTAAAACAAGTTAATTTCATCTCAAGAGCAAACAAAACCTTGCCAAGGAAACTGAGTATAACTGAGCAATGCCTAACCTGTAAGTCTGGAATGAAGTGCTCCAAAACTACTGGGTATGGCTTTCTTCTTAATACCTTTGGCAACTTCAACATATACAGTCAGATCAACTATTCTGCTGCTCTCATCCTTTCACTATTTACCCATTAGAGATTTTGAAAGCGTTAGCCCTTTATAAACAGGCAAGACCATGAGATGTAGTCCCCAGGCAGTACAACCAAAAGATTACACAACATTCACCTTATTCAGGTTGTTCTCAGTACCAGTCGTATTTTTGGAGACTCTGCAACTGAAACAAATAATGGCAGGACTTGCAAAACTAACCTGAATCACTTTAAAAGAAAGACCTCTTTTGTGACTCAGCAACAAACTTCTGTATCAACACAGGCACGGCTACTTTTTTGCAGGTATCAAGACTGCCAATGCCAAATTAACAGGCTATCCTGGCAGGGGAACTGCTACTCTGATCTCTGACTTACACTTCAATTCCAAACGCATTTACTGGGAAATATATTCCTTTTATCAGAATTTCATACGACAGCTAAAAACTCTCGGTTTCACTCTATGTCGATACCCAGAAATACAGGCTAAAATTTTATACTAACCACCATCCATTATTTATGTAGCCAGAAAGTCCAAATCCTGTTAGTAAATGTCGTGCAGATTTGCGTAACTGTAAAACTTAAAGAGACATTTTACACTTTTCTCTGCAGCATAACAACTTAAAACGTTTTCTTCAAAGGGACTGGCTAAGTTCTCAGGGTCCTCAAATACCAGCATGGCTCTATAGGAGGAAGTCGTATTTAGTAGCTTAACGTCCTACTGCTTTATTCATTTTTCTCTGCTGATGCACACACTCTTACTTGAAAGATTTTACATGTGCCTTTTAAAGGGTTTCTGAGCCTCTTACCTACTACTGAAATGCATGTGCGAAAGGCAGAAATTCAGCTTTAAATGCTCTTTTCAGGTTTACATATCAATTTATGGTCACTGTGAAAGGATTTACAATGGCATTTCAACACTCTTGCATTTTGTTGTGTCACCTGTGGTCAAATGTGTATTATCTTAAGGACATTTTCAGAGTCCTCTACCCACTGTCTGTTCCACAGAGCCGTATACCTTTGGGAGCAGCTTTTTGACATCTGCAGGGTCCTTTCACTGACCCTTCTCTGCTCTTCAGAGAAAGTGACAAGGTTAGAGGAAGCCTTGCCAATTTCTATTCCTATCCCCTGCAACTTCTGTGTACTGGCTCTGACAAGGGTTGATATATGCACATTAAACCGGTGATTATATAGTATTTTAATTAGGAAAATAAAGTGACAAGTTAGAAGGACACCTACAAGACTGAATCCAAGTCGAACTGCAGAACTCTACAGACAGGCATCCAGTTCCAGGGTCGGCACTGGGAAGATGGTGTTCTCTCACATTCGCTGCACGGAGCGTAGTGCCATTTAAAGCGGGAAAAGCTTAACTTACAAACAGTGGTAAATGCACTGTTAGCTCAAAGAGGGAAAGTGATAATTAAAGCAAATAAAAAGGAACATGTAAAGTCTTATTGAAATCAGAGGAGCAAGATTCAGATCCAGAAAAACCTTAAAGACCAACTAGATTTCCAGGGTATGAGCTTTTCAGAGTCAGAGCTCTCTTCACATCAGATCTGATAAACGAAAGTTCATACCCTGCAAATCTAGTTGGTCTTTGAGGTGCTACTGGACCTGAATCTTGCTCTCCTACTACAGACCAACATGACTACCCACCTGAAACTGAAACCAGAGGACCAACTTCCGGGTAAACGGTTTAAGACTTGTTGTAACAGATTTTTGAAATATTAAAAGACACCCACAGATGAACCCAAGTCTTGTTTAGGACTACTGTCAATGAACTGCAAGAGAGTGAGGAACCATGAAGGGTGGAGCAAAGGGGGAGTAAAAAACAGTAAATGTCACCAATTTGTGTACAGGAACCCTGAACTGCACACAGGAGCAAAACAGTTCAAGGGCACCAGCTCAAAGGAAGCCAGAACTTCTACTGGAATTTAAATAAAGACCACAGTGTGTATCATTACTAAGTGCTTTGCCAAGACAAAACATTGAGATATACCACTACTGCCATTCGCTTGTTCACCAGAACTGTTCAGAGATGTACGGTAATAATAGTATAGCTGCCCCTTATGCTTCCTTCTACAAACATGATTCTTGTATGATCTCACAAAAGCCACCCCGCATTGTTCCAGGATCTCAGAGATGTTACTGTCTTGAGTTCCTAAACAACAATTCAACACGGCACCAACATCTGATTTAGCTTTATATTTTAGGAACAAAGTCTCAGTTACTAAAAACATCATTTCTAAAAGGGGTGGGCAGGAATAAATACATACCCTGCCTTAATTTCAAACATTGTTATAAATAAACACAATAGGCTTTTATTCTAAAGTAAACCCAATATGAACCTTAAAAGGGTAGGTTCAGTTGTCGCTATTTCATTGTCTATGGATAAACAGGTAGAGAAGCTGCAATTAAAAAAATAAAGGTCAGCTACATCAGACAATACCATTTGTCAGGAACTTTAAGAAACCTAGGACTGGAGATTCTGATGTGATCTCAAAAATGCTTTTCAACATAAAACCTTACTTAGGACCAACTAGTTAAATTCACATTCCCTTCACGTATCACATTATATCTGAGAAGAACACAGCCCTGTAGATCAATAAGCCATACTGCTTCCCAAAATTACATCCAACAATAGTAACCTGGGAGAAAGACATTAAAACTGGATTACCCCTGCTGGGGCCTTGCCCTAAAAGAATGTTCAGGAATAGACAAAACATAGATCAAGATCTACATTTTCTACTCCTCATGCCAGTTACTAGAAGGAGGGAATACATCAAAAGTGTGGCAAACTATCTCCCTGCCCAAAACACAAGAGGCATTTCCACTACTGTGAGGCAAGAGAGTGCAACCATAAAGAGGCATATGCTACCAAAGACTGTGAGGCACATTGTGGGGATGCAGAAACGGCAATCAGGTGACAAAGCATAGGCAAGAGGGTTAGTCAGCATAAGATCAACCAGCTCTCAGACAAAGGAGAATCTAAGAACCATGGGAACTATGGTTGTCTGGCAATGTGCAAGGATTGCATAAGGTAATTGGGAGAGGCATATGCATAATGGAAGTTATGAAAACAGGCTGCATGTACAAGAGGCAGGAGGAGATATCTTTGTGTGAAACATGTACTAAAGTAGTAACTAGAAAGAGCACTGGGTTTTATTTCTCTCAGCCTTGTGAACATTTTGACACCACTGATTCCTGGAATTATTAGAATGTCCTAACTCATCCTTGAAAATAGTTTCAAGCAGGTAACCATGCTACTCTGCAGTAGAACAGCAAGGTTTGAGTTCCGAAGCACCTCAAGGACCAACAAGACTTTCAAGATGTAAGTTTTTGAGAGTCAAAGTCCCCTTTCATCAGATACTGTATCTGGCGAAGGGAGCTTTGACACTCTAAAGCTTATACCCTAAAAATCTTGTTGGTCTTTGAGGTGCTCCTGGACTTGAATCTAACCCATCCTTAGAAAACCAAAACTATATTCTTCATAAGGCAACACTTCTACATGTAGTATTTGCCACAGAGCAGTATGTCAACTAGCGTATGATTCCAGTACATAAAAGACGCAACTCAATAGAGGTGAACATTGATCATGTAGCAAAGGCTGTACATAAGCTCTACAATGAAGCAACCTTTGGGCTGTTTTGTGTACAAAAGCTGTCTTGCCTCAACAAGCCCCTTTGTAAAATTGGAGACGACACTTTTTGCCTTGCATGACAGAAACAAATGACAGCACTTAGTTCAAAAATAATTCCACTACTAATACTGGACATTAAATAGTAACTATTACCAAGCAATGGTGTGCCTAAGTAATTAAGCTCAGTTCAGAATTATAACAACTCATTGTCTGGCAGTATATAAACAAGCTTCGGGCTTGGCATGCTCCCTCATCCTCCTATACATTCCTGTTTCTTCCCTCACTAGTTTGTGGCAAACCATAGTTTGTGTCACAGCTAAACTGGTGAAACTGAAATTTGTGTTTTCCTATAAACAATTCCAAGAACCACAACCTCCAATTTCCAGTCTGGGTTTATATGCAAATACTGCTCCATGGCGCAGAGTGGTAAGCTGCAGTACTGCAGCCTAAGTTCTGCTCACGACCTGAGTTTGATCCTGGCAGAAGCTGGGTTCAAGTAGCCGACTCAAGGTTGACTCAGCCTTCCATCCTTCCAAGGTCGGTAAAAGGAGTACCCAGTTTCCTGGGGGTAAAGTGTAGATGACTGGGGAAGGCAATGGCAAACCATTTGTGTTTTCCTATAAACAAGTCCAAGAACCACAACCTCCAATTTCCAGTCTGGGTTCAGAACCCAGAAGCTGGGTTCAAGTAGCCGACTCAAGGTTGACTCAGCCTTCCATCCTTCCAAGGTCGGTAAAAGGAGTACCCAGTTTCCTGGGGGTAAAGTGTAGATGACTGGGGAAGGCAATGGCAAACCATCCCGTAAAAAGTCTGCCAAGAAAACGTCACAATGTGATGTCCCCCCATGGGTCAGTAATGACTCGGTGTTTACCTTTACCTACTGATTTGCCCACTTAGATGTCACAGCAAAATATGACTCACAACAAATCAGGAAGATAGGAATGGAACTGGAGAACAGAAGGGAAGAAGAGAGGGGGGAAAAGGTATGCAGAAGTCCAATACTCGTTCATATATACCATGCTTTGGTATTATGTCTTAACTGAGACAGTGTTGTCTTAAATTCTATTCAAAAGAAGGTAAGCAAGCCCCAAAATTGGCTCAATCAGATCTCAAAAGCTAAGCAGGGTCACTCTTGGGTAGTGCTTGGATGGGAACCTGCCAAAAAAAGTCTACCCAGAGGCAGGTGATGGCAAACCACTTCTGTTTGACTCTTGCCTTGAAAACCATATGGGGTCACTATAAGTTGACTGTGAGTTGACAACACTTTACACCATAGGGGGAACGGAGGTTAATCCTGGTAAAAACCATAAAAGACTCTATTTTTGGAAATTAGATGATTGAATATTTGCTATTAGTTGCCTAGTGTTGGCAGAACATACCCAGAACATGAGTGCTAGAACAGAATGTAAAGGATCCAAACCAGAGTGTAGGATAACAATTGGGAAGATATGGATTCAAATCCATATGTTGCTGGGAAAGTCAGGAACCTTGGGCAGGCAGTTTCTCAGCCTAACCTACATCACAAGGTTGTTGTGAGGATAAAGAAGTGGAGTGGTGGAATAAAAATGCGTATAGAAAGACGTATTTCTCCATAAACCTAAACTAATGCCATGTGAGAGTTGAGACACAACCAGCTCCACTAGGATGAAGCTCATCAACCAGAATAACTCTGCATAGGATTGCACTGCAAAAGGCTTGTAAAGAAAAATAATTCCACTAACAGACTTGCTTAATGTTAATGTAATTCTGAGTTTAGGCAACTTTGCAAATAGGTATTTAGTCTTGTCTTTCTTTAGAAAAATCTATTTCCAAATTAAAGTGTGTGAGCATCATTATACGGCTGCCTGTGCATTTTGCCTTGACCTTTTCCTATCTGAGCAATTAAAATGCAAACTCTGCATCCATTCTAATCTTTTCTGAACTCCTACTCTAAAATATCTCTTTAAAATGTTCCTCCATCCATGACAAGTTAAAGGAAGAATCTAAAATTTGGGGAGTGGAGAAAAGAAAAGAAAAAACATTACCAGCACGCATCTTAAGATAAAGTCAGCTGGATGAGCAATAACTGGTCCATTTCTTTCCTTGAAGTGGCTATGACGACGTTAAGTTACTGTAAATGAATCAACCATTCCTACTATTCAGTTGCTTCTTCCTACCGGAAAATGAAAATTTCCACAAACTACATAGAAAGAGAAATTTTAAACTCATTCTCCATCTGATGTGTTATATCATAGAAAGTAAAAGCCAGCAAATAATCTCACTTGTTGAAAGTATGTTAATTGTAAAACTAAACTAAAAAAGAATGCTCTTTTAGACTGTTTCTCTACTGTAGTGTGGTTTTAATAAAAGTTTTCCAGTTTGCAGTGCATTCTCAAAAACAATGCTCCTTACTCAAGCCTATCAGCATATTCCTTAACTCAGTCACACATCCTGATGTTATTGTTGTCTTAATGTACTGTGTTCCTATAAAGTACCAAGTCTTAGAGCCTTTCTTTACTTATGGTGATAAAAGATGTGTAGATAAATTTCTTACAGGCTTTGGGCCTAAAAACACTGTTAAGAAATCCTCCCTTCTACAAGCTGACCCACCCTGGAAATTACCACTAAGTTTTTTGCATAGTTTTAGAAAGCTAAGCTTGCTCGCTCTCAGCATTAAACATTTTGTGTAATTTTTCCATAATTTTTTTCTGTAGCATCTTCGCTACAAAACATTTTCCTTTAGAGTATATAACTTCACTAACAGTGCACTCCTAAGAAGAGTTACTCCAGTCTAAGCCTATTGACTGCAATGAGCTTAGACTGGAATAACTCCCTTTAGGACTGCAGTTAGTTAACTACATTCAAGATAGTCCAGAAAACCAAAACAGTGGAATGGTCCATTTGAGGAACTGATGTCCCAAGTTACCATATTCCTACAGTATAGAGCAGGATACAGTATTATTAATTTTCCTAGTCGGCCACATAATTAAAACATAACTTTTGTTTACTCACCAAGTACATCCATTTTAAAAACACACTTTGAAAAAAGCATTTTAAAAAAATATTTTACAAAGAAGCTAAAGAACTTTGCTTGCAGCTCTCCCATCTTATAACACAGCTCGTCTCTCGCATTTCAAAATTAAAACTCGATCCATTTAGCAGTTCCGTCCAACTCCATCCGTGAAAGCAATACTACAGGGGGAAGCCGTCTGTATATATTTGCAGAAACGGGGGCGGGGGACACACTCTTCCATTTAGGATTTTAAGTTCTTCTATTGTCTTTACAGTTTCTCAAAGGTTTGACCCACAGGATTCTGCTGAATTTTTTTTTACTATATATATATATATATTTAAAGGGGCGGGTTGCGAGGGAGGTAAGTAGTTGTAGTTTACAAAAAAAATCCACCAGATTTGCACGTGCGAATTGATGACTTTATTATCCCCCCCACACACACACACACACACAAAGTCTTCCTAAAACAAAATGAAAAACACACACACGCCACGCGCCCTTTCGCTCTGGAGGGAAGAGACCCGCCCGCCAGTCCGGGCTCCGACTCGGCCCGGCTCCCGGCCGCCCCCGCTCGGCCTGCCCCCGAGCAGCCCGGCCCCCCGCGCAGCCCCTCAGGCCCCCCGACGCCGGCGCAGCCCGCCCGCCAACAGCCCCCGAGCGGCGGCTCCAGCAGGCCCCTCGGCAGGCAGGCAGGCAGGCAGGCAGGCACAGGGCCCGCTCCGGCAGGCGCGGCTCAGCCTCTCCCCGCGCCGGAGGCCCCGGCCCGGCCCGCGGCTGCCCTGCGCCGGGGGTCCCCCGACCCGCTCCGGCGGCCCTGCGCCCGCCCGGCCCCCTCGCCCGGCGCCCTCCCGGCCGGGAAACGGGCAAGTCCCGACTTACCTGTCATTACTTTCTACGCCATCTTGGATCCACTTGTCAACGTCCCCACAAAGCATTGTGGGTAAAAAGAACTCGCTCTCCCCCCCCCTTTGCACACCAGGAACAGCCAAGAAAAGTTGGGCGGGCGGAGGAGGGAGGGGCGGCGGGGGGCCAGGCGGGGAGGGCCCCCCCCTGCATCCCTCAGGGCCCGGAGGAAGAAGGGGCCGGGGAAGGGGAAGGGGCTGGCTGGCAGGTCGGTGAGTTTCAAAAGCGGGTTGCTTCTTGCAAATAATAATAATAATGGGGGGGTGTCTTTTTTTTGCAAGCAGATTTAGAGGAACGGCTCAGAGCCCCGTTAATAATTCATTATTAATAATAATAATAATAATAATAATTGATAATAGGCTCAGCACAGGGCTTTTTTCTGGGGAAAGGGGTGGTGGAACTCAGGACCGCACAAGGAGGTCACTTTGGGCCAGCTGGAAGGAGGGGGGTTAAAGTTTAAGTCCCCTTTGTGAAAATGGTCACGTGGCTGGTGGCCCCGCCCCCAGATCTCCAGATAGAGGGCAGTTTAGATTGGGCAGTTTAGATAGGGCAATCTAACCTCCCCTGGGTCTGGAGATCAGGGGGCGGGGCCACCAGCCATGTGACCATTTTCAAGAGGTGCGGGAACTCCATTCCACCACATTCCAGCTGAAAAAAAGCCCTGGCTCAGCACCCCTAAGCAGGTTGCAGGTCAGGCTTTAGCCGGATGCTTGAAGGAGCATCCCTTGGGGTGTCTGTAGAGAGACAGATCAAGATGGATAGCTAGGGGTGTTTGCCTGTCTGTAGCTGTGGAAAAGAGCAAGAGTCCAGTAGCATCTATAAGACTCACAATATTTGGGGAGAGCGCCTAATCTTCCTACCCCAAATTGTGGCTTATAGGTGCTACTTGCTCTTTTCTGCTATATAGAGACAATACATCTTAAGTATGTTTCTGACAGAGGCAGGTTTGTGTCTGGGTTGCCGGGGGTGTCCTGCACACTCCTATACATGCTTACTTGAAAGTAAATCGCACTCTGTGCTGCGGTGTGCATGACATTGCAGGCAGTCTTGGCGTTTGTCGTGTGTACTAACTGTATTCTGAGTAGTGTCAGGGCCGTATTAACCCATGGCTGGGCCCCTAGGCTTTCAGGTATTTCAGGCCCCCTCCGGCACTTCAGTGTTTTACCCCACTACAGCTGACAGCCTGACCCTGGTAGGTACTAGACCGCAGTACATAGCCCTATATCCATTTGGAGGGTCTCTTGAAGAATTCTATTCGCAGTTTTTAAAATACTTTTATTGTGCGAGTAGAACTCTTTAGGAAAGCACATTTTGGGGGTATAATTGTTGAATACTGTAATATTTTGAAGTGTAATATTTGTGTAATTTATTAAAATATATAATTTATGGATAATTGTTTTAATATAAGAGAAAAGATTCACTTCAATAAGGAAGCAGTTAATTATCTTATTAATAGAGGTCATATAAGAGAATCAATTAACTGCAGTTTATGTGGGGGTATGCCTCAGCAAAAAAAATTTGATGGACCCCTAGTCCCTAGGCTTCGGCCTAGTCAGCCGTATGAATAATATGGCCCTAAGTAGTGTTTAGATTGCTTTACAGATCATAGAGATTTGAACTGCACACATTTAACATAAATGGATAGGATGCAATTAGAAAGATTTATAGATTGGCAAATACTTGGTACTTAGGGTTGCCAGCCTCCAGTTGGTGGCTGGAGATCTCCTGGCCACAAGTGACCTCCAGGCCACAGAGATCAGTCCCCCTGTAGAAAATGGCTGCTTTGGAGGGTAGGGTCCGGCATTATAACCTACTGAGCTCCCTCCCCTCCCTAAACCCTGCCCTCTCCAGGTTCCACCCTCCAAATCTCTAGTAATTTATGAACCTGGAGCTGGCAACCCTATTTGGAAGTGATCCTGAAGGCCATCTAGTCAAACCCTGGGAATCCAGAACTAGATGGCTAGCCACCTTCTGCTTGCAGACCCCCAACAGAGGGAGAATTCATCACCCCAGTTGCTAATTGGTTCCATTGTCCAACAGCTCTCTCCTGTAATATAAGCTTATTAAATTTACTCTTGCCCTCTGGAGCAGCAGGGAGCAAGGCTGTGACCTCTTCCATATGACAGCCCTTCAGGTTCCTGCTAAGTGCATTCCTGACTCCCCTTGGCTGCAAAGAGGATCTGAACAGGGTCTCTTGCAGACTTCGCTCATCTGAACAGGGTCTCTCTTGCAGGTGCCGGCCTGTACATGGGTGAAATCAACAGCAGCCCACACATGGGCTTTCTCTGTGGTGGCCCCCACCCTATGGAATGGTCTGCCTGAGAAGGTCAAGAGAGCCCCCACCCTCCTGGCTTTCCGCAAACAATGCAAAACCAAATTATTCAAAAAGGCTTTTTACTCAGATTGGAGCGAAGCATTATAGGGAGGGGTCTCAAATGCTTCGCTAATGAGTTAGGGGCCATAGACTTCACCACTACGTTGCCTTGCATATTATCTGTTGCTCGAATATGTACTCTTATACTACCCATACTTCATGTTTATCTAATGTCAGTCCTAGAATTGATTATGTTCTGTTTCAGCAATTCTTCAACTCTGTACTGGATCGTTGCTAAAGCTACGTCTTTGTAAAATCCTATGACATTGTTGTGGAAATGTCCTTAACACTGTATAGAAATGTCCTTGTTGCTGTATGGAAATGTTCCCGATACTGGTTGTACTACTCTCATGCTATGTAATCCACCTTGAGTCTCAGTGAGAAAGGCGGACTATAAATGACATAAATAAAATAAATAAATAAGTATGAAATCCTGTAAAGGAGAGTGCCCGCAGTCAGTGCCTTTGACTACCAGTGGTGAGCTTACTCTTATACAGGGCTTTTTTTCAGCTGGAACACAGTGGAACGGAATTCCAGAACCTCTTGAAAATGGCCCCCTGATCTCCAGACAGAGGGGAGTTTAGATTGACCTCTGCGTCGCAGCGTGGAGGGCAATCTAAACTCCCCTCTGGAGATCAGGGAGCAGGGCCACCAGCCATGTGACCATTTTCTCCGAGGGCAACCCACTGAGTTCCACCACCTCTTTTCCCAGAAAAAAAACCCTGCTCTTATACATCTGGTGCAATTATCACTTCTCTAATTTATTTCTCCATAATCACATGACCAACTACGTTTAAAAAAAACACCATTCCCTTGAAATCACCAGTATTTGACCATGTATATAGTGACCATGTTTAAAGAAAACAGAAATCTAATGAAATATAATTAATGGTGCAGCCTCTATGGTTGGAGAGTAAAATCTATTTATTGCTAGCTTCTTCTTTTTTTGGCAGAGAAATAATTGGCACACTCTTTTGCATTTTGTTGAACCATGATAGGTAATAGCTGTTATATTCAGTTGTGCAGGGATTGCGCGGAGGGCAATCTAAACTCCCCTCTGTCTGGAGATCAGGGGGCGGGGCCACCAGCCAAGTGAACATTTTCAAGAGGTTCCGGAACTCCGTTCCACCGCGTTCCAGCTGAAAAAAAGCCCTGCAGTTGTGTATCGGGACACAATTACTGTGCATTTAAGAGATGGCATAGCACAGGGGTGGGCAAATTGTGTCCCGCGGGCCACATGCGGCCCGCTACAGAGTTTTTTGTGGCCCGCCAAGACAGTCAGAAAAATCCACCTTGAACCGAGATTTCCTTCATTTCCTTCTGTCCGAGGGGCAGCGGCGCCACACCCTCAGACTCCGCGACCCCCACCCCCTCCCTCACCCCCGCCCGTGGCGACACCTACCTGCGGCCCCTGGAGTCGGCCGGGAGATGCGCCGGGAGGGACGCCGGCGGGGCCGCGGAAACGCCGCCCAGCCAAGGAGGCCTCTCCACCCCCCCGGCGGAGCTGACGGCCGCGGCCGCCGACCCGCCGAGGCCAGGAGCCCGGCGCCGAGCAGCAAACGGCCGCGGATGGAGGAGGCCGTCAACCCGGCCGCGGCCGCAGCCCCGGCAGCCAGGGCCTGCGCCGGCGGGACGCCGCGGCCATGGGCGAGGCAAGGAGCGGCCGCCCAGGAAGCCGGGCCGCGGCGAGACGCCCGCGCCGGCGCAGAGCCCCGAGGAGGCCTACAACCCCCAGCAGGCCAAGGGAGGGGGCGGGCGCAGCCGGCAGAAGGGCAGCCTGTGCAGCCATCCACCGAGGCCAGCTAGAGGGGGAGGAGGAGACAGGGGGCAGGGCAGGGAGGAAGAAGGGAGGGGGCAGGGACGAGGCAGCCAATGGGGCCAGGGCAGATGGGGCAGCAGGATGTGGCCACGCCTGGCCCAGGTGGTGGGAATGGCACTGGGGGCGGGCACTGGAAGGGAAGGGTGGGGTTGGCCATAAGGGGCGGGGGTATTTAGGGAGGTGAGCCCAGGCCGATGAGGAGAGAGTCACATGTGACTGGGCCAGTTCATCCTGGTGTTGGAAGGGTGACTGGCCGGGTGGAGCTAATTGCTGGCTGGCAGCACCAGACCAGACGGTGGCCGCCCATCTGAGGCCTTAAGGGGGACTCGCCCAGGGGCCAAGCCGGCCCTCACTCGGGGAAACCTCCCCCCACCTCTCGACGAGGACCCAGCACGGACCCGCCGGGGGCGTCCCGCGCCGACCCGCCGCCACCCCCGCCACAAGGGGGCGCCCACACTCCTGACACCTTCATTCCTACATTTGTCTCATTAAACTGATTCTAAAATTAAATGTGCTTGCAGCTATAGATGATATGAAATTAGCACAATAAATAAATTGAATAAAACTACCATTATTTTATTTAATTTATATTTATTGATTTTTATGATACAATTTTATACCTTTTCTGAAATGCAAAGTTAACTAATGAATGCAATCATTTTAAAAGGTGCGGCCCTCCGCTAACCTCCGCTCCCACAAAGTGGCCCCCAAGCCAAAACAATTGCCCACCCCTGGCATAGCAAGATCATGGCCGTCAATTGCACATCGTTAAACTACCCTGTTCAAGAAAATTCCAGTAAGGGTTTTTTCCTGGTCTGCCTTTTCATTTTGTTCCATAATGGATGGCATACTAATGTCAGGTTAAAAATTAAAAATCTGTCTCCTCTTTATAAAAAAATAGTCTAGTGCAGTTGACTCTCGAATGTTTCCCCTCTGACCCAAGTTTCATTAACCTCTTGGTCCCCTCTTCATTCTGTTTTCCGTGAAGCGGCCCTCAATCACCACGTTCTTGCTTCTGCTCTGTATGCGTGGCTCCACTGTCCTTCCAAATTTACCACAATGTTGCCCTGCGCACACAATTCAGTGTCTTCCCTACTATCCCGTGCTGATTTTGCCCACCACATACATCCTCCCTTTCCTCCTTCGTATCTGAAAATCCAAATAGCATGACTGGAACAAACAAAGCAAATAGCCTAAACTTGAAGGACCAAGGTTGTCAGCTCGCTAGTTATTATTTTTATTTATTTATTTATTTATTTTATCGTATTTATATTCCGCCCTCCCCGCAAGCAGGCTCAGGGCGGATACCAGCATTAAAACATTTAAAACACTTCATTAAAAGCATAGTTAAGATCTTCTTCACAAGCCTGGCTCTCTATCAGGGCTCATTTCAAGGCGGAACGTGCAGGAACACAGTTCCAGCAGTCCCCCAAAGAGGTCACATGCCAGGTGGCCCCGCCCACCTGACTCGGCCATTTTGGGCCCGTTTCGTCCTGGATTGGGGCCCGGATCAGACCTCTGATGGGTGGTGGATCACTCTCCTGTTCAGCAGCAGCCCGATCCTGACCATTTTTGGCCCCTTTTCAGCCATTTTCAGCCCTTTTGCTATTTTGGGCCCAGTTGCGGCCCTGAATGGCCAAGACTGGGTCCAAAGCAGCCAGGCTAGGTAATGTCAGGGGGCGTGGCATATGCTAATGAGTTATGCTAATGAGTTCTTCCAGCTCTTTTTCTACGAAATGACCCCTGCTCTCTGTAATCCCCTGCCCTTCTCCTTGAGGCCTGCTTGGTGCCTACGCTGCTCTCTTTTAGGCACTAGGCCAAAATATTTCTGTTCCCTCTGAATTTTAATGCAAGTGTCTTTTAACACCATTTTAGTATGTGTTTTAGCCTGGAAAATGTTACTTTGATGGGCTATGTTTTGTGGTGACTAGATTTTTAAATCTGGATTTTAATTAATAAGTATTAATATTTAGTTTTGATTAGATAAGTTGTCTTGGGCAGGTTCCCTGGAAAAGTGATATAAAAATTAGTATACCAATAAAATAATTTTTGTGCTGCTTGTCACTCTACTAACATTTTAGAACAGAAGTGAAGGTCCTTACTGCAGATTGTTGATTTTTTTTGTCTAATAAATATTTTCCAACTAACTGGAATAAAAGCCCTTGCTTCTATTTATATGACTAGGGACAAAGACTGGAATCCATAGGGAGGATGTACACGGTATGCACTCTTAAATGTGTTGCTGGCCTGACCATGTATTAATGTACTGTTTTAAAATAAATCTCTATTACATTTTAATAGTTGCAGTTTATTCTGGAGCACGAGTCTTGGCCAGGGCTTTTTTTCAGCTGGAACGCTGGCACCTCTTGAAAGTGGTCACATGGCCAGTGGCCCTGGAGTGGTGCGGAGGGCAATCTAAACTCCTCTCTGTCTGGAGATCAGGGGGCGGGGCCACCGGCCATGTGACCATTTTCACCAAGGGTCATTTAAACTTTTAAAACTCTCCCCCCCCCCCCCCCGTTCCAGCTGACCCGAAGAGACGTCATTGTGCAGTCCTGTGTTCCGCCACTGAGTTCCACCACCTCTTTTCCCAGAAAAAAAGCCCTGGTCTTGGCTATGCCACTTTCTACTCTATCTGGTTATTACAGGTTTACAACTGTTAAATACTTTGTGATTTTGCTGCAATTTTATATGTAGATCAGTATTTCCCAAACTGTTGATAGCCGAGGCACAGTTTTTCTGAGTTCACATTGAAGGCACATTTCATCCTTATAAATACAAGAAGAAAATATGGATCTCAGTGTGTCATTATTCTGGACTTATCCCTTGACAGAAAGAAAGCAAATCCACAGCAGTAATTCACATGATACGCAATTTCCTTTAAAGGCAAACAGTTCTGTCACATCTCGGCATCAGAAATGAAAATGATCCAATCGTATGCAGTGCAGAGAAATCTTACCCACAACTTTGAATTTCTCACAGAAAAGAGAGGCCAGACCAGAGAGATGAATCATGAAGGGAGACAGCAGGCAGCTTCTTCTGTGGGTGGATATTTGGGGCTCACTATAGCATTAATTAATTTCTCACAGTAGCATAACAGCTTTTTTATATCAGACCCATGCGCCTCAGTGCACTAACATTACATGTTAATTGGCCTTACACCAAGTGAGGCAATTGGCTCATATGCAGCTCAATACTACCGACTTCTCCAACTAGCAGTGCCCTCTCTTCAAGGTCTCAGAGACCTTACGGAAAAATCAACCAAACAACCAAAGGCTTCAGCCCTAAACAACCTTTATTTAATACAGTATTTATGTAAGCATTTCTGCTTTGCTTTTCTCTCCACCATGGAGTTGGCATTACTTACTACAGGACCAAAGGCTGTTTCAGCAAACCAGAGAGGGTTGTGGAAAGATGGCTGTGCCAACTTATAAAATCCAGACTGAGTTTTTGTCTCTCTCCTGTTCAGGGCTTTTTTTTCTGGGAAAAGAGGTGGTGGAACTCAGGACTGCACAAGGATGTCACTTTGGGTCAGCTGGAACAAGGGGGGAGTTTTTAAAAGTTTAAATCGCCCTCCGTGAAAATGGTCACATGGCTGGTGGCCCCGCCCCTTGATCTCCAGAGAGAGGGGAGTTTAGATTGCCCTCCGTGCGAGCGGCACGGAGGGCAATCTAAACTCCCCTCTCTCTGGAGATCAGGGGGTGGGGCCACTAGCCATGTGACAGTTTTCAAGAGGTGCCAGAACTCCCTTCCACTGCGTTCCAGCTGAAAAAAAGCCCTGTTTCTGGTACTCTGGGCATGGCCAGAGACTCTTTCAGCAGGACAGGGGAGAGAAGACATTTTGGGAATATTGATGGCAGCTATATAAGACCTTTCATCTCCCTTATCCCCTCCACTTACTTAAAGCCTAGGCACTGCCGGACGTGCAAGCCTTTTGGCACGAGATGAAGTGCAAGAGCCAAAGAGTGCTCGGCCTTTGGCTCTCAACCCATGACTTGCAGCCTTGATGGACCATTCTGATGGACAGCACACCTACCCAGGATGTTTTGCTTACTTTTTCCCATTTATTTAAACTGTGTTTTGTGCATTTAAATTGTATGGATATTTTTTTGTAAGCTCCCTTAGTTTCCATCAAGGAAAAGCATGCATTTAACATGTTCTAAATAAATACATTTTGTGTGTCCTCTGTAATTTATGTAATTTAGACAGAAAAAGATATGCAACTCCAATATGTTTCCGAGCTGTTCATTCTGTAAAACCTATACAGTCGTGCAGTCTTAGGCTGCCCCACTAGTTAAAACCTATTAATTTATCAAACTGCCCCACTAGTTAAAACCTATTAATTTATCTGTACCTTGAGAAATTTCATATATCAGGGAGTGAAGCTGTAATATTTAAGGAAAATAAACTTTTTTGGGTGGTAAGTCTGTTCCTCTACACATTACTACTGACAAATTTAAAGGCAAATATAATTAACCAGCAAGACAGTATCTTTTAATGGACTGGCTAGTAGTTTAAAGATAGTGCAAGCTACTGAAGTATCATAAGGGGCAGGGCTTTTTTTCAGCAGGAACGTGGTGGAACGGAGTTCCGGCACCTCTTGAAAATGGTCACATGGCCGGTGGCCCCGCCCCCTGATCTCCAGACAAAGGGGAGTTTAGATTGCCCTCCGCGCAGCAGCGTGGAGGGCAAACTAAACTCCTCTCTGTCTGGAGATCGGGGGAGGGGCCACCGGCCATGTGACCATTTTCACCAAGGGCGATTTAAACTTTTAAAAACTCCCCTCTTGTTCCAGCTGACCCAAAGTGACGTCATTGTGCGGTCCTGAGTTCCACCACTGAGTTCCACCACCTCTTTTCCCAGAAAAAAAAGCCCTGATAAGGGGAGACAACTTCCCCCAACTTATTTTTACCAGAAGAATTCTGAGAAATCCAAAAGCTTACATCATCATTGAACATCTTATTACTTGAATCAAAAGATAATCTCACCGGCTCCATGTTTATTTAACATAAGATATAGGTATTTCAGTTTGCTATGGAAAGAAAAAAAATTACAGATCTCAGGTGTGTGACTTCATGGCAAAATTCACACAACTTGTATAGCATGGAAGATGTTTTGAATGCTACTCTGAAATAAATTACAGCAACAGACTTTCATCTTTGGGCTGAAGTTGTATTTAACCATTTGATGGTATTCATTTGTAACGTAAATTGTAACCGTACATTTCTGTGTGGACTCTGGGGGAGGGCATCGCCATTAAGCCAAACTACTGCTGCTCGTGTGGTTTATCACATTGATTCTTGCAGGAAATTTTATATAAATTCAGCTTGTTACAATAAAATCCTAAAACCAGTTACACCCTTCTGAGCCCATTGACTTCAGTGGATTTAGAAAGATGTAACTGTGGTTAGGTCTGCTCAGTTAATCGTATTAGGTGGTTCTATGTGTTGGTTAAAATTCTGTGCTTATAAAAGTCACTTGATCTATAAGCAGGATGGAGGTGACTTCTGTTGCTATCATCAAAACGCTGAAGTTGTTGGAATTACCTGGCTATGAAATAATTTGATAACTGGCTCCTAACTACATTTAAAGATGCAGAAACAGATGCTCTAAAAGTATTTTAAGTTAAATATGTCTAATAATAAATGCAATGGAATAAGCATTTTCAATTCAAATATTAGCTTAAGATTTAAAAATTTGGAGAGGGGCTGTGGCCCAGTGGTTAAGCATCTGTTTTGTATGCAAAAGGCCCCAGGGTCAGCTCCTGGCATCTCCAGTTAAAGGGGCCATCTAGTAGGTGATGTGGAAGACCTGAAATATTAAGAGACTCGAGACTCGCTACAAGTGACATCTTACACGCGAACGGCACTTGATCATTTTCGCAAGTCTTTCTGGGAATTGAAGTCCCTCTCCCCCACCCCTTTCCCTTCTGTTCCTTCCCCTCTCTGTTAGAATGGCTGCCTGAAGAGACGGAGAAAGCCTGCTTTTGCAAATCGCTCCTCCAGTCACAAGCCTGCTCTCAATGATCTTTGTGGGCGGGCAGCTGCGACTTTCTCAGTTTTCTCCAGAGCATCTCCCCCCCCTGCAAGACGATTAGCAAAGTTGCAGCCGCCCACCCCCAAAGATCACTGAGAGCAGGCTTGTGACTGGAGGAGCGATTTGCAAAAGCAGGCTTTCTCCGTCTCTTCAGGCAGCAATTCTAACAGAGAGGGGAAGGACACTAGGACTTCACCGACATGTCAGCTTTCTCCAGAGCATCCCCCCCCCCCCAGCAAGATGATTTGCAAAAGCTGCTATCGTAGGCTTTCTCTGTCTCTTCAGGCAGCCATTCTAACAGACGGGAAGAAACAGAAGGAAAAGGGGTGGGGAAGAGGGACTTCAATTCCCAGAAAGACTTGCGAAAATTATCAAGTGCCGTTCGCGTGTAAGATGTCACTTGTAGCGAGGCTCTCAGTGCCAGTGGAGCCAAGCTACAAGTGATGCCTAACACAGGTTGGACACTTGTCAGCTTACCTCAAGTTTTGATGGGAAATGCAGGCATCCTGGTCTTGCAGCTTGGCTCTCCATTTAATTGAAGTTTACAGAGTGGCAGTCTATTCGAGGGAGAACATGCGGTCGGGAGGGGAGTGCAGGAGTCGGGCTCTCGCCGGGCACCCCCCTTCCCCTCCGCTGGGGGGAGGAGGTCTGTAAACTTCAATTACATGGAGAGCCAAGTTGTAAGACCAGGATGCTTACATTTCCCATCAAAACTTGAGGGAAGCTGACAAGTGTCCAACCTGTGTCAGGCATCACTTGTAGCTTGGCTCTCACTATAAGGCAGCTTCATGTGTTAAAAAAAATCTTGATTTTATTGTCCATCACAGAGTTGTGTACTTAATCCCACAGATCATGGATTTAAATTCCCTTAACTGGGTGTTGGAGTATTGGTGATTTGTTAATTTTGTTAGAGGAATAATATTTCACCTTCAAATTCTTAAAAGGAATTAATTCCACTTTTGCTGACAAAATGTCCTACTTTATATCTTCCATAAAGCAATCATGCAGAGTTAACAATCTATGAGTAAATTATGAGCAGCGTTGTTCAAAATATCAGCTGTAGACAGCAGAACAGATAGACTTCTGCAAGGCCTTCCTCTTGCCCTGCCCAGACATGTCAGGATGAAGTTGTCTTTAGAAGTATCTTTATTGAAAATCTAAATGTTGGCCTTGATATAAAAAAGAGTATGTGAAAGGCCACAGAGTTTAAGGTGATGAAAAAGATGTTAGATAAATGCATGAACACACACCTGAAGCTTGGCCACAGGGGAAAATGTCGAGAGGTTCAACTTAACGATAAACACCAGTCATGTTGCAGCAAAAACAAAACAGTCATATGGTACCTTAAAGAAGACAGATTTTTTTTTGAAGCATAAGCTTTTAAAGTCCTATACTTCAATATATTTGAAGGGAGAGAGGTGGAGGGAAAATGGCGACGAGATAACACCTCCTGTAAGTAGCTGTGCGGGTTTTTGTTGTTGTTGTTGTTGTTATACAAAATCTAACTCCAGAGTTTAACTTCTTCAGAGAGCTCAGTTCAGCTCCATTTGGAATAACTGGAAGAATAACTCAATATATTTCTTAAACTGTAAGAGCCCTCAATTCTCTGTTTTGGTTTTAATGTAGCATGAACTCCATATACCCACCTCTCTTTTCGGACAGTAGCTTAAACTTGATTAAATTCTAGAAAGTAGCCATTCCAAGTAGTTGTGAAATGGTGGCGTTTGGCAAACAGAATATGAGAACAGAACTTCACAGCAATATTGATAAATGCTGACATTTAATTTATTTTTATTTATCTTATAGTTAGGTGTACATGAAATTTACTGTCACCGACCTTCCCACACTTCACAAGGCACTGTGATTTCAGCCATTGTCTTCCCTCTGGAAACACAAGTTTATAGGTTAATGCATTAGCGTTATGAATATGCAGAGACAAGATTAATTTATTGGCATTTCAGCAAATTGGCCAAATGACCAATTGTTTTTCTTTATGCCTATTCTGACATATGGCAAAAGTTACAGTAGAGACAAATTAATTAACCTTTGGGGTTATTATAACATCTTTTAAAAGGTATAAAAATCTGTGGAAATTTATGGTGTCTAGTATCCCTTAGATCTAGAGAAGTTAGCCGTGTTATTCTGTCATTGCAAAATAGTAAAGAGACCAGTAGCACCTTAAAGACTAACCAGCATTATTGGTTACAATAAAATACAATAGTCTTTATTGTACTTTATTGGTTACAAAAAAGTTGGTTAGGTACTACTGGACTCTTTACTATTTAGTATCCCTTAGTATTCTATATTAGTATTCTACACTAACAGTGGAATCCTAAATAAAGCTACACATTTCTAAGCCGGCTGAAGTCAATGATCATAGAAAGATGTAACTCTTTTCAGGATTTCGCTATTGTTTGATGTTCTGGAAAGCTCTCTCCTATAGCATTTGTGTGTGTGTGTTTAGCGCTTTGTTCAAAGAGATAAAAGTGAATGGGGACAAATAAATTCTATACATCGCAGGAAGTCCATGGCGAACAGCCAAGGATAACAATTTTATGAAAAAGTGTATTATATGTCATCCTTGACTGCTTTACTATCTGGCAGTTAGATCAAGAATAGCTCATCGCAGTTGTAAAATGGCCTAGGGGAGGATGAGTTCCCACAGGTATGTGCTATAATATGTATAAAATATGCAACATGTATTTGGAAACATCTAAATGCAAAAGACAAGAACAACATTAAATTTCACCCTGACCTGAGATTGATTTTAAGGATAAGAACAGATTTGCAAATTGTATTTTTGGTTTCTTTCTATAGCCATAACTTGTTGCAATGCATTTCCTTGTATTATCAAAATCGAACAGAACATCATGAAGAAAAAGCATCAACCTTGTACAATCAAAAATTGATGGAAAGGAACATTTTCGTCTATAATTAACACTCCTGTGCTTTACAGTTAGAATGTGATCTTGACGTACATCTATCTGGAAACAGAAGTTTTCAAGTTAAGGGTTCAATACTGTGCATACCCCAATACAGTCGTTCCCTGTCATTTCAGCAAAATGCGCCCTTGGTAGTTAAGGACTCCACAGTATGCCCATTCTATTATGCAATTGTGCTAGTTACAAATTAATCTGCATCTGCACACCTCGACACACAAGTAACCACATGCTACTGAGAAGTAACATAGCAATAATAAAGAACTGCCTACACAAAAATGTGTTGAGCCAAGTAAGGTAGCATCCAAAGGTCATCATACTGCTCACATCTCCTTTTACAACTAAATTTAGCTGCAATTTTTTAACTAAATTTTATTTACGTTAGCAATGGGGAAAATGTCAAATCACATACTACCAAATGGAAATGGTGAGTTTCACTCTGCAATGTGCCACTTGTCACACACTTCAAAACACACAAGGCTAGGACATGCCATCTTGTTTTTTGCTGGACTTATCCCTCTACCCAGAGCTCATTTCAAGGGGGAACGCACAGGAATGCAGTTCCAGTAGTTCCCCAAAGAGGTCACATGTCAGGTGGCCCCGCCCACCTGACTCAGCCATTTTGGGCCCATTTCAGCCTGGATTGGGGCTGAAACGGCCCGGATTGTGCCTCTGAAGGGTGGTGGATCACTCTCGCACTCAGCAGCAGCCCGATCCTGACCATTTTGGGCCCCTTTTTAGCCATTTCCAGCCCCCTTTTGTCATTTTTGGCCCAATTTCAGCCCTGAAGGGCCAGGATTGGGTCCAAAACAACCAGGATTAGGGGTGTGCAGAGAAAAATTTTTCAGGATTCTCGTTTCGGCATTAGCCGAAACGAGAATCTCTACCCTTTAAGCCGAAAGCCGAAATGGCCAGCCCTTTCGGCTTTCGGCTTTTTTTCGGCTTTCGGGGTTCGGATTCGGCTGTTTTCAGTGGGAAAATGCCTCCGCGTCTTTCCGGACGCCTGGGGGAGGCATTTTCCCACCAAATCCAGCCAAAATTGGTGGGGACCTTCCTCCAACCCCTCTCTAACAACCCCCCAAGTTTCAGAGGGATTGGACTTTGGGGGGCCAAGTTATGGCCCCCCAAACCAGGTCCCCCTATCCTCATCTTCATTATTTCCAATGGGGGGGAAATGAAGAGGCAGGCTTCCTTTGCCAAGGGTGGCATTTTGCATGCAAAATGCCCCCCAACCCTCTGGGGCCCTTCTCCCACCCTTCCTCCCACCCCCACCAAGGCTCAGCCTGCTCCCCCTTGGGGGGGCCATTTCATGGCCTCCCCAAGTAGGTGGTGCTAAGCCCCCAAAGTCCACCCCCTACTGCCCCATACAAACCCAATTCCCCCCCATCTGCCAAACACAGACCACAGACCCAAATCCCCACATTAGCCCCTCACAGACCCAAATCCACCCCCAGCTGCCCCACACCCACCATAACCCCAGGGACAGGCTGGCCAGCCCTCCCCCTTTGAGAACTCTAATTCCTAAAATCTCTTTCCCAGGGCAATTCCGCATAGCCCAGGGGTGCCACAATGGTTGGCACACTCCTGAGTGCCAACTTATCCCTGGGAAAGAGCACCTGGCACACACACACCCCCTGACACCCCCCCCACCTACAGAGAAGGCTGCCTCCTAGCCTGCCCCATTGTTCCCAATGATGGGAACCAACGTCGCATCAAAGAAGGGAACACAGAGACACAATGATTCAAGTGCCAAAAAACCTTTATTTTGTCACTTTCAAAGTACAATATAACATATCACAACAATAACTGTCGCCCCCACAAAAGAACAACACAATTAACTACACATCCGAGAATCTTAAAAAAAAATTCTTCTGAAAAAAAGGTAGAAAAAAGTTAATTTTGTCACTTTCAAAGTGCAATATGGGTCAACAAATCACTACATACACAATAACTGTCACCCCCACAAAAGAACAACACAATTAACTACACATCCGAGAATCTTAAATTTTTTTAAAAAAAAAGGTTAGAAAAAGGTTAATTTTGTCACTTTCAAAGTGCAATATACGTCAAGAAATCACTACATACACAATAACTGTCGCCCCCACAAAAGAACAACACAATTAACTACACATCCGAGAATCTTAAAAAAAAAATTTTTTTTAAAAAAAGGTTAGAAAAAGGTTAATTTTGTCACTTTCAAAGTGCAATATAGGTCAACAAATCTCAACATATCATAATAACTGTCACCCACACAAAAGAACAACACAATTAACTACACATCCGAGAATCTTAAAATAAAAATTTTATTTTTAAGCAGCAGGATTCCCTATCCTCCTTTGCAAGAGGGGTGGGGGGGTGACAGAAGGAGTGAGTGATTCACTCCTTCTCCCCCCTCCCCTCTTCTAAGGGAGACACATCTCTGCTGCTTTGCAAATGCAAGGTGCAATGCAATGCTTGCACCTTGCATTTGCAAGGCAAAGCACAGTGACAGGAGGATTCCCTTCCCTCCTTTGCAAGAGGGGTGGGGGGTGACAGAAGGAGTGAGTGATTCACTCCTTCTCCCCCCCTCCCCTCTTCTTTGAGCCTGCAGGAAGCCTTTGCTTCCAGCAGGATTTTGCTAGGCGCTTGCTAAGGCAAACGCCTAGCAAAATGGCGATTCTTGAATGGCGAAAGAAAGCCGAAAATGCCAAAAATTTTCAGCTTGCTTTCTTTCGGGTACCCGAAACGTTTTGGCTGCCCCCGAACCGTTTCAGGTACCCCAAAAGAAGCCGAAAGGGGTCCCTTTCGGCATTCTGAATGCCGAATTGCACACCTCTAACCAGGCTAGGTGATGTTAGGGGTGTGGCATATGCAACTCAGTTATGCTAATGACACACTTCTGGTGATGTCAAGGGGCGTGGCATATGCTAATGAGTTGTGCTAGAGTTATGCCTCTACCCACAACCCTTTGCTGCAAGAAAAATATCTAGCCACATGGGAGGTTTTTCTGTCCTATAAAAGCTGGTGCTAGAAGGTATGCAATTACTTCTCTTGGTACTTACAACACCATAATCACATAAGCATCATGGCTAATCCCTAAAAAAAAATCAGATCTAGAGATATCCAAAGTATCTACTTTTGTCGAAAATAAGCATTGCATTAAAAATTGTCTTGGATAGCACAGGGTGTGTAATTATTGCATTTCTATCAAGAAATTATGGTTTCATAAAATATGCAAGAGTGTCCACCACAAAAGGAAGATAAAGAATGATTTGATTGGAAACATTTATCCAGCACTGATAATGTGCTAAGCATTCTACAAAACAATGGAGTTTGCAAGGCCTTCTTTAAACTGGGAATAGCGTGAACCCAAGATGTTAAAAACAGAGAATACATCAGAGCAATTGTTTTCGAACTGTGTGATGGCCCCTCCTTGGAGGACACCTGAAAGGGACAGGGCTATAAAGTTCCTGGCTGCACTCAATTATGCATGTGAATTTTCTGGATGAAAATATTGACAGTGGGTTAGGGGCATCAATACACATACAGCAAGTCCACAACCAGTTTTTTAAAGAATGCAAAACACTGCTATAAAAGTTTAAATTAGCAAAATTGCTTTGTTCCTCTGTAAAGCTATTAAAACATCCAACGGTACCAACCTAAATAAATACACCCTTCTAAATCCATTGGAGTTAATGGGCTTAGAACAGTGTTAACTCTGCTTAGGATGGCACTGTGTGTTCCTGGAAAAGTATGGCCTAGCCGGTTAGCGCCAACGATCTGATTACAACTCAGTGGAATGCTGTAATTCACTCTGTGCGGGACTGCCTTTGAAGACAGTTCAGACATTTCAATTGGTTCAGAATGCAGCTGCAAGACAGAGTAAGCTGTTGGGAAAACATCTTGCCAGTAGTGAACAAACTTCACTGATTCCTAATATGTTTGTGGGCACAATTCCAAGCACTTGTTCCTACCCTTAAAGCCTTCCGTGGCCTACTCCCAGATGAATCTGAGCTGGGTAGCTTTAAAAGACAAAGGTTTGGGTCCAATTGACTGCCAGCAAGTGTGCGGATTTTTCCTTCAACCCCTGGAAAGATGATTCCTGGAATTGCTGGACCTATATGTACAAAGCAATGTATATGACTAAGGATAGCTCACATGCATGGATCTGACAACTCTAGGAATCTGGATTGTTGGGTGGGGAGAGGATATGGGGGGAAATCCCAGCCCTCCAGAGCTTTCCACTGCAGGCTAGTTGCACTCAAGGCTTTTTTTCCAGCAGGAACACGGTGGAAAGGAGTTCTTGCACCTCTTAAAAATGGTCACATGGCCAGTGGCCCCATAGGAAATGAAAACAAAAATACAAAATAAAAACAACAACACTAAAACCAGAACAAAAAACCCCTCACCCCCATGCCTGCTGTCAAGGAAAGGGAAAATAACATTTTTACCTAATGCCTACGTTTCAGAGTAGATTATGTAAAGAGCAGGGCTTTTTTTCAGCTGGAACATGGTGGAATGGAGTTCTGGCACCTCTTGAAAATGGTCACATGGCCAGTGGCCCCACCCCCCTGATCTCCAGACAGAGGGGAGTTTAGACTGCCTTACGCACTGCTGGAGTGGTGCAGAGGGCAATCTAAACTCCCCTCTGTCTGGAGATCAGGGGGCAGGGCCCCCGGCCATGTGACCATTTTTGCCGAGGGCAATTTAAACTTTAAAAAACTTTCCCCCCCCCCCGTTCCAGCTGACCCAAAGTGACATCATTGGGCGGTCCTGAGTTCCACCACCTCTTTTCCCAGAAAAAAAGCCCGCGTTGCACTCATGTAAGGATCTTTCGGCTTGTGGGGCTCCATCTGTGAAATTCCCTTATTACATAATTCCTTCATTACCAGGGCTTTTTTTCTGGGAAAACAGGTGGTGGAACTCAGGACCGCACAATGATGTCACTTTGGGTCAGCTGGAACAAGGGGGGAGTTTTTTAAAGTTTAAATCGCCCTAGGCGAAAATAGTCACATGGCCGGTGGCCCCACCCCCTGATCTCTGGACAGAGAGGAGTTTAGATTGCCGTTTGCGCCGCTCCAGCGGTGCGGAAGGCAATCTAAACTCCCCTCTGTCTGGAGATCAGGGGGGCGGGGCCACTGGCCATGTGACCATTTTCAAGAGGTGCCAGAACTCCATTCCACCACGTTCCAGCTGAAAAAAAGCCCTGCTCATTACATAACCTACTCTGAAACGTAGGCATTAGGTAAAAATGTTATTTTCCCTTTCCTTGACAGCAGGCATGGGGGTGAGGGGGTTTTTGTTCTGGTTTTAGTGTTGTTGTTTTTATTGTGTACTTTTGTTTTCATTTCCTACTGACTGTTTTAGAGCATTTGTTGTATTGGGGGGAGGCAGCATAAAATGCTTTAAATGAATAAAAGAGCAGCAGCAGCAGCAGCAGCAGCAAGTCATCTTCAAGACTGAGAGATTGATTGCAAAATGCTTTGTTGTATAGAGTGGCATAGATAATCATCAAGAGAAAAGAGAGGAAGCGGGAGGTACTTGCATGAGAAAGGATATTGTGTCAATCTTTCCAAGGAACAAAAGAGAAAACTTTGCTTGGGTGAAGAAAGGGAGGGGGAATGCTTCGAGGTAACCTACAAACAGCAGCATTCCAACTTGTTCCCGATTTCCTTTTATCAATTTAGGACAGTAAAAATATAAATTAATATTAACAGCAAGGCTGATCCTGCCATCTGTTTCAAACCTCGGTTCCGTTGCCAATTTACTCCTGAAGTGAGAACACTCATCACCTTAATTAAGAAGGTGATAATTATTTTGTAATTTAGGGGATTTTGGAGGTACCAACAAAACAGCTTGCAATGCATCTTTTTATTGAAATTGCTGTGCTCAACTTAAATATCCATATGCTTAGTCTTGCCTCTCTCACCAAAATGAGCACTGTTTTCCTTAATGGTGCAGAGTATGTTGTTTTTCCAGCTCTAATTAGTTATCAGCCCATTAACTAGAAGAAAAAGGGAGGATTTCTTTTTGCATGGAGTCCTCCTTGTTTAGTGTTAAAGCACAGCATCTGGGCATGCAGGGTTGTTCTGGCTATCCCACTGTTGCGTTAAATGGAAAAGATAAAAGTAACACAAGCAACCGGTTCATTTCCTTGGATGCATTAATGAACTATTCAACCTTGACTTGTTAAAGACCTACCCATTCTTCTGGCACTAGATGATCCAAGGCGGCCCAACACCTAGCAACCCAAGGTTAATTTCACAGAGTAATGATTCTCAATGTAGCTCTGATTGTAGTGTGAATACAAAGGCATTTGCAGCACAATGCTGTGTCCACACAACCATTTTCCTACACTTGCCTCAGCCCCCCCCCCCGGTCACCAGATCCCCATTTTGAGAGAATTGGTACCGGCATGGTGTAGTGGATAGAGTGGCAGGATAGGATCCGGGAAGGTTTGAATCCTCACGTCTACCATTGAAGCTCACTGGGTGACTTGGGTCCATCACAAACTCTCAGCCGGACCACATCTTGCTGATGTGCAATCATGTAATTTTGAATTGATTCCAAGAATGTGATGGCCTCTGGCTAATAAACTTTTGTTGTTGTTGTTCTTCTCAGCCTGACCTACCTCACAAGAGTCATTGATAGCAGCTACAGCAACACAGCACAATACAGCAAGCAGAGTTTTAAAAAAA
Source organism: Eublepharis macularius (assembly GCF_028583425.1). Taxonomy (NCBI): domain Eukaryota; kingdom Metazoa; phylum Chordata; class Lepidosauria; order Squamata; family Eublepharidae; genus Eublepharis; species Eublepharis macularius. The sequence continues at coordinate 13,740,056 of NC_072793.1, read as the reverse complement.
AATCAGTAAAACCTTCCAGTGATGCAGGCGGGGAAATGATGGCCAATGGGGACGGAGGAAAGTAGTACCAACGTGGGTACTTTTGTGGGTGAGAGCAGAAGGGGAATTATTTGATCATAGGAAGGGGGTGACGTTTATAGAGACTGACCTTTGTTTGCGGAGGCAGCAGGGCTGGGACATTTCATCTTGCCAGAGAAGCAGCTTTCACAGGCAGGAGTAAAAACACTGGATGTTTCTGATAGATCGCCACTTAATGGTTGGCTGAATGAGTTTTGGTGGGCCTAGACAGTGGCTGCTTCCACACACGTTGGATAATCCACTTGCAATATTCTTTAGTGAACATTTGGAACTGCTTTTCCGTAAGCTGATTCCACACACGTTGGATAATGCACTTCCAATCCTCTTTAGAGATCATTTGGAACTGAATTTTCAAGTGTGAAACAAAAAATCCACTTCCAAACAATAGCTAAAGTGCATTGAAAGTGCATTATCTAACGTGTGCGAAATCTCTTGTGTGGAACAAAAAATCCACTTCCAAAGGATTGCTAAAGTGCATGGAAAGTGAATTATTCAATGTGTGTGGAAATGGCCAGGCAGAACCCAAGACCTGTCCGTCTGTCTGTCTGCAGGGGGCACATCCATGCAAATGGCAGCATCTTCTGTATACATACACCAACTCGTATCTTCCAGCGAACATGTTTTAAGTTCCAAGTTACAATAACTGGCCAATACAATAGAAATCTTTCATTTGTCTCTGCACCGTATTTTCTGTAGCCTGTAAACTCAGTTGAGGTTTATTATCAGAATAAAGCTTGCATTTGTGTAAGATATAAATGACTGGATTGGTACCTGCATGTCTCGGCTGCGGCCAATGTTACCCAAGACCCCCGCTTGGCTGACTTCCTGCCATCAAACTAGAAAGCCGTGACAACCTGGAAGCTGATGATGGAAAGTGCCCCTGCCAAATTTTGGGAGAGTGTGGGAGCCATGAGGGATTGTTACTGAAAAGAGTGGGTTTCCCTTGAACAAAACAACTTCTCCCTAGTTTCTGATAGCACTGGGGTGGAAGTGTTACAGGCACAACCCCCAACACTGCACATGTGCCCATCCACAGGGCATGCAAATACACTTGAACTGCAGTCTTCTGAAAAAGTTCATACTAAGCTAATTTGGGGAAAGATTACAACAACGGGAAGATACTACACAAGGACAAACAGGAGAGGACATTGTGCAAATGCTCCCCAAAACAGCACTGTAATATGGAAGCCACAGTGGAAGAAAAACTTCCATGAGGAAACATATCTTGGGGTCCTCTAATAAGTGAAAATAAAAGACTTTTTTTTTCTTCAAAAGCTGGCCACCATTAGACAAGACAGATGTCTAAACCACAACATACAGAAAAATATGATTTTGTAAATTAATACCAGAAGTATAAACATAAAAAATGGTCTATGAAGACGGAAAATGCACCAGAAGGGATGAAATGTTAGGAGCAGATAATGAGTTTAAAATGGGAAAATGGGACAGGGAAAGCACCGAGAAGCCTAGGTGGTGGTGTTTGCAGACAATATTACTTACAGGCACCCAGTTTTTTAAAATTTGAGGATCTCTAGTTTTTTCTTCAAAGCTAGGCCAGTATGAAAATGTGATTAACCCCAGGCAAGCTGGAACTGCAACTAACTACAGTTCTTTGTTTGAGATAATCTAAATACACACACTATTGAACAGATGATTATTAAAGTGAGTTATTTGCGGACAACAGCAAGTTCAACATGAGAACAAATCCAAGCAAATTCTTGTCTTGGGACACCGTATAGAGAACTGAACTAGGAATGTAACAACAGACTACCTTCACTTGCGCTAGCCTTATCACAGCACCCTATTATCACTGCATAACAATGAGAGAAATCTATCCCTCCACACACATACCTGACAGTGGTGTGTGTGTGCGTCTCAAGATTACAGGAATAGATGTTGACAGTGCATTCTTTGTTACTGTCAAATTTGCCAAGGGAGGGAATATTTGAAGAGCAGTTGCAGAGATTCTCTATGCTGCTCAATAACCATAGGAATGTTAGCCACCTGTTTTTGAAAATAAACGACTTGTGCATTTGACTATCAAAGCCCATGCGCTGTTTATATTCACTATGTAGAACTGACGCGATGAGAAATGTGTGTGCTTCAGAGGAATAATCATATGCAGCCTATATTGTCAAGGGAGGGAGACTGACAGTTTTCATTCCATTTCTCCTTTAAGGGTATCCCTGATAGGCACTACTGCAAAAATGTACCATCTTAATCGGAAAATGATGTATTTTAACAGTGATTCTAGTTTTAGCAGAAAATTAGTTTTAGGTGGGAAGTCGTGTTGATCTGTAGTATTAGAGCAAGATTAGGGTCTAGTCGCACGTTAAAAACCAACTACATTTCCAGGGTATGAGCTTTTGAGCGTCAAAGACTTTCAGCCAAGGGAAAGTAACTGTTGTCCCATGATGATTTTTTGGTTTTAAAGTCCCCTTCTCCAATGCCTTTAAAGCAGGTGCAGTCACAATGTTTTAACATTTCAAGGCAGGCAAATACACCTTTACTTTAGCTAGAAGTCTTTTATCTTAAGATAAAAAATACCAGTTGGAAAGTTGAAATCTGTTAATCTGTTAGGTAAGACAAGGACCCTTCCCCTTATAGGATCTGATTGCAAAGCAAGTGAAATTGGTTTAAGTTTACCGGTTAGAGATGTTGAGTCGTGTTTCTTCACCTACTGAAGACAAAGAATTGATATGCCATTATACAGCATAATAGAAAAGAGTCTAGTCTAAGAGAACGGTGATTCTCGAAAGCTTATGCTACAGTAAGGTTGGTTAGTCTTAAAGGTGCTACTGGACTCTTTTCTATTTTGCTACTACAGACTAACATGGCTAACTCTTCTAGATCTATTACACAGCATGACTCACGCAGACTGTCATCATGCAAGTACTAAGCAAACAGTTTTCCATAAGCAAGCCATTGTATGCATGTTGAACTACCCAAGAGTGGACACAGTGCTACTTTTATTGATAGTACATCGTTTTGCCAACTCCCAATAGTACAGTAATAGTGAACTTATATCGCTTACTATTTCTGCTTCTCATGGGGTCAAGAAGAGATCTATGCAAGGTGTAGGAAGCCTGAAAGTCATTGCTTATATAACTTTTGATTCCCTTACAAGTAGGTAATTCTCCAGTCCTGTCCAGAGTTATATTTTAAACTCATATCAGCTGAGATGGCTTCAAAAGCGGCAAGATTCGTATTAAGTAAGCTCTGATGAACTTCTGAGATCATTATATTCTAATTGTATGGTACAGACCAACAGAAGCAATAAATAACATTTCTCAAGGTTTTTTTTAAAACATTTGGAAAGTGGGAAAGTAAGATTTTGGAATTTCTCCTCTGCATGTTGTCATGAGCAAACATGTTTGTATAGCAGTGGTCCAACATAGCAGCCATTGTTTTCTAGCACCTATTTGCTTTCTCCCCAGAGCAAAGAGCCAATCTTGCCTTTTCTCCACTTCAGTAGAGCAGGAGGTGCCTGAGAAAAGTCCAGGAGGCACTGCCTTTAACAACTGCTGCCTCTCAAGATTTTGTGATTGGACCCAGCTTCCACGGCATCTGTTTTATCTTGGCACCCACTACCTGTTCTCAGAATTCCCATGGTGTTCACCAGCTGAACAAGGTTGAAAACCCCAGCCTATGTATGATGACAAGTCAATTTGGTAAAGTAGCAACTGAGCTTAAAGAAGGATTAATAGATGGTGAAGTCATTACTTCAAATGAACAAGTGATTCTCAGAAACCTTTCCAACCTCTGCAATTGTACCTGAAGGGAATTAGAAGCACTGGCTAAGGAAAGGAGGGATCTAATAGCAAGGATTTATCAACTATTGCTAGCATTGGAGTGCAAGTCCACCTTTCACAAAGAACTGGCAAAAGGTTGGGGTATGGTTATTTCAGACAATTATAACTGGGTAGCCAATAATAAAATTCTTAAAACAAGTATCTACAATTAAAAGGTTTTTTTCCGTTCAGCATTAACAAGACTGTTGTTTCTTACAGCAAAAGCAGTTACCTCTTTTGGAATAGGCTCTTCCATCAGCTAAAGGCTCCTTCGGTTAGAAGAAAATGCTGAAATTCAGGGGTTTTTTTTCTGGGAAAAGAAGTGGTGGAACTCAGTGGGTTGCCCTCAGAGAAAATGGTCACATGTCTGGTGGCCCCGCCCCCTGATCTCCAGAGGGGAGTTTAGATTGGGCAATCTCAACTCCCCTCTGTCTGGAGATTAGGGGGCGGGGCCACCAGACATGTGACCATTTTCAAGAGGTTCCGGAACTCCGTTCCACCGCATTCCTGCTGAAAAAAAGCCCTGCTAAAATTAATGGAACATATCAGCAGGATTCCAACCATGACACATTAACTCCAGAATAAAACCAATGTATAATTTGAAAAACGAATAATTGACAGAGGCACAGATTTTAGGCATATACTTTAGATTTGTGATCAGATTAGTCCTTTTTGAAAACTGGTACTGAAGAAACAGAAAAATTGACAAGAGTTGCAGAATAACTTTTGCTTTTTTTAAAATCAAGTTTTGGGGGGGGAAACCCTGAGATACTGAAAACTGCACCCATTGCCTCACCCTTTCTCTACAAGGGGCATAAACAAACAACAGATTTCTGTACAAGTGCCCCTGAAATGAAAGTCCAATTTATATCTTAAAAGTGAAAGCACACATTTTGGATCTTAGAGGAAGACTACCCTCCCACAAACTTCAGTTTCTTCCAGAGGATTAATTTCCATTTCGCCTTAACAGAGGTACTTAAGTTATGGAGCCCAAGCTCTGCTCACGACTTGAGTTCGATCCCAGCGGAAGCCGGGTTCAGGTAGCCGGCTCAAGGTTGACTCAGCCTTCCATCCTTCCGAGGTCGGTAAAATGAGTACCCAGTTTCCTGGGAGTAAAGTGTAGCTGACTGGGGAAGGCAACGGCAAACTACCCCGTAAAAAGTCTGCCAAAAAAACATCGTGATATGACATCCCCCCATGGATCAGTAATGACTCGGTGCTTGCACAGGGGACTACCTTGACCTTTAGTTATGGAATAAAGCATATTGAGAAATACAAAGGTGTCATGCGTGGAGCTTTAGCAAGACTGTAAAAAAATTTTGAGAGAGGAAGTGGCTATTTGCACTACGAAGGCATTAACTGTCAACCAATTAACCATTCTCATATAGGTTCCACTTCAAGCAGGCTGCAGCCATTTTCTTGAAATACATTGTTTCTCCATGGCAGATAAGAAAGGACTATTTTGCGGTCTCTGGTTACTTACCACCTAAGTGTGATCTCCAGTATCCTTTAGACAGCAGAGGGCAAATTCAGAAGGACAGTGAATCACAGAGGATGGAAATCCTGGCAACAAAGGGCAATCTAACTATTGGGTTATGGCAGAAACAATAAGAGATACTTGTCAGATATGCACTGCTACTAAAGAATTAACTTAGAAGGGCACAGAGAGAAGTGAAATTCAACCCTAAGTATCCATAGCTGTGGCTGATGCTAAGTAGAAAGGTTCCACACTGAAGGAAACTCCATTTTACACAATGGAACCAGCCTGCTAAATGTGTTTTCCATTTTCATCTACCCACACATGCTGTGTATATTTAAAATATTCTCTCACTCTGAATAGTGCTGAAATACTCATTTTAAACCCAAAGTAGTAGGAAACACAAGAACACACTTCCTTGTATCTATTTTATGCAGAATCTACAAGACAGCAATCACATGCATCATTCACCCTTTCGCTCATTACATTTTATACAGAAGCATCTCTTAACCTGTTGACCATCGGAGAAAAAAACGTCAAGGCCACCTGGAAGCACCTGATATAGTTCCATAGCTATGTCTAGCCTTTACCTGCCGGGGAGATTCCCCATGTGTGTGCTTTTGAACTCTTGCAAAGAAGGATGAAATACAAATTTAATTGACAAAATTTCACTACAAAAGGTTCCTACTCATACAAGCATATCTTACACTGCATGTGCACAAAGTTTGTCTCTGCATGCGACTGATTTTATTCATACTTCTCCAAGCAAAACGGGATTGTAAAAGCAGCATAAAGAAAATGAAACTGAAGCATGCAACTGCTTCAGTTTCTGAGTACCTTTCTTTCAAGAGCAGTAACCTTTGCCTAGTGCCCCTTTAGTTTTAAAAGCCCCTTGCTACACTGGGTAGGGGGGTTGGATACAAGCCCAACAAGCGTTTGGCAGGCAGAAGTTGTTGCATTGTATTTTTGGATCCCCAAGTATCAAAGGCACAGATAAACATAAAACATCCCTAAATTCCTGACCCTATTCTAATCAAAGAAAAAAGGGGTCAAGGATATCTGAAAGCACCTGATAAAAGTTCCACAGATAAATGCTAATCTTTACCTGGAAAAGTGTGGATCTTTTAAGTACAACTCAAAAACAGTCTAATACAATCAGTTTTAAGTCCAAGCATGGCTCGTATCTAGTTTAATTTTGTTTTAAAAAAAACACATTGTTCTAAAGGGTTCAACATTTTACAACTTTTGAGCCTGTGAGACCAGCCTGTGAGATAAATGGCTATGACCATTTATCAAACAGCAGTCCTAAACAGAAGACTGAACACCAGTTTAGCATATTTATACTAGCCTTTCAAAGTTTTAAGAATTACTGATACAGCCCAGAAAGAACCATTGTTAGGGATGTAACCAAGACAAGATGAGCCATCTGAAATACTGTGAAGTGTTAGCTTTTGGAGAAATTACCAGTGTGTTACTGTAGTTCACTTCAATTCAAATGAAAGATTAAGAGACATTTACCCATAGCAAAGAGGAAAACGAGCTACAACAGACTCTATGCTGTTAGATCACATTCTGCTTTAAAACTACAATACTTACAAATGAAAAAAAATCAATAACTGAAGTTTTATGTCTGAAATTCTCAGACACACTGCACTTCGATTTAACATTAGAATTACCGTGGTACAATTCTTTATAAAAAGAATATATTAAAATATCCTCGTACATCTGGAAAAGCAAAAAAATAAGACAGACAGACAAATACAGAAGTATCTGTCGGACAGAACAGGACAAAAACAGGGATAAATCAGTCACACAGGCAATATAGTTTTTATTGTTTTTTCCATCCGTTGCAGCAAAATTGTTACCAACTAAATGAATAATCAAAGGAACTTAATTGTCAACAATTCTTCAAGAGTGATTATGTTCTAAGTTTGACCTGGAAGGGAGAGATGGGGGGGCGGGGGGGGACCCAAATATACAGCAGGACAAAGTCTCTATGGCCAATTTTCAGTGCCTCCCTAAAACAATAAGGCTACCGAGGCATCTTACTGCAGGTTATGAATCATCTCCTCTTTGGCAATGAGGTGTGTCGTTTTGTTAACGAGGGCCATCAGTGAATTGAGCTTGTGCGACCAGTCATTGAGGAGGTTATTGGGGTCCTTGGGTCTCTGGAAGTTGATAATTCCCGCCAGCCGATCCACTTTGGCAAAGATGGTCTTATTCACCACTAAGTTGGACAAAAACTCTTCAGATTCCTGAAAAACAAACAAACGGCACTAAATTAGGTACTCAGACTGAAAAATCACATACCACAGTTTAGTGCTTTGAATGAAACGCCTTTGAATTATTTCAAAGGAGAGGGTGGGATCCGGCGATCCGTGGAGGCAAGGACCAACAGCCACGGGAGTTGGGAAGCTACAGTACGGGGGTAAAAAGGGCCAAGACTGCTTCCTTCTTCATCTTCCATCAATGGAGCTGTACTGGGAAAACAGAAGTGGCTATTTCTTCTCCCCATTCAGTGTTGCTATTAGCCCAGGTGGGTCTTGTGACCCTGGGAATAACTTTTCCATGTTTGAAAAGGATTCCTTGAAGGAGGGGACCGTGGCAAATAGCAGCCTGTCAGCACCTTCCACGAACGCAACAAGGGATTCAACCAAAACAATGTGATTTACGAAAATAAAATACCATAAGAAGCATGATCCAGCTACTTCAGTTTTGCTCATGTATGTATCTAGTTGTTAAATTAGACACAGTTCTTTAAAACAGTGACCCTGGCAGTGGATCTATATTGGTGCTCTCAAACTACGGCCCTCCAGCACGTTTGTTAATTGATACTGCAAGTCAACACAAGTATCTTACATGATGCAAGGCTAGGAGATGTACTAATATAGTTGTCACATTACAAAAGGAGTTACGTTGTCTTCTTCTGTCAGTATAAAAAGCTGGTTCAATTACGTAACTCAAAACAAATTCAGAACCCTCATATTTATTCCCGTATTTCTAGACGCCCCTAGACAAGGGGAGAATTAGCAAGTTAAGCAAGGAACAAGAACATGTATGTACAAATGGAAGACTTAGACATAGTGAAAACACAAAGCAGGAGTTGGGATGGACACAGTGGAAGGGGAGTTGAAAGGGATGGAACTCCATATGACGAAGAGATACATGGAGCATCTACAGCAAAGAACTTTCTAGAGACTTAATAAATTTGGCTAAGTGCTCCAGAAGAGTTTTTTTGAATAGCCACACCACCCTTTATGACTGAGCCCAGAGGACATCCAAGTATTACTCTGAAGAGTCATTGTTCAGCAATGTCACACTTTTTACCTCAAACAAACAAAATGACTGAGGACCTGAGCACCACTTACATCAACTGATAAATCCAGGAGTTGTGCCATTCTCTTCATAGTAATTCTGGTATAATATTTTGCCATTATTCTAATATTCTAAAAATAAAAATTGGAACATAAGACTGTGGTCAAGTAATCATAGTGTCTCCATAAAACAAAAGAAGTAATCAAATCAGAGCATGCTTAGACTCTATAATGGTATTCAGCAAAGAAATTATTTAATGTCGGGATTTCAGGAAACGTACAAAACGTTCTCACATTAATCATGCTAACACCGCCATTAGCAATTAGCTCACCAGAGGGATCTACAAATAAGTTTTAACCAAAAAGATCCTGAATCCTTACTGGATTAAAAACCCCATGAAAGTATTTATAAAGAAAGTTGCAGTAGGGGCTACAGCAAATTAAACTGGACCTTACACTTTTCTAAAATATTTTGGCTATATTTGGACTTGAGCTGAGATGGTATGAGGTTTGTCATTAATAAGACGTATTCCTAAGAAACAGCCCTAATTAATATTCCTAAGAAACAGTCATAGTCAGAAAAAAACTTGTGTACACAGGATGAAAATAGCTACTAACAGCATTTCTCACAGTTCTAATCAACGCTCGAAAGCAGATTTTACTCACATGCTCCACAACTCTGTTTTTTAAATCTTTCCATCGTTTTTCACCTTCCTCTGTATAACCAAATACATCTGTTGCAGGGCTTTCTAAAGACCCTTCCCTTAATTCTTTTCCATATTCTTCAACTAAGGCAGTCCAGCGCATCAATTCCATAGTAGTAAATAGTTTTAAAAGATCTCTGGTAACACAAAAACAAACATTTGTAAATGAGTGGTAGAAGTCGTTCTCTTATACCATAAAACGGTGCAGTTAAAATTTCTGTAAGCAACTTGTGTGTGTGACTGTTAACAGCTTCACCTTTAAGCTTCTTATTAATCTTCTAGAAAACAAATAAATTCACAGAAAGAAGCACACTCTTATCTGCAGGTTTGTATGTATGTTTACTGCAGAACATAAGCCGAAAGCGTTGGTACAGGTTGGATCCAGATAAAGCAGTTATTTACAGAACTGTGAATGCCAGATCTTACGTGAACATATAATAGCTGTGTTCAAATTCTGGAATTATGTTAAATATTGCAAATGCTGACAGCTCAAATACCGTCACCATATATTTTAATATATTTAAAATATGCCCTCTAGGAATATTTTAATATCCATAAAGAATGCAGATTTTGTACTTAACGTGATATATGTATAGGGGCATTTTCTCGTCCATTCTTACACCAACCCATGCTGTTATAACAGAACAGATTACTAGAAAAGTTACGTACTTATATTTGGGGATGTCTTCTAGCTTTTTGTCACCGCTTATTCTATGTACCAGATCAGACTGTTCATTATCATAAGGTGACAAGATAACATAAAGGACCACACTTTTCAGAGCCTGTTCGAAAGAGAGAGAAGAAACTTGGATTTTGTAGAAGAGCAGTATCATTTACTATTAGACATACTACAGTGACTCGCGAAAGCAGCAAAAACCAGGCTACGGACTGTGATGTTTTGATACATTCAGGGTATATATTCCCTAGGTATACAGGGAAATGACTAACCAACTTTACTGGAGTTCTCGAGAACTGTGATTCTCGAAAGCTTATGCTTCAGTAAAGTTGGTCAGTCTTAAAGGTGCTACTGGACTCTTTTCTATTTTGCTACTACAGACTAACACGGCTAACTCCTCTGGATCTAGGGAAATGACTGTGCCCATTTAAAAAAATCAACGACACGGAGAAACAGAATGCCAAGAGCTGCTCACCACCACGAGGAGGAGGGAAGGGAAGAGAGAGCTCTTGAAAACTTACAGAATCCTACAGAGCATATTTGGGCTGGAGGGAAAGATTTACAAGTCATTTATTGCCTCCTATGATTTCTCATGGGGCATTAGCCTGTTCCTTTTAATAGCTCTTCCTCTACCAATTCTCCACACATCGCAGGAAAATCAGGCTGGCTGGCATACTTGCTGGGCCAACACTGCCATGCATTTCCACACGGATCAGATCATCAGAAACCACATAATCAAAATCGACGTTGGAGCTCTATAGAGAGTAATGCAAACTCAAAGGCCTAATTTGAGAGATTCTAGTTATTTAGTGCATTTTTATCTCATCTTCAAATGGCTCAGGTCAACCTTTACTATTCTCTACTCCATTTTATCCTAACAACCTTGTGAGGTAGACTTGGCTGCAAGGATATGATGGTCAAGTTTCCATGGAAGGATGGGAATTTGAACCCGAGTCTCCCACATCCTAGCCTGACACTGCAACCAGCACTCCCATTCAGAAAAAACACCCAAATTGGACCCAATTAGGAAAGATTTGGGATTAGGAAAGATTTGGGATTTGGGCATTGCTGGCCTGATTTGGAAATACCGAATCAAAGCTTTCTGAAGTGATTCAGATCGCTTCAGAAAGCTTCGGATCAAATCCCGCTGCTTGCTTCTGCTTCCCACCTCTCAGCTGAAGCAAGCAGCGCAGGACTTGAAAGTTAAAGTGCCCCGCCACTTACTTCACCCAATGAGAGGGGGATGAGGGGGTTCCCTCATTCCCCTCCCATCGGGTGAAATAAGCAGCGGGACGAGAAGTTTGAAGGCAACACTTTTCTTGTTGCTTGCAAGAGGCAAGAAAAGTGTTACTTTCCGGTGAGCTCCAAATCTTTACAGAGCATACTAAAGCGAGTCAATAAGTGATTTCTGAAGCGGCTTGCCACTTCAGAAATCACTTATTTCCAACTCTTTTTCCCACTTCAGAAATTCTAAAGTGGGAAATCCGAATCTTTTTTTGTTGCACGCCCCTAATCTAGAACCATCCCACTCTTATGTGCAAGGGAGGCAGGAAAGGATCTCTCGCCAACTCCTTCATCATGCAAGTTGCACCATTAGATTTTGAACTGGTCTGTAGCTTTCTAAGTCACAATTTACCATACCCAAACAACTTCAGCAGCACCGTACTCAAGCCTCACAAAGTAGAAACACTAAACTAAAAAGATGAAATTCAGAGAACCACAATTTTGCTCAAGATCTGAATATAGCGTTAAGTGACAGCGCAAATGAACAGTCAATCATGGAAAAGGAAGTATGTCCTACACTGAAATCTAAAACGAAGGAAAAGCATCTAATTTAATATAGTATTTGATAGTACAAAAATGTCCTTTAACAGACTGTAGTAAAGGATCCCACAGTGAAGTATGTGCAAGGAATCTGGTAAAATGTCTCCTCTTACTTGCTTTTTTAAAGCAAAGGAATGAGGAAGCAGCAATTTTGACAAATTCCCTCTTTTTAATATGGTGCATGTTGATCACAAGCATCCCTTAATCCTCAGAGAGGATTTTCTGGATGAACAGCTGGGGGCAGATGCGGAAAGATTCCGTTTACCTGTTGCCACTTGTTGCCTTCAGCCTGAATGCAAGGAGTATCATAAATAGCTCTGTAGTGCTTACAAATGGAAAGATAGGAGCCTTCATGCTGATCCAGCTGAATCATTAAATTGTAGTATTTCAGTTTCAATTTCTGAAATATCAAGAAAGGTTAATATGAAGTATCAAGAAACATCGTGTCAATATGTCAAGACTTCCCCCACATGTTAACAGAGAAATCTATTTAAAACATAAGCGTAACCACATAAATTAAGGCAGCACAAAACCTCCCAGACATACTTCTGTGTTTTCTTCCTGAAAAAATTTGGTGTTAATTTTCTTGCTAATAATCTGAGTTCGAATGTAGTCCTTCACAGCCAGGCAAAGCCTCATCTGCTCCAAGATGAATTCCACGCGCTCTTTTTTTTCCATGGATCCGTACGTTTCCACCTAAAATGCAAAACATAAGTCACTGTATATTTTATGTAAAGGTAAGGCTTGCAATGTGTAATCCATTAATTTATCCACTAAAAATAATCTTACAGGTAAATCATAAGAAAGGTCCTGCTAAGATAGCCAGGAGCTCTGCTTCAAAGAAAAAAAAATTAAACTATTGTAAAGTTTCATGCCTGTTATGGAACATTTTGATGCAACTTTGCACATGGCCTTTTAATGATGTTTTCCGAGGACAGTTTGGTGATACAAACCTTCCAGGAACAGGAGTTAGGGCTGCTGCGAGGAGGAGGAAGTGAGACAGTCAAACCTGCAGAAATGTTACTAGGGATCTAAGCCAACCTGTTTACTTACACTGCATCCACATTTTTATAATCCGCAGAATACCAAATATCTGCTTATTCATGGGCCCAATATGTGTTTCTAACTGCTAGTTTTAAAATTCTTTAAGCCTTCCAAAATTTGATGCTGACCTTTCAGAATTTAAAAGCGTTTACCTAGCCCTGCTGACAAACTTTGTTCCTTTCCAAAAAAAATCTCACAATTGGTGACTAAAGAATGACAGAACTCTTTTCAAAGTGGTTTAACAACTGCACACTAAGTAATAAAAGCAATTAAGTAAATAACTAAATCAAATTTTTATCAACTTCATAAAAAGAAGCCCGGATCCTGAGCAAGCTCAAGGTTGTAACATATGCTCCACAAATCTGAAATTATTTGAAGTTTAAGTAAACGCTGCGTTAGCCAGCACTCACAGGGAACAGGGGGTGCTACTTAAACAACCGTGCCTAATATTCAAGCATATTGTTCTGCCTTGCCCCCTACCAAGTGGAACCCGCAGCCACCAAACACCAGTGCATTGAAAACACCGTGGTGACGGCCACCATACCTGAGGAGACCCACTCCCCAGCACCATCCTGCATAGCAGGGAGACAAATGAGCCAGCTGGCTGGGAGCCCTACAGCAGGGCAGACTCCTAACAGTCTGAGGCAGGCTGAAGGGAAAGGGGGATATCATCAGGTGGCAGTGGCCAGGTGCCTCAAGCTGCCAGCTGGAGAGGTGAGAGTGGGGCACAACCATACCCAAAGTGAGAGGGGTACGGTGGCGGAGAGAGGGGAGCTGGTCCTCTGGGCTATGTCAGTTACCTGAGAGTTCTGGATAATCAAGCACTGGATAATAAATCTTTTGTTGCATAGAGCAAGACCCAGTTGCAAGATACAGAATCTGTACCTACAGATCTGGAAATATTAAGGATCTTACTTATCTCTTTAATCGTGTCCTATACAAGTCAACTAGAGAAGCGTCACTGCTCTTTGATCTTGCAGAACTAAGTTTCGGCGTCAGCTAGCAAATCTGTTTCCCAAATCATTACCTGAAGTTCTTGCAAAATTGAGGCCGCTTCTTTCACTTCACCATTCTGTTCTTTTATTGTTGCAAGAGTCTTTGTCAGCCGAGCCCTTTCAATTTCAACGTAGATCTATTTTTAAAAAAACAGACGTTTTTCTATAAGAAAATCCTCAAGATCATCTGTGAGCCATATTAAGCTTGTGGAGAGTGATCATTCCATGTGTGGCTATGGCACCTTTGCGGAGAAGGGCCCACGGACATCTCTGCGCAGGGGCCAGAGCCAGACGCCTTGTAAAACGCTTAGATATGTGGACGGCCAGAAAAATCTGAAAAGGCTAATTGCAAATTAAGTCGAATGGTTACTGTTCTAGATGCATTTTTAGAACACACACAAAAAAGGAAAATACTGTCTGAAGAGGGTGTCATTCTTGCCCTTACAACATAATAAATCTACCACACAATCCTAAACCGATTTACACCCTTCTAGGCATACAGACTTCAACAGGCTTAGAAAGGGGTAACTGTGTTTCGGATTGCATTGTTGTTTGTTTAACATAAGCTGACATATTCAAACAACACAGTGAGCCACCAACGAGAACATGGGAAGTATCTTTTTTAACTAGCATTTTTGGATTCTAGGTATACCCTCTCAATCCCATTTGCTAGTCTCCAAATCAAGGGCAAAACTGACCGGATCCTAACAGTCCACACAAGCCTTTCATTAGTTACACCTCAGAAACCTTAAGCTAGGATAAACATTAAAAAAGAAATCAAAACCCAAGGATTATAATGGAGCTTTTTTTCTTTATCTTATGCCTCCAATTCATGCTACCGTATAAACAAACTGGTGACTGAAAGAGGAGCTATTGTCTCAAGGTAAACGTGTGTGTCCCAGAAAGACGTCCAAGGAATCATTAACCTTACAGCTCTTGAACAAGAACATCTTTTACCTTTCCTTCCGTAACCATACGCAGTGTGTCAATTAATCGCAATTTGATTGGCAGATCTGTGATCTCTTCAACGTAAGTGCAGCACTGCTGGACCATTTTAGCAACAGCCTTACATGAACAAAAAAAACCATATTATCATATCAATACAGCTCTTCACAAATATCATTTTCAATTATTCAAACTGATCCTTATGCAAGCAAGTACCCATCCTAATACAGAATTGTTGTAAACAAATAAAAATGGAAAGACATTTATTTGAAGCCAAAGAAGTGACTGTTAATATTTGCTTATATTCTCAGATGGAGACTGCACAGACCACAGACAGCAGCCGGATGTCACATAATACAAAATGGCAGAGATACTTCTCCCAATTGCTCTCATTTGAGGAGCTGTATTCAAGGCGGCACAGTCCAAAGTTTCACTAGCAATGAAAAATGAAGCACAAAAGGAAAAAACTTGCCTGTCTTTTACAGGTCCTCCATTTGAAGAATTGCATTTATTTTGTGATTAAGGATACCTATTCAGAGTTTCTATAATTGGAAATCAGGCTTACTGCAGAACTTGAAATAAATTCCCATAATTCAAAAATTACCTATGATCACCGTGCTATTTCTATATACTAGGAGAGCTTTCCAAAAGGATACCAGGTTTTTGGCAGTGAAATGCAGCTGCTATAGGAAATTTAAACATCCTTCAGGCAAGATGGCCTTGTTTTATTTTTTAATATACACTAAAAATGCAAAGTATTTCTGTTAGTATCACACTCCTCCAGCACTCAAACCACAGTATTTAGGAGATGGAAACACATGATTTTTCCACTAGTTAGCATTATCAATGCCAACGTAATTGCTGCATGCAACACAGCTGAGTACATTGTACAGGCAAAGAATTAGGTCTATGATGTAAATTCCCCTATTTTTCCAACTACTGCAGGAATCTTTCCCTAAAACGTCCCCAGCTGGTACGCATTTGCCTTCTTTCAATTCTTAAGCTTTACAACGTTTTTCCTTCATTTGTCTTTTCTTCCTTCCCATGCTAATCTTACCTGGGATGAGAGCAAATATGTATAAAATACTAACTCTTAATCTATAATAACTAGAGGTGGACACAAACCAAAATATGAACCGAAGTTCATCATGAACTGGACCAGTTCGTGAACCGGCGATTTTTGAGAGCTCATTTCTCACGAACCGTGTCAAATTTTAGCCCAGTGTGTTTGGTTCATATTTCAGTTCATCACTGTGGATAGCGTGAAGCTGATCGATCAATCCTAGGCAACAGGGGGAAATGGGCTCTCTGCAGACCTTCTGCTGACCCGGAAGTGACGTTTTCATGAACCAAACAAACAGGTTCACGAACCAGGGCAAGTTTGTGAAAGTTCATGGTTCGTGAAATGCAACGAACCACAAACCGCACGGTTCGGAATTTTCCCGGTTCATGTCCATCTCTAATAATAACCTATTACATCCATAAGGACATTATACTGCTCCAAAAGGAGCTTTTTATCAGTATCATATCTGACAGTGAAGTAGGAGACACTGTATAGAGTCAACAATACAAACTGACTTCCTAAACAACCTACTTCTGGAGTCCAACTGTTCATACATGAAATTTTGCTGCTTGGAATTTTAAATTTTAATTACATTATGCGCTGCTCACACTATGTGGCCTGAGCAGTTTGCTGCCAGGTTGGGAAATTCAGTGGGTATAATGCCACAGGGTCTACCTCCAAAGCAGACATTTTTTCCAAGGGAACTGAGCTCTGTAGTCTGGAGATCAGTTGTAATTCTGGAATATACCAGGCCCCATCAGAAGGTTAGCAATCCTACTTCCAGGTCTGGCACCAACTAGTCTTCCCTTTTAGGCCAAACCAGGCCAGGAAAGCGCCCTGCCTCCTTTCACTACCTTTTGCTGAGAAAAATCAAGACCTAAAGGCTGACAATGCTGTCAAGTTGCCTAGCAACCTCCACAATGGCCAATGCAGCAGGCATTCATTTCTTAAAGATACAGATGCTGCTTCTATTATTTTGTAAAGTATTAACCACTCACCCGTGTCCTTTTTTTTTAAGGTTTCATATTTTTCTGCAAACTTGAGACGTTTCTCATGTTTGTAAAAAACAAGCCTATTCATAGCTCCAATCTATGTCTCCACAGATGGAGCCACATTGAGAATTAGATATACTGATTACGATATTAGTTTAGAGTACATTTTCAAAACTGTTTTATGATTTTAGAAGCTTTAAGTGCTCATTTCCAATATGTACCCTACCAAAGGATTTGTGATCAAGTAACTGGACATTTCTCCACAATTTATACGCTGTTCAATTATGCTACTTGGAAAGCTTATTTCCAGAGTCTTGCCAATTGAACAGAAACAGGATTTATAGTTGAAAGCATATTTATATATACAAAGACTTTCAAATGTACAGACATTAATTCTACAAACCACATTTCCAAATCACAATTAGCAAGATGTTCGATTGATTTCTGAGTTAAGTCACCTGAAATACACTCCCTTTGGCTAATATGGATCAAATTTAACTGCTAAGTAAACAGAAATGGTAATTATGCTGAAGCACAAAATTCAACAGTACTTGCCATGTAGAAATAAAAACAAGACACATTTTATCAATATCACACTCAAACTTTCTAGCAAGGAAGACAGAATTATTATTAGGGCTGACCTCACAAACAAGTACAACAGCTAAGAAGGGACAGGGGAGAAAAAAGACCCACTTCCTCCAGTAACCAAAATGGTTCTGAACATTAAAATATTCCTTTTGCACTACAAAAGATGCCACCTCTCAATTCCTAAGATGAATTCATTTTAGTGATATTCATACCAGCAAATGCTATAGCAATGGGATCACAGCAAGGCCAGATCCATTTTTCCAGTCACATATTCTGCAAAGCTCAAGTGGTAGGTAGATAGATGGGGGGGTGCAATAAGAAACCATGTGGTCTAGATGCTGAAGTATCCTACTGTAAGCAACTAATGCATAAAGAGTCTGTCAATAACTAGATCACATTTATTCACAAAATCTAAGACACAAAACAGCCATGCCAAAAAGATGTAGAAAGACAACATCCTTGCATTTCACTCTGTGCCAGGCATTTTACAATTTAAAAAAGACAACTGTGACTATATACCATTAAAGATAATACTACAGACATTTATGCAGATGCGTGCACTTCTAAACTTAACTTTAAAAAAACCACAGCAATAAAAGAATAATGAATTCAGGTTTCAGACATGTACCAAGAAAGCTAACACGGAAGCCATAATGCAATATCTAATAGACCACCTCTTCTCCTAGGCCTTTGTTTCTGGGTAGGGTTGCCACTGGCAACCAGAATTTTAACATTGGCAGCCCACAGGCAAAACTTCCCTATACTGTATCACACATTTTTAAAGGTCCTCATCAACAGAGCAATGCAGAGTATGACAAGTGAGATACAGCACCATTTTCATGGGCTGGAGAGAAACATACACTGCATGTAGAGATTGCTATTTCCACCACCATATAAAACCCACTCATTGAGCATCAGATATAAGGATGTTTTGCGTTGCCCCTAAGAGCAAAAGCTAGAAGGACTTGCCTTATTGGCTGTTAGAACTAACGATGCCTGCCCTGTGTAGCCACCATTCCCAGTGTAATCTTACCTGTTTTAACTGACTTCTTCTCTTTGATAGAATAATAATATTTTCATTAAGGGCGTCCCAGTCCTTAGCTTCATAACACATTTTTACTACAGCAATCAATATGCGAGATGTGGACACCATATCAGAAGCCTAAAGAACGGGGGAAAGTAATTAATTGTAGACTGCAATATAGTTATATTACTAATATAACTGTTATTTTGTCCTTCGAGAGAGGCATTCACTGCAAGTACAATAAAATGGCTAAAAGGTATGAAGGGATATGACCAACTCCTATTACATGGTCCTGGAATATGGATAAAGGGATACAGTTGAGAAGTACTTTTCATAAAAGAACAGTCACTTAGAGAATTTCACTTACAGTTCGAGTCTGTTTCTCCAAGGACAGCAAAGTCTCAATTGCTTCTTGAAGCCTTCCATCCTAGAATAAGACACATTGACCAAAATGAGGGAAATTACTTCTAAAGTACATAGAACCTCTAGCACTACACATTCAGCAAGCCTTTATCAAAGCTGAGTAAAAATGTGTCTTCCTGAATTTAAATGTGAGCAGCTATACAGCACCTTGAGCAGCTATACAACAGAAAGGAGGGGCACAAACATTCTAAATAATAAAACGCATAACTTTATGGTACAAAGCCAATTCTGAACTGGGGCTCAATCCAGCTAAAGTCAATCATGACTAAGATCCATTGAAAACAAGAGGGCTGAAGTTAGTTGCAACTAACTTTTTCAAAGGTATGTAGTCAAAGCTGGCTTTCTGGATCAGAACCAATCCTTTGTACTTTGGTGCCTGGATTTCCAGAAATTCTGAAGCAGAGCCTTGTATCTCAAAGTAATCTGGCTATTGTTACGTCTCCTGCACTACAACACTCCCTGAAGCATTTTAAACTACTGTGGGAAGTTCCCATAATAATTCAGAGCATTCTGGGAAATACTGCGCTGGAGGAAACATGCAGAGGCACTTCCCACAATAAATCTTCCAGTAGACGCCACTGGGAGAGAAAGCGGCAGTGACCTGAGTCAGCAGCTACTTCTCTTGCCACCATTACAGACCATCACGGCAAAAAACCACAGCTTACATCCCCCTCCATTGGTCTGAGGCAGCACAGTATAAGGGTATCTTGGCTGCCCTCTCCTGGTGGCAAAAGGGGAAGGAGATTGCTGTGACGGGGGGCTTTCTCCTCTTGAGCTGGGCCTTTTCCTGGGATGAACACAATCTCTTTGACACGTGTGCAAACACATAGGTCAGGTCAGGTGGAGGAAAAAATCTGTTTCAGTTGAATAGCTGCATGTGGCCTAGCTTGGAAAAGAGCACATGTGGTGGGGCCAAAGACAACAACGCCTCCCCACCACTTGTTCTGAATAGCTAGAGAAGAGCAGCCCCCTGTCCCTTCCCGCTCCAGAAGACAAGCAGCCAGAGGGAAATTTTGCCATAGGAGAAGAAGAAGAGATCTGTAGCCAGCACCTTTCTGTCGTGTGCTGAATCTTCTCCCTCCTTGTTTCAAATGGGCCGTAAAATCCGGGGTGCATCTGGAGTTTGCAAGCATTTGGTGCTTAGCCTATGGCCTTGTTGGAAGAGCTCTCCAAGTAGGAATTTTATTTACAGGGGACTCCCCTTCCCCTTTATATGGTCTTTTTCAAAAGTGAAAGGCTAAGTGACTGCTACTGTTTATTTGGAAGGATGTCATTGACAATGCTGCAAAGTTCATTCCTAAAATCTGGTGTAGAGAAAACGATCCAACAAACCTCAATTAAGGATTATTTCTGTACAGAGTGAAATAAAAGGTGAAGGGGGTAGGATAGGGGAACTGAATGAGAGAGTACCAGAAGACTGTCTAGGGTCGGAGTGGAATTTAATTACTTCAGGGGAAAGAGACTGGGGCAGACTCAGTTGGCAGCGACCTCTAAAGGAGAAGGGATTGCTTCATTCATAAGATCTCGTGTTTTACAAAAATGATACAGAAGCCCCAAGTTTCAATTTACCTACTGGATATCTTGGCAGCAAAGAGCGGTTCTGAATGCTCAAAATAAATCCAGTTCTGACTCCCTACTGCTGTTGGGAGATAAATGTTTTTAGACAAAGCGAAAAGACCAAATCTAGGGGATGTACAGTCAGCTAATGTTTTTAGACAAGTGCATTTGTTGAACAGATTTTTATGTATTTATCCCAAATTAAACAAATGATATCAGGACTGCAATCTATAGTGGTATGCACTAATAGAGACTAGGGGTGTGCAGCCCAAAAAGATTCGGGTTTCACACTTCGAAATACCATAATCTTTATGGAATCTTTACGGATTGGGTCCGATTCCGGCATTCCCGATTCGGGGAAATAATTCGGAAACACCATAATCTTTACGGATCGGATCCGATTCAGGCATTTTTTCCAAATCAGATTCCCGAACCACACATGCCTAATAGAGACTGGTATTATGACCATTATACTTCCATCAGAATGTTTAAATCCTGAAAAGAATTCAGATATCGGAGCGAGCATAAGTGAGATACAGGTTAGTTCTGTTATAGGTAGATTGGTACCCCCGTTTGGTAATAAGCCCCTTTCTGCTGATCTACAGAATGTTATATCCCCTAACACAGGATATATACTATCCCCTAAGGAGGGGGGGGGGGGAGTCCATAAGCCTTCTTCCGTATAGAGGCACACAGTAAATAAAATAAAACACTAAGCAAAAGCCAACTCAATGGGGGGGGGGGGGAGAAGGTTTAAGAAAAGGCTAGAGCTCAACAAAGAATAAGGTAATGGAGTTATACTCAAATGCCCTCCCAAAGAGTTGTAATATTAGTGCAAAAACTTCTGATATCCAGCAGTCCAATCATTAATAGCTCAGTACCCTGGACAATTGATTAAAGAAACAGAAGACTTCTGCTAAATTTCAGATTAATTCCTTGGAATGTTGCTGGGTGGAAATGTAAATTGATGGATTCTGAATTTGTTACAATTTCTCCGCAGGATATCATAGCTCCCCAGGAAACATGATTATAACAGAAATAAACAATACTGTAGTCAGTGGATATAAGCTGTTGGAAATGCCAGGACACTTAAACATCAGAAATATGTACCACCAAGTATTGGGGACCTTGTTCTGTTAGTTTCTACTGATCTTGAAATTGAAATTGTTCGATTGGCTTGGCTCACCTGTAGTAATACCCAAACAGTTGTCCTTAAGGGTTCTTTTGTTAGAATTATTTAATTTTATATGCCCCCCAACTAGTCATTGCTATATAAAGATGACTGGTTGAAATTAGATGGTATTTTATGTAATACTGAGGCTAAATATCCATAGGGGATTTAAATGCCCCCATGGGGATGAACCATCTAACAATCCGTAACATTCAGGGATGGGGCTCAGATGAGACTGCACTGCAGGAATGGTCTTCCCAAAACAGCAAGGTTAACAAATCCAGCCAACTTTTATTCAATTAGATGTTGAAGTATCAATTATTGTGTCAGACAGGGGATCCAGCTATGTGGATTACATATTTGTATCTCCCGTTTTATGGTAAAAACTGGCTCAATTCTCAGTGGACATTACAGCAAAAGGTGATTTACCTCCCTCTGAAGCAGGTTGCCAGTGTTCCCAGACACCATTCTCAACTATTGCCCAATTATAGAATGAGGGGCACCCTTCTGGGTGACAAATGCCTTAAATGGTCCCTGAAGCTGGACTTGAAACCCAGACACCGGCTTCTAGAAGAGGTAATGCTAAATCTTAGAAACCAAGTGATAGAAGGTGAAAGTAATGTCAGATTCTAATGTCAGATTTGTGTCCATTTATTCTTTTGCGTAGAGGTTGGCTGGTTTGTCCAATGTACAGAGCAGAAGGACATTGTCGGCACATGAGGGCATATATCACATTGGAGGATGAGCAGCTGTAAGAGCCAGAGACAGTGTAGTTGATGCCATTGGGTCCTGTAATTGTATTCCCTGGGTAGAAATGGAAACGTCCAGAAACCAGTGGGAGAACACTTCAATCTACCAGGACATTCCATCAAAGACTTAAAGGTCGCTGTAGTTCAACAGAAACCTTTCAAAAACAAAATCCAACGGGAAGCTGCTGAATTGGAATTCATATGCAAATTTGACTCTGTCAAGCTGGGCCTGAATAGGGACTATGAATGGTTATCTCATTATCACAGGTAACAGATTTCCTTTACAGAGGCGGGGTCTGGGGGAGCTCAGTTGCACCTGGCATGGGCTTTCGGGGACCACAGATCTCTTTGTCAGATGCATCTGGCAAGGAGAGCTGTGGTTATCGAAGGCTCATACTGCATTGGAATTGGATGGTCTAGCTGTTTCGCTGCTACAAACTAACAGGACAAACTCCTTTGAAGCCAACTGATCCACACACCAAAAGGAGATGTTCACATATACTAGCAAAGGAATGTTTTGGTTGCACCCTCCCCTTTCCCCCCCTAATTGCCTCTTCTCTCTCCTCCCCTTCTCTCCCTCCTCTTCTATATTTGACCAGTCTCTGTATCATGCATCTGACGAAGAGAACTTGATTCTCGAAAGCTTATGCTACAATAAAATTGGTTAGTCTTAAAGGTGCTACTGGACTCTTTTTGATTTTGCTACCACAGACTAACACGGCTAACTCCTCTGCATGTATTGCATTGATGAGTTTAATCTGTTTGCATGTAGTTTGCTTGATTTTTAGCAACAATTTGAACATGTTTTGCAGTGGTCTCTGGATGCAGCAACAGTTTGATTGAATGACAGCAGTTGGCTCTTTCTGAGGAGAGAAGTACAGAGATAGATCCCACAGCAATAACTGCTTACAATTTTTTGCTAAGAGGAAGCAGAAAATTGCCCCCATCCCAACAGCTAAGGCAAACAGTGGTGGAGGGCTGTTCTTACCCTCATCCACCATTCCCAGGTGCCACAATGACAGCAGAAGGTTACCACCCTTAAATGTTAGATTATGGCACTTCTTCAAGTGTAAACTACTGAAGCCCATTAGGATGCTCGATACCTTATTGATGATTACTTCTCTGGAGAGTAACTCTACAGCATTTTTCCTACACTACTGCCATCATCATGTTATGAATAAGGAAACATTTTTTAAAAAATCGTAACTCCCCTATAATTTCAGGGAAAATGCAGGCTTATAAATACTTTAAATAAGAAGTAAAACATGCATTTACCGCTATATGCACTTCTTATTATCAAATGAACTCACAGCAGGTTTACAACAACCTGAAATGTATTTTTTTTCCATACAGTGCAAGACACTGGGCAATTTTATGCTGTCAGAAATACTATCAACCTAGGTGAAAAACGTGTTCAACACAACAAAAACCACGGAGTTTGAAACCGTGAGATATGCATGGTAGTTAAGGTTTCGCTTCATGGTCTCTGGCCATCAAACCCACTAAAGGAATTTAAAATGAGTCCCACACAACTTCTCCATGGAATTGGGACTTCGGCTGAGGGCAACAAAAAATATATTACACGGGGAGTTGCCACTTACTTAATGGGACTCAACGAACAGGATGCAGAAGCTTGAGTTCAATAATACTGGAGTACTATAATAACACTGTGATAATACTGTAATAATAATACTGCCCAAATGAGCTCCGCGATATTCCCGCCCCCCAAAGACGCGCCGATTCCTTTGCGCTCCGTCGGCTCCCCGCAGACCCTCCTGATTCGCCGCGCCCCCCCCTGGCCTCTCCCCCGGCGGCCCCGTCCGGCGCTTCTCGCCCAGCCCAGCGAGCCCAACGAGGCCAGCGGCTCCCACCGAGGGACGGGCACGGGCGCCTGAGTCGAGAGGCGGTCCCGCCCGGCGCCCCTTCCGCGCCCCAGGGCCTGCCTCCCGCACCCGAGCCGCTTCGGAGGGATCCTCTCGCCCGCCTCCCCGGGCCGGCCTGGGCGACGCGGATCTTGCTGGGAGCCGGCGCGGCCTAGGCCGGGCGGCGCCATGACTCAGTGCCCGCGGCCAGGCCCGGCCCGGCGCCTCACCTGGGCCATCTGCTCGCACTCGGGCAAACGCTGGTCCACCGTCGCGCTGTAGTCCACTTCCATTTTCACGATGCGGCCATCGGCCCGCTCCGCGCCGTCGTCCGCCATGGCTGGATCCCGAACCGGCCCCGCGTCCCCCTCGCCAGCGCTCCGTCGGGCGCCCTGACTCACCGGAACCGGAAACCGACGCGCTCAGGCACCTCCCGAGGCAGCCCTCCCGCCCTCTCCCGGCTCTGCGGAAGACACCTAAAGCAGCTTGTCTTTCGCGAGGGCCGCCTGGTCCTTCCCGGGGGAGAGGCGGGGAAGCGAAACTGGAAAGAAGGCGGGAGGGCGCGAGGGGAGGCTGGGAGCGCCGGCGCAGAAGAGCAGTGGGCGGAGCCTACGGGAAGGCGTGGCGCGGCGGGGAGAGTCAGTGCGGCCTGGTTGGGGCTGCGTCGTGTTACGTTGTGTGTGTGAGTGTGTGACGTGCCGTCAAGTCCCCTATGAAGGAACGACCTCTAAAATGTCCTGTCATGAACCTGCAAGCTGGAGGACCTGGCTTCTTTTACTAAGTCAAGCCATCTCGTATTGGAGCTTCCTCTTTTCCTGCTGCCTTCCACTTTTCCTAGCATTATTGACTTTTCCAGAGAATCTTGCCTTCTCATGATGGGACCAAAGTACGATAGCCTCAGTTTTGTCATTTTAGCTAGGGAGAACATAAGCGAAGCCATGTTGGATCAGGCCAATGGCCGTCCAGTCCAACACTCTTGTGTCACACAGTGGCCAAAAACCCAGGTGTCATCAGGAGGTCTGCAAGTGCGGAAGGGGCACCAGAAGCCCTCCCATTGATTGCAAACACCAAAAATACAGAGCATCACTGCCTTAGACAGAGAGTTCCAGCTATACCCTGTGGCTAATAGCTGCTGATGGGAGAATTCCGGCTTGATTTGTTCAAGCACCCACTTATTCATCTTTTTGGCTGTCCATGGTATTTGCAGAACTCTCCTCCAGCACCACATTTCAAATGAATCAGTTTTCTTCCTGTCAGCTTTCTTCACCGTCCAACTTTAACATTCATACATAGTACTGGGGAATTCCATAGTTTGGATTATCTTGATCTTGGTTCAAACTGTAGCATAAGGTATTTAGGTTTTTAGGTAGCTTAAGGTATTTAGGGTTGCAATTTAGCAGTCTCTGATCTCCCTCTGACAAAGAATTAATGGACATAAGCCTGACATCAGAAACAAAAACATTCAAAAACCAGCAGGGGAACATTTTAACCTTTCAGGACATTCAGTTGCAGTTACCCTGCAGAGGAATTTCTAAGGGAGATTAGAAACAGAGACTGCTGAGTTGCAACTGATAACGAAGCTCAGGACAATGCATCCGCCTGGATTGAATTGAGATCTAAGCTTCCTATCTCATTACCAATGTTGATTTCTTCACATCTACTACCCCCCCTGCAGACCCCATCCAATCCAATCATGCCTGCTATTGTCATTTACCTGCTATTGTCATTCAGCATCTGAAATCACTCCAGTCTCCAAGATATAAGGACAGACGGACTCACATTCTAGCTGTGTCAGAAGAAGTGAGCTATGGCTCATGAAAGCTCATACTCTACTATAAATTTTGTTAGTCTTATAGATGCTACTGGACTCTTGCTCTTTTCTACTGCTACAGACCCATCTTGATCTATTTCATAAAGTGCTACACATATGTCATACATGTCATGTGAAGCATTTTTAAGCCTTTCTCATATTGTTTTGTTTTAATTAATTTTAGTAACTTACATAAACTGTGATAAGGGACTTAATTGTTTATTAGTCAATGTTTGGTGAATTGTGACGGCCTATGGCTATAGGCAATAAACTCTTTTGACAACTTATTTACTGTTAGTGTGCAGGAATTAAAAAGAGAAACACAGTGCATTGGATGTTTTAATTGATTGTTGGCCATGCAGGAAAGTTGGTTATAATTAGACTTCAGCCTCCTTTTATCCTTTTTTTGTGTTGCCTGTGTACAAATGCATGCTTTCTGAAGTGTGGTTTTAGATGTCAATCCACCTTTTTAAAAAACCATTGAGCACATTTAGAAATGCCATTTTACTGGATTCTATCTGTAGAGAAGTGTCTCTCTAGCCTCAATTACTAGTATTCCTCCTTTGCATAATCCCACCCTCCTTTTCCATGACCAGGGGTATCCATCACCCCCATGTAACTGACAAGGTCTGAGGAAAGCTTTGTCAATGTCACCAGCATTTTCTTCAGAAGTGGGTACAGGCACATCAGTACTTGTCACATAGTAAGTTTACTTTTTTAAAAAATCTGAGGAAGGTGAAATTAACAAGGATTTCCCCCAACGATACAGACCAGAGCAGAGGGATGGTGAAGAAAATGTCAAAGAGATAAGTAATGCAGAATCACGTTATCACCGTCTACTGCGTATGTGCTGTCTGGGCCAGCACCTGAGGTGGATCACTGGAGAAGTCTGTTCTGCCATACTAGTAGTAGTGTGGTGACATTTAAAGTGAAAAAAACAACATGGATTGTGTTGTGAGGTGTTCACTGAAGTGAGGGAATATTCCCAGGTTAATATTAAAGCTCTTGAAAATGCGTGCGTGGTCTTGGCTTGAAAGAGGCACTGCCTCACGTTTTGGACCTAATTTGATACCCTTTTCATTCGAGGTTTTATTAACATTTACAGCATATTAACGTTGGTTCCACGGGCTGCGTTTTGAAACAATGCTGGAAAATGACGCCATCCAGTTAGCCAGTTATAATAACATCCTTCATTGTTATTTCATATGTGATGACACTCAGGCTGTCCCTGTAGCTGGCTTCAACATCTGGGACTGGGTGTTTCACTGTGATACTGTATTAGATAGGCAGGTAATTGCCTACTCTAAATTCTCCCAATGGTTTGTTTTATTCAAGAAAGATAATGTTAGAGCCTCCTATTTGGTTAACATCCTTTCCCACTAACTTAGAATAGTCCCTACCTGAATTCGGTTTCGAACTATGACAACAGTGCTGTTAGCTGGGCGCTACTCTAAAATACTGTATTTGTGGAGTCTGTCCTCTAGAATTTCTACTGCACTATTTATTATCCTGTTTTCTTTATGCAGAGCCAAGGACTAAATTCTTCACAGAGCTTCTAATTGGTTTAAACCCTTCTTCAGACTCAGAGAAGCTGCTCTTTCTCCTCTCAGGCACAGATTCACTTGTTTCTTATAGAGTGTCACTGTTTGTTTTGGCAGCTAGGAACATTTGGGCTAGAATTGTATCTAGAGAAAGTAATGTTTCTATTCGGCCAGTATTTTTATCGTTGATACCTGTATATATGATTAACTTGATATTTGTATATTTGATTCACTTATTTTTGTCAGATTGTTTTACGTGTTTCGATCGTAATGGCCTTTGGCCATAGATAATAAACTCTACTACTACTAACATTGGTTCATCAGACATAGTCTTAAATATGCTTTGCAGCCCTACATGTTCAGTTACTCCAAAGTCAGTCAAACACATGAAATTGTTTTGTACTTAAATCATTGGCATGTCTAGTTCAACTTTGTCTATTCTGACTAGTAGTAGCTTTCTAAGATCTCCTGAAGAAAGAGATTTTTGTCCAGTTCCTTCCATCTGCTGGAGTCCCTCCCTTCAGTTGGAGATTACAGGAGCTGAGCCTGTGACCTTCCACATGCATAGCATGTGCCATCCCACGGAGACATAGCCCTTCAGTTCCGCTGAGTTCAGTACTAAATAAACATCCAAATTATTGCAAT
Source organism: Eublepharis macularius (assembly GCF_028583425.1). Classification (NCBI taxonomy): domain Eukaryota; kingdom Metazoa; phylum Chordata; class Lepidosauria; order Squamata; family Eublepharidae; genus Eublepharis; species Eublepharis macularius. The sequence continues at coordinate 13,711,783 of NC_072793.1, read as the reverse complement.
GTTAGGAGTAAGAGTACATAATGTTACAGGCTTAGGATGCAATCCTGTGGTCATTTGCCTGATAATAATCTCCGGGGAATCACAAAGATATACAAAATTAATATTAATAGTTCAAAGTGCAAACGTGCAAAATTGTGTCAAATTTGAATAAATACAGTACAGAGTTACAGAGTCCATCAATAACCAATTCATACAATACAAGATAAATATCTACAGTCCATAACGTTCATTAGACAATTGTAAAGTGCAAAATGCTATCAATGAAAAGCCGCCAGTAGGTGGAATGCGGTGCAAGATGTTATCTCTTAGCAGTCCATAGAATAAATATATAAATGCGTAGAAAATCGCCGACGGGAATATGCAGGCAATTTTTCAATAACCCGTTTCGTGAGTACAAACTCACTTCATCCTGGGCGTACAACAATTAGGACTGGGCACACTGTGAAGTATGAAATTACAAAGGTAAGGTTATATTATGGCGAACATTTTAAATTAAAAATAAATAAATAAAATTAAATCATCCTGCATATTCATCCTGCATATTAAATCCTGCCTGCATATTCCCGTCGGCGATTTTCTACGCATTTATATATTTATTCTATGGACTGCTAAGAGATAACATCTTGCACCGCATTCCACCTACTGGCGGCTTTTCATTGATAGCATTTTGCACTTTACAATTGTCTAATGAACGTTATGGACTGTAGATATTTATCTTGTATTGTATGAATTGGTTATTGATGGACTCTGTAACTCTGTACTGTATTTATTCAAATTTGACACAATTTTGCACGTTTGCACTTTGAACTATTAATATTAATTTTGTATATCTTTGTGATTCCCTGGTCTTGTTGTTTTCCTGTCTGTAGTTACCGGGGTTGCCCGTTGTTTTTCTCTGATAATAATCTCCCCCTAACTCAATAGTGGACATTATTTATTTTTTTATTATTTATGTCATTCGTAGTCCCCCTTTCTCACTGAGACTCAAGGTGGATTACACAGTGTGAGATTAGTACAGTCAGTATCAAGGACAATTTCATAAACAATGCCATAGGGTAAATAAACACAAGTTTACAAAGACATAACATTAGCAAGAATCCAATATAGAATTGAAGAAATGCTGAGACAGAACATAAGAAATTCTAGGGCTGACATAGGAGCACGTATTTACAGCAACAGAGAGTATGTAAGGCAACATAGTGGTGAAATATATGAGAGAAGTCTATGGCCCTAACTCATTAGCAGTGTCGGGTTCGAGCATGTCCCTGCACCGCATGCGCCCATCTGCCATGGTGCCACCAGCCAGAACACTGCCACGTCACTGACTTCTTTTGGGCCACCTGGTCAGCCCTGGCCAGAAAGATTTTCCCCTTGGCCACTTTTAATGCCTCAGAAAATGGGTACAACGAGCTGGGCCTTGCCCCAGTCTTGGTGCTGCCGCGGCGCCACTCCTTCGGTCCGTGGGACAGTGGCCACCTTCCCCTTCCCTGCTGGGGCCACAGCGCAGGTCAGCTGGCTGTCAGGGCTGTCAGCAGCCTTCGTTGCTGCTGTGGCTCAGCCCAGCTGGTCATTGGGGCTTTCAGCAGCCCGCTACTTGCTCTTGGCAGTGCACCTCTGTTCCTTGTTGTCGGGGCCTCAGCTGCCTGCACTACCCCTCGCTGGCCCTTCCCCTGCCTCTTCCAGGTGGGTTCTGCTGGGAAGGGGCAGTGGGGTCATGCCTGGGGGGCTGGCTGCAGCGGCTGATTTGACAACAGAGCAACTGAGACCCCTCCCTACAATACAAAAGCCTTTTTGAGTAATTTGGTTTTGCGCTGTTTGCAGAAAACTAGGAGAGTTGGGGCTTTCCTGATCTCCTCAGGCAGGCTGTTTCACAGGGAAGGGGCCACCACAGAGAAAGCCCATATACGGGCCGCTGTTCATTTTGCCCATATGCAGGGTGGCACCTGCAGGAGACCCTGTTCAGATTAGTGAAGTTGCATAAGACGTGAGGTGTTAGCCAAGTATTGTTCACCCAGGTTGCTTCCACACGGGCGAATCCCCATTTCTGTCTCATTTCTATTGCAATGATGTCTGTATGCTGTTTTTCAAAAATGGTAGCAGATAGCTACTAATTTTTTAAAGGCAAAAAACCTACTAGTAGTGGAGAATGGTGGTCAAAGAGGGAGATGGTCTGTCCTCATCCGCACTTTCCCAAACCCACTTTCAATATGATTTATCCTGTGGGGTTCTACAGGGTGCAGTCCTATTCTCCATGCTATTCAATATCTATGTGAAGCCCGTAAGAGAAATCATTTGTATGTTATTAATATGTTGCATGTTATCAATATGCTGGTGACAGCCTTCTCTATAGCCCTCTAGTCAAATCTGACAAGGTGGTAGAGATCTTGAGTGACTCCCCAGCTCTGTACCCAAATCTTGTCAGCCACTGCCTTTCTGCAGCAGTTAAATGGCTAAGAGTGAGCAAACTAAAAGTGAATCCTGGCAAGATGCAGGCAATGTAAATTGGGAAGGCTGAGGTCTTGAAGGACACTGTACTTCCCACCTACATCGGGCTTTTTCTGATCCTTGCTGACCAGTTAAGAGCCTAAGGGTTATACTCGATCTAGAATTACTCCTGGAGGAGCAAGTAAATGCAACTGCAAAGGAAAAAAATAATGACATACTTTGTAAACCACTCTGAGTGGGTGTTAAGTCATCCTGAAGGGCGGTATATAAATTGAATGTTGTTATTATTTCTTCCAATTTAATTTAGCCCAGAAAATGGCCCTCTACTCAACTTGCCAGATCTGGCCAACTAGGTCTATGCTATGGTAACATCAAACCTAGAATATGAATCTGCAGAGCATATATATTATAGTAATCTTGAAGCACTTCACTGGCTGTTCAAAAGTTGCGGATTTGAATTCAGGGTACTGGCTGTCCCTAACAATCCACTTCATATCTGCAGGATTGCCTCTCCCATGTTCCATGACAATTTCACTAATTTGAGCAGGGCGTTCTGGGGGTGCCACCCTGCCAGTAGGCAAGATCATCAACTTTCCGCACATGCGCAATTCCAGTGGAGTTCCAGATTAGGTTCAAGGTTTGGGCAGGGCTTTTTTTCTGGGAAAAGAGGTGGTGGAACTCACTGGATGCAATATGTGCGCACGCAAAGCCCACGTGTACTTCTGGGACTGTGTGATGATGTCACTTCTGGGAAGTGACATCATCACACAGGCCGTGGCCGTCCCAGGAACGCTCTCATGCTCTACAAGGGGCCCAAATGAGGCCCAAATCTGCCTGGAATGCACTGCTGCTGCATGGGAGAGCACTCCCCTGCCTGGCAGCAGCCCAATCCTGACTGTTCTGGGCCCAAATTGGGCTGAATGGGGCCAAATCGGCCTGGAATAGACTGCTGCCGCGTGGGGGAACCAAACTCTTCCCAGCAGCAGCCCGATCCTGGCCATTTGGGGCCTAAACTGGGCCGAAATAGGCCCCAAATGGCCAAAGCAGCCTGGATCTGGCCTGAATCGGCCAGGAACAGGCTGCTGCTGCGCAGTAAACCATCCTCCACCTAACAGCAGCCTGATCTTTCCTGTTTCGGACCCAAATTGGGCCGAAATGGAACCAAAATGGCTGAAAAGGCCCAGATCGGGCCTGAATAGGGTTGCCAGGCCCCCTCAATCTCCAAGCAGGGGATCGGGGCCTGGCTCCTACCTCTGTTCTGAGGGGGGGAGCGTGTGCGTAGTGCAATGACGTCACTTCCAGGAAGTGATGTCATCACAATTCGCACGCCCTCCCTTCCAGTGCGCAGACGCACCGCAGGAGTCCTGTTTTGGCCTGGATTGGGCCCATTTTGAGCTGCTGTGGAGTGCGGGAGCACTCCTGCGTGCCACAGCATCCCAAAATGGGCCTGATCCGCACCCAAACAGGCCTGATCCGTGGCCAATTTGGCGTGGATTGGGCCCATTTTGGGGTGCTGCGGAGCGCAGGAGAGCTCCCGCGCGCCGCAGAGGCTCAAAATGAGTCCGATCCGGGCCAAAACAGGCCCAATCCGCAGAAGCGCTCCACAGCGCCTCAAAACAGGCCCGATCCACGGGAGAGCGCAGCTCCGCAGGGGAGCGTGCACAGAGAGTACACGCCCCCTGCCACCCAGGTAAGTGGGGGCGGGGTGTGGGGGCAAGGGCAGGGGATCCCCTGCCCCCACCGGGGGTCTGGCACCCCTTGGCCTGAATTAGCCTGGAACGGGCTGCTGTCACAAGGGAGACCCCTCCCCTGCCTGGCAGTGACCCAATCCTGGCAGTTTTGGGCCAGAATTGGGCCAAAAAGGGCCCAAACTGACCGAAACAGGCCCAAATCAGCCTGAAACAGGCCACTACTGCACAGGGGAACGCTCCCCCCCCCAGCAACGGCCCGATCCTGGCTGTTTTGGGCCTGAATTGGCCCAAAAACGGGGCCAAAATGGGCCTGAATCGGCCTGAAACGGGCCTCTGCCGCATGGGGAAACCCTCCCCCGCCTGGCAGCAGCCCGATCCTGGCTCTTTCGGGCCCGAATTGGGCCAAAACTGGCTCCAAACGGCCAAAATGGCTGAATACCCACCAGTTGTGATTATTTTTAAGAGGCGTCAGAATGCACCTCTTAAAAATAAACAAACAAATAAATAAATCAGGAAAGGTCATATCAAAGCAAGTTTGGGGAAATTGGCAGCAGAGCCAGTAAAAATATGGAAGGTTGCCAGAATGATGACAATGTCATGCAGAAACTAAAATAAAAGCCACTGTGATTTGGGGGAGGGGGGGAACACCCATTAGCAACTTCAGTCATTGTAATTAAAGGAAGGCATGGGCGTGTTGCTGGTTTTCTGCTAGTCTTTGTTTTCCTCCAAGTAAATTTGAGAGTTGCAGTTACATTACAATAGGTCTGGGCACTCCACATTTAGAAGGCGAGGAGAAAATTGATCTGATCTCACTAACAGTCGTTTCTTTGTAAGCAAGAAGGTAAAGTAAACAGAAGCTTCAGCTTTGTAGTCTTATAAATGTCAAGACTGTAAAGACAGAGAAGTTGAAATGTGATTGCAGTTCAGCCTTGTGTGGGATTCAATCAGTTAATGCATCTGAACAAATCACATTTAATGCTACTTTTTGTTTTTGACGTACATCCAATAAAAACGGGAGGGGGACTGAAAACTGCTTCATAGAGCATGTGTGCATCCAGTCCACGTTTCTGTGCACCACTTTTCCCTGTTTTGAAAAAAACATTAAATTCTTGGCTGCCTTTCAGGGGCCAAGGATGTGTTTTCTTTTGTGGCTGTATTACACTTTCTTTTTCAAAAATTAGGCTCTTGATTTTAACTAGACTTGGGCACGAATAGCAATACAAACAAAACAAACAAACAAACAAACAAACAGGCCACTCTGCTGCTTGTGAACAGGCTGTTCGGGATGCGCCATTCCAGCCGAACAGGTGGTCGGTGCAAGCCTCGTTCGTTGCGCTCAGCCGCTGTTCGGGAAGCCAGACACTCAGGCGCCTTCAATCAATTGCCTCGGCAATGGACAGAGGGAGTGCCTGAACTCTGTCTGCACTCCCTTTGTCTCCCCGGACACCCCAATCAAAGCCCAACTTAGCTTGATGGGCCGGTCTACCTTCCAAGTTTGGAGCTGCAAATTGGTAACAATTGGTAACGTGGGAACAGACACTGGGGGCGGGGGGGGGGAAGAAGGGAGGAGGGGGTGTTCTGTGGCCATAGGAACTCCAATCTCATCCCTGCAAACCCTGTTAGGGAGTTCTGACTGTCAACCACAGACCTCATGCGTTTCTCAATCAGACCTCTGCTTATAAAAGGGCCCTGCACTCCCAGTTCTGGTTTCACTTTCAGCAAGCAGTGGAGTGGGACAGAGCAGTTGATAGCCTTTTGGGAGACAGACAGGGAGAGTGCAGTAGAGCTGGGATTTTTTCTGTGTGGGCAGATAGGGATCTCTCTCTCCACTAGTTCCAGGGCTGCTGCCAGGCTCTGGGGCCAAGCTCAGTGGGCACCTCAGCTGAGGGCTCACCCTGATTATTAGTGCCTGAAGATCAGTTTAAACCAGAAGCCTTTTTATTGGGACTAATGGACAAACAGCTGGAAAATAAACATGGTACCTTATTTCTATATATGACAACGGTGGCTAGGCTTAACCAGGAGATAGATTTCACCCCATTTTGGGGGTAGCTTTACAAAGTCAAATTGGTCTGGTTTCCCTTTAAATCCCACCCCTTAGCCATTAATTGGGTGTTTGGCGGGCTACTTAACTGCTGCCCGCCTACACAACTAGACAACAGAGGAAATTCTGTCCAACTAAAACTAAGAAGAAACTTGATTCCTGTTCAGCAGGTTATTTCTCAGTAAAAGAAATACGTTTCATACTAAGGTAATTTCTTGTTGTAATCTTCATTAAAAATTGTTACACTGTTTCATAATAAAATATACCCGGTTTCAGTTTGTGATGTAACCAACATATGTATTGTATATTTCATTGTAGAATTCATTTGTGGCTTTTGATGAAGCTGTAAGCCTTGTGAAACGGGAAAATTTAGCCAGGCAAACCCGTTGCCAATCTCCCGCCGGGAGCAGCCGGAGAGTGTGGGCGCTCCCCTGTTCTTGATTTGACCCTCGGCATTTGTAAATAAGCTTTGGATTGCAGAAGCGGTCCTTTGGCGTGTCCTTGTTTTTCCTTGGGACTAATGGACAAACAGCTGGAAAATAAACATGGTATCTTATTTCTATATATGACAACGGTGGCTAGGCTTTTATATGAGCAAAAATGGAAAAGTACAACATTGCCTTCAATGGATAACTGGATTGTGAAAATGATGAAGTTAGCGGAGATGGCTAAACTTACAGCTTTGATCAGAGATAAAACATTATCTACTTTTATGGTTAAGTGGAAACCCCTTATTGACTTTCTGAGTAAGACAACCCCAAACTGATGATTTGCGGATTTGATTTCTAAGGAAATAAAATTTCTTGATTTCTAAGGAAATAAAATTGGGAAAAATAAATAAAAGGGGGGCATTAATAAAAAGGTAAATTTTGGAGGTATCAACTATAACTACATTGTTTGTAAAGATATGATAGGTGTTGTAGAGAAAAATGGAAATTAAAGTATTCTTTTTCTTTTTTTCTTTAATTTCTGTTCTTTTCTTCTTTCCTTCCTCTTCCTCTTTTTCTATTCTTTTTCCCTTTCTTTTTTCTCTCTACCCTTTTGATTGGGCTTTTACTCTTATTAATAAAACAATAAAGTACTGAAAATTACACTGTTAATGATGACACAGTTAACTAACTTTTATTGGTGTCAGGTTGTATAATATATACAGATAGATTTGTAGAGAGCTAGGTTCTGTTTATTGCTATATGTATTTTTCAGGCTCTGAAACTGGTTTTAGAACCAGTTGCAGATTGTTATGACATCATAACTGAGCTCTTTAAGAATCTGGGTTTCTAAGAATTTAGTTTCCAGGCAAGAAGTAAATGGCAATTTAAGTGCCTGGTTTGCTCATCAGAACAAATTGCAGTTTGTAACAAACTAGCAAGTTGACCATCTCAGTGCAGCATGTGAGGGGAGAAGGGAAAGAGCAAGCAAGCCCAAAGGTTCCTTGGCTTATCCTCATCTGAGAGCCAGTTTGGTGTAGTAGTTAACATCAGCGGAACTTTAATCTGGAGAACCGGGTTTGATTCCCCAGTCCTTCGCTTGAAGCCAGCTAAGTGACCTTGGGTCAGTGATAGCTCTTTGGAGCTCTCTCAGCCCCACCCACCTCACAAGGTGATTGTCATGGGGATAATAATAACGCACTTTGTAAACCGCTCTGAGTGAGCATTAAGTTGTCCCGAAGGGTGGTATATAAATTGGATGTTGTTGTTATCACAAACAAACTGTGGTGTTTTTGTGATGTTTGAACGTAACCAAGAGTTAAAGCCGGCTTTACTATGTAAAAAAATGAACCAGGGACAAAAATATTTTTAATTCCTGACCTCAAAAATCAAATATGATGCAACAGGTCACACACTACACTTATTATTGTACAAATTCTGAATATTTAGACTAAATGAAATCCTCATGAACAAATACTTTTCATATCAGGGAAAGACACTGTTCTTCCCAGTTAATTCCCAATCGCTCCTTCCAGCTGTTTCTGGGCAAAGAAAGTTCAACACCATTCATGTTTACTCAGAAGTAACTCTTATTGTTTCATAATACTTATGCTTAAGTACGTTTGCGTGAGATTGTGGCTTTTATCTTTATATCTATAGGCTTTACAAGTATATATAGAGAGCCAAACAGAAACCTTTAATTTCCCATTTGGTTTCCTAAGCAGAAACAAATCCTGCAATGCAAAAGCATATAAGCTGCGACATGACCAAAGATCTTGGATTATGTTCCTGGGTACGGTCCCAAGCGGATTGATTTAAACCAAGTTGATTTCAGTCACAAAGAAAAGGGACTGATTTAAATGATTGATTTAAGTAGCTTCCAACTTTGCAATTAATTTTTAATCAAGGATGCATATTAAGTAGTTGCTGTAACTATCGCTGAACTTATTTATTTATAGCTGCAAATCTTTCAATACCACTTAATATGCATGCATGTTTGGAAAATGTATTAATTAGCAAGTTGGAAACTTGAAGTAAATCAATTATTTAAATCACACTTTTCCCTTTGTGCTTAAAATTATGTCCGAACTAGCAAACTATGGTTTATATTTGCCTCCAAAGTAGGATTTCATACAATTTATACATTTTTTTGCAACTTATCATCTAACTATTAACAGTTACTAGCTTAAAAAGTGATTAATATACTCAGCACTTATCAATCCAATAATTGTTTCCATTATGTATCTAACTGTGTGGTATCTAGAGGCTTTGCAGTGGGCTGTAAGTCTTATTAAGGCTTATAGCTTCTTGACCTTCTCTTGAGGCGCAATGTTCTTCTTCTGGTGCCCTGCAAAGACTGAGATGTAGTCATGATGATATTTAATGTTATCTTCTGGTACTGTTTAGGTAGCTGTACCACAGAATTAAAAAGAAAAATTTGGCACTATAATGTTGTATCTGTTATAGATCTTCTTTGCTATTGTTTTCCACAATTGTTGGGCCCTAGGGCAGTGTCACCACATGGGCAGAACCAAAGTTTTGCCTTCATTACAGCACAATAGTCTCAGGTACAAATTTCCGAATATGTATTCACTGCTAGTAAACCATATAAAGTGCAAGTGCTATACAATCATAATGATACATATAGTCCCCATGGGAGTTCCTATAAGAAAATAATACATATACACCAACAAATTCAATCCATAGGTTAACAATATCACAGTCTGTATGGTAGCTTCTCAACCCAATGGTACAAAGGAAAGTAGAGTGGATACAGTATAATAAGATGAGTAATTCTTCTCCTCTATAACTGTATTAAATAGTCCCTGTGAAGGTAAGGTAAGTATCTTTCAATCTTTTCTCAGTGAGACACAACCCAAGTGGCCTTCCGATGTTGGTAAGAACTTCAACAAATAAAGTTGCCACAGGGGACCCAGATGGAGATAAGGGTACACCAAACGATCCCGACAGGATGCTAGCTACTCTCCTGTCTCATAACAACTTGCTCACAGGAGATTTTCACCAAATCTTTCCTCTGGTCCAATAATTGCCCTGCTTGTTATATTTATTCATTACAGCACCAGCAATCAGTGGGAGCCGTGGTCATCAACTCTGCCAAGAGCCCAGTGTGGATGGAGGACATTCTTGGGCAATTCTCCCTCTATCTGAAGAACAGGAAAGATAATGGGGTGGGGGCAGATGGCTGGTGAGAGAGGGAACGTTTTGTAAGTCTCCTTGAACTATGTCAAAAACTAGGGTATAAATACCCAAATAAACAATAAACTATTATGTTGTATGTCTTTGCAATTTTAAGTGGCGATAGATGCCCTTGAACTGCGTAGTCTCTCTTTTAACACTAAGTTCACTGGAAAGTGTACAAATATGTCTGCTCTATTGTAATTCACAATCTGAACAGGGGTTCTACTGTGGGTTTTTTAAAAAAATGTGTATGTGGATTTATTTAATATTTAAAATGAGAAAAAGAGCAAGCTAAGATTTCCAACCAAAAACTAGTTTGGAATCCTGATCTGGAGAGCAAGGGCAAATTATAGTTTGCTAGTTCAGTGGTAAAGGCAAACTATGACTTGCAATTGCACTAAACGGGAGATAAATAACTGACAGTGCAATCCTCTGCAGAGTTGCTCCAGTCTAACCTATACTAATTTAAATGAACTTCAGACGGAAGTAACTCTGCATAGCATTCCACTGTAAATTAGAGCATGGGACTGAAGGGGAAGTATCTGGCTCAGTTATGTAATGCCAAACCATGTTCAAATACGTGAAACAATCTTTTAAGTGTCCAGTTTTTACATCCATATAAATTTAATTTCATAGTGTGGTGCTCTTGTGCTTTAGAATTTACAGGATAAGGATTATCTTAATGCTTCTTAACTCAGCAGATGCCAACATTACTGTAACCTTGACTTTGCATCACACCAGTGAATAAGCACCTCAATGCATTAGTTGAAACATACCAGAGAAAGTGGTTAAATTTCTAATGTCTGAGTTACCCGTTCTAATAATATTTTCCTAGATCAGAAACAGAAAATGTATTATGAGTAAATTACAGGACTGTCATAAGAAATGCCTTGGTAGGGACAGGGGCTAAACGCTATATTGTCTGCTGATGTAGATATATGCCTATTAGGGAGTTTTCACACTGCTAAACATGCCGTGGAAATTAGTTATGCTTTTTTCCAGATAGGTTTCATCTCTGTGCTCAGCTTTATGCTCCTCTAAATTGTTTCTGCTACCATTCTGCTACCATTCTCTATGGTATCTGTTTCCCTGAATGTCCTGTTGCTCTTTATTATACTTTGCTCAGTGAACGTCCGAGCTGATGATTATATTGTGTTTTCAATCTGTCTTGAATCTCAGTGAGAAATACAGGCTGATGATAATGATGATGATAGATGAGGCTTGCTGCATTTAAGAATGTTCTCTTTGAAATTTTTAAAAATCATATACCTGCATTGTCCCACTTTACTAGTACAAGATTAATGGATCTCCAGAAAAAATATAGAGCTAATAACTGCCTGGACTGGCTATGCTTATGTATCAGAATAGTCTTGAGTTGGTCGAAAACTGTATTGGGCAGTTTATAGTATACACAAATAATGTTAGTTTCCAAATAATTTTTTCCGGTTTTCCCCCCACAAAGTTAAACAGTTATGTCATTCTCTGCCATATGTCTTTGTAAATGCACGATCATCGGTAAAGTTCCATTATCATTGTTTTCGTTTCTTTTGCTACATAATAGATTGCAGTTCTCAGAAGAAAACAGAAACTCAAAAGCCGGGCTAGTAAATAAATATTTGCTAATTTATTGGTTGTTTAATCTCAAGAAATGTCATTAAAAAAGGGTTCATATGCAGCTGGTGTTACAGTTGTAATGTGTAACAAAGAAACTGAGTTCTCATTAAGAAAATAAATGCTGATTTTGACAAGATAGCGCAGGTGTGTGTGTGTCCATTTTTGGTCATTGCACGTAGAATAAAAAACAGTTCAGAAGCATAGACAGGGCCGGCTCCAGCGTCGCCGGCACCTGAGGCAGCTTAATGCTGCCTCCGCGTGTGCACGCGCGCACCAGACTGCGTGATGACATCACTGCATGTGACATCATCATGCAGGGGCTGGAGTGCACGGGGGGGGGGCCCTTCCAGCCTTCCCATTCAGTTGCTTTGCTGGCCAAGCACAGCTGGCTGCCTTGGCCGCCGGCTGCACCTGGCCCGCACAGCAACTGAACGGGAGGCTGCCCACTCCCCCATGCTGCTGCCGCCAGCACATGCTCCTGGCTGTAGCGTGCGCCCCTGCCCGTGCCCCTCCGGCGCCTTAGTGCCCTGAGGCGGCAGCCTCATCGGCCTCAATGGGCAGGCTGGCCCTGAGCATAGATATCTCCTGCACTGTGCAGTTTTTCTAATCATGGAAGAGCTGGGATCTCATGCAAGTCCTCGCCACTAATAGTACAGTGCTTGAGAGAGCTGGTGAATCAAAGGGCAGGTGATTACTCTAAGAGCCCAATGGTGTGTTGCCCAATGCAGAGCAGATGCCAAGGGTTCCTGATGCCAATACTAGGATATTCTTTGCTTTTGGAAGCTGACCCACTAAAGAAATGCCAACCATCAAGGCTGCTATTTTAGTATACGGACAGCACAAGTCTGGTGGAAGGGGCTGTGTTACGATAGGATGATCTTTGCATCCTGTAGCCAGTGCAGGAAGACTGCAGCTCCTAATTATGGCTCAATTTTGCCTTAGAAGATTCCCACTTGCTTTCATTCACACGCACAAGCTGAGCAGAATTTAAATGTCCCGCATCTCTCATACAGGATGCTGTGGTAGCTACTGCCATGTAAGCCTTGCTTGTGTCAGGACAGTACAGGAGCATCAAGATGCCCGTTTAATAAAATTTCATCAGGCGCATTATAAGAATGGGACCAGGATCAGTTATTTTAAAACAGGTATTTGTATTGTTTTATTTGCAGCCCAAGATAACCTGTAGCCACTTGAGAAAGGAATATGGTCTGAAACTAGATTGCACACTATACCACCAACACATGTCCCAGTTGTTGCTCCTGTACTTTGCTATTTATTTATTAATATGTCTCCTTTCCCCATGGCTCAAACTGGTTTATGATACATAGTTAGAGCAAGATTTAGGTGCAGTAGCACCTTAGAGATCAACTAGATTTAACTCAGTCCCTTAGGTAGATTAGATTCTATTCTATTCTATTCGATTCTATTCAATTCGATTAGATGTGGTATTACTGAACTTGAAACTTGCTCTTCTGCTACAGACCAATACGGCTACCCACTTGAAACTATCTTCATGGAAGAGACATAATTTGAACATCAAACAACAATATATCTCCAAATTCACCCTCCAATATAAAGAAGTCTCATAAAGGTAATAAAATAGCACAAGTTTCTTTTCAGATGTATCAAGTAATATTTTTGTTCCAGGGTAGATCCTACTCTGAATTAAGTCCCATTGGGTTCAGTTGGTCAATGGCATTGGAATGCCATTAGTATAAGAGGTTTATATATTCACTAGATGGCAGTGTTCGTCTCTGAACTCTGGATTAAAAATTCTAAAATTACATATAAGCAGACCCAAAATATTCAAATCAATCTGTGAAATCTTTTATTGATTCATACAGATATTTTGATGTTTAGTAGGATACGAATGTCAACACAACTGTTGTAACATTTTTCTATCTTGTTGGCCAGAATTAAATTTCTGTAGTCATAAAAGAACACTATCATAATTTCCCCAAGGAATAGATAAACATGATAGTAGGTTAGTATGATTCCTAAGAATAAGTTCTGAATATAACAACAACAACAACAATAATAAAGAAGAAGTTTTAACTTAGATGAGGACTGACGATTCCCACACTAGGCTGATTCCACACACGTTGGATAATGCACTTTCAATGCACTTTATCAATCGTTTGAGGTGGATTTTTTGTTCCGCACATGAAAAAATACGTTCCAAATGATCTATAAAGAGGATTGGAAGTGCATTATCCAACATGTGCTGAATCAGCGTAGTGGTTTGGGTGTGGTTTTTTCCCACTTCCCCAAAACTTTGTGATGCTTCTCTGCACCTCTTGACATTGCTGCTTTCTTTCTAAAACCTGCTTTATTTTTCTATTTTTGGAAAGATGGCAGCAAAGCTGGTATAGTTGCCATGTGAATATGAAAGTTCAGATCTTTCCTGGTCCTACCCATGCCAGTGCCATTTTTCCCACCCGAGTCCCATTCCCCAATCCCTACGCCAGATGGCTTATTTGGTTTTTTAAACTGTTAACGGATAAATTGCTATAATCTACAATCTACATACTAGGTCATCTGAATAACCAGCATTCATTTATCACAAAGTACACTTTAGCCCATTTTCTTATGGAAATATACCTTTCCCATTCTCTCTCTGGATCAAAAGGTACCATGGACTTTTTAAAACTAAAAGCTGGAAGTTAAAAGGATCTAACACCATTACGCTATGATGATATGCACTGCCTATTTTTTTTAAAAAAAACTGAAAATGCACCTGGGGGCATGGGGGGTGGGTGGCTGCTGGTGGGGGACTGGGGTAGGGAAAATGTGAGAAAGCTCACAGTGTGGAAGCCACTGCACTGAATTTGCAGCCACAGGGAAATCGCAGAAAATAATCACCATGTGGGAGACACCATTTTTGCTTGGGCTTTGATCCATAGAGTAAATTTTCCATGTGTGTTTGCCAGGGAAAGCAAAATTGCAGGAATGTGGGTTTTTAAAAAAAATTTGGCATCCTGCAGCTGTCCTAATTTGATTAAACACTTTCTCCATTTGTGGATTGTCCCGTGTTTTGTTATGCCATGGTTCTTGTTTGCAGCAAGTTTGTTATTATTTGTTTCCATTGGCTTGCTATGATTATCCTACTGATGATACAGCAAGTTTGTTATGTTTATGGTCCAGACAAGACACTGGCACTCTGGGAGCATATCTTTCTCTTTAAACTTCTATAAATAACAGGCCTGAAGGGGAGCTAATGAAGGCTGTGGGGCTGAATGACCGGCTGACCCTTCCGTACTCATTTCCCAGGTGTAAATCAACCTGCTGGGGGCTGCTCTTTTTATGGCAGGTAAAATATACAGGAAAATGAAAACCAGAGAGGAAAAAACTCTTCTAAAATGTGATTTGGTTTCCTCGGCATGTGACAAAGAACTGGCTCAAAAAGCGTAATGTGTATCTCTGCAGTCAACCTATGTTCATTGGCACCGTTGGATGCTTCTTTTTTCTTGGTGGTGGGGTTCAGAGCACAGAAACCATGAGGGTGATGTTATAATTAAGTTTTGTTGATAATGGGGAATAAACTAAAATATAATCTAGGAAGAAGTAATGTGACTGAACTATTGAATGACTGGGTAAGTTTTTATCATTGAGGTTCTACAAGTCTACAAAGTTTCCCGTATCTGGCATGGTCTTGCCTCCGCAGGATTAGCACTCTGTATAAATCTCTGTTGTGTTGGAACAAGTCCTGAATCACCCAATATGATTTTGTTCAATGTTTCCCCCCCCCCGATAATGGAAAAGACTAATCAAAGAATACATTTTGTTAGGTGTTACTGCACTGATGGAAATTAAAATAACTTCCTGGTCTTCTGGCCTTACCTTTTAAGAGGAGGAAGCAACCTTTAACGAGGCTTCTTTTGGTTTTTCCAAAGAAGCATGTTTCTGGCCAAATAGGACCAGTGGTGGCTTTGTATGCATCCCCCTCAGGGAACTGGAGGCACCAGACACTGGGGCTGGGGCAGGAGGGAAGGCTGCCTTGTGCAGTGCAGGCAGCAGGAGGGCTGAGAAAGGAAGACAACTTAAAGCTGTTCTCTTGTGGTCTGACCACCACATGCTTTTTCACTGCAGAAATCCCATCCCCACTCTTCCCTCCTTGTCGCAGCAATGTGCGATTAGACAGTCACTTTGGGGCCAAGCAGGACTTTTTTTGGTTCCTATCTGATTAGCTGAAATAAAGGACATTTTTTTTTTGCACGCTTCACATTTGTTGTGGGGTTGGGTGTTACAAAAAGGCCTGATCTTGAGCGGCTGGTGAGGCCCTAATGGGTTGGCAGGAATTGTGCAGGTGGGGTGCTTGTTGCTTAGACTGGCAAGTACCCTAAGGCCTCCAAGCACACAATCCAGCCAGCTGAGGGCTGCACAGTCCCAGAAGGCTGGTGGGCGATAATTCCTAAAGGGCATGCATTAAAGCTTGAACCCAGGGCTTTTTTTCAGCTGGACTCAGTGGAACAGAGTTCTGGCACCTCGGAGCAGCGCAGAGGGCAATCTAAACGCCCTTCTGTCTGGAGATCAGGGGGCAGGGCCACCAGCCATGTGACCATTTTTGCAGAGAGTGAGTTAAACTTTTAAAAACTCTGCATGTGGTAGCAAGGGCACTACCTCCCACCAAGAGTTGCCCCCTGTGCTGGCAACCCACTGAGTTCCACCACCTCTTTTCCCAGAAAAAAAGCCCTGCTTGAACCTTTACAGTGCATGACACGGGGGGACTAGTTTAACCCATCCATTTTGTCTGCTGTCTTCATTTTGGGGTATGGTGCCAACAGTATGTGATTAATCGGTACAATGGCTGCTCCTTACCTTTGATATTCCTGGGGGAATTATATTATTTCCAAATGTTACCATTCTCAGGATCTGCTTCTTTAAGTGTGTTTGCTGCAAGTTAAAAATGAGCGGGAAAGCAAGATTGCAATGACTTTGTTACTTTTCATTCTCTTTTTGGCTTGATTGGGCTGTCATGTTTATGTTTATTAACAGTCATCTAATTAAAGTTATTAGTCATTCTAGGATTCAATAAAGATTTCATAACATCGATAACCAAAACAATGCTATGCTTGTGGTTTGTTAGCATGATTGTGGATGATAATTAGGTATATATGATGATGAGTAATAAGACTGTGGGCTGTTCAGTACTTCCAACAAGAACAATACAATTGTCCCAAAGGGGTTGCGATAACAACAAAACATCCTCTCTCAAAGGATTAATTACCCAGACCTGCCAGTCAAGTTTTGGCCTGAAGGAGAAAGAGTCTAAGCAGGAGTTGCTGGAGCAGTTATAATTGCTTTCTTAACATGTCTATGGAGCTTCCCCAACGTTTACACAGGCTGAGAGCTTGACATCATGATTCATGAACAGCCCTTCCTTTAAGGGTGCACTCTGTTGGTTAAGATACAGAAAGTTTTTAGTCTCTCTAGATGTGGCAGGAAACTGATAAATGCAATCCTGGTTGAGCTTTGAAACAATTCATGCCCCTTCTTCTAGTCCTTCAGGTACAAGTCCATCTCAGGCAGGAGATAATTACTGTTTTTATTTTTGCAATCCTTGCGAGCAGTGGTGAGATAATGTAGTGGATCAATCTCCATACGGAGCTCTGATCATGTCTGTCTTGTCCCACAGTCCCATTCCTACTAGGAAAATGTTAAGCTATTTACCTTGAGGAAAAGTAGACTTCTGCCTGGATTTTAGTCCCTTGGAGATTATCAGCATGAAGGGAAATGTGCAGCACTAACAGATGTGCATTTTACTTAAGGACTTGATGATTGGGCTTAATTCTCATCTGTTCCTCAGGGGTTTTGCTCAGGTGAGTGGTGCAGGCTGCTTTGCTGCATGCAACTGCATATATTTTGTCCGTTATGCTAAAGGGACACAAACAGGCTAGTCTCTTTTGCTTCAGTTTGGGTGGTAATACCTGTATGGTTGTATTTTCAGTATTTGCTGTTGATTCTGCAGTTTCAGTCAGGTTTAGTCTGACTAACCAGGTTTGCAAGAAATTCCCTTTAAGAAAACCCTTGATTGAAAGATTATGTCAGCAATGCCCATTTTCCAGTTCATTCAAGTCCTAACTTTATGATTTTAAACCTTTCTATCAATATCCCTTTTCTACTTTTTAACTCACAGCTATTTTTAATTTGTGTTACTTTTTCTTCTACACGTTTATTTTGCATCGGGTCTGTAATCCCCCCAAAGGATTTTTTAAAAAATCTCTGCCTTGAATGATTGCATCTGTATCAGTTCCTCTATATGATTGAATCTGCCTTGGTAGCTAAGTTAACATTCATGTTTCTTTTGGCTCCATATGGCGTTTGGGGCACCATCTTTGTTTGTGAAGGCCTCTATATGCTGATGCATATATCATGGTATCAAAGACAATGATAATTTATATAAACTGTATATGTTTAATCATCTATGATAGAACAAGAAACATTAGGTGGAATGAATGGTGCACTTAGAATGATCCTTAAACATTTCACAACATGGGGATAGCCTTAGGGGATGGACAGAAGATTTCGTTTCATTACCAGACATGATCAGCATATAAACCACTCAATCCTATTCTCTCCATTGGTAAAGAGAACTTTTATAGTGTTGGAACAGAGATGGGTAGTAAGTGGTCATTATTCTAAGGATCCATAGAGAGTGCCAGCAAATAACTTTTACCCAGGAGCTTTAGGGCTTAAGACCAGTGGGTACAGAGTTGGAGACCAGTCCACTTACAGGATGCAGCTTTAACTGTTGCAAGGCAAACCTATCTTTCCATTTTGGAAGCAGAAGCTAGGGTTGAGGTATGAGTGTGCCATGCTCTTCATTTGTCTTGTGTAGTTCTATATATTTTGGGACACAAAAGATTCATTATGGATTTGTTCACTACTCCATTTGAAACAGCTTGTGAAACTGGGAACACTGTGGCAGAGGCCTTTAATTAGATCTACACTCTGTCATACAATGTAGTGTGTCCATTAAGATGTTATATAAAATTAGGATTTGTAGGACCTTATTCATTTTTTGGGGGGATGAGACTGAATTCTTAGTTATAGAAAGCAGCAGGGGTCATTTTATAGAAAAAGAACTGCAGGAACTCATTAGCATAACTCATTAGCATATCTCATTAGCATTTGCCACACCCCCTGACATCACCAGAACTGTGTCAGAAGGCAACACCCACCCCTCAGGCCCCTTTCCCCCAAAATCTCCAAGTATTTCCTGAAAATAAAGCAGAATGAACTCAAAGCAGCTTACCCTCCTCTGAAAAGCCAGCCCCAGCAGCCCTGCTTGCACGCATGCACGCACTCACTAGTCACAAATGAAAATAAAACAGCAGAATGAATTGAATCAGCTTACCCTCCTCTGGAGATCCAAGCCTAGCAGAACAGCTTGCACTCACTCACTCTCTCTCTCTCATGAATGAAAATAAAGCAGAATGAATTGAAGCAGCTTACCCTCCTTTGGAGGGGAGGCAGAAGGGAGGAAAAGGAATCACGTAGGTGGGGCCAAAACCCATGTGACCGCTTTTCAGCTCTACCGGAATGCCATTCCGGCGTGTTCCCCCTCCAAATGAGCCCTGGAAAACAGGGCATTTACATCCATTACTGTTGGGTGTCAGAATGGAGCGTTTTCATCTTATGATATGACTGGTTCTACTGTTGAAGGCCAAGATTACAATATCATCTGTATTTGAATGACTTCAATCGCTTAGTTTTCTTTTTAAAAAATAATAGAAATTTTATGTTCTTAATTTCAAGGTATTCTTTTTCAAGGCTGAGTATATTCCATGACGATGGCCTAGAAACTGATACTGTATACAGGTTCTGTATTCTGAAATAAATGTGCACAGAGACATAATGGTCAATGACATCTGCGGGCAGAGCACAATTTTTAGTAGTCAAGCAAAGTTCTGGTGCCCTCCAAAGCCTCTTTCCATATCTAACAAAATACACTGCGCACACTATTAAGTGAAACGCTTTAAAAATTCAAATTCAAATACATTAAATATAATTAATGAACTTTGCCTAATGCAGTTTACTCACTAATGTGCTAAAAATGAATAGCAGAAAGAGTTATGGTCATGGATTTTCCACTTATAATTCTACTGAATGTGCTAAAATATGACTGCTTTTCAAAGTTACAATCTGTTAACATGAAGCTGATGAAAAGGGAAACGGGTGAGGTTGCTATATCCTGTTGCATCCTGTTCCATGCTGTCCTTTTGCATTGACACCGGATGTAAGTTTTGGTTTGAAGCATTTATCCTTGCTATTGCAATGCCTTCCTTACTCATTCTAAAAACCAATTGATATTTTTATTGCTTAATAAAAACAGAATAAAAATGCTAAAATGGATCAACGGTCTTCTAGTTCAGAATTCCCACTCTAAGACTGACCCATACCAAATTATTAAGGTAATAGGAGCAGGGCTTTTTTTCAGCTGGAACGCGGGGGAACGGAGTTCCGGAACCTCTTGAAAATGGTCACATGGCTGGTAGCCCCGCCCCCTGAGCTCCACACAGAGGGGAGTTTAGATGGCCCTCCGTGCTGTTGGAGCAGCGCGGAGGGCAATCTAAACTCCCCTCTGTCTGGAGATCAGGGGGCGGGGCCACCAGTCATGTGACCATTTTCACCTAGGGCAATTTAAACTTTTAAAAACTCCCCCCTTGTTCCAGCTGACCCAAAGTGACGTCATTGGCCCTGGGAGCATGCGTGCACTTTGTGTGCACACATGTGGTACCAGGGGTACCACCTCCTACCAAGAGTTGCCCCCTGTGCTGGCAACCCACTGAGTTCTACCACCTCTTTTCCCAGAAAAAAAGCCCTGAATAGGAGTATTTTGATGTCATTCACCTTGCAACACTTGCTCTAAGTTCAAACGAGGCAGTAGAATGTGTTCGTTTAATACACATTTATCTGATTATTTCAAAGTGGCTTGCAGTAAAGGACCCAGAGAAGCCATCTTCTTGTGGAAGGGCTGCACCCCATGCTGAGCCGTGGGAGAAAAGTGAAACTAAATCCAAAGAGATGCTTTGCTCTTGCCAGAGCCGATCAAATAGGTTATACAACCAGAAGCAGGAGAATGACTAAAGAATCTATCTACAATAACACTTCTTGAACTCTTGTGAAAGTGTTTGTAGTACACTTCTAGACACAGTTATTTAGCGCCCACGTGATGTCAATAAAGACATTTCTGGTGTAAACTGAAGCTTCCCCAATCTATTTGTTCATTGCCTGGTCCTCACTTTACCCAGTTAGCATTTCTGTTTCCCATGATTTTCGCTTGCTTAATTTTCCCGTGGAGACTTCTTTTCCACATGTCAACAGAGCAGCCACAAGGTTCCAGACAGCAACTTTCTTTTCTTCCTTGCATTTTTCCTGCCCCAGTTCCCATAGTGACTCTTCCCCCTTCCCCTTCCCCACGCTACAGGGAGCTTTTCCAAGGGGTTTTTTTTTTTTTTTTTACTGGTAATGGATATACTGATGTGCCATTATATTGACATGATAATTTCAAATTATTAAAAGAACTTCAAAAAAGTTTCCAGGTAACATGAGGGCTGAGGCAAGAAAAATGGCTGCTGTGTGTGCAGAATGAGACAAATTTACATGGCAACCAACTCAGCTTTGCTTCTGGTTTTTCCTAAAACATTACAACAAAGCAGGTTTGGGAAAGATCCAGGAAAGCCTGGGTGGTGCATGGAAGCACCAAGATGCTGTGGAGAAGCAGGGAGAGGGACCAGTATTGAACATGGGGCAAACAGGGGACACATACTTTTTACCTTACACCTAAACATATTGGCTGGACCCATCCAGTGGGAACCATCAAATAATTCTGGTTTCAATTGGTTTCTCCTCGCCAAAATTCAGTTAATTCCTTTAGTACCACTACATGTTCAGCACATGAACAGACCATTTCTTACCTCAAAAGCGCCACAAATGGCTAGAACCTGGAAATAACATAATGGGGAATGAGTCTCTGGTTGGGCAGAACAACAGAATCAGAACCAAAACACAGCAGGATTTGAGTCCAGTGGCCCCTAAGAGACCAATTGGTCTCTCAGGGGCCACTGTACTCAAATCCTGCTGTTCTACTGCACACCAACACGGCTGCCTACCAGAACTGAAAAAGAAGACAGTAAATGAGTAAACGCTAACTAAACATTCAAGATGATTTGCAGGTATTGTTGGCAAACTTTGGGATTGTTTGTCACGAAGGTTTGGGTTTCTACACATTTCTAACAAACATTTCTATTGGCCTATCAGAGCATCTGTCCCTTTGTCAAAGAATTAATGGACATAAGTCTGACATCAGAAACCACAACATTCAAAAACCAGTGGGGGAACATTTTAACCTTCCGGGACGTTCAGTTTCAGTTATCCTGCAGAGGAATTTCTAAGGGAGATTAGAAAGAGAGACCTCTGAGTTGCAACTGATAAGGAAGCTCAAGACAATGCTTCCACCTGGATTGAATCGAGACCTAGGCTTCCTGTCTCATTGCTAATGCTGATTTCTTCACATCTACTACCCCTCTGCATACCTTGCCCAATCCAGTCACATCTGCTATTGTCATTTACCTGCTATTGTCATTTGGCATCTGAAATCACTCTATATAAGGACAGATGGACTCACATTCTAACTGTATTTGAAGAAGTGAGCTGTGGCTCAGGAAAGCTCATAACCCTACCACACATTTTGTTGGTCTTATAGGTGCTACTGGACTCCTGCTCTTTTCCACAGCGACACAGAGAGACTAACACGGCTACCCATCCTGATCGATCTGCCCGGAGAAAGCAGGCCATAGGCCGGGAGCCCCCACTATCCTGCTGTCTCTCCCTCCCAGGGACGTTTCCCTGAACGGCCTGCTGCGACCCTTTGCCCCAGCAACGCCCCCCCCCCCCCGCGCGCTTCCTTTGGGGCCGGCACTCGGGCAGAGACGCGCCGTTTCGCGGCGGGCGTCCCCGTCCTCGGCTCTGCGCGCTCCCCATTGGCCGGCCGGGGCCACCCTCCTTGCCGCCGGGCTGCTGATGTCAGCCGCGCTCGCGCCCCCCCCCCCGCACTCCCCCGGCCGAGGCTGCAACCGCAGCAGCGAAGCGCAGGCAGCAGCAGCCCGTCGGTGCGCACAGGCGCGCACGGCTCTGGCGGGGAAGACCAGCCCCGGAGGAGGCACCGAGCCGAGGCGGGAGGAGAAGCCGAGGAGGCGCAGCCCCGGGGCGGCAGCAGCAGCAGCAGCAGCGCCGCTAGGGCAGCCAGGCGGAGAGGGAAGCGCCTTGTTTACCCGCCCGGCCGGGGAGGAAGCGCGGGGAGCCTTTGTCTTGGGGCGGCAGCATCCCTCCTTCGCCCGCCTCTCCTCCTCTCCCCGCTGCCGCGCCAGGCACGTCTCGCTAGACCCGCCGAGAGCGTTGCCGACCCCAAAACCGCCGCCGCCGTGCCCCGGGGCTGCCTTCCCTTTGCCGCTCGAGACGCCTTTGTGGGAGAAAAAGCCGTCACATGATCCGCGGGTGAGGGCGAGGGACGCCGGGCGAGCGGAGGGGCTGCGGCGCGGCGGCGCGTTCGGCGGGCTCTGCCTCCTCTCTCCATGGTGGCGGCTTCCGCGGACGGCGCCGAGCCCAGCTTCTGCGAGGGGCCGCCGCTGTAGACCGGGCTCCGGACCCGACCGCCCTTGGGGCCGCCGCCGGGGCGCCGCGAGCCCCGCACCGTTTCTCCTCAGGCGCGGCCGGGCATTGCGCGTGCAAGAATATGCTCATGAAGGAGTACCGGATCTGCATGCCTTTGACAGTTGAGGAGGTAGGCGAGGGCGCGCGCGGAGCGTTTCTCGGGGGGCTGTGAGGAGGGGGGGGCGGCCTCTGGGGACAGTTAACCAAATCCCCCCCCCGCCCGACCCCCAATCCTTTCGATTTCGGTTGCGGCTCAAGGAAACGGCTTTTAGGCGAAAGTCAACACGCCGTTCGCCTGTGTCATCAAAACTCTCCCTCGGCTCCTGTGAGCTTTGCCAAGCCTCAGCGTGTACACAGACTTCTGAGGGGACTGGTTGGTGCCGAAATCATTATTGTGGTGGTTTTGCCCGACCAAAGAAAGCTTCAGCAGACGAAAAACGTTCTTTGCTGAACTGAACCTTTTTTAAAAAAAATCCATAACGAACCCTTTTTGAAAAATCAGTTCCTTCCACAGTCCAAGTTTAGATGTTTGATCTCCTCCCCAGGGTTTCTTTGATGTGAAGTATTGACAAGCAGCCTTGCTTTTTCCCTCAGTAACATTTTTAATTTCCTCATTCTGGTGTTGATAAATTTTGATAAAGCTAATATGTGCTTAATAAAAGACCTGGGTACATTACATATCTTTTTTTTTTTAAAGAAGTATGTATATTGAAAACAAGTGGCAGACTGTGAAGGAAAAAAATGCGGAACTGAATATTCTGATTATTATATTTTTATGTAGAATGCAACAGGCTTCAGTATTATATCAGCTTTTAAAATCAATTTTTATTAGTTGTTTTATTGGGGAAAAGTTATCCTATCACATATATCTTGGCACTCAGCCTCCTGTTTAGCATGTGGAGCAGCTGATTGTGTCTTAAATTTTGGATATGAACCTCTGGACGATACAAAATATTTATTTAATGGCAATTGAGGCACTCTTATGAAAGTTTCTTTTCTGCTTTATCTTTTGGCGCTGCGCAAAATACATTTTTAACATGCCTGTAATCCACAAGGGGGAGCTTTGAATACATTTTTCAGTAGAGCTCTATCCTTCCTTTTGCCTCTGTAATGCTACATTCACAGAATGGTGGTTAGAAGACTGTTACTGGATTTTTAGTTTTAAAAGATTAAACAATATAAGCATTCTTATATTGAACAAAATTCTGGATTGCTATGGTGTTCATACCAAAGTCGTAACATATATTGATAGTAACACATTAGTGCACAACTGTAAACTAGAAATACAAGATTTGAGTTCTCTGAGGCAAACTCTTTTGCATCTGTATATATTTATTGGCTTACCCCATTCACTGCATATGTACATGTGCATGAATCTCCTCTCCTCTACACTCCCTCTCTACCAAACCAAAGCTCTGGTTCTGAAAAGTCCCTCGCAAATACTTCCACAGAAGCTACCCGCTCACAAAAAAAAAGCCTGCATCTGAACCAAAATCTCTCCATGTCACCTGTTTGTGAAATGTCACAGCCTGAAGGGAAAAGAAAACCCAACTCTTTTATCTCCAGAACTTTGTCTCCTTGTTGTCTTACATATCATAGTCAAACCAGACAAGTGACTATTCACAACTTAGCTTGGTTTGAAATGCAGTTATAGTTCAGTGGGAACAAAAATTAAACGTATAGCTTGCATGTTCAGATCTGAAAATGAAGTTCAGCTAATCATCTTCCAAAGCTGAATATTCTTGGACTGGGTTTCAAAATGTGTTGAATGCAGAGCTATTCTAGCAAATATTTGCAGATCTACATTTGGCAAGCGTGCTGCTGAGGTGTACTGTAGAACGTATTCTCTTTCATATTGCAAGAAGGGTTTAGTGTTACATGAATGAGCTTCATATTTGCATTCCCCCTTCTTTCTCCCCCACTTGGATTCCCTCCTGCATTTCAGTTTGTTAATGAGCCATAATTTGACATTATTTGTGGATTAGGCAAGTTATGGGTAGCACAAGCCATAGTTTCCCTGGAATACGAAAACTGCAAATACTTAAACCATGGTTTACAGTTCTGATTTGCAGGCAAACTATAGGTTGCTCAGTTTATATGTAATGTATATAACGTGTCACATTACACATGAACAGAAGTAGGGAAAAGGAATGAAGTGAGTCTTTTGTCTCTTAGAATTTTTGTTAAAAGTTCAGCAACTTGGTAAGTTTCCTTCTAGTGTTCTCAACTGTACATTCTTGAGCAAGTTGACCCTTATATCCATTAGCAATAGGAGAGAATGATTCCTCCCCACTACAGAAATTTAAAGTGTCAATTTATAGGTCTAACTGCTCAGAACACTGAGTCAAAGGGTATATTGCAAGTTCTGTGCTAGGAACTTTTCCAAGGGTGATGGTGGAGATTGCCATCAAGTCATAGCTGGCTTATGGCAACCCCTGGTAGGGTTTTCATAGCAAGAGAATAACAGAGGTGGTTTGCTGTTGTCAAGCGTCTGCAGGCCCAATTTGGATCAGGAGGAGAGGCAACTTAAGCCTTCACCCATACTGTTTTCCTGACATGAAATGGCCCCAAGGGTAAGGTTGCTGACTTCCAGGTGAAGGGGTCCAATCAACAAAAAGCCATCTGACGGATGGACCGGCTCCTATGCAAGAAGACGTTTCGATTCTTTCTCAAAGATGGCAAATGCAGGTACTGATGCTGGTCCTATTCAAAGTATTTCAATTCCACAGTTTAACAAGCACATCAAACCCCCTCCTTCAAATGATGGTAATGAATAGGACCAGCATCAGTACCTGCTTTTGCCATCTTTGAGAATCGAAACGGCTTCATCCGTCAGATGGCTTTTTGTTGATTGGACCCCTCCTCCTCGCTGCTACACCGCGTAGACCCGCCAACGGATTACTCATGGACTTACATGCTCTTGCGTAAGAGCTCTATGATGATATGAACAGTTTTCTTGCTTAAGCACCTAGCACTTTCAGTGTATGTTTGTTGTACATGTTGTACCAGCTATCATTGATTTTTGAATTGTATGGTCATAGGCTTAAGCACTTAGCACTTTTATATGAGTTTTCACAGTCCATGTTAATGAATTGTAACGGTTTTATGTTGCCGGGGCCTCCTTCCGTGCGTGCTTGTTAATACAGTGAATTACATAGTGAATATTCTTATAAATGGCACTTTATTATTACTGTTTAATTGTAGCATATCATTGTGTTAACTCTTGGTTCTAGTTAGTTTTCACGTGGTTCTTTGGTTGTTGACTTTGCTCGTGATACTCTCGCCTACCGGTGACTTCCAAGTGAGGCCTGGAAATACAACTGATCTCCAGACATTGGTTCCTCTGGAGAAAATGGCTGCTTTGGAGGGTGAACTCTATGGAATTATATCCTGTTGAGATCCTTCCCCTCCCCAAACACTGCCCTCCTCAGCGCCCCACCGCCCAATTCTCCAGAAATTTCCAAGCACAGAGTTGGCAACCCACTCCTGTTTACCTTGCTGGAAAAGCTTAGGTATACTCCATCAGTACACGTGGAACTCCCAACAGAGCTGATAGCTGGTCCCCTGGGCCAGTTTCAGGTCAAGAAAATGGCATGGGGAAGGCTGACTTTTCTTCTTCCTGTGTACTTACAATGGGTTTAATAAGGTGTAATTCTGTTTAGGATTGCACTTTTAAGACTGCAGTACTAGGGAAACATAAATCTAATTTAAGTCAGTGGGACTTTCTTCCAAGTGCATATTTTCTGACTGTACAATTAACCTTAAAATAGTATTCCTATTTATTAGCTTCCTTTATATACAGATTTATTTATATATTAATTATAAAGCATTAACATTTACATACTTTCAAACTTGAAGAGGATGCAAGTTAAATAATGATTTTTATTGATAGTTATAAGTCTGCACTCATACTGCCTTAAAATTGAATCCATTTGTATCAATCTATACCTCCGTTCCTCCAAGGAATTTGGGTGGCTTACATGATCTCCTGTTCCATTTATCCTCACAAGCACCTTGTATATATCAACTGAGAGAAAATGACTGGCTTCAAGTAACTTTGAATTTGTACTGGGGTACTCTGTACTCTGTGGTAGTTAAACATTCTAACTGCCATTACCATGGCTATAATACGCAATGAGTTACATAACTTTTCTGTGTAAAAAAAATGAACTGGGGCAAAACATTTGAAGGGAAACGTAAGATGAAAAAGATTATGTGAAAATTATAAAAGTCATGACAATTTCCTTTCCATGACATGAGGAAACTTTCTGCCATGTAATTACGGACCTTGCTTCTGGAAAGTTCTGGCAGTTGCTCTTCGAGTAAGCGATCTTGCTTAGAATCCTTACATGTGTGCAGACTGAGCCAAATAGAAATCCTTAATTGTTCACTTAAACAAACATTTTTTAGTTAAGCATGCATGTGGGCGGCACAACCAGAGGTTTGGATGGATGCTCCTGGTGGTATAAAGACTCTATTTAGTTGCAACCAGATACATTTTAACTCTCGTAGCAACCAATTAGTATGCATACTTGTTCAGCAAAATTATTATAGAATATTTGAGATTTGATTTTAATTGGTTATTTACATCATGTTGATTTAAAGCAACCCATCTTGATGCTTGTTTCTTGAGGGCTTTTGAGATATTTTCCTCTTCTGGGACTGTATCCTAAGTAATCTAGGTAATGCTCTACAATCTTTATACGTGTTGTCATCTTGTACAGAAGATAGCACATTGTGAGAAGGTGATGTTAGTAATTAACTCTTGCTTTTGTTAGATCCATTGCTGCTTTCCTTTAGTTTAGAAATTTGGTTATGAGCAGATGACCTTTAAACATTTATCATCAAAAGGGAATTTTCCTTGAACAGTTTATGTATTTGTTTAAAGTCTCATGTGACATGGCCAAAGGGGGGAAAGTCAGGCTTCCGGCATTAGGTTGTGATGGTGGTTTTGTGGTCATTTTTACAGTTAACTTTATTTTAAAAATTCTAAAGCATGGGGCATGGTACTGAAGCATTTGTGACATACAACAGTGAAAGGCCTCATTGGTATGTTCTTGCAAAAAATATTCTATGCTGGGGTAATGCTGCCTGTTTGGGAAGTAGACTTCCCACAGTAGCTTTCATGAAGTTTACTATTAAATACACCTCAGCATACTGTTAACTATTTGTGCTGGTCCAGCATACATTATTCTGCTTTATACAAAAGATATTAGGGTTTGCAAAGCTGAGGTGGAGTCCTTGTAAATACAGCCAGAGTTGTCAATGGGTGTTTTGGCTGTCTAGCTGTAGAAAAGGAGCAATTAATGTCTGTTTGCAATATAAATGATCCCCATGGCATAGTTTAGTATTGATTGTTATGGCATTTACTGAAACATCTGAGCATATATTTGCCCTAAGGATTTGACTGTTCCTGGCTCTAGCACAAGTGCGTGAAGCGTGGAAGGAGCAAAAGATCTGTTGCTTAACACATTTCCCCTCTCTCCAAGGAACCACAATGTTTCTTTCATTCCATGCTTGTCCCTTGTCTCTCTGTATCATCCTTTATGCAAATTGTGCCTCTGGAGTCCTTTGAGAAATTACATGAAGCACAAAATAGTTTTCAAGGGGGAACAGTGACGTCACCACGAAAGCAGGCTCCTTCTCCCCAAGCCCATTTATGGAAGCCACCTTAATGAGCCCCTGCCAGCCGCCATCCACTCTCCAGATGCCAAGATGTGACTTCAGAGAATCTGTGGTAGCAGCTGGTAAGCTTAATTTGCTCTAAGGTTTCCTAAAGCCGTACAGCACTGATTGAGAACAATTTAGACAACAGTATGGCATCCCCCACCCTGTTGGATGGCTCCAATTTACTTGCCTCAGAGTGAGCTGATTCTTGAGGACACTTGGCTGCAAATTACAGCTGTGTGGGGAGATTTGAAATCAGAGCTGACAGCACAGCTGTACCCTGTTTGGATAAAGTCAAACAGTTGGATCTAGAACCCACTTAGTTGTCTTTTTGGCTGTCCATGGTAGCCACAAAACTCTCCTCCAGCACCACATTTCAAATGAATAAATTTTCTTCCTGTCAGCTTTCTCCATTGTCCAACTTTCAAATCCATACACAGTAATGGGAAATATCATCATTTGGATTATCTTGATCTTGGTCCCTAGACAGACGTCCTTATTTTTAAAGATCTTTTCTAGTTCCCTTATGGCTGCTCTTCTAAGTCTTCTGATTTCTTGGTTGCAGTCTCTCTTTTGGTGGATCATTGAGCCAAAGAATAGAAAATCTTGAGCCATTTCACTTTCCTCATTGTCATTTTTAAAACTGTGTAATTCCTCAGTTTAAAACTGTGTGATTCCTCAGTAGTCATTATTTTTGTATTCTTGTTCAGCTGTCATCCTGCCTAGACACTTTCCCCTTTAACTTTCATCAGTAGTTGTTTTAAGTATTCACAATTTTCTGCCAGTAACGTGGTGTCATCTGCATATCTCAAATGGTTAATGTTCCTTTCACTAATTTTCACTCCACCTTTTTATGAATCTAATCCAGCTTTCCTTATGATATGCTCTGCATAGAGATTGAATAGGTAGGGAGATAATATGCCTCTGTATTTCATCCCAAACTTGAAGTTTCTTCTTATAAAGGGTTTACAGTGTAGGCAAATTTTTGCTTTGGGGTAAACATATCCCCTGAATAGAATTGTGCAGTTTTCTAGACGACTCCCTGTTGTGGGTGATCATTTTTCTGAAAGTGAATTTAATTTTAGCAAGGACTATACTTGATAGCTGTCTTTGATAATCCTTGTAACCTTTCATTGGGAAATAGAGTCCTGCACTGCCTCAAAGTATGGCTCAATTGAATTTGCTAGATTTTTGGAGATTATGCAGTGGGAATGCTTGTACATTTACTATGTTCTATTTCCCAAGATTTTTACTGTCATATTGACTTGCTTTTGGTCTGAAGAACAGTAGCATTGCACTTCGATGACTCTACCTAGCTTATTACTAGGTCAGATCTCTGGATCTATGTTTGTGATATTTAAGAACTGAAAACTAGCAATTTACTCATGGAAAATTCAATCATGTTATGAATTGCATGTTAATTTTATGGATTTGTGAAAATATATTGATAACATTCCTCTTTTGGCATGACTCAATACGTCCTGCAGGCACTAAGGAATTTAAAATGGAGAAAGGAAAAGAAACCTTTACATTGATTGCTTTGAGACATTTCTAAATTAGAACAAAACCGTACACGTCAGGCTTTGTAGAATTTGTAGAAAGCATATCAGTCTCAGAACACCATTATATTTGTTTGGAAAATGTTTGCCCCAAATAATAAAAAAATACGGTTTTGAAATTGGGGCCTTATAATTTATGAACTTTCAGACTTGAAAGTTTGCAGAAAACATTGGTTGCTGTGGAGAAATGCATTCCATTTTGGGACCACAAGACCCTCATATTAATTTTAGGAGGTTTATCTGTTGACATAAGGGCAGAGAGAGACATTAACTGCTCACAGTCATTCCCATTCCATTGATGGCTCCCATAAGCACCCAATACTTAAGGCCTGGATAGGCAAATGCTTTTAGCTAGCACAAAACAATCAAAGGGCCATCTCATACCACACCTTAGAGGGAGCAGAGACTTGGGAATTTTATTTTACTTTTTCTATAATCCGCCTTTTCTCCCCAACGGAAACCCAAAGCAGCTTGCATCATTCTCCTGTCCTCCATTTTATCCTCAAAACAACCCTCTGAGTTAAGTTAGGCTGAGCTAGGGTCACCAAGTCTTCCAGGTGACCAGGAGGAGGGGTGGGGGTAGCATTTATCTATACCATCCTCATGCTCCCAGTCTTGCGTGAGAAGATTCCCCTTCTAGAAGTGATGTCATCATACGAGGCATAAGAGGGTGGGCACAGTTCACAATAGGGCTGAGTTTGAAAGATTCTTAAAGTATCAGCCCTTGTGCAAAACTCGTGTATCCTCTTGTGGTTCATATGATGACATCATTTCTGGAAGTTACATCATCATGCGTGGGCCTGGGATTGTGCATGCCTGCTTGCCCAGGCTGCCAGCCGGTGGCAAGATCTCCAGGTGGCTTACCTCTTCCTACCAATAGCCAATCATCAGCAGTCAGAGGGGCAAACCAACGGGCATGGCTGAGCAAGAATTCAAATCTAGGTCTCCCAGTCTGACACTCTGACCACTACACCATTCTGGGCCTCCAAATGCCAGTATTTCTCCCCGGAAATGACAGGAAGAGAATGAATGACCTGCAAGGGGGTAAGCAGAAGGTGATAATTAATTTCATGGACAAAGGGAACGAGGTCCTATTAGTAGGGCTATTTGGTGGGTCTATTTTGCAAGGTCCATTTTTGTAAGGTCCACTTGGTGGATAACATCTGGATGGCTGCCATTGCCTTGTGGAGCTAACAAAGGGATGGCAGCCCAAACAAATACTCCAAGGTAATGGAGAGCTTTTAGAATGCTGTAACTTCTAAGTTTAAAAATCTGTCTTAGAATAATACCAGCTGCTGCTAGGTGTTTATATAGCTGAGGAACAGAGGAATGCATGCTTGCGCCATTTCTTTGTATTCCTTACTCTATCTGTTGCTGTGCAGATCATGTGTGTGGACTTTTTTTCCACAGTAAATCTTTTTCTATTTTAAATGCTGGTGGTTGTTCTCTGTACATAGACCACCACCATGCAAGCTCACTATCTAAAATGGGTGCCAGCAGAAAGGGAGTGGTTGGTTGCTAGATCCCTATCTCCATGAGAGTGTGTAAATGCAGTAAACCATCCCCATGGTAACCAATAGTTGGGTAGTGGGAGATATGGGCAGTTGCTGGAGCCTTTAAAACAGCATTTTGGACAGAGTGCTAGGAGTGTTGCCCCTCTTAGCAGGAAATACTCTAACCGACCAGCTGGTGGGAAAAGAAATACCAGAGAAGTCGGAAACTCCTCTAAGAGTTGGGCAGACTGGCAAGAGTAATGCGTCACTGGTCAGAGACTCAGGATGACCACTGAGTAAGAAAGAAACTCCTAATATATCATCTGCACAGTAATTCCCAACCTGTATAAGGATTCTTCCTTGTTGCCATTAAACAGGTTCATCATTTCTTTAGTTAACCGGGACCAAAAATGTTTATTTCTGTCTTGGCCTGAGAATACTTATCCTTGACAATATGCACACTGTGACCTGACTGGGTTTATGCTGTGGTGACAGTTACCTACTAATACAAAAATTATTGCTATCATCAGTGCAGGCAAAGGCTTCAATCATGCTTTAAACAATTGCTCTTTCTTTAGATGCAGAGAAAATCTTTGACAAAGCAAAGTGGGTCTGTCTGAAATATCTCCTTCAAATACATTTGTGGTTTATGTTCAGAACAATTAAACTAGACATGTAATCTTAAGGGTTCCATATTTGTTAATAACCAAAACTTTTCATCTGAATAAGGGACCTTTGATTCTTGAAAGCTTATACCCTGAAAATCTTGTTGGTCTCTGTCACAGCTGCTGGGGCCCAGGGAAGCTGTCTGTAGGCTGCCACCACTCTGGTACAGGTTTCCTAAAGAAGGGCCCAGAGCACCCAACCAACACCTTTTGTTGACTCTTTCCCAGTAGGTTTAATTTATTACATGACCAAATGAGGCATGAGGACCCAGGCAGAATAATAAAGAACTTTATTTAAAAGGTTTATTAATAACTGGTTCTCAAACTTTGTAGATTAAAGAGAATAGTAAAGGTTGGTGAACAAACAAAACTAAAACACCCTAACACGTCTAACTAGACTGTTCTTACTGTCTCCTGGTGACTGTCTTCCAACTGTCTCACCCCTTCTGGATGAAGGATCACTCCATCTGCAGCAGCCTCTCCTCAGCTCTGCTCCTTCCCACTGTGATGAGGCCTTTTATCTCTTCTCTCAGGCACCAACCCCCTATTTTCCTAATGGTGCAAATTTTCCCTCCAAATCCCCTCTTACCCAATCACAGGGGCCTTGCAGTAACTTTAGTGCAGGCTTCCCCAGAGCCACTGGGCCCAGGCTCATAACAGTCTGTAAGGTGCCACTGGACTCACATTTTGTGAATATTGTGTATCCTTGAGTTTGAGTAACTCTGACAGCTTTTATATACTTTTTTTTTGTTCCTCTCATATTTGGAGAGACAAAGGAAATAGACAAGGGCCAGTTTGTATTAATTTGGAGTTTTTCCTTTGTACTTATGCATTAATGCTTGTATGATTTTAA
The DNA here is from genome assembly GCF_028583425.1 of Eublepharis macularius. Taxonomy (NCBI): domain Eukaryota; kingdom Metazoa; phylum Chordata; class Lepidosauria; order Squamata; family Eublepharidae; genus Eublepharis; species Eublepharis macularius. Next base: position 13,678,471 of record NC_072793.1, on the reverse strand, counting down.
ACATAGTTTAGAGTTTTCTGCTTTTACATCTATAACAACTTAATTTTGTTGTCATTTTCAATTTTTGTTTTATTTTTCTATATTGTTTTCATCAGGATTGTTGCATTCATGTTTTTGTTATGACTCTAATGTATATACTGCTTACTGTTCTGGTCTTTATGATAAATCTTACATTTTATAGTTTTTTAAAAAAAGATTTTCAAATAATGTCTTGGGATCTATATGATTTTGCCTTATTATACATGAGAGGATTAGCTCCTAGGCAACAGGCACAAAAGTCAAGAGACACATTCCCTCCCAAATATTTAATTCAACATGAACTTTCATGACTCAATACTCCCTCCCCCCAGGTTTTGAGTCATGAAAGCGCATGTTGAATTAAATACTGTTAGTCTTTTTAAGGTACAGTTTTACTCCTGTCCTGTGTAGTTCTGTTGTAACAGACTAACACAGCTATCTCTCTCAAATAAAAGTAAAGAGAATTATTGATTAAACTGCTATGCCAAGGATTCTCACACAGTATGTAGAAGCCTATTAGCGCTCCAAGAGAGCTAAAGTATAACTTGATAAATTAAACTGCCCTTATTGCCTCATAAGGGCCTGTTGGCAGTTCACTCTCTGCTCCAAATAATACAGCCACAAAATGAAACACAGCATCTCTGTCTGATTCCTCTGAAAAGCAAGTAGAAGTTGATTTGCTCATTACTAATGAATAACTACAAATTGGAATGGTGGCAAGAGAAACATTTAAAAATGACTGGCAGACTGATGGTATGATGTCACTTCTGGGGGAAAACTGGAAGTGACATCAGTCCTCTCTAAGAATTGCCCCAAACTCTATTGTTTTACCATAGAGTTCCTGGAAACTGCTTGAGAAGCATGACATCACTTCTGGGGTTTTCCTGGAAGAGATGTCATGCCAGTGCCAAAGGCTGCCCCACGCCTCCCCCTGCCCAGTGTCCTGCTGGGTCTGGCAACTGTAATATGGCCAGGTTGTTATCAGGTGTTTTCAGGGCATTGAGAGTAGATGTGGGCACAAACTGGGGAAAAACTGATTTTCACAGACCATGGACCAGTCACAGACCTGCTCTGGTTTGCAGACCGGTTTGTCGGTCTGTGATCTGTCACTTCTGGGGGTCCTGGGACCTCCCCTTTCACACTCACAGATGCCAAACTTGCAGCAAATTTTCAGCAGGCTCTCCTCCAACCACCCTCCAAGTTTGGCCAAGATTGCATTTCAGAGGTCCAAGTTACAGACCACCAAAGCGGCCGCCTCTGGAAACTTCCAGTAGATAGAATAGGAGCCATAAACACCAACTGACTTGCATTGGCTTGCAGCACCAAAAAGTTGCAATGAAAATGTTGGACTGAGTTGGAGAATCTTCCTCTGAGAACGGAATGACAGCCCCCAGAGAGGAATGATGGTTCCTGGGAGCAGAAAACCTGCTTTGGGGCTGGAATGAGGAGGGAGAGAAGTACTGCTGGTGCTGGGCACCAATGAGCAACCAGGACAACCTTGGCACTTCTTCCCCCCACGACCATCCTTCCTCCTCGTTCCAACCCTCATGGTGCTATAAGAAAAGCCCTTAGCTGAGGAACCCCCTGAGCTTGGTCCCAGAACCTTGCTGGGACTGGGTTGGGGCAGAGCCCTAGCCCAACACCACAAATAAGAATTGAAAAAAAAATGAGACAGAAGAGGGAACCCTCAAGGAGCCCAATAAGCTTGCACCCAGAGCCTTACTGCAGCTCTGAGACTGGGTTGGGGCAGAGTCCTAGGCTAGCCCACCACTCCACAAGCAAATAAGAATTGAAATTAAAAAAATAAACAGGAGAGTGAGCCCTCAGCCAAGGAAACCCAGTAAGCTTGCTCCCACCCAGAGCCTTGCTGCAGCACAAGCCCCAAGCCTCCCTCTCGCAATGTGCAATGCAAAAAAAAAAAAAAACAACCCAAACAAACTCCACAGCAAGCAGTTCCTTGCTCAGTAACTGCAGGCTGGAAAGTGAAACCATGGCTCTGAGCTGTGTCTTATATACTAAACGCTCACATAGAGTATAATGGGAGCTCTCTGGTTGGCAGCCAGAGCTACCTATCAAGGTTTTCAAGGCTAAGATTGGTGTGTTTCGGGGGCAGCAGAAGGTTTGCAGGCAGCTCCTACGTTGCCTAGGGAATTGATTGCTTGGTGAAGGGATGTCTGGTTTCACAGACCAATGGTCTGGCCAAAGTTTGTCGCGTCCGTGAAAAAAGACACATCCCGCGACCCACTGGCTCGTGAATGCCAAACCGGCCCAGTCCGTGTAAATTTTGGTCCGTTTTCTGGTCCATGCCCACCTCTAGTTGAGAGTCTTTCCTGTTAGCGTAACTTCTGAATGAGTATGTCTGTGGTTTAAGCCACTAGAGGTGAACGATCAGCAACCATAATATAAATATAAGGAAGCTTGCTTCCTGCTTAAATGTGTGCTAAGGTGCTGCAATACAGGCTTCAAGGACTCGTTTTGTAATATTCCTTGGTTGCTGTTGCTCCATACTGAGCTATTGACGTCTTTTGTTGCTTTGGAGTGGAGATGTCAGTCCTATCTGTCCCCCCTTGCATTGCTGCAATGTTTTATCACTACTTCCTGATCTTTTGTTTATAGAAATAGATGGCTGAATAAGAGGTTAAAACAGGCCCCTGTTTAGTTTAAATATTCTGCAGGCTTTCTTTTTTTATTTTAAGTGAATTTTGCTTTTTTATTATTTTATTTCCCCCATGAAGAGAAATCCTCCAAAGTATTACAATTAAATTTGATTATACATCCTCTCTCACAGTGTACCAACAAAGTACTTTTTTAATTTAAAAAACAAAGTCAGGCCCCAAAACATAAATGAAATATTTTTTTAAAAACTCATATAAAATAGCTGTGTAAATTGAACAGTACGTGGTATTTGTGAATTCTGAAAACCCTGGAGAGACAATGGGAAAGGAGAAGGGCTTGTGTTCCTTGGAGGATTTCCACTGAAAGGGGGATGACTTTTGCTGATTCCTCCTCCCTCTGCAGACTTTTTGACTCCGGTCTCGTGCTGTTCCTTGGGATCTACTGTCCCCAAGGAGGAGCAGCATTTCAGGGAATATTTTGAGCTGCAGCGGAAGGTGAAATGTGAGGAAAATCTGCTCAGCTGACAGAAATCAGTCAGCAGAAATGATCTGTGAAATCCAAGTCAACATGTTCCTTAAAAGATGCTAGTCCTGAAACTGCAGTCCAGGGGAATACCTTTGCCACCCACTGTCATCAGCTGTGGATTATTAATACCAGTAGCCTCCCAACTCTCAGAATAACATGGAAAAGCCTTACCACTTGGTACAGACCTCAGCCTTTGGCAAATAAGAATGTGGGGCAGAAACAATTAACGCCCCAGTTGTAGTAATACCGGCAAGCACTTGATAGCGAACCTTAATAAGGGGTAAGCAGTCTTCTGTATTAGCTCCATAATTTGGACCACCCCATTTATAGATCATTAGCCTTTCCTATGCTAAATTGCTGGTTAGACATTTTGGTTTGCACCAATAGTGTTAGCTACCAGTATTGCTAAACATGCACATTCTCTGACCTCTCAGATCCTGAGCAAGCTGCCTGTGTAGACCAACTATGGAGATGGGAATTTCCGTTATACAGCTGCTGAGTACAGCATATTTGTATGTTATGATAGGATGTGACAGTCTCTGGGACATGGGTAAATGGCTGGCAAATATTACTCTCAGTGAATTAGATGCGTATGATAATTCAGGTTTCCTCTTTTCTGCAAGATTTTGTTGTTCATTGCTTTAGGCTAAAGGTTTACAGAAGCAAGAGCAGAATGAAGTGGATTCAGAACTCTGTTGGGTTAATTGCAGCATATGATTTAATTTGCAACATTGTTGAGATGCAGCACAATTTTGGACTGCTCCATACTAGATGTAACCAACACTCTTTGCCCATTAGAGTGGGTAGTCCCTATTCAACATCAGTGCCTTGTGTCTTGGCTAATATTTGGGAAGGAACAAAAGAATGGAATTTCCCGTCTTTGTGAGCATCACAGGAGATATTAATAACTTCACATGACCACTGAAGGAGGTTTTTGAAGCACTCACCAGCTACTGCCTAGAATCTTTGTAAATTATTTTATTTAAGTTTCATTAGTCCAGAAAGTTATAATATGGTTTTTTGTGGATAATTGATTGCTCTTCTTCACTATCCTCACTAACAGATTTATGGGAAGGGAAAAATGTGTTTGTTGGAGAGGGTCATATAGGGAGTGTGTCTCCTGATTCCTTACCATGATTAAGAGGGCATGGCACAGTCCTTAGATGTCCAAGAAAGGCATATAGTCATCTCAATTGTTCCATTAAATACGCATGTTAATTTTGTGTTCATTTCTTGTAAAAAAAAATTAATCAGTTTCATGCCGAAGGAGAAAGTAGTAATACACAGGGTCAGATCAGCTGCTGGTATTTGTCCTTCTTTAAAAAAATTAACACGTCCTTATCACTTTAGCAAGTTCGTTGGCTGGAACCCAAATGTGCAAAAACGACAGTGAGCTCGAAAGCAAAGCTTATATGGATTTGCCCTCCCTGCCCCCAAGAAAGTGATCAGGCTTGGTTGAACAAACAGATCTAATCTGATCTTTCTGGAGTACTGGTATCTGCTTACATCACAAAGCCTCCATGAGTGCACGACATCAAACTGACCTTGAAGTGTACAAGCTAACAGCTCAAGTATGCAAGGCTTCAACTATACATGCCCCTACAAAGATACAGAAATAAACAATGTTTTGTTTATAGAGTGGTAGTTAGAACAACGGTGTGAAACTTAGAAGGCTGCTCTGCTTTAATGTGGAAAAGAGAGCACCTGGTTTGTTTCTGCTTTAGATCTCTTCATACCACTTTCACTCAAGTTATGTATAGAACTGGGATCAAGATGCTCACCATAGAATGGGTGTGGTCTGTGAATTGAATTTCCTGGAAATAGTGCAATATGGGTTGGTTCCAGCGGACTGTCAGCGGAAGGTGCTGACAGCCACAGATCTTCCCCTCCCTGCAGCAGCCGGTTCTAACCCCCAGAAAGTTGATTTCCGGGATTGTGGAGCCTATGTGGAGTAATAGCCACGTGAGCTGATAGACTGCAGGGAGGATGCAGAGAACGAGAATTTATTTTATTTTATTTAGGAAATTAGTATTCCACCTTCTAATCACAAGGAATACTCAAGGCAGATTACAGTAGTGACAAGGAACAATATATCCAGTTCGATCATAGGTAATATATTCTTTTTGGTTGTGCAGTGGGGCAGAAATCTTCCTAGAGTTTGAATTTCTATCTATAATAAATTATTTGGGTGAAATTACTTAACATCACAATCTTAAACAGTTTTATTTAGAAGAGAGTCCATTGTTCTCAGGAGAATTTGCCTCCAAGCAAGTGTGCTTGGGAACACAATCTTAATAAAGCTTAATAAAGGAGCATGGCTTTATTAACATCGCCCCTCACACTTTGTTGAGCAAATAAAGTCCTTTATTTATTCAGCAAAGTGCGTGTGTGAGTGAATGAATGTTAATGTACCTTTGTAAAATTGCCCTCTTAGTTTGGCTTCAACATATTAAGACATTAATTTAGGCTACTCATCTGTGTCCCGAACTGTAGATTTACTGTTTCTACTCCCTTTCTCATGTTTTATTGGACGTGACGAGCCATGGTTTAATTAACCTACAGTTCTTGTTATTGGTTGAATGCAGGCTAGTTTATTAACACTGGATAGCTAGGATCTGTCAAACCAGAATCTGAAAACTTAGGTTTAAAAGTTGGTTTATTAATCACAGTTTTTCTTAACTGTGATTTTTGCATGATCACAAACATCCCGGCTTACTCCGCATTTAAACCTGACTAGTTTCTTAAAACTGCCCTCCCTGGCTACCGAATGACAATGAAATTGGCATTTGTTGATGTAAAGGTGGGTTTGAGTGATAATTTACAAGCTGAATCCTGGTGTCATCTATAATGAAAATAAATCATATTTTGATGTAATGTCTGAACTGAGCCAGAGTTATTGACTCAATGAATTGGTGTATGCTTAAATTGTCTGTTAAATTGTTGCCAGTTTCCCAACATGACACCCCAAACCCTGAGAGTCTTGGAACAGGATCCAGTGTTGTCCTAGTGGGACTGCAGAACTAAAAGGTACTTTCACACACCACATGGTATTGTACTTGGGGTTGCCAGCCCTCTGGCAACTAGTGGGAATCTGGGGGGTTGGGACTTGGGGCAGCATATGCTGGGAGGCAGCATGATGGTATTACATCACTTCTGGGGAAAACCTGGAAATAATGTGATGTCTTTAGGAATCGCTGGAAACTCTGCACCTCTCTAAGAATCACTGAAAACTGTATGGTAAAATGATAGGTGTCTGGTGATTCATAGAGAGGCATAATGTCAATTTCAGGTTTCCTCCAGAAGTGATGTAACACCATCACAACATCAATGATTTTTTTTTCATTTTTCTCCTACAAGCCAACAGAGCAGCAGTGGGCAACAAGGGTTGATATAGCGGCAGACTTATGTACCACCTGGTATCTATGGATGGGTGCAACCGTACTCCTGGGGCAGTGAAGAAATGAACTCTTTACAAAGACTAAAATATAACATGGAAATTAAGTACATGCTAATTGGAAAATGCAGATAAGCTGTTGATACCAGTTTATTGCCTCTGATCTACAGGTGCAGCAGCTGCTGAAAAAAGCATACGTAGAAATGTGAAAAGAAGCCATTAAGTGTGTGATCAAACGATGGCCCCTAAGATTTCAAACTATTGTCCTGAGATGCTGAGAATGTGCCCTAAAACCTGAGTTTGAGGACCAATGTTTGTCAACCCTAATTCTGTCTTTTGTGTTTTGTGTTTTCTTATCTAACCCCACCACACTGGGATTCCCAGCAGGAAATAAAAAAGAACCAATTTGAAACAATAGCATCTAGACTTAAGTATTAACCAACCCAGGCTTATATTGGTAACTCGGGTAAATTGACAGGCACAAGATGATTTGCTTTTTAAAAATGAGCAAGGTTTGTTCAGAAAAGACAAACAACGGGTAAAGATTAACAATAATCTCTCTCTGTGTGTATTGGGGTTTAGGTAGTATCTACCTAAGGAAGCATGCTATCTAAGGTAGGTTTAAAACATAGTATAGCACTCCACTGCAACCAAATTACATGCCAGGCCTAGCAGACTCTGCTAGCATATTGTAACACCTTTGTACACTCAGCTCCTAAGGCAGCAAAACTTAATTGAAGCAGCAGGCAGGTGGGAGGGGGAGTGCTCACCAGCTGGCCTGTGCCATTGCTGCAGCCCTTTAAACCCTTTACATTTCAAAATGCAGTGTAGTAGGCTTGGCTTCCAGAAGAATGAATGGACGGAAGACATGATGTCTGCACTTGGACGCCAGGTCTCTATCGATGTCTGTGATGCTCATTCTCTCCCCCCCCCCACTGTTCCTGCTGCCTTTACTTTAAATTCTAAAGAGTGTTTAAAGGAGTCCGTGTGACCTGCAGTAACTGGGATGTGCCCCCCCCCCTCCTGCTATCAGCCTGGAACCTAAAGCATTCCCCGAATTCCAGCAGACACGTTTTTGTTACTTCCAGAATGTCAGGAGTATTTAGGGTCACTTTGGATATCTCCATAATGAATCTAGGAATTTTGGGTTCAATTTCAGCTTGAGGCTATCCAAATGTACATCCCTAGTTTCAGCAGCATATTCTTTGGCTGCCCAAGCATTTTGAGTGGTTTGCAAACTCCAGTGGCAGTTCTTCAGATATTTTCTTTATGAACACCAGGTGAATACCAACCATTTATATTTGCCTGTCAAAGGCAACCTGTATGTGAGCACAAGAGCTCAGTTTCATTTGAAGGAGAGATGTATTTGCAATTGTTCCTAAGAAGATCAGTTATAATTCTAGTAACTGGTCAAGGTTCCTCCCACCTACCCCTCCCCTAAATTTGTGCCACACTCATTTCATTGATCTTCCATTTTCTTCAGGTTCCGTACTTCAGTGATTTTGTAATTAATCAAAATAATACTGCAAGTATCACTTCAGAATAACAGGGGCCTATAGGTTAGCTATTTTCAGGAATTTGTAGTCTATACATTACTATTTATAATTGAACTCCACTTCATTCAGGAATTATGGAAATGCATGTCACATGGGAGGGGTTTAAATGCAAATGAAAATAGATACGGTGGCACCAAAATAACAGTGTAACAGGTGGTTATATATTTATGTTGTCACTTTGAATCTATATAGATGAATTTATCTAAAATCTTTGGGCCTGGCTTTTTTCGGTATGTGCAAATCCTTTGCTGATTGCTTCTTTATATTTTAGCCTCAAGAAGCCTGACATTATTTTCAAATAGGACAATAGAATTGTGAGAGAATGAATACAGCTGCTGGAGCTGGTTTTAATGCATTCCTCACTCTCAGAGGGTAGGGCACCAGTTACTACCATTAGTTCATCCCAAAGCAGGGCTGGATCTATGGTTCCAAGTACCCAGGGCAACTGAAGACTGGCCACTTGTGTGTGCTCCCAGTGCTGCGTGATGACGTCACTTCTGCGACATCATGGCAAGCCAGCTGTCCCGGCATGCTGTGGACCTGGCGGCAGCAGCATGAGTGGCTGGGAGGCCACCTGCACCATTCGCCTGCCCCACAGGACAGGGGGTGGCCAGCTTGCCGCGTGCCCCCTGTCCTGCGGGGCAGGCGAATGGCGTGGGCAGCCTCCCAGCCACCTGTGCTGCCGTTCGTCTGCCCTGCAGGACAGGGGGCGGCTGGCTTGCCATGTGCCCCCTGTCCTGCGGGGCAGGCGAATGGCGCAGGTGGCCTCCCAGCCACCTGTGCTGCCTTTCGCCTGCCCCGCAGGACAGGGGTGTGCGGCAAGCGCACCCCCTGTCATGCCGTCCGCGTGCTCCCGGGGCTGGCAGCTGTGCCCAGCGCCCCCTCTTTGGCGGCGCCGGGGGCAGACTACCCCCCCCACCCCGCCCCACCTGTCGATCCAGCCCTGTCCCGGAGGAGGAAAATACTGCTTGTCCTTTTCTTCATGGAGGCTCTACTTGACCAGGCTCCTGCAAATGAAGATCACATTGATGCCAGTGCTGTGTATAACATCAAAAACATAATGTTGTAAGAAATGCCCTTTCAACCAAGTCAATGGAATGCCAATGTTTAATTTAACACATCGTCTTTTTAAACAAAAGTGTGTCACTGTACTCCAGTACTCCACTGTATACTGTTGTAATCCCACTGAAGTCAACAATAGTGTATTTTCTTAAAAACTAAAGACTTTTAATGAATTATCCCTGCAATACAAAACTGGACAAAAGCCTAGTGATTATTTATTACCCCAAAGTGTAAAAGTGGCAGATAAAGTTATCTCACTTAAATCTAGAACTTTAAATGAAATGGTGGAGAGGAGAACAAGGTGTCTGCATTGAGGACTAAGGTAAGGTATAAATGAAGTAAACAAGTAAATAAAATCATGTTGGTGTTTATTATATGAGTTTTCATATATCTGGACTGGGTGTGGAAGTTGTCAGTAAAGAGTATTACATTTTTCTCATACCCTCCAGCATTTCACAGATGAAAATAGGACAAGCATGTAACATTGGAAGCAATCCTAAGCAGGTCTACTTTGAAGTAAGTCCTGTGTTATTCAGTGGGGCTCACTCCCAAGAAAGTGTATTTAAGATTAGAATTGCAGCCATTGTCATGCCAAGGATCATTGTCTTGAGTCCCTTTCACACGGTCAGCAGATGACTGAAAGCTCTACTTAATTGGTCATATGTGATAGCCATTTATTTTACCACAGCCTTACTTTCATTTTTTCAAATCCTAGATAGAATTTGTCATTTTGGTTAAATATTTACTAGAAAATCATAATTGTCTGACCATGGCCGTTTCCACACGGCCAAAAATCCCGCGAGTCAGGCGCAATGAATCGCTTGTCCACAACCCCACAATTACCCTCCTCATTGCACCTTCTTCCGCATCGTGCCACATCGTTCCGCTCCCAACAGCCCATACGGGCATTAGAAACTGCAGGGCAGTGGGCGGAGACAGCCCCCACCATGGTGGACATCGGACGGCTTGGTCGCCCCCTGTCTCCTTTTTTTTTTTGTTTGGGAGCTGAGTTTTGCGTAAGTTCGGGATTTCAATAGATAAATCTGACGCTCCTCCCACGACGGCTTGTGATAGGACTGCTAGTTTGCCCGCAAAAATCTCTTGGGGGCTATTGGTTACACTGGTTTATGGGCAAAAGAATTTCCTGAACTTTCCAAAGTGCATTGCTGAGAAATTGAAATTGACTTGAATCGCACACGCAATCTGTCCGCTCTGAAAAGCGGTTGCTCTGCCCCAGCCCCGAAGCAGGTTGAAGGAGTGGGTGTGGAGGGGGGGGGGGAACGAGAGGGGGGTGGGACGTGACTCAGCCAGCAAGAGCTCAAAGCGCGCGCTCCCCAAGGCTGGCTGGAAGGTCTCCTTTTGTGCAGAATCGCACACGCAATCTGTCAGCTCAGAAAAGCGGTTGCTCTGCCCTAGCCCCAAAGTGGGTCGAAGGAGTGGGTGTGTGGGGGGGAATGAGAGGGGGGTGGGATGCGACTCAGCCAGCAAGGGCTCAAAGCACATCACCCAGAAACCCATGATCTGAAGCCCCCGATTGAAAACTCACAACTGCGCAAAGCATTTCTTTCAAAAGAAAAAACACCACCAGACTACAGACTGGCGTTATGCTACAGTTTACCGGGGCACAAGATAGACAGCAAAGTGTTTATATGGGCTGCATACACACCAGTATTAAATCTAGGGTGTATCTAGCACCCCAATCATTTCAGAGTTGAATGAAACCCACATTTGACTGGCAAACCCTCTGAAACATCGCAGCAGCGAAAACGGCTTGCACTTTAAAAAAAAATATTACCCAGCCATCTCAGCTGTGCATCTGCAATTTGTGATACCCGCCGGGGTTGCCAAAACGTGGGTCCAACACATAATATTGCGCCGTTCACCCATTGAAATTACGCAACTGCGCAAAACGTGCCTTTAAAAAAAAAATTAGTTGGGCTGCCTGGCGGCGGTGACAAAAAAAAGGAAAAGGGGGGGCGGGCTTCCTCAATGGCAGAACGTTCCCAAACGTTAGGAATCGTTGTCAGAAGTTTGCATGGACTGCTCAAAAATTAGAATGATGCGGAATACACGGAGGCGGAACAAGACAGGTAATGTCAGGTATTGGCGGGTTTTGACGGGTTTTGGAGCGAAAGTATGCGAGAGTTTCTCGCTAAAACTGGACCATGTGGAAACGGCCCACATTCTGTCACCATCCAAAATATCCCTAGTCAACTACATTATGTGAAATTGCTGACTGCGTACTGCCTTAGTGTTCATACACTCACATTTGCATATATGTTTTGGGGCTATTCCTGATAAATAAGGACATTAATTTATGGCGTATCCAACTGGCAGAAAACATTTGGGTAGACAGTTTCCAATACGGGGATAGCTTTCAGTGTGACATTTATCTCATTAACTTGTTGGCTTGCCAAAATCCATCAGAACCTGGAGATCTCCTGGAATTACAATTAATCTCCAAATGAAAGAGATTAGTTCCACTGGGGGAAAATGCCTCTATGGTATTATATCCTGCTGAAGTCCCTCCCCTCCCCAAACTCCACCCTCCCCAGGCTCTACCTCCAAATCTCCAGGAATTTTTCCAACTTTCTTAACTAAGCAGTCAATGAGTAACATGCTAACCATCAAGAAATGAGTAAATCTTTTAATTTGCAGTTTATACGTGTAGTTTATTTGCAGTTTAAGTTTTGGACCATTGACATAACAGCAGGATTTGTATAACAGCAGGATTTGAGTCCAGAGGCATCTTAGAGACCAACAAGATTTTTCAGGGTTATAAGTTTTTGAGAGTCACATCTTCCTTCTTCTGAAGACTCAAATCCTGCTGTTGTACTGCAGACCAGCACGGATACCTACCTGAAACTCTCTTGCTGTATGTGGACCACATGGGAATATTTTTAGTATGAGCTCGATTGCAAAAGGATAATGTTATGCACATTCTCACCAATATTAATATTATAGACTAAGTAACAACTGATTCAAGCCATGCAAATGAAAGTGGCATATGTCTCTGGTGCTGAGACTTAATTTAAAAGGCTCAAATCAGAATTGGTCGAGATGTGGTTATGTTTTCAGCAACAGTAGAAACTCTGCCCCAGTGCAACAGTAACTTTTTATGGTTTGCCTGTGTTTATGTCGTGATGTGTGTGTGTGTGTGGGAGGGGAGAATATGAAGATGTCTGAAAAGTGATTTCTGACAATAAACTGGAGCACAATGCCTATGACCAATTTCAGTAGAACATTATTGTCCGGTCTGTTACTAGAAATTTTTTTTTCAAATACAGATTTTTATTGCACAGCCTTTTTATTTTATTTTGTTAATTCTTCTTTGAGTATGTATTTCAACAAGTATCTTTCTGACTTTGATTCTTAGGTTAACAGTCTGATTAAAAAAATGTTTCTCCCACTCTCTCTGATAATAATATTTATTATTTATAATAATCTGAACTGGGCACCTGCCATTTTACTGTTTCCTTCTATGTAAATACAAAAGTAGCCTTGGTTTCTGCTGCTTAACTTAATCTAGGTTGATGAACTTTCTAAGTTCCCATATGTAGTTGATGTCTATAAATCATTGCCGCGTCTTCTGTGCTGTGATTTAGAAAAATAAAACAATAACCATAGATAAAACATTTGAAACGCCAATGCTTTAAGTCACAAAGTAAGAATTGCATAGACAGTAGCAGATAGAGCTACAATCCTCTACTGCTTATGTATTTATTCAGTGCATTTTTATCCCATCCATCCTCCAGTAAGCTCAGGGTGACATATGTGGTTCTCTCCCACCTCCATTTTATTGTCTCAGCAACCCTATGAAGGTTAGGCTGAGAGTGAGAGTGACTGGTCCAAGGCTGCCCAGTGAGTTTCATAGTGAGTGGGAAGTTGAACTAGGTTTCCCAGGGCGTCTATCACTCTAGTCACTGCACCACACAGGTTAATTGGCTCTACAGAGCCTCTGTCTTCCCTTGAGTTTCTGCCTTGCTCCTTTATTAGAGGGGTACCTGTTGACTTCATTGTTAACTTTAAACTTCAAATGCTCATTAGAAAGCCTTCACCTGCCTTTGATATGAGGCTGGAAAAGAGGATGGGTTGTCCTCCCAAGGAAGTAAATAGGAGCACCCACTAAGACTATTTTCCTGGTGGATGCCAACTTTGTATCTAAGTGAAACGGCACACTGAACAAGGCTTCAGTGGTAGATATGAAGAAAAGGAATGGTTTGTATGGATGTAGACACCCCCAACCAATGTTCCCTCTAAGCTGTGCAGTGTTGTGAGCCAAAAATCTACTTATTATTTATTATATTAGATTTTTAGTCCACCCTCCCCGCCGAGCTTCAGGAGCTGAAACAATAACTTGCATTAAAGTGTTTTTTTAAAAAAAATGTATTTCAGTCTACAAACATACAAACTACAAACTAATTTGTATTGTTTCTCACTTAGCAACAACAGTCATTCATACATAGTTTCTAAATATCAAACAGGATGAGGCAAGAACAGTTTGCAAGGTGACCCAAATCCAGAATATCCAGGTGCTGCCAGAAATGGACAGGCACTACAGTATCCCTAGGTGAAACCCTCGGGTTGCCACCATCAAGGTGTGTCCTGGAGTTGTCCTGGAATTACAAATGATCTCCAGACTACAGAGATCAGAACTCCTGGAGAAAGTGGCAGCTTCAGAGGGTGCAATCTATGGCATTGCATCCCTGCTGAGTTCTCTCCCTTCCTCAAACTCCACTCTCTCCAAGCACTGCCACCAAAACACCTGGAATTTCCCAAGTTAGAGCTGGCAACCCTATGAACTCTGTCTGTGCAACGCAGTTGGTCCTGAAGTTCTGGGGTATGATGCCTCCTTGTCCCTTTCTAGCCCCCCCAGTTGGCTTTGAAGGTTGGCAAGTCCACATCAGCCTGAATTCCATTACATTCTTCTCTCAGCTGCCTCCTGGATTACCTGCCTGTGGGCTAGGTCTGGCTCTTCCTTGCACTTACAGCACCAAGCCCTTAATAGCTGGCATTTCTTGCTGTTGTTCCTCAGCAGCAGGAAAATTTGGACAGCAACGGGAACTAGAAATCCTTTCCACGGTAAAAAAAACAAACAAAACCTCTGCATGTCCCAGACATCCTGCATGGGTCACCTGCTGGTAAGCCCAGCAATGAAGTCAAATGTCAGAGAGAGGCTGCCTGCTATTATCAGATTTCTGAAGGGCACCAAGCAAGAGCAGCATCCTCTTCTTCCCTATCTCTTACCATCCATGAACCATATTTAGGGACTGCAGACTCCTGAAAGCGGCTGCCTGGAATTTGAAGGAAAGTTGTTGCTTTGCACTGATGTTGATTTAAGGAGCAAGCTTTCAGGGTGCATGGAGTTCTTCTTCAAAGAAGAGAAAGGGTTCAACATTGCCAAGCTCAAAATGTCCCAGATGAGCACAAATTCAATCCTGCCAGGATATTTTTGTGTTTGATTCCTTATTCCAACCTCTGCATAATTTGCATTGTATTAGGAACACACAAACAATGGCCCTGAGCAAACAGCGTGCACACAATGAGCATGGGATGGCTGTTGACAGGCCGCTGTCATTCTGCTTATAAACCATCTGCCCAGTAAGATTCACAAAGTGCAGGGTTGATATGTGGGGATGCTACAACAATCACAGAGCTAACTGAATTCACAGAAGGACCAGAAAATTTAAGGAAAGCTAAGAACATCAGGGTTAACCATCCACTACTTTAAAAATCACAGCTTAAAAAAAAAATGCCCTGAACGGATGGCCTAGACTAGCCTGATCCCTTCAGATTTGGGCGGCCAAACAGCATCAGCCCTGGTTAGAATCTGGATGGGAAACAACTGAAGAAGTCCAGAATCACTACAGATAGGCAGACAATGGCCAAACCCTTCAAGTATGCAATGAAAAAAATTCAGTTTTGGTCCAACTATGCACATTCTTTTTCTGGTTGTTTCCAGGCGCCAGCCCACAAATCTTCAGGAACTGCCCAACCTTACCTGGAGTTGGCAACCCTAGCAGTTTGAGCGCGAGTCAGCTGGGGAAGTGCCATGTAGCTGACTGCCAGCCCACTTCCTTCTCCAGTGCCGTGGTACAGGGGCTGCCTGCGCCCACCCACCACTGCCTCTTCATCTGGCTTCCAGCGCCGGGACAGAGGGACCATGCAGCAGGCGTGGCAGAGAGGCCATGCAGGCGCCCGCTCACCTCCACTGCCGCCTCCTCCAGCTCCCGGCACCAGGACAGAGGGGCTGGTTGGTGGGCCAGGGAGAGAAGCCACGCAGGCGCTCGCTCGCTGCCACCACCACTGCCTTCCAGCGCCAGGACAGAGGGACCACATGGTGGGCATGGCAGAGAGGCCGCGTAGGTGCCTGCTTGCCACTGCTTCCTCCAGTTCCTGGTGCCAGGAAGGAGAGGCTGCTTGACGGGCCCGGAGGAGAGGCTACTCAGCTACCCACCCACCATCGTCTCCTTCTCCGACTCCCAGTGCCGGGAGTGAGAGGCTGCTCGGCTGGCGCAGTGGAGAGGGCAATCCTCCATGCCAGGGCCAGAGCCACACCAGGCCCTCTAGTTAGGCCTGCCAAAGGGAAGGAAACAGGGGAGTCAGGGCCCAGGGCAACCCTCCATGAACTGGGCTTCTCAGCTGCGTGCCAACTTGTAAACAATTTTGCGCAATTGCGCACGAGCGCATGTTAGCGATAACAGTGCCCCCAAGGTACTCTGTACCTAAACAGCTTAGACCTTTAAAGGCTTCTATTTTTACCCAATATGTAACAAACAAGGAGGGTCTTGTTAATTCTATTTTTACCCAACAATAGATAGGCAACAGTTGCAGTTTCTGTACAGACTTCATGGGCAGCCCCAAGCAGAGCAAATTACAGGAGCCTAATCTAGAAGTTACCAAAGTTTGAGTGAAAGTGGCAGAGTCTTTTTGTTCCATTAGCAGGCATAGCTGGAGGATTAGCCTAAACTGGTGAAAGGAATTTCTGGTCACCTTACCTTAAAAATTGGTGCGGTAATTAGACTGAAGTGTTGAATGTGGCTAATTTGTGACTCTGCAGTCAATCATACAGTTTAACATTGAATAATTAATGTGTTTTTGGTAAGGATTGGCCTGTGAAACTTTTAAAGAAAGTGTTCATTTAGGGAGGAAGGATGCCCTGTGATGCTTACCATGATATGGTTAAAAAAAGAAATACTTTGCCTGTGCAATGATACCCCACAGCATAGTCTGCTTAGCAGTATACTTCAACCTAAATCTGTATAACTAAACCTTGCAGGCCTCAAATCAAGTCATTGGAGACCATTTCAGAAGTGAAAAGGAGTAATTGTTTCCTTTTATCATACATAATTAAATCAAAAGAGTTTTTGGCTAAACATTAGGAAGAACTTCCGGTCCCTCAGTGGAACAAGCTTCCTCGGGAGGTGATGGGTTCTCCTTCTTTGAAGGTTTTTGAAGCAGAGACTAGATGGCCATCTGACAGCCATGCCGATTCTGTGAACCAGGGCAGATCATGAGGGGGAGGGCAGAATGGGTTACATCAGTGCTGCTAAGTTCTCGTGGCCTTCTTACATGCCCAGGGTAATGCCGATTGCCACCTTGAGGGTCACGTAGCAATTTTCCACAGGCCAGTTTGGCTAAGGATCCTGGAGGTGTTTTGCCATCTTCTGGGCATGGAGCAGGGGTCACTGGGGCAGTCGTGGGGAGTAGTTGTGAATTTCCTGCATTGTGCAGGGGGTTGGACTAGATGACCCTAGAGATACCTTTCTACCATATGATTCTATGATTCTGTAAACTCTAGGGGAAGTATGGAGACAGCATTGAAGATGAAACATGTTCTGCTGCCCTGCTTTGCAACAAGGACCAGATGACCTATATTTTAATACATCTCTCAAAGAGCTGTAGAGCGTTGGATCTGCTGGGTGCCATTGTGTGATTAGTGTCCATTATGTAAAAGATATCTGAAACATGGAGACATTTAATGGCATCCTGTATCTCCGAGTGCTGCAGAACTGTGGTGATTGAATTGCTTTTTGCTTTTCCAAAGTAGGAAGAGAAGTGAACCCTAAAATCTAATAGTTGGATGAGACAAAAGGAACATAATGAAAGTCAGCTTAATGACCTGCCCTTTGCTTTGATCTTACTGTTTGTGTGAAAGAATTAGGCGGAAGCTAACAAAACAAAGTATAGGAGTAGTATCAAGGGGTTTTTTAACTTAAAGTTCATAGGTTTTTTTTTTTCTTTTTTCAGTTAAAAACTTTGGTGCAGTGCAGTCCTATGCAGAGTTATTGACATCAATGGGTTTAGACTGAAGTAACTCGTCGTAGAACTGCACTACCTGTTTTTTTCAGGCTAATTAGTCAGCCTAGAGTCTAAAACTATAATTTTATGACACTGCTGCTTTTTATTCAAATGATTTATTCTAAAATGTTTAACCCAAAAAGAACATTTACATAAATATCTAGTATAGATTAATTAGCTCCTCTTAGGTTCTGAACAGAACTATGTTCAGGTGTATGTGGAACCTGTTCCAGTATGTGGAAATGTGACGTAATTGCTACAGATACAGTCCTGAATCTGAGTCTCTATTGTCTTATAAGACAGGATGTCTGGGAAACGTTCCTGCTACAATACACCTGCCTCAAAATTCTTCCCTCTTGCCTATAGATATAGCAATTTTCTTAGACGGCCTGTGCTTGCCTTATTGTTTCATTGTGATCTGTGTTCGAAACGTCAAACCATGACGTAAATTTTCAAGCTTAGGTTGGCCATGATACAGCAATTAAAATACCAGCATCTTCTTCGCTGCTATCAAAAAAGCTTGTTACCAAGAGTGAAAAATTGGAGCCTTTGGAGGAGTCTGTTTAACAAGTGAGAGAAAGAGTCATTTGTTGACTTGGGAAAGGAATTAATTGCCAGAATTGTGAACCCAATAAAGTAGTTCCATATATTGATCTTTAGACTCGGATGCTTTTAGTTTCTTGAGATTGTATTTCAGGCTTCAGAATCGTTATTGAAGTTTTGCCTCAGGCGAAGACTAATTCAATCTTTTGATTACTCTTTCCCTGTAGCAGTAAGATGTAGAATATTGGCAGAAGTTTGTCAGAAAGACGGCTTTATGGTACATGTGTACTTTTTCCCTTTTCATTTCAGTCCAGAGACTCTCACATATGAGCCTATTAGAATGAAGCGGCTTAGTTTTCTGAATTGCCCTGAATAAATTACTTCCCTGGGTGACATCTAGTGTTGCCAGCGTCTAAGCTGGTCCCTCCAACTACCCCTTTACTATCAGTTTGATCTGTAGTGATTATCAGGTAGTGTTATTTAGCTCCATGTCATGAAAAGCTTCAGCAGCAGATTTCTGCATATTTAAACCTCAGTTAAAGGGACAGGATTTCCCCCTTAAATAATAAGATGCTAAAAGGAATTAGGATAGCCCAGGTCAGCTGACAGAATAGGAATCCTTCTCCTTCTAGTAACTTCTCATGTTACTATTAACTTTTTAATCTTAAATATTAAAATTAATGTTTGATATTGATGAGTTCACAGTTTATTAGAGTCCTCACCAAATATATGACTCTTGTGTATTCAGCATGTACCCTTATTTATGCTTTCTACAGAAAGACACCCAGTTCAGATACTCTTAACTCTTAATTACAACTTTCCCTTGTGGGTTGGAAGACAGAGCTTCTGCTTATGCTAACACAGTTGCCCTGATAGATGATATTAATAATATTCCTGTAAATAAACACTGTTACAGCCATTTTGCCAATGGAAACTTGTGACCATATAAAGTCAGGGTGTTGATTTTAGGTATCCAAAGCCCAATATCATTCCATCCATCGTTCTTTAATGATCTACATAGTAACCTCTAATAATAGCACTAGTGCTAGTATCAAACATACCACCACATTAGCAGCTGGGTGATTTATTACTTGGTGAGAGCTGTATAGGTGATGTATATTCTCAGCAGCTCACTGGCAGTTTTCAAGAAGAGGCTGGATGAATACTTGTCAGGGATGCTTTAGGCTCATCCTACATTGGGCAGGGGGTTGGACTAGAAGATCTGTATGGCCCCTTCCAACTCTGTGATTCTGTATGTGTTTGATCTTCATGCTATTAGGTCATCACAATCTGCATGCTATTTGATTGACTTTGGTACAGTAAAGTATTCATTGCCCTTTAGTTGTCAACAAAGTGTTAAGACTAAACAAATACTTTTTTAAAAAAATATTTGTATATCTTGGTTTCAGAGCTTTCAGAGTAATTCCAAAGGTTTCAGAGCAATTCAGAAAAGATGAAATTAATCTCCAAGTGGTTTCTTTTTAATGATTGAAAAATGTAAATGGTTAGCAATGAGAGAACCAGATTTAAACCAGGTGGTATCTTTTTTTACTGAAACAGTGTGAATAAGACTATGCAAACTCTTAAGCTTTATTGAATTATTTTCCATGAACAATGTCATATTTTGGCTATGATGACATTTGCAGACTTTCTCGAAGGAATCTGACAATGAAACAAAAATTTTTGTGAGAACAAGCAAGACAGTTCGCTAAATCAGCAGAGAAAGTGTCATAGCAGTTTGGTTTGGTCTTTATTCAACAGACAAGCTGCTTGCATTGAAGAGTGAGGCTAGAGAGTCTGAAGGGTCTACAGGGATATTTCATTGGTCCCTTCTGTCACCTGCCAACGGTTCCTCCTAGCTATTTGCATTGGTGGTGCCCAGTGGCAATGGAGGCCAGCAACTCTGTCTTCTGATGTATATTCTCAGCAGCTCACAAATTTAGCTGTCACTTCAAGACCCCTGATGCCTTATGGCTATCTTCACCCAATCCCCCATATTTGCCAATGTTTTTCATCTGTAAATAAGTCATTGCTTTTTTGGATTGGCAAAATGACACTCAGTCTTGGAACATGCTGCCAGCCGCAAAACTCCCTCATGTAGTGATCAGAGGGAGATCACAATCGATTTGGGAATTAAGTTTAGTGTTAGGGAGAAATCTCTACTGGCTTCCACAGCCTGGCTAGCTTGGAAAACGGACACATTTGCCAATCGGGGAGCAGAACATGTGATTTAGGGATGGAGAGTGGGCAGGAAAGCTCAAAGTACCAATAACCATGAAACAACCAGATTTTTTTCCAAAGCACAGTTTAGAATGTATTGAGGGAAACATAAGAACGGAAAAGGTACTAAAGCCTAAGAACAGCGCAACTGCTGTGTTCAGAGGGACATGCCTATGAAGAGTTACATAAGAGGAGGGAAAGTAAAAGAGAACCCAGCCTCTGGCTGAGAGGAATTCTACCCAAGGGAAGGCCACAAGGGAGAAAGAGAGAGAGACACCCATACACAGATATTTTAAAATTGGGGGGAAAGGAGGGAACAGAGAAGGAGTTTGCCTATCTGCAGTCTGCTGAGCTGGTTGGAGTACGTTGACTGATTTGATGGTCCAGAGATCAAGAGAGGAGGACACCAGCCAGGGCTTCTGAAGGTCCTAAGGAAAAGGTTGTCTGGTTCTAGAAGAAAAAGTGAAGTGGGCTGCATCTGAGCCAGCAGAGGGGATTAGACTGCCTGCTTTTGGCTAGCAGAACAGCAATAGTTATAGAAGCCCACACAAAAGAATATCAAAGAAACAATTATAACATCCTCAAAAAGAGTCCAGTAGCACCTTTAAGACTAACCAATTTTATTGTAGCATAAGCTTTCGAGAATCAAGTTCTCTTCGTCAGATGCATGATCCGAACTGGTCAAATACAGAAGAGGAGGGGAGAGAGGGGAGAAAGAAGGGGACATATATCACAAGGGGACAGGATGCAATTAGCGGGGAACATCCTGGAATTTAAAATGAGTCCTGGGTGCAAATTTGGGTTTCCTGATTTTGAATGAGCTAGGAAGGAGATTTCCCAGAAAGGTAACAAAAGGTCCATTGCCTCTAGGCAGAGCAGACAAAAAGGGCAGGCAGGATGGAGGCTTCACTCATGCTTGTGGCAGGTTGGTAGGAGACATAATATGGTATATTATGTTGTTCAGTGTTTAGCATGTGGAAGGAGCCATGGCTCAGTGGTAGAGCATCTGCTTGGCATGCAGAAGGTTCCAGTTCCAGTCCTCAGCATCTCCAGTTTAAAGGGACCAGGAAGTAGGTGATAGGAAAGACTTCCGCCTGAGACCCTGGAGAGCTGCTGCCAGTCTGAGCAGACAATACTGACGAGTCTGATTCCTTATAAGGCAGCTTCATGCGTGTTCAGGTGTTACTGCGAATGTCAAAAATGCAGAGATTGTGGACAGTTGTGAGGGAAGAATCCTGACAATCTCGTATTCGTTGATGAACAGGCCTTGGGAATGTTTAGTTTGGAGATTGAGGGGGACATGTTTGCTCATGGTCAGAGTAGTTCGAAGGTGGGACCAGCTGCCTAGGGAGGTGGTGAGCTCCCCTTCACTGGCAGTTTTCAAGAAGAGGCTGGATGAATATTTGTGAGGGATGCTTTTAGGTTCATCCTGCATTGGTCAGGGGGTTGGACTAGAAGGTCTGTATGGCCCCTTCCAACTCTCTGATTCTGTGAACTTTTGTAATTATGGCTGTACTCTATGAAATGTTGACAATAAAGTTGTTATTAACCTTTTGCAATTGTTGACTATCTCTGCATGGGGAATTCTCAGTTTGTCTTTTTCATGGGAATTTCTTCACATGTTTATTTTTATAAACATGATTCATAGCTAAGAGATCAAATTCATAAGTGAATTCACTGTTAGATATTAAAAAGATTTGTCTTAAATGTCAGTCTGGTAGAACAACCTTGAAAGCTATATGCAGCTCGCCAGAAGAACAAATGGTTTGTTCTAAAGATTTTGAGAACTTGACAAAGTAATCACTAGAATGGTGAGAGGGACATAATTTTTGCCGTTATGCAAGCAGTATAAAGTGTTTAAATGATATTTGATCATTTGATTTGAGGAACAACAAGTCACTTCTGTTCTGCAGCATAACAATTGTCTATAATTTACTGAGAAACGTTTATGTGTACATTATTGAAGGAAATTTCCTGGAATATTTTTCTTTATTTGACTTACTTATTTTTAAATAACAAATATAAAGATTTGTCTCTGTTCCCAGGTTTTGATAATGAAGAGAACATTATAAATCAATATTCTCCACAGTAAAAGACTGTAGAAATATTAAGTAGATCCTCCCAGCCTCTTTATGACTTTGGCTCTGCTAAATTGGACTTCTGTAGATTTATATAGGGAAAATGTGCTTTCCTGAGGCATTATTACTATAGCTACCAAATTTATCATTTTATAAACATTTTTGAATATGCCTAGAAATTCTGAATTTTTTTCTTAAAAATTAATATCTGTTTTGTGGAAGTAAGAGGAACAGCTTGATACCCAAGTGTTTAAATAAAGAGAGGGCAGGATTTGGCTTTTTCATTTGCACACTCCATCTTCTGAAAATAAATAAAAAATACCCTTCACCTTCTACTTTATATATGGACCTGTAAAAAAAAATACATGTGGGTATGCTGTCGCATGGTCCTATTTGCTCTGCATCTGTTTCTAACTGCTGTCATTCTTGTAGAACAGTGCTTCTAAATATGAGTGTACACGAAGAAGAAGAAGAAGAAGAAGAAGAAGAAGAAGAAGAAGAAGAAGAAGAAGAAGAAGAAGAAATCTGAGTGATCCATATCTGGATTTCAGGGATACCAAAAAAATTCAGTATCCCTGAAATCTGGGTCAATTTCTCCCTCTGAGGCGGAGGACATCTTGGGTGATTCCCACCATCCAATCAGGGAGGCAGGAACTAACTTTCTTCCTCTTCCTGTCTAGCCTGTGGGACCACCCTCTCTTCAGTTCTGTTCCTGCCTCCAGGGAGAGCAGTTCTTGAGCAGACTAGCTCTGCTGCCTTTTTTCTCTTTATCTCTTATTTATCTTTCTTAGATCTCATTAACAGATCATGGAGAAGACAGATCTTCCCATTCAGATACCACTTCAGATCAAAACCCATCTGAGCCAAGGTCACCAACCCAATGCAAAGCAAAAGATTCATGACCCCTCAAGAACAACAAATATTTACAGGTGTAAGAATCAGGTTAGGCATGTCTTCCTATCAATGACTTAGAAAGGTGAGCAATTTGTCTGGCCCTCCTCCAGTTCGGAGTTCTGTATGGACAAGGTTGCAGACAAAATGTATATAAACAAGCAGGGGGGATTTAAGACCTCAAGGCAAAACAAGGTGGCAGCAAGGATACTTACCTGGGAGGATGGTCACCTAGCTTTGATCAGAACTGTACACATCAAAGGCATATCCAATGCCTAGGCAGACCGGCTGAGGGGACAACAGGGGAATAGTCCCTTAAGAAACATCTCATAACGATTCGATTTCGTTTTCTCGGCCATGTCAGACGCTCCTCTCCGCAGGTCCGGGAGGAAGCGCCTGAGCAGCCTGACCGGGAGGCTGATCTGCGAAGATTACCCCCCAGGACTCCCAGTGAGGGAGGCAGGGTCTGGGACATGGCGGGAAGAGCCCCCTGAAATCGATGCGGGGGGTAAATTGCCCGTTTGTCCCTATGGAGGCCGGCAGACGTGCGCGGCACCTTGAGTGCTGCCTGGCCATGGAAAACAGCAAAGAGCAGAACTAGGCGGAAGCCTGTAAGTAAGCGAATCCCTTCTGTTATTACAAGCGCACGCGAAGGAGTGGTGGGATCTGAAGCTAAGAAGGCTCGCTCTTCCCCCTCGCTGAGTTTCAGAATTTGGTTGGCGGTCCCCCCCCCCTAAAATGGCAGCGAAAAAGCAGAGTCCCGCTTTGGGCAAGTCAATTTCGGCTGCCCTGCAGGCGAAAGGAGAGTCGCTCGAAGACTTGGTGAAAAGGTCGGTTATCGAAGCCATAAAGCCCTTTGTTGACAAGCTGAATGAAACAGATCAAAGGGTGGGCTTAATTGAGAGCGAAGTGAAAACCATCAAGGAAGCAGCGGGGGGGGGGGCAGAGAAGTCTGCCCGGGAAAATGCGTCACTCGTGAGGGCAACGAATAAAGAGTTAAAGCTGGTGGAGAACCAGCTCATCGGGCTACAAGTGGAACGAACACAGACAATTTTGCGCCTCCAGAACGTGAAAGAGGAGGAAAATGAGGATTTATGGGGTCTGGCCTCGGAACTATTGGCGACACCCGCGAGGGCAACTAAGAGGTAGAGGTAAAGAAGAGGTAGAGGTAGAGGTAGAGAAGAGGTAAAAAGCGCCATTTTGGAAGTCCATCGGGCTTCTTCAAAATATGCAACGAAGCGTCAGCTGCCTCACGAGATCATCATCGAGTTTTCATCTAAAAGGATCCGAGACACTATCCTATACAACTCATATAATGCGGATCTGGATTTTCTGGGTAATAAAGTCAAGATACTGAAGGACGTCCCATTTTTAGTTCGGAAAAGAAGATTTAAGTATAAAAAGCTCGCAGCTCTTCTGAGGGAACGTGGAATAAAGTACAAATGGCTATTTCCGGAAGGTATTTGGTGTTCAGTTACAAAGATCAAGCTTACAAGATAACATCAGAAGATCAATTAAGGGATTTTGAGGACAAAAATCAAGAATTTCAGCAAGACACCAAGCAAGAAGAAAAGGCGAAGTCTGAAGGGGGGGGGGAGGGAATGAGCACTGTGGCTGCAGTTGCTCAGAGAGAATTGCGTCCGAGGCCCAGGGGGGGGGGGAGGAAGACTTAATTTGAATTGTAATTTGTATTTTGCAAGGTCAGCCACTCCATCAATATTATACAAAGTTTTAATTTTTTAATAATGGCAGTATGAAGGGAAAGCATTATGTGTAGTGTAGTGTTGTTATATGTTGCTGTTTTTTTTTCTTTCCTTCCCCTGCCCCCCTTCTCTCCCTTTGTATTGTTAGTCAATGTAGTTAATAAAAAAATTAAAAAAAAATAAAAAGAAACATCTCATAACATTGCACTTTGCAACACCTCATGGACATGTGTGCGTCCTAACACAGCCATCAACTACCGGGGTACATGACAAGATTTGTTCTACCCACAAGCAGATGCCCTGACATTGCAGTGGCCATTAGGCCTCCTCTATGTATTACTACCCTTACCAGTAACAGATCATGCCTTTCCACCCTCCAACAGATGGTGATATTTCCACCTCTCATCCTACTGACCTCTCCGGTCAAGTTACAGCAGGGACCGAGTTGGCTCTCTCATTTAGACTTACTCTGCTTAACCGTGTGGAAATAGAAAGGAACACCTTCCTAAGATGGGGATATTCCTGAGAGGAGGCCAACACTCTCCTAGCATTCAGAAAACAGTTTATGCTCAGAATTTACAACTCCTATTGGGAAGCCCTCACTCAGTAGACATTTTACACAGCCCTGATCAAACATCCATTTGAACTGGTCAAAGATGTTCCCCTGGGAAGGCTGAGAATGAAGACTATCTTCCTTATTATGTCCGTGTCTGCCAGAAGATTTAATCAGACCTGAACTCTGTATCTTTCCCAATGGTAAGGTGATGCCTCGTACTGTCTTCCAAAAGCGTATTCCAAACTGCATAGTTTGCAAGAGATAAGGCTACCATATTTCTACCTCTACCCTAAATAGACTAGGGAGAGGCTCTGACACAACCTAGATGTCAGAAGGAGGCTCAAGGCCTATCTGCTCCAAACAGTGCAAATTAGAAAGTCAGTCTTAGACTCAAAACACATGATATGAAAAACCTTGATTCAACTCGTGTTCTCTTACCTAAAGGTTTGTCGGGAACTGTAGGCATCCTTGCAGCTTAAAGTTTAGCATTTACAGAGCAGCAGGGAGAGACGTGCAGGTGTCCTTGCAGCTTAAAGTTTAGCATTTACAGTGCAGGCGTCCTTGCAGCTTAAAGTTTAGCATTTACAGAGCAGCAGGGAGGGAAGTGCAGGTGTGGGGTGCCTTTCCTCCCACTCTCAAGGTGCATCACAGCATTTTCCCTTCCCCTCACCCAACCTGGCCCTGCAGAGCGATGCCTGGCTGCACCAGGAGACTTTAAGCTGTAAGGACCCCCGCACTTCCCTCTCTGCTGCTCTGTAAATGCTAAACTTTAAGCTGCTAGGACACCTGCACGTCTCTCCCTGCTGCTCTGTAAATGCTAAACTTTAAGCAGCAAGGATGCCTACAGTTCCCGACAAACCTTTAGGTAAGAGAACACAAGTTGAATCTAGGTTTTTCGTCTCGTGTGTTTTGACTCTTACTGTTCGTAAATATATCTCCCCTCAATTTGGGGAAGAAAATGTCTTCAGCAGTGGTAGGTGCCAATAGCAAAACATACACTATCGAAACTCCTAAAAACTCTCTTCGTAGAGGTTCCTTGTGGAATACCAGCTCACTCTTTGAGGAGTGCTACTACCAGTGCAGCATTACACAGGAACACTTCTGTAGAAGAAGTCTGCAAGGCAGCAACAAGGTTGTCGACACTGACTAGTAGAAAAGTACTGCAGTGCATGATCGTGGATGAAGACCACATCCCACCCAGAAACTGGAAACTACTTTGGGAGCACCCAAGATGTCCTCTGCCTCAGAGGGAGAACGGACCTTTGGACACTTACTGTGAAGGGTCCTTCTCCTCTGAGGAAAGGAGGACATCTTGCCCTCCCCGGGCCTCCGTCCTTCTCTACCCTGCTGCCTCATTCTTCTACCTCCTCTGGGTTATGCTTTATTTACAGTACATGTTAATGCAACAGGTGTTTTTTCTCTCAGTATTGACAGTGTTACTGCTTTGTGGAGTCACCTGAACTGAAGAGAGGGTGGTCCCACAGGCTAGACAGGAAGAGGAAGAAAGTTAGTTCCTGCCTCCCTGATTGGACGGTGGGAATCACCCAAGATGTCCCCCTTTCCTCAGAGGAGAAGGACCCTTCACGGTAAATGTCCAAAGGTCCGTTCTCTAATCTGGTTAGAGAATCCCAAATTTATCTAGCCATTATTCCTTATAATAATGGGGGGAACTATCTGGGAGGCTGGTGGGTTCATTTTTCAAGCAAACCACCAAATTTGTATGGAACTTACTCCTTTCTGTCCACTTAAGATCCTCCAAGTTTCAGAAAGTTTGGGCCCCAGGGTCCAATTCTATGGGCCCCTGAACAAGCTGCCCCTAGTCACTTTCCATTGTTTCTCCTGGAGGAAACATATTAAAGGTTTTCCAGGCAAAGAGAAACCTTAAGCAAAGACAACCCTTGGCCAAAAGCCAGTCCCAAACGCAAGTACCACTCCTGTGCAAACTGAGCCAACAAAGGCCAACAGAACCAAAGTGAAGGAGGGGAACCATTGTCAAACCTGAGAATCCCTATGTCCAACCAGAGAACCTCAATGTAAAAGTAGAGAATCCCTGCCCAAGCTGAAACAAGGGGGGGGGGGAGTGAGGCTTGCTGGAGCTGCAGTGTTTAAAAGGCAGCCAACAGTGGTTTGAAGGGTTCTTTTGGTGCTTGGGTGGGGGGTGGAGGAGCAGGCAAAATGGGAATCTGCATGCTGCTTCCTGTCCCTTTCCAGCCTCTCGCATCTATCTTTGCCTCCACTTCATGCCACTTCCCTCTTGCTCACACCCCTGCCCTCTTGCTCTATGCTACTCCACCTCTTCTGTGGCTGCCTGCAGCCAAATAATCCAGCCCAGCTGAGTTCGGTTCCTTGGGTCCAGTCCAGGATTCTCTTATGTGATCCAGCATAGCCGAATTATGCCAAGTTGGCATAAATCCAGCTTTAAAGCCAGATCATGAATCCTGTATCATGCACCTCTAGTTCTGAATGCAAAGTCGAGTCCTTTTGTAGGCATGGATGGTTCTCAGGAGGAACCCAAGTCCCTGTTCTCTACTGAATGGGTGAGGAGATACAGCTTTCTGTCCTAATTGCAACCTGTGTGAGAGAGTGGTATTTGAAATACACTGAGGATTCAAGATACCTTTTGTCTATATGGAGGCCAAAACTCCTCCGTGTATTCATTGGTTAGATCTGGAGGCACTGTGCTGGTGTCATTCACTCTGACCCCTCCATTGCCCCTGTTTCATAGTTTACTGCTAGGCTTGTACAATATCTTTTTGACATTAAATTCACTGTTCTATAATTTTCTTCCAAGGCATTCTTTCTTTGTCATGCAGTTTATCCTTATATTCAATTCTTGTTTCGCCCTTCTCTCTCTCTCTCTGTGTCTAAAGAAGGGAGTTCTGACTCTTGAAAGCTTACACCCTGAGAATCTTGTTGGTCTGTAAAATGCCACTGGACTCAAATCCTGATGGTCAGTCTTGAGCCAAGCTACAAGAGATAAATTACACAAGGAAGAGCACATGAAGGGAATCACAATGTTAGCTGGGAAGCTGAGTTTTAAAAGAGATTGGAAGGTTTTGTCAATTTTCCCTCTCTACAGAGCCAGGGAGATCACTGCTCAGAGGGTTTGTTAATTTCCTTTTTGCCTCCTGAAGGCTCTGTCAGTTTCACCTCTCCTTCTAAGAGGCAAAGAGGAAATAAACAAACCCTCTGAACAGGGATCTCTCTGACTCTGTAGAGAGAGGAAATTGACAAAGGCCAAATCCACACCTCTCAAGTTTTCCGCTTTTCCCCCGTCCATTATTCGCTTCTCAGAGGGCTGTTCACATACTCTTACCTCAATCCCGCCATTCTCTCGCGTCTTTCGTGTTGCGCCTCAGACGAATTTGTCATGCTTTCAAATGCTTCTCTTGCACGGTTCTCACCGTGGATGTGGATAAATAGAAGCGTTTCACAAGGAGACCGCCCCCCCTTCAAACCACCCCACTTCCGTGTTTGCAGCCTTTCTGGAACACCATCCCTCTTTGCCGTGCAATTATCAAGCTTTTCCACTCTCTCCACAGCATGCCTGCCTGCCCGCCCTTTCCCTTCCCCCCCCTTTTTAAAGGGGACTTTCCCAGCATTGTTGCGTAATCCCGGCCATAAATCTTAATTGGGGTGCTCCAAAATCCCCACGGAAACATCAAGGGGTGGCGTCATTTCCATTTCCGTGTCATTTTTAGGATGCCGGACAGTCAGAAATATTGGTGGCTGTTAAAATTATTTTTTTTTTAACTGTTGAAATTACCGTTATAGCGGAAATCCATCATTCTAACATTACATTCAAGCATCAAATAATTAGTCTGCCCGTTTGGAGAGTTTGGATCACCCCCACACCCCCAATATCACTGCAAATTAGCCTGCCAGAATAATGGTCCAATGGATTTCAAAGAAGAAGGCATAGAATAACATTAACTGATCGCAGGCATCATAGGGGCGTGGCCTCGCCATAGCAATTTAGCAAAAAAAACGGTATAGCAGAAATCTGATGAAAAAATGAAAAAAAAAATGAACGTGATGTCGTCATCGGCGATGTCGGATCTAAACCTGCTCCGTATTGCGCGATTCTACCAGGGATGTGGACGAAGTATAGCATGAGGCAGCGGCAGTAAGAGAAGGGATGTGAACACAGACTGGGACATTGCGGGATAGAATCCAGTGCGATTAATGCACGTGAAAAGCGGAAGGTAGGGAAGTATGGATTCGGCCAAAGCCTTCCGATCTCTTTTAAAACTCAGCTTTCCGGCTAACATTGCGACTCCCTTCATGTGCTCCTCCTCATGTAATTTGTCTCTTGTAGCTTAGTTCCTTGTCTCTGGCACATGTTCCCGAGAGCCTGGATATATGCATCACACTTTATGAGTTCCCCACAAGGAACATGTATAAATGTGTTAAGTACATCTGCTGCTATAAAATGTGAATCAGTCCCCAGGATATCGGCAGGGTGTGGCCGTACTGCAGGATAACTGACTTATTCATTCTAAGCCTTGTGTCCTGCTAAGCAGAGTGTTCTCTGAAAGGGTTATAATTAAGCTGAAAATGATCCTCGTATCATTTCCCGTTACAGGTTTCCCTTGGAAAATATGTTTGGAAGAGCTTGTTAACATAATTCACGTATTAAAACGTGCATAATCAAGTTTAAAACTTAGAGTTGTCATGAACCATTTAATGTTCTAGCATGACCATGATAATTATGGTTCTAATGGTGGAAAGGGAGCATGCTTCACAAAAAGGCTGTTGTAAAGGCTGATGATGGCGCTGTATTTGATTAGCTTTCAAGAAATGCCACAGGCACTAAAAGTTCTGCGGGTCATGAAGTTTGCAATGGGCGGCTGCAGCTTGAACAGTATGTAGGAAGTGGTGCTTTAGTTCATGAAAGGATTAGTTTTTAGTAGAACCATCTGTCTTTCTATCAAAGATGCCACGCATGATTTTCTGACTCAAACAAGTTTAAATGAATTTTTCTCTCATGGGGAAAACTTGTAGTGTAGGTCTCTATTACTATATTCAAAGTGTTCCTGCAACTTATCATTTATGGCATGTCAACAGGATTCTATTTAGCATTCTAAGGTTTGCTCAGCTATAGTCCTGACTGTATCTGAGGAACAATTTTATCATTTTTAAGTCATTTCAATGCAAACAGTGACCTGTAACCACCCATACACAGAAGGTACATGGAATTTTCCCACATTCTTTCCTGTTCCCCTAATCCTTTCTGACTCCATGTTGCATGCACAGATGGTTTGCTACAGGCCATTGTTTAAGAAAGCTGGTGCCTTACAGGAGAAATCCATTCTAATTACAAATGAGAAGATTATTAGTAGCAAAAGAACGTATTTTTACAATCTGCTTCATAGCAATGGTACCTGCTTAAACTCCTGACAAGGTGTGGTTATGTCGCAGCTTTTTCAGGTCAAGACTGGACACTGCCATCTGCACATTTCATGGAAAAATCAGAAGAATAGTTGCCATCACTATTTTGTTTCCTTGAAGACCTACCTGGGAAGCAAAAATGCCTCAGGAGCAAGCCAAACTCAGCGCCATCAACATGAGCCAGCACTGCAGGAGCCGGCAAGCATCGCCAAAAAAGGATGAGGCTCAGCCATGACCTCCTGCCACAGTGCTGTGCAAAAAGGCAACTGGTTATTGACACAGATTAGCGTTGCCACTGAATGGACCGAGCCAAATTACTCCAATAGTATTGGCAGAGCTACTGGGGCTTGCTCTGCTTGTTCTTGGACCACCAGTAAATTTCCTGATAAAGGTAACTGGCCAGTCTGCCTCTGGCCAGAGAGGAACTCCACACAGGGATATATTACTGGTTTCTGATCTCCCCCTTTCAGAAATGTTCTATGCTAAATCCTGAACGTGCTTTGAATATTTTTGCTTTGGTAGATCTCAAGGTTCATTTCCCCTCAAACTGCCCCAAACTTGTGTTTAAAAGCCTGCTCAGATTTGGGGGGCTGTTTCACTTTATATTGAATTGGCTAGGTCTAAATAGTAATATTAATAATAACAACAACCTCATTTGATTTATATACCATCCTTCAGGACAACTTCAAGCCCACTCAGAATGGTTTACAAAATGTGTTATTATTATATCCTCATGACAATCACCCTGTGATGTGGGTGGGGCTGAGAGAGCTCCAAGAAGCTGTGATTGGCCCAAGGTCACCCAGCTTGTTTCAAGTGGAGGAGTGGGGAATCAAACCCAGTTCTCCAGATTAGAGTCCTGTTGCTCTTAACCACTACACCATTTGTAAAAATTATTCTTTTGTAATCGGAAAAGCTTTGATTTAATGTATGCACAACCTTGTTTTTCATTTTGCTGGTAAATGACCTGCTGGCATATCAAGCAACACCACGAACTATCTAAACATACAGCTATTAAAATACAAAATATTTAGTAATATAATTTCACTTGGCCTAATTGCTAGACGAGTAATGCTAATGTGGTTGGATTTAATTTTGGAGCGAAGGCGGTGGAGCCAGCTGCATTTCATGACAGGCTGGGCCAGACAAGGGAAGTATCCACTACTTTACTGGAACAGGCTTCTTGTATAGAATGTAGCTCCAGTCCTGCTGAGGTAAAGAATTCCAGCTGTCGGCCGGCTATTGGCTACGTCTTCCTTAGTTCTAAATGTGAAAACAAATTATATTAAACAGGAGCCTTGAAAGAGAAGCAGGAGGTGTAGTGTATAGCACTTGTTGCTGACCAAGACCCAGGTCTGTAAGACACTGCAAGTGGGTAGGCCACTTCCTTCATCCTCAGCTATGCTGCCAGACAACATACAAGTGGATGTGGTGTGAAATTATAACATAACTCAAGCAATCAATGTGGGAACATTTTTTTTATTTGGATGTTTTCTTTAAATGGACTGTTCCCATTTCTACTAGTTAAAGCCTTCTTTCTAACCCAATGTTACTTTTGAAAGTTAAGGAATAGCTTTTCTGTGTTGGTATTTAAGGTAGAATCATAGAATCATAGGGCTGAAAGGAACCTCTAGGGTCATCTAGTCTAATCCCCTGTACAATGCAGGAAATTCACAGTTACCTCCCCGCCCCAAACATACCCGGTGACCCTTACTGCATGCCCAGAAGATGGCAAAACACCATCAGGATCCCTAGCCAAAGTGACCTGGGGAAAATTGCAACCTGACCCCTAGGTTGCGATTGGCCTTACCCTGGGCATGTAAGAAGGGGCCATGAGAACTGAACACTGATATATCCCTTCCTGCCTTCCTTCTCATGATCTTCCTAGGTTCACAGAATACGGATTGCTGCCAGACAGCCATCTGGCCTCTGCTTTAAAACCTCCAGAGAAGGAGAGCTGCCACCTCCCAAGGTGGCGGGGAAGTTATTATGCCATCTTTTTAAAGAGGTGTCTAAATGGAATCTAAATGTGTCTAAAAGGAGTCAGTAGGAAACATACAGTGCAATCCTGAGCAGAGTTACTCCAGTCTAAGCTGATTGCTTTCCACTGACTGCTTTGCCCCTTATTGAAGGGGTTAGATTAGGCCTGGTTTACCCATATAGGAGAATGAACTGGCGTAGCCCTGAAGTGGTCAATTATCGCCCAGTCTCGAACCTCCCGTTTCTGGGAAAGGTGATTGAGCAGGCGGCGGTGGGACAGATACAGGGTTTTCTGAATGATGTCTCGGCCCTAGATCCCTTTCAGTCTGGGTTCCGGACAGGACATGGGACGGAGATGCTGCTGGTCGCCCTCACGGACGACCTTCGCAGACATCTGGACCGAGGTGGTTCAGCGCTGCTGATATTATTGGATTTGTCAGCAGCGTTTGACACAGTCAATTACAATCTTCTGACTCACTGCCTTGCCGATGTGGGGATACGAGGGACTGCCTTTTACAGTGGCTTGTCTCTTTTCTCCACAGTCGGGGACAGAGGGTGGCGCTTGGGGAGAAATTGTCACCCCGTCACCCATTGGTGTGTGGGGTCCCACAGGGGGCAATACTCTCCCCTTTACTGCTTAACACCTATATGCGCCCCCTTGCCCAGCTGGTGCGAAGTTTTAGGCTTGGGTGCCATCAATATGCAGATGACACCCAGCTGTATCTGATGATGGACAGCCAGCCCAGCTCAGCCCCAGATGTCCTGGAACATGCATTTGCAGCCGTGACTGATTGGTTGAAACAGAGTCGACTGAAACTGAACCCAACAAAGACGGAGGTCCTATACTTGAGCCATGGGGGACTGGATTCGGGACTCCGTCTCCTGACCCTCAATGGGGCACAGCTTGTGCCAGTTCCAAGGGTTAAGAGCCTGGGGGTGATCCTAGATGCCTCCCTGAAAATGGAGGCACAGGTCACAGCAGTTGTCAGGTCTTCTTTTTTCCACCTGCGGCAGACCAGACAACTTGTCCCTTACCTGTCTACCTGTGACTTAACTACAGTGATCCAGGCAACGGTCATCTCTAGGTTGGATTACTGTAACTCGCTCTACGCAGGCCTACCCTTGTGCCTGACCCGAAGATTAAAGCTGGTGCAAAATGCAGTGGCGTGCATCATTATGAAAGCACCAAATAGGGCGCATATTACACCAGTATTGCGCGAGCTGCATTGGTTGCCAATGGAGTATCAGATCAGGTTCAAGGTTTTGGTATTGACCTATAAGGCCCTGTGAGGACTGGGGCCAGCGTACCTGAGGGACCGTCTCTCCCCATATATTCCCCAGAGGACTCTCCGATCAGGAGAAAAGAAATTGCTATCAGTCCCTGGCTCCAAGGAGGCCTGCCTGGCCTCGACTAGAGCAAGAGCTTTCTCAGTCCTGGCTCCTACCTGGTGGAACATTCTGTCTACCGAGACCAGGGCCCGGCAGGATCTACTATTTTTCTACCAGGCCTGTAAGACAGAGTTGTTCCGCCAGGCTTATGGCTGAGGCTGGGCCTCCACTGGCTGGAGGATATAACATCTACTCCCCTCCCTATGAGAGCTGCCCACCACTGTTCTGAAGCTGCTGCCATGTTCAATTGCACTGTTGCACTTTCTGTAATCAACGATATTGCCGCCACCAAGAAAAGAGTGCTGCTATTTTTAATATCTTTATACAATGTTTTTAATGTTTTATGTTGAATGTTTAATGAAATGTTTTAAATGTTTTAATGTTGTTATCCGCCCTGAGCCTGCTTGCTGGGAGGACGGAATATAAATACGATAAAATAAATAGAATAGAATAGAATAGAATAGAATAGAATAGAATAGAATAGAATAGAATAGAATAGAATAGAATAGAATAGAATAGAATAGAATAGAATAGAATATACCAACTAGGACAGGATACTGTGGATTCTAGCTTTGAATGATAGTAAAGTGTCCAGTAGCACCTTTAAGACTAACTAACTTTATTGTAGCATAAGCTTTCAAGAATCACAGTTCTCTTTGTCACATGCATCTGACAAGAACTGTGGTTCTCAAAAACTTATGCTACAATAAAGTTGGTTAGTCTTAAAGGTGCTATTGGACACTTTACTATTTTGCGACTACAGATATATAACTCCTTTCAATCTATAGCTTTGAATGTTCTATCATATTAAAAAATCTATATAAATAGAGAATTAGCACAGCAGGGAGAAAATTCTAGCCCTTCTCTTTGCTTTCTTTAGTGTTTTTCTGTTTTCAGGGAGTTTTGAGCATATGGGACCTGCCACCCTGCATGAAGTGGAGCATTGAATTCTGCCAACTCATTCCCTGCGTGTGTCTCCTAGGCCTAAAAAATATTCAGGGTTAATTAGGAAGTTACAGAGGGGGGTAATCAGAAGAGTAGGGAAGTAAAACATGCAGAACATTTGTCTCTTTAAAAAAGGCCGGAGGCAATTTATGTTTAAGCTTTGGAAGACAATTACTGTTTTTGATAAATACAATATGTTATTTACTATACTATACATCTCAAGAAAATAGTTATTTTCCCTAATCATTTTCACTTGGCAGTCGCAGACCAAATTAGCCATGAGCAAGATCACTTGTTTCCTCCTACTTCCTTGCATTTGGGAGATGTCATCAATTAACCGAAACAGATAATCTTTGCCTGCCTGCCTCTGCCACATGCGAGAGCGAAGAAAAATTGATGCCCCTGCTAAGAGTGTGCTGGCCCAAGAATCTGAAAAATTCTGTTTTGCTTCCAATATTAGTGTATGGCATGGCATGGCATGGCACTGGTATATTCGGAATGAACAGCTCAATAACCAGAGTATTTCTGTGTATATCAACTTTACTTATCAACAGTATAGAAGTTGCCATCAGAAAACATGAATGAACTATGCCATTTTACACAAATTTAGTCCTTGGGGTAACACAGTGCAATCCTAAACAGAGTTATAAGCCCATGGATTTAGAAGGCTGTCACTGTTTTTAGGAATGCACACCACCAAATTGGTATTTATGGTGAACTGAGCTGTCTTGGTTAGCAACGCTTTTAAAAGTATGCTCTGTAACCTTTCCAGGCCATGTTCTCCCTTTGACTGAATGCATGGATAGGGGAGCAGGATTGTGCATACTATCCCTGCTCCTAAGGATGTGCATTGTGTGTGTGTGTGGGGGGGCTATTACTAGGATTTCAGGAATGGGTTGCTTACTGGAATTCTGGAGTATTTGGGTTCCTCTATACCATTTCCAAATTCTGATTCATCTTTTCCTTCCTTCCTTCCTTCCTTCCTTCCTTCCTTCCTTCCTTCCTTCCTTCCTTCCTTCCTTCCTTCCTTCCTTCCTTCCTTTCTTTCTTTCTAATTCCACATTTTTTTGTGTTCATTAGTCCCTATGGGGGGACTATTTCAGGGGTGCTGGAGTGACTGTTTTGCAACCAAATGGCAACAAAATTCCCAGGATCCTAGCCTCACTTGTTCACTACAAATGCACCAAATTTCAAGTGAATGGAAGGGGTCCAATTCTACAGGCCCAAACAAGGTGCTCCTAGCCATCCTACTTGTCTCCATTGTTCCTTATGGTGAGAAAATCCATGCTTTCTCCAGGGCAAATAACCACTGGCCAAAAGCCTCCCAGTGAAATAGAACTGAGCCCAATAGAATCATCAAACCAGAGAATCCCTGTAGAACCATGGGCCATTCTGGCAAGGTCTCCACAACCAATGTCAAACCACAGAAGCCAAGCAGAGGCCAAGGCCAATGTGGCAAGCCCAACAGAACCAATGTCAAACCAGAGAATCTGAGCCAAATCAACCTGGCAAGCAAGTACCAAGGCAAGGTCTCAGAAAGCAAAAGGGGAGAGGTTTGGAGGTATCTCTCTCCCCAGTCTGCAGCCTGTACCATCACTGGATCAGAAGAGCCCAGAGACAAAGCTGCAGCTTCCCTTCATCACTGGAATTCCAGTTCCATCCCACCCCTGTAAAGAAGAAAAACAGCAACAATATAGCATGCATGAGCTTTATGTTAGGTGCTTCTGTGAGTTCTTGTTTTGTCTACTTTCCAGACATCTCTTCTTGTTCCTATGATACCTTCTTTTTGAGAGTGACAAGAAGAGAAATTTTGGCACCATGCTTATTTATTTTCTGCAAAGAATTGTGCCAAGAGGTTCTGAGCTCCACCAACATCCCTCCATACCGTACAGCATCTAGTTTCAGCTGAGTTTTTTAAAAAAGTTTTTTTAATAATGCAGTTTGGAATGTAGATTTGATATAGAACTAGTCAAATTGGATAACTTCCCTGTTGTTTCTTTCTACTTTTGAGTTTTGGAAAGAGTGTTTTTTCTTGACTTCCCAACATAGACTGAGAAAAGTTGCAGACACAAGCATGAGCTCACTTCACTCACTCTCAAAGTCCAAATCTGAATAGTTGAAGAGTGGCAAGTTGACCTTGAGGAAGATCAACTGCTCAACCCTCCAGGGGAGCAGATGGCAAATGCTGCCCATCTGGAAAAAAGCATGCTCACTCTGTACACTCACCACAGGACATGAGAGGAGCGTCTGAGCCATAAGAAAGAAGTCTGGCCAGACCACCTCTTTCCTAGTCCAGTAGCTCAGTAGAAGGGTGGAACTCAACTCATAGGTCTCAGCTAAGTAGTCTCTCACCATTGTGTCCACCAAAGCCTTGCCCTGAAATGGAGTCAAGCAGTAGTCAGGCCTGCTTTTTATCCTCTTTGCTCATGGTCAGAAAGCTACTGGGTAGCTGGGAGAGCTATTCCCCCCCCCCCGCCCCGTTGCCTGTGACTTCTAGAAATATTCAGAATCTGGATACTAGTATTCCTGAGAATCCCTAATATCATCCAGATACCCAAATGTACCCGAGGAAAATGGTATGATATTTTTGAGTATACAGATTGAATATATCTGATATCTGAGCTCACATCCTTAACTGCTCCCTGATTTACATGTGTTCTAATGCAGTTGTAAGTAGAACATATACATATATGCAGGAGTGTGTGCATAGATCCTGCTTGCAGACAAAAAACTCTTCAAAAAGAAATATCCTTGATCCACATGTACAATGTGGATGTATTTGCAACAGCTCTGTTCAGATCTTCATCTGGACATGTGATACCTTAAAATCTAAACATTCATTAATGACATAAATGCTCATGAGCCAGAGCCCACTTCCTGAAATGCATTGTGTGCTGAAACATATATGCACCTATGTATAAACAGATGGGTTGGGGTGTTATTACAAAGTGAGGTCAGAAGGCCAATGACGAGAAAATGGGCAAATGGTTTTAGCCTATCTACAGAAGGCTGTGGAAGCAAGTGTATTTCTGAAGCATTTCTTATTACTATCCAGTCGTCAGCAGTCGGGGGAGTAAGACTGGGAGAAAGGGGATAGCATCAGGGGCCATGTGGAGGGGCTGTGGCTCAGTGGCAGAT
The DNA here is from genome assembly GCF_028583425.1 of Eublepharis macularius. NCBI lineage: Eukaryota > Metazoa > Chordata > Lepidosauria > Squamata > Eublepharidae > Eublepharis > Eublepharis macularius. Next base: position 13,640,165 of record NC_072793.1, on the reverse strand, counting down.
CGTCTGCTTGGCATGCAGAAGGTCCCAGGTTCAATCCCCGGCATCTCCAGTTAAAAGGACCAGGCAGTAGGTGATGCGAAAGATCTCGGCCTGGGGCCCTGGAGAACTGCTGCCAGTCAGAGTAGGCCGTACTGAACCTGATGGACCAATGGGCTGATTCAGTATAAGGCTGCTTCATATATGTTTGTTCATCAGCCAGAAGGACTTAATAAAGGAGTGGGGTGTGGATGGGGTGCCACAGAGTCATGATGTCAGAGGAGGTGGAAACATCCCTACATTAATGGTATTTTGTCCTTCCGTGTATGCCACTTTGAGGCTCCTTCTAGATGGAAAGGTAGAGTAGAAATAAATAAAATATGGGACTTGCTGTACAACAGTGTGACAAGCACTCTGCAATGTGTCTTTTATATATGTCAGCATAACAATAGCAGTAATGCCGGAAAATGCCTTCTGCCAGTTAAGCACTCAGCAAGTGGACTATGGTTTATGAAGATGGAATGTGTCTAGGCAGCCACATATACGTACCTATTTTGAGTGCATTGTTCAGGCTCCTGAGTTCATGAAGGCCTATTTCTGCTTGGCGCCCTTTGGGGGAAGGGAGTCTTGCCGTCGCCTAGCAACAGGGATAGCGAAGTGGCCCCTGATTGGCTGACAGCGTGAGGGAAGTTGGCTCCTCAGGGCAGAAAAAAGGGGGGAGTATAGGTAAGCTCATGAAGGAAAAGAACACTTAAGCTTCTTCTGAGGAAAGGCAGGTTAGCCTATTCTACGTTTAGTTAGCTAGTTTTAACAAGAACAGTTGTTGTTTGTTACTTTGTTGCCTTTGCAGCTGCCTTATGGATGTTCCTGCGTCATCACACACACTCATCTATGTAAATTAACAACAACATGTATAATCCTGCATCTTGAGTTTCTGACCAACGGTGTGAAAATTCACCCAGAGAAAGAAAAAGAACTCGGAAATAGGAAAGTATTAAACAAACTAGGTGGTTCGATCTCCCCAGGGAAGGCTACTAGGAGTCTGAGGGGCTGTGAGCAGCTCTTGGGATGGGACGGCAGCCTGGGAATTGAACTCCTAGGTAGAATGCAATATATTTGGTTAGTTTCCCTGCAAAGATGAAAGTCCACTTCACACACTTAATAACTTTCCTATCCGGTATCTACAGCTTGTGGATATTGAACAGTTGTTGCATTTTAGCAATCATTGAAAAATGGATTTTCCATTGTGGATCAGATAATCCACTTGCTAATAATTCCTGTAGTGTCATTTTGGATGTTTCCTATAGTGGAAATCCCTTTAGGAATTCATTTCCTATAGTGTCAATTTTGTTGCAATTACATTTGTTAAGAAACATTTTTTAAAAATCTGCTTTGTGGCTTTTGTAGGTGTCTGAGGAAAGATTACACGAAGATTTGAAAAGTTTTTTCCAGAACTGTCACAGTCTGAACATTCTTGCTTCTCTTCTTCCATCTGACCCCACCTGCTTTTCCCCATCTCTCCTAAACAGAATGATCAGTCCCCAAATCTAACAATCCCTAGCCCATTCCTTTTCACTGTATTGTTGATTTCTTGTAGATTGTAGGAGAAATGTCTTGGGTCACTTTTGTATTCCAAATAATGTAACAAGCTAACTCGGTCTACCAACCTTAGTAACATTGTCATGCACTTCTAGCTCTTCTACCCTTACAGAGATTCATTGCTTGGCTTCATGCTCGTTCATTGCGTGACAGCCAGAATAACTATGTGGACCTCATTCTGACCACCTTAATAAATATTGTACCATAGGATCATTGGTGTGTTACATCTACAGCAAATCAGCTCCTACTGTGGGAGGCCAGAAGTCCAACAGAATAGTCCTGATCAGAATTTATTTTCTACTGACTTCTATGAATGTAGAAAGATGTAATTCTGCTTAGGACTGTACAGCACATTATCTAGAGAGCAATGCTAAGTAGGTATACTCAGAAATACGTTCCATTTTATTTAATGGGACATACTCCCAGGAAAGTGTTCTTAGACGTAAGAAATAGGCAGCTTTGGAGGTTGGACTCAATGGCATTATACCTCACTGAGGTCGCTCCGCTCTCCAAACTCCACTTTTCCCAGGCTCCACTTGCAAATTTCCAGGAATTTCCCAACCTGGAGTTGGCTTTCCTTCCTGCTCTTCCCTCTTTTCCTTGTACATTGAAAAATTCCCTCTTTTCCTTGTACACAACTTGGACATTGAAAATGTCCAGCAATAGGGAAGGCTTTGGCATCTATGCTGTTAGTTGGTTCTTGAAGGCAACTGGTTGGCTCCTGTGTGAAACAGCATGGACTAAGTGGGTCACTGGTGTGATCCAGCAGGGCTCAGCTTATGTTCCCAACAAGCCAGACTTTGTTGTGAACCACATCAAGAGAGAAATATTAAATGAGGCTTAGTCCCAGGAAGATGCTCTTAGGGTTGCACTAAAAAAGAATGACTGGTTTGTTCTCTTGTCTACCAAAAGAGATTAAACCATGGTTGGTAGGCTCATTGACGAGGAGAAATATCAGTTTGTTGTTGTGTATGATTCAAACATCATAAGTTGTGGTTTGCTGGGAACCAGGAAGTCTTCAGTTGCTAAGTCACACATAAGAAAAGGGATAGTTCACAATCAAAGAACTTCCAAGGCTTGTTCCAATGACAAACTAGATTGTTGTAGTGTCTGAACAGAGACAGCTCCATTTCCATGTAGAACTTCAGCAGTGGTTATAACAAATGTAATAAGACTAATAATCTTTGACTAATAATTTTAAAATAACACCTTCAATTTTTCCAATGTTGGAAGCTCTCAGAAGAGGGCCTGCAAGGAATCACAGGACTAGATTAGAATGTAAGATCTTTACTCCCAACCCCCAAAGTACCCCCTCAAGGATTCTCTAAACTCTCTGGTGTTTGTGCAGCTAATTTTCTCTCTCTTACCCCCTCCCTTGAATCTACATTCCAAGACACGTGGGGTATATTCAACCCTTATAGGTTGTTTTTGGGACCCCCCTCCCACATTTCCTCTTACTAATTTACGGAGTCATATTTTTCTGCATACCTGAGGAGTTCTTTGAATATGTAGACTGTCTGCATTGTATGAAAAATATGTAGATTGCCTGATTGTTACGAAACACTCCAATATGATATACTGTGACTTCTGAGATATGTACTTACTAGCAACAAAGCCCATTGTGGGGAAAAATACAATGGGCTCTAGAAAGGGGAGGGCAGGCAGGCAGGCATTCCCTCCTCCTCCATCACTGATCCCAGCCGGTGAAGGAGGAGGGTGGGCTTTGCTACCTGCTCCATGTCTGATACAGGCTGGGTAAAGGGGGGCGGGCATTGCCACCTGCTCCACTCCTGATCTTAGCCGAGTAAAGGGGAAATGGGCATTGCGTCCTGCTCTGCGCCTGATTACGGCTGGGTGAAGGGGGCAGATACTGCCACCTGCTCCAAGCCTGATCCCAGCTGGGTGAAGGGAGGATGGTGGACATTGTCACCTGCTCCATGCCTGCTCACGGCCAGGTGAAGGTGTGGTCGGCTTTGCTACCTGCTTCATGCCTGATACAGGCTGGGTAAAGGGGGGGTGGGCATTGCCACCTGCTCCGCTCCTAATACCAGCTGAGTTAAGGAGGGGGGTGAGCATTGCTACCTGCTCAGATCCTAATACTAGCTGGGTGAAAGCGAGGGGCAGGCATTGCCACCTGCTGCCATCCTGATCCTGGCCTGGGCTTCCCACCATGGCACGTTTTCTGGAGGGACATGCTGCCTTGCCTGGGCTTCCCCTGCGGCAGCGCCCTCTGGTGGTGCACCAGGGTAGGAAGTGAGTCGTCTTGAATACGCTTATTCAATTATGTAGTAAGATTCTCAGTGAAGATTTACTGAAATTAGTTAAGTAATCAATCCCTGCATTTGAAGAGGTGTGAATCTGAGCTCTTGCCTATTATTGATGAAGAATTTGAGGCCTTATTTCCTGTGAGCTCTATTTCTAAACTACTACTTTAAGGCTTTTTGAATTCTACCACATTGTCATTTTTCATCCTTTATTTACTGGCATTTCATGTTTCACTTGTGATTCCTGGTCACTCATTCCTTCTGGCTAGTGGTTCATGTTGGATAACCTCCTCTGTATTTGCATGTGATCAGAAGAGTGTCTGCTGTAAAACTGTTTCCCCTGTGTCACTTCCATCATCACTTTTCAGATATTCAAACTCTTCTACACATAGGACATGGTAGTTAAATATTTTTAATAGTCTTGTGTGTTGTTATGGAACTAGCTATTTGCTAGGAGTTATTACTTTCCTTTTCATCTCCTCCCGCACTCCACCTTAAAACAAACACATTGTGATTACCGTCTGCAGTGAAGTTGAGGTTTCTCGCCTGATCATTCACTTGGCTGCCATTCTGATTTTCCATAAGTCAACAGAAGGTAAATAAATTGCCACCCACTCTAGTTCTCAGGTTTATTAAAGACTTGATGTATTTCCAGCAGCTTTCAATTTAAAGAGGTATCGCTATAGTCCTGGCAAAATGGATGATTATCTGCTTGAACCACTTTCTTATTTAACCTTCATGGTTTTTATATGATGTATATTGGGTTCTGTCAACAGATAATGGATGGATTCGCTGCTAAGTTGTGGATATATACTTCACATTTTCCTGTTTTCTTATTATGGGTCACACTGGTCTTACTAGTAATTTCAAAACATTCCACAGCATTTGTTCACATAACAACTCAAGTTGTTACTACAAAATGACCTGAAAATATGCCCTAGCAATTATTGTCATCTGTAGAGCTGCAGGTGGAAAACCAGAGATCAGTCAGTATATGGGTTTTTAAAAAATGAGACTCGCAGTCTGTTACCTTTTATTAAATTAGTTAGTACATATTAAGTATCTCGGATATAATTTGATTGTTACCTAATATTCTGATATGTTTGATTTAATTACTTTATATATAACCTTACTCTGCCAGTGGAATTTAAAATTAGGAAAAAATTTCCGTTACACAATCTCTTGAATTTATTACCAATCCAAATGTCAGGTTGGATTAATTTTAATCTTCAGTATGTGAATGACACTAGTACCACCAATACAGAAAAGTCTTTCTGAGAAATTGCATGGATTATTACTGTTATTGTTATATACTACATAACAACAACAAATTTAGTTTGTGAGCTCACAGTTTTATAATTGTGACCTTTATTATGATCACATCAACCATCTCGTTTCTGGAAGGTGAAAGCCTTATTTTTGATAGATAATATTAGGTGTTGTGGTATGTGTAATGCTTATTTTAAGATGGATTGAAGCAAGTTGGAGCTTGTGGATGAGCAGCTAATTTTCATTAATTATGGACACTATAGTTAATGCAAATATGTGACTAGACAAGTGTTTGTCTTTAGGTTTTAGAAGTAGAAGTAAAACTAGACTACCTAGTGGGTGCATCACAAAGTGAAACAGTTTACCTGTTGAAAATGATTGACTGCTCATCCTCAGAACATTTTGTTCTCAAGTTTTATGTCCATTTTTGTGTACTGGTAATTTGTACAACTCAGGCTTCAACAGTGTTTTCAGTTGGCAAAGTGTTATCTAAAACTATACCAAATATGAGCTTTTATTTAGATACTTTTTTGGAGTGTGGAAATTACTTATATTTGGCTTCAATAAGTCAAACCATTCACTTGTGAAATTTAAAAAAGATGAGGGGTCAAGAAGGCCCTGAAGCTGTTAATTATCAGATTCAGACATGGTTCAGTTTTATAATGCTACAGGATCCTTCAGTACCACAGGTAGCATTGCCAGTACTAAGCCTGGTGCAAAACGGCAACTGGATTTCAGGGGGTGTTCAGAGCTCTTCAGCATACATGTGAACAGGGCTTTTTTCTGGGAAAAGAGGTGGTGGAACTCAGTGTTACTATCTGTGCGTGCACTCCTGGGAATGTGTGATGACATCACTTCCCGGAAGTAACCACTTCCTGGAAGTGACATCACTCCTGGAAGTGCTCCCACTCCCGGAAGTGATGTCATCATGCAGGGCGTGGCCGCCCCAGGAGCGCTCCCATAATTCAAGGCTGCTGGCCTCCCTGCCCTTTACCTAGCAGTAATGTTCTCTCTAAGCGGTGCAGTGTTGTGAGCCAGAAATCTACTCTGTGAGCAGCAACTTGCAAGTTTTGAGCACGCCTTTTCCAAAACCAGAATCCATTTGATTAAAAGACTTTTGAATTAGATTGTCTGAGGCATTGGTATTGGGTGCCATCAATATGTTGATGACATACACTTATGCATGTGGTTCTCAAAAACTTATGCCTCAATAAAGCTGGTTAGTCTTAAAGGTGTTACTGGACTTTTTACAATTTTGCAACTACAGACTAACACGGCTAACTCCTCTGGATATTAAAGAGTGCGTCTGTAATGTACGGAGTTAACTGTCACATAAAGTAGCAACTACTAGAGGGTATTAGAGACTTTAAAGATGATTAGAGAAATATGTGGCTGAAAGATCTAGTCACAGTTTATTTAAGCATATGAGTTAACTGGGGCAGTGTACCACCTGAGCCCAGACCAGGACAACCCATGCTAGCTTGATCTTAGAAGCTAAGTAGATGATCCCTCCAGAGTTGTTTCTCAGAGGCAGGCAATGGCAAACCACCTCTGCATATCTCTTGCCTTAAAAACCTTGCAGGGTTGCTATTTATTTTATTTTTCAGAATCCTTGGAGGAAATGACAGTTCTGGAGGATAGACTCTGTACCAATGAAATCAAACAAGGTTTATACATGAGTAACTGGGCACAATTGCAGCCAACAATGTGACTAATATTAAGCTTTTAAAAATGAAAGTTGAGATTCTCATTAGTATCCTCAGGATACAGATGCTAGGCTCTCTATCAAAAAGAGAATTTTTGTTTTGAAATCTACTTTTCTCCCTCAGTGAATTTTCTTGAAACATAGAGAAGCCTATTCAAATTTCTGCTCCTTTCTTTTGCAGTGGTCATTCCTTTACTATTGACAATTGCTTAATTAAATACCCTAGATATGTTCATACATGTGCTTTCACACAGTCACATTGCATCATGGATTTTATAGTCTTAAGGATTGCTTGAACATAAATACACACTCTTGTGTATGCAATGTTTCATGCCTAGTCACAGTACACTATGAGTTTGTTAGTTTTAGAAAAACCTTGCATTAAAACACCCAGTGGCGTTCAGCCTCCAAAAAATTTTTTGAGACATAAGCGCAGGGGTGTAATTTGCCTTCCAACAGTGCAATCCTATGGCGACTTAGTCCAGTTTAAGCCCATTGAAGTGTGATTCCCCACTAGTGGTTTTCCATGGTTCAGCTTCCAAATGACCTCAGGTTTTTTTTGTGTTTCCACATGTGGGAAGGTGATCCTAGCAGCAGCTTTGAAGTCACTGCAGGTTTTGTCCGTTTTTTTTCCTTCCTGCTTTTCTCCAATTTATTTGTCCATTCGCGGCAGATTAGGGATTTTAATCGTGCAAAATTCTTTATCCGATGTTGTCCCCACTCTTGCCCTTTTCTCCTGCCCTTCGAATCAACTAAATTTGATTGGTTGGTCACATTTTCCAAGCCACACCCACTACCCTTTCCCTTCCCCTCGTTTCTCTCTCTTTTTTAAAAACAAAAATATAAAAAACGTTGCAATGTTTCTACATGTCTATGCAGAAACATATTGTGTCACGTGACCAGCTGCCCAATAACAGGTCCATTTTCGTGCCAAATTTGTTACTTGTTGCTTGCTGACAGCTGACAGCTTCTGAGGCAGAGGGAAAGCGGGGTCATCAGTAACAATATTCCCTCCAAATGTCAATAACCAATACTCATTCCACGATATCGGCAGGAAATGCTCTGACCTATCAGATGTGTTTGTTTGATGCAACGTTTATATGTAGCAACATGTGTTTTGAGAAAATTTTTGATGTGTTTGTTTGATGCAACGTTTATACGTAGCAACACTTCTTTGAAAAAAAAATTAAATGAAGAAGACGCACGTCTGATGACACTTCACCCGGAAAAAGCGATGAGAAATTGATTTTTATACTGGCAAATTCCACATGATGGACTTTGAGCATGATGGAATGAAATGTCAATGCGAAACAAAAGCCTTAATGTGGAATCGGAGAGCGGTGGATTCGTAGGACTCCACTGCAGCACGACTCTCAGAAAGTCCAATCAAAGTCGATCATGCGGAATCCCCCGAAGTCAGAGCCAAACTAGACATTATGGCAGCCATGCTATTTTAGGGAAGAATTTGACCATTTTAAAAATGCTGTGATAGCCTGATCCTTATTGGGCCCAAGGTGCGAGGGGACCAGGTGATCTTGTTCCCCCTGCGCTTTTTTATTTGCCAAAATTTCTCCTCTCAGCTGTTTTGGTACTTGAAAAGGCATAGGTGGGAAACAAGATTGCCTGGTCCCCCCACACCTCAGACTTGATTGGCTTTTTTCTTCTAAAATTGTATTGGTTGAATCCATAGCCACCATAATGTATAATTTGTCATTTACATGAGAGTAATTCTCTAGAGGATTGTACTATAAGTCCTTTGGAAGGTATTAGCATTGCATCAGGATTTCCGTGTCTCCTGGAGCCAAACTGGGGGGCAGGGGCCACTGGAAGCAGTATGCACTTATGTGTTTCCCTATCACAATCAGAAAATGACATAGTGTAATGTTTGGGGCCGATTTTTAGTGAATCAGCCTCCAGTGCAACCCATGACTTCAGTCTTTAATGTCCCTCACACATGGGACAAATAAAAATGTAAATTTGGTAATAAGCTGTGAGGCTTTTGGAGACTATTTTGCGGATAAGATCCTGTCACTCTGCTGGGACCTCTCCACCACGGTTGATGCAGTATGTGAACTGGAGGCCCCTTGGTCGTCCTCAGGGTTGATATTAGATCAGTTCAGGCCACTCTCCCAGGAGGAGGTAGACAGGGTCCTGTGTACTGTGAAACCTACCACATGCCCACTGGACTCATGCCCATCATGGCTGGTTAAAACTGGCGATACTGGGATTTGGGTCCCATTAGCTGACATCATTAATCTTTCCCTGGGATTTTCCCAGACTCATTGAAGGAGGCAGTGGTGTGGCCCTTATTAAAGAAATCATCACTGGATCCTGTTGATCCAGCCAATTACCGCCCAGTTTCAAATCTTCCATTTCTGGGTAAGGTAATTGAGAGGGCAGTAGCAGAACAGCTACAGGTATACCTGGATGACTCCTCTATTCTGGATCCAGTCCAGTCCAGCTTCAGGCCCAGCCATGGTACGGAGACAGCTTTGGTTGCTCTCACAGATAATCTGTGGCGACACCTGGATCATGGCAGGTCAGCACTGCTGATACTTTTAGATCTTACAGCAGTGTTTGACACAGTCGATCACAATCTTCTGACCCACCACCTCGATGATGTGAAGATACATGGGACAGCCCTGCAATGGCTGAACTCCTTCCTTCGCAAGAGAATGGCACTTGGGGAACAGATGTCCCCTCACCATTGTTTGGTATGCAGCATCCCTCAGGGGGTGATTCTTTCCTTGATGCTATTTAACAGCCATATGCGCCCCCTCACCAAGGTAGTTCACAGCTTTGGGCTGGGTTGTCACCGGTATGCGGATGACACCCAGCTCTATCTGCTGATGGATGGCCAGTCTGATCTCGCTTGGGATTCCTTGGCCAAGGGTCTTGAGGCCATGACGGCATGGTTATGTCAGAGTCGCCTGAAATTGAATCACCTGAAGATGGAAGTTCTGTGTCTGGGTCATGGGGCGATCGAGCTGGGGACCCAGCTCCCAACCCTCAAGGGGGTACAACTGAAACCTTTGTTGATGGTGAGGAGCCTAGGTGTAACCTTGGATGCCATGCTTTCAATGGAGGCCCAGATCATGACTGTTGTCTGCCTTTTTTCATCTTCAAAAGGTCTGCCTTTTTTCATCTTCAATAGGCCAGGCAACTGGCGCCCTATCTCTCGCCCTCGGACCTGGCTACAGTAGTCCATTCAACCGTCACCTTCAGGCCAGACTACTGCAACTCACTCTATGCTGGGCTGCCCTTGGGCCTGACCCGGAAGTTACAGCTGGTCCAGAACGCAGCTGCATGCATCCTTACTGAAACGCCAGTTTGAGCACACACTCATCCTGTGCTGTGCCAGCTGCACTGGCTCCCAGTGGAATTCCAGATCTAGTTCAAGGTGTTAACCTTGATGTTTAAAGCCCTCACAGACTGAGACCTGCATACCTGCAGGACCGCCTCTCCCATTATGTCCCCTGCAGGGCGTTGTGCTCTACACACATGCAACTCCTGGTGGTCCCCAGCCCGAAGGACATCTGTCTGGCCTTTACCATGGCCAGGGCTTTTTCTGCCCTGGCCCCAGCCTGGTGGAACGCTCTCTTGCTGGAGATCTGGGACCTGTTACAGTTCCGCAGGGCCTGTAAAATGGAGATGTTCCACTGGGCCTTTGGCTGAGGTTTCCTCACTCTTCCACCTAAGACCACCACTTTTTCTGGGACTGCCCTCAGCCATGTGCTTTACCCATATGTATGCCTATATATGGACTCCCAACTGTAGCCTATGGATACCCTGCCTGGACTATTTTAATGACTGTTTTAAGATTATTACTGATTTTATAGTTTTATGATTAATTTATTGTATTTTATTAATGTTGTGAGCTGCCCTGAGCCCATTCGTGGGGAGGGTGGGGTCAATCAGTCAAACAAACAATGTTACACCAGAAGAAGACAACATTTTCTGGCTCAATGGGGAAGCAAATGCATGTCTCCCCCACTGGCCAGGTGAGTAGTGGCAAGGAGAAGCAGCTGGGGTCATGGGATCCCCCACCCCTGGTGGGGGGCTGGCAACCTAGATTGCCAGTTTGGTGTAGTGGTTAAGAGCGCAGGACTCTAATCTGGAAAGCTGGGTTTGATTCCCCACTCCTCCACTTGAAGCCAGCTGGGCGACCTTGGGTTATTCACAGCTCTCTGGAGCTCTCTCAGCCCCACCCACCTCACAGGGTGTTTTGTTGTGGGGATAATAATGACATACTTTGTAAACCGCTCTGAGGGGGCATTAAGTTATCCTGAAGGGTGGTATATAAATTGAATATTATTACTATTATTATTATTACCACTACTACTACTACTACTACTACTACTACTACTACTACTACTACTACTACTATATTTTTGAGAAGCAACTTCTTACAATTTAACAGATTATTATAGGAGAAGGACAACAAAGTACTCATTATAATTGAGAAAGAAGAATGACCCATACGATTCCATTTATTGTGACAAAGGCTTGATAAATGTTTTCAATTTGCATAGAAAATTTGTAGATGTGCTGGAAATGGAACCTCCCCAGGGTCCAGTCCTACAGCTTTAACAATGAACAACCTTTCTCTCCTAGTGATTATGGCCTATTATGGTTAATGACTATGGGAAAACATTGTATATCATTAAACTGATTTTCTTCTGTTAATGTGTGACCTCACTGTCCAGCTGCACTTTGGGCCAGCAATAGAATACAAAAATAGACATAGGATATTACATTTTATTTATTTATTTATTTATTTATTTATTTATTTATTTATTTATTTATTTATATTTTCTTTATAGAGTACCTTTCTCATTGCAACTCCAGGCGGATTACACAGTGTAAATCAATGCAGCTAATACATCTAATGAGCAATGCAAGAGAACTAGGGTTACAAAAGTTTGAAGCAACAGAAGAAGTGTTACACATGATACTCTTAACAATACAGAACTTGAAGTCAAGTCAAGTTTATTATTACAGTCTGCGACCAGTACATATAAAACCATTTGCAAACAATACAGAACTTGGAATTACATGAGTAGAAAAGAAAGCCGTAAGAATAGGATAAGAATAGACTTCAATCCTATTTCTTGTATGAAAGTGCCTTCCTGAACTTCAGCTTTTATTTAGAGATGGGCACGAATGTCAGATAGGCCTCAAGCATATCTGCCATGTATTAAATGTTTCTTGCTAGAGTAATATGCCTCTGAGTATATGCAGAGTCAGCCCAGATTTCTGTTCTACTGTTGCTAACTTATCTTGCCTGAGCCTGCTTGCGGGGAGGGCGGAATATAAATATGATAAAATAAAAATAAGGTGTTTTGATTGTGAATTCCAGGCAAAGCCTGAAAACCTGACCTTGAATTCCACACACAGAGACTGAACTAAGCTCCTCTCTTCCCTCCTCCCTTTTTCCTAGGCACTGCGTGCCAAAATTCCTAACAGACTTTTCTTCCCACTGGGGGGCGGAGACATCAGCCTATAATTAACCTTGTTTCACTACCTTTAGGCATTCCAGCCAATTCCCCTGTCATAGTATCTTGATACTGAAATCTTTCTTTAATAAAAACATCTTTAACTTATGCACCTGAGTGATGCAGTGAAGTGTTTTGGAAGTACCTGGCAAGAACTGACAACGAAACGAGGAATAAACAAACCCTGAGTTTTGTGGTTCATCACGTTCCACGAAACACGAATTTTCATTAAATTGTCCTGTTTCGCAAAATGATTCATTAGGTTTGTGATTCGTCAGATCCCGGGGCCCTACAATGGCCCCCTTCATACCAAACTCACAGGGATACTTCAGCAGGCTCTCCTCCAACCACCTTCCAAGTAGCTCTGTTCAGGCTCTCTTTGTGGACTTTTCCTTCCCCTCCTCTTGGCCTCCAGCTTTCTGCCGCTGCTGGAAGAAAAGTCAAGTGGAGCGGATCTGCTTGGGTTTTCCTCTCTTCAGGTTCTCTTTAATGACTTTTTCTTCCCATCCTCCTGTCCTTCTGCTGCTCTGACATGCCCTCCCCCCTGCATCTGACGAAGAGAACTGTGCTTCTCGAAAGCTTATGCTACAATAAAGTTGGTAAGTCTTAAAGGTGCTACTGGACTCTTTGATTTTGCTACTACAGACTAACATGGCTAACTCCTCTGCATCAGAGAGGGGAAGGAGTCTCCAACTACAGTTCCCAGGCAAACTTGCACAGACCCACATTGCTCAGCTTTCAGGTTGGCAGGGAGAGCTACCTATCAAGGTTATGTGGGCTAACTTTGGGTTTTCCACAGCAACAAAAGGTCTGCAGACATTCCAGGCCTATGTTGCCTAGGGAATCAATGGATCAGCGCCAGCCTGTCTGGCATCATGAAGCATTCATGAATTGAACGAATTGGCCCAAAAAGTCATGGATTTCGTGAAAAACATGGCCCCACGAAACACATTTTCATGATATGCAAATTGGCCCAATTCGTCATGAAATTTGATTCGTATTTCGATTCGCGCCCATCTCTACTTTTATTGCAGAGTTCTCCAAAACAGTTATGGGAGCTATAGATACATGTTTTTACAAGTACGTGTTTATGCCCATCTTTTGGTTTCTAGAATTAGACTTGTTGCCTAGGGACTATGGTGTGAGATGAGGAGGTTTAAGCCTTCCTCTTGTGCCATTTTTGCAAGCTGAAAAAGGTTCAAGGAGCAACCATTTGCTCTATGGGAGCGCATATATAGGCATCCCTGTCTGTACTCATATGTTTCCCTAACAGGTCAAATAAGAATTCCCTTGGTTGTTTATGGCTCAGAAGATGGCACAGGAAGAAAGCTTAAAATTTCTACCATGCACACCCTGGTTCCAATCACAATTGGCTTGCACATCTGACACCTGAATTTTTAAAAACGTATGGAGCTCTCCATTCTCAGAACTCTCTGTGTCATGTTTGATTTGGCCCAGTCTGATTTTAACAATCTGAGACAGATAGAAGGCAGTAATAGTGCTGATAAAGGAGGAGAGATGATTCACAGAGGAGTTCAGAGAGACTTGTGATAGTGCAAAGGATGACAGTACTATGGGACAGAGGAAGAAATGGAATTAACAAAGAAGGTGTGGAAAAGCTTAGTTAAATTGTAGCAATAAATGTTTTACTGTAGTTACTTTAGCAGTGGAACCTGCTGAGTTTAATGTAGATTTTAATTTAAAAAATATTTACTATTGAAAGATCATTGTAACTTGCCTTGAGTCCTTTTTTAGCAGAAAGGAGGGGGGAAATGTTTTCTTACTGAATTAATTCCCCTTCTGGTTGAAAACTGCTGGTTATTTAAAAGCAGAGTGTGATAAATGCCCCTTTACATCACAATCATGTGTTTGTTTCAAAGTATTAAATGGAACTTACTTCCATGTAAGTGTGTATAGAATCGCAGCCCTAGAAACATGTAGGAGAAAAATAAGTGACCCTATTGTTCTACTGCTAAATTGAACGAGTCATTTATTTTCATTTACTGACAGAGTAGATCTAATAATGGTGAAATCTGTTTAGCAAGGATACAGGTAGAATATCAGTACCGTAAGATGTTCTAGAAGTTGTCAGGAGACTGTGTATCTGTGAGAAGATCTTGTTCACCTGGGAGAATGACATATACATGGATTGTGCCTGGTTGCATTGTTTGTTCTTATGTGTGCAAATTCATGTGATCATACTCTGACCATATGTAAGCTGCCCATATATAAACATCAGTGGTCCAAACAATTCTGCAGATCCCAGTATCCTTTAAACCTGAGTTCTTTTTGTTGAATTTTATTCCAGATGAATTTAGTAAGGATAAGAAATATTTCATAATACATGCAGTAATGGCAGCAAGAATTCTATTAGCATATTATTGGAAACGCCAAATAATGCCTACTCAAGAAGATCTAGTGGTGAAGATTATGGAGAGTACAGAAATGGACAAATTGACTTCAATATTGAAAGGGCAAATGGAAGAGGACTTTGCTGGGCCCTGGACTTAATTCTATGGATGGGTTAAAAATAAGCACAAAGACTTGAGTATATTAAGGATATAAAGGCTCGAATATAATTTGTGTTAATCATCACAGTCTACCTATTTGTAGTATCAAATGATATGTAGAGTAATGTTGTAAGCAGGCTACTTAGCGTGTTTGTTGATTTCCCCCTTCTATCCCTCCCTTTCCCTTTCCCATGCCCCTCCCTGTCCTGACCTTGTTAAAATTCAATTTATATATATATATATAAACCCCATAATTTAAGCCCTCTCCAAGCTTTGAGAAAGCTGCTCAAAATTAAGCCACTCTCAGAGCTAGGAGAAAGTTTAAAGGGCACTTCAATCGCAAAATAACCGTATGATCATTGTCAGGAATCTCCAGATGATTCATTCCGGAGTAACCATAGTCACTATGTTCACAGAGCAATTCTATGATTTCTCCAAGGGGTTTCCAGTTACTTCTGTATAGAATTGGCTTTGCATTTTATATCCTTTTAAATTGTGCTACATTCAGTTTCTGTGATAGCAATTTATTCACTTAACAGTCTTTTTGTTTTGAATGCCATTTGGAAGTGATCTGGTACAAGTAATACCTGAAAACCCAGAAATTCCTTTTTCCTCTAAACGCTTTCCCCATTTATGGACTGTTGCATATTAAAACCAAGAATAGCAATTGATGCATTTTCAAGAGCCAGTTCACATTTGGCGCAAACAGGAGAAATTCCCTACATATCAATGCTACAAGAACTTGATCCCTAGAGTCTTCTTGTATGGAAAATTAAACTGCAAATCATTTCGAGCACCAATAATGCCATAGATCAGGCAGTTTATCATTGTTGCCTGAAATGCAGATAGAGGGAGAGAAGGATCATGCAAACAGGGCTTCTGTAGGACTGGGCAATCACTGGAGGGGCCTAGTAGTGGTTTGCACTGTGGGAAAGATCTGGGTGGTAGAGAGGAGAGACTCATGTTGTTCCTCCCCCAAGCTATTTCAATTAGAGATAGGCACGAAATGGGAAAAAAACAAAATGAGAGTTTTGTGTTTCGTCACATTCCACAAATCACGAAACACAAACTTCCATGAAATTGCCCTGTTTCGCGATACGATTTGTTAGTTTTGAGAATCGTCAGAACCCGGGACACTTCAGTGCCCCCCTTCATACTCAAAGATGCCGAACTCACAGGGAGACTTCAGCAGGCTCTCTTCCATCCACCCTATCAGTTTGGCCAAGATTGCAAAACATTGACCAGAACCCATAAAGCTGGGCCCCAGAGCCAGGCAGTGTCCCTGAGACTAGGCTTGGGGGAAGGGTCCCCAAACCACCACACAGACACCTGCCCAGGCGGGAGAGGTACACAAAATTAAACCAAAGGAAACAACAAGAGTGTGAGCCCTCAAAAGAGCAGAGAAAGAATTAAGAAGAAACAAAGACAAGCAAAGAAAAAATAAGAGAGGTCTCAGTCAAGCTACGCCCCAGAGCCAGGCAAAGAGTGGGGTGGGGTGGAGGAAAAAAGGCACCTTCACCCAAAGACCTTCCCAGCAAGGGTAAGTGAGGAAAATAAGAAAAGCTTTTCAGAGCCAAGCTACAAGTGACGCCTGACACAGATTGGACACTTGTCAGCTTCCCTCAAGTTTTGATGGGAAATGTAGGCATCCTGGTCCTGCAGCTTGGCTCTCCATTTAATTGAAGTTTACAGAGCGGCAATCTATGGGAGGGAGAACATGCAGTCAGGAGGGGATTGCAGGTGCTGGGCTCTCGCCGGGCGCCCCCCTTCCCCTCCACTGGGTGTGTTTGTGTGGGTTTCTGTAAACTTCAATTAAATGGAGAGCCAAGCTCTAAGAACAGGATGCCTACAATATGCAATATTAAATAGATCTTGTCTCTGGCTCTGTGGCCCTTTTCTCCATTAATTATGTTGTGAGCGGCTGACTCTCTGGTCTGTTAGCTATGCACACGCAGATCAGTCATTTGCAAGCACTTTGAGGTGGATTGTCATTCTCTGTGATGTGATGTACTGCTGTGGGATTTCAGTTGTGCAACAGTCAACGTGGAAGAAATTACTGTCTGTGTCAGTATAACATATGTGGCTTTATTACTGGCTGACATCCCTGATTCATCATGTAGTGAGAAAGTCACATCCAGGTTCAGTTTGCTTTCTCATTGTCAATGCAGTCTTCCTGCAAACTGGGTTGTCACCAAAGTTTAGGAATGATAAATCAGTACGGTTTATATGTTAATCCCCTCCCGCAATTTGTCTTTTTTGTTTATAATGAAAACACTTCAGAACATCTGGAAATACTGTATTTTTCAGCTAGCCCAGTTATGAAGAGAGCTCTAACTCACAAAACCTTATGACAGGATAAATTTTGTCAGTCTTTGCCACTGGATTGCTACCTGATTTTGCTGCTACAGACTAAAATGGCTACACTTCTGGAATTTTTTCCCTGTTATGGAACTTTTATTGTCCTTCTCAATATTCTCAGTATCAGTATCTTTTGATAGCCTGGTAGATCTATGTATTTAGGCTGGCTGTCAGGGGTTAGCTGAGAGAGATGTGAACATTTAATGTGATGGAATTTTATTCTGTGTAGTTATGTTTTTATGCTTTTAACTTGTTATTCTTCTCAGGTAATTCTGCTCTTCTGATAATGGACCCAGTAAATATAAGGGTGCATTTATGATGACTGGCAAAGCCATGATGTCAACTACATCCTACTATGTAGAAAGCAAGCTGTATTGGTGATGACTTACTTTTTATCCCCACACAGGCACACTCTGGCCTGTGCGAGGATAAAGAGTCGTTGCCAATATGGCTTGCTTAGGAGGGGGTAGGGAGGCCCAGCATGATAGCGGGGAGGGCTGCACCTCTCTTCTCGGTCGATGCAGCACACTCTATCTTTGTGCAGGCCAGAGTGTGCCTGCATGGGATAAAAAGTGAGTCGTCACCAATACGGCTTGCTTAGGAGGGAGCAGCGGGGAGAGTCCCACTGCCCTTTTCCGTTGCTGCAGCAGCCTCCTCGGGGCCTTTGGAGGGTTGCGCCACTGCAGAGGCACCGGGGAGGCCTGCCCTCAGCAGGCCCTGAGCAGGTCAGGCTGTCACAAAGGACCCTTACGTGCTCCTGTTCTCCTCACTGCCCAGATTTTGGCCCCAAACGGGTGGAAATTGGACTGGTGTGGAGCGCAGAAGCACTCCAGGGCCTGTTGCAAGAGCCCAGCCTACTCAGGGCTGGCTGAAGGCCAATTTCAGCCCCTCTGAGGCTGAACCAGACTTCTTTGGAGCTGAAATCAGCCTGCTACAGAATGCAGGAACACTCCAGGGCCCGTTGCGCCACAGTGTTCCTGCACAACACAGCAGGCTGATTTTGGCCCCAAATGGGCCCAGTTCAGCCTCAAACAGGAGCATGGGAGCGCTGCTGGAGTGGCACCATGAGCCCTGGAGTGCTCCTGTGCTCCACACTGCCCCGATTTCTGCCTAATCTAACACCACTCCATTGTAGCCAGCTTGCTCTTTTCCTGGGTGGCTGCTGTGGTGATGGTGAGTTTATTCTTTCTTCCCTGTGACCAGCATGCTCTCCAAGCAGATGCCTGGGTGCCGGGATAAGAACACTGAGGCTGCAAGGAAAGGTAGGGTTGTGGTAGAGGATAAGCCCTTTACTACCATCCCTAGCATGGGGCTCAGGGAGGCTTACAGCTTGCATGTCCTCCAGGCTCTCTGGCAACAGCTGTTTCCAGGGGTGAACCACCTGCCAAGCACAAGCCCCACCAGGCAGTGGCCTTGCCTACTTTCCTAGCCCATGAGGTAAGTATTCAGAAGAGCCACTGGTAGCATGTCAGAAATCCATATGTGGCTCCCAAGCTACTGAATATCCCAGCTCTAATCAGATTTGGGACCCCCATCATTGCTGTAAACGAAATATCTTATCATAGAGCTCCGGCATCTGGTGTAAGCTGGCTTGCCTAAAAGGTAGATCTTGGTTACCTAAAATTTCCTTCATGTTTTGACAAGATTTCCAAGTACTGAAAATGATACATATCAAAGGGACTAGAAAATGAGAACAACTCTAGGGAGGAGAGGGACAGCATACTTTTTTTGCTTATGAGCAAGAAGCACAGGGTGAATAATATTTATTTATTTATTATTTTATTTTATTTTTAACCCGCCCTCCCCGCAAGTGGGCTCAGGGCGAGGTACAACATTGATTAAAATACAGATAAATTACAGATAAAAAGAGATAAAATACTGTGCCCCTTTCGGGGCAACCAGAGAGAGTGGACTCTCCATACCCCTTGTAGAGTGAGACCGGTGGAAGGCTCAGCAATAATGGGCTAAAATTAGCCTCCAACATATGCCTCGTGGAACATCTCCGTCTTACAGCCCCGCCTAAATGATACAAGATCCTGGCAGGCCCGAGTGTCCTCAGACAGAGAGTTCCACCAGGTTGGGGCCAGGACCGAAAAGGCCCTGGCCCTGGTAGAGGCCAGCCGAGCCTCCCTAGGGCCAGGGACCACCAGTAGATGTTTTCCTGATGAACAAAGTGCTCTCTGGGGCACATACAGGGAGAGACGGTCCCTTAGGTATGCTGGTCCCAGTCCGTTTAGGGCTTTATAGGTCAAAACCAACACCTTGAACCGGATCTGGAATTCTACTGGGAGCCAGTGAAGCTGCTGCAAGATAGGCATAATGTGTGTCCTACCCAAAGCTACCATTAGGACACGCGCAGCAGCATTCTGGACCCGTTGAAGTTTCTGGATCAAGCCCAAGGGCAGCCCTGCATAGAATAAATTATATTCTTCAGCTGATCCTTCTTGCTTTCTTGCTTTCTGTGAACAAGTTATAGAGCAGATTTCATTCTGGATTTATCAGGGTTTATTAAAGCAAGACACCGTGAGAGGCTGTAGTTCAGTGGTGGAGTATCTGCTTGGCATGCAGAAGGTCCCAGGTTCAGTCCCTGATACCTCTAGCTAAAAGGACCAGGTAGCTGGTGATGTGAAAAACCCTGAGACTCTGGAGAGGGGCTGCCAGGCTAAGTAAACAATACTGACCTTGTATTGTCGAAGGCTTTCACGGCCGGAGAATGATGGTTATTGTGGGTTTTCCGGGCTGTATTGCCGTGGTCTTGGCATTGTGGTTCCTGACGTGTCACACTGTGACACTGAGAGATCTCTGTCTTTTGGTGCTACACCTCTGAAGATGCCAGCCACAGCTGCTGGCGAAACGTCAGGAACTATAATGCCAAGACCACGGCAATACAGCCTGGAAAACCCACAACAACCATCAATACTGACCTTGACGGACTAATGGACTGCGGCAGTTTCCTGTGTTCAACTGGGGTTGCCAGCTCCCTTTGCCTTAAAAGCTGGCAAAGGGAGCTTATTTACTTCATTTATACATTGCTTTCTCCATAGTGAAGTCCCAAAGCAATTTACATCATTCTCCACTCCTCATCCTCACAACAACCCTGTCAACAGAGGTAGCTTGGGAGTGAAAAACCTGAGAAAAGAGCCTCTCCTCAAGATTGCCCTAGCCTCTCTCCCCAAGGAGGAAGGAGAAAGGAAGGAAAAGGCAGCCTAACTAAACCAGTTGGTTGGACGTGGCTTCCCTCACCTTTCGCAGGGCTCAAGCTCTGCCTCCCTCCACTTGGGCAGTGATTGGGTAGGTCAAGCTGGGCGCTGGGTGCTGCCTCTTTTACCCCCCCCCCGGGGTTTGTGTGGGTGGGCCAGGCGCCACCTCCCTCACTTCACCTCCTCTTGCCTCTCCTCACATGGGGCTCAGGAAGACCAAGCTTAGTCCTTCTGTCACAGGGGTGGCCTGGCCCAAGTGGGGGGGTAGAGCACCAGGAGGCATTCCGATGTACTTAATGGTAGTCTATCTCTGCTTGCGAGTTAAGTTAGGCTGAGAAAGTGTTACTACCCCAGGGTCACCAAGTGAGTCTCCACAGCAGAACAGGGATTCAAGATTCTAGTCAGAAACTCTAACTGCTGCCCCACACTGTCTTTCATGGGGTGGCTGCTGTTGAACAGCAAATAGCTGAGCATGGGTGAATCATGCGAGTTGTATGGTAGATGCTGCCAGGCCTGGTCCCAATGAATCTTCCTTCAGAGGCCAAAACAACCCTGGAAAAGGGCCCTGCAGTGCCTAATGTTGCACTGTAGCAGCACTGCACGCATAATGGCCCAGTTTTAAGGAGATGCTAGGTGCATGCCATGTTGAAATAGTTTGTTTTTTCTTCCAGTATCATGTTATAATTGGGGCTGAATATAGGAGGGAAGAAGAATCACGTTCAGTGTCTTTGCTCGTGATTAGAGATGGGCATGATCCAAAAAATTTTAATGATCCAGCGGATTGTGGATCAGCGCCGATGACAATCCTGCATGAACGATCCGTGCCAATCATCTTCCGTTCCCGAGCTGTGGATTGTGGATCGTGGAGGCCAAAGCGGGGCACGCTGGTATTATGTGGGAAGGTGGATGGTGCCGGCGGCCGCCGGGCCTGGCGGACACAGGGAGGCAGCGACGAGGTCTGTGTTTGGCCGTCAGAGCTGCCTATCAGGGTTTGCAGGAATG
Source organism: Eublepharis macularius (assembly GCF_028583425.1). Lineage (NCBI taxonomy): Eukaryota > Metazoa > Chordata > Lepidosauria > Squamata > Eublepharidae > Eublepharis > Eublepharis macularius. Next base: position 13,618,787 of record NC_072793.1, on the reverse strand, counting down.
AGATTGGAGTGCCCATGGCTACAGAACACCCCCTTCCCTCTCCCTCCCCTGGGTGTCTTCTCCCAACTTGTGACTGCTTTGCTGCTCCGTGGTTGGAAGGAAGCCCTGCTGATCAAGGAAAGCTGGGCTTCCAGTCGGGTTTCCAGGGCAACAGAAGGAGGGCAAACAGAGCTCAGGCATTCCCCTGGCTCCGTTGCCAGGGGAATAGATTGCTGGCGCCTGAGTGTCTGGATCCCCGATTCGAGCCCAATCGCCCCAATCCAGGCCTCTCCCGATCGCTGGATTGTTGGCCGTGGACGATCACGATCACACAATCGCCATTATAGTGGGTTTTTTTCTATCGTAATGCGGATCGTGCCCATCTCTACTCGTGATTGCCACAGATCCATTAGCTCGTCTGTGGATGTACAAATGGTGTGCATGTTGCCCCTCTTTGCACAATCTATATCCCGTGATTTTTTCCCCCTAGGATACAGATCACACACAGGCTCTGTGCAGAGGAGCAGATGGAACACATGGAGATCAGGAGTGGGAACAGAAGGCATGACGCTCTTCTCCCTTCCATCATCCCTTCCAGTTGATATGCTGTCTTCACAGGGCTAGAGAGAGACTTATCCTGTTCTTGGAGTGGGAGTCAGTGCTGTTCATATGGCACACTGATATACTTCCCTGAATTAGTCATTCTTTTTACCTTGTTTTATCTTATGATAGAATTGCTGTTTACATTCTGTTTTAACTTTGTGGCCCCAAGAGGGGTATTAAAGGTTAGGCTGTCATTAAATTTCTCATTTTTCCTGTTTGTAGATCATGATATTGTAATTCAGCCATATGTGCTAATCTGCTATCTAAATCAGAGAGTTCTTTTCTTCAAGGAGGTCTTTGTGATTAGATTGATTATTTGTTCTTTGGCATGATAATAACTAATTAAGTTTCGACATAGTCAAAGTAGACACTGAGAAATTAGTGACTCTAAACATAGCTGTGTTTTGAAAGCACATGCTGTTATTCCTGCTTCCCTAGCTGAATTTTAATAAATCTTCTTAAAATAAGCAACATTTTCTTCTTTAAATTTAATGAAGAGTTTAAATTTAAAATTGAACCTCAGATTTAAAATATACATTTATTTATTTTTTTATGGAAAGGTAATTGTTTGTTATGTTGTTTTAATCATGGCATTAGAATGCTACAGCTTTTATTAATATGTCACAGAACTAGGGTTTTTTGGGAGGGGATCCCAAAGTAGTACAAAAAAGTTGCTAATGATATTAATCTTTGCTCTTGTAAATAGACTCTCAGATTTTACGGATATCTGTTGTGCATATCTGCATAGCTGTACAGAACTAATTTAGAATTTTAATTGAAAACACCAGATTGAGCAAAAAAGACTAAGAAAAGTAGCTTGTTGCTCCTGGAAGTAGGTAAGAGAAGAAATGCTAGCTGAAATGTGCCTAGAGTTGTCAGCTTCCTACACTTCTTTTTGAGTGCTACAGATGATACATCTGAAGAAGTGAGGTCTTAAGGTCAAAAGTTTATGCAGAAATAAACTTGGTTAGTCTTAAAGGTTCCACTTGATTTTTCTTTTACTTTGCTACAACAAACTAAAATGTCTACACTTTTGAAAGTTTTACCTCTGTGGTAAAGATTAGAATTGGTCATTTCAAGTTGGACAGCTTCTGCTATGATACTGTGGTGCTGCAGTTGCCTAGCACATACCATGTTTGATTGTGTGTTGGCAAAGGTGCTATGAATCTTCTGAGGTCAGTTATAGCAAAACTGTTTCATGTTCTTCCAGTGCTGAAACGTGTGTTTAGCAGAGAGCTAATGTTGACAATTAGAGTTTAGTCCACTGATTCTGAAGTATTCTTCTGTACTTAGATTTAGTGTCCAGCATGTTGACCTTGCCTTGTTCACTGTCCATATCTACTTGTGATGGCAAAATCTCAGCCAAAGCACTGATGCACCTTAACTGAAACACCTATTTTGTCTGTGCAGCATGTCTTAGAAATGGACAGTCCAGCGCTTGAGTAATTCTACTGATTTTAATATCGCAGTTGTAACACAAGAGAAAACATGGAAATTCAGTAAACTATAGTTTAGATCCCACACCATTCTCACAAGTGGCACTTCTACTTGTGTGAAGTATCTTCTGATTCCCCCCTCTTGCTGCAGACCCCCCACAGATCCATTCTAGATATCCACAGGCTCCCAGGAGCAACGTTTTGTAGAGCACAGCAGGCTGCTCTGGGAAATGGTGTGTGCATAGGATCCAGCCTAAGATGATTTGATGGATGATACACTAAAATAGTTTATATACTTATATATTTATATATACTATATAGTCCCTGAGGAGGGACTGGAAGCACACTTGCTTCTTTTTCATTGCACTTTTATGCAGAAGTTACACCTGTCTATTTGCAGTGGGATGTACGAACTGCCTCTGGTTTGGGAGCATGTGCATCTTACTGTAAAAGGAGATTCATATTCACTCATGGAGGAATGTAGGGGAAAAGAAGCATGAGATTTTTACACTTCTTGTTTCTTTAGGACTCTGAATCCCTAGAGTTCCTCTAAATCTGTATGGAAAGATTCCTTGTTCTCCTAGCCTCCAGTTCAAAGAAGCGAAGCAATATTGCTAGAAAACTACATTGTCACGTGGATTGTTTTCATATCCACATTACTTTAATTCTGTCATGTTGCCTGTGCAGCCTGTGTACAACTAGTTAAATATTTCCTAATTTTCTTGTGAGTCCAGGAAAGGAATTGCAGTATGAACATTAAGTATTCCTAAGGGACATGAAAAGAAATCTCCACGAGGAAGTGGGTTGAACTAGACAGGGACATCAGCAACAGACATGGAGTGCGTACCAACAAAGTGACTGTAGGTGTGTAGCACATGCTTACACAAGTATATAGAAATTTTTTAAACTCTTTGGGAATGGTAGGTGAACATAATGTTTTGATTGTCAGACTTCTTCAATACATTTTCTGTTTATATCTGTGAAGGCTCAGATATCAATGAGAGAATATGGATCATTTTTTACAAGAGGCCATGCTTGTGTTCATGGTTATTTCAAGGTATTCTGTCAACTTCAAAGAACACATCCTTTCCCTCTTCTCTGCTTTACCTTTGTCCCTTGGGGTAACAAGAATTGGATGTGTGTTCCTCATCCACTTAAGATTTCTTTTTCAGTACTGAGTAGCAAACCACCCAATAAGATCTCCCTGAAAACTCATGCTACTCCTTTACCTTGTGAGAATTTAGCAAGCATTTCAGCATCTTCTGTCCACACAAGTATTTGCTTGGGGGGCTTGATGAGAGAAACAGCCCTACTGGTGGATTAAACAAGCATGTACTTCAGTAGTCAACCATTTTATCTGTTGCTCTTGGTGCAAACTCTGAGCATACAGAACTATGCCTTTGTTACTCTCTGTAGTCTGAAAAAGATACTGTGACAGATGGATTTTAATGTGACACTAATTTATATTTGACGCATAGCAGAACTAATGTTGACAAAAATCAAATCATTAGAGCTTTGACTTTTTAAACTCATAGGTACAGTCAGCAGCAGTGAGTTGTCTGCTAGGGTAAAGATTTTCTATTTGAGATGGTAATAAGGAGAAGGTCAATTAATACTCCAGAAGAAGTTTCTGTCAGTTTGAGCTAATCAGCCAGAGAAAAAGGAATTGTATCAGTGGGTTGAAAGTTATTTATGTGGATCTGTCTTCAAACTCTGAATAAAAAACAATTCTAGAACTGCACATAAATTGAAGGCAATGTTTAAAGGGGGGGGGGGGAAACCTAGCCAGATTAATAAAATATATTTGCTATGAATTACTCAGCATAAGTAAATATTCTCCCCAAGCAGGAATATTTTCAAGAATATTTCATCCCTGGCAGTTTCATTTCTTCTTGCACAACCATCTATGGACCTTGCAAAGGTACCAGTCCAGAAATCATTAGAATACTAATACTTGCTTATGTGCATAATGACTACGAGTGCACACTTCAGGTTTGGTTCAGTGTTTCTATTTATACAAAGCACACATACACCCCTATCTCTCTCTCTTTGGGCAATGAGGCTGAAAAGTAGACATGGGCACAGAAGGGGGAAAAAACGAAACAAGAGTTTCATGTTTCATCGCAATCCACAAATTGCGAATTACAAAATCTCACAAAATTTGCCAAAATGATTCATTAGTTTTGTGATTCGCCAGAACCCTGGGCATTTTAATGGCCCTCTTCATACCTGGAGATGTATGTAGGGCAAAATGAGAGCTCTCTCCAGTTGGCACAGAGAGTTTTGAGGGCTAAGACTGGGCAATGAAAGATATGCATACTTTCCTGCCCTCCGTTGCCTAGGGAATCAATAGATTAGCCCCGGCCTGTCTGGCGTTACAAATCATCGTGAAACACATGAAATGGCCCAAAGGATCGTGGATTTCATGAAACCTCGCGTGCGCGCCCCCCCCAAGAAATATGTTTCTCGAAGCACGAAAGGGCCAGTTTTATCACAATATTTGTTTCGTATTTCGTTTCGTGCCCATGTCTACTGAAAAGAACACTGTCAACCCATTTGAGGGCCAGATTTATGACTAGTTAAAAATAGAGTTTTAGAAATGCTAAAGCTAATAGAAGTAAAATAAGGCAAAAGCACTAAACTCATCTATCTTGGGAGGTTTTTGTTTGTTTGTTTGTTTTGCCATAGAATCAATTGCTGTAGTTCTGTGTAAATCTTTTATGGTAAGCTTATTTCCCCCATAACTTTCCTTCCACTTCAGCTGTAATTGGGCATAACAATGGAAGATATTAAAGTGTGAACTGGTTCACACTATGATTATGGCTGTATATATTCTCACCCTTGATGGAGTAGGAAACAGCGTCGGAATCATGTGAGACCAGTATCCCCAAACCCTGTTCCATACCATCCCTGCTCCTCCTTGTCACACCTGGGCTGATTCCAGACGGCCCTCCGCATCCCAAAACGTTGCGCGTCGTCACGCATCATCGCGCGGAAAACGCGATATTTCGCATTTTACGCGCAACGATGCGCGACGTTTCGGGATGCGGAGGGCCGTCTGGAATCGGCCCTGCACACTGGACAGCGTTCCACCCTGAGCACAACCCCCATAAATCCTTCGAAAGGAGGTTTGTTTTTCCCTCAGACATGCTGTAGTACCAAAATGTGGCTCAATAAAGAAATGACCAAAATTCTTTAAAGGGCTGAAAAGGAGGAGGAATGCGGAGCTTCGCTCCACCCTCTTCCCCTGGTAGCTACAGAAAAGTGTTCAGATGCTCTGTCTACATATACTAGACTGTTTTCTCTTTACTTTAGACAAAGTTTATATTTTTTTTCCAAGTGAAGAGGGTAAAAAATGAGAACCGCGCTAGTCACACACGGATTGGCCACAATTGTCTGCCTTTACTGTGGGTGCTTCTTGCTGTCCATGTGGGTGAAAATCCCTGTGTGAAAGGGCCTCCTAGAATAGATGTGTTTTCCTTTGATTTGACTCAATGACCATGGGGCAGAAATTAATGCAGGTCAATCCAAGCTGTTGGTTCTGCCTGGTGATTTCAGTTTTTTCCTTGGATGGCTCAGTTTCCTCTCAGCAGCCTCCCCTGTGTCAGGTGCTGTAGCTGCTTAAATCATATAGAGAGGTAGCATCCTTTACTTTCTAGCCATATAGTCACCCTAGCTGTATTGGCATGCTTCCATCACCAATCAGTTATCAAGAGGAGCCATCTGATTGGGCTATAGATGGTGCCTCTACATGTGGTTAGTAGTTGCCACCTGCAATAAATTGAGTTTGATCGTTAACTTCAAAAAATCATTCCCAACTCCATCTAGAAGGGTCCAATTCACTGAAACAATCTTAGATGGAATCATGAATAGAGGGTTCCTGCTGGTTGACAGGACAAGACGGATCTGCTATATGGGAAAGCGTTTTCAGCACTGCAGGTTCCAATCCGCCTCGAACATCAAAACTTTACTAGGTTTGATGGTGGCCACCACATTTGTCACCCCCTGGACTAGACTGCGCATGCGTGTGCTTCAGCTATGGTTCCTATCTGTACATAATTTTGAGCAAGAGGTACTCTATCCCTAGAAGGGTGGTCAGTTCTCTGTTTTGGTGGGCTGACGATAAGAATTTGTTTAGGGGTATAGGATTTGGAACCTCTCAGACTGACATGTCTGTTTCTACTGATGCCTCCATGTCGGGGGGGGGGCACACTGTGGATCTCTGAGTTCACATGGGAGATGGCTAACTCATGAGAGTCAACTACACGTTAATGTGCTGGAGTTATGTGCCATTCGTTATGCTCTTATAGCCTTTTCAGATACTGTTCTACACAAAAAGGTTCAGGTCTTGACAGACAATTGCACAGCCAACAAACAGACAAGGGAGCACCACATCCAGGATGCTGTGCGAAGAAGCCATGAGAATATGGGAGTGGGCCATTACCAGAGGTGTTTCCTTGCAGGCCGTTCATGATCCTGGCACCATGAATGTAATGGTGGACATGCTGAGCAGATTAAGATCAGAGAACAATGAATAGTCCTTAACAGACACTTATCTGGAGCCTGTGTTCGAGGAATGGGGGTACACAACGGGATATGGTTTCTTATCTGGAGCCTGTGTTCGAGGAATGGGGGTACACAATGGGGTATAGTTTCATGACCTACCTAGACTGAGTTTGACAGCATGGCTCATAAGGGGACTGGAACCCTCTCTGTTGGGGTAGTGGAAGTTGTGCTTAACACCAGAAAACTGAACAAAAGGAAGTCCTATGAGTTTAAGTGGGAAAGATTTTTTCAATGGGTCTTGAGGGGGAGCTAGACCCCTTTAACTGCCAAATTTCAGACATTTTGGAATTTTTACTGTCACTCAAGGATGAAGGTCTTTCTAATTCCTCCATAAAGGTTTATCTCACTGCTATTTTGGCTTTTCACCCCAAGGTTGATGAAAGGACAGTTTTTTTCCCACAGCAAGTTAAAATCGGTCCTCAGGGGTCTTTATAACTTGTTTCCTCCAGTTAAGGAAATAGTGCCCCAGTGGTCACTTTAACTGGTGCTTTCACAGTTGATTCACCCTCCATTTGAACTCTTAGCCACTTGTGAACTTGCTGCACTATTGTACTATCTACAAAGAACGATAGCTTTTCGTATATTGAAAGCTTTTAAAATTTGTAATGCTGGATCCCGCAAGGGTTTACCTGTGTCTAAGCACTCTCTCTAGGTGGGTAGTCGCAGCTATCAAATGGTGTTACAGCACGGCTAAGGTCTCCTGCCCCATTACTGTGACAGTTCACTCCACCAGGGCCCAGTCATCTTCGGCTGCCTTTGCACAAGGAATTCCGCTTTGAGATATCTCTCAGGCTGCCACCTGGTTATTTGTAAACACATTCATCCAACATTACTCTATTGACACTAACTCCAGAGCTGGTGCAGCTGTGGGAACTGCTGTGCTACAGTCTCTGTTCAACTGATGCTTTCTCACCCCCACCCCCATTGGTGAATAGCTTGTTATACACCCAATGTGGGACTGCCCAGAAGGATCACGACGAAAACAGTGTTGCACCTACTTGTAACTGTTGTTCGTCGAGTGTCTTCTGTGCAGGCACACATTCCCTCCCTCCTGCCCCGCTGTGAGAATACTCTGTTTTTATACTGTGGTGGCTCAGGAGAACTGAGGGAAAATACAGGGGCGCTCCGACTACAACACAACTTGGCGGGAAGAACTGCACATTGTGTTGGTTGAGTTGAAGCGCCGTATAGAGCTTTTGAGCTTTAGAATCTCTTTCTGAGGCTGGCCTGTATCTGTGCAGTCCCAACATGTGCCTACACAGAAGACACTCGATGAACAACAGTTACAGGTAAGTGCAACACTGTTTTCCTCTTTTATGATGCCGAATCATGAAACTCACAAGTTGGAGTAACATGCACAAATATTGTTTGTCCATTCAACCATCTCATCAAACCGTAATTAACAGAAACTAAGGGCTGCAAATCTGCCTGAAACCCTGCTTTCTCATTCTGATTTGCTTAGTGATTGCAAACCATGGATATAGTTAAGCTTTTCTTTAAAAAATAAAAGAAAAAATGGTTCAATATTTAAATTGAGCCCTCTTTACTCTCCAAGGATTAGGCCCAGTATCTCTTCTGAGATTTTTGTTTAATAATCCTGCATAGTCTCTTTTATGCCAGAACAAATTTGAGACAGTGGAAAATTTCTGTTTTTCCAGCACAATGTGTGGAGACTTGTTCCTCTTTTGAAATGGAGTGACCTTTTACCCTCCTTGTTTCAATCTTTAGTTTGTGAGCACTGACTCTATTTCAAAAGAGCTGGTGACTTTTATGTTTGACCTTTGCTTCTCACATTTTTACTACTGTTGGTTTTTAAGGCACGATTCTTCTTTGCGCTAATTTTAATCTTTATTGTTCTAACTCTCAGTTTTACTATTTAGCATGCTTTTTGGTTTGATATTTTGCTTGAAGGCTTCTCAGAGATAACAATGGATTATGTTAGCACTTGGATGGAACTTTTTTTGTAGTGTTTTGTTGTACAGGGAGGCTAATCGGGTTTGAGCAAGGCACTGAGCCAACACCTCTACATCTGTTGTCGGAATTCCAGTGCTCTTGACGAATTTGCTTAGTACTTTGCAGGTGGCGATGTTGTAGAGCTCCTAAGCCAAAAAGAGTATCTGTTGTATAAAACTAATCTGTATATTTCACATCTCTTGAATAGGGTGACTATCAAACACTTTTAGTGGTACTTTATTTGAGAGAGCTGTTTTCCCAGAGATGTTTGGATATCCTGGGCCATGGAGAAGGCATCAGTTCGCAATTTCCTCAACCCTACAGCTTTTAGCAGTTGTATAGAACAAGAACACATTCAAACACAGTAGAAGCCAAACATGCTGGCAAAGATGCTTTCTAGGGTTTCAGGCAGAGGTCTTTCACGTCACCTACTGCCTGGTCCTTGTAACAAGACGTTGGGATCGAACCTGGAACTTCTGGGTGCAAAACACATGCTCTGCGAGTCAGACACTTCAAAGCTAAGGGTCGAGTTACACTTTAGGTGGAAGGGCTGTAATCAGATCTCCTGGCGTATTTTTAAATTTTAAAAATCAGCTAATGAAAACCAGTTTATTTTGAGGCCAGTGCATGGTAGGGAGGGTGTTAGCATTTTCTCCCAGTTATATTTTCTCAAATGTTTTCCTCCTGAGCTGCTATTAACCTGGCAGGGAAAAAAGACAACATCAATTTAAACCTGTCTTTTTCGCTATGATGGCTAATAGCAGTTAGGAGGGTATGTGTGTGTATGGTTTGTATCAGAAACACAGCATGATAGGAAAGGTTACCCCCTCTTCTCACTGTACCCCACTTTCTAACTATATATGTTAGTTCCAATCCAAATCAGCCCCATCCTCCTCAGCTGCTTTTAAACATTAAATATATACCAGGAGAAATGATCACATAATATGTAATTCAGTCCTCCATTTTAGTTCATTTTTTTAAATGAATGTTTTATGGTGTATTACCTTCTTCATATGATAGCTTTAAGGGACTCTGTAGATGCTCTTTTGGTATTGCATAAGAAAAGTATTGTGTACTGCCCAAATACTTAGTATGTTTTTAGTGCCAAATAGGATCACTAATAACATTTATTCCTAGCCGGGCCATTTGAAAGCCAAAATGAACGCTCACACTTCTAAAACTGAGTTTCGTTTTGTCTCAAAGTTGGTGCTAGTTTCTGCTATATGTTATAATGTAGAAGATGGATAACTCCCAATCTGAGACAGAGAGAGAGAGAGAGAGAGATGTTTTGGGCATGTTGTGTTGATTTCAAATGAAGCAGTGCTCAGGATGGATACTCTAAAGTGCTTTCTCTCTGAAACCTGGCTTGGTAATAAATAAATCTCAATGGTGAGAGTTGAACAATGGACAGACTGAATTTAGCATCCCTGGAACCTTTTAGGAGATGTGACTTCTCATTGTGTATTCTCTTTGTGTCGCAGGGAAACACAAGGCTAGCAACTGTAACCTTTAAACAGCAGGGATGGAACAGCTGCATAAATTGTTAAATGTCACATAAAGCATCGTAAAAGCAAAGCACAGCCAGTTCTTTTCTTTAATCTGAATATATTTATAACATAAGAAATGAAGATAAAACAAGATTCTATTCCCAATTACAAGCAACAGGGGGAGGTGAAATCAATAGGTAATTAATCCATGTGCTGGTGAAGCAGGATTCAGCACACACACACACACACATACCACTACCACCACCACCACTGTCCCTAAACACGAGCTGAGTAGAAGGATAGACACAAACTGCTGAGTTTGTATCTAGACAAACTGCTTGTAGATAGTGTATGAGAGGGACTATCAAGGGTCTGGGGCAAGGCCCACCATGCCTCTAGCTATCTGAAGGCTTAGCATTCCTCTGGTAGCAGTGAGACAACAATGGCAGTAAGGGCAGTGACAGCCTTCTAAGCACCTTGCAAGAAGCCAGTAAAAGGCAGAACATTCATTCATGGGGAATGGCCGGTAGAGGAGAGCCTTGACCGAACGTGTGCGTGAGTGTGTTGACATACTGACTAGTAAGCATTTCTAGTTAATTGAGGAGAGCATAGGTAAAATAATAAGTCCCAGTTCCCATTGCATTAAGTTATTATGACTAACACATAGGAAGCTGTTAGGGCAGATGTGTGGTTTGTAAATGTGCCCATTTTTTACTTTAGGAGGTTGCCCACTTAAGTCCTAATATGGTAAATTTCACAGAGGCCGCAGTCGTGATGAACACATTGAATAAGATTGTCAGGCTTTGCCTGACACCCAGCCAGGAACTTGGGGTTAGGCTGCCACTCATATCATGGAAAAACCGTAGCTTCTGGTGATCCCTAGAGCTACAGGACATCACTTCTGAGTTTCCTCCAGTGGTGACATCATGGCACACATAATGCCAGCAGTTTTTAAAAAATTTCTACAAGGGTCGCCAGCAGGCTCACTCTGCGTAAACGAAATCCTGCTTTTCTAGGATTCTGTATCATAAAGAAATATCTCCATGCTCTATGCAGACATTCAAAGAAATGCATAGAGGCTGGGAGCAGAGACAACCATGTGACCTTGCTTTTCTCCTATTCAGTCATCTGTGCATAGGGCTCAGACAAAGGTTGATAGCAGTGCTTCAAAATGAGTTGAATAACATAACGCCCTAGGGTTGTTACCTCCAGGTGGGGCCCTGAGATCACCTGGAATTACAATTGATCTCTAGAGTACAGAGATCAGTTCTGCTGAAGAAAATAATAGCATTGGGGGCATTATATCCCACTGAGCCCACCCCAAACTCTACAGGAAATATGAAATAAATGTCATTTTAATGTCTTGCATAATTATCATTCCTCTCAAAATTAGGCCCTAACTCCACATCACATTTTTTCCTGGGTATGTCTCCCAGTTGGACCACAGTTATATTCTGAGAGCTCCATGTTTCCCAGGTGTCAGGGGGCCGTGATTCAAATTTGAACCATGGCAAGTAGGGCAGGGGATACAGACCTCCCCACTCTGTGCTGTTTTCTAAACCTGAAATGGCCTTGGGGAGTTGCTACTTGCTCCACTGGAGAAATGCACATGTAACCTTGTCAGTACACGTGCAGCCTCCCACAGGGCAAATAGTGGCTCCCCAGGATTATTTCAGGTCACAAAAACAGCATGGGGGGGGGGAGGTTTAACCCTCTGTCCCTGACTTGATCTACGGATGTACTCAAGAAAAACAAACTGTGTCGCTAGGTCTTGATTTCACGCGCAGTAGTGTATATAGTTAGGCTTTCAGAGGAAGCTTTTCTGATCTGGAGTTAACACTGTTGCTTGCTCACAAATAAAGATTGTATTGTTTGTTCAGGTGATAACTGAGCTTCAGTAATCATGCGATTTAAATATAATTACTTAAAATAGCTTACCTGAAGCACGAGTTATAACAATAGACTTTGCAAAAATTGCCTTATCGAAAGGCAAAATACAGTAAAAACTACATTTTCTTTAAGATTATACAAAATGTTTTGTTCTTGTCAAAGCACATGACAGTCCTGCACTCTTTTGAACAGAAAATACAAACATTATACTCTTCAAAGAAGAGGTCTACAAATATGGATGGCAGTGGCAACCATTAATTTAATTCCAGCAATCACCAAGTAAATCCTCTAGCATTCTTCATTATAGTAATAATTTTTTTTAACTTACTGCCAACGCAGGAAGGAAGAGAGCTCCTTCTTCGAAATGGCATCAGGTCGTCAAGTTTAGTGTCACAGGTTGAAGGGGAGGAGTTACCATGCATGCGCGCACACACATTAGCCAGTGTTTTAACATGCAAATGTCCTTTGTAGGCAGAGGGGTTTGAAAGGAACACTTTGGCCATTTCCACATGGGTTTATTGTCAAAGGCTTTCATGGCTGGAGAACGATGGTTGTGGATTTTCCGGGCTGTATAGCCATGGTCTTGGCATTGTAGTTCCTGACGTTTCGCCAGCAGCTGTGACTGGCATCTTCAGAGGTGTAGCACCAAAAGACAGTGATCTCTCAGTGTCACAGTGTGGAGAAGATGTTGGCAGGTAATTAATATCTACTCAGGAAGGTGGGGTTGGGCTGAGTCATCCTGTAAGCGTTTCCCAGGGTGTGGAATGCTAATGGAGGGAGGCTTCACTGTATCCTGAGGAGGTTCTTTTGCATATGGATTGGTGCTTGATATGCTAATCTTCTCTGCAGGGCTATTGTAGAGTGTAGAGTATTTTGTTAGCCTGGTGTTTTTCAGGACTGGAAACCTTGCTCTATTCATTCGTAAAGTCTCTTCTTTCCTGTTGAAATTGTGCTTATGCTTATGAATTTCAATGGCTTCTCTGTGCAATCTGATGAAGTAGTTGGAAGTGTTGTCCAGTATTTTGGTGTCCTGGAATAAGATACTGTGCCCTGTTTGAGTTAGGCTATGTTCAGCCACTGCTGATTTTTCAGGTTGTCCAAGTCTGCAGTGTCTTTCATGTTCTTTTATTCTTGTCTGGATGCTACGCTGTGTGGTCCCAATGTAAACTTGTCCACAGCTGCAGGGTATGCGGTATACTCTTGCAGAGGTGAGGGGGTCTCTACTGAACATACAATTCACCATGGAGAAAGAAATCGAGGGTAAACTTCCATTTCTAGATGCCTTGGTCATCCGCAAAGCAAACTTTCAGTTAGGTCACAAGGTCTACAGGAAACCAACTCACACGGATTGGTACTTACACAAAAACCCCAATCACCACCCTCGACAGAAAAGAGGCATAATAAAAACATTAGTAGACTGTGCAAGACGAATATGTGAACCGCACTTTCTCAACGGGGAAACTAATCATCTAAACCACGCACTTCAAGCAAATGGCTACTCCAGAAATGAAATCAGAAGAGCGATTAAACCAAGGATAAATCAAACAATTAAGGAAAAACAGTCTCCCACAGGAAAAGTGTTTTTGCCATATATCAAAGGAATCACTGGTCAGATGGGAAAGCTTATGAATAAGCACAACTTACAAACAGTATTCAGACCCACGAGAAAAATACAACAGATGCTACGATCAGCAAAAGACCCCCTCACCTCTGCAGGAGTATACCGCATACCCTGCAGCTGTGGACAAGTTTACATCGGGACCACACAGCATAGCATCCAGACAAGAATAAAAGAACATGAAAGACACTGCAGACTTGGCCATCCGGAAAAATCAGCAGTGGCTGAACATAGCCTAACTCAAACAGGACACAGTATCCTATTCCAGGACACTAAAATACTGGACAACACTTCCAACTACTTCGTCAGATTGCACAGAGAAGCCATTGAAATACATAAGCATAAGCACAATTTCAACAGGAAAGAAGAGACTTTACGAATGAATAGAGCAAGGTTTCCAGTCCTGAAAAACACCAGGCTAACAAAATACTCTAGCCCTACAATAGCCCTGCAGAGCAGATTAGCATATCAAGCACCAATCCATATGCAAAAGAACCTCCTCAGGATACAGTGAAGCCCCCTCCATTAGCATTCCACACCCTGGGAAACTCTTACAGGATGACTTAGCCCAACCCCACCTTCCTGAGTAGATATAAATTACCTGCCAACATCTTCTCCACACTTTGACACTGAGAGATCACTGTCTTTTGGTGCTACACCTCTGAAGATGCCAGTCACAGCTGCTGGCGAAACATCAGGAACTACAATGCCAAGACCACGGCTATATAGCCCGGAAAATCCACAACAAGCATCCACATGGGTTGTTTGTCCTGTGTTCAATGCTGTTGAGAAGTAGGTTTTTTCCCTACTTCCCCACAGCATGGTGGTAGTGCTTTTCCCAGGGTTTCCCATACTTCAGTCTTTTTCAAACATGCTTTGATATGAAGTTTTGGGAAAGCCAGGATGGCTGCCATGAGGGTAGGAAAGTTTGTATCTTCCCAGTCCTGCCCAAATAGCAGCCATTTTCCCTGCTCCTGTTCCCCTGGCAGCCTTTGGTGGTGGGGGGAGTATTTTTTAAATCAACAACTGAACATTGTTATAATATTGCAAGTCTCTTCTTACCCAATGGGAAGATCTTGCGAGTTGGGGGAATTAGCGTACTAGGAGGGCAGCGAGGCGAGTAATTTAGGGATCTCCATCAATGTATATGAAGATTGACCTGGCTAGAGAACTCTTTCAATGACCAGACAGAGATTTCAACCAAAAAAGGGGATTTTTATTGAAAATAACAAAGATCAACAGCACACAAAACACACACAGTACACACTCAGAGCTAGCTAGAAAGCAGTGGTGAGTTTTAAGGGATTAGGTGATATTTACCATCCAGAAGAGGATATCTGGGAGAGTATTGAGCAACCTACGCATCAAGGCGGAAGGACTCAAACGGGGATTCGAGGGTGGATGCTGGATCCAAGACCATGCACACAACTATGGCAGAGGGGCAATCTAATTATACTATGGATCCTACACAGAGGCAAAATTACATTTTCTCCCCCCCCCCCCAAAGACTTAATGGTTGTTCACGGGGTGGGACAAAGGATTGAGAAGTTTTCTCTGGGTTGAGACAAAGAGCTGGTAAACTATCTCCAAGGTTGGACAATGAACCAGCAAACTGTCTCCAGGGTGTGACAACGAACTAGGAAGGTTTGATTAGGTCTTCCCTGGTGGAGCTAAAGTTAGCAATAATGATTAATGATCTGCAAAGTGGATGGTTGAGGCTATCAGCTTTCTGAATCACCTAAGAATAGGAAAATGGTTAAGTGGAGATTGATCGGGTGTGTTGCAGTGATTAATTCAGGAACTCCGGAAAGCCCTATTGTATCATGAATATGATCCTTAGCTCATCTCCGGAACATGGGAGGGGGTGAGCTGGCCTCACCTGTCATTCCTCATGCTTGCACGTTTCATTTCCCGGCCAGGATCTGGATTCCATATTTCTGCCTGTTTTAGTGCTCAAAGCACATTCAGAGAAGGACTTATGGCATAACTACATTCATAAGCCTTCTAATATTGTGAGGGGAAGTCTGACCACTAACACTCTGAGAGATATAAAGGGAAAGGGATGTCTCCACAACAAAAGATGCTAGAGACTTTCTTTTTTAAATGGAAGCTGGGAATTCAAGGAATCTCATACATTTATTCTTATAATGTTATAACAACACAATGATACTCAATTGCTGATTTTTAAAAATTGGCAATTGGAGCAGGAAGGGGGAATCTTCACTAACCTGTCTCTATGTAGAAAACACCTTTGCCTCTGTAGAGCAAGTAATGAGAAAGCCAAGTATGACGGACTAATAGGGTTACCAACCTTCAATTGGGACCTGCAGCTCTCCCAGAATTACAGTTGGTCTCCAGATTACAAAGATAATTTCTCCTGGAGAAAATCTTTTCTTGAGAGTGGACTCTGTGATATTGTACCCCACTGAGGTCTCCTCTCCCCAAACCCTCCCCTCCCCAGAAATTATGAATTATTATGACTGGGACTCAAAGGCTACTTTATGTGTGCCAACAAGGGCTCTCAGAAGAGAGTGATGTGCACTCTTGTCACTGCCTGTGTGAGTAGGGGTAGGATTCCCAGTTGCCTGCCGATGGCGGGTAATCTCCTGGGAGATGGCAAACTGCCTGGTGATCGCCCACCACCAGCAGGTAACCCAGGCAAGGGCCCAGTGGGCGCGTGCCCAGCAGGGTGTGACCACATCACTTCCTGAAGTGACATCATGGCCTGGCGGCAGGCATGTTTCTGTGCTTCACAGGACAAATTTAGGCCCATAATGTGCTGAATTGGCATGGGAGCATGTCATGCCACTGGTGCAGTGATGTTGCTTCTGGAAGTGACATCATCGCATCAGCGCTAGGAGTGTGTGTGTGTGAGGATCATCTTCCTGGTAAGTACCAGGTCCCCCACTCCTGCCAGGAGGGTTTAGGGACCTGGCATCCCTAGATTAGGGGAGACCAGGTTTAAATCATTGGCTCTGCTATCATCACACGTAGTTTGTTCTTTTAGGCATGGTCTATACAGGCAGCTTGTTGCTGATGAAGCAGATAATTAATTACTTTCGTCAGAATTCTCTCACATTAATAGTTCTTTGGAAGTGGAACATTAGCGCAGCATGTGAAGGGCTAGGCTAGAATCTTTCTCCGTGGTATGCTACAGCTGCATTTTCAAGATACTTTAACATACTCTTTGAAATGGTACAGCTGCTTTTTCTGCCTCAGAATTCTGCCTCCTCATTTTGCTGCATGAGTAGACCAGGCCTCAGACAAGCGGACAACACGTTTTCTCCCCCCCCCCCCCCCAAAAGTTGTGATTGAGTCACTTAATAAAATGAAATAATCACACTTGTAGGAGTGCAGCTTTATGAGGTTAAGAGAACTGAGGATGATTGATTTAGCAAAGGCATAGATGAGAGAATCTGTTTGCACTGCAAACACATCAGAGAAATGAATTCGTGAGAAACAAAGTTATTTAGGTTAAACATTATCTTGGGTTCAGTGATAAAGTAATATAAGCATTCCATTAATAAATTTAGGTAGGTGCTCAGAGAAACATTCGTAGCTTTTAGTATAATCAGTTCTGTAGATAGCTGTAGGTGTAACTTCATTTTTAAGTGGAGATGAATATATTTATGAGAGAGCACTTGAGAGAGTTCTATTTAATTTCATTTGGTGTCTCAGTATTGCATTTCTGTTTCTGGAAACTTTTCCCTTGTATTTTTGGATATAGGAGCAATAATTAAACATCAGAGAGATGATATCAAGTAAGGTTCTTCCCATTTTAATTTGTGCTTAAGGCAATAGCGGTATGAGCAGACAGTACTAGACAGACAGACAGACAGACAGTCTTTAAGTTTTTCTGATGTATCTCAGGTGGTCAAAATTGAGGATAGAATATTGGGAAAACTAGAACTAAATGAGGGAACTATGAAATGACTGTCCACACTGCAGAAAGAGGGTAATTTTTTTGTTTATTAACTTTGTTTATAGCCTGCCTTTCTCATTCAGATTTATTTAAGACAAATTACAGAATATAAAACAATGCAATCACACAGCATAAAAACAAATAAAATAGGACGAGCATTACAGAATTATAAAAAATGTGAACAACTAAATGCTAAATTTCTGTTTTGTGCATTCCATGGAATGACAGAAGTTTGGGAGCCTTCCTGAACTCCTCAGGCAGGCTGTTGCACAAGGTGGGGGCCACCACTGAGAATGCACGTGAACTAGGGAGACTTTCTGGTTTCTCTGTCCATTGCTTACTGGCCTGCTGGGGCGGGGGGGGGGGAGAGAAGTGTTGTTTAAAGTGGTATTACATCAATGGTAAATATTTGAAAATGAGTGGTTTTACCTAGAACATTGCATCAGTGTCACAGGGGTGACATGACATCACTTCTGGGTATTTGTTGGAAGTGATGTCATGCATCAGTGCAACATCATCCTTCCCATCCCTGCCTGGATAAGCGGCTGCATCTCACCCATTCATAGGGTGGCACCTTTAGAAACCTTTGCTCGGATGAGTAAAGCTGTTGCAGCAAGTTGTAGTGGAAAAGGCCCAAGGCCTTAAAATGTGGGAGATGTCACAGGTGCTCAGTGTGTTCCTTATGAGTCAGCCTTTGTATTGAAATTACAATGGATTTTAACATGAATTTAATTTTTAATTACATTGCTTTTAAACTTGGGGAACAATCCAGCCAAAGAGCCAGAGGAGTTAGCCGTGTTAGTCTGTAGTAGCAAAGTAGTAAGAGTCCAGTAGCACCTTTAAGACTAACCCACTTTACTGTAGCATAAGCTTTCCAGAACCACAGTTCTCTTTGACAGATGCATGGATCTGACAAAGAGAACTGTGGTTCTCGAAAGCTTATGCTACTGTAAGGTGGGTTAGTCTTAAAGGTGCTACTGGACTCTTTACTACAATCCAGCCAAAGCCCCACTGGTTGCTCAGCAGTCTCCCACTGAAATCAATGGAACATGAAAAAGTGCTTAACTTTGGCTGGGTCCCTTGGAGTTCAAAAAACTACTGTTCATTGGTGATGTATCATTTTTGTGTATGCGAGGGATTTTGTACGTGTGGAGAAGGATGAAATCCCCACCTGTAGCCTGGTCTGAAGTGGTACAGTCTAGAAAGAGGTTGGCCTCCTCATCTGCTGTTTGTGAAAAGTAGGCCTATAAACCAGCCTCTCAGCCAGCTGAATTTGTAAAGTGCAACATTCTGTTATGACTTATTTTTGTATGTTGCTATGTAACACAGATGTCTGTGAGAGAACAAAAATGTTAGTAATTTTTTTTTTAGAAAGAACTGCAGCCTAGAGCAGGGAAGGAGCCAGAGTGATGAAATTTTAGTTTTTGCTTCTGATATGTATAAAGCCAACAGTGTACTCAATGTAGCCATAATGGTACTTATAATATATTCCTATGCAGTTACTCTATTCTAAGCCAACTGATTTCAGTGGGGCCCCTACCACTAGCCACTGCCCCCAGCCACCACTCATCTGGCCAGTGGGAGAAAAGTATGGTGGACTGGCCATGCACTCCGCCTGGAAAGCTCTTGGCTGAAAAGAGCCCACATGCTCCCATGTTGCTGAAAATGACATTTCCAGCACGATGCAGAAGCAACGGGTTCTGCCAGGGCTGAGTCTCTGAAATTCAGCCTCCCCGCCACCCCTTGGGTTGCCATTGGAGGACACGGCAACCCTGCTAATAGTTCACAGGTTGTGTATTGTTAGTAAACAATACAGGTATTATTTTCTACTTGAAAACATTGTGCTGAAAACTTGGCCGTTTCCAGACGGCTTACCTGCCTCTGGAACGTTGCGCCATCTTGCGGGGAAAACGCGAAATATCACGTTTTCTCGCGCGAGTTTTGTGCGACGTCGTGCAAAACTCGCGCGAGAAAACGCGATATTTTGCGTTTCCCCGCAAGATGGCGCAACGTTCCGGAGGCAGGTAAGCCATCTGGAAACGGCCCTTCTTATAAGTTTTCTTGGATGTTTGGCCATCAGAGCAGTTTCCAGTACATTCCTCCTTGTATCAGGTTCACACTGGTTTGATCAGATGGTTTCACTCAGTGTTGAGCAAGCCTGCCAAAGAAATTCTGTGTTGGAGTCTTGTCTTAATTTGCTATTCAAAACATTGCCCATTCTGAGAATTGCTTCGAAGGCAGAAGTAGCTTATTGAAAAGCCTGTTGTTTCAGGAAGAAACTAAAAAACTTTATTGACTTCAATTAATTTTACACTGCCGTAATGGGAACATAAATCCTCTTGTTCCTTGTTCATTTTCTGTATACTTTTTATATTGGATCCAAAGGTGCCATTCCACCATGTAACAGTAGTTTCTGTCCCAGTAGTTTCTGTGTAAAACCTGGGCTCTAAACAATTCTGGGGGATCTCCAAGCCACACATGGAGATTGACAAGTGCTATGTTTAAGGTACTTTGCATATAAAAGGTATATATTGTGATACTGTTTGTCCACAGTGAATCCAGTATCAGCTGATTCTTCAGTCATTGGTAAGGAAAAGTATATATGAGAGAGTGAGCAGACCGTTTGATAGGTAGTCATGTTGGTCTGCAGTAGATCAGCAAGATTTGAGTCCTCTGGCACCTTAAAGATCAAGATTTTCAAGGTATAAGCTGTTAAGAGTCAAGGCTTCCTTCTTCAGATGGGAGCTTTGACTCTTGAAAGCTTATACCTAAGACTTCCAGGTCCCCCGGTGACCCCCTGTGCCTCTCCCACCTTTCACCTGGCTGGTGTGGGGAAAGGGGCCCAGGAGGCAAGAATCCTCCCAGGCTGGTGCTCAGTGGGCGCTCTCCTCATGGGCACAAAAGTGACATCATTGTGCCCAGCAGCGGGCATGCTCCCACCTTTCACACGCCAAAATCACAAAGAGGTTAAGGGAACCTGGGACCTGGAAACCCTACTTACACCCTGGAAATCTTGTGGATCTCTAAAGTGCCACTGGACTCAAATCCTGCTGTTCTACTTGAATCTAATTTCAGTTTTCAAAGTGTACTGCCAACTTTGCCAACTCTGTAAATTTAAAATATAAAAAGTAAGGATGTAGAATAAGATTACATGGTTGAGTTTAATTAAATATCATCAGCATAAAAGAGTTGATAATGGACATAGTAAACCCAAGAGTCACAGAATATATACTCCAGGGCCACAATCCAGAAAACTCTTTTATGCATCTCTTTAAAAGTCTGTATTGCAGCCACATTTTGTGAGTGTGCTTGCATCCACCCCCTCATTCCTTACCTCATCTCTGCCTCTAACTCCTGAGTGTTGTAACATTTACTCGAGGCAGTGAATTTTGCAAAATACAAAATACAGCTGCAGACTATATAGTAATGTCCCTGAATGAAGAGCGTATTCAAGTGCCAAATAGCTTAGACTAAAGGACTCTTAGGCTAGAAATGACTTGCAATAATGAAGCATTAAGATTATTACTAACCAACATATATTATTTATATGCTACACAAAGTTTGTGGGGTTGCAGTCAGACTCAGGAGTAGGATTGCCAAGCGAATCAGAAAAGAAAGGGGGAGAAGCCCTGGCTGGCTCTCTCTTATGCTTTTAACAGTAACTTGGCATGAAAAAAAATCAGTGAATTAAGCTTTTCACCACATGGAGGTGAACACCATCACCTGCTTCTAGGGCTTTTCACACCTTTGGTTGTGTATGCATGATGAACACACATACTATTGTTTATGTGAATGTCTGAATGCCATTCATTCTGATATTATACCTGGAGACTAGTACCCTGAAAAAAATCATGCATTCACAATAAATGAGCCCACGAGTGAGAATGACTGATTTCATGTTCACTGAACATGTGAACGGGGCTGTCTGCAGAAGAAAACTATAGCTGTAGCTTCTGGTTGAAAAAGATAACTACTCTGGTCAATAATTTCTGGTAAAATTTGTGTATTATTTAAAGAACTATGGCAGAGAGACTAGGTTCTGACTGAAACTATTTTGATTCAGCGTAGCACTCGCGCCTAATTATAATTAAGGATTTTTTTCTAGCCCTGAGTAGGTGGTCCAGATTATACATTACTTTAGGGATCTAAAGTAATTAGCTACAGGCAGGAGGATCTGGATTGAGGCTAAAGCACTGGACCTGGGGAAATTTAAATCTTCTGTGGTCCATTTCCCTGAAAGAAATCTTTTCCAGAGTTGCCAGGACCCTCTTCCTTGAAACTGGGGGGTGGAGGGGGTTCTTGGTGGGGGGGCCCACTTCTTTCTTCTGGACAAATGGCATGGTAGAAGAGTTAACTCCCCCCTGCCCACAATGGCTCAAAGTTTAACATTCGCATTAGGAGTTCTCATCACAGACGCCCCCAAACAGGGTTGCCAGTTCTGCCCTTGGAGATTCATGGAGATTTGGGGTGGTGCCTGTGGAGGGTTGAATTTGGGGAGGGGTTTCGCTTAGAATCTATGGTATACCACAGAGTCTGCCTTCTGAAGCTGCCATTTTCTCTGAGGAAACTGGACACTGTAGTCTGGATATCAGATGTATTTCTGGGAGAACTCCAGGACCCAGGGGAGGTTGGCAACCCTGCTCCAAAGTAATGTGTTGTCTGGTCTTATGTAAACAATGAAAAACAGTAATTCTCTTGCACTCTGTCAACTACATTTTTGCTAAGCAAGCAGCATTTAATAATTTTTCTCTGATAGTTCTCGATCTTTTCTCTTTCAGATGTAGCTTATATGCTTTGAATTCATCCAAGCATGCACAGACTGGCACAGAAACTGAGCTCCTGAGAATGATCATGTGATATGTTAATTCTTTGATCAAAGGGCTAAATAATCATTAAACAGTTCAATCTGGAGCTTTCAAAAGTAAATTTCTGTATCTCAACAGAAGCAGCTTTCCCCTTAGTGTTACCATGACACCAGCCCTGCTGTAGTATTGGTAGTCTGATGACTATATAAACACAAAGGATGAGGCTAGAACTTGTTCATTTTCTTAATTTCTAATTGCAGCCACATTTCCTAGTCCCATAAATGGTAGGGTTGCCAGTTGCCCAGAGCAAAAATATCTTGTGCCTTTAATAGATACTTGGTGGGAGATTATTTTCCAAGTGATGTTATTTACCTCTGTGCTTCAACTGAACATTTGCACATATGAAGTCTCCATTAAAGGAATGATAATTTTTTTTCTCTAGGCCTGTTGGCAACTCTCCTCAATATGATGGACACGAGGACTAACTCTCTAGCAGCCTAAGCTGGCTAATGTCACTTCTAAGGTCAATGACAGAAAAGAAGAACAAAGTTTTACTGAACAGGAAGGCGATGCAGGTGTCCTTGCAATATTATCTTTTTTTTAAAAAAAAAAGAGCTAAACAAGTCCTCGTGTGGATAAACACTTTTCCAAAACAATTTTAAATTCTTCCACTAGGTTGACATTTAGATCTCACAACAAACCTCTGTTTGTTCATGAGACACGGACACTGCTTGTTTGCCATGCCTTTATGCTCCCTCCTCCTCTGGTGGCCAGTGGGCAAATGAATGTTTTGTGGTTTGGGAAGCCTTCAGTCAGACTTCAATATGCTGTGGTATCTGCATTCAGGCACCTGGGGAAATTGAAGTATGCATCCTCCCCACAAAAGGGACCCCTGCTGACCTATGCCAGCCACCTGATGCCTCAGTTGATACCCCTTCCTTGCTTTTCAGCAAGGCCAGTATCAAGGTTATTTCTTTTTCTGAATCCCACCTCAAATGACACAGCTATCCATTCCTAGCATAAAACTGGAATAACTTTAACTGACATTTTAACTAATACAAATAACCATAACTGATATATTTAACTAATACAGAACCAATCTGCGTTCAAAAGCTGTAGGAACCATAACAATGTCAACTTCAGTCAACAAAAGAATGAAAGCAACACACACACACATGCACAGGCCCACCCACCCACATGAAAAGAAAGCAGAATGAACTTAAAGCAGCTTAGACTCCTCTGGAGAGCCAGCCCCAGCAGCTCTGCTTGCGCTCTCTCTCTCTCTCTCTCTCTCTCTCTCTCTCACTCACTCACTCACTCACTCACAGAGGAATTAAAAGAAAGCAAAATGAACTCAAAGCAGCTTAGCCTTCTCTGGAGAGCCCTCGCCAGGCCCCAGCTCTCTCCCTCTCCCTTTCTCTCTCAGAGGCATGAAAAGAAAGCAGAAAGAACTCAAAGCAGCTTAACCTCCTCTGCAGTGTCCACGGGGCCGAAGGAGGAGGGAATCATGTGGGCAGATTCCAGAGCTGCCGGAATGCCATTCCGGGGTGTTCCCCCTCAAAAAAAGCCCTGTTTATGAGAATATAATTTAGTTTTCTCATCTCAATGCAGCTAAGCAAGAGTAGGAGATGGTTGGTCTTGTTACAGTTTGTAGTCTGAACTGAAGATGGCATAAGATCCCTAGTCACTTTTGTGATTGTTGTGTGTATGTCCTTGGCTCATCATGACACCAGAGTGCTATGAATAATCTGTAAATCAGCCTGTAAGAATAGAGCTAGGGGTGTGGCTTATGAGGCAGGTGGGAGGGACTGAAATTGAAGGGCTAGGGTTTGTGGATTATGAGGCTTTATTCCCCATAATTCAAACACCTGCATCTAGAGCCATTTACCAGAAATGCAAAGGTATAAAATTTCTTCCTGTCTTTACCTTTTACTTTTAGCTCTGTATAATTTTGTAACATCTTGGCATAATCTGTATTGAAATAGGTCATCAAGCTGCCCTTGAATGTGCTGCTGTGGTACAGGGTTACATACACAAAGCATCACTTCAGGTGAAAGAATCCACAAGCTCCTAAGCATTCTCCTGTAACAAACAGTGCAATCCTAATTTCTTGATTTCAGTGTGTTTAGACTGGAGTAACTCTGCATAGAACTGTGCCAAAAGTTCCTGTTGTGAATACATTAATCGTGTAACAAAGTCTATAGTGCACTTGTAGACACAGTATGAAATAATAATACAACGGTCAGTACACAAGGTTAATGTCACAGTATAAATGGTAGCTTTTTTTAAAAAAAAGTACTTTTAGGCACAATGGCCATAATGTAGCTCTTTGTTATTTGTAAAGAAATCATCTCAGTTGTAAATCAACAAAGTACTTTGAGAAATATACTGTTCAAAAATGAACTGTAATATATACTTGACGTATAGCTTTTACTGTTTATTATGTCTGCAAGTTAGGATTTTTTTCAGAGCAGTTAAATACAGCTGAAATGAGCAATGATAGAAGGTATCTCGTTTTATGTTTTATTTCCATGCTGTCAGCTAGTGTTACAGTCCTAGAGTAACTTAATGAAAGATGAATTTAACTGAGTTAAACTGAATCAAAGTCCATTCTGAAAGTAATGAAATACTGCAGTTCCGTACATACCTAATACCTGTGTGGGCAGTTTACAACTGATGCCTTCTTTGAAATTGAGCTAGATTTCTGTTTTTGCCAGCATGGCGTAGTAGTTAGATTGTTGGACTAGGCTCTGGAAGACGCAGGTTTGAATGCCATGGAAAATTGCTGGGTGATCTTGGGCCAGTCACACACACTCCTCCTGGCCGTGTTGTGAGAATAAAATGGAGCAGGGCCGAATCTTGTAAGGTCCTTTGGGCCCCCATTGGGGAGACAGTTGGGTATAAGCGAAGCAAATAAAATAAATTGCAAAAAAGGGGCCTGGGTTCCATTCCCCGTCACAGTGCCCATCACCTAATTATCTTAATTGTGGCTCCCCTGGGGATTTGTTTATAAATCCATTCAAATGGATTTTCAAGATCCTGTGACGATATAGCTATCATATTATTTTATTCATTTCATTCTCTAAAGCAAGGTATTTTGTGTCAATTGCAGTACTCACTTGGGGGGGGGGGAGGGGTCCAAAGGTTTTTTTAGATTCTCTCACAATCAAAGCCCTGTTTTTAGTAGCCTCCCTTTGGGCTCGTTCAGCTATTTGCAGATTGCTCCATGTCGTGTGCCAGAGATGGACACAGCCACTTAGAGAAGAAAACGTCAGAACATCCATGGCTAAAACTGAAACATTTGGTAGCAAAGCATGGTGGCATGTTTTCTATCACCATGTGTGCATGTGTCATTGCCACATAATATGTGGATATGCCAGGTTGGCTATTATGTCCTATATGTGGCTGAATTCTTGGGGCCACTCCGAGTAATGTAATAACTTTTAAACATGTTTGTGTAAGAAGTTTTTTTAAATAAATACTTGCTGTTTAATAAATACTTGATTTTTTTATCAACATCTTTTCAGTCCTCAGGATAAGGGATCTTTTCCCTCATAAATTACTTTTCAGTATACTGATTAGGATAAGGGTATTTATGTGTTTTGATGGTGAGACAAAGATTAATCCTTTTACCTCTCCTTTTGCTTTGCAGTACAGAATTGGACAGCTGTACATGATCAGTAAACATAGCCACGAGCAAAGTGATCGCGGAGAAGGCGTAGAAGTGGTGCAGAATGAGCCTTACGAAGATCCGAATTACGGGAATGGTCAGCTGACAGAAAAACGGGTTTATCTGAACAGGCAAGTGCTTCTGCTAACATCCTGTAGTTACATCCCCCCCGTGACACTGTGTGCAGATGAGTTTTAATGTTTTGTAAGTAAACACATTCCTCTACAGTTTGGCAGCTTCAAGCAAATAAGAAAAAGAAGATCAGTGTCACTTGAACAGAGTTTTGCTTTCATTGATAGCAAGTTCTGTTGGCAGAGGCAGAGCGTGGCGGGATGAAAACTCACAGAGTTTTGTTTTCCATTTAAGGCAAAGTCTTTGAAACAGGTTATGCTTGACAACTTATTATTAATTAAATTCAGCAGCCTACTTGTGAGGAAGCAGCCACCACAACTTAAAACACCTCACATACTAGATTATCTGGTACGTGCTCCCCATTTCACAAGAAATGAGAAATTAGAGCCAAGATCAACATGATGGCAGCTCCAGGTTTATCCCCATGGCCACTGGCGCCATGTTTCATGAGATCTGTAGTTGTCTAACACAGAACCGGGCGTGCAGGCTCGCTGGCTGGCTGGCTGGCTCACCAGGAGGCATGGTTTCACACTGTTTCTTAAGCTTGATGGTTTCAAAAATAGTTGTCTGTTTTTAAAACAGTTATCTGTTTTTAAAGTTCCTTTACATAGGCTCAGTCACACAAAGTAATTTTCCACACAGATCTTCTTTAAGACAATAAACTCTGCACAGGCAGATTCATTCGGGCCTTTCCATACAGCTTGCCTGATTTAGACAGACCAATCTCTCACTGAAATATACATAGAATATCTCTCAGGCACACACACACAGTGTGCTTGCTTTAGAATAATAGAATCATAGAGTTGGAAGGGGCCATACAGACCATCTAGTCCAACCCCCTGCCCTGTGCAGGATCAGCCTAAAGCATCTCTGACAAGTATTCATCCAGCCTTTTCTTGAAAACTGCCAGTGAGGGGGAGCTCACCACCTCCCTAGGCAGCTGATTCCACTTTTGAACTACTCTGACCGTAAAAAAGTTTTTCCTAATATCCAGTTTTTCCTAATATCCACCTTTGTGCATGTAATTTAAGCCCATTGCTTTGCATCCTACCCACTGCTGCCAACTGGAACAGCTCCTTGCCCTCCTCCAAATGACAGCCTTTCAAATATTTAAAGAGAGCAATCATGTCCCCCCTCAACCTCCTCTTCTCCAAACTAAACATTCCCAAGGCCCTTAGCCTTTCCTCGTAGGGCTTAGTCTCCAGACCCCTGATCATCCTCGTCATCTGGGTCATCCTTCTTCCCTTTCTTAAAGATTGGGATAACATTTGCTGTTCTCCAATCTTGTGGCACATCCCTAGTCCTCCAGGAGGCCTTGAAGATGATGGACAGGGGTTCTGCAAGTTCTCTAGAAAGTTCTTTCAGCACTCTTGGGTGCACCCCATCCAGCCCAGGGGATTTGTATTCATCCAATGCAGCCAGATGCCTCTCCACAACCTCTCTGTCAATGTCAATTAGCCACTCAGGTGTCCTGCCACATTTTCTACTATCTCTAGATGTGCCTGAGTTCTTCAGGGAGAAAACAGAGGCAAAAAAGTCATTAAGCTTGTCTGCTTTTTCTCTGTCCTGCATCAGAGTTTCTCCATCTACTCCCAACAGCGGTCCAGTTGCCTCTTTTACCTTGCGTTTGCTTCTCACATATCTGTAGAAGTTTTTCTTATTGTAGGGAGCCCTCCTGGCCAGACCCAGCTCGTACTGAGCTTTGGCCTCTCTGATGGCTGATCTGCAGTGCCTAGTAACCCTCATATACTCCTCTTTAGAGGTCTGTCCTTCTCTTCATTTCCTGAACATTTCCTTTTTCTCTCTTAGCTTATTCTGGAGCTCTCTGTACATCCACATCAGTTTCTTGGAGCCCTTACCATGTTTCCGTCTTGCTGGGATAGTGAGGGCTTGAGCTTGCAAAAGCTCATGTTTGAGAAGGGCCCACCCTTCACTCGCTCCTTTCCCTTCCAGCACACTCCCCCACGGAATGACTCTCATCAAGCCTCTGAGTTCATCCAAGTTGGCCCTATGAAAATCTAACCTACGAGTCTGGCTACAAACTTCCTTGGCTCCCCACAGCAACTGGAATTCAAGGAGGACATGGTCACTTCCCCCTAAGGTCCCCACCACCTTCATCTCATCTACCAATTCTTCCCTGTTGGTTAATATCAAATCTAGTATGGCCGAGCCCCTTGTAGCTTCCTCCACCTTTTGAAAAAGGAAGTTATCGGCCAGGCAGGTCAGGAAATTGCGTGATTCATGACGCTTTGTTGAGCCTGTCTCCCAGCACACATCAGGGAAGTTGAAGTCACCCATAATTACAAGGTTCTGATGTCTGGATACTCTACCAATCTGTTCAAAGAGGGCAGCATCCATTTCTTCTCGCTGGTCAGGTGGTCTGTAGCAGACTCCAACGATAATACCCTTTGTCCTTCCTCCCCTTATTTCTACCCATATGCTTTCCACCGGGCTGTCCGCCCCATTCTCCATAACTTCTTGACAATCAAGCCCTCTCCTCACATACAACGCCACTCCACCTCCTCTTCTACCCTTCCGGTTTTTCTTGAACAACTCATACCCATCCACTAGCACATTCCAGTCATGGGAATCATCCCACCAAGTCTCAGTAATTCCTACTATATCGTAGCCCTCTGTTTGCAATAGAAGCTCAAACCCTTCTTTCTTATTGCCCATACTTTGGGCATTGGTATATAGACACTTGTAGCCTTGTACCTTTGTTTGACCGTTCCTACCCAGGTGGGTCCCCACTGTTTTCACTTCATCATTGAAATCACCATGTCGATCGTCCCCTGCCCCTTGCGGCATCAGTTTAAAGCTCTCCTGATGAAGTTCTCCAGGTTCGTTCCAAACGTTTTCTTCCCTGCCCTTGAGAGGTGAAGCCCGTCATGTGCTAGAAGGCCTTCTCTAAGAAAACCTATCCCATGGTCCCAGAACCCAAAGCGCTCCTGCTGGCACCACCAACTCAGCCAACAATTCACCTCAAGTATGGTCCACTCCCTGCATGTTCCTCTTTCTGTGACTGGAAGGATAGAAGAGAATACCACTTGAGCTCCCAATGTCTTCAACTGCCTTCCAAGAGCTTCATAATCCTCTTTAATTCTTGCAACAGTATTTGCAGCCGTGTCGTTCGTTCCCACATGAATCAGCACAAACGGGTACTTATCAGCGGGCTTGATGAGTTTCGGCAGCCGGTCGGTAATATCCTGAATTCTGGCCCCCAGCAAGCAACACATTCTCTCGGAATAGGGGATCTGGCCCAGAGACATGGCGTTCCATTCCCCTGAGCAAAGAGTCCCTGATGACTACCACCTTCCGTTTTTTTCCACTTCCATGTGGCCTCATGTCTTCTGCACACCCTCTTCCAGCACTTTGCGCTTTAGACAGAATGAATGTTTTCTCTCAGAAACACACAGTTTCCATACAGGTTGCTTAACTGAACTAGAATGAGAATCCACACAGGTTGCCTGCTTTGCCCACACACAGTTCACTCTACCCCTAGAGCGCTGCTGCTGTCCAATCAGATTTCACTCCAGTCACACTTCTCAACTCCTCCCATATGCTCATCATCAACCAATCACCTCACTCCCCCATCCCTCTTTGACCCCCATTCTTCATCTGTAACACACCAAGCATTTAAAGAAACACACACGCTTAAATTATTACTGGAAGGGATTGCCCTGCAGCCCTCCACCTACCCTCTGCTGCCTCTTCAGGCTGCTCACCTGCCTCCATCCCCCTGCATTCCAGGTGGAGGCAAGGCGGTGGCCATGTGTTTGGGAATGTGGGTGAGCCAGTCTGGCCCTGCTGCCACTGTCTTCTTCATGCTCTTGCCTAGTTTTCCTGGCCGTGTTACCTCCTGGGAAACCAGGTAGAAGGCAGTGGTGGCATGCAATGGTCTATACCCCTTGATGTGCGGCCTTTGCCGCACCACCACCCAATGGGTAGGGGGAACAGGGAACATGGTGTCAGCAGCCACAAGGATAAACCTATGGCCCTGTTACAACAAGCTTGGCTTTTAAAAGAGCAGCAGCACTAGCCACGTATAGCTTCCTTCAGATGAGTGAGCACTGGAGGCTTATGGTGTCTTTGTAATATTTGAGGCAGGGACGTTACAACTATACAACCAGGACAGAAGTAAAGGCAAAGAAGTACTCTTGCAGGGCAACAGAGCAAGACCTGCACCCCAGGGTTGTCCATCTTCAGCCGCCTCTCGGCTCTCACAATTTTCACAGAGCATTCAGAAGGGATTCGCCATCGATGCATTGCAGTGTTTACCGTGTAGGTTTTCTGGTTTTTTTTAAAAACATCTACTTTGTGGAGATTTGTTTAAACTTAGAGTGCAGCTGCACCACCAGCTGTGGACACATGGGGGGGGGGGAGTTGCTGAGAGATAATTTGAGCCAAAGTCACCAGAGATTCTCCCCCTGAAGAGGAGGACATCTTAACATGGGTGATGTTACAGGCAAATGTTGCCAGTAAGTTTTTTTAGCAGAGCAGGGATATGAATCTAGAGTTCCCTGCTCTAACCACTGCACATACTGTTCTGATAAAGACATATGAGAACTATGTACCAAATCTCAGTAAGGGGAGCTGAGCAATACAAATACCTGGTCAACATTTTTTTAAAAAAATAGTTTGCATATTTTATAGTGAGGAACGCTGATGCTGAGAGACATGGGATTACCACAAGCCCAGCCCCTGAATCTCTTGCGATTGTTAAAAAAAACGTAAATGAAAAAACAAAACCAGCACAATTTTTACTATCAAGGACAAAAAATTTCTAGTAGGTTCATTCATCACAATAATCTTCCTTTGTTGAAAATGATTAGGGTTTCAGAATTAGACTTGACAGATACTTTTATACCTCTACTTCTGTCCAGCCAATCTGGTTAATCTGACCAGAGGGAGTGAAAATAAAAATAAAACCATGACTTCAGAGATAGGAGATGACCGAGCCATTAGAACAAAACTATAGAAAACAGGACAGGAGAAAAAAAGAAAATAAAAGAAATGAGGGGAGAGAACTGGAGTCACCTCTGTTGTTTGACAGATGAGAAAAAGGACATTTCCACATGGTTGTGCCAGAGGACCCCCAAGAAAACTGGCTGCCCTACTTCAAAGAGATATTTGAGGGAAAGGAAATTGACTCCAAGAGCCTGAGCCTTTGCTGGCCATGTCACTGGAAAACTGCGACCTGACTCCTTGCCACACTATAACAGTATGCCTCTGAGCAGGTGCAGAATGCCTTTCCCTCAATATTAATGGGCAATCTGTGTTAGGTTCTTAGAAGAAAGACTTGCAGGGAAATTACAAATATGTAGATACCCCAAACGGATATGCCAGTCGTCTTGTTTTAGAAACTAAGTGCTACTCCCACCTCCCTGTAAAAATAGAATGTTAATTTTGTACTGTTCCCACCGCCACCCCCTCACTAATTTTATTCCTTATTCCTTATCCCTTCCCCTCCCTCCATTTTTTTAGACAAATAATCAGTACCTCTTTGATGTTTTCCACACATGGACAACCCTCTGTGGTTTCCCCATTGCTGGTGAAGCTGCTGATACAGTCCAGTGGCAATAGGGCTTTCACATGGCAGGTTTCACAGAATCACAGAGTTGAAGGGGCCATACAGACTTTCTAGTCCAACCACC
Source organism: Eublepharis macularius (assembly GCF_028583425.1). Lineage (NCBI taxonomy): Eukaryota > Metazoa > Chordata > Lepidosauria > Squamata > Eublepharidae > Eublepharis > Eublepharis macularius. The sequence goes on along the minus strand of NC_072793.1, from coordinate 13,587,072 downwards.
TGCCCAATGCAGGATGAGCCTAAAGCATCCCTGACAAATATTCATCCAGCCTCTTCTTGAAAACTGCCAGTGAAGGGGAGCTCACCACCTCCCTAGGCAGCTGATTCCACTTTTGAACTACTCTGACCGGGAAAATGTTCTTCCTAATATCCAGCCGGTACCTTTGTGCATGTAATTTAAGCCCATTGCTTCGGGTCCTACCCTCTGCTGCCAACTGGAACAGCTCCTTGCCCTCCTCCAAATGACAGTCTTTCAAATATTTAAAGAGAGCAATCATGTCCCCCCTCAACCTCCTCTTCTCCAAACTAAACATTCCCAAGGCCCTCAGCCTTTCCTCGTAGGGCTCAGTCTCCAGACCCCTGATCACCCTCGTTGCTCTCTTCTATGCCCTCTCCATTTTATCCACATCCTTTTCGAAGTGAGGCCTCTAGAACTGCACACAGTACTCCAGGTGTGAACTGAACAAGGCAGTATAATAGAGAGGGACTGTGAACTCCTGTGATTTCGATGCAATGGCCCTTTTGGTGCAACCCAAGACTTGAGTTTGCCTTTTTTGCCACCGCATCACACTGACTGCTCATATTTAGTTTACAGTCCACTCTTACTTCAAGATCTCTTTTGCATACACTAGCACCCAGAAGTGTATCCCCCATCCAGTATTTGTGCTTCACATTTTTGTGGCCCAGATGTAATACTGTGCACTTATCTATGTGGAATTGCATCCTGTTCACAACCGCCCACTTCTCCTGAGTATTCAGGTCTTGTTGAATTTTAACTCTATCTTCTTGGGTGTTTGCCACTCCTCCCAATTCGGTATCATCAGCAAATTTACCCCTTCCTCCAGATCATTGATAAAAATATTGAAAAGTACCAGGCCCAAAACCGAGCCCTGTGGCACCCCACTGGACACCTCCCTCCAATCTAATGAAATGCCGTTGGCCACCACTCTTTAGGTGCGGTCCTCTATCCACTAAACTGTCCTATAGTCCAGTCCGCAGTCTTCCAGTTTACCCATTAGAATGTCATGGGGAACCTTATCAAAAGCTTTACTGAAACCCAGGTAAATCATGTTGACAGAGGTCCCACGAGCCAGTAAACTCGTCACTTGATCAAAGAAGGAAACCAGGTTGTTCTGACAAGATCTGTTGGGGACAAAACCATGTTGACTTCCCTGGATCACTAAGCGGTCCTTCGGATGCTTATAGACTGATCCCTTAAATCTGCTCTAATATCTTCCCAGCAACAGAAGTCAGACTGACCGGCCTGTAGTTTCCCAGGTCATCCTTCTTCCCTTTCTTAAAGATTGGGATAACATTAGCTCTTGTCCAATCTTGTGACACATCCGCATTCCTCCAGGAGGCCTTGATGAACAGAGGCTCTGTAAGTTCTCTAGAAAGTTTTTGGAGCACTCTTGGGGGCATACCATCCAGCCCATTCTACCATTATAACAACAAGTTTAACAGGTTCTGTGAATTTCCAGCTTCCCACAGTTCCCTGTCCTTATACCCCAGTAGTGGTCATCCTCCTTCCACTAACCACTAGGTTTTTACCTTTTTTAAAAAACTGACAATTTCATACTGTTATGTCTAAATACCATTATAAGCGTAACAGGTTCTGTGAATTCCCAGGTTTCATGTTAAAAAAGAAGGTCTTTAGTCCTTCTACTGTGAAGATATCTCTGCAATGGAAGGGGGCTAGAGACTTACCTTTTAAAAATGGAAGCTGGAAATTCACAGAACCTGTTACACTTGTTGTTATAATGGTATATAAATATAACAATATGAAATTGACAGTTTAAAACAAAACAGGCCCCTGTGGTGGGAGGAGAAAATTGCCACTGTTAAGAAAGGGTCAGGAAAAATGGCTGCCATGTGGGTGGGAAAATCCAAACATTCCTACTCCTGACGTAGCCATCCTGACTTCACTGTGATCTTTTCCCAAACTTTGTAGCAACACAGGTTTGAGAAAGCTTGGAGAAAAGCCATAGATACCTCAGGAGATGCACAATGATGCTGTGATGAAGAGAAAAACATCCCACAACGGGAGAAAAACATTCCAAATAGCACTGAACCCGTAAGTTGTGTGGAAATGGCCTTGCATTACACACACACACCTACCCACATCCAGTCCTTGTGTCCAGTCAACTTTTTTTCATCAACCTCAAATAAACCTCAACTTCAAATAAAATATGCCTCGTTGTTGTTTGTCAAAAGTGGAAGGAGTATGCTGATCAAGAGGAATACTCCATACATAAAGAGGGATGGGGCTTAGGGTTACTAGGCTGGCAACTGGCAGGAGGCATGGGGATAAGAAAGTGTGCATGTGACATTGGCAATGTCACAGCATCACTTCTGGGTACAACCTGGAAGTGGCAAAAGGGTAGCTTTAGGGATTGCTGGAAACTCTGGTAAAAACCATAGAGGTTTTTGGTGGGCTCTAGAGTAGACATTGGCACGAATCTAAATACAAAGCGATTTTGGTCACAAAAGTGGCCGTTTCGTGTATCGCAAAGCACCGTTTTGTGGGGGCATGGCTTGCAAGGTTTTCACGAAATTCAACGACTTATTTTTGCCTGTTTCATTAGCGTCATGAATGTTTTGTGATTACTGACAGGCTGACGCCGATCCATTGATTCCCTTGGCAACAATGGGCCCAGACCTTTTGGTGCCATTGGAAACGCCACTCATAGCCCACTTACCCTTGATTGGCAGCTGTCCTAGCCATCTGAGGAGCTTCCATTCTGACCTATGTAGCTAGGAGCTGGGGTTGAATCCCCTAGGCAACCAAGGAGGTGGGCCTTCTATAGCCAGGGGCACACCAATTTCACCCCTCCAAACCCTGTTAGGCAGGTCTGTCAGCCAACCACAGACTTCCTGTTCTCCTCTATGTGGACGTTTTCTATAAAATGCCCCCCTCTTCTGCCTTGTGTCTCAGTCCTAGGAGTCAGAGGGAGGACTGGCTGACTGTTGCTGCTGGGGTAGTTGGCTTGTGCTTTGGCTGCTGCTGCTGCTCTCAGTGTCGCTTTAAGAGAGACAGAAAAAGAAGCCTCTTTTCAGGCTCTTCTTGGCCTTGCTGTGGGAAGGTCTTTGGGTGAGGGTGCCTTTTATTCCCTCACCCCAGGTCTTAGCCTGGCTCTGGGCCCTGAGGCCTAGGCCTCCACTTTTTAAAAATTTGCTTGTCTTTGTGCCTCCTAAATTCTTTCTTTTTTGAGGAGGGCTCACTCTCGCTGTTTCCTTGCTTCCTTTGGTTTTGTTTCAGGGCCTCTCCCCCAAGGCCAGTCCCAGGGCCACTGCCTGCTGGCTCTCTGGGGCCAAGCTTGGTGTGGGTTCCTCCTGAGGGCCTTACTCTCTTCTATTCTGTTTGCTTTTGATGCAGGACCCTCTTGTTTTGTGCACCTACTGTGTGCATCTATTCTTTATTTTGAGCACCGTTTATTTTGAGCATTTTAATTTTGATTTTAGGGGCTCTCCCCCTCAGGCCCAGGGGCCCAGGGCCACTGCCTTGCTCTGGGGCCCAGCTTTGTGTGGCTTCCTCTCCTGACTGAGGTCTCTCTTCTGTTCTGCTTGCTGTCTCTTTCATGCTTGCAGTGCATACCTATTTGCTGCAGGTCACTCACCCACTGTGTACATCTCAATTTTATTTGTAGCACCTCCCACGCCTGGGCAGGTGTCTCTGTGCTGCTTTGGGGCTTCTCCCCCAAGACCAGGCCCAGGGCCACTGCCTTGCTCTGGGGCCCAGCTTTGTGTGGCTCTTGTTTTGTATGCAGCACTACGAGGCCTGGAATGAAGGGCAAGGGTGGTTGGGGGGGGCAGAGTGCACAGCTCATCCTGGTTTCTCATCAGAGTCTAGCAATACTGGGGGGGAGTCTTGGAGGTGCCCAAGACCGCAAATGCTGTAGGTCTCCCTGCGGGGGCAGTGGAGGAGGCACAACAGGTCTCGCCGCTGGCAGGAGTTGACCTGGATCTCCTCAAAATGTTTGAGGAAGATGACGAGGGGGAATCTCAGGAGGAATGGCCGAGGTTTGGAGAGACATCCAGCTCCTCCGAATCCCAAACTCTTGGGACTGTCCCTGCCTGCAGTCCGCCCCTCCGTCTTCCAAGTCCAGCACCACACCAGGCCCAGTAATCCTTTGTCCTCCTCCTGACTTGCCAACTCCAGGTCGCCATTTCAGTAACGCACTATGGCAGAACTTCCAGCCCCTTCCCAATGACCACTATGCAGTGCGGTGCCGTTCCTGTGATGCCCTGGTGCGTAGGGGCTGTGACCCTCAGCTCGTGTCGTCAACCACTCTCTGCTTGCATCTGCAGAGGCACCACCTGAGCCTGCTGCCTCCAGAGCAATGCAAGTCATCTGGTGGGCAGAAGAGGAGGGCTCCTGATCAGAAAGAAGGGGGAGAGTCACGGGAGTCAACCCCGAGCAAGGAGGAGGAAGAAATACCTCCCTTGCTTAGTTTCACATCGTGGGTGCAAATACAAGACGAGAAACAAATGCAGGCCAGTAAAAGAATAGCATAATCGTAACATGAAGTATTAGACAGGGTGTTGCTGAGCGTGACAGGAGATGCTGAACACCTGACACTCTCTAGTTTAAAGCACAAGCTAGTTAAAGGAAATGTTGAACCAGCAAAAGTTGGGACTCAACTGCAGGATTTTATAGGGAGGGAACTGAGAGTCCGACCCTTTCCAGGAGCCTTGATCCTGCAAAGATTTGTAGAGTTGCCTCTTCCTCCTGAGGGAGACTAGAGGATGGGAGGCCTTGTGCTGCCCAACATTCACTCCTCCACCTGATCCAGGCTTCAGATCTGACCCTCTGCCTTCTCCATTCCCAGGGTCCACGGGGGAGATGCTGGAAGTGCAGGAGGTGGACAGGTCCACTTAGGGGTTTCCTCATCTGCTGGTCCTGTGGGAACAACAACAGGTGCCTGCTGTTGGAGAGGAGGTATGGGGGCATCCTCAGAAGCTTCTGGATTGCATACCGTCTTGGGCACAGTGGAAACCCTGGGGAGTTCCTCTTTCGAGAGACTTTTGAGGAGTCTTCACTCCATATACAGGCAGGGTGAGGGCAAGCCTTGACACAAGATGAGACCAATGTCCACTCCTATTGGGCTCCACTTAGGCTTGCCAGGCCTCCCACTATGGCAGGAGACCTCCTGGCAAACTTGGTCATTGCCTGCACTTGAAATGCCAAAGTGAGAAAGATGCACACTGGCATGCTCACATCACTTCCAGTAAAACCCAGAAGTGAAGTCATGACACTGAGGAGGGGCTGGGGACACGTTCTAGGAGCCAGTTTGGTGTAGAGGTTAAGAGCGGCTGGACTCTAATCTGGAGAGCAGGGTTTGATTCCCCACTCCTTCACTTGGAGCCAGCTGGGTGACCTTGGACTAGTCACAGCTCTCTGGAGCTCTCTCAGCCCCACCCACCTCACAGGGTGTTTTGTTGTGGGGATAATAAAGACATACTTTGTAAACGGCTTTGAGTGGACGTTAAGTTGTACTGAAGGGCAGCATATAAATCAAATGTTGTTTTGTTCTTGTTCTTATTTGGAAAAATTCTGTTGTTTAAATCCCAGAGCACTTCCCCAACATCTTGATATCACTTCTGGTTTTCACTGGAAGTCATGTCAACGTGCTGGTGTGATGCCAGTGCGCCTGCCTCTCTACCTGCCAGATGCTCTCCGGAGTTACAAGCTGTGACTTTAAAACACTAGCTCGACTCCATCCTCTGATTCAATCCAGGATGCCTCTGGTAACCAGAGTAGCCCAGCCAGGAAATTTGTTACATTTTGTTTTGGTCACCCAGTTCCTTTAGCCAGGCTTGCCTTCTCTTACAACACACAAAAGGCTCCTCAGGCAGTGTGCAGGCTGCATGCAAATTTCTTCCAAGGGCCTGCGTGGAATGGTATTTCAAAGAAGAGCACATTTATTTACCTGAAACTTCCTAACCAGTCGCTGGAGTATTTAAGTAAGGGAAGGAAGATAAGTGCTTTTAAAATTAAATTTTGTGCGGCACAAAGGTTGCACTTGTCTTCTCTGCTTAACATCAGCAGAGTACATCAAGCTAGTCTGGCTCACAGCATTCAATAACCACTTACATTAGATAGCCCAGTTGAAATGCACAAGCCCGTTTTATGACACATTTAGGACGGAAGAGTTCTTTCTCAGACCAAGTCAACCATATGAATGACCACTAGGCATGTGCACCACTCGTGATTTTCTGCATCAAATGATAGACTTATGCAGTGCTTTTTTTCCTTAAAAAAAAAGAGAGATGGCGGTACTCATGTTTGCTGCCTGGGGGCCCAAGCCTACCGGCCAAAAGAGATGCCAGTATTACGGACAGAGCTGCCAGCGCTGCATACTGACACGTAAAGGGCTCCCATTTGTTTCACTGTTTCTCAAAGAAAGTTATGTGCAATTTCTGGAGCTGAATGTATGGCTCTTGGGGGCAGGGGGGTGTCACAGTTCCTATTTTGGACAATAATATATATATATTTAAATAGCAATATGTGTCATTAAATTAGGACAAATGGTTGTAATGGTTTTCTTATGAGTGGTCTTACCACTTTCATCATTCAGTGGAAAACATCTACGAGCAGTGACCCTGTTTAGCAGACCCGGCAGTGTTGTGTGTCTTACGTGCCTCGCTGTAGCCCTGCCCTAGAATCGTGACAGCTCTGACCTTTTCCTAGCCTAGCAACAGAACAGAACTGCTAATAGTGTTCCTCTTGCAAACTCAGTTGAGCCAACATGCTTCTCACGTGCAGATCCAGCCTGTGATTCACTTTCAACACACAAAAGCTAGAATAAGCTGTCACAGCAGCATCTCGTTTTGTGAGTGTCACCACTTTGCTATCTGTGTATATCAAGGTAGAGGTAAATACCTATGTCATACTCCGGCCAAATTAAAGAATTTTAAACTAATTAAGTTCCGTGAAGAACATGCTTAAGGCAGCAGTCCTATGAAGTTAGATGTGTATAAAGTAATAGATTTAGTGCGCTTAACTCTAGGATCAAGTGTAGGATCAAGCTACAACTGCACCCATTTATGTCATTGGAATTTAACGAAGTTTAATTATGCCTGGATCGTGAGACTGCATAGGTCAAACGAAATGTAGTCTGGTTTGACAGGCTGAAAATTTAAACCTGGGCTCTAGCAGGTGTGATATTACAAGTAGTAGTAGTTTATTTTCCACGGTCAATGACCAGCAATTTACAAAAACACCAATAAAAGGTACCACAGAAGAAAATAAAGCATCAATAAAACCATTCACAATACCTGGATAAAATCATTCATGATACAATAGTATAAACTTTAAAATTCTCAGTGGTACAATAAAATCATTCACTTAGACACTAAGGATTTCCTGATCCTTGAAGCAATCCAACCAAATCTGGCCACCTGAAATGTGATCTTTGGATGTCTATCTGAAAAGAAACCCCTCAGAGTGCATATCCTTTGGCTACGGGTAAGGGGCAGAGTTGAAAAAAGAGGAAGAGATTTGTGAAGATTGTTATACACCTTGCAATCAAATATAATGTGTTTTAATGATTCTATCCCTTCCTCACAGCAGGGACAAGTCCTTTCCTCATAAGGGATTTTTAAAAACTTCCCTTCGAGGACAGCCGAGGGAAAAACATCCAGTCGCATTAGTGTGAAAATTCGGCTGTACTCCTGATTTGATAGGTTGAGGAGATAAAGCATAGGTGTTACCCTATTGGGGGCTCCAAAAGATCTCGCCATTTCTCTATTCTGATTATATCATGTTGCCTTGCAATATCTAATATCCTCTGTTTTACTATATCTTTAGCTTTTTCAATATTTTGTGATATTACAAAAAAAGGGAATCATAGGGTTGAAAGGGACCTACTTTGATCAATAATAATCCCCAAATAAATAGTGTATTTTCCTGCTATGCCCACATTTCATGATGTCATAATCACATGTATAAAAACATGAGCACTTTAATGTACAGAATGATGAACCATGAATTATTTGATTTTTAAAGTTATCTGTTGGCAGGAGCAAGGATAATCAATATCCCAAAGGTTTGTTATTTATAATGTTTTGGATTGGAGATTGTATAGTTCAGGCCATCATAGGGAGACATTGGCATCTTCTGTCCAACATTCCCAGATGCAAAGATCCCCCCTTGTTCACAGTGAAAAGAGCAAAAAACCTCCGGGACTTATTAGTCAAGACTAAACTACCGGAGGTGAAGGACAGCAACTGTGGAAGTGGGAAGATAGCAACAAAAGGTTTTTTCCCCTTCTGACAGCAAATGATTACATCTTCTTTTTGCAGGGGAGAAACACATATTTAGGTAATTTATGTACAAAATTAACATGTTTTAAAGTGAATGGGATCTTTTGGCTAAGACCAAGTGTAGTATCTAGTCTAATATTGCTTTGGATCCATTCTCTCTTTCACACACATTCACACATATTCATAAAATGAATTTAGAGAACAAAAACAAACCTCCTGATATCCATATGCATGTTCAGACTGGACTAGGAATCTAGTCTAGAAATATCTTGGCAGTTAACTTTATCTTAATCCTGTTCAATGAAAAATGTTTGATGTTTACTTCATTCTGAAAAAGAGAAATGGTCAGATCACAACGTGGTAGGTATGTGTAGAGTTTGATGATAGCCAAAGAATTTCTCTGATCTCTTTATCTTTTGCCCTTATATCTTATTGTGTGTGTTATGTGCCGTCAAGTCGCCTCTGACGTATGGCAACCCTATGAAGGAAAGACCTCCAAAATGTCCTAAGCAAAGACTAATTCCTTTTGCAATTTCTGGCTGTTTCACACAGCCAGTCGTTCCCACCTTTTCCCCCACTTTAAGTGTGTGTTTTGCTGAGTCGCTCTGAAAACTCACCCTCCACACACACTCCCCACAAGCGCTTACCTTGCTCTGTGAGGTTGTGGGACAGCCTCCAAACAGTCCCTAACAAAAGCGGTTTTAGAGGGGAGGTTGAGCACTTTCGTCATCATAACCTGAAATTTCCCACCTCCCTTGCAATTTTTTTTTTTAAACCTGGCACATGCGCGTTTGCATCCAGCGCATTTTACAAGGAGGCTTCTGCAACTGAACTGAAAAGGAAAGAGCTTCAGGCGAGGAGCTGAGCGGAGACAGGCGGATTCTTCAGAGTGCTTTAAGCTTTTGTATGCCAAAGAATGGGAAAAAGCTGCTCTGTCAACCTGCAGCAGAAGAAAAAACTAAAGAAACTGTGTTCCCAGTAATCATGTGGGAAAGGCAATAACAAAACAGTACGTATACGTTTTGCAAACAGAGATGTGAGGAGGCCTGAAGAAAAGATGCCAGAGTTCCATGGGTGGGCCGTGCCTGTAAGGACATGTGCAAACGCCATCCCCTCTCTTTTTTAGTGTTCCATTTTATAGTAACAAAAGTAGTTGTCAGGATCTTAGCATCCCCTGCCATACTTCAGGGGTGTGACAAACCCTTGGACTGTTGAGTAAAGGCATAGGCCAAGGACTGGACTCTAATGGACATTGTGTTCTTAGGTCAAAGACAGCTGCAGTTGTCTCCTGTGTTTCTGTGAAAGCATGCGGAGGGGGGCCCTCCTGAGCGTAATTGTCTCCAACTTATCTGCCTACCTCCAGCACTCAGCCTGGGAAGAGGAACTGTTGTCATGGATACATAAGCTTAGAACTTCTGAACTTTCTAAAACATCACCTCCACTTTCCTTTGTATTTGCTTTGCTTTGTTTTTGCATTACACACAACGTAGCTAGTGGGGAGGGAACTGGGCTGTACCTAGATTTCAGTATTTGCTTGTGGCTTGGTGCAGAATTTCATTCCTGGCAATGATCCTGTAATGGATCGCTAAACTAGTAGGTTATCAATAAAGCTTTAACTCATGCAGTTCTGGACTCGTAGTGAAGTCATTGAAATCTACCTGGCAGAACCTTACAGTAGTCCACTCTCATACCCCACCCCCCCAGAATAAAATTCTTCAGTAAGTGTTGGTTTCTTAACTGTGTGTTCATATCAAATCTGCTGGCATAGTAACACATATTTCTTTCCTCCTTACTTAATGCTTCTTAGTAGTTCCCCTACTTTGAAAAAGGTCTTGTCACTAGGGATGTGTGCTTCAAGTTTCCGATTTGGGGTTTTTAACCCCAATTGGGCCTGATTTGGAAAGATTTAGGATTTCCAAATCAGCCCCAGCATTGCTGAGCCAATTCTGGAATCAGCCCCAGCATTGCTGAGCCAATTAGGTACAGCAAAGCTTTCCGAAGCGATTTGTATCGCTTCAGGAAGCTTCAGGGAAGGCGAAAGCAGCCACACCTGCAGCACTTTTTTAGCTGTTTGCTTTGCAAACAGCAAGAAAAGTGCTGCTTGCTTTCAAACTTCCCACCCTGCTGCTTTTTTCACCAATGGGTGGGGAAGGAGAGTTAAGGTTAGGCAAGAAGTGGGTGGCTTTCAAACGCCCTGCCACTTTCTTTACCCGGGGGGGGGAAGCTTCCTCCCTCTCCCATCGGGTGAAGAAAGCGGCAGGGTATTTGAAACTTAAAGCTACCCTTTTTGTGCCATTTGCAAGTGGAAAGAAAAGGATTGCTTTGAGCTTCGGTGTGCTCTGTAAAGATTCCTGAATCTTTACGGAGCATACCGAAGCGATATAAACACTCGAATCCTGAAGCGGCTTGCCACTTCAGGATTCAGGTTATTCCAAATTGTTCTCTAACTCAGATCTTTTTTGGTTGCATACCCCTAATTGCCACATACACTGCTTCCATACCAGAATTTTTACATAGCATGCCCCATATTTTACAGCATGCCCCATATTTTTGACACTTCAACACTATAATCATGGTCCGTCTAAGCATGGTTCCCAGGGCTTCCCTATTACTATCACTATCACATTTTAATGCTAGCTTTCCACCCAACTCTACCTAACTGCAGATGCTAGGACCTGGGGCCTTCTGCATACAAAGCAAATATGGCCTTACATTAATTTAGGAGTGCCACTTTTGCTGAAAATGGCTTGAACAGTACAGCAACAGGCATATGATTTTTTTCTTTTCTTGTGATGGCCTGTGGATAATGCCAATAAATCTACTACTACCAATGTTTCCATGTATAGTATTTCTTCACTCATACAACAGCTTCAGGAATTCATTACTTAAAATAAATTAACTAGAGAAGTTGTATTGGCCAGAAATGACATATCTGGATGATTCACCAGGATAAATGACTCACTAGGACATTATTGGCAAATTCAAGCCGTCTTGAGCTGTCTCCTACAGAAATCACTCATTGTTTGCCTTCTGTTCCATTCTTTCAAATGCCCATCAGACTGCTAATTATATTTCACTACTCAGTACAGTTTCAGGCTGGTATTGAAGGTACTGTGCTAATGCATTATTCCCTTTAAATCAATGACATTGCTTAGGGTGTGAGTTAGCACTAAATTTGTCCCATTGTGCTCTATAGATGGAGTCTTTCTATTAATTCCATAGCTACTGCCTTGCAAGTCCGTTCAGTGCACTCACAGAAAGTGAACCTTTCCTTCAGGCTATATTCTGCCTTGCAATGAACTCGAAAATCTACCAGACTTTAATATCTTTTATGGTTTAAACTCAAATTGAATCCAAGTTTCAAATAACCATCTTTATTTGTAAAATGCCCGTCTAGCCACCTTCAGCTTATTTATCATCATTCATCAGTTTATTCTTAAGTTGCCAGATCTAACCAAAAGTTTGAATGGGCTGGGTGTTTTTCAAACACCATTTGAATAGCAACCTATGCATTCAAGTCAGATAGTTAGGTAGTTCAAGAATGAATTTTAGATACTGATGCAAATTAAAACTTTTATTAAAACTTTTAAAAAATCAAATATTTAAGAGTTGTTGCTTGGAATTAAAATAGAAATAGACATCAACGCTAGAATTTTGTGCTAAATTTTCTGTAACATACAGCTATGATTAAATTTGTTAGCACAAGATACCTAACAAAATTATTTCAGGGCCTCAGTCACTTGCCAATCTACAAACATTGCTTGTTTGTAATCAACTGTATAACAATATTAAAATGGATTAAAGTAAAATATAAAATAAAGCTGATATCATAAGTATATATTACTTTTAAAATGGCAATAATTAACCAAAAATATTTTAGAGAAGGAGGAGGAGGAGGATGATATCACAGTCCACCAGATGTTTGGGCTGGAATTTTTTGGTCCTTCACAGGCTCAGATTTTATCCAGGAATTGAGGAGTCAGTAATTGTCAGGTCTTGCCAGGGACTTCCCAAAACACTTCACTGCATCACAGGAGTGAATGAGTTAAAGTTGGTTTTATTAAAGAAGAATACCAGTATCAAGATGCTATGACAGGAGCATTGGCTGAAGTGACTCAAGGTAGCAAAGCAAGGTTAATTATACGTCAAAGTCCCCACCCCCCAGTGGGAATGAAAGACCATTAGGATTTTGGCAAGCTGAGCCAGGGAACCAGGAGAGAGGGGAGGAGGGAAAGGATGAGCTCTGCTCAGTCTCTTAGGAGGTTGGTGCAGTCTCTGCTGGAACTTCAAGGTCATGTTCTCAGGCCAGCCAGGAAATTGTAACCAAAACACCTGCGAGATAAGCAGCTAGCAACCATTCAGCAAAACAGGTTTCCCTCTGCATGTTCTCAGAGGTACACTACACACTGCAGCAAGAAATCCATAACACATGACAGATATGCTGGAGGCGTATCTGACAGGTATTGCCTTAGTATGTGGCGTGTTCCAAGTAGTGCTGCTCTTTGCAACTATCCTGTGTATGCCAATATCACCTAGATGTTTAGTTAGTCTGTTTGGAATTGCCTTTAGTGCTCATATTACTACTGAAATAACCCATGTTTTTTTCCAGAGACACTGAACTTGATATTTTGTTATCTTTTCAGGATTTTTTCTTCAATTCATTTGTCTTCTAGGCTTGTCAGATTAATCAGTTTTAACTTCTTATCACAGTAATATATCCAGAGTATTATGTTTTAACTTACTATCTGTTTGGATTTTGAAATCCCACAAGATCCTACACTTGATCTTAGCCAAAAGGCCGAGAAGCGATGAAATCCCACAAGATCCTAACTTCCTTACTTTCAACAGCTTTCCTGGGCTTATGTTCCCACCAATAATCTGCAGATGGTAGCTCATATTTTTTGCATAAATTCCAGTGCAGCATTGCAGCTACTTTATTAGTTTTTATAGTTTTTTGGGGTGATTTATTATATTGGATTTTCATTTTAATCCATTACATTTTAATCCAATAATTTATAGATTAGGTGGATATGTAAGAGCAAGTCAAAGAATAAGAAGTCAAAATATAGTCCTTGTCAAATAAAACGGATCCAGTGTATGGAAATAGAATTGTTTTAATTATATCTAAAATAATCTCAGTATCTTTAATCTTTGTTATAAGTAAGTGAGCTGTATCAAATAATAGTTTAACAGATGATCCTGCATACCAAATAAATATAGCTTTAAATGTAGCAACTGATTTTGCATAGTCAGTAAGTAACAGCAGAACAGCACAGCAAACATAGCAAGTAATTTTGCCCAGTGAGTAAGTAATAGCAAAACAACACAGCAAATACAGCCCCTCTCTGCTTCAAGTAGCAAGGCTATTTATGTATTTCTGTAATTACTTGCCCCTATGGATGAGATAATCCTCTACATCTTAAGGTCTCTACTCAAAATATATGCTGCATGAGGTGGAGCCAATCACAAATGTCAGGAAGTGAAGTTATGCACAACTCTAATAGTAACTCTTTTAATATTTCTATCAGGATGCCTTTTAAGAGGAACATATTATTTTAAAGTATTTTATTGCATGCTTATCTTCAGTCATTCAATGAAGATGCTTGTGCTGTGGGGGCAGCTGTTGCCAAAAAAAATGTTTTTTAATGTTTGCATAGTCAACCAATTGGCAATCAGCAGCGCTTCTGACCAATCAGAAGCCCTGCTGGGCAAAACCTCTACATGGCCCTGCCCATTTTCTAAACCCCCATGGTGGTTGCCATGGCACCCAAAGGCACTATATTGTAGACCCCTGCTCTGATGCACAGAGGTGAAGAATCTCAGAATGAAAACGGGTGCAGTACATATCTAGTCCACTCTCCAGTTCCAAAAGGTAACATCTTGCACCTTAAGCATCCAATATTCCACTGCTGCTCTGCTCTCTGTAACTTGTGTTACTTTTCTGTTGTTTAAAGTCATTGGTTCTTTTCATAACCAGAGAGAATAGGTGAACTACTCCTCACTTTAAATATCTACAGAATATTCCTTCCACCAACACATCTAAATATTATATTTTTTCTTTTAAGATAGGTAGCAGGGGCAGTGTTTAGGATGTTGGACCAGGGAGATGCCACTTTAAATTCCCATTCAACTGTGAAACTCATTGGGTGACATTGGACCAGTTGCTCTCTCTTAACCTGCTCAACCTCACGTAGTTGTGAGGATAAAATGGGAGAACAACGTATAGTGCCCCGAGAAAAAAATGTGGTAGCATTTTATTTAAGCCTGTCTTATGGGGGTATTTAGCCTATCTTTTAAAAAGTACAACTTGAAGAGAAAAATACTTCCAACCAACAAATACCAAAAATGAAAAATCTATTAGAAGATAGAACAATGCAATTATACAACAACTACTAACGAGATATAAAGACATGAAATTACACTGAGGTATATAGTCGCAAGAAAGTGTAACTGGTTGTGACCATAACAATGTATTCAATCAGCCACAGATCCAAAGGCTAGGCATCAAAATAATAGTATGTAGCTAAAAGTCTAAAGAGAAACATATGATGGCTGCTAGTAAAGGGTTTTGACTACATCTTCATCAGATACATACATTTACTTGTCTTCAAACATGCGGAATGCATTTCAATTTTTCTTCTACTTTAAAGCCACTTGAAACAATTAAAAACTTGCAGATAAATTGAGTTTCATACCATCAAAAAGTTGAATAACAGAATATCTGAATAACATTAGCAGGTTTAATAATAATCTAATATATAAAATTCTGTACTTAATTAGAAGAGCAACTAAATTACCATTGCGGTTCAGAGCTGAGAACAAGTTTTTCCAGCTGGTTGAGTGCAGGGTCGCAGCTGTAAAGCAACTGCTGACTCATGCCTATTTAAGAGGAATGCTCCTTGCATCTTAAAGGGGCCAGGGATAATTTATATGTAGGAAGACAAATCCAGGCAGTTATTCACACTACTAGGTTGTATTATACCCAAAGTCTATATCCAAAAGGCTTCCCTGTGGAGCAAAATGCAAATCAGTATCACAAAGCTATGTAGCTTTTCAGTTACAAAAAAGAAAAATCTGGCAGAGGTATGATTCATTTCAACAAACTGATACAAGTGGTGCTTCCAAAGACTTGTTATATATTTTACCATGGTGTTCAGTGATTCTAGCTCTCAGGGAATGTTCAGTCTTGCCCACATCCGAAAGATTATAAGGTGCCCAAAATTTTTAACTATATAGCCTGAGGCCAGTTCACACAATTTCTGCCTTTAAAATGTCCAGTGGGATGCATGTTTTTCTCACGGGTCCTTCGGTCAATGTGGACCAAGGTATCCCTAGTTGAACAGGTTCTGTGAAAACCTAATAGGAGATCTTCCACTAAACGGCAGTATTTCAAAATAGTATGTTCACTACTGTATGCTAAGGAAGAAAAGTCCACAGGGGGAAAAAAACTGTTGTTCTTTAATAAGTCTATTTTTAATTAATAATTCTGACCTTACTTTATCATCTGCTTTAGTTTTGGCTGCCATGATAACCAGCAGTAGATAAACCTGGACCAGGTGCCGAGATAAGATATTAGGTTGAGCTTGATACCCCTGTGGAGATTAAGTATTACATTTACAGTGCAATCCTAAACAGAATTACTCTAGTCTAAGCCCATTGAAATCAATGGGCTTAGACTGGGGTAACTCTGTTTAGGATTGCACTGTTAATATATTTAAAAGGACTATAAGACAGGTTTCTGTGTAACTGGGTAAAATGATGACTATCATAAAGCAACAAAGAATTCTTGCCTGTGGATTTTTAATGTAATCTAACCTGTAATCTAATATACAGTTGTATCTAAATATGCCAGTTCTACGTCACTAGTGCAGTAGGAGAATTTTATAATAGGATGAAGATTGTTCATCCATTCATTAAATTCCTGTACTTTGGATATTCCCCTAAACACAATAAAAATGTCATCAGTGAAGCATACATAAACCACAATATTATCTACAAAGGACTAGAGGGCCCAAATATATATGTGTTCTCCAAGTCAGACATAAACAAATTAACTATAGTGTGTGCCATTGGACTGCCCATGGCCACCCCTTGAATCTGGTAGAAAAATGCATTTTGACATCTAAAACAATTCCAAAACTATCCCTTAAAGCTGTATCAAAAAGGAAGTAGGTGGAGATAAATTCTTTGTCTTGTCAAGGAAAAGTTCTACAGAATGAAATGCCTCCAAATGTGGTATACTAGTGTACACAGAGGTGACATCCATTGTGATCCTAATATCATCTCAGCCAAATGGCATACCTTCCATTTTTGAAATGAAATTAGTAGAATCTCTACTGTATGATTACATGGTGGGTACAAAAGAGCTGAGGTGGTAGTCTACAAATTTGGCTACAAGTTAAAAAAATGGAAGCTGATTCAGTCAGTATAGGTCTATCTGGAGACAGTTCAAGGTTTTATGAATCTTGGGTAATGTATAGAATATAGGGAAGGAATCTAGGAAATCTGTTTATCAAAAAATGAGATGTTGATTCATCAGTATATCTTAAAGACCCTCTCTCATATATAACAGTTCTTTTTTAAAAATTTATTTTTATTTCAATTATTAACAGAACTGTTTACAATGTGAAATACAACATGAGTAAATTGTTAAAAACTACATAGCAGAGAAAGGTAAAACATGGAAAGACAAATTCAAGTTGAATGATCTGATATATTTTGGATTATAGAGTCAGGATTGTTTGTTATATTTTATTGGGAGGATATAGATTTTCTTTAGAAATGTATTCAAAAAAGGAGAATAACAGTGCTGATAATACTGGAAATATGCTCTGTAAGGTCCCTTTCAATGGGCCTCTACAAAGTTTCATCCCCCAGTTTTCTCTCTATCTCATGAATATAATCCTCTGTATTCTGAATAGACATGGGCATG
Source organism: Eublepharis macularius (assembly GCF_028583425.1). Taxonomy (NCBI): domain Eukaryota; kingdom Metazoa; phylum Chordata; class Lepidosauria; order Squamata; family Eublepharidae; genus Eublepharis; species Eublepharis macularius. The sequence goes on along the minus strand of NC_072793.1, from coordinate 13,569,876 downwards.
AACAGAAAAACAAACATGGTGTTCATTGTTCATTGCCATCCATGAACAACGAACATTGACGAACACGACCTGTTCACGAACATGTTTGTTGTTCGTTGTTCATGGGGGCCAGCAGGCTCTCCTCCAACCATCGAGATCCCTACCGCACCACTCCCAGAAACCCCACCTGAGCAGACAGCAGGAAATGTACCAATAATAAATAATAGCTTGGCCCCAGAGCCTGGCAGCAGCCCTGGAACCTGAAGGGGTAGATTCCTACCGCACCACTCCCAGAAACCTTACCTGAGCAGGCAGCAGGAAAGGTACCAATAATAAATAATAGCTTGGCCCAGAGCCTGGCAGCAGCCCGGGAACTTGAAGAGGTAGATTCCTATCCTACCACACACAAAGAAAATTCAAGCTCCAATGCACTCTCCCTGTCTCTCTCTCAAAATGCCAACAGCAACTGTTTCTCTCTCACTGTCTGCAAAAGCAGAGCTGGGAGCCCCCCTCCCCCTTGCTTTTTACTTCCTTGTAACAAATTTGGAGTTCTACACTTGAAAGGAAGACCTGCCTATCAAGCTAAATTGAGCAGGAGTTCAGACAGAGTTCAGGCAGTCCCTGCCTCCAGTTGACAAGGGAATTGATTGCAGGTGCCAAATTGTCTGGCTTGACGAATGAGGCTTGCAACAACCACCTGTTCGTTTAGAATGGGGCCTGCAAACAGCTTGTTCGCGAACAGCTGATTGGGCTGTTGAAGGCTTTTTAAAATTCGTATTGCTGTTCGTGCCCATCTCTAGTTCTGAATAACTATTTCTTCTTCTTTTTCGGCTGGTTTTATAACAATAATCTTTACTTAAATCATCCAAAATGCCACAGTTTTTAGTCATAATATTACACCACCCAGGTTTAAACTCTGTATCTAACTTCTCTACATCCCCGAGAACAATATTTTCAAAAGCCAAAATATTATGATTGGTGGTAGAGGGTTTATGGTTAAATCAAGGAGAAAAAGGAGTAACTCTCAAATGAGAAAGAGTCCAGTAGCACCTTTAAGACTAACCAATTTTATTGTAGCATAAGCTTTCGAGAATCAAGTTCTCTTCGTCAGATGCATGATCCAAACTGGTCAAATACAGAAGAGGAGGGGAGATAGGGGAGAGAAGGAGACATATATCAGAAGGGGATCTCAAATGAGAGTCCCCAAACTGTTCCTTCAACTTAATCAACTGTACCAATTTTAAAATATCAATTCTAGTATTAAAAGGGTGGTATTAAGTGCTTTTATTTGTAAATTTGGACTGTGTCAGAACCTTCACCCAATTTAAAAAGTATCTCTTAGCTGAGAACGTTGCAGATGTGGCCAGAAGACTTTCTGCTAAAAGCTTACCCTTCCAGGTGTGTGTGTGGAAGGGGGATATATAGAGACTTGGAGGACTAGATTGCCAGAAAGGTTTCTTCCTGGAACCTCCAGAGAAAGCCTCTCTTACCTGCACCTTTGACCTGCCCAAGGAGTAGGCAAAGGGAAACAATTAGGGTTGTTGGGGGTTGTTCCTGCGGTAATGGGCTGGTTGCATTTGATGCATTCCCCTCCCCATAGATGTACATTGGGGGTGAGGACAAAACCCTGAAAAGGAGGCTTTTTATGTATATATCTCTTGTTAGTAGTTATTGTATAATTGTATTGTTTGATATATCTTCTAATAAAATTTTCATTTTTGGTAACTGTTGAGTGTATTTTTCCCTTCATGATGTATATTATTTTGCAGATTAATAGGTTAAACATACCCAGTTCCTTCAAATTTTCCTTGTAGGATTTGCCACCTAGATCTTTATCATCATCTTAGCCCTCTTTGGCAACCTACCCATATGCTAGAATGATTTTAGCAGTGTCTGGTCATGAATGAGAGAGTCGTTTTTTCCTTGGCAGTCATTTGTATGGGGAAAAAATACATGTGTAGAGTGGAGAATGTGGGAGAGGATTCATTGTAATGCAAAACTAACATCTGAGATCCTTGGCAGATTGGGAACACAGGCTGCGATATTCTTGTAATTCATCATTTACTATTTGTACATCTTGGGAAGTTAACTAGGCACTGCAGGATCAATGATATGTCCATTTAGACTCATAAAGTAGAGAGGTGGAATTAGATTCTTAACATTAGGGAGTAAATTCTGAAAATGCCTACCATAAAAGTGACATTCAGAGTCCAGACAAATTTATTTTTTTGCATCCTTTTCTGAATAATAATAATAATGAATTATTGATTCTTGAAAAATGTGTTTACATTACATTGTCAGTACAGATTTTATTAACTCCTCCTTTCCAAGTGAGAAAATACCTCATTAGGAGAACTACAAAGTGTCGTAAGAAATAAAAGAAATGTCAGAGTGCAGCTTTCTGACACTGGGTTACAGAATCACAGAGTTGGAAGGGGCCATACAGACCATCTAGTCCAACCCCCTGCCCAGTGCAGGATCAGCCTAAAGCATCTCTGACAAAGATTCATCCATCCTCTTCTTGAAAACTGCCAGTGAAGGGGAGCTCACTACTTCCTGAGGCAGCTGATTCCACCGTTGAACTACTCTGACTGTGAAAATTTTTTTCCTAATATCCAGCCGGTACCTTTGTGCATGTAATTTAAGCCTGTTGCTTCAAGTCCTATCCTCTGCTGCCAACTGGAACAGCTCCCTGCCCTCCTCCAAATGACAGCCTTTCAAATATTTAAAGAGAGCAATCATGTCCCCCCTCAGTCTCTTCTCCAAACTAAACATTCTCAAGGCCCTCAGCCTTTCCTCATAGGGCTGAGTCTCCAGACCCCTGATAATTCTCGTTGCTCTCTTCTGCACCCTCTCAATTTTGTCCACATCCTTTTTGAAGTGAGGCCTCCAGAACTGCACACAGTACTCCAGGTGCAGCCTGCCCAAGGCAGTAATAGAGAGGGACTATGACCTCCTGCGATTTCGATGCAATGGCCCTTTTGATACAACTCAAGACTGAGTTTGCCTTTTTTGCCACTGCATCACACTGACTGCTCATATTTAGTTTACAATCCACTCTTACTCCAAGATCTCTTTCGCATACACTAGTACCCAGAAGTGTATCCCCCATCCAGTATTTGTGCTTCACATTTTTGTGGCCTAGATGTAATACTGTGCACTTATCTATGAGGAATTGCATCCTGTTCACAACCACCCACTTCTCCAGAGTATTCAGGTCTTGTTGAATTTTAACTCTATCTTCTTGGGTGTTTTCTACTCCTCCCAATTCTGTGTCATCAGCAAATTTAATGAGTACCCCATTTACTCTTTCATCCAAATCAATGATAAAAATATTGAAAAGTGCTGGGCCTAAAACTGAGCCCTGCAGCACCCCACTGGACACCTCCTTCCAATCTGATGAAACACCATTGACCACCACTCTGGGTGCAGTCGTCTGACCAGTTCCCTATCCACAGAACTGCCCTATAGTCCAGGCTGCAGTCTTCCAGTTCACCCATTAGAATGTCATGGGGGATCTTATCAAAAGCTTTACTGAAATCCAGGTAAATCATGTTGACAGAGGTCCCACGATCCAGTAAACTCGTCACTTGCTCAACGAAGGAAACCAGATTGGTCTGACAAGATCTGTTGGAGACAAAACAATGTTGACTTCCCCGGATCACTAAGTGGTCCTTCAGATGCTTACAGATTGATCCCTTTAAAATCTGCTCTAATATCTTCCAAGCAACAGAGGTCAGACTGACTGGCCTGTAGTTTCCCAGGTCATCCTTCTTCCCTTCCTTAAAGATTGGGATAACATTAGCTTTTGTCCAATCTTGTGGCACATCCCCAGTCCTCCAGGAGGCCTTGAAGATGATGGACAGAGGCTCTGCAAGTTCTCTAGAAAGTTCTTTGAGCACTCTTAGGTGCACAGTATCTGGCTCAGGGGATTTGTATTCATCCAGTGCATCCAGATGCCTCTCCACAACCTCTCTGTCAATGTTAACTAGCCACCCAGGTGTCCAGTCGTGTCTGCTGTCATCTCTAGATGGGCTCAAGTTCTTCAGGGAGAAAACAGAGGCAAAAAAGTCATTAAGCCTGTCTACTTTTTCTCTGTCCTCCATCAGAATTTCCCCTTCCACTCCCAACAGCGGTCCAATTGCCTCTTTTATCTTACGTTTGTGTCAGTTTCTGCCAGGTAGATCCCTCAGTCCCTCTCCAGTGAACACACATTGATTCCAGTAGAAAAGCTTTATTAGGATTTTTACAGTTCAGGTCTTAACTCCATCATGGAGCTTGGTAGAAGTGACAAGGCAAAGCAGATAAGCATTGTTATACTTGATTTTCCTGCTCCCAAATAACTGTCAGGATGTTGGGTGTGCAACTCTATACGAGTCCTGTGAGAACCCTTTTTAGTTATGGTTAAACAATGAGAACATAATAATAGGTTCCCAGCGTCTGAGCAAAGTAGCAGGCGCCTGGAGTCTCCAAGGTCGTCTCTGGCTTGGAGACGCATGGTTCTGTGAGATAACATGAGAGCCCCCTCTAGTTAGAAGGCCTGGAGAATTAACAGTTATAATATGGAAAGAACATGGCTAAGGAGGGAATACATCATATTAGCATCAAATATTCAATATACTGTGACATGAGTGACATAACAACCAAACAATCATGGCATGGCTGTACACAGACATGACAGTTTGCTTCTCACATATCTGTAGAAGTTTTTCTTATTGTAGAGAGCCCCCCTGGCCAGACTCAGCTCATACTGAGCTTTGGCTTCTCTGATGGCTGATCTGCAGTACCTAGTAACCCTGTCTGTCCTTCTCTCCATTTCCTGAACATTTCCCTTTTCTTCCTTCTTCTGGAACTCTCTGTTCATCCACATCAGTTTTTTGGAGCCCTTACCATGTTTCCATCTTGCTGGGATAGTGAGGGCTTGAGCTTGCAAAAGCTCATGTTTGAGAAGAGCCCACCCTTCACTCGCTCCTTTCCCCACGGAATGACTCTCATCAAGCCTCTGAGTTCATTGAAGTCGGCCCTACGAAAATCTAACCTATGAGTCTGGCTACGAACTTCCTTGGCGTCCCTCAGCAACTGGAATTCAAGGAGGACATGGTCACTTCCCCCTAAGGTCCCCACTAACTTCACCCATCTACCAATTCTTCCCTGTTGGTTACTATCAAGTCTAGTATGGCCGAGCCCCTTGTAGCTCCCTCCACCATTTGAAAAAGGAAGTTATCGGCAGTTCAGGAAGTTGCGTGAATCTTGTCGCTTTGCTGAGCTTGTCTCCCAGCACACATCAGGGAAGTTGAAGTCACCCATAATTATAAGGTTCTGAGGTTTGTATACTCTATCAATTTGTTCAAGGAGGGCAACATCCATTTCCTCTCCCTGGTCAGGCAGTCTGTAGCAGATTCCAACAACAATACCTTTTGTCCTTCCTTCCCTTATTTCCACTCATATACTTTCCACTGGGCTGTCAACCACATTCTCCAGAACTTGCTGACAAGCAAGCCCTTTCCTCACATGCAATGCCACTCCGCCTCTTCTTCTACCCTTCCAGTTTTTCTTGAACACTTCGTACCCATCCACTACCACATTCCAGTCATGGGAATCATCCCACCAAGTCTCAGTCATTCCTGCTATATCGTAGCCCTCTGTTTGCATGAGAAGCTCAAGCTCTTCCTTCTTATTACCCATACTTCTGGCATTGTTATATAGGCACTTGTAGCCTTGTACCTTTGTTTGATCTGTCCTACCCAGGTGGGCCCCTGCTGTTATTATTTCTCCATTGAAAGCCCCATGTTGATCGTCCCCTTCCCCTTGCAGCATCAGTTTAAAGCTTTCCTGATGAAGCTCTCCAGGTTCTTTCCAAACATTTTCTTCCCTGACCTTGAGAGGTGAAGTCTGTCATGTGCTAGAAGGCCTTCTCTAAGAAAACTTATCCCGTGGCCCAGAACCCAAAGCGCTCCTGCCAGCACCACCACCTTAGTGAACGATTCACCTCAAGTATGGTCTGCTCTCTTTGCATTCCTTTTCCTTTGACAGAAAGGATAGCCGAGAATACCACTGTCTTCAACTGCCTTCCAAGAGCTTCATAGTCCTCTTTCATTCTTGTGATGGTATTCACGGCCATGTCATTTGTTCTCACGTGAACCAGCACAAACGGGTAGTGATCAATCGGTCTGATCAGTTTTGGCAGTCGGTCAGTAATATCCTGAATTCTGGCCCCTGGCAAGCAACACATCTCTCAGAGTAGGGGATCTGGCCTGGACACATGACATTCCATACCCCTGAGCAGAGTCCCTGATGACTACCACCTTCTGTTTTCTTCCACTTCCATGTGGTCCCATGCCCTCTTCATTCCCTCCTCCAGGTTTTTGTGGTTCTTCTTCCACTCTTGTCTCCATCACCATCTCAAGCACCTCAAAACGATTCTTGAGCTCCAGTGGACCAGAACGTCACCTTAGTCCACGTCTTCTGGTTTGTATTGCAGAACTGAGAGGAGGCTCAGAAGGGAGATCGACTCTTCCTTCTTCTCTTGGACTTTTTCTTCATGCTTGCGCAGAGCCCCCAGGCTCTTGTCAATAAAATCCTCCCCTTCCTTGATTTCCTGAAGGGTGGTGATCCTCTCCTCCAGGCTCTGAATCTTCTCCTCCAAAAGCCTGACCAGCTTACACTTCTGACAAGTGACGTCCGTCTTCTCTTCTGGGAGGAAAACAAACATGGCAGTCTCCATGCAGGTGACTGGAAAGGGGCCTTCTGTCGACATCATCACCTTCCAAGTATATTCCAAGAGTGCTCTTCTAGCTGCAGGTCCCTTGCTTTCTCCTTCTCAGAGCCCAGATGGCTGTGATGTGCCTACGGTGAGGAGCAGACTAATTCAATTCAAGGTTCAGTCAGTAGAGGGTGGGGCCAGCAGTTAGCCCCAGGCAAAACAGACACTCTCCAACAATCCCCCTCTGCAATCAGCTCCAACTCAGGCAAAAAAGACAAACAGAAACACTTACTCCAACTGGCACCACTTTACAGCAGGCTTTACACACACTCACACAGCCCCAAACACTGTCCTCCCACACAGTAACCTCAGCAAATTCTGCCAGCAGTTAAGGAAGGCAACAGAAAAAGACTCCCCACTCTAGCAGCTCCCTTTCCTGCCATCCTATTCTGCAGAAGATAAAAAGCTGTGTGGAATGTGGACGACAGCCTAATAGTTATTGGCTTGCTGGTAGTTTGTGGCTTGCTGTAGTATAAAGCACACCAGGCAAGTTATAGTCTGAGCTGTTATATAATCACAGTGTGAATACCAGGCCCATATTTGGCCTTTTGCTCTAAGATATTGGTTTCCTTTAATCATTGTTTACTTGGTGACAGGAGTCACATCTTCCATAAGTATACTCATTGTTTTGGAAATCAAGTTTCTTTGCACTTGTTACCCAAGACTTTTCTTTCTCTTTGCAGTAAACTTCCAAGCTGGGCAAGAGCTGTTGTCCCCAAAATATTTTATGTAACCGAGAAAGCCTGGAATTACTATCCTTACACAATTACAGGTAAGTAGGTAAAGTCAAATTATAAAATACAAAACATGTCTGTCCTTTAAAGCTCCATATTACGAGCCTGAAAGTAGATCTTACTTCATTTTTAATAGGATTCAGTTATTTTATATTTTTCTCTGATTTCCCCGGGTTATTTCTAATGTAGAACATCTAATCAATTACTTGAAACAATCCTAATCCTGAAACAGCAATAAATCATATGTAAGTCATATCTTGGCTTTCATTTTGTGTTTTTTCCTGTCTATTCCTAATCCAAATACTTTGTATGGCCAAGCTCAATAAGTTTTTGCTCAGGCATAACACACTGAATAAGACTGTACAGCTGTCCCTGGTCAGTCACACCTATAACTCACGTGGCTGTTGCCATACATCCCTCTCTAACAGATGCAACTGTGCTGAGCTGTTACATCGTGGGAATGTCATCAAGCACCCTAGTGTGGCATTTTGAAGTCCCACTGAATTCAGAAAATTGTGCGACAAGCCCTAATTATAGAACAGATCTCTGCTGCCTTCCCTTCTAGTATATCCCCTCTCATCTTGCCCGTCACTGCATTGGGAAATCCCCAGGAATGCTACAAGGTGGGGGGGTACTGTGGGAATTGGCAGAAATCCCCCACCTCTCCACTTCTGCGATTTCTCACCAGAGCAGAGGAGTAACTTGCATAAGTAGGAAGATAGTTTCTACTAATTGTAACTACAGCCCTCTGCCTGCATCCTATTACATTACCAAGGATCTCTGAGTCTCAGGAATAGCTTTTCAAGAGGTGCAGAGGGTTTCTATGGAAAGGAAATAATTTGTTCCATGAGTGGGTGCTGGAGGCAGTCACAAACCAAAATACGAACCGAAGTTCGTCATGAACCAGGCCAGTTTGTGGTTTGTGAACCGGCAGTTCTTGGGAGCTCATTGTTCATAAACCCTGACGAATTTTAGCCTGATTCATTTGGTTCATATTTCAGTTAACCACTGCAGACAGCCTGGCGCTGATCAATCAGTTTCCTAGGCAACAGGGGGGCGATGGGCTCTCTGCAGACCTTCTGCTGACCTGGAAGTGATACTTTCAAGAACTGAATGAACCAGTTCGCAAACTGGGCCAAGTTCGTGAAAGTTCATGGTTCATGAAACACGATGAACCACGAACCGCACGGTTCAGAATTTTCCTGGTTCATGCCCAACTCTAGTGGGCACCACTCAATTCATTGTATCCAATTCTCGGCTCCCACTAAGGGCCTCAGTGTCAAGCTAGATTAACACATTTTTAAAGAGTTGGGACCGGGTTCCCCAGACCCAACTTGAGTTCCCTGCAGCCACACAGCAGCTGTGGGGAATGGCTGTTAAAAAATAAAGGAGAGCCCAGATGGCTTCAGAATGCCTCCACAGGGGAAGGGGGGCTCCTCCCTCCCCCTCAGGCCATTTCTCTGTGTCACAATAGCACAGGGGGAGTTTTTCTCCTGTTTTCACTGCTCCACATACACAGAATACGTCACATAGAGCAGAAAAAACAAGGAAAAAACCTCCGTCCAAGCTATTTTGACGCAGGGAAACCCAGACCCAACTCTTTAAAAACTGAATGTCTAGCTTGTCCCTTAGCTGATAGTATTAGCAGGTACAACTTCAGATAAACAGTAGAACAAATCACTGGGCTGAACCAAGTTATCAGTTGCCAGAACTGTGGGTTTTTCCAATAGTTCCCCCACCCTGCCCCGCACACATACGCCAGGAGCCATTCAAGCACAGGAAAGTTTATTCACAGGACTTGGGTGGACTATTATTATTATTATTATTATTATTATTATTATTATTATTATTATTATTATTATTATTATTATTATTATTATTACACTTCTAGACCACCCTCCCTGTCAGACAGGCTCATATGGCTCATAATAGTAGCCATATTAGTGGATGTAAGAGGGAGAAAAGGTGATTCTGTGCTCTGCAGCCTCCCAAGTCACTGGCTGTTAGTCCACATGAGTCCTGCAACTCTGGAATAAAGTTTCCCAGAGTCAGAGATGGCTGCTGTGGGAGAAGAAAGTGGGGAAGATCTGCCAAGGTGCCCTCCCCCCTCCCCCACTGCCCTGGGTAAAGGGATATTTCCCAGGTCAGAAACAGGACACAGTAGCTAGCCCTGAGAAACAACATAGTTGTTTTGGCTATGGGGAAGTGAATCAACAGAAAAAACTCCCAGGTGGGATGATTCTAGGCACACCATGAGTAAATGTGACAGTCCTCGGCCAGTCTATCCTCTCTCCTGCAATTTGAAGCTTGATATGGGATGAAACCAGGAAAGCCATCAGAAGTCTCCAGAGCTCATGAGCTGCAGCATCAGTTTCTTCATGAACTTCTCACATGCTCTTTTCCTGGAGGTACCAAATAAGCCTAATCAGGGGAGGCTTTTGATGAGAACACTTGCACCATGTGCTAGTTTCTCCAGAGTCTTCACACCTATCTCTCATTTTATATTTCTAACCCATTCTTCTTCCAACGAGCTCAGGGTGGTATATAAAGTTCCTCCTGTCTCCATTTTATCTTCACAACAACCCTGTGAGAGAGTGATCTGAGAGTGAGTGAGTGAGAGAGAGTAGTTGATAGCTCACCTTAGGCTGGACAAAACCTTCAATCTTTGCTTAGTGATAGTAGGCTCCAGGGCAGAGACTAGCCCACAGTCACCCTATGAGGATTTGAACCACAGTCTTCCGAATCCTACTGCAAAAATCTAGCCACTACACAAAATTGACTCTTCCTTCGCCTCAGTCATTGCTTTAGAGGTGACGAGTGACTGATCATTCCACTGCCAAAACAACTGTGTGTGACGTGGGATGGGGGAATTGGGCTCAGAAACACTCCATCCTTTTCTAATACTTACATTGACAGGGTCTCTGAACCCCTATTTTGTCCTGCTAATAACTGCACTGGAGACAGTAACTGCTGGCAAAGAGGGGGCTGGACCCAACATGCCCAGCTCTCTTCCACTTACTCAATAGTCTTTATTATAGTAGAAAGGAAACGCTGAAGGAATTAAGACTCTGTTTGTCTTCCTCCTTTTCCCCTTGATTCCTTGCGTGTTCCCACATCAAATGAAAGCAAATCAAACTACTTGGGTCCCCAGGATCACCACCCTCAAAATGTTTTGTTCCCCCAGCCTCCTGCTGTGTATTGGTGCAGCTCTTTAACATCCTATTTTTTAAAAAAGGCACAGAGATTATACTAGCCTTGCAGAAAAATGTATATATTGTGAAGAGTTAGTTTAATCCATATAGGACAAAATGGTTTATCAGATTTGAATTGGACTACAGTAATTAAAAGCATATACAAAATGGTGATTTCTATCTACTTAAGAATTATGCCTGATACACATTTTGTTTCACTTGGAAGAACAGCATTTGAGCTTACATACTATACTATGATATTAGTATCCAGTTTCTCAGTACAGCATCAAACTACCATATTTACCTGAAAGGAAGGCTACTCCGAGTGTTAAACAATCCTCTTTAAATCCTTAAAATATCATGCACGAAAGGTTTCTGTTACTGTACCTATCTGTAACTTGTATGTGAATTCAAGATACCCCTTTTTTCCTGGATGGCACATTTGCCTGGGGGAACTGCTCTTCTTTTCAGGTAAATAGGATACGTGTTTTTTTGTTTTTTGCTAAATGTAACTTTACTTGCATGTACTCGCTCTCTCTCCTTTTCCCCCCTTTCCTTAGTATGGCCCTATCTACATATACTTAAATCTAGAGACTCAGGCTGTGAACAGACCAGACAGATCTTTCTACAAACCTGAGAAAAGCCCCAGGTTTGGGGGGAAATCTGAAACGTAAAATAAATAAATTTAATGTTAACCCTCAGCTCCACAAATCAAAGCAGCTCCTGTAGCTTTAAGAACCCAGTGCCCTCTTAGATGTTGTTATGGGGGTCCCTGGCAACCACAACAGTATTGTTGGCCTTCAATAACAACAACAACAACAACAGTGTGCTTATATACTGCCCTTCTGAACAGATTAGAGCCACACCCAGAGCAGAGAACAATGTCAATATTATTATTATCCCTACAATTCAGCTGGGGAGTTGGGGCTGAGAGGAGTGGCTTCCTGAAGGCCACCTTCAGTGTTCATGGCAGTAGTGGGAGTTGAACTAGTAGAGTGCTTATTTGCAGCCCAGCCACTTAACTACTATGCTTCAGCAGCTCTCAGACCTTTGTTTCTATTAGTGAAAGGCAGGGGAAGGGAGCAGGGCCCCTTCCAGGGCTGTTTTGGCCTTTGAGGGGAGACTTATGGGGCCAGGCCTGGCAGCAACTGATGGCAGACCTGGCTGCTCACTGTTCAACAGCAGCCACTGCGTGAAAGTGAGCGTGGTGAAGTAGTTAAGAGTATCAGACTAGGATTTGGGAGACTCAGGTTTGAATCCCCACTCTGCTGTGGAAGCTCACGGGGTGACCTTGGGCCAGTCACACACTCCTGATCTATCCTCTCAAAATGGGTTGTTGTAAGGATAAAATGGAAGACAGGAGAACGACTTAAGCTGTTTGGGGACCCCACTGGGGAGAATGAAGTAAATAATGAAGTAAATAATTAATATAGCAGGAGATGGGGGGCAGATAAAAGGTATCTTGGCTGGTGGGTGAATAGGAAAGAAGGAAGCAGAGAAAGGGGAGAGGATATGGGAGGTGCCAGGAGGAGGGAAAGAGGTAATGGCAGGGGAGGTAATATGGGGAAAATAAGATGCCCCTCACAAGTCCTTGCAAGCCCCCCTCGTGTATCTGTAAAATCCTAAATTGGAATATTCCTGCAATGAGGTGGAACTAGAACAATTTGAGATAAAATAGAACAAGTCCCCCCACACTTTTTATTGAAGGAACTTTTTCTGAGTGTAAATAATTTTTTTTCATGTCTACTATATCATTTGTCCCTCCTCCCAATAAGAGAGTAGCCCTCACCACTTTCAAGGTGCTGGGTAGATCACCAATCTCCACCCTTGGCTGTATCCCCCATTCCATGGGCAGTTAGAAGTTGTAGCAGAAATGTGCTGGTGCTTCAGTAACCCTTTCTCTCACTTCCTCTCCTCACTAGCTGCAGGGTAATTAGAAATCCTGCCCTTTTGCAGTGTCCTGTCCCACAGAGTCTATATTGTCCACACTGTGTGCGTCAGCACAATTCTTAGCGCGTCTTTGCATTTTAATTAAAGCAATGTGAGCAATAAAGTAATGATGCCATTATTTTTCCTTTTCTTCTCTTTCCACTGGACAAACTTGGATCAGAATACACGGTGAGTTTTGCTTACTCTTTGTCATGTTAATTAATTTGGAGAGATATTGTAGTAAAGCCAAGCAAGAGATTCCAAAATATTTTCTTCCATAGTGGCACTAAGTGCTGAGTAGAAGATATTTTATATATCACTGGGGAAGAATGTTGCAGCTAATGTTAGGAGAACTTTATCAATTATTTAAGTAATGATAATTTCAGAAATGATATATATTCGTGAGCAGTCACTGTAATAGAAAGAAATCTCTATTTAAAAATGTGGTGGGAGGTATAAAGTGCTGCTCATTGCTCATAGTAGAGACAAATTTAATTTGATTTTTTATTAACTTATAAAATGATAATCTCTGGGTACAGCATCTGGGAAAACTCCATCATCATGAGGTCAAATAAAAGGAATTTAGCCCCAGAAAGGCAATAAAAGAATGTTAAAATGTATGAGACCCCAAATATTTATTTGTTTCCTGTATGTTTATCTTGGCTTTTCGGCCTAAAAGAGGGCTCCAAAAGCAGCTTACAGCAATCATATATCTGTATGCTATCAATGCAAGAAAGGGTAAGTGATGCTTTAGGAAGGAGTTGTCACTGTAACATCTCAGTCCAGGCACGATGGAACAGTGCCTGGTTCCTCTCCTTCTGGCCATGCTGTGACAGCAGATGAACCTGTGTGCCAGCTCCAGTAAGTCCAAACCATTTGTTTTGGCAATACCCTCACTGTGTTGGGCTTGTTCTAGTGCGACTCGCTTTCCCCCTTGTTGCCCCCCACCCTTTGGAATAGACTGGCAGATGTGATGAGGAGGTTCCGTCCCTCATTGCTTTTAGGAGTTCATGTTATTTCGATATTGCTTGAGGACTTTATGATTGATTATTATAACACTGCAGGCTGATTTCCCTATTTTATTGATGGCAAGATTGCTTGCTAGATTGCTGTGTTCCCGGGGGGGGGGGGGAGGAATTTGCTCTCAGATGACTCCAGGCACAATGTAGTTTTGGGTGTATTGCCCTGAGCAAAATAAATCTCCATTTACCTTTCTTCTGCAGTCCAAAACTTGTAGCCACATAGTCCTGTAACAAGTAATTTTTAAGCTATAGTGGTCCAGCCAAAAAGAAAGGCCCCAAATGAGCTATAATGTGGTTAGGTGGAAGGAGGATATAACAGACCGTTGATACCAGTAATCCTGATTATGAGGTGATCATCATTTCTGTAACATGACAACATGTGTTTACCAAGTCAAGGTGAATGTAGTTGAAGTCAACCAGTATTGTTGAGCCAGCTCCCTTATTTCCTTCTCCATCTCAGCCTCAAGGGTTTGATCAGGTTTGACAGTAGTACATCCCCACTTTTACATAACCATGAAGGCCCAGTACTTCTACCCATATTGCTTCTGTTGGGCTGTTCATTCCCCTAACGTTTTCTAGCTTATTTGATTCAATGTCCTCTGATATACAATGCAACAACCTCTCCCAAGATATCTGTCCCTATCCTGTCTATAAAGCTTATACCCAGCGGTGACCATATCCCATTGGTTTTCCCCATTCCGCCATATTTCTGAGACACCAATTATATCTAAATTGTCACACAGCACCAAGCACTCCAGCTCCCTCGTCTTGTCTTGGAGGCTTCTAGTACTGGTTCACAGACACCTATAAGATGTTCCCTTCTCCAACCCTTGCCTCCCTCAGCCCCATTGTCTCTGCATGTGGCCCTTCTTTGCCGTTCTACTCTCCCAAGTTCTGTTGTGCTCCTGAGTGATGAAACTATCATCCCTTTGAACTGAGTAGCCCTGAACCAGAAGCTCCCCTGCTCTTGTCATCTTTTCCTCTGGGATTAGTTTAAAAGCTGCTCTGCCACCTTTTTGATATTAAGTTCCATCAATGTGGTTCCTTTTTGGTTCAAGTGAAGCCAGCCTCTATATTCTTAATAATCAAATCACTCACTTCCAAAATCTCACCTTCCCCCAACCCCAGAGGAGTACCCTCAGTACGGGAGGATATTGGTCTGTCATCCAAGTAAGCAGTTATGTCCTGTCTCCTCAACCTGACACCCTCCAACCTCAAAACTCTCAATCTCCATGACATCAGAAGAGCTATCAGCCCAGGAGGGGGAACGTTTTGGTAGGACCATGAAGGTCTCATCCGCAGGCCCTTCTCTCTCCCTCAGTTTCTCCAGGTCAGCAACCCTAGCCTCAAGGGAATGAACCTTTTCCCTGAGAGCCAAGAGCTCCATGCATCAAGCACACACCCACAATTTTGGCCTACTGGGCAGATAATCATACATATGGCACTTCTTGCATAATACTGGATAGCTGGACCCTGCTGGATTTCTACCTTTATAAGTGGTTTAATTGTTTAAAGGTGTTTTAGGGTACAAATAGGGTGCTTATTTTTCTGTTCATGCTTCAGTCCAAAATATTGATATCAGTCCATTGCTGAAGACTGTGCAAGTAAAGAGTTGAACTTCATCACTGAAGAGTTTTTCTTCTAATATAGTTTAGAGGTTGTATCCAGTACAGAATGGAGCTTATTTTCCAAAAGGTTGATGCCTTATGGTCCCCAGGGAGAATCCTGCCCTGGAGGACTGTTTGGACCCAACTAGCAGCTTTAAGTATGAGTGTAGGTCCTCCTGTTACCTCCTTCCACGCTGCTGGTTTCTGGCTGGGATGAGATGATGGCCGAGCCAGTGGCATCGTCATCAGTCTAAGCTAAGTGGCTCATGGTGGGGGGCTGCTCGACTTGTCATGCTGCAGGGCTTTTTTAGCAGCTCACTCTCCCCCTATGTGGAGCATTAAGAGCTTGGGTCTTCTGATTATTATATATTTTTGCAATCATGAACTCCACATACCTTAGAAATTATATCCATTTGAGTCAACAAAGCACTTACTTATCACTGCCATCTCTATAACAAGGGTATTGTACCTGTTCAAACTGCGGGAGAATACAAAGAGGCAATGCTGATGGCTGTTCTCAGCTATCAGCCTCTTGAGGTTGACTAAGCCTGAAAATATTCCACAAGTTGTGTCACTCTATATCAGCCCCTTTAATTGACTGTACTTTTTTAATGCTTAAAAAGCACTTTAATCAAGATTTTATATCTAGTTTTAAGGCAATTCCACAAAATAAATTATAACAGGAGGTGAATCTTTTCTCTAATTCTAAATTCATGCATTCAGCAGAGGCTACTTGAAAGGGAAGACAGTGGGAGAGATAGAGATGATGTCTCAGATATGTAATATATCTTGAAATCCAGTTGCTTTTCTAGATACAGGAAATGTGTTATAATGGAGCCATGGAAAATCCTAACAACCTTGCCTCATTTCCAGAGAAAATGATTGCAAGGATAAGGCATTGAATAGGTATCATGTAAGTGGAATCTGTTTATCTGTACTCGGAAACAATGCCTCTGAATAGGCATGGGCACGAATTGAAATACGAATCTAATTTCATGACAAATCGGGCCGATTCATGTATTGCGAAAACATGTTTCGTGGGGCTGCATTTTTCATGAAATCCACTACTTTGGGGGCTAATTTGTTCCATTCTGAATGCTTCGTGCTGCCAGACAGGCTGACGCCGATTCATTGATTCCCTAGGCAACATAGGCCCGGAATGTCTGCAGATCTTTTGTTGCTGTGGAAACCCCAATCTTAGTCCACATAAACTTGATAGGCAGCTCTCCCTGCCAACCTGAGAGCTGAGCAATGCGGGTCTGTGCACGTTTACCTGGGAACTGTAGTTGGAGACTCCTTCCCTCTCTGTTTCCTTTCTCCATTTTTAAGAACGGGATGGTGGAGTAGCGGTGGTGGCGGCAGCCTCAGCAGCTCTTTCTACTGCTGCTTGCTGCTTGCCAGCTTTAGGAACCCTTCCTTGACTCTCTACCTCCCATCCTCCTGCTGCTCTGACATGCCTTCCCACCCACCTGCCCCCAAGCTCCCCAGAGCGGATCTGCTCTGCTTGGCATTTCCTTCAAGAACTTGGGGGAGGCGGGCATGTCAGAGCAGCAGGAGGATGGGAAGGAAAAGTCAGCAAAGAGAACTTGAAAAGAGGAAAACTGCAGCAGGTCGCTCCACTTGACTTTTCTTCCAGCAGTGGCAGAAAGCAGGAGGCCAGGAGGACGGGAGGGAAAAGTCAGCAAAGAGAGCCTGAAGAGAGCTACTTGGAGGGTGGCTGGAGGAGAGCCTGCTGAAGTCTCCCTGTGAGTTTGGCATCTCTGGGTATGAAGGGAGCTGTTGAAGTGCTCCAGGTTCTGATGAATCTGACGGTTCTAACAAGGAAGTTCGTAGCCAGACTCGTAGGTTAGATTTTCGTAGGGCCAACTTCGATGAACTCAGAGGCTTGATGAGAGTCATTCCGTGGGGGAGTATGCTGAAAGGGAAAGGAGCGAGTGAAGGGTGGGCTCTTCTCAAACATGAGCTTTTGCAAGCTCAAGCCCTCACTATCCCAGCAAGACGGAAACATGGTAAGGGCTCCAAGAAACCGATGTGGATGAATAGAGAGCTCCAGAATAAGCTAAGGGAGAAAAAGGAAATGTTCAGGAAATGGAGAGAAGGACAGACCTCTAAAGAGGAATATATGAGGGTTACTAGGTACTGCAGTTCAGCCATCAGAGAGGCCAAAGCTCAGTACGAGCTGGGTCTGGCCAGGAGGGCTCACTACAATAAGAACAACTTCTACAGATATGTGAGAAGCAAACGCAGGGTAAAAAAGGCAATTGGACCACTGTTGGGAGTAAATGGAGAAATTCTGATTCAGGACAGAGAAAAAGCAGACAGGCTTAATGACTTTTTTGCCTCTGTTTTCTCCCTGAAGAACTCAGGCACATGCCCCTCTCTATACTGCCTTGGTCAGGCCGCACCTGGAGTACTGTGTGCAGTTCTGGAGGCCTCACTTCAAAAAGGATGTGGACAAAATGGAGAGGATGCAGAGGAGAGTGATGAGAATGATCATGGGTCTGGAGACTGAGCCCTACAAGGCAAGGCTGAGGGCCTTGGGAATGTTTAGTTTGGAGAAGAGGAGATTGAGGGGGGACATGATTGCTCTCTTTAAATATTTGAAAGGCTGTCATTTGGAGGAGGGCAGGGAGCTGTTCCAGTTGGCAGCAGAGGGTAAGACCCGAAACAATGGGCTTAAATTTCATGCACAAAGGTACCGGCTGGATATTAGGAAGAACCTTTTCATGGTCAGAGTAGTTCAAAAGTGGAATCAGCTGCCTAGGGAGGTGGTGAGCTCTCCTTCACTGACAGTTTTCAAGAAGAGGCTGGATGAATATTTGTCAGAGATGCTTTAGGCTGATCCTGCACTGGGCGGGGGGTTGGACTAGATGGTCTGTATGGCCTCTTCCAACTCTATGATTCTATGAATCACGACACTAACAAATTGTATTGTGAAACGGGATAATTTCATGGAAGTTCATGTTCCATGATTCATGGAACGTGATGAAATGCAAAACTCATTTAGTTTTTTTCCTGTTTCATCCTGTTTCCTGCCCATCTCTACCTCTGAACTGGGAAAGAGATTGTCTCTGAAGTTAGTAATAAGTAGCCTAGTGGATTGAAGAAACCATGAAAAACTTGTGTCAGTTGTAAGTCACCAAGGTATGCTTTTTAATTAGAATGTAGTAAAAACTCTTGCATTCATTCAGCTATATGATGGGAAATAAATGTCAATGTCCGAGCTCCTAAAATAAACATTCTTTCTAGACTCATGCTAAAACAGAATGAATACAGAAACTGAAGTTTGCTGATTGTATAATTGCTTGCTGAGGCATTCACAATATGGGTTACTAAACAGTAGTGGGTGCTTTTGCTATTTGTATTCCATTTTTGTTATTAACTAAATTGTTTGGGAATTAGCTGATGACAAGTTTATTTTTACCTGTAGTGGAGGATTGGTCCCTTAACATAGATCAAAAGTTCCTGGAGGGCTGCTGCCCCGAAGGCAGCTACTTGGACCCAAGTAGCAGCACTGAGTATAAGTTCTCCTGTCACCTCCTTCCACACTGCTGGTTTCTGGCTGGCAGTGGGGTGGGATGAAGTAGTGGCTAATTTATGCAAATACAAGGTTATTCCTTCCCATTCTTATATGTTTCACTCTTAGGATCATAATGTACAAAGAACTCTAAATATTAATTACTGGAAAACAAAAGTAGTCATCTGCAGCTTCAAAACTCCTTGCTATACCTGACCCAAAAGAACAGTGAAATTATATTGTTGTCTCTGAAATCTACTCTTTCAGTAATGTGAATTTTAATTCTCACTTTAGTACTGTAAAATTAAAGCCTGAGCAAACTGGAAAACTAGTGAGGAGAGTACAATTACTTTCAATGTTGACAAATCTCAAATTCAGGTTGGAGGCGCAATTTTTAGGCACGGCAGAATTGAAAGTAGGGCATTCCCACTGGAAATGAGAGTCTTCTGATATCTTTTTCAATTTGGAGGCCACCATAGACTCTGTGATTGTCTTCCAAACCTTTTCTTGTTCAACCGAATCCATTTCAGCACCCTTTATTCTGCTATATGGTATCAGAAGGCAGTTAGGGGTGAATTTTGTTGATCATTGTTCTGATGTGTGCTATAAGGCAGTTAAAGCAGCATTGAAGAGTAAGCTGAAGACTGTATCTGTTCAGTAGAAATTGTCATCCTTGGCTTATCTGAGATTGCCCTATGATTCTCAGTGATTAAAAACAAATGTGGTCTAGAGAATTATCTAACTTACATAACCAAGTTTCCTTTAGAAAAGCCTTTGTACTTTTCAGATACCAGCTAATACCATCTCAAGTTTTAGATGGCAGATGCTGTAACATGGTACATAATCTGCTGTTTTTGTATGTAGATAGGATGAAATTGAGGATATGCTGCACTCTGTAAAACAGAGGACAAGATACATGGAAATTTTTACAGAAGGCTATCTGGGACAGCATCCAAACAATTGAGAAGGAGATGATGATGATGTTATTACTGTACATAATTTACAAAATTAATCTTGAACAGCACCAATAGTTTATACTTGTGGAGTCTAAGTCTGTATATCACATACTAAAGAGCATAGTTTATTTGCCTAAACTGATCATTTATGGTGATCATATGGACTGATGCTTTGAGATCTAATGAAGGAGTATTCCTTTGATCAGTGCTAACTGTGGAAGTATTGTGGTATTTCTTTTCTAAGGAGAAGAGAATGATTTCATAGAGAAAGATTTCATTATGGGATTCTGTCATACAGGTACTCATTCTGTGCCGAATGAAATTCTTGCAATCAGTAGTTATACAACACTAGAACTATACTTATTAAATGCTCCACATTTGACCTGCTGCTTTCTGATTAGTTTAGCAGAAAGGTCTCTTTGTTAAATCAGATGCCTACTTACTCATGTCACAATCTGGCAAATTGAAGTGTTGCTCCTGAACAAAAGTACGGCTGTGCAAAGGGAGAGGAATTTCTTTTCAGAATAAACAACAGGACTTCTCGGACCATACCACCACCACCACCCTTGACATTACAGCCGAAACGTCTGCGAGGCAGAACTTTCAAAGAGAGCCTTTGAAGTCTTTTGATGTTAGGTTATTTAGGGGCAGGCATTTCTTATGGATGTTATAAAGTTGCTGACAGTTTTAATAGTTTGGTGTTTAATTTTTAAAAATATATATATGATTTTTAAAAAATCTGTTACCTACTTTGGGTCTCAGTTACCTGGGGAAAGGGCAAGCTCATAAATATTTTTAATTAATTAATATTATGTTATATGGAATTGCTGGTCTACAATCCTAACAAGAGTTATACCCTTTTAAGTCCTTTGAAGTCAATGTAACTTTGATTAGGATTGCACTGTTAGGGATTTTTCTTGAGTTTGATTGGATCTATGGGCTTGTAGCTAATAAACAACATGCAAAAAGTCCTTTTAGAAACCTGCAAGGATTTTCCCCCCTCTCATTTAATCCATCTCAGCTAATGGGAACCTTGCATTTTATTTATATTCTTCTTACTATTCCCAGCACTTCCTTTTTGCAAGCTTCTTTTCTGAATGCATCAAAGATCAATTCATCCGTTGATTCTCCAGTGTTACTTGATTACAGATACCACTTGCTGTTCCATTTCCTAGATATATTGTAATTAAACTATGTGTACACTGAACTATTTTTTATGTTCTTGCGATTGAGGTGAATCTTACCACATCCTACCACTCCACTAGGGTTGCCAACCTCCTGTAGCCCCCCCCCAATTAAAACTGATTGCCAGACTGCAGAGGTCATTTCCCCTAAATAAAATGGCAGCTATGGCAGGCAGATTCTATGGCATCTCTGCTGAGCTCCGCCCTCCCCAGATCCTGCCCCAGTTCCCCAGGAATTTCTGAACCCGGAGCTGGCAACCCTACACCCCACTGAGCAACATTTTGACCCTTCCACCAGCCTAAGGAATCTTTTTCCAACTTAACTAGTTGTCCCCTGCTCAAAAGTCTTAACATAAGCCGCACTTAAGTGGGCAGTTTAAGGAAGCCTCCTTAGAGGATGGCTAGATCCATCCCTATGTCTTTCACTCTTTACCTTTTCTTCTCTTTTTTCCTGATAAGTTCCATTAGCCAGATGTATCAGTAACTCCTATTATGTCTTTTTTGATCTTTTCATTTACTATTTACTTCTTTGGGAACCTGGGCTCCCATTCTGGCCCATTGTGAGTGAGAGGACCGATAACAGCAAGGTGAAGCAAAGCCAGGGCAGCATCAGATCACAGTTCGCAACAAGGCTTCTGACAGAAGGATTGTGCTACTTCTTCACCAGTATGAGATTTGCCCTGAAGTAGGAGTTCACAGCAGCTGGAACTTTTCATTTGGTCAACTGTTTGCAGAATCTAAAGCGTATTCAGCATTACTGTGACCATAGGAAGATTTATGTCTTCATCTAGGGGGGGTCTTAGGATAATCTTCTAAGAATAAAATATTCAGACAAGAATTTCTTATGAATCAGAAAACAACACATGACCTTTGCATTCATCTCAGTTATTTATTTATTTATTTTTGCAGGTGACTGTGTAAAGAGAAACAGGAAAAAGCATTTTTTTTAAAAAAATTAAACTCTTCTAGAGTTTGGTGTAGGTTTGGTATAGTGGTTGGAGTGTCAGATTAAGATCTTTCTTGGCTCAAATCGTCACTTTTTCATGAAGCTTTCAAAGTGACATTTGGCTAGTAACTCTTTCTGGGCCTAACCTACCTTAAAGGGTTGTTGTGACACAAAACAGGGATGGGCAAATAAAGCAAGCTGCCCTTTGAGGGAAAGCGGAATAAAAGTGTACTAGAGCAGAGGTGCACACTTCAGAGAGTTATTGCAGGCCATATTAGGTCTAAGAGGAGTACCTCATGACATCTCCTGGCTCCATTATGGGCTACATAATAGTTTGGGTTGGGAAATCTCCCATCCGGGAGTGGGGGGCATGAGTCAGAAGAACACTGCCTGCCTCTTTGGCCTCCCTACTTCCCAGAACAGGACATTCCTCAATTTCATCCCAAGAATTTGGAAATGGAAATATTTTCCTATTGTATCCCATTGGGCTTGCATATGAATCAGCTGGACAGAAATTTCTCACTAGTTCCCAGCAGGAATTCAGTGAGCAGTTTCAGATGTGATCCCTCCCACGCTGTGGAAACTGCTTGCTGTATCACTGCTGGGACCCAGTGAGCACCAATTCCCCACTGGGAGTCTGCATTCTGACCTCGCCCCCCTCCCTCCAGCAAATTTATCTTTTGTTTCCCTGGGCCCATCCAGCTAAATATTTTTTACACTGCCTGGCAGCAGCCCTTCAATATCTTTCCCAGTCTTCTCACCTAAGATTGTGTAAGTGGCGGTGGTAAGACTGAGATGCTGGTGTTTGAACTTGAGATGTTATACATGCAAAGCCTTGGCCCAAAAAACTTGTATTCTAAAGATCCGATCTGCTTTTGACACTTGTTGTCAGATTGCTACACCTACTTCTTTTGTTTTCCAACTGAGTAGGGGTTAGAGCACAGCTGTCAACCCATATGGTTCACTGTAGTACTGGGGACAGACTACTGCGTAATTTTGTATATGACCATCTGCAATGTATTAGAATTTTGCAGCAATATATTTTGTGCACAGTGACTGGGTTTCATCCAGCATGAATAATGACAGTAACGAAAAGAAAAAGTTTAAAAGTTTGGACCTAGCTGGTTTTTGTCTAGTCTATTATTTGTAAGCTAAAAAATTTCCTTTGGTTTTTTTTCCAGGATAAGACCAATAACTTAAAAACTGTAATGATTTCAGTAGTGCAGGACCAGACCCTTGGCATATCATTGTTAAACGTTTACAATTATAGCCACAAAAATATTATTCATCTTCGTTCTTCTGTGCCTCCACACATGGGACTGCGCAGGCGCAGGCCAGCCGCCGGAGAATTTTCTAGAGCTTCCATGGCTCCGAAGGGGCCGTTTGTCGCGCACCTCAGCGACCGTCTTCCCGCCCAAACGGTCACGTGATCCTCCAGCGACCAACGGCCCCTTCCCTCAGTTCTCTTCTTGCCGCCGCTTGGAGAGAACGTGAGCTTCGTTGCTCTGTGCTTTTGTGCTTCGTGCCTTTCTCTAACTGATTGCTTGGCTTTTGACTTCGGACTTCGTGACCTCGACTCTTCTTCGGATCTCGCTTTGGACTTTGACGTGGACTCGGTAATTTGACTCGGACTGTTTTTGACCCTTCTTTCGCTTGCCCGTGAAGATGGCCTCAACGGCTCTCTTCAAGCATTGTCTCCAATGCCACACCAAGATGGCCAAAACCGATGGCCATGAGCTGTGCCTCTTTTGTTTGGGGGAGACCCACAACGTGTCGGCCTGCAAGATCTGCCAGGGCTTCACCAACAAGGCCCGGCAGGATCGGAGGGCCCGACTGAATTCGTCACTGTGGCAGTCGGTCATGTCCGAGGGGACCCCATTACCTAAGGCCGGCCCTAGCCCCTCTGCCGAAAGGCGCTCAAGAGCTGGCTCTGTGGCCTCCGCGAGGTCGGGGTCGAAACCGCGTCCCCCGAGTGCCTCGGCGTCGAGAGCGGCCTCCCCAGCGCAGGGTCCGGCGCGGCCGCCCCGCAGCGCGTCATCCACCAGGTCGGATCCGAGACCGACATCGGAACCGAGGATCCTGGTGCCGAGTCCCCGGTCGGAACCGACGACCGGTTCGATCCCTATAAAATCTAAGAGGTCGAAGCCGAGGTCCCCTTCGAAGGCGAGGAGCGCGCCGGTTCCGAGGTCTTCTTCGGAACCGGCAAAAAAGAAGAAGAAGACCAAACATCATCGGTCGCCGCATCCCGCTCCCCAGGGAGAAGTCATCGTGCTTCCTCACACGCCTTCCCCTCATCTGGGTTCCCCCGAACCAGAGGAAATCTCCGTGCCGGTGCCGGATCCGATGGCCTTCGAAACGGTGCCCGCAGAGTTTTCGTCGGGGCCGGAGCTGAGCCCGCGCCGTCGGAGCCGACCATCTCCTGCCCTTCGGTCGCCGAGATTGGAATCGAGCCCGTCTCCTCATCGGGGCCGTCCATCTCCTGCCCGTCCATCTCCACCTGCGGTCAGTCGTGAGCGACGCCGGTCCGGGGACAGCATTCGATCTGCCCGATCCACTGCATCCCGGCATCGTCAAGCCTCCTACCTTCCCTTGCCATACCGTTGCCAGTGGGAAGGGGCACCTGCTGGTTTCTCCAAGTCGGAACCGGGGCCATCGACGTCGAGGCGAATGTGGTTTCCCCCTCCAGTCCAGGGTGAGGACTCCCAGCACGGTTCCGAGGAAGGAGAAGTGGAGAGCCTGGCCGAGTACCAGTCGGAGTCCTGGTCCGAACCGTCGCCGGCTGATGATCTGGTGCCATCTACGGGCTCCCCATACGAGGACCTCCGCATCTACGCTGACCAGATGGCGAGGATGGCCCAGGCCCTCGAGATGGACATCTCCTCGGCGACCCCACAGACCAAAGACAAGCTGCTCAAGCGGATATACGGTAACAACCCGGCGTCCATTGGCTTCCCCATGCTCGAGGGTATTGAGGAGATCGTGGAGAAGGTGTGGAAGGTGCCCTGTGACCAGCCTCCAACATCTAAGAGGATCGAGCAGCTTTATAAGATCAAGCAGGGCACCTGGCCGGCGTTGGTGAAGCACCCTCCACCTTCCTCCTTGGTCACGGAGGAATTCAACCCCCGACGGTCGGGTCACTCCTCGGTGCCTGCCGATAAAGAGGGCAGAAAGCTTGATGCCATGGGCAGGCGCCAGTACATCGTCGCTTCGCTGGGTCTGAGGATTGCCAACTACCAGACCATCATGGCAGGGTACCAGCTGTACCTCTGGGAGAAGTTGGCGTCCTATACCCGGGACCTCCCACCTGAGCAGAAGGCTGTGGTGTCCCTGCTGCAAACAGAGGCTGTCCGGCTGTCTAAACAGCAAATGAATGCTGGGAGCCACGCTGCTGACACTGCTGCTAGAGGGATGGCTTCGGCGGTGGTCCTCAGGCGCCACTCCTGGTTGCGGTCGACCGCCCTGTCTCAGGAGGTGCGTTCCAGGGTGGAGAGCATGCCCTTTGAGGGGGACTCGCTGTTCTCCAAGTCCACCGACGAGACCCTGAAAAAGAAAAAGGAGGACAGACAGACGGCACGGTCCTTGGGTCTGGCTCCTTCGGACAAACCCGCCTCCAGGCCACGGTACGCTCCCCGGTCCGGCCCTTACCACTTCCAGGGCAGGTACCAGCAGCAGCGGCCGGGTTTCCACCAGTATCCTGCCTACCAGCAACGGTCCTACCCTCCCACACAACAGCAGAGGAGGCGTAGGCCCTTCAAGCCTCGTCCGTCACAGCAACCGGCCCAGCAGAGAGATCAGCAGGGCGCCGGGAGGCAGTACTGATGGGTCGCGCCAGCCGTATCCCCGAACTTCTCGGACAGACTGAGTCCACTCCTCTCTGAGTGGGAGTCAATAACATCTGACTCATGGGTCTTAACTATTGTTGAACTGGGATACGGGCTGGAGTTCGTTGAGCTGCCTAGATGCAGTTCACCCCTGACAGCTGTCAATAACACTATGGCCGAGCTGGATGCGGAGATCGTGTCGCTCTTGGCCAAGGGTGCTGTGGAAGAATTGCCCTATGAGGACTCTGTCAAGGGTTTCTTCTCTAGGTTCTTCCTGGTCCCTAAGAAGGATGGGGGCTTACGTCCCATTTTAGATCTGAGGGGCCTTAATGCCTTCCTCAAGGTGACCAAATTCAAGATGGTTACGTTGGCGGCTGTGATCGCCTTGCTCAAACACGGGGATTGGTTTGCGGTCCTGGACTTAAAGGACGCATATTTTCACGTGGGGATACGGGAGGAGCACAGGAATTACCTGAGCTTCGTTTACCGGCAAAGGGTTTTCCGGTATAAGGTGCTCCCTTTTGGCCTGTCCACTGCCCCACGAGTGTTCACGAAATGTGTGGCCCCTGTGGTTTCCTTCCTGCGGGAAGAAGGCTGTACCATCTTTCCGTACCTCGATGACTGGCTCATCGTGGCTGAATCGGAGTCTAGGCTGGTGCAAGACATTGGCTTTGTACTTAGCACTTGCCAACGCCTGGGGCTCCTGGTGAACTTTGAGAAATCCAAACTGGTGCCCAACTGCAAGGTGTCCTACATTGGTGCACTGTTAGACTCTGTGGAGGGTAAGGCTCTGCTCCCCTTGGAGAGAGCTAGGTCCCTAAGGGGTCTTGTGTCCATGTTTAAAAGGAACCGATTCCAGTCCGTGCGCACTATCCAGTGCTTACTAGGGCATATGGCAGCGGCCACCTCTGTGGTGCCCTTTGCTAGGCTGCGTATGCGCCCTCTCCAGAACTGGTTTGTGCGGAGGTACGATGCTCTGCTGCACCCTCCGTCCCTCAAATTCTCTATCCCGAGGGTCATCCTCTCCTCCTTGGACTGGTGGCTATCTGATGACAACTTGTTTAAAGGGACCCCCTTTGGGTATCGGCACCATGACATCACGGTTACCACTGATGCCTCTCTGTTGGGATGGGGGGCTTACTGTGGTGATGTGTCTGTGCAAGATGTCTGGTCTGAGAGGGAAAAGACCCTCCATATTAATGTGCTGGAACTAAGAGCCATTCGTTTCGCACTTGTGTCTCTTACAGCACTGCTGAGAAATCGTCAGGTGTTGGTGCAGACGGACAACACGACTGCCATGTACTACGTGAATCAGCAGGGGGGCACAGTGTCCATGGCCCTGTGCCGGGAAGCCACGCTCACTTGGCAGTGGGCTATCAGGAACGGCGTGTCGCTCCGTGCTATGCACGTGGCTGGGTCAGACAATGCCCGAGCAGATGCCCTCAGCAGGGTCACCTTGCTGGACCACGAGTGGGAACTGAACGTAGAGTGCGTTGGGCCGATCTTCCAGATGTGGGGTCATCCAGTGATAGACGTGTTCGCCACTGCGGCAACCTCCAAAGCCCACACGTTCTGTTCCAGGGCAGGGAGCGACCCCCTCTCTATTGGGGATGCCTTCTAGTTTACGTGGACGCAGGGCTTGCACTACATGTTTCCTCCGTTCCCCTTGATCCCCAGGGTCCTGTGCAAGATAGAGGAGGACGGGATGGACTGCATCCTGGTGGCCCCCTTCTGGCCACGGCAGGTTTGGTTCCCGAAGCTCCTGCGGATGTCCCAACGGACACATATGAGTCTGCCCCCTCGGCAAGACCTTCTCCTGAACGGGAGCCTAGTCCACCACGATCCCGGGAAGCTGCACCTGACGGCTTGGCGGATCGTTCCTCCCCTGTAGGCTTTACTGACGAGGTACAGAGAGTCCTCCTAAATGCTCGTCGGCCATCCACTAGGCGCGCTTATGCGGCCAAGTGGCGCAGGTTTGAACTTTGGGCGCTGGCTAAAGGAGTGGTGCCTGACAGCAGTCCCTTGGGGGTTGTATTCGAGTATTTGTGCCACTTGCGTGGCCTGGGCTTGAAGGTTTCCTCCCTCAAGGTCCACCTGGCAGCGATATCAGCTGCTCACACCCAAGTTGAGGGTGCTACGGTGTTTTCTCACCCACAGTCCCGCCAGTTCCTTAAGGGCATGTACAATCTTTACCCCCCTGTGTCGGCGCCAGTGCCTCAGTGGTCACTGTCCTTGGTACTCTCACGTCTCATGTTGCCTCCATTTGAACCTATGGCTACCTGCCCCTTGGATATGCTATCCTATAAGGTGGCATTCTTGGTGGCTGTGACATCGGCCAGAAGGGTCAGTGAGCTGTCTGCACTGCGGTCTGACCCTCCCTTTCTTGTGTTTCATCCCAACAAGGTGGTCCTGCGTCCCTGCCTCGCGTTTCTGCCCAAGGTGGTGTCCGCCTTCCACCTCTCGCAGGATATCTCACTGCCTGCATTCTTTCCTCAACCTTCCTCTAGAGGGGAGAAGGCCCTCCATTCCCTAAACTTGAAGAGGGCCATTGCCTATTACCTGGATAGGACGAAAGGGTTCCGCTCCGGTCCTCACCTGTTTGTATGTTTTGGGGCCAAGGACAGGGGTAACAGGGCTTCCTCACAGACCCTGTCTAGGTGGATTGTGACGGCCATTAGCAAGGCCTATTCCCTGGCAGGGGTGGCTTGCCCGCTTCATGTCAGAGCCCACTCCACGCGGTCCCAAGCATCCTCTTCGGCACTCCTCAGGGGGGTGCCCCTGGTTAACATTTGTAAAGCAGCCACATGGTCCTCTGCAGACACCTTTGTCAGGCATTACGCCATTGATGTCAATGTGGAGCAGGATGTATTTGTGGCTAGGGCTGTCCTACACTCCCTTTTTTCCTGAGGGAGTCTTGGGTTGATTTTCTTGGCGTACCTGCTGGGTACCCTTGAGTGAAAGAGTGTATATATGTATATTTGGGTGTATATATGTGTAAATATTGAGTACTGATGAATCACTGTACAGTTTACATAGATGTATATATGCATATCTATTTGTTGTTGTTCTTGTTTGTTCAATAAAATTGTGTTGGACTTCACCCCACCTTCCTTATTGTGTGAAGCTTGGTACACTCCCATGTGTGGAGGCACAGAAGAACGAAGATGAAAACAGGGTTAACATACCTGTAACTTATGTTCATCGAGTTCTTCTGTGCTGACACACAACCCTCCCTCCTACCCCGCTGTGAATTCCAATGCACAATGATGTGGTGGCTGTAACTGAATCTGATGTGTTTTAAGGTGTTACGGCTAAGTGTGTTGGTCAAGCGGCGGCAAAGGAGAACTGAGGGAAGGGGCCGTTGGTCGCTGGAGGATCACGTGACCGTTTGGGCGGGAAGACGGTTGCTGAGGCGCGCGACAAACGGCCCCTTCGGAGCCATGGAAGCTCTAGAAAATTCTCCGGCGGCTGGCCTGCGCCTGCGCAGTCCCATGTGTGTCAGCACAGAAGAACTCGATGAACATAAGTTACAGCTATGTTAACCCTGTTTTTTTTTTCACTTCCGGTTTGGGATTCATGGAGGTCTAACGCAGCTCCATTTGCGGAGCTGACCGGACTGCCGTTTTAAGCGGCCGGCGGGGTGAAAATAGCCCGCGGCCGACTGCTCTCAGGCGGAGAGCAGGCAAAGAACGCTCAAGACCCTAGGGTGAGTTAGATCTCGGACGAGGGGGGGCTCTACATAACGGGTCTCCTCCCGATCCTTGAGGTCCCACCTTGCGACGGGTCGGCTACAATCTCTGCGGCAGTTTTGGGGCCAATTCGGCTGGCATAAGACCTACATACCCAAGCTTCGATTGGGGGAAGAAGTGGAAAGGAGAACTTGAAATCGAAACAGCGATTACAACCCGAGGAAAGTGAAGGGAAGGTAAAGATCACTATCTTCCGATACGGGACAGATTGATAAAAACAGAGAGGAAAAAAAGTAGACTTTTAAACTGCAACAGACTAGCGAAAAGGAGGGGAAGCTTCGGCAGGAGTTGTATTAGAAAAGAGACTAAGTTTAAAGAAGTTATTAAAGAAATCGGATTATTGTTTTGAATACCTGTGGCTTTGGAGCTGTGAGAAAAAGACACCATCGCGAGACCTGCTGTGGGAAGACGGGAGACAGGAAGTGCGTAACAACAATAGAGCGGCTGGAGAGAAGCGGCCCTTGCTGGAGGGCAGGAAGAAGGGAATCGCCATCTTTGAGAGGGGAAGGGTCGCGGCTTCAGCGGAAAAGGAAGTAGGCCATATTGGATTATAAAATCATAGAGAGACCATAGAGAAAAGACGCCCGACATTTTGGATCCTTTAAAATTAATTTATGCAAGAAGACCGGGACATTTGAAATAAAAAAGGTACTAAATTTAACGCCACGGAGCTAAGGAAGAGAGCGGATTCGTGGGAGCGAGCCAAAGCAAGCCCCACGATGTCGAAGAAAGAGTGGCAATCGGCAATAGAAAACCTGGATAAAAAACTTTTGGAGGTGATTAAAGAATTTAAAGACATGAAATTGGAGCTGAGGTTAAAACAGACAGTAAAATCGGAGCTGTCAGAAGTAAAATCGGAGCTGTCAGAAGTGAAGAAAGGTATGGAAACAATACAAAGTGAATTACAAGGGACGCAGCAGAGAGTTAAAACAGTAGAAGGAGCGATGGAGAACTTAGCAGATACGCAACAAACAGAGATGAGGCTGATGAGGGGAAGGATGGCGGTTGCGGAAAGTAGACATATGGAGAAGCAGCTCAGATTTCGCGGCCTGCCGGAAATGGAAGGAAAGACAGCGCAAGAGCAGATGACGGAGGTGTTAGCTGAATACCTGGGGAAGGAGGAGGAGGATGTTGTGGCTATCCTAGATGTGGCATATCGTGTGAACTCGAGAATTGCAACCCAGAGAAAAGTACCAAGAGACGTGATTGTACAATTTACAACAAGAAACATGAAAGAGAAGATTGTGACTAAACAGTTTCAAGATCCATTGGAGATCGATGGCAAGACAATCATTATAATGAAGGAACTACCCAGATCAGTGTTACTAGATCGGAAAAAATATAAAGCGCTAATCCAGATGCTGAAGGACATGAAAATCAGGTACAGATGGGAGCTCCCAGAGGGTTTGTCCTTCGAATTTGGAGGCGCCAAAAAGCGTATCAGATCTGAGCGGGAGATGGAGCGATTTATAAGGGACAATGAAAAAGACTTACCAACAAGATTATGAATATGGAGTGTAAAGTATTATCTTGGAATGTAAATGGACTAAATTCACCGAATAAGAGAAAAAATATTTTTCACTGGCTACTAAAACAAAAATGTGATATTGTTTGTTTGCAAGAGACTCATATTCGAAAACAGGATGTAAAATATTTAAAACTGGGAAAATTGGGCAAAGACTTTGTAGCGGCCTCAAGTAAGAAAAAAAGAGGAGTGGTGTTGTATGTAAAAGAGGAGCTACAACCAAAATTCATAATGAAAGATGTGGAAGCCAGATTTGTAGCAGTGGAATGTACTTGGAATTTAAAGAGAGTGTTGGTAGTCGGAATCTATGCACCCAACGGTGCAAAAGAGAGCTTCTTTGAGGATTTGAGGAAGCATTTAGATGATCTTTCATATGACCAGATAATTCTTGCTGGAGACTTCAATGGAGTGACAGATTTGGAACTGGATAAAAAGACTACAATGGCACAAAAGAAAAGAGGACTATTACCAAAGCTCTTTTTTGAGTTGATTCAACAAGAGACTCTTGAAGATGTATGGAGGAGAGAATATCCTAAAAGTAGGCAGTTTACTTTTTATTCTGCAAGGCACTCCACATTATCAAGAATTGACATGATCTGGGCCTCAAAAGATTTGGCGTTATGAACTAAAGATGTAGAAATAATGCCAATGGTAGGCTCAGATCACAACCCAATTATGTGGAAGCTGGGGAAAAGGAGGAAAAGGAAAGCATGGAGAATAAATGAGGATTTGTTACAGGAAAAAGAGAATATGGAAATATTGAGAAGAGAGACAAAGTTTTTCATACAATACAACGTGAATAAAGAAGTACCAACTGATAAAGTTTGGGATGCTTATAAGGCGGTTATAAGGGGCATACTAATGGACTTAAATGGTAGAGCAAGAAAGAAGAAAGAGGAGAAGAGACAAGAGATTGAGGAGAAAATAAAAACTAAGGAAATACAGTTAAAAAAGAGACCAGGGAAAAAGAAATTATACCAGGAAATTAAAATACTGCAAGAACAGCTAACAGCAATGAGTAATAAAGAATTGGAGTGGAATCTCAAAAGGCTGAATCAGAAAGTGTTTGAGGGTGCAAATAAACCTGGGAAGTACCTGGCATGGCAACTGAAGAAGAGAAGGGAAAAGAAAACAATAAATAAAATTTGTGAAGATGACAAAACGTATTTGGAACAGAATACCATTAGTAGAGCCTTTTATAAATTCTACGCTAAACTGTATAATAAGAAAGAAGTAAATAAAGATTCAATAGCGTCATATTTGGAGAAAATGACACTTCCAGAAATCTCGGACGCTTGGAGAAATAAACTGAACAGTGAAGTAACGGATGAGGAAATAAGTAAGGCAATACAATCTGCAAATCTAGGAAAGGCGCCAGGGCCAGACGGACTTACAGCTAAATTTTATAAGACTATGGCCAACGAGCTGGCACCATTCCTAAAGGAGGTGATCAATGGAGTTTTAAGGGATCAATGGATTCCAGACACTTGGTCTGAAGCGAACATATCATTGATCCCAAAAGAGGGCCAAGACTTGACTAGTGTGAAAAATTACAGACCTATATCGTTACTCAACAATGACTATAAAATCTTTGCGAAGATACTGGCGGAGAGACTGAAGGGGTGGCTTTCGGAAGTTATAGAGGAGGAGCAAGCAGGCTTTCTGCCAGACAGACAAATAAGAGACAATTTAAGGACAGTGATTGATGCTATTGAATATTATGATAAGCGTTGTGATAAAGAGGTTGGTTTCTTCTTTGTTGACGCTGAAAAGGCATTTGACAACTTAAACTGGGACTTTATGTTTGCCACTATGGAAAAGCTACAATTAGGAGAAAGATTCATCAGAGCAATTAAGGAAATTTACAGAGACCAGACTGCAGCAATTGTGGTGAATGATGAATTGACCAAGAAATTGACTATAAGCAAAGGAACAAGACAAGGTTGCCCGTTGTCTCCACTGTTGTTCATTTTAGTATTGGAGATTCTGATGATACAAATACGACAAGACGAGGAAATTCGAGGAATAAAAATAAAGGACTATTCATACAAGGTCAGAGCATTTGCGGATGACATAATGTTAATTGTAGAGGACCCACTGGAGAACATGCCAAAAGTGATAGATAAGATCAAGGAGTTTGGAGACTTGGCAGGTTTCTTCATTAACAAAAAGAAGTCAAAGATACTATGCAAAAATATGACTAAGCAGAAACAACAATTGTTAATGGAAACAACGGATTGTGAAGTAACAAGTAAGGTGAAATATTTGGGAATTGAACTGACTGCAAAGAATATAGATTTGTTCAAGAATAATTATGAAAAATTGTGGATTCAGATTGAGAGAGACTTGATTAAATGGAATAGGCTCAATCTGTCATGGTTGGGTAGGATTGCAGCGGTTAAAATGAATGTGTTACCAAGAGTGATGTTTTTGCTACAGACAATACCAATCATCAGAGACTCTAAACAATTTGAAAAATGGCAGAGGAAAATATCAGATTTTGTATGGGCAGGCAAGAAGCCTCGAGTGAAAATGAAAGTTTTACAAGATGCAAAGGAAAGAGGCGGAATGCAACTGCCCAACCTGAGACTTTACCACGATGCAATCTGCCTAGTTTGGCTGAAAGAGTGGATGACATTAAAGAACAAGAAACTATTAGCCCTAGAGGGATATAAAAAAATATTTGGATGGCATGCATACCTATGGCATGACAAAGTAAAGGTCAACTCGATGTTCCTGCACCATTTTGTACGGAGAAGTCTATACACAATCTGGAAGAAGTACAGAATTTACCTACAAGAAGGAACCCCTTTGTGGGTGGTTCCATATGAGGTGATAGACCCGAGAGCTGTTGATAACGAAAGACAATGTTTGACTTATAAAGAAATAACTAAAATAGAAGCATCTAAACTTAGAATAAAGACGCAAGAGGAACTATCACCGAACTACGATTGGTTCCAGTATAGACAGATCAGAGATTTGTATAACTCGGACTCTGTAAAGGGAGGTATACGAATAGAGAATTCGGAACTAGAGCAGACCCTTCTTAAAGAGGACAAGAAAAGAATATCTAAGGTATACCAAGTACTGTTGAAATGGTATACTGAGGATGAGACAGTTAAAACACAAATGGTGAAATGGGCTATAAATTTTAACAAAGAAATAACAATGGAGGCATGGGAATACTTGTGGAAGACTACAATGAAGACAACGACATGTACAAATATCAAAGAGAACATCTACAAAATGATCTATCGTTGGTACATGACACCAAAGAAGATTGCGCTATGGAATTTGAACACTTCTAATAAATGCTGGAAATGTAGGAAGCATGAGGGCTCCCTCTATCATATGTGGTGGTCGTGTGAGGTAGCTAGGCAGTACTGGGGGGAAATAATAAGAGAAATGAGTGAAATTTTACAATTTCAAATAAATAAGAACCCAGAACTCCTGCTACTAAACTTGGGAATGGAGGGAATTCCAGCCCATCATAGGACGTTGATATTTTATATGACAGCAGCAGCTAGACTTTTGTATGCGCAAAAATGGAAAGTACAAGAAGTGCCAACTATTGAAGATTGGACCTACAAATTGCTGTACATGGCAGAAATGGACAAGATGACAAGAAAACTGAGAAATCTGGACTCAGGGCAGTTTAACACAGATTGGGAGAAGCTGAAACAATATCTGGAGAAGAAATGGGAGGTGGGAGGAAAACTGTGGCAGTTTGAGAACTACTGAAGTATAATAAAATGTAGAGGGGGGTGACTTTACCGGGGGGGGAAGAGATGAATGTGAATTTATAAGCAGTTAGATTAACAGATTGATATATATATAGATATATATTGGTTAATAAATAGAATATTGATAGAAAATAATTAAGGATAAGGATTAAATATACGGATTGAGTAACCAACAATATTTTCTTTCTTTGATAAGATTTGTATAATGCACCAAACTGAATGTATAGACGAGTCAAATTGATTGACTATGTGACGAGAGTTATATAGAATTACCATAAAAAGATAGAATGAGTAATACATAGAGAATAAGTCAAATTGTTTGATTTAAACGTGTAAGATTTTTATGGTTTATGATATATAGGTTTATGATATAGAAATATTTAAAATTGGAAAAAGGGATAAATTGTTTATCTAAGATGGAAACAAAGACTTACAGTTTGGGTATATAATAAGAAAAGTAGTTAAGGATGTACTGCTTAGTATAATGGAGAATATGTATTTGTTTTAGATAGAGAAATTTAATAGAAGTAAGGGAAAAGGGACAAAGGGTTGGAAAACTGTTGGAAGTCAACAAAAGGGGGGGAAAGGGAGGGGGTTAGAAATGAAAAATTTGGGGAAAATTGAATGTAAATGTAAAAATAACGGATTCTAACCCAATAAAATTTTTTTCAAAAAAAAAAAAACCCTTTTTTTTTTTATTCAGTGTCTAAAATAAAGTGGATATACATAATGAACTGATGCATTCTCCACCAAGGCTGAGAATATCCCAGAAAAAGAGAGCCAGTGTATTGCAGTGGTTAGAGTGCTAGACTAGTTTCTGGGATATCCAGGTTCAGACCCATGCTTTGCCATGGAAGCTCACTGGATGACATTTGCCTGGTCCCTCTTTCTCAGCCCAACCTACCTCACAGGCAGTTTCAGGTATGTAGTATATGAACCAGGAGTCCAGGACTCCTGACCCCTAATTCTGGACACTGACCCACAGCCACTCTAGACCTTAGGCAGAAGGAAGGATTCTGTTCTTTTTTGAGACTCTTCGGTCTCTAGGTTCTCTCTGTGTCTCATGAATCCAGAAATGTGTGTGTTATGTGCTGTCAGGTCACCTCTGACCTATGGCAACCCTATGAAGGAAAGACCTCCCAAACATCCTATCATTAACAGACTTGTATCGTCGAAGGCTTTCACGGCCGGAGAACGATGGTTGTTGTGGGTTTTTTCCGGGCTGTATTGCTGTGGTCTTGGCATTGTAGTTCCTGATGTTTCGCCAGCAGCTGTGGCTGGCATCTTCAGAGGTGTAGATGCCACAACAACCCACAACAACTATTAACAGACTTGCTCAGATCCTGCAAACTGGAGTACATGGCTTCCTTTACTGAGTCAAGCCATCTCGTTTTAGGTCTTCCTCTTTTCCTGCTGCCTTCCACTTTTCCTAGCATTATTGACTTTTCCAGAGAATCCAGAAATAGGCTTAAATAAAAACATTAGTTTATTGATTAACAGAGTGTTGCTAAGCATGAAGCACTTGAATTCAGGCAAAGACTCAGAACAAATAACCTGTCTGTTGCTAGCTAAAATCTACCTAACTAAACTTATAAAGCTTGCTACCTTAATGCATCTCTGAATACCAGTTAGCTAGTTTTTTCTCACCAGTCTCATTTAGCAGGTGTGCCTTCTTCCATGCCATGTAGCACGTGGCATGCTGAGGAGCGTGGAGCCTGTAGCTTCTCTCTCACATGATGGTGAAGGAAAAATAGTTAGGGACCCAGGTATTCTAGGAAGCCATCTTTTCAGGACTCAAGTGATCACCCTACCAACCAACAGCAAATCCAGGCCAAACTCTAACTTGCGTTGCCAGTCGTGTAAAAACTGGGAAATGAGGATAGAAGCTGTGAGAACCAGTCTCCCAAGGTCAGATCTCTAGGGAACAGAAACTGGCCTGCGGGTGTTAGAATCAGCAGAAGCCAGCACAGTTTCTGAGCCAGGATGGGACCTGGACCTGCAAACACTCGCACACTGAACCAAAGTCCAGTCATTCTTAGCAAACTTCTGGTGTTAACTCTGCACTTCCTTATATGTAGCTGTGTTGGTCTGTAGTAGAAGAGCAAGATTCAGGTCCAGTAGCACCCTTAAAGACCAATTAGATTTCCAGGGTGTGAGCTTTTGAGAATCAAAGCTCCCTACATCAGATAGATGGGAACCCTGGAAATCAAGCTCATTATTAAGGTGCTTCTGGACCAAAATCGTCCTCTTCTACCTTATAGTCATTGTTTTCAAGATAAAATATAAGAGGATAGAACAGTGATTTTTTTTATTTATTTTATTTTATTTTCTACCCAAATAGGGAAAAGAGCCCCATGGTGCAGAGTGGTAA
The DNA here is from genome assembly GCF_028583425.1 of Eublepharis macularius. Lineage (NCBI taxonomy): Eukaryota > Metazoa > Chordata > Lepidosauria > Squamata > Eublepharidae > Eublepharis > Eublepharis macularius. The sequence continues at coordinate 13,532,839 of NC_072793.1, read as the reverse complement.
GCTGCAGTACTGCAGCCCAAGCTCTGCTCACAACCTGTTTGATCCCAGTGGAAGCTGGGTTCAGGTAGCCGGCTCAAGGTTGACTCAGCCTTCCATCCTTCCGAGGTCGGTAAAATGAGTACCCAGTTTCCTGGGAGTAAAGTGTATCTGACTGGGGAAGGCAGTGGCAAACTACCCCGTAAAAAGTCTGCCAAGAAAACGTCGTGATGCAACTTTCCCCGATGGGTCAGTAATGACTCAATGCTTGTACAGGGGATACCTTTACCCAAATAGGGATCCCAAGGCAGCAAACATTTTAAAAAGTCAAACAACATTTTAAACTATTTAAATTTAAAATAACATCTAAAATAGTATCAAAATAATTCAATATAATACACTCAAAATATGCAACCCCAGGAACAGGGAAGACGGCCAATAACCATTACTGGGGGGAAGGCAAACAAAGCAAAAAAGTAAGTTGCTTTGGCTCCCCAGTATGGGGGACAGCAGGGTGTAAATATTTACATAAATCAGTAAAAGAAATGATCCCATGTTTGAAAACGAAGCCACTGAAGCGGCGACATTCTATTGTCACAAAGCAGAAACTTCCAGATTGAACAAGGAATACATTTATATACTTTTAAAGAGACACACGTCAAATACAGCCTATCCTTACTAGATTTCTCTCAAAAAAACAAATTATACTTATATAATTTCCCAAGGGTCAAGTGTAACTAAGTTTGCTATATATATATTTAAGTTAAATATATAAGTTTAACATATAACATATAACATATATATATATTAAAGTGGCTTACCCTCTGAATACAATGAAGGCCCCAAAACTGGCCAGTCAGAAGTTAGGGTCCTTATCTAGTTCATAGTGTTGCTTCTGGGAATACCGCTGATCTTCAGACTACAGTAGAGCTGCCATGTCCCTTCACCCTCCAGGCAGGAGGCAGGAGACCTGGCACTTGCTTTTGTAGATGTCTTTGCGTGTTTGTGCTCCTGGGCTGCGCAATGATGCCACTTCCAGGAAGTGATGTCATTGCCACCCCTGGGAGCACTCCTGAACTCTGCAGTGGGCTGGTTTTGGAACATTTGGGGCCGAATTAGGCAAGTTTGGGGCCTAAATTGGCCCACTGTGAAACAGAGTTCTCCAGGGTTCTCTCAGCAGTGCTTTCACGCTCCACAGCAGGCCAAATTGGGCCTGTTTGGGGCTGAAATCGGTCCACTGCAGAGTGCGGGAGCACTGCTAGGGTGGCGCGACGGGCCCTGGACTGCTCCTGTGTATGTGAAGATGTTGGTAAGATTGAGATGCTGGTGTTTGAACTTGAGATGTTATACATGCAAAGCCTTGGCCCAAAAAACTTGTATTCTAAAGATCCGATCTGCTTTTGATACTTGTTGTCAGATTGCTACACCTACTTGTTTTGTTTTCCAACTGAGTAGGGGTTAGAGCACAGCTGTCAATCCATATGGTTCACTGTAGTACTGGGGACAGACTACTGCGTAATCTTGCATATGACCATCTGCAATGTATTAGAATTATGCAGCAATATATTTTGTGCGTAGTGACTACTGAAAAATGACAGTAATGAAAAGAAAAAGTTTAAAAGTTTGGAGCCAGCAAGTTTTTGGCTATTCATTTATTTGTAAGCTAAAAAAACTTGGGGTTTCTTCCAGGATAAGACCAATAACTTAAAAACTTTAATGATTCCAGTCATACAGGATCAGACCCGTAGAATATCATGGTTAAACATTGACAATTATAGCCCAAAACAATTTTTTTTATTGTGTCTAAAATATTGTGGACTGCTCCTGTGCTTCACAGCGAGCCAATTTTCGGCCCCAAATTTCAGCCCCAAACGGGTAGAAAATTAGTCTGGAACCAGGAAGGGACAGCGGGGAAAGATGAGCACTGTATGCTCTGTTCTTTCTCCTTCAGCTTGGGATCTATTCTTTCAGGTTACTCTGCTTTATTCACATAGGTAACCATGCAAAATCCTCTGTCTGTTTCACTCATCTCAAATTTCAATTGTCAGATATTTTTTTTCTCAGTGTATAAACTGGTGTAGCAGAGTAGCTAAGAAAATGACCTGTGATCTAGGAGACCAGTTCAGATCTAGGCATCTACCACAAATTAATTAGGTGGCCTTGGGCAAACCGCTTTTCTCCCACCACAATCTGCATTATGGGTAGGGATCCCCGGTCCACCTGTGGGGGTGGAGATCCCTGCTCCCACCCTCCACTCCTGCCATCACTCACCTGGCCGGCAAGAGGGAAAGGTGGGGGAATAGGCTTCCCAGGCACATTCTTGAGGCAGCTTGATGACGCTACTCCCGGGAGTGGCATCATCGGGGGCCCCCCGGAGTGCTCCCGTGCTTTGCAGTGGGTCAATTGGTGCCCCAAGTGGGTCCAATTCTGCCCATTTGAGGCCCAAACCAGCCCACTGCAAAGTGTGGAAGTGCACCTGGGGCTGTGCAATGATAGCATTCCTGGGAGTGACGTCTTCACGCTATCCTGGGAGCGCTCCCATGTGAAGACGTCAGAAAAGGTGAGTACCGGGTCCCCCCCTCCCAGCAGGAGGGTAAGGAGCCTGGCAACCCTAATTATGGGATTAGTACTACTGTCTTTCACAGGTTTGCCAGCCTCCAGGTGATGGCTGAAGATCTCCTGGAATTACAACTGATCTCTAGGTCACAGAGATCAGTTCCTCTGGCTGCTTGGGGAGGTGGACTGTATGGCATTATACCCTACTGTGGTCCCTCCCCAGGCTCCACCTCCCAAATCAACAAGATTTTCTCAATCTGGAATTGGCACCCTAGTCCTGGCTTATATGGCTGTTGTGAGGGTTATGACAAAGATAATGCACATAAAGTACTTTGAACACTGGAAGCTTGATGTAAATGCTGTTATTATTTCTATACACAGATTTCCAAATAACACAGAAAGGTGGATATTTTACATTATGCTATTTATTTACTTCCACTTATTATTTAAATTATTTGTAACCTGTCCCTGAGTCTTACACTCATGATGTGACTTAATCCACTTCATCCAGGAATTAGCAACAAGCCCAGATAACAAGGTCTTAAAATTAGCAGAAAGTACGCCTGGCTTGGTCAAAGAACACACCAGCCATTTATTTTATCAAGGGCTCTTATTACATTATTTTTAACAATGAGTGGAACTATTCAATTTCTATAATAACATAATTTCAGTAGAGTGATGTCCTTTCTTACTTAAGATTAAGCTCTCTCACACACAAAGCACAAAAGGTTGAAAAGCAGAAGTAAGACACGTTCTTTAGAACTAAATGCAGCTGTGCTATGTTTTTTGTGACTGTGCCTCTCCTTCTCTGGAAAAGAGCTGGATTTATTTTCACAGGCCCCAAATAATTCCCAGTGATTCAGGATGAATGTTTCTAAGGGACAGGGCAATGAAGGATGTCTTCAACATCTGTTTGGATTTGCTCTAAAAGGTTCCCATTGGATCCTGAAATGAGCTAAAGCATTGTTTTTCTTGGTGGTGAACCACAGGTCCAGTTCAGATGAAGGATTGGAGAAATGCTATTATCTGGCTTAATGTCCAATATTTCTATTTCAGAGCAATGTAATCCCTTTCAGAGCCACCTCAGACGCAATCATTGTGAAAAGATTAGTATTATAGTAGTCATCATAGGCTGGCTGAAAAAAATGCCATTTGTTTTGGAATCTGTGCCTTTTAATGTTTTGGCACTTGTCTTGGCTTACTGTTCTTGCATGTGCTTCTTATCACTATGGCGACACTAATCAATCTTCACACTAAAAATAGCCCTTTAATTTTTCAGAGAGCCTCTGTAGTGAATTTTTCATATGCTTCTTTCTCTTCTTCCTCCATCCAATGAATACTCGTGAAGTCATCTTATAATTACACTCGTTCTCTTTTTGCTCTGATGCCAGTTCCCTTCTTGCAATTCATAGATGAAAATAAATGCACCTTTGTAGCACTCCTTTCTCACTGCAGTCACTCTCTGAGTTTCTTATTGCAGATCGCAGAAGTTTTTCTCTTCCTGCCATATGTTAAAAAGGTGGAGATAGGCAATGTGGGTAGGGTTAGGTAGAAGGAAATCAGTATGTTGGCATTTTGCACCTAGACACCTGCCTTTACTTATGTGGGCACTAGAATGAAAATGCATCTGATCTCCATTTAGTAGAGATCTGGGAGCAGAGTTACCACTGGAATTTTGCAAGGTTGTTGGTTTGATTCAAATATCCCCATTTCAATTTGGCCTCTCTGTTTTGCAAATCAAACTTGTGTCTTTATTTTCATGCCATCTTCTGATTCCTTGCAGCAAACTTTCCCCCCAAAATAGATTAATTTTTCAACATTATTTATGTGTCACTGAATCAGTGTTATATACATATAGTATACATACAAATGATTATGTTGTTCGTATGTTTAACAAGAAAAGTGTCAAAACCCTCAACAATGCCTTCCTGGCTACAGAGAGAATGCAATCAGATCAGCATTGCATTGAGGCAAACCAGGATGTGTGAATCCTGATTTTACAAACTAACCATAGTTAAAGTAAACCATGGTTTTGCAGAATGTCTGACCTAAGCTACAGAAACAAGAAGAAACAAAAAATTAAAGATTTGTCCCTCTCTACCTGGGAGTGGGCTGTAAAATTACCGCTTGGCGTGTAAGGGTACACTGACAAACTTTCAAAGGCATTCCCCAGTCCCTTCCCAAAAGGCAAATAGGAAGAGCATGCTAGGAAATGTGTATTTTCCCCACTTCCTGCTATAGGAAAATCCTAATGTATTTGAATCCGCTTTCCAGTACCATCTTTATTTAGGAATCAGTTTTCCTTGAAAGTTCTCAAGGCTAGAGGATGCCAGGACACCAGAAGACAAGACACAAAGTTCCAGGGAAGGATAGGATTCCAAGGCAGCTGGAACCTATGGTAAAAGAGGCTCTGGAGGTCCCTTATTCTTCTGCATGGGATGTGGAATTTACTTATTTGGACCAGGTTCCAAGTTGCTAGGCCCTTCTTCTCCAGCATTTTTGACCATCCTTCAACAGAAATAAGGTTCCTTTTCTGCCGTCACCATCAGAGATATCAGTTCTCTGGTGGCGGTGGGTTGAGGCCAGGTTACATTACTTCTCCTACTGATTAGCGTAGTCATGGTTCCAGAGCAAACAGGTTACCTGTTCTGGATTGTACCCATCCACCATCAAAAAGAACCACATTTCTGTTTTTCGTACATGCTTTGGAAGAAATTCTGAAACCTCTGATGCTAAGCAATCGGTTCCAGGATCTCCCCATAGATATTGATTCTGGACCACTGGATCAGGAGCTACTCCTCCAGACTCCTTGAACTTTGAAAGAAATTTCTCAAGCCCCTGCGGATGAGAGGACTCGAGCTTCCATTCCTCAATATAGGAAAAGGCGTGTGCTGTTAATTGGACACTCCCTCCTGAGAGGGGTAGAGGGTAAAGTGTGCTGACCGGACTTGTCATCTTGAGAGGTATGCTGTCTACGAGGTTCATGCATCCAGGATGCGACAGAAAGTGTAGGAAGACTTATCAAACCCACAGATTATTATTCCTTCTTCCTGATACATGTGGGTACAAATGATATTGCCTGGCATAGTCCAAAATGTATTAAAAGAGACTATGTGGCTCTAGGTAAAAAGGTTAAGGACCTGGGAGCACAGGTTATGTTTTTGTCAGTTCTTTCTGTCATAGGCTGCGATTTAGGAAGGGAAAGGAGAATGCTGCAGATAAATGACTGGCTACTTAGACGGTGTCATCAGGAGCGGTTTGGTTTTTTAGACCATGGCTTATGCTTCCGAGATGAAGCTCTTCTATCGAGTGACAGTTTACACCTCACGAGGGTAGGAAAAATGTGTTTGGTAAGAGCCTTGCAAACTTAATAAGAAGAGCTTTAAACTAAAGGGAGTGGAACATATACTAGGAAACATTAACTTGCAGGTAAGCACAGAAACAAAAATCTCAGGGCATATAACTCATGGCTTTCGATGTCTCTAGACTAATGCGCAGAGTATGGGAAACAAGCAGGAGGAACTTGGTTCTAATACAAGAAGGGGACTGTGACATAATAGGCATTACTGAAACTTGGTGGAATGACTCTCACAATTGGAATACTAGGATTGAGGGATACAACTTGTTCAAAAGGGATAGACAAATAAGGAAGGGGGGAGGAATAGCATTATATGAAAAGGATGTACGTACTTGTGAGGAAATACATGTAACAGCATGAAAATTCAGTTGAGAGTCTCTGGGTAAAAATAAAAGAAATAAGAAATAATAGTGATACTCTGGTAGTGGTCTGCTGTAGACCACCAAGCCAAGCAGAGGACTTGGATGCGAAACTCCTAGAACAAATTACAAAGTTCACAAAGAGATGGGGCACAGTGGTCATGGGAGATTTCAATTACCCACATATCTGCTGGAAGTCTAACTTTGCTAAAAATGAAAGGTCAAATAAATTCCTGACTTGTCTTGCTGACAACTTCGTTTATCAGAAAGTGGAGAGGGAAACCAGGGATTCTGCTATCTTGGACTTGATTCTCACCAACAGGGAAGAGCTGGTTGACGAGGGGAAAGTAGTGGGCACCCTGGGTAGCAGTGACCATGTAATTTTGGAATTTACAGTCTTGGGGAAGGGAAAAGCTGTATGTAGTCAGACATGTAGGTTGGACTTCAGGAAAGCAAATTTTAACAAACTGAAAGTTATGCTGGACAGAAGCCCATGGTCAAAAAATACTTAAGTAGAAGGGAGTTCAAGAGGCGTGGGAGTTTCTTAAAAGCGAAATATTGAAAGCACAATCACAAACGATTCCTACGAGAAGGAAAAATGGGAGGAGCTTAAAGAAGCCAAGGTGGCTTCATAAACAGCTTTCTAAAGAATTGATAAATAAAAAAGACTCATTTAGGAAATGGAAGGAGGGCCTTATAACCAAGGATGAATATAAACAACCAATGCTTGTAGGGAGAGTGTTAGAAAAGCTCAAGCTCAGTCTGAGCTTAGGCTAGCAAGAGATGCAACAAACAACATAAAAGGGTTCTTTGCTTATGTTCAAAGTAAGAAAAAGAGCAAGGACATGGTAGGCCCACTGCAGGGACAGGGAAGTGAAATCGTAACAGGCAATGAAGAGAAAATAGAACTGCTCAATTCCTACTTTTCCTCAGTCTTCTCCTGCGAGGGAAATGGTGCTCAGTATGGCAATAACAGAACACATGATGGGGGAAGGGAGTTACAGCCTAGGATCAGCATAGAGGTAGTACGTGAACACCTAGTTTCTTTAAATAGAACTAAGTCCTCAGGGCCAGATGAATTGCATCCTTCTTGAATTGTACCAAAGGTACTTCAAGAAGGGGGGGAAAGGAGGATCCAGGTAACTATCAACCCATCAGCTCGACATCTATACCTGGAAAAGCCTTAGAACAAATCATCAAACAGTCAGTCCTTGAGCATTTAGAAAGGCTGGCTGTGATTACTAAGAGCCGGCATGGGTTTCTCAAGAACAAGTCATGTCAGATTAATGTTATCTCTTTTTTTGAGAAAGTTACGACCTTGCTGGATCAGGGGAATGCTGTAGACATAGTTTATCTCGATTACAGTAAGGCTTTTGATAAGGTTTCACATAATATCCTTGTTGACAAGTTGGTAAAATGTGATTTGGATCCTATTACTATTAGGTGGATCTGTAACTGGTTGACAGATCGCACCCAAAGAGTGCTAGTTAATGGTTCCTCATCCTCTTGGAGAAGAGAGACAAGTGGAGTTCTTCCGGGATCAGTCCTGGGACCTGTTCTGTTCAACATTTTTATAAATGATTTGGATGAAGGAATAGAGGGAATGCTTATTAAATTTGCAGATGATACAAAATTGGGAGGGGTGGCAAATACAGTCAAAGAGTAAGGATACAGGATGATCTTGACAGGCTGGAAAACTGGGCTAAAACAAATAAAATTAATTTCAATAGAGATTAATGCAAAGTTCTGCGTTTAGGAAGGAAAAATCAAAAGCATAATTATAGGAGAGGGGAGACTTATCTTGGCAGCAGTATGTGCGAAAAGGATCTAGGGGTCTTAGTAGACCATACACTGAACATGAGTCAGCAGTGGTTTTTTTTAAATATTTTTTATTTTTTATTAACTACATTAACTAACAATACAAAGGGAAGAAAGGGAACAAGGGGAGGAAGGAAAAAAACCACAACAACTACAACATGCAACAGCTATGCTACACAAAATGTTTCCCCTTCATACTGCCATTATTCAAAAGTTAAAGCTTTATGTTATATTGAGGGAGTGGTTGACCTTACTAAATGCAAATTACAATTTAAATTCAAATTAAATTTTTCTTCCCCTCCTGGGTCCCGGACGCAATTCTCTCTGAGCAGCTGCAGCCGCAGTGCTCATTTCCTCCCCCCCCCTCAGACTTCTCCTTTTCATCTTGCTTGGTGCACTGAAATTCCGGATTTTTATCCTCAAAATCCCTTAGTTGATCTTCTGATAATATCTTGAAAGCTTGATCTTTGTGACTGAACCAGATTCCTTCCGGAAATAACCATTTGTACTTTATTCCACGTTCTCTCAGAAGAGCTGCGAACTTTTTATACTTAAAACGTCTTTTCCGAACTAGAAATGGGACGTCTTTCAATATCTTAACTTTATTACCCAAAAAGTCCAAATCCGCATTGTATGAATTATATAGGATAGTGTCCCGGATCCTCTTAGATGAAAAATCAATGATGATCTTGCGAGGCAACTGACGCTTCATTGCATATTTTGAAGTAGCCCGATGGACTTCCAAAATGGCACTTTTTACTTCTTCTTTAGTTGCCCTCGCGGGTGTCGCCAATAGTTCCGAGACCAGACCCCGTAAATCCTCATTTTCCTCCTCTTTCACATTCTGGAGGCGCAAAATTGTCTGTGTTCGTTCCACTTGTAGCCCGATCAGCTGATTCTCCACCAGTTTAAGCTCTTTATTCGTAGCCTTCACGAGTGACGCACTTTCCCGAGCAGACTTCTCTGCCCCCCCCCCGCTGCTTCCTTAATGGTTTTCACTTCGCTCTCAATTAAGCCCACCCTTTGATCTGTTTCATTCAGCTTGTCAACAAAGGGTTTTATAGCTTCACCAACCGCCCTCCGCACTACCTCCTCCAGCGACTCTCCCTTCAGGGCAGCCGAAACTGACTTGCCCAGGGCAGGACTTTGTTTTTTTGTTGCCATTTTAGGGGGGGGAACCGCCAACCGGATCCTGAAACTCAGCAAAGGGGAAGAACGAGCCTTCTTAGCTTCAGATCCCACCACTCCTTTGCGTGCGCTTGTAGTAACAGAAGGGATTCGCTTACTTGCAGGCTTTCGCCTAATTCTGCTCTTTGCCGTTTTCCATGGCCCGGCAGCACTCGAGGCGCCGCGCACGTCCGCCGGCCTCCGTAGGGACAAACGGGCAATTAACCCCCCGCATTGATTCCGGGGGGCTCTTCCCGCAGCGTCCCGGACCCAGCCTCCCTCACTGGGAGTTTTGGGGGCTAATCTTTGCAGATCAGCCGCCCGGACAGGGTGCTCGGGCGCTTCCTCTCGAGCCCGCGAAGAGGAGCGTCCGACATGGCTGAGAAAACGAAACCGAATCCGAGTCAGCAGTGTGATGTGTTAGCTAAAAGGCAAATGCAGTTTGGGGCTGTATCAACAGAAGCATAGTGTCCAGATCACGAGAAGTGATGGTATCATTTCTCTCTGCTCTGGTTAGACCTCACCTAGAGTATTGTGTTCAGTTTTGGGCACCACAATTTGAGAAGGATATAGACAAGCTAGAGCATGTCCAGAGGAGGGCAACGAAGATGGTGAGGAGTCTGGAGACCAAGTCCTATGAGGAAAGGTTGAAGGAGCTCAGAATGTTTAGCCTGGAGAGGAGACGACTGAGAGGTGATATGATAACCATCTTCAAGTACTTGAAGGGCTGCAGTATAGAGGATGGCACGGAGTTGTTTCCCACTGCCACAGAAACTCAAGCCAGAACCAATGGGTTGAAATTAAAACAAAAGTTTTCGGCTTAACATTAGGAAGAACATCCTGACAGAGCGGTCCCTCTGTGGAACAGGCTTCCTGGGGAGGTGGTGGGCTCTCCTTCTTTGGAGTTTCAAAGCAGAGGCTAGATGGCCATCTGACAGCAATGCTGATTCTGTGAGCCTGGGCAGGTCAAGAGGGGAAGGGCAGAAGGGGTTGCATCAGTGCTTGGTTTTCATGGCCCTTCTTACATGTCCAGGGTAATGCCAATTGCCACCTTGGGTTCGGGTGGTGGTTTTCCACAAATTAGTTTGGCTAGAGATCCTGGAGGGGTTTTGCCATCTTCTGGGCATGGCAAAGCAACCATACAAGTCCGGGAATACATATAATTTAGAAGCAATAAATAAGTATCAAAATTTTTATATATTTGTGCAAAGTGCAAAGTGCAAGTGAATATTCAATTAATATGAAGGTTATAGATACAAGCAATTAAATAAATCTATTCATCTAAAGTCTGTCCGAGTCCTGTATTCATTTCTCATCAATTCATGTCTCAATGAGTTCCACAGGCATGGGAATGGAGAACATTAAGGTGGCTTCCAGTCCAAAGGTGGATAAAAGTGGATGTGCCGACGGGCTTATGCGTGCATATTAAACATTCCCATTTCGTATCTTGTACTTCATCCAGGGCACGAATTACTTGGACTGGAATAAAAATTATTTCATTTCTATAACATACAAAAATTAAAATTAAAAATTACAAATGTGTTACAATCATAATACTTACAAATCACCAAGGACACAGTTCTCTTGTGTTCTTCCACAAGCCATATACAGTGGAGTTTTCAAACGAACAGTCACGATCCAATTAACAACTCATATAAATACATTCCCTCAGAGCAGCTCATATTTCCCTTAAAGGGCCATACACCCTATGTAACCATCGATGGCAGGGACAAACGTGGTTTGAGACAGGATCACATCACAAAAGTGGCCAAAAGTCATACAATACAAGTCAAAGTACAGCGAATTATACAGCCATAAACATTATTATTGATGTCTAAAGATATTCAATTTCCCTCATGTTCCCAAAAAACAGGAAAAGTTAATTTCATTATTGAGTCCTCTCGGGGCCAAACTCCCAAGTTTAAAAATCCACTTCATCTCGAATTGCATTAATTCCCTAAGGCTGTTGGCCGTGGAAGTTCCCCTGAGTATATCCAGTACTGATATTTTTAATTCATCCATTTTATGATGGTGCTTACAATAGTGGGCAACCATTGGAGCTTCACTAACCTGATGCCTAATCCTGGATATGTGTTCCTGTATCCTGATTTTGAGAGCGCGGGTGGTGCTACCCACATAATATAGGGGGCAACTACATTTAATAACATACACAATGTAGGAAGTCTTACAGGTGGAAAAACCACTCGGGCGTGCCAGGCTCCTGGGTATTATTTCTTCTAATTTCACCATAAGTGGGCACGTGTTGCAGTCCCCACACGAGAAATGGTCTCTTGGGACCCTAACCGCAACATTATCAACCTCATTGCGTTTAAACTCGGACCTGGTCAGTATCTCTTTAAGACAGCGGGTGTGCCGAAAGCCGATGGGTCGGGCTCTCTTCGCACCCTTCTATATGATCGATCAAATGCCAATGTTTACGTATGATATTACAAATGGAGGTGGTCATGGCCGTATAATCTATGGCCCACCTAATTAGTTTTGTAGCCTCCCGGCGTCTTGGTGTTAATAATTGCTCCCGCGGTGTTTCTACTGCCCTGTTTCTTGCCGAGTTAATGGCAGTCTGCGGGTATCCCCTGCTAGCAAAGGCATCGTCTAGGAGGTTGCTATTATAATGGAAATCCTCCTCTCTCGAAGAGTTACGTTTTAGTCTCAGATACTGGCCGACCAGAATGTTGTATTTTAGTCTTCTCGGGTGGAAGGAGGTGTATTGAAGGTAGGAGCATCTATCTGTTGCTTTTTTAAAGGGGCGCACACCCAATTTATGTTCCCCTCTTCTGTAGATGGTGACATCCAAGTAATTTATTCATTCGATGTTCCCCTGCCAGCTAAACTTAATATCTGCACTAATTGTATTTATCCAGCGTCCAAAATCCTCTGCTACATCTATGTTATCCAAAATCATGACCACGTCGTCTATGTACCGCCGATAAAAGAGAATATGTGTCTTATAGGGATTAGTATTACTATTCAAAATATATTCTCTCTCTAGTTGGGCCATAAAAAGGTTGGCAATGCTGGGGGCGGCGGAACACCCCATCGCCACCCCCTTTATCTGATAGTAGTATCTGTCATCAAATTTAAATTCCAAATACCAGAAGCCCTAAGTTACAGACACTGACTGCATGCACAAGGGGAAGGGGGAACAGTGAGGGGAGCTATGTATGTATGCGCCTGTCTCAGAATGCAGCCATTTTGTAACTTGTATAGAATGAAATCTCGATTCACATCAGTACGTCTGACAGTTGGCTTTGGACAAGGCTTTATGTATATCCATATATCAGTATGGCCCCAGTTTCCTTTTCATTTAAAAGTATATCTGTGCTGTGAAATCTGTCTTTTATTTGTAAAATGAGGTTGGGGGGAAGGGTGAGAAAAAGTGGTTATGAAAGATCCAGAATATCAGTGGAATTGTATGGGATTTGTGAACTTGAGGTGCCAGTGGTGACAGCTGAGGTAAGTTTGCCCCTTTTTTGTAGACGATGAGAACAGAGTTTAAATAGTAAATTCACCTTCTTTACTTGTTTGTCTATTTTCTGCAGCCATGTTCTTGCATAGCAAACACTGCCCGCTCCCCCAGTGTCTGTCGAAGCTTTTAAAGACATCTGTTCTTGCTTGTGTAGGGTTGGCAGCCTCCAGGTGGTAGCTGGAGATCTCCCGGGATTACAGCTGATCTCCAGGCAACAGAGATCAGTTCCCCTGGAGAAAATGGCTACTGTGAAGAGTGCACTCTGTGGCATTATACCCCATGCCACTCATCCTATTGTGCCACAGTTGTTCTTGTTTCATTTAATATAGACCAGATTCCCTTGAAACCTGATCTGTAATATGTTTTTAAATATTTTATTCATTTAGGGTTCTGTTCCTCGGTGGGAGTGGGCTATCCCCTGCTTCCACCTTCCACCACCAACTCCCACTCACTTGGCTGGCAGAGGGGGGAAAGCAGGGGAACAGGCCTCCATGGTGCACTCCCTAGGCAGCGCAACACCACTCCTGGGAGTGACAGCATTGTGCTGTCCCAGAAGCTCTGCCATGCTTTGCCTGGGGTTGGTTTGGGCCCCAAATGGGCCAAATCAGGGCCATTTGGAGCCCAGATCGGCCCAGTGTGAAGCGTGTGTGTGTGCATGATGATGATGAAGAAGAAGGTGAGTGCTGGGTCCCCCCCCCCACCGGGAGGGTAAGGGGACCTGGCAACCCTCTGTTCATTAATAAAGAAACTAGCAAAGAAACTACCAAAGCCAGCAGATTTAATAAATTGAGGGCCTCCCTGATTCAAACCTCTCCCTGCAGGATACAGTAAAAACTTGAGCTGTTGAGGTTTCTTATCACCATTCTTTCCTTTTCTTTAACAGATGCTCAACTGCCTTCAATATTCTGTACTTCCGAAAGAGCCTATGACCATGCCCAGTCTTAGGCCTTGAGGAGGGACTCCTTTTTTAAAATTTACAAAAGTATATTTTCCGTCCATGAGATGCAGACACTGTTATTTTTTCAATGGATGGCCAATTTTGCTACAATGCTCATAGGCACTTAGCCATGAACTTTGATATTAGAGGGAACAACCCAGAGAGACCCACAAGGAATTGGGGCAGAGAGCGCTGGGAAATCTCCTCCTCTGGGTTTCTAGAGTTCTGAAGGGGTTGAGCAGGCCAGTTTCCTTGTTAACACATGCTCAGCTGCCCTCAGCGTTCCATGCTTCCTGGAGCATGTTTAGATCAAGATGGGTAGCTAGCTGTGTTAGTCTGTCTGTAGCAGTAGAAAAGAGCAAGAGTCCAGTAGCACCTGTAAGACTAACAAAATTTGTGGTAGGGCAGGAGCTTTGGTTAGCCACAGCTCACTTCTCAAGATTCATGTTTCATTCTCATCTGAGTGTTGAACTCCTTTCTTGCAATTAATTTACAAAATCATGTTTTTCTGAGAAGGTAGAGAACTCTGTCTTGTCTCTGGGGTTTTTTGCTGTATTTGTGATTGTCAAAAGCTACCAATTTTATTATTAGATTTAGCATAGAACTGATTATATAGTTCAAGGTTGCTGCTGTTCTGATAAATATTTTTGTTTCTTTGCAGTGTTCATTTTTACCCAAATTCTCCATTCACATAGAGACAAAATATGAAGACAACAAAGGAAGCAATGATAATGTAAGTGTCAACTCTTGTTAACAATTAAATGTGAAATATGTGTAAAGACATCTGTTAAAATGAACTTCAGATCATGGGTGTTCGCACTTAGCTAGTATTTAGTCAGACATGGGCAGCTCAGTCCTAAGCCCCGAGGCAGCGCCTTCGCTTGTGCATCGACGTAAATGGGGCACCGCTCCGCTGCTCCCTATGGACTTTTGCAGGAGAGTTCCGCCGGCGCCCTAGTGTAGCAAAGTGAGGTGTGGCCTCCAGCAGAAGCACCCGCCCGCCATTCCCCTGACAACCCCACTTACACCAGCCAATGGCCACACCCCTCCCCTGACAGGAAGGCGAGGGGCAAGTGGCAACCAATGGGGATGCCACGATCCTCACTGCCCACCAATAGCCCCCCCATCGGGGAGCAGGCATCCCTGCTGGAGAGGGGACAGAGGTGACAGTGAAGGTCTGGATCGAACACCCACCCTCTCACCCGTCCAGCCCCCATTTCTGATGAGGGCCAGGCTGGTGGCTGCAGCTCGGTGCGCCTGCAAATCCCCGCCGCTACTGCCACTACCATGAAAAACAGGTTCCCCCTCCCTGAAAAGTGGGACCAGAAAGCCTGTAGCACTTGGGAGCAGCCCCCAGGATCCAGAGAGGCAGGTGGGGGGGGGGTTCTCCAATGAGTGACAGGAATGCCCATTGAAAACCACGTGAGAGGCCAGAAGGGTGTGCAAAGCGCCCACAGACTTGCGGCGGCACCATTTGAAAACATCACTGCATCATAACAATGCGAGAACGCGGGTTGAAGCTCGAGAGCCATGCCCCAGTCCAGGGGTGATGCCCCCCCCAGTGGACTGACAGCCCGCAGGAGCAGAGAAACTGCTCTGGGGGCTGCCATTCACCCCCTCCCCATGTCAGATTTCCCAAGTGCATCCCTGCTTCCGCAAACAGTGAAATGGAGGTTGGTCCATCCTCCCGGAGGAGGAGCTCTGGAGATCCCAAGATGTCACTCCACATCCCCGACTTCCCAGCAGTAACTTCCGCCTTCCCTTTTGCCTGGCTCATCAGATGCCAGCAGCTCAGTCTGTCAGAGAATGAAAGTCCTCAGTGGAGCCTCCCCCCCCCCCTTCAGACATTCATGGGCCACACTTCAATTCCCACCCCACTGCCTGAAGTTACATTGAGGGGACAAAAGGCTGAAGTTACATTGAGGGGAAGGGGCAGGGACACTGGACAGGGTGCCACTTGCCACTTGCTCCTCCTGGCAGCAGAGCCTACCCCATCCATCCAAGCCCTGATCCAGGAAAAATTTGCAGGGATGTGTGGGAAGACGTCTCGATGGGGAGTTGGGAGTGGCGGCAGCTACTGTCAATATCAGGGGAGCGAGTGAAAAGACAGCAGTTTCTTGTTTTTCAACACATATTTTATTAAACTGGAAAAGGTGTAGAGATTCTCTGGATGTGTTTCCTACCAATGTGGCTGAGCCACGGGCTGCCTTGGTAAAGTGCTCCCTGGGCTGGACCTGAATGGCACTCGCAGAGGCTTAGGGGAGCTAAGACAGCCATGCTCCTTGGTCTCCAGGATGAGTGGCGATCTACTTGCAAGGGAAACAGACACATGTTGCAAGTGACCCAGGCCAGTGCGCAGCAGAGGCCAAGCCCAATCTGCAACGTCTAGGAATTTGTCCATTGGTTGAGAGCTGTGGTGGTAGTTCCACAGGTGCAGCTCGCAACCACATAATGCCTGAACATCTGGCAAGACAGCGCTCTGCCTTGGGATGATCTTGTTCTGTGCGGGAGAAAGTCAAGTGGCTGAGACCATTCAGCATCAGGGTGTTACGAACACCCAGTCAACTCGGCCACTGACCGCACTTCATCCTCTGCCAGGAGGGGGCCCAGCTGAGGGAGTCTGAACAGAGAACCCACATGGGTAGCGCCCCCCCCCCCCCAACTGGCTGTGTCAAGAGTAGTTTTCTGGGCAACTGCCTTTGTGGCAGGCAGGGGCTGCTGCCACTGCCCCCTCCCCCACTGAGCCTCACCCACCATCCTATACCCTGTTCAGGCCATGAGGGCAGGGTTGGGCACGAGGAGAGGGGCCCAAGTTTTCCCGTTCAATGGACGCCTATGGGCTACGCCTACTTTTTTCGTGGTGTAACTTTCCACCACTGCAGGGGGCATTTCTGGGCCTGAAGAAGCTTCGGAAGCCAACTAACTTGCAGCCCGCCCCCGCCCCCCGCTCTCTCCAACACCGGCACAGGGACTTGCACGGCTGCCCGCCAGGGCCACAGGTGGCGGCCCGCCCACAGTAGCACCTCCCCGCTCTCTGGCAGAATGGGGGATTACACCTGTCTAAGTGCAAGTTGTGCCCACGTAAGCCTTAGTCCTCTTCCTATGGACTTTCCACCCCACCTTTAGGACTGAGTTGTAAGACACTTTTTCCAATAGTTGTATAAAATTGATGTGGAAAGGGGAACTCATGTGTGTAGCTCTTCTTAATGTGTGATCTTTTCCCTCCCTGCTACACTAGTATATTTTAACACCAATATATAATGTGAGTATAGTGCCAATTATGGGTTCTTAATAGACATCCCTGGAAGAGAGTAATGCCTCTGGACATAATGAAGGGGGAAGAGGATGGCACCGATTGTAAAACTTTTGACACCTTTTCTAACAAACTGCTGAGTGTTAGCAGAGTCAGGAGAAACTAGAATCGTTTTTCACTTCCCAATTTCCTATTCAGTATACTATAGAGCAACATGAGCAGCCTGAATAAGGAACTGAGCTTTCCATATCCCTCCGCCCCAAGTAGAGGCTATGTCTAAGGGCCAACCTGCTCCTAACATGGATCTTCTGATATTTACTTGAATGCTCTAATGCGGCCATGGGTGGATATCATTTAGATCAGGGTACAGTGGGGGGGGAGGCATTAACCACTTCCTCGGAACAACTGATGGAAACTGCCTTTTATTAGTCCCAGTAGAGTTGGTAAGAGCTGCTGGAGGGGTCTTATCAGGGAATAAGCACAAAAGGGAAATAGTTAAACACTCTGTAGCCTAGCACCGCAATCTTGATCCAAATTAGCCCCCATGACTGCTTTTTAAGGTAAAGATTTACAGCTTGTACAATTGTGAGAATGGATTAAATTCTAGCAAACTAGAGTTACAAAGCATTTGGCAAGATCGGGATCCAGGAGATATGCATAAAAGAAAGAGATCTCTGTTACTGTTGTTATTACTCTTAAGTTGTACCACACAAAAATAAACCAGGTACTGCTCACAGTCTGTTTGCATTCTGTTGCATAAGTGGACGTTAGCGCTTGGAACTCTGTAGGCAGCCAAGCTTCAGATAGAGCTTTCGAACAGACTTTACCTAATAATCATGGAGGCTTCGGTTAACAGCCTAGAGGTTTTCTATTTGGTATTTCTTGCCTCTAGAGGAAAAACGGATTCCAAAATTATGGTTCTTGCAGGAACTAGTGGTTTATTGGCAGTGTTTCAGATTATCAGTACAAGATGACGATGAGCCCGCCTGTCTCACTGAGATCCAAGGCGGATTCTACAGTGCGAGTGAAAATACAATGTAATTAACAGATAGGACATTTACTGAGCAAAGTATAATAATGAACAACAGGACACTCAGAGAAAGGGATACGATAGGGAATGGTCGCAGAAGATTTTAAACGAACATGAAGCTGAGCACAGATGAAATCTATCTGAAATAAAGCATAACTAATTTCCATGGCATGTTTAGCAGTGTGGAAACATCCTAGTAGGCCCATGTTTACATCAGCAGACAGTACCCAATAGTTTAGTTCACATCCCTGCCAAGGCATCTCTCTGAGCTATTTTTATGACAGTCCTGTAATCTGGGTAGAAACCCTCTTGAATGATTCAGTTTTGCAAAGTTTCCTGAAAGCCCAGAGCACCTCAGGCCATTCCACGAGACGGGGGCTACCACAGAGAAAGCACGTGCATGGGCAGCTGTTGATTTTGCCCCAGCTGCAGAGTGGTGTCTGCAGAAGGCCCTGACCAGATGAGTGAAGCTGCCATGGCAGAACATAGGTGGAGAGGCAGTTATTTGCATAGATATTCGAGCAAAAACCATAGATTTCCCCCCAAATTTCAGAGACGTTCTGGTGGTGCTGGCAACATGATGTCATTGTCAAGAAACTGACTTGTCTCCATCTGTTTCTTGGTTCAGTTCAGGGTTTGGGTCTGCAGTTTCAGAGCTGGGATTGAACTACGCAGGTGCAATAACGTCATAGCTTCAAGGTCTTGCATCTACATTGCATCATTCTAGCAAAAGACCTTAAGTGAAAGTACATGCACTGTCCTTGATTGGCTAATTGGGATCAGGCCAGTTGCTACAAGTTTTGGATAAAACAAGGCTCTTCATTCTAGCTTGCACCCCTCACCCACCCACCCAGACCCTTATTGCTTTTGGACTCTGTATGGTTGCTGAAGGGTTTTCTGCTACCTGCTTTTGTGCTCCGGTCCTGCTCACTTGGATTGGTGCCAGCCCAAGATTTCTGTCTCTGGATTTTGAGACTTTGGCACTTTGGACTCTTTTGGTTTAGCCTGAAAGGTGACCTCGGCTGGAGACTGAAAGTCTGTTTTAGTTTAATTAGTGTTTATTGTTTTCCTCTCTCTTTGCACAGTTGTATGTCTGTACCTGTTTGCACTTTTGTTAATAAACTCTTCGGAGTCAAACCATGCGTGCTCTGTGGGAATTTGCAAACTTCGATCTGAATCCAGTACTTTGACCCATTTTGGTCACAGCTACTCAAATAGTGGAACTCAGTCTGCATAGTGGTCTGCCTTGCAAGATTGACTTCCTGCTTAATATCTGGTAGAGCTGGGAACTTGCCTCTCTGTTCCACAGCTGAAGGTTTAGTCAAGAGAGGCTAGTGGCAGCTTGTTATCGTGGAAGTGAGGACTCATTCTCAGTTTTGAGTGTTTTGCTCTGGACCTCCCACTCAGGACAGCTTTTGATACAGCTGTCCTTCACAGTCATTACTAGAGATGGGCACAAACAGAAAAAAAATGAACATGATGTTCGTTGTTCATAGCCATCCATGAACAGGGACTCACGAACAACCATGAACACGGCCCTGTTCACGAACATGTTCATGGTTGGCTGTTCGTGGGGGCCAGCAGGCTCTCCTCCAGCCATCATCCAAGTCAAGATCCCTACTGCACCACTCCCAGAAATCTTACCTGAGCAGGCAGCAGGAAAGGTACCAATAATAAATAATAGCTTGGCCCAGAGCCTGGCACCAACCCTGGAACTTGAAGGGGTAGATCCCTATCCCGCCACACATAAAGAAAATTCAAGCTCCAATGCACTCTCTGTATCAAAATGCCAACAGCAACTCTCTCTCCGTCTGCACTGTCTGCAAAACCAGAGCCTCCCTTATAACAAATTTGGGGCTCCACACTTGAAAGGAAGACCTGCCTATCAAGCTAAATTGGGCTTAGATTGGGGTTTCCAGGGCAACAGCGGGAGTTCAGACAGAGTTCAGACAATCCCTGCCTGAGTTGCCATGGGAATTGATTGCAGGTGTCAGACTGTCTGGCTTGAGGAACAGCAGCCAAGGAGGCTTGCAAGGACCACCTGTTTGTTTAGAATGGTGCCTCAGAACAAGCGAACAGCAGATAGGGCTGTTCATGGGGTTTTTTTAGTTTGTATTGCTGTTTATGCCCATCTCTGGTCATTACTTCTAGAAGTAATGTCAGTGCATCGTAGGTGATGTCAGAATGTTGTAGACAAGCGTCTCTGCAATCCAATAAGCCCCCCACCCCCCACACTGGTTGCTAGGGGGAACCTGGCCAACCTTATCCCACACCATGTTTATTTCTTCCTTCATTTCCCCACTACCTTTGCAGCTGCACCAGGTAGAAAAGCCTTCCTGACAGGAAGGGTTCCTGAGCAGGTTCTTCCATGCTCTGTTGCTTCTATTGTGGCCAGGTACCCCTGGCATCAGAATAATCTGACAAGTGTTGGTGGCCTCAGCAGGAGTCCCACGATGCCAGCCCTTAACACAAGTTCTGTACCTAACTTGCAACTCAAAAGTGTATGACATCCTGTAGCAGCATCTACCACACTGTGTATTTTAGGAAGATGTTGTAACAATCAAACTTTGAACTCTTCATCACAGTACTGGGCTAGCCTCAGGATTGCAAAGTTTGCACGTACGTAACAAGAACTGAGAGTAAGTTTTGACTATCAAGGAAGTGTTAGACATATTTCTAGATAAGCCATATTCAAGCTAAATGGGAACCAAATGGAAGAACTTTAGTCCTGCCTCTTTGATTGCCCAATGGAGAATCACATTACACTCAGGTGCAACCCTAAACCAGCCTAATCAGAAATAAGTCCAATTTTATTCAGTACAGCTTACTCTCAGGAAACAAAATGTTTTTAGGATTGCAGCTTAAGCACACTTCTTATAAGGATTCCCAATCTTTCTGACCCTGTGGGCACTTTAGGAATTTTGAGAGATGGTGGCGAGCTCTGCCAGAGAAGACACACCCAAATCTGAAAATGGAACCCCAAAATGTCTGCCGTAGGAGGGGAAGCCAAACCCCTAGTGGCTGCTGCAAGAGACAGAGTCAAACATAATTCTTCCCTCCTCACTTCGCAAAAGAATCACAGAAGGAGAATAAAAAGAAATGAAAGAATGCCTGGAAGGGAGGGAGAAAAAGGAGGAGGAGGAAATAAAAGCAGGAAAACCTGAAGGGGGAATGAGACCACACACTGACTAAGGAAAGCCCCCAGGTGCTTACCAGCCCTCCTGATCCTCAAATGGCTATTGTGGAAAAACCTTTCATTTGAATGAGGGCAGCCAGTAACAAGCCCCATCTTACAATGGCCGTGTCCACTTTCTGAAATGCTCAGCAGGCACCAGGGGAAGTACTGGCAGGTGCCATGGCTCCCAGAGATGCCTCATTGGGGAACCCTGTTTTAGAGAGTACATTCAATTAAATTAAGCGAACCTTACTTCTGTATAAGTACTGTCTGTCATGTAACCAGCACAATGCAAGTGTCCATTTTAGGATCAAACAGACCAAATTGAATGAACTGGCATTACTTGTTCTAGTTACCAAGCTTTCACACTAACAGAATAGCTGACTAGATAATGCTACACATTTTTTTCCGAAACGCCTTTGCAGATTGCTGTAATACTATTCTGAATTGTTTTTTTTAAAACATTGCTTTTGCTGTGTGCGTCCCATTTATTTTATTGGGATTGTATCATATTCCCACCCCCCTCTCTTCTGAAGTTTGTAAGCAAACTGGGGTGCTTTTTAAGTTGGAGAGATAAAAATGTAATAATGAATACCACCTATAACTCATCATGACAATAAGGAACTGTCATGTGAACATATCAAAGCTTTGACTTGAATAACATGTATCCGTTAGCTGACTAGCAACAAAGATAGAAGGGAACTGGAGAGATTAGCTAATTATTTAAAGGGTATAAATTCCCAGGTATAAGTTATCACAGTAACTGTTCTCTAATGAGTAGAGGTGTGCACCTGAAAAATATTTGGGTTTCCCCGTTTCGGGTTTCCCCAGCAGGCAGGAGGAAGGCTGCCTCCTCCAGCGGTAAGTGGGGGTGGGGAGAAGTGGGGGTGGTGGGGTAAGGGTGGGAAATGGATATGTTTAAAGGGCCCTGCTGTTTGCGAAAGGGCCCTTTAAATTTAATCCCTGAAGGCCCTGAAGCTTCCCGAAGCATTATGAATGCTTTGGAAAGCTTTGCTTTAGGATTTCCAAAGCTTTCCAGATTGGGCCCGATTCAGGTATTTTACCCGAATCGGATCCCCAAAGCGTGCACCCCTACTAATGAGTAATTGGTTTCTTTGTGACTTTTGTGAAAAAGCCACTGATTTCAACTACTACGAGCAAGCATATTGTAAGAATGAAAGAACAGCCACGCTTGACCAGATCAGTAGTCCCTGTCATGGGCTGGGCCAGCCCAAGAAGGGTGGCTCAAGTCCAAGCCTTAATGCCAAAGTCTAAGGGGAATTCCAAGAGCGAAAGCAAAGGTCAAACTGGTGGTCAGAGCATGAGATAACACCAGGAGTGAGTCCAGAGTCCAAGAGTGAGGTCAGGCACAGTCCAAGGTCAGTTACCAATAGCATCAGGTCCAAAAGCAGGCATGGGCAAGGTCCACAGAACATGGGGGTGGTGTTTGCAGGTAGTCAACACATTGCTTCCACGCCTGGCAGTTGCTCCTGACTGGCTTTTATAGCCAGGCGTGGTTTTCAGCCAGCTGCTGGGGCTCCATCCTGACGCTACTCATCGTCGCTCTCCAGCAGCTGGCGTCGGCTCAGGAGACGAGCACTGCGCCGTCTCTCCTGCAGTTTCAGTCTCTGGTGCTGTCTGCGGTGCTCTCTAGGCGTGGGTGAACCTGGTGGAGTGGAAGCCCCTGGCTGGGCTTCCCCTGTGGTGCTGGCAGTCCCTGACTGGGCTTCCCCTGTGGAAGTCCCTGGCTGAGCTTCCCCTGTGGTATTGGAGCTAGAGGGTGCTGGTGTCTCAGCTGCTGGCTGTGGGCTTTGATCAGCCAGCAGCTGCTGCTCCTGATTGCTGGCTTCTGCTGAGTCAGGGCTAGGGCTGGCTACACAGAACTCTTCTTCTCCTGAGGAGTCCTGGCTGGCTACACGAGGCTCCTGTCCTCCAGAGGAGACCTCACTCTCAGACTGGGCCATGACAGTCCCTCTCGTCTTGCATCCTGTTTCATATAATAGCCAACTATAAGCCCCAAGATGCATGGCACAAAGGGCAAGGCCACCCCTTGTTTTATTTTCCAGAACTGGCATTCACAGGATTACTGCCTCTAATCTAAATATGAAAGTTCCATGTATGATCATGGCTAATATCCATTCATGACATCCTCCATGACCTTGCCTGTTTTCTTGTTTTAAAGATACATAAATTAGTGGTCATTTCATACATCCTGTGGTTGTGAATTCCACAAGTTAATTACTCTTTGAATGAATGTTTGTTGTTGTTGTTGTTGTTGTTGAGTGAATCTTTTTATTTGTCCTAAATCTGCTGCCCATAGACATCATTGGTTGCCCGTCAGGTTGCCAGGACACCCCGGTAACTGGTGGGAGGGGGGGCAGTACTTACCAGGCTTCTTCTCGTGTGCATGTACTTCTGGCCAGTGTGAGATGATATCACTTCCAGAAGTGATGTCATCTAGTTGACTGCAGGAGTTCTCCCACATTTTGCATAGGAAATTAGCCTTGTATAAAAACCCAGGAGCACTCTCGCAGCCAGTGCAATGTTGTCACTTCAGGAAGTGATGTTGTTGTGCCTGGCTGGGAGTGCACACCATGCGTTTGCCCAGAATGC
This sequence comes from Eublepharis macularius, assembly GCF_028583425.1. Lineage (NCBI taxonomy): Eukaryota > Metazoa > Chordata > Lepidosauria > Squamata > Eublepharidae > Eublepharis > Eublepharis macularius. The sequence continues at coordinate 13,509,110 of NC_072793.1, read as the reverse complement.
ATGCTGGTGGTAGATGATGCTCTGGCGGTTTGCCACCTCTCACTGATTGCCAGTAGTTGGTGGGTGGGCAGAGGGGCAAACCTCCCTGAGGGGCAAACCTGGGAACCCTAAGTGCCCCTGAGTCTATTATTATGGGGAAGGAAGAAAATGCTCACTGTATCCAGTTTCTAATTTCATAATTTTATAAGTCTCTATCCCATCCAGTCTCTTAGCTTTTTCTCAGAACTGACTCACAAATTCTTTGATCTTTCCTTATAAGAAATCATAAAGGTTCACATATATATTAAGCCATAATTTACAGTGAGGAATGGCCATGGATCAGTGATACGACACATACTTTTGGTGCAGAAGATTCCAGGATCAGTACCCTCAGGGCCAAACTACTGTAGATGTGACAGCATCCCTGGGTCTGACCTGTGGACACCACTGCCATTTTAAAATCTTATGAGGCAATATAAAAATTCTGAAGAACATTTTATACCATTTCTTTCAATGGATTTAGAAGGATGCAACTCTGTTTAAAGCTGCACTGTATATGGATCAATGGTGTGAGTTGATATAAAACAGCTTCATGTGTATGTTCCAGTTTACATAAGTCAATGCTAACTTGGTTAGAAATACAACCACCTAAGTGTGTATGTATATCATGAGTACAGAAAGAAAAAATAAATATTTCCTTGGCCTTCAGATCTCACTTTGTAAAAGAAAAGCAAGATGTCACTTCCCAGAAGCACGGCCCCGGGAGCACGCACATGCTTTGCACACATGCGTATAGTGACAGGAGCTACATAATAATGTCACACTTAGGTGTGACATTATTATGTAGAGGACAAACAAATACAAGATCCATTCATTCTAAAAGCCACTACTGATTAATTGACTAGAGTTTAATTGGGTAGTATAATGGTATGATAAAATGGAACATTGTGGCATTTACTTAACATATACACTGAGGTGATTCTTACCCCTTCACTGAGCAAAGCTTGTTTGTTTGTTTGTTGAAATAGTTATACCCCACCTTTACTTTGGGCACAAGCCTGAAGCTTTCCTCCAATCTAAGGAGCCTCCCTCTAAATTAAGTGGCTCTTCCATTGGAACACTCCTTAGCAGGGCTTTTTTTCTGGGGAAAGAGGTGGGGGAACTTTCACCCGGGGCAACTCCTGGCAGGAGGTGGCGCTCCTGTCACTATATGCGTGTGCGCAAAGCACGTGCGTGCTCCCGGGGCCGTGCTTCTGGGAAGTGACATCATCGTGCATGGTGCACCGCCCCCCCTCCCGAGGGAGGGAGAGGGAGGGAGGGAAAGACATGGAAGGGAGGGATGGAGGAAGGGAGGAAGGGAAAGACATGGAAAGAAGGAAAGAGAAAGGAAAGAGGGAGGGAGGGAGGGAAGGAAGACATGGAAAGGAAGAGAGGGAGGGAGGAAGGGAAAGAAGGAAAGAGAAAGAAAGAGAGAAAGGAAAGGGAGAAAGGAAGAGAAGGAAAGACATGGAAAGAAGGAAAGAGAAAGACAGACAGACAGACATGGGAGGGAGAGAGGAAGGAAGGGAATGAAGGAAAGACACGGAAAGAAGGAAAGAGAAAGGAAGGAAGTGAGGGAGGGAGGAAGGAAGGGAAAGACAGAAAGACATGGAAAGAAGGAAAGAGAAAGGAAAGGGAGGGAGGGGAAGGAAGGAAGACATGGAAAGGAAAGGAAAGGAAAGGAAAGGAAAGGAAAGGAAAGGAAAGGAAAGGAAAGGAAAGGGAGGAAGGGAAAGAAGGAAAGTGAAAGAAAGAGAAAGGAAAAAGGAAGAGAAGGGAAGACATGGAAGGAACGAAGGAAGGAAGGAAAGAGAGAAAGATACAAAGGAAAGTGTTACAACCCTTACTTCCTCTTGGGTAGATTTGGTCTTTAAGCCTTTTATTCTTGCCCCCTCTTGGTAGATTGCTGTCATCAGGAATTAAATTTCAGAATAACTTAAATTTCTCCTTTTAGTAACGTGCCCAAGGGTCAGGCTTTTTCGTGGTACTATGTGGCCCTGAAGAAAGAAATGGGATATAGGAATGGCAGATACTCTGGGATATAAAAAAAATCCAAAGTAAACTTTTATTTTTACAAGAAGAGTATCGGTTTCATATTCTAAAACTTGATGGTTTCAAAAGAGTGTTTCTCAATTCTTAAAGTTACTTTACTTAAACCCAGTCACATAGATCTTCTCTCAGGTTTCAGACACAGTTTGCCTGCTTTTGATACTAATTTCTCTCTCAATTACAAGAAAATCCTTTTCTCAGGTGCGCACACAATTTGCCTGCTTTCTCCTGACTGAATATTCTTTCACAAACTCACAGTTCAGGCTTCCACACAGGTTATATTTCTCTCAGACAAACATGCTCAGGCTGCACACAGCTTGCCTGCTTTCTCCTGACTAAATATTTCTCTCAGAACTGCTTAAAAATACTCAGGCTGCACCCAGCTTGCCTCTCTTGCCCCGACTGAATTTTTTTTTTCCACTCAGTAACTGAAACAGCCTTTCACTCCGCCCACACTCTCAGTCATCAACCAATCATATCACTCACTCATCCCTCTCTTTTACCCCCACTCTTCATCTATACCACACCAAGCATTTAAAGACACATACATACATTTACTTAAATCATTACAAAAGGGAAAGAAAGAAAGAAGGAAAACATGGAAAGACATGGAAAGAAGGACCGGGAATTGGAGGGAAGGGGGCTTCAGCTGGGAGGGCAGAACCCCCCTCCTCTCAGCTGAAGTTTGGGGCTTATCTGGTTTGAGCTGGGAGGGGGAATCCCCCTCTTCTCAGCTGAAGTTTAAAGCCAGTTTGGGGCTTCCCTAGCTTCAGCTGGGAGGGGGGAAATCCTCTCCTCTCCGCTGAAGTTTAAAGCCCATTTGGGGCTTCCCGGGATTCAGCTGGCCTGCAGGGAAGTCTTGGGCTGCAAGGAAAGGTGCCAGAACGCTGTTCCGCTGCGTTCTGGCTGGAAAAAAGCCCTGCCTTAGGCTGGAGGAAGGCTGCTTGGAGGATGGTTGGATGCACCCCATTATCTTTCAGCTAGGGAACCTTTTATTGTTCACTGAAATATTTTGTAGGTAATTTCTGTTGACATGTTAAGTGTTTGAACAATTGTTGTACAAAGTTTGAAAACACCTCTGAGCTATTTGGAAGTGCAGTGTATCATTACATCTAATTCTCATGATGCTAGATGTGGATTCCTAAATCCACAGATTAGGGCCACGAACAGATAAGATATATCTTTCTACAAACCTGAGAAAAACCCCAGGTTTTGCAGAAGAATCTGAAATCTTTATAAAGAAAATTAGGATTAAAACCTCCCAAAATCATAAAAACTGCACCTGTAGTTTTAGGAAATGAACAACCTCTGAGATTTCAGTGGCCGTTTGGGGGGTTGCTAGGTAACAACAACATTGCTTGCCTTCATTAGTTTTTTCTGTCAGTAAAAGGCTGGAAGGGAGGGTGCAGGGCCCATTCTAGGGCTGTTTTCTCCTCCCAGTCCATCCTGCTCCCTCCCTCCTCTGCTTCTGAAAGGAGGACCTATCATTGCCAGGCCCAGCAACAACCACAAGGCATCTTGCTGCAACATGTCTTGTGTGATTTACCCAGGACCAGCAGTATCTACTGAATGACTTGATAGTATACAATGTACCAGCAGCCTCTTGGCAACTTGTCTAGGCCTGGTGGTGGCCATCATACAGTTCCCCAGAGTAATTTGCTACCACAGAACTTTTGCTACTTGGCTGGACTTTTCCCAGGAAGAGACTGCCAGTGGGAAGGAAGGAGAGAAAGTTGGAAGCCAGTAGTGGTTAGAGAGTGTCAGACTAGGATCTGGAAAACCCAGGTTTGAATCTGCACTCTGCCATGGAATCTTGCCAGATGACCTTGGGCTAGTCACTCTCTCAGCCTAATCTACTTCACAGGGTTTTTGTAAAGATAAAATTTATTTATTTATATTTATTTTATTCTACTTATACCCCACCTTTCCCACAAGCGGGCTCATGGCAGCTTCCAACAAATATACTATTAAAATACAATAAAAACTTTATTAACACATTAAAATTCAGGCTCCATCAGACAGATCAGCTACTGCAAGATCATCGTAAACCCCAGCATCGCCATGATGTAACTCAAGGGCAGCTGCAAAAAGAGGGTATGGGGGGGGGGACAAAAAGCTGGCCCCTAGTCAAAGGCCATCTTGCAGGCCTGGCGCAACTGTAAAAGATTCCGCAGGGCCCAGATCTCCATTGGGAGAACATTCCAGCAGGCTGGGGCCAGGGCAGAAAAAGCCCTGTCCTGCTAGTTGAAGCCAGCCGACAATGGAGGTAAGGAGAACAATGTAAGGTGCTTCAGGTGCCCATTTGGAGAAAGGTGGGGTATCAATGAAGTAATTAAATAAAGCTGAAGGTGAGGAGGAACAACTAAAAGCTAAGTGATGTGTGGTTAGAAAGTAGAGACGGAAGAAGGAAAATGGTAGAGTATGTGGAAGCTGCCTGAAGGAGTGAAAGAGGAAATTGTTGGGAGAGGGAGATACAGGAGAATATGTGGTACCCCATGCAAGTACTTGCAGATTCCTTGCTTGTAAATGCTTCTAATAAGTAAATAAATGCATGGAAGCCATCTATTTTCACTATACTACGTATTTGAACTGTCTATAGTTGAAGTAATATGTTTCCTTAAATGGCCCTTAATCAAGCATAACTGAAAAGGAAAGTATTTGTTGTATTTTAAACAGCAGTCAAATTGTCAGGCTTTGAACGTTGTTATTCTGTTTTTTATTATAACTCTACCATATCTGTGATTTACTCCAGTAAGATGGCTTTCTTCGTATCTTGACATTCTCTCATTAACACTTCAGAATGCCTGGCAAAAGAAGTGGACAGTGAAAAAATGATAATATATATAGAAGTGTACATATAAATATTGATAGTTATAACTTGATTTATGTGCTTTTTGGCTCTAGTGTATATTAAAAGTTTAACCAGTTATGGTTTGGGGAGGTAGGTCAACAGAAAGATGTACTATATTGGTATTTCTGACACTGCATAAGGGCTGAAGATGTTAAAAATAAGTGATATGCTGGGCTTTTTTTCTGGGAAAAGATGTGGTGGAACTCTCTATTACCACATGTGTGCGCGCGAAGCTCGCACGCGCTCCCAGAAATGCATGATAACATCACTTCTGGAAGTGACATCACTCTCGGACGTGATGCCGCTCCCTGGAACCCTTCTATTCAACCAACAGCATCTGCCAATAAAGTATGAACAATATCACAAATAATCATGGAAACAAAGTACAATTGGTATAAGAATTTTGCTATTAATTTTAAAGTGCTCAGTGCCAAATGAATTATTTATACAATGAATTCAACTGATACAATCATTACAGTACATAACAGTACATAAATTACCAATACAATAGGTAAGTATCGACCATGTCCCTTTAAGGTAATCCAACAGGGAAGAAAACTTTTTGAAACTTCAAGGTTACGTTTGTTCTTGACATCAAACCCTGGAGGCTCCCTTATGGATGTGGAGTAATGTTCCAACGTGCAGTCTATGGTGGACAAAGGAAACAACCCATTGGGGCTGGTGATTGGTGCATGACTGAAATTGACAAGGTTCGTTCTTCTCTCTTCTTTCAATCAGGTGGATATCAAGGAGGAACGGAGAACCCACTGGGTTCAGCGCACATGCACGTGAACATTTTCTTGATTGATTGTGGCTTTGCATTGGTGGTAACAAGACTGGACCCTGAGGAAATGGAATGAGCCGTGAAACAAGCTGAGTGTTCAAGCTGGCAGCTTGTAGTGCTGGGAGAGCCCCCAGTGGGTTCTCCGTTCCTCCTTGATATCCACCTGATTGAAAGAAGAGAGAAGAACGAACCTTGTCAATTTCAGTCATGCACCGATCACCAGCCCCAATGGGTTGTTTCCTTTGTCCACCATAGACTGCACGTTGGAACATTACTCCACATCCATAAGGGAGCCTCCAGGGTTTGATGTCAAGAACAAACGTAACCTTGAAGTTTCAAAAAGTTTTCTTCCCTGTTGGATTACCTTAAAGGGACATGGTTGATACTTACCTATTGTATTGGTAATTTATGTACTGTTATGTACTGTAATGATTGTATCAGTTGAATTCATTGTATAAATAATTCATTTGGCACCGAGCACTTTAAAATTAATAGCAAAATTCTTATACCAATTGTACTTTGTTTCCATGATTATTTGTAATATTGTTCATACTTTATCGGCAGGTGCTGTTGGTTGAATAGTTGATTAAGTGCACCTTGCGAGACGCCTTTTGTATTACTACATCTCCCCGGAACCCAGCACAATGCATTATGACAAGATAAATGTTAATAAGCTTGGGAAATTACACTGTTATGAGAAAAGGTTTTTTTTCTTTCTGTATCCTCTACAAAAAGTGAAATCTTCCATTCCCTTTCCCAAATGTTTCATTTCTTTGGAATCATATTTTAAAATATGCAAGAAGGAATGGGCTTTTAAAAATCCAAAACCCATCCAAAATTCTTTCTCAAAATTCCACAGTCTAAAATTCCTAATCTAATGAATATTGAATTTTCAAATTTTCAGGGAGAGTTTTGCTTTACTGGAGCAAATCTAAAGAAGATACTCACCTTTAGCTGCATTAGATTTAAAATGTCTTTTTTTTGTTGCCTGCCAACTCTACCTTACCAATGGCTAAGCTGTTGTGACATTATGAAATGCTCATAAATATTCCAACATCCCAGGTGAACAATATTCATAAAAACTTCCTTAACAACCATATGTCCACTGCAATTTCAGTGATGTTAATCAGCTGAGGGTGGGGAGAACCGTTTGAATTACAGCTATTAAGACATAAGAACACCTATATGCTGATGAATATATTGAGGAAAGCCTTCTGTGACCTGGACACAGCTATCCATTCCTAGCATAAAACTGGAATAACCATAACTGACATTTTAACTAATACAAATAACCATAACTGATCTATTTAACCAACACAGAACCAATCTGCATTCAAAAGTTGTGGGAACCATAACAATGTCAACTTCAGTCAACAAAAGAATGAAACACACCCACATACATGCACAGCCCCACCCACTCCCATGAAAAGAAAGTAGAATGAACTCAAAGCAGCACGCACACACACAGCCCCAACCTCCCCATGAAAAGAAAGCTGAATGAACTCAAAGCAGCACACATACACACACAACCTCACCCACCCACCCTGAATGAAAATAAAATAGAATGAACTCAAAGCAGCTCACACATATACAGAAACCCCTGAATGAAATAAAGCAGAATGAACTCAAAGCAGCTTAGCAGGGCCGAAAGAGGAAGGAATCACGTGGGCAGATTCTAGAGCTGCCGGAATGCTGTTCTGGGGCGTTCCCCCTCAAAAAAAGCCCTGGTGCTATGCAGCCTCTGTAATGTCATATAATGGTTCAGTGGAATCCAGAGCTTTAACTGGGTCCATATATACCCAAGCATAGCCTGAAGGCCAAACCAGACAACGGGAAGTGGGAATTACATAACCTACCTTGTTAGAAAATGATATCATTTCTGGCGCAAAATGGAAGTGATGAGTTGTACCAGGGGCTAATTCTCTAAAAATCGGCCCCAAACCCTAAGTTTGGGGTCCATTTTTAGAGAATCAGCTGCTGCTGTGACCTGACACTTCTGCATCATTTGGAAATGATGTCATTTTCCCGCAACACAGGAGCATGTGGGCCCATTTCACCTACATGCTTCTTGGGCAGACTGCACATGGTCAGCCTGCACCTTTCCCCCTGCAAGCCAGGTGAACAGTGGCGGAGCAGCAACCCTATTGCCAACACTGCCATTCAAGCAAAATTGCAGAGAATTTAAGGGGTAGTGCTCTGGTTTTAAGCCTCACTTTGTGGTAGCACTGAATGATCTTGTAGTTTATTATTCTGGTGCTGAAAACCTGACTTAGGACTGAGGTTTGCCCTTCAAAGGACAAAGAGGCCTGATTCACACATGGAGGTCGTCTCCTCTGTAATTCAAGAACACTGTAATTCATTATACTCTTCAGAGAGGTCTAAGAGGAATTTCACTTCAGATTCTAAATCTAGGGAGAGGGGCTATGACATCTCCCACACAGACAGACCTGAGGAGGCAGTCTTGGGGACTAGTTTACAGGAAGAATCAGAATATGAATTTTAATTAAATTGAATCTATATGTTTTTACAAAATGTATGTATTTTATATTCCCTGATCTTGTCAAATCTCTGAAGCTAAGCCAGGTCGGTCAGGGTTACTAACGGGAAGAGAAACTGCCAAAGAAAACCAGAGTCACTATGTAGATGCAGGCGATGGCAAACCACCTCTGTTAGTTTCTTGTCCTGAAAACCCCAGCAGGAGTTACCATACGTTGGCTATGACTTGACAGCACTTTCCATTACCATCCATTTTATAGATCAGCTCTCAAGCATTTTTTTCTTTTCAAATCAGATTTATGAGTCCCCAAATTTGGGTTCGGACTAGAGGAAAAGGGGGTTAGTTATTTCTCCCTGAGCTGATTCCTGACCTGAGACAGCCCCCTCCCCCACACTGATATTTGCCTTGTTCGAGGAAAGTCACAGGTATCACGAAGCGTGTCTGTATGTTTGGCCTAGTGCAGTTAATAGTATCTTCCTGGACCATTTCAGATTGTGAAAACAGCATATAGGGGAAAGGGTTTGAGCCTCACCTCTTCCTGTACCACAGTCCTGATCAGAACTTTTATTTTAAAAAGGAAAAAACATGTAAGGGCTTCTAACACAGAACTCCCAGAATCACATGTAGTTTGGGTCTGAGTCCAGCACTATTTCCAACAGCACACTGGCTTTTTATTTCCTACATATGCATGTAAACATGTTCAAAAATATCCTTAATTGAACAAAGCACCTTACGTTGGCAAGCATTAGATGAACATTTCTTCTACACAGATCTTTGTCAGCTCTGTACCTATCTACAGAGAGTAGGAAATTAAGCATGTTTTTGTCATGTTACAAAACAGTTAAGGCTGCAGACTTTAATCAATTTAATTGATAAATTAATAAAAGCTTTAGTTGATTATTCTGTTGGGCCAATTTTAATCAGCAGTGCTGTGATTTAAGAGCTTCTTTGTTTGTTTACAGCTTGCCTATTTTTGTTTATGCATATCGTTGTGAGAGAATTGAAAGTGAATATTACAGATGCCTTCTGATAATGAGCAGTATCCTTTATTATATTGTGAATTCTCACATGTCCTCAGTGCAGCTATAGGGAGGGCATTTATAGGGAGATTTTGTAATATGTAAATATATATTAATCTATTAAAAGGCAGCTGAAAATCCTTTGATCAGTTGAAAGCCCTAATTATAATTATAATTATAATCCTTGCTTAAGACAACTAATGTACAAGTAAAACAGAATTACTGATCTGTACAGACTTACCTTGTCATTTTGGTTTTAGTATTTTGGATAAGAAAAATCTTTATGATTTTGTGGGAAATATCTTTGATGATAGTTGGAAAACCTATTAAAAGAATGCTGCTGGATCAGACCAAGGATCTAGCCAATCTAGTTTCCTTTTTTCAAAACAGAGACTGGTCAAATGCTTCTGGGAAGCCTGGGAAGCCCTGCTCTAGTGTATTCCCCAGCACCTGGTATTTAGAACATGGATGTTAAGTTTAGCTACCATGACTAACAGACATCGATAGACCTAGCCTTCATTGATTTGCTTAATCGTTTTTCAGAGCCCTCTATGCTAGTGCCCATCTGCTGCCCATCATGACTGACTATTATGAGAGAGGGAGATAAATCTCTTTTCTGTGCACTCTTTTCATCTACTTGTAGTGATATACCACCTTCAAAATATTAGAGGAACTTACTAAAACACATATTATAGAAAGATATTGAATGAACAATTGATTGCTTATCATCAGTAGCAATCATACTATAAAAGGAGGAGTTATAAAAATACAAATATAAGCCCACTGAAATGGGTATGATGTTAAAACACCACTTAACGGATGAGATGGATTATTTTAAGAAAAATAGATGAGAAGGTAGAAGAGGGGAGAGTGAGGAACGCTGCAAGACTTTTGCAAGCCCTAGTAGTCTCTTGAGATGCTATCCCATATTTAGGACTATCAGTTAATTGGTGCAATAGATTACTGCACAAGTGTCTGCTGCCATAGACATTATTCCATTAATAGTGCAATCCTAAGAAGAGTTATTCCAGTCTAAGCCCATTGAAATCAGTGGGCTTCGACTGGAGTAACTCTTCTTAGGATTGCACTATAAATGGGCAAAATAATAGAGTCCAGTAGCACCTTTAAGACTAACCAATTTGATTGTAGCATAAGCTTTCGAGAACCATAGCTCTCTTCGTCAGATACATCTGACGAAGAGAGCTGTGGCTCTTGAAAGCTTATGCTACAATAAAGTTGGTTAGTCTTAACGGTGCTACTGGATTCTTTACTCTTTTGCTTCTGCAGACTAACACGGCTAACTCCTCTGGGACTGTAAATGTGGACGTTGCTCTCCCAATAATGAGTTCAGAAAATTAGTAAAAGTAAAGTTAAATACTGTTCTTAAAAGCTCTTCTTTTTCAAAGCAGTTTGTTCAAAAGCCATTTCTGTCTTTAAAACTGTAGATGTTATTCTTCAGCAGGAAGACAGACTTTGGATGTATAACTCTCAAAATGAATCCATTAAGAGTTACATATAAAGAAATTCTATAGATAATTAAAATAATATATATTAATGCACTCTTTGGCCTCATCCTGGGAGAGATTTTTAAAACTCTTATTTCAGAACTGACTGTTTCTTAGACAGAAACTGAGAGGCAAATATCCTTGATGCAGATGAATGACAACAATGGAATTTGACAAATTAATAGCCAGAGCATACAAAAGCCAGCTGGATAACAGCAGATGCCTTTTGTCATTGCATATTAAACAGCAATAAACAGGAGAGACCACCAGAAATTACAAGATCTTTTCTCAAACATAAATTTGCATTCTACAAAAAAAAGCCCCACACCATAGTCCTATGGTATGCACATATCCTGTGTTCAGTTATGTGATACATTAATATTAATATGCATAATAATTTGTTGCTGTGAAGCAAACTGAATCTTGAGTATAACATTGTTCTATATCTTAATACAGGGGTGTGTTTTTTTTCTGTGGGAACATAGTGGAATGCCATTCCGGCACCTCTAGAAAATGGTCACGTGACCAATAAGCTTTAAAATCCCCCCTTGCTCCAGCTGACTGCTGACAGTCAGCTGGAGCAAGGGAGGGAGTTTAAAGTCCCTCCCCTTGCTCCAACTGGCTGCAGCTATGGCCTTCGAAATATGTTTGCTTTTAGTATTATGCATATTGACTGGGAAAGCACTTTAGACCCATCTGTCAAGCTAATATGGCACGAAGTGTAAAGGAGCATTCAATTTGCTTTATGTTACTGGAGCTGTTCCAAATAGAAATGCCACCTTCTAGTAGTATTGCAATCTTGTTTACTAAATTTTGCCAAGAATTGGGGAAATCCATTTGATTTTTAGAAGTGATGTTAGTCTTCTTTGTAAGTAATGGCCTTGATCAATGGAACCAGAAGCAACAATAAAATGTGCAGCAAGCCTTCACCACCCACATTCCGATTTTCCAAAGCAGTGCCCCTCCCTCCAATTCTGTCCTGAAAGAAAGGTTTGGAGGGGAGTTCAAAGGGGCTTACGAAGCATGCAGGCATATATTACTATGACTTATCTGGATTTTTCAGCAACGCCATTCATTTTAACAGTACATCTTCCTGTATCAGATGAGTCAGACAAATAGTATGCCAATATGAACGAGGACTGCATTGCTTGGGACCAAACTGTACACTAGACTAGTTGGTGCTATTGACTGTGGCATAAACCTAGCCTGGGATTGCTCAAGTGAATGAAACATACTCTCTGGAGGTATATTTTTATTAATTTTTATTTATTCATTTGTTTGGTTTGTTGGACTGAACAGAACTATCCTGAACAGAGTTGCCAGTACTGTACCCAGTAAAATATTACTAGCTCAGATAGATTTAGAAGGTAGACTGAGATAGCCAATAAGATGTGCTAAGATATGATTTAAAGCTTAAAGGAGAGGGGCTGTTTTCAAACACTGAAGCAGAAAAGATTATTGCTTCTTTGGTGGCAATTTGGTGCAAAATTATGAGAAGCCCTTGTGGGCTCCCCCCGCGTTGGCCGCCCTCTGCGTCGGGTCCGTGGCTCCTTTGCATCCTTGCCTTCTGCCTCACCCCCCCCACGGGGTGGGTGGCCTCTCTCGGCCTCAGAATGGGTATAGGGAAAGGTGGTTGCAGCACCAGCGTCCTTCCCCTCCCTCGGCTGCACGTGCCTCACCTTCCTCCCGGGCCACGTCAACCGCTTCCTCCTCGGCTTCATTGAGAGGCTTCCTTTTATACTCTATTTCCCTTCCCTTCTCCCCGCCTTCCCCAATCTGTGCTCCCCTTCCCTGATTGGCTCCTCCGCCTCTAGTCCCTCCACCCACTCCGGTGCCCTCTTCTATTCGCCCCCCCAATGGGGATTCCTCGCTGCCTTCCTGATCCTGCCTTTCACTCCTGCCCCTCTCCGCCTCCTTCTTGAATACTCCACCCTCCTCCCCAGTGGCCACTATCCTGGCCGGCATGCCTCTTGCCCTCCCCTGCGTGGCTGCTGGCCCTGGCCCCGGTAGTGACTGAGTACGGCCTGGTCGGGCTGGGCCCAAAGCTGAGGGCGAGGAGGGCTTGCGCTGCAGTAGCCCCACTGCTTGCTGCTTGCACGGGGCCGCCTGTCGCAGAACAGCTGGCTGGTGGTGCAGCAGACTGGTGGCGGCATTCAGCCGCGTCTCCGGACTCCCAGGAGCGTTGCTCCTGGAGCAAGCTGGTAAGAGCTGGCCTGGGGTCCCCACAGTGTTCTCCTGTGACAGGGGTGGTAGTGGGGGCGGGTGGACCCCCTCCAAGTCCGGCATGGCTGCCCCCGCCGGACAGCCCTGTAGCTCATTCATGGTTCTCCATATGCTGTCCCTATGTCACTCTGACTCTTTTTTTCTCACTCAGGCTTTCTATCCTGCATATTTCGTTATCTCTTTGTCATGTGTATGGAGGTATGAATGGTGGTTGAATGGGCTCACATAAAGTACATAGTTTTTATGGAGGATTTGAAATTGCAAGAACACTGTTGAAGGGGAGTAGATTTTGAGGATTCATTGCTGTATGTAAAAATACTTAAGGATATACTAAAAATGATCTTTAAAATTTGCTGGTGCCTGAAACTGAATACAAATGTTAACTGAATGCAGCCTTTAAAATATCTCCTGTGCTGCTTATTCAAAAATTACTGCAACTCAGAGCAGGGCTCCAGGTGAAGCCGTGAGAAGTGAGATGCTTATAGTTCAGCTTGTTCTTCCACGAACAAATCTCATCGTGCCACAATACATATCATAGAAACCGTGTCCAAGCAGGATAAGGTGGCTGCAGTTCCTGATCTGCCAGGCACCTCTAGGAAGTTGTGAGTGCCGACAGAGCAGAGGAGCTTCGTGCTTGGCTGTTAATTAAGACTAGCGACAGTTGCCGCCGTGTCTGAGAAATTCAGTGTTTTGTCTCAGCGCATATGGAGTCACACCACACTACACTGGCTAAGGAAAAAGGTGCATGAGCCCATCTTGTTGCTGGGCTCATACACGTGCCCTCCTCCCCCCCCCTCCTCATGCGGAGAGTTGTTAAACATTAACGCTGGTTACCCATGATACACAAATACTGTGACACTGAGAGATCTCTGTCTTTTGGTGCTACACCTCTGAAGATGCCAGCCACAGCTGCTGGCAAAACGTCAGGAACTACAATGCCAAGACCACGGCAATACAGCCCGGAAAACCCACAACAACCATACACAAATACTGTTGTGCAGGTTAATTGGAGTTAGTCCGTCCCTTACAGAAATTCTGAACTAGGATTATACTGTGGTGCAAGATACTGGTTAATGGAGGGGGGGGGGAACTAAATCCAATTAACCCATGTACCAACATTTGTATGTTGCAGATAACCAGAGTTAACATTTAAGTGTAATTCTTGGTGCGAGAGGAGCAAGGTACACATGCAACTGAGGTAATAAAGCAGGTTAATTCACCTTTTTCCTTAACTATGGTTTTGAATGGAGTGCTATTTTATTTAACTAGTTTATTCTATAATTTAATCTGTCCCATAACTTTAATAAACTCAGATACAGAGTGATTTCAAGAGTGTAGCATTAGTTTAAAAGAAAAACTGGCATTATCATGCTGTGCAGAAAATTGTGTTCCAGTTTCCTCAAACAATGTGCTCAAAGAATGTTGTCTTTGTCATGGATTCAGCGGCCAGTTCCAAAACCTTACAGCCAGAGTAAATCCATCATAGATTGTTTTCTTTGTATCTTCCCCAGCATCTGCTGGGGCTTGGCTGACAACTCAAACAAAATTGCTGAATGTTCTTTCTCTTTTATAGTTAGAAAGGAATGAGTGCTTCAATGAGCCATCCTTGTTTAAATTTAAAAAGGCAGCAATCAGAGAACACAGTGTCTTTACCCTCTTGGTCTTCTAGAATCAGACAGCATACCTGAAAGATGGCCTTTTATTGGGCCATTTCTAGTGTCTTACAGAATTCCCCCCCCCCACCGTTACCCAGAGATCTTTCTTTTCTTGTGTAAAAACTGGTGCCAAAAACTTCTTCCCACCAAGTTGGGTTTGATCTAAATAATTCAGCGGGGACCATGTCAGGGGCCAGGCCAGGAGCTTTACCTGGTGTCCTTTGCATTATTAAAGTTCTAACTTCTTCAACTGCAACAGGAGGTCATGATTTAGCGTCAGAAGATAAAGCCAGCTGAACATTTGAGTCAACCACAGTTGGATCAGAAAACAAAACTCTAAAATGTTCTTTCCAACATTTGGCAGAAATATGATATGAAACCAAAGGCCTCAAGTAAAAATTTTTCTGTGATAGTATTTCAGAAGAGTTTACTATTTTTCTGTTTAGTGGCTCCAATTAAACAGTCCCACTCCAGCCACAGGTCCTTCCTTTTCGTAAATTTAATGACAGCTTTATATTCCCGCTTCAGAAGAAGTAGATACTGTAACATTTGCCTAGAGTTACAAATTTTAAACTGGTGGTGCATATAGGATATTGCACGCTCGAATGCCTTACAGTCTGTATCAAACCACAAGGTTCCCGTTCTGACACCAAAAGAACTTTTGGCCTAGAGATTCCCATGGCAGCTCTGTGGGTGGAGCCTAGGGTTGTTAGGTCCCCTTGCCCTCCTGGCAAGAGTGGGGAGATCTGGCACTCACCTTAATCTTCTTCTTCATGTGCACATAGGCCTGGGAGCATGAACTTTGCACCGAGCCAATTTGGGCCCCAAATGCTCCCAGGGCAGCACAATGACATCACTCCCAGGAGTGATGTCATCGTGCCATCTCGGGTGCATGCCCTGGAGGCCTGTTCCTCCACCTTTCCCCACTGCTGGCCAGGTGAGTGGTAACGGAGGGTAGAGGGTGAGAGCGGAGGATTCCCCCGCTCCCACTGGGGAAACGGCAACCCTAGTGGAGCAAGTCACAAATAGAGATGGGCATGAACCTAAATATGAACCAAAAACCCCACAAACCAGCCCGGTTCGGGGTTCACGAACCAGGGTTCATGGAAGCTCGTTTCCACGAACTTCCACAAACTGGACTACTGGTTCGTTTGGTTCGTATTAAAGGGCCAGTTTAAATGGCCATTTCCCTGGGGGTTTGGGCCATTTAAAGGGCCCTGCCTTGCAAGTGGCAGGTCCCTTTAAACTATCAGCTGGCAGGCAGCAGGGGGGATTCCCCCGCTTGCCAGCTGATAGTTTAAAGGGTCCTGCCCCTTGCAAGCAGCAGGAAAGGGCCCTTTAAATGATTAAATGCCCCCTCCTGCCAGCTGATAGTTTAAAGGGTCCTGCCCCTTGCAAGCAGCAGGAAAGGGCCCTTTAAATGATTAAATGCCCCTTTCCCTGCCGGAAAGGGGCATTTAAACCCCACGAACCACAAACTGGTTCGTAATTGGGCCAGTTCCGTGCCAGTTTGTGGTTCATGGAAACCCCATAAACCCCATGGTTCAGTTTTTTTCTGGTTTGTGCCCATGTCTAGTCACAAATGGCAGCTTGTACAAAAATAACAGCATTTCAGAGCAGGTCTGCAGTGAATGGGTGGGGAAACTTGTGCTATGTTGTTTTCTTAAAGCACCCCAAATTGTAATTTGACCTGTATGGGGGAAAATACACCTGTAATTTCCCAAAGAGGCAAATAAGCAGCTTTGATGTAGGGGGGAAAGAATCAATAACACGCTCCTTTCTCATCCCGAACGAAGGTGTGTATGCGTGCAAGGTGGAGAAGAGGCGGGTGTGAAACAGTGCTGGTGCTGACATTTTCCCAATCAGAGCAAAGGTGCCAGCACAGGTGAGCCTCCTTTTTCTTTGCGTGAAAGAGAAAGAGAAGAGAGGTTGCAGGGGTTGCTTTAATGAGAAGGATAAGAAAATTACAGCAACAGTGGAGGAGGGATGGACGGCTGATTTTAATTGCTTGGAAAGTGACTGGTTACTCCCAAATGACTCTCTGCCTCTTATTTAAATTAAAATCTATTTATACATTTACACCAAATGTATATGTTTGCTTGACATAGAAATACAGGCTGTTTTCTGCAACTGAAGTTTCTCCCGAGTGATCTTGCTCACTCACACTTCTGAGAGCCATAGATATATTATACAGCAGTGTTGGATTTATTATCTAGTAAGTGTGCATGGCACATAGAGGATGCAGCCTTACCAACAACATAAAAGAGTTTGTGGCATGTTATGACATCAAAGGGGAACATTTTAAACAATCTCACTGAGTCCCATGTGTTTAGATCCCAGAGACTGTCCTACATTTCATAAAACCAGATTGCTAGGAAGGCAGCTCTGCCCTAAGACCTTGATCCTGGTGGGGAAGGAAGTGACATGGTCACCCGCTGGCAGGGCTCCACACCAGAATCCACACCAACATCCACTGGTCATGGAGAGGCATGCAGCTGACACCCTTGTCAGAGGCATGCACAGATGGAGCCAACTGCCATAGCCAACCCATGCAGCCATAGCCCATAATGTCATGCAGCCTTCGCCCACATGCAAAGTGCCAGAAGGTAAGGGGGAGAAAAGCAATTATCTCCTTTACTCCCAAGGAGGCCAAAACCATGTGTGGCAGGGTCTGCAGAATGAACATACTCTGGATGAGTTCTACAGACGTGGATCCACATCTCACAGGAAGCCAAGTTCCCTTTTTTCCTAGCAGATATGGTGGAGGAAACGTGGCTAATCCAGTCATAGAATTCCCATGTTCCTGTGGCTTATTTAACATGATGGAACTACACAAGACTCCTCCCACCAGAGTTTGGATCCCAGCCAGGGGGTGGGGTGTGGCTTGGGAGCACCAACCTTTTGTCAGGAGATGGTTATACAGAAAACTGGGGCGGCAGTAGGGGAACATGGAACTGCACCAAAGGCAATCCTTACAAATACTCACTGGGGAAGGGAACACATGTAGCATAGGGAGGGATGGTTTGATTCCCAATAAACGGGGTGCTGGCCAGAAGGCAAAACTCACCTGGATCTCAGCATCAGGCCAAGCAGCATCAAATGAGCCAAAGGCTGGAGTAGAACCCATGCCTCTCAGGAGCAGGTCTCACTCTCTAACCAGTCACCCAACTGGGCATGCAGGAATGAAACAACCATAGGACCTCAGATAGCAACCCTACTATCCAGATAAGGGTGGTGGTCCAGTGGAAGAGCTTCTGGTTTTTTTGCAGAAGGTCCCAGGTTCAAACTGCAACATCTCCAGTTAAAAAGACCAGGTAGCAGATCTTAGCCTGAGACTCTGCAGAGCCATGGCCAATCTGAGTCGATCATACTGATCTTGACGGACCAATCGTCTGATTCAGTATAAAGCTGCTTCATGTTTGTTTGTGTGTGTGTTTATCAGCTGTGGAGCAGAGCAAGGAAGTGTTAGAAACAGACATGGCACATGTATCACATGGAAAGGCACAAGCATAGCATTCCTAAGGCCCCCAGTTCGGTTCCCACATGGGGATGTCCTGAGGCAGTCCAACTGGACTCCCAAGAACACCAGAGATTTTGTTGGCATAACATTGCACCAGCAGTATATCCAGGGCTGGAGAAGATTAGGAAGCCACCTAAGTCTTGCTCCATCCCCCTTACGCTGTCCATTTGAACATCAACATAGTGGTTACACTGGCATATCTTCAGGGTATGCTGGTGTAGGGGTTAGTCACCATCCTAAGCTCTTTTGGGTCCGGATTTAGAAGGCAGTTTTAAATGTTGTATTATTTCATTTTGGATAGATACATTGCCTGAACGCTTGCTTTTATTTTCCATCACATCGTTGATGGGCTTCACAGAACACAATATGGGTTAGCATACGCCTTTGTACACTAGAAGAGCAGCCTGTCCCCTTCTCCACTCTGCCAGTGCCCAGTCCCTCCTTTTTTTCTGTGCGAGAAATCACTCAAGAAGGGCCACTACTCAAGTGACCATTTGTATGGAGGCCCTAACTCATTATTCGTCTGCATCATAAAAGGGACGGGCTGATGCTTCCCCTGCCTTCTAAGGCCCAACAATATATGAATCATCACTAAGTTCCATGAAATTTCAGCTCTAAGCGTGGAGCCATCAAATCCCTCCTTTTCATCAGCTATCCCACAAGGGTTTTGGTAATAAATACTTTTGTGTATATCATGAATAACTGGAAATAGACGTAAATATTTTTTAAAAACTCTTCTGGGAAGCTACTTCAACAAATCATTTAGTAGCCTAGAAAAGGAGTAATTGTTAGATTAGATTGTTAAGTCTCATTTCGACTTTGCTGATGAATAGTACCAAATCAGACGTCTTTTCCACTAGCTTAGATCGTTTTTTCCTCCTCTTAACTGTGATTTCTAGCATGCAATAAAAGCTTCATCATTCTGACGAGTTCACTTAAAATACTGGAAAAGGTAACAATCAATGATCTGCATCTCAACCTGCACAGAACATGAATTAAAATAAAATCAGTTTTATGACACACTATTTCAGATCAAGTGTCTTATTGTTACTTCCTTAAGTCTGTGTAAAAAGTTATATATTCATGCGGCTCATAATATATAAGTCCACATCTGCATACTATATCCGGCAATATGACTTGTCTCATACTGAAAGAAAATCTCTTAGAGCTGTTCTTCAGGTTTATTGGTATCTTATAACATAATTCAGTAAGCGAGTTTCCGACGACTCACCTCGATTCCACTGTGCAGGCGCGCTCTCGCGTGCCCCTAGCAAGGATAAGAGGCGAGTCTCGGCAACAGGGCTTGCCAAGGAGGCAGGAGCAGGAGCTTGCCCCGCTGCCTGCTCCCCCCCCTCCCTGCACCTCCAGCCAAAAGGCGAAGCGCCCTCCTGCCTATCAAGCCCCAGCCAGCTTGCAGGAAGGGCAGGCGCACTTCTCTGCCATTCCCCGCCAGGATCAGCAGAGGCGAAGCACCCTCCCGCCTGTCAAGCCACGGCAGAGCTGCAGGAAGGGCGGGTGCGTTTCTTGGCTCTTCCCGCCGGGAACTGCGGCAGTGAAGTGCCCTCCCACCTGACAAGCCCCGGCCAGGCTGCAGGAAGGGCAGGCACGCTTCTTGGCCATTTCCACTAGGATTGGCGGAGGCAAAGCACCCTCCTGCCTGTCAAGCCACAGCCAAGCTACGGGAAAGGCGGGCGCGTTTCTCGGCTGTTCCCGCTGGGATCTGTGGCAGTGAAGTGCCCTCCTGCCTGACAAGCCCTGGCAGGCTGCAAGAAAGGCACGCGCGCTTCTCAGCCCTTCCCCACTGGGATCAACAGCAGCAAAGCACCCTCCTGCTTCATCTCCCTGCCTGATTTCTCCCCTCTCCCACCCACCCCCTGTTGCAAGCAACTAGAGAGACCCATTGCACCAAATGAGAAGAGCATGCTGTATGGATTGACTCATGAGGTGATCCCTTAAACCGCCCCTGAAGAAGTCCAGCCGACGAAACACCAAGTCCTGTTGCCAACCCCGTGTTGGGCGGAAGGGTTCCTTGCCCTGGAGGGCAGTCTGGCTTTCTGGCATCACCCAGAGAAGGAAAGAGATAAGACTGTACTATGCTCATTTTGACTTTTATGGATACTTACCATTTACTGCCCGGATGGTCTTCTCACATTTTCCTCTCCGCTGCTTTGAAAGAAAAAGAATAAAACAGATACTAAATTTTCAGTAAAGACTGTACCCTTTTGCAGCTGGCAATATCTGGTTTGGCGGTTTCATATTGTTTACGTAGCATGATCTGTATTTATCAGTATTTATAAGCATTTTCATACTTATTTATGAATTCATTTATTTAGAGCACTGATTACTTTAAATATATTAGAAAACACTACTTATATCCATATTTATTACTTGACTGTTTTCCCTCCTCCTGTTGTGGTTTTCCACCCTTTTTTGCTTTTGTCTGGTGTAGGAGGTGCCCCTGTTGGGATATTTAGTTTCCTGGTGGTGACTGGAGATCTCCTGGAACTGGACAAGAAGATCTCCAGGCCACAGAGGAAATGCTCTGGAGAAAACGGCTATTTGGAAAGGTGGACTCCATGGCATTGTAGCATGTTGAGGGGCCTACTCTCCCCAAACCCTGACTTCTCCAGACTCCACTCCCCCAAATCTCCAAGAATTTCACAACCTGGAGCTGGCAATCCTATTCCAGCCGCCTGGTTCAACCCGAACGGTGCCAGACCGAGTAGATGCCAGCTGCACAAGCGCGCAAGGCTGCTCGCCTCCCCTCCCCCCTCCCGACAGTGCTTCTGCAGCTCCAGCCACCTGGTTTGGCCCCAATAGAGCCAAACCAGGTGGCTGCCAGGTTCAGGAGCACTCCAGCGCTCCTGTCCCCCCCATTAGGGCGCTGAGGAGGGGGCAATGCCAGGCCTGGCTGCCCTGCCCTCCCCATCTCAATCAGGGCATTGGAGAGGGGGCAATGCCTGGCCCAGCTGCTCTGCCATCCCCCTGCCCGATGGAGCAGGGCAGAGACAGAAATGCCAGCCCCACCTGCCCTGCCCTTTCTAGAGCTTTGTTACTAGTTTTATTATATCAGTCTGCAGCATTAAATATGGACAAGGTTTGGTGATTCTACCTTGATGTGGTGAAAACAAATGACACAAGTATGTCTAAATGAAGTTTTTTTAAACGGAGATAATTACTTACGAAAAATCATTCTTTTCCATAATGGCCCTTTGTTTCATTTGTCATTAAAATTGTATTTACATATAAATCAGGCTGCCATTTCTTTCTGCTTATAAGAAAACAGTGGCAGCAGTTTTATTTTTTTAAAAGAGTAAGTCTCTAGCCCCTTCCCTTGCAGAGATATAAGGAAAAAGGCATATCTCCACACTGGATGGAGCCAGAGTCTTAATTTTTAAAAAAATTAAAGTTGGAAATTAGAGGACATACTTCACCTATTATTACAACAGTAGGTTGATAAATTGATATGAAAAGATGATTTTAAAAAAGATTGAAAACAAAACCAGGAGGGGGCAGGAAGGCGAAGAAAGGAGCGGTTTGATGATGATGAACATCCAGTCATCAAAAAGTGGGCTGGAGGTGAGTGGGACAAACAAAACCAAAATAACAACAGCATTTGATTTATATACAGCCCTTCAGGATGACTTAACACCCACTCAGAGTGGTTTACAAAGTATGCTATTATTATCCCCACAACAAACACCCTGTGAGGTGGGTGGGGCTAAGGGAGCTCCTAGAAGCTGCGACTTGCTCATGGTCACCCAGCTGGCTTCAAGTGGAGGAGTGGGGAATCAAACTTGCTTCTCCAGACTACAGTCCCGCTGCTCTTAACCACTGCGCCAAACTGGCTCTCAGTTTGAAACATTGTGCACAAGGAAAAACTGACTCAAAATCAGCTTCCAGAAAAAGATCGAAGTGGTCTCAAAAGAACTGGGGAGGGGGGGGGGGGAACAACAAAAACTAATGGCAAAGAAATGTGTGCAGAAATCAGGGAACAAATCAAAGCAATATGGGGCCAGAACCAATGAAAAAAACCTGTACAGCAGACTCCACAGGGCCAACCTAAGCATAGTTATGTCCTTCCAAAGCCATTGCAGTCAATGGACTTAGAAGTATAATTTTGCTCAGGATGGCTCTGACAGTTCCCAACATGTTGTCATGGTTCCTGTCTAAGCGGGTCGCTCTTTTTCACTTCCCAACTCAGACAACAATTCTAAAAATATTCTGCTGAAATCAAAGGAACTGATTCTACATACGTTTGTTTAAAAGTGCACAAGAGATTACTGGCAAGTTTTTTTTTAAGACCAACAGAAGAAATGTGTGCCTTCCTTCTTGGTTTGGTCATATTTTTATCTAAGACTGTTACCCAGGAGAGGGAATAAAATTTAATATTTTCATTATACAGTAATAGTCGTTCATAATTCTCAAATATAACCAGTATGCCTTTGTACCCAGGTAGTAAGGTTTGGGAATCAAAGAGTGACAGTCAGCATGCATGTTCCCAGAACTGCGTCTTATTTTTGTTGTTGGGTAAAACCAGTTCTGTTATTACATGCTCTACACTTCTCTGAATGGCAAAAACCAGCAGGGACCAACACGACCTGGTTGGTTCCCTTTGGAAGAGGGAGTCTTCTGATGTCTTTGTAAGGTTTGTTCTAGTTACACATATATAAGCAGAGCGTAGTTGGGGTAAAGAGACTTTTCTACAGGGCAGCAGACCCCTGGAGAGAATCCTGCACCCCAAGAGGCTTCAGCCCATTTCTTCCTCTGTCCCCCTTTCTCACCCCCACGCACACACCTCTGTTCCCTCCACTCAGCTGGGTGGTTGGTCACCTTATCTAAGCTCTCATGGATAAAACAAAGCTATCAAGGGATTATCTCTTAATAGTTACCCACATTGAGGAACATCAGTCAACCATTCTAAGCTATTAACCAATCATAGTTACTAGCTGCAGCATTATACATTCATGAAGGACAGCACTGCAGCATAACAGATTAGTGCTGTATTCAGACATCATGATAAAACATGGTTTGTTTCAACCATAGTTCGTTGAACAAATTCTGGCAAGTCTCAGATATGTGAGACAAAATTCCAGTTTGCGTACAGACTGTTTCTTACCTCTTCTTAGTAGGAAAGTTCTTGCTATACTGCATCTACGTGGGTTGCAACTTGTGGTTTGCCAAGTCAGATGTCACTACAAAATGTGGTTAATAAACCAGTTAAAAACACTAGTTTGAAATTCTAGTTTCCTGCTAAGCAATAGACACCAGTTTGTTGGATCATCTGGCTTCAGACATCACAGCTAACTAAGATTAGATCAAATTGTGATGTATAAGAAGTGGTTTATCATGGTGTCTTAATGGAATTCAAATTGTCAACCTCTGTTTCTTATCAGTTTGTTTTCTTATTATTTGAGTAGCAATTGATATTTTAAAAAACTAACTGTGGCCAAATACTTGGATTTTTAATTAATATAATAAGTACTTCAGATTTTTTAAATATGTTTTCCACATTTTATTTTAATTTGAAAATCCCTCTTTTTGTTCAGCCACATGCATTTTATGTTGCTTTTATTACTGTGCTTCAAAAAAGGTCCCCAAAAACCTCCCTAATTTCTTCTTGATTTCACAATATTTATTAGTTCTTTTTGCAATTGCAACATTGTTAGGAATACAGAATGTTCTTGCCATTTGCTTTCTGTTCTTTGCCAATATAGACACACAGATTGGAAGCCTTATGTTTCTTTTCCATGGGTTTTAATCTATTCTTTAAAAACTTTTAAATATCTCCAGCCTGATTGCAAAAGCAATCAAATTATCTCCCCTGCAGACTCTAAGAGTATTTCAGGGTATTTGGCTTGAAGAAGCACCAGGAGAATTAGGCCGAAGAAGAAATCAATCTTCTGCACTAATGGCTCCTTATTTTCCACTTCTGATAAACCATGGGGGATTAAAACCCCAGTCTGTGTTATGGTACAAGAAAGAAGCCTATCTGAATTAATGTTCAAGCACCCCAAGGAATAAGTTATTTTAACTTAAGCTGATGGTGATACAGAGAGATGGGAAACAATCTGTTATTTGAACACCGAGTATAAAATCTAGTGTAACACTATGGTTAAGATTTTAAATTCTAAATCAAGAAATCTCCATTTCTAAACTGAGCCATAAATTCACTAGCTAGGCTTAGGCAAGCTACTCTCTCTCTCAGTTCCACCCACCCACCCCCGGCCCCAATGTGTAACGTGGATAATAACACTGACCAACTATAAAACTTCTGTTAAGATTACTGCAATATGGTACATATTTTGCATATGTATACATGCATGCAAACCTGTGGCAATTGGAGACAGAATATAATTCAGTGATGGAGCACATTATTTGCATGTAGAAGGTCCATGAGATGGGAAAGTCCCTTGTTTGCTTGAGACCCTGGAGAGTCGCTGCTGAGTCAGTACTGACAATACCCAGTTAGATGGACTCAGTGCAAGACAGCTTCATACACAGGGCATGGCAGTCAGTGCAATCAATAGAAAAGATTAGTGTCACACAACTACTCTCTTTTAATCGTGTGGTTAGATATGATGTGTCTTTAACATTATTGTTATTTCTCTCTCACACTCGGTTTGTAACTGCCGCCAGGAATTTAATTTCAATCCAGTTAATTAACCTTTCCCATAATATTGTGCCCAAGCTCTAAGGCTCCTTCATTGGACTACGTGGTCCTGTAGATGGGACTGTTGTATGGGAATAGCAGCAGCAGCAACAACCTTTATCGGCATTACATCCATATTAATAACAAAAACACTCCATGCAATCAAACTCAGTCCACAAATACACAACTCACCTCATAGACGCAAGATACAAAAATTTAGCAACAGTTTCTATCACCTTTTGGTTCCAAGTAGCCGGGGCTCATTTTGAGGGGGAACGCGCCGGAACACCATTCCAGAACCTCTGAAAAGAGATCATGTGGGTGGTGGCCTCGCCCACGTGATTCCTTTTCCTCCCTGGAGCTGGCTCCGCTGCCAGCCGGGCCACTTGAGCCTGCGTGGCCCGTCCTCCCAGCTTGCCAGCTGATCGAGGTGGCACACAGCCCGAAGCAGCCTCCAGAGCCGGCCCCACGGCCAACCGGCACCACTGTGGCCTGCGCGGCCCGTCCTCCCCACCTGCAAGCCGGTCAAGGCAGCCTGCGGCCCACGGCAGCCTCTGAAGCCAGCCTCAGAGCCAGCTGGTGCCACTGCGGCCTGCGCGGCCTGTCCTCCCAGCCTGCAAGCCGTGGTGCTGAGTGTTAGTGAGTGGTGGTGAGTGTTGCTATTATCTCCTCCCCATTGGTATGTCATGTTTTAGGAGCCTTTGGGGGTGGTATTATGTTCTAGTCTGTAATTGTAGTCCTATTGTATTGAAATCTGCAGAAACTTTTAGCAGCTGTTGATCGTCTTCGTCCTTCTGTGCAGCCCCACATTGCCAGTGAGTGAAAACGGTCTTTCCATCAATCTGCTCATGAAAAGCAGAGATCGCAGCCATGTGGACCTTAATGCTGGAGAAGGCAAGACCCTGTGAGCACAAATATAGGAGGTAGTCGAGAATCACAGGCAAAGGGCAATCAAAGGGAGAGACCCCTTTTGAGGCCAGCCATTGGGAAAAACGTGACCACTTCCTCTGGTAGGATAGCCTGGTGGATGGCTTCCGGGCATTTAGAATGACTTTAAGAACCTCCGAGGAGAGGCCTACTCCGGAGCGCACAGGAGCCAGGCAGCCAGGCTCAGAACTGCCACACTGTGGTGTCTGACCCCGTCCCTGGTCAATAGGTCCGGGGCCGGCGGAAGTGCTAGGCACCGTCCCCGTGAAAGGGAGAGTAAGAGCGGGAACCAATCCTGGCGGGGCCACCGTGGGGCAATCAGGATACAGTGGGTGTTGAAGGCCCTTATCCTGGAGAGGACCTTGTGCAGGAGTGGAAAGGGCGGGAAGGCATAAAAGAGCCCCGGGGACCAGGGTATCTGAAAAGCATCCCCCAGGGAGTGACGGCCAACTCCGGCCCGGGAGCAGAACAGCGGGGCCTGCTTGTTGTGGGCCGTGGCGAAGAGGTCGATGAGTGGTGTGCCCCATGATCGGAAGACCTGGTGGAGGTAAACCCTGTTGAGGGACCACTCGTGCTGAGGTAGAAACACCCTGCTCAGTGTGTCTGCTGCGGTGTTGAGCTCCCCGGCAATGTGAACGGCCCTGGGAAGGACGTTGTTGACCATGGCCCACGTCCAGAGAGTCGTTGCTTCCCTGCAGAGCTTGAGCGAGACCGTTCCTCCCTGCTTGTTGAGGTAATAGCAGGCTGTGGTATTGTCCGACAGGACCTGAACCCTCCTGTTCCGAATGATATCTGCAAAACAAGCAAGGGAGTAACGGATCGCTCTAAGCTCCAAAAGGTTTATGTGCATGGATGCCTCAGTTGGGGACCAGACACCTTGGGCTGAGAGCTGCCCACAGCGCCCTCCCCATCCCAAGTTGGAGGCGTCAGTAAAGACGGTGACCTCTGCCAGGAAAGGGCCAAAAGGACAACCTTTGGACAGGTTCTCAGGGACAGTCCACCAGGCCAGGGAGCGCTGCACCACCCTGGGGATGGGGAATTTCTGATGCTGGCCCATAGTGAGGGGGTTGTACCTCCGGACGAACCAGTTTTGCAGAGGCCTCATATGCAGGCGTGCGAAAAAAACCACCCCTGTGGAGGAGGCCATAAGGCCCAACAACGTTTGGATCAAAAGGGCAGTCTGGAAACGGTTATGCAGGAAATGACGGGCTAAGGAGGAAAGCCTGGTCAGGCGATCGGGGGGCAGGAAGGCTCTGCCCCGGGGAGAGTCGAGATGAACCCCAATAAACCTAATGGCTGTGCCTGGAGTAAGGACGGACTTATCCCCATTAACCACCAAGCCCAACCTAGCCAGTACAGACAAAGTGAGGGCAATATGGGCCTGGAGAGAGTCAGCTGAGGGTCCCACCAGGAGCCAGTCATCCAGGTATGGGTAGATAAAGCATCCCCTGGACCGTAGGTATGCCACCACGGTGGCCATGCACTTCGTGAAGACCCTGGGTGCAGAGGCCAGCCCAAAGGGCAACACCGTATATTCATACACAGAATCCCCATAGACAAACCGCAGGTACTTCCTGTGGCCCTCGAAAATGGAGATGTGGAAGTAGGCGTCTTTCAAGTCTAGAATAGCTAACCAAACGCCAACCTCCAGGAGCTCTATAACCCGTGCCAGGGTCAACATCCGAAATTTCTCAACCCTCAAATAACTGTTGAGGCCCCTAAGGTCCAAAATGGGCCGGGAACCTCCATCCTTCTTATCCACCAGGAAATACCTCGAGTAAAATCCCCAAGGGGAAGTAGCGACATTGACCAGTCGGACAGCACCTTTGTTCACCAACTCTATAACATTATTGTGTAACACAATATCACAACATGGAGAACAACGGGGAGGGAGAGAAAGGGGAGGTGCATCAACGAATAACAATTTGTAACCATGGGCCACAATAGACAGGACCCAAGTGTCAGATGTAACAAGTTGCCAACAGGGCAAAAAAGGCCGAAGCCTGTCCAAGAACCGGGCAGTAGAGGGAGTGTCCTCAGAGGCCAACAGGGGAGCGTTCAGGCTTAGTCAGAAGACCGAGGGCTTCTGCACCGAGGTCGAAGGCTTGGGTGAAGAGGGCTGTTGCCTGCCCTTGGACCGGCCGGAGCGCCTGGAAGAGTGACGCTGCTGGGCTGAATAGGATCGGTGACCGTAGGACTGGCCCGAAAAGAAGCGCCCTTGACGCTGCTGGTAAGGCTGGTAAGGGGTCTGGTAGGATCGGAACCGACCATAACGATACCTCGGACCCGACGACTGAGCTGAGGGGGCGACTCCGAGGGACTTGGCCGTCTGCTGATTCTTTTTCATCAGGGAGAGGGACTCATCCGTCTTCTCCGAGAAGAGCTGGGGCCCCTCGAATGGGAAATCCTCCACTTTCGCCTTCTTCTCTGGCGGCAGGGCAGTGGACCGGAGCCAGGCGTGTCGACGCAGGACCACCGAAGTCGCCATCGAGCGCGCCGCGGAATCGGCAGCATCCTTGCCCGCTGTCATCTGCTGTTTTGACAGCCGTATGGCTTCTGCCTGAAGGGCCTTCACCAAGTGGCGGCGATCCTCGGGGAGATCGGAAAGGTAAGAGGACAGCCGTTTCCAGAGGAACAGATTGTAGGACCCCATTATGGCCTGGAAGTTGGCAATACGGAATCCCAAAGACGCGGACGAGTAGACTTTCCTGCCCATGCCATCCAGCTTTCTGCCTTCTCGGTCCGCCGGGGCCGACGAGGAACCGGAACGGAACCGAGCCTGACCTTCCTCAGCCACGATGGACGAGGGCTTCGGATGACTGAAGAGGTACGGGCAAGCATCCTGTTTTAAACGGTAGTACCTCTCTACCTTCTTTGCCGTCGCGGACACGGACGCCGGTGTTTGCCAGAGCGCGAGAGCGCTGTCAACGAAATCCTCCACAGGGGGAAACGCCACCGACGCGGGGGACCCGGAATACAGTGCCTCCAGCAGCTTACTCTTGGGCTTGGAGGTCGTGGAGGAGACGTCTATCTCCAGCGCGGCGGCCATCCGCATCATTTGCTCGGAGAACAGCCTGTAGTCGTCATTCGGGGACGACGAACGGGACCCACCTACGGTGTCATCCGGGGAAGGGTCAGAAGCCACATCCGAAGAGTATTCTGACGGGGAAGCCAGGCCCTCCTCATCCTCGGAATCTGAAAATTCTGCCAGCGTTTGCGTCGGAACCGAAGTCCGGCGATCAACTGGGGCTGAAGGACGAGGCGCAGGAACCGAGGAATGGACCAGCACGCTAGCCGCAGGAGGAGCAGGCGCAGGGTGCACAATCGGCTGAGCCAGAACGGAAGGCTGCGGAACCGAAGGATGCTGCAGGAAGGGCACGGACTGCTGGAACCAGGCCACAAAATCCTGCCAGGAGGCCATATTCCCTACTCCTGGGACAGACTGGCAAGGAGGTAGAGGAGCGGGTACCGGGGCAGGCCAGCGATACGTTGCCGGAACCGACGAGGCGGACGGCATCGGAACGGAGGATTCCGAAGGCGCCGGGGCAGACGGCAGGGAACGCTCGAATGGCTGATATGGTTCCGAAAAAGGCGGGAACGGCAGGAATTCCTCCGGAACCGACGGAGGAGGCGTGCAAGGAGGTGACGGGGTGTGGAGACTCACCACATCGTCAGCTATCAGGACCGGTCTGGGCGGAGTACCGGGAAGCATAGTTGGAGCCGGGGATGGTGCACGGCCCTTGGCCTTTGACTTGGCCTTGGCCTTTTTAGGCGGGGGCTCCGAAGAAGCCTCTGTGGCCGAAGTTTTGGACGAGGGCTTCGATTTGGATGACGGACGCTTCTTGGCCTTCCGACTCGAAGGACGATCCACGGAACCGGAGTCAGATCGGGCCTCCGGAACGGGTTGCCCCGTCGGTTCCGATGGAAGCGGCTCTGGCGACTTACGAGACGGCGCCGGTGACGGAGCGGCGGAGCGGGGCCTATCTCCCGAAGAGCCCGATGGCTTGGGGGGGAGAAGGTTGGCATCCCACAAGAAGGCACGGAGCCTGGCCTTCCGATCGCTCCTCGCTTTCGGGGTGAAAGACATGCACACCGCACAACGCTCCACGACGTGCCCCTCGCCCAGGCAGATGAGACAGAGCTCATGGCCATCCGAGTGTGTCATTTTCGTTCCGCATTTCAGACACTTTTTAAATAAGGACGTCTGAGACATTTTGAACGGTATCTCCCGCCGATGGACACAGGAAAACACCGAATAGCAGAAGAAAATGACCAAAGAACTCCGAAGAGACGCTGAGAGACAACGAACGCTAGACAGTAAGAACCTTTTCGACGGTGGCGAAAAAGGAACTGAGGGAATGCCGGGGACGTTCGGATGTATATGCATTCAAAATTGGCGGGAACACCGGCGCGCATGCGCGGTGGATCCGAACGTCCCCTTCACATCTCTAAAAGCTAGAAAAATCTTTTCCGCGGCTGGCCTGCGCCTGCGCAGTCCCAATGTGTGTCTGCACAGAAGAGACTCGACGATCAACAGTTACAGGTGAGAAACCCTGTTTTTAAGTTACACGATAACTAATTTTTTTGGTTCTCCTCCTGTGGGATGAGGGCTGCTGTTTATGACTTAGGTTGTAAAAACAGTAAGAAGTAAAGTCCAATTTTCGGGGTGGAGCCTGAGGGGGTGGGTGTTGCCTTCTGACTCACTTCTGATGATGCCAGGGGGTGTGACATATGCAAATCAGTTATGCTAATGACACACTTCCAGTGATGGCAAGGAGTGTGGCATATGCTAAAGAGTTATGCTAATAAGTTATGCTAATGAGTTCCTGCAGCTCTTTTTCTACGAAATGACCCCTGTGAGTAGCCAATAGGAAAATAATTGTACATTTATCAGAATTCCCTATTTGCTCTCTCAGCAACAGATCAATTAGTGTGGGGTGTATATCACAATAATAAATATGGGAATAGCTTATGGCTGTAGATTTAACCATAAACAAAATAAAATGTTATTTTTACAAGAAGCGTATTGGTTTCAGAATGTTTTCACAACTTTTCTTCAGCAAATAAAACAGTTATCTTTCTCTTCAGAATGTACTTTGTTCGATCTTTATTTTATTTTGCCTCAGTTAACTCTCACTTTTAACTCAGGTTTCTGTCAGCTTCTTCCCCTCACACTCTTATAATACTATGACAATATTAGGATTTGTTTCCCTCTAGTCCCTAATATGTCCTCTATGAATATTCTATTTTCCTCTTAGGATCTTAATGCTTTTCACAGCACCACATGGGATTCTAATCACAAGACTGCTTTTCCAGACTCTGTTGACCGCTGACTAACTGAGGACTCCCCCCCTGCACACTTCTTAGCTCCACCCACACACTCTCAGTCACCAACCAACTACCTCACTCACTCATCCCCCTCTTCCACCCACCCCCCTGCAGCTTACCAAGCATTTAAAGCTTTTTATAGAACCCAATTATCTAATCAAAAGTTGCAGCCTATTGAAAATATATTGGAAATACAGGGACCGGGAAGACAGACAGTGAGCCAAAACACACGAGAAGAAATACCTAGATTCAACTCGTGTTCTCTTACCTCAAGGTTTGCCGGGATCTGTAGGCGTCCTGGAAGCTTAAAGTTTAGCATTTACAGAGCAGCAGGAAGGGAAATACAGGCGCCTGTATGTCCCTTCCCCTTCCTGCTGCTCTGTAAATGCTAAACTTGTTCTCTTACCTCAAGGTTTGTTGGGAAGTGTAGGTGTCTTGGAAGCTTAAAGTTTAGCATTTACAGAGCAGCAGGAAGGGGAAGGGAAATACAGGCACCTGTATTTCCCTTCCTGCTGCTCTGTAAATGCTAAACTTTAAGCTTCCAGGACGCCTACAGATCCCGGCAAACCTTGAGGTAAGAGAACACGTGCTGAACCTGGGTATTTCTGCTCGTGTGTTTTGGCTCACAGTCTCATTTGGGATTTGTAGTCTTGGAATTGCAGATCCCACATGATGTGGAAGGGATGGAGGATAGATATGAAATCCTAGCTCTTGTGTGTCCGGATCAGCGCATGAATCAAAAAATCTCAGCTATTATTGGAACAATACTAATCAAGATGGATTTAGTTCTTTGAAGAGGATGGGATGGTCACACCACTGGAAGGAAGTTGCAGATATCACCTGGAGAGTCAGAGGAAGAAGGTTGAAGCTGAAGAAGAGTTTAAATGAAGAAGCGTTTAAAGAAAAACACACTTAAACTTTAAATAATTACAATTAAGATTACAGATCTTTAGAATTTCACTACAAATTCTGAAATTATACCTCTAGTTGGTCATTATTGTATTAAGAAATGCACCTATGGGTCTGCCAAGAACATACTATGTTGCTTTGGAACGAGTATTTTTGTTCTCTAGAATTAATTCATAACATTCAGTCTTAGAGTTTAGGGTTTTTTTTAAAGCATGCATGAATGTTAGAATGTTAAAAGTTTGTTTGTTTTAAATCATGCAGATATTTGATAATGAAGCCAAAGATCTTGACAGAGAAGTTTGCTTTATTGATATTGCCTGTGATGAAATTCCAGAGCGCTATTACAAAGAGTCCGAGGTAGGTGAAGGATTTTATGCTTTGGATTGGTTTTAAGGTTGCCAAGCAGGAACTTGGGTGGTGGGGGGGGATTCCAGTGGTTTCCAGCAATTCCTAGAGCTACCCACCCTCATTTCTGGGTTTTCCCTGGAAGTGATGTCATGGCATGTGTGCAACCAACAAGTTTTGTTTAAAAATTTCCGGCAAAGCTGGTTGCTAGCAGGAGGCCTGAGTAATTGGTTTAGAATTATTTGCTTTGTGCAGGGAGTTGGAGGCTTCATTTTTGGAGCCACTTTTTAAATGGGCTGCATTAGGATCTACTTATCTTAAAATGAATTTTGTTCCTTCTGCAATTTCTGCAGCCAGAGAAGTATGGTGCATAATATCACGACAGTATCAGTTTGACCCATTCTCACATGCTATATTAACATTATGGCCAAGCCGCTGCAGCTGGCGAAGCCTAGCACACTAGACAGCCCTGCCTGCTCACTGCAGCTCCACTCATCGGCCACCACCTCTCCCGCCTCTGCTGTGGGCTGCCCTGGCCCCACGGAGCTCTCCCCTGCCAAGTCTGGGAGAAGCGGGCCCAGCATCCCCAGACATACAGTAATCTAACTTGGATGTAATTAGAGCATGGGCCACGGAGGCCAGATCATGCTTTTTGAGGAATGGCCATAGTTGGCATATCAGCTGAAGCTGAGATCCATGACAGCATCTCCCCAAAGTCAAAGAGTAGGCTAAGCGACCGTGTAAGCCATGCTGTGCCCCCTGGAGGAAGGGGTGAATAAAAATGTTGAAAAGAAAATTAATGGGCTGTGCAGAGACCCAATTCCAACTGAGGCTGTGATGTGAGGGACAGCTTTGACCCTTCCATCTCTTCTTGATTTTGCCAGTTGAAAACAACACATGCCCTCACAGGATGTCTACTCCTCTCTTCCCTTTCTAGGGCTAGAAACACCTGGGGAGGGGTGTACATTTCTTCCCCCCCCCACACACACACTATGACCGGTATCCAAATCCAGGCCCCATGTGGCTGCTATTTAACTTTTTTAAAAAATGGAGAGATGATATCACAGATCATGCAGCACCTCTTGAAGTCAGGTCTACTTCTTGAAGTCAGTTCGGTCTACTTCTATTTCTTTGGTGTCGATTCTTTTCCCAGCCAGTTCATACTTTTTATTTTTGCAGAATTAAACTTAATAAGCTTTCAAGCTCATTGGTTTTTAGATGCAACAACAATTTATATGTTAAGTAGTCATCTTCAGTTCATTTATATAAATTAGAAAAGTGCTTTCATGCTCATATCTTATTTCCCTTTCTCACAGTTTGGAATGTATTGTGCACTGGAAGCACCTAGAAATCCTTTCTGCTCTGCTAATGGGTGGTGGGTGTACCTGGTACTTCTGAAAAGATTTATTAAAGGGGGAACTATTGTTATGCAGGCACTTTTTTGGAGACGAGACACTTCATGAAGTTCTCAGTTTTATATAGCACCCATATGGAAAATATACAAGTCTTTTTTAAGCATATAAGGCATTTCCTGAATTATTGAAGACTAATTTATCAATAAGGGAAAATGGAAGAAAATAAAAGATTTCTGCTGGCTAAACACTCTTTAAACTTAAAGCAGCTCTGGTAGCTTTGAAAGGCTCTGCCAACTCCAATCAAAACACTGAAGATATTGGACCACAGCACCCAAAACGGGCCTCCTTGGTTCCTCCAGCATGTATGGTGCCTATTGCTGCTCAGAATCAGTCAGTTTCAGCTACGCTTTTGATGGTTCTCTCTCAGTGCCAATCAGAGCTGCCTATGAAAAATGCTAAGCTCAAGTCGAAGCATGTTTGTAACATGTTCTCCTCTTCAGCTCTAACCACTGTAAGGATGCCAGGCACTTCTCAAGAGACTTCACTTCATGAGTAAAAGTTCTTTATTGATAAGATGCCAGTATTATACACTTACGCCATCCTTGCTAGGACTGGCGGTTACAGACAAGTATTAAGCAGATATAGGTTCCCCAAAGCTACTCCTAATCCCTCCCTCTTTCGTCTAACAATCTTCTAACTCTGCAAGCAGAAAAGCAGGCTGTGTGATTCATGGACTTCTCAAGTTCAGGCAGGTTCCCAGACTCAGGAGAGATTACAACAGGAACAAACACCTCCTATTCTCAGTTTCCCACCCCAGGTTCAAATAACAGAATCACCCCAACAGCATCAGCTTCAGCTGCCTGTCTCCAGCTGCAGGGGGTATTGAATATGACAGGTGATCCTGAGCACCTGACAACCACGTTGGTTGCATCAGATCTACCCAGAGTTCCGAGAACTCCATCTCCAGCCCCTAGATGTGTTCTGCTTCAGTTCCATCCCCTTTCTGAGGGTGAGATTCCTGAAGTTATGGAACCATCGACAGCTATCTCTCCACTACCGCCATCACCAATACAGCTTGTGGAAGTGGAATGGGTTCCTCAGATCCATCTGAGAATGACAATAGATTGAAACTGTCTCCTCACTATAGATGCCATCGGTTCCAGTATTCTCCATATGGCTCTCTGTATCATTACTACACTTTCAGTTTTGAAACTTCTCCAGGCATGTACCTGCCTCCTCATTACTTCATCCATGATGAAGAACTCTGTCTCTCCATTCATGCAGAATGAAGACTGAAATTGAAACCTGCATGTGTTCTAGAAGACCCAAGACACATGCACCTTACAATAACAAATACAGTTGGTTCCATCCTCAAGCGGTGCACGCTTGCCCAGAGCCTCTCCAACAGCCTTCTTCGTCACCACTCAACCACAAAGGAAGTATTTCTGACTCAAATCAAAGGACAGTTCCCAATCCCCCAGGGATCAGTCTGGATCCAGCAAACAAGGTTTTTGATTCCATGTCTTCTTGGGCCATGTTGGTCAGCCAATCACTTCCTCTACAGTCTTGGGAGTCAGTCACTCAGGAGGCTTGGGTGTTGTCTGTAATCAAACAAGACTGTTCTCTGGAATTCAAGACAACTCACCCAAATATTCCCCCTCTGTCCAACCCTTCCACCTCCTCCCGCTTTACTTTTAGAGGAAGTGCAGTCATTTCTGCAGAAACAGGCCATAGAACCAGTTCCACCCATTTGTTCCTATGGGATATTTCCCCGGTATTTTATTGTGGACAAAAATTGAGGTGGCTTCCACCCCATTCTAGACCTCTGTTTCTTAAACAAGTTTATAATTTTCAGAAAGTTTCTTCGCTTCCAATGTGGCTCCAAAAAAACCCAGTACAACGTTCTTCCTTTCTGTCTCTCTTCTACTCTGCATATTTTAACGAAAATCATACCACCTCTCGACAATTGGCTTCTAATGGGACAGACCAGGAAGTCCATGCCCCTGGTTCTTACCGTCTTCCACTTACTGAGCCTGAGGGTCAAAATGGAGAAGTCATCTCAGGTTCCTTGACAAAAGGTGATATTTCTGGGGGCAGTTTTGGATTCCTCACTAGGCTTTGCCTTCCATACCCTGGAAAGGACAGGGAAATTTCTCCTCACTCTGAACAAGGTCTGGGCTGAGGCAAGGAGTGGAGAGAATGTGGTTAGCTGCTGCAAGAAGGAAAGGGGTTTTTTCCTGCCTTGCTGCTGTGTGAGAAACTGAGGGTGAGTGGGTTCTTGTAGCGTGCTAGAAAGTGGTTCTATTTAAGTTCTGTTGGGGGCTGAATGAGTTGCTGTTGATTGTGGTTGATTACAAGCCCTGCCCCCTACTGTGCAGGGCTCTGCGGTGCTTGGTGCTTGGTAGGAAGTGATGTTTTGAAACAAAAGGCTCCTCACCAGAGGCAGGGCTGAGACAGCTGGGCTGAGGCAAGGAGTGGAGAGCATGTGGTGAGCTGCTGCTAGAAGGTAAAGGTTTTTTTTTTGTCTTTCTGCATTTCGGACTGTGGGGCCTGAAACTCTGCACAGGTTACTCTTGGAATATACTTGGAAGGTGATGATGTTGACATAAGGCCTCTTTCCAGTCACCTGCATGGAGTGTGCCATGTTTGTTTTCCTCCCAGAAGAGAAGACGGACTTCACTTGTCAGAAGTGTAAGCTGGTCAGGCTTTTGGAGGAGAAGATTCAGAGCCTGGAGGAGAGGATCACCACCCTTCAGGAAATCAAGGAAGGGGAGGATTTTACTGAGACAAGCCTGGGGGCTCTGCACAAGCATGAATAAATAAGTCCAAAAGAAGAAGGAAGAATCATAGAGTTGGAAGGGGCCATACAGATCATCTAGTCCACCCCCTGCCCAGTGCAGGATCAGCCTATAGCATCTCTGACAAATATTCATCCAGCCTCTTCTTGAAAACTGCCAGGGGGGGGGAGCTCACCACCTCCTTAGGCAGCTGATTCAACTTTTGAACTACTCTGACCGTGAAAAAGTTTTTCCTAATATCCAGCCAGTACCTTTGTGCATGTAATTTAAGCCCATTGCTTCGGGTCTTACCCTCTGCTGCCAACTGGAACAGCTCCTTGCCCTCCTCCAAATGACAGCCTTTCAAATATTTAAAGAGAGCAATCATGTCCCCCCTCAACCTCCTCTTCTCCAAACTAAACATTCCCAAGGCCCTCAGCCTTTCCTCGTAGGGCTCATTCTCCAGACCCCTGATCATCCTCGTTGCTCTCCTCTGCACCTTCTCGATTTTGTCCACATCCTTTTTGAAGTGGGGCCTCCAGAACTGCACACAATACTCCAAGTGTGGCCTGACCAAGGCAGTATAGAGAGGGGCTATGACTTCCTGAGATTTCAACGCTATGGCCCCTTTGATACAACCCAAGATTGAATTAGCCTTTTTTGCCACCGCATCACACTGACTGCTCATATTTAGTTTACAGTCCACTCTTACCCCAAGATCCCTTTCACATATACTACTCCCCAGAAGTGTATCCCCCATCCAGTATTTGTGCTTCCCATTTTTGTGGTCCAGATGCAATACTGTGCACTTGTCTTTGTTGAATTGCATTCTATTCACAGCTGCCCACTTCTCCAGAGTATTCAGGTCTTGTTGAATTTTAATTCTATCTTCTTGGGTGTTTGCTAATCCTCCCAATTTGGTATCGCAGCAAATTTAATGAGCAGCCCTTCCACTCCTTCATCCAGATCATTAATAAAAATATTGAAAAGTACCGGGCCCAAAACCGAGCCCTGCGGCACCCCACTGGACACCTCCCTCCAATCTGATGAAATGCCGTTGACCACCACTCTTTGGGTGCGGTCCTCTAACCAGTTCCCTATGCACCGAACTGTCCTATAGTCCAGTCCACAGTCTTCCAGTTTGCCCATCAGAATGTCATGGGGGACCTTATCAAAAGAGTTGATCTCCCTTCTGAGCCTCCTCTCAGTTCTGCAGCACAAACCAGAAGACATGGACTAAGGCAACGCTCTGGTCCACTGGAGCTCAAGAATTGTTTTGAGGTGCTTGAGATGTTGACAGAGATGAGTAGGAGAACCACAAAGACCTCGAGGAGGGAGTGAAGAGGGCATGGGGCCACACAAAAGTGGAAGAAAATGGAAAGTGGTAGTCGTCAGGGACTCTCTGCTCAGGGGTATGGAACGTCATGTGTCCAGGCCAGATCCCCTACTCCGAGAGATGTGTTGTTTGCCAGGGGCCAGAATTCAGGATATTACAGACTGACTGCTGAAACTGGTCAGACCGACTAATCAGTACCCGTTTGTGCTGGTTCACATGGGAACGAATGACACGGCTGCGAATACCATCGCAAGAATTAAAGAGGACTATGAAGCTCTTGGAAGGAAGTTGAAGACAGTGGGGGCACAGGTGATATTCTCTTCTATCTGTCAAAGGAAGAGGAATGCGAAGGGAGCAGACCATACTTGAGGTGAATCATTGACTGAGGCAGGAGCGCTTTGGGTTCTGGGACCACGGAATAAATTTTCTTAGAGAAGGCCTTCTGGCACGTGATGGGC
Source organism: Eublepharis macularius (assembly GCF_028583425.1). Lineage (NCBI taxonomy): Eukaryota > Metazoa > Chordata > Lepidosauria > Squamata > Eublepharidae > Eublepharis > Eublepharis macularius. The sequence goes on along the minus strand of NC_072793.1, from coordinate 13,470,902 downwards.
TTCACCTCTCAAGGTCAGGGAAGAAAATGTTTGGAAAGAACCTGGAGAGCTTCATCAGGAAAGCTTTAAACTGATGCCACAAGGGGAAGGGGATGATCAACATGAGGATTTCAATGAAGAAGTGATAACAGCGGGGGCCCACCTGGGTAGGACAGATCAAACAAATATATAAGGGTACAAGTGACTATATACCAATGCCTGAAGTATGGGTAATAAGAAGGAAGAGCTTGAGCTTCTCTTGCAAACAGAGGGCTACAATATAGCAGGAATGACTGAGACTTGGTGGGATGATTCCCATGACTGGAATGTGGTAGTGGATGGCTACGAGTTGTTCAAGAAAAACTGGAAGGGTAGATGTCAGGCTATGGATGACAAGATACTGCAGACAGATCTCTGGTCCATTTGCAGTATGACACCAGTACTAAGTCAAATGTATTTTATTCAGAAATCAGTTCATTTCAAGATACAGTTCCATAGGTCTACTTAGGAGTAATATAAACATCTAAGCAGCTCGACTAGAGATTGACCAGAATGACAACACGGGAAAGAAACAGTTCTTTTCTAGTTCACTCTTCTCCTCCCCCTCCCAGTTATCAGCAAAGTTTCCCCGCTCCTTCTCTGTGAGAACATTTTACATATTTGTGCTATCACGCTTCGTTGCCAAGGAGAAAGACATATCATAGTCTGAGAGGAAGCCCAAGGTCATAACAGTAGAGTCCAGTAGATAGCCACCTGTAAGCTTGATAAACAGTTATAACACTAACAAAGAGCAAATCAAAGTACATCAAGCCTCTGTTTACAAATACCAACATCAAGCATCCAGCACTGAGCAGTAGAATCAAAATTGGCATGGATGGCTGGGCAGAGACATACATGACAGTAGAAGAGGAGGCGGTGTGGCATTGTATGTGAAGAGAGGACCTGATTGTCATTAGAATACACTTCTCATTAGAATACTCAACATTAGGAGATTATATAAGAAATCATGTGCTACAAAAGAGAACTTGGTGAATTTTCTTTCAGCAGTCTGTTTATTGAGTACATTTACAGGTTTAGAGGCAAACACAGATTATAAGATCCTTTAACTAAAAACATCACAGACTGAACCGGGGTCCTTTCACATGCAAAGCATGTGTTCTGTTACTGAGCCATATCCTTCCCTTTTGACCCCTGGCTTCTTTGCCCTGGAGAAAGCATGGAATTTTTCCCCATTGGAAACAATGGGGACAAGTAGGATGTTCAAGAGCCTGTAGAACTAGACCCCTTAATCCAGTTCACTTGGAACTTGGATGGTCTTTAGTGGTCAGGAAGGACTAGGAGCCCTACAAGTTTGATGCTGTTTGCTTGAAAGCCACTCCAGCTCCCCCATCCCCGAAATAATTTCTTATAGGGAATAATGGACCTGAAAAATCTCAGAATTTCCAAAACAAATCAAAACTGAATCCAAACTCTGAAGAGATTAGGGACCTGAATAACCCAGAATACAAGTGTAATATTTTCTGTTTTAACCTTGCCTCTGGCCCATTATTACTGCTCCTCCTTATATTACCTTAAACTTTTACCTCAGGAGGGCCCTGAATACTTCAGGTATTCTCTACTTTAGCCAAGCTTGAGATAGGGATTCCAGGTGCCTGTGCAAAGTGCAGGAACACGCCACCACCTATGGCATCTTGACTTGTGTGACCTATATATTGCTGCCTCCCTGACTCCCTCAAAAGGTTTTCATTGCCACCAAAGTGGCGCCTTAGACCTCGTCTGTTTAACTGCTGTTATAGGAAGGCTTTGTTTTAGATGGCAGTATGACAGAACAGTTAGTGTATGTAAGTGACTGTGAGGTAAAAAAGGGACCCCTTTTGCTTAAACAAAAGTAGACTTTATGTGTAAGTACATATGTGTGATAGCTGCAGAGTACTGATAAGAATATTGGTTTCAGAATAGGTTTGTAAGCCCGGTAGTTTCAAAAATAGCTATATATTCTTAAAGGTATATTCACAGATCCAGTCACAAAAACTAATTTCCCACACAGAATAAACACTCCTCTCATCCACACTGACATAGATTTCCTCAGGCTTTCCTATACACCTTACCTGACTTGGATAGAATAACCTCTGTCTGAGATACACACAGACTGACCCAGGATCACACACAGTTTGCCTGTTTTAGCTAGAATTTCTCAGAACTCCATACTGATTCACTGAACTTCACAGAATGAAACCCCTTTCAGGCTTCCACACCGTTTGCCTGACTTAGCCAGAATATACGCTTTTCCTCAACACGTGGACTAAAAGCTGCAGTTCACTCCACTCCCTATGGTACAGCTACCGTCCAATCACGGCACAGTCCATTCACCTATCTAGCCCCCCTTTCTTACTTTAAATCCGCAGTAACCGATATTCAAAACCCCACATTAACCAGCAGAAATAAAATACAAAAACTCATTTACAAGCAAAATATTACAACCAGCATGAAAACTGTTCCCAAAATTTAAAAACTCAATTTTTTTCAAGTGTACATCCCTAACTATCTCAAACTTCTAGTGAAAATCACTTCAGTTTCAAAAGCAGTTTGTGTTGAGGGGGTGCAGATTATAATGAGATAAATAAGGTAGCAGAGTAGCAGAGTTTGATATTAGTGCAGTGGAAATAAGTAGACAGACTTCAGTGGTTCTAGCTCTATAAAATACTACATAACAGGATAAAAGGGATACATTTGGTAGGAAAATAATAAACAACTGACTACATCTTGAAGGCTAAGCTAGGAATTTAGAGAGAAACTTAGAGACTGAGACTGAACTGAGACATACTTAGAACAGACGGAAACAAAGAGCAATAAAACCTTAGTATATGTTGCTAGCTAATTGCCCCCCAATAAACTGGCTCATCCAATAGACATTCCTAGATTCCTTCATTAAGACCAAAAAGACTCCTCTTTCTACTGTGGGAACTTTTTCTCGCAGCCTAAGTGGTCCTATGCTAACTAGCTATCTGACTAAACAAACAGAGTAACAATTTAACTCTTCCATGACCGAACGTAGGACACTTGCAAACAAAACCTAACAGTTTGCCATACAGACCAGGAGGGAGGGGAGAGCTGCTGTTAAAGAAAACCAAATCCTAAAGCCTCCTTCTTTGGAAGCTTCCATACTGTTTTATATACCTTACAGTTCGGGACAGTGTAAATTTGTTGTTTAATAATTCGGATTTTTAAAAAATTAAAACAAGATTTTGTGCTCTGCTTTCATGCCCTCACAGAAATCTGTTGAAAACAATAGGGCTCACTCATACTGAACAGTCACAGGATTACAATCAACGTCTGTCTAGTCCAGAACATAACAGTCGAGCAAGCACCATATTAACAGCCCTCTATAACCACTTGCTTCAGAATCTCCCTTTCTTCCCCTCAGTGCGTCTGCAGATATAATTTATGAGGCAAGCTCATTTTGACAGAATAATTTTGCTAGCAAATGGCACAAATTGCTCTGTGTTTTCAGTACATTGTAATGCCAAGTGCAGGATGTTTTAAAAATAGCACTTTCAGTATTGAGTGCTAACAAAGCAGAAATACTTCTGCCTCTGTGCTTGATTTGCAGTCGGATATAAAGGAAAACTAGGAGCTGTGTGTAATTATTGTCTTTTGCTGGTGATGCATATGTGTGTTGAAGGGGGAGAAACTATACCCATTTTCAATCATTTTTTTAAAAAAAGTTGTTTTCTGAGTACGCCGAAGGACTTTTGAATTGACATAGCTTTTCTGAATGAAATGCACGCTTAATTTGAAAAATAGGAAAGTGTGAATAATATCTACTATCAGCAGGGCAGAACTGACTGAAATGCCAAAAAGGAGCCATCTGTAATTCATAGTAATAGTTCCTGCAAGTATTTGCCAGGACTCCATTTTAGGACATGATGCTATAAAAAGTTTTTATGAAAAAGCATCCTCCAAACACTGTCTTGATCTTGAACCCAACGTACTTTATGCCACATTTAAAGTAGAAGTAACAGCCAGCTTTAATAGTCTCTGGTGCACCCATGGCTATGCCCTATTAACACGGCCTTTAAGAAAGTTAAGCAAATCTGAAAATAGGGGAGTGTCAAACTGACATGCCCGAAACAAAGAAGGAACAGCAAATGGTGCAAAAGGAAGAATTCCTTAATTATAAGTAACCCCTACGCATTTTGCTTCAGCTTTGTCAAGGGGATCTATCAGTACAAGAATGTATGAATAGACAATTAGTACAACATCTTAAAAATAATAAAACATAATCAAAATAGTAATACTTACGATCAGGGCTTTTTTCTGGGAAAAGAGGTGGTAGAACTCAAGACCGCACAATGGCGTCACTTTGGGTCAGCTGGAACAAGGGGGGAGTTTTAAAAAGTTTAAATCGCCCTTCATGAAAATGGTCACATAGCTGGTGGCACCGCCCCCTGATCTCCAGTGGCGCAGAGTGCAATCTAAACTCCCCTCTGTCTGGAGATCAGGGGGCGGGGCCACCGGCCATGTGACCATTTTTAAGAGTTGCCGGAACTCCGTTCCACCACGTCCCCCTGAAAAAAAGCCCTACTTACAATTAAAGAATTGCATGACAGGCTCAGGCAAAAGTACTGTAATAGGATCAAACTAGACATGATATGGAACATCCATTGTTAGTGGCATTAGTGGAGGGGGTGTACATATTTCCTGTATACTTTCCCCAATGGGCAAATAGCAGCTGGGAGAGTAATTTAAAATTAAATGCTGTTTAATGGAGGAGAGGAGGCTAAATAACCTCCTCCCTTTCCCAGAACCTGATTCTATTTCCTCCTTCCAAGACTGCCTTGATGTGAAAAAAAAAGTGATTATAGATGTCCTGCATCACTACATGCCCCTAAGTTTCCAATGCACTTGATCAAATGGGTTATGGAAAACATGGAGATATTCCAACAGGCTAAAATCCAGTATAGCTCCGTACGTAAAGTGTTGAATTTCAATGTGTTAGTCCTGGGTTCAACTCCTAAGTCAGACCTTGAGTGTATACATACAACCATTTCTGAACATCTCTTAGAATAGCTTCCAACCATTATAATATCATGGTACAAGACCCCATCCAGTGTTGCTAGTCTGAAAACTGTACCAATATACTGGGAGGAACCTCACTTTTTTGGAAGGGGAGGCACCGCTATCCACAGATTCTTGACCTTTTAAGGGATCTATGTGTTCCATTTGGTGTTAAAGAGACATCTGATCCACTACTGCTTTTGCATTTTCAGCTGGCTGGTTTCCATTTTGTTCCTTCCTCCCAGAAGACCAAAGGTGCAATCTGATACACCACCATTTTATCTCTGCATTTTTGCTGAGCAGTCAACACAGGATGCATGCATGGGCTGACACTTCTTTTTCTGCACACTTCTTGTTTGTTACTGGGAACTACTTTTGGCTCTTTCCTTGTTCTACTCAAAGAACTAAAGAAACCTGCAGAAACAGTTTGCCCCAGAGACCACAGTGAGACAAGAAAAATTAATGTGTGCACTATGGATAATGACAACTCTACATCACTATCTCTAAGAAGTGTCCTTTTCTCCTTGTATTTCATAACCCAGTTATTTCTGTAACAGGACTAAGAAGCATGTTTATTTAGTTTTTAAATTCATTTATACCTCATACTTCCCCCTAACAGGCATACAAGTCAGCATACAATAATAATATTATATTATTATATAATATTATATAATCTTTAGAGTCAGATTACAATAATAAAATCTTTATTCATTGAAAAGGAAGCTGATTAAACACACCTCATGTAAGAATCAAGAGCAAGAAAACTCAATCTGTACATTTAAGGCCACGGCTGTTGCTAATGAATATTCTTAAGGTAATTCATTACCAGCTAAGTTATAGCACCAACACATATTTCAAGTTACTACTCAAACCTGTTAAAACTGTTAAGACTCAGACTGCAGCTATAGCACCAGAGCGTTGTTAAGTTGGCAATAAAAATGAGGCTATGATTTGCTAAACATAGAAGCTAAACATACAGGAACACTCTCAAATGTGATCCTCTATATGCAGTCTGAATTGGTGCAATCCACTTTCTACCTTGGGTCTCTGCCATCTCCATTCCCCTCAATGTCTGAACCTGGGCTTGTACCTTTGGTGGGGGCATGGCACAGGATCAGGAGAGCTTCTTAGGCAGGGGAAGAGCAGGTAGTGGGCTATCCCTTTCTTCCCAGCTTAACATAACCTAAATGTCCCTCAGTCAGGTCTGCTGCAAGTGGCTATACACTAGAGTCAGTTTCAGGGAAAGTGATGGTGGATTGAGGCTAGTGCACTTGGGCTGGTTGCAGCGTTATTTGGCTCGTCTTGGAAAATAAGGTGGGTTTGTTAGTTTGAAAAAGCACCAAGACAAAACAAAGAAGGAACAGCAAATAGTGCTTAATTGCTTAATTGAATGCCCTAATTAGATGGCTTGGGACGTCTTACTGCCAGTGCTATTGCTCGGCTTACATTATTGTAGCCAGAACGATGTTCTGCTTGTCGCTGGCAGCGAAAAGCAGTTTGTATTACTTTTCGATATTTTTGTGCTACTGATACAGATGTATTCTCTAACAGGTTTTTTTTTCCCCTCCTTCCAAAAAAATGTCTTTCTTATATAGGATCCTAAATATTTCAAATCGGAGAAGACTGGGAGAGGCCTGCTAAAAGAGGGCTGGAGAGACACTCACCAGCCCATCATGTGTTCCTACAAGTTGGTGTCTGTGAAATTTGAAGTATGGGGACTTCAAACTCGAGTAGAACAGTTTGTTCACAAGGTGAGTGAAGGACAGTGTCCCTGCACAGCTCTTTCCCTGTCCTTATCTTGTGCATGATCAGAATATACATAAGTCATGGAGCTGTAGATCTGATTTCAGAGTTTTTTATTATATATTCTAAACTGAGAAGGGTGAGTATAAACCTTTTTCACCTATTGAGAAACTGCTACTTCCTCTTTTGATATGCAAGACAGAAACCTAGATATCTGAAGTGTAACTATTCTACATTTCCCACTTCTGTCTATACAAGAAACAGGGAGAGAGGAAAAACTTTATACACACACACACACACACACACACACACACACACAGACATACTTACTCATACAGGTCAGTTATCATTTATGTGCTTGGAATGTTGCATATTTTGCTTATATTTCATTCAATATCAGAAATGAGTGAAGAGGAACAAAGTGGGAAAGGAACTGCAGCAAACTGTAACACAGGATGAGGATTTGTCAGTGTTAGAATATGAATATTGTTCATTCTCATTACATGTGTTTCCTCCTTCTGATGCTTGGAAAATTGGTGCATGCTTAAAACCATCCTATAATAAATGAGCAGTTGTTATGAAGAATTCTTCCATATCTTAAAGGCCTTGGAAATAATTCCATTTATCTTTGAACTATGTATGAAGAAGCAAGTTTCTGATTTGCTTTTTGAAGAGCATTTTGTGTAGTGAAGCCTGCCTAGAAGTGTTATGCGTTAATAGCAGCTCAAAACCAAGGAATACATAAAATGGTTGTTGTGGATTTTCTGGGCTGATCTCTGTCTTTTGGTGCTACACCTCTGAAGATGCCAGTCACAGCTGCTGGCGAAACGTCAGGAACTACAATGCCAAGACCACGGCTATACAGCCCTGAAAATCCACAACAACCATCGTTCTCCGGCTGTGAAAGCCTTCGACAATACATCAATACATAAAATGTCTACCATTTCTTTAATACAGCGGTTTTATTACAGCTCTCATGAATAGATGATTGCTTGTCTCAAATTTAATCCATGCAGAGAGGTCACAGTTTCACTGATAGTACCATGTTTATAGTTTGTTGGCTGATCATTGTATGTGCCTTTACAAACTCAGTCATGTTCTCAGGCTGTGAAAGAAAAATTCATGCAAGTTGTGGAGTTAGGAATCAGGACCAAAATGTAGCATTGTGTCTTCCATGGTGTCACGAGTTCCACCTAGTTTAATTCAAGATCTTCAACCTAGTAACACAGAGTCAATCTGCACTTTTAGTCTGCACATACTTTTTTAGGCTTTTCTGGTTGTTTCTTCCTTTACTAACATTCCAATATATGAAAGCTAGGAGAATAAGACAGCAAAGAGTGCTGGGAAAAATTTAGTACTAGCCACAAACCTTGATCTGTGACTTCAGCTTTTGTGACCTTCCTCTCTGTAGGCTGGCTCTCTCAGTTGGGGGACCTCTGCCAAGTTGTTAAGGTGCCCAGACTTACCACTAAATCGTTTTATAGGCCAGTTGTTTAACTCAGTAAGTAGTATCTGAGAAGTAGAGCAACATGTATGCTTGCAATTCAGGGACTTTCCAAAACAATGCCCATCACCTTTACGAATCTACTCAATATGACATCACTAATAGGTTGTAAGACTAGCAGGATCAAAGTTTTACCTATACAGATATCAAAATGTTGCAATGTCAGACACCGATTAACAAATACATTTTAAAAAATCATTTGGGTATACCAAATAATCTGCAAAGTACAGTAGTCAAAATAGGATCAGATGAACACTATCTTACTTTTAATATATTTCTAGTACTTAAAATTAAGTGATGAATCAGGTTTTTAGTTATACACACCTTCCTATCCGTGCATGACTAAAAGGAAATCAGATGCCCAGGTGAGCATGCTCTATTGGTTTCTTGTGTGCTTACTAATAGGATCGCTTTTCCCCAAATAGAAAGTTCAGTAAACCAACCCCTCACCTAAATGCTTCTAAGATTTACCAGCATACATTGAAGGGGGAGTCCTGCCATTTGGAACATGTCTGGACTGAGACCTAGTGCAAACATTTTGTAGAATGTTATTTCTGATTTTTTGTATAGGTGTCCTTATCCTTGTTCTGTTTTATAGGTAGTCAGAGATATATTGCTGATTGGTCACCGACAGGCTTTTGCATGGGTCGATGAGTGGTATGGTATGTAATTTGTTAATTAAAAATATATGGCATTCATTCTTAACACATCCTTAATAGTCGAGAATGAATTTTAGAACAAGATTGGGACGAACTAGTATTCTGTTTTAAATATGATAATTTTGATCCAAGCATTCCAGTGGACTTTTTTTTTTTAGAATTTGGGGATATATGTATTGTAGCTCCAGCTACAATCCCAAACCAGTGTTGGCATCCTCCAGTTCATCTTCACTCATCTCAGCATTGGAAGCTCTTAGAATATCAGTTTTGCCTCATGTTACTTTCATACTAAGGCTACTTTAGATATCACATAGAACTAAGGTTCACAAACTGGGAGTTATGGAATTGGGAGGTTTAAACCAGGGCCGTTTCCAGACGGCTGTCCTGCACGCGGGACGTCACGCCACGTTTCTGATCGTGCCGGGGAAAACGCAAAATATCGCGTTTTCTCGCGCGAGTTTTGTGCAACGTCGCGCAAAACTCACACAAGAAAACACGATATTTCGCGTTTTCCCCGGCACGATCCGAAAAGTGGTGCGACGTCCCGCGTGCAGGACAGCCGTCTGGAAACGGCCCAGGATCTGAAGTTGCTATATTGCCAAATCAGGATAGAGCGAGTTGTCAGGAATTTGAACTGAGCGGGATTGCAGGGAACAGAGAAGCAAACACGCAATCCCACAGTCTCTTCCCAAATTCCAAACCATGATTCTGTGTTATATCTGCATCAGCCCATAATTTTAACTTCTGTATATTTTAAGCCTATTAATAGATAACTGAGGAAAATGCAGTATTATACTGGCATGTTAAAACTCACTTAAGAAATACAGTTTAAATCCTACTGGTCCTGAAGTGCACACACCCTGAAACAAATACATGCTAGGCAAGAGTTATTTATAGGAATGAGTTCTGTGAACGTTACCAAATGAGTCTGAACAATAAGTTCACATCATATTTGTAAATGTTTGGTGAATCAATCTCAACCAGGGCTTTTTTTCAGCTGGAACGCGGTGGAACGGAGTTCCAGCACCTCTAGAAAATGGTCACATGGCCGGTGGCCCCGCCCCCTGATCTCCAGACAGAGGGGAGTTGAGATTGCCCTCCGCACCATGCGGCGCGGAGGGCAATCTAAGCTCCCCTCTGTCTGGAGATCAGGGGGCGGGGCCACTAGCCATGTGACCATTTTCAACAAGGGCAATTTAAACTTTTAAAAACTCCCCTCTTGTTCCAGCTGACCCAAAGTGATGTCATTGTGCGGTCCTGAGTTCCACCACTGAGTTCCACCACCACCTTTTCCCAGAAAAAAAGCCCTGGTCTCAACCGTTCCCAAAATTCCTAACTGTAGTTTGGAATTAGGGGGAGGGGTTCAGAAGGGTTCCATTAAATGATTTGTGACTAATTCCCGTAATTTACCACTGCCATTGTGGTTAAATCATATGAGAGGACTATTCCATGTCAGTTCCTGAATATTTCATTTGACCTTTAGATAATCTATTACACCCATCTATTTCACTCATTAACTACCTGGCTAAGTGAATTGTTCAGTGGAAACTGACTTTAGTCCAGCTACATGAATTTAACTAGCTGTAAAACTAGGAAGGTATCAGAGGAGAGCTTTTCTTGTTCTGTTGCAGAAGTTTCATAAAACATGAAATGACAGCCAAGGATCAAATGAATACCAACTTCTCTCTTCTCATTGCCTTAGGGACAGTCTTAGACAAGGAAAGGACTCTGCACTTTGGTTCAATAAAAATGGTTATTGTTTCCTTTACATGGTATACCTCCTTCACCTCTGCAGAGCAATATCTCATGATCTTTTTGCTCACATTCTCTAAGAGAAATAGAATAAATGTTATACCCTTCTTATCAGTGGTATTAAACTTTTAGAAACAACCACTACACTGGCATGGCTCAGGGCTGGGTACAACTTGTCAGTAGGGAAGCAATAATCTCTCTCTCCATCCTATCATCAACGAGTCTGTCCTAAGCAGTTACACCCTTCTAAGTCCATTGAAGTCAATGGGTTTAGAAGGGTGTAATTCAACTTAGGCTGGTGCTGTAAATTGGGGACCAGGTAGGCTTTGTTTATTTAATCAGAGCTACTGGGCGATAGAGGGAGGAGATATGGCAGTCCTCCATCAACCAATATGGCTTCCCCCCCAACCACTGATGTGATCTGATGTCATTGCTGAGTGTGTTGGTTGAGGGACACTCTGTTTTTCCTGAAATAGGAAGGTTCGTTTGCAACGCATTACACTGTACATGCAGTTTTCCTGTACAGAAATGACATCCCTATAGGCAGGACTTTTTTTCTGGGGAAAGAGGTGGTGGAACTCAGTGGGTTGCCCTCGGAGAAAATGGTCGCATGGCTGGTGGCCCCGCCCCCTGATCTCCAGACAGAGGGGAGTTGAGATGGCCCTCCGCAGAGATCAGGGGGTGGGGCCCACCAGCCATGTGACCATTTTCAAGAAGTTCCGGAACTCCGTTCCACCACGTTCCAGCTGAAAAAAAGCCCTGCCTATAGGTAAATATCCCTATATAAATCTGCCCTGGGCAGTTTCCTTTCAGATCTGCCTGAGAAGATGCAGCAAATGTAGGAAACATTTTTTTAAAAAGAAAAAGTTTGCAGAAAGATGATGATCGAAATAGACTTGCACAACAGAAGAAATAACCCCAGGCAGCTGCAAATATAACAAGCAGCAAGAAGAAAGTTCAGAAGGGCTTGAACAACAATAGAACTTAGCATTTTTAATCTTCAAAGCACCGTTCACATACTAATCATCCTAGCAGCCTATGAAATAAGGATTATTATCTGCATTTTACAGATGGAAGAGGGACTGATTAGGTGACTTGATCAAAGGAAAAATAAATGTCAGAATCAGGATTAGTGCTGTCAGCAGTCCTTAGGAAAATGTAACACAGGTTCACAAAGGTGAAGGTCTGTTTGATGCTGAGCACTGGCCTGCTAGCTCTCCCTAGCTGACAGTGCTATGCCTTGAATGCATTCTGTCAAGGGAGAAAAAATACATAGTGGACGGAGCAAAAGAGAAAGTAAAATCAAGTTGGTTTTGCAGCCTCCTTCATACATTTTCAGCTCTCCCTGTGTTGCCCTGTTGTTCCATTTGAGCTGTTAGTTACCATGCAACCTCTAAATTCCAAGGGGGGCGGAATTATGGGGTGGGGGAAGACTACTGTTCCTGAATGTATGAGACGATTGGTGTTTCAGCTCACATCATTCTGCATATCCCATCTAATCTCAGCATGAACAGTTTCACTCTGAACTCTGCCATAGGTTTACATTAGGCATATATATTGGCACATTTTCTTCTCTCAGCACCCCATAGACTGAACATGGATTGATCTTTTATTCATTTGATCCGATATCGAGTCTAATGGCAAAAGGGAGTCAGACATCTAGTACTGACTGTGCTTAATTACCTGGACAGGTACCAGTGCTCCAAAAACTGTGCACCAAAACTGTTTCATACAAATCGCTATGAAGATCCATCTATTTGTCCCTCCTGCCGTTGTGCAATGTTTTAGTTTTAAGTAATATGTATATTTCAGCCAACATAACATTTTACATTTTAAAACTATTTTAACAAAAGCTGATTTCAGCCTCAAGAGTAAAAAAAACTCCCTGGGACAAGACCATATGCTAAACCCTTCTCCAGGTCTGTTTCTTTCTCTGCTCCTTGCACTTTATCCTTATTAAAACGAGTTAGCATATTACTCTGTTAATTTAATGCATAAGCTGAGGCATTATATCACAAGAACCTGAAGCACTTGGTCAGCTAAAACTGTCCTGGGCATGATGTTTAACTGCAATAAATCTAGCTTGTGGCTATGCATGCCCAGAACTGAGCATTTTGATTTTAGCCATTGGCTGTTATTCAACATCCGTTATGACTAAAAAAGATTCAACATAAAAGTGACTTTCTCTTTACATGTGTTCTAAACATGAGATTGATTGGGGAAAACTCCAACTCAGATCGCTTTTAATGTGTGACCCAAAATAGATAGAGGGTGCAAATTAGCTCTCATGTGCTCACAGAGGCCAGAAGGGTATCTTCATTCCCTCCTTTCTACTCTGCATGTTTTAACTAGCAAAGAAGGGCCCTAGAGGGAGGGCAAGTTATCCTACTGCTGATTCCACGTGTCTTCCCAGGAATGAATATAGGATATGGGCAGACAGCACAGATGCATGGAACCAGCTGCAAGACAGGTGGGGGGGGGCAGCTGTAAAACAAATCATCCTCCCTCTTTTCCTGCTTCCTTTTCTCCTTCCCACCCACCAGCCAACCTCCCTTAATCTCCCCTTGTCTTTAGCTTTTCATTCTTCCCTTCCCAAAAGCCTCTCCCAAGGCTCAGTTGCTTGGTACCAGCCTGCCCACTGGACAGGCCTGGTGCCATGTTTTCTGGTGCCTGAGGCCGGGGGCAGCTTCAGCACTGTTGCTGCTCCCGCGCACAGCGTGCACACACACACACACCTGGACTGCATGATAACATCACGCAGCAGGCAGCTGGGAGGGCGTGCGTGCGTCCTCTCAGCCGTTCCGCTCAGTTGCTCCGCATGCCGCCCCGGCAGCCTGCTGCGCCTGGCCAGGAGCGCATGGTGGTGGTGGCACCATGGGGCAGCTGAACTGGAAGGCTGAGAGGCTGCAACAGCTGTGGGCCAGGCGCGGCAGGCGGCCGGGGCGGCGCACAGGTGGCTTCCCAGCCCTCCAGTGCTGCCACCACCAGCTCCATAGCACACACACACACGGCACCCTCTCCGGCGCCTCAGCCCTCAGGGTGGCTGCCAGACCTGCCCCTATGGACACTCCGGCCCTGCCACTGGACTGGGCCCAGCTGCACAGTGGGGAACCTGCAATGACATTACTCTGTACCCTTCTCCTCACACTATTTCTTTCCTCTTGGGAGCCTATATCCTCAACTCCCCTTGTTCCCTTCTCTCCGTCCTACCCACCTACTGAATTGCATCTGCCTCCCATCTTCAGCTACAGTTATTTTACTTCGTGCATACCCCACTTTTCTCCCCAATGAGGACCCAAAGCAGCTTACATCATTCTCTTTGCCTCCATTTTATCTTCACAACAATCCTATGAAACAGGTTAGGCTGAACGTGTGTGTAAATGACCCATAGCCTCCAAGTGAACTTCCACAGCAGAGTGGGAATTCAAACCTGGGTCTCTAACCTCTACTGACTTTCATGGGATGGCTGCTGTTGAACAATAGTGAGCATCCGGGCCTGGGTGAATCTTGCAAGTTGCATGGTATCAAATCGCCCAGTGGTTGCTGGTGGGCCTTGCCCTGATAAGTCCTCCCTCAAAAGCCAAAATAGCTCTGGAAAGGGCCATACCGCCTCCCCCTGCCTTTTACTGTCAGAAACTAAGTCTTGAAGGCTACTGTACTTTTGCAGTTGTCTAGCAACGGCTACTGAGGACCTTTGTTTGTTAAAGCTATAAGCACTGCTTTTATCATTTGTATGGGGGGGGGGTTTAACCCCCCCCCCCACACACACAATTAAAAAGATTTCAGATTTTTCTGCAAACCTGGAACTTTTCTTGGATTTGTAGAAGTATCTGTCTTGTCTGTCCATGACCTCAATCTCCAGATTTAAGTATCGACAGATGAGAATTAGATATATTGATGTGCTAAGACAGCAACAATCTGCAATCTGCAAGTACTGAGTATATTTACAGTTTTGTTAGTAGGAAATTAAGGCATTATACTTACAGATTTTATAAATATGACTAATAGTACAATTTTATATGCCAATGCCTAATTCATATGTTTAAAAGACCATGTGGTGGACATAGCCATGATGAAGATTTCGGATCAGATGTGTACCTGTAGTTCCATGTTGAAAACCCAATTCCCAAGCATTCAGATTGGGACCAAGGCATATGAAGAGCCATTTTCCTGCCTTGAAATAGTCCCAACAAGCCACTATTTTCCCTGTTGCTAATACTTATGTTTAGCCATCAATACATGTAAGTTTCCCCAACAGTACCAATAGCAGCTCCTGGATCTTAAGCCTCTTCTCCTCATGCGCCATAGTCCTAGTCTGAATTGGGCACCTTCGTGCCTGAAAATTCCCAGCACAGAACCCCATGATCACATCTGTTGACAGTCAATGTGTCTACCACATGGACTTTGTAATGTTTATTGGCCTAGTAGAGCAGTAAAATAAGGCTTGACAAGAAAATATAGCATATATTTCAATTTCCTCAATTTTTTCCTGTTTTTTCCCAAATCTTTTTCCTATTTGCATGGCTTCCACATGTACAGAAACTTTAGTTCTCTATTCCTATCCCCTTCATTCTACTTATATAGTTACCAAGCTACTGAAGCAGAATTGGCTGCTCATAACTGCCTACCAGAGATGGGAAGCTGCCCTGCCAAAATAGTCATATTGTATATATTTGCTTTTGAGAAGTGTGATCATAGCACTTACATTTTACTGGAAAACTCGTTTTTGCATATAAATTGCTACCACTGGATAATATAAAATTAGTTATCTTGACTTTTAACACTTTGCTGCAGAAGAAAAACGAGGGAGGACCTTCTTTCAAGTAGTTCATTCTTAAATTGTCAACACATCTTCAATATTTGTTACAAATGTCAAGCTAGATTTTCAGTGGGGTGTGCATATCAGTTGACAGCACCATGTGAATTCAATGTAAAGTAATGTACAACAGCTGAGGATTCGGCCTACTGTTAAAATGAGGAATCGGCTACCCGAAGTGCCGTCTTGTGCACTAATCCCCCGTCCTAAGCTTATTTACTCAGAAGAACTGTTTACTCAGAATCAGTGGGTCACTTCCAGGTAAGTGCGTTTAGAATTTCAGCCTAAGAGGCTATTTAGCTTTGCTGCGAGGAAATATTATTTCATTGTTTGTTATTAACTCCAGTGTTGTAAGTTAAGAGCATGCATTATGCCTGGCAAAAATGCTTCTGATCATGCAATTAACATCGCCTACAAGCTTCTTTGATCGAAGTTTAATGTTTCATTCTAACTGGGGGCGGGGGGGGGGCGGGGGGCACTCTTATACTAAAATACGGTCATCCCTGGCTCATAGAAGTAAACAGATTGTGTTAGGGCTTATTGTTACAGCATGGTGAGAAACTGATGTACTAATTCTTACCCCTATTATAATGGAATTGATTAGTATACAAGATCCTTTCCTAACAGAGAAGAGAGTATACAGCCCCTGAATAGTGAAGCTCCATGTGAGCACTGGAGTTCTGCAGAGCTTTGGAACATACCCAGTGTTTACAGTGCCTAAGTGTATTGGTTATGAACAATTCTATTAGATAGCTCTAGAATACAAACTACTGGCATACCTTGCTGTATTTGGACATAGCTTTCGTAGAGTTTAAAATATTACATTATTTCATTGGTTCACCAGTATTCAACAATCACCTGATAAGAGTGTTTGAGTTACATAATCTCTGAAAAGTGAACTGTATGTGGTACTGAAATAACAAAGGTGCCATCTTATAAAGAATACTGTAGAACTGGCCTGGATAGTTCTTGACAAGGTAAGTAAATTCTTGAGCTGTTCCTTAATCTCTTTCAGGAAATCTTCTAAATTCATTTTAGAAGATGTATGCCTCTAGTAAACACCTGCACACCTCAGCAGCTTTTTGCCTCACTCGCTTCACAAAAACATCCCGGTGTCCAAGCCTCCTTATCCCAGCCTCCTTATTCTTTGATTTTCCTTCAATTTAACCTTCTTATACCTTCCTTGGCTGGTTTAATTGTCTTTATCAGTGATCCTTTATAAAACTAGTTGGCTTCCTGCTGGTTTTTTTTTTTTTTTTTGGCTTTTGCTAGAAAGATTATTTGTCCCTAGATTCTTCCCTGTTATTTAAAGCTGGATTGAATTAATAGAAAATCCCAACATCTTGAACTTTTTTCAGATATGACTATGGAGGATGTTCGAGAATATGAGAGAAATATGCATGAAAAAACCAACATTAAAGTTTGCAATCAACATTCATCTACTGTGGATGAAATAGAGAGTCATGCCCAAGGAAGTGTATGTAGTGTCTTTAAAAATCTTGCCCATCGTCTCCTAGTATGAATAGAGAACAGTGGCCATTTCCAGACGGCTTACCTGGCTCTGGAACGTCGCGCTATCTTGTGGGGAAAACGCGAAATATCGCGTTTTCTCGCGTGAGTTTTGCGTGACGTCATGCGACGTCGCGCAAAACTCGCACGAGAAAACGCGATATTTCACGTTTTCCCCGCAAGATGGCGCGACGTTCCGGAGCCAGGTAAGCCGTCTGGAAACGGCCAGTGATAGGCTTTAGATCATATTCTGGCCAACAGGGATTCTTGTAGGAACAGGCTTCATCACCGCAAATCATCATCCTGGATTCTTTTTATGCCCCATTTTCACAATGGAATTGAAAGGATCATGGCAAAACTCAGGACATGTCCAGACATACATAATTGGAGTGGTGGGTCCACACACCACGTTTTGTTCAGATGCTGTTCAAACTGTTAAGATCTTGCTGTTTTCACTGAAACCAGCTGTGCATGTTTGTAATTGGTTATCTACCTACAACATCATAAGACCTACTCCCTTTACAAAACAATTTTTCAATGTTTGTGATGTTTATAATAAAGGACAAGAAACAGACATTCAATATATGCTGTATCTTTAAAATGATAGATAGCCATCCTGAAGTATGGCAAAAGCAGGTAAAACAATCAACTGAGAGTGTGACTACAAGTGACTTCCTTCACGTGGAGAACACTAGATTTTTCTTGCAAGGTTACCTGGGAAGTGAAGTCCGAGTGGTCCTTCCCCTCTTTGTTAGAATCGCTGCCTGAAGAGCCACAAGAGGGCTTCGTTTGGGGGCGGGCAGCTGCTACTTTCTCCCAGGGCGTCCTGCGGGCTGCCTGCTCCCGGGGAGCTGCTCTGGAGAAAGCGGCCACGTCGGTGAAGCTTCAGCCGCAGCAACAGTGGAAGGATCTGTCGCTGCGGCTGAAGCTTCACCGACGCTGCCACTTTCTCCAGAGCAATTCCCTGGGAGCAGGCAGCCCACAGGACGCCCTGGGAGAAAGTAGCTCCTCAGGCAGCAATTCTAACAGAGAGGGGAAGGACCACTCGGACTTCACTTCCCAGGTAACCTTGCGAGAAAAATCTAGTGTTCTCCATGTGAAGAAAGTCTCTTGTAGCTTTGCTCTGAATCAGTGTCCATTCCAGTGATTAGTATATTTGCCACAGGCATTCGGATGCTGAGTTATCCCAGCCTTGAATATATTAATAACCTTCCAATGAAAACAAAATTATCTGGTTGGGTTAATTGGGCATACCAGAAACTATTTTTTTAATCCGACTGCTTTGGATGAACAGGCACATGGTTCTCAAACATCCATACTAATGCAGCTCTTGAAACCACAGCCATCGAAGTCTGCAGTTTTTAGAACAGAGTCAGACAATGTATGCTCGAACGCCTCAGTTTTCCCCAGGCACAGAGCTCATGTTCTTTTGTGCACACAGATTTTCTCTCTATCATAAAATTATTAGAGACCATGTGCGCAAGAAATCCATGTGGGCTTGATCGCTGGATCAATATGCTAAGCTTTAGCTTGAGAACTTCATAACCATATTGAGTGCCCAGGTTGCATTAACCAAATAGTAAATGGAAAGGGCACAGAGCAGAGCAGGTGCAGTTATTTCACAGGTAAACGTTTTTGCCTTAGAAACAGGTAATGGATGCCTGCTCTGTCAATAATCCATTTGGCTATAGTGGGATTTTATGTGGAAGGACAATTTTATTTGTACAGAGCACAGTGAAGCAACCTAGTTCCATCAGTTTCCCTTACCACACTGCTGTATCCTTAATTCTCACACTATTCTACTACATTTCCACATTTTGTGGTTTGGCTTCAGTTCAGCCTTTAACATCAAGTTAATGAGTAGCCTTATAGTATTAACTCCAATGCAAATTGCTCTCTTCACTGGTTTTCCAAATAAACCTCACACAGAATTGATGAATAACTATTAGTGGAATCCTAAGCAGACCCTTCTAAGACCGTTGACTTCAATTGATTTAGAAGGGTGTAATTCTTTTTAGGATTTCACTATATAGCCCTGACCTGTATGGTCCTGGTAGCCTGATCTTGTCAGATTTCGGAAGATAGGCAGGGTTGGCCTGGCTAGAATTTGGATGGGAGACCACCAAAGGACAGAGTCTTTATGCAGAGGCAGGCAACGGCAAAACACCTCTGCATGTCTCTTGTCTTGAAGGCCCCAGCAGGAGTTGCCATAAATCAGCTACAACTTGATAGCATACACACATAAGGCAATTATATGTTTGAATGTTGAACCATTTGTCTATTATTGACAGATACCATTAATTTTTTCAGGAGGTTCTTTTATTTTCTGGGTACCCTCTGGGTTCATCCTCATATGGTTTCAAGTGAAATTAAAACCAAACTAGGTTTTTGTTTTGGAGAAACAAACTTTGCCCTGACAGTCAAAACACCATCCTGGCTTTGACCCAAGGCCTACAGTTCTTAGATGACCTTTTGCTGAACTTGCCTTGAATTTTGAAATGGTAGAGGGAAAATAACCAGGAATAACTCTTTGGAATTTTCTAGGGGAAAAAATTATGGTGAACTAATTCTGCCCTCTGGTGGAGACGTGCAGTGACACTTTCACAATTTGATTGAAAGTCAAAGTTTTTTGCTGATAAAACAACAATACATTCTTCGGTCTGGTGGCTTTTTGTAGGTGCTGTTATTAAGCAGCGTGATTCCTTTGGGTTTATATCCAGCAGCTGAATTCTAACAAATTTATCGCTTTTGTCAGTATATCAGGGAAAATCAAAGTACTTTTCAGCCTCAGATTCTTCTAATTTAAACTGGGCTCATCTGCCATCAGTGAGTTCATTGTGGAGTGAGGAGGCTGACCCAGTTTCTTTTCACATACTTATGTTTAACTGTTTATGAAGAAATAACAATTGTTCACTTCCAGCAGAGATGAGAAATAGTTCCAGAATTCAGTAGAAGGTTGCCACGAACACATTGACTTGGATCCAGCAGGATATCGCTGCCCCCTCCCTCCTGCTCCAGCCCCATTTGTCCCATGGAATGCTGCCCCCTTGGGACAGGGGACTCCCAGGAATAGCATGAAGGGGAGACTGGAGGTCTGCAGTTGGAAGCTGGGATTTGCATAAGTTGCTCCCCACCCCCCTCCAAATTTGAAGAAATTCTTCGCTGGATCCAAGCCACTGTGAGATCGTAAGAAAATGACATCTTATGTGTGTCAGAATATTACCAGTGCTGTCTTAGAATACAGCATCCTTGTAATGTATTAAATGACAGGTAGTTTTTGCAGTTATGATGCATCACTTCTTCTCTGTGAATATTTCTTAATTACACTGTTCTTTGAAATAAGGAACATGAGTCAAGCGTAGGTATGAAGTACCACTTCACTTGTTGGCTAGCACAATGGTCTGCCCCTTCACATAAACAAATCTGACACATTGAAAACAAGTATGCCAGGGAGGGGAGCTAAGGTCAAAATTACTCCCTGGCATCTAATGGTTTTCTATGAAGAGGGTTTTTTTTAAATATGGAGGAACATCCAGTCTTCTGGTCTGAAATGTCTTCTGGTCCAGGCAGAAACAAACTTACAGAATCCTAATTTTGAGATCAGTGCCAACATTCCAACGGATTTAAGTAAGAAGAGATTTATTTTTTCTGTAAAGAATTAAGGATATGAAGTGTACTCTATCTTAAAATCTGTTATTTAGAAGAATATGCATAGAAGAAATAAAGTATATGAAATATATGAAGGGTAGCATGCAAATAAAAACAAGAGTGTCAAGCTTAACACATAGTATAGAAAATTACTTTGAACTGTCTAGCATCCTGTTCCTAAACTGCAATATTTTGACTTCTACTCCATTATGACTTACCTATAAAACCCATATCAGGTATTTTTGTAAAGCAGTTTCAAGCACATTTGCAAGAAACTTCCGCCATTTTGAGAGAACTATAACGGAAACAAAGAAATAAATGGTTTGCATGTGTTTAGCCTGATCCAACTCCCATTTATTTCTGCCTTACTGAATGAAGAGAGATGCAAAAACACCATCACTGAGAGCAGCCCATTATTATGTGTCTTAATATTGGTGACCATGTGAGAAATGTGATACAATCAGGGCTTTTTTTCAGGGGGAACACAGGGGAACGGAGTTCCGGAACCACTTGAAAATGGTCACATGGCCGGTGGCCTCGCCCCTTGATCTCCAGACAGAGGGGATCTTAGATTGCCCTCCGCGCTGCTGAGCGATGTGGAGGGCAATCTCAACTCCCCTCTGTCTGGAGATCAGGGGGCGGGGCCACCAGCCATGTGACCATTTTATCCGAGGGCAACCCACTGAGTTCCACCACCTCTTTTCCCAGAAAAAAAGCCCTGGATACAATTAACAGTGCAACCCTAAGGAGAGTAACATCCTTTGTAAATCCATTGAAGTCAGTGGTCTTAGAAAAGTATGTTTAGGATTGCATTGTACGTTACTTCATTTGGCCAACAACTATGAGAAGGAAAGGACATTTCAGTGGCCATTTCTGAAAAAATTGGCTGAAGCTCCCCTTGACTCTAGAGTTGTAATATATTCATCTGCCCACTGGAATCAGACCTCTGGGTTAGCATTTATACATAGCATTTTGTAATGGAAATAAAGGCATGCACTGGTTCTAACATTCGTTTGTCTTTCTTTCCTTCTCATTGAAGACATGACTATGGATGAAGTCCGAGAGTTTGAACGAGCTACTCAGGAAGCCACCAACAAAAAAATTGGGATCTTCCCTCCTGCAATATCCATCTCTAACGTCTCCCTCCCTTCTTCGATCCGCAGCGCTCCTTCTAGTGCTCCGTCTACGCCTCTATCCACAGATGCACCTGAATTCCTAGCAGTTCCCAAAGACCGACCACGAAAGAAGTCTGCCCCAGAAACTCTCACGCTGCCAGATCCAGACAAAAAAGCTCTTTAAATCCAGCATGTTTTCTTATGACAGACCATGACTATTTGTAAAGCTTACAGCCCTTGTTTCATTTAAACAAATTTGACCAACCTAGAAGAATGACTCCCTCCCCTCCCTTGGCTTGTCCCTTAAACCAGTCGGCTAAATGCATGCAAGGACGTAGTTCCTGTGCTCTGATTCCCAAACTAAAGCTCTAAGCCATATGACAGATGTTGCTATCAACACAAAATTAAACAGCTTGCAAAGGCAAAAAAATCTTTGTAGCAACTGTAGTAAATGCAGATAATTCTTACAGAGAGAGAAACAATATTTGTGATTGGAGATGTTGTGAAGATTCATTAAAGGACACGTTGAAAGAATGAGGGACTGTTTAGGGACAGGTTCAAAGGATAGCACTTCTCGTTTCAAGCCATTAGATATCAATTTCTAAAGTCCATTCTACTCTCAGGCTGAGTGCACCTTAAACAAAACATTGGATCTGCTTCTCACTGAAAAAAACTTGAATACCAACAGTAATTATTTAGACTCTTGTTTTCTGAATATAACTCAGGATGTAGGGTGTAGCCAATGTATGCTTTAAGCTCTTCAAAATTAAAGAACCACTCTGCTGTTGCTCTCATAGTAGTTAATTATATTTTAAGTCCCTTGAACTATTTGTATATTGCACAAAATTTATGACTTATTTGTCTTGTGCATAGTTATAATAATTTTTCTAGAGGAGAGCCTTGTTGCAGAGATAAAAATAGGAATATAGGCAATTAAATTGGCTATGGAGCCCAAATAAGACGAAAGTGTCCAAATGAGGTTGCTGTTATTTATTTATTCGTTTATGTTCATTAATTCAAGCCCTCGGTGTTCTTAGGGGTGGCAACAAAATCGATCAAAATCCTGATCCAAAAGCCTGTTTAAAATCAAATTAAAATGTCACTGTTTTTGACAGGATTTTGATCAGATACTGAACTACTCTGTCCTGACAGGTGTAACGTTCTGCTAATGGCTGAGAAGATTGGTCAGCAAGTAATTGGAAGGTGTTTCTTGTACGCAAGAAAATATGTAAGGAAAGGGCAGAATCTGAGCCCAGGCGATGCTTCTGTGGGACATTGCCTGGGCTTTTGAGCCTCCAGCCCACTTTCGGTTTGAAAGACAGAATCTTTAGGTATCAAAGTAAGACGTTAAAGAAGGAGGGGAACACAGGAAGACAAAACAAAGAGGCAGGCTCTTCGTCTTAACAGTTCCCACTTCTCCTTTTTGTGCCTCTTCCCAATTTACTGCCAGAAACTCCCTATTTCCTGAAACTGCCAAGAAGGAACAGAACACACAGGGCCCTTGAATGCTTTGTTGCCATTTCAGGTCAAACCACAGCTTCATGGGTCTATAGCTCCCCAGCTCTTGCCAGAAACAACAGGGGAGGAAGACAGAGAAAAGGTCTTAGAAGAAGAATAGCCATCTGTGGTCATAGTGAGAGAAGCTCTTGAGCTTTGAAAGCAGGCCCCTTCAAGGGGGAAGGGTAACTTGGTCCATTATTTTCCACTGCCTTCTCAAAGTGGCAAGATGGCAAATTTAACTGTGGACCAGGGTTTTAGAATAGCGTGTGGTCCTTATTCCCCTGCATTTGCTAGTGAGAGAGATATAATTGTGCTGTAGTGTTTTCAGTTATACCAAGGATTCTAAAGCTTTGTCATAGGAGGCTTCCTCAACTCCAGGCAAAAACAAGACTCTTTAACAGGCAGGGTCTGACGTCCATTCCATCTTGTAAGCAAAATCCTGTGGGAAGTTCTTTCACTTCCAGTCCTCAGCAGCACCCCGCACCAGACAGTTATCCTAGCTAAGGCTAATTAGAAAGCTGGGGCCAAGGGTGGATGTACAAAAGTGGGCTATGAGGTCAGAAAGGAGTTTGTGCCTTCTTAGGGGAATCTCTTTCCCATGCTGAAAAATCTGGAACAATATTAGAATGCTGAATCCTGGCTAAATTTCTGAAAAGAAGTGAAAAAATCCCTCAACAAGTATACCTCTTCAGCCAAAACTGGCATCAGATAGCCTATAAGCCTTTGATCTAATTAAGGGCATGAGATGGCTATGGTTGCAGCCTACTGAATTCAGGGGTAGGAAGGGATACCTCATGTAATTAGTTGACCTACCTACATTCAACAACTTAATATACAGGTCTCCAGTCCTTGTTTTACAGAGCACAATAACGCTTACAAGGGGATGAGAAAGTAATTTGGAGATCTCCCAGTGGTAAAGAAGTAAGAAAGCTGTCAGCCTCCGAGCTGCTCCTTTAATGTTAAGTAGATCTTAAGAGTTTGTTCGTCTCTTACCTATGGTAAGTAAAGGAAACTGCAATGTGCAGCACACCTTAACATACACCTGAAAAAGAGACGCGATCTCACTGTCCTGTTAGTAGCATCACCCTTCAGTCTCAGGAATTAGTATCAGACAAGGGAATTGCTTCCCTATGTCACCACTTTAAAAAATAGCCATTTCCTTTCCAGACATATTTTTCTGACCACTGTCCAATTACTGAATACATAATTTGTTCAAAACGGTGTGTCTAATCCTTCATAATTTTTCTAACAAATGCTTTAAGCATTCAACCCTTTCTAAGCTATATCGGGCCTTGCTGTGAGTGGTGAATATCTCATAAGTTTTTGGTTGTAATGAGATTATACACTTGTACGGTCAGAGGCATATAGAAGTGTAGATACAGACCTCAGGGTTTTAAAACTATCTTTGCATAATGAAAAATAAAATTAGTGGGTATGTTTCTAGCAAGCATGGTAGCATGATTTTGTGTGTTTAAAGGTATAACTGACTAAAGCCTTCCATCAACTTTCCAGTGGCTCCTTATTTAAATATTAGATACAAAGGTGAACGTTTAGAGGTGCAGTGTTAGCAATGGAAGGGTAGGTTGGGAGAACAGACTGCACCGTGTGTAGATGCAAGTTTCAGAAACCCAATGGCAGCCTAATCAGTAATTCTTGATAAGCATCCCACTTAGCTTCGTATCTTCTTTCAATTATTGTCCATGTTTTATTTCTCCTCCCTCTTCAAAACCCAGATGCCCCATACCACTGTCATAAAACCATTTTTCCTCCTATTCCCAGCTTTTCTGAATACAAAACTACCCTAAATTTGCATGTGATTATAGAGAACAGACATGTATTACCACTAAATAAATTGTGGTGATCTCTATGTACATACAAATATATATATAGATATCCTTTTTCCAACGTTTCGCACAAATCAATAGGAGAAGACATTACGGAGTTTTTTTTTAAAGTCTCACTTCCTATGGTATTATTGTATGACTTTGACTTGAGAATTAGATCAGGCATATGCGTAACTGGAGAAACATCCGTTTTAAGGAAGAGGGTAGTTAAAAGATTGCATAGTACAAATGTGAAAAAGAGGAAGATAATCAGCTTGCCATGGAAAAAATAATGGCTCTTCGGTGATACCTCCTCCACAGAATGCTGTAGCTGTAAGCGTTTGTTCAATTTAGTTATGCTGTCAAAATTTGGTGCTTAACACAAAACAGTTCTAATCTATTGCATGATAGCTAGCACAATCCATATCTGCCTCCTGCTTCCTGTCTTTATACTGATGGGGGCTAACAAAAACAAAAATTATTACATTACTGGAGGATGGAGTGATTGTATGTCCTACGCTTTTCATGGACTGCACAAAAATCCTGTGTCATACTCGTTTTTCCTTCCTCGCTTTTGCCATTAAGCTATCAATAATTATTTATTTAATGGCTTTCCATTGTCTTTTCTGTCATATTATAATATCTGTTTTTTTAAAAAAAATATTTCCAACGCAAGAGTAAATAAATCAAATTTCTATCATATTTTTGTTGCACTAAAATGTCTTTTATACAAAAAAGTTTGGGTTTCATGGCTGATTTGTCTCAATTAATTTGTACAAAATCTGCTGTATGTTTTTAGGTGTGTTTGCGAGGAACAGACAAATCTGTCTGTGAACATTTATATTATTTGTATTGTGGAACAAAGTCATTGTAGTTGGCATTATGTTTAAAGTGCAGTGCAGCAGAGCAAAGCTAAAATGTTATTACACTGCAGTGGTAAAGTCCCTTCGCCCCTCCCCATGACTGGCAAATTGTATATGTTGAAGCGGTGCCGGAGACATTAAGAAGTGGATGCTCTAAAGCCCGTGTACTTTCTTCAGTGAACCATTCCTGCCCTGAAGGCAGGTTCCAGAAATTGTCCATGGAGACTTCCCAGTCTTGTTATTACACTCCAGCAAAATAGATTCATCAAAGAAAGAAAGGGCCTTCTTTCTTTTTTACTGTGAGACTCTCCATAAGGACAGATCCAAACTTTACGTGCTTGCTGCAGGAAACATGCCGCGATTATATTTGCCACATAAAGCGTAACCGACATGCATGATATTTAGAAACCTGATTGGCCCAAAAGTGCGTAAAGACATGGCCGTGTATGTTATCCTTGTCTCTGGTGTAGGCATTGCATTCGTCACATAATGTGTTGAGGCAGCCTAGGATACAGTTATGTTCTGCTACTCTTCATACATGAGTCTCTCCTGCCCATGATACCATTGTCTTCAACAAGACCAAAGAGGAGAATAAATCTATACAAACAAGGCACTTAATCATGCTTCTGGGCTGTGATCCTCACATTGTAGAGTAGTTGCACAGTCTTCAGTGGTACTTCTCCAAAAGAACTGGAGACAGCCATCTTCAGTCTCATTCCAATTTCCCTTTTAGTAGATGATGTTCAGTCCTTATTGGAAAATTTAAAACCTTTGTTAATTGGAGAACCAAAAACAAATGTTCTGTGGTTTTAAAATTGAACAGTAATAACAGAAGCCATGTTCCTGTAATAATAATATATTGTGGTTTGCTGCACTAGAACTTTAAAACACATTGCCATTTAAAATACATCAAATGTTTGCACTTTGTATCTGCTAGTAAATGCAATGGGAAAATACATGAACTTGTCATGTGGAAGTTACTAACTCATTACTCAAACTTAATTTAGATGTCTTAAGTTTCATAAAGGCTTGCAGCTAAACTACTCTTGACTGTTTTCCCCCCTTTAATGTGGACAGCATGGTCTTTGAATTAGTCCCCTCTACTTTTGAATGTTACTTATAGAAATGAGTTTGTGTTTCATTTCTGTGGCAATCCTTGTGACTTTGAATGTTGTGTATAAATAGTATTTTTTGTTTTTGTTTTTTTGCTGATAGGGTTAGTGTTAACATTGGTTAGGTGAACCAGTTCCATGAAAGGAGGACCAACGGCCCCGTGTTAAAGAACGCAAGGCTAAGCAGTAGGATCTGAGTCTTATCGTTACCATCCACACCACTTAGTTGTTGTTTTGCAGTTATTTATTATTGTTTTCAAATTTGCTTTTTCTTACATTCTGTTGTAAATAAACTACCAAGCAATCTTTCAAAGACTGCCTGTTTTCTTTCTATGAATTCATTCAATAAGTTATTTTTCTCTCTCTTCAAATCCTCTTTGTAGAATCCTGTAATGGGACAATACCAGATTCGCTGAAACTTTATAAAGCTTCCAATTCATACGTTCACTAATGCTTTAGGTACCT
The DNA here is from genome assembly GCF_028583425.1 of Eublepharis macularius. NCBI lineage: Eukaryota > Metazoa > Chordata > Lepidosauria > Squamata > Eublepharidae > Eublepharis > Eublepharis macularius. Next base: position 13,443,356 of record NC_072793.1, on the reverse strand, counting down.
CAAAATTACAGCTACAAAGTTACAATGGGTGACAATTTCCATGCCACTCTGAACTTTGTTGCAAATCTAGCTAGAACTTCTACTGGAAACGGACCACTGAGTTGAGCTTCTGATGGTTCGCAGCACAAGCCTGCCTGATGACTACCTAAAATAATCATCAGAGATTCTCTGGGATAGAGACCTCAGCTCAGTAGACTTGGGGAGTCAAGAGTGCAATTATTTCTACTGGTTGTATTCCATTTGATCAAATAAGAAACCCACATGGGTGAGAAGTCTGGAGTCTTTGTTTCCTTACGATTGTTGACCATTGACAATTTTCATCTGTATTTCCTTGCATATGCAAGATGAATTGTAGTCTTCCACAGGAACTGGAGAGGCATGTGCTATATCAGTGGAGAACCAGAACCAAACTAGATAAGATAGCTGCAGTTTCTATTTTCAGCTCTGCCCCCATTTGCTTATAAAGTGAGGTTTGGTGAGTTCTACATTTTTACTTATTTGCCTTATTTACTTTATTCATACCCTGATTCTCTTCCTGATAGGGACCCAAAGCAACTCCCATTGTTCTCTTCTTCATTTTATCCTCACAAAAACCCTGTTAGGTATGTTAGCCTGAGGGTATGACAGGCCCAAGGTTACCCAGCGAGCTTGCATGGCAGAGGGGGGATTTGAACCTGGGCCCCCCATATCCTGGTTCTGTGCTCTAGCCACTATGCCACACTGGCTCTCTTTTACACTCCTCCTGTGCTTTACGTTCTTAAATTTTATCACTTGAGGATCTTTGCTCCAAGACCAACTCCAGTGTCTGAAGGAGAAAAGTTCTTGGCCTGACAGATCATGGGAGATAAAGCACAAAATTTACAGAGGTCTGATGACAAGATTTATACGTTTTCAGTTCAGGGGGGGGGGAATTAAAAGATGTTCCGGCATCCAAGATTGAGTTTATACTCAAAGATGGCCAGTGCCTCTGTGACTACTGTTGGAATAGGCGACTCAGCCTGCCTTTGGACACTGGGGGGTGCTGCATGCCTCTTTGAATGTAATGTATAAGTCTAGCAATCTGCCACTCTCTAGTCTAAGGTGGGAACGCCTACTGACTCCTCCTCTCTTGCCTCTGTGCCTCTTGGGAGATTTCACACCTTCCCTCATGCTCTTCCAAGAGAAAGATGTAAAGCCACCATGCTCCTCATGGAGCCCTTCTCTTTGTCCACAAACCCTCTTCCAGCCTCGCTGCCTATATTTTCAGGCAGTGGTATTAGCTTAGAGAATGTAACTCTTTAGATAGATCTTTCCCTTGATATTACCAGAAGATATTGCTATGGAGAAATCTGCTACAATAAACTGTAAGTTCTATCTTTCTATGAATTTTGTCTGAGGATTAATTAATGCACGTTTGTGAGGGTTTAAACGCTTCTGACTAAATTACTCTGCTATGTTACTCTGCTAAGTTACTAAACTAAATATATAAAATACCATAAATCTCTAACAACTACTACCATTCAGGTACAAGCCAAAATATTTATTCATAACCTAATGCAGGTACCATGGACAGCCAAAAAGACAAAGAAGTGGGTACTAGATCAAATCAAGCCGGAATTCTCCTTAGAAGCTAAAATGACAAGACTAAAGCTATCGTACTTTGGTCACATCATGAGAAGACAAGATTCTCTGGAAAAGTCAATAATGCTGGGAAAAGTGGAAGGCAGCAGGAAAAGAGGAAGACCTAAAACGAGGTGGCTTGACTCAATAAAAGAAGCCACGTCCTCCAGTTTGCAGGATCTGAGTAAGTCTGTTAGAGAGAACTTTTTGGAGGTCTTTCATTCATAGGGTTGCCATAGGTCGGAAACGACTTGATGGCACATAACACATACACACACACACAATGGAAGAAATAAATAATACCGTGCATCCTTAAAGCACAACTGGTTTAATCCAAGGACAAACTGAGCTGGGTTTAGGGGATAAGAATATGAGGAGGAAAGTCCATTATATCAATACTGGGTAGCTACTGGAACACTATACGATTATGTGTTCACACTTGTAAACCTGCTTCTACATTCAAACGTCTAAGATCTAAGTGCATCTCAGCTGCTAAGAGTTTTTGATGAAAATATAGACAAAAGAACCGAGTATATTTTACTATAGTATAAAGTGATGGCATAGTACTGACATCTTTGGACAGAAACATGCAGTTTGGAAGGTGGCAAATACATACACAGCACTTCCTCATAGGACAAAATGTACACCATGTGTGATTAATGCACACACTTGCCTATTTTGGTGTTTCTATATGTGCTGGCAATCTGTGACCAGCTGCGACTTCCCAAGCTATGTAGGCACAGCGAAAAAGAGACTGGGGTTGCAATATTGTTATGAAGGATCTCCCATCCCCTTGCAGCACCTTTTTGGGGGCACAGCAAGCCAGTGGGGAAAGGGAGGTAAAAATTGTTTCTGCAAACTTTCTATATTTGCAGAAACTTGGATCCAATCCAATCTGTCTTACATCAGTAAAAGCTGTGGCTTTGGGTTTCAAAAGAACCTTCAGCCAAATTGCTTATCATATTAGTATGACAAAGGAGGCTTAGTCTTTACTGAAATACAGTCAATATAATGTTATGTTTTATATTCAGATACCTCATGAAATTATTAAAAGTCTGCTCTGGTTCCCATTAAAAGTTTGTGTCCCAGAAAAAGAAAGAAAAAACATATTTTTAATGAAATTCTCTCAACTGTCAAGTTTATCTGGAGGCCGTATGTTTAATTCAAACATATTTCTGAAATAACAGAAATGCATGTCTTTGTAAGTGATGATCATTTCTGAAGCCTTTTATCAGATGCAGTAGAACTCATCTACATTTAAATTAAACCTCTTTGGCATGATCACCCAACCATATGACTGACTGAAGGGCTGTGGGGAAAGGTTTATTAATATACATAAAAATAATGCATTCCATCTCCAAAGAAAGTCTGCAAACCTAACCACACCTCTCCCCCCTCAAGAACTGAGGCAGAATTGAGGCACATTTGCTAGCTTTTGTATGTTTTTTGTTATTTTTATATGCAAATGGTACTTCCAACTCAATCTGTATATATGGGTGGAGTATAAATATGTCTTCACTGTTTCAGATTAACCCTTTCTGAAACAAATTTCAAGGTCTCCAGTCTCTTACTTATTTTTAAACGGCTTGTCCTTCCATCATTACCAATCCCCAAGGCAGCACACAACATTTTAAAAATCCCACTGACACCTATATATATTAATCCTATAATAATAACAGTATTGTATTGTCGAAGGCTGTCACGGCTGGAGAACGATGGTTGTTGTGGGTTTTCTGGGCTGTATTGCCGTGGTCTTGGCATTGTAGTTCCTGACATCTGAAACTCAGACTGTCTTTTGGTGCTACACCTCTGAAGATGCCAGCCACAGCTGCTGGCGAAACGTCAGGAACTACAATGCCAAGACCACGGCAATACAGCCAGGAAAACCCACAACAACCAATAACAGTATTAATAACAATAGCCACTCAAAACTTAAAACTCATGAATGAACAGCTCAACCATTCGGCTATTTTGAGCATAATTTGAGAAATGCTCATATTTGGAATATGATTCAACGAGTTCCTATTTGAAATATGACTCAATAAAGAAAAACTTGCCTTTGAACATGTACCGTGGGGTTTGCTCGTTCCTAAGGAACCACACCTAGGATTAAGAAGAAAAATGAGGCAACTTCCAGGAGTGCTGAAATCCAGAGCCCTGCTATTTAGAAAATATAGCTCTGAAATAACTACGAGCCAGCAACTCTGTGAGCACATTCTTGGGAGCAAGCGCTATTGAAGACTGTGGGACTTTGAGTAAATGTTCATCAGGTTGTTTCATGTTTTATAACTGCAGTTCTCGGACTGTTCTGCTACCATCTATACATCTGAGCAGGGCTTTTTTTCCGGGAAAAGAGATGGTGGAAGTCGAGATCGCACAATGACGTCACTTTGGTTCAGCTGGAACAAGGGGCGAGTTTTTTAAAGTTTAAATCACCCTTGGCGAAAATGGTCACATGGCCGGTGGCCCCGCCTCCTCATCTCCAGACAGAGGGGAGTTGAGATTGCCCTCCAGGCCATGCATAACTTCTCTAGTCCATGTTAAGACCACTGCAAACTGCAGACTTCGGCTTTTCATTAAGCCCACTAACTTCTTTTTCTCTTTCTGACACCCCCCCCATTTTTGTTTAACATCCAGTTTTGAGGGAAACGTGCATGAACTTGAGACCTTATTTACTACTTTGTAAAGTTTTTATGCAAAAAAAAATCAAGGCATACCCCAAAAGCTATGAAATCAGTGATCTAGACAATTCAAAATAATATATGGTGATAAAACAAATGACTATGTTGTATTGCAACAGTTCCTTTCCTCTAAGGGATACAGTGGTAATAAAGACAAAAATGAAGAAAGAAAATAGATACTATAAAGTAGCTTAACAGTACAATCCTAGGCAAAGTTACTCCAGTCCAAATCCAGGGGCTTAGACTGGAGTAACTTTGCTTAGGACTGTCAGTGGTCCTCAGAAGAAAACCATATCTACAGAAGAATCAATGCAAGAAAATATCTTTTATTTATCCTATTTATAGTCTGCCTTTCCCACTGAGACTCAAGGAGGATTACACAGTGTGGGTCAATACCATCAGTGGCTGAGACACTGAGTAAACATTCAGTGGAGAACAACAATAGACGGACTCCCTGGAACAGCTTCTCAACACCATTCCACGGTTTCAGTTTGTGCTGAATCTGTGCTGTAGCCCAATCTCAGGGCTACTCTCGAGGCTTTATACTATGTTAAGGGTCATTAATTTCATCAGTGCTTGTACCAATACATAAATGACTTTAATAGGCATGATACATCTCAGACTCTTCCAAGGCCAACTGATTAGCAGTGGTATGTGCCAAGTGTCCAGCACAGATAAGAGTATGTTCAAATGTTCCCCCTATTCCCTTTACCCTGCATAAGTTAGAAATAACATACTCCCTAGTTCAGTACATCCATTAGAGCTATGTGCAAAGTAGAGACAACTGTTTGGGTCTGTAAAGATTCAGGTCTGTGAAGCAACTCAGGCACAAATGGAGAGATCGTGGCACACCAACAGACTCTTTGAGATGACAATAACGGTGTTCCACAATTTCACTACACATGGTCAAATAATAAAACACTAAAAGGTGCTCGTGAAGAAAAAGACCCAGGCCAATCTGCTCTTCATTCTGCAGCAAGCGAACATTGTTTCAGATTTCCTCAACCATCTGGCCACTGTGCCTTAAGCACATGACGACATGCCACTCACAATAACTTTACACAAGAGGAGGGGGAGGAGTCTTGTGGCACGGGAAAAATGTCTCAAAGGTTTGTCCTGACATATGCTTTCATGGGCTAGAACCCACTTCATCAGATGCGTGCTCCTTACTTGGCATGGATCTAACAAAATGGGCCCATAGATACTTAGGCTAGAATAAAGATTCGTTTAGTCTTTAAGGTGCTACAGAACTTTTGACTACAACAAACTAACATTGATTTAATTTATACCCTGCCTTTCTCCCCAATGGGGACCCAAAGCATCTCCCATCGTTCTGTTCTCCTCCATTTATCCTCACAACAACCCTATGAGGTAGGTTAGGCTGAGAGTGTATAGCTGGCCCAAGGTCACCCAGCGAGCTTCTACGGTAGAGCAGGGATTCCAACCTGGGCCTCCCAGATCATAGCCCGACACTCTAACCACTATGCCATACTGGCTCTCAAATATGGCTACTGTGGGCTTTCGAGGACCACAGTTCTCTTTGTCAGATGCATCTGGCGGGGAGGACTGTGGTTATCGAGGGCTTGTGCTGCAGTGGAATTGGATGGTCTTGGTGGTGCTGCTGAACTCTTTTTGATTTTGCTACTACAGACTAACACGGCAAACTCCTTTGAACCTTTACACAAACAAACTGAACCTTTACACAAACAAACTGATCCCCATACCAAAAGGAGCTGTCTGCATCTCCATATCAAAGTTGTTTACATCCCCCCTCTCCTCCTCCCCCTCCCCTCTCCTCCTCTATATTTGACCAGTTTCCTTCTGCCCTCCATGCATCTGACGAAGAGAACGTGATTCTCGAAAGCTTATGCTACAATAAAATTGGTTAGTCTTAAAGGTGCTACTGGACTCTTTTTTATTTTACTTCACACAGAGGAACTTGTAGCCCAGTAGGAAAGCCAAACAGGCTTCTGCTCATAAAGCACTCATGTTCAGCAGCACCTCTCATATGCACCCCACTGTTGTGTTCCACTGATCTTCTGTCCAGATAACATGCTGGCACACATCCATGTTATATCCATGTTAGTCTGCTGCAGCAAAAACAAGAGCCTTTTAGCAATTTATAGACATTTCTTTTCTGGCTAACAAAAATGTTTACTGAGACATAAGCTTTCACAGACCACTGCGGCCAGGGGTGGAAAAACATCCCAAATAACAAGATGTGTATCTTGAAGAACGGGCAGAAGGTCAGAACCTTAGAAGTATCATCTCCACTGCTAAGGGAGCAATCAAGCAGGTCTAATCAGAAATCCCATTTCATTCAGTTTGGTGTAGTAGTCAAGAGCTCAGGACTCTAATCTGGAGAGCCAGGTTTGGTTCCCCACTCCTCCACTTGAAGCCAGCTGGGTGACCTTGAGCTAGTCACAGCTCTCTCAGAGATCTCTCAGCCCCACCCACCTCACAGGGTGTTTTGTTGTGGAGATAATAATGGCATACTTTGTAAACCGCTCTGAGTGGGCATTATGTTGTCCTGAAGGGCGGTATATAAATCAAATGTTGTTATTGTTGTTGTTATTATTCAATGGAGCTTACTCTGGGGAAAGTGGGATTACGGCCTTGATATTCTCGTTTTACCGTCAGCATACAATGCACAGGAAACATGGCGCACTGGCTCTCAACGCATGCACATTAGCAGGTCCACAAAAGCTTAAGCCGCGGTAAGCACTGTCTGTTTTTAGGGTGTCATGAGACCCCATCTTCGATTCTGACCGCATGGGCCCCTTTCCTCGTGGGAATCAAACATAGCACCAGAAGACAGATCAAGATGGGTAGCCGTGTTAGTCTGTCTGGAGCAGTAGAAAAGAGCAAGAGTCCAGTAGCACCTATAAGACTAACAAAATTTGTGGTAGGGCAGGAGCTTTCTGAAGAAGCGAGCTGTGGCCCACGAAAGCTCATATCCTACTACAAAGTGTGTTAGTCTTATAGGTGCCTCCGGACTCTTGCTAATAGTACCAGAAGGATAAAGTTTTGAATCGTTTAAAGTCAGGCTCCCATATCCGTGACAGAGATGACAGCCGCTGCCTCCCCCAAATACGTCCAACAGCAAACCCAACTCCCCCCCCCTTCCTCCCTCCCTCCCCGGCCACTTCCTTTTGCCCCAAGGCGACCCTCAGGTTCCCCCCCCCTCCCCGTGCTACTAACTGCGCTTGCGCGCAGCCGTTGGGCGGCTTTTCAGAAGCTGTTCGAATTCCCGCCCCTTCTTTTTCAACCATAAAGAGAAAAAAAAATACCGGTGGGGGCTTGCGCGCACGCGCACTCTATTCTTCCTCCGGCGGCCTTCGGGGCGGGTTTCTCGCGCGACCGTCAAGATGGCGGCGTTCTGCGAGGAGTTCACGTTGTGTAACTTGCCCGGGGTTGGGGGCTCTGGTCTCCCCCCGGGACCGCTGGGGTTGGAGCCGGACGGCGACCGCGTGCTGCTCACTGACCGAGGCAGGACGGTTACGCTGTATAAGGTAAAAGAGGCGCTTCTTGCCCCGCTTCCCCCTCGCCGGCCGTTGCGCCGTTGCCACGCGAGCCCCCCTGACGCTGCGTGTGCTGCTTGCGAACGACGCCTCTAACGCGGGTGGGGTGGGAGAGTGAGGGCGAGGGGGTCCTGTTCTCTGAGGGGGACTTCAGTATCCCTTCAGCAGGGATTTGTGTAGGATGGGGGGGTGAAGATCAAGTTCTGTTTTAGTCATTTATAGGGTTGCCAGCTCCAACTTGGGCAATTCCTGGAGATCTGGGGGGGTGAAACCTGGAGAAAGTGGGGTTTGGGGAGGGAAAGGACCTCGGCATGGCATAATTCCATAGAGTCCCCCCCCCCCCAGTAGCCATTTTCTCCAGGTGAACTGATCTCTGTGGCCTGGAGACCAGTTGTAATTCCGGGAGATCTCCAGCCACTACCTGGAGGCTGGCAACTCTAGTTATTTAGTACCTGTAAGACTAATCAAAATTTGTGGTAGGGTTTGAGCTTGCATGAAAAAGCGAGCTGTGACTCACGAAAGCTCGTGGTGGTGGAGAGCACCCTCAAGTCATAGTTGACTTATGGAGATCCCTGACGGGGTTTTCATGGCAAGAGACTAACAGAGGTGGTTTGCCATTGCTTGCCTCTGCAAGCCTGCTCTTCATTGGAGGTCTCCTATCCAATTATTACCAAGACTGACCCTGCTTAGCTTCTGAGATCCGATGAGATCAGGCTTGTCTGGGCTATCCAGGTTAGGGCCACAAAAGCTCATACCCAGCCACAAATCTTGCTCTTTCCTCTGCTACAGACAGACTGACATAGATACCCATCTTGTTTTAGCCATTGATAGTCTTCATTTCAAAGCTTCCTTTTGCTCTGCTTGTTATCTATCCTGCCTTCACCATTATCAAGCAAAGCTTACCTGACAGGGTTGCTGTGAAGGTCGAATGAAAACAGAGAACTATATATGCTGTTTTGAGTTCCTCAGGAGAAGGTGGCATACAGACTTTACAATCACCTGAAAGACCAACTAGATTTCCAGTGTATGAGCTTTCACGAGTCAAAGTTCTGTTTGTCAAATACCTATCTGATGAAGAGAGCTTTGACTCTCTAAAGTTTTGACTTGCAAAAGCTCATACCCTGGAAATCTAGTTGATATTTTAGCTGCTACTGGACCTGAATCTTGCTTTCCTACTACAGACCAACATGGGTACCCACCTGAAACAAACTTTATTATGTAATGCTAAATCACAGTTGATAGCTTTGGTGTGTTTTTTTTTCTCCCATAAGGTTTCTGATCAAAAACCATTGGGTTGCTGGTCAGTCAAACAAGGCCAAGCCATTACTTGTCCAGCTGTGAGCAATTTTGAAACAGGAGAATTTGTTCTTGTCCATGATGATAAGGTATGTTTTTTAAATTGATGTGACTGGCTTGCAGAAAAATGCTGTATTGTATTCTCTAGACTATTACAGAATCACAAAATTGGAAGGGGCCATACAGACCTTCTAGTCCAACCCCCTGCCCAATGCAGGATGAACCTTAAGCATCTCTGACCAATATTTGTCCAGCCTCTTCTTGAAAACTGCCAGGGAAGGGGAGCTCACCACCTCCTTAGGCAGCTGATTTCACCTTTGAACTGCTCTGACCATGAAAAAGTTTTTTCCTAATATCCAGCCAGTACCTTTCTGCATGTAATTTAAGCCTGTTGCTTCGGGTCCTATCCTCTGCTGCCAACTGGAACAGCTCCTTGCCCTTCACTGAATGACAGCCTTTCAAATATTTAAAGAGAGCAATCATGTCCCCCCTCAGTCTCCTCCAAACTAAACATTCCCAAGGCCCTCAGCCTTTCCTCGTAGGGCTCAGTCTCCAGACCCCCTGATCATCCTCGTTGCTCTCTTCTGCACCCTCTCGATTTTGTCCACATCCATTTTGAAGTGGGGCCTCCAGAACTGCACACAGTACTCCAGGTGCGGTCTGACCAAGGCAGTATAGAGAGGGACTATGACCTCCTGCGATTTCGATGCAACGGCCCTTTTGATACAGCCCAAGACTGAGTTTGCCTTTTTTGCTACCGCGTCACACTGACTGCTCATATTTAGTTTACAGGCCACTCTTACCCCAAGATCTCTTTCACATACAGCATTTCTCAAAAGTGTATCACCCATCCTGTATTTGTGCTTCACATTTTTGTGGCCCAGATGTAATACTATACACTTAATCTATGTTGAATTGCATCCTGTTCACAACTGCCCACTTCTCCAGAGTATTCAGGTCTTGTTGAATTTTAACTCTGTCTTCTTGGGTGTTTGCCACTCCTCCCAATTTGGTATCATCAGCAAATTTAAAGAGCAGCCCATTTACCCCTTCCTCCAGATCATTGATAAAAATATTGAAAAGTACCAGGCCCAAAAACAAGCCCGTAACCTATTGAAGCATACATAATCTGTGCTAGACCTGTGAATGTGTTTGATCACTTTTTCTCCCAAGTTTCATTAGTAACAGGACTATAGTGAAGGGCATTTTATTTGAGACCTAATTTCATTTATACATTAATCTCTCATCTTTCCAGAACCGGAATCCGTTTAGCAAAAATGTGATAGAAAATCTCATGATATCAAAGTTAGGTGAGAGTCAGAGGGAGACTTTGCATGTATTAAAACTAGGACTGCGAGTAGTAGACGAAGAGAACCAGGAGAAAGAAATACAAACTGAGCACCAGGTGGTGTGCTATACAAAAGAACAAGCCAAGGGACAAAACCATGGAGGAATCCTCTGCACCACTGAGTGGCCTCATCTTGCTGACATACTGCTTCTCTCAGTGTTCAGGAAACAAAGAACAGAACAAACTGTATGTAGGGGGAAACAAATAATGAACTTGCCAGTCAAATATATTAAATCACTAAACTATAATGTTTTAAACACCATGAAAAGTGGAAATCAAACAAGCATAATCAAAGCATAAATCAAAACATACATTCACCAGGCATAGTCAAAGCATGAATCAAAGCATACAATCACCCAAATTAAGCCGTTCTACAAAAGTAAGTAAAGTCCACCAAATACATAGGTTCCAGCGGAGGTCAAACAAAGAAGAGTAAACTGGTAAGTGAAGAGCTATTCTGCATAGTCAAGCCAGTAATAGTCCTTGACTATTTGTAAATAGTCCTTCCATTTGATCTTGAGCAGATGTGAGGAGTGTTGCAGAAGCAAACGTCCAGAGGACGAGCCTGGCCGCCCAACAACCAGAGCCAGCAGTATTGCCTGTTGTTTCGTCAGAATACCTCCTCGGGCAGGAACACATCTCACCTAAATGTTTGGAGTAATTAATCACAAAAGAATACCATGAAACTTCAATAATAATACAGTCAGTCAGTCTCAAAGACTTGTTTCCCCCTGCATACAGTTTGTTCTGTTCTTTGTTTCTTGTTCGGCAGAGGAGCCTCTATACATCTTGCTCTCAGTGTTCAGGCAAACAGAAACCAGAGCCATGGCGTACTTGGTCTCTGTGCATCCCTACTAACAGCAGGTTCTTCCAAAAGGCAGCCCAAAAATGACAGCTCTACAGGGTCTCGTGACTCAGTAAGTAAGACTCGGCACCTGCGGGTCCAATCTATTGGTTCAAGACCGCTGCTCCTATGACTTTATCCCTTGATAAGAAAGTCTTCAGTAAGTAAATAACTTCCGCAATACGCATTTAGTAGTGAAAGCAAGTCCTAGTGCCGCATTTAGTCTTGTTTACTTGGTTAAGCTGCTCAATATGCAGACTAACGAAACAATCCGAAACGTACTTACATTGAAATTAATTGGCTTATTTCCATGCACACAGAATTAGAATTGGACTCTACATCTTTTTTTTTTCCTACTGAAGGGGGGGGGCTTTTCGCACAAGAGTTGGTGTAAGCGAGGGCAAAACTCTGTACTGTTGCTCTTCCTCATTGTCTTTCTTTAGCCACAAGCCAATACGTTCGCAATAAGGGAGGCCAAGGCAGGTTTCTGTTCTGCTTTACTGAAGTGAATTTGTTGCATTGATAGTTATAACTTTGGATTTGTGTAACCAGTTCTGAATTCAGGGAAACATGGAATAGCTTTTTTTTAAAAAATAAAATGTTTAAAATTAATTTATGTTTTGTGGATGAAAGTCTTTAAATATACCTTGGCTGAGAGGATTCTGGACGCTCTGGATTTGTTGGGGTTGGCCTCTGCAATATGTAATACGTGTGCACAGGCATCTCTACTGTAGTCGGCAAGGTTGGTTTTCTGGTAAAATTTGAACTGGAAAATGTCTGATTCAAATTTAAGTAAGTTAAATACTTAAATTATGTTAGCAAAAGAAGGCAAATACACTATGTACGAGGACTGGGATTTGTCCTTGTTTCATATCCCACATTAGGCCATCTAACATAATTGATTTGCAGCACAGCAGCCCTGACAATGATAGATAAACAGACTCTGTTTACATATGTAGGGTGGAGCTTTTACAGCAGAATAATAAAGCATCAGAAAATTTTCTGATAGCTGTTTTAGAGGATTGTCCTAGGGCAAAGAAACTTGCATGCCTCCAATGAGCCTGTGTTTAGCCAAACTTTGAATGTTATCGTTCGTGAACAGCTCTTTATTAAAACAGTACACTTTTTTAAAGGTTTTGCAGATATGGAAGGAAGACGACCCTACCTTGGATAAAGCATTTAAAGCAACAGTAAGTGTTTGCTACTATAAAATTGTGGAAGAGGACTTTTCGAATAGCGGGTCTGTTGGCCCCTGCTCCGTTTGCCATAGCTGTACATTCTTCCAGTCCTTATTGAAAGACTTTCTCCTTATCTCTGGCCTGGCCTTGAAGGCATCAGATAATGAATGTTAGGGGGGTTGCCATCTTTCTGGCAGAAGGAATAAAAAGTAAGACCGCGATGATTCCCTTTTGGCACATTGCCTGGGATCCTGGATCAGTATGAAGACAGGCGATCAGAGTCTTTCTGCTCGTCGCTTCGCTCTAATCACAGGGGCTACTTGTGCTGTTGCCTTGTTGGCACGACTTGCCGTTTAAGGCAAAAGGAAGTCAGATCCATGTGTAAAGCCTGATATGGTAGCAGCCGGGTTTAAGAGAGAGCCGAGACTAACAAATCCATTCCTGTATGGTCAGGCACAGGATCCAGCCCAGGATTTCCACTCTCAGTACTGCTTGACTGACCAGAATTGTAATTTAAATACTGTCTTAATTGAGTTGGTATTTCTTTCAATTATTTTAATTCCTTATTTTATATTTGTATCCTCCCTCTTTCAAAGAGGTGCAGAATGAACTGCCTGAAATCTTCAAGTGGTTTTCTATCCATATCTTGTAAGTTGTAGAATTAAGATAGAACAACTTCTTGCTCCCTCTTTGCCCTTAGTTGATGGAGCAGTGAAGCTGGATGGAGTAAAACAATTTTGCAGCTCATTTCAATATTTATTGCAGGGGAGGGGTTTAACCAGGCACCTTGGCCTTATTTGCAATCAGATTACACGTCTTAGAAGAGATACAATAAGACCAAGGGTTTTTTGTCGTGTTTTTGCAGTTGTCGGCAGATGTTTATCGGATACACTCAGTGCCTCATGCTGAACCCCTGGTCCTGTTCAAGAACGGAGCTGTGAAGAGTTTGGATGTTCTGCTGGCTGCACCTCAACAAGGAATTGAAAACGTTGTTTCAAATGAAATGATTAGGTGAGTACCCTAGCTTGGTCTAGCTTCACAGTTCAAATATCAAGTGATGGGGAAGTTGTTAATGCAGGCCACTTAGGTCCCTGCACCTTTGTGCTGCGTTTCATTGCTGCGAGGTGAAGCAAAACCCTGCTTCATTACAGTTGCAAGCCTCAAAAGCTGCTCCTTTTGCAAATAGTGTAAAATACAGAACTGCATCTTAGCCAAAAGAGAGGGAGAGAGTTCAAGGTTCGCCCCATCAGAACACCAGGCTCAGCTGTTAACTTGCCCTTTCATTAGCATTTCGGCTTTCTGAAAGAGGGGAGGGATGGTATGGGAAGCCCTGCTCATTGGCCTGCTTCCATCCATTTGTACTTCGTATTGGATACTTGGTGTCTGTGGTTAATTGTAAGCTGCCTTGTGTTTCAGATGAAAAAGTCAGGACAGCTATTTAAATAAACTTTTGATTGGATCCTACAAAGTACTCGTTCGGAGGCAGTCACAGATTCTGCTCTTCCCCACATGCCCTCTCCCCCAACAGCCCCTTTTGACACGTCTCAGGGGATCCACAGGGACACACAGCTTCACAACACAGGTGGCTGTTCTCAGGTGGGATGGGGAGTAGGCCAAACAGCCCCCATCTGCTGCCCTTAGGCCAGTGAAGCCTCTTGTGCCAGTGGAAGAACTGCTAGTAGAAGAGGGGAAGGGGGTGTCTGCTTCTCTCTCTTAACTGCACTCCTCCATCCTGTATGATGGCAGCAGCTTTTGGTGCATCAAAAGGTGCTGCTGGAAAATGGTGAAAATGGTGTGTGTGTGTGTGTGTGTGCGCGTGCGTGCGTGTGTGTGTGTGTGTAAATCTGTTTCCACAAGTACACTACAGCTGAACTTCATAGAATCAAATGTGCATTTGAGTTGGTATCAATGCTGATGCTTAATTTGGGTCGCAGTGGCTTTGAATCCCAAGGAACACATTGAGCTGTTGCTTTAAAAATGTATTCAGCATTCTGTTTGGCAGTACTTTGTCTTGTAGTAATAATAATGCAATTGGTTTTTAGATGGAGTGACGCTTTTGTGGGAATAGAAAAGCCTGTTGTTCTATTTGTTACTGAGCAGGTGAGTTTTTAAAGCAGCCACGCGACATTTTTAGACAGCTTGCATTAAATGTTTGGCGGTGTATGTGCTTGGCGATGTATCTTCTGCGTCTGTTTCACATTCTGTGCAAAGTAATGTGTGACCAGTGCTGCTTGAATCGATTTTAATTAAGGTAAGTAAGGCTACATACGTATATATTACATACTTTAATTTGATGGCTTCAGTCACAGTAAGCTTCTGAAACAGATTATTCAAACATAGACTTGACTTCACAAATTAATATGTAGATATTCGTGCTAATTCTAATGTAAACCTGTGGAATGCTGTATCTGAATGACGTATTCGCAGCAGGCAATCAGAATTTGTGCACAGTATGTGTGAGCTCCTCAGAAATCATGCAAGTGGCCGACGGTAAGATGCTCTTCAGACCTATTAAAATCTTGTTCTCTTACGTCCTCCGTTGGCATATCACCATGAGGGAAATGTTACTATGCCCTTGGAGAATTAGTAGAGGTTGTACATGGTACTACTGTTACGTCATATATTGCTTTTCTCACTTGTAATTCTCATAATATTTAAATGTGTGGTATCTAATGAACAGTTAGAAGGTGCTGGCAGGTTATCCCCCTTTCTCCAGCAGTCCCTTTTGACCTGCCGAAAATGATGGCTGGAATCTCAAGATCCGTATGGAGAGGCGTGGCGATCTGCTTGCGCAAGTGGGGAGGAGGGCATGCCCGGTTTTCTCTCCTCACTACATTTCGTGAACCCTGCAGCCTTTTCTGTGTGTGCCGTTGTCCACTGTCATCTTTCCAGGAGTCGAAAGGGATTGCTGGAGGGAGGAAAACAAGGGGGAAGTCATGTGTGTCGCGCTGGTGGTTTGTTGCATACAACCCAGTGAATTGTTTGCAGACGTAGAAACAATCTGTTCATGTTGAACATCAGGAAAGCCTTTGTTGAAATTGTTTCGGCATAATTAGGAAACTCTTCTCATTTTGTAAGAATCTGTTGCAGTTCCTTACAATCTGAATCGGCTGTCTCATTTGCCCGTATCCATCTGGAATGCATACGTGCCCTTAAGTTTCCTTAAGAGAGGACAGAGTTTTCCTCAGCCACCATGTATCCCACTGAGTTTCTTGACATTTTTGTTCCAGGGGATTGTAACGGGAGAGGGGAACTGTTTGGTAATATGGTTGTACAAGGGCCACTGGTATAAACATATGAAATTGCTTTATACTGGTGAGACCTTTTCTTTCACTTTTATCTTGCTGATTAACATTGCATTGTGATTACCTTTTCAATAGGAGTACCTCAAATAAGCTATTTGTACTACTGTTTTTATTAATGTTGCCGTTAAGCCTTAAAATTTTAAATTTTATATGTAATACACTAACTTCTAGTCTCTAATTGCAATGTCTTTTACATGTCAGATTGTGTGGGAAATGAAGGAGACTAATCTTTATTTTCAGGATGCGAATTGCTTCGTATATGTCCAACACTGTAACCCGTATAGCCTTTACAAGTTTAAACTTGATCACGGAGGCGAGTCGTCCACTCCACTGAGTTTTGCAGTATATGTGGAAAACAGAATTGTCACACTCCTGTGTTTGTGTAAGTACTGAAGTATATTTAACTGTACACTGCATGTGAGCACACATGGTACTGCTTTTACTCCATGTTTTGAAATTAAACGTTATATAGCTGACATACATAATAGCAATTAACTATACATCCCCCCCTAGTTTTCACAGTTACTATTGAATATCAGTCATAAGGGATGCTACATGAGAATACCACAAGCTAGCGTATCTGCTGTTGATACAGTATTCCTAGTTATGCATGCAAAAAAGAAAACCTGATCTCTCTCCTGTCTCCTTGAATCTTTCTGGCAAGTTGTACCTTAGCCGTAACCCACTGGGTTTCTTTGGGCAGCTGAGGATTGCATGCATATGGCTGAGGTGGATGGTGGATGGATTCCCACCTATGCAGTGGGAAGAAAAGGACAAAGCGAGGAAAAGAGACTCCCACCCTTCTCCTGAAGGGAAAATTTGTCTGGCCTCCTTCAGAGTGATGTGTTGTGGATCAAAACATATTTAAAATATTCTTGCTATCCATTCTCTAATTTGACTCTATTCTTAGATTCCAGTGGATGTGTTTATAAGGTTCTGGTCCCACTACAACAGAATGACGCTGAGGAAGAGCGTATTTTACCAAAGTCACTTCTGACCAGACTTCAAGAATCTGGCACTATTTTTAAACATGCTTCGATTGCTGTTCTTGATAACAATCATATCGCTGTAACGGGATGTCTGGATTCCCCAGACAAAAACATTAAAGGTAAGGCAAATTGTTTCTGGACCAAATGGGTGCCCTAAACTTTCTCAATTTAATTAGTTGCTGTTAAGCAGGAAACATCCAGGAAATATTCTTGGATATAGTTGCATTTGAAACTAACAATCTTCAAGCAAAAGGTATTTCCAAGGTGTGGGGGGGGGGGGACTTGAGCTGCAGCCCATCTGTTGTAACCCACACTGTTTCTGAGGGTCTCTCCAGCCCCCAGGAGCAACTGTTTGGTGGCAGGAGAATAGGTGCTGCAGTAGCTGAGATTGCTGATGATTAAAGTATCTTTATACTTAAGCCAGTGTCTCACCAAAGTAATAGATGCAGAGGAGTTAGCCGTGTTGCTAACAAAAGCTACTTTTAGAGGTCTAAGTTGCAAGCCTGAGACCCAAGTTCAGTCCATGAAAGGAACTTTCCGGAGTAAACCATCCATTCACATGTAGGGGGGTAGTTTCTGCAGCGAGCAAGATGAAGTCATGGGAGTTCTGTTACGACCCTTTCTTCCTCTTGGGTAGATTTTGCCTTTAATCTTTCTCTTACACCCTCTGGGTAGATTGCTGCCACCAGGAATTATATTCCAAGTTATTTAAATTTCCCTTTTGGTAACATGCCCAAGGATCAGGCTTTTTGTGGTACTGTGTGGCCCTGAAGATAGGAATGGGATATAGGAATAACTCTGGGATTTAAAAAAAAACAAAATAATTTTTTTAATTTTATAAGAAGCGTATCGGTTTCATATTATTTCTAAAACTTGATGGTTTCCAAAGAGTAGTTCTCAGTTCTTAAAGTTATTTTACTTAAACCCAGTCACACAGATCTTCTCTCAGGCTTCAGTTATCAACCTCTCACTCAAATACACATAGACTTCCTCTCTCAGGCGCACACACAGTTTGCCTGCTTCAAATAGAATGAATATATAGTCTCACAGACACACACAGTTCAGGCTTCCACACAGGTTGCTTTTCTCTCAAAAATACATGGACACTCTCAGGCTGCACACAGCTCGCCTCTCTTGCCCCAACTCAATATTTCTCTCAGAAATGCTTAAACATGCTCAGGCTGCACACAGCTTGCCTGCTAAAACCAGACTCGATATTTCTCCTAGAAATGCTTAAACTTGCTCAGGCTGCACATAGCTTGCCTGCTAAAACCAGACTCAATATTTCTCTCAGAACTGCTTAAACATGCTCAGGCTGCACCCAGCTTGCCTGCTAAAACCAGACTCAATATTTCTCTCAGAACTGCTTAAACATGCTCAGGCTGCACATAGCTTGCCTGCTAAAACCAGACTCAATATTTCTCTCAGAACTGCTTAAACATGCTCAGGCTGCACCCAGCTTGCCTGCTAAAACCAGACTCAATATTTCTCTCAGAACTGCTTAAACATGCTCAGGCTGCACATAGCTTGCCTGCTAAAACCAGACTCGATATTTCTCCTAGAAATGCTTAAACTTGCTCAGGCTGCACATAGCTTGCCTGCTAAAACCAGACTCAATATTTCTCTCAGAACTGCTTAAACATGCTCAGGCTGCACCCAGCTTGCCTGCTAAAACCAGACTCAATATTTCTCTCAGAACTGCTTAAACATGCTCAGGCTGCACATAGCTTGCCTGCTAAAACCAGACTCAATATTTCTCTCAGAACTGCTTAAACATGCTCAGGCTGCACCCAGCTTGCCTGCTAAAACCAGACTCAATATTTCTCTCAGAACTGCTTAAACATGCTCAGGCTGCACATAGCTTGCCTGCTAAAACCAGACTCAATATTTCTCTCAGAACTGCTTAAACATGCTCAGGCTGCACCCAGCTTGCCTGCTAAAACCAGACTCAATATTTCTCTCAGAACTGCTTAAACATGCTCAGGCTGCACACAGCTTGTCTGCTAAAACCAGACTCAATATTTCTCTCAGAACTGCTTAAACATGCTCAGGCTGCACCCAGCTTGCCTGCTAAAACCAGACTCAATATTTCTCTCAGAACTGCTTAAACATGCTCAGGCTGCACATAGCTTGCCTGCTAAAACCAGACTCAATATTTCTCTCAGAACTGCTTAAACATGCTCAGGCTGCACCCAGCTTGCCTGCTAAAACCAGACTCAATATTTCTCTCAGAACTGCTTAAACATGCTCAGGCTGCACATGGCTTGCCTGCTAAAACCAGACTCAATATTTCTCTCAGAACTGCTTAAACATGCTCAGGCTGCACATGGCTTGCCTGCTAAAACCAGACTCAATATTTCTCTCAGAACTGCTTAAACATGCTCAGGCTGCACATAGCTTGCCTGCTAAAACCAGACTCAATATTTCTCTCAGAACTGCTTAAACATGCTCAGGCTGCACCCAGCTTGCCTGCTAAAACCAGACTCAATATTTCTCTCAGAACTGCTTAAACATGCTCAGGCTGCACATGGCTTGCCTGCTAAAACCAGACTCAATATTTCTCTCAGAACTGCTTAAACATGCTCAGGCTGCATATGGCTTGCCTGCTAAAACCAGACTTAATATTTCTCTCAGAACTGCTTAAACATGCTCAGGCTGCACATAGCTTGCCTGCTAAAACCAGACTCAATATTTCTCTCAGAACTGCTTAAACATGCTCAGGCTGCACCCAGCTTGCCTGCTAAAACCAGACTCAATATTTCTCTCAGAACTGCTTAAACATGCTCAGGCTGCACATGGCTTGCCTGCTAAAACCAGACTCAATATTTCTCTCAGAACTGCTTAAACATGCTCAGGCTGCACACAGCTTGTCTGCTAAAACCAGACTCAATATTTCTCTCAGAACTGCTTAAACATGCTCAGGCTGCACCCAGCTTGCCTGCTAAAACCAGACTCAATATTTCTCTCAGAACTGCTTAAACATGCTCAGGCTGCACATAGCTTGCCTGCTAAAACCAGACTCAATATTTCTCTCAGAACTGCTTAAACATGCTCAGGCTGCACCCAGCTTGCCTGCTAAAACCAGACTCAATATTTCTCTCAGAACTGCTTAAACATGCTCAGGCTGCACATAGCTTGCCTGCTAAAACCAGACTCAATATTTCTCTCAGAACTGCTTAAACATGCTCAGGCTGCACCCAGCTTGCCTGCTAAAACCAGACTCAATATTTCTCTCAGAACTGCTTAAACATGCTCAGGCTGCACATGGCTTGCCTGCTAAAACCAGACTCAATATTTCTCTCAGAACTGCTTAAACATGCTCAGGCTGCACATGGCTTGTCTGCTAAAACCAGACTCAATATTTCTCTCAGAACTGCTTAAACATGCTCAGGCTGCACATGGCTTGTCTGCTAAAACCAGACTCAATATTTCTCTCAGAACTGCTTAAACATGCTCAGGCTGCACCCAGCTTGCCTGCTAAAACCAGACTCAATATTTCTCTCAGAACTGCTTAAACATGCTCAGGCTGCACATAGCTTGCCTGCTAAAACCAGACTCAATATTTCTCTCAGAACTGCTTAAACATGCTCAGGCTGCACCCAGCTTGCCTGCTAAAACCAGACTCAATATTTCTCTCAGAACTGCTTAAACATGCTCAGGCTGCACATAGCTTGCCTGCTAAAACCAGACTCAATATTTCTCTCAGAACTGCTTAAACATGCTCAGGCTGCACCCAGCTTGCCTGCTAAAACCAGACTCAATATTTCTCTCAGAACTGCTTAAACATGCTCAGGCTGCACATGGCTTGCCTGCTAAAACCAGACTCAGTATTTCTCTCAGAACTGCTTAAAAATACTCAAGCTGCACCCAGCTTGCCTCTCTTGCCCTGACTGAATCTTTTCTCTCCACTCTAAGTCTAAAACTGCCTTCACTCCGTCCACACTCTCGGTCATCAACCAATCATATCGCTCCCTCATCCCTCTCTCTCACCCCCACTCTTCATCTGTACCACACCAAGCATTTAAAGACTCATACATACTTAAAATCATTACAAGGTTCTTTGCCACTAATGACTTTTGGTTTCTGTTAAGAGATAATAAGGGATCGGTAGGATACATTTTGCTGTGCTGTTTGGTTTGTCCCTTACTACTTCAAGTCTAGGGTAGGAGCAGTCTTCTCCTCTGCCTTTGTGTGATGAAATAAAAATAAGCTGTTACCCATACAGCGGCTTTCTTGGTTTCAAAGAATATTTGATGGTGGTCAAATAATACTCCACCAGTTGACAATGCTTGATGGTTTGAAAGTGTGTGTTCCACAGGAAGGAGAAAGACCAAGGCATGTCAAGGAAGGAAAAGACATGTTAATCTTGATCTGATAAATTATATAAGCATGCACAGTAAAGTTGAACTGTGGAACTGAATCTTAATAGAAAGATTGTTGAATCTGTTCTTGTATACAGACTACTAGCCGGTGTAGCTACTAAGATTTAAAACAGATTGTTCAAATCATGCAGTGAAATTGCAGCAAGTATTGCAAGTAGTCAATAAGAAGTTCTTAACATATGCATGAGTTGTTGTTCTCATTTGGATATATTGCCAAAATATTTTAATACATTTACAGGTCAAATTCACAGTTGCCATTGGTGCATGGGTCAATAGCCAGTGTGATGCAATGATAGGGGGTTGGAACAGGATCTGGTCGAACCGAAGTCTGAATCCCCACTCTGCTATGGGAACTTACAGGGTGAACTTGGGCCAGTCTTTCTTTGCCTAACCTACCTCATAGGGTTGTTGTGGGGATTAAATAGAGGAAATGAGACTGATGTAATGGAGAGAAAAGTTTGGATATAAATAAAATATATAAATGTAATGCATGACTTTTGACATTTCCCTGTTTATAGAATGTGTTTCCATATGGAATATAAAGTTTCAAACATTACAGGATTCAAAAGAATTGCCACTGGGATCTACTGGGCAGGTAGGCTTGCACGTTTGTTTTTAGGAACATAGTTAAATTTGTAGTAGATAGTTCACAGTAGAAATTCATATGCGGTTATATGAGGTATATCTTATTGAAAGAAAGCATGTAGTAATCGAGCCTTAAAACATTTCCTATCATTGAGAATACTTGTAGTAATTATTACTACAAGAAAAATCATTAATCTCTTAAATATTTGTCCTGAAAGAAATAAAAATAGTTAAAGAACTCTTGCGGATAACAAGATATTTTGCATTGATTTAGTGTTCACTGGATGTACTGGCTAATCCTGTTGATGCATATTACTGTGCCATGTCTGTTTAGTTTTTATTTACAATTCTCCATCAAATTCTTTATTGGCTCAGCATTTGGAGATTTTAAAAAAACCAAAAACCTTTAGTAGACCAAAAGCATGCTCCGTTTCAGGCAGTCCACATCCATGCTAGTTCTCCGTCGCCTGTTGCAGGACACGCTTCATTTGGTGTATTTATAGGATGGCATGGACAGAACTGCATTCACGGAAGCAAGTTGCACACGAAGACTTTAAATCACTGCACTGTTACATAGTGGCTAAGGCAATGTTCTTATGAAGAACATGAATCTGAATCCCCTGGTGGCCTGCAGCCTTGGATGCTAAAATGTGCGCACAGAGCTCCTTCAGCAGCCTCATCCTTTGCTCAGTGAAATGAATGATAAAGCCCCCGTAATCCAGATTCCCAGGCGCGCCTGGGCTTTATAAATTTCTGCATTAGGACAATGGCTGTGGGAATGGACTTTTCCATTAGTTAAGGAGTGATGCTTGTTCATTGAGTTATCTGCAGGGCTGTCAAGCAATAGTTTATTATTTTAAATTATTTATCTACTAATTTTTTTACCCTGCGGGCCTTCAAGGCAGCTCACAATAATAATTATATAACAAAAAGCTGCAGCTTGTTTTGCATTAGGAGCTAGGCAAAGCATGCATATTATGTCCGTTCTGCAGTTGGCTACTTATCAGTTAGCACGCTCGGTTCAATACAATTCAGTATAAATCCCTCCGTGGCCTTGGCCCCTCATGCCTGCAGGGGACTGCCTTTCCCTCTGTGCTCTGCCATGGCAGCTTTGCTCATCTGAACAGGGCCTTCTGCAGATACCACCCTACAACTGTGCAAGGTTGGTTGCTGCCTGTAAACATGCATTCTCTGTGGTGGCATGTGTGGAGTAGCCTAGCTGAAGAGGTCAGGAGGTCCACAAACGCCACAAAACTGAATTATTCAAGAGTGCTTTTACACTCAGGTAATAGGGCTGCGCTGTAAAAAATGGCTTGGAGAGATTCAGTGCTAAAGGGACAGGGACTATTGACTATATTTCTGGGTACTGTCTGTTGATGTAGACGTGCTCCTAGTGGGTAGTTTCTGCATTGTTAAAGATGTATTGTTGAATTACTTAGGGTTTGTTTCAGCAGTGTTTAATCTTTGCATACAGACTGATGCTTCTTTTCAAATTTCTGCAACCCATACTCTGTTGTATTTGTTCTATGAATATTAGAGTTAAATCATAACAATAGTACTTGAAACCACCATTCAGGTGGCTGCACATTTTACATAAAGTTAGGAAACTATGGAGGAAAATTCTTTTGCAACATAGCATGATAACCAGTGAATTTCATGATTTTCAAAATGCCTAATTGGTGTTGGTGAGGAAACTGAAGCTAAAGGTAGGGAAAAGCTTGCCTTTCGAACTGGAAATCTCTAGCGTCTTCGATTGCAGGTGTGGCTGGAGTGTATGGGTAAGCAACACCTCATCAAAGAGATACCTACTTGCTAACAATGTATTCTATTTTTTCTAGTGTTGGTGTTATGGAGACAGACTCTTTGTAACACATGGGAAGGAATTAAAAGTAATCTTGTATAAGTGTGAAACATCATCCTTAGCAGCTGCTCTTGGGAAAGTCAAGGGTACATCAACACCCGGTAAGAGCTTACTTGTGCACTTTTAGTTCCACGTGTCCTGACCGAGATAGCTCAGGCAAGTCCAGCCTCGTTGGATCTCGGAGACTAAGCAGGGTCAGCCTTGGTTAGCAATAGGATGGGAGACCTCAAGCGAAGACCAGAGTTACAGAGACAGGCAATGGCAAATCACCTCTTTTAGTCTCTTGCCATGAAAACTCCAGCAGGGGTCGCCATAAGTTAGCTATGACTACAGACTACAGTTCCACATAATGGACTTACCACTAAATCACCATTAAAAAGCTGCATATAAATCTAATAAATACAAAAAGATGTATCCTAGGGAAACATGGTATATTAGAAGCATTTTTCTTTAGCTTTTAGTTTAAAAATAACACACCCAGCAATAGTTCTCTCAAGAGCTTTAATTTCTGTGCTTTAAAAGCATGTGCAAAAAACATGCTTTTCTGCCTACTTATCTGTCACCTTAAGTCTGGTGATTCTTCCTGGTATGTATATTGAAGAGTCAGGGTGCATTAAGTTAAATATCCCAATGAGGAGCTCCTGATTTTGTTTATATTATTGTATTATTATATATTAAACAAAAATGCAGATCCTGACCCTGGCTTGAAAAGTTAACAGCTTATTTTCAGCTTGAGGGACAGAAGGATAATGAATGCCGGACTCGACAAATCCCTCATTGCACTGGAGCCTAGAAATTTCATTGTGGCATCAAGTATTTTCTGCAGAGATTTTATTGTAATATCTCAGTGACCCTCAGTAAGAGTACAAACTCTTATACTCTTACAAAGCTTATTTATCACTTCACATCAGAATATTTTATAGTATGACACGAAAGTGTGTGTGAGCTTGTCATTGCTTATTCATATGCAGGCATTCATTGGAGGTAGATGTAACCAATTGCTTTCACTTCTGGCTTCAGAATTCAATTAAATAGAGTTTTTAGAATTAGTAATGAAATTATGAGAAATTGGGGGGAAATTTGGCTAGGGTTAGCTTTATGTTGTGGTGATAAACAAGATTATTCCATATTAATATATATACTATAGCACTTTTTTATAGCTTTAAAAAAATTGCAATGAACAATTTAGCATGTGGCTTTGTGGTAGCAATAGTTTGAAAAGATGGACATTGAAATACAAAACTCAAAGCCTGGGTCCTAAATAGGGGTGTGCACAGGGCAAAAAAAATTGGTAAATTCAGGTTCAGTAATACTGAATTGGGCGGGGGGATCAGAAATCCCTGAATACTGAATTCATCTCCAGTTCAGTTTGATAATACAGAGCAAATATGGTAAAATTCAGCCATTGTTTTCTATGGGAAACTCAATTTGGAAATATCCAGTGGCCTGCGGGGGTGTGTGTGTTATTTTTGACCAAATTTAATCACATTTATGGGAGACCTACTCCTAACTTCTCTAAATAACTCCCAAGTTTCATAACGTTTCATTTTATGCCCCCCCCCAAAGAAAGTGCCCCTAGCCACTTCCAATCTCCATTATCCTCTAAAGGGAAAACTATCTGGGGGCTATCCAGGGGGCTGGGGATGGCATTTTGCAAACAAAATCCACCAAGGTTGCAGGGGACTTACTCCTGACAGTCCTATAAAGACCCCTGAAGTTTCATGGAGATTGGACCCTGGGGTTCAGTTCTGTGGGCCCCTGAACAAGGTGCCCCTAGCCACTCCATTTGTTCCTATTGTGGGGGGAAAGTCCAAGCTGACTTCCACTGCAGAAACATATGGAGCCAAGCTGCCATGGACAGAGGCACACTCCCAAATACAAGCTCCACACCAGACCGTCCAACAGAAGTAAATTGATGCCCCCCACCCCCAAACCCTGGTGCCCCCTGAGCAGGTGGACCAGGCACTTTCCATTGTTCCCAATGATGACAACTTTACAAGTTATTTCCCAAGGTCACATACGCACAGGGCAAGGATGCCGCAGCCAAGGCATGCTCCCAAATGCAAGCTCATCCCAGGGGAAGCCCAGCAGAATGAAACTGACATCCCCCCCAAAAAACCAGCACCCCCTGAGCATGCTGACCAACCACTCTCCATTGTTCCTTATGAGGATCAACATCACACTAGAGAATCACCCAAACTTAACTGAAGCGAGGGACAGTCTTGGAACTAGAAGCAAACTAAAGCAATCCCCCCCCCCCAAGAACCAAACTGAAGCAAGGAACACTCTTGCAACTTAACCCACACCAGGGAGTCACATCCATTATACCCAAACCAAACTGAACCAATGGATACTCTCGCAACTTAGCTCAACAGAACTCCTGGGTTCAGCCAGTGGGGTAACACCACAGAACAGAACCAAGCAGTACCCAGCCACAAGCACAAGACAGTGGAATGCTCCAAGCACAGCTGTATGAGATGGATCCCATGTCTCTCTCAGTCTCCAAGCTAGAACAAAATGGAGGCTGACTGAGGCACGCTTCCTAATTTAACTCCTTGCACCAGTTTAAACAAGGCACTCTCCTTGAGAATCCCATTGGCCAAAGAAGGAGAGTTCCTGCAAGGATTGGCCACTCACACTCCTCCCTTCTTCCCCCTTCTGGCTCTGTCTCACTCCCCCATCCTATCTGGTTAAAAAAGGTGGGAAGCAGTGTTGCTTTAGTGTTCCTTAGCAAAGGAACAGCCCAGCCATGATTTCTGAAGTTTACTGAATTTTACCGAATAAATTTGGTAAACTTAAGTTTGGCAATGCCAAATTTTACTGAATCAAGTAAAATTTGTTATTTTTTTACCAAATTCCAAATCTGAATTGCACCCCTAGTCCTAAATATTCAGGCTGGTCCTAAAGTCAAGGGCAATTTGTCAAGATATCAATGAACAATGTACTTTAAACTGATTTAGTCAGGAGTGAGGGCTAAAACTTCGTGGAAGATGTGAGCTGGGATTTGGTGTTGAGTGATGCACCCCTGTAGGGAGGCCATGTTGTGCAGTGTTTAGAATAATGGACTAGGATATAGAAGACTGGAATTTAAATTTGAGCTCTGCCACAAAGTTCACTGGATAACCATGAGGTTAAAATGAGGACGAGGCAACCATGTACCCCATCCTGAGTTCCTTCAAGAAGGGCCAAGATAAAAACATACTAGATGGATATAAGCACAAAAATCTTCTGTGTGTAATTCAAATATTTGCTGAAGTCCGTACTGAATGTTGAGTCAGTTTGATGTAGAATGATAGGACTATAATCTGGAGAACTGGGTTTGATTCCCTACTCCTCCACTTGAAGCCAGCTGGGTGACCTTGGGTTGGTCACAGCTTCTCGGAGCTCTCTCAGCCCTACCCACCTCACAGGGTGATTGTTGTGAGGATAAAAATAACATACTTTGTAAACTGCTCTGAGTGTGGCATTAAGTTGTCCTGAAGGGTAGCATATAAATCAAATAGTATTATTATTATTATTATTATTACTACTACTACTACTACTATTATTATTATTATTATTGATATAAACATTATTATCGATTGTTTAAATATGTTTATACATACCTCATTTCAGCATGTGTTCATGTTGATTATTAACTTAATAGAACTTGCAGGCTGCAGTTTTTCCACTGCATTATACGTAAGATATAATGCAAATTGAACAAGGCAAGGTAGGTTGCCTAAGAATAAATTAATCTAGTTGGGTGACCCTGGTTAGTGAAAGAATACTGTCTACTAAAGCCTTGAACTGGCATTTATGACAACTTATCAGTCATGCTCCCTGGCATCAAACCCATTGTAAAAAGCACACAAAGTCGCCTGTTGGACTGGATTTATGATGTTCACATTTAGAAAGGAGACATTTTCCTCAGTGTCACTTTACTTGCATAGTAAAGCAGACTTTAACTTGGTGTATTTGGATTCTCTGTGTGTAAATTTGGTTTTAATATGTTTGTGTTAAATTCAGACTTCAATTTAAAGTGGTTATTTTATAACGCATGTTTCTCTGTTAAACTAGTGATTTAAAATTCTGGAGTTTGCGTTTCTAAAAATACTGGGCTGGATCCCACAACTCCCTTTCCCTCAGTGAGAAGTCTTGCTTCAGAAGCCTTACTTAGCCAAAGAAACCACCCAACCTTATTAAGTATATCTACTTGTAACGAGCTTTTGCCCGTGTCTGAAACTAAGCTTCTGCTAGCCAAAAGAAAGATGTATCAATATCAGTAGGGTTCAATATTGCTTTGCAACTCTTTATCAAACACACAGACACCTGTCTAGAGTTTATTTCACTTTATTGAAAATACACCCTAGTTTTTTAATGAAGCAAGTAATTAAAATATAAATGGCTATTAATATAAATCCTATAAAAACAGAACACAGAAAGGCAATAAGAAATAAGTTTGCTAACATTTCTTAATAAATTCCAAGTTTAACATAATCAAAGTTTCTATGAAATGCATAGGTAAAAATAAGTTCTCACCTAAATTCTCTCAAGAGATCTCTTCCATCAGAGCTCTGCCATTCTATCTGTGTTTGCAATTTTATACATCATCATATGCAAATATTTAAGGTCTATTCACATGATAGCACAAACAAACGATGATTGGTCTGATGCTTCACTGAATATTCATAATTTCTATTGTACAACCTTCCAATTAGTAAAAAATTACGTTATACTCAGACTTTCAAAACAAAACTACAAATCTCTGAGAAGTGTCAGAAAAAGTTAAGTTGAGAGATCACCATTGGTTGAATCTCTGACAGAGGAACATTAATCTTGATAGAGTCCACTATTTTAATTAACTGTTAAAAGATTAAAGCACACCTGTTAGAATTACCTAACACAGAGGAAAAAAACACACAGACGGTTCATGCAAAGTCTGAATGTTCATCTAGAGAATACAAGAATTTGACCTAGTATTGCTCAGTATTGATTATTGTCATGTGCTTTTATCTATATTTATGCAACATACTCTTCAATTTTTAACAAAGCTTCTGGAACCGTATGGTCATGAGTCATGACTTCTGCTTCCTCTCTTCCTTTGTTATGTCAGGAACGTTATCTACTGGGAAAAGACTATGTATGGATTGAGACGTGGCGTTGTAAAAACTGAGTTAATCGTGCGGTTTTATATTACCATTATTTTTCCCTTGGCAGATGTTTTTTGCCCTTTTTAAAAGAAATGTTTTGTGTTACATATTTTTATTTATAGAATCGAAGTCTCTGAACTGGAATTTGCTTCAGGAAGATGGCTTGTTATGTGTACAGCTGGATCAGCCTGTCCCTGCGAAGGGTGAATCTAAGAGGCTTGTATGTCTCCATGCTATAAAGGCTCTCTTCCTATATGGCTGTTTAATGTCACTTTATGCATAATTTCTAAACGTTTAGTTAATGCATTTAGCCATTTAATTTTTTATGGCATACATAACATTTACCATTACTCCATTATACAGGAAAATAATACTAACAGGAGCAGAATATTACCCATATGCTCTTTGTACCTGGGTGCAGTGAAGTGCAGTATCTCTTAGCTTCCCCTGCCTTTAGTAACATGCTAATCCCTGAATTCAGTAGGAAGCATGTTATAATAAATACAATACATGACTTAAGGCTAATTGCAGAGACCTAGCTGTGTTAAACTTTGTGTTCCAGACAATTAGCCGTGTAGCTCTGGGTTTAATCTGTGTCACCTGAATGTACCACTTCACACAGCTATATCTTATGCCTTAATACTGGATTTTTAAAGTACCAAAAGACTTTGGTATGGCTTAAGGCCCAGAAACAAATAGAGAAAACAGCACTCCTCAGTTCTCAGCACTGAGGCATCCCAAAAGATTGAAAACTGAGAGATGTAGGAGAATACTGAAACAAATCACAGCCAGGTTCACCTTCCTCCTGGCACTTTTTGTTATAGATCATCTGTCCAGGTGGCCAAAGTCCGAAAACCTGCCTAGAAACCTGACTGATAATAGATCAATTTACTTATTTAGTATATTCATATGTCCACCTTTCTCCTGAACAACGTAGAGCCTACGGTGGGTCGCAGTAGCATAAAACAATTTGATAAATGTCAAAACAACATAAATAAACAAATTAAATTGTCAATCTAAAAACACCTTATACCCCGACAAGCAGAATATTCTTTGCCCAGACACTCGGCATCATCAAGAAGTACTTTGATTTGTCCAGCCATCACTCTTTTTATGACTTTGCTCCAAAACAATCCTGCCATAATTCTGCTGGATTCTGTGATAGCTCCCTTCCAAACAGCAAACAGGCAACCCTTGTCCAAACAGGAATTTATTATCAAGCTTACCTAATTGATCTGTTAGCATGTATTAGTGTGTCCATCTATGTTCTTGCTTTAGTGAAACCCACTTGATCACATTTAAAATTCATGCAGAGAAAAGTTACTGACTAGCCAACTTAATCTAGAAAAAATTCTGAACTTAGTAATTTAGTCTTAGTTATTGTTGGAAATTGGCTCATTTTATGTTAGACTTCTGGAACTTTAATTATTTGTCTGGAATTTTTTTTTTAATGTTGAATGTTTCAGTTGAGGTCAAGAAGGACCACAGGAGCAAAAACCCAACTGGAAACCCTAACAGAGGAACAGCTGCTGTTAATTATAAAGGTAAATATGAAAAATCCTTCCTAAATAAAAGTAGAGGGGGGAAATTATGAAGCATTATCATCCTGGGGAGCACCCTGAGTTCCTGTATGTACGTATGTGGATGTGTATATTTGTATGAACCAGATGAAATGGTCCTTGAAACTGTTGTGCAAGAGTAGTAGTTCATACAGTATTAACTCGCTGTCATTCTTTTTGGGAAGAAAATTGTACTTGGATGATGTGAGCTAGCAACTGGACATGTTTTTGTGCATAAATCTGGCACAGCTAGGTTCCAAAGGAAATACAGAGCTGGGTTTTTTTTCCAGCTTGACAGATAGATGAGATATTAGGTTGGATCCAACCAACTTTTCTGCTGGTGAAAAAGAAAGAAAATGTACTGTTGACCACCCAAAGAGTCTATGCAGAGGATCTTGGGAACTGTGTGTACAAAGGCCATGCGGGATGGGCTGTTGTAGTATGGAGGGGAACTGAGTGAGATGGAAGGAGGAAAACTGGCTGGATCCAATTTGTGAACAGGTACCTGTGAGCCTGAAACAGTGTAACTTGTATTTAAACGACTTGATTTAAAATGTGCCCCTTAAAAAGTACTTAAATCTATTTTTATTTATTTATTTTCTTCATTTCTACTCCACCTTCCTTCACCATGGGACCCAAAGCTGCTTACAGTGTGGTCCTCTTCTCCAGCCCTATGAAGTAGCTTAGACTGAATATGTGTGTCTGACCTAAGGTCACCCAGCTAGCTTCCATGACAGAGTGGATTCGAAATGGGCTGTCCTAGATCCTAGTTTGACACTCTAACTACTATACCACACTGGCTCTCATTATTTATTATCTGTACCCTTTGGCGGGAGAAACCGGCTTGGAGTGGACTGCGGGGGAGGATGCCCCCCCATAACGGTTGTAAGCTAAAATAATTCCTCTTCTGAGCGGCTGGCCTGTGCAAGCACAGTTCCCAGTGTGTGCCTGCACGAAGACCTAGACAAACAGCAGTTACAGGTCAGCGCAACCCTGTTTTATGCCTAAAGAGCCACCACCAGCAGAATAGCTCCATAGGCTCTAACCCATTGCATGCTGTGATGCACAAACGTCAGAAAATAAAGTGTGCTTTCTCTTCAAAACCATTGTTTTAATTCATCATGTATTTGCATGATAATAATTGATTAAAACGCATAAGATAAATTGAATGAGGTTTAATTGTGTGACAGCCCTAATTTTTGATGTCACTGCTGAATAAAAATACTTTTCCAGGATTCTTCTCCGAATATAATTGAAGAAAAGCTGCTGAAGTTTTTGTCCAGTGCTCAGATTCCAGACTTCCAAGCTTCTGTTGGCAACATCATAGCAGCACTCATGAGCAGATGTGAAGCGGAGCCAGCATTTTATCCTTCCAGTTGCCTGGTGCAGCTGGTGCAGACAAAAGGCCTCTCTTACAGGTGACCGCCAATCTTTCCTAACAAAACGTAGAGAACTAAAGCCTTCAAAAATGTATTTATCTTTTAATTCTGGTGTTCCCAGGAACTTTTGAAAGATTTCTGGGAAAGAAAAAAATATTTATCAAATCGTCTAAATAGATACGGAGATTGACTGTTTATTCTGTCTCAAAGTATATGCCCAGGCTTAATGACCGTTGCCTTGGAGAAAACAGATGTACACTTGCTTCAACTATGCCTCCAGCAGTTTCCAGACATTCCTGAAGCAGTTATCTGTGCTTGTCTGAGGACTTTCCTGAGGTAATTCTAAAATAAGTTTACTTACATTTCAGTTACAGATCATTCTCATAAGAATTGCTTTTAGCTACTAAAACCGTTTCAGATTCAGAACTTGGCATTTTGTAAGGATCAGGTAGCTGATTTCTCTGTTTTAGCCGTTATTTACTTAGGGTAGGAAACATTCATAAATGAAATTGTGGAAGGTAATTTATTTTCTTGATGGGTTGCATCCACTGCAGAATTTCCATGGGTGCAGGGGACTTCTGTCTGTTAATTGTAACCTTTGTGGCTCCCCTCCCCCCGCGCTTTCTCCAGAAAGGCTCCTGATACCCTGTTTCGGGGGTCCCCTCTTTCCCAGGAGCAGGACTTCAAGGGGACATTCGGGGTTACTGGGGAGGGGGGGATTGCGTCCTGCAGGTGGAAGTCCTTGCCTCCGCTGAAACACTGTCCTGGGTCCATTCTTTTTGAAGTTTCTCAAATGCTCAGCCCTATCAAGAATACCGTTCTAACCGTTTTAGTAAGTGACAGAGTATTATGGTCCTCATAAAAATCCTGCCAGCATGTTATAAACAGGATCTTCTACACAAACAAGACAAAAGTTACGTTTTACTGTCTGTATCGTACCTTGCAGATCATCCTTGTATTTATTGAAATGTCCATTTCGGGGTTATTTTTTAAATGTCATGTTCAACAAATACCAGTGTTCCAATTTGCTTTCTTTCACAGCATTGGTGATGACAGTCTTGGAGAAACGAATATAAATTTAGATTCTGTGGCAGGTTATATTGATATCGCACACAACAGAAAAATGGAAAAGCAATCTAAAGTGATACAGAATGGCTTCAATTCTGAACCCCCAGAGGAAAACCGCTGTGATGCACGGTTAACCCAGAAATCTCATGCAGTGGATACAAGTAAATTATGCCCTGTTGGACCGCAGAAAGCAACATTACTGTATCCTTTGAAACGTGATCTTGATGGACTTACCTTTTCCCAAAGGCAAGGAATGCTGTTACTCAGAACCTTAGTCTGCCAAACCAGGGCTTTTTTTCTGGGAAAAGAGGTGCGGGATCTCTATATTATCTTATGTGCGCGCACAAAGCTTGCGCACTGCCGGAAACGTGTGATGACGTCACTTCCGGGAAGTGACACTGCTTCCCGGAAGTGATGTCTCTTCTTCTTCACTGCCACATTAAGTGGCGACTGCTAGAGGGTATTAAGGACTTAAAAATGATTAGAGAAATGTGTGGATGAAAAGTCTATTCCATATCATGAGTGGCAGTGGGTCATTTTCAGGAAACATTTTCTCTAGTGTATCTATTTTGAATTTATTGCAGAACTTTTATTTCAAGGAAAATAAGGTTTTTTTTCCATGCCCCAAATCAAATTATTAAATTAACTAGCCATGTAACCCAAAGCAACACCTTTCCAAGTCCCTGAAGTCAATGGGTTTAGAAGGCTATAACACTACTTAGGAATGCGCTCTCGCTTTCTCTTTCTCTCTCTCTCTCATATGCATGCGTGCATGTGCGCGCGCGCATACACATGGAATTAATCTTGTAACTTTAAACACTTGAAAAATGGAACATTGAGCCAAAAGGTGTTTTTATGCTACACTCAGTAATTGGGAAGATTCATCTACCCTGCTATAAGGCCATTTAAAGTCACCAGGAACTCAAAGCAGCTTACAGTCTTCTCCTCTCAGTCTCCTCCATTTTCTCAGCGCTGCTGCTGCCAAACGCTGCAGCCGGCCGCCCACGGCCTCCTCTGGCCTGCAATGCTGGGCCTGAGCGGCAGGCACAGAGGAGATCCCACACAGGTGCTCTCAGTCTCCTTCGGTCTCCAGTGAAGGAAGGTAAAGAAAGGAACAAAGAAAAGACATGGAAAGAGAAAGGGAGGGAGGGAAAGAAAGAAGGAAGCAAGGAAAGAAGGATAAAAAGGAAAAGGGAGGGAGGGAGGAAGGGAAAGGCTGGGGAAGAGACCGAGGAAGTAGGCAGCCTGGGAGAAGCTCCACCCAGGGAGGCAGCCCACGGGTCTTTGGGCACCAGAGGCGGGGCCACCATTCACATGATCTTTTTTTCAGAGGTGCTAGATCTCCGATCCAGGCAGATCTGGCTGAAAAAAGGATATTGGAATCACAGAATCATAGGGTTGGAAGGGACCTCTAGGGTCATCTAGTCCAACCCCCTGCACAGTGCAGGCAATTCACAACTACACACACCCCTGACTGCCCCAGTGACCCCTGCTTCATGCCCAGAAGATGGCAAAACATCTCCAGGATCCCTAGCCAAACTGGCCTGTGGAAAATTGCCACCTGACTCCAAGGAGGTGATCAGCACCACCCTGGGCGTGTAAGAATGGCCATAAGTACTAAGCATGGATGTAACCCATTCTGCCCTCCCCCCTCTTGATCTACCCAGGTTCACAGAATCAGCATTGTTGTAAGATGGTCATATAGCCTCTGCTTTAAAACTTCCAAAGAAGGAGAGCTCACCACCTCCCGAGGAAGCCTGTTCCACTGAGGGACCACTCTGTCAGGATGTTCTTCCTAATGTTAAGCTGAAAACTTTTGATTTAATTTCAAGCCATTGGTTCTGGTCCGAGCTTCTGGGGCAGTAGAAAGCAACTTGGTGTTATCTTCTGTATGGCAGCCCTTCAAATACTTGAAGATAGTTATCATGTCACTTTTCAGTCGTCTCATCTCCAGGCTAAACATTCCAAGCTCCCTCAACCTTTCCTCATAGGACTTGGTCTCCAGACCCCTCACCATCTTCATTGCCTTCCTCTGGACACGTTCCAGCTTGTCTATCCTTAAATTGTGGTGCCCAAAACTGGACACACAGTATTCCAGGTGAGGTCTAACCAGAGTAGAGCGATACCATCACTTCTCCTGATCTGGACACTATGCTTCTGTTGATCCAGTCCAAAACGGCATTTGCCTTTTTAGCTACCACATCACACTGCTGACTCACGTTCAGTGTATGGTCTACTAAGACCACTAGATCCTTTTCGCACATGCTACTGCCAAGCTAAGCCTCCCTCCCCATCCTCTAATGATGTTTTTGATTTTTCCTTCCTAAATGCAGAACTTTGCATTTATCTCTATTGAAATTCATTTTGTTTTAGCCCAGTTTTCCAGCCTGTCAAGATCATCCTGTATCCTTACTCTTTGACTGTATTTGCTACCCCTCCCAATTTAGTAACATCTGCAAATTTAATCAGTATTCCTTCATCCAAACCATTTATAAAAATGTTGAACAGAACAGGTCCCAGGACTGATCCCTGAGGAACTCCACTTGTCACTCTTCTCCGAGAGGATAAGGAACCATTAACTCTTTGGGTGCGATCTGTCAACCAGTTACAGACCCGCCTAATATGATCGAAACCATATTTTACGAACTTGTCAACAAGGATATTATGTAGAACCTTATCAAAAGCATAACTGAAACCAAGATAAACTATGTCTACAGGAACCCCCTGATCCAGCAAGGTGTTAACTTTCTCAAAAAAAAGAGATAACTTTAGTCTGGCTCTTAGTAATCACAGCCATCCTTTCTAAATGCTCAGGGACTGACTGATGATTTGCTCTATGTCTTTTCCGGGTATAGATGTCAAGCTGATGGGTCAATAGTTAACCTGGATCCTCCTTTTTCCCCTTCTTGAAGATGGGGACAACATTTGCCTACCTCTAATCTTCTGGCTCCTTTCCTGTTCACCAAGAATTCTCAAAAATACTGGACAGAGGCTAAGAAATTACATGTGCGAGTTCTTTTAGTACCCTTGAGTGCAATTCATCATGTCCTGAGGACTTCGTTCCTTTTAAAGAAACCAGGTGTTTACGTACTACCCCTGTGCCGATCCTAGGCTGTAACTCCCTTCCCCCATCATGTGTTCTGTTATTGCCATGTTGAGCACTATCTCCCTCACAGGAGAAGACTGAGGAAAAGTAGGAGTTGAGCAGTTCTATTTTCTCTTCATTGCCTGTTACGATTTCACTTCCCTGTCCCTGCAATGGGCCTACCATGTCCTTGCTCTTTTTCTTATTTTGAACATAAGCAAAGAACCCTTTTATGTTGTTTGTTGCATCTGTTGCTAGCCTAAGCTCAGACTGAGCTTGAGCTTTTCTAATGGTCTCCCTACAAGCATTGGCTATTTGTTTATATTCATCCTTGTTTATAAGGCCCTCCTTCCATTTCCTAAATGAGTCTTTTTTATTTATCAATTCTTTAGAAAGCTTTTTATGAAGCTTCTTTAAGGTCCTCCCATTTTTCCTTCTCGTAGGAATTGTTTGTGATTGTGCTTTCAATATTTCGCTTTTAAGAAACTCCCACGCCTCTTGAACTCCCTTCTCCTTAAGTATTTTTTTGACCATGGGCTTCTGTCCAGCATAGCTTTCAGTTTGTTAAAATTTGCTTTCCTGAAGTTGAACCTATATGTCTGACCATGTACAGTTTTTCCCTTCCCCAAGACTGTAAATTCCGAAATTACATGAAATTGAAGCTTGATTATAAAGATAAGTACCTGCATGGGACAGAGAGCTGAATGCGTTTTTTCATGGGGTTACAGTGACCCACGTAGACTAATCTTTAATGCATTATAGGACTAGATCATAATATCTTAACTGGCTGTAAGCTTACAGGCAAAGTCACAGGAAAGATTCTCTTCCCCTAAAAAGGTCAGTCAGAAGGTGGCAACATGGCTTCCTCCATACTGTCATTGGTAATTTCCCAGGGGCTCTCACCTGAGATTCATTTTTTGTGTGATTTGGTGATTTATATAAGGGAAATGCATTGCATATTGACAACAAATCCCTCTTGACCTTTGAAGTTCATCTGGAGGTGCTGATCTAATCATTTGACACCTCACTTCCCCTCTGCTGTGGAAGTACTTATAAACCAGTAATCTGTTGGTTGAGATAGATTAAAATGGGTGGCTGTGTTTGTCTGTAGCAGGGGGAAAAAGCAAGAGTCCAGTAGCACCTTTAAGACTAACAAAATTTGTGGTAGGGTAGGAGTTTTCGTGAGCCACAGCCCACTTCTTCAGATACAACTACAATGTAAGTGTGTTTCTTGAGAGTTTCCTAGGACTTGTGTGCCTTTCCTCCACAACTTTGGAAATTCTTTCCTTGGAGCTTTAATGATCAAAGCCTGTTCTTCTCAGAGACCAAATATAATTACCAAATTACATTTGGTAATTGGTAGGGGGGGTTGTTTACTCTTTTAAAACACTTTAATTTTATGTGCCTCCTTTTAAGGTAGGGTTGGATACAAGTCTTAACTCACGTTGATCCTTGACACACTTAATTTGAACCTTACACAGTAATGCCATTCTGCGTTCAGCATACAGTGAGTCCTTTCTTTTGCCTCATTTGAAAGATCTGTCAGCTGAGCAAGTAATTGTAAGTATGTTTCTTTTGTCAAAAAACATTTTGTTTCTAAGTAACATTATTCTTGCTCTGAAAGTATTTGCCAGAACTGTCCATTGAACTTTTTACTCTTAACATAGGGAAACTGAAATTTGATAACTTTCACGGAAAGCATGCTTGTGATTATCTCTATCATTGCTATACTTTTTTTTAGTAACTTGTGATTTTTTTTATTATGCAAATTCTTGCGTTGGTTCTGATAGGTGGGAGAACCATCAGAAGTTTTGCGTGTGCTTTTTTCCTCCACTCCACCTTTAATTTTTGTAACATCCAGCATGAGGAAAAGGAAAAATGCTGGTGAACCTGAAAGCTTGCGCAGTGTTTTGTATCATTTAGGCTGGTCTTAATAAAAGGTATTACCAGGACTATGTTCAAGACAGGACATGAGCATCTCATTTGAAGGTGGTTTCTTCTTTCTTCCTAGTTATTTCTCCAGTATTTGCAGTACTTATATATGAAATGCAGTGAAGAAGCTACTACAAACCTTCCTGGAATGCTTTGCCCAACTATAAACCAGGTAAGGAGAGAGCACTAAAATTTGCTTTCCAGCCATCAGTTCCATTCCAGCCACCAGTTCATTTACAGATAACCCTATATGGGTCTCAGGCAGCTCAATCCTAAGCCCCAAGTCAGTGCATCCGCTCGTGCGTTGACGTAAATGCGGCGCCACTCTGCTGCTCCCTATGGACTTGTGCAGGGGAGTCCCGCCGGTGTCTGAGTGCAGCAAAGCAAGCTGCGGCCGCTGCCAGGAGCACCCGCCTGCCGTTCCCCTGACAACCCCTCTCTCACCAGCCAATGGCCACACCGTTCCCCTGACTGGCAGGCAAGGGGCAAGCAGCGGCATAGCCAGTGGGGACACCATGATCCCCGCTGCCCATCAATAGCCCCGCCCCCGGTCAGGGAGCAGGCATTCCTGCCGAGGAGGGGGGCAAAGGTGACAGTGAAAGTCTGGATCGAACACCCACCCTCTCCCCTCTCCAGCCCCCATTTTGAATGAGGGCCAGGCAGTGGCCGCAGCTCAGTGCGCCTGCAAATCCCCACTGCCACTGTGGCTACTGCAAGAAACAGGTTCCCCCTCCCTGAAAAATGGGGCCAGAAAGCCTGCAGCACTTGGGAGCAGCCCTCAGAATCCAGAGAGGCAGATGCGGGGAGTTCTTCAATGAGTGACAGGAATGTCCATTGGAAACCACAAGAGAGGCCAGAAGGGAGTGCAAAGCGCCCACAGACTTGCAGCGGTGCTATTTGAACACATCACTGCATCACAACGATGTGAGAACGCGGGTTGGACCTCGAGAGCCACTCCCCGGGCCAGGGGTGACGCCACCCCCAGTGGACTGACAGCCTGCAGGAGCAGAGAAACTGCTCCAGGGGCCGCTATTTACCCCCTCCCTGTGTCAGATTTCCCAAGTCCATCCCTGCTTCTGCAAACAGCAAAATGGAGGGTGGTCCATCCTCCTGGAGGAGAACCCCTGGAGATCCCAAGATGTCGTTCCACATCCCAGTAGTAACTTCCACCTTCCCCTCTGCCTGGCTCATCAGACTCCAGCAGCTCAGTCTGTCAGAGAATGAAAGTCCTCAGTGGAGCCTCCCCCCCCCCACCGCCCCGCCCCGCTCTGCCAGACATTCATGGGCCACACTTCAATTCCCACCCCACTGCCTGAAGTTACATTGAGGGGAGGGAAGGGGGCAGGGAAGCTGGACACCCTGACACCTGCTCCTCCTGGCAGCAGAGCCCATCCCATCGACCCCAGCTCCAAGCCAGGAAAAATGTGTGGGGATGTGTGAGAAGACGTCCCAACGGGGAGTTGTGGGTGGCGGTAGTTATTGTCAATGTCAGGGGACCGAGCAAACAGACAGCAGTTGCTTGTTTTTCAACACGTATTTTATTAAACTGGAAAAGGTTCAGAGGTTCTCTGGAAGTATTTCCTGCCAATGTGGCCAAGCTGCGGGCTGCCTTGGTAAACTGCTCCCTGGGCAGGACCTGAATGACACTTGCAGAGGCTTACAGGGAGCTCAGACAGCCACGCCCCTTGGTCTCCCAGATGAGTGGTGATCTGCTTGCGAGGGAAACAGGTGCACGGCCAAGGCCAAGCCCAATCTGCAACGTCTGGGATGGTGTCCTTTGGTTAAGAGCTGTGGCAGCAGCTCCACAGGTGCGTCTCACAACCACATGATGCATGACCCTCTGGCGAGACAGTAATCTGCTTTGGGATGATCTTATCCCATGAGGGAGAAATGCAAGTGGCTGAGCACCCTCCGGCAACAAGGTGTTACGAACACCCAGTCAGCCCGACCACTGACCACATTTCCTCCTCTGCCAGCTTAGGGGATCTGATCAGAGCTCCCACATGGGTAGCTGCCCCCCCCATTGGCTGTGTCGTGAGTAGTTTTCTGGGCAACTGCCTCTGTGGCAGGCAGGGGCTGCTGCCATCTCCCCTTCCCCCACCGAGCCTCACTTGAAAAGGCTGGCGGTCAAGCAAGTTGAGGTGAGGGGGCAGCTGGCACAAAGCAGCGAGCCAGGTTAGCTGCCGCCCATCTCCTTCTTACCTGTCAGAGCTCCCTTGTTTCTTACCGAGCTGGAACTCCAGAGTCAGATAATCTGCAAGGGGACCTGGATGGTTATTGTTAGTTAGTCAGACATTCTGGACTTTGCCCTTCTTCCCTTGAGCGAATGCAGAGATCTCCCAGTTTTCCCAGTACATCTCCCCAGTGCACTCATGGCCCACCACTGTGAGTACCCGCTCTCCTGCCTCGCGCACAAAGTCCCCACAGAAGGAGGCTGTTGGCCAGAACCTCTGGCCTCTGCCGACTTACCTAAGTTCATGAGTGGCACAGCCGGAGGTTTTGTAGGGTGTTTGGGCAGATGATTGGCACGGGGGGAAGGGCTTACCCACCCTGGAAGTGCACGTGGATTGGTCCGCCCGGTAGTCGCCATCCTATGCCCTGTTCAAGCTGTGGGGAGAGGGCTGGGCACAGGGAGAGGGGCCCAAGTTTTCCCGTTCAATGGCTGCCTATGGGCTATGCCTGCTTTTTTCATGGCGTAACTTTCTGCTGCTGCAGGGTTTCCGAGCCTGGGGGAGCTTCGGAAGCTGACTATCTTGCGGCCCGCCCCCTGCTCCAGCACCAGCGCAGGGACTTGCACCTCACTTGCGTGTTCGTGCAGCCGCCCAGTGTGGCCGTGGGTGATGGCCCGCCTGTGGTAGCGCGCCCCCCTGCCCGCCAGCAGAAGGGAGGGTCACGCCCATGTAAGTGCACGTTGCACCCACATAAACCTTAGTCCACTTTCCACCCCCACCCCCACCCCCACTTAGGATTGGGCGGTTAGTGTAGAGGCTTTCCTCTTCTTTTCACTGAAGGGATCGAAACTGCGCATTCCTCTGCATGTTCAGGTTTCATTCCCACCATTAACATGATTGCAGAATGGGTTGAAAGTGGGTGACTTCCTTGCTTATGTTAGTCCTTCTCCCATAAGCATTTGTGTGATTTGCATGTCTAACTGTAACAAGGTCTGCACTGCATTCTGGTACTTTCACAGAATCATTACTAAAAAAGACAGACGCCATCAGCTAACTTCCAACGGCCATGCGTGTTTGAATTTAAAATGTCTTCACACGGTAAAATTGTTGAAAGTGCTAGAAATTCATAGCAGCAACTGCCCGCTGTCTTTGATCCTGTGCTGTTTTTTCTTAAATATCTGATCTCTGATGACAGTCTCAGAGTTAACCAGCAAACTATCAACTTGGCACTTTGTTGCTCCTGATCACATGGTGTCTGCAATGTTTATAGGATAGCTCATCAATCCTATAGATTGGGCATCTTGATCTCTCTACTTTTTATCATAGCTACTGAAATTTCCATTGTTATAATGAGTCTGAGTGGGCAGAAAGAAGGTGGAACTCTGAAATACGTATTTTAGAGTCCTGGTGGTAACAGCAATGTATTTCCTGTGCCTGTTTTTTCTTTCTCCCCAAAGAGTAAGGGGGATGTCGTTTAAAATGCTTCAAAATCATATTTTTAGTCCACAAAACAAGCTAACAGTAAGTAAAACAATATAATAAAGTCTTCAAATAAAACAAAAACAAAACAGGGTTGGTGGATCCTGTAATTTGTCAGTGGATGAATGCAATTTTTCCCTTTATGTCCCCCCTACTCCAACCACAATAGACTTTTGATTCCTGAGGTCATGGGATCAGTGTGGACTAATAGCTAAGTGAGGTGGTGGTGGAGGAGGAGAGTGCCCTCAAGTCATAGCTAATTTATGGCAACTCCTGGTGGGATTTTCATGGCAACAGACTAAGAGGTGGCTTGCTGTTGCCTACCTCCACAACCCTGGACTTCATTGGAGGTCTCCCATCCAAATACTAGCCAACGCCAACCCTGCTTAGCTTCAGAGGTGTGATAAGATCAGCTCACCTGGGCTATCCAGGTCAGTGAGTGGGGGGAGGGGAATTGCCCTATCCTCTTTCTTCTGTTTGCTTTCCAGGGGTTGAAAAGGCAGCTGGGGAGGTGGATCCAACCCACTAAGCATAAACACATCCACAAGATGCTATATAAGACATTCAGTAGAACAGTCACTAGTTATAACACTGTCATTTCATTTAGTCCCCAAAAGCAGTCTTGAAAAGAGAGGTCTTAATGTGTGGAAGAAAAAGACTTGGTAACAGCTTCCCAAAATCGATATGGTCAGAATAAAGGCTGGAAAATGAATATAAAAATTGTGGTCTTCTGTAAAATATTTATTTACTGTACTTAAAGCACACCTTTCTCACCAAAAGCTGATTACACAGTGTAAGCTATTTGAAGGGACATCTAATAAGCACAGTGTAGGGTGATTCAATCAATATGAGGAGACATCTAATGAGCGATGTACAGAATGTGAATATAATGAAGAAAAATGGTATTATATCAGCATAAAAGAATCACAGAATTTCAAAATACATTTCCAGTCTAAGATTGTGGCCCTAACCACATTCACACTGAAATTCTCTCCAGTCAGCTGGACTAAAACGCAAAGATGCTGAAGATTGGGCGCCATGCCTTTTCACTCTGCAGATGTGAATGTAACACTTGTTTCACTTTCAGATCATGGACTGGATGGGCCTGCTCCTAGATGCTCATTTTACAGTGGTTGTAATGCTGCCGGAAGCAAGAGGGTTGCTTTCTAGTCTGCACAAGTTTGTAAGGGCCCAGGTAAGTTTTTTTTTTCCTTTGAAATTGGAAACACGAATGTGACTTCATTGTATGGCACAAAACCCCACAATGATAGTCTTGTAGTATAGAGGTT
Source organism: Eublepharis macularius (assembly GCF_028583425.1). Classification (NCBI taxonomy): domain Eukaryota; kingdom Metazoa; phylum Chordata; class Lepidosauria; order Squamata; family Eublepharidae; genus Eublepharis; species Eublepharis macularius. The sequence continues at coordinate 13,400,673 of NC_072793.1, read as the reverse complement.
GTATTTGTCTGTAGTGTTTGCTGTACTTCACAGGAGGTAGTTGCCTTCGTTCTTGTGAGTGATATTTAAAAGTTTGTATTGTCCTGCTATTGGTTTTTGAAAAGTCTTTTACGTTTTGATCATTTACTTCTTTTTTTAGGTTCATTTTTACTCAGAACTAAACAAGATTGAAGGAAGTCTGAAGGAATTACAGAGAATAAACCACCCAAAAGATGTGGGCTTATATTCCATTGAAGTTCTAAAACTAGTTTGAACTTGTCACATATGCTTCATAAAGCTATTTTTATGAACCTTTTCTTTGGGTGTTTGTTACTTTGTGCACAGTTTTGAGAACTCAGTTGGGGCTGCTTGTTAGCTTGATTTTTCTCTCTCTCTCTTATGTTAATGAGAACGTCTGCTACTGATGACTAATTCCCATAAATTGTATTCCCATAAATTGTTATGGTTGCAATTTTCTTAGCTCAAGCCTAGAGATGGGCACGAACCGAAATACGAACCAGAGTTCATGACAAATCAGGCTGGTTCATGGTTCGCAAACTGGCGGTTCGTTAGAGCCAATTTCTGACAAACTGCCACAAACTTTAGGCTGGTTCGTTTGGTTCATTTTTTAGTTCATCACTGCAGACATCCTGGTGCTGATCAATCAGTTTCCTAGGCAACAGGGGATGGACTTTCTGCAGACCTTCTGCTGACGTAGAAGTAGCCTTCTGCGGGCCCGGAAATGACCTTCTGGTGACCCAGAAGTGACGATTTTGCTGACCTGGATTTTCACAAACCAAATGAACCAGTTCACGAACCAGGGTAGGTTCATGAAAGTTTGTGGTTCGTGAAATGCCACGAACTGCATAGTTCGGTTTTTTTCTGGTTCGTGCCCATCTCTACTCAAGACCACACGTGCAAATTTATGTATTTAAAACATTTGTTAGCCGCCTTTCTACCATGCAGAAACCCGTGATTTGCAATATAAATAAAAACAAAGTTTAAAAACAATAGGATTGGCAGTGTCATAAAAACAAAGTAAATTAAAAACACTCCTAAATAAAAATGTCTTCAGCTGCCTCCTGAAGTTCAATAGTGAAGGGGCCAGGAGTACTTCCCTAGGTATGCTGTTCTGTAATTGTGAACTGCCACTGAAAAGTCCCTTTCTCATGTACCCACCAGATGAGCTTCTTTTCCTGATAGGACAGTCAAGAGGGCCTCTCCCTGTAATCTTAATTTCTGGACAGAAACATATGGAAGAAGATAGTGCTTCAGATACACTGGTCCCAAGCCATGTAGAGTTTTAAAGGCCAAAACTGGTGCCTTGAGTTGTGTGCAGGAGCAGATTGGTAGCCGGCACAATTGCTGTAATATAAGGGTCACATGATTGCAACAGCTGGCCCCAACTAGCAGTCTCGCCACAGTGTTATGCAGTACCTGCAGCATCCAAACGCTCTTCAAGGGTGACCCCAAGTAGAGTGCATTACAGTAGTCGTGTCTAGATGTAACTAAGGCATGGAAAACTATGGCTAGACCTGACTGAGCCAAGAACAGGCACAGCTGATGCTCCAGCCAAAGCCGGACAAAAGCACTCCATACTATAAAATACTGTAAATGCATATAAGGCAGTGATCAAAGGAAAACCACTAATCCATTCTTTAAAACAGGTTTTTAAAATTTCTGCTCACAGCACATTAATTCTATAGATTTTGGCTCGAAGCTAACATCATAGCTCTAACTGCAAGTAATCATTGCTCTCAAGCTAAAACAAAGTACACAAAATACAATAACACATATAGGCTTAGATCCTCTGGGTAGCTTTCCTCTGCTCACACAACGCAATCCTCCATTGTGGGGCATATTCCACTGGTGCTTGATACTTTTGCTCATGCAATATGCAGCATTTTGTATGAATTGAAAGCACCTAGGGTCTGAAGAAGGGAACTCCGACTCTTGAAAGCTTACACTCTGAAAATCTTGTTGGTCTCTGAGGTGCCACTGGACTCAACTCCTGCTATTCTACTGCAGACCAACACAGCTACCCACCCAAACAATCCACCTAGTACCAGCAGCAAACAGTGGAATATAGGATTCAAGCCCCTGCAAAAATCAGTCTAAAGTTTTTCTATGGCTTTCCATCTTACGGTAGAAATTGCAAAGCCCTGGCCTGTTTACCGAGAAGAAGAATCATGTGTGGCAGTAGACAACTCTTGCCTGCAAGTGTTGCTCTCAACTATCCCTTGCGAGTGTGAACTGGTTTTGATGACTGAAAGCTCATAGCCTCTTACAGTAGGCTCATCATCCATTTTTTCCACAAGACAGAAGTCCTTACTGTTACCCAAATGGGGGGGGGGGAGATCTCCTTGTGAGTTGGGGGAGTTAGGATTCAAGAAGATGCAGCAAGAGGGGGTAACTGGGATCTCCCACAATGTATACCAGGATTTTCCCTTACAGAACTCTCGAGTAAACAGGTGGGTATACAACAGGAAACGTTTCTTTATTCACAATGAAATAAAAGGCAAGCAAATGAACACACGCAGCTACTAAGAAAGTAAGGAGGGAAAAGTGAGTAATTGGGATCGCATGATATTTACCAATCTTGGGGAGGAGGAGGAGGAGAAGATCCACAGAGGAGCAGCAAAGTGACCTGTGCTTCACAGTGAGGAGGCTCAAGCGAACTTGAGGGCACTTGGACTGGTACCAAGACACACACACACACACACAGCATATGGCTGGGAGGTCCTGTTACAATGCAGAACGTACCCTGAAGCAAGACTAGCATCCTGCCACCAAAATGGTGGCTTAACTGCTTGTCTGGAGTTGGGAAAAATGTGATATGATTACCTTGAGCTTAGCTATAGGTCAAATATTGCTTGATGACTCGGTAACTACTGGACAGAGAAGCTATCAGATGTGTTGAATACCCTTGATAAGTGGGAGAGGAAAGGTGGAGGGGGAAGCTGCGGGCTGCCTTGGTAAACTGCTCCCTGGGTCAGCATCCCAACCCTCCTTCCCACCTGAGCCCGGCCCACTCTGGGCATTTCCCTTCACCGGGCATCTAGGCCAGGGCTAATAGCTACTACTGGAGGCTCCCTCGTCCAGGCTTGCCCTGGCTGCTGCTGCCGCAAGGGATGGCCCGAGGCCTGTGGCAACGGCGGGGTGGCTTGTTCGGCTGAGCTCAGCAGCTCAGCAGTGTTTTATGGGCGTGGCCATGCCACCAGGCGCTCCAGCTGAGCTGCAGGCTGCCGTGCTGATCAGCTGTTCTGAGGGTGCCGCCAGCTTCTTTGGGGCTCCATGCTGCATCTGCCTCACCACCTTCTGCCATAAGGGGGCTGAGGAGGGGGATGCAGCACAGCCTTGCTCAGCCCTGGCCCACAGCTAGAGTGGGGTTGGGGTTGGGACCAAGTCTGGGGTGGCTTCGGGTGGCTCTGGACACTTAGGTATATGATGTTTAGCCTTTTGCTGCTTTGTATTGTCGAAGGCTTTCACGGCCGGAGAACGATGGTGGTTGTGACACTGAGAGATCTCTGTCTTTTGGTGCTACACCTCTGAAGATGCCAGTCACAGCTGCTGGCGAAACGTCAGGAACTACAATGCCAAGACCATGGCGATACAGCCCGGAAAATCCACAACAACCATCATTTCACTGCTTTGTTTGTGTGATGGTTGCAAAAAAGCCTGATATCTTCCACAAGGGAATTCAGTAGCCAGCAGAAGGAAATTATACTTAAATAGAAGAAAAAACAAGACAGCTACCTAAAATGTCCATTGTGTTTAAAACCAGAATGCTATTCAGTCACCAGCTACCTGTCGCCATCATGAAAGCGTTTTTTTTCAGGTGCCAAAGATTAAAAACCATAACATCTCAGGAATGCAATTTTATGGGGATGGTGAGATATAGAATTAGATTGTCCTTTAGAACAGCGGTCATGTATGATACATTGTTTTGGCTATCAGTGGATGATGATATAGCTGTGACTTGGAAAAGCAGTTTTTAGTGGATGATACATGTCAAGCCATCATTTATAAGAGCAGTTCTTATTGACTGAACACTTGAAAAGTCTGCTGTCCAGGGTCTGAAGCTCTGCCCCCGGACTTAACAGGAGAAGGAGAGGGGAGACAGCCAGATGACCACCATGCAGCTGCCCAGACAGACATCAAGACCCTGCCATGCCCAGCAACAGAGGACAGGGAAGAAACACCCAAGCCCCAGAGAGTCAGGCGAGGCAGGTGGAAGCCAGCTAGTTCCACCCTCCAGTGGGAGGCCAGGGGGCCAGGCAAGGAGAGTAAGGACCCTCAGGAGAGGAGTAGACTTGAGGGAGGAGGTGCAGGAAGCAAGGGCAGTCAAGACAGCCTTACCAGCCAGAGAGGAGAGGCAACCAAAGCAGCACAGAGCCACACCCCAGCGTGCAGGCCAGCTAGAAGGCAGTAGCCTGGTTCAGGCAAAGCTGGGAACAAAACAACCCCAGATGGAGCTGCCTGAGGCACTCTGCAGGAAAATCTTGGCAGCCAGCCAAGGGAGCACAGGTGTGCCTGGCCCAAGCAGCCAGCTCAGCAGGGAAGGCTTGGCAACCAACCAAGGAGGCACAGGTGTGCCTGCCCAATGCAGCCAGCAGAGAACACCCAGGAGTGACTGCCTGAGTCAGCCAGGGGCATGGCTAGAGTGCAGGGGGGGAGGCGTGACTGACAGGTGGAGAAGGGAATGGTGAAGGGATAAAAGGGAAGTCCACCCACTGGGGGGGGTGTAGGAGTGTAGGAGAGAGAGGGAGAATGAGAATGAGAGAGCAGTGGAGAGGAGGTGGAGGAAAGAAGATGGAGAGGATAAGAAAGAGACCGACCGACAACTGGATGGAGACAGCTGTTGTGGAAGGCAGCCAGGACCCAGGACTCTGTCAGGTTGAAGGGACCTGCAGGTGGACTGAGAGGGTGTGAGGGTGAGGTATACCCCCCTCCTTCCACCAAGTGGGATCCCACATATTCCCTGAAGGTCCTGTAAGGCCTGCCCAATGCAGCCGGCAGAGCAAACCCAGGAGTGACTGCCTGAGTCAGCCAGGGGCATGGCTAGAGTGCAGGGGGGGAGGCGTGACTGACAGGTGGAGAAGGGAATGGTGAAGGGATAAAAGGGAAGTCCACCCACTGGGGGGGGTGTAGTAGTGTGTAGGAGTGTAGGAGAGAGAGGGAGAATGAGAATGAGAGAGCAGCGGAGAGGAGGTGGAAAGAAGATGGAGAGGATGAGAAAGAGACCGACCGACAACTGGATGGAGACAGCTGTTGTGGAAGGCAGCCAGGACTCTGTCAGGTTGAAGGGACCTGCAGGTGGACTGAGAGGGTGTGAGGGTGCGGTATACCCCCCTCCTTCCACCGAGTGGGATCCCACATATTCCCTGAAGGTCCTGTAAGGCTGAAATCAGGCAGGCCGGCGTCTCACAGGGCAACGCCCACGACAGGACCTGACATCTGCTATATAAGAACCACGTTACTTCTCTTGGGCAGGAATGTGCAATACGCCATCTGAGATGATTTTATGATATGATTTTAATTGTATTTATATAATTATGTATTTTATGAATGTTGTACCCCGTCCTGAGCCTGCTTGAGGGGAGGGAGGGCTAAATTTGGGCCCAGTTATAGCAAACTTCTACATGGAACATTTTGAAAAAACAGCTCTAGAATCAGCACCCCACAAACCCAGTGTATGGTTCCGGTTTGTGGATGATACATTCATCATTTGGAGCCATGGGGAGGAAGAATTGATGGAGTTTTTGAATCATCTCAACAACATCCACCTGAACATACAATTCACAATGGAGAAAGAAAGTGAGGGAAAACTCTCATTCCTGGATACCTTGGTCATCCGCAAAGCAAACTCTCAGTTAGGTCACAAGGTCTACAGGAAACCAACTCACACTGATCGGTACTTACACAAAAACTCCAATCACCACCCCCGACAGAAAAGAGGCATAATGAAAACATTAGTGGATCGTGCAAGACGGATATGTGAGCCGCGCTTTCTCAATGAGGAAATTAATCATCTAAACCACGCACTTCAGGCAAATGGCTACTCCAGAAATGAAATCCGAAGAGCAATCAAACCCAGGATGAATCAAACAACCAAGGAAAAACAGTCACCTACAGGAAAAGTGTTTTTGCCATATATCAAAGGAATTACTGATCAGATGGGAAAGCTTATGAAAAAGCATAACCTTCAAGCAGTATTCAGACCCACCCGAAAAATACAACAGATGCTACGATCAGCAAAAGACAGTAGAGACCCCCTCACCTCTGCAGGAGTATACCGTATACCCTGCAGCTGTGGACAAGTTTACATCGGGACCACAAAGCGTAGCATCCAGACAAGAATAAAAGAACATGAAAGACACTGCAGACTTGGACAACCTGAAAAATCAGCAGTGGCTGAACATAGCCTAACTCAAACAGGGCACAGTATCTTATTCCAGGACACCAAAATACTGGACAACACTTCCAACTACTTTGTCAGACTGCACAGGGAAGCCATTGAAATTCACAAGCATAAGCAAAACTTCAACAGGAAAGAAGAAACCTTAAGAATGAACAGAGCATGGGCTCCAGTTCTGAAAAACACCAGGCCAACAAAACACTCCACACCCGACAATAGCCCTGCAGAGAAGATTAGCACATCAAGCACCAATCCATATGCAAAAGAACCTCCTCAGGATACAGTGAAGCCTCCCGCCATTAGCATTCCACACCCTGGGAAACTCTTACAGAATGACTCAGCTCAACCCCACCCCTCCTGAGTAGATACAAATGACCTACATCTTTTCCACACTGTGACACTGAGAGATCTCTGTCTTTTGGTGCTACACCTCTGAAGATGCCAGCCACAGCTGCTGGCGAAACGTCAGGAACTACAATGCCAAGACCACGGCAATACAGCTCGGAAAACCCCCAACAACCATCGTTCTCCGGCCGTGAAAGCCTTCGACAATAAGTAAAGTTTGTTACAGTCTTTGCAGATTGCATTCTTTCAAGAGACTCAGTACATTCAACCACAATTACAGAAGCATATTCCATCTAAGGACTTCGGATAGCAATGGACTATAAAATGTAGCTGAGTGTGAAGATGCATCAAATTTTTGAAGAGCTATTTAATCTTTCCTGTAAAAAGTGACCACCACACTGGCGCAAGACAGGATCTTTTAGTCCACTAACTCTTTTACATACTACGTGCTCAGTGAGAAAGAAGCACTGAGTTAACTTAAGAAGAGATGAACAGTTATTTAGCATGGTAAGAGAGAGGCTTTGACTTAACTGTGCTTTTAATATACCATGCTCAAAATAACTATCCATGCAGCAGGGAAAAAAGATTTATTTATTTACTTTAACAACTTGTAAGCAGTTGGCCCGGCCTCTGCCATCTTTAATAGCTATTTAATATAGCTACCTGTAATATAAAATCACAAGACCCCCTGAATCAAAATGGCAATTTGGCCTGCAAACGGGAGAATTCCAGCTAGCAGCTAGCTATCTGGGAAGGGACTCCATAAAAATCGGTGGAAAAGATCCCATGGTTACCGCCTCTTGCATAGCTGTCTTCCTTGCTGCTAATTCCCCCCACAATTCTCTTATTTGTGAGGAGACCAATTCAGGTAACAAACTGTCCTCACTGAGAATCAAGGTGGATTATACAATATAAAACAACGCAATCAGCACAATATAACCAGAGAACAATGCAACAGGAATGGCATTACTGAATTAATAAAAATGCAAACAAGGAGCTGCCTAGGACAAGGTAAACTATAAACAATGCAGAAAGTGGAATTACAAAGGTTTAAGGCACTGCAGTAAAAACAAGATACCTACAATAGTAATCGTCGTATAATCCTATTTGATTTAAAAGTGCCCTTTTGGACTATTCCGTTGTGCTACAACCCTAATCCATTTATGAAAAAATTCCCTCCAAAATATATCTGGTTTGCACACTCTGTGGAATGATGGAAGTTTGGGAGTCTTTCTGACCTCAGGCAGTTCCACAAGGTGGGAGCCCCCACTCGGAATGTGCATGGACCGCTGGTTGCTGATATTTCCCATTTGCAGGGGGCACCATCAGAAGGGCTTGCTCAGATGAACAAAGCTGCTGTGATGTAGCATAGCAGGAGGGTCAATCCCGCAGGTGTGTGGGACCAAGGCCATTAAGGGCTCTGTAGTGATAACTAGTACCTTGAATTGAAGACAGTAACTAATTGGTAACCAACAGGGTGACTATAGAATGGGTGTGACGTGTATACCTGTCCTCGTGCCTCACAGTATATAAGTTGCAGTGTTCTGTACCAACTGAAGTTTCCAAGTTGAATTTAAGGGTAGATGTCTGCAGAGTGCATTACAATTGTCTGGCCTTGAGGTAACCATAGCGTGGATCCATGCGGCCAGATCATTTGAGTCAAAGTAAGGGGCCATCTTCTGGGCTAAATGAAGATGAAAGAAAGCATTTTTGTAGCTGCATTAACTTGCTTCTCCAACAATAACGCTGGTTTGAGTATAACCTCATTGCTCTCTCAAGTCAGCAAGTATCAGCTGGAACCTGTCACGAGCCGGAAGGTACAGTGTCCTTCAAGACCTCAGCCTTCCCAACCACTGTTACTTCTGCCTTGTCATGATCTGATTTCAACTTGTTCACTCTTATCCATTTAACTACACCAATAAGACACTAGTTCAGGACCTCTATAGCATCACCAGGCTATTTGAATAAAGAAACGGAGAGCTGGACATTATCAGCATATTCCAAACCACAAATGATTTCTCCTAGAAAAAAGATTTAATAGAATGGGGAATAAGACTGAGCTTTGTGGGATCCTATAAGAAAAGTCCCATACTGATGACAAAGGGTCTCCAACAGCAACCCTCTGAGACTGTGCCATAAGGAATTATTTAAACCAATCCAAGGCACGTCCCTTAATCTCTACATGCAAATACCCCACCAAGATGGTATGGTCCACAGTTAAAGTCTACTGAAAAATCCAGTAAGAGCAACAAATTCAAATGGAGATAATTGACTAAAACAAAAACAAAGCAGTCTGACCTCGGCAGCAGCAGAAAACAGCACTCGCATACTGGTGGCCCTTAGGAGGGTAGGATGGGAATTTTGTTAAACCAATACTGGGGTTATAATGCAAAGAAAAAATTATAAGTGAGTGTAAAAATATTTAGAGTAGAACACAATGGTTCATAAATATCAACACTCACATAACTACAAAAAAGGAGTAAGAACAAAATACAATAGAAATATATCCAATTATACAACGCACCTCAGTTATAAAAATGCACTTCAAAATGGCAAACCACTCAGGAAGTATAACATTTATCCAATAACACAACATACAGATGGGTTGGAATCCCTTTTGAAACTGATCTTCAAAACACTCCTAGGTTGTTAGTCGTCTCTCTGAAATATTCAGAGAGAAAATTCAGGAGTTCTGTGAGCGTAAAATTGCACCAATAACACATGTAGAATTTTAATTCTTACAAAGACAAGGTAGCCATTTTCACGGCATCATTTGTGAGTCAGCAAAAAACACATTGTCATAATTTTGTTTGTGTTATAAATCTGATTTACACTCTTTTTGATGTGTTATTATGAATTAGACCTCCGGAACATGAGTATTTCGGTTCTGGTAATTGACTAAACCCACCAGTGCCATTTCTGCCCCATAGACCAGCTCGAAACCAGACTGAAAGGGGGCTGGAGCAGATGAGTCTTCCAGGGAGATCTGAAGTTGTTCTGCCACTGTCTTCTCTATCATCTTGCCCAGGAAGGGCAAATCAAAGATCGAGTGATAATTGTCTAAATCTCTCTTCTCTAATAATGGATTTTAAAGTAGTAGAGAGATGGCGGCCTGTTTTAGTGACCAAGGAAAGGTACTTTGAATCACTGATTGAGTTAGGAGGTACATCAAGGACTCACTGATGTGCTCCTTATATGATTTCAATAATCAGGATAGACAAGGAGTAGAAATGGTAAAACAGTGGTTAGAAATATGAAAGCAGTAGTATCTTTGGTCCAAAATAATCTGTCAACATAATGAGTTTTAGCAAATGAACTGCAAGCAGACATCTAAACAAGCTTTCCTGTTGTCCCACCTTTCCCGTTGAGCCCCCAGAAATGCTGCTCCCGCAGATCCTGGGAACTTCCTCATCAGCATGGAGATGAAGGGCATCTGTAATAGGAGAGGCTTGCACTTAAATAGCTTCTATTTGAAGTTGGGGGAAGCAAACAGCATAGAACAAAACAGTATTAGGAATAAAATATATTGAGTAGTCCTTTAGCCTCCAGGGTTTAACTCAAGTACTTCAGAAAGGTTTGGACGCTTGGTGAGGTCTCTCTTCTTCCCAGACTCTGAAAAGCTGCTTTTCCACACAGCAGCAAAAGTCCCATAAGGCCTGTGGCCCAAAGTCCCATGCCAGAAGATGGCCAGTCCTCTGCTACCAGCCCTTTCTCTGCTCTGCAGGTTGTCTTCTATGGAACTACTTCTTCCACAGAAATCCCCCTTCCCTCCGGAGAAAAAAACCTTAGGGTCTTTTCCAGGGCTTTTTTCCAGCAGGAACGCGGTGGAATGGAGTTCTGGCACCTCTTGAAAATGGTCACATGGCTGGTGTCCCCGCCCCCTGATCTCCAGACAGAGGGGAGTTTGCCCTCCGCGCTGCTGGAGCAGTGCAGAGGGCAATCTAAACTCCCCTCTGTCTGGAGATCAGGGGGTGGGGCCACCGGCCATGTGACTATTTTTGCCGAGGGTGATTTAAACTTTAAAAAACTCCCCCCTTGTTCCAGCTGACCCAAAGTGACGTCATTGTGCAGTCCTGAGTTCCACCACTGAGTTCCACCACCTCTTTTCCCAGGAAAAAAGCCCTGGTCTTTTCTCCTTTCTTCTTAGAGTTCACCCCCTTATCCTGTTACCAAGCAGCCACTCACCCAGCTTGAGCAGAAATTAGTCTCCCTCTAGAGAGCAGTATTTCCAGATCAGGGCTCGCTATGGAAGGACAAACAAGTCACAAGCATTGTGATAATAACATATTTTTATAAGGCTTAGTCTAGAAATTCAGATGTAACTGAAAAATGAAAAGGTAGGGCAAGGGTTTTACTGTATGTTTGGCTTGGTTATAACTAGCTCTTGTGGGTAAGGGCTACCTTCAAAGGTTTTGCACAACTAATCTACATATATAAAGACAAGTGTCCTGTCTGACTCATCAACACCCAGCCCCAAACCTAGAAACATGAAATTTGGGGAGAACATTCCTTTCATGATTATATTATATTACTATATTATTGTATATTGTATGATCAGATGCTTTTTAAAACTTCTATGGTTTTATATTGTATAAATTAATTTTAATGTGTTTTAAAATTGTTGTAATCTGTCCTGAGTCCTTCGTGGGGAGGGTGGGATAAAAATCCAAAGTAAATAAAATAAATAAATGACCTAAACACTCACTAAGAAGGGATTTTAAGAAATTCGCTCCCTAAAGGGGTCAAAAGGGGTAAAATGTGTTTTCCCAAAGGGCTACAGCTTCCCTGTATGGCTGTCAGGCTGCTGCCTGCTTGCGCCCCTGCCCACTGCCAGCTCGACCACTCTTCTCTGATTGGGCCAGCCTTTCAAGGTCATTTGCATATGCGGGCTGATTGGGGCTCACAACATTTCACCCCTCATCCTCTCCTCCCCAGAGAGAGTTGGAACACAGAGGTCATTTGTGTATGCGACCTGGGCCATTTCCACACTACTCACTTTCATCCGGAGGGCTGCGGAACGTCATGAAAAAACACGGAAGATAGTGCCTTCTTGCATGAGTTTTGCACGATGTCACGCAAAACTCACGCAAGAAGACGCTATCTTCCATGTTTTTTTCGCGACATTCTGCAGCATTCCGGATGAAGGTGAGTAGTGTGGAAACGGCCCTGATCGATCCTCACCCCCCCCCCCCGCACATTCTAAACAGTAGGCAATTGCTATTGGGAGTCATTGAATGTGTCCTGAGGTCAAATGCACCTCCCAGTCTTCCCCTCAAAGTTCACTAGGGTTGCCAATCTCCCTGTAGAGTCTGGCTTTCCTGTGTGGCTGGCAGGCTCCTGCCTGTTTGCACTCCCCTCCCTCTGGTTGGTCAGCTGTGGAACTGTGTTCTGAGGTAAAAATCAGGTAAAGGAAACTGCAGACAGTTGAAGAAAGTCGGTACAATACTCCTGAATAGGGATAACACGCTTTGCTTTATTCAAACACCTTTGTGAAGCTCAGGTACTATGCTGTTATACTACAAAAACCAACTCAAAACACACAAACACACACAAACCAAAACTCATTAAATACCCATAAGTATTATAATTAGATTTAAAGTAGTTAAATACCTCAGTGAAGCATGAGTATTAAGCTAGTAAGCCTATATGATAAGCTTCAAGTACTCATACACTTTACAAAGAACAATCCTAGGGACTGAGGTCAAGATCCTACGTGGGCTGCCACAAAATGGTGCATAATTTGTAGAACAGATGGACTTGAGCCAATCTCTTCTTTTTAACTGCTTTAGTTGAAGATGCATAAATTAGGCTACATCTGTGGGAGTGGGAGTGTGGGAGTACTACAATGAAAGCCAGGGACAGGGGACAAATTATTAGCCATTCTTCAGTATCTATGGAAGATGCTCATTAAGAAGGTGGGGAGTAGAAGAGTTATACGTGTAAAGGAAGCCAAGTCAAGAATTTAAAAAAATATTTCTTGCCCACCAGGGCCTGAACCTCAGGGTCCCTGTGCTATAGAACAATTGCCCAGATAGGTAAGAGGTAAGGAAGCCCTTGGTAGTATAAGGCAGGAAGGAGGATACTTTTACCACTCTACTCCCATGCTGTTAGGAAGAGAAAAACTAGGATGAGGAAATGGGTACCTCCCACACGCATCCATTCTCCAACCTTAATTTCATCCCTCTCCCTAGAATGCTATACACTGACAGAAGCTCTACTGCAGTCAAAGCTTTAAAGAGTCATTGGGGAAACGCTTCGCAGCTTAAACAGTGTGTGATTAATAAAGGTAGAAGGATTTCTTTTACTCAGGGCTTTTTTTCTGGGAAAAGAGGGCGTGGAACTCAGAGCAGAACCACAAGTGACAAAAGGCACAGATTGGACACTTGTCAGCTTCCCTCAAGTTTTGATGGGAAATGTAGGCAGCTTGGCGGAATGTTGGGACAGGCGACAGTTGAAAAGTCCACTGGACAGCAGTTGGAGAGCCGAGCTACAAGACAAGAATGCCTACATTTCCCATCAAAACTTGAGGGAAGCTGACAAGTGTCCGATCTGTGCCTTTTGTCACTTGTGGTTCTGCTCTCAGTGGTGGAACTCAGGACTGCACAATGACACTTTGGATCAGCTGGAACAAGGTGGGAGTTTTTTAAAGTTTAAATAGCCCTCGGTGAAAATGGTCACATGGCCGGTGACCCCGCCCCCTGATCTCCAGATAGATGTCATATGCCAGAGGTTGACCTTCTGCATGTGAAGCCACCGCACCATGGCCCCACCCCTCTGTCATACAGCTTTCAAAAATAATGGAGCCCTTCTGAAATAAAAAGCTGGTGATGTGATTCCTCTATTTCTTTGAGAACTTTTGCTACTGCTTTAGAATAAGAGCTCATCTATTTTATATACTTTCTAGAGGTTTGTCCTTTCCCCTGCCTTCACTCACCTTCATGGGGTTCAGTCTGGAATTCCCCCCTCACTATTCCCACAGTGAAACTTGAACCTTTGCCCAGCTTGCTGGTGATCCTAGACCACTCACACACACAGTTGTAAGGAAGAAATGAAGGAAAGGAGAACATCATAAGCCTCCTTGAGTCTCCGTTGTGAAGAAAGACGGAGTATAAATTAAATAAAAAAAATTAATGAGAACAATTCTTGTACCAGGCCGTATAGCTGGTTGCTTCCTGTGGTCGGAATGGCATTAATTTAATCCCTGTGGGTTGCTCTCTCCCTCCTCCCACCCTGTTTTTCAAATGGAGGCTGCTAGGGAGAACACTTCAAACCCCACTTGCAGACAGAGCCTCTTGCTGTGAGCTATACCATCTTGCCCTCGCGAGTAGAGGCACTTCAATGGCCTCCATATCATGAGACTGTGCTTGGAGGTGTATGTGTCCATGACAAGGAATAAGTAACTCCAACCTGCCTTATGTTCCCCTAGCAACAGTTCCCTGTCTGAACTACCAGGACATTGAACCCCTGCCTGCTATTCCTGGATTACGTTTGTGAGCTATGCATATGGCCAGGGATCATTTCGAGGGGGAACGCACAGGAACGCAGTTCCGGCAGTTCCCCAAAGAGGTCACATGGCAGGTGGACCTACCCACCTGACTCTCGGCCATTTTGAGCCCGTTTTGGCCTGGATTGGGGCCAAAAGGGCCTGGATTGGGCCTCTGACAGGTGGTGGATCACTCTCCCACTCATCAGCGGCCCAATCCTGACTATTTGGGGGCCCTTTTCAGCCATTTTCAGCCCCTTTTTGCCATTTTGGGCCCAACTTCAGCCCTGAATGGCCAGGATTGGATCCAAAACAGCCAGAATAGGTGATGTCAGGGGGTGTGGCATATGCAAATCAGTTATACTAATGAAACAGTTCCAGAGATGGCGAGAGGCATGGCATATGCTAATGAGTTATGCTAGTGAGTTATGCTAATGAGTTCCTCCAGCTCTTTTTCTGCGAAATGACCCCTGCATATGGCATAAAAGCCAAGGAATGCAGCATAGTGTATGAGGTAGGGTGGAGTGGAGCTGAGGAACGAGTTGCCAGACATCAAGATGGAACCACTTCCAGCTAGGTGCCTTATATACATGGACAGCGTCAGGGCGTGGGTGACTGGTGGGTAGCGATTGATTTGTAGGGCCTCCGTGGGTGTGGACATTTTTGTTGCTATGCAAATTTTATTTTCCATTATAATTATTCTTTTTGAGTTCATTTCCGGCATAGCATAGAATGAAAAGACATTGGTGCATACTTAACAGTGCTTATTTTAGGGAAGTCCAAGGATGGTTCTGGACTGAGAGTTTATAGGCTTGGGCTTTATCATTAAATTGGGATATAGATCTAGCCAGAGGAAACTGCTGTCTTCCAGCTGGAACAGAAAAACATCTTTCCAGATATCACAATTGGTATAAAAAAGTAGAATGTAATAAAAGATCTGTCAATAAAAGACCCTTTCCGTCAGTCTACATATTACAAGCATTAAAGGTAGCGAGAGCAGGCTGACCACTTAATATTTCAACACACAAGACCTTTAAGAGAGTTTGAGCCTGTTAGATTTTCAGCTGAACTATTTAAGAAAATAGAAACATGAACACAAAAACAGATTCTAAGCTGAACATATTGTTTCAGTGAGTGTGCAAGCAGATGGGTGTGAGCATAAGAAAATCTATTAGATTTATCATTGATCTGGGATCAACTATAGATTTGAAACATGATATTTGTCCATATTTTACATACATTGTTCCAAATCTTTCAATACGATGGTAAAACATGGCTGCTCAAAAATAAGGTAGTCGTTTCTGCATCCTCAGGGGATTTCCCCAGGTATGCAAAAAAAAAAAACCTTTGTAAACTTAAAAGAAGTATGCAAATGAGGACTGACCACGTTCATTGCCCTGGAAGAGCTAATTGAGTATATTGGTTCAGAACCAGGGTGAGGGCGTGACTCCAAGAAAGCAGGTGAGGAGAAACTGGCTTGTTTTAGTCCCCAACAATTTATAGTGTCCTGGAAGATGAGATTATGAGTGGAGGATGACTACCTATCCCAGTGTCTCACCTTTGCGCTCACTGCTGGCGCCACAATGTTCAGTGGGGCATATGACATCTTTGGGGAACTGCCGGAACTGCGTTCCTGCGCGTTCCCCCTTGAAATGAGCCCTGGGCATCACACATGATCTGCATTGCAATGGGAGTGTGAAACTTTGCCTCTGCACCTGTTGGAAGACTGCCAGGAAGGAGTAAAGAGACAGGAATGAGTCACAGCCAGCAGCAGCAACAGATAGCAGCCAGGTTAAGGCCCTCCGTAGGGAATGTTTGGGAACAGCAGCAACTGGGTGCTCTTTCTTTTTTTCTCCCCTGAGTCAAAGAAGATATTGTACAGGATTAGGACAAAATTGCCTCAACGGCTGATTCCACACTACCTTAGCTCCCGCTTTTCTCGTGCAATGATTGCATCATCAGTTATTGCGCAGTCTTCGTTCGTTTGTCCACATTACCCCTGGAACAGCGTTTCTCCTGCGCAATCAGATTATCACATCCCCTTTTAAAAAGATGCATCCAGGGGCGGGAAAAACCCGAACGGCCCCGGTTTATTTGTTTATTTATTTTTTAAAGTCAAATTGACGCTATATCGACAAGTAAGCATCCTGGTTCAATGGTACAATGACACCATTAATATAATATATTTTAAAAAATCACCCGAGACACTTACGATGAGCGCTCGGCACATCACAGCCTGCATACTGGTTGAAATCATCTGGGAATGGGTGAGCGGTCACGATCACCTACAGCAGCATCCCACAGCAGAGCTTCATTTTGTCTTTGGAAAATTGACATCTGTGCCTAACTCGTCGGCACAGTCCGTGTCGGGCGTAACATGAGCCATGATTTCAGTATCATGTGGGTGCCCCCCCCCAAATATATAAATTGAATTAACATATGAAATTGTTCCTCTGATATTTGAGGTCTGCCCGCTTTTTTAAAATGAGATTAATATGATGAGATGTTGCCATATCGACACAGTACTCTTTTATTTTTTAAAAAAAGGGGTGGGGACAAAGGCGGAGAATTACTCCTTAATTGGGAGGCGGGTCAAGAGAGGCTTGGAATTCAACGGAGGACAGTTATTCATCAAAAGATAACCCGCGGTGAAAGTGCAATGGGCTGTGGCGACGCCATGCCGAATTAATGACGGCTTCGAAGACGATGCGTGTGAACAGATGAAGGAATGGCACTGCGGAAGCGAAAAACTGCCGCGAGAACGACGGTAGTGTGGATTCAGCCAACCTCTGCAGGGAATGAAACTCTGGCTGCAGTTTGTTTGTGCTGCTGGGAGCTGGCTTTGTTTCGGCAAAAGAGTTTTGGGGGCCCGTTACATGTTTAGTCCAAAGTCCCACCATGTTCAGTCAACTTTTACACAAATGTATGTAGCACTGTAGCCAGCGTGTGTTCGGCCAACCTTAGAAGTGGTTCGTGTGGTATGCCAAGAGTTCACCAATACATGTGTGTATATTATAAGGTTATTTAAGTAGGGAGTTTCAAAGACCTTAGCTCTCTGTATAGAATATAGTTGCTGCTAGCATCTGTTGGAGGAAACAGGGTTGATATCGAAGGTGATGGTGGTGGGGAGACATTTGCAGCAGTCACTAACACATGGGAGCCATCTTCCATGATTGCCTGGTGGAATGATTTATCTTGGGCAGGGGGGCGGGAAATAACGGTTCCTGCTGAGCATTTGTCTGAGGTGGCATGCCTGTAAGGACTCCGCACCTTGGCTGTTCAGTAATGGGAATCTAAAGAAAGGGCACTCGGCACAAAGTTCTAAGGCCTGATTTAAACAGTATTCTGGTAAGGTGACAAGCGCTTCCCCATATGAGTTTAATTGTATCATCTAAACTGTGCCTGCAGGATTTGCAAAGCTACACATTATTGGTTTGTGCAGCTGAGAGCCCTTGTAGATATTGTGGTGATGGGCTGAGCATACATGGCCATTTTGCATGAGTTGCAAGAGTCATGATGATCCCTGTGGCTTTCATCGCCCCTGCAAATGCAGGAGCAATGGAGGAGCTCCATTTGCTCACATTTGCAGGAGCAATGGAGCATCCACAAAGCAGTTTCCCCCTGCACGTTCCTCATCTCAGCTTTCCGCGGCCTATGGAGGGCTTTTCAGGTCCATCAGCAATGGACATATCACTGGTGCATTATAACATGATGATGATGATTCATTTACTAAATCCTCTGAATTTCCAGCTTCAGTTTTTAAAAAAGTATTTAACTCCCTTTGTTGAGGAGATATAAGGGGAAAGGCATTTCTCCAGAGTGAAAATAGGTTAGAGACGTCTTTTTAAATGAAAGCTGGGAATTCAGAGGGTTTAGTGTAATACTGTATCTACAACACTGTAGTTGTTTGTGAATTGCTGGTTTTAAAAAAACCTGCCAGCGTAAGGGAGAATGGCAGTGGGAGAAGAGTTGGGGTGAAGAACATGGTGCTGTTGTGGGTTGGTCCCATAATAATGCACACCTTTTCATCTATGCTGCATACAAACACATTATGAGTGTGATCTTTCCCAAAAGAACCTACCAAACTAGGTTTTGGAATAATCACAGCAAAGCAGAAGGAACCATGGTAAGTGGACAATTAGGGAACACTGTTGTATAGATGCTCCACAAGCAAACAAAGGTCAAGTATGGACACCAAACCAGAGCAAAGCTTCTGCGTGGAACTCTCTTCTCACTAGTGTTGCATTTAATTGGGGCTTTATGTATGCGTTACTTTAGTCCTGTGGCTGTGACAGACCCCTCCAAGCTATAGGTCTCTGGGCAAGAGCGCTGCTGCTGTGCTCTGCTGTTATTTGGGACCCTGGGAGAGCATGTCACGGGGATTGGAGAATGAGGAGAGCCTTTCTACTTCTCTGTGGACATCAGTAGGAGTATAACAACTTATGAAATGTTTTTGCCATCATTATACAGTGGCGTAGGAGGAGGGCGAGGATCAAGACTAAATTAGCCCCTTGACACGCCATTCCCTTTTTTAGTTAGTAGCGACTCCATAACTTGGAGTTATGGGTGGGTAAGGATTTATTTCCAATCTTGTCCTTGTCTGGCAGGTGTAAACTTGAGGGTCGTGTTAGACTGTTAATTTTTAAAATAAAAATCATAGAAGCAGAGCAACAAAAGAAAGGGAGCTGTAAATTCCCTCTGAACTTTGGAGTGACCTGCTGCATGTCCTCTTTTTACAACAGAACAATTGAAAGAAATATCTGGACAGGGCACTGACCTTCTCTAGAAACATGGGGAAGTTCTAGAGAACTTTTTTGATGCTGTATGTGGATTTTATTTAAATGAAGTGCGCTGAATTAAAGGCTTGAACTTTGTTTCTAACTTGGGGTTCACATCTGATGCCCTTCTGATGGAACAAGACTCAAGGTGAGCAGTGGATTTTATGCAGGAATCTGGGGGGTGGGGGTGGGGTGGAAAAGCCATAGCAAAAAGATGGTAATCTAGTGGGATGTGCCATATAGACAAGAGAGCTTTGCAAAACTTTTGACTGTAGAAGAATGAAACAATGATACCGTCTGTCTAGAAATGTTGGGGAAAGAACAGTAAATTTTAAAATCTAGCCTTCAGTGCAGGGCTTTTTTTCTGGAAAAAGCGGTGGTGGAACTCAGTGGGTTGCCCTCATCGAAAACGGTCACATGGCTGGTGGCCCCGCCCCCTGATCTCCAGACAGAGGGGAGTTAAGATTGCCCTCCGCTGCTGGCGTGGAGGGCAATCTCAACTCCCCTCTGTCTGGAGATCAGGGGGCGGGGCCACCAGCCATGTGACTGTTTTCAAGCGGAGCCAGAACTCCGTTCCCCCGTCTTCCAGCTGAAAAAAAGCCCTTCTTCAGTGTAACATTTGTTAAGCATGTAAACTGTACTTTACTGAAACACTGTATGATGTGTGGGGTAGTGGCGGGGTTGCCAGGTCACCCCTGGCAACTGGCAGGAGCAGGGGGAGACAGTGAGCATCGGAGGATATTTCCTCATATGCACATGTCAGCACATGTGCATGCTTGCCAGTGATATAATGACATCACTTCCAGTAGTGATGTCATCCCATCACCACCATGCCAGAACAATACCAGGGCTTCACCTGGCAATGTGATGATGTCACTTCTGGGTGTACAGGAAATGACATGGTTGCGTTGCTGGTGACATAATGATATTGCCCAGAATGGCCCCATGACAACAGGCGGGTCTCCATATTTCTTCCCCCACCAGGTGGCTGAGCAGCAGTGTGTGCGTGCATGTGTGCGGTCTGAGAGTGGTAGCCATAGAGTTGGACTATGATCAGGAAGAGGCAAGATCAAATTCCCACTCTGCCACGGAAGTTCTCTGGATGATCTTGAGCAAGTCACATACTCTCAGCCTAACCTACTTCAAAGAGTTGTTCTGAGAATAAAATGGAGAATAGGAGAATGATGTTGTAAGCTGCTTTCAGTGATGGACTGGCCATTACAACCACCAGGAAAAGTCCCAGTGCTAGCAGCCCTCACCCAGTGCGGGGCAGCTGGTGACCCGTGAGCTTCCAGCCCATGCTCCACGTGGGGCAGAGAAGGAGAAACCTGGTCCAGCCCAACTCTCACATATAGAGGAGAAGGAGGTGCCTGGCCAGGCCAAGCCCTACAAAGGAAGCACTTGGCTGAGCCCTACACAGCGAAAGGAGGCTGGCTGTGTTCTTTCTCCCTCCTTTGTAGGTGATCTGCCTAGGCCTGGGGCAGGCCTTTTCCCAGGGCCATTTCACCCCCAGTTGCTTTGATTCCCCACTGGGAAGAAAAATAGTGTATAAATATCTAAAACAAAATAAATAAATGGTCGTTTATATATTTATTGTCTTATCTGTTTGTGCTCGTTTTTGTTTAAGCTCTGTGTTGGAAACTTCCACAGCAACAGCGTTGAGCATTTTGATTCTAATAATACTAAGGGGAAGCTCTAGGCTGCATTTCTAGCAAAATTTTCCGGGAAGTCCGTCCGACTGAATAAATGGGAGTTCTGAGTAGAACTGCTTACGATTGCTCCTCCCTTGACTTTAGCGGAACATGCATGTTGTATGACCAGGAACAGAGCTTGCAGGTTGCAGAGAAGTTAGTCCAGGCTCCAAGATTTGGGCATCCCGTAGGGTGGAAAATCTGGCAATACTACCCTTGCTTTTGCTTGCATGCGTTCTACATGCAAAGGTTGTAGTCAATAGGAAAGACGAACGAGGAACCAGATTTGAATGTAGGTCTACGCAAAGAGTCCTGTTACTGGAATAACAAGAACCTTGAGCATTTAATCTATACAGTATTCAGATTGTTTCAGACAACATTGCCAGGAGTCTTTACAGCAACACTGTAAGTAGGTCAGTATTACCCTGGTAGAAGTTGGATCAGGATGCCCTGGAGTGAGGAGGATAAAGGATTAGGAAATCTCCCTTCTCAGTAGCATAACAACACGGCGCTGTTAAGATCCCTACTCACCTAGGCCGATTCCAGACGGGCACAAGTAAAGCGAGTGCTTTCGCTTTTCCAGCGACCTCACTCGTAAAAACCCGTAATGTCCCGTCCCTGCTTACCTCCGGTTCATGGCGCTGTGTTGCGCTCCAGAAGTGGACGGTGTGAACGCCGTATTGCGGGTTTGCACACTTCTGGACACTTCGTCGCCGTGGAGAGGCCCTCCCCTTTTCCTCCTTCCTTTGTCGGCTGGCCGGCAACAATATTCCCTTAATTTTTTTTTTAAAACCGGGCGCCATTTGCGCAGTCGCACGTTTGCACAAATGCACAAATGCACAAAAGTTGACGCTGCGTATTCGCATACCTGCACATTTGCGCATTTGCGCAAAACACGTAATTTTTTTTTAAAAAAAAACTGAAATGCGAACCAATGAAGGCCCCCGACGTCAACTGTGACGGGGAGGAAACAACCAATCCCGGGTACCTCAGTTGGCCGTGCGAACATCCGGAAGCGGGATGGCATGGCACGCTGCGAGACAAAGCGGATGGAGACGAAAGTGAACGTGTGGCCGGTAAGCGATTATTTCCGCAGAAAAACCGCAATTTCTGGCCATCTGGAATCGGCCCTAATCTGAACGCTGGAAGTCTACACTGATACTAGATCCAGAGGAGTTAGCCATGTTAGTCTGTAGTAGCAAAATCAAAAAAAGTCCAGTAGCACCTTTAAGACTAACCAATTTTATTGTAGCATAAGCTTTCGAGAATCACAGTTCTCTTCGTCAGATGCATGGAGGGCAAAAAGAGAAACTGGTCAGATATAGAGGAGAGGCGGGGCGGGGTAGATGCAAACTGATACCGCAATTGATCTGTGCTGAGGTTCAGGTTGCTCATCTAAGGGCCAAGCTACAAGTGACGAATGACACCTGAACGGCAAGTGAACAGACTCACGTGTATTCCTCCCTGTTCACTTGTGCTCCACGTGATCAAGTGGAGCGCAAGTAAACAGGGAGGAATACACATGAGTCTGTTTACTTGCTGTTCAGGTGTCATTCGTCACTTGTAGCTTGGCCCTAACTCTGAACCTGAGTGGTACTACACTGGGGTATGTATTTTTATCTCTCTCCCTGTACTGTACTGGGAAAATTGGGGTTAGAGATAACAGACCTTGTGGCATGTATCCCCTAACCTTAATCATCTCTCATTACAGAGTACCATGAATTGTTATGTTAGGTTTTGCCCATTTTGCCAGCAAAAACAGTTGGGTGTGGGTGCGTGCTGCTAACTCGGATCAAAGTTTTTCTTTCAATCTTGAAAGGTTTTTATTATTTTTTTTCAAAGCATCCAGAATCTAAAAGCTTAGAGCAACATGGAGTAAGGGGAAGTTAAGCTGGGGGATGCACATCTCATGGTGTACATCCCTTACCCTAATCCTCACGTCTCCTATGGTTGCCAACCTCCATTCTGAGATTCTGAGAGATCTCTCAGAATTACAACTGACCTCCAGGCTACAGAGGTCAGTTCCCATGGAGAAAATGGCTAGTTTGTAGGGGGGACTCCATGGAATTATGCCCCAGTGATATTCCTCCGCTCCCCAAACCCTGCCCTGCCCAGGCTTTACCCCCCAAATCTCCAGGAATTTTCCAACCCGGAGCTGGCAACCTGACTCTCTGCACAAGGTAGTAGGCTTGATGCAACCAATTTCTCTCTTGTTCCAACCAATTTTGCTTTCCTTCCCTCCCCACTCTTTAAATGGTACTCAGTTGTCTTCAAAGTTTTGCAACTGCTGAAGGGGTTGGGCATTGGGACTCGATCTAGAATGAGCAGGGATACACAAGAGAACAGTGCCAGGACTTTTACAGCCAGAGCTTCTGCAAAGAGATTATTGTTGTGTGCTCTCACTCTCTCAAGAGAGTAACTGTCCTGGGGCTTGCAGCAGTTTTGTTTTCAGGAGGCAGCAGTCTATCCCAGGCAGGGCTTTTTTTCAGCGGGAACGCGGTGGAACGGAGTTCCAGCACCTCTTAAAAATGGTCACATGGCCGGTGGCCCCGCCCCCTGATCCTCAGACAATCTAAACTCCCTTCTGTCTGGAGATCAGGGGGCGGGGCCACTGGCCATGTGACCATTTTCTCCAAGGGCAATTTAAACTTTAAAAAACTCCTCCCCTTGTTCCAGCTGACCCAAAGTGACGTCATTAT
This sequence comes from Eublepharis macularius, assembly GCF_028583425.1. Taxonomy (NCBI): domain Eukaryota; kingdom Metazoa; phylum Chordata; class Lepidosauria; order Squamata; family Eublepharidae; genus Eublepharis; species Eublepharis macularius. The sequence continues at coordinate 13,377,280 of NC_072793.1, read as the reverse complement.
GCGGTCTTACATTCCACCTCTGAGTTCCACCACCTCTTTTCCCAGAAAAAAAGCCCTGATCCCAGGTATTTAAAAAAAAATGCACAGCCAGACCTGATCTATGATCTGCCATCCATAGGATACCCTGTTTGCAGAAGGAAAGGTAAAGCTTGACACGGTGATCAGGATCTGTCCTGGGCCCTTTGTTGTTCAACATCTTTGACGTGAAAAGGATCTAGGGGTCTTAGTAGATGATACGCTGAACATGAGTTAACAGTGTGATGTGATAGCTAAAAAGGCAAATGTGATTTTTGGCTGTACCAATAGGATAGTATTCAGATCACACAGTGATGGTATCACTTTACCCTTCTCTGGTTAGACCTCACTTGGTGTACTATGTTCAGTTTCGGGGCACCAGTTTAAGAAGGATGTTGACTAGCTGGAACATGTCTACATGAGGGCAACAAAGATGGTGAGGGATCTGGAGACCAAGTCCTAGGAGGAAAAGTTGAAAGAGGTGGGTATGTTTAGCCTGGAAAGGAGGCGACAGAAAGGTGATATGATAGTCCTCTTCAAGTATTTGAAGGGCTGTCACATAGAGCATGGACCGTAGTTGTTTTCTGTTGCCCCAGAGGGTTGGACCAGAAACAACAGGTTAAAATAAAGCAAAAGAGTTTCCAGCTAAAATTAGGAAGAACGTCCTGTCAGTTAGAGCGGTTCCTCAGTGGAACAGAGTTCCTCGAGAAGTGATAAGCACTCCTTCCCTAGATGTATTCAAGAAGAGGTAAATGGCCACCTGCCAGCTATGATGATTCTCTGACTTATTATGAATGTGCACAAATCAGGAGAGAGAGAGTGCATAAAGGTATGAGTCACTGCTTGGCTCTCATGCCCTTTCTTATATGCCTAGGGTAATGCCGATCGCCTTTTGGGGTCAGGAAGGAATTTTCCTCCTGGCCAAATTAGCCAGGGATCCTGGAGGTTTTTTCCTTTCTCTGGACATAGAACAGGGGTCACTGGGTGAGGCTAGGTGGGGGAGATAGCTGTGAATTTCCTGAATTGTCCAGGGGGGTGGACTAGATGGTAGTCCCTTCCAGTTCTGTGTTTCTGTTTCTATCACTTTCTGCCTAAAGAACAAGACCCAGTCCTGCAAATCCTTTTGGATCAACACAAATTCAAAGAGGCCTGTTTGGGTCCCCCCCCCACTCTCGCTTTCTCTTGAAACTGACCCCCATCTATTGGCTCTGGAAATGCAGAAGACAAGCTCTTAGATAGGAATAACTGAGACGTGCCTTTAATACTTCCCAAAGTGCTCCATAAACGCATTATCACATTTATAGCTTAACTTTTTAAAGGCAAATTCCAGGATGGTTCTACTACTTATTGTCAAGCAGATTGGCTAAAGGGAACCCTTATATTCGGAGGCAGATTATCTCTGTGTGGTAATTGGTAGTGGTAAGGAAACAAGATGCCTACTGTTTGGGGTTCTGGGGCTTTCTGTTGGCCAGTGTGTGAAACAGGAGGCTGGGTTAGGTTGACCTTTAGGATGATCCAGCAGGGTTCTTCCCATATATTGTTTTGCTGCAATCTTTACAACAACCTTGTAAGCTAGGTCAGGTTTATTAGTGGTCATCTAGCAAGTGGCAGATGCAAACTAATGACTTTCTGCTCGGCATGCAGTGAAGCAGCACACAGTCTTCTTCAGCATGACCCAGAGCCAAGCTAGAAGCGACACCTGACACGAGAAGGGCGCGTATCAGTTTTCTGAAAGGTTTGATGGGAAGTACATTTCTCAATTCATGTCCCCTCTACAGCTCCATCAATTCCCAGTTTGTTGACGAGCTTTTCAGGGAGCATCTTTGCAAGGAACTGAGCTGGCGGCAGCAGGGGGCGGGTGTAGAGAGCTCACCTTCTCCTGCTCCAAGGGATCCCCTGGCAGTTGCTGCTGCTGCAAGCACCCTTACACAATTTTGCCACCAGCTAGCAAAGCTGTCAGCAGCTGGGACTGTAGAGAGCTCTCTGCCGGTGGCAGCAGCAAAGCTTCCTGAGCCGTGCTGTGGCTTGCACACCCCACGTCTGCTTTGACCCCGCCACAGCCCATCCGGCCTTTGTAGCCCTGAAGCAGGCGCAGGGCGAACGAGGCAAAGGGACAAGGAGGAAGAGGCAGCTGGCCTTTGTGGCACCAAAGCAGGTGCAGGGCAAGTGAGGTGCAGGGACAAGGAGGAAGAGGCAGCCAGCCTTTGTAGCTCTGAAGCAGGCGCAGGGTGAGCGAGGCACAGGGACGTGGCCTCGCAGGTGCAGGGTGAGTGAGGTGCAAGGATGCAGGTATTAAGGGGATTACAATTAACTCAATTACTCACAAATTGAGCTTCTTTGCAGATGATTTGGTTCTATACATCAGCAACCCGTCACACTCTTTAGAGAACCTGATTAAAAAAAAATCAATCATTTACAGCATTGTCAGGCTTTACCATAAACTATACTAAATTGGAAATATACCCTCTATGCATAAACACAACAACTAAACAACAACTACTGGACTCTTTCAAATTCAAATGGGTAGGCAAATCCTGGAGACAGCTGGGAATAAATATCCCTCTTAATTTGACAGAATTTTTGATGTCGACTTTAAACCTCTTAGCACATACGTACAGAACACACTGAAGGATTGGTCTAATAGACAGTTAAATTGGCTGGAAAAAATAGAACTAATCAAATCAATAATATTATCTTTTTTTATTTATTTCAAAACCTCCCAATCAAACTTAACCAAATTGATTTAAGAACCCGGCAAGCTAAATTAAGTTTGTTTCTTTGGTCAAATAAGAGATCAAGAATAAATTTTTACTCACTAACCAGACCAGCAAAACTTGAAGGACTAGCAGCTCAGTCCTAAGCCTCAAGGCAGCGTCGTTGCTCGTGTTGCTCGTGTGTCGATGTAAATGGGGCTCCGCTCCACGGCTCCCTATGGACTTTTGCAGGAGAGTCCCGCCGGTGCCCAAGTGCAGCAAGGCGAGGAGCAGCCACCACCAGTACTTGCCCGCCATTTCCCTGACAACCCCACTGACACCAATGGCCACACTGCTCCCCCGACAGGCAGGCGAGGGGCTAGCAGTGGCACAGCCAATGGGGAGGCCGCAATCCACACTGCCACCAATAGGCCCCCCTTTCGGAGAGCAGAGGTAGGCAGAGGCTGCCACCACTGCCCCCTCCCCGCCAAGCCTCACCTGAAGAGGCTAGCGGTCAGGCGAGTTCAGGTGAGGGGGCAGCTGGCACAAATCAGTGAGTCAGGTTAGCTGCCGCCCATCTCCTTCTTACCTGTCAGTGCTCCCTCATTACTTACCGAGCTGGAACTTCAGAGTCAGATAACCTGCAAGAGGACTTGAGTGGTTATTGTTAGTCAGACATTCTGGACTTTGCTCTTCTTCCCTTGAGTGAGTGCAAAGTTCTCCCAGTTTCCCCTCTAAGTCCCCCCAGTGCACTCAGGGCCTGCCACTGTGAGTACCCACTCTCCTGCCTTATGCACAAAGTCCCTGCGGCAGAAGGCTGATGGGCAGAGACTTCAGCCATGTGTTTACCTACCTGAGGTCATGAGCTGCACAGCCGGACATTTTGTAGGGTGTGTGGGCAGGTGATTGGGTGTGGGGAGGGAGGCTCACCCACCACGGAAGTGCACATGTATTGGCCCCCATGGTAGTTCCCATCCTATGCTCTTTCAGGCTGCGGGGGCGGGGCTGGATGCCGGGAGAGGGGCCCGTGTTTTCCCCGTTCAATGGGTGCCTATGGGCTATGCCTCCTTTTTTTGTAGCATAACTTTCTGCTGCTGCAGGGGGTGTTCCTGGGCCTGGAGTGGCTTTGGAAGCAGACTAACCCCTGCCCCACCACCTCCCGTGCTGGCGGGGGAACTTGTGCCGCACTTGTGCCTCTGCCTGGCCACCAAGCGTGCCTACCTGCAGCAGCCTGTCTGCAGCAGTGTGCCTTGGGTGGGTGCCAGCGGAGAGGGGTTTATGTTGACATAAGAGCCAGTTCCGCTGGCATTAGCCTTAGTTCACTACCTGAGCGCTTTCCACACATACCCCTTAGGATTGAGCTGCCCATCTTCTAAATCTTACAAAATATTACAATGCTGCCCATCTTAAAAATTTCTTAGCCTACAATTCAACCAACACTGACATGGCGTGGTTCCAAATAGAACAAACGTATGCAAAGTCTTATAGCTTACAAGAGGTAATTTGGAATAAACCTAGAGAAAGACCTAGTGATATTTTAAACAATTCTTTTTTGTTAACCACTTTGCAAGTTTGGGATAAGGACTCTTTTAACCCCAGGTACCTCTCCAGTAATGACATTTCTTGGACAAAAATGGTTTCTTCCAGGCTAGGCCCAGGAATATAGTAAGACTAGAAACAAAGCCCGTTGTGGGAAAAAATACAACGGGCTCTAGAAAGGGGAGAGCGGGCAGGCAGGCATTCACACCTCCTCCATCACTGAACCCGGGTGGTGAAGGAGGGGGGTGGGCATTGCTGCCTGATCCAGATCTGATCTCAGCAACATGAAGGGGCGGTGGGCTTTGCTACTTGCTGCACATCTGATACAGGCTGGGTAAAGGGGGACAGGCGTTGCCACCTGCTCCACACCTGATCCCAGCCAGGTGAAGGGAAAACGGGCATTGCCTTCTGCTCTGCGCCTGATTATGGCTGGGTGAAGGGGGGGCAGGAATTGCTGCCTGCTCCTGATCTCAGCTGGGTGAAGGGGGTGGGGGTGGGCATTGCCATCTGTTCCATGCTGGGTGAAGGGAGGAGTGAGCACTACCTCCTGCTCCTTGCCTGATCCTGACAGGTGAAGGCAAGAGGTGGGCTTTGCTACATGCTCCGGTCCTGATCCCAACTGGGTGAAGGGGGTGCGGGCATTGCCATCTTCTCTGATCCTGATTCCAGCAGGTTGAAGGGGGCAGAATTTGTTGCCTGCTTGGTGCATGATTCCAACAGGGTGAAGTTGTGGGCATTGCCGCCTGCTCCGTGCCTTATTCCAGAAGGTTGAAGGAGGCGTGCATTGCGAACTGCTCCAATTCTTGTCCCAGCTGGGGGAAAGGAAGAAGGGAATTGCCCTCTGCTCTGTGCCTGATCCCACCCAGGTGAAGGTGCTGGGCCAATGCCTGATCCGAGCTGGGTGAAGGAGGCAGGCATTGCCACCTGCTCCACTTATAGTACCGGCTGGGTTAAGGCAGGGGGCGGGCATTGCCACCCGCTCCGTTCCTAATACCGGCTGGCTGAAGGGGAGCGGGCATTGTCACCTGCTCCACTCTTAATACCAGCTGGGTTAAGGTGATGGTGGGCATTACCACCTTCTCCGCTCCTAATACCAGCTGAGTTAAGGTGGAGAGTGAGCATATCTACCTGCTCCCCTCCTGATCCCAGCTGGGTGAAGGGGGGAGGGCATTGCCACCTGCTCCGCTCCGAATGCCAGCTGGCTGAAGGGGGGCGGGTATTGCCCCCTGCTCCACTTCTAATGCCAGCTGGTTTAAGGTAGGGGATGGGCATTGCCTCCTGCTCCACTCCTAATACTAGCTGCCTGAAGGGGGTGGCCATTGCCACCTGCTCTGGTACTAATACCAGCTGGGTTAAGGTTGTTGTGGGCATTGCCACCTGTTCCACTTCTAATACCAGCTGGGTGAAGGGGGGGCGGGCATTGCCACCTTCTCCCCACCTAATACCAGCTGGGTTAAGGCACAGGTTAAGGCTCCGCTCCTGTTCCCTGCCTGGGCTTCCCACCGCAGTATGTTTTCTGGAGCAATATGGTGAGTTACCTGGGCTTTCCTCTGCGGCAGCGCCCTCTGGTGGTGCACTGGGATATAAAGTGAGTTGTCTGAAACAAGCTTACTCAATTATATAGTAAGATAGGGAAGTCAGCCAAGGCTGTCATTTTCCACAAGGGCAAATTAAAAACAAAATCTCAGATTGAACTGTAATATAAAACAAAGATTCCTTGGTACCAATATTATCAGCTTCATAATTTAATACACAATACAGAAATCAGAACCTTATTAGACAGACCTCTGACATTATTTGAAAACCTTATGAAAACTGAATGGCACAATGTAAAAGGTCTTGCCAGGTAAATCCCCAAGCACTTCACTGCATCACTCAGGTGTATGAGTTAAAGTTACTTTACTGAAGAGAAATACCAGTATCAAGATGGTCAGACAGGATCATTGGCTAAAGTGACTCAAGGTAGCAAAGCAAGGTTAATTACAGGACAAAGTCCACGCCCCCCAGTGGGAAAGAAAGACCGTTAGGATTTTGCTGCGCTGAGCCAGGGAGTCAGGGAAGAAGGGGAGGAGGGAAAGGATGAGCTCTGCTCCGTCTCTTAGGAGGTTGGTGCAGTCTCTGCTGGAACTTCAAAGTCACGTTCTCAGGCCGGCCAGGAAATTGTAACCAAAACACTTGCAAGATAAGCAGCTAGCAAGCAGCAACCAGTCAGCCAACCAGGTTCCCTCTGCATGTTCTCAGAGGTACACTACACACTGCAGCAAGGAATCCATAACACATAACAAATATGCTGGAGGCATATCTGACAGATATTCTTATTGTACAAACTTTTAAATCAAAACCTATGGGGAACCACAACAGTCTCACAAAATGCATGGCAAAAAGACTGTGAAAGCAATATAAAATACAAACAGTGGAAGCAAATCTGGTCATCCAAAGCATTTACTTCTAAATCTGTAAACATCAAACTTCAGACCTTTAAGATCTATACAAGATGGTACCTAACTCCATTAAAGCTCTTTTATTGCAGAATTAATAAAGATCCCAAATGTTGGAAACTATGTGGTGTCAGACAGGCCAGCCAGCCTTCCTGCCATACATGTGAATGTATATTTACTGGTGGTGGGGATGGGGATGGGAAGTAGTGTAGCTTTCTTCCTTCACTGTATCTTGGCTACGCTTTGCTTGGGTTGAGTGGTGATATCAGTGCAGCTGGAACTGAATATCTGGGAACTGACTTTGGGAAACTCAGCTCTGCATCTCTCAGGTCTGCATTTCACTGACTTCAACTGACTCTTGTTTGAACTGGGAGGAGGGGACTGGAGGTATAACTTCTTGGGGAAGACTTTGCTTTGGCATTCCAGGCAATTACTATGTACAAGTGCACTTCTAGGGAGCAATTTCTAATAATGACCTTTAACTCATACAACTGTGTTTGATGAAGTGTAGAGTCTGAGAGAATCCCCTAGCCCGGCCTGACATTTTGCCTGGAATCCTCTTCATTCCCTCAGAACCAGGGGACGCCAGCGAGATTCCCTATCTGCAGCATGGCAGAAGGAGGGGGAAATGGATCTACTGTGAACCCCAAGGACCTTGCTAAAGACCTCGCAGGACCGCCAAAGCTTGAGACTAGCACAGCGCTCAAGGCTGGGGCAATTTCCAAGTCAAGAACTGAGTTCCTACACTGGCTGGGTACAATGCCCCAAGGATGCATGTCACGTCCCTCGTATGGACTGATGAAGGACCGGAAGGAACGGCGCAGGGCATACCTGTTCCAGTCAAGCTTGGGAAGAGGAACGGGAGCTCTAGGGAATCCAGGAGGGAATCCAGGAGCAGCTGTTCGGATTGGCAGCTCTTTGGGAGACCCAAACCGAGGATGCCGCAGAAGGAGACCTCGCCCCATCAGAGGCCCAGGCCCAGGCCGAGGATGACGGGAACAAGGAGCCTGGAGACCTGAGTGGCGTGTCTGACCTACAGCAGAGGTGCAAAGAGATGGAGGAGGTCAGGCAGAGGGTGCTGGAAATTATGGATGGAATGAGCGAACTGTACCTGAGAAAGAGACAAGAGATGTGTTTGAGATGCGGGGGAGCGGGGCACTTTGCTGCCGTGTGTCTGGGTGAGGGAAAGAGCCACCCAGGGATGGAGCCAAGAATGGAGCAGAAGCTGAGGAGGCTACTAGAAAGTTGCTTAAAGGGGCAGCCATGACCTACTTCTAGGAAGGAAACCGCAGCGGTAGCCACGGCGCCAGAGGAGGGGACAGGACACCGCGAGTAAAGGGCTCTCATCAGACAACGAAGAGGAGCTGAAATCGCTGATGGGAAATGGAAACCTGCTGTGAAGGGTACCAGCTGGCAGGTTGCAGAAGTTCTGGTGCTGCAGAGGGTGAGACCAAAGGGAGCACTGTTTTTCATAGTGGTCACCTTGTTAAACCCCTGGAGAGGGACGAACATCAGGGTAAGGGCCTTGATTGACTCACAACAATTACATTAACAGTTAAAGCGATTGATATCCAAAATGCCCCCAATTAACTAAGTAGGTTTTTAAAAAATGCTTACAAAAACAGGAATTGCTAGCAAACCCGTATGAAGCACTCCCCATGCAGCAAAGAAAGTCTTTTTTAAGAGTCCAATTCAATACATGCAGGCATGACTTAAAAAAAGGCATTAAGTTTTTAAAATGTGAAAATCTTGTTTATTAACAGATCTTCATAAATGTGTATAACCAATCAATTAAAACTAATATAACGTGTTCTATTAGTTGGCAGTCCTAATCAAATCAAATGACAAGTCATGAGAACGTAACAGATGAGCCTAGTATGCACATGACGGAGATATGTGTGTTGTGTGTGTGTGTGTGGGGGGGGTAAATAAAGGGATATTTTACTCTACAGGGCATTGATATTTTAGAGCTTTTTTGGTCTTTGGGGCAAGTATAAACAACATTAAAGATAATATGTGGCAAGCTAAAAACTACATATTAAGAATATCTCTTGGGTGAGCCGCAGACAGCTTTATGCATACAGTCTCTCCCTACAATATGCAACCAGCAATGAAATATTTTGCACTAAGTTCCTTTGATATTCTGAAGTGAGGGCAAGACCCATTGGACATGCCAAAATGTACTTTGTAATTGCTTTGGCAGTTTTCAAGAAGAGGCTAGATAAATATTTGTCAGGGATGCTTTAGGCTCATCCTGCATTGGGCAGGGGGTTGGACTAGAAGGTCTGTATGGCCCCTTCCAGCTCTGTGATTCTGTGATTTCACTGTGGGGCCTTGCTTTTGAAACTTGTTCTGAGAGTCCCTGGCTCAAATGAAGCCATTTTCAGGAGCACAAAATCAGGGGGGAAGCATTGTGAGGGACATGGAGAGCCACGTGTAAAGGGGGAAGGGGAAAGAAAACACACACATGCAGTAGTGTACCATAACAGCAACGCTAAGAATCAGAAGTCCCTGGTGCAAATCTCCCTTTTGCTGTGAACTCACCTTTGGCAAGTCATGCTCTCTCACCTCACCGTAACATCCTACATTTACAATGGGAGGGGGCATAACATCTCTCTTACAGACAGGGGGGATAATGATACCTATTTCACAAAACGAACACATGAAAAATGCTGTACAAATGCTGTATATTACTCCATTTTAAAACTTTGGTATGAATGCAAAAAGTTACACGAAATACAAGATGTGAGAGAGATGCCCGTTTCTTGGGTTGGAGGGCCTTGAGGGGAGATAGAGTTAGCTATGTTGGCCCAAGGCTCACTAACAGTAGAGTAACTGAATGCATCGAAAGAAGCTTTGACTCTCAAAAGCTCATCCCTCGAGAATCTAACTGGTCTTTAAAGTGCCATCGGATGTGGATCTTGCTCCGGGGTCTTATCTGTGGATGCAAACAGGCGCCTGTGGGACAGTTCTTTGAGGTGATTATAACAATAGGGGAGCGCATAGGTGCTGCGCATAGGGTCCCAATACGGTTGCCAGCTCCAAGTTGGGAAATTCCTGGAGATCGGGGGGGGGGGGGGTGAAACCTAGAAAAAGTGGGGTTTGGGGAGGGAAAGGACCTTGGCGTAGCGTCATTCCATAGAGTCCACCCCCCCCCAAAGTAGCCGTTTTCTCCAGGTGAACTGATCTCTGTGGCCTGGAGACCCGTTGTAATTCCGGGAGATCTCCAGCCACTACCTGGAGGCTGGCAACCCTAGGTCCCAACCGTTTTAAAACTAGCTTATATCTGAGTATTCGGCCACCCTCCCACTAGAGCAGTTTTAAACCTGTATAAATTACAATGAAAGGATAGAAGCGAGCGCGAAGAGGGCTGAGGGGTTCCTGGACTAACCGCCGGCCCGGGCGCCGCGGCTTAACAGGTGCCTGAGGCGGGCTGCCGTCTGAGGGGACGCCTCTCCCGCGCAGCGGCCGGCCACCAGCGACCTCCGGCGGCGCGGCGCGGAGCAGCAGGCCGGTCACGTGAGGCGCTCCGGGCCTGCCGCCGCTTCCCCCAGTCAGAGCGGAGCGAGCCGAGGCAGAGAGGAAGAAACAAGATGGCGGCCGGTGGCGATCCGGAGCGGGCGGCCGGCGATTCGGATTGAGCCCTCGGCCCTCGCGACTCGGCGGCGCCCCTCCCCGGCCCAGAGCGCTCCCCGCGGGGCGGAGCCGCCCCGCAGCCGCCTGCCCGGAGCCCGAGTGCCCTCGCCCGCCGCGCCCGCGCCTCCTCCCCCCCGGCCAGCGCCCAGCGATGCGGGGCCGGCGAGGCAGGCCGCCCAAGCACCAGCAGCCTGCGGCGGCCCCCGCGCGGGCCAGCGCCCCGGCCCCGCCCGCCCCCCCGGGCCCCCTCGAGGGGCTGAGGTCGCGGCTGCGGGGCAGCAGCCGGGGCAGGTGGGCGGCCTCGGCCCAGGCGGGCGGCGCGGCGGGGCCCAGGCAGAGGGGGGCCCAGGCCGCCGCGGCCCCGCTCGCCTCCCCCCGCGGGGGCGGCAAGAAGAAGGGCGGCGGCGGCGGCGGCAGCAGCAGCACCCCTGGCGGGGGAGGCAGTAGCGGCCGCGGCCGGGGCCGGGCTGGAGCGGCGGCGGCGGCGGCGGGGGGCGGAGGCAGCCGGAGCAGCAGCAGCAGCCAAGGCAGGGCTGCCTCTTCCCGCAGGAGCGGCGGCGGCGGCAGCAGCAAAGTGGTGTACGACGACCATGAGAGCGAGGAGGAGGAGGACGAGGAGGAGAGCGCCGTGTCCGAGGAGGAGGAGGAGGAGGAGGAAGGGGACCCGCGGGGGAAGCGCGACTCCGAGGACGAGGCGGCCGCGGCCGCGGGCATGGAGGAGGAGGAGGACGACGAGGAGGACTCGGACTACCCCGAGGAGATGGAGGACGCGGACGACGCCAGCTACTGCACCGAGAGCAGCTTCAGGAGCCACAGCACCTACAGCAGCACCCCAGGTAGGGGCGGGGAGGAGGAGGAGGAGGAGGAAGGGGCGCCGCGCACCCGCCGCCCGGGCAGGCTACCTCCCCCCCGCCCCCCGGGCTCGGGAGCCGGCGGAGCAGCGCCCGCGGAGGGGAAGGGGGATGCTGGAAGGGGGATGCAGGAGCCGGAGCGCAGCCCCTGGGCGAGGCGAGGGGTGGGTCGCCCAGAAGCACACCCGGGGGAAGGAGGGAGGGAGGGCGAGAGGAGGCCCTGGCGGTGCGATCCCGTCACAAGGAAGGGGCTCCGCTCATCCTCCTGTGGGGGCTTTTTTTGCTTCAGAACCGCGCTCTGGAAAGGGGCCTGTTTGGGCTGCCAGAAGTCAGGGAAGGAGGTTTGGGAGGTGGGGGAGCGGGAAAGAATAAGGGGGACCCGTGGAACCTTGGCCTCGCGGGCACCCCCTTTTATTCTTTTGGGACAAAGCTGGTATGCTTGGAAGAGTGCTGGAATTCCTGTTAGTGAAAATGCATTGGGTTAAGGAAAGGGTACTTTAGTTTTTTTCTTTTGAATAAAGCAGGTATGTTTGGAATGGTGATGGAATTGTTGAATGTGAGTGAAAATGCATTGGGCTTAAGAGTGGTACTTCCGTCTGCTTTTTGGCACTTTTGTGGCCCTTTAAAAATTGATGAGGCAAAATCATACGAGGTTTGTGTGGGATGCTTTTTTAATTTCCAGTTTAACCACTTCTCTGTAGAACTTCAGATGAGTTCAGAGGAATGTTTGTTGCATGTTTCTTTAGCGCTCTGCTGTGTTTCTAACTTAGTTTATTGTGGGAGGCAGAGCCCTTACTAGTAATTTTAGCACATCATTCAAGACAGGAAATCTTGCTTAAGTCATATTCAACTTTTTAGATGTTGCTAGCCTCATTTAAGGTTTTAGGTCACGTGTAATTTTACATTTAATAGACTGCTATATCTTTAATTTTTAAAAAATGTGGATAGATCTGTTTGTACAAAATATTGCATGTATTGTCATGCTTAACCTCCTGAGGTTGGTTTGCAAGCAAATTTATAGCAACTCTTTACATAGTTAAGCAAACAGGTGAGTATCAGGATTAGGCCCTAAATATTGATAGATGAATTGTTAAGAAGACAGTTAAGAGCTTTGCACACTTTTTTGGAGGAAAATTAAAATGACAGTACAAAAGAAGGGGAAGTTTCTTGTTTGCATCACATCATCAAAAAGCTTTTAACACTTACGTGTTAACATTAATTGTGAGGATCCCTGGGGTAGTCTGTGATGTACTAAAGTTTATTGATTGCTGGGGGTGGGTTCACGAAGTTGAGCTTTCCTGCTAAACGAATTCTACGGCTGTAAATTAAACCATTACATATGAGAGTCTACTGTAAAGTTTTGTATAGCTATAATGTTCTACTTCGTGCCTGTTTATTGCGGTTGACTCTTCATCATGAATTCCTTAGTGCAGTTTTGTAGCACTAATAATTTTTAGCTATATCGGTGTGCCTGAGTAGAATTTTGTTTCAGGAAGAGCTTCCATTTAGCCCCTTTAGAAAAGCAAGTATTGTTGCTGTTGTCTTTGGTGATATATTTTTAGCATGACTATAATACAATTTCATTCAAAATTCTGCTCATTTTATTAGCATTTCTAGTATTTTAGAGTTGCATCTTATTGCTGTGTTGTTTAGCATGAGATTAGATCATTGATGGCATAAATATGACTGACAATAAAGAGAACTTTTTCATATAAATAGATCCAGAGGAGTTAACCGTGTTAGTCTGTAGTAGCAAAATAGAAAAGAGTCCAGTAGCACCTTCAAGACGAACTTTACAGTAGCATAAGCTTTGGAGAATTACAGCTCTCTTCGTCAGATGTATCCGACAAAGAGAACCATAGTTCTCAGGTGCATCTGACGAAGAGAACTGTGATTCTCCAAAGCTTATGCTACAGTAAAGTTGGTTAGTCTTAAAGGTGATACTGGACTCTTTTCTATTTTTCTCATATAAAGTGATAGCATCAGTTAATTCAAGATAATAATGTGTCAGTATGGCTTAACATTTAACAAAAACGGATAGGTCTGTGTTAGACTTTTTTGTGAGTGATTCTTCCTTTCTACAGATCTGTTTAGTGTTTTCTTACTGTTCCATTTGGGCCACTTGAGGGGTGTGAATGTGCTTCTGTAGATATTTTTAGTTATTTTCCAATTTCCCTTCTTTTCTCTTTTGAGCAACAGAATTAATTGCCTGAGATTGCAGTATGGCAGAAGTCCCCTCCATCAGTTGACTTTGGTCTCTGTTTTGGGTGGACACTTACATTGGCGGGAATTTAGGAGTATGCGGTATTAAAATACATTGTTTAGGTGCTAGAGGATCCAGTATTGTTTCAGAGGTCTTTATTTTCTTGTGGCAAGTCTAGCTGATTAACTGATCGAGGTGGGTAGCTGTGTTAGTCTCTTTGTAGCAGAAGTGAGCTGTGACACACGAAAGCTCATACCCTACCACAAATTTTGTTAGTCTTATAGGTGTTACTGGACTCTTGCTGTTTTCTACTGAGTTACTGACTATTCATATAACTTTGTTAGAATTTACTTTGGTAGAAGTTTACACTGTTCTGGTGAACACTGTACAAGAATGGCCTAGTGCAAGTGTAATGTTCTCCTACGTCCTAACCATGGTTAGCTGGTTGGAAATATTCTCTTTCCTTCGCCCTCCCTCTTTGCTTGCAAGTTCACCTTACATTTATTTTTGCACCTAAACATGGTGAAGTGTTACAGCCATACTGATGTTAATGCATCAGTGGAAACCAGAGTTTCAACCATGGTTAGAAATGGCTTTGCAAATTGTCCAGCAAAAATACCGTTGTTGTCATAATGCATCAAATTTAGCAGCATATGGGATTTGTGTTTGAGGACTTGGGAAAAGAGTGAAGAAGAGTGTAACCTAGCAGGACACTCCTGACCATAACAATGTTTTGGAGGTTGGAGCATTACATCTAAAAGTACAGGCAAGCAGTTGTTTGCTTTTTAAAGCTAGTTTCTTGCTAGCAACTGTCATAGCAGGCTAGAATTTTATGAAGCTTTTGTATTTGCAGTAACCTGAATGCTTAACAATTATGTCACAAGTTCTTTGGTAATGAGTGTGCAAGAATGGAAAACTGAATAAATGTAATATAAGTTCTAAACTACTCCTCTAATAAGAATAAATGTTTCTGCCATTCTCAGAAGATATAGTAGATTATACTAGAAGTCAAAAATTTCGTTCATGTCCATTCGGGAAATGGAAGAATTGGGGAAGACAGATACTTTTATTTATTTATTTAAAATGTTTACATACTAACCTTTCTCCCAGACACCCCCGGGAGGATATCAACAATGTAAAAATGATAAGAATAAAAGTAAAACTAAAACAAGCTGTCCCAGCCAGCAGGGTATTCCCCTTTTGTTCAGACTCAGGCTGCCCCAGAAACTGTCTGGAATAGCTCAGGTTTTGCAGCTTTACTGGAAAGCCAGAAGGTGAGATGCCTCTTCTGGGAGGCTTTTCAAGAGACATGGGGCAGCTACTGAAAAAAGCCTGAGCACAGACCGTGGCAGAACATACCTTAAGCAATTACGGAGTGTATGCTGATGATAGATCTTGCTGGGTAGATCAGAGTTGTCCAGAGGAACATGCAAGCAGAGGTGGTCTTGGAAAGTTACGAAGGGTTTTAAAGGTGAGCACCCACACCTCGAATTAGACCTAGAAACTAATTGGCAGCCAATGAAGGGACCTCAGGATACAAGTAACACGGTCCCGTTGACTAGCCCCAGAGAACGAACAAGCGGCTGCATTTTGTACCGGCTGCACTTTCCAGATTGTTTTCAAGGTCAGCCCTGTGTGGAGTGCATTACAGTAATCTAGCCTTGAGGTGATTAAAGTATGAATCAGCGTGGCCAAGTCAGATGACTGTAAATAAATGGCAAACTTTCTAATTAGATGTAGGGGGCGGGGGGCGGTGTTTTTCACTCTCATGGACAACTGTTTCTCCAACAGGAAACAAGGACCCAGCAAGACTCCTAAGGTCTTAATAATGTCTCCCAGTGAAAGTTGCACACTACGGATGATGAGAATAGTGATCCCATTTAAAGCAGTGACCCTTCCAGCCAGCATCACCACCATCTGAAAAGGGAGGCTGGGAGTCTACTAGGGCCAGTCTTGCTTCTAATTGTATGACAGGTGTAAAAACGTATTCTCGCATGAAATCCATGCTCGTTATAGCTCCTTAAAAAACAGAATCTCTTCTTGGGGCTCTGTCCCTCTTCTAGTTGCTTAGATATTGCCTTAGGAAAGAATATGTTTTTTACATTTTTATCAGCAGAGATATTTGTACATAATTCTGTTTAAGCTGTTTATTTATTTAGTAAGATACTTGGTGGTGGTTAAGAGTGCTGTCAAGTCTTAGCTGATTTATGGCGACTCCTGGTGGAGTGTTCATAGCAAGAGAGTAACGGAAGTGGTTTACTATTGCCTGCCTCTGCAACCCTGATCTTCATTGGAGGTCTCCCATCCAATTACTAACCAAGGCTGACCCTGCTTAGCTTCTGAGATCTGACAAGATCAGGGTCACCTGGGCTATCCAGGGTAGGTCAATAAGATACCCAACTTTTTCCTTGTGCCTCTCTAGGTTGCTTATAATTCTGAATTCAAAAACATACAAAGAACAATAAAAGCCTAAGTAACCCCAGCCTGTGCCTGCCACTTGCACCTAATTTAAAGCCCTGGCAAATATAATGGCCTTGCGGCTCCTCCTTCAACTTACAAGGTTGCCTATTCCATAGTGCCTATTTATTTATTTTGTCATTTATAGTCTGCCTTTCTCACTGAGTCTCAAGGCGGATTTCACAGTGTGAGATTAGTATAGTCAATATCAGGAACATTTCCATAGGATAAATAGATACAAATTCACAAAGATGTAGCATTAGTAGGAATCCAGTACAACGTAGTGGTGAGGTCTATGGTTCCTAACTCATTAGTGGATCATTTGAATTCTCCTCCCTACAGTACAGCCCGCCTATCTTGAGTAAAAAGCTTTTTTGAATAATTCAGTTTTGCATTGTTTGCAGAAAGCCAGGAGAGTAGGGGTTCTCCTGACCTGCACAGGGTGGGGGGCCACCACAGAGAAAGCCCTTGTATGGGCTGTTGTCGATTTTGCTGATGTGTAGGGTGGCACCTGCAGGAGACCTTGTTCGGAAGAGCAAAGGTGCCGTGGAGGAGCATAGTGAGGGAGGCAGTCCCATAGGTATGCTGGACCAAGGCTGTGAAGAGCTTTGTAAGTGATAACCAATACCTTGAACTGAGCACAGTAACTAATAGGTAGTGAGTAGAGTGACTGCAGGATGGGAGTGATGTTCATGCTCCTGCTTGCTCCTGATAACAGTCGAGCTGCAGCATTTTGCACCAATTGGAGTCTCCTAATTAGTTTAGATGGGAGACCTATCTGTAGTGCATTACAGTAGTCAAGTCTTGATGTTACCTCTGCATGGATCCAAGTGGCCAGGTTGGTCATGTCAGGGTAAGAAGCCATTTTTCAGGCTAGGGAGAGGTTGTAGAAAGCACTTTTTGTGGCTACCTTTTTTTCCTAGCAATAGCACTGGATCCAGTATAATCCCTAAACTGTTAACTGAGTCTGCAAGGGTCAGACGAACTCCATCGAAAGTGGGAAGTACAATGTCCTTCAGGATTTCTGCCTTCCCAACAAGCATCACTTCAGTCTTGTCTGGGTTCAGTTTCAGTTTGTTCATTTTCAGCCATTTCACCACAGTTGTCAGGCAGCGATCCAAGATTTCTATTGAATCTTATGGGGAACCTGAGTAGCAAGATACAGAGTTGGGTATAAAAACGACATGGGTCTGGTAGATGCCAGGCAACCAGAAGCAGCCAGTGGGTGCAGCCTAAAGATGGTAGTTGACAGCGGGGAGAAGACTGTCTTTCTGATATGTGGGTCCTAGGCCACGAAAACCTTTAAAAATCATAACCATTACATTGAACTGAATTCAGGAACAAACTGGTAGCCAATGTAGCGTTTTTAAAATAGGTAAGGTGTGTTCACATTGGCTAGCTCCTGACAATAATTAGGTTGCAGCATTCTGAACCAGTTACAGTTTCTGGGTTGCCTTCCAGGGCAGCCCAGTGTAGAGCACGTAAACAGTAATCCGACCGCGATGTTACAGAAACACTGAGCAGCTACGTGGCTGTGTTTGTTGAGTCTGAGAAAAGAAAGAGTTGGCAAACCAGATGCAGTGGTTAGCCGTTGTACCACCCTGCTTTTCAAACAACACCTCCTCAAGCTCTTAACCTGCTCTGGAAATACTATCTCCAGTCCATCAGCACAGACGGGTCCATTCTGTTCAGAGAATCAGCCTTCCGGACCAGCGCTACCAGGGCTTTTTTTCTGGGAAAAGAGGTGGTGGAACTCAGTGGGTTGCCCTTGGAGAAAAGGGTCACATGGCTGGTGGCCCCGCCCCCTGATCTCCAGACAGAGGGGAGTTTAGATGGTCCTCCACGTCGCTCAGTGGTGCAGAGGGCAATCTCAACTCCCCTCTGTCTGGAGATCAGGGGGCGGGGCCACCAGCCATGTGACCATTTTCAATAGGTTCCGGAACTCTGTTCCACCACGTTCCCCCTGAAAAAAAGCCCTGAGCGTTACCTCTGTCTTGTCTGGATTCAGCATCAGTTTGTTCAATTGTAGCTACTGACTAGCTAACCAGAGGTTTTCATGAAAGGGCAGGCAAGGATTGGCAAAAACCTATCAGCCACGTGAATTAAGATTTTTATTTAAATTTTCAGTATGCTTAAGCCCAAAAACTGAGAGCGGAGAACCTGCAATACCTCAAAACAAATTCTTTTATTAACAGTAAGTTCCTTCCACCTGAGGTCTTAAACCAAACAGTATAATATTTATAAAATCACAGATCATATGTCAGTCACAACAAAACAAATAAAATTGTACTGGCAATACAAAGGAATATCTCAGGGATACTACAATGGATAAATTGGCTACAGATTGCATAACTTCAGGGTTAACATCAGCCAGCAGAGAGGATACTATTTGAGGCTCAATAACTAATGGTCTTTGCTCAAAATAGGAAGAATCCAAAGGTTCCAAAATGAAGACCAATGTTCACAAAATAACAAAATGTGATCAGTGGTTTCAGTCATGCCAGAAGCACAAGAACAAAGGTGGCTCAGAAATGGAATATGAGCAAACCATCTCCCCAAAGTAAGTTAAAATGTGATAAGTAAAAAAAAGAGCAGTCCAGTAGCCCCTATGAGACACATCAAAATTTGTGGCAGGGCGTGAACTTTCGTGAGTCACAGCTCACTTCATCAGATGCATCTGAAGAAGAAAACGCACCAGACATATCTGAAGAAGTGAGCTGTGACTCACGAAAGTTCACGCCCTGCCACAAATTTTGTGAATCTTAATAGGTGCTACTGGATTCTTGTTCTTTTCTCCTGCTACAGACAGACCAACATGGCTACCCATCTTGGTTAAAAAAAAAAAAGAGTAGGTGGGAAAAAATAAGAGCCACTTTGGTGTAGTGTTTGGAGTGTCAGACTAGGATCTGAGAGCGCCAGCTTTGAATCCTCTCTCTGCCATTGGAAGCTTGCTGGGAGAAGAGAACAATGTGAGCTGATTTGGGTACCCACTGGGCAGAAAGGCAGGGTATAAATTAAACGATTAAGTAAAGAAACCCCCAAAGGTTTGTTTTAAGTCCAGCTACCAAAATCTAGCCCAGATAGAAACTTTTTGTAAAATCTCTGAAGGCTTGAGCTTTGACAAGACTCTGAAGAAAGTGAATTGAAGACTTACGGGGCAGCCAGAAGCGGGGAGGGACTTCCTCGTGTACATGTTTTAACTTTATCTACAGTTTGGGATGATCAGAAGTTGCACTGAGTCATGAGAGGAGGCACACTTTCAGTCGCTTGAAGCGAAAGGGAATTTGATACGAATATTGAAGCTGGCTGTAGATCTGAAGTCTAATTGCCCTAATCCTACAAGAGGTGCAGAAGCGCCTATGGTTGCACCGCCTCTTCAGCATTACGATGGACACCTGGGTGCATATTGTGATGTGAATGGCGATATATGCCACTTTGGCAGCCTTATGATATTGGACATTACTTTCATTTTGTATTGAAAAAGTTGATGTTAACTGTCCAGAGTTGGTTGTAGTCATCCAGTGGATCCAGAAGTGAGAAGGGATTTGAACTCTGGGCCCCCACGTCCTACAATTCACTGAATTGTGCTGATTATGGAAGAGTGAACCAACCTTATATAATATAATTTCCATTGTCTTGTGATTTTTTGGCTTTGTACAGCTGATTGGAAGACAGGCCTGTAAATCTTGTTTTTAATCTTTTTTTTAAAATATTGAGTATGGTGGTTTCTGTGATTTGTAGTATGAATATTACAGTAATGCACCAGAATCAAAATGGCCTCTAAGATACAAACTCTGTAATATGTTTAAATGCAGGTCTGCTTAACCTAATCTGAAGAACTTCCACATAGCTGGCATAGCTAGCCAGTATCCTGTGCTCTTCCAGAAGCAACAGTGGAAAGGGGAGAAAGTCTTTATCCTTAAGTAGGGAACATAGGGCAACACTATTGGGATCCTCAGTGACACCATTGGCAGCAGTCAATTATGAAACAGATTTTGACAGCACCAAAACTGGAGAAAACAGGACTAGAACCCATACCTCATCCATTACAGAACATTTGTCTAAGCACACAGCCAGTTTGATACAATTTTAATTATTTTATTTTATTTATTTATGTCATTTATAGTCCACTTTCTCCCTGAGACTCAGGGAAGATAACATAGTGTGAGATTAGTACAATCAGTATCAAGGACTTTTCCATGAACAATGCCGTAGAGTAAATAAATACAAGTTTACAAAGACATAGCAATAGCAAGACTCCAATACAGAATTGAAGAAATGCTGAAACAGAACACAAGCAATTCTAGGTCTGATAATAGACAATATATATAACCACCCAGTAGGATCATACTTGAAGTACAGGTAGCACATTGGAGCACATACTTAAAACAACAGATAGGTTGCAAGGTAACATAGTGGTAAAGTCTGTGGTCCCTAACTAGTTAGTGAAGCATCTGAGACCCCCTCCCTACAATACAACCCTCTTATCTGAATAAAAAGACCTTTTGAATAATTCAGTTGTGCATTGTTTGTGGAAAGCCAGGAGAGTTGGGTTCTCCTGACATCCTCAGGCAGGCTGGTCCAAAGGGTAGGGGCCACCACAGAGAAAGCCCGTGTATGGGCTGCTGTTGATTTTGCCCGTGTGCAGGGTGGCACCTGCAAGAGACCTTGTTCAGATGAGCAAAGCTGCCATGGAGGAACATAGAGAGGCGGTCACGTAGGTATGCTGGAATTGCAGTCGGATAAATTTCATCATATATGTCAGAGCAGGAAAGCTAGCAGAGAAAGGGTAGTAGTTGTGAAACAGCATGGCTGGAACATGTCTGAGGTCCCTTCCCTGATTCAAGTCCTGTGTGTGGTTCAGAGACAGCGCTCTGAAAAAAAAATTAATAAATCGTATCATTAATGGGGTGAAAACAAGTCAGAGGAATGGGGGTACTAATTCTCTTACTCTAGTAAGGTTTCTATGGTGCTTGAAGCTGTTTTGAGCCAGTGTAGTGGTTAAGAGCTCAGGACTCTAATCTGGAGAGCCGGGTTTGATGCCCCACTCCTCCCCCTGAAGCCAGCTGGGTGACCTTGGGGTAGTCACAGCTCTCTGGAGGTCTCTCAGCCCCACCCACCTCACAGGGTGTTTCGTTGTGGGGATAATAATGACATACTTTGTAAACCGCTCTGAGTGGGTATTAAGTTGTCCTAAAGGGCGGTATATCAATCAAATGTTATTACGTTGTTATTATGTTTTGACAGACACTGGAGTAATAGCCCGTGATGGGTACAGTTTTGCTGATTACCATGAAACAGTTTGTAGTGGTGCAGGAGAATTGGTTTAGACTTGACAATGTAGTGCATATTTTTCCATTTTTCCCAACGTTCTTTTTGTCTTTGGCATGTAGCAGGTTTCTATGCTTTAAACAATTCCAGGAATTTTACATCTTTAATTGTGTTGGCACCTAAGCAGGTGGGTAACACTGTCCTGTGAATAGCATCCATCATGACTCTTCCCCATTGGAAGTCTGCTTGCAAGGAATCAAAAGACAACACAAGGATAGTATTAAGTAATGTTCCACAGTAGCAGCAGACAGCAGGTGGGCTTATGCCCTCTACGCATGGTTCTGTTCTAGTCCCCCTTCTCTCTGGGGGGTTCCCACAGTATGGGATTCATATGAGGAAAACACAGTGTAGTAACTGAGCTTTGTAGGCAGTTGCATTGGAACACTTACCTGCAGTTTCTGCTGTGGCTGAGTTCTGATTGAGCAAGGCGAAAGGTATCGTAAGTGTTTGGCCAGCAGAAGCAATGGTTGAGGTGTCTGGTAGTCACCCAGAAATACAGTTTTGTTCCTTCTTGCACATGAGGTTATATTGGGAAGACGCTGCACAGAGTGATGTACTGCTGGAACATCTCCAAGGAAGCCCCCCCCCCCCCGGTATTGTGCATACTTGCCCTGCACCCCTGGTGTTGGTGGCACTGTTTGAGCCCGTTCGCGGGGGTGGGGGGGAGGACTAAAAATTGAATAAATCAAATCAAAATCAATCAGCCATTAAGGGAGGAAAGATTGTTCAGCCAATATATAGCAGCTATTTGTTGAAAATAGGGAAGACGTGGTAGACGTTTTGCAGGAGTTAAATCCTGAGGTGTGGAACCTTCTCCTCACTTGCATGGAGCACGTTGTTCTTGAATTTCCAGCTGGAAGAGTAGAGTAGATTACTGTTGGGTGTTAGTATCCTGACAAGTGGGGGACATTTCATTTTTCTCTGTTCCCTATTACCTTTTCCCCTCAGCCCCCATAGCTTCCCCCTTTTCCCCGCTGCCTTCTCTCTTTCTCGCCCGTCAGTCAATCTGCCTTTATCTGTTCCTGTCTTCAGGTTTCCCTCCTTCCTTCTGCCTGGCAGCATCTCCCTTGGAAAAATCTGTGTGGTTCTGGCCTCCTGGCTGAGCTGCGACCAATTGAGCCATTGGGAACCTTCAAGGACTTGTGGGAAGCACCTCATTTTCCCCCTGTATGCTCCTTCCCACATCATTTCCTCATTCCCTCCTCCTCCTGGCAGGCCACACCTTTCCCTGCTTCTTTTCCCCCTTCCCACCCACACACCCAACCTTTTATCTTCTGCTTATCTTCCACTATATTTGTCGATTTGCTTCATTCATACCTCACCTTTTTCCACAGTGGAGACCCACAGCAGCCTGCATTATTGTCCTCTCCTTTTTATTTGCACAACAACCCGGTGAGGTAGGTTAGGCTGTGAGTGTGTGACTGGCCCCAGGTCACTCAAGAAGCTTCTGTGGCCCAGCAGGGATTTAAACATGGATCTCTCAGATCCTAGTCTGACACTAACCACTGCACCACACTGGCCTCTGTGGAGCATCTGCTGTTGAACAGCACCAAGCAGCTGAGCCTAAGTGAGTCATATATACGGTACAGTCTTTGCTACTATTAATTTTGGGTTTTTTAAACCCCTCGGTGTATTTTTTTTTGGTAAGATTTCAGATTTTTCTGCGAACATGAGGTTTGTAGAAAGACGCACCTTGTTTGTTCATGGCTCCAGTCCCCAGATTTAAATATCCACAGATGGATCTACATTGAGAATTAGATATATTGAAGAGTATACATGTAAGGATACTGAGGAGAGAAGTGTTATCAGAATACTCTTCCTTTGTTTGTTATAATCCTATGTTGGTTGGGTAAACGTGAGGTCAGAGTGGTGTGGTCCCCTCCCCTGCTGTGCACTATGTCATGTTAGATAAGAGTGCCATGGCTGGGATTTATATGCTGCTTAGGTGTGCTGTGATTAGCTGCAAAGTTAGTTAGAATCCTAGGCTGCACTGTGTGCAGGCCAGGAGGCAGTGGGGAAGCCATTATTTTTAACTCTTACTGATTTTAGTACACTGAACCAATGACTGGACGAATCATGAGCTCCTCTGATTATGTTGATAGGTGATGTTAGATTTCTCATAACTGTGTAGATGTGTTAGCTTTCCCATTTCTAATAAACATTTTTATGTATCTTTAATACACGCTCCTTAGTTACCTACTGTTAAAATTTCTTTGTAGGAAACTTTGCAGTACAAGTCTACATGATTGATTTAGGAGTTTTGCACAATATTTTAATTTAATTAAAATTTTAAGAATCTCACAAAGTACATGCTTTATGTTGATTTCTCTTAAGGTGTCATAAGACTGTGGTAGCACTCATTCACTATACATGCACATTTCTGCAAAGAGCTGAAGTTGCCAGCAGGAGCGAAGGGGTCCTTCTCCAACAGTACAGGAATCACGCACACGAAAGGTTGTGCTCTAAGAATGCTTATTGGGAAAGCAATGAAAAATAGACTAGGGCTGCAATCCTGTGCTCGCTTTTTGGAGTAAATTCTGTGGAACTCAGTAGAACTTTGCTGTTTATAGTCCACCTTTCTCACTGAGACTCAAGGTGGACTCGGCTATGAGCAAACCTCTGATCAAGTGGAGAAAAAACTATGATGAAGAACTTGAAATGTTCAGTTCTGAACTTCTTTATCAATAGAACTGTAAGACTTGAGTCCAGTGGCACCTTAGAGATTAACAAGAGAGTCAAAGCTCCCTTCTCCAGATAAAGAGTGGAGATCCCTGAGCCTTTACATCCCATATGTGAGGCAGCAGGGGTGAAGCAAAGAAGGGAGTCAGGATGTAAAGGCACAACGCAGCTTTAGCACCTGAAAATAACTCAGTAGAGATTCTGAAGAGTTCAAGCTTTCGTTGGGATGGGGGAGAAGGGTGGCAAGGCCAGAGATCGGTGTGTTACTAAAAAAAATACCATTTGTTAATATAAAGATTTCTGTTCTGCTGCTACTTTGCAGGTAGTGTTTGATAAATTAAAGCAGAATCTATAAAAGCAACACACCATAAGATACAAATATAAAAACTAAAGTAGAATGCACCCAAATCAATAAATGATCTAGCTATACCTCCTTCATTCTATAATGTTATGTGTGTCCTTTGGGAATGTTCTCATATTTTCCTTGTGATTTCTCAAGGGTTTTTTTTAATGCTTTAAAAGGCTAGCATTTGGACAGGAACTAGTGTGCTACTATGAAATGGGTACAGACTGAAAACACAGTGTAAAAATTGGGGCTTGTGATGCTAATATATTTCTACTGTGGCATGTCATTAGGCATCTAGGGGGAAAAGTGATTTGCTTATATTTTGAGCCTTTTGTTGATTTAGCTGTACCTGTATTCTTTCCAAGAGATGGTGCAGAGTGTAAGACTATGGAATAGGATTCAGAACTGTGTTGGGTGGGGAGATTGCTATTAATCAGTGTTTTAATTACTAAAATGAGGGGTTCCAGAGTAGCACCTGGTTGCAGATCACCCCCTGCTATCCAGAAACTCGTCCGATCAAATTAGATAGATAGATAGATAGATAGATAGATAGATAGATAGATAGATAGATAGATAGATAGATAGATAGATAGATAGATAGATAGATAGATAGATAGATAGATAGATAGATAGATAGATAGATGTGTGCTTCGTGTGTTTTGAAAGAAAGTCATTCTGAACTTGCTCATAGTATTCCATTCAACTGTTTTGAAGCCTTTCACACAGTCTAGTCGCAACAGTGGCCCTGACCTGGATAGCTCAGGTGAGCCCGATCTCGCCAGTTCACAAGCTTAAGCAGGGTTGGCCTTGGTTAGTAATTGGATGGGAGATCTCCAATGAAGATCAGGGTTGCAGAGGCAGGCAATGGCAAACCACCAGTGGTAGTCTCTTGCCATGAAAACCCCACCAGGAGTTAGCTATGACTTGAGGGCACTCTCCGCCACAGTTGCAGCAGTGAGGATTTCATTTAGTGATTTTAAAAGATATTAGACTGAGATTAGACAGTCATTTTTCTCATCCCACTTGTTTACCCTCCCACCCTCCAAATTCCCCACCATAAGCAAAGCAGCAGTCTAAAGCAGGGGGAGCCAGTTTGGTGTAGTGGTTAAGAGCGCGGGACTCTAATCTGGAGAGCCGGGTTTGATTCCCCACTCCTCCCCCTGAAGCCAGCTGGGGGACCTTGGGCCGGCCACAGCTCTCTCAGCCCCACCCACCTCACAGGGTGTTTTGTTGAGGGGATAATAATGGCATACTTTGTAAACCACTCTGAGTGGGCATTAAGTTGTCCTGAAGGGTAGTATATAAATGTATATAAATTGAATGTTATTATTATTATTATTAAAATATAGATCTTGCTCAGATTTTCTGCCTACTGCTCTCACTTGTCACAGCTAACATTTAAGGGGGAACAAAGAATGTAAATAAGAAAGAAATACAGTAAAGGAGAAACTGTTACGGAAGAGACCGTGAAAGACTGACGGCTCCCAAGCTGTCTTGCAGCTTCTTTCCCCCCGGCTCTTGTGAAAGGGGGGGGGGAATTACATGCCCATTCCCCCTTACCTTTCAGTAAGGAAAGGTGCTAGAAATATTCTTATTTTTCTTCTTTTTAAAATTAAAAAGTGGAGATAGACAACTGTCATATTCCCTCAGTGTATCCCTCCGCAGTAGCTGTGGACCTGGTTTCTGCTCTTACCACCCACGCCTCCCCTCCCTCGTCTTCACACCAGCCATACTTCAGCCCAGCAGCTGGGTTTGCAAACCTTTACGGGAGGCTGGCTCCCCTTGTGTATGCAGGAAAGAAGAAGCAGATGAAAGAGCAGCTGCATTAGAGAATCTCTTTCTGTTGCTGAAGCTCTGCTGGGTCCTAGAGAGGATCCTTTTTCTTCAGTCCTGCTTTAAGTCCTTGCATTGTGACACTCCAGTCTCCCACTTCAGAAGCCAATATTTAGCTACCCACGTGAATTGGTACCTGGAAGTTGTCCAGCACCCAAATATTGGCCATTCTTACTGAAGCTGAAGAATTTTATTGGCAGTATATGAAACCTTTCTGGAAATGAGATTGTAAACAACTGATTGAAACAGTAGTGATGCGTGTGCGTGTTAATCTCCACATAAGGAGAGCTTGAAATATTAATACATGACAAGGGCCAGAAATTTAATAGAGTGAAATAAAATATAAATCGGGATTTTCCACCAGTACTGGGGGGATCCTAGAGCAAGTTTTTGTCTTTTAGTCCTCCTCCTCCACAGACAGATCTGGATATGGAAGCATTTAGTTGAGCCTACTGCCTTGAGGAAAGTTGCACAGGAAAAGTGTTTTGAGCTTTGGAGGTGTTTGCAGATCTCTTCCACTGCATGCTTCTCTTTGGACATTGCAGGAGCAGCACAACTGGAAGTGTAACGCTATTGCAAATCCAGATGAGAGTGAGCTCAAACCTAGTCTAACAGGCAGCTTATTTTTGCTTATTATTATTAGAGAAATGTAGTGCCTTGAATCCTAAGATCTTCTTGTGTGAGCAGAATGTGCTTCCTCTTGTGCAAAGAGAGGTTCTTGTTTTCTGCTGATTCTTCCCTTCAGCTCCACTTACCTGTGGCAATCCCTCTGTCATTCCAGAGATTTCCCCAACCTGTGGATATGCCTTTTTGTGGACTCGAGGGTTTGCAGTGCAAAGTTGGGGGGAAGCCTCATTCTGCATGCAGAACTTCACCTGTTGTAGTCTGTGTTTATTATGATACGTAAGAGCAGTTTCAATGAAACATAGGTTAAATGGGTATCATAATCCTGGGCAAAATGTGTACTGCCGGAAATAATATTCATATCTGTCACCAACTCCTGAAGTCCTCAAGGAGCTGGGGAGGAGGTCAAGGAACAAAAGACACTGGTGGGGGACAAGAGTCCTTGCCTCCCAGGATAACAGGCTGCCACCAATTCCTCTTAACTAACACTTTGCTTAGAGACTAAGGAAACCAAGTCTCCAGACTTATCGGGTATTACTGAAGAAGCCAGGTCTGCAAGGTAGGACGCATGCAAACCAAGTTCTATAAAACAGTTGTTTGGTATCTGAGGCCAGACAGGCCAAGATACTGGAGTTAGATTGAACCCCCCAAACCCAATAACACCACAGAGTATCACAAATGTAGATATTGTGCAAGATAGGAAAGAAAAATTACAGAAATCCAAACAGAACTCCAAAGTCTCAGCCCTGTATGGTCCAGGAACAAGATGGCTTAGAGCTGATACCTAAACCAGTTGCCAGTTCAAAAGCAAGATGGCTTGAAAGCAACAAAGGATAAACTGAAAACCCTTCTTTATCCCTCGTTGCCTGCAGCATAGCATGATCCTGCTAAACCTGTCAGGGTGTTGCTAAGGCATGTGACCACGTCCCTCTGCAGCTGAAATGTGTTCCCAGTCAGAGCATCATGCCCACAATGGTATCCCAAGCACTAATTAGATGGAATGTGAGGGAGGAGCGCCCCACTAATTCAGTGGTCCCAAACTTTCTTGGGTCGTAACCCCCTTGGTCCATAAACTCATCTTCAGTTTCCCCTACCTTGCCCTCTTGTACCCTACCCTATAAAAAACCTTATTCAGAATAGTGGTTTGCATTGCACGTTAAGGAAGATAACAGTAGAATTCAAAACAGTAACAATTAATTGCACATTTATTCAAAATCCAATTAAAGCTGTTTGGTTTAATTAATTCAACAACATTGATGAACTTGATTCAGTGATACCAAAAATTTGAAAAACAACAGACAAAAATACACACAGTGATGTCAGTTTCTCAAAGTGTGGAATACTGGTCTGGCTAGAACTCTGATGATGTGTTTACTAACAATTCCCAAATTTCCCACCAAATTTCTATCATTGCAGAGGCAAACTTGTAGTGAGGAAGATGTTTCACTCTAGGCTCTAGCTTGGTCAATTGGAAATAAGCAAACAACGTGCTTGGAGAAGCCCACCTCCAGTGCCCCCCTACATAATCCCCCACACCCCCAGGAGGCAGTACTTCCCACTTTGGAACCGCAGCAGTAGTTCCTGGCCTTGAAGGCTTCTGATCTCCATCCGTGATCTCATCTGCACTTGAGCTGTGGTTCCATTTCCAACCGTATCTCTCTGGGAACTGCTAGATCAAAGTCACAAGATTTCTCTTCTGCAGCCGAATTGGCCCAAAAGCCTGAACCAAAGTTTTGAAAGCCAAGAAATTGGCTAAGAGAGGCCAGTTTCTTGACAATATCTTGTCTTATAAATGTAACTGTGGGTTGTGTTCAGAGATCTCCTTCAGCTTATAGAAGGGTATCTTTACACCCAGTTTCATGGCTTTGAATATAACACCAACTCCCACATAAATCCTTAGGAATAATCTTGTGAAAAAACATTACTTACAACTTCAGAGTGACCACCATGCGTCCTTATTGTATTCACAGTGACATCCGTTTTATGAAATAGTGAATCTTTAGGAAAGGAAAACTTCCCAGAGAAAAAGAAAGCACTAGCAAATTTTCCACCCTTTATCTCTGGTTAACACGCATGTATCATTGGAGAAGATTGCAGAGCAGTTTTATTCTTGATACATATTTTTTTATTTATATGTGCCTATACACCAGTCATACTGCCTACAGCAAAACTAAGGTGGGCATTTGACTGTTATAAAGGATTGATCAAATAATGGTCAAATACTTTCAAATATTGCATTTTGATAGCCCAGGTGACTCTGATCTCGTCAGATCTCAGAAGCTAAGCACAGTCAGCCTTGGTTTGTAATTGGATGGGAGACCTCCAGTGAAGACCGAGATTGCAGAGGCAGGCAATGGCAAACCACCTCTGTTAGTCTCTTGCCATGAACACCTCACCAGTGGGTTGCCATAAGTCAAGCAGAAAAGGGAGCTGCTAGAGCAGCGAGTCTTTTTCTGTTGACTTCCTTAACTGCTGAGGGAATTTGCTGAGGTTACTGTGTGGGAGGACAGTGTTTGTGGCTGTGTGAGTGTGTAGAGCCTGCTGTAAAGTGGTCCCAGTTGGAGTAAGTGTTTCTGTTTGTCTTTTTTTGCTGATTGAAGAGGGGGATTATTACTGATTGGAGAGTGTCTGTTTTTGCCTGGGGCTAACTGCTGGCCCCACCTTCTACTGACTGAGCCTTGAATTGAATTAGGCTCCTCCTCCACCAGAGGCACATCACAGCCATCTGGGCTCTGAGAAGGAGAAAGCAAGGGACCTGCAGCTAGAAGAGTACTCTTGGAATATACTTGGAAGGCCTCTTGACGGAAGGCCTCTTTCCAGTTACCTGCATGGAGTGTGCCATGTTTGTTTTCCTCCCAGAAGAGAAGACGGACTTCACTTGTCAGAAGTGTAAGCTGGTCAGGCTTTTAGACGAGAAGATTCAGAGCCTAGAGGAGAGGATCACCACCCTTCAGGAAATCAAGGAAGGGGAGGATTTTACTGAGACAAGCCTGGGGGCTCTGCACAAGCATGAAGAAATAAGTCCAAGAGAAGAAGGAAGAGTCGATCTCCCTTCTGAGCCTCCTCTCAGTTCTGCAATATAAACCGGAAGATGTGAACTAAGGCGACACTCTGGTCCACTGGAGTTCAAGAATCGTTTTAAGGTGCTTGAGATGGTGACAGAGCTGAGAGCGGTAGGAGAACCACAAAAACCTGGAGGAGGGAATGAAGAGGGCATGGGACCACATGGAAGTGGAAGAAAACAGAAGGTGGTAGTCATCAGGGACTCTCTGCTCAGGGGTATGGAACGTCATGTGTCCAAGCCAGATACTCTGAGAGATGTGTTGCTTGCCGGGAGCCAGAATTCAGGATATTACAGACTGACTGCCGAAGCTGATCAGATTGACTGATCAGTACCCGTTTGTGCTGGTTCACCTGGGAATGAATAACACGGCCACGAATACCACTGCAAGAATTAAAGAGGACTATGAAGCTCTTGGAAGGGAGTTGAAGACAGTGGGGTCACAGGTGGTATTCTCTTCTATCCTTCCTGTCAAAGGAAGAGGAATGCAAAGGGAGCAGACCATACTCAAGGTTAATCGTTGGCTGAGGTGGTGGTGCCGGCAGGAGCACTTTGGGTTCTGGGACCACGGGATAAGTTTTCTTAGAGAAGGCCTTCTGGCACATGATGGGCTTCACCTCTCAAAGTCAGGGAAGAAAATGTTTGGAAAGAACCTGGAGAGCTTCATCAGGAAAGCTTTAAACTGATGCCGCAAGGGGCAGGGGACGATCAACATGGGGATTTCACTGAAGAAGTGATAACAGCAGGGGCCCACCTGGGTAGGACAGATCAAACAAAGGTACAAGACTACAAGTACCTATATACCAATGCCCGAAGTATGAGTAATAAGAAGGAAGAGCTTGAGCTTCTCTTACAAACAGAGGGCTACGATATAGTAGGAATTACTGAGACTTGGTGGGATGATTCCCATGACTGGAATGTGGTAGTGGATAGGGACGAGTTGTTCAAGAAAAACCGGAAGGGTAGAAGAGGAGATGGAGTGGCATTGTATGTGAGGAGAGGGCTTGCTTGTCAGCAAGTTCTGGAGAAAGTGGTTGACAGCCCAGTGGAAAGTATATGGGTGGAAATAAGGGGAGGCAGGACAAAGGGTTTTGTTATTGGAGTCTGCTACGGACTGCCTGACTAGGGAGAGGAAATGGTTGTTCCCCTCCTTGAACAGATTGGTAGACTATCCAGACATCAGAACCTTATAATTATGGGTGACTTCAACTTCCCCGATGTGTGCTGGGAGACAAGCTCAGCAAAGCGACAAGACTCACGCAACTTCCTGAACTGCCTGGCCGATAACTTCCTTTTTCAAATGGTGGAGGGAGCTACAAGGGGCGTGGCCATACTAGACTTAATATTAACCAACAGGGAAGAATTGGTAGATGGGTGAAGGTGGTGGGGACCTTAGGAGGAAGTGACCATGTCCTCCTTGAATTCCAGTTGCTGTGGGGTCCAAGGAAGTTCGTAGCCAGACTTGTAGGTTAGATTTTTGTAGGTCCGACTTGAATGAATTCAGAGGCTTGATGTGAGTCATTCCGTGGGGGAGTGTGCTGGAAGAGAAAGGAGCGAGTGAAGGGTGGGCTCTTCTCAAACATGAGCTTTTTACAAGCTCAACCCCTCACTATTCCAGCAAGAGAGAAACATGGGTAAGGGCTCCAAGAAACCGATGTGGATGAACACTCCAGAATAAGCTAAGGGAGAAAAAGGAAATGTTTAGGAAATGGAGAAGGTGCAGAAGAGAGCGACGAGAATGGACGGGGTCTGGAGACTGAGCCCTACGAGGAAAGGCTGAGGGCCTTCGGCATGTTTAGTTTGGAGAAAAGGAGATTGAGGGGGGGACATGATTGCGCTCTTTAAATGTTTGAAAGGCTGTCATTTGGAGGAGGGCAAGGAGCTGTTCTAGTTAGCAGCAGAGGACAGAACCCAAAGCAACGGGCTTAAATTAAATGCTGAAATTACATGCTGGATATTAGGAAAAACTTTTTCACGGTCAAAGGTGGAATCAGTTCCTAGGGAGGTGATGAGCTCCCCTTCACTGGCAGTTTTCAAGAAGAATCTGGATGAATATTTGTCAAAGATGCTTTAGGCTCATCCTGCATTAGGTGGGGGTTGGAGTAGAAGGTCTGTATGGCCCCTTCCAACTGTGATTCTGTGAGATGTGCACGAAACAGGAAAAAACAAACCCTGAGTTTCGTGATTCTTCGTGTTCCACAAACTTTCACAAAATTGCCCCATTTCGTGAAACTATTCATTCATGATTCATCAGATCCTGGGGCCCTACAGCGCAGAGATGCCAAACTTGCAGGGAGAATTCAAAGGCACCCTCACCCAACAACCTTCGCAGCAAGGACAAGAGCAGAAAATAAAGTCCTTTCAGTCTGTTTTGAAGTAGCAGCAAATCCAGGCCAAAACTCCCAAATCTTTCACTCCAAATCCCTGTAACAGCTACTCCCTCTGTCTACTGAAACTGAAAGCAGGAGGCACAGGGCTGTGCCTTATATAAGAAACGCTCACATAGAGCAGAATTGGAGCTCTCTGGTTGGCAGACAAACCTGCCTAACAGTGTTTGGAGGGATGAGATTGGTGTTCCCATGGCTACAGAAGGCCCATCTCCCCCCTGCTTGTTGCTGTTATAGAACAGAATGGGAGATCTCAGGCTGGCAGGGAGAGCTGCCTATCAAGGTTATGTGGGCTAAGATTGGGGTTTCCATGAAAAAGTCTACAGACATTCTGGGCCTATGTTGCCTAGGGAATCAATGAATCAGCAGCAGCCTGTCTGACATCACAAAACATTCACAAATTGAATGAATTGGCCCCAAAAGTCATGGATTTTGTGAAAAACACGGTCTCACAAAACGCGTTTTCGCAATACACGAATTGGCCCAATTTGTCACAAAATTTGATCCATTTTTCGATCCATGCCGATGTCTACTTCAGAGCAAGCAAGTTGTCACTCCCGGCCTTGTTAGCTAAGGACAGTATAATGAAATAAAAAAGAAAGCTACCATATATACTGTGGCATTCTTAACTATGTGAAATATTTGACTACAGTCATATAGTAGATGGTCACTTGATGGATCAGCGGACTGGTGTGCCAACACTAAATGAAAACTCTTAACATTGAAAAAATTGACATTTTGGTAACAATTTAATTTTATTAAGGAACAATCCTGAATTAGTGAATTCTAATAGATGACATAATAACCCTATACATTGTTCACTTCTACTAGTATGTAAAAAAAAGTTTGCCATAGATTTTTTTCCTTCTTGAGGCTGAAGTTTTAGAAGCAAGAAAAAAACCTTACAAACAGGGCATGCTTAATTTGGAATCCATTGGTATGAGTGTTATGGTGCATTGTACTTTCATCTTAGGGAAGAGTAGTTTTGCTGGTAAATGCAATAATTTAAAGCTAGAGTTCTAAATTCATGAAGAAAAGCAAATTACAGGATCATGTAATTGTGTAAGAATATTTTAACAGTTCTTATTTCACATTTATAACAAGTGAGAAGCTATTTTAATTTCTTGTATCTATTGCAGTGGATATTGTTAAAGGCAAAACTCTGTAGTACCTTGAAGGTGTGAGTGAGATTATTGTACACAGATGTTAATTAGGGATTTTACAGATGGTAGTTTTTGGATTCTTGTGAAAATAGCTTATTCATAGCTGAAGATTTTTTTAAAGCAAAGGACTTCTAGCAGTTACTGTAGATCTGTGGAGGGAAAAGGTGGTTTGCTAAGTAGTTAAAACTTGTGCACAGAATGAGAAGGGTGACAGTATCCATGTCTGTTTGTTTACATTGGGAACCATTTGCAACTCAACTGCTTCTCATTCCTATTCCGCAGAATAATTTTCTCAAACTCCTTTGTGTATCCAGTTAATGCACAGTTAAAGTCTTTGGCTGATTCCGCACACGTTGGATAATGCACTTCCAATCCTCTTTATAGATCATTTGGAACCGATTTTTTTGTGTGCGGAACAAAAAATCCACCTCAAACGATTGATAAAGTGCATTGAAAGTGCATTATCCAACGTGTGCAGAATCAGGTATAGTTTCTTTCAATGGGGAACAATTCGCAATTATGCTAGAATGTAAAATAACTTGGAAAATCCTATCATTATGAAAACTGCATACTTTGCT
Source organism: Eublepharis macularius (assembly GCF_028583425.1). NCBI lineage: Eukaryota > Metazoa > Chordata > Lepidosauria > Squamata > Eublepharidae > Eublepharis > Eublepharis macularius. The sequence continues at coordinate 13,343,446 of NC_072793.1, read as the reverse complement.
TTTGTGGATAGATGTCCTAATGTGTAGTCCCACTCTTTAATAAGGAAATATATGTGGAAATAAATGTGAAGCTTTCATATGTTCCTCGTATGCATTGAATTTTTTTCCTGTGAATTTCTCTTAAAATGTGTACAACTGTTTCATACGTGCACTATATTCTGGCATTTAAAATTAGTATTGGGTTTATTAATTAGGAAAGCAGTTTTTCAAGTAATTATTGATTTGGAATGTTGAACCCACAACAATAACAACTTTTGCAGGTATAAAGCAAGTATACTATAAGAGGGAAGAATGTTCAGGTATCCTAGATATGATAGTGAAAAATATAAATATTGTGATATTTCCAAAATACCAACATTTTTTTCATCTGGCATTTATCGCTTTCGTATTCATTCTTTACTCTCCTTATTTGTAAACCGCTCTGAGTGGGCATTAAGTTGTCCTGAAGGGCAGTATATAAATCAAATATTGTTATTGTTATTATTATTATTTTAAGAAAAGAATGGTTTAGATCATCTTTTAAGTAGCCAAGTGGCATTTCTTAGCCCTCTTAAAGCTAGTTTCTTAATTGTAATGAAATCTGCTTATGGACAACTGGGTTAGGATATTAAAGATTATAATATTAGTTGCTTTAAGCTTCAGTTTTTATATGGAATATATAGGTCAATAATGAAGTAAACATACTGATTTAAAAATGTATCTATTACATTATTTGTACTGTTGTTCATTCTTCTTTGCTGGTTTTCACCAAGAATTTCCATTAACTTGTTAGTCTCAAACAGAATTTAAACTAAACTCGGTTACGATCTCTTTGAAGTTTGAAATGAATGGAATCAGGGCAATAGAATTCTGTTTAGATCGTAATAAGTGAAAGTTAAATGTGAACTGGTGGATTTAACCACTTTCTTCCGTTAATTAAACCTTACTTGCACCTTTGTTTATAGGGAGGAGGAGACAAAGAGTACATCGTCCACGTTCTCCAATACTGGAAGAAAAGGATATCCCTCCCCTTGACTTGCCTAAATCCTCAGAGGACTTAATGGTGCCTAATGAGCATATAATGAATGTTATTGCCATCTATGAGGTACTGCGGAACTTTGGCACTGTTTTACGCTTGTCCCCTTTTCGTTTTGAGGACTTCTGTGCTGCTCTGGTAAGTCAGGAGCAGTGTACACTTATGGCAGAAATGCATATAGTGCTTTTAAAAGCTGTTTTACGTGAAGAAGACACTTCAAATACTACCTTTGGACCTGCTGACCTCAAAGATAGCGTTAATTCCACGTTGTACTTCATAGACGGGATGACGTGGCCTGAGGTTCTGCGGGTATATTGCGAGAGTGACAAGGAATATCATCATGTTCTTCCTTTTCAAGAAGCAGAGGACTACCCTTACGGACCAGTTGAGAATAAAATCAAAGTTCTGCAGTTTTTAGTGGATCAGTTTCTTACAACAAACATTGCACGTGAGGAATTAATGTCAGAAGGTGTGATACAATACGATGACCATTGTAGAGTTTGTCACAAACTGGGGGATTTGCTTTGCTGTGAAACTTGCTCAGCTGTGTACCATTTAGAGTGTGTGAAACCACCTCTTGAAGAGGTACCAGAGGATGAATGGCAGTGTGAAGTTTGTGTAGCACATAAGGTGCCTGGCGTAACCGACTGTATTGCTGAAATCCAAAAAAATAAACCATACATTCGACACGAACCAGTTGGATATGACAGAAACAGACGGAAATACTGGTTCCTGAACCGGAGGATTGTTATGTAAGTAAATGTTATGGAAACAGTAGTACATGTAATAGTATGTATCCTTTAAACCTTATTTTTTTAAAAATTAAGGAATGCTTTTGTTTTTAATGGCCAAAATGTGTTGTATATTTCCTGTCAGGCCTGGCTAGGGGATTCTCTCAGACTCTCCACTTCATCAGACACAGTTGTATGAGTTAAAGGTCTTTATTGGTGATTGCTCCCTAGAAGTACACTGTACATGGTAATTGCCTGGAATGCTAAAGCAAAGTCCTCCCAGAAAGGTTAAACCCCCAGTCTCCTCCCCCCAGTTCAAATGACAGTCAGTTGAAGCTGGCACGGAGCTGCAAAGCGTGAAAGTCCTGGAAGAGATGCAGAGCCGAGTTTCTCAAGGTCGGTCAGTTCCCAGATGCTCAGTCCCAGCGGTGCTGAAAACACTGCTCAACCCAAACAAAGCATAGCAAAGATACAGTGAAGCAAGAAAGCAACTACACTACTACCCATCCCCCACCCCCAGTAGATATACATTCACAGGTATGGCAGGCAGGCTTACTTGCCTGTCTGACATTTCCAGATAAAATTTACAATTTATAATTTAATGGGGGGAAATATGGTGCCCATTACAATAATCACAAATGGGAAAAGCATTTTATGCCTAAAAAGTTGGAAATGAAACTGTTGCTGAGGTAGTCTTACCGATACAGGACTAATAAGTACCCTTTGAAGCACTTCAGTTTTTACAGCTGTTGTATAGTGAAAAAAATAGTACATAAGTACAAGTCAAGCTGTATGAGCCTGCATGTCACTAATATACCTGTAGGTGGTATCCAAGTGCCAAGGCTGTTGATTCTATCGTATCTGTAGGGTCATATTTTTCAGTGATAGTGGTAAGACGCCTACTGAAGCATGTAGAATGCTTTAGAGAGCATATTCTTTTAATTGCCCCACAGTTGCTGATTTTTAGCAGCCTTTTTGTTTTTGTTTTTAAATTATAAAATTACGCCTTTTCAGTGGTAGTGTAGCCTCTTGGGTCACTGTACCTTTGGAAAGAAGAAATGTAGGCCTTAAATCAAAGGGGATGTTTTCTGCTTTACTAGTTTTATCCACAGTTGGTTCGATTGAATGGTTGCAATATTTTGGAGCAAGATCAGAGCAGGGAACCATGTACTTTGGCGTGGCTTAGTTCAGATGTAAAGACGAATTGGCGTTACATGAATGTGCCTCGGGCTTGCATGCACCTTCCAGTACATCTTAGTTTTGTTCTTTGGGCCTAAATAACAGACCGGTTTGCAGTTCCTCTCTAAACCAGAATTGCACGTTGCATGATCAGGGTTTAAGATTCCACTATAGCAGAGAACTGCAAACCACAGTTTACCAACCATGAAAGGGGGTGCAGAAGAAAGAGCACGTGAGTCTGAAATGTGTATATATAATGTCAAGCTGTGACAATGTCGGACAATATGTCTGAAACATCCAAGAGTGTGATTCACTGGCAACAGCCATTATAATGTTGGATCTGTATTAATAGCTGCAATTTGGGTGCATTGGAGTTAATGCTGGAGCATCATTAAAACTGTATTGTGTTCAGACTAGTTAGCTGCTTATTACGGTGGACAACTGGTTAAAACTCAAGATTGAAATTCAATACTATCATGTAACAGATTATAGTTTCACTGTTTTACTATTCTACAGTTATGGGCATAATGAAACATAGCACTCCCTTACAGGAGCATGAAAAATTAGGCTCAAGGATTCTCACATCAGTGTGACACTACATCTTGTAGCATGGTGGCAGAGCCAGCCCGGGCACCTTCACCTTGCTGTGCAGAGGTGTTGCAGCAGACCAAAAGATAAAGCTCTTGGAGAGGTAGGCAGGATGTGATGTCATGTAAAGTCCTGTCTGCTTGGTTCTATGAACCATGTGGTCCCAATAGTTCTGGGAAGGTTGGCATAAACTTGGTGTGTGGGGGTGGGGGGGATGCATTGAGACTTGTGAGTATAATTTATTGTTTTTCATATATCTGTAAGTAATGCCACTTGGATAAACTGAGTTTGCCAAGGTGTTAGACACATGGCTAGGGGTGTGCACAGGAAAAACAATTGGGTTCAGAAATCCAAATTGAAAAAAAATGGTATCCCCTGAATACCAAATTCATTCTCCAGTTCATTTCCATAATACAGAGCAAATTTGACCATTGTTTCCTATGAGAAACTCAATTTGGAAATTTCCGGTGGCCTGGGGTTGATAATTTTTTGGCCAAATTTCATCAAATTTGCAGGGGACCTACTCCAAACTACTCCTGAAGTTTCATAAGGATTGGACCTGTGGAGCCATTTTATGGCTACCCAAAGAAAGTGCCCCCAGCCACCTCCAATCTCCATTATTCCCTATGGGGCTATCCAGGAGGCTGGGGGTGGCATTTTGCAAGCAAAATCCACCAAATTTGCCGGGGACCTAGTCCTTGCTGTCATCTCAAGACCCCCAAAGTTTTAGGGAGATTGGACCCAGGGCAGCACTTAATGGCCTCCCAAAGAATGTGTCCCCAGCCATCTCCATTTATTTATTTATTTATTTATTTATTTATTTATTTATTTATTTATTTATTTATTTATTTATAGTGTGCCTTTCTCATGGAGATTCAAGGTGGATTACATAGTGTGAGATTAATACAACCTCTATTGTACCAGAAAACAGGAATACCAACCAAATTACTATAAAGAAAGAGTAGCCCCCAATAACAGGGGGAAACGTCACCATCCCCCCAAAGAACTAGCAAAAATTTACAGCACAAAATACCCACAACAGGGGAGAATACACCCCCCCCCAAAGAACAAGTGAATCTAATAAGCAGCTATAAAATAGCAAACAAAGCATTCCAACAATAGGATAAAACAGAAGAACCCCCCCTAGAAGAACAGTAAAATAAACACTAACTATAATAAATAAAAGCCAAACCAAAGCACCCCCCACAAAAGCCCAACCAAAGCTCCTCACACACAGAAAAAACCCAGCAAACTACCTACAGCTGAATAAAACAGCGCCTCCCCAGAAGAACAAGCAGCAAGAATTAAACATCAAACTAGACTTCTATGCCAGAACCCCAACTGAACCTGCAAAAATTAACAGCAACTGAATGCCAACTAACTATGCCATGAAAATAAAGAAAGCACTCACAACTGGATAAAATAAAAAAATCCCCCCTGAAGAAAAAGCAGCAAAACAATAAAAATATAACTAAGTTCAAAAGCCAGAAACCAACCCCCCTCTCGAAAAAGCCCAACCAAGGCACCTTCCCACAACAAAAAAGCAGTTTTAAAAATGCAAACTAAAAATACTTTTCCCTTTCCCCCCAACCCTATCCTTCCCAGACACCAGGCCAACCTCCTCCCCCCCCAAGGAAAGAAAAAACTCAGTGAGTCTAACAACTCTCAAACCAGGCAGGAGCAGTCACCAGAAGTCCTCCAGATGCAGCAGAAGTCCTCCAGGTGTGGTAGTTCTCAGCACAGGCGGCAGCAGCAGCAGCCAGGAATCCACTCATGCAAGGTCAGGATCCAGTCGCAGTCCAAAGCAGGCCAGAGTTCCAGACTACAGAGAGAGAGCGAGCAACAGCAACAAGCAGGCACTGTCTCTCCGTCTCCAGGCCAGAGCAAAATGGAGGCTACTCTGAGACAAGCCTCCTAATTTAACTCCTTGCAGCAGTTTTAAAAAAAGGCAGTCTGCTTCTTGAGAATCCCATTGGCCAGAGAAGGAGAGTTCCTGTAAGGATTGGCCACTCTCTCCCCACTCCCTTCCCCCTCCCCTCTGCCTCACTGCCCCCCCCAACTGATTAAAAAAGGCAGGAAGCAGTGTTTCTTGGTTGTTCCTTCGCAAAGGAACAGCAAGGAACAGCTGAGCTGCGATGACCAGCGTTTATTGAATTCTACTGAATAAAGTTCAGCAATTAAGTTTGGGTAGAATTTTTCTCTAAGCTTAACTTGCTTTTACCTAGTACTTTTCAGCCCCTCAGGGTATTTACTAAGTTCATGGTAGCTCTATTAGTGAGCTTGAGAAGAAGGGACAATCAAGTTCATCCCTGTTTAGACAGCCTGCTTATCAGGTCCTACTCAAGGGGCAGGACAGTCAGAGACTTAGCCTACATAACTCAGCTTCATCAGTGTGGAAACTATCACCAATTGCTAGTGTCTGTCATCGGTTCAAGCAAAGGAAGGTTTTTCCTTCTACAGGGCAGGAAAAAGAAACTGGTGTGATCAGCTAAGCACGTGAGGATCTCAAGAACATAGGATCTGACTCAAATGCAGTAATCCCTGAGCACCTGCATAGATTCTGTTGCCTGGGTACATGTTCATTTGAAAACCCTTCAGTGGACTCTGCACCCCTTTTATAGTGACATTGCTCTCACGCAATTGATGAGTCACTATGTCACCAGCATCAACACGTCATGGCGTGGTCAGCTTTAGATACTCCTATTCAGAGTGATCCAGTTCAGATCAGAATCTTCAGGACTTGCATGAATGCCAGCCTGTAAGGATAGTAAGCTCAGAGTCTGAATTCCCATAGGCAGAAGCTGTGGTGGTGGGTGTCAACTTTTTGGAACTAAACGTGATCAGATTACCTTCCTGGCCCTTGGTCCTAGAAGTCAGAGGTTGCTTGTATGCTTAAACATTGACACTGTGATGGCAAAGGCCTGTATAAATAGATGGAGGGAGGCATACCAAATGCAGAGTCCTTCAGAAGAACATGAACAGAGAATCAGCTGTCTTCACTTACAGTGGAGTACAGCAGCAGAGTCACCAGCCTACAAATACATTGTCTGGATCCAGAGAATGGGCTCTCAAACTGGAATTTTTTCATAAAATTAGCCCTCTGCTTGGAACCACTTCACCTCAGGAAAGCTCTTGTGGCCAAGTTCTTCACCCATTCTGAACATAGTGGTGTGGAATACATTAATGCCCTGGCTGCTTGGATTTTTTTATGCCATCCCCAGAAGTCATGAGAAAATTGAAGTAGGAGCAAGCAGAATTTGTATATGATATACCATTGGGCATGGTGGTATCAGTTCTCGCAACTATTGAGTTCAACCCCCTGCCAAATGCAGGACGAGCCTAAAGCATCTTTGGCAAACATTCATCCAGCCTCTTCTTGAAAACTGCCAGTGAAGGGGAGCTCACCACCTCCGTAGGCAGCTGATTCCGCCTTTGAACTACTCTGACCATGAAAAAGTTTTTCCTAATATCCAGCATGTAATTTCTGCATGTAATTTCAGCCCGTTGCTGGGAGTCCTATCCTCTGCTGCCAACTAGAACAGCTCCTTGCCCTTCTCCGAATGACAGCCTTTCAAATATTTAAAGAGATCAATCATGTCCCCCCTCAATCTCCTCTTCTCCAAACCAAACATTCCCAAGGCCCTCAGCCTTTCCTCGTAGGGCTCAGTCTCCAGACCCCTGATCATCCTTGTCACTCTCTTCTGCACCCTCTTGATTTTGTCCACATCCTTTTTGAAGTGAGGCTCCCAGAACTGCACACAGGTACGGCCTGACCAGAGCAGTATAGAGAGGGACTATGACCTGCGATTTCGATGCAATGGCCCTTTTGATACAACCCAAGACTGAGTTTGCCTTTATTGCCACCGCATCACACTGACTGTTCATATTTAGTTTACAGGCCACTCTTTCCCCAATATCTCTCTTGCATACACTAGTACCCAGAAGTGTATCCCCCATCCTGTATTTGTGCTTCACATTTTTGTGGCCCGGATGTAATGTTGTGCACTTACCTACGTTGAATTGCATCCTGTTCACAACCGCCCACTTCTCCAGAGTATTCAGGTCTTGCTGAATACTAACTCTATTTTCTTGGGTGTTTGCCACTCCTCCCAATTTGGTATCATCAGCAAATTTAATGAGTAGCCCATTTACCCCTTCGTCCAGATCATTGATAAAAATATTTAAAAGTACCGGGCCCAAAACCGAGCCCTGCGGCACCCCACTGGACACCTCTCTCCAATCTGATGAAATGCCATTGACCACCACTCTTTGGGTGCGGTCCTCTAACCAGTTCTCTATCCACTGAACTGCCCTATAGTCCAGTCCGCAGTCTTCCAGTTTACCCATCAGAATGTCATGGGGAACCATATCAAAAGCTTTACTGAAATCCAGGTAAATCATGTCAGCAGAGTTCCCACGATCCAGTAAGCTCGTCACTCAATCAAAGAAGGAAACCAGGTTGGTCTGACATGATCTGTTGGGGACAAAACCATGTTGACTTCCCCGGATCACTAAGCGGTCCTTCGGATGCTTATAGACTGATCCCTTTAAAATCTGCTCTAATATCTTTCCAGCAATAGAGGTCAGACTGACTGGCCTGTAGTTTCCTAGGTCATCCTTCTTCCCTTTCTTAAGGATTGGGATACCATTTGTGGCACATCCCCAGTCCTCCAGGAGGCCTTGAAGATGATGGACAGAGGCAAGTTCTCTAGAAAGTTCTTTGAGCACTCTTGGATGCACACCATCCGGCCCAGGGGATTTGTGCACCCAAGAGTGCTCATACAGTAACTATTTAAAATGTTTTATTTAACTAAAACAGTAACATTATGTAGCATATTATTCTTGTATTTGCTTTACACGTATTTGTTAACTAATGTGGTTAAACAAAAATATTCCCCCAGTGGGTCTGTTTTACAGCCTGCTGCCATTATAGGTTTTCTTTTCAAGGGAGAGAATAGTATAATAAATCTCAGGCTACACTCACAAAGATCTAAAGACTTCTGGAGTATTCTGCTCAAAAAGTTTCACTTTTGATTGTACTGCTTGCCCCTCTCTCCTGACACTGTGCTCCTAACATCTTCCACTCCAAACAATCTTCTGTTCATTGGACTTCTTGAAACTTAGCACTTAAGAGGTAAGAGATTGATTCTGTGTACATAGTTTTGCAGAGGAACAATAGAATTGAGGTCTCTTTCTCAACTTGATATGTTTATTTTAAAACATGGTTGTTGTTAAGAAGAGTCACTGCAGACACCAATCTCTGCAGACACCAATTCAGTTTTGGGAACTGTAGAACTAATCATCTGTGATGGCATTTTCTAGATAGAAAAATTTCCCAAAATAATCTTACAGAAATCTCTGGGAGGGCATGACATTGGGACCATAATGAATTAATTATTTGAATTCATTTACAAAATGAATTTACAAAATTATTTTAAGATCCCCTGAATATACAGCCTCATACTACTACAGCCAGTTTGGTGTAGTGGTTAAGAGGTAGAACTGGGTTTGATTCCTTATACCTCCACTTGAAGCCACCTGGCTGACCTTGGGTCAGTCACAGCTTCTTGGAGCTCCCTCAGCCCCACCCACCTCATAGGGTGATTGTTGTGGTGATGATAACACACTTGGTAAACCATTCTGAGTGAGCATTAAGTTGTCCTGAAGGGCGATATATAAATCTGTTCTAAAAATTAATCCTTATTTCATGATGAAAAAATCTTGGGCTATAATAAATGGCAAACTATCTTTAGATAGACTTTTCCTCAAAAAGCATTTTGTCAATTGAAATGCGATTTAAATTTAAAAATCATTGATTTTTATCCACCCTGATCCCAGGTGACCTGCTTTATCAGGGGCTCATCCTGAATCCGGACCCACATTTGATAGGAGAGGCAAGCCTACATAGCAGCAGATCTTTCAGGGAGGTGGCTCTTCATGTTGGCTTCTCAGAAAACATCCATTTCAAGATTGTACAATGTCACGTGGGAAAGCATTTGCCAGATGGTGCAGGAAGTGGAAAGTATCAGATACAAAGGCTTCTCTTTTTCAAGTACTGTCACTCTTGTAAGCTGGGTTCATCTTTGGTCTTCTGAGCAGTCCCACATGGGACTGCACATGCGCAGGCCTGCCAATTTGGAGATTTTTAAGCTTGAATTTCCACCAGAGGGCACCCTCGTCTCCTAGCATGCATGCACATCTGTTTCCCGCCGAAAACAACACCTTGGAAGGCAGGACACCCTCTGTTACCCTCAGTTCCCCTTTTGCTGCCATTTGAAGAGGTTCTAGCTGATCGCTTTGGAGATAAGTAGTTAGGTTTTCTTCTCTTTGGAGCAGACTTGAGTATTAAAATGTCAGAGAAGATCTTTTCAAATGTTGTGCTAAATGCAATACAAAAATGACAAAGACAGAGGGTCTTTATAAAATCAAGGATGAGTCCTTCCCATACCTGTCAACACACCTTCCCCCTTTCTCATTAGTCATAGAGGAGATACAATCAGGGCAGAGACAGGTCCCATGTTCTACCCTTTCCAATAAAGAAGGAAAGAAATTAAACGTGTAGGGGAGGAAGATTTATTCTTCAGCTGTGCTGAACATTAAAATAGCAAATTATGCCGCCATGATGGGGATGTACCAGAGATTTTTATGGAACAAGGTGGCTGCCTTCCACAACAAGTTACTCGAAGATCAAAAGTTGCTAATAAAAGCCATCCAGGAGGAGGCAGTGAGGTTAGCAAGACACCAGGTCAACACAGGTCAAAACGTGGCGGACACCTCTGCGAGAGTCATGATGTCTGGTGTGGTATTGAGAAGACACACTGCCTACAGGGCTTTGGCACGTTAGATACAGAGACAAGAAATAGAGTGGAGGACCTGCCCTTTAAAGGGGAAATGTTATTCTCTGAAAAGACTGACGAATATCTGTAACAAAAACGGAAAGATAGATTAACAGCACGCTCCTATGGCATCATACTGCCAACTCCACAAGGGCAGGGAAGAAGCCAATTCAAGCAGCAATCACGGTACAGGGGTACGCCCTTACCGAAACAATCAGGGCAACTTTGCAAGGAGAAAGCAGGCCCACAGACTGAGACAAGGATCGCAACCCCATCATTCCAAGGAAAAATCTCAAACCCTGAAACAGTTCTGACTAGAACAGGGGCGAGACCCCATCTTTGAGGAGAGGCTTCAAGCTTGCTATTCAGTTTGGTGTAGCATTACCACCAATGTTTGGGTTTTTAAAATCGTTAACACTGGTTATAAAATTGAATTTAAAGGTTCCCCATGTCTGAGTCTCCCTATTTTTTCAGATTCTCAGAGATTCTCCGAATTGGAGGGTAGATCTCAGAGCACTGCTAGACAAGGGCACAGTGCAACAACTACCTGAAGGGGAATAGCAATTAGGGTGTACTATTCCAGATTTTTCATGGTAGATAAGAAAGACGGGACATAGGCCAATATTGGAGAAGGAACCTGAACAAGTTTATTGCTATCCGCAAATTTCACATGACCACATAGCATACAGTCATGTCATTGATAACCTCAAACTGTTGGTTTGCCGTATTAGATCTAAAAGATGCGTACTTCCGGTCTATTCACATGACACACAGGAAATTCTTAAGGTTCACTTATGAAGGGAAGATTTATCAGTACTGCATCCTACCTTTGGGTTACCTACAGCACTCCATGTTTTCACTAAGCGCATGGTGGTAGTCATTGCTTATTTAAGGATGCTAAACTGCTGTATTTACCCTTATCTTGACGACTGGCTGATTACAGGCCAATAAGAGGAATATGTATGCAAGTCGAATTAACTCTATGTACTTGTTTGCAGCTAGGACAGTTTGTTAATCAAAAGAAGTCCAAACTAACCCCAGCAAGGAAGGTTCAATTTATAAGAGCAGTTTTAGACAGTGTCACAAACAGCCTTTTTACCTGTAGAAAGGATTCAATAAATAAAAGGCCTGGTTAGAATATTCCAAAGGTGTTGTTTCCAGTCAGCAAAAAAGATCCACTGCAGTAGTTCCCTTTGCTAGGCTAAAGATGTGGGAACTACAACTATGGTTCATTTTGGTGTTCCACAGTGAGCAGGACTCACAGGAAAGGAGATTTAATATCCCTAGAAGGGTTATAAGATCCTTGCAGTGGCGGCTAGTGGATGCACACTTATTAGAAGGGATCCCATTTGGACACACGTCTTGGAAGTATCCATTACTACAGATGCATCCAACTTGGGTTGGGGAGCACATTGTGGGGACCTTTACACCCATGGGATATGGGATAGACACAAGAGGGAATCACACATTCACCTACTCAAAAGAGCAGTCCATTATGCCTTAATCTCGTTCTCGGATATGGTGAGAGATAAATCCATCCTGATCCTCACAGACAATTCTGTTGCTATGTTTATCTCAACAAGCAGGGGGGTGCCACATCCAAGACCCTCTGCGAGGAAGCCATGTCAATCTGGAATTGGGCTGTAGATCACGGCGTGCACATAGATGCAGTACATGTACTGGGGTAGACAATACCATTGCAGATCGACTCAGCAGACTAGGAGACAATCCACACGAGTGGTCTATCAAGGATTTTTATATAACCCCTGTCTTTCAAAGATCGGGATAACATTCGCTCTTCTCCAATCTTGTGGCACATCCCCAGTCCTCCAGGAGGCCTTGAAGATGATGGACAGAGCTCTGCAAGTTCTCTAGAAACTTCCTTGAGCACTCTTGGGTGCACACCATCCGGCTCAGGGGATTTGTATTCGTTCAGTGCAGCCAGGACTTCCTCCAATGCAAGGCAGAGTGGTAACAATAACCACCTCCACCAACAACCACCACCAGCAACAAACAACAGCAACAGATTTATGTTCATCCATAAAAGTCAGAAAGGCATTTAATAATAAATAGTATAACAATAACATTCAATTTATATAGCGCCCTTCAGGAGGACTTAATGCCCACTCAGAGTGGTTTACAAAGTATGTTGTTATTATCCCCACAACAAAACATCCTGTGAGGTGGGTGGGGCTGAGAGAGCTAGAAGCTGTGACTAGCCCAAGGTCACCCAGCTGGCTTCAAGTGGGGGAGTGGGGAATCCAACCCGATTCTCCAGATTAGAGTCCCGCACTCTTAACCACTACACCAAACAGTTATAGCCTTATTCAGCTGATGGTTAATGTTTATTTTTTTTATTTACTTATTTATATTCCAACTTTCTCCCCAGTGGGGACCCAAAACAGCTTATGGTCATTCTCCCCTCCACCAACACTGCTGTGAGGTAGGTTAGGTTGAGTGTCTGTGACTGGCCCATGGACTCCCAGCAAACTTTCTGTAGCAGTGTGGATTCAAACTTGGGTCTCCCAGATCCTAGTCTGACGCTCCAACCACTACACCCCACTGACTCCCGCTGGAATGTATTTAACTGGCTTATAAAGCACAATAGAAACAAACACCTGAGGCAATCCGTGCACTTGATAAAAAATGCAACCACAGCAGCAGTGCTTCAGTGGAAAGTTGCATGCAACGTATCTACACGGGCTTCTGGTTCTGCCTTTGTATGATATTACATAGACACTTTGGCTATTCAGTCTGTGGGAGCATTCAGTCTTCCTTGATTGAAGCCTTCTTCCTCTGAGTGAAAACATAAGATAGGACACCATAAGGAGGAATGCTCAGAGGAATGGAGAGCATCCTTGCCCCACAGTGCTTTTTACAAGAGCAGGGAATTGTTCTCCTTAGAGAACATAGTTGTAATAATTGCAGAAATCTCCAAACTGGAGGAGGAATCTTCCTCCCGTGGGTAGCTGAAAGTTACCACCTCCTGCTACTGATGGGAGAACTAACCCGTCAGTCAAAAGATGCCGTCCATTCCTCTCAATAAAAGGAACCCTTACAGTAAGTCAGGTGTTCTGATACCATCTTGATTTAGTAAAAGCTTGTAAATAGCCTCTCTTTTACTTGCCTGCAGAAAATCAAGCAGGTAATCTCTTGTAAATTGTTCTTTTAAAAGCTCGGATTGATTAAATTGGATGTGAGAGCAGGAAGGCAAGCAATAGTGAGCAGGAGGGGTTATTTTTTCTGTCTCCCCCTGTGCCATTTTGGGGTTGAGGGAGGTATGCCTTCCTGACCATGACCACTTCCTGCTGAATCTTAGTTTAAAAATTGTCAGCGTCTTTAGTATCCTGTATTAGTGGTGAGGATTCCGTTAGGGAGACACACACATATCTCCTAGCCTAAATTCTCCTCCTCCAGGAAATTATTAGAGTCTTGGACAATTGAGAGTTTTTCTTCCTCTCCGTTGTCTTTAAAACTGACACCCAAATGCGCTCCACATTCTGTGCTTCCTGGAGGGACGTGGGCATAGTGTAGGTTGTTCTGACTTATAAACTAATGTTTCTGGATATGTGGGAAATCTTGTGAGTACGCAGAAAGCATTGCCGTGTGTATGGATGGCTCTGTTTCACTGCCCTGTTCGATAGGCATGGTATTGCAGGTGGGCAAGATGCGGGCTTGCAAGGAATCATGGAAATGGGAACAATTTGTAAATCCTTGCCCCTTGAGAGCCTATAAGCTCTCAGAGACAGAAGCTGCGAAAATCTATTCCTGCTCCCCTCCCCTTTTTTTTAACCAATTCTCAGCTACTTTCAACATTCCATGTCTCTTGGAGCACATTCTGTCCTCATCAGGATGTTCTTTGGTGCTTGTTTCATTTTGGATAGCTTACAAAGTTTCGGCATACTTGAATAATCCCCTTTTCTGTAGGTGTCCTAGTTTTGTTGATTTTATAATTGATATGGGGGGGGGGGCACCCAGTTCACTGCTAGATAATGTGATAGGAAAATAGATGATGGGAGAACTGGTGCATAAAAAGCCAGCACCAAAGTTCACTTAAGAGACTCAAGGGCAGAGAATATGTTGGCTTAGGCTGCTCGTTTCTCAGTGGCTGTTGTTGAGTTATGGGACACAAAAGGGGATGGCTGCCTTAGGGGATGTAGCAGTGAGCAGGCAAGAGCAGGCCCCACCCCACACAATGTAGTCATAAATGGCAGGGGTCTAGGAGATATCCAGTGGGCTGGAGGGGTTATTTTCAACCAAACCATCAAATTTAGAGGGAGCCTACCCCTCCAGATTGGACCCCCGGGGTCCAGTCTTCATGAAATGTGGGGGAGCTGTCCTCTAAAGATCCCCCATGTTTCATGAAGATTGGACCCTGGGGGGGGCAGTTTTATGGACCCCCCCCCCAAAGCAAGTGCCCCACCCACTCTCCATTATTCCGTATGGGGAAAAATATTTGGGAGATATCCAGGGGGCTACGGGTGGCATTTTTTCTGAAAACTCCACCACATTTTTAGGGGACCTACTCCTCAAGTTTCCGGAAGATTGGACCTCAGGGGCCAATTCTGTGAGCCCCTGAATAAGGTATCCGCAGCCACTCCATTGTTTCCTATGAGGAAGAAAGTCAAAGCTGACTCTCATTGCAGAAACACACTGCGGCAAACAGGGTGGATTTGATTTAAATCAAACTGATTTAAATCACGATTTAAATCACTAGTCATTAAGGCTTGATTTAAATCATAGTTTTCTACATAAAGACTAATTCTTGCTGGTATAACTTTAATATGCAAGCAGATGCCTGCCTTACCGATAGGTAAAGGAACTTCATTAAAGTATTCCCAAACTGGGTCTCTTTTACGGCCTGCTGCCATTATAGGTTTTTTCCTCCAAGGAAAGAATGTGATAAACCTCAGGTCATACGCACAAAAGATCCAAAGACTTGTGCAGTATTGTGCTCAAAAAGTTTCACTTTCATTTTGTACTGCTTGCCCCTCCCTCCTCACACTTAGTTTCTTCTTGTGCAGATCTATTCCACTCCAAACAATCAGAAAAATATTGTTTCTGTTCACTGAACTTCTTGAAACTTAGCACTGAAGGGGTTGATTCTGTCTTCATAGGTTTGTAGAACAATAGGATTAAGGTCTTTTTCTCAACTCTGTTCATGTTATAACATTTTTGCTGTGAAGAAGAGGCATGTGATCTCTGCTGAGCTGACACAAATTCAGTTTTGAGAACTGCAAAACCAAGCATCTGTTATAATATCTTGTAGGCAGAGAAACTGCCCAATAATCTTACAAAAACCTCTGGAAGAGCATGACATTGTGAATGGATTAATGGAATTTATTTACCAAAAAAAATTAAACATATACAGCCTTATTCTACATAATTAAAAACTAATCTTTATTTCATGATGGAATAACCTTTGGATGGTAATATATTTTCCTCAAAAAGCATTTTATTTAAAAAAATCCGATTTAAATAAAAAAAATCTGATTTTTTTGATTTTTTAAAAAAAATCATTGATTTTTATCCACCCTGGCAGCAAAGCTGCCATGGCTAAGGCATACTCCCAAAAGCAAGCTGAGCTGATCCCAGAGAAAGCCCAGTAGAACCACACTGAGGCACAGGAATGAATCCCCCCAAAGTGAAGCAAGAACCAAAGTGAAGCAAGAACCAAAGTGAAGCAAGGGTGTCTAGGAAAGCCACACATACATGCCTGACCTAAGCACTTTGGTTCAGGCTCGTAAGTTCTCACAGACCCAATTCTGGCTTGCCACCCTGGGAAGGGAACGAGCCGGCTCCTTAATTAATTGCACCTGCAGCCTGTTATTGCGGAGTAAGATGTCCTTGGGTGGAACGGAGTCTCAGCTCCACTTGCCCTCCCTGCTTTCTTGGGCCTAACAACACTGATAGCGAAGTGTGCCCTGATTGGCTGACAGTCCTAGAAAAGATGGCTCCTCACAACAGCTCAGATCCCTCTCAGCTCTCAATTTTGTTGCTACCGTCATTCCATCAGCATGTGAGAGACTTTGCTCCATGTCAGGCCTTACAATGACCAGAGCCACCTGGCATAGATGAGACTTTGCTTGTGAGTATGAGCAACTTGAAACTTCTTCAGAGAAAAGCAAGTTGGCAGGCTTTTCTGTCTAGTCAGATAGTTTTAGCTAGAAATAGGCAAGCTGTTGTTATTTTATGGCCTTTGCTTGTGCCTTCTACACACTTGTGTATTAATAAACAACACTTATATTTAAGCCTGTGTCTGGAGTTTCTGACCACTTGTGTGCAATTTCACCCAGAACGAACCCAGAGACTAGGAAGTCTCAAACAAACTAGGTGACCTCAACCCTCCAGAGGGCTACTGGTAGTTCTGAGTGGCGCTTAGAAATGGTGGCCTAGGACTCAGCATCTTGTACTGCTTGGTTCTGGTTACGTTCTGTGGTGTTTCCCCACTGGCTGAACCCAGTGTCTGGCTGCTGTGAATGACACTGGTTCGGTCTTTAGAGAACAGTCAGGAGTAGGTTCCCACCGAATGCGGTGAAGTTTGGTTGAAAAGTGACCTCTCCAACCCTCAGAATATCTCCCAGAGTGATTTTTCCCATTGAGAACAATGGCCGGATTTTACTGTATGTTTTGTTTTTTAAAAATTCAGCAAAAAATCGGGATACTTGGTTTTTGATTTGGAATACCCAGATTTTACTGAATCAGCCAAAATGATGTATTTTAATCCAGATTCCAAACCGAATTGCACACCTCTGTTTTCAAGTTGTAACTAATCCTTTTTAGGTGGCTGTTCCTCAGAAGTGTGCGTTGTTTGTGTAGGGAAGGGAGTGATTAAAACAAAAAGTACACGGAGAAGAAGTCTTGGGACAGATCTTTAGGTGTGCTGAAATCAGTATAATAGTTGCCAGTCCCTTAATTTTTCCTTCAGAAATAAACAAAGTCCAGTATATGGCATTGAATTGTCATATAAACTATTTACAAGTATTCCAGTAAAGTTAAATTCCAAATAAAACTTTGAATTTGTTTAAATATAACATTTAAACCACACGAAGTGAACTTAATTGAATTTTTATCTGTAATCAGATATTTTCAGTTCAGCTTAGCAGCATGTAAAATTAACATGGTGTACTTATCAGTTTATTATGTTTGACTTGTGTTTAATAATCAGATTCCAGTAGATCTGGGGCGTTTCCCAGAACACCAGTAGACATTTTCTGGAAAACCAGTTTAGTCCCCTCTCCCAGTGACATCTTGCAGGGTAGTCTTTTACTTTGGGTTGGATCCCACAGAGAATTTCCAGCAATTTTCTCAGTTTCTCCCCTCTTGTTTCAAACCTTTGACTTTTCCCTTGTGCACTTTTTGGGGTCCCTATCCCCTGGGAGTAGCATTTTGAGTGGCATCTTGGGAAGGCTTTCTGGAGTTGGAATTTCCTGCTTCCTTTCCTCCTGTAATCCTTTAAGCCTTCTGCAATTTTTGTTTATAGGGATTAGCAGATTCTCAGCAACTGTAGCAGGGGCAAAAATGAAGGTCTGCCCTTGAATGGGGATTGGCAGAAATTACTGCCCCCCTCTTCTGAAGTCTTAAATGCCATTAAGTCTTCAGGACTGCATAGTTGTATATCTGCTCGCTTTCAAGGTGCTCAGGAAGATTGGAGGGGACTCAAAAATTAAGAGAATTCTATATCATTCATAACCTCTGTACTTAAGGAAGCCATGCATCTCTCAGGGGATTATTTCTTAGATGTACAGTTAGACTGCATCAGTATGTGAAGGAGGGAGGCCTAGGAAATCTTTAATCTTTCTCTCTCTCTCTCTCTCTCTCTCTCTGTGCTCATATGGCTATTGCCTTAAGCAGAAATTAAAATGAGATATACTTGCTTAGTGCCCGCAAGAGAGATCTCCCCTTAAATGAAGGTCAGGTTCCAGGATTAGTTAGTGATTTCTTTTCTGAGGGATGGACTACAGGTGAATATTATATAAGATAGGCAGCGATCTTCATCACTAAATATCATGAGACTAAGGAGAACTTTACAAGGTTGTTTATTTAGTTGAATCCGTTGAGATCTCTGCACTCAAGAATGAAACACCAAGTTGGAGATGATTGAGGATCCAGTGACTCCATAACTGGATACATTTTCAGAAGCATTATATCACTTATGGTCAGGTACTTGGTGATTTGGATATCTTCATTTAATCCAGCATATAGATGGGTAGCTTTTGTTTAATGTGTGAAGATCGTGGGTAGAACTTTTACAGAATTTTTAAAACCAAAGATAACATGCGGCATATAACTGTGTTACCTAGGTAATCCTTGGTGGGCTGTGAAGACGATTGGATTGGATCCCACAGTCTGTCAGGAAAGGCACAAATGGTCATGGATCTTTCCTACATTTTCTTTCCCCAGCAGTGCTATCCATTTCTAGTTCCAGGAAAGTTGGATCCCGGAGTCATGGGAGATCTGTGGACTAATAACTATGAGGATTGGGAGGGGGAATTGGAGAAATTAACACCTGTTGCCTCTTTTCTCAGTAAGGCTCAGCCCACACGGTTTCTGTGATCCCAGGAATCAGCACAGGATAAACTGCAATCCTCACACCTTCTGCTAATGGACTGTGGGACCCAAACCACCATTAATCTTTTTTTAAGCCAAGCATTGGATACAACTACTGTGTGCATAAATGTACTGTGTGTACTGGTCAAGTATATCTAATTATGTTGCAAGAAAAACTGCAGAGTAGAGCAAGAAAGGTGGATGTTGTTGATCTGCCTTGCTCTTGATACTGTATTTATTATTTTTTAAAATTTGCTTCCTTTATGCCCTGTATTTTCTCCAAATGGGGACCCAAAGCGCTTACATCATTGTCCTCTCTTCCATTTTATCCTCACAACAACCCTGTGAGGTAAGTTTGTCTGAAAGAGAGTGACTGGCCCAAAGTCACCCAGCACTTCCATGGCAGAGCAGGGATTCAAACCTGAGACACCCAGACCCTAGTCCAGCACTAACCACTACTCCATGTGTATGTGTTGATATGTTCCTGGGCAGTGCCCCAGTTAGATATCACTTGGTTCCGTTATGTGGTCTTGTGCCTTGATGTGATTCCACTATAATGTTCTTATTGCCTGCTAACTCCTTTAAATTATCTAAATGCACCTCCCACTGTAAATAAAACTTTATTTATTTATGTTATGAAATATAAGTAATGCTGAATATCACTGAGATTCAAGGTGTGTTAGACAATGTAAGTCAATTGGCCTTAAAGACTTACCTGAGTGTATTTGAATAAAGATCTAAGCAACTAGAGCAACCTCTTGGATCTGTTTGTGAATTGGTATTAAAATCAAAAATGTGGCGTGGGCGTGTGGCTACAACCCCTCAGCATCAGGTAATAGGTGATACGAAAGACTTCAGCCCAAGAACCTGGATGGCTGCTGTCAGTCAGAGTAGCCAGTACAGACTTTGATAGACTAAGGGTCTGACTCAGTGTAAGGCACCTTCATGTATTCAGTACATTCATATGTGTATCCAGGAAGCAGGCCTCTGCAGCATAGAGATACTACTACATTCTATAGGATAAGGGACATTATTTTGGGGTCATCTATATATATTGGCTTCTTTAGTTGGGATACAGTATATCCACCAAATTTAGTAATAACCTTTAAGCCAGTGGTACTTACTGTGTGTTTCAGAAAGTCACTTTCACAATTACCCTCAACCAGAAGAGCCATATTTTTACTTTCATTCCACATATTAGGCTTGCGTCTTACCTGTTCTTCTGACAGCAAGTGTTTCAGGATGGGGACACCTATCAACAAGCAGCCCCACTGGGCAAGGGCTTTGCCCACTTTCCAGAAGCATGCGGCAGGTGTCGCATGGGGAAACAGTGCTCAGAAATGCTGCAGGTGGCATGTCAAAGAGCCACACGTGGCTTCCAAGCCACTGAGTTTCACTGATTCAAGCTTCTGTACCGGTACAGAATTCAAATAATCGGCTGTTGCAAGTCTTATATTAGGAAGCAGCACACACAAGGTCTCAAACATAAGCTTACCAGGACCCCCTAACCTCCCAGTGGGAGGTGGGGGACCCGGTACTTACCTTTCTGGCCTTCCCATGATCTGTACCGGTACAGAAGCTTGAATCAGTGAACAATGTAAACATTGTTTACATCTCTTCCCCCCCCAACCCCCCCCCCCCCAACTCCTGGAAATTAAAGTCTTTCGAAAGATAGCATTTTACCCATATACTAGATACAAAAAAAATTCAGAAACATTTAAAGCTGTACTGGAAAATGAGTGTTTTTCATTCTTCCCATGCCTTCCAAAAATGAAAAGTAGGGGAAATTTTTCAATGTGTGCAAAAAACCCGATGTACAACTTGGTTAATACACAGAATTGTACTTTGGATATATTTTTGAATTGTAAAAGAATGTATGCATCAGTCTTTATTTAAATAATCATTACAAATGCAAGCTGCAACCTAAGATATGTAAATATGTCTTAATTGTACTGCTTGGATAAAATAAAATAATGACTTAAATAGATGCCATTAACGTTGTGGTAAAGGGAGAGAGTTCTTATTACTTGGCCTTAAAATTGACTTGTTTCCACAAGTAACCAGTGCCCAAAAGCAGTAGAAAAACCAGCAGCAAGCCGGTTTACTAGCAGTGACTGTGAGATTAGTATATAAATCACAATATCTCTTTCAAACTGTTTCCAGTTCTGTGGAAAACATTCAAATCTGCTTCTAGCCAAAACAGATCACAGTATTACATATGACTCTTATAAAAAGAAAGTTAGAATACAGGAGCTTAGTGGATACTGGACACCATTAGAGCCAAGTAGCTGCGCTTTCTTCAGATTTTCTCAGGCAGATTTAATGGCAACAAGACAAAATCAACTAATTTTCAGATCCAGTAGCACCTTAAAGGCCAACTAGATTTCCAGGGTACGAGTTTTCAAGGGGCAGAGCTCCCTTCGTCTTATATGAGATGTAGAAAAAGGAAGGTGTCTGTATAATGCAGGCAGAGGGAGGGGTATTTTAAATTAGAGTGTAAGTAAGCTAGCTATGTTGTAGTTAACTTGAAGGAGCCTTGGTGCGAATGGAAGAAAATTAGCATCTGAAATGCGAGAAAAATAATATTTCCAGATTCAACTTTGGGGGATCCATTGTTCCAAATTTGCAAATAAACTCAATTTCAGTAATCACCGTTTCTTCCTTTTCCCACTCCTCGTGTCTGACAAAGGGAGCTCTGTCTGTTGGAAGCTTATACCCTGAAAATCTAGTTGGTCTTTAAGGTGCTACTGGACCCAAATCTTGCTCTTCTGCCACCGACCAATATGGCACCCACTTGAAACTATCAACTAATTTTATACTGCTAAAACCAAACTTGAATTAAATAGTACAAGTCAGAATAACAGAAAACTAGGAGAAAGTGTGGCCATGAATTAGAATCATAGAATCATAGAGTTGGAAGGGGCCATACTGACCATCTAGTCCAACCCTCTGCTTAATTAAATCCTGCTCAGTCTCATGATACCACCATTATTTAGGTATTACTATTAAAAAATGCACATTGAAACAACAGTGCTTGGGAAATTATTCAGTTCTTTTTATTCAGAATTGTGCACTCCTGAGGGAGCCTTGATACCAGATACAGTTGAGGCCACCTTGCATAGGGTTCAGCTTCTGCAGTTTTGCAAGAGCTCCAGAGGCTATTATGAACAGAAGCGGTTATCGCACTAGCGGTGGCATCTTAGACACAGACCCTTTTAAGCTCATTGATTTCAATGAGTTTAGAACGGTCTAAGTCTGCATAGGAGGGCACTGTAAGTGTGATAGTTAGTCTCATTTTGCTAATGAATCATAATTCTAAACTATTCAGTCTAATTTTGGCAAGGCGTAATCAATACTATAACCCATAACAAGTAAAACGGATTTATTGGGGAATGCTAAGGATCTGATATATCCACCAACTTAATTGATCAGACTAACATTGCTAAAAATAAATGCAACTCAAATCTCTAAGTTAGCTGAAAGTGCCCCAAAATAACAAAATGAAGTGGATTTTTAGACATGGAGTCCTAAAATATGGCATACAGTCTAGTTTTGTTAATTGGGTTAAAATAATCTATGAATCCAAGATAGGTAGGTTTTTAACAAATAGATCATACAAGTAGGGGACCTGCAAGCACTTGTGGGGGGATAGTCTCATTTTCCTTCCCCTGCCACATCCTCCCGTAGCCTCTCCCTCTTTTCCTGCTTCTTTATCTCCTTCCCACCCACCTTCATCTGCCCCCTGTCTTCACTCCCCTCCCAGTCAGGTTTTCCCCTATGGACCAGTTGCGTGGTGCTGACTGAGCTGGGTCCAGTTGAATTGTGGGGGACATGCCAGGATTTGCGGGGGTACTTCACTTTTCCCAATATCCCCTTCTCCACACTATTTCC
Organism: Eublepharis macularius; assembly: GCF_028583425.1. NCBI lineage: Eukaryota > Metazoa > Chordata > Lepidosauria > Squamata > Eublepharidae > Eublepharis > Eublepharis macularius. Next base: position 13,320,656 of record NC_072793.1, on the reverse strand, counting down.
TTTTTCTTTTCTCCTGGCAGCCTGCATATGCTTATTTTTTCCTACATCCATCTCGCCTTCAAACCTACTAAAGAACTTTTATCAGCCCCTCTCATCTTCATCTATATTTATTGATTTACTTCATTTATATACTGCCTTTCTCCAGAGTGGGGACCCATAGCAGCTTACATTGTTCTCCTTGCCTCCATATTTTCCTCACAACCCTGAGAGGTAGGTTAGGCTGAGAGAGTGTGACTAGATCAAAGTCACCTAGTGAGTTTCCATAACGGTGTTGATTTGAACCAGGGTCTCCTAGATCCAACTCTGAAACTCTAACCCCTACACTACCCTGGCCTGAGGGTGCTGTTGAACAGCAGTAAGCAGCCAGGCCTCGATAAGTCATGCAACTCGTGGTATCGAGTTGCCTGGTGGCTGGAGTTGCCTGGTGGCTGCTTCTGGACCTGACCTTAATGAGTCCCTTTTCAAAGGCCAAAACAGCTATGGAAAGGGCCCTGCCCCCTCCCCCGCCCTTTTCCTGACAGAAACCAAGCCTAGAATACTGGCTAATTGTTGCCTACCAACAGCGACTGAGGGCATCTAGTTAATGCTGCAAGTTTTTTTTTTTTAAGATTTCAGGTTTTTCTGCAAACCTGGAGCATTTTCCAGGTGTATAGGAAGATTTGTCTTGTCTGTTCATGGCCCCAGTCTCTGGATTTAAGTATTCTCAGATTGAGGCCACTTGGTTATTAGTATTAAAGATTCTGACCCAGTCTCCTTTAAGTAAAATACTAGACAAAGATCATATCTGTCCCTGGTTCTGTTTGCCTCTTTCTGCTGGCCAGTAATGTACATGACCGAGAGAGCATGGTGGCGGGATGCTAAGAAATAGTGTTGCATGCTGATAGGTCTCTGAATGTTATGGCACAGTAGAGAGATGAGTTTCATTTTAAAAAATAACCGTTGAAACCATTAAATTTTTATAATTTAATATTTAGACATAAGAATCTTAGAGGAGAGGGTAGATCTTCCCCTTCCTTTCTTGGCGCTGTATAACACCCCTGCTCATTATTGGCCTTGTTGTTTAGATATGTACAGAAATATCTCAGTGGTAAATGAATCCTTAGTTAATCATTTATGATCCTATAGAGAAGCCTTATACTTCTATGCCTTACATCTATAGAATTAGTGCAAGTATTAGGACAAATCTTGGCATCTGCCATTGGGCCTAGTAACCTGCAAAGCTTCCTTTCAAAATTGGACGCTGCAGTGCAGATACATGATCCGTAAGGGTTACAGGGCATAAAGACCTCGCACCTTGTCAGACTCAGTATGCTTATATAGAAAGATGGCAGTCATAATCTTGGCCAGAGTCCTTCTGTTAAATACAATAAAAATGGACAGGCCTGTTTCTTACGTAATGAATGCATATTCATGTAATCAGTCAATTCCTATTGCTTTTTTTGAGATGTCAAGTAAATATAAAATTTCTTGTGCAGAAGACAAACAGCGTTTCTCATTAAGTAAGCAGCGATAGGAGAGGGAAAATTTAAGCAGCATGGTCTCTCCGTCTGTCACAGAGCTTTTAAAATTGCCCATGTATGTCATTGGCAGAAGCTTCATAATAACTTGGATCCAGCCCAACCTCATACGCAACAGAGATTGAAGGAGGGGTCTGTTCTACTTTTCCTTTCCCCCTGCACTCTCACGGAGCTGCTGCTGAGGGTTAGGGGGCTCTTGGGAATGGTGTAGGGTGTGCTTCAGAGGACTGCCGTGGGAAGGCTGAATCAGCAGAAATTGCTTCTCCACTTTTGCTCCACTTGCACATAAACAGGAGGTGGGGATTTCTGTGAGTTCCTACTAGCCAAGCCTAGGGGTACCCTAACCCTCCAAGAGCACCTTTAGCAAGGGGAGGGTGAAAGATGCTGCAGTGGGAAGGGAAAGGCAATGACAATCCCTCTTATGAACTCTGCTGTGTTTACAATGCTTTGGATCTGAGTGATTTCACTCCAGCCTGGGTAACACTGAAGTACATCTTTTTGGATTCTGTGGTAAGTTGGCCGTTCTTAGGGCCCAAACATTCACAGCATTCTGGCTGAACTTTATCCTGCAGTCATAGCTGCCAAATAAGAGTTGCTTAGATTAGAAAAATCATAAAATTTGATCCATAGAAACACAGGAACTTAAGCTTATGGATTAATTCAAAACCATGCTTATAGGAGATAAATTATGGAACTCTCGGCCTGCAAGAAGGATTGTTTCCTAACCCAGTTAATAGAATGTGATGACAAATTCGTAGATTTCATTGGGCTCTAGCCCAATGGGTTACTGGCAATATAGTAAATACAAACATCTTGCATCCATTTTGGTCTTTAGGGTTTGGATGCTTCTGAGTTCCTTCTTGTTGGACTTCTTAGGCTTTGATATTCTTCCTACGTTTGTAATAGAAAGTGACGTTCTACATAACAGTGCAAATATATGCAGTGAGGAGGAGAAAGGGAGTAGAATTGCTCCCTCCTGCCCCTTCTGTCAACAGAGCACCTCTTACGGAAAAGGCAAGAAAAGTAAATTTTGCCTCCCTTTCCTCACTGTCGCCTACCAACCTGCTTGGCTGTTACTCCACATGGGCCTCTCAACCATGGGAATCAACTTTACTAGGCTCAGAAATGGCTGCCTTCCACTGACAGATCACTGGATCCAAAAAATCGGATTTTTAAAAATTTAAATAGGATTTTTTTATTTACATCGGATTTTTTAAATAAAATGTTTCTTGGGGAAAAATCTCTCTAAAGATAGTTTTCTATTTAAGATACATTATAGTCCAAATATTATCATCATGAAATAAGGATTAGTTTTTAATTACGTAGCATGAGGCTGTATATTCATGCAATGTTTAAATTTTTTGGTAAACGAATTCCATTGATCCGTTCTCAATGTCATGCCCTTCCAGAGGTTTCCATAAGATTATTGGGCAATTTTTCTATCTAGAAGATGTTATCACAGATGTTTGGTTTTACCGTTCTCAAAACTGTGAATTTGTGTCTGCAGAGACCACATGTCTCGTCTTCACAGCAAAAAGGTTATAAAAGAAACATACACAGTTGAGGAAAAGACCTTAATCCCATTGTCCCTTTGCAAATATTTGTACACAGAACCAACCCCTTGCCTCTTTTAAGTGCTAAGTTTCAAAAAATTCAATGGATAGAAGATAGTTGGGAGTGGAATAGATCTGCACAAGAAGCTAAGCGCGAGGAGTCTTTATGTAGAAAACCATGATTTAAATCTAGTCTTACTGATTCACGATTTAAATCGTGATTTAAATCATGATTTAAATCTATTCGATTTAATTCATTACTGCATTTGAGTACTTCCACAGGTCATCCTTACATCGAAGAGCCTACCTCTCCTTGAGGTGGTGATGGGGTAGACTCAGCAGTGATCCTCATGGCTGTCCCAAGTTTTGTGAAGTTCTAATGTCTGTGTCCCTAGAGCTTATATTTAATATATAATATATCTTAATAAACATCTGTGTGCATTTTTGAACATCTTCACTGAAATTCGTTTTCGAGAGGAATGTACAGTAGTGTATTAAGAATACTTTTCATTCAGGCGAGGAACGTGGAAGAAGATATTCATGCTCTGTGACAGTAAGTTCTAAAATAATGTAGCAAGTCATTATTGTACCTATCAGTTTTGGAAATCATGTGAAAATGTTTTAAACAGTGATTCATAATAATGGCCTGTTAGTGATTTGATAACTTGGTTTGGGTGAATTGAAAAAAAGCATGTTAGTTTATAGCAAACATTAGATACTACGCTGTTATTCTTCCGGTTTCTTTTGCAGAATAGCATCGCTGTATATTATTTACCTTTATCTTTTCTCATAAATAATTGTTCTGATACTGTCATAGAGAAGAAGATTCAGAGTGTGAGAGAGATAAGAAAATCTGGTACTACAGCACAAAAGTCCAGCTGGCAGAATTAATTGAATGCCTTGACAAAGATTACTGGGAAATTGATCTCTGTAAAACCCTGGAAGAAATGCACGAAGAAATTCATCGGCATATGGATATAACCGAAGACCTTACCAATAAAGCACGGGGTAGCAACAAATCTTTCCTTGCTGCAGCAAATGGTAAGAACCTGCTTAACTGAATCCAGATTTGCTAATTACACATTTTGTATTGCCAAACGTATCCTTTCTGTTTGAATTTCATTAGCTCCTATCTCAGCAAAGATATTTTTTTGAGAGAAAGCGCATGTCTGTTACGAATAAGGAAGTCCTGGGTTTATGAATCAGACTTAACACGGTAATGTGACTGTTTTCTGAAAGCTCTTTGCATAGAGGCACTGGACTGCGTAAATTCTTCAGGTGTATTTGAGAAGGTTCTGCTAAACTGGCTGTCACTTAAGGAGGAGAAAGGACAGACAGTAGCCTAGAGTTAGCTTTCCACTCTTTTGTTGTTCTTGGAAAGGCACGTAGTAGTGCTGTCTGTGTTTATGGCTTTACTTCCCGGTTTCAAATCTTACCGGAGAGAAGCAGAACTTGTGGATGGCTGTAGAGCCTGCTTCTGTGCCTTCCACTCAGGGGCCTTTGTTTGTTTGTTTTTGTAACATTTTATCATGGCATCTTTCTCATCGAGAACTGGCTGGACAAGAACAATAAAACAGTACAAAAATCGTTCTAAAAATAATAAAATGCGGCTGCATGGATTCATATTGTCAGATAGACAGCTTCAACTTTTTCCAAGTAGTGGAAACCGCCAAGGCTGGATTTTATATGAGTTTACCATCCTAGAGATCTTGGATTACGAGAGACGGCTCTTTCCTCCCAAACACATCATAATGCTGGTGTTCAAAACAAGTATTTTTAGAAGACGTGATTGTCTCTTTCGGTTATAGTAGATGCCTTAATTTGAACTTTGTTTACATATTTTTTTTAAAAAGTGAATTAGTTGGCTAAGGTTAATAAAACAATATAATTTTCATTCAGTTGAAATACAGTATAATCATATGCAGCAGAGAACTCTACATAGGATTGCATTGCTAATCACTTAATGTTGGTCTTAATATGGGATGAATGGAGAATGTGTGTAAACACAGTCCAATTCTGTACATTCACCATACTGTTTGGAGAATGTGGTATGTAACAGCCAGGGGCGGCGGGCCTATAGAGGCCAGGTAGGCGGTGGCCGCAGGCGCGGGGTGCCGGAGGGAGCACTGGAGGAGGCTCGGCGGGCGGGAGCGCGCGCCACAAAGCACCAGCCTCCTATCCCTCCCACCCCGCGCCGCTGCTGCTGCCAGCACAAGCCCCTGGCCAGGCGCAGCCACCGCGGGCAGGCATCTGCGGCGGCGCACGCAACCGAGCGGGAGAGCTCGGAGGCCGCCCGCTGCAGCAATCGGGCCGGCGGCGGCGCGTGCGCTCCCGTGATAACGTCACGCATGATGTCATCATGCAGGCCGGTGCGCGCGTGTGCGCGCGCTCGTGGGGGCGCCCGGCCGGCCGGCCGCGAGCAAGGTAAACCCTTGCTCCGCCCCTGGTAACAGCACCATGAAAAGGGATATGGCATCTTCTCTGGATAATATCATACGTGAGCAATCCTAAGCAGGTATATTCAGAAGAAAGTCCCATGTTATTCAAGGGGGCTTACTTGCAGGAAAGTCCCCTTAGGATTGCAGCCTTAGTCTCCAGGATGTGTCAGAGGACATGTACGTTGACAGCAGTTTGTATGTTGCTCTCACCTTACATGCATTCTTTCATCAATATGCGTAGCCTCCAAAAGACATTGAAAGCCTGCATAGGCTGACAACAGATGCAGCTAATTTATATCTCACCTTTTCAACCTTTCTGGGCCCAGGACCCTTGTTTTTAACTCCCCCAGGCAGCAGCATGGAACCCATCGGAACTGCAAGCACAATGACAGCAGGGTCATATCACAGGAACAGAAGCCAGAGATGTGGCCTCAGTCCACCTGATATACGTGACCCATAGATTGAAGACCCCCGGCATAAGCGATATAAATAGCCTTGAAGTGATGTCAGAGTATGAATTCATCCCAGAAATTTTATACTTAGCTGGTGAAAACGTTTCTGAAAGGAGAAAGACTTCTGTTTCAAAACAAGGAAGTTAAAAAGGAGGCAAAATGTTACAATACGAGGCCCTTTGGGGCATGTGCTCTTGAGTCTCTCCCCATGCCTTTTTGTAACTCCCATGCCCCAGAGTGCTTTAGACTCTGGAGTGGCAAGGGCAGGGGGGATTGCAAGTGAGGAGGAAACAGGCGGCCTCCTCCCGCGTGAGCAGCAGGGGCTTCTTCCGTGCAGCTGGAGTTTTGGATTCAGGACTATCGTTTATCTCTTAACTTTTGTATTAGCTACAATAATAAATAAAGTGGGTTGGCTGTATATACACGCTCCTCATGTGGCTGGAAGTGCATTCTGTGTGGGGGGGTTGTGTGTGTGTGCATGTGATTTTCACTGATTCCCCTCTGCAGGCAGAACTCTGCACACAGGTCGGTGGATCCTATCCGAAGGGTTTTTTCGGATACTAGTACTTGGAACATCATTTTATTTATCTCTAATAGTGCACAGCACATGATAATTTTTGTTAACATAAGAAAAGTAAGAGTTAGTTAGCAGCCATATGCTTTACTTTACACCCAATCTTAACTTACACTGCAACAAGCAGTCAAGTAGACTGACAGCTTCATTTGGACCTTTTTAAAAAGAAAAAAAATATTAGGAAAGGAGACTAAAATATTTTAGAAGCACTAATTCAAATTCTTATCATGAACATTGCCTAATTAAAAACAGGCATGTTAAAAAGATCCAGTTCTGAAATGTCACTTTCAATATTGTCATTTCTTAATGAGTTGTCACCCCGGATTGGCTACTGCGATGTTTTGATTTGCACAGTTGGTTCATGTTCTAGCATTTATACTTCTTTATGGAGTACTTTGCTTTTACAATAGTATTGTTGGTGTCCTGGCCACCAGCAATCCCTTCCACTTTGATATATCCCTCGGACATCTTTTGACGAGAATGATTCCAAAATAATCTTCATTTTTTTGCCTCTTCTCCCAGGCTTTTCTTGCTGAGATAGTTTAGTGCAGTTTTGCTCCTTTCAATTGCATCGGTTCCATGTGCCAGTAAATTCACACCCTTCGTTCTCTGTTTACAGTAATGTTTAGTTGCACTCTGAACAGTTTACAAGCATTTCCACGTTCTCTTTGACAAGCATAGCCTTTGTGCGGGGGAGCTACATCAAAGCTGAAACCCAATTCTTCTTGAACTGAACACATTTCAGGCCCTCTAACCATTTTTGAGTATGCAGTCAAGTAGTCAAAGCATTACTGATGTCTGTCTTTTGGGAGATGGGGGTTGGGCTCATATGAAACCGTGATTCAAGAGAAACCACATTGTCATTCATTCAGCTACTATTTTGTTGGCAAATTTGAACTTACTTTCATTTTGCAAGATATTGGGAGCTCTGATAATGGCAATCAAGTTGTACAGAACTTTTTCTAATCTTGCTTACTAGAACACTGAGGAGGAAATGCTTGGCTAAGGGATCCTGATACACAAGAATGAACTTAACATATATATATTTGACCTGCTGAGTTAGAATGTCTATTAAGTCAGTCTGGTAATGTGAACTTACTGCGAAAACAACACTGACTTCATGCTAATTTTTTTCTGGGAGCTGAAACCTTTGTTGGTATGGTGTGCAAGGAGATAATTTTCAGCAGTGATGTTTCATTTAATAGCCTGTTCCTGTCAGTATGACCAATGCACAAGTGTGCTTCTTATATAGACTTTGATGCTATCAAGCTCTCACATTATTCTACACAATTGCTACTTATTTGTTCATGTTCCCTAATATCACTTGCTAGCATTTTGTATTGACTGTTGCTTTGAACAAGGATGTGCAGTGAACTCCTGCAGCTTAAAGATTGGGGGGAAACACCATGTAATTGGTATTGCACAAATCTCATCTGCACTCTTGACTTGTGTACTCAGTTGTTTTATTACACAGATCTTATAATGGGTCAGTGGCACAGGGTGATGCTTCAGGAAGGGGAGAGGAGCTATGGTGCGTTGCACCCCACAGTACTTGCTGCCTGGTCCTTCATAACTCTACTCTTCAGCTTTTAAAATCTTGCATTGGTGCCTGAGTTTTTCTTTTTTCACTTTAGAAGAAATTCTGGATGCAAACAGAGTCAGAAGAGGAGAAATACTGGAGGACAAAAGTTCCACAGCTGATGAAACAGAAAAGGAAAAGGCCAGTCTTGAGAATAAGGAGAATGCAGATACAGCTACCAGCAAAGAGGAATTTTCAAACCAGCAACTAGATGTAAACAAAGATGTACCGCCAGAAGAAAGTTCTGAGAAAGGAAGAAAGGAAGGTAAAGACAAAGAACTCGTTTAATCAGAATAATTTTTGCAGTGCTGTTCATTCCATGTGTTTTTCAGTGCTTTGCTCTTTAATCTGTTAACATTTTGTAATCTGAGCAGACCCTTTCTCACTGCAAAACCACCCATCATTCTCTAGTGATGTGATGCATGATGTAGGCAGCTTTAATGATCTTAACTGGTAAATTAGCCTTCTTGGTAAGCTGTTTTTAAGAATATCTATACAGCTGTTATTCCTTTTGCTGTAGAGCCAACAGACGTGGATAAAAGTAGCTCCGTGGCATCACCTGTTGAAGGCAACGTCACAAACACTTCCGTGGGGGAGACTAATGGCTCTGACGGGAAGAACACAATGGGGTGTGAGTCAAAAATGGGTGAAAAGGAGGCTGAGAAGAAATTGGCAACAGAAGCCTCCAAAGATGCCTCAGGTACAGAGAGCACTATAGCAGTGAAATGCAGAGTAAATGACTACTGATTAGGACAAGCTGTAATGTACACGGTTCATATTGCTTGTTTGCAGTACCATCCCTGACTCTGCAATGTGCATGTCTTGGATTGAGTGTGCAGCATTGTAGAGATACCTGATTTTTGTTGCTCTTTGGATTCTTGGAATTAGATTTAGTGTACATTTGCATAGCATCTCCCTATGCCCTTTTTTTTTTACTTTGTTAGAAACTCTAGTATTTGTGAATATTTTTAACAAAGATTTATTGGAAGTCTGTTTAGACTCAGGACAGAGATTGTTTGTGCGTTGTTTTTATATATCAAGTGCAATAAAGCTGTTATGAAAAATGACTGTTTTTTGTAACATCTTCCATGATCCTCAGTTCCAGACTGTAAACTGTGTTTCTTTGGGTTAATGGGTGGTTTATGCCTTTGAGGCAGCTTGATCTGTTCTCATCAAACTGCATGGGATAAAATATTCTGTTAACTGTACGAATACCACACAGCAGTACAATTTCAGCGAGTCCAGCTTTTCTGGCCTCTGAGCAGCCTTCCTCGTCTTCCTCGCGAATATCACTTCCATTTACGAGCTTCCAAGCCGGTGTGTTTTTCTTAGTTGCCCTGGGCTTCCAGCGTGGTGCTTCCTCTCTTCCTGTGGAGGAGGTGTGCAAACACCAGAAAGACAGTATGGCAAGGATCCTGGAGATAGACAGCAGAGGCCAGATACAGAGCCTTTGCATGTGCTTTCTTGAGAAAATATTTGTAATCTCAAATCTGCTGCTGTTCAGCTGCTAGGGTTGTGTGGTGTACTTACATAGGGCTTTCAAGGCAAATAGGAGGGCAGTCTTAAGCAAGTCTGCTCAGAATCCTACTTAGGTATATTCAGTGAGGCTTATATTCTTAGGACTGCACTGTTGGAGATGCGGCACGTAGCTTCCCTGTTCCAGTGCCGTTTTCTTTAAAATAGGCTTCGGATAATATTCTCCTTTCCCAGGAACATTAGAAGGCGATAAAGCTCCCTTATCTCCCTTGCAGATAAGTTAATAAAGCTACTGGCCCTCATGAGGCACAGCCATTGTAGATCCTAGTGACTGACCATCTGTGGTCAGAGGACCTACCAGGAGCAGCAGTGAAGTAGGACCTAGTGTCTTCCTCTGTCTCATTCCATCATACAAGTTGCCATAATAGAGTGGCTTGTGGTGTAGCAGATATTCTCCCATGTGACACAGCCCTGAGGAATTGCCTGATATATCTATCGATCATCGTGTGGTCACTTGAAGAATATTCTTACTTGCCCTTGGCAACTAGACGAATGCCTAGATGAATGACTAAGAAAGTTACCACTTCCTTATTTGAAGGAATATCTGAACTTCCTCTCCACCCATCCCTGATCTCCTACTGAGGGAAGTAATGGATGTTGTTGAGTGGCATAGCTCCACTGTTGTTATATGGGGAGTTGGTTGCTTTTCTTGCCAGCTTGAAGGCTGCCAATCAGATCCACTGAAAGCAGTGTGTGAAAGAGAATAGTGGAAGTACAAGCTTTTCCAGTTGGGTGTGGGGCTCAGGAAACTCTATTGGTAGACGTGTAGGCCCTATATGCAAGAACATTGCCCTACAGAGGTTTGTGGTTTGGGGTGGGGGAGATGTTTGGGGGCTTTCTGAAAGAGAGAGAAAGCCTACTTAGAAGAGCTTTCTCTATATTGTATGAAGTATGGGGCAGGGGAAGCTCAACATCACATTGATGGTTAAAAAATAGTCTCACGCCTGTAAGATAGCTCTTTAGTGGGGAATGTATTAACATTTTTTTAAAACCCAAAACATTCTGAAGTTGTATTTTCTGAATGCGCTGACTAGCTGGTGGATTGGGTCCCGATTAACATTTCCCCAAACGGAAGGCTCAGTGAAACAAAAATGCCCGATTCCCTTCTTTGATGTCTTCAAAACACTTGGGTTGTGTGTGTGACAAGGAACTCTCAGGAACTGTATGATGGATGAATTGGGGTTGCGCAGCAGTAGGGGGTGAATTAACAAAAACGGCCCCTCTTCTTTTTGCGGAAAATTTAGCTGGGCTCCAACGCAGTGTTCTCAGTTAGCAGATTTCATTCTGTTAGCTACTGGGTTTTCTCCCTCATACATACATAGTATTGCAAGGGAGAATATGCTTCTTTATGACTGAAGTTATTCAAAATAACTTCTTGATACAGTCACAGCAGTAACGTCTCATCTTCTCTGCTTCAGAGTCATAGAGATCACAGTGAAATCACTATAAGTAGATTAATTTCTTGACACATGTGGGGAATCTAGCCCATATTGAGGTTAAAAGATGGGATAGCAAGAGTGTGTGCAAAGCAGGGGTTCAGAGTCCAGGAGTGTAATCTTGTGTCGTGATCCTGATTAGAAAAGATTTGTGGTTGGAGCCAAGGCCACTTCCCCCCCACATCCCTTCCATGGGCTCCTTTTTCCAGCTGTACCGGTTCAGCTTTCTACACCATTCTTGAGGAGAATGGCTGTGAGTAGCTTTTGTCAGGGAGAGGTCAAGGGGGAGGCAGGAAAGAGCTGTTCTTTCTCTTGCTGGGTCAGAAGGGATTTATACATCTGTATTTTCATCTTTATTTCTGTTTTGCAATTTGAAGCATTCTTGAACTAAAATAGCTGTCTTTTGTAGATGAAACGACTAAGACAGTTCCTAGCCTGGATATTGATTCATCTGCCGAAGCCCTCATGCCAGATTCAGAAAACAGCAGTAGCAATGAGCTTAATTCCATGCAGAGTGAATCTATGAAGGCAGCTGATGAGGTGGAAAACCTTGAAGGAGGCTCCCTGAGCTCAGAGGACCTAGGTAAAAAATAATGCAGCCTGTTACTAGCATATTCTGATCTCATTTCAATTGCGTAATTTCTCTGTGTGTGTGTGTTTTAAATTTCTTTTCTGCTTATCATTTGTTGTCACTTGTTTTGCAGGGGATAAATCTAATGGCGAAAGAAGTGAATCTCCAAACACTGGAAGAGGCACCCCGGGTTCAACACGAATGGTCACCAGGCTACGGAATCCAGATAGCAAGCTCAGCCAGCTGAAAAGTCAACAGGTGGCTGCTGCTGCACATGAAGCAAATAAGCTATTTAAAGAAGGCAAAGAGGTCGGAGTTTATTTTGGAAATTTAAAAAACCTACAAGATTATATTAATTACTTCAGAAGCACTCTTGCGACCACCACAGCCGAATGAAGACTGCCACCCAGTGGCTTTCATTAGGACAAGACCATTCACAATTGCAACAGAATTTGCTTTATTAAACATGCTATTTTTGCGTTTATTTTTGCTCTAGAATACAAAATTATTTGTGCTGTTTGTCACAGATCAAGAATCTCTGTAAGCCTGTCTCGATGGCTAACAAACTCGTGGAAATGAATGCTTAGAGTATATCTGAGTTTATGATTGAGAAATGTTGCAAAATAATGAAATGCCAAATAATACTTTCTGTAGCAAAAATAACACACTCCTAAAGCACCTTAAAGACTACCTACTTTATTATGACTTGTGCTTTCATATATAAAGCCTGCTTAGTATAATTTCTGTTTCTGCAATGTAATAGATAATAGGGTTGGATCCAAAGTATTGTGAGCAGAGCTCTAGTCACAGAATGCAACCACCCTACACCCACTGCTGCAGACCAGCTGTGCCCCCTGAATAGCTGTGATTAAGAAACCTCAAGCAACAGTGACTAGGCACAATATGGGGGTCTGCAGCAGGAAGGGGAAATTGACAAAAAAATCTGTGTACTGCCACCTTCCAGTGGTAGAAAGGCCCTCAATCAGTGTAAAAAGAACACTGGCTCTAACCCACTTTTGTTAAATAACAGCATTACAGTTCTAAAGATAATGGGAGTTGGACTTTTAAATCATGGGTATTAATTTTAATTTTTTTCCCTCCTTTAACAAGGTCCTTGTAGTTAATTCCCAAGGAGAAATCTCTCGGTTGAACACCAAAAAAGAAATAGTGATGAAAGGAAACATCAACAATTATTTCAAGCTCGGTCAAGAAGGGAAATATCGAGTCTACCATAATCAATATGCCACAAATTCATTTGCTTTGAACAAACATCAGCACCGGGAAGACCACGACAAGAGACGGCACCTTTCTCATAAATTCTGCCTGACTCCAGCTGGCGAGTTCAAATGGAATGGATCTGTTCATGGGTCAAAGGTTCTTACGATATCAACGCTGAGGCTAACGATTATTCAGCTAGAGAACAATATCCCATCCTCTTTCCTGCATCCCAACTGGGCTTCCCACAGGTGAACACATTTGTTTTTTCGTCATATTTCTGCCACATTATACACTTGCTATTGAAATGGTTACATTTGTGCTCAGGGCTTTTTTTCTGGGGAAAGAGGTGGTGGAACTCAGTGGGTGGCCCTTGGAGAAAATGGTCACATGGCCGGTGGCCCCGCCCCCTAATCTCCAGACAGAGGGGAGTTGAGATGGCCCTCCGCGCCGCTGAGCGGCGCGGAGGGCCATCTCAACTCCCCTCTGTCTGGAGATCAGGGGGCGGGGCCACCGGCCATGTGACCATTTTCAAGAGGTTCCGGAACTCCGTTCCTCCTCGTTCCCCCTGAAAAAAAGCCCTGTTTGTGCTACTAAGGCCGTTTTCATAACTGCCGAACCAGTGTTTTATAGTCAGTTAGGATATCTTCATGTACAGAAGAAACGTAAAAGGTTTTCATATCTTTGCCTCCGTAGGTCTAATTGGATCAAGGCTGTCCAGATGTGTAGCAAACCCAGAGAATTTGCGTTAGCTTTGGCTATATTAGAGTGTGCAATTAAACCAGTTGTCATGCTGCCGATCTGGAGGGAGTCCTTGGGGCACACCAGGTAAGATATAAGGCAAACGTACCACTAAAATTCAAATGATTATGTAACTGGAAGGAATAATGTGTGGCATTATATTTTCTGTTTGATTAGGCTACGTAGAATGACATCTATTGAAAGAGAAGAAAAGGAGAAGGTGAAAAAAAAGGAAAGAAAGCAAGAGGAGGAAGAAACCATGCAACAAGCAACATGGGTGAAATACACATTTCCCATCAAACACCAGGTATTGTTTCAGCACGGTAATCTTGTTAATTGAAAGTCTAAATCTTTTTGGTGAATTTTTGCTGACTTTGATTTTTTTTTAAAAAAATGCAACCATGTAGGTTTGAGCATGTAGAATAAATAATATGGTCATAGGATAAATTAAGAGACCGTGTCCGATTTTTACTGAAATCTTTATCTGCTGCCGTAGCAGAATGCCATAACGGGACGTTGTCTTGTTCAACAAATAAGTTACAGATTTCATGATTTTTTAAAAATTCTGGACAAGTCCAGTCCAAAAGCAGGTGACAAAGGGAAGAATACAGGCACCTGTGTTTCTGAATAAAAAAGAGTCCAGTAGCACCTTTAAGACTAACCCATTTTATTGTAGCATAAGCTACACGTTAGAACGTGATTCTCGAAAGCTTATGCTACAATAAAATTGGTTAGTCTTAAAGGTGCTACTGGACTCTTTTTTATTTTGCTGCTACAGACTAACACGGCTAACTCCTCTGGATCTATGACCATGTGTTTCTGAAGGCACTGTGGCTTCTCTCCCAAGATGCATTTCCCTTCCCTCCAAATCATTATATAGGGTGATGTTGGACATGGGTTATTGGGTCATATTGAACTTTGCATTTCACCAGGGAATAGAGTTGCAACCGATGATTCTCTGGATCTTCTGGGCAAAGGCTTTCCATAAAGTCATACTCTGCAGATGGTTACTTTGCAGGCTGATTTCTTGGCAGGGAGGGGTATTAGGGCAGAGAGCCTTTGCCATGCCCTTTTCATTGAGTTTGTGTGGCCCACCCTTCTGCCTGGTGGGATGGAGATAGTTCACGTAACCTTGCCATATCCCTTGCTAGTACTGTGTCAGTGGATACAGCTTCATTAAACATCTTTATAGGAAGTCCTTCTGTACGTCCACATTTCCATTTTGCATTGCTGGAGTGCTTCTGGTACAATTCATACTGGTTATGCTTTAATGATAAAAAGTGACAGGGAAAATACTCTGAAATGGCGAACTAACAAAAGTTCTCATTTTGCTCAGATGAAGCATCATGTTAGAAAATGCTATTTAATCCTATAATAACTGTCAGGGTTTTTTTGGGGTATGTTTATGCTAAAGTGTCAGAAATATGTTTCTGTGGACTTCAGCTATTTTTTGCTTCCTTTTGCCCATCTAGTGCAGTTTTCCTTATTTTTTTCCAAGTCCCTTCTCTTATTATCTCATGCCATTTTAGTTGTAAGCCTGCCAGTAGGGACATGTATATTTTATTTGTGTATAGGACCTGTATATTAAGGTGTTTTTAGAAATAATACATAAATGATGCTGATCTTTGGCAGCATGAATAAGTCAATCCCTAGTGGCTCATAACTTTAAATTATGAAAGTTGTAGCATCTAGTGATGGAAGAGGCAATTTGAATTAATTTTAAATGTGTCTGTTCAGGCAGTTTACATGTATAAGCCTTTTAATTTAATGGCCTTAGAGCTTTGCAATACTTCAAGCTGCTCTATAAGGATACAGTCAAAAGCCACAATATGCATTGGAGCATTGTTTTATTTTACCACTGTAGCAATTCTGGCTGTTGGAGATGGGCTACAGTTCAATATTTTTTTTTCAAAAAAGATTGTCTTTTTGACTGTGGAATGAAGAAAAGGAAACCAGTAGCTCAGTCAAAACACTATCCCAAAACATAGCTTGAAGTGTTCTTACCTCAGAACATGGAACAAAAGTACAGTGGATAACTCATGGTTTAGAACTTCCTGTTTAATTTTTGTTCCAGGGCAAGCAGACTTCAGATAAAGAGTGATATTTGTAACTAGGTGTGTGCGATTTGGGTTTCTGATTCGGGAAAAATACCCAAATCAGACCTAATTCACAAAGATTCAAGATTTCCGAATCGGCCCCAGCATGCCAGGCCCGTTCCGGAATTCCGAATCAAAGCTTCCCGAAGTGATTTGTATTGCTTTGCGAAGCTTCAGGTCAAAGAGTTCAAATGACTTTTTCCATGCCGTTGCACAACAGCAGGAAATGGGCATTTAAACTCCAGCGTCAGCTGCTTGGCAAGGACTTCCCCACCAGACAGCTGAGCCAAGCCACTGGGGTTTAAATGCCCCTTTCTGTCCTGCTGCCTCATCCATCCGATGGAGGGGAGATGAGGGAATTCCTCCATCTCCGCAGCGTCAGGTGAATGAGTGGCAGCGCAGCAAGTTTAAACTTGCTGGGCCACCGCTTTCTCCTTCACCCAATGAAGGGGAGATGGAGGAATTTCGCTGTCTCCCCTCAATAGATTGAAAGAGGCAGCAGCGGCTGCAGCAAGTTTCAGCTAGCTGGGTTGCTGCTTTCTCCTTCACCCTATGGAGGGGAGATGGAGGAATTTCCCCATCTTCCCTCCATTGGGTGAAGGAGGCAGGGGCGGCCACAGCAAGTTTAAACTTGCTGCGCTGCTGTTTATTCACCTGATGCTGGCTAGACAGGGGGATCTCCCCCGTCTCTCTGGCATCGGGTGAAGAGGAGGCAGTGGCGAGGCAGTGGCGGCAGGACAAGTTTAAACTTGCCACACTCAACTGTTTTTAAACTGATTTGCAAATGGTTTTATATGTTCTGGTCACAGACTGTAATAATAAACTTGACTTGACTTAACTAAACTTGCCACTCCGCTGCTCACTGATCCATTGCCAGGAAGATGGGGGAATTCTCTCCTCTTCCCAGCATCAGGTGAAGAGGAACCTGCAGGGGACAGGGAAGCTTCCATGTGCTCCGAATCTTTACGGAGCATATCGAAACGGGCCGATAAGCAATTTCCAGCGGCTCGTCACTTTGGAAATGGCTTATTTCTGACTCTTTTTCCCGCTTCATAAATTACGAAGCGGGAAAACTGAATCAGTCTTTTATTACTTTTCAAGTAAACTTATTGAAAAATCAATTTCTATACTGTTAACAGGTTTGGAAACAAAAAGGAGAAGAATATAGAGTAACAGGATATGGTGGATGGATCTGGATTAGTAAAACACATGTTCATAGATTTGTACCCAGATTACCTGGAAATACTAACGTTAGTTACAGGAAATCACTACCAAGTAAGTATAAGAAATCTTTATATCAAATAGAATTTACTGCCATGTTCAGCTGACTCCATCAAAAACACACCTATTCAACACTATTTTTTCCCAAATCCTTCTGTAATTTATCAATCACTTTCTTTCTATGCAAATACTTCAGAAGATTTAGAATTTATGGTATGATGTTGGATTTATAGATACGTATTTCATTAGTTTCTAGGAAATATGCTGTATGATATAATTTTAATACAGCATTTTGTATGAATTCACAAAGTGATATAATTGCTTGTCCTTGATGGGTTGGGATCCAGAGGACCATTTGCGGGATGGATCTCACCTTCATTTTGCTGTAGCCCCTTGGCCCTGAAAAGCTGGCTCTGATGGTCAGAAAACATCAAAAATAGCATGAGAGGTAGAGTGGGGGAGTGCTGCAAAAAGAGGAAATCAAACGGCACCCCTCTTTTGTGTAGGTGGCGTTGGGTCTGACCCATAGTCTTCACTTTTATTTGAATAAATAAAAGGCACCTGCTTGCTTTTACTTAGACTGTGGGCAGTGATGATTGAGAAGAGCTGGTTAGTGTGTCTCCTGATTAGTCTCAGTACCTGAAATCATTGGTTCCCATGGGTGCTCAAATACATATTCTTCCGCTTCACTCAGCATTCTGAGTTCTGGATACTTGAAGGTGTTGCCGTTTTTACATTTTAATTAGTAGTTACTTTTCTGAATTACTGGGATTAAGTTGAGAAGCAATTTTATGTTACTCCCTTTTAAAATATGTAATTTCATATCAGCAAAAAGGGATGAAACCATCTCAGAAAAACAACGTGAAATGGATAAGAGAAAAAACCCAGCAAAAGTAAAAATAGAGTCTGGCTCATTGAAAGATAAAATAAAAAATTTCCGTGAGCCACAGAAGAAGGACCAAAAAGAAGGTGAAAATTCAGAGACCACTAAGAGAGGGCGAACAAAGGAAGAAAGCGACATGAAAGAAGAAAAGGCTGAACTTGACAAACATTTGGAAAAATCAGATCATGCAAAAGAAGGTAATAGATGCATTAATCATTTGGTATGTGGTTCTGTATTTAGGTTTCCATATATTGCTAGGCAGAATCAAACAGTCTAGGAAAACAAGTATATCTAAGTGCCACTGATTCTATTAATGTTACTTAAATGCAGTTACTTAGCCTGGTGAAATCAGTGGGATTAGAATGGAGTAACTCTGCATAGGATTACACAGCTACACACACGTCACATTGATTCTAATATTCCCCTTCATATGATTTCTCAAGGTTTCAGTATGCATGCTATTGCTAATATTGCGATCAGCGTAATGGATCACCCAATTTTTTGCAGTTGTTTGAAGTTCATATACAAAAATATGTGATTGTCCATTTAGGTCCACAATATAGATCAGTTTAGGAGAGAGAGGGAGAGAGATCCCTGTGGTGCAGAGTTGTAAGCTGCAGTACTGCAGCCCAAGCTCTGCTCACAACCTGAGTTCAATCCTAGCAGAAGCTGGGTTCAGGTAGCCAGCTCAAGGTTGACTCAGCCTTCCATCCTTCCGAGGTTGGTAAAATGAGTATCCAGTTTCCTGGGGGTAAAGTGTAGATGACTGGGGAAGGCAACGGCAAACCACCCTGTAAGAAAAAGTCTGCCAAGAAAACGTCATGATGCGACGTCCCCCCATGGGTCAGTAATGACTTGGTGCTTGCACCTTTACCTTTATATGTATATTCATTACCAGATGGTTGACTGATTAAAAATAATTTCTTTGCAGTGGAGAAAGACATCGAAGAAAATGATAAAGATATCAAGGAGGAACCTATGGAAGTAGATGAAGCAAAAATGGATACCTCTACAAAATATGAAGAAAGCCCCATCAATGCAGATTTAATAAATGTCAGTGAGGGTTTTCACTTAAGAACTTGTTATAAAAGGAAAGTAAAAACATCAAAATTAGATGGGCTACTTGAAAGGAGAGTGAAACAGTTTACACTGGAGGAAAAACAGCGACTAGAAAGAATAAAGCTTAAAACTAGCACCAAGTCTTCAGGTTGTGAATCTCCAAGTCCACAAAAAAATGCAGATGACCTACAGATAACTAAGGCAGCAGATGAAAAACAGATGGATTTAACTTCCCCAAACAGAACCCGTATTTCAGGTACAGATTCAACTGAAGATCTAGTTCAGGACCACTTGTCATCTAGCAGTCTCCATGTTACCAAACCCAGTGAATCAGTGCAATCTTTGCAGTGTTTGAATAGACTATTAGAGGGAGAAACAGGCGTACCCTCAGTTCAGTGCCCCGATACTCAACATTCAGTAGCAAAGGATACTAATGAAAATCAGTCTGAACCCATGGATACAGATAAAATTCAACCACATAGTAAGGAGATAGAGATTGATAACTCCACCATGAAGGATGCTAAACCAGTAGAAAGCAAAGAAGATAACGAGTATGGCATCTTAAAAGACATTGCAAAATGCTCAGAACAAATAAATGCAAGAGAAACTCAGTATGAAAATGTTCAGCCAGTGGCGACTGAAAGCATTTGCAAAGGAGATGCTGTATCTTCAACTAAGGAAGGACCTGAACCTTTAAAATCTGAAAAGCAAGGCTGTGATTCTATGGAAACCTCCAATTTAGAAGATCATTCTGAGGTGGTATCCCTACAAACAAATGATGTAAAAGAGGGTACTCAGGAAAATAATGAAGATGCACCTAAAAACAAAATTGTGTTGAATCAAAAACAAACTCCGGGAAACCTAAAGCCACTACACACTGAACTCATTTCAGAAGAGTCGTATGAGGCCCAAATTCCAGACATGATTGGAGCAAATATTATCGATGAGGTAGTGAAATCTAAAATAGCTGAAACAAATGGGGAAAAGCAAGACCAGGAAAAGTTTCTCCCACCGAGTTCCATAAACAGATGCTTTGATCAGTTAAAATGCATTGCTGACAAAAATAATAATAAAAACGGAGAATTAGATACAGGAACAGAAAAAGAAAAATCGGCAACGTTTCGAATAAATGGGAAAGATGCTGATTTTAAAATACTGTCTAATGATGAATGCTTAAAAAGAGAATCAGTTGCACAAACTGAGAGTAATATTGATTCTAAAGTCAATAATATTAATAAAAGTAATCCTCTAATGAAACCATTGTCTTCTAATGAACCTGTAAAACCATTTATGAATGGTGATATTGCTATGGAAGATACAGATGAAAAAAATAGTTCATGTGTACAGAATGCTATGGATTTGGGTGGTGATTCTAGAGGGAACGTCCCGCCTCAAGATAATGCATCCCAGCTTGCTCAAAACATGGGAAAGAAGCAACATTCTCCAGAAAGACTGAGTCCTGTTGATAACATACCCATGCCAGCCTTACAGCCTTGTAATGAGAACAATATATATAGTGAAACAGAAAGCACAGAAATTGAACCTTCTTGTGTCAAGAAAGATGCCCTGTCACCTATAATTTCTGGTGAGGAATCCAGCTTGAGTAATGACTTTGCTGATCAAAATGGACTACAGACTTTTAGCAAAGTAGAAAACATCAATGGAGAAAACGCAGTAAAGGCGATTTTTACGGAAGTGACCACCACATCAACTGTTTCTACTGAATCTAAAACTATTTATAAAGTATCAGAACTGTCTGCCACCAAGGACAAGAAAGAAAGTGTGGTGTCGTCCTCTGAAAACTGTTCCATATCCACTGTAACTACCACCACCACAACCACTGTAACAAAGCTTACCACTCCTCCTGCAGACAGCGAGGTTGATGTGATTTCAGTAAAGGAACAGAGCAAAACTGTGGTTACAACAACAGTAACCGATTCTTTGACTACTCCAGGAGGAACATTGGTGACTTCTATGACAGTCAGCAAGGAATATTCCACAAGAGACAAAGTGAAACTGATGAAATTTTCGAGACCGAAAAAGACGCGTTCCGGAACGGCCTTGCCATCTTATAGGAAGTTCGTTACCAAAAGCAGCAAGAAGAGCATATTTGTGTTGCCCAATGATGATCTAAAGAAGCTGGCGAGAAGAGGAGGGATCAGAGAGGTTCCCTGTTTCAACTACACGGCAAAACCTGCTTTGGATATTTGGCCATATCCATCCCCAAGACCAACTTTCGGTATCACCTGGAGGTATGTGTTAATGACTCCCTTAAAAAGTAAAGTAACTTTAGAGGGAGAGGGCTTCAGTTCATAAGTCATAGTGGTATAAATATTCTAGCATGAAAATACCAGTTGTCGTCTGTTTTTTAAATCTTAAACCTGAATTATTTTGTTTCATAAAGGCTTGAACTCTATTTACAGCATTCTTTTTCCAGTTCTGTTCATGCAGGAACGCGCCTAGCTCCTGTACTGTGATTAGTATATACTCTAATTAGAGCACTTGAGTAGAAGTGGAGGTGGAGCGGGGGAAGGGCATACTGCCATAGTGGCCTGTGAACAGCTACCAGTTTCTTGCATCTTCCGTACATGCTGGTGGGCAGGTTGTACACCGATTCAAATGAGATGCTAAACACCTCCCTAGGGAACTAGCCTAAAAATCTGACCTTATTTGATGGGAGCCAGTTAAAATTTTGTGTAGCTCCTGTAAAATATAGCTTCTGTTGTTTCTTACCTAAACAGAAAACTTTTCATAAGATGTTATTAAATAAGGGTTTTTTTTTGTCAATATTCAATGAAAGAGTTTTCCAGAATTAATTGTTACGAGTCCTGTTCTAAAAATAAGTAATGCTGGTTTTTGGTAGTGTTTTGCTAACATTAGAAAACTCATATTCTAAGGTTACAATTTCTTTCTTAGAGACTCTTGCTTTCTTATACACCGTTGATTCAGTTAGGTAGGAACTTACCTCTTTGTAACAAGCAAGAATATCACAGCATCCATGGAGCACACATTATTATTTATATCATTATTTCAGATTACCAAGTACAACTGTTTATAGTCATCATAAGAAAACAGTTTCATACAGGGGCATAGAAAGACACTGTTTACATCCCTGTAGGAAGATATGATGTATGAAGTGATTACCAGTTCAAGAAATGCTCATTATTGCTAATAAACTTGTATTTAGGTAGCCAGGGTGAACATGAGTGCCACTGAAAAGATATGTATGAAGAGATACCATATAGAACTGCGATACTGTATATAACTCTATGGAAAATAACAACCAGACTTCTGGTATTTTGAGCTATGTAATTTATGACAGCAGAAGTGTGCAGTATTGGATTTCCTTTACAAATTTCTCTAGATACCGGCTTCAAACCGTAAAGTCATTGGCAGGGGTGAGCCTAATGCTGCGGTTACTGTGGGCATGTCTAAGATGGGATGATATGGCTGCCAAACCCCCACCGGGTGGAGGAACTACACGTACAGGTAGTCTTTTAAAAGAACGCTTGTTATTGTTCATTTACAAGATCATCAGCAATACTTAAATAAGATGCATTCAGAACTTGCAAACATACTCCCTGAACTTCAGTTTGATCAAGTGAGAGTCTGTTTTTATAAATACTTTTTTTTAAGGAATGTTTGTATTTATGGATGCTACCCCATACTTGGAATAAGTCTGTCATTTTGGACCAGGTTGGTTATTGCCATCACTAGAACAAGTCTTTTACATTCAGTTTTTGTTTGGTTGTAGGGCATACGTTATTTCTTTCAAGGACCCTTTTCGGCTAACCTCACCATGTACAGTAGGCTGCATGATAGCAGAGCACTTAAGCAGTGTCTCTTAACTCAGAAGTTCAGAGAACTTTTCATGCCTGCAAGCCGAAATTCTGTGTCTTAAACAGGAAAATATTTACTTAGGAGAACCAGGGAACGGCTAAACCAGCCTGGGTCTCATCAGTGCCTGGACAGGAGATCTTCTGGGAACCTCATATGTACCATATTAAGTTCCATGATGATGGGATATAAAGATAATAAATAAATAATAATATTCAGAAACACCTGATACTTTTTTAAAATTACATGGGCTCTGGGTTCCATTACATGGAACAGGGAATCCAGCGTACAATTACAAGGTGTTTGCATTTTAGCCCATTGGTCTCACCTCTTTCACGAGATTTTATGTGCTCTCACTCAAGAATGAACTTCCTCTGTCAGCAGATAACTCCCATCTTTGGTTGTGTTTCCACTTTGTAAGCCGTAACTGCCAAAAATAAACCGGTCGCTCTGTTTGGTATGGAAACATCTTAGCCATGTAACTGGCTCCATACCTGTGAATTGCTAACCTACATTAATACAAAAAGTGAATGAATTTAAGCTACTACAGGTGTTGATGACAATGTTAGTCATTTAGCTGGTAAACAACATCAGCCATATTTATATGTATTACTGCAGTCCATAACTTGAGAGTGAGATACTGAGTGACAGATAGCATCTTATAGAATGCACAACTGATTAAAATGTCACCCTCATTTTAATTATAATCCTAATTAATTGAAGTTATCTCTGTAGCACTGAAGATGACCTTGTGATTAAAGACTGATAATATGTTATTTGCTAGTAGTTTAGTTTTGAATTATAGCGCTTTAGGCCGTTTAAAATTAATACTGAGGTGTTTTTTTTTAAGTGTCCCCCAAATCTTTGTTGTTTTTTTTACTAAAACTCAGATCATTCAAACCAAGTTACTTTAGAGTAAGTTGTCCAAACTTTTTTGATGAGATTTTTTTAAAAATTAAACTTACGAATAAATAATAATTGAAATTGTTGTAGAAACATCAGAAACAGAAATTACAACAACTGAAATAATCAAGCGGAGAGACGTTGGACCCTATGGAATTCGATCAGAATATTGTATACGGAAAATTATTTGTCCTATCGGTGTTCCAGAGGCCCCCAAAGGTAAATTTGTCTTAAATTACTCATAGGGGACTGTGAATACACAGGGAGATGTTATTAATATTTCAGCTGAAAATTTATGTTTTTCTAAAGAAACTCCTACGCCTCAAAGGAAGGGTCTTCGATCCAGTGCACTGAGGCCTAAGAGGCCAGAAACTCCGAAGCAAACAGGCCCCGTTATAATTGAAACCTGGATAGCAGAGGAGGAATTGGAACTTTGGGAGATCAAAGCATTTGCTGAAAGGTAAACTGACCAAACTTATTATTTATTTCTTTTTTATTCAAGCCGGGTTTAGATCTTTGCAAATTTGCATTTATATACCCTATTGCAGGGCTTTTTTTCAGCAGGAACGCGGGGGAACGGAGTTCCGGAACCTCTAGAAAATGGTCACATGGCTGGTGGCCCCGCCCCCTGATCTCCAGACAGAGGGGAGTTGAGATTGCCCTCCGCATCGCTCGGCGGCGCGGAGAGCAATCTCAACTCCCTTCTGTCTGGAGATCAGGGGGCGGGGCCACCAGCCATGTGACCATTTTCTCCGAGGGCAACCCATTGAGTTCCACCACCTCTTTTCCCAGAAAAAAAGCCCTGCCCTATTGCATTGTTTATTGAAATGCCCTTGAAATGGACTGTACTGACTCAACACTGTGTAATCCACCTTGAGTCTTAATGAGAAAGGCAGACTGTAAATAATGTAAATACATAAAATGAAAGCAGTTACTGAGTTCATATTTCACATATTAAGCTGGAAAAAAACAGGCAAAAACTCTAGAAAGCACTTAACCCATTAAATAGATGTTCCTCTTCTCTAAATCACTTTAATATGATAATATACTAGAGAACTCAATCCAGATGGCTAATACCAGGTAGTGGGTTCAATCCTATGAATCTGTGTCACTAAAAGCTGAACTTTCCTTCAGTGGAACATGCCCCTTCCATTGGAACGAGACTTCTTGCGCCAGAAGAAAGCCCTGCCATTAACGGAATTGATTTATAGATAATCTGCTCCCACTTAACTTTCCAAACTTTGGTTTCTGTGCCTCCTTCTCTTTATCCTATCATCCCCGCAGGATCCTATGTCCTTGTTCCTGTGATTTTCCCACTGTATTTTATCATGATCCACTCCAGGCATCCTTCATCCATCTTAACTTCATTCTTGCCTGTGAGTCCAGTACTTACTTGGTTCTTATCAAAACACCATTTATCTGGGCCTTCCTCCCATCTCAGTTTCCCTAGTTTGGTTTCTTACACAGTTTTGTCTAACTATAGTACTTTTTCTTTGAAGTTTTAGGCCCAAACTACTTGACTGCGATTTTTTTTGTCATCAAAGCTGTGCTGTTTGTAGAGATTCTGTTTTGCTAAAATATTGAATCTTGGCAAGTTAGAATGTTTAGCAACTGAACCGGTGGGGGACACACGCGCGCACACACACACACAAGTGATTTAAACAGGCAACAGAGACATTGAAATGCTTGTCAAGTTGCTAAGTTAATTGTGAAAATTTCCACAAATACTTCATTCTAAAGAATAATCTTAAAAGTAAAGCATGCTATCACTGGAAAAAATGTTTTGCAACATACCAGCAATGTAGGAAATTGGTTCATAATTAGCATTGTTTAAAATACTTGTTTTGTAATTAGTTTATAATGTTCAATACTAATTTTCCATTTGTCTCTTTGGCAGAGTGGAGAAGGAAAAGGCACAAGCAGTTGAGCAACAGGCTAAGGTTAGTGAACAGAAGAAGGCTGAGGAATTCAAGGCCCAAATGGAGGCTCAACTAAAACAACAGCGATTGGCTGCCCAGCAGGTGGGGTGGCCTCTTAGTCCCGCCTGTTGAAGTTTGCATTCTTCCCATTTGTCCATCATAAAATCAACATTGAAGTGTCTCCCTCTAACACAGAATTGCTTAACATTTTAATATAATTAAAAACATCCATATTCCTGATGGGAAACGACACTATTTTATTAAATTTTGTAATTTGTTGTGCTTTCTATAACAAGTGTTTTATCATATTGATCACTCTTTTCTCTTGGTATTGAGCTCCTTCTAAATTGTACTGCAGAAGTTGCCAGGTTCTTAATTTTCTTAGGCGAGATTAAAGTAATTTTTGGCAAGTGTGGAACTAATGATGCTTCCATGTTGGAATGGAAATGTAATTCTTCCTTTGATATGTGTCTAATATATATCTGGCTGCAAACTCATTCAGGTCACTGTGATGCATGCGTGAGAGTTTCAATTGTCTTTGTTTAACCAGTCAGAAACTCCTTTTCTAGAGTTCTTTCACATCTCCCTTTTTCAACCCGTTCAGCACTGTTTGTGAATCTAAACATCCAGTAAAACGCCATTCCAGTTAAAAAAATCCATTCCCTAGTACTTCCATTCCCTAGTAGCCATTTAAATCAAATTACTGTTTATCCATTATTGTATAACAATATAGAAATACTACCATGCACTCGAACCATGATTGTGGCTAAAGTGTTAGCCATATTGGGAATGAATTAATACTATTTCAGATTTGTAATCTTCGTCAAGTTGATCTACATAATCAGGTTAGTCATGTTAGCATTTAGTATTTATAACCACCTCTCTGCAAAAAGTTGCCTAAAGTGATTGATTGTACAGTAAAATGAAAATCTACTATTCTGTGTAACAGGTGTCTAAAAAGTAATGTTATCTTACATGTAGAGGATTTGTGGCTATGAGCAGAACTCAACCCTTACCCCATAAACCCATAGAAAATAGTTAAATAATAGACGGGATCCAGAGAGAGCCCTTGTGCCATTCCAGAGGGCCCTGTGAGTCTCTTTTCAGGGATCACAAGGAACCACCGCAAGAACAATATATGGAAAAGCTCCACTTGGTTTTCTCTGCATCACACCCAATAGCACTAAGCATTTGTATTTATTCTTGGGAGTTATCAAAGGACTTCACATATATTATGTTGTAACTCTAAGGTAGGTCAGTGTTAATATCCCTGTATTGGAGATGATGGCCTGAAGCTGCGAAGAAGAATGACTTGCCTGAGGCCACCTAGTCTGTTCGTAGCAGAGAAGTGGCTTTAAAGTGGAGTCTTTGCAGTTTGTTTCTTAGCCTCTACAGCAGTTCCGATGTGTTCAGTGAATTATCATACGGTTCAAATATAGCAGCAAACCATGGTTTGTCTCTACACGAATGAGCTTTGAAGGAGCTTCAGGCTTGCTCTTGTAATCCTGCTCTCCTGTCCCATCCTACAGGGGCAAAGTAAGTTGTTTTAAATAATGTTGATTCCGAATCTTGGTTTGCCGCATAAATCAGACTTTGACAGTGTAGCTTGTTGGGAAAGCAGAAGTAATTGACTACTTGTTCATGCATTAAAAAGTGGGGGGAGAGGGGGCCAGAGCTTGCACAAACAATTCTGCGGACCCTACAAAACTCATAGGTATACAAGTGATTAATTGTTTGCCATGATGTCTGGACTATGCTGTTGTGTGTAGCAAAATCATTGAAGAGTTTAGTGCTTTTAGAACCTTCAGATTTCTAGCAGTTACGTTGACATTATATATATTTTTAAAACTCTCATTTATAACGAACATAATTGTCACACAAGCCATGTACTGTGTTACTTGATGATCTTATACATGTTTATTCTGAAGCAAATCCCACTGTTCAGAGAGACATGATTCCATGTAAGCATGCATAGAGAATGAAACCTTAGAGTACTTCACCTTGCCATGAGCGAGAGAGCTGGTATTGGTCAGTTTGCTAGTGCTGGCTGTTCCTCATTTTACTCCTGTGTTTATCTCTTCTAGAAGCGAATGGAACAGCAGAAGCAGTTGCCTGCTGTGTGTGGGGCTGCTGCAGCTACCACAACTAGCAGTGCTTCAACAACAGTCTCTGCTCCTCAGAAAGTTGTGGTAGGCCCGTTACCACGCCCTGTTTCTAGTGGAGCCAAAGTAGTCCTGGCTACTAAAGTGGGATCTCCGGCAACAGTTACATTCCAACAGAACAAGAACTTCCATCAAACTTTTGCTACCTGGGTTAAACAAGGCCAGTCTTCAACAGGTATGTGATTGCTTTAAAAGCCCTCAGGCTTATATACTTAGCAGTGTATTTTTATTTATAATATTGGGCCTTGTTCATGTTGTTGGTGGCCTCAGGCAAAGGCATGTAGGAGCCCCCTGTTAGGTTTACAGCTGAGAAGTGCTGGTATGGAGATTCCTTTCGTATAAGCTGACCTCACCACGTGCATCACATAGGGCTTCTTCAGTCATACAGATCATTGTGGTAAGTTTGCCCTTAGAGTTGTGCCAATCATGCATGCAGAATATTTGCATGAAATGCTCCAGATCTTTTGAGCCTAGCATTGGCTACTCATGTCACTGAAGATGCTTTCATGAGAACTACAGGGTATGTTAACTGGATGGGGGCGGTGTTAAGACACACACACACTGCTTATAATATAATGAAAATTGACTTACTGAATTAGACCATGATAATTGGCTGGACCCAGATTAAGTTTTCTCAGTGGAACACCCCTATCTTTCCTACAGCCCACTGATCTCCCTGAAATGCTTCTCCTGGGGTACTGGAGACCTTCGAGAATAGCTTGAGAAGTGAGTCTAGGGTCTGTAGAGGGAAGAGAAAAATTATGGAAATTACCCCACCCCTTCCATTTGCAGAAAATTTAGTCTGGATCCAACCCTCTTTCTCAAGGAAATGCCCTAATAACTAAGTAATGAATGGATGTGTGACCAACAACTGCTGCTCAAAAGGTTGTACTACCTCTGAAAATGGAGGATCCTGTTATGGCTAACAAGTCTGAACCTTTCATTCATGAGGGATATCTGTTTTAGGTCAGTGAACATCGCCACATCTTGTAGCTTTATATTTCCTAATTAGGCGTATGTTTTGTGAAGTAGGGCTTCCTCTTGTCTGTCCTAGAAATTTTCACTGGATTAACTGGAATTATGCTACATATAAGAAAGAAGAGTTCTTTGTTCACCCTCTCAGTTGTTAATCTTGTTCCCAGTCCCATTTTCTTCTGCAATCTAAGAGTCTAGTTTACTTAGCATTACTTTGTAGGGAAGATTTATTCAGAATACATAGAATACTAAAAGAATTTACTCAGCAGTTTTCTATAATAGCAGCATAATAGTTGCTGGCAGTGACCTCAGTTGAGAAAACTGAAATAAGGTGCACACAAGTAATCATTAAAAATATTCTATTACTTATTTGTTAGAAACAGAAGCTGACCACCATTTCTGTTTTATTAGCCACGAGTACTGCAGCTACATCGGCAACACCGATTTCCAGCAGCAGCCAGACTTTCCAGATTGCAAGCAGTCCGGTAACTATGGCTGGGAAAGTGATAACAAAGCTGCCTCTGCCTGCAAACAGCAAAATAGTTACTGTGAATGTTCCAGCCACTCAAGGAGGTAGGAGGGAAATGTTGTCAATAATGTGATTTTTTTGTTGATACTTTCCCAATAAAATTATCTCTTGAATTAATTAATTAATTTTAAAATGAGGAAGGGTGAGCGTTCAAACTGTTAGTTTCTCTAGTGGGAATTAGTTCTGATTTGATACGCATATCTATGATACCATCGTTCTGATCGTGGTCATTTTATGCAGTGTTATCTTTTACTTTATTACCTGTTGCCTTTGGAAATCTAATGGTTAAGGATGCTTTCCGTTTCTAATAAAAGAGTGGCTATAAACGTTTCTCAGTGTAAAGGAAAACTTGCCACAAATAAGGTCTTATGCTTTGATTGTGGACTAAAGTTGATTGTATTCTTATTTTGCTCCTTGATCAGAAGAAGTTGATTAGTGATTGGTACTGGTGGGACATTGGTATTTTCTTACCTGTGGATAAGAGGCCAAGGGGTTTTCCACAGGTTTTTTTTTATTGGTTCAGGCCCTGTATTGCTTTGATTTATCCCAATATATTCTGCATGCTTTTTTTTTTTTTGCCTTTTCACTTTGGATTTTTTGTTTCCCCCCAGTTTTTTTCTGGTTCCTTTGAGGCCACTTTTTCTGGAAGCCAGTTTTGAGTCAGTTTTTCCTTGCACATAATGTTTCTTTTGGTTTGGTTTGTCTCACCCACTCCCATCCACCTTGAACCCACTTTTCAATGCTTGGACGTTCGACATTGTCAAACCTCCCTTCCCCACCTTCCTCCCCCCACTCTTGTTTTTATCTTTTTTTCAAATGTCATTTTCATATTGCTGTATTAACCTACCATTGTACTGAGAGATGCAGCAGATTCTCTGAATTCTCAGCTTTCATTTTTTTAAAAAAGTAAGTCTCTAGCTCCTTCCATTGTAGAGGTATGCCTTTTTCCTTATGTTTCTACAAGGGAAGGGGCTAAAGACTTTTTAAAAAGAACTGAACGCTGAGAATTCAGAGAATCTGCTGCATCTATTGTTAGAATGGTAGGTCAAGGCAGCAATATGAAAATGATTATTTTTAAAAAACATGCAAATCTCTGGTGTCCTAGGGGAGCTTCTGGAACAAAAAAAAATGTGTGTTTTGAAAAACACATAGTGGCTGCTGCTCCGGGCTCTATCCATATAGAAGTTTCCTCACTGGTGCCAGCCTCCACCTCCGAGCTCTGGATCAGCCTAAGTGGGGTTCTCTGGTTTGGGCACTTAGATATGGTGGTGTAGCTGCTCCCCTTTTAGTTTTTCTCATGCAGAGACTTCCCCATGTGTTCATTTTTGATCTTTTTTCAAACAAATCCAGCCCTTATAGCAATATAAGCATGGACAAAAAATAAAAGAGGAGGGGTGTTATGATGTCACCAACGATAATAGCACCCTTGCTTGAAAATCCTGATTATTTAAGGCATATGAAGAAAAAATAAGTGAACTTCACAACTATAAAAATGCTGAGGGAGGGCAGACATGCAGAAGACCTGTACCTAAAATGGATTCCAACGCTTGGGGATTGACTGCTAACGAAATCAAGAATGTTGAGGGTGTGGGAAAGCCCCAGGAGTCAGTCAGGATTGCATACTGCCACTAGGTCAGACTTTCTCCTCTTCAGAGGCAGTTCCTTCCTTCTGCCTCCATTACAGACGTATTATTTTACTTGTTAAGATCTCTTAAGAGTAGAGGTGGGCACGAACCAGGAAAAAAATGAACCATGCGGTTCGTGGTTTGTCCTGTTACACGAACCACGAACTTTCACAAACTTGCCCCAGTTCGCGAAGTGGTTCGTGGTTCATGGGGTTTAAGTGCCCCTTTCTGTCTTGCTGCGAAGCAGCAGGGAAAGGGCATTTCACCCCCGCAGGCTTGGATCAGCTGCTTGTCAGGGAGATCCCTGACAAGCAGCTGATCCGGGGTGAAAATGCCCCTTTCCCTGCTGCTTAGAGCAGCAGAACGGAAAGGGGTATCGGGGTTTAATACGAACCAGACGAACCGGCAGAATAGTTCGTGGAAGTTCGTGGAAAACAGGCTTCCACGAGCCACTGGTTCGCAAAGCACGAACTAGCCCAGTTTGTGACGAACTTTAGTTTGTCTTGCGGTTCGTGCTCATCTCTACTTAAGAGTGGATGAATCTTGGTCTCTTTGGAGATAGTTCATGTTCCTTTATTCTGTATCAGTTTGAAACCATTCATACTAGTCTTTGGAAAGACAATAAGGGAGCAATCCTAAGCAGTTCTACTCAGAAACAAGTTCCATTTTCTTCCATTGGACTTAGTCTCGTGAAAGTGTTCTTAGGATTGCATCTTCCAAGGAATACCCACAAATAAAAAAAAATCTCCTGAAAAGACTTAGTACAGGGTTCTAAAATCTTGATCTCTTTTTTTTAAAACTTGCAAAAATATCCCTCAAAGTGAATTACACAACCTCAAATACCAGATTTGGTCAGCGTGTTTAAATCAGTGCATCCTTAATTCTTTTCCCATTAGGTGTAGTTCAAGTACAGCAGAAAGTATTGGGTATCATTCCATCAACTACTGGAACCAACCAACAAACCTTTACTTCATTCCAGCCAAGGACAGCAACTGTAACGATTAGGCCGAATAATACAGGGACTACATGTACAACTAGCGCATCACAAGTAAGATGTTTTGCTTTTTTGTTGCAGTGATATAATTACTTCAGGATGGGTTTAAATTTAGTAGGGTTGATAAGGATGTTACAGCTGTGGAGCATAGCTCTGGCGGAGTACTGTCCTCTTACCAGATTTTCCTGGGGGCTGAAGAGTGGATTGATTTTCTAAATAAATCGTGCATTCTGTTTAAATAACACTGGGATAACAGGGCTCATAGAGGTAACACGGTTGCTCTCAGTGAGGCTTAACTCGGAACCTGTTTTCAGTGTCCGTACTCGGATCCAAAACTTCTGAAGCAGTAATAATCTTGCACACTTAACGGTAACCACAGTCTGCACTTGCGCATCTATCCTTTATGTCTCTGTAGTATTTTTAATCTTAGATTCGTGGAAAGGGTTTTCAGATCTGACAGCGTGATTTCTAAGGTGACATCAATGGTAGCTCCCCTCATTTTGGAAATTAAACACTGGCTGCTTTGTGACTTTTTGTTACCTAGTTTCTATAGAAACATTTCCAATGGATATCTATTTTGAGGATTCATTTTAAATCGGGGCAATTTGGAACCGGTCAGAAGCAAGGAACAGTGCTGTTTCGTCTTTGAAATGTGCCCTAGCCTTTTTTGTTTTCTTGGCACTTTTAGAAACTAGTCTTAGTTTTCCTTTATTCTGTCTTTCATTTTGGCCTTTTCCCTTCTGTTTTGCTATAAGTGGCTAAAGCATTTTATTAGAAAGAAGGCCAAGGGTGACATCACATAAATAAAAAGATTACGTGGAAAGCAACAATACTGGAAATGCAGAGTAAAGGGAAAATAAGTTCTTATTAAAAATAGCAGCAGCCTTACAAATTTTCATAGGTTGTTGTGGGTTTTCCGGGCTGTATTGCCGTGGTCTTGGCATTGTAGTTCCTGACGTTTCGCCAGCAGCTGTGACTGGCATCTTCAGTGGTGTAGCACCAAAAGACACTGAGAGATCTTTTGGTGCTACACCTCTGAAGATGCCAGTCACATTGAACGACAATGCCAAGACCACGGCTATACAGCCCGGAAAATCCACAACAACCATCGTTCTCTGGCCATGAAAGCCTTCGACAATATGTCGTTTTCATAGATTAGATCTCAGCTTCTACAAAGCTAAGCTTTTATATGTTTGCCTTTTTTGTGGGGAAAAAATGAATTATTTTTTTTTGAACTTGCATAGGTTATACCTGGGACTCCTCTCCGGCCTGGGATGACAGTTATAAGAGCACCACTTCAGCAGTCAGCATTAGGAAAGACCATAATTCGAACACCTGTGGTTGTACAGCAAGGTATTCTCCCAGCCAGTAGGTTAATTTTGATTTTCAAACTTTCAGTGTGTGAAATCCATGGTTTGTTTCTTCATTTCACAATCATTTTAGTATCATACCTATTAATTTAAGGGCTTTGTGTTACATTAGGTTACTAAAATAGAAGTGTTTTAAAGGGGCCTAGACTCAGTCAGCCCTGACAATATTAAAAAAGTTATTCTGGACATTTCTATGCATCCTGGCCAATATTAGAGTAAAATTTTATTAATCTAAGGTGATTCTAGAATATCCTAGGTATGCCCTGCTTATAAATAAAATATTTGCTAAAATACACAGAGAAGAAAGCACATCACTCTGGTTTTACATGCCAGTGGAGCGCATACTATTGATGGTATTATTTTTGTCAATGGGGTTTGCCAGCTGAGAGGAATAATCATTAGGGGTTATGTTTTAATGGGTTTTGTTTCAAAGAGGTGTTTTGTGGTAGGAATGCTTTTTTAATATCACCGACATTGGTGCCTTTGTACAGGTCAGACCCAACAAGTCGTGACTCAGATCATCAGAGGGCAGCCTGTTTCAACAGCTGTATCTAGTGCTACCACAGTATCTACTACTCAGAAGATGGCAACAACTTCAGGGCCACCTTCACAGCACATACAGCCACAAGCCATGCCTCCACACCCTCCTCGTCCTCAGCAGGGCCAGGTGAAACTGACTATGGCACAGCTCACACAGCTGACACAAGGACAGGTAAACAGTCTTCTTGTTGGTATCTTTCCCAATACAATGGTATACCTTTATGTGGATATTTGAAGTACACTTAAAAATTTAGTTAGAAAATAAGGTTTGATTGAAATCTTACCTTGATATTAAATATTTACTTTTTCCTCTGCAGATAAATAGTTGAAATTAGAACTGAGCCAAAGCTATGTTCAGTTCCCCTTCTGTTGTTGAAAAACACTTCTGTTTCTATATTGTGTTCTTCCATAGCTCTTTTGATTGTCATATGTGAAATGTGTAAACTTGTAAGTTAGGCTTAGCTGTTGTTTAAAATATATCTGTCTTTGGCATCACTCACCTAGGGCGTATTATTAATAGTTCACTGAAATATTCTTCTCATATTTCTAAGACGTTGTTTTAACATTATTGTTACCCTTCACAACCTGGGGCCCACATACCCACAAGCGCTGTCCCTCCCCGTATGAGCCTGTGTGGCAGGTTCGCTCAGCACAGCAAGGCTTTTTGTTTGTTCCGAGCTCCACAAGGGTATGTTCTGTTTCTGTCTGCATGCAGGCTTTTTTCTGTGGTTGCTCCCATGTTACAGAATAGCCTCCCAAGAAGAAATTAGAAGATCTATATATCTCTTAGAGTTTTGGAGGGTTAGTAAAACAGCACTGTATAGAAGAACCTTTGGCTCCTCAAGATGATTACTCTTTGGATTTCTTGAAAGACAATCTCTCTTTTTAAAAAAAAAAAAATCTGTTATTCTTTTAGAATTATGTTGTATCAATTTTATTGCTAGCTGCCTTGGGTCCGTAAGGCAGACTTATAAACATTTTATAAGAATAAATACTGAGATGCCAGCCTTAAGATGTACAAATAATAAAAAATAGATGCCAGGTTAGAAGTACAGGATGCTGGTTGTTATAGATATTTCCCTTGCCCCCCTCCCCCCACCGTCTTTTCTGACCACTGGAAAGTTGATTCCGAGAGCTGCAGAACCTGGGGGGAGGCACTGCCCTGAGGAGAGAAGGGAACAAAATCTCCCCGTCCTCTCTTCCTCATTAGCACCACTCAGATGGAAGAGATTTAACCTCTTTTACCCTGCTCAGTGCAGCCCAACCTTCGTGGTCCTATGCCGGTGCTGCGACCCTGAGAATCGACTTCCCTGTAGTCTAAAAGGACTGCGGAGAAGAAGGGAAATAAACGAGAGCTCCACAGTCCTCGCGCCCGCAGATGATTTGATCCAACCCTACATCATTTTACCCAAAGTTGTTCAAAAAAAAATTTGAACAATAAAATACAAAATGGCATTGCTGTGTATATTTTACTGTGTTTGCTCTTCAGGCAACGCCATGTCAACCCAGTTAGTGATTCTTAACGGAGTCTAAGAAAGTACCATATTAAATCTAAATGCGCAAAACACAGTAAGGCAAAGGAGTGGAAGGTTTCCACGTTATCACAATTCTCCCTCCAGTGGTTCTGGGCTATATGTGTTCTTAAATTGGCCCAGTTCCTTTTTCCAAAATCCAGAGTGGAAAGGCGGAACTGGAAAAGCAGCTGTGCTCATATATGGCAGGATCCCAGAGAGTAATGCTTAGAAAAATCCGTAAATGCTTTCAAATGCACTAGTAAATTATATTGCTGAATGTGTTTTTAAGAGGTGAAATTTGCTAAAATGTTTGCAGCTTTGATTGTCGTGCTTCTTTAATCCTATATTATTTTAATGACCTAATGTTTGTTGAAAAATATGTGTGCACATCTAGTCTTTTAAAGACATTTGGCACAGTTTTATGGAAACATAGGTGACGATTGAGAGCAGATTATTGAGCCTCCAACATCATTTCAGTTCTGTTGCTGCTTAGTGCCACAGATCAATTTTTTGACACATCCCTTTTGTTCTACGTAGATATTATTTGCTCTGTTCATTTTTAGTGCCTGACAGTGCAACCCTAAGTAAATTCACCCTTCTTACGCTATTGAGGTCATGGGATTTGAAATGGTGTCGCTGCTTAGGACTGCTCTTTAACACCATGATCTTATGCCTTGTGCAGTGCAACCTTGGGGAATCTTCTCTTGGTATTAATTATTTTTGATTTATTTGTATTATTTTTTTTAGGGTGGCAGTCAGGGTTTGACTGTGGTAATTCAGGGGCAGGGCCAAACAACAGGCCAGTTACAGTTGATCCCACAGGGTGTAACGGTAATACCAGGACCGGGACAACAGCTAATGCAAGCAGCTATGCCAAATGGTACAATTCAAAGATTTCTTTTCACCCCATTACCAGCAGCGGCTACTGCAGCCAGCACAACTACTACAACAGTTTCCACTTCAACATCAGGTAGCGTTTGTTTGTTTTTAATATATGTTAAACAGAAAACAATGCATTTCAGCTGCTTACATTTAAAATAGTTGTGTACATTAAATAAAAATAATGTTATTAGAAAAACGTTATGCATAGTTAATGCTGTGTAAATGTTGCACTGGCTGCTTGAAACCAGAGGAGGAGAGCTGCCTCTTGCGCTTTTCCCATGGCTTTGAACTGAAGGGTGTGCTTTTCTCTTCCCAGCTGCAGGAGGACAGAAACAAACTTCCCCAGCACAGACACAAACACAGCCAGTGCCAGTACTTCCGCCTGCAGAGCCCCAGCCGCAGAGTCAGCTCCCAGCCCAGCCACAAGGGCCTCCCCCGAGCATTCAACCTGCGCCTCAGCCACAGCCGACTCAGTCTCCACTTCAGGCTGAAGCCCAGGTACTGCCTGAAGCTCAGACTCCAGCTTCACTTCCATGCTCGGTTATCTCTGAAGCACAGCCACTGACAGAGCAGGCAGCTGTAACTCCAGCCGTTGTTCAGGCTCCACCCCAGAGCCACATGCAAGGGCAGCCTTTAGCTCAAGTTCAGAACCAAGTGCAGACACTGGTACCGCCACTAACTCCACCCAAAGTCCAGCCTATACAGCCAGCTCAGGTGCAGACCACGGCCCAACAGCAGGTTCCGTTGCCACCCCACACGGCTATACAGATTCATACTTCACAGTCGCAAATTCCAACTCCTGTTCAGACTTTGTCAGTTGCCCAAAGCGTAAACCAAGTTACTGTGCAAGCTCCACGGCCTGCGCTGCAAATTCAGCCCCCCCAGACGAAGGTGATTACCGTTCCCCAGCTTCCGCAGCAAGTCCAAGTATTCTCCCAGCTTCAGTCCCATGTCGTGGCTCAGATACAGGCCCAGCAAGGTGGAATGCCTCAGCAGATCAAGCTTCAGTTGCCTATTCAGATTCAGCAAGCAGGTCCAGTGCAAGCTCATCAGATCCAGAACGTGGTGACTGTTCAAGCCGCCAGCGTCCAAGAGCAGCTGCAGAGGGTCCAGCAGCTCAGGGAGCAGCAGCAGAAGAAGAAACAGCAGCATATCGAGATAAAACGGGAACACTCGCTTCAGGCTTCTAATCAGAGTGACATCATCCAGAAACAGGTAAAGGTGTCAGAAGGAAACTTGAGCCTCCATCTGTCATCCTTCAGTTTGCATGCTTTTGTGTGTGTGTGTGTGTGTGTGTGAGAGAGAGAGAGAGAGAGAGAACCCTTTTGACCTATGAATTAGGATAACCCTCAGGTATGTTCCTTTATTAAATCACAGGACACAACTGTTTTTTGTATGGTGTTCTGAATAATCCTATTGTGCGATGTTTTGTAACATTTGGGTCATGATTTACCGCGTCGCTCTTTATTGCATCTTCAGATCGGAGGGAAAGAGACTTGGATCTGGATGCTCAGTCATCTGCAGCATTTTTACAGAGCACATTGACTGGAGAAAAGGCACTTCAGGATAGCCCTGTAGAATATTAGTTTGGATTGCCCACACTTAGTAAATTTCACTTGTGCATCTAAATGATCTCGAAGAAGTTGGACTCAGGTGTCACACGGCAACAGCTAGAGCTGCACCTTCATCGTTTGGTTTGAAGCTAGGGATGGAAAATGGTGGAGCAAGTTGGAATAGGGGTTCAAACACAGGATAGATTAAGCAAAGGAGTGTCTTCGAAGGAAGGTTAGATACGAGGCTGGAACAGTTCCCTCCATCCTCCTCTTCTCCAAGCCCTTCTTTAGGTTGGCTGTTTCTGGAGCGTTCGCGGATAAGCCAGACCTCTCATCTACCGTTAGGCTTAAATGTCTTCTCAGAAGAACCCTCTTGCTGCTGAGCCTTCCCTTCTGAACTTCTGGACCTTTTCCTTAGCTTCCTTCAGGAGAGGCAGTGAACTTCCTTCTCTCCACAGCCACTCCTCTACCTCTCCTGCCTTCCTCTTCAGGGTGGTGGCTGAGGGAGGCAAGAGTGCCTGCTTCCTGCCATTGAAAGAACATAGACAACTGCTTGGCAAGTGATGGCGACTTCCATTTTCTCAGTCATGCATTTAAATCTTTGTGGCGTTCTTGTTCTGAATTATTTGCAGGTTGCAAAGGGGCCCCTTGTTGTTGCTTCTTTCCCTCTAAAGTGCTCATATATTGCATTTGTCTTTCTGTCTTCAAGGTGGTAATGAAACACAATGCTGTGATAGAGCATTTGAAGCAGAAAAAGACGTTGACCCCCACTGAACGTGAAGAGAATCAGAGGTAAGGCAGATGTTTATCGATTAGAGGTCAAATGTACCTGTTGCCTTTGTCGCCGTTTTCTCTTTTAGTAGCATTTTGCTGGTTTAGACTTTACCGCCACTTACCCAGAGCAGCAGGAGCTCACGCAACTAGCCTGTCTGTATGTGACAAGTTGGGCTTGCAGATAAACAGGAACTGTCGTGTCTGATAGGACTTAAGGTATCTTGTGGTAACGGACAACAACTGGCAGGATTTATTAGGAGAGCTGCACTGTGCTGTGTAAATAGGGGGAAATAGCAAAAGCTAAGAGGAAGAAGCTTTACATTCCTGGGTATGTAACTGCCTGGTAACTGTTATGCTGCTTTTAATAGCAATCATAACAAGCAGGGGAGGTTTTTGAAATCTTTTTCACGCCATCCCTCTCGTTTTGCACCAGGGTTTCTTCAGCAAATAAATGAAACCAACTTTCAGCCAGTTTTCCCAAGCAACTCCTTCCTTCCCTGGCCCCATATTTTGCTGCACATTTACACACGGCCTTGATACTCTCACCTGTCTTGTGGTATTTTTAGTGCTCTGGGAGATGGGGATGGTAGACAAGAGCAGGGCTTTTTTTCAGGGGGAACGCGGGGGAACGGAGTTCCGGCACCTCTTGAAAACGGTCACGTGGCTGGTGGCCCCGCCCTCTGATCTCCAGACAGAGGGGAGTTTAGATTGCTCTCCGCGCTGCCAAGCGGCGCGGAGGGCAATCTCAACTCCCCTCTGTCTGGAGATCAGGGGGCGGGGCCACCAGCCATGTGACCATTTTCTCCGAGGGCAACCCACTGAGTTCCACCACCTCTTTCCCCAGGAAAAAAAGCCCCTGGACAAGAGCATGGTCTGAAAGCAGGTAATGCAGCATGCTTGCTGAAGCGAAGCAGGTCTGGGTCTGGTCAGTGCCTGGATGGGAGCCTGGCGGGGAATCTCATGTATGCCACTTTGTATTCTATAGTGGAGGGAAGGCAGGCATTCAGTGTACTAAACAAGCAAAGTTGTCAGTATAGAATATCTACAAATCATTGTGCGGGTGTGTTTGTACTGTAGGCTGTGCCAAAACGAGTTTAGCAGTATTAAAATAATTGGGAAGGTGTTTTTGACATTTTAGCCACAGTTTCGAAACCATTTTTGTCTGCTTTTATTAATTAAACTTAGTTAACACCATCGTTTTACTTACCGATCTCTTCACAATAACATCCTTTATATTTCTTCCCCAGAATGATAGTGTGCAACCAGGTAATGAAATATATTCTCGATAAGATAGATAAAGAAGAAAAACAGGCAGCTAAGAAACGAAAGCGAGAAGAGAGTGTGGAACAAAAGCGCAGTAAACAGAACGCTACCAAACTCTCAGCTCTGCTCTTCAAACATAAGGAACAACTGAAAGCTGAAATACTGAAGAAGAGAGCGCTTTTAGATAAAGATCTACAAATTGAAGTGCAGGTAAAATTAATTCTCATCCTTCTTGAGTTGAGTATATTTTAGAGACTTGGCTCGTTTTTGTAGCCTGTTGCTTTAAGTTTGTGGAGCAAAAATTTGTGGAACAAAAGGCGAAATCTAAAGAGCCTTCACTTTCTCTCCCTTTTTCTTCCGTTACTCTGGATTGGTGGCCCAAAAACTGATATGCTGTTAGCTTATTTTCATATGGTTGTAATTTTAATATGGTTGCACCAGGTGGATTTAATACAGTGGGAATTTCATGCTGTCTTACCCCCCAACGGATGATAGAGATTAGAAGTGGGTAAATGTTTTTCATGCTTGCGACGTGGTGACTTGTTGCTTCTTAGCCACCTCACTGTAGTTTGATGCTGGTTAACGAATATGCTT
Source organism: Eublepharis macularius (assembly GCF_028583425.1). Classification (NCBI taxonomy): domain Eukaryota; kingdom Metazoa; phylum Chordata; class Lepidosauria; order Squamata; family Eublepharidae; genus Eublepharis; species Eublepharis macularius. Next base: position 13,280,351 of record NC_072793.1, on the reverse strand, counting down.
GGCTGGTTTTGTTTCATTAAAAAAACTGTGAATTACCAAGCTTGATACCTTTTCCCTTAGCTTTTGGAGTGGAAATAATTTTTAAAATTCTGTGAGCTCCTTTTGGTCCCAGCTGAAAAAACAGAATGGTGTGATTGAACTATCGTTTTAATAGTTGGACGAGGTCAAGAGAGACTTGGATTCAGATGATATCATCAAGTGACCTGTGGGCCAGTCTCTCAGTCTAACTTAACACACAGGGATGCTACCCTGAGCTCTTTGGAGGAACAGAGGAATAAAAATGGAATAGATTGAGCTTCTGTAATGGATTTGGCGTTGGATTAAAAATTCATATTTTTGAATGGCTGTTATCTAATCCTTTCCTTTTTATCTGAAACTTGCTGGTTAAAAAGTCTTTAGGTTTCAAAAACAAAAGCACACGTGCTATCAAATTATATGCATTAAGTACGACAATGCAAAGCTATTTATTCTCGTCTGAGCATATCGATGGGTTTGACTCTGATTCTGTATTACTTTCCTGTCCGTAAATCACAGATGTTGATGTGCACATTATCAAAGTGCCTTTTTCTTGTGCCTTTGAGATTTCATTTTCGCATTTGAATTCATGCCACCCCATACACAATCAAATTGGCCACTACTGTGTGTTTTACATAACTGGGTTTCATACAGATTTAATTGTGTAATCCAGAGGGATCTTACGGCTTACTTTTCTGCTTTGACTTTCTTAGGAAGAGCTAAAGAAAGACCTGGCTAAAATTAAGAAAGAAAAAGAAAGGGCTCAAGCAGCCGCTGCAGCGGCAGCAGCCGCTGCCGCTGCACCTCCTCCCCCCCCTCCGCCGCCGCCGCCACCTCCTCCACCGCCCCCGCCGCCGCCTCCTCCACCACCACCACACACTGCCAGTGTTGCATCGGCAGCCACAGTCACAACTTCCATTTCATCCCACAAGAGAAAACGAGAGGAGGAAAAGGAGTCTTCATCTTCAAAATCTAAGAAAAAGAAAATGATTTCTACTACCTCAAAGGAATCCAAGAAGGACACAAAGCTTTACTGCATCTGCAAGACGCCTTACGACGAATCTAAGTGAGTGGCCCATGTTAAAAGTCTGTATCATGCTTTAGATTAGCTTTAGTTACCGTAGTTGCCTAACTTTAGTGGTGAAGACAGCTGCAAGAAGGGGGGTTGGAAATTCTAGATATCAGGAGCTTATTCAGCTACTCATAAGGTACGGAAGATTTAAATATTTAGGATTCTATTTTGCAATGCAAGTCTGTTAACTTCTGTGATTCATATCTATGTGCATGTTTCCATTGTACGGCTTGTCTCACATTACACATCTCGTATTTTGCTTTTGTTCCTTCCTTTATCTTTTTACCTCTGCTTGAGAAATAAAGAATTAGAGGCTAGTCTTCTCTTCCAGCAGGCTGTGTGCATTCTTGAAAGATACCTGTTTAGTGTATTTCACCAGTTAGGAAATAAGCATTTATTCTGTAATCTCCAGTAGAGATTCTAGGTTAGTGTACTGGAGTACGTTTTGTTCAATATTCCAAGTAATTTCTTCATATATTATTAAATATTTTTATTTGGTTTTTCTTTTAAAATCAAATATTTTGGGTACATCAAGGTAGGATTGCTTGATAGGTTGGAAATAGCGTTTGATTGGTACTCACTTGGATTTGGGAACCCAGGTATCAAATGCAGTTATAATTGGAATGTCCTTTATATTGAAAGTGTGCTTCTTTCAATAAATGTATTTTTAGTAAAAAATTCAGAATGGACACTTCGATACTGTGATCATAGCTGAAGTGTTCATTTCTGCCTCTTAAATTGCTTGTTCGGCACTAATTTTTGGAGCATTCTGTAGGTAGTATTGGAATGTTAAAACTTGCTGGTAGGTATTCCATATTTGTGCATGAATGATAACTGTATCTAGGCAGTCAGTCTGCTATTTCTTAAATTTACTTTTTAGAGGGCTTTATGAATGCATGTACGATTCTGTCTTCTATAATTGAGTTCTTCAGCCTCTTTGATTTGGCACTGTATAGAACGCAGTTTAAAACATGCCGTACAGTAGGATTTTTTCCATGAAGTTCAGTAGGTGTAGGGATTAAATGATGACAGCTGTGTTCTAGCAGAATGATCAAACAAGATTTTTACTGAAATAAAGGAGTTAGGAGTCCACAAATTACGCTTACAACTGTGGAAAAATGGCATAACATTATGATGCCGTCTGACTTCTCTTCATTAGAAAATACAATATAGGTAAACTATACTGTGGAGGTAATAAATTTGAAATTAGTTTCACCACTTGGAAGGAAAAGCACTAACATTGGGCATGACCCACCAGAATCTTTTTCTGTACATCTTCCATTTTTAAAAAATAAACTTGTCTATGAGTGAAAGGATTGATACATTTTTTTAAAATATATAGTGATGTACTTCATAGAGATAAAAAGGGTATTTATTCTTCAGTCCTCTGCTCTGGGACAGTTTCTAAGCAGATCAGATACATTCAATTTATAGGTCAGTGGCTTGGATCCAGTGATGTACAAGTGGGAATATAAAAGGGCTTAACTCAGTTCCACTTGCGCAAGATCTTGTGCAACACTTAATTGTTTCCTCCCTATATAGTATAGCACAAACACCTGTTGGTTCAGCTTGTATCTTGTTCACTGGTTGCAAATAGTGGCCTAATTTTTCAATGTTTAGTCCAATAAGTCTTCAATCTGTTCTTTGGCATATTGACAGGTTGCTTCAATGTATTCTTTCTTAACCATACATTGCAATTTTCTTCTTCCACATACGTGTTCTCACAGTGTGAACACTTGCCAAACACAAGCTTCCTATCTTTAGTTTTCCTGTGTTTCCACTTTCCTCAAATACAGACTTTTGGAGGGTGGGGATTAGAAACCCACTCTCAGTTCAGCTATGAATGGGCTTCTAACCCACAATCCAAATCACTGCGTAGGGGTGGGGTTTAAAACACTGATGTGTTTGAACCAGCTACATTTTTGCACATGAAGAGTTTTGTGAAAACCCAACACAAACCATTTTCTCAGGTGTTCACATTTTCAAATATGGTAAGTTCAACTATCAGACATGTTTGTGATGAAATTCACAACATCTGTAATATAATATCGCGCCTGGAAATCGGTTGCACAAGATATTGCGCAAGCAGAAATGCGAGTGGGGAGACAGTAAGATTAACTTAGTGTAAACAGCTACCTGGGGTATTTTTCTTGTGTTTCTGCTTGCACAAGAGCTGTAACACAAGTCTAGTGTTGATGTAACGTTGTTAGCTTTATGAGTTGACAGTATGCTAATAAAGTTATACTACATTCTAGCAGTGCTATAATATAGAACTGAGCTTTCTGCTTAAAATGCTAAGAGAAGATGGACAAGGGCTAAGGCATGCATAGCAAGCCCGTAAGAATCACAGTGATGTCAGGTTTTAAAATAATGGAAAGTAGGGCAGGCAAAATCAATCTTGAGCCAGATTTTATTGCCATTAACAGTTACTGACTTGGCTCAGGTGTAATAACAAAATAGGCTTTGCCGTCCAAACCGTGGTTTAATCCTGGCTTGAAGGGTAGAAAACAAGATATAGGTTGTGGTTGGGAGGTAAAGACAGCTTACAGCTTGTCAGGGAAGTGTTTCAAGTATTTAAATATGAAGAGAAAGGAGGAAGAGGGAGGAGAGTACGCGAGCCAAGGCTCATTCCCCAGGTTTTATTAACATAGTAAGAAACTACAGTTTGCAGTTGCCAGGCCATCTTGTATGAAAGGTATTTATACTGTAGCTCTTGGTTGGGACTGCAGTAGAAAACAAGCAGGGGGAAAGGGGACAATCTGAAGGTCTGGATTTGGAGCAGAAGCAGTATCCAGCAATACTCCAGATAGCCTGGTAGTACTCGATGGAAGTCATAGTAAGAGACACATGGTTCAAGTCTAACAAAATTAAGTTTTTATAAGGAAAATGGATATTGTGCAGCAGTACTCGGGGTTAGACCCAGCCCTTCTACAAATAGATTAATAAAAATGTTAATTAAAATACTGCACAAAAATCGGGCAGTGAACTAAAGGTCACTAAAGGAATGAGGATGGATTCAGCCAGCTAGGATCATTTCTATTTCCCCCCTAATTCTGCTAGTCATAAAGTTGGATCCTGTGATGCACGGCTGGAGTGGCGCTTGTGAAAAAGAACTCTCTCCCCTCCCACCCCCTCAAAATGCTGCCCCCGGCATTCAGGGGGCTCCAGGAACACCCTGGAGGCAGAGTTGGAATCGATAGTAGAAGATGGGAATGGTCACAAAAATTGCTAACCCTAACCCTTGGCCAAATTGATCTTATTCCAGCAGAAATAATCTATAGGATCTAACTCACTGTTTTGAAAGATTTAAAATTTTACAGTTCTGTGAGGTTATTGATGGAATTGAAGTTTTTCTTTGTTGTCTCTCACATGGTGTTGTCAGAATAGAAGTTCTGAAAGGAATGGCTTCCATTTTTCAGTTTGAGGCGTCACATTCCATTGTTTCCAGGCAGAAATTTGCATCAACTTGTCCCATTTTCCTTCATGTCATGTTATACCAATATGTATTTTACACATGGCTGGTATGCATGCTCCTTTTAGTGTACCTGTAACTTCTAGTTGTGTCTGCGCTTTGCTTGTTTTTAAAAACGGAGAGTTACATTTTCAAATCTTGAGAACTGCCACTGAATTCAATTGGCTTGCCAGCTACAGGTTTGAAAATGTAGGTCTTTTCCTTTGGCCTTGTCTTTGTGCATTCACAGTGGAGACATTTGCATTTTTCAGAGTTCAGTGCATATTGATTGACCTGTTTTTTTAACCCAGTCATGTAATGAAATAAGCCCCAGTGAAGTATGTACACTGAATGAGCGTCAGACATTAACTTTAGAAGGGTAGGAAGGTCAGGGAAATTTAAGTCAGAAAATTGCAGAGAACAGATTAGCAAGTGCCTTGCCATTCAAAATGACAACTACATTGTCATTTTCATTGTGAATACTTTTAGGTTCTATATTGGCTGTGATCTTTGTACTAACTGGTATCATGGAGAATGTGTTGGCATCACAGAAAAGGAGGCTAAGAAAATGGATGTGTACATCTGTAATGATTGTAAACGGGCACAAGAGGGCAGCAGTGAGGAATTATACTGTATCTGCAGAACACCTTATGATGAGTCACAGTGAGTTCTGACAAGAACCTCTTATTTAATTATTAGGTAGCAAACTACTCTGAGTTTGTTTCTTGAACAACAACAAAAAAATGTTCCACATGTTAAATTTAGTAATGTGACTTTTAAAAGAAAATATCTGAAATGTTGCTCTAAATCATGCATGTTTAATACACATGGAAAAGGAGAGCTTATTGTTAATAAAACATTGATATTTAAAGTAGGCTAATTCACCGACCTGTTGCAACCAAGTTCTGACAAAATACCATCACGTGGCTGCTGAAGCTCTTAATTTATTGTAATTAATGTTGTGTTTGATTTAGACTGGAGAAGTGATTATTACATGATAAGGGATATCCGAATGGTATTGAGAAGTCCGTTACGTGTGCTTTCTTTCATAAAATATTGTAGGATTCTTTATTCCAACTTTCAACAAATTCAATAGCCTGTGAAAAACAGTTAATCAGAGTGGAAGAGAAACTTGTGATAACAATTCTGTATGGAAATGTTTGAATTTTGTTTACCTCTGTTTTGTTCCTTTCAGCTTCAGAATTGCTTATGGCTGAAGAGATTTCATTTGCTTGAAATTAATTGTCGTTGATAATGGTGATACTGGCAGTTTTACTTACAGTTTAAACTGTTTATTTTTCATTAATAAATGGGTAGCTTAGTTAGCATTCGTAAAAATTAAGTTACCTGTTTAAATAGAATACAGTTGTTTTTTTAACCAAATGGAAGACTTTCGTGCAGAAGAAAAAAATGTTAAACAGCTGTCTTTGGGATTTTGCAGATTTTACATTGGCTGTGACCGATGTCAGAACTGGTATCACGGGCGCTGCGTTGGTATTTTGCAAAGTGAGGCAGATCTCATTGATGAGTATGTCTGTCCACAATGTCAGTCAACCGAGGATGCCATGACTGTACTCAGCCCCTTAACGGATAAAGATTACGAGGGGCTGAAGAGAGTCCTGCGTTCATTACAGGTAAGATACAAGATTTGGGTCAAGGGAAGCAATTCAGTTTAATCCACCAGCACATTTAAATGGACTTGTACTAGATTGTTACTGTGATAGAATCTAATTAGTTCATAAAGGTGAAAGGCATGATGTATTGTCGAATCAGCTCTAGAATCAGCACCCCACAAACCGAGTGTATGGTTCCGGTTTGTGGATGATACATTTATCATTTGGAGCCATGGGGAGGAAGAATTGATGGGGTTTTTGAATCATCTCAACAACATCCACCTGAACATACAATTCACAATGGAGAAAGAAATCGAGGGAAAACTCCCATTCCTGGATACCTTGGTCATCCGCAAAGCAAACTTTCAGTTAGGTCACAAGGTCTACAGGAAACCAACTCACACTGATCGGTACTTACACAAAAACTCCAATCACCACCCCCGACAGAAAAGAGGCATAATGAAAACATTAGTGGATCGTGCAAGACGGATATGTGAGCCGCAGTTTCTCAATGAGGAAATTAATCATCTAAACCACGCACTTCAGGCAAATGGCTACTCCAAAAATGAAATCCGAAGAGCAATCAAACCCAGGATGAACCAAACAACCAAGGAAAAACAGTCTCCTACAGGAAAAGTGTTTTTGCCATATATCAAAGGAATTACTGATCAGATGGGAAAGCTTATGAAAAAGCATAACCTTCAAGCAGTATTCAGACCCACCCGAAAAATACAACAGATGCTACGATCAGCAAAAGACAGTAGAGACCCCCCTCACCTCTGCAGGAGTATACCGTATACCCTGCAGCTGTGGACAAGTTTACATCGGGACCACAAAGCGTAGCATCCAGACAAGAATAAAAGAACATGAAAGACACTGCAGACTTGGACAACCTGAAAAATCAGCAGTGGCTGAACATAGCCTAACTCAAACAGGGCACAGTATCTTATTCCAGGACACCAAAATACTGGACAACACTTCCAACTACTTTGTCAGACTGCACAGGAAAGCCATTGAAATTCACAAGCATAAGCAAAACTTCAACAGGAAAGAAGAAACCTTAAGAATGAACAGAGCATGGTTTCCAGTTCTGAAAAACACCAGGCTAACAAAACATTCTATCCCCGACAATAGCCCTGCAGAGAAGATTAGCACATCAAGTACCAATCCATATGCAAAAGAACCTCCTCAGGATACAGTGAAGCCTTCCGCCATTAGCATTCCACACCCTGGGAAACTCTTACAGGATGACTCAGCTCAACCCCACCCCTCCTGAGTAGATACAAATGACCTACATCTTTTCCACACTGTGACACTGAGAGATCTCTGTCTTTTGGTGCTACACCTCTGAAGATGCCAGCCACAGCTGCTGGCGAAACGTCAGGAACTACAATGCCAAGACCACGGCAATACAGCCCGGAAAACCCACAACAACCATCGTGAAAGGCATGCTTGAGAGAGGCTCCCACATACTTCCTTTTAAAATCAGAATAGACCTCTTCACAAAGCTGCTTCTTACAAATATAACAAGTCCAGAAGTTTTGAAATACGTGCAATACCTACTTTTAGGGATGTGTACTTTGGTATTTCTAGTTTGAAAATATACCCGAAGAATGCTTTTATCAGCATTTTCAGGGTATATTCAGAAATCTGGATTGATATCAGAGATTCTCAGATATACCATTATCATCATTTTAAATGTCCCAGCAGCATGTTTTTCTTGCTTTTGCAGGCATCCTGGGCAAAAGAAGGGAGGGGGGAGGGAGGCAGTTTTCACAGGCAAATGGTATTGCACGTTGGGGGAGCTCAACTGTCTGTCCAATCACAATGATTCTCTCATAGCCTACAGGAAAAGCTGGCCTCCTGGCTGCAGCTTCAGGGCAAGATTTTTTGGTGTGCATGCTTTTGCCTTCTGTAGTCTGTCTCTGCCTTACCTCTTCTGCCTGCTGCCGGGTTGGTTCTGTTGGGATTTTTTGGGTTTGGCATTGGCTCTGTTGGGCTTTGTTGGTTCGTTTTGCATAGGGAGGTTTTTAGTCAATGGTTGCTGTTGTGTTTGGCTAAGGTTTCTATGCCCCGGAGAAAGCATTGGATTTCTCCCTTCATAAGACACAGTGGAAAGTAGCTGGGGACACCTTGTTTGAGGGCCCATAGAACTGGATTCAGTCTTCTTGAAACTTGGAAGGTCTTTAGCCAGCAAGCGTTCCCTTGCAATTTTGGTGTAATTTGCATGAAAGTCCATAGATTTCCCCATAAGGAATAATTGGCCTGAAAAAGAAACTAGATCTAATACCAAACCAGTATGGGAGGAGAACCCAAATATAGGGGAATACTGATATTTATGGCCTTCACGATACCCAAATCTGAAAAACACAATTTTTTTTCATTTACATCCCTATCTACTTCCTTATCAAACCTAAATTTATTTTACTGCTTTAACAACATAAAACACATCATTTATAACTAACAGTGTATAAAATTGTACTATCTGCCACATTTATGATGAAATTTGTTTTCTGCAAGCAAACTTGCACATATATCCAGTACCAGGAAGAGAGAGATGCAAACTGCTGCCTTGGCAATCATACTTTAGTTTTTGCCATATGAGTTAGGGATCAATAAAAGTTGAGCACAGCAAACACACCTTTTATAGTAACTAAAAATAAGTACATTTGAACAAAAAGAATCTCATACAGTCATCGTGGGGTTAGCAGTAGGGATGTGCGCTTCGGGTTTCCGATTCGGGTAAAATACCCGAATCGGACCTGATCTGTAAAGATTCGGGATATCCAAATCTGGCCCCAATTCGGAAATCCCGAATCAAAGTTTTCTGAAGCATTCGTAATGCTTTGGAACGCTTCGGGGCTGAGTTTAAAGCAAGCAGTGGCGGGGCCCTTTAAACATCAACCCACCCCCAGCCCAGGCCCCCCAGCCCCCACTTACCTTGCAGTCGGCGGCAGCGGTGGCTCTGGCCCTCCCCGCCACCCTGCGGGGCTGCGGAGCGGTGGTGGAGGCGGAGAAAGCCCTTCCTGCCCCTCAAATGGCCATGGTGGCCATTTGAGGGGCAGGAAGGGCTTTCTCTGTTTCCTCCGGCCCTCCTTCCCCTCAAATGGCCACCACGGTGCCGCAGCCATTTGAGGGGTAGGAAGGGCCAGAGGCGGTGGCTCTGGCCTTCCCCACCACCCTGCAGGATCAGGAGGTGGTGCAGCCGCAGAGGAGCCAGCTGGCTCCAGGCCATTGCAGCCTCGTGCTGGTGGCGGCGGGTGGCGGCGGCGACCCGCCGCCCAGCTGATGACCCTCCCATTCTCCCTCTGGCCAGGTAAGTGGGTGGGGGGTGGAAGGGTTACCCCAGGGGGGTGGGGTGGGGTGGAGGGGTTGCCCCACCTCACTTCAGTATGCTCCGAATATTTACGGAGCATACCAAAGTAAGTAAAATACCATAATTCCAAAATGGCTTGCCGCTTCGGAATTATGGTATTTCCGAATTTTTTCCCTGCTTCGGGTAAACCCGAATCTTTTTGTGCTGCACACCCCTGGTTAGCAGCATATTTGCATATTAAGTTATACTTTATAATGTTGAAAACTCTTAACTCTTATAGATAACATTGGTCATATTGAAACAATAAATATGCTTGAAAATATGGAGTATATGTCTACACTGGAAAATGAAACGCAAGCCTAGTGGCTCTTGAAAGGCTAACTGAAATGTTTATTCCAGTCAAACCAGGGGGTACATCCATAGCCATTATCTATGGATGTACAAGCATGTTATAAGCAAGAGAAGGGTAGGAGTGGGGAGAAGTTAACAAAAAGAATCAGCTAGCTGGGATAAATGTTGTTAGTCTTTAGGATGCCTCTGGACTGGCATTTTGTTGTGACTGACTAACACAGCGACCTCTGTGGAGTATTCAGGAATTAGCATAATCTGATGCTGTAGACTTAACATAAAAATCTTCATACTACACATTCTGAGTAAGTATCACCTTGTATTAAAAAAACATTTTGCTCATTCCAAAAAGAGAATCTATTCCTTAAGCATTTTGTTCAGCAGTCCCCTAGATTTCCAATTTTTTCTGTTGGAAAACTTGAAAAAAAGGTCCTCAGGAAAAAAAATAACGTTGTTACCAAATGTTTCTGTTATTTTTCAGGCCTTTACATTTCTACTTCTGCCCTGTCCCGGTATGATCAGCAAAACAACACAACCACCATTTAACGTTAAAGAACAAAATCTATCGAGTACAGCAATTATATCAATGAACATAAATCTTACAGTGTAGTGTCTGTAATGATTCACTGTATCCCTAGGCACAAAGCTCATTTACACCGTGGTCCATTGTGTTAATTACAGTTGTCTGTCCCAGTATGATGGCAGGTCACATATTTTAGGATCGGAGTGAAAGCGTTTGATTCAGTAAGTGAAATAATGCATCTTGTTGCCTTTTCCCAAACAGGCTCACAAGATGGCATGGCCATTTCTAGAACCGGTGGATCCCAATGATGCTCCAGATTATTATGGCGTTATCAAAGAACCTATGGGTAAGTGTCTTCTTGGGCATCGGAGTTTGCTGGTTCCCATGGCTACTTGTCTGATAGTTAAATTAAATTATAAGCCTGCAAATGGCATCCATTTCTTAAAAACTATTTTCATAGAGTGCTTAGTTGTAGATGCTATATAAACTGTCGTTATTGTGGTTTTCAAATTAATAATAAACTCAGAGTGCTTTAGCTTAGAAGAATCTTCATTACATAGCGGAATAGCTGACTATTTTGTAGGTTTATCATGAGAGAAATCTATAGATTTCCATGATGAAAGTATGCTTGTTTCAAAATCTGCAAGCTCTATTTTAGCGCCAGTTTCCCACATCACAAGTGAACAGAAATAGAGCCTACTGGATCAGACCACTGGTCCATCTAGTCCAGCAGACTGTTTTGCACAGCGGTCAACCAGTTGCCCTGGTGATAGCTGTATTCATGTAAGGAAACGCTGCATGTTTATAGATCTGTGAAGGTGAAACAGCCCGTGTCGAGAAGCTTGCCCGGTGACTTCATTAGGTTCACTGCATTAGATTTCGGCCCAGTCAAGGCTGATTGGCTGGCCACGGCATTCCAAGCCTAAAATACCACTGCAGCCCCACAGAGCCACCTGGGGGGTCCCTGGGCTGGAGGAGAAGATGGTGGCTTCCTCGCACCATGAGCCCTTCCAGTCCTACGGACCTGCAGGTGGAGCCGCAGGTAATTCTGGGGCTGGGGCTTTCATATAGATACATTGATTTTATTGGTTATAGAAAATGTATACATATATTTATGTTTAAAATAAAAATGCATTCACATAGCAACCCTCAACAAGGCTTTGTTTCCTAAGGATTGGTAGCCCAAGTAGAATCGGAGGGCAAGGTGAATGTTGAGGAAAACGGCTTGTATAGATTTGAGAAACTGATCTGTTCTCACTGTGTGTATGACTGTGAGGCGAGATCGTGGATGGTGTGTCTCTCCCCCTTCCCTGTACTCACAACCCCTACCTTTCCATTTAGCTGCTTTTTCCTTTTCATTCTTGGTGCTCACCCTAGTAGTTACAAAACTGGATCCTTTGTCACGGTTTGTTCTCTGTGGGGCAGGATGTGTATGTCAGTGGCAATTAACTGATGTATCTTAACAAGGTTCTGAAATGAAATAACGAGCAATCAGTATAAGCCAAATGAGCCGCTAATTAAGCATGTTTATAGGAACTTTTCTGTTAAAGTAATTTAAGAAAGGGAAACAAAGACAGGGTTTTAAGGATGTCAGATCCAAGCAGTCTTTAATTGGAATGCCAGTGAGCTTATTAAATTCTCCATAAAGGAATCATAATGCCCTAATAAGAGGCACACATGCGCCCCCTCCCAGCCTCAGAATTATGTGTATCAGTTGCAAAAGGGTGGGAGGGGGGGCTGTTTAGGGTTTTATTTCATTCTGTATGCTTTAAATTGTGATTTGCAAACTGTCTTCAGCTGTGAGGAAAGGCAGAATATAAATACTTAAATAACTAATGAACTAAAATACTTGCTAAATAGTCCAACCCCTCTTGTTCTTTTTGACTTCTCTCCTTGTCACATTACAAAACACCCTAAAGTAAATGTTAATGAAATTGAGCATGAGGAGAATTGCACAAGTTACTGAAAGCTTGTTTTTTATTAACGTTTCCTTATTTTAAAGACCTTTCCACCATGGAGGAAAGAATATTAAATCGTTACTACAAAAAAGTGACAGAATTTGTGGCCGACATGACCAAGATTTTTGATAACTGTCGTTACTACAATCCAAGCGACTCTCCCTTTTATCAGTGTGCAGAGGTTCTGGAATCCTTCTTTGTGCAGAAGCTAAAAGGATTCAAAGCAAGCAGGTAAGCCCCTTTTATCCCTAACAGATTTTTGGTATTTGGCATGACGTGTATTTTACTGCTGGAAATTAAAGTTTCTAGTTTTAAAATCTGTTTTCTCTCAAAACCTTTGACACTAAGCTAGATCCTTAATCTGTCCATCTGAACTTATTAAAAGCATTCTTATGAAGAAGTTTTTGTTCACATTCTTACATATTGAGATTTTTAATTCGCAAGGAAACTGAACATTGGCAATCCAAGCCGGTTTTGCACATTACAGGGATCGTGCAGCTGAAATGATAATTGAGGCAGAGCAACAGCTAAAAATTTTAAGTTCCATGGATTTCAGTGGAGAGTTAAATGCTGACTGGGTGGCTATTTCATTTTAATCAGTACAATTGTGTTCAGATTTGCTTAATGGTGTCCTTGGTGAAAAAAATTCCACATTCATTCCCGAGTAACGAGAGTTGCTCCTTCCCCATTTGGAGTTTCACTCAAGGGGGCTGCTAGGGATGTGCTCTGGCTGCTCTTGCTTATCCCCAGAAAAGTCACGCAGGCTCCAAAGAGGAGTAGCTCAAAGCCCAGGAGGAGATGCCCGCATAGCCGCACCAGCAGCTGCTGCTGCTCACAGTAGTGGCTGTAGTCTGTTGGAAGGTGGGTTTTCATTGCCTACCGAGTAGTTTTCTAAAAGGGGGAACGACCAGTTGTAAAGGAAAGCTGCCGATGAGGTGACACCTGTTCAGAATGTCAGGCATTCCTTTTCATCCTTTGTTTTACTACCAACTTTTATTTGTTTGGGCAGCAGCTCCTCATTTATACCACCCATGTTCTTTTTTTGCAGATTGTGATAACTGTAATGTGCCTTTCTAAATGGAATCAGAACTGGATGTTTTGCTTGCTTTTTCATTGTACAGTGTGATCCACTGGTTGTTGTTTTTTTTAATCCGCATTTGCTGTTGACCTGCAACGTTTGCTTTATGTGGAAGCAAACATATTGTTAGCAGCTGTGCTGGAAAACAAGATGAATATTGTATCCAAATGAAGTTCAGGAATAGTCAGGGAGGCTATGTAAAATCAATTATTTCCTTTCCATAATAAAAGCTATTAACCTACAAGTGAATTTGCTCAATTCTAACAAAAATTTGCATTTTTACCAATAAGTATGCATTTATTCATGCCCTTTCCAAAGCACTGTAAATTAGATACGTATTATGCGTACTTCTTTTTGTAAATTATTATGTGGTGTTTCTGTGTTTGGGGATAGTCCAGTTGATCATCATGTTTTCAGACAGAACTGAAGGTGTCTGTGTAGCAAAAGATCAGAGGTTCTTTCTGTGTCTGTCTGTAAAAGATGAACATCAACAGCAACGTGGCTGTTTTCTTAGCTGAGTGACAGGCCCTCAGCATCTGCTTACAGCAGCAGAGGTCTCTTAAATCAAGGGTGCTTCATTGTTCCCTTTTTCTGCATTCTGCAGGTCTCATAACAACAAACTGCAGTCTACAGCTTCTTAAAGTTCCACGTGTTACCCTAACACAAAGAGCAAGAATCTGGTTGTCTGAATTTACTTGGGAAGCCAGAGGTTATTGGTCAGGTTGTCCTGACAACGTCTTGATGTAAACTGCATTTTTATCAGTCACATCGGATTATATTCTTGGCTAATTTTTGTCCAAAGGACAAAGTAACGAAAATCAGCCGCATCGTTTTCTTGTTGAGATCAAATTGTGCTATTGTAGCAGAAACAGGAGAACATTTTGTTGAAGGACAAGAAAGAGACAAAGCAGGAAGAAGATACAGTGAAATGGGGTCAAGTTCTCGCTCCATGGAAATGCCACATCTGTTCTTCAGTGAAGAAGCTGGTTTAAAGTCCACACAGTGAACTTTTGACTGTATTTATTTATTGTTGCAAAAGGACGCTTTTTTATTGCTGCCCTCATTTGTCAGCTAATTATTTTTTTCTTATAAAGCCCCCAACCCCACCCTGGTTATATGTAACCCATTCTGTATCTTACCATGATTCCTGTAGGTAAAAGTACAAGATGACCTCTAGATGTCTTTTCTTTCTATGAAAGGAGCTGCTATGTACACATGTGCACAAACAAACTGGGAATCAACAATGAGTTTATTATTCATGGTAGATGAAAACAATTAAGCTTGCATAAAAGTTGGGCTAAAGTGGTCATGGACTACAGACTCTTTTGCCTTGAATATAACAGTACAATTTGTCATTTACTCTGCACCTGACCGATATGAGTAAAATCTATTTGAAGGTATCTTGTTTGTAAACATTTGTCAGATTCTAATTTTTTTCTTTTTGTATTAAAATTCAAAATATGGATGTATATTGAAACAAAATAAATGGAGATCAGTTGTTCTCTCCACACATGTAGGTGTCTTTTGAATGTTTGCGAGATTTTGGCAATTTGTTCTGAAGTGTAAGCATTCTGAGATAGGAAGGAAGGAAAAGTGGGACGTGGGAAAGTACAGAAAAGCTCCAGGTGTGATTTTACAAAAATTTTAATGAACTATAGTAAGTCCACAACGATGCTACAAATTTTGTATTGATAATGAGATTGTGTGAGACCTTTCACTGCCCACTGCTAAATGAGATAGTAATAGGCAAATGATCTTGTAGAATTAAAAAAGCAATGTATTTTATTTCGTGTCTTCTGTACTAGGAAAGAGATGTAAAAATAAGCCAACAGAGGAAGATGGGCTTAATTAGGGTGAGGGCTTAATTAGGGTGCCTGATCAGTTTCTTGCACTGCTGATGACGATGGGTGCATCAATCCAGCAGCAGTTTGTGTTTCTGTAGCTCTATACCCATTTTGACCAGATTTTGCACTAATTCACGATTTTGTCCTTTAGTGATCTGGAATTTATCTGATCATGGATAAGCTTTCCTTGGGTTTAACCTCACCCCGCTATGCAAAAATCTTTTCTGTTACTTTCTTAAACACTGCTATTGACCACAATTTTCTTACAAGTACCGGCTCAGGTGTATAGATTCTTTCGGGTTAATTTTGCCTAAAAAAAGCCTATGATTTTGTACATAGCTGCTGTCATTTAGCCAATGTGAAATCAAAAGGAAGTTAATTGTTCATTGTGAAAAGAGCATCCATTTATGTTTCTTAGAAACTAGAGGAGGGGAGAGAGTACTGTGTTTTAGAATATGTCGTCTTAGGACTTTTTACAAAAAGATGCTACATATTGTATGCATTATGTTTATAAAAGAAGGAAAATTTTCAATCTTAACCCTACAAATACTGTCTCTTCTCCATATTTCTGTAATATTCGTACATATGGCTGACATTGAAAAAACCATATTGAGACAAGAATTTCCTACACATAGGCAATAGATCACTGTTTTTAACAAATTGTGAAAAACTGGAGATTAACTTTTGTACATAATAGGACATTTCATCTTAGATAAATAAAGTAATGTTGGACATCAGATTTGGTGGATTTCCTAAAGAAACAGTAGTTGTTTAGAATGATCTATGTAGCACTAGGCGTTTGCATATTGTGCAAAAGTTCTTGGAAATTTTTCATATAAATAATTATGAAATGAGGAAAATACTACTTTCATACACTTTTTACCAAGCCTCATCATTTTTCCTACTACTTTGTAATATATAAAGACAGTTCTTAACTGTATCAACTATGGTAATTTTTAGTTTTTTGAAAAGTTTTATTTATGAGCCAGTGTAATGTGTGTACATTTTAAATACCACTTCTGTAAAAGGAATAAAGAAAATTATACTTTACTCAATTTTTTAAATCAAACCATGTGCAAATATTTGCTTTCTTCCCCCTTCGTAGCACCTCTGTTGGTTATTACAAACTCTCAGTTCACTTAACTGAGCCATGCTTTGATGTGAATATAAAGTGTCATGAAGTAACTGAGGTTACTTCTTACTCACAGCTCCTCAGTCAAGTTGAAGGATTTGGTGTTCCATGCCTAAATAAGAGTTCAAAAGCTTCCAAATGCTTGTTGGTTGTTTTGTGTTCATGATGGATTAGGGTTTATTAACGGAGGCTCAGCTTGGAGTGGTGTCATCTTGAACAGCTGCAGCGTGTTTATACCGCTATGAATGAAATGCGGCACGGAGTGAAATTTTATAGATGGTCCTCTGAGGTGAAAAAAACTACAAGTCTGATCCATGGGTTAGATTCGACACATGCATCTCTTGCCAAGTAGAAAGCATTTTCACTCATGTAAGGGGCGTCTGCAATTTTCATGCGTAATTACAGGTTCCTGTACCACATCTCACTGTGTTCCCAACCCTCTTTTCTGTGGGCAGGAAACTGCAGCAAGAAGGCTAAGCTGGGAAGAAACTATTCCATGTGTAGAACTTGACTTGCAGTCCTTGAATCCCAATTTATGAACAGAAATATATTACAAGATCACAGTCATTTTTAAAATAAAAAAACTCGCTGGTGGCAAATCATTTTATGATTTCAGAGGTTTCGTTCCTTCCTTTGGCTAAATTAGTTGTCTCGGTGTGCTACTTACTTTTGATTTCACAAACAT
Organism: Eublepharis macularius; assembly: GCF_028583425.1. NCBI lineage: Eukaryota > Metazoa > Chordata > Lepidosauria > Squamata > Eublepharidae > Eublepharis > Eublepharis macularius. The sequence continues at coordinate 13,263,316 of NC_072793.1, read as the reverse complement.
TTCTAAATTTTATTTCATTCTCTTTAATATGGTCTCTTCTGAGTGATAGGTATGTAGGAAAAAGATCGATTAAAAGAGGAATCTTTCCCAGAATATTTAATAGCAATTTGTGCACTGAATTCCAAATGTTGGAAGGTATAGTTGCTACTTTTGTTCATGTGTGTGCGCATGTGCAGGATCTTACAGTAGATTTGTGAAAATGGGTCAAAGTAAACTGGGGAGGGGGAGGGTCCAGTTGCTGGGGGAGGGGGGGGTCCAGTCTGGGAATGGGGATAAGTGCTAATATAACCAGGATTTTCCTTCTAAAAAGAAAGAAAATGAACTCAAAAGTGAAATGTAAACAGTGTTTCATATATTTATAATGTGCTAATACAGACTTGTTGATACTATTAAAGAAAGTTACTGTTACTACATGAAGAGCCCTGTTGTGGTGGTAAGCGGCAGTACTGCAGCCCAAGCTCCGCTCACGACCTGAGTTCGATCATGGTGGAAGCCGGGGTCAGGTAGCCGGCTCAAGGTTGACTCAGCCTTCCATCCTTCTGAGGATGGTAAAATTTCCTGTATGCTTCAGAAAAATACTCTCAGGAAAGTTTCCTGGGGGTAAAGTGTAGATGACTGGGGAAGGCAATGGCAAACCACCCCGTAACAAAAAGTCTTATCAAGAAAACGTTGTGATGCGACGTCCCCCTATGGGCCAGTAATGACTTGGTGCTTGCACAGGGGAGTACCTTTACTTTTTTTTTTTTTTTTACTGTTGCTGTCTTTCTTCACTAGTAGACCTGTTAATCTGGCTGTAAGCTGCAAAATGATTAATATTAAATGTGGCATACCTATCGCCAAATAAGTTATTTTTCTGAAGCATACAGGAAATTTGGCAGCAAACAGAGAGGTAATATATTTTGTTATACCACATTATATAATACTTAAGGGGGATAAGTGGAGTGAAAAGCTGGAGAGGAAGCTTTTTGGTTTCCTTGTTTATAAATTTCTGAAATGTGTTATTCTAACCAGGAATAGTTGCATTTTTAAAATTACAACCTGAATTTGCAGAACTGATAACAGAAAAAAAAAAGAAGTGGTCTCTTTGCCAAATAATAGTGCACTATTTTTTAAAGTCTCCTTACTTCCAAGGAGAAGGCAAGACTGCTCTTGCCAGTCTTCTATCTTTATTTATTTATTTCCATTTATATCCCGCCCTCCCTGCAAGCAGGCTCCTGGGCAGTTCACAACAATAACAGATACAAAGTTAAAAACTCTGTAAAAAAGATAAATCATAAATCACATAAAAATCAGCAATTAAAAGACATCAACTATAAAGTCTCACTGAGGCTGTAACCAGGAGTCATTTCGTAGAAAAAGAGCTGTAGGGACTCATTAGCATAACTCATTAGCATGTGCCACACCCTTGCCAGCACCGGAAGTGTGTCATTAGCATAACTGATTTGCATATGCTACGCCCCCCTGACTTCACCTATCCTGGCTGTTTTGGACCCAATCCTGGCCGTTCAGGGCTGAAATTGGGCCCAAAATGGCAAAAAGAAGCCGAAAATGGCCAAAAAGGGGCCTAAAATGTTCAGGATCGGGCCGCTACTGAGCTGGAGAGTGATCCACCACCCGTCATAGGCCCAGTGCGGGCCAAAACGGGCCCAAAATGGCTGAGAGTCAGGTGGGTGGGGGCACCTGTCATGTGACCTCTGGGGACCTGCCGGAACTGCATTCCTGAGCGTTCCCCCTCAAAATGAGCCCTGGCTGTAACAAAGCTACAGGGTGCAGCCAATGTAGGTCTACTGAGCACATCTAGGGCAGCACAGAGTGGAGAACGGGCAGTCAGGAGAGATGGTATTGGTCCTGCTCTGTGTGCCCAAAACTAAGAAAGTGTACATGTCCCAATATATTGACTGTGAGAGAAATCCTGTGCAATTCAGTAAGATTTCCATAGTATTCTGCTGACAACCAACATAGTAGCAAAGAGAATTAGCTGTGAACTAGAAACCCCCAGTTAAGATCTCACTGTTGAGATCACTGGGTGGGCTTGGATCCCTCAAATGGAGGCATATGCCTCTTGTGTAAGAAGCTCTTTCACTAGTGGAAGAGACTTGCACCAGGGAAAGAACTGTGTGTTGAGGGAAGGTACACCTCTCTTAGCGGAATGGATGCACTATCAGTCTGTGTACATGTGAATATTATCCGCAACGGAGGAATAATATCAATCTGTCATACAGGACTGTTCTAAGAATTCCTGGGATAATGGCTGAGAAAAGCATCGGATCTAAACCACTCCGCTTTAAACCACAAAAGGAAGGGGAAAAAATAGCTGCTAGTGTTTGTCTGCACACCCTTGTGCAAAAAATGCACATGATGCTCTAATAGGTCATTTCTATGGCAGTTTTATGCTTCCATTTGTAAAAGTGGTTGCACGACTTTAGATCTGCTTCTTGTGTACAGTACTTGAAGCATGAGATTTTAAAGAGTCCTTCCGTGTGTGTAAGAAGCAAAAGGACAGCTGTGTAAATATTAAGGTGTATTATTGTAGCCAATAGTTTAGTAACAGGGGAGATGCACATAACTAAAAAATAAATCTCAGTCAAAGCAGGCAAAGAAATTAATAAATGAAGAAAATGCTTTGTAAGTAGAATCCTTGGATCAAATAATGGAATGAGTTTGCAAAGATCTGCAGTGTAATTGACATGCTCTTTAAAACTTATTTCTGGGTCATTCATTTTCTGAGGTGCATGGACAGCTACCAACTAATGAGGCACCATCAAAAGTAAAATTTGGAGAATGAATTGCAAATACATAGGGATGCTGTAACAATTCAGCCTTTCTGCTTGAAATGGAAGCTTTGTAGGGGCTTGTAATCCGGCATCACAGGCATTCAGACTAGTTAAATATAGAAAATAGTCTGAATAAATGTAGGGAAGAATAGTATTCAGATTCCCCCCTCCTCCTCCCACTGATCTGGGCTGCTGCCAGAAGTTTCATTTTGAAAAGATGCCTTCATTCAAGATGTCTTGGAAAATTTTCAGCTCTGACATCTTGATTGTAATTGTGTCATTTTCCTCACAATATCTTAACTGACTGCATCCCTTCCTATTAGAAAATCATGACACATCTAGCAAGGAGACATTTTTAATTATCTTTTGCCAGTGTACGGTTACAGTTTTTCCTAGGTAATTCCAGCCGCCACTTGTTATTGGATGGTTAAAGGACTTCAGAGTGCTAGTGAATTCCTCCATTCCCTTTCCATCTCTCATCAAGCAGTCTTATTTCCTTGACATTTTATTCTTACTCATCTTTGCTCTCCTGTTAAATGAGTTGAAACTGATTTTTTAAATTGCTTGGACCTCTCATATTACCTAAATAAATAATAAAACGTTGCAGCTAGTCCTACAAACTCTAGATATTTTCCTTTAAAAGCGGCTAAATCCTGTGAATTATTGCTGATTATGTAAAGTTTCAACCTTTAATACGGATACCTGGTACTTATATAAAGAACAATGTCAAAGATTTAATTGCCAGTTCTTGATGTTCTCTCAAATCTTTGAGTAATTTGTTTTCCTAAGCTAATGAAACTGCTAATGAAAATGACAAACACAGAGACAACTATTTGCATATTCAGTTCCTATTTGTAAGGGACTAATTGGTGCAATGACTAGATGAAGAACTTGTTTACCGAAGATGCTTACACAGGAGAGAGAGAGAAAGAGTTAAATGCTCACACTCTGACCTGCATGTCAGGGAGTAATTACATCTGAAGTGGAGGATGACTCTGATCCCCTGCATTTTGTATGTGGCCAAGGTAAGGTTGAAACACCAAGGATTTCCCTGAATAAGCAAAAAGGAAGAGGATTTTTTCCAGTTGCAAATACTTGCACATCTGCCTTCTTAGCTACCACATAAGAAGATCAGTGTTTTCCTGCAACATTAGGGTTTGATTATTTTACAAAATGGTAAATCATAGGTGTTTTCAGACTATATTATCCTACCATATAAAAGGCAAACCGTGTTTTAGACAACTCACTTCCTACCTTGGTGCGCCTCCAGAGGGCGCTGCTGCGGAGGGAAGCCCAGGTGAGGCAGTTTGTCCCTCCAGAGAGCGTTCCACGGTGGGAAGCCCAGACCAGGATCAGGCACTGAATAGGAGGCAATGCCTGTCCACCCTTAACCCGGCCGGGATCAGGAGCAGAGCAGGTGACAATGCACACCCCTCATTCACCCAGACAGGATCAGGTGCAGAGCAGGAGGCAATGCCTGCCTCCCTCCTTCACCAGGCCGGGATCAGGAAAAGCAGGTGGCCCGCCCCCACTTCAACCCACCAAAATCAGGCGTGGAGCAGCTGGCAATGCCTGTCCCCCTTCACCCATCCGGGATTAGGCACAGAGCAGGAGGCAATACCCACTTGCCCTCCCTCCCCTTTCTAGAACCTGTTGTATTTTTTCCTACAACAGGCTTTGTTGCTAGTATATATATAAATATGTATAAAATAAAGCAGTCTTGTTCTGAAGCCCGTTAAAGCAGTTGGATAACTTCATTTCAGTTTTAAGAACTGGAAACTGATTTATTCAATAACGTAATCTGGAAAGTGCACAGTATGGTCTCTTAGTATTCCTGCACAAGAAACAAATAGGTGTTTGTTAAGTGTATATCATAGCATTTCATCATTCACATAGACATTTGCAGAGGTCTTCAGCAAGAACCGTTCCTATTATGTTGATTTTTTCACCTGTAAAAATGTACCAAACCTCAGATTGTTTTTGGATTAAATGCTTGTCCTCCTGAAGTAATACGATTAAAAAGAAATATTGCTAAAATAGCAGGAGTCCATCAATGCTTACATTAAGAGTAAGACATTCCAGCAGAAAACACATGTCTCTGTACCTCTTTACTGTTTGCCATTAGGCAGGAACCATTTTTTTTTAATTATTTATAGAGAAGGTATATCAAATTGTGATGAAAGCAGGGGCCATTTTTTTCTGACAGAAGCACCCCCGAACTGCATGGACTGTGGCCGTGCTGCCTCCTCAGCTGCAGGCACGATGAGCTGCTGCTTGAACTTTCCGATCCCGCCTCTTGTTGAACCTTTTCACGTAACTCCCGCTCCAAAGCAGCCCATCTCCAGGTCTCAGATGCCCTCTTAGATGCTCTTGCAGAGCTCTCGGCAACTGCCGTCTCCTGTGGTAAATATGGCCCATCACGATGTATCTGCTGCCTGAAAAACATAAGCACCTCTGAGAAAGCCTGCACGGTCTAGTTGGACTAGGACCTGGTCCCCAACCTGCCATGGAAGTTTGCTGGGTGACTTCAGGCTAGTCATAATCTCTCAGCCTTACCTACTTCTCAGGGTTGCCGTGAGGAGAAAAGAAAAAGGTGTAACCTGCTTTGGTTCCCCACTAGGGAGAAAGACGGGGCATAAATGAAGTAAACAAATATAACAGTCAGTGGTTGGGGTAGAAAATGTGCCGATTCCTTAGCTGGTGCTTTACCTTTTGGATTGTTTTGACTCAGAAAACAAGTATTGGCCTTTAGGGGAGGGTCCCTGTTATCCATGCCTTCAGCAGTCACCATGTTTCCTCTGAATCCCTAGCTTTGGGATCCCTTGCCCACATCACTCTACATCACACAGTTCCTCCGATAGACCATGTTACTAAGCAGGGTTGACTGTGTAATAGTGAGATTGATGGCACACATCCAAAAGGGAAATGTTCAGGGCTTTTTTTCAGCAGGAACGCGGGGGGACGGAGTTCCGGAACCTCTTGAAAATGGTCACATGGCTGGTGGCCCCGTCCCCTGATCTCCAGACAGAGGGGAGTTGAGATTGCCCTCCGCGCCACTGGAGCGGCGCGGAGGGCAATCTCAACTCCCCTCTGTCTGGAGATCAGGGGGCGGGGCCACCAGCCATGTGACCATTTTCTCCTAGGGCAACCCACTGAGTTCCACCACCTCTTTTCCCAGAAAAAAAGCCCTGGAAATGTTACGGATGTTACATCTGTAACTGCACATTTGTTGTTCAGTAATACCTGCTTCATCACCCAAAGACAGCTTTATTCGAGTAACCTGAAGCAAGTTGGGAAAAAAGTACTTTAGCTTGGATCCCACAGGCGGTCGTCCGCCAACATAATGGCACCTATGCTAGGGCTGGACCCAACCAACGTTTCTGCTGTTGAAAAAGGACCTCCCCAAAAGGGTATACTGAGAATCACAGGACTTGTGCGTGCCGTGTTCAATGGTGGCTCTAGCATGGAGAAGGAATTGGGGTGAGACTGAGTGAGAAAGTTGGCTGGACCCAACCCATTGCCCCCTCCCACTTCGCCCCCTGCTATTATTAAGTGCCCTTTGATCCCTCGGGAGCAGAATTTCAAGTACCTCAAGGGGACCGTGGTGCAGTGGGCAAGAGGAGGCAGGAAAGTCCAATCCCATGAGCTTTTCTCTCTATGTTTTAAACCTCTTTGGTAACTAACAGTTAAATTCTAAGCAGAATTACTCCAGTCTATGCCTGTTTCCTTTTTGTACATTAAATGAAAAGAACCCACTTCCTGTTTTTTTCCCTATAGGTAACCTGAACAAAGAGTATAAAAAGAGAGAACGCATTACCAAGTTTGAAGTCCGGACAGGGTTTGCTGCAGTTTAAGGCATCCACGACTAGCATGTGAACTTGAAAGAAGAAGCCATCAGGGTTGATGAACAGGCGATTAATCTTGTACAGTCCATTGCTGTTTACCAACAACATCACCAAGCGCATCCCTTTCTGTACCACGTTGACATCATGAACAATCCCGTTCACCGCTGTTTTTAAAAAAGAAAGGGGCTGCTGTTCCAGTGGGCTGCTGTTCCTTATCTTGTCATGATGCGAAGCTAATTGAAACCAGCAGCTACTGAATAAAAACATTCGTTCTCACTAAACTCTCAAGTATGCAATGGAAGGAGAGTATGGCTGATTCCGCACACGTTGGATAATGCACATTCAATGCACTTTAGCAATCGTTTGGAAGTGGATTTTTTGTTTCGCACGTGAAAAATTCAGTTCCAAATGATCTCTAAAGAGGATTGGAAGTGCATTATCCAACGTGTGTGGAATCAGCCTACATGTTATATAAGAAGCTGCCCATATCTTGCACCTGCAACTTGCCAAGTTTATCACTTGTAATTCTTGCAAACCCCAAGCATGTCACTGTTCATGTGGCCCTGTAGCTGGACCCAGCGGGGAGGCATTTCCTAGCATTCCTGCTGCACAAAGAGCAAAGTAATGTGACTGTTGTAAAGTACACGCCCTTTCTCTCCTAACATGAGAGAAAGAAACCTCACATATGGATGAAGCTTAAAAGAAGGATGGAGCTAGACGTTTTACTGTCTCAGGGCATATTTATTTCATCCCAGCTTAGCCAGATAGTTTAGAGTGAGTAACATTTTCAATGGCACGTTGTGCCATTACAGCTGGTACAAAATGCAGTGGCGCGTGTTATTACGAGAGTGCCAAATAAGGCGCATATAACACTTACGTGAGCTGCATTGGTTGCCAGTGGAGTACCGGATCAGATTCAAGGTTCTGGTATTGACCTATAAGGCCCTGTGCGGACTGGGACCAGCGTATCTACAGGACCGTCTCTCCCCATATATTCCCCAGAGGACACTCCAATCAGGGGACAAACAGCTGTTGGTGGTCCCTGGCCCCAAGGAGGCCCGCCTAGCCTCAACTAGAGCCAGGGCCTTTTCGGTCCTGGCTCCCACCTGGTGGAACGCTCTGTCTGCTGAAATCAGGGCCCGGCAGGACCTACTATCTTTTCGCCAGGCCTGCAAGACAGAGTTGTTCCGCCAGGCATATGGCTGAGGCTGGGCCTCCGCCGGCCTGGAAAAAAGGGGTGTATAAAACCCTCCCTGTGAAGGCTGCCCACCATCCTGTTTTAAATGTGTTGTTTTTAATGTACATGAATTTTTTAATCGTATTTTAATTGTATTTTTAATATTTTGTTATCCGAACTGAGCCCGCTCGTGGGGAGGTCAGAATACAAATTTGAAAAAAAATAAATAAAAAATAAAAAATCATATCTTGATCTAAATTAAATACAAAGAATGACCATATTATTAACCTTTTAAAAAAGTTACAAAGGGTGAGTTGTAGGTGGGTTGTTGCAAAATATTATTCCAGAAGTCTGCTGGAAATTAGACCTGAGGACGATGTTATGAGGGCCCCCATCCCATAATACCACAGCAGCGCAGAGGATGGGTATGTAAAGTTGCTCAGCATTTTGCAGGAACACAAAACCCATACACAAAAGAGAGAAATGCCATTTGAAACTTTACTTATATTTGATCTATACCCCATATGTACCCCACCCTCATAGGACATTGGCTCCTAGGCCCGCTTGCTACCAACTAAAGACCAAGCTAGAAGTGACGAGTTACATTTGGATGGCAAGTGAACAGACTCACATGTATTCCTCCCTGTTCACTTGCGCTCCACTTGCACTCCACTCAATCATGTAGTGGAGGAATACATGTGAGTCTGTTCACTTGCCATTCAAGTGTAACTCGTCACTTCTAGCTTGCCCTAAGATCTATCATTTAATATTCACCTTTATATGGTGCGAGACATAAAATGGAAATGAGCTGGAACTAACTAACCCAGAGTTTAGAAAAGGATGTGCTTCTGTTACGGGAGCCAAGATAATTATTTTGTGCATACTGTCTAACAATGGCTTAGACTTCCCCAAGCCTGGAGGAGGGACTGAATGTGCCAGTAACAACTGCATGCAGAGTACATAGCATACACTTTGCCGTGCCCGGTTAGGTGCAGCTGGATGATCTTACCAAATTCACTGGTGCAGTAGGCCTCCACTTCCTCACGGTCCCTCCTGCAATCAGTCCGACACACTTCTGTATTGTCAGCATCTGTAGCAAGGACAAGAGGCAAATGGCTGGCAGTTAAAGCTGTACTTGCTCAAAAGGGGGGGGGGGGTCAACATTGAGAGCGCTCAAGCATTGGTGCCTTAAGGACCACATTCAGCTGCATCACAGGAAGCTCCAGCAGGCCCCTCACCTCCAACAGTTCCTGCTGTGACTGTGCCCTCATATGCCTCTGTTGTTCTTCCCCAATCTTCTATATATATAAAGACAAGCATCTGACTGACTCATCAATGCCCAGCCCAAAACCCTGGACCTAGAAAAATCAAATTTGGGGAGAACGTTCCTTTCATGATGTAGAGGCTCACTAAGAAGGGATTTTAAGAAATTCGCTCCCTAAGGGGGTAAAAAGGGGTCAAATGTGTTTTCCCATAGGGATACAGCTTCCCTGTGTGTGCTCCCACCCACCAACTGCCAACTCAACCACTCTTCCCTGAGGACATTTGCATATGCGGCCTGATTGGTCATCATCCCAACATTCTAAATAGTATGCCGGACACATGCAGTACCTCAGGACACATTCAATGACTTCCAGTCATTGAATGTGTCCTGAGGTAAAAATACACCTCCCTCTAGGGTTGCCAATCTTCCTGTGGGGCCTGGCTTTCCTGTGTGGCTAGCAGGCTGATGGGTCAGCTGTGGAACTCTGGGTTCTGAGGTAAAAATCAGGTAAAGGAAACTGCAGACAGTTGAAGAAAGACAGTACAAGACTCCTGAAAAGGGATTTTATATAAAAGTCAGTATGGCAACTGAGTTTTTAAATGTTCATGGGGAGATAGTGCATGACCTTTCTAGGGGCCATTTCAATGCGAACCTCTCACGTGAACCTGCTGAAGTGCACACCACACCACCCCTCCTTCAGTCCAACTCCACCTCACACCTCTTGCAGCCATCACCTCTTACTGCCCCCAAGAAGCCTCCTGGCAGACGTTGTGCAAGATATACCAATGTTAAAAGGAGGAAGCAACTTAGAGATGCAGCAAAGAAATATGCACATCGTACTCCAGCAGTGCACTGAGCAGCAGTGGCCAAGTACCAGCAAGTCCCAAGTCCAAGGGAAAGGTGACCATCCCTGCAGGCCTGGGCACAGTAGTGACGACCCTAGCAGACCTAACAGCCACAATAGACCCTAATATCGCCACTGTCACGGAGAAGTCCATGGACTGGCAACATGAAATTTGGGGAGAACATTCTTTTCATGATGTAAACACCCACTAAGAAGGGATTTTAAGAAATTCACCCCCTAAGGGGGTAAAAAAGGGTAAAATATGTTTTCCCAAAGGGTACAACTTCCCTGTGTGGCTGGCAGGCTGCTGCCTGCTGGCCCCCCCTGCCCACTGCCAGCTCAGCCACTCTTCTCTGATTGGGCCAGCCTTTCAAGGTCATTTGCATATGCAGGCTGATTGGGGCTCACAACATTCCACACCTCATCCCCCCCTCCAAGACAGTTGGAACACAGAGGTCATTTGCATGTGCAACCTGATTAGTCCTCACCCCCCACATTCTAAACAGTATGCAATTGCTATTGGGAGTCTTTGAATGTGTCCTGAGGTAAAATGCATCTCCCAGTCTTCCCTAAAATTTCACTAGGGTTGCCAACTCAAAAACAAACAAACTCACAAACCAAAAAATGTTACATACCCATAAGTATTATAATTAGATTTAAAGTAGTGAAATATCATATCGAAGCAAGGGCATCAAGCTAGTACATTATAAGACATCTTGCTGCTTGTTTTGTTTTGAGCATATTGTAAGCACACTGTTAAGCTTTTTGAGTACACCCATTAGAATCCTGGTTAATTTGATTACATCTTCCTCAGGGCCATATTATTCATAAGGCTGACTAGGCTGAAGCCTAAGTGCCCCACATGGACTAGGGACCCGTCAATTTATTTTTGCTCAGGCACTGTTTCCTGCACCTTAAGGCTCTAATTGTTGAAGGCACTTTGTAATGTACAATCAATATGTGTACATATATATATTTATCCATATATATACTCTCATAAGTATATATGAATAGAATTCTTCAGAAAACACTCAAAATGGATATAGGTCTATGTACTGCGCCTAGTACCTACCGTACCAGGGTCAGGCTGTCAGCTGTAGTGGGATGAAAGATTGACGTGCTGGAGGTGGCCCGAAATGCCTGAAAGCCTAGGGGCCCAGCCATGGGTTAATACGGCCCTGATCTTCCTTCCTGTAGTTATTAAATGACAAGGACTTTTGTCATCTTGCATAATAGGGCGTAGAATCAAGAACCGGGGTAGCTCTAAGCAAGTAAGATTAAGATTCTCAACTGGTTCTCCTTTCAGCTTGGAAAATATCCCATAAAAACACGATGAAATGAATTACCTCTGTTTAGATATTGGAAAACAAAGGTGACTCTCAAAGTCTAAAAGAATGGCAGGTGTGCAAGGGCCTGACTCTTCTTTAAAAAGCAAAAAAAATATGTCAACAATCTATTAATATGTGAAAGTCATAGGCTTGGATCTCAGGGCAAGTTTCTGCTGAGGGAAGAGATTTCCATCAGCATAAAAGGACTTCTTCACCTTTGCTCCGCCTCCAAGTACTGCACCTAGGTGACAGGGGATACCCATGAACAACAAGAGGGAGGAGTTACATGTTTCGCAACATTACGGAAGCAGGTTAGCAGTGTGAAAACGGCCCTTATGTCAACATTAACTATACTCAATTTGTGTTAATTTTAGGGAAGGCACAAACTTCTCAGTGAACACATTTGGCAGATGAAAATTCCTGGTTTGACAGCCAGGATCACCTGTGAGCTCAGTTGCTGATCCATTCATTTGTCCACCACTCTCCTTGAATGGTAGTCGAACATATTTGCAGCCATGCCATACTTGTGGGGCTGGAGTTTCATTTCCTTCTTGTGATGGAGTTTAATTGCCTTGCCGTGCAGTAGGCAAGATTATTCTACCCAAGGTATTGCGGGGAGGCGTTTGGGGGTTTCCTTTTAACGGTTTTTAATCTGTAACGTTTTCATTATTACCTGTAAGCCCTCTTGAGCCAACAGGATAGGCAGAATGCAAATATTTTAATAAACCACTAAATACCAAGGATCATGGATCAGGTGATTTTGTGATGTGAGGCGAGGAAAATGCACGCGCACAAAATAACATTGACAATATGAATGTAAATGAAACCAAATTATCTGACTTTTTAAAATATACAGTTTTCCTAGTCAGGGGCTGACTGACTTGCTTCCTGTTCATTTGTATGATTGGCCCTCTCTTCATGAGAGGCACCAGTGGGCGGGGTTTGAGCATCCTTAGTTAATTTGTCATCACTGCCCTTCTGTTTTGTTCTCCTTCCCTGATTAAGTTCATCTCAGTCTCTTCTTAATGTTCTAATGGTTTGTTTTATTTCTGTTATTCAGAGTTTTTCTTATAGTAAAAGATAAACTTTTTACAAAATTCACTTGTTAAATGCCGAAATGAATGTTATGCAGAGCTCATTTCAAGGGGGAACGCACAGGAACGCAGTTCCGGCAGTTTCCCAAAGAGGCCACATGTCAGGTGGTCCCACCCACCTGACTCTCGGCCATTTTGGGCCTGTTTCAGCCTGGATTGGGGCCAAAACGGCCCGGATCAGGCCTCTGACAGGTGGTGGATCACTCTCCCACTCATCAGTGGCCCGATCTTGACTGTTTTGGGCCCCTTTTCAGCCATTTTCAGCCCCTTTTTGCCATTTTGGGCACAATTTCAGCCCTGAATGACCAGGATTGGGTCCAAAACAGCCAGAATAGGTGATGTCAAGAGGCGTGGCATATGCTAATTAGTTATGCTAATGAGTCCCTCCAGCTCTTTTTCTACGAAATGACCCCTGATGTTGTGCCATATGTAGATTTGACTTTTCTTCAGTAACTAGACTCTAGTAGCTCTCCTTTTATATACTGTCAATTTTACCAGCTTCATTGTCTTCCATAGCTTTTTTAAAAAATTCCTTTTCAGCTGATTTGATTTGTGTTTTTTAGTGTCTGACAAAGGTCAGTGAAGTAGCAATGAAGAAATTAAATGCTAGTTCATGTGGCTATGAATCGAAAGTTCATTTTCCCCTAGTCTTCTTCAGCTGGCAGAAGAGGTTGGTACAGTTTTTGCTGATTTCCCTCCCCTTTCCACTGCAGATCCTCACATCAGGCCCAACACATTCTTGAGCGGTCCACAGCATTTCATGGTGAGCTGCAGAGACTGGTGGAGAAATTCTATTCCGTGAACTCTCAATACGTTGTCTCTGCCCTAATCTGTTTGGTGTAGTGGTTAAGAGCACGGGACTCTAATCTGGAGAACTGGGTTTCATTCCCCACTAAAGATGGAGAACGAACCTGAATATGAACCAAAAAAACCCATGAACCAGCCCGGTTCGTGGGTCATGAACCAGTGGCTCGTGGAAGCTTGTTTCCACGAACTTTCACAGAACTGGTCTACTGCTTCCGTTTGGTTCATTTTAAAGGGCAATGCTTCTTTCTGTGCCGCTGCAAAGCAGCAGGGAAGGGGGCAGTTTAAATGGCCATTTCCCCGCAGCATTTAAACTTTTCCTGCTGCAGCAGGTCCCTTTAAACTATCAGCTGGCAGGCGGCAGGAGGGGATCCTCCCCTGCCGCCTGCCAGCTGATAGTTTAAAGAGATCTGCTGCTTGCAAGTGGCAGGACCCTTTAAACTGCCCAAAGCCCACAAACCCCAGCCCCAGCCCCCCAGCCCACACCCCAACCCACACACCCCCCAGCCCCAGCCCACCACGCCAGCCTTCACCTTTCCTTGGCTCTGCTGCTGGGGTGGTGGAGGCTGTGGCCCAACAGCAGCAGTTCTGGCCTTCTCTGCCGCTCTGCAGGCCAGTGGCCTCCTACCCCTCCTCCAGCGAGGGGTGGGAAGGGCGTTTTTGGCCTCCTCCGCCACTGCACGGGCCTGCAGGGTGGCAGAGGAGGCTGAAAATGCCCTTCCTGCCCCTCAAACGGCCACCGTGGCCATTTGAGGGATGGGAAGGCCCTTTTTGGCCTCCCCTGTCCCCACGTGGGCCTGCAGGGCAATGGAGGACGCTAAAAAGGGCCTTCCTGCCCCTTGCTGGAGGAGGAGGAACAATCCCCATAGACATTGGTGGAGGTTCCTAGTTACCACCTCTCATTTGTCTCCTTTAACGCTAATTCCCCCAACTAATTAAGACCTCCTATTTGAGTAGAGCCCTGTGGCGCAGAGTGGTAAGCTGCAATACTGCAGCCCAAGCTCTGCTCACGACCCGAGTTCAATCCTGGCGGAAGCCGTGTTCAAGTAGCCAACTCAAGGTTGACTCAGCCTTCCATCCTTCCAAGGGCAGTAAAAATGGGTTCGCAGTTTCCCGGGGGTAAAGTGTAGATGACTGGGGAAGGCAATGGCAAACCACCCCGTTAAAAGTCTGCCAAGAAAACGTTGTGATGCGACGTGCCCCCATGGGTCAGTAATGGCTCGGTGTTTGGATAAGGAACTACCGTTATCTTTACCGTACCTATTTGAGTAACATCTGCCCTTTTCCTTGCAGAATTATAAAGGGAAATGTGTTGACTACACTTGTAAAACTTCAATGCCAACTGAACAGACTGAATGATCACAGAATCACAGAATCACAGAGTTAAAAGGGGCCATACAGACCTTCTAATCCAACCCCCTGCCCAATGCAAGATGAGCCTATAGCATCCCTGACAAACATTCATCCAGCCTCTTCTCGAAAACTGCCAGTGAAGGGGAGCTCACCACCTTCCTAGGCAGCTGATTCCACCTTTAAACTACTCTGACCGTGAAAAAGTTTGTCCTACTATCAACTCACATCTGATTCTTATTCAAACATGGTCATAGATCCTGAGGAGTTAGCCGTGTTAGTCTGTAGTAGCAAAATCAAAAAGAGTCCAGTAGCACCTTTAAGACTAACCAATTTTATTATAGCATAAGCTTTCGAGAATCAAGTTCTCTTCATCAGATGCCTGATCAGATGTTTTGATCAGGCATCTGATGAAGAGAACTTGATTCTCGAAAGCTTATGCTATAATAAAATTGGTTAGTCTTAAAGGTGCTACTGGACTCTTTTTGATTATTCAAACATGGTAAGTTCAAGTATTAAACACATTCGAGTGACATTTGTGGCATCTCTACCACCATGTATTATGAGTTAAGGTAGAGTAGATAATGACAAAAATTATTGGAATGAATGGTTGACTCTTCATTTCCCAGCATAGACCTATTTTTGCCTTCTTCTCATTCTGGCAGTGAGATATCTCTTGGCAGGACTGAGACCCCTCTTATCCTAACTAGACTAAATACTTATACTACATTTTCTACTCTTCTGTTTGGGGGATCCTTATTATATCTACCACACCATGTACAATGTGCCTGTTGTCAATGCCTGAATTTTTATGGCCATCAGTTTCCTGCTACCAATCATGCATGGTTAAAAGTCAGTACTTTCTATGCTCGCAACTGTACCCACCCAACTGCCTAACAGAAGAAAACACTGGTTCAGATTTTTCAGGTGGAGAAGTAAAACAGTAAATAAATCATGCCATAATGGTGACTGAGTGGCTTCTTTTCAAAGACATACATAGCTTGGTTCCACCTCCTGCTTTGAAGCACAAGTTCTGTACGGAAGATGGATAATACACACACAACTTCAAGTAAACAGCAGTTCTGTCCCTTTCCTACATCATAACCATCTCACTTCTTAAACTACCAACTACGGTTCTGGCCAACCCACCCATACTCAACTGCCTCCTACTTATTTTTTATCCTTTAAGGCGTCACACTCTTCTCCAAGGCTACCAGCAGTTCTGAAATGAAGCCATCTGAAATTAGACCCCAGACTGTGGGCCAAGCTACAAGTGACGAATGACACTTGAACAGCAAGTGAACAGACACACGTGTATTCCTCCCTGTTCACTTGTGCTCCACTTGCACTCCACTCGATCCCTACATGATCTTGGCTCTCTGACTTCATTCAAATGGAATAATTGGCTTCTGTCTTTTCTTTGCCCTTTGTCCCTTCTGACCATTTCATTCAATTCAGTTTTCAGCTTTTTCAGTGCTTGAGAAGACATCATTCAAGATGAGTGATATCTAATCAAATACAACACCTTACCCTCATGATGTTCTCCAGAAGAATTCAATGTTGCCGCTCCACCCCCCGCCCCCAAAAAACCAGCCATAGAACGGATCCCACAATCCCAGGATCATCCAGACTTTTATTCCTGTTATTTCATGGTACCCAAGAAGGATACAGGGACTTAACCTTTTGAGGCGCTAACTTTTTAATAACACCATTGGAAGTTCCTTGGCGGACCACAGGTGTCTTTTTTCATATCACTACCCAAGAAGTTTCTTTAGTTTTCAAGAGAAAAAAAAATGTGTTTCCAGTATCAGGTTCCACCTTACAACTTTGACACAACTTTGGGGTTTTTTTAAATCAAGTGTTTCTCAGTCATTGTAACCTACCTTCATCTGTGTATTCCCTTACAGTATTCCCTTTCATAAACAACTGGCTCCTAGGAAGAAATGTGCACAATAACTTCTTTGTGGAACTCAGACTACAGCCAATTTATAGCATTTCTTTAGACTGAATATCAACCACAAGAAGGCCCATATGGCACCCTCGCGACATCTCTGTTTCATTTGTACCATCTTCAATACTATCCGTGACTAGGTTATTTCCTATAGAAACATGCAGAAGCAGAAAGGAACATGCATGTAATTCCTAGAGATGTTGGTTGTACAAAGGAATCTGGCAGCCTGCTTCTTCAGGACAGGATTGTTCAGGTGGCAACAGACCAGGGCCGATTCCAGACGGCCCCCTGCCTCGCGAAACATCGCGCGTCGTCGCGCATCGTTGCGCAGAAAACGCGAAATATCACGTTTTCTCTCGCGAGTTTTGCACGACGTCGCGCAAAACTCGCGTGAGAAAACGCGATATTTCGCGTTTTCTGCGCGACGACGCGCGACGTTTCGCAAGGCAGGGGGCCGTCTGGAATCGGCCCAACCTGGCCAAGTCATTTTACCTCAGCTTCTTGGTGATCAAGCTTTGGAACGGGTATCTTCATAACATTTTCCTGTCATCTACCATGTCAGTTTTCAAAACTGTTCCAGAAAAGGCGGCTCAGGCATGGTCACTGAGCTCTTTACACATCTCCAGGATATAGGCCTGCTTCCATGTCAGCCTGGTTGAGAATTTGGTCAACACAAAAAGGGAGGTTTGACACACACACATCGCCCCACTCCTTCACAACTGCTTGAAAATGTGCAGTGAGTGGTGACATGTATTCCTTTTGTCCTCTTTACCTACGTCTGAGAATGTTATACAAGACATCCATAGCAGGCATGAATTACATTTTGATTGCCATTCATACAGCAGTCTCTGAAAACCAATCTGCTCTCACAGCAAACTCCTTGTGAGTGGACAGAGGAAGGATGCACTGGCAAGTGGGGGAGGGGGGCTTGGGTGGAAGGGGAGCCAGCAGTGGACGTAGGTGTATCCAGGGCTTTTTTTCTGGGAAAAGAGGTGGTGGAACTCAGCGGGATACCTGCACAGGGGGCAACTCTTGGTGGGAGATGGTGCCCCTGGTACCACATGTGCGTGCGCAAAGTGCATGCATGCTCCCAGGGCCAATGATATCACTTTGGGTAAGCTGGAACAAGCGTTGTTTTTTTTAAGTTTAAATCACCCTCGGCGAAAACGGTCACATGGCTGGTGGCCCCGCCCCCTGATCTCGAGACAGAGGGGAGTTTAGATTGCCCTCCACGCTGCTCCAGCGGCGCGGAGGGCAGTCTAAACTCCCCTCTGTCTGGAGATCAGGGGGCGGGGCCACCAGCCATGTGACCATTTTCAAGAGGTTCCGGAACTCCATTCCACCGCATTCCAGCTGAAAAAAAAGCCTTGGGTGTATCCCTGAGCACTTTCTGCCCAGGGCCCCCCAAAATCTGAAACTGACAGCCATACAGCCATAA
The DNA here is from genome assembly GCF_028583425.1 of Eublepharis macularius. Taxonomy (NCBI): domain Eukaryota; kingdom Metazoa; phylum Chordata; class Lepidosauria; order Squamata; family Eublepharidae; genus Eublepharis; species Eublepharis macularius. The sequence continues at coordinate 13,245,447 of NC_072793.1, read as the reverse complement.
TTGAGCTAATTAAACAGAACCACAATCAGAATTTTAATTAAAATTATTTATGGGGGAATAGTGATCTCAACCACTTTATGAGTTTAACGACTTGATCCTTGCGCATGTTTACTTGGAAGAAAACTTCACCGAGTTCAGTGACACCCACCCTGCACATCACTGTGCATAAGAATGCCTTGATTTGGCTCTGTCACCAACACCACATTACAAGAGTGGAGAATCCCGTTCCTGCACTTCCTTACCTTCCTTGAATGCACTGAAGCGACGCAGAATGCTGGACGCCTGCCGATTTGTGAGCAAGGAGGATACGGTGGTATTTCGGAGGGCGTTGCTGAGTTTGTAGTAGGAATTTCCCTTGCCTGGTCGATTGAGGTGATACAGGCCAGGGGACTGGGCAGTATCCGAGTCTGTGTTCTTGAAGGCATAGACTTCAGCCAGCAGCCTGCCTTTCTGATGGGAATGTACATATTGGTGCAAATAGGAAGCGATGCTGTTGGTGGCCTCCAAATGAAGCCTATTTGTAAGCATCCGGTTGGTTTGGCTGAAGTAAGCAGCAGGAAGAGTTCCCTCCTCGTGGCTCTCAGATGGAAGGCCCTTGATGTGGCGGTGAACAGGCTGCTTCCTCAACCCTGTGTGGTTTTCTACTGCATTTTTAACCTTTTTCCTTTTGTCCACAGACAGCAGATGTGGGTCAATTGCTTTCACCCTGTGCAGGCCACTTAGAGGCAGTGGTTGGTCCTCAGCGTGATCATCATCACCCACAATGCTGTTGCCGTTCAATGGAGACTTACTGTGGCTGGGGGTCGAGCCCACTGATCCATAAGTATCTTTACTGAATGACTGGACGGACATTCCCACGTACAGGGTCTCTGCATTCAAATAAATGAGAGAGATTAAATGCCAGAACAGTGATTCTAGATCAGGGTAAGGAACTCCTGGACACGCACAGATAGCAGCACACCAGGCCATTTTGTTTAGCACCTAGGCCCTGCCCTGCCCAAGCAACAGAGGAAATGGCAGCACCACGAAAGCCAGCAGGGTGGGAGAAGTCAACAGGCACAATTATGCCCGTCATCACCTTCCTGACCTGCATGGCTACCAATTGAATCCAAGGCAAATATCTCCAATACTGTGAGTGCTGCTGAGAATTGGTGTGCCTTGTGGAGTATGCCCCGCTGGCACACCAACCTCTTCACAGGTTGACGCTATATTCCCCCCCCCCCCAGCACTTTGCCTCCCCCTGTCCTAGAAGCTAGTTCAGCCACAGTCAAGAAGACCATAGTGCTGTTGTGGCAGTTTAAATACAGGAACCTGAAAACAATGCTGTGTGAAAGACCTTTTTATTTCAGAACAGCAGCAAGCACAAAATAAACAAAAATTCACAAAGAGACAGAGATACCCAGAGAGATACATAGAAATACATGCATACACAAGGTTTCACAGCCTAAGAAGCTGACAAGATGTAAGGTGCCATAGACATTTTCAGCACACATCAAATGCTTTTTCAGACAAAAGAATTCTGATGTAAGGGCAGTGGTTTTCTTTATCTCTTGAGCTCAGATCAGAACTGCAAATTCGTTTGTTTATTTAACCACACTGTTTGATTTGGAAGTCTGGGTCTTCTGTTTAGGACAGAACATGAGATTTGCAGCCTCTGGTGTAATATGTGACAAGCATTTTACAGGAAAAAAGAACATGTTACAAACTAATTGTAATAAATTGGCCACTTCGGCGCATTTTAGACTGATTGCCTTACTAGTGGAAGTCAGTGCTAAGGAAATAAGAGTGAAAATGGGTGTTAATTTCAGGAGCTGGATTGGCAGGTGAGTCATCAGAAAAATTGCACTGGTGAGGTTCAGCACTAAAGAGTTTGGAATTGGCAGCTGGAGCTTTTCTGGGTCAAGAGACTAGAGATGGGCACGAACTGGAAAAATGGTGGTTCGTTGCGGTTTGTGTTTCATTGTGTTTCACGAACCACGAACCGGCATGAAATTGCCTGGTTCACGAACTGGTTCATTTGGTTCATGAATACTTCACTTCTAGGGCAGCAGAAGGTCTGCAGACAGCCCTTCCCCTCTTGCCTAGAAAAATGATCGATTAGTGCCAGGCTGTCTGCAGTGACGAACCGAAAAACGAACCAAATTAACTGGGCTAAAAATCATAGTGGTTCGTCTCGGGTTGTCAGAAATGCCCTCCAATGAACCACTGGTTCACGAACCAAAAAACAGCCCGGTTCGTGATCAACTTCGGTTCGTATTTCAGTTCGTGCCCATCTCTAGTCAAGACCAATTACAATATTTTCTATTTTATTTATTTAGTACATTTTTATTCCACCCTTCTTCCAAGGAGCCTAAGGCAGTGTGTATTGTTCAGCACTCCTCCATTTTATCCTCACAACAACCCTGTGACATAAGGTCTGCTGAAGAAGAAGTAACTGTTCAAGGCCACCCAGCAGGCTTCACAACAGAGCAAGGATTTGAATTCAAGTCTCTCAGTATCCAGGGATAGGGGTCCAAGGGGCTACCTCCCGCCTGCCGTTTCAAGTGCTGCTTACAGCCACTCAAACCCCTAGCAGGCCTCCTGGAAGAATAGCCCTTACTCCTCCTGTTGAGACTCACCGGTCTCCGGGTTCTTTTCCAACCTGGGGGACTCTGCACACACTTGGTCAGACGCTCACGGACACAAGGCTTATAAAGACGTTTATTAATTCGAAGAGTGTATGCAAGTAGCAGGAAACACTCTACTAAGGCACAAGCAAAAGGCATTTAAAACAATAAAAGCTTGTCTATTGTAACTATAGCTGACTAACCTAAACATAAAGCTTAGCATTTCTCTGAGGAAAACTTGAGGCTTGTACTCACTAACATACTCCTTAAACTATACCAGGCAGGTCTGGTCGTCAGGCCTGGCATAGAGCAAAAATCTCCCTCATGCTGATGGAAAAGTCGCCTGGAGCCACCTGAGGGCTGAGAGGAGCCAACCTCCCCCTCTCAGATTCCTAGCCAATCAGAGGTGCCGTCAATCAGCGTTGCTAGGCAGGAACTGAGATAAGACTCCCTCGTTTCTCAAGGCCCCCTCTCTCGGCGACAGCTTGCAGGTGCAGTTAATTAGCTGAGCCGGACATTCTGCTCCCAGGAAGTTAAGCTAGAACTGGGCCTGTGGGAACTTAGAAGCCTGAACCAATACAGGCAATGAACTTAAAGGGGCTCTGCTAGACACTCAGGTCATAATTCAGTGCTCCCACCACTCCACCACATTGCTTTCAGTAATGATTATGGGTTGCAGAGTACCTCAGCCTGGTGATGTCTAACTCTACAACAGCTCCTGTACAACTAGTAACATTTTAATTTTGTCTTTGTGAAAAACTCCACAGTTGTGTATGAACCAGCCCAGTTCTACAAATCAGTAATAACTGCTGCACAACAAGCTTGCGTTTCTAGATTTACCACAGCATCGTACATTTGCCCATTCAGCTCTTTTCTGCTTTCTCCGCCCTTTATTCTTAATTATAATGCTTTTTTTTATCAAGTTACTCTTCAAGATTGTTCAAAAGCTTCAGATGGCACAGAACACAGGCAGGCACCTCCTGAAGGGAGCCCTTTGATATTTCCCAGGCACGTTTCAGTTGAAGGATTTTGGTCTAAAAAACCTTAAACAGTTCAGGCCCAACATACTTTCGATATTACCTCCTTCTCCACATTCCGCAAGAACCCATTGAAACAATATCAGCTGCGTGCCAAGTTTGAATTGCAAGGGTTGTGTCAAGAGAGGCGATTCCACTGCCGCCGCGCATGCCTCACCGAACTCCCTTCTCCTAGAAACTTCCAAAAGGCAAGTGTTGCGTATCTTGCCTGTCCTGTAAGTCTGTCTTTTAAAGCATGCTTTTGAAAAGGAAGGTTACAAAGGTGAGAGATGAGAGAAGAGGATTTAATAAGTCTTAAGGCTTTGGTCCAGCAAGTAGAAGAACACTATGGCAAGAGAAAGACCAGACAGGGCCAAGCCATTAATCAGGGGGGAAGTAGATGCAGAGAGTTTGGCTTTCCCACTCTTCCCTCTCTCAAAGAAATCTGCTCCAACTAAAATAAAGATATCAGGTACCCTGCAACCTAGAGCCAAGCTACAAGTGACAAATGACGTAGTGATCAAGTGGTGCGCAAGTGGAGCACAAGTGAACAGGGAGGAATACTCATGAGTCTGTTCACTTGCCGCTCAAGTGTCATTCGTCACATGTAGCTTGGCCCACAAATAAAATAAACTGCTGAACTACCCTGATGCTGCAGAAGGGAAGGAACACTCGGGCCTCTGACACCAGCCAAAGAGCTGGTGTGATGTAGCCGCTGAACTAGGACCAAGATGACCCAGGTTAAGATTTTGCTTGCCATGTGACTTTTGGGTCAGTCACTCTCTCTTGTGTAGAGGGGAGAGCCACGTGCATGAACAGGATAAAAAAGTGCACCCAGTCAATAAATCGCACCACTCCTTCCATCCAAGCAACAACGCCAATGAAGGAAGATCCCCTGGCCTATCAGGGCATACGTGCTCTGTCAAACTGATCGTCTCCCCCCTTCTCTTGTGTGCCTTTTGAATTTGCAAGCCTGAATGCAGAGCCCAAGGCTGTTTGTTGATGTGAACTTCTTTGGGAGAGGATCGTCTGAGAAACAGGATAGAAATGAGATAAATATTATAAAAATAGTAATCTTCATCCTGGCGATGCTGGTACTGCTGCAAGCAGGCTATCGGTTCCTCCCTAACTGGCCCTTCTTGAGACCCAGTATGGGGAAATGAACTAGGATTGGAGAGGACAAACCACTTGATGGGAAAATTAGAGCTACTCACAGTCAGGGCTTAAGGGCTGCCGCTGCACACGTGCGCATGTGCGCATGCACGCCGGACTGCGTGATGATGTCATTGTGTATGATGTCATCGCACAGGGCTGGGTGCATGCACGGGGGGCCTTCCAGCCTCCCATTCAGTTGCTCCGTGGACCAGGCACAGCCAGCCGCCCTGGCCACTGGCTGCGCCTGGCCTGCAGAGCAACTGAACAGGAGGCTGCCCGCTCAGCTGCCCCACGCTGCCGCCGCCAGCACACGCTTCTGGCCGGGCACAGCAGCACAGGGCAATTGAGCTCCGTGGCGCACACCCCTGCCCCCGGGCCGGTGCCCCGACTGGCACCTTAGCGCCCGTGGTGGCTGCTAGTCCAGCCTCAATGGCTCACAGTGCCATCCTAAGTAGAGTTACTTCCTTCTAAATTAATTGAAGTCAATGGGCTTAGAAAGAGCAGCTTTGCTTAGAATGGCACTGGTAGTCCCCCTAGCCCCCAGTTCTAAAGTATCACAGTGCCCACAACAGCCCCGCGTATTCACTGAATGCACAAGGAGGGAGAGCGGGAGCAAAGAAGCTGGCCCACCCTCTAGCGCCGTGGGATTGCCTGGCCATCTGTGGGGGCGCCCATGGGGAAGAAGTGGCCGTGCAGAACTCTCCTGCCCCTGATCAGTGACTTCCAAAACCAGCTCCTTGGAGGAAGGCTGGGTTTCAACTGTAAACTTAAATATAACAACGCTAGTAATAGCCATCTCTGTGTCTGACGCACATTCTGGCTTAGGAAATTCCTTGAGTTTTCGAGAAAGAGCCCGGAGAGAGAGTGGAGTTTGGGGAGAGGAGGGACCACAGCAGATACGCGATTCCATAGAATCTATCCTCTGAAGCTGCCATTGCCTCCAGAGGCAATGATTGTGATTCCAGAAGAAATCCCAGCCCCGCTTGAAGCATGGTAATCCAATTTTAGTATATGTGCTGCCAGGGCTCATTTCAAGGGGGAACGCGCAGAAACGCAGTTCCGGCAGTTCCCCAAAGAGGTCACGTGTCAGGAGGCCTTGCCCACCTCTCGACCATTTTGGGCCCGTTTTGGCCTGGATTGGGGCCAAAACAGCCCGGATAGGGCGGCCCGATCCTGACCTTTTGGGGACCCCTTTTTGCCATTTTCAGCCCCCTTTTTGCCATTTTGGGCCCAATTTTGGCCCTGAATGGCCAGGATTGGGTCCAAAATAGCCAGGATAAGTGATGTCAGGGGATGTGGCATATGCAAATCAGTTATACTAATGACATGCTTCTGGTGCTGTCAAGGGGCGTGGCATATGCTAATGAGCTGTGCTAATGAGTTATGCTAATGAGTTCCTCCAGCTCTTTTTCTGTGAAATGACCCCTGGGAAATCCTATGTGAAGGCGAAGGTCATTGATGGAAAACAGTCGGGTCGCTGTTGCTGTGCTCCACTGCAGCAGGTCTAGTCCTGAGATTGGGTCTCAGCTGCCCAGTGAAATGATCGGGTTTGGCTCTGGAATTATGCCAGTGCATGTCTTCTCAGGATTAGACCCTTAGGCAACAGCAGAAGTCTTTATTCCACCAACTTCTAGAACAAGCATAAAACTATTAGTCATCCCAGCGGCAAAAGTGTTAGGCCAGGCTGCAAGGGATGCTCTTGCATCTTCCTGTTGATCTATGACTCCTGGGAAAGACAATGCAGAAAAATGCAGCTGTGGGCAAGCAGAAGCTTATCCCCCCCCTTATTTTTGTTATAAATTAAAAACACAATTTATAAACAGATCTCTCTCTAAAAAAGGAATACCGAATGTCCAGGGAGCATCCGGGGAGCAAGGTTCACATTGCATCCTGGTCAGATTGTTTAAAAGTCCCTGACAAACACAGTTATTTGGTTTCCCCATCCGTGGGAAGCCTTGTTGACAGTGTCAGCTGCACCGCTTAAGGCTTGTCACCAGCTGTGATGAATAATTCTTTAGCCTGAGATTTAGAGCTCTGACTTGCACCACTCAGCTGTCTGAGAACTCCATAAAGAACTTGAAGACTCATCTACAAGATAAAACATTGCGTTATAGTTTGACCATAACCATGTTTATTCAGAGGTCCTCTTAAGCTTGATGGGACCCTTCCAAGTAAGTATTCTTGCTTACCTATTCCCTTTTAATATTTATATGCTGCTTTTTGAACAAACACAGATCTTCCACAGATCCAAATGTTGGTTAAAAGTACAATGCAATGAGGACCATTCCTTTGGATTCCGATTTGTAGAACACACAACATGTTTCAAAAATCTCTCCTAGCTCTCACTTGCTTCTTCAGCTTGCAAAGAACATTTGAGTTAAGAAGTTTTTGCCATGAAAATTGTCCACATTTACTTATTTATTTAGCAAGCAAGCCTTTATTGGCATATATAAAATATAAGATATTAAATACAGAAACGAGTCCATACAGAATGAGATTAAAATTACAGATAGGAACAGGGCAACAGTGCGGCAAAACCAGTACAGAATATTAATTGTCCGGGCGTATAGCCATGGCACTGTAGAGAAACTTTGCTGCTATTGCAGTTATTTCCCCATCTGGTTTGTCAAGCAGAAACTGAACCTTAAAATCATCAGAAAACTCTGAAAGTTGGGCTAATATAGGATGTAGACGGTCCCAGCATGGCACCAGATAAAAAGAGCACTGGAGAAGAACATGGGAAACAGTTTCAACTCAGTCCATCGAACAAGGACAACACCTGCTATAATAAGGAATCCCATGAAATCTGCCAGATAAAATGGCTGAAGGAAGAACATTAAATCTGGCCAGAGAAAAGGCTCTGCGTAAATTGGGAGCCAGGAGTTGGTAAAGGTATACTGCTGGGAGACTTACAATAGGGACAATCCCCGAATTTAGGGGAGAGCAAGTTCTATTAGCAGAGCTATAGAGAGTTTGTAACTCTAATCTCAAAAGACTGGATTTTATTTTTGAGAAGGCCTCAGACAGCAGGGATAAAGATTCTATAGATAAGTTCAAGCTTATCTTATTTTAGCTTCAATACAGGCTGACAAACTAGAATTGGCAAATTCAGATAATAAATGATACGTATAACTAGGGGGATCAGAATTAAAATGGAGTCTCAACCAATATTTGATAGTGCGAAGCCATTTATTTATTTATTTATTTATATCTCGTGGTGAACAAAGCCACAAATCTATCAACAAGATGAAACTAAGTGCATATTAAAATGCAAACAAATCTACCCAAACAGTTTATCTTCCACTAAATGCCCTCTGAACGAAAACCATCTTACACACCTTCCTAAATTCAACATGTGAAAGTGCTCCTCACATCTTCTCTTGATAACCATTCCCCAGGACTGGACCTATCACAGAAAAAGCTTATTTATTATGACCAGGGCTTTTTTTCTGGGAAAAGAGGTGGTGGAACTCAGTGGGTTGCCCTTGGAGAAAATGGTCACATGGCCGGTGGCCCCACCCCCTGATCTCGAGATAGAGGGGAGTTTAGATTGCCCTCTGCACCGCTCAGCGGCGCGAAGGGCAATCTAAACGCTCCTCTGTCTCGAGATCAGGGGGCGGGGCCACTGGCCATGTGACCATTTTCAAGAGGTTCCGGAACTCCGTTCCTCCGCGTTCCTGCTGAAAAAAAGCCCTGATTATGACCCAACTGTTGCCTAAGAGAGGGCATTGTGAAGAGCATAGCTGGGCCGTTTCCAGACGGCCCCCCGCCTCGCGAAACGTCGCGCGTCGTCGCGCGTCGTTGCGCAGAAAACGCGAAATATCGCGTTTTCTCGCGCGAGTTTTGCGCGACGTCGCGCAAAACTCGCGCGAGAAAACGCGATATTTCGCGTTTTCTGCGCAACGACACGCGACGACGCGCGACGTTTCGCGAGGCGGGGGGCCGTCTGGAAACGGCCCTGGTGCGTGGGAGTATAACAGGACACCGATATATCAAGCTGGGTTGAACTCAAGCTACTTCACATGAATTAATTGTATTTATGACTGGCCCAAGGTAAGTTAGTGAGTTTAATCTTTGAGTATGTCTCCTTGATGGCACCCTAGCCACCATACCACACTGGCTCTCAGTGGTTAAATAACTCCTGTGTAGATAATCTATTGTTTTTATATTTACATAAAATCATAACCCTCCCTTTCTTGAAGGAGTTCAGAGTTGTACACGTAGTTTTTCTCCTTTTTGAGCTTCAGAATACACTATGAGGGGTTACCCAGTGAATTTCATGGCTGAGGGGGGTACAATCATAAAAATTCCAGGTTCTATTATTTGCAAGGAGTAAAGGTAGGAGGAAAGCCTATGTGAAGGAGCTAAGTCTGCCAACCTCCAGGTAGGGCCTGAAGACCTCCCAGAGTTACAGTTGATCTCCAGATGACAGAGATCAGTTCCCCTGGAGAAAATGGCTGCTTTGGAGGATTGACCGTATGCAGGGCTTTTTTTCAGCTGGAACATGGTGGAACGGAGTTCCGGAACCTCTTGAAAATAGTCACATGGCTGGTGGCCCTGCCCCCTGATCTCCAGACAGAGGGGAGTTGAGATTGCCCTCCACGCCGCTCCAGCGGCGCGGAGGGCAATCTCAACTCCCCTCTGTCTGGAGATCAGGGGGCGGGGCCACCAGCCATGTGACCATTTTCTCCGAGGGCAACCCACTGAGTTCCACCACCTCTTTTGATATTATACCCTGCTAAGGTCTCTCTCCTCCTCAAACCCCACCCTCCCCAGGTTTCACCCCTCCCACCCCAATCTCCAGGAATTTTCCAACTTGCAGTTGGCAGGTGACTTTTACTAATGAAAGCTCAAAAATTATACAAGACTGCAGTCGGTTCCCGGTTCTTTATTTGCATCCCCTAGTTCCTTATTTGTGAATCCAACCTCAAAATCTGAGGATACTTTAAAAGCTCTGCACCTCAAAATAAACTGCGGACCAACATGTATCATACACCCCCACATTCAGGGGACTCTGCCTCCAAGTGGTCCTGTGCTGTTTGGAATAAGGGACTGAGATTCAGGAACCAACTTTAGCCTCCTAAAAATTATGACATTGAAATACCAGTTGCATTTCCCGCCCCCATTTAAACAGATTGCCAACATGAAGCGGAGTATGAACACATTTTTATTACACCCACCCAGGCAGGTCTTTTTGAGGGTGGGTCAGTGTTTACGTTACTCCCTCTTTCCAGTCCTTCCCCACCTCCCCTCCCCTCTAGATTTAGATTGTCAATATAAAGAGCATTTGAAAAGCAGTTTATATGCATGCAAATCCTACATGGACTGTTTGCAGCTCCCATTGTTGAAGCTGGGTGCGAGTGGTTAAGCGCCAATTCTTAAGCCTCACGATTGTTGACTTCGTCATTGACTGCTCTCTTTCCCATGACAACAGCTGGTGAGAGTAAAGATTCCCTGAAACCGCCCATGAAGGCAGAACATTACCATGGAGGGAAGAAAAATCCCTGTGAAGAAACAAAGAATGAAGGGCCAATGACGGCTCTTTCGCCTAAACAGGCTGACAGGGTTTGTTTTGCTTTATTATTCCTCCTTCCTTGAAAAGACCCTAATTTTTTGTTAATTTTCTGTCAGGTTAAGACCCTCAGTCTCATTATGACATTCAAAGAGATGCATGTAATATTTTAATTTTTCATTAGACAAAACAGCTCATGAAAAGTCTCCAGTTCAGGGCTTCTCAAGCTGTATGTGCCTCATATGGTGAAGAAAAGAGCAGCTGCCCATATATTCAATGGACAGTGGTCTGGGAGTAAGCAGATTTTAAGGAAAATGGGAAGTCTACGAGCCAAGCTACAAGTGATGAATGACACTTGAACGGCAAGTGAACAGACTATGGGCCAAGCTACACATGACGAATGACACTTGAACAGCAAGTGGATTGAGTGGAGGGCAAGTGAACAGGGAGAAATACACTTGCCGTTCAAGTGTCATTTGTCATGTGTAGCTTGGCCCTCACGTGTATTCCTCCCTATTCACTTGTGCTCCACTTGCGCTCCACTTGATCACTACGTGAAGCGCAAGTGGAGCGCAAGTGAATGGCAAGTGAACGGAGGAATACGCGTGAGTCTGTTCACTTGCCATTCAAGTGTCATTCATCACTTGTAGCTTGGCTCTAAGTCACCTTAGGGTTTAAGATATTGAGTGAAGGGAATCTAGTGTAGAACGTATTTATTTAGACATTTATATTCTGTTTTTCTCCTCAATGAGGATCCAGAGTGCCTTATAAAAGCTTCCTCCATTTTATCCTCACAACAACAATCCTGTGAAGTAGGTTAGGTATAGAGAGACTGTCTGGCCCAGGGTCACCCAATGAGCTCCCATGGCAGAGAGAGGATTTGAATTTGGGTCTCCCAGACCCAATATGCTAACCACTACCCCGTACTTTTACTCAGGGCTTTTTTTCTGAGAAAAGAGGTGGTGGAACTCAGTGGGTTGCCCTTGGAGAAAATGGTCACATGGCTGGTGGCCCCGCCCCCTGATCTCCAGACAGAGGGGAGTTTAGATTGCCCTCCGCGCCGCTCAGCGGCGTGGAGGGCAATCTAAACTCTCCTCTGTCTGGAGATCAGGGGGCGGGGCCACCAGCCATGTGACCATTTTCAAGAGGTTCCAGAACTCCATTCCACCGTGTTCCAGCTGAAAAAAAGCCCTGCTTTTACTGTTATCCTGAAAGGAAGCCTGGTAGGAAAGCTTCCACTGAAAGAATGAATATTTGGTTTTACCACAAGAAAATTCCTGTTTTTTTTTTTTTTAAATGGTGGGTTATCCTCTTCTAACACAAAGTACGCCACACTTTATCAACTTGACCTGCTCAGTTCTGCTCACCCAAAATTCACCCCAGCTTGGGGTGGGTTTTTTTATATTTGATATGCCTAAGTCATCCTGACAAAAAAATGCCCCCTTAGCCCCTTATGAGTGTGTCCACTAGAAGGGTGTTTAAATGAGATAAAAGTTAACGTTACATAGAGAAGTAGATAAAAGCTCTGGAACTTCAAAAATAACTGCTTTATTCAATTTTTATGTTTCTGATTCTATAAAGCACATAGACAATGAAATACATGGAGCTTAATGGCAAAAATTAATAATAGATTTTCCCCTATTTATTTGAAGGGATGGATAACTATCTGGCTGTGGCTTTGGTCTCCCATCTTGGCACTAACCCAGCAGCCCCTAACCTTTTTAACCCTCCAGACTCCTTTGGAATTCTGGCACAGAGTGGTGGATGCAACCACAAAATGGCTGCTACAAGAGATGGAGCCAGCCATAAAATGTCAGGGAATGAGGTCATGTATAACTCTAATATAGTAACTCTTCAACATTTTAAAATAAACATATTGTATAAAAAATATTTTCTTTCATACATCTTTAGTCACAGAGTGATGATCCTTGTGCTATGATGGCAGTTGTTGCTGAAGCATCTTTTTAATAATAATAATAATAATAATAATAATAATAATAATAATAATAATAATAATAATAATAATTTATATACCGCCCTTCGGGACAACTTAATGCCCACTCAGAGCGGTTTACAAAGTACGCCATTATTATCACCACAACAAAACACCCTGTGAGGTGGGTGGGGCTGAGAGAGCTAGAAGCTGTGACTGACCCAAGGTCACCCAACTGGCTTCAAGTGGAGGAGTGGGGAATCAAACCTGGCTCTCCAGATTAGAGTCCCACGCTCTTAACCACTACACCAAACTGGGTCTCTGCACAGCCCATGGGATTTCCAGTGGCCAATCAGAAGCACTGCTGCGCAAAAACCCCACCTGACCCTGTCCAATTTCTTTAAAAACTTAGCAGGTGCCAGGAAAGGTGTTAAGGGGACACCATATCCCTGCACTAATCAGATGCAAGCATGTCATGTACCATCAGACCTGATAAAGCTTGGCACCTCTAACGGCAAATATTTTGCTCTCGAGACAAGCTTCACTTTGCTGAATCTGTTCTAGCTGTCATTTATGAGATGAATGTAAGCTGGACAGGCTGAAATGGTGCCTCCGATCTTCAGCCCTCAGATGGAGACCGTCCTGGTAAGCAACTTAAGCGAATTATACCACTGTTTCTGCCCAAGAGGAAAAAAAGAAATACAGCCTGTATTAAACTACAATGACTCTCCCAGGAGCTGTGGGACCTTTCTTCACTAACAAAAATAGATCAAAAATGAAACTGCCCTACAGTCTGTGAACTCTGCAGTGTTTAGGAACATTTCCTGCGGCAGTTCCTAAACCTTGCACATTTTAAAACTCGAAGGTTAGATATAAATATTTTTTAAAAATACAGCGAATAAGGCAAGCAATCCAGTCCAGCCATTCTTGAAATAGAGAATCACAGGTATAGAAGAGGAGAAATTGGGCATGGAAGAAAAAAGATCTAGGTGGGTGGAGGACAATGGCTTAATAAAAGCTATTTACAGTGCTATCCTCAACAGAGTTTGGCACCCTTCTAAATGCACTGAAGTCAATGGACTTAGAAGGGTGTAACTCAGCTTAGGCGTCCACTGAGAGATGCTTAGTGCTGCACTCAGATCAGTTGGAGGAAATGGTACATTTCTGAGTAAACACACTTAAGCAGGGCTTTTTTCCAGCGGGAATGCAGTGGAACGGAGTTCCGGAACCTCTCGAAAATGGTCACATGGCTGGTGGCCCCGCCCCCTGATCTCCAGACAGAGGGGAGTTGAGATTGCCCTCCGCGGAGGGCAATCTCAACTCCCCTCTGTCTGGAGATCAGGGGGCGGGGCCACCAGCCATGTGACCATTTTCTCCGAGGGCAACCCACTGAGTTCCACCACCTCTTTTCCCAGAAAAAAAGCCCTGCTTAAGAGAGGTGAAAAGTTTCAACCAGTCAGTCTGATGCAGAACAGATACCTCCCCTCTCTCCTCCAAAGCGCCTCATGTGGTAAAAGGTTACTTTCAGGGAAGTTGTTGTAAGCAGAATTACACTGCAGTCAATGGGTTTAGAAGGACATAACTCTGTTTAGGATTGCACTGTTTGTCACAGTATTTAATACTAGCAATGCAGAATTTCAAGCCCTCTGTACATGGGGACACGGAAGCCTAGGCAAGAGGGGAAGACAGGTTTGAAGGTAGCAAACACTTTCTTTACAAGCTTTGGTTTTATTTTGGGGTGGGGTTTTTTTTTGGCTTGCCCTATTCCCGGGGCTTGGGGCGGGTGGGTTGTATTTGCTCTTCAGCAATGTCACTCGAACGAGAAAACATAGCCAGTATCCCCCCTCCACTTCACCCCACCCCAACAAAACTCACAGAACAGCCAGTTATATACACCGTATCTTCAGTTCCACCACCACGTTCAACTGCCAGCCCTTGTTTATGCTGACTTTATATTATTTCTAATGTACATGTTAACAGGAAGAGGAGGCATGGTTTATCCTCTAGCATATTTTTATCCCAACCTTTCTCTGTAAAGCTCAGGGCAGAGAACATGAATCTCTCTTCCCCGTTTTAACCTCACAACAGCCCTATCAGGTCGGTTAGGCAGCAAGAAGATTTGCTTCCTGGCTGCGAGAGGATTTGGACCAGCGTCTTCCAGAGTCTAGATTCTAGAATTCCAGATTCTAGATCAGCACCACTACACCACATTGGCCATGTTGCCAGCTTCACAGACTGCTGTGCCCATTTGCTTTGTTTCTGTTGCATTTCAAACAGGTGCCTGCTTTGAGTACACACCTGAAACAGCCTTCAGAAGTAGAAACACAGCCAGGGGAAACAGAAAAGCCACATGCCAGGAAGAAATATGGAACTGAAAGCAACTGGGGAGAGAGATGAAGAAATTAGAGTAGCGAGGGAATCACAGCAGCTATAAGATTTTTTCAGTGTCTGTGAAGTGCCCCCACCCCAGTCTGACAGGCAGGCTGAAAAGTTCTCTCTCCTCAGAAGTTTGGGTGAGAGTGACTTCAGCGGCTCAGTGCAAAGGGTGAAGAAAAAACGTTTGCAAGAATGAGAACGCCTGTCAGCTTCAGCTCAGCAAAGTACCGTCTCGTCCTACCATTGAGCGCTGCGGCACCTTACCTGCCCCCAAGCTGAAGGAGGAGCCCACGGTGAAGAACAGGAGCCAGACAACTCTAGATGCCATTGCGGAGGAAACTGGTTTCCACGCTGAAAATGAACTAGAGTCTCCCTCACACTCTCTCTCTTTTTTTGGCCCTTCCCCCTGTTCATGCTAATGAGAGGCATCCTTAGGGGAAACAGGAATCAGTCACTGGCCAAGCCACTGGAGCAAGACCGAGTTGCTCCAGCCCCAGTTGCCGGCTCTCCGCTTCTGAAAATGGGACTTCACCTCCCACTTGCAAGCAGCAAGGACTTGACAGCGTAAAAGCTGCTTCTTAGCTTCTTGCAATTAGAGCAGGTCTCATAGATTTCTACAACTCTCTGTGAAAAATTAAATTTCCTCCCCATTCAACAAACCAGGTTTGAGGAGATTGCCTCACCATCACCACCACCACAAAAATACCATTTGAACTCTATTTTACATCCATGCTTTCATCACTAATGACCCTTTTTGACAAGATGAATTAATAGAAGATACACAGGTCTGACCTGGATAGCCCAGGCAAGCTGGATCTCATCGGATCTCAGAAGCTAAGCAGGGTCGGCCTTGGTGGATAATTGGATGGGATATCTCCAATGAAGGCCAGGGTTGCAGAGGCAGGCAATGGCAAACCACCTCTGTTAGTCTCTTGCCATGAAAATCCCAATACAGGTCACCATAAGTCAGCTTTATTTGATGGCACTTATACAGGTATCTATCAACAGTTGTTAGTAAGGAAGGATAGGTAAATGGAAACTCCATGTGCAGACGGAATATACCTTGGAAAACAACAATACCTGTGGAATTTGTGTGAACTTCCCAGAAGTATTTGGCTAGCCGCTGCTGGAAACAAAATGCTGTGTTTAAAAAAAAGTAAAAATATTTTATCCCACTTTTGAAAGAGAGGAGGGAAATGATTACAGTATAAGGTTCCAGTTTACTATCCAGTTTGTAGCATTCTGGACCAAATGAAGAATTTTCAGATCAGCTCCACATATACTTCAAGCCCACTCTTCCAAAAACAAGGATCATTCTTCCTAAGTCGTTTTTAGACAGGAACGGCTGCAGCTGGCACACCAACCCAAGCTGTTAAAAGGCATTTGGAAGCAGAGACGTTACTTGGGCATCAATTAAAAAGGGCAGATCTGAAAGTAACACGAGCTGTGAACTACTTATAAAGGAGCAGGGCAACTCCAGCAATATAGGATGATCGCTCCAGTCAGGCAAACTATTTACCTCCATCTTACCTAATTTTATTAGCGTTCATCCAGCACATTGCCAATTTTGGACACCTGTTGAAAACATCCTCTACAAAATTTCCAAATAACGTTGCCCAGTGGCTTCATGTAGATAAAATAGCAGGGTGTGTGTGTGTGGCAGAGCTCCATAGCACAAATTCTAAGGAGCACAACAGAATACTCTCATCAGTTCCTTCCGAAACCTCAAAGCACAGTACTCCCAACTCCCAACCCGAACAAGCAGACAAGAAGGATATCACTTCTGAAAACCACTGAGAAGTCCTAGAGAATCAAAGGGGTTGCTCTCCTCCTGGTGAAGGTCAGTTTGGTAATTTCAGTACCAAAGCCAAGCCAGAATCACACAAGACAAAAGCAGCAGGAGGGCAGCCAAGGGAAAGAGTGACAGGGTACATAATCTAAATGACACAGTCATCTTCCAACCAGAAGAATGAGCTGATGTTCCTGCCAAAGACAGTCTTCCCAATAGGAGTTATGTGCAGTGTTTCCACTCTCTGCCAATCACTGCAGTTGCTCTAATGAGTGTGTGTCCTTTAGTCAGAGTTAAAAGTCTTGAAAAGCTCAGTTTATGCACCGGTTACCCTTTAATATGCCTTAATCACCATCTTACGTATAAGCAGAATGAGCTGGTAAAACTCTGAGGTGGTCGAATGTCCCAGATTAAATAATTTCACTGTGACTGAAACAGCTTCAATCCAATTTTCCTACCTTGTGGATTATCAGACTGCAGTACTCCAAACAGGACAAATATCCTGAAATAAGTCTGATGAGCGCATTCCTAGCCGCTATGAACAGAAAACTAACGCCAAGCAGAATCCAAAGAGATTTTGCAACTTTTTGCTATTTTACCCGAGTTGAATAAAACATTCCTTTTCTCTTTTTTTCTGAGCTTGGGAGGACTATGCCCTGTGAAACACAGTGAAGGTCAAGTACTTAAAATCCTGCAGAAAAACAACAATTTAGTAGCAAAATAGAAAAGTGTCCAGTAGCACCTTTAAGACTAACCAACTTTACTGTAGCATAAGCTTTTGAGAACCACAGTTCTCGTCGTCAGATGCATGCCGAATTTAGTAGGCATTAGTGTGTGTGTGTGTGTGTGTGTGTGTGTGTGTGTGTGTGTGTGTGAGAGAGAGAGAGAGAGAGAGAGAGAGAGAGAGAGAGAGAGAGAGAGAGAGAGAGAGAGAGAGAGAGAGAATGGTTGAAATAGGCAATGGACATTTTAAGAGTTCTTCCACATAAGCTAGAAACCTGAAAGTCGGCACTTACATAATCAAAGAAACCTTGGCTACTAGAAAGCTCTGAAAATGGATCATTAGTACAACTTATTCTCAAAAGTAGAGCATGAAATACCCCAAACCAATCACAGTATTTCAATATCTGCCAGAATGCTGAAATTTGACACAGCTTGAAACACAGTGTTGTTGCTTCCCATATATTCTAGTGGCTAGGATCTCTGGTTTTCACCCAGGTACTACAGCTTTGAGTTCTCAAATAGGAATGGAAAATCTTTGCGTGAGGGGCTATCGTTCAGCAGTTGGGCGCGTAGTTCAGTCCTGAGCACCTCCAGTTAACAGGATCTCAGGCAGCAGGGAAAAGATCTCCACCTGAGAAATTCTGGAGACTGATGTAGATGGAACAATGATCTAATTTGATACCAGAAAGCTTCACGGGTCTAACAATGGATGTTTACATACCTCTCAGGACTTGAAGTCTACCTCAGAAGCCAACACAGAGCAAGTGTGCTTTTGACTAGAAGGACAAGCCTTTGGCATGAGCCGAAGGGCAAGAGGCAAAGGGATCTTGGCCTCTGGCTCATGAGTATTGGCCCTGGCAGGTCATGACGTCAGGTTGCACCTATCCCTCCTTCCGGTCCTTCTCCCCATTGAGGAAATCCTGGTTATATTATATCAAGCCTTAAAGCACTGCTGCTGAATGCCAAGTTGGCTTGCAGTAAACTCTCCTTGACCTGGCACGCATCTCAGAGACTGGATGGGTGAAGGGGGAGTGGTGGCGATCTCCCAGCTTTGCACCCCTGGTTTCCTGGTACAACATCAGCAGAGGTCTGGTGGGTGAGAAGGGGGAGTGACTCTGTGGTACTCAGGCTCACTGCAGGTCTGGTTGGTAATAAAGACATCTCTGGAAAATGTGGTTGTAAGACCCCTCCTGAAGAAGGCATCCCCAGGCTCTAATGACTTAAACTACGACCACTAGATGTCCAACGTTCTTTTTTTGGCAAGGTGCTTGAGCGGGTGGTGACTTTGCGGTCTTGGAGGAGATGTTTTCTCTAGTCCCATTTCAGTTCAGATTCAGCACTGGACTGAAATGGTCTTAGTTGTCCTGACTGATGATCTTCTCTGGGAGAGTGACAGGGGAGTGCGTTCCTGCTGATTGTCCTAGATATCTCAGGGACCTTTTGATACCCTCAACCATGGTATCCTTCTGGGAAGGCTGGCTAGGTTGGGAAGAGGAAGGTACTGGGCTTCTGTGGCTCCATTCTTACTTGACCAGCTGATTCAAGAAGGTGATGCTGGGGAACTGCTGCTCAGCCCCATAACATTTATGCTATGGGGTTCCTTGACCGTATGCTGCATAACATTTTCATGAATTAGTCGTTTTCATGAAACTACTGGGAGAAATCATCAGATGTCAGTTTCTGCCAGGTAGATCCCTCAGCCCCTCTCCAGTGAACACGCATTGATTCCAGTAGAAAAGCTTTTATTAGGATCTTTACAGTTCAGGTCTGAACTCCATCACAGAGCTTGGTAGAAGTGACAAGGCAAAACAAAAAGTCTATTATACTTGATTTTCCCGTGCTCTTGCAACTGTTAAGGTTTTGGCACGCAGGTTTACACAGGTCATGTGAGAACCCTTTATAGTTATGGCTAAATAGTGAGTACACAATAATTGGTTCCCAGCATCTGGGCAAAGTAGCAAAAGCAGGCGTCCGGAGTCTCCAAGGTCGTCTCTAGATAGGAGATGCATAGTTCTGTGAGATAACATGAGGGGCACATCCTGGGTCTGGAAAAGTAACAATTATAATATGGAAAGAACATGGCTAAGGAGAGAATACATCAGGTTAGCATTAAAGCATTGTAACTTCAATATACTGAGGCATCAGTGACATAACAACCAAACAATCATGGCATGGCTGTACACAGACATGACAGGTGATTTCCAGTAAGAATCTTCCCTCATGTGAATAGCCCAGACAAGCCTGATCTCGTCCTATTGGAAGCTAAGCAGGGTCGGCCTTACTTAGTAATTGTATGGGAGACCTCCAATGAAGACGAGAGTTACAGAGGCAGGCAATGGCAAACCACCTCTGTTAGTCTCTTGCCTTGAAAACCCCACCAGGGATTGCCGTAAGTCAACTGGAGAGCCAGTTTGGTGTAGTGGTTAAGAGCGCGGGATTCTAACGTGGAGAGCTGGGTTTGATTCCCCACTCCTCCACTTGAAGCCAGCTGGGTGACCTTGGGCTAGTCACCGCTCTCTGGAGCTCTCTCAGCCCCGCTCACCTCACAGGGTGTTTTGTAAACCGCTCTGAGTGGGCATTAAGTTGTCCTGAAGGGCAGTATATAAATCAAATGTTGTTGTTATTATTATTAACTATGACTTGATGGCATTTTCAACCACCATCAAAATGCAGATCACCCAACTCTAGGCAGATAACAGTCAAGTCGGGTGGGTATGTGGAAGTCATGAACAGGTGTCTAGAGAAGGTTAAGAGTAACTTAAACTTTTGGAGCAAAGGGGGTGTGTGCGGTTGATGGACTGGATGGGTCTCAGCCCCAGCACCTCTGGTCTTGGCAAACGAATGACAGCTTCTGATGGGGTTTATTGGAGCCCCTGCTCTCGAGGAGATAAAATGCTCCCAGGTGTGTCCTCTCCACAGCATTGGGGAGGAAGCCAGAACCCTTTGTCTTGATTTGTGCAACCTGCTGCAAAACACATTTACTCCAAAGTAGACCGTTTCCTTACAAACGCTTGGAAATGTGCTCGAGTCATGGAGGCACACGGTCTTTGGGAGTATGTCTCCTAACTCTTGGTGTGTCTTGCTTTACTTCCGAGTAAGGTAGTGTTGGCTCTGCAATTCATATGCAAACCAACAGATTGCCAATTCTCCAGTAGAAGTGGGTAGCACTAAAGAGTATTGCATGATACACATTAGCTTTGGACCTGTGTTTGTTTGCCCGTGAGAAAGCATTGGAGGAAATGCATGCTTTAAATTGCTGGTCCACCGTTGGGTAGGAATCTGGGGATCAGCAACTTCATTCCCCGGAGGGAAAGGTCCTTGTGAATATCTGTTGGTTTGAAGTTTGTTTATTTAGAGTTTTCCTCATCGGAAATTTGATTGGAATACTTACCGTGGAACCCTTCATGTTCCTTTAAGAGACATTTAGCACATACCTACAAAAAAAAAACAAAGTTACTTTCTGGATAATGGGACTGTTTACCTTTAACAGAATGGCTATTGAATTTGTTTATATACTGTAAATAGTTGTGGAATGTATTGATACTGATGTTTATTCTCTTGTATTTATAAACATATAATGATTGTTATAATTAGTAATATATGCACTTAGTCGTTTTATAAATTAACAATATACCACTTGAGAATTCATCATAATGATAAAATTAATCTTTGCTCAGATAATTGTTTTTCCACTTTTTTGTGGGATGAGGAGTGGAGCAGGTGGCAATGCCCACCCACCCACCCCCGCCTTCACCCAGCTGGGATATGGAGCAGAGCAAGTGGTAATGCCCACATCCCCCTTCACCCAGCTTGGATCAAGAGTGGCACAACAAATCAGACGAAAGTCCCCATAATTCAACAATAATTCTGTAGAAAACAGTTACAAAATCTAATATAATTTTTACACTTTTTGTAATTTTATGTTAAAGTGCTCAGTGCATAAATATCAGTGAATACATAGCTTAAATAACTGGCATTGAATAAACATCAGCCACCGGCATTTAACAATATATGCTGGAGAAAGTTAATAGAGTAATAATGAATAAGTAATTACTGTCCGGGGTAGAGCACCCCAAGCACCCCGGACTTGCCACAGCCCCCTTACCCGAAAGCCGATGGGATGCTGGTGGCAGGCGCAAGAAGCCCCAGGGAGAGGGTGCCGCTCCAGACAACCGCAAGGGAAAGGAAAAGGGAGCCAGAGGGAAAGATCAGCCAGGGGCACGCCGCCTAACCCCACCCCAAAGGGCAAGAGGTGCACACACCGGTCCAAGGTGCCACCTAGGGGGTAGAGGTACTGGAAGCCCCTGCCCAAGCCCTAGGAGAAACCAGTAACCCCTGGCACCAAAGGGGGTTGGCTGAACTCCAGGAGACCAGCCCGGCTCCTCGTGAGCAAAGACAGAGGAAAGACTGAGGGAGAAAGGATGGGCACACCTAAGGGAAGCCCCAGCTGGGATACATTGAGCCCCACCCTGCAAGAGAGGCAGGGAATGCAAGGAGGAGCTAATGTAAGGGGAAGAACACCTGAGGGCAGGCACAGCTGGGCAGCATCAGGAGAGGGAAGGAGCCTGGAAGGAAGGGCGGGGGAAGTTGGCAAAAACCGTATAAAAGCTGGCTCAGGAGAGAGTTCGTGGTGGGTTGTGTAGGAGTGATGGAGTGGTTGGAAGCAAGAGTATAAGGGTGCAAGGAGGAAGGGCGGCGGCGGCGGTGGGTGGACTGAGGAGTCAGGGTGAGGTATACCACCCCTCCTTCCACAGAGCAGGGGCCTGCAGTATCCCTGACACCCCACTGGAGGCAGAGCCAGGCACTCCGGCGTCCCACACAGGGGCGGTTGGGGCAAGCCCTGACAATTACAATAGATCACATTCACAAACACTCATGGACTGGCAATATCAAGACACCATTTACAATAAATATAAGAATAAAGAATAATTTCCGCCGCTCCGTGGAGGGCAATCTAAACTTCTCTCTGTCTGGAGATCAGGGGGTGGGGCCACCGGCCATGTGACCATTTTTAAGAGGTGCCGGAACTCCGTTCCACCGTGTTCTGGCTGAAAAAAAAGCCCTGCTTGTATCAAGTATATTGATGGCCATGGTGGACTTACAATCACACTGCAAACAATTCTGGCATACTTTAGATCCAAACAGAAGTAATCATTCCAGCCAAAGGGGGAAGGAACATCTCCCACTGAAGTTCAAGGGCCAAACTGCAGCTTCTCATTTTCCCCCAAACATTTGTATGCTACTTTTACATCAAAAATGATCTACAAGGTTGTCCACGCTTTCTTTTAAAAAGAGAGAACAATAAAGCTGGCGTTGCAAAACACAACAGTATGGCAATGCCATGCATATAAGGTTGCCACCTGGCCTGGAGAACAATGTCCTGTTCTTTTCATAGAGGTTTAATGTGCAGTAATTGGACAGATGAAACTTTTCCTGATATGGAGGTAAACAAAATCCCATCAATCCTATCGAAGGGCAGGACTTTTTTAAAAAATTCAGGCCACTTTGCAACCCTGGTGACACAACAGCTGAGTGGAACTAACACACTGCAGGCGTCAAAAACAAGCAGCAGGGAGCTGAGCTAGACCTGAAAGTAGCTGGAACTAGTGAAGATGCCACAGTGCAGGAGAACAGGCGCTATAGGTTTCCTGCAGTGAGCAGGTTGTTAAGCCATCGTAGGTCTTGAATGGGTCAGATCATTTCTAAATGTTTTTGAAAGGCAGCATCACGCAAAGAGCCAAGCTACAAGTGATGCCTGACACAGGTTGGACACTTGTCAGCTTCCCTCAAGTTTTGATGGGAAATGTAGGCGTCCTGGTCTTGCAGTTTGGCTCTCCATTTAATTGAAGTTTACAGAGTGGCAGTCTATGCGAGGGAGAACATGCGGTCGGGAGGGGAGTGCAGGTGTCGGGCTCTTGCCAGGCACCCCCCTTCCCCTCTGTTGGGTTTGTGGGGGGGGGGGGTGTCTGTAAACCAATTAAATGGAGAGCCGTGCTGCAAGACCAGGACACCTACATTTCCCATCAAAACTTGAGGGAAGCTGACAGGTGTCCAACCTGTGTCAGGCGTCACTTGTAGCTTGGCTCTCAGTCACTGCAAGTAGGACAATGATATAAACTCAGGGAAAGAGGGTGAATACTATCCGCCCAGAGTAGATACATCCCTGTAGATGTATTTATTTACTTATTTTTAAATTATTTAGACACCTTTCTACCTTGCAGTAATTCAAGGTGTCTTACAAGATTAATAAAATAATAATAAAAATACACTTACCCCCCCTCCCCGAATGTAAAAGTGCAGTTTAAGACTGCCAGTAAAGGAGAAAAAAACTTAAGATACTTAGGGGTCCTAAATCCAGAGGAGTTAGCCATGTTAGTCTGTAGTAGCAAAATAGAAAAGAGTCCAGTAGCACCTTTAAGACTAACCATCTTTACTGTAGCTTTCGAGAATCACAGTTCTCTTCGTCAGATGCAGATGTTGTGGGGATAATAGTAGCATACTTTGTAAACAGCTCTGAATGGACATTAAGTTGTCCTGAAGGGTGGTATATAAATCGAATGTTGTTGTTGTTGTTGTTGTTGTTGTTAAAGGTGCTACTGGACTCTTTTCTATTTAGGGGTCCTAAATAACATTGTCTTGAGTTGCCTCCTAATGATTTGATCGTGAGGATGTGGATTTAGAGCTGAAGCAACAGCAGAAGGTAAATCTCCGTGCTGCGAAAAAACATCACCACATTTCTGTAGTTCAAGATGTTGTTATAAGAGCACAACAGCCCGCCGGGAGAGTTGTTCTTTTCTCTCTGCCACCAGCTATGTGGCAACCTCACCTATCAGCATTTCAGTACAGGAAAACAGCTTATTTTTATGTCAGGATTGGATTTAAGAATAGTCAGATTGCACCTAGAAAATCTACTTTAAATTAGAAAATATATAGATAGATAGTTCAATAAAATGATGCATCTGACAAAAAGAGCTGTGGTTCGTGAAAGCTTACAGCACTATAAAGTTGGTTAGTTTTAAAGGTGCTACTAGACTCTACTATTTTGCAACCACAGACTAACATGGCCAACTCCTCTGGCTCTATGCTTTCCCCCCTTATTCATGTCTCATGCTCAGAAGTGTTCTTAAGTGCTGCACATACATCCTCAAACAAGATGTACTTTCTTCTTGTACGCCGATCCACATGAAGTTTCTAAGATCCGGTAATGTGTCTACAAAGCTCTCCTTTTAACAAGACAAGTTTTAGTGCATGGTAAGTACACCCACTTTTCATGAATTTAATTTTACAGGAGTAGAAAAGAGCAAGAGTCCAGAGGAACCTATAAGACTAACAAAAATTGTGGTAGGGTAGGAGCTTTCCTGAGCCACAGCTCACTTCTTCAGATAAGCTTCTACCCTACCCTACCACAAATGTTAGTCTTATAAGGTGCCTCTGGACTCTTGCTCTTTTCTACTGCTACAGACAGACTAACACAGCTACCCATCTTAATTTTACAGACAACCCGGATTATGTAGCAATGGACAGAAGCAAATACGATCGAAGATGGTTACCACCTCCAGGTTGGAAAATTCCTGGAGATTTTGGACGTGGAGCCTGGGGCAGGGACTGGAGCTCAGTGCCTGATCTCTGTTCTGGAGATAGGGTTGCCAGCTCCAAGTTGGGAAATTCCTGGAGATCTGGGGGGTGAAAGCTGGAGAAACCTGGAGAAAGTGGGGTTTTGGGGAGGGAAAGGGCCTTGGCATGGCCTAATTCCATACAGTCCACCCGAAAAGTAGCCATTTTCTCCAGGGTAACTGATCTCTGTGGCCTGGAGACCAGTTGTAATTCCAGGAGATCTCCAGCCACTCCCTGGAGGCTGGCAACCCTAGCTGGAGACCAGTTGTAATTCCGGGAGATGTCCAGGCCCTTGCTGGAGGTGGACATTTTAGGGGGGCGTCATTGCAAAAGCCTTTGGTCTCCCCTTTTAACAATATTGCCCCGAGCAAGCCGCCTCTTGCAAGGGAATCGTTTTTTCGGAAAGAAACGCTTTGTGGTTTTACGCACTAATATTATTTAACGAGGGCTCAGCAGCTGCAGCCTAGAGGCGCGCAATATTGTGCTTGGGCTACACCCTAATTCCTGAACGCGTAAATTCCCGGTGCTAAATCGCCCCCGGCTAAAAGAGACGCCGCGCGTTCTTGCATAGGCACAAGTCCTCACTACATGTTAGAGGTAGCGAAGATTTGCATAATTTAAAAACACGACGGGAGACTCTGCTGAGAAATCTTCCTACAGCTGCAGAAAGCGATATTTAATTTTTCGCCTCGCTACAAAATAATATCACGGAACGACCCAGATGGGACTCGAACCCACAATCCCCAGCTCCGGAGGCTGATGCCTTATCCATTAGGCCACTGGGTCACCCAGCAAAAAGTGGTGAGCGCCGCGTTCTAAAGGCCCCGCCCGACAATACATGGCCCCGCCCACACCGCGTGAGCCTCCATTCGCCCGAATCCCTCTTCAGACCCTTTCCAAATAAACTCCGCCCCTTGAGTCCTGTTCGCCGCACACTCCACCAGCCACCTCCTCTCGCAAGCGGCTTGAACGCCGGCTGTATTCTAACTCCGCCCCTAAATATACAGACTGAACTGCGCATGTCCAGTTAACTTCGCTCCCCTATGGGACGATGAAGTGCGGCGAGGGCGCCTTTGCGTCATGTGACCTGCCTGTCAAGCAGCAAGCTCTGCAAAGCCCGCCCTAATTCCCAGGTCGCGTTTTAAAGAGCTACTGGGCGGCTGGTGGCTTCCGGGGGGGCTCTCGCCCGGCTTTTTAATTTTATTTTCATTTTCCGGCTTGCAGACAGTTTCCAGAAAAGACATTTAAAATGCAAATGGCCTCTGCTCCGCAAAATCTTCCCTGGGAATAAAATCGGATGGGTCTTTAAAGTGTCACAGACTGTTTCTGCTGAGAAAGGCAAACGAGGTCTAACCGCTATGGAGTTAATGTATTCTTTTCTCTGATACTAATGCTAAGCAGAAGTAAACCTCCAAGTGCCTCCATATGAGAAAATGTAAGTCTATACATTTAATAAATAGTGATGGGGGTGGGGGCATGTTTTGCCTCTTCCTTATGCATGTAGCTCCGGCTCTGTTAGGAATATATTTAACTCCACGGTGCTTAGACGTGTTTGTTTGTTGCAGCAGAAATAATCTTGTGACATCTTAAAGACTAATAACATTTTATTTCAGGATAAGATTTCGGGGAGTAGAGCCCATTTCTTCATAGGCAATTACTGGATCCTGCTCAAAATGCATTAAGTATTCCTGTAATAAATATCCAGGGCTTCTTTTCTGTACTTCATGTATCTAGTTTTACTTCTGCTTAATATATAAGTTATAGTTCTATGATGGATGGTCAATGCATATAAGATGTATTGGGGGGGGGGGTGTTTTTGTAATCCTCATTCTAGTGTGTTGCTTATTAGATGTCTAATCATATCGATTACATTGATTTACACCGTGTGATCTACGTTCAAGCATTTTAGAGCTTAGTAAGAAAGGCAGACTCTATGTATAGCAAATTAATAAATAACAATTTTCATTATTTATAGATTCCCCCTAAGTATCTAAACCAACTAAATTAAATAACAAGTCATACAAATAGCACAATAATTTATTAATGAAAACTATCTTCTGTATTTACCATAATTTTCTCTGGGTTTTTTTTCCAAACAGAAATTCTATTTAATGAAGTTTTAGGTCGTCCTTGGGAGTATTTTGGGTTTAGCTTTTGGTAATTTTCAAAAACAAACTTTCAGACATGAAATGATACAATGGGTATTTAACATACCTCTGTATGTTAGCAACATGAAATATTTCTGAGTGCAAATCTAAATTAAAACAATTGGGGTAATGTATTATTATCTTTTATACAGTATGAGAATAGGGGCTTCCTCAACGAAGATTTATATAGAAAACATTGCAACATATGCGTGTTTGATTCCCAGTTTTGCCATGGAATCTTGCTAGGTGACCTTGATCCCCATCACGGGATGTACTAAAACAAATGACAGGATTGCCCATTGAAAATAATGGGAGAGGCTTGAAAGCCCATTGGAAATAATGGGAACCTGGAATGCCCATTGACTTGCATGGGCGCCAGTGAAACACACTGGAGCAAAAAAAAGATGCAAAGAAAACATGGAATGGATTTTGAAGGAAAGTCTCTGGCCCCAGATAGACTGTTCTGGGACTGGAATGACAGGCCTCCAACTGGAATGATGGCCTCTGGGTATATCAGAAGGGCTCTGGGACTGGAATGACAGGCCCCTGATTGGAATGACGGCCCCTGGATGTGACAGAAGGGGTCGGGGACTGGAATGACAGGCCCCTGATTGGAATGACGGCCGCTGGGTGTGACAAAAGGGGTCTGCGACTGGAATGACAGGCCCCTACATGGAATGACAGCCCCTGGCAGTACAAGACTATGTCTTGGATCCTTGCTAATGCTATGTCTTTAAACATGTATATGTTAGCCTTTTGGTATTGTGTTGAAATGTACTTACTTTATACTGATTGTATTAACCTAATACTGTGTAATCCACCTTGAGTCTCCGTGAGACTGGAATGACAGGCAAGAGACCATAATTCCACTCAAGGCCATGTCATTCCAGTCCCTGAGCCCTTCTGTCACATCCAGGGGCCTGTCATTCCAGTCCCAGAACAGTCTATCTGGGGCCAGAGACTTTCCTTCAAAATCCATTCCATGTTTTCTTTGCACCTTTTTTTTTTGCTCTAATGTGTTTCAATGGAGCCCATGCAAGTCAATGGGCATTCCAGGTTCCCATTATTTCCAATGGGCATCCAAGCCTCTCCCACTATTTCCAATGGGCATCCAAGCCTCTCCCATTATTTTCAATGGGAATCCAGTCATTCGTTTTAGCACATCCCTCCAGTCACACATTCTCAGCCTAACCTACCTCATGGGGTTGTTGTGTGGGAAAATGGAGGCAAGGAGAATGATGTAAGCTGCACACACAATGTTCCTTGTATATCTCCTAGGCAATATTAACTGCTCTGGCCCAACTGAAAACAGACTAGATATTCTTATTTGGAACTCCCAGTGTTCTTAAGATATTTAAAGATATACTATCATCGCAATCACTAAGATACCTAATGCTCAGGCCGGCTGGCTGGTTCACAGAAAATGATACAGAATTCAGGAAATGGCAGACGAGGGGTATGTAAGGCAGCACTTTGACGGATAATGGTCTTGCGTTTGCCTCACCTTATCTTTCAGTTGTTCCAGCAGAGCTAGCCTGCCTGCCTGTTGGAAGCAGATACAAGCTCTCTTCTGACTGTTCTGTCTGGGACTATTTCACAAATTAGACTTTGCAATGGGAGTTAATGCCTATAGAAGAAATCAAGGTAAAATATGTCTCTGGGAATGACCATGAAATATTTTCAATCACTTAGGGAGAACAGTGAATAGGTGTTTACACCCCACTGGAGCATTACTAGATAGTTATCAATTCTGGGGATTTAATTTTCTTTATATTGGGCTGTTTTGTAGAAAGTGGGTGGGGGTGCATGGCTGAATTTGTAAATGGATTTTTCTGTGTCTGTATGGCCGATTGCCATCCTAAGGACACATATGTGGGAGTAAGCCCCGTGAATAATATGGGAATTAATTCTGTGTAGATCTGCTCTAGCTTACTTTCCATGTCCCACCCCCCTGAAGGCATTCATAAAGTGGGTTTCTTTCTCTATCTCTTTCTCTGAGCTACGTTTTCGCCTTTCAGTTTCATGATGTGGCCTTTTTTTTTTAACGTTATGAACTTCATTTAATTCTAAACAGCATACAAAGCACAATTGAACATACATGCAATTCAAGGTAGTCTGATATACTGGATATAGAAAATAAGCTAAGTCTTGTGTAACACGATTGACATATAAAAATTAAATATTTTAAACGCTGCTAACTTATATGTAGATAAGGAATCAGGTCAGATAACATTGTAATTTAAAGATCAGGTTGAGATTAGGAGAGAGTTAAATATTGAATCTGGTATATTTTATTTATAATTAATTCTGTGTTTATGAATGTTTGATACAGTGTTTTTTAATGTTTGCGAGTCATTATTAGAAAGATATTCTATAAATGGGTGCCACTTTTCTAAGAAATTGGACAGTTTGGGATAATTTTCTGCCTGTTGAAGTTTGTCTGATATCTTCTCCATTATCAGGTGTTCTCACACCTTTATAAACTAGGTGGTTAGACTAGGTGGATGTTAGGATTTCCATCTTGATGCTATGGCTGTCTTAGCTGCTACTAAGAGGGATGAAATCAGGTCCTGCCTTATTTGTGGTATCAGGTGTAGAAAGATGAGATAAAGTGGGTTTCTGAGAGTGCAGTCCTGAGGTCCACCATGCCGCTGGTGCCCACACGCCAGTATACTGACAGCACTGCTTGCCCACTCCCTAAGGACTTTCACGGGAGAGTCATGCCGGTGTCCAAGCCTGGTAAGGTGCGGCCAGGAGAGAATGCTCCCTAGTTGTCCTGGCAACGCCAGCAGACTCCATTAATTACAAGGCGGCTGCAGTTGACAGTGCCATGAGCAGCAGGGAAAGGTATAGCCAGTCCCCAAGCCGGGCCACATTTGCCATTGCCCGATGTCAATGCTACTCCCCCTCCCCTGCAGAGAGCCAGTGCACAAGGCAAAAAGACCCCCGTGGTCGGACTTGCTGCACCCCAACAGAGGCGCCTGCCTCAAGAGGAGCCCTGCCCTGTGAGGGAGAGCTAGACTAAAGGTTGCTTACCCAACCCCCATTTCTGACAAGGGCCAGGCTAGCAGCTGAAGTACCGCTTGCTTGCAAACTCCTTCCACGCTACTGCCACCACTCTGAGAACCGTCTCCTTGAAAAGTAGGACCAGAAAGACGGTGGAACCCGGTGAGGGTTGCACCTACAGCCCCCACACTCAGGATCAGC
This sequence comes from Eublepharis macularius, assembly GCF_028583425.1. NCBI lineage: Eukaryota > Metazoa > Chordata > Lepidosauria > Squamata > Eublepharidae > Eublepharis > Eublepharis macularius. The sequence goes on along the minus strand of NC_072793.1, from coordinate 13,215,369 downwards.
CTCCCAAGTTTTGGAGAGGCAGCTCCTTAGAGCAGGTTCTGAACTAAATGGCGAGAACGCACATTAGAAACCACAGGAGAAGTCGGGAGGCCCATTGGATGTGATGGGAGCCTCCAATGCCCCTCGACTTGCAGCGGCTTCATTGAAATACATCGCTACATCAAAAAGATACAAGGAGAATGTGGGGAGCTGGGCTCTGATGCCGAGATGACACTCCCCAGAGGGGAATGAGGGCCTCCAGGACCAGAGAAACTCTACCAGGGGCTGTCATCCCATCCCCAGCACAAGATTCCCGAAGTCCATCCCTGCCTCCTCAAACAGCAAAAAGGAGAGTGGTCCGGCCATGCGGGGGAGGAGCCCCAGAGTTCTGAGGACATCGGTCCTCCCCTCCACATCCTGACATCAACCTCACCCCACATGCAGCAGTCTTCTGCCTGGCTTATCAAATGCCAGCAGTGCTGTCAGAAAATGCGAGTCCTCCATGGCGCCCCCCCCCTGCCAGGCACACACAGGCAGAACCCCAAGTCCCACCCCGCTGCCTGCCGTGAATTTGAGGGGGGAAGGGAGGAGGGAAGCTGGATGGGGCTGAAGCCTCCAAGGTGCCACTGGACACCTGCTCCTTTTGGCAGTAGAGCCACACAAAAGGCACAGAGGCACACAAAGGCACGTGTGGGGGCCAGCGGCATGGTGCCGCTGCATTGTGGTGGCTCCATTGCCACAGGTGCTGCCAGGAACCAGACGATGGATGCCCCTCCGGCAAGAAAGTGCTGCCCACCTGCCTCTGGATGTTCCTTTGCTGCGTGGCTGCTTGGAGCTCTGATCCTGCCAGGGAGACAGTCATGGGATTTGTGTGCCTGCCATCGCATGGGAGTTAGGAACCTTGCACCCAGTCACCCTGAACCGCAGCCATGCTTTCTCCTCTGCCCAAGGGGAAGCCCAGCTGAGGGAGTCTGAACGGGGCCCCACATGGACTGCTGGAAGCCGCCTCCCCTGAAACAAGTGTGTTGAGTGTGTGTGTGTGGGGGGGGGGGTTACGATCCCCCCTCAACAGGAGGCCAGCACAGGAGCTTACCCACGCCTCGACCTCAACCATATCTGTCTTACAGGCTCAGCAGAGGGATAACAAATCCTGCCAGGCCCTAGTTTCCACAGACAGTTCCCAGGCTGGTGCCAGGACCGAAAAGGCCCTGGCCCTGGTTGAGGCGAGGCAAGCATCCTTGTGGCCTGGGACCACCAGTAGTTATTTATCGGCCTACCAAAGTGCCCCCTGGGGAACATATGGTGAGAGGCGGTCCTGCAGATACACTGGTCCCAGTCGGCTAAGGTCTTTATAGGTTAACACCCAAACCCTGAACTTAATTGGGAACTCCACTGGGAACCAGTGCAGCTGACAGCAGTTATATGTGCCCTATATGGCATCTCCATAAGGATGCACACAGCCATATTCTGGACCAGACCAAAGGGAAGCCCTGCATAGAGTGAGTTACAGTAGTCCAGAAGTTCAATGAGGTTGGGGACCCCTGGTCTACATTTGTATCTTTGCTCATCTGGTGATTTTTAAGAAACAAGCTAGCTTCCAGTATGGTAAATTTACACAAAAACTGCACGCAGTGTATCCACCTACTTGTTAAAATAAACTATAACATGCAGCCTACAAAGCCTAGGGGTTTGATAAACCTTTCCTTTTGCAGCCTGCCTGGCTTTAAAAAAAAGGGGTGGCGGTGAAAGGACACTGGTATGGTTTGCTTAGAATACTGGTCAAAAAGCGGCCCCTCCCATTGTCTGCTTAACCCGCCCCCCCCAAGAAGGAACATTAATAAATTGAAAGTGCCATCCTAAACATAGCTACCTGACTCTCAGTGCAATCCTAAACAGAGTTACTCTAGTCTAACCCCATTGAAACCAAAGGGCTTAGACCGTAGTAACTCTGTTTAAGATCAGTAGAAAAGAGGAAGAGTCCAGTAGTGCCTGTAAGACTAACAAAATTTGTGGTAGGGTATGAGCTTTCTGAAGAAGCGAGCTGTGGCTCACGAAAGCTCCTACCCTACCTCAGTAGAAAAGAGTCCAGTAGCACCTTTAAGACTAACCAACTTTACTATAGCCTAAGCTTTCGAGAATCACAGTTCTCTTTGTCAGATGCATCTCTTTGTCAGAGATCTGCATGCATCTGATGAAGCAAGCTGTCATTCACCAAAGCTCCTACCCCGCCTCAATAGAAAAGAGACCAGTAGCACCTTTAAGACTATCCAACTTTACTGTAGCATAAGCTTTCGAGAATCACAGTTCTCTTCGTCAGATGCATCTCTTCGTCAGAGATCTGCATGCATCTGACGAAGAGAGCTGTGGCACTTGAAAGCTTATGCTACAATAAAGTTGGCTAGTCTTAAAGGTGCTACTGGACTCTTTTCTGTTTTGCTACTACAGACTAACATGGCTAACTCCTCCGGATCTATACCCTACCTCAAATTTTGTTAGTCTTATAGGTGCGACTGGACTCTTGCTCTTTTCTACTACTACAGACAAACTAACACGGCCACTACTTGGGATTGCACAGTCAAATTACTGTGCAAATTAGTAACGTCCACACTGTACATTACTACCAGACTCTATCCCAACTGGAGAAACACAGACTATCCAGGCCATCTTTCTCCTGACTCAGGCAACAACTAATCTCAGTATTGTAGGGATAATAATAACACACTGCTATTGTTCACCGCTCTCAGTATTGTAGGGATAATAATAACACACTGCTATTGTTCACCGCTCTGACTGGGGCACTAATCTGTCCAGAAGAGTGGTACATGTCACACACTACAGTGTGTGTGTGCGTTTTAAAAAAAAAGTCCAAACGCCGCCTCTATTTAAAACTCTCCAAGGACGTCTTGTGACATCAGCCGCCGCCAGGGGCACATTGTGCGCGGGGAGGCGCAGGGCGCGCCTGGGCGTTACGCCGAGCGCCGCCCCTCCGCCGAGAGCGCGAGGCTGCCGCTGCCTACTTTTTTTCAAACTGGCCAATGGAGGTTTTGCTTTGACTCGAATCCACCAATGAGCGAGCGAAGGCGCTGGAAATTTAAATCGCCCCTCGCGGAGGAGGGGGGGCTGGAGGGGGAGCGCTGGGCTGCGCTGGAGCGGCGCGTGGTTAGTCCTGTGCGGCTGCGGGGAGGAAGCGGTCCTTGCTGTGCCAGGTGGGCCATCGCTGAAAGCGGGCTGGGGGGATAAAGGCGAGCCGAGGAAAGGGCTGGGGGGAGCTGCAGCCAGAAAAAAAGGGGGGGGGGTGTAACTCGAATGAGGTTCCCTTTTTAATAAGACGCGGCTGTTCTTTTTTTAAAACGCATTTTATGGTTTCTGGACACTGGGGAGGCGACTTGGGTGGAGAGGTTTTGAGTGGTGCCCAAAGTTGGGCTTTCCAGAAGCAGCCGCTGGAGCATTGGGCCAGGCGCTTGGTTTCTTTCTCTGCTTCCTGACTTTGGGGAGAAACGCCCAGGAAGCCTTCCCGGTTCGCGGGAGAGGGATAAATGCCGGGAAGCGGAGCTGTAGCGGGGGCTGCTTTGTGTTTAGATCGATGTGGACTGCTGAGACTTCTCAAACTGTAAGCAAAGGAATTCGGTGGACTCGGTTCGTTCTGCTGTTGAAGTGGTAGAGACGCGCTTTACCGGTCGCTGCTTTCCTCTCTGGTTTAAAAAGGCAGCCTATGAAACTGCTGGCCACTGGGGGAAAGACTATCAAGTGCCTGTGATGCAGCAGCGTTTAGTAATCACATTAAAGAACAGAATTAAAGTTTTCTTGAGCTATACTCCAGGCAAAGTGGATATTGCTAGACAGGAACGGAATGAACTCTTGATATAATGAAATGTATTCTCAGTGTCCTTAAAATGTCTTGAAAAGCCATCTTGGTTCCTGCTAAGCTTTGACCTGTCTTTTAATTATATCCTCCTCAAAGACTGGCACCCTCATTAAATAATGCACAGATTTAAAATTTTCAGAAGTCTTAATGTTGTTGTAACCGTTTGTAGATCTGGAAATATTCTGTAATCAAGACCACAATGTCCGCCAACGAGAATGCCCATGGAACAGCGGCTGCCCGTTTGAGCCGATTCAAGAATAAGGGAAAGGACTCCACTGTGAGTAACTTGGCCGGCTGACTACAACCCGCCGCTTCTCCTTGTACTTGGAAGTTCAGGTTTAATATGCTTTTGTCTTCCTCAGGAAATGAGGCGGCGGAGGATGGAAGTCAATGTGGAGCTGAGGAAAGCCAAAAAAGACGACCAGCTGCTTAAAAGAAGGAATGTTAGCACTTTCCACGATGAAGCCACTTCACCTCTGCAGGAAAACCGGAGCAATCAGGTAGCAGACAAGTTTGGTAGCGGCTTCTCTTCTGCCCCTCGGACATTTGTCTGTAGCTGGGAACCTCCCCTAATAATGCAACAGTTGGGTACTCCGTGCATCTGATTAAGTGAACTCTAACTCAGAAAGCATTGATACTGGATGCCCCTGTGGAGTGGTTGCCACTCCTGTTCAGTGTCTGGACAGGAGTAGCAAAACTCTGGCCTAAATTTCCCGTTAAGGAAGAAACGATGGTAGGGTTGAGCATTCTCTGTATTGGGAAACTTCTGAAGTGTCTGGAAGTAATTCTAATTCGTTTGCCATGAGGAGGGTCACAATTCCAAGGATTGCTTATCCCACTGTGTTATGATTGTGTTTTTTGTAGCTCATTGACTCTTTTGAGCCTGAGTAATTATTAAATCTTGATGCAGCCAGCTCTGATTCTCTTGCAGGTCACTGCCCACTGGTCTGTTGAAGAGATTGTCAAAGGCATTTACGGTAATAATACCGAAATTCAGCTGCAGGCTACACAAGCTGCCAGGTAATGATGTACGGCAAGGACTGTTCCTTATTATTCCAATGTGACAAGCTGGTAGCTGAGGTCAAGAGCTTAGACAGTGATTATATTTGAGGCTTCATTGACTAAAGCTTGTTACACATTATCACTAAATTCTGTTACTGCAGGTCGGAAAAGAGAATTTACGTTATTTCTTTTTCCTGACATGCTCAATCTGTTATCCTGGCCACTTGCCAGGTCTTGTCTGAAAAGCTATGCAGCTTGGTGCATCGTGGCACCTAAAATGTAACTGAAGCCCTGGTGTAAACTTATTTTGAAGGATTACTGTCTAAACGTGAACTTACTGGCTCTCCAGCGTGGGTCACAATAAAAACTTTAAAATATGTAATGGTACTAGGCCATGTATAACTTTTAGGATGTGATACCCAGCTCTATATCTCATATCCAAATCCTCTAGTGATGCAGTTGAGGTCCTGAGTTGCTGCCTTGACCGCTGTGGTCAAACGGCTGAAAGCAAATTGAAACTGAACCCAGACAAGATGGAACTAAGTGTATCTTCCTTCAGAGGCAACTTGGAGACTCCAGCTGGTACAGAACAGCACAGCTGGATTATTATCAGGAGCTGGGCGGGGCATGCAGATTGTTGCCCTTCTGCAGTCATTCCATTGGCTACTGGACTCAATTCATGGTCTTGGTTATCACAAAGCCCTGCATGACCTTGGCCCCTCACACATGCAGGACCACATCCGCTATTCTTCTCCCGTAGCAGCTTCGCTCTTCTGAACAGGGCCTTTTGCAGATGGGCAAAATTGGCTGCTGCCCGCCGACCTGTATTCTCTGTGGTGGTCTCGCCTTATGGAATGGCTTGCCAGATTCGGTAGAGTACCGAATCAGGTTCAAGGTTTTGGTATTAACCTATAAAGCCCTATGTGAACTGTGACCGTCATATCTGCGGGACCGCCTCTCCCCATATGAGCCCCAGAAGACCCTTTGCTCGAGTGATAAACATCTATTAAAGATCCCTGGCCCTAGGGAGGCCCACCTGGTGTCAACCAGGGCCAGGGCTTTTTTGGCCCTGGCCCCAGCCTGGTGGAATACTCTGTCTTACAAGACCAGGGCCTGGCAGGACCTCTTAGCATTTCGCCGGGCCTGCAAGACGGAGCTGTTCTGCCAGGCATATGGTTGATGCTAGGTGGTGCCCCCCCACCCACAGTGGAGGGTTAAACTATATGCCCCCAGTTCAATGTCACTCACCCCCCATCTCTCACATATTTTGCTGAAAAATGCTCTATAGATGGTGCTGCTATGCTGTTTTTATACTTATATAGATGTAGTATATTTTTAAATGAATATGTACTATTTGTTTTTAATGGTAATGTTGATTAATTGTGTAGGGTGTTTTTAAGCTTTGTTGTGATCCACCCTGAGCCCACTGGTGTGGGGAGGGCGGACTATAAATTGAATAAATTAAATTAAAAGTCAGGAAAGCTCCTGCTCTTTTGGTTTTCCACAAACTATGCAGATCTGAACTACTCGGGAGGGCTTTTTCACTAATAGGGTTGTGCGGTAAGAAATGGCTCCGTGAGCTCTGGAAAAGGGACGGGGATTGCAGATGTACCCCTGTCAGTGTAGATATACTCCTCCTGGGCATTTCAGTGTCATTTAATACGTCGTGTCGGATTACTCATGTGGATTTTTTCTTGCTTTCAAGTTGTTCTGCAATCCATACCTTATTTTATTGTTCGTTGAATGTCTCAGTTGTTGATTGTATCGACTTACGCTGTAATCTGCCTTGAGTGTCAGTGAGAAAAGTAGACTATAAATTACATAAATGAAGATGCCCTGAATTAGAGGACTGTTTCAGGCAAGCATACGAGGCTTCTGTAGTCTGGCTTGACATATAAACAAATGTGAACCAGACAGGTAGTACAAAGAGAATGAGGGAATGCCTCCAAATCTTAGAGCCAAGCTACAAGTGACGAATGACACTTGCCAGGCAAGTGAACAGACTCACGTGTATTCCTCCCTGTTCACTTGCCATAGACTTGCGCTCCACTTGATCAAGTGGAGAGCAAGTGAATGGCAAGTGAACAGGGAGGAATGCACGTCCGTCTGTTCTCTTGCCAGGCAAGTGTCAATTGTCACTTGTAGCTTGGCTCTGAGTGTTAAAACTTTTGAATCTAGGATATCAAGTCAAATACCTACTCGGGCACATCACTGAAGCACTGGAAAACTTCAGTCCAGATAAAGCTCCTCATTTTAGCATTCATACGGTAATTAAATTCTTAACTTCATGTCCAGTGGCTGAAAAATGACATTTAACGTTGCCTACAGTTAATCGGGGCCAATGCATGTAGAGTTGTTCTATATGCAAGGCTTAAATCTGCAGGAGTTCGTCTGTCTCACAAAGTGGGGAATCAGTTCATACGGGCCTTGGGCAGGAATAATTTTGATAGATCGTATGCGGAGCATTTTCCCCCCGCCTCTTCAAGAGTCGGTTTGCTCAAATAAAGCACTTTGGCCAAGAATCTGACACCCAAGAGAACTATGAACGATTGTTTGGAAAGAAAAACATTTTCCGCACAGGCGTAAGAATCTTAGCTGTGGCCCTCACCAGCAGAGTACCCTTGTAATCCAGGTGAGATCTCGGAGCCGCTGTGGCCTTACCACAGGGTCACTTAAGAAAAACTGCACAGTAAATCTTAATTTATGCAGGGTTGGTTGCCTGTGGCTGATTTTCCCATTCATGTGCATGCAACATGATTGTGTCCACACAGCTTACACCTAGAACCATGGATTCTAGGTGGGCTAATGCTAGAAAGCAAAATCTCATTTGAAATGTGGTGCTAAAGTGTACTTGAAACTGATCCTAAGCCATGATAGGTGCAGACAATTTGTGTGTGTGTGTGTGTGTGTGTGTGTGTTATAGCTCCAACTCTATTTAGGGTCATTGCTGTTTTGAGCCCTGTCAATCCTATGGGACACTTTTAACCGGGAAGCGCTACAGGAGAGGGGAAATACTGTAGCAAAAGGACTAGTTTACTTCTTGAACAACTGACCACGATGACTAAGGCTTTAGGAAAAAACATGAATGGAGCAATAAAACATTTTCATTGTTTTATCTACAGGTAAAACTAGATTACTTCCTGAATAAGAACATATTATCTGTAGACGAGATACGCCGTTTTATTACTTAAAAAACCAAGGAAGACCAGGTTCTTTCCATACTGCTTACGTATTAATAGAGTGGGCTGGTGACCACCTGAGCCCCTCTGTAAGCAACTAAGCCATGACAGTCAGTTAATCTTTTTCATTGCTTCTTGGGCATCTTGCAGGAGGAAGAACCGCCGTTAAAGACTTCCCCCCAATATGGGTCTGTCTGTACCATCCATTTTTTCATATACAGATTTGAAGGCTCTGTCCACAAATTGTCTTTAGTTCTAGTCTGCCTTTCTCACTGAAACTCTAGGCAGTTTATATTTAAAAATAATAATAATAAAACGCTAATGCAATAAACAGTGCCGTACGATCAGCTTGAAATGTTCAGGCATCAAAACTGCAATCTTGCTCCCATTAAAAATGCCCTCTTGAACAATTCCATTTTACTGCGATCCTGTAAAAGGTAAGTCGGCGCAGTTAACTTGGTTTTCTTCTTGCTTGTAGGAAATTGCTGTCCAGAGAGAAGCAGCCTCCTATTGACCAGATAATCCAAGCTGGCTTGATTCCGAAGCTTGTGTCTTTTTTGGGGAGAGTGGATTGCAGCCCTATTCAGTTTGAATCTGCGTGGGCTCTGACCAACATTGCCTCTGGCACATCTGATCAGACCAAAGCTGTTGTAGATGGTGGAGCAATACCTGCCTTTGTTTCCCTGCTGGCTTCTTCCCATACTCATATCCGTGAACAAGCAGTGTGGGCTCTGGGAAATATTGCAGGTAAGCGGGTGCAAGTGAGCCACTCTTACTGCAGACGGAGGAAATAAAGTAATGCTGTTTCTGAAGTGGGCTGCCGCCTCTCAGATGGCCACTCTCATCTGCTCGAACTGTCATGAATATTTGCCACCTTGCTTGCTGACTTTCACTGGAGGCAAAGCAGACATCAGTTTGGTTAAAAACTTTTGGTATGGAGGGGGCTTTTCACTGGGAATTGCCCAGTTCTCACAGTGCTTGAATTGAGCTTAAGTTCTGTAGCCAGCCCTATTGTGAAATGGAAAGGATTTAACAGATTGGCGATCTTACCAGAATATTTAATTTTGCAGGTGACGGTTCTGCCTACCGAGACTTGGTTATTAAATACGGTGCGCTGGACCCACTGCTGGCTCTGCTTGCTGTACCCGATCTCTCTTCTATAGCGGTAAGAGTTCGAGCATTTCTGCAGCAACTTGGGCCGCAGACCTCTGTGTCTTAAGCTCTGGCCTAATTCCCAAATCAATTTCACAATCCCTTTCAGCTTGGCTACTTGCGCAACGTGACCTGGACCATATCAAACCTCTGTCGTAACAAGAACCCGGCACCACCGCTCGACGCTGTTGAGCAGATCCTTCCGACGTTGGTTCGCCTGCTGCATCACCATGACCCGGAAGTCCTGGCAGACACGTGCTGGGCTGTTTCTTACTTGACCGATGGTTCCAATGACAGGATTGAAATGGTGGTGAAAACAGGGCTGGTCCCACAGCTGGTGAAACTCCTGGGAGGTGGAGAGATTCCAATAATGGTAAGATGGTTATTGTAATGATTTTAAGTGTGTGTGTGTGTGTGACTTTAAATGCTTGGTGTGGTATAGATGAAGAGTGGGGATGAAAGAGAGGGATGAAGGAGTGATATGCTTGGTTGATGACTGAGAATGTGGGCGGAGTGAATGCAGTTTTTAGTTACTGAGTGGAGAGAAAAGATTCAGTCAGGGCAAGAGAGGCAAGCTGTGTGCAGCCTGAGCATGTTTAAGCATTTCTGGGAGAAAAATTCAGTTAGAGCAAGAGAGGCAAGCTGTGTGCAGCCTTATTATTTTTGAGCAGTCCTGAGAGAAATATAACCTACAAGGAAACCTGAACTGTGTGTTTGTGAAAGAACATTCAGTCAGGAGAAAGCAGGCAAACTTTGTGCGCCTGAGAGAAGATCGGTGTGACTGAGTTTAAGTAAAATAACTTTAAGAATTGAGAACTGCTCTTTGAAACCATCAAGCTTAAGAAATATGAAAGCGATACGTGAAACAAGTTTACCTTGTTTTTTTTTATATACTATATCCCATTCCTTTCCTCAGGGCCACATAGTACCACAAAAAGCCCGACCCTTAGGCCACGTTACCAAAAGGGAAATTTAAATAAAATACCTTGGAATATAATATTCCTGGTGGCAGCAATCTACTCAGAGGGTATAAGAGAAAGAGTAAAGGCAAAATCTACCCCAAGAGGAAGAAAGGGTCGTAACAGTTATAAACAGAAATCACTACGTTAATGGTTCGTGAGAGCTGTTGCACTTCGAACTCTTGACCTTTATTGAAAGGTCACCATCTTCATCTGGATAGTAGCATCCTTACTAGGGCAGCAGTTTGCAGTTGGCTTTTGTAAATACAGCTCAAATGACAGGATCCATCATGGATAGGGAAAATTCTCTTCTTAATATAAAAACATCAGTCTGTCTCCCCTGGGTCCATAAGTCAACGCCTTGAACAGTGCTTTGCATGATGTAGTATCGCCCAAGAGCTCAAGTCGGTTAAATTGTATTGACCCTCATCCTAGCTACAGGGAAAGTAGATGGGAGGAGAGCGAGTTTAAAATCCCAGCAGCTTGCTTTCCAAGGTCTATGAAAGAGGATTTGGGGTGGGGGGGGGCAAAAAGCCTCTGGTGGTGTGTCCGTGAAGCTGCTCGTTGTACTCGCTGCGTGATTTGGCTTGTCCTGACGTTGCTAGTTCGCAGCTGCCTTAAGACAGGCCAAAGAGTTTAGAGGCAAACAATAGGCTAAGGGCCATGACTGAAACAACCCGTTTTTTCTTCTTTAGGTTATGTCAGTCCCATTTTAAGTCCCGCAATAGGGCACCAGTTTAAACTTGTTGCCAACATGTGAGCGATTTATGGTTTGTTGTTGGGATTTGGTCGTCTGGATACTGTGCCATAAGTAACTGGGTAGGGCGACAGTTGCAAAGGAATTCTTCACTGCTACTAAGTTCACAATGTGTGCGCCTACAAAGATGCTGCAAGGGCAGAGCTTTTTTTTTCAGCGGGAATGTGGTGGAACAGAGTTCTGGAACCTCTTGAAAATGGTCACATGGCTGGTGGCCCCGCCTCCTGATCTCCAGACAGAGGGGAGTTTAGATTGCCCTCCGCGCCGCTCAGCGGCGCGGAGGGCAATCTCAACTCCCCTCTGTCTGGAGATCAGAGGGCGGGGCCACCAGCCATGTGACCATTTTCTCCGAGGGCAACCCACTGAGTTCCACCACCTCTTTTCCCAGGAAAAAAAAGCCCTGTGCAAGGGCTTAATTAAATGCTAGTGTGTTAAATAAAATGAATGTTCTTGTGATAGCTTTGTGCCAAATAGCCTGTCTGTCTTAAACTCTCTTCCAGACGCCTTCTTTAAGGGCAATCGGGAACATTGTAACTGGCACTGATGAACAAACTCAGGTTGTCATAGATTCTGGTGCTCTTGCTGCTTTCCCTGGCCTGCTTACTCATCACAAGAACAACATCCAGAAAGAAGCGGCATGGACCATGTCTAATATCACAGCTGGCCGGCAGAACCAAATCCAGATGGTTGTGGACCATGGGCTTGTCCCGTACCTCATTAATATATTGAAAAAGGTACAAACCATCTCTCGTTCTTCCATGCTACTACCTTCTTTCAGCCTTGGTTGTGGACGCAAGGGTCCTGGCCTATTGTTAGTATTTTTTTTCCTCTAGTTTATGGGCATTTGAGATGTAACTTTAAAAAAACCCTTGTTGAATGTCTGTAAAACCTAGTGCAATAAAATTTTATTGCGCGCCTAGAGAAGGGAGCACTTCCAGACACTGGCTTGGATTCTGCAGTCAGTTCCTTCCAATGCAAGGGGTGTGTGAGATTTAGGGATGGGTGGAAGTAGCATTTTGGAGGACGTGTGGAGCTACAGGAAGGCATGTCCCGTTCCATTGATGAGGGTGGTTGTAATTTTGCAGAGATCTGCCACAGGTTCCAAGCAACTTTTAGCCTGTGGGAGACTAAGTTTTGGGGAAAAGTGTAATACTGAAACATAAAATGGCACTGCTTCTAATAAAACTGAAACCTGTATACATTAAATGTGCATATGAAACGGCGCTCGTTATCTTTACTTCAGGTATATGCTAATGGGGGTCTGAACTTGCTGAGACTGAGGGAGAGAAACCATTGGGTTGTAGTGGATAGTTCAAATGAAAGTGTCAGCCCCATGTGCTGTGAAAAGCAGCGAAAAAGGCAAACTGTGCTGTGGATTATTAGGAAAGGGACTGAAAATAAAACAGCCAGCATTATAATGCCGCTGCGTAGATCCGTGGTGCAGCCTCGTTTGGAATACTGTGCACTGCAGTTCTGGGCGCTGTATTTTCAAAAAGAGGTTCCAGAGCTGGAAGAAGTACAGAAAGTTGGCAACCAAGATGATTAAGAGGCTGGAGCACCTTCTGTATGAGGAAAGGCTAAACAATCTGGGGCTTCTCCGTTTAGGAATGGCTAAGGGGAAGGGATGTGGCAGTGGACAGAACTTATTCTCCCTCTCTCAAAACACCGGAAAAGGGCATCCGGTGAAATTAATGGGCAATAGATTGAGATTGGACAAAAGGAAATACCATATTTTTAATTGTTATTCTAAAAAGTATCTATGGCCAGAGGATGACAGCCACCAGCATAGACAACTTTAAAAGGGGATTGGGCAGATTCGTGGTCTCTCAGTGGCTATTAGCCACGGTGACTAAAGGGGAATCTCCCTGTTCATAGGCTGTAAACCTCTTGAATGCCAGTGCTAGAAGACCACATGAGGGGAAGGCCTCGGCCTGTATGGCCTGTTGTTGACCTGGCCACTAATGCAAGGCAGGGTGCCAAGTCAGATGGAATCACTGGTCTGTTCCAGCAAGGATCTTCTTCCGTTATTTATAGTCCACCTTTCTTACGCAGAGTAAGTCGGTAAAGTCGACAGGATGGGACATCCAAGCGATAATAAACCCCCAGATAGACCATCGGTCTGATCCAGCGGGGCTCTTATGTGGTAATTATAGCATTCTGAGGAGCCAATAGTAATATAGCAATGCGTTTAACATGAATAGTTCCATTGAAGTTCATAAGCACATCCATACGTTTCTAAATTTTTCCACACCATCTCCATAATCCTCTTCGTGTGTCCCGATAGGGAGACTTCAAATCACAGAAAGAAGCTGTATGGGCTGTGACCAACTACACAAGTGGCGGAACAATTGGCCAGATCATATACCTTGTTCAGGCTGGCGTGTTAGAACCATTGTTGAACCTTCTGGTGGTTAAAGATGGCAAAACTGTACTGGTTATTCTCGATGCCATTACTAACATCTTTATGGTAAGTCCGCAGGACGACAGGCTATACGCGTTCCAATTCAAAATGACCAGTAGTAAATGTCTACTCAGCATGTACTTTTATTATGACTATTGTATCTGTATCAGATTATAGTTTCTGGGTAGCAAGAAAACTTGGAACTCCACTGTAAACATAGGAACATTTGGCATCAAAGGTGAACAACTTAGATACACTTCTCGTCTTAGAATTCTACACCTGTCAAAATTATAAAGCCTGAGGCCCTCTCATGCTTCCACTTGATGCATGCTTAATGCAGCCTCTTGCGAGCAAGCACCAGTAATGGAGAAAGAACATAGCCTTGAGCTACTGTTTATGTCTGTATGCATTTCTTGACACACCTCCCCAACCGTAACATTACTCCTGCGAATACTTTCACCACAGGCATCGGAGAAAATCAACGAAACTGAAAAGCTTTGCATCATGATTGAGGAGTGTGGCGGCCTCGACAAAATCGAAGCTCTACAGTCCCATGAAAATGAAGACGTATACAAAGTTGCTGCAAATCTGATTGAGAAGTATTTCTCGTCGGAAGTAAGTGAACAGATACTAAAACGGTACACACGTGGATGCCATGTGCAGTGGGTGGGAGCTTGATCGTCTGCTCTGTGTCACTGAGCTAGCAAGAAAGGTCATGCTGGTGACTTCTACTCTTGTGCTGCTGCATGAGTGTACATACAGCAACGTGTTGCCAATGCTACTGTGTTGCTTGACTGCCTCTTAAATGCGCAGAAAGCTGTTGATCAGCAAAGAGGGCATGATTATTCTTCTTTAAAGTGCCTGTGGTTTTCATGAGAGAGCAGCTAACAAAGTTCAGTCGGAATGGACTTGTCACTGAAGGTTTATTCCCGGTGCCCTGATTGCTACAGTGGCTGTACAACTGTGGCACGGTGGTGGGACTTTAAAAGTTTCTCTTCTCTTTGCAGGATGAAGAAGATGGGACCGTTGTACCGGAGTCTAGTTCTGATGCCTATACTTTCCAGATTCAAGATGGTGCTGACACTTTCAATTTCTAGATGGTCTACGACACAACAACCAACCTCCACTGTATCTTTTCTTCCACTAGTCTTCTATACTGCCTTTTTAAATGTGAAGTAGCACTTTGTTACGACTGAAACTACTTGAACAGTTCACTGTAAGGATTCGTCCCCTGTGAGCTGGCTGTCTTCCTTTACCAACTGTTTGTCCTTTATATAAATGTCTATTCTGTAGTTTTTTCTGATTTGCATGTCAACGATGAAGGATTTTCTTACGTTCTTCATGTAACATTTGGGAGACTGGAACAGCGTGCAAGCCTTGCGCTCCTAATGGAGGAGGGCTGCCTGCTCAGCCCTTTACGTGGCTTGCAGATTTGAAGCAGTCGTAGCAAAATGATCACTGCAAAGCTTAGACTGAAACCTTGGACTGCTTTGGAGAGGGCCCTGCAGCCTGTTTTTAAAAAGTATTTGTCCAGATTTGAATAAAACGGCATATGACTCTACCCTTGTCAAAACTTTCCCTTGCGCCTGTGGTTGAGATGAAACTTCACACAGAAATGAACTTCCCTCTTCCCAACTGGTTCCTAGCAAGGAGGTCTGTCCTGTTCAGAGGCTGGGTTTGGGGTTACCTGTGGGCCTACAGGTTTCTGTAACTTTGTTATTTCAAGAAGTAATTTTTTGGAAGGACAGTTCTGTGTAATACTTTACTCAAACAAAACTCATTGAGTTTTTAAAACTAATTTGGAATCTTCTCATATTTCCATTTTTGCCATGTCCCCAATGATTCAAGAAGTTTGGGATGATCCACTCTTATCATTTTCAGTAGGAAACGCGTGTCCTAATGAGAGCAATGAGATTGAAGTGCTTTCGTCACTGGGTTTGCACACAGATTTGAACTGTGGTGTATGGTTGTTACTGGTCAAGTATTAAGTTGTTTGAGCGGCAAAGATTGGATTACAAAAATCCTTATTAACAATTAAAAGACTGTTAAGCACTTCTATAGTGCTGCATAATATTGAAAGTACTTAATAAAGATGCTTGCTTCTCAGTGTACAGCGGTGGGGAGGGAGAGACAATAGTTTGCTTAGGGTCAACTCAGTTCCATTGGTTAAAGTTAATAGTTTGAGCCAAGAGTGGTGTGAACGTCACTTTTTAAAAAAATATAGATGAGTGACAGGCTGTGGCAGATAGACCCTTGTACCATCGCAGCAAGAAATCCAGGCTCTTGGTTAAATGGCTTTATTCAGGAATCAGATAATTTCCACAGATATGTCCATAGGATTACTCAGAAGCAAGGTAAGCATCTAAGCAGTAAGAACAGGTCCACAGGAATGGTAATGTGGGGAAATCCTTCCTCTTAACACACACTTTTGCTCCTTCCCCCTCCCAACAGTAAAACAGGACTTCTGGTGCGAACTTGTCCTAAAAACATCTCACATATGTGTACTATCAGGTTGAGACACTGAGAAAGTAAGAGATCAAAGTTGAGACACAGCCGTGCATGGGAGTGAGCAGTGTACAGGGTCAGAAGCACTGAGTTTCTACTGTCCATTAGATAAGGCACCTGTAGTTGCAATAAGCCTGTGAAAGAAACAGTTATGGCATTAGCAATATGACATCAAGTTACAGCATGAAACATTGGTTCAGAACAACAGGTCATCATCAAATAGTGGCATGGATTAGGGCACAGACATGACAGGATTACTGATTTTGTAAGCCACCAGAGTACAAATGATGACTTTAAAAAACCTAAGCTACAAAAATGTACTTAACCTGGATTTGATGTTTTTTCTCACCATTGCATTTTTTTCAAATGGCATTTGTGGTTATCCTTTTAAGAGTAGCTGGTAATGTTTTATCCATTTTTTGAAGAGTTGGCAGCCCTATTTTTAAAGACCAAAATAATCCCATGTTCAGTGTTACTCAAAAAGTGAAGAAAACAATATTTTCTTGGGTGAAATATTAGTTGCATAAATGGAGGAGGAATAACACATTTTAAAATAACAATGTCTCTAGCCCTAACTCTGATGGTATCTATAGATACAAGCTAATGCATAAACAAGTCATAATGTGCTTGCAGGAATTTTTAGAAGTAGATCAGTATTGGGACTAGAGATGGGTATGAACTGGGAAAAAACCAAACTGCGCTTTGTGGCTTGTTGCATTTCATGAACCATGAACTTTAACAAACCTGCCCTGGTTTGCAAACCAGTTTGCTTGGTTTATGAAAATGTCACATCTAGAGCAGCAAATCGTCACTTCCAGATAAGCAGAAAGTCTATAGGAAGTCCATCCCCTGTTGCTTGGGAAATTTATCAATTGGCATCAGGCTGTCTACAGTGACGAACCAAACGAACCAGCCTAAAGTTCATGGTGATTTGTCAGAAATGGGCTCTGATGAACCACCGGTTCACAAACCAACCCAGTTTGTCACAAACTTTGGTTCGTATTTCAGTTGGTGCCTATCTCTAAACGGGACAGAAATGAAACTCTTAGTGGGTTAATTTCATTGGGCTGGATCCAAAGATCCTTTCTTTATAGCCCATATTGATGCTACTCATTTAAAGCAATGGAAAATATGGACTGGATTGTTTGAACTGAGTAAATTCCTAAATCTCGTTCATTGGTCCTTATGAGTGGCGGTGGGGAGATTTTGGGAACAGGGCTGTAGCAAGAAGGGAAACTGACAAATAGCCCTGCTTTCCATGTCTTACAGTGGGTGGTGGAAACACTTGCCTGGAGGGTTGAAATGCAGGTGAGCTTTGCTTGGAGCTGCAGCCTCCCACACTACATCCCACTGTTCCCAGGATGCCCCAGTGGTCCAGGAACAGCTTTGCAGGGGAGAGGAGTAAAGATGCATACCATTAAATTCTTCCCACGATCCATTGGATCTAGCCATATGTCTTTTCATCTACATCTACAGTCATTTCAGTGAGAACAAAGACTGAACAAAAAACACTGCCTACTTTGGACATCAAAAGGAATCTCCACAGAAAAAGCTTTTCTTACCACTACATGCTCATCCTAAGGCAGTTTGCTCAGTTTGATAAACGCCTACCTATTGTGCACCGCTAGAATAAAACTGTTATTTCGTGAATTTCAAGGCCTGAGCCTGAATTGAAACAGCAAACATTGGTTGAATTATTGTTGTGGGTTTTCCGGGCTGTATTGCCGTGGTCTTGGCATTGTAGTTCCTGACGTTTCGCCAGCAGCTGTGGCTGGCATCTTCAGAGGTGTAGCACCAAAAGTCTTTTGGTGCTACACCTCTGAAGATGCCAGCCACAGCTGCTGGCGAAACGTCAGGAACTACAATGCCAAGACCACGGCAATACAGCCCGGAAAACCCACAACAACCATCGTTCTCCGGCCGTGAAAGCCTTCGACAATACATTGGTTGAATTGCATAATGTCCCCGAGTTAAAGTAATCTGATTTGTTAGTTTTTCAAGTGCTGCTATATTTCTTATTGTAGTGCACCACCTATCCAAGGAAATCTCTCTTGCATTTTTCCAACAAGGGGCAATAAGTATCCTAGCTGTGACTAAAAGAAAATAAGTGTTTTGTTTACATAGAGAATTTTCATTGGTAAATAAATTGAGCAGGGCTAATTCAACAGTTCACTTTATTTGTTTCTGGGTTATTTTAACAATCTCTCTAAATATTCCCAGAAATTTGCTATAAATGGACAGAATCACCACATATTTAGAAACGTGCCTAATTTGCCACAATCCGGCAATTTTTATTCTCTACTTTCATTGTGGGTGATCCTAACGGGTTGGATACTACCTCTGAGACATCTTTAGTACACGTTCTTGTAAACCTCTTGAAATTGATTTATATGGAAATTGTTGAAATAATTTGTTTCCAATTCCTATAATTAAATTTAATATTCAATTCTGCTTCCTAAATCTTTTAAAGCGTTTATTTTGGAACTTGTCCCTGAGTTCATAAAATCCTATATATTTTAAGTAAATTAATTTTTCCTCATCTGTATTTCAAATGCTTCAAATTCAGTTAATGGTCTGTTTAATTGCTCTTTAACTTCCTGCTTTTGGAGGAAATTTAAGATTAGACATTTCAGCAACTATTTTATCCCTTTTGGAATCCTTCAGTCCAAAATTCACTGCTATTATTTAATAGCATATTTACATTTGTTGAAGTTATTTGACTGAGAAAACAGTCTATACCATGAGCTGTAACTTTTAACAGATTTTGGGTGGTGCAAAATGGGGGGGGGTCAGTGGGGAGATCCCTGAGTATAATACACTTTTTCATTTCCTCCATATCATAACAGTTCCATGGAGTGTTGACAGTGAATTCAACTTACACAAAGCATTATCAAATAATAATAGTAACCCATTTTCTCTTTAAATTTAAGCTTTTAACTGTAACCAGCTTACCTCCTTAGAGAGGGATAAACAAGAGATTAGATGTCTCAATTGGTATGCATCATAATATAAAGAAATATTTGGAATGCTCTTTTCTCCTCAAATAGGGTGAGGGTTTTTAGGATTAAAAATAAATTGATCTAATTTTAATTGCCAGTCCTTCAGAATCTTGTCTGAGATATGGAGAGGTAACACACTGAATAAAAACGATAACTTTGGAAAAAAATATATTAATCCTTGCAAGTTCTTCCTTTAAAGGAAGCTTCAGCCAAATTTGCAATAGCAACATATTGTCCACATACATTGTTAACAGATGTTCTTTTCCTCCACATTTAACTTGGAACGATTCAGGGGAGACAAAAGAATTATGATTTTAAAATCTGGAACGGTTTCATAATTTAATGGAATTTCCAGAATATAGCTGTTTTAAAAATGTTCTTTAACTGGACGGAGACCCTTATCTGAAAATTGACTAAGATATTGGATATTGGATAGTTATTTTACAGAATATTATTTAGAAAATAGATTTAATGAAGGTATGTTAAATTATAGCCAATTTGGATGGAATCTGTCCCCCCCCCCCAACTTTTGTCGTCTTGTGTGTGTTTTTATCTTCCTCATTTGTTGTTGTGTAAAATATAAAATAGTTAAAAATTAAAAATAATTAATTGTATAATATCAAACTAAATTAACACTGTCTCAAAGAGTTTTTTTAAAAGCAGGCAGAGATCCTGTATACCTTTACCAGCCAGGAAGAAAAGATCATTTGGGCAGGGACAGATTGTCTTGGTGAAAGAAATGGTTCCAGTCAAAATGTTGTCTTCAAGAGCCCTTTTGCTCTGGCAGCCTAGCTACAAGTACATGGACCATACATTCCAAACAAGCAGTATTTCTTAAAAAATCAGTTGAATCTTACGATTCTAGTTTATGTAGCAAATTTCTGCTAGGGATGAATCTGTGCCTTTGGCAACCTATATTCACCCAGGTTATAAATGTGGCCAGATAATACCACTCCTACAATCTATACGCTTGTTCATAGCCACATTGTACATTTGTTCCACCAGGGGGTGCTATACTCAACCCTAAATATGCTTCTATTGTCTTTACTTAAAGTAAAACATTTCTATTTAACATTGATCTACTGGGTGGGCTAAGGAGAGAGCTGGATTGTAGAGGACATCGTGGCCTTGAGCCACTGCTTGACTGCCGTAGTTATTGGCGAATGTTGACAAATTGGAACTGAACCTTGACATGATGGGAATGGTTCTGGTTTGGAAAGTGGAGACTTTGAAGGATGGAGCTCCGCTGACCCTTGCTGTGAATTGGTTAAGAGCCTAGGAGTTATACTGAATCCAGTATTACTGCTGGAGAAGCAAGTTAATGCAGCTGCAAAAAACATTTTCTTACAACTCTGTTTAGCCCTACCTAGACTCAGCTGATCTGACCACCTGGATCCATGCCACAGGAAAATCAAGACTAGACTACTGTGATGCACTCGACATAGATCTGTCCTTGAAGTCAGCTCAGAGACTCCAGTTGGTAGAAAGTGCTGCAGCTCAGCTACTAACAACAGCTAGGAAGGGCATGCATAGAACGTGCATTCTTCGGTCCCTCTACTGGCTGCCCATCAATTCAAGGTGCTGGCTCTCTCCTGTAAAGCCCGTCGTGGCCTTGGACCCTCCTCTCTGCAGGACTGCCCCACCCTCTGTTCCCCATCACAACAGCTTCACTCAGCTGAGCAGGGCCTTCTGCAGATGCCACCCAGCAAGTGGGTGAAATCAACAATTGCTTGCACATTTAATTTTTTATTTTATTTTACTGTGTTTATATCCTGCCTTCCCAAAGGGGGCACAACAACACGGTTTACATCATTCGCCTTTCCTGATTTTATCCTGACAGCAACCCTGTGAGGTAGGTTAGGCTGAGAGAATCTGACTGGCTCAAGGCCACCCAGCCAGCTTCCATGGCAGAGTTTCCCCGAAGACTTTAACCACTAGACCACACTGGCTCACAGTGGAGTTTCTCTGCTGTGGTTTCCTCCTTGTGGAATGGCCTGCCTGATAAGGTCAGGAAGACCCAATGCTTTGGGCATTCTTCTGCCGTGATCCCCTCTGGCCAGCCCAGTGACTGACTTGGAGGGCTCAGAGGAAGATACCAAGGAGACCAAGAGGCCTAGACAGATCAGGAAGGGCCTAACATTGCCTGTGCTCCAGCAGCACCAGAGACTTCCATGCCAGGGACTGCAAGAGAGACCTTGCCACTGGCCTTTGAGATCGCCTCTAGGCCTCTGCCGGGCAGGACACAGATCCAGGCCCATAGCCCCTCAGGACCCATTTCCATGCCACAAGAACAGCACCAGAAGAAGGCCCAGGCCAAAGCAGCATAAAGGAGGTGAAGTGCCGGACTGGCAGAGCAAGCTCCCAGCCTGGATCTAGGACAGAGCTCTGAGACCGGGACTTCTTTGCAGGGCCCTGACCGAGGCACAGCACAGCCTCAGGGGCCTCCACACCTGCCATCATGTGCAGCTGGCCCAGATTAGGCTGAGGCTTGGGAAGGCTGCGTTGCTGGATCAACCAGTCCACTCTGAGCTTTCACGTCTCACCAGCAAGCCTGAGATCCTACGCCGGAGGAGCCTAGACCGGAACGGCCTGTAGAGTGCAGGGCATCCTCAAACTACGTAGAACAGAATTATACAGGACGGCTTTTTAAAATAAAGGCAATATGATGCAGTGGTTCAAGAAGGTGATTTAATAAAAGGAACAGGGCAGTGGGCTACACTACTGTGTTATAAAGTCAATTTATCCAATTCTCAACATGGCAAAATCTGTGGATACTTAAATCCAGAGACTGGAGCTGTGAACAGATGAGAAAGATCTTTCTACAAACCTAAAAAAGAGCCTCCGGTTTGTGGAAAAATCTGAAATGTCACCTGTAGCTTTAAGAAATGGATGCTCCAGTGGCCATTGCTAGGCAACCACACACTCAGGCCTTGGTTTCTATCAGTAAAAGGCCAGGGTCCCTTTCCATGGCTGTTTTAGCCTTTGAGGGAGGTCTCCTCAGGGCTGGTCTGGCAGCAACCACCGAGCCATTTGCTGTCACATGACTTGCATGACTCACTAGGGTTGCCAGGGACCTGGAGTCCCTCGACAGGGGATCCCTGTAGTCTCCTGGTGGGGGACTGGGAGCCCGGTACTTGTGCGCGTGCTCCAGGCTCACATGATGACATCACTTCCACGAGTGATGTCATCTCATGGGGGTCAAAGGGGGTCCTTGTTGCTGCCACAGCCTGCTCTTGCTGCAACCGCGGCCGCTCACTCTTGCTGCAACCGCAGCCCACTGTCATTTGGCGCACAGGGGCCGCGGCGGCGAGACCAAGTGGCTGCAATCGCAGCATTTTGCCGCTGCCACCAGCGGCAGCTTTTGCAGCTCAGGAGTGTGCCACCCGGGGAGGAGTGCCCCAGGGCGCACACCCCCTGCCAGTCAAGTAAGTGGGCACAGGGGGGAAGGGTGGGATCGGGGGATCCCCCACCCCAGGTGGGGGAATGGCAACCCTTTGACTCACCCAGGTCCCCCTGCTTGCAATTGTTCAACAGCACCCCCCCCCCCTCAGTCGTCGTTTCTCCAAGCTAAAGAGCCCCAAGCGCTTTAACCTTTCTTCACGGGGGAAGTGTTCCATCCCTTTAAGCATTCTAGTTGCCCTTTTCTGCACTTTTTCCAGTGCTATAATATCTTTTTTGAGGTGTGGTTATCAAACGTATCAGAAGTAACTGCCTTTCAGGCATTCCATTCAGATCCAGCTATGGAGGGGAGGGGGTCACACCCAGCCTGAATTGTGCACTCCACCTCTTTCAGGACTTTTGCAACTGATCTGCGTCTACTCCCCCGTCCCGTCACAACTTATATATCTCTGGCCAGTTTCTTCATACCCTCCATGCATCTGACAAAGAGAGCTGTGGTTCTCGAAAGCTTATGCTACAATAAAGCTGGTTAGTCTGAAAGGTGCTACTGGACTCTTTACTATTTTGAGACCAAGTATTGAATTTCATTTGTTCATTCAGAAGATTGTGTTATTATATGAATTATGTGTTATATGAATTATATTATGAATTATTGTCAATTGTAGTAATGGTTTTAGATTGTCTTTATTATTGATATTGAAGATTGTATTTAGTTAGATTTCATGGGTTTTTTTGCTGTGTTACCTGATATTGTGATACTCTCTTTTTTGGTTGTAGCCCCCCCTTACCTTGGCAGAGGGGGAGGGGGTGGTGGGCAGGCAGTGGGCCCCAGTCTGTGTTTCTGGTGACATCACTTCCAGATGGAAATGGTGGCATTTCATTTTCAGTATGTTTGGGGATGATCTGCCCCTCCTGAAATCCTGTAGCTTCCAGTTTTATACCAGAAGTGACATTTTTGGGGCCTCTAGAGTGTGTGCACATACCTTTTTGCCACATGCTCCAGGGCTCCCAGCCTGGCTCCCCCTCCTTTTGCCCCTGCCAGCCAGGTGAGCAGGGCTTGGGGGGGGCAAAAGGTGGAGGTGGGGGATCCTGTGCCCCCAAGAGGGGGCTGGCATCCCTAATACCTGGTCCCAGTAGGCCAGATTCACCCCCACCAGGGGGGTAAGAGATCAACTCCTTCCAATGAAGCCTCAATACTACCAGCTTCGGGAAGTGGACACCTCCCTGTCAGAGTGGCCAGTCTCCAGGTGGGGCATTGCAATCTTTTGGAATTACAACTGATCACCAGAGTTCAATACCTCTGGAGAAAAAGACAGCTTTGAAGAGTATGCTGTATGGCATGGCACCCCACTGAGGTTCCTTTCCTTCCCTCCCCAAACTGTACTTTCCTCAAGGTCAACCCCCAAATCTCCAGGAATTTCCCAACCCAGAGTTGGCAACCCCACCTATTAAGGATCCCAGACCCCCCCCCAGTGGGTGCGGGGAATCCCCCGCCCCCACTCCCCACCCCCCACCCCCACTTACCTGAGGAGCGGGGGCGCACACCTTCCTTGCGCGCTCCCATGTGCTGCAGCCACTGGGATCAGGCCCGTTTTGGCCCGGATCGGGGCTGCTGTGGAGCGCAGGAGCGCTCCTGCACTCTGCAGTGCTCAAAATGGGCCGGATCCATGGCAAACCGGGCCCGTTTTCAGCAGTTGCAGAGTGTAGGAGTGCTCCTGCACTCCGCAGTGTCCCAAAACGGGCCTGTTTCGGCGTGGGTTGGGCCCGTTTTTGAGCCACTGCGGTGCACAGGAACGCTCCTGCGCACTGCAGCGCCTCAAAAACGAGCCTGATGTGTGGCAGAACACCCCATTTCCAGCGCTGCCGAGTGCAGGAGTGGTCCGCAGCGCCCGAAAACGGGCCTGCCCAGGGGGCGTGCGATGATGTCACTCCTGAAGTGACATCATCGCACCTGTGGGGGTGCGCGCACATGCTCCATGAGCACACACCTTTCCCCCAAAGGTAAGTGCCAGGCCCCTGTCCCCCGCCAGGAGGTTGAGGGGGCCTGGCAACCCTACCGCCTATGCAGGCCTTTATATGCTCTCTTTCCAAGCTCCACCTTCTCCCAAGAGATTGGCTTCTACTTTCCTCTGTCAGGCTCTGCTAGAGGATTCGTCTAGACAGCTTCACTTCACCAGACCAGGCTGGATGAGTTAAAGGTCTTTACTTAAGAGATCACCACCGTTAGAGCACAGCACAACTTAATTGCCAGGAATAGCAGGGGAAGGCCCAGTGGGCTAGTTAGACCCTCTTCTCTCCTCCCCCCTTTTCAAGCAAAAGCTGGGAAAAGCCAGGAAAAGCAACAGCAGAGAAGATAGTAAGAGAACAGCAAACCTACAATCTATCCCCCCCATCCCTCACAGGAAAAGAAATCACTTGAGTATGGCAGGCAGCTCACAGGCCTGCTTGACATCCTCTCCATTTACAATAACAACAACAACATTCGATGTATATACCGCCCTTCAGGACAACTTAATGCCCACTCAGAGTGGTTTACAAAGTATGTTACTCTTATCCCCACAACAAAACACCCTGTGAGGTGAGTGGGGCTGAGAGAGCTCTGAGAGAGCTGTGACTGACCCGAGGTCACCCAGCTGGCTTCAAGTGGAGGAGTGGGGAATCAAACCCAGCTCTCCAGATTAGAGTCCCGCGCTCTCCCAGCCTAATCATAAGGGTTGGAAGGAGAGTGGGAACTGTAGGCCTGTTGGAAAATGGGAAGGCAGGTTTCTTCCACCTTAGGCCTAGGATCCTAGCAGCCTAGATTCAGAAAAAGTGACTGGCCCAAATGCCACACACAATTAACACGACGACTAAGCAGCCATTTTGTGTTTTGTAGTAGGTCTTCATACAGAGGAAAAGTCACGGGTGTCTGATTACAGAACTCTGTCTGTCTGCCTGTCTCAGCTGGGCTCCAGGGAATAAGCACATGTTCTGAAAAAGTCAGGAGTTTTTACAAAGATTTGTGGCTACCAGATATGCTGCAGTTCACCCAGTGCCCTGAGGATGGGCCACGTAATGATATGGCCCCTGGGTTTTATGGGGCAATGGTTGTTGAGAAAATAGAAAAGGGTTGGGAAAGGTTTAGCTTCCTTGCAAATTAAAATCTCACAGTAACCAGTGAAATAAGAACAAGGTCGAATCCACATTACTCATTCTAAGTCGCATGTTCCTCGCATTCCCCACGCAATCCCGAGTGCCGGTCACATTACCTCATTAAACAGACGCATTTCATTCTCATTTCTCCCGAATATGTGGTCACAGGTTTTCAACGGGAGTTTCACAGTGGCCATGAACGGGCCAATGCGCAATTTACGTGGTTTTTTTAAAAACCACCCCCCTTCCTGTCTCTCCGGCCGTTCCGAGAGTTCCTATTGGCTGATTCAACTTGCAAGTGCTCCGTAGTCTGCAAAAGACTGTTTTTGACTTGGATTTATTGATTATGCTGTTTCTGAATCAAATCTGGTAGTTTGAAAAATCATTTTGGGGTGAATCCATCCTCAGAACGGACTCGCGAAACTTCCTTTTTAACTGTTTTTTATTTTTTTTATTTTATATTACTGTAATATAAAAATTACGAAATATCGAAATAATGACACTCCAAGGAAGTGAAACTTCAGTAAAATTCAGGCACTGAACTGTCCTGCATAGGAAATGCCCACAAAAGCTTCCCACATGCTTCCAAATTTCCAAAAAAGAAATGGGAGAGAGCCATCAGTGCTGTCAATGGGGGAAAGAGAGGCATCATTATCTTCAATGATGTTTCTTTATAAGGCAAGATCGAAATAACGGAAAAGTGCACTCAAAAAAAATAAAAAAAATGGGCGGGGAAAAAGGTCCTGCCCAAAAAAGCGGTTTTCGAGCGGCTGTGTGACCGGAGGGACGCGCAAGAAAGACAGATTGGAAGCAGGAATGTGAACGAAGAGGAAAAAATCATGGATTGGAGGCAAACGGAAGATATCCGATAAACATGCGGGTAATGGGTGAATGTGGATTCGACCCAAGTGGCCAAACTCAGATGTGTATGCAAAATCTTGTTCATTTGGAGGGGAGTTCGGGCATGTCACAAGCACCAGGACATTTGGATTAAGGAGACATCTTACTTTTTCTTAGGTGCTTTCCTGAGAGCTTGCCTGTGCTCTTATTAAATGAAAATCCCATGGCCCTGTCTCTTCTTGATGAGTGATTTTTAAAACAAAGATATAGTAATATAATAATAACATTCAATTTATATACTGCCCTTCAGGACAACTTAATGCCAACCCAGAGTGGTTTACAAAGTATGTTATTATTACCCCCACAACAATCACCCTGTGAGGTGGGTGGGAATGAGAGAGCTCTGAGAGAGCTGTGACTGACCCAAAGTCACCCAGCAGGCTACAAGTGGAGGAGTGGGGAATCAAACCCCGTTCTCCAGATCAGAGTCCCACTATTCTTAACCACTACACCAAACTGTGGGGTAATTGAAAGTGCCTTGTCTTAATTTTGTTCTCAGACACAAAATCCTGGCTTGCTAGGATTGTTCTCAGACACAAATCCTTGACTATTTTGTAATGCCTGCAGAGGGTTTTGCTCAGCACTAGAAGTATTATAAGGAGTACAGGAAAGATTGGGTGCTGTGGTGTTAATCAGAAAACCTTGAAGAATCTTCAGGGTGCTCAACCATTATTCAAATAATTTCACCTTGACCCACTATGTGAAGCAGATGCAGGGCTTTTTTTGAGCCGGAATGCCCCAGAATGGCATTCCAACACCTCTATAAAATACTCATGTGAGCGGAGTCACGTGGGTATTTTTAAAATGGACTGCTTGGGCCATTTGGGGCCTGTTTGGGCCTGGATTGGACCCAAAATGGCCCAGATCAGGCCGCTGAAGGGCGGGGGAGGGTTCCCAATCTGGGCCGTTTCGGGGCAGTTTTGGCCATTTAGGCCAATTTTAGGCCCCAAATGGTCTGGATTGGGGCTGAAATGGCCAGGATCGGGCCGCTCCTGGGTGAGGGAGGATTCTCCTGCCCAGCAGCGGCCCATTCCAGGCAGTTTCGGCCCCTATCCAGGCCATTTCAGGGCTGTTTTGGCAATTTTGGGCCGATTTGGGGACCAAAATGACCCATATTGAGGACAAAATGGCCAGGATTGGGGCCAAAACAGCCAAGATCAGGCCACTGCAGGGTGGAGGAGGGTTGCCCCACCAGGGAGCATACCGTTCCAGGCCTTTTCAGCCCCGAATCAGGCCATTTCAGGGATGTTTTGGCCATTTTGGGCCCCTTTAGGGCTGAAATGGCCTGGATTGGGGCTGAAATGGCCAGGAGCAGACTGCTGCCAGGTGGGTGCCAGGTGGGTGCCAGGAAAGTTCCCCCACCTGGCAGAGGCCAGTTCCAAGCCATTTTGGCCCTGATCTGGGCCTTTTGGGCCCATTTCAGGCCTGAAACGGCCAGGATTAGGCCACTGCCGGGCAAGGGAGTGTTCCATTTTGGGACCCATTTGGCCATTTTGGGCCCCATTTGGGCCCTAAATGGCCAGGATTGAGCCCTAAACAGCCAGGTTCGGGCCGCTGCTGGGCAGGGGAGTGCTCTTCCATGTGGCAGCAGCCATTCCAGGCTGAGTTAGGCCATTTGGGGGCCTTTTGGGCCCAATTTGGGTCCAAAATGGCCTGTATCAGGCCCTAAATGGCCAGGTTCAGGCCACTGCCAGGCAGGGGAGTGCTCTCCTGTGTAACAGCAGCCTGTTCCAGGCTGATCCAGGCCATTTCACCCAATTTGGGCCCAAAACAGTCTGGATCTGTCCACTGCCTGGAGCGGGAGTGCTCCGCTGCAGCACAGCGGCCCATTCTGTGCCAATTTTAGCCTTATCTGGGCCGAATTGGGCCCTGCCATGGAGCACGGGAGCGCTCCCAGGGCAGCCATGGCCTGTGTGATGACGTCACTTCCCGGAAGTGACCTCATCACATAGTTCCAGGAGCACAGGAGTGAGAAGCGTGCCACCTCTTCCCGGGAGTTGCCCCGGGTGAGAGTTCCCCCACCTCTTCCCCCAGAAAAAAAGCTCTGGCTACGCACGCTTTGGGCCACATACATTCAATTCCATTCAAAGCAATCATTCTCTTAGTCTGTGGATTAATCGGAAGCTGGGTTGTTGTTTTTTCATCACATTCCTCCCTCGCATATGACTCTTTCCTCCCTATCACTGAGTAGGAACAATACTTGGATCAGACTCAACAATTTTACTTTCTGAATAAACTCTCTAGGAATGGGGAGGGACTTGAATCACCACCCCACGCTGCTTCATTTCCTCTAAATGCTAGAAAAAGAACATTGTTTCAGCCTATAGAACTTCCAATAGAGAGACTATTACAAGGAGGAATTGCATTCCCTAAAAACAAACACGGCGTAGAACACGTAAGGACTTTTAAAGCATAATCCCCCTGATGTTTATTTTGCGCAAGCCCTGTTCAAACACATGTGATTTGCCCAACACTAGTGTTTATTATGAGTTGGTTGAACCTGTGGTCTTCCATAGGGGACCTCAAATGGCCTCCTAAAGCATTCCAGTTATTGTTTCCAGTACGAGGAAGACTCTGCTGAATGAGCGGTCCGTACTTCAGTCAAGGAAATTCATACTAAGAGAATCAAAATTCACTTTTTCAGGAAAATATATTTTAAAAATCCATAACCGTCTATATAGCTTTCTGCTTCCATGTTTATTCAAAACTCAGTTTGTTACTTGTTTGCAAAATACGGGATTCTTTTGCAAAGAGGAGAGTGACGTAACAAGGAAAGGCCATGAGGTGAAACAGGGACACTGGGATGTATGAGTAAAAGGAAGCGTTCCGATGCCAGCAAGGAAGGATGAGTCCTAAACTGGAAACCATGGCCGATTCCAGATGACTAACCTTAAGGTGCTTCATGTCACCCTCTTCCGGATCGCGACGGGGAAAATGCGAAATATTGCGTTTCCTCGCGCGAGTTTTGTGCGTCGTTGCGCAAAACTCGCGCGAGGAAACGCGATATTTCGCATTTTCCCCGACGTGATCTGGAAGAGGGCGGCATGAAGCGCCTTAAGGTTAGTCATCTGGAATCGGCCCTGGAATCGGCCCATGTAGGTTGAATGATCAGATCTTTTACTGTGAACTAAGGAGAGTTCCCTAGGAAAGCAAACTTCTGCAAACCTATTTTTAATGGGGACAATTGGATATTATTTTTTATTTACTTTTTAGCCTGCCTTTCTTGCTGACACTCAAGGTGGATTTAAAATTAACAAATTAATTGCAGAGGTATGTGCATTTAAAATGTCTGTCCCCAAACATATACGGGCAATTGTCTGCATAAATGTAAATGTATATTAAAAAGGAAATAATGTATTTAAAAGGTATATTAAAAATAAATTAAAAAATCGATACAACCGCAACCAACAATAATATTTCTAGACTTCTGGCAAGACAATAAAGTTCCACAAATTAGAAAAGAATTCAAGAGATTCAATTGAATCAAATCAAATACCTTTATAGGCATAACAGGCCATATATATGCACAGTGAGCAAGGAAACAACAACAACAACAACAAATCTCTAGAAAAGAATTCTTCAGTAGTCTCCTTGTAGCAGCAAAAACAATAATCACAATAAAATGGAATGCTAAGGCAGCCCCAAATATAGACCAATGGCTTAGTAAGGTGTGGGACCAAATGATTATGGAAAAAATTACAGAAAGAATTCAACAATCATCAGGCAAAGAAAAGACAACAGAATTTTACAGTAAGTGGAAGCCATTTCTTGACTACATTACAACAAGCAACATACAATCTATGAACACAATCTACCAGTCATTAATAGAAATATAAGCAACTGAAGAACAACAAAACTTTCATGGATCTATATGGGAAAAACCATTAAAAGAAACTTGAAATGTTAATAGTAACTTGTAAATAAGTTATTGTTACGTGAATGTCAAAGTAAGACTTGAATTGGACTATGTGCTTGATAACCTTTAATAAATTTAAAAATAATAATAATAATAAAATAAGCTTGATTCAGACGTTCAAGCCAGCATGTGGATGCAGCTTTTCTTGCAACAAGTGCCCTGCATGGAATGCCACTTCTTCCACCCCATGTGGTTCAGAAGATTTTAAACCATACCAATACCACCCACCACTTTCCTCAAGGTTCTGTGGATGTGGTTAAAGTTGTCCACGTGACTTGAAGATCTGCTCAAGCAAATGGCCCACAGAGCAGAAAAACTTCCAAGGTGCTGCATTTCCAGTTATGGTTGCTGGGAGGTATAAATTGATTCCAGATTCTCAGTAGAGTCTCTCTACATAATTTCATAATTATTGAACGTGCAATGCTTAATTGTCTTTGAGTCGGATCACAGAAGAGGCTCTCCCATCAGCTTTATGGCATTTATGCCCTCGGAATAGCACACCTCCTATTGTAGAGATGAAGGACAATTTTGGCAGATTCCTGCCTCTCCCGCAGCACGTACAAGTCCCTGGCACCACCCGCTAAAACGGGTCACAGGCAGCAAGCATGGGAAAGACTCCTGGAGAACTGGCGCTTGTAAGAACTGAGAGCATTTGGTCTGGCTTATTAGAAAGTACCCCCTTCTGCCTTAAAATAGTCTCGGATTTGCAGAGTGGGTGAAATATAGCAGATCACTGAAGAAATCAATCAGGTGTGCTGGCAAGGTATGAATTTAATTAGAGGAGGGAGAGCAACAGATGGGGATAGGAAGACGCTCTTACCTTGCGCAAACTGTTTTCGAAGCAAATAAATCATCTTAGGAATCAAAGTTCAGAAAAGGCCTGGGCTGGGGGGGTGGGATCACCCCGTCCATCCCCCACAGCTAAAGCACATTTGTTCCAAATGGCATATTTTTCTTCCTGCACTTTGTCCAGACTAGTTTTGAAATACTTTCTGTCTGGTGTAACCAAGAACATATGTTGTACTTTAAACAAACAGACAAGGCTCGGTTTTGTCTGCTGCTAGACTACACTGTTTGATCAGTGAAATATAGGGGTCTTATGGGGACCAGATTCCTTTTCTGGTACTGCTGCTTGTGGGTACCTTCTGCTCTTTGAGACATCCTTTTCTTCTGTTCAAACGTGACTGGGGAAAGAAGTCCTCCCTCCTTAATACCAATTTTCTTTACCCTTGTTCTTGACTTTTCAGAGAAGCATTATGACAAACATCTTAACAGGCAGGGCTCAT
This sequence comes from Eublepharis macularius, assembly GCF_028583425.1. NCBI lineage: Eukaryota > Metazoa > Chordata > Lepidosauria > Squamata > Eublepharidae > Eublepharis > Eublepharis macularius. The sequence continues at coordinate 13,183,938 of NC_072793.1, read as the reverse complement.
TTCGAGGGGGAACATGCCGGAACACAGTTCTGGCAGTTCCCCAAAGAGGTCACATGTCAAGTGGCCCCGCCCACCTGACTCTTGGTCATTTTGGGCCCATTTCAGCCTGGATTGGGGCCAAAACAGCCCAGATCGGGCCTCTGACAGGTGGTGGATCACTCCCACTCAGTAGCAGCCCAATCCTGACCATTTTGGGCCCTTTTTCGGCCATTTTCAGCCCCTTTTTTGCCATTTTCGACCCAATTTTGGCCCTGAATAGCCAGGATTGGGTCCAAAACAGCCAGGATAGGTGATGCTAGGGGGTGTGGCATATGTAAATCAGTTATGCTAATGACACACTTCTGGTGATGTCAAGGGGCATGGCATATGCTAATGAGTTATGCTAATGAGTTCCTCCAGCTCTTTTTCTACGAAATGACCCCTGTTAACAGGAAACAAGTAGTCATTCACCAGTAAACTGTGACTCTCCTTACTCAACAGAGACAGACTTGTACAATAATGGTTATCTCTAGTAGACTAATGCTTTGCCTTGGTTTTTCTCCTTGCAACACTATAATTGGGGTGATCAAAAATGTAAAGGTAAAGGTAGTCCACTGTGCAAGCACCAAATCATTAATGACCCATGGGGGGAAGTCACATACGATGTTTTCATGGCAGACCTTTGTTACAGGGTGGTTTGCCATTGCCTTCCCCAGTCATAAAGTATAATATAAAGTATAAAGTATATAATAATAAAGTATAATAAACAATTCTACATCATGACAGCAATATTTGTCCTTCATTGTCTTATTTGCCAAAACCACTTTTTTATTAATTCATTTTCCATATAAGTTACAGAGATAATAACTTCCATAATGTTACAAAAGTAAACAACTTTCAATAAACAAAGGCATAAACTACTGATTATTAAGCTTGTTTCAAAAAAATGAGAGTCTATCAAGCTGATGTTAATGATTATATCTTCTTATTCAGTAAAACAAGTAGATTATAGTTAATGTACATCACAAGAATCAATGAGTAAATGAATACTAGAATTACAATTCAGTGGATCAAACAAGCATTTAAAAAGCAGGTATAACAAGGGTCCCTAGTTTAAATTTAATCCATCAAAGAAGGGAAAAAACGCAGGAAGAACATTTCTAAATATTTTCTAAGTGTTGTTATCAAGGCTGTTAATGAAAACCAATCATAATTCAAACTGAGTTAGGCACCTTGCTCAGAAAGGAAAAATGTTTCAAACTTTGACAACCTTATAATAACTGATTTATTTTTAAATCTCTGATAAATAAGGTAAAAACTATTATCTAGAATTCCCCTGTTGGGAATTATCTAGAATTTCCCTGTTGGCATAGATATTTTATAAAGTTACCAGTTTAGAGCCCCAATTAAATTGGGAGAAAATAGGATTAGATATGCATCTTTTGGATATACACCTTTACATGGTGATGGGGTTTGAATGTGTCAGTGAAGATGAGAACAATACCTTCAGGAGTTTAGACTTGGGCCATTTCCACACGTCTTACCTGCCTGAGGAACATCGCGCAAAAGACCCAGAAGACCGCGTCTTCTCGTGCGAAATCGCGCCAGGAAGACGCTATTATCTGGGAGTTTTGCATAATTCGTGCAAAACTCCCGGATAACAGCATCTTCCTGGCACAATTTCGCGCAAGAAGATGCTGTCTTCCGAGTCTTTCACGCAATGTTCCGCAGGCAGGTAAGACGTGTGGAAACGGCCTTGATCAAGATGCATCCTTCAGGAATTAATGATCACATCAGCAGACAGAATCCTTGAAGAATAGCTACCGGACAGAAGCTGTAGTGGAAGCCTTCCACTAGTGAAGTGGAACACTGGTGAAGGATCTTTCACAGACAATAGCAGTGACACTTCAGCTAACCCTGGTTAGTACTGTGCAGAAGAAGGCAATGGTAAACCACTTCTGATAATCTCTTTCCTCAAAAACCCTATGATAAGATAACCCAAAACAAAAGAAGATACCATGCTGGAAGACAGGACTCCCAGATAGGAAAACACTCAATTGGCTATTGGGTAAGAGCAGAGGACAAGTATGAATAGCATTGCTCTTAATGATGGGACTGGATTAAAGCCAAAAGGATATCCAATGCTGATGTGAATAGATGCAAAAGGAAAGGCCAAAGCTGTGCAACACATATAGGAACATGGAATATGAGAAGTATAAATCCACATAAGCTCAAATTGTAAAACAATAAATGGAACATTTAAACATTGTATTATTGGCCCTAATCCAGGCCCAAAAGGGCCCAAAATGGCAACTTTTGGGCATTTTGGGCCATTTTTTGCCGGGATCTGGGCAGAAAGGCCCGGATCGGGTCATTGCTGGGTGGGGGAAGCCTCTCCTGCCCGGCACCGACCCAGTCCCTGCCATTTCTACCCCAATCTGGGCTAAAACAGTGCGGTTCAGGACAGTGCTGGGTGGGAGAACCCTCCCCTGCCTGGCACCGACCCTGTCCCAGCCGTTTCAGCCCCGATCCGAGCCCAAACGGGCCCAAAATGGCCATTTTGGGCCTGTTTTTGCAGGGAACGGGACTGGAACCACTGGGATTGGGTTGGTATTGGGCAGGGCAACAGCCTGGCCCTGACCAGGGCCAGGCTGTTTTGGCCCTGATCCAGGCCCAAACAGGCCCCAAATGGCCATTTTTGGCCTTTTGGGGCCCATTTTGGCAGGGGTCAAGGCCAAAACCACCAGGATTGGGTCGTTGTCTGGCACTAGAGGTCATATTGCAAATTACTGGAGCACACCAGGGAACTTCAGAAGAAAATCAGCCTCTGTTTTATAGATTACAGCAAAGCTTTTGAATGTTTTGATCATGAAAAGTTATGAATAGTGCTAAAAGATATGGGTGCAACATAACATCTGATTGTGTGGATGCACAACTTATGCTCCAAACAAGAGGCTACTGTTAGGACAGAGTATGGGGGAAAGAAATGGTTTCCAGCTGGCAAAGGAGTCAGACAAGGAATGTACCTCTCTAGCTGTTCCACCTATACACAGAACATATCATAAAGGAAAGATTAAGGTGAAGGTGGAGTGAAAATCGTTGAAAAGGAACATTAACAATTTGAGATATGCAGATGACACCACATTACTGTCAGGTTGAGGAAGATAATGCCAAAGCTGGATTACAGCGAGTGCTGCTATTTTTTATATTTTTGTATGATGCTTTTAAATGTTTTATATGGAATGTTTTAAATGTTCTTAATGCTGTTATCCGTCCTGAGCCTGCTCGCGGGGAGGGCGGAATACAAATACGATAAAATAAAAATAAATAAAAAATAAGACAAAAATAATGACTACCTAGTAATTTAACAATTTTAATGTTGACAATGAAGAAATATAAATTGTTCACGGTTTTCTATTCCTTGGCTCAATCATCAACCCAAATGGAGTCTGCAACCAAGAAGTCTGCAGATGAATGAGATTTCAAAGGGCAGCCATGAAGGAAGTAGATGGCTTGGTCCACTGGGGACCAAGATGAAGAAAATCCAAACAAGGGAATTCTCCATTACTATATATCAGGGGTGGCCAGACTTGTTTAATGTCAGAGCCACATAGAAAAAAGTCAGATGTTTGAGAACCGCAAGACATGATGCATTGGACTTCAGATAAAGAGGTGGGTTTGGGGGAGTGTCCTGAAAGTGAAATCACAGGAAGGGGTGGGGTTTTGGTACAGTATGCTGGAAGTGACATCATTGGAAGGGGTGGAGCTTGGGAAGAGCCATCACCTGACCTTTGACTTGGAAGTGACATCACAAAAGTGATATCACATCCTTGCTAGGCTTCACCCCCAAAGTCCCCAGATCAGAGCCAGCAACCGCAAAATTTTTATTGAAAATATGAAAGAAGTGAAAAGAGGGAAAGAAGGAAAAAAGGAAAAAGGGGGGGAGACATGGAAAGAAAGAAGGAAAGGGAGGGAGGGAAAGACATGGAGGGAAGGGAGGGAAATAAACTAAACTAAATTAAATGTATGGCCACGGCGATTCTCAGAGACCTCCGGAAGCCACACAATATGTCTAGAAGAGCCACATGTGGCTCCTGAGCCGCAGTTTGGCCACCTCTGCTATATATGGATGTGAAAGTTGGACTGTGAAAGAAGCTGATAGGAAGAAAGTTGATTCATTTGAAATGCTATGCTGGAGGTGTTTTACGGATACCATGGTCTAAAATACAAATAAGTGGCTCTAAATCAAATCAAGCCTGAATTCTCCCTAGAAACTAAAATGACAAGCCTGAGGCTATCTTACTTTGGTCATGTCATGGGAAGACAAGACTTGCTGGAAAAAATAATGCTAGAAAAGGTGGAAAGCCGTAGGAAAAGAGAAAGATCCAAAATGAGGTGGCTTGACTCAATAAAGAAAGCTACATTCTCCAATTTGCAGGATTTGAGCAAGGTTATCAATGCTAGGATGTCTTGGGGAACATAAATATCTTGCAGATTTCCACAGAGCACAATCTTATCTCTCATGTTATTCAACCTCTATGAAAATTCTTTAGGAAAAATTATTCATAGCTATGGAATTGGATGTGATTAATATACAAATAACCTCCAGCTCTATATCTCATTATCCAAATCTCTGTGAGATGCTGTAGAAATCTGGGGTCGCTATCTAACAGCAGTGGTCAAATAGCTGAAAGTAAACAAATTGAAACTGAACCCAGACAAGATGGAAGTGATGCTGACTGGGAAGGCAGAGACCTTGATGGAAATTGTACTTTGATGGAGTTGGTCTGACCCTTGCAGACTCAGTTAAGGGCCTAGGAGATACTGGATCCACCTCTACTGCTAGAAAAGCAAGTTAAGGCAGCTGCAAGAAATGATTTCTACAACCTCAGTCTGGCCTGGAAGATGGCCCCATACCTTGACATAGCCAATCTGGCCACCTGGATCCATGCCATGGTAATACTGTAATGCACTGTACACAAGCCTCCCTCTAAGTTAATTTGGAGACTCCAGTTGGTGTAGAACACTGCAGCTTGGTTATTATAGGGAACTAGGGGTAGCATGAATATCACTCCCATCCTACAGTCACTTCTTCGGCTACCTATCAGTTACTGTGCTCAGTTCAAGGTATTGGCTATCACATACAAGGCTGTTCATGGCCTTGGTCTGGCATACCTATGGGACTGCCTCCCTCCCTATGTTCCTCCATGGCAGCTTTGCTCATCTGAACAGGGTCTCCTACAGGTGCCACCCTGCACACGGGCGAAATCAACAGCTACCTGTACACATGCATTCTCTGTGGTGGCCCCTGCCCTATGGAACAGCCTGCCTGAAGAAGTCAGAAGAACCCCCACTCTTTCCACAAATTATGCAAAATTGAATTATTCAAAAGGGCTTTTTATTCAGATAGGAGGGCTGTATTGTAAGGAGGTAGTCTCAAAGAGATGCTCACTAACGAGTTAGGAATCATACACTTCACCACTGTGTTGCCTTACGTACTACCTGTTACTTTAAGTATGACCCTACTGGGTAGTTCTATGTTGTCCAATGTCAGTCCTAGAATTGCTTATGCTCTGTTTCAGCATTTCTTCAACTCTGCATTGAATTTTTGCTAATATTGTCTTTGTAAAATTGGATTTATTTACCCTATGACATTGTTTATTGAAATTTCCTTGATATCGACTATACTAATCTCTCACTATGTAATCCGCCTTGAGTCTCAGTGAGAAAGGCGGACTATAAATTACACAAACAAACCAACCTCGACTTTTCGGTCCTGGCTCCCACCTGGTGGAACGCTCTGTCTGCCAAGATCAGGGCCCGGCTGGACCTACTATCCTTCCGCTGGGCCTGCACGACAGAGTTGTTCCGCCAGGCATATGGCTGAGGCTGGGCCTCCGCCAGCCTGAAAAAAGGGGTGTATAAAATCTTAACCCTCCCTGTGAAGGCTGTCCACCATCCTGTTTTAAATGTGTATTAATAGAAATACACTGCCGTTTTAATGATGTTTTAATGTAGATGAATTTTTATTGTATTTTGATATGTTGTTATCTATCCTGAGCCTGCTCGCAGGGAGGGTGGAATAGAAATTTGAAATAAATAAAATAAATAATAGACAAACAAACAAAATATTATTCTGTTTGAAAAGGTAAAGGAAATTAGTAAAGATCAGATGTGCATGTTTGAGTATCTCCAGTTGAAGAGCTTCTTAATAAGAACACAGAGGGATCAGATTTAGGAGATTATACAGCACTTGAACTACTATTATTGAATGAAGAAAAACATCTATTTATTTGAATTTATATTAATTCTGGCACTTAATAAAGAGAACATGGCTTTTCAAAACCCATGGGATAATAACTTGAGCTTTATGATCTCAGAACAATCTTGGGGATGCATTCGCTCATATGGTCTAGCATTCTCTTTGGTTTAAAAAGAGCTTGCTTAAAATGATCCACCAATGGCGCCTCACTGCTAAAAAGCCAGCAAAGATAAATAGATCTTGTTCAAGCTGCTGCTGGTATTGCAAACAAGCTTATGCAGATTATTTATACATACAGTGATGATGTCCATGTCTAGTAAAAATATTAGAAAATGTGGAAATTTTGAAACTTGGTCTTTGTATTGACATCCCAGTAGCACCTGATATGATACTTAATAACTTTATGTCTATTACAAAGAAATACAAAAATATACCGTTGTATATTGTAATAGCAGCTGGAATAAACATTGCTAGATACTGGAAGAAGGAAGCTTCACCAAGTATTCAATCTTGGGTAGCAGAAGTGAAGGAGACTTTACCTTCTTTTTTATTGTATTTTTATTCAACTTTTTCAATTTTTCCAAACAACAGATTAGACGGTTCATTTAACAACATAAGATAGCAAACATCCTATCTCTTATTCCAAGATTCGTGAACTGTTTGGCCTTAAAGCAAGACAGTAGAATATTTTTGCGATACATGGCTGACCATATATTACTTTTATCAATGAAGAAGTCAGTATTAATTTTGTCAATGAGTATCACAGCCAATGAGAAATAATAATCTTGTACATTGTAAAATTTGTTGTAACAGGTTATGCACCATTATCCAGAATTTGTGGACTTCTTTACATGTCCACCACATATGATAAAATGTTCCTGTGTGTTTCACACATTTCCAACACTTGTTTGTAGTTCTGAGTTTCTCATTGGGCTATTTGGTCAGAGAGTTTTTCCATTATAGAATGGTCCCAAAAACAGGCATACTAATTCGAAACTGTAGGTAAATTTTTTTTACTCCAGGTGGAAGCTGGATTTCGCAATAGCTAGAAGTGATAGTATAAGATTGATTCTGAATTTTGGAATCTTTGGTTCTTTCCAGTGATTCAATGATTACTTCTAGGAATTTTGGTACCATATATCTGGTGATCCGTTCTATTTTTTTAATTGCTTTTTTCCAAAATGTTTTTATATATTTACAGCTCCACCAGCAGGGCATGAAGGTTCCCAGTTCACCACAATGCTTCCAACATTTCAGCGGAAAAGATTGATTGGCGTGATTAAGTCTGACAGTCTGACCAATGAAAATATATTTTAATAGTTTGCATTTTTATATTATATTAATAATTCTGGATGTAAAGTTCTGAGATTTCCAAATTTCTTCCCAATACTCATTAGAAGGATCTATATTGCATTCTTTTTGCCATATTTTTTATAAGAAATTGTTTTTCTGTCTTAATTCTAGTAAGATGTGGTAAATTTTTGAAATTAAGCCTCTCTGTTTGTCTGTCTCTTTTTAACAATTTCTCAAACTCTGTAAGGGTTTTTTTAATGCATTACTGATCCTTATGTCTTCAATAAGATGCTTAGTTTGTAAATATTCAAACCATGGGATTTGTATTGTATGTTTTTCCAAGTTTGCTTTATCTTGTATTAAACTTTTGCTGTAATATCTGTTAGTCTTGTTTTACTGTTTTGTCTCCACCATTTAAAGGAATTCAAGTTTAACACTGGGCTAAACCAATTCTGCCCAACAAAAGGGGAAAATTGAGATATTTCCGGTACTAGTTTTCCTTTAATACTTTCCTTTAATATTCTCATACTTTTAGATCACTATTTAGAAACTGATTGTTTTTTATGCTTTTTGGACATTCTTTGCATTTGTTCCAAATGTTTTCCTGAATAGGTTTTCCCAATGTATAGCATTGTTCAATATCTTTCCAGTCAGTTATAACGGAGTCATTTAGTAGCTCTATGATATTTTTAAGATGTGCTGCTTTGTAGTAAGCTTTGAGATCTGGAACGTCGAGGCCACCCCTATTTGAGGTTCTTTTCATGGTTTCATAGGAGGTTCCTGGCTTTTTGTTATTCCAGATGAATTTGCTCATTTTTGTTTGCCAATTTTTAAAGGTTTTATCTGGAATTGTTAGTGGTAGTGCTCTAAATAAGAATAATAATTTTGGAAAAATAAAAGACCTAATTAAATTTATTCTTTCTTTGAGTGAAAGCTGGATTTCGCTCCAATTATCAAACAATGAGTTGAGGGATTGATTAATCTCTGTATAGTTTGTTGTTAGTAAATCTCCTAAATTAATTGGGATTTTGACTCCCAGGTATTGCCAATTTTGTTTTACCCAGTATATAGGTAGTTTCTTTTAATATTATCGATTAGGTCAGTAGGTAAATAAATAGGGTAAATTTCACTCTTGTTGTAATTAATAGAGAGACCTGACACTTCTATGAACTTATTAGCTAACTCTTCTAATGCTTTTATTGAGGTATTGGGGCCTAATAAATAAAGACTCATGGCCGTTTCCACACGGCTTACCTTGTTCCAGAAAACAGCAAAATTTTGCATGAAATCGTGAGAGAAGACGCTGTTATCGTGCGAGAAGACGTGATAACAGCGTCTTCTCGCGAGATTTTGCGTGAGATTTCACTGTTTTCTGGAACAAGGTAAGCCGTGTGGAAACAGCCCATATGATCTGCAAACAATGAAATTTTATGTTTTTTTATCAATTTGAATGCCTTTTATTGTTGGACAATAACTTTACCTTCTGATAAGCTTACTTATCTACAAAGAGGACAGTTGCCAAAACCACTTTCCAGTCCTGCTTCTTTCCTTCACTATGGAAGCTTCTTCACTTTTGTGCTGCCGTATGAACAGCAGCTGATTCCGCACACGTTGGATAATGCATTTCCAATCCTCTTTAGAGATCATTTGGAACTGAATTTTTTGAGTGTGAAACAAAAAATCCACTTCCAAATGATAGCTAAAGTGCATTGAAAGTGCATTATCCAACGTGTGCAGAATCAGCCAGTAACAGGCATCAAATCCATAAATGGGGTTTCAAACCCCATTAGGACAGAACCCATTTGCTGCTTGCCTAAGGTAAGAACTAGAGAGAGAGAGCAGGCATCAGCATTGACTTTTTTGTTCCTAGGAATGGACATCTCATCCACTTTTATCTCTAACAGTGCAATCCTATGCAGACTTCAATGGGCTTAGACTGGAGTAACTCTGCGTAGGATTGCATTGTAACTTCCTTATGTGTTCTGCTCTCTGGCTTGGCTCTAATATAGCCTGGCTTTACATCTGCTCATATAATTCTCTGTGAGCCTCGCTACAAGTGACATCTTTCACGCGAACGGCACTTGATCATTTTCGCAAGTCTTTCTGGGTACTGAAGTCCCTCTCCCACACCCCTTTTCCTTCTGTTCCTTCCCCTCTCCATTAGCACGACTGCCTGAAGAGATGGAGAAAGCCTACGACAGCAGCTTTTGCAAATCGTCTTGCTGGGGGGTGGGGGATGCTCTGGAGAAAGCTGACATGTCGGTGAAGTCCTCCCCTCTCTGTTAGAACTGTTGGGTTCGCTGCCTTAAAAGTCAGAGAAAGCCTACGTTTGCAAATCGTTTCTCTAGTCGCAAGCCTGCTCTCAATGATCTTTGGGGGCGGGCAGCTGCAACTTTCTTAGCTTTCTCTAGAGTATTTTCCCCCCCTCCCCGAGCAAGACGATTAGCAAAGTTGCAGCGGGCAGCTCGGGGAGGCGGGGGGGAATACTCTAGAGAAAGCTAAGAAAGTTGCAGCTGCCCGCCCCCAAAGATCATTGAGAGCAGGCTTGCGACTAGAGAAACGATTTGCAAACGTAGGCTTTCTCTGACTTTTAAGGCAGCGATCCTAACAGTTCTAACAGAGAGGGGAGGACTTCACCGACATGTCAGCTTTCTCCAGAGCATCCCCCACCCCCCAGCAAGACGATTTGCAAAAGCTGCTGTCGTAGGCTTTCTCCGTCTCTTCAGGAAACCGTGCTAATGGAGAGGGGAAGGAACAGAAGGAAAAGGGGTGTGGGAGAGGGACTTCAGTACCCAGAAAGACTTGCGAAAATGATCAAGTGCCGTTCGCGTGAAAGATGTCACTTGTAGCGAGGCTCTCAGTTTCTGTGCTCTGTGCTCTGCTCCTCCATTTGCTCATGTCCTGGATGTCTGAGCATTGCTAAGGTTGCATAGGAAATTAACTTATGCCATTTCACACTGGGGCTGATTTTTAAGTTTGGGCAGCTATGTGTGAGATGTAAAGTGAGTTTCCAATATATTATTAAAGAGAATGTTTACATTTATTCATGTCATCGTTCAACAGACCTATCTATGACTTTCACCTAGGCATGAGGGACAAGTTAAACACTGGTTTAATACCAGGTTTTCACAAGGAAGGGATTTTCCTGAATGTTTCCGGCAGAATAAACCAGTGGTACCAAATATTAGAACAACATTCAACTTTAAGTATCTAAATTATCATAAAAGAGGCAACCAAAACCACTTGTTACTTTTCCTTTCCTAATAACTCCAAATAACAGTTAGAACCAGGGCTTTTTTTCAGCTGGAACGCGGTGGAACGGAGTTGCAGAACCTCTTGAAAATGGTCACATGGCTGGTGGCCCCACCCCCTGATCTCCAGACAGAGGGGAGTTTAGACTGCCCCCTGCACCGCTGGAGCGGCGTGGAGGGCAATTTAAACTTCCCTCTGTCTGGAGATCAGGGGGCGGAGCCACCAGCCATGTGACCATTTTTACCGAGGACAATTTAAACTTTTAAAAATCCCCCCCCCTTGTTCCAGCTTACCCAAAGTGATGTCCTTGGCCCTGGGAGCATGTACGCACTTTGCGCACGTGCATGTGGTACCAGGGGCACCACCTCCCGCCAAGAGTTGCCCACTGTGCTAGCAACCCATTGAGCTCCACCACCGCTTTTCCCAGAAAAAAAGCCCTGGTTAGTACTATGAACATTTCAGTATTTCAGAAGATTCAATTACTATACTTCAGTCCTAAGTAGAGTTATGCCTTCTAGCCCCAGTGACTTCAGTGGACTTAAAGGGGAGTAACTTTGCTCAGGACTGCACTACAAAGTTTGTTTCCATTATTATATTGAAATCTAGTTGACATTTTAAAAAGTAGAATTAAGGCCAGGGATATGAAGTCTCTTTTAAAGATTAATTTTTAGCTTTTGTGACATTGATTAAATATATTCCGGGTTATTCTAACAACCAGCGTTACTTTTTAGCAACATATTCTTTTATAGAAATTGCAACACTGAAAGCTGTATGAACATGTCAGGAGGAGTTAAGGAGCAATGTATCTGTACATCATTCACAAATATGCCAGATACGGACTCGGAGAGATGACTAATGCCTGGAAAATCAAGTTGCATGGTAGCTGCACTCCAACTTCTCCTCTTCTAGGCACAGCCGCAGTCATTTCCCTTTTGGAGATGCATCATTTCACCAAGAAACATTTCCTCTCAAATGGCAAAGGCGTCTGTTACTCCATCCCACCCCCTTCTTTCAGCAGCATTTGTTAGATGAAGACGTTATTTCCTTCTTCAGATGTGGCACTCTTCTGTTCGCCAGCCTAAGTGAATCCTGAACTCTTACAGAAACTCTGGCCTCTGCAGGACAGAAGCAGACTTACAGATTTCTCTGCAAAGCTGCTATGCCCATGAATGACATCGCGGCAACGTACAGTGTTGCTTTGGCTAATTTAGAAAAGGCTGCCATAATCTTCAGTACTTCCCCCCACACACACACGCACCTAACAGTGCATTACAATGACAATTTAAAGTTAACAGCTCACCATGAAAATGTCCTCTGGAGTTTAAGATATATTGCGTCATGGTCAGGGCTTTTTTTCTGGGAAAAGAGGTGGTGGAACTCAGTAATGCCCTTGGAGAAAATGGTCACATGGCTGGTGGCCCTGCCCTCTGATCTCCAGACAGTGGGGAGTTTAGATTGCCCTTCGAGCCAGCACGGAGGGCAATCTCAACTCCCTTCTGTCTGGAGATCAGGGGGCGGGGCCACCAGCCATGTGACCATTTTCAAGAGGTTCCGGAACTCCGTTCCCCCGCGTCCCTGCTGAAAAAAAGCCCTGCTTACGCCTGTAAAAACATGGTGTAGCCCATAGGTGCCCATTCAATGGAAAAGACTGTTTCCCCACAACCACAGCCACGGCCCCTCTCCAAAACCCCAGTGAAACAGCAGACAAACCCTCAGCAGGAGACAAACCCCCTCCCTGGCACCAAATCACTACCCTCAGCACTACATAAACCTGAGCCAGGATGCCCCACAGGTCAGTAGGTGTGTTTGTGGGGGGGGTGTAGCATGGGGCTCTGTCTCAAAGCTATTGGCTATGCAGACTTAGGACAAGCAGCATTGGACTTTGGTGGTAGGAGAAGCAGTGGGCACTCAGCATTATTCAGGGAGCACTCAGCATGAAGACCAATGGGGAGACCAAAGCCCACGCTGTGTGGCTAACATGACTCATATCAGACTCCTAACAGGAACCTCATATCTGGAGCCACACATGGAGGTACCTTATCCTGAATCTGTATTGTTTACTCAGAATGGCAGTGGATCTCCAGGGTCTCAGCTTGAGGTCGCATCACCTACTTCCTGATCCTTTTAAACTGGCAATGCTGGACATTGAACCTGAGACCTTCTGCATGCCACTCAGAAGCACTTCCTCTGGGCCACAGCCCCTCCCTCAGCCAAAGGGATGACCAAGTGCTGGCAGGTAGGCAGGGAAGGAATCTAGCTGCCCTAGCCCTGGAGGCTGCAACTGCCTCCCCTGCTCCTTTGGCATGAGGCTGCCCTAGCAATGCTGGCACCCAAAATGAAGGCCAGCACCGTGTTCTTGTAGGGGTGGCCCAAGCCAGCCCCTCCAGACACCATGGCCTATGTTACACAGGGAGGGCATGTGCCTGGGGAAGTGTTCCTTGGAGAGCTGTGGACGATGGGGACAAGAACGCTTGCAGTCTTAACCTGGCTATAAGCACACTCCCTTGCCAGGAAACTCTCCCCTCAGGCAGGGGAGAGGGCACAGCTGTGTTCTGTGGATCAGCTGGCCAAGCAGCCACAGGAACCATTGCCTTGCAGGATTGGGGCCCTGTCCAGAAGGCAGCAACAGATCGATCAGTTGCAGAGCACTTCCTCACAGGTTAGGTGTCCTTGACTGCAACTGCAAGTGCCTCACAGGGATCGCCTTGCAAATGCCCCCTTCAAGAGTAGGACTAGGGTTGCCAGGTCCCCTTACCCTCTGGGTGGGAGCTGGGAGACCTGGCACTTTCCTCAGTGCTGCCTCTTCTGGGAAAGGTGATGTCATCATGCAGGCCACGTGGCACCCCTGGGAGCACTCCTGCTCTCCACAGCAGGCTGAAATTGGCCTACTGTGGTACACCCTGGGAGGTGGGTTCCCCCATCTTTTCATCTGCTGGTCAGGTGAGTGGGGTTGGGAGGTGGGAGCAGGGGATCTCCCACCCCCAGCAGGGATGTCACAGCTGGTTGGAGCCCAGGGAAGCTCTTTATAGGCTGCCACCACTCTGGTACAGGTTTCCTCGGAAGGGTCCAGAGCACCCAACCGACCCCTTCTGTTTACTCTTTTCCAGAAGGTTTGATTTATTATGTGACCAAATGAGGCGTGAGGACCCAGGCAGGATAATAAAGAACTTTATTTAAAAGGTTTATTAACAACTGGTGTTCCAAACTTTGTAAAATAAAGAGAAGAGTAAAGGCTGGTGAATAAACAAACTAACACACCCAAACATGCCTAACTAGACTGTTCTTAACTGTCTCCTGGCTACTGGCTTCCAACTGTCTCACCCCTTCTGGACGAGAGATCCCTCCGTCTGCAGCAACCTCTCCTCAGCTCTGCTCCCTTGGAGTGAACACCCTCCCCCTGTGGTGAGGCCTTTTATCCCGTCTCTCAGGCACCATGCCCCTACTTTCCTATTGGTGCAATTTTCCCTAAGAATCCCCTCTTACCCAATCACAGGGGCCAAAGGGAACCTGGGAAATGTAGACTCTGCAGTCACTTTAATGCAGGCTTCCCAGAGCCACTAGGCCTCACTAGGCCCAGGCTTATAACAGGGAGACTTAGAGCCAAGCTACAAATGACATTTTTCACGTGAAGGACACTTAATCGTTTTCGCAAGTTTTTCTGGGAACTGAAGTCCCTCTCCCCCGCCCCTTTTCCTTCTGTTCCTTCTCCTCTCTGTTAGAATCTCTGCCTGAAGAGCCAGAGAAAGTCTGCGGCAACAGCAGCTTTTGCAAATCATTCCTCCAGTCACAAGCCTGCTCTCAACGATCTTTGGGGGCGGGCAGCTGCAACTTTCTCCCTTCCCTGGGCGTCCTGCTCAGCTTCACCGACATGTCAGCTTTCTCCAGAGCAGCTCCCGAGGAGCAAGACGATTTGCAAAAGCTGCTGCTGCTGCTGGCTTTCTCTGGCTCTTCAGACAGCGATTCTAAGAGAGAGGGGAAGGAACAGAAAGAAAGAGGGCGGGGGAGAGGGATTTCAGTTCCCAGAAAAAGTTGTGAAAATGATCAAGTGTCCTTCATGTGAAAAATGTCACTTGTAGCTTGGCTCTTAGGGTTGTCAACTCCAGGTTGGGAAATTCCTATGCTAGGTCCAGGTTGGGCAATTCCTGGAGATTTTGGGGGTGGAGCCTGGAGAGGGTGGGGTTTGAGGAGGGTAGGGTAGGGTAGGGTAGGGGCCTCAGTTGGGTATAATGCCATAGAGTTCACCCTTCAGAGCAGCCATTTTCTCCAGGGGAACTTGTCTCTGTTGCCTGGAGATCAGCTGTAATTCCAGGAGATCTCCAGCTACCATCTGGTGGCTGGCAACCCTAGGGGGACTGGCAACCCTAAGTGGGACTGGGGACCCTGCTGGGGCGCTGTGGGCATGGCTATGGCTGGCACAGTGTGTGTTGTGTTGTTTGCCACTACAGCACAAGTCTCTGTTTAGCATCAGAGCAGGTGCTTTTTTAACAGGGAGACTGGGGTGTGTGACCACTGCTGTTCCTGTCAGTCTGCCCAGTCCCCACTTCCAGCCTGCCTCCTGGAGCATCTTGCCTCAGGCTGCTTTTTGGCCTAGGAGTCTGCCTCATTCAGCTGCAGGCTGAGCTAAGGATGGCTCAGCCTGTCCTCCCATGGTCCCTGGAAGCAGCTCACAAAGGTGCAGACACCACATTGGACAGAGGGAGTTGACAACCCAGTCCATCGGTCTTCTCCATGATTGGCAGGTCAATAAAGTTTGCCTACAACTCTGTCCCTGTCTGTTTGCTTATGGCTGAAAGAAACTGCCTCCAACGCCCCTCCCTGCCTCACCTCCTTCCCCTGTTCTGCCCTCTCACACATCCAAGAGGGTGAGCTCTGACTTGAGGGAAGTCCCTGCTGAGATGACTGTGGTTGATCTTTCAGACACGAATGGACTTTTGTTCAGTTCAGCTACCAAACATAGCAGAGGTCCAGTGGCACCTTGAAGGCTGACCCCACACTTAGGTCCCCACCCTCTCACCCACACATGCACACTCTGCTGGCTGCTAGTGGCCAGGCTGGTGGGTGGCTGCTCGGGGAAAGGGGGAGTATTCGGGTCCTGCACTGTCCCACAGTACTGCTGGTGTCTGATAAACCACTCAACATGGTGCAGGTGAGGGAACCCCATGCTGGACGCAAGGGAGCTGCTGCCATGTGTGCAGTGGAGGGAGGGGGTGGTGGAGCAGCGTCCTGACCACACTGATAGATCTCTGGGGTGGCCCATTGGTAGTCTCCTGCTTCCCAGCATCTGGTTACGGCAGGGACTGCTTGCTGTACTTGTGCACCTGAGTGGATCTGGCAATTTGCCAACAAACCACGCCCCTTTTCCTGCTGCCCGTTTCAAAATAGCATGTTCAAGCAGTAGAAGACTATGTGGTACAAAGAACAGCCACCAATTCCTCTGTCCCTTGTTCTATACATGCCCTTGCCGGATCTTATTCTAAGGTAGGCTCTTTAATTTAGAAGGTTACAGATTATTGCACAGCTGTTTAGTTTTATTGTTATTACGATCTAGGATCAGAATATGAGTCAGCATATACAATAATATATAACAAATACATTGATTACATGTCTAAGCATATCTAGGAAACGGAGCAATATATTTAACTACATAAAATTGTTAAATATTGGTTAAAATTTCTTAAGGGAGTTGTGGTAGTCTATCTAATTAAACTAATCAGGGTGCAGAATCTTGTTACCTCAGCAGTGATTTCATTACAGCAAACTGCTAAAAGGATAACAGAATAAAATTAACTGTAAGAGTACATTAATTTTAAGTTTACTCATGTCTAAAAATTAAGTACATCAGTGTGCTAAAATGGGTAAAATAGTTAAAATCTTAATTAAAATTTCTAGAGGAAGTAATAATGTTCTATCTGATTACACTAGCCGAAGCACAGAACCTTGCGGCCTTAGCAGTAATTTTTTTGCAGGAATCAGTTAGAAGGAGGGCAGAATAAGACTGACTTGGTCTGCCTGGGTAGGCAGCAATAACTGGTAAGATATACTTGGTTCGAATTTCCTGATAGAACTTACAGTATAGAAGGACATGCTCTATTGTTTCTACCTGCCCGGATTGACAGGGGCAGAGGTGATTTGCATATGGAGTATGAGCATATCTCCCCTCCAAGACAGCAGATGGGAGAGCATTAAAACGTGCTAAGGTGAAAGCTCTGCGGTGTCTTGGGAACCCCAATGAAAAGAGATAGCTAGGTGGAGTAAAATTTTGTTTTCTGTTCCCCACTAACGTGACATTTAAGGCCCGTGCTCTTATCGACTTGGAGAGAAGTGTCCCATAGTCTCTGTTTGATAATCATTCTGGCTCCTTGATGGCCAAGGTGCATCAGCGCTGTGCTGGAGAAGCCCAATAGTGACAATTTGCGTTCTATTGTTGAGATCCAGCTTGAACGGAAACTGTCTAGGAAAATTAGAGGAGTTAATCCTGAAGGGGAAAATTTTATCTTGAGCCATAGACAGATGGCATGGAACCAGGCCCGGGTTTCCAATGCACAGATTATTGAGAATGTGATGGTGGAGGCTGTACAGCAGTGGCCTGGCCACACTGATGGACTTTTGAGATGGCTGAGCCGTCCCATTGTCCCTTTTGCAATTTGCAGGGGCAAAAAAATCCGCTTCAAAACTTTTGCCAACCTCCTCACCTCTTCCCATGTGGAGATCAAACCAGGAGCCCTGGGCTTGCTATCTCAGTGCCTTCCAACTGAGTTATGCCTGCCTGTGTAATATTCTCTGCCTGGCCCCGTGTGGCTGGTGGTGATGTTACAGTTGCAGTGGGCTGCCTAGTGCCTGCTGCCATGGCTCCTTTAGACCTACTGCCTTGGACCAGTAATGAGGATTCTAGCCTCGGGTGCTGTGAGTTCAAGTCTGGCCTTTTTCTTTTAAAAAACTATTTCTGGGGATGGGTGGGGATGGATGCCCTCAGAGCAGGGACGGTTGTGTGTGGGCAGCACTTTTGCTGCCTGTTAGGCCCTTGTTAGGGAATGAGTTGGTACCAGGTCTGCTGCATCCCCAATGGGCTGGGGGGCAGCTGTGTCTCTGTTGGGGTTTTGCTATTGCTGGGTCTTCCCCGTCTTCTGTTTCTCTATAGTGGGTAGGAGTAATTTCAAGGGGCAGTGGCCAGATCAGCGCCTGATGGTTTGTGTTGTTAGTTAAAAAGATGTACTGTTGCATTCCAGTGTTAAAAGGAGTACATTCAATAAATATTTGCATAAGCGAAGCATTTTTGCCTTACACATTCTGGGACATTCAAAAGCCAAAGCCCTGTTGTGTGCATCATTGTGACGTTGAAGCGATTTTCACTGTTTGTTTGCTCCCCCCCCCATATCTCCCTATATTTCTTTCAGCATTTAAGAAGAATTAGAACGCTCTATGACACGACAGTCCTGTAATTTCATACTGAGCTTGATTCTTTGTTCGCGTGTTCCTTAGGGACGTCCATATCCCTGACAGGCCCCAAAGGATTCCTCAGTTTTCCCTCCCTTTACACATTCCCTTCCACCCGAGACACACACGTGCTCAATCACCATCCTTTTGGCGACTGAAGGACGACTGCGGGGAAACTCCCCTTTGAGCCTGTCAATGTTGCTATCATCCAAAAAGTGAGCTGTTGGATGATGCAAGCCACTCCCTTCCCTCTGGGGCTGTGCTCTTTACCTCATCTTGAAAGGATTTGTTGCTTGATGATATCAGTCTAGAATGAAACCCAGACCACTTGACAGAACGTAACGTTAATACTTGAATGCTCACATCACGAAATCCGTTCCCTAAAACAGAACGCTCCTTTTCAAAATCATTTAACTCTGAACATCGAAATGTTCCTTGTGTGTCTGTAATCTTGAGATATATTAATTTAAGGATTGATGCCTCTGACAACGGATGGATGATAGTTGGGTGGAGCTGGGGGAACCATTAGAGGCAGACCGAAAACATCCTGAATTACCTGTCACTGAATTTCCATTAAATTATTTTATGGAGCAGGAAGATTACTACTTTGTGGAACTGTCAGATGTTTCACCCACTTTGAACTATTGGTGGCATACTTCTTTCAGTGATTTAAATGTATACATCTATGCAGGGCTTTTTTCCAGAACCTCTTGAAAATGGTCACATGGCTGGTGGCCCCGCCCCCTGATCTCCAGACAGAGGGGAGTTGAGATTGCCCTCCACGCCGCTGGCGTGGAGGGCAATCTCAACTCCCTTCTGTCTGGAGATCAGGGGGCAGGGCCACCAGCCATGTGACCATTTTCTCCAAGGGCAACCCACTGAGTTCCACCACCTCTTTTCCCAGAAAAAAAGCCCTGCATCTATGGTCTACCAACTTCAGGCAGTAGCAGCCCAAGATATTCTGCCCTGTGATGTGGTAGTGGCAGTAGTTACACATGAAGCTGCCTTAGAGTGAGTCAGACTGTCAGTCCATCAAGGTCAGTATTGTCTACTCAGACTGGCAGCAGCTCTTCAGGGTCTCAGGTAGAAGGTCTTCCATATCACCTACTGCCTGGTCCTTTTAACTGGAGATGCTGGGAATGGAACCTTGGACCTTCTGCATGCAAAGCAAGTGCACTTCCACTGAGCCACAGCCCTTCCCCAGCCATTTCCACACACACACGCCCCATTACCACTGCTGCTGCTACTAGGCCAGCCAATTGCTGAAGGTGGGAGACCCTCACTACTACCTCTAAGGTTTCCAACTTTGGCCTAGGCAATTGCGGGAGATTTGGGGATGGTGTCTTTGGAGGGGTGAATTTGGGGAAGGATTTCACCTAGAATCTATGGTATACTAGAGAGTCTGCCCTCTGAAATGGCCATTTCTCCAGGGAAACTCATCTCTGTAGTCCAGAGACCAAAGCAAATAACACTAGAATGGCCAGCACAAAGCTTGCAACTAGTGGGAGACTTAACAGGTGAAGGAAAGGCCCTCACCAGTGACGTAATGACATCACCAGCAATGCTCTACCATGACTACCCATGCATCCAGAATGACATCAGTGTCAGGTGCTCAGGATCACCTGTCATATTCAATACCCCCCTGTAGCTGAAGCTGATGCTGTTGGGGTGTTTCTGGGGTGTTTGTTATTTGAACCCAGGGTGGGAAACTGGGAACAGAAGGTGTTTGTTCCTGTTATAATCTCTCCTGAGCCTGTGATCTCTCCTGAGCCTGGGAGCTTGGGAGCCTACTTGACTTTGAGCAGTCCGTGAATCACACAACCTATTTTTCTGAATGCAGAGTTAGAGAACTGTTAGGAGAAGGAGGGGAATTAGGATCAGCCTTGGGGAACCTCTATCTGTGAGATACTTGTCTGTAGTCACCAGTCCTAGCAAAGATGGCGTAAGTGTATGATACTGGCATCTTATCAATAAAGAACTTTTACTCATGAAGTGAAGTCTCTTGAGAGGTGCCTGGCATCCTTACAATAAGCATTTCACTGGGGACATGATAGCATTTGGGCAAAACTCTATGGTCAAATTGCTGCCTGTTGCCCTCCCATTTCTCCCCTTACTTTTCTCCTGCCCCCCAAGCTGAGCAATGGGAGGAAGGGCCTGCTGGGGCAGGGGAATCTTCTGCCCGGACAGGGGCAATGGGAAGCCTGAATAACCCTTTTTACATCTTTGTTGTTCCAGCTCTCTTTTAAATTAGCATAGCAAACTCCATTTGCCCATTAGGCAAATCTCTTGTGAGAGTTCAACCACCATTTTGGATGCCCTGTCAACAGACAACCAGAAATGGTGGTAAACTTTCATGAGGAAGAAAGAAACTTCCTATAGTGTGAGAGCAGGCATGTGTGTCTTGCTATGCTGCTTTCATAAAGGTCTGGGAGAGCAAGGAAATAAGGATTACCCTCTCTGGCTTTCATTCGGGGGCAGTCATTGGGCTGGTAGGGTGCATGTTGGCCACTTGGTGGCTGGGTGGTTGCTGCCTTTCAAAATCTCCCACCTGAGGCACTGCCTTGGGTTGCCTCATTATATAGTAGCAATGACAAGGAAATGAACAAGAAAGGGCACCGCGTGGTAACAGAAAGCGCAAAAAACAACCTACTGCGGTAATATCAAAGGAAAGGTACCGAAAACACTTCGCAATATATACAAAACCTTTATGATTGGTAACACACAACAACAAGGAATCACAACACAGTCACAAGTTCTCCAAGCAGTTCAGTAACATATATTGGACCATTTTTCCTTGGGTCTTTTGAGGGGATCCCAGAGGCCACAGGCAGGCGGGGAAGCCAACTCCCTGGCTGAAGATCCTCCAGTGGAGAAGCAAGACGTGCTGTGAGAAGGTCGCAGCTATCAACAGCTCAACAGGGCGCAAGCTGGACTCCTGTTTCGGTGTTGCTTTTTCAAGAGTGTTGACAAGAGTATCTGGGTTACCCATGCGGAATTGGCGAGGAGTATTTTGCCCTTGTGGAATCTGTCTTTGGAATTAATTATGAATATGTTTGCTGGTTGTCAACACTCTTGAAAAAGCAACACCGAAACAGGAGTCCAGCTTGCGCCCTGTTGAGCTGTTGATAGCTGCGACCTTCTCACAGCACGTCTTGCTTCTCCACTGGAGGATCTTCAGCCAGGGAGTTGGCTTCCCCGCCTGCCTGTGGCCTCTGGGATCCCCTCAAAAGACCCAAGGAAAAATGGTCCAATATATGTTACTGAACTGCTTGGAAAACTTGTGACTGTGTTGCGATTCCTTGTTGTTGTGTGTTACCAATCATAAAGGTTTTGCATATATTGCTCATTATATAGTAGGCCTTGACCCCTGGATATTGTCATAGTTAATAACTAACTGGTATGTGGAGTCATATGTACACAGCTTGACTGGATCTGTGAATCTGCACTTACTTGGCGGGGGGGAGGGGGGCAGATGTACTAAAACTGTACTGAGCCACTCCCTCTCTCACCAAGAGCAATGCTGCCAGTTTTTTAAAAATGGGTTTCTAAAGGCACAGAATAACAGTTTAAATAGATGAACATACCAGGCTCATCGAGGCAGAACACGCATCCTATTCATCACACATCTCTTCTGTTTCCTACTTCTAAAATAGAAACAGGTTCATAGCTTTGTCCAGCTAGCCAAGCACCCAACTTCCTAGATAAACTAAAATACAACATGAAATTGGAGAGTTGGTTAGTGCAGGACCGGGCAATGACAGTAGCAGCTGCTATAAGGATAGGAATCAGAGGCCTGCACCTCTTTCTTTTTTTTTGCAAGATTCCATCAGAATTTGGATAGTGCATCAATAGTTACCCATGATGTACAAATGCAGGTGCACGGATTAACTGGAGTTTGTTTTCCCCACAAAAACTGGGATTCTAAACCACGTATGTGCATCACAAGTAATTGAAGTTAATTTCAAACGTGGATTTTCTGTACAAGAAGGGGAAGGAGCAGCGCCGGATCAAGGGGGGCAGGGGGGTAGCCTGCCCCCGGCACCGCCAAAGAGGGGGCGCCAGGCGCAGCTGCCAGCCGCCCGGGAGGCTGAGCACAGGGTTGGGAGACCCTCGCCAGCCCTGCTGATGGGGCGGCTGGCTGGCTTGCCGCGCGCGCAGGACCTCCCAGCCCTGCGCTCACCCACCAGCGCGGCAAGCCAGCTGCCCCAACGCACGCCGTCGTCACCGCCAGCTCCGCGGCTCACCGTGCGCTGGGGTGGCTGGCTTGCCGCGCGGGTGGCACAGGGCAGTGGGGCACGCTAACTGTGCGGAGGGCCTCCTAGCCCTGCGCTCAGCTGGCCGTGCGGCAAGCTGGCCACCCCAGCACCTGGTGAGCCGTGGAGCTGGCAGCAGCGAGAGCGTGCGCTGGGGCAGCTGGCTTGCCGCATGGGTGGGTGAGCGCAGGACTGGGATGTCCTGCGCACACGGCAAGCCAGCCAGCCGCTCCAGCGCATGCCCACGTCACCGCCAGTTCCACGGCTCACCAGGCGCTGGAGCGGCCGGCTTGCCGCACAGGGCTCCTGCCCCACGTGATGAAGTCACAAAAGTGACATCATCACGCAGCTCCGGGAGTGCGCGCGCGCTCTGTGCGCGCGCGGGGCACCCAGGCATGGTTTGCCCTTGTCTAGAACAGCAGATAATAGCAAATTGAATGCACCTGGGTTGTGCCGAGATTAGGTTGTTCCTCCTCCTCGTTAAGATAAAGGAATGGCGTGGGCGGGGGCTGGGCTGGCTAGTCGATGGCCAGGACGAGCTTGGTACTCACTTGTTTAGTTAGTGTTAGCCCAAGTTAGAGTTGGGTCTTTTTCCTTTTGTTATTTGCCATTGCTGTTGTGGCTTTTATTGACCTAATAAATAACTATTTTGCCTAAGGCTTGAGTGTCTGACTGCTGTGTGCAGGATCCTCCAGGCTGAGAACCCAGAGACCCAGGGTGGGTCTCATGTGAAACAGGGAGGTTCACTCCTCTAAGTGCTGCTTGGAGCCTAGGGCGGCTGTTAGCAGCACCCAGGACGGGACCAGAGGGTGTACCTGCCCTTTACATGGTGGCAGCGGAAAAGTCTGGGTGAGAATCTTGGCACAGTAGCAGTATTCTTGCTAAGGCTTTAGTTTATGTGCACAGCATTGGCAGGTTTGTTATTTTGCTAGACAGGATGATGTCTGAACACACTGTAGATTTTATGCAAATTCTGGAGCCCAAATAATGCGTTACACAAAAGTGTATAGTAATGGTGGCCTAATCCTCCATGTGGGAGCAATGAAAAAAGAAGGGGAAAGATGGAATATAATCCCTTCCTCTGCCTGCTGCTTTCCTGCTTCTAATTGCAATCAAACATGTAGTTTGGACCTTGCTTCCCTGTAATTATAAGAGAGTTTACACCACAGAGTATTAATAGGAATGATGAGGCAGTGTGATGCTCCCATTCCCTATACTCCCAGCTTAAGTGGTGGTGGGGATTGTAGTTCGCACTTTCAAAGTATGAAGTCTCTCAGGTCTTTTCTACCTATAACTAGACATGGGCACGAACAGCATTACGAACAGAAAAAAACCACGAACAGTCTAATCCGCTGTTCTCGAACAAGCTGTTCGTGAGGACCCATCCTAACCGAACAGGTGGTCGTTAAAAGCCTCATTCGTTGCCTTTAGCAGCCGTTCGACAAGCCAGGCAGTCTGGCACCTGCTGCAATCAAACCCCTTGGCAACCGGAGGCAAGGAGGGACTGACCTCAGTCTGAACTCCTTCTGGCTTTCCTTCCGGCTTCCCTTCAAAGTACTTCCAGCAGAGAGTCCCGTTTTTGCCAGTGTGAAGAGAAAATGACAGCCAATGGGGAGACCTCTGGATCATGCCTTTCCTGGGGTGCAATCTCTCTGAAACTTGGGGGGTCTTCAGAGGACAGTGAGGACTATGTCCCCTGCAAATTTGGTGGGTATTGGACATTGGGAAAGTTCCGTTTGTGGGGCGTTTAAAGGGACCTGCCCTTTGCATGTGGCAGGAAAGGGCCCTTTAAACTATCAGCTGGCAGGTGGCAGGAGGGAATCCCCGCCTGCCATCTGCCAGCTGATAGTTTAAAGGGATCTTTAAAGGGCCAGGTAAGTGGGTTTGAGGGGAGGGGGGCTTAGTGGGGAGGGTTGGGGGTGGGGGTTCTGGCCCCCACGAACAACGAACATGTCTGAAAACAGTTCATATTCATCCATGTTTGTTGTTTGTTGTTCTTGGATGGCACCAAGCGATGAACAGGGTGTTCGGGGTTTTTTTTCCTTTTGTGCCCATGTCTACCTATAACCATTTTCCAAAGCATTGGTGCAAACCAAGCAGGTGTTGGTTAAAACCTCAATCTTTCTGATAAAATGATTCATTTGTTTTGAATAATAATCAAGGTGATGTATATAGAGAAGCTGAAACGGTGGCATTTTCAGCTATCCTCAAGCACTCTGAATGTACGTTGCTTAATGTTCCTGAAAATATACACAGTTTATTCAATAATCTGAAAATAATTTGTATTTCATTAAATTACTTTCCCCAAACCTGGGGGATTTTATTGATCCACCCTCTGCACTCCAGCAATGTCTTTTAAAAGGTACCCTTAGATTAAAAACATTAACAGTGAAATCCTAATCATAGTTACTCCAGTCTAAGCCCATTGATTTCAATGGCTTAGACTGGAGTAACTCTGCTTAGGATTTCACTGTAAATTACTTTAACTTCTGAGCAAACAAATGCAGTGTTCTGACTACTTAATTTTTGATTTTTGGCATATCATTAAAATATATTGGGAATTTATTAAAAGATACAATGTTAGTTTGTTGAACATAGTTTGTTGAACATACATTCAGACTAGACTTGGACACAAACCGGGAAAAAACCATGGACTGTTGGTCTGTAGTCTGTCGCGTTTCATGAACCATGGACCACAGACCATTCACGGACCCGCCCCAATTCACGGAGCAATTCGTCAGTCCATGGTCCATCACTTCCAGGGCTCTAGCACTGCCCCCTTCACACTCAGAGATGCCAAACTTGCAGAGTGTCTTCATCAGGCTCTCCTCCAGGGACCCTCCAAGTTTGGCCAAGATTGTTTTTCAGACGTCTGAGTTACTGACCCCCAAATACACCCCCCCAGGAAACATAGAATAGGAGCTGCAAATGCAAATTGGCTTGCATTTACTTGCAGCACCAAAAAGTTGCAATGAAAACATGGGATGGAGTTGGAGAATCTTCCTCTGAGAATGGAATGACGGCCCCCAGAGTGAGATTACAGTTCCTTGGAGTAGAAAACCTGCTCTGGGGCTGGGATGGGGAGGGAGAGAAGTACTCTGAGGGGACAGTCAGGGAGATGTTTTGGGGGAGACAAGAGGAATATTCTTTTAAAGGACACGAGGACAGAGACAATCTATGAGAGGAGCTTAAATTTGGAGGGAGGGATGTACAGGAAAGAGAGGGAGAACAATTGTCATGAGGAGGCAGACCTGGGCCTGGGGAGACTAAAAGACAGGAGGACTCTTGGGAGGGGCAGACATCTTGAGGGGACACATGTGGAAAGGAGGATGAAAGTGAAGACTTTGTGGGGGACAGACCAAAATTGGGAGGAGGCAGATGTGGACAGCCAGGCATCAATAGGTCTCATTTGCACTCTGTAATGAGGCGCTCCACCAATGGAGGAAGCTGGACCTCTGCGAGGAAGTATGGAGGCTGCAGTGGTGGTGAGGGGGGGTGGCAGCTGTCTCTAGAAGCACAAGGCCTTTAGAAGATTTTCAAGAGGGGGAGCAAGCTGTGCATTGCAACCAGATAACCACCAAAGCAGTTCAGTTACCTTTCCCATTCCAACCCTGCAAGATGTCTACTGGTCCTTGGTCATGACTTAGGGCTCCTGGAGTGGGAGTGGCCCGCAACACCTCACCCCGGTGTCTGGAACTTGGCCACCTGGAGGAGATGGGTTCTTCGGACGGTGGTCGCCCCTTTCTTGTGTGTCCAGGAGGTGGTCAAGTGCCACAAGCCTCCCTTACTTCCTCTGCGGGCCATGGGCTCCAGTTGTGGGGGTGTCCACAAGGGTGAAGTGAGTTTCGTTGGTGGCCACCCCCTCCTCAATGGCCTGGGAGGCGGTCAGGGCCTGCTGCCCTTCCTTTCTTCCCCCAGGGGTGACAGGCTCCAGTACTTGGGGGTGGGGTGGCCCCAAGCACCCCCCCTTTGTGACTGGGCGGCAGCCACCACATTGGTGAGGTGAATTCCGTCAGTGACTGACCCCTCCTTAAGAGCCTAGGAGGTGGTCAGGGGCCTGCCGCCCTTTCTTCCTTCCCCTGGAGGGGGACAGGCTCCTGTAGTTCAGGGTAGTCCCCACCCCCATGTGACTGGGGAGCAGCCACCATGTTGGTGGGGTGTCTTTTGTCTGTGGCTGCCCCCTCCTCATGGGCCCAGGTGGCAGTCAGGGGCCTGCCACCCTTCCTTCCCTGGGGAGCGATGGGATGCTGTAATGGGGGGTGGGGTGGCCCCCAACACCCCCCTTCTGATTGGGGTCAGCTACCGCATTGCTGAGGTGGGTTTTGACAGTGGCCAACGCCTTCTTGAGGGCCCCGGAGGGTGTCTTCCGTACGCCTGGGGGAAGGAGACTTGCACTCCTCCATTTGGAAGGAGCGTTCCCCACACCTGGGAGAAGAAAGGAGACTTGGTTTCCCCCATTCGGAAGGAGCCTCCACTATGCCTGGGGGAAGGAGACTTGTGCTCCTCTATTCTGTAGAGGCTTTCCCCATGCCTGGGGAAAGGAAGGAGACTTGTGTAGAAGAGGCCTTCCCCATGCCTGGGGTAAGGAAGGAGACTTGTGCTCCCCTATTTGAAAAGTACCTTCCCTATGCCTGAGGAAAGGAAGGAGACTTGTGCTCCCCTATTTGGAAGGAGCCTTCCCCATTCCTGAGAGAAGGAAGGAAACTTGGGCTCCTGTATTCGGAAGGAGCCTCAGTCCACCCTTGATCATGGGGAAGGCCACTCTGCAGTCCCACGCAAGGGTGGGTCCTCCTCATGGGACCTGAATTTTCCCATGGTGCTCCAGAGGACCTCTGGTTGCCACCAGTGGGCAGTGATGGCGAGGTAGCCATGATGACGGCCCTCCACAGATCAGCTGTGAAGTGCACGGTCCGCCCTTGTACTCTGGCCAACTGGTTCCTGACCATCTCAGCCACAGTTGTAGAAGGCAGGCAAGACTCGTTAGCCAATGGTCCGTCGCAAGGACATTGTGAACCAGGGGGCAAAATGACGCAGTGCCCAGCAAAAGCCCACACCCTCCAACATGGACAAAGGTAGTCCGTCCAAGGCTATCATGTCAGCCAGTACGTGTGCTCGTCTCCTGAGCCCACCCCCTGAATCTTTTGCTTGGCACAAATGACCCCAAGGGAACTACTTCCTGTTGGTGCAGAGTTTTGGACTTGGGTGTCATCAATATGCTGATGACACCCAATTATATCTGATGATGGACGGCCGGCTCAACTCTGCCCTGGATGTCTTGGAGCGTGCCTTCGAAGCTGTGACTGGGTGGTTGAAGCAGAGTCGGCTGAAACTAAATTCCACAAAGACGGAGGTCCTGCATGGGGGTCGGGGGTCCATGGGCATGGGACTCCGGCTCCCCACTCTTGATGGAGTGCCACTTGCGCCAGTTTCGAGAGTTAGGAGTCTGGGGGTGATCCTGACCGTGAAGGCAGAGGTTGCAGCAGTTGCCCAGTCTTCATTTTTCCATCTGAGACAAGCCCAGCTGCTTGTCCCCTACCTGTCAACCCATGACCTAACAGCAGCGATCACCTCTGGATTAGACTACCGCAACTCGCTGTATGCAGGACTTCCCCTGGGCCTGATCCAGAGGCTACAGCTGGTTCAAAATGCGACTGCGTGAGTGATTGCACGAGTCCCGACTGGGGAATATATAACACCTATATTATACCAGCTGCATTGGTTACCAGTTGAGTACCGGGTCCAGTTCTTGGTGTTGACCTATAAAGCCCTATGCGGACTGGGCCCAGCATATCTGCGGGACCACCTCTCCCCATATGTACCCCAGAGGACACTTCGTTCTACAAATAAACAACTTTGGGTGGTCCCTGGCCCAAGGGAGGCTCGCCTGGCCTCGACCAGAGCCAGGGCCTTTTCGGTCCTGGCACTGGCCTGGTGGAACTCTCTGTCTGATGAAACCAGGGCCCGGCGGGATTTATTATCTTTCTGCCAGGCCTGTAAGACAGAGATGTTCTGCCGGTCATATGGCAGAGGCTAGGCTGGACCCCCACCGGCCATATTGAAAAGATCTGTCCGCCACCCTATATACATATGGGCCATGCCTAAAATGCAGTATTTTACCATCGCTATCTTGAGGAGAAGTTTTATTGTATACAGTTGTTTTAATTTTACTGTAATGTTTTATCTGTTTTAAATTGTATTTTATTTAAACTGGAATGTTGTACTCTGCCCTGAACCTGCCTGGTGGGGAGGACGGACTAAAAATCTAATAAATAAATAAATAAATAAATAAATAAATAAATAAATAAATAAATAAATAAATAAATAAATAAATAAATAAGGGTAGCCTGCCTGGAGGCTCCACACCCATCCACAGGACCCTTGGCGCGAGTCTTCTTCCTCAAGATGGACTCTTGTTCTCCTCCCCCTTCTCACTGCTCAGAAGCCCTCTTGGTCCCTCCACTGGATGGTTCTTGTTGAGGCAACATGCTCAGGTGATGCCTCTACAGATGCCTGTGAAGGACACTGGACAACAGGTTATTGGGGCTCTATGCACCAGGGCATTGCAGACCCGGCAATGCGCCGAACAGGGGTCATTGGGGAGGGTTAGGAAGTGCTGCCAAAGTATGGGATTGAAATACCGACTGGGAGTTGGTAGGTTGGGAGGAGGACAAAGCCATAACCATTGAGGTGAGGGGCCAGGCTGGGCTGGGAGGATGGACTGCAGACAAGGGCAGCCCCAAGAGGTTGGGATGTGAAAGAGCTGGATATTTCTTCAAGACCCCCCAAGGCATCCTATTGAGGTCCCTCCTCCTCAAAAAGTTTTAGCAGCTGATCTTCCTCTGGCAATGGTAACAGCTCTCCTGTCTCCTCCTCAATCCCCAAAAGCAGATCTGAAGAAAGAGGCTGTGCCTCTGAGACCTCCCAGTTCCCAGTACTGCTGGTGCTAGGTATCAATGGTGCTGGGCAACCAGGACAACTTTGGCAAGTCTTCCCCCCATGACCACCTTTCCTCCTCGTTCCAACCCTTATAGAATCACAGAGTTGGAAGGGGCCATACAGACCTAGTCCAACACCCTGCCCAATGCAGGATGAGCCTAAAGCATCCCTGACAAATATTCATCCAGCCTCATGGTGCTATAAGAAGAGCCCTCAGCCAAGGAAACCCAACAAGCTTGGTCCCAGAGCCTGACTGCTGCTCTTAAACTTGGGTGGGGCAGAGCCAAACTTAAAGGAGCCCGATAAGCTTGCACCTAGAGCCTGACTGAAGCTCTGAGACTGGGTTGGGGCACAGTCCGAGGTTATCCCACCGCCCCACAAGCAAATAAGAATTGAAAGAAAAAAAGAGAAACAAGAGTGAGCCCTCAGCCGAGGAAACCCAATAAGCTTGCTCCCACCCAGAGCCTTGCTGCAACACAAGCCCCAAGCCTCTCTCTGGGCAATCTGAAAAAAACTCCCACAACAAGCAGTTCCTCCAAGCCAGTAACCAGCTGGAAAGTGAAACTGCAGCTCTGCGCAGTGTCTTTTATACTAAACAGTTACATAGAGAATAATGGGAGAATAATGGTTGGTAAGCAGAGCTGCCTATCAAGGTTGTCAGGGTAATATTGGTGTATTTCAAGGGCAGCAGAAGGTCTGCAGGCAACTCCTAGGTTGCCTAGGGAATTGATTGCTCAGTGCCGGGCTGTCTGGTTTCACAGACCAACAGACTGACAGAATGCCCAAAATTCATCACGTCCATGAAAAAAGGCATGTCCCTTGAACCCCCACCCCACCTCCCGGCTTGCGAATGCTGAACTGTGCTGGCCTGTGTAAAATTTTGGTCTGTTTTGTGGTCCATGCCCACATCTAATTCAGACAGTTCTCTTTGACAGGGCAGCGACAGCTAATTTCTTTAGCTCATACCCTGCCACTAATTTTGTTAGTTTTATAGGTGCTACTGGACTCTTGCTCTTTCCCTTTAGCTGTCCAGTTTCTGAAAGTCTTTGGAAGCAATATTTCAGTCATTTGAAAGATATATGTAAAAATGGTGGGTCCCCACAAGAATCACAAGGGTGGGAGAACTGCAGGGAGCATTGTAAAGTTCGCCCCCTTAGCACCCCCAATTCACACCACAGTGGTGTCTTGCTCCCCCAGTCTTCTCCCCTAGCTTCTGTGTGGCAGTGACTTTTCCCCCAATCCACCCCCCCTCAACCTTGTTGCAGTGGCAGTAGTTCCCCCACAGGCCTCCTGACCACAGCTTTGGTGCCTCTGCAACTCCTCTCCCATCCTTGGCCTCCTTACTCATCTTCTTTCGTGAGGCAGGGACCTGTGCTGGGCCCAGTGGTGGAAGGAGGGACCCCTGCTGGGCCTGGTGGCAGTGAAAGCAGGTCCTGAGCCACTAAGCCCAGCGTCATCCCTGCTGCTGCCAGGTCAGCTGAGGAAGTAAGGAGGAGGTGGCTGTGGTGGAAGGTGAAGCTTCCCAATCTCATTGCCGCAGCTACTGCCAGGCCCTCTGGGCCTCTGTCATTGAAAACAGTTTTGTTTTGAGGGGAATTTATACCCCCTGTCAGTCCTTGGCAGGTAGATTCCCCAAGTGCTCCACAGCAAACACGCAGGTGTATTGGTTGAAGTAACTTTATTTGAGATCCATCAAGTTCAAGGTGCTCAGACAACTGAATTGGCAGAAGTGACATGGATGGGGTCGATAGTGTTAGTTATAGGGAAGGTTTCTGCCATCAGGATAGGGACCGTTAAAGTTTGGGCGTGAAGGAGCCAGAGGGGTGAAGAGGAGAGGCTAGGCTTAGGCTAGACAGAACAAAGAATGAAATCATCTCAGTTCCCAGGAAGGATACATTTCGAGCTGGCCGCAGCCGGCCTTCAAGGACACTTGCTGGAGGCAGCAGGGAAAGAGAAAGTAAATACTTGCAAGATAACCTACTGCCTTAACATCAATAAGAAACTTCTCATGCCCTCAGAGGACCAGTACATAACACAGAATACATTCATGGCAGATATGCGGACAGGCATATATGACACCCCCTCCCCCAATGTAATTTTTACAACTTTTCACATTTTTCTGCAACTCTGGGAGGTTCCCCAAGGTAGCAGAAACATTTGGTTTGTAGTCAAGTAGTCCCAGTTCTCAGATTTAAGCATCCACATGTGGGGACCACTTGACTATTAGATATATGATACCTAATTGAATGGACTATATAATTTAATTTTCTTTAATCCTGTAGCAGTATTTGTAAACCAGCTGCCATTTCTCTTTTGCTCTTTATTTTTAAAAAACCCATAATATTGGCATTGAAATCTGTAACAGACTGAATTTCATCTGGTTTTAAATTTTACAGAATGATGTGCAGTAAAAAAAATCGGCGGTAGAAGTAGAATATATAAAGCATAGTATTCCCTCGTATTCTCTAGAGATTTCTTTAATGCTCTGATACATAAAAGCTATTAATCTCTATCTCCTTGAAGTTCACTTCACATGTTTTTTTAATACTTTTTATTTAATTTTCCAAATGTTTATACAAACAACAATTTGAACAACTTTTTAACAATACAATAATCAGCCATAATAAATACAATATCCATTAAAGTGTTGGAGAGTCGCTTCACATGTTAATGGGCATGCATGCTACATGTATCCCCAGTATTTCTTATGCAGTAATGTATCTCTGCTATTTCTTATGCTGTAATGTGTGAGATTCACACTTTTTAAAAACTATATGCACAATCCACAGGGCCTGGGGAAACTGTAGCTTGTGTGGTTATTATGCATAGCATAAAATAATAAAAAATATGACTTCCTTATTGTTCCAATGCGAGAAGGGAATCCCAGTCCTTTGTTGTCAAGTGTAAACACACACACATGGGTTACAAACTTAAATGGTTTTTATTCAACTTCTTCATACATGTAAGGAATCTCTACTCACAGTTCTTCTAAACAACGAAAGGAGAGAGTGCATCTTTCATGCATAAAGGTGCTTGGTGGAGCTTTGTAGACCCAGTGAATGTGGCGGGGGAAAAAAGAGATCACTCACTCCTCTCCTTGCTGAGGTGTGAAAGAACAAAGAAGGAAATGGCCCTAACCAGGGCTTTTTTTCTGGGAAAAGAGGCGGTGAAACTCAGTGGGTTGCCAGCACAGGAGGCAACTCTTGGCGGGAGGTGGTGCCCCTGGTACCACATGTGTGCACGCAAAGGGCACGCATGCTCCCAGGGGCAAGGACATCACTTTGAGTCAGCTGGAATAAGGGGGGAGTTTTTAAAAGTTTAAATCGCCCTTGGGAAAATGGTCCCATGGCTGGTGGCCCCGCTCCCTGATCTCCAGACAGAGGGGAGTTGAGATTGCCCTCCGTGCTGCTCCAGCAGTGCGGAGGGCAATCTAAACTCCCCTCTGTCTGGAGATCAGGGGGTGGGGCCACCAGCCATGGGACCATTTTCAAGAAGTTCTGGAACTCCATTCCACCGCGTTCCAGCTGAAAAAAAGCCCTGGCCCTAACAAGTTTTGTTGGGCTCTGAATGCCCCAGGAACTGAACCTGTGGGGTAAGGCACTACAACTCCCAAGATGCACTTCTCTTAAAACTATAGGCATGCATTCTAGTCTAGTACATATTGATTAACTGAGTAATATATTCAGCTTGCTGCTGGAACGGTACACTTATATTACAGGGAACACTATGGAAACTGTAGGAAACTGTACATACATATACCAGAATTGGTATAAGAATTACCAGTTCAGGTCACATGGTCATAGAGGATATTTGCCAAATGGAATTTGAACTGAATGGATACATAGAAGTCCAGGGCTATAAAATTCTACCTATCTGCAATACAGACAGTGTGTTCCAGCTGTAGCATGCTCTTCTGTCTTGAGGCTAATGGTTTTCTCAGCATTTCACAAAAACACAGCAGTTGTTGCCTAAAAAAAGGGGGATTAAATGTGTTTGTTACTTTTCCATGCTGGGAATCTGACAAATTTCTTTGAACCATTTTCTGAAACAATCTGTCAAGTTTTTTCTATTTCATAATGTTTTTGCGGCTTGTGTTTTAAACAGGAGGTTCTGCTTGTATGCCTGTGACAACATTCTTAAATTACTTGTGATTTTCAATGGGATAACTTCGGAAAAGGCAGTTTGACAACATCATATAGATTATATGAATACATCCGAATATTCCAAACAGTGCCAAACTATACAGACAACCTTGCAATGAGACACATAACCTCTTGTGCACGGTGAGCAGGGGTGACTGGGAAGGGAAAATGGCCCTGGAAAAGGCAGTCCACCCTCACCCTCCACCCCAAAGGAGAGAGGGAGCCAATGGTCCAGCCAGCCATGAGGAGGGCATGCCTAGCCAAACCTCTGGGCTGGCTGGGCACAGCACTTGCCATGGTGAGGCCAGTACCACCCATGGTCTGGGCAGAGTGAGTCTCAGCTGGGCACCTCCTTTTCTACAGCTGTGAGTCATGGTGGTGGGGACTTGCGCCACTTGCCTTTTTGTGCTGGAGTGGTCCCAGCAGGGAAGTTATCTCAAGAACGAACGAACGAACGAACGAACGAACGAACGAACGAACGAACGAACGAACGAACAAACAAACAAACAAACAAACAAACAAACAAACAAAAGGAAGGAAGGAAGGAAGGAAGGAAGGAAGGAAGGAAGGAAGGAAGGAAGGAAGATCGATGTAGCAGATTTACACTCTGTCCCCAAAATCTGGATGATACCATTTGACATAAATATTAAAGAGCATGGGCACTGAATCTTGATTCTCTAGAGGCAAGATACCAACAAACAAACAAATAAATAACAAGAATACTGCAGTTGTTTCTGATCGATCATTTAATTTGAAAATAAAGCTCCAAAGGGAATGAAATACAAATATATTGGAAAAGTCATTACACTATACTTACAGCTTCATTTATCTGCATGGCCTGGAGGACATTCCAACCATTAGATTCCTAAATGTTTTGTCTAAATAGTAATACTAGCTAAATGGTATTTTTTTTACTAATGGCAGAATGGATTTTATAATGTGAAGCTTGGATAATTGAAATTCTTATGTATTTGAACTGTATTTGCACATTTGTTATAAATTTTAAAGGGAAAGCTCATTCAAAAGAGATTATGGAGTAAGAGTGGACTGTAAACTAAATATGAGCAGTCAGTGTGATGCAGTGGCAAAAAAGGCAAACTCAGTCTTGGGTTGTATCAAAAGGGTGACTGCGTCAAAACCGCAGGAGGTCATAGCCCCTCTCTATACTGCCTTGGTCAGGCCGCACCTGGAGTACTGTGTGCAGTTCTGGAGGCCTCACTTCAAAAAGGATGTGGACAAAATCGAGAGGGTGCAGAAGAAAGCGATGAGAATGACCAGGGGTCTGGAGACTGAGCCCTACAAGGAAAGGCTGAGGGTCGTAGGAATGTTTAGTTTGGAGAGGAGATTGTGGGGGGATATGATTGCTCTCTTTAAATATTTGAAAGGCTGTCATTTGGAGGAGGGCAAGGAGCTGTTCCAGTTGGCAGCAGAGGATAGGACTCCCAGCAACGGGCTTAAATTACATGCAGAAAAGTACCGGCTGGATATTAGGAAAAACTTTTTCACTGTCAGAGTAGTTCAAAGGTGGAATCAGCTGCCTAGGGAGGTGGTGAGCTCCCCTTCCCTGGCAGTTTTCAAGAAGACGCTGAATATTGGTCAGGGATGCTTTAGGCTCATCCTGCACTGGGCAGGGTGTTGGACTAGAAGGTCTGTATGGCCCCTTCGAACTCTGATTCTGTGATTCCTTAAATACCATTAATAACTGTACTTTGGCATAAGCATTTGTCTACAAATGTCTACTTCTTCAAATACATAAAAGTTCTCCAGTTTGGTAGGTTCATATATACGTACATTGATGGTTCCAGTGTATGGTATTATATTAATCTGTGCTCTGCATTATCTAAAAGACACCCTTTTCCTATGTGAAACTGCCTGAGAAATACGATCGTCCTCCAAGGTGCTTTTCTAAACACCTTCAGAGGTGAAACAGGTTGTGACTGGAGAAAGGGCTTTTTTTTTGGTGTGATGGTGCTTCAGTTCTGTAACTTATTCCCATGATCATTTAGGCTCCAGATTTACTCTATCTTACTCGTTCAAAATTAACCTTTTAAAAACTGTTGCTATAATTTGAACACATATTGTAGATTAGCTTTAATTTGTTTAAGTAGTTGAGGCTTTTTAAATGAATGTGGTAACCTGCCTTAAAGACTTTTTAAATGGAAAGGTGGGACATACAATTTTAAAATAGTAAATGTATGTGACAGACCACCTGCTCTCTCTTGACTTTTTTCTTCTATTGTGAGTCAAGTTGGGGGGGGGGGATGATCTTTGGGAGCTAAAATAGATTTATATCCAATTCCTTTGTTCTTGAATACCTTTTGATGTTAGAATTAGATCCGTACCTCCAGCTTTATATATGAATATGGCTGGTATGTGCTTCCTTTTTGTATGTATTTATAATGGCTATCCACTACATGGCTGGCCGGAGGATGCAACATCTACCCCCATCCCCGTGAAAGCTGCCCGTCACTGTTTGTTTTTCTGCTGCTGTTACTGTGCTGCTATATCTAGTTGTATTGTTGTATTGTTTGTTAATAGTTGTATTGCTGCCACCAGGCAAAAAGTGCTGGTATTTTTATATGATGTTTTAATGTTTTAATATGGAATGTTTTTAAATTATTTTAAGGTTGTTATCTGCCCTGAGCCCGCTTGCAGGGAGGGTGGAATACAAATATGATATAAATAAATAAAATAAAAAATACATCAATTCAGGGCAGTTTTGAGGGGAAATAGGAGAGCCACAGCAGAGAGCTAAAGGGCCAAAAATCAAAATATTTATAATGAGGGAACCTGAAAGGAAAAACTAGTGATTGTACGGGACATAGATGTGTGTGGTCTGGGTCTGGAAACCATATTAAAAAGTCAGATTTTTGTGGATCCTGCTAAATCCAGCTTTCCTGGACCAAATCAGAGAATCCCAAACCTGATCCCGGCCCGGGACTGAGAGCACTGGATAAATCTGGGTTGATCCAGATTAATCCTAGTTAATCTTGCTGAACCAGATCAGAGAATCTTACCTGAATTTCAGGGATCCCAGAGTTTTCTGGGATCCTTGAAACCCGAATCCAGATTACTCAGATTTTTTGTGTGCACACCCATAATGGGATACACAGAATAATAGAACCAAGTAAATATTGTACTGAACCAGACCATTGGTACATATCTAACCAAGTACTACTTACTCCTGGTGGTTTTCTGAGGATCACACACACACACACACAATGGCCTTTGAACAGCAGACTCTAGGGACTAAATCTGGGACTTTCTACACACTGGGAGTATGTATCTGAATCTGGGACTATATACCTGGGAGACCTCCGACAAAGACCAGGGTTGCTAAGCAGAGGCAGGCAATGGCCAACCATCTCCGTTAGTCTCTTGCCTTGAAAACCCCAGCAAGGGGGGGGGTCACCTTAAATCTGCTATGACTTGAGGGCACTTTGTACCACCACCAGGCCAGACTCAAACTTGCAATTTACAGTTTGCTAGACAGAAACAAACAAACATAGTTAAAGGACAAAAATGTGGAGCTAGGTGAAATGGAAACCTGAACAATTTACTGAGATCCATCCCAATCTATAGCCCATTACCATGATATGTTATGTGGAACTGAATCTGTTCTATGTCATGCCTTGACAGGTATCTTTTTGTTTGTTTCTTTGTTTGCATTGTTTTCCAGTTCTATAATCCTAATCCTACTGCATTGTTCATTGGATGTGTTATCCTGCGTGACTGAACTTTTAAAAATATTTTTTAATCCGCCTTAAGTCTCAGCGAGAAAAGTGGGCTATAAATGAAATAACAAATAAAATAAATGCACACACTAAGTTAATTACTGTTTAGGGCCTCAGATTATGAAGGGGTTTCTGAATTAAAAACAACAGCTAAAAATGATTAATGGCTGTTGTGGGTTTTCCGGGCTGTATTGCCGTGGTCTTGGCATTGTAGTTCCTGACATTTCGCCAGCAGCTGTGGCTGGCATCTTCAGAGGTGTAGCACCAAAAGACAGAGATCACTTAGTGTCACACTGAGAGATCTCTGAGAGTATGACACTGAGAGATCTCTGTCTTTTGCTGCTACACCTCTGAAGATGCCAGCCACAGCTGCTGGCGAAACGTCAGGAACTACAATGCCAAGACCACGGCAATACAGCCCGGAAAACCCACAACAGCCATCATTCTCCGGCCGTGAAAGCCTTCGACAATACAAAAATGATTAAATTGCCCTTTAAAGATAGGGCTCTGGCTTGGGAAATTCTCTAGGTTTCACTCCCAAAATCTCCAGGAATTTCTCAACCTGGAGGTGGCAATGCCATCTGGACAATAAAGTGAGCATTTTTGAAAGCCCTACTCACATCAGCACTGGTATCTTACTGCCTCAGTGGAGGATCCCAGCATAATTTACCTGAGCTCTGTGCAAGTTTGGTGTAATGGTTAAAACAGCAGGATTCTAATGCGGAGAGCCGGGTTTGATTCCCCACTCCTCCACTTGAAGCTGGCTGAGTGACCTTGGGCTAGTCACAGCTCTCTCAGAGCTCTCTCAGCCCCATCCACCTCACAGGGTGATTGTTGTTGTGGGGATAATAATAATATACTTTGTAAACTGCTCTGAGTGGGCGTTAAGTCACCCTGAAGGGCAGTATATAAATCAAATGTTGTTGTTATGATTAAAACCAAGAACTGTGATGTCAAAGCTGTTCAGCACTGCTTACCTTGGTGTAGTGGTTAAGAGCATGGGACTCTAATCTGGAGAGGGTTTGATTCCCCACTCCTCCACTTGAAGCCAGCTGGGGACCTTGGGCTAGTCACAGCTCTCTCAGACCTCTCTCAGCCCCACCCACCTCACAGAGGGTTTTGTCCTGGGGATAATAATGACATACTTTGTAAACCGCTCTGAGTGGGTGTTAAGTCATCCTGAAGGGCTGTATATAAATCGAATGTTATTATCATTATATGCAACACCACCTCTCCCGTACCAGTTCTCTCAAAACTTTAAAAAGAACGAAGCTGAAACCCTACATAGATCGGGCCAAGTCCCACCGAATTCAGTAATAATGCATTAAGACCCGGTATGCATGTCACACTGTCCCAGCCGTGGCGTCTGAAACAGAGTAATACCCATCCTAAATTAAAATACCCATTTTAAGTATTTTAAAACTGTTTTTTTAATCTGTATTTTACTTGGCTGATCTTGTGACCGTAATAAACTCATTGATTGACTGGTTGATTGATTGATAAAAGCGTGTGTGGAGACCAGGGCATCCACGATGTTCCGGGCTGGCAAAAGCCTCAGGGGCAGCTGGCTAGCCCTGAGGCGAGGGACCTCTTCTCCCGCCACCGCCGTGAAGGGGAGGCCTTTCCCCCGCTCTCCCTCCACGAGGAAGAGGAGGCGAGCTGTGAGGAACTTCTCGGAGGCCGGCTAGACGGCGAAGGAGCCGCCAAACCCTCGTGTTAACCGCAGGCCTCCACCCCGGGGTCACAGCGCTTCCCCCGCCTCCCGCTTTGTTGTGCTCGCCGCCTGAGCCTCGGGCAGGGGGCGGAAGGAAAGGCGGCCGCGTCTCCTCCTCCTCCTCCTCGACGCGAGCCCTGCTTATGGCGACGCTGGGCACATCCGGGCTTTTCTTCCTTCGGCGGCCGTCGCCGCCGCCGCCGCTCTGAGCCTCGGCCAGCCCGACTCCATTAGCGGCTCCCCCGCTGCCCGCCCCGTCCCCGGCAGGGAGGGCTGCGGGGCACCGAGTTCCCCTCGGAGTTATCCCACGGTGACATGTCCAACCAAGGGGCCAGGAGGAACGGGCCCGTCAAACTGCGGCTGACAGGTGAGGAAGGCTCGGCGGGGTGCACGATATGGGGGACCCCCAAGGAGGGGGGGGGGGCGCTGCTAGGCCTGGTTTTCGCTGCGCTCTGGGGACGGCGCCGGCTTTTCCAAGAGAAAGCGGGGGGGGGGCACCCCATCTCTCCCTCTTTTTTTTGTCGTGAGGGGACACACACACAGAGAGCAAGGCGTGTTGTATTACGTGAGGCGAAAGAGAGTGTGCTTTCTGTAAAGGGTGGAAGAGATGAACCGCTCTGGGTGGCGAAGGGACTGGAAATGGTGGGGTCGAAACGAGTACATTTGTATAGGTTGAGTGTGGGGGACGAGGAGGGCCCAGTCTGTGTGGGGAAGACGACGCGGCGTTTCTCAGCAGAGAGCGCATAAATAATACTAATGAAATGGGACGGGTCCAAATCCTGCGAGCTCAGCTGGGTGGGCGCA
Source organism: Eublepharis macularius (assembly GCF_028583425.1). NCBI lineage: Eukaryota > Metazoa > Chordata > Lepidosauria > Squamata > Eublepharidae > Eublepharis > Eublepharis macularius. The sequence continues at coordinate 13,144,135 of NC_072793.1, read as the reverse complement.
GCCGAGCGAGCCCCGGTGCGTGTATTTGAGGTTGAACCTGCATCCTGAAGGGCTCTTCCCGAAGCTCCCAGGCCTCCAGAGAAAAGTAAACTCTTCAACTCTCTGTCTCCTCCCCATCTCCGAGATAAAGGGACAGGGCGAGTTGTGAAGAAATGGTATGTGCATGGAGGGGGGAAAATATTTTGTCTGAAACGTCACCCCACGGGGTGAAACAAAGCGACAACCTGAAAGGCTGCTGCTTGAAAATGTTAAATACTCGTTTGAAAGGGAACGCCGAAGCTCTGCAGTGAGCGTTGTGTTGCATTTTCTGGGAGAAGTGTTTTGCCCTCTGAAAGGGTTAGGGTTTAAGATCCTCCCAATTTGTGCGGTTTATTTATTCACCAGATCTATTTAATTACGTGCAAAACAGAATATTGTATTTGGGGCGCTGGGGAAGGCAGGCTTGAGGGCTGGTTCAACTTCCAGAGTAGAGAGGCCCTAAAGATAGCTTGTCGCCTCCTCTCTTTGAGCATAAACTTGAATAAGTGTTAGCCTCTTTGTACCCTTTGTTTTGATCTGCTTGTGCTGCTGTGCTTGAATCAACTTCTGTAGTGAAGGTTGTGTAAGGTTTTTTGTACTATTCGGTAAAAGAATATTAAGCTTTAATTTGTTTTAAAAAATTAACATTACATACCAGAATACGATGTCTTTTTCTAAGAATATGTAGTTGGATGTGGAAGAGTGATTGCGGTTTACTTGTGTTTTAAACAAAAAGGAATACTTTCTGCTCAAACCTATGTATGTTTTTAATGGAATATCCTCCCAGAGAAGTATTTGTAAAATTTCAGCCTTAGAAGTATATAAAACTTCAAGAGAGAAAAAGTATCAGGTATTAGAAATGTTATTTAACTTAAAGGCAATTTTTAAAAATCAGTCAGGATCAGTGCGTATAATTTTTGCATGTTAATAAGCTATTTTCAATATTAATTTTAAATAAAGGCACATAGCTCCTGAATTAACTGCTGCATTTTAGTAAATTCTACTTACTAGCAGTACAATAGTTTTAATTTTCACTTGCACAAATCTTTCTAATAAATAGTCCAATTCTTAACATTGTTTACCTTTGGCTGATAAAATACAGTTGGGCTGACAAAATGTGACTGTGTTTATAGGATTCTTGCATGGTGAACTCTAAAATGGGGTCTTGAAACAAGTGTGCTCGATTGGAATGTGGAATAGTTGTGGTTCAGTTTCTGCTGCTAAGTAAGACTGAGTTACACTATTACAGAGCCAAAACTTGCTTTCAAGCTTTGAAAATCAGATGCCTTCAGGGCAGTTGCAGTAGGCAGTTGCCTTTGACTTGTATAAACTTACTCCATATAAAGTGTACAAGTATACACTTGTATACACTTTGTTCAATTTGTATTTATTATTTTTGTTAGAATGCAGGCTTACCCTTTTTGACAGCCCTCTTGAAGGACTCCTATCAGTGTGTTCTAATAAGAGACAGAAAGGGTCAACAACCGTATAATTTTCATTAAATATTAAAAATGGAGGTGAATGATTGTGGTGGACCCTGACCAAGTTATTTTCAGTATCAAAGTTTGTACAAAAGGGAATGTAGTAGCTTGAGCACAGATAAAGTTCACACAGAAGTGTTGTACTTTGAATACTAGAATAGTTCCTCAAGCATTTTAAATTTTCTGTAGAATAAATACCAAAGGAGTATTTTTAAAGTTCCTGTCCAGTGCACATTTACTTAAGAGTAAACTGTATTGCAGTCAGTGAGACATGTAGCCTGATCTGGAGCATGGATATTTGGAAGCAAGTGGGTTTCTCAAGGCTTGCTTTAGAATGTCTTAATCTCATTTGATTATGCATTTTGATCTGAAACTTACTTCAGGATCTTTTAAATGCTTCAATTGTGACATTAAATACGTGTTACTATATTATTTTACCATAGTGGTTAAAGTGTCGGACTAGGATCTGAGAGACCCGAGTTCGAATCTCCACTTTGCCATTGAAGCTTGCTGGGTAACCTTGATTCAGTTATGTATACTCAGCCTAATCTCACAGAGTTGTTGTGTGGATAAAATGGAGGAAAGGAGAAACAATGTAAGCTGCACTGGGCAAAAAGGTAGTGTAAAAGTGAAGTAAATAAATGTTTTAAAGTATCGTACTTTAAAAAGCTGACACGTTTAGTCTTACTACTTTTAAACTTTGTGAAATGAGTAGTCTTCTTTGGTTTCGGCTTTATTTCTTGTTTTGGATTAGTTCTGCAATCGATTTTTAATATTTATATCAAATTTATTATCAGAGTTATTTGTTGTTGATTGTGAAAAATGGATTTAAAAAACTGGATTCTATTAGCAGCTTTCAGGACATAAACATTAAGTATTTAGACGGAAACATTGTTTTGACTGACTGGATAAATGACAGGATAGTGTTTGATGCGAGTCCAGGAACTTATCTGGAACTAATGTCCAACTTCTCTGTGCATCTTGAGGAGCCAAATAAAATATTTAACCTAGGCCTGATTTTGAAGAAAAGGTTGATTCTTTGAGGCTTTAAGAATGTTCTAAGAAATGTTTGGCATACTTTTGCACTAAGTTTTTAAGAGTTTATTTCAATCTTTGTCTATAACAACTGTTGAGAGGGATATTTTATGGAATGCCTAGCATTTTCATAGTGTTTTGTATCTTTGTTCACTTTTAATTTGTGACAGACATCCATGTACCATACAATATAAGCCATAGTGACTTAGACTATTGACTAACAAGTAGTTGTATAAAAACAGTGCTAAAAAATAATAGAATAAAACCTGTGCAGAAGGTGTGTTTGAACTCTTATTGACAAAGTTATATTAATTGGTAAGAGTAGTTGTATCATAAGGATATAGTTTTTCTCTGCTGTTTAACTGGATGCTAAAGTAAGCTTGTGATGAGTGTGTTCGCATTTTCCTCATCAGGTGAATTGTGTGAAAAGCTATACTGACCCCAGAGTATATCTTTTAGTTTTTTAATTGTGGCTTTCTTCAGGCGATTATACTAAATTAACTGTACAGAAGTGATGCATTGGAGATGAAAACATGTGAAAACCTCCCAAAGTCTGGGACATAAGTAGTTCGTTTATTAACTTCATTAATACCCCACCTTTCTCCCCAGTGGAATTCAAAAGTGGTATACATTGTTTTTCCTGTCCTTCATGTAACATTCACAACAACCCTTTGAGGTAGGCTAGACTGAGAGTGTGTGTGACTGGCCCAAGGTCACCCAGCTAGCTTTCCATGGGAAATTTGAACCTGTCTCCTCCAGATCCTAGTCTCACACTCTAACCATTACACCACACAGGCGTTCCGATTAAGTATTTAGGATGGTACTTGCTGGTTATTATACTAATTAAGTGCCATAAAATATCATATTGTGCCAATGAAGTATGAAGGTAATGGCAGTCAAATATTCTGGGTGGAAATATTACTGAAGTGCTCCCCTTCAGTTCCTGTATAAATTTATGGTTTCACAAGGATGCTGAATCCTGTTGTTACTGGAGAAATACTTGCGCTATTTAAATAGTAGCTGTAAGGCACTGTTAAGAACGACTTGAGAGCTCTAGGATGGACATTTAGTCAATTAAGAGACTATACCAGGTGGTGGAGAAGCATTATTATAATCCTATTAGGTTCTTAGTTCTGTTTTGTTTAAGGACAAATGGGGAGGATGCTTGTGTTCTTTGATGAAGAAGATGCCATTGAGGAATAGATATCCAAATGGAATAAGGGCCAACACATTCAAGCTAATTCTGTATGCAATCTATCCTGAGTGTCCTTGAGCAATCATATATATGGACAAACAAGGTGAATACTGATAGAGCTGGCAGCAATTTTGTGGTCTTGGTATCTAGGAAAAATGCGGTTATAGCCATGGGAGAGCAGGGCCGGATCTAGGGTTGCCTGCGCCCAGGGCACGCGTGTGCTCCTGGCACTGCATGATGATGTCACTTTTGTGATGTCATCATGCAGGGCAGCGCGTGCTGCCCGTGCAGCAAGCCAGGTGCTCTGGCGCGCTGTGGAGTTGGCGGAGGCAGTGCGGAGGGCTGGGAAGCCGGCTGCCCCCTCTCCTGCTGGGCAGGCGAAAGGCAGCGCGGGGGGCTGGGAGGCTGCCTGCGTGCTCCCGGTGGCTGGCAGCTGCGCCCTGGGTATTAACAGGGCGTTTTTCTGGGAAAAGAGGTGGTGGAACTCAGTGGGTTGCCAGCACAAGGGGGCAACTCTTGGTGGGAGGGGGTGCCCACAGTACTACATGCGTGCGCACAAAGGGCACGCATGCTCCCAGGGCCAATGATGTCACTTTGGGTCAGCTGGAACAAGGGGGGAGTTTTAAAAATTTAAATCACTCTCGGCAAAAATGGTCACTTGCAGCATCCGTTTAAAGCTCTCCTGATGAAGCTCTCCAGGTTCTTTCCAAATATTTTCTTCCCTGACTTTGAGAGGTGAAGCCCATTATGTGCTATAAGGCCTTCTCTAAGAAAACTTACCCCATGGTCCCAGAACCCAAAGTGCTCTTGCCAAAGGCACCACCTCAGCCAACGATTCACCTCGAGTATGATCTGCTCCCTTCGCATTCTTCTTCCTTTGACAGATAGAAGAGAATACCACCTGTGCCCCCACTGTCTTCAACTGCCTTCCAAGAGCTTCATAGTCCTCTTTAATTCTTGCGGTAGTATTCACGGCCGTGTCATTTGTTCCCACGTGAACCAGCACAAATGGGAACTGATCAGTTGGTCTGATCAGTTTCGGCAGTCGGTCTGTAATATCCTGAATTCTGGCTCCTGGCAAGCAACACATCTCTCTGAGTAGGTGATCTGGCCTGGACACATGATGTTCCATACCCCTGAGCAGAGAGTCCTCGATGACCACCACCTTCTGTTTTCTTCCACTTCAGTGTGGCCCCATGCCCTCTTCATTCCCTCCTCCAAGTTTTTGTGGTTCTCCTTCCACTCTCATCTCCGTCACCATCTCAAGCACCTCAAAACGATTCTTGAGCTCCAGTGGACCTTTCTTCTTCCTGAGTCACTGGAGAGCCAAGGCTAATTCAGCGGACAGTACTGAGCCGGATGGAACAGTGGTTTGGCTCTGTGCGAGACAGCTTCATATGATGCAAAGCATTATTGTTTGAAAGAACCATGGCTCAGTGGCTGAGTTGTGGGTAGGTGATGGTGCTTTGCATGGCTTTTTTACTTGTTTGATAGCTGTTTAAGAGTGGTGCTGGGGGATTACTGCTCTGCTTCCTATCAGTTGCTGCAAAGTTGCCGTGCTGTCGGCATCTTTATGATCCCACTATCGTATGTTATTCCTGCTTCCTCTTCAGCATTCAAAACATTTTTTTCCTTTCTTGCTGTACATGCAGCTGATAGCTCTTTCTGGCTTTAATTGGCCTTTCAGGTAGACTACTGCCGGCCTCTCTTTTCTTCTGCTGTTTTCTTCTTTTCAGTTTTGAATACCTCCACAATTCCTATCTTTCTCTCTGACTTTTCGGTTTTTCCAATGGAAAAAAATCAGAGGCACTGAAGAAAACTATGAAATACTTTCTCCTTTTGAATGAGTGAAATGTTTTTTAAGATAACGTTTTACTCTCACAAGGTGTATTATGAAATTTTTTTATGTAAGACAGTCTACAGCATTAGATAATTCCTGTGTGTTTACATGTACAACATTGTGAAGAAGTGTCCTTCCCCCAAGAATTCACCCCAGTATTTCATTCACTGTGACTGAATTCTGTGTGTGAGAGACAGGAGGAGGAAGGAGGGATCTGGGAGATGAGCCATCAAACTCCAGGCATAGAGTTCCTTAGGACTTAAATATGCTAAAGGCTCTGGACAAAGTAAGACAGTGGCATATCCTTTCACACCTTGCTACAGTGTTGCACCTAAATGGGCAAAAACTGTTAGGGGACAGAGACTGCTAAAAGCCGAATGATTAGACAGTAAATCATTCCTCTTGAAGCACAAAGGGCTAAATAGGGGGGAGGTGAGGATGGACTCTTCAAAGGGGAGATTATACTTTCTCTGGATACAGAGAAGAGGCTCTTCCATCTTTCTCTTGTCTGATGTACCACAAGCCATGAGGGACTTCATCTTGTCTGCATGGCAAGGGACAATGGGATGAAGCCCCATCAATGAGAATTAAAGTAATGCTGAAATTAACTACTGCAGATTCAACAAATGCTAGCCTGATCAAGATGGATAGCCGTGTCAGTCTGTCCGTAGCAGTAGAAAAGAGCAACAGTCTAGCAGCCCCTACTAACAAAATTTGTGGTAGGTAAGATATGAGCTTTCGTGAGTCACAGCTCAGTTCTTCAGATACTGCTAGAATGTGGGTCCATCTGTCCTTATACATCTTAGAGAGTGGAGTGATTTATGATGGCGATTTCAGATGTTGTTTTCAAACTGGACAAACTAGCCAGTCCCTTTGTCAAAGAATTAATGGACATAGTCTGACATCAGAAACCACTACATTCAAAAACCAGTGGGGGAACATTTTAGCCTTCTGGGATGTTCAGTTTCAGTTATCCTGCAGAGGAATTTCTAAGGGAGATTAGAAAGAGAGACCACTGAGTTGCAACTGATAATGGAGCTCAAGACAATGCATCCACCTGGATTGAATCGAGACCTAGGCTTCCTAACTCATTGCCAATGCTGATTTCTTCACATCTACTACCCCTCTGCATACGCCATCCAATCCAATCACGCCTGCTATTGTCATTTACCTGCTCTTGTCATTCGGCATCTGAAATCACTTCACTTTCCAAGATATAAGGATTCAGATTCTAGCTGTATCTGAAGAACTGAGCTTTGACTCATAAAAGCTCATACCCTACCACAAATTTTGTTAGCCTTATAGGTGCTAAAGGACTGTTCTATTCTAAAAAATTAGCCTGTTCTTTTAAAACATTATTTAGGATTAGTACTGAGGGTAGAGATATATTTTAAAGTGATATCTTTATAGTCAATGATATATATTAGTTTAGAGATGGCAGTTTGGTACTTTGTTTCCTGGCAGTTGCTTCCGGGTGGATCATTGGCAGGTTCCTTTTCCCTCTCTGTGTTTTTTTTAAGGAGAGAAAATAATTATTTCCTAAGTTCCTGTTTTGTGGTATATTCTCACCCTTCTCTGGTAATAAGGTATCTGCTTTCTAGAAGTAGCATGTGACTTATTTTGAGTTTATGATGTAAAAATGTGTTTATTCTCAGTGGCATATATGAAGCAAATACATACATAACTGAGATTTTTAGCAGACTTAAGATGTGAATATCCTAGTAGTGGTGGCCTTTCATGATAAAGTTTAAGGAATCTAAAAGTTTTAATTTTAGTTTTGAATTGATCTAATGGAGATCATAGTAGCTAACCTCATGATGTGTGTAGGTTGCTGAGAACATATTACTAATGCTCTAGTTTGTCCTCTTCCTTTCTAGTATTTTTGGGTGCAAATCATTGAAATGGCTTTGATTTACAGTGCCACAAATGAACAAAGTATGTTTGTGTATCACAAAGTTTCTTGAACTGACCAAAATTCCCCCCCCCTTTCTATTTTTGTGTCAAATGAGAAGAACAAGGCCATATGAGGGACAGGCCTTTATTAATTGGCCTTGTGAGTTTACATTTATTCCTGCAACATTCCTCTTCTCTACATATTAACCAAAACTCAACCTGATCATCTTTTAAAAGTATTGCAAAACTTCTTAAGGAACTGTTAAAATCCTACCAGTACTGCAGACTTAACCTTAGTCACCAAAAACCAACTTATGCAACTATTTCAAGTCTGCTGTACTGTTCGAATTTTAAAAGTTCCCTAAGAATATTTGTGAAATAGTATAAGAATTTTACTAAAATGTTAGATGTGTCGAGCAACTGCTAATAATTGTATTTAGAAAATGTATATACTGCCTTTTGTAGAGACATGCTGAAGGTGGCTCACAAAGCCAAAAACATAAAAAAGCCCAATACCCAGCCATTTAGGGCCTTTAAGAATCAACACTTGGAACTCTGCTCAGAAACAAAGGAGTAACTAATGTAGATCTTTCAACACAGGGGTGATACAATCTCTGTATGCAGTCCCTGACAATAATCTGTTGTTGCGTTTTGGACTAACAGAAGTTTCTGAACAGTTCTTAAATACAGCTATACGTAAAGCACATTACAGTAACCTAACCTGGATGTGATCAGAGCATGGATCACTGTGGCCAGATCGTACCTTTTGACTATAGACAGCATGTCAGCTGAAATTAATAAAAGTCTCTATGTGCCTTGGAGGATATCAGAGAGCTAAACTACAAGAGAAGAATTACACGAGGATGCTCAGGTGAAGGGAGTCGCAATGTTAGCTGGAAAGCGGAGTTTTCAAAGACAGATGGAAGGTTTTGTCAATTTCCCTTCTCTACAGAGCCAGCTAAGATCTTTCTCAGAGGGTTTGTTTGTTTCCTCTTGGCCTCCTGAAGGCTCTATCAGTTTCTTCTCCCCTTCTAGGAGGCGAAGAGGAAATAAACCCTCTGAGGAGCTATCTTTGCTGCTCTGTAGAGAGGGGAAATTGACAGAGCCTTCCAATCTGTCTTTTAAAACTCGACTTCCTGGCTAACATTGCGACTCCCTTCACGTGAGCACCCTTGTGTCATTCTTCTCTTGAGGTTCAGAGCTAAACTACCAGCCATACGCCAGAAGCCAACAGTACCCCAAACTATGCACCTGATCCTTCATGCAACCCCCTCCAGAACACACTGGGTTGAATCCACTGCAGAATTTTCATCCGCAGTAGAGCTCTTGTGCAAGGAGAAATACAAGAGAAATATTGGCCCAGCAGAGTCTCTGAAGAGGCCAATCCCTACCTGCTCAGGGCTGAATGTGCACAAACAGACTCCTTGAAGAGCAGATGCCCTTCGGCTGGCTGAGATGCTGAATGAAAGTTTGGAAACAAAAAGCACCATGTTGCTACTAATCATGATTGGAAGAAAGTTGTGCTTTCTCTAAGTAGCTGCTTACTCTGAGTCGGACTTATTGTATTCCCATTTGTGTTTCTGCTTGCACAATATCTTGGGCACTATAGTACACAGGAAGGAAAACACTAGATATTGCACACAATCTTGTGCATGCAGAACTGCACTAAGAGCCAAGCTACAAGTGACGCCTGACACAGGTCGGACACTTGTCAGCTTCCCTCAAGTTTTGATGGGAAATGTAGGCGTCCTGGTCTTGCAGCTTGGCTCTCCATTACAGCTGCAAGACCAGGATGCCTACATTTCCCATCAAAACTTGAGGGAAGCTGTCAAGTGCCCAACCTGTGTCAGGCGTCACTTGCAGCTTGGCTCTAAGTCTGTTGCACTGAACTGAATCCAAGCCACGGATTCCTCAACACTCAAGGAGGTTTGTTGTTTACAAGCAGGATCTGTTTTGCCTTGTTTGAGCCTCAGTTTTCATGTCTGCCAGCTGTAGAAGCTAAAGGCTTGTTGTCTTCTGCTTCGCTTCCGGTTTCAAGTATTAGAGCTAGAAGTGTAAGCTTTTTGGTGCAAGCCACACAGCAAGTGTGCAAGGGCTTTGGCTTGAGATTTGCAGCCTGTGGCCTCGGGTGAGCTGGGCCAATTGGATCCTGGACATGCCCTGGAGTTGTATGGAACTGTCCTTTTTGTTGTTGTTGTTTTGTCTAATTATATTTGTTTTTGTGTGTTTTGTAAGCCACTTTATGCCTTCAGTGATGAAAAAAATGGGGTATTCATACTTAAATAGAAGAGACTCTGGATGGAGCAGGCTAATGGGTGGGGAGCATAACCGTGTAAAGCATTTGTATATGCGTACAATTAAATCTTATGAGAAACATAAATATTATATGAGACGAGATACTGTAAATGACAGCCAAATGCTCTTTCCCCCCACATAAATGTACCGTGTTCTTCCCCACATAAAAGGATAGTACGTTTGCCAAATGAATCTTAATAATGAATTAAACCTCCCCCTCCCCAATTTTGTTAGTTCACGGCTTAAGAATTAAAGGAAATGTTCAGTTAAATAGAAGCCCAGTTGTTTAAAGTAGTGGGCTTCTTCTCCTTTCAATGAGGGCTGAAACAAATCAGTCATCGCTTGCTGTGCTAATGGTTGACGTAAAGCAAGCAGAGTATATTTCCAGTGATAATGCTTTAAGTCTGTTTTTATATGGCAGTTCGTATTTTTGTGCCTGTCATGTGCCTTCATGCTACTGAACTCCTTGATTCCTTAATCTCTGCTGTTAGGTGTCACTCACTGTATTAGCTTCCCATCTTCCATTAGTTTCATCACTTTCAGCTGCTGCTTCTTAGACAATGTTACGTGTCGTTCCTATATGTTTCAGGTCTGTTCTTTGTATTCTTGGCTTAGAAAATGACTATCTACAAGTATGCATCCAAGTGATTGTGTGACTCAGTAGTCTACATATATTATATGTATAATGATTTATATCCTGCCTTTCTCTTCAAAAAGAGCACCCAAGATGGCTGACAAATACAAAACAATCCAGTACAATAGAAAAATTACTAACAAGACAAAGGGTAGACTGAGCAGGTTGAAGAGCTCAGCCCTTGATGGAAAGATCTCCTCTGGCAAAAGGCAGCGTTAGGTTGCAGCTTCTTTTCAAGACTATAGCAGCCCATCATTATTATCAACTAATATTTTCTAGTTCTGAGGAGAAGGGCATTTTGACACGAGCGATTTCCACTTGCCCATCAAGGAAGGAGGACTAAAATTCTTCTAGACTTCCTGTCTCCTGGGTGGAGCCGTCCATTTCCTCAGTTTCCTGCCTTGTCAGGGAGAGCAGGCTTTTAGCAGGAATTTCTCAGCCAGGCTCCTAAACCAGAAGACTCTTAATATATCTCCTACTTATTTCTTCCTCTTTTTTGCCTATTCTTCTCTCTTCCCTCCCTTCTGAGGGCAGCATGGCTGAGGCAATAGAATAGAGGATGCAGAGAATGTTGATGAAGCCACAGATGGCTTCATTTCCAAGGAGAATGGAATCCCCCTTCTTCTCCCAAAAAATGGGAGGAAGGGACTACTCCCTGGCACTGTAGAGCAGGCACAGATCTGCAGAAGAATGGCCAATGACAGACGAGCAGAGGAAACAAGAATAAAATGCTGCACAATTCGACTGCACCTTGAGGATGCCTCTTTGGCAGCTACTGATTTTGGCAGGAAGATCCTTCACGCCAGCAAAAATGGCAGATGCTTAGACTTGGCACTTATGGCCACAGTGGAGCAATTCAGAGACAGAGCACCACCATGGATCAAGGTAGAGACACCTTCCCTCCCTCCCAGTCTCCATTTTCTTGATGCCTCCTGGAGGTTGCAAGCTGGCTATGGCATGCAGTGTTGGAGAAACTTAGGTACCTGCAACAGTAGACTGCATCCTCCCCATTTGGGAACTAGAAAAGATATTGCTTAGATTCCTCCAGATCACATTTTCCCTCTTTCCCTTGGAATGTTTAGATGGGGGAGCAGGGAGGATTCCTTGGATGGGGGCAGATTGCAGGTCACTGGCCTTCGTTGACTAAGGCAACACAGAAATGTGTGACAGTGCAAAGACTCCACCCTTCTCCCTGGGCCCCTCTTCTCAGGGGAATCAGTCAGTTTTTCTGATAAGGATGAAAGAGTCCCAGAGCAACCCAAATGCCTCTTTAACCAAGAGGACTATCAGGGCCTATCGGCCAAGGCAATGAAGACACTGTATCTGTCAGTATGCCCAGAAACTGGGGAAGAAGAGACAAAGCTTAACGCCACAACAGAAGGGAATAAAGAATCCCCCCCAGAATATGTTGAACATGGACCAGTGGGTACTGGACATAATAAAATGGGATACTCACTAGAGTTCAAATGTTTACCCCCAGATCAGTTTATTTTATTTCCAAGATCCAAGCAGAGAGAGAAACACCTGTGGACAAGGGAAGCCATTTGTCATCTAGCAGGTATCGAGGCTATAGAGCAGTTCCTTAATAGTGAAGTACCATCATGGTTTTATTCAATTTCTTTACTGTCCCCAGAAGAAATGGAGAGTGGAGAATGGCTACACCTGACTGCATGGAAATTGAAATGGAAAAACTCTTGGGGCTAGGCTATTCTACAAACACTGTTCTAGCATCTGGAAGAATCTCCACTTCTAGAATTTATAACTCTTCTTGGAAGGTGTATGCCAGGTGGTGCAAACAGAAACATCTAGATTTGTTTGCTCCAACATTAGACCAAATTCTGGAGTTCTTGCAATGTGGTATTGACAAAAAACTGAAGGTAAAATATGCTGTTCAGATATGTAGCAGTCTTGACTACAGTTGTTCCCCAGGTCGACAGATGAGAGATGTCCAAAAACCCTCATGTAGTCAGGTTTCTTAAATGAGTAGCCCAGGTCAACGCGCCAGTCATTTGCATTTTCTTCTTGGAGGCTACATGTAGTTCTGTTGGCTCTTACACAACCTCTGTTTGAGCCACTGAGAGAAATTCCACTAAAATGGTTAAGAATGAAGGATGTATTTTTGACAACTGTTTCGTTGGCCAGAAGGACCTCAGAATTAGATGCTTATCTACTAGGAAACGTTTATGCATTTTTCACAAGGACAAAGTGGTGGTAGGGGGGATCCACCATTCAGTCCAAAGGTCAATACTTCCTTCTGCTGTTCTCAAGAAGAATTGTTGCCTTAATTCTACCAAAAACAGATCCGTTGAAGAGATCTGTAAGGCAGCCACAGGTCACATCTATTTGTCAGACAATCCAAATGAATATTCTTAGCTGATGTAGCCTTGGGAAGGAGGGTATTGCAGCAAGTGGTACCAGAGGACTGATTTTTTCACTTGACATGGGATTCAACTGCATTTGGATGTCCCATGTTAAGCTGCCCTCTCCCTCAGAGCAAGAAAGGAACATTGGCACGTAGGGTGAAGGTTCCTTCTGGTTTGAGGAAGGGAGGGCAACTTGCCCCACCCTGTTTTGAAAGAGGGAAGGCAAATTGGTTTTTTTGTGTATTGTTGTCTTCTTGCTTCCTGTCTTAATATTTTTTTTCTAAAATGATTTTTTAGCATGATTCAGGAATTACCCAACTAAGGAAATCGGTGATTCCTTTTAGGAGACAGGAAGTCTGGAAGAACTTTAGTTGCCTCCTTAATTGACAGATGGGAATCACCCATGTCAAGATCCCATCCCTTCCTCAGAGCAGAAGGAACCCCCACAGTAAGTGCCCACGTTTATATCTGGAGCTTGAGCAGCTGGCTTCTGGTGTCAGTAGTGGCTCCCACCCATCTGTTTGGGGTGAGAGCCACCCCTTGCATCGACCGCTTTGGCAGGCGGTAGGTGCAGCAGGGGCCCTGGGGTGGTGGCGGCGGCAGTGGCAGTGGTTCTGAGCTCCATCCTAGTTTTTTTGCCCAGAGCCCTAGAATTAATAAGACCGTCCTGCACACATGCATGTTGTCTCTTTCAGCCCAATGATGCTGTTACACAGGCATAATTCTTTTCTCTGCAATCAAATTTAAATCTATCATGGTTTACCAAAACCTTTCGCTGTCCCTATTAATGATTTTCAGGGGCACGTTTTTTGAGTCTGTGCAGTTTTGCCAAGGGGCTGTGGTTTCCCATATAACAATGAATGGATCAAGGAAAACAAGGGAGAATGGATCTAATTGGGTCTGTGCAAGTAGAACGAGGATGCAGTCCTTCTTGTAAGCTCATTGAATAACAGAAGGCTTACATCTGAGTAGTTTTGCTTAGGGGTGTTCTGGGAGGTCAAAACAGTACTGTAACAGCTCTCATCGCAGTCCCAGGGACCATCGTTCTATGCTGTATGCTGTCATTCAGACCTTAGGGATTTAGAGTGCAGTCCTGAAGATGTCTACTCAGATGAAAGTTCCATTATTCCCAGGAAGGATGATTGTGGAAGGATGATTGTAGCTCATTCTACTTTAATAGACTGTGACCTTAGGTTTTTGTGCAATCAAAATGAGGAACAGATCACATTTGCAGTTTTTCAGTAGCTTTCAATAGAGCCGTTTCATGTCAGTTGTCTTCAGCTGGTGCTACAAGTACAGCTTGCTGGCAGCAAGTTTGGAAGGAGTTCAGGACATTTGCTGCACCAAGGGACTAATCCTGGGATCTGCTCACTACAATTAATTATGGTGAGTTTGCCAGGCGAATTTATTTGCGGCAAAGATCACAGCCTCCCCAGTGTGATTTCTCTAAACCTGTAATCTAGTTTTATTTCATTGCTGACTATATAGATTATATTGTTCTCATTGCATTGTTTTCAATTGTGTAACCATCTTAAGTCTTAGCAAAAAAGGTGAACTGTAAATTAAGTAAATAAAAGTATGCCCTGTATTAAGATGGAAATACACTATTAGTATAATACATCTAAGTTCTCATTATCCTAGAGCTGTTGAACTCAGAATCACCACTTTAAAGTAAAATATCTTTCTGTAAATCTTGTTAATGGCCCAAAAGAACAAATTCTTGACATAAGTAAATTTTAGCCACTGAAGAGTTAACTGCTAAAAATGAGACATCTACACATCAGAATTATTTGCCTATTTGCAACTCTTAGATGCTTGTGGTTTTCCTGTGTTGCGGTGATATCTATATAGTGTTTCATTTTATCCAGCCCACTTTATTCCATTCATTCTCACATCTCCTAAATGTATTTGGATGATTGCCTTTGTCTGCTGGTTATTTTCTTTGTGAACCTTGTGATCAGTCTTCACTCCTTCCTTTATGCAGCCCTAGTCAGAGATTGTATTTTATTTTTATTCAAATTTTAGCCCTCCTTCCCCACGAACAGGCTCAGGGCGGGGTATAATAAAATGCTTAATGAGCATTTAAAGTATTAACATATAAAAATAAGATTTAAAATACTAAAAACATAAATACTTAAAACAGCATATCAGATGGTGGCCCCCTCCAATTTCCCCAGTCTGAACATAACAAACCAAGAGGAGTGGGTGGGGGGGCCATAGTTGGTCATATTCTAGTGACAGCACTTATGGGGAGCAGATGACTTTGTTGCCCTCCCTGGTGGGAGCCCAGTAGGGAGGCACCTAAGCAATTAGAAGGTCAAAGACTGGCCTCAACCATATGCCTGGTGGAACAACTCTGTCTTACAAGCCTGCCGAAGAGACATAAGGTCTTGATGGGCCTGAGTGTCTTCCAACAGAGAGTTCCATCAGGTTGGGGCCAGGACTGAAAAAGCCCTGGCCCTGGTCGAGGCTGGCCAGGCCTCTCTGGGGCTGGGGACCACCAGTAAGTTCTTATTTGCAGATCTTAATACTCTCCGGGGTACATATGGGGAGAGACGGTCCCACAAGTATGCTGGTCCCAGTCCGTTTAGGGCTTTACAGGTTAAAACCAAAACCTTGAACCTAATCTGGAACTCCACAGGGAGCCAGTGCAGCAGCTGCAAGATGGGAGTAATATGTGCCCTGTATGGTGTGCCCATCAGAACACGTGCAGCAGTGTTCTGCACTCGCTGTAATTTCCTGGTTAAACCCAAGGGAAGCCCTGCGTAGAGTTAGTTACAGTAGTCTATTCTGGAAGTGACTGTTGCATGGATCACTGCAGTTAGGTCGTAGGCCTGGCCTGTCGAAGATGGAAAAATACAGACTGGTCAGCTGCCGTGACCTGGCCCTCCATCGATAAGGAGGAATCCAGTATCACTCCAAGACTCCAGACCGATGAGACAGGCACTAGCGGCACCCCATCAAAGGTCGGGAGTTTGATTCCCAAATCAGGCAATCCCCAGCCCAAGTACAGGACCTCTGTCTTTACCAGGTTCAGCTTCAACCGGCTTTGCTTTATCTATCCAACCACAGCCTCCAAGGCTCTCACTAAGACATCAGGGGCAGAGCCAGGCTGGCTGCCCATCAACAGATACAACTGGGTGTCATCCGCATATTGGTGAAAACCCAGTCCAAAACTTCACACCAGCTGGGCAAGGGGGCTCATATACAGGTTGAATGGCAAGGGGGAGAGTATTGCCCCTTGCGGGCCGCCATACACCAAAGGCTGGCGTGTGGATAAGCATGTGAATAACGGGGAAGGTTACCACCAGTCTGTTAACCAAAAACAGTCAATACAGTTTGTTTTATTTAGGGTTTTTAATTTGTATTTATTGTTTACCGTCCACCTTTCTCACTGAGACCCAAGGAGGATCACACAGTGCAAAGGAATACAATATAATCAACAGCTAGGACATTCACTGAGCAAAACACAACTGGATTTGGTAACAGAAAATTTGAAAACAAGCATAAAGGTGAACACAGATGAAACCTTTCTGAAACAAAGCATTATTAATTTACATGACAACTTTAGTAACATGGAAACTATCGAGCAGGAGCATATCTACATGAGCAGACGGTACCCAATAGCATAGTCTATTGTCCCTGTCCCTTACCAAGGCATCTCTCTGAGATATTTCTTACGACACAGCTTTATAGTCTGAGTCAAAAGCCCTCCTGAATAATTCAGGTTTGCGTAGTTTGTGGAGAGTCAGCAGAGAGGGAGCTTTCCTGACCTCCTCAGGCACACCTGTAAGGCGGGGGCTACTACAGAGTGTGTGCATAGGCAGCTGTTGATTTTGCCCAACTGCAGGGTGGTATTTGCAAAAGGCCCTGTTCAGATGAACAAAGCTGCCATGGTGGAACATGGAGAGATGGGGGAAATGATGGGTAACCAATGGAGTGACTGTAGAACGGGAGTGATGTGCATGTTTTGCCGAGCTCCTGAAAATAAATGCGCTGCAGTGTTCTGGACCAGCTGGAGTCTCTGGGTTGGCTTTGAGGTGAGACCTGTGTAGAATGCACTTCAGTAGTCTAGTCTCGATGCTAATGTGTCATGAATCCAGTTGGCCATATCAGCAGCGTCAAGGTAGAGGGCCATCTTCTAAGATAGTCTGAGTTGGGAGTAGGGTTTTTTTTTTTTGCAGCTGTATTTAGTTGCTTCTCTGGCACGATTGCTGGATCCAGTGTATCCCCCTAGGTTCTTAACTGAGTCAGCCAGGGTCAACTGAACCATAGCACGGGCCAGAAGCACAATGTCCTTCAAGATCTCTGCTCTTCCAACCAGCCTCACTTCTATCTTGTCTGGAGTCAGTTTCAATTTGTTTGCTTCCAGCCCATTGATAGCATCTGTCAAGCAACTACTCGGTACCTCTACAGCATCACCAGGAGATTTGGATAGCGAGAGAGAGAGAGCTGTCTGTCTGCATAGTGATAGCATCCAATTCCATAGTTACTAATGAGTTCTCCTGAATGCTTTAGATAGAGGTTGAATAACATAGGGGAGCAGATTGTGCCTTGTGAACCCTGCAAGATAATTTCCACACTAAAGTTAGCTGGTCTCCAATAGCAACCCTTTGAGTCTGTTCCATGAGGAATGATTTAAACCAGTCTATGGCACATCCCCTGATACTTCTGCCTCTAAACTCCTCAACAGCATGGCATAGTCTTTATTTTACTTTATTTGGTATTTAGCCCTCCCTCCCCTCAAGCAGGCTCAGGACGGGGTACAACATTCATAAAATACATAATTATATAAATACAATTAAAATCATATGATAACTCAGATGGCCTATTGCACATTCCTGCCTATTACATTGCTTCATTGTTCCTGTCTATTACATTGAAGGTTGCAGATAGATCCAGGAGGAACAACAATGAAGCATGTTAGGAGCCTGGGGGTGATTCTTGATTCCTCCTTAACAATTGAGGATCAGGTCTCGGCGGTTGCCAGGTCCTCTTTTTACTATCTCCGTCAGGCCAGGCAGCTTGCCTCCTATCTGTCATCTCGCGACTTGACTACAGTGGTCCAAGCAATGGTCACCTCTAGACTGGACTACTGTAACACACTCTACGCTGGGCTTCCCTTGAGCCTGATCCGGCGGTTACAACTGGCGCAGAATGCAGTGGCACGAGTTATTACCAGAACACCAATATGGGAACATATAACACTGCCAGCTGCATTGGCTACCGGTGGAGTACCGAATCAGGTTCAAGGTTTTGGTACTAACCTATAAAGCCCTAAGTGGACTGGGACAGTCGTACCTGCGGGACTGCCTCTCCCCGTATGAGCCCCAGAGGACTCTTTGTGAGAGCAACAAACATCTGTTAAAGATCCCTGGCCCTAGGGAGGCCTGCCTAGCATCGACCAGGGCCAGGGCGCTTTCGGCCCTGCCCCCAACCTGGTGGAACGCTCTGTCTTGCGAGACCAGGGCCCGGCAGGACTTGTTATCATTTCACAGGGCCTGCAAGATGGAGCTGTTCCGCCAAGCATATGGGTGATGCTGGGCGGTGCCCCTCCCCCCAGTGGGGGGAGGTGAGTTTCTGTGACCTCCCGCCCAAAGTCATCTCACATCTTTATATGATCGTCTATAGATGGTGATAGGTGAATGTACAACGTGCTGCTATGTTTGTAATTTTGATAGTTGTATTTACGTTGTGCTAACATAGGTTTTAAATGAATGATATGTATTATTTATATTTTAATGGCTATTGCTGGTGAATTGTGTAGTGTGTTTTAAATTGTTGTGATCCGCCCTGAGCCCACTTGGTTGGGGAGGGCGGACTATAAATTTAAGCAAATAAATAAATAAAATGTCCTTTGTCTGCATTCAGGGAGAGGTCAGCTAGGGCCACCAACACCATCTCTGTCCCACAGGCTAGACAAAAAACAGACTGAAAAAGGTCCAAAGCTGTCCATAAGGGTTTGGTGTTGGTCAGCTACTGCTCTTTCTACCACTTTGCCCAGAAAGGGCAGATTAGAGACTGAGAGATCTTTTGTCTAATGATTTTTTTAAAGTGAAGGGTGGATTATTTCCTCTTTGAGAAACTGAGGGAAGGTGTATTGTCGAAGGCTTTCAAGGCCAGAGAACGGTGGTTGTTGTGGGTTTTCCGGGCTGTATTGCCGTGGTCTTGGCATTGTAGTTCCTGACGTTTCGCCAGCAGCTGTGGCTGGCATCTTCAGAGGTGTAGCACCAAAAGATAGAGATCTCTCAGTGACACTGAGAGATCTCTATCTTTTGGTGCTACACCTCTGAAGATGCCAGCCACAGCTGCTGGCGAAATGTCAGGAACTACAATGCCAAGACCACGGCAATACAGCCCGGAAAACCCACAACAACCATTGAGGGAAGGTGCCTTGTTTTAGGATAGACATCAAGGGCTTCATTATATGGTCTTTATAAGATTTTAGCCACCAGTATGAGAGAGGATCCCGTGTACAAGTAGTAGCCTTCACAGATGCTAGAATTCTGTCAATATCCATCACTACAACTGGGTCAAAATGATTCAGAAGCAGACCAGACAGCGTGTTAAGCATTACTTCTGCCTCGCCTATATTATAGCTGGCATCCATTTTACCCCACTATTCTCTCCAGGGTGGCTTACCAAATGCAATTTAAATGAACAAACGGGGAAAAACACAGAAGAGGCCTTTGGCTCTTGCCTCTGGTCATGGCCCACTTTAAATACCTGTAAGCAGGAAGGGAGATTATAGCTCAATCCAGTTGTTATGCAGCTGGTAGAGCAGGTTATTAAATCTAAGCCAGCAGCACTTTTTGCATAAGGATGAGGAGCGGTGGAAGAATTTTCTTCTCATGTTCATGCTAACCTAGTGTGAATTTGGGTCCAAATTGCAAAGTGGGCAGTGTTCAGACAGACATGGTATTTATGTGTCCATCGCTATACTCTGGTGGTATAGAATATCTTTGTATATTGGTGGACTTCTCCATTGTCTCTGGAAAGGCAAGAAGAGCATGGATAGTGATGAGTCGTGCATAGCAATTGCAATGGGCAGTTCCTGTAATTAGGCATCTTTTGAGAGGTGTTTACCCACTTAGATGCCTCTCTATTCCGCAGCTAGCAGATTTCCCCAGTCTTCTAATGGCAGCATTCCTGATGGTCTGTGTTTGGAGTTTCCCTGTTGGACAAGGCAATGTAGTCATTCTTGTGATAATATTTACCCATCTGATGTAGGCTATTGTATTGGAATGCTGTTGGCAGTATTGCTTTGCTCTGTTTAGTGCACCCTTGTTTTGGTCCTGCAATAATGGATATTTGTCTAACAGTAACAACAGGTGAAGAAGAGTGACTAGGTGTTATCAGCAAAAGTACCTGTGCTCCTGGATGCTGTATTCAAAACGTGCTGGTAGCTTGCCTACACTTGAGGGTTTGCTGGCATTGGGGGGATGTCGTTTTCTGCAAAGTGGATAGCTACATGGTTTCTGTCTGTTGGGCAAGGGAGGTGTATTTACTGGTTTCATTTAAAACATTTGTATGCCACCTTTCCACCCTGTTTAGGACTCCCAAAGTGGAAAACATTAAAAGATTTTGAACACCAAAACAGCATTTAAAATTAAAAAATATAAAAATATTTAAAACAAATAAAATCTGTAAACACTTAAACACTTATAACACACAAACAGAGAGGGGGGGGGCTAATAAGAGATAGTGCAGGAATGCTAAACAAAACAAAGAATTCCTCACCACGGGCGGAAGACAGAAGGAGACAGAGGACTCTCTCTGAGGGGGGAGTTCCAGATTGCTGGCACCTCAACTGAGAATACCTGTTCTTGAGCTGCCACCTGTCTAACCGCTGACGGTAGGAGTACTCGAAGAAGAGCTTGTGAAGATTACTGGAGTGGTTGGGTAGGTTGATACGGGAGAAAGCTGTCTTTAAGGTATGCTGGCCTCAAACCTTATAGGGTTTTAAGGTCACTGCCAGCAGCTTGAATTGGATGCAGAAGCAAATTGGGAGCCAGTGTAGAGGAAGCAAGACTGGAGTGATATGCTGTCTGTGACCCACTTCAGTCGACATTCTGGCTGCAGCATTCCATACCAGCTGCAGTTTCCAGACAGTCTTCAAGGGCACCCCCAAGTAGAGTGCATTGCAGTAGTTTAATCTAGATGTTACTGGGGCCTGCACTGCAGTAGAAAGATCTTGTTGGCTCAAATGGGCCACAGCTGGCTCACATGCCAAAGCTGGTGAAAGGCACCCCTTGCCATCACTGCTGCCTGCTTATCCAACAAGAGGCCTGGGTACAGCATACTCTCACAGACCCTTCAAGGGGAGTGAAACTCTATCCAAAACAAGATCCAATTCCTGGATCCACCCCCCGCCCGCCCATAGCACCTCTGTTTTGTTTAGGATTAAATTAAGCTATTATGCACACTAATTGTAGTTCAGGAATAGGACCAGGGGTCATTTTGTAGAAAAAGAGCTGGAGGAACTCATTAGCATAACTCATTAGCATATGCCACACCCCTTGCCATCGCCGGAAGTGTGTCATTAGCATAACTGATTTGCATATGCCATACACCCCTGACATCACCTATTCTGGCTGTTTTGGACCCAATCCTGGCCGTTCAGGGCTGAAATTGGGCCAAAATGGCAAAAAGGGGCTGAAAATGGCCGAAAAGGGGCCCAAAATGGTCAGGATTAGGCCACTGCTGAGTGGGAGCGTGATCTACCACCTGTCAGAGGCCTGATCCGGGCCATTTCGGCCCCAGTCCAGGCTGAACAGGGCCCAAAATGACTGAGAGTCAGGTGGGGGGGGCACCTGACATGTGACCTCTTTGGGGAACTGCCAGAACTGCGTTTCTGTGCGTCCCCCCTCGAAATGAGCCCTGAATAGGACACATGGTGGGACTGTTGCTTGAGTGCTCTGTGCAACCGTTTCTTATTTGAGAGAGAATGGGTGGCAGTTTGGTGCAGAGATCCTGTTTTAAATTAACTCTCCAGTTTGTCTGTTGGAGGAGCTCACAGCACCAGTTGCAGTTCAGCTGAGAACCCTGTTAAGCCTTGTTGTCTGCCATTCTTTGGGATCGGTAAAGATGCTGAGAAAGCACCTGCCTTTAGTTTTCTCCCTTCCCCCTGTTCATTGCAGACTTATGTCAGCTTTTTGTAAATGTGGTGTTATGGCTATATTGGGCAGAACTGACCCCTGAACAATCATGGGAGTCCTATCACTGTTGAGTTATTCTGTGCCTCTAATACTCTCCCCCAGAACATTGTTCTGTGCTGGTGCAAGGTTGTTTAGATTAGCTCTCTGATGCCTAGCAAGTGTAAACTGAGGACAGAATCATTCTGTAAGCCCATTTCTGAAATCCTGTTTAGCTGGTTTGTTTGGACTCATAGATTTTCCGCGTATACTACTTTAGTCTCCTGAACATTGTAATTTGTTGTATATAACAATGGGTATGTTTTGTGGAGGACAGAAGCTCCATTTTATAGGGTATAATTCATACCCTTTCTTTTGTAAGAAAACTTGTGCAATGGTTACATGTAAAGGTACTCAGATGAACTCATTAGATTTAATGTGTGCATGGTGTAAACTAAAATAGCCAAATCCTCCTTTTGATCAGACCCAGCTTATGTTGGATCAGACCCAGCTTATGTTGTTGTTACTAGATTATTTAAAAATTAAGTATATATTGTTGTATTATGTTGTAATTGAATTTGATAAGTATTTTTGTGTCAATGTTACAATGAATCGGGCTACTGATGTCTTGAGACTTGCTTAGCTCATAATTCTGATCTAGTAGTGCAGTTTAAATTAATGATATTTGCTAGATATCTATACAAACCTTGTTGCAGAAAATTTGTTCCAAAGTAAAGCTTCAGCCTGGAAAAAGCGGGTAGGAGACATACTTTGAGGGCATTAACTACAAGTACTAAGAATGCGTTATTTTCTAATTGTGATCTTAAGCTTTTAAAACAAGGGACCAGGCTGTTTTGTATCCCAATGTCAGTAGAATTTACAACATTAAGCATTTTAGATTTTGGAGTAAAATGGTACAACAGATTTTCAGTTTGCAGGCCCAGCACTGATGGGGGCGGGGAGGGTGAAGGCAAGGCGACAGAACATACAGAACAACTTGAGCTGGAGTTAAGCCACATCTTTATTGGTACACAGCTTGTGGAGCATTGGCAATGCAAAGGGCCCCGCTCCAAACATTGGCTTACCCGCCTGCTAACTGATGACCCACCATGCCCCTCAGCCCACCTGCTGATGGGGGGGACCATGGGAATGGCAGATGTTGGGATGTCATGTTTGGATCGCCTGCCACCTGAAAGTGAGGATGCCCTGACAGCCTCCCCGAGCTGGGCATACACCTGCCATGCCTCACTCCAAGGATCCCTTAAGTAGATCCCCTTCCTGGGGAAGCTGGCCTTGCAGGCCCTGTATTTACCCAATGTCCAAATTGCCACAAGAACCATAAAACGGCTCCTGCCGAAGCTCCTAAAGCTGCAACCAACTCTGCAGGCCATCCCGAATGTCCTGCAACCAAATGTCCTGTCCCTAGCTGGACAGGTGCGCACCGTTTGGATGATACAAAGCCTCCAGCTGGAAAGAGATGTACGGATGGGAAATCACTGTGCTCCTGCTGCCTCCGCAAACTACCCCACTGCCCTGGGCAACTCCTTCCTGGCCAGATGCACTCTGTCCAGGCCAGCAGCCCAGCAGCCCTATGCTTTGAGCGGTGCTCCAACAAGTCCGACCACAGTAGATGCATCTGAGGAAAGTGTCTGTGGAGGAGTTCCAGGTCAGCCACCATGGAATGTCTCAAGTCCGATCACCGCCGTATGCACAAGTTGTTCTCTCCCAGCTGTATGATCAGGGCATCCAGGGGGCCGCGATGCCTGGCATGACAAAGAACCGTTGGCACCAGTGAGTCCCAAAGCATCCCTCTGAGGCTGATCCAGGTAACATTGATGGCTCTATCCAATCCGAGCTGCTGACCCCATCCAGACAACAACGTGTAGATCCCAGCCGAGTGAACAATGCTATGTCCACATATCCATACCAGTTTGTGCTGACCTGCAGGGACTACTAAAAGAAACCATTAGTGGAGGTCCCTCAACTCCAGATGAATGTAGGTCCTGTAAGCTCCGGACCTCCGTCTCCCAATGGCCTGAATCCAAGATGACGGAAGGCTGAGGTCCACTGCCGTGGTGGCGGCCCCTGTCCTGAAGGAGTGGGTTTCAAATTTCTTGGGTGATAAACTAGCTGCCTATAGGGCCTGGTTTATCTTAGGAATGATCTTGAGTCTGATTAAGGAGTCAGTGAAGAGAGTTTGTTCAGGAATTACAAATTTGATAGAAAGCAGAGAAACAATAGATACTAACTACCTTACTAAACTGTGGGAGAGGGACTTCAGGAAGTAGCCTAAGAATACCAATCTGGAGACATGCAAGAAGGACAGAAGAGAGGAAGAAAGAAGGATTCCATCCTGCTATCTGACAGTCAGACCTGCTGCTCCCTGCTGGTATTCTGTGTCTTCTGCCTTCTCTGCCAACATGCAGGATCTGAGGAGGCAAGAGAACTGGAGCCGTGTCAAAGGGGAGCAGTCCGCAAGTATGAGGAAAGGGCCTGAGTGCTGGGGTTGAATGGTGAGGGTAGACGTTGGTAGCCTGAACCTGACACAGTGCGGTGTTACCTGTGGCTCGCATGTGGATGCATTTCCCCCATCCCCTTTGGTTGGTCTTGGAATGCCAGAGGATGACTCAGATCCCAGTTGCTGACACCGAAATGTCTTGGTTTCCCAGGGCCCTCCTAGAGGAGTTCTGTGGGAGTTGGAGATCTGCTCCCCGACATGGAAGGCCCCATAAATGGCCAGCAGGAAGGATGTCCTAAACTGTTGGGTCTCAAAAGCAGACTGGCAAATGGACAAAAGCTGCTGCATGATACTAGAGAGGCCAGGGTTTATGGAGCAACGAGGTTCTGGGGAGGTGGGCACCATCCTCCTCCAGCCCTTCAAAGCTCGCTGAGTGGCAAAAGAATCACATGGGTCCAGGTATCCATGGGCCTTGCTGAAGAAGATGACAACCAAGTGGGAGCTCATGATTTTGGGTGCAAAGCCTCGCTCCTTCAGATGGGCCATGTAGTGCAGGACCATGGTCTGTGAGGTAGGCTAGTCGGCCATGCCCCCAGAGCTGGCAGCAAATGCCAGGAACCTGGACATGGTTGCAGAGTAGGCCTGGATGGTGGAGGAGGCAACTAAACTGAATAGTCCTTGCATAATAGTACATTCTCAAGATCCCAAAGATCCTCTGGAAATGGTTCTGGAGTATAACATGTGGCCAGGGCCCAGCTGAAGAATCTCTCCATCTAGAACTGAGACAGGACATCCACAACACTGTTATCTGTACCTGCTACATACCAAGCTGAGAATGAAATATTAGCAGAGAGACAGACCAGCACAAATCTGCACACTAAATGCATGACCCGCTCAAAGCGAGAGGACTGCCTATTCAAGGCCTGCACCAGCGCCTTGTTGTCACATTGGAACCTAACCCGCTTGTCCCTGAGCCACTCTTACCACACCAAGACTGGAAATAGCTCCAGGCGAGTCCTCAGCATCTGTGAAGGATGAAGTGGTCAGGGGGAGGCCCTCAGCCTGTTCAGCTGCCCATACCTCCTGGGGGCCTGTCCCAAACCATCTGTACCTGGCCATCCTCTGCAGCACCCAAGCCAGCAGGCCAGGTACATGGACTGCCGCCTCCCAAAAATCCTTGTTGAGATCCTTTGCTTCCTTCGCCAAAAAGGACTCACCTGTGGTTCCCTTGCTGTCTGAGTCCTTGTCCCATCACCTGGTTCTCTCCTGTGTGTGTGGCGGGCCTTCTTCATGATTGGCCACATCCGCCGATCTGGGCTACTAGAGCTGTTGGTAGGCAATCGTGCTGGCTGCTGTCTTTTGGCAGGCTTCCTGCCCCTGGTGGCCTTACCAACTGCCCGGGGCAGGGGGAGGTGCATCAGCCAGCTCTGGAACAGCAGCCATTGAACCGGACCTGGAGACCCCAAGTTGCTCCTCTCTCTCAGAGAGAAGCTCCAATGCTTGAGAAATCCCCTGGAGAGTGCACCTCCCCCCCCCAACCTGTTGGGGCCTTGTGCACCCCTGGCTGACCCTGAAGGCCCCCTCCACCCTTTTTTGGAGCCGGAGACCCAAAGGAGCCTTCGCTTGGCTGTCCCGGCTGCTGGCACGTGCAAGACAGGCTGCAGGGGGCAGGGTCTGAGCCTGCCCGTGACTGGAGGGCACCCCCTGCCCTGGTGGCCTTACTGGATGGTCTGGCTGCTGCATTAGAAGGCATAGCCTTCGACCCCTCTTGGGCGGCATGGCAGTGCCTTTCCCCGATCAATTAGACAACCTAAAGGTTTTTTAAAATTTGTATGTACTTATTTATTTCAATTCAGGAAGAAAAGGGGGGGGGAATGCTTGCCGGAGCCAGGAGCTGGCAAACCACGACCTTAACGCCACCTCTGGCCGGCCTCCTCGCCTTCCCAGCCAGAGGAAACCGCAGGAAGAGTCACAGTCTGTGGACCGAAATCCCTTCAGTTCTCAGAAATCATCCATGAGAATCTAACCCATTTATTGTTATTGCTGTTACTTTGTTGCTTTATCTTGTAACTTGTGAATGTGCTTTTCTCCAGGCTCCCTGATTATGGAGACTATTGACGAGCATACCCACAGGACTTTGAATAATAACCATGTCCATGATCTCCAGAAAAAAGGAGGGCGGGCGTTCTTTCTCTTGTCCTTGGGGTCTGGCTCCCCAAAGTACCTATAACGAAGTATTCTGAAATGCAAGACGTATGGAGAGCTATCTTGGTGTAGTGGTTGGAGTGTTGGGCTAGGATTTAGGAGGCCCAGGTCCAATTCCCTGCTCTGCCATGAAAGCTTGCTGGGTGACCTTGGGCCAGTCACACAACCTCGCCTTCCTCACAGGGTTGTTGTGAGGATAAAAGAGAGGAGAATAATGTAAGCTGCTTTGAGTCCCCAATTAGGGAGAAAGGCAAAGTATAAAAGAAGCAGAGAGAGAGAGAGAACTGCTGCTTCTCCTGGAATATAAAATTAATTATGAAATTCTTTTTGTTGTTGTTAAAGTAGAAATGCAGATTCTACAACTTGAATATGAGGAAAAAATGTCTTCATCTCCCTGGATAAGAAAGCTTCTAGCTGCTAATTTAACCCTTGGGGATTATTTTTCCACCCCTAATTGGAGTGATTAGTTATATATTTTAATTAGATGTATATTTTTTTCTGGCGTACCTTTTCCTAAATGATTGCAGACTTCTTAATTATAAAATTGGATGAGATTTGATTCTTTATCAGAATTATGATGTGTCCAACACACTTTTAAATTATAGTCATTGCCTGTATCTTCTAGAGATCTGTACTTTAAGACAGTGATGGGGCAGAGTCTTGACTAATTAAGGCTTTATAGTGTCTTGACTAATTAAGGCTTTATAGATCAAAGCCAGCATGTTGCATTGGCCCTGGAACAAAACTGGGATCCAGTGTAGCTAATTCAAAGTAGATGTGCTATGAGCATGGTGAGTCTCCATTAATATATGGCTCCCATGTTCGGAATCATTTGAATTTTTCAAAGTGCTCCTTATAGAGTGCATTATAGCAGTCCAATCTGATTGTTATCAAGGCATGTGAGGATCTAGATTCCTTTCTTTATGTACAGCTTGTCCTTGTGAATAAGGGCAGTTGTTAAAACCAATGGTGCAAGGTGTAAGATGAGAATCCTAAAGGTAACCAACTTTTGAGTTAGATCCATTTAACTGAAACACATTTATTTCTTTGAAACAGATGCTAATAGAAAACTCAAGTGTTACATACACATTGATTCTTCTGTGTATTTCGGTTTATAACGTTTAAACAGATGGTCTGCCAAATTCCAGCAGTCTGTACAAAGTGTATTTTTAATGTTCCTTTCGCTTTCTTCACCAGTCCTCTAAGCTCTGTTTACACAGAAGTTTAATGACATTATCTTGGATCCTTTGCTCACAAATAAATACAACCCACCCACCCCCCGCCAATTAGAAATTGATTTTGTATTTCAGATTTAATTTCTGAATTAAGGGATAAAGTTACTTTTGTCACTATTCTATAAAACTTAGCAATTGCTATAAC
Source organism: Eublepharis macularius (assembly GCF_028583425.1). Lineage (NCBI taxonomy): Eukaryota > Metazoa > Chordata > Lepidosauria > Squamata > Eublepharidae > Eublepharis > Eublepharis macularius. The sequence goes on along the minus strand of NC_072793.1, from coordinate 13,116,204 downwards.
TCAAAAAATAACTAGAAAACCAATGATATTTTAAAACAAAGCAGTTGTTGCATAGATAAGTGTTCACCTATCTGTGGATTATTTATGGTAGGATAAAAAAATGAGTGTTCAAAAATACATTGGTCAACTCATTTAAATGCTCTTCTCTAACTGTAGCAGCAGAACAGAATGATTAACTATATTTCTGCAGTCTAGTCTGAAAATTGGCAGTAAGGCTTTTTTGCTTAAAGTCAGGTATACCAACTTAGTTAACCTATAACAAGGGTACAGGAAAAGCCTCACAAAGCCAGCCTTGTAGGCAGAAAGGCTGCCAAATGGGAAATGATTCACCGTCTCCGAATGGGATGAGCACTGAGCAGAAGCAGTTTAAATTTCAGGCTTATTTGGCTCATAAACCACCAAAAATGTGATTATGGCTATATCCCCTTGTCTTATGTCTCACTTCAAAATTCTTCAGGGCCAAAATACAGTAGCTTGTGTTCTTAATAATCCTGAAAGCTTATTTGATTTTTGTAGGTTTAAACTGTAATCCATATGTTCATAACTGTCCCACTGTGTTTTACAGTTGGTAGGTTAATGTAGGATGACAGGGGAAATGCAAGAAAGGCCAGTGTCACATGACTGAGGATCAGTAACAAGGAAATGAATGCTATTTGTACATTGTATTTTCCATTCATGGCTGGTGCTCATAGCCTTTGTAAATTATGCATGTGGTGAAGGCCAGAGAATATAGAGTGGCAGGCATTATGAGCATTAAACTCTTGGACCCAAGTTGTCTTTGTTGACCTATATTTTGATACAGAGGATCAAAGATGTGAAATTCCTTCTGAGTTTCAGACATATGTTCTATGTACAAACAAGTGCATTAACCTTTAAAAAAGTTTATTTTCCTATGGTCTGAGAAAATTATTTGTTCATATAATTGTAGTATCTCTTGTTTGGTCATTAACTTAAACCTGTGGAAAAAGGAAGTGGGTGGGGGAAACCTAACAGCTTGAGACTGATTCCTAATCTCACCATGGAGTACAATCCCTGGGAGATGTACTTGAAACAGGCCCCCGGTTTATTGTTGAAGGCTTTCATGGCCGGAGAATGATGGTTGTTGTGGGTTTTCTGGGCTGTATTGCCGTGGTCTTGGCATTGTAGTTCCTGATGTTTCGCCAGCAGCTGTGGCTGGCATCTTCAGAGGTGTAGCACCAAAAGACAGAGATCTCTCAGTGTCACAGCCTCAGTGACTGTGACACTGAGAGATCTCTGTCTTTTGGTGCTACACCTCTGAAGATGCCAGCCACAGCTGCTGGCGAAACATCAGGAACTACAATGCCAAGACCACGGCAATACAGCCCGGAAAACCCGCAACAACCAGGCCCCCGGTTAATTTTTGTTACAGAATTCTGTGAGGAAGAGACAACTAAAGAACAACATGATAGAAATTTATTAAGTTAGGCATTAGAGAATGGATAGAGAACATTTTCTCTCTCTAAATACTAGAACTCATGGACATCCAATGAAGTTAATGGGCTGGATGAGTATTTGTCAGAGATGCTTTAGGTTGATCCTGCACTGGGCAGGGGGTTGGACTAGAGATTGGCCCCACAGAGGAAATTACTACAGATGACTTCAGGGCATATAACAAGCTGCTCCAACGTATGGCTAAGGCCTCGGAAATAGATGTGTCGTCTACGGAAACGAAATTCACAGATAAAATCTTGCAACATAAATACTCGGGTTCTAACCCTACAGTTGCCTTTCCATTGATCGACGGCTTTGTAGAGTTGTGGAAGGGCTTAAACTTGAAGCCTGCATCCACCCGGGCTACCAACAGAAAGGTAGGAAATCTGTATCGAACGAAAGATGATCTCTGTCCTTTCCTATTGGCTCACCCCCCTCCGTTGTCTTTAGTGACAGAGGAGATGCAGGCTAAGCCTAAGCAGGGCTCACTTTCTGTCCCGATAAGGAAAGTAGGAAGATAGATGGGGCACAAGTTTTACACCACGGCTGCGTTCGGGGTGAAGGTGGCAAATTATGCTGCAGTGATGGCTACTTATCAACTTCTGTTGTGGAAAAAGGTGGCAACCTTCGTGCCTAAGCTACCTGAGGATCAGAAAATTTTCCTCAGGGTCATCCAGGAAGAGGCGGTCTGCCTGTCCTGCCACCAGATTGAGGCTAGCAGAAGCATGGCGGACACCTCTGCTTAGCTCCTCACTTTCTGCAGCAGTCCTATGTCACCACGCTTGGCTAAGAATGACAGCACTCCCTGCAGACACCAAGACTAAAGTGGAGGACCTCCCCTTTGAGGGGAACACATTATTTTCTGAAAAAATGGATGACTACCTATCAAAAAAGCAGAAGGATTGCCTTACGGATCGCTCTTATGGAGTCCTGCCTCAACATCAGCAGCACACCTCATCCAGATCTTATTACCGATCTTTTCAAAGAGGCTGTCAACAGCGCTACCAGCCATACCAGGGGTATGCTTACCAGGCCCAGAGGTCTTATCAAAGCCCACAATCCTTGTTCTCCAGACGGAGGCAAAATCAAAAGAATAAGCCAGGCGGACATCAACAGCATGCCAAAGAACAACCCCAGGTGCACAAGCAATTCTGACAGTTACAGGGCCCTGACCCACTATTTGGAGTCAGGCTGAGTGTGTACTTGGCTGACTGGTGTACAATAACATCTGATATTTCGGTTAAAAAAATAGTTGAGTTTGGTTATAAAATTGAATTTTTGCAATTACCTTATTTATGACTCCCTGTATTTACTTCTGAGACTCCTCAACCGGGAGTACTATCAGAACTTTCAGTGCTTTTAGATAAGGGCGCTATTGAGGAAGTTACGGACTGCTCCTCATGGTTGGGGTTCTACTCTAACTTGTTTATGGTAGAAAAGAAGGATGGAGGGCTTAGACCTATCCTAGACCCCCGAAACCTGAATAAACTCATTAGAATACGTAAATTTAAGATGATTACTCTACAAGCGGTCTTGACTCTGTTGCCTTCAAATTCCTGGTTTGCAGTCTTAGATTTAAAAGATGCCTACTTTCATATTTTGATATTCCCGGAGCATAAAAAATTCCTCTGTTTTTCCTATGTACAGGGTACTGTTTTTCCAGTACAGGGTACTACCTTTTGGATTAGCTACTGCTCCAAGGGTTTTTAATAAATGTATGGTGGTAGTAGTGGCCTATTTGAGAGTCCAGGGTTGCTGTATTTTTCCCTATCTGGATGATGGGCTGATCATCGGCTGTTCAGCGGAAGATGTCACTAGACAGGTTTCCACTACTTTGACACTTTGCTTACGTTTGGGGTTGTTTGTCAACCAAAAGAAATCTAAACTTACCCCTACCAGATCTATTCAATTCATAGGGACAGTTCTAGACGGCATCCAAGATGCGGGTTTCTTGCCCTTGGAAGGAGCCCTGAAGATTAAGACTCTCATTAAGAGGCTAAACAGATGTTGTTTTCAGTCTGCATGATTCCTGCAAACTCTGTTGGGCTGCATGGCCTCTATTACTGCGGTAGTGCCACCGGCTAGGCTGCGTATGCACCCACTGCAGCTTTGGTTTAGCTCTGTGTTTTCCCCAGTAAGGGATTCCCAACGTAGGAGGTTTAATGTCCCTAGAAGAGTCATTTGCTCACTGGATTGGTGGTTAGCTGACTCAAACGTCTTCAAGGGTGTTATCTTTGGATGTAGGCAATCTCAAGTGTCGGTCACTACAAACACCTCTCCTTTAGGTTGGGGTGCCCATTGTGAGGGATCTTATGCCCATGGTGTGGGGGACGATTCAGAAAGTGGGGAACATATGAATTTGGTGGAACTAAGGGCTGTTTTATATGCATTAATCTCCTTTTCAGATACCATGAAGAACAAGTCCGTCCAGATCCTTACCAACAATACAACTGCTATGTTTTATATAAACAAATGGGGGCACGGCGTCTGTGACTCTGTGCAATGAGGCAGTGAGAATCTGAACGTGGGCCATAGACCATTCAGTATGGCTGCAGGCCGTTCATATCCCTGGTGTAGACAATTCAATGGTGGATCATCTGGGCAGACCACAAGGGGACAACCACGAGTGGTCCCTCCAGGACACATACTTACGCCCTGTCTTTTCGAGTGGGGTTTTCCAAATGTAGATCTCTTTGCTTTGGAAGAGAATCACAAGGCTCATGATTTTTGTTCCAGAGGTAGCTTAGGCCGAAAGTCTCTTGGGGATGCGTTTCAACTCAGGTGGTCGGGACACCTCTTTTACGCATTTCCCCCGTTTCCACTTCTAGCGAGGGTCCTCAGCAAAATTCAGAGGGATGGTACATAGGTCATCTTGATAGCCCCGTTTTGGCCATGTCAACCATGGTTTCACACTCTCCTGCAACTGCAGTCTCTTATGTACAGCCTCCCAATAGTACCGGGCCTCCTGTCCTGGAGGGGGGTCCTCCATCACGAAACAGAGAAACTCAAACTGACGGCCTGACTGATCAAACAGGACACACTTTCTCCTCAGAAGTGACTCATGTACTACAAAATGCAAGGCTACTGTCTACTCGCCAGTCCTATGCGCTTAAGTGGGATAAATTTACATCTTGGTGCTGGGATAGGGGTTCAGATCCCTTCCTCTCCCCCCTGCCTGAAATTCTTGATTTTCTATGGGGCTGCAAACAAAAGGGGTTAGCTAATTCTTCAATTAAAGTGTATTTAGCGGCCATTTCCGCTTTTCACCCCCCAATAGACTGCAAAATGGTCTTTTCTCATTGCACAGCTAAATTATTTTTGAAGGATCTAAATTTGTTTCCTCCAGTTAGGGTCATTGTCCCTCAATGATCCTTATCTTTGGTTTTGACCCGGTTGATGTCTAAACCGTTTGAACCCTTGGCCATGTGCCTTTTCTTTCTATGAAGGTGACCTTCCTTGTGGCCGTCACTTCAGCTAGGAGGGTGGGGGAATTAGCTGTGTTGTCCTGTGAACCTCCTTACCTAAAGGTTCATACTGAAAATGTAGTTCTTAGAACTAAAGTCGAGTTTTTGCCTAAAGTAGTATCTAGTTTCCACCTTTCCCAAGAAATATCCTTACTGGTGTTTTTCCGCACACAGAGTTCGGAAGCGGAGAAAGCCCTGCACTCACTAGATGTACACAGGGCACTTCTCTTTTATCTGGATATAGATTCCAATCTGTTTCTGTGTTTTTCGGGACAGAAGAAGGGAAAGAGCATCCTCTCAAACCTTAGCTCGATGGGTTGTACAGACGATACTAACGTGTTCTAAAACTACTAATTTACCTTGCCCTCTGGAGGTTCATGCCCACTCTACTAGGTCCCAAGCATTGTCAGTGGCTCTCCTGAAAGGTGTCCCTCTTCAAGACATCTGCAAGGCAGTGACATGGGCCTCAGCTGATACTTTGTCAAACACTACGCACTGGACATCCTAAACAGAAAGGAGACAGCGGTGGGTACAGCAGTCCTGTCGATGAAAAACAGTGTTTCCCTTACTTGTAACTGTTGTTCATCTAGGTCTTCCGTGCAGGCACACATGCCCTCCCTCCTTCCCCGCTAACATTCTTGGCACCTACCTTGCTGTAGGGCGACGAAAGAGGACTTAGGGTATGTCGGGGGTGCTCCACCTCTTAGGAGCCTTTTTCAGCGGGAAAGATGGCTGCGCATGCGCGCTGCGAGGCGAGAGCACCCCCTAGTGATCTTGAGCTATGGAAATCTCTGCAATCGTCAGGCCTGTGCATGCGCAGTCCCATGTGTGCCTGCATGGAAGACCTAGATGAACAACAGTTAGAAGTAAGTGAAACACTTTTTTTATCCAATGAATGATTAAAGTGTGGAATTTGTTGCAGGAGGATGTAGTGATGGCTACAGGAATAGATAGCTTTAAAAGGGAATTAGACGGATTCATGAAGGATAAGTGTCTGGCCACTAGTGATTGTGACTAAAGGAAAACTTCATATTCAGAGGCAGTAAACCTCTGATTACCAGTGCCAAAAGGAAACATCAAGGAAGGCCTTGGCATCTATGCCCAGTTGTGGGCTCTTCATACTAACTGGTTGGCAATTGTGTGAGACAGGATACTGGACTAGATGGACTGCTGGTCTGAACCAGCAGAACTTCTATGTTTTTATGACTACCAGCATATTTTGGTATCAGATTATAACATTACAAACACTGAACTCTTCAATAATATATTATAATCTAAAACATTATTATGGCAAAAACTAGTCACATTTAAATGATAAGCATATCTTTGAAAATGTGGTATATGTATAGAGCTGGAAGGGATCCCAAGGATCATCTCTTCCAAGCCCCTACACAATGTAGGATTCACGGCTATCTCTCCCCTGACCCCCCTGCCCAGTGACACCTGCTTTATATCCAAAGGAAGGGAAAAACTCTGCAAGATCCCCAGCCAATCTGGCCTGGAAGAAAATTCCTGCCTGATTGACATTACTCTGTACATATAGGAAAGGACCATGAGAGCTTAACACCAGCTAATCCCTTTGTGCCTTCCCTCTCTCGATCTGCGTAAATTCATATTGAATCATAAAATCTTCATTGCTCTCAGGTAGCCATCTAGCCTCTTCTTACCTTCAAGGAAGGAGAGCTCACCACCTCCCTAGGAATTCTGTTCCACTGGTGAACTGCTCTAATTTTCAGGAAGTTCTTCCTAACGTTTAGATGAAAACTCTCGTAGTTTAACCTGTTGTTTCTGGTCTGACCCTCTGGGCAACAGAAAACAACTCCGCATCCCCTGTGACAGCCCTTCAGATACTTGAAGAGGGCTATCATATCACTTCTCAGTCGCCTCCTTTCCAGGCTAAACACAGCCAACTCTTTCAGCCTTTCCTCTTAGGACTTTTTCTCCAGATCCCTCAACATCTTTGTTGCCCTTCTTTGGACATGTTCTAGCTTGTCAACATCCTTCTTAAACTGTGATGCTCAAAAATGAACAAAGTACTCCAAGTGAGGTCTAACCAGAGAAGAGTAAAGCGATGCCATCACTTTGTGTGATTGGGACACTCTGCTTCTGGTAAAACAACCTAAAATCACATTTGTCTTTTTAGCTACCACATCATACTGCCAACTTATATTCAGTGTATGATCTAAGATCTCCAAATCCTTTTCACATACACTACTGTCAAGGCAAGTCTGATGTAGATTATCTTGCATACATTGTTTCATGCTACAAACTTGAGTAAAGCATTGTCTTAAAAACCATTTTATTCATTCCAAAAGAGAAAATGTTTTATAAGAATTTTTTTAATGCTTCCCCAAATTTCCAAAATGTTCCACTGGAAAAAATTGTATAAAACTCTTTGGTAAAGCCACTTTGAAGCTCTTTGATCTACAGAAAACTGGGATATGACTATTTTAAATAGGTAAGACTTCTCCTGTGAAAGGGTTCAGATATTAGGCAAGGCAGGGTTTGGGAGTACCAGTCTTTTGTTAGGCAAAGGAAAAGCTGACACTGGGACAGCAACAAGGAAAAAATTGGGACCCCACACACCTTCACCAAAGGCATCTATGATGGACCCTCCTTCACTCTCCATGCCGTGAGGCAGATTTTCCCACCAAAATTCAGTTTCCCTGCTTTGACTGAGCAGCCCTAAGTAGTGTGTTAATATTTGTGGTTTTGAAAGTCTGTTTGTCTCACCCTGACACAAGAATATAATTTTGGCTTTTTAGCTGAGCCCAGATGGAGAAAAGCAGAAGCTCTCTTCCTTTTTGTTGGAAATGGCACTAGAGACTGTATAGCATACAAAGAGAAATAACTTTATTTAACAGGCAGGGATTAAGTAAGTGTAGTCAGGGAATAGAAATGTGGAGGTAAATTTTTTTTGGCATTACAAAATACACTTCAGGTAACAGGCAAAATAGTATCCTTGAAACTTATTTTCATACATTCTTGGTTCTTAACAGCGAGAGGTTTTTTATTTAGTAATTTAGGCACAGCAAAAAGGTTTCTTCAGGAAGTTTCCTATGACAGTTCAGGTTTTCTGGAGTTAGTCACTTCCTTTGTGCACCTTACTTGCTCCTTTCTTGAAACTAGAGGGTATTTCTATTTCCTGAGTAGGCTAAACCCATTTTCCCTTCTCAACAGACCTGGCGTGCTCTTTGGAGCCAACTCCTCTTTGAACATTGGGCTAGAATTAATCTTCTTCTCCTTAGAAGATATAACCCCTCTTCTTTTTGGCTTGAAAGGGAGTCTCAACCCAGTATGCAATCACTCTTGCCAAAACACTCTTCCAGGTCTCCGGTGTCTGTGTAAAGTGTATTTCAGCTTATGCTGACACTTAGACTTTGAATTCTTAGATAGAATTCTTCCTGAGGACAGTAATACTACAGTTATGGCAAAGGAGTCTTCTCCCTTTACTCTAAAGGCAAACCTGACATTTCTTGTCAGACTCCCTGACTCCAAATCCTGTCAGAAACCAACTGATTCCCTTCAGACTGGTTCTAACTGACCAATCGGAGAAGAAGGAACAGCCTGTCACTCAAGCTGTCCATTCTAGGGAATAATTAACCCTTTCCCTACCCGCTCTCTGATTTTGCTGCACTTTGGAAACCTGCTAAGTGCAGTCTGTCAGAGAGTCCATATCAACTTCCCAGTACCTCACATGGGAAAGGCACTGATGTGTCAGTCAGGAGTCTTGGGTTTGAATCTCAATTTGAGGAATTCTGGTAAGGCAAAGCTATCCTTTCATCAGCAATACAGAAAGAAGAGCCTGGACTAGATCCTACACATTCTAATTCACACAGCAATCTCTAGCCTGTCAGTTGCAGTAGTTTTGGGTGAGGTGGTTCACTGGTCCCTGAAAAAAGAAAGTCCTGGCACAGAGAAAAGTAACATGATGTTTGGGATGTCCACCTGTGTGAGCCCTGATACTGTGGCCAAAGCACCCAGTGTGGGTAATAGGATCACTTCTGCCTTCACCTGTGACTCCTGAATAGTTCTTAGAGTGAGCTTCATGGGTGGAAATGCAGGAGCAAGACCCTTTGGCCGGTTCTGTGACAGTCTCTTCATTACACTTGATTTTACTTTTTTAAAAAAATTCTTGTTTGCACGATTATAGTAGCAACAAATCAGGGTCATGATCTTTTTGCCATTAGTAATGTGCTTAATGTTATGTCCTGTTAATATTATTTTTGGGGGGTGGAAGGTGTGCAGAGGATGCAAAAAGCTTCATTGCCCCCTTAGTTCATGGTGTTCTGTTGTATGGGATGTTTGCTGCTTCAGCTCTGTTTTGAGGCTGCTCCTTCTTCATTGCATGATCCTAGATTATCAGGGATCATATACGATGCTATGTGCCTAATCAAATTTGTTTTCCTGACAATGTCATTGAGGGCAAATGAAGCATTAACTTGGAATGAGAAGGTGAGATAGTGGAGAAAAAGGGAAGTAATACCTTTTGATGAGACCACTGATGAATTAATACTCCAGTTAACCTTGCAGTTTCATTGCCCAAAGACTTTGGCTTCAATCCTGCTTTGGTTCTGCATTGTTCTGCATGACTGTCAGAATGTGGAAAGGATTATATATTTATATACACATCCGCTTTCTGCTGCTGTTGCTACAAGTGATCTATGTGCAGCTGAATTGGGACGAAGAAATGGAGCCTGGTTGCTCCAGCAAAGAGGACACGTTCTCCCTTTCCCATCACCTGCCTCCTTGCACTTTCATCGCACTTTCGCCAAAAAGAGGAGAGGGAAAATCCAGAAGGTTTTGCAAAAACGATTCTATTGATACAATTCTTTCACTGTGTGCCCTTTTATATGAATGGTGAATTTTGGTAGGGTTAAATTCCTGTTATTCCCCCCTCCCCTGCCCACGCAAGAAACCAGTGCAATGGAATATTAAGGCCGTGCCTGCCTCTACTATCCCCATCTAGCTGTCCCTTCCTGCCTGATGTAATCTATTCATCTTTGGAATTACAGGTGGTTGAGTCCAGTGTTCATCGCACATTATCTGTTCTATCAATGTGGCCTTCTGAACTTGGGTTATACATTGCTGCCACTGGGATTACTTTTTGTCTTCAGTTGCTTTTGCACATATATAATGATGCACTGAACAAGTGTCACAATCTAAATTTTTGATAGTTCATAAACTGCCTTCAACATTATACTCAGTCAGTGAAGAAGGAACTGAAGAATGCGGTGAATATTTTAAAGCAAGGTTATTTTCTGTGGGGATGGGTCAGATTCAGTAGTAGGCTACATTTGATTGACATATTGACACTTTGGTGGGACTCTTCAAGGAATGTGTTATACCTATCTTTATGCTATTTACTACTAGTTCAGAGTACTAGGAGCATACATAGAGGAAATATCCTCTGTAATGCAGGGCTTTTTTTCAGGGGGAACATGGTGGAACGGAGTTCCGGAACCTCTTGAAAATGGTCACATGGCTGGTGACCATCCGCGCCGCTCGGCAATCTCAACTCCCCTCTGTCTGGAGATCGGGGGCGGGGCCACCAGCCATGTGTCCGTTTTCCCCGAGGGCAACCCACTGAGTTCCACCACCTCTTTTCCCAGAAAAAAAGCCCTGCTGTAATGTAATGTAAAATCAGTGACGGTAATTGTAATGAGATGCTTTCTATTTGGTTTCTGAGTTTACAGACTTCATTACTCTCAGTGGAGAAACTTGATGACGGAAAACCCTTAGAGATGGAGAGCTCCCTTATTTCACAATTTCTCATAGAACTTATTTGCCGGTTGAATTTACTTTTCTGTTCCTTCATTTCTAGTGTTCTGAGGTATTCTTTGACAACCAGAGTATTAAGCATGTACAGAGTTAGCGCAGTGATAGGAGTCCATCTCTGAATGAGTCAAGGAAATGTGAATGTGTAAGACCCTTCTGTGAATAATTCTCTGTGTGTGTCTTCTTGTTTGTTTAATTTTGGCTTAGCATTGAGAAACTGGGAGTGGTAGAAAAGGAAGCTTTTTGTTTACTGTAAAACAATACTGCGGAGTAGATATGATGTTTAAAACAGTTCAAAACATGGCAGTTGCAGGCAAGCTCAGGAATCCTAAGCACGATTACTGGAACTTCTTAAGGAAGTTCAAATTTGCCTTGAAAATGGCGCTCCAGAATTTTACAAAATGTCTCTTAGTGACTTGACTGTTCTTACACAGGGATTCACTGTATTTATTGTCGGGCCTGGCTAGGGGATTCTGTCAGACTCTCCATTTCATCCAACACAGTGGTATGAGTTAAAAGGGCCTTTATTCAGATAAAACTCCCTACAAGTGCTCTGTTACATAGAGATTGCCCAGAATGCTGAAGTACAGTCCTCCCCGAGAGGTTAGTCCCCCTCCTCCAGTCCAAACAAGTCAGTTGAAGTCAGCGAAAGTTCTGCAAGAGATGCCCAGCCGAAGTTCCTTGAGATACCCAGCTGAAGTTCCCACACCTGGTTCCCATACAGTTGCACTGATAAGGTCTCTTAGCCAAGCATAGGCATAGTGAAGAAAGCCACACTATAGGAAGAAAGCCTATTCCGCCCCCCCCCCCCCCCCCGTAGACATGCATTCATAGTCATGGCAGGCAGTCTGGCTTACCTACCTGACATTTATGATTCTTGTCTAATGAATGAATTGACTTTGTTGCATTAATTGTAATCTCTGGGAAAGATTTTGGCCAGTGCCTCCCCCACTGCTTTTCTACAAGAAATCTAAAATATTACAGTTTATTAATTTTGGAAACTTTAGACGGCAAATTGTAAAAACACATCCAGTTGCCTTTGAGTTATTTTGTCTCTATTAAAAATGTAATTTGATTTGTTTAGGTGCTGGAAGTGGGTAGTTGATCATCCCACTTACTTTTCAGAGTCCAGTTTTACTTTGTTTAGACTTTGTATCCACTTTGTATTGACAACTTTATAATATTTCTTTAAATAGTAGTCTCTTATAGGGAACTTGACAATCAAAATAATCATGTTACTGAAAAGTTCTGATTGCAGATGTATGTGATTACAGTAATTGATTCTGCATTACGAAGTACTTCAAATGCTGTCTTAGTATTTTAAATTGCATTCCACTGACATGTGTGGTCTAAAGAATTCATACTAATAATGGAGTCAAGCTGATAGAATATCTTCCAGATGATCCTCATATATCATTAAAGCTATCAGTGAATTGAAAGGCATGAGTTATGGTTAAGATGTGGTTTCCTTTTTATATTTTGATTAATCTGACTCGTAAGTCAATGATCTCAGACTAAGACTGATTTCTATCTTCATGTGAGAGCTCCATCTTACATATAGGGTTTCTTTTTAGTTTTCAAGGCCTAGTCACCATGAACGTTGATCTTTATCTCACAGTTTCTATCTGGCTTTGTTAGAATTTCTGTTGTCCTTTAGGAAGCAGGAAGGCAGTTTGCATTGGAAAGATGACTCTTGTGGGAGGTATTTTCTATCAGACTGCTAGAAGAGGACGACATATTCCATCTCTAGTGCGCTGTTTCCTGTGCCCACTTGTGAGCAGTTGCTTTGCCTGTTTCTGAATCTGTGAACATTTAGTTTTTACTTATCCTTGAAAAATAGGTGTGATAAAGACAGGAAAATGTTGGAGTAGAACACTAGAAAGTTCTATCACTCAACACTTCAGATGTGCCCCTCAGGGGCCTAACTACACATTATATTCTCCCCTGGGTCTGCACAATCAAAATTACGTTGTGAATTTTGTGATGGGAATGAATCCATGGACTTTAGGCCCAATTCAGATTGAGATTGAATTGTACAGGGTGAGAGGGTGTCTTTCTCCCCCCCCCCCACTATTTTCTGAACATGGAATGGGCTGGGGGGTCTCTGTCCTGTTGGGCGCTCCACACATGCTGATGTCATGGACCACCCTGGTATTGCATAGGATATGAGACCTCATTGGAGGAGGAGGACAACCTGTTCCCAAGCCCTGCCTTGGCAGATCCCTCCTGCAAGGCAGGTTCCTCAGGGTCCTTGTGAAGGGATCCTGAGGTGGCCCTCAAGCCAGGAAGTCCCAGCATGGACTTGCCCACTGCCAGACCTGCTACAGTCTTCTGAAGGACCGCAGGGGCAAAGAAAGTGAAAGGCCGAGGCAGAAACCTGGATCCAGGCAGGGCCGGATTGATGGGGGCGGCCGGGGTAGTGTCAGAATGTCAGTTTGCTAGTCAGTTCTCAAGCCAAAGCTACGCCATGTTCTCATGTTATAATCTGTAGTTGTTTAGTTCTCTCCCTCCAGGCCCAGGTGCCGCCTATATCCATGGGAGCAAAGAATTCTTATCAACCCGTGCCGGCCGACCTTGACATCCTCGCCTTCCCAGGCCGCCTAGACGGGACTAAGGGGGAAGGCTGGGAATGGGTGTTTGAAGTGTTGTTACTTTCATTTTATGTGTCATTCTCAACAAAGCTTTCGTTCAACCAAGGCTTTCCTTATCCTTGGAATATGGATACTTGTATCCTTAGCATTGTCTTTCAAGAAACCTTTTGGAATGAAGAAACTTTGTGCTTCTTGCAGAAGGGGGAGACGAACTCTAGATAACTGGGATTCCATAGTCTGACAAGTAGTCTGCCCCCGGCACTACCAAAGAGGGGGCGCCGGGCACAGCTGCCAGCCCCAGGAGCGTATGGGCAGCAGGACAGGGGGCACGCAGCAAGCCCCTGTCCTGCAGGGCAGGCAAATGGTGTGGGCGGCCTCCCAGCCACTCGCGCTGCCGCTGCCAGTTCTGCAGCATGCCGGGACAGTCAGCTTGTCGCGGGGCGGCACGTGCCGCCCTGTGTGATGTCATGGAAGTTGCGAGTGGCCAGTCTTCGGTTGCCCTGGGTGCCGGCAACCGTAGATCCGGCCCGTGATCCAGGTGCAGGAGTTCATGCTTGGTGGCCAGAGGCCTTCTCCCTGTTGAAGAAGTGCCAGGAGAGACCAATAAATCATGGCAGGATCTGGGTCTCAACACTCCTCATGAGTTGAGGAGTTGCCTCAGCTTATGGAGAGGAGCCTAAAGTGGGACCCATCATCACCTATACGGGAAACATCCTATTTAAGGCTACAGTGAGGCTGGAGCCATGTGAGATTAACTTGTCTGCAGCCTTGCTGACTACCCTACTAGTTGCCTGACCCACTTATTGTGGATTCTTGGGACCTTCTTGCCTTAACTTGAACTGTCTTGGACTTTGCCTCTGGATTACGTTCCCTGACTCTTGACTTTGACTTTGGACTGCAAGACTGAGCCATTGCTGTTGGGAACCCTATTGTTACTGGGGCTTGCCTTCTGCCTAGTGAATAGTCAGAAGGCTGATGAAGTTCACCTAAAAGCCTCTTTTTCACAACTCCAAGCACATCTTCATCCTCTTGCTGTTTCACATTCCGTTGCAGGAGGAGGAGGATGGCTAGACTTGCCAATGGACAGTTTGAGGAAGAAAGGCTTGGGCTCACTGCAGCATGCTGTTCAAAGGCACCTCTTAGTTAAACTGGTTGTCAGATGCCATTAGAGCAGTGCCGTTGGTGAATTTGTTAGTGAATGCCATAAGAGTAGTGTGGCTCCCCAAACGATGGGACCACGCCACTCCGCTACTTCCTCCTTCCTCTATTGCCGCTAAAATAGAGTGGCAGAACGAAGATGCCGTATTCAAGGCTGGAAAACATTTCAGTTGCTAGGCATTATCATCGTATTTTGAGAGCTACATTCGAAGACATGGTTATGGGGGATTATGGTTTATGATTATGGTTTATGATTATGATTATGATTATGATTATGGGGGGTTATGGGGGAAAAGTGCGTAAACATGGTTTGCTGCTAGGCTTGTGCATGGACTTTGCTTCTCACTCCCTTCCCTCTCATGCCAATCATTACAGCAATGTACCAGTGCTGCGATAGACCTGTAATATACCAATGCAGGTCCATGGGTTAATTAAGAGTTAGTTTTCACTTCATTGAGATCTTGAGCCTCTTGGCTTAGGATCCTGTGTAGGGGAGGGAAGGGACTCTTGTCAACTCATGTGATCAGAATTAGTGTTTAATATTTACCTTTAAGTGGTAAACCTCTGTAGCGTTGTAACATTCTAGCTACTGCTGATTTTTTTAAAACAAACACCCCAGTAGTTCAGGGGAGGAAATAGCAGCTGTGAGGGAAAATGGCACCAAAGTGGGTGGTACCTTTTGAAGCACAGCATACCTTCCCTGTGGAAGGCTAACTCACTTTGGCTGTATACAAGGCAGGAAACATCAGATAAAAGGTGGTTTGAGAAAGCACAGGGAAACCACAGAAAGTCAATGGATGGGCGGCTACATTATGTGGAAGCTTGGAAATAATCTCCTGCAATTGGGAGCCCAAACTGGAGCAAAAAGCCTGTGTAGAAGTCACCTAGTGTCTGAAGAGTTGCTTGGTATTTTTCTAGCCCTGGTTGTGCATAGTTTGCTCCAGTGACTTGGCTTATTGTATAGACCTTTAAATGGAGGGAAAATATCAATGGCCAGCAGGATGGATAAAAATTCATGATTCAACAAGAATAAAAATTTGAATTTAACCTGAACATACTTATCTTCTAAAAACAAATTCCTGTTTCATCAAATACAATGTTAAAGGTTGCCTTTCTTTTCAAAGAACTGTGGAGATCAGCTATGATGTATTAAAGTGTATCCTTCTAGAATAAAGCTTCCATTTACTTTTAAATCAGCATGTTAAATAGTTATAAGTATGCATACTTGTTTAGATATTATCTGAAGTACAAATGGAAATGCTGATTAAATCAGTGGTTCAAAACTGGTCTTCTCTTGGTAATTTAAACAATTTGAATTGCTTATTTAAATAATTGCACTCAAATTTATACTTGCCACAAATCCAGCCAATGGTAAGCATGTTTATTTTCATTAGTTTAAATGGAGAAATGTAAACGTGCTTAATTCTCCCATTTTCCCATTTCATTCCTAAATTAAATTATTTTGCTATCGTCTCCGTAGTATGCATGCTTAGTTAAGAATAAATACAGTTTTCTGTTCAGAATTACTAATGGTAATGCATGGTTGGGAGTATCTACCATGAGTTTGTCCCCATATTTACTTCAACAGCATGATCACTGGACCTAACAACATCAGTTATACCATCTCAGGTTTATTCACCATCTCAGGTTTATTCATCTCAGGTTTATTTGGGCCTTTGGAAAAAGCCCCGAAATCCGAAGTGGCATGCTACTTCAGATTCAGGTTTCCAAGTCACTTTGGTATGCTCCAGAAAGATTCGGAGCATACTGAAGTGATGGGGGAGGGGTGAGGAGGAGGCCAACCACCACCCTTAAACTCCCACCCCCACCTTTAAACCCCACCCCCACCCTACTTACCTGGTCAGGTGGAAGGCTGGAGCGGCCCAACGCCATGCTGGCCAACTGGCCGGCAGAGAGGACCTTCCCGCCGCCATTGCCGTTCAGACGCGGCTGGCATGGCTGGCCACCAGAGAGGGTCTTCCCTGCTGCTGTCTCTGGGGCCGGCGCGGTTTGCCAGCAGAGAGGGCCGTCGCCGGAGGCCAGCGGGCAGGAGGGAGGCTGCCTCCTCCAGCGGTAAGTGGGGGCGGGGTGGTGGGGTAAGGGTGGGAAATGGGTAAGTTTAAAGGGTCCTGCCACTTGCAAAAGGGCCCTTTAAACTTAATCCCCGGAGGCCCTGAAGCTTCCTGAAGCATTATGAATGCTTTGGAAAGCTTTGCTTCGGGATTCGGTAATCCCGAAGCTTTCTGGATTGGGCCCGATTTGGGTATTTTACCCAAATCGGATACCCGAAGCGCACACCCCTAGTTATATATGCTATTGTCAGCAATGCCCTTCCACACTCTACATTGAACAGACATATCCATCTCTATGCAAAAGGATAAATTGACATGAATCTGACATTAGAAATGACAGCACTCAAAAACCAGTGGAAAAACCTTTTAATCTTCCAGGACATCCCATTGCTGAGCTAGAAGCGGCTGTCCTCACACAGAAAAACTTCAAGGGGAGATTACAATGTGAGATTGCTGAAATGGAGTTCATTCGCAAATTCAGAACAATGGGATACCCCACCCCACCCTGTGGGCTGAATAGAGATTTAGGATACTTACCTCACTACAGATGATATTTTCTGCTCTAATCAAGCTGGGCTGTAACATTGTATCTTTACATCTTTCTTCACTATATCCTTCTCATCTAATCAAACTGCACTATACCTTTGCATCAAGATTCCCTTCCTTGTAACACCCCACCCATCTGTTGGGGATATAAAGGCTCAGAAATCTCCATTTCTATTCATACCTTGAAAATTTATACCCTGAAAATCTCGTTGGTCTGTAATGTGCCATTGGACCCAAATCCTGGATTCAGTCAATATATTTTGTCTTGATTGTTCGCAGATCTGAGCCACTATGCTACATTAGCCCCTTAGTTTTTGAAATTCATTTGACGTGTGACATGTCGTAGTGCCTTGTTAAGGGAAAAAGAGAAAAATATTTTTCAAGGGAGCAGCTGTGTGTGCTTTTCTATATTCATAGCCATTTTTTTGGAAAATGCACCTGACAAAAATAGTTATATACTTTTTATTCAGCCTTGAGCCTCAGCTGGTTTAGGAGGAAGGTGAGCTTACAAATATTTTAAATAACAAACTTTTACTATGTCACAGTGGAAAGTGCCTTGTGATTTTAGGAGTGTCTGCTATTTCAGTGTACACAGTCATCAATGATATTATACAGCTGGAAACATAAATACATTATAAAACACAAGTTCTTAAATCAATGAACATTATCTAGGAAAAAGATTATTCCAGTTGGGAGATACAAGATTGATCGATTCAGGTTTTGCCATTTGTTTTTCTCAAATGTTACTGACTAGTGTTTTCAGTTAGCGACAGCTAACCAACCAGGAATTTTATTCATGTTTTCTCTGGAACTGTCATACTCTCCAAAAGGCAAAGAAAAAAAATATAAGGGGTTATGTAGCATGCCAACAATTCTGCAAAAAACATAAGAATTTGGATAGAAGTACTGAAAGTAGCTAGAGTATTCTGTCAAAACGTGTGTGTTCTGGGGGTTTTTTTGTTCTTGTTCCTAAATTTTAGTTCCAAGAAACCTCTTCTATAAAGGCTGATAAAATGTCACCAAAGGTTGAAAAGGAGAATCAGTATGTTTAAATTGTCATTGCACTTTTTGTGTCAAAGAAATGAGGTGTGTGTGTGTGTGTACACACGCATACACACACATGCAATCACGCCCCCCCCCCTTTTGAATAGTTTCATTCCAATCAGCAGTGTAATTGGAATGCAACCACAGTCCGGAGGACGAAAGAGAATTTTTGGCAAGAGGCAGCAAAGCAGTTGGGAGATTTACTTAGATTAAAGCATAGTCTATTCATTATCAGCACAAAACATATTAACAACAGTGTAGCATTGTGTTTCTACAGCTGGGACCTATTTTTAATGATTATATTTTTTGTATAATACATGTAAACAGCTGAGAACCAATGAGGCAAATCTATGTTAATGACTTTCTGTAAAGGATTATTTTTGGTAGAAGAAGGGTTTTTTCCTCCTCCCAGTTGAGTTGTGTGAACTTTAATGGTACAAAATGTCTTTTCTATCTTGCCCTTTTCTCACCTGTCCTGATATTTGGAGTAATAAGAACACTTTCCTGCAGTTTACATTGTTTTTCTCCGGTAATATCACCAGAAAGCAAGAGGATTAGAAATCATAAACTTAGTTTTGGACAAACATTTCTTTTAATAATTGTTACCGATTGTTTCCACAGCATTAGTAATAACAATAATGCAATTTTTCTTATGAGAGCTTTGTGTGTTGCAAGCACATTAGAGTTTTGACAGATAGGAAGTCTTTATAGTTGCTCTTGACTTTTTCAAAAGTTTCTTTTTTAAATGTGAAATTGAAGCTCCGTTTGTATGTATAATGTAAGAAGATAAGCACTGGTAGTTAAATCTTTAAAGTTCTTATTAGTTAATGTATTATATGGTTTCGTAAATTTGTAATGACCAGTGGCTAAATACAATAAAACTCTACTATTTACTGCTATTTAGTTAAATCTTAATATGTTACATCTAAGGCAGTTTTACAACGGTAGGAAGTATCGGTGCTAAATGAAATCTATCATCTCTTAGTTGCTCCAATCAGTGTTGTAAAATCCAAGGCATTTAGGTGCCCCGGCTCTCAAACGTGATGCCACAGCCCAGAAATTTAAACACAGCCTGTTTTCTCTAGAGCTTTGAAATATTT
The DNA here is from genome assembly GCF_028583425.1 of Eublepharis macularius. NCBI lineage: Eukaryota > Metazoa > Chordata > Lepidosauria > Squamata > Eublepharidae > Eublepharis > Eublepharis macularius. Next base: position 13,096,999 of record NC_072793.1, on the reverse strand, counting down.
CCCAGCCTAGTTTAGTAAGAAAAGCTTGACTGTGATTTCCTTTGTTGAAATATCATAAAAGGTTTTTGTATGCACAAGAAGTAAATCTTACAGTGTTAGTTCACCAACTTTCCAAATTGAACATATTGTGCAACCATTCAGTTGAAAAATCATTAAAGCTAGACCCCTAAATTAATCCTCTAGAACAATATTTATTCAGTTAAAGGTTCAACAAAATATTTTCCCGTGAAGTATTTTTCAAAATGTAGGATCTACAAAAGCAGAGAAAAATCAGAGGAGAGTTTGCTGTTTCAAAGTTGCTGCTGCTTTGGTCAGAGTACAGAAGCTGACATAAGTAATTATAATGCTGCATTGTGCTTTTCTAATTGGGAAAGTAGCGCCGTACTATGCCAGTGCTTTGGGAACTCCATTCATGAGCTTTCCCTCTCTCAGCAGAGGGAGGGAGAGACCTCAGAATACGCACAAAGCGTGCTTATACAGGGTACCTGTGAAGCTGGTAAAGCTGTGGGAAGGAGGGGAAAGGAAAATATAGCAGGATTCTGGTTGATGATCTTCTGCACCATTAGCATATGTGCTGCCGAAGTGACCATATTCTGAATATTTATTTTCAAGGCAGGAATTAAGCCTGAGAACACAGAGCAGAATTTACAGTGAGCTCACTCTGATCCATTTTTCAAGATCCAGATGTGAGGGCTGTTCAAGAGTTTCCTTTCTCTTCTTGTTGGTTTTCAGTAGTACTTCCTGCCTTCTTCCATCAGAAGTAATCCAAATGGCCTTTCTTGCTTTCTCTGCATATTCTGCAGAAACAACAGTTTCTGAAAGTACTCTTCTCCCCCGTCTTTTCACCACTTTCAAGGAAAGTTGCATAGAGAGAACTCGTGTGTTTTTGATGGAGAAAACAGATTAGTGTCAGGTGCTCACCTGTCATATTCAAATTCAACACCCCCTGCAGCTGGAGCCAGGCAGCCGAAGCTGATGCTGTTGGGGTGATTCTGTTATTTGAACCTGGGGTGGGAAACTGAGAATAGGAGGTGTTTGTTTCTGTTGTAATCTCTCCCAAGTCTGGGAACCTGCCTGACCTTGAGAAGTCCATGAATCACACAGCCTGTTTCCCTACTTGCAGAGTTAGAGGACTGTTAGGAGAAAGGGAGGGGGCATTAGAAGTAGCCTTGGGGAACCTATTTCTGCTTGATACTTGTCTGTAGCTGCCAATCCTAGCAAGGACGGTATAAGTGTATGATACTGGCATCTTATCAATAAAGAACTTTTACTCTTGAAGCGAAGTCTGTTGAGAGGTGCCTGGCATCCTTACAATTAGTCTCCCAAGATACCTGATGTAGACCAAGTGGGAGATGCGCTAACTGCAGTTGCATGTTTTATTTGCAAGATTAATCAACTCTGATTGTTCAATTAAGACAATAAGCTTCCTCCAGGAAAAAAAAACCTGATAGTGGTGCACAAAACAGTTTAAAAACTATTTCAGATCTTTAAAATGAGCATAATGACAAGCAAAAATGGTAACGTTCTGCTAGCTGAAAGCCCCCCATGAACAATTCTGCCTTGCACAGTATATTAAAAATTAAAAGTGGACACCTTCCTGACATTTTAAGGACCATTCCATAATGTGTCGATTACCGTTGAAGAAGGTGCTGATCAGATAAACAGAGACACCACATGGGTTTGGGGCTAATAGGCTGGAACTTAATTGTGACAGTCAGAGGTACTATGACTCAGAGCAGAACTACAAGTGACAAAAGGCACAGATTGGACACTTGTCAGCTTCCCTCAAGTTTTGATGGGAAATGTAGGCGTCCTGGTCTCGCAGCTTGGCCCTCCGACTGCTGTCCAGTGGACTTTTCAACTGTCACTTGTCCAACATTCCACCAAGCTGCCTACATTTCCCATCAGAACTTGAGGGAAGCTGACAAGTGTCCAATCTGTGCCTTTTGTCACTTGTGGTTCTGCTCTCAAACAAGGTAAGTGGTTACAAACACTACAGCTTTAGACTACTTCTCCCTGAGTAAACTTCTTCATTTTGTTTGTGTTAGTAACTGTTTGTCCTGTCCTAGTCATTTATATAGAGGATTCATGCTTGAAAGACTCAGGATGGAATTGACACCCGCCTCTCCGGGTCATCCCCTCCCCTCTAGGCTTTCCTTTAAATAGAATTCCCAGTTTGATTCCCATTTACATATCTGAACAAATGCACTGTGACTCATGAAAGCTCATCTTGAAATAAATGTTGTTGGTCTTTAAGGGGTGCCAATAGCCTTCTGTTTTATTTTTTGATATGGACTATCAAGGCTGTCTCTTTGCAATCACATCATAGAACCTTTCCGTTGCTCAGCAGCTGTCCTTCGCATCTCAAGCCCTCAGGGGCTGACAAGAGGTGAGTCCCAGGAGTGAGACAATTGATGTTTTAACTCATTCCCTACTAGGGTTGCAAGTTCCCCGCTGGGGTGGGCGATCCTCTGCTCCCGCCCTCCACCCCTCACCCCCGCTTACCTGGCTGGCGAGGGGAAAAGGTGGGGGAATGAACCTTCAGGCATGCTCCTGGGCGCCGTGGTGCTTTCCTGCATGCTGCAACTGCCTGGATCGGGCTGCTGCAGAGCGCAGTAGCGCTCCTGTACTCCACAGCAGCCAGATCTGTTCTGAAGCAGCCTGAATCGGGGCTGATTCAGTCCAAATTGTGCCACTGCAGAGTGCAGCAGTGCTCCTGTGCTCCACAGCGGCCCAATCCGGGCTGAATCGGCCCTCTGTGGAGTGCAGGAGTGCTCCCAGGGTGACCTGCGGCCTGTGTGATAACGTTACTTCCTGGAAGTGATGTCATCATGCAGGCCGGGAGTGTGTATGCACATGAAGGGAAGAAGGCAAGGTAGGTGCCTGGCCTCAAGCCTCCTGCCTGGAGGGGGGACGGGACCTGGCAACCCTATCCCCTACTTAAAGCCAAATGGGACGTTAATTTTTTTTCACGAGTTTACTGTAGAGCCAACTCGTGTTCCCTGCAGCCACACAGCAGCTGTGGGAAATGGCTTCTGGAGGAAAAAAGGAGAGTCCAGATGAGCTTGCGATACCGCCATGAGGGGGGAGGAGAAGTGGAAGGGCTCCTGCCTTTACCTCAAGCCATTTTCAAGTGCAAAAACACCCCTGGCGAGTTGGGGGGGGGGGAGTTGTTTCCCTGTTTTTGTAAGGATCTTCCCAAGAAATTTACAAAAGACTCTACTGGTTGGTTTTTTGAAGCTTTATTGTAAAGATCTAGTGTCGTGATATTACGAAGGCTTTGTTAGGAATAAGGCACATGCGAAACCCAGTCACACACATACTTCAGAGATAACTAGTTTCCCCCCCTTTGGGGGGGTTGGGCATTCAGGCTTAGAGCACGCAAGGCCAATCTGCCAGGCTCCCAGCTGCACAACCTTGAAAGGGAAACTGCAAGCTAACCTTGGGAGAGAAACCCAGCTGCACCATCCCCCTCCCTTGGGACAGATGGCAGATGCCAACATCCTGACAGGGTTTTTTTCCTGCTCCACTTTGAGGACTTGTGTGCATGAAACAATGAAAACAGGGAAATAACTCCCCCAGTGCTCGATGTATTGTCGAAGGCTTTCACGGCCGGAGAACGATGGTTGTTGGGGGTTTTCCGGGCTGTATTGCCGTGGTCTTGGCATTGTAGTTCCTGACGTTTCGCCAGCAGCTGTGGCTGGCATCTTCAGAGGTGTAGCACCAAAAGACAAAGATCTCTCAGTGTCACAGTGTGGAAAAGATGTAGGTCATTTGTATCTACTCAGGAGGGGTGGGGTTGAGCTGAGTCATTCTGTAAGAGTTTCCCAGGGTGTGGAATGCTAATGGCGGGAGGCTTCACTGTCTCCTGAGGAGGTTCTTTTGCATATGGATTGGTACTTGATGTGCTAATCTTCTCTGCAGGGCTATTGTCGGGTGTGGAGTGTTTTGTTGGCCTGGTGTTTTTCAGAACCGGAGCCCATGCTCTGTTCATTCTTAAGGTTTCTTCTTTCCTGTTGAAGTTTTGCTTATGCTTGTGAATTTCAATGGCTTCCCTGTGCAGTCTGACAAAGTAGTTGGAAGTGTTGTCCAGTATTTTGGTGTCCTGGAATAAGATACTGTGCCCTGTTTGAGTTAGGCTATGTTCAGCCACAGCTGATTTTTCAGGCTGTCCAAGTCTGCAGTGTCTTTCATGTTCTTTTATTCTTGTCTGGATGCTACGCTTTGTGGTCCCGATGTAAACTTGTCCACAGCTGCAGGGTATACGGTATACTCCTGCAGAGGTGAGGGGATCTCTGCTGTCTTTTGCTGATCGTAGCATCTGTTGTATTTTTCGGGTGGGTCTGAATACTGCTTGAAGGTTATGCTTTTCCATAAGCTTTCCCATCTGATCAGTAATTCCTTTGATATATGGCAAAAACACTTTTCCTGTAGGTGACTGTTTTTCCTTGGTTGTTTGATTCATCCTGGGTTTGATTGCTCTTCGGATTTCATTTCTGGAGTAGCCATTTGCCTGAAGTGCGTGGTTTAGATGATTAATTTCCTCATTGAGAAAGCGCGGCTCACATATCCGTCTTGCACGATCCACTAATGTTTTCATTATGCCTCTTTTCTGTCAGGGGTGGTGATTGGAGTTTTTGTGTAAGTACCGATCAGTGTGAGTTGGTTTCCTGTAGACCTTGTGACCTAACTGAAAGTTTGCTTTGCGGATGACCAAGGTATCCAGGAATGAGAGTTTTCCCTCACTTTCTTTCTCCATTGTGAATTGTATGTTCAGGTGGATGTTGTTGAGATGATTCAAAAACTCCCTCAATTCTTCCTCCCCATGGCTCCAAATGATGAATGTATCATCCACAAACCGGAACCATACACTGGGTTTGTGGGGTGCTGATTCTAGAGCTGTTTTTTCAAAATGTTCCATGTAGAAGTTTGCTATAACTGGGCTGAGTGGGCTCCCCATGGCCACCCCATCCATCTGTTCATAGAATTCGTTGTCCCACTGGAAGTAACTGGTTGTCAGACAATGATGGAATAAGGCTGTTACATCCTCTGGGAAAATCTGATTAATCAGTGCAATAGTGTCTTTTACTGGAACCTTGGTAAACAGGGATACAACATCAAAACTGACAAGTATGTCTTGTGGATTGAGTTTCAGAGAACTGATTTTGTTGATGAAATCTGCTGAATCTTTGATGTAAGACGAGGTTTTCCCGATGTGGTCCTGCAGGAGATCTGCCAGATGTCTAGCTAATTCATATGTCGGTGAACCAATGGCACTCACAATGGGTCGGAGTGGGACTGAATCTTTATGTATTTTGGGGAGTCCATATAGTCTAGGTGGCTGTGCTTCAGTCTTGCATAGTTTTCTGTGCGTGTCGGGATGTAGTGAGGAATTCTTGATCAGCGCATTTGTTAGCCTGGTGATTTTGCAAGTGGGATCTCGTTTTAGTTTTTTGTAGGTGGAGGGGTCCAGGAGTTCCTTAATCTTCTTTTTGTATTCCTCCGTTTTCATGATCACTGTAGCATTGCCTTTATCAGCTGGTAGAATGATGATGTCTGGATCTGCATTGAGGGTCTTGATGGCATTTCTCTCCTTGCGTGTTATATTGCTGGTGGGAAGCTTTGCCTTTCGTAGAATCCTGGCTGTCTCTCCTCTTATTTCCTCAGCTTCCTCTTCAGGTAGATGACGGATGGCAGCTTCTACATTTGCAATGATGTCTTCCACAGGAATTCTGGTGGGGGTGACTGCAAAGTTTCCTCCCTTTGCCAAGATGGAGGTTTCTTCTGGTGAGAGTTGACGGTCTGTCAGATTGATGACAATGCGTGCATTGTCGAGCATTGGGCTTGTCTTTCTTTTTTCCTGTAGTTTGTTAAACTTCTGCTTCTGTCTGGATGTGTGGTTGGTAAACACTTGTTCCATCTTCCTGTAGGTGAGATTATCGACCTTGTCCCAATCCTGACTTCTCATTTTATGGCTGGTGTTGATATGCAAGCAAAATAGCTCCTTGTCTGTGGCAGCAAGTTCTCTGCGGGTAGTGTGGATTCTCTCACGTAAGAGGGCCTGTTCTAGACGGTCATAAATGCGGTTCGCCTGTGTGGTTTTGAAGATTCTTTTAGTTGTGAGAAAAGATGGAATGGTTCTTGTGTCCCTGCAGCGTAGAAGAAAGGTCAAAGAACAGAGTAGATGTGCTTTCTTGTTCCGAAGTGTTTCCAATCTTCGGGTCTGTTGGAATGTTTCCTCCCCGTAGAGGTGTTCGATGTATTGTCGAAGGCTTTCACGGCCGGAGAACGATGGTTGTTGGGGGTTTTCCGGGCTGTATTGCCGTGGTCTTGGCATTGTAGTTCCTGACGTTTCGCCAGCAGCTGTGGCTGGCATCTTCAGAGGTGTAGCACCAAAAGACAAAGATCTCTCAGTGTCACAGTGTGGAAAAGATGTAGGTCATTTGTATCTACTCAGGAGGGGTGGGGTTGAGCTGAGTCATTCTGTAAGAGTTTCCCAGGGTGTGGAATGCTAATGGCGGGAGGCTTCACTGTCTCCTGAGGAGGTTCTTTTGCATATGGATTGGTACTTGATGTGCTAATCTTCTCTGCAGGGCTATTGTCGGGTGTGGAGTGTTTTGTTGGCCTGGTGTTTTTCAGAACCGGAGCCCATGCTCTGTTCATTCTTAAGGTTTCTTCTTTCCTGTTGAAGTTTTGCTTATGCTTGTGAATTTCAATGGCTTCCCTGTGCAGTCTGACAAAGTAGTTGGAAGTGTTGTCCAGTATTTTGGTGTCCTGGAATAAGATACTGTGCCCTGTTTGAGTTAGGCTATGTTCAGCCACAGCTGATTTTTCAGGCTGTCCAAGTCTGCAGTGTCTTTCATGTTCTTTTATTCTTGTCTGGATGCTACGCTTTGTGGTCCCGATGTAAACTTGTCCACAGCTGCAGGGTATACGGTATACTCCTGCAGAGGTGAGGGGATCTCTGCTGTCTTTTGCTGATCGTAGCATCTGTTGTATTTTTCGGGTGGGTCTGAATACTGCTTGAAGGTTATGCTTTTCCATAAGCTTTCCCATCTGATCAGTAATTCCTTTGATATATGGCAAAAACACTTTTCCTGTAGGTGACTGTTTTTCCTTGGTTGTTTGATTCATCCTGGGTTTGATTGCTCTTCGGATTTCATTTCTGGAGTAGCCATTTGCCTGAAGTGCGTGGTTTAGATGATTAATTTCCTCATTGAGAAAGCGCGGCTCACATATCCGTCTTGCACGATCCACTAATGTTTTCATTATGCCTCTTTTCTGTCGGGGGTGGTGATTGGAGTTTTTGTGTAAGTACCGATCAGTGTGAGTTGGTTTCCTGTAGACCTTGTGACCTAACTGAAAGTTTGCTTTGCGGATGACCAAGGTATCCAGGAATGAGAGTTTTCCCTCACTTTCTTTCTCCATTGTGAATTGTATGTTCAGGTGGATGTTGTTGAGATGATTCAAAAACTCCCTCAATTCTTCCTCCCCATGGCTCCAAATGATGAATGTATCATCCACAAACCGGAACCATACACTGGGTTTGTGGGGTGCTGATTCTAGAGCTGTTTTTTCAAAATGTTCCATGTAGAAGTTTGCTATAACTGGGCTGAGTGGGCTCCCCATGGCCACCCCATCCATCTGTTCATAGAATTCGTTGTCCCACTGGAAGTAACTGGTTGTCAGACAATGATGGAATAAGGCTGTTACATCCTCTGGGAAAATCTGATTAATCAGTGCAATAGTGTCTTTTACTGGAACCTTGGTAAACAGGGATACAACATCAAAACTGACAAGTATGTCTTTTGCAGGGTGTTATTCTCACACCCCTATGGAACCGCACCTGCATTTGTGGATTACCTACAGTGGAGAACCTTTCCCACTATCTACTTTATTGTCCATTATATAGTGTACCCAGAACTAAATTCTTGGCCAGAATCCTATCAGTCACAAACACATATTCTGAAATTGAGAAGATTGTGTTTTTGTTATCCGATACTGATAATCATGTGTCCTATAGAGTCTCTCAGTTTGCACTCGCAGCCAAAAAGATAAGATCTAAGGTGGTACTGAATGAAGCTGTTTCATGATTCCTGGGATAGTTTGGCATACTGTACTGTTTTAATTAATTTTAAGTAGCCTTTACAAACTGTGATAATGGATTTAACTGTTCATTAGTCGATGTTTGGTAAATTGTGACGGCCTGTGGCTATAGACAATAAACTCTCCTTGGACTTTGGACTCCTAGTCAAGAGCAAGGCTTCAGGGTGCAATGGGGCTCTGCAGCAACACCAGAAATAAGAGGAAGCTGGAAATGGCAGCTCCTTGGCCAATACAGCACACTTAGCTGATAATTCTGGAACAGAAATTTCAACATCTCCTCCTTGGTTGAGAGCTGGGCTTAGGGACATGTATTTGGTTATAATATGGACAAATCCACACTCACTCATCTTCCGCTTATCTTGCGCTGTCGTAGCAATCGCCTTTATTCCACTACCAGGCTGTGAATCCTCACATCCACCCTTCTGGTGCGTCTTCATGGCGCAATCAGTTCTCCACACGCCACCGAATAAAGCGTTACCGTGGGCGGTTCCATCCTCTGCCATCAGAATTGACGGTGCACGTCAATTCCCTTTTTTTTAAAAAAAGGGGTCAATTATCCAGTATACCGATATCTTGAAGAAGTGGCAATGTTTCCCGCACCTGCCATTCACTGGAGACGACCGTTGTGGGAAATACAGGATTGCTCAGCTTAGCACCTCGCACTCTTGAAAATTGGGGAACTCAATAGGGAAACGTTCCCTGTGTGACATGCGCATGCTCCGGTGACCGTTTCTTTTCCCGCGCAAACCGCTGCTCACTATGGGTGGTTTACCGGTATACCGACCATTATGCACTGTCTAAAAAAAAGGGAAGAAAACGGATTTCCACGAATATCACGTGGTTTGGAGGGAAGGCGCAATAGTGGTGCGGTGATGGCGGGGAACATGCGGAATGGGAAAGCGTGTGAGTATCTGCATGAATAGCGCGCCAATTGCAAAAAAGCCGTGGAAACAAATAGGTAGTGTGGATTCGGCCTATGCTACTGTACTGGGACACGGAGAATATTAAAAGCTGTGATTTCCTTCTAGCAATGAATGGTAGCATTTGTTCAATAAATTGCATGTTCTCTTTAGGGAGGGGCCAGGGCTCAGTGGCAGAACATCTCTTTGGCATCCAGAAGGTCCCAATTTCAGTCCTCGATATTTCCAGTTAATGGATCTGGTGTTGTGATGTGAAAGACATCTGCCTGAGACCATGAAGAGTAGCTGCCAGTCTGAGTAGAAAAAATTGACTTTCAGGGACCAAGGGTCTGATTCAGCATAAGGCAGCTTCATGTGTTCCTATGCTTCATGTATTCTCTTGCTTTCTTTAGCATCTCAAAATGGTTTTGGAAATGGGTTAATTTTATTTAATTGGGTGACAGTGGATTGAAATTCCTTATCAGTTTTTCCTGGTAGAATGCTTGTGGATGAGGAGGCAAGGCCATGTAATGTTTTGCATTTAAATAGTTTAAATATTATTTCTCCTTGCTAATGTGTGTTTTTTAAGTTGTTGCTGTTAGTTAAAATGTAGGCCTCTGAATAAAGGAGGCAGGATAGATGGATGAGTAGAATGAAATCTGATTGGACAGTAGCAGTGTCTTGGGGGACAGAGTGAACTGCACTTTTTAAAGTAACTGTTCTAAGAGAAAGTATGTATTCTGGGCAAAGCAGGTAAACTCGTGCATAAACCTGAAATAGGGCTGCCAGTCCCCCAATGCAGGCAGGAGATCTCCCCACCCCCCGTTGCCACTCACCTGGCCAGCAAGGGGGGGGGGAAGACCCTGCAAAGCAGTCCTGGGAAGCAAAAAACTTCCCGGGCTAACCACAGGGACGACAGTGTCACTTCGGGAAGTGATATCATCACACCCATTGGTGAGCATGCTCCCGCGCTTCATAGGGGCCAAAAGTGTGAAGGGTGGGAGCATGCATTCCGAGCGCATGCGAAGAGACCGACAAGGTAAGTGCCAGGTTGCCTCCCCCTCCCACCAAGAAGGTATTGGGACCTGGCAACCCTAACCTGAAACAGGTTTTATTCTAGTTCAGTCAGGCAATCTGTGTAAAGCCTGAACTGTTTGTGGTGTTTTGGTAAAAACAGGCGAGCTGTGTGCAGCCTGAGAGTGCCTGTGTTTCTGAAAGTAATTTATTCTTCCAAAATCAATGAAACTGTGTTTCTGAGAGAATCTGTATCTGTGTGCTGTTCAGAGAAATTATTCTAAGATAGGCAAACTGTGTGCACCTGAGAGAGAGAGCTTGTGTGTATCTGAGTGAGAGATTGATCTAATTAAATTAGGCAAGCTGTGTGGAAAGGCCTGAGTGAAGCTAAGTCTGTGTAGAGTTTATTCTATTAGGAAAGACCTGTGTGGAAAAGTATTTTGTGTGACTGATTCTGTGTAAATGCCTTAAAAAGAGAGAATTCTGTTTAAACCACCAGGCTTAAGAAGTATTCTGAAACCAGTATGCCTATCATAATGCTACAACCAAGAAGCTTATGTACCTACTAATAAAATCTACTTTTGTTTAAGAAAAAAAGATCACTTTTACCTCACAAACACCCACATGTGCTGATCATTCTATCAAGCTATTTATTAAAAAGCCTTCCTATATTGCAAGTTACATCAAGGAGGTCTTAAGGCGAAAGCTTTGGGGGCGGCAAAAAACTTTTGTGAGAGGGAAGCAGCAATATAAAGATCACACAAACTCACAAGGGGACAGCTTGAGGTAAAGTAGAGAACACCTAAGCTCTGTATGAGTAGAAATATAAGGAGTGTTTATTAAGACTAGAGCCCTCCTGAAGTATAAGTTTAAGGTAAGGTAAGGAGGAGCTGGATTTAAGATCCAAAACCAAAGGGTACAAGGTTTGAGAAATGAACTGAAGGTGTAAAAAGGTTATCAAACTAAGCTAACCATTACTGGGTGGATAAAAGCTAAAAGTTGGTGGTAATATTTAAAAACATCTGCCCAACCAGTGTGTTAAATTTAAGGTCTTAGCTTCTCTCAAATAGTTGTAATATCACAAACTTTCTTTGCAAGACAGAGTTAGATAGTAACAGTGTGTCTGGAATTATCAGTGTCAAGAGCATGGAATGGTAAACAGCATGTTCTTAGCACCACATACTGACCAACTGAACTTATTTTTGTTCTGAGGTGATGCCTCAGCTGTGCCAACAAACGATCCAGCACCGTGATCTCAAGAATGTTCTGTTTCATCTTGAGGTATGGGAAATTGTTACAGTTGTAGGTAGAATGTTGGGCAGTGTGCATTTGTGTCAAATTTGTGTTGGTAGGACTTTCTAGTTAGACCCTGAACATGAGTAGAATGCCGTGTCTCGAATCAGGAAGAAAAAATGTCCCAGGTGAGATTGGATTGCCTTCATTTATATAGTATTGCTTGCCCTTTCTTCCATTTGTCAACTGAAATTATGCAGATACCTTTCTGTAGAATACCTGAATTATGCTTTTGGCAAATGAGATCTGAATTATATGTGTTAAGCTGTATAGGGTCAGTGTTTGCATAATACTGCCTTATAATAGTTGGTTAGATTTGATAGCTTTCCAATCCTTCGCAAATTGTATGTCTGGGAAATGGTAAAAACTACTAGCACCTTCAGCTTTTCTCTGTATAACACTTCCAGACTTAGGTTAACAAAACTTAAATGTCTGCCAACTCTCTCTCTTAACTTCATGTTAAAAAAATAACACTGATAACAGTTCTCTCAGTTTCTTCAAAAGATCCAGTGTCTTTTGTTTGTGCATATAGGCCGTTGGTTAGCAGTCAGAACTGCAAGTGTGTCCATTGTTTCGCAAAGGGAAGAAAATTGTGCATTAATTAGAGATTAATTTAAAACTTTTATTTGGTTGCTTAAATAGAAATTTTAGTTTTGTATAGAAATTATATTTTCTCTCCTTATTGTAAGCTATCCAGGCACTAAAAGGACAGGGAAAATTTTTACCGGTTAAGGTGCTGCTGATGGCGTGGTATTAACTTTTGCAGGTTGCAAAGCTCATCTTCTAAGCCCAAGCTAAGAGAGGCATGTTATATGTAGTGCCCCTCGAGGATATTTGTGAAGCTGCATGCAAAAATCCCAGGATTGTAGTCACTGTTAGGAATAGGTACTTTAGTGTAATGGGAAACAAGGATTTTTTTTAAAAAAAGGAATGTGTGATGGAGAAGATGCTGTTGCTGAATTGGAGGAGATGGAAAGCGAGTATAAGGGTTTCAGTGGCACCATGCTATCTGATAAGAGAGATGAATTATTTTGCCAGTAGAGTGTTGGAGAAAAGTGAGAGCACAGAGGATGAGAAGGGAGTTTATGGGTATTGAAAGTAAATGGCTGTGATGGATTCATAGCAGACAGCTGTTATTTTCTTTTGGTTTTTTCCTCTTGGTTACACAAAGTTTTTGCTTGGCTTCAAGCATATGTAATTTATTCATGGAATTATATGTATTTACTTCACTTATATTCACTTATATTTCCCCCCAATGAGGACCCAAAGTGGCTCACATTGTTCTCCTCTCCTCTAATTTATTCTCGTACCATCCCTGTGAGATATAACAACAACAACAACAGTAGCAACAGGGTGCTTATATGCTGCTCTTCTAAACAGATTAGTGCCCACTGAGAGCAATGAACATAGCGTTATTATTATCCTCACAATACAGCTGGGGAGCTGGAACTGGGAGGAGTAGTTTCCCCAAGGCCACCTGCTAAACTCGTGGCAGTAGAGGGATTCGAACCAGCAGAGTGCTGACTCGCAGACCAACCACTTAACAGGTTAGATTGAGAATGTGACTGGCCCAAGGTCACCCAATGAGATTGACTGGGTTTGTGCAGTGAAGATGAGAAAACCCTAACAATTTCACCAAAGCAGCATATCAAAGGCACCAAGTGTCAAGACAGACAGAGACTAATAGGCTAGGAATTTTTAAAAAGACGCTTCCACGTTCCTCAAAAGCCTATACTGAAGTGTTCATGTGTGAGTTTTTGGCACAGCATTATTACTTTCTTTATCATAAGTAATTAATTTTCAGTTTAAAATTAAATAATTTGCGCATTGTAGGCGGAGTATCAAAGGGCAAGGCTACAAAACACGACACAGTGACAGCTTGTTGGAAATGAAAAGGCTACAGCTTTATTGGTTTACAGCTTATGGAGCCCTGGCATTGCACAGGGGCCGTCGTCACACGGGCATCTCTTCCGTTAAATTTACAGCATATAGCGTCCTACCTGTTATTGGCACAGTAACGTTTCTTTGGGTCACCTAACGGCTCTTCGCGCCACCAGCTGTCCACACCGAAGCACTCTGTTCTGTTCTCTCGAACCGCGCAGAAGCAGCTCCTCCCCCCCCTTTTTTTTTATTATTCTGGCGTTTAATTCCGCTATAACGGAATAACAGCATATAAACATTCCATTAGAGCAAAACATTACGACCCTTTTGTTTTTCCAACTTTGAAATTATATAAATAGCCCTTTGCCCGCAGAAAACTCCCTGTCTGGCGTGATCCCCATCGCTGAAGACTCTGCCATGGCGATTGAGTCATTTTTACTTCAGCAGAAAGTTTGCATTGTGTTATGTCGTTATGGCATTATAAGGACATAATAAAATTTTAAAAACCCGAGTCGCAGGAAGAAATGGATTCTGGGATTGAAGGGAGGGCATAGGACATTGCGAGGCGAAATACATCGATGTGAGGCATTCACACTGAGGCACAAAATAGCGCGACTATCAAGCACAAAGCAGAAGAGAGAAAATCGCTACAGTGTTGGAATAAGGTGGGTGTTTGCGGGGAAATAGCGCCATTTTAGCGCTAAATAAAAGCCCGTGTGATGACGGCCATTGTGTGGATCCAAGCATTTGACTGATCCACTTTCTGGCTGATGACCACCCTCACCCCCCAGCTCGCCTGCTGAAAGGGGAACTGCAGGATGCAGGATTGCACATTGGTGCAAACCTCTGGTGGGTCCCCCTGCCACCTGGGAGTGAGCATACCCAAACAGCCTGTGAGCCGGGCTTGTCACTGCAGTGCCTTACCCCCAGGATCCCTTAAGGGGACCCCTAAGTACAGGGAAACTGGGCTCGCAGTTTCCCAAAAGGATCTAGGCCCATCGCCAAAACTGCCGTCTCTCGAAGTTGTGAATCCAGCCAAGCCTTTAACAGATAGCCCAACAATCATATAGAGCGGGGGATGGGTAGGAAGTCTGAGCAATGAAGAACGCTGGTAGCTCAGCTGGCTCCTAGATAAATACCCAACAGGTTGATCAGAGGGAAGACTTCACCCTCTAGGTCCGCCAGCAGGGTCCTGCCCCTGCCAGAGGGCCTAGAGGGTGAAGTCAGTGCTGATTGGCTGGCTGGGCATTTCAAAACTGAAAATGCCTGCTTGTCTCCTGGGAGCCATTGGGCTTGGAGAAGATGGCAGTTGCCATCCATGGACCCACAAACAAAGCCGCAGGTAAGTCTGGAGATGGGGCTTCTTGCCTAAAAATCTGTGTCCCCCCCTTACCTTGGAAATCTCAGCTCCAGATCTTAGATGTTTGGAGGATGTACATTCTTAAGACAGAAAAGCAACCTGCACATGTTCAAATATTTTGTTGGTATTACCTACGTTCAGTGGTTGACTTTGCACTGAAAAGAAGTTCCAAAATTAAGCCACAATCGGATTTACCTGTAGTAACCATGAAACATTTCAAATGGTCCAGAGAAGCTAGTGCAATTGTGTTTAATTTTTTGCTATATTTTGTAGTTATGCAAATTCATTCATATTGTCAATGATTAAAAATGCAGGAAAGCATGAGGGATATTCCTTTGCACATTTCTCACCATGAAGCTTTTAAAAATCCAACTGGGAAAAATACTTAAGTGCTCCGGACAGCATAGCGAGACATCTTTTGAGGACCAGACAGTTTTCTCAGAGGGGCCAGCTGCATATAAGCACAACTTGTGATTCTAGTTAAGCTGTGATAAGTATAATGCTAAGTCGTCAAAAACTTTAGGCTTACAGATGGGAAATAATTTCACTTGCAGTGCACATTCACATACAGAGTAATGTTAGTAACTTATGCAAACACTTACACGTATTATGAAAAGTGATAAATCCCAATATTGAGCGCATAGAGGATATAATGCAAATCATAGTACTTGTTAATATGGACTGTATAGGTGTATCAGATTTTTCTTGTGGTGGTCTGGATTTTATCAGGTAAAGCAAATTGAATGTCAGCACCAAATATGCTCACCATATTCCAAAAGTAATTTAAGTGATTTATATAGCGTTACCAAAGAATGGTTCACTTTAGGGTATGCTCTTATCCTAGAAGGCAAGCTGCAGCTATGGCTTTTGTAAAAGAATCATTCTTATGCTGGGATTAATCTAATCAATATTCTCCTGGAATTTACACTTTCACTTTTTGCCCTACTGAAGGGAATCATATGATGCAAAAAATGTCTTTCCTCGTCCTCAAAGCAAACGAGTGCTTTGAAACTTCAGTTTTTTTTAGGAAAGATGTTTAGTTTCTGAAAACAAACCAGACACCTGCAGCGTCACAGGCCTGTCACAAAGTCATTTGACCCCTAATATTTTACCTCTTAAATGTATTAGACATAGTTTGTTCAGGGGCCATAACATTTTCAATCAACCTTTAAAAAAAATTTAGGGTAGCTGCTAAACCTTTTACGCTGTTCTTTCAGCGGATCCGTAGTGTAGGAGGCCCAAAGGATTTTCATGTGACCCAAGAATTTTGGGTAGATTTGGGAGAATCTCAGCTTGGCCGTGATGCTGAAACTTTAAATATGATGCCAACATACTAAAGGACTGGAAAGAGGGAAGCAACTTCAAAGGCAATGGCTTTATCTTTGAGAGTAAGTGCAACACACCCTGTGGCATAGCATCATGGAAATAATACACACATTATCAGCAACACATGCTCTCATATGCAAAGCTCTCCGTGGCCTTGGTCTGGCGTATCTATGGCCTCTCCACTTATGTTCCACCAGACAGCCCCCCAACCTTAAATGACTTCTCACTCACAACCATGAACCGGCCAGCGGAGTCACCAGCACAGGTACCAGGCCCTGCAACAGACCCAGATGCCAGCTCTGCCCCTATATCTACCCAGGGAATACAATTACAGGACCCAATGGCATCAACTACACTGTCTCTGGCTCTTACAGCTGCTCATCCTCCAATCTGATATATGCCCTCATGTGCCAACAATGTCCTTCTGCTCTGTACATTGGACAAACCAGCCAACCTCTACGCAAAAGAATAAATGGACACAAATCTGACATTAGAAATGGCAACGTCCAGAAACCAGTGGGAGAACACTTCAATCTACCAGGACATTCCATCAAAGACTTAAAGGTCGCTGTAGTTCAACAGAAACCTTTCAAAAACAAAATCCAACGGGAGGCTGCTGAACTGGAATTCATATGCAAATTTGACTCTGTCAAGCTGGGACTGAATAGGGACTATGAATGGTTATCACATTATCACAGGTAACAGATTTCCTTTACAGAGGCGGGGTCTGGAGGAGCTCAGTGGCACCTGGCGTGGGCTTTCGGGGACCACAGATCTCTTTGTCAGATGCATCTGGCAAGGAGAGCTGGGGTTATCGAAGGCTCATACTGCATTGGAATTGGCTGGTCTAGCTGTTTGGCTGCTACAAACTAACAGGGCAAACTCCTTTGAATCCAACTGATCCCTACACCAAAAGGAGATGTTTACATATACTAGCAAAGGAATGTTTTGGTTGCACCCTCCCCCCCCTAATTGCCTCTTCTCTCTCCTCCTCTTCTCCCCCCTCCTCTTCTATATTTGACCAGTCTCTGTATCATGCATCTAACGAAGAGAACTTGATTCTCGAAAGCTTATGCTACAATAAAATTGGTTAGTCTTAAAGGTGCTACTGGACTCTTTTTGATTTTGCCACCATGGCAGCTTCACTCATCTGAACAGAGCCTTCTGCAGGTGCCACCTTGCATCTGGGCCGCATCGATACATTTGCACTCACTGTGGGAGTGCCCACCTTATGGAATGGCCTCGCTGAAGAGGTCAGGAGAGCCCCCACTCTCCTGGCTCTCTGCAAGTGATGCAAAAATGAATTATTCAAGAGAGCTTTTTACTCAGATATAAGGGCTGTTCTGTAAGGTACACCAAAGAGATGCATCAGTAGGGAGAAGCTACTGTATATTCTCTGTTGCTTTAAGTATGATCCTACTGAGTAGTTCTATATTATTCTATATTATTTAATATTTCAGTCTTAGAACTACTACTGCTGTGTTCAGCATTTCTTCCTCTGTGTGTTGTATTGCTGCTGGTTTAAATCTTTGCACATTTGTATTTGTATATAACAACAACAACAACATTCGATTTATATACCGCCCTTCAGGACAACTTAACGCCCACTCAGAGCAGTTTACAAAGTATGTCATTATTATCCCCACAACAAAACACCCTGTGAGGTGGGTGAGGCTGAGAGAGGTCTGAGAGAGCTGTGACTAGCCCAAGGTCACCCAGCTGGCTTCAAGTGGAGGAGTGGGGAATGAAACCCGGCTTTTCACTTTAGAGTCTCTTGCTCTTAACCACAACACCAAACTGGCTCTCAGTGTAATATCCATTACGTTGTTTACTGAAGTATCCTTGAAACTAACTGTACTAGCTCGCACTTTGTAATCTGCCTTGAGTCTCAGTGAGAAAGGTGGACTATAAATTATGTTAATAATAAGATGCTCACATCAGCTGTTCATGAGGTGATGTTCTTGTGTATTTTAATAAGTTAACCACTGGAGTCTAGGCTTACTTTCAGCTGTTCTGTGTTGATAAGAAAGACTTTGTTGTGTTTCTGTGTTTAGCACCCTAAACTAACATTTCCGCTAGTTAATCTTCGATATGACCTGTTGTGATAGCCTGATTTCTTACTGTTATAGTGGGGGAGAAGGGAGAAATCAGTTTCTGTTTTGGTACATCCAGAAGTAGTGTTTTGGGGAGTGATTCTGAAAACTAGGATTCCTCAAAGAAGAAAAATCTAAAGAAAAATCTTTAGAGGTAGTTATAGAAGAGAAAGTGGTAGCTTCTGCATGGGTTTCAAATCTTTAGAAAAAGTGAACCTCAAAAGTCTTGACGTATGTTGTAATTTCAGTAACACTCGCTTTTGACTAGTGAGTCTTCCTCATTGTAAAAAATTACGGGTCATGGCTGGTGCTATGAATGTTACATTAACAACTAAACAGGATTAAATCAAAATGCATAGGGCATCATCAGTGATAGCAAGCTTACAAGGGCTTGAGACCCAATGTGTTGTAGTGGCTAGAGTGTTAGGCCTGAGAGGTTCAGGTTAAGATCAGCTTCTGCAATGGATGTTTGCTGCATGAGCTTGGGCCAATCGCGCTGGGAGGCCTCATGAGTGCCCCCAGCTAGCCCTCTACTGCTCTTCTTTTTGGTGATGTTGGGCGTCCTGAGTCCTCAGACCAACTACAGAATGGGGCTGCACCACCTTGTTCCTTCTCCTGTGACTGAGGAAGGCAGCTTCTCATAGCTGTCTCCCAACCACCATCATCAGTCCTCACAGGAACTCTCTTATGTAGGGTTGCCAGGTGCCCTCAATCTCCCAGCGGGGGATTGGGACCTGGCTCTTACCTTTGAGCAGGGGGGAGGGAACGTGTGTGTGAATCGCGCGCTCCCACAAGCGTGATGACGTCCCTTCCGGGAAGTGACGTCATCACACAGCCCTGGAGCGCGCCCACGCACTGCAGTGGTTTGGGTTGGGGGCTGCTGTGGAGTGCAGGAACGCTCCTGCCCTCCACAGCAGACCAAAATGCGCCCACGGAGTATGGGAGCACACTCCGCAGTGTCCCCAATCTGGACCAAAAAGGACCTGATCCTGGTGGCTGCTGCATGCAGGAGCGTGCAACACCACAGGGGAGCGCGCATGGAAGGTGCACCTCCCTGCTGGCCAGGTAAATGGGTGTGGAGGTGTGGGGGCGGGGGAATTCCCCGCCCCTGCCGGGGGTCTGGCATCCCTACTCTTATGCAGAGGTTCCCTTATTCCATCTGTAGACCTCCTTCCAGTTCTGCCCTGGCCTCCCTGAATGGCTCTCTCCTCAGCCTATCAGGGCTGTGTCAGCCTTTTAGCCGTCCTGGCTCCTCCCCTTTCAGCTCATCCAGGGCTGGTTTGCCCACCCACTCCCTGATCAGCCTGCTCAGGCCCCACCCTTGGCTTGTCTGTCATCCGAGGGCCTGCTGCCTCCAGGCTTAAGTTGTTGGAGGCCTCCTGCTGGCCTGGCTGTTACTGGGCCATGCCCGCTAGCCTCTTTGGGAAGATGTAAGGCCTCACTGGGTCTCAGGAGTTCTGCAGGTGAGTGTGAATGGTGCAGGGCCTGGCAAGGCTGCCTACTGCTGCAGCAAGAGTGGGGTGGGCAGTGCAGAGGCTGCCAGTGCTGGACACATGCTTTCTGCTTAACCTACCTCACAGGGTTGTTGCAGATAAAATGGAGACAAGAATGATGCGCTTTACTTACTTACTTTGTACCCTGCCTTTCTCCTCAGTGGGGACCCAAACTGGCTTACATTGTTCTTCTTTCCTTCATTTTATCTTCCCTGTGAGGTTTCTCTGAATACGTGTGACTGGCTCAGGGTCATCCCGCAAACTTCCAAGGCGAAGTGGGGATTGGAACCCGGTTCTCTCAGATCCTAGTCTGACGCTTTGAACACTACATTGCACTGGCTTTGAGTTCCCACTGGGGAGAAAGGTGGGGTATAAATGAAGTAAATGCTCAGTTATGAGTTCTTCCCATTGTCAGTGCCCTTGAATGCTCCCACGCCTTCTCAAAACCTTTCTCCCTTAACTTCTGTCAAAGAAGCTTCTCTGTCTGGTTTGGATGTTCTTCATTTCCATTTGAGGATGTTTTCTATTCCCACTTAATTAATTTCCATTGAAATGTTGAAGAACGTGGGGATTGGCAGATCATGCTGAATAGCTTTACCTCTTCTTTTGGTAGCTGCCATCATCTGCTCCTTTCTATGTCATTCTCAGCGAGCTTCAGTGGAATGTATGATTATGTAAGCTTCAGATAGCTCATTCCTTAATCTCTAATGGAACGGAGAAAACTGTCTGTGGAAATTGCACTTTGCTTGACTATTTATGGGACAGTCCTGTTTTTGTCTTCCATGACAGGCAGTGGTGGAAGAGAGTGGGGTGGGTGGGTGAGGGCAGGCAGGGTGCCATAGTTGATTAGTTGCACCCCTTGGCCATGGATTGTGATCAGTTTGTAAATGAAAAGTTAAAGAAACGCAGATTTATGTTGTATCTTTTTTTGTTTTTATTTAGTTCTCTGTGCGAAAAACCTGGTGAAAAAGGATTTTTTCCGTAAGTAAAGACATCTATCATTTTTATATCTATATCATATGTAATGTAATGTTTGTCTCTCTGGGTTGGATCCTGTGATCCATGGTTGCAAAGGTCAAAGATTTTCCCTACACTCTCCTCTCTGCAGTTGTTCTTTCTAACTTCTGGAGAGGGCCGGATTGAGGGGGGGCTAGGGGGGGTTATCTGCCCCCGGCACCACCAAGTAGGGGGCGCCGGGCACAGCTGCCAGCTGCCTGGAGCAGGTGAAAGGCAGTGCGGGGGGCTGGGAGGCCGCCCGCGGCATTTGCCTGCCCCACAGGATGGGGCAGCTGGCTTGCCGCGTGCCTCCTGTCCTGTGAGGCAGGCAAAAAGCAGCGTTGGGGGGCTGGGAGGCCACCCGTGCCATTCGCCTGCATTTGGGGCAGGTGAATGGTGCGGGTGGCTTCCCAGCCCCTCACGCTGCCTCCGCCAACTCTGCAGCACACTGGGGCACCGGGCTTGCTGTGTGGGCGGCATGCTCCACCCTGTGTGATGACGTCACAGAAGTGACGTCATCACACAGCGCCGGGAGTGTGCGCGCATGGGGCCAGACTTGGGTTGCCCTGGGTGCCGGCAACCCTAGATCTGGCACTGGGTCTCGTATGGTCTATCAATCCACACAGGTTGGGAGAATGCAGTGAGGAGGGGAAACGTGATGAAATCACCCTTTTTCTTCTATCAGCCGAGCTGTTTTGATCAAAGAGGCAGAATGATTTTGCCTCTTTCCCATTGCAGCATCCAGACATACATGACTTGTACAAAAACCGGTCACGTGACTTTGGAAACAAAGTCTTCCAGGATCAGAAAGGACTCCTGGGTAGAGGGGTAAGTGAGGAAGGCCCTTGACCCTTGGCACCTTCTGCCCAAGGGACTGCAGTTTCCCACCCCATTGTCAGGGAGTTCTGATGTCAGTGATTGAGTCACTGTGGATTTAGTGGGAATATGTCAGTTCAGATCCATGTGCTTTAGTTCATGCATTGTGCTGATATTGATATCGATTGTGTAATTGCATTTATGATAAGTTTTTTTCCCTGGCAAGTCTAGTTGTGTGAAATTATGGTGGAAGCATTTTATAATGAATAATTGACTTGATTTTCTGCAAATAGTTTATAGAATTGAAAATATAAAAGAAAATCAGTAATATATTCTAACTGGGCCTAAAATCTAATGCAGCAAACAAAAGGGCTGCATAATGCATATTTATCACAACCACCCAATCATTTTTTATAGAGCTGCCCTTTCAGAAGCTGTTATCACATGCTCACTTGACCGAGCTTGTTTTGGGGTTTGATTTTGGGGTTTGATTTTTTAAAAATGGATATTTCACATCCCTCCAGTCTTCTGCATATTTTTTATACTACCTGAAGAACTGCCCTAAGGATTGAGAGTCCCTTGGGAAAAGCATGGGAAATCCATAAATACTTTTGCCCTTCTCTTGTGTGGTCAAGGGCACCTTTGGATTCAATCCTACATTAATCACTGAACCTGCTTTTGAAACCACTGTCTCCTGAAGAGGTTCATGTCAATAAAGAGAGACAGGCCCTACCCTCAGATTTACAAACTAAAATGACTAGACACACAAAAGAAGGGGAATGGAAGAAGATTATAGAATTCAAGAAGCAACCAGGGAATTTAGTACAAGTGCAGTTGAAAGAGGAAATATGGTCTGGTGTGAGCAGTTTTTTCCTCCAGAGAATTTGTGTGTAATTATTAAAAGCCCTGTCTTTGGCTTTTGTGTACAAAAGAATATTTGTAAATTAGTAGTTGCTACATACATTCCTTAGTCTTTGGTGGCATAATTAGATCTTTCAAGGAGTACCAGGTGTGTTGATTCTGGAGCTAAAGAAAGTTCCCATTCTTCTTAGTATTTGATCTGTGAAAACAGTTGTAAAGAGCCAATTTTCTTTTGGTATTTATGACGACAGTCTGCTTTGTCTTGAGGCGCTGATGCCATGTGCCCAAGTAAACAAAATCTGAATGACATATGTGGTGAAATGAGCAACTAAATAAAAATACAATGCACTTTCTTTGTATATATCCTTTTAGAAAAGCAAAGTGAATCTTCTCTGTTTATTCTGAAATGTGACTTCTAAGGTAAAAGTACTTGAGGGATTTGATGCTTTTAAGGTGGGAGATGGTCAGGTACAGAAAAAAAAGAGACAAATACGCTTTATGCACAGTTGGGAGATCCTTAAAATTTTTCAAAACAAGTAAAACTCATAGGATCTTGTAACAGGAGTACTATTGAGTGAGAGAAATGATAACCTGAAAGAATTTAAAACTTTTGTACAGAAAGCCAACACATAGCAATCAGTCATGGTTAAGAGGAGAGAATTTTATTTCATACCTATCTATTACGTGTTTCCCTTTTTTCGAACAGGGCTTCCTGATCCATTTGCTAAAGTTGTGGTTGACGGATCCGGCCAGTGCCATTCTACCGATACTGTGAAGAATACCCTTGATCCAAAGTGGAATCAGCATTATGACCTGTAGGTGTCAATATGGTTGATAAAAATGTAGCCAGACTTTGAGCTGGGTAATCAAATATTTCTTGGAACTGGAACCAGATAGTTCCTGACAACAAATACTCGGGCCTAATAAAGGTTCAAGAGTGTATTAATCTTTATTAGTAGTTTTATTTTTTAAAACTAAAGCACAGTCAACACTACCTAGTTTTTAAGGAGTGCTTTTAATCTGTAGCAGCCCAAATAGCCTAGTTTGGCCAAGCTCGTTGGGGCTTGGGAGCTAAGCAGTCTTGGCTACTGTCAGTACTTGGATGAGAGACCACCAAGGAAAATGGAGGTTGCTCCGTGGAGGAAGGCAGTGGCAAGCCACCTTTACTCCTCTTGCCTGGAACGCATGTGGTTAGGGTCTCCATGAATCTGTTGTGACTTAACAGCACATTCTTCTCCTTTTACTTTTATCGTCTTTCATCTGTACGTATCAAAGTGCTTTACTAAGGAGATGAGTATCCGTAGCCATTCTTACGGTGCTTGGTGAACACAGCCTTGGATGAACATCTGCATTACTTTCCATCCCCCTTCCCAACCCTTTCATTTTTCCACTTTATTTCATAGAAACAGAGTTGGAAGGTACCTCAAGAGTCATCTGGTCCAGCCAGCTGCACACTGCAGGACATTTCCCAAAGTACTTTTTCACTGATGAAACTTTCTGTGCACCAAGTTTCTTGCATAAGATCAATTGAGTGATTTTGTTATGTTTACCACATTTGATACTTTTTAAAAATAGTTTCTGTAATCCTCATCCTATAGCATTATCAAATCTCTCATGCTCTTTGATTGCATTGTTTTACACCATGTAATCTGCCTTGAGTCTCACTGAGAAGCGCAGGTTATAAATAAACAAATAGCAATTCTACTAAAGAAATAGTATTGTCACGTACTCCAGAAAGAGAGAAGAGTGGCTATTTCTGCAGCATATTTGCTTTCAAGGGTCACAGAACCTCAGTGCCTGAATAACAGGTGCTCTGTAGTCTACCAGAAGTTTTTAGCTACTGCATAAGCTATTCAGTGTTCCTTTGTGCTCCTTAAACTAGAAAAAAATGCAGATTCGGTGACTTATTTTCTTTCTGTTACCATTGATTTTATGCAGTTATCTGTATTAAAGTCTAATCAGACTTTTATCGAGAGAAATCAAGGAAAGACGAAAAGGGAAAATTCAGGGCTGCAGCTCTGCTGCCTCTCTTTCTATATATACTTAAATGCTTACAAGAGTTGGGAAAATATTACAAATTGCGCTCAGCCTGGTCCAAGGGTTTCTTGCCATTATTAGAATTCAATAAGTGTA
This sequence comes from Eublepharis macularius, assembly GCF_028583425.1. Taxonomy (NCBI): domain Eukaryota; kingdom Metazoa; phylum Chordata; class Lepidosauria; order Squamata; family Eublepharidae; genus Eublepharis; species Eublepharis macularius. Next base: position 13,072,728 of record NC_072793.1, on the reverse strand, counting down.
CTATAATAATGGAATACATGCTAGTTGTGTCCCTTCCTTCAAATTAAAGGAGAAATTTGCCTGTTCAAGAACATCTGCATGCAGGTGCACTTTTACAACCGAGCACGGTCCATGGTATTGTGGAATGATAAAAGGGCAGCCTCCTACTGCTTGGATGCTCAATCATTAGCTGCCAGAGACATATTCATCCTTCAGAAAAATCAAGAGAAGCAAGGCAGTTGCTGTCCTGTTTCTTCTTTTCCCTTGTCAAAAATTTTACATGTGGTTGAAATAACTTTTTTTTTTAACTAAATATAAATGATAACCCAGGCTTTGTTCTGTTGATCTGGAATAGTTTGTATTTAGATTACAGGTATTTAAGGGGTTTCACACAAACCCTTTTTGTGTAAGCTGTTAGTGTTCAAGGTAGGGAGCTTTTTGTTTTTTTTGTTCATAGGATTTAAATACAGTGAATTTAACATGATTCACACAAGCCTTAGCTCTCTGTGAAATACTAATGTTAAGTACTCCTTTTCCTAGGTTAGAAATACCCAGGGCTTTTTTTCAGGGGGAACGCGGGGGAACGGAGTTCCGGAACCTCTTGAAAATGGTCACATGGCTGGTGGCCCCGCCCCCTGATCTCCAGACAGAGGGGAGTTGAGATTGCCCTCCGCGCCGCCGAGCAGCGCGGAGGGCAATCTAAACTTCCCTCTGTCTGGAGATCAGGGGGTGGGGCCACCAGCCATGTGACCATTTTCTCTGAGGGCAACCCACTGAGTTCCACCACCTCTTTTCCCAGAAAAAAAGCCCTGGAAATACCATATTAAGGATAGTATGAAGTTTTCTGCCAGATGTTGGTAATTAATCCAAAAGTCTGAAATTATTTGCCTATCTTCTCTGGAAATAATCATATAGTGAGTTTTGAAGGCGTTATAATAATGTTTACCCTAACAACACAATATTGCATGGGAACGCTAGTCTGACTTATGACACATTCATTGTTACAGGAAATAGCTTGCATGCCAAGGATAACAGTGTCTCAGTGGCAAAATGCCCATCGCGTCTCCTCTGTGGCTGCTGAACATTGGTGATCAACCAGAGGAAGGGGCAAAACATAAAGCATATTGCAAAACCCTTTTGATTTTTCCCCCTCCTTTTTATGGAGGACGAATGCTGAAGATGTGTTTCAAATAGTATTGGTAGGGGGGGAAATCTACTTTGACTTCATGATACTTAAAGATCCTAAGCGGCATTCAACAGTCTGCTCAGCACCCTTCCCCCTAAGGAAACTGCATTGAAGTGTAAACTAAACTTGTGAAGTGCTTGTGAAACAGTACTTAAATTAAGTTTACGAGTATTTAGAGCTCAGCACCCTTCTGAGATGGTTTTGTAGCATTACCAGCAACACAAACAATTAACATAATCTCTAATAGAAGGTTTTGATGAGAAATGTTTGATGAGAAATTGTTGTTCTTTAATGATAGAAATTCTGAGATCCGGTTTGAAACAAATGCAAATTGACAGATTTCCCAGTCTACTCGCTGTAAAAATTATACTTTTATCTGTCATCAACTACACTGTCTACATGAAGAACCTTTTCCTTTACGGTTGACTTCAGCTTTCTTGGAAACGTTTTCGTCCTTTGGAAAGACATTCTCTATTTAGTGAGAGCAGTTTCTATTGCTTCCATGCTTGGCACTGGGACATTGTATCCAGTAGTAGTTCCCAAGTGTTTAAAACTGACAGGAAGTGGTAACCCCTTACTTGGTTTGGTAACAGTAGGTGCTAAATGTTTTTTCTTGAACAAGCAGTTCTTACTCAGAAACACTGATAGCATACAAAAAGGGTTTAAAGCAAAGCATTCCACATTGGAAAAGACTTTGTGGTTAGTGCATTTTTCTTTTTTTGTTCTGTAACTAATTACCAAAAACAGGGAAACAGAACATTAAACAGAATTTTCTGTTATTTATCTAGAATTTTAATTTTTTTCAATATACTTGTGCGCTATTAAACCGACATGGTCAAGATAGATAGACCGAAGTATGAACTGTCCTAAAACTACATATATGTTTCTGTCCTGCTGACAATTTCATTCATTAAACAGAAAAAACCCTTTCAATTGTTTTTAATCTAAATGTAGCTGGGCCATCATGTTTTCCTCTTTCTGTAATCACCAGTATGCCCATAAAGTAATGCTGTTCCCTGCTGTGCTTGTCTGTTACGTTCTGGTATGCAGGCAATTAAGTGAAATCTTCCAATATCCTGCTATTTGAAGACCTGTGTACAAAAAAGAAGCTAGCGTTAGGGGTGAGGGGAAGAAATGCATGAATGGTGGCATGGAAAGACCTTAAGTTGTAGGTCTCAGAAGGTAGGTTAGGCTTTTGATCTGCCAACTTTGACAGCTTCATTTATGGTTAAATCTCTAAAGAGGTATTAAACTTCTTTGGGGAAAGTAGATAATTTAAAAGGGTGAGGGTAGGGCAAGGCAATATGTTTAGTAAGTGGAATACTTGGCTGCTTATGCTGACTGGGAAAGCATCTATGTAATGGAAGAAGACTGGGCTAAACATCTCTTGGGAACAGCCATAATTCTTAAATTTTATATCCTCCAGGATTAAACACCCAATGATATACCAGTCATTTTAGCTTAGACATTCTGTCATTGTCTAGCCAAAGGACGTTGGCAGTGTTTGATTTATGCAAGACTTTTTGAAACACTCTTTGAAATTCCTTCATTTACAAGTAAATGTATTACAAGTAAAAGTCTATTGCCAATCTGTAACATGCAGTTCCTGTGAACGTGCCCTCTTGTGCCAGAGGACATCATATTTATGCTTCTTTTGGGCTCAAAAGCTCCAATGAATAGTCAGAAATGAACTGTATTCCATGGACATCCAAGGTACACAATCAACAAACTTTGTATTTCCCCCCCTATTCTTGTCACTTTTCAGATACATTGGGAAGTCTGACTCGATAACCATCAGCGTATGGAACCATAAGAAAATCCATAAAAAACAGGGAGCTGGTTTTCTGGGCTGTGTGAGACTTCTTTCCAATGCTATCAATCGCCTTAAAGACACTGGTTGTGAGTAGATAAGAAGCAAACACTTAAGTGTTTTGGAACAAGCTTTTAAGAGAGACTTTAAAAACTAGAATTTTGAAGAAAATTTTTTAAAGAGGTTTCTCTTAAGAATGAAAATAAAATGTTCTTTGCCTCTGCTTAGTGACTTCTAGAAATGTTTAGGTACATACCATGTTTTATGGTATGTCAGAGTATGCTGTTAAGTATCACATGATTGTTGCATGTGTAAAGTGAAATGTTCTGTTTTTATAGATCAAAGGTTGGATCTATGCAAGCTTGGGCCAAATGACAACGATACTGTTAGAGGACAGATAGTAGGTAAGTATAGGCTTGTTGTTAGTTTGAATATTCAAAAGTGTACTTGGAACACCACTAACATTTGTACTGTATCTCTGAACTGTGGGCAAAAGTTTAGGACACCGCCCCGCCCCCCGCCGCCTTTGCATATGACAAATGAGGAAGGGCAGTTTTTTTGAAGATTTGTGTGTAATACATGGTTTAGATCCAGCTGAGTGTTTCAAGGGCAGAAGGGTTTCCAGACACGGAGTGTGACTGTCTTGCCTTTACCCTTATCCTGTAGCCCAAAATGCCCACTGAAATGCAATGGGAAACCAAGCTGAGACCGCGACATTTTACAGGTGGAAATCCTTCCATCCACGAAAATGCTCTGCTGGATCAAAGCTAAAGTGTCTATTTTGTTCCCATATCATTTGGGGGGACAACTGAAAGGAGCTCTGACTCTTGAAAGCTCATACCTTGGACATCTAGTCGGTTTTTAAGGTCCCAGTGGGCCTGAATCTTGCTGTTCTACTAGGGAGCAACATGGCTACCCACCCGAAACTTCTTTGTTGTTGGTATTTATTGTTATTACAGTCTTGAATTTCTCCTTGCAGAAACCTTGGTTAATATAAATTCATGTCTAACTTTCCTTGACCATAATTTCTCCCTATTTGATTGATTAAATAATTAATATAGTTTAATCACTTATCCAGTAAAAAAATGCTTTAAAATCTTGTGGGCTTCAGTGTGAGAGAGAGAAATTGAACCTCCTCCTCCCATTGAAATGAACAGGTATGAAGATTTGCTTAACTTTGGCTGGATCATGTCTATTATGTGACAACCTTTACAAACCTACCTATTACTCATTGCCATGAGGACCCACATGACAAAATTCCTATGAAAAATAACTTATTATACTGTAAAATACCTTTCCCGCTACCTACTTTATTGTCCATTATATAGTGTACCCAGAGCTAAATTCTTGGCCAGAATTCTATCAGTCACAAACACACATTCTGAAATCAAGAAGGTTGTGTTTTTGTTATCTGACACTGACAATCATGTGTCCTATAGAGTCTCTCAGTTTGCACTTGCAGCCAAAAAGATAAGATCTAAGGTGGTATTGAATGAGGCTGTTTCGTGATTCCTGGGATAGTGTGGTATACTCTACTGTTTTAATTAATTTTAATTAACCTTTTCAAACTGATACTGGATTTAACTGTTTATTAGTTGATGTTTGGTAAATTGTGACGGCCTATGGCTATAGACAATAAACTCTTTGGCTTTGGCTACTGTAAAACGTGTTGTTCAGTTTTTACTTTTGGCCTTTACTGTAAAGACAATATCTTCACTCAGTGTTTAGAACAGTTTTATTGTTTGAACTGTTACATTTAAAAATCCACTTCCTTGGGTCGCTTTATATTTATGTTGGGTCTTTGAATTTAACAATGGGGCAAAGCTGAATGCTAGAGTACTCTGTCTACAGTTGTCTGATTTAATCACATACTTACTGTATAGATACACATTCTTAAAATTACCAGTATTAGCTGAAAAGGTTGACAGTCCAAGCAGTTAAAGGCTCTGTTTGCAGACGGTACCCACATTCTGTATGTTTTTGGCTGCAAATGGGTCTAGTTTCTATATTATCTTTTGCAGGATAGATGCTCATTTTGGTCTAGACATGAGCTTTCATTTCCAATCTAAACAAGATTAGGAAAAGCACATTAATCTTAATGCCACAGAACTCACCAAGTCATGTGTTCAGTTTCATTCTTGACGAACCTGTTTTTAGAGTAAACAGAACTACCTAGTCTTTCATATACATCCCTTCTTTTACAATTTACACTTAAGGTGCAGAATTGCCATTTTACTGTTCTATTGTGAAGAAGGTTCATGCTTAAGAAATATGGATAAACATTGTGTCATTTTTTGAGTTGTGTACATTTTGATTAGAAATGTGAACGGCATTTGTCTCATTTAAATTCTGCCTACTTCTGCAGTGTGGCTTTGTTCTGCATGCAGCACATTAATGTGTCCGATAAATAGGCTACTAAAAACAAGTAAATCTTCCAAACGAGACAAAGGTGCAAAAAATCCTACTTAAATCCCAAATAATTCAGAGTTTCTTGTAAATTTCTTGTTTTAATGGCTGTGGAAGCACTGAGCTTTGTTGTTAATAATCAGTAATTAATAACTCTTTGTTGTTAATAATCAGTACGATGATTTTGCATACAGGTATATTCAGGGCTTTTTTTCTGGGAAAAGAGGTGGTGGAACTCAGTGGGTTGCCCTTGGAGAAAATGGTCACATGGCTGGTGGCCCCGTCCCCTGATCTCCCGACAGAGGGGAGTTTAGATAGGAGGACAATTTCAACTCCCCTCTGTCGGGAGATCAGGGGGCAGGGCCACCAGCCATGTGACCATTTTCCGAGGTTCCGGAACTCCGTTCCACCGTGTTCCAGCTGAAAAAAAAGCCCTGGGTATATTGCTCCCTGTAGCATCCCTGTCAGTGCAGGATTGGCCCCAGCAGTTAATAGTGAGCACCTTTGGACTCCACCTCACAAATACATCACCAGTTATCTTCAAGTACAGTGGTTTTATTTTTTCTGAGAGGAGCTAATGGTAGTCATTCACATGTGTGAAAGAAAGTAAAAGGGGGCAACACTGAAGTTGGGTACTAGGACGGAGATTTTCACATTTTAGCTCCTTTCAGCTGTGTCCTGTATTATAGCTATGGCTACCAAGCTTCTGGTTCATATCTTTTTCCCTATGCTGACATCATTCTTCTCACTACTACCATAATTTTTTTCATACTTGCTAAGGAAAAAAGGAAGAGCAGTGGCTAGTTATTTACAGTGCAATTCTGAGGCCTACTGGGCTGGCAGTGGTCACGGGCCAGCATAACAGCACCACCAGGAGTCTACTCCTCAAGAATTTCCATGGGAGAGCTGCACTGGTGTCCCACCCCACCATTCCCCTGACAATCCAACCGGCAGCACCCAAGCTGCACCCATAATAACAGGTGCATGACTGGCAAGCAAAGGTGCAGCCAAAGCACAGGCTGTGATCCCTGCTGCCTGTTGACAATCCCACTCCACCCCCCTCACCAGTGAGCAACAGCTGGGAACCAAGTGCCCCTGCATTTATGGCATTTTCATCAAGTAGCTGCCCGGCAAAGCGCAAGGCGGGGCATGTGGCTCTCTGGAAGGTGGCCCCAGAGACTGCCACAGTTGACTCTGGTGAACAGTGAGGGTGCCGGGACAACCCCACGGTGTCTCCTGGGCCACCCTTGCAGGCAGCGGAACAGGAGGGGGGGACACTGGAGGTGGTCTGTGGCTGGCGCTGCCACTATAGCCAGGCCATGGCCTTGGGACACTGCCTCCCTCCATTTGCGTTGAGTCTCCAGCCACTCCCTCTCAGTTGCCGCCCACATGGCGGAAAAGTTGGGAGGATGCTGTGTGCAGAACAAGGGACCCAGACCCCATGTCCTCCATGTCCCCGTCCAGCAGTCTCCATCCCCAGGTCTGCCCATCTCAACAGCCCTCAGCATCCCCACCGTGGCCCCCGCCAGTGTCACCCCACCCCCCTCAGAGAATGTGGAGTCCACCCACAGCACAGGCCCTCTGTGGTTGCCGATTCTGGGATCCTGGTGATGCCGAGAGGCTGGAGGACAGCCATTCTTGCTGCCATGGCCTGTCGTGAAGGGGTCATAACCTAAAGATATGCCACCACTTCAGCAGAGATCAGCAGTATGCAGGCCCCTGTAGGAGAGAACCCAGGTGGTTGAGCTGAGCATCTTGTGTCCTGGCATGCCAGCCAAACCCTGTCAGGCCCTCCTGCTCCCTCACCTCCATCAGCTGCTGGGTCCATTCTCCCACCGCCGGGATCGTCTCACGCATTGGCCAGCTCTATCCCCTCCTCAGCTCTGTGTGTGTGTGTGTGTGTGTGTGTGTGTGAAGGCCGAGTCCCACAGTGGGATGGTCACTTCCCCTGCAGCTTCCTTGCCCGTGGCCCCCGACAGCTCCGGAGTGGTGTCCACGCCAAATGGTTCACCTGGATGAGAGAAACAAGGGTGCTGATGGCCTGCACGTGGCACCATCCCTGTTATCAGGCACCCTGTCCACCCTAACCTGTGGACTGTTCCCCCTCCCTGTCGTGAGCTCACTTATCAGGACCTTGATGCTGAGACCACCCATCACAACAGGAGGGATCACTGAGCACATGACCACCTCCGCCCTAAGCAAACTCTTTTGCACTGCCCGCTCGTATGGTGTGCCCCTGGCCATGATGGCGTGCACACACTTCTGAGCTGGCCCAAAGGGGTCACTCCAGGTCTTCTTGGTGGACATCTCTGTCCACGTGGCATGCTCCACGTGGCACTCGCTCTACCACCATGCACCAAAAGGCCTGACGGTGACCGGTGGTCCAGGTGCTTGTGACCATGAGGAGGGCGATGCTGGCATGCTCCATTAACGGGCTGTAGAGGAGCACCTTCTCAGCTGTAGTCTAGTTTTGCTGCTGCTGGCTACTTCTTCCTCCTGAGCACTCCATGACCATGCCACCCTCAGACAGAGGTATGCAGAGGTGTGACCATGCAGTGTAGGGGTAGGAGTAGGTGCTGGGCTAGGGGAAGGTTGGGATGCAGGCCCCATTAACTGTGCCCTTCCCTTGCAACCCTCATGTGGGAAGACCTTGCCTGGTGTCCGCTTCTGCCGCCTGCAGTCCTGGGGGACCACTTGCTCCACCTCCTGCCAGCACTGTATGTTTGGGTGTTGCATCAGTGCTGGAGGAGACACTTTGCCAAGTGATACCGGGAGCACATCTGCACCCTCCAGATCCTAGACAACACCTGCCTTGAGCATTTCCACCTTAGACAGGGCAGCCATCCAGTAACTCTGTGAGGAACTTGAGACAGCGCTCCAGGAGCAAGCCCCAGCCCTCAGGGCCATCCGTGTCTTGCAGAAGGTGCTGCTCTCCCCCTCTGTTTCCTGGTCACTGGCTCATTCCAAGGTGTGGAGGCTGAGGTCCTGGAGGTCCCCCAGTGCTCCACAAGCTGCTGTTTCCACGGTTTCCTGGATGCCATACTGAGCCGCTTCCAGGACCATGTGTACTTCCCCACTGATGAGGCCGAGCTGGCCCCCATCCGGGCTGAGTTTGTCTCCTTCACAGGGTTCCCGAATGTCATGGGCACTGCGGACTGCACATACATTGTCCCCTGTCACCCTGTGAGGAGCCTCAGGTCTACAAAATTTTCCACTGCTTCCACAGCATCAATGTTCAGGCAGCATGTAACCCACCCAGAGCATCTTCACAGACGTGGTGGCCAAGTTCCCTGGGAGCATCCACAATGCCCAGATCTTCGTGGCATCTGGCTTGAACCAACTTCTTGCTGTGTAGCTGGAGGACAAGGGCTGGCTTTTAGGTAGGTGGCCTGGCGGGTAGGAGGGTATTGTCGTGCAGAGGGGGCACCGATGACTGACGGCTTCCCTACCCATGCAGGTGACCAGGGCTACCTGCTTCTCCCATCCCTACCGACCCCATATTCCTCAGATGAGCCAGCAGACCATGTTGTCTACAACCAAGATCACCCATGCACAAGATTGTTCCTTGGAAACAACAGGAGAGGCTGGAAGGCCCAGTGCATATGATGGGAGCCACGATTGCCCATCGACTTGTAGTAGCTCCACTGAAATACATCACTGCATCAAAAAGATGAGAGACGTCTGCAGAGTGGACCTTGACAGCTATTCTCTGACGCTGGGATGACGGCCTCCAGAGTGGAATGACAGCCTCTGGGACCAGAGAAACTCCATCAGGGGGTGACATCTCAGCATCAGATTCCCGAAGTCCGTCCCTGTCTCTGCAAATCGCAAAAGGGAGAGTGGTCTGGCCTTGCAGGAGAGGAACTCCAGGATGTTGCTCTATATCACGGCATCAACCTTGCCCCCTACATGCCAGCGATCTTCTGCCTGGCTTATCAGACACCAGCAATCCAATCAGAGAATGAGAGTCCTCTGTGGTGTCCCCCGTGGACACACACAGGCAACACTCCAAGTCCTACCCCTCTGTCTGCAGCAAACTTGGGGAGGGGGAGGGAAGCTGGGCAGGGCTGGAGCCTCCAAGGTGCCACAGGACACCTGCTCCTTCTGGTAGTAGAGCCACACAAAGGCACCTGGAGCTTCTTTGGGGCCACCCCATCTGTCCCAGGCCAGAGGGGGGGCTACTGACATACACAGGCAGGCAAACAGACATGGAGGACATTGTTCTTCGACACATACTTTACTGCTAAAAGAGAAGAGGATGTCCAGCTGCGTCCAACTTCTCTTGGTTGGGATGGAAGCTGCACCTGTATGTGCAGTGGTTGGAGCCGTGGGGGCCGTTCCTAATGCTGCCGTCTCAGGAGCGAGGTCAGTTTTGGGGCTGCCTGGGGGATGGCTCCGTTGGCAGGGCTCGGATGGCAGCTGGGAAGGATCACTGGGAGCCAGAACAGTGATACTTCCTGGCCTTCCTGACAGGCCACTACCTGCCTAAAAGGGAAACCAGACACATGTGTGGTGAGGGGCCAGGCCCTGTGCAGCCCATGGCAGGGTCTGCCATGGCCAGAGAGGGTATCCATGGCCAAGGGCAGTGGTAGTGGCTCTGTTGTCACAGGTGCTGCTGGGAACCAAACTTGAGATGCTCCTCTGGGAGGAAAATGCTCCTCATCCACATATGTTTGTCCTGCTCCTGTGACTGATTGAAGCTCTGGTCCTGTGAGGGTGACAGTCATGGGGTTGGGCACCTGCCATCACAGGGGATTTACAAGAGCAAGCACCCACCCAGTCACCCTGATTTGCACCCTGCCTGAGGGGGGGGGGCTGGCTGAGGTCATCTGAATGGATCCCTGGCATGGGCTGCTATAAGCCCCCCTGAAACAGCTGTGTCGAGCATGGCTTCCTGGGCGACTGCTTCCTTGGCCAGCACAAGCCACACTGGCTCGTAGACAGGGGCAGTGTTCAGGGGACCTCAGGTGAGGGGAGGGAGAGGCCACTGTGAATGAGCAACCTGGGGCAGCAACCACCCCAGCTCTTTCTTACCTGTTGGTGCACCCTCGTCCCTCCCCAAGCCAGGACTCAGGAGATGGGTAACCTGTAAAGGAACTTGGGTGGTTGTTGTTAGACATTCTGCACTTAGCTTTCCTCCCATATGTGAGTACGAGGCATGCCCCAAATTTTGCAAAGTTCCCTCTGCTCGCTCTTGCCTCGCCAAGCGAGCACCCTCTTCTCCCTTGTGCTCTAAGTCCCCATGGCAGGGGGCTTTTGGGCAAAGCCTCCAATCACTTCCCTACTTAGCTGGTGTCATGGGCGCCTTGGGCGGAGGTTTTGTAGGGTGCCTGAGAAGCTGATTGGCCACGGGAAAGAGGGTTTGGTGCTGTGGGTCACAAGCGGATTGGTTGCTGTGGTAGTTGGCATTGAGTTTTCCCGTACAAAGGGCGCCTATGGGCTGCACCATTCTTTTTTGCATCATAACTTTCTACAGCTGTTGGGGGTGTTCTTGGGCCTGAAATGGCTTAGGGAGCCGACTAACTCGCACCTCGTTCCCAGCCCACGCCCTCTAGCTGCTGGTGCAGGGATTTACGCTGCAGTTATGTTGGCGCCCAGCCACCACGGCCGGGTGTTGCTGAGACCATGGCACAGTTGTGCTGGGTCACTGTTTCGGTATAAGGGGGTTTCAGTCGGCATAAGTCTGCGATATGCCGGTGTAACTCCTATTTGGTTCCCTGTGCACTCCCCTACCCCCTCAGAATTGCACTGTCCAAGGGACTGCATTGTTTACCCCAGGGCAGTACCATCAAAATTGTGCCATTCTGGAGCAAAGAAAGCAGCCACTTTATAAAGACAGCCGCATCTCTGCTGCTTTGATTTCCTGATAGGAGAGCTCTTCAGCAGGAGTAGAAAGCTCACGGACAACGAGGAAAGATGAAAGTGCTCCCAAAGCAGGTTTACTTAGCAAGAAAGTAGTAAAGAGTCCTGTAGCACCTTTAAGACTAACCAACTTTATAGTAGCATAAGCTTTCGAGAGCCACAGCTCTCTTCGTCAGATGCATGGAGGGTATGAAGAAACTGCCCCCTCCCTTACCACCTATATATCTTTGTCCAGTTTCTTCATACCCGCCATGCATCTTACGAAGAGAACTGTGGCTCTCGAAAGCTTATTCTGCTATAAAGTTGGTTAGTGTTAAAGGTGCTACTGGACTCTTTACTGTTTTGCTACTACAGACTAACTCAGCTGTGGATCTTAGCAAGAAAGTGAGTCTTCTTCCTTCCTCAAGTCAGTTCCTCACTTTGTTGTACTTACGACAGCTCTGCATGAGAAAGGGAGAAAGTTTGGAACTAGCTGTTACATACTGACAAGCAGGGAAACCCGCAAATAACGCCACTGTTTCCTCTTTGTTCTCTTCTTCTCCCATGTTAACTGCTTGCCACCCGCTTCTCTACCCTCCTCAGTCATTGTCCCTGGCATGGTTTACTGGGTTTGCTAGGCAACCCCCACATGGTGGCCGAGATCTCATGATGCAGTGTTTTGAGAATTTTTTTTATTCTTGAAATTCTGAGTTTTTAAAATCCCTGCCATCATTTTTTTAACTGTTCAGATTTTTATTTTTTATTTTTAGAGAAATCATCTCTTGTCTGTACATGGCCCCATTGTGTGGATTTTTTGGATCCACTTTCTGAAGCCATGTTCCTAATAAGAGATATAAAATTATGTCCATATACTAACATAAAGGCAGTTTTATAAGAATGTGTGAAATCTAGCTGTTTTAGAATAAAGAACTTCTAGTTTGACCTATTTATGCATTGAACTGGAAAACTGGTGAAAAGATGGCTTTTAAAAAATAGCTGTGTAAGTCCTATTGCTCCTTTCCAGACACAGTTGTTTGACTATATTACAGTTTCTTTAATTTTTACTTTTGTTTTAATAGTAAGTCTCCAGTCCAGAGACCGGATAGGCACAGGAGGGCAAGTTGTGGATTGCAGTAGGCTATTTGACAATGATTTACCTGATGGGTAAGTTAACTCTATAAAGGTGGGAACAGAAGAATATGTTGCATGTCATAACAGTAGCTTTAATTTTTATTTGACATTTGTGTTGATAAGAAATAGAGAAAATATTCTTTTGTTTAAAATTCATTATCATATGGATGTTTTTCACAGTGTGAAAGGGAAATCAGCAGTATAGTTTTCTGAGAATATTTCTAATAAGTCCCAATTGCACAAAAATTCTCACTTTGCATTTCTTTTTTTAAAAAAATTTTATTGGGTGAGTATAATATAAATGTTTACATTTCCCAAATCTGCCCATTCTTAATCTATTCCCCCACCCTTTCCCTCCCCCTTTCTACTATAGACTTCCAACAGCTTTCCAACCCAATATCTAACTACTCTGCTTAATATTATTTGGCTATTTAGCAAATAAATTGTTCTCTTAACTCAGTTACTATTTCCCATCATTGTCCATATTTCTCACTTGGCATTTCTGAGGGGGAAAGCAGAATTACATTAAAGGAATATATGAAAATCTTGACTGGACATTCTGAAGAAGTAATAGAAGTAAAATAAGTTTTAATAGTATGATTAAAAATAAGTTTCTTCAACTGGATGCACTTTTAACTGAGATTTCCTTATGGTGTTTCAAGGAAATCTTTGAACTGGTCATTGTGACTTATATAAATGACACCATAGATGGAAGTATTGTTTAAAGCATGTAAGGGTGTTGGGAGAAGATGTAATAATACTTACAGACTCTGTTTAGTTTCAGTACTGAGAATTGCATTGTGCATGCTCCTAGGCCATGGCCCCAAACAAAGGAGCATGTACATGATGCCACAGAAGCTGGATTTTAAAAGAAGGATTCAGTGCACCTATTGTAATGGAATCCTGTAACCGTTCTTTATACACCCCAGGCTACAAATTGCATGAGAGGTTTTGTATGTGATGTTATTGATGATGTGTTTATGCTATTTGGATGTGGCAGGGTATTTTTGCATTCAAAAGCATGCACTTCTCCACCCCCACCCGCCATACCTGTTAACAACTCACCTGTAGTTCAGAAGTCATTAAAGATGTCCAGCAGTGTTCATGGCAGAGGGGGTGCTGTGCTGAAAAAGAAAATACCCATACTTTTGTATGAATGTGTAAATGGGGAAGGGGGATTATAATCCAAACATAATACTGCCTGCTGAGAACAACACTTATAAATAAAATATATTATTAATGTTATTGTTATTGGTCTTCCTTTCTCACTGATAGTCAAGGTGGATTACACAGTGCAAGTGAAAATATGATATAATCAACAACTACGATATTCTTTGAGCAAAATACAATAACGAGCAACTGTTCAGACATTCAGTGAAAGAGATACAGTAGGGTACGGTAGCAGAAATTTGGAAAACAAGCATAAATCTGAGCACAGAGATGAAATCTTTCTGAAACAAAGTTATAACTAATTTACGTGGCATGTTTAGCAACGTGGAAGCTCCCTAGGAGGCTCATGTCTAAATTAGCAGGCAGTAGTATCCAACAGAGTAGCGTATTAGGGCGTGTCATTTTGGGGGTTGAAATTTCACAAATGTCTTAGTGAGGAGATTTAAAAATGTTTTTGAGTGTCAGAAATTCAGATCTGCCATTTTTCTTTCGATTGGACAACATTTAGTTTGGTAAATCTACATTTGATTAAAACGCCACGCGCTGCTCTCAGAAAAATGAAACGAAGTCATGCCCTCAAGTCATAGATGACTTACGGCAACCCCTGGTGGAGTTTTCATGGCAAGAGACTAACAGAGGGGTTTGCCATTGCCTGCCTCTGCAACCCTGGTCTTCATTGGAGGTCTCCCCTCCAATTACTAACCAAGGCTGACCCTGTTTAGCTTCTGAGATCTGATGAGTTCAGGCTCTCCTGGGCTATCCAAGTCAGGGCGCTCTCAAAAAAACAACATATAATAATTTTAGCTTCTGGAAAAGTCAGGTAATGGTATAAAAAAATTTTCTCTGCACAAAACCTATCCTGTTACACATAAAACATATCCTTGTAATCATAAAACAACATGAGAAAGTAATGACATCATTTTAAAAATATTCAGACGACCAGTTTCATCAAGTCTTGCTTTGATTCGTTCTTGGACATCAGCTGCCGATTTGCTTCTTGGCCTCTAATATAGCCCTCACGTTTCTCATGTGTATACACCCTGCCTGCTGCCTCTGCAACTTGTTTCACACACCTCTCTATAGACTGACCATGACAGGGCCACTGTGGAGCTTGCATGGGCTCATCGATGAACTTCTTTACTTCCGCTGTTGTCCATTTGCATGTCAAAGGAGGTTCATATACCCCCGTCAGACCAGTCTATCATCTCCTACAGGGAAGAAGCACTGGGACTGATGCAAGATGTCTTCCTGGGATGTACAGAAAGATCTCCCAGTGTGTTGTCATCTCCACAACCTTTTGCACATTTGCTCTCCTTACTGTCATTGGAGCACAAGATTGTCTGGATTATCATTTCACTGAATGCATAGCATGCTGAGCATCAGATGGTTGGCAAAACAGCATCCACTACAGCCTTCTTTTGCAGCCTAAGTAGCCACAGCTGAAACCAGGTGTGGCATGGGCCTTCCACTCAGGAGTGTTTTACTTTGACTTCTTAAGTTGTTGAGAGTTTTGCCTGTAAGGCTGTTTTGAAACCCATATGTGGAAAACCCTGTTTGCTGTTGTCAAGCACCTTGAATGGCTGACCAATTTCAAGAAGGGCCAGATCTGTGGGAAGTTCTCCTGTGCTTACGGCCTGTGTAATTCTATGCCCATATGCTTGATCAGTTGAGAGATCCTTTACAGCACTGTCACTGGGTGAAATAAGAGGCTCTCCAATGGAGAGTGGTGAATGAAGGATCAGTTTCAAGTTCTGTAGCAATGTCTAGCATCTTGCAAATTTTACCTGTCCACTTGTTGTTAGACAAGGTCTTCCCAACTAGTGTTGTGATCAAGTGTCACAGGGGTAACTTGTTGATGTGGAAGGCACAAACCAACCAGATCAGCTTACAGCAAAGAACGATCCCTCTGCAATGCATACCACCCTCCCAGCCAGTGTTAACATTTGTAGAATCACCTCCAATGGCCTGGAGGCTTTTATCCATGCCCTTCTTCTTCATGAAGTCTACAAGATTATCAGCAATAACTTCAGTAGGTTTTTTTCTCTTTGAGCCTTTCTCCAGAGTTAAGTGGTAGAGATATTTTCCACCTGGCTCACTGCACACATCATAAAGCTCTTCTTTGATGATGCTGGGGAAATGCTGATATGAATTGTCTTCTTTCAGCATAACTTTAGTTGTATCTCGACGGCCATCAAAGAAGATGCAGTCAATTTCACTCTTCTTAAAAAGGTCATCAAATTGCTGATCCAGGGATTTCTTAACTTTTTCTTGGGTCCTCTTGACTTTGTTGTGGTCAACTATAAGTCTCTTGTCTTCTTTAAAGGCGGCAGTTATGATGGCAGCTGTGGCATGAAGGCCATGTCTGATGCTCTGCATAGCAACATTATGTATTTCTAATGTGTTGTGTTCTGCCTTATTATTTGAATCACAGAGTTGGAAGGGGCCATACAGACCTTCTAGTCCAACCCCCTACCCAATGCCAGATGAGCCTAAAGCATCCCTGACCAATATTCATCCAGCCTCTTCTTGAAAACTGCCAGGGAAGGGGAGCTCACCACCTCCTGAGGCAGCTGATTCCACCTTTGAACTACTCTGACCATGAATAAGTTTTTCCTAATATCCAGCCGGTGCCTTTCCGCATGTAATTCGAATCCTGATGCTTCGAGTCCTATCCTCTGCTGCCAACTGGAACAGCTCCTTGCCCTCCTCCAAATGACAGCCTTTCAAATATTTAAAGGGAGCGATCATGTCCCCCCTCAATCTCCTCTTCTCCAAAACAAACATTCCCAAGGCCCTCAGCCTTTCCTCATAGGGCTCAGTCTCCAGACCCCTGATCATCCTCGTTGCTCTCTTCTGCACCCTCTCAATTTTGTCCACATCCTTTTTGAAGTGAACCCTCCAGAACTGCACACAGTACTCCAGGTGCGGCCTGACCAAGGCAGTATCGAGAGGGACTATGACCACCTGTGATTTCGATGCAATGGCCCTTTTGATACAACCCAAGACTGAGTTTGCCTTTTTTGCCACTGCATCACACTGACTGCGCATATTTAGTTTACAGTCCACTCTTACTGCAAGATCTCTTTCACATACACTAGCACCCAGAAGTGTATCCCCCATCCTGTATTTGTGCTTCCTATTTTTTTGTGGCCCAGATGTAATACTGTGCACTTATCTATGTTGAATTGCATCCTGTTCACAATCGCTCACTTCTCCAGAGTATTCAGGTCTTGTTGAATTTTAACTCTATCTTCTTGGGTGTTTGCCACTCCTCCCAATTTGGTATCATCAGCAAATTTAATGAGAAGCCCATTTACTCCTTCATCCAGATCATTGATAACAATATTGAAAAGTACCGGGCCCAAAACCAAGCCCTATGGCACCCCACTGGACACCTCCCTCCAATCTGATGAAATGCCATTGACCACCACTCTTTGGGTGTGGTCCTCTAACCAGTTCCCTATCCACAGAACTATCCTATAGTCCAGTCCTCAGTCTTCCAGTTTACCCATTAGAATGTCATGGGGAACCTTATCAAAAGCTTTATTGAAATCCAGGTAAATCACATCAACAGAGTTCCCACGATCCAGTAAGCTTGTCACTCGATCAAAGAAGGAAACCAGGTTGGTCTGACAAGATCTGTTGGGGACAAAACCATGTTGACTTCCCCAGATCACTAAGTGGTCCTTCAGATGCTTACAGATCGATCCCTTTAAAATCTGCTGTAATATCTTCCCAGCAACAGAAGTCAGACTGACTGGCCTGTAGTTTCCCGGGTCATCCTTCTTCCCTTTCTTAAAGATTGGGATAACATTCGCTCTTCTCCAATCTTTCGGCACATCCCCAGTCCTCGAGGAGACCTTGAAGATTTTATTTATTTATTTATTTAATCACATTTCTAGACCGCCCTCCCCGTCAGACGGGCTCAGGGCGGTTTAACAACAGCTTAAAACAGTAAAAACATTATAAAAACATTAAAACATCATATCAAAACAATTAAAATTGGCGGGTATAAAATATTAAAATACGGCATTGTCCTGCATGGGTAGTGGAAGGTCTTCAGTGGTATGGCTGGCGAGAGGACAGCCTAGCCCCCACCAAATGCCTGGTGGAACATCTCCGTCTTGCAGGCCTGGCAGAAAGATAACAAATCTTGCCAGGCCCTAGTTTCCTCAGACAGAGTTCCGCCAGGTCGGAGCCAGAACTGAGAAGGCCCTGGCTCTGGTAGAGGCCAGGCGGACCTCCCTGGAGCCAGGGACCATCAGCAAGTTCTTAGTGGCTGATCGAAGCGACCTCCGGGGAACATAAGGGGAGAGGCCACAACCTCTCTGTCAATGTCAACTAGCCCCCCAGGTGTCCTGTCATGTCTACTACCATCTCTAGATGGGCTTGAGTTCTTCAGGGAGAAAACAGAGGCAAAAAAGTCATTCAGCCTTTCTGCTTTTTCCTTGTCCTCCATCAGAGTTTCTCCTTCCACTCCCAACAGCGGCCCAATTGCCTGTTTTACCTTGCATTTGCTTCTCACGTATCTGTAGAGGTTTTTCTTGTTATAGTGAGCCTCCCTGGCCAGACTCAGCTCATACTGAGCTTTGGCTTCTCTGATGGCTGATCTGCAGTACCTCATGTATTCCTCTTTAGAGGTCTGTCCTTTCCATTTCCTGAACATTTCCCTTTTCTCCCTTAGCTTATTCTGGAGCTCTCTGTTCATCCACATCAGTTTCTTGGAGCTCTTACCATGTTTCCGTCTTACTGGAACAGTGAGGGCTTGAGCTTGCAAAAGCTCATCTTTGAGAAGAGCCCACCCTTCACTCTCTTCTTTCCCTTCTAGCACACTCCCCCACGGAATGACTCTCATCAAGCCTTTGAGTTCATTGAAGTCAGCCCTATGAAAATCTAACGTACGGATCTGCCAATGAATATCCTTGGCCCCCCACAGCAACTGGAATTCAAGGAGGACATGGTCTCTTCCCCCTAAGGTCTCGACCACCTTCACCCCATCTACCAATTCTTCCCTGTTGGTTAATGTTAAGTCTAGTATGGCTGAGCCCCTTGTAGCTTCCTCCACCATTTGAAAAAGGAAGTTATCGGCCAGGCAGTTCAGGAAGTTGTGTGAGTGTTGTTGCTTTGCTGAGCTTGTCTCCCAGCACACATCGGGGAAGTTGAAGTCACCCATAATTATAAGGTTCTGATGTCTGGATACTCTACCAATCTGTTCAAGGAGGGCAGTGTCCATTTCCTCTCCCTGGTCAGGCGGTCTGTAGCAGATTCCAACAACAATATCCTTTGTCCTTCCTCTCCTTATTTCCACCCATATACTTTCCACTGGGCTGTCAACCACATTCTCCAGAACTTGCTGACAATCAAGCCCTCTCCTCACATACAGTGCCACTCTGCCTCCTCTTCTACCCTTCCGGTATTTCTTGAACAACTCGTACCCATCCACTACCACATTTCAGTCATGGGAATCATCCCACCAAGTCTCAGTCATTCCTTCCATATCGTAGCCCTCTGTTTGCAAGAGAAGCTCAAGCTCTTCCTTCTTATTACCCATACTTCGGGCATTGGTATATAGTCACTTGTACCCTTGTACCTTTGTTTGATCTATCCTTCCCAGGTGGGCCCCCCCCCGTTATCACTTCTTCATTGAAATCCCCATGTTGATCATCCCCGTCCCCTTGTGGCATTAAAGTTTTCCTGATGAAGCTCTCCAGGTTCTTTCCAAACATTTTCTTCCCTGACCTTGAGAGGTGAAGCCCATCATGTGCCAGAAGGCCTTCTCTAAGAAAACTTATCTCGTGGTCCCAGAACCCAAAGCGCTCCTGCTGGCAGCACCGTTGCATTCCTCTTCCTTTGACAGGAAGGATAGAAGAGAATACCACCTGTGACCCCACTGTCTTCAACTGCCTTCCAAGAGCTTCATAGTCCTCTTTCATTCTTGAGATGGTATTCATGGCCATGTCATTTGTTCTCACGTGAACCTGCACAAACGGGAACTGATCAGTCGGTCTGATCAGTTTCAGCAGTCGGTCTGTAATATCCAGAATTCTCAGCAAGCAACACATCTCTCCCAGCAAGCAACACGTCTCTCTGAGTAGGGGATCTGACCTGGACACATGACGTTCCATACCCCTGAGCAGAGAGTCTCCAGTGACCACCACTTTCTGTTTTCTTCCACTTCCGTGTGGCCCCATGTGGAAGGCGTACTTGGTATGTCTAATGTCACTTCATAACTTCCTTTCCATTTTGAGCATCAGCTATTCATTCTTCATTTCCATCATCCGTGAAAATTATTTCCTTTGATGGAAATAATCTGCTTATATTTAGAAAGCCTTCTTCTCTCATCATCTTGCTGGTTCTGCTTTTTGACTTGTCTGATGTGCTCAGGGACATCTGGAAAGCCAATCTGATCCAATAGACCCAGTCTTGTCTCTCTGACAGTTAATGAATGCAAGTTCATTTACAGGGCTCTTCATCTCCTTAGGCATGTACAGTTAACCAGCATCTGCAGGGCAGCCAAATTCACAGCAGAGAACCATTTTACGCTTGCAATTTTGGATGCCAAGAAGTTTGTGAAGTTTTGCAGTGAAAGCCTCTTTGACATCCAGCTTTCCTCTACCAAGATTTATTTGGCCTGCTCCCAGCAATTTTGGATCTTGTTTAAGATTGTAATTCATGAATTTACCCTGATGGTGGATGCATTTACTTCTGGTGCAACAGGACCCGAACTCACACACCCATTCCCATTCTGGACAGGCGCTTTAAGCAAGAACATTTTCCTGTGAGCATAGAAACCCAGCCAGAGTCTGGCAGTGGATGGTCTCCTTCCCTTTTGAGAAAGGCGCTCAAAATAAGACTTGAAGGAGACAGAAACTAAAACAAATTGCTCAAAAGTGGAAGGAAAAGCGAAATGTGCTGAACAGCGAAGGAGAAAAAGCATTTAAATGTGTTCCTGTGAGCCCGTATCATAGGTGTCCAGTAAGTTTGGACTTTGATCTCAGATGTTGTGGCCTGGCCACAGCCTGATGGTAAGCATGCAGAAAAGCAGAGACAAGGATGGCTCAGAGATCAGAAAACTCTAGTTCCAGGGGGTTGACTTTCAGGAAAGACAGCATGTCCACCAGGTCTGAGTCCAGACGCAAGTGGCGGGGACAGAGGAGGTCTCCCAGGTGTGAGAAGACCCACTTGCTGTGGACACTGGTGGGAGGGCAGGAGAGGATGTTGGTGGCCACATTCGAAAGATCCAGCCAAATGGCAGATTTTCTTTCCCAGTACTCCAGGGAGTTGGTGTTGGGGGTGCTTGGCGAGGTACTCTCTGACCATCACCTCCAATGAGTCCTCCGCCACGACGGACATGCTGGCCTCATTGCTGCCAACCGCCCAGCCCACCACTGAGCACCAGAAGTTTGTGGGTCATTTTGGGGAGGACTCTTCTGCCTGGGGATGCCCAGTGCATCTTCCTCCTCCTCCTCCTCCATTCCTGCGCCCCACACCCTTTTCCCTCCGTCCCACTAGTTGGGACCAGAACTTCCACACCACTCTGCACAGGTTCCTCATCCACTGATGGAGCTCTCCGTTCTGCATGGCTGTGCTGCCTTTTATGCGTGGGTCACATATGCAGACCAGTTGGTATGGCAGCTCCTTGCAGAGAGGATGCAAGCGGGCGGCCACGCCTGCCTGCAACCTCCCAACCAAGTCCCTGACCCTGGGGACAAGCTGGTCCTGTTGATCCATCTCTCTGGCCAGCATCTGGTCCAGGCCATGGATCAGGGGGATGACCTGGCCCAGACTGGACTGGTACGAGCATAGGCGTTTGGTGGTCTCCTTAAATGGCCTCAGGACACAGACCATCTGAGAGAAGGCTAGCCAATCTGTAGAGCTGAGGCTGAGCTCCTCTCTTCCCTGCAAAATTGGCACCAAGGATATGATGTCCTGCACAGGGTTCTTTTGCTCCATCAGGCAACTCACCATGTCATGGGTTGAGTTCCAGTGGGTGGCCATGTCCTGGTAGAGGTGGTGCCCGGGTTCCCCTGCCTCTGGAGCAGCTTATGCGAGGACTTCATGCTGCGGGAGAAATGGACATGGACAAGGTCGATTGGTCCCAGCTGGCCTTGATGTTGCTAACTAGCCTGAGTGCATCCATCATGACGAGGTACAGCTTATGTGCCAGGCAGACCAGGCCGTCAAGGCCCTCTTTCAGGGCCACCAGCATGTTTCTTCCTGCATTGGTGACCATGAAGCCTCGGACAAGCTCACCCCCAAGGCGCCCAGTCCCTCAACGCAGCCCTGATCATGGTGGTGATGTTCTTCCCTGTGTGATTCTCATCCATCCCCCATGCCTGCAGCAGAAGCACTCTGTAGCCTGGCGCCAATGGCAACACCTCCTCCCGGGGACCTGATCTTTCCCTGGGGCAGCGGAGATCCTCTGGCAGCCACCACTGGGCTGTTATGGTGAGGTAGCCGTGATGCTGCTGCTCCACAGGTCTGCTGTGAAGTGGACAGTCTGTCCCTTTGCACCCAACAGTTCCTTCATGACCCTCGCGCGAACACCCTGGTAGAGGGCGGGCAAGACTCGCCGGCCAATGGCCCTCTGCGATGGCATTGAGAACCAGGGCACAAAGTGATGCAGCACCTTCCGGAAGCCCACACCCTCCACAATGGACAACGGGAGTCTGTCCAAAGCAGTCATCTCCGCCACCACTCTTAGTGCCTGCTGCCTGAGCCTTCCCCCTGACTTGTACGCTGGGCACTGTCACAGACCCTGAGGGGACCACTTCCTGCAGGGTAGCCTGCCTGGGCGTTCCATTCCCACCCACAGCACCCTCACGGCAAGTCTTTTTGCTGGCTGTGGACTCTCATTCTCCTCCCCCTTCTCTCTGATCTTTAGCCAACCTCACATGCCCGCTAGGTGGTTTCCACGGTGGAGGAAGTGACATGTTCAGGTGGTGCCTCTCCAGATGCTTGCGTAGGGTGGTGGATGACAGGTGCCTAGGGTCAGTGCTCCTATGCACCAGGACATGGCAGTGGTGACACCACACCATGCAGAGGTCATTGGGAAGAGCTTGAAAATGCTGCCAGAGTATTTGAGTGAAATGGGGACTGGGACTTGGTGAGTCAGGAGGAGAATGAAGGATTAACTTCTGTGGCATGGAGCTGGACCGGGAAGAGGGGGTGAGGGGTAGGCTGCGGTCAGGGACAGTCCCTGGAGTTTGGACTGTAGAGGGACTGGCTGATTCTACAAACCCCTGCCATTCTTCCTCAGACCCCTCCTCATCCTCCGCAAAAAGTTTAACAATGTCCACTCCCGGCAGTGGAGGAGAGATGTTTTCTGCCTCCTCCACAGTCCCCCCTTGGCAGATCTGCAATTGGAGTCTCTGTTGCCCGCAAGACCCTCCCCCCCAGGAAGGGTGGCAGTCAATGATGAGCGACGTGGACAAGCCTTGCCCTTTCCCCGCCCCATGACCGCCCTCGCCCAACAATACATGCTTCATAGCGGTGCACTGAAGTGAAGAACAAAAAACAAACAAACCAAGAGTAGTGCTCACAAAGTAGACGAGAGCCAACAGAAGAGTGGGGTTAGTAGAAAACAAGTTCAAGAGTGAGGGTGTGAGGCAGCAGGTGGCTGCCCTGAGACTGGAGTTGGTGTTTGGCCCCAGAAGCACCATTCAGACAACAGCCCAGGCAGGACAGATGTGCAAAATAAAAGTTTAATTCCCTAAGGGAGGGCAGTGGAGGAGAGAGAGCGGCACCAGAGAAGTGCACAAAATCCAGGAGAGAAAACAGAAGAGTGAGGGTTTGAGCCCTTGTGGAGGTGGGGCCCAAACCACCAAAAAACAAAACAGCAAGAGTGAGGCTCTCAAAAGAGCAGAGTAAGAAACAAAGACAAGCAAAGAGAAACAAATATGGAGGCCTCAGTAAAGCTAGGCCCAAGTTTCAGGCAAAGGCCTGAGACTGGGGTAAGGTGGGGTGGGGGTGAAGGGAAAAAGGCACCCCTTGCCAAACACCTCCCCACTGGGAGAAGAAAGGGAAATTGGGAAGAGACTTTTCAGTCTCTTTTCCAGCACCAAATCTAGGCCAAAGCTCCCAAATTCACTCTCTCTCAATCCAAGTTCCAGCTACAGTTCCTCCCACTCTCCCTGTCTGCTGAAACTGAAACCACGAGGCACAGACCTTTGGCTTTTATATAAAATGCTGACATGGAGCAAAACAGGAGCACTATGGTTGGCAGACAGGCCTGCCTAACAGGGGTTGGGGGGAAGAGATTGGTGTTCCCATGGCTACTGTAGGCACATCCCCTCAGTTGCCTAAGAGATTAATCACCCCACTCCCCCTGCTGCTCTGCTGGATGGGGCAGAATGAGAGCTCTACAGTTGGCAGGGACAGCTGCCAATCAAGGTTTGTGGGCTAAAATTGGGGGCAACCAAAGGACTGGCCTCTGTTGCCTGGGGAATAAATTGAATGATGCCAGGGTGTCTGGCTTTCCTAACAGATAATGAAGCGGACAAAGTGGCAGAAAAAGTCGTCAAGTTCGTGGAAAATGCATCACCCATGAAATGCGTTTTCTCTGTGGAACGAATCGGCTGATTCGTCACGAATTTTGAGTCATAATTTGATTTGTGCCCATCTCTACTGTTAAGCATTGCTTCTGGCTCATTTATATTACAGATGGCAATCAGATCAGACTGTATTTGAGCTATTTTATCAGCAAAAATCTTCGAAAGGTGTCACAGCTAATTGTCTGTTCTTGAAACAGTTCAGATTTAGGGGTCAAAAGATGTCAAGGTACTTTAAACAGTTGGGATGACATGATTTAGCTGATGCAATGGTTGTAGAAAATTAATGTTTCTTTGTTGCTATCTAGTTGGGAAGAAAGGAGGACAGCCTCTGGAAGGATTCAGTATTTAAATCACATTACACGAACAACACAGTGGGAGCGACCAACACGGTAAGAATCTCTTGAGAACACTTATGTATTATTCTGTCAGCACGTTATAGTGTCAAGTGGCTAGCATAATACATGTTGTAATTAACTTGATAGATCCTGGGTGCGAAGAGCTGAAAATTAGCATCTGTAAAGGACAAACAGGTCAGTCCCTTTGCTAAAGAATGAATGGACATAAATCTGACATAAAAAATCACAACATTCAAAAACCAGCGGGAGAACATTTCTGTCTGCCAGGACATTCCATTTCTGACAAGAGTAGCAGTTCTCAAGCAGAAAAACTTCACAGGAAAACTACAACCTGAGACTGCTGAAATTGAGTTTATTTGCAAATTTGGAACAATGGATTCCCTAGGGTTGAATCAGGACATAGGATTTTCCTCGCATTAGAGAGACTAATTTTCTGCACTTCACCCCCAGGCTTTGTCAAGCTAATGACAACATGTATTATGCTAGCTTCCTAACGTTCTAATTTAGAGTACCCATTCCATCCTCTGCCTAGATTTATAAGGATCCCTTTTCCCACTCCTCGTATCTGATGAAGGGTGCTCTGATTCTCAAAAGCTCATACCTTGGAAAGTGAGTTGGTCTTTAAGGTGCTACTAGACTCTAACCTTGCTCTTCTGATTTAGACCAGCATGGCTACCCAGCTGAAACTATCCATCAGTGAATGGTTCTAAGCACCCACACCTCTTAAGATGTTTGGTGGTAGGAGCTCACTGTTTGAATAGATATGAAAACTGTAAAAACAGGATGGAAGTATTATGTTCACTATATTTATTGACTTAAATTGCACTTATGTATAACTTTTATCAGCATAAAGCTGATCATGGAAATGGATGCATTAACATGAAAGAGAGACTGTAGGGTAGGACTGGCACTTTTGCTTGCCGCTGTGCCACGATGTCATATTGCAGTGACAGTCAATATGTATATTGGTGATCGCATGCCTGAGACCACTGTTTCTGTTGAGTTTTGTGTGTTAGATATTAGATTATTAGTAAATTCAACAAGATAAAGAGACAAATAGGAACCACAGGGGTAGTCAGGCTCTTTGTTCCATTGGTAGTATAGAAACAGGAGATCATAAAATCATAGGGTTGGAAGGGACTTCTAGGGTCATCTAGTCCTGCACAATGCAGGAAATTCACAACTACTTCCCCTCCTCACATCCCAGTGACCCCTGCTTCATGCCCAGAAGATGGGAAAACACTATCAGGATCCCTAGCCAAACTGGCCTAGGGAAAATTGGTACCTTACCCCAAGGTGGTGATCAGCATTACCCTGGGCATGTAAGAAGGGGCCCCGAGAACTAAGCACTGATGTAACCTTTCCTGCCCTCCCTCTCATGATCTGCTGATGTTCACAGAATCAGCATTGCTGTCAGATGGCCATCTAGCCTCTGCTTAAAAACCTCCAAAGAAGGACAGCCCACCACCTCCCAAGAAAGCCTGTTCCACTGAGAGATTGCTCTAACTGTCAGGACATTCTTCCTAATGTTTAGCCAAAAACTCTTTTGATTTAATTTCAACCTGTTGGTTCTGGTCCGACCTTCTGGGGCAGTGGAAAACAATTCTATGCAAAATAGTATTTTGTGGCCACATTTGCAATCTTGGTATTGTCACCGTGTTCTTAAATAACATTTAACAACAACAACAACAACATTAGATTTATATACTGCCCTTCAGGACTTAATGCCCACTCAGAGCAGTTTACAAAGTATGTTATTATTATCCCCACAACAAAACACCCTGTGAGGTGGATGGGGCTGAGAGAGCTAGAAGCTGTGACCGACCCAAGGTCACCTAGCTGGCTTCAAGTGGAGGAGTGAGGAATCAAACCCAGTTCTCCAGATTAGAGTCCCGCACTCTTAACCACTACACTAAACTGGCGTAGTTTACCAAATTGTTAGCATGTATACTATACCAATAATTCATAACATTCAGTTAAAATTGTCCACACCCTTAGGAACCATTTTCTTTTTACATAGGAAAAAAGCATGTTATTTTTTCTACAGGCCAGCATCAGAATATTCCAGTCCAGGTCGACCTCTGAGTTGCTTTGTGGATGAGAACACTCCCATTACAGCCATAAATGGTGCCACGTGTGGACAGTCCTCTGATCCCAGGCTAGCAGAGAGAAGAGTGAGGTCTCAAAGGCACAGGAATTATATGAGCAGGACCCATCTACATACCCCTCCAGATTTACCTGAAGGATATGGTATGCATTTTCACAATTGCGTAACTATCTGCTTTTTGCAAAGCAAAATTGTACTGATGATGATTTCTGAAGACCGATGTGCAGACGGGTGAAACCGTGTTAAGGAAAAATGAAATAGGGTAAAATTCTCTGGTGGAATTTTAGGGGTGAGTTTGAGGGGAGGGTTATTATTGAAATGAAAAGGTAGCCTTGTTATTGTGTGTGTATATTTGAAGCAAAATACAAGCGCTTCTCCTTTCATGTACTTGGAATAACTTGAAACGTGTCTAAAATTGTTTTTAAGTCTGAGTGGGGAACATGTTACTTGTTATCCAGTGGGTGCCTGCAACAATCATACCGTGCAGTATGTTATGGCAGCGCTGGTTGTGTAGTTGGCAACTGGTTGCGACTTCTCTCAGGCACTGCTTGAGGAAATCTACAGCTGTTACATTTTTACCTCATCCTTCCTTCAGGGAGCTCAGAATGGGATATATGGATTTATTCTCAACAACTAGGTAAGAATTGAGAGAGAGTGACTGACTCAAGTTCACCCAGCGAGCTCCATGGCAGAATGGAGATTGGAACACCATTCCCCTCAGTCCCAGTCCAGCGCTGCGGCTATACACTATAGCTCTGTAGCTGGGCCTGAAACCATAATGTGAAAGAACTGGTCTATGTATAATGGTCTTATAACATGGGTGCTGCCCCCTTAATTATATAGAAATGTGGGGAGGAGAGGGGCAGGAGAATGAAGGGGAGACTTCAGAAGGAGTTTACAGCACCCACTGTCTATCCTAACTTATCTGCCACACTTGCCCAGACCAGAGTCCAGTGGCTTGTTCTCAGCTTGCTGTTTCAGCTCTGCCTCCATCTACCATTTAGTGATTTAAATGCTACCTATATTGGCAAAATCTATGTAAGGCTAAATACTGGCACGAGACTAATAGTCAATGAGTACTGTAAGGGAAATTGGAAAAGAACTTTGAAGGGAGAGTTCAAGGGCTGCAGATGGTATAAGGCCAATAGAGGCCCTCGATGCCCTGAGACCTGGTCTTCGCAGAGTCAGGTTGCTTGGGAATGCAACTAAAATTGGTGGTAAACTCCATCTAATGCTAAATACTGGCGCTACCTACATTTGAGTGTTACATCTGTCATATATATTTTTAAATACACTGTCTTAGAATTTAAACTCTTAAGCCTTGAGTCTAGAACTGTGTGCAAAAAAGAATGATGAAATTGTCTAACCATAGTTTACTTAAATCATGTGCACAACATAGGTGATCTAGGCAGCCTTTTGTGCCCAACACCCTTTGTGTGTATTGCTATATATTTATGGTCAATGCTATCAGCATTGTCAGATTTAATCACTCTGGGGGAAAGAGAATGAAAGGAGAAGTTTAAAATGTCCCTCTTCCAGAACGGACAGTCCTTCTGTCTAGCATTCTGCATGACCTCTGCTAGTTAAGGTCATTGAGTGTGGTGTCCCAAACCAGTCTGGAATGGTGAGCCATATGCAAAAGCCTGTTGGTATGTGTGGGATTAACTTTCAAGATGAGGCCAGTGGTAGTTGTGGCTTCAGGGTTTTTTATATTGTCTTGCAGAGAGGGAAGGATCAGAATTAGAATGTTTGTTTGTTTGTTTGCAGAATCTGTACTCCACCTTTCTACCCCATCAGAGTAACTAGCAGTTAAAACAAACATAAAAGTGATCATAAAAACAATAAACACTATAACTAAAATACGTGTGTAAAAGCACGAAAAACTGTAATTAAAAGATGGAGGGATCATTGAAGGAATACCAGATGAACCAAGATCTTCACCAACTGGTCAAAGTCAATGACAGAAAGGGACAAACAAATATCTGTAGAGAGTTACATAGTTTTGGAGCCCTCTTTCTTGGGTTGCTACCTGCCTAGTTTAATAAGATGGGGGCACCTGGAGCAAGGCCTTAAAAGATGGCTGTAGCAGTCAAGCAGGCTTATGTGGGAGTCTGCAGTCCTTCACGTATGCTGATCCCAAGCTGTATAGGGGCTTAAAGGCCAACACCAGCATCTGGAAACAAATTGGAAGCCAGTGTAGATGGGCCAAGACTTGAGTAATATGATATAGCTTCATAGATAACAAAAGGGATGTGTTTAACAATCACCATGGCTACATCTCTCTATAAAAGGATCAAAGGAGAGAAGAGAGATTCTTATATGAGATTTTGTGAAAGTAAGAGGGGAAAAAAGGGACACTTGGTCACAAAAACATCTAAGAGGAGATGTCGGTGAAACATATTTTTGATTTGGGCAAAATAACGCATTAGAACAGCCAATAAATGCATATGGCTCCAGGCAGCGATAAGGGTTATGGGGCAGGGATTGAGATTTGTGCATAAGAGGGGAGCAGGGAAACTGAGTGGAATCATGGCTTTCAGGCAACGCTTTTAAAAGCTCCTTTAATAATGAGTGGGGTTCTTGAGGTTCAGATAGTCAGATCCTAAAATACAAAGTAATACTTTGTATGATAGGAATGTTCAGATTGCTTTCATAACACCATTTCATTTGTATGCAGAATTCTTTAAAAAAAATCCAAGAAAACTTTATGTGCATTTTGTACACATCTGACTGTCCTGAGCCATCAGGACTGTTAATGATAGCCTTGCTGTCATACTTGCATACTCCTTTGCTGATGCACAAAGAGAGGATGAAGAGTTTGTGTTTTGAGTTTTTTTTGGTGAAGAGAGGAGGAGTGTGAGCAGAATAGCAAGCCAGGTTGGTGCCCGTCATGAACAAACCACTGTTCGTAATGCCTGAATGTAGCCTTAGTTCTAAAAACATTGTGGCGGGTCTTTCAGATTATGCAAAACATAGCAATATTTCAAAATACTTCGACATCCGTATTAGAATAATAATAAAATGAACAGTAAAATGCTGTGGCAATGATTTATAGCCCGTTGGTTTGATGTGCTTTCAGATATGAAGTTTGCATTGGTGCACATCAGGGCTTTTTTTCTGGGAAAAGAGGTGGTGGAACTCAGTGGGTTGCCCTCGGAGAAAATGGTTACATGGCTGGTGGCCCCGCCCCCTGATCTCCAGACAGAGGGAAGTTTAGATTGAGCGGCGCGGAGGGCAATCTCAACTCCCCTCTGTCTGGAGATCAGGGGGCGGGGCCACCAGCCATGTGACCATTGGAACTCCGTTCCACTGTGTTTCTGCTGAAAAAAAGCCCTGGTACACCTACCACTTTCTTGCTATTGTACTTGTTTGTTTCAGTTTTACTCCTGCCCTGATGTTCAGGGATTTGGATGTATAGCCACTTAACAGTTTAAATTGTGGTATACGTATTAAAGTAGTTGGAAAAAATGTTCTATTAAAGCTGGATAAACCACCTGGTTAGCCTTGCTTTAAACTTTAACAGATGTCTTAATAACTGTTTTGGAGAACATTGAGGGCTTGGACAAAGTTCTAGGGCAAGGGAGCTCCACAGATAGTCTTTCACTTCTCTGGTACGTTTGTTTCTAATATATGAACATTTCACATGGGTTTTTTTTTTGTTTTCCTTGAGTATTTTTGAGAGCTCTTATTTGTTTTCATGGTATTTCTTGATGAACAGAACAAAGGACAACTCAACAAGGGCAGGTGTATTTCTTACATACTCAGACTGGTGTGAGCACGTGGCATGATCCACGGGTACCTAGGTAAGAGAATAATTTAAGCAAAGCTTCTTTACAGATTGCATGTTGATATTCTACATCTCAGTCTTAAAGAACAGCAGGTTCTGGCCTGTTGGCAAAGACTGTGTGCATTTTGTGATTCTGTGCATGTGCAGAATTTGTTATCGTTGCAGAATTCAGCATCTTTGCTGGCTTTTTTTTTTTAAAGACCAAGTTTGCAGCCTCTCTAGCTTTGGACAAAAATACTTTAAATAGTGATGGCAACATGTTGCTTGTCGAGTCTTAATTCGCAGAAGCCTGGAAGTGAGATTTTTTTTCAGTGATCAAGAGTGAGGCTTCAGTCCCTTGTATAGCTTTCTTGGCCTCTCCGTGATTAGCAAAGTTTTAAACAGCACGAATTATGCAAACATGTGCAAATGTGTATATTTTATCTGCAGGTCTTGGAATTCAGCTTGGCCTGAAATCCTAGTTTCCTTGGCACCGAATTTTGATACTTGTTGAGTACAAAATGTACACAGCATTGCCTGTTGGCTAAAATGCTCATTGAAAAATAATATATATTCCTTAACATGTGAATGGAGAGTTATTCCAGTGCATCAACCTGTACTTATATACTTAAACAGGGCTTTTTTTCTGGGGAAAGAGGTGGTGGAAGTCAGTGGGTTGCCCTCGGAGAAAATGGTCACATGGCTGGTGGCCCCACCCCCCCGATCTCCAGAAAGAGAGGAGCACTCTAAACTCCCCTTTGTCTGGAGATCGGGGGGCGGGGCCACCAGCCATGTGACCATTTTCAAGAGGTTCCGGAACTCCGTTCCCCGTGTTCCTGCTGAAAAAAAGCCCTGTACTTAAAACTAATTCGCTTTCTGCTACTGGATGTGGTAGGCATTAATGGAAGTGTGTGTGTTTTAAATATAGTACATCAGTATTTCAGTCTTAAAGTGCTGAGCTCATTGAATTCCAACCGGGGCTTGCCATTTTTAGTGACTTTATTTCTTGACAAAGATACATTACTTGCCAGTGATGTGTTCCTATGGCAACTTGAGCTTTTCTATGTGATTATGAATTTTTATTGCATCTGGTGGTTAGTCTTCTCGCGTTTGCTAAAAATTGTCTATGGCATTACATATATAAATTTTCAGGCGAAACAGAAGTATTTACAAATGTGGTTTTGTTGAACGTTTAAAAAAATTTGGTTCAGATGTATCCTTATTATCTTTTAAGAATATTTGTCAAAACTATTCCTAATACGTAACTCCTGTTGGCAATATTGGCAAAGGATTTTATTTTTGTTTTAAATCCATATTATGGTAATTACTGGTAAAGTTATTTTGTAAAAAGAAAAAACAGTATGTTATATGACAACAGCTTTTCCAAGGCATGTGCAGTGGAGTGATTCTGTGTATTTTACTTTGGTGGGCTTGTTCTTAGGAGTAGAGATTCCAGCTGAACAGATCAAGTTTCTGAAACAATACATACTCTCAGGCTTCATGGAATTGTTATGTTACATTTATGCTTGTTTGGCTCAGAGGCCAAATGCTAAGGTATTATTCCTTTTATATTTGTTTTTGCAGGGATCTTAGCAACATCAATTGTGAAGAGCTTGGTCCTTTGCCTCCTGGATGGGAGATCCGAAATACAGCTACAGGCAGAGTTTATTTTGTAGACCATAACAACAGAACAACGCAGTTCACAGATCCACGGCTATCAGCTAACTTACACCTGGTTCTAAAGTAAGTACATGATGTCACTTGCACGGTACTGATTAACATTTGGAACACTAAAGTGGTTCTCTGGGGAGGCACAATAAGTAGACTCTTCCTTTTTGTGCTAAGTAATTCCTTTCTGGTAACTTTGAATTTTTAAAATCTATTAACATTGGGATAAAAGGTTCTGCAGAGCTATGGAGAAGAAATATAAAACAGAAAACATGCATGAAAGGTTAGCAGGATCATGCAGAAGAGTATTGGGATGTTGCTAATGTTTTAAGCCGGTAGATAGTAGGTGTTTATACATACTCTAAAATGCCCATGCTGGGCTGCTTACATGGAGACGATTCTCTATATAGCTCTTGTCGCTGCTGCAAATGCAGAGCCATGGGCAGTGGCGGTGGAGTAGCCCCACACATACGTTTTCCCTGCTCTTTCCTTGCCTCATTCTTCCATGGCTGCCATTTCTTCCCGCACTTCATCAAAAGGCTTTTTAAAGTGAATTTTTAAGAGTTAGTAATAGATATAGCAGTACAGTGTTAAAACTATAATTATATGTTGCAGCAATGCAATAATTCAAAGTTTTGCTTTTTAAAACATCTCTCACTTTTGATTGCAGAGTTAGGAGAAATGTGCAGTCAGTATCTTTCTCTTTAACTAGCCCATTGTTGTAGTAAGCCATTTTAACATTATAGTGATATTGCTGTTAACAATTTTTTTTAAAAATGTAGCCGGGAAATGGCCACTATTGGTACTGAAGTAAGGATAATGACACGGGTGTGGGCAGGATCTGAAGAACCCACCTTCCCTTGCAGACAGTATCTAAAGTCACTTCGGCTGCGGTCATTCCAAAAAGAGGTTTGGGAAACATCACAGTAAAATGGGGAAAACATGGAATAAAAGCTGAAGTCATATGGATGTTTCCCAGAAAAGAAGTGGGGGATGCAGGGAACTCTTTGGGAGCCTGTGGATAGGACAGGTAGCCATATTAGTCTGCCTGTAGCAGTAGGAAAGAACAGTAAGACTAACAAAATTTGTGGTAGGATATGAGCTTTTGTGAGTTATATCTCACTTCAGATTGCAGGCGAGTGCTAAGTGGGGGAGGAGAGCGGGGAGGGGGAACGGCGACAAAAAACACACGGACACTGTGCTGGAAGTAAAGAAAGCCACAACTTTATTGAGATTACAGCTCAGAGAGTGAAGGCGCGCATAGAGCACGGATCTGAGCATCGGCTGACCCGCCTGCCAAGCCAATGACCCACACGATCCCCTCAGACCCCTGCTGAGGGGGGGAACCATGGGATGACAGCCAGTGGAATGCCATGTGGGTATACGCCCCTGTGTGAAACATCCCCTGCCACCTGGGAGTAAGGCGGACTGACAGCCCCAGATTGGGCATGTACAGGCCATTCCTCACTCCCCAGACCCCTTATGGGGATCCCCATAATAGGGAAACTGAGCCTGAGGGCCAATTTTCCCCCCAAATGGATCGGTGCCCAATGCCAATCTGCCACTAGAGCCACAAAATGGCTCACCACCAATGCTCCAGAACTGCAAAACCAACCAAGCGGGCCCCTCAGTATCCTACAACCACACGTCCAGACCCCAGCCAGACAGGCATCACCAGGCGAGAACCATTGCTGTTCCACGATAGCCAACTGCCAGTGAATATTGTTCATGAAGATGCAGCCCCTCTGGCAGACCTACATGGCCTAAAACCACTGCTAGGCACTTGACAAGCCTCAGAGCGCAAGAATATGAAGGCTATCCACTGCCCAGGAGCTCATCATATGCCCAGGCACTTTTGGGGAACTCTCTGTTACGCAGTTAACAGCCACCTGCGAGTGCTCAGAACTCCAGCCGTGTCAACTGAGGTAACTGCAGTAGTCAACAGGCTTCACCCACCCCACAGTTTATACATATTCTGTGTACTGTACTATGAGTTAGTGCAGTGACAAAGTGTGGCGCTGTAGGGTGTAATAGAAAGTGGTATGTCCACCTCACATAATGAAGTGCAATAGTGGCACGATTGAGCGCACGCCGACCCCAACTCCAACTCCCAGGGAAGTTGCCTCCAGCCGGCCCGTGCCCAAAGGAAACAAGCATCGTGCGGCCCTCTTGCCGTGGATGTTGCTGCTGCTGCCTTCACGGCTTTGCATGGCCCACTCGCTCTTGCTGCCTCCACCTCGCGCAGCCCGCTCACGGCATCCTCGCCTCACAGCCCAGTCGCAGCCCTCTCGCCCAGCAGCCTCCTCGTCACCGTCTCGTCTCACTGTCTCCTCATCTCGTGCCTGCTCGCCGCCACCGAGCCCTTGCACAGCCCACTCGCCCTTGCCACCAAGGCCCGTGCCGTTTGCTTGGCCCTGGCAAGCAGGCCCCTGGCACACCCTGCTTTCCTGCCAATACGGGCCAACTACTGAGAGGGTGGGGCCCAGTCTCCAGACCAGGGGCCTGCGCCAGATGCACTTCGACGTGCTCCCTTGGCCCCTGGTCATTTCCCGCCCCCACCACAACATGGCGGCTGCCATGCCGTTTCCCCGCCTGCCTCCCACATCGCCTGCAATCAGGCCCCCAAGTGAGTCTGGGAGCCATTGCGTCTGTGGACAGGAAGGTCACACACAGCCTCTCAAGCTATATCTCAAAGGCTGTGAGAGCATGCCCTCTCATTTATCAGTACAGTGCACATCTGTACTGACAATGAGATATGCTGGAGAAAAGGCCTTTTGGAGTTAGCTGGACTGCAGTATTTTGCTCACCTTATGGTGGTCCCTTTTGAAATGCTGAGAGGCAAGCTTCTGCTTTTGTCATAGAACCTAAAGGTTAGAGTAGGATGCAGCTGGCAGTAGAGTGTTTTTAACTAAAAATATTAGCACAGGGATACAGAAACCTACGATCCCACTATGCAAACTCCCAAGAAGGCAACTGAGACTATCAGAACTGTTTGACATATAGAAATACTAAGTGCTACTGAATGCAACCAGTTTAATAGACTGAAGGGAGTATAAATTTGTAGCCATTAACAAAAGGAGGCATCATTTGAATTCTAGAATTCCATTTTTTCAAGATGTCTGAGCCAAAGCTTTAAATACACACACATAGCCACTGTCATGTATGCCTGCCTGCAGTACATGCCATGTGTATGTTATATGCAGCCTATTGGTCCTCTGACATTATGGAGAGTTCTGAGTACCAATCAGTGCCTGTTTTTTGGAAGTTCGGTGTGTTATCTCTGCTTTGAAGTTAAACACTTCCACTTCTGCAGCCAATGGCCTTGAGGCCAGATGCAGCTAGTCTGAATTGTATCTTCCCTGAGAACAGGGATGATTTCATACCCAATTTGCTATTGTTGCTTATTGTAGTCTAAACTCTGATACTTTTTGTCTCTGGCGTTCGTGCCAGAATTTCAACGGGCTACTAACCTGGGGGCGGGGCATTAACCTATAACTAACCATGCTTTCCCTCAATATGTCACTTCTGCCAATTCCACTGTCTGAGCACCTTGAACCTGATAGATCTCTAATAAAGTTACTTCAACCAATTCACCTATGTGATTGCTGTGGCAAACTTGGGGATTTACTTGCCAAGGACTGACAGCCACTCCTCTTTTACCATGTTTTCATATGCAGCAGATACTATACAACATTTTAATAAGTTCGCTATTGTCTAGACAGAATTATTTTAGATCTCCTGGAATTATATTCTTCCTCACAGGAACACTTTTTAAATGCTATCATTGAGGAAAAATCTGCATAGCATTAAGTAGATAATTTACAAAATCTGGATAGTAGATTGGTGGTAGGTTTCTGGAAGTCTTTTCAGCAGGTAGAAACTATGGCAGGTAGAATAGTGGTTAAGAGCAGCAAGACTCTTATCTGGAGAATGGGGTTTGATTTCCCACTCCTCCATTTGAAGCCAGCTGGGTGACCTTAAGTCAGTCACAGCTTCTAGGAGCTTTCTCAGCCCCACCCACCTCACAGGGTGATTGTTGTGGGGATGATAATAACATACTTTGTAAACTGCTCTGAGTGGTGTTGTTGTTGTTATAAAATCTTATCTTCAGACTGTCTAGGAATAGTTTTTTTGTACCATCTTCTGAAATTTAATTAGCTACTTTGAAAAATCAGATTACCTTAAACAGCTCCTTTGTCTGGAAAGCCAATAAATCTTTCATATTTTTGGAGCATGCAGATATCTGCTATGGGAGAGTTTAATTTTAAAATGTTCCTTATCTGACAATAAATAATTGCATTATTTTTAAAATTATTTGGTTTATCTAGCTATATTTAGTTTTGATCTAGAATATAGATCAACTCCAGAAAGTCAGCAATAATAAAAATAAGAAATAAAAGTAAAGTAAAAATAGGGAAGGTACCTACAGTGCGATGAGTACAGAACAGTGATTGCAGATTATGGGGGAGACAAAGAGATGATACTTTCCTCCGACAAATAAGTAAGGTTATTGAGGCTCAGTCAGCCGCATGCATATCTCATGTATCTCAGCCACATGGGCGTATCTCACGTGTGCCCAAAGGCAAAATTTAGCAACTTTATTAGTTATCTCCTGGGAAGAGTCTGCAAGAAGAAGGGAGACATAAACTTATAAAGATCTTCTTGGTAAAGTTGACAAGATTGGAGCTATATACTGAGATTGGATGTCTTTATAGAATGTGCAGTACAGCAAACATATTCAATAGACTCTGCTTTCCCTATATGGCATGGGTAGAGCCATTGAGGAAATAAGACACGATGGAGTCTGCCTTCCAGGAGGTGTGAAGGTAGAACGATGAAGCATGCAAGGGTAAAGATTCTCTGATATTTGGAGATCTTGTGGGATTTAAGATAATTTGCTGGATGAAAACATTTAGCATACTACAGAATAATTGGATATTTCTGTATCTGTGCCCTATCTGATTGTTGGGCATGATCCCAGAGCCGCTGTTTAATTGTTTCTTTTGCTTTTGGGAACCCAAGACATGGGGGGAGAGGCCATGCTCCTGGAGTTTCCCCTCAGTTGTTCTTTGCAAGGTTGAGCAGTGACTATCAGCAAGGATCAGGGGCATTAGACCCACCAGATTGAAGATGTTTTAACCAATTGGTGGATATGAGTTGCCACATACGAGTCTCCAAGGGGATCTGCCTGCTAAACTTGTAAATGTATTGCTACTGGGAAGATGGGTAGTGGGGTAGCTTCCTCCTTCACTGTATCTCGCTTTGCTTAGGCTGAGTGGTGTTATCAGTCCACCTGGAGTGGCGTAGGAACAGACCTTGGGAATTTCAGCTCTGCATCTCTTTCAGGACTTTCTCACCAACTTCAACTGACTCGTGTTTGGACTGGGGGGAGGGGACTGGAGGTATGACCTCTTGGGGTAGACTTGGCTTTGGCATTCCAGGCAATTACTCTGTACTGTGCTTTACAGTATGGATTCCTAATAAAGACCTTCAGCTTATACAGCTGTGTCTGATGAAGTGGAGAGTCTGAGAGAGTCCTCTAGCCAGGCCTGACATTTTGCCTGGAATCACTTCAGTCTTTGGAACCAGGGGAAGCCAGTGAGGTTCCCTACCTGCAGCAAGAGGGGGACAACAGATCTCCTGTGAACCCCGAGGACCTTTCTCAAGATCCTGCGGAACCACCAAAGCTTGGGACTGGCTCGAAGCGTGGGGCCAGGGTGATTCCCAAGAGAGGAGCCAGAATCCTGCACTGGCTGGGTATAATGCCTCGAGGATGGATATGTCCCTCGTACAGAAGGATGAAGGGCCAGAGGGAACGGCGCCGAACGCACCTGTTCCGATTCAGCTGGGGAGAGAATCCAAGAGGGGACCTGGAGGATGAAGAGAAGCTGTTCAGATTGGCAACTCTTTGGGAGACCCAAACCGAGAATGTAAAGGGGGAGACATCACCACGACGGAGGACCAGGGAGTGGGTGAGGATGATGAGAACGGAGAGCCCAGAGATCTGAGTGGAGTGTCTGACTTACAGCAGATGCATGAGGAGATGGAGGAGGTCAGGCAGACAGTGGTGGAAATTATGGACGGACTGCGCAAACTGTACCTAGCCGCGCGGGCTTGCGGAGGTGGAGGAGAGGCACCGGTGGGATCGCCCGACCAAAGGGTGGCCCCAGGTGGATTGCCTCCAGATTCAGTCACATCTGTCCCCCCCAGCACCACTGATTCTCCCAGCGGGCTCAGCACCACCTGTCCTACCAGGGGGCCCAAGACCATGTTCTGGAGGAGCGAGGGTCCCACAGGACTGGAACCTGCCGCCCCTGGCTTAGCGTAAACTTGAAGCCTGTTTTGACAGAGACCCCAAAGAATTGGGCTATTTCTTGGTGTAAGTGGGGGAGTTCCTAAGAGAATGGCCACACTTTCCCAGATGAACTGAGCCAAGTAAAGCTACATAGGGTTTTGGCTGGGAGGCTTGACAGCTAAATGGCATGTGACTTTATACTCAATGCAAGCCCCAAAACTGGGGAACATGGAGGCATTCCTCCAGGCACTTAAGGAGCAGTATGAGGACCCTCTCAAGGAGGAAAGGGCGAGAACCCGCCTGAGGCGGATAACGCAGGGCAACCATCCGGTCTGAGAGTACGCAGCAGAGTTCTGAGAGTATGCAAATAAACTGAGAGACTCGATGGAAGAAGTGAAGATAGAGTTTTTCAGAGCTGGCCTGAACCCTGATATGGTGGCCAAAGTGATGATGCAAGATGGCCTTGAACCCTCCTGGGCTGGATCCAACTAGCTTGCAAGATCGAAAATCAGGAGCAAATACTGAAGTTGCTGAAGTTGCAGCATCAAACTGGTTAGCAGAAAGGATTGGCAGATGCCCGACCCCAGGAGCATGGGAGACCATGACCCAACACTCCCTTGAGCGAGAGAGATTGGAGAACAAGATGCTTGAGGGGCTGCGCTTGAGATGCTTGAGGGGCTGTGCTTGAGATGCGGGGAAGCAGGCCACTTTGCCACCGAGTGTCCAGGTGAAGGGAAGAACTACCCGGAGACGAAGCCGAAGCTGAGGAAGCTACCAGAGAGGCACTCGAAGGGGCAGCCCCAACCCACTTCCAGAAAGGAAGCTGCAGCAGTGGCTGTGGCACCAGAGGAAGGAAGTGACACCGCGAGTGAAGAGCTCTCGTCAGACAATGAAGAGGAGCTCCTATCGCTGCCGGGAAACGGTAGAGTCCTGTGAAGGGCTCCAGCCAGTGGGTTGCAGAAGTCCCAGTGCCACAAAGGGTGAGACCCAACCTTGTTAAACCCCAGGAGAGGGATGAACATCAGAGTAAGGGCCTTGATTGACCCACGACCCGCTGGACCCATGACCATCATAGCTGGTGAAAGCTGTTGATGTCAGGATACGGGCTCCTATGGCTGACTTCATCAGTCTGTCGTTGAGTTCCGGGATTTTCCCGAACTCACTGAAGGAGGCAGTGGCGCATTGCTTATTAAAGAAACCTGATTTTGAATCTTCTGTTTCTGGACAAGATAATTGAGAGGGTGGTAGCGTAACAGCTACAAGTATTCCTAGGTGAGTCCTCAGTTCTGGATCCATTCCAGTCTGGCTTCCTGGGCATGGTACAGAGACGAGCCGCCCTCATGGACGATCTGCAGTGACATCTGGATCAGGGTTGGTCAGCTGCTGGTACCTTTAGATCTTACAGCCGTGTTTGACATGGTTGATCATGATCTGTTGAACCACCGGCTTGCTGCCATGGAGATTCATGGGACAGCCTTGCGGTAGCTGAGCTCCTTTCTCCATGGTTGGGAACAGATGGTGTGTGGTGTCCGTCGGGGTGATTCTTTACCTGACAATGTTCAACATTTGTATGCACCTCCTTGCCCAGGTGGCTTGTAGCTTTGGGTGGGGGTGTCACCAGTATGCAGATGACACCCAACTCTATTGATGGATGGCCAGTTAGATGCTGCCCCGGATTTCTTGGCTAAGGGTCTGGAGGCTGTGGCAGAATGCCTACATCAGAGTCGCTTGAAGCAGAATCCTTTGAAGATGGAGGTTCTGTACCTGGGTTGTGGGGTGATGGATGTGGGGCCCTGGCTCCAACTCTCGATAGCATGCAGTTACAGTCATCACCAATGGTGAAAAGCCTGGGTGTGTTCCTAGATGCCCTGCTTTCTATGGAGGCTCAGGTTACATCTGTTGCCAGATCTGCCTTTTCCCATCTTTGGTAGGTCAGGCACTTGGTGCCCTATCTTTCGCCCTGGAACTTGGCTTTAGAAATCCATGCGGTGGTCACCTCCAGATTGGATTACTGTAACTCGCTTTACACCAGGCTGCCTTTCGGCTTCACCCGGAAATTACAACCGGTCCAGAATGCAGTGGCACGTG
Organism: Eublepharis macularius; assembly: GCF_028583425.1. Classification (NCBI taxonomy): domain Eukaryota; kingdom Metazoa; phylum Chordata; class Lepidosauria; order Squamata; family Eublepharidae; genus Eublepharis; species Eublepharis macularius. Next base: position 13,032,372 of record NC_072793.1, on the reverse strand, counting down.
TCCTTACAGGGATGCCATTTCGGGCACATATCCATCTTGTGCTGTGCCAGCTGCACTGGCTTCCAGTTCAGTTCCGGATCCCGTTCAAAGTGTTGGTTTTAGTGTTTAAAGCCCTTTAAGGACTGGGACCTGCATACTTGTGGGACCATCTCTCCCACTGTGTCCCCTGCAGAGCCTTGTGCTCTGTAGATAAGCCACTCCTGGTGGTCCTCTGCCCACAGGACATTCGTCTGGCCTCAACCAGGGCCAAGGCCTTTTCGGTCCTGGCTCCAGCCTGGTGGAACACACTCCCGGTTGAGATACGTGCCCTGCGGGACCTGTTCTGCAGTGCTTGCAAAATGGAGATGTTCCACTAGGCCTTTGGTTGAGAGCCAGCAAATTGTCCCCTTCCTGTTTGCCCATGTTCTGCTGGCGGCTGCCCTGGGCTGTGCCGCAGCTGTGTATCGGGGTTTTTAGATATTTACTATAGCCTGAATTGATTATGGTACCAGTTTGTATTGTTTTTATGGGATTTAGATATGTTTTAATATCTGCAGGGGTCATAGTGTGAGAGATGGTCCCAGAAGTATGCAGGTCCCAGTCCTTAAAGGGCTTTAAACACTAAAACCAACTCTATGTGCTGTTAGCCACCCGAAGCCCATTTGTGGGGAGGATGGGGTATAAATTTGATAAAATAAAAAAATAATAAAAATATTTAGCACACAATCTCCATGGGGATTTGCAGCAGGACACCAGCTGTGAGATCTCCATCGGAACTCTGTTCTAAAGTGATGTGGGGGCCTGATTTTGTCAGGCCTGTCTAGGGGATTCTCTCAGACTCTCCACTTCATCCAGCACGCTTGTATGCGTTAAAGGTCTTTATTTAGATACAACTCTCTAGAAGTGCACTGATACATAGTGATTGCCTGGAATGCTGAAGCATTCTTTCTGCTGACCGGTCTAATGCTGCAACTTCAGCAACTTCACTATTTGCTCCTGATTTTCAATCTCGCAAGCAAGTTGGATCCAGCCCAGGAGGGTTCGAGGGTCATCTTGCACCATCGCTTTGGCCACCAGATTGGGGTTCAGGCCGGCTCTATCTTCACTCCTTCCGTCCAGTCTCTCAGTTTAGCCGCATAAGGCAGGACTGTTGGCCTGCCTTATCCGCCTCAGGCGGGTTCTCGCCCTCTCCTCCTCAGTGGTTCCATGGGATCTTGAGAAAGGTCCTCTGGGTTCACAGGAGATCTGTTGTCCCTTCCGGCTGCCATGCTGCAGGTAGAGAATCTCACTGGTTTCCCCTGGTTCCGAAGAATCACTGGTTTCCCCTGGCTTGCCTGCCTGACAGATTTATACTGAGACTGCAACACATGTGGGGGGGGGGGCTCCAGCCTCCTTCCAGGGCCATTGTTCTCACCAAAGCAGCCCTAGGTGGTTTTATGTGTCCCATAGGGGCATTCATTGGACATGCAGCCCCCCGGTGGGGCAAATGATGCATCCCTGGGCCTTTTGGGGTCAGGACAACAGCATGGGGGAGGGCTGGAGCCCCTTTTGCCCCCCACATCATGGTTCTGTGGGCCCCTGTGGACTTTAGAATTGGGTTTCCATGGGGAACGTGCAGCTGCTGTACGGCTACGGGTTCCCATGGCTATCACATATTAAATGTAACACGTAGTTCCAGCATTATCATAGTAGATTTTGTAGTGTGGTGTTTTTGTATGTTCCTGTGAACAATGTTACTTGTTGACTTTTTTGCACACACACAGCAATTCATAATGCATACTGGTTTCTATGATTTGTGACTATTCTTTAGTCTCATCTTTGATGTGTATTTGTCTCACTGGATTATGTTCTGATTGAGATGACGTATACAGGCTTAAACAAACATACAGTGTGACAAGAATGTAACTTAAAAATACTAAATCATCTTCTGTTTTGATCAAAATCGCATTGGCCACTTTTTTGTGCAAACTCAAACTTACGGGGAAAAATTCACTGGAAGTAGCAAACACTGTAACCAAAACCAATTCTGTATAGCTACCAGCAATGTAACTGTAGAAAAAAATGGGAATTTTTAACCCAGATAATTCTCTTTTTAGCTTTAAGAAATATTTGAGAATAGCTAGTAAAATGCTCATTTATCTGTGCCAGTTGGTTATATGCAAGTTCCATACATTCCTGTGGTCCAGACTGGTCCAGGTACAAGGGACACTGTCCTTGCCAGACTGCCTGTGCAAACATTTTTGTAAGCTAATTCTTCTTCAGACATGCCATTTAAAACAGAATGCGGTATCCCCTTTTAGATTAGTGGTGTTGTGTTCTGCCATAATTCTGAATATTAACATGAAAGATAATAAAATATGGACAATTAATGTCAGTGTAGTGCTATAATCGGCTTAACAGAGAAAAAACATTAAGCGAGTTGAAAATTATCAAGACTTACAGATGTTTGTGTCTTAAGTTTCTGTGAGGAATTTTTTAGTGGCAGAGGACTCGGTAACTATAGTAACTGGTATTTTCATTTGCCTCAATTTTTGTACCAGTGCATATTAATCTTATGTGAAAGGGAAAACAATGGTAAGACTCAAATTACTCAAAGCAGCTGTGCCTCTTTTTCAGCCGGCAGAACCAACTCAAAGATCAACAGCACCAGCAGCAGCAAGTAGTATCACTCTGCCAGCTTCCAGAGGAGGCAGAATGTTTGACTGTGCCGAGGTACAAGCGAGACCTCGTGCAGAAGCTCAAGATACTAAGGCAGGAGCTGTCTCAGCAGCAGCCCCAAGCCGGGCACTGTCGTATTGAAGTCTCCAGGGAAGAAATTTTTGAGGTAATTTAAAGCTGTAGTTTTTGTAGACCATAAATGCCGGGAAGAAGGATGGAGGCTTCCGTTGGTTTAATTCTTGCTTTGGGCTATAGAGAAAAGAGGGCCACATAGAACTGTGAGGTGCAGCGTATTTGAGATGTGACTGTATGTGATGATTAAAATTAATATTTATGTGCGTGTTTTATTTATTTACTTGCAAGAGGTTCTACCCTGCCTTTCTGCCCTCACAGGGCCACCGAGGCAGCGAACACGTTTAAAAATATTACGAGATAAAATATAAAATTAACATACGGCAGTCTTATTTTAATATGCGCTCAACAAATTAAGATTCCTTAGGGATTTTAGTGCAGGAATGTACAAACTCTTTTGCTTTTGTTCCCAAAGAGGAGGGTTGAGTGTTCCCCCATTTCTTTGCATTCCCCCACCTGCTGAAGCCCACAGAGGACTGCAGTGGGATGTGGGGAGTAAGAGAGCTCTCTTTTGCAAGCAAAACTTTAATTTAGGTACCGTTTCCCATCAGGTGGGAGAAGGATGGACCTCGTGCTGCATGGGTAGTGGATGCCACACTAGAATCTGCCATGATGTTTCTTGTTTATAAAGGGCTACTCTTCAGTACACGTCACTTAAAAAGGTCTCTCATGAGATCAGCTCTTCTCATACGTTGACAAGAAAGCACGTCATTTATGAAAGCTATACTGGGAGAAGGACTGTCTCTGCGTGTCACAGGCACTTTGGATACATTTGGAGCTCTCGGCCTAACCCACCTCACAGGGTTGTTGTGAGGATAGAATGGAGGGAAGCACATGTGATGTAAGCCACTTTGAGTCCCCGTTGGGGAGAAAGGTGGGGTATAATTGAACACATAAATAACGATATTAATCAGAGCTGCGTATTTGTTGTACAGATGTTCCTTGGTGTAGGGCTGGATAGTTCAATTCCTTAGGTCTTGAGCGAAGAAAGCACTTGTATAAAGATGATAACAATACTCATGAATGAACGTGTGTGTGATTCCAGGAGTCTTACAGGCAAGTCATGAAGATGAGGCCTAAAGACCTGTGGAAGAGATTAATGATAAAATTCCGTGGGGAAGAAGGTCTCGATTACGGAGGGGTTGCCAGGTAAATAGCCAAATTATGCCTTACTAATACGTTACGTCTTAGCTCCGTCTCCTGAACAAGTTGGTGGTGATCTAGTAGCATTTCAAGTAGCCAGCTCTTGAACTCTGTTCTGGCCCCCCTGGATCCAAACCATGGTAACATCGAGACTAAACTACTGTAACGCGCTCTGTGTAGGTCTCCCCTCAAAGTCACTCATAGACTCCAGTTGGCGCAGAACACCCCACCATTGGGTTATTCTCAGGAGCTAGGCAGAGCAAGCGTATTATTCCCACCCTGAAGTCATTTCATCGCCTGCCCATCAGTGACTGGGCCCAGTTCAAGTTCTTGGCTGTTACGTACCCTTAGTCCTCATGCCTGCAGCACTGCCTCTCCCCTTATGCTCTGCTACAGCCGCTGCTTTGCCCATCTGAGCAAGGCCTTCCACTTACATTTTCTGTCGTGGCCCCCACCTTACGGAATGGCCTGCCTGAAGAGGTTAGGGATAGGGCTGTGTACCAAAAAAAATCTGGGAAGTCTGGATGGAGGTTTCAGGGATCTCAAAAAAACTGGGATTCCTGAAATCTGGGAAAGATTCTCTGGTTCATTTTAGACAAATTAGAGAATCTCAGATTTATCTGGCCGTTATTCCGTATGGGGAAAACTATCCAGGGGGCACTGGGGGCAGTCATTTTTCAAGTAAACTCTATCAAATTTGCAAGGAACCCACTTCTGACTGTCCTTTAAAGACCCCCTCCCCCAAGTTTTAGGATCTTTTAAAGGCTTTTATGTAGAGGGGGATAAAATTGCACCCACAATACAGTTCCTGCATAAGGATAGCCGATCTCCAACAGCAATCCTTTGAGTTTGTTCCATGAGGAACAATTTAAACCAATCCGAGGCACATCCCCTGATACCTTTTTCTGCCTCTAAAACGCCTCAACAGAATGGCATGGTATCAAAGGCTGTAGATCGATGCAAGAAGACCAACACAGAAGCGTGGCCTTAGTGTACATTCAGAGGGAGATGACCAAAGATCATCAACTAAAGCTAACAGAGCCATTTCTATCCCATAGCTTGGCCTGAAACCAGACTGAAAATGGTCCAGAGCACGAGAGTTATCTAAAAGACCTCCAATTGGTCTGCTACTACTCTCCCAATCATATTGCCTAGAAAGGGCACATTAGAGAGTGAGTGATAATTGGCCAGATCATTTTTTGGGTATGATTTTTTAAGCTGCAGTTTTTAAAGTAATGTGTTGGGAACTCCCTCTTTGAGTGGCCAAGGGAAGGCGCCCTATGTTAATGGCAGCAAAGGCTCATTTATGTGAACCTTACATGATTTTAGCTGCCAAGATGGGCAAGGATCCAGTGCACATGCCTTCACAGATCCAGGATCCATCATTGTAACTGGATCAAAGTAGTCCACAAGCAGACCAGGAGCTGTATGAAGCATTTCTTCTGCCGGGCCTATTTTATAGCTGGCATCCAGATCAGAACGTATTCCTGTTATTTTATTAGTAAAAACTTTGCAAAGGTGTAACTTCTAATCGTCTGCTCCTGAGACAGTGAAGGTTCAGATTTAGGAATCAGCAAATGTTGAGCTACCTTAAACAATTGGAATGGTTGTGAACTAGCCGATGCAATAGTTGCAGAGGAATAACATTTATTTGCTGCTATCACTGTTGCTTCATAGGTCTTCTAGTGAGCTCCATAGCATTCTCTATCAGATATAGTATGAGATTTCTGCCAGTGTCTTTCTAGACATCTTTCAGCCCTCTTTATATCACCCAGCTCCATGGTACACCATGGCTTCTGCAGCAAAGGTCGGAGAGGTTGAAGAAGAGCAATCCTGTCAATAGCTTCACGTTCCAAACTCCCACCGCAGCCTCAAGAGTATATGTTTGGAACCCTTCCTCCCCCCCAAACATTTTTCGAATCCAGAAGGATCTATGAATCTCTGTGAGTGAGCCATTTTAGCTAAGCCCCTCCTGCTCTTTCCAGGGAGTCGAGGCCACATTCACCCTTTCCTCCACTAGATAACGGTCAAATCATGGCTCAGCTTAGACAGCTGAAGTTTTGCTCCATCTTGTGGTAAACTATTGTAATAATCACATTCGCTTGAAACAGAAAAGACAAATGGCATTTCTCATTATTTATTCGAATTAAACATTTTAAGTGATTTATTTTAAATAACAAAAGTATAAGGCACTTAAGCTGGTATCACTTTTCTAGGTTGGAATAGTTAGCATATGTCCCTATAAAGAAAAGAGAGTTCTAGGCGGGTGCTGGGGGAACTGAAATAAAACGAATGAGTGGAGAAAGATGGAAACATCAGTTGGGACAAGGACAAAAGCTGGCAGCAACGGGAGAGACGGTGGCTCAGTGGTAGAGCGTATGTATGAGATGCACAATGGCCCAGATTCCTGGCCAACTACGTATTAAAAAGTCCTAGGCAACATATGTTGAACAAGACCTTTTTCTGCCTGAAGTCCCGGAGGAGCTGCTGCCAGTCAGAGAAGAAAATAGTGAACTAAATGAATCGATGCTCTTGTTTCGTATAAGGCAGTGCCTTACGATCCTCCGTATATCCAGCAAATGCCGGAAGCTGTTAATGGGTTCCAAATTTCATTGCATTGGGCTGTGGGGGAGAACACAGGCTTTGCACCTCTATAGCGTGAACCTCAGCTCCTGCTGGATGAGGCCAGTGGTCCATCTAAGCCAGCATCCTGCTTCTCAGTGGCCAGATACTATAGCAGGCCCACAAATGGGCAAATTCCTATCATCTCCAAGGGAAACCTTTTCAAGCACCTTCCGCAAATCATTTTAATTATGCCGTTCAGGGCTGGTTTTTAATTTTCCATATTTGTATTGCAATATTACTGTTCACATGCCCCAGGAGATGCTTCATTGGGCCGCCTGCAGTAGTGAACACCTCTTTTCTTATCCACGGCCTCTGGGGCGTGAATTCCTTTGTTCTTAAGCTCAATAATATCTTCACTTACATCCAGCATAAACTACTAATACCACAGCCTTATGTTAGTTAAACAGATACTTGTAATTCAGTTAATTGTATGTGTTTCAAAAAGAAAACTAGAACAGGATTATTTCGGTGATCTAGGCACATTAGTGCCTTTTGTCATTAATTTCAGGTGGCATAAGCTAGCCTGGGCTTTGCTGTCTTGAGCCAAGGAAGTAAATCTCAGCAGCATTTATGAAATTCTATGAATTGTTGTCAAAATTTGCCCACTAGAAGAAGTGTATCTTGCACTTCGAAATGCATGCTGTCAGTGTATCTCAGCATACTGCCGTTTAATTATTTAGTGCAGCAAAGTAATGCCTATTGTCTGTTGTGTCTGGCACAAGTGTTTGTGCTTGAAAATTAATTCATAGGCATGCATAGCCCTAATTGGATTGGAATAGCAGGAAATGGGGACAGTGGGCATAAGTACTGCTCCTGTGCCATTTCCACAAAACAGACCTGAAAAGGGGTTATTTGTCCAGTTAGGAAAACTTGATACTGATGGGTAATTGCTACCTACGGCCATTTCATATTTGGAGGGCTTTAAGCCCCCTTATTTCTGCACACCACAATCCCAGTCCAAATCAGGCCTGAATGTGCCTGGGAATTAACTTCCAAGCACAGAATTCCCAGATCACATCTGTCAATTGGATAGTTTTGAGGGAGCAGGGGAGACAGATTTTGTCAACATAAATTGCCTTCATTCCTTCAAGAACTAAATTCTGTAACCTTGTACGAAGTACACTCAATAAGCAAGTCAGTATATCTCTGGTGCCAATTTAGAGCGACCAATATTCTCAGTATTCCAATAATAAACTATCAAACTTATTTATATGAGTTCCCCTCTTGAATGCAGACAAATCTCATTTTATGTATCTGCCATCCTAAACTGTGGAATACTCTTCTAAGTCCATTTACTTCAGTATACTTAAGAAAGGTGTCCCTGTGCTTCGGAAGGATGCCTAGGATCCTTGGGAATTAGGGAATTCACCCCGCGCTTAGAATCCTATAGATGCTTTATACCTGTAGAAAAACGCAGTTCCTGTCAAAGATGGAGCTGAAATTGGTAGCTTATCAATGACGTTCTTTAACTCATGCAGTGAAGTCTTTTTGAGAGTTACCTGGCAGACCCGTACACAAAGTGCCTTTTTAAAATCAACTGGGAAGAACTTCAGAAAGACTTATGCTTAAGACAAAAGTGTCAACATTCTGTACTCATTCTCGATTAAAAATAGACATAGAGTGTTGAAAACAAGTATTTCTGCATATCTTCATTTAGAAATGTTTGATATGATTGTTAAAATGTGCTGCTTTTTCAGGGAATGGCTCTATTTGCTGTCCCATGAAATGCTGAATCCATATTATGGGCTGTTCCAGTATTCACGTGATGACATCTATACGCTACAGATAAATCCAGATTCTGCTGTTAATCCGGTATGTAGAAGCATGGATATTCTTTCTGGCCATCAAGTTCCTTTTCAGTTCTTTAATGTTGTAAAATCTGGATTTCTTCAGTGACGCTCTGCTCCCTGTTTAGCACTGATAGAATTTAAATACCACCTATGTCTCCCTTTGCATTCAGTTTTCTTTCAGACATTCCAAGATCATATTGTTGCTCTGTACCTTGTCAAATGTTAGATATAGGATGTTCTTCAAGTGAGCTCACATTTTTGCATGCACACACTTGTAATCTTCAGCTAACAGTCCATCTGAGAAATTTTCTCATCAACGTCCATTAAGAACTCCTTGGGGTGAGTTTTCCTGCTGTAGAGTTCATTGTGCTTTTTGGCCATAAGAAGAAGAAGAAGAATGTGCTTTTGAGTAACAATTGGCTCATGGTGCTCTCATCCACAGAACATTCCAGGCAGAGATGAGCAGAGATGGTTTGCCATTACCTTCTTCCACATAGCAACCCCTGTCTTCCTTGGTGGTCTCCCATCCAAGCACTAACCATAGTTGACCTTGTTTAGCTTCCAAGTTCTGATGAGCTCAGACTAAGCTGGGCTATTCAGGTTGACCACAGGTCTCCCAAAAGACAAGTGTGGGAACCTTCCCATCTTTTTCTTGCTAGTAGTCAGAAGTACTGGTGATTGGGAAATTTCTACTTTGCATAGCTTGTATAAGTTGGTAGAAAGGGAACTGATGAAGGATGGGAAGAACCCCCAAGTTGAAATTTTGGTGGCTAGAGAACAGGGACCTGAGTGATGGTGGGAATCCAACCTATATGCCGTGTAGATTAAAAGGAGGGAAATGGAACAATTGTCTATTGCATCATGAAGACTCGTCATTTTTTTCCAATCAGAGGTCTCTTTGAGTTCATTGTCGTGATCACAGTGCAGTCACGCACGGATTCTGCACATGTGCAAAGGCCTGCCATGGAACAAAACTTCTGTAGCTCTGAAGAGAAAGTGAGGTGCTCCCTGACCCAGTTGAACACATCTTTTTTCCTGCCTTTTTTACATACCAAAAAAGGGGGTGGGGGAGTGCCTCTCCTTCAGTTCCCTCTCTGCCACCATGGAGAGCAGAATCTTCTGTTGTAGCTCTTGCAATCACTTAACCTCAGTGAATTTTTTTGTCACTTCTGTTTTTATTCAAGGCCTTTTTATTGTTGTTCTTTGTTCATTCTAAAAAGAGAGAGAGAGAGAGAGAAGCGTGACTTAGGGTCAAACCACACGAGACAAAATACGCTTGTATTACACTCGAATTACACTCTAATACACTTGAATTAACCGTGTAATTCGAGTGTATTTTGTCTCGTGTGGTGAGACGCTTAGCCTGTGTCATTGTTCCAGAATTCTCCTTTGGTATTACTTAAAAAATGCACCCAACGCAGGGTTAAAATGTCCCAAACTGATGACCACAGCTTTGTTTGTTCTGTTTGGGCAAGGAACACAATGTTGGAAAAGTAAAGCTTTTGACAAGGTTCCTCATGATGTTCTGATACGTAAACTGGTGGACTGTTGACTGGACTCTATGATGGTTAGATGGATAGGGAACTGGCTGGATAACCGCACCCAAAGAGTAGTTGTCAATGGCATCACATCCTGTTGGAGGGAGGAGTTACAGGGCTCGGTTCTGGGCCCAGTGCTTTTCAATATTTTATAAAAGGTCTGGACAAGGGTGTGAAGGGATTACTCATTAAACTTGCAGATGACGCCAAACTGGGAAGAGTAGCAAACACCCTTGAAGATAGGGATAGAATTCAACAAGATCTGAACACACTGAAAAAGCGGGCAGATTTGAATAAGATGCGATTTCACTTAGTTAAATGCTGGGTTCTCCACCTGGGTAACAAAAATGCAAAGCATGCATACCGGGTGAAGGATACGGTAGCAGTGTGTGCGAACGAGATCTTGGGATACGGATGGATGGGAAGCTATATATGAGCAGTCAGTGTGATGCAGCAGCAAAAAGGGAAAACACTTAGCATCCAAATCACAGGATGTCATGATCGCACTATATACTGCATTGGTCAGACCCCACCTGGAGAATTGTGTGCAGTTCTGGAGGTCTCACTTCAAAAAACGTGGACAAATTGAATTGGGTGCAGAGGGGAGACACCAGGTTGATCAGGGGCCCGGAGACCAAGCCCTGTGAGGAAAGACTGATGGACTTGGAAATGTTCAGTTTGGAGAAGCAGAGGTTGAGAGGAGACATGGCTGCTCTCTTTTAAGTAGTTAAAAAGCTGTCACTTAGAGGAAGTAAGAGAGCTATTCCTATTGGCAACAAAGGATGGGACTTGAAACCATAAGAGGGAAGGTACCAGCTGGACATTAGGAAAAACTTCTTCATGTTAAAGAGTAATCTAGCAGTGGAATTGGCTGCCTTCGGATATGGGCAGGTTTCCCCTTATTGGAATCTTCACGGAGCAGCTGGACAAATACTTGTCAGGTATGCTTTGGGCTGTTCCTGCATCAGGTAGAGGATTGGACTAGATGGTCTGTAAGGCCCTTTCCAGTTCTATGATTCTGTGTAAAATTTGCCCCTCGTTCACACCAATAGCTCGGCATGATAGAGTGTCAAGGCTGAAAGCCACATAATAGGAAAGGCCCTGTCAGCTCCGACTGACCAAGAGCCCTCTCTGGGCACCTTACCATCCTCTTCAGAGTCTTGGCCATGACCCATATTGGTTCCTGGAGAGTCTCCCTGTGATTCCTCAGTTCCAAGGCCAGTGTCGGGACTGACACTTCCGCTGGCTCCAAGTCAGATTATGCCTCATACCGATTTGGAACCACAGGCCAAAAAGCCAAAGTGCAGAACAAAGCTTACAGAACTGACCTCCATATTCAGAGAAGTGCAAACATAAGACACCCTCTTTGAGATCAACGGGCTCCGTTCCGAGGGTTCCACACACTCCATCTCCATGCTTGAAAACAAAGTCCAGACCCTGATCTCCAGTCTCACTGTCAGGAGGGGAACTTAAAGACCAGCTGAAGTGGTAGCCTGCCAGGAACTTCCAGTACCACAGGCACCTCACCCTTTGTCAACCATTACCCTCGAGGCTGCATTGGAACTGATTGCCTGAACCTGACAGAGGGTATAGATGATCATCCATTTCACATGATGACTCTCCAGCATCTTCAGATGGGTGGCCCGGTCCCCCATTTAATCCATGGATGGAAGATCCATATGGATTCCCATTCCCTTCAGGTCCTTTTTAACAATGTGACATCAATATATAAAAAGGTAAGTGTTCCCATTATGAACAACAACCTTCAGTATCTCCATCAGAACTGGGACAGGATGAATCGGTTCCAGGCTCTTTGAAACCAACAGCAGCACAGCACTTTGCTCCTTTGGTTCCATCAGAGTATTTGGACTTGATGTGGCATCAGAACCATCACCTGCTGACCCCTTTGAGGGTCCACCAGAACAGTCCCCGAGCGAGGATCTTAAACTCTATCAGGAACAACTGATGAAGATGGCTAGATCTCTTGAAACAGAGATTTCTTGCGCTTCACTTAAGTCTAAAGAATGTGTTTAGGGTCATGACCTCAACTTATGTGGGTTCAATGGCTTTCCCAATAATGGACAATTTGCTTGAGGTGAGTATGGAACCATGGATACATCCATTCAATTGTTGTAGAGGCACTCCAAGGGAGGCAGCGTGGACAACACAGCACCTGTGGACAGAGAAAGCAGAAAGCTGTTATGGCAGAAAAATCCTTAGCGATGGCTTTCAAGATATTATGTGTCTATTATGGCCTGGTACCAGCTCTTCTTATGGGAGAAGATCGGACCATATTTGAACCTTCTACCAGATGATAAGCAGAAATTGGTTAAGGTGCTCCATCTACAGGCATCAAAATTGTCAAAGCATCAAATCAACACAATGAAGCATATGACAGACTGTGCAGCAAAGAATATAGTCATCATGACCACAGCAGTACTCTTTTGGAAAATAGCCTTCATAGTTGCAGTCACATCTTCAAGAAGAGTATCAGAATTGGAGGCTCTTAGACATGTCCCACCCTTCCTTAACATTTTCAAATCCAAAGTTGTTTTACACCTTTGTTCCTCATTCCTGCCCAATGTAGTTTCCAAATTTCATTTAGCACAGGACATTTCTCTACCTGTGGTTTTCCCAGATCCCAAAGATGATGGGAAATGTGCATTGCGTTATCTTGATGTCAGGAATACACTACTATTTTACCTAGATAAAACACACCCATTCAGAAAAGGCATCAATTTATTTATTAGCTGTTCTTGATCCAAAAAAGGTAATATTTGGGTTTCCCACTTTGGTATTTCCAAAGTGGGAAAAAGATTTGGAATCAAGTGATTTCCAAAGCGGCAAGCCACTTCAGAAATCACTATTTGGGCTGCTTCAGGTATGATTATGAAAGATTGGACCATTATTTTCAATGGGGACTATGTTCCCGCATTTCCAGTGGCCTGGGGGGGGGGGCATTTTCTTTTCGAATCATACCAAACTGGGTAGGGACCTAACTCTCCTCTAATGACTCCCAAGTTTCAGAACGATTGGACTTCAGGGGGGCATGTTATGCCCCCCTTCTTATATGTTTCTTAATTTACTTCATTTATATACTGCCTTTCTCCACAGTGGAGACCCAAAGCAGTTTACATTATTCTCCTTGCCGCCATATTATCCTCACAACAACCTTAAGAAGTAGGTTAGGCTGAGAGTGACTGGCTAAAAGTCACCCAGTGAGCTTCCACCACAGAGTGGTGATTAAACCTGGGGCTGCTATTGAACAGTACCAAGCAGCCAAGCCTTCCTGAGTTACATGGGTCATGTGGTATCTAGTTGCCTGGTGGTTGCTTCTGGGCGTGGCCCCTGTGAGTCCTCCCTCTGAGGCCAAAACAGCCCTGGAAAGGGCTCTGCCTCTTCCCCCTGCCTTTTCCTGACAGAAACCAAGCCTGGAAATCTGAGAAAACTGTTACGTTGCCTAGTGATAGCCACTGAGGGCATCTGGTTAAAGCTTCAGGTGCCCCTTTTATTATTTGGGGTTTTTTTTTATTCCCCCCTCCATGTCTTCTTTTTAAATTTCAGATTTTTCTGCAAACCTGGGGCATTTTTCAGGTGTATAGGAAGACTCGTCTTGTCCATTCATTGCTCCAATCTCTGGATTTAAGTATCCGCAGATCAGGCAACTGCCATTTTCTTCCTTCTCTAAGGAGAAGTGGAAAGAATGAGAAGAAAATAATGGGTATATAAATCAACAATAGTCAAGTGGAACCCATGTTGCAGGTGGTGGTTAAAGGAGTATTTCAAATCTGAAAAGATTGTTACTGTATTAGAACTTCGTTATGCTGTTGGGGTCACAGCTGGTGAAAGGTTAGACCTGAAGAGAAGATAGGCCAGGGTAGAAACCGTGCTTAAATATATGGAAGGAAATTAAATAATGGAAATGAATGTAAGTTAGTTGGAATGCTTTTCCGTTTTGTGAGGAAAACCTGATGTTAAATATAAGAGAAAATGTTCTAAGTGTAAGAATAACTGGCTGGAAGAAGCGTTTCCAAGTGAGATTAGCATTTTATTCAATAAAAGTTAGATACATTAGTAGGATATGTTATTTTCTTAACATAATGAAGTAAAACAGATGCCTTGAAAGAATATTTTCAGCCCCCCCCCCCCCCCTCAATTGTTGTATGTGCCAGTAAAATGCTTAGAAAATGTTCCAACAGAAAAATATGAATAATTCAGAAATTTTGGAACTAGAGCCCTGGTTTCTGAGTAGACTTGTTCTTTCCATTCCAGGAACATTTATCCTACTTCCACTTTGTTGGACGGATCATGGGGATGGCAGTGTTTCACGGACATTACATTGACGGAGGCTTCACATTGCCCTTTTATAAGCAGTTGTTAGGGAAGCCAATTACGCTGGATGACATGGAATTAGTAGACCCGGATCTTCACAACAGCTTAGTATGGATTCTGTATGTACTGACGCCTTCAAAATAACGATTAAACCATTTGGAATGACCACGTTCCACTTATTTATGTCTAATAGCCTGCCCTGTCAGGTTGTAAACAGTAATTTCTGTGTTGCAGTCATTTCTCTAAAAACAGATAGGCCTGGGAGAAGCACAACTTTTTCCTACTGGTGGTCTTCCAGTGGTCAAAGCATTAGTCCTAATGTGGATGGCTGCTGGCCTTATGAAATATGAGTCATATGGGGGCAACTAGAGAGTGTATTGGCACGTGGCTGAGGAGAAGACAGAAGAGAGATGAGAACAAAAAAAAAGTTTGACTTGTGGTAAGGTAAAGGTAGCCCCCTGTGCAAGCACCGAGTCATTACTGACCCATGGGGGGGACGTCGCACCACAATGTTTTCTTGGCAGGGGTGGTTTGCCATTGCCTTCCCCAGTCATCTACACTTTACCCCCAGGAAACTGGGTACTCATTTTACCGACCTCGGAAGGATGGAAGGCTGAGTCAACCTTGAGCCGGCTACCTGAAGGTTGACTCAGCCTTTCATACTTGTGGTAATTATTCAGAAATCCACCCCCCCCCTTTATGGAAAACCTTTTCTAAAGGGAAAGAATGGTGTGAGCCCTGTGCATGCCTTTCTCATTGCTCTGCAGGCTGTTTGAAAGACTGTGATAATATTTGTGTGCCCAACATAGAAAGCTTGCCAGTATAAGCAAACTTCTTTCTCCCATCACTGTTTAGTAGAATATACTATATTGGCTTAACTATTCCCAAGATACTTAGAGGTAAATTTTGTTTTCTCCACTTCAGGGAGAATGATATTACAGGAGTCTTGGATCATACATTCTGTGTGGAACATAATGCATATGGTGAAATTATACAACATGAACTGAAACCCAATGGGAAAAGTATTTCTGTCACAGAGGAGAACAAAAAAGAATATGTCAGGTATTAAAAACTATAAGTTGCCTTTTTGTTTAAGTTACGATGTGTTGTCTAGAGACTATTATGACTTACTTTCATTAATAGTATGAATTGTGTAGAGAGCTAGTACAGTGAGTGGTTCCCAGGGCTTTTTTTCTGGGAAAAGAGGTGGTAGAACTCAGTGGGTTGCCCTCGGAGAAATTGGTCACATGGCTGGTGGCCCCGCCCCCTGATCTCCAGACAGAGGGGAGTTGAGATTGCCCTCCGCGCCGCCAAGCGGCGCGGAGGGCAATCTCAACTCCCCTCTGTCTGGAGATCAGGGGGCGGGGCCACCAACCATGTGACCATTTTCAAGAGGTTCCGGAACTCCGTTCCACCACGTTCCCCCTGAAAAAAAGCCCTGGTGGTTCCACTGTGTTTCTGATGCAGTTTTCCAAGGATAAAATAAAGAAGGTGTCAACTGTGAAGGTCTTGTAAATGGAACCTTGACTTTATTGCAGGCTTTATGTAAACTGGCGATTTTTACGAGGGATTGAAGCTCAGTTTCTAGCTCTGCAGAAAGGATTTAATGAAGTAATCCCACAACATCTGCTCAAGACGTTTGATGAAAAGGAATTAGAGGTCAGTATGTTAATGACACCTAACGTCATCAAGCATAACAATAAAATAAAACGTTCGTCTTAAATTAGGTAATAAGTGGACAGTTGACCCCACCCCCTGTTTGTAGGGTTGGAGGGTTTGCGTGTGTTGAGACCCAAGGTTAAGCTAAGAAATTACCAAGGCCTTGGAACTCCTCCTGATTATTGTTTTGTGGGTTGTCTTCTATGTACGTCCACACTCAGCAGCTAAGTTTGTTGGTAAAGCTGTCTTGTTAGCTGTTATCTCTTAATATATTTCAAAGAATATATGGCGCATGTGGAGACTATTTTTTTAAACTTTGGTCAACATTTTAGAGTTGTAGTTATTTCAGTCTTTGCTTTTTGCTATTTGATCTGTTTCTTATTCTTGTCCCATTGGGTTGGATCCAAGGAAGTGAAAGCAGGAGCTCTGTTCAGGGAAACAGATCTTGCCTCGGTTTTTCTATAGCCTTGTGTGTATTTACCCACCAAGCTGATCCTGGAGAGTCAGGGGACCCCCAGTAACAGAGTGGGATATGCAATTCAGAGAGCTCTTTCTCAGATGGGAAAACTGTAAGGAATCCCAAGGAAGGGATCTAGAAAGCTGTAAAAGTATGCAATGCATAGAATCTTGAGACATTTCTAGCGCTCGTTGTGAGCCTAATGTGTAGTGTGTGAACTGGACGACAAAAGAAGTCTGTGTAGGCCTTTGGAATCTCGTCTTTTCTGGTGTCTCAGTACATGCATTGCTCCCCATTAGAGATAAATCAAGCCTCTCTTGATGGGATCCCATGCACATTCTTTACCGCTGCTAAAACACATTCCGAGAATTTGATGGAATGGGGGAAAGAATAGATGGCCTCTCTCTTCTAGATAAGAGTTCTAGAATGTAGGATCCCCCTATATTGTTTGCCATGTAGCTTTCAAAATCAGAACTATACAGTGGGAAATAAAACTGCTTTGAAAACTTAAACAGGCTGTGATTTCCTAGTGGCTCTCATTTCTTAGCATTAAATAAATCCTCCCTTCAGTGTTCCACGTCACCCGGAGCCTGCAGAGCTTCCTAGCAGCAATCTTTGTGTTTCTGAATGTTTGCTGCTGATCTTTAATTGTGTGTGTGATTTCTGAGCAGCTCATAATTTGTGGCCTTGGGAAGATAGATGTTAATGACTGGAAGGCCAACACCCGGTTAAAACACTGCACGCCGGACAGCAATATTGTGAAGTGGTTTTGGAAAGCCGTGGAACTATTTGATGAAGAGAGAAGAGCCCGATTGCTGCAGTTCGTGACTGGCTCATCCCGAGTGCCTCTGCAGGGCTTCAAAGCATTGCAAGGTAGCACATGCGTAAAAACAAGCCTATTTGGAGAACTGCTTAAGCCAGGGGTGGGCAAATTGCGGCCCGCGGGCCACATGCGGCCCGCTACAGAGTTTTTTGTGGCCCGCCAAGACAGTAGAAAAGTGTGATAGGGTACATTTGTCTCATTAAACTGATTCTAAAATTAAATGTGCTTGCAGCTATAGATGATATGAAATTAGCACAATAAATAAATTGAATAAAACTACCACTATTTTATTTAATTTATGTTTACTGATTTTTATGATACAATTTATACCTTTTCTGAAATGCAAAGTTAACTAATGAATGCAATCATTTTAAAAGGTGCGGCCCTCCGCTAACCTCCGCTCCCACAAAGTGGCCCCCGAGCCAAAACAATTGCCCACCCCTGGCTTAAGCAATTGCTTGCTTGCTGTGTATTTACTAGTTATACAAAGTCCCTTCACTTTGGTTCGGGTGGGATTATGTGGCTTGGTGTTGGTTCCTTTGTTTCAGCTTGGTTCTAGTGGGATTCCCTTGGTTCAGTTTGGTTCTGCACTATATACACTAGAATTTAATCTAAATGGGGACATGAATGTCATAGACCGATTGGTTCTGTTCTGCCTTGTCTCTGCTTGATGTTGGTTCCCTTTCTTTAGTTTGGCTCTGTTGGGCTTTGTTGGTTCAGCCTGCAGTGGGAGTGGGACTGGCTTTTGGCCATGGGGTGGTTGCCCCTTTGTTTTGAGGTCTCTTTGCCCTAAAAAGCCTTGAAAAGTTTTCCCTCATAGAAAACAACGGAGGATGGCCGGGGGCAGCTTGTTTAGGGCCCATAGAACTGGGTTCAGGAAAATGCTGCATTTTAGCCGATCTGGCTAAGTCCAGCTTTCCTGGAACAAATTAGAGGGTAAATCCAGATAAATCTGGGAATCGCAGCTTCAGCCTCTTGGCTGGCTGTTTCCCCCGGGGCCTCTCTCGTATTTTTTCCAAGAGGAGAGGAGGGAGGGGGAGTGGTGGGAGGCAGGGGGGGGGAGTGAGCGGCCAATCCGTGCAGGAGCACTCCTCGCCTGCTGGCTTCTGTGAGTGACACGGGTTCAGTTGGGCTAAATTGCAGCAGTGTCCCTTACTTCAGTTTGGTTTGGGGGGGATCCCACTCCCTTGGCTCATTTTGGTTCTGTTGGGCTTTCTCTGGGTTGAACTTGCATTTGGGAGTGTGCCTCTGGCCAGTGGCAGAGAGCCAGCCTGGAAAAGTTTCCTCCATAGGAAACAATGAATAGTGACTGTAGGCACCTTTTGCAGGAGTCTGTAGAATTGGACCCTGGGGTCCAGTCTGCCTGAAACTTGGAGGGTCTGTAGAGAACAGTCAGAAGTAGGTTCTCTGAAAATTTGGTACTTTGCTTGAAAAATGGCCTCTCCAGCCCCTCCCCCTCCAATATCCCTGAACCAGATCAGAGAATCTGTCCTGGTTTTTTTGTGGATCCCTGAAAACCAGATTCAGATTTCTAAGGGGTAGGAGTGTACATGTGCGGGGTCTTTAGGAAACTAGGTTCCCTGCAAATTTGGTGGAGTTTGCTTGAAAAATGCCCCCCCCAGCCCTCCAGATAGTTTTCACCATATGGAATAATGACCGAATATATTTGGTATTCTCTAATAAAACACAAATCCAAATAGAGAATCTGACCCAGATTTCAAGAATATCTAGTATTTATGGTTTCCAGATCCAAATTATAGTGATTTTTTTTTCGCTGCACACCCCTAGATGCTGTTGGAAAGAAGGTCCGTCCGTCCCCCCCCCCCCCTCACAATGTCCTGGTGCTTCTTTTCACCTTTCATTTTTTCCCCTAACTTTTCTGTGTTCTTTACAAAACCAGCTTTGCTATAATCTTTCCCAAAAGGTTGGAGTAAAAGAAGGGTGGCTGCCCTGTGGACAGAAAGTCCCTTTCGGGTAGCAGTCTACATCTCTAGCTCTTTCTGTTACAAAGAGGAATGACTCTACAATGAGAAGGGCTAGAACCTTACATTTTTTTAACAGCTGAGAACTAGCATATTGTTGCAATTGATCATTATAATGCTATACCGAGTAGAAACCTCTAATGTCGCTGTGAATTTGTGGCCATTGGATCACTTACTATATTGGAATATATTACTATTTGCATACTTGGTGGTGGGTTGTGTGTGTGCTTACTGGTTTTTAGCATTCATTCTGCTAGTATATCCTACACACCCACAGAAGAATAATTTGCCAAATGGGAGATGTCCAGAAGAAACACTTCTTTGTTATCACACTATATTCTCCTTTCTCTATGGCACTTTTTACTGCTTGCTTCTCTGACCCTCTAGCAGCTAACAGCTTCATTGTATGCTGATTTTTTAGGTGCTGCTGGTCCAAGACTATTTACAATTCACCAGATTGATGCTAGCACAAACAACCTGCCAAAAGCTCACACGTGGTAAGTCAGATGCACTACTGTGTTGCTTCTGTTCTACAGGGAGAATGTGGAATTAGCTTAAATAGAACAGACAGACTTTTACTCAGTTAAAGATGGAAGTTTGCAATTTTAAAAACAATGCATTAGCCTGTTACCAAGCTGGTTGTGTGAGAGAGCTGCATTTTTGCAGTAAAAATAATTTAAAGTTAGTAAAGCTGTATTGGTTGGTTAAGTTGTGCCCATTTTTCTGTTCTGCCCTTCCTGTGGCACTGTGCTATGAAGTTTTCAAAACCTGTTTCCAAAAGAGATGCTTAGAGTCCTCAGTGAGGATCAAGCCGGTGCATCTGTGTGGCCCAGGGCCCTGAACGCTCGTGGTTTCGCTGGTTGTTACTCCCCTCAGAGGCCAGATTTTAACCTGCGATAAAAACTAGGGTTGAACACACCCATTAATCAAAACATTCAGCAATAGCAAATGATTTCCAGTTGCTGTTTATTTTTCTCCCCATCAGATAGCAGTGTAGTCATTTAGTATATTTTTATGGTACTTTTCAGCAGTCATGTATCAACTTCTCAAAAATGCCACTATGTTCTTTAAGTACTTTGTCAAAACTGACGAGAAGATTGTATTGAAAATTATGGAGCTTCAGCTGAAGGAAAATTCCTGCTCCTCTTTGCATGTCCCCTTCTCAGTATCTTTTGGACATTCTGGCTTTGTTAATTAACATGGCTGCCTTAGACTGTTCCAGAGAATTTCCCAGGGATGCTGTCATGAATCAGCAGCCTTGGCTACATGGATAAAGGATTCCAGGTGTTGAGCTGCTGTCTCAGATAACTTAGCGGCGCTGGCTTCACATGCAAGCTGGCAGTGCCTGTGAGGTCAATGCCGTTTGCGAGCTGAAGGTTCACTTTGTCACATTGGAGGGCCTATGGCATTTTCACTGAGTCCACGTTTTACATACGTCTCTCGTACAATGATGTACACTAAGCTCAGTGATGGATGCGAGTGAAATTTTTTTGTCAGTCTTTGCCTGCCTGACTCTGTCCCGCTGCTTACTCAACGATGCCTGTGAATTAAATAAGCAACCAAGGAAAAGCAGCTGAAATGATCATCATGGGTTCCTACATGGAGCTCTGCCATTCCTCCCATGTAAGCATGTTAGAAACAAGCCACTATTATTTTTTACCGGGTTGTTTATTCCAAGATGAATTTAAATCCCTTATTTTTAACCATTGAGTATTTCCCATTTTACTTCCACTTCCATTTGGGAGTTTTAAAAAAGAGAGATGATTTAAGTACAACAACAACAACAATTTAAGTATATGTAACGTTACCAAAAAAAATGTATTGGGATCTAGTACCTGGTTTCTCTTCATTGATTTCTATCAAAAATAGTAAGGTTCTATCCCTGTAACTGCACAAGTTGAAAGTTTTATAAAGTATTAGTTCTCTTTCTTTGCTGCTTTTGGCAATGGATTATATTTGATAGCTGTTGATTTTTGTGGTATTGCGTTTGATGGCTTTATTGCTGTCAAACCACTTTTGAATACTGATATGAAATTCCTAATGTTTCTACCTAGTAGTCTTTTTTTTATCATCATGGTGTAACGGGGTATATCTAGGTTTTGTTGCAGCTGAAAGCTCTTTTTAAACTTTTGTTCTCTTTTCTTGCTTGCAGCTTCAATCGAATAGACATTCCTCCTTATGAAAGCTATGAGAAACTCTATGAAAAGCTGCTAACCGCCATTGAAGAAACATGTGGGTTTGCTGTGGAATGAACGCTTGCAGGCTCACCTGGGACTGTATTTATATTCTCTCAAGCAGACAACACTCCCTTCAACCATGACACAGTAAATGCTTGAAATATAGGAAACTCCCCCTTCCCCCCTTTTCTACTTTTATGACATTAATGAGGGAAAGGACAATTTTTGGAATTCTTCATTCAAGAAAATATCCTATTGTTCCTGTCAAGGAATCATTCAGCTGCTATGAAAAAACTAGTGTCTTGAACATACAGAATGCTGACTTTTCCTTCATTTCAACAGTTAAGCAGTATTCTTCTCTTCAAAAGACGACTACTATTTTTGTAAAAGGTGATCTGATCTATTTGCCTACCTGATTTTTATTCTCACATGTCTAAGATACAGTTGTTGGTACAAGTCATGTTCCAGCCTACTCGAGCAAACATGTGAAACTGAACAGCGCTTATACCTGCTATTTTTTTAAACAAAATATTTTGATGATTCTAATTTTTGCATAAAATTGGCTAAACAAATCATTAATCTTTTAAATTAAGGCCACTTTACATGTAAACTGGGTTTTCTTATAGTGAGTGATTTTTTCTCTGTGTTCAATTTCAATGTGTTTGTGTAAGGATTTTTATATTTCTCAAGCATGAATTACAGGTTTTGGATCCTGTTTTTCTCTTGTCTGATTCTTAAACGTAGTTAACTTGCACTGCATTTGGTACAGTACTTGTGGTAAATGTGGAAACCCCTTTTTTAAAAGCATTCTAAGCATTTAACATTTTTAAATGAGCATTTTTGTAAAAAAAAAATAAAAGTTAATACTTGAGTTTTTTTAGTTTGCTTTCCATTTTAAATGGAACTGCTGCATTTTTAAAAATTCCTAAATGTATGTTGGTGATATCAGCAGCCTTCTGCAGGATCGTCACGTCATCTAAACACCCTGGATGTCATACCAACCAAAGCGTTTGTGTTCAATGCAGCCCAGCTGCATTGTATTTTAGTTGCTAAATAAATTTCATCAGGTTAGCAAGGGTTTGTTTGTTTTTTTAAACTCTGGATTTGTGTTGATTTCAGTTAAGGGTGGAAAGTAATGCAGAAATTTGCAGAAGCTGTGTTTTATCTAAAATGCACAGTGTAATGCTCCAATAAATATTGTTGGCTTGGATATGTCAGAAGCTGGCTTCTTGCTGTGCTGAGGGCAAATACAAAACAGTTATAATACAGAGTCTATTCAGAGCAGATATATCGCACTGTTAATGGAGCTTGTGTGAGGAATTCTACCCCCTTTCAATACAGACTTTTTGCTGAAGGACAATTCATACGAGCAAGCACCCCTTCTTTGTCCTGAAACGAGTGCTGTTGCAGAAGTCAGTGTACTTGTTGAGCAAGGACTAGTTCAACACATGCAAAACTGCTTGTTTTTCTTAATCACAAATGTGTGTAGGTAGACAAAAATGTGAATGGTGCACGCCTGACAGTGATTTCTGCAATAGCCCCTGCACTTGTCACAGGAGCCGTATGCAAGGAGAGCTTGCAGTTGTGAATTAGACCTTCTAGTGTGAACTAGCTCATCTGTGTCAAAAACTAGGGAACTGTCAATACAGCACAGCTCACTTTTCTGCCCTGATGCAAGGGTCAATAAATGTCTCTAGGATACCACAATTATAATTAACCCATTTAAAACCACCACTTTTCCTATGTTGATCAAACATGTTGATCTTGGAGACTTGCAGTTTGCATGGTAACTACTGCTCACGTGGGACGTGGCAAGGATAAATCCTGTTTGCAGCACTGGTTATGAAGTGAATTCTCACCTCCTGTAGTAGGCAAAACCTTACTGGTCTCTGAAGTGATTTTGCTCAGATTAGATTGCTGTAGAAAACCAGATGGTGGTTGTAGATGTTGAGTAGTAGGTTGAGTAGCAGGAATAACTTGTTGCTGTTTCTGACATCTATTTCCCTTGTGCCTGGACTGCAGCAGGGCTGTTACTCTAAATGTCATACTTTGGATTTAGACTTGAGGCACAAACTTTGCCCTTGTGACAGACAGGAGAATGTTCCGCCCTCTTTTCTCCCTGATCAGAGCAGACAGATAGGATTTGAAAGGCAAATTAAACTTTGAAGTGAAGTTAAAAAACAAACCTTGGACGATTTAACTGTTAGCAGCCAACTGACAAGCAGGTCATTTGGGTTTATGAGGAAGAAAGGATAGGCGATATCCTAGGCTAGGCAGGGAGTCTAGGGACTGTACTGATTGGTTCTTACATGCAGGGTTGGGTGCTGTTCCCCAGATAAAAAAAGTGGAAAGTGCCAAGCTGTCTAGTTACTGTTGTGACATTAAAAACTGCTGAAAGAATAAGGATTGTATCTCTCATGCACCTCCCAGCTCTAGGACTGTGTCAGCTAATGGACTGGAGTGGGAAGGAGTCACAAGTAACGCCTACCATCCGTGGCTCCTGTGTTATCCAGATTCCCCCACTGCGTTCTCTGATGGACCCAAGGAAAAGGGGTCTAGGTTTGTGTGTGACGTGCTCTCGAGCATTAAGGAATCCTGTTTGTGTGTCAAAATAAACACACTCAATAAAACAAACCCACTTCACCTCACACACTGAAAGAGAACTATGACCCTGGTACTAAATAAATACAGGGAGGGTGTGGGTGATGAGATGATGCTCAGCTCTCCAGTCAGGGGAACTTGTTAGTGGTAAAGAGGTACAAAAAACCACAGCAAGAGAAGGGCCCAGACCAGGAGTTGTGACAGCCCTGATTAATAGATTGTCTTTTGGGAGAAGCTCTGGCCTTATCTCCAACTGCTTCCGCTGCTTTTTCAGGTCTCAGGAATAGAACTGACTCAGAAAACTGTTATGCACAAACTCTGGGTTGCAAATGAAATCTTCCAATGAACCTTTCAAAAGCTGGCATTCTGTTGTTGTATGTAGAAGGGAGGGGACTTGGTGAACCGGCTGTTGTATAAGCTGGTTCACCAAGCTGGTTCATCAAGCCACTTCATCCGTAGGAAAGCAGATCAGATGTGTTCTTTCTTCTCTGCAGTTTTACACTTTATTCAAGATCAGTAGCCTTGTCCTTACCCATGTAAGGATGCGTCCCTTACGGTCTCCACAGGCTGCCTTGGTTCTTCTTGCAGCAATTGTATTCTCCTAACAAGATGCAGCCTGATACCTTCCAGAACATTAAATTACTGGCAAAAGAACAGGTTTATAACCTCAGTGTTGAATCCATTATAAAGAGAGAGAAGGGCTTGGGAAAATATGATGAATCACATCTAATACCAAAACTTGAGAGTTCTTTCAGTGGTAGCTCCATTACCTTCCCGTTTTAAATAGTTTTGGGTCCAGAAATCTTGTCATCATTACAGGGCTAACTTGGCGAATTCTCAATGTTATAGGCAAAATAAAACCATTTATCCAAATGTCTTTGACCTACACTGAGCAGACTGATGCAAATCGAATGCTCGGTCTTCTGAGTGCCTTTATCTGCATGATCATTAAAAAGCTTTAAATAAAGCACACCATCTGCCAGAAGTTTCTCTGGACTGAAATGTTATTCTGCAGCCATGCCACACCTCCCTCAGACAAGAGCTAAACCCAATTTTTGTGTTGGACCTTGGATTTTCACCTGATATATAAATGTGAATATTTATTTCCAACATGTCCCTCTTCCTATATTGTTCGTTCTTCCATTTTGAATATGCATAAAATGGGCTAACAGAGATGCCCCTCACATTTCCATGTTTCATTATGAATGTTTAATATGGATAGTGACTATTTTGGTAGGGTTTAAATATTACAGTACTCAGTTGCATTTCAGATTTAATTTTTAGGTGTAAAGTTTTGTTAATGGTGCTTTGTACAGTATATTCTGGGGTTTTTTGCACATAGCTTCAGTTTCCCTAAACTGACTTATTTTTTACCAAATTGTGTTGTATCAGAGTCCAGAGCACACAATGTGTTGTTGTTGTTCTACAACACTACATCTGTTAAACTTGATGGTGCTTTTAAACTGGCTGAATTACCAGAAGTAAGAGCTTTGCTTCTATAACATACATCACAATGTAGCATGACTCTATTGCTTCAGACTTTAAATTGTACCATATAATTAACAAGTGCAATTCCATGTACTTAACATTCACTCTTTTTATTAGTAGATTTTTCCAACTCTGCCAAACTCTAAGAGCTTTGTCTATAGCGAAAATTAGCTTATACTTGGTATGATTCCTACCTATTCCACAGACTCACAGGTGGTTTTCATTGCATTTCTATTGTATTTATTGCAGAATATTTTTAGCATTGATATTCATTGTATTTTCACCCAAGCTGTTACATGAGCTTTTATACATCTGTATAAAATGTTTTTCTAAAGGTATGTACCCATGCAGAAATTGAGCAATAAAATTGTATGCTGTTTGCACTGTCACAGCATCAATGGTTTTAAAACATTTGGTTGGATTCATTTGTTAGAAGGAACGCTTTTATCTTAGGATATTTATTTCCCTCTTCCTATATTGTTTGTTCTGCCATTCTGAATATGCATAAAATGGCTAACAGAGATGTCCCTCTTTGAGCACGAGGTGGTCCTAGAGTAAGACTGGCAAACGGTTACTGAAGCCTTTTATGGTCTGACTTCCAGTAAAGTTGTCAAGTCATCTTTTAATGTGAGTGTGAGAATGAGGGCAGAAGTGATCTTAATATACTGGGTGGAAAGCAGGGATGCAAACAAACACCGACTTAGGGCCAAGCTAGAAGTGACAAATTACACTTGAATGGCAAGTGAACAGACTCACATGCATTCCTCCCTGTTCACTTGTGCTCCACTTGCACTCCACTCGATCACATAGTGATCAGGGTGGAATACATGTGAGTCTGTTCTCTTGCCATTCAAGTGTAATTTGTCACTTCCAGCTTGGCCCAGAGTTCCTGTTGAAATCCAATTAAACTGTGACAAGCCCCAATGATTTACTTCAATTTGATCAGAGCCACTATGGGTGATTTGTATAAATGTTGCTTATGGCTGTATGAAATAATCTGTTTGCCAATAGACTTAATTTTTTTTCCGTGAGAAAAAACATGGACAATTCTTGCTTTCTCTATTCAGTCTATTGGATGGTAAAAACTACTGTCTTCTACGTGGATGGGCTTTAACCTAAACAAACTAGTCTAGCTATTATGGGACACATACTGAGCTGTTAGTAATGATACAACACAACTGGAACAGCAAGGATTTTGTCATTGTGTGACATGTTAATTATGGTTTCAGGAGGGTAGCTGTGTCGGTGTATAGTAAAAGAGCAAGATTTGGATCCAGTAGCTCCTTAAAGACCAACTAGATTTCCAGGGTATGAGCTTTCAAGTGTCAAATCTCTCTTGGAATAACTTGAAGGTGCTACTGGGCCTGAATCATGTTAATTCTACTCATTCTTAAGTTTACTTGCAGCAAGACCTAATCATATGTTTCCTATAGGAAACAGCTTCCACGGTGTTGAGTGCTAGCAATATATGCCTGTGCAAGCAATGGCCAAAGATCCTGCCCCTTTCTGAAAAACACCAATTTCCTTTCATTCCATTGGCTGTGTAAAGAGAGCAGCTGGCAGCCAATCGGAATCCCTGGAGAGGCTGGAGGAGCTGGGTGAGGGGGGATGAGAGGAAGTTGTCACAATCAGATCAGATAGGATTTGTGACTCCTGAGTGTTAGTTGGGAGATGACCTGGCTCAAGAGACTTCACAAGTCTCAGATCCTGTCTTTTGTGATGGAGCAGGCTAGATTGAGGGAAGCCCCAATTTTTGAGGGAATCTAGAGAAATTTATGTTGTCTGAGAGAACATAAATCCCAAGGCTGAGGGAAGGCCAGATTTCACCTCAAGAATACAAAGTCGCCTGCTACTTGTTCTTTATACTCTTAGATTATCGACAGTAACCTTATAAATGAATGAGACCAGCAAGTCTCATTCATATAAAGATCGGTCAGTCTGACTTCTGTTGCTGGGAAGATATTAGAATGGATTTTAAAGGGATCGATCTGTAAGCATCTGAAGGACCGCTTAGCGATCCGGGGAAGTCAACATGGTTTTGTCCTCAATGGATCTTGTCAGACCAACCTGGTTTCCTTCTTTGATCAAGTGACGAGCTTACTGGATCGTGGGAACTCTGTTGATATGATTTACCTGGATTTCAGTAAAGCTTTTGATAAAGTCCCCCATGACATTCTAATGAGTAAACTGGAAGACTGTGGACTGGACAATAAGGTGGATAGGGAACTGGTTAGAGGACCACACCCAAAGAGTGGTGGTCAATGGCATTTCATCAGATTGGAGGGAGGTGTCCACTGGGGTGCCACAGGGCTCGGTTTTGGGCCCGGTACTTTTCAGTACTTTTATCAATGATCTGGAGGAAGGGGTAAATGTGCTACTCATTAAATTTGCTGATGATACCAAATTGGGAGGCGTGGCAAAACCCAAGAAGATAGTTAAAATTCAACAAGACCTGAATACTCTGGAGAAGTGGGCGATTGTGAACAGGATGTAATTCAACATAGATAAGTGCACAGTATTACATCTGGGCCACAAAAATGTGAAGCACAAATACAGGATGGGGGATACACTTCTGGGTAGTAGTGTATGAGAAAGAGATCTTGGAGTACCAGTGGACTGTAAACTAAATATGAGCAGTCAGTGTGATGCGGTGGCAAAAACGGCAAACTCAGTCTTGGGTTGTATCAAAAGGGCCATTGCATCAAAATCGCAGGTGGTCATAGTCCCTCTCGATACTGCCTTGGTCAGGCTGCACCTGGAGTACTGTGTGCAGTTCTGGAGGGTTCACTTCAAAAAGGATGTGGACAAAATCAAGAGGGTGCAGAGGAGAGCGACGAGAACAATCAGGAGTCTGGAGATTGATCCCTATGAGGAAAGGCTGAGGGCCTTGAAAATGTTTTGTTTGGAGGAGATTGAGAGGGGACATGATAGTTCTCTTTAAATATTTGAAAGGCTGTCATTTGGAGGAGGGCAAGGAGCTGTTCCACATGGCAGCAGGATAGAACTCGAAGCAATGGGCTTAAATTACATGCAGAAAAGTACAGGCTGGATATTAGGAAAAATGTTTTCACAGTCAGAGTAGTTCAAAGGTGGAACCAGCCGCCTAGGGAGGTGGTGAGCTCCCCTTCACTGGCAGTTTTCATGAAGAGGCTGGATGAATATTTGTCAGAGATGCTTTAGGCTCATCCTGCATTGGGCAGGGGGTTGGACTAGGAGGTCAGTATGGCCCCTTCCAACTCTGTGATTCTGTGAAGTCTGTTTTATATTTGTAAATAGTTTATATCCTCTTTTCTGATCTTATTCCCCTATCCCTGGGAGTAAATAGAAGTTACTGTTCTTTTTGTGTTTCCTTCATGGGTACTGAATTGGGTTGCTAGGTCCCCTAGGGTCCAAACTAAGGGAAGAGGGGTATGTGGGGGAGGGGGGGAAACTAATCAGCAGGTCATGATGATCCTTTTACCATCCCCTTTGGTGCGGAGCATGCCACATGTTTTAACCCCATCCTGGAGCATAAAGGGTATTGGTCAGAGTGTTATAAATTGAGGCCATTGAACATCTTCAATCAGATTGATTCTGAATGTATTAAGACAAAAAACCCAGTGACACTCTAAAGACTTAACATTTGTGATGAGCTTTTGTGAGTTCAGTTTACTCCTTTAGATACCTGTGTGTTTCACAGCCTATAACTATAATGTGCATGACAAGTCTGTTCATTTAATCTGGGCCAGTGTTTTAGATGCCCTGGTCCATGCTAGGACTTTTGGTTTTAAAAGTAGTGGCTTTTGCTATGACTTTGCATAGAGACTCTGCATTCTTCAGTCCAGACAGACAGCACCGTATGGGGAGGAGCAGGCTTGCTGTCAAATCCATAAAAGCCACTTCTTCCCTTCCTGCCAATAATTTGGTGTCTCACGGCAGTGCACAAATTTTGTCTGTGCAAGAGGCCAGGTTCTATCTCTGGCATCTCCTACTGAAAGTGTCTCTGGTAGCAGACTTGTAAAAAATCCTTTACATTCATTGTCCTTTCTCCTTGGTGATTTACTCTACAAGTAAAAAAAAAAAATCAAGGGTCTACTGCCTTGTCCATCACTCACAGGTTTCCTATAATTCTTTTTCATATCTGTGTCGCTTTGTCAGCGCAGACCCAAGATCTTCCCCAGCTCTCAGAGAAGGTCACCTGTCCTCCCAATAATTGAACTAGTCAGTTCAATACTCTTCCTGAGACAGAAAAATGGGTGTTATTTTCAGTGATCTTATTTCAGGTTCAGGTGGTGTATTTTTGTGCACTGTAGACCTTGCTTGGCTGCCTTATTCATACATCTTTCTATCCTTTCTGTAGACAGTTCCTCTGCTGCTGGGGGTGCAAATTATTAGTGGAAGAATTCCAATGCCCCCTTTTTGTTTGGGGTTCATCCGTGGCTGCTTATGAAATGTGACACCTCGACAGAATTTGGTCTTTGGTTTAAGTTTTCAGAATTCAAGTGATACCCAGATTTTTCTTCTTTCCTAGACAGAACATACATGCACCATTCTTGAGCTCTCAGCACTGGATTTCCCCCATGGTACTCTTTTGATTCTGTGCCTCTGGAAGTTGGTGCCATCTCAGGGGCTGCCCCTGCAATGTGGGGGCCCTGCTGTGAGGGTGTTTCTCCAGGTGGCTCCCGGTCTTTGGTAAAATCAATTTGGCATACTACAACTACCTTCATCTACAGCACTAGATATAGTTTACTTTTCTTTTTAGTGCAAATGTTCCATGTTGTCGTACGATTCATTGCAATTATGTTTTCCTCAACTAACAGGCACAAACTCTGGAGGCATGGACTATTTGGCCTTGCCACTCGCTAACAGTCCATACTCTGCCCTTTTTTGATCCTTTGCTGCCAGGTGTCTGAAGAAGGGAGCTCTGACTCTCAAAAGCTTACGCTCTGAAAATCTTGTTGATCTCTAAGGAGCCACTGGACTCAAATCCTACTGTTCTGCTGCAGACCAGCATGGCTATCCCACCTAACTTTGCTGCCAGGGACTCCCTGTCATTGGGGAATACCATTCTAATCTACTGGTAAGGTACATTTTTCCCCTGGCCATTTTTGCTGGGCAGATTGCTCTGCAAGCAGCACAAGATTCGTTCATGGTGCAGACTGTCCATCCTTTCTTTGGCCCCGTCAGGCCTGCTTCAGTTTTCATTATTCTGGTGGAGATCTGCTGTTTTCACTCTCAGACAATTTCAGCAATTTTGGGGCAGTTCCTTTTCCTGCACTATAGTAGTCAGTGTTTTCTGAGCTGAAACTGCTGCTCCTTGGCTACCATATCTTGCATATCTAAGTGCATAAGAGCCTCTACTGAGGCAATGGTAGGACTCTTGTGCTATCAATTATGTTTCAGCCATCGTTTAGGACTCAAATACTCTAAACTTTCCTCTTCCTTACTGGCTTTCCAAAGACTTTCGAAGTAGGGATATAATCCTTTGTTAATTATCTCCCTAGTTTTTTTTAAAATGTGCAGTGCTTCCACTTATGGGATGAGAACATTGTGGGTTATAACCTATGTCCCCCCCCCCCCCCATTCATAATGTTAATGTGTTCAATACCCTAGCCAGGATTTGTTACTGGGAATGGGTGTCCTTGTGAGTAAGTGGAGAAATTAGAGGCAAGGAAGACGGCTAAATGAGAGGGGTAACAATGGAATCTCCACTGGTAATTTACGGAGTCCCTTCCCAAGGAGGCACACAAAGCTGATGTTCTTAATTAAAGGGTAGTTTTATTCAAAGGGCAAAATTCATACACACACATACAAGATTGCATACAAGCACATGAGAGGCCTAAGAAAAACAATGGTGAAGATGGAATAGATTTGAGGGCTTGTGATGTGATAAATACCTCAGCTCCAGTGGAATCCATCCAGAGAGCAGAGAAGTCCATGGAGGGAGAGCTTCAAATGCCAGCATTCTTGGCCAGGAGATCAAGAGGCTTAGGATAACCTCAAGGGAGCAGCACTTCGGATCCAATAAGAGTGCACAATTTGAATGGGGCAAGGGTCCTATTCTTATAGGGTAAACCATGCCCTGAGGTGGGAGAGCCCTCCCGGCCATTGGAACAAAGACTCCAACGGTCAGTTCCTGGGAATAACAAAGGTTTGATTACCTTGATTGCTAGCTGCTGGGGTGCGTAAAAGAGAATGCAAAGTCTCTCCTGGAACTGCATAAAAGGGGCAGTTTGTTAATGGATTCCACCGGAGCTGAGTTGATTAATTTAGTTGGGGAATGTACCTTTCCCAGGAATGAATTATAAGAACTTATGAATGCTAATTGATTTCTCCTTAGTCATGGGCTGGGGATCTCATCACAGAAGGAGGGAAAGGAATGTGCTAAGTGGGAAGACACTGCGAGACCTTTCTTGCTCTGGATTCCATTAGGAGCTGAGAGGACTGTAAACTAAAAATTGCTGGTCACTCAGCATTTACATGCAGCATTCCATTCATGCCTGGATCTCCTGGGCAGGACTCAGCAATTGCTAGCTGGAATTCCCATTTGCAAACCAAACTGCATTTAATCCAGGGGCCTTGTGATTTTATATCACAGGTAGCTATAATAATATCTATTAAAGCCGGTGGAGGCTGGGCCGACTGCTTAGATTCCCTATCATTGGTTGGCTTTCAGTCTTCGTGTCTCACAATGCTATCATTTGGATTAGTCAGGCTCCATGATAGACCTGGCAGTATCCTTACACAACCCTTCCTTTGTGGGTTGGTAGAGGATATCACACTTCGTCTTGAGAGCATGACTGTTCAATGCCCTTTATTTAGCATGGCTAACTCCACCAGTGCATTATTTTCCCATACCCCTTTCCTACTTGTTCTTTGGCAGGGACACTCATAGAGAGCTCCCTGCTTCTCTATAACCACCTTGGGTGAATGTCAATATGGGATGCTAAGTATCTGGGGGGAAGGCAGTCCCCAAGGTCTCTTGCTTTGAGAGCTTCACAACCTCCTCCTTCAGTCAGTGAGCTTGCTATTGTCCTAGTGTGGGACTTCACAGAAGGTACAAAGATGACAACAGAGGTGCACTTACCTGTGACTGTTGTTCATCAAGTGGTCTTCCTTGCAGGTACAAATCCCTCCCTCCTGCCCCATTGTGAACTCTCTAGAACTTTAGTTTCTGGAGGATCTCTGGCAGCAGCATGAAGAGAACTGTGGGAATAGTGGCTGTCCTCCTGGTCATGTGATTTTTTTGGGCAGAAAAGTACTAAGGGGAGGAGGGGGCACTCCTAGTCTTCTAGAAAGCTCTGTGGCTGGCCTGCACATGCACAAACCCCAATGTGGGCCTGCACAGATGACTACTTGATGAACAACAGTTACAGGAAATTCCAACTGTGTTTTCCCCATCTGGGAGGAGGAAGAGATTAAGCTCTTCCCTTCTCAAGCAACAGAGTTCTCCCACCAAAGAGGGTGAGTATAGTATTATTGTCCATGTGTCCAGGCTCTTCCCTGTGCTGCAAGGTGAGTAGTTAATGTTTGCTCATTCATGCCCCCCCCTTTCTCACTTGGGGAGCTGATCTGTTTGCCCCACTTCACTCACCCCTTCCAAGCTGGCAGCGTCTTGTGGCTCCCACTGGGAAGAAGCAGACAAGCTTTGCTCTTTTTCTCTCAGTGGGAGGCAGCTGCAAAAAAAGAACCGGGGTGGGTTGACAGACACTGTCCAAGCAAATTCTGGCAGCAGGCATGATGAAGCACTTATAGTCCCATTGAGCCCTATAATAAGGGCTCAAGCATTATTTTTGGGCCCAGAAGAAACTTGTAAAATGTTCCCCCCACACACACACGGCGGGGGGAGGGGGGGGAGAGATGTGCTGCTGTAATACTAAAACTTGGGACATTGTCCAGCTGGGCGTCCTGCGTGGCAGCTAATGCTAATTGCTGATCAATAGTAATCCTTTAGTTTGGAAAATGTGCCTGACAGAAGTTGTTCCAAACTGTTTATCA
This sequence comes from Eublepharis macularius, assembly GCF_028583425.1. Taxonomy (NCBI): domain Eukaryota; kingdom Metazoa; phylum Chordata; class Lepidosauria; order Squamata; family Eublepharidae; genus Eublepharis; species Eublepharis macularius. Next base: position 12,999,011 of record NC_072793.1, on the reverse strand, counting down.
CACTTTTTTGGAAAGGCAAGCATTAGATTAGCTGCACGCAAAAAGTTTGTTTTCTAAATGAACTCACTTTGGATTTTAATACATTCTAGATTATCTGTCCTTGTGGAAAAGGGCTTGATGCCTTTAGGTGCAATTAGCAAACTTTTATTTAAAAAAAAACTTTAAAAATGTCATACATTGTAAACAAGATTAAGGCCCACTTTTAAGCAGCAAATCAAGCTATTAACTTCATAGATGCCCCCATCCCCTGCAGCCCACTTTAAAATAAGTGATAGTTTTTGCTGTATTGAAAGGAAGCCATCTGAAGTCTAGACCTGAGGCGATCAGCTTCTAGCTCACGGAAAAACGAATTATCGTCATTCTGAATGATCGCATCCTGCAGCTCTTGGATTTCTTTCTCTATCTTGGATCTAAATTCACGCTTCACTTTGCTCAGCGTCTGAAAGAAAGCACTGGCATTAACGAAAAGTGTTGATTAATTTAGCAACATTCTGACAGTTAATGTAATGAGTCTTACTCTTGCCTGTGTTCTCTCTCTGGCATGGATTTCTCTACGTTCTTCTGAAACTGCTTCTGCCAGCATTGAAAACTAAGCACAACACAAGAAGAGTTAATTTTGTGCAACATCCTTGCATTATAGGAATGGTAACATTATAGGAAGGAATGAGCGTACCTGATCCTTGTAATAGTTCTCCATAGACTCTAGTTCTGCCTGGTGTTGTCTCATTTGCTCTGCACGTTTATCCCTGGCGTACGTTCTCAGCTCATGCAGTCTTTGCTTCTGAATATCCAAACCTTCTTCAAACAGTTTTTTAAATATCTGCCAAACAAAATGACAAACACAGCTAGACATAAAGGGTTCAAAATGGATAACCATGGTAGTCTGTCCGTAGCAGTAGAAAAGAGCAAGAGTCCTACAATTTCTAATTGGTATGCTCGCCTCTGGGATTATTTTATATTGAAAAAACTCTCAGACCAATTAGACCAACAAGAAAATCAAAGCTGTAAGTCCCACCTGTTAGAGCAATGGCTCCCAGATCTAGAACATTTTAACTAGTAAGGATTCTAGGATCCAAGCTTCTTCAACCTCTGACAACTACTGGTAGGGTATAAATGTTCTCCTCTATATGGTTAAATGCTGAATATTAGGCAATACATAATTGATAAATGTTATAATCTTGTGGCCGAACAGTTCATGTATCTTGGATAAAGAGATAGGCTTTACATTATAAGAACTGTTATGTATGTTCACTATTTGTTGATGGTTATTGTTTGTTAATGTTTAAAAAAACCATTGGATAAAATATAAATTAAAAAAAACAGAAAAGAAAAGAGCAAAAATCCAGTAGCATCTATAAGACTAACAAAATTTGTGGTAGGGTAGCTTTTGTCACAGTGCACTTCTTCAGATAAAGCTAGGATGTGAGTCCATCTGTCCTTATATCTAGGAGAGTGGAGTGATTACAGAAGCTGAAATATAATAGCCAGTGAATGACAATAGCAGGTGTGATTGAATAGGGTGGAGTATGCAAAGGGGTAGTAGTGGGTGTGGAGAAATCAGCATTGGTAATGAGGAAGGAAGCCAATGTCCCAATTCAGTCCAGGTGGGAGCATTGTCTTCATTATCAGTTGCAATTCAGCAGTCTCTTGGTAGTTCTGTTGTAACAACTAAAGGTTTGAAGCCACAGAGTACCAATTGCACCAATCCCACTGCAATTAACACACTCAACTCTGCATCAGGCCCACAAGTTCAATTCATTATACTGAAAATGATGGCGCCCTCTCATAATATAACCACCCTTTTTGCTTATTTTCATCACTTGCTTTGCTTTTTCCTTCATTAAGTTCCCTAGAATGCTTTTCATGTTCTTGCAACATCTTTGTCTCAACTATCTCCATTTCGTTAATAAATGTCACAGGTAGGAGGGGCCATATTGGGGCTTGTCTACTATGGGCATCCCCTGCCAGGAGCCCTTTAGCCCCACACAGTCCCCTCTTTTCTTCCTGCCCCTTCAATCCTGAAGCAGGCAAGGGCCTTACTGGCTGCCACCTCTCTAGTCTGGGAGTTCAAGCAGGGAGTATCCCCCTCTCTTTTTCCTTCCAAACAGTTCTCCTCTTCTTGTGAGGACACTGCCAGATGGCTAGTTGAGCTTGAGATGTGGGGACCCACAAACTTTTTTACTGAACAAGGTGAGCAGGCCCCAAACAGATGTGGGGGGGAGAAACACTTGTGATTAGAGGTGGGCACAGACCAGTAAAAACCCACAGACTGTTGGGTCCGTGGTCTGTTGATTTTCACAGACCACAGACAGACCCGCCCCAGTCCGCAGACCGGTTCGTCGGTCCATGGTCCATCACTTCCGGGAGCCCTGAGACTACCCCTTCATATTCACAGATTCCAAACTCACAGCGAGTCTTCATCAGGCTCTCCTCCAGCCACCCTCCAAGTTTGCCCAAGATTGCAGTTTGGACATCTGAATTACAGACCCCCAAAGTGGCTGCCCCCAGCAAACTTCCAGTACATAGAATAGGAGCCACAAATGCCAATTGACTTGCATTGGCTTGCAGCACCAAAAAGTTGCAATGAAAACATGGGATTGAGTTGGAGAATCTTCCTCTGAGAATGGAATGACGGCCCCCCATAGTGGGATGACGGTTCCTGGGAGCAGAAAACCTGCTTTGAGGGGACGGTAAAGGAGATGTTTTGGGGAGACAGCAGGAAAATTCTTTTAAAAGACACGAAGACAGACAATCTATGAGAGGAGGGTAAATTTTGGGGGAAGATGTTCTTTGGGGAGACAGGAATATCCCTGTAAAGGAAATGATAGAGGCAATCCATGAGGGGAGGTTAATCCTGGGGTGAATGAGAGTCTTCTTGGGGGACTAGAAATCTCCCCAACGGGCTGGCTGAGGGGAGGCTGGAAGCACTGACTCTGGGAGGGAGAACAATCGTCATGAGGAGGCAGGCCTGGGCATGGGGAGGCGAAAAGACAGGAGGACTCTTAGGAGGGGCAGACACATGGAAAGGAGGACGAAAGTGAAGAATTTGTGGGGGACAGACCAAAAGTGGCAGGAGGCAGATGTGGACAGCCAGGCATCGGCAGGTCTCCATTGCACATCGGGATTGCATTCCCTAAAGAGGAGCTCCACCAATGGAGGAAGCAGAGGCTACACTGGTGGGGAGGGGGTGGCTGTCTCTAGGAGCAAGAAGCCAGACTTTCAAGAGGGGGAGCAAGCTGTGCATTGGAACAAGAGAAACAACAGTGCAGTTCAGTTCACCCTTCCAACCCTGCAAGATGCCTATGGGTCTTCCTGGGGGACTTGGGGGTCATGACCCTGATGGTCGGCTGTGTAGGCGCAACGGGCTCCTGGGGCAGGGGTGGCCCGCCACACCTCCCCCGGTGCCTGGGAGGTGCCCACCTGGAGAAGATGGGTTCTTTGGACAGCGGTCGCCCCTTTTTTGCATGACCAGGAGATCGTCAAGTGCTGCCTGCCTCCCTTACTTCCCCCATGGGCCACGGGCTCCAATCGTGGGGGTGGTCACCAGGGTGAGGTGGGTTTCGTCAGTGGTCACTCCCTCCTCAAGGGCCCAGAAGGCATTCAGGGATCCGCCACCCTTCCTTCCCCCAGGGGGAACATGCTCCAGTAGTGGGGAGGTGGGGTGGCCCCCAACACCCCCCTTGTGACTGGAGGGGCAACCACACCACATTGTTCAGGTGGGTTTCATCGGTGGCAGCCCCCTCCTCATGGGTCTGGGAGACTTCAGGGACCTGCCGCCCTTCCTTCCCCCAGGGGTGATGGGCTTCTGTAGCAGGGGGTGGCTCCCAACACCCTGCTTGTGATGGGGGGGCAGCCACACCACATTGTTGAGGTGAGTTTCTTTGGTAGCCACCCCCTCCTTGTGGGCCCGGAAGGCTTCAGGGGCTTGCCGTCCTTCCTTTCTTTCCCTGGGGGCGGCGGGCTCCTGGAGCAGATGGTGAGGTGCTCCTGTATTTGGAAGGACACCTGGGGGAAGGAGACTTGTGCTTTTGTATTCGAGAAGAACCTTCCCCATGCTTGGGGGGGGGGGAGACTTGTGCTCCCCTATTTGAGAAGACCCATCCCCACACCTGGGGGAAAGAAGGAGACTTGGGCTCCTCTATTCGAGAGGACCCTTCCCTACACCTGGGAGGGGAGACCTGTGCTGCTCTATTCGGAAGAGGCCTTCCCCACACCTGGGGGAAGGAAGGAGACTTAAGCTCTCCTATTTCAAGGGCGCCTTCCCCACGCCCAGGGGAAGGCTATTCTAAGTACCTTATGGGATGCCTACAGTGGCTGCCTGCAAGTTCATGGAATGGATGCCTTCCCCGACCAGCTGGAGCAGGTGCTCAAAACAAGGAATTTTCAAACCTCCTGTCTTCCAAAAATCCACCTCACTGACATGGTGTCAGCAAAGGAAGAGGTCGGTGATGTCCTGAGGACATGGGCCATTTGGTTAATGTGTAGCTAACGTGGATTCTCAGAGACTACTTTCTGGACTTTTCATTCCACAGAACCCACCTCACCAACGTATTGGTAGTGATAGTTTTCTACCCAACCCAGGCAACAGGTTGATGAGAGACCAGTTTGGGGGGCCGCAGCAACCGTGAACCCACCTCCCCAACGGGCTGGCAGTACAAGGAACACACCTCAGTAATGTGGTGGCCATGAGAGAAGCATTCTTCACCTCATGTTGAAGCAGAGGCAGCAGAATTTCATTCCCCTTGCTGGGGGAGAGATTTTGCTTCTAAGTTAATGGGCGTTGGGCCAAAGCCCAGATCCTCCAAGATACTGGGCCTCAGACTCTGGCACTGAGACTGGGAAGGGCTTCCAGCTTAGAACAACTAAGTTTTTCAGCTGGAGCAGGGGGCGAAAAGGCAGAAAATGGGAAGTACACCCCCTCTCGGTGAGAGCATCGCCATCGATAGCTAGCAGCCAGAAGGTACCTCACCAGCATGGCAGACACACGGTGGGCTTGATTGCTACCCAGCCCAAGAGCATCTCACAACTAGATGCAGTGGTGACAGTAGACCATTCCCTCTACAAATGAGCGGCAGCACTCAGCATAACCTAGGTCCCCGACAGAGAGGGATGGGAGGCATAGGAGCTTGAACGGAGAAGCGCACTGATGTCAAGAATGAAACTGGGCGGGATTTGCATCAACAGTCCAAAGAAGCCACCTCACCAATGGAGCGGAAAGGAACAGATGGATGGATGCCCTCCCCACCTTGGGGGAAGGAAGTCCCGCTTGCGGAGGGCCATCTCCCCCTGGGAACGTGAAAGAAATAGCTGGATGGACAGATGGATGCCTTCCCCCTTAGATGGGGAGAGCTGAGCCCCCCTGGGATAGGAAAGCAACGTTGGGATGCCCGTTCCTCATGCTGAGCAGTGGCCACTGACCAAACCCACCTCCGGGACGTGGCGGCAGTGCCCTCCTTGGGGTCAGAGAGGGTGACACCAAGTCCTCAGGATGGTGAGTGGTTACCCCCCCCCCAGACAGGAATGCAACAGGGAGACTAAATCCCCAGGATGGGGAGTAGTCAGACCCTAGGACAGGAAAGGAACCAATAGATGCCCGTCTCTTGTACTGAAGAGTGATGGCAACTCCTGCCTCACCAACATGGCAGTGGATGCCTCCCCCACCGTCAGGGAGGGTGAAGGTAATTGGAAGTCCCTGAGGAAAAGGGCTGTGCATGATACCTGCCTTACTCAACTTCAAGGAAGGCTATTCTAAGTCCTCACCAGTGGGGGGGGGGCGCTACCCGCAGGGAGTAAAATTTCAACACAGGTCCATCCTCCTATTGAGGAGCAGAGGTCAACATCAAAAGTAACACCCCTCACTGGCAGGGTGCCTGCGACGGTGCCACCCTCATCCAGCAGGGACAGGTGCTAAAAATATGAACCTTTCCTGCACCCCTGCACGGGAGGTGCATTTACACCCGTCGTGGATGTGTTTCAGCTGGCCAAAGACACCTCACCGATGTGGTGCTGCCTGTGATGGAAAGGGAACGGATGGGGTCACAGATATCTGACCCCAATGGTCTTTGTGGCAGAGCATACCTCAGGGGCTGAGAGTAGCGTGTCTTTCGATGATGGTGAGAGACAATTGCTCAGAATAAGAACTTTTCCTGCCTCCTGTCAACCGAAAACCACCTCACCAACGCAGTGCTGCCTGAGATGAAAAAGGAACGGATGGATGCTCTCCCTACGTCTGCGGGAGGTGATTTTTCTTCCCCTTGCAGGGGGAATCCATTACCTACCCTAGCACACAATTGAAACAGAAGGATGCCCCATCATTTGAGAAGCAGTGGCCATCAGAACCCACCTCACTGACAGGGTGACTGCGATGGAACGGAAGGGAAAAGAAAGGTACCCACCCCAAGTAACCTGCCTTGAAGGGTTGTTGGGAGTAGGGGTGTGCGCTTCGAGTATCCAATTTGGCAAAAATTCCCAAATTGGACCCGATCTGTAAAGATTCGGAAACCTCGAATCAAAGGTTTCCGAAGTGATTCAGGTTGCTTCCGGAAGCTTCGGAGCCTTTCCCAGGCTTCAACTGGCCTGCAGGGGAATTCCCCCCATGGGCCAGTTGACGTTTAAAGGGCTCCCTCCCACCACCCCACTTACCTGTGCCTTCCCAGCGGTGATGGAGCAGTGTGGGCAGCAGAGGCGGAGGCTGCAGCCTTCCCTGCCACCCAGCTAGCTGCTGCCATGGCAGAGAAGGCTGTGCATGTTGCGGAGGCCCAGCTCCGGCCTTCCTCACCACCCAGCTGGTCTTCTTCCTGGCTCCATGGCCAGGAGCTAGGTAAGTGAGGTGGGGTGGTGAAGATGGGGGGGACTAAGTGGGGGGGAGGATGGGCTTGGAGACATCTTCTCCCCTCACTTCAGTATGCTCCGAAGCTTTATGGAGCATACCAAAGTGAATTAAATACCCAAAGCCAAAGCAGCTTGCCACTTTGGCTTTCAGGGTATTACAAATCATTTTCCTGCTTTGGGAAAATGGGTGACAGATGATTGAGGTTCCAGCCCCTATGCACCAGGGCATTGCAGGCCCTGCAGCGCACTGAACAGGGGTTGTTGGGGAGGGTTACGAAGTGTTGCCAAAATGAAGGACTGAGACGACGACCGGGAGTTGGTGAGTCGGGAGGAGGACGGAGCCATAACTGCTGAGGTGAGGGGCTGGGACGGGAGGACAGACTGCAGGCAGGTAGAGCCGCAAGAGGTTGGGATGTGGAGTAGCCAGTAAGAAAACAACAAAGTCTCCTAATGCAGCTACCTAACTGGTCTCTACCATACCTGGCTCGTCCTGGGTCCAACCCACTCCCCTCCATGGCTGATGGATGCTCTACTGCTGGTAGTGGCTTCTCTGCCACTCAGCTCTTGGAAGAAAAACACCTTCCCACTTCCTGGCATTGTGTTATGACTTCTCTTATTGGCTCAGCCTTGTGGTGATGATTGGTCTTCCTTTCCCTTTAATTTCACCTGTCCCAGGCTTGGATAGCATCTGGGAAATGCAGACCCAGAGGGAAAATCCCAATGAGGCCCGAGGCCTCCAAGTGAGAGTGAGGGAGAATGCACTGAGACCTCCAGCCTCTCCACTATCAGCCTTGGGTATAGGAGAAGGAAGGCAGTGTATCAGTTGTAGCACGTGGACCTAGACTCTTGACAACAGTGGAAGAAACTTTTCAGTACAAGGGTGACTTTTATCCCCCTTCAAAACTGATTGCCAAAAATTGGCATTTCCCAGTTAAGGAATAGTCAGCTGCCAATCACCAAGTATTTGCTCTGCCAAATAATTAAACCCCAGGACCAAGGAAACTTCTGTGCAAATTTCATGTGGGCTCTGCAAAGGAGGGAGCGGCAACATCAAGATCTTCAGAGACGTAAGACTAACACAGAGCATGATGGATGTAGATGCATCAGGTTTGATTTTTGTTTTGACCTTGCTTGCCTCATCCCTCCTCAGTGGATGCCTCTTTTTGTAACTTCTAGTTCCACTACTTTGTGGCTCCCCCCCCTTCTCCATAGTCATCTCTTTTTAAGTCTTCTGGGGGCTATATTACTATCTGCTCCAGGGGTCATTTCGTAGAAAAAGAGCTGGAGGAACTCATTAGCATAGCTCATTAGCATATGCCACGCCTCTTGCCATCACCGGAAGTGTCATTAGTATAACTGATTTGCATATGCCACACCCCCTGACATCTCCTATTCTAGCTGTTTTGGACCCAATCCTGGCCATTCAGGGCCGAAATTGGGCCCAAAATGGCAAAAAGGGGCTGAAAATGGCTGAAAAGGGGCACAAAATGGTTAGGATAAGGCCCCTGCTGAGTGGAAGAGTGATCCACCACCAGTCAGAGGCCCGACCCAGGCCATTTCGGTCAAAATGGGCCCAAAATGGCCGAGAGTCAGGTGGGTTGGGCTACCTGCCATGTGACCTCTTTGGGGAACTGCCGGAACTGCGTTCCTGTGCATTCCCCCTCGAAATGAGCCCTGATCTGCTCTTTCCTCTCTGTTGCTAGAGATGAAAAAGGAGAAGGAAGAGGTTTCTTTTAGGCTCCTCTACAGTCTTTGTAAGTGCTAAGAGTTTTCTGGATGGCTCTCTACTCCAAGAAAGTAAGTTTTCCAAACCAGACAGTAGCAATCTTTAGCTGCAGAATGTAAAGCTGCTACACCACAGAAGGACTGCTTCGGGGAGCGCGGGAGGGGGAGGCAGTAGTAGGTAGTAGGCAGCACTACGACCCCTGCAGACAGTTTTTTTTATTTCCCTCGCCCTCAAGAAATTACATACACAATAAACATGGGGCCTCCTTGAGAAATAGGGATCATGGTTAAGGGTTGTCAGCAAACTGGTTTAACAAATAATTGTTTAAGACATGACCAATTTAAATATACTTGCATATTATACACGTATGGGAACTTCAGCATTAAATTAACTTGTCATTCTGGGTGGCAGAAAATAGAGTTGCGCTTACTGTAACTACTGTTCATTGACGTCTTCTGTGCAGACACACATGAGACTGCGCCTGTGCAGGCCTGCCGACCGGATTTTTCTTTTCTAGCTAACGTCCACTAGGGGGCGCACGTCCAACCCAATGCGCATGTGCGGCCGTTTCCCGCCCGAGCGACATTGGGCGACGTCGCCCCCTTCCCCTCAGTTTCTCCTTTGCCGCCGAATGCCTTCACATTATCTGGAAGAACACAGCGGGGTAGGAGGGAGGGTTGTGTGTCTGCACAGAAGACGTCAATGAACAGTAGTTACGGTAAGCGTAACTCTGTTTTCACTGTCCGTCTTCTGTGCAGCCCCACATGGGAGACTCACAAGCCACTTACCCAGGAAGCAGGCATGTGTTCTCATTGAAAAAGAGACTGAAGCACTGCTAGACCAACAGCAGCCTCTTTCCTTTCCCACACATCTAGTGCATAATGCTTAGCAAACGTGTCAGAAGACGACCACGTTGCAGCCCTGCAGGTGTCTTGCAAGATGTCTTGCAGCCCTGCAAGATGTCTCGCCCCTAAGGAAGGCCGCAGAGGCAGCTTGTGCTCTGGTGGAATGAGCTTTTACTTCCAAAGGGCAAGGTAACTTAGCATGCGAGTAGCAGGCCCTAACAGTCTGAGTAACCCAGCGAGAAAATGATTGAGCTGTTGCAGCTTTTCCCTTCCTGGGCCCATAATAGCACACAAACAGTTATTTGGCACACCTAAACTGTGAAGTACGTTGAAGGTAAAATAAAATAGCCCTTCTCACATCCAAGGAATGTAAGGCCCTTTCAGAGTTATCGGAAGGGTCAGGAAAAAAGATAGGCAGGACAATGTTCTGTGAGGTATGAAATTGAGTGGAGACTTTAGGTCTAAAACGAAGGTCAGGTCTCAGAACCACTTTATTTTGATGGACCTCCAAAAAGGGCGGATCCCACCTTAGGGCCGCCAACTCGCTAACTCTGCGGGCAGATGTAATGGCGATCAAGAAAGCCACTTTCCAGAACAACCATTTTAATTCACAAGTAGCCAGAGGTTCGAAGGGCGATTTCATAAGCCCCGCCAATACTACTTGCAGCGACCATTGGGGAACAATTTCCTTGACTTGTGGATACATGTTATACAACCCTTTTAAAAAAGATTTCGACAAACTGTGGGAGAACACTGTCTTCCCATCTATCTTAGGGTGGAAGGCTGAAATGGCTGCCAAATAAACTTTAATAGAGGAATTAAAAAGTCCTCCGTCCTTTAGAGACAGGAGGAACTCAAACACAGACGATAACTGGCAATCCCAAACATTCACTCTGTTGTCAGTAGCCCAGGATTCAAAACGCTTCCATTTAGCAGAGTATGACCTGCAAGTAGTGTCTCTACGTGCATTCAGCAAAATTTCAGCTACCCTGTCAGACATCCCTTCCGCCCCTGAATGTGCCAAGCAGTGAGGTTGAGTTTGGGTAGGTCGTGATATCAAACCCCTTTGTCGGACAGAAGGTCCGGGCTCAGAGTGAACCGATAATATGACCCCTGTGAAAGCTGCATGACATGTTGGAACCAAGCTTGTCTGGGCCAGAAGGGCGCTACTAGAATTAAGTGAGGCACATACCTCTGAATCTTGCTGACGACTCGAGACAATAGTGGGAATGGAGGGAAGGCATAAAACAGGTGCCCTGTCCAGCGTATCTGGAACGCGTCCCCTAGGGAATGGTAACCTAGACCTCCCCTGGAACAGAATTGTGGGGCTTTCTTGTTGTTCTCTGACGCAAAGAGGTCTACGTCTGGGAACCCCCAGTCCAAAAAGATGGCATTCAGGTAGTTGTCTGCTACGGTCCATTCGTAGCTGTCGAATCGCATCCGACTCAGTTTGTCTGCGATGACATTGGTGGTACCAGGAATATGGACCGCATGAATGGATACGCCCTTGTCCATGGCCCGCTCCCAAATCTGAATGGCCTCTTTGCAAAGGGCCTTGGAAGTAGTGCCCCCTTGTTTGTTCAGGTAGAACATCGTGGTGCAATTGTCCGTGAGCACCTGAATGGACTTCTGCTGCAGCGTGTCTGCGAACGCGATAAGGGCATAACGGACTGCTCTCAATTCTAGCAGGTTAATGTGATCTTCCCTTTCCTGCTCTGACCAGACCCCATGTGCCCTAAGGGCACCACACTGGGCTCCCCAACGCAACACCCCCAAGGAGGTTAGTCTCATCAAGCCACCATCGTAAGGCCCGGATAATCCCTCTGGGGATGGAATACCGCTTATTCTGGGACTCGTGTTCAAAATCATGAACCGATAGAAACCACAGCTGGAGAGGTTGCATGTGCAACCGGGCCATAGGGGTGACTGCTGTAGAAGAGGCCATTAGGCCCAGCAGCCTCTGGATAGCCGTTACGGATTGGAACCTATATCTAGAAAAAAGATTCACCATTCTACCAATCTTTAGTGCATGCTCCCTGGGCAGAAAACCTCTGTTTACATCACCATCCAGTTCCATACCGATAAACAGTATTCTCCTGGACAGGGTAAGGTTAGACTTTTTTAGGTTAACCAAAAGCCCTAACCGGGAGCAGGTGAGCATCACCTTATTAATTTGGACCAGGAGTGCATCAGCAGAAGGTGCTGCCAAAAGCCAATAATCAAGATAGGGATAGATGGTACAACCTTGTTCCCTCAGGTATGCAAGCACAACAGCCATAAATTTAGAAAAAACTCGGGGGGCTGTTGAGAGTCCTAAGGGAAGCACCTGGTAATGGTAGGCCGTATTGTTACAAAGGAACCTAAGGTATTTCCTATGATCAGGATGGATGGCAATATGGAAATACGCGTCCGTGAGATCCAGGACGGCGAACCACATGTCCTCGGGCATTAACTGGAGGACTGTATTCAAGGTAAGCATCCTGAACCGCTTAACGAGAACGAATTTATTCAATTCTCTCAGGTCTAGAATGGGTCGTACCCCTCCATCCTTCTTGTCTACAAGGAACATTCTAAAGTAAAAACCCAAGAGGGGGTCCCGAGGGAGTACCTCCTGTACAGCCCCCTTCTCCAGTAGTGCTACAACCTCAGCCTGTAATTTATCAGAAGAGGATTGTACTAAGTGGTCAGGAAGAGACAACACTGGGTAAACATCAAACTGAATTTTATAGCCAACTGTAACGATGTTAAGAACCCAACTATCAGAGGTAATCTCTGCCCATGCTGAGGCAAACTGAACCAATCTGTTTCCAAACACGACAGACTGTTCGAATTCTAGTCAGAACTGCTTAGGTTGCGTTGCTGACTCTTTGGCATCGTGGGCCTGTTGACTGCGACGCGGGCGGTAGGTAGGCCTCCGGCGCTGAAAGGAGCTTGCAGGCGGCTGGAATTGCCTGTAGGACCCATTATGTGGATACGGTTGGTATCTCTGTTGTCGCCCACGATAGCCCTGCGAAGAGCGATATTGGAAACGACCCTCGGTGAACGGCCTGGTTGGGAGAATACCGTAGGAGCGGGCCGTGAGCCGATCTTTACGTTTTTGCAACAGGTATTCATCTGTCTTGGACAAGAACAGAGATGGACCTTCAAAAGGCAGCTTCTCCACTTTGTTTCGTGTCTCAACAGGCAGTGCCGTTGTACGGAGCCACGCGTGTCTGCGAAGCACGATGGAGGATGCCAATGCCCTCGCCGAGGTATCAACAGTGTTGCGGCCCGCATTTATCTGTGGTCAAGACAGTCGCAGGGCCTCATCAAGAACCATCTTTGCCAACACTCTCTGGTCTGCAGGGAGTTTTTCCATAAAGGCCGCCATGCGGTTCCAGAGGAAAATTTGATATGCTCCCATGATGGCGGAGTAGTTGGAGATTTTCAGTGTCAGGGCCGCAGAGGAGTATAATTTCTTGCCCAAGGAATCCAATTTTCTGCTCTCCTTATCGATGGGCACAGCATAAGACCCTTGGCGTTGACGGGTCTGCATTTCCTCAGTAATGAGGGAAGAAGGAGGTGGATGAGCAAAGAGATACGTACAGACGTCATCCCTTGTCTTGTACAGAGCCTCTAGCTTGCGAGATGTCGGGTACACAGAAGCCGATTTCTCACAGATGTTGGTAATGATTTCCACCAAGCCTTCGGTGAATGGGAAAGCAATGGTTGGAGGATTCCCACACTGGACATACTGCAGAATCTTATCTTTTGGTTTAGGATCCACAGCAGAGATCTCGATGTCCAGAGAACGGGCCATTCAGACCATATGCTCAGTATAGAGCCGGTAGTCCTCCGATGGTGATACACGACCGGTCCCAATGATGATGTCATCAGGTGACGGGTCAGATGGAGGGCTGGGGCTCGGGCCTTGGTAAGGTTCGGGCTGTTGGTAAGGCGAGACACGCCTGGGACAGCCATAATGGGAGAACTCACTCCGAGTGTCACCCCAATACTCTCTGCCAAACGATGGAGAGCTTGCATACAGCCCTCTCTGTCATATCCACTCCGAGGAACATGATAAGGTAGGTCCTCTCTACCCACGTAGTCACCAGCATGCCACTTCTGGGCCACCCGAGGTGGAGCGTCGGGCAGATCACCATCATCATCAGTGGAGTGGTACAACGGAGGTGACAGGTGCGGTGATGGAGTCGAGGGCTTCTCCCAGAGCACCTCATCAGTTTGGACCGAAGCTGACTGCCTGTGCTTCGATTTCTTTTTCGCCTTCTTCTCGCCCTTGGCGGCTGAGGTCTGATCGGCGCTTCGGTTCCGGTCCATCGGAGCCGGCGATGTCACGGTGGGCAACGGATCCGATGCCTTCAGTTCCGATCGGGCACTCGTCTTCGGAACGAGGCTAGCGCACGCCGATTCTGTAAGCTTCGGAGCCAACGATGTCGACTCTGATGTCGGATCCGACGTCTTGGGAACCGATCCAGCCGGGATGTTCGGATCCGATGAAGTCCTCGGCACCTTCGGAGCCGGTGTGGCAGGCGGTTCCGACCTCGTCGGAGACCTGGAACGATGTCGCTTCCGAGTCGGATCCGACTTCGGGGCCAAATGTCTGCGACTCGACGTGGAACTCGCAGCGTCCTTCGGATCTGAGGTCAGAGTTGGGGCTTGTCAGGGCCGATCTGGTGAGCGAGAACGCGAGGTGGAAGCGGTGCTCTGGACAGATCCCATCACAGAGGGGGTTTCGGCCGTCCCACTAGCCGGTGGTGCCCCCCCCCGGGGTATCAGGGGCTCCCGACGCCCGCATAGCCCTTCTCCACAGTAGGGCATTCAATCTGTTTGCCCTCTCAGCCCTGGCCTTCGGGGTGAACCGTTGGCAATGCTCACATTTTTCGACAATGTGTCCTTCACCCAAGCACTCGAGGCAAACGGAATGACCGTCCGTCCTCGTCATCTTCGTAGAACAAGTCGAACAGCGCTTAAACAACTACTTCTCCGACATTCTCGATCTCTCTCATAAAAAAAGGTTTCCTCACACAGCAGACAGCTAGATCTTTACCAGTCGGCGGCAAAGAAGAAACTGAGGGGAAGGGGGCGACGTCGCCCGATGTCGCTCGGGCGGGAAACGGCCGCGCATGCGCATTGGATCGGACATGCGCCCCCTAGTGGACGTTAGCTAGAAAAGAAAAATCCGGTCGGCAGGCCTGCGCAGGCACAGTCCCATGTGGGGCTGCACAGAAGACGGACAGTGAACCACAACAACATTTTGAAAAAAGAAAGACAAGTATTACCTCGGCTCTTAACCTGACTGTCAACAAAATGCTATCCTCTAAGAGGTTTAATCTGTAGGTTATAGTTAGCAACCCTAATGTTAACCTGACATTTTTAGCTCTGACTGTAGCCTGAGGCTGGAGAACCAAGTGTCTGAAAATCAGGATTCTGGCATATGGTTGATGCCAGGCGGTGCCCCCGCCCCCAGGTAAGGGGGAGGGGGTTAAATCATATGCCCTCCTAGGCAGATGCTGTTGCTCATACTTTATACTTCATATATTTGCTCTGGGAAGAACCGCTGCACGGAACGTCGAATTTAAACTATGTGCTGCCTCTTTAATTATATGTATATATATATATATATGAAATTTGTATATTTGCATAGTTGTAATTTTAATGATTAGATATAGAGTTTTTAAAGTTTTTAGTGATATTTAATATGTTGAATTGTTGTTATCCGCCCTGAGCCCGCCGATGCGGGGAGGGCGGAATATAAATGTAATAAATTAAATTAAAATTAAATTAAATAGATACTCAGAGAAAGGAGACAAATAGCGCCATTTACTGATGTGCCCTTGGAGAGAGCAGTTCAAAAAAGTAGCTGTATGAACCAGGAAAGCAAGTGTAAATCTGCTCATGTGTAAGTTAAATTCCTGCCCAGTACTGCCAACAGAGTTGAGGAGAAAAAGTCTAGATGGGAAAGGGAGACAGAAATAGTATGGAAGATCATCCTTTTGTCTGAGGCATTGCCATACAGTTGGAAACTCAAGGTGACAGCTGCTAGAATACAAAGTACTGCGCGTTAGTTCTGCAGCTCCTCTGGCCATATTGTGGCAGCTCCTGTGTACCCTCCCTCATGCCACTTGTCAGAACGCTGAAAAAGGATGATTCATAGGTACTGTCTGATACGATGAGGGTGCTGCTGGTGCCCTCCTAAGGCTGGCTCCCATGCCACATTGATAATTCAAGAATAGCCCTATCACACAGGAAAGCTGCTAGCCTGAAATATAGCCACATGATGGCAGCCTAGGCACATGATTGAATATAGATGGTGCAGAGTTTAAAAAAATGCTTTACACACATTAGCTTGCTAAGTGGACCATCTCCAGATTGTGAACTGAAGTCATCTTCTGAGGTGATGGCAAAGCTAAGATTTGAAGGGAGGGCCTCCCGGATTATTCTCTTAGCAACTTCCCTAAGCCAGCTCTGTTATGGTAGCCACAGCTACAGCCATACACCCAGGGCTTTTTTTCTGGGAAAAGAGGAGGTGGAACTCAGTGGGTTGCCCTCGGAGAAAATGGTCACATGGCTGGTGGCCCCGCCCCCTGATCTCCAGACAGAGGGGAGTTTAGATTGCCCTCCGCGCCGGGCAATCTCAACTCCCTTCTGTCTGGAGATCAGGGGGCGGGGCCACCAGCCATGTGACCATTTTCAAGAGGTTCCGGAACTCCGTTCCCCCGCGTTCCCCCTGAAAAAAAGCCCTGGCCATACCATGCTGGAAGCTTCTAAATACAGCTCAAGTTTGAACACCGTAAGACTACTGAGATAAAAGGCTGGCCCTTCTGCAAAAAAGCAATTCCAGTTGCTGTGAAGGAAGGACCCTTTACTTACCAGTTCTTCCCGGGTCCTGGCCCTCATCATCTTAGCCCGCAGTTGAACTCTGTAATCTTGGTAGTACTTTTTGGCTCTGACAATTTGCTGGCGTCGAGCTCTCATGTTGTTCTGGGCACATTTCTGTCGCTGAATACATTCCTTGAAATCTTGCTGAAAGAAAAGGCAAGTGAGTTCTAGAGCAAGAAGGGAATCTAAGTCACTCTTGTAGAACTGCTTGAACAACAAATAGTTGGAACACGAGAATTTTATTCACAGTCCTATAATGAAGCTATAGCTGGCCAATGCATTCACAAAGGTAAGCAATTTTTCAGAAGTTCAGTTCTACTTTTTTTTTTATCCAGATAAGCAATTTACCAAGCCCCAGCTTTGGTGCAGTGTGGTTGCATGCTCTCCTAATCGGACAAGTGGTCTGGCTAGACATGGCCTGCAGCATTTGGAACCCATCAAACTAAACACAGCCTACCAGCCCTGTACTGAATAACTACCCTGTGCTTACAGTTCCAGTCCAGAAAAAAAAATCAAAAGATTAGCATGATCCTGGTGGTCTGGGTTGACTTGGTGAGCTGCATCTGGCTGGATGAGTTACACAGTTGAACCAGCCTGCCCTAACCAGCTCTCCCACCTCATAGTTCTCATGCTGTGTGGCCAGAGCTGGGTCACCTAAACATACCAGTCTCTTGTTATGGGCCTGCTCTTTCTTAATGAGTTCAACAAGGAGTTCATGCTTCTTCTGTGCTTCTACTACCTGAAAGAAGAAAAAAAAAACATTAAGGCTTCCCCATGTGTTAAGCTTTAGTAAATTATAACCTAATGTAGCACTTTTCAAGAAAGTGGATCTACTGACTCTTTCTACTGGCAGAATTGGATCTACTGCCTCTTTCAGAAATCCTTTCCATGTATTGAGTAAGAAATAGATCACACTGAAAGGGACAGTTCCTGGGGAGAGAGACATTCTAGCTTCAGGGAAAAAAGAAAGAGCCTACTTTCCTTTTTTTTACAAGGACAGGAGGAATATGGTTAGTCCGCCAACCTCAGTATGTGAGCAGGATTTATTAAGTGATCCTTGGTAAAAAGAAGCTGCTCAGAGTCTTAAGCAGGGCCTGGGAAAGTTATTGTGACCAAGTATCCACTACAAGACAAAACCAATCAGAAGCAATTAGGAGCTCTGTCACAAACACATAGCGTTGTTCTAACCATGGCTCTCCCTAGACTGGACAGGAGGGCCAGCTCCAAGTTTTGGGGGGCCCTAGGCAGAGAGAGCTCATGCCCCCTTATGCCCACTACTAGGCTCCCTTTTCTTGCCCTCCCACTCACGCGTCCCCATCTGCCTGAGTTCTTCCTTGGCCCACTTGGAAACTCTACCACCACTTGCAGTTACAGCTGCCCACACTGCTTCCATGCCATTTGCCTGATGGAGGTGGGTGGGTGGGTACAGCTAGAAGTGCCACTGCCATGACCACTGGGAATGTTGATGCTTTGTGTGCCACCCACATGCCCTCCTCCAGCAGTGCTAGGGACAGGTCACTCACTTCATTTTGGAGCTTCAGCTGGGTTCTGTTGCTGGGAGACTTCAGCTGTTGGATCTGTGCAAGCTGCTGCTGCCACATCTTGTTCATGGTTGGACGGGAAATGTGCAGGTGGGGGAACTCCTCCATTAGGAGAGGGAGGAGGTCATTCTCCTTTACCTTCACTGTGAGAGAATGGCAGATGTAAACAACAAGGGCGGGAAAACAAGGTTAGCAGCTCTTCTTAGAGGCATCTCAGCTCCTGAGCCTAGTAAGTATGCTGCAGGCTAGTACTTGCTTTTTTCAAAACAGTAGGGGTGTGTAGGGGTGTGTAACCCGAAAAGATCTGGAAATCCCTGAAATCCGAAGCAGCATGCCGCTTCGGATTTGGGTTTCCAGGTCACTTAGGTATGCTCCGTAAAGATTCGGCGCATACTGAAGTGACGGGAAGGGGGAGGCTGCCTTCACCCTTAAACACCCATCTCCACCCTTTAACCCCATCCCCCCATTCTCCACCCCACTTACCTTGTGCAGCCAGGGCCTTCCCTGTTGCTGCCGCTGCGGCTGGCCAGCAGACAGAGCCTTCCCTCCTGCTGCTTCTGTGGCCGGCATGGCTGACCAGCAGAGAGGACCTTCTCTCCTGCCAGCATTGCACTGGCGTGGCCGGCAGAGAGGGCCTTCCCTCCTGCTGCCGTGGCTGGCCATCAGAGAGGGCCAGCCTTTTCTTCTGCTGGTGCCAGGTAATGGGGGGGGGAGGAAAGGGGGGGGAATTGTTAGGTTTAAAGGTCTCTGCCGCTTGTGAAAGGGCCCTTTAAACCTACCCCCCCCGGGTCCCCTTGCTTAGGGGTTTCGGAAATCCCGAAGCTTTCCGGATTGGGTCTGATTCAGGTATTTTACCCAAATTGGATTCCTGAAGCACATACCCCTACTCCTGAGCTCTCAGCCTTTGCTCCTCTATGGTGGTGACGGAAAGTGCTATCAAGCCATAGCCAACTTACAGCACACCCTGCTGGGGTTTTCAAAGCAAAAGACTAACAGAGATGGTTTGCCATTGCCTGCCTCTGCAAAGCAAGCCTGATCGTCCTTGGTGGCCACTCTCCCAACCAATTACTAACCAAGGCCAATCCTGCTCAGTGTGGCCTGGCCTATCCTGGTCTGGGTTTTGCTCCCTATACTATGTAAAAACTATCACAATACAAATATGAAAACTGGTTAAAATACAAAACAAACAACTAGCATAAAACCAATACTAAATTGTAACAGTGCAACTCAAGTAATTAGAGGAAGTCAATAAAACTCAGAGATGGCGGGGGTGGGGGAGAATACCAACAGAAGCCTGCAAAAACAGAGTTGCGCTTACCGTAACTACTGTTCATTGACGTCTTCTGTGCAGACACACATGGGGACTGCGCCTGCGCAGGCCTGCCGACTGGATTTTTCTTTTCTAGCCAACATCCACTAGGGGGCGCACGTAAGCACCAATGCGCATGCGTGGCTTTTCCCGCCCGAGCGACATTGGGCGACGTTGCCCCCTTCCCCTCAGTTTCTCCTTTGCTGCCGAATGCCTTCACATTATCTGGAAGAACACAGCGGGGTAGGAGGGAGGGTTGTGTGTCTGCACAGAAGACGTCAATGAACAGTAGTTACGGTAAGCGTAACTCTGTTTTCACTGTCCGTCTTCTGTGCAGCCCCACATGGGAGACTCACAAGCCACTTACCCAGGAAGCAGGCATGTGTTCTCATTGAAAAAGAGACTGAAGCACTGCTAGACCAACAGCAGCCTCTTTCCTTTCCCACACATCTAGTGCATAATGCTTAGCAAACGTGTCAGAAGATGACCACGTTGCAGCCCTGCAGATGTCTTGCAAGGGCACGCCCCTAAGGAAGGCCGCAGAGGCAGCTTGTGCTCTGGTGGAATGAGCTTTTACTTCCAAAGGGCAAGGTAACTTAGCATGCGAGTAGCAAGCCCTAACAGTCTGAGTAACCCAGCGAGAAATTGATTGAGCAGTAACAGCCTGTCCCTTCCTGGGCCCATAATAGCACACAAACAGTTGTTTGGCACATCTAAACTGCGATGTACGTTGAAGGTAAAATAAAATAGCCCTTCTCACATCCAAGGAATATAATGCCCTTTCAGAGTTATCAGAAGGGTCAGGAAAAAAGATAGGCAGGACAATGTTCTGTGAGGTATGAAATTGAGTGGAGACCTTGGGCCTAAAACGAAGGTCAGGTCTCAGAACCACTTTATTTTTATGGACCTCCAAAAAGGGCGGATCCCACCTTAGGGCCGCCAACTCGCTAACTCTGTGGACAGATTGAATGGCGATCAAGAAAGCCACTTTCCAGAACAACCATTTTAATTCACAAGTAGCCAGCGGTTCGAAGGGCGATTTCATAAGCCCCACCAATACCACTTGCAGTGACCATTGGGGAAAAATCTCCCTGACTTGTGGAAACATGTTATACAACCCTTTTAAAAAAGATTTCGACAAACTGTGGGGAAAAAACGTTTTCCCATCAATCTTAGGGTGGAAGGCTGAAATAGCCGCCAAATAAACTTTAATAGAGGAATTAGAGAGTCCCCCATCCTTTAGAGACAGAAGGAACTTGAACACAGATGACAGATGGCAATCCCACACATTCACCCCTTTGGCATTAGCCCAGGCTTCAAAATGCTGCCATTTAGCAGAGTATGACCTCCGAGTAGTGTCCCTGCGTGCATTCAGCAAAATCTCAGCTACTCTGTCAGACATCCCTTCCGACCCAGAATGTGCCAAGCAGTGAGGCTCAGTTTGGGTAGGTCGTGATACCAAACCCCTTTGTTGGACAGAAGGTCCGGGTTCAGTGGGAACCGATAATATGACCCCTGTGAAAGCTGCATGACATGTTGGAACCAAGCTTGTCTGGGCCAAAAGGGTGTCACTAGAATCATGTGAGGCCCGTCCCTCTGAATTTTGCTGGTGACTCGAGACAACAGCGGGAATGGAGGGAAGGCATAAAACAGGTGCTCTGTCCAGCGTATCTGGAACGCGTCCCCAAGGGAGTGGTGACCTAGAACTCCCCTGGAGCAAAATCGTGGGGCCTTCTTGTTGTCCTCCGATGCAAAGAGGTCTATGTCTGGGAACCCCCAGTCCAAAAAGATGGCGTTCAGGTAGCCGTCTGCTATGGTCCATTCGAAGCTGTCGGATCGCATACGACTCAGTTTGTCCGCGATGATATTGGTGGTGCCAGGAATATGGACCGCATGAATGAACACGCCTCTGTCCATGGCCCATTCCCAAATCTGAACGGTCTCGTCGCAGAGGGCCTTGGAAGTAGTGCCCCCTTGCTTGTTCAGATAGAACATCGTGGTGCAATTGTCCGTGAGTACCTGAACGGATTTCTGCTGCAGCGTGTCTGCGAACGCGATAAGGGCATAACGGACTGCTCTCAAATCTAGCAGGTTAATGTGATCTTCCCTTTCCTGCTCCGACCAAACCCCATGTGCCCTAAGGGCACCACACTGGGCTCCCCATCCTATCGTGGA
This sequence comes from Eublepharis macularius, assembly GCF_028583425.1. Taxonomy (NCBI): domain Eukaryota; kingdom Metazoa; phylum Chordata; class Lepidosauria; order Squamata; family Eublepharidae; genus Eublepharis; species Eublepharis macularius. The sequence goes on along the minus strand of NC_072793.1, from coordinate 12,977,705 downwards.
GGCATCAGTTGAGATTGTGATCTCGGTTTGGATGGACCCAAACGCAATACCCCCAAGGAGGTTAGTCTTGTCAAGCCACCATCGTAAGGTACGGAAAAATCCTCTAGGGATGGAGTACCGCTTGTTCTGGGATTCGTGTTCAAAATCATGAACAGATAGGAACTACAGCTGGAGAGGTCGCATATGCAACTGGGCCATAGGGGTAACTGCCGTAGAAGAGGCCATAAGGCCTAGCAGTCTCTGGATAGCGGTAACCAATTGGAACCTACATCTCGAAAAAAGATTCACCATCCTGCCAATCTTTACTGCTCGTTCCCTGGGCAGAAAACCTTTATTTACATTGCCATCCAGTTCTATACCGATAAACAGTATTCTCCTGGACGGGGTAAGGTTAGATTTTTTGAGGTTAACCAAAAGCCCTAACCTGGAGCAGGTGAGCATCACCTTATTAATTTGGGCCAGGAGTGCATCAGCAGAGGGTGCTTCCAAAAGCCAATCGTCAAGATAGGGATAGATGGTACAACCCTGTTCCCTCAAGTATGCCACTACAACAGCCATACATTTAGAAAAAACCCAGGGGGCTGTTGACAATCCAAAAGGGAGTACCTGATAACGGTAGGCCTTACTGTTACAAAGGAACCTGAGGTATTTCCTGTGACTAGGGTGGATGGCAATGTGGAAGTATGCGTCCCTGAGATCCAGGACGGTGAACCACATGTCCTCAGGCATTAACTGGAGCACTGTATTTAAGGTAAGCATTCTGAACGGCTTAACGAGAATGAATTTATTCAATTCTCTTAGGTCTAAGATGGGTCGTACACCTCCATCCTTCTTGTCTACAAGGAACATCTTAGAGTAAAAACCCAAGAGGGGTTCCTGAGGGAGTACTTCCTGTACGGCTCCCTTCTCCAGCAGTGCTACAACCTCAGCCTGTAATTCATCAGAAGAGGATTGTGCTGAGTGATCAGGAAGAGACAACACTGGGTAAACATCAAACTGAATTTTATAACCAACTGTAACAATGTTAAGCACCCAACTATCAGTGGTAATCTCTGCCCATGCTGAGGCAAACTGAGCCAACCTGTTACCGAACACGACAGATTGTTCAAATTCTAGTCAGAACTGTTAAGGTTGAGTTGCTGACTCCTTGGCATCGTGGGCTTGTTGACCGCGACGTGGGCGGTAGCTAGGCCTCCAGCGCTGGAAAGAACTCGCAGGCGGCTGGAACTGCCTGTAGGACCCATAGCATGGATATGGTTGATATCTCTGCTGTCGACCACGATAGCCCTGCGAGGAACGATACTGGAATCGATTCTCGGTGAATGGCCTGGTTGGAAGAATACCGTAGGAACGGGCTGTCAGCCGATCTTTACGTTTCTGCGACAGGTATTCATCCGTTTTTGATGAAAACAGCGACTGACCCTCAAAGGGCAGATTTTCCACTTTATTTCGTGTCTTGACAGGCAGTGCAGTGAGTGTCTGCAGAGCACGAAGCCGTGAGTGTCTGCAGAGCACGATGGATGATGCCAATGCTCTCGCAGAGGTGTCAACTGTGTCGCGGCCAGCATTTATCTGTTGTCGCGATAGTTGTAGGGCCTCATCCAGCACCACCTTTGCCAACACCCTCTGGTCTGTCGGAAGCTTTTCCATGAAGACCACCATGCGATTCCATAGGAAAATCTGATAGGCACCCATGATGGCTGAGTAGTTAGAGATCTTGAGTGTTAGGGCAGCAGAGGAATATAATTTCTTGCCCAACAAATCGAGCTTCCTGCTCTCTTTGTTGATGGGTACAGCATAGGACCCCTGGCGTTGACGGGTCTGCATCTCCTCAGTGATGAGGGAAGAAGGCGGTGGATGTGCAAAGAGATACGTACAGACGTCATCCCTTGTCTTATACAGAGCTTCTAATTTACGAGATGTTGGGTAAACGGAAGCCGGTTTGTCACAGATTGCGGTAATGATTTCCACCAAACCTTCAGTAAACAGGAATGCAATGGTTGGAGGATTCCCAGACTGGACATACTGCAGGATCTTATCCTTTGGTTTCGGGTCTACAGCCGAAATCTCAATGTCCAAAGAACGGGCCATTCGGATCATCTGCTCAGTATAGAGCCGGTAATCTTCCGAAGGCGAAATACGACCAGTCCCAATAATGATATCATCAGGTGATGGGTCAGACGGAGGGCTAGGGCTTGGACCTTGGTAAGGCTCAGGCTGCCGGTAGGGCGAAGCATGCCCGGGAGAACCATAGTGGGAGAACTCACTCCGAGCGTCACCCCAATATTCTCTGCCAAAGGATGGAGAATAGGATCCGTGAGACCTCGCATAAAAGGAGCCCTCCCTGTCATATCCACTTCTAGGCCATCGATAAGGTAGATCCTCTCTACCAGCGTAGTCACCAGAAGACCGCTTATGGGCCACATGAGGTGGAGCGTCGGGCAGGTCACCATCATCGGAATGGTACGACGGAGACGGCAGGTGTGGTGAAGGAGTCGTGGGCTTCTCCCAGAGCACCTCATCAGTTTGGACGGAAGTCGATTGTCTGTGCTTCGACTTCTTTTTGGCCTTCTTCTCGCCCTTGGAGGCTAAGCCCTGATCGGTGCTTCGACTCTGGTCCATCGGATCCAGTGGTGTCAAAGTAGGCAACAGATCCGAAGCCTTCGATTCCGACCTGGTACTAGGCTTCAGAACGAGGCTGAGGCGAGTCGGCTCTGTATGCTTTGGAACCGATGATGTTGGTTCCACCGGCGCCGGAGCCAACCTGGCCGGGATGTTCAGATCCGATGAAGTTCTCTGCACCTTCGGAGCCGGTGTGGAGGGCAGTTCCGACCTCGTCGGGGACTTGGAGCAGTGTCGCTGCTTCCGAGTTGGATCTGACTTCGGGGTCTGATGCTTACGATCCGAAGCGAAGCCCGAGGCGTCCTTCGGATCCAAGGTCGGAGTCGGGGCTGGTCGGATCCGATCTGGCGAGCGGGAGTGAGAGGTGGAAGTGGAGCTAGGAACGGATTGTCCGACCACCGAAGGGGTTTTGGCCGTCCCACTAACTGGCGGTGGCCCCCCAGGGGTATCAGGGGCTCCCGACGCCTGCATAGCCCTCCTCCAAAGCAAGGCATTCAACCTGTTCGCCCTCTCAGCCCTGGCCTTAGGGGTGAACCATTGACAATGCTCACATCTCTCAACGATGTGTCCTTCACCCAAGCACTCGAGGCAAACGGAATGACCATCCGTTCTCGTCATTTTCGTTGAACAGGTCGAACAGCGCTTAAACAGCGACTTCTCAGACATACTTGACAGAAAGAATGAACGATCTCTCTCTCAAAATGGCGTTTCTTCTCACAGCGGACAGCTAGATCTTCAGCAGTCGGCGGCAAAGAAGAAACTGAGGGGAAGGGGGTGACGTCGCCCAATGTTGCTCGGGCGGGAAAAGCTGCGCATGTGCATTGGTGCGTACGTGCGCCCCCTAGTGGACGTTGGCTAGAAAAGAAAAATCCGGTCGGCAGGCCTGCGCAGGCGCAGTCCCCATGTGGGGCTGCACAGAAGACGGACAGTGAACAACAAGTTTTTCACCGGGTGAGGAATTGTGGAGCAGTAGTTCTACAGGCAAGGTAGCCTTGCCTTGTTGCTCAGGGAAGCGGATCGTGACTGACCAACAGGCTTCTCAGATACTCTAGTCTTAACTCATTTAAACAATAATTAGTGCTTTCAATTTATCAAGAAACAAACAGAAAGCCGAAGTAAATCTTTCAATTATGTACAAGTTATTTTCCCTGTAATGCTGACAAGTTATTTTCCCTGTAATGCTGTACCAAACACACCAGTGTTTGGTACAAGTAGAGCTTCCCAAAAGCCTTCGGAGGCGGTCTGCCCACAGGGCACTGCAACATAGCCTGGATATGATCACGCTTCTCACAGATGTACCAGCTGAAGTGGCCAAGGGCATTACATGCAGTGGAGGCCATCTATTCTTCCATCTGAAGGCATCTATCCAAGTCCCCGAGCTGTGAATCTGTTCACTCCCAAATGTACTTTTTGTCTTTCAATTTCCTCTTGTTAAAAAAAATTCCCTTCAGGTCTAACTACCAGTTTCACACAAACATATGCAACAGTACTGACTGTTTTGCTTCAGGAAGGGGCAATATGAAGAGCAGTCACGGGAGATTTAAGGAATTCGGTAGGTACAAGCACATACATGCTCATATGCACAGCGTCACCATTCCAAACCCCTCCCTTCCAAACATTTTCCTTGAAGAACTGCTGTTGAATTCTGTTACATGTGTAGCAAGCCCCTGTGAGTTTATCACTCTAACTCAATTTTTTCTAGAACTCTAGGAGTTCATGAAGAGTAAGGCCAAAGCTATTTCTATTCTAGGTCAAAAAAGAAATGCTAAAATTCCAGTTTGTCAATCCAACTTTTGTACCCAGAAAACCTGAACTTTGCTTAGAGTGTGTAAATTATGATATCTTACTTTGCTCTCTTGTGTTTTCTGCTGAGTTTCCTAGCTCTACAGACTTTCGCTCTCTATCATGAAGCTCCTACAGGCCAGCTTGGAAGCAGGTCCACACCCTCATGGCCAAGGGCATCCCATACGAGCGGGCAGTGCAGGAGGGCTTGCCTAGGGTGGAGGGGGTTATGTAGACGGTGATTCCTCAGGTTGTTGTGGGCAGCCTTGGCTGTGCTGCCCCCATAGCAGGCACATGAGTGGCAAGCAATGGCAAAGCCAATGAGTGGGCCACGATTTCCACCCCCCACTGAATACCATGCCACCCTGTGAGGGGCGGCTGTGCCATAGGATGAGGAGGGGCCAGACTCAGTGGCAGGGAGGCCTTTCTCAGCCTGGCTGCGCCGTGCCACAGGCCACCTCTGCAGGTGGTGGGATGGGAGGGGAGACTGGAGGGGGTCCATGAGCCACAGCCATTAGGATGCATAGATCTTCCTTCCTATTCCATCCAGCTTCTTTCCCTCTTTATCAGTAGGTGTAAAATGAGAGTCCTGCCAGTGCATTGTCTGCACCTTTTCGGTAATTAATGAAGATGGGGGGGAAGCCCTTCAGCTTTCTTTGATGCTGGGGGAATTGATGCTAGTTTCTCACAAAGAATAGATATTGGTTCCATGGACCCCTCAATCATAGGTAACGCAATGTTGGCTGGATTCGCTGAATACAGATGTTACAGTATTTTGTCCTGAGGTCTGGGCTCAGTAGACGATACATCAGTGTCTAGTGACTTAACCATTCTGAGCATCTGCTCAGCGTAGGGGTTAAAATCTTCAGTGGGCGAAACCAGCTCCCTGACCCTCACTGTTTTGCCTGATGATGGATCATAAGGAATGCTAAGACCCCATTCCATTGCGAACGGCTCCAAATCCAATTTGAATAACTGGAAGGTCACTGATGCCTTGGGAAAAGAATCCTGCCTTTTATGTGCCCTAGGTTGGGCAAAATAATCCAATGCTCTCTCCAGTCAATACGTCAAGGTGGGGGCATTTCTTGCTGATACCATGATGGGCATATGTGCATATAGCAGCTGTGCTGCATGGTCTGCCCTTGCAACGGATGCTTCTGATCCAACTGGAGCCGGGGAAGTTCACCTTCTTCCATGGAGGAATACACTGAAGACAACTTAGAACAGACCAAGGGGATATGTAGGGTGTCGATGATCCCCACCTCAGCAACCTCCAAGTCTATAGTTGGCCTCCTATGAGAGTCATCTCTTTGTTTAGAAGAGTGCCTCAGCTTGGACCTCGGCATCTTCCTGGGTGCCTCCGAGACATCCAGGGTTGGTCCCTTTTTCCCTGTGGATCTCGGCCTGTCAGGGTTCAAATCCGAGAGCAAGCATCTGATAGACTACGTGGTGAAGATGGGGTTCTAGCTGCTGGATCTGAGAACCCCCAATCTAGAGCGCTGTTTGATCCGAAGTGGTATCAGATTCGATGGGCTCAGAACACCCGAGGTCAAGGCTGTCAATAGAATCGGATCCAACCAGTCAGCCAGTACTGCGAGGGCGGAAGATTTGGCAGAAGGGCTATTTGTAGCCAACAGAGCCCATTTCCATAGTATGAGCTTCAGCCTAGCAGTTCTTTTGACCCGAGCTTTCAGGGTGGAGCCTTGGCAACACTTACAAGCATTCACACACATTGTGCGCCCCCTCCCCTGACAGATGAGGCACAAGGAAGGGCTATCCATCTTCATCATCTTACTATTGCACTGCACACATTTCTTAAGTTAAGCTTTTCCAGCCATACTTAAGAATAAATGCCTCTAACTCTCCTTCTCACTATCTGTCTCCATTCAGGATGATAGCAGCTCGGGGAGAAATAAAGCCTCAGCACAGCAAAAACAGAGGAGCGTGCTGCAGAACCACCTCTCCGACCAGGGGCAAGAGGAGCTGAGGGTCTGGGGCGCTGCCTCCTCAGAGCACAGGCTGCTCTGGGGAGGACAGGTACCCCCGCTAGGATTTAAAGCAGAAACCCACCAAATGACAGGTGACCGAAAATAAAAGTACCGATACAAATGCTTTTGGATCACTTTGGAAAGCATCACGCCGTGTGAAAATTACTGACAAGTTTTGCTTGAGGAACTCAATTTAAAGCCATAGCCCCTCACTATGACTGAACTGGATTGAATTTGGGAAAAAATAGAGGAGCAAAAAGGAATGCAGCCATGGGAGCCACAGAGGAAAGGCATCTGGCCTGCCTGATGGTCTCTCTCTGTCAGGGTGCAAGACGGACCATGAACAGACCTGTGTATCCATGGTTCAGACTTAGTAAGTGAATTCACTTCCTTTACAGCGGTCTAGACATATAGAAGCCATAGGATAGGAAAAAATGCTTTTGCAGGTATATGTTGGCACGAAGCCGGAATTCGTGGTCTCCAGCTCATGCCTCCAAAAGGTGCCCAGCTCTCTACCATGCAGAAGCCACTGATTCTTACTTGGAGCTGCTTTCTTTGGCTTTGCAAATCCTCCTCTTGAAATCCACTGGCTGCGTTTGAGATTCCTAGGTACTGTTTTTCTGGAGTAAACCTCTGCAGGTCGTGACACACGAGGAGGTTCTTTAAATAAGCTTTCCTTGTATCTTCGATCCTAGATGATGATACACATGAAGAATAATTATTCCTACGCAAGAGTTTGAAATAATAATAGCCTTTGGACATTTGCACAGAGATTCATATTCTAGGCTGGATCCTTCAGTGGAGCAAACAGAGGGTCTACAAGAATTAGTGAGCTGAGGCTGTCTGCGTACCAGTTCTTGCATTATCCAATGTCTTGCAATCTGTTGCATTTAGATGCAAAAAAAAAACACACACTGCCATAGACAGAGTAAGAAAAGTCTCTGATTAATAGCAGGATATAGGTAGGTGTCCAAATCAAGCCACGCAATGCAGGATGCTCTATTTTAACCTCCTCCCTCCTGGTCTTTTCTGAAGTTGGTAACATTCATTTTCTATTCAGATCATTCACAAAAAGTCCACAAAATAGAGAGACTGATAAAATTATCTAGGGAGCTAGCACATAATAACCGAAGGATCAGAATGACATAGACAATAATGCATTATTGGAAAAGCAAGCACCTGTTTTAACTTGGTTGAGTACAGTCAATGGCAACGGGTATGCCCGGCTGAATATCCCGTTTCGCTGTACACACGCTTCTTCAAAAGCCTCCGTACAATTGCCAATAAATATGTTAATTACAAAACAGGAGTCGTCCACCATAAATTTCCTCTGTTTAATATCGGGCTCAAAGCCTCTATTCTCTCTCGATCCCCTGTGAGAGAATAGAGGCTTTGAGCCCGATATTAAACAGAGGAAATTTATGGTGGACGACTCCTGTTTTGTAATTAACATATTTATTGGCAACTGTGCGGAGGCTTTTGAAGAAGCGTGTGTACAGTGAAACGGGATATTCAGCCGGGCATACCCGTTGCCATTCTCCCGTCGGGAGTGGACCCCCCCCCCCGGGTGGTCACTCTCTGAACGGATGTTGCCAACTACTTTTGATTGTGATATTGCCTAAGGAAAAACAGTAAACGATATTGAGTACAAGAATTGTTTGTTCTACAACGGTCTTTTTTTGCTTTGGTCTCAGTTGTTCTTGTCAGTGACCGTTCCCCTCCTTTTGGTTTTTGAGTAGTCAATGCCTGTTGAAAATTTCAGCAGTATTAACAGTTTGCTTTAGTCTTTACACTTAATTTTATTTCAGAAAATGCTTAACCTCACTTTCTCAAGGTATCTAGTTTTGTGTATCCTGAGTCCACTGATGCAAAAGTTATAGTCTCAAAAAGAATGTTGCCATGACTTTACTTAATAATTTTAGTTCTGCTGCACATTAAAAGCAAAAACTCTTTCTGAAAGACATTGAATCCTTCTATAGAATCCCGGCTAATTTGAACACAAGAAATACGTATGCCTATTGGCAAATTTGTTATCTTATGCTTTCCCTTACCATTTCCTTGGTCTTCGCTTTTATCTTTGCAAGTTCGAGTCTCTCACTAGCCTCATAAGCTCTAAGTTCATCTTCATAAGCTTTCATCAACAACTAGAAGGCAAAATAAAGCCTGGTAACATCCATAAGAAAAGAGCACCTAAAAGTATTTTAAAGCCATTCACAAAGAAAATAAATATGTGTACTCATAAGAAATACGTGAGGACAGAAAGTCAGGATTACATTTGCTCTGAAGGAACTCTTAAGACAGACAGCACTGACAGTTTATATACTGCCTCTAATCTCCCAAAGTCTTCTAGGTAGATAATAGTTTAAAAATGCCAGACTGGTACAGTCGGTGTCTTGAGGACAATTTAATAACTGCCACCACCAACATATTGTTGCTCACTGGATGCTCCAAGACACACTCACTACATGTTGTTATAGATCCAGGAGTTAGCCGTGTTAGTCTGTAGTAGTAAAATAGTAAAGAGTCCAGTAGCAGTCTTAAAGGTGCTACTGAACTCTTTACTATTTTACATGTTGTTAAAGTCTGAGACAGCCTTATCTGTACCAGCTGTGTTAACTAGGGGAATGAAACAAACAAAAAAATATCATTAAACAAATAAATCCAAACAGCAGTGAAAACATACTTTCTGAACTGTTCATGCCCCAGCAACCCCCGCCCCCAAACCCCTTGTGCTCCTAGGCAGGCGTCAGATCAAGCCCACCCAAATATGTCCATAGCCCTGTGTGATGGACAGGACTGGTTCCAGCTCCGCCTCTTCTGAGAGACAGCCAATGGAGCAGGCAGGCTGCTTGGCCAATGAGAGTTAATGTCCATTGGCGGGAAGAAAGGTTTTGGGGAGCTGCTGAGAGAGAAGGGTTTTGACTCTGCTAAGGAGAGGCAGCAGAGATATTGCTGGCCAATTCCAAACCTGTTCTGTTACACTGAAACATTCTCTATTTAACTCCAATTTGTTTATTAGTTTAAAATCCATTCACTCCCATCTTGTAAATAAAGTTTATTTTCATTGTTAATCTTGGCTGGCTTGAAATTGTTGGCTGAAGAAAAATAATACACACAAATCTCATACCTTCTGGTCACAACCAATGGGCCAAGTTTAGATGGTGGCAGCATATATATAAGGAAACTAACTCTGAGATCCCTTTTCCCCCAATAGCCCTGGACTGTAGCTGGGTGAAGGGAGGTACATTCAGGGAACTGTGTCTGTCTGTCTGGTGGAACCTCTGGAAGAGGAGAGAGGAGATTCTGTGAGGATTGGGGTCAGGGCCCTCTGCCTGCTATAGTGGAAGGTAGACAGGTGGCGTGTGGTGACCCAGCCTTTACCTTCCTGGGATGCTCCAAAGAGCTTTAGGGTAGGTGGCAGCATGTGAAAGGCTTAGAGGGTCCATCGCCATACCCTGGTACTAAATTTTTTTTAAACTTAAAACCTTACCCCAGGCAAGTAACCAACACTCCAGTTCAACAAGTCCCTGCGAAGCCTCTGCAATGTTGGGAGATTCTGACTAGGTAAGTCATTTCATAGCCTACCAGTACGATAGAGAACTTCCACTTATCTAGATGTACCGGCCATCCTGTTGTTATTACCTTTGCTCTGAGCCTCCTCTGGTCCTGTTCCTTTTGCAAGCGATCGCACATTTCTCCTGTCGCCCCTCTTCCATCTCTCCAAAGTGCATCTTCCAATTCAGATGACAGCTGGCGGGTGGAAGGCGGGGGGGAAGCCGAAAATGACCGTCTGCTCGGTTTTCTTTTGGGAAGCTGGGTAGCTATGAAATAAAGTATTAAACTTACATAGAAACAGAAGCTGAAAAACATACTATCTTCCAGCTGCTCTCCTAACGGACCAGAAGCAAGTAGCTAGCAACAGGAAGGGAAGATGACTGGATGGTACAATCTCTCGTGCCAGGCCGACTGCAGGCACTCAGTTTGCTTAACAGCAAGGCGGCATTACAAGGCCGGTCTAGCCAAAAGCTACAACCCCTTCTAAATCCACTGAAGTTAGAGGAATTAGAAAAGTGTAACTTTTCTTGGAACTGAACTGTAAATGTTCCCCTATTCCAAGCCTCATTTCATTTTAGAATGAGATTCAAGGTTTTAAAAATTACTATAGGTTTTAAAAGTTCAAGAAAATACTGTTACAACATTGATTTTGTTTAGTCTCCTTACCAGCTTAATCTCACTGTGGCCCTTCCATAGCAGTAATAATCTTGTAGTGGGTGTAAGTTAAAAAAATGCCCATGCTGAACGGTACAGCTCACTAATGCTGCATAAACTTAACAGTCCAAAGCACTACCTGGTTCTGCCTTTGTGTGGTGGTAATCCATGACACTATCACTATGCTGAGAAAGTGTGTCGCCATCAGCAGATGATCCCCGCCTGCTTCGGTCACCCAAAGCGTTCTTTAACATCTGTGGTTTAAAGAAAATGGTCTTATTAATCACTATGCTCAAAGCAATCTACAGGGGTGTTATAGAGTATTCTAGTTCTGCTTTAAGTGCATACAGCCTTCTGTTTTATGCCTCAAAACTGAGGTCATTAAAACTGGGGCAACCTACGTACACTTGCACATACCCACTTTTCCCAGCATTGCCCAGCAGCAGAATGCAAACACAGCGCAAGGCAAGCAAGGGTACGTATACCTCAGTTGCTTTGATACACGACCATCTTTAAGGCAATCACTCCCACCTCTTCCAATGTGTTTTAAGTTGTATGCATTTCCTACATTGTTTTAATTTGTACATCACCACTGGCATCAGAAGAGAAAGAAAGGCTGTTCAGAAAGCCCAAGAAAGGTAAGCGTGACATTTAGCCCCTGGCTGTTAACCTTTCAAAAATATATTGTTGGCTGCCACTGATCTTAATGTCTGATCTTAATCTGTTATTATGTGGAAAAGACAGAGGAGCCCCGTGGTAAGCGGCAGTACTGCAGCCCGAGCTCTGTTCACGACCTGAGTTCGATCCTGGCGGAAGCTGGGTTCAGGTAACCAGCTCAAGGCTGACTCAGCCTTCCATCCTTCCAAGGTCGGTAAAATGAGTACCCAGTTTCCTGGTGGTAAAGTGTAGATGACTGGGGAAGGCAACGGCAAACCACGCAGTAACAAAAGTCTGCCGAGAAAATGTCGTGGTGCAACTTTTCCCAATGGGTCAGTAATGACTCGGTACTTGCACAGGGGTCTCCCTTTACCTTTTTATGTGGAACAGATAAGGGAGAACTGAGTGGGGAGACATCTGAGGTAAATTGATTCTTTAGACTGAAGGCATCCTCATTACACCTGCATTCTGGCCTCTCCTTTCCTTCTGTGCACCCCAGCCACCACCATATCAATAAAAAGGAGAGGAATAAGCTTTTATTAACTGGAAGGTAGCATGTAGCTTTGTGTTTCCTAAAGGTCTTGTGGTTGTAACCCTAATAATGTGGTATTTGATAGTGAAGTGATTAGAAACCCCTTTCCCACAGCAATTTTAACTAGACAGTCAGCACACAGATGGAACAGAACAACTAATGTTTTATTTAGAGAAAATAAGTTACAGAAACAGGTATAGGTTTTGTGTGGAATAAATAGTAAAACAGGTGTACAACTGGCTCACAACCCCATTCCCCAGAGATTATGCTTTTTTCCCCCACTGGGTGTTAACTGGTGGAACCTGAGCCTAAGTTAATAACAGAAATGCTCAGGGGAGAAATGAATGTTTTCCCCCCAGATAGTATGTAAGGTTCCTTTGTAACAACTTTACCATAGCTGACAGACTTCTCAACAAGTACTAGGCTGCTCTTCTAAACCTTCGGAGAAGCTGGCCCCACTACCAATGCCAGAAGAGTTCGATTTTTGACAGGCCCCTTTTTTAATTCCTTAGAGCAAAGCTCCTACCCTGCCCCCAAATCCTAATTAAACAGCCCCAAAGCAAAGCTTAACTTATACTCTTATCCAAAAAGCCCTGCCCGCACCCTCCAAAGTATCACTTCCCTGCTTTTTAAGCTGAGATGGCCCACTCCCCCGCCTATCCAAGAAAGTCCCAGGGGCTCTGATTGGCTGCCCAGTCTCTAGAGCTTGCTTTGGAGTGGACAGACAGAGTTAGGTTTACTCATGTAAGTGGGTGCAGGCAAATTATATATACTAATCCTTAAGTTTCAAACAACCAGGTAGGAGTAAACAAAAATGTAACACAAACATTTCAAATTGGCAAACCAGCTAGGCGCCCCCCCCCCCCCCCGCACACACACAGACACCAATCAGTTAGTAATGGAGAAATTCTGGTTCTGGGATAATCTACACTCAAGAGGCACAGAAAATGTTATGTCCATCAGCTGTACAGCTACTGCACGTGCTTACTAGCCACTACCACCTAGCAAGTACCACACACGATCAGGCCACCACAGAGCAAGCTAACACAATCCAACTCATAACTGTCTCACAATCAAAAACCAAGAACAAAAAACACTTGCAGAACAGATAACTCTAGTAGGTGAGCCCAGTAGAAGATTATACATCAGGTCACCATTTCTGACACATGCAGCATACTGGAAAAATTAAGCACAGGAGAGGCTCTAGAAAACACTGACCTCGCCTTACAGATGGAGAACATTAAGACTGAGATTAGGTCTAAGGACAAGCAGTTAAGATATGTCGGAACATATAAGAATGAGGAGGATCTCCTTGGATTAATAGGACAAGTAAATGGAACACCTGAGTGTACACCCTTTCATACATGCATATGAATGCAGCAAACAATATCCACTCTGTTGTTGCAAACAGGATATATACATTCATACTTCCTCTCACACACAAATACTTCATATGTGCAAATGAGAACTACTGACCCTAACTTAGCTACTGCTAGCTGCTTCTCTGTCCTCGTTTCATATACTGCCAGCAGAGATCCTTTTCACCACCCAACTTTTACCCTGGCCTGTGGGGATCTTGGGCAGGTGGGCAAGAGGGCTTGAACACACAAGGAACTGGATTGGTAGCAAGCTCAGGAAAGAGCCCTTACCCCAGTCATGGGCAGGGTGGCTGGTTCATGACACTGGCCCAGAAGTCTGTTACCGCTACACCAAGAACATATGAACTACCATCTGGCCAGGGATAATGAAACTTTCTCTGAAAAAGCCATCTCCTGATGTACCGATATGATAACGTGAGGTAGTTCTGGTATGAAAGAAAGTCCTTCAAGGATTAGGAAACATATTCTAGTAACAGTTTCGATCAAGAAGGAAAAAAATCTTCATTTTACATCTTCTGCACAGCTAGCATCCTCCTAGGAGGCCTGGAAACTAAGTCAAACTAGTAGCTAGTCCTAGCCAAAAATAACAAGAGTAAGTGTAGAAATTAATGTGCAAGCAGGAGACGAAGAAGCCAAGGCCAAACTGCCACTCCTTTGTCAAGAAAGCTGTAAGCATCCAACACGATCGAAACATGTAAAAAATAACAGATGAGCAGCAAGGCCACAAGTGGAAGATATAAGGAACACAAAGGGAAGCTACATGATATTTTTCGGTAAAGTTTGAGTGCACAGCCCAGTATCATTCTCAGTGTGGCATATTGGCTGGACTGATGGACTAGATCTGAGAGACCCAGGTTCAAATTTCCACTCTGCCATGGAACTTGATAGGTGGCCATGGGCTAGAACCTCCTCCCTCAGCCCAACCTACCTCACAGGATAGTTGTTGTGAGGATAACATGGGGGAGGGGAGAATGATGTCCGCTGTCCTTAGCTCCTTGGAAGATGAGCAAGATAAAAATGTACTAAATGAAACAAATGAGTTAATGTCTCAACTAGAGTTACCCTCACATTTCTCTCACTAGACTCATGCATTAACAACTGTGTACCAAAAGAAGACTTTATTTTTTTTTAAGTGATGAGTCATCTGCTCTTTAAAGCAAAAACTGATTAACAGGAGACCTCTTCATTCTCAGCTTCACCAACCAATGAATGAGTCTGCTATGCTGAAACTCCAAGTTTCAAAAACTCTGCTGCAGAGCTGGTTTATTAACTACTCCATGTAGAAAACCACTAAGATTTCTATTGTATTTAGATAAGAGGATTGCACTTACGTATCACTGTTGTTCATTGGGGTTTCTGTGCAGGTACACATGGGACTGCGCTTGTGCAGGCCTACCAGCCGGGGATTTTTTAGCTTAAATTTCCATTAGTGGGGGCTCAATGCCTCCCAGAGCACGTGTGTGGCTGTTTTCCCGCTCAAACAGCCTACACCCCGGTGTCCGTTTCTGTTCCATGGATCTTCCCAAAAATATCCGTACTGATCAGATCAGGCAGAGACAGATTCAGTAAACAGATTTTTTTAATTCGGGAATCACAGTACAACCAACTAACATAAGGCAATTGCCGAGAATGACTGTTTAACTGCCACAATGCTGACTATATACTCCTTGCCCCTCCCTTTCCCTACGGAACAGAACTCTTGGCTTTGACAGCCTTTCAACGCTAGAAAACCCAACTGCAACTATGTAACTTCCCTACCTTCTATAACTGGCAGGCTAACTCCTGTCAGACATTAAACTGCAACTATGTAACTTCTGCCTTCTATGCCAGACAGGTTAACCCCTGTCTGACACCAGGAGGCGCGGCATCCTTTACCCTCAGCTCCTCTTGCTGCTGCATCACAAAAAGTGAAGAGCATCAGCAGGGAAGGAGGGACAGTATGTGTGCCTGCAGAGAAGACCTCAATGAACAACAGTTACAGGTAAGTGCAACCCTGTTTTCCTTGTCGGTCTTCTGTGCATTCCCACATGGGAGATTAACAAGCTTCTTACATGGGCAGTGGAGCTTGCTCTTCATCTAAATATAGACTGCAAAACAGCTGCGCCCACTGATGTCTCCCGTCTATTGAGGATGTCCAGGGCATAATGTCTCATGAAGGTGTCCACCGATGACCAAGTCGCTGCCCTGCATATGTCCAGCAGAGGGATTCCTCTCAGGAACGCTGTTGACATCGCCTGCAACCTCGTGGAATGCGCACGGACTCGCGAAGGACAAGGTAAGTTGGCATTTTTATAGCATACCTTAATGGTCTGTACCACCCACCATGCGATGGTTTGAGTACTTGCTCCTTTCCCCTTCTTGGGGCCTGCATAACAAACAAACAATTATCTATTCTGAATGTTTTAGTGCGGTCTAAATAAAAAAGTATGGGCCTCTGTACAGCCAATGTATGAAGGGCTTTCTCTGCTTCCTCCACAGGGTTTGGAAATAAAACTGGGAGAGACAGTTCCTGTGTCACATGAAAACACAACACCACCTTGGGTAGGCATTCTAACCTAGATCTCAAGACCACTTTCTCATTGTGTATTTTAAGAAAAGGTTGATTCATTGAAAGGGCCGCTATTTCGCTAACCCTCCTGGCTGACGTCACCGCAAGTAACGTCGCCACCTTCATAGACAGTTCTCTTAGCCCACATGTTGCCAAGGATTCAAAGCGTCTTGATATTAGTTTGGCTAGAACTAACTGTAAAGACCACTGGGGAATTATCTTCCCTGTTGGTGGGAAGAGGTTGAACAACTCTTTCATGAATAACTTTGAGGTGTAGTGCAAAAATACTTTTTGTCAATAGGCTTATGGAAGGTGGTTGTTGTGGGTTTTCCGGGCTGTATTGCCGTAATCTTGGCATTGTAGTTCCAGGAACTACAATGCCAAGACCACGGCAATACAGCCCGGAAAACCCACAACAACCATCGTTCTCCGGCCGTGAAAGCCTTCAACAATACAGGTTTATGAAAGGCTAGGTAAACTTTAACTGATGAAACAGAGAGTTCCATGTCTTTCAGTTCTAACAGGAAATCTAATACTATACCCAGAGGACAGGTGAAAGGGTCTGCACTCCTCTCCCCAAGCCACAAATTTCCCCCACTTATAATGGTAAGATTGTCTGGTGAATAGTCTCTTGGCGTTCAGAATAACGTCAGCCACTTTAGTAGACAACTGTCCTACGGTCTCAGTAGCCAAGCAGTCAGTCTGAGTTTGTTTACAGCATGGTGACATATCCCATGGCACAAGATCAGGTCCGTCTCTCCCTTGGCATAAGATCAGGTCCATCTCTCTGGGAAGGTGCCGGAAGGTCTGGTTCGACATCTGGTACAATCGGTAAAACCAGGGTTGCCCGGGCCAAAAGGGCATCACCACTATAGTTGTCATCCCATCTGTCTGCATTTTGCTCACCATCCTTGAGATTAATGGTATTGGAGGGAACACATAGAAGAGACTCCCAGACCAGGTGATCTGAAAGGCATCCCCTAGGGAGTCTGCTTCCAAGCGCCCCCCCCCGGAACAAAATATAGGGGCCTTCTTGTTTGTTCCAGTGGCAAAAAGATCTACATCTGGTGTACCCCAATCTGAGAACACCAGTCTGATATAGTGGTTTCTGGTGGACCATTTGTGTGTATCTGACCCTATTCTGCTTAACCTGTCTGCAAGTGTTTTCCACACCTGGGATGTGGACTGCTTGAATATGCACACAGTGCTGTACAGCCTATTCCCATAATTTTATTGCTTCTAGACACAAACGGCAGGAAGTCGTTCCCCCTTGCTTGTTCACATAGAACATAGCTGTGCTGCTGTCTGTTAGAATCTGCACGTTTTTGTTTTTGACTATATCTGAAAAAGACATTAAGGCAAAACATATTGCCCTCAATTCAAGGACATTGCTATGTAGGGGATTCTCATTGTCTGCCCACTTGCCATGAGCTGTAATCCCTTCACAGTGCGCACCCCATCCAGCTGTGGATGCATCAGTGGTAATGGTACATCCATGCAAACCGACCCAAAGGGTATCCCACGCATCAAGTTACCATCCCTCCACCGCCATTCCAGACTTCTAAAGATTAGTCGAGGAATACTGAATTTCTTCTCCTGATTGTGTGTTGAGGCATGGTAAACAGATATAAACCACAGCTAAACTTTCCTCATGTGTAGCCTGGCCAGTGGCGTCACCGCTGCGGTAGATGCCAGAAGGCTCAGCAACATTTGGATTCGCCTAGCTGACTGGAATCTGTTCTTGAAAAACAGTCAAATCATTCCTTTAATTTTCACCACTCTCTCCAAGACTGCACCTATAAACTGAACCCATCTAGTAGGTTGCACTCCAGGTTTTTTGTAGTTAACAACCAGGCCCAATTTGGAACAGGTGTCTAATGTTAGCCCCACCTGACTTTCCAAGTCCATTCTGATGTATCTGAAATCAACCAATCAGCCAGGTACAGATCAATCAAACACCCCAAAGTCCTCAGGTGAGCCACAACTACAGCCACGCATTTGGTGAATACTCTCGGGCCCTAGAGAGCCCGAAAGGGAGCACTTGGTACTGGTAGACTTCGTTCCCACAGGTAAATCTGAGGTACCTCCTATGGGAGGGATGAATGGCTGTGTGAAAGTAAGCATCTTTTAAATCAATCACTGTGAATCATGAACCCTGAGGCAGGAGTGTCATTACCACATTAAGGGTGGTCATTCTGAATTTCTGTATTTCAACCGATTTATTCAGCTCCCTAAGATCTAAAATGGGCCTAAAACCCCCATCTTTCTTCTCCACCAGGAAAAAGTTCGAATAGAACCCCTGATGATCCTGTCCAGGGGGCACAAATTGTACCACTCCCTTGTCCAGGAGAGCCTTCAACTTGGACGGTAACTCTGGCCATGAACCATGATCAATTTTACCAGGAAAATGCAAACACAGTAAGTAAGAGAACTCAATTTTATTACTGTACTTAATGTCAAGAACCCAAACATCAGTGGTGATAAGACACCATGCTGAATAAGTACTGGGCCTGTCTGAGCCCAGAGTCCTGGTCTAGTCAGAATTGCTTCTGAACACTCTGCTATTAATCCTTAGCAGGCTGTGATTGCGCACCCGGTCTAGACCTGTAGCTGTGCTTTCTCTTAGAAGGGCCCCCTTGACTCATCTGATATGGGCGACTTTGAGGATACGCATAGGATTGGTAGGGCTGGTATTGGTATTGCCTGCCCCTATAATACTGCTGTTGTCTGTATGGAGGCTTCCCAGACCCTTGCTGCACTGATGGGAGAATGCCATAGAACTTGGCTGTGAGCCTGTCCTTCCTCTTTTGAGAGAGGTATGATCTGTTTTCTCCAAGAAGAGAGACTTTCCCTAGAATGGGAGGTCTTCCACCTTATTTCTGGTTTCAATTGGCAGGGCTGTCGACCTTAGCCAGGCATGCCTCCGAAGGACAACTGCTGAAGTCAGGACACTAGTTGCAGCATCGACTGTGCTCCTCCTTGTATTTATCTGGTGTCTCGCTAAACGAAGTGCCTCTTCCCTGATAACTTTCGCCAGTGGTTTCTGCTCATCAGGGAGTTTTTCATGAAAGGCGACCGCCTTTCCCCAAAGGAAGATTTGATATGCGCCCATCATTGCTGAATAATTGGCAACTTCTGTGCTCAGGGCCGCAGATGCATACATTTTTCTCCTGATTGGCATCCAACTTCCTTTCCTCCTTATGAGAGGGCATAGAATGCGATCCTTGGCATTGTCGTGATTGCATTTCCTCAGTCACCAAGGAGGAGGGAGGAGGATGCATTGAAAGGAACGGACAGGAATCATCCCTGAACTTGTAGAGCGTTTCCGTCTTTTTTGTAGTTGATGGGTTAGAAGCTAGCTTTTCACAGAGTGAGTTCATGAGGTCTACGAATCCTTCAATGACCGGGAAGGTGACATTAGACGCAGACCCTGAGTACAAGTACTGAAGGATCATGTCTGTAGGTTTGGTCTCTAATGACATAATATCAATTACCAGGGCTTTAGCCATCCTCTGGAGTAATTCAGAGTAGGACCAAAAATCATCTGTCGGGGAGGCCTCACCCATCTCCCCCAATGTCTCATCTGGGGAAGGGTCCGACGGGCCACTCAGGCTGGCTTCCTTCTCATAAGGGTCAGGTTCAGGGTCCCGAAGACAGAAGGACATTAGTGACTCAGGGATAGAATGGGGCCTCCTCCCAAAGTCCGAGTAAGATGCCTGCGAGAATATAGATTCGGTGTGAAAGGGCTCACCAATGACTATGTCCAAAAAAGTATCTCGGGGAGCAACTACGAGAGTAGGACTGGTCAGAATATGGGTGGTGTCTGCTCCTTCTAGATGAACGTTCTCTTAGGATCTCACCCTCCTCCATAGAGGATGTAACTGAGGAAGATCTGGACCTTGGTGAAGGGGTCCTCGGGGGATCCAACGTCTCCAATCTCGATGTGCCCTCCTTTGTTGGTTTTACTCTGCACAGTTCCTTGCTAGCCAAATGCTTAGTCTTTGCCCGCTTCTTCTTTGTTGGTTCCAAAGGGGCTGGATCCGATATTGGTTCCAACATGTGAGCTTGCGCCAGTGTGGGCATCGACTCTGTAGGTCTAGACAACTCCCTTGATTTTGAGCATCAGATCCGAGTAGGCGATGTATCTGAGTGTGCGGGTGACCACGGTTCTGAGTGTCGCTTTCGGCTCCGGCTCGAGTTGGAATGACTGGATGGTTCCCTGGATGGTGTTCGGGTCCAAGGCGGGGTCGGTTCTGACTGGGTTGTCTGGGGCACTGGCATCGAGGTTGGATCCGGTTGGCCCTCAGTACCTTCGGCTGACTTTGGTCATGGGCTAGGCACAGCCATCACCTTTTTCCAGAGAGCTGCTTTCAAGCAGGAAGATCGATCAGCTTGTGCTTTAGGGGTAAAGGCTCTGCAGATCTTGCAAGCTTGGACACCGTGTGCTTCCCCCAGGCAAAGGGAGTGCCCGTCAGTTTTTGCCATTTTAGTGTTGCATTTAAAGCAACATTTGAAAAGGGCCTTATCAGCCATACTCTGACTTGTCTCTTCCAGAAAGAACACAAGCGGAGAAGAAGAAGAGACGCAGAAAAAACTCACAAAACTGTTCCAAGATCTCAAAACTCTCATAGCAGTGGCAAAAGAGGAACTGAGGGCAAAGGGTGCTGCACCTCCTGGGTATAGGCTGTTTGAGTGGGAAAACAGCCACGCCTGCACTCTGGGAGGTGTCGAGCGCCTAGTGGATATTTAAGCTAAAAAATCCTCCAGCTGGCAGGCCAACACAAGCGCAGTCCCATGTAGGAATGCACAGAAGACCGACAACGAAGCTAGAGTTACGTGGGAGAAAACACATGGCATTTCCCTAGGAACTAAAACGCAAACTGCGAGTCAATCATACATCCGTGGTATTGATAATGCCATGAAAACCTAATTTACTTAAAATATGGATAAAAATCAGAGTAATTTCCTCCAATGATGCTCTGTAACTGTTTTAATACTGGACTTTGAACAAGTTAATCTCAAGAAGAAGAGACTCAATCTACTGAATTTTAACTGGTTTTTATTATATCTTCTTTGTAGAAGTCCCCCCAACTGTCTCCTATCCAAGCATTAGACAAACACATGCTTCCTTAGCTCTAGTTTTGGGTGTTCTCACACCATTTACACCAGGTTTCCCCACAGCAGAATATTGAGCTAAGCTGGTTGAAAATGTAATAAAAATAGAAAGCGTTCACTTACTGCATCTAATTCATTCAGCCTACGGGAGAGTTTCTCAGACATCTGGTGTAGCTCTTGGTTTGACAGTTTTTCTTTTTCCCTCTTGTGGGAAAAAGGTTCCTCTGCAACTGAATCTGAGCTTTCATGCTGGCTGAAAAAACAGAAGGTGCTATGCTATAAACTTTAACTTATCAGATGAAAAGGCTTAAATAAACCTAATTTCAACAAAACTTGCTATGTTGTAAAGGGCAGTGTAATGATTTGCTTGGTTTTGAACCATCCTGTTTTTTAAAAAACAGAATTTTTTAAAAAGAAACTTAACATTTTATACAACAAAACATAATTAAACATTCAACATTTCAACTAAGACATTATTTAATAATTGCTAAGAATACTCCTGTGTCTGGGGATAGATGTATTATAGATGTTAATAGAATACAAAGTCCATGTACTTTGCTGGTATGGAGATTTCTGATGATGCGTAGTTTGAGATGTAGTAAAAATAAGGACACCATTTTTCTAAGAAGTTGCTTTGAAAGTTTGGATTGTCAAGTATTGCTATTTGGTCTGATATTTTATCCATTACTATAATGTCCCAAATTTTGTTTTTCCATTGCAATATAATTGGTGCTTTATTCAATTTCCACAATTGTGCTATCAAGAATTTTGCTACCATCAATAGACATGCTGTTAGTTCTTTCCTGGGAGCTGGTATAGGTGAGTTATTCCAGAAGTTTAATAGAATTACTTCAGGCTTGTGTGGAATATTGTTACTAATTAAAGACTATTAATTTCCTAATTGTATTCCAGAAGATGAGGATTTTTGGACATGACCACCAACATTGTAAAAAGGTTCCAGTCATACCACATCCCTTCCAGCATCTCAAGTCACCTCCTAACTTACAATGATACAGATACAGTGGGGTGAGATACCATTTAGTGGTTACTTTGAATGCCTGCAGTTTGATGTTTAATGATTTGGTGGAATATATCTTTGAAGACCAGGTAGATTCACATTATTGATGATTTAATGTTATATTGCAATCTCTTTGCCATTCCTTTTGTTGTGGTGTGTTCCTTGACCAATTTTCCCTATTTACTTGTTTATATATTATTGAGATTAATCTTTTTGGTCTATCAATTTTATTTTTTAATAAAATTCCAAAAGGTGTGAGTTCTCTCTCAATTATTGTATTTCATCCATATTAGACATCGTATGATGGATTGGGTAGAATTGCAACCATGGCGTTTCAAAGTCATATTTTTGTTTTAGCTGAGCCATTGGTATAATTTGTCCTTTCTGTATGATGTAACAAAGTCTGTTATTTCTTTTTTCCTCCAGATATATGATATGATTCAGGATTCCTTCCTGGCTTAAACCACTGCTGGCCTAAGAAAGTTGTGACTGGAGATGTTCCTGGGGCTAGAATATTTCCATACTCGTCCCAAAGATTTAGAATTAGTAATAAGAATGGGTTTGATTTGACATTTTCAGATCTTTCTTTTGATTTATTCCATATTTGTTCCTGTAAGTTATTTGGTGCAACATAAGATTGTTCAATTTGCAGCCAATCTAATGATTGGCTTTGATTTGTGTAAATTAACATGTTTTTTACTTGAGCTGCTATGTAGCATTGGTTCAAATTTGGAGGTCCTAATCCATCTTGTTTCATAAGGTGTGACAGAAAAAGTTAATTCTTGGTTTTTGATTGTACCAAATCAATTTATTTAATTTTGTGTGCCACTGATTTAGTTCTTTTTGTTGAATTGCTATTGGTAGATTTTGGAATAGAAATAAAAATTGTGGGAAATTTGTTAATTTTATGAGCTCAATTCTTTCTAGCCATGTTAAAATGGTTTTATCCCATTCCTTTAATTAGCGTTTGTAATAAGAGGTTTATAATTACAGTCATAAAGGTTTTTTAAGTCTGTAGGTATATTTATACCCAGGTGTTTCCACGTTTTGAGTGCCCACTTATATTGGAAATCTTCTAAAAGCCTCTGAGTCTCTGGGGAAAGATGGATTGAATATAGTTCTGTATTTATGTTGTTTACAGTAAGACCCAACACAGAAGATAAATTTTGCAAATTGCTTTCTAGTCCATGTAATGATTGTATAGGGTCAATTGTATATACTATCATGTCATCCGCAAATAAGCTTAATTTACAGTTCCTATCATTAATTGTAATCCCCTTGATCGTCTGGTCCCGGCGTATTGTCCAGGCCAGAGGCTCAAGAGATAAGGCAAACAAAATAGGGCAAAGGACACCCCTGCCTAATTCCCCTCATTAGGATTAAGTTCTCTGATCTATAGTTATTGATTTTTATTTGGGCTTTTGGATTTAAATAAAGGGTGTTGATAGACCATAAAAAATCGGGTCCAAAGCCCATAGTTGTTAATACTGTTTTCATCTGATTTAAACAGCAATGATGAATGATGTTGAGAGTTTTTCTAATATTGTCACTCAGAGATCTTCTGGGCATAAAACTAGTTTGATCCTGGTGTATATAATGTATTATTATTTTGTTTAGTCTTTCAGCTATGATAGATGAGAACATTTTCAGATCGTGATTCAAAACTGAAATTGGTCTATAGGACAGTCTCAGTAGGGTCTTTTCCACTTCTAGGTATTACTATTACTTTTGATTCTTTCCATGTGTCAGGCATTGATCATTAAGAAGTTGCAGATGTCTAATAATGGTTTTGATAATAGCACTTTAAATTTCTTGTAGAACTCAATCGGTATTCCATCTTGGCCTGGGGTTTTGTTATTTTTTAGCTTCTGTATCGCCTCATTTACCTCCAATGAAGATATTGATTGATCCATAAAAGCCTGATGATCTCTAGTTAATTTTGTTTCAAACTGTACTGATTTTAGATATTCTATTATGGCATTTTCTTTGGGGTTCTAAAATTTATAGAATATTTAGTAGTAATGTTCAGATGTTTTGACTATATCTTTTGTTGTATTTAATTTTTTCCTTGAGGGTTTCTAATTGCATAAATCATATTTGAGGATATTTTACGATTGACTTTTTTATGCAGCCATCTTATTGATGATGGGGTTTTCATTAGTGACTTTTGTTTAAGCAGATTTTTTTGTATTTTTGACGATTCTAATAATTCCAATTGTTTCCTTTCTTCATTTAATTTTTGCAGAGTTCCCCCCCCCCATACTTCATATGACTCTTTTCCAATTGGGTTATTTTATTTTTTATGTTCAATACAAATTTTGCCTTTCCTTTTTTTTTTTGGTCTGCTGCTATCGAGATTAGTTTATCTCTAATTACTGCTTTAAAAGCATCCCATACTTGGTTCTGGGTCACACCACAATCTGAATTTATGTCAAAATAATTCTTAATTTCTGTTGAGATGTCTGTGCATATTTTTTCATTTAACAGTAGTGATTTGTTTAATGACCAATTTGGTCCCTTACCATCTGAGGTTCTATTTGTTAGTAGACAGGATACCCAGAAATGGTCAGATAGGTTTCTATCTCATGTCATGTCAGACTCATGTCTGATGAAGAAATTTTGTTTAGTAGTAATTGAGATTCCAGAAGGAAGTCAATTCTTGTATAGACATTATGAACCACTGAATAGTAAGTGTATTCCCTTGCCCCTTGATTAAAGGATCTCCATACATCTTTAAGGCTATATTCAATTAATATTTCTTTTACTTTTGAAGGTGCATCAGACTTATTTTTGCAGAGGGCTCTCTTGTAGGTTTTATCCAGATTTATATCAAGAACATAATTTAGATCATAGCCAATAAGAGTTTCCCGTTGTTTAAAGGCAGTCGATTTTTCCAGAGTATTTCTGATAGTTAATTTGGTCAACATTTGGGGCGTAAATGGAGGCTAGTGTTAATGGGGAACCATTTAGCTCACCTTTTACAAAAAGAAAACATCCCCAGGGTTCTATTTGTATATTTGTAGTTTGGAATGGAGTGTTTTTCAAAATAAGAATGGCAACCCCACCCCCCTAGCTTTTGAAGTACATGGTGCCTGGAATGAGGAGTTAAACCAATTAGAATTTAAAAGGCATTTGACTGGTGGGTTTTTTTGTGCGTTTCCTGAAGAAAAACAACATGGGGATATTCTTTGGTTAATTCATTAGTTATTCTTTTAAGTTTAATGGGGTGATTGAGCCCTCTACAATTCCATGAGATGACCTTCCAACACATTGACACTGTTTATTAACCGCTTAGGATTAGTGCCCCTTTCACACAGGAAATAAATTAAAAGTTGTGATATTCTCACTTCTTTTGTTTCAGATTAAAATAAAAATTCCTTTCCAGTTTACTCACTAAAGGTTTCTGTATAACTGGAATTCTGTTTCTTTCTTTTTTTTTTGCAGTTTGGAGTACTGTTTCTCACTAATTTAGTGGTATCAATTAAGAAAATGTAATGTCAATTAAGAAAATTTGACATCTGATGGCTTAACTGAGTGAGATTTCTCTTTTAATGCCCTTACTATTAAACTAAAAGGAGTCTTATTTATTAACTTTAACTTTTAAACTTTAAAATAGTTAGAACTTGAACAACTATATAACTATCTATATCCTCCAATATGTTAAATTATAGCCCCTATTTTTGGGTCAGGTACCCCAGGGCCAGAAAAAACTTTAGGGCTCAGGGAATCTGTCTGGTTCTCTCCCTGGCCTGGAACCACAATATGTAGTGAGGGAAATTGGTGGTTTAAAAAGTTTGTTTTAACTTCCTTCCCTCCCCCCTCCTCTTAGGTCTCTTCTGAGGCCTCCAGAATTTTTATAATACATACCCATTATGTTCTAATGACCAAGGCTCTCTAGTTCTATTAAAGCGTTCCTAAAACAAAAGGATTTTTTTTGTTCTAAGTTACTGAAAGAGAGATATAACATTCTATTATTTACAAAATACTGAGAATGAACAAGATTGAAGTTCTTAATATTTATTTGCTTCTTCTTTGCTCTTTCTGAGTTATCTTGTTTGCTGATCTTTCAGAATTTCTTCCTCTTCTGCCATTAGTTGGTAGTTCAATGTGGATAAGATTTTTTTCCCTGAAGGAAAATAATTTGCCTGGAGCATAATCCCTTCTAGGGGTGTGCGCTTCGGGTTTCTGATTCGGATAAAATACACAAATCGAACCTGATCTGTAAAGATTCGGGATTCCCAAATAAAAACTTCCCTGAAGCATTTGGGTTGCTTCGGGAAGCTTTGGGGCCGAGTTTAAAGGGCCCTTTCCCTGCCTCTTGCAAGCAGCAGGTCCCTTTACACATCGCCCATACAGCCCCCCTCCTTCGTTCCTCAGAGGCCTACATTTTAACTAACATTTTAGAGTAGAGTAGAGTAGAACTCTACTCCCCCATACAGCCCCCCTCCTTCGTTCCACAGAGGTCTACATTTTAACTAAGTTTAACTAACTTTAAAAACCTCACTTAATCAAGCAGAAATAAAATTCAAACTATTTAGATGCAAAACAATCAGTATCCGCAGGATTTAGCCATAGCAACACAATGGAATTAAATATATGGCTATATCCTACCAACAGGCCCTACATCTTTAGCTATGCATTTGAAATATTTCCCCAGATGTAAAATTTCAGGTGCATGGGCTTCTCTACTTGAACTAAATGAGAAAAAAATGTAACTTCTATTAACATGTCATCAGGGTGTTGATGCAGCAGTTAGGCTGGGAGGATGAAAATCCTAAATACAATAACAATAATATACTATATAACAATTATATACTATATGCAGTCTAGTGGAAACACATACCTTTTCCAATTGACCTTTTGCTTCGTTCTTGTTCTTTGTGTTGATGTAAACTTTGGAAACTTCTTAGAAGAGGTAGTTGATTTATCTTGAATTTTCTCATCAGTGTCCTTTCAGAAGGGAAAAGTTGTCAATGAAAAAACCAAAGATATACTGAACAGAATTCCTAGTGTTGAGCAGCAAGGACCACACTAGATTGAGGGTCTGTCCAATGGGACCAGTGAGTTAATAAAGCAGGCTGGGACATAACATTCTTCAAAGGACAATGTTTATCGTTGTGTGGTTAAAGTATTTCCAGGTGCCAAACAGCCAGCTTCAAAATATACACATTCTTTCTAAATTAAGCACTCCTAAAACTGGAAAGGCAATCCTCTTTATTTTCAGCATTCTTGTCTAGTTCACAGGAACCACTTCGGCATACTTTTCAAAAGAATGATTTTTGAAGCTGAAGATGTCAGAACAAACAGGATGTGCATCCCATCCCTAGATATCTGATCTGTGATAAAAGCCACTCTAAGTAAGTCCTCAGTGTTGTGTTTGGGAACCAGGTAAGCAACAGTATGTCAGTAGTGTTATGTTCACCTGAAACAGCTAATGTGGTTTAAAATAGCCCAGTGTTCAGTACAACACTGATGCCCTGACTTCCTCACTCCTAGATGCAGCACAACCTTTTTGTCCTTACCTTCAAAGATCTCTGTAGCTTTTACACCTCTCTCTCACACACATCCAAATACATACCTGCCAGGGACCTTCAGTCTTCTAGGTCCATCACCCTTAAATCTCCAAAAGTCTCTGCTCCTGTGCTCTCCTTCATCCCCAGAAGTGCCTCCTCAAAAGCTTGAATGATATTGTTTTCTATTTCTATAAATCCTTTCCCAAGCTCCAACTTTTCACTGAAGCCTTTGGTATAAACCATCTGTTGAGACCCCTTCTCACTGGCTTCCATAAAAACTTGTGTGATGTTTTGCTCCCTTTATGACACTTGTATTTTTACTACCTCCCGGTCTTTCTTAAGTGTTCCCTTAAATTTCCGCTGCCACCAAAGGCTCTCACTATAAGTTCTCTCTCAGTTTGATTTGTAGTATAGGAAAACGTTGTTATATTTGGTAGAGTAACAGAACAGTCAGCATGTGGGGAAGGCTTTGAGGTAAAAGGAGAATCCTTTATTCTAGATAAAACAGACATTGTACTTAAACAGAAATAAAGAGTTTATTTAGAAGTAGGTATGTGTAATGGTTTCAAGGTAGTTCCAAAAGAGTAATGGTTTCATTAAGGCTACTAGCTTTCTAGCTGCAAGAGAGGTACAGGTTTCCTTTTGTATTTTCAAAAACAAACCTTGTTACAAAAATTTATTTCCCTCAGGTGTCATTTAGGATAATACTCAGTTCCCAGCACTTCACTCTACCTCTGTCTCTCACTCTCTCAACTCTTCCTTAGAGCCACTCTGACTAAACTGCCGTTCACTCTGACCTGTAGAGTACAGCGGCCAGCCAATCATAACACACATCACTCACCTATCCAGCCCCGCCTTTCATCTCTTAGAGGCCTGCATTTTAAACCACAGTTAAAACACACAAAAATATTTACATGGCAAAACATTACAACCTCTCTTCCTCAGGTTCAGGGATTCAGGCAGGTAAGGCAGCTCCAATTTGCCACAGTCTAGTTTCTATTTACCATGCTGAGAGCCCGACCCATTTACACACTCAGGGTCCCTTCTCTCCTCCAAGAGACATCACCAGATGGGCAGCCAGTTCCCTATATTAATCACATCTCAACCAACTGCTGCCCAGGGCTGTTGGGGTCAGGGAACTCCACACTGCTTTACTTTTCTACTGCCAACAATTTCCACAGATTTGCATTTGTAGAACATGACTATGTGTTCCTTTTCCTAACACAGACCACCTTCAGTCACTAGGGATTAATTATAAACAAGGAGTGAACTTTAATTAAAGATTTAACAACAAAGGAGTGGTTCATGAATACATAGTTTCTTCACCCATGAACTTTTGACCTTAGAGTCCATTTGGGTGTTCAGATTTTTTTCTTATTATTGAGTATAATTTTCGTCTGCAGCGAGGGACAGCCACAGCTGCTGTCTCTCTTTCTGCCTCAGAAATCTTTTCTGGCTCTACATAGCTTTTTCTCAGCTCTCTCCAACAGCTGTTCTTAACGGTTTTCAACTGTTAGCCTGGCCTCAACGTTCTGTCATCTCCCATCAGCTGGCTCTCCAAGAAGACGAACAGGAGCTGTCCATCACATCTTGATCTTAGTTTCAATAGGGAATCAAGCTAAACACATGCCGCTGAACGAAATGTGCATTTTTTTCTTTTGATTCTACTCTCTTACCTCCTCTTTCTGTTGCTTCCACTGAGTAGAATGTTTACATTATAATGTTCTCGGATAAGAGCCCCGACTTCTTTTGCTAGTCTGTAAAGTGTGGTGCATGCTGACAGGATAACAATACCAACAAAACATTCTGTGCCCATTGTATACAATGTAGTTCGTGCACTCAGTGCTTATGTTTTCATTTTCAATGGGTTTGTACTGTGTTTCAATGTTGTACAGTTTAATGTTGTAATGTTTAATGCCTTTGGGCTCAGAGGTGATTAATAACTGCTATAAATAAAAATCTATATATAATAGCCTATAAGCTATTAGTTACCTTTCCCATATCATCCATGCTCTCTTCTGACACCAGTTCATCAATTACATCTGGCTCCTTTATAGTAACTTTTGACCCTGATTTTGGTCCTGTTTCATCAACTTCTGCTGGAAGATCTGACAGCAGAAACCACAAGAAATTTGTTTACATGTTAGCCTGAATCCAAAAAGTTTCTTGTGTGAACTCATAAGGGCAGAGGCTGAGCTCCCCCCCCCCCCAGTTTTAACCCCTCATGCTATAGCTTTCTGAAGGGAGTTCCTGAGAGGGGTGCAGTGGTCTGCAGCAGGGAAGTAGAGTAAGGACAACCCAATTGCACAAGCAGAACTCTGTTTGTGTTGATCTGGATCCAGATCAATCTGTACACAAGAGAACAAAAGTATAGGCAAAAGAGTGTTGCACTTACCTGCAACTGTTGTTCATCGAGTGTCATCTGTGCAGGCAACACTGGGACTGTGCAGGCATGGAGAGAGATTCTTTAGCTCTAAAACCGCAGAGGGCACTCTGATCTGGCAACGCACATGTGTAGTGTTTTCCCACTGAAATGTAGCATTTCAGGTCGGAGCGCCACCTCCTTTCCTTCAGTTCTCCTGAGCCGCCATAGAACATTAAAAGGTAGAAACTTTCTCACAGCTGGGCAGGAGGGAGGGAATGTGTGCCTGCACAGAAGACATTTTACAAACAACAGCTACAGGTAGGTGCAACACGGTTTTCATCGTCGTTCTTCTGTGCAGTCCCACATTGGGAGTATAACAAGCTACTCGCTAATAGGAGGTGGGTGTGAGAAGGAAGATCAGATGAACAAAGATGAACAATGATACAGTGGTTCCCATAGCTGCATCTGATCTGGAATTCATGTCAATTGAATAGTGTCAGATGAATGTGTCTGCTGACGACCAGGTGGCAGCCTGACAGATGTCCTGAAGTTGAGTTCCTTGTAAAAAGGCAGCAGATGATGATTGGGCTCTGGTGGAGTGAGCTCTTACAGTCATTGGGCATGGGACTTTGTGTGGTAGTACCATTTAATGGCTACAACTATCCACCTGGGGAAGAGATTGTTTAGAGATGGGTAGTCCCTTGCGTGGTCCAGCGTAACAAATAAAGAGAGACCCTGACTTACAAAAAGGCTTTGTTCTTTGTAGGTAGGATATTGTCGTTCAGGGTCCACAAATGGAGAGTACGGATGATGGGCCTTGGGATGGAGAGATGGGTCTCTGAAGATTCTCTGAAGGGGTCAAAGTGCCTGAGTAATTTTGCAAAGGTCTCATGAAGAGAGGAGCAAAAGGAATCACACTGGTTGTAGTAGCCATAAGATCAAGCAATCTTTGGATGAACCTAGCAGCTGAAAACGATTGGATTAAAAGAGTCTAATCAAGGACAGCAGTGAGGCTGCTCTGTCTAAGGGTGGAAAGGCTTGTCCTCTATTGTGTCCAAACTGGTTCCAATAAACTATGTCTTGAGCAGGGATGAGAAATGATTTTTTTCTAATTAACCATGAGGCCTAGATTGGATATGGTCTCCATAGACAGATTTATGTACTTAGGCAGGAGCTCCCTTGATTGGGCAACTAGGAGCCAGTCATGAACGTCAGTTGTAAACGTCACAGACCTTTGACCTGAGGAAAGCAACTATTGGCTATGCCAATACAGGTATATGATGATGATGAAAGCAACTATTGCTGCCATACACTTTGTAAAAATCCCAGGAGCTGAGGACAACCCAAAGGAAAGGACAGAATACTGGAAAATCTCTGTTCCATATAGGAAATTTAAGTATCTCCTGTATTTGGGGTGTATAGATATGTGGAAGTAGGCATCTTTGAGAGGTCTATAACTGCAAACCATGAATTAAATTGCAAAAATTGAATTTGAAAGGGTTAGCATCTTAAACCTTTCAACTTCAATAAACTTATTTAACTGGCAAAGGTCTAGGATGGGTCTAACCCATCCTTTTCGTCAACAATGAAATATTTGGAGTAAAAACCCAACCGGAAATCTCCAGGGGAAACTTTCTGAATGGCTCCTTTTTGTAGTAACTCAGAAATGGCTGAGTGTAATTGTTGTGAAGGTGGGACAGTTGAACATCCTGTGAAGGCTGGGGTGGGGGGCAATTCTACAAAAGGTAGACAGTAACCATGTGCAACAATGGAGGGCGCCCAGGAATAATTGGTAACAGTGTTCCACTGCTCAAAAAAGGACAGTCTATTTGAGAATGTCCCAGGTTGGGTCTCCTGGTTAGTCAGAAGAGGGTTTTGGGGCCCTGAGCTTGCTTAGGTGACTGAGGCTCAGATTGCTTGTTCCTAGGTTTGGAAGATAGTTTCCTGCTTGTATGCTGATAAGGAATGTAGCTTCTTTGGGTCTGGTAGGGGTAGGGAACGCTGTTGGTATCGTTGTAGTCCCTGATAACAATATCTGGCTGGCTGTTGTTGCTGAGGGGCTATCACACCCAGTGAGCAAGCTGCCTGATGGGTTTCTTTATCTGGGTGAGAGACTCATCATTCTTTTCAGAGAACAAGGAGATACCTTCAAAGGGAAAATCCTCTATCTTGCCCTGTTTATTGTACGGCAAGGCCATTGACCGTAGCCAAGTGTGAAGGTGTAGTTCAACTGCTGAGGCCATGGAGCACGCTGAACAGTCTGCAGCATGTCTGCCTGCAGTCAACCGCTGTTTTGCAAATCTAAGAGCCTCCCCTTGTAGGACACAACTAAGGATCTTTTCTCCTCCAGGAAGTCCTAGATGTAGCTTGGCAGTGTTTCCTATAGGAAGAGATTATAAGATCCCATGATAGCCTGGAAGTTCGCAATCCAGACGTTCAGCACCGTGGAAGAATAGACTTTTCTTCCAATGCTGTCCCATTTCCTGCCCTCCTTGCATACAGGGGATGAGTAGGAGCCATATTTGTACCTGGACTGTACCTCTTCCGCTACTCGGGATGACGGACACGGGTGAGTAAATAAGAAGGCACAATCCTGTTGTTTTAGTTTGTAGTACTGTTCAATCTTCCTCGAGGTAGCAGGGACAGAGGCCGGCTTCTCCCATATGGTATGCGTGATAGCAAGTAGATCTTCTACAGCAGGAAAGGCTACGGTTGCAGGAGACTGAGAGTAAAGGGCTTGTAGGACCTTACACTTAAGTTTTGCAGAAGATAAAGAAACATCCAAGCCTAGTGCCTTGACCATCCTCAGCATCTGTTCTGAGAAGAGTCTGAAATCCTCAGTAAGGGATAACAAAGAGGTGTCTTCCACTGTTTCCTCTGGTGAGGGATCAAAAGCTAGGTCAGAGGTGATGTCCAAGAGGGATCCTCTTCCTCCCGAGTCTGACATAGGAAAGTGTTGTGGCTGAAACCGATGAGATGCCATGGTTGGTTCTGAGAGAGATGGTTGTGCTGGGACAACAGAGACCATTTTGGTCGTTGTCGAATACATAAAGGGTGCATTCTGTAACCACACAACAAGTTCTTGCCAATTAGACGCTGGGGCCAGAACTGGAGTACCAAAGGGCCACAGCATCAGAATCAATGCAGCAGAGGTGGCTGTTGAAACCGAGGGGGTCCACGTTTGGGCTTGATGCTGGTTAATAAAGGCACCGACCAAAGTTGTCAGAGGAACTAAAGGTCCTAGAACTGGTGAAAACAACGGCATCAGAACCGAGACAAATTGCATGGGTTCTGTTTCAGCCATAACAAAGGGTGGATCAAAATCCTTGGTAGGACTCTCACCCCGATCCTCACGATGCAAGCTTGGGGTTGGTGGAGGTGAGGGAGTAGATGGAGGCGTGATGATCTCTTCTTCAACTATGAGAGACGTAGATGAGGCTGAATGTTGCTTATGATGAGAGGATATAGAGGCAGGTCTGTTAGGGTCCTTTCTGTTGAGACTTCGATTTCTTTGCCGGTGGCTCAGAAGAAGCCTGTTCAGAATGGCTCGGATCCATGGAGTGTCTCTTAGAAGAGAGAGCTTTATGGAACAGACGGTCACTCAAGGTCTTAGACGAGGATGATTGCAGAGGAGCAGTCGGAACCAAATGTTGCTGTCTCATCAGATGCCCATGCCTGGTCTTAGGGATTGTAGTGGGATCTGCTTGAGATCATGCTCAACAGGGACATGCTCAACAGAGGATCTTGCTATTAGCTTTCCAGATCCAGTGAGCACTCTCTCACACAAGGCCACTTTAAAATGAGCGGCACAATTGCTGCGGGCCTTTGGGGTAAACTTCTGGCATATGCAGCAGATCAAAACGTTGTCACGTCTAAGCGCAGGAGGCACAATGTGTGCTCGCTGGAATGCGGCATCTTCATACCGCACTTCGAACATTTTTTAAAGAGGGCTTTTGGAGGCATACTGTCCGAATAGATAAAGGAAGAAGAGAACTGTTGAAAGTAAAAGGAAAGAGGAAAGGAAGAACCTCTCTCTAAGGTGATGAAAGAAGAAATGAGCAAAAGAAGGGGTGTGCTCCGACCTAAAATCCTACATTTCAGCCGGAAAACACCATGCATGCATGCTGCCGGGTCAGAGCACCCTCTACAGTTTTAGAGCTAAAGAATCTCTCTCCAGGGCTGGCCTGCACAGTCCCAACGTGGGACTGCATAGAAGAACAATGACAAATAGCTAGTGACAGAGGAAAAGCTAATCTTAAGACTTTACAGTTATACAATTGTGAAAGACACAAACCATTTATAAGTTTTCTGCTAAGATAGTTTGATATGATGTGTTCTTGGGCATTTTAACCCAAATCCAAAAAATTTCCAAGTATTAGCTCTCTCTAGCAAGCTTGTCACAAGGTGGTTAACTATATTTTCTAGAATTACTTCTCTCTTGTAACATTTACTCTTTTCAGCAACGTTATTTGTTAAGGACAGATACTGTAACAGCAAACAACATTCAGCAACAAACCATAGTTTGTTGCTACAGGAACATCATCAGTGAATCATCAGGCTCATCTCCCTTCTGCTGCATATATAGGAGTAATTTATTAACCAGATGAGCATGAGAGAAAGAGGGAAACAGGTTAATTCCCATAACCAGCTAACATTATTTGGCCACTTCAAACCTGAATTATGCCTTAAAAGACTGACCTAAATATAACACTATTTCTGTCAACAAGATTGTGTACCCATCTTGACACTACACCAGCACACAATCTTAAATCTGTGCTAAACCATCTTCTCCTAAGGTGTCTTGACTCTTGAGAATGGTAGTTCTGAGAGGGAGAGGGAGATCTAACAGAATTCTCTATTTACTTAGATAGAAAACCCTGGCCTAAGAAATATTTCATTTTTTAAAGCTGGGCATTTTGACAGTAAAAACATTTTAACAGTACAGTCATAACTGCAAGCAGTTCAATATTCATCAAGGTTTATTCTCACCAGAAGTAATTCTTGACAGAGAAGGGATGCCACCTGAAAGTGTTTCAGACTCTTGCCCAAGGGGCTCTGCAAGCTGAAAGAAGCATAATAAGGTTTCCAATCCAGAATTAGCGATGAAAGAGGAGGTCCGACACTGTTGCTATTTGAATCATTGCCAGTTTTTCAAATCAATGTAATTCTACCATGGTGCAAAAGAAATGCGGACAATGCTCACAGAAACAAGGGAAGATTTCATCACTTACATCAGAAGATGGAAGCTCCCGGGGTTTAATCAATGGTGGAGCGCACCTGGCTGCATTTCTAGTCCCTCTTTCATCTGGGTAAGGGGCCCTTGGTACAGAAGGCTGGTAGGGTGGCTGCAAAGCAATAGCTGAACGAATAGGTTCTCCAAGTTTTTTGGCACTGGAACTTAACTGCTCGCTGGGCAACTCAGCAGATTTTGCTGATCCTCAGAGACAAAAACACAGTTTGGAGTCGTAATTAATTCTCCTTAATAACACAGCTAGACAGTATCCTTAAATATTTGGGGCAAAAGCGAGTTATTTATGGAATTTTACTCATTAGGACATTCTGTCTAAGGCATTTTCCTGTTAGATTCTACAGAATGAAATACGGGACTTGCTGTGAGGGTTTCTTCTCATCAGTGGATTGGTAGGTATCCTTGTAAGGGTTGTGTCTCCTCGTTGCTCCATGATCAGGGCATATGCTAATTTTTGCAAAGGCTTACACTATTCTGAGGATTCGCTTGACTCCCCCCTCCCACAGTTCATGTCTTGCCAAGCTTTTGAGGAAGAAGAATCCATCTCTAGTGTAGCAATCACAGATGAAAGAATTCTCCCTGGAGAACTGTAACTGGAAATACTTTAAGTCGGAAAAACAGCAAGATTTGAGTCCAGTGGCACCTTAAGAGTATGAGATTTTCATGGTACAAACTTCTGAAAGTCAGAGCTCCCTTCAGCTCTGACTCTCACAAGCCAATACCCTGAAAATCTTGTTGGTCTCTAAGGCGCCCCGGGCTCAAATCCTGTTCCACTGCAGATGAACATGGCTACCCACTTAAAGCTGGAAAATAGGTTTAAAAAAAAACCCTGACAGTATCTTTTCTTGACTAGGGAGTTCCATTCCAATTCCTCCTCCACCAAATAAGACAGAAAAGGATATCCTTCCAGCCCACTGATGAGAAGAAACCTACACGGAAAGTCTGTTTCATTCTCCATCAGTGAAGGAAGATATCCTTATATGATATATTGAAAAGCTCTATAATCCCAGGTGAGAAAAACAGAGAAGAGAGGAATTATTGAGGAACTGGTTGTCTGACATACCCACTTACCCTGGTTGGGGGTTGAAGGATTTCTTGGCTGAGGAGCTCTAAGATGAGAAGCTGGAGGAAATTGGGGTCTATTTCAGGACAGCTTGTGAAATCTGGAATCTCTGTAGTACCCATACTAGAAAGATCCTCTGGAGGCCAAAAGGAATTTTGTCCTGACCTTTTGGATCAGTTTCTGTTTGGGGACGGGGGTATTTCCTTTCCCCACTAGAACTTCATCTAGTGCTGTATTCCTAAAGTTTCTTTCCCTGATAAGGTACAATAGAGAGGTTGATCCTCCTCCTTCCAGTGTTTCAGCGAGTAGTTACAGTCAATGATGCTGTTAGAGGAAACCGAGTGAATGGAGAGCTGCATGGCATCCCGGCTGATGTCTACAAAGAATTTAGAGGTTCTCTTGATCTTGAGGAGGTTCTGATGGCACCTGAATGGATCAGTAGCTAGATCCTGTAAGAGTTTCTTTGCCCAGTGTATGTTGGTTCTGAGAAAGCAGAGGAGGCTGCACTTGTTCTGATGGCAAGGTCTGAGGCCTCATCGGCTTTCTTGTGAGGTTGTTGTCCCATCTTTTGATGAGAATTACACCTGAAACAATACCGGCAACTGGGGATTCCCCAGCGGTACTCACAGGGTTTTCATATACTTGCTGAGGCTTCCCAGCCATGCCCAGTCCACAGGATAAAAGATGCTGACTCGGATGAGCGGTGGGTGACTGCTGATGGGGCTAAATGCCACTGGTGCTTCGGAGAGGGCGGACTTTCTACTCTCCATCACAGCTGGTGCTTCTGAGTGGAAGACCATGTCAGGTTCAGTGGGTATATGAGCTGTACTGTCTCCATTTTCTAATGCTTCTAGTGTTTAAGTGCTTTCCCCACAGGTGCACAAGTTCCCAAGCAGACTTCTCACCGAACGAGATTGTTTTGTCTAACAACGTTCCATCCCAGATTGGCCTTGACAGAATCCAGCTTCCCAAGACTGAAAGATGTTGTTTTGAGAACTGTGGGGGGAGGCTGGCTCAGCTGGGAACTGTTACTTTGTACCTCATGCTTTGCTCTTCATTGGTAACAATGCTCTTGTACCATCCTGGATCTCTTATTCAGGACAGTGGACTATAATGGGTCATTTCTACAGTAAAGTTTCCTTATTCAAACAATGGACTCTTGTTTGCTTGTAGAGGAGAACCTGTAGGAAGGATATTATTTAGCCACAGTCTGACATTTTGTTACCAATCATGTCTCAGTCGGGCCCAGCGGAATCCAAAGCAGTCCCAGACAGGGATCCTTTGTTTGATCCATATGCGTCTCCCGACAATCCACAAGTGCAACCCCAAGAACTTCAAACACCTGCACCAGCAGGGAACGGAGCTTCAACTACTACTCCGCCTCTCATCGATTTCGGCAGTGGGGAGGAAAAGCCGACGGCCTCCAAGCCGACGGCCACCACCATCCCCTTGTTCTCGTTACCTACACCTTCGGAGTGGGGACCCAGACCCCGAGAAACGAGAGAGCGCAGGACCAGTGGGGTGCACCAGCGATTACCTATGGACGGGCGTCGAAGCCTAGAGACAGTCCCTGAATTGGACAGTAGCCAACCATGGCTGTTTTGGAATAGGACGACCGAGCAAACGGAATGGGACACGTCCCGCCGCGGCATCCTAAGTTGGGATTATTCGGAACTCACTCCGTGGTCGGAGCAACCAGAGGTTTCCGAACAAAGTTGGGTGCAGATGCAAAATCGCACCCTTGCTGTGGATTCTGGCATTTCGGCAGTTACGGGACTAGCCAAAGGAATTCTAGCAGCGAGATCGCAAGGCGATCAGGGAGACCCTCCACCTTGGGGGCCAATTTCCCCGGTGGTAGCAGTCGCAGGGGGCTCCACGACGGACCAACCGGGTCCCAGTAGAATTCAATTGCTGGAAGCTAGGTTGGTCGATATGGAAGAAAGCCTAGCTCATGCCATACATCTACTCTCATTGATGGTGGCGGGAGAGAGACCATCACCAGAAGAGATGGCTATACAAATAGCCACCCTACAAAGCGTAATTTCCAATCCGAGGGAACCTGCTCCGTTGCAGCCGCCGCCCTCGAATAACCCGGGGAAGGAAGATGAAGAGGGGTCCTGCACCACTAGCCAGTGCCCTGACGAGCCTTCCGAATCGGAAGAAGAGGGGGAACCCTGCCCTGGAGAGACGGGAGAGACTCCAACGGAAACCCCTAGACCGGACGAGGTTCCGCATTCCGGGGATACTCCACTGGAAGTTCCAGGAGGAGGTGGAGAGGAACCAACCCGCCCGACAGAGTCGCCGGTGATACCCCCTCCAACTTCCCCTATAACGGTCCGGCCGGACCAGTTAGAAGAGCCTCCAGCTCCCCCAAGGGAGGGAACGCCGCACCAAACTCCAGTAATCATCCCCATACAACAAATCCCAGGGGAGGATCAACCAGTGCAGGTCGTACCACGAGAACAACCTCCAGGTCCCAGATCAACAACGCCGGGAGGGGCAAGCCCGCGCGGCCCAGCACCCATCAGGCCTTCGCCGCAGCGGCCCCTCCCGCTTCGACCACAGCTAATACCACTACAGCAGCCGGTAAGATTACCTCCAACGCAACAGGTATTACCACCTCCCGATCAACCACTACGGCCTATACCACTTCGACCCCACCGACCCGCACCGCAGCGACCAATCATGGCCCAACCTGTTCGGCCACCTCCAGCCCAACCGTTAGGGCCAGCACAATCGGTGCGGCCGCCGCCAGCCCAACCGGTGATACCGCCGCCAGCACAACTGGTGCGGCCGCCGCCGGCTCAACCGCTGCCAACACCGCCCGCTCAGCCGGTGATGCCACCACCAGCCCAACCGGTAAGGCCCCCTCCGATACACCCCGTCCCGTATCTACCACCGCAGCCGGGGGCCCCCGGGCAACCATTACTGCCGCAACAGCCATGGCCCCAACAGCCTCCTCCCGCGCCACAGGCGCCACTAACTATTCCGATGGACTATTACCCCGCACCAGCCCCAAGGCAAGACCTTCCAATGGGCTGGGTGAAACTGGAAGCTACTTTTGACGGAGATCCCTCGAAACTGGGATTTTTCCTGGTACAAGTAGTACAGTTCTTCAACCGATGGGGACATCTTTTTGGGAGTGAGGCCAGCCAGATTGAACATCTCGGTTCACGTTTACAAGGCAAAGCGGCAGACTGGTATGTAGGACTATACAATATTGGGGCCCCAGAACTCAATACCTTAAAAGGGTTGGTGGATGCTATCCGGGCACAATACGAAGACCCCTTAGAAGAAACCAGAGCCCGAACAGAATTGCAAGCTATTAGACAAGGCAGCATGTCGGCGAGAGACTATGTTACAAAGTTCCGACAGCTAGCCGCTAAATGCCCTAGATGTGAAGAATCTACTAAAATAATTCTGTTCAAACAAGGGCTGAACCCGAGACTTCTGGATAGAGCCCTCATGCAAGATAATCCGCCTACTCTGTTGGGATGGATTCAACTCACATGTGAAGTTGAAAATCGCATATTGGAAGTCCGTTTAGTTGAACAACAACAACAAACGGGACAAAAACGCTCCTTAACTTTGCAGAAGGGAGGACGAGGTGCTGGATACGCTACCCGCGGAGCGAGGGATGCTAGATGGCAACAAGGTTTGTGTTTGCAATGCGGTCAAGCCGGCCACTTTGCGGCACAATGCCCTTATCGGCCTGTACAAAGACCTCCGCTCCAACTACGGCGTCCAACCCCTGCTCCATTCCCCACGTTGCAACGCCCAACACCAGCTCCCAGATCGGGTAGAGGCTGCGGCATCTCCCAGCGACCTGCCCCAGACAGGGGATTGGAGGCAGAAGAACTTATGGAATACGACCCCGCTACCCCAAACGTAGAGGGGAATCCAGAAAGCCCCCAGTCGGGAAACGAAATGGATCTGTCGTAAAAGGGCCCAAACAACAGATCCACCCCCGACCGGTCCCAACCAGGGACCGGCCGCATGGGTCCATATTATTCATGCCAGTGATTTTGCTAAACCCCGAAAGAAAGATGCACATCCGTGTACAAGCCCTCATTGACTCCGGCTGTTCAAGAGACATCATCGCCCCAGCCCTAGTCAATGGACTAGTATTGCCAATCCGGGAATTACAAAACCCAATCATTTTCGAACAAATGGATGGCACCAACATGAACCCCGTCACTACAGAAACAGTCCCAGTGGTGACGGGCATGGGACAACACTGGGAAAAAAGGTCATTTGTCATCAGTACAACAGCCAAATACCCGTTAATTCTGGGCAGCAAGTGGCTATGCGATCACAACCCCTACATAAATTGGGCAGAAGGAAGTATCGCCTTCACCCACACCAACTGTAAAAGCCATCGTTGGAACCAGAATTGGGGTAGTGATCCAACTCACACCGAAAAGGCTCTTCTCACCCAAGAAGAAATAAATCAAATACCCAAATACTACTGGCCCTATTTGAAGGCTTTCTCCGAGGAAGAAGCTGATACTCTACCCCCGCACAGACGAACTGATTGCGCCGTCGAGATCTTACCAGGAGCCTCACTACCCAAAGGCCGACTCTATCCTATGAGTCTCCATGAACGGGAAGAACTCCGAAAATTCATTGACACTAATCTTCAAAGAGGGTTCATCCGTCCAGCCAATAGTCCCCATGCAGCCCCGGTACTCTTTGTGAAGAAAAAAGACGGGGGACTCCAACTGTGCACGGACTTTAGGGGACTTAATGCTGTGTCGACCAACAATGCCTATCCCATCCCGCTTGTCCGGGACCTTCTCAACGTCGTGGCGCAAGGTAAGATCTTTACAAAATTAGATTTAAAAGATGCTTACTTCCACGTTCGTATCAAAAAGGGAGATGAGTGGAAAACCGCGTTTAATACACCCCTCGGACAATATGAATACTTAGTTATGCCTTTTGGATTGACGGGAGCCCCGTCGGTATTCATGTCCATGATAAATGAAGTACTAGATGAGTTTCTATATAAAGGAGTGGTGGTGTATCTTGATGATGTGTTAATCTACTCAGACTCAGAGGAGGACCACATTCAACTGGTTCAAAAGGTTTTGGCCACTCTAATGAGCAATAAGTTGCCCATCAAGCTATCTAAATGTGAATTCCATAAAACTGAACTCACTTACCTCGGTTACTGTATATCCCGACAGGGTTTAAAAATGGATCCAACCAAAATACAAGCGATCCAAGAATGGCAAACTCCCACTACCCGTAGAGAACTGCAGTCTTTCTTGGGATTTGCCAACTTTTACAGGGAATTCATTGCAAATTTCGCACAGATCACGCTTCCCCTAACAGAACTGTTAAAAACCAAAGATAAAGGGGACCAAGCGAAAAAACCCTCCTCCAAATTGCTGTGGACACCTGATTGCCAAACAGCCTTTGAATGCTTAAAATTGCAATTTGTAACAGAACCCATTCTCCGCCACCCCGATGAAAATTACCCCTTCATAGTGCAGGTCGACGCCAGCGATACTGCAATTGGAGGAGTGTTATTGATGAAGGGGGAGGACGGGACACTTCGACCTTGTGCATTCCTATCAAGAAAGTTTTCTGAGGCAGAAAGAAATTGGAATGTGTGGGAGAAGGAAGCCTTTGCAGTGAAAGCGGCCCTTACGAACTGGCGGCATTGGTTGGAAGGGGCACGCCACCCCTTCGAGGTTTGGACAGATCATAAAAACTTAGAGGCCCTCCGAAGTCCCCGCCGGTTAAATGCCAAGCAATTACGGTGGGCGGAATTTTTCTCCAAATTCAATTTCACTTTGAACTACCTCCCGGGCAAAACCAACTTTCTTGCAGACGCCCTATCGCGCATGCCCCAACATAGAAGTAAACGGGAGGAGACTATAGATACAGTCTTCTCACCTACGCAATTGGGAGGCGTGGTAACTACACGCAGCCGCGCAATCCAACCCCTTCAGCACGGCCAAGAATGGAAATCGAAACTTAAGGCTGAGGTGGAAAAGGAGGGGGATAAGGTGCCCAAATCCAAGCTAAAACAATCCCAGCAGGGGGATTGGTTATCGGGAAATAGATTCTATGTACCCGACAGTCTACGAAAAGAGGTCTTACAGCGGTGTCATGATGCCCCCACCACAGGACACTATGGGTACTTGAAAACGCTACATTTAATACAACGGCAGTTCTGGTGGCCGGGCATGCGCAGAGACATTTCCCAATACGTCGCCTCCTGCCCCATTTGCCTCAGCGCCAAAACCCGCAAGGGAAAACCTCCGGGTCTATTGCAACCCTTGGAAACGCCCAGCAAACCGTGGGAAACGATATCCATGGACTTCATCACTGATTTACCAATATCCAAGGGGCATAACTGCATTTTAGTGGTAGTGGATCTGTTTTCCAAGCAAGCCCACTTCATTCCATGTACCACTATACCCACCGCTCGGAAACTGGCAGATCTATTTTTAAAACACATTGTAAAATTACATTCTTTTCCGTCCAAGGTAATTTCGGATCGCGGCGGACAATTCGTTGCCAACTTCTGGCGGGAGCTTTTACAGATGTTAAACATTGAACAAGGAATCAGTTCAAGCCACCACCCACAAACCGACGGGCAGTTGGAAAAAACTAATCAGATCTTAGAGCAATTCCTTCATTGCTACATCAACTTCCAACAAGATAATTGGGTGGATCTCCTCCCTCTAGCAGAGTTTTCATACAACAACAGTGTACATGCCTCTACAGGAGAAGCCCCTTTCAAAGTTGTGTATGGGACCCACTTTAACCCTTTTCCGCTGGACGCTCCCCCTT
This sequence comes from Eublepharis macularius, assembly GCF_028583425.1. Classification (NCBI taxonomy): domain Eukaryota; kingdom Metazoa; phylum Chordata; class Lepidosauria; order Squamata; family Eublepharidae; genus Eublepharis; species Eublepharis macularius. Next base: position 12,934,862 of record NC_072793.1, on the reverse strand, counting down.
CCTTTTCTCCGACTTCGCCAGATGTATCTTCCTGGTGGGGGGAGGCAGCCCAACAATGGACTCTCATTAAAAACCACCTCGAGAAAGCCAAACAGGATTACAAAAAATACGCCGATCGCCACCGTGCGGCTGAATGGGATTTGCAACCTGGAGATCATGTTTATATATCCACCAAGAATCTAAAACTAGCACAAGTCAGCCGCAAACTAGCCTTAAAATTCCTCGGACCTTTTACAGTGCGCAAAGTGATCAACAAAGTGACTGTTGCTGTAAATTTACCCAAAAACCTGAGCCATGTACATGATACATTCCATGTCAGCCTGTTGAAGAAGGCTCCAACAGATGATAAATGGCACGTCAAAGCTCCACCCATTCCAACATTGATAGATGATCAAATACACTATGAGGTACAACAAATTCTGGACTCTAAAATCAAACGCAATCAGTTGTTTTACCTCATCAGGTGGAAGGACTTTGACTCTGGGTTTGATGAGTGGGTGAATTCTGTACATGTTCATGCTCCTAGATTAACCAAAGCTTTTCATACTCGCTATCCATATAAACCTGGGGGGGATTTATTTTAAGGGGGGCAGAATGTCAGGTTCAGTGGGTATATGAGCTGTACTGTCTCCATTTTCTAATGCTTCTAGTGTTTAAGTGCTTTCCCCACAGGTGCACAAGTTCCCAAGCAGACTTCTCACCGAACGAGATTGTTTTGTCTAACAACGTTCCATCCCAGATTGGCCTTGACAGAATCCAGCTTCCCAAGACTGAAAGATGTTGTTTTGAGAACTGTGGGGGGAGGCTGGCTCAGCTGGGAACTGTTACTTTGTACCTCATGCTTTGCTCTTCATTGGTAACAATGCTCTTGTACCATCCTGGATCTCTTATTCAGGACAGTGGACTATAATGGGTCATTTCTACAGTAAAGTTTCCTTATTCAAACAATGGACTCTTGTTTGCTTGTAGAGGAGAACCTGTAGGAAGGATATTATTTAGCCACAGTCTGACAGACCATTGGTGTAAGGAGAGAAGTTGAGGCCAGTTGGCAAATGGCTTGTCCTGCAGATCTTAAGCCAGAGTGGTCTACCCCCAAAAGAGCAGAAAATTCTCCTGCTGGAGTAACCAGAGGCTGGGCCAGAAGAAGTGGTACTTCTTTCGACTACTCCCAGCTTGCTTATCTGAAGCAATGGAATGTGAAGCAGTTAAAACGGAGTGCCTACAAATGGCCAGAAAGGACAGTGTCTAGCTCTGGAGTCCAAGGATAAGGCTGAGTGCCGGTCTCATGGTCCGTCGGGCCTAGAAGAGGAGCTGTGATGGCTGGCTGCGTGAGCAGTTCTGGGATGCAATGAACAGGAGCCAGGCTTCTCCAAGTAATGACAGTGGCATCTGGATTTCCCTCCTCCCTCTCCATTTGGTGGAAGGGGGCGAGGAGGAGAGACGATAAGGAAGGAGGAGAGGAAGAATTCTCCTCTCTGTGCCTATGGTGTCACCTTTTCCATGCCTTTCCCCTTCAGATCCTGTTTAATGTCCTTCTCCCTCTAAGTAATGTAATAATGGAAGTCTGAACAAAGCAAAGCCCTGCTGAAGATGACTGGGAAGGAAGAGCCCCCCTTCAGTGCCAGATGAGGCCACCCACTGCCATACCGTTGCCTTAGGGATCCCATCCTGCAACTAAGGAAGATAGTGGGAAGCACCCTTTCAGTACCGGTACTTGCTGGGACCTCCTGGTTTTATGGAGTCATCAGGATGTGTGGTGCCAACTCAGGCGAGCTGCAAGTGGCTCTGTTGGTAGGCTGTCTGCCACGGGTGCTTCAGAGCTCAACAGGGCCACCTGTCTGCTCTCTGTCCTTGTCACCGTGCCTCTTGTGGTGCCTCAGCTCTGGTTGCTGCTGTGGGGCGTTCCTCTGAGACTGCTTCTTTTTTGCCTTCATCATTGTTGCTATGAGCAGGAGCAGGAAGGGGCAGCTGCTGGTATTTGTGTCACGCTGGCATTTTCTACTGCTTTTTTATTAAATGAGGTGGGAGAGCTGTGAAAGCTTGTCCATCTGTGGAGCTAGACTGCGTGTATGCGCACGCATAGCATTTGCAAAAAATATGCATATTCTTTGCCCAAGGAGCAAGGATGAGGTATAACTCATACAAGCAGGGCTTTTCTTTCCAGTGGGAATGCGGTGGAACGGATTTCTGGCACCTCTTGAAAATGGTCACATGGCCGGTGGCCCCACCCCGATATCCAGACAGAAGGGAGTTTAGATTGCCCTCCGTGCCGCTGGAGCGGCACGGAGGGCAATCTAAACTCCCCTCTGTCTGGAGATCAGGGAACGGGGCCACCGGCCATGTGACCATTTTCACCAAGGGCAATTTAAACTTTAAAAAACTCCCCCCTTGTTCCAGCTGACCCAAAGTGACATCACCGTGCAGTCCTGAGTTCCACCACTGAGTTCCACCACCTCTTTTCCCAGAAAAAAAGCCCTGCATACAAGGATATTGTCCTCCACTGATGGAGAATGCAGGATTTGCTCCAGTGCTTGAAAACGAACATTTAACTAGATAAGCATTAGCACATGCACACGCACACACACACAGATACTCAGAAATATAGTGCTGAGAAATGCCCTCTACCCTAGAATTGCAAAAGTTGGGACTACACTCTGCTATGAACTGGAGCCTGGCCACTAGTTTGTAGCTAGCAAAAAACGAAAAAATAGAATAGGTGACGGGGTGATCCATCAAACCCAAAGCAGAGTACTTCAATGCTTAGTTATGCAGACCTGGCCCAAATGGAACAAAAAGCTTACCATCTAATACCATACTAGAACCTAGAGAAGAGAGAATAGAAAATTTGTAAGCATGATTTTATTTCCTTCATTTGGGGGAAGGACGACCAAAACTGACCTAGAGGGGGATGGACTCCCAACGGAAGATTATCAGTTCTCATAATACAAGAAGGAAGCTCTTTTCTCTTTAGTCATTTTCCCTGGATAGGCACAAGTTATAACGGACTGAACATTTACCTACGGACTCCACTTTTACTATGTGTTGAAGAACAATGGGGAGAAGTCCCAGTGCTGAGAACCAATGAAGAGCTTTTAGATGCTGCAACTTCAAAAAGCAGGTGTCCCCAAACTTTTTCATCCTGTGGCACCTTTCGAATTCTGATATAGGGGAATGGGTGCAACCACGAAATGGCTGCTTCAGGAGGTGGAGCCAACCACAAAATGTTAGGGGGTAGGGTTATACATAACTCTAATATTAGCTCTTCAGCATTTCAGGCACAACTCTGCTTTACAGGATGCCTTTAAAAATTAAGATATTGTTTAAAATGCTTGCTTATACACAGTTTATCTTCAGACATGCAGTGAAAATCCTTGTGGTGTGGTGGCTCATTAGATCTCCAATCAGAAGCCCTGCTAGGCAAAAGCACCACCTGGCCCCGCTCGCTTTTTGAAAACACTTGGTGGGGATCTGGAAAGTTGTCAGTGGGCACCACGTTGGGGATCCTGGGTTTAAAGGACCGCACGTTTCTCCCTTTTCTTTACATCTTTGCTCAGCTTGATCCTTGTACAGACCATATGTACTCTTTTTTGTTTACTGAACTGCCTTATATTTTGAAACTTTGAAGAGTGATATCTGTAAACACATCACACCTACTGAATATTCACCTATTGCTTTCCATAAAGTGGTAAAGGGGAGAGGCGGCAGTGAGCGCTCCATTCCTAAGGCACTGAAGTGGAAACACAAGAAATAAGCAGAGCCTTTAAAGGGCAAGGTGGCAACACAGGTACAGAGAGATGCACAAATCTATTTAGCAGGTGATACTCATTCACTGTTAGTGGCAGTGGTTAGTTCCCTGAAAAAAATTGGTACACACTCCCAGGAAGAGTAAGGAAAAGGGCCAATGTTGCTAGGCAGTCACCTAGGATGGCTGCAGGACCTTTCCAAGTTCTTGGAATCTAAGGAACTGAGCTTGCGAGTCTGTTCCTTCACACCGGGTAACAAAATCATACTCATCTTGCATAGGATCACCAAACAAAAATAAAAAGCAAATAGAATATAAATCTTTCCTTAATTACAACCATATTACCTACTAAAATACAACTGAAAGCTGAAAAGAGACCATTTGTAGAGATGCTTCAGAGGAGACTGGATATTCACCTTCGGTTTCTGTGACAGGTGCTCTTCTGCTGCTGGAGAGACTACTAGACCGTTCTGCAAAAACTGCAGGCTCTTCGGGCTCATTAGCCTTCACTGAGATCCCTTTTGAGGCTGGTAATTCTTTGGGAAATGGAAATTCTGTTACCAACAGTAGAAAGCGGATGTTAGTTAAAGCAGACCCTGGATCTCTTCCAGTCATTATAATCTGGAGAAAATTCTCAACTAGATGTGCGTCTGAAGTGCCCTTGCCTTCTAAGGTAGGAAGGATGGATCAAATAAGCTGGCCCGTGCCATGATGGGACGCAGTACGTCACTACAGGACAGAATGAAGAGGTCTAATGGTGGAGTCCAGAAAACATGTTCAATTAAACATCCGGTTCACTCACTACTTGTCACAATGGAATGGAATGCCTGAGACTGTACTAAACCGAGAGCTCTCTCTGGAACAGAATGATAGAACAAACGAATTGTGTTATAAGGTTTGTGTGCAGTTAATCAGCCTGCAGATTTGGCTATTTTCACCATGCTGCCACACAGTTTTTTTTAAAAAAGGGTGCGTGTGTGAGATTTGATAGTTGGATGTTTCCCTTGGTATCTGAGAAGATGTCAGGAAAAGTTTAAATCAATCACTTGTTATTTTATCCATACTGGTCATTCATGTATCATATTTAGTGGAATGTAACTGTTCTGAAAGACTTGTTAATCTCTCTAATGGGATTTAATCAGAATTCTGTGTTGAGAAGAAACAATCCGTAACAGCTACTCGATCATTTAAGATAGCAACATTAAGCAACTATGACAAATTAGGTATATAGTAACTATTTAGTAACTACATAGAGCCAGTTTGGTGTAGTGGTTAAGAGTGTGGGACTCTAACCTGGAGAACCAGGTTTGATTCCCCACTTCTCCATTTGAAGCCAGCTGGGTGACCTTGGGCTAGTCACAGCTTCTAGGAGCTCTCTCAGCCCCACCCTCCTCACAGGGTGTTTTATTGTGGAGATAATAATGGCATACTTTGTAAACTGCTCTGAGCGGGTGTTAAGCCATTCTGAAGGGCAGTATATAAATTGAATGTTAAGTTCTGGGTACCCACTCTGAGTGGGCATTGCGTTGCCCTGAAGGACGGTATATAAATCAAATGTTGTTATTATTATTATTAAGTAAGAAAGCTCTGGTGGTAAGATGTGCGGCAGAATCATAGCCTACAGGGCTCCCTTAACATCGCTCGCCCAGGATCCAAAGCTAAACTTTTTCAGTCGGGGAGCCGTATTAGCCTAAGACAGCAAAAATTAAATGGGCGGGGGGGGGGGGGGGGGCGGCTATGGCAATCAAAAGTCAGAGAAGTTTTCCCCCTCATACCACAGCCTACTCCATCAAAGTGGATTATCGCTTACTGGATTATCGTTTACTAGTCTTTAAAATACCTCAGGACGTTTAAAGCGTGCTGTTTTACACCAGAAATTCACCCCCTCCACACACCCCATTGGCAACAAAATGGAACATACACTGACAATTCAAATAGTTTCCTTGCAGAAGGGAGGCCAAAATAGATTACTGCTGTTCCCAGAGAGCCTCCTGTCAAAGTTGTACAATAACTGTGGCAGGAACAAGATTCTCAGTAAAACTGCCATAGTGTTCAGTCCGTGGAAGGAAGCCAGCAAACAGCAAATCCTCCTAGGCTCAGGCAGGTGATGAAAGCTACATTGATTAGGCTTTCTTACTCCAATGTCAACGATGCTATTCTTTGACGTCTAGATTCACTCTTTTGTTAAATTAACTAGTAGAAACAACAAAGTCCTCTGGTTTGTATATAACTATTGCCTTGGACAAGGGCTTTCCCTACATACATACAAAAGAGTCTGGTATAACATAAGTAGGCAATATATCTCAGGTTTTACATTTTAAAGTATTTTTTTTATTGTCTGCCAAATTTGTCGATGTCAGGTATTAGTCACTTGTTTCGATAAATGAATTAAAACAATTTTTTCAGTGGTATAGACAGAATTTGCTTCAGCCATCCGCCATATTGGTGTAGCTGTCCACACAAAAAAAGCTACCATGGAGAACAATGTCAAGCAGTCTCTACGAGGTGGCCGCTTCATGTCACTCATATGTGCCTGCTCCTTTTCCTAGTTTTACTTACCTTCATTTCTCAAAGAAAACAAGTATGCTGTGTCACCAAGCTTAATCAGCTCACTTGTAGATTCTGAACCATCTACCTCCCCTGATGGAATAAAAATGTCTGATGACTGAGATGACCTAAACAGAATGAAGCAGAGTAAGTTTGTTTACTCAAGTTTGCCACCAGGTGGTGGTTCTAACATAGCCAAAAAACTAAGGATCACTTTTTTTTATTTTTACGAGCTATGTTATCCACAGAAAAGCATTTTTGCCATATTTTTAGCCCAAGTACATTTACAGGGCAATCCTATGCACACTCACTTGAGAGTAAGCTGCAAGGAACCATACATATAATAATGTTCTCAATCCATAAATATACAGTAAGTAATTATACCCATTTCTGAGTTGCATTACAAAGACAAAAAGAGTCCAGTAGCACCTTTAAGACTAACCAATTTTATTATAGCATAAGCTTTCGAGAATCAAGTTCTCTTCGTCAGATGCATGGTACAGAGACTGGTCAAATACAGTATTTGACCAGTCTCTGTATCATGCATCAGACGAAGAGAACTTGATTCTTGAAAGCTTATGCTACAATAAAATTGGTTAGTCTTAAAGGTGCTACTGGACTCTTTTTGATTTTGCTGCCACAGACTAACACGGCTAACTCCTCTGCATTACAAAGAGGAAGTCGTAGCAATATTCTCTTTATAAGGTTTAAGAAATATAGGTTTTCTTCCCACAAATGAAGTAATAACTTCATAAAGTTTTGAGTTCTGACCGTCATAAGCAGTTTGAAAGATCATTCAGACCATAAATGCTATTCACAGCTAAAAAGTTAAAATCTTTCAAGATGAGGCAGATCTATTTCTCCAAGTCTGCTCCTGATCGGAACATCCACCATCTGACCACTTAAAGAGCACCAGCAGTGTCAAAAAGAGTAATTCATTGTCAAATACTGCTATTTTTTTCTTTATTTGCACTTCAAAAATTATATTCTAACTGCTTCATCATATACAATGCTGTTAGATCTAGATTTTCATAATGACTCAGGTTTGATTTTTGCAGCACTTAACTTTTCAGTTGTGAAATTTCAGAACATCTGAACTTTGTGTGATTTGACTATATTTATGGAAACAGGTTTGCTTATGGAAGTTGCATCAGCTTGATCCTAATCATGTTTAATCTGAAATAAGTTCAAGGGAGCTTATTTCCTAATAAAGTTACAACCTTACCCCATCACAGAAGGTAACTTCTTCAGGGAGGAAAAGGGCATGTCACTGCCACCTTCTGCTTCTTCCAGACCAATGCTATGGGCTTTATCTTCAGCCGTCTGTCCAAGATCACCTGTTTATAAGCAGTCATTATTATGAGCTACACCGACCTCTGCCTGTCACAAAGACAGAAATTAAATACCCCACATTACTCTTGTTCTCAAAATGCCTGCCAGCGTCTCACTATGATGATTAACACCTGTAAAATGCTCTCTTCATATTGTACTAGAACTGCAGTGTGACATTTTACTGCCTTTATGTGACTTGCATGTTGTAACTCCTGTTAACAGCACCTCGCTATAAGGCTCTAAAATGGCCTGTATTATGCTGCCTGCCTGCTTCTTGCTTTGTGTTTCAAAATAATTTTTGCTGCCATCAAAGGCTGTCTTGCACCATAGATCTCATCAGTTTGCCTGGTATTATAAAAAGGCTTAGTTATAGATGGTAGTAGGCAGGGCTGTCTTTCTGGGGGGAAAAGGTTGGGGAACTCTCACCCGGGGCAACTCCTGGGAGGAGTTGGTGCCCCTGTCACCACATACACACACGCACTCCCAAGATAGCGTGATGTCACTTCCGGGAAGTGGCGTCACCACATATGGCGCTGCCACCATGCCCCCCCCCAGAGAAAGAGAGAAAGGAAGGGATGGAGGAAGGGAAAGAAAGAAAGAAAGGGAGGGAGGGAGGGAGGGAGGGAGGGTTCAGCTTGGAGGGGGAAATCCCTCTCCTCTCAGGTGAAGTTTAAAGCCCCTTTGGGGCTTCCCTGACCAGCTGAAGAGCGGGCATTAAAGAGCTCCTTTCCCACAGCTTGCCAAGCAGAAAGTTCTCCCCCCCCCCCCGCTCTTCATCTAGTGTGGGGGAGACTTCCCCCAACCAGCTGAAGAGCGGGGGTTAAAGAGCTCCTTTCCCTCGCAAGCTGGTCAGAGCCACCTGAACACATGACTACTTTGCAGAGCTTCCGGAACACCGTTCCAGCACATTCTGGCAGAAAAAAAGGCCTGGTAGTATGACAGAATAGTTGGCACATAGGGGTGCCTGTGAGGTAAAAAAACGGATCCTATATTCCAGAAGAAACAGGCATTTTGCTTAACTAGAAATAGAATTTATTAGTAAGTACATATGTGTAACAGTCGCAGAATATTGATAACAGTATTGGTTTCAGAATAGGTCGGTAAACTTGCTCATTCCCAGACCCCATCACAAAGACTAATTTTCCACACAGTTGCCACTTAGGCTAGAAAAAACAAAGCAACTCAGTCACAAAGGCTTATTTCCCTCTTATTTCTTCACTAACAGAACAGACACTCCACCCACACAGACACAGATTCACTCAGGCTTTTCCACACAGACTCACTAGACACTCAGACTGAAAACTTTTCCTCCGCACTCAGACTAAAACCTGTAGTTCACTCCACCCGCCAGGATGCCGCTACCATCCAATTACAGCACATTTCATTCACCGACCCAGCCCCCCCCCTTTTACTTCAGAGGCCAGCAGAGTAACAAATATTCAAAAACTTCATTATCAACCAATCGAAACAACACAAAAATTATTTATATGGCAAAACATTACAAGTGGCTTATATATTCTAAGGGCCATTGACATAAGGAGTGTTGGCATTCTTATGAAGTCAAATTCAGGATCACCTTGTATCATCTCCTTCCAACTTTTACACATAACAAATCCGATCACCTTTGGAGGAATACTCCTTTATAAATGCCAGCTGTTGCTTAACATTTTTAATATTGCTTTTTCATAAGAAATAGTGTATATTTTAAGGAAACCATTTCTGCTAAAATGTAGCAGCAGATTAATGTTCTCAACGGCCAGTTAGAACCAGTACTGTTAAAAGGAGACTATCAAAAATTAGATATACCATGAATTATCAGATTTTTTAGATTTAGTCCCAGTCCACTAAACCAGTTCCACTGAATCTACTTCTGAAATGTCTGGAAATCTAGAAGGAAGTTGTAGACCTTAATGTAAACCTTCCCTCTTGACATTTGTTCTTCGAAGAATATTCTCGCTGCATTAGAACTGCTTTGTGCTACAGTTCAAGATGTCATAAAACCCTAAGGGGCCTGGATCCTGGATCACTTAAGAATTTCCTTCTTCCAAATAGTCTTACCTATCCTTCCAAGATCTGTAGAGGTTTGGCCTTGTTTGAAGCTCCCTTCCTCATACGACCCCACTTCAGAAGCACCAAGGCCTGCCATAGCTCAAACCCATAAACACTTTAGAAAGTGTTTTTGCTTAGACAAGTGTGGCAGGCCTTTTTTTCCAACTAAGGGAATCCACACAGTCTCCAATAATTATAGGGAACTAGGTTTGTTTTGAAATGGGAACCTTCCCATCAGTTACCAGATGTTCTTCCAGTAGCAAGTATAACGGCTTTGGGTTTGTTGTTGTGAAGGTAATGTTTGTATTGTGCCTGAAGAAAGCAGGAAGTTCAACAAAACGAAGAAGATGTATTTATGTACAGGTTGTTTTTAAAGAACAGAACAGCAGCCCAGGTCTCCAGACAGTCACAGAAAGCTAGTTATGGCTTCAAGTGGTGATTTAAATTCCTTTTAATGCTTGTGCTTCGAAACAGACTTTTACTGCCTAACTCTCAGGTTGGATTCTCTTACACACAGGATTCCACCCACACCAGCCAGCCCTTTTTCAAGAGTCAGACTAAATGGTACCAAGTGTGTTCATTATCAGGGACAGGCCTCATGATTGGGTACTCTGTCCTCTCTCAGAGGCACAGCTAAATAATTTTGCCTCCCTACCAGGCCGAATAGACTCTCCCCCCGCCCCTCTCCTAGAGGGAGGGTTGAAGAACCTAGCACAAACTTCTTGAAGGTCTTTGCGCACGTGTGCTCCTGGGGCAGCAAAGTAGCATCATTTCCAGGAGTGACGTCATCACGCAAGCCATGGGAGTGATCCCGCACTTCAAGTCCAAATCAGACCGGCACTAAGAGAGCACTCCTGCAGTCTGCTCAGTGATGTCACTCCCAGAAGCGATATCGTTGCAGTGCACCAGAAGCATGCCCCAAGAGGTCTGTTCCCCCCACTGAGCAAGCGAGTGGTGGTGGAGAGGGGCAGAGGGTGGGAGCGGGGATTCTCTACCCCCGCCAGAGGCCTGGCAAACCTAAGAAAGAGCTACCCTCGATACTGTTTGCTGTTTTGTTGATGGCAGGCACCTATTAACTGCTCCTGTGTTTCCTAGGGAAACACAGGAGCAGTTTCCATCCCTACTCTGAAAGGTGATTGGATGCTGGGAAAGCCCTCCCATAACTTCAGGGATGAAACAGCTGAGCGGCTTTTTCTTCCTTTCAGGGGCAGAACTGCCTCCTGTCCATCACAGCAAGCATCTGACGGGATTCAGCTTTGTTTAATTGCTTTGTTGTATAGGTGCGTCTTTGTATTCCATTTATGTAAGCCCTGTTCGATTTTCTAAAAAAATGAATGCCAGTCATTTGCAAGACTCACATTTCCACATGTCTTACTAGTACCATGTCTATACTCTTATGAAAAGATATTCAACATAAAAGTCAACCAAAAGGATAAAGGCTGCATTCACAAACTATTCTTACCATAATAGCCTTACTTAAAGAGAGTTCTTATACATATGGGCTGTGATGATAATTACTAATAAGGGAAACTGCCAGCTATGTAAAAGATTATTTTTGATGTTTTTATGTTGCATTGGTATTATCGTTGTTATCCAAGCCTTGGGTCCCAGTTTCCTGGGAGAAAGGTCATTTTTAAGTAAGTGATAATGAAGAATATCACATGCATTAAGAATCATGTTCTCTTTTAAATACTAAAAAAAGCGCAGAGTGAAGCACAGGCCTTCTTGTTCAGTTTCTATCACAGCATTATGCAATCAGAAGAACGTGCACAGAGGCATTTCTGGGGGCTAGTTCACATCTTCCTTAAGCTTAGATTGCGCTCCTCGTTCAAAAAATTCAACACAACTCCCAAACAATCTGACAGTCAGGTGGTGACCAGGCTAACTGCTGCTCAGCTTTAACAATACAACAGTATTGGTCGGGCACCCTCAGGCCATTCTAGGGGCTCCAAAGAATTCTCTTCCCAAAGCCCCTGTTGAGGACAGAAGGACACATCACAAAGAACAAAAGACTGTCAAGCGCCATCCCTATTTTGCATCACATTTAATTCAATTTGCCCCGCTTTTGATGACATGATGCTGTGTGTTTCTTTGCACCGCATCACTGGGGAAATTCATATTATTTATGACATCACTACATCATCCACCGGGCCTGTAAGATGGAGCTGTTCCACCAGGCATATGGTTGAGGCTGAGCTGGGCCCCCACCGGGCGAATAGGGGAGAACAGGTCCCTCCCTACTAGAGGCATCCACCATCTAGTTCTTCACTAGGACCAATTCCAGACGACTAACCTGAAGGCGCTGCATGCCGCCATGTTCCGGATCGCGACGGGGAAAACGCGAAATATCGCGTTTTCCCCGTCACGATCCGGAACATGGCGGCATGCAGCGCCTTCAGGTTAGTCGTCTGGAATCGGCCCTGGTTCTCCACCAGGTGAAGAACTAGATAATGGATACAGGCAAGCATAATGATAACTGTCTCATGTTTGTTTTATGTATTCGTGAAAAATAATAAAAAATATTTTTTTAAAAATAATAAAGGCATCCACCATCTAACTTTGTAAGTAACATTTAAAGTGATGGTTGGGTGACAGATTGATTATTTCTGCGCTGCTTTCTTGGTACCTTTTAAAGTATTTATATTGTACTGTTTGGTACTGTTGTTTTAAACCATTAAATGCAAGTTTTATTGTAATGGTTTTATGGAATGTAATCCACCCTGAGCCTGATGGTGTGGGAAGGGCGGAATAGAAATTGAAACCAACAACTACACAGAGTAAATGGAACTAAAATGTATAGGAGGTGAGCGAAGACAATGAATGAGGACTGCTGTTTTTAGAAGAAGCCACAGCTCTTTGTAACATACAATTCTACTTTCCCCCTCCAACTGTACGCTGGAACCAGTGCAAATCCTCACCACTTCTGCAGCCACTGGTGACTAAATAAGGGACTTGATGTACTTTCCTTTTCAACAGTATTCCTCATCTCCACTCCTAGGTGCAGAAAAGAGATATACACTCATTCAAAATAAAAATAGAATACTGGCTTGGATCCAATGATTTCCTTCCACAAAGTGAGAAGTGTCTCTCTCCAAAGAGGTCTCTTGGCTTAACAAAAGGGAGTCATTGGATCCAACGCACTGCATTTCTACAGCACGTACCACTTGCCGTATTTTTCCACTCGGTGCCATCCTGAGAAGTAGTCTCGATGATTTCTTCTGTAAGGTACTCAAGCAAGCCATCAAATATTTCCAGGAGGTTTCTAATAGACTCCCTATCTCCTTTCACAATGTTCTCACCTTAACAGAAAGCTTTGTTAGTATCTTGGCAAAGAAGGAAAAGACATAGGCACACACTGGGCTGGGGAAGGTGGTACAACCACACAGAGCCAGTTTAGTGTAGTGGTTAAGAGCAGTGGGACTCCAATCTGGAGAACCGGGTTTGATTCCCAACTCTTCCACTTGAAGCCAGCTGGGTGACCTTGGGTCAGTCACAGCTTCTAGGAGCTCTCTCAGCCCCACCCACCTCACAGGGCGTTTGTTGTTGTGGGAATAATGACATACTTTGTAAACTGCTCTGAGTGGGTGTTAAGTCATTCTGAAGGGCAGTATATAAATTGAATGTTAAGTTCTGGGTACCCACCAGTTATATGTGATAGACTGACTTGCAAGTAGTCCAGTGCCAAAGAATCTATGATTGCCTGCAGATTATGAGCATCATCTTCTTGGCATCTAGGTAGAGCTATTAAATCTATAAAAGAATGGAATTGCATTATACTGTCTTTGCTCTATGCTTTACACAGCTTAAACCCCCCAAAATACCAAGTTATTACAATATCCAAGAACAAAACTGCAAAAATCTTTTCACATAAATCTCCATGGAGAGGCATAAATAGCAGTGGACTGATATATGAGAACACCAAATTATTACTTTAGGCAATATATGCAAACATACACTAAAAACTCAGCTTCAAGCAGTACAAGGTTGTTTTCACACACACCCGTTAGCATCTGGAAGATTGCGTGAAACTCATGGCACGATCCCCTTTAATGGCGCGATGACGTCAGAAATCATGCCATTAAACGGGATCGTGCCGGGAAATCACGCTAGGAAGACGCTTCGTGCTGTGAGTTTCACGCGATCTTCTGGAGGCTTTGGGCATGTGAAAGCGGCCCAAGTCTCCACCTTAGGTGCTCAGATTTAGGACTGAGGACCTTCTTTGGATGCCACCATCAGCAAAATACTGACTGATACTAGAAATAAGTGATTAGATCTTAAGTTGCCTTTATGCTTACAGAGAAATCTTTCATTTGTGAAAAGATTAATTCAACTTCTCTTCAGCTAAAAAAAGACACATTCCATAAACAGAAGATTTCTCTGTGGACAGTAAGGCACTCTTGAATCTGACACAAGATCTTTCTGGTGGCATCTCCCATCTATGATTTTCTTCCAAAGATCAGTTTTATTAGCCATTTGGGAAGAGTCATGAAAATATTTTTTTTTATTAGACCTTTGAACTAGGACCTTTGGTTTTTTTTTAAAGTTTTTTATTAGGTGAGTACATACTACAAATAACATTTTTATTTATGTCCTAAATATCAATTTTCCCCCACCCTTTCCCTCCCTCCCTTTTTCTCAGACTTCCAACAGCTTTCCAACCCATATCTTATTCTATTCTGTCTGACAAAGTAGTTGGAAGTGTTGTCCAGTATTTTGGTGTCCTGGAATAAGATACTGTGCCCTGTTTGAGTTAGGCTATGTTCAGCCACTGCTGATTTTTCAGGTTGTCCAAGTCTGCTGTGTCTTTCATGTTCTTTTATTCTTGTCTGGATGCTACGCTTTGTGGTCCCGATGTAAACTTGTCCACAGCTGCAGGGTATACGGTATATGCAGGGTATACGGTATAAAGACAGTAGAGACCCCCCTCACCTCTGCAGGAGTATACCGTATACCCTGCAGCTGTGGACAAGTTTACATCGGGACCACAAAGCGTAGCATCCAGACAAGAATAAAAGAACATGAAAGACACTGCAGACTTGGACAACCTGAAAAATCAGCAGTGGCTGAACATAGCCTAACTCAAACAGGGCACAGTATCTTATTCCAGGACACCAAAATACTGGACAACACTTCCAACTACTTTGTCAGACTGCACAGGGAAGCCATTGAAATTCACAAGCATAAGCAAAACTTCAACAGGAAAGAAGAAACCTTAAGAATGAACAGAGCATGGTTTCCAGTTCTGAAAAACACCAGGCTAACAAAACACTCTATACTCGACAATAGCCCTGCAGAGAAGATTAGCACATCAAGCACCAATCCATATGCAAAAGAACCTCCTCAGGATACAGTGAAGCCTCCCTCCATTAGCATTCCACACCCTGGGAAACTCTTACAGGATGACTCAGCTCAACCCCACCCCTCCTGAGTAGATACAAATGACCTGCCTACATCTTTTCCACACTGTGACACTGAGAGATCTCTGTCTTTTGGTGCTACACCTCTGAAGATGCCAGCCACAGCTGCTGGCGAAACGTCAGGAACTACAATGCCAAGACCACGGCAATACAGCCCAGAAAACCCACAACAACCATCTTGGGAGGTTGATTTTTAAAATCAAAATTGAAGTATTCATTGTATTTTGGATGTTTTGACTGTTTTATGGAATAGCACGGTTGAAAATCTAAAAATAAATATATCAGACCAGTGGTACCATGAACATGCTTCCACAAACAGAGAATTTTTAATTTTTTTTTTTTACAATTTTCTCCTTCTCTCAGCAAAACAGCTGCATATGTGCAGAATAATTCTGATAACAGATTAAATTAACTAAGGTCCAATGTAAAGTTGGAGAGACCAGCAGTTCTAAATCTTTAATTCACTACTGCCCACCAAGTATGCAACATTATAACTGAATGACCCCAAGAAACCAGCAGTCAATTAGGACATAAAGACAGTACTCCAGAGAAACAAATTTAATCAATCTATCAATCAGTTACAGGTAATTAGTTTGAGCATAGCCAAAGGCCTCTTGGGCCTGGGGCTTGTCATCTGTGACCCTGAATGAGCCAAACCACTGCAACCAGCACTTGTTCAACATGATGAAACGTTAAAGTATATGTTTTAAGAAGTATTTTTGCATTTGGTATGTATGCTGTTCTGAATCCCCAGATGGGGGAAAAAGTTAAACAAACGCCTAAAAAATTAAAAAGAATTACTGCGTTGAATACAGTGCTACTTGAGAGTGGCTTTGTGAATTCTAAAAGCATGAGCTATTTCAAAGCTGGTTAGAGTTTAAGACTTATTTTAAGTTCTGGCAACATTATTTGCATTTAGTTATGGGTAAAAGAATTGGGCTTTTAAAACAGATATTATTTAGGATGTTATAAAAAGTCCTTGAAATTAGAATTATGTTGCACATTATGCCCAACGGTAATCCTTACATTACTATATGAAAAGGAGTCTTATTGCACCTTCAAAGCAAACAGGTCTATAATGGAAGAAGCTTTCATAGACTAGAGCTCACTGAATCTTATGGCACTATTACTCTATTGGTCTCTGAAGGTGCCACAGAACACAACTATCCCTCTGGAATATGTCATATAATTCCCTAGATGCACAAGTCTTTGCAGGATGCAAGCAGGCTTACCTGGAACTTTCTCTCCCAGTATTGATTCATAAAGAGAAATAAACACTTTGGCACCGCAGTCAAAGAGGCTAGTAATATGCAGGTCTATGTTACATCTTGACAGAAGATCGTTGGCTACTTCGACCCATTCTGTTAACATAAAAAGGTGAAATGTACAGAAGTACAGAATCTGCTTGCACATTGAAGGATACAGAACCATCTACCAAGGGCTTTTTGGTCGGCACTAATAACAACAGAAATCTATTTTGTTTTCTGGGCAACACTGCCATTCCTCAAGGACTACAGTTATCTTTCTGTACTCTGGTAAGTAAATACATTGGCAGGCTTATTTCTTCAAAGTCAAGCCTGTATCCCTTGATGCACCAGTGTGATTTGCTGTTCTTGTTGGAAAAAATAGCATTTAGGGGCCAACATGAAAACCTTGAGGGGAGGACGGTGAGCGCTTGTGGCTGCAGTCGCCATCCTGCACTCCTAGGGTTGCTAGATGGTTTCTGGCAAAATATTAGATACGGGGAGAGGGGGGGCCCCTTGGTACTCACAGACAGAAAGATCTGCATACGTGTGCTCCTGGTCTCAGTGCAAAGATGTCACTTCTGGAAGTGACATCATCGTGTCACCTGCCTTTCTTCCTTCCCAGGCTCTGCTAGGACAGGAAAGAGACGAGGAGAAGCTTTTCTTCCTTCCCACTCACTGGCCTGGAGGGGAGACGGGCGTAGGAAAGTGAGGCAAAGCCCAAGCCCCACTCTCCTCTCCTTCTTGGCAAGGAGGGCCCCCACTGCCCTCCAGTAGGCTGCTGAATACAGGGGGGAGATGGGAGGAGGTGGGGAGGCAAGTTCATCTTGCTTGCCTTGGCCGTTCCTCCTCCCCTATGCAAAAATACTGTACATTTATATGTCTGATATTTTCTTTGATGTTTTCCCAGGCAATCCAACAAAATCCTGGATTGTCTGGGTAAAAACTGGACACCTGCCAACCCTATGTACTCCACCAGGGCTTTGGGATAGGGTCACGCCTGTGTGTGTGGGGAGAGGAGGTTGGCCTTCTCCTTTGTATGGGCTACGCTGTGCGTTTTGATAGTTCACCTTTTCACTAGTTTGGAGTGGGTTTTTTTTCCAGGCTGGGGACACTTAGGAAGCTGAGTAACTTTTGCCACACTCTGGATCTGCCCCTTTCCCCACTGGTGCAGCAGCTTGAGCCAGCATTGCTGCAAGGCAGTGCCACGACTGTACCTGGCTGGGGCACAGCACCACCAAGCAGTCCACTGGTGCATCCCAGAGATATGTTACCATAGCACCTAGTCCACTCCCTGTGCACTTTCTCTCTCTCTCACACACACACCCCAAGATCCTGCTGCTAGTAACGTAGAGTAAAACTGAAACAAAGGACTAGTGTGAAGTATGTAAGAAAAAGAAACTAAAGCACCATGCATAGCCTGTTAAACTAACTCTTGATTGACTCTATGGGTAACACTGACAAATGAGCTGTGAAAAGCTTTCACAAGCTAAAAAGTCTATAGAGACCTCTGCTATGTGTAAAACTGCTATGCAGAAACCTTAACTGGTATCTCAAGAGTCAAGTAAACAGCTGTCTGACACCAAGAACAGTAAGACTCAAGAAGAGTAAGACTACGGGCAGCCAGTTAACAATCCCATTACTGTGTCCTAGATCCAGAGGAGTTAGCTGTGTTAGTCTGTAGTAGCAAAATCGAAAAGAGTCCAGTAGCACCTTTATGACTAACCAACTTTACTGTAGCATAAGCTTTCGAGAATCACAGTTCTCTTTGTCAGATGCAAGATCGTCACACATCTGATGTCACGCATCTGACGAGGAGAACTGTGATTCTCAAAAGTTTATGCTACAGTAAAGTTGGTTAGTCTTAAAGGTGCTACTGGACTCTTTTCCATTATTGTGTGTTACAGATATTTTCAACTTCTATGAAGTAGTCAAATTATATTGATTTAGAAGTACGCATGGTAAAACACGATTATACAGATTGTACTGCTGACTATTTATACAAGTTATTCTCTTGTTATAACACCTGTATATTGTGTTTTAGAACTTTTATGCTTTTGTGCTACTCACTCCCTTGAGGAAGGCTATTAACTTCCTCCAGAATTGATGAAGATATTCCTTGAAACAGGATTGTTAACCAGCTGCCCGTAGTCTTACTGTTCTTGAGTCGTACTCCTTCAGTAGTTTAACCTATTCCTTCAGTAGTTTAACCTGCTACTCCTTCAGTAGTTTAACCTCTTCCTACTCCCCAAATCTTTTATGTGCTGATCATGTTCAAGTTTACCAGATGTACAAATGTTGCATTTTGGGCATAACTCAATAAGCACGTTTTGGTTGCAAACTCAATGCTGCCTTTTACTAGAAAAGCCCATATATTTGTAGAAAGGGAATATCTTTTCTATTACTGTTCATTCAACCCAGTGGCCTTGAATACATAACTAAACAGCTTCATAGACCTATACTGTTACCTATGTACACCAAACACATTGTACACATTGCTAATTCCTCCTACAGGAATCTCAAAACAATAAAGAAATTCTAATTCAGGGTATCAGATCTTCAGAACCTTGTTCTACATAGGACAAATATCAATGTTTCAGTCTGCACCAAAACGCAAAGCAGACCAACTAGTAAGTGCAACAAACAAACAAACACAAAATTGGCTTTTATGCACAATGGCTGCCCTCTTCAGAGGAAATATGTATGGGGGGGAATTCAACTTTACTTTAAAAACTGTTAAGAAAACAGAGGGTTTGATAACATACACAGTTATTGAAATACTGTTATGGAGGACTGCAGTACCAGGCACACTTACTTGGAAGTAACCCCCACTATTTAAAGTGGGGATTAATTGTGGGGAAATATTATCAGGCCACAAGGCAAAACCATCAGTCCCACACACAGACAAACACTTGGACGGCTGCAGAATTCAATTGGTTTGGTATTAATTTGAGAGATCGTCTGCATCACCCTACCAAAACTTCCCACACACCAAATGCAAAAGTGCAGATGAGTTCTATGAATCAAGAAAAGCAGGAATCGAAATATTTACTGTAATTATTGCTTTAAATTTAGTGTAGTGGTTAAGAGCTCCAGACTCTAATCTGGAGAGCAGGGTTTGATTCCCCACTCCTCCGCTTGAAGCCAGCTGGGTGACCTTGGGCTAGTCACAGCTCTTCTAGAGCTCTCTCAGCCCCACCCACCTCACAGGGTGTTTTGTTGTGGGGATAATGGCATACTTTGTAAACTGCTCTGAGTGGGTGTTAAGCCATTCTGAAGGGCAGTATATAAATTGAATGTTAAGTTCTGGGTACCCACTCTGAGTGGGCATTGCGTTGCCCTGAAGGACGGTATATAAATCAAATGTTGTTATTATTATTATTAAGTAAGAAAGCTCTGGTGGTAAGATGTGCGGCAGAATCATAGCCTACAGGGCTCCCTTAACATCGCTCGCCCAGGATCCAAAGCTAAACTTTTTCAGTCGGGGAGCCGTATTAGCCTAAGACAGCAAAAATTAAATGGGCGGGGGGGGGGGGGCGGCTATGGCAATCAAAAGTCAGAGAAGTTTTCCCCCTCATACCACAGCCTACTCCATCAAAGTGGATTATCGCTTACTGGATTATCGTTTACTAGTCTTTAAAATACCTCAGGACGTTTAAAGCGTGCTGTTTTACACCAGAAATTCACCCCCTCCACACACCCCATTGGCAACAAAATGGAACATAATTAGAAAATGGAGACCCTCAGGAGGGGGGGGGGATGAGCCTCCTCCCTCAGAAACACCCCGCCCACCTTTTTCCTCAGCGCTGTCCATATCCCGTACAGCGGCGGGCGGGCAAACGTCTTTCTACAGCCTGTTCCCACCAAACCAGCCCAACTTGTACAGCCCCTCAAAGGCAGCCCTTGGCGATTTAAACGCCTTAACCGCTCCAGCCTCTGGTGCGTCTTGATTGGCCAACGGCAGGCGGAAAGGGCAGGATTTCCTTTTGCGTGTACATTAAATCTCTCTCTCCCCACCCCCCCCCCCACCCCCCGTCCGCGACGCAGCGGGGCTTGTATTTTGTGAGCGGCGCTGGGGTTTATTTTCAGTCGGGCCTGGTTGCTGTGGCAACGGGAGCAACTGCCCAACGGAAGGAGGGGCGCGTCTCGATGGCGCTGCTCTGCAAAGGCGTCAAGGCGACGTAGACTAGAGCGCGTAATGGAGGCTGCCGGGCGGGAGGGCCGCCTGTTCCAAGCAGCGCGGAGAACCAACGCGCTGTTTTGGATGGCCCGTAAAAGTGTTGGAGCAACGCAAGGAAAACAGAGCCCAGAGGCGGCATTTTCTCTCCTCAACGAATCACGCATTTGAGATGTTTGGGGTTTTTTTTTCCTGGTCTCGGGAAAATATGGTTTCGTCCTAGTCCTGAGCATTGCTTTCTACTATTTAACGCCCCCACCCCTTTATTTTAAGCCTCTGTTTCTATTAATTAACCATTTGAGGGTCTGGCTGAAAATGGGAAAGGCAAAAAAAACAGGTTTTTGAGAAGGGGGTGGAGGGGGGGCGAGTATAGCAATGTGCATTTTGGACAAAGAGTGAGTTGGGTGTTCTTAGGAAAGGAGAAAGAAATCTCTAACATTTCTTTAGCAAAGTCTGTCTTAATCACATACATTTAAAAAGGCTGTAGGAATCAGGAACGTAAAAAGATGACGATATCTTACCTTAATATTGCTCTTTCTAATGGGAGGATACAGGCATGCCACTTCAGAAGTTATACTGAAGCCGGTAAGAATGTATCATAAAATTCTTATTCAGGAGTTGTTTTGTAGGAAGTCTATTGGCTTCGATGTATTGTCGAAGGCTTTCACGGCCCGAGAGCAATGGTTGTTGTGGGTTTCCCAGGCTGTATTGCCGTGGTCTTGGCATTGTAGTTCCTGACGTTTCGCCAGCAGCTGTGACTGGCATCTTCAGAGGTGTAGCACCAAAAGTGCTACAGAGGTGTAGCACCAAAAGGTGCTACACCTCTGAAGATGCCAGTCACAGCTACTGGCGAAACGTCAGGAACTACAATGCCAAGACCACGGCAATACAGCCCGGAAAACCCAAAACAACCATCTATTGGCTTCCATGAAAATATTCCACAACAAGAAACTTGACAATCCAGACTCCTTTAAAAATGTATAATTTTACTAACTTATACGGTGTCTGCAAACATCTGGCGAAGAGAGCTGTGGCTCTCAAAAGCTTATGCTACAATAAAGTTGGTTAAGTGTTAAAGGTGCTACTGGATTCTACTATTTTGCAAACATACCGTGTCTAGTTTTTTTGCATGTTATGAAACTTGTCTGATACTTTGGTTTTTGGATATAACCGTAGTGGGTCCAGTCATATCTGTGTGATAAAAGTAAGTTGAATACTGAATGTATTCTTAAAATGTAAGTGTAGCATTTCTCTCTGACGAAGAAAAACCTGCAATTTATGCATATTGAAAAACAGAGATAAATATAGCAATAAATACATACTTTTTTTTTGCATTGGCTGATGCTTCTTTTTTGTATGAACATAGGATTACATGACTTTCTGTGGTAACTTATAGATCCAGAGGAGTTAGCCGTGTTAGTCTGTAGTAGCAAAATCAAAAAGAGTCCAGTAGCACCTTTAAGACTAACCAACTTTATTGTAGCATAAGCTTTCGAGAATCACAGTTCTCTTCATCAGATGCATGGAGGGCAAAAAGAAACTGGTCAGATATAGAGGAGGAGAGGGGAGGGCGGAGTAGATGCAAACAGCTCCTTCTGATATGGAGTTCCAAACAGCTCCTTCTGATATGGAGATCAGTTTGCTTCTGTTGAGGAAATCAGTTACCTCTGATAATGAGATAACCATTCATAGTCCCTATTCAGTCCCAGCTTGACAGAGTCAAATTTACATATGAATTCCAATTCAGCAGCTTCCCGTTGGATTTTGTTTTTGAAAGGTTTCTGTTGAACTACAGTGACCTTTAAGTCTTTGATGGAATGCCCTGGTAGATTGAAGTGTTCTCCCACTGGTTTCTGGACTTATAATGTGTACTCAGGGCTTTTTTTCAGCAGGAACGCCGTGGAACAGAGTTCTGGAATCTCTTGAAAATGGTCACATGGCTGGTGGCCCCGCCCCCTGATCTCCAGACTGATCTAAACTCCCCTCTGTCTGGAGATCAGGGGGCGGGGCCACCAGCCATGTGACCATTTTCTCCAAGGGCAACCCACTGAGTTCCACCACCTCTTTTCCCAGAAAAAAGCCCTGTGTGTACTAATAGTTGCTGCTTGTAGTGTTGGTTTGTCTACTTTGACCTGCGGCATGGGGAACGGCTGTTAAGTGTTACGCTGTAGCTCTATAAGCGCCACCCAAGATCATTCATGTCCCAAGTCTAAGTGTCACCAATATGACCATAGGTGATGGCTGTTCACTTGACCTGTAACCATGTTTTGCAAGTTTTACTGGAAGGCATAAGTAGAGAAGTACTATTTTGGGTTTGTGGATTAGAATTTTGTTTTTCTCGAAAGGAGACGCACATCTTTAAAGTGTTCTGTTGGAGCTGCATAATTGGGGGTCCCTGTGGATTTTGTATCAAGAG
Source organism: Eublepharis macularius (assembly GCF_028583425.1). NCBI lineage: Eukaryota > Metazoa > Chordata > Lepidosauria > Squamata > Eublepharidae > Eublepharis > Eublepharis macularius. Next base: position 12,911,938 of record NC_072793.1, on the reverse strand, counting down.
GCATAAAGGCCCTTTAGGAAATCTGACTGCTGTACTAATTCAGAGATTTGTGAGTTGTGTTTGTTGTTTTGAATATTCCTTAAGTGCTTAGTTGTGTGGATTGTCTTTGTTGTTCCCTATTATGTCTACTTAATCCTTGTGCTGCCATCTTGTTTCCCGTTGGTTGCACTAATTTTCTATTTAGAAAAGTAGTAATTTTCTACTTGGTAGGCAATGATATTAATATCACAGTTGTATAGAAGCTGTAGTAAGAGGACAGCATACATGTCAAGATACAGCACACGAAACCACACTATTTTCCTTCCACACAATGGCATGGTTTTATGTCACATATCGTTGTGTATGCTTTGTCCGTTTTTCCTTTTATTTATATACAAGTGCAGTACTGATATAATTACCTATCTAGTAGATACAGAGTCAGGATTTTCTGTCTGTGGAGAGGTTTTGTGCACTGTTATTGGTTTGTGTTCTGGTTGAGTGATTGAGACTGTTGAATGATTGAATGATCGAGACTCTGGGAGGAAAGGATTTTCTTGTTTGCTGTTTCTCCTGTTGACCCCCTTTGTGTGGTGCATTGGCTTAATCCAAATTGTTACTGCTTGTGCATTTGACAGAGTGGGGAAATGTGAGTTTGTTGTCTTATATTGGGTATATTACTGTGTGTTACATGCTGTTAAGTTGCTTCTGACTTAATGGCAATGCTATAAATTAATGAACTCCAAATTAACAGACTTGCTCAGATCTTGCTGTGGCTTCCTTTACTGAGTCAAGACATCTCATTCTCGGTCTTCCTCTTTTCCTCCTGCCTTCTACCTTTTCTAGTATTATTGTCTTCTCATGATGTAACCAAAGTACAATATCTTCAGTTTAGTCATTTTAGCTTCCAGGGAGAATTCTGGCTTGATTTGCTCTAGAACTCTCTTATTTTGTCTTTTGGGCCTTCTGTGGTATCTGTAAAACTCCTCCAGCACCACATTTCAAATGAATCAACTTTCTTCCTGTCAGCTTTCTTCTTTGTCTGATTTTCAGATCCATACACAGTAATGGGGAGTACCGTAGTATGAATTATCTGGATCGTGGGCCCTAGCCACACATCCTTAATCATGATGATCTTTTCTAGTTCCTCATGGCTGCCATTCCAAATTTCCTCACATCTCTCCCTATGTTCCACTTCAGCAGCTTTGCACATCTGAACAGGGTCTTCTGCAGGAGCCACCTTGCTTGTGGCAAAATCAACACCTGCCCATACCCATCAGTCTTAGAATTGCTTATGCTCTATTTCAGCATTTCTTCAGCTCTGTATTGGATTTCTGCTGCTTTTAAATCTGCAAATTTGCAAGTATATATTCTTATTACATGTATATTGAAATATTTTTGGAATTGATTGTACTGGCCCACACCGTGTAATCCACCCCGAGTCTCAGTCATTGTAAATACAATCTCAGTAGATTGTAAATAAATGAATAAATATCTTGTGTGCAGTCTCCCATTTGGTTGATGATTGATTGAGCAAAAGGACAATCTTTTAACAATTTCAGTTTCTGCACTGTCAACTTTAAAATTCTGTAATTCCTTGGTAGTCATTACTTTTGTCTTCTTGATTTTCAGGTGTAATCTGGTTTTGATACTTTTTTCATTAACCTTTGTCGTAGTCGTCTCACATATTTGCTATTTTCTGACAGTAGGGTGTATTACTGCTAGGGTTGCCAGTCCATGTTGAGAAATTCCTGGAGATTTGAAGGGTGAAGCCTGGGTAGGGCGGGGTTTGGGGAGGGAAGGGACCTCAGCTGGGTATAATACCATATATAATCCACCTTCCAACTCAGCCATTTTCTCCAGGGGAACTGATTTTTGTCACCTGGAGACCACTTGTAATTCCAGGAGATCTCCAGCCACCCCCTGGAGACTGGCAACCCTAATTACTGCTGTTGCCCAAACATCACTTGCAAGTGACATGTACAAACTGTAAAGTGAAATTGAGAATTATTAAGAAAATTACCAAGAGTCTAGTTCTACCCACTTGCAAATACTATATGTTCTATAGGGCTGTGCTTAAATTCCTTTATGTCAGAAGCTCGAAAGGCATCCATTTTAGCCTGGCCATAAAATTGTGCAGCCTCTAAGTTTTCCACCTTTTGATGCCTTAAACAGTTGAAAAAACAGTGATTTTCAGCAGATGCAGATTTTACCAGCATGGAGATGCCATGATATGGAAAACTTAACCAAGCTGAAATATTATTTGTAGTGCAACTGTTACAGACTAGCCCAGCTGAGAAGGCAGCCCTAGCTATCCATGGATTCAATGATCTTTGGGAATATTACACAGTGGGTTAACAAGTTGTTATGCGTATCTGTCACTTCCCAACCAGGTCCCTGAAAGAAAATTTGTTTCACTTTGTGCCTTTTCCTGCCGAACACTTCCAAAAGACAAGGCACTAGCATTGTGGATCATCTTATTTTGGTTTGTGGTTATAATTTACAATACAACCTCTGAAATACTTAATGTCTGATTCACATATGCATGAACATCATTAAATACTTGAAAGTGAATGCATTAAACCACCTACACTGAAAAGAGCAGCTTTTGAGGTCAGTTAAGGAAACAAGGCTAGTTAACTTGTGTGTCCTGTTGCAGTAACTGATTGAGTAACCTCTTTGCCAAGCACTTTGGAGTTCCTTTATTTGATGTAGTGTATATTCACGGTGAGGTTTTTTTCTGCTGAAGTACTTTGCAATTAAAAATATTTCCCTAAATACCAGTGAGTGGCACTTAATCCCATTGATTTAATGATTTGCTTTATTTTGGCAAAACAAGTATTTGAAATAAAATTGTGGCAACTTTGAAGAGCTTTGAAGAGCTTCTTTCCTTCATTATAAAATCAAATATAGGAACTCTTTAACAGTTTTGTTGTTATTGAACAGTCTCGTTTTTAAATGTATCATTAAACAAAAGGTCTGTTCTACCCATGACGGTGCCAGGCAAACGGAAAATATCCGCCCCCCTCCAGTTTCCACAGAGGGCTGAAACGCGCCCCCCCCCAGAGAAACGAATCGTTCTCTGCGCAGGCGCGGAGAGCTAGATGGCTTCTTGGTTGTGGCGGGCGAGAAAAAAGAAAGTCACGGGCGGTGGAGGAAGGGCGGTTGTGGCGGCCGCCGCGCGCGCGGGGCTGAGCTCAGGGAGCGTGCGCGGCTGTAAAGAATGAAGACAAGCGGGACTGGGAAGGGCGCTTCCGTTTGTTCCTGAAGGAGGCGGGAAGCTCCTGTGCCGGCCGGCCGGCGGCCCACAACAGAAAGGCCCAGCCGTAGCCCCGCCTCTTCTCCGGCGAAGAGAATTTTCGCCCCCTCCGCCCGCGCCTACAACAGAGGGCGGGGGCGGGCCTTTCGATGACGTCACGAACCGGCTTCCCAGCATTCGCGGCGGCGCCGGGTATATAACCGGCATCTGGCCGGCCGGCACTCCCCATTTAGTCGCCCTCGTCATCGGCTTCGCATCTGTTTCAGGTCGTCGTCGTCCCGCCATCGTTGCCGAGACCGCCTTGATCGTCGTTATCACAATGCCTGGGTATTCCAGTGAGAGGGACCGCGGGTGAGCCGCGGGGCTCAGCTAGCTCGGCTCGCGCGGGGTCTTTTTTTCGGGGGCGCGCGGGGTGGGGGTCGTGGTTAAAATGGCGGCGGAGGCAGAGCCAGGCTTTCCCCGCGTCTTTGTTCTGCGGCCGCCGCTGAGAAAGACTGCGGCGGAGGGGGGGGGGCGGGGGGCGCTGTGTGAGGATCCTCCTAACGGCGGCCGGGGGGGGGCTTCGGGGCCGCTCCCCACTAAGTCGGCGTCGTTGAGAGAGAAACCGCGTCGAAGCGCCTCTGGGGGGGGCTGTGGGTGGGGAAGGGCCGCCGCGCGAAGCCGCCGCCGCCGCCTCTGCTCGGGTTCTCGCCCGAAAACCGGCTTCCATTTGCCTTTTGTCTCGTCCGGGCGGATGTTCGTGGCTGGCCCCGCCATGCGGCGGCTGAAGGAAAATCAAAATGCCGGCGGCGGCGGCTGCCTTTGTTCCTTCCTCCCTCCCTCCCCGGTCCCCCCCCCCCACCTCACCCCGCCCGCGCTTCTCCTTATCCCCGCCCAGGAGTTAAAATGGTCGCGCCGGCCAGAAAATGTGGCGTAGACGCAAAAGACAAAGGGAAGCGCCGCAGCCCCCCGGCCGGGTCTCCTCGGCGTGCGGAGCGGCGGCGCCTGGGCCCGCGCTCCTTGGGGGGGGGGGGGAGACGGCAGGCTGCGAGGCCAGGGGCCCCTCGGCGACCCGCAAGCTTTTCCGGGCGAGAGCTTCCGAGAGAGGCAGCGCTCCCTTCCTCGGAGGCTGGGCTCTGCCTAACGTCGGGAAGCGCATCCCCCGGAAAACCTGGCGGCTCTCCGAGGCGCCGCTGGGCTCAACCCCGGCTGTTCCGTGCCAGACCCGCGCGGCGGCCCGCCCTTCTTTACGGCTTTAAAGCCGTATGGAAACTGCCAGGGCAGGCTACGTTTTAAAAATAATAATAATAATAATAATTGAAGGGGAGCAATAGTTGCGTGGAAAAGGAAGCTTACCGGAACCGTGTCGGTTTCATAATCGTCCCCACCCCTTCGGGAATATGATGCAGAAGGGGCGTGCCCTGCGATTAATTGGGAAGTTTTGTTTTTGCGCAGAGGAGTCCGTGTTGATCGGCTTGCAGACACGTGTTTAGATGCCTGCCTGCCTCTTAAAAGTCTAGGATGGTGCTGTGAAGGGGGGTGGGCCTTGCAAAAACGGGTGAAATTGACACAGCCGCTGTTTAAGCTTGATGTTCAGTTGAGTGTCTTGAAATGTACAATTTGCCTTCGCAGCTTTGGTGGCCCTCGTTTTGGAGGAAGTAGAGGGGGAGCATTAGGTGGAAAGAAGTTTGGAAACCCTGGCGAAAAGCTTACAAAGAAAAAATGGAATTTAGATGAGCTTCCCAAATTTGAGAAGAACTTCTACCAGGAACATCCTGATGTGGCAAGGCGTGCTATGGTATGAATGGTTTCTTGTATCTGGTCTTACTCAGGTTTTTACAGTATTAAAATATGCTGAAACCATAACTTTGCTGTAGCCTGTTATCATGATAATATCCGTTACAGGAATAGTATTGATTTTTGTAGCTAATGTGGGATTATTGTAGTGGTACTGAATTTAGGCTGTTCACATGGACTTAAGCGGCTTTTACTTTCCTTGCAGCAAGAGATAGAACAATACAGAGCAAGCAAAGAAATCACAGTTAAAGGCCATAACTGTCCAAAGCCAGTCATGAACTTTTATGAAGCTAACTTTCCTGGTAAGTAGGACTACTATTGGGAATAAAATTCAACTTTGTTAATATGGGTCGAGCTTAATTAATTCATTTTTGTTTTGTAGCAAATGTTATGGAGGTGATTCAGAGACAGAACTTTACTGAACCAACTGCTATTCAGGCACAAGGTTGGCCTGTTGCATTGAGTGGACTGGATATGGTTGGTGTAGCACAAACAGGATCAGGGAAAACACTTTCTGTAAGTAACTGTTAGATATACCAGAAAAAGAATTAACTTTAAAGTGTGGTGCCAATATGACTTGTATTTTCATTTTCTCAACAGTATCTGTTGCCTGCCATAGTTCATATAAATCATCAGCCATTCCTAGAGCGAGGAGATGGGCCTATTGTAAGTGTTGACATTGTGAAACGTAAATTTCCTTTCATATGTCATTTTTTAATATTAACTATATAATTATCAGTAATCTTTTAGACTCTGTAGGATGCATTTTTTTAATCTATCTTAGCTTTTTACTAGCAGTTGTAGAAATAAGGATGTAGTTTTGGATCTAGTAGAAGTTCCCCTGTCCCTCTGCAAATTCCTGACTCCCCCCATTCTCATTCTGGTGATTCCCCCCCCCCTTCCTGGCAGCCTTTCAGAGGCACAAAACAAGATGAGGGGAGGCAAGGAAGCTGTGCGGAAATCTCTTCTTTCTTGGAAATTACTGGTAGATCCAAACCATGGGTCTCAATGCTAAATGCTATTACTGAAATATAAAAGAAACAAGAAAAAATGGTTGCTTCAGAGTAAAATCCCTTGTTTGTGTATGTGTGGTGACTGAATATGTCAAATATGAATTAACACTGAGTGCTCCAGAGTACAGTTTTACTCTATATTTGAATTTCTGTTCATAGTGTCTGGTGCTGGCACCAACTCGAGAATTGGCTCAGCAAGTGCAGCAGGTGGCTGCAGAATACGGGAGAGCCTGCCGTTTGAAGTCTACTTGTATTTATGGAGGCGCTCCCAAGGGACCACAAATACGCGACCTGGAAAGAGGTATATGTCAGTGTATAGGCAGGCAGTAGTCTCCAGTTAGATGTTAAGTTTGAGCATGATAGATATACACTGTGGAGAGTCCAAAAACACTTGGAGAAATGGCCTTTATATTTTATCTTTGCTTCAGGTGTGGAAATTTGCATTGCAACACCTGGAAGACTCATAGATTTTTTGGAAGCTGGAAAGACTAATCTCAGGAGATGTACTTACCTTGTCCTTGATGAAGCAGACCGGATGCTTGATATGGGATTTGAACCTCAGATCCGAAAAATTGTGGAACAGATTAGAGTAAGTGTAGATGGTAACATATCACTTGACATACCAAGAGAATTGGAGTAACCATATTTTGGCACTTAATACTTCCCCTGTTAGAATATTCATGTTTTCAAACTTGTTGGGGGAAGGGGCTAAAGTGCCTTTAGTAATTGGTTGACCTTGAACCTCAGCCTAACCTACTTCGCAGGGTTGTTGTGGGAATTAAATAGAAGAGAGGAGAGCGATGTAAGCCACCTTGGGTTTCCATTGGGTGGAAAAGGTGGGATGTAAGTAAATAATGTCAACTTCTTTTTAGCCTGACAGACAGACTCTGATGTGGAGTGCAACATGGCCTAAGGAAGTGAGGCAGCTTGCAGAGGACTTCTTAAAAGAATATGTTCATATCAACATTGGCGCACTGGAGCTGAGTGCAAACCACAACATTCTGCAGATAGTGGATGTGTGTCACGATGTAGAGAAGGATGATAAGTAAGTAATGGTGGAGTGGCTTGCTTTCACTTCAGAGGATGAGGCATAGTTGAAATGTGCTTATAAAACTGCTGCTGTGGCATTATGGTTAAGTGGTTGGGTTGCAAGTCACACTCCGCAGGTTTGAATCCCACTACTGCTGTGAGCTCTGCAGGTAGCCTTGGGTAAGCCACTCCTCTCCGCCCCAGCTCCCCTGCGATTATTGTGGGGATAATAACACAACTGATTTTGTTAACTGCTTTGAGTGAGGCACTGATTTGTTTATGGAAATGTCCTTGATACTGACTGTACTAATCTCACACCATGTAATCCGCCTTGAGTCTCAGTGAGAAACGCGGACTATAAATGACATAAATATATAAGTAAAAGTGGTATATAAGCACAGTTGTTATTATAGTTAGAGATCTTGGTACAATTTACAGAGTGCTTACCTTGAGTCTTAAATTATAATAGTATATGACAAAGTTGCACACAGCAAAACTCATTCTTCTGACTGGGCTGTTTTTCTTTGTAAAAGGCTTATTCGGTTGATGGAGGAAATTATGAGTGAGAAAGAAAACAAGACAATTGTGTTTGTGGAGACCAAAAGAAGATGTGATGACCTTACTAGAAAGATGAGGAGAGATGGGTAAAAGCTTTCCCCAGTGACATAATCTTATTTTGTTACTTCAATATATTGTGCAATCTTACATGTGTAGTATGTTCTGATTTGGTGATCCTGTCTTCAGCTGCGCAACTTCAGTTGCTGTGTTGCAGTCCTAAGGATACAGATATTGTAGGGCAATTTTTTCATATCCCCAAATCCCCTTACTACAATTGTGGTGAAGGGAGTTACTGGCGCCCAACTATTGTTCTATTCAAAGGGCTAAGTGAAATTTCTAGACTTGATTTCTGAGGCAAGATACCACGTGGTAATCATACCTCAGCATGAAAACATCCTAGATTATTTAATTCCCAGTGGTTTGTGTAGCTAATGACTTGAAGGTTTGTTTATATGAGGTTAAATATAATTTCAGGTGGCCGGCAATGGGTATCCATGGTGACAAAAGTCAGCAGGAGCGAGACTGGGTTCTAAATGGTGAGTGATTGGGACTGATTGCTTTTCAAATGGGTGGCTGTTCTGCCAAATGTTGAATATAAAATTAATTGGTTTGTCTTTGCAGAATTCAAACACGGGAAGGCTCCTATCCTGATTGCCACAGATGTTGCTTCCAGAGGTCTAGGTTAGTACATCTCTAGTGTTGGGTAATACATTTAATTTAAAGAAAGTACATTGCTTTCTTTAACCTCTGCATTTTTCTAAGTTTTTTCACATAAAGGTGCAGTCTTTGTGGCAAGGCCTAGGCATGACAATCGGAGGACTCGAGGGGGATGGAGGACTAGTGGAAGTGATCGTCTGGACGCTTCCAGTCCAATAGAGAGGTGAAAGTTGAGCATTGTGTGCCAGTAATCTTCAAAAGGCAAAGACTAAAACTACGACCCTATAAACTGTTCTCTCATGAAATGGTAGCTTCATTCACAGTTCACTTTTGCCTGGTTATTTCCACTGTTCTATGATTTGCATGAATGCCATGGTGCACTGCTGTCTCTAGTTTGTGTGCATTCTGTTTGCTGTGGTCCGTGAGTCTTTGGATTTCAGTGAGTTTGCTGAAATGTCGAAGAATAATTAAACTACAGTGGTCTCTGATTTTTTTTCCCCAACCCTTGAAATGGAGAGAGCAGCTTTAAAATGTACTGAGCCTTGTACAAATTGGTGAGTACTGGCACATGAAATTTGAAAGTCCACCTCTCATTTACAAGTTGGGGTGGGAAAGCAGTGGCTTTTTCAAACCTGGAGTTCCTCCGTCAACTATACCCTAACCGTCATGTCAAGACCTGCCAGAGAGAGAGACACTCAAGTGAACGCTGGCTTCTTGGAAGCGCTTGCCTAGACGAGACACAGTGCATGAAAACAACTTTATTGACCTTTCGGGGACAGGTATGTTTTTCTTGCAGCTGCGGTTGAAAGGTCTTGGCAAGACAAGCAGTGTGGCCATCTTTTAGAGCTTCTGGTGTGTGGCAAGACCTCATTTTTATGTGGAGGTCCTTGGGAGCACATGAAGAGGCTACTGTGAACTTAGTGGTCCTACTGCAAGAAGCATTCAGATGTCACTTGACTTGTAGGGCATTCTGTGGTAAGGCTTTAGATCAATGGGGTGAATTACTAAGAAGTTCAGAGGCAGTATGCATCTTTGTTCTCAGGAACCCTTTTTTTTTCTTTTTTTGAAGGAATAGATAATTAACATTCTTTGCAGCAGTTAGCATCTTACAGCTATTATTGTCTAACTTGCTTTTTCATCTGGCTGTTGTGGTGTGCAAAATTGTGTACATTGCTTTTGCTGCACTGCAACACTTTACAGATGTGGAAGATGTGAAATTTGTCATCAATTATGACTACCCTAACTCCTCTGAGGACTATATCCACCGAATTGGACGAACTGCCCGCAGCACCAAAACAGGCACAGCATACACATTCTTTACACCTAATAACATTAAGCAAGTAAGCGACCTCATCTCTGTACTTCGAGAGGCTAATCAAGCAATCAACCCCAAATTGCTCCAGTTGGTTGAAGACAGAGGTTCAGGTAACTGTTACATTTATTAATGCCACTTTAGCTCTAGGGGTGTCCCTAACCTTTTTTTGAGCTTATGGCCACATTTGGAATTTTGACATTGGTGATATGTCAGCCACAAAGTGGCTGCTGCAGGAGGCAGAACTACACATGTAGAGGAAGCCCAAGTGCAGAGGATAAGAGGAGTAGTTTTAAAAAATACTGGGACCCAGGAGTGTGAGAGAGAATAAAACCAAACACTGCATTGGCAGCTGCCACCAAAAAATGTTAACTTTGGTCAGGCCTGGCTAGGGGATTCTCTCCACTTCATCCAACGCGGTTGTATGAGTTAAAGGTCTTTATTCAGATAAAACTCCCTAGAAGTGCACTAATACATAGAGAGTGGCTGAAATGCTGAAGCAAAGTCTTCCCCAAGAGGTGATACCCTCAATCCCCTCCCCCCAGTTCAAACAAGTCATTTGAAGTCAGCAAAAGTCCTGAAAAAGCTGCAAAGCTTAATTTCCCAAGGTGGTTTCCCAGACTGATAACACCTCTTTGCAAAGCGCAACCAAGATATAGTGAAAGAAGCAAGTTACACTACAGGAAGAAAGCTGCCCACCAAGTAGATATGCATTCACAGTTACGGCAGGCAGGCCGGCTTGCCTGCCTGACAACTTTAATCAGCACAATTAAATCTCCAGTGGCCAATCAAAAGCTCTGCTGGTCAAGAGTGCCACTGGCCCCACCCACTTTCTAAAAATACTTGATGGCCACCAGGAAAGGTTTCAGCAGATGTCATTGTGCCCACGGGCACCCCTGAGCTATTAGCTATTAAATAGACTGCCTTTTCCATCAATTTTTTTGGGTGAACACTGCAGGCTGATCCTGCACTGGGCAGGGGGTTGGACTAGATGGTCTGTATGGCCCCTTCCAACTCTTATGTATCTATGAAATAGTTACTAAGCTTTTCTGCAATTTTATCAAACAAGTTGAAAGCTATAATTTAACTATTTAATTTGAGTTGGGGTTGGAATTCAACAAATCTAATCATAAACTTTAAGCTTTTGGAAGAGGAGACAGATTTTCTGTGCTGCTGTGTTCGTGCCATGATTGGTAATGTTTCTAGCTGTCGGCAATCTGCTTCCTAATCTTTCCTTTAATCTTCATAGGTCGTTCCAGAGGTGACCGACGTGACAGATATTCAGCGGGCAAAAGAGGTGGATTTGGTTTTAGAGAGAGGGAAAACTTTGAAAGAACCTATGGTGCAGTGGGCAAGAGAGACTTCGGTGCAAAAGCTCAGAATGGTGGCTATGGTGCTCAAGGTTTTGGTAATGGAACTGCTTTTGGAAACAACTTTGGAGCAGCTGGCATGCAGGGTGGCTTCAGGGCTGGCACTCCAGCTTACCAGAATGGCTATGACCAACAGTATGGAAATAACATGGCAAACATGCACGGTGCAATGAACCAGCAGCAGTATGCATACCCGGCAACTGGCGCCACACCCATGATAGGTTATCCAATGCCAGCAAATTATACCCAATAACTTAGAAGTATATTTAAGTGTCTTGTTTTTTTTCATAATTGCTCTTTATATTGTGTGTTACTGAGACAGGATAGTTATTTAAAATCTTATGGAACATGCAGCAGCGTCTGCAGTGCAGCAGTAATTATGGTGCACTTTTCCGCTATTTAAGTTGAATATTCTCTACATTCCTGAAACGATTTTTAGTTTTTTGTACTAGAAAATGCAGGCAGTGTTTTCACAAAGTAAATGTACAGTGATTTGAAATACATCAAGTGGGGGCAGCGCATGGCCTTCCAATAAAGATATTTGAAAACTGAATGTGCTGGGTCTTCAGTGCTATGGAGTATGTGAAAGAAAATCTAGTAAAACTACACTCCTGTAACGATCGTGGCAAATTAAGCAGGTTTGTGCCTGCAGGAGGACAAAATATTCTAAAGATTGTGTTTAGTAGGAAAAGGATAATGCGGTGGGGTTAGGGACCCTGCTCATGGTTTCTGTTCATGTTTGTACAACATAAATAATCATCAGCATAGACTGTATTTCAGTTAGTGGACTTCCTTACAAAACTCCCAATAGCAGCTTTCCGTTGACTAAAAATTACAATGTATTCAATAGGCAAAGAAATAATAAGATGGAACAGAGCTGTAAGTGTGCTGATGAAATTCTCTTCTCCCCATCCCTATAAAATCCCAGAGTGATGCTCCTCAGATTTACTTCAATATATCGAAGTCAGCAGCAGCAGCCTTAAAATACTAACTAAAACAAGCCATGATCCCAAGCCATGATCACCTGTGCTGAATTTACCATTAGGTTTGGTTTACATGCTGCTTCAGTTCTGAAAATTCAGGAAGAAGAGACTCTCGGTGTCTTCAAAAAGGCAGATTCTTCATGGGATAGTTTGCCATTGTTGGGTTCAGTACTCAAAAAAAGCAGCCCCCCCAGTACAGGGAGTGGCTATGTTGATACTGGTGTAGAATAGCAACTGCTTCTGTTCATGAATGTGGACTTATTTTGCATCAATTCTTCAGAATATGCTTTTTGTAGATGTCCAGGGCTTTTTTTCAGGTGGAATGGCGTTTTGGAACCTCTTGAAAATGGTCACATGGCTGGTGGCCCCGCCCCCTGATCTCCAGACAGGAGTTTAGATTGTAATCTCAACTCCTGTCTGGAGATCAGGGGGCGGGGCCACCAGCCATGTGACCATTTTCTCTGAGGGCAACCCACCTAGTTCCACCGCCTCTTTCCCCCCCAAAAAAGCCCTGTAGATATCCAACTAGATTGTGTTTCAGAATGAGCATTAAAGGAACAGTTTTACAGATCTATGTTGCTAGTGTTTGAGATGCTGCACCTCCCATGTAAGTATCTGTTTAAGCAGTTGAATCAGAGGACCTTAACACTGCTGTTAAATCAGGCCAAATCTCTTGTGTTTGAGCTAGTGTATCACCCTTTAGTTTAAAATCTGAAGCTACATAACGTTGCATCATTACATTTTTTTGCTCTGGTGATGAATGCCACTAGACATACCTATCAGCTTCTTTTTTGTATATAATTATTCTAATTGTCACTTGAGTAGCAATACTTGATCAATAATCACCCTCTTGGTGATTATTGTAGTTACTTAGCTTTCTTCATTAATGCACAGATTTAAAACAGTTTTAAGCATTAGATATAATTTGAAATTGTAACCTTACTAACAGTGCTGCTTTTAAAGTTTGCTATACTATATTGCTTTTAGAGTCCTGCTTGAGGCAACATGTAAATCCTCTAAACTCTCAGGCTGGCTTAGGAAGGGTTGACAATTAGAAATCTAGTACTGTAGTGCCAACTGCTGAGCAGAAACCTGTTCAACTGTTGCTACGTCTTAGCGGTTCAGTTAAGGGTTTTCTCCCTGAACCAAATGCTGTCCTGGATTTGGGCTTTCTCCCCGAACCAAATTCCCAGCATACATTCAGCTCCAGATACATCAGATTATAAAAGGGTAGTGTCCTGAACTGCAATGGAGGGTAGAGAAGACTGATCCAAAATAACTTGGATCATTGGTACACCTCATGAAGCAATTCAGCCGTGTTCTTCCTCTCACTCCGTTGATGCTCAGCCTATACTCTGGCTTCTGAGCAATGATGATACGCTCAGTCATAATCAGCTGTGAGTTAATGCTTTTTTGTGTCTGGAAAATCCCCTAATTATACAGAAATTTCCCATCTAGATTTTACTGCCCTGCTGCTGAGCCCAGATGCATCAAATTCATTACTGAAAGTGTTCATACTGTATCTTGCGGGCATTTCCTATTTGCTTCCTATGCAATTTTCAGAGTATCTTTGACAATGTTTTGGGAGATAAACACTTCTCTTCTTTAAAGTTTTTTTTTTTTAAATAAATTTATTATTGTAACATACAAAAAGGTTTTCTTTTAAACTCCCAATACCCCCAACCCTAGAAGATAATGCCTGATAATATGAGGCTATTGCAGAATCCCAGGTATCAAATCCGTGTGCACAAAGTATCACTTGGCTAATAATTTCTTCAAGTATTTGTGGTTGGTAAGCTGCTTCTTAAGTGTATGGGACAGAAACACAAACATACTGATTTTCTTTAGCTTCAAAGTGTTACATATCATAATTTTGACCCAGTGACTTCATAACTACTGCCTTTTGATGTCCCAGTCTGTCACAGGGTGGATTCTGAAGTGTGGCAAATCACCCATAATAGGATTGTTGTGATTCACTAGAACATGGCGGATTTTTTCCCCTTCAAAATGGCTTAATACTGCTTCACTGCAAGCTCCACCTAATGGAAGGAGGTTATATCTATGCTTTAGCAAATGCTGCATGATGGAAATTTCCACTGGCTTGCTGATGAGTCAGGCTGTGCCAGAACAGAACTGGTAGCATTGGCAGAACAAAACACACCATTTTAAATTTAGTTTACTGATCAGTAACAATTCAGGGGCAATAGGACAACGGGATTCATCCTTGATCAGAAGTCCTTACTATTAAACCTACATTTTTCAAAACCAAATGTGTAGGTATGTTATGTGCAGTGTCCTGTCTAGGCAGTGTTTCAGTTTTCAATATTAGAACCATCTGCTTCCAAAAATCACAGTTAATATCTTTGTGGAAAAAATGCAATGCATATAAATTCACCTGATTAATTTTCATATACACTTAGTATACTTTGGCATTTGTGTTAAATGTAATTGTTAAAGCAATAGAATGCAGCCCAGTTAGAAAATGCAAATGTCTTTTCAGTCCTGCATGCCTACTAGAGTGTGGCCCTAGAGCGGAAATTCAGATCTGAACCTTTTTTTAAAAGAAGTTGTATTTAACAATACACTGAAATTGCATTTATGTACCCCATTGCATTGTTTAAATGTTCTTGAAATTGTATTAACAGTAATCTGTCATGAGTCTTGGTGAGACAGCCGGACTATAGATAACAAAAAAAAGTGGTGGTTGATGTGCATCTTTCCTGCCTCCCCTCAACCTTGCAGTGTCTTGAGACCCAAAATTTATGCAGGTGGTGGCAAGATCCATATGTACAAAAAGCTGAGTTCTGAGGAGGGAAAACCAGGTGAAATTGTTCCCATTTTAGTTTTACCCAGCAGTACCTCTTGCCTCAATAAAAGTTATGTTGATAGAGGAAAGAAGATGGAGTGATTTTGTCCAGTTCTTCCTCTTCACTGCAGCCTCATGGGTTTTGTGAAGGTCTCTCTGTTGGGAGTCTTTTGGTGTTATGTTCCTAGTCCTCTGTGGCTGACCATTCTCCCCTGGCTAGTACAAGTCCCCCTCTCCCACAGATTGCGTCTGAGCTTCCACTCACATTCAAAAGAATATGTACAAGATTATGCTACTATATCCACAATCAGTACCTTGTATTGTCGAAGGCTTTCACGGCCGGAGAACGATGGTTGTTGTGGGTTTTCCGGGCTGTATTGCCGTGGTCTTGGCATTGTAGTTCCTGACATTTCGCCAGCAGCTGTGGCTGGCATCTTCAGAGGTGTAGCACCAAAAGACAGGTGGTGCTACACCTCTGAAGATGCCAGCCACAGCTGCTGGCGAAACGTCAGGAACTACAATGCCAAGACCACGGCAATACAGCCCGGAAAACCCACAACAACCAACAATCAGTACCTTGTCCAAGGATGCCCTAGATCCTCAGAAATTTTTAATTTGCCCCTTCTTTTCAACCCTACTTCTTAAATTATTTCTCCTTGAATGGCCACTTTGAATCCCATGGCTTTCAGTTCCATCTCTAGAGCGGTTATACCTAATTCTATATCATATGCCTCTCCACTTGTATATCACTGCTTGCAATTGCAAGCCTGGAGTAATGTGGCATGATTTATGTGCAGTGCCCTTAAAGGCAAATTGGAAACCTCGATACAAAATAAATGTATGCTATGAGCAAGCTGTTTAAGTGTGTTGCATCTACACTGGTTACCTATTTGGGGACTCAATTCAGCAGATTGGGTTTTACCTTTAAAGCCCTTCACAGCCTGAGATCCCTTGGGTTCCTCATGCCAACATCTCATTGTCCCATCCCCTGGATGGTTAGGTCAGTATCTTTTTCTGGCTTTTCCTGCAGTGGCCTCAGCTTTATGGAATAGGCTCCCAGTAGATGACAGCATCATAACTATCTTTCTGGACTTCAGGAGGATATCCAAGGCAGTTTTATTTAGGGGGTAGGTAAAAGATAAGAGCCCTGTGGCGCAGAGTGGTAAGCGGCAGC
The DNA here is from genome assembly GCF_028583425.1 of Eublepharis macularius. Taxonomy (NCBI): domain Eukaryota; kingdom Metazoa; phylum Chordata; class Lepidosauria; order Squamata; family Eublepharidae; genus Eublepharis; species Eublepharis macularius. The sequence continues at coordinate 12,896,025 of NC_072793.1, read as the reverse complement.
ACTGCAGCCCAAGCTCTGCTCACGACCTGAGTTTGATCCTGGTGGAAGCCGGGTTCAGGTAGCCGGCTCAAGGTTGACTCAGCCTTCCATCCTCCTGAGGTCAGTAAAATGAGTACCCAGTTTCCTGGGGGTAAAGTGTAGATGACTGGGAGCCAAACTACAAGTGACGCCTGACACAGGTTGGACACTTGTCAGCTTCCCTCCAGTTTTGATGGGAAATGTAGGCAGCTTGGCGGAATGTTGGACAAGTGACAGTTGAAAAGTCCACTGGACAGCAGTCGGAGAGCCAAGCTGCAAGACCAGGACACCTACGTTTCCCATCAAAACTTGAGGGAAGCTGACAAGCGTCCAACTGGTGTCAGGCATCACTTGTAGTTTGGCTCTACGGAAGGCAATGGCAAACCACCCCATAACAAAAAGTCTGCCAAGAAAACGTCATGATGCGATGTTCCCCCATGGGTCAGTAATGAGTTGACTCCACAGGGAGCTACCTTTTATTTAGGGGGAGCTTTTGGTTAATGGCAGTTGTAATCTTTTTGTTGGTATGGTGGTTTTACTTGATGTGATGTTAAATAGTTTAAATTTTCCCCATTGCTCAAAGCAGGGTTACAACAAAAATCAAAAGTTTAAAAGAAAACTAGAAGCCTGACATTACAATACTAACAAAAGGGAAACCAAGTCAGGGAAGAATCTTACAATACAGTCAGAACTTAATGAAACAAGGCAGTTTTTCTTTAATCAAATTCCAGGATTTGAAAATTGTACAATTAAAACAATAACACTCAGGTACAATATATATAAATATGGTCAAAATGCATTTGGTTACATGTGTATGTAACAGATCCTGGTAATTTTTAAGATGCCTATAAATGTATAATAAATATCCCCACGTGCATGGGTGAAATCAAGTATTTCTACACAAGGAGAAGATATGCAACCTTCCTGGTTTTAAACAACTTTATAAATGCTTTCTGCACAGAGAAATAAATTGACCTGCATTACCATCCCCATCTTGTACGGGCAAGAAATGAGGCTGGGAGATCGTGCCATATTGTAGGGTGGGGGCTGAGCCACATATAACTTGCAATCGGGGCTTTTTTTCAGCAGGAACGCGGTGGAACGGAGTTCCGGCACCTCTTGAAAACGGTCACATGGCCGGTGGCCCCGCCCCCTGATCTCCAGACAAAGGGGACTTTAGATTGCCTCTGCGCAGCTCCGGCGCGGAGGGCAATCTAAACTCCCCTCTGTCTGGAGATCAGGGGGCGGGGCCACCAGCCATGTGACCATTTTCACTGTGGGCAATTTAAACTTTAAAAAACTCCCCCCTTGTTCCAGCTGACCCAAAGTGACATCATTGTGCGGTCCTGAGTTCCACCACCTCTTTTCCCAGAAAAAAAGCCCTGCTTGCAATATAGTTTTGTGATGTTATATTCTAATATTGCAGTCTTGATGGAGAATTTAAGCTAAGTGACATTACAGCCCTGTAATGGATTTATTCATTTATAGCCTGACTGTTTCACTGATGTGGATTACAAAATAAAAAAACAATCTAGACAGCATATGATATCCAATAATGCAATAGGAACAAGAATACTACAATGCAATCCACTATTAATACCCTTGAGGTGTGTGTTAACCTCATAGTATTCAAGAGGAGCGACTTACACTAACTGTAATATATTGATGTTATCCTGCTGTTTACGTTTTAGCAGGAGTAAGGATGAAAGAGTAAGGGGCCTCAAGGTTATAGGTCATCAGTTTAAAACTCTCCAATAATGTCTTTAATATGATCTTGATGTCTGTGGGTGAAATCCATAATCAAAGTTACAGGATGTTTATTACCCACACGTGTTAGCTAGAGGCAAGCAGGCAAACAGAATAATTTTGTAGTGGGATAATAGTCTTTTTGCTAACACTATCCACGAACCTAAGCAATGCAATCTTATGCAGAATTACTCCAGTCTAAGACCATTACAGCTGTGACCTACATAGCACAGAGGAGCCTGATCTTGTCAGACCTCATGAAGCTAAGCAGAGTCAGCCTTGGTCACTACTTGGATGGGAGACCTGCAACGAAGACCAGGGTTGCAGAGGCAGGCAATGGAAAACCACCTGTGTTACTCTCTTGCCATGGAAACCCCTTCAGGCGTTGCCATATGTCGACTATGACTTGAGGACAAGTTTTCATTTCAAAGCCACTAAAACCAATGCAGAGCATTGAAGTGCAGCATCGATCTCCTGCAATACACCGAGCGCGAAGCAATTAGGATTCCCAGAACGGAAATCGTATTAGTCTGTTACATTAAAGTTAAAATGTGGCATTTTAAAGACTAAGAAAAAAATTATTTTCGCGTAATCGCTTGTGGACTAGAGCCTTAACCCACGAGCAAAGCCTTGTTCGTCTTTAAGATACAAAACAACATAGGGCCAAACATCCAGCCTTGTAGGTTGATCGCGGACTGAACGCGGCCAGAGTTGGTAATGTCATGCAAAGAGATGTCATTTATAGTCTGCCTTTCTCACTGAGACTCGAGGCAGATTACACAGTATGAGGTTAATACAATCTGTATCAAGTACATTTCAATACAATACCATAAGGTGAACAGATGCAAGTTTAAAGGACATAGCATTAGCAAGGATCCAAGAGAGAGTAGAAAAAATACTGGAGCAAAACATAATCACTTCTAGGGCTAACATTAGACAGCATGGAGCGCTGGTTGTACTACGTAGGAGGGGAGGACTTCAGCCGAGTAAAATAGCACCGTGCTCAGCTGCCATGTTTCTCCTGGGAAACCATAGCCTGGAAATCAGCTACAATTCCCGGAGATTTCCAGGTCCCACCTGGAGATTGGCAACCTGCGGCACCTCTGTTGCGCATTCTGCGCTATCAACGAGGGTTTTCGGGTGGGAACCGGAAGCTCATTGCTGCGTGCCTGTTTGTCCGTCTCTCTCGTCGCTTTGGAAAGAGGGTGGTTATGTCGTCCTTAGCATGGAAACTCCGCCGGTTTCCATGGAAACGAGAGGAATTAGCGGTGTCTGCGTTCAAGCGAGCGCTGGTTATGGGTTTGGTGAAACCATGGAAGTGGCCTTTTAGCTAGATTTACTTCCCCCCCCCCCCACACACCCTGCAGCCCGAAGTACGTTTTGCATGGGTATCTATTCTTCTCCTAAATATCTCCACGCCTTGCCTTCTTCCCCGCCCCAGGTTCAATTAGAGCCCGGAAGTATATACCGTTTATTGATTCTGTAACTCTTTGGTTAAGAGCGACGCTCAGAGCTTTCCGATAAGATGCGCATGCGCCAAATAGGACCCTCCCCCTCACTCACTCACGCTCGTCCTAGAAGTTGCGCGTGCGCTGTGCGTCGGGGGGCGCCCTCTGCGACCCAGATGCTTCTAGGCGGGTCTCCTCGCGGGCGTTGCTTGTCCTTTCGGGTCGGAACCGGGGCTGGGGGCTCCTGCCGGCTCTTATGGGCGAAGCGCTTCGGCCTCTGCAGGGCCTTAAAGGGGGTCGGCCGGGGGTGGCTGGAGACGCCCGCCCAGAAGCTGCCCCGGGGGCGCTTCGGGACAGGCTCCCCCAGCCACGCGGCGGGACAGCCCGGCGGGGTTGCCGAGGCGCTGCTGGAGCTCTGCGAGAGGCGGCGCTTCCTCCGAAGGGGGCCGCCGCCCCAGCACCGCACCTGGGCCTCTCACCTGCAGGGCGGCGGCCCGGGCTTTGGCCCGCTGGGCGTGGAGCTGAGGAGGAACCTGGCCGCTGAGTGGCGACGCTCCGTCGTGGTGTTCAGGGAACGGGTGTTCGCGGTGGAGGCCCCGGTGCATCGCCCGGCCGAGGCCGCGGGGGCGCCGGCAGGGCGGGCCGCCCTCAGAGTGCTGCCCTCGGAAGCCCTTTGGGAGATTGTGGAAAGCGAAGACTTCGGCCAGCAGGAGCGGTTGGGCTCCCTGAAGAAGGCGCTGGAGGCCTCGGGGGTGCTGCGGGACAGCCTGCTTCAGGGTCGGTTTCAGTTCCCTCTCAGAGGACCCCAGGCCCGTCCTTCCTTGTTTGTGTGCGGGTTTTATGCCATTTTTCATTCAAACATCTGGTAAATCCAGGGCTTTTTTCCAGGGGGAACGCGGTGGGAACCTCTTGAAAATACTCGGCAATCGTGCTTGAAAATAATACGATTTCAAAGAATCCCGTGTGTTTCTTCCTCATTTCCCTCTCGAGAGTTCCTCCACCTCTTTTCCCAGAAAAAACCCCTGGGTAAATCACTCATTCAAATATCATTTGGTTAAAAGTGCTTGGGGGCATCAGGGAAAGGCTGCTGTCTTTTCTCCTTCTGGTTCTGGTGTAGATAATAGTTTTCAGCTGGATCCAGGCATAATGTAAACTGGCTGCTTTTCCCTCTTAACCACAAAGGGCCTGGGTCCAGAGAATGACTGCTGTCTAGATGCAGCCTATTAATCTCAAACACCAAAATAGTTCCAAGATTGCTCAAAAAGCAGACAGGTTTTTGCTTTAATGATGTTTTTAAATGTTTTATGGAAATGGAATTTTATTGTATTTTAATGGGTTGTGATCTGCCCTGAGCCTGTTTGTGGGGGGGCGGAATAGAAATGTGAAATGTGAACAAAATAAAATAAAAACACCCATATGCTTCTTGAAGAATCTTGGTATCGCTTTAGCGTTAAAGGTTATTAGGTTGTAGGTTGCAACAGTTCTGTGCTGTAAATTCATTGCTGCTCTGAAGGCAGAGGCATTCTCTGTGGCAGCAGTGTCCACACACGAGTTTTCTGAGCAACCAGCATTTTAAGTAAGATTTGAGTCCAGTAGCACCCAAGACCAACAAGATTTTCAGGGTGTAAACTGACAGTCAAAGCTCCCTTCCTCTGTTAACAACAACAGCAACAACATTCGATTTATATACCGCCCTTCAGGACAACTTAACACCCACTCAGAGCGGTTTACAAAGTAGGTTATTATTATCCCAACAACAATAAACACCCTGGGAGGTGGGTGGGTTTGAGAGAGCTCCAGAGAGCCGTGACTAGCCCAAGGTCACCCAGCCAGCTTCAAGTGGAGGAATGGGAAATCAAACCTGGCTGTCCAGATCAGAGTCCCACGCTCTTAACCACTACACCAAACTGGCTTATACCCTGAAAACCTTGTTGGTCTTTAAGGTGCTATTGGAATCAAATCTTACTGTTTGACTACAGATCAACATGGATACCCATGTGAAACTGACAACATTGTTAATCCTGTGATACTTAAGTCTTCTTTGTAGGTAATTATTATGATACCTCCCAGCAGAAGTGTCTGCTGTACTCCATTGGTGTGTGGGTGCTGTGCCAATCCTGCGATTGACTCGCCAGTTATGTTAAGTTCAGTTGAGCTGAGCTACCCTTTCTCCTTTTCAAATTTCCAGTTTCAGTTGTAGATCAGCAGTTTTAGTAGTATACTAACATAAAATGCTACAATTCTGAAGATGTAAACGCTGGCTTGTGTGGCTATGTTATCATCTGTCCTTACTTTTGGAACTTCCAGTATAAAACTGAAGAAGGCCAAAACGTGAGTGATTCTTAACTATTCTGTAAATGCAGGTACTGCAAATGTTTAACACCTAGCAGTAACGTACAGTGGTAATCTGGACTTAATATTAGACAATTGTAATTAAAGTTTGTAGTGTAAAAATAAACTGTGTTTTATTTTGGTTGTTGGGGGTTTTCCGGGCTGTATTGCCGTGGTCTTGGCATTGTAGTTCCTGACGTTTCGCCAGCAGCTGTGGCTGGCATCTTCAGAGGTGTAGCACCAAAAGACAGAGATCTCTCAGTGTCACAGTGTGGAAAAGATGTAGGTCATTTGTATCTACTCAGGAGGGGTGGGGTTGAGCTGAGTCATTCTGTAAGAGTTTCCCAGGGTGTGGAATGCTAATGGCGGGAGGCTTCACTGTATCCTGAGGAGGTTCTTTTGCATATGGATTGGTGCTTGATGTGCTAATCTTCTCTGCAAGGCTATTGTCGGGTGTGGAGTGTTTTGTTGGCCTGGTGTTTTTCAGAACTGGAGCCCATGCTCTGTTCATTCTTAAGGTTTCTTCTTTCCTGTTGAAGTTTTGCTTATGCTTGTGAATTTCAATGGCTTCCCTGTGCAGTCTGACAAAGTAGTTGGAAGTGTTGTCCAGTATTTTGGTGTCCTGGAATAAGATACTGTGCCCTGTTTGAGTCAGGCTATGTTCAGCCACTGCTGATTTTTCAGGCTGTCCAAGTCTGCAGTGTCTTTCATGTTCTTTTATTCTTGTCTGGATGCTACGCTTTGTGGTCCCGATGTAAACTTGTCCACAGCTGCAGGGTATACGGTATACTCCTGCAGAGGTGAGGGGGTCTCTGCTGTCTTTTGCTGATCGTAGCATCTGTTGTATTTTTCGGGTGGGTCTGAATACTGCTTGAAGGTTATGCTTTTCCATAAGCTTTCCCATCTGATCAGTAATTCCTTTGATATATGGCAAAAACACTTTTCCTGTAGGTGACTGTTTTTCCTTGGTTGTTTGATTCATCCTGGGTTTGATTGCTCTTCGGATTTCATTTCTGGAGTAGCCATTTGCCTGAAGTGCGTGGTTTAGATGATTAATTTCCTCATTGAGAAAGCGCGGCTCACATATCCGTCTTGCACGATCCACTAATGTTTTCATTATGCCTCTTTTCTGTCGGGGGTGGTGATTGGAGTTTTTGTGTAAGTACCGATCAGTGTGAGTTGGTTTCCTGTAGACTTTGTGACCTAACTGAAAGTTTGCTTTGCGGATGACCAAGGTATCCAGGAATGAGAGTTTTCCCTCACTTTCTTTCTCCATTGTGAATTGTATGTTCAGGTGGATGTTGTTGAGATGATTCAAAAACTCCCTCAATTCTTCCTCCCTATGGCTCCAAATGATGAATGTATCATCCACAAACCGGAACCATACACTGGGTTTGTGGGGTGCTGATTCTAGAGCTGTTTTTTCAAAATGTTCCATGTAGAAGTTTGCTATAACTGGGCTGAGTGGGCTCCCCATGGCCACCCCATCCATCTGTTCATAGAATTCGTTGTCCCATTGGAAGTAACTGGTTGTCAGACAATGATGGAATAAGGCTGTTAGATCCTCTGGGAAAATCTGATTAATCAGTGCAATAGTGTCTTTTACTGGAACCTTGGTAAACAGGGATACAACATCAAAACTGACAAGTATGTCTTGTGGATTGAGTTTCAGAGAACTGATTTTGTTGATGAAATCTGCTGAATCTTTGATGTAAGACGAGGTTTTCCCGATGTGGTCCTGCAGGAGATCTGCCAGATGTCTAGCTAATTCATATGTCGGTGAACCAATGGCACTCACAATGGGTCGGAGTGGGACTGAATCTTTATGTATTTTGGGGAGTCCATATAGTCTAGGTGGCTGTGCTTCAGTCTTGCATAGTTTTCTGTGCGTGTCGGGATGTAGTGAGGAATTCTTGATCAGCGCATTTGTTAGCCTGGTGATTTTGCAAGTGGGATCTCGTTTTAGTTTTTTGTAGGTGGAGGGGTCCAGGAGTTCCTTAATCTTCTTTTTGTATTCCTCCGTTTTCATGATCACTGTAGCATTGCCTTTATCAGCTGGTAGAATGATGATGTCTGGATCTGCATTGAGGGTGTTTTATTTTGTTACTGCACATTGTAGTCGCAAGGTTTCCTCCCGAGGCTGCTTGTTTTTGGCTCTCTCTTTCCCATTGCAAACTGAAATTTTAATTCACCCATAAAAAATTAGCCAGGAATGCTGAAGCCTTAAAAAAATAAAAAAAATTGTTAAACAAAAAAAGGAATGCTGAAGCCAATTTTTTCTTCTTTGACAGGTGCCTTAGAACAATATGTTGATTGCCTGGAATTGGCAAACAAGAGGCTGCCTTTTGGAACTGCTCAGATTGGTGTATGTTTCCACTCAGTTAGAAATAATGAAGAAGAGAATTGTGTGAGGTACATTAATACAAGCTTTTCCTCCAGTACATCGCCACAAGTTGTTGTCCCTGCATGTTTGTTCAGTTTTAGAAAGAGAACCCGTGTGGTGTCGCATTTAGAATGTTGGACTAGGATCTAGGAGATCCAGGATCAAATCCTCTCCCTGCCATGGAAGCTTGCTGGGTGGCCTTGGGCCAGTCACTCACTCTCAACCTAACCTACCTCACAGGGTTGTTGTGAGGATAAAATGGAGGCTTTAGGTCCCCGCTGGGGAGAAAGGCAGGGTATAAGTGAAGTAAATAAATAAAAGTAAAATTAGTTTTTTTGCATTTGCTTGTGTTTAAAGGTTAATTTGCTCCATCCTTTGCTGTTGGTTAAAGAACAGGTGAAAGGACAATGGCCTCCCTCGTGTGGTACAGCTCTGCCAGAACCGCAGGACAGTGGCTAGATTACTGGTTACGTCAGCGTCTTCAGTGGTGGAGAAAGGTATTCGGAACATTTTACTTATTTTACATGATGTTTGGGTACAGAGATGTTGAACTGTATTTTGCGATGTTTATTTATGCCTCTGAGGAAGATGCTGGAAGGTTAGCAATAGATTGATTTGGTTGACTTCAAAGCGTCAGACTATGGAATCCCTGTTATCTAGAGTTCGTCTCCCCCTTCTGCAAGAAGCACCATTTCTTGATTTCAAAAGGTTTATTGAAAGACTAGGCTCTGACACAAGTATCCATATTCCAAGGCCTAGAAAGGATCTTGTCTGAACACAGTCATTGTCGAGAATGAAAAAAGAAAGCACAACATGTGATACATCAAACCCTTCACTCCCAGCCTCCCCCCCATCTTCCATGGCGATGGGAACTTTGCTGTGGGAAGGCTCGGCCCGTCAAGGTCTCTGGCTGTAGAAACAGATAAGAGTATTCTCTCCCATGGAAAGCGCGGTCAAAATAACACCTGGACCTGGAGGGAGAGAAAGGCTAACGACTACAGAATTAAACATGGCATAACTCTGACCAAGGAACCACAGAACATATTAGATCCTGACACAAAGAAGATTCTTAGTCCAAACTGTAACTAACTCTCCCTCTTAATAATCTGTGGCAACTAGGAATTACCTCCAGGCAACCAAATGGAGAAGTTTGTGTAAATTGGAAGGGAGTCGGTGACTTGTATGTGTATGTTTTTCCTCTACAGGTTACCATCACTTGCTTGTGCAAGAATCGTTGCAAGAACAGAAGAGCGTTATGCTGCAGTTGCATTTTTGCACCGATTTCCGTGGATTTATGCAACTATTAGCATCCCATTTAGCTCAGTCATTCATTTAACTTTGGGTACTTACTCTAAAACTTTGTGGTTCAGCCTTGTTATCCCTAGTCTTTATGTACATCACTGAAAGACAGTTAGCTAAACATGCAACCAATTAGAGCTGTTTAGTTGATTGTCTGGATAGAGTACACTCAGAATATACTGATTTTGGTATTAGTGTATTGATATGAAAGAAGTAGGAAAAGATGAAGAAATCTCAATCACTTATGCTTTTGAACCATTGCAGTTTCTGAGACAGAAATGTGTTCAGGGGCTATGTGCTTTTTATTAATTAAACAACTTCAGGGAATGGTTAGTGGGCATGTGATACAGCCACCTTGCTTAAGCTAGGCAAAGTCAGTGCCTGAATGGGATACCTCCTGAGAATGTAAATATTCCATGATGGAAGAACAGCAAGATATGAATGTAATAAATTGTTTCTAAAGAAATGGTTTTGATTTTGTGTAATGAGAATCACCGAGTTCCATGGCACTGCAGAAGAATTTGTAATGGGGCATAGCAAAACCTTGTAGACTTTTCTAATTGAACTTTTTTTAGTAAATGAGTATACACTTTTCTTTCAGATGGAATAGAAGGACAGCTAATTTTTAGCTATCCGCAGAATGTTTTGAATACATCTATTTATGCCAGTTGTATAGTGATTAAACCTAGAGTAGACTTAACCTGTATGTTGATAAGCCCCCACCCCTCTCTCTCTCTCACCTCCAGTTGGCAATAAGCCCTTCCAATTTCAGCAGCAGTGACTATAATGGGAAAGAAGGCAGAAGAGGAAGCAATATTTATTACAGCTTTCCTTGGGGGAAAGAACTGATAGAAACATTGTGGAATTTAGGAGATAATGAGCTGCTGCAAATGTATCCTGGAAAAGCATCTCAGCTACATGTAAGATGTATTTTATTACATTGCCAGATGACGCGTAGGACACACATCTTGCCTGGGAGGCAATGCAATGATGTACAGACAATGGTGTTTCTACAACAGAGGCAATACCCATCATAGTTGAAAACTTAAGGATTGCTTTCATATTATATTTTGGGTCTTTTAAATTTGCGACTCTTTCAGTGCAATCTTATGCTGAGTTACTCCAGTGTAAGTCCATTGATTTCAATGGCACTTAGACTAACTCTGCATAGGACTGCACTGTTCGTGTGTTTAGACATGGCTTGATGTTGCTTGCTTGGGAATGAAAAAATCTCTCCACAGGGTTGGCCAAGCCACCTGGGATGATGTTATCACAGTGCAGCAGATATATGGGATTCTTGATGGAGTCCTTCCCCACAGGTGAAACGTGAAGACTCTTCGTTTGCTTCTTGCACACTGCAGCTCTGCTGTGTTTTTCACCTTTTTTTCTGGTTTTCTTTTGAACACTGGTCTTTCAATGGAGCCCACATATGAAGATTGTTTCTTTACACAAACTGCCTTTTACTGAGCCAGACCATTGGCATGTCCAGGTCTGTACTGGCTCTCAGGGGTCTCAGGCAGAGGTCTTTAATATTTGATCCTTTTTTACATGGAAATGCCGGAAATTGAACCAGAGACCTTCTGCGTGCACCTTTACCAATGAGCCGTGACCCCTTGTAAAGATAAACCTGGCTCAATGAGATGCACAAGTTAAAAAAAAATCTTAAGTGGATTTCGGAATGCACATTGTGTTGTTTCCCCTGCAGGGCCGAGATGGCAGGAAGAATGCTATTCCTCATATCCTGTATGTGAATGGCAATCTAGACTATGGAGTGCTAGCATATCTCTGTGACTGTATGCAGCTGACTGAAAATACTTTACCAAGAAAGAAGGCTATCCAGAGAGAGGTGATTTTCCTGTGTGTGTGTGAAAGGAGTGCATTCTTTAAGAATAAGGCACTCATAACTATGGAATTCAAAATGTTAAATTGTGCTGAAGTGCCTGAATAGTCTCTAGAATTCTTTCCTGCTCTAAAATTAATTTGTAGCTGTAACTCCTTGGCTTAAAGTCTCCGATTCCACAACTTCAACAATGTTAACGCATCATGTACTTGCAGTTCCTTTCTAGTTCTGGGAATATTCACAAGTTCCATATTTTGTGTAATGTTGTGTTTCAGGTGCTCAAGCTTCACCCATGTTTAACACCAATCAAAGTTGCTTTGGATGTGGGAAGAGGCCCAACCACAGAACTGAGGCAGGTGAGCAGTGAATGAGCTTTGAAACTAAAGCTGTTGTCCATGCTCTTAATGTAGCAGTCTGACTCTAGTTAACTACACTTTTTTGTTCATTTGGATCAAATACAGAGTCTGTGCTCCGACAGGCAAGCCTTTTCCCAATGTTAAAGTGGGCCAGATGTTAAGTCAGTGTTCCCAGTAAGGCTTTGACAATTTAAGGGCCAGTGTAATGTTTAAAAATTAGATCCCAGTTCAGAAGAACAACTTGCACTCAGAAACAGATTCCTCTCGATGTATCAGTCCTATAAGCTACATCAAACTACTGTTTAGGGAATTAAAAACAAACTCTCATACCCAGAGGTTTGCTTGCATGCCTGGTATTAGGGGCTGGGGAAAAACATGCGTGCCCATTGTCTCTAGCCACATCTGTACTATATGTGAAGGGTTTATTTATTTTTATTTTACTTCATTTATACCCCACCTTTCTCCTCAATGGGGACCCAAAATTGATTACAACATTGTCCCCCCCTCCTCTGTTTTATCCTCTCAAGAACAACCCTGTGAGGTAGGTTAGGCTGAGTGAGTGTGACCGGTCCAAGATCACCCAGTGAGCTTCCATGACAGAACAGGGAATCAAACCTCATCCCAGTCCATCATTCTAGCCACATTTGACTTGGAAGTTCCTTGTCATGTCTGTTAGGTAGGTAGGTAGGTAGGAGCCGAAGAACAGTGTGTGTGCTAGGACTGAATACACGTGTGTTACATATGAAGCTTCCTTACTTTTCCTGGCTGTATTCTCTAAAAATGCTATAGCAGGAATAGATTTGGTTACAGGTTGTTAGTGGCAACTGATGTCAGTTTGGTCATACAGAACATGCACGAAGACATAAAGCTGTCTTCTCCTGAATCAATTGATCTATCCAAGTCAGGAACGTTTACTCTGCCTGCAGCATTGCGAGGTACAGGACCTTTTGCAGATACTCTGCCACTGAACCATGGCCTCACCCCCCCCCCCCCCCGTATGCCTCCCCAATCATCTGCAAATGTTGACAAGCATCAAAGTGGCATAGGGGCAAGATCTGGGAAGGAGCCCAAGAAATGCCCCCCTCCAGTTTTTATCACCTGTGAAAGAGACTTTGAGAAAGCTTTCTACTACTGAAACTCTCAAGACCTTGGTGAGTGTTAAAAGAATGAGTAAGAAGATCAGGTTCCTAACTTACAGTGCTATCCTATGCAAAGTTACTCCAGTCTAAGCCCAGTGAAACTGATGGGCTTAGTCTGAGTAACTTCGGCGTATAGGATTGCTACATAAACAGAATAAACAAAGCTGAATCTTTTAATATGAAGGGATTTCTTTACTTTTCCTAAACATAGCAAGTGTCTTAAACCTATATTTCGTCAACATTCAAACCTATATTATACAAGATGATTTACCATCCTTTGCAATGCTTCAAGTAACAGACAGTTTTTTCCTCTCTCCTCTCCCCCAAGGTGTGTCAGGGATTGTTCAATGAGCTTTTAGAAAACGGGATTTCTGTTTGGCCTGGATATCTTGAAACCATGCAGTCATCACTGGAGCAGCTGTATTCAAAGTAAGAAGAAATAAACTCCTGTACAAAAGTTAATCTTTTGAGCAAAGCTACACCTGGATTAACTATATGGCAACACTTAGGAACCATCCTAATACTAAATCAAATTCATCTTCCGCAAGAGGAAGCGAATATCTATACTAGTATTTCTCTTACTTAATGAAACCTAAAACCCCAGGAAGATTTTTAAGTACAGTACTCATCAGGGCTTTTTTTTCTGGGAAAAGAGGTGGCGGAACTCAGTGGGTTGCCCTAGGAGAAAATGGTCACATGGCTGGTGGCCCCGCCCCCTGATCTCCAGACAGAGGGGAGTTGAAATTGCCCTCGGAGGGCAATCTCAACTCCCCTCTGTCTGGAGATCAGGGGGCGGGGCCACCAGCCATGTGACCATTTTCAAGAGGTTCCGGAACTCCGTTCCCCCGCGTTCCAGCTGAAAAAAAGCCCTGGTACTCATTATTTAATAGCCCTGTAATTGCTTAAAGTCAGTTTTTCATAACATTACTGGGGAATAGATCAAAGCATAGTAACTCCGTGCTTTTTGGCCCTTGTTCGCAGGTATGACGAAATGAGTGTCCTCTTCACAATCCTGGTCAGTGATGCTACGCTAGAGAATGGCGTGGTCCAGCTGAGGAGCAGAGACACCACAATGAAAGAGATGATGCATATATCTAGATTAAAAGACTTTTTAATCAAGTACATTTCAGCAGCTAAAAACATGTGACAGTTATAATAAAGAGAATTTTGTATCTTCCTGTCCGGATGCATTTTAGAAAATCCTTTGAAGTTGCCAATGAACTTCAGAAACCATGACTTCCAAGTACCATGCTGCGTTCAGTAGTGGTGCATTTTTATACAAAGTGAGATGGAACAACAGATAAAACCGTTCCACTGGAGAGCCACAACTTTGAGCTCAACCAAAGGATGTACAAGCATATCTGAGTAAGTTGTATTGATACCCAGTCTAAGCTCTTTCTGCTTTGGGAAGGACTGCAGTAATTATAAATTAATTGCCTTTTCTGATGGAAAGGATAGCACATGTTTATGCGGTAGTGTTCATTTTCTGCCCAACAAATTGGAAAACCATCATCATCAACAAGAATAATAACTGTGCTCACATACCGCTCTTCTAGACAGATTTGTGCCTCACCCAGAGCGGTGAACAAGTTAGTGTTGTTATTATCCCCACAATACAGCTGGGGAGCTGGGGCTGAGAGGAGGGGCTTACCCAAGGCCACCTACTGAGTGGGATTCGAACCAGTAGAGTGCTGATTCACAGCTGAACCACTTAACCACTGTACTACAGCAGTGGTACAATCACTGTCATTTGAAGAAGGGCAGTGTTAAAGTTGCAGTTAGCCAAATTAGTTTTCTTTCCCATTTCGGAGTCAACATAAATAAATGGCATCCCCATCACTGTCAATATGTGCCTGTTAAGAATGCCCTCAGGCCATAAATGTAATGATGTTGCGTCATATTTGAATCATGGGGGCTGTGAAGGCTAATAACAAATGGTAGGTGGAATAAAATCATTGTCCCATGGCTTGACTTCTGTCTCAGTCTTGTGTGGTTTGTATAAAAATTGAACATCAAAAAGGAGACACTTTGCACAGACATATGTGCAGGTAGTAATGAACTTGCAAAAAAGTTCACCTGCTCTTTATCATGCCCTCTTGTGTTGTCTTGTCATGACAACACTGTGCCAAGTCAGGGTTACGTAAAGGGATTCTTTTTTTATCAATCTGATGAATGTAAAATATGTGACGGTTTTTCTGTGAGTCAGATTCAGCTCAGCAATCAGTACATTCCTATCGTCTGAGTAATCTAATGGAAATGGATCGTCTGTGAAGGATGTAGATGGGATATTTCAACCATGCTAGAAGGGCTGGTGAGGCAGTGAAACGCACCAACGCACCAAGCAAATTGTAGGCTTCTATCTGGAAAATTTGTACATTTGAAAAATGTTTCTGTTCCTGTAGAAACCGCAGAGGGCAAGAATACGTTCCCTTTGCTTGTGGACTCTTCTGTACTCCATTTAAGTGGTTTGTAGTGTAAAGCATTGCATATCAGTAGAAATGCAGTTTACATAGACTGCTCCTAGTTTAGCTAACTTGCACTTTTCAAAAAATGGGTTTCCTATTCTGCAGCTTAACATAAGCCGCTTAAATGCTTGTTTGCAGGAAGCCCAGGCCGAAATCAGGCATGGAGCAGGCGGCAATGCCCAACCTCACCTTCACCCAGCTGGCACCAAGAGCGGAGCAGGTGGCAGTGCCCACCCCCTGCCTTCAATCGGCTGGGATGAGGAGCAAAGCAGGTGGCCATGCCTGCCCCCACCTTCACCCAGCTGACGTTAGTAGTCGAGCAGGTGGCAATGCCTGCCTGCCCTTCACCCAGCTGGGATCAAGAGTGGAGTAGGTGGCAATGCTCACCCAAAGCTTTCACCCAGCTGGGATCAGATGCAGAGCAGGTGGCAATGCCTGCCCACCCTTTACTCAGCTGGGATCAGGCACAGAGCAGAGGGCAATACCCACCCTCCACCTTCACAAGCTGGGATCAGGAGTGGAGTAGGTGGCAATGACCGTCCCCCCCTGCCATCACCCAACTGGGATCAGGAGTAGATCAGGTGGAAATGCCCATCCCCTCTTCACCCAGCTCGGATCAGGAGCAAAGCAGGTGGCAATGCCCACTCTTCCCTTCACCCAGCCAAAATCAGGAGCGGAGCAGGTGGCAATGCCCGCATCCTGCTGTCACCCAGGTGGGATCAGGAGCAGAGCAATTGGCAATGCCCACCCCTGCCTTCATTCTGCTGGGATCAGGTGCGGAACAGGTGGCAATGCTCTCTCCCTGCTTTTTACCAAGCTGGTATTAGGAGCAGAGCAAGTGGCAATGCCCGGCCCCCCCTTCACCCGGGCAGGATCAGCCGTGGAGCTGGAGGAAATGCCTGCTCCCCTTCACCCAGCCAGGATAATTAGTGGAGCTGGAGGAAATGCCTGCCTCCCTTCACCCAGCCAGGATCAGGAGTAGAGCATGAGGCAATGCCCATCCCCCTTCACCCAGCCTGGATCAGGCACAGAGCCTGAGGTAATGCCCACCCACAACTTCACCTGGCAGTGATCAGGCGTGGAGCAGGTGTCAATGCCAGCCCCCCTCTTTGGCCTGCCGCGATCAGGCGAGGAGAAGGTGACAATGTCCACCCCCTTCACCCAGCCAGGATCAGGAGCGGAACATGAGGCAATGCCCGCCCTCCCTCACTCGGCCTTGATCAGGCATGGAGCAGGAGGCAATGCCCGCCCTTCATTCAACCTGCCGAAATCTGGCACAGAGCAGGCAGCATTGCCTCCCCCACTTCACCCAGCAGGAATCAGGTGCAGAGTAGGAGGCAATGCCCGTCCCTTCTTCACCCACCCAGAATCGGGAGCGGAGCAGGAGGTAATACCACCCCCCCCCCTCACTCGGCCAGGATCAGGTGCAGAGGAGGTGGCCATGCCCGCCCGCCCGCCCGCCCGTCTTCATCCTGCTGGGATCAGTGATGGAGGAGGAGGGAATGCCCACCTGCCTACCCTCCCCTTTCTAGAGCCCGTTGTATTTTTTTTCCCATGACGGGCTTTGTTGCTAGTAATCTTATAAAACTACTATAATGTTCCCTATTTGTCATCATTTTTTTTCTAAACTAAAAAGATCCAAACTCTTTAGCCTTCCCTTGTAACAAAGGATCCCAAACCTCTTAAATCATTTTAGTCATCATTTTCTGCAGCTTTTTCAGCTCTACGGTAACTTTGAGATGAGATTATCAACATTCTGAACCAAGAGCAGTACTAAAGATTATAAAGATATCCCATGAAATTGAATGTAAATTCTGAGCAGATAATTTTACCTTTTTTATCTTCTGAAAATTTCTGAATAGACTACCGTAGTAGCATCTCTGAAGCTCACTAGAATAATCAGAAATAAACATAATGCATAAGTTTAAAAATGTAAATGAAATTCTAAACAGCTATTGCATCTTGATCATATAAATTTTGTGCTAGTTTGGAAATATTACTTATTGTGGTTGGATCCTAGTTGTTCTTCCACCTAAGCAGGGCTTTTTTTCAGCTGGAACGCAGTGGAACGGAGTTCTGGCACAACTTGAAAATGGTCACATGGCCAGTGGCCCCGCCCCCTGATCTCCAGACAGAGGGGAGATTAGATAGCCCTCCGTGAGATCAGGGGGCGGGGCCACCGGCCATGTGACCATTTTCGCCAAGGGCGATTTAAGCTTTAAACCCCCCCCCCTTGTTCCAGCTGACCCAAAGTGCGGTCCTGAGTTCCACCACTGAGTTCTACCACCTCTTTTCCCAGAAAAAAAGCTCTACACCTAAGCAAGAAATTTTCCTCTGACACAAGAGGCAATAGGGGTAATTTCATCTGCTTTCTTCCTCCTTGCTGTAGCTGTCCATGTTTCGTGGCTTTTTATCCACAAAGGTCTCCCAGCCTTGGGCACTACTTTATCAGTACTCACAGGCAGTTTCCAGGGGGACTGGGAAGTCAGAAGTGATTTGCTTCTACCAGCATCTTTCCTTGGCACTGTATAGGAACTAGCCTAAAGGTGACTATCATTCATTAGGTAATTGATAGAGCAATCTTAAGAAGGTCTACTTAAAACTATTCAATGGAGCTCACTCTCAAGGATTGCAATGTAAGGGAAGGATCATAATAATGGGGATCTATTATTATGATCCTTCCCTTACATTGCAATCCTTGAGAGTGAGCTCCATTGCCATAGTCTTTTGCCAGGCTTTTGAATCTTTTGAGCAAAACCCTTGCAACATTTAAGGTGCAATCCAGCAGTACTGGTAAGGTGCATTCTCTATTAAATTTATAATAGCAGTTATGTGGAAATCCCTGTGAAAGACTGTAACTTCTGTATGTTTGAATATTTTTAATTTTAACTAAGAATTGTTGGTATCTTAAAATGCACTATAAAATCCTTTAATGTTCTCACAAAGGTTTCTTTTAACCCTGCCATTGATTTTTTTTTTAACCCTGGCATGTCCAGAAGGACTATTTTTGTGTGTGACTTGGTTACTTCCCCACCTACATAATCTATTGACAAATGAGCAAAAATATTAGTAAAACATCCCTATTTTAGCAAAGGATTATGCAACAGGTCAAAGTTTTCCCCGTAATCTTTTTACCAGCTGTGCTGCTATTGATAGACTATTGTAAAGTACCACTTTGTAGGAGCCACAATAAAAAAGCTGCACTCCTAAACAAAATTTCCCTCATGCTACTCTATCAAAAGGATATTCATATGTGACTACCATCCGAAGTCCTGTAGACTGTTCTTTGGGGTGTATATCCTGTTGAAAATTATGCCCCTGTGCATGGCTAGCATTGGTGCATGGACTTCACATTTGCTTTGTATTCACAGTTTCTGCCTGTGGTCTCCTGAACTAGCTTAGGCAATCTATTAGGAAGGTGGGTTGCAAGATAGTTTCAATTTTTTAAGTGAAATTGCAGAACACTTTAGTTAATAGTCTGACCTGAAAATCAATTACACATCTACATTCTATGCGATTGAAGGTCCTCTTTAAGGGTGGGTTTAACTCATTTATCACTGCCTTGTGCCACTCAACGTTGTTGGATAGGACTGTTCTCCTAAAATCATCATATGCGTCATATGTTCTGGTTTTGTTTCAATTACAGAACACAATAGACTTTTACCTTTTCTGCTTTTTTCCTTTTTGGTCTCAAATTCCATGTTGACATATTCTTCCTGGTCTTTTTCATGTGCTGAACGGAATGCATGTGAGAAATATAAATACAAAAAATAAGAGCAAAAGAGCCTTTTGACCTGAAAAGCCATCCGTGCCTGGGCTTTATAGTATGTGAATAGCTAAAATTCTCAGAACTTTATTGGGGGTTTTTCCATTTGACTGATAAGCATCAAGTGTTACATACTGCAGGGCTCAATTCTTAGCAACGTCATCAAGTTCTGGAACTCCAAATCATGTTTTGAAGATAGGGAATGATATGTCTGAGCCAATCTCATGTGATTCAATGAAACTTCTAAATGACACTTGCTTCTGACAGAACACACAAAGGACTAGAAGAGAGACACACTGTTTCCTTCCTTACTGTTTAGATGCATATTGTGTGCTGTTGTGTGTTAACCTTTCCCTGTTGCTTAGTTCTCAGACTGGTGGTTCTTTGCCCATCTTGCATCTGGATAATAGGAAATTCTGTGTGTATTGACTATGATATGATTGATGAAACTGCTCCTATTTCTTACTAAGCTGTTTATACTTCCAAATAATCTGCATTGTTATAGCTTCACCTCATAAGGTACTCTAAGTCTTGGACTGGGGTGGGCTACAAATCTAAATAAAACTCCAGCTTCTACATTTCTTGAGCTGCATGACATGAACATCTTGGGCACTTTTTTCCTTTCTCTTATTTTCTGTTTAGCCCGTTTTCTATCACGTCTTCTCAGCCGGTTCCTGTAACACAGGTTTTTGTTGCTACTGCTAGGATACTTAGTGGGAGAGCTATACTCTGCCTGAGTCACTTGCCATGGCCTAATGAATTGCAGAGTTTTCTAATGCAATGTTAATTGCTGCTGAGATTGTTTTGAAATCACTGATCTTTGTGGGACCAGGTTAGACTGATATGAATTCTGTATGTTTTCATTGTGAAACCTGTAGACTCTCTTGCCTCTCTGTAACTATATTTTAAAAAAAGAGTACTAGTTAGGGGCATGCATTACAAAATTCTTGAGCCAAAATTATACATGAAAATGACTGTTTGGAGTCACTGTGATTTTACTAGAATGGTAACACAGATCTGGAAATCTTAGGCGTTACAAAACATACACACACCCCAGCGATGTAGGTGTTTTTGTTTTTAGGTGCTTACCATCATCAGTAGACCAGGCATTTTTTTTTATTCTTCAAATTTGCCAGGCTGTGGCATTTGCAATTTCTAATCAGATCCTCGCAAGGTTCTAGTAAGTGAGTGCTCCCAACCAATCACCTTTGATTGGAATTTCCATGAAGTCTATGCCAAGCTGGGCTGCTCAGACTACTGCATGTACAGCTCCACATTTATGCAAATAACATTGTATTAGGAGTTCTTTCAATCAGGAAAAAAGGTTGGGAGAGGAAGCAAGAACCCCCTTTTCCACCTGTGCTACCTCTCATCAGCAAAATCAGCTTCTATGGCTTTTAAACAATGTTCTTGAAGCTGATGCATGACTGATCAAAGCAGTAGACCCTGAGATAACTCATAAACAAACATACCATGTAGCTTAGCCCTTGTTTCCCTGCTATGTATCTGGTAATTAAGAAAAATGAAGAGTAATTTTTATGGAAGAAGACTCGTTAGAAAATTAATATTTTAAAATGTTGAATATAAAATGCTGAGTATAAAGTAAGGAGATGGAGAGGAGCAATATTCTCTAGCTGAAATGTACTGTTATATATTCTGTTTGTCTTTTTAAATATATTGTTACTGTCTTTTCCAATAAACTTTTTATCTGGAAACCCCCCCCCACCACCACCACCACCAAACTGCTGCACTGGATCTAACTCACTGCCTTTTTACTTAGCTTGTAGTGGAAACTCTTATGTGTCTAGTACATTATATCCCACTTCTCCAAATACCATCTGCTCAGTGTGGCTAAGGCAAAATATATACTTAGTAGCTTTATTTAACATTTCATACCAATATTTTTGACATGGCTGAAAAAGATGGTCTTCCCACCTCCTTAATATCCTGATAGAATTTTAGTATAATGGTCCAGTGATCTCCATGTCCCCAGATGCTGTATGAAGGCGCAAAGTTAGCAAGTCTTCTGGAGACAGGGCAATTCCATCAGTTTAACTGCTGATTTTTCTACTTCTCTCTTTGACAATTCAGAAATAGTCTCCAGATGTAATTGCTGACATCATATTTCTTTTTACATAGACATGTTAAATAAAGTGTAAATGCTTCCACTTTACCAATCGCAGCATAAGTGACATTGTGTTCTGAGCTTGGGTAACTTGCTAGAGCATAAACCGTAGGTGAGATGTCTTTTACCAGTTTTCCTGAAAGAAGAAGCAAAGTTTCAGTGATTTACTATTTTTCCAAAAATATAATCTGTTTTAAGTTTGAGGCAGGGCTTTTTTTCTGGGAAAAGAGGTGGTGGAACTCAGTGGGTTGCCCTCGGAGAAAATGGTCACATGGCTAGTGGCCCCGCCCCCTGATCTCCAGACAGAGGGGAGTTGAGATTGCCCTCCGTGCCGCTGAGCGGCGTGGAGGGCAATCTCAACTCCCCTCTGTCTGGAGATCAGGAGGCGGGGTCACCAGCCATGTGACCATTTTCAAGAGGTTCCAGAACTCCGTTCCACTGCGTTCCTGCTGAAAAAAAGCCCTGGTTTGAGGTAGTGGCTTACAATATTTTGTTAAGAAGTTTCCAAGGAAGAAAGCCTCTTCCAAGGAAGGGGCTTATTTTTGTCAGTTATGCTACATGCAGGGAAAAAGAAGGAGATGTTTGCACTAGAAATGACAATCTAAAGAGAAATTTCCGCGTTCCTCATAGTATTCTCACATGGCATGTGGTCTGATGTGAAGTTATCCCCTCAATAGTCATTGAAGGGAAATATAGAAAGATCGCATATGAGGACAGACACTGCCATTGTTCCATTGGTGAAGTGGAATCGCTTGTTCATATGTTCTTTCGCTGTCCTTTCCATCAAGTCTATTGGGACAATTTTATTTCCCCACTCCTAGACAGACCAATTGTAGAGGCAGATAAGGCCTGCCTGGAGAAACTCCTAATTGATGAAAATCTGCCTATCTCCAGGCAGATAGCCAAATTCTGTCTCCATTTGGTTAAATTCCATGAGAAGAAGCATGGCCATACATAATCTGTTCTGCTCCTTTTACGATTTTAACTATTTTAATATCAATATATTAAATATCAGGATCACTTCTGTTCCCAGGGAATTATATATATTAATATTTTAAAAGCTAAATGTATTTTTATGTCTTTTTGCACTTTTATGCTGGATTTAATTATTCTATTGACTGTTAAGGATGTATTGCCATTGTAATGGTCTTTGACCACAAATAAATATTCATTTATTCACATGGCATGTGGTAAGCTTGCAAATGGAACTCTTCACAGCCTGGCCGTTTTCACACGGCTTACCGGCCTCTGGAACATTGCGCAAAACTCCCAGCAGATAGCGTCTTCTCGCGTGAAATCGCACCAGGAAGACGCTGTTATCCGGGAGTTTTGCGTGAAATCGTGTGAGAAGACACTGTCTGCTGGGAGTTTTGCACAACGCTCTGGAGGCCAGTTAGCCATGTGAAAACGGCCCCTGTTAGAATTGTAACCAGGGCTAGCCATTCCACATATTTGACACACTTCGTAGCAAAAATGCCAACTGGTACCTTGAAGGTTTGGCTTTTGTTTTTATTTCAAGCATCCTATTTATAGATAATGGCTTGGTAGTATGTGGAGGAATATGAGTTAGGAATAGATACAGGAATTAATAGAGTCTTATGAGCCAGAAAGTGAGGGCTTCATTCAAATACATATTATTTACTATGTTTTCTAACTACTGTCTGTTACTTACGTTCTTGCAGTCTGCTAAATCATCCTTTTCAAGAATACTCCAAATTTTTAGGGAAGGTTAATTGCTAAGAATAAACAAATCTAAGACTTTGGTTTTTCTTGAAGGATATGAGGTTTTGGGAGGGTTATGTGTTACAATCTCAATCAATATAGCTCTCATTGTTAATATGATGGAGGGTGAGAAAGAGAACACATTTTTTTTAATACTACTGAAAACTACTATTGGAGGAGTATGCTTTTTATGCCTGAAAGGTGCAGAAAATCAGTGGGGTCTACTTAGCATCCTGTTGATTTTCACAAGAACTAGAGGTGATTCTTTACATAAGACATCTTACACAGAGACGCTCACCTGAAAGATCTTACACTTGTCCCATTGTGGAGGCATATGCACTGCTAGGGAGACAGAGTACACTTGAATATAAGTCCACACAGAAAGCGTCCCCATGTAAGATGTCTTGTGTAGAAAGACTCTCAGTCTCCACCAGGGCCTTGAGTGTCTCATCTGATGATGGTGAAATGAAATATGCAAAAAACCCACCCTTTTTTTCTGCCGCAGCTATGCCCTTCCTTCTCCCACCATGATTCCATGTGGATCCCCCAACTTATAGCACTTAGTAGCAAATGGAGCTTTAAATAACATAGGCAATAAATCATTGTTACTAATTTTTTTCCCCCTAAGGAGCATAATGATGCATATGGAAAGGCTTGTCTTTAGTTTGTGATAGGCAGGCTGAAAGTGAAATTTTCATCAGTTTAAAAGAAGTCCCAGAAATGGTTTGAAAAGGTAAACTTACTTGCTTTACACCAGGGAAGGATAAGCAATGGAATTGCTACAACGAATGCAACCAGCAGCAATAGTAGAGGCAGTACAATGAACACAACTAAATTTTTGTTTTCTCTCTCTCCTGCTAATAAAAAGGAACAGTTGTTTAGCATATAGTGCTTCCTTTTCAATACAATTTCCTTTCATTTTACTTAAAAGAACAATGTATTTTAATCAGAGATGGAATCACCAAGGACTAGAATGGTTCCTAAATAGCATTTCTGAATCAAACTTTAAAGCAAAATACAAAGGTCATATTTTCCTCTACACTCCTTCACCTTTTGGTAAATGGCCTTAACACTTAAGAAAACTAAATAGCAAACAGAGATTCTGACCCTAATCCAGCTGTAGCTAGTTGTAAACATCTAGTCGCATGTAATAAATATGGGCCCCATTTGCACCAAAAGGTGCAGCAGCTCAACAGGGCTCAGGTGAGTATCATGAGGTAGAAAGGAGCAGATGTCCACATGTGCACCTACTCAACCCACAACAGGATAGTAGAGGGATACTAAAGTTTAATGGAAGAGTAAAAAGGTAAAAGTAGTCCCCTGTGCATGTACCGAGTTATTACTGACTCATGGAGGGACGTTGCATCACGGGGTGGTTTGCCCTTGCCTTCCCCAGTCATCTACACTTTACCCCCAGGAAACTGGGTACTCATTTTACAGACCTCGGAAGGATGGACGGCTGAGTCAACCTTGAGCTGGCTACCTGAACCCGGCTTCCGCCAGGATTGAACTCAGAGCCAAGCTATAAGTGACATTTTTCACGTGAAGGACACTTGATCGTTTTTGCAAGTTTTTCTGGGAACTAAAGTCCCTCTCCCCCGCCCCCTTTCTTTCTGTTCCTTCCCCTCTCTCTTAGAATCGCTGTCTGAAGAGCCAGAGGAAGCCAGCAGCAGCAGCAGCTTTTGCAAATCGTCTTGCTCCCTGGGAGCTGCTCTGGAGAAAGCTGACATGTCAGTGAAGCTGAGCAGGACGCCCAGGGAAGGGAGAAAGTTGCAGCTGCCCGCCCCCAAAGATCGTTGAGAGCAGGCTTGTGACTGGAGAAATGATTTGCAAAAGCTGCTGTTGCTGCAGGCTTTCTCTGGCTCTTCAGGCAGCGATTCTAATAGAGAGGGGAAAGAACAGAAGGAAAAGGGGTGGGGGAGAGGGACTTCAGTTCCCAGAAAAACTTGCGAAAACGATCAAGTGTCCTTCACGTGAAAGATGTCACTTGTAGCTTGGCTCTCAGGTTGTGAGCAGAGCTTGGACTGCAGTACTGCAGCTTACCACTCTGCACCACGGGGCAGAGTACATGCTATGAATACAAAATGTCCCAGTTTCAGTACTCGCTCCTGCAGTTAAAAGTATTACAGACACAAAATATCACATCTGTACTGTGATCCCCTGAAGAGATGCTGGCAGTCAGAGTAGACCCGACTGAGCGAGGTGGACTTATGGTCAGGCTCGGAAGGCAACTTCATATATTCAAAATGCTGCACTGTCGTATGGATCTCCCTCACTGGACTGGAGGTCTGCTTTTAAAGTGTACTATCAGTCCCCATAATAGGCAGGCCTAGATTCTTACAAACTTCTGCCTGACTTGTCGAGACTTGTGTCTGTCGGTGAGAAAACAGTTGGTGCTTCCCAAGATCAGAAGCTAAAATGGGAAACGTCTTCACTTGCCACTGAAAATGCACACGTACCTTTCATTGTAAAGTTGAAACCGGGACTGTATTTATCGTTGCTAAAATTATTTTTGGCTTTGCATTTATATACGCCCAGTTCATGGCTGGAATGAATAGGAAAGTGAAACTCAGCTGCTTCTCCCGTCTTGTTTTTTGTCGCAGGAAGTAGTACTTTGCTTCTTCCTTTGTATAACGTATACGTAATGGGTAGAGAACCAGTCCTTGAGAGGCAAGACAGTGTCACGTTCTCACCTACGCTGACTTCTGTTGACATACTGTAGATCTCAGGAGACGACACAGGCTCTGAGCCTAAAAGCACATCAACAAGAGGCTACCATTAACTTTTAAACATCACATTGCAATATGCTGACAAGAAAATGCTACTGTCTACTACTACCAAAAGGTTACAATCGCTCAACATTTTTTATTTAGGGTTGCCATGCCTCCTACTATGGGAGGAAGTCTCTTGCTGATCACCATAGTTGCCTGCTGCTGCTCTAAACAGTGGAGAAAAATAAAAGTTAACAAGTTGGCCTCTGTACCAGTACATTACTTCCAGGTACAACTACAGAAGTGACAATGGGTAGTTCTAGGATCCTCTAGAAGTGCTATGGTAAAAACATAAGAGTTTTTGGCAGTTCCTAGAGCTACCCATTGCCACTTCCAGGTTGTACCCAGAAGTGACGTAGTGATGTCCCCCTCCCATGTTCCCACCCCCTCAGCTCTCCCACTGGTTGCCAGGCTCAGCCTAGCAATCCTAATTTTGTGTATCTATAGAGAGTATCTTATGTGAGTCACTTTCTACACATATAAAATGCAAGGTATAGTATATTTTGCAAAATATAATCTATATGGTTCACTGGGTATTTAGCTTTTTCTAACTGTCCTGTGTGTGTGTGTGTGTGTACCTGTGCAACTCTTTCCTGCTGCAAAACAATGTTTAGCTGCTCCCTCAGGATAGCAATTCATTTGGCACTTGCTTCCAGTGCGCACGGGGCTCCTGGGTCAAAATGAGCTGTGCAAATCTCACAGTTTTTAAAGTCGTATTTTAAAGTTTTGTGGAGGAGATAGTGAAGAAAATACAGCCACTTCTCTCTTTTTGTTCTTGCTTGCAGAAGGCAACACTCTGTCTGTCCCTTTATATAATGGGGCTTTTTTTCAGCTGGGGCTTTTTTTCAGCTGGAACGCGGTGGAACGGAGTTCCGGAACCTCTTGAAAATGGTCACATGGCTGGTGGCCCCACCCCCTGATCTCCAGACGGGGGGGAGTTGAGATTGCCCTCCGCGAGGGCAATCTCAACTCCCCTCTGTCTGGAGATCAGGGGGCGGGGCCACCAGCCATGTGACCGTTTTCCCCAAGGGCAACCCACTGAGTTCCACCACCTCTTTTCCTAGAAAAAAAGCCCTGTGTGTAGTTAATTGGCAGAGAACCTGTTCTTAAGGAGCACTTCAGTGTAACGTTCTTGCCAATGACAACTTCTGTTGAAGGACTGTTAATTGTGGGATGAGACACACGCTCTGAGCAAAAAGGCACATCAGCACAAGTACTTTCAAACATCACACTGCAATATACCAGGTGCTAAAGATGTAAGTTATCAGGAGCTGGTACGCACTTCAACAGATCCATGAAATTTTCTGAATTGGCAAATACATTAACATCCTGGTGTACCGGAAAAAAGTCAAAATAGGGTCAAAAGCCAGTGAAATGAAAGAGCAAATCTAAAGCATGTGTACTTACAAGTAAGTCCCATTTATTCAATGGGATTTATCTCCGCAAAGCGTTCTTAGGATTTCAGCCAGAATCTAGCATCTCTATGCAAAGCTCACATGTATGTGAGGTTAACACAGTGACCATTCACAATAGCAGTTACGAGTGAGAACAAAATCTTCCTAGACTTGCTGAGCTAATTTAACATCCATAGAAGAGGGGGGGAAACCAGTTCATGTGTCACTTGCAGTGGGCCTCATCCACAATAAACACTTTCAGATGCCACAAGTCTCTTACTTGTTTTGGCTAAGTATCTCTGGAATTCAGAGCAGGGAAACAACGGGAGTAGAGATTCTTAATCCTTTCTCTAATTATCTTTCATGGCGAGCTCTTTTTGCCTTCCTCCCTGCACTGTGTTGATTTCAAAAAAGTGAGTTAAATGTACATTTTTAACCCCCTAGAAGGAGCTGAGCCTAGTGGTGATTTTAGAATGGAGAAGCTGTGAGCAAGAAATAGCCCACCCACCCACACTCCATACTATGTACGGATGTGGAAGTTGGGCAGTGAACAAAGCTGACAGGAAGAAAACTGATTCATTTGAAATGTGGTGCTGGAGGATTGCGGACAGCCAAAAAGACAAATAAGTGGGTTCAGAACAAATCAAGCCTGAATTCTCCCTAGAAACTAAAATGACAAAACTGAGGCTATCGTACTTTGGTCACATCATGAGAAGACAAGATTTTCTGGAAAAGTCAATCATGCTAGGAAAAGTGGAAGGCAGCAGGAAAAGAGGAAGACCTAAAACGAGATGGCTTGACTCAATAAAAGAAGCCACGTCCTCCAGTTTGCAGGATCTGAGTAGGTCTGTTAGAGACAGAACGTTTTGGAGGTCTTTCATTCATAGGGTCGTCAAAGGTCGGAGGCGACTTGATGGCACATAACGCACACACTCTCCTACGCCCCTTCTCTCTTTCTCTGGTCCAAATCCCCCCCTCAGCTGTTCTCTAAAATATGATCATGGTACTCTGAGATGATCATTTTTGTATAACATGTAATTATTCTTAAGTTGGTACCAATGACTGAAACAGACAGAAGCAAGGGAGATACAAACAAATACAAATCCCCCCTCGCCAGTTCCCCTTTTGAAGTCCCAAGCAGTATTTTATCAATATTTTGATGTAAGGCTCAAGCAGATGCCCCATAATTTCTGCACTGATGTTCACTATAGTTTCTCTTGTGTTCATTATTATAATAGCAGAAGAACTTATCATTCTTTTCTTTGTCTGGAAGAGATGCCTGAACTGAAAGAATAAGGGGGAAAATGCATTTTGGATATAGGCACTGTAGACTTTTTGCACAGATACTGCAGATAGTTTATAACTTAATACAAATGTCCTTTTATTAATCCAGTATGGGGATTAAACCAACCAACCCCCAAAGGAAATCACCAAAACAAAAAAAAATCTTGGTTGCATTGAGCATGCTAGCAGAGGCCAAGGTGCAAAAAGAAACTTACCATTTTCATCAGGCTCGTCCTCTTCTTTATCTGGTAGCAATGGCTGAACTGAAAAGGAGAAATGCATTTTGAGTTAGGTTCGTCAAATGGCAACATTTGGGGAAAGATACACTATTCATGAGAGATAGATAAATCTTACAGTGTGCTGTCAGGATGCACCCAATAAATATAAATGTAAGCATTGTAAACAAGACTGGAGTGGTTGCTTAGTTTTGCAAAACTGGCTATGACAAACAGGTTGTCTTGAGAAGTGTTACAAAAAATTGAGGAAGTGTATTTAATGGAACTTTGCATCTGTTTCCTGTTTGTGATATTTGCCATGCATCTAAGCTCAGTATAGTTTGTACGTCTTAGCAACAGAAAAATATATGACTATTGCATGGCCTGTGCGCTACCTTACCTAACACATGCATACAATAAGAGGCAAACTACACGATACGAGCGGCACGCGACCGAGCAAGTGTCGGAAAACCCACCTTCATGTGTCTTTTGGTCCTGGTATGGACTCGTGTCCTTGATAGGCACGTGTCCGAAGATCCCCAGTTCAACGTGTGTCCGCCGTTGCAAGTGCGCGGGCAAGTATCAACAAGTCGTTTCTGCTGAGCGTCCAAAATCTGTTTGCTTCCTTTTTCCGTTTTCCAATTTCGTGTTTGAGTATTCTACAGCTGTGGCTAGAGGGCGCCAATGGTCTTGAAATGATTCTGCATGCCCCTCGAATGTTTCCCCACATGTTGAATTCTTGTGTTCCAATAGGTTGTTGCCATCAACGGAAAAGATTTTCCCGCCTTCGAGGTTTTTTTCCACAGTGCGAGCCTCCACGCATTTCCACCGTTGTGGATTGCCTCGCATCTCTCATCGACTGCTCATTCCGTGGCAACCCTCTCCGGTAAATATAATATAATTTAACAGCTCAAAATTTGGATAAATGTTTGATGCCACATTATTCGTGGTTTTTTTTTAGAATTTTCATGTCGCCCCTGGACGTGAGCGTATTACCACGGTCAAGATTTCAGTGTGTTGTTTACAGAACAAATGTTTTCCAGTTTTTGGGAGGTTTGGGCATCATCTCCCACTTCCACTGGTTTTCTCTCAAATATACCCAATAACAGTGTGCAGAGTTCACTGAGTCTGTGTTCTGTCCCTTCCAATGACCACCCTTTTTATTTCTATTTTAAATTTGATAATATATTGGTTTCCCTTGGTCACAATGTGCTTACCTTGATTTTTTGTATGAGCGTTCCACTTTGACAAAGACTATGATTATTCTTCCAGCGTGTGACGCATTTCTTGCTCCATGCATGATCTTTTTCTACGAAGCTGAAGTAGGTTTCCAGTGGCCCGTTTCTTAATCTAAATTTTTTATTCCTTATTCTCAAAGCCATAGAAAAGTATAGTGGAAAACCAGGAAAACTCTGACCCCCAAAATCAAGTTTTAAGGAGCACATATCAGACACCTCCATATTCAGAACACTCTAATCTCTTAAGTGGAGCCATACTAGGGCATTCCCACAAAACCAAGATATTGATTATAAAGTTTTAAAAAAGGATCCCCCCAGAAGAATTTGAAAATGAAAAAGCAGTTGTAGCTGCAGTAGAAAAAAAAGTATGGATCGCCCCAAATCACACACTCCAGAGCTAGAGAGCCAGTCCTCTACAAGAGGATATGTGATGCTGCTGATCCGGCCTCTGGTTCAGGACCTACAGCCTCCTTTTGTGTCCAGGCCTGGAAAATTTTTTTATTAAAAAAGGCTTTGCCTAAGGAAGTGGGCAATATCAGAGGCCTCTGCCACCCCAAACTATATTTGGATCACCCCAAATCACACAGCCCTGCACTCCGAACACTGTCCCCTACAGGAGGACATGTGCTGGTGCTGATCCAGTATCTGGTTCTAGACAGAAGGCCTCCTATGTGGCCTGCCTGGAAAAAGATTTTATTAGACACTGCTCTGACTATGGAATTTTGAAAAATAAGAGGCCCCCGCACCACCCGATAATCTTTGGATCACCCCAATTCACACAGCTCTGCACTCCAGAGACTGTCCCCTACAAAAGGACATATGCTGGTTTAACAGTATATCTAATTGGGTTCCATGGGAAAAGAAATAAAAATTAACACTCTAGTCCTGGCTCCATCTCTGTGTGGCCCTGACACTGGGTCTGCTTTGCGAGACAGAATGTTCCGAACACAAGCTTCTTGGAGTCAGCAGAAAAGCGAGTTCACAGCACCAGAATCACTTCGGGGGGCGAGGCACCTATGTTTCCCACACTTTCTGATTCACATCAATATATTATGCAATGTTATTCTGGGAAGGCCACGTGGGAGGACCTAGATCCGGAACCAGAGACAGGATCAGCACAAGCACATGTCCTCTTGTAAGGAACAGTCTCTGGAGTTCTGGAGTGTGTGATTTAGGAGGATCCAAAGTTGTTCTTGTCTGCAGCTGCCGCCC
Organism: Eublepharis macularius; assembly: GCF_028583425.1. NCBI lineage: Eukaryota > Metazoa > Chordata > Lepidosauria > Squamata > Eublepharidae > Eublepharis > Eublepharis macularius. The sequence continues at coordinate 12,865,273 of NC_072793.1, read as the reverse complement.
CTTTCCTCTTTTAGAATTGTTCTGTGGGCATTCATATTTTGAGACTGCTTAGTGAAGAGCTGGGGTTTTGTAGGATGACCCAGTGTACGTCCAGTGAGAGTTATGAGTCTTCTGAATGTGAAGGTGTGTAATATGTGCCAATGCAAACTTCATTCTGGAGTTAAGATTTTTTCTGATTTTTGCCACAATAATCATCTTTGCCTTTGCAAATAATAAATAAGGAAATGCAAACAAGTAACTGGGAACTGGGAAACAACTTCAGCCTTGTATTTTTGCTCGAGTCCTGAGAGCTGCGGCATCTCTTTTTCCCGCAAAAAGGGGAATCGTTCATGTGGAAAAGACATATTTCCTGACATTGGGAAGAATAAATAACATAGGTTGATGCTGAAGGATGTACTGTATTCTTGCCAACGGTGGCTTATCAACTGACACCTCGTTACATATATGTTGAGTTGCAATCCACACATGAGTGGTTCAAAAATTTTCCACAATAAATCTGGGGTGATGTTCGGCGTTATTCATGTGCATACATGCCACAACTTACTCAAAGAAAAAAATGAAATATTGAACAGTTATTTTTTCGAGCAAGATAAGTTTAAGAGTCAGACTTGATCATTCTACATTCATGAGGTGTGTCATGAACACAGACTGCATCGCATGATGCATTTGGTGATTATGTGTTCTCATGACATGCTGTTCAGGGTGATGTCATTAGATAAAATGAGCATTCACGAAACTTCAGGTCACAGAAGTGGAACTCAAATTGTCCTAATGCAGTTAAGAGGTAAAATAACTGCGATAAAAAAGAAAATTCAAAAAGAGTCCAGTGGCACCTTTCAGACTAACCAATTTTTTGGTGACATAAGCTTTCGAGAATAAAGTTCTCTTCGTCAGATGCAAGGTACATAAACTGGTCAAATATAGAAGTTCTCTCCGCCCCTAACTGCATCTACTCTCTTCTATTTCCCCCCCTCCTCTTCTATATTTGACCAGTTTATGTTCCATGCTTCTGACGAAGAGAACTTGATTAGCTAAAGCTTATGCTACAGTAAAATTGTTTAGTCTTAAAGGTGCCAATGGACTCGTTTTTAATTTTGCTACTACAGACTGACACGGCTACCTCCTCTGGATCTAAAAAGAAAGGGTGCAATTGTCTCAGACTCCAGCTTGATAGAACATGTGAATTCATGCTTTGTCTCCTTTACATGATCAGATTGCTGATGAGAAATCTCAGAAAAGGGAGGAATACGCGATGGATGATCTCCCAGAGAGTGGTGAGTGATTCTACAGGGTTTTGACATTGTTTTCATTGTGGGCGACATCAACCATGTTCGATGAGTCATGTTCATGAACAATGTTTTTTTTTTTTTTAGCTGCTGGGCCAACAGATGGACCAGAGATCTTCTCAGAGGAATGGTGGGAACATAATGGCTTCTTTAACATTGTGCTCCGTATAGAGATACAGTGGAGAAAGGATATGGAGAGACTGGGAAAGAGACCCAAAGGTGATCCCAACACTTGTATTTTGTTGGTCTTTCAGGAATATATGTGCCGTGGACAAAAGTTTCTGATACTAGGTGACCCGGCGCCTCCTTCCTTGGTTATAATTGTCGGTTTACCTTGGGAAGTCATTTAAAGTTTAGCAATTCTCTCGAACTGTTTCTTTTCGTGATCATCAAGGACTCTCTGCAACATAAGACTAGCTTTCCTTTAATGTGTATCATTGCAGACAACATAACCATTAAATGCCTTTCGGCAGGATAGCCTTGGATGGGTTGGCTATTGTTTTTATTTTATTTTCTGCTGAAAAGAATTTTTATTGGATTTTAAACTTGAAATCCGAGGAAGGGTTTCCCGGCCCCATGATTAATTTTCTTTCAATTGTATTTTTTGTCTATGTGGGTGTTCCGTTTTGTGAAGTCCCTATGTGTTATGCATCTTTGTGGAACTGTCTTGCGAGAAAGATAAGACTGGCCAATAACAATGTCTTCTAATTTCGCTCGTAACAGTACCAATTTTGGTTTTTTATAGAGGAATACTTGAATCACAATACTTGTTCTTAACTCGTCAACATAATTAAAATGAGCGCATTCAAACATTAACCCTCTAAAGCATTGCTCACCGACAGCCTGTTCTCAAAAATCAATATTGATAACACGTTAGAGGGTGGACTCCTCAGGAATCTCACAATCATCAACAGTTTTCATGACTCCTATGAGAGGCAGTGAAGAGACAGCACAGGGAGTGCACCACTTGCCCCCCATGCAAATGAATTAGCTAGCTTTCACAAGTATCACCGCTTCTTTCACTACACAGGGAATATCCATGTCATGAATACCTCACAGTAATCAGAAGGAAAAAACCAAGGCAGCCTTGCTTTGAAAACAAAATTACTCTCTGCATTGTCAGACCCAAATAAATGCATCTTGTCAGACCACCTAACCTGTCATCAAACAATCTTGTCACGACACCAGTGTTATCTCTTGACACAACCCTCTCTTTAGCAATCTCAAACAGGGTTAGGAGGACACCGACCTAAATAAAAATTAGATCTTTCCTTTGGGGTGATGGAAAACGATTAATTCATTATAACTGATTTGGAGATGTTTTTACCTACTGCTTATGAGTTACACCATGACTCCTCTTTTGTCACAGCTCTAACATAGAGATTTCTCTTTCTAAACAGTGACTGACGAGCAAAGAAGGGCTGCAGCAAAAGCCTGGCTCAATTGCTACTGGTACCGTGAACGGCGAGGCTAGGGTGAGATCACACAAACATGCAATTTCTTTTCATAATTCGTGGAAAAACAATGCTACCTGGGACCTATACAATGATTCGACTTACCAAATCATATAATTCGGTTTTTTTAAAAAAGTATTTGAGATGCTGTTTCAGGTATCTATGTGGAAAAATTGACCTAAGTTCAAATTGAGTTACAATACCCATCACACTTCCGCGTTGCATTTGAAAATTGGGGTTTCAACAGTTTTCTAATGATCGACGGGGACATCTTAAAAAGCTTATCCTCAAATTGGTAGTCATAATTTTTCTTTATCTTCCACAGATGTCCGTGGGATGAACAGAGTAACATTGCTCATTCGGTGGGACACTCGCAATGGGCATCACCAGCCTTTTTTTTTTTTAATGTTTGGGGCGGGGAATTTGGATTGTAGAAAAGCCACTGTTAATGGAGGTTTGCAAGAAATGTGAAACGGTTGTGTGGTTTACTGTTTATTAGGCTGAATAAAGCCTATTTTTTATAGTTTGAATTTTTTTCCCAGGGGAGGACAGTCGCACCAATGTGACGTGTTATGCGAACAGAAACCTTACCTCGATTTTATACTTGATGTATGTGGCATTTGAATTAAAGTTTGTTTGTTGTTTATCTTGGTACTCGTCTGTTTCCTTGTAGCTTGATGCAGTGTTGGTTTGGGACGACAACCGTTGCAGCATACGTAAACAGATACAATGTAGTGCAAACAATGTTGGAACAGGAGTAACTGATAGAGGATGCCTAGGTTGAACGCTATTCTTTTCCTTCGAGAAAACAAATTGAGTTTGAGTATTGAACGGTGGGGATGTTAATGCGTGCTTCATGCAAGACCCTCATTCCTAGTGCCTTCCTTTACAATTAGACTCAAATGATGTGATCGCTATTGGTCACAGCTACCGAAAAGCAGGCCATAGGAATGGTTCATGTGGGTGACCAGGAAATATGGACCGGTCATAAATTGTCTATACTCTTGACTCCACACCAGTTTCAGCAAAATTGTAAAATGCAGTTAATTATACAGGTCGGAGGGGCATTTCATGGACATCTCCCCTCCGCGGCAAGTGGAAAAGGGAAAGCGGAGAGGGCACCTTGTTGACATTCACGCCCACTTGCACAATGGTGTCGGGCCGGACTGTGGCTTGGGGGAGAGAGGAGAATGAGGCAAGGGCACTGCTACTCCCCCCTCCTGCCACTTCATGGAAGAATCACCAACCGATTGGGACTTGTTGTGGTTTGCAGCCACAAATGGGAGCATTTGCAGATATTGGAGGGGTGGTTGGGCCTGGATCATGTGTCCTTCTGAGCATTGAAACACCTTAGTGGTAAAAAACAACATTACAAGACAGTAATTTTCTCAAGGGAGACTGGTCTCTCTCACGGGGAGATGAATTGCGATCATGGGAGATCTCCAACCAACACCTGGAGGTCGGAAACTGTAAGATCTAGTGAAGGGAATGTGCTGGCACGCCCCTAATGGCCTCCATTTTTTTGGAATTTTATCGGGGTAGATGCAAGAATGCTTAGCCCGCTGCCGCTGATTACACTGTTTTTCAAGTGTGGAGGTGGCCAATGGAAAGATCCCTGTATGATGGCTGTTCTCTCGGGTTCAGAAATAAGCTTTCCTGGTGAAAATTTGCCCTTTCAGAGGGCGGAGTCAATACATAGTATTTGACGCCCCACCTCTTCCCCGGGCCTGGTCTCTCAAGAACCGGCCCCCCCCCACCAAAAAACACATACGGCATCAGCTTTGAAGAGGATGCTTAAGAGCAAGGCTTCTCCGTCCCAGTGTCCCTCTAACAGCCCCCCTCTGCAGATGTGCACTTTGGTCCTTTGAGGTGGCCAGGGAGGCTTATTTTCTGCTTGTTGAAAATAACCAAACCGTTACCGTAGTTTGATGGGGGAGGGAAGGCCAGTGACGGGATGCAGTAGGCGGAGATAATGAGAAGGTGCCATTCCAAGCTCCTCTACCTGCCAGCCACCCTGTTCATGCTGATATGTTCTGGAGCGACTGTCCTCACTCCGGGAACGAACATTTCCCGTTCTGTTTCGTGCGGACTGTGCTTAGGGAAAGCAGGATCCAGGCACTTCTGCACAGCAGCCAAACTAATAGGGTCGATGGAGACAGGCGAGACTGCTCAAGGCTCTTCCGCCGGCAGCCAGCCCCATCGGGCTGTTGTGTGACGCATAGACTCAACCCCCACCCCCCACTGGCAGCCAGCAAGATAATTGTGCTTTGGAAGGGAGGATGATGGACGCTGAGGGCTCAGGTCTTCTGTGCCAAGCAGCAACCCTTATCGGGCTGCCATGGTACGGGTGGGCTCCCCTTCCTCCAGCAGTCATCAATGTCACGGCGCTGCATGTGGGTGGCGCACGGGGACGGCGGCTGAAGGTGCAAGCCTTTGCGATCTGTAAGCAAAAGGGAAACTCTTGCCTTGCTGAGACTCACCTCCACATGGGAGCAACTTCATTCTGCTGCCGCGGATGGAAGGCGCAATGGGCCGGCTGTTGCGTGCTCCTTTGCCCCTCAGCAACACCTACTCAGACGCTTTTCCCTTCTTCGGTTTCTAAATGACCTTGATTTTTTCTTGTGTTTCCACACGTGGGAAGGCAATCCTTGCAGCAGATTCCAAGTCACTGATCATTTTGTCCTTGTTTTTTCCCATCCTGCTTTCCCTCGACTTATTTGTCCATGCACAGTAGATTAGGGATTTGAATCATTCGTAATTCTTTAAACGATGTTCTCCCCAACCATGCTCTTTTTTCTCGCCCTTTTAATCAACTTAATTTGATTTAACAATCATGTTTACTAAGCCACACCCACCACCTTTTCCCCTCCCCTTGACTTTCTGTTTAAAAATAGTAAAATAAACGTTTCAACGTTTCCACAAATCTATGCAGAAACATATCCTGTGCCACATGACAACAGCTGACCAATAACTGGTCCATTTTTCAACATGCCAAATTCTTAACTTGATTCTCGCTGACAACAGACAGCTTCTGAGGTTGATTGAAAGTGTGACGGGGGGACTTCAGTGTTCAACTATTGGTCAAGTCATTTCATGGAGGGGGAAAGAGACCGTCCTCAACACAACACTTATCACTAATCTGCACCGCTGACATAGAAAGCGGGAAAGATAGATGCGTTGTCATTGGTTACAATTTTCCATCCAAATGTCAGTTGCCAATACTCTTCCACAATATCAGCGGAAAATGCCCTGGCCTATTAAATATGTTTATTTGATGCTACATTTATGTGTAGCAACGTTTATTTGTGATAAATTTGTTTCCACTGTGTTGGTTTGATGCAACATTTGTGTGTAGCAAAAAATAATTTTTTGGAAAATAATTTAAAAAAAAAAAAGGTGTGCATCAATTGACACTTCCCCTTGGAAAAGCAATTTGGAATCATTTTTGTATCCTGTCAAAGATTATGCTGACCAAGAAAAACCAGTCATTTCAATGACGGAATGGACGATTTTTTTATTAAGCATTTTATTTTTGAAAATCAAAAACGATAGAGTAATTCTGATGGTGATGTTCCCAAATTAGAAAATTAACCAAAATCAATGTAAACCTGATAAACCCAACCATAACAACAAACAAAAATGATTTCCAGCTACTCAAATCAGAACTCGGAAAAAACTGGTTACACAGTTCAAAACGAATGCATCATGAGGTGTTTTTCTATGGAACGCAGAACCTCTACTCTTTACAGATCTTTTCTCACGACACTTGATTAAAGGAGGTGTAAACAGTAGAGACACACAATTGCCAGAAATTTGGTTTCTCTGGCAACAAAGGCGGCATGTCCGCTCATGCGTGCTACAGATTATTAATGCTGGAAAAGTATCCACAGTACGCCGCTCTGATCTTTAGTGCTCATTTGGTCAAAGCCACGTCAGTGATTGGAATTAAGGGGGCTTCACGGCTCTGATCCAGCATCTCAACTCGCGGAATTTCAACTACAGCATTATCACCACGTGCAAGGCATATGTTATGTAGAATGCAGCAACTGGTGATTACCGCAGTCATCAGTCTCTCCCCAACTGGTATGGCCTTTTGTAAATAAAGCCATCTTCCCTTCAGAATTCCAAAAGATCTTTCAACACACATTCTCGAACTACTCAAGCGGTAATTGTACTGTTCCTGCGCATGAGTGTGCACCGTGGGATAAGGCTTCATAAGCCACGGCCTAAGTGGATACGCAGGGTCCCCTATTATGACAGGATCGAAGGTCTCGCCACATATGGTCCCTGGGATGCGCGGTAGCCTTGTTCCCTCCTCCATCCTCTTGAATAGTGGAGAATTTCTCAGTACACGAGCATCATGAGCCTTTCCAGGGAACCCAATAAAAATGTCGAGAAATCTTGCTCTGGTATCCACAACTGCTTGCAGTATCATGGATGAGAATCCCTTTCTGTTTACATAGCTTTCACCAGAGAAAGGCGGGGAACGCACCGCAATGTGTGTTCCATCTACGGCCCCCCAAGCATGAGGGAACCCGCTGTCAACAAACCCCTGTAGAACAACTTCAATGTCATCCACACCGATCCACTTTTCAGTTAGTTTAGCGGCGATCAGCTCGCACACCTCATCAAAAATTGAACAAATTGTTGAAACACCACGTCCAAAGGCGGGCACGCAACCAGCATTGGAAACACCCATCGACAGCTTCCACACGGCGATGGCAACCATCTCTTCCGGCGGGATGGGATCACGCATTATTGTGCTCTGCCGAATGAGGTCTCCTCGGAGCTTGCTCACAAGGTACTCAAAGGTTCCCCGCCGCATCCGAAATTGTTGCAGCCACTGACCGTCATCAAATTGGTCAGAGAACCAGCAGGGCCACCAGTGCAGGGTGGGTTTAGAAAGTATCCATGCATACCTTTTGCTGATCTCTATTGAGTGAACTCTATGTGCCATTTGCGCCAACGTCACCAAACATGTCAAAGCCCTTCGAGAGATACGTTTCTTCCTTGAGCCTTGTAATCCTCTCCCGTTGCGGCCCAACATATCACCGTGTATTTCTGGAAGAATACAATGCGATGTCGATAAGATCAGTCTCGTCTTGGTAACTGCCAGAATGTTCTGTTCCCATAGTTCCTTGATTCTAATTAATTCGCTTGACCAGCGGAGCTCCGACAAACACAGCGCCATCAGCTCCAGTGACTTTGGGCAATCCATGCTTGAATTTTCCACTCCAAACTTAGAGAGAAAAATAGAAATAAAAGAATAACTTCTAATCACCAAAAATAATTTGGAGGCTGTCACTTAAATTGTTATCTCTAACCAAACCACTTTCGGAGGCCTACAGTACATTAAATGTGGCAATTATTGGAGCTGTGGAAATAATCTGCTTTGAATCCTTTTCCCGCCCTCTTAACCACAAGCAGACCATCCAGCCTTAACTCCCTTCTGCTCATGCGTGCTTTCCAGTCTAGAGAAGGCGGGAATAGACGTTGTTTGCAAGATTTTGAATTTTTTTATTTTGAACTACCAATAGTAATCTGCATACTACAAGGAATTGTAATTGGTAGATCACACCCACAGGGGCGGGCTCTAATTTCAAATCCCTTTTTTTGTGGTCTTGCGATTGGTTGCAGTCCGTTTAAACTTTCTGCGCAGAAATATCAGACGGGAGAATAGAGTCTTTTTTCTCAGTACGGTTGGTGTCTTGGGAGATGAATCCAGTCTGTTTATGATAGCCAGTACTGGACAACGCAACATATTGAACACTTTTAATTTCTTCATCAAAAGCAGTGATTGATAGAAGAAGTGATGGATCTACCACCCTCCAGCCTGACAGCTGCCTCTACCACCTCGAACTCCATGCCTTTACTTATAACTCTCACCGCCACTCCGGGGAGCATCTTGGGTGACAATTCGCAGCAGCCATCCCATGACAATGGAAAAGGGAGACACTTGCAGTGGACAGATGAGGAAACTCGTGCGTTCATACAAATTTGGGGAGATGATGCCGTTCAAACTCGTCTTTCGGCCAGCTACCGCAATGTCTCCCAATTCCAATGGATCTCGAATGAGATGTCACTGCGTGGATTCGATAGAAGCTGGGAGCAATGCCGCGAACGAGCAAAATCTCTTAGGAGAGGATTTAAGCAATGTGTCGATGGGAACAACCGTTCCGGCCATGGAAGGAGATTCTGGCCGTATTATGAAGAACTGAATTGTTTCCTTTGTGTTGAGCAGGATCTGGTTGTCTCTCGTGTTATGAGCACCTCCATTCCTTCTACTCTCGTTGATCGACGAAGAAACTCTTCTCGCAGATCACAGGAAACCGACAGTAGCAGTAGAGGGAGGGATGGGTCCATGGACGAGCAGGACAGCACGACAGACGGTTTCTTTGAGGAGCCCACTGGAGATGAGCTTCCTTCCTCTGTGGAAGCTCTTGCTGCGGAGAGAAATGAGGAGTCGCAGGATCCAGGTAACGGATGATTATAAAGTGATCACACTTTGGGGACCCCAAAAAATCTTGTTTCTGAAGAAGAATTTGCTTGTGATTCATGTCAAATTTGATCTGATTCGCTTTTCAGCCGCCATCAGTTGTAACCGTTTTACCATGTCCTGCTTGCGGGGAGGGCGGAATATGAATATGATAAAATAAAATAAAACAAATAAAATAACAAATGCTTAAATGATTTGCGACTTCAAGACTTTAGAGCCAGGAAAACGCAACCTAAGTGTGTTCTTCGCAAAATAGAGGAAATGCAAGCCTTTTGCTGACATCACGCAAACAAACTGGAATGCATCACCACTTATGATGCTGCCCTCTCCTTCCGCACAAGCATCATATGACCTAGAATTTTGATGCCATTGTTTTTTTTCCTCCGTTTTCAGACAGCATTTCCCCAACACGCGCCAATGGAGTCCACAGTATAATTACTCCTGTGAGATTATGGATGCATGAAAGGCTTCTAAGTTGTAACGCATGCCACACGCCCTCATTAAAGGATCCCTTGCAGTAACAAAGAAAAATTATGTTCCCCCGTTTTTAGGACTAAAATTTTTTCCTTGCTCTCCCTGAAAACTTGATTACACTAAAATTAAAAAAGGTGGACGCAAGAAGTGCCATCGATTGAAAATTGGCAACATCAATTGCTGTAGATGGCAGAAATAGACAAAATTACGCGAAAGTGGAGAGAATATAATCCCAAAGAATTTTTTTTATGTCTGGGGGAAGTTAAAACAGTACCTGGAACAGAAGTGGAACATAAAGGGAGAATTATGGTTGATAGATAACAATTAAGCTTACAGAACGGAAGAGAGACTGATCGTTACAAGAGAAGAGAGGAAAAAAGTTAGAGAAGTTATGTAATTGATAGTCTGATGTTGGGTTATGTCTAATTCAATATATGTTCTCGATCTTAGTAGCGTTTTAAGACACCAAGGAATAGAAAACTATATATAAGTAGTGGGTCTCGACAGCGGGTTGGAAAACTGCGCCGACTGTGCTACCCGCGCGCCGTCAGAGCTGCCCACCACAGCGATCGGGCTGGCGGCGGTGCGCGCTCCCGTGATGACATCACACATGATGTCATCACGCAGGGCGGAGCACGCACACTTGCGCGTGCGGGGGGGCACCCAGCCAGCTGTTCGCGAGCGCCGAAAAACCTTGCGCCCCCCCTGGTGGTGCCATCTGAGCCGGATCCAGTTTCATGATAGGGAACCTGCAAGGACTTTGGGGGGGGGTACTTTTCTCTGTACTCTGTTCCCCACACTATTTCCTCTTTCCCTTCTCCTGGCAGTCTCCATATTTTCAGGGCCAAACTACAAGTGACTCCTGACACAGATTGGACACTTGTCAGCTTCCCTCAAGTTTTGATGGGAAATGTAGGCAGGTTGGTGGAATGTTGGACAAGTGACAGTTGAAGAGTCCATTGGACAGCAGTCGGAGAGCCAAGCTGCAAGACCAGGATGCCTACATTTCCCAGCAAAACTAGAGGGAAGCTGACAAGTGTCCAACCTGTGTCAGGCGTCACTTGTAGCTTGGCCCTCAGTTTCCCCTAAATCTTTCTGTACTTCAAACCCACTAAATAATTTACCTTTTATCTGCCACCATTTTTATCTAATTTCTTAATTTACTTAATTTATATACTGCCTTTCTCCACAATGGGGACCCAAAGCAGCTGACATTATTCTCTTTGCCTCCCTGTTATCTTCACAACAACTCTGAGAAGTTAGGCTGAGTGTGTATGATTGGATCAAAGTGTTTTGAACCAGGCTCTCCTGGGCCCTACTCTGAAACTATAACCACTGCACTACACTAGCTGCTGTTGAAGCTGTTGTAGCAAGCAACCAGGCCTGACTGAGTCATGCAAGTCATGTGGTATCCAATTGCCCAGTGGTTGCCTCTGGGCCTGGCCCCAGTGAGTCCTCCCTCAAAGGCCAAAACAGCCCTGGAAAGGGCCAGGCTATGCCCCCTTCCCCTGCCTTTTACTGACAGAAACCAAACCTAGAATCCTGACCAAAGTGTTGTGGTTGCCTAGCAACAGCCACTAAGGGCAGCTGGGTAAACCTCTGGGCACTCCATTTATCATTTTGTATGTTTTTTTAACTTGCTGATTTTTTTTAATCTGACCTTTCTGCAAACCTGGGGCATTTTTTTCTGAGCATGTAGGGTTCTCTCTCCTCACCACAGTTGAATCTATGTGCTTCTTACTTTCCTCGCTGTCTTCTTGTTCCCTCTTTGAAACAGGCTTGCAACTTGGGAGATAGCAAGATGGCCAAATTTTCTCTGACTGATGTTACTTGGAGGCTGCCTTCTCCCAAAGGGACCCTTTTATCTGTGTGCAGTGCACCCCAGATTAGACCCTGCAGCAGGACCAATCCCCACTGCAAATCCAAACTCTGCATGATAATTCACCAATAACACAACCACCACCATCCCCCCCCTCCAAAGCCCAAACAAGAAGGGCACCTCAAGCCTCCTTGTTTTTGGTGTGCTTCTGAACCTTTGTCCCTGCTGAAGTCGGTACTGACATTTTTACCTCTTCCGTTGCTGAGATCACAGGAACCTCATTTTGGTAGTTGGCCCTGTTCCAGTCTCCCTTGCTCCCACACCTAACCATGTTAGATTCTCCTCTTCAGGGAGGCCAATATATGATTTTCTTTCCCTTTCTAGCTTCCCTAAAGTTACCCCCAATTAGGTATTAGCTCAGAACAACACACTTCGGATCATTCAAGTGGACAAGGCTTATCTGACTCCCACAACCAACTGTTGTGTGACAAGAGATTTTGGCGATTGCTAGATCGTTGCATTGACGCCTCACAGGATTTCTGGTTAGACAACTGGAAATTATGTTTTGGTGTTATGCTACAGCAACCCCCCCCCCCCATTTTCTCCTGTTGCTGCACTAGGTAGCAGCAGGCAGCCATCATTAGGGTCTCCCTATACCTTTCCAGGTTTCCCATATTGACCTAACCATATTGAGTCCTGTCTCAAGCTCAGCCCTTTGCGTCCCTGCTGTCTGAAGTGAAGCGGGTGGCAACCAGTGATGGGGCTTTTTATAGCTAATGATGCCTCATTTATGGAGTGCCTAACTTACTGTCTTTCAGGTGCTGTCAGGTAAAGAATTTTATTTGCTCTGGGACTTTTAGTTAGCTTCTATCCACCCTGATTTGATTGCAGAGTTTTCTTTTTATGTTCAGATTTTTTTAAATTATGGTTTTAAGTTTTGTTGATGTGTACTTTAAACATATATATGACTGCTTAAGGAAAGGTTGGTTTTGAGCTCATCAGAACTTGGGTGCTAAGCCAAGTTGGCTTTGGTTAGTGCTTGGATGGGAAACCACCAAGGAAAACGGGGGTTGCTTTGCAGAGGAAGGCCATGGCAACTTACCTCACACTAACTATAACTACATTGGAGGATTTTGGGGCAGGTGTGTGTGGTGCATCCACATATTCTCTAATCATCCACTTTCCGGGCTTTCCTTGTTCTAAGTTAACTTCTCTCTCAAACCGAGTTTGGTATGGTTTTTCCAGAAAGACTGCAGTCCAAATGCATTAGCAAACCATCTGAATAGGAAGATGGCATTTTTCAAAGATCCAGCCCACATTAGCACCTTGTTTCTTCCATCAGATCCTTGTAGTTGCCAACATAACTGTCTGTTGTCATGATCTAATACTAGTTCCTTTAAATTCCCAGCTTTTATTTTTAAAAGTATCTAGCTCTCTTTGTTGCAGAGCTGTGTAACACAAAACACAAAAGCAGGGCTTTTGTGGGAGTTCCGGACGTGGTGGGAGTTCCGGAACCTCTTGAAAATGGTCACATGGCCTGTGGCCTCGCCCCCTGATCTCCAGACAGGGGGGAGTTTAGATTGCCCTACGCACCGAGATCAGGGGGTGGGGCCACCAGCCATGTGACCATTTTCTCCGAGGGCAACCCACTGAGTTCCACCACCTCTTTTCCCAGAAAAAAGTCCTGCACAAAAGTATTACCATTTTAAAAAATAAACCCCCTCCAGTGATGCAATGGGGGGGAATGCAGAAAACATGCTAGCTGATGGAAGAAAGGGCTCACAAAATGTTATGCATTGGGCTAGCTTCGAGGAAAACAGGGCTCAGGTAGCCAATCCTATTGGGAATTAGAGTTATCTGCAACCACTTGTTTCCCCTAGATATGAGCCAGTTGCGGTTGTGTAAACATGTTACCTTTTATATATTGTCGAAGGCTTTCACGGCTGGAGAACGATGGTTGTTGTGGATTTTCCGGGCTGTATCGCTGTGGTCTTGGCATTGTAGTTCCTGACATCCTGTGACTGGCATCTTCAGAGGTGTAGCACTGAAAGACAGAGATCATAGAATCATAGAATCATAGAGTTGGAAGGGGCCATACAGACCATCTAGTCCAACCCCCTGCCCAGTGCAGGATCTCTCAGTTGAGATCTGAACTTTTATCATGCCTTCCTACCGCACAAGGCATTGCTTGCGGAGCCCTTACATTGTCTCCTGGAGATGAATGCCAAATGGACGTGGGACCAGAAGCACAACCATGCCTTCATGGCAGTCAAAGAGTGACTGTCATCCGACGCCATGTTAGCGTATTTCGACGAAAGCTCATCCTCGCCAGTGATGCTTCGCCGTACGGAATTGGCGCAGTACTAAGCCACCGGATGCCAGGTGGGTGGGAGGCCCCTATTACCTACTTTTCACGATCCCTGTCGTGAGCTGAGAGGAACTACGTGCAGATCAACAAGGAGGCCCTGGCACTAGTTGCGGGAGTCAAGAAATTCCATGACTATGTCTACGGGTGTCTGTTCGAGATCGCTACTGACCACAAACCTCTCCTCAGCCTCTTCATGGCAGACCGGCAGAAGCCACAGGTAATGTTGCCATGGATTCTGCGCTGGTTGGTGTTCCTGTCGGCCTATGATTACCAGCTGTCCTACAGGCCTGGGAAAGCTATTGGGCACGCTGATGCCCTCAGCCGTCTGCTGTTGCTGGAGTCCGCTGCCGACCCCTCCCCCATGCATGGGGTCATGCAGATAGAAGACCTGCCCCGGCCGCCCCTCCTGGCATCAGACATAGCGGCACTCTCCGCCAAGGACCACACCATCTCCCGGGTCCTCAACTGGGTGTGGAGGGGATGGCCGGACAGCAGAGCAGAACCAGAGTTCCGGCTGTACAGCTCCCGGCAACATGAGCTGTTGGTGCACAAAGGGTGCCTACTTTGGGGGAGCAGAGTCATCGTTCCCCCCAAGCTGTGCCAGCAGGTACTCAAGGCACTGCATGTTGGGCACCCAGGAATCGTGAAGATGAAGGCCCTGGTTTGCAGCTATGTGTGGTGGCTGGGGATGGACGCTGAGGTGGAAAGATAGGTCTGGACTTGCCAGCCTTGCCTACTTCCAAGTGGCTGGATTAGTTCCTGTGTTGGCCATGACATTGGAGACCGTCATCCGCGCCCTGCGGCGCTTAATCACCACACATGGACTACCGGACACGATTGTGTCGGACAACTCTGCCCAGTTCACGAGAGTTCCAGATGTTCCTGGATGTCCAGTGACGCTGGCCTTTTGTCCACCCCCACCACCAGCCCTGCAGCATCAGGCACCCCCTTTAGGCCCTGCAGCATAGCCGCTGGCAGTACCTCAGTTGCAGGAGCCCCTCCAGGCCTCTCTCACCCTTAGGCCATTTGCAGCCGACGCCCAGGCACCACTCTGGGGAACAGCCTGCAGCCACTCAGCAGACTCACCTGTCTCCTGCAGTTGCCCAGATGGCTCCACTTCATCCAGGCCCACAGGAGGTTGCCATCAGCACAAGTCAGGCAGGCACAGACCCAAGATGCCAAGGGAGCCACTGGGGAAGGTTCAGAAGCAGCAGGGGCGAGCCAGGCAGAGAGCAGACCAAATGCCCCACCCTAGGTGGGGGTGAAGTGGGTGGGGCCAGGAGACTGCAGAGTCTACCCAGCCCTCCTATCAGATAGGCTGGGAGCAGGGCCAGTCAGGGAGATGGGGTGGCGATTGGGGGCAGAGCCAGGGAGGTGGGGCAAGGGGAGGCCTTTAAATTCAGGTTCCTGTGAAGGCTGAGTGAGGGATTTTGCAGGGAGAGATAGCTGGAGTGTGCTGCTACTCCCAGGGCAGGAGAAGGAACAAGGTGGTGCAACCCCCTTCCCTGCCCATCTGAGGCCAGAGGACACCTGCCTGGAGAGCTGGTAGGATGGCAGGCCATCAGGAGAGGGCGCCAGTAAGGGAGGATCCTCACACTGGAGAACAATGCCATCTGGCACATCAGTTCAGCCCCTTTCCATCCCTCAACTAATGGGCAAGCAGAACGCATGGTGAGATCCGCAAAGGACTTGCTGCACAAGCTCGGGTGCGGGGACTTCAGCCAGTGGCTGATGGAGCTCCTTCTGTGGCAATGGAGTCCGGCAGAGCTGCTCATGGGGCGAAGGCTGACCACCCTTTTGGATCGACTTCACCCGGATTTCGCACCAGACAGTAAGTGGGAGACTGGAGCGTCTGACCCACCCAGGGCATTCCACCCGGGTGACCTTGTCTACACCAGGAACTTCAGGAACGGGCCGGTCTGGTTCCCCGCAACTGTCACCAGAACCACAGGGCCAGTATCCTACGAAGTGGCTGACTCCGCTGGTACGGCACATTGACCAACTGCTGCAATGATGGCCACCGCAGGAGTAGGAACACGACAGGAATTCACCCCCTTGCACCACAGAGGCGAGACTGGAACCAGCCACGGTGGCCGAGAACCACAGGGACCAGCCACCCGAGGACCACAGAAGCCTGCCGGCAGCGTCAAATAGCACAGGTGCCGCCGAGGCAGACCCATCCACCCCTGCAGCAGAGCCAGATATGGACATTGGGGCTCTGGTTGCAGGGACTCCAAGCACAGAAGGTTTGCGTAGGTCCCAGCGGGTTTGCCAGCCGCCAGCTTTTCTTGGGGACTATGTGTGGAGTGGGGCGCCCCAATCTTAGGGGGAGGGGTGTTATGTACTGGGCTAGCTTCGAGGAAAACAGGGCTCCTCAGGTAGCCAATCCTATTGGGGATTAGGGTTATCAGCAACCAATCATTTCCCCTGGATATGAGCCAATTGTGGTCATGTAAATATGTCACCTTTTGTTTAGTGCATGCAAATGAAGGATCCTAGTCCCTATGTTCTTATTCAGGAGTTACTGAAATGGGGTGGAGTTGGAGGTGTATATATCTGGCTCCCTTGGGAGCCACGTTGTTCTTTTTCTGCAATAAAGTTACTATCATGAGCTGAAGTCATTGCCTGGCTGACATCACTTGAGCACTAGGCTCAATATTTAATACAAAACACCCATGTAGATGCTCCGTTGTCAGTGTGAATGCTTCTGCATTTGCAGCAGTGGTATCAGGGAAATGGCAGGGAAGCCTTGCGGTATGGAGTAAGGCATCTGGATTTCCAGTAAAAACTGCATGAAACAATCATCGTAATACCAATCTAAACAGTCGTGTGGGCCCCACTTTAGTCCACTACGTTCCATATATTGGAGAAAGTGGAAGACGAGTTGCAGGAGACAGTAGGATTTGGTCCTGATGCAACTTTGTGAAAAGGCAAAAATGAGACAACTGTCTGGGAGGAAGGAAGATGACGTAAGTCTGCGCTGATTTCAAAGGCCTCTTTTGGACTGGAGCCCAGTGCTAAGGAGGACAATTCAGGATATAGCTTGTCTTCATCACTGGAGAAGCATGGGACCAGGATGTCTATGAGTTAACAAACTTTCACATGGGGTTTCAGACAATACTATTTCTCTATGCAGGCATAATTAGCTAGTTTGCTTCACGTTACTATATATTTGCTTCCAAACCTGATTTTGTACAGCATTTATGATTCTAGAGGAGGAATAAGAGTCTTTACCAGAGCTTGCCTGCCTGTATTTTTTGTGGCTCTTGATAGGGAAAAACAGGTATGCTTATTTTATTTAAACTTTTGGCAAACACTTTACATAAGCAGATAAGCACCCAGAGCTGCATGATGCAGTTGCTGCTATAAGATCATTAAAAAAACACTAGCTCCTCCCTTGCTACAAACAACAAGGCACCTTTGGTCAATTAATGGTGGCATAGTAGAAAAAAGATGTTGGGGAAATGGTACCTGTGAGAACTTTGCAGCAGGTAAATGGTGCTGATGTGGGTGGCAGCTTTGCAGCACAGGGAAGTATACTCCATTCATATCAGGCAGCATGCTAACACAAAGGCCATTTCCACACTACTCACTTTCATTCAGAACGCCACGGAACATTGCAAAAAAAGCACGGAAGACAGCATTTTCTTGCACGAGTTTTGTGTGATGTCGTGCAAAACTCGTGCAAGAAAACACTATCTTCCGCATTTTTTCGCAACGTTCCGCAGCATTCCGAATGAAGGTGAGTAGTGTGGAAACGGCCATAGTGTTATCCTTCTACGGATGGGGCCTGGAGTTCTCCTGGAATAACAATTGATCTCCAAACTACACTGCAGTTAATTTGAAGAAAACTGATGCTTTGGAGGGTTGACTCGTCTATGTCATTATACCCTGCTGAGGTCACTCTCCTCCTCAAAACCCGCCCTCCACAGACCCCACCCCCAAATCTCTAGGAATTTCCCAACTCAGAGTCAGCAACCCTATCAACATGTTTGAATGGTATTTTTTTCTGAAAAGATCAAAGTGAAGCAGGCTTGGGAAAGAGCATATTGAAACTGGGAAAAGCTGGGAACAGAATGATTAGAGCACACTGTTATGCAGAAGCTCCACATCCCTGCCTAAAAACACACCTGTTTGGAGGCCAAGGAGAAAGCCCTCCCTGCAGAACCAGGGCCGTTTCCAGACGGCTTACCTGCCTCCGGAACGTCGTGCCATGTTGCGGGGAAAATGCAAAATATCGCGTTTTCTTGCACGAGTTTTGCAAGACGTCACGATATTTCGCGTTTTCCCTGCAACATGGCGCGACATTTCGGAGGCAGGTAAGCCGTCTGGAAACGGCCCGGGCTTGCTATGTTTAGAAAATAGGGGTGGCCATTACTATTCATTGTTGCTCTTAAGGAGCATGTGGTATGCTGGGTACTATATCAAAGATGATCTCCAAGTGAATGAGAACCTAGATCACCCACTATGCCATTTTCTGAGACGTATTATGGGAACCCTAAAACGTGTAGCTGGGATAGCCTTAAGATTAGAATTGGGTCAGGACTTTATCAAAGCCAACACATGGCTGCAAGCATTTAAACATAGGCCATTTACACATGTCCTGCGGTCCCAGAAAAGGTGCCCAAAATACGGAAGCCAAACAGCCTGCAACCATTTTGAAAACAGAGATGTCTGGAGTCAAGCTGCCAGTGTTTGGTGAGTGGGCCATCCCTTTAAGGACATGTGGAACTGGACATAGGCTAAAGGTCTTTTCTGCCATTAAGAAGGAAGGTCTGCTCTACGAGCTAAATCAAGACCAATTCTAATCTTAATATTAATTGAAATGAAGCAATTGAGAAATCAATTGAACTTATTGCAAGTTGGCAGAAGAAAATAAGCTTCATGAAGCAGAAACATTTTGAACAAGCAAATAAACCAGGATGTTTTCTGGCTCATTGTCTAAGGAAAGTATCTGAAAAAAGAAGGATAACAGCAGTTAAAAAGTCCAATGGAATTACATATATGGAAAAAGAAATAATGTATTTCCTTTTTTCTCCAAATTATATAAGAAAGATAAATTAATCTCAAAGTTTAAATTAGAAGATAAGGAGGTGATGAATCATAATATTACAGTACAAGAGATTTCGCAAGCAATAAAAAAATGAAAAAAGAAAGCTCCAGGCCCGAATGGGCTAACAGCCATGTATTATAAATGTTTCGAAGAAGAATTGATATTGCCGCTTCAAAAAAGTGATGAATAAGATAAGTGAAGATAAGATTTTATCTGCAACGTGGCAGGATGATCTAGCGCTAGATCATCCGGAAGTAATTGTAATGGTGGAATGATGTTGCTTGTTACGCTCATTATGTTTTGCCTGTGAAGAAGCCTTCTTGTGTGAAACGGGACTGGACTCCTTACATGCCGGCGAAACCCGTAGGTGGCGTGAATTACTCATGAGGAGGCATCTACCATTGATATCTACATTATTGCGGCAAAACTTTGCTCTGTTACGGACTGTTATGGACTGATTCCAAGCACTTTGCTATATACATTGTATGAAGCAACTCTGATTCTTCTTACCACCATTGAAATTTTGGTGTATGGTGTATGTGTAGTGAGATATTTTGCATGCGTAAATTTATTTCATCGAGCACTTCAGAACTTCAGTTTGGTGCCCCTGGAGCAGCTCTCTTGTTTGCTTTGGGATACAATAAATAGACAAGAAACTATCTAGTTTCTACCTAACAAGGGATGATATACTGAGACTTAGGAAAAGCGAAACTTTACTAATTATCAAGAAATGCATAAAAGCTCTAGATTACTCTAGCTCAGTTATATGAGCTCAGAGGGTATGCTCCACCCATTTCTTTGGCATCCTTCTACCTCCAACCACTCCAGCCTACATCAAATATCTAACAATTCCTCATTAGTGCTGCTTGTACACCTGAATGCTGCCCCCTCAGCAGTCTTATATGGAAGATACTGTAATTTACCTTACTTGAATAGACTTTGCCAATGCATTTTGAAAAAAGGTTGACTCCCTATCCCATATGACATTGGAATGCCCTCATTATAAATTTTATCGTGGATTATAGATTTTCCCTGTTTTAACTAAATTATCTTCTACGGTATCAAAAGATAATATAGTTTCCTATCTGTTGGTGGATAGTGACCCAAGGACTACATTGGCTGCGGCCAAGTATCTCTCCACCATATTTTCCTTAAAGAAATAAAGACTCTTTATCCGCTGTTCAAGATCATTGGATCAAAGGCGCTTGAAAGAAAAGGAAAGATATCAATGATGAACTTTTGTCCTCTCTCAGACCAATATATATGTATTATGAAGCTGAAGCACAATAATAATAGGGCAAGATAGTGAGTAAATGCTTATGGAATATGAGGTGAAAAATTTGCTTCACATTTTTCTTTCCCTCCTTTCATTACATACTGTAAATTTGGCTTTGGAAAACCACTTGTTTGATCAAGATGAGGCCCATTTTATATTGCGTTAATCTATGCATGACAATACCCATATGAGTGAGCTAGGGCCAGAGACAAGAAGAGTATGTAATTTTTCAAAAAGCTAAAAGAGAAGTCAGTGCCAAGGAGAAGTATCACAGTTTAATGCAAGAAGCATAGTTTTGACAATCTGTTTAAAGACAAATACTTGTAGCTTTAATTAGAATATTTTGGAGGGGATCAAATGTTGTGTGAGCCCTAAGTTATTGAAAACCTCTTTGTGGAATTTGGTTTTAAGATTGTGTGGTAGACCTCTGCTGTCCCATCCAGCAGGAGCAGAGGTCACCTCCGGTCATGAGTCGGTGGATACTTGCCAAGCACAAGTGGAAGAATGGCAGCCTCCAGTTCAGCGATGTGCTCAAGGGGATAAGCCAGGAAGGTGCCAGGGACAGCTGGTCAGGGAAGTATGCCCTTCCACTAGCAGGCTAGAGAGAGGTTGATTAGCATAGGGAATCTCCACAGGTGAAGCAGCTGATACCTTAAGGATGAGGGCAAATACACAGCTCATCACAGATTGGCTCATGATGACTTTTGTGGCTATGCTTGTTTAACAAATCCCACATAAAACACACCATTAATGTTTAGGGCATGATGAGCCAAAATTAAATATTTTAAGTGCTGTTGGTTGCTTGCTTCTTGGCCAGTGGAATTAAAGAGGATTAGAAATGCTGGAGCACACACCTTTTGACAGGATTGGTCCCAGGTAGGCTGACCTTACAATCTTGGTAACTTTAACTTTAATTGAATTTTTATAGCACCCATCTCCCGAAGGACTCAGGGCGGTAGGCCAGCAACTTCTGCATCATAACTAATGCCAGTCACACAATCCTGTAAGAAGCAACATAAACACAAGAACTATAGAAACAGATGTTAACCACACAAACCGCCCTCCTACAGCAACACTGGCAGTGCTGCAATCAATCACAGATGGATGATGCCCCTACATTAGTAATGATAGCTGTTTGGTGTAGTGGTTAGAGAGGTCAGACTAGGATAAGGGTGACTCAGGTTTGAATCCCCACTCTGCCATGGCAGTTTTCTGGGTGACACTCAAGTTCACCTACCTCACAGGGGTGTTACGAGAATAAAATGGAGGAAAAGAAAACAATGGAAGCCGCTTTTGGCCTCCGCTGGGTAGAAAGGCAGCACCAAAATGAAGTAAATAAATAAATGAAGAAAGGCTCACAGCACAGGCCAAAAACCACATAGACCTCACAAATATAGTCACACTCCCTGAAACACAACACACAAGCATGGAGAATCCAAAAATTGAGCAAATGGCCCCAAAACTCAGACATCAAACAGTCGGAAGACATAAAGTAAAAAAATATCAAGAAAATAAAAAAAATAGCCTGAAAGTTTGCAAGTCAAGAGCTGTCAGGTGGTCCCCTGTCATACCCAACAAGATCCTAAGTATTGTTTGTGCTCTAATGTTATGGGTATAATGAAAGGCTGATTATTTCTTGACTGGGATGTGAAATACGTAAAGGAGGGGCAGTCTCTACTGTCTCTACTGTTATCTGTGTGTTCTCTTAACTTCCTCTCTCCTTAGCCTGGGAAGAGATGCTGGCATGGACACTCACAGCCTCGAGGCTTCTCATCCATCAACTTTGCCCTTCCCGCAGAGATGCTTCCTCTTGAACATAGCTGACCATTACATTAAAGGGGTGGGAATTTGAGAATTCACCTATGCTTGGCATCCTATATATGTCTTTTGCTTGCAGGAAAACTTCATTCCTGCCAAAAACGGACTAAGATACTGAAACTGGTAGCTTATCAATAAAGTTCTTTAGCTCATGCAGTGAAGTCTTTTTGAGAGTTAGCTGGCAGATCCTCAAGAGCCCAGAAGGCAAAACCAACAAAAAAGATTAAGGACCGCCCTGAGCCCATTCGTGGGGAGGGTGGGATATAAGCCAAATAAAATAAATTAATTAAATAAATTAAAAACCTAACAGGTCCATGGTAAGGAACCAACCACAATGTCAAAAAAAAAAATTGAGCAAATTGTGAATATGGGTCTGTGTTCAGGAGAAAAAAAGTTTCAGATTGGTGGAAATGCCCCAAAATCTCATTGATCTGCAGTCAGAAATAAAAAAATTGAAAAATGGAGAAAGCGGTTCAAATCCTAACCTGTCTGTGTTCAGGAGCCAAAAAGTTTTTTAAAAACCAAAGGAAATTACAAAAACTGCAAAATTTCTCTGTAGGAGCCAACAATGTGGAAGTAAAATGAAAATAGCAATAATGGGGGAAATGCCCTGAAATTTCATAGGCAGGAGCCAAAAATGGTAAAAACAACCCGAAACCTGGAGCACAATCAGGGGCTAAAAATTCAAAAAAGGGCAAAAATAGTGAAAATGGCCCATAATATGATATGGTAAGGAGCAAAAAAATCAGAAAAAGTATGAAAATAGCAAAAATAGTGAAAGAGTATGAAAAACAGCCCCAGACCTGCAATAAGGAGCCCAAAATGTGAAAAACAGCCCAAATAGTGAAAATGAACTATAGTCTCTCTTGTCCACAGGAGGGAGCCAAAAAGTCAAAAAAATAGCTGTCTCTCAGCAGTTCTCAGTGGAAGTAGAAAGGGGGGCTTGATGCAACCAGGTTTTCAATTGGTGAGAACGAGAGGAAGGGGTCCTGTCTGACCACTAAAAGGGCTACATTTGGGATAATGGGACGTTCCTGAACAAATGCTGTGTGGAATTGGAGCTGTAATAAGGCGAGGGAATAGCTAAGATTGAGCAAAAAAGACGGTTGGATCCAACATAAAGTTTATTTTTAATTTCACCTCAGAAAGTTTTGTTGCATGACATAAAAATAAACTTGCATGACGTTCTTGTTATTGCTTTTTTTGTAAAAAAAACTGCTGAGGGGGCCAAGCTGTTTTTCTCACTGTCAGTTCAATCTGTCTGCACATGTGGCAGTGGAACAAATAGCTACCCTGGCTATTTTTTCTTCTTTTGTTCCAACCTCCTTGGTTATCCTTGGTTTGTAGGGTTGTTGTTTTTTCTCCCCTTTTCATTATCCTTACCAGGGCTTTTATTCATCAGGAACGTGGTGGAACAGAGTTCTGGAACCTCTTGAAAATGGTCACATGGCCGGTGGCCCCGCCCCCTGATCTCCAGACAGAGGGGAGTTGAGATTGCCCTCCGGAGGGCAGTCTCAACTCCCCTCTGTCTGGAGATCAGGGGGCGGGGCCTCCAGGCATGTGACCATTTTCTCCAAGGGCAACCCACTGAGTTCCACCACCTCTTTCCCCAGAAAAATACCCCTGATCCTTACCAATTGTTTGTTGGGGAATTTGCTTTTAAAAGACCATGTCCTCCTTCAGCTGATTCCTGGAGCCAGCTATGGAGTTCTCCAAAGCAGCGATCCACACAGTAGCTGAAGACTGGGGTCTACCCTTCAGGACAGCACTAAGGCCTAGATTCCAATCTGGGGTTTCCTACAACCAAGTTTGCACATTTTTCAGGGACACACTGATCCCTATGAACTGGTTGAACTTGCACAACTGTTATGTATTGGGTTGAACTAGGGCTTAGCCAGGCCTCCAATGTATTCTGATTCACCTTCCCCAGCCTATCTGTAGGACTTTGCAAACAACAGGGGGTTCCAAGCTAAGGTGGGGGTGTTGTGTATTGGGCTGAGTGAGGCCAAACAAGGCCTCTAAAGTAATTACTGTATTGAATGTCATGCACTGTTAGCTTCAGGTTATGTCAGGGTTCCTAATGCACTTCATTCTCATTGGTTACATTGCCTGCACTTAATCCTCATTGGGTACATTCACATGCACATTCATTGGGTACCTTCTGAAGGCAGCAGCCAATCGGTCTTCTCAAATAAAGACCAATCAGTAGCCTGCCTATCTTATACATTGTGTATAGTTAATGCAAATGATGGTATTGTAAAGCACACGTATTTATTGGTTGCTAGCTATTCTTGGGGCGGGGTTTCTCTGTATATATTGAGGGCTTCTGTTCCGTCTGAGTAGTGAGTGTCTAGTGAGTAGCGTCTGCTGTCGTCTGTCCTGGCTTGCATTAAAGAGCATTGTTTTGGCTGAAATCACTCTGGGCTGCAATCATTCTGAGCTCCAGGCTCAGTACACGATAACAACCCTGGTCTGCCTAGGTCTAAAATACTCTGAAGTAGAAAGATGCCTTGTCACCTATTCCAGCTAGTACTTGACTGAGACCCAATCCTGCAAGGGGCCTATGACTAAAGAAAGGTGATAATTTTTAACTATTGGCTGATTCCGCACATGTTGGATAATGCACATTCAATGCACTTTAGCAATCGTTTGGAAGTGGATTTTTTTTTCACACATGAAAAATTCTGTTCCAAATGATCTCTAAAGAGGATTGGAAGTGCATTATCCAACATGTGCGGAATCGGCCTATTATAGACGTCCTCTCAATAAACCTTAAGGGTTAAGAAATGGCTCTGCCCTTAAACCCGTCTAAGCTTGAAGGAGGTGATCTGGTCACTGCTGAGGGGAAGGGACAGGTGTGTGTCTATGTGGGGAAAAATAAGTTTTAAAATCTGAAAAAGAGACAGAGAGAAGCAGACTAATACTGCTGGTGCTTAGCTGAATAACAACAACATTCGATTTATATACCGTCCTTCAGGACAACTTAACACTCACTCAGAGCGGTTTACAAAGTGTATTACTTATTAGCCTTACAACAATCACCCGGTGAGGTGGGTGGGGCTGAGGGAGCTCTGGAAGAGCTGGGACTGACTCAAGGTCACCCAGCTGGCTTCAAGCAGAGGAGTAGGGAATCAAACCTGGTTCTCCAGATTAGACTCTTGTAGGAGTGGTAGTATTCCTCAGCCTGTGCTTTACCTATATACTTGTAAACGAAGCAAGAATGCCAGTAGCCGCCTGTACTTCCCATCCTCCAAAGGAAGCCAGCGTAGTTAAAGTGTGTTAACCCTTGAACTCCTCACCATTTGGAGAAGAAGGACACATGCAACAGAATGCCACATCTTCTTTGAGCAAGGCCCTTTTGCTTCATTAACTGAGAGCGGGACCACAAGTGACGCCTGACAGGTTGGACACTTGCCAGATTCCCTCAAGTTTTGATGGGAAATGTAGGCAGCTTGGCGGAATGTTGGACAAGTGACAGTTGAAAAGTCCATTGGACAGCAGTCGGAGAGCCAAGCTGCAAGACCAGGATGCCTACATTTCCCATCAAAACTTGAGGGAAGCTGACTAGTGTCCAACCTGTGTCAGGCGTCACTTGTGGTCCCGCTCTGAGATCATCCAGAGGCTATGCACCAAGGTTCTATAGGCAACGGTCACCCTTATTTGAAAGCCTGCATAGTTTTGTGGTTAGGGGACTGAAATCATAACTCTTCCAGCAGCTGTAGGCAAGCCATTAATGTCTCAGATACATTCCCCTGTCTGATGTGCTGAGCCAGTATAAGGTAGTAGTTAGCAGTATCTGATGAGGAATTAGATGTGAGTTCAAGACCTCACTTGTGTTATGAAAGGCAAAGCCACACCTCCAGTCTGTCAGCATTGCAAGTGGGCAGGCTGCCTGTCATTGAAAGGGAGGGAAGCAAAGCTTAGATATCATATTGTACTTTCCCCCAAGATGTGTGCATGCATGCATGTGCACACGCACACACATACACACTGGCTTGTATCCCAGCTGTCCAACAAACAAAGTTGGGTGCCTTTTTTCCAGCTTCAGTGGCTCTTCTTCCAATGGAAGGGTCTCCCAATTTAAAGGAAGGTTCATTCGGCCGGAGGAACATCATTGCCAGTTGTGTCTACAAGGTAAGTTGGCTACTATAAGCAAGAGACCCACTGAAATATGGGCTTTGTCCATAGCAAGGAACAGGCGTCTGTCACTCTTTTCCCATGACCTCTTCCATGTGCCTACTGTAGGAAAGGTCATCTATCTCCAGGAGGGTGACATCTAAGGTGTTTAGACAGCAAGCAACTGTGCATTTATTTTTTCCCTCCATTGGCTTAGTTATGTGTGTATAGATCAAAACATTTTTCAATTTATTGTTTGCTTCTAAGATACGCTTTCCCTCACAAATCTGCCAGTCAAGAGCACCTGACTAATTAATGGAGAAAAAGGAAGTTGAGTTCCATTTCCTCCAGTCTCTCTTTCACGCATAGAGTCTACATTCAGGAAATGCTGATCAATCAGCCTAAATCTGTAGGCGGGTAGCATATTCTACCACAGTGTATTTGGGTTCAAGAAGCTGGGCTGCCTATGTAACCATAACTGTTAGCAGTCCCACCCCACTGCATCCTGAGAGGGCAGTTTATGGATGAAATATCACAAACCCCTTTCCTCAAATGCATAAATCCAAGACACTGGCTGGCCCAAGGCAAAGCAGATGCCTGTTGGCCTGGAGACTGGAAAGTTACTAGGAGAGGAGTCGGAAGTAGGTGGCTGACTGACTATCCCTCCATGCCCTGGAGAGACACAGAGATAATGAGGTTTCCTGAAAAAATCTCTGCCTAAATCTCGTCAATGACTTCCTTTACCATCTCTCACCCATTTACCCTAATCAAAGCTATTCAGCAAGCTTGATAGCCTACTTGTCCAGTACTTACGAGATCATCAAGCAATATTTTCACCTATAGAACATCTCAGATAGTCATGTCAAAGCTCTTTCAACTTATAGTCATACCCCTGGACAAACCATTAAGTTATTGTTTTTGGAGCAAGATGTCAGCATTGCCCCACAGAACGTTTTGCTCTATAACTGGGCCTCCCAGCCATGTGCACTGTGTGTGTGTCTTTGGATCTGAACATATGCCCCCAAACTCGTTTGGGCTTCTCCTTTTCTCTTCCATGAAATGCTGGTCATTTTGCTGCTCCTCCATGGACCTCCTTCTCTTCGACACTGGTAATTATCACCCTTCCCCTGAAATTGTTTTCCCATTTCCTCACTGTTAGCCTTGAATGTATGATGTGTGTGATTTCCTGTTTGCCTTTTATTTTTCTTTAATAAAAAAACTTCCTGTTGAACATCTACCTGTTTCAGCATTCTCTGAGTATCACGCTGATCAGCATGGTTTGGTGAGAAGATGCTGGGTTAGCCTGTAGGATGGGTGGGGAGGCAGGCTCAAGTGGGTCTGATTCTCTGCACCTGAAAAGGGGAGAGTGGTCTGTCCTTGTGGGGGTGGAACCCCAGAGATCTTGGGACATCCCCGAACATCCCAACATCAACTCCCCCCCCCATGCCCCAGTCTCCTGCCTGACTTATTAGATGCCAGGAGCAGCAGCACTGGTAGACAATGAGAGTCCTCCATGGCACCCACACCCCAGACACACAGAGGCAACACTCCAAGTCCAGCCCCGCTACCTGCAGTATATTTGAGGGGGAGAAGCGGGAGGGAAACTAAGTGTGGTCGAAGCCTCCAAGGTGGCACTGGACCCCTACTCTTCTTGGCAGCAGAGCCACACAAAAGTACAGAGGTGCTTGGAGCATCTTCAGGGCCACTTCATCCCTGCCAACCAAGAGCCAGTGAATATCCTCTGGGAGTAGCCCTACAGGAAAGTGAAAGATATGGGGGGCGGGGGAGCAGCTGTCATCCACAGGCAAGCAAACAGATAGGGAGGGAGTTGTTGTTCAACACAGACTTTATTGAATTTCCAAAAGTGAAGAGGATGTTCAGATGCAGGTTGCCAACTTCCCTTATTTGGGAAGGGAGCTATGCCCGTGTGTGCAGCAGCTAGAGCTGGGAAAGCAATTCCTCATGCTGCTTTCTCAGGTATAAGGTTGAGTTGCAGGTTGACTGAGGAACTGTTCCTGAGGCTGGCCTGGAACGGCAGCCATGCTCCTCAGCTTCCCTGACAGGTCGCAGCCTGTCTGACTGTGAAACAGAGACATGTGTGGCAAGGGCGAGAGGTCTGGCCTTCACAGAACCACAGAATCACAGAGCTGGAAGTGGCCATACAAACCTTCTAGTCCAACCCCCTGCCCAATGCAAGATGAGCCTAAAGCATCCCTGACAAATATTCATCCAGCCTCTTCTTGAAAACTGCCAGTGAAGGGGAGCTCACCACCTCCCTAGGCAGCTGATTCCACCTTTGAACTACTCTGACCATGAAAAAGTTTTTCCTAATATCCAGCCAGTACCCTTCTGCATTAAATTTAATAACAATAACATTAATAACATTCAATTTATATACCGCCCTTCAGGACAACTTCATTCCCACTCAGAGCAGTTTACAAGCCAATTGCTTTGAGTCCTGTCCTCTGCTGCCAACTGGAACAGCTCCTTGCCCTCCTCCAAATGAGAGCCTTTCAAATATTTAAAGAGAGCAATCATGTCCCCCCTCAATCTCTTCTCCAAAGTAAACATTCCCAAGGCCCTCAGCCTTCCCTCATAGGACTCAGTCTCCAGACCCCTGATCATTCTCGTCAATTTCCTCTGCACCCTCTCGATTTTGTCCACATCCTTTTTGAAGTGAGGCCTCCAGAACTGCACACAATACTCCAGGTGTGGCCTGACCAAGGCAGCATAGAGAGGGACTATGACCTCCTGCGATTTCGATGCAATGGCCCTTTTGATACAACCCAAGACTGAGTTTGCCTTTTTTTGCCACCGCATCACACTCATATTTAGTTTACAGTCCACTCTTACTCCAAATCTCTTTCGCATACACTACTACCCAGAAGTGTATCTCCCGCATCCTGTATTTGTGCTTCACATTTTTGTGGCACAGATGTAATACTGTGCACTTATCTATGTTGAATTGCATCCTGTTCACAATCACCCACTTAGAGTATTCAAGTCTTGTTGAATTTTAACTTTGTCTTCTTAAGTGTTTGCCACTCCTCCCAATTTGGTATCATCAGCAAATTTGATGAGTAGCTCGCTTACCCCTTCATCCAGATCATTGATAAAAATATTGAAAAGTACTGGGCCCAAAACTGAGCCCTGTGGCACCCCACTGGACACCTCCCTCCAATCCGATGAAACGCCATTGACCACCACTCTGTGGTGCGGTCCTCTAACCAGTTCCCTATCCACCGAACTGTCCTATAGTCCAGTCCGCAGTCTTCCATTTTACCCATTAGAATGTCATGGGGAACCTTATCAAAAGCTTTACTGAAATCCAGGTAAATCACGTTGACAGAGTTCCCACGATCCAGTAAGCTCGTCACTCGATCAAAGAAGGAAACCAGGATGGCTGACAAGATCTGTTGGGGACAAAACCATGTGGAGTTCCCTGGATCACTAAGCAGTCCTTCAGATGCTTACAGATTGATCTCTTTAAAATCTGCTCTAATATCTTCCCAGCAACAGAAGTCAGACTGGCCAGCCTGTAGTTTCCCAGGTCATCCTTCTTCCCTTTCTTTAAAGATTGGGATAACATTTGCTCTTCTCCAATTTTGTGGCACATCCCCAGTCCTCCAGGAGGCCTTGAAGATGATGGACAGAGGCTCTGCAAGTTCTCTAGAAAGTTCTTTGACCACTCTTGGGTGCACACTATCCGGCCCAGGGGATTTGTATTCATCCAGTGCAGCCAGATGCCTCTCCACAACCTCTCTGTCAATGTCAACTAGTCCCCCAGGTGTCCTGTCATGTCTACTACCATCTCTAGGTGGGCTTGAGTTCTTCAGGGAGAAAACAGAGGCAAAAAAGTCATTAAGCCTGTCTGCTTTTTCTCTGTCCTTCATCAGAGTTTCTCCTTCCACTCCCAACAGCGGTCCAATTGCCTCTTTTACCTCGCGTTTGCTTCTCACATATCTGTAGAAGTTTTTCTTATTGTAGCGAGCCCCCCTGGCCAGATCCAGCTCATACTGAGCTTTGGCTCCTCTGTTGGCTGATCTGCAGTACCTAGTAACCCTCATTTATTTGTTTGTTTGTTTGTTTGTTTGTTTGTTTGTTTGTTTGTTTGTTTGTTTGTTTGTTTGTTTGTTTGTTTGTTTGTTTGTTTGTTTGTTTGTTTGTTTGTTTGTTTGTATTCCGCCCTCCCTGCATGAGCAGGCTTAGGGCAGATTCCAATTAATAAAATAATATAAAATACAATACCTTTAAAACCGATAAAACAACTTAAATATTTAAAAAAGACACACACAACAGACAATATAGCAGCAGGTTTTTTTAAAAACATATGGCTGCAGATTTCACCAGCAACCACCACCCAACCACCTACAGAAATGTATGGCAAAGGCAGGTGGTAGATACCCTTTGTAGGGGCAACTATCTCCTGATGGCTGGCATGGAGGACCAAGCATCAACCATATGCCTGGCGGAACAGCTCCATCTTACAGGCCCAGCGGAAGGATAGCAAATCCGGCCAGGTCCTGATATCTTTAGACAGAGCATTCCACCAGGTTGGAGCCAGGACCAAAAAGGCCAACCTCTGGTCGACACTAAACAGGCCTCCCTGGGGCCAGGGACCAGTAGCAGCTGTTTATCATTAGATCGAAGCGTCCTCCGGAGCTCATACGGGGAGAGATGGCCCCACAGATATGAAGGTCCCAGTAAGTTATGATATGAAGATATGAAGGTCTTTATAAGTTAGTACCAAAACCTTGAATGTGATCTGGTACTCCACCAGTGACCAATGCAGCTGATGCAATACCAGTGTTATATGTGCAGTGCAAGGCACTCCGGTGATGACCCGCACCACATATATATTCCTCTTTAGAGGTTTGTCTTTCTCTCCATTTCCTGAACATTTCCTTTTTCTCCCTTAGCTTCTTCTGGAGCTCTCTGTTCATCCACAAAATTCAGGCCAAATCAGGATGGATTCAGGCTGATTTGGGATGGAATTGGGCTGAATCGGGCTGCTGCAGAGCACAGAAGCGCTCCCGCACTCCACAATGGCCCAATTTGGGCCAATTTTGGCACAAATTGACCTGAATTGGACCCAATTTGGCTGTCAGAGCTGTGGCTAGATAATGTCCTTACTCCAGACTACCTTCTGCAATCAGACAAAAGCCCGTTGTTTTCAAAAGTTTACTGAAGAAAGAGTTCATTATAGTCCACGGGCCTAGATACAATATCCAGACTGGTACACGTGTATTGTTGCGAATGAGAGACAAAGAATACAGTACAAAGTATTAAGACTCAGTAGGCCCAGCCTCCCCCCATAGTTCTCAAAACAATCCCTTTGAAGTTGAGAAGTGAAAGTTTCCCAGGGCTGGAGAAGTTGTAGTCAAAACATTCCTCTTCTGCGAGATAGCTGCTTGGGAACATCTTGGCTTCTGTGAAGAAAACACTTAGCATACTAAAAGAATTAAAATGGAGTCTCTATGGTTAACATACATACAGAAACACTCTGACCCTGACATCGGCTCCCTGTGGAGCGCAGGAGTGCTCCCAGGGCAGCACATGATCCATGCGATGACATCATGTCCCGGAAGTGACATCATTGTGTAAACTGGGACTGTGTGCACACAGATGGTGCATCAAAAGGTAGGTGCTGGGCCTCTAACCTCCCACCCAGGGGGGTAGGGGAACCTGGCAACTCTATCTAAAACAGGTTCTACCTATTAATTTAGGAGATTATGCATCTTGAATCCCTATTGGTGTGTCCACCCCTGTCTTGGTTAATTAAAATCAGCGCTTTTAAAACTGCTGCCCTCCCACCAGAAAGACAGTAAAGAGAGTAAATATCTACCCGTATCCCCACCTTAAAACAGATTAAAAACAAAATAAAAGCAAGTTAAATTAAAAACCAGTTAAAACCCAATTAAGAACAAGATTGGAACCAGTTAAAAACAAAAACAAACAGACAAAAACACATTTAAAAACAAGACAGGATGTAAGATAGGATACAGCAAAGAAAAGGGGGGGAAGGGCCGCAATGTAGCTAATGCCCTATGGCTACAGTCTTCATCAGATCTTTTTTTCTGAGAAAAGAGGTGGTAGAACTCAGTGGTAGTGCGCAATGACCATGCGATGATGTCACTTCTGAGAAGTGATGTCATCGCACAGGGCATGGCCACCCCTGGGAGCGCTCCTACGATTTGAGTCCACTCATCTCCCTGCCCCAGGGAGATTTGGGCCTGATCCTGGGCGTTTTGGGGCCATTTCCGGGCTGTTTTGCCCCAATTTGGGCCCAAATCGGCCAGGATTGGGCTGCTGCCAGGTGAGGGAGTGTTCCTCTGCCTGACAGTGGCCTGATCCTGGCCCTTTGGGCCCAAGCCTGGTCATTTTGGGCCCATTTTGGCCATTTTGGGCCTATTTTGGCTCAATTCAGGCCCAAAATGGCGAGGAGCGGGGGGGGCAGTTTTCAGAACTGCCAGAAAGCCCTGTTTTGCATTAAGCAAATCCTTTACTTAATCACGCAGCCTAGAATACTCAGGTTTTTCCTTATTGCCAAAATTCTTACTATCTAACTTCCTGAATTTTTCTCTGCTTTGACTGTTTAGGTCTTTCCCTTCTGTTTACAATTATGGGAGAAAATCAAAATAAAAAGGAGGCATGAATAGCCTGAGTAATAATCAGGGCTCATTTCAAGGGGGAACGTGCAGGAACGCAGTTCCGGCAGTTCTCCAAAGAGGTCACATGTCAGGTGGCCCCGCCTACCTCACTTTCAGCCATATTGGGCCTGTTTTGGCCTGGATTGGATTGGGCTGAAACAGCCTGTATTGGATTGGTGCCGGGCAGGGGAACCCTCCCCTGCCCAGCACTGACCCGATCTGGGCCGTTTCAGCCCCAAACCAGGCCCAAAAGGGCCCAAAAATGGCCACTTTCGGTCATGTAGGGCCCCTTTTTGCCATTTTGAGCCCAATTTCAGCCCTGAATGGCCAGGATTGGGTCCAAAACAACCAGGATAGGTGATGTTAGGGAGTGCGGCATATGCAAATCAGTCATGTTAATGACACACTTCTGGCGGTCAAGGGGTGTGGCATATGCTAATGAGTTATGCTAATGAGTC
The DNA here is from genome assembly GCF_028583425.1 of Eublepharis macularius. Taxonomy (NCBI): domain Eukaryota; kingdom Metazoa; phylum Chordata; class Lepidosauria; order Squamata; family Eublepharidae; genus Eublepharis; species Eublepharis macularius. The sequence continues at coordinate 12,832,005 of NC_072793.1, read as the reverse complement.
CCTCCAGCTCTTTTTCTATGAAATGACCCCTGGTAATAATAAACTAGAGGTCAGAAGCCCCCCCCCCCCAAAAAAACCTTCTGAGCTGCACTTCACTCCAATCACACCCAAAGGAGACTTTGACACTGGATCTCCAGAGCAGAAGGAGGGAGAGAGGAAGAAAATTAAGGAGGAGGGCTTTAAGAAATGGACCGAAGCTCCATGCTTAATTAGTATAAGTTAAGGTTAAAAAAAATTAGTAAGTTAAAAGTTCAGGTCAATATATAATAATATATAATTTGCAGGATCTAAAAGAAAAGAGTAAAAAATCTTAAAAGGTTGGTAAGAAATGAAAGCAACCAGACCAGCATCTATATACACACACGCCTCAATTAAAAGGAGAGGGGAGTGGAAAGAAAAAATTGTTGCCACTGGCTAATTGCCAAATTCAATTGAGGCACTGATAAAATAGAGGCAGGGAGAAGGACTAAAAACCTAATATACCTAATAAAATTAAGATGAATAAAGCAGATACAGAGAACAGCAAAAAGGAAGTATAACATCCCTGGTAAGAGCTTGGGAGGAAGGGAAGGGTGAAAGGAGAAAAGATAAATAAGTAAGAGAAACTTAAACAAGGTAAAACTAGATAAAGCTAATTAAAACTAATTAAAACTAAATAAATAAGCTACAACTGTTCCCCTATAGTTCTAACCATATCCATGACACTGTGTATAGGCAGCCAGGATGGCTGTCTATACACAGATACCAAACAATGCCTTGGACTTGGTCCTTTATTTAGCTCACATTCTGGAGATTTTCCAACCTATCCAGCATCTGAGGGCCAAGCTACAAGTGACGAATGACACAGGTTGGACACTAGTCAGCTTCCCTCAAGTTTTGCTGGGAAATGTAGGCGTCCTGGTCTTGCAGCTTGGCTCTCCGACTGCTGTCCAACGGACTTTTCAACTGTCACTTGTCCAACATTCCGCCAAGCTGCCTACATTTCCCATCAAAACTGGAGGGAAGCTGACAAGTGTCCAACTAGTGTCAGGTGTCACTTGTACTTTGGCCCTCTTTGTGACTTCTGGGGTGGGACGATGGGGAAAGGGAATTTATGTAACCACAGGTTATGCTGAACAGGCCTCCCTTTCTCAGAGTCATTTCAGACTGATCACACAGTCAAGCTGTGAACTGAAACCTGAGGTAAGCAAAACCGTTCTTTTACAGAGCCCTTTAAACTGATTAGAAGGGCCACTGGAAGATGTGGTTAAGTGGTTCGGCTGCAAATTTTTATTTTTATTTTTTTATTTACGTCATTTATAGTCCGCCTTTCTCACTGAGACTCAAGGCGGATTACACAGGATGAGAATACAATCAGTATCAAGTAAGTACATTTCAATACAATACCATAAGGTAAACATATACAAGTTTAAAGACATAGCATTAGCAAGGATCCAAGACACAGGAGAGATACTGAAGCAAAACATAATCAATTCTAGGACTAACATTAGACAGCAAGGAGCGATGGTTGTACATAGGAGTACATATTTAAAGCAGCAGATAATATATGAGGCAAAAATGGTGATCAGCACTCTGCTGGTTTGAATCCCACTACTGCCATGAGCTCAGTAGGTGGCCTTGAGTAAGCCACTCCTCTCAGCCCCAGCTCCCCAGCTATATTGTGGGGATAATAATAACATGTTCACCGCTCTGAGTGGGGCACTAATTTGTCTAGAAGAGCGGTATATAAGCACAGTTGTTGTTGTTGTTATTATTATTTCCCTATGTGTTTAAGGCAAATAGAAGAAGCATACGGTCCCAGTTTGCATCAGGGTCCCACTCTGCCCAGTGTGGATTCACCTATTGAAACCAGCTCCATCCCCCAGGTGATATTAGGTATGGAAGGGGTGGGGGGAATCAGACATTCTCTTTTTATGTCTTGTTTGTCTATTGAGGCTAAACGTTGGCCTTGTTAACAATTTGGTGAGGAGGGGACAGAATTGAAAAGTGACATCAAAGGGAAATCTGCAGAATTTCTAACATTACATTATTGGTATTCTGAATTATGGCGAATAGCTATGGCAGAAAAATTGACATATCAGAATAGTTAAAGGTAAAGCTAAAATGTCAGAATTCTATTAAACATGGCATGATTTTATTTCATATACAATTCAGAAAGGTATTCAACATCAAATTCTATTTAAATTCAAATTATGGGAAAGGGATTAGATATAAAGTATACAAAGAAATACTTTTTTTAAAAAATCCTCCGTGCCATTAATGATTTCCTCTCTTAGCTATTTTGTAAGATAATTTTGAAAAATATTTTTTGATAATATTTTTAATGAAAAATATTAAGCCCTCTGCCAATAATTTGATTTAACATTATCTTTGTTTTTTTACGTGGAATTAGATTTCGGGGGGAAACGGGGGATAGAGCTCTCCAGAGTTCACAAGTGTCAGTGCCCCTGCCTGGTTGCCAGCCAGAAAGCACAACATGAACCCAATGGCTTAGGCTGGCTTTGCGTTTGGACTCCCTTTCAAATGCATCGGATAGGATCACACACACCCCATTTTCTGGCCGAGGGCATTTAATTTTCCCTTTTGCTCTGTCAAGCCATGAGAGGCTCAATATGAAATAATGAACTGAGAGCGGGACCACAAGTGACGCCTGACACAGGTTGGACACTTGCCAGCTTCCCTCAAGTTTGGGCGGGAAATGTAGGCAGCTTGGCGGAATGTTGGACAAGTGACAGTTGAAAAGTCCATTGGACAGCCGTCAGAGAGCCAAGCTGCAAGACCAAGACGCCTACATTTCCCATCAAAACTTGAGGGAAGCTGACAAGTGTCCAACCTGTGTCAGGCGTCACTTGTGGTCCCGCTCTGAGTTTCTTTTATGACTTTGCAGCCTTCAACACGACTCCTTCCTTTGTCCAGTTGGAAAATGAGTCTGGTGGAAGAGGAGGAGCAGCGTCTTCCTCCTCTGGCAGGGCATGCATTCACTCTGAAGACAAGCTGGGTGAAAACTGCCTCCAAACGGGCAGTTTTCACTCACCTCCATTTCTATCTATCTATCTATCTATCTATCTATCTATCTATCTATCTATCTATCTATCTATCTATCTATCTATCTATCTATCTATCTATCTATCTATCTATCTATCTATCTATCTATCTATCTATCTATCTATCTATCTATCTATCTATCTATCTATCTATCTATCTATCTATCTATCTATCTATCTATCTATCTATTTTTTTCTTCTAATTTAATTTTTTTTCTTTTCATCTTCTGATTTTAAAAAATTCTTAATTAAATTTAATTTTAAAAAAGATTTATCTTGGAAAGCCCAATTTCAATTCAGTGTTCAAAAGATATCATCATATTTAAATGCTTTGTCATGGCTTTTCCGTACGGTAAGTGGCAAGTATTATCTGGCAGCCATTAGAATCTTTTTAGGAAAAATAAATGATTCTTTATGGCTCTGAAGTCTGGGTTGAAGATATTTCTTAGGCCATTGATTATTTTTTGTTAAAATTCTTGAGGAAAATAATGCGACTGCCTAATTGTGTATCAGCTATAGTTACCCAGCAAGAATTTGCAATTCCTTCACTAGAATGGATTAACAGCGCAATCCTATGGCCGGCCCCGACGCCGGCGCGGCTGCACTGGTGGTGTGGCGGCGCCGCCGGGCCGGATCCTGTGCCAGCAAAGTGTGGCCGCAGCGGCGCCCGCAGCGGCGCAGAGATGCAATTTTGGAGAACCAGAAAGTGTTGTGGGCGGGTCTGATGCACAGCCGCCACCAGGCGCAGCCAAAGGGCGCTGTTCCCGACAAGCGTCAGGGGGAGGGGCCAGGAAAGGCACAGCCTATGGGCAGCACGCGATCCCGGCCAGGCCCCAGAGCAGCAGGCAAACCGCGCCCATGCCGGCAGACTGCCTCGGCTCGTGTGTCGGGCGGGGCTCGCAGTCGGGAAGGAGAGGGGTGGGCGTAGTCTGAGAAGCCTTTCCCCCATTTGCCCAATGTAGCACCAAGTCCGTGGCGGCCGCGTCCAGAGAGGTTGGCATGGGACTGGCAGGCGCCCTGCCATGAGGAATCCAGGGCAGCAGCCAGTCTCTGGCAGCAGGGGACAGCCCCCAAGTGGCGCCGAAGGGGAGGGCTGGCCTGAGGCTGCCACCAAGAGGCAGACACAGCGGGCCTGCCCCCTCGTCCCCATCCCAAGGCAAAGAACACAGACACCCATTGCACAGAAATCAGCCTTTATTATTATATCATCCCACCTCCCCCAGCAGACGTGAGGAAGGGGAGGCGTGTAGGAGAGCCGCCTGTGCAGCAAAACACCCCACCCTACCCCCAAGGCGGCAGCGGCGGTCACCGGCAAGGCCGGCGGCCGGACCCGCTTGGCCGTCCATGGGCCCGGCCTCTCGCACGCAACTGGGCCCGAGGGAGGGGTGCCTCTGGGGCGGGTGGAGCTGCTGCAGCGGGTGGGGCCGGAGGGTCGAGGATGGCGACGAGCCGCCCAAGCAGGGCTTCGGCACGGACTTGAGAGGCACGGACCCCTTCCCCCACTTCCAGTACCGCAGCCATGAACTCCCGGTCGCGGTTGTTCGCCTCCTCCCATGCAGCATGCACCTTTAGCCGCTCCCTCTCGATCGCCGCCCACATTGCAGCTAGTGTCGGGGGAAGCCGCTGGGCAGGGCGGGGGCCGCGAGCCCGTGCGCCTGGAAGGACCCCCTCCATGGGCCCCTCCCCCTCAGAGGCGGAGCCAGGTCCTTCCCGCACACGGCCCATGGCACCCGGGGGCGGGGGGGCTGGAGGGGATGGTGCTGCAGGCTGGGACAGCTCCTCAAGCGGCTCTGTCGATGAGGTGTCCTGAACCGGCGGAGTCCCAGGGCCACCTTCACCCTCCACCGACACAGGGAAGCCGAGCGACTGCAGGAGAGCCGCTCCGGCAGCAGAGGTCCTCCGGGAGGGTGGCAGCTCGCGCAGCTGGGCAATCACCTCCCCGCCTATCTCCAGGCGCATGGTCCCTGCTGGAGCGAGACATGGGTGGGAAGAGGCCCCAGGGAGGGAAGAGCAGCAGCCCAACATGGGCTGCCACAGGCCACCCGGCCGGGCCAAGCACACCCATTCCAGCTGCGGCCGCAGCCCCTCGTCTTGAGACCGGTCGGCGCCATGAGTGGCCTTGGATGTGTGGCCGAGGCCAGCGGCTGAGCCAGTCCCTGGCCCCACCAGCAGCAGGGCCACAGATACATACCGTGCTCCGGATCCATGCCCCCGACGGGCCCGGTTGAGGCTCCTCGTCGCTGGCAGCAGGGGCTTGCTGTGGCGGTGGAAGGGCTGCCGGTTCCTGGGCCCCGCTCTCTGCCAGGGGGGGCACAGACTCCGCTGCCTCTGCCTCCGCCTGGCTTGGGTCTGGACCCTCAGGGGCCGTGCCTACTCACGGGAGAGGCCCTGTCACACATGTGCCACGATCCATACGTCCCCCCCCCTCGCCTCCCTGAATCCACAAATACTAACCGGGCAGGACCTCAACGCCCAGGCCGCCCACCACCGCCTCCGGGATGACCGCTCGCATGACCGCCTCTGGGCCTGGGAGCCCCTCGTCAAGGGCCTGCTCATAAGGAACCCCCTGAGACATGAGGAGGCGCACTCGTTTGTGCGCGGGCCCGAAAGAATCATTCCAGCGCTTCATTGCCGAGTGAGCAGTGCGGGGCGTGTTGCCCACAGCCGAGACCCTGTCAGCTGCCATCTGCCAGAATGCCCGTCGTCGAGACCGGGACGAGGCGCCCCTGTGCATGCTCAGGGCGACCTCCGCATTCACCACGAGCCCAAAAAGCAGCACTCTCTCGGCCTCTGTCCAGTTTGCCTGGCGCTGGCTTCTGCCGCCACTAGTGCTCTCAGCAGACATGGGGGTAGTGCCCGCTGGAATGTCCGGTCCCCGAGATAAGTGGTGGGAACCAGCCACCTAGTCATGTGCTCACCCATCCCCTCGGCAAGATGGAGGAGGGCACAGGGGGTGCAGGACCGGGAAGGGTGGCTGGGACGGCCCATGCAGTGGACAGAGGACCTGCTCCTGAGCACCACTTGCAACGGGCTGCTGAGACCGGTAGGCCTGCTGCTTCCAGGTGCGTGGGGGGGGGTTCAGGGTGCTGGAACTCAACCTGCGTTCCTTCCAGGCAGGACCTCGATCATCCCCGCCTGGTGCCCACCACTGCCGCCACGGCTCCCAGCCATCCGGACCAGCCACCTCCTGCCAGCCGTGTTTGTCCGAACGGCCCTCAGGCGGCGCCGCCTCAGACGCCACTGCTGGTTCCAGGCCAGGGTGCCATCCCTGCTCCTGGGCGACATGACTTGCCTGGACCGCTTCTGCCTGGACAGGGCAGCCATACAGGCTCTGTGCGAGGAGCTCGCGCCCGCCCTTCAGGGGCAAGCTGCGGCTCCCCGGGGCATCCCCGTCCTCCAGAGGGTCCTGCTGTCCCTCCGCTACCTTGCGACAGGCTCCTTCCAGGGAGTCATGGCTGAGGCCTTGGAGGTCTCCCAGTCATCCGCCAGCCATTGCCTGCATGCCTTCCTGGACGCCCTAGTTGGTCGGATCCGCGAGCACATCCACTTTCCCACCTCGGAGGCAGAGTTGGCACCCATCCGGGCTGGCTTCTCCTCCTTTGCAGGCTTCCCCAATGTGATTGGAGCAGTCGACTGCACGCATGTGGCCATATACGCTCCCAGAGAGGAGCCGCAGGTCTACAGGAATCGGCACCGGTTCTACAGTATCAACGTCCAGGCAGCCTGTGACCACCAGGGGATCTTCACGGACCTCGTTGCCAAGTTCCCGGGAAGCGTCCATGACGCACAGATCTTCACCACCTCGGGCCTGAACAGGCTCCTGTCATCATGGCCTGAGGGGAGAGGCTGGCTCCTAGGTCAGGAGTTGGTGGGGGAGCTGTGAGGGGACGGGGATGGGAAGGGAGATCCTAACTCCGCCTCCCCTTGCAGGTGACCGTGGCTATCCATTGCTGCCTTACCTCCTGACGCCATACCCTGCGGATGAGCCCGCCGACAGAGCCAACTACAACCAGGCCCACCGGCGCACGAGGATGGTGATCGAACGTGCTTTCGGTCAGCTGAAAATGCGCTTCAGATGCCTCCATCACACGGGCGGCCGCCTGGCCATGCAGCCGTTCACCGTCGCCAAGCTTGTGGCTGCCTGTGTCATGCTGCACAATATTGCCGTGCGCCAGCAGCTCCCCTTGCCAGCCACAGAGGGCCCAGGCGAGGACCCCTGGCTGCCGCCCGCCGGTCGCCTTTCTCCTGACGCCCCTGCAGAGCCCCAGGATCATGACCGAGCTGTGCGAGACAGGGTCGCGGAGCACCTGTGGCATGCTGCGCGCTGAGGGCCATGCCTGGCCATGGGGGGCTCGGCCAGCCAAACACTCGCCCTTTACGCCCCTATGGTGTCCCAGGCGGCCCCTCCGAGTCCCCGCTCCCTCAACCCCTGCATGTAGAGAGCATGGGGAAGCCGCCCCGGCCAGCAGCCACCACCCCCCATGGACGGGCTGCACGGGAAAAGCGGTTAACGAACTTGGCTTTATTCCCAATCTATTCCAGGGCCGCATCAGGCGCCCAGAGAGCAGCTTGCCAACCCAGAACCCCGGCCTCAGCAGCCAGGAGGGTGAGGGCTAGGTAGCGCGTCGGAGCAGGGGGAGGCCAGTGGCCCCGCCACGGCATCCCCGTTACAGAGCAGGGGCCCGACTGGGGTCCAAGATGCCTGTGCCTGGGATGGCATATCGGCAGCTGCCCGGCCGTCTGCGGGGACGGGCTCCAGCTTCGGCCGCTTCCTGCCAGGCCCCTCCACTGGGTCACCCTCTGGGTCTTCAGCGGGTGGCGGGTAGCGGGGTGGAGACCAGGCGGTGAAGCCCCTCCCAAGTTCCTCCTCATCTGGCGAGGGGCTCCGGGCGGGCGCCGCTGTGGGGGCAAGAGGTGGGGGATGGGAGCGTCAGGGCCCCTGTGGGCTCTGGGGTTGTCGTCGCGGCCGCAGGCCGCCCCACCCCACATGCCCGTGCCCCTCCTGTTGGCGAGACTCACATGGTGCCGCTGCCTGCGCCTGCTGGAATGCCCCGTGAATCTGGTCCATGGCAGCCATCCACCTGTCATTGATGGTCCCTGCAGAGGGGGGAGAGAGGGAGGGGGGCACCCGTTGGTGGCAGCCCGGCATCTGCTGCAAGCACCTGCAACCTGCGCCTCGACGGAAGTGGCTGGGACGCCTCCGGGCCCTTACGGCCTGCCCTCTGTGGCAGCGGAGGAGGCCCCTGGATGGCGCCGAGGACCCCGACTTACTGCGCGCGGGGCCCGCAGCCACCTCCTCTTCCAGGAGGTCATGCTCCACCTCGCACAGCGCCATGTCTAGCCACGCTCGTATGAGGTGGGCCTCCTCCGCACGGCCAGGGAAGAGCTCCTCCAGGTAAACTGGCCGCGCAGTCATCGCACCCTCATCTGCCAGGAGGTCATTCCCGGCTGCCTTGGCAATGAGCTGGGCCCCGAGCCTGGCCACCCACTGCTCCCGCCACCCGTTGCCCTCCATGCAGCCGGGACCGCTGTGGGTATAGTGTTTCTGTTTTTTTTTTTTGAAAAATTTTTTATTGGGTTAGAATCCATTATTTTTACATTTACATTCAATTTTCCCCAATTTTCATCTCTAACCCCCTCCCTTTCCCCCCCTTTTGTTGACTTCCAACAGCTTTCCGACCCTTTGTCCCCTTTCCCTTCTATTAGATTCCTCTATCTAAAACAAATATATATTCTCCATTAATCTAAGCAGTACACCCTTAGCTATTTTTAACTTTGTATGCCCAAACTGTAAGTCTTTGTTTCCATCTTAGATAAACAATTTATCCCATTTTTCAATTTCAAATATTTCTATATATCATGAACCATGTAAATCATACATTCATTTAAATCAAACAATTTGACTTATTCTCTATATATTACTCATTCTATCTTTTTGTAATAATTCTATATAGTTCTCATCACATAGTCAATCAATTTAACTCATCTATATCTTCAGACATTCAGTTTGGTACATTTTACAAATCTTACCAAAGAAAGAAAATATTGTTGATTAATCAATCCTTATATTTAATCCTTATAGTTAATTATTTTCTATCTATATTCTGTTTGTTAACCTATATATATCTATATATATATCAATCTATTAGTCTAACTGCTTATTATTTCACATTTATCTCTTCTCCCCCCGGTAAAGTCTCCCCCCTCTACTTCAGTACTTCAGTAGTTCTCAAACTGCCACAGTTTTCCTCCCACCTCCCATTTCTTCTCCAGATATTGTTTCAGCTTCTCCCAGTCTGTGTTAAACTGCCCTGAGTCCAGATCTCTCAGTTTTCTTGTCATCTTATCCATTTCAGCCATATACAGCAATTTGTAAATCCAGTCTTCAATAGTTGGCACTTCTTGTACTTTCCATTTTTGCGCATACAAAAGTCTAGCTGCTGCTGTCATATAAAATATCAACGTCCTGTGTTGAGCTGGAATTCCCTCCATTCCCAAGTTCAGTAGCAGGAGTTCTGGGTTCTTATTAATTTGAAATTGTAAAATTTCACTCATTTCTCTTATTATTTCCCCCCAGTACTGCCTGGCTACCTCACACGACCACCACATATGATAGAGGGAGCCCTCATGCTTCTTACATTTCCAGCATTTATTAGAAGTATTCAGATTCCCTAGCGCAATCTTCTTTGGTGTCATGTACCAACGATAGATCATTTTGTAAATGTTCTCTTTAATATTAGTACATGTCGTTGTCTTCATTGTAGTTTTCCACAAGTATTCCCATGCCTCCATTGTTATTTCTTTATTAAAATTGATAGCCCACTTCACCATTTGTGTTTTAACTGTCTCATCCTCGGTATACCATTTCAACAGTACTTGGTATACCTTGGATATTCTTTTCTTGTCTTCTTTAAGAAGGGTCTGCTCTAGTTCCGAATTCTCTATTCGTATACCTCCCTTTACAGAGTCCGAGTTATATAAATCTCTAATCTGTCTATACTGGAACCAGTCGTAATTAGGTGATAGTTCCTCTTGCGTCTTTATTCTAAGTTTGGATGCTTCAGTTTTAGTTATTTCTTTATACGTTAAACATTGTTGTTCATTATCAACAGCTCTTGGGTCTATCACCTCATATGGAACCACCCACAAGGGAGTTCCTTCTTGTAAATAAATTCTGTACTTCTTCCAGATTATATATAGACTTCTCCGTATAAAATGGTGCAGGAACATCGAGTTGACCTTTACTTTGTCATGCCATAGGTATGCGTGCCATCCAAATATTTTTTTATATCCCTCTAGGGCTAGTAGTTTCTTGTTCTTTAATGTCATCCATTCTTTCAACCAAACTAGGCAGATTGCATCATGATAAAGTCTCAGATTGGGCAGTTGCATTCCGCCTCTTTCCTTTGCATCTTGTAAAACTTTTACTTTCACTCGAGGCTTCTTGCCTGCCCAGACAAAATCTGATATTTTCCTCTGCCATTTTTCAAATTGTTTAGAGTCTCTGATGATTGGTATTGTCTGTAGCAAAAACATTACTCTTGGTAACACATTCATCTTAACTGCTGCAATCCTGCCCAACCATGACAAATTCAGTCTATTCCATTTGATCAAGTCTCTCTCTATCTGAGTCCATAGTTTTTCATAGTTGTTTTTGAATAAATCTATATTCTTTGCAGTCAGCTCGACTCCCAAATATTTCACTTTGCTTGTTACTTCACAATCCGTTGTTTCCATTAACAATTGTTGTTTCTGCTTAGTCATGTTTTTACATAATATCTTTGACTTCTTTTTGTTAATATAAAAACCTGCCAAGTCTCCAAACTCCTTGATCTTATCTATCACTTTTGGCATGTTCTCCAATGGGTCCTCTACAATTAACATTATGTCATCCGCAAATGCTCTGACCTTATATGAATAGTCCTTTATTTTTATTCCACGGATTTCCTCATCTTGTCGTATTTGTATCATCAGAATCTCCAATACTAAAATAAACAACAGTGGAGACAACGGGCAACCTTGTCTTGTTCCTTTACTTATCGTCAATTTCTTAGTCACTTCATCATTCACCACAATTGCTGCAGTCTGGTCTCTGTAAATTTCCTTAATTGCTCTGATGAATCTTTCTCCCAATTGTAGCTTTTCCATAGTGGCAAACATAAAGTCCCAGTTTAAATTGTCAAACGCCTTTTCAGCGTCAACAAAGAAGAGACCAACCTCTTTATCACAACGCTTGTCATAATATTCAATAGCATTGATCACTGTCCTTAAGTTATCTCTTATTTGTCTATCTGGCAAAAATCCTGCTTGTTCCTCCTCTATAACTTCCGAGAGCCATCCCTTCAGTCTCTCCGCCAATATCTTCGCAAAAATTTTATAGTCATTGTTAAGTAGCGATATAGGTCTATAATTTTTCACGTTAGTCCGGTCTTGGCCCTCTTTTGGGATCAATGATATGTTCGCTTCACTCCAAGTATCTGGAATCCTTTGATCCCTTAAAATTCCATTCATCACCTCTTTTAGGAATGGTGCCAGTTCATTAGCCATTGTCTTATAAAATTTAGCCGTAAGTCCATCTGGCCCTGGCGCCTTTCCTAAATTTGCGGATTGTATTGCCTTGCTTATTTCCTCGTCAGTTACTTCACTGTTCAATTTATTTCTCCAAGCCTCCGAGATTTCTGGAAGTTTGGTTTTCTCCAAATATGTCGCTATTGATTCTTTATTTACTTCTTTCTTATTGTACAGCTTAGCGTAAAATTTATAAAAGGCTCTACTAATGGTAGTCTGCTCCAAATACGTTTTGTTGTCTTCACAAATTTTATTTATTGTTTTCTTTTCCCTTCTCTTCTTCAATTGCCATGCCAGGTACTTCCCAGGTTTATTGGCGCCCTCAAACACTTTTTGATTCAGTCTTTTAAGATTCCACTCCAATTCTTTATTACTCATTGCTGTTAGCTGTTCCTGAAGTATTTTAATTTCCTGGTATAATTTCTTTTTCCCTGGTCTCTTTTTTAGCTGTATTTCTTTGGCTTTTATTTTCTCCTCGATCTCTTGTCTTTTCTCCTCTTTCTTCTTTCTTGCTCTACCATTTAAGTCCATTAGTATGCCCCTTATAACCGCCTTATAAGCATCCCAAACTTTATTGGTTGGTACTTCTTTATTCACGTTATATTGTATAAAAAACTTTGTCTCTCTTCTCAATATTTCCATATTCTCTCTTTCCTGTAGCAAGTCCTCATTTATTCTCCATGCTTTCCTTTTTCTCCTTTTTCCTAGTTTCCACATAATTGGATTATGATCTGAGCCTACCATCGGCATTATTTCTACCTCCTTAGTCCATAACGCTAAGTCTTTTGAGACCCAGATCATATCAATTCTTGATAATGTAGAGTGCCTTGCAGAGTAAAAAGTAAACTGTCTACTTTTAGGATATTCTCTCCTCCATACATCTTCAAGAGTCTCTTGTTGAATCAACTCAAAAAAGAGCTTTGGTAATAATCCTCTTTTCTTTTGTGCCGTTGTAGTCTTTTTGTCTAGTTCCAAGTCTGTCACTCCATTGAAGTCTCCAGCAAGAATTATCTGGTCATATGAAAGGTCGTCTAGATGCTTCCTCAAATCCTCAAAGAAGCTTTCTTTTGCACCGTTAGGTGCATAAAGTCCGACTACCAACACTCTCTTTAAATTCCAAATACATTCCACTGCTACAAATCTGGCTTCCCCATCTCTCATAACAAATTTTGGCTGTAGTTCCTCTTTTATGTACAACACCACTCCTCTTTTTTTCTTGTTGGAGGCCGCTACAAATTCTTTGCCCAATTTTCCAGATTTTAGATATTTTACATCCTGCTTTGTAATATGGGTCTCTTGCAAACAAACAATGTCACATTTTTGTTTTAGTAGCCAGTGAAAAACATTTTTCCTCTTATTCGGTGAATTTAGTCCATTTACATTCCAAGATAATACTTTACATTCCATGCTCATAGTCTTGTTGGTAAGTCTTTTTCATTGTCCTTAATAAATCGCTCCATCTCTTGCTCAGATCTGATACGTTTTTTGGCCCCTCCAAACTCAAAGGACACTCCTTCTGGTAACTCCCATCTGTACCTAATTTTCATGTCCTTCAAGATCTGAATTAGCACTTTATATTTTTTCCGGTCTAATAACACTGACCTGGGTAGTTCCTTCATTATAATGATCGTCTTGCCATCAATCTCCAATGGATCTTGAAACTGTTTTGTCACAATATTCTCTTTCATATTTCGTGTCGTAAACTGCACAATCACATCTCTTGGTAGTTTCCTCTGGGTTGCAATTCTCGAATTCACACGATATGCCACATCTAGGATAGCCACAACTTCCTCCTCCTCCTTCCCCAGGTATTCAGCTAACACCTCAGTCATCTGTTCTTGCGCTGACTTTCCTTCCACTTCTGGCAAGCCACGAAAACGTAGCTGCTTCTCCATATGTTTAGTTTCTGCAACTGACATTCTCCCCTTCACCAGTCTCATCTCTGTTTGTTGCGTGTCTGCTAAATTCTCCATCGCGTCTTCTACTGTTTTAACTCTCTGCTGCATTCCTTGTAGTTCACTTTGTATTGTTTCCATACCTTTTTTCACTTCTGACAGCTCCGATTTTACTGTCTGTGTAACCTCTTTAACCTCTTTAATCAGCTCCAGTTTCGTGTCCTTAAGTTCTCTAATCACATCTAAAAGTTTTTTGTCCAGGTTTTCTATTGCCGATTGCCACTCTTTTTTTGACATCGTGGGGCTTGCTTTAGCTCGCTCCCACGAGTCCGCTCTCTTCCTTAACTCCGTGGCGTAAAATTTAACGTCTTTTTATTTTAAATGTCCCGGTCTTTTTGCAAGAATTAAATTTTAAAGAGTCCAAAATGTCGGGCGTCTTTTCTCTATGGTTTCTCTATAATTTTGTAATCCAAGATGGCGTACTTCCTTTTCCGCTGAAGCCGCGACCCTTCCCCTTTCAAAAATGGCGATTCCCTTCTTCCTGCCCTCCAGCAAGGGCCGCTTCTCTCCAGCCGCTCTATTGTTATTACGCACTTCCTGTCTCCCGTCTTCCCACAGCAGATCTCGCGATGGTGTCTTTTTCTCACAGCTCCAAAGCCACAGGTATTCAAAACAATAATCCGATTTCTTTAATAACTTCTTTAAACTTAGTCTCTTTTCAAATACAACTCCTGCCGAGTCTTCCCCTCCTTTTCACTAGTCTGTTGCAGTTTAAAAATCTACTTTTTTTCCTCTCTGTTTTTATCAATCTGTCCCGTATCAGAAGATAACGATCTTTACCTTCTCTTCACTTTTCTCGGGTTGTAATCGCTGTTTCGATTTTAAGTTCTCCTCTCAGCTTCTTCCCCCAATCGAAGCTTGGGTATGCAGGTCTTATGCCAGCCGAATTGGCCCCAAAACTGCCGCAGAGATTGTAGCCGACCCGTCGCAAGGTGGGACCTCAAGGATCGGGAGGGGGCCCATTGTGTAGAGCCCCCCCTCGTCCGAGATCTAGCTCACCCTAGGGTCTTGAGCGTTCTTTGCCTGCTCTCCGCCTGAGAGCAGTCGGCCGCGGGCTATTTTCACCCCGCCGGCCGGTTAAAACAGCAGTCCGGTCAGCTCCGCAAATGGAGCTGCGTTAGACCTCCATGAATCCCAAACTGGAAGTCGTGGGTATAGTGTTTCTGTGCTGCCCACCGAACTACACCGCCCGCCGGCATGACCTTGGAGGGTCTGAGATGTAACAATTCCCTATCTTCTGTCTGGCAGCTGCATAGTTCATGGATAGGTTCAGCACAGGCCCCCCCGTCTCAGACCTGTGGGTTGGAGGGGAGGGGGCCGCGGTGGTTGGCTTCCTATGGCCCCAGGGCCCTCTTCCCTTGCGGGGATGCTGTGCTGCTCAGGTGCATCCTTGCGGGACGCGAACCCTTGGGCCTGGCTGTACGTTGCGCCGTGGGACTGGGAATAAAGCTCATCTACACATGGACCCGTGTCTGCCTGCGATACTTTGGTGAACTGCCAGCCATATCCTGCCCTGGCACCATGAGCGCATGACCAGGCCCGCGGTGACAGCGCATCCCTTCCAAGGGGGGGGGCTTAGGATGCACAAGGACTGGCCAGGGGCCGCTCTGGCATGTCTTCCATATTGCCCTAACGCACCTGCCCTGCCTGGCATGCCGCCCTGAGCTGGGGCAGTCACGCAACCTGCCATCGGGGGGCCCTCCCGGGGCCTGGGGTGGCCACCCAGCCTGCATGGCCCGGCCGGGGAAGGGGCACGCTGTGGCAGCCAGCCGGGGGGCCACGGGCTCCCGCATTTTAGCCACTTTGCGCAGCTGATGCGCTCTTCCACTGCCCCTGTGGGCGGGGCCAGCGGCCTTCCCTGCAGGATTGGCGGGGCTGGCAGCCTCGGAGTGGTTCCCCCCCCCGGCAGGGCAACGCAAGCGGCCACAATTGCTGAACGCAGGAGACGGCGCCGAGCCAGGGCGGAGCCACGCGCAGCCTCGGACACACCCCACCCCTCCCAACAACCATGGCCTGTTGGCGTGGGAGGCTGGCAACTGCTCCACGGGATTGGATGCGAGGCAGGACGCCCTGGGGTGGAAGGTGTTGGAATGACCAATGGGGCTGCTGCAGACGCCCGAGGGGCTGGACCCACTCTGGGAGGCGGCCGCTCATGGGACTGTGTTGCTGGGGCTGCGGCTGCGATGGGGGCAACCCTCTCCAGGCGCGCGAGACCTCCTGCCCGGGATATGGCATCCGCCTGCCACCACCCTGGATTCTCCATTGGTGGGGGCTAGGGTTCCAGCGAGCGGACCGTTTCCCCTGCCATCTCCCGCCCCCTTGCAGCGGCAGCTCGCACCACCCTCTCCCTGGCTTATCGGGTGCCAGCTACTCTCCCCACCGGGGATCGATCCCCCTCCCCGCTCACATGCCCCGCCCCAACCCTCTACCTGGCCATAGATGCAGGGGGGTTAGCCATGTTAGCCTGTGGTAGCGAATTCAAAAAGGGTCCCGTAGCACCTTTACAACTATCCAATTTTATTGTGGCATAGGCTTCTGAGAATCAAGTTCTCTTCGGCAGATGGGTGGTACAGACACTAGTCAAATACAGAGGAGGAGGGGGGAGGAGGAGGGAGGGAGGGGGCGGGGAGGCAAGACGGGGTGTGTCGGATACATTTGTGGCAATGTGCAGGTGGGGAGATGTGACGGGAGTGTTGGGGGAGGGGCGGAGGACGAAGTCAGACTCGCAGACACAGAAGACAGTTGTTGTACATCTTGTTTTATTGCACTGGAAAGAGCGGGCTTGCGTTTAGGCTGGCGAGGGAGCCAGAGCATTCCACACAGCCCTCCTTCCCGCTCGGAGGGGCGGGGCTGGGATGCAGGCCGCGGCGCGACGGTGCTTCCTGGGCTGCAGCCAACCGTCCGTCAGAGATGTTTGGGGAGGGCGGGGCGCGGGGGAGCAGCCATGCCCTGGACGTGCCTGTGGGGGAAAAAGACACATGTGGGCTTTGCCTCGTTCCACTGGCAAGGCAAGCCCCACACTCCGCCATCCGGGGGGGGTTGCACATGGTCGAGGGCAGCAGCTGATGCCTGACGGTCTGGCGAGGATGCACTCAGCCTTGGGAAGCCTTTACCTTTATGGGAGGGAATGAGCTGGTCACAACAAACACCTGGCCACATGTGGTTTTCGAGGCGCCTGCCTCTGAGGCAGCCAGGGGCGGCCATGGTTGCCCCCCACCCCTGCTGGGCCTCACCCAAAGCGGCAAGTGAGCGGGTGGGTTCAGGTGAATGGGCGGTTTGCACTAATCTGCGGAATGCCCCCCCACCTCCTCCTCACCTGTCAGCGCTCCGTCAGTCATCACCAGGTGGGAGCGCCAGAGTCAGGGCACCTGCAAGGAAACGGGAGAGCATGCGGTTAATTTGCAAAGTGTCATTCCCTTCTGCCACGGAAGGGTTAGTTTGTTTGTGCTTAGTTAGAAGCAACTAGCATGCATGAGTCCAGTTAGCTGTTGAGTCATTCTTTCTATCACGGTAGAAAGAGAGTTAGGCAGACATTTGCACCTCTTCCCCTTTATGTGAAGTTCCCCCAGTTTTTCGCAAAGTCCCCCGAGTGCATTCTGCGCCTGCCAACGTGAATGCCCTCAGCCCGTTTCGGTTTTCAAAGGGGCAATGCCACTCAGCAGACGGGCAGAGCCTCCGGCCGAGTGCTCACTTACCTGGGGGTTTGGGTGGCGCTGGCCGGATGTTTTGTAGGGCGCGGTCGCAGGTGATTGGGTGCAGAGAGGGGGGCTCGTCCACACCGGGCGCGCACGCTGATTGGTCCCCGGGATAGTTCTCATCCTATGCTCCTTCGGGCCATAGGGGCGGGGCGCTCAGAGAGGGGGCTGATTTTTCGCCGTTCCATGGACGCCTATGGGCTACGCCTTCTTTTTCCGTGGCGTAGCTTTTTTGCGCCGCTGTGGGCGTTCCCGCTTCTGGAGGAGCTTAGGGAGCGGACTAACTCCGACCCCGCCTTGCTCCCCGCCCCCCCTGCGTCGGCGTAGGGCTCTACGCCACTCCTGCGCCACCGCCCGGGCGCCTATGGCTTGCACCGGTGCTGGCCCGCCGGCGGGCCAGCGCCGCGTCCCAGCGCGGGCGGAGGGCCACTTACGCGGGCGTACGGGCTAGATGCGCCGTCGCAAGCCTTAGTTCGGTTCCTGTTCACTTTCCCTGCCCTTCTTAGGATTGGGCTGCCCGATTCTCTTTAATCATAGCTCTAGGTTCCTCTGTAGATTACAAGATGATTCCATTCAGAGCAATTGGAAGAGGGTGGAAGATCAAAGATTGAAACAATTGGGCTTCATTTCCACGTTTTACTATCGATGGAGAATGATCAAGTAGCTCTGGTACGAGTTAAAAAGCAGTTATCAGAACTCAGTTTTCGAAGTACAAATCTGCATGTTAGATGGGTGTGCTCTCTTCTGTATTGTGGACTAGAACCCTGGGTAACCCTTCCTGCATATTTAAGATCTTTAATTGTTCCAAGAGACTGTAATGTTTTTCTACCTGCCAAATTAAATGCCTGAACTAAAAGATTGATTTGCAGGAATTCCTTTTTCAGAAACTTGGTACATTTGTAATAGAGTGAGAGAGAGACGGATAAGTCCGTTGCTAGGGAAGAATGGATCTATAAGCAGTAATCAAAGTCTCTCTTTTCTTCTATGTGATAATGATCTGAACATTACTAAGTCTTTGCCCTCTTTCCTGCTAGTAATCCAGAATAAAATTAATATTAATTTTTTTTTCAATAATTAGTGTGGGCAGTGTAGCGGTATTTTTTCTTCCCTTAAATCAGTGTAGATAGACTTAAGGCTGTGGCTAATGAAGCCGTACCATTAAAGGAAAGGAAAGGACTTTGGTCACCTTGACAGAAACATAGGTCTAATGGATCCATAATTACCGCAATTCTTCCACTCCCATCTTATATCCCCCACAGTTTTTAGCTATGTGGCTCTACCTGGCTGTCCTGGGGGCCTTCAGCTTCCTTTACCAATGGTACTGGAAGAGACAGACCGTGGAGAACTTGACAGAGAAGTTTGTCTTCATCACTGGCTGTGACTCTGGGTTTGGGAACCATCTTGCCAAGCAGCTGGATGGAAAGGGCATGCGAGTCTTGGCAGCTTGCCACAGGAAGGAGGGAGCTGAGCTACTGAAGAAGACCACATCTGACCGCTTGAAAACCACCGTCCTGGAATTGACCAGCACTGAGAGTGTTGCAGCAGCTGCGGAGTGGGTGAAACAATGTGTGGGGGACAAAGGTGACTCGAGCTGTTCTTTTTCACCTTAGTTGTGTGTAAGGCCAGCAACATGAAGGGTTTACTTCAGATTTCCTGAAAGAAGATAGGGTTGCCAAATGAAGGGAAAATAATAGCCTAGGTTGCCCCTGGTACTTCAACAGCAGCTTGAGCTAAGAAACCAGCTAGTGACACTTTCATATGGTAGATATGTCACTTAGCAGCAGCTTTTAGTCAAGCTGACCACAGAAGTCAGTTTGGTGTAATCAGTTTGGTGTAGTGGTTAAGAGCAGCAGGACTCTAATCTGGAGAACCGGGTTTGATTCCCCACTTCTCAACTTGAAGCCAGCTGAGTACCCTTGGGTCAATCACAGCTCTTTCAGAGCTCTCTCATCCCCACCCACCTCACAGGGTGATTGTTGTGGGGATATTAATGACATACTTTGTAAACCGCTCTGAGTGGGTGTTAACTCATCCTGAAGGATGGTATATAAATGGAATGTTATTATTATTATAGAAGCTGGTTCAAAATTTCACAACCTTAGGAGCAACATAGAAGCAGTTATATATACCCACCCATATATTGAGAGATCAATCAAAGACTTATCTCAGTTCCCTAATGTGTGGTAGATGCTATTTCTGTGTATATATACATGAAGGACAAGAAAAAAGGAAAGTAGGATGGTTCTTTCAGACTAAGCCAATGCTGATTTAGGTGGTGGTCTATTTACCATCTTTAGGTATATAACTGCTGCATAAACAGTTTGCTAATAAGCAGGGCTTTTTTACTGGGAAAAGAGGTGGTGGAACTCAGTGGGTTGCCCTTGGAGAAAATGGTCACATGGCTGGTGGCCCCGCCCCTTGATCTCCAGACAGAGGGGAGTTGAGATTGCCCTCCGTGCCGCCGAGCAACGCGGAGGGCAATCTAAACTCCCCTCTGTCTGGAGATCAGGGGGCGGGGCCACCAGCCATGTGACCATTTTCTCCGAGGGCAACCCACTGAGTTCCACCACCTCTTTTCCCAGAAAAAAAGCCCTGGCGATAACATTCTATAACTATATGCCAATTGCCATTTTTTAAAAAACCCTGAAAAACACAGTGATGAAGGGAGGGGGCACCTCAAGAGACTGGAGTAAGGAAAAATGGAGGGAGAATACCCCAAGGAAACTGTAGCTGTGCTATATCCGCAGCTGCAGCCACCGCAAAGTAACCACACAAGCTTGTCCCCATGTGGAAACCACCACAGCCTACATATTTCAGAAAACTTAGATAGCATTACTTGTTAATACAGATGAGAACCCTAAATGTTATTTATTCTCCCTTCACACAGGACTTTGGGGCTTGGTAAACAATGCTGGTACAACGAAACCATCTGGTCCCAACGAATGGCTAACTAAGGATGATTTCGCAAAGCTAATAAATGTCAACCTGCTTGGACTGATTGATGTGACTCTCCAACTGCTGCCACTGTTGAAGAGAGCCAGAGGGAGGGTGGTCAACGTGTCAAGTTTGGGAGGAAGAGTAGCCTTGTTTGGAGGAGGATACAGCCCATCCAAGTATGGCTTGGAAGCATTCTCTAATACTCTGAGGTAAAACACCAGGGCCGATTCCAGACGGCCCTCTGCCTCCCGAAACGTTGCGCGTCGTCGCGCGTCAAACACAAAATATCGCGTTTTCTCGCGCGAGTTTTGCGCGAGGTCACGCAAAACTCGCGCGAGAAAAAGCGATATTTCACGTTTTCCACGCGACAACGCGCGACGACGCGCAACGTTTCGGGAGGCAGAGGGCCGTCTGGAATCGGCCCAGCTCTACTCTTCCCTCTTTTTGCTTATTAAGTGAAAAGGGCATTACGCTAGTTAAATCTGAGGTAACCTAAGCCTGGCTACTGACACAAAGACTTTTCAGGTGTTCCCTGTCCGCAATATGTTTGTTTCCAAACCTTCTTTACTTACGTTACTTCTTTTTCAAAAGAACACAGGCCAATTCCGCATGGCTTACCTGAAGCCGGGACGTTGCGGAACAGGCCGGCAAAAATGCGAAAGATCATGTTTTCTCGCATGAGTTTTGCTCGCGATCTTTCGTGTTTTTGCCAGCATGTTCCGCAACGTCCTGCAACGTTCTGGCTTCAGGTAAGCTGTGTGGAATTGGCCACAATCTGTGAGACTGGAAGGGGATGTGGCCTCCTACATTTCCCCCCTGCCATACCACCACAGGAATTTCGAATCCTTGTTTAAAAACCTACTTGAAATGGGATTTATTTAAAGTACTCTGAGTTTTAATTCATACCCCTTTCAGACAAATAACTGCACACACCATCAAGACACCAAAGGCAGTGATCTTCAAAGAAATATGGGTCTATTGTTTATTTTAAATAAGCCCTTGACATGTTGGTAGAAAGATGTAAAGACCAGTTTCATTGGAGGGCTTTAAATACCCTCAGTACTGGTTGTTTACAGAATAATTGTTATTTGTTTACAGAATATAAGATCAGAAGGTTATTATGAACAGTTCTGCAGAACAAGGTTCCTCAGGATCAGGCCTTTTTTTCTGGGAAAAGAGGTGGCGGAACTCAGTGGGTTGCCCTCGGAGAAAATGGTCACATGGCTAGTGGCCTCGCCCCCTGATCTCCAGCCAGAGGGGAGTTGAGATTGCCCTCCGTGCCGCTGAGCAGCACAGAGGGCAATCTCAACTCCCCTCTGTCTGGAGACCAGGGGGCGGGGCCACCAGCCATGTGACCATTTTCAAGAGGTTCCGGAACTCCGTTCCACCCCATTCCTGCTGAAAAAAAGCCCTGCACAGGATACATGACACCCAGCAGGAATAGGAAAATACAGGTGCTGCAAAGATATGAATGTTTCTGAAGCAGCAGGCAGGGGAAAGAACCCTTTTAACTACTAATTACTATAGTATTAATTTGCTATCATGACAATCTATTATTCTTCATAGTTTTCCATTGTAAATTGTAACAGAACTTTTAAACTTTTTCCTACTGTATCAAACAGTCTACAGCACTCCTTGGGCCTGCGTGATGACCTCACTCCTGGAACTGATGTCGTGGCGCTGTGCTAGGAGCACACCCCAGGAGGCCCGTTCCCACACCTTTCCCATGCTAGCCAGATGAGTGGGGAGGAGGCTGGGAGTGAGGGATCCCTGCCCCCACTGGGGGACTTGCAACACTAGGATCAGCACGCAGCCTGTGGCAGTTGTATGTGCAGGAAAGATCTTATAAGGGCTTCCCAACTACCCTTCCCACTGACTACCAGCTGTGCCAATAGGATTCCAGTCCCCTTTCAATCTAGAAGGGGCTTGGACGACAAAACCCCCAGCCTTACTAGCCATTAAAGCATTTGTTACTTGTTTTAATGTTGACGTTTCTCTCTCTCTCTGTCAGGATGTCAGTTTAGCTAGCCAGGGTAATGCCATCTTGGTGGTGATGTTTCTCAGTGTTTAAACTTTCTAAAGTTTTCCAGTGTTCCTCTCCTGTAGATTCAGCTGCTTTCCCAGATGGTTGTTATCTGCCTGGACTAGACAACAGCCTTGGGACTCCTGCTTCTTCCCAGGCCTCCGCAGACGAACCGCAAAGGGGGAGGCTGGGAAGGGATGTTTGATGTATTGCTACTTCTGACTAACACGCCATTCTCAACAAAGCCTTTGTTCAGCCAGAAGCTATCCTGCTTCTGAAATCTTCATGGATACCTGTACTCTGAATATAATCTTTCATTAAAAGCTTTGAGCCAAGAAACCTTGAGTTCTTGTAATCAAGGGGTGGGAGATGAAATCAAAGTAACTGGACTTTCATGAATCTGACATTTTGTTGAGAATCCATCTCTCCCTAAACCCCTCACCTGGGAAAGAATGGATACCGGAGCCAATCCGACCGACCCGTCCACTCCTGGACTGGAGGGTGAGGAGACCGTAGTGCCTTCCAGCAGTGGGGCCATTCAGCTGGAGAGCGTGCCAGACGCACGGCCCAGAGTCGGCGTGGGCCGCAGCATGCCAATATTGATGTCGGTGCCAACACCTAGGCAGTGGGGCCCTTGGCCCCAGGAAATCCGCGAGCGGTGCTGTGGAATGATGTTCATGGGAACAGTCTATGATTCAACCCTCGTGCCGATGGTGGAGAGCTTGGGAGCAGGTGCTGGATCAAGTTGGGAAACACTGCAAGCCTCCACAGTAACCGGCGGCGGTCCCCGGCCCAGCGCGGCTCTCCAGTACCGTTGGTATGAGGAGGCTGGGTGTTTGGTGGAGTGCTCCCCGCTTGAGGAGAAGTTTCCAGGACTGGGCTGCTCCCCGAGTGGAGCTGGGACAATGCAGATGTAGGTTCTGTCGGAACCTGGGGAAGTGATCCAACCGTCGGGGGAGGATCGCTGGACGGTACTCCAAGAGCAAGTTCAAGTGCTGCAGTACGAGTTACTCGCGGAGATGGGGGTCACCAAGGGCTGGGTCACGGGAATGGCAGAGGCCCAAGGCCCGACTGTATCTACGGCAGCTGTGAGCTACTACGAGGACGCTCCAGGAGAGATATAGCTGGAGAACCCGCCATACAGCGAGGCGCAACGGATAACGACTGTTGGAGGGGGAATAGCAGGTGGTTTCACAGACGAGGAGGTGAAGCAGGCCAAGCGGCATCAACTAGACTGGGAAGAAGGTCTGCAAAGGGAGGCAGAAGAGGGCCAAAACCACCTGGATGATGCTTGTTACGAGGCCCTGGAGGCGTAGGTGGAGGCCATACGGGAAGACCTGGTGCAAGCGACCTATCTTATGGGACTAATGGTACAAAGACCTACGTTTGCATCAATCCCGGCGATAATGGGCAGCATGACAGTGCCCACTGCGCAGCAAGGGCCCTCAGGGACAGCTCCAAGTGCCCCTGCCGTGCCCGCTGTGGCGGCGGCGCTCACACCTACCACGCCTGCCACCCCAGTAGCCCTTCCGGCCACCCCAGTTGCCCTTCCGCATGAGGCAGTGGCGCCTGCCATTCTAGCAGCTCCGGTCACCCCAGCGGCGCCCGTTGCACTGGCTGTGCCGGCAGCACCTGCAGCACCAGCCGCGCCTGTCATACCGGCGCCCGGCGCCCCAGCAGCACCCATTGCACTGGCAGCACCTGCAGCACCGGCCACGCCTGTCGTACTGGTGCCCACAGCTCCCATCGTCCCACCTGCAGCTGTTGTGCCGGCAGTGCCCCGGCCCCAATGGGTCCTAGCGGCTGAAACTCCCCCACAGCCCCTTCAGCCAGTGCTTGTGCAGGCGGGGGCAAGAGGAGTGGAACTTCCTCTGGGGTGGATTAAGTTGGAAGCTACCTTTGATGGGGAACCACGTAAGCTTGGATTTTTCATTGTACAAGCATTGCAGTTTTTCAACGAGTGGGGACACTAGTTTCCGACAGAGCAAAGTCAGGTTGCCGCACAGTACCCACTCAGAGCACCCGCTCAGCTGGCTCGGCCGATACTCACCCCTTGTGCGGGAAGGGGAAGGCCTCCCGCAAGGAAAGGGTGGCCGGAGGCTGGCCTGGAAGCTGAGGAGGTGACCACGGAAGTCACCTATCAAGTCCAGGAACAGGTCTTGGTGGGTACACAGCCAGGAAACGAGGAGGATCTGTCGTAAAGGGGTCCCCGCGGCAGATCAACGGAAAACCCACCGCAAACAAGGTGAGGGAAAGGGGAGCCATACTGTTCATGCCGGTGATCTTAGTCAGTCCCAAACAGGGAACCCACGTGAGAGTGCAGGCCTTGATAGATTCAGGCTGCTCTCGAGACATCATCTCCCCGGCCCTAGTAAATGGACTAGGGTTGGAAGTCCATGAGTTGGAGACACCCATAATATTTGAACAAATGGACAGCTCTAATATGAACCCAGCCACCATGGAAACAGAGCCGATACCCACTGGGCTAGGAAACCATTTGGAGAGGCGCCCTTACATCGTTAGGCCAGATAACCACTCATTCTGGGTAGTCGTTGGTTATGGGATCATAACCCATACATAAAATGGTCTGAGGGGATGATTGTGTTCAGCCAAGAGTTCTGCCTACAGCACCACTGGCTACCTGAGTGGGGGAAGGAAGCACCCACTGCCCTAGAAGTCGCCCTTCTCACCGTAGAAGAGCTAACCCTAATTCTGCCTGAATACAGAGACCTGGCCCAAGCCTTTAGTGAGGAGGAAGCAAATGAGCTACCCCCCCATCGTGACCCGGATTGTGCCATTGAGCTGGTGCCGGGGGAGAAGCTGCCCAAAGGGAAACTTTGCGGAGTTCCGCGGAGCGCCAGGAACTAAGAACGTTTATTGACAAAAATCTGGAGAGAGGCTCCATCCGCCTGGCCAGCTCCCCCCATGCCACACCGGTACTGTTTGTAAAGAAAAGGGATGGGGGACTCAGACTGTGCACAGATTTTCGAAGGCGTTAACGCAGTGTCAATCTCGAATGCCTACCCCATCCCTTTGATCCGGGACCTGCTCAGCATAGTGGCGCAGGGTAAGATATTCTCTAAACTGGACTTGAAAGATGCTTATTTCCATGTAAGAATAAGGGTGGGGGATGAATGGAAAACAGCATTCAATACGCCCCTAGGGCAATATGAATATCTCTTCGTGCCTTTTGGGCTGAAGGGGGCGCCATCTGTTTACATGGGGGTGATCAATGAGGCGCTGCATGAATATTTATATAATGGGGTGGTCGTTTACCTAGATGATGTGTTAATTTATTCAAGAGATAAGAAATCGCATGTGAAGTTTGTCAGGAAAGTGTTAAAAGCTTTAATACAACACAAGCTGCCCATCAAGTTGTCCAAATGTGAATTCCATAAAGAGGAGCTGGACTACTTGAGATATCGAGTATCAAATCAGGGGCTTAAAATGGACCCAGCAAAAGTTCAGGCTGTCAAAGACTGGAAAGCGCCCTCCACCAGGAAACAATTGCAATCCTTCCTGGGCTTTGCTAATTTCTACCGCCCCTTCATAGAGGGTTTTGCACAAATTGCCCTCCCCTTAACGGACTTACTGAAAACCAAGGGGAAGGGAGATCAAGCCGCCAAGCCGCAAGCCAGGTTAAGCTGGACCCCTCAGTGCCAGCAAGCCTTTGAAGGCTTGAAAAGCCGATTCACCTCTGAACCTGTGTTGCAGCACCCAGATGAGAATTTAGAGTTCGTGGTGCAAGTAGATGCAAGCGACTCGGCTATTGGAGGAGTGTCGATGCAGAAAGGGGAGGAGGGCAGCCTGCACCCGGAAATTCACAGACGCTGAGAGAAATTGGAGTGTGTGGGAGAAGCAAGCCTTTGCAGTAAAAGTTGCTCTTACCACCTGGAGACATTGGTTGGAGGGGGCTCGCCACCCTTTCCAAGGGTGAACAGATCACAAAAATCTGGAGGCACTCCGCACCCCCCACCGCCTTAATGCCAAGCAACTCTGGTGGGCGGAATTCTTTTCAAAGTTTAACTTCACCCTAAACTATTTGCCCGGTAAATCTAACTTCCTTGCAGATGCCCTATCACGCATGCCCCAACATGAGAGCCGGAGGGAGGAGACTATCGACACCATCTTCTCTCCCACCCAGTTGGGAGGAGTGGTTACCACTCACAGCCAAGCAACCAAAGCCATAGGAAAGCCATAGGAAAGCAAGAGGAGCCAAGTACGTGGAGAGAGAAAGTGAAAAGCGAAGTGGAAAAGGAGGGGGGGGAAGCGCCCAAAGATAAACTCACACAAACTGCAGCGGGAGAATGGCTGAAAGGCTCTAAACTTTACATCCCTGTCAGCCTAAGAAAAGAGGTTTTGCAACAGTACCACAATGCAAAAACCGCCGGCCATTTTGGGTATCTGAAGACTCTTCACTTAGTGCAAAGGCAGTTCTGGTGGCCCACTTTAAGGCGGGACGTTGCCCAGTATGTGTCTTCGTGCCCCATCTGCATAATGACCAAACCAAGAAGGGGAAGACCCCCGGGGTTATTACAGCCGCTAGAGACTCCCTCCAGGCCCCGGGAGGTTATCTCCATGGACTTCATCACTGATTTACCCTCCTCTAAGGGCTGCACTTGTATACTAGTGGTGGTAGACCTGTTCTCCAAGCAAGCGCATTTTGTTCCTTGTGCAGCCGTGCCGACTGCCAGAAAGCTCGCCAGCCTGTTCATGAAGCACATAGTAAGATTTCACTCTTTCCCCTCCAAGGTGATATCGGACAGGGAGGTGCAATTCATTGCCAAATTCTGGCGGGAGCTTCTGCAAGTTGTTGGGATTGAGCAGGGAATAGGCTCAGCACACCACAACGAGACTGATGGACAAACTGAAAGGGTTAATCAAGTGTTGGAACAATTTCTCAGGTGCTACGTCAATTATCAACAAGACAATTGGACAAATTTTCTTCCTTATGCCGAATATGTGTACAATAATTCGGTCCACAGCTCGACGGGGGAGTCCCCCTTTAAAATTGTGTACGGATATGAGGGGCTCGCCGTCTCCTTCGAGACCAGGCCAGAATCCAAGAAACCTGGAGACTTAGGGGAATGGTGGACATCCCTAGCCAAGCAATGGACTGTCATACAGCAAACCTTAAACACAGCCAAACAAAACTACAAGAAGTATGCTGATCGCCATTGTGTGGCCCAATGGAAACTGCAACCTGGAGATAGAGTTTTTGTTTCCACAAAGAACTTCAGAAGCGAGCAACCATGCAGGAAATTGGGACTTAAATACATTGTACCTTTCCCCATTAAAAGAGTAATTAATGATGTCACTGTCGATTTGGAATTGCCTAAGAACCTTAGACAAGTCAATTCTACCTTCCACTTCAGTCTTCTAAAGAAAGCCCCCGCCCCGGACGAGTGGCAACCCGAAAAGGCGGTGCCCCACCCCACCATGGTGGATGGCCAAGTCCACTACGAAGTGGAGGAGATATTGGACTCAAAGAAAAAACACAATAAACTGTTTTATCTTATTAAGTGGAAGGACTTTGCTGACAGCTTCCGGGAGTGGGTGGAGGCTTCCAATGTTAATGCTCCTCAGCTTGTAGCTAGGTTTCATAGAAAATACCCGGAGAAAGCAGGGGCTGAGGGCTGAGGGGGGCCTTAAGGGGGGCAGAATGTCAGGATGTCAGTTTAGCTAGCCAGGGTAACGCCATCTTGGTGGTGATGTTTCTCAGTGTTTAATCTTTCTAAAATTTTCCAATGTTTCTCCCCTGCAGATTCAGCTGCTTTCCCAGACAGTTGTTATCTGCCCGGACTAGACAACGGTCTTGGGAATCCTGCTCCTTCCCAGGCCTCTGCAGACGAACCGCAAGGGGGGAGGCTGGGAAGGGATGTTTGATGTATTGCTACTTCTGACTAACACGCCATTCTCAACAAAGCCTTTGTTCAGCCAGAAGCTATCCTGCTTCTGAAATCTTCATGGACACCTGTACTCTGAATATAACCTTTCAATAAAACCTTTGAGCCAAGAAACCTTGACGTTCTTGTAATCAAGGGGTGGGAGATGAAATCAAAGTAACTGGACTTTCATGAATCTGACACTCTCTCTCTCTCTCTGACTGTCTCTCTGTGGAAATGACTGAGTGTATGACAGAAAAGTATAGAAATATTTCAAATAAATAGACAATGGTATAGAACATGTATTTTTTTAAAAAAGTGGAATATTAATGAATGCTCTTACCAATCAATAGCCCCAATAATTGTAAAAAGAGACAGAAAGTACCTCAGTTTTTAAAGAGAGAAAAAGTGCAATAATTCCTATTACTTTCATGAGTCTCAGCTACGTCTAAAGAATAGCTTATTATTTGTTTGTGATCTATAGAACAGAATGAGAACTCACTGGAAGATACCTGTAGACCAAACGAACAACAGATTTATTTATTCAGGGAACAGATACCGGAAACATCTTTCTGAGAGGGGCATATACTGCAGACTCCTGGATCATGTAGACTCGCAGCAGAGATTTATACGTTGTTCACTGATGTGTTAAATATACCCAAAATGTATTTTAATTAATAATTTTAAGTATCAGTTAAATATTTTCTTCTATACTGGGTTGTAGACTGTTTGATACAGTAGAAATCAGTTTCAAAGCTCTATTACAATTTACAGTGGAAAAATATAAATGGTAATAAATTGTTACACTATTATAGCACAATAATACTATAGTAATTAGTGGTTTTAGGAGGGGAAATTGGCCTGGTACGAAGCCTGGGAGCACTTCCGGGGCCTGTGTGATGATGTTACTCCCAGAAGTGACATCATCGGGCTGTGCCAGGTCCATGCATAAGTGCCGGGTCACCTGCTCCTGCTGAGAGGGTAAAGGGACCTAGCAACCCTAGCTGACCCACACCTATACAGGATCAGCTGGCTACCTCAGGACCAAGTAGGAATTTGGGGATCTTGCATGATTGACTTTCTAGAGCATGGGTGGGGAACGTCCGGCCCATGGGCTGTATACAGCTTGTGAAGTCATTTGGACTGGCCTTCGGAGAGAGACAAGTGGCGGAGCTGCGGGCAACTGCAGTGGGTGGATCCCTCGATCCCACCCTTCCCCCCTGATCCCACTTACCCACTTAGTGGGGGGCATGCTCCTGCGCTGCAAGAGCAGGTGGCGGCAGTGAAAGCAGGCTGCTCTCACTGCTGCCACCTGCTGTTGCTAGCGCTGCCCACTGCCACTGCCGAGAGTGACCTGCAGCGCTAGCGAAAGTGGCTTGTGTTGCCGCGGCGAGAGTGAGTGCCGGCAGCGGCAGTAGCAATACTGGGGGGTGCTGGCACTGGCGACAGAGATGCTGTCGCTGCTGCCACCACAAGCGGGCTGCAGCAGAGCTGGCAAGGAGAAAGGGGACACAAGCGCCCTTTCTCCCATGTGCGTGATGTCACTCCCGGAAGTGATGTCATAATGCGCGCTGCGTGATGATGTCATTTCCGGGAGTGACATCATGTGCGTGGGAGAAGGGGCCCTCCCTGCACGGGACAGAAAGTAAACTTGGCCCTCAGCAGAAAAAAGGTCCCCCACCCCTGTTCTAGAGGATCATCTGTTTTGGGAGGTGGTATAAATAGGCCTGGTCTTTGGACTGGTTAGGCCATAACTAGCAATGGCAGGAACAAGGTGGGTTGCTCAATAAAGGTAGGACAAATTGTTTAGAATCCTGACACATTATATAAACGGATATTCCTACAAGAGCCCAACAGTCATTGTACAGCAGAGTGGGGAGGGAGGGAAGGAATTATTTTAGACTTATTTTATTATTGGAAGTTTCCATTAATGCTCGAATATGCTGTTTATTTTATTGTATCAATAATTTCAATATTTTGTGGGATGCTGTGGAAGTGTAACTGGCTAGTGGTATGTCAGAACTTAATATAAATTATTTTTTTAAATTACTGGAAGTAGCGGGAGAATAGTTTCCCGCTATGTTCTTGAAAGGAAAAGCTCCGTTCCCTGAACTCCATTACGTCTTTGCTTTCACTGGAGGTGTACTTCTGTTTTCTTTTTTGAGCCAAAGCCTCAGAGGAAGATGTTTCTGTTCATGTGGAACGAACATCCCTGAACTAGAGATTTCAAGAGTTCTATTTAAATGCTATGTATCCTTATTGTTACTATTAGCGATCTTTTGGTTCCTACTCAGGCAAGAACTTCATCATTTTGGAGTCCGAGTCAGCATTATTGAACCTGGTTTCTTTATTACAAACGCTCACAGAAATTCAGAGGAAACTTTGCGGGACATTTGGAAACACCTGCCCTCTCACCTCAAAGAGAGCTATGGGCAACAATACTTAGAGGACTGTGAGTATAAAGGGAAAAGTTATTTGTTGTAACTGTGTTGGTGGGTGTCTAAAATGCAAAAGGCAGGAGACAACGAGGTCAAGAGCTCTTAAGCCTGTGATATGAGCTCCAGTCTGGCCAGCGGGGGGACTTCCCTTAATCCTTCCTGGTCATATTTCCCTTCGTTCCCTGGCACCACCAAATGTGTAGGTTCCAGCCTTCATTAGCTGTTTGAAAACTGCTAATCCTCTGACCATATACAAAGTACTAGCAAATGGATGAGTGGTAGGCGAGTGGGTGAGGACAACTTTTTGACACAGCTTCGTTCTCAACCAAAGAAAGGTCATTATTATACTACATTAAAATATAAAAGATAGAGAACACACAATATATAATAAAGTATGACACACTAAGTCTAGCAGCTAAATAGGAAAAGGAAAAATTACTAGCTGCAGCATTTGAAAGTTACTAAAGATACCTTAGCATCCTTTAAGATGGGCGCAGATCTTGTTGGAGAGTCAGCGGTAGAGACAAACTGCTCTCTCACCTCCTATGCTGTATTGTTACCAGAACTGCTATTTTATGGGGAAATTAGCCAGCAGTCTGAGACTAAATTTAGCGTGGATCTTTACCTCTGTATACCAGGGTCCACTTCCAATGCAGCAAAAAAGGGAGGCGATTGCTTCAAATAAAATGTTGTTTTAATGCAATAATGTTGCGTGTACCTATACTAATACACATTCAATCAAGAACACTCAAGTACTAAGAAAATAGAGCAAGGAAAAGAATAGAGCCAGTTGCATAAGCAGGTTTCCACTTGAGTACGATGGAACTGGGGTAGTAATAATACGAACCTGTCACGGTGAGAAGATAGAGGTCAGCAGCCAGCATGGAGTAGTCTAATGGCCTGCATTAGACTAGCAGAGAGATAGGCAAGGGTGTGGATAGGAATGGCACGCCTCGAGGCAGGAGAAGCCTGCTTAAATACCCAAAAAGGGGCTTTGAAGCTTAGGCGTTCCTAGTGGCTCTCAGGCGTGGAAACAAAAGGTTTTTATTGCTCCTATCTCTAAAACTAATGGGCCACTTTAGGATCAGGATGCTTGATAGTAACACCTGGGGGGGTGGGGGTTGAAACAAGAAAGGAGGAAAGGGGATGCCGGGCTGATAGATTGGATTTTTCTAGGAAGTGGGAACTGTCCTGCTGGGATCTTCTCCTGGAATGTTGTGGCTGCATGGTCCAGGCGCCATTAAGTGTGTTTGGATTGCCGGCACTTAATGTCCACTACCGGGGGAGCCTCCCTAGATATGCAGAGCAGGACAAAGCTGGGCGCTGTGGACGTGCTGTGAGCTGGTTCACAAAATGGCTTCTTGGTTGTAAACTGTTTCTGCTGCTGGGAAGCATGGCTTCTCTCTGGGCATTTCTTGTGGGCTAGTTGACAGGCTGCCCGGTGGCTGGCCTGACTTAGTGACCGTCCTTCAAGGGCTACCCACAGGACCGACCAGGGGGAATGTTACCAGAACTGCTCTTTTTATAATGGGGAAATTAGCTTTAGCAGTCTGTAACTAAAAATAGCGCGGATCTAACCTATGTTTACGGAGGTCCCGATTCCAGACACTCTAGTGACAAAGAGGCAGACTACAAATAGGTTCAAACACGTGTATTTACTAAGAGTGTGGCGTAAGCCTGAACTTGCCCATACACACAAGAAAGCATACAAGGACTAGGAAATACAGAGTAGGAAATATAGAGACTTTCGCATTAGCAGGTTCCCAACATTGGTGGGGAATACTCACAATCCTGAAGCGGAGTAGAGACACAACAGCGAGGTGGTCCAGTGCCAGCAGTGGAACCACAGAGGGACAGCGAGGAGGTCTGGATAGGATGGCACGCGCACCATGCGGTCTGAGAGACTGGCTTAAATACCCCAAAACGTACCCTGGGGCTGGTGCGGTACTTGGTGGTTCTCACAGTTTAAAACAAAGGTTCTAATGGGCTACAGAATGGCTTGGATGGGCCACTTTGGTAATCAGATTGTGATAAGTGACACCTCAGGAAGAGGGGACAAAGGAGGGAGGGGGAAATCCGAGTGGGCTGAATGGATGTTCCAGCGGACAGGGCTTGTCCTGATGTCATCAGCTCTGGAATGCGGAGGTTTCTTTGAGATGCATTCTCTAAGTGCTTGGGATGGTCGGCACTTAGTTCCTTCTCCGGGGCGGCTCCTAAGATATGCAGAGCGGGGCGAGGTACTCTCGCTGCGGACGTGGTGTGCCCGCTTTGCCGAAATGGCTTCCCAAAGCAGTCTTCTTCCCTGGGTCTTCTGGCTGCCTAAGAACATGGATGCTGGCGGGGCATAGCTGGGGCTGGATAGCAGGCTGCCCGGTAGCAAGGGCAAGCTCGGGGACCGGCCCGCAGGAGGCTCCAGGCAGGAACTGACCAGGGAGCGCCTAGCCAGGCTCACTGGAGGTTTCCCCGGCAGGCACCCGGCTGCTAGCAGCGGCTTGGGCCCATATGAGGCAGGCTTCCATGGAGGCAGGGGGAACAGCACGTAAAACACAGTCCAAAGCAGGGAACAGGCACGGTCCGTGGCAGGTGGCAATGCAGGCACGGGGCACACTTGTAACAGAGTCCAAACACACACTGGGAAGTCCAGATACAGGTCTGGGCAGGGCTGCCCAGGAAGAGAGTCCTTTGTGCAGTTAACCAAACATGGAGTCAGGGAACTACACAGTCTATTGCAGCAGCAAGGTAGTTAAACAAGCAGGCAGAAAACTGACACGTGTACCAGAACACACACGTGCAGGGCAATCTTTGTGTAGCAGTAAAACAGTAATGCAGGAAACTTTAACACAGTCCATGGCAGGCCTTAAAGCAGGGGAGGGGGCCTACTTGGCAACAGGAAGCCTGGCTGGGCTCGTGGAGCGCCTCTCTGGCTGTCAGTGTGATACTGGGCCCAGGTGGAGCAGCGGTCCAGGGAGGCAGGTAACAACAGCAAGCACAGTTCATGGCAAAGCAGCAGTCATGACAGTACAGTTCCACACAGAGTTCCTGGGCTGCGTATGTAATACCAGTGTGGCAAAGCACTTGGCACAGTTTAACATTCTTGATGGCAGGCAGGGGGGCCATAGGCAACAGTGTGAACCACACAGCATTAAAAAAGAGTGGAGTCCTCCTGCCTCATGAGATAGGTCCAGCCTCCCATAGACTCCATAGCCAGGCCAAACCCTAGCCATGTCACTCACAGAGCCCAAGTTTTATGATGGCCCCAAAAGGCTAGAAAAACATTCATTTCTCCGTCTCAGGATGAAAGTTAGAGCAAATGGTGATGCCCCATCCTCTTTTAATGTCTCTGCTTCCTGAGAAGAAATCAGCTTACCCAGGGCCTGAGTCAGACGGTGTATTAAAAGGCTTGATCGCTAAAGGCCTGTTTGATATCCCTTTAGCCTAACAGTGAGTGTCCAAAACAAAAAAGGCAGACTTAAAGATAAGCACTCAGCAACTTTCTGGTACGAGCTTCAGTGTGAAGCATCAAAGATCGTTCTAGATGCCTCCCCTTTATTTCAGAAATTCTAAGGTAAATATCCAGAAGCTGTCCTCCTGTGCCATCAGTTACCACAAATTGTTGCTTATCTCCTGTGTTATTGCAGGGGTAACTTGCTTCATATTTTTTGCACACAGATTGCAACCGATACAACTTTGTGTTCAAGCATGCCAGTGAAGACCTTCGTGTGGTCAGTGACTCCATGGAACATGCTTTGACGTCAACCTACCCTCACACCCGCTACATGCCTGGTTTTATCTCTCCCCTCATACTCCTATTTAACTCTTTGCCAGATACAATAACAGACCGCCTGGTTATCTGGTGTTATCCAAAGCCAGCACAAGCAATATAGACTATTGTGCAGAAATATTTTTACTATCCTGGCAAGGCAACAAATTGTGGACTGGATATATCTGTAATTGTATTGTATTCATTATTTGTTCACACAAATATTTTTGCCATATTCTTCAGCCATATGATTTAAACGACAAACAAGAAAGGGTCATTATTTTTGTGCACATGCAATTGGCGTATGAACAAGGATTCCAAAACTTCCAATGATTCATAGTTTTTCTGAACTGAAATGGAAGATATGTGGGAAGAGGCTGCACTTTGAATAGGGATTCATACAGCAAAGCAACGGGCATTCTCTTCCCTAAGTGGAGTTTTTCATCCAGTCAGAGAGATTGGATGAACCAGCCACATCAGATGCTGCATAGTTACCCAAAATCACCAGCAGATGATTGAGAGGAGGCCTGGCCAGACAAGTGAATTGTAAAGAAAGTGGGGGCTGTGGATCAGGGGTTAAGCATTTCTGCGTACAGAAGGCCGCACACAATCACAAGTTGGTGGTGTAATGTATACTGACCTTGATAGACCAATGGTCTGACAGGATAAGGTAGCTGTGGCGAAATGAGCCGTTTCCAGACAGCTGACCGGCACCCGGGATGTCACGCCACGTTTCGGATCATGCCGGGGAAAATGCAAAATATCGTGTTTTCTCGCGTGAGTTTTGCGCGACGTCGCACAAAACTCGCGCGAGAAAACATGATATTTCGCGTTTTCCCCGGCACGATCCGAAACGTGGCGCGACGTCCCGGGTGCAGGTCAGCTGTCTGGAAACCGCCATGGTATAGAGGTTAGAGTTTCAAAGTAGCATCTGAGAGATTAAGTTTTGAATCCCCGCTCTGCCGTGGAATCTTGCTGGGTGGCCTTGGGCCAAGCACACACTTTCAGACTAAGAGCCAAGCTACAAGTGACGAATTACACTTGCCTGGCAAGTGAACAGACTCACATGTATCCCTCCCTGTTCACTTGCCCTCCACTTGCCCTCCACTTGATCACATAATGATCACTTCTTCAGAGAAATGCAAGTTAGCCAGCTTATGTTTTTAGTCAGTTAGCTATAGTTAGAATAGCCAAGCTTTTATTGTTTTAATGCCATTGCTTGTGCCTTAATAGAATGGTTCCTGCTACCTGCATACACTCTTCTGAATTAATAAACATCTTTATATATAAGCCTTGTGTCTGTGAGTGACTGACCAAGTGTGTGCAGAGTCCCCCAGGTTGGAAAAGAACCCTGAGACCGGTGAGTCTCAAGCAAATGGGGTAAGCTATTCTTCAGGAGGCCTGCTAGGGGTTTGAGTGGCTGTAAGCAGCACCTGAAACTGCAGGCAGGAGGTGGTGAACACCCCCCCCCCCCCCGGGGACACTTGATCACTGATCAAGTAGAGCACAAGTGAATGGCAAGTGAACAGGGAGGAATACACGTGAGTCTGTTCACTTGCCAGGCAAGTGTAATTCATCACTTGTAGCTTGGCTCTGTTATGAGGATAAAATGGGAAAGGGGAGAAGTAAGCCATTAGGAAGCAATACAAGGTATAAATGAAGTATTAAATGACACTATACCCACGATAGCTATATAAGCAACTTTGCTAGGTGAACATTAATCTTGAAGTCTGTGATTCACTGTGAGTACTCAGAGGCTGAACCAAAACTGCCTTGTCAGGTTATCAAAGTTCTTTTGAATGAGTTTTCCCTCCAAGATTCCTTCAGCTAAGGCAGCAGGACTCCAATTCATATGTTGATTGAGCTTGCCAGGAAAATAGTAGACTTGCTTCTGGGGCCAGTTTGAAAACAACATCTACACCATGGAGGTAGCAAGAAGCTTCTTGGTTTTTCTTGCTGACAATTTTCTGTTAGGTAGCAAGGATTGGTCTGTTGGCTTGTCACAGAATGGGGGTGGGATCATGCAGCTTTGCCACAGATGGGCTGCCCCTTCCAGAGATCTCCCCCACCCCCGCCCTCATGAGGCCTGGAGCAGTCAAAGACCTTAACTGACTGTCACCACTCCGGTTCTAGTGCTTTAAAGAGGGCCCAAAGCACTCTCCTTGCCTCCAGGCAACACCTAGTTAGGGTGGGCCCTGATGTGTGCTTGAATTTGAGGCATAAAGAATCCAGGCAGAGTGAACACGAAAAGTGTTTATTTTAGTAGTAAAGGTTTTGTTTTTTTAAATCAGTTTTTATTGAATGGGTTAACATACATTCCGTAATACACAGCACAGCTACATTTACCCTTTAAATTGGTATATATGCCCCCCTCCCTTCCCCCTCCCTATTTTAGTAGTAAAGGTTTATTGTGTTTAGCCATAGGCCATTACACGTCACGAATAACAAGAATAAAAACAGAAACTTGTTTGAATAAAATTGATGTGACATAATCAAACCAGTAAAATTTAAAACAAAATCAAACCATTTTCAGTTTTCAAATTCAGATAAGACAATAAAAGTAAACACAGTTAATAAAAACAGTAAAAATCCACAATATTCAGTGTTAATTTAATCCCTTGAACATAGCATTAGCCCGTATTTTTTTTTCAGCCAGGGTATATTTTGTAGGATATATTAGCATAAGAATCGGCTCGTAGAACTACAATCTGCTCGGAATCTGAGTGGGTACAAAGGTTGGACAACATCTCAGAAGGAAATTTAGTCCTAGGTTGGGCATACAACGGGCAGTTAAGAATAGAGATGGGCACGAACAACAATACGAACCAAAAAAAGCCACGAACAGCCCAATCTGCTGTTCGCGAACAAGCTGTTCGTGAGGCCCCATTCTAAACGAACAGGTGGTCGTGGCAAGCCTTATTCGTTGCTGTTTGTTAAGCCAGACAGTCTGGCACCTGCAATCAATTCCCATGGCAACTCAGGCAGGGATTGTCTGAACTCTGTCTGAACTCCTGCTGTTGCCCTGGAAACCCCAATCAAAGCCCAATTTAGCTTGATAGGCAGGTCTTCCTTTCTAGTGTGGAGCTCCAAATTTGTTACAAGGGAGGCTCTGGTTTTGCAGACAGTGCAGAGAGAGAGACAGTTGCTGTTGACATTTTGATAGAGAGAGTGCATTGGAGCTTGAATTTTCTTTGTGTATGGTGGGATAGGGATCTGCCCCTTCAAGTTTCAGGGCTGCTGCCAGGCTCTGGGGTCAAGCTATTATTTATTATTGGTACCTTTCCTGCTGCCTGCTCAGGTCAGGGTTCTGGGAGTGGTGCAGTAGGGATCTTGACTTGGATGATGGCTGGAGGAGAGCCTGCTGGCCCCCACAAACAGCCAACCACGAACATGTTCATGAACAAGGCCATGTTTGTGGTTGTTCACAAGTCCCTGTTCATGGATGGCAGTGTTCCACATGGTCCTTAGGTATTTTACTTTAGCGGCCTGCTAAAACTGTGGTTGGAGTTTTTTCAAAGCGTAGGGATGTGAAGGCTGCTCTAAGATTGTAGTTTGCAATACTGACTAAGAAAGATGCTCTAGAATGATTGCACTTGAAGAGTTTAAACCAAGAGGCTGACTGACAGTTCAGGACCGCCTGTCTATGAAAAGTGTTTATTAAACAAATATAGCAAGAAAGTAAGTAAATAGGAGAAAAGTTGTTAAAATGAGGCAGAATTAAAACAGGGCAAAACTCACAAGGAAAGAAGCTGACCAGAAATAAACAAAGCTCCCTGAAGCAACTGCCTTACATAGTCCCTGCTGTATTTCACTACCTGACTCAAGTAAGCCAGATTCCCTCCATGCTGGGGTGAGGGATTGACTCCCTCCAAAAACAACCTAACTGCTGCTCAGCTCCTGGGAGTAAACACTCTTCCTTTCCGTGCAGGGCCTTATATCGTCTCTGTTAAACCGCTGCCTCCTTGTGTTAACTGGTTGGTTAACTTATATTTATAAGGGCTCTTTTATCCTTCACCACAGACACAACATCCTATGTAAAACGAATGAGACACAATCCAAATACTATTTAATAATTTTATTTCAGTACTGCTACAAGTAAGATGTTAAGGCAACAAGATTTATTTCTTCAATTCAACTTATTATAGATTCCTCAACTCAAGAGGATAAATTTTCCAGAAACTCAAAGAAACTCTAACACATCTTACTTTGTTTGTCTTACCTCAGTGTTAACTCTTTACCAGATTACTGAAAGTGTTGTGTGACGCAAAAGAAAGAGGTGGCTTACAATTACCAAATTTGAGATTATATCATGAAGCGGTATGTTTGGCATGGTTAAGAGACTGGGTAAACTTATCTAACCGTAAGTTGTTAACTTTGGAGGACCATAATAATCTTTTTGGGTGGCATGCATATTTATGGTATGATAAACATAACATGGATGGTATGTTTCAGCATCATTATGTAAGGAAAACTGTTTTTTCGGTCTGGCAAAAATATAAAAAATATGTAGAAGAGAAAAGACCATTATGGATTGTCCTGGCGGAGGTGATAAAACCACACAGGTGAAGACTGGATAACATATAAGGACTTATTGTTGATAGAAGGAAACACAGTTAAAATGAAGACAGAAGATTTGCCTTTTAAATATGGATGGTTACAATATCGACAAATTAAAGATCTATTTGAATCAGACAAAAGGAGAGTTGGTTTTAGAACTAGAAATTTAGAACTAGAAGAACTTTAGTTAGGAGATGGAACACAGATAATTTCTAAACTTTACAAATTGTTATTGAAATGGTATACGGAAGATGAAGTGGTTAAGATTCAAATGGTGAAATAGGCTTTAAATTTTAACAAAGAGATTACAATGGAGGCATGGGAATACTTGTGGGAAAATGCTATGAAAATATCTACATGTGTTAACCTAAAAGAAAATGGATATAAGATGATGTATAGATGGTATTTAACACCGAAAAAACTAGCAAATATGAGTAATGCTATGTCAAACAAATGTTGGAAATGTAAACAACATGAAGGCTCTTTCTACCATATGTGGTGTACTTGTGATAAGGCAAAACAATTTTGGTCTAAGATGTACACAGAAATGTTGAAAATTATGAAGAGTAATTTGCCAAAAAATCCTGAAATGTTTTTGTTAGGACTTAATATGGAAAATGTAAATGTAACAGATAGAACATTATTATGGTATATGATTGTAGCAGCTAGACTACTATACGCGCAATATTGGAAGCAAGAGGAGATACCAGAAGTTGAAGAATGGATACAAAAACTGTTATATATGGTGGAAATGGATAAGTTGACCAGAAAACTGAAGGAACAAAGCTCAAATGAATTTTTAAGGGACTGGGAAAAACTTAAAGAATATTTGGAAAACAAATGGGATGTAAAAGGTCAATTGTGGTCTATGGATAACTTTTGATGTGTGTAGAATAATGGAGTAAGCTCTATGTATGAGCTTTACCTTTGAAAATAAGGAGAAGTAATTGAATAGAAGGAATATTTTAAAGAATTAAAAGGGTTTTAGTGCTTTTGGGGGTCAAGGGAGAGTTGGGGAGGGAGGGTGGGGAATGCATATATTAATTGGTAAATGTAAGGTAATTGATATATAGAGAACAAAATGAAATTGATTTTGTATGTAATATTTATGTTAACCTACCCAATAAAAATTTTTAATAAGGAAACTCTTTACCAGATTACAGTAATCGCATCAGTTTCCAAGAGCAATGTAACAATTAAATGAATTGGCCACTTCCAGGGCTCATTTTGAGGGGGAATGCACAGGGACACAGTTCTGGCACTTCCCCAAAGAGGTCACATCAGGTGGTCCCACCCATCTGACTCTCAGCCATTTTGGGCCCGTTTCAGCCTGGATTGGGGCCGAAATGGCCCAGAAAGAGCCTCTGATGGGTTGTGGATCACTCTCCCACTCAGCAGCAGCCCAATCCTGACCATTTTGTGCCACTTTTCAGCCATTTTCAGCCCCCTTTTGCCATTTTGGACCCAATTTCGGCCCTGAATGGCCAGGATTGGGTTCAAAACAGCCAGAATAGGTGATGTCAGGGGGTGTGGCATATGCAAATCAGTTATACTAATGACACTTTTCGGTGATGGCAAGAGGTGTGGCATATGCTAATGAGTTATGCTAATGAGTTCCTCCAGCTCTTTTTCTATGAAATGACCCCTGGCCACTTCTCATTTAATTGAACCTGTCCTCTGAGACAATTTACACCAGCATTTCTTAAACTAATTTAGAATAATATGTAGAGGATAATATGTAAAAAAGCAGAGAAAGAGAGAGTGATGGAGAAGCCCCATAGGCCTTCTCTCCTGACACTCTGGAGCCTGCTTCTATTTTTATACACTCTTCAAGATATTCCCTCTTATAGCTTCCCAATATCTGGTGATCCGATCCATAGAATCCATGTCATAGCTTAGTGGTCATACAGCGAATTCTGGATTAGCACCAACTTGTTGAGTAAGGATACATGGACCTTGGAAAGGACTCTTTGCATGAATATTCACCATTCCACAAGGAACGTGACACAAATTCTGTGTATTCCTATTCACGGTTACAGACACACATATGATTCTAAACAGGTCCTATTTTGAATGCCAGGTCAAATAGCTGGATTATGTTACCTCCCCCACCCCCTATCACTCAAAAATACGAGGACTTCAACTCTTAAGAGAATCCTGGATCAGTTTTTTTCTGAGACTCTTTTGCAAATC
The DNA here is from genome assembly GCF_028583425.1 of Eublepharis macularius. NCBI lineage: Eukaryota > Metazoa > Chordata > Lepidosauria > Squamata > Eublepharidae > Eublepharis > Eublepharis macularius. Next base: position 12,790,950 of record NC_072793.1, on the reverse strand, counting down.
ATTAACTTCCATTCAAATAGACCATGCTATGAATGAAAGTTTCTAGCAAAAGCTGAATCCTCATACCCATAATGGATTTTCTTTTGGCAATCAGAATGCTTAATCCCTACTAAACTGGTATTATTAAATATTTAATAATTTTCTTTTTAAAATATTAAATTAGATCTGAAATTTTCTGTCTCCTCATGGCACAAATTGGTGCAGACAACAAAAAGGGGGGGGGGGAATAGACTCTGCAGAGGAATCGTAATCAACGAAATTGGAACAAAAAAGTGATTTAAGTATAACTAAAAATGTGATACAAATAATTAAAAATCCTGCATAAAATTTAATTCAACAAATAAACATGCATAAGTATGATTAAAAGCATCAACAATGTGGTTCAATGTAAGTACCATACATAGTAAACTCATACAAATACAGTTATATTATAATAATAATAATAACATTTGATTTATATAATGCCCACTCAGAGTGGTTTACAAAGTATGTTGTTATTACCCCAAAACAATCACCTTGTGAGGTGGGTGGGGCTGAGAGAGCTCCAGAGAACTGTTGTCATGGCCCAGTCTGAGAGTGAGGTCTCCTCTGGAGGACAGGAGCCTCGTGTAGCCAGCCAGGACTCCTCAGGAGAAGAAGAGTTCTGTGTAGCCAGCCCTAGCCCTGACTCAGCAGAAGCCAGCAATCAGGAGCAGCAGCAGCTGGCTGATCAAAGCTCACAGCTAGCAGCTGAGACACCAGCACCCTCTAGCCCCAATACCACAGGGGAAGCTCAGCCAGGAACTTCCACAGGGGAGGCTCCGTCAGGGACTGCCAGCACCACAGGGGAAGCCCAGCCAGGGGCTTCCACCTCCCCCAGGCTCACCCACGCCTAGAGAGCGCCGCAGGCAGCGCCAGAGACTGGAACTGCAGGAGAGACGGCGCAGTGTTCGTCTCCTGAGCCAACGCCAGCTGCTGGAGAGCGATGATGAGTAGCATCAGGATGGAGCCCCAGCAGCTGGATGAAAATCACGCCTGGCTATAAAAGCCAGTCAGGAGCAACTGCCAGGCGTGGAAGCAACGTGTCAATTACCTGCAACCGCTTCCTGGTACCTTGCATCCTGCTCTTGCCTGCACCTTGCCCTGATACCCTTGTGCTCTGACCTATGGACTGGACTTGGCTTGGCTTTTTGGATCTTGGACACACCCCTGGTGTTTACCTTGGGCTCTGACTACAGACTGGACTCGGCTTGTGACTTTTGAACACTCCTTGGCTTCGTGTTAGTACCTGGGCTACCAGCTTGGGCGGGCCCAGCCCATGACAACTGTGACTCGCCCAAGGTCACCCAGCTGGCTTCAAGTGGAGGAGTGGGGAATCAAACCTGGCTCTCCAGATTAGAGTCCCGTGCTCTTCACCCCTACACCAAACTGGCTCTCAATATTAGTACATTTTATCTCCATATGAATAGAACCAGAAGCAGATGAGTTTCAGCTCTTTGCCTCAGCTGCTTTCCTGCTGACTTTTGACCTTCCCAGCACCCAGAAGTCTTCGCCCGAGCCTCTAGATGAAGGCCGTTTCCACACATCATAAGAGAAGCGGTTCATCTTCGGAACTGTGGTGGCTTATTCCCAACCTTGTACATGTTATCACATCATGCAATCCCAGCCTCTCCACCAATCAGGCAATCTTTGCTCCTTCCTCACACTAGTAACCTTTCCTTTTTTCAGAATTGTTTGGGCGCCAAGTTTCCTCGTTCAACAACCATTGTAGTCATGGAAAAGTCATTGCCATTTCTGCTACCCCCCAAAACCATCTTTTAAGGCAAGACGCTGGGGGGAAATAAGGCTGCGGGAATGAGATGGGTATCCTGGCATGAGAAAGCAATAATATATCTCCTTTCTTTTGGGGGAGAGGAAAAAGTCCATGAGGTACTGCACTCCTCTCACTGGAACATGGACTGTTTCGAAAAGATTGCTGAGCGGATGCTACTCGAGGACTGAAACGCACATCACTGGAGTGACAAACTAAAACTAAGGCAATGCGACTAGAGTACAAGTGAGTAGTTTCCCACACTAATTGATCAGGGAATGTGCCCTCATCATGCCCGTACTTCAAAGAGCTGAATAGCATCCTTCAAGGGGATGCAAGTGTTAAGCCCAAACATCTGTCTAGAAGCATTAATCTGGAGAAATAATGGCTGAACACCGGGGCAACACTCTGGAAACTTCAGGAAGGATCAGAGGAACCCATGATTTGATCACTATTTTTTTGGTAAATATTTTTATTTCTTTCAAAACAAATAGGGGGTACAGAAAGGAAAAGGGGAAAGCGAACAAAGGTTTATGTTTTTAAAAAATTAAAGATATGCCTTACACGGACTATCTAAATGCAATAACCATATACAGGGCTTTTTTTTCTGGGAAAGGAGATGGTGGAACTCAGTGGTGGAACTGCCACACAATGACATCACTTTGGGTCAGCTGGAACGGGGGGGGGAGTTCAGCTGGAACGCAGTGGAACGGAGTAAACCAAGCTCCTGTGTATATTCTTTTCCTTTAATTCTTATTTTTCAACATAAAAAGCACTTCCAAGTTAGACGAGAGTTAGACAAGAGACTGTTTCTTGCCCAAGCTGTATAAACTTCATTCTGTGTCGCAGGTTCCAGACTGTAGTTAGAAGATCAAATTAAAAGTTTAGGGGATAGGTTTGGGATGGGTCATCTTTCACTTCAGTGCAGCTTCAGCGATGTTCCGTTCCTGGGCCGACTCTTCAACATTCAGACACTGCCCCAACATGGCCCAGGCAGTAAATCTTTCTGTCGAACTCACCAAATGAGGGCACAAATGGGTATTTTCTGATAACTCTCTTATCAAGAGTGATGAACAACTGGAGAAAGACTCTCCACCCACAATAAAACCCAGCCGTGTGTCTCTCCTACAGACATGGGAGCATCAAGGCGGCATTGTCTCCTGAAGGGGCATGGAGAAATGAAATAAATTCTGACAGGAATTTATATACTAAATGCTAGTGGATGACTGAAGCTCTCCTGCTGGCTGCTGCTTGATGGCCATTTTAGGAATTAGTAGAGATAACTTAGTGCAGCTGCACAGAGAGGCACTTACTTTGATGGAGTCTGTAAAATTGCCCGCCCACCCACCCACCCACCCGCTGTTCAATCTAATTGGAACTTAAGTGGTTCTTTAGATTAGAAGGAGGATTATGTTCTATGCAATGTTGGTGCTGTTGAATGCAAAAACAGATGCCCAATAGTCTCCAACTGGTTCCCCCCTCCCTTTCCCTATTGAACTGAACAGCCATAAAAATCATGAGAACAGAGAGAGGGAAACCAAAATTTGACCCTGACCCAGCAATGCCCCATCAGAAAACTACCCAATCATGTTAAACATTTCACTCAACTGTCCTGGATGCAAAACCAGAACAAAAATTTTCTAGATGTACGCCTATATTATAAAGGCACTTTAGCAACTGCTTGGATGTGGGCAAACCTGTCCAGCCTAGAATGATGGGAAATCAGATCATTTGGAAAGGCCGCTGAAGGCATTCAACTGAATTCAAAGATGATGCAGAGCTGGAATGGTCTCCCCAGGACTGTCATTTGGCTCAACTAGCAGAATATAAGGGAGGGAAGGTTTGATAACGGAATGATGGGCAACCTTAATCCAATGCGGCATTCAACACTGAAAGTTTGGAGGGGGGCTGCAAGGCAGGACTAAGGATGAACACTTGGAGATATCTGAAAATATTCCTGAAAAAAGGCTAATTGGTATTTTTCAGGTATATTAGGGCTCTGGATATATAATTTGAGAATTGCTGCAATACTGGTATCATAATCCTGAATATTTCTTGAAATATTTGGGAATATCTGAGACTAGTGTTTTAAAGTTCCAAACTTGTTTTTTCCCCTTTGGAGGTTTCCTGGGCAATAGGAAGGAGGGGGAAGGGAGCTCTCACAGACAAATGCGACAGCACTTTAGGGGGAGCTCAAATTGTCCGTGTGCCCAGTCATAGTGATTCTCTCGTAGGATAGCTTTCTTCCACATTCTTTCTAAAAATGGGCAAAGAAGATAAAAGCAGGCCTAGATGGCAGTTTGATGTCATTACAGCTTTGATCATCTGCCTCGTATATTCTGGAACTGGATGAATGCTGCCTGCCTGCCTGCCTAGAAGTGTTTTGATCATTTTATAATGTCTTTAAAATGATTAGATCAAGATGGGTAGCTGTGTTAATCTGTAACAGTAGAAAAGAGCAAGAGTCCAGCAGTACCTACAAGACTAACAAAATTTGTGGAGAGTCAGGGTGGCTAACAACAGCCGATTCCACATGGCTTACCTGAAGCCGGGACATTGCACAACGTTGCGGATCATGCTGGGAAAAACGTGGAAGATCGCGTTTTCTCGCACGAGTTTTGCGCGACGTTGCACAAAACTTACGCGAGAAAACGCAATCTTTTGCATTTTTTTCCGGCATGATCTGCAACGTTGCACAACATCCCAGCTTCAGGTAAGCCGTGTGGAATCGGCTAACATATATTATACAATTAAAACAATATAAATATCTAAACAACCATAACAACAATACAAACAACAGGCACCATGATCAACTCAGGCTATAATAAATATCTAAAAAACCATGTACATAGCTGCAGCACATCCCAGGGTAGCTGCCAGCGGAGCACGGGATGTGGCAAACAGGAAGGGGACAATTCACTGGATCTTAACCAAAGGCCTGTTAGAACATTTCTGTTTTGCAAGCTCTGTAGTACTGTAACAGGGCCTGCAAGGCCTGTATCTTGGGAGCATGTTCCACCAGGCTGGAACTAGGGCCACATGAATGTCCACGGGCATGGGACCACCAGGAGCTGCTTATCCACAAAGTACAAGGCCCTATGGGGGTCATAGTGGGAAAGGTGGTCCTGCAGTCCATAAAGGGCTTTGAACATTAAAACCAACACTTTGAACTGGATCTGGAACTGAACTGGAAGCCAGAGCAGCTGACACAGAACAGGAGGGATATGTGCTCCAAATGGCTTCCCAGTAAGGATGCATGGTGCTGCATTTTGAACCAGTTGTAACTTCCAGGTCAAGCCCAAAGGCAGCCCGGCATAGAGCGAGTTACAGTAATGCAACCTGAAGGTGACCATCACATGGTCACCTGAAGCCAGGTCCCAGAGCAAGAGATCGGGCGCCAGTTGCCTGACCTGCCAAAGATGGGAAAAGGCAGATCTGGCAATGGCCATGACTTGGGCCTCCATAGAAAGCAGGGCACCCAGGAACACACCCAGCCTCTTCACCATCCATCACTCCACAACTGAGGTACAGAACCTCCATCTTTAGAGGATTCAGCTTCAAGCGACCCTTTGTCGTTTGATAGCCTTTCTCAGCACTGGGTGGAAGCCAAGAGATCTGAACACTTCTGGCCTTGTGGAAAACAACAGCATGTAATTTTCTGTGTGTTTTTGGACATTCCACCATGGAACGAACAGAGATAATATTCAAGGACATCTTGTTTTTTATCTCTTCAAATACAGAGCAAAGTTGGATTTTGAACTCCGAGGGACACATGCTGCTTGACAATGCTTGACCTTATATGTATATTTTTAATGCAACCTTCTTTTAAAATAGGTGTTAGATATAGACACATTGCCTAAAAACCCAATTATTTCTGTCTACGAATATATTCCAAAGTAATGTCTCGCCTTTTGGTAGAAAAGGGGGCTTTCGGTCTAATTCAGGTAACCAGGTCCTCACTAAAATTTTGGTGTTCTTAGTCCAGGATGCTGAGCTTTAGACTGTGACACTTGGCAACCCAGATGGAACTTCGTAGCTCATGTTCTTTTTTCAAGGCTAAATCAATCCACTTCTGGACAGAGAGATCTAGGTACAGCACGGTATACAGTTTTGGAAATCTCAGAGAGATTCGAGCACTGCTGAGGATTGCAAACACGGAGCACAGAATGTACTGAAATTTTTCCATTCGGGAATGCTAGAAAGAAGGGCCTGAAAATTTTATCTACTTTAAGCCAGCGTTTTAGACAGAGAGATCTTAGGGATCCAACTAACTCCTGACACACCCCAGACCCACCCCTTTTGTGCTGGCATCGTATCTTGCAAATTGGAGGATGTTGCTTCCTTTACTGAGTCAAACAAATCTCATTTTGGGTCTTCCTCTTTTCTTACTACCATTTACTGCATTATTGGCTTTTCCAGAGATTCCTCTCTTACGATGTGACTAAAGAATGATAGCCTCTGTTTTGTCATTTTAGCTTTTAGGGAGAATTTCCTATTGTAAGGGAAGGCGGCCAGAACATAAACTCTTACGAAGATCTAGATGGCCACCATGTGGTACTTTTAACCAGGATAAGATCAGGGAACCGTCAGGTTACTGTTTGAATCTAGCATTACGGTTAGAATTAGATTATGGGGAGTTATGGTTAAGGATTGCATGGCAGGAATGATCCGGAGAGAATTCGGCTAAGTTACCTGCTAGTTTTCAACCTTAGAAATTAAGTGAAGAAAAGACCCCTTTTGAACGTGCTCATTGCAAGTGTGTTGTCAGAAGGAAGTCGGTGGGAACTGCTCGGTCTGTCTCCTCTGACTCTGGGCTGCTGGCCCCCTTAACACCACCTCCTATCGACTACCCCTGTCACCCCTGGGGTCAATTGACAATCCTGCCTTTGAACCAGATTTGGTAAAGTGATGAGAAGCTAAAGTTTTGCCTGTAACCCCAACTAATCTTTTGTTTGGGGTTGGCATCTTCTGCTCATAGTCCTGGACTATCTGTTTTAGCTCTGTCTCTGTTGGCTTTTGTTCGTGATAATTCTCTGACGGATTGGACACGTGTTATTTTGCACTCCAGCTCGGCAGAAGAGAAGGAAAGGGGAGGAGAACGCCTCTCCTCCTCCGTGAATATGACTTCGTAGCTTAGTCCAATCTTCTACGTTTAGTATCTCCTGCTTGGAGAGAATGCCCTCTGTTTTCTGTCTTAATCTGCTTTAGACCTGTCTTAGCATCTAAGCTCAGTTTGGTACTTCCTCGTTACCCCCGAAACAGAACTCCTGGACAGGAGTTGGGAACCTGTTTCTTGGGCTCTGTTTAGGCAAACTGGATTATTTTGCCTGCTGTTTCTTTCCTCCCCTTACAAATGCTGATCTTTTCTCTTTGAAAAGCTGCCAGTTGCTGACTGATTTTGGACTCCCGTTCCTCTCCTTGCTTTCTGGCGCCTCCTCCATCGCAGAGCGCTGGGAAGGAGAGAAGGAAGGAAGGGGGGAGCTAGATAACTTTGTGTGGGGTTTGGTTAGGGGAGGAGCCTCAGTGGTGTATAATGCCATAGAGTCCACCCTTCAGAGCAGCCATTTTATCCAGGGGAACTGGTCCCTGTTGCCTGGAGATCTGTTGTGATTCCGGGAGATCTCCAGCCACCACCTGGAGGCTAAGTGCAAAGGAAAATGGCTGTATCTGTATAAAGTAGTCAATGGATGAGGGGCAACACCCACAGAATACCAAAAATCAAGCCATAAGGCGTACCCCGATGGAATGCTCTCAATCTGAGGCCGGCTGTGAACAGATTTCGCGCCTGCTTCTTCAGGAGCTTAGCACCATCAATAATAGACTTTAAGGGAAACAAATCATTCCTGCGTCCCGGTAAAGGCGGCGTTGCTCTCCATACGAAATCTGTTCGCAGCCGGCCTCAGATTGAGAGCATTCCATCGGGGTACGCCTTATGGCTACATCTTTGCCTTAAGAAACAGACCAGTCTGACGTTACATACTCCATGGGAAGTACACCGTTCCATCGTGAGAAACATTGGAAAAAACCTCTGAATAGATTATTGCTTGGGAATTTAAAGGAAAACATAAGAGAAGCTTTTGGACTTTAAGCAGTTTTGGAGGGAGTTGATGTCTTCCGGTTCATTTATGAAAGATTCAGTATCAAATTGTATAATGAGACTAATTTTGTATAAATATGTTTATGTATTTATGAGCACTTTGCACTTTGTATATTTTGTGGAATATTTGAAATTGTGTATCAATATATGAAATTGATTTTTGGTATTCTGTGGGTGTTGTCCCTCATTCATTGACCACCTGGAGGCTGGCAACCCTAGCCTATGCTTAACAAGTGTGAATCAGACTTAAATCTTAAAAAGGGAAAATTAACTCCCTGGCACATCCAAGCAACTCAGTAGTTTTATTTCACTTGCTGAGTGGAACGGGCTGTTTCTTTCTGCTTGGAACCACTTGCAATTGAGCAAGGCTACAAGCAGAAATGATCAGGGTGGTGAAACCAGTATTTTTTTTTAAAAAAAAAATTAAGTTGGTGGTTATAGGTTTTCAGGCTGAAACACTGGTAAAATAAATTTTAACAGCAGTAACTCAACATTGGAGAGATATTAGGATAAAGAGAGCCAAGCATGCACAATTCTCCTTTATAATGGAGCAAGGGCAACAGAACGCAGAATGCTCCCGTGCCCTATCCCAATCCTATGGAGAAGGGGAAAGGGGGAGTTCCTCTCTTTGTCTTTTGGCCATGGAAGTTGGTTTTGTGCTAGCCTTTGTATTGTGGTTTTCTAATGTGTGTCTTTCTATCTTATGGTTTCTGTGGTCCTATGTGATGGTTAGATGCCTCTTTCTCTGCTTAGCGATAATCAGGGAATTTTAGTACGTTTCTTAAGTAAAGGTCCATGTGATTTTTTAAACCCAATTATCTTAAGGGAGTTGAAGCAGGAACACTGAAGGAGAAATAGTATGTTGAATTTTGTGTAGGGTGAAGGAAGGAGGAGAGATCCATATATGAGTTAGAGTTAAAGAATTGGGAAGGGAAATCAGAGAGTTATTGGAATGTAGGAAAGGAATTTAGACAGATTAAAAAGAGGAGGTAAAGTTAAAATATTTTAAGAGGGATTTCTGTATGTGTTTTAGGTGGTATTGTCCGGGGTCAGCAGCCCAGCCCCCGGACTTGCTGACAGGCAGCGGCGGGGGGCAGCCGGGAGACAGCAGTCCAACCGCTCTGTCTGGCAAACAGAGCCAGAACCTGCCTACTCCAGGGGGAAGGGGCGAAAAGCCAAAGCCTCAGAAGGCTGGAGGGAGCAGGGAGAGGCCAGCTAGTCCCACCCTCCCGGGGGAAGAGAGGGGGCTAAGCAGGCTAGAGGAAAAGGGCCAAGGCAGGGGGAATAGGGACCCAGCAACAGCCCAAACAGAGCCCTTACCTGCCAAGGAGGAGAAGCAGCCACTACAGCCCAGAGCCACACCCTGGCTAGAGGACAGCAGCCTGGCTCAGGAGGTGCTAGGAGCCAAGCCCCTCCAGGTGGAGCTGCCACAGGCATTCTGGGGGAGGAGATGGGTAGCCCCGCCCAGCATCAAGGAGCAGGCAGCCCAGAAGCTGGCCAGGGCAGCTCCTCGCGAGCAAGGCCAGGCATGCTTAGCAGCACAGAAGCTGGCTGGGGCAGCTCCTCGTGAGCAAGGCTAAGGAGACCTCAGCTGGGGATGGCTCGCATTCAACCCCACCCTGCTAGCAAGGCAAGGAAACCAAGAAGGGATTAGTGGTAGGAGGGAAACACCTGAGGGAAGGCACAGCTGGGCCAAGTCAGGAGAGGGAACAAGCCTAGAAGGAGGGCGGGGCGGGGAAAGGAAACCCTATATAAGATGGCTAGGAAGAGCTCTGAGGTAGTGGGTGTGAGTAAGGAGTGATGGTGTGGAGTGAGAGCAGAGCAGTGCGAGAGCGGAGGCTTGGAGGAGAGTTCTGGGAGGAGGAGATGATGGAGAATGTAGAGGGTAAGGCTAGCGAGTGGACTGAGAGGGAGTCTGGGTGATGTATACCGCCCCTCCTTCCACAGAGCAGGGTCCTGCAGTATCCCTGGCGCCCCTCTGATGTCAGGGCCGGCCCAGCTGGGGCCCTGCCCAGCGGTGGCAGTGACAAGCCCTGACAGGTATGTGTTAAGTATTTGGGTCCAGATAAAGGCAAAGCAATTTTACAGGTGTAAATCTGCCTGAGGGAAAGCTAATTCAACCTAGTATAAGTATCCAAGAAAGCAAAGCTACAGAATTAAATTTGATAATTCAATTTTGTATGCATTGTATTACCTTCTCTCTTCTGTAATCTGATCTGAACCTGAAATTGAAAGTATACTTTCAAAGATTCTTGGTACTGTTTTCCTAAACAATTAATCATGACTCTTGTGTTTGAAGTTGTTTCTTTCAGGAGAGAAGAGACCACTGGTAAGCAGAATAAGGCATGTAGTCCTCTGGCTACCAAATTACTTTTGTTCTTGTTTCCTGATCTGATCTTTCTAAATCATGGGTTTTTTATACAGAGACAGCAAGTGGCTCCATTCTCAAGCCATTCTCTGTACATAACTCTATCCATGTTCATGAACCAAGTCCTGGAACCAGCATCAGAATGTGATTAATGTGGTATGAAAAATATAAAATGGATGCAATGTTTCAGCACCACTACCTAAGAAGAAATTTATTGCTAACTTGGCTTAAATACAAGAAACACATAGAAGAAAAGAAACCACTTTGGATTATGCCAGCTGAAGTAATCAATCCAAATTTGGAATACCAGGGGAAGGAATGGCTTGCCCTCAAAGAACTAACAATACTAGAAAAGGATGAGTTGAAGCTTAGATGAAATGAGGATTTGCCATTCAAATATGGTTGGTTACAATACAGGCAAATTAAAGACTTATTTGACTCAGATAAAAGGAAGATAGGCTTTAGAATTAAAAATTCGGACTTGGAAGAGTTATTATTGGGAGATAATAATAAAGCAATATCTAAAATGTATAAGTTATTATTGAAGTGGTTTACAGAAGATGAAACAGTAACGGTTCAAATGGTAAAGTGGGCTATAAATTGTAATAAAGAAATAACCATGGAAGCATGGGAACAATTATGGAAAAATACCCTAAAAATATCAACTTGTATTAGTATTAAAGAGAATGGATATAAAATGTTGTATAGATGGTATTTAACACCGAAAAAACTAGCCATAGCTAACAAACAGTTATCAAACAAATGTTGGAAATGTAAGGAGCATGAAGGTTCTTTGTTTCATACGTGGTGGACTTGCCAAAAGGCTAGAGACTTCTGGTCTAAAATATGTGATGAAATGTCTTTGATATTACAATATAATGTTGCTAAAAATCCTGAAATGTTATTATCTTTACATTTAGAAGAGGTTAATAGAAAGGACAAGACATTGTTATATTATATGTTAGTAGCAGCAAGAATTCTATATGCTCAATATTGGAAAAATGAAGAAATACCGAATGTGGAAGAATGGACAAGGAAGCTGTTGTACATGGACGAAATGGATAAAATAACCAGAAATTGAATGAGCAAGATCCAGAAACTTTTTTGGAGGATTGGAAGAAACTTAAGAAATATTTGGAAAAGAAATGCGATGTTAAAGGACAATTGTGGTCTCTGGAGGGATTTTAAATTTTATATGAAAAGACTTTAATGAAAGAAAAACATATCAAGATCTTTACCATGGTAAAAATGATAGCAATATAGTGTAATAATAATAGCTATGAATAAAGGGGGGGTCCGAGTGTTGTTGGAAGTCAACAAAGAAACGGGGGAGGGGCGGGGAGTGGGTGGGGTATATATCTAAGTAGAAGGGTTAATTTGGATAAGTTTAATGTATTAATCAATTATTGTATATTGCCTCATCCAATAAAAATTATTTTAAAAAAAGAATGTGATTAATGTGGTGCAATAACGTGGGGGAATTGAAGTGGTAAACTGACTCCTAACCAGAAAGACTGCATGGTGATGATGTGATAAGACGTGGGCCTCTCAATCCGATGTGCGTTCGTGTAAGTAAGAAGAATAAAAGGAGATGGCAGCTTATTGCACTACAACCCCCCTTTTGGCTTTGGATGTCGACTTCTTGGTAAGACAGATCCTGAGAGAGACCCCCTTTGGGGTGCTTGTATTCCGGGGTTTTTTTTCCCGACTGTCCTGTTCGTTTCGTTGGAGTCCTTGTAATCTCTGAGGGTTTTGTTTATCCTGACTAGTAGGAAGGGCCTAACAGGTAACTCACTTGTCTGCTTCTGCCAGCATATGCCCTCCTAGTCTCAAGAAGTATTCAGTCTAGAACAGATTAGTTTTGATTTCAGGGATTATTATTGTTTTTGATCATGCAGTAGCATGGCTTGCACAGCAGTCTGCTCTCTCCTCCTATCTTGAAATGTTTTACTTCGAAATTGTATTTCCTGTGGTCTGTTCTGTTCTTTCCTTCCTTATTTTCTCTCTCATGGGGATAAGGGAACCTGTTTTCCAGTCTCACAGCCAGGGCCGGCACGCCCATTGAGGCCAGGTAGGCAGTGGCCTTAGGGCACGAGGGCACTGGAGAGGTGCCAGAGGGGGTGTCAGGGGCGGAGGTGCGCACTCCGGAGCTGGCGTGGTTGGCTCGCAGCTGCTGCAGCCAGCCAGTCTCGTGCCACTGCTGCCATCGCCACACGCCCCCAGCTGGGTGCAGCAGCCACAAGCCGCTGCTGGGGTGGCGTGCAGACCGCGGAGCAGCCTCCACCTGCCACCCCAGCCATCTGCCGGAGAATGCCCCCGGCTTGCACTGTGCGATGATGTCATTGTGCGATGATGGCATCACATAGTCCGTGGCGCATGTGCATGCTGTGCACGCGCGCATAGGCGGTTGCCGCAGGTGCCAGAAACCCTGGCGCCGGCAGTGCTCACAGCTACTTTGTTCATCTGCTAGTGACTCCATTCTACTTTCTGTGGTCCTCCATTTACTTTCCTGTATTTATTCTAAATGATTGTTTCTTGTGCTTACCTTGAATCGTTATCGTTAGAGTTAAGCTAACTTGATCCTGTGCTTAATCCAGTCCCAGCTGTATTTCCTCTGCTTCAAAAACGGAAACCTGAGCTGCCCATCTTCCAGTGTTTAGTTCCATGGATGTCCTGGGTGCCCTGATGTCAGATTCACAAGAGCCATATGCTGAGGCAATCTGCTGGTATTTCCACTCCTATTTCTGGCCAGAGAGCAAGCTGTGTGTGTATTATTACCCATTTGGAAGATCTATGTGGGTCCAGCATGCAGAAGAACTTTATTTAAGAAGTGACACTCCCTGTCCTCAGGCCAAATGGACTTGGAGCTGCATTGATAACTTTTAGGGGAATGTTTTACTGTGTGATTGGTTTTACAGATACAGCTCGTCAGATTGGTGGAAGAAAAGAGTGACCTATCTCTTTTGCTAGATGCATATAGAGAGCCCTGGAGAGTTCAGATAGATAAAATTATGCCCAGTCTGCCTTCCTGCACCCCTTAGTATCTATGATTGGGAATGCACTAGTTGGGATAAGCCTCTATCCTATCTTGAGGCTTCCTTCCCTGTAGCCAAAGAGTGACGGGATGCTAGAGGATATCAATGTTTTCCATGTTGGAAAGGACAATAGCTAACTCCTGAAGGAACAGTTGTACCTGATCGAAATCCTGACTGTAAGTGAAGTCAGCCCACATGGACCAATTGGACAATTAGCTCTCCAGATTATGTTGCTGCAGTACCACCCTTTGTGGCTAATTGTTGATGTCTATTTATGACCTTGCTTTTCTATGTATTTTCTTGTACTTGTATTAGAGATTGGTACTGAATTCTTTGGGCGATGCTTACATATTGTAACTATATTCCCTTGCATATAATTTACACTGTCTTGTTAAATATGGGTACCTGCTACAGAATTTGCTCATCAGTATATAGAACACATGTGCCTATGCTTAAGTGCCTTAATAATGCAGAGTGTTTCACTTGTGATAAGGAATCTCCAGAGAAACAAAGGGGGGGGGATTTGTGAGATTAGCAAATTTTAGTAGTGACTTTAGATCAATCATGAAATCACACTCGTATAGAAAAAGGGACATGAAATATATTCTTTGTGCCTGTTTTAAAGTAACTGGTCCCTGCCTCGGCCCCTCTGGCTCCTTGGGCCTTTCGGGCTGCACACCGGAAAAGGAGAACTTTTGGCCTTCATGAAGTATAGATAAATGGACATTCCTTAGACCCATCTGCAGAAACAAAGATAAGAAAGAGTGAGGGTAGAATGACCATATATGGGGACGCTGATAAGAAGAAGGTGTGAACAGGGATAGAATTGCAGATGTTCTGTCGCGAGACTAATAGTGATTCCACACATTTTGGATAATGCGCTTCCAATCCTCTTTATAGATCATTTGGAACGGATTTTTTCCTGTGCGGAACAAAAAATCCACCTCAAATGATTGATAAAGTGCATTGAAAGTGCATTATCCAACGTGTGCGGAATCGGCCTAAGTTTGAAAAACGGACAATAGCCAATCCAAAAATGTGAAAGAAGTCAGATAGGATAGACTTCACAATTAGATTGATTTATTTTGAGTCCAGAGACTGATTCAAAATCCAGTAGAACTTTGGTTAAGGATTGTAAAGAGCTTTTGGGATCTGAAACAAATAAAATCATATCATCTGCAAAAAGTGACAATTTATATTCTAAATTTCCCATAGTTACGCCTTTTATGCCCCTGTTTTTTCTAATTTCATTAGCAAGAGGCTCTATCGCTATGGCAAACCGAAGGGGAGATAAGGGGCACCCTTGTCGAGTCCCCCTTTTCAGTACAATGGGCTCTGATTTCAGCCCGTTGATCAATAATTGGGCTTGTGGGTTGGCATATAGGGCCTTCAAAGATGTGAGGAATCTTGGGCCAAATCCCATGGATTCCAACAATTTGTGGGTGTATCTGGGTTTAAGACTGTCAAAAGTTTTTTGAACATCCAGGGTCAGCAGCACTAACGCCAATTTATTTTTTGCTTTACAGAAATTAATAATATTTAATGCTTTTCATGTGTTATCAGAAATTTGTTGTTTGGGCATAAACCCCAATTGGTCCTGGTGGATATAATTTGTGATTTGGGAATTTTATCTTGCTGCAAAAACAGAGGTATATATTTTAGCGTCTTGGTTAATAAGGGCTATAGGTCTGTATGACGCCGGATTGGAAGGATCTTTACCACTTTTTGGAAGCACTATCAGATTTGAAGTGGGCTGTAGGGGCCCTCCAATTTTATTTGGCCAAAAACCATTTCACCCTCATCACCGACCACGCCCTGCTGTTGTGGATGGCGTGGATGAAGGAGCATAACCCACGCATTTTATGGTGGTATCTCTCTCTTCTCCCTTTTAGTTTCAGCCTCCAACACTGACCGGGCAGAGCACATGCGAATGTGGACTACATGTCCAGGGTGTACGAGGGAAGCCCCTGGGAGGGGCAGAGCGGTGGCACCACGGCAGAACAGCAAGGCACCTAGGCGGGACGGACAGAGCCTGACATCAACTTTAAATGTGTAATTCCTTGGTTGTCGTTACTTTTGTCTTTTTGATGTACAGCTGTAATCCTGCTTTGGCACTTTCCCCTTTAACCTCCATCAGTAGTTTTTTCAGGCCTTCACTATTTTTTGCCAATAACATGTCATCTGCCTATCTCAAATGGTTAACGTCCCTCCCATCGATTTTCACTCCATTTTCTTCTATATCTAATCCATCTTTCCTTATGATACATTTTACACATAAGTTGTTGTCAGAGTGTCAGTTTGCTAGTCAGTTCTCAAGCCAAAGCTACGCCATGTTCTTGTGTTATAATCTGTAGTTGTTTAGTTCTTTCCCTCCAGGCCCAGGTGTTGCCCAGGCTGCCTATATCCATGGGAGCGAAGAATTCTTATCAACCCGTTCTGGCCGACCTTGACGTCCTCGCCTTCCCAGGCCTTCTAGACAGGACTAAGGGGGGAGGCTGGGAAGGGGTGTTTGAAGTGTTGTTACTTTCATTTTAGGTGTCATTCTCAACAAAGCTTTCGTTCAGCCAAGGCTTTCCTTATCCTTGGAATATGGCTACTTGTATCCTGAGCATAGTCTTTCAATAAACCTTTTGAAATCAAGAAATTGTGCTTCTTGCAGAAGGGGGAGACGAACTCTAGATAACTGGGATTCCATAGTCTGACAGTTGTACAGATAGGGAGATAATATCCATCTGTGTTTGACACCTTTAACAACTGTAAACTATTTTAATCCCCCATATTCTGCCCTAATTGTAGCCTCTTGTCCATAGTACAGTCTGTGGATCAAAACAATTGGATGTTTTGGCACACTCATTTCTTTTAACACCATCCATAGCATTTTATGATCTACACAATCAGAACTTTTTGCTGTAATCTATTAAAAAACAGGCTGATTTTCTCCTGAAATTCTTTGGTATGCTCCATTCGTCATCATAAATTTGCAATGTGATTTCTAGTGCCTCTTCCTTTTCTGAATCCTGAGTGAACCTGTGGTCTTGCTGTATGAATAAAGCACTGTGGCCTCATTTGAACATGCAGGGTGCTTGCAAAGTGAAGGGCTTGATATCCTTTTGTATAGTTTGTTTGTCTGTAGCTCCTGAACTAGCCCCTCCCTGCTGTGAGTGAAGATTCTGTTCTGTCTGTGACCGTTGTAAAATGTCTGTTGGCAGAAACTGTCTCCCTCTCCTGTATAAGTGATGAATATGTGTCTCTCTCCGTTTGTTGTATATATTATTGTAAATAATTCTTAAATGAAACTCTTCTTTAACTAGACAAACTTATTAAATTATATTTCTTCTCACTGGACTTCACTGTATGCTCTGCTACACACATTCACGTGTGTGGAAAGGTGGTATATCCTTCACTAGGTGAATGATGGGATATGCCCCATATTGAGGGTCACAGAGATATCTCTGCCCCCTCACACTTTCCTGTTAAGATTTTGATCGACTGTTTCTGTAGCCTGAAATAGCTCTATTGGTATTCCATCTGTTTCTCCCAATTGCTTTGAGAGCAGCTTTCACTTCACTGGCTGTTTTCACACGGCTTACCTTCCCTCGCAACGACCTGGAACATCGCGCAAAAATCGTGGAAGCTCGCGTTTTCTCGCGCGAGATTTGTGCGATGTCATGCAAATCTCGCGAGAGAAAACACGATCTTCCGTGTTTTTTACGCGATGTTCCAGGTCATTGCGAGGGAAGGTAAGCAGTGTGAAAATGGCCACTTTCTAAGATTTCCAGTTGTTTTTCAAAAGATTCTTCTTTGAAGGAATCTATCATCCTTCCATCTCTTCATCTATTTGGTTGCCTGAAGCATGTCTTAGCAATGAGCAAGTTTGTGGCTTCACAAAACTCTATTGAGCTCATATATATATGATGTGATATATATATATATATATCACACACACACACTCTGAATTGCATGGTAAGTTATTTATCATATAACATGAAGCTTAATGTCTACAGCAAAAAAGCAGCTTTTACAAAAGGCCAAGTATCAAATATTTCACCAATTCAATAACAACAACAACAACAACAACAACAACAACCCATTGCTTGTATAATTTCTTATTACTCAGGGGAGTAGTAGTTCTAAATTCTAATCTCAAACTTCATATAAGCTTTAATCAAGTCTTTAATGTATTTAAAAGCACAAACACAAATAATAGACCTTGCTTGACACCTAAACTAGAACACTGGTTCCCATCCTGTGGGCTGGCGACCCCTAGAGGCATGGAATTACTGCCAAGTGCTCAGGAGGGTTTCTGCTTTCTCCTTGGCCTCACCCTCATTAGGACCATGCCCCTGAAATTTGTGTTGGGCCAGCTGCTGGCTGGCCTTTGTCTGCCAGCTAGCTTGCAGCAGCATGGCTACACCTCTCCAGTTGGGTCCTCCTGCTCCAAGCCTCCACTCCAGGCAGGCAGCATCTGGCCAGCTTCAGCCAAAGGCCCCAAGTGTGCAGTGGCCCAGTCGGTGCTGCTTGCCCACTCAGAAAGAGAACTGCTCCTTGTGAGAGGCTTGGATATTAACCCATCACTAGGGTTGCCTAGCAACTGGCAGGAGCAGCCCCCCCCCGGGGGGTGCATGTGATATCAGAGACATTGGAGGTAAAATGCAGAATTGGGAAAGGCTATCTCTAGAATCACTGGAAACTCTATGGTAAAACCACAGAGTTTCCAGCAATTCCTAGAGCTACCCTATGTCACTCTCAGGTTTTACCCAGAAGTGACATGATGACATTGGAAAAGTGACTGTTTCTTATTTTATTTTTCCTGCCCCTGCTCAGAGAGGCAGCAGGCAATGGGACTTACCAGCAAGAGGTCTCCTGCCATAGCAGAAGAACTGGAAAGCCTGTCAGATACGCCTCCAGCAAATCTGTCATGGGTTATGAATTTCTGCTACAGTGTGTAGTATACCTCTGAGGGCATGCGGAAGGAATCTGTTTTGCTGACTGGTTGCTAGCTGCTTATCTTGCAGGTGCTTTGGTTACCATTTCCTGGCCGGCCTGTGAACATGGCCTTGAAGTTCCAGCAGAGACTGCACCAACCTCCTAAGAGGCTGAGCAGAGCTCATCCTCCCCTCTTCCCTGGGTCCCTGGATCTGTGTTTATATGGTGCTGCTTATGCATTTGCACTTTAGAATGTATATGTGCAATGAATAATCATAATACCATTTTTGGCACTAGCACTTTATTAATTATTGATTGACGGTACCTGTATTGTAGCACCTGTGTGAATGGTTTTTCCAGTTGTGAGTAGGAGTGTTATAGGAATTCTTAATGGTTTAAGAATTTCCTAGTATGTTACAGTGATCTTACTGTGCGACTTATATAAATGAATTGTTAATCAATAGGAATTGTAATTGGAGATATTGAACTTATTAGTAAGGTTACGTGGGTATTTTTTGTTTTTTGGGGGGGGAATACCTGGCAAGACCTGACAAAGTCTACTCACTGCCCACCCTCTCCCATCTCTGGCAAGCTTTGGAAATGCTAACATCCTGCATGGAGGAGCAAGCTATAGCCCATTCAAGAGCCTCTATTCAACCTTCCTTCTGGCCAGTTGGCTGGATTCCCTGGCCCATCCCACATGTCTGCCAGCCCAGGAAGCCCCAGAGCTGCATGAGGCTGCTATCAGGGGCCAAGAACTTTTCTGGGGCACAGCATCTCTCTCTAAACAACCCCACCTTGCCTGCCTGACCCCTGAATTCAACACGAGATAGCTGCCTGGCTGCTGAGCTACAAAAAAGGGAAAAAGTAGCCCTAATGGCTTGCATGGTGTGGGCGGAGGGAATGAGAGAGAGAAGGAGAATGGGCTGCATGAAGGGTTGTTTGTTTCCTAATTTTTAAGAAATAAGAAGTTCCACTACAGAATTAAGTCCCACTGAAGATCAGACAGCTTAATTTCATAATAAATATCTGTAAGACTGGGCTGTGTGTTCAATGGGCTTCTATCCTAGTATGTAGGCCTTAGCCCAAGTCTATTGTTTCTCTCGATTTCAGTGAGATTTGTTCCAAGATATATATGTGCATAAGATTGAACTTCACAACGCAGTCTGCCTGCATTTAAGCATGTTCAAATCAAATTTATTATTATGGTCCTAGACCAGCAAAAGAATTACAGGAATGATCAGTGTTACAGAGATAAACTAGAGAACACAGATTAAAAGATACTTCAGTAACATAATAGATTACATTGGCTTGCATTGCCTTAAAATATTTAAAATATTTAAAAATACTTGAAATTTAAATTTCAGCACATCATAAAAACCAGGTACCATAAACCCATAAGACAAAACTGTCTTTAGTGGGTAGTGAATGAACTCCTGTTCTTTATTGCCATCCAACCAAACTTAGCAACCTTATGTGTTATGTCCTGGGATCTATCCGAGAGTATTTTTGAAAGTAGAAAAGCTCTATGTCTACCTGGATGGGCAGAAAGTATAGGCCTTATGTAAACTTCTCGTACTTGTATGTGTATTTTACAGTCAAAGATGACATGTTCTAGTGATTCTATTTTCCCATCACCACAGGGACACAGACATTCTTCCAGTGGCATTCTTTTGTATCTGCCTTCCAGTACAGCTGATGGAAGAGCGTCCCAACGCATTAACGTAAAGGTTCTCCTGTGTTCGTGACTGGCAAGATTGAAAAGATAAGACATAGGGGTCAGGATCAAACAGTAACACCTTGAATCTGTTTAAGTCGTATTGTCTCTTGACTTCTACTTAAGCATGTTTATTAGGAAGTAAATTCCACTGAACTTTGTAGGATTTATTTCCTAGTAAGTCTGTATAAAATCAGGTGGCTCATCCTATTTAATTCAATGAAACAGGCAGACATTGTCTCTAAAGTCTCCTGTAAAATGAGGTATGAGAATGATGGTTGGAAAAGGGAGTTATCTCAAAACTGGAAAATCTCAAAACTCTGGAAATCTTATTGGTCTCTAAGGCGCCACTGGACTAAAATCCTGCTGTTCTTCTGCAACCCAACAAGCCCGCCTACCTAAAACTATCTTTATAGAAGGCATTGCATTCAGCCGCATGGAATGGTTGGAAAAGAGAACCAAAAGAGAAAGAGATTTGCCAAAATCTATAGTTGTAAGAAGTGTGAAAAATAACAATGGAGTCCAGAGGAGGGAGAATTTAACTTCTTTTCTTTCAAGAAATACGATGGAGTTGTTAATATGTGTTTGTGTCAGGCTCTGCCAGTTAGATCCCCAGTTACTTCACTGAAGACACTTCAAGAGTCCAATTAAAGTTTCTTTATTAGAGATCCATCAGTATCACTGCACTCAGACAGTAGCATTGGCAGAAGAGACGTAAAGGGGGAAAGCAATGTTAGTTATAGGGCAAAGTTCCTGCCCAGGGATAAGGACCGTTAGGACAGTTAATAGTCCACATTTCAACGCCTCCATACGGAGGCACTTTCGGGCCCTTCCTAATGACCCCCATGTGGTGCAGTGCCGTGCCTCTGATGTCCAGGTGTGCAGGGGCAAAAACCCAAAGCACCTGTCCTCGACGGTCCTGACTCAGCACCTGAAGATGCACCACCCGAGCCTGTCTCCATCCTCGCCCAGTGACACATCCATTGGGGGGAGAAAGGGGGCAACCAGCTCCTCTGAGTGGGGATCAGTGGAAGGGTCACTTTGCCCTGAGGGTGATGCTGGTGGGAACAGAGTGCTCCAGCAGGCCGCGCTTGCAGAGGTTGTCCCCTCGGGGTCTGGGACAGCGCCACTTAGAACCTTGAGGCTGAGGGCTCAGGAGGTGGGCCTTCGCATCTTGGCAGAGACGATTGCCCTACATGGCTTGCTCATATCCATCATGGAGTGCGTGGGGTTCTGCAGGCTACTAAAACATTTTGCTCCTTGGTTCTCCATGCCGTTGCCACACACCCTTGCCCTTCAAGTCCTGTGGGTATCTTGAATGAGGGCTGGTACATTTGGGTCAGGTTTAGCCAGGCCCACTCCCACTGCTAACAGGCTTCTGAGGCCTTGATAGGCCTTCCTGTCACAGCCAGATCATCATGACACCTCCTTTCTGCGAAGGCAGGAAAGTGGGTGATGCTGGCAGCAGCCTCCTTTGGGCACTTGCACAACAGCTCAGGAGCTGTTGCACATATAGTTGAGCCGCACAGTGCCCCTATCCATTGCAAATGCTGTGCCCTCTGAGCAGGGGGGAATGGGTCCCTCGACTCATGTCCTTCTGCAAAGGCAGGAAGGTGGCCAATGTCAGCTGCTGCTGCTGCTGCTGCTGCTGCCCCATTTCTGTCTCTCCTTTTCTGAAACCACTCTGACCTATCCAAGCAATGTCTCCTGTCTTGCTCATCCCCTTCTTTCAGCAAAGGCAGGATGGCAGGTCATGTCAGGCGCCGCTTCACGAGGGACTATCCTGTTACTGCTCCCTCCTTGGTCATGAGGGACAGCTCAGCTGCGATCATGCAGCTGATTGTATCGTATAGGGATAAAGTCGGTTGCACAGCATGGCAGCTCCCCTGTCAACGGGACTGACTGGACCCGTTTCAGCCGGGGGGGGGAATGTGTCCCGCAGCTCCCGTCTTTCCGCAAAGGCAGGAAAGTGGGTGATGCTGGCTGCCACCAGAGAAATCCTCAGGGGGACCCTCAGGTGACGCCCCGCGGTTGCTGGGAGATCTTGCCACTTCCCCTCCAAATGACATGTGAACACTAGCAATAGATACAGAGTCAGACAGAAAAAGATAGCCAGATAACAAGATAGCCAGAAAGACGGATTGAAAAACAAAAACATTAGAAAAAGATCGATACACAAACATACATATAGATGAAGATAAAGGTATGTAGAAAACAATATAGTTATAGAAAGAGAGAAAAAGACAGCTAGATATAGAAAGAAATAGGAAAGGGCAGATATACATAGACAGATATAGATTCAGATAGATAGTGGTGGAAACACAGAAAGAAACAGATAGAAAGTTATGAATAGACAGTGTGAGGGAGATACAGAGAAACAGATAGAAAAGGGTACACAGATATGAACTTTTCTAGATCTAGAAACAGAATGCGAATGCAACAAATAGATATAGAATCAAACAGTACACGACACATCCATAAATAAAAGGATTGAAAATCAAAAACAGAGAAAGATACAAACATTAGAGAATGTGTAAGTATAATGAACATACACTAGAATGTATGTACATACATTAGAGCAGCCAGACACCCCGCCCCCTGAGGGGAGACGGCATGCCCCCACCTCCCCATGCCCGCCAGGCCTAGTGGCTGCCGTCATCATCACCCACCTTCCAGCCTGCGCTGGGAATAAATGCGCGCTCCTCTGAGGCCTAGCGAGTGGGCACATGGGGGGTGTCACCAGCGAGTGGCTATACCCCCGCTCCCTAGAGGGGAGGCAGGCCACCTTTGAGTACACCCATTGTACACTGGGCCAACATCAACTGGTGGCTCTAATTGTATCGAGTGTGAGTTTCCTGGGGGCCTCTGATTGGAGAGGGTATAACTCCAAGATTCCTATGGCAATCTCTACCAAACTTGGGTGCTGGCTGCAGGAGAGCCTGCTAAACACTCCCTGTGAATATGGGCTCTTTAAGTCCAACAGGGGCCGTTCTGAGCCCCACAAACCATAACTACTCCCCAAGTTTCAGAAAGATTAGACTTGAGGGGGGGATGTTGTTATTCACTTCACATCAGAGAATCACCCAAAACACAATTGCTGTCAAAAACAGTGAAGTGAGTTGTGTTATTTTGTGTAGTAGACTGCTTTCATGCCCTGTTGTGCCCTCCTACTGTGTAACCTAATGCAGTTAAAGAAATAAAGTGTTTTTGACAGCAATTGTGTTTTGGGTGATTCTCTGCTGTGAAGTGAGTTGTGTTATTTTTGTGTAGTAGACTACTTTCATGCCCTGGTGTGCCCTCCTACTGTGTAACAGTTAAAGCAGTTAAAGAAATAAAGTGATTTTGACAAGAATTGTGTTTTTGTGATTCTTTAATGTAAAGTGAGTTGTGTTATTTTTGTGTTGGGGAATTCTGGAATGCCCTCGCGTTTCCTCTCGGCATCGGGGCGGGGGGCGTCGGGGGGAGCGGTGCAGCCGCAACCCCCGGGGGCCCGGCTGTCTTTGTCTTTGCGACGACGTGCAAAACTCGCGCGAGGAAACGCGATATTTCGCATTTTCCCCGTCGCAATCCGGAAGAGGGCGGCATGAAACGCCTTAAGGTTAGTCATCTGGAATCGGCCCTGATTGATCTCCAATAAAGTTACTTCAACCAATACACCTGTTTGCTGTGAGGGACTTGGGGATTTACCTGCCAAGGACTGACAGTTGTTTTAAAATTTCTGCAATCCATTCCCTATTGTATTGTTTATTGAATGCCCCATTCTGTTGATTGTATTGACTTATACTGTGAAATTTGCCTTGAATGTCAGTGAGAAAGGCTGACTATAAATAGTGCAAACAAAATAAAATAAATATCAACCCTGCAAGGTTTTTAAGGCAAGAGATGTGCAGAGGTGGTTTGCCGTTGCCTTCCTCTGTGAAACAACCCTGGAGGGATCACCTACTTAGCTTCCAAGATCTAAGTTCAGGCTAGCCTGGGTTCTCCGGGTCTGGGCTCAGGTGGTATACTGCCCCTATATGTAGAGTATCTAGTTAATTCTTATGCTAAAATAACTGTGAATAGACTGTTCATGCACACATTTCTCTAATCATTTTTAAAGTCCCTAATACCCTCTAGCAGTTGCCACATCACGTGGCAGTGAATTCCATATATTACAGATGCACTCTTTAATATCCAGAGGAGTTAGCCATGCTAGTCTGTGGTTGCAAAATAGTAAAAAGTCCAGTAGCACCTTTTAGACTAACCCACTTTATTGAGGCATAAGCTTTTGAGAACCACATGCATAAGCCATCAACATACTGATGACACCCAATACTAATGCCTCAGACAATCTAATTCAAAAATCTTTTAATCAAAAGGATTCTGGTTTTGGAAAGGTGTGCTCAAAACTTGCAAGTTGCTGCTCACTAAGTAGATTTCTGGCTCACAACACTGCACCACTTAGAGGGAACATTGCTGCCAGGTAAGGATCAGGGAGGTGAGCAGGCATGAATAGTGGGAGTGCTCCCAGGGGGTGGATGATATCACTTTCTGGAAGTGATGTCATTGTGTTGTCCCAGGAGCACCACCTCCTGCCAGGAGTTGCCCCAGGTGCTGGCAACTCATGCTACACCACTGAGTTCCACCACCTCTTTTCACAGAAAAAAAGTATATGTTATCTTCCTACTGAGTAGGATGCCTATCCTCATCTAAGCTAGGAGATTCTTTGTGACTCCTTCTTCTCTTCTGGTATCTTATGTGTTCTCTGTTTCTTTCCTGATGGTCTTGCAACAGCCAAGATGTCTTTGTGGGTCTGTCCTGTGGTCAGCAGGGAGGGGGGAGGCACAGGAATCCTGGGTGCAATTCCAGGGAGGTACAACAACCTCACTTCCTGGGAGTGATGTCATTGCACCACCCAAAGAGCGCTCCTGCGCTTTGCAGTGGGCGGATTTTGGCCTCAAATATGCTGAATTGGGCTCATTTGGGGCAAAGCGTGCACACACTCCTGTGCCTGAACGATGACTTCCCAGAAGTGATGTCATCGCGCAGGCACAAGACCACATGTGCGCTTTGTGTGCATGCAAGAAACAAAGAGAAGATGCGTGCCAGGGTCCCCCTCTCACCAGGTGGGTAAGGGGACCTGGCAATCCTAGCTGTGAGACCATGCCCGAGGCATGTCCAGGCATGCACACATCCACACAGGTGAAGCTAGATGAGATATCCACTTGTAATAGAGAGACGTAGTCTTTAGATTAGCCTTCTGTCTCCTTCCTACTACAAAATCGCTGTGAATCTAACTCAATAAATGTAAGTTCTATCCTTACTTTATCCTTTTGCAGTATACTTTCATCAAGTGTGTTTGCTGTGCAGGACCTCATGTTTATCCTGATTGTGCAACTTTGTTATATTAACTAATAGATACCTCCTGTACTCGCTCTGTACTTCCTGGGGAAATGTTCTCAGGAAACCAAACAGCTGAAGGAAATTGTTGGGTCAAATCCAGGATGGCTGTCATACCATCCAGTACCTTGGACTTGGTCCTTTGCTTAGCTTACATCCTGGAGGTGGGGAAAGGGTGTTTGTTCAACAACAGGTTACAATGAACAGGCCTCCCCTTCTCAGAGTCATTTCAGACTGATCGTACAGTCAAGCTGCGAACTAAAACCAGAGGTAAGCAAAACGGTTGTTTTACAGAGCCCTTTAAACTAATTAGAAAGGCCACTGGAAGATGTGTGACTCTTTCCTCTATGTGTTTAAGGCCAATAGAAGAAGCATAGGGTCCCAATTTGCATCAAGGTCCCAGTACATCAAGTGTGGTTTCACCTATTGATACTAGCTCCTTCCGCCGGGGGATATTAGGCACGGAAGGGGGGGAAATCAGACGTCCTCTTTTTATGTCTTGTTTGACCATTAGGGTTAAATGAGGACAGACTTGGGGGGACACTGGGAATAGATATCCCCTGTATTTCCTGGGATTGCACCTCTGCCAGGCTGCCATCTAAGAAACACAACATGGATCCAATGGCTTAGGCTGCCTCTGTTTCTTCCTGGTTTGGAGTATTCCTGAACACACCAAATAGGAACTCACTCCATTCCTCTTCTAGCCAAGGTCTCTTTATTTCCTTCTTTTCTCTCTCTACACATTATGGATTCAATGAACTGGGTTTCTTTTATGACTTTGCAACCTTCACCAATAAATTTACTTCACATGCACTCTTTTAATGACTTCTTATCCTTCCTTCCATTTCCCAACTGCATTTTCAGTCAAATATAGAACCAGGCTCTTAATTATCTTTCTGAATGAGAAGTTTTTGGCAAAGATATATATTCTTCCCTCAAGATATTCTTCCCTACTACCATCTTCTGGATATGAGAGGAAGTAGCAGGTGAAGAATAATTCCAAGTATGACTCATGCTGTTACTGGGGGTTTAAAGGAGTAATGTGACCAGCACTAAACATTAGCTGATCTATGTGCACGGCAGAATCATTACCAAGTTATTGTTTCTGATCATCTCGACATTAAACATAAGTCTGATAGATCCATAACCGCCTCATCTTTGATACCCACCTTTAACCTTCCCTTCATTTTTAGCCATATGATTTGTAATTGCTAATCCTCTTCTAGTCATTTCCACAGAGAATTTACACTTAGAAGTCAGGACCCCCTCTCATCTCCTCTCCATCCACCCCAAAAATCTTCCATTTAAACAGAATTCCCAGTTTGATTTTCCTCCCCATATATGAGGAAGTGAGCTGTGTCTCATGAAAGTTCATCTTGAAATAAATGTTCTTAGTCTTTAAAGTGCCACTGGATTTTTGTTTTCTTCCAATAGATTCTTGAAGCTGCCTTATCTCTTACACCTCCCCTTCTGTGTTCTCTGAAGTTTGTGGTCATGTGGTTCTACCTGGCTGCCCTGCTAGGCATCTACTTCCTTCGCCGATGGTACCGAGAGAGACAGACTGTAGAGAACCTGTCAGAGAAATATGTCTTCATCACTGGCTGTGACTCTGGCTTTGGCCACCAACTTGCCAGGCAGCTGGACTCCAAGGGCATGCGAGTGTTGGCAGCATGCTTCACACAGAAGGGGGCTGAGCAGCTGGAGAAGGTCACGTCTGACCGCTTGAAAACCACCATCCTGGATGTGACCATCACAGAGAGTGTAGCGGCGGCAGCTGACTGGGTGAAAAGATGTGTGGGGGACAAAGGTGACTTGAGCTGTTCTTTTGCACCTTATTTGTGTGATGGGCAGGGCTCATTTCAAGGGGGAATGCGCAGGAACGCAGTTCCGGCAGTTCCTCAAAGAGGTCACATGTCAGGTGGCCCTGCCCACCTGACTCTCAGCCATTTTGGGCCCATTTCAGCCTGGATTGGGGCCGAAACGGCCCGGATTGGGCCTCTGATGGGTGGTGGATCACTCTCCCACTCAGCAGTGGCCCTATCCTGATCACTTTGGGCCCCCTTTTGCCATTTTGGACCCCTTTTTGCTATTTTGGGCCCAATTTCAGCCCTGAATGGCCAGGATTGGATCCAAAACAGCCAGGATAGGCGATGCCAGGGGGTGTGGCATATGCAGATCAGCTATGACAATGACATACTTCAGGTGATGTCAAGGGGCGTGGCATATGCTAATGAGTTATGCTAATGAGCTATGCTAATGAGTTCCTCCAGCTCTTTTTCTACGAAATGACCCCTGGTGATAGGCTTACTTCAAACTGACTGAAATAAGATAGGGTTGGCAAAAGAACAGAAGATAACAGCCTGGCTTGGTTCTGTGTCTTTTAACAGCAGCTTGATTGAGGAAACCAGCTGGCAAAGATTTTCATAGGGTGTTCATATGTCTTTTAATCAACTGCTGCTGAAGATACAGAGACTGGTTCAAAAGGAAGTATATTAGGGAGCAGCATGGAAGGCCCTGCATTGAAGGCCCAGGCCACTCTATTTATATTCCAGAATCTAAACCACAGCATGCAAAATTTAATACATCTTTCACTATGCTACGTGCTTCTTCTAGGAAAAAAACAGAGAAGTCACTGTTTTGCTCTTCGTAGAACTGCTGGACCCACCACCAGCTCATTGGTGTGATTATTTAGACATACTGATATATCCGAAGTTCAAACATAGAATTAACTCAGTCCCATTATCAGTGGTAAATAATTTTTCTATGTACACACTAGTGTTGTATTTGAAAGATGGGAAAAAAGGGAGTGTGAGATTTTCGGTTTTAGTTTAGGCCACTGTCAATTTATCCTGCAGTCCCTTTCACCAGGGCCGTTTCTACACGGCTTACCTTGTTCCAGAAAACAGCGAAATCTCGCACGAAATCTCACGAGAAGACACTGTTATCGCGTCTTCTCACACGATAACAGCATCTTCTCATGTGATTTCACACGATAACAGCGTCTTCTCGCGCAATTTCATGCGAGATTTCGCTGTTTCCCAAACAAGGTAAGATGTGTGGAAACAGCCCATCTTAGATATATAAATATTGCTTAAAGGTTTACTGACAACCCTAGATTAAGATCCAGAGGAGTTAGCCGTGTTAGTCTGCAGTAGCAAAATAAAAAAGAGTCCAGTAGCACCTTTAAGACTAACCAATTTTATTGTAGCATAAGCTTTCGAGAACCGAAGTTCTCTTCGTCAGATGCATGGAGGGCAGAAGGAAACTGGTCAAATAAAGAGGAGGAGAGGGGAGGGGAGGGGAGGGGGGGAGGAGGAGAGGGGGGATGTAAACAACTCCTTTGATATGGAGATGCAGACAGCTCCTTTTGGTGTGGGGATCAGTTTGCTTGTGTAAAGGTTCAAAGGAGTTTGCCGTGTTAGTCTGTAGTAGCAAAATCAAAAAGAGTTCAGCAGCACCTCTGACAAAGAGAACGTGATTCTTGAAAGCTTATGCTACAATAAAATTGGTTAGTCTTAAAGGTGCTACTGGACTCTTTTTTATTTAACCCTGGATTAAGTTTGCATATTTAGATATCATTACAATCAGTTACAAAAAACAGAGTTCTTATGAATGAAGTCAAAAAGGTTAGTGCTATTAGGCATGACACACCTTCCGAAATGTTTCTAGACACCAGGGCTTTTTTTTCAGCAGGAACACGGTGGAATGGAGTTCCGGAACCTCTTGAAAATGGTCACATGGCTGGTGGCCCCGCCCCCTGATCTCCAGACAGAGGGGAGTTGAGATTGCTCTCCGTGCTGCTCAGATCAGGGGGCGGGGCCACCAGTAATGTGACCATTTTCTCCAAGGGCAACCCACTGAATTCCACCACCTCTTTTCCCAGAAAAAAAGCCCTGCTAGACACTCATATTATTGTAAGTACTTCCTCACTGCAAGGCTAGGAGAAACCCAGCAGAGTCTCTGTCCATCTTAGAGCCTTGCCCGGGCTAGTCTTTAAAGCTAGAAGAGGCCCTTAGAGAGACAGTTTTGGGGGAAGCTCTCTTTTAAAGTGCCTGCCTCTGTATTACCTGTCTCTCCAAGGCCCAGCTTTGTAGGTAGCTGTAGTCTGGGTAAATCTTGTAGGGATGTGCTCTAAGAAAACTTTTGTTATAGTTTCTGATTGGGAGGGGGGACGGGGGACTTTTTTTACCATGATTGCAGGTTTTTGGTTAGGAGGATATTACCAAAAGCTTTGTTACAATTTCGTATTCGGGGAGGGGGGCACTTTTTACCATTGGCAGTTTTCAGTTAGGACATTACTAGTTTGGATTTCAAATCTGTGTATTTTACCACGTTCTAGAATTTTGGGACCAATATTTTCAATGGATAATGTATTCATTGGTGTGATGGTACGCAGTACTGAAGGAAGTAAGGAAAGTCCTGAACATTGTGTTTAATCACAAGAAATAATTCACGACAAAGTAAAGAAAGGTAGAAACTAACATTATGATAACAACATAAAGTAAAGAAAGATAGAAACTATAATTATGAAAACAACAGTTGGTTGTTGTGGGTTTTCCGGGCTGTATTGCCGTGGTCTTGGCATTGTAGTTCCTGACGTTTCGCCAGCAGCTGTGGCTGGCATCTTCAGAGGTGTAGCACCAAAAGACAGAGATCTCTCAGTGTCACAGTGTGGAAAAGATGTTGGCAAGTCATTTATATCTACTCAGGAGGGGTGGGGTTGAGCTGAGTCATCCTGTAAGAGTTTCCCAGGGTGTGGAATGCTAATGGCGGGAGGCTTCACTGTATCCTGAGGAGGTTCTTTTGCATATGGATTGGTGCTTGATGTGCTAATCTTCTCTGCAGGGCTATTGTTGGGTATAGAGTGTTTTGTTAGCCTGGTGTTTTTCAGAACTGGAAACCATGCTCTGTTCATTCTTAAGGTTTCTTCTTTCCTGTTGAAGTTTTTCTTATGCTTGTGAATTTCAATGGCTTCCCTGTGCAGTCTGACAAAGTAGTTGGAAGTGTTGTCCAGTATTTTGCTGTCCTGGAATAAGATACTGTGCCCTGTTTGAGTTAGGCTATGTTCAGCCACTGCTGATTTTTCAGGTTGTCCAAGTCTGCAGTGTCTTTCATGTTCTTTTATTCTTGTCTGGATGCTACGTTTTGGATTCCCGATGTAAACTTGTCCACAGCTGCAGGGTATACGGTATACTCCTGCAGAGGTGAGGGGGTCTCTACTGTCTTTTGCTGATCGTAGCATCTGTTGTATTTTTCGGGTGGGTCTGAATACTGCTTGAAGGTTATGCTTTTTCATAAGCTTTCCCATCTGATCAGTAATTCCTTTGATATATGGCAAAAACACTTTTCCTGTAGGAGACTGTTTTTCCTTGGTTGTTTGATTCATCCTGGGTTTGATTGCTCTTCGGATTTCATTTCTGGAGTAGCCATTTGCCTGAAGTGCATGGTTTAGATGATTAATTTCCTCACTGAGAAAGAGCGGCTCACAATTCACAATGGAGAAAGAAATTGAGGGAAAACTCCCATTTCTGGATACCTTGGTCATCCGCAAAGCAAACTTTCAGTTAGGTCACAAGGTCTACAGGAAACCAACTCACACTGATTGGTACTTACACAAAAACTCCAATTACCACCCCTGACAGAAAAGAGGCATAATGAAAACATTAGTGGATCGTGCAAGACGGATATGTGAGCCGCACTTTGATTCTTAAAAGCTTATGGTACAATAAAGTTGGTTAGTCTTAAAGGTGCTACTGGACTCTTTTTGATTTTGCTACTACAGACTAACACGGCTAACTCCTCTGGATCTATGATCATGGAAAGCGCAATATTTGTGTATTTCAGGATAACAAAGGCTTGTGGCTACATCCAGCTTACATAGTTCAGAAAACTGAAATTAGGTTATTTCTTATGGTAGATGGAATATTGGAATGATGGGCCCTAAATGTTATGTGTTCTCTCCTCACACAGGACTTTGGGGCTTGGTAAATAATGCAGGTGTAGGTCAACCATCGGGTCTCAATCAATGGCTGACTAAGGACGACTTTGCAAAGATCATAAATGTCAACCTGCTTGGACTGATTGATGTGACTCTCCAACTGCTGCCCCTGGTGAAAAAAGCAAGAGGAAGGGTGGTCAACGTGTCAAGTATGGAGGGAAGACTTTCAGTCTTTGGAGGTGGTTATTCCCTATCCAAGCATGGTGTGGAAGCCTTCTCTGATAGTCTGAGGTAAAACACCACCTCTTCAGTTTTCTGTTTGGCTAGAGTAAGTGGAAAGGGTGTTTGTTCTGGTAACTCTGAAGTAACCAGGCTGCTTCCACACACAAGTTTTTCTCCACCTTGGCTTCTAAACTGGAGTGCTTTTGGGAGGCAGGGGATTCCTCACAACTTCCTGTTTCCATGTTTTCTACATCTTCCACATGATGTTTCCCAAACCTGCTTTCCTCCAGTCTTTTTGAAAGGAATTCAGTCCTTCCAAGCACATTAGCACACCGCCTGGAAGAAATGCTGCAGAATTTTTCGGCCTCCACTGTACATAAGCCCTGCCCATATATTATTGCCATTTCCCCACTATTAGCTTCTCACAGGCAGTATTTTTCCAGCAGTGTTTTTTCCTGCTATATCTTTTTGAAACTTTTCCAAAAATCAGTATTTGCTACTGTACCCTTTTGCTAAAACATGTTTTGCTACTTATTTCTTTCCATTCCAGATTTTAATAATCACTTTGTAAAACTGTTGATTACAATAGGAGAATATATGACATAGTGTAGAAGGAAAGAGATTTGTCACCTATGTGCTATGTCAGGCTGCATAGAGGCTAAGAATCACACCAGACACTTGCTTGGATTAGAAATGGCCACAACTTTATTGATTACTGCTGGATGGAGCATTGGCCTGGCATCTGGGCACGGATCCCCGTTGGCATCGTAGGCCTGGCTGCCGACCGATGCATCACCCGCCAGCCTCCCACTGTCACCTCAGCACACGTTGTTCCGTCGCCGGCCCTGCCTGGCGACCATGCTTCCAGATCCGTCGGGGTGAGCAGTCCCACAGGCCCACTCACCCTATTGGGATCCAGCCGAATTCCTCAAAAAACCACCAACCCATAAAGTTGTGACAGTGTCCCCCAATAGTCCTTAATCAGTGGAGGGTGGGAGGGTGACAAGCTGCTCCTGCGGATGCTCGAGTATAATGGTGCTGACCAGGCGGCTGGGCCAGCACCAGATAGACGCTCCTCCTCCTACCACAAGTCCCGCCTCCACTTCGCCTTGCACCCAGTGCCAACCCAGCTTGCTATTGAGTCATCCGCTTCCTTTTAACATTAGTTTCAGGTGGGTCTCCCTGTTGGTCTGCAATAGAACTGCAGGATTTGAGTGCAGTGGAACCTTAAAGACTAACAAGATTTAACATGAAAATTAAAATACTTAGGATATATTGGAGTGTATCAGCAAACAATTGATAAATCTCTGTTAGGAGTCCATGCAACCCAGGAGTCTAAGTACATCCATGTGAAACATATAAAGACGCTATCCTCCACGTTTTTTGCACGACGTTTTGCAATGTTCCGGAAGCAGGTAAGTAGCGTGAAAACGGCCCAGGTTCAATTCCCTGCTCTGCCGTGGAAGTTCGCTGGATGACTTTGGACCAGTCACAACCGAACCTAATCCACAGGGTTGTTGTTATGGGGTGAGGGTGTTTGGAGGAGAGAATGATGGATCCCCATTGGGGGATCCACACCTGCATACACTCCAGAATTTCCAGCGCCATTCCTACACGTCCCACCCCTACTGGTCAGGTGAGAGGTGGCATAGTGGAGGCTGGGAGTGGCAGTTCCTCTGCCTCCACCAGGGGAGTGGTAACCCACCATAACTAGAGACAGCAAGAATAAGACGGGTTGCTCAATATAAGCCCGGCAACTTGGTGAGCACCCTTCAGGGTTGCCGGGAGAACTCCCTCCAGCAGTCTCCTGATTCTTGTGACTGCTCAATGGGCCAGTGGTGATGGGGGGACACCATACAATTTCCTAGGACACTAGAAAAGTGTCACAGCCCAGTGGTCAGGTAAAAATGTTAGAAATAAATATAAATGATAACAAATAACTTGGGTTTGTGGGAGAAGGGAACTGTTTCTTGCTATGTTCTCTTGCTTTCACTGAGGTGCACCTGTCTTTTTTGACATAAAGATTCAGAGGAAGATCCTTTTATTCACATCAGCAAGAGTATGCCTGACCAAGAGATTTCAAGAGCACTGTTTAAATGCTGTTCCTTATTCTTACTGCTAACAATCTTTTGGTTCCAATTCAGGCGAGAGCTCCATCATTTCAAGGTTCGAGTCTGCATTATTGAGCCTAGCATTTTCTTAACATCAATGACCAGCAATCTCCTAGAGGAGTTTGGGAACATCTGGAAGAGGGTGCCTTCTGACATCAAAGAAGTTTATGGGCAGAAGTACTTTGAGACCTGTGAGTCAAAAGGGGCAAATTATTCCTTTTAATTGGGTGGGTGAGTTCAATATGCAAAAGGCAAAATCCTCAAAGATCAAGACATCTCGTGCCTGCAGTACATGTTTCAGGTTGAAGCATCAAGGGTGGTTCTAGATGCCTCCCTTTTGGTTCTGGAAGCACAAGCTAGATGTCCAAGATTTGTTCTATCCCTTCAGCTACCCAAAATTTTACCTTATCTCATGTATTAGATCAAGGACAACGCTCATGCTATTTTTGTTTTCAAACAGGTTGCAAACGATGCGAATTATTCCTCAGTCTTGCAAACAAGAACCTCTGCATGATCACTGACTGCATGGAGCATGGTTTGACTTCCAGCTACCCTCGCACTCGCTATACAACAGGATGGCTTTCTACGGCCCTGATCATTCTTGCCTCTTTGCCAACTGCAATAAGAGACTACATAATAATCTGGAGTTATCCCAAGCCAGCACAGGCGGTATAGATGTTTTGCAGAAACAGCATTGCCATCCTGACAAACCAACCCACTCTAAACAGGTTGAATTCAAGGTACTGGTTATCACATTCAAAGCTCTTCATGGTCTTGGAACCCTCATATCTGCAGGACTGCCTCTCCTAGGGTTGCCAGATCCCCCTGCCCTGGGGGATGGGGAAGTTGGGGAAGTGCTCTCAGGGACCTCACCATGGCCATTTGAAAGCAAAAGCCAGTGAAGGAGCCTCCACTTCCTTTGTCTCTCTGAGAATGACTTCATTCCCGGCTTGGCAAGGAAGGCTCCGGATGACACAGGAGCACGCTTTGCAGCTCCTATGCCCATTCTCTATGCCTTTCCCCCCACCAGCCAGGTGAGCGGTGGCAGCAGGTGGAGAATGGGAGGGAGGATCCTCTGCCCCCACCAGGGGACCCATAGCCCTAGCCTCTCCTGCTGTGTTCCACCATGACAACTTTGTGCAAAGTCTTCTGAAGATAGGTAAGATGATATATTGTCAAAGGCCTTCACGGCCAGAGAACGATGGTTTTTGTGGATTTTCCAGGCTGTATAGCCGTGGTCCAAGACCACGGCTATACAGCCCAGAAAATCCACAACAACCATAGGTAAGATGAATCTGTATACACAGTCTGTACACATGCGTTCTCTTTTGCGGCCCCTACTTTGTGGAACGGACTGTCAAGAAGGCTCCCACAGTTCTGTCATCTCAGTACCTTTTAAATTCTTATTGAGAACATTTTATGCCATCTTTCTACTATGTTCAGCATCCCCAAGATGGCAAATGTCAAAACATTAAAACATTTTTAAATGCATATATAAATACACACACAGAAAGAAAAACAATTCAACAAAACACAAATGCAAAGGTAAGGAGGTTCAATGAGGATCACCGAGGGAATGAGGGTTGCCAGCCTCCAGGTAGTGGCTGGAGATCTCCCAGAATTACAGCTCATCTCCAGGCCACAGAGATCAGTTCACCTGGAGAAAATGGCTACTTTGGGGGTGGATTCTATGGAATTATGCCATGCCAAGGTCCTTTCCCTCCCCAAACCCCACTTTCTCCAGGTTTCTCCAGGTTTCACTCCCCAGATGTCCAGGAATTTCCCAACTTGGAGCTGGCAACCCTATAGGGAATACAAGACAAAAGAAAAGGTGGAAGACAGTGATAGAGGGGAGCAAACAAATGGCTTTGAGGAGGAAATTCCACAGTGGCCGTTTCCACACAGCTTACCTTCCCTTCGAATGACCCGGAACATCACGCAAAAAAAAGCAGAAGATCGGATTTTCTCGCGTGAGATTTGCACTGTTGCATGACACTACCTATCTAATCTTTTTAAAATGCATAACTAAGGAAATCTATTTTACATGCACACACAAAATTGACTGCCTAGTCACAAAGACTTGCATGGCAGGGAAAATTCATGACAGAGAGAGAGTCTGAACCTGGGGATTTTACAAGTGCTGGTATGACAGCCTGTCCTCTAGTTAATTACTCAGTAGGGAGTGGGGAGCTGCGGCCTCAGTTTTACCAGTATTCATGTGCATCAATGGCATTCTGCTTATACTTGCAAGGAAGAACAGATCATTGCAGTACAATGTAAGAAAACAGAACGGCAAGCAAGAAGAAAGCAGGACTTCAACACTGACTTAATGCTTCACAGGGCTCTTTTTCTGGGAAAAGAAGTGGTGGAACTCAGTGGGTTGCCCTCGGAGAAAATGGTCACATGGCTGGTGGTCCCGCCCCCTGATCTCCAGACAGAGGGGAGTTGAGATTGCCCTCTGCGCCGCTCGGCGGCGCAGAGGGCAATCTCAACTCCCCTCTGTCTGGAGATCAGGGGGCGGGGCCACCAGCCATGTGACCATTTTCAAGAGGTTCCAGAACTCAGTTCCACTGCATTCCCGCTGAAAAAAAGCCCTGATGCTTCTTGACTTAATAAAGTGTTTTAAAGCCATGAAGCTTCTAAAATGACTAAAGGCCAACTTTAGCTATAACCTCAGCCAGTTTTCTGCTACTTTCTGCAGACCTGGCCACAGAGGAGACAGGAAATGCCAATGGATAGAGCAGAGGAGGAGGGAGGGATGACTGCATGTCACATAGAATCATAGAGTTGGAAGGGGCCATACAGACCATCTAGTCCAACCCCCTGCCCAGTGCAGGATCAGCCTAAAGCATCTCTGACAAATATTCATCCAGCCTCTTCTTGAAAACTGCCAGTGAGGGGGAGCTCACCACCTCCCTAGGCAGCTGGTTCCACTTTTGAACTACTCTGACCATGAAAAAGTTCTTCCTAATATCCAGCCGGTACCTTTGTGCATGTAGTTTTAGCCCATTGCTTCGCGTCCTACCCTCTGCTGCCAACTGGAACAGCTCCCTGCCCTCCTCCAAATGACAGCCTTTCAAATATTTAAAGAGAGCAATCATGTCCCCCCTCAACCTCCTCTTCTCCAAACTAAACATTCCCAAGGCCCTCAGCCTTTCCTTGTAGGGCTCAGTCTCCAGACCCCTGATCATCCTCATCGCTCTCCTCTGCACCCTCTCGATTTTGTCCACATCCTTTTTGAAGTGAGGCCTCCAGAACTGCACACAATACTCCAGGTGCGGCCTGACCAAGGCAGTATGGAGAGGGGCTATGACCTCCTGCGATTTCGACGCTATGGCCCCTTTGATACAACCCAGGATTGAATTAGCCTTTTTTGCCACCGCATCACACTGACTGCTCATATTCAGTTTACAGTCCACTCTTACCCCAAGATCCCTTTCACATATACTACTGCCCAGAAGTGTATGCCCCATCCAATATTTGTGCTTCCCATTTTTGTGGCCCAGATGTAATACTGTGCACTTGTCTTTGTTGAATTGCATCCTATTCACAGCTGCCCACTTCTCCAGAGTATTCAGGTCTTGTTGAATTTTAATGCTATCTTCTTGGGTGTTTGCTACCCCTCCCAATTTGGTATCATCAGCATATTTAATGAGCAGCCCTTCCACTCCTTCATCCAGATCATTGATAAAAATATTGAAAAGTACCATGCCCAAAACCGAGCCCTGTGGCACCCCACTGGACACCTCCCTCCAATCTGATGAAACGCCATTGACCACCACTCTTTGAGTGTGGTCCTCCAAACAGTTCCTATCCACCGAACTGTCCTATAGTCCACTCCACAGTCTTCCAGTTTGCCCATCAGAATGTCATGGGGGACCTTATCAAAAGCTTTACTGAAATCCAGATAAATCACGTCAACAGAGTTCCCCCGATCCAGTAAGCTGGTCACTCGATCAAAGAAGGAAACCAGGTTGGTCTGGCAAGATCTGTTAGGAACAAAACCATGCTGACTTCCCCGGATCACTGAGCGGTCCTTCAGATGCTTACAGACTGATCCCTTTAAAATCTGTTCTAATATCTTCCCAGCAACAGAAGTCAGACTGACCGGCCTGTAGTTTCCCGAGTCACCCTTCATCCCTTTCTTAAAGATTGGGATAACATTCGCTCTTCTCCAATCTTGTGGCACATCCCCAATCCTCCAGAAGGCCTTGAAGATGTTGGACAGGGGTTCTCTAGAAAGTTCTTTCAGCACTCTTGGGTGCACCCCATCCAGCCCAGAGGATTTGTATTCATCTAGTGCAGCCAGATGCCTCTCCACAACCTCTCTGTCAATGTCAATTAGCCACTCAGGTGTCCTGCCATATTTTCTACTATCTCTAGATGTGCCTGAGTTCTTCAGGGAGAAAACAGAGGCAAAAAAGTCATTAAGCCTGTCTGCTTTTTCTCTGTCTTGCATTAGAGTTTCTCCATCTACTTCCAGCAGCGGTCCAATTGCCTCTTTTACCTTGTGTTTGCTTCTCACATATCTGTAGAAGTTTTTCTTATTGTAGCGAGCCCTCCTGGCCAGACCCAGCTCGTACTGAGCTTTGGCCTCTCTGATGGCTGATCTGCAGTACCTAGTAACCCTATTCTACCCCTCTTTAGAGGTCTGTCCTTCTCTCCATTTCCTGAACATTTCCTTTTTCTCCCTTAGCTTATGCTGGAGCTCTCTGTTCATCCACATCGGTTTCTTGGAGCCCTTACCATGTTTCCGTCTTGCTGGGATAGTGAGGGCTTGAGCTTGCAAAAGCTCGTGTTTGTGAATGGCCCACCCTTCACTTGCTCCTTTCCCTTTCAGCACACTCCCCCATGGAATGACTCTCATCAAGCCTCTGAGTTCATTGAAGTTGGCCCTATGAAAATCTAACCTACGAGTCTGGTTATGAACTTCCTTGGCCCCCCACAGCAACTGGAATTCAGGAAGGACATGGTCACTTCCCCCTAAGGTCCCCACCACCTTCATCTCATCTACCAATTCTTCCCTGTTGGTTAATATCAAGTCTAGTATGGCCGAGCCCCTTGTAGCTTCCCCCACCTTTTAAAAAAGGAAGTTATCGGCCAGGCAGGTCAGGAAATTGCTTGATTCATGATGCTTTGCTGAGCCTGTCTTCCAGCACACATCGGGGAAGTTGAAGTCACCCATAATTACAAGATTCTGATGTCTGGATACTCTACCAATCTGTTCAAAGAGGGCAGCATCCATTTCTTCTCGCTGGTCAGGTGGTCTGTAGCAGACTCCAACAATAATACCCTTTGTCCTTCCTCCCCTTATTTCTACCCTTATGGCTGTCCACCCCATTCTCCATAACTTCTTGACAATCAAGCCCTCTCCTCACATACAACGCCACTCCACCTCCTCTTCTACCCTTCCAGTTTTTCTTGAACAACTCATACCCATCCACTAGCACATTCCAGTCATGGGAATCATCCCACCAAGTCTCAGTAATTCCTACTATATCATAGCCCTCTGTTTGCAATAGAAGCTCAAGCTCTTCTTTCTTATTGCCCATACTTTGGGCATTGGTATATAGACACTTGTAGCCTTGTACCTTTGTTTGACCTTTCCTACCCAGGTGGGTCCCCACTGTGTTCACTTCATCATTGAAGTCGCCATGTCGATCGTCCCCTGCCCCTTGCGGCATCAGTTTAAAGCTCTCCTGATGAAGTTCTCCAGGTTTGTTCCAAATGTTTTCTTCCCTGCCCTTGAGAGGTGAAGCCCATCATGTGCTAGAAGGCCTTCTCCAAGAAAACCTATCCCATGGTCCCAGAACCCAAAGCGCTCCTGCCGGCACCACCATCTCAGCCAGCGATTCACCTCAAGTATGGTCCGCTCCCTGCGTGCTCCTCTTCCTGTGACTGGAAGGATAGAAGAGAATACAACCTGAGCCCTCAATGTCTTCAACTGCCTTCCAAGAGCTTCATAATCCTCTTTAATTCTTGCAACAGTATTCGAAACCGTGTCGTTCGTTCCCACATGAATCAGCACAAATGGGTACTTATCAGCGGGCTTGATGAGTTTCGGCAGTCAGTCAGTAATATCCTGAATTCTGGCCCTCGGCAAGCAACACACCTCTCGGAATAGGGGATCTGGCCCAGAGCCATAGCGTTCCATACCCCTGAGCAAAGAGTCCCTGACGACTACCACCTTCCGTTTTTTTCCACTTCCATGTGGCCCCATGTCTTCTGCACACCCTCTTCCAGATCTTTGCGGTTCTCCTTCCACTCTCATCTCCGTCACCATCTCTAGCACTTCAAAACGATTCTTGAGCTCAAGTGGACCAGAGCATCTTCTTCGTTGATGTCTTCGGGTTTGTACTGTAGATCTGAGAGGAGGCTTAGAAGGGAGAACGACTCTTTCTTCTCCTCCTTGACTTTCCTCTTCTTGGCTGTGTGGAGCCCCCAGGCTGTTGTCAATAAACTCCTCCCCTTCCTTGATTTCCTGAAGGGTGGTGATCCTCTCCAGGCTCTGAACCTTTTCTTCCAAAAGTCTGACCAGCTTACACTTTTGGCAAGTGAACTCCGCCTTCTCTTCTGGGAGGAAAACAAACATGGCACACTCCATGCAGGTGACTGCGAAGGGGGCTTCAGTAGACATGATTGCCTTCCAAATATATACCCAGAGTACCAGCAGAACCAGTATACCAGCAGAGTTTCAGGTCCCCCAGGCAGATCCCAGGCTAAGAGTCACAGGCCAAGAGCTCTTTACCTCTCACCCTCTGGTGAGGAGGAGCCTTTTGTTTCAAAAGGTGCCTTCCTGCCTAGCCCAGCAGGGCCCCAAGACACTACGGGGTGGGGCTTGTAACCAAGAGCAACAGCAACCAGCAGCAAACAACAGCAATTGACTCAGCCCCCAACAGCCCCACACAGAACTTAACCAGAACCACTCTCTAGCAAGCTACACAGAACCCACTCACCCTCAGTTTCTCACACAGTAGCTAGGAAAGGCAAAGGGTAAAAGGCAGAAAGGCAACAACCCCTTACCTTCTAACAGCAGCTCTCCACCATGTGCTCTTGCCTCAGCCTCTGTTTAGGATTTACTTGTGGGCAAAGAGGAACCCTTACTGAAAGCTCATCTGCCTGGTGTTGCCCAATATGCAAAGAAAACTCTGGTAATACACTGATGCATGTGTAAAGAAATGGTGTCTGAGCCATTCACAGGCATGCTTCACAGCACCTTTTTATATAAAACATAGAAGGGAATAGCCAGAGAGTGAGTGCACTGCGGGACTGGATGATGCGTAATTCTTCTCTAGAGCACCCAAACTTAGAGACCAGTGCTTCTAATGAAACTCCACATGTGGTCAGCAAAGGGGACCACAGCATGTGCTCTCTCAGTCTGGGCGGTGCTTCACATTCCTAGGGTTGCCAGCTCCAGGTAGGGAAATTCTGAAGATTTGGGGGCTGGCACTTGGAGAGGGTGGAGGTCGAGGGTGTCTGCTTCCAGCTCCTGAAACTCAAGCTGTGTTCCGTACTCCCCGCCCATCAAGTCGGCCCCACATTATTACCCTGGAAGGGAATGTTAAGGAAGTTCGGTTCTTGTGTCTTAACACTTTCAGCACTGTATCCAACCTCTGGTTGTTTTCAAATTTCTACAACCCATTCCCTATTGTATTGCTTATTGAATACCCCATTCTGTTGATTGTATTGACTTACACTGTGAAATGTGCCTTGAGTCTCAGTGAGAAAGGCCGACTATAAATAGTGCAAACTAAATAAAATAAATAGCAACCCTGCAAGGTTTTTAAGGCAAGAGATGTGCAGAGGTGGTTTGCCATTGCCTGCCTCTGCGAAACAACCCTGGAGGGATCACCTACTTAGCTTCCAAGATTTAAGATCAGGCTAGCCTGGGTTGTCCTGGCCTGAGCTCAGGTGGTATACTGCCCCTATACATGGAGTATCCAGTTAACTCTCATGCTAGACCTTTCTATGTTTTAATTATTTTTTTTATTTTATTCATAGAATTAAAAGCCCAATAAAAAGAGCAGAAAGCAAAAATAAAGAAAAGGATAATAAAAAGATAAAGATAAAGAAGAGGAAAAGATACAACTCGGAAATAAAAGAAAACAATAATACATATTTCATTTCAATTCTTCTCTACAACACTTACCTTTTTTAACAAACATTATACTTAAAATTTAATCTCTCCAAAATTTTCTTTTCCACTACTGCCTTCTATTTGTTTTCCCCCAGATTTAGCTTCTTAAAAATCAAAGCCACGAATCATTTTTCCTTGTTTCACATAGAAAGTCAATAAGTCAGTTAGCCGAAAAAGCACACAATGTTTTATCTCTGATCAAAGCTGTAAGTTTAGCCATCTCTGCAAACTCCGTCATATTCATAATCCAGTCTTCAGTTGAAGGCAATTCTGTGCTTTTCCATTTTTGAGCATATAAAAGCCTTTATGCTAGACCTTTCATCCACACATTTCTCTAATCATTTTTAAAGTCCCTAATACTCTCCAGCAGTTGCCACATCATGTGGCAGTGAATTCCATGTATTACAGATGCTCTCTTTAAAGTCCAGAGGAGTTAGCCGTGTTAGTCTGTAATTGTAAAATAGTAAAAAGTCCAGTAGCACCTTTAAGACTAACCAACTTTATTGAGGCATAAGCTTTTGAGAACCACATGCATAAGTGGGGGTCATCAACGTACCCAAAACCATTGCCTCAGACAATCTAATTCAAAAGTCTTTTAATCAAACGGATTCTGGTTTTGGAAAAGGTGTGCTCAAAACTTGCAAGTTGCAGCTCACAAAGTAGATTTCTGGCTCACAACACTGCACTGCTTAGAGGGAACATTGCTGCCAAAAAAGGGGCGGGGAGACAAGCAGGCCTGAATCACAGGAGCGCTCCCAGGGGTGGTGGCTGCGCCCTGCATGATGACATCACGTCCCAGAAGTGATGTCATCGCACAGTTCTGGAGTGGGTGGGCACTTTGCGCGTGCATGTGTGGTACTAGGGGTGGGCTGGCAACTCACTGCCCCGTATGCTGGCAACTCACTGAATTCCACAATCTCTTTTCCTAGAAAAAAAGTCCTGCAAATAAGTGAGTTCTAGATCAAATTGAGGAATATGGATTTGAAGAGATTTTATATACCATTTCTGTGCCTTTCAGTATTATATGCACTTTTTCTATGCCCAGGATCTATTGTATTTGTAATGCAACCTGCAAGAAAATGACGTTTGAAACAAAGGACCAAAGAAGAATGTATGTTAAACATGTTAAATGCTGTAAGAACTGAGAACTAAACAGTATACTGCTTGCAACATGATGTAGAGATGCACCTGTAGAGATGTCACACAAATGTTATATTATTCTATATGATTCTAATACAAAAGAGCTCTTTGTAAGAACTGATTAATGTAAAATGTTGCAAACTAGGTCAGCCCGATTTAGCAGCCTCTCTCTCAAGGCTGGGAAAGAGAGAGGGGGCAGAGATGGGGCGTGTTCCTTTCCACCCACAGAACCAGGATCCTTGCAGGCTTCAAGGCTTCAAGGTTGCAAAAAGGAGTGTCTCCAGCGACTTTTGGGCGCCATCAAACAAGTAACAGTAACAAAAGAGGGGGTAGGAATGAGCCTAGAAGAAAGGAAGATGCTCTTCCTTCTTTCAGAGGAACAAGCCCAAGGACAGATAAGAAATTGCAATCTTGCAAGTTCTCCAATTATGGGGGCTGACCTAGGCTGCTTTATCCAATTAGAGCACCCCTAGACAGATGGTGTCAAGAAACGAGACCCCCTTTCTTGACCTCTGGACTCTGCGAGCCAATAAGATAAATATTATATATAGCCAAAAGGTATTAATTGCTTTGCACTGCTATTGTAGCTTCGATGAGCACTGGGCGTGAGGGAACCCTTTACTTCCTGTGTA
This sequence comes from Eublepharis macularius, assembly GCF_028583425.1. Classification (NCBI taxonomy): domain Eukaryota; kingdom Metazoa; phylum Chordata; class Lepidosauria; order Squamata; family Eublepharidae; genus Eublepharis; species Eublepharis macularius. The sequence goes on along the minus strand of NC_072793.1, from coordinate 12,747,459 downwards.
AGGGAGCTCATCCATTGTTTAATAAACAATCTATTTTGATTCAATATAACAGGATTCCGGAGAGTAACATTCTCATTGTGATTGGCTAGGGGGACAACAAAAAGGCACCAAATTCTGTGTCTTTAACAAGTGGGGGCTCATCCTCGCTGCCCCCCAGAGGTGCCGTCCCCCCTGGACGGACATCAGCGGCTTCCCAGAAGGTGCACTGCAGCCCATACTTTGGCTGACTGGCAGGAGTTGGTGCCCGGTGGAGAGACGGCGCCTCGGGGAAAAACGCAGCGAAATCCAGCGGGAATCCTGGGGAAAGGAAGCAGAGGAGAGAGTGTGAGCGCGCAGGAGAAATAAGGTAAAAAGGCCCCCTCCTCAGGCAGGAACATAGAAGTCCTTGCTAAGTCCCAGTAAGCAGGCAGAGGCATTGTTCAATGTGAGGAGGGGAGGTGGGATCCCACGTAAATGAACAAGGGAAGAGAAACGAGAACTGAAAACCTAGGTGTGTGGGGAAAGGAGCGCCAATGAATGAGAGTGTTTGACGGCCGAGGGTTGCCAAGGAAGGCATGGCTGAGAGCTCAGAGGAGCTGAGCAGGACTGTTTGCATGCGTCTCGATAAGAGCGCAACAGGTGTTTGGCAGAGCAAGCCAAGTGGTTATGTCTGCGGGGCTCAAGGAAGACTCGCAGGAACAGGTCAGAAGTTTAAGCACTCTTTCGATGAGGCGAGAGCAGGCAGGCTCAAGAGCGTGAGCCAGGAGATGTTTGTGTAGACCACCCGACCAGGCAGGGAAGGGGCCACCGCTTCTGAATGGGCAGAGCTTGAGAGCTAGGCTCGACTTTACAGGAGTGAGGAAGAGGGAGCGCCTCGCTGGTGGGAGGGGGTCTTGAGGTTGAACACATCAACTGTCCGAGGGGGCGCCAGACCCGACAAGGCGGGTCTGGAGGAGTAAGCAACTTGGCAGTGTGGTGCGGCACAAAACTTGGCCGAGTTTTGGGAGGAGCGAGGAGGGGATGCTTCGTGCTCGTGCATGTAAAAAAACACCTGTTTGCGACTGTTTTAAATCTGTATGTCAGTCCATCTCGTTTATTTTGAATGAATAATAAGTGAATGTAACTGTGCGTAGGAGTGAAAGCACCCTGGTAGCGGGGAGCAATTCAAGTAGGCGCCTCCAATTCGATTAAGTGGACGGCTATAAGCCAAGCTGGGAAAGTCTGGGAGTACCAGGCACCTGGGGGTTTGAAAGTGCGAGCCAGGTTGGGAAATCGATCACTGCTGCCGCAGGAGTAGACCCTCAAAGGGGCAAAAGGTGCTCCCAGTCACAATATACCAGGCCTGAAGGGGCAGGGGGACATGTTCTGCTCTGCCTAAAAATTGGATAGTGTGATTGTGTTAAGAAAAGCATAATTATTGTTGAATCTGTTCCAAAAGTATCTTTCCTTCCCATTTGAGTTTGAAGCTGTCCTTATCCGTCTTGTTTGTCAAAACAAACTATGGGGATCTTTGTGTTTGTGTGAATGTGAGTATAGGAGAGAACAGAAAAGGGGGAGGTGGCACATAAGAGCCGAGCCTCCCTCCGCCCTCCCTAGCTTGTACTAACTGTGCGCCTGGTGAAGAGATTCTCTTTTGATTGTGTTCCCCCCCCCCATTCCTTATCCCTCCCTTGTGTCTTGGCACAGAATTTTTGTTCCTACTAATCTATGTGTAAAAAGAAGAAACGGTCTGGGGAGAGACCAGGTCTAAAGAGTAAAAGAAGGTGTTTCTGTAATTCAGGAGGAGAGAAACTTGTTCTGTGATTTGGAATAAGGAAAATACGGGATTAAACCGCCCTGTGTCTCAGTAATTGTTGCCTTGAGCTAGGGAGAGAAATGGGCAGCGCACAGTCCGGAAAGCACATGGAGGATTCATTCTGTAGCTTGAGGTTAACTTCAGTAAAAGAAATTTAAGGCAAGAAACTTGATAATATTTCCCCTAGGGAGGAAAAGCGAACGATTGTGAGTAAAAAGTGAGGAAAAATATGAGCAAAGTGATTGGGAGAGGAAGGGGTTAATAGAGAAAAACCCCTGGCTTTGAGAGCGGCTATCAGCTGAAGGTGTTTTCCGCTTCCCTCCCTTCTGAGTTCATTCAGTGTGTTAAAAGAGTTAACACTGAAAAGAGATTTCGCACACCTCCTTGATTCTCAGCCCAGCGACGCATCTCTTTTGCAAGCAGTTGAGAAATGAGGAGGGGGATGCAAAGAAAATATAGCCGCCTTTAAACTCTCCGCTGATTGGAAATCTGTAAAAATGATTAATTAAAGGATAAGATCAGGGCCATTTCCACACGGCTTACCTGAAGCCGGGCCATGGCGCAACGTTGCGGATCATGCCGGGGAAAACGTAAAATATCGCGTTTTCTCGCGCGAGTTTTGCACAACGTCGCGCAAAACTCACGCGAGAAAACGTGATATTTCGCATTTTCCCCGGCATGATCCGCAACGTTGCGCCATGGCCCGGCTTCAGGTAAGCAGTGTGGAAATGGCCCAGGAGTATATGTGGAGGAAGTAACGAAGTTAATTACCTCCCCCCCCCCGAAAGAAAACGACTAGACAGGCGATTCTAATCTTAATCCAGTGTGTTTAGGGACTCCCTTGTTGAGACGGGAGGGCTGTTTGAGAATTTGGCAAGCTGTATGCAAAGTACAGATCACTAATTAGACAGGTGCTACAAATGATTTGGCTTTTTCCTGACTGGAAGGGTAATACTTGGTAAATAGTAGCAGTTTGTGATCATCTCATTGAGGTCTCGCAGCATTTTTAGGCAGGAACGTTTATCTTGTAAAGGTTAAAAAAGGAGCTGGGCACTTGGTACATTTGATTTATTTTAAAGATTCTTAGAGCACAAGCAGGGTTTTAATTGACTTTAATACATAAATAGGAAAAGGGATTCCTTTTTTTGTAAGCAAAAGTTTGGGTTTTGTGTAGTATTTTCCTTTTGGGATGTGAGATTCAGTGGAGTACAGGAAGGAAAAGGGTTAATCAAGAGTTTTGGCTTAAAAGAGTTTCTGGCTCCGCTGCTCTTCCCTCCCGCTATTGGAAACAAACTAAGCCAGCAGAAGAAGTTGAACTGAGAGGGAGAAAGAGAAAGAGAAAATCCCCCCCCCCCCACTCCTCGTTTCTCAGCCATGCTCCAGCTATTGAGTAAGCAGGATCAATATATTTGGACCTTGTGAATAAAACTCCCCTCACATTACTGGCTGGCTGTGATTAACCCCTTAATGACTGGCGGCAATTAGATAGGGATTTCTTTACAAAGTTAAAAAGGTAACTTTGTAATTTAACTCACATTAACTTTGAGGTTTTTCTACTGGTTGTTGTGGTTGTGGTTTGTTTGTTTTTTCAGAGCAAGAGTAGGGCTTTAATAATTTTTACAGCTTAAAGGGACAAGAGCCGACTCTGATATACAAAAAGGGGGATAGAGGCTCTATAGGGTCCCAGATACCAGCGTCCCAGATACCAGCCTCTCTATTTTCTCTCCCTGTGTGAGAAATAAATAGGGAGAGAGAAAGGTGGGAAACAGAAAAAGTAAACCAACTAGGGAAGTTCTCCCACATTCCCCTCTAGAGCAAATGATTCAAAATTGGAATAAGGTTAGAGAAGGAAAGGATGCAGATCACTACCCAGTTGAGAAATTAATGACATATTGCATGGGGAAATGGACAACCTATAGCCTAGGGATAAATTGCCGGTGGCCGGTTAGTGGTTCTTTTAAGAGAGATAAAATCAGAAAATTAATGGATTACTGTAAACAAGGTGGAAAATGGGAGGAATATGAGTTTGCTAAGATGTGGTCCAATGCAGCGAAAGACTGGGGTGCAGCAGGGGAAACAGACGGGCAATCACACTGTCTGCAATTACCCTTAAGGAAGGCAGATAGAAGGTCTTATGTGAGGTTTACAAATGACCAAGAAGGGAAGGGACTGATTCAGCGCTCAACATCTGTAGATTCAAATTTGCCTGTTGTAAGAGACCCTATGGAAGATTTTTTGATAGCGGTACCAGCGCCCTCCAGACCGAGAGCAGGTCACTTAAACCTTGACAGACAAGGAGGTGGGCTGATTCAAGTCCCAGGAATTGATGGGAACTTGCTACAGCCCACATTGCCACAAAAAGATAGAGATCAAGGGAAAACTACAGTACAAATAAGAGAGGGAGGAAGCCCATCACCGGCATTCATTCTAGTTACCCCCCTTCCTCCATCAAATGCTAAAAATGTAACAGTCTGGCAATGCCAGCCTCAACCACAAGGTGGGGCGAGTAATCAAATTGTCCTTTATGGAGGAGTAGAGCAGCAAGATAGGGCGGAAACGGCACCTGATGTGCAAAGGCTGCTAAACTGTGATAGGGATTTGCAGGGGAGTGGAATAATAGATGGTAATTCCATGTCACCCCAAGAGGGGCAAGGGGAAACCAGCAGGGAATTGACAGGATACATACAAAGGGCCCGAGATCTTGACAATAACAATAGGGAATTATATGAATCCATAGCAGCATTACGTGACAAAATGCATACGTTCATAGAGGAGACAGGATGCAGGACTCCTGTAGCCTGCAATCGCCCAAAAGATGCAATGGATGGAGGGAAAAGGCTGTTAAGTGCCAGTACCCCAGCACAAGGACATGAAAGGTTCGGGGGTGAATGCAGTTCCAACTTGCTTAGTACAGGGGCCACCCCGGGAGCGGAGGCACCACGGAGGGGACAGGAGACAGAGGGACAAAGCACCCCAAGCAGGTTGCACAAAAGGAGGCAGAGCCACTCCTGGAATGAAACAACTTTGCTAGAAGAAATAGAACAAGCAAATAGGGAAGCAGCAGGGATGATGCCACTGAGAGAGGCAGCTACCCAACAGGGACAAACCACATTTGTCTATTGTTCATTTTCCAACGCAGATTTGCTGGCATGGAAAAGGACACTGCCAAAATGTAGAGAGAACCCAGATAAATTGGCCCAAGAGTTTCAGGACCTGTGCAACATGTACCAGCCCACCTGGCTGGACTGTCAGCAGATATTAAATCAAACAATGCCACCAGAGGATAAAAAGCTAGTAATAGATAAGACAAGATCTCTTTGTGAAAAAGAGGAATCCAAACAACAAAATCCCAATGATATAAATGATATCATTCCATTGAAAAAAACCAGATTGGGGGTACCATACACCAGGAGAACAAAGACTGCATGCCGCATACTGTGCATGGATAACAAAGGGAATGAAGGAAGCAATTCCCAAAATAGTGAACCTGAATAGAGTATGGGAGATGAAGCAGAGAAAGGATGAAGATCCTTCAGAATATATGGGTAGATTAATGGAAGGGTTCCGCAAATGGGGAGCAATGGATCCAGAAGCAGAAGGTAATGGGATAACACTCACTGCTGTGTATGTTGCCAACTCATATGAGGACATTCGCAAAAAGCTGCAGAAATTAGCGGACTGGCAGAGCAAAAGCCCATCAGAGCTTGTTGAGATTGCATTTCGTATTCATTCCAATCGCGATTTGGAAAAAGAAAAAGAAAAATCTGTGTTGTTGGCACAGGCACTGCAGTCACAAAATGTGATGCCAGGAAAGAGAGGGGGAGTGCCACAAGGTTCCCGAGGGCGGGGAGCAGGCTGGATTAGACCAAGGCACCCGGCCCAACAAGCAATAAATCATAATCGATGTCTAAATTGTAATGAGGTTGGACACTGGAGGGGCTCCTGTCCAAATAGATCACACCAGCAGGCCTTCCCCCTTCCTCCCCCTCCTTACCTTTTATCTCCAGAGGCCCCGGTATTCCAAAACTTCCAACCTCCCTCAATGCCAGCTGGCCAGCAGCAAGCACAGATGCCACTCATGGATCAAAACACTGCATAGGGGTGTTGGGAGCAGGAACTGACAGATACCCCACTCGCAGAGCCCCTAACAACTTTAAGGGTGGGGAGCAGAACATATTCGGCTTTGATTGATTCAGGTGCAACCTTTTCTTCCCTTCCAACAGCACCACCAGGCACTGGGGTGTCAAACCAAACCACATCAGTAATAGGGGTTTCTGGGGTTCCAGTAACACAAAGATTCTTGCAGGAGTGGGCCACAAAAATGAGAAGCACAAATACTGGATGGGGGATACACTTCTGGGCAGTAGTATATGTGAAAGGGATCTTGGGGTAAGAGTGGACTGTAAACTGAATATGAGCACTCAGTGTGATGCGGTGGCAAAAAAGGCTAATTCAATCTTGGGTTGTATCAAAGGGGCCATAGCATCGAAATCGCAGGAGGTCATAGCCCCTCTCTATACTGCCTTGGTCAGGCCACACCTGGAGTATTGTGTGCAGTTCTGGAGGCCTCACTTCAAAAAGGATGTGAACAAAATCGAGAGGGTGCAGAGGAGAGCGACAAGAATGATCAGGGGTCTGGAGACTGAGCCCTGCGAGGAAAGGCTGAGGGCCTTGGGAATGTTTAGTTTGGAGAAGAGGAGGTTGAGGGGGGACATGATTGCTCTCTAAATATTTGAAAGGCTGTCATTTGGAGGAGGGCAAAGAGTGAAACCTCAGGAACTACAATGCCAAGACCACGGCTATACAGCCCAGAAAATCCACAACAACTATCGTACTTTGGTCACATCATGAGAAGACAAGATTCTCTGGAAAAGTCAGTAACACTGGGAAAAGTGGGAGGAAGTAGGAAAAGAGGCCTAAAATGAGATGGCTGGACTCAATAAAGGAAACCAATTTACAAAATCTGAAGAAGTCTGTTAACGATAGGACATTTTGGAGGTCTTTCATTCATAGGGATCGCCATAGGTTGGCAGCGACTTGACAGCACATAACAGACACACACATTCAAACACCATACAGTTTAGGAAATGGCTATATAACAGTTGGCATGAAGACAGAGCGGGACTGAGAACTAGGGCAGCTGTGTAGGTTCAAGAAATGAAAACAACTTATGTCTGTAAGAAGCCTGAAGATTCACATTGTTACATCCAGTGTGATGAGCACAAGGACAGGTTTCCTCCTATGTACGCAGGCGATCAATCTACAGCTGATGCTGGCCAGCGAACACCGTGGTTTTGTCCAGTTTTTGAGGCTGCCAAGAATATTGGGCTTACCAAGGGTGGAATGCCTGAGGAATAATACATGTGGAATACAAACAACAGCTCAAGATGCATACCTAAATGTCGACTCAAGTGATTATGAGGATCCACAAACTGGGATAACATTTCATGGTAATGACAGAGGACATGAACATCTCAGTGAGCATTTCTTCTTGAGAAGTCCCCTAAACATGGGGATGTATTGCATATAGTGGTCCAAACTTTATTGGGGGGGGCAGGGGGCACACAGCCATTCCAGTTACTTATTCAAAACTCCTTCCAAATGCAAGGTTCTTGGAGGACCCTAAGCAGAAGTTCTTTTGCAGCGGAACCAGTGAAACAACACCAGTCCACTTGGAGGGCAGAGTCCTCTGAACGTAGGGTTGCCAGATTCCCTTACTATCCCAGTGGGAGGCTGGGAACCTGGGGCTTACCTTTGTTGTGTCCCCCGCATGTTTTACTCTCACGCACAAAGCATGTGTGGCCACAGCCCCACACGATGATGTCACTTCTTGGCGCTGTCATTGCTTGGGTGCAGAAGCTACAAAGCACATGCGCACTCTCGGGGCAGTGGCGCGTAATCATGCCACCTCTGGGAGCACATCCAGGAGGCCCATTCCCACACACTTCTCCCCGACAGCCTCATGGTGAGGGGGGTGGCTCATGGTGAGGGGGGTGGAGGGTGAAAGCGGGGGATCCCCCACCCCCAACAAGGGAATGGGATCCCTACCTGAATGTGTGGGTATATGGCCTGTGATGGTTCAAAGTTTATTTTGGGTAACATAGCTTGTCAATTATCCTCAATATTTGCGGTTGGGTTTGCAAACAGGAGATGAAAACAAGGATCTGGGAATAAACTTCAGTCTCATATTCATTTCAGCATTATGTGTCACTTTTCTCCTCAACAGGACCCAAAGGCCGTTTCCACACAACTTACCTGCCTGCGGAACATTGCGCGAAAGTGTCTTCTTGCGTGAAATCGCGCCAGGAAGACGTGATTTCACGCAAAACTCCCGGATAACAGAGTCTTCCTGGCGCAATTTCACACGAGAAGACACTGTCTTCTGGGCCTTTCGTGCCATGTTCCGCAGGCAGGTAAGTCGTGTGGAAACAGCCAAAGCCTCTTACAGAAATGTGAAATAAAACAAAACCCCACAACCAATTAAACAAAAGAAAAAAGAAAACAAATACAGCCCCTGTGAATCCTAGAGTTGCCTCCCTCCCTATGTTCCTCCACGGCAGCTTTGCTCATCTGAACAGGGTCTCCTGCAGGTGCCAGGCTGCACACAGGTGAAGTCAGCAGCAGCCTGTACAAGGGCTTTCTCTGTGGTGGCCCCTTCCTGCCTGAGGAAGTCAGAAGAGCCCCCCCCCCTCTCCTGGCTTTCCGTAAATGACGCAAAACCGAACTATTCAAAAAGGCTTTTTACTCAAATGGGAGGGCTGCATTGTAGGGAAGATGCTTCGCTAATGAGTTAGGGACCATAGACTTCATCACTATATTGCCTTACATATTATCTGCTGCTTTAAATATGTACTCCTATGCACAACTAGTGTTCCATGTTGTCTAATGTTAGTCATAGAATTGATTATGATCTGCTTCAGTATTTTTTCTACTCTGTATTGGATTCTTGCTAATACTGTGTCTTTTAAACTTGTATCTATTTACTCTATGGCATTGTTTATGGAAATGTCCTTGATACTGTACTGAAATGTACTTGATACTGATTGTACTAATCTCATACGGTGTAATCCGTCTTCAGTGAGAAAGGTGGACTATAAATTACATAAATAATAATGATGATGATGATGATGATGATGATGTTGGGAAATTCCTGAAGATTTGGGGGTAGAGCCTGGGGATGGTAGGATCTGGGGAAACTAAGAGACCACAGTTGGTTTAATGCCATAGAATCCACCCTCCAAAGCAGCCATATTCTGCAGGGGAACTTGTCTCTGTAATATAGAGATCAGTTATAATTTCAAGAGATCTCCAGGCCCCAACTGGGGATTGGCAATCCTAGGATTGTGGGTTGGCTAACTCAGGTTCCAGGCTGTGAGCCACAGGCCAAGAGTCATTTGATTCTTACCCTTCAGTTCACATCTCTGGTTCCACCCAAGTTAAGTACTTGCAAGCAAAGGAGAAAATAAACACAGCTGAGATGATTTTTAGGTGCTGTGAGCAAGCTAGCAAGAACTTCACAAAAGACAGTCTATTTCAATTATTTATAGACTGAATTGACTAGAGTGTAAATTGATTACTTTTATTTATTTTTTTAAACATGGTTTCTGAATGTTATTGTAAATTCAAGATCTTTGTTTAACTTTATAGTATAGGCCATTTTCACACTGCTTACCTTCCCTCACAACGACCCGGAACATTGCGCAAAAAACGTGGAAGATCGTGTTTTCTCGCGCAAGAAAACGCGATCTTCCATGGTTTTTGTGCAACGTTCCGGGTTGTTGCGAGGGAAGGTAAGCAGTGTGAAAATGGCCATAGTTTTCTTGTCTCAGATCTCTAAATTATGAAAACAAAAGATATACACAATATGAAGTTAAGCAAATTATATTCCACTTTATTTCAAGATGTTAGTATACTCCTTTAAAGTAGTGACTTGAATGGTGAGATACATTGGACAGTTTTTTTGCAGACCCTCATCTGACAATAAAATGATTAATCGGACAAAAAGGGAAGCAGGTTTGAAAATTGCCTCATTTTCATGTTTGCAAGGTAGGTTGTTTATTCAGTTAAGTTCATGCTGTACATTCCTGAACAGATGAGCTTCTATGACGGGATCGTTGCTTGGGGTAAAACTTTACAATAAGAAGTTCACTGATTTGTAACATTTATTCCATGAGAAAGGTTTGCATAAGTGTGTGGAGAGAAATTTGTCTCAGGCCATTGGAAGAAATAAATTAGAAGGTTTTACTGTGGTCATATGGATTTCACATCACTAAGAGCCAAAACACACGAGAAGAAATACCCAGGTTCAGCACGTGTTCTCTTACCTCAAGGTTTGCCGGGATCTGTAGGCGTCCTGGAAGCTTAAAGTTTAGCATTTACAGAGCAGCAGGGAGGGAAATACAGGCGCCTGTATTTCCCTTCCCCTTCCTGCTGCTCTGTAAATGCTAAACTTTAAGCTTCCAGGACGCCTACACTTCCCAACAAACCTTGAGGTAAGAGAACAAGTTTAGCATTTACAGAGCAGCAGGAAGGGGAAGGGACATACAGGCGCCTGTATTTCCCTCCCTGCTGCTCTGTAAATGCTAAACTTTAAGCTTCCAGGACGCCTACAGATCCCGGCAAACCTTGAGGTAAGAGAACACGTGCTGAACCTGGGTATTTCTTCTCGTGTGTTTGGCTCTGAGCCTATATCGGACAGGCAGATCCAAAGACCCCTGAATCTCTCAAACATGAGTTGCATGAGAATATTTAATCTTTCAGAAGGCACTTTGGTGAGATCTTTACATTTAAATTTGGTGAGATTTTTTAATTTTATCTTTTAGATGCAAGATATATAGGATAAAGGATTATGACATGTATACTTATTTGCTACTGTTATCTTTTACATATGGTAGTATAATTTGTATGTTTGTGATCTGTGTATATATTCCACTGCTTAAAGATTGATTAGATATATTTTAATAAATGTCTTAAAGATAATACTGAGTGATTATCGACTGGAAACATGGTTTTCATTATATACCTGGAATAAATAACTTCTGACCCCTCTCAGTTAGAAGGATGTTAACCTGTGAAAGATAAGCTCTGGGAGGGAAAAGCTGTCTTAAATACAGCTCAGATGTTTAGTGGTTAGAGCGTTGCTCTAAAACAAAGATACCCCTTTGTTTTCACATATCTGTTTTAAAAGTATTGCTTCCTCCCACCACCAATAGAGATATACTCTGTAACAGAGGTGGGCATGGACTGGGAAAACTGCACAGACCGCCAGTTTGTGGTCTGTCAATTTTCATGGACTACAGACCACAAACTTTTAACGGACTGGCCCAGTTTGTGAACCCGTTCGTCGGTTCATGGTCCATCACTTCCAGGCGCTCTGGCTCCACCCCCTTCATACTCAAAGAGCCCAAACTTGCAGAGAATCGTAAGCAGCCTCCCCTCCAGCCACCCTCCAAGTTTGGTCAAGATTGCATTTCAGACGTCCAAGTTACAGTCCCCCAAAGTGGCTGTCCCCTGGAAACTTCCAGTAGATACTGGAGTCACAAATGCCAATTGACTTGCATTGGCTAGCAGCACCAAAAAGTTGCAATGATGCAAAATTAAACAGAAAAGGGTGGGGGAAGAGCCCTCTCACTCACCACACCAACACCTTCCCAGACATTGCCTAAGGAATTAATCCTTGCTTCTTGCTTGCATACTGGCTACAGAATGTCCCACCCTCCCTTGCAGACTGGGAGCTCTTTGCTTGGAAGGCAGAGCTGCCAATCAAGGTTTTGAGGGCTAAGATTGGCTGCAGAACATCCCCGCCCTCTCTTGCAGACTGGGGGCTCTTTGCTTGGCAGGCAGAGCTGCCTATCAAAGTTTTGAGGGCTAAGATTGGCTGCAGAATGTCCCCACCCTCCGTTGCAGAATGGAAGCTCTTTGCTCGGCAGGCAGAGCTGCCTATTAAGTTTTTAAGGTCTGCAAAAGGTCTGTAGACGTGCCCTCCATTGCCTAGGGAATTGATAGATCGATGCCAGTATGTCTGGACTAACAGACAAACCAGCCCAGATGGACCAAAACTGGTGAAAAAGGTGAGTCCACGAACTGTGTGTTCACGAACCACGAACTGGGCTGGACCATGCAGAATTTTGGTCCGTTTTCTGGACCGTGCCCATCTCTACTCTGTAAATCCAGTATAAATTTTATACAAAACTTCTGGACTGAAATGCAAATACTGCAACATTGATACATGGAGACTTTAACCCAAAGATGATATTTACCTTATTTTTCAATACTTGTCTGAGTTATTCAAGAACTGACTTGGTTTTAATGGTATTTTGCCTTAGACAACACAGTAGAAATTGATCCATCAACAATATTGTATTATGCCCATGGCCATCTATCCATAAAACAAGCAGTTAATGGAAGGGTACAGAGACTTTTTTTCCTTTTAACCTCAAGAAAAGCAGTTCTGCCAAGTCACTTCAAGAGCCAGTGTGTATAGCACACATACATACATCACCTGTGAAGTGAATTGTAGAAATTGGTCCACATTGTTAAGAAACCCCCTAAAGAGCAGCCATAGATGTCTACACGCCTGAAATATCAAAATGATATGCACACATCACTAGAAAGGAAAGCTCCATTTTTAAAAAGACAGTGGTGGAGGTAGGGCAACAGTACCCTTTCTTAATTGTCCCGCCTACAGTGGAACACTTTACGTGGCTGCTCAGCGAAGGTCTGCTGTATGTGAGGAACAGCCTTCATTTTTAAAACAGGGCTGTCAGTTTTCCAACCAGATTCTTAAGCTGTGGAGCAATACCCTGATCTGCATGAACTAGAAGGTGATTGTACCTCCATGCCATGAAAAGCTGCTTCTGCTCACTCCTACATATTAAGCCACCATAAAGACATCTGCCCCAGAGGCTGCCTGAAAAGGCTGGCAAAACCTGTATCATTTCTGGAATTCCACAGCAATCATACAGAGCCAGAAGATGAGGAGTTTGTTGCAGTATGATGCTCAAAGCTCTGCCTCCCTGTTTCCATAGCTCTGAAAAAAAGAACTGTAACTCTTACTTCTGAGGGCCAAACTACAAGTGACACCTGACACAGGTTGGACACTTGCCAACTTCCCTCAAGTTTTGATGGGAAATGTAGGCAGCCTGGCGGAATGTTGGACAAGTGACAGTTGAAAAGTCCATTGGACAGCAGTCAGAGAGCGAAGCTGCAAGACCAAGACGCCTACATTTCCCATCAAAACTCGAGGGAAGCTGACAAGTGTCCAATCTGTGTCATTCATCACTTGAAGCTTGGCCCTGAGAGTTCTTGTTCCTTTATGAATTCTGTAAGGGAAGGTTATCTGACTGGGGACCACTTAAGTTCCCTTGAGCAGCTTTAATGGGACAAATGTAAGATGAAGAGGAACTGTTCCCATTACTACATCTCTTAGCTGGGAAAGGTTGTACTTGTTAAATTTCTGGCTGATACTTAAGACAGATGGACTCCTGCCAGGAAAAAAGGTGGCATCCCAAGAACCTATATTGTTTACGGCCAAGTTTAAGAACAAGCTCTGATGAAGTTTGCTAATGATCCCCAAGGAATTCTTACCTTCTTCAAGGGCACCAGTTAGGGAGGAAGGCATTTGTGTGGGCATTCCTCAGGTGCACTCACAGTAGGGTGGCCAACAGGCCTAGAGATAAAAGTCCCATTCCTTTAATAGAGGCTTAACGTGTGCACATGTGTGTCATCCTACTTGTAGGCTTCTGGTTAGCTACTGTGTGAACAAAGTGCAGGACTAGCTGGCCTTTTCATTTGATCCAGCATGGCTGCTCTTAGGTTCTTAAACGGGCAGTTGAAGATTTTCGTGACATGAAATAGCATCATCCGGTAAGCAGCATCCCATTCAGCCTCTGTTAAAGGGACAAGGCCATTTTTTTCTTCAGACAGTTACCAATGGTAATTCATAGCTTTGGTTATTAGGAGATAACAAATCCAATGGCAATACAATGCGGGCAAAATTGCTACCTCTCACATTGGACACAGATCTGCACCCAGTTGTTTCAAGGTACACATCCATTATGAAAGAGAGCAACCTTTTCTTGCTCACCTACTATCTTCCACTCTACCCTCTTTATACAGCCTGAGCAGGTTTTGGCCACTGCCATGTCAGCACAAGGTCTGCCAACTCTGTGGGCAGGTAAGAAAGTGGGATGTAAAAGAACTGGGCATCCCAGCCCCCAGCATAGCGAGTCCGGGGGCTCTTGGATGTCAAGGCATGTTCCATGCAGTCAGTGACCAGATACAGGTCTGTGGAGCACAGGGTGGTGAGAGACTCCTTTATCAGCTTGTAATCTGTGGGGAAAGAAAAGAGGAGGACTCTGTGATGAGATCTGATGGAACAGGAAATAAGAAGCCCCAGCTCTGAATAGCAGTAACCAGGGCTCATTTCGAGGGGGAACGCACAGGAATGCAGTTCCGGCAGTTCCCCAAAGAGGTCACATGTCAGGTGGCCCCGCCCACCTGACTCTCGGCCATTTTGGGCCCGTTTCAGCCTGGATTGGGGACGAAACATCCTGGATCAGGCCTCTGACGGGTGGTGGATCACTCTCCCACTCAGCAGCGGCCCGATCCTAACCGTTTTGGGCCCCTTTTGGGCCATTTTTAGCCCATTTTGGGCCCAATTTGGGCCCTGAATGGCCAGGACTGGGTCCAAAACAGCCAGGACAGGTGATGTCAAGGGGCGTGGCATATGCTAATGAGTTATGCTAATGTGTTCCTCCAGCTCTTTTTCTACGAAATAACCCCTGGCAGTAACACTTGGTATCTCAAGCAGCTCTCTTCAAAAAGGACGCACTGCATCTGGAAAAATTCTGTCTGTTTCCCAAAATGTTGAAGAATGTATGAGTAGGAGGGACTATGCCAAAGCCAAATAGTGGCCAACAAACACATGCAGCAGGATGAAAGCCAATTGCCTTGGGTATGGCACAGAGTCAGGCCAACCTACTTCTTCCACATTCCACCTATACCTGTCCTCTCGCCCATTACTGGAAGAAAACCATAGCAAGGGACAAGGAGATGACTATGTAAGGCGCACAGGAATGATGCTGTCACATACTTCTGACTGGCCTTGCAAATAAGCCTTCAAAAGCCCACTCAGTAACAGGGCTTCCAAAAAGAAAAGAACCACCAACGTCTGCAAACTTCTCTGCCTGGTGGTCGAGAGACCATTCTTATGCAACTCGGCTCGCTTTCCAGAAAAACGGGGCTCTGCAGCGACAGACAATGGCCGTTTCCACACTGCTTACCTTCCCTCGGAACGACCCGGAACATCGCACAAAAAACGTGGAAGATCCCGTTTTCTCGTGCGAGATTTGTGCGACGTCGCACAAATCTCACGTGAGAAAACGGGATCTTCCGCGTTTTTTGTGCGATGTTCCAGATCATTCCGAGGGAAGGTGAGCAGTGTGGAAACGGCCCTATTCTCCCGAAATAGCCCTCCAATCTATACGTGTTGCAGAAAGGAGGAGAGACATAAGCAGGAGGAGTATACTTCCTGCTTTGCCCAGCAAATAACAGATAAACACAAAAAGGTGCCTCCTACTCATTCTTCGACATTTTGGGAAACGGGCAGAATTTTTCCAGATTCAGAGCATCTTTTCTGAAGAGAGCTACTTGAGATAGCAAGTGTCACTCCTCCCATCCTCAGTAATGTTAAAATTATAGGATTTCCTCCCCAGGGACGAATCAAAGACAAATGTCCTGTCCTGGAGGTGTTTGGGAAGGCCTTGCTCAGTGAAGAGCCCAGAAATGCCTAGTAAACTATAGTTCCTTTATCCCAACGGCTGAACAGAATAGCTCTTCCCAGATTCAATCCACCAGCAAATCCATTCCATTGTTCCCATGCTGAAAGTATACGGGACTCACAGTTGTCAAAGTAAGTCTGGCCGTAGCTGTCTTTGGTTTCCTGTGGAACGTTGGTCCACTGCCGCTCCACACTGTCGAGGTGGTTTTGGAGGTTTGTCATGCCTGTTCGGAAGTAGCCTGGCTCTACTATGGCTATTTTCACCCCAAACAGACGGAGCTCACGTCTGAAAAAAGAACAATGAATAACAGACAGTCGTAAGAAATGCACACGGATGCTTTGTGAGGTGCTTCTGAAAAGTAGGTGCCAACACTCTTTACAGACTACATTTGAGGGTAATGGATATTTTACCTTCTTTGATGTGAGATTCCACTTTCCATATTCGGTAACAGTGAATATTGTAATGGAAATGCTATTGTGGTATATCAAATGATGAAGTACTTGATTACTAATGATGGTTAACTGGTGTTTTTTAGCCGACATATTTTAGTCCACACTACTAGTCTATAAAAGTTAGTACTTTGTACTCTGATGGATGTCAGGAAGAGGTCTTTCACACACCAACTACCTGATACGTTTTAACTGTAGATGCTGTAAACTGAGCCACAGCGCCTCCTCCCATGGTTGGCTACTGAGGCAGGACATCCTGAAAATGCTCACATGAGAACTAGAGAAATGGATTAAAGTTTTAACATAGCCAGTGGAGGGGGCGGGAACTAGTCTGAGGGCCAAAATACATATTACATTTTACAGAAGTTCACTTGCGGCAGCAAGTCCATGGTGGCAACTCCTATACAAGTGCTGCAGGGGCCCAATTCATATGGGGACCACAGCACAGCGGCAAGAGGAGCTCCTGCCTTACCCCATGCTCCATTGTTTGAAGCAAGAATGGTCCTCTGGGGGTTATTTGCCCTGTTATGGAACTGTATGTGCATTGAATGCTTGTATATGCAGCCTGCCGGTGAGGCAAATAATGTTGCCCTCAGTCCTAAGAAACAGCTTGTGGGGAGTCAGGAGCCCCTCCCCACCTCATGCCAGGATCCCAATCTGAATCAGGCCCATGAAGCCCTTTTACATGGAGTTGCCACTGGGAACTTGCAGCTGCAGTATGGCTGCTAGTGATTGTTGGGAGCCTGTGTAAAATGTAATGTGTAGCTGGGTCCTGAGTTCTAAAGCTGGTAGAAGGAGAAGGAGGTGCTTTTGAAGGGAAATGGATACTGTTGAATGGATTCATGTGGTCTGGCTTGGATGTTTGTGAGCTTCTCCATATTCGCCACATAATGCTGTAAACAGATAGCACAAAGACTTTGTAAGTCTCCAGTGGTCTCTTATTATCCTAAGACGTAAGAGGAAAACAGTTGCCGAGGACTCACATTTATCCTCGTGCAGGCACACTCTGTGGGGATAAGAACTGAATCAGAGGCAACACGGTTTGCCTTCCCGCTGCCTCCTCAGGGCCTCCAGAGGCCCAGGAAAGCCCAACACAGCTGCAAGAAGGCCTGGCGCCCTGTCACTAAGTCTTCCCACCACCTTGGGGCTTCTGGAGGCCTGGAAAGGTCCAGACCAGTGACAGGAAGGCCAGGCATGGAGGTGGGAAGAGCCACACCGCTGTGCCAGCCTTCTCCGTTGTTGCGGTGGCCTCCTTGGGGCCTCTGGAGGGTTGCGCTGCAGTGGCCGCAGAGGCAGCAGTAAAGCTTGGCACACCCGCACAGCCCTCCCAAGGCCCTGCAGCCACCGCCACTGCAGCAGGAAGGCCTGGCATGGCAGTGGCCCCAAGCACTCCGAGCAGGCCAGGGCAGCTCGATGGTCCCTGGAGTGCTCCTGCACTACACAGCAAGTTGATTTTGGCCCCAAACAGGCAGGGAGAGGAGAGGAGACATAAGGTCATAAGCATTATGCCATTTTCTCAACCTGAAACAGCTCTACGGAGCTGATATTTGCCTCACTGGGGAAGTCTGTACAAATTGACAGGCTACACCGTAAGTTTCTCCAGGAGATCCAATAGCAGCTGCCTGGAACTGTTTCAGGTCAAAAGAGGGTGGAGGGAGGCTGAACACTCCTCTCTCCGCGTGCTGCAATCTGAATCAGGTCCCCCCACGCTAGAGGACACAATGCCCAGTGCTCATCTGTTTCACAGGACCTGGGGAACAGACAAGGCCAATGTATCAGGTGGTTAGACCCTGAGAGTAAGCGGTCTAAGGTCACCGTGTGAGTTTCATGATAAAGTGGAGATCTGAACCCAGGATCTCCTTGGCTCTAGTCTAATACGCAAACTACAACACTACACTGATTCTTTTTATATGAACACTGGACTGTAAGGTACTTGCAGCCCTGGAGAGTCCCGGTGTCTTCTGAGATACTGTATTTTCACCCAAATAGTCCTGTTGGGATCTTCCTGCATGTTCTAATTTATAATTGTTTTCCTGCATTCTACTTTTTAAAAAAACAAATTCATCTGATAAATATATGTATGTGTATACTTTTTTCCGAGAAAAGAGGTGGTGGAATTCACTGGGTACCATATATGCATGTGCGAAGTGTGCGCATGCCCGGGACCATACAATGATGTCACTTCTGGGAAGTGATGTCATCACGCAGGCTGTGGTCACCCTGGGAGCGCTCCACACTCCAGGGGGTGTGTGATTTGGGACCAAATTGGCCTGGAACATGCCGCTGCCGTGTGGGAGAGCACTCCTCTGCCTGGCAGCGGCCCGATCCTGGCCATTTCAGGCCCAAATTGGGCTAAATTGGGCCCAAAATTTGGCCTGGAACGGGCTACTGCTGGGCGAGGAGAACCCTCCCCCGCCCGGCAGTGGCCTGATCCTGGCCCTTTCGAGCCCAAATTGGGCCAAAATGGGCCTGAAACAGCCTGGACAGTGGCCCAGTCCAGGCTAATTTCGGCCCAGTCCAGGCTGTTTCAGGCCCATTTCGGCCAGCACCTCTTAAAAATACCCATGTGACTGGTGGGTATTCAGGCCTGAAATGGTCAGGATAGGACCACTGCTGGGTGGGGGAGGGTTCCCCTGTGTATATTAATAATAATAATATATAATAATAATGATATTTGATTTATATACCGCCCTTCAGGATGATTTAACACCCACTCAGAGTGGTTTACAAAGTATGGTATTATTATCCTTACAACAACAATCACCCTGTGAGGTGGGTGGGGGCTGAGAGAGCTCTGAGAGAGCTGTGATTGACCCAAGGTCACCCAGCTGGCTTCAAGTGGAGGAGTGGGGAATCAAACCCAGTTCTCCAGATTAGAGTCCCGCGCTCTTAACCACTACACCAAAGTGACTGTATGTGTATGTGTATGTGTAAATCATCCATATTTAGCAATAGTTCCTCTGTTGAGCAGCTGGTGCATCTCTGGTCGATGTAGCTGCACTGTGCCAAAAGTAGTTTTGAGTATTCTGTACTTTTTACAAAATTGGCCCTAATAATATCCAGCTTGCTCTTTTCAAGGCACTCATGCCTACTAGTTTAGTGTTAGTGCATGCAATCTGAAGCAATCCGTTAAAAGGGTACCAAGAAAACATGCACTCAGCTGCGTTCTGCTTTCACCCTTTGATTTTGTGACTTACAGTATTGTCATGATTAAGTGACTTACAGTACTGCCATGGCAGACACTGCCAGGAGATAATGCAGTAAAGATTTTTTTTGTCCTCTGTATCACACAATGGAATATTCACAGAAGCAGGCCCTCAGTTTTGAATCTGGAAGTGAAAGCTAATGTATGCGGAGAGTTGAAGAATAGCAACAGATCATGAGTAGAGATGGGCACGAACAGCAATACGAACTAAAAAAAACCCACGAACAGCCCAATCTGCTGTTCCTAAACAAGCTGTTCGTGGGGCCCCATTCTAAACGAACAGGAGGTCATTGCAAGCCTTGTTCATTGCTGTTCATTGCTGTTCGTCTGGCACCTGCAATCAGTTCCCATGGCAACTCAGGCAGAGATTGTCTGAACTCTGTCTGAACTCCTGATGTTGCCCTGGAAACCCCAATCTAAGCCCAATTTAGCTTGATAGGCAGATCTTCCTTCCAAGTGTGGACTGGAGCTCCAAATTTGTTACAAGAGACCAGGGGGGAGGGGAGCTCCCAGCTCTGGCTTTCAGGGAGAGACAGCTGCTGTTAGAGAGACAGGGTGAGTGCATTGGAGCTTGAATTTTCTTTGTGTGGTGGGATAGGGATCTACCTCTTCAGGTTCCAGGGCTGCAGCCAGGCTCTGGGGCCAAGCTATTATTTATTACTGGTACATTTCCTGCTGCCTGCTCAGGTAGGGTTTCTGGGAGTGGTGCAGTAGGGATCTTGATGGCTGGAGGAGAGCCTGCTGGCCCCCACGAACAATGATCAATGAACATGTTCATGACAGGATCATGTTCGTCAGTGTTCGTTGTTTGTGGATGGCAACGAACAATGTGGATGGCAACGAACAACGAACACCATGTTCTTTTTTTTTCCTGTTCGTGCCCATGTCTAATCATGAGTATGGATGTGAACAGCATGGGTCACTGTGACCTAGTGGGCAGCCCTTTAAAATGAGAGCCTAAGATAGCTAAAGATCTGCTGAGGAGCCCAAATACTAGATAAATATCTTCTACTACAGAGCTTGACAAAGACCTAATTAAAAATTTCTTCCATTAATTTTTAAAAGTTGCCTGGTTTCCTCATGCAGGAAGAAAACCAGTTAACAGCACCAAATGGATCACTTGCTTTCTGCTTGAGGGGTTACCTGGTACATGATCATGCTACTGTTAGAAAAGGATTACCTCAGGCAATCGGAAAAAGCCTCCACCCCATACTTAGACAGGCAGTAGCCTCCTCCGTAGAAAGACAGCCGACCAAGGATGCTGGCCACGTTGACCACCCTTCCCCTGGCCTTCTTCACCAGGGGCAACATATGCAGGGTCACATCAATCAGTCCAACTAAGTTGACATCAAGCACTTTCACAAAGTCATTTTTGGTCAGCCATTCGTTGGGAGCTGTAGGATGCACAACTCCAGCGTTGTTTACCAAGCCCCAGAGCCCTGTAGAGAAGGAAGGGGATGAATACACAAATAGAGCAATACTGAAACCCAGCCCACGCGAAGCAGAGCTTGTAATTAGGGAGAGGGATCATTTGATCTCATAACAAGAAACAGTGCTGGACTGAGAGGTCTCAGAAGATTGCAATAGTGAACCTCTATAAGCCAAAGGGAAAGACTCCTGGGAGCTAAGATGAACTAAAGCTTGGAATAAAAATTGGGTGGATGCAGGGCTTTTTTTTCAGCTGGAACGCGGTGGAACGGAGTTCCGGCACCTCGTGAAAATGGACACATGGCCGGTGGCCCCCCTGATCTCCAGACAGAGGGGAGTTTAGATTGCTCCAGCAGCGTGGAGGGCCATCTAGACTCCCCTCTCTCTGGAGATCAGGGGGCGGGGCCACCGGCCATGTGTCCATTTTTGCCAAGGGTGATATAAACTTTGAAAAACTTCCCCCTTGTTCCAGCTGACCCAAAGTGACATCATTGTGTGGTCCTGGGAGCGTGCGTGCACTTTGCGCATGCGCATGTGGTACCAGGGCACCTCCTCTCGCCAGGAGTTGCCCCCTGTGCTGGCAACCCACTGAGTTCCACCACCTCTTTTCCCAGAAAAGAAGCCCTGGGTGGATGACTGATCTTATGGGATCATTGGGACTAGAAGAGCTCAAAATGCCACCTAGTTTAGTCCCCGGCTCAATGATCTTGTCTTTTTCTCCCACCCTTCCTCCAGAGAACTCAGGGGAGTGTATACACAACAACCTAGCAACCTGGGAGTGAGTAACTGGCCACCATACCTTTGTTCCCCACGCATCTTTTCACCCACTCGGTTGCTGCAGCAACACTCTCTGTGCTGGTCACATCCAAGATGGTGGTTCTCAACTGGTCAGATGTGACCCTCTCCAGCTCCTCAGCTCCCTTCTGGGTAAGACATCCTGCCAGGACTCTCATGCCCTGCAAATCCAATTGCCTGGCAAGCTGGTTTCCAAAACCAGAATCACAACCGGTGATGAAGACGTATTTCTCCCTCAGGTTCTCCACAGTCTGCTTCTCTCGGTACCATCGGATAAGGAAGAACAAAGCCAGCAGGACTGCCAGATAAAGCCACATACTTGCTGGGTCTTAAGGCAAAACAGAAAAGGTCTTTCTTTAAAAGAAAATCAGCATTCCCTCTGTTCTCATTCTGCTATTATCAGACAGAAATTCACTCTTTGGAGAGCGTTTTCGGTTAATGTACAATCTCATATAAATGTTAACAAAGCCATGCATATCCAGTAGCTCAGGGCACCTTCTCCGGAGTGAATGTCGTGTTACACAATGTGGTCAATGAACCCATAATACTGGCTGGTATACACTAGCAATGCTCTGTGGAAATTAACAAAGTGGTTTAGCTTTATTGAGAAATGGGTAACAGGGATCAGCTCCATCAAAGTTTTCATTTTCAGAGTAGACATACAGTATGGTTTTGAGCGCAGATCAATGCTATTAGCGCAGGGGCAGCCAGCTCATTCCCTCCAGACCTATCGCGAGATGGTGTAGGTATCCGGTGCTGTTTCTTAATTACTACAGTTTTGTCAGAGAACCCTGGAACCCTGGCAGAAGTTGGAACTTGTTAATGGAAACCACATGAGAGCCAGTTTGGTGTACCGGTTAAGAGAGTGGGACTCTAACCTGGAGAACCGGGTTTGATTCCCCACTCCTCCACTTGAAGCCAGCTGGGAGACCTTGGGCTAGTCACAGCTTCTAGCTCTCTCAGCCCCACCCACCTCACAGGGTGTTTCGTTGTGGGGATAATAATGACATATTTCGTAAACTGCTCTGAGTTGGTGTTAAGTCATCCTGAAGGGCGGTATATAAATCTAATGTTGTTATTATTATTATGACTATGAAGATCAGTTCCATCCCTCAGCTGCAGATATCTCAAGTTCAAGGTCAACTTTTCATCCTCCTTGACCTCTCTGTCACCTTTTATACCCTTTCCTGCTTCATTCCCTTCATACGCTAGTTTTCCATGACTTCATCTTCTGCTGGCTCTTCTCACCTACATTGAATGAGCAATGATGCCACAAAAGGAAGCTATTCCTTTGCTTCCTCTTGCTCCATTGGGGTCAATAGAGACCATCCTTTTCCATTCTCTTTTTACCCTTGAGTGACTTCAACAAATCCAATGCTTTCCATTCAGGGCTTTTTTTCAGCAGGAACGCGGTGGAATGGAGTTCCGGAAACTCTTGAAAATGGTCACATGGCTGGTGGCCCCGCCCCCTGATCTCTAGACAGAGGGGAGTTGAGATTGCTTTCCGTGCCACTGAGCGGCGCGGAGGGCAATCTCAACTCCCCTCTGTCTGGAGATCGGGGGCGTGGCCACCATCCATGTGACCATTTTCTCCGAGGGCAACCCACTGAGTTCTACCACCTCTTTCCCCAGAAAAAAAGCCCTGCATCCATTACCACCTTGCGATGCTCCCAGGGCCGGAGGCCATATCCCTCTGTGGGGGTGCCATCTGCTTTCCACAGTACACAAAGAGAAGTCAACACACAAGAACAGCAGGATTTGAGTCCCGTGGCACCTTAGAGACCAGCAAGGTTTTCAGAGTATAAGCTTCTGAGAGTCAGAGCTCCCTTCTTCAGACACCAGAACAGTTACCATGGCACTTTAATTACTTTGCACCTTCACAATGCTGGTTCTCGGGATTAATAAGTATCCTCCTGTAGCCTGGCCACACTACCTCTCATTCTCTTTACTTGATCACACCAAAACGATGGGGCTGTTTAACCATCCTAGGTCCTTAAGCTCCTGTCCGGGCCCGAACCCCACTGTGTCAAGTGGGGAAAGTTCCTCTAGGCTTCTCTCAGGACAAGGAATTTCCCCTTCCATGTATCCAGGAGGCTTGTTATACTGCAAAGGCCATCTGCTCACATCTCCCTTCCAGCCAGATACTATACCCCCCCCCCCCTTCAGCTAGGGCCAGGGCTTTTTTTCAGCGGGAACACAGTGGAACAGAGTTCCGGAACCTCTTGAAAATGGTCACATGTCTGGTGGCCCCGCCCCCTGATCTCCAGACAGAGGGGAGTTGAGATTGCCCTCCGCGCCGCCGAGCAGCGCAGAGGGCAATCTCAACTCCCCTCTGTCTGGAGATCAGGGGGCGGGGCCACCGGCCATGTGACCATTTTCTCAGAGGGCAACTCACTGAGTTCCATCACCTCTTTTCCCAGAAAAAAAACCCTGGCTAGGGCCATTTATCCCTTTTCCCTTGGCTCCTCCCAGTTCCTCCTTCCTTGCTCCTACTCCTGAGCAGGCCCTTTCTCTCAAGAATGCTTTTAACCCAGAGGAGGCCTTTGCTCCACAGGGAGTTAATACTGTTTGGCTTCCCTCCTGTCTGCTCGTCTCTTGTTCTTGCAGGCCCAAGTAGCTCTCTCCTTAGCTCTGCACTTGAGTGGCGGCCTTTAGGGCTGTGTCCCGTTCCACCCCTTCTTCCCCCAGGGTAGGGCGTCCAGGACTGTGACACACCTATAATTTTATGATGCTCAATTCTACCTCTCTATCCTGAACTGCCTCCCTCTATTAATCTGCAACTCCAGACACCTGCCTATCTCCACTCAGATGTCTCATTACTGTCCCAAACTCAGTACTTTTGTTAATGAACATCCCATCTTTGCATCCAAGTCTTTCCTCTTCCTTGTATTCTCCACATCAGTCAACAAAGTTACTCCATAAAACAGGAACAGAGCCTTGGTCTTGTTTGTGATACTTTCCTCCTCCTCTGCTTTTCATATTGTTTGCTACCACGTTCTTTCTTGTAAAAAAGAGATCCACCACCTTGGCAACAAACTTTGGTTAAAGTTCCAGTACTTCAGTCTGCTCCTCTCAGGTCTTCTATTTGCTGCACCTTGAATAACTTCCCCTCCCATCTATCCAACATTCCCCCACCAAAATAATTCAGCTCTTTCTTCACTCTGACCAGGTATTCTCCTTCTTATTATCTCTATGTTTGCATTCCGTCCACGGCTGAACCACACACAAACTCTTCCTCCTTACCTTCAAAAGTTCAAAGCTCTCCAGGGCTTTGCCCTCCTTATCTCCCCACTCCCATAGCCCAATAAATTACCACACAGGACCTTGATTGCTCTAGGTCCATCACTCTCAGTTGTCCAAAGGTCTCCTGCACTCTAGGTCCACTCTCTCTTATTACCCCTCATATTTTGAACTCCTTCCCAGCTGACATCCTTCAAATATTTTCTTAACCTTTCCCACACTTCTAGAGCAATGCCCTTACTCTCTGTTCCTACTGAAACTGAGACTTCTTACACTACACAAGACATCTTACACGGGGACACTCAAGTGACGAAGAGAACTGTGACTCTCCAAAGCTTATGCTACAGTAAAGTTGGTTAGTCTTAAAGGTGCTACTGGACTCTTTTATATTTTGCTACTACAGACTAACATGGCTAACTCCTCTGGATCAAGTGACTTACTTTCTGTGTGGTCTTCTGTTCAAGTGTACTCTGGGCCAAGCTACAAGTGATGAATTACACTAGACTGGCAAGTGAACAGACTGACGTGTATTCCTCCCTGTTCACTTGCTGTTCACTTGTGCTCCACTTGATCAAGTGAATGGCAAGTGAACAGGGAGGAATACATGTCAGTCTGTTCACTTGCCAGGCAAGTGTAATTTATCACTTGTAGCTTGGCTCAGTCTCCTTTGCAGTGCATATGTCTCCACAATGGGAGAGCAAGTGTAAGATCTTTACACTTGCTCTCTCGTTGTGGAGACATATGCACTGCAAAGCATCCCCATGTAAGATGTCTTGTGTAGAGAGACTCTAACAGTGCAATCCTATGGAGAGTTACTCCAGTTTAAGCCCATTGACTTCAATGGGCTTAGACTGGAGTAACTCTCCATAGGATTGCACTGTAAGCCTATGAAATAACTGAAATGAATGCATCCCCCCCCAACCTTTATCCTTGTGTGTGTCTCTTCCTTCTTCTCTTTTTGTCATTTCCCAGTTTAGGAAGGAAGCTCCTCAAAACAGAGAGGTGTCTTTTTGTCCTCTGTAAAGCATCATAAATTCAAATGGCTCTATAGAAATTATAATAATTACAGAGAACAGTTACATTTACATGTATAATTAATCAGACAAAAAGGGTTTCAAACACCTTCCGGAAGTTTAATCAGAATAGTAACAATATTTAGCATTTTTAAAGTGCAGAAAAAGTGATTTGCTTACATTATTTAGCTATAATCCTTGCAAGAGCTAAGCCAGTGACTTCTTGAGTTTTAGCTTGGTTCTGGAGGGTTAACTAAAGGAGACACTAGGAGACCTGCGACCAACCCATGCCAAGTTGCCAGCACTTTCAAAAGCCCAACAATAGTTGTGTAAGGCCCTAGGATTGCTAGGTCCAGGTTGGGAAATTTCTGGAGATTTTGGGGGTGGAGCCTGGAGAGGGTGGGGTTTGGGGAAGGGAGGGGCCTCAGCAGGGTATAATATATTGTTCACCTTCCAAAGCAGCCATTTTCTCCAGGGGAACTAATTTCTATGGCCTGGAGATTGTAATTCTGGGAGATCTCCAGCGACCACCTGGAGGCTGGCAACCCTATAAGGTCCTGATTCAGTTTGCAGCTTGCAGGAGGAATTTAACTTTTCCATCTGTTTCACCAATCAAAGCTGACAAAATAATCAAATAAATAACTCTGGGCTATTTAGCTCCTACCCTACCACAAATTTTGTTAGTCTTATAGGTGCTACTGGACTCTTGCTCTTTTCTACTGCTACAAACAGACTAACTCAGCTACCCATCTTGATCTAGACCTAGATAGTGAGCCTGATTTTTTTTTTCCAGGTTGGTTTTAGTTGGCAGAGCCACAAAGAGAATTTCACTGCCTTTAGTTGAAGCAACTTGCAGCTGCTATTCACCTTTAAAAACTCTGGGAAGAACCAATCATGAATCTCCCAGTGTCTCCTCTAATTAGACCCTTGGTTCCTGGGCTGCACTAGCTGCCTGGTTCAGCTAAGCCTGCAGAATCCGTAATCCTACTGCAAAAACTTCGAAGAACCAGGGACAGCATTACCAATGCCTGCAGCTGCCTTCTATCAGTAACACTTAGCTTTCCCAAAGCACCCTCATTTTTGTTCCAGATAGGGTGATCAGATGAAAAGGACAGAGCCCATCATAGAAAGATGGTAGAAGAGCAGAGTATTTTTTACCTCTTCCTAACAAAAAAAAGTCTACTAAGTGGCTTTTCTCCTCACCAGGGCTTTTTTTCAGCCGGAATGCGGTGGAATGGAGTTCTGGCACCTCTTGAAAATGGTCACATGGCTGGTGGCCCCGCCTCCTGATCTCCAGACAGAGGGGAGTGTAGATTGCTCTCCGCGCCATGGCGCGGAGGGCAATCTACACTCCCCTCTGTCTGGAGATCAGGGGGCGGGGCCACCAGCCATGTGACCACTTTCACTGCGGGCAATTTAAACTTTAAAAAACGCCCCCCCCTTGTTCCAGCTGACCCAAAGTGATGTCATTGCACAGTCCCGGGAGTGTGTGGCCACTTTGCGATTGCGCATGCGGTACCAGGGGCACCACCTCCCATCAGGAGTTGCCCCCTGTGCTGGAAACCCACCTCTTTTCCTAGAAAAAAACCCCTGCTGCTCACTTGTTTTCTGCCTGCATCTATTCGCCCTAGTTCTAGGCTACGTTCCGTCTTCCTTCATTCCATTCTATTTCTGCGCTCCTTTCTCTTGTCAAGCTTTGTTGATGTTCTCCAAAGTCAAGAAAAGCCTCACAAGTATCCAGCTTTTGGTTCTCCTGCTTCATAGAGTTATAGGAAATCTGCCCCAGTGGACATCAGGGTGTCTCTTTTATGCTACATCAGGCACTCGCAAGTTACCAGTACCAAGGAATAATCTTGATGTTTCATATTGCCTTGTCCAACAGGGAGGGGCCATAGCTTAGTAGCAGAGCACACACTTTGGGTGCAGAAGGTCCAATACTCAATCCCTCAGAGACCAGGTGTTGGACCTTTCTCCACCTGAGAGCCAAGCTACAAGTGACGAATGACACAGGTTGGACACTTGTCAGCTTCCCTCAAGTTTTGATGGGAAATGTAGGCATCCTGGTCTTGCAGCTTGGCTCTCCGACTGCTGTCCAATGGACTTTTCAGCTGTCACTTGTCCAACATTCTGCCAAGCTGCCTACATTTCCCATCAAAACTTGAGGGAAGCTGACAAGTGTCCAACCTGTGTCATTCGTCACTTGTAGTTTGGCTCTGAGTCTTTGGACTCCCTCTGCCAGTCACAGTGGACTATGGCATCTTCCAGACAGCCTTAATGTTCTGGTCTCAGTTCCCTTTGTTTTCCCCCTACCATTCCCTCACAGCTTGGTTGGCTATCCCTTGCTGTCCCAGCTTTTCCCTGTTTTCTCCCACTCTTTCTAAAATGTGTTTTCCCCTGCACTTTTTCTCTGAAACTGTGTAATTTGATTTTTTTTTCACTTGTCTCTAATGGCTGTGTGTTTCTCATTGCTCTGCCCCCCTCGCCATTGTGTTTGGTGGGCAGTGGTGAGCAGTGTTGTTTTTTTTAAATTTGCATGCTGGCAATATATCAAAACAGCAATATGCATTAAACAAACTTGTAATGGCCAATCAGAACATCAGAAACAAGCAGCCAATCCCCTCCTTGCTCCCACCTGGAACATTCCTTCTAAAAGTACACCTGAGCAATGTGCCTGGGTGCCACTTTCAAGCTCTGAGAGCACTGTATGCTTGGCTCATTTTCAACATGCAATCTATACTGAAAGGCAAGCCTGTAGGAGTACATGGGGTCTCCTGGAGAGAAAGGGAAATCGTTGCCCTACTCTCAGTCTTGGGTGAAAAGAAGCTTCAGGGTGCTTCTCATTACTGTACCTCAGGGCTTTTTTTCAGAGGGAAGGCGGTGGAACGGAGTTCCGGCACCTCTTGAAAATGGTCACATGGCTGGTGGCCCCGCCCCCTGATCTCCAGACAGAGGGGAGTTTAGATTGCCCTCTGCGCCGCTGAAGCGGCGCAGAGGGCAATCTAAACTCCCCTCTGTCTGGAGATCAGGGGGCGGGGCCACCAGCCATGTGACCATTTTCGCCAAGGCCAATTTAAACTTTAAAAAACTCCCCCCTTGTTCCAGCTGACTCAAAGTGACGTCATTGTGCGGTCCTGAGTTCCACCACCTCTTTTCCCAGAAATGTCCTGCCCAGCCTGCCCTCCACAGAAACCAACTAATGGGACACCTGCCAGCAAAGGCTAAGCTGTCTTATAATCTATTCAAAAGTTCACAATTAACAATTCATAAATCGCTACAAAAGCATTTCTTGGCATTAATGATAATTTACGGGGGGGGGGGTCAGGTGATTCTTAAGCAGAATTTGCCTCAATATTAACCATTCCCCCCCCCACACACACACACTTTCTGTGAATGAAATTTGTGGCCATAACCAGTATAAACACAGCAAAGTTGTTTATTAATGAACAGAATGGGACAGCAAAAGTGTCAGGATACTTTGAACGACCAAAACAATAACCTCCTAAATCAACATCCCCTTAGATCCAAGCTACAAGTGACCAATTACACTTGCCTGGCAAGTGAACAGACTCACTACGTGATCACGTGGAGCGCAAGTGGCGCGCAAGTGAACAAGGAGGAATACACGTGAGTCTGTTCACTTGCCATTCAAGTGTCATTCACCACTTCTAGCTTGGCCCTCAATGATACACCACAGGCCCAAAGGGAGCATGTTCAATGTATCATTCCCTCACAACAGCACCATAGCACAAGGGCAAAAAAAACCTGGCGAGGAGGAGGAATCACTACAAACTGAATAATCTGAAGAAAAAGACAGGGGGGGACACATAGGGAAACTCCACATAAAACCCAAAGTGTGGAACAATCCCCCCAATCATGGTGCAATTGGAGGAACCAATTGCAAGAAAAAAGATCAGGGCTACTGTCTGGAAGCTCCCAATAAGTAAATCAATATTCTTATTTGGTTATTAGGCACATTTATATTTTAACAGAGCTTCAACAGACCTGTCAATCAATGCTCTTTAAGTTATCATGTGCTTATCCGTCTTCCTTGGGAAACGGTTGACTACAATTTGAGCCACTCCCAGCTCCAAGTTGGGAAATACCTGGAGATCTGAGGGGTGAAACCTGGAGAAAGTGGGGTTTGGGGAGGGAAAGGACCTTGGCATGGCAGAATTCCATAGAGTCCACCCCCCAAAGTAGCCATTTTCTCCAGGGGAACTGATCTCTGTGGCCTGGAGACCAGTTGTAATTCCGGGAGATCTCCAGCCACTACCTGGAGGCTGGCAACCCTAGCCACTACCTGATTTTAAAGCCAATTCTCACTCAAACAGAATGTTAAAGATGCACTTTTTAAAGAGGGCTCAGCTTACCTCAGATTTCACCTCACACTTGGGCTGTTCAATTGGTCTGAAACGACAGCCCTTGAAACTCAGAAGGCGAGGCCTGTTCACTGCATGCAACTGTTGAACCAAACACCCTTTCCCATTCCTCCCACTACAGAAATTGTACAAAGGTTCTGGATAGCCTGGAAAAGCACCAGGTTATGTACCAAGCAAAAGGCAAAGTCCAAAGTACTGGATGGTATCTGTGCACAGGCAGCCATTCTGGATTTGGCCCAGCAGTCTCCCTCCCCAGTCCTGAGGATAATAGCCATGGAGTCAGCTGAGCTGACTCCTTGGCATCGCCTCCAGGGCCCTCACCCACAGCAATTGCTCCCATTATGCTCAAATAATTAGCATTATGCCCTTGCAATATCTCCCCTAAAAATGCATTTTTATTTCATGCAAGGGAAATTGAAAAAAGCAAAGCAAAATGAAAATTGTCCGGGGTCTGCAGGCCAGCCCCTGGACTTGCCGAGAGGAGAGGGGAGGAGACAGCCAGGAGACAGCCGCCCAGCTGCCCCAGCAGACCCCCAGGGCCTGGACCTACCTACTCAAAAGGAAGGGAGAGAAGCTCCCAAGCCCCAGAGGGCTAGAAGGGGCAGGTGGAGGCCAGCTAGCCCCACCCTCCAGTGGGAGGATAGGGGGCCAAGCAGGGAGAGTGGGGTCAACCCTGAGGGAGTCAGAGCAGAGGGAGAGAGCAAAGGCAGTGCAGACAGGGCCCCAGCAGCTATCCAAATGGAGGCCTTACCAGCCAGGGAGGAGAAGCAGCCACAGCAGCTCAGAGCCACGCCCCAGCCTATAGCCCAGCTAGAAGGCAATAACCTGGCTCAGGGGATGCCAGGAGCAAAGCAACTCCAGGTGGAGCTGCCTGAGGCATTCTGTTGGAGAAGCTGGGCAGCCAGCCAAGGGGCCACAGCTGGGCCTGCCTTCAGCAATCAGCTCAGCCAGAGAGGCTTAACAGCCAGCCAACGAGACACAGCTGTAGCAGGCCAATGCAGCCAAATCAGCTACCCCAGCTGCAACTGCTTGAGGCAGCCCAGGACAATGCTGGAAGGCAAAGGAGGGGTGTGGCCTGGCAGGTGGAGCCTGGGATGAGGAGTAGGATATAAGGAAAGTCCACCCACAGGGTGTGGTGGGTTGTGTAGGAGTGATGGAGTGGAGTTGGAGCACAGTGAGGAGAGGCAAGGACTGGATCAGGTTGAGCAGGCCAGCGAGTGGACTGAGAGGGAGACTGGGTGATGTATACTGCCCCTCCTTCCACAGGTCCTGCAGCATCCCTGACACACCTTTGATGTCAGGGCCGGGCATGCTGGCGCCCCGCCCAGTGGCAGCAGCAGCAGCAAGCCCTGACAAAAATATCCCAAAACAAGGGAAGACTGCATGGACAAGTACTTAAGAGATAACTACTGTGATGATTGCTTTCACAGTAGGTATTGAATTGCTCACTACCATCATTCATTCACTCAGATAAACCAGACAAAATCTTTGCTAACCTGTTGCATTCCAGAGTTTTCCCTTACTACATGCCTCTCTTTTACAGATGTGATTTGTGGCAGTTTTCTAAAAACATGACAGCAGCATCTGACAGGTCAATGTAGACAGTCAAAGTGCCTCTGAACTTTCTCAGAGTTACCTGTCCATGACATTCCTGAACCAATCATTAGTGAAAAGTTGTTTCTTAGGGTAGGGTTAACCATTAATGTATATTGGTATCATATTTTAATCATATGTTGATTTTGTACTTTTGGATCATGATTTGGGGTGGTGTGCTTCCCTGCTTCTGTGTTGTGCTGGTCTTTGACTGTAACAATAAAACCTTAGGGTAGGGGGATATTAAGTGTGGTTTTTGTCTTTGTAGTCATTATTTCTAAATTTAATTTTTATCATGCAATTTTATAATTGGAAAATTACAACAATAAAAGTATTTTTTTTTAAAAAAGAGCAAAGGCTTGAATTGTAAAGAGAGCAAGAGATTTTTAACCTCTCCAGTTGCACGAGATACCCAGGAGATATGACTTCTTCATCTGCAGAGCGAGTATGTCCAGAACCAGCTCCCTTCATCATAGGAGGATGTTTGGCTTAGAACATGCCCCCATTTGGTGGAACTTCTCAATGTTTCATGATCTGCCCTTCCCCTGTGTCAGCTATTTTGTGATTGATCTCATTATTTTTGCAGTCTTTTAAGTTGGTGACCACTATTCTTTCTCAAAATTCCTGACGTATCTGCAGGCTCAACAAGGTTGAGGATCCCCAGTCCCAGCTCAAACCCATCCAACGTATCATCAGTGATCTACAACCCATCCTGGAAAATGATGCCTCTCTCCCACAAGTCCTGGGTGGAAGACTTCTCCTTGCCTACAGACAGCCCCCCAACCTGAAACGACTTTTCACTAACAACCATGAATCGGCCAGCAGAGTCACCAGCACAGGTACCAGACCCTGCAACAGACCCAGATGCCAACTCTGCCCTCATATCTACCCAGGTAATACGATTACAGGACCCAGTGGCATCAACTACACTGTCTCTGGCTCTTACAACTGCTCATCCTCCAACGTGATATATGCCCTCATGTGCCAACAATGTCTATCTGCTCTGTATATTGGACAAACCAGCCAACTTCTGCACAAAAGAATAAATGGACACAAATCTGACATTAGAAATGGCAACATCCAGAAACCAGAGGGAGAACAATCTACCAGGACATTCCATCAAGGACTTAAAGGTCGCTGTAGTTCAACAGAAACCTGTCAAAAACAAAATCCAACGGGAAGCTGCTGAATTGGAATTCATATGTAAATTTGACTCAGTCAGACTTGGATTGAATAGAGACTATGAGTGGTTATCTCATTATCAGAAGTAACTGATTTCATTATCAGATGCAAACTGATCTCATTATCAGAAACAAACTGATTGGCATCTACTCCCCCCTCTCCTCACCACCTATATATATCTGGCCAGTTTCTTCATACTATCCATGCATCTGACGAAGAGAGCTGTGGTTCTCGAAAGCTTATACTACAGTAAAGTTGATTAGTCTTTAAGGTGTTACCATTCTCTTTACCAATCTAAACCATAATCAAAAAACAATTGGGGGGGGGGGGGCGTGGCATCGGAGTTGTTGGAGATGGATGTTTGTTGAGTGATCTCCATCTCTCCCAAGCCCAAAGTTCAGAAAATAGCACTATAACTTCCCTGTTACTATCCCTAACATGGGTAAACAAAATAACAGCAAAAAAAAAAAGATATTTTCTAAAGCTGTAAAAAGACCTTCAGGATTTTTTTCCTTCACTGAGTCAAATCACGCTGCAAGAAAAGAACACGACAGACAATCCAATATGGTGGATGAGCAAAAAAATGACGCAATTTCAGCAAATGAATTTGAGCCTACTTTATCTTTACAACTTGCAAAGTTAGAATGTAATATCTTAAACTGAATGGCATTATTGTTACAACCAATTGCAGCTCAACTAGCAGAAATGAAAACGGACTTAAACAAAACAGATCAAAAAGCCGAAAAAGCTTTAGATCTCGGAATCGCAGCGCAAAGCGATGTGCAAGACTTTCAAACAGCAAATAATATCCTTCAAGAAAGAATTCTAAAATTAGAAATCATGGCCAGACAATGAAATATTACATTTAGAGGCCTGGATTAATCATTAACAAAACAAGATCTTTCATCATTATTGGTATCATCATGGCTAGCAAAATCCCTTCATTTGGAAGATGGAATGGCTTTGGAAATATCAAAAGCTTATTGCATGGGATCAAACAAACAACGAAACTGTCCAAGAGACATCCTAGCAGAATTTCCGGGTCAAAGAATTCGAAAGAGAATACTTGATGAAGCTAGAAGGCTCGATTTTATTCAAAAACACTCCCATCCTCGTATTTACAGACTTACTCAGTAAGGTCAGTAAAAGAAAAGAACTCAAGACAACAATAGAGGTTCTGAAACAAGCAAATATTCACTATAGATGGGTAACCTCTATAAAACTTCTTGTGTTTCATCAAAGTAAATACTACATTGCCACTGATTCGAAATCAGGATTGGCCCTTTTGCAGAATATCAACTTAGAAGCACCAAAGAACTGTGATAAGAATCCACAAAAAAGGAAAATGTCTCAAGCGCCTTCCCCATACAAAGGAAGCAAGATTCCTGTTTGCTCCAATTAAGGAAAACCAGATGACTATACCTTCTCAGTAACAGATTTACCTACGTTATAAAATGAAGCACATTATTAAGCAACATTATAGGGGCTTGGGGTCCGGAGAGAACGGACCTCCCAATGTTTGCTCCTCTATTTTGTTTTTTTATAGCTCTTTAGTACTGGGTTAGAACCAGTAACAGGTGTGTAAAAATCAACACACCAGTTATAGTGAGCTGTAATATTCAATTGTGTTATATTCTGTTAGCTTTAATAGAAGGGGAGAGAGTAAAGGTTTATAAGGGGAAGCACTTGTAAATCCTAAAAAACAAAATAAAAGAGGGAAGTGGGAGATAAGGGGAAAGGGAAAGGGGGGAGGTGAGTGAACAAATAAGCGCTTTTAGAAGCATCTATGGCAACTTAAACAACAGTATCTTCATCAGCTTCTGTATGGCCATTGCGAGTAGGAAAGCATGAGGTATTTAACAACTGTTTAACCATTTCAGTCTCACAGAGGGAAAAGGTGGTGAGGGGGGGGGCTATGGGGGTTATGGGAGAAAATAAGGGGGGAATCTTTATTCTATATATAACTAAAGTAGTTGATAATAGCTAAATGTTGGTAAATAGTAAAACAAATACTTATTAAAAGCTTGTCACATTTCTACTAGCAGTTATATATCAAAACAATCTTAACCTATAAATAAAAATAGGCAAAAAAAGAGCAATGTACATAGTTATCTTAATATATAATAATTTGTGGAATGTATCTTTTAAATTGTTTTATTATCTTTATTGTAGCTCTACTGTATGTGCTTATCGAAATTCTTTTTAAAAAAAAGCAATTATGAGACCAGCCCAAGTGAATATAACCACTCCCTGAGATTATTCTGTTATTGATACACTATGTTTATTTTCGGACTCTATTGCTGACTAGGGGCGTCTCCGCTATATTGGAAACATTTGCCCCCTGCATGTGAATGTGCGTTTGGACTTCTGTCCTTTGATCTACATGGACTTACTGGCCGTTGCTTGAATCACACAGTAACTATTTTTGTATATATTTTTGTATAGGGAATTACCTTTTCCCAGGGCTTTTGTTCTGGGAAAAGAGGTGGCGGAACTCAGTGAGTTGCCCTTAGAGAAAATGGTCACATGGCTGGTGGCCCCCCGCCCTGATCTCCAGACAGGGGGGAGTTTAGATTGCCCTCCGCGCTGCTGAGCAGCATGAAGAGCAATCTCAACTCCCCTCTGTCTGGAGATCAGGGGGCGGGGCCACCAGCCATGTGACCATTTTCAAGAGGTTCCGGAACTCTGTTCCACCGCGTTCCCGCTGAAAAAAAGCCCTGCCTTTTCCTAGAGCTATTTATTGTTCTAAGTGTATATTTATTATTAAATGTGGAGAACTGTTGGAAGACATTATTTATTGGACTGTATTTATTAATTGAATTGTATTTATTAAGAAATTTAGCACTTGAACACTTTGTACTTTATTCTTTATTCATAAAAATTTATTTAGTATACATTGTATATAGTCTTTTCTGTATTTTCCGGAACTGTGGGTTTCCACTCCTGGTATAGCCCCTTGGTGGGAGCAAGGGATCTCCAGCTTCCAGTGTCTGCCCCCCACCCCAGACTAGGGTTGCCAGCTCCAAGTTGGGAAATTCCTGGAGATCTGGGGGGGGGGGTGAAACCTGGAGAAGGTGGGGTTTGGGGAGGGAAAAGACCATGGCATGGCATAATTCTATAGAGTCCACCCCCAAAAGTAGCCATTTTCTCCAGGTGAACTGATCTCTGTGGCCTGGAGACCCGTTGTAATTCCGGGAGATCTCCAGCCACTACCTGGAGGTTGGCAACCCTACCCCAGACCTGTCACCTGGCTGGTGGGAGAATGGGACTCACCGGGGCTCTCCCCTATCACTGCACAACAGCATCACTCCCAGGAGTGATGGTACCCGCGCAGGTGGGCTCCTGGGGCCTACATGATGACATCTCTTCCGAAGTGACTCCATCATCACGCTGTGCAAGGAGCACATGCCAGCTTTGCACACACGCAAGGACTCTCAAAAGGTGAGTGCCACGTCCTCCCCTCCCTAAGGGGACCTGGCAATTCTAGAAACACGCTCCCCCCCCCCCTTAACTGAACATCCAGCTTGATAAAGAGTTTGGGGAAATTATAATGTGTGCTCTACAATTATGTGAGATGTTAGCTATTCCTAATCAAAAGTTGTTCCACTATTGTTGTTTCTGGTCTTTTCATATCAACCCACTCAGCCATCTATTATCTTTGGCCACGTGTATGCAGGGAGAGAGTCGGGGGGGGGGGGGCGCTAACTGGGAGCTGGAAGACCCAGATTGAAATCCCCACCACGCCATGTGCACTGGGTGACCTTGGACTAGTTAGTCTCTCTTTCAGCCTAACCTACCTCACAGGGTTATTGTAAGGCTAAAATGGAGGAGGGGAGAACCCTGTAGGCCGTATAGGGGTAGGATAAAAATGTACTAGACAGAAGATATTCTTCTGTACCACTAGTGTTGCCAGCCTCCAGGTAGTGGCTGGAGATCTCCCGGAATTACAACTGGTCTCCGGGCCACAGAGATCAGTTCCCCTTGAGAAAATGGCTACTTTGAGGGGTGGACTCTATGGAATTATGCCACGCCAAGGTCCTTCCCCCCCACCCCCACTTTCTCCAGGTCTCTCCAGGTTTCACTCTCCAGATCTTCAGGAATTTCCCAACTTGGAGCTGGCAACCCTACGTACCACACACACACACAGGGACCACCCCTACTGAGTAACCACAGTTTATCTCCCACCTCCCAATTGGGGGGGGGCATTAGGAATGTCATCCCAAATTGAGAAATTCTTGGAGATTTGGAGAGTGGAACCTGGGGAAGTCAGGGTTTGAGAAGGGGAAGAATTTCAGTAGGATATAATGCCATAAAGTCCACCCTCCAAAGCAGGCATTTCCTCCCGGGGAGCTGATCTGTGTAGCGTGGAAATCAGCTGTAATTCCGGGAGAACTACAGGCCTCACCTGGAGGTTGGCAACCCGCCCACATCTTCCACCCGCACTGCGCTTTGTATGGGCGAATAGGAATGGGGGCGGGGGGAGATTTCCAGCTAGAAAAGTAAAAGGAATCCACCAGAGGGAGTCCGAGGACGCGCTGAAACGAAGGCCTTTCCTCGCCAGAACTACAGTTCCCATAAACCCCTGAGCCCATGATGTCACGAAAGGCGCGGCCTCTCTTGATTGGCTACCGGTGAGAAACGAAACTGGTTTCTCCCGCGTTTTCTTCCCTTCGCTCTTTTCGGCATGGCAGAATTTGAACCTGGCTCTTTGCCCGACCTGCTGCCCCTCTATTACCGCCGCGTCTTCCCCTTCGGCCCCTTTGGGCGGTGGCTGCGCTATGGTGACGGTGAGATGTGGGGCTGGGATATTTGGGGTCCTGGTGCTTGGGGGGCGTGGGGAGATAGAGGGAAGTTAGAAAACCAGCGGGGTGCATGGGGAGGGGAGGGGTCAGTGCAGCTCTTAATGTTTAGGTCGGCTCCAAAAACAGTTTCCTGTATGGAGAGCACCTCTGAGCATATCCAGAGTTTCCTTTACTCAGTATTGAAGAAATATGAGATGTGGAGAAAAGGGCTTTCGGGGTGGCGAGTGGGATACCTTGGAGCATTCTCATGGAGGTAACAGGGTATGATTCAGCACATTTTAATCTTGAGTACCTTAGCGGCCCCCTTCGCAACATCATCTTTGAATGGAACTCCCCCCCCCCCCCCGCCCACACCTGCAAGAAAAACAGCGTTGGAGATAAAGCAGCTTTATGTAGGTCTATTTACGATATCTGCATAGGATGCAGAAATCACAGGCATGCTTCCAGTCCAATGAGACCCATGCGCCTGGTGGCAGTCAGCCAATTCCTGCGTATTAGGTTTGATGCCTCTCTGCTCTGTGACACTTTTTAAGGTTCTGGGGGAGAAGTCTGAATTGTTGATCTTATGGGCAGGATAAAACAACTCTGCTAGCTATCAGAAGGGGTTTCCTAAAATCCCGCGTGCTCCTCCAAGCATCTGGATGCTGCCCTAAGATTTGTAGCTCACCCCCCTCTCCAATCCGTGTGCCTGGTTAATAATATCCAGTGTTACTGAAAAGCCACTGGATTAAAAGAAATTTGAGGTCACCTCGTTAAGTTGACACCAGTAGGTCCCAGGCACACACAAGACAATATTTCTTTAAACAATAGCAATGACCTTACGGAATTCAGTACCACAAAGTGGGGAAACGGCTATCAGCTTAGGGCACTTCTAAACAAGAGCTAGACTGATCCACAGAGGAAGTTCTATCGATGTCTATGAGCCATGAAACCCAAATGGTTCCTTCACATACATTGGAAATGTGCATTAAGTATCAGATGCTCAGCAAAATTATTATATGCTTCCTGAAGGCATTTGACAGATTGCTGTCAGAAACAGAATGCTAGACCGGTTGGACTTTTGTGTGATCTAGCAAAGTATTTGTTCCTGATGAGCAGGGCTTTTTTTCTGGGAAAAGAGGTGGTGGAACTCAAGACCACACAATGACATCACTTTGGGTCAGCTGGAACAAGGGGGGAGTTTTTTAAAATTTAAATTGCCCTTGGCAAAAATGGTCACATGGCCGGTGGCCTCGCCCCCTGATCTCCAGACAGAGGGGAGTTTAGATTGCGGAGGGCAATCTAAACTCCCCTCTGTCTGGAGATCAGGGGGCGGGGCCACCAGCCATGTGACCATTTTCAAGAGGTGCCAGAACTCCATTCCACCACGTTCCTGCTGAAAAAAAGCCCTGCTGATGAGGATGTCATTAAATAGTATTTTGCGCTATGTAGTACCTTTAATATGTCTTTTCACATATATTTCTTGTTGCAGTCCTTTAAAATAACTCTAAAAAGCGATCAGTATTATTACCCCTAAATTGTAATTGAAGCTGATAGTAGCGTGCTTATGGCAGCTGTAGGCAATCCCCGGCGTGGATGCTGACAGAAACAAACCAGACCATTTTGCTTGGCACCCGGAGCCAGGTCTTTGCCCAAGCAGTCACGGTGCTGGCAGCACTGCTAGAGCCATTGGTGTGGGCAAAGGTTTGGCTTATGTCTATCACCGCTTTGCCGATCTGTCAGCCATCAGCCCAATCTCTGAGATGTTGGCAGCACTACTGGAGTTTGGCTTGCTCCAGAAGTATCTGTTCAGGTACAACCCTCTTCTCAAGCAACTCCCCAACTTACGTTGGCCAGCATGGCAACATATTCCCAGGTAGACAGTGCTTTCCAGCGCTTGGGCCAAAAAGGTTGCTTATCTCTGGCTTGTGAGTTTATGGCAGAAGCAAGGATCAAACTTGCAACTTCCTGAGTTGTAATTCTGTCCCTTAGCCTCTATGTTCAGTATAACTAGGATGTGATTTTTTTTGCTTTCTGTTGCAGTATCCAAGAATTACTTTCAGCGGCGGGAGTTCTCGTTCACGCTGCATGATGATATTTATGTCCGTTACCAGTCTTTCAACACTCCCCAAGAACTGGAAAAAGAGATCCAGAAAACATGTCCTTACAAAATTGACATTGGGGCCGTATATTCACACAGGGTATGGAGTGCTGCAGGACAATAGAGCTCATGCATTAGAACAGGGGTGGGCAATTGTTTTGGCTCGGGGGCCACTTTGTGGGAGCGGAGGTTAGCGGAGGGCCACACCTTTTAAAATGATTGCATTCATTAGTTAACTTTGCATTTCAGAAAAGGTATAAATTGTATCATAAAAATCAATAAATATAAATTAAATTAAATAATGGTAGTTTTATTCAATTTATTTATTGTGCTAATTTCATATCATCTATAGCTGCAAGCACATTTAATTTTAGAAGGAAATCTCGGTTCAAGGTGGATTTTTCTGACTGTCTTGGCGGGCCACAAAAAACTCTGTAGCGGGCCGCATGTGGCCCACGGGCCGCAATTTGCCCACCCCTGCATTAGAAGAAATCTTTGACATATATCTGCTCTGTCCCCTTTCTTCAAGTGAGATGAATGTCATTTTAAAAACAGTTCTGTATGGATTTCACGTTGCACTTTATAGAATGAAAAACTGGGGACCTATAAGGACGTGCAGGTGGCATCTCACTTTTCCTCCCCTACTATTTCTTCTTTCCTGGCAGTCCCCATGCTTCTTTACCTACTTCTTTTTCTCCTTCTCATTCACCAGCCAACCTACCTTTATCTGCCCCCTGTGTTCAGTTTTCTCTTCCTTCTTCTCAAGAAAAGTCAGGACTAGCTGGGTGATGGCTGTCATGCCAGGTCCAGTGGCATGGGTACTTAGTCTCCAGTGGTTGCTGCCAAACCTGCCCCCAGCAAGCCCTCCTCCATTAGAGGACATAATAGGGGAAGGGGATGGAACCCCTTCCAGATCTGTTTTGGCATCCAAGTCCTGCTTCCGCTATCTCACCCACCACCTCTATCATTTTGCTTTACAAAAAACAAGGTTTGGAAGGCTCAACAACAGGGCTTTTTTTCAGGGGGAACGCGGGGGAACGGAGTTCCAGAACCTCTTGAAAATGGTCACATGGTTGGTGGCCCCACCCCCTGATCTCCAGACAGAGGGGAGTTTAGATTGCCCTCTGCACCACCATTTTCTCCGAGGGCAACCCACTGAGTTCCACCACCTCTTTTCCCAGAAAAAAAGCCCTGGTCAACAATATTGTTGCTTAGCAACCTCCAAAATAGTGACTGCTCAGTGGGTATTCTTTTCTTAAAGCTAGGGGCATTGGTTCTATTATTTGGGGGTGTTTTAAGCCCCCAGTGATTTTTTTTAAGAGTTCAGATTTCTCTGCAAACGTGGGACCGCCTTCAGGTTTGTAGAGAAATTCCCCATTTTGCAGTTCTGATCATCCAAACTATGGCCCAGTTCAGAATTAGATATATGAAGTGGTAGACAGTACCTTGAAACATTAGAAATTTGTCACACAAACTATTATTCCCATTTTACAGCTTAGAGGAATAGAGTCTGTCAGTTTTCTCGACTGTTGGTTTACTGGGGAGGTATTGAGCAGAGAGTGCTATTCTCATTGGTTTCTCCAGGCTAAAATGACAGATTTCCAGAACTTTTAAAAAACCTTCTTGAAGGGCTGCCCATTTGAATTAATATTAAAAATACTCAGGTCATTGACAGCTCAAGTACAGTGAAATATAACCAAATTACGG
This sequence comes from Eublepharis macularius, assembly GCF_028583425.1. Classification (NCBI taxonomy): domain Eukaryota; kingdom Metazoa; phylum Chordata; class Lepidosauria; order Squamata; family Eublepharidae; genus Eublepharis; species Eublepharis macularius. The sequence continues at coordinate 12,706,031 of NC_072793.1, read as the reverse complement.
TCAAGTCTTGTTACTGTTGTGAAACAACAACACTGAAATCTAGACCGTGGTCATCAACGGTTATTTATTAGGTGATATCCTTTCTGATTTTCTTTGCAGCCTATCCAGCACAACACGGTACACATGGGAGCCTTCCATGCCCAGGAAAAGGAACTCGTGTTTGACATAGACATGACAGATTACGATGATGTCAGACGATGCTGCAGGTATTTTTATTTGTTTTCTAGGTTAGTGATGCAGAGGTAGGCAGCCTGCATGGTAAGGTATCATGACTGTGACAGATAGCTGAAAAGGGAGGTGTGTAGAGTGTTGACCAGTCCTCCTCAGCGCTTTCTGGGCTTCAGAAGGCATTATTATGTTTTGGTGTCTTGCAGCACTAGAGGACTAGCAACTTGTTTTTGATTTTAATTATTAAATTGTGTGCTTTATTGTTTCATATGGGTTGTTTCTGATACCCAGGGCTTTTTCAGCTGGAACGCGGTGGAATGGAGTTCTGGCACCTCTTGAAAATGGTCACATAGCCAGTGGCCCCGTCTCCTGATCTCCAGACAGAGGGGAGTTTAGATTGCCCTCCGCGCCAGCAGCGCGGAGGGCAATCTAAACTCCCCTCTGTCTGGAGATCAGGGGGCGGGGCCACCAGCCATATGACCATTTTCGCCAAGGGTGATTTAAACTTTAACCCCCCCCCCCTCCTGTTCCAGCTGACCCAAAGTGACATCATTGTGTGGTCCTGGGAGCATGCTCGCACTTTGTGCATGCACATGTGGTACCAGGGGCACCACCTCCCTCCAAGAGTTGCCCCTGTGCCGGCAACCCACTGAGTTCCACCACCTCTTTTCCCAGAAAAAAGCCCTGCTTAAATCTGTGTACCTTGTAGGTCAGTCCCAGTTATGTGACTTGGTTCCAGAGCAACAAAAATGCTGGCAGGAATATTTTGGAATGGCATGGAAGTAGCCCAAGAGGTGGGATGCTGCACAGCAACGCAGGCCATCTCCTGAGCGGATGCAGTTTCAAAAAGCCACCGTGCCACTCTTTATCCACGTGAGACAACCTCCCCCCCCCCCTCACACGCTGAGGTTTTGGGGGGGGGGGGGTCCCAGATCAAACCGTCTTGTAAAGAGCCTAAATTCACAACTGGGACAAAGCCCTGGGACTGTGGAACAGCCTCCCTTTTGAGGGTCGTGTGTGCCCCGTTGTGCTCCATCATCTGATAGGTGAAAAGGGAGAGGAGCTTGCATTGTTGCTCCCATCTTTAATTTAGCACGGCTTCTGTTTTCCCCACCTGCCTTACTAGCAGGGCTTTTGGGGGGAGGAAAAGAGGTGGTAGAACTCAGTGGGTTGCCATCGGCAAAAATGGTCACATGGCCAGTGGCCCCGCCCCCTGATCTCCAGACAGAGGGCAATCTGAACTCCCCTCTGGAGATCAGGGGGCGGGGCCACTGGCCATGTGACCATTTTCAAGAGGTACCAGAACTCTGTTCCACGGTGTTCCAGCTGAAAAAAAGCCCTGCTTGCTAGGTTTGTTTTGCTGTTTTTTAGGTCTGTTCCATTTCAGGAAGACTTAGTTGTCTTTGGTAAGTTGCCTCGAATGATGGGACAATTAGGAGAGCAATCTTTATGTGATAACTAAATGGAGCGGTACTTAACTGTTTTCATTCTTGCTCTCTCCAGCTCTGCTGAGATCTGCTCCAAATGCTGGACTCTCATGACCATAGCCATCCGCATTATAGACAGGGCACTTGTGGGTAAGTGGCGTGGGGCTGTTTGCTGTTTGTTTCAGCAAAGCTTCTGCTGGAGATTTACCAAAACCAGAACCTGAGTGTCAACTAGAATCTGTCTGCCTACATTTGTACCTTTTCTCCAAGGAAGCTCAGAACTACATCAATGCCTTTCCCTCCTCTTTTTCATCCTCCCAACAGCCTTGTGAGGTAGATGACAGTCAAGTGGCAATTAGAACTAGAGATGGGCACGAACTGGGAAAAAACCTGAACCATGTGGTTCATGGTTCATCAAATTTTACGAACCTGCCCCTGGTTCGTGAACTGGTTCGTGAAAACGGCACATCCAGGTCAGAAAATAATCACTTCCGGGCCAGCGGAAGATCACTTCTGGGTCAGCATAAGGAAGTCCATCCCCTGTTGCCTAGGAAACTGATTGATTGGCACCAGGCTGTCTGCAGTGACAAACCAAAAAACAAACCAGCCTAAAGTTCATGGTGATTCGTCAGAAATGGGATCTGACGAACCAGCCTGGTTCGTGCTTAATTTTGGTTCGTATTTCGGTTCGTGCCCATCTCTTAATTAGAACCCAGATCTTCTTGGTTCTACATCATAACCAGGGCTTTTTTTTCAGGGAGAACGCGGGGGAACAGAGTTCCGGAACCTCTTGAAAACAGTCACATGGCTGGTGGCCCTGCCCCCTGATCTCCAGACAGAGGGGAGTTTAGATTGGGAAGGCAGTCTAAACTCCCCTCTGTCGGGAGATCAGGGGGCAGGGCCACCAGCCATGTGACCATTTTCTCCAAGGGCAAACCACTGAGTTCCACCACCTCTTTTCCCAGAAAAAAAACCCTCGATCATAACTATTATACCACACTGTTTCCCAGCATGGTGTGGGAGTGTTTTCATTATTTATTATTCAGAGCCATCCATGTGTCGTGATGATTTGTGATGCAGTTGTTACGTAATGGAAAAGGGCATAAAAGAAGAGGCATGTAAAGGAAAACATTAAAAATGGGACCCAACGGATGCTGCTTTCTGTAGTTCCACAAAGTTGTGGTTGTGTATAGAAAAGGAGGTGTAAGGCTCATTTTGCTTAGTTACCAGATCACATTTCTTGGAGGGCACCTATCCCATCTCTCTTGTCTACAGTCTCTTGTCCTTAATCTGGGGTAGATGTGTATCCAGCCCAGCCTACTTTTATAATCTTCCTTCCTATTATGTGGGCTCCCTGGCTCCCTTTTATACCTCCTTCAGCTTTGTTATCATTATCAGGCCATTTGGCCTAAGCTTCTTTCTGTAAACCTGTGCGATACTGTGGCTAGAATGGGTTCAAATGTGTCATAAAGGTTGCTGGATGAATTTGGGCTAGTTGTGCACACTCAACCTGACCTACCTGAAAGGGTTGTTGTGGGGATAAAAAAGTGAGAGGAGCCATAAATGCTGTCCTGAATCCTTCGGAGAAGGGTTGGCCCTGAGCCTGCTGGTGCGGGGAGGGTGGAATACAAATCGAATAAAATAAGTAAATAAATATATAATAAATTTAGAGATAGACAGCAGTAGATTGCTGCCGCTTACTATTTTGTATCTGTTGATAGGACATGACAAAATATTTTGTTATTTTATGTTATAGTTAAACATTCTTTTTAGTATTTATTAGTTGTTGATACTGATTTTCCTATGTGTATTATTATTAACAGGGCTTTTTTTCAGGGGGAACATGGGGGAACGGAGTTCCGGAACCTCTTGAAAATGGTCACATGGCTGGTGGCCCCGCCCCCTGATCTCCAGACAGAGGGGAGTTTAGATTGGGAAGGCAGTCTAAACTCCCCTCTGTCGGGAGATCAGGGGGCAGGGCCACCAGCCATGTGACCATTTTCTCCAAGGGCAAACCACTGAGTTCACCTCTTTTCCCAGAAAAAAAACCCCCGATCATAACTATTATACCACACTGTTTCCCAGCATGGTGTGGGAGTGTTTTCATTATTTATTATTCAGAGCCATCCATGTGTCGTGATGATTTGTGATGCAGTTGTTACGTAATGGAAAAGGGCATAAAAGAAGAGGCATGTAAAGGAAAACATTAAAAATGGGACCCAACGGATGCTGCTTTCTGTAGTTCCACAAAGTTGTGGTTGTGTATAGAAAAGGAGGTGTAAGGCTCATTTTGCTTAGTTACCAGATCACATTTCTTGGAGGGCACCTATCCCATCTCTCTTGTCTACAGTCTCTTGTCCTTAATCTGGGGTAGATGTGTATCCAGCCCAGCCTACTTTTATAATCTTCCTTCCTATTATGTGGGCTCCCTGGCTCCCTTTTATACCTCCTTCAGCTTTGTTATCATTATCAGGCCAATTGGCCTAAGCTTCTTTCTGTAAACCTGTGCGATACTGTGGCTAGAATGGGTTCAAATGTGTCATAAAGTTTGCTGGATGAATTTGGGCTAGTTGTGCACACTCAACCTGACCTACCTGAAAGGGTTGTTGTGGGGATAAAAAAGTGAGAGGAGCCATAAATGCTGTCCTGAATCCTTCGGAGAAGGGTTGGCCCTGAGCCTGCTGGTGCGGGGAGGGTGGAATACAAATCGAATAAAATAAGTAAATAAATATATAATAAATTTAGAGATAGACAGCAGTAGATTGCTGCCGCTTACTATTTTGTATCTGTTGATAGGACATGACAAAATATTTTGTTATTTTATGTTATAGTTAAACATTCTTTTTAGTATTTATTAGTTGTTGATATTGATTTTCCTATGTGTATTATTATTAACAGGGCTTTTTTTCAGGGGGAACATGGGGGAACGGAGTTCCGGAACCTCTTGAAAATGGTCACATGGCTGGTGGCCCCGCCCCCTGATCTCCAGACAGAGGGGAGCTGAGATTGCCCTCCACGCCGCCAAGCGGCGCGGAGGGCAATCTCAACTCCCCTCTGTCTGGAGATCAGGGGGTGGGGCCACCAGCCATGTGACCATTTTCTCTGAGGGCAACCCACTGAGTTCCACCACCTCTTTCCCCAGAAAAAAAGCCCTGATTATTAATAATACCAGTAAAGGAGCTGGTGTAGTATTTGGTGATGAGTGAGAACTGAGAGCCAAGAGGTTGTTGGTTCCAATCTCCTCTTAACCATGACCTCAACTAGGTGGCCTTAAGTAAGTCCTAATTCTCTCAGCCTTGGCCCCACCCCACCCTTCTGCAATATGGCACTGATAATGCTAACCAACCTTAAAGGTTTTCTGTAAGGATTATTAAGAAAATGTGTGAAGTGCAGTGAAGACTCCTTGAGTACATGCTCACTGTTGTTTTCTGTTCTCCCTCCTGTCCCACCAGAGGATTTTGGAATCAAGCACCGACTCTGGGTATATTCAGGACGTAGAGGGGTGCATTGCTGGGTGTGTGACGATTTTGTCAGGAAGTGGTCTACGACTCTCCGCTCTGCAGCAGTGGAATATCTCACCCTGGTGAAGGTACGGTACTTTCAGGAAAGAAGGAGATGGAATTTGACTAGGGAGTTAATGTTCCACCGAATGTGGTGCTGATTGGTCATATCCAAACAGACGTTAGGAATGAATTCATTTCAGAGGGGAGCACGGTTGTTCTCCATAGAAGGGATCTTTGGATATCACAATAGGAAATTAGAACAGGAATTGATAACACTCAAGAAATAACAGTGCTTAAACAGTGCTTAAATAAGATTACATTTGTAACTTAGATTGTAACAATATCTATAATTGCAAACATAGGACTGTCCATTTTAATAGCCTTTCCTTTTCCAGAAATATACTGCCCTGGTCTCAAGTTACTAAATGAGTATTATAATTCAGAATCAGATTTCAGATTTATTACGGTCAAATGACCAGCAAGAAAAAGATCACATATACAAACCACAGTTCCTATCAACATAAAAAGAGAGAAAAGATTTAGTTAAAACTGTTACCATACTCTGCAGATAAATAATCCTAAAAAATAAAACTATCTTCAGTCTCTCTCTCTTAGAACAGGAATTTATCTTGCTACATTCATTGCTAGAGCTCATAAGAATAGTCGTGCTGGTCCAGACCAATAGCCCATCTAGTTCGGCTTCCTGTTTCTAACAAGTGCTACTCAGGTGCCGTAGGGAAGTCCACAAGATGGTAACAGCCTTTGCCTGCTGACGGCTCCCCAACATCTGACAATCAGAGGCATTTTCAGTCATTTTGCTAAGATGGATGATAGTTAACCATAGAACTATCTTCTAGTTTAAAAGCAGGTTGAGATTTTTAAGGATTGTACAGAAGAGCTACAAAACCTTGAAATGGCTGTTTGCATTAGCCCAAATCCACAGGTTGAGGATGGTCATATGCAGGGCTTTTTTTCAGCGGGAACGCAGCGGAACGGAGTTCCGGCACCTCTTGAAAATGGTCACATGGCCGGTGGCCCCGCCCCCTGATCTCCAGACAGAGGGGAGCTGGCACGGAGGGCAATCTCAACTCCCCTCTGTCTGGAGATCAGGGGGCGGGGCCACCAGCCATGTGACCATTTTCGCCGAGGGCGATTTAAACTTTAAAAAACTCCCCCCTTGTTCCAGCTGACCCAAAGTGACGTCAATGCGCGGTCCTGAGTTCCACCACCTCTTTTCCCAGAAAATACGCACGGACTCACTCAACAAAGTGTGAGTGAGTCTGTGTGTGGCATGAGCCCATCTTGCACCTGTCTGCAGCATGGAAGGTAGCCGTGTATTCTGGAGATGACTTCTTCAGAGCACTGTAAAAGGATATCTGTGCAGGTGTCTTTCCTCTCCTCTCTATACAAAACAGGAGAGTTTATGCCCTTTGTTTTGTAGCCTAGCCTGTCACAACCAAGTGAGAATGAAAGGAGGTTTCATTCAGTTTCCAAGCAGTTGGCATTGTCTGGTCAGCTGTGAATGCAACCGTTATACTAAGGTGACCAGATACTATGATAGGTAGAGCCCTTGTGCTTTTAATAGTCCCATAGAAGAAAGGATTTTGACAGGTGCATGGGTTAAAAAACAGTTTTTTAACTCCATTATTAAAGGTACAAGGGCTCTCTCCTTTGCATATAGCTGTTAATAATAGCAGTTATTAATAGCAGTTATTAATAGCAGTTAATAATAACAACAACAACAACATTTGATTTATATACCGCCCTTCAGGACAACTTAATGCCCACTCAGAACAGTTTACAAAATATGTTATTATTATCCCCACAACAACAATCACCCTGTGAGGTAGGTGAGGCTGAGAGAGGTCTGAGAGAGCTGTGACTAGCCCAAGGTCACCCAGCTGGCTCCAGGCGGAGGAATGGGGAATCAAACCCGGCTCTCCAGATTAGAGTCCTGCACTCTTAACCACTACGCCAAAGAAGGGAGGAGGGCTTTATGCCCAAATCTAAAAAAAATACAGGGAGGCAAAGCCAATAAGATGCAGCATTGTTAACAGAAAAGATCCCCGTGCGTTTCAAGCTTTACATGGAAATGTGCTCGACGGGCAGACTCATCGCATCTCCTTCTGTTGAGGGGTTATATCTCCAGACATGGCTGATGTTTCACCAGAAGATGCGAAAATGTTTTCCACCCTGTTGGAACAACTTCCTCTGATAAAGGTCTTGAACTGTGTTGGGAACTGGAACCTTTCTGTGACATAATGCTACATCTTAATAGTTTTGCCTTTGCATTTTTTTTCCTCATCCTGTGCCTTGGAAAAAGCCCACATCACCAAAATCCAAGGCCACCATATTGCCATTACCCGGGCCAGGCCTTGGCCTTGCTTTTAGCTATAGTGCTGTGGTGATAACTTGGCCCCTCCCCACTTCTCTGAGCCAATGGGAGTGAAGCCATGTTGATCTTGATGCTGAGTTCAGCTTCAGGTGCTCTAGAAAGAGGATCCTTGAGAGGAGGGGGGAAAGCGCAGGCAAGGCAAAAGAAAAGAAGATCCAACACTGTGCTCTCACTTTTTAAGAATCAGTGCTGTGCTGCCTGGAAACTTTATAAATTGAAATAATAGTAATAATAACTTGCAGCTCTGCATAGGAAAAACAGGCAGGAAATCCTCTGTTCACTTTTGCACATTTAAAAAAATTCTTTGTAGGGTGGCGAAGAGACCATCAAGAAAGTGACCCTCGCCGACTCCATTCACCCCTTCGTCAGGTCAGTTCATGAGACAATGGAAGACTGTGGGGCATGTGTGAGCTCAGGGCCGCAACCTCCGTTCTTTAAATTATGCTTGAGAAGCATGGTGCATTGTGGGTATCTGATGAAGAAAGGAGGCAAGTTGGTGCCACGGTTGTCGCTACTGGTGAGGTTAACGGGCAACTTTTTTCCCACAGAGTTGAACAGGAACAGCGTCTGCTTTCCAGAGAAAAGATTGATAGTTTGTAACACAGAAAGAGCTCTTTGGCTCCTCTTGGTGCCCCGAAAGGACATCTGTACTTAATGCAGTTTTTTAGGGGAGTTCTGTTTTTCACTTGCAGGTGAAAAGAGTATAGGTTAATAAAAAACCTTCCCCGTTCTCACTGAACTAAGAGAACAGCCTTTTGATTCCTTTTAGAAATCTGATTCCCCAGTACCGAGCAAGGGCAAATGAAATGCCAAGGAGGGAATTTCCGTGAGTGCAGCTTTTCTCGCCTCTCTGTCACAAGCAAATTTCCCTTTTCTGCAAAGAATTAAAAGTTCAGGAGTTCCAGGAGTGTTGCTGATGTTCTCCCTCTTATTTTTAGGGAATCACTAAACGTGGTGGAGGAATACTTCGAAGAGTATGCTCTTGTGGGTCAGGACATACTTGGAAACAAAGACAGCTATGATAAAGTGTTGGCTCTGGTCCCAGAAAATATCCTTTGGGGGTATTCTGAACGGTTAGGGGGGCACATGACTCGCTAGGGAGAATAGTTTTCCATTACTTGTTGGTGCCCTGCTCATAAATAGTCACGACACCTAAAAAAATTGGGCCTGGGGATGGGCACTTGAGTTGATGCCCCAGTCAGGAAGCAAGGACACTTCTCATGGCTCCTAGAAAAATCTTGCTGGCTCTTAATTTTTGGTTGAGACTCAAGATTTCTCAAGTGTGAAGCCTGATCTGAATATGAAGCAAAATGAAGTGGCAGAATCGAAAGGCAGTAGATTGGAATGTACCCAGGGCTGGCGCGCCCATTGAGGCCAGGTAGGCGGTGGCCTCAGCATGAGGGCACCGGAGGGGGTGTCGGGGGCAGAGGCGCGCACCGCGGAGCTGGCGTGGCTGGGCCGCAGCTGCTGCAGCCAGCCAGCCCTGTGCCGCCATCGCCGCCACACGCCCCCGGTCGGGCACAGCAGCCATGAGCCGCTGCCGGGGCAGAGCGTGGAGCAGCCTCTGCCCGCCACCCCAGCCATCCGCCGGCCAATGCCCCCGGCTTGTGCTGCATGATGATGTCATCACACAGTCTGTGGTGCACGTGTGTGGGAGGTGGGGTGGCCGCAGGCACCAGAAACCCTGGCGCCGGCAGTGAATATACCACTATGATCTTTTAAAGAAAAAATTCATAGACATTTTTTAAAACCCTAATATATATTGGGGAGATTCTAACCCAACCTGCTCCTTTTCTGTGCTGATTTTCTACTTGGGGGGATTTTACATAGGTGAGCATCTAAAGAATGTGACCCACCGCATGCAATCAGGTGATAGCCAATGTGAAATGGAATTTAGAGTGTCTGACGAGGATCTGGGAGGCCAAAGAATTCTTTTGTGCAAGCCCCCTTGAAATGAATTTGAGCTGAGCCTTGGGTATGTTGATGTGGGGCGGGGGGGTCAGCAAAGGAAACAGTGGAGGCCACATTAAACACCAGAGAGAAGGGCAAAGCCCAAAAAGATATGATAAAGCTTCTTATGAAAATCCCTTTCTTTCAAAGGTATGCTGTAAAAATCCCCAAAGAATTTGAAAAGTATTCCGTGGGGGTGTCTTTAAAAATGTGTACTATCAGAAAAAACATTACTGCTATATAAGAATGAGTAATATACTGCAAAAAAAACCCAAGCCCCACCTCATTTCCATCGTAATTAAACCTCAGCACATATTAAAAACTCTCTCAAATGTCTACCTTTGAAAACAGCAAACTTTATTTACAGAAAAGGGTGCATTAACAATTTATTTATTCAATTTATACCCCGCTCTTCCCACTAGCGGGTTCAGGGTGGCTTCCAACAAATATATTATTAAAAATACAATAAAACATTACAAATAGTATAAATATCAATATTGATACACAATTTTATATCAGCAGTATAAGAATCCAGGCGCCACCAAACAAATCTGACCACTACAGAGTCACCACAGCCACGAGTACTACCATGATGTAACTCCAAGGCGGCTGCTAAAGGAGGGTGTGGCGGTCAGAAGAGGGGACAAAAAGCTGACCCCTAGTCAAAGGCCCGGCGGAACAGCTCCGTCTTGTAGGCCCTGCGGAGCTGTAAAAGGTCCTGCAGGGCCCGGATCTCCATTGGGAGAACATTCCACCAGGCCGGGGCCAGGGCAGAAAAGGCCCTGGCCCTAGCTGAGGCCAGCCAAAAGTCCCTCGGTCCAGGGACCACCAGAAGTTGCAGAGTGCAAGGCCTTATGGGGGGCATAATGGGAGAGGTGGTCCCATAAGTATGCAGTCAACCAGTTACAGATCCACTTAATAGTAATAGGATCCAAACCACATTTTACCAACTTGTCGACAAGGATATTATGTGGAATATGTGTGCATATTATTTAAAAGCATTAACATGGAAACAATAGTACAGAAATGGAACTGGCAAGTACGGCTGGTGTAGAGTGGTAGTTAGAGTGTAGGATTAGGGCCTGGGATGTCCGGGTGTGAATCCCTTGCACAACATGGAAGCCTATCAGGTGACCCTGGGCCCATCACAATCTCTCAGCCTAATTTGCATGTCACAAGCTGGCTGTTGTGAGGATTAAGTGGAGGGGGGGGGGACGATGTGAAAAGCCACTTTAGGTTCCCGGTCAGGGAGAAAAGTGAAATGGGATATAGTTAAAAATAATTTTAAAAAGTAACTTTAAAAGACAAGAGGGTGCTATTTGGCCTTTCACCCTTAGGCACAAAATATCTTAAACCAGACTTCAGAGTCCTTAACAACTTGGCCACCAGTTCGAGAGACACTTCAGAAGGAATTCTGTAAAAAGCGCGATTCAGTTCAGCGCTGGGAGCTTTTGAAAAACAAGACAGAAAAGCTGAATGTAAGTAAATGGGCGGGGGGTGGGAGGGAATGTTTCATGTTTCTCTCTGATGAGCAGGGCTGGAAGGAAGAAAAACCTTTCACTTCTGTCTGGGAGGAAAGATTGACAGCTGGGTTCTAAGTGGTGAACTTCCACTGGATGTCTGGCTTCTGAAGTCTGGGAAGCAGCGAGCTGTAGCAGCAAGCTTATTGGGGGACAGTGCATTAATTCTTCACGGGAGGAGAGATGTCGCTCCAGGATAATTAGATAAATCCTAGCTTAAAGATTTTGGGAGCTTTGGGCAAGGCAATCCTTCATCCAGAAGAGATGGCGTATATAAACCAGGAGCCTCCTAAACTTTGCCTCTGATCTTCTTGAGTGCTGCATAAGAATGGAATCACTTTTGAGCCAGACATTGAGGCCTTTCCGTCCTCTCGAGCCAGATCTGCTTCTTACTTTAAGAGCCTCGGAATGTGCTGGGGTACGTGCAGATGATGACTAGTCAGCCTACTAGGGACCAGGTGCTGGAGAAAGCACTTAAGAACATAAGAGACATCTTCTCAGCACTTAAGAACATAAGAGAAGCCATGTTGGATCAGGCCAATGGCCCATCCAGTCCAACCACTCTGTGTCACACAGTGGCCAGAAACCAGGTGTCCTCAGGAGGTCTGCCAGCGGGGAAGGGACACTAGAAGCCCACCCCCCCGATTGCTCCCCCAAACTCCAAGAATACAGAGCATCACTGCCCTAGACAGAGAGCTCCATCTATACCTTGTGGCTAATAGCCAATAAGACTTCCCACTGATTTTTTATTTATTTCTGTCATTTATAGTCCACCTTTCTCACTGAGACTCAAGGCAGATTACACAGAATGAGATTAGCACGATCAGTATCAAGGACATTTCCATAAACGATGCCATAGGGTAAATAGACACAATTTTACAAAGACACAGCATCAACAAGAATCCAACACAGAGTAGAAGAAATATGAAACAGAACATAATCTTCTAGGACTGACATTAGACATCATGAAGCACAGGCAGTACATAGGAGTTCATATTTAAAGCAACAGATAATATGTAAAGCAACACAATGGTGAAGTCTATGGTCCCTTTGATGCCTTCAAATTCTTTTGCAAAACTGTCGTTTTTGGCTTTGAGGTCACAGAATTGTCTCTTGGTTGCTATAAAGGCACAACTCATTCTGCATCACGACTAGAGATGGGCACGAACCAGAAAAAACCCGAACCATGCAGTTTGTGGTTCGTCAAATTTCACGAACCAGCCCCTGGTTTGCGAACCGGTTCATTTGGTTCGTAAAAACGTCACATCCGGGTCAGCAGAAGGTCACTCCCGGGTCAGCAGAAGGTCTGCAGGAAGTCCATCCCCTGTTGCCTAGGAAACTGATTGATTGGCACCAGGCTGTCTGCAATCACAAACCAAAAAACGAACCAAACAAACTAGCCTAAAGTTCGTGGCGGTTTGTCAGAAATGGGATCTGATGAACCGTGGTTCACGAACCATGAACTGGCCTGGTTCGTGCTTAATTTTGGTTCGTGCCCATCTCTAATCATGACTAACCTACCTCTAGTAAAGATGGAGAGGCATACTTCCAAAAGGTGATCTGGTTGCCATCTTTCCTTTCCAAGAAAGTACGCTGGGAGATCATGCTGCAGTACTGCTTTCCCCGGCTGGACATTAACGTTAGCAAAGGAATCAACCATCTGTTGAAGAGCCCTTTCAGCGTTCACCCCAAAACAGGTTAGTTTCATGATGCTACAACTTTTTTAAAGCAAAGAAAGAGAGATTTAATGTGGCGAAGAGTAAAACTCGGATCAGGAAGTTTACAATGCAATCCTATGCAGAATTACTCCAGTCTAAATGAAATAAATGAGTGTAGGCTGCAATAACTCTGCATGAGATTGCGCTGTTAGATACCCAACTCTGCTGCAAAGCTCAGCATTGGGCCACTGACTGTCTTTCAGTCTAATCTGCCTACAAGGTTGTTGTGAAAATAAATGGGATAATTCCGTACGTATAGCTTTGAGCTTGGAAGGACAGAACACAAATGTTTAACAACCGTCCCATGTTTTTCAAAAGCATGTGGAACTGTGTCTGCTGATAACCAAAAGGGTCACGATTACCATGTTTGTTTTCTCTCCTTTTGTTGTAAATCAGAGACAAAAGTGACAAAGGGCAAGAACCTTAATTAAGTTAACATGGCGTATATCCGCCAAACTGAGAACGAACATTTTGAAGAGAAAGGAGACCTGCATGTTGCTTTTGGATATAAATACAGAATGAGAATTGGTTTGCATTATACGTTGCTTTTCCTTTGAGTCGCTGTAATGATCGTAGGCCCTTTCCCACCTGGGGACGTTTTCTTGTGGTTCCCATGATATTGCTGCTGCTGTACAGTAGCTTCCCCATGGCGAGTTTCCTGCATTTTCCCTTGCCCAGTTTCTGCAGCTGCCCTTTCCCCCCCTCTGGTCTGAGGAGCCTTTTTCAAAACTAGTTCTTGACATGCTGATATGCCCTTATATCAATATGTCAGTTGCTGATTTTTTTAAAAAACCTCAAAAAATCCTCTTACTGGCATGAGAAAGGTAAAGAAACAGTGTTAATGTGAGAAACAGCAGGGAAATCCAGAGCTTTCTGCCCACAGGCTGCCATCCTAGCTTTGCTGTGATATTTTGCAAGGCATTGCCAGAAAGCAGGTTTGGGAAAAATCATAGAAAATGCAGGGAAAACCTAGGAATTGTACAAATAGTAGTAAAGTCCATAGTCCCTATCCCTTTACTGCGACCACTTTCTTATACTAAAGCCCTCTTGAATCATTGTTTTTCATTGCTTGCGGAAAGCCAGGAGAGTGAGAGCTTTCCTAACCTCTTCAGGTAGGCCGTTCCATAAAGAGCCGCCACAGAGAATGCGCATGTACAGGCAGCTGTTGGTTTTGTCCATGTGCAAGGTGGCACCTACAGAAGACCCTGTTCAGATGAGTGAAGCTGCCGTGGTGGAAGAGAGGTGGTCCCATAGATACGACACGAAGAGCTTTGTATGTGATAGCCAATGCCTTGAATTGAGCCTGGAAACTGATGAGTAGCCAGTGGAGTGACTGCAGAATGGGAGTAGTATGCACGCTTCTCCTGGAAATAGCTGAGCTGCAGCATTCTGCACCAATTGGAGTCTCTTGAGTTAACTTAGAGGGCAGACCTACATGCCGGGCATCTGATCCTTTTAACTGCAGATTTCGGGGACTGTAGTGGGGACCTGCATACAAAACAGATGCTGTGCCCCTGAGCCATGGCTCCATCTCGTCTTTGTTTCCTGCAAGTTAAGCTTCTAATCATCAGTGGGTTGCATCCAACAAATCATGCGTACAGCAAAGCTGGTGGGATGAGAGCCCCACCATAGCCCATTGACCTCCCCCCGCCCACCTACAGAAATTCTGCTTTTGGGGATCAGAAAAGCATCAAGGGTAAAGTGGTGAGAGAAAGGGAATTTTGGAAAAACCAACCTCCTTGACAAAAACGGCCTTCCAACTGCAGAAAATAGTAGTTGGATATAATCTAGGACGTCCTTTATCTCGCTCAACGCCAGCGCTAATGGGTTGGGGCAGGGGAAGTCAAGAGAATGATTCTGCTTTGTGCCTCTTCCAGGCCGTATTTCAGTTCCAATTGACCTGCGGAAACTGGATGATTTTGATCCATTTGCTGTTCCCACTATAAGGTATGGTTCATTTTCTTTGGGGTAATAGCCTTGTAGTATAAGGGATCAGGGTGGTGGGAGCACATGCTGCCTCTTGAATGGTCTTTATTTTGCAACTTTATCCTACCTTTCCTCCAGAAGACTCAGGGTAGCATATGTGATTTTTCCATCTACCATTTTATCTGCGCAGGAGCCTTGCGAGGTAGGGTTAGGCTGAGAAAGAATGGCTGACCCAAAGTCATCCAGTGAATTTCATGACTGTGGAGCCCAAATTCTTGTAGGCTCTGGTATATCTTAGGAATGACCTTGAATCTGATTAAGGAGTGAATGAAGAGAGTTCATTCAGGAACTACAACTTTAACAGAAAAGGGAGAAACAGAATAGATACTGGGAGAGAGGGACTCCCAGGAAGAAGCAGGAAGTAGCCTAAGAATTCCAATCTGGAGACATGCAAGGAGGACAGAAGAGGAAGAAAGATCTTAATTTGTTATCTATCTAACTGTCAGATTTGCTACCCTCAGCAGGTATTCACACACACAGCAACGACCTTTATTGGCATAAATAATACAGACGGAGCAGGAGAAATGTTGTAGAATAAGTTCATAGGGCAGCACAATCGTGTCCCCAGGCAGCAAAATTACCTCGAGATACAGCACAGTTGTAGGAGGCTTTATAAAATGTTACCCTTGACTTCCACACATAAGCCAGGAATTCAGCAACGGATAGAGTTATTGCTGGACTCTTGCCTGCTAAGAAATTTTAGATCCTTATCCAAAAAATCCCTCTGCACAGGAAAAAGGGGACGAATCAATAAACTGCGCATAACAGAATATTTGGGGCAGCGAAAAAGAATATGTGAGATTGAATCGGGTTCCCTCAGAGTACAGTCACACAGTCTATCCCTATACGGCAGGGGTCCTCAAACTACGGCCCGCGGGCCACATGCGGCCCGCCGAGGACATCTATCCAGCCCGCCGGGTGTTTTTGCCGCCACTGCCTGTCCTGCTTAGCAGCCAACTCGTCCCAGGCCCACAGTGCGCATGTGTGGAATGTGCGCCGCACTCTCCGACTCCCCTCCTTCTCTCTGTCTCTCGACTCCTCCTCTCAGTCTCGGGTGTGATCTTTTTTTTGCGGTTAAGGGGGGCCTTTTTTTCCTGAAGTTAGGAGGTCTTTTTTTGCAGATAGGGGGCGCCTTTTTTTTTTGAAGTTAGGAGAGCCTTTTTTTTTAAAGTTGGTTGACAATCTCATTAGCCAAAAGCAGGCCCATAGTTCCCATTGAAATCCTGGTAAGTTTGTTGATTTAACTTTACTTGTTCTTCATTTTAAATATTGTATTTGTTCCCGTTTTGTTTTTTTACTTCAAAATAAGATATGTGCAGTGTGCATAGGAATTTGTTCATAGTTTTTTTTTAGTCCGGCCCTCCAACGATCTGAGGGACAGTGAACTGGCCCCCTGTTTAAAAAGTTTGAGGACCCCTGCTATACGGAATACCCCAGTATCTTACCCCCTGCAGGTATTCTGTGTCTTCTGCCTTCTCTGTACACAAGACACTGGTCATTTCCACACATCCTAACGTCGTGCAACCCTCACAGGACGAGGGTGTCTTCGTGGCACAATTTCTGACATCATCACGCCACGAAAACAGGATTGTGGCACGATGACGTCAGAAATCGGGCCATGAAGCCGCCCTCGTTCCGTGAGGGTTGGGCAACGTTAGGATGTGCGGAAACGGCCATTGTATTTCCACCCATTCTGACCACAACACTACACTGGCTCAGAGTGGATCTGTAGCAAGAGGTTTTTTTCCATGCCACAGTTACACTCTCAGCTGGCCATATCACACTTGGGTGCTTGTAAATCATATGCTGGGAGTTTCATGTTCACAGCCTCAAGTGTGGTTTTTTTAAAGTTTCCAAGCGCATGGGAGCCAAATTGCAACTGTGGAGTGGTTATTGTGTATGCGGTCCACAGCAAACACAAAAGACAAGTTTACTATTGGGAACAGCTTTTCAGCAAAAATATTCACTATGTAGGCCTGAGTTTCTGAACTGTCACTGCAAATCTGGTTACTCTGTGTCACACATTAGACAGCAAAAATATGATATTTAGATTGATCAGAGCTGAATTGATGCACAAGCCAAGCAAGCTACAGTTTAGGGCCTCTAAATAAAAAATACTAAGTTTTAGGGTTTTGATAATAATACGGAGCTGCTTTTAAACTTGACATAGCTTAAGGTCTCAGCCCTGCTCACAGTTTGTTCTTAAGATTTTTATGGGCCCAAACAAGAGTCCACTCCCAAAGGGAGGACTTGAGTGGTTTGTCAAACTTACAAAACGTAGCATAAGACACGGCACAGAACTGTGAAGCTGTTGTGTGTCCTCAATTCTAACACTTCCATCTGGACTGCAGTATCAATACAGAGCCATTGTGTAGCTGTCCTGCCCAAAGTTACAGATGTTGCCTGTGCAGTCTATTGAGACAGCATGCTGTCTATAGTGGCTCTGTGCAGCTCTTTGGCAGAAAGGGATAATTACTTGCCGTAGGCTTCTCAGCATTCTAATGTCTGTTGCTAACATGGACAACATGCAGTTTTTATCACTACATTGGACAGAAGTATATTGACTGCCATCTTACAACAATTACAGTGCAATCCTATGGATACTCCAGTCTAAGGCCATTGACCTCAGTGGGCTTAGACTGGAGTAACTCTCCGTAGGATTGCACTGTTAATGACCCTAAACCAGTTTTGTGAATTTCCTTTCACTGTTTTTTGCTATTTTTAGCCAACTGTGCTGTGAACTGGATAAAACTGGCAATGACCAGGGGGAAGAAGAGCAAAAGGATGGGGTGCCAGAAAGCCCTCGCAGGAATAGAGGTGAGTGCAGAAGACCCTGAGAAATCGCCATAGTGATTGCTATAATTTTCTTTGGTCTTCTCGAGGGCGTGTGTATTAAATAAAGTAAAATTTTCTGCATCTGGGCAACACAAAATTCTGGACCAATGTGTGGATCTTGCATAAATTATCAAAATGTGCACAGGTCTACTACTTGGTGTAACTTATGCTGGTTTTGTTAGTCGTGAGAAGGGGTAAGAAGCTGTGCAGGTCATCAAAAAATGGACATCTTATTTGGGCTTCTGAGAAACTGGCACAGTTCAAGCACTCCATTGAAATGATCATATATCTGATAGCCATAAGCCTCCCATCTCCAGGTGCAGATCAAAAAATCTACTAGGTGGGGAGGGGCATTTCAGGGCTGGTGTAGAGTTTTTGGAGGAAAACTTAAAAGGGGAGGGAGAATCCAAAACCACCAAAGCGGCCATTTTGAATTGCCCGGACAATCCCAGACTACAGCCTTGCCACAGCCATCTACCTCACATACAGTCTTCTGTAGAATCTGCTGAGGAGCTCATGGTCTTTCCCCAAATATCAGCAGATTGAACATTTGCCCACTACTTTGGGTTGCCAGTTCAGGGGGCCTCAGCAGTGTTAAAAGGGTCAGAAGGGAAAACGGGCAATGTTTTTCTTGTGTCTGTCCAGACATTGCATTGCTGTACTGGTTGGCCTCTCCTCGCCAGAGGAACAATGGAAACACACTAGTCCACAAGGTTTGGTAGGCCTTGTCATAGCGCTCACTACAGTTCCTGTACCTCTCCCGAGGACTGGTCTGTAACAACATCAGCGCTTCCAAGTCCAATGTACTCTAAAGGCATAGTCCCAGAGAGCCCCTGTCTTTCTACAGAAACTGAAGAAGGGCAGGGATTTCATCAATATGCAGGCATCTGACTGCTTTCCAAGTCTTTCTGAAATTGGTGTGAAGTTAGAGAAAGCCCCGCTCTTCTCAGGGTCCCGAAGAAACACAGTGGGTCTGACCCTGAGGAGCAGGGACAATCCCAGCCTAGACCTGGAGAGGAGGGTAAGTTTGCCCTCTAGTCAAACAGGACTTCAGAATTGGTTTATATTTCAGTGGCAGGCACATTTGTTGACCCCCTGCTCTCCCAGGCCCTGACCATTTGGAAACAGCTGCCTCCGGTGCTGCCCCTGGGGGTTATATATTATTCTGTTAAAATAATTCAGGGTGTTCATCCTAGACTGAACTGACCCATGTGTGTCCCCCCCATCCCCTTACAGGTTACAAGAAAACCAGTCTGGCTCCGTATGTGAAAGTTTTTGAACAGTTTCTGGAGGAGATGGATAAATCTCAGAAAAGAGAACATCCTAAGGCCAATGGTAAGGCTTCGGCAGGAAGGACTGCACTGGGTTGTGCTTTCTGTCTCCGTGTTGCTTGCGATGCTGCCCAGGTCACACTTGCCTGTGTGGAATCGTTCTAATAGGGTTCCCCCAAACAGCTTCCGTGAAAGCGCCAGAGCCTCACTTTAGATAACAAATATACTTCTCAACATCAGTGTCTCTGATCTTTTGAAAAAAAATGACCCAGTTATTCTAATATCCATCGATGGAGCGTGACTTATTACATTCTGTGAATGAAACTTGGGGTGGAACTCTGTGTTCTAAGAAATGTGTAACTGCTGTCGAAAATAGCCTTGAGTTCCGTTTCCCCCTCTACAACAAGCAATACAATTTTTTTCTGCTGTGTTTGTTATGCTGTGAGAATCCCTGCCCCCACCAGCAGCAGCCAGTCACAAAGGGTAAAGAAATGCACAGGGAAGTTGAAGTACATGTCACGGGGGATCGGTGCAGGGGGGACAACAGGGCTGCTATATTTGGAAGTGCCCTGTTTTTAACAGACAGACAGACAGAAGTACCATAATTCCTATTAGATTGCTAGGGATTCTGTACAGGGAAAACTTTGGCCCAGAAACTGGCATGTGGGAGAAATCTGAATCCCCACCCTGCCATGAAAACTCACTGAGTGACCTTGGGCCATTCACATACTCTCCACCTAACCTTCTTCACAGGGTTGTGAGGGAAAAATTGAGGAGAATGATGTAAACTGCTTTGAGTCCTTATTGGGGAGAAAGGCAGGGTATAAATGAAGCAAATTATGAAAGAAAATGAAGCATTATGAAAGCACCAAATAGGGTGCATATTACACCAACATTGCGCGAGCTGCATTGGTTGCCAGTGGAGTATCGGATCAGGTTCAAGGTCTTGGTATTGACCTATAAGGCCCTGTGCAGACTGGGGCCAGCGTACCTGAGGGACCGTCTCTCCCCGTATATTCCCCAGAGGACCCTCCAATTGGGAGAAAAGAAATTGTTATCAGTCCCTGGCTCCAAGGAGGCCTGCCTGCCTTGACTAGAGCCAGAGCTTTTTTGCTTTTTTAAAAATTTTTTATTGGTGAGTACATAGTTATTACATACATTTCCCATCATACCTAATTTATTTCAACCGCCACCCTTTCCCTCCTCCCTCCTCGTAGACTTCCAACAGCTTTCCAACCCTTAACCTATCTTATTACTTAACTTATTTTCCATTAAATTCTTCTAAATCATATATGTATTATATCTCTTACTCTAAGCATATTCAAATTCTCTTATATATATACTCTATCAAATCCACTAATATATCCATTCTCTACATCACTGTTTAAACTGTATATTTTTGATAACATCTCTTAATAGTAATACTAGCTTAGGTTAATTAATAGCTAAATTTTCCCATTAGTGGTAAAGTTACTTCTCTCTTCTATTTAAGAAATCACAAATTAATAGTTCTCAAACTGCCACAGTCCTCCTTTCACATCCCATTTTTTTTCTAGATATTGTTTCAATTTCCCCCAGTCTGCAATATATTCTCCTGGATCAAGGTGAGCCAGAGCTTTCTCAGTCCTGGCTCCTACCTGGTGGAACACTCTGTCTATCGAGACCAGGGCCCGGCAGAATCTACTATCTTTCCGCCAGGCCTGTAAGACAGAGTTGTTCCGCCAGGCTTATGGCTGAGGCTGGGCCTCCGCTGGCTGGAGGATACAACATCTACCCCCCTCCCTATGAGAGCTGCCCACCACTGTTCTTAAGCTGCTGCTATGTTCAACTGTACTGTTGCACTATTTGTTATTAACTGTATTGCCGCCATCAAGAAAAAGAGTGCTGCTATTTCATATTTTTGTATGATGCTTTTAAATGTTTTATATGGAATGTTTTTAATGCTGTTATCCGCCCTGAGCCTGCTTGCGGGGAGGGCGGAATACAAATACGGTAAGATAAATAAATAAAAATAAAATAAACTGTGAAGCATTCTGCATGGAGTTGCCCTTGAAAACTGGCTGGAAATTTCAGTGGGTGCAAAATGTGTCACATAAAGTATCAACAGTTTCTTCCTCAACAAAAAACCTCCTACCAGTGCAGTACTTAACCGAGTGGCTCCCTATTGTTTTCTGGGCTCAACTCAAAGTGCAGGTTTTGATTTTTAAAGCTATAAGCAGCTTGAGTACAGCTGTATGAATCTGAGATCAGCCAGTATCGCCTTGTTATGAGAGCCTCTATGATCAGAGGCCATGGGCACCTCGGATAAGTTTTTCAGCACTCGCTTTCAGGTTGTGGAACTCCTCTGCTCCTGGGCATGCAGGTCATCTGGTATAACTTGCTTATTTTATATTGTCCTTTAAATTACATGATTTTTTCATTTTAAAAAAAAGCTTTGCTAGCAGTGAGATTATTTTTTAATGTAGCTGCTATGTTTTTAGACTACTGCTATGGGTTTTTATTTTGCAGCGTTTTGTTCCTGCTTTTTTGAACTGATTTGGATTTTTTTAATGTTTGATTATTATCGTGTTTGTAGTTAGTGTTGTTCTTTACCATAAGCTGTTTTGGACAATCTGTGGACTAGAAAGGTGAGCAGTAAATTCTCTAACAAGCAGTCCTAAGAAGGGTTACACCCTTCTAAGTCCATGAACTTCAATAGGCTTACAAGAATGTAACTCTGTTTGGGATTGCACAGTAAATGAGTAAATGTGGACAGAAGAGGCAGAGTCTAGAAAATGGGACAGCTAGAAGTATGTTCTTGTTTCACAGCCATCGATCACCTGTTATGGGGGGAAATTATTTACTACTCCTTCATTTGGGCGACATAATCTGGTTTTTCAAACTGTATAACTTTTTTTTTTACTCTGAAATTTTCTCCATCACCCGCCACATTGTCAGCCATGTCATCTGTTGTACGACATGCCAGTAATTTCAAAGTCTTGCATTAAAAAAGATTCAGTTTGTCTCTTCTCTTTCTTTTAGATATACAAATGGATTTCTGAAGTTTTGAATCTGTGGATGTGCAGTAACCGTGCCCAATTCCACGTATCGAGAAAACGCATCCAAGTGCAAACGTGGCTGCTTGATCATATTTTCGCACTAACCAAGCCAGTTTAAGGAACAGATATTACCCACCTTTTCACTAAACTTTGTCCTTTGAAGGCTCCAGAGAAAGAACATGAAGTCTACTTGAAATGACTCGCAAGATTAAAGTCAAAACATCTTAAGGTGTTTTTCAGTTTTGCATAAGGTGGTGGGTCCTCTGGTTGGTACTTGGAAGGAAGAGAAATCTGTAAAAATACAGAAGTGATTCGGTGATCAGGAATTCAAAACATGACTGAAAATGTGCTAATTGAAATTAGGAAGACACAGTTCAAATCCCAATCGGTTTCTAAATACAAAATAATGGGTTGGAGCCAGTCTAAACTTTCCACTAGTAGAACACACACTTCTGTAAGCAGAACAGAACTTGCCTTTTCCTCCTCATCTGCAGCCCAATGATCACCCAAAATACTGTTCCTGGAGCACTGAGGACCCTCAGAATTGGCATGAGGGACAAATTGGAAGTCTGCAGCAGGAAGGGGGAGATGGCAGAAATGACATCTCCCCTTCCATAAGAGGACGATTTAAGTCTGGATCCAATCTATTATATATGTGTGTGTGTGTATGTCTGTATTAACACCTGGGGCAGCTGTTCCATACCCAGCTGAACCTATTTGTATCTTTGCTATTTTTTTATTAGAATTTGTAAATTTACAGTTTGGGCACTGATTTTGCTAAACATGTTTCTTAATGTTCCAAGTAGGAATGTGATTCATTTTATTTTTATACTGCATTATCTTCAAAAATTCTTTGTAAAAAAAATTAAAACGTCATAAAAGTACCAGCCTGTTTATCTGTTCCTCAGTGTGAATAGCTTGTAGTGGTAAAAGGTAAAGGTAGCCCCCTGTGCAAGCACCGAGTCATTACTGACCCATGGGGGGGATGTCGCACCACGACGTTTTCTTGGCAGACTTTTTACGGGGTGGTTTGCCATTGCCTTTCCCAGTCATTTACACTTTACCCCCAGGAAACTGGGTACTCATTTTACCGACCTTGGAAGGCTGAGTCAACCTTGAGCCGGCTACCTGAACCCAGCTTCCGCCGGGATCGAACTCAGGTCGTGAGCAGAGCTTGGACTGCAGTACTGCAGCTTACCACTCTGCGCTACGGGGGCTCCTATAGCTTGTAGTGAGTTGGATCCAAACTGAATTTGCCATCAGTGGATTGGAACTTCCCGACCTCCCCCTTCCCATGGCAGCCTACTGATCGCCACAAAATTCTGTTGAACAGGGGCTGCCGAGGAACAACATGAGGCGGGTCTTCAGCAGAAAAGGGGTAAAGCCAGGGATTGATTCCAGCATATCAACAGTTGGGGATGGGGGTGGGCTAGTTTGTTTAAAAACTCACTCGGTTTGTTGCAAAAATGCAATTGCTAGTTGCAGTAGGTGAGCAGCTGTATTGCCTAACATAAGAAAATCAAGGCACAGTCATAGATACGGTAAGGGGTACAGTGGCTCTTGGGAAACCCAACAAAGGGAGGGGCTGCATATGTGCCAAGCAGCACCCCTTCAGGATTCTGGCAGTATAGTAAAATGGAGTCAAAAGCTAGTCCCAGCAAAGAAGTATAGGCTTCTCTTAGCAAACACTATATAAATTACCTGAAGTCCTGGGAAAGACATTTTTCTAACAGACACGAGAGCTACTGCTTATGAGAGCAGATAATAAGTTAGATGGCTCTAGAGATTTGCTGGTTTATATAGTTGTGAACACTGTCTTTTGAGGAGGGCCTGATATAACAGCCCAAGCCTACACACTTGGCAATAATTCCCTCTGGGAATAAATTCTAAATGCAGACAAGCCATTAAAGCATTTATAGTGCTCAGAAATTGTCTGCTAGAGAGTGGTTCTGTAGGACACGTGACCCATGAAGCAAAACTTAGCCCACCAGTACCTTGCTGGACCTGGTTTTGCTACTTGGCAGAAACAAGCTAATTGCAAAGCACTTGACAGGATACCTGACTCAGGCATTGTGCGTGGCTTAACAAAGCACAAGTTGATTGGGCGCAGGGCTTTTCTTCAGCCGGAACGCGGGGGAACGGAGTTCCGGAACCTCTTGAAAATGGTCGCACGGCCGGTGGCCCTGCCACCTGATCTCCAGACAGAAGGAAGTTTGGATTGCCCTCCGCACCGCCAAGCGGCGTGGAGGGCAATCTAAACTCCCCTCTGTCCAGAGATCAGGGGGCAGGCCACCGGCCATGTGACCATTTTCACCAAGGGCGATTTAAACTTTAAAAGACTCCCCCCCCTTGTTCCAGCTGACCCAAAGTGACATCATTGTCCGTTCTGAGTTCCACCACTGAGTTCCACCACCTCTTTTCCCAGAAAAAAAGCCCTGATTGGGCGTATGATAGAACCGTGGTTTTTAAACCGTGGACTCTTGGGGGCATGTATCGTTCTCCTGGGTATTGCCTGCATGCCTCTTTGTTGGAACAAAGCCACAGATTAATGGAACAATTTACGTGTCATCCTGTGTAGTGACTTAAGAAAATATGGTGGGACACAACAAAAACAGCAGTACAATGGATTCTACAGAATCCAAGTGCTAGGCTACTAAGAACAGTGTCTTAGGGCACTCACACAGGGAGCATTTTTCTCAGTGAAGAAAACAGTCCCACTCATATACTCTTTTTCTTGCATCACTAATTTATCACTAATAGCTGCTAGCTGGGAGTGGATCAAACCTACTGAGAGTCATTCATGCCCTGTCCGTTGCCATCTTGGGTGTTTTCTTGGTCTTTGGGCTCCTCGCTGCAAAAACATCTCCCCACTTTACCTTGCTTTTATTTTCATTTGTACTCTGCACCGTAATTTCTTGTATTATTTAACATTTAAACCCAACTTTACAAAAACATTCCCCTTCTTGTCTGTGTTCTTTGTAAACAAATATTCATGCATCGGTTTCTATTACTGCTTAAAATTTAACAAGCAAGCTTTGGGTTCTCCTGACCCTACTCTCATTTCTGTAGACAACAGCTGCTGAGAACGAAGATCTCAAGCACCACAGGAGCCTGTTTTAGACTGGGATCAGGGCACAGGGAGAGAAGGGAGAGTTTTCACTGACAGTTTTCAAGAAGAGACTGGATTAATATTTGTCAGAGATGCTTTAGGCTGATCCTGCACTGGGCAGGGGGTTGGACTAGATGGTCTGTATGGCCCCTTCCAACTCTGATCCTATGAAGGCAATTTAGCTTCCCCCATCCTGATGCACCATTTTCCTGGCCTGAAACCGCTGGGTGGGATGTTACTACTTGCCCTTTAGAGGGGCTGCACAAATCAGTCCTCTGTGCCGCTTGGGAATGAGAGCTGGAGCAGGTCAGCCCTGCCACAGCTAATTAAAAATGAAACACCTAGTTTGGCAACAACAGAACACAGAAGAATCCCACAGAAATTCTTTTTTTCTCATTTCTGTATATGAGTGTGCTGTGTGTCATCAAGTCACTTCCAATTGATGGATGAATGCCCTTCAAACAGCCTTGCTGAACTGAACTGAAAGACTGCATTGAGATGTACTGAGTCAATACATCTCGTGTTCGGGCCAGATGTTCTGCCTTACCCTCTGCTGTTCTGGATGGCAGATTTAACAAGATTCCTTGGAATGAGAGGCTATGTCCCTGCATACTTGGGGAGGTTGAAACCCAGGAACACGTTTTCCTGAGATGCCCTTTCTATAAGGAAGCACGTATGAGATTTATTATTCCCTTTCTGGATGGTATCTCAGAACATTCGGATAAGAAAAAATTAAAGAAACTGCTGTCAAACTCAGATTTTACTGCATTACACCAGATAGCGAAATTTTGTGCTCTGGTCGTTAAAGCCCATTAGAGCCTAGGCCTCCATTTCAGTTGCTTGCTTAGAACTATGCTGACTTCTTGGTTTTTACAAATTTTGATAGATATTAGGAAATTATGTTTTTAAATTGTATATACTTATATGCTTCATGTTTCAAATGGTTGTAAAATGTGCACTTAAATTTTATGGTTAACATACTGGCTAAGTGCTGTAATAATAATAAAGAAAGAGTGGTCATCTTGTGTTCGGTCTTCCTCTTTTCATATCACCTTCAAATTTTCCTAGAATGATTGTCTTTTCCAGTGAGCCTTGTTTTCTCATGATGTGACCAAAATACAATAGGCTCAGTTTATTCATTTAGGGGTGTAAGTCTTCCAGTTTAAGACAACACCTCTGACAAAGGTTGTGAAAATGTGTTGAGATGTGGCACTTTAAAACTTTTTTATTTTCAAAACCATCACCTTTTTAAAAGAACTGATGCGCTACACAGATGTTCTAGGTCCAAGTCAAAATCCAAAAAATGTGATATAAAGGTAAAGGTAGTCCCCTGTACAAGCACTGAGCCATTACTGACCCCTTGGGGGGCCTTGCATCACGACGTTTTCTTGGCAGACTTTTTGTTACGGGGTGGTTTGCCATTGCCTTCCCCAGTCATCTACACTTTACCCCCAGGAAACTGCGAAACCATTTTACCGACCTCAGAAGGATGGAAGGCTGAGTCAACCTTGAGCCACCTACCTGAACCCGGCTTCCACCAGGATCGAACTCAGGTCGTGAGCAGAGCCTGGGCTGCAGTACTGCAGCTTCCCACTCTGTGCCATGGGGCTCCCCATGTGATGATATAAAGAACAAACAGAATGACATCAAGCAGCGTGCAAGCTTTTGTGTTCCCCAGAACTCTTTAGAATGCAGGCTATTTAATTGGGGATTAGGGGTAGAAAAAAATATTTGAGAGTATGATCTTTAAATACATGGTGCTGGAGTCTGAACTGGCAGTGACTGAAAAGGAAAGTGATTGTGGATCATTTGTTACGAAAGGGTTTGAAAATAAAACAGACAATATTGTAATACCCACAAGCAGATCTACAGAAGAGCCACACTGGGAATATTGTGTACTGCTCTGATTGTTGTATCTCAAGAAAGATATTACAAAGCTGGAAAATGCAGAAGAGGGCAGCCAAGATGGAAAAGGGGTTGGAGAAACTTTCCATTGAGGAAAGGTTAAAGAGTCTAGGGCCTATCAGTGTAAGAAAAAAAAAAGTGTATGAAAGGTTTGTGAAAATGATGCACAAGACAGAGCAAGCGAGTAGAGAAAACTTACTCTCCCTGTCCCATAATATTAGAACTCAGAGACACTCATTGAAAAAGATGGGCAATAGATTCAAGAGAGGTGATGCACATCTTCACTCAATGAGTAATTAAATGGAGGAATTCACTACCATGAAGGGTAGTGATGACCACTATCATAGGTGTTATAAGTGGGATTCATGGAGTTGAGGTCCATCAATGGCTACAAGCCATTACCTTTAAAGCCCTGAGCGGGTTGGGACCGGCATATCTTCGGGACCGCCTCTCCCTGTACGTTCCCCGGAGATTGCTTCGATCAGCGAATAAATATTTACTTGTGGTCCCCGGTCCTAAGGAAGCCCACCTCGCTTCAACCAGGGCCAGGGCCTTTTCAGTCCTGGCCCCAGCCTGGTGGAACGCTCTGTCAATGGAAACCCGGGCCCAGCAGGACATATTATCGTTCTGCCGGGCCTGTAAGACAGAGCTGTTCCGCCAGGCATTCGGTGATTGAAGGGGGCGGTGCCATGTCGGCCTCCCACCTTTGGGGTGGGGGAGGGTTCTCCCCACCACTGCACTTTGTTAATTTGTTTTATTGTTGTATATTGATTTTAGTTCTTGTTTTTATCTATTTTAACTGTTCACCGCCCAGAGCCCCAGGGATGGGCGGTATATAAATTGAAATATAAATATAAATAAAATAAATAAAGGATGACAGATGAGAACCTCTAAATACCAATGAACACATCCAGCTGCCTTATGCTGACGCAGAGCCAGAAAATTAGTTTGACAAGGTCAGCATCTCCTTCCTTCCTAAATGCAAAGCCTGTCCTGTGCCCGAGTCACAGGGCGGCCTCCTCCTCTCCCATATCAAGGGGCAACCTTGGCCCCTCTGCCCTGTTTGTTAGCCCCTGTGAGAAAGGATGCTGGAATAGGACTGCTGCTCTGAGCCATTGAGGCACGTCTTATGTTCTTGTGCTGTGTGCTGCTCTATAAAACAATTCCCCTCCTTTATTGATGCTTTAACATAGTGATTAAGTAGTCAGGTTGCAAATCAGGACTCTGCTGGTTCGAATCCCACTCCTGCCCTGAGCTCAGCAAGTGGCCTTGGGTAAGCCTCTCAGCCCCAGTTCCCCAGCTGTATTGCGGGGATAATAATAACATTCACTTCTTGGGGCACTACTCTGTCTAAAAGAGCGGTATATAAGAACAGTTGTTATTATTACAACGCTTTATATACAAGGGGGGGGGGGGTCAGATTGCTAAAGAAAACTTCAGTGCCAATCCAAAACTTGCTCATGTCTTTTCCCCAAGCAAGTAAATGAGAGGAACCCACTCAGAATACAATAGGATACAAGGGTGAAATCACACGGGTCGGGTAGAATATAAATCAACAATGTGTAATAAATTAATGAAATCACTCTAGAATATAACAGAACAAAACTCAACTAGATTCAATAACATCCAATAAATATACATATGGTGCAGCAAAGCAAGAAATCAGTCCCCAGGTAAGTATTCCGTTAAGTCAAGGCCGTGAAAGCCTTCGCCAATACATCAATAGTCAATTGCATGAATGTCCAGTATAGTGAACTGTAAAATCTATTTCAGGTGCAGCCGGTGAAGGTGGGGTGCACAAGGCATACCTGCTCCGCCCTACATGCAGTGCCAGCTTGTATACGCAGTTTCGTCTCCACGACCTCTTCAGGGGCAAAATGCTACCACCGTACACACCAGTAACAATATACAATTCATAGCACCATCAAGAATACAGTCAAACAGCGGCCCTGGCAGCTGTTCAGGAAGAGACCAGGTGGCTTTTCCGAAGCCATAAAGAGCCCAATAGCACCTTTAAGACTAACCAACTTGTTTGTAGCATAAGCTTTTGAGAACCACAGCTCTCTTCCTCAGATGTATCTGTAGCATGAGCTTTTGAGAACCACAGCTCTCTTCCTCAGATGTATCTGTACCATGAGCTTTCGAGAACCACAGCTCTCTTCCTCAGATGCATACAAATAAGTTGATCCAGAGCAGTTAGCTGTGTTAGTTTGCAGTAGCAAAATAGAAAAGAGTCCAGTAGCACTTAAGACTAACCAACTTTACTGTAGCATAAGCTTTCGAGAACCACAGCTCTCTTTGTCAGATGCATCATTAGTGTTATGACCCTTACTTCTCTTGGGTATATTTTGCCTTTAATCTTTCCCTTACACCCTCTGGGTAGATTGCTGCCACCAGGAATATTATATTCCAAGATATTTTATTTAAGTTTTCCCTTTAGTAACGTGCCTAAGCGTCAGGCTCCTTCGTGGTTCTATGTGGCCCTGAGGATAGGAATGGGATATAGCAATGACAGCTACTCTGGGATATAACAAAAACAAAATAAACTTTTATTTTTTCAAGAAGCATATCGGTTTCATAAAAGTAGTTCTCGGTTCTTAAAAGTTGCTTCATTTAAACTCATTCAAACAGATCTAAGGCTTCACACACAGTTAGCCTCTTTCTCTGACTCAGTATTTCTCACAGACGTGTTTAAAGTTACTCAGGCAGCACACAGCTAGCCTCTCTTTTCCTCACTAAATATTTCTCACAGACATGTTTAAATTTACTAAGGCAGCACACACCTTGCCTGCTTTCTCTCGACTATTATTCACAGAAATGCTTAAACCTGCTCAGGCAGCACACAGCTGGCCTCTCTTTCCCTGAGTGTCCTTTCACAAACATGCTCAGGTCAGGTTCCATAGTTATATTTCTCTCATAAATACTTCAACATACTCAGGCAGCACACAGCTAGCCTGCTTTCTTCTGACTGAAAGTTTTCTCTGCACTTTCAGTCTAAAACTGCATTCACTCAGCCCACACTGCGTCATCAATCAATCATATTGCTCACTCATCCCTCTCTTTCACCCCCCCCCATTCACCTATACCACACCAAGCATTTAAAGACACATGCACACATTTACTTGAAATCATTACAGCCAGCTTTCGAGAACCACAGCTGTCTTCATCACATGCATCTGACGAAGAGAGCTGTGGTTCTCGAAAGCTTATGCTATAGTAAAGTTGGTTAGTTTTAAAGGTGCTATTGGACTCTTTTCTATTTTACAAAAAAGTTGGTTAGTCTTAAAGGTGCTACTGGACTCTTCGTTTTTGCAACTACAGACTAACACGGCTAACTCCTCTGGATCTATTTCCGAAGCCTAGAAGAGACCCCACACGCACATACACACACACCCGCTGGAGGGAAGGCGGCGCCCAGCGCAGCACGCGGACCCCCCTTCCCCGTACCAGGACCCGGAAGCGCTCCCGGCTTGGCCCGGAAGCCGACCTCCCGCCCCTTCTCGCTCTCTTTTGGCCGCCATCTTGCGTCCGCCTCGTCTTCTTCAGTGAGTGTTGTCGTTTCTATCCGTCGCCATCTGCCTCGGGGCCCGTTCCCACGGAGCCGCTGGAGGGCCGCCGAAGCCGGGGAGAGCTGGGGCCTTTCGCCGGGATGTGTCGTGGGCGGGGTTGGGCCGAGGCGGGCTGTTGGGAGCCGGTGACAGCTCCTAGGCTAGGCCGCTTGGGCCCCCGGCCGGCCTCGGGTGGCGGGCCCTTAGGAGAGCCGTTGGTTCGGGGAAGCGTTCACGCAGCGGGGGAAGCCGCGGGGACGCCAGCTCCCGAGGGAGGACGAATGGCTCGTATGAGAGCGGCGCCCTTGCCGCGACTCAAAGGGCCTCTGGTTTAGGGGCCAGCAGCACCCACAGGCCCCTGGGCCGAATCGGCTCGCCTGAGTTGGGCAGGGCGCCGTTTTCTCCCCGCTCACTCCAATCGCTGATGGGGGCAAAAGGTGGCAGCATTGTTTCCCCATTGTTTTGTACTGGTATTCAGGGGTGTATAGGCTCTGAACAGCATCTCATTATCCTGGCTAATAGCAGTTGGCAGATCTTTTCTCCCTGAAACATACCTTGGGTTTCTTCTTGTTTTGAATCCCATTCATATTGCTCACCTACCTTTGTTAAATGAGGGAGTTTATTTATTAAAGCAATGTATTAAATGTATTAATTTGTTAACGTTAAGCGTATTTCTTGTAGATGTCTCTATCACAATCAGGTCACTTTTATTGCTTCTTTACTATTAAACGGAGATAGTTTTTATTGATTTAATGCATTTTTATCCCGTGCTTCCTCCAAGGCATTCAGGACAGCCTATGTGGTGTCCTGCATTTTGTCCTCATAACAAACTCTGTGAAGTAAAATCAAAAAGAGTCCAGTAGCACCTTTAAGACTAACCAATTTTATTGTAGCATAAGCTTTCGAGAATCAAGTTCTCGAAAGCTTATGCTACAATAAAATTGGTTAGTCTTAAAGGTGCTACTGGACTCTTTTTGATTTTGCTACCACAGACTAACACGGCTAACTCCTCTGCATCTGTGAAGTAAGTTTGGCTGAGAGAGTCACCCCGTTAAGTTTCATGACAAATGGGGCTTTGAACTCGGGTCTCCCCAGTTCAAAGTCTACAGGACTGTCAATTTAGCAGAGGCATGAAAAGTCACTTCAGCTGAATATATAAAATATCGAGCTGAACATACATATAAAGAATATTTCAGTTTGACTTAAGCTGGGAAAGTCGTGCTGTAGGAAGAAAGTCATTAAGCTCTTGTTTGGTCTGTAATATGCCTGGATATCCTGATGACAGGGAAGGGTATTTTTTGTTGGATGCCCGGGACAAATCTTTTCACGCTGACAACGCTAGAAACATGGCTGATTTTTTCCCCTTGTCCTTCTCCCAGAAATGCCCGGAGAAGCCACAGAAACAGTCCCAGCAACTGAACAGGAGCTGCCACAGCCTCAGGCTGAGACAGGTGAGTGTTGGCAGTCATTTGTGCATTTTCAGAAAGGATCCTAAAACTCCTCTGTCAGCCAGATGAACTAAGCAGGTAAAACCATTTTGGGAGACAAAAGGTATTAGAACATGCAAGCAATCGACAGTGCTATAACTAAGATACTATTATGTGAACCAGGGAGTCCCCGGTTTAAATTTCACCTCTGCCAGTCAGGTTGCTAGATGGCTTTAGAGATGGCTTGTGGTCTTGGCAGTTCATGTGGAATATTGATCTGCCTCGAGTTGAAAGTCTCACTGAAATAATGTGTGATATACTTCTAACTTTCAGAAGCACTGTGTAATTATTAATTTGCCTAGTTATGATTTTAAATTTGTACTGTCACATCATTACTGAGTTTAGCCTTTTTGAAGTTGGCTGAGTTGTAGGATCTCTGGAATGTAGTAATAATGTGCTTGGAGTGAATCACAAGTTAGATGAACGCTGTTACCCAGCTTTGTTGCGTAGATTTTAGAGTCTCATATGCTTAAGTACTAATCATGTAGTTTCTGATTTATTAGTGTGCTGATTTGCTGTGAGTAACAAAAAACCAGAGAGTGGGTCTTCAGAGCTCTAACCCAAGTCAGGTGCTAGGTACTTGTTGGACGGGTGGTGGACGGGTGGGCCGTGCTTGTTTTAAAGTTCTTGCAGCCATTCTTTCATGGTACTAGCAGGTAAGTATTCAGTGTGTGGAAATTAAGAACGTGGTTTGATCAGTTACAGTCCAGAAAGAAGTTAACATATCTGTGCTGTTGGATTTAAAATCCTCACACTTTCTCTTGTTCAGCGATGCCACTAAAAAAAACGCTTCAGTGATGTGATAGGCTGTTGCAAGTCATGGTTTCAAAGGCATTTCCATCTTCTTTTTCTCCTTTACAGTGTCTGTGAGTGTTACTGAAGTGAGGAGAGAAAGATGATTTGATGAGAATTAAAAGATACTGCTTCATGATGTTTTAAAACCTGTTTGACACCCAGGAATTGCAGGTGTCTAGAATATGACATCCATAGTTACTTTTGTCGCTCTTGTATTTTCTCTCTCGTAGTGGCCACTGTTTAAGATAGGATATGCTGCTTTAGCCTGCCAAATTTTCTGTTGTGTGACTATGAAACCACACAAAGTTCCAGGTTGGTCAGTTCCCAAACTTGGAGCTCTCTTTTAATCAATTCCTTTGAAACTGACTGGATTTCAACCAGTGGTTCTCTCTAACATGATTCCAATTGAATGCAGGAGAAGAAAGCATGCTACCACATGGCTCCAAACCAGAAAGTTGCCAAGTCATGACTCACAGCCATCCAGTGTGCTGCTTATATGAGTGCCTCTTTGGGGTGGATTAGAACTGTGAGCTGGTGTGACACTAGAAACGTTTTGTTGTGTTCTTGGAGCGTATGCGTGTATTCTTTTACATGGGACATTAACTGTCAAATATTGTGCATGTTATATTTCCCAAGTGTCTGTCCTGAAGGTATCATAGATGATGCAGTCCAGTTAGCTAAGGACCTGGCCTTCCTGTGCTGCACTTCTACACTGAGGCTGGGGGCAGGAGATACTGCATGACTGTAACTAAGTCTTTCTTACAAGCATTTGTGCATGGAGATGTTGCTCACTGCATGTCTGCTAGATGCATTGATTTCTGGCCAAGGAATGTGTGAGTTGGACTTAGACAGAACCTACCGTGTTCTGTTGGGTGATGAAATGGCATTGCATAGAAGAATCAGTGATTCCTTCAGACATGCAGCAATGTCTGCTCATTCATCTTGAGGATAGCAAGGTGCTGTTTAGCAGCTCAAATATAAGTCACGTCTATACTGTTTTAGCTTTTCTACTGTCCTGGTGGTGTGTTATCCCAGGGCATTGTTCCACTACTCTTGTTGTCTTGGTAAGGAGGAGTGGTGACAGCAAGTGCCTCTATACACAGCTTGGCAATAAGTGTTGCTGCACTGCAGTGAGTACAGTAAGATGCACAGGGCACAGTGAATGGATTATGCTTTGCTTCAGTTAAGCATTCCTCCTACCTCTTTCTTAAATAGTAGACAAAGGGAATGCACACTGGCATTGCTGGGTCACCTAAATTAAACCTGGGGCTGAGATAGAAGAGAAGACTAGCACTAATATAGCCTCTCCTAATAGAGAACTGCTTAGTGCGTCCACACACTGTCATGTTTGCCAGAATCTAGTATATATGTAGGATGTGAGGCTTCCTATCTTGCCATTTTGAATTCTGGATACCTCTGGGATACAAATCTCTGCCTGTGGCAGCTACAGTTCTTATTTCAGCTGTGCTATCCCATGGTAAGTTAGCTTTATGACAGAGAACTCCACCCTATCAGCTTTTAATATTTGGCATTGCATATCAAAACCAAACATGGGCTAAGTTCATGCCACTACAGCAATGCACGTGCAGAGGGTGAAACACATCATGAGAATAGACGTTCGGGCAGTTTGGTTAGCAAAGTCTGGCTGTTAGCATATCCATTCCTAGTAGTCAGTAGGCAAGATAACTTACATGTTGTATTCCAGACCAGAATAGAAGATTGTTCTGATGCTTTGCACGTGAGGGATAGCTTTGTTAGTCCAGGTGCTATTTGTTTCTGGGCTCCTAAGGATAACTCACATTTCCACACTGTTGGACTGCTACTGCTCTTGGATTTCTGGCCAACCCACGAGGCATGTACGGACTGTTTTTATTGCTGGGTGGTATCTGAACAGTTGACACTATTGCAGTAACTCCACTCCCAGTTCCTGGGGCTCCCATGGAAGTGAAGCTAGCAGCTGAGGAGTCCAAGCCAGCTGCTGCCAAGAATCCTGAAGTGGCAGGCAAGGGTTCTCAAGCTGAGACCGCTCTGGAGCTGTCAGGTAGGTTTCAAGTTAAAACAGCAGGATGGATTTGAAATCGCCACATTCTCTTTGAACATGAATGATTAGAATGATTGAAGACATCCAAAATACCAGCTCAGCTTAAAGTGAGGCCTTGATAGGGCAAGCTGCCACTTAAAGGACTCTGGGGGGGGGGGGGTAAAGTTATAAAAGCCGTCATGGCTAGTGTTTTGGACTAGGATTGGAGAAACCCAGAAGACCTCCACCACTCAGCCGTGAAGCCTTCTAGTTGACATTTGGTCAGTCACTTACAAGCTTCTTGGGAGGATAAAATGGGAGGGTGCCGTTCTGAGCACTGTGGAGGAAGGGTAGGGTAAAAATGAGATGGCTAGATACAAAACATGCATAACTTAGCACAGAGTGTCCATAATTTCCTTCTGGTTGAACGTTCTTCTGTGGATTTTGCAATATAAGTGTGATATTTACTTACGTAAAACATTTCTATGCCACCTTTCTGCCCAAAAAGCAAGTGGACATGAAAACGTTTAAGATATTAAAACAGCATTTAAAACAGTGTTTAGAAAATATTTTAACAATTCGGTAAAAAACATAGAAACACACAACACACCAAAAACAGGGAGGAGGGCCAATAACAGTTAATGGGCGTATGCCAAACAAAACAGAAAAGAAACGGAACGGAACGGCATTTGGGGTGCTTCCGTATCTAGAATTTAGATGGAAGCTATGTGCTTTTGTGGTACAGTTAGAGCATTTCTTGCCTTGCACGTGTTTTAACTATGCTTCACAGTTCAGGTTTTGAGGAACTGTACACTTTCAGTAACATAAATTTCCTGGACACATTCTGAGCCTTTCTCCTACCTTGTTATGAGTTTTGCATTCAGTTTTGATTTTTTTACTTGGATTTTTTACCTGGATTTCTAGTTGCTACCCAAGCACTGCGAAGGAAGTCATGATGCAGTCCTTTAAAATGACTTGTAGTTTCCAGTTGAGTGCCCAACACAAGACAGCTTGTGTGGTGGTTTTCTCCTAGTGTGGCCTTTCCCCCTAGCCTACTCAGTAGGAAATAGGGGGTAGAATCCACAGAAATGAGCTGTTCAGTAGCATAGGTTGTTTTTCTGTAGAGATTAGCGTAGTGTGAGCATTTGTTCAGTTTAGCATTGATGTTATCTTCCCACTATATGTGCTTTGAATTCTGGAAGTTGGCCCAGTCCTGCTGTGAAGCAACACAGGCTATGGTCAGACTAGTGAGAGCCTTCGCATCACACAGTTGTATATCAGCTGAACAGGACAGCGAAGGAAGGTCAGTCCTCTCCAAATTTTTCTCATGTTGCATTGCAAAGGTCACTTCAAAAAAAGTTTTCTGCCCTTGTCTTACAGAGGTATGTCTCTTGCGTATATTATTATTTCCATAGCAAGGTTTCTAAGATTTCATACTGTTTGAACTGCATGTGATAGGAAGCTACTTGTCTGATGCAGTCAGAATCTGCGAGACAAGCGCTCTGCTCTTTGTCCCGTGTGCCTCTGACTTAATTTTACTCTGTTGATGCTCCTTGGAGCAGATGGCAGACTCTCCCAAGTGCACCTACTTACCCTCCTCCTCTCACCGGCTCCAAGTCAGATTGGTAAATAAGTAATTTAAGGCTTTGATAGACTTTTTCTGTAGGGAAGTGATTGGCTGATGCCTTTAACATCTGTTTGGAAGAAAACTGGCATTCCAGTCGTTCATTCCCAAGCCCCAGACCATCTGTGGATGTAGCAAGAAATCTTCCATTAGCAACTTTATTTTAATTCAAGGTCCCACGTAGATTTCATTAACTGCAAGCCTAAAGTGAAAGACATATTAGTTCAAGGACCTGCAATTTTCAATAAACCTAATTTGTCATCTTGGTCAAGCTAAGAGCATAGGTCCTTCTAGGTTGGACGTGCTCGTGGTCTGTTAGTCCGCTCTTTGATGTACTGCTCTTGCTCATTTAGCCCCGGCTGTTCCCACTCTTTCTGCTGGTGCTCCTGAAGCACTCACGGCCTGTTTTTCTCAATCTCCCATTCAAGCGTCAGGTATTTGCTCTTCACCCCAATGTGTGTGTGACTAACAATATTTTGCTGTGCTGTTTTAATGCAGTTACATTAACCATAGGCGGGGTGGGTGTTGATGTTAAGAAATGCCAAGCTTTTAATGAGATTGTATGCAAATTACTCTTTGGGTAATAACTTCTCCCTAAGGTTAGCACGATCAGCATTTGGTAATGTAAGGAAAGCATTATGGATAGATCCCCATGAACAATGTTGAGGGTTGGACTTTGTGGTGCAAATGTTTGTTCTCAAAAGTGGCTACAGAGAGACAATCTATGGTACCTTACACTGTTGTTCCAGGCTTGTGGCATTTTGTGCTTCCAGGGATGAATCTCCCAAGTGCTAGGAAATCAGTACCCTCATATTCCTGTGAAAATGT
Organism: Eublepharis macularius; assembly: GCF_028583425.1. NCBI lineage: Eukaryota > Metazoa > Chordata > Lepidosauria > Squamata > Eublepharidae > Eublepharis > Eublepharis macularius. Next base: position 12,668,904 of record NC_072793.1, on the reverse strand, counting down.
ATGAGACTTGTATTTTTTTGGCCAGGAATCCACAAGCTAAGCCTCGTTACAGCAGAACTTGATGATAATCAAGTCCCACCCTCTGCATATTGGTTGCACTTGGATGTGGAGATGCACGGAAGTTTCTGTTTCAGCAGAAATGTCAGTCTGTGTTTCCAAACTCTGTTTTTGGTCCCAAATTAAACTTTCTGGTGTAGCAGCAGCCTTCAGCACAGGGAACGGAAGCTGTGCTGCAAGACAAATGGCAAGTTAGCGTGGTGCCTCTGTCCTTGTCAGAGCATGTATAATTAATAGACCAAGTGATCAGTTAAATGCCACCAGCCTAGAAGCTGCAACCTGTTTTCTGAGCTGGGATTGAGATACATATATTGATAGTACGTGTTCAGTTGGATATGTGGGTAATAGGATTGGGTTTGTACCAATAGATCCAGCTGAAGAAGGATGGTACCTGGGAGGGGCTTAAGTATGAGGCAGTGCCATGTTTCAGATGGATTAATCCTACATACGTCTTCTTTGAAACATTGGCACTGCCTAAAGAATGTGGATGAGAGAGGGGGAGCAAAAAGACTATGCAGCATTTTGGGCAGCAGGTGTGGCATTTTCTACCCCACAGGTCACTGAGCTGTATTTCCATGTGGGTGTCTCTCGATAACTCATTTTTTCTTCCCCCATGCTTTTCTTTTCATCATTGATTCACTTTTTCTCTCCTTTAGCTGCTGCTGCTTCCCACTCCTCCGTTTCTAGTCCTTCTCACCCTTCCTGTTCATCCCACAAAGCTAACTCTCCCCTTGCTGGGCTTACCCCTTTCAGTACTCCGCTGATGCCTGCCTCACCTGGGCAGTTTTTCTCCCTAGTGGCCACTTCTTCCTCTGTCTCCCCAATGCCAGACAGTTGTGGCCCTCCCTTACCACCGTGTGATCTGACTCCCTCCACTTCCTTGAATCCTACAGGTCTTGTTGCTTCTGCACCAGCTCCGAGTTTTGTGGTGGGACCTCTGGCTTCTCCTCCAGCCCCAGTCATTTCTTCTGAGGTTCTTGGTGCAACTTCTCCAGCCTCTCCTATAAGCCCAGTACTGATGGTCTCCTTCCCTCCTCCAACAACTGCTGCTTCTTCCATCTCCCTTCCTGCAGTCCTGCCCACTTCCTCCACAGCTCCAGATCCTCCCAAAACTCCATCTCTGATTAGTCAGACCCCTTCAGCTGCCCCAGTTTCTCAGCCATCAGCACAGTCTCCTGTTCCAGCTCCTTTCATTCTTCCGGTGGCTCCTGTTTCTCCTCCATTGGCTCCCACTGCTCTGCCTGTCACTCCAAACCCTTTCCCAGCTCCTCCTGCCAGTCCAAAAGACACCGTCACTTCTCACGCTGCTCACAGTCCTGTTTCAGCACCTCATTCTCTGGCCGCAGCCACAGGTCCATGTCTTCCCCAAGTTTTTCCTGCTCCTCCCTCTGCAACACCACTTCCTGCTCTCAGTCCTGGAATCCTTTCTCCAGCTGCTGTTACTCCAGGGGCTCCTGTGACCCTTTCAGATGCTTCGGCATCCACACCCATGAGTTCTACTAACACATTTGTTGCTGCTGTTCCTCTTGCTATGACCACTCCCTGTCCTGTGGCACCTGCAGGGCAGCCTGTGGAGCCTGTTGCTCACCCTGTGAAACCTCTGTTGGCAGCTGTCCCTGGCCCTGTGGTACCTGCTTCCTGCCCCTTGGCCCCTGAAGTGTGCCCTGCTGGTAAACCATTGGCATCTATGAAACTTGCTTCTCCATCAGCAGTTACATCTGCCCCTGTAGCCCCAGCAGTACCCTCTTCTAGTACTGTGGCAACTGCTTCCCAACTTGACACTCCTCCTTTGGCATCTGCTTCTTCTGAAGCACCTCCCGTGGCACCAGGAATGCCTGGATCTAAATCAATAGCAGTTGCAGCATGCCCTGTGACATCTACTTCTTGCTCCATGGACCCCATAGTTACCAACAAGATATCTGCTTCCCATCCAATAACACCTACTACCTGCCCTCTGGCATTGACTGGTCCTGCTCCTGTAATCCCAGCAGGGCCTGCTCCTATACCTTCTGCTCCTGCAGTATCACCTGTGATGCCTGCCCCTCTTTTGACACCTATGTCTGGCCCTGTAGTTCCAGCAGTGCTTGCTTCTAGTCCTCTGCTGCCTGCTACCCTATCTGTAGCAACTGCTTCTGGCCCTGTAACTGCTCCTTTGGCCCCAGCAGCACCTGCTCCTAGACCTTTAGTAACTACATCTGGCCCCATAGCTCAACCAGTACTGCTGCCTCCTAGTTCTGTGGCACCTGCTTCTGGTCCTATAGCTCCTCCTGAGGCCCCAGAAGGACCCGCTTCAACACTAGCGGCATCTGCAGTATCATCTGTGAAGCCTGCTTCTTCCTTGGCGCCTATTTCTGGCCCTCCAGAAAAAATAGCACCTGCTTTTAGCTCTGTGAAGCTGACTTGTGACCCTGTAGCCCCACCTGAGCCTACTCCTAAACCAGTGACCCCTTCAATGAAGCCTGCTTCTCCTTTGGCACTTGCTTCAGGCCCTATGGCCCCCCCTGTGGCTCCTGCAGCTTGCCCCATGGCTCCAGCAACACCTGCTTCTCAACCTGTAGGCTCTGCAGTTACCCCGGTTTCACCAGTGACCCTCCCTGGGCCTCCTCCTTTCACACCAATCTGTAAACCTCTGGCGTCTGCACTGGTGGCCCCAGCAGCACCTGCTCCTAGACCTTTGGCAGCTACATCTGGCCCCATAGCCCCACCAGTAATGCTGCCTCCTAGTTCTGTGGCACCTGTTTCTGGACCTATAGCTCCTCCTGAGGCCCTGGCAGGACCTGCTTCTAAGGACATGGCAGGACCTGCTTCAATACCAGTGGCACCTGCAGTAACATCTGTGAAGCCGGCTGCTCCCAAGACACCTGTTTCTGATCCTGTAGCAAAATTAGTGCCTGCTTCTAGTACTGTGGAGCCTTCTTTTGGCCCCGTGGCCTCGTCAGGGCTCACTCCTACATCACTGAAGACTGTGTCTCCTTTGGCACCTTCTGATCCGGTGGCCACAGTAGGGCCTGCTCCTACATCACCACCCTCATCAGTGCCATCCGTGAAACTCACTTCTTCCAAATCACCTATTTCTGGCCCTGTAGAAAAGGCAGCACCTGTTTCTAACTCTGTAGTGCCTACTTGTGACCCTGGGTCTCCTCCATCTGGGCCTACTCCTACACCATTGACCCCTGCAACGAAGCCCGCTTCTCCTTTGGCGCTTGCGTCAGGCCCCATGGCCCTCCCTGTGGCACCTACAGCCTGCCCAGCAATGGCTGCTTCTCAGCCTATAGCCCTCGCAATTACTCCTGTTTCACCAAATTCTCTCCCCGTGTCTCCTGCTCTCCTGCCAGCCTCTGACCCTCTGACCACTCCCTTGGCAACCCCGGTAGTGCCTGCTGGTAGTGCTGGGCCCTCTGTGATACCTGATCCTGTGGCCCCTGCGGCTTTTGCTGCTAGCCCAAGGGCTGCATCTGTGGTCTCTTCTGTGACCCCCGCCACGCCTCCTCAGCCTCTTGCCATCCCTGCTGCTGGCCCAGTATCCTCTCCAGTAGCACCTGTTACCTCTCCTTCTGCCCGTGTGACCAGGAGTCCTCCAGTGGCTTCTGCTGTATCATCTGCTGGCTCACATGCCCCTCCTCCCCTTATTCCAATAACGCCTGGACCTATTTCTGCCACCAAACCATCCGCTGTCTCTGTGGCCTCAGCCTCGAATCTGTCCCAGACTCCTGCAGTCCCCTCTGTGGCGAATGTGGAACGTCCACAGGAAACAGTCTCTCTGCCGCCTGCATTTGTTGACATACCTGTTTCTGCCTCAGCAGCAAATAATCTCTCCCAGCCTGCTTCCCCTGCACCTCTTTCCCCTGTGAAAAAGCTAACACCCTCCTCTGCACTTCCTAAGCCATTACCAGTTTCATCCCCATCTGATCTAGCACCTGAAGTGTCACCCAAACCCTCCACCCCTGCCTCTGCTGTCATCGAAGACGACGAACTACCACCTTTGATCCCTCCAGAGGCGCCTTCTGGGGAGCCACCTCTGCAACCAGTCCTGGTGAATTTCTCTCCCAAACCAGCTGTGGCCCTTGCAGAGGCCCCAGCTGCTCCTACTACTGCTGCTCCTCCTCCTCTTCCTGCCAAACAGCCTGTCCTGAAGAATGACAAGGGTATTTGCCTCCTCTGTTTGCTGTGTGCATGGATATCACCAGTTGCTCACTGAATACTAATCTCACTATTCAGGAAGGGGCTTTGAGGCCCCACTCGTGCCCTTTGCTTTGTTTGTTAGCCTAGAAAAGTAACACATAGAAGTGAATGTAACTAAGTGAAAGTCCTGTATGTAACTAAGTGAAAGTCCCAGCTGAGCTGTAACTAGTCATGGTCGAAGCTAGTTGAAGGCTCCTTTGTGCTGAGGGGATGAGATTTATGATATCGGAGTGTGTCCCATGAATGAGAGAGTTGGTGTACATACACACACACTGAGCATGTTGTGAGTGTCTTCTAGAGAATGTGATACCAAGCCTTGCCTCAGCTGGAATTTCTCAAATAGCACTAACCTAAAAACTCTAATCACCGTCTTCTGTAGCACCTGCTGTCCTCTCTGCCCACTCTTCCAATCCTTGTACTTATTATGTGATTGAATAGCCAGTAGTTTTTGTTGGCTGTTTTAAGCATAATGGACATAGACCTAGCATGTGGTGGTGCCATTTAGCTTTCTGTGTTTATGATGTAACATTTTTCTCAAGTTCTGGGGAAATAAATTGCTATTGAACATTGACATCCCTCCTCCAGTCTTAGCGTGCATTGTCTGTAATTGCACTTGAGACTCAGAGCTAAACCACACGAGACAAATTACACGAGGACGCTCAAGTGAAGGGAGACGCAATGTTAGCTGGGAAGTGCAGTTTGAATCTGCAGAGCTGGATCGCTCCTCAGAGGGTTTGTTAATTTCACCTCTCTACAGAGCCAGCAAAGAGAGTTCCTCAGAGGGTTTGTTAATAATTGACTGAGCCTTCCCAGAGGCAAAGAGGAAATTAACAAACCCTCTGAAGAGTGTCTTTGCCAGCTCTGTAGAGAGGTGAAATTAACAAACTCTCTGAGGAGCCAGCTAGCCCACTCTGTAGAGAGATTCAAACTACGCTTCCCAGGTCTCCCATCACTTGAGTGTCCTTGTGTAATTTGTCTCATGTGGTTTAGCTCTCAGGAGTGTTTCTCGGTCTTGGTAGGAGCTTTCCTCTTGAATTCACATTGAACAAGATGCATGTTGAGTATTGCGCTTGGGCATCCACCAGAGATCAGAAACAAGTTTGTCGTTCTTTGCAGTCACCAGTCCCCTAATAATGTACTCTGATGCATATAAATTGGCAGTAATCCATGAAGACACAGGTGTAGGTAGGCGGCATCCAGAGATGCTTGTCTTGTAATGAAGAAGAGGAGGGAGTCTTGAGGGGGGGGGGTTGGGGTACTGTCTGAAAAACTCTGAGATGAACTTAGTTCTCAGCTTGTAGTGAAACATATCCAAGTCATGGTTATGAATCTGAGCTTTTAAAATCTATGCCTTTTTGTTACTTTAAATGGGAAGAGAATTAAATATTGCATCATGTAGTCCTTGCAAGCTTGAACCTCGGTCGTGGTGTCGCAAAACCTCTTGTCAGTAGACCAACCATTCATGTACTCCCTCCTCCCCCCTGCTCCTGGATTTAATCCTCTGTTCTGTAGTTTACTATCACAGATAAATCACGTTTAGCTCTGAACGGGTTAACAAAACTTGATTTAGAGGTATTCCTGGTTACAGTCTTCTGTTCTTGCTTGCCAATTCATGGATTAGCTCTCAGGTAATAATTTGAATTGAGCTGGCGTGTAGCTGCCACTCTCCTTGTTGCTGAACTGCCTGTTCAGTGCAGAGGTGAAGTCTTAATCCTATGAATGCAAGCAAAGCTCTGCTTCTAGGTGGTTTTCGCTTCCAAGGTGTTTGTAAGCTTTGCCTCCCAATGGTATACACTTTCACGTTAGTCTTCCTTCCCACTGGCTAGCTTTTAAAACACCTGCTGCTCTGAAGTTTTCCCTTTTGCCTGTCTCCTTTTCTCTTACATGCCCCTCTGCCATCACACATCTACTGATAACTTCAGGCAGTGTCTCTCCGTTTATCTGTCTCAGCCACAGATTATACACACACCATTTAGCAGCCAAGGCTCAATGAGCCCAGATCACCAGACTTTCCCTTATTACTTCTCAGTTTTAAGCCATCGTTATAAGAAGTCCAAATGCTTGCTTGATTTTAGGCTGTGTTCTTTTTGTGTCTGTTACTGTTGCCTTGTTACTGATCTTGGGAATACTAAACTTCTTTAGTAATGTATGAATCTAAACTTCTTTGGCTTGACATTAGTTTTTAATTTGCATTGCCATAGAAAAGGAGCAAAACATACCATGTGACCAAGTGGCAAAGCCTGTCATGTTTTGCCTGGACCTGCCTGCCACTCCCAGCAGAAACCAAGTTGGAAAAAATGATGCTTCTTTGTTTCTTTAGGTTCCGGGACAGAATCCGACAGTGATGAATCAGTGCCAGAACTTGAAGAACAAGACTCCACACAGGCCACAACGCAGCAGGCACAGGTGAAAGGCTTGGGGACAAGACAGAGGGCGAACCACAGTGGGTTGTGTACAGTGGGACCAGAGATCTTGGAGCAGACTTAACCATCTCCAAATAACCTCAGCCAGGGTGTTCCCTGCTCTGTGGGATTTCTAGCTATTTGCATACAAGCATTGTGCATTGACACACGGAAACTCCTAGGATTTATCTGTACCGTGGTATGTAGTGCTGACAGTGGCTAGGTAGTTAAAGAGGAGTGGGGCCAGTAATTCTGTGCTGAAAATCCCAAGTCCAAGACTACAAAGAACAAATCTCATGTTTGTTAGAATTGTGCCTCAACACTTAATTGCATGTTGTTGGGAGGAATTAGGATTTTGTATTGCAAATGTACAAAAAGGTGGTTTTTTGTGGGGCAGTAGGAAATGGAAATACATCTATAAGCCTGGGATTAGATGCACTCAGGGCAGTTACTTTAACCCATTCAGACAGAAGGATAGAGGTGGGTAAAATGATAAGAATCCTACCCTTGATCGCCAATCTTTTTTTAAAAAATTAAAATTTTAAATTGACATTGCTTCCAGAAAGCACTCATTGCCAAAGGAAAATAATTCCAAAATCAAAGAGCAGCTCAGACAATGTCTGTGAATATTTTTTTAGAATAGATAACCTGCAGAATAGATGATAATATACTACCAGAGGGTTCCCAGTTGATCTTGAAAAATGTGCTGGAACACAAACTGGAGCCATCTCTTCACATGCTTGCAAATCCTTGTTTTTCATGTTTGAGTTTAGAGGAGTGCTCCGTGCATGCATACTCCTAAGCCTGCAAAATATAAGTCAGTTCTCTAATTTCCACTTGAGAAAGAAGATTTCACAGATGCAGATGTATTTTGCTGTGCCTTTCTGATATGGTTCCCTTTAATCTTCTTGCATGTCTTTTCTGGCAGCTTGCAGCAGCAGCTGAAATAGATGAAGAACCAGTTAGCAAAGCAAAACAGAGCCGGAGTGAAAAGAAAGCACGGAAGGTAAAATTAAGTTAATGGAAGTGTTAATCAACAAAATCCCTTCTGGATTTGGCCAGGAAAGGCTTATAGTTACTTAAGCTATTTATTCTCATGCATCCTTAGATTTAATTTTTTCAAGCATGTCCCTTGAAGAAACTTTCACAAGGTTCGTGAGGCGGCTCCCTTGCGTTCAATCAGCAAGATGGAGGGAGATTGTTCCAAGTTCCCATGTCTGTCTGTCATTTTTGAAACAGCATCCTAATTTGGCAGAAGCAGTTGAAGGAGGAGCCAGGATTAGTGGCAGAGCCAGGAATCTATCCACATTCTTCTCTTCTGTTTCTCTTGTCCTTCCATAAAAGCTAGTAGGCAACCGGGAAGTTCTCCAGAGTGTCACAAAAGATACATAATGGCATTAATATTTTAATGCAGATCGAATCCTACCATATTTTGTGCCTGATGATTTGTCATCAGTGGAATTCTATGTCTAGTGAAGATGTATTTTGACCAAAGTCAGGACATGCTGTGTTTGTTTCTACGAGAGTGTCTTTATTTTACCAGAGCAGCTGAAGAATAGCATAGCTGGAATCAGACTAGTTGCTTTGGTCTTTCTTCCATGCATCTTCCCTCTCAGAATTTTTTATCAGTACAAAATTGCTTCTTTTGCATTACCAGTGGAGATTAACAACTGGGAGTAATACTTTGTCATGAACACTGGAAAACAGAATTCCAGTGGGCTATTTTAAGTTTAATGGTTTATCTTCTCCATTTGCTTTTAAGGCAATGTCCAAGCTTGGCCTTCGTCAGGTCACAGGGGTAACCAGAGTTACTATCCGGAAGTCCAAGAACATCTTGTTTGTCATCACGAAGCCAGATGTATACAAAAGTCCTGCGTCAGATACCTATATTGTCTTCGGTGAGGCAAAGGTGAGCTGAAGCTAGGAAGGCTTGGCAGGATGGACTGAACCTGGTTTTTTGCAGTAACAGAGCAGTTTTGCTCTCCAGCCAAATGTTCAGTTACAGTTTGACAAAGACAAAGCTGCACTAAGGCAGCTTTCTTGCTTTGGGAGGGTATGTGATACAGGGGTAGGGGGTAAGTGACTGGGTTCTGAAACTTCATTGAGGGCCAGAGGGTTGTCTTGCTGGAAAAGCTGCAGTTCAAGTACTTCTAGAGCATGTGGACACCTTTATCTGTTTGCCTTGCTCATTGCTTCTCATGGTGTAAGCGTAAGCTACGCAACCACCCATACCTCTTTTCTTCTCATCTGACCCTATCAGATTGAAGATCTATCACAGCAAGCGCAGCTGGCTGCTGCTGAGAAATTTAAAGTGCAAGGAGAAGCCGTTTCAAATATTCAGGAAAACACACAGACTCCCACTGTACAAGAGGAGAGCGAAGAAGAGGAGGTACGTAGCACCCCTTGTGTCTTATGTGAGCCCTTAATTAAGTACTTGCAATTGGTAGTCTTCCTTGTCAGTATCCTCATTTCCTGTTTGAATCTTCAGTCTCCTGCTGGTCCTTGAGCTGTTTTCCAGCTCTTCCCGTTTTTTCAGTTGGGAATAGGGGAACTAAGCATGCTCCCAGGTGAACACCTCAGAATCATTCCCGAATCACTAGATAAATTCTGCATGCGTGCAAATAAGGGAGCCAGTTGTTGTCTCATTATGTGATGAAACTGAGAGAAAGTGAAACAGATTCAGTGGGTGCATTTCTGATACAGGAATCTATTTCATTAGTTGTCATGCATTCCTTACAAACTCCTAGGGACAGTAATTGTACTGGGGCTTGGAATACCTTGCCCCCTGTGGAATGACCTAGCACACAGTTAGCAGGCTAACAAGAGGGAACAACTGTCAGAAGTAATTCTTAACCACTCCAAGTTTGCATTTTACCAGCAACATTATTAGGCTTGCACATTTCACTGCAGGCAGGCCATTTGTTTGCCACTCAGGTGAACAGAAATAAGTAACCCCAGTATCTGCCAGGGCCAGACCAAGGTGTATTTAAACTCTGAGCAGGTATAGTAAGCAGGCTTGCTTCCTGGCCTGCTACATTTTTTGCGCTGCTTAATCTGAAGTGTGCACATATCTGGCAATGCAAAATTCACTGTAAATAATAAGGGAATATGTTTAGGGCTGGATTTCTTTTATGCAGCCATGTCTGTAGACGTAAGGTGATTCCGCACTAGTGGTTTTCCGCTGTTCAGCTTCCAAATGACCTCGATTTTTCTTTGTGTTTCCACACGTGGGAAGGCAATCTTAGCAGCAGCTTCAAAGTCATTGCAGGTTTTGTCCAGTTTTTTTCCATCCTGCTTTTCCCTGACTTATTTGTCTATTCGCAGCAGATTAGGGATTTTAATCATGCAAAATTCTTTATCCGATGTTCTCCCCACCCTTGCCCTTCTCTCTCACCCTTCGAATCAACTTAATTTGATTGGCCAATCATGTTTTCTAAGCCACACCCACTACCTTTCCCTTCCCCTCGTTTTTTTTTTTAAATTTATAAAAAAACGTTGCAACGTTTCTACAAGTCTATGCAGAAACATATCCGGTGTCATGTAAGGACAGCTGACCAATAACGGGTCCGTTTTTCAACGTGCCAGATTTGTTACTTGTTGCTCGCTGACAGCTGAAAGCTTCTGAGGCAGAGGGAAAGCGGGGTCATTGGTAACAATTTTCTCTCCAAATGGCAATAACCAATACTCATTCCACGATATTGGTGGGAAATGTTCTGACCTATCAAATGTATTTGTTTGATGCATCGTTTATATGTAGCAACGTTTTTGGGGCGGGGGGGGGAGAATTAAAAAAAATGATGAAGACGCACATCTGTCTACACTTGCCCCAGGAAAAGCAGTGACGAATCGATTTTTATACTGGCAAATTCCGCACAACGGACTTTGAGCATGATGAAATGAAATGTCAATGCGAAACAAAAGCCTTAATGTGGAATTGGGGAGCGGTGAATTCGTACGATTCCACTGCAGCATGTCTGCTCAGAAAGTCTGATCAAAATCGATCATGCGGAATCCCCCGTAGTTTTCAAATACTAGTGAAAAATGCTTCTGATTTGTGCCCCTATTTAATACAAATACTCCACTCCACTGAGTTTCCTGTCCTCCTCACACTCTTCCAAGTGTTGCAATAAGGTCACATAGTACTGATGGAATTTCTGTCTGACAAATGGCAGCATGAGATTTTCCAAGCTTGCCAGTATGTGTGGGGCAATGACCTGGATTTCATTGAAAATCTATAGGTTGAATGAACATTTGATCATGCCACTTCCTGCTGCTCAGCAGAAACAGGCTTAAACAGCTGGTCCAAGAAATAAATCATTCTCTTCCCATCCAGGTTGACGAGACTGGTGTTGAGGTGAAAGACATCGAGTTAGTTATGTCCCAAGCGAATGTTTCCCGGGCAAAAGCCGTCCGTGCCCTAAAGAATAACAGTAATGATATCGTAAATGCTATTATGGTAAGTTTTGAATTAAGTGGCTTTTTTTTTTACTTGGCCAGTGTACCTGGACCAGGAGAATATATGTAAAATTGGCGTTTTACTTGATAATTTCATTGAATAATCGGCTGCTTTAAACACACTTATTTTGTTCTCTGTCTCCTCCTGTTGCTTAAAAGCAGAAAGCCAAAGCATTGTGACAAGAAGACAGAAGAGAAAATAAGTAACCTAATTCAGTTATTTAACTGCCTTTGTTAAACACTGAAAGAATGCCTAAAAATGTGCTGCTTCCAGCATTACATTTTTAACACTCGGGTAAACATTGCTTAAGAAGAGTTATTGTGCTGATTCAGCGCAATGACATCGATTTGGCTAACTGGCTCCTTGCCTTTTTGCCAAATGTCTGTCAAATAGCTAGGTTGTCTTTCGCAATGGTATTTGCAGATGGTGGGTGAGAGGAAGAGGTTAAAGATGCACTTCTGCTTCTCTGTCCAAGTGGGTAGCAGTGTACAACATTGTTCTAGAATGTAAGGTAAAGAGAGTTTAAGGCCATGTGTGTTCTGCAAACAGTTCTAACTACCATGACTTAGATTTGCAAAGAAGCTGCGAGGTGTCTTACTAGAGATAGGCAGTCTCCTTACAAAACTACAGTTCCCAAGATCCTTGGGAGCAGGAAGATTTGTGATAGTCGGACTGCTTCAAGCTTACATTTCCTTTGGATGCACATTAGTGCAACTGTGCTCAATGTTGTATCCTAGGCAACTTGGGAACCAGGCAGTTTCTTTGCTTTCTCCTCGTCTGATCACCTTATCTCCAGCTAGAATTACAACCTCTCTGTTCTCCATCCTCTATCTGAAATCACAGGAAGCCATAACAATAGTCCCCAAGGTCATTTGGCTGTTAAGCATAGGTAAACAAGCTGCCTGGATTGCAGTAGAAAAGACCCAGCACCTAGGGATGAAGAGAGTTTTTAATGCTTCTTTTTCTTTCTTTTTTTCCCCAGGAATTGACGATGTAACCACACAGAAAGGGGAACCTTTTTGGTGTTTCAGAGGAAAGTAAATTGCAGCTAAATTCAAAATTTGTACTATTTCTATCAGTTAATAAAAGTTGTGGTTTAAAAGGTTCATACTTTTGTTTTTTGTTTCTCTACAAGAATTTGGACATCAGTAAATTAAAGTTTTACTTTTATCGATATTCCAGGTCTGACCTCGCTGTTAATTCTTTGAAAGCTTGCCAACCAACTTGAGTGCCAGAGGCTTGGCATGAATGGTTCTTATATAGGCAGTGTGTCTGTGTGAACTTTTGTTTCTGGCTCTGAAAAGCTACTGCTGTCATAAATCCCGTGCTAGTGCTTGCAGTATAGAAATTTCTTGTTAAAGATCTCTGTTTAACTCTGCTTGTGTCTCTCATGCTGAGCAGGGTTTTTTTTCAGCAGGAACGCTGTGGAACGGAGTTCCGGAACCTCTTGAAAATAGTCACATGGCTGGTGGCCCCGCCCCCTGATCGCCAGACAGAGGGGGGTCGAGATTGCCCTCCGCGCCGCTTAGCTTAGCGGCGCGGAGGGCAATCTCAACTCCCCTCTGTCTGGAGATCAGGGGGCGGGGCCACCAGCCATATAACGTTTTCTCCAAGGGCAACCCGCTGAGTTCCACCACCTCTTTTCCCAGAAAAAAAGCCCTGATGCTGAGAGTAATCTCATGAGAAACGTTTTGTCCTTCAGCTTTGCCACAGGTTCAGAAGTTCTGGTTGACGTGACTCCCCTTCACTAAAGCTACCTCATATTTGGACTCTTCATATAGTTCCATTACCAACAGCAGAATAACTCCATTCTTTAAAATTCTTTAATTTTGCCTATTTTCTGTTGATTTAGTTATCTGATGATGAGACCTAAAAATCTTTCCCTTTAGTGGGGAAAGTAGCTTGGAAAGGTAATTTTTAAAGGGAAAAGGTAGAAGAGGCAAGCATACGTCCCCTTACTGTTCATATCTTCATGATTAAAGCCATGCCTCGGGAGGTTGCAGTACAAAACCACAAGGCAGAGAATACATACAAATGCATATGATACGTAGTTTGAGAGTATGTGACACAACTTGAGTCGAGGGAGAGAAAATGCCTGTGTGTCTCAGGTGTGGGAGAAATAGCTGTCTATTTGATAAAAATACAATGTGTTTGCCCAAAGGCTACTTTAAAATGGGTACTAAGCCTCACAGTCTCCAAATGGCTCTCCTTTATTGCAGTTTAACCATATCTGAGATTGACTGAAAACTGCAGGAACTTTGTAAACTAGCATCCTGCTGCCTGCTTCCTTTCTTGTGTAAATAAAAGTGATACCAAGGCTTTGGGTTTTTTTTTACATACTAGTTGGGTTCCAGGGAACATGGCCAATAAGGAAGCCCATCAACAGGAGTCTCTAGAAGCAAAAGTCCTCTTTCTCCTAAGTGCAATCCCAATCTGAGTTAACACCTTTCTAAGTCAATTTAAATCAACAGGCTTAGAAGGGTGTAACTCTACTTAGGCTCTGACTATATATGTCACAGCAAAACGAATGAAGCAGGCTTGGATATCTTTGCAGTTTGCAATGCTCTGACTGTCCAAGCTCAGGGCTGTTTATACTTCACTAAAAAAACCCCCAAACTTATGTGATAAAAAGGCTGTGGAAATTGAGCAATTTCTGTATTTGTTACTCTGCACAGTTCTGTCACATACTATTTTGCATGATTGTGATTTTGCTGGTTTGAGGAAGGAACAAACAGCTATGCGGACTACTGATGCCTTGTCAGCCACTCCTGTGAGATTTCAGCAGGTGTTGTCCATATATTTTTGAAACAAATATTTTCAGCCATAAGGACTGGCAACATGCCTTTTTAAATGAAAGCAGAGGTTCTCTGGAAAATGAATCTTGTGTTTTTTCTGCAGCCTTGAGGAATCATGGTATATAGCCCTGTATTATATATTTATAACCGGCGTGTAACATTACTGCAGTTCCCTTTTCTTACAAAGTGCGTACAGTATATTAGACTTTGAGGATTAGTACAGCTATTAGACTGAGCCTAATTTTCTGTCCTGAGTGATAAACAAAAATCAATGGGAGTTCCGTTTCTGGAATTCTCAAGCCTTGCATAGGGCCTGATTTAGATCTGGACCTGGGGAATTTTCAGCTTTTTCCTATGCTGTTTTTCTGACCTCGTAATCCAAGAGTGTCACCTGTATCTGCCTCAGCAGGACAAACCGCAGCTCTGCAGAGCCAGTTCAGCTCGACTTGGGGTTGGGAGGACAATTAAAACCATTGCTGCACAGCAGTCTTTGTCCAAATCAGGTTCCTCCATAGCTTTGCTTTACAAAGAAAAATGCATTGTTCCAAATATAGAATGAGTTTAATGGAGAGTGCAGTTTTTTAGTTTATCATCAGGGCCTTAAAGATTTAAAAGGAGCCCTTTGGCGCTAGTAAGCTCCCTAGCGTTCAGTATAATACTCTTAACATACTGTGTTGGTGCCGGTTTCAGTGGTTCACCTCACTCAGTTTAAATACTTATGGGCTGAGTTGCTGTTCCTTCTCTGTTACATCTCCTTCAGTTGCCAAAAAGATGGTTGAAGTGTGGGGGTGTGGCTATAGTGTGGTTGGAAGATGGTTGGAGTGGGGTTAAAATGTGACTAACATTTCTATTTGCAGGTGAGTTTTTTATGCAAAGGAGCATTCAGAGTTGGAATCTACCATCTACAATTAAAGTGGTTCAGTTTGTTCTGCCAGTTCAACTCCACCTTGTTATGCTGCTTGTGCAAAGCAGGTTTGAAGACGTTTCAGACATTACTCCACACATTTTTGCATAAAGCATTCGAAAGAAATATTGGAAGATGGAGGGGGGGGGCAGTGAAGGCATGCCTGCTTTTTTTTGCAGAAGTTTGCAGATTCAATCACTGGTGTCTCTTAACTTGCCTCAAGTTAGGGCTAGTATGAGTTGGTACAGGAAAGTTTTGCATGACAAGGTATCATCAGCTTACACGTGCTTTTATACTAATGAGCATCTATTGGATAGAACCATTATGCTTGCTTAACTTGACACCTGTTAAAAAATCTGTGTTGCAGCAGATGGTGATATCCTTAGAGCCAGGGCTTTTTTTTTGGGAAAAGAGGTGGTGGAACTCAGTGGGTTGCCCTCGGAGAAAATGGTCACATGGCTGGTGGCCCCGCCCCCTGATCTCCAGACAGAGAGGAGTTTTGATTGCCCTCCGCGCTGCCGAGCGGTGTGGAGGGCAATCTCAACTCCCCTCTGTCTGGAGATCAGGGGGCGGGGCCACCAGCCATGTGACCATTTTCAAGAGATTCCGGAACTCCGTTCCACCGCGTTCCTGCTGAAAAAAAGCCCTGCTTAGAGCTCTGATCAGTAGAACTAATTTATCTGGTAGGCCATGCTATATGAGGGGAAATGAGAAAGGCATGCTCTGGCATGCTCCTTCCAAGCTGTTTCAATAACCATGGAAAGAGGCCAGAGGTAGGGAGCTCATATTCTCCTGACCCTCACCCCCTATTTTATAAATGAATAAGGCACAGATCTAAATAAACGTATGTGAATTTAATTTGGCCCTTCAGTTAAGGCTAATTAGACCGCCACCCCTCTTAGTTCAAAAAATTACTATATTATTGTCTGAAACTTCTAAAAACCTTATTTGTGGTCTTGTTATTATTTACTGAGACCTTTGTAACCTTTTTACCAATCCTGTCTTTTACAAGATTGGTAAAAAGGTTAGAAAGGTCTGTGAAGGTCTTTGTTCCATCTTGTTCAGAACATTTTTTGTACGTGTCTCATGAGAGAGCTATAATATGTTTCTAGCCCTTATTGGACACGGGCCTCAAAGTGTTAGACAGTATACACTGAAAGCTCAGTGGCCCAGTAATGGCTGTACAAAATTTCTGTTGGTGGCAGGGGGCTTCCTTTGAGGCAAGGGGGGATTCACAGTGGCACTGCTATCAATACAATTTGAGAGAATGATCCTGGTTAGAATTTCAGGCTAAGATTTGGGAAACCGAGGCTTGATTTCCTGCTCTGCCACGGGGGTTCACTGGGTGTCCTTGGACCAGTTACTCAATCTATTTCAGAAAAATTTGAGGGAAAAAATGGAGAAAAGAAAGATGTAAGGTGCTGTGGGTCCCCTTTGAGGAGAAAGGTAGGGTATAAATGAGATAAATAGTAAAATAGCTGAAGAAAACGGGGACAGATAAAATTAGGCTGGTGGGTGTGGGTGAGAAGGAAGCGGAGAGGGGCTGACATGGGGGCTGTCAGGAGGAGAAAAAGGAAGTAGTGTGGTGTGGAAGGGGATACAGGAGAAAGTGTGGTCCCTTGTGGGTTCCCCATGGCACAACTGGGCCTGGCCTAGCCAGACTGTGTAACTGGAACCAGACTGGCAGTTGGCAGCGCACAACTTTTCCTGAGGAGAGGCTGCCAGAGAAAGGGAAGGAGAGAAAGCTGAAGATGGACAGATAAAAGTAGGTTGGCTGGTGGGTTGAAAGGAGAAAAAGCAGAAAGGGGAGGGGGAGAATGGACCTGTGGACACTTACCGCAAAGGGTCCTTCTCCTCTGAGGAAAGGAGGGCATCTTGGGTGATTCCCACCATTCAATCAGGGAGGCAGGAACTAATTTTCTTCCTGTCTAGTGTGTGGGACACCCTCTCTCTCCAGAAAGCAGTAACATTGAATTTATCATTCAGCAACTGTCAATACTGAGAGAAAAAACACCTGTGGCATTAGCATGTACTGTAAATAAAGCATAACCCAGAGGAGGTAGGAGAATGAGGCAGCAGAGTAAAGGAAGATGAAGACCCAGGCGGGGCAAGATGTCCTCCTTTCCTCAGAGGAGAAGGACCCTTCACGGTAAGTGTCCAAAGGTCCGTTCTCCCTCTGAGGCGGAGGACATACTGGGTGCTCTCAAAGCAGTTTCCAGTTTCTGGGTGGGATGTGGTCTTCGTCCAAGATCATGCGCTGCAGTACTTTTCTACTACAGTCAGTGTCCGCTGAATCATATAGATTTGATTAGTAGCATCTTACTAAGGTCGAGACTGACAACCCCTTGTTGCTGCCTTGCAGACTTCTTCTACAGCAGTGTTCCTGTGTAATGCTGCACTGGTAGTAGCACTCCTCAAAGAGTGAGCTGGTATTCCACAAGGAACCTCTACGAAGAGAGTTTTAGGAGTTTTGATGGTGTGTTTTGCTATTGGCACCTACAGCTGCTGAAGGCATTTTCTTCCCCAAATTGAGGGGAGATATATTTAAGAACAGTAAGTCTTTCTGATTCACACTGTTCGGATCATATAGGCCTTGAGCATCCTTCTGACCTCTAGGTTGTATCAGAGCCTCTCCCTAGGCTATTTAGGGTACAGATAGAAATATGGTAGCCTTATCTCTTCCAACTTATGGAATTTGGAATACGCTTTTGGAAGACAGTACAAGGTATCACCTTAACATTGTGAAAAATACAAAGTTCAAGTCTGACTAATTCTTCTGGCAGACACGGACATAATGAGGAAGATAGTCTTCATTCTCAGCCTTCTCAGGGGAACGTCCTTGACCAGTTCAAATGGATGTTTGGTCAGGGCTGTGTAAAATGTCTACTGAGTGAGGGCTTCCCAATAGGAGTTGTAAATTCTGAGCATGAACTGTTTTCTGAATGCTAGGAGAGTGTTGGCCACCTCTCAGGAATATACCCATCTTAGGAAGGCGTTCCTTTCTATTTCCACACGGTTAAGCAGAGTAAGTCTAAATGAGAGAGCCAACTCGGTCCCTGCTGTAGCTTGACCGGAGAAGTTGGTAGGATGAGAGGTGAGGATATCACCATCTGTTGGAGGGTGGAAAGGCATGGTCTGTTATTGGTAAGGGTAGTAGTACATAGAGGAGGCCTAATAGCCACTGCAATATCAGGGCATCAGCTTGTGGGTGGAACAAACCTTGTCATGTACCCCAGTAGTTGATGGATGTGTTGGGACGCAAACAGGTCCATGAGGTGTTGCGAACTGGAATGTTATCCATTGGATGAGATCTTTCTTAAGGGACTATTCCCCTGTTGTCCTCTCAGCCAGTCTGACTGGATATTGGATATGCCTTTGATGTGTTCAGTTGAGATCGAGGCTAGGTAACCTTCTCCCAGGTAAGTATCCTTGCTGCCTCCTTGTGCCGCCTCAAGGTCTTGGATTCCCCCTGCTTGTTTGTATATGTTTTGTCTGCAACCTTGTCCATACAGGTCTCTGAACTGGAATAGGGCCAGACAAATTGCTCACATTTCTAAGACATTGATATTGATAGGAAGACATGCCTAACCTTTAATGATATGTACCTGAGCCATTAGGAGAACACCTAAGAGATCAAAAGCATAAGTTAAGCTTTTAGAGTAGGCAGCCTGGCTTTTCTAACAAGCAGGTGCCACTCTACTGAATTGGTCTGTGCTACAGATATATTAGATGGAAGCCTCAAGGAGGTAAATGTAAACAGGAAGACTCATCCAGTTAATCACAGTTTTGAAGATCAGTTCCTACCAGCACAATAGGTCTTGGCAGTGGACTGAATTGGAAGTCTGTTCTTTTAATGATAATTACACCTTTAGAAAGAAGATGATTGTCAGATTTGTATAGTTTCAATTAAAAAACGTAAAATCTAGAAGACTGATTGGTCAGCTCCATCTCCCAAGGGCAGTAAAGCCCAATTACAGGTGAGCTCCACAGTACTACTTTAGTGCCTGCGCTGATGGCACTCCGGTCCCCATTGTAGGAAAGCTGCTTTTTCATACATATTGTTGCTGTGGCTTCTTTTTTGTAGCTGCCTTGCTAGCCAAGTCCTTTGCCTTCTCTGTAGCAGCCAAGGCAGTCTCCTTGACTTTCTCCATTGCTTCTTTTGCCGTTTCCACCAAGGTTTTAGATGGTGCTTCACCTTGCATTTTGGCCAATACATACTCAAATCCTTTGGTGCTCTTGGTCACATTGCTTTTTAAAGCTGGCCAAGCCAAACTCCTGGACAGCGCGTGAGACACCAAAGTGGCTGGAGGAGACCCAAGCTTCCCGCTTGACTTCTGTCCAGTTACTGTTCTCTGGGTTCTCTTTGCAAACACAACGTTCCTCTACCACCATAAGTCGTGCATGGTTGATGTTCCAGGTGAATGTGGTCATAGTGTGGTTCTGTGGGTCGACAATGGAATCTTCCAGGATGTAGACAGAGCGACATTTCCAGACATTGGCTGGAAAGAAGCGCTCTGCCCAGTGAGGCATCCTGTTGGTCTTAGGAGCCGCCTGGAAAGCAGCTTCTGGTCTTCTGTCACCTCCCGATGTAAGATATCTTCTGGTTGTTGTGGGTTTTCTAGGCTGTATTGCCGTGGTCTTGGCATTATAGTTCCTGATGTTTCGCCAGCAGCTGTGGCTGGCATCTTCAGAGGTGTAGCACCAAAAGACAGAGATCTCTCAGTGTCTTCTGTTAGGACATGTTTACTGTAAGGGTTGGGGTAGCGCTGCCAGAAGGCGGCAAAGACTTGGTCCCAGGGGCCCTTGAGGACGCTCAGGGTCAGGAAGTACTTCCCCATCAGCTCAGCCGTCACCGATCCTGCGGGATACGGAGGAGGAAAGAAGGGCACATCAGCAGGAGCGCCGGCCTAGGCGGCTCGAGCCCTTTGCCTGCAGGGGCCCTCACCCGCCACACGGGCAGCCCGAAGGATCGCAGCAGCAGGAGGCGCCCAGCAGCCGCCATGCGGGGACATGGGCGAGGCAACAACTCACATGCCTAACCTGTGATTCTTACATCTGTAAATATTGGTTGTTCTTGAGGAGTCATGAATCATTTGCTTTGCATTGGGTTGGTGACCTTGGCTCAGACTGGTTTTGATCTGAATTGGTACCTGAATGAGAAGATCTGTCTTCTCCATGATCTGCTGTTAATGAGATCTGAAAAAGGTCTAAAGTATTCTTGCCTATAGACAACCCCAAAGGCATTGCATAGTTGTTGGCCACTAGCAAACCCATCAGTTTCAGTAGTATCGTGAGAAGTGATTTTGCACTCTGATGAGTCTCAACCAGCTGTTTGGTCTTCCTGACCTTTTCTTTGGTGAGGGATAGATAAAGCCTTTTTGGTGACTGATCAAACCCAGCTGTTCAAGCTCATAGGAACTGAATGGTGAATTGAGTGTTGCGGTGAGATTTTCTTTTGATCTTGAACTGATCAGGAGATCGTCTGGGTACAAGTGAACATGAATGAGACATGTGATAGGGTTGATCAGGAGTTTTGTAAATACTCTTGGCGTGGTGGACAGGCCAAAAGGGGATGGCTCAGAACTGCCAATTGATTTTTTTAAACATAACATCTTAGGTATTGTTGATGGGTTGTCAGAATTGGTACATGGAGGTATGCTTCTGTGAGATCTGTAGATGTCATGTTGTCGTGAGTCAGCCCCAGCCCCGGCTGGCCACCTTACCTATTGCTGCAGAGTCCTCCTCAGAAGATGAGCAGGAAGGGCCAGAAGGGTCTTCTCTAGAGCCAGAAGCCCCTGCAGAAGCTATTGGAGAGGAAGAGCAGTCAGAAACCACTGCTGCTGCTCCAGGAGGAATTCAGCGAGAACAGCCTGGAGCTTCTGCAGAGACTGTCAGGGATGAGGAACAGCCAGAAACCTCCACAGAGGCTGTAAGAGACAAAGACTCCCACAGGGCAAAAGCGAAACCTGAGCACCTGGGGCCAGCTGAAAGGAGGAAGCATAGAGATAAGTCAGCTCTGTTGGATAGGCGAAGGAGCGCCCGTTTACAGGCGCAACACCGAACGGAATTGTTAGAGAGAGAGGCAACAGCTGTTCCTCATTAGGACAGCATAAAAGGAAGACGCCGAGGAAACCAAGCGTGGAAGCAACTCAGCTCGCCACTCCCTGCTACCAGAGCTCTACGCCTGGACGCTCTTGCCCTGCCTTGTGCCCTGCCCTGCTGTTGGATTGGATTTTGACCCCAGCCTGCTTTCTGACTACTCTTCTGTCTGCTCCTCTCTCTGACTGACATATTGGCTCTGACACCTGACCTGACTCCTGGACTACTAACTTCCTGCCTGTTGTGTTCTGCCCTGCAGTACCAGTGGGCCTCCTGCCTGCTGAGCCCAGCCCTGTGCGCGACACGTTGCTTCCACCCACAATTCAGCAGCTACTGGCAGCATGGATGCAGCCACAGCTGCTGCACTTGCAGCTCAGAACCAGATGCTGCAGCAGACGGTGACCCAACTGAGCAATGCTGTGGCTCAGCTTCAGCAACAGCTTCAGCAGCAAGCTGCGGCAGTGCCACCGCCGGCCACGCCCAAGTGCCCAGTGAGTCCACCAGAAAAGTTCGCGGGCAATGTGGAGGAGTTTCCTGTCTTCCTAGCCCAGTGCCAGTTGTACATCAGCCTGCGCCCCCGAGACTTTCCTGATGATAAGACCAAGGTGGGCTTCATCCTGAGTCTCTTGAAAGGTCAGGCGGCCAAATGGTCTACCCCTCTGCTCCTGGAATCATCGCCGCTGCTGCAAGACTATACTGGGTTTGTGGAGCGGCTCCAGCAAACTTTCGCCAACCCCGTTAAGGCTGAGAGCGCCAACCGGTGCATCCGACGGCTCCGCCAGGGACGGGGGTCCGTGGCCACCTATGCGACAGAATTCCAGTTACTGGCTCAGGACCTTGCGTGGAACGAGGCAGCGCTGCAGGACCAGTTCATAGAGGGCTTGTCTGATGCGGTTGCAGATGAGCTGGCCCGAACGGAACGCCCCAGTTCCCTTCAAAACCTTGTAGTGCTGTGCCAGCGCATTGACCAGCGCCTGGAAGCCCGGAGACAGGCGCACAGTGAAGGGGCCTGGCGGGGAAGGATGCCCCGGCTGGTGCCTGCAGGCCCCTCCTCTGCCCCCACTGCTCCAAAGGGGGCGGAGCCCATGCAGCTGGGCGGCGCCCGACCCCGTCTTACGGCCGCAGAGAAAGCAAGGCGACGCACCCAGGGGCTCTGCTTGTACTGTGGCGGGGCCGGCCACTATGCCAACGCCTGCCCGGAAAAGCGCCACCCAGAAGGTGCCGCAAAAGACCGGCCCCGGCTCGCGGCGACCCACGCGGACCGGGGCGAGAGGTTTACACCAATGGGGCCCTTGACGTCGGAGGGGGACACCTCCTCCTCCACCTAGAAATCCAGTTGCCAGACGGGCGGCGCGTGGAAACCCGTGCCATGGTCGACTCCGGCGCTTCCCGGAGTTTCATGGACCGGCAGTTTGCCCATCAGCACCACATCCCGTTGCACGAAAAACCTGTTGCTGCCCTAGTGGAGGCCATCGACGGGCGGCTACTGAAATCCGGTCCAGTAACCCACGAGACTGAGCTGGTGGAGGTAGCTGTGGAAGGCCACCGGGACCGCGTCCAGTTCGATGTAGTCTGCATGCCGCACTTCTCGGTGGTGCTGGGGCTGACCTGGCTCGTGGGCAGCAACCCGCTCATCGACTGGAAGCGCCAAGTCGTCCAGTTCCCGACCAGGAAGCCGGATCCCCTCCCGAAGCTGCTCGCCAGCACAGACGCCAAGGTCCAGGGATCCCTGCTGCCACCCCACTATGCAGAGTTCGCGGACGTGTTCGAGGAGAAGGGGGCTGATCAACTACCTCCGCACAGACCGTACGATTGTGCCATCAACCTGATTCCTGATAAACCCCTCCCCAGCGGACGCCTGTACTCGTTGTCGGAGCCAGAACGAGTGGCCCTCAAGGACTTTTTGGCAAAAAACCTAGCGCGGGGGTTTATCCGACCCTCAGCCTCTCCGACATCTGCACCAGTCCTGTTTGTCAAAACGAAGGGAGGGGACTTGCGGTTATGCAACGATTACCGGGCCCTTAACCAGATTACAGTCAGAGACCGCTACCCACTACCTCTGATCCCTGACCTCTTAGAGCGGCTCCAAGGAGCAACTCGGTTCACTAAACTAGACCTGCGGGGAGCATATAACCTCATCCGGATACGGTCAGGGGATGAATGGAAGACAGCTTTCGGGACTCGTTACGGCCAGTTCGAGTACCTGGTAATGCCCTTTGGCCTATGCAACGCGCCAGCGGTCTTCCAGCGTTTCATCAACGACGTGTTCCGGGACCTCCTCGACCACTATGTCATCGTGTACCTGGATGACATTCTGATTTACTCCCGCAACCCTGCCAGGCATGGGGAGCATGTGCGTTCTGTGTTGGAGAGACTTAGACAGCATGGGTTGTATGCCAAGCTCGAGAAATGCGAATTTGACCGGGAAGAAGTTGAGTTCCTGGGACACCGAGTGTCCAACCAAGGAGTACAGATGGATCCCACTAAGGTCGAGGCGGTACTTTCCTGGCAGGCTCCCCGAAACCGTAAAGAGGTTCAGCGCTTCTTAGGGTTTGCAAACTACTACCGGCAGTTCATCCCTGATTTTGCTGCACTAGCCGTCCCCTTGACCCGATTGACACGGCCCCGCCTGCCATTCCAATGGACCCAGGAAGCCCAACAGGCCTTTCAAACCCTGAAGACCCGGTTTACGACTGGACCGGTCTTTGTGTACCCAGATCCGAGCCTCCCGTTCATAGTGCAGGCTGACGCCTCTGACACCACTTTGGGAGCAGTCTTAGCACAAAGACGCTCCTCCCACGAGGTGCCCCAACCATGTGCCTTCTACTCCCGACAGCTCACTCCAGCTGAGCGGAATTACACTATCTGGGAGAGGGAGCTGTTGGCCATCAAGGCTGCCTTTGAGACCTGGCGGCACCATTTGGAGGGAGCTCGGCACCCGGTGGTGGTATATACAGACCACCGTAACCTAGAACATCTGCAAACCACCCGAAACCTAACGCAACGCCAAATCCGATGGGCGTTGTTCTTCTCCCGCTTTCAATTTACTATCCGATACATCCCTGGCTCACAGAACAAGTTGGCGGATGCCCTGTCCCGGAAACCTGAATTCAGCCGGCAGGCAGGAGAGAAGCCGCCAGCCACAACCATTCTGGCTCCTGAGTGCTTTGCAGCCACCAATGCCCCAGATGCCCTGCAGGATCGGATCCGGCAAGCTCAAAGCACAGACCCCTGGACACAACGCATCACCCAGGGACTACAGGACCCCGCGCAGCCAGACCCCCCAGGCTATCTCTTGCAGCAGGGCCTCCTTACATATGAAGGCCGAGTCTATGTTCCCCCGGGTGCTCTACGAGGGGAGGCACTGCAGCTTGCTCATGACACCCTAGCAGCTGGTCACTTTGGGAGATACAAGACCTTGCACCTATTGTCCAGGGATTTCTGGTGGCCCCGTATGCAGGTTTTCGCTACGTGCAGTCCTGCGATACATGCCGGCGGGCCAAAGACCTTCCAGGGAAGCCAACAGGACTGTTACAACCGCTGCCCACACCCGAGGGGCCCTGGGAAACCGTTTCCATGGATTTTGTCACGGACCTGCCACCCTCTAAAGGGCACACATGCATTGCGGTGTTTGTTGACCTATTCACCAAGCTGGCCCACTTCGTACCTTGCCCATCGCTGCCTACGGCCAAAGATTTGGCATACCAGTATGTCCAAAACGTGTTCCGGCACCATGGGATTCCCCGGCACCTGGTCTCAGATCGGGGGGTGCAATTTACGTCGCGTTTCTGGAAGGCCCTCCAGACACTGCTCGGAACCCAGGTTCACCTGTCCTCGGCCCATCATCCACAGTCCGATGGGCAGACGGAGCGGACCAATGCCACGTTGGAGCAATACCTGCGCTGCTATATAAATTACCAGCAGGATGATTGGGCAGACCTCCTAGCCATGGCCGAATTTGCGTATAACAATTCAGTGCACGCCTCCACACGCCAGACCCCATTCCTGGCCACCTACGGACGCCACCCACGTTACTTTCCCAGAACAACGCCAAACTCATCAGTACCGTCAGCAGATGACTTTGTCCGGGAGCTGCAGGCCCTACACCTGGTTCTGCGGGAACAGTTAGACCGCGCCAAACGGGCCTACAAAGCAACCGCGGACCGGCGACGGCGGGAAGGGGACCCTTTGAAGGTGGGGGACTCGGTGTGGCTTTCCACTCGGCACATTCGGTCACAGCGGCCCTCCCAGAAATTGGACCACCGGTTCATCGGGCCCTACCGAATTACCGCCCAGATCAATCCTGTTGCCTACCGATTGGAGCTCCCACCAACACTCCGGATCCACCCCGTGTTCCATCGCTCCCTGCTCACCCCAGTAGCACCTCCACACCCCCTCCGTGAACCTGTACCACCGCCTCCCCCGGTCCTGGTGGACGGACAGGAAGAGTACGAGGTAGAACGGCTCGTAGACTCTCGCTGGCACCGGGGCCGTCTGCAGTACCTGGTGGAATGGAAGGGCTATGGACCCGAGGATAGATCATGGGAACCGGCCGAGAACCTCCACGCACCCCGCTTCATCCGCCAATTCCATCGGACCTACCCTAGCAAACCCGGACCTTCGGGTGGAGGGGGCCTTGGGAGGGGGGATGGTGTCGTGAGTCAGCCCCAGCCCCGGCTGGCCACCTTACCTATTGCTGCAGAGTCCTCCTCAGAAGATGAGCAGGAAGGGCCAGAAGGGTCTTCTCTAGAGCCAGAAGCCCCTGCAGAAGCTATTGGAGAGGAAGAGCAGTCAGAAACCACTGCTGCTGCTCCAGGAGGAATTCAGCGAGAACAGCCTGGAGCTTCTGCAGAGACTGTCAGGGATGAGGAACAGCCAGAAACCTCCACAGAGGCTGTAAGAGACAAAGACTCCCACAGGGCAAAAGCGAAACCTGAGCACCTGGGGCCAGCTGAAAGGAGGAAGCATAGAGATAAGTCAGCTCTGTTGGATAGGCGAAGGAGCGCCCGTTTACAGGCGCAACACCGAACGGAATTGTTAGAGAGAGAGGCAACAGCTGTTCCTCATTAGGACAGCATAAAAGGAAGACGCCGAGGAAACCAAGCGTGGAAGCAACTCAGCTCGCCACTCCCTGCTACCAGAGCTCTACGCCTGGACGCTCTTGCCCTGCCTTGTGCCCTGCCCTGCTGTTGGATTGGATTTTGACCCCGGCCTGCTTTCTGACTACTCTTCTGTCTGCTCCTCTCTCTGACTGACATATTGGCTCTGACACCTGACCTGACTCCTGGACTACTGACTTCCTGCCTGTTGTGTTCTGCCCTGCAGTACCAGTGGGCCTCCTGCCTGCTGAGCCCAGCCCTGTGCGCGACACATGTGTTCTTCTGAGTGATTGGTCACTGCGACTAACCGCAGAGTCTCAGTTCAGAAGTGATGCAATCTGAAAAACTTGTTCAAAAAACTTGAGGTCTAATAATGCCCTCCAGTCCCTATTCTTTTTAGGGACTGTGAACAAAATTGAGTAGACGCCCCCATCCTCTTTCATTGTGGGAAACATGCTCCACTGCTTAAATGCCCAGAAGGTGTTGGATTACCTTTTGGGTTAAGATTTTGCATAGGGGAGAGATGACAAAAACTTTCTGGTGGGTAGCTTTCGAATTGTATGGGATAGCCTTGTGAGACTATTTCTAAGGTCTGCCTGCGTGCCAACCCAGGCTTGATGGTAAAGAGTAGTTGTCCTCTCACAGGGACAGCTTGCGAGTCCTGTCTTAGAGATCTGAGTATTAAGGCTGGATCTCTTTCCACGTGTGGTGAACTGTCTGTTTGATCTTGGGACAAGGTAAGCGTTATCCCCACAATACAGCTGGGGAGCAGGGACTGAGAGGGCTGGTTTACCCAAGGCCATGTGGTAAGTTCATGGCAGTAGTGAGATTTGAACCCACAGAGTACTGCATCACAGTTCAGTTACTTAACCACTATACTACAAGTGGGGTCTTGAAAGGAACCCCCCCCCCTTATTAAAGAGCTGCCTAGATTAACCCCAGGATGGCCATTTGGAATCTTGTCTGGACCTTAGTAGAGTGTGTTGTGAATAAAAAGGCTGAGGGCCAATGGATCACCTCTCAGATTGTTTGAGTGTTTTTGGCAACACAGTTTTCTGTCCTAGGTCTCAACCCAGATCTTTCTCAGGGCATCCCCAAATAGCTTGTTCTCTGAAAGGGGTAAGCCAGGATGATATTTTTAGAGTGTGGATCTGCTGGCCATGCTCTTAGCCAAGGGTGTCGACTTGTTACTGCTGTCGAGACCATAATCCTGAAAGAAAAGGTAAATGTATCCAGGATGGTGCCTGTCTTGAAGGTACTGGCCTTTACATTTCTGTTTGCCCCTTCAATGGGGGCAGCTATTGTTGCACGGGAGGAGTTGTATCTGCTTTCTGATCCGTACTCCTGACACTCTGGATGCAATTGAGGTAATAGCTGTAGCCTTAACAGCCATGGCCACGGCCTTGTGAGTTCTTGTTAGCATGGCCTCTCTCCTCTTGTCTAAGTCGTCTCTGACTGATACTTGCCCATTCTCTGACCGGGGGGCCAGATGACTGGAGTTTCGATCACAGGTACCTGCAACAACTCATAGCAAAGAAAGGTAGTGAGTACAGTGTTTTTGTTTTGTTTTTTGACCAAGTTCAGGGATTGTTAACTGGCTTATGGTTTAGACCACTCAGACTTGAACTGTCTCCCCAAATATTCTAGAAATGGGAGGACCTTTTCTGAGGAACCTTTGCTAGGAAGAGACTCTTGTTTCCCTGGGTTGGATTTGGTATTCCCAGTCTAAGGGTCCTACTCCCCCAAGGGTAATTCCTACAGCCCTAAGGCTGAGAATGTCTTAGGTAGTAAATACTGGTAGACATCAGATTCTGACAGCTGGACTGACTGTTCTGGTAGGGATATTTCCTCCTCCTCTACATCTGAAGGAATTCATCCTTCTCCTTGTCATTACAGACTCTATCTGAGGGCAATCCCCCTCTCTGTGGGGATCCCGGACTGATAAACATTATAAACTGCCTTATTCTGACTCAGACCATCGGTCAGTGTTATCTCCTCCGACTGGCAACAGGTCTCCAGGGTCTCAGGAAGAGGTTTTTCCCATCACCTACCAGACTTTTTTAAGTGGAGTTAATGGGGAACAAACCTGGATCCTTTGCATACACAACAGAAGCTCTTCCACAGAGCCACAGCCTTACTCGTGGAGGAAGGAGGGAGAGGACGTAGACACCACACCACTATTAACAGAGGTTTCAGCCTGGCAGAGATTATATATTTCCTCCCTCCTGGTTAGTCTTAAGAAGTTAAAAGGTTCAAAGACACAGGCACATTTGTGCCCTTTATATATTACCCATCTGACAGGGAAAGTCCTGTTGTAAAGGCAGGGCTAGCTCCAAAGGGGAAAAGCCTGCAGTAGAACCTCCAGCCAGGAAGTTGGCATGGGCACATTCACATGGCGCCAGAGCTGAGGAGATACCTGGCATCTTTACTGGGCCAAGGTGCTTCTGCCTGGCCTGCATCACAGTTCAGCCCTCATAGTCAGTCTAATTGCCGACAGGAATTCTAGAGGTAACACGCTCGGGGGAACACTTATGTAGCCCTCCTGGGCTTGTCAGCTGGAGCTCTGGGTGTCTGGATTATGTTTCTGCCGTGTCTCTCCCACCGGGAGATTGGCAAGCGCGTCTTTGAGATTAGGTGGGAAATCACTCGTCGCGTTGATGTTTCCCGCCAAAATTGAGCTCCGCCAGGTGGCGCTGTTCTCAGCTGGCTGGCTGAGGCGCGCTGTTTTAACAAGCTCCCTCTGTGGAAGATGGGACTGTTTAGAGGCCTGCGTCTCTTCCAAGGCCATTTCCTCGCCGGGGAACCCACACAGCCTAAGAGGCATGCTGGTGCCGGCTGGGCTTGTTCCCGCCGCCGGTAGGACGGCTCCGTGGGAACAGCCCATACTCTCCTCCATGAAGCTTTCCTCAGAGTCCGATGACTCTCTAGAGACCATATCGTCCTCTTCTTTCTTTAGCAAGAGGAGTAAAAGAAGAGGAAATGGGAGGAGAAGGGCTAAGGAGTAAAGAATGGTTTGAGGAAGAAGAAAGGTAAATAAGAGGTAGAGGAAAAAAGGGCAGCAGAGCCAATCTGCTGAAGAACTGCTCTCCCTGCAGGCAGGAACAGAACTGAAGAGAAAGGGTGTCCCACACGCCAGACAGGAAGAGGAAGAAAATTAGTTCCTGCTTCCCTGATTGGATGGTGGGAATCACCCAAGATGTCCTCCGCCTCAGAGGGAGAAGCTGTGGGGGCTTTCAGGGAAGGGAAAGGAAATAGTGGAGGAGGGGGGATGAGATCCCCCCCCCACAAATCCTAACAGCCAGCTGCCAAGGCACACTGAGGACTTCTCAGATTTTCAAAACAACTCATTCACATTGTATCCAATTTAATCACTTTCTTGTATTATCCGGGCTTTTTTTCTGGGAAAAGAGGTGGTGGAACTCAATGGTGGAACTCAGGACCGCACAATGACGTCACTTTGGGTCAGCTGGAACAAGGGGGGAGTTTTTTAAAGTTTAAATTGCCTGTGGTGAAAATGGTCACATGGCTGGTGGCCCCGCCCCCTGATCTCCAGACAGAGGGGAGTTTAGATTGACTTCAGCTGGTTACAATGCCATAGAGACCATGTTCCATGGCAGGCATTTTCCCCACAGGAACTGATCTCTGTTACCTGGAGATCAGTTGTAATTCCAGGACATCTTTAGCCACTACTGTGGAGTTGGAAACCCTGTTTCCACTGCATGTTTAGACCAGGCCTTCAGTCTTTAACAGTGCAATCTTAAGAACCACTTCCTGGGGGTACACTCCATTGAATTAAATGGGACTGGTTTCTCAGTAGACATCAGGGGCTGGGCTGGCCCCCAACAGAGGAGGAAAGAACAGCCTCATGTTTCAACAGGTGATGCATGCTCCTGCCCCACTCACCCCTGTAGGGCTCAAGTAGCAGCAGGCTTGGCCCCCTGACTAGCATGGGGTGGTTGTGATGGGGGTCTGTCAGAGGGGAAGGCCCCAGAGTTACTAACATTGCTCTGGCAGACCTGCTTAGGATTTCTCCCAGAGCTACAGTGTTTTAAATGTGTTGAAGTCACTGAGCTTAGAATGGTACAACTGTGTTTGGGACTGCACTGCAAAGGTACCAAAAAACTCTGGACTGCTTGGGTCGCAGCAGACTAACTCCTGCTAACGTTGCTAGCCTCCAGGTGTTGGTCGGAGGTAAAGATAGTCCCCTGTGCAAGCACCGAGTCATTCCTGACCCACGGGGGGGGGGGGGGGGACATCACATCACAACATTTTCTTGGCAGACTTTTTACGGGGTGGTTTGCCATTGCCTTCCCCAGTCATCTATTAACTCATCATTGCCTTCCCCAGTTGGCTGCTCATAGAATTACAACCAGGCCACAGAGATCAGTTCCCCTAGAGAAAATGGCTGCTTTGGAGGGTGGACTCTGTGGCATTATAACCTGCTCTGGTCCCT
This sequence comes from Eublepharis macularius, assembly GCF_028583425.1. Lineage (NCBI taxonomy): Eukaryota > Metazoa > Chordata > Lepidosauria > Squamata > Eublepharidae > Eublepharis > Eublepharis macularius. The sequence goes on along the minus strand of NC_072793.1, from coordinate 12,638,457 downwards.
TCTCTCCCTAAAACCTGCCCTCTCCAGGCTCCACCCCGGCAATCTTCAAGAATTTCCTAACCTGGAACTGGTAACTGTATCTGGAATACCTTTCTTTTACTCCCAGGTGTTGTTACGGAAATAGTAATTCATTTATTGAATAGTGGACTCAACGGAGTTAATAGCAACCATTTCTTTATATGGGAGAAAGGGGTTCAAGCACCTGTTCTCTATTGGTGGAAATGCCACTTTGGAAACACCCAGGGTTGCCAGCTTCAAGTTGGGAAATTCCTGGAGATTTGGGGGGTGGAACCTGGAGAAAGCAGGTTTGGGGAGGGGAGGAACCTCCACAAGATAGGTTTCCATAGAGTCTACCCTCCAAAGCAGCCATTTTCTCCAGGTGAACTGCTCGCTGTGGCCTGGAGGCTGGCAATCCTAGAAACACCAGCCGTTAAGACTCAAGCCAGCCCTATCTACGTACATAGCTCCATCCTGAGCTGTTTCTTAATTGTGACAAAATTCTCTACATATTGTCAGACATAGGACAGTCACTTTTTAAAAAAAGATTTTTGTACATTTTGTCAGACTGTGGCTAAATAAGGCACTCACTACAGGGTTCCCTTTAGAAGCAAACACAAGTCCATTGTTTGGAAAAGGAAACTTTACTGCAGAAAAGGTCCATTATAGTCCACTGTCCTGAATAGGAGACTCAGGATGGTACATGATCATTGTTACCAATGAAGAGCAAGCATAAGGTACAGAGTAACAATACCCATTCGGATCAGCCTCCCCCCACAGTTCTCAAAACAACATCTCTCAGTCCTGGGAAGCTGCTCTCCTTCAAGGCCAATGCTTGGTGGAACGGTGTTAGACTAAACAGTCTCCTCCAGTGGGAATGCTGCCTGGGAACTGGTGCACCTGGGAAGGAAACACTCAAACACTAGAAGCATTAGAAAATGGAGTCAGTACAGTTTAGATATACACTGGACCTGACATTCTGCCCCCCTTAAAACAAATCCCCCCCTGGTTTATATGGGTAGCGAGTATGAAAAGCTTTGGTAAGTCTAGGAGCATGAACATGCGCAGAGTTCACCCATTCATCGTAACCAGAATCAAAGTCCTTCCATCGAATGAGGTAAAAAAGCTGATTTCGTTTGAGTTTAGAGTCCAGGATTTGTTGTACCTCATAGTGTGTTTGGTCGTCAATTAAAGTTGGAATGGGTGGAGCTTTGACGTGCCATTTGTTGTCGGTGGGAGCTCTCTTTAGAAGACTGACATGGAACGTATCATGCACATGGCGCAGGTTCTTGGGCAAAGTTACAGCAACAGTCACTTTATTTATTACCTTGCGTACAGGAAAAGGTCCTAGGAATTTCAGAGCGAGTTTGCGGCTTGTCTGAGCCAGTTTCAGATTTTTTGTGGAAATATACACATGATCTCCGGGTTGTAATGCCCATTCAGCCACACGATGGCGGTCTGCGTATTTTTTGTAATCCAGTTTGGCTTTTTCAAGGTGCTTCTTAATAAGAGTCCATTGCTGCGCCGCCTCCCCCCACCACGAAGATACATCTGGCCATTTAGAGGAATGGAGAGGGGGTGCGTCCAACGGGAAGGGATTGAAGTGAGTTCCGTAGACAATTTTGAAGGGGGCCTCCCCCGTTGAAGCGTGTACACTGTTGTTATATGAGAACTCGGCCAGAGGGAGAAGGTCCACCCAATTATCTTGTTGAAAATTGATGTAGCAACGAAGGAACTGTTCTAATATTTGGTTTGTTTTTTCGGATTGCCCGTCGGTTTGTGGGTGGTGGCTTGAACTGATGCCTTGTTCAATATTCAACATTTTCAAAAGCTCCCGCCAGAAGTTGGCAACGAACTGTCCGCCGCGATCCGAAATCACCTTGGACGGAAAAGAATGTAGTTTTACGATGTGTTTTAGAAATAAATCCGCTAGTTTTCGAGCGGAGGGTATAGCAGTACAGGGGATAAAATGAGCTTGTTTGGAGAACAGATCTACCACAACTAAAATACAATTATGTCCTTTTGAGATAGGTAGATCAGTGATAAAGTCCATGGATATTACCTCCCAGGGTCTGTTTGGCGTTTCCAATGGTTGCAGGAGACCCGGAGGCTTCCCTTTCCTGGTTTTGGCACTGAGGCAAATAGGGCAGGAAGCAACGTATTGGGAAATGTCTTTGCGCATGCCCGGCCACCAGAATTGCCTTTGGATTAGGTGCAAAGTTTTCAGATACCCATAATGTCCAGCAGTGGGAGCATCATGACAGCGCTGCAAGACCTCCAGCCTGAGGCTGTCCGGGACATAAAACTTGTTCCCAGCTAGCCAATCCCCGTGTGGGGATTGGGTCAGTTTGTTTCTCGGAGCTCTATCCCCCTCCTTCTCCACTTCAGTTTTAAGTTTCGATTTCCACTCTTGGTTACCCGGGAGGGGCTGCTTGGCACGACTGCGAGTAGTTACCACGCCCCCAAGTTGCGTAGGCGAGAAGACAGTGTCGACAGTCTCCTCCCGTTTGCTCTTATGTTGGGGCATGCGCGATAGGGCGTCCGCCAAAAAGTTAGTTTTGCCCGGGAGATAATTTAGAGTGAAGTCGAATTTGGAAAAGAATTCCGCCCATCGCAATTGCTTGGCATTTAGTCTGCGTGGGCTTCGGAGGGCTTCCAGATTTTTATGATCTGTCCAAACCTCGAAGGGGTATCGCGCCCCCTCCAGCCAATGTCTCCAGTTAGTAAGGGCTGCTTTTACTGCAAAGGCCTCCTTCTCCCACACATTCCAATTCCTTTCCGCCTCCGAAAATTTCCTAGACAAGAAAGCACAAGGCCGCAATCTACCATCCTCCCCCTTCTGTAGTAAAACCCCCCCTATCGCCGTATCGCTGGCGTCGACCTGTACTATGAAAGGGGATTGTTCGTTGGGGTGGGAGAGGATGGGTTCCGTTACAAATTGCTTTTTTAGACATTCGAAGGCCGTTTGGCAATCGGGGGTCCATTGCAGTTTGGAAGAGGGTTTTTTAGCTTGGTCCCCTTTATCTTTGGTTTTCAGCAAGTCTGTTAAGGGGAGCGTGATTTGGGCGAAATTTGCTATGAAGTCTCTATAGAAGTTGGCAAAACCCAGAAAGGATTGTAGTTCTTTACGGGTGGTGGGTGTCTGCCAGTCTTGGATCGCCTGTATTTTGGCTGGATCCATTTTCAGACCTTCTTGGGAGATACAATACCCGAGGTAAGTGAGTTCGGTTTTATGAAATTCACATTTGGACAATTTGATGGGCAGCTTATTCTTCATCAGGGTGGCTAAGACCTTTCGTACCATTTGAATATGTTCTTCCTCGGTGTCCGAGTAAATTAACACATCATCAAGGTACACCACCACCCCTTTGTACAGAAATTCGTGTAGAACTTCGTTTATCATGGACATGAATACAGACGGGGCTCCCGTCAAACCAAAAGGCATAACTAAGTATTCATATTGTCCGAGGGGCGTATTGAAAGCGGTTTTCCACTCATCCCCTGCCTTGATACGAACGTGGAAGTAAGCATCTTTTAGATCTAATTTCGTAAAGATCTTACCTTGGGCCACGACGTTGAGAAGGTCTCGGATGAGTGGGATAGGATAGGCGTTGTTGGTGGACACTGCATTCAATCCTCGGAAATCTGTGCACAGTCGAAGTCCCCCATCCTTCTTTTTCACGAAAAGGACTGGAGCGGCGTGGGGGCTAGTGGCTGGGCGGATGAATCCTCGTTGGAGGTTGGTGTCAATGAATTTCCGGAGCTCTTCGCGTTCATGGAGACTCATGGGATAGAGTCGTCCTTTGGGCAGTGAGGCTCCGGGTAAAATTTCTACCGCACAGTCCGTTCGTCGGTGCGGGGGTAGAGCATCAGCTTCCTCTTCCGAGAAAGCATTTAGAAAAGGCCAGTACGGTTCGGGTATTTGGTTGACTTCTTCTTGGGTGAGAATGGGTATTGTTACTCTGTACCTTATGCTTGCTCTTCATTGGTAACAAAATGTCAGACTGTGGCTAAATAAGGCACTCACTACAGGGTTCCCTTTAGAAGCAAACACAAGTCCATTGTTTGGAAAAGGAAACTTTACTGCAGAAAAGGTCCATTATAGTCCACTGTCCTGAATAGGAGACTCAGGATGGTACATGATCATTGTTACCAATGAAGAGCAAGCATAAGGTACAGAGTAACAATACCCATTCGGATCAGCCTCCCCCCACAGTTCTCAAAACAACATCTCTCAGTCCTGGGAAGCTGCTCTCCTTCAAGGCCAATGCTTGGTGGAACGGTGTTAGACTAAACAGTCTCCTCCAGTGGGAATGCTGCCTGGGAACTGGTGCACCTGGGAAGGAAACACTCAAACACTAGAAGCATTAGAAAATGGAGTCAGTACAGTTTAGATATACACTGGACCTGACACATTTAGCATGTTGCATACAACAAACATAATGTGGAGAATCGGTGAAAACCAGAAACATTTCCTAAAGAAATTCACACATGCTGCTAAACAGATGAGGCCTACTCCCTTAATTTTTTTTTTTTGAAAAATTTTTATTGGGTTAGAATCCATTATTTCCACATTTACATTCAATTTTCCCCAATTTTTTCATCTCTAACCCCCTCCCTTTCCCCCCCCTTTTTGTTGACTTCCAACAGCTTTCCAACCCTTTGTCCCCTTTCCCTTACTTTTATTAGCTTCCTCTATCTAAAACAAATATATATTCTCCATTATTCTAAGCAGTACATCCTTAACTATTTTTAACATTATATGCCCAAACTGTAAGCCTTTGTTTCCATCTTAGATAAACAATTTATCCCAATTTTTCAATTTCAGGTATTTCTATATATCATAAACCATATAGATCATACATTCGTTTATATCAAACAATTTGACTTATTCTCTATATATATTACTCATTCTATCTTTTTATAATAGTTCTAAATATCTCTCCTCACGTAGTCAATCAATTTGACCCATCTATATCTTCAGACATTCAGTTTGGTACAAAACTTGTCAGAAAAAAAAGAAAATATTGTTAGTTAATCGCTCCTTATATTTAGTCCTTATAATTAATTATTTTCTCTATGTTCTGTTTGTTAACCTATATATATCTATATATATGTCAATCTATTAATCTGACTGCTTATTAATTCACATTTATCTCTTCTCCCCCCGGTAAAGTCTCCCCCCTCTACTTCAATACTTCAGTAGTTCTCAAACTGCCACAGTTTTCCTCCCACCTCCCATTTCTTCTCCAGGTATTGTTTCAGCTTCTCCCAGTCTGTGTTGAACTGCCCTGAGTCCAGATCTCTCAATTTTCTTGTCATCTTGTCCATTTCAGCCATATACAGCAATTTGTAAGTCCAATCTTCAATAGTTGGCACTTCTTGTACTTTCCATTTTTGCGCATACAAAAGTCTAGCTGCTGCTGTCATATAAAATATCAACGTCCTGTGTTGGGCTGGAATTCCCTCCATTCCCAAGTTCAGTAGCAGGAGTTCTGGGTTCTTATTAATTTGAAATTGTAAAATTTCACTCATTTCTCTTATTATTTCTCCCCAGTACTGCCTGGCTACCTCACACGACCACCACATATGATAGAGGGAGCCCTCATGCTTCTTACATTTCCAGCATTTATTAGAAGTATTCAAATTCCCTAGCGCAATCTTCTTTGGTGTCATGTACCAACGATAGATCATTTTATAAATGTTCTCTTTGATATTAATACATGTCGTTGTCTTCATTGTAGTTTTCCACAAGTATTCCCATGCCTCCATTGTTATTTCTTTATTAAAGTTTATAGCCCATTTCGCCATTTGTGTTTTAACTATCTCATCCTCGGTATACCACTTCAACAGTACTTGGTATACCTTGGATATTCTTTTCTTATCTTCTTTAAGAAGGGTCTGCTCTAGTTCCGAATTCTCTATTCGTATACCTCCCTTTACAGAGTCCGAATTATATAAATCTCTGATCTGTCTATACTGGAACCAATCGTAGTTAGGTGATAGTTCCTCTTGTGTCTTTATTCTAAGTTTGGATGCTTCAGTTTTAGTTATTTCTTTATACGTTAAACATTGTTGTTCATTATCAACAGCTCTCGGGTCTATCACCTCATATGGAACCACCCACAAAGGGGTTCCTTCTTGTAGATAAATTCTGTACTTCTTCCAGATTATGTATAAACTTCTCCGAACAAAGTGATGCAGGAACATCGAGTTGACCTTTACTTTGTCATGCCATAAATATGCGTGCCATCCAAATATTTTTTTATATCCCTCTAGGGCTAATAGTTTCTTGTTCTTTAATGTCATCCATTCTTTCAACCAAACTAGGCAGATTGCATCATGATAAAGTCTCAGATTGGGCAGTTGCATTCCGCCTCTTTCCTTTGCATCTTGTAAAACTTTCACTTTCACTCGAGGCTTCTTGCCTGCCCAAACAAAATCTGATATTTTCCTCTGCCATTTTTCAAATTGTTTGGAGTCTCTGATGATTGGTATTGTCTGTAGCAAAAACATTACTCTTGGTAACACATTCATCTTAACTGCTGCAGGCCTACTCCCTTAATGTCAGCTTTGGGGCAGTCCTCGCAGTTGAACTGAAGACTGGGAAAAAATAGGTTTTTTTCTTTTAATGCAAATTGATACAAGGCGTCAGAATTTCTAAACTGAATATACAAGTGATGAATAAGCGTACACGAACTAGTTTAATGTATCTCCATAAGTAGCAGAAGTTGGAACTGACCCCCCTTTTGTTTTAGCAAATATATTCTATGGGGTTTACTCCAAGCAGGTAATATGTGAAAAGAATTACGACCTAAATTCCAACCGCCAGCTGGGGAATTCGGCCACTAGAGAAGGGCGGACGAACAACTTAAGCCGCTGCTTTTTTTTTTTTTTTTTTACTTCCAGCGCATGCGCCTCAGTTCAAAACCTGAAAGCTCGAGAGAGCGAGAACGTGCGCGAAAGACGGCGGAGCGCACGCGCAATCTCGAACGTCGAACCATTAAAAAAGAATCCGAGAGAACGTGCGCGAAAGACCCATTGCGCGTGCGCCTTGAGGTGATGGAAGAGGTGATGGGTTGGAGGAAGGGGAGGGGTTAAAGCGCACGCGCAATAATAAGGAGTCTGGCCGCGTTGGTATGCGCGCGGTTGAGGACGGCGGAGCGGTAAAGGTGGTGGCGGGTGGTGCGCATGCGCTTTTGGCGGAGCGAGTTGGAGTAGTTGATGGCGGAGGGAGGGTATTTTGCTGCGTCACCAGCCGCTTAGAAGCCGCCGTTGAGCGAAGAGGGAGGGAGCGCGCGAGCGCAGTGCTTTGTGGGTAACAGGCCTGAGCCTTTGAGCCCTGAGAAGGAGCCGCCGCCGCCGCCGCCTCGTCCTTGCCGAGAGTCCTCCAGTCGCCGCCGCCGCCGCCGCTTCCCCGACGGAGCCCTTCGGAGAGAGGGGGGGAGAGAGCGAGCGAGCGAAGGAAGGGGAGGACGAGGGAACGAGCGAAGGGCGCACGAGCCGGAGCCGCTAACGCTGTTCGCCATGTGAGTGAGGCGGGGCGGCGTGAGCTTGCTGGGCCGGGAAGGGCCGAAACGCCTCTCGGTTGGTGTGGCGGGAGGGCGGCCGGAAGCGCCCCCGCCCCCGGAGAGCAGTTGAGGAGGGGAGAGAGGCGAGATCGCGCCCCGAGCGTGAATGGCGGAGCCGGGGCCCGACGCGTGGGGTTCGGCCGGGGCCGCGGCTCAAGCGCCGCTGGAACTTGTGAGGGAAGAACCGGTAGAAGTCGCACCCGGGCGGCTCCGGATGACTTCCCCCCGCACAAAGGGCCGCCGAGCACCCCGGGAATCGGAGGGGGTGGCGCGGATGGCGGAGGGTGTAGGGCCTCTTGCCATTAATACCTCAGCCGTGCTTAAACGTCGCCCGCTGTTAATGGGTGCTGAGAAAAAGGAAGCTGTGCACCGAATGCTACCACAATCCTGGAACCATCGTTTCCAACTGTGTCTAATGGCGCTCTCTCCTCAGTATAAAGGTTCATAGAGATTGCAGGCATAGGAGATTTACAATCTGCGTTAGAAAAATGCCGAGAAGTAGGGTTTAGCTGCCTACATACTTGGGGAAGGGAGCCAAACTGGAAGTTCATCTTCAGCTTGAGGGAGGGGAGAATGAGATGGTTTCGGGTGGGTTGGGGGGGTGGGAGCAGATGAGAAGAAGTGCAATGGGTTTTGAAAGTGCTGCCTTTTGGATTTGAGGGATATCCGTGTGTTAATACAGTATAGGCAGGAGTGAAAATGGATCTGGCCTTTTCAGAGATATTTAGGTAAGGGCAGAGGTTTTGCAAATACAGGGTCCTCTAATACTTTAAGGCTATACAGTGATTTCCATTTAGAAGATGTCATAGATGTTCTACGCTATTCTTTAATGTTGGTGTTGGATTAGTGCCTCCACTCACTGATCTTTGTGCACCTAAACAGCTACATACACATGCCATTATGCAAAGATCTCCAGTTGAACAGTTGGTGGTTTTCTTTTTTTTGAGCGCTCAGAAGGTAAATTAAATGGGGGGGGGGGTGGATAACGTGCAACGCAAGAATGAGACCCATGTTCTAAGCATAGCTTAGTGTCAGTAGAAGGGAAATAGATTGAACATGTTGCCTGAAACCCATGATTGTAGTTACATTCTTCATTTGAAAGATCAGTCTTGAAGCATTAAAGATTTAAGTGAAGAAGACGAGAACCTGGAGATGTTTTGACTCTGCACATGCTTTGTGACCTTGATCAAATTGCTGTAAATTTTGTCCTTTAGCAACGATGTTTAAGTGGTCTAGAAGCAAGGCATGCTAATGATTTGACATTGCCTTATGAAGAGTATCACCAATAGGGAATGCCCACCAGTGCATCTTCTGCTAAACTTGTATGTCTGTTACCAATGTGTACCACGGCATGCAAAGGAAAGAGTAATTTTGGGGTTTTTAATCAAATTGATATAACTGGTAGCATATATATATGGTGGCATTGTAGTTGCCAACCAGAACTCATGCATGAGGATCAATTAGTTCAGACACTTCAGTCTGTTATGTTTCAAGGCACTGACCAGAACAGTACCTCTAATGATAAATCTCGTTGTGGTTGATGTTGATTAGAATTCCCAACATACTTGTGTAAGACTTATGAATGCAAGTGAAATTATTAACTGCTGTAACATCATGCTGTCAGCAGTAATCCTCCTGCGGACATATTCATTGCAGGTTTGCATGTACAACGTGTGGCATTAAAAAAATGTTCAGGTGGAACATGTCTCAGGCTTAGCCACTTGTGCCCTCTTACACATGGATTTTCTCCAGTAACTTGATATAACCATAGTTTGTCCAAATTTGACCTAACTAGTTAATGCTGATCAGGATTGTGTCTAAGCCATGATTAGAAGCACAATTTTCATAGTATGGCTTGAAGAAATCTGGATATAATGGCAAACTCTGGTTATTGCAAGGCAAGGAAGGTTCAGTGGCGCCATGGTTTGAAGACTAAGGTATATCCAAATTGAGCTATTAACACCTGTTGATGGGCTGATGGCATATGGTCTTTTGCAGGCACACAAATCTAACCAGCCGGATCAGAATACTGACATTAAATGGGCCAACCAAAACGAAATAATTACCTAGTATAAGGGAACTGGAGGGAATTACTTGTAAGAACTGTTTATATAGTGTTGGCTACTTTAATTAAAGGCAAAAACCCAGTTCCCCATTCCCTCACATAGTGTGACCAAAAACTGAAGCACAAGGCAAAATAGGGATGTATTTCGTGCATAGAGGCCGTGAGAGAAGGCATATACAGATGTGTGTGTGGCAAGGTGTGTTTCTGTATGTGAGACAAAGGTGAAGGGGGTATGAAGCCAATGAAGTAAAGGGTACCATGTGTGTAAGTAGAATAGAGCAAAAATATTTGAGTAAGATATTAAGTTGTTATCCTGCTTGGATCACAGAATGATGGGAGCCACTTCTGCACTGGAGTTTAATTGCATGTTGCTGCTTGTCTTCACTGTTAAGTGGTTTTTATTAAAGGATGTTGCTTGCCCTTGGCCCTTCTGGATAGACCTGGTTATAAATCAAATACAAGTTCATCATACATGAAACCAAATTTGTTTCATTTCACACTATTTCAAAGGTTTCAGGTGGGTGACAATACATTTTTACAAGAAACATGGTTAAACAAATAGATTTATTATGTTTTCCTTTCATAAAACTCCTCAACCAAGAAATGGGTGTTACATATATGGAACAGTAGCAAATATGGAACAGTAGCAGATTTGGTATGTTAAGCATTATCTTTATTTACTTAATTCTGTACCCCACCTTTTCTCTAGTGGAAACTCAAAGTGGCATACATTGCTCTCCTTCCCTTCATTTTTATCCTTCAAACAGCTCTGTGAGGTAGGTTAGATGAGTAATGGCCCACAGCCACCCAGCAATCTTCCATGGCAGAGTAGGGGTTCAAACTTGTATCTTCCTAATCCAGCACTGTAAAAGTTATACCACACTGGCTCACAGGTAGCTAATGGTAAAGATCCAAGAAGAGCTTTTTAATTATTTTTTCTTCTGTCAACATGTGAACTATCTAAATTTATAGACACCTGCCACATTTTTATTTTAGTTGCGTGAACCATGGTTATATCAGAGTGCTTTGGAGCTCATTTGGTCATCAGTGTTCCTGACTCACAGATCTGAATATCTCTAGTAGATTAGAAACATAACTGCATTTTTGCCCCAGATATTTTCATAAGGTTCTGAAACTTTTATGAGGCATGCTGTGAGGTTCTTCTAAAAATCAGTAATTTTTTGAGTTTCCTGAAAGTGATAATGGAGGTCATACTGAATCTTCCCTTGCACTGTTCAGTTGTAAAAAAAAATAGTATAGTTTCTGTGAGTTGAATTAAATGACTTGTTAGTGGTATCCTAATGTGAATCTTTGGCACAAACTATTTCACATTAATTCTTGCCAAAATAACTTAAAGCATGCTTGGGACTTCTTATAATTTTTTGCTTTGTAATGCTGATACTGTAGTAAATTCTCAAGAGCTAAAGTATGTGCCATACCACCAAAATGCTGGGCCCAGGTTCATAGAAGGGAATATTGGCTTGATGAAGAGGAAAATCTGCAGCGAACATGTAGCATAATTGCTTAAAAGCAGGATTTGTTACATGACTCAGATTTTATTGGAAGATCTTAGGAGATTGGAGCATCAATACTGCTTGCCTTTAGTATGAGGATAGCTATTGATTTAAATCGGGGCTTGATGAGTCCCAAGTACCAAGTTGTCACGGCTCCAAAAAATTTCATTGTAGTTCCTAGTATTGTTCTTATTTCAGCATCTCTCAGCATCAGCAGTTCCTGGTGGAAGTCCAAAAGGTTGGACCCAGCCAGCTTTTCCACTAGTGAAAGAGGGAGAAGGGGTTTTTCTTTAAGTATCAAAAGGCCATGTTTAGGATTATGAGACCTGCATGGACAAGTCATGAGGAACAGGGGAAGGAGTTTGGCAGAGATTGGGTGAAAGAAGCTGGCTGGACACATCCCAATGTTTATCATGATGTAGCCAATTATTGCCCTGTGCCTAATCTGGCTTTTCTGGGCAAAGTGATTGAGAGTGCAGTAGCAGACCAACAGGTTTTCTTGGATAACTCATCTGCTCCAGACCCTTTTCAGTCTAGACCCAATTTCAAAACAGGCTACAGGACGGAGATGGCTCTGCTGGCTGTAGTTAACTACCTCCATCTGAATGTAGAGTAAGGCTGTATCTCTTCATTACTGTATTGGATTTATCTGCTGCTTTTTGACACAGTGGACTGTGCCATCTTGTTGAAGTGCCTGAAGTCAAAGGTAGGCATCAAGGGATGTTTGTTGGACTGGTTCAGATCATTTCTCATGAACCAAACAAAGGATTCCCATTGGAGACCAGTTATCATCAGTAGACATGGGCACTAACAGAAAAAAACCCGAACATGGTGTTCGTCGTTCGTGGGGGCCAGCAGGCTCTCCTCCAGGCATCAAGATCCCTACTGCACCACTCCCAGAAACCCTACCTGAGCAGGCAGCAGGAAATGTACCAGTAATAAATAATAGCTTGGCCCCAGAGCCTGGCAGCAGCCTTGGAACTTGAAGGGATAAATCCCTATCCCACCACACACACAGAAAATTCAAGCTCCAATGCACTCACCCTTTCTCTCTAACAGCAGCTGTCTCTCCCTGAAAGTCAGAGCTGGGAGCCCCCCTCCCCCCCATGTCTTTTCTTCTTGTAACAAATTTGGAACTCCAGTCCACACTTGGAAGGAAGACATGCCTGTCAAGCTAAATTGGGGTTTCCAGGGCAACAGTAGGAGTTCAGACAGAGTTCAGACAATCCCTGCCTGAGTTGCCGTGGGAATTGATTGCAGGTGCCAGACTGTCTGGCTTGAGGAACAGCAACCAAGGAGGCTTGCAAGGACCACCTCTTTGTTTAGAATGGGGCCTCAGAACAAGCGAACAGCAGATAGGGCTGTTCATGGGGTTTTTTTTTTAGTTCGTATTGCTGTTCATGCCCATCTCTAATCATCAGTGGGGTTCTCCAGGGTGCAATCCTAACACCCAGGCTCTTCAGTCTCTATGAAAAGCCTCTAGGCTAAATCATTCATAGTGGTGGGGTTGGCTGTCATCAATATGCTGATACTGTTCTATATATCTTTATCCAAAGTTCCTGCCTGGCTGCTGTGGTTAATTGGCTAAAAGTGAATAAATTGAAACTAAATCCTGGAAAGACCGAGGTAATGCTGGTCAGGAAGGTGACGGTCGTGAAGAACACTGCTTCCCACTTTTGATGGGGTTCAGCTGACCCTTGCTTAAAGTGTTTCACACCAGATCCAGGCATAGAACAATTTTGCTACAAAATTAATATAAATCTAACATTACATTAGTTTTTCTGTACTTTAATTGTAAATTAAATCTATTCTTCTATTGGTTACATTAATTTTCCATAGATCTCTGCAGTTCTGAAGAGATTAGAATAAGAATGCAAATAAACCAGAATAGTTAATTTTCTTGGCATAGTGACATCCTTCCATTTCACTATTAATTCCCTATTTAAAGTTGTTTTATAATAATAAAAACAACAACAACAACATTCAAATTATATACTGCCCTTCAGGACGGCTTAACATTCAGAACAGTTTACATAGTATGTCATTATTTCCCCACAACAATAATCACCCTGTGAGGAGGGTGGGGCTGAGAGAGCTCCTAGAAGGTGTGACTGACCCAAGGTCACCCAGCTGGCTTCAAGTGGAGGAGAGGGGAATCAAACCTCGTTCTCCAGATTAGAGTCCCGTGCTCTTGACCACTGCACCAAACTGGCTTGTAAAATTTTTAAAAGGAAGGAAAAATACTTATCCTTCTGTGTCTCATTTTAAACAATAATTGAAACTTTTTGTCTCATGTTTTCATATAATTTCTGTTCCAATATATGATAAAGCTGTTCCAGCAGCTTAGCAATGTCTCTAGTTAATTCTTCCCCCTTCCCATTTGTTTAAAAAATATGTAAGCTTAGAATAGAATAGTAATTATTTTCATGTAAAATCTTTATCTGTAAGGTAGCGTTTAATTTTGCAATGTTACCAGTTCTACAGTTATATATCCCTAAGGTTTGAGTAGAACATCCCCCCTTCAAATTTCATTGCAATAATGTGTAAATCTAAAAGTGAACAAAATGTATTTGCTCAAATAGCAAAGCAGCTGTCTAAATGGTAGTGTTTTGGTCAACATGCCCCCTGGCCTGAGTTAACATTTTAAAATTCCCATCAAGTCTCTTGAATAACACCTAGATATATTGGGAAATTGAAATAAGTGGTCAAGCTGCTTTTCTCAGTCTACAATTTTATCCTCTGAAAAACCATTCAGGTCATGACTTGTACAAAACCAGCTCTTACCTTTGAACTTGGGACTTAAGGAGAAAATAATGGTGCATGGATGAATGCCTTTCATTCTGATAGTTTTCTGTTTTGATTGTGTCAAATAACTTGCCATGCCTGCTTTGTGTTTGTTGATGTCAAGGCCATAGCAACGAAAGTTAACTGTGCCAGGGTCTAACTATGCACTGTTCATTTGAGCTTATAAATTTGTGATTTATTTTTGCTTCCTGTTCATGGATGTTCAAAATATGTACTACAGTATATTTTGTTACCCTGTACTTGTTCCTGGGAACTGGATACTGCATGAGCACTTCAGAGTAGGGCAGGGTTTTCACTGGGTGTGTAACCTGGAAACACTTGTAGAGATGTGAGAGCTCATGTCTAGCTTTGTTTTTCTATAACATTCTTTACAGCTACAGGGATAATGGTCTTTTCTGGGGCTTTATTCAGATATCTGCTTGACCCTGCCCTCTGATTCTTTGGAAATCTTGAGGAGTTAGCCGTGTTAGTCTGTAGTAGCAAAATAGAAAAGAGTCCAATAGCACCTTTAAGACTAACCAACTTTACTGTAGCATAAGCTTTCGAGAATCACAGTTCTCTTCGTCAGATGCATCAGGTGCTACTGGACTCTTCTGTTTTGGAAATCTTGTTACTTCTAAGATTCACTAGCACAGTAAATAGCATCAGGAAGGGAAGGCAAATTATGAAAAACAGATCTAGATGTCTTGGGAATGATTATGCATATATTGCTCAACTACTGAATAGAAACCAACGTATTGCATTTATCATACTGCTGCTTGTACAATATACAACAAGCATGTTAAGTTAAGGTGGTAAACAAAATACATTGGCCATTATTCCATGAATTTTCTGTGTTTCAGTTCAAGCATCTTACTTAGTTGCTAATCAGAAGATAAATACTACTACTTGATAAACTCTGAACTAAGTCCTGGGGAGGTGGGGAATAAAGCAGCTCTGTTAAACACCAGCATGAAATTTAGTTTCCGAACAAGGCATCTGAGCTTGCCGGGCCTTGTGATGATTGGTCCAGTCTTTCTTTGCTGTAGATAACATTGATTGATTGATTAGATTTTTAGCCTGTCCTCCCCACAAACAGGCTCAGGGCGGGTTACAATCATAAATAAATTACAATGGATTACAATGGATAAAAACAATAAAATAACATCTCAGCACAAACATGAATTTCAGTATTCCAGATGGGGCACCCTTCCGCGTTTCGCTGCCCACCATGCACCAAGGAAGAAAAGGGTGGAGGTGTGGGTTGGTGAAACTCTAACTCTCCAAGCATAGCATGGGGAGGGGGGGGGTAGATGAGCCATACGCGCCCTCCCCCCATTGGTAGGAGACCAGCAGGGAGGCTAATTAGATGGATCCCGTGCTGGCCTCAACCATATGCCTGGTGGAACATCTGTGTCTTACAGGACCGCCGAAAAGATCCAAGATCATGGTGGTCCCAAGTGTCTTCCGACAGAGAGTTCCACCAGGTTGGGGCCAGGACAGAAAATGCCCTGGCCCTGGTTGAGGCCAGCCGAGCCTCCCTGGGTCCAGGGACCACCAGTAGGTGCTTACTTGCAGACCTGAGAGCTCTCCGAGGTACATACGGGGAGAGGTGGTCCCTCAGGTATGCTGGTCCCAGTCCGTTTAGGGCTTTATAGGTCAGAACCAAAACCTTGAACCTGATCCGGAACTCCACGGGGAGCCAGTGCAGCTGCTGCAGAGTTGGAGCCACATGTGCCCTGAATGGAATTCCCGTCAGGACAAAAGCAGCAGCATTTTGGACCCACTGCAGTTTCCGGATCAGACCCAGGGGAAAGCCCTGCATAGAGCGAGTTATAGTAATCCATTCTGGAGGACATACTGTGAGTGGCTGGCGGGGAGGGGCAGGGGAGGACAGACAAGCATGTTAATGAAAACACGGATTAGAGAAAAGGGGCATCTTGCCATTAGCACTTAATTAAAGATATTTATTGCTTTGTGGATGTGTTAATTGAATATTTTTTATCTAATTCTTGAATGATCTTTCTAGGCAGCCTGCTTCTGCAAAGTGGTATGACCGAAGGGACTACGTCTTTATTGAATTTTGTGTTGAAGACAGTAAAGATGTTAATGTAAATTTTGAGAAATCCAAACTTACGTTCAGGTAAGCAGAAGCTCTGAAAGGTGACCATAAAAAAATAATTGCGGATTAAAATGCTTCTAGTTTTTAAGACAATGCTAAGAATAATTTTTTTCATTCCTTTCCCTGCAGTTGTCTTGGAGGAAATGATAACTTCAAGCATTTAAATGAAATTGATCTTTATAATTCTATTGATCCAAACGTAAGTTGCCTCCCCTTACAACATGGTCAGTTTCAGCATGTCAAGAAATTGCCAGCTGTATATTGTTAATAAATTAATAGCACAACTTGTTAAATAGGCAGTGACATCAAAATTAGGCGGTTATGGATTGCACTAGATGTTTTGAGAGAGCATGATCTCACCGGAAAGCCAACTGCAACGTGGGGAGAAGTGTTTCATTGTGTGTTCTCAGCTGCTGGTTTTTCAGCTAGTATGACTTGATGACTATGTGTGCTCTATTTATAGAGTTCCAAATATAATCCAGTAGCTGCCCTAAGAGTAATGGTCCTGCAGCAGCATCTGGAGGCACCTGCGGCTGCAACTCTCCAAGCGTAGCATGGGGAGGGGGGGGTAGATGAACCATACACACACACAACCCCATTGGTAGGAGACCAGCAGGGAGGCTAATTAGATGGATCCCATGCTGGCCTCAGCCATATGCCTGGCGGAACATCTCTGTCTTACAGGACCGCCGAAAAGATACAAGATCATGGTGGGCCCAGGTGTCTTCCGACAGAGTTCCACCAGGGTGGGGCCACTCTGTTGCAGCTAAGCAGGCCTGGGTGTGCTCAGTGACTAGCAAGGAGACACCCTGGGTACATTGCTGAGTTCCATGGAAGTGAGTAAGGATAAGAACCTTTACTGAAGGGCAGTGTCCGCAGGTCTGCTTCTCCTTTCCTTTCCAGCTCCTTTGATCCAGTGTTCTTGAGCAGCAGATAAGGGAACTTTATTTCTTTAAGGAAAACATGGTGGAGAGATGCTTGGCCCAGCCAATGTAGTCCTTGGGTCTCCACCAACAGATAGGGAACCATATTGTATTGTCGAAGGCTTTCACGGCCAGAGAAAGATGGTAGTTGTGGGTTTTCCGGGCTGTATCGCCGTGGTCTTGGCATTGTAGTTCCTGACGTTTCGCCAGCAGCTGTGGCTGGCATCTTCAGAGGTGTAGCACCAAAAGACAGAGACGGTGACACTGAGAGATCTCTGTCTTTTGGTGCTACACCTCTGAAGATGCCAGCCACAGCTGCTGGCGAAACGTCAGGAACTACAATGCCAAGGCCACGGCAATACAGCCCGGAAAACCCACAACAATCAGGGAACCATATTATCTTTTAATATGGTAGAAGATAATTTAGTTAAAATAAAGGCAATCCGTAATTTGCGGTAACATTTATAATGAGGACATTCCAGTATCTCATGGGATAGGGATTCAACCTTTTTTCAAAACGCATTGTCAGAGTCTGAGTAAGGTAAATTACAGTATCTCCCATACAAGACTGCTGAGGGGGCATTGTTCAGGTATGCAAGCAGGGATGCTCTGCAATAATGGGGAACTGTTAAGATATTTGATGTAGGCTGGAGTAGTTGGAAGGATGCCAAAGAACTGGGTGGAACATACTCTCCAAGCTCATATAACTGAGCTATGCGTTTCTTGATCATTAGTAAAGATTTGCCTTTCCCAAATCTCATTATATCATCCCTTGGTAGGCCAACTAGATAGTTTCTTGTCTATTTCTTGCATCCAGTGTGAGTAGAATTGGTCTTGATTTAGCTTTCTAGAGCAGACCTTCCTTCTTAATGGACAAAAAGACCTTTAGCCTATGATCATTTCCACACATTCTTAAAGGGATGGCCCACTCACCGAACACTGGCAGCTTTTTCTCTTGATTCCAAACGTCTGTTTTCAAAACGATTGAAACTGTTCGGCTTCCATTTTTTTGGCGCCTTTTCTGGGACCTCAGGACATGTGGAAACGGCCGATGTTTAAATGCGTGCAACCACACTTTGGCTTCAATAGAGCCCTGGCCCAATTCTAATCTTAAGGCTATCCCAGTGATACGTTTTAGGGGTTCCTGTAATACAGTGCAGAAAATGGTAAAGTGGGTGATCTATGTTCTCATTTACTCAGAAAATCCATATTGATACCCCATAAAGGAATTGCAGAATGATTTTCATATTAAATGCATGCAAGCCCCCTGGGATATATTTGCCTCAAGAGAAGAAGCAGCGTTCAGTCGCTGCAACAGAAGGTTTGGTTTTATTTATTGCACATTTAAAATGGGATTGCCAGTTGGGATAAGGATCAAAAACCACACCCCAGGTATGGAAATTTGAAGACTAGTTCTAATTGAACAGTCAGTTCTCCAGACTGATTGGGTAATTCTCTTGGCTTTACAGAAGACTTTAACCTTTGATTTTGAGTAGTTAATCTTAAATTCTTCATGTTCACGGTATTTTGAAAAATGGCTTATTTTGAAAAACAGCTTCTCAGTCCAACCTGAGTGTAGGACATAAGGATAGTGTTATCCATATAGAGAAGTAAAGTTAGTGCCTTTGAGGATAAATATGGATGGTGGAGTTCTGCTGAAGAGAGCACAGCTGCAAGGTCATTCAGATATAAATTGAAAAGTTAGAGGAGCTAAGAGGCAGCCTTGCTTCACTCCTCTATTAGGTGAAAACACTCCGAGTTCCCCCTTTTCTCCACAGTGGACTTGAGCCACACAAGAGGAGTAGAGATTTTTTTATTAGCCAGAGCAATCTTTTACCGATTGAAGTGCACTCCAATTTTCCCCACAGTCTGCTTCTAGGTATGGTGTCAAAAGTTCCCATAAGGTCTATATACCCAACATACTGTTTACATACTGTTATCCATTCCTCTAATTTGCGGTATAAATACGAGGTATACAGCTTTGCCACTGATGAGAGAAGACTAACAGTGCGATAGTTTGCTGGATCTGACTTGAAACCTTTCTTGAAGATTGGGATGATGATGATGATGTTTCCAAATTGGGAGAATCTTCCCCAAGAGGTTGATCTCAGAAAATTGGACCTAGAATCATAACCCATCGTGCTGGGTTAGCCTTGAACAAGTTGTCAGACGTGAAGTCCAAATCAGGAGCTTTCCCTGAGCGTAAACACTTAATCATAGAGATAACTTCCAACTTGGTAGTAGCGGGCCAGGAGGGGAGGTCAATGGGTCAAGTCCCATGGTGTGGAATTTTCAGAGAAGAATATTTCCTTAAAGAATAGCACTCATCCAGAAGCAGAGATACAAAACCGGGATGGGGGATGCTCTTCTACCCAAATTTCTAGAGGTCAATGACCAAAAAAAGCTGGAATCTGTTATTTATTGTGGAAATCAGGAGGCCCCGTGTTCTCTGTGTTTACTCTTTTTTTTCCTGTTTAGTGAATTCCCATACTGATCTTTAAGATACAGCAGTTCCCTTAGAACTCCCAATGTCTTTTTCCTTTTAAATTCACGGTGTTTGCAGTGAATTGCCTTCTTTAGAAATTTGCATTCGCTGTCAAACCAACTATTGAGTCTTTCGGCTTCTTGAATATCTTGAGTATAGCCTAGTGTATAGAGATTCAAAGGTATTGAATAAAAAATAGAGTGGAAATAAAATAATTCTTTAGATTACTCAAGAGGAGTTTTCCCTCCCTTTCCTGAAATTCTTTGGAGTCAAGCAGCTTGATTGCTGCCTCCTCAATAGCCGAAGTCCATTGAATGCAGCATGTACATGCCTGCTTATCAGTTGGGTGGAACAAATGCTTATAGTGCAGGTACAGGGGCTGAGTGAGATTGGAAGGTGGTCCCCCCATATATTCACTTTGACTTTCTCAACTAGATTGGAGTAATCTGCTGTGATTATAAAGTAATCTATCAAACTGGCTCCCTTGTGACCAAAAAAAGTAAAGTAATCTTTTCCATCAATTTCCTCTTTGCATAGAAAAATCAGGTTGAGATCTGCAGCATTAACTGTCTTATCTTTAGAAAATCTATTAGACAAATAGGAGGAAATAATTTCTTCTGGCTCACAGCCTAGCCATCTTAAAACCAGACTTGTCATCTTGACTGATTCTAGTATTGAGATTGCCTGTGGTAAGATTTCAGTAATTAGGGAACTGATGGGTTAAATTATCATAGGTTTCCAAAAAGAAGAACCAGTGGGAGATCAGTACATGTTGTTTTGGAGTTGGAGGTATATAAGTTGATATAACTATAAAGGAAAAATCAGTCAGTTGTATCAGAATGGTCAAAATCGAATTGAATCCGGCCACCACTTCCAATCCAGAGATGTTGAGGCCTCTTGGCCTCCCTCCTTTCTCCCTCTTTTGATCCTCCTTTGAGAAAGTGATATATCCTGGGAACGTTATGGGGCTGCTTAGCTAAGTCTCTTGTATGAAAACGATACCAAAAGTAGATAAAAAGGAGTTCTGGAAAAAAGCATTTGGTCTTCCAACCCGCCATATTCCAGCTTAATATTTTTATATTATTGCAGGGTAGTCATTGCTTCTCTCTTGCTGCCAGCCATCAAAGCTTTTCAGTGAAAGGCAATATGTATCATTAAATGTGCAGTGCTTGAAGATGTTTGTTGTCTTTGATACGGATTAATTTTTCCTATACTAACAAAAGCAAGAGATTCTTGACAGACTTTGGGTGGCCCAACACAGTCTAACATCTCTGGTAAAAAGTTGATACAAGTAAGAGGCTGCTAGTGACAGGGTCCGTTAGATGAATTCCATCCTGGTTGCTTTAGGTTCCTGTATATGCTGAAGCCTAATTCTCATAAACAGATGAAGTGATAAACCCGTTTCTCACCTGGATTGCTGGTTGGAGCTCACATGGTTTGAGTACTCACGCATGCACACATGAGCCTGGATTGTCCAGGAGAAGGATACAACTGCCTTGATGTAGTGGGTTTTCTGTAGCCAGAATTGGGAGGGATGTGAATACAGATGCAATCAATCGCCTGCAGTAGGGCAGTCTACACCAGAGTTGCTATCTTCATTTTCTTTATGAGAGGTGGTCTGTCTGTGTTAAATTCTTTCTTCTCCCCTCCCTTTCTCCCACCCCAGGAATCCAAGCATAAAAGAACAGACAGATCTGTCTTATGTTGTTTACGAAAAGGAGAATCTGGCCAATCGTGGCCACGGTTAACAAAAGAGAAGGCAAAGGTATGTCTTGTTTCATTGTACAGTTCTAGTCTGCATTTCAGTGTTTTTGAAACTGTGTGTATTTAGCCTCTTCCTGTACCTTTCAGTTTTGGGGTCACTTACCATCTGTTCTGCGCTTGAGAATCCAGAGATTCTCACAACCCATTCCAGTACATAAGATCTGTGGATTTGGGTTTATGGCAAGGAACAGATGGGTCGGTCCCACGTTCCCTTACAGACAAACAAGCCTTTCACACTCCCTGTCACTCGCCCTAAACCTTCCTTCCCATTTGGGGCTTCCCAGGCAAGTAAAGGCCCAGAGGCCATCACCACATGCTTACCTGTCTAGCCTCTACTACAGCAGGCAGAGAGCCCTCACCCAAATCCTCACAGAGTCCCCTCTCTCCTCTTCCAGAGGCTCCATCAGACAGGCTGCCCCTTCCCTGTCGGTGCCTCCTTTCACCCAGCTACAGCCCAGGGCTGTTGGGGAAAAGGGAACTCAGAAGTTGCTTTCCCTCGGTATAAGCTGCCACCATTTAATTTGCTAGGCCCATTGGGCATGACCAGAGCGTGTGTATGTGAGAGAGAGGGAGAGAGATATTTCCCCTCAGCTAATGATTTCAGGCCAGCCAGGGTTAAACAAACAAAACTAATCTTTTTTTATAAGAAGGAACATAGGAGCGAACGGATTTTAAACTAAAAACTATACTGGAGTTCAATAGGGAAGATGTCAGTATAAAGGAACAGGAGGTATCGGTATAAAAGAACAGGGCCCTTTTCACACTACTCACCGGCTTCCGAAACGTTGCGAGATGTAGCGCAAAAAACGCGGAAGATAGCGTCTTCTCGCACGAGTTTTGCGCGATAACATGCAAAACTTGCGCGAGAAGACGCTATCTTCCCCTTTTTTTGCTCTGCATCTCGCGACGTTTCGGAAGCCGGTGAGTAGTGTGAAAAGGGCCCAGATTAACAGCCAGCTGTCTTCCGGCTGCCTCCTTTAGCAGCACCTCAAGCCCTTCTCCCCCTCAGTCTCTTAAAGAGCCTCCTTTCCCCTCCAGTGGGGACACACACTGATTGGCCCAGCATTCTGCGCACTCCCATTGGCTGTCTCTCAGGAGAGGTGTTGCTGGGGCCAGTCCTGTCTGTCCCAGAGCGATTTACCAAACACTGGTATGAGAGGAACAGAACAAGAGAGCTATAAACACACACCAGTCCCACAGGGAGATACTAAAACAGGTCTCTGGAGAGTGGGAGATACATATTTTCTAAATAGTTTTTCTGAGCTTTTCTTCTCCAGTTGGGTTGAGATGATAAGGGCAGTTTAGGGAACCTGTTCCAGTGTGCATCAGTGAAGATCCAGTAGGCAGTCCACATGTTTGGACCTAAATGGTGGGGAGGAAGCACTTTTTTCAGTGAAGGCTACCAGGAATTTTCCACCCCCTACCCCTATGAGTAACTTGTATGTTTACATATGTATGTATATATACACACACAGCTCAATTGGCTCAGTGTGGACTTCAACAACTGGAAAGACTGGGAAGACGACTCTGATGAGGACTTGTCCAATTTTGATCGTTTTTCTGAAGTAAGTGGAATATTCCCAAGTTAATGATATTACAAACCTTCCTCTCACTGTACATAACATCCAGTCTGGCTGAAATGACAGGACAGATGTCTTTATTCCCATGACCCTGTTACAGCATTTCACCCTGAAATTCATAGTGGGCAACTTACATTAGTACACCATACAGATTTCTCATCATGATCCCAAAACACAGCAAAACTTCACTTACAATGGTTTTCTGAAGTACATATATATGGTGAGTATACATACTTAAGATAATATAGCTCCCAGGCATAGTAAAATCACATAGCAAAAGTTCATGGAAAACAGCTTTTTCTCAAACTACAAAGCTGCTCTGTGACCCGGAAAGCTGCAAAGTATTCCTTCTTGATGGTGGAATAATTATTTTCCCTCCGTAATAGCTACCTGCTCAGGAAAGCCACAGGACGGGGCAGCTGAACCACCCCTTCTTCCATCAGCACAGCTCCCCCCAGTCCACTCTCAAAAGACTCTGTGCTGAGAACTAAAAGACTTTTGAAAATCTGGTGCCTGAAGGATTGGCACCAGATCCTGTCTTCTAAGAGTTTCAAATGCCTGTTGACACTGTTCCATCCAGGCTACCTTGTCTGGTTGGCATTTGTGACAGATCAGTTAAAGGGGCGGCATTCTCACTGTAGTGAATGACAAAGTATCCATAATAACCTGCTGTCCCCAGAAAAGATTGGACTTGCTTCTTGATGTGGAAATAGGCAACTTTTTAATTGCTTCCACTTTAGACACACACAGCTGTATTTTCCCCTGCCCCAACATGTGTCCCAAGCACGTAATGTCTGGTTGCCCAATTTGGTACTTGTGGACTCTTGGGGTGAGCCCAGCCCTCTTCAGGGTGCTGCTAGACTTGTCTCTATGTGGGTCGAGTGCTCTCTCTAGGGGTGATGGTCCCCTCACCCACAAACTCTCATTTGGGTGCTTGATTTCAAACTGAAAAATGACAGGTATTCATGGAAGACTCTGTTTCTTATCATCTAGATGATGAACAACATGGGTGGTGATGAAGATGTAGATTTGCCAGAAGTAGATGGAGCAGATGATGTGAGTAGTTTCCCTCTACTAGATAATGAACGTAAATGTCCTGAATGCCGTTGATGTCCATTGTTGCCGCACACTGATATTTATCATCCCTCGAGTATTATCAGGATTTGTTACATTCCTGTTTCTAAACTCTGTTTATGATATTTTTCCAGTAGATTGCAGCATCAAACACATACCTTGAAACACAATTGCATGTACCTTTAGAATCCAATTCTCAAATTTCTTTAAAATGTTTATGTATGGGTTAGTTATCTAAATTTGGTCTCTGAGGTTTTGGTCTTTAAAAGTTCCAGATATATAGATACTCCTTTATGTAGAAGCTCCAGAGTAAACTGCTTGGATCTTTTGTAGATTATTTCAAAGTAGTGGCTATAGGAGCTGGGAACTGGTATGTTTACTAACCTTTTAACTTTCTCATTTAGGATTCACCAGACAGCGACGATGAAAGTAGGTTGTTTACTTGTATTTGCTGTATATTTCTGGTTGATTTAGGCAAAAGTGACACTCGTGAATATTTTACTCATGAATATGAATAGTGACTTGTTTGCTGTCTTAGATCTTTGTATGCCATTAAAGGCATTTGAATTGAATTGAATTGAATTGAATTGAACTTGTATTACAAGGGGAAGAGAGCTTCATGAGTGAAGGCAGGGCCTCTGCCTTGTTTTTTTAGGTGCCTACTGCTCCCAGTTGGTTTTGACTTAGGAATGGAATGTCTGATTCCTCAGTGTCCAAAGGCACTGGGAAATATTTTATCTAAAATGCCATAATTACGCCTTCAGTGGGATGGAAGAAAAATTATGAACCTTTATATTACATTGCTGCTCTCAATATTAGGATTCTTATCTTGATTCTACTCTCAAATTGCTGCCAGTTTCAATTTTAGCAATTGCTTGAAGAGGGGTCTGCAGTAGTGTTACCTCAAAGGGGGAAAAATGGTTTACTGCATTTATATCCCACTGATGAGCTATAAAGTCCTATAAGTAGCTTACACTTTAAAAAAGCTGCTCTCTCTCTCCTTTTAATATTTTAGTACTTGTTGCTGAGTAAATGTTCTCGCACCTCCTCCTAGGGCTACAGATCTTTAATGTCTTGTAGGATAAGGAGGGAGGATTCTCCCAGCATGAGAAACCATTAGAATTAGCCAGCCAGCCAGTAAATGCATAGCACCGTTAATGTGTATGTCCACGCCGTAACTTATAGTGGAGATTATTATAATCAAATCTTTGAGGGTGGTTTGACCTCATCTTGGACAAGCGTGAGCCTTTTTTTCTTTGAAAACTGGCCATAGTGCATTAGTACTGTTGCCTTACAGTATTCGATGTTGATTTTATTTTCCAGAAATGCCAGACCTTGAATAAGAAGAAAAAAATGACATCGTTGGGGGTTTGGGGGAAAGAAGTTCATCACAACATTTCATAATTGAGACAAGAATTCCTGAGTTGATAGCTCTAAAGGCAGAAAATGCATCCTTTAACTCATCTTCAACCTGTTTTAAGCAGCTTCACTGATTGGTGCGTACCATTGTTCAGGGCAGTCTTAAGTTATGTGAGGCAATAAATGATATGCATGAATGTTTTCCAGACTTCCAAAAACAAAAGAAACCAATTGAGGTATAGGCAGATGATACAAAACAGTTGCAATAAAAGGGTTTACAGCGCCTCTTTGCCTCACCATAATACAATGGGAAAACTCTCAATTTACATGAAGTGGTAAATTTGTGCTTTCCCCCTCAGATTGTGGACTGCAGATAACTTAAGTTTCAGATTTTATACCTGGAACAGAACTGGCTGAAGCAATGTTTTAATTGGCTTTCAAAATTAAACTGGTAACATGCTGTACCTCTAGAGGTGTCTTTAGGGTATGTTCCACTAATGTTTAATGCTCTTCACTTGTTGTATTTAATCACTAGTTAGTGTTCAAGATATCCTAGCTAAAACTGTCAACCCCTTAAAACTTAAAATGGGTGAAGCCTGTACATTTGGTTGTTTGATCCTCAAAGCTCTTGTATCTCAATACGGCGGGGTTAAGAGCCTGTACGTTGTTGCTTGTCAATCTGTACATTTAGACCAAATTGTATTTGCACTGTTGGTATGAAAGCGAGTGACAAAATGTTAATACACTATTGGAATTTTTTTTGGTTTTTGACCAGCTTATGATAAGCCTGAAAACCTCAATTTGTGTTCAAAGCAGTGGGGATTTTTTAATGTCTACATTATTTCTAATAAACTGTTGAAGATTCCATGGCTGTCAACTGTCTGGCTGGCTGTAACTTCATGTATTCTTACTATTTTGTTGGAATGAAATACTTTATTTCTAGCTGGAATGATAGTGTGGGATTATTTCATCTGTTTGATGGAAGAAAGTTGTAATATTCCCAAGCAAGCATATAAAAAAGGAAAATAGGATCTGTAAGTTGTGGGTACGCTGAGAGCAGTTTAAAGAAAGTGTTGTGATTTGACTAAAATAAAAAATTTTTGTCCTCCTTTAAATCTTTGCGCTTCTGCATTTGACACTTTGATCTCTGAAATGTAAATGTTCCTAAATGAGTGTGTGTGTGTAACTGGCCTGGGCCACTCAGCAGTTTGCAAAAGACGATTCGGCTGCCTTGGGTGGATTCAGGAGAGTGCAGAATATAAATGTTTTAAACAGAAGTTAAGAGTGTTGTAGGCAGTAGAAGTGCTTCTCAGTATTTAGAATAAAGGTGATAAAATTGTTAGAAATTGGGAAAATTTTCTCTTGTGTAACAGAAGCTAGGCTTAAAAGTTGATGAAGTAAGACATTGGTGTCAAGCCTATTGGTTATCCTGACTACCTAAATCATGATCTGCCCAAATTAACCATAGAAGAGTCTGTTGAACTGAGATAGTAGGTAATCTTGTAGTAGTCACTTGTGTACAGAAAATGAGTCTTATGCCCAATGGATGGCAGGTGATCACTTGTCTAATTGTCATATAGAATCATAAAATCATAGGGTTGGAAGGGTCCTCTAGGGTCATCTAGTCCAACCACCACAATGCAGGAAATTCACAACTACCTCCCCTCCCCACACACCCAGCGACCCATGCTCCATGCTCAGATGATGGCAAAACACCGTCAGGATCCCTGGCCAAATGAGCCTGAGGAAAATTGCTACCTGACCCCAAGGTGGTGATTGGCCTTACCCTGGGCATGTAAGAAGGGATCATGAGAACTCAGCACTGATGTAACCCTTCCTGCCCTCCCTCTCATGATCTGCTCAGGTTCACAGCATTGCTGTCAGACGGCCATCTAGTCTCTGCTTAAAACCCTCCAAAGGAGAGCCCACCACCTCCCGAGGAAGATTGTTCTGGTCCGATCTTCTGGAGCAGCAGAAAACAACTCCATGCCATCCTCTATATGACAGCCCTTCAAGTACTTGATGATGGTTATCATATCCCCCCCTCAGTCGTCTCCTCTCCAGGCTAAACATACCGAGCTCTTTCAACCTTTCTTCATAGGACTTGGTCTCCAGACCCCTCATCATCTTCATTGCCCTCCTCTAGACATGTTCCTGCTTGTGTCTATCCTTCTAAAATTGTGGTGCCCAAAACTAAACACAATACTCTAGGTGAGAGCAATACTTCTCGTGATCTGGACACGATGCTTCTGTTGATCCAGCCCAAAATTGCATTTGCCTTTTTAGCTACCACATCACATGCTGACTCATGTTCAGTGTATGGTCTACTAAGACCCCTAGAACCTTTTCGCACATAGTACTGCCAAGACATGTCTCCCCCATCCTATAATTATGCCATGGATTTTCCTACCTAAATGCAGAACTTCGCATTTATCTCTGTTCAGATTGTTTTAGCCCAGTTTTCAGCCTGTCAAGATCATCCTGTATCCTGACTGTCTTCTACTGTATTTGCTACCCCTCCAAATATAGAATCATCTGCAAATTTAATAAGCATTCTTTCTGTTCCTTCATCCAAATCATTTATAAAAATGTTGAACAGAACAGGTCCCAGGACCAATCCCTGAGGCCCTCCACTTGTCACTCCAAGAAGATGAGGAACCATTAACAAGCACTCTTTGGGTATGATCTGTCAACCAATTACAGATCCACCTAACAGTAATAGGATCCAAACCATATTTTACCCAACTTGTCAACAAGGATATTATGTGGAACCTTGTCAAAAGCAGAGGAGTTAGCTGTGTTAGTCTGTAGTAGCAAAATCAAAAAGAGTCTAGTAGCACCTTTAAGACTAACCAATTTTATTGTAGCATAAGCTTTCGAGAATCAAGTTCTCTTCGTCAGATGCATGGTACAGAAACTGGTCAAATATAGAAGAGGAGAGGGAAGGAGAAGAGAGAAGATGTAGTTGGGAGGGGGGGGAGAGGGATGGTTCCATCAAAAGCCTTACTGAAATCAAGAGAATCTACATTTACAGCATTCCCCTGATCCAGCAAGGTAGTAACTTTCTCAAAAAAAGAGGTTAGTCTGACATGACTTGAGAAACCCATGCTGGCTCTTAGTAACCACAGCCATCCTTTCTAAATGATCAAAGACTACCATGAGCCTACCATGTCCTTGCTCTTTTTCTTACTTTGAACATAAGCAAAGAACCCTTTTGTTGGTTGTTGTGGGTTTTCCGGGCTGTATTGCCGTGGTCTTGGCATTGTAGTTCCTGACGTTTCGCCAGCAGCTGTGGCTGGCATCTTCAGAGGTGTAGCACCAAAAGACAGAGATCTCTCAGTGTCACCGTCTCTGTCTTTTGGTGCTACACCTCTGAAGATGCCAGCCACAGCTGCTGGCGAAACGTCAGGAACTGCAATGCCAAGACCACGGCAATACAGCCCGGAAAACCCACAACAACCATCGTTCATCGGCGGTCTTCCTGTGCAGTCCCACATGGGACTGCGCACGCGCAGGCCTGCCGATTCCGGAGATTTTTATAGCTCTGAGCCACTAGGGGGCGCCCCAGCCTCCAAACGCGCATGCGCAGCCGTCTTTTCCCGCCGAAAAACGGCTCCTAAGAGGCGGGGCACCCCCGAAGTCCCCTCAGTTCCTCTTTTGTCGCCGACTGAAGAGGTTCTTGCTAGCTCTGCTGTTTGATAATTCCTTACGAATTGTTGGACTATGTCGGATACAGCACTATTCAAAAGATGTTCCACCTGCGACCGAAAGATGACCAAATCGGATGGTCATTCGGAATGTCTCTACTGCCTTGGAGAGACTCATAACCCGCAGGTTTGTAAATACTGCCGCACCTTCACCCCGAAGGCCAGAGCAGAACGTTCGGGTAGATTGCAAGCTTATCTGTGGCGGCGCGCGATGGCTGCGACCGACCCTCCTGCTTCGGGCAAGTCACCTGCACCCGATAGAACTTCTACCCCGACCTCTAAATCTTCTGAGAAATCTCGCTCTCGACACTCCCCGACATCCAGCGTCTCGAGATTCCCGAGCCCCAAACAGGTGGTTCGGAGCTCCTCGACACCGACAGTTCCGGCTTCATCGGATCCGACCTCGGAGTCGAGGCCAGCGTCGGAACCTCCGGGCTCCAAAGCGAGTGCCTTGCTGGAAAGAGAGGGCTCAGTACCCCCTTCGGAACCGAGAACGCCGCTCTCGGATCCGACACCCAGTAAAAAGAGGAAGAAGAAGAAGCACCTGTCTTCCAAATCAGATAAGCAAGTCTTGGAAAGTGTAATCACCCCCCAGCGGGTGCAACAACAACCACTCGACTCCGATCTTCCGAGAGATGACCGTGGTTCCGGGACTGCATCCCCCCCGAAGAGAACACCGGGGTCTACCAGGTCTAGAGAGTCTGATGTCATCATGGTGGAGAGACCTCCAACCCCTTCGGGTATACCTCGCTCCCCTTCTCGTGGATCCTGGTCGTCAAGATCTTCACGGTCTGAAAGGGGGCGCCCGTCCAAACGATCGGACCGATACAGTCCGTACTCGAAGCATCGTTATTTCAGAGAGGGTTCCTTCAGTCCCCGACGAGAACCGAGAAGGCGCTCACGTTCTCCTTCTCTGCTAAATGCATCTATAGGGGGTTCCGGACGGACCCCGGCTCATTCTGACGCCGAGTATGAGGATTATCTGGCCTTTGGCAAGCATTATGATTCACCACCTTCGGAGTCTCCGGACGGAACCATTGGCCCATCGGAGGAAGCTTCTCCTACGGAGGACTTCCGTGCTTACAACGAGTTGCTACTAAGAATGGCGAGAGCTCTGGAGATCGAGGTGGTCTCTTCGGAACCACGTTCCAAAGACAAGATTCTGAAGCACATGTACTCGGGATCGACTCCGACTATCGCCTTTCCTATGATCGAAGGCTTTGTGGAGTTACTGTCTGGTCTTAATTTGAAGCCTGCTTCGACCCCTGCAACTAATAAGAAAGTTGAAAATCTTTACCGGGTCAAGGACGAACAGTGTCCTTTCCTGTCGGTACACCCTCCTCCTTCCTCTCTCGTAACGGAGGACATGCAAGCGAAACCCAAACAAGGGTCTCTATCCGTCCCGTCTGATAAGGACAGTAGAAAGATTGACTCCTTAGCCAGGAAGGTCTACACTTCGTCAGCTTTTGGCATTAAGGTGGCTAACTATGCCGCTATGATGGCGGCTTATCAACTCCTTCTGTGGACAAAGGTGGCTACGTTTGTCCCTCAACTTCCTGAGGATCAACGAATCTTCCTCCGTGTCATTCAGGAGGAAGCTGTCCGCCTGTCAAGACATCAGATCACAGTTAGTCGGAATATGGCTGATTCTTCTGCCAGAGCACTATTGTCATCCCTGGTGCTGAGAAGGTTCGCCTGGCTGAGGAACACGGCTTTACCCAATGAGACGCGTGCCAAGGTAGAGGACCTACCGTTTGAGGGGCAAAACCTGTTCTCGGATAAGACGGACGACTATTTGTCAAAGAAGCGTAAAGACAGGCTTACGGCGCGCTCGTATGGCGTTACACAGCAACAGCATCAATCTGGTCTCAGAGTTATCTGCTTTACTTTTAAAAGGGGCTATAGAAGAAATCCCCTCTACTCCCCCCTCTCTGGGTTTCCATTCCAACCTTTTTGTGGTGGACAAAAAAGATGGGGGTCTCCGCCCCATTCTTGATTTGCGTAACTTGAATAAGTCAATCAAGGTTCGAAAATTTAAGATGACTACACTACAAATGGTGTTGTCCTTATTGCCCCCATATTCTTGGTTTGGAGTATTGGATCTAAAGGACGCGTATTTTCATATTTCTATATTCCCTGGTCACAGAAAATTTCTTCGTTTTACTTATGGTTCCCATGTGTTCCAGTACCGTGTCCTCCCGTTTGGGTTATCTACGGCCCCTAGAGTGTTCACTAAATGTGTGGCGGTGGTTATCGCCTACCTTAGGACACAAGGTTGTTGTATTTTTCCGTACCTCGATGACTGGCTCATCGTGGGGCGCTCTATAGAAGATGTTTCCCGCCAAATCTCTACCACGTTGGCTGTCTGTTTAAAATTGGGATTGTTTGTGAACTTTAAGAAATCAACACTCACCCCCACTACGGTTATTCAATTTATTGGAGCCATCCTGGATGGGTGTCGGAATGCTGGTTTCCTTCCTCCTGATAGAGCAGACAAGTTGAAAGCCCTTATTAGGAAGTTCAAGGGTTGTAGGTTTCAGTCGGCCAGACTGATCCAAGTCCTTTTGGGTTATATGGCTGCTACTACGGCGGTAATACCGTTGGCCCGACTACGTATGAGACCGCTCCAAGGGTGGTTCTCTAGGATCTTTAGCCCAGAAAGAGATTCTCAACGCATGAAGTTGAGTATTCCTCGCACAGTCCTGGTTTCCCTGGACTGGTGGTTGCAAGACTCTAACCTTTTCGAGGGTGTAGGTTTTGGGTATAGACAGCCTGACCTATCCGTTACTACGGATGCCTCGAATCTTGGCTGGGGTGCTCACTGCCAAGGGTTTTTTGCCCACGGGTTGTGGGATGAATCAGAGTGTACGGAACACATTAACCTCCTTGAGCTACGGGCGGTTTATTATGCCCTGATTTCCTTTTCTGAAATGGTGTGCAATAAGACTGTTCAAATCTTAACGGATAATACCACAACCATGTTTTATTTAAATAAACAAGGGGGTACATTGTCTAGGCCTTTGTGTGAGGAGGCCGTTAAAATTTGGGAATGGGCGATTGAACATTCCATTTGGCTGATAGCTATCCATATTCCGGGGGAAGAGAATGTTACTGCTGATCATCTTAGTAGAATGGAGATGGACACACATGAGTGGTCCCTGCACGATAAATATTTACATCCTATTTTTACAGACTGGGGAACCCCAGAATTAGACCTCTTCGCCTCGGAAGAGAACTGCAAGATTCCCCAGTATTGCTCCAGAGGAGGTGTCGGCCTCGAGTCTCTTGGGGACGCTTTTCAGTTGAGTTGGTCAGGTCCCCTCCTCTATATGTTTCCCCCGGTTCCCCTACTGGCCAGAGTAGTATCCAAGATCCAGATGGACAGAGCGTCAGCAATTCTGATTGCCCCGTATTGGCCGAGACAGCCATGGTTCCATGCCCTTATGAGACTGCACTGTCAGATGCGTCATCTCCCGGACTGTCCAGATCTCCTGTCGTTTCGAGGAGTGCTTCATCACAAAGTACATTCACTCAGACTGACGGCATGGCTGATCCTCCAGGATTAGGGTTTTCGGCGGAAGTTCTGAACGTCCTCCAGAATGCCCGTCGGCTGTCTACGAGGCAGTCATATACCCTGAAATGGAACAAGTTTTCAGTTTGGTGCAGAGATAGAGGGATTGACCCCTTAGCTTCCTCCCTCGCTGAGGTCCTAGATTTTTTGTGGGGTCTTAAGCGAACAGGATTAGCTATTCTTCCGTCAAGGTGTATTTGGCCGCTATATCGGCTTTCCACCCGCCGATTGATCGGAAGACGGTGTTCTCCCATTACACCTCTAAGTTGTTTTTGAAGGGGCTTAATAATTTATTTCCCCCAATTAGGGTGCTGGTTCCCCAGTGGTCTCTGCCGTTAGTGTTAACACGACTCCTGTCAAAACCTTTTGAACCGTTGGCGTCTTGCCCTTTAAGTTTATTATCCTTTAAGGTTGCTTTTTTGGTAGCCGTAACTTCTGCCAGAAGGATGGGTGAATTAGCTGCCCTATCCTGTGACCCCCCTTATCTGAGCATTCACCAAGATAAGGTGGTCCTTCGTACTAAAATTGAATTTTTACCTAAAGTGGTATCAAAATTTCATTTAGCACAAGAAATCTCGTTACCTGTCTTCTTTAAAGATTTTACCTCGGAAGCAGAGAGATCTCTTCATACTTTAGATGTCCGTAGAGCTCTCCTTTTTTATTTAGATAGAGTTAGATCTTTCCGGAAGGATTCTCACCTTTTTGTTTGTTTTGCGGGCCCTAAGAAGGGAAAAGGGGCTAACTCTCAAACTCTAGCTCGTTGGGTGGTACAGGCTATTTTGTTAAGTTATAAGGGTGCTAACCTGCCTTGTCCCTTGGAGGTTCATGCTCACTCCACTAGGTCTCAAGCATCCTCGGCAGCTCTCCTGAGAGGTGTTCCACTACAAGATATCTGCAAAGCAGCGACTTGGGCGTCTGCAGACACATTTGTGAAGCATTATGCTTTGGACGTCTTGGACAGGAAAGAGACTGCAGTGGGTACCGCGGTCCTACAATCAATATTCCTGTCATGATGCCTC
Organism: Eublepharis macularius; assembly: GCF_028583425.1. Lineage (NCBI taxonomy): Eukaryota > Metazoa > Chordata > Lepidosauria > Squamata > Eublepharidae > Eublepharis > Eublepharis macularius. The sequence continues at coordinate 12,604,922 of NC_072793.1, read as the reverse complement.
TGTGCCTTCCACCCAGGTATTTATGCTATGTAATCTCCCATGTGGGACTGCACAGGAAGACCGCCGATGAAAAACAGTGTTTCATACCTGTAACTGTTGTTCATCTAGGTCTTCCGTGCAGTAACACATACCCTCCCTCCTTCCCCGCTAATTCTCTTGGTACTTACCTTGCAGTCGGCGGCGAAAGAGGAGCTGAGGGGACTTCGGGGGTGCCCCGCCTCTTAGGAGCCGTTTTTCGGCGGGAAAAGACGGCTGCGCATGCGCGTTTGGAGGCTGGGGCGCCCCCTAGTGGCTCAGAGCTATAAAAATCTCCGGAATCGGCAGGCCTGCGCGTGCGCAGTCCCATGTGTTACTGCACGGAAGACCTAGATGAACAACAGTTACAGGTATGAAACACTGTTTTTCTCCGGCCGTGAAAGCCTTCAACAATACAACCCTTTTGTTTTTAGCATCTCTTGTTAGCCTAAGCTCATACTGAGCTTTAGCTTCTCTAATGGTTTCCCTACAAACATTGGTTATTGGTTTATGTTCATCTTTGGTTACAAGGCCCTCCTTCCATTTCCTAAATGAGTCTTTTTTATTTCTCAATTCATTAGGAAGCTGTTTAGGAAGCCACCTGTGCTTCTTTAGGCTCCTCTCGTTTTTTTTTCTCATAGGACTTGTTTGCGATTGTGCCTTCGATATTTTGCCTTTAAGCTACCACCCTTCTTGAACTCCCTTCTCAAGTATTTTTCACAATGGGATTCTACCCAGCATAACTTTCAGTTAAAATTTGCTTTCCTGAAGTCCAACCTATATGTCTGACTACATACAGCTTTTCCCTTCCCCAAGACTGTAAATTCCAAAATTACATGGTCACTGCTACCCAGGGTGCCCACTACTTTCACCTCGTCAATCCGTTCTTCCCTGTTAGTGAGAATCAGATCCAAGATAGCAGAACCCCTTGTTTCCCTCTCCACTTTCTGAAAAATGAAGTTGTCAGCAAGACAAATCAGGAATTTATTTGATCTTTCATTTTTAGCAAAGTTAGACTTCCAACAGATATGCGGGTAATTGAAATATCCCATGACTACTGTGTTACGTCTCTTTGTGAACTGTGTAATTTGTTCTAGGAGTTTCTCATCCAAGTTCTCTGCCCGGTTTGGTGGTGTATAGCAGACACTCACTATACTATCAGTATTATTCTTTACTCCTTTTATTTTTTTCCCCAGCGGCTCTCAGCTGAACTTCCATGCTCAGATACATCTATTTCCTCAGGAGTATATACCTCCTTTACATATAATGCTACTCCTCCCCCTTTCCTTATTTGTCTCTCTCTTTTAAACAAGTTGTATCCCTCAATCCTAGTATTCCAATTGTGAGAGCCATTCCACCAAGTTTCAGTAATGCCTATTATGCCATAGTCCCCTTCCTGTATTAGGACTACAAGTTTCTCCTGCTTATTTCCCATACTCTGCATATTAGTGTAGAGACATCATGAATTATATGCCGTGAGATTTTTGTTCCTGTGCTTTGCGAGTTAATGTTTCCTAGCATGTGTTCCACTCCCTGCAAATCTTGTGTTCTCATTTCCTATAGGCTTTGAATTTGAATTTTTGTCTCCTCCTCCCCAAATAGGATTTAGTTTAAAGCAATGCTCTTACCAAACATATTTTTTTCCTACCCTCGTGAGATGCAAACTATTTCTCGATAGAAGAACTTCATCTCAGAAGTGTAAATCATGATCCAAAAAACCACACCTTTCCTGATGACGTAGCCAGTCATTTATTTGCAGTATTTTTTTCCCCCTTCCTAAACCACGGCCTTCCAACAGGAAGAACTGACAAAAACACAACCTGTGCTCCCAGGTCCTTAGTCTTTTTACCCAGAGCCACATAGTCTCATTTAGTGCGTTCTGGACTGTGCCAGGCAATATCGTTTGTTCCCACATAGATCAGCAAGAAGGAATCGGTGGGCTTGGTAAGTCTTCCTGCACTTCCTGTCACATCGTGGATGAGTGCACCTGGTAGACCGCATACCTCTTGAGACAACAAGTCTGGTCAGCACGCTTTACCCTCTTTCTCTCTCAGTAGGGATTCCCCAATTACCAGCACATGCCTTCTCTTGTATTGAGGAACAGAAGTTCGAGTGTTCTCATCTACAAGGACATGAGAAATTTCCTTCAAGGTTTAAGGAGGCTGGGGGAGTAGCCCTTGATCCAGTGGTCCAGAATCAATATCTGTGGGAATATCCTGGAACCGATAGCTTAGCATCAGAGGCTCAGAATGTCTCCTGATTTTCCTGTTCCTGTGGGTTACTTTCTTCCATGCGCCCAATCTCCTGTATTGGGTGCTCCTCCAAATCCTGAGATACTTTCCCCTCCTCCTCCAAATTTTGAGATACCTTTCCCTCTTCCTCCTGTTGTCCTCTGAAAAGTACTTCATGCGTTCTGCCCATGAACTCTTCACCTTCTCTTATGAAAGGGACTGTGGACAAGTACGCCTCAAGTCCCTGTATCTTCTCCTCCAGTAGAGCATTTACACTTGCTGCCAGCGTAAGTGCTGTTACCCTCGAGTAAGAATACGAACATACCGCAGACGTTGCCTGTCACTGCCTCAGCTCTCTCGCTAGCCATGCTGCTGCAATCCATTTCAGAAGTAGTTCAGAAGACTACTTGTAAAAGGTTTGCAGAAGCAAAAAAAAAAAAGCCTAACACCTATAGGATGTAAGAGATACTCAGCTTCTAACAGGACCCCCAGGCAGGCCCCTGGCTAAGAGCCCTAACTGAATTCAAGGCTCGCCCAGAAGAGGGCAGGGCCAGCAGTCAGCCCCAGGCAGAACAAACCCTCTCCAATTAGCAACAATCACTCTACAATTAGCTACAACGGAGGCAAAAGAGACAGACAACACCTGCTCCAACAGGCACCAGTTTCCAGTACACCCCTTCCCCAAACACTGTCCTCCCACACAGTAGCCTCAGCTAATTCTCCCCAGCAGTTGAGGAAGGCAACAGAAAACCACTCACCACTCCGGCAGCTCTCTTGCCTGCTGCTCAGAGCCCAGGTGGCTGTGGTGTCCCAGTCCCAGTGCAGAATGCGCTCCACCAAGGTGACACGTTGATGGTTTGTTGACCATGTTACTCCTTAAGCGTTCTGCTAAATACCTTTGTTTCAGAGACTTCCTGAGAAGTTGGTTGCCAAAATCTGTTAAAACGCTTTTTAAACATTATTTCTTACATTTTTAATTCTGGACATAAAGTTCAGAATATAAAATGTTTGAAGTGTTTGCTTGGGAGATGCCAGCCAGCCATGCTTTGTGCAGATGAAAGGATTTTTTAAAACAAAAATATTTACTATCGATCTCTGCAGGTTTTCCAGGAGAAAAGCTGTCAAGTGTCTGACCTGTACATTTGCAGCCTGGTAGCAGAGGCTCAAACTCGTGTAGTTTGCAGTCCTCTTCTACATCTCTGTAGAAAATACCTGAGGCCCACCCAAGGCAGCCTCATCCGAACTGGCATGGAGATGGATCATCTGCACCGTTTCATCTGAATTTAGCCTCCTTTCTCCCTTGATTTAGGGGCACACGATGGCCCTGGCATCAGCTGTGCTGCGCGGCCCACACACTTCTGAGAGAACTTCACTGGTACGGCCTGAGAGTGAAAGTCTTGTGTGGTGTGGCATCAAACTCTGCAAATAATGCCCCTCAACAACCGAGCAGAAACTGAGCAAAATGTGAGATGGGAAACAAAATGGTATATGGAGGGAAAGTATCTTAAGAGGCTTGGCTTCAGAGATCTGCGGTTTGGGAAATATTTATTTCCTTCATGTATATCAAGGTTCCTCTCCCCCCTCCCCTTCCCCGGATCTAAAACAGTTTACATATTCTCTCCTTTGCATGGCAATGTGGGGATTGGAACCTGGATCTCCTAAATCCAAGTCCAGCTCTCTTACTAGTACAGAGAAGGGAATGCTGAGGAATGAGACTGTAGAAAACTCTATAGGTAGGGGCAAAGGAAGACTTACTGGGCCACGCAAACCAAAGGGCTCCTTATGAGGTGGGAAGAGAGGAGGAGGAGGCAAGGTTCATCAGGTTCAGATGTTACATGTTACGGGCCATATAAACGATGGATGCACTTGTAATGTAAATTTCCCCTGCTCATGACTTGGATCCAGTGCAGAATGTCCTCTTGTGTCAGATGTCTTCTGTAAGCAGAAACATAAGTGCGCGTAGTTGCCACTTGCACTAAGTCAAACTTACTGTATCCCCACTTGCACAGGACATGCAACCAACTTCTGAGCACTAGTATACAGAGAAGGAAGCACCAGGTGTAGCACAAGCAGAACTCCTCTACGTCCCAAATGTTTCCTCTTGCACATAGCTGGTTCAAAGCCAATACCTGGATACTTTTTCTAGACTGTCCCAAATACTCAAATTGTTTTCAATTTTAATAATTGGATATATTTTTATTTCATATTTTGCTCCTGTGTCTACACAGTCACTGGTATTAATAACTGCTGCGGTTGGTGTATGCTCAGCATCCACTATGTAAGATATAACAAAGTTCTTAACATGTGCAAGTAATAACTAATTATTATGAAGGGGGGGCATTTTCATGTACAGAAACTGCTTCTCTAACTGTGACACTGAGAGATCTCTGTCTTTTGGTGCTACACCTCTGAAGATGCCAACCACAGCTGCTGGCGAAACGTCAGGAACTGCAATGCCAAGACCACGGCAATACACCCCGGAAAACCCACAACAACCAATGCTTCTCTAACTACTTGCTTGTGGTCTACCTAGCAAGATAAACTACTGATTTCATCTAGCATCAAAATGTTTGCATCCTTTAGCATAAGCTACACCTACAGTCAACATGTTTTGGCCTGTGTTCCATAAATTGAGTGCAAAGGAAGAAGTGGTTCCACCACAGCTAATGGGCACTATGTGTAGCCCCACTTCTGTCACGGTTTCTTAAATGTGGTTTTGCCTCTGATTTAGCAAGTCAAGAGGCGGAACACCGCAGAAGCAGCAGCACGAATATAGACCCGACATAATGAGGTCTACATGCCCTTTCATTTCTGCATAGAGATACAGTAAGCTGGCTACACTATCTCAAGCGGCAGTAAAAAGTTACACTTCACTATGCTAAATGCTGATTAAAACACTGTTCAAACTGTTCTCTGTTTTAGCATCCCATACAGTACAAGCACTTCTCTTTGTGTTAGGGATAGACAAGCTTTCTTCTGCTCAATGGTAATTATATTGTAAATTACAAGCAGCAGCCTTGAACATTCTGAACATTTTGGCCATTCCAAGCACAGAATCTAGTATCATGCAAATAATTCAGCATTACCAGAATCTCTTCTGTGCAAGTTGTTGTGACTGGCAAAAATAAATTCCAGCACACTGGCTGTATTTGCTTTAAATCGCTTTTAGTTGGCCTACTTCGATTCTTCATACTACTACGGTCTGTAAAATAAAAAACTTCGTACTTCACAATATGAACATGGGAAAAGAACTATGCAAATATTACAAAATAAAGCAGATCTATGTATATTTCTTACAAGGGTGAAAAATAAATGTTGCTGTGACGGTACTGTGTGAAATACTCTTTGTTTAATCCTGAGGTTCTCTGTAATGACAAATGAGTTTTAATGTAGGTTGGCAGAAACTAACTTTTGGTCTACTAACCTGGGCATCAATATTAGCTGTTACTTTGATCTCGCGGAGTGTGTTTGACCACACCAGCAAACTGCAGCAGATGTATTATGAAGATGGGCGAAGAGCTCCTTGGATACTTTGATCAAATTCATCACAAATTTTTTCCACCTGTGTTTTAGATTTCTGTTCGTTCCCATGCCCTGAATTCCATCATAAAAGTGTTTTGAATTTTGCTACAGAAAAAGATGCTGAACTGCCAATGTCACTGGTGAGATTGAGAGAGCTCTCAGGGCTTTGACAACTGTGCCAGCCTCATGAGCAGAAAACTCCCCCAACAGCTAGGGAATCATTTAGATTCACCCACTTAGGGAAGCTTTTATTTTTATTATATTACACTTCTAAACTGCCCTCCCCGTCAGACAGGCTCAGGGTGGTGTAACAACATACGATTTTTACATAAAAGATTAAAAGCAATAAAAACATTATAAAAACATTCTTCTGTATACAATTAAAATTGGCAGATATAAATATTAAAATACAGCATTTTAGACGCAGGGCTTGGCTCCTGCATCATGCCCTGCGTCACACGAGCTCCTGCGTGGGTGGTGGAGGGTCTTCAGTGGTATGGCCGGCGAGAGGACAGCCTAGCCCCCACCAAATGCCTGGCGGAACATCTCTGTCTTGCAGGCCCAGCGGAAAGATAACAGATCCTGCCGGGCCCTAGTTTCCTCAGACAGAGTTCCACCAGGTCGGAGCTAGGACAGAAAAGGCCCTGGCTCTGGTAGAGGCCTGGTGGACCTCCCTGGGGCCAGGGACCATCAGCAAGTGCTTATTGGCTGATCGAAGCAACCTCCGGGGAACATATGGGGAGAGGTGGTCCTGAAGGTATGCTGGGCCCAGTCCACATAGGGCTTTATAGGTCAGAACCTTGAACCGGACCCAGTTCTCAACCGGTAACCAGTGCAGCTGACAGAGGATGGGCGTTAAGCAAGTGCTATTAAAAAGTAGACCTTTTTAATAGCACCTGCTTCCTGATCCTCCATCTAACCTTATGAGGTAATCATAATGAGACAATAGACTCCGTGCCCCCAGCAAACAACTCTGACTCAACACACAACATTAAATGGAGGATATGATCTGCCACATGAGTTGGTGCAAGATGTATTGGAATAGCTCCATGCCTGTAGCTGGTGACCATAAAGTCATGGGCCACCCCAGTTAAGCAAGCTTCAGCATAAATGTTGATGTCTTCAAGGGCTAACGGAGACCTCGGTACCAGATCTGAGGCCTGCTTCAGCCAAGTTAGGAAGGCTGGAGTGGGCGATGCATCAACCAAGTCCCTGGTCCTGTATTCAACATCAGTATCTAACCTTGAGATCTGGTCTCTGATCAACAAGGCACCTGGAGAGGGTAACAAAAGCCTGATGGATGGCGGACAATCCCTGTCCCTGACAATTGAGCTTTGATTGATGCTGCCCTAAGAAATCTTGTAGGCATAGCTTACATAGATCAGTTCTCTCCCCTTTTCATGAAACCAGGTCTTGCTGATGCACGCCTGTTGAGCTTTCTAATAGATGAATTCCCTATCACTGCTGCTTGTTTCCAGGAACAATCTTACCTGTTGGTTTTCTATCGTATGGCTTATAGCGTGACCTCTTTTCCTGCACCTCCCCATGCCTTTGACACAATTGGCCATGGAATACTGGACTTGCTGACTAGCTGGCTCCAGAAGGTGGTGCTAGGGGGCCATATTTTGGCCCTTCTGCATTATATTCTGTGCACACACCCTCGCTGTTTAACCTTTACATAAAACTGCTGGAAAATGTCACATGTTCTCCATATGTAGAAGAGTTTCAACTATTTCTGATTTTTAACTGGCACAGTATACATCCTTAACCATCGTGTGGATTGGATGAAGACCAATACACTGAAGATCAATCCGGGTGAGGCTGAGGTATTATTGGTTGGCAACTAGGCTAACTTGAGTTTGCGGATTCAGCCTGGTCTGGTGGGGTTGCACTGCCTATTAAGCGACAAGTTCACCACTTGGAGATTGCTGTTAGATCTGGGTGTTCAGAATGAAGCACAGCTCTTCTCAATAGTACATATCACCTTCAGATTACTATCAAAAATCTATTTAATTCTATTAGAAGAAAAACATAAGCACAAGATTCTTCCATACCAAAAAGTCTGGGCTAAAGAGTGCAACCTGGACCCTTCAAATAATACATGGAATACAATCTGGACATCACATGTCTCTCGAACAAATATAGTAAATATAAAAATGCAAACCCTAAAACTTATTTCTCGCTGGTATATGAGACCGGTTAAACTGAAACATTAATCCGTCCCGTCCAGCTAACTGCTGGGAACAATGCGGAGATCTGGGCTCATATATCCATTGTGGGTGGGGCTGCAGACACATCAGCTCATTTTGGGACAAAATAATAAAAGAAATTCATGAGAGAACAGGATACACGATCCCAAAATCTCCAGAGATAATCCTTTTAAATCTTTGGGAAAATCCAGAGATCCCAACATCTCGCCTAAATCTTACCTATTTACTTCTGGCATTAGCTAAATTAACAATAGCCTCATATTGGAGACAAAAATCTGCCCCATCAGTGGGCAGCTGGAAATCCCGTATCTGGGACCACTTTATTTTGGAGAAAATCTCTGAACAACTGGCGCAAAGGGATAATCCAAAATATAAGTCATATTTTCTAGAACAATAGCTCCCAATTTTGGATTATTTGACCAAAGAAGAAAAATGGACATCGGCTAAGATGAAACAAGACCTCTATTATTCTATAGCTTACCTTTAGACTTGTACACATTGCTCTTTGTAAAAATAGACTTTATATACTTTAGCTGTAAAGTTCAAAAGTTATGATGCTAATTATTAGTTATTACTTTTTAATGTTTCTTTATTTGGTGGTAATTCGTTGCTGTTTTATGAAGTTGTTGTTATTGTTGGTTATTGTTACAAAAAAACCCAAAACCTCAATAAATTACTTTTGAAAAAAAATAGTACATATCATCTTTAATCAAGTTTTTATTGCCAGCTGTGGCCTTTTCTTGAGAGACATGATCTAACTACATTGCCCATGCTTTGATCACACCTGGCTGGACTACTATAATGTGTTCTACGTAGGGCTGCCTTTGAAGACTGTTCTGTTAATGCAAAAAGTGTTGTGCAACTTGCAGGGGTTGGTCTCAGAGATCACATTTCTCACATTTTAAAGACCACTCACACTCACTGCTATCCCCCAAAGGATCATCTCCCATATGTTCCTGCTCACAAGATCATCTCCGGAGACCCTCCTCCATGTATGCCCACCATTTATTATACAATGGGCAAGTACAGGAGTACAGTGCTCAGTTGTTGTGCTAAAGCTTTTTTTCAGCTTCCAGATAAAGATCATTCATTAATCTCCCCCAGTTATGAATATTTCTGTTCTGCTTTAAGAGGTTTTCACTAAACTTGTGGTTTTATTTGATTGCTGCTGGGTTTTTAAAAAAATTATTTATTTGCTTATACCCTGCCTTTTTTCCCCATTGGGGACCCAAACTGGCTTACATCCTTTTATCCCTAGCATATCCTACCTCACCAGGCTGCTGTGAGTGTGTGGGGCTGGCTCCAGGTCACCCCATAAGATTCCATGGTAGCATGAGGGATTTGGGCCTGGTCTGACACTCTTAACTGCTATGCCGCACTGGTGCCAAGGGTTTAAAACTGGGTAACTTCTCTATTCTCTTTTCATTTACAGGCTTTTATCAGCTTTTTGCTTTTGGATACATTTTTATATTTGTTTTTTGTTGGTTTTAGATTTTATTCTCATATTGCTCTGATGTTTTTTTCAATGCACTGAGCCACTCAGGGTGTATTAACATTGATGGAGTGGAATATAAGTATCTAAAATAAATAATACAGGCAGATCCTGCATCCATTAAAAATCTGAGAGCTTTAGACCATGGAGAGAGAGTGCCAGCTTTTTAAAACAGAAACAGGCCCTACCAATGCGCAGACATTTCGCAGATAAAAGTTTTTCCTGGCATGGGTATAAAATTATAGGCAAAGCTTCTCCTCATTTCTCCATGTCAGGCTGGTATTAAAGATACAGTACTCAGGACAGGAAAAAACTCAACAACCTTAGTTGGAAAACTAGACAGACTCGCGTTACCAGATGCAACGCAGGGCATGGCTCCTGTATTTGTAATGGCTGTGTAGAAATTTCAGAATGTACTTTTCTGTCTTGTCTCAGTAGGATTGTCAACTGATCAGAAGAAAAGCCTAGCTTGCTCCTGTTTCTTTGCAAGAAAATTAATGGGCAGCAGGAGATGCAGGGAGATTTTATGTACTATCTAGTAACTGCTGGAAATCAAGCTGCTCTTGAAAATTGGCAACCTTTAGTAGTGCAGCACAATTGAGAACTGGTGACCTTAGTTCTTCAGGTGCCCAAAAGTGAACCTATACAGCTAAGTGATTAATAATCAATTGATGCTTAAACAGAATGTCACGTTAAGTTAACAGTGAATTCTATGCAAATAGTCATAACTTGCTTCTAAAATACAGTGTACATTAAGCAAATGCACAAAGAATGCAACTCATAACTTGCTTCTAAAATACAGTGTACATTAAGCAAATGCACAAAGAGTGCAACTCATTTTAAGATCAAGAAATACATTGGTGGCAAGACCTTGTGTTCCGGAGATTGCTGAAACCCAGAATTAGAATACAGCCTTGAAAAGATCACAAGAATTCGGTATATCACTGGGGTGGAGTAAGCATAGCGGGGGGGAAATGGGTTAGAGGGCACTTCCACTTGAACAATGTAGGGGAGGGCTAATTTTTGTTGATACCCTTTTCCCAGCCTCTCTTTGTTGCATCATACAATGTTCTTGAGGGTCCTCTGACCCTCCAGAAGCCACTTTTTGAAAGTGCGGGGGCTGTAACAGGATGGGAAGGCAGGGGAGGGCTGTTCTGCAAGTGGAGCTCCTAATACGATTCAAATTAATTCTGAACGCGAAGGAGCAGGGCTTTTTTTCAGCGGGAACGCGGTGGAACGGAGTTCCGGCACCTCTTGAAAATGGTCACATGGCTGGTGGCCCCGCCCCCTGATCTCCAGACAGAGGGGAGTTGAGATTGCCCTCTGCCCCATGTGGCCATGTGACTATTTTCACCGAGGGCGATTTAAACGTTAAAAAACTCCCCCCTTGTTCCAGCTGACCCAAAGTGACGTCATTGTGCGGTCCTGAGTTCCACCATCTCTTTTCCCAAAAAAAAGCCCTGCGAAGGAGAATGTCTCAACTCCTTGTCCTGTAATTGGTCAGTAATAACTGCTAGCAGGTCAGCCTAGTCACAGGAATGCTTATGATCTATTCATAAATGCTAACTGAAAATATGGCCGTCTCTGCAAACAAAAAATTGGATTGGCACAAATTTTGGGATTTGTTCAGCTGTATTTCCAAGTGATAACCACTAGGGGGCAATCTACACATTCATTTGCCCTAAGGCCCAAGCCATTTCCACGTTGGTTATCTGCCCCTGGTTCAGTGCTGCTGAGGAGCAGGGTTTTGTTTTTCCTGCTTCCCCACAGCATTGTGGTGCATTCATGCACCTCCTAGGATTTCCTCAGCTTTTCTCCAATCTTTCTCAAACTGCTGCAAAGTTTTGGGAAGCATCACAGTAAAGAGTAGATGCCTGCTGTGTCGGTGGAAAACTTCGGATTTTCCCACCCATATGGTGTCCATTTTCCGTGACCGTGTCTCTGCAGTGACCATTTCCTCCCCCTGCCCAGAGAAGGGCCCTTTTGTTTGTTTTAAAAAATAGTCCACATGAGAGTAGCTGTCAAGTAAGGTTACCATTAACCAGAAAAAACAGTCTGTCTGATCTGCCGAAATCAACAGGTAAAACTTTTCATGGCACAGGGAGATGCACAGTCACCTGCTGAAGTCAGCTCATCATCAAAAGTACCAATATGGCCAGGAGTTCCAGTGTTACCAGCCCCCAAATGGAGCCGCTTCACAACTCCGAGCAAATATCTTACGACGCTGCTGAGCCAGCGGCAATAATTCTTATGCTGTTTGATCATCAGCCTCATTTTACTAGCTGATGTTGCCAGAATACACAGTGGTTCCAGTGCAATAAAATCCCAAACATATGCTGCAGTAAATTTTAATTAGAGAGATTTAGGACACGCAAACGGCTCACTCCAGGCTTCTGCAAGCACCATGTTTGGAATCCCATCTGAAAGAGCCAGAGATTGGACACTTAGATAACTGCTCATCTTCAAAGCATCCAATACAAGGCTTTTTAACAAATGGGTCGTGTCTTTCTTCAAGAATTTCCAGCAGCTAATTAGGTTGTCAAGTGACCATGATAAAACACAGTTTGGCCTGCTCTTGTGAATACTTGCAGGTGCCTTACGCCAAGTCAGGCCACTGATCCGTCAAGGTCAGTCTGGTCTACTCTAGCTGGCAGTGACTTTCCAAGCTCTTTTTCATATCTCCCGCTATCTGATCTTTTTAAAACTGAAGACGCTGGAAACTGAATCTGCTCACAAAAGATGCTGCGCCGCTAAGCAGGACCATTTTCCCCAAATTTCCAGAAGTTCTGGCCTGACACTCCCTTCTGATCCAGGCAGACCAAAGGCAGACTCAGACTCGCATATGGAAAGCCTCCACCATTTAGCACATCCACCTCAAAGGAACAAGAAACCCACAAAGTCCATATGCATGGGAAGACTTTATAGATTTAATTTCTGTATTTATGTGCTACTTTTCTCCCTGTAGGGACCAAAGGAAGATCAGAAAAAAATAACCAAAATTAAAATCTCCAAATAATACACTTAACCGTATACAAAGGAAACGTGAAATATCATGTGATGTTTTACTTATTTACTTAATTTATATCCTGTTTTTCCTAATGGGGACCCAAAGTGGCTTAACAACATTCTCCCCGCCTCCATTTTATTTCATAACAACCCTGTGAGATAGGTTAGGCTGTGTGTGTGTGATTGGCCCAAGGTCACCCAGCAAACTTCTAGGGTAGATGGGAGATTTGAACTTGGGTCTCCCAGACCCTACCCCAACACTCTTAGCGCTTTGCCCATGCCAGCTCTCAATGAATGCCTTATACCAAGACTTGTCATTGGTCTAGCAAGGTCAGTATAATTTGGTCTGATAGGCAGCAGATCAGGTGGAGGTTTTTTATACCATCTAGTATGTGATCCTTTTTTCCAAAAAGCTGGAGATTTATTTTGGGACCTTCTACATGCAAAACAGATGCTCTGCCACTGAGCCACGGCCTCTCCCAAGCAGCAAGTACTGGAATTAATGAGTGACAACAAAGCAGAGCCCAGGCTGATAGGCCCACAAAAGCTTATCTTACTATATAAAAGGCTAAGTGTATTCAAGACAACTCACTTCCTAGCCCGGTGTGCCTCCAGAGGGCACTGCTGTGGAGGGAAGCCCAAGCCGAAATCAGGAGCAGAGCAGGTGGCAATGCCCACCCCCCACCCCACCTTCACCCAGCTGGGATCAGGAGCGAAGCAGGTGGCAATGCCTGCTCCTCATCTTTACCCAGCTGGGATCAGGAGCTGAGAGGGGACAATGCCCACCCCCTGCCTTCACCCAGCTGGGATCAGGAGCAGAGCAGGTAGTAATGTCTGCCCCTGCCTTCACCAAGCTGGGATGAGCAAAGAAGGTGGCAATGCCTACCCCCCACCTTCACCCAGGTGGGATCAGGAGCGGAGCAGGTGGCAATGCCCACCCACTGCCTTCACCCAGGTGGGATCAGGAGTGGAGCAGGTGGAAATGCCCATCTCATCTTCACCCAGGTGGGATCAGGAGCAAAGCAAATGGCAATGCCCACTCCCCCTTCACCCGGCCAAGATCAGGAGCAGAGCAGGTGGCAATGCCCGCCCCCGCCTTCACTCAACTGGGATGAGGAGCAAAGCAGGTGGCCATGCCTGCTCCCACCTTCACCCAGCTGAGTTCAGGAGCTGAGCAGGTGGCAATGCCCACCTACCCTTCACCTAGCTGGGATCAGGAGTGGAGTAGGTGGCAGTGCCCGCCACCAGCATTCACCCTGCTTGGATCAGGAGCAGAGCAAGTGGCAATGCCCACCCTCCTTCACCCAGCCTGGAATAGGCGTGGAGCAGGCGGCAATGCCCCCCCCCCTTTACATAGCTGGAATCAGGTGCAGAGTAGGAGGCAATGCACATCCCTTCTTCACCCAGCCAGAATCAGGAGCGACACACACAAAGCAAGCCTCCCCGGAAAAAGAACTAGAACAGGGGGTGAGAATCCACAATCCAGAGAAAGAAATAATAACTGAGGTTTACAATATTTGTTTCTATTTGATATAAAGGTGTAAAGTGTACAAGTGCTCAATAAATATAGTCACAATAAATAGTATGGTTGTTGTGGGTTTTCCGGGCTGTATTGCCGTGGTCTTGGCATTGTAGTTTCGCCAGCAGCTGTGACTGGCATCTTCAGAGGTGTAGCACCGAAAGACAGAGATCTCTCAGTGTCACAGTGACTGAGATATCTCTGTCTTTTGGTGCTACACCTCTGAAGATGCCAGCCACAGCTGCTGGCGAAACGTCAGGAACTACAATGCCAAGACCACGGCAATACAGCCCGGAAAACCCACAACAACCATCATTCTCCGGCCGTGAAAGCCTTCGACAATACAATAAATAGTATCTTACACAATAAATAAAGGCGATATCCCCATACAAAAATACATCCATATAATCTAATCTATTCAGATATAGGCAACGGCCGGAAAGTCCATGTGGAGAAGTCCAACAACACCTTTAAAAATATTTTCTGTTCTCTTGCAGGTGCGTGGAAGGTATGTATAACTCCCACAGGTAAGTAAAGGATGAGTCAGGGACCACTATCCGAGCTGAAGATTGTTACCAGAACTGCTCTTTTATTATAATGGGGAATTAGCTGCAGCAGTCTGTAACTTTAATATTAAGCGAGGATCATAACCTATGTATACGGAGGTCCCGATCCCAGACACTCTAGTGAAAAAGAGGCAGACAACGAATAAATTCCAAACACGTGTATTGAGTGTAGCGTAAGCCTAGCTTGCACAATCATACAGAGAACACACAAGACCTAAGAAATACAGGGTATGAAATACAGAGACATTCGCATTAGCGGGTTCCCAACGATGGTAAGGGAAATACTCACAATCCTGGAGCGAAGCAGAGACACGGCAGCGAGGGTGGCCCAATGCCAGCACTGGGACCACAGACGGACAGCAAGGAGGTCTGGATAGGGAATGGCCGAGGCACCGAGTGGTCTGGGAGACCAGCTTAAATACCCCAAAACGTACCCTGGGGCTGGTGCTGTACTTGGTGGTTCTCACAGATTAAAACAAAGGTTCTAATGGGCTACTGAATGGCTTAGATGGGCCACTTTAGTAATCAGATCGTGATAAGTGACACCTCAGGAAGAGGGGACAAAAGAGGGAGGGGGAAATCCAAGTGGGCTGAAAGGATGTTCCAGCGGACAGGGCTTGTCCTGATGTCATCAGCTTCTGGAATGCGGAGGTTTCTTTGAGATGCATTCTCTAAGTGCTTGGGATGGTCAGCACTTAGCTCTTCTCCGGGGCGGCTCCTAAGATATGCAGAGCGGGGCGAGGGGCTCTCGCTGCGGACGTGGTGTGCCCGCTTCGCCGAAATGGCCTCTCAAAGCAGTCTTCTTCCCAGGGTCTTCTGGCTGCCTAAGAACATGGATGCCGGCTGGGCATAGCTGGGGCTGGATAGCAGGCTGCCCGATAGCGAGGGCAAGCTCGGCGACCGGCCCGCAGGAGGCTCCAGGCGGGAACTGACCAGGGAGCGCCTAGCCAGGCTCGCTGGAGGTTTCCCCCGGCAGGCGCCCGGCTGCTAGCAGCGGCTTGGGCCCATATGAGGCAGGCTTCCATGGCGGCAGCGGGAACAACACTTTAAAACACAGTCCAAAGCAGGGAACAGGCACGGTCCGTGGCAGATGGCAATGCAGGCACGGGGCATACTTGTAACACAGTCCAAACACACACTGGAGATCCAGATACAGGTTAGGGCAGGGTTGCCCAGAAAGAGAGTCCTTTGTGCAGTTATCCAAACATGGAGTCAGTAAACTACACAGTCTATAACAGCAGCAAGGCAATTGACACGCAGGCAGGAAACTGACACGTGTATCAGAGCACACACGTGCAAAGCAGTCTTTGTGCGGCAGTGAAACAGTAATGCAGGAAACTTTAACACAGTTCATAGCAGGCTTTAAAGCAGGGGAGGGGGCCTACTTGGCAACAAGATTCACTGTTTCCTTTCTTTTTGTACAGGTGGATCCAGAAGTGTTCGGATGCAATCCTTCTGAGAACCCAACAAACAGCCGGCTAATTTGCATTTATTTCATATAATATTATTACATCAGGGGTCCTCTATCCGTTCTACCCAAGATGTAAAAATTAAATAAGCTTCAATAAAGTATTTTATACATTACAAACCATTTTCAATATAGTCTTAATGATTACAAAATATCTGAACCATATAGAAAACTCGCCAGCAGACACACTTGCACGCTCCTGTGCGACTGTCCCGGTGCACCAAGAAGCAAGCCGTGCGCAAACACTCAGCTTTCAGAGAAGCTTTTAAATCAAAAGGAACTTGCTGAAAAAACATATTTAAAGGGACACACACTACTATAACTTCTAATAAATAATGCTGCTGCTTACAAAAAACAATCAAAAAATCAAATAAATTATCATTATTGTTTATTATATTTATATCCCGCCCTCCCCGCAAGCGGGCTCATGGCGAGTCACAACAGAAGATAAAATATACAAGATAAAATCGCAACCAATTAACACAGCTTTCTAATAAAACACCTGCTCACCGAATTAGTCAATCCATTGTGTTTCATGGTATCCAAGGAATTAATCCATGAGGCTTCTTTCTGTAATACGGTCCATTGTTTAAACTCTGGAGGCCCACGCGTTACCACATACAAGACTGTATACATGAAGGCTCGCTCATCTCTGCGATGCTGTAAAAAGTGTCCTGTGACAGGAGCCTCCAAAACCCTGTTTTTTATTCTAGACATGTGTTCAAGAATACGGACCTTCAATGGTCAGGTAGTATTCCCTACGTAGTAATAATTACACTCACAAATAATTAGGTACACTACCCCAGCAGTTTGGCAGGTAGAAAAATCCTGTAAGATGCTGTTACGTCTATTCTCTAGACTGACTGTCTTCCCTGACAGTGATAGACGATATACTTTGCAATGGCCACAGGGGTAGTGCCCCATCAATTGGTCTGCTTTATTGAATCGAGTTTTAGACTGATCCCAATGAACAACTAAATCTCTCAAGCTCTTCGTTTTTCTGAAGCCGATGGTGGGTGGCATATTACAACCTGGAACGTCCTGCACCAAAACCCGGTATTTGTGAATGATTTTCTTGATCTTATTGGATAGGGGTGTGAAGTCTGATGCCCACCTTAAACGTTCAGTAGGTTACTTGGTTTTGGGGGTTAACAAGTCGTCCCTGGGTACTTGTTTGGCTCTACAAAGGGCATTGTTAATGATATTTGTCCAGTAGCCCCTATTTAAAAAGGTTCTACTCATAAGTTTAGCCTCCCTCCTATAATCAGTGAGGTTTGAGTAATTTCTCTTTATTCTCAGAAATTGCCCGTAGGGGATATTGTTTTTAAGATGTTTCGGGTGGCAGGACCCATAATCTAAACAGGAATTGCGATCTGTAGTCTTTTTGAAAGGTCTTACACTAATGGTGTTACGGGTATTCCTGTAGACCACTACGTCAAAAAAGCTGACAAAATTATGGTTGTATTCCCATATGTACTGTATGTTGAGATCAATGTTATTAAGCTAGTCACCAAAATGCTGGACCTGGCCCATTCCTTCCAATATGAGGGAAACATCATCAATATAAAGGAAGTATTTAAAGATCATAAAAGGGATTACGGACAGGAGCAGGAGCGGAGCAGGAGGGAATGCCCACCCGCCCCCTTCACTCAGCCGGGATCAGGTACATAAGAGGTGGCCATTGCCTCCCGCCCGCCTTCATCCTGCTGGGATCAGTGATGGAGGAGGAGGGAATGCCCACCTGCCTACCCTCCCCTTTCTAGAGCCCGTTGTATTTTTCCCCACAACAGGCTTTGTTGCTAGTGTCGTAATATTTGTTATTCTTGATGGTGCCCCAAGACTCTTGGTTCTTTTTTGTTGCAGCAGATATTTCTGACTTAGACTTTTGGAACTGGCTTCATTTCTGGGTATGCTGCTGCTCTTAAAAGCACAGCACAGCCAGGCAACCAATGGCCACCCTAGCAAACTCAAATGTTTCAGGGAACGAATAGTTCTGAGAGTAGAGGAGTTTTTTAATAAATGGGGGAAGGCTTTATTCCTTCTGCAGCCTGGACCTTCCACTTCATGTTTTCAAGTGTGTTCTCTCTAATTTATAGGAATTTTTGTTTGTCCGTTTTAAAAGATGAGAATTACATGATTCCAACAATAAGAGCTTAAAGAGAACAAAAGTTCAAGTGGCAACAATCAACAGCCTTAATACAATGACTCATTGCCTAAACCACAGCTCTTAGTGGTCTTTTGCCCCAGGACTCTGAGTCTCCTGTGATAGGATAGGCCAGCTGTTTTTTAAAATCCTCCTTAAAAGTTTTTCCACATTTGCTGAAATGCAGGCTATTTTTAATATACTAAACCATCTCAAACTATGCTTGCAGTAGTTCCTGGCTAGGCTTCTATTCTTTTAACAGGTGCGTGATAAGTAGCATTTCCAGTTCAATGGGTACTGATATTAATGCTAAGAGATGACCACCTGAGACATTTTAGCCTGTCATGCAACTATTAAAGGCACAAGACTGCCAGAAAACAGGTGACATCTAGCCAGGGCTGCCAACGTTTTGACTTGCCCTTGTAGTTGTGCCTTAATTTGAGGCTTGGTCTGTAGCAATGAGCCAGTGATTCTCTATCTCAATGCCATTCATGCAAATTAGGGCTTTGTTACAGGTATAGGTGGATTGGGTGGCAAAATAAATACACCTTGAGTCTTCGTGGAAAAAGCAGCTATATAAATAAATAAAATAAAGTTGCCAACTCTTGTTTGTTTGTTTGTTTGCTTATGTCATTTATAGTCTACCTTTCTCACTGAGACTCATGGCGGATTACACAGTATGAGATTAGTATAATCTGTATCAAGTACATTTCAACACAGTATCAAGGACATTTCCATAAACAATGCCATAGGCAGGGCTCATTTCGAGGGGGAACGTGCAGGAACGCAGTTCCAGCAGTTCCCCAAAGAGGTCACATGTCAAGTGGCCCCGCCCACCTGACTCTCGGCCATTTTGGGCCTGTTTCAGCCTGGATGGCCAAAACAGCCCAGATCGGGCCTCTGATGGGTGGTAGATCACTCTCCTGCTCAGCAGTGGCCTGATCCTGACCATTTTGGGCCCTGTTTCGGCCATTTTCAGCCCCTTTTTGCCATTTTGGGCCCAATTTCGGTCCTGAATGGTCAGGATTGGGTCCAAAACAGCCAGGATAGGTGATGTCAGGACATATGCAAATCAGTTATGCTAATGACACCCTTCTGGTGATGTCAAGGGGCATGGCATATGCTAATGTGTTGTGCTAATAAGTTATGCTAATGAGTTCCTCCAGCTCTTTTTCTACGAAACGACCCCTGGCCATAGGGTAAATAGATACAAGTTTAAAAGACATAATATTAGCGAGAATCCAATACAGAGTAGAAAAAATACTGAAGCAGAACATAATCAGTTCTAGGACTAACAGTAGACAACATGGAGCACAGGCGGTACATAGAAGTACATATTTAAAGCAGCAGATAATATGTAAGGCAATATAGTGATGAAGTCTATGGTTCCTAACTTATTAGTGAAGCATGTGAGACCCCTGTCCGGGGTCAGCAGCCCAGCCCCCAGACTTGCTGACAGGCAGCGGCAGGGGGCAGCCGGGAGACAGCAGTTCAAACGCTCTGTCTGGCAAACAGAGCCAGAACCTGCCTACTCCAGGGGGAAGGGGCGAAAGGCCAAAGCCCCAGAAGGCTGGAGGGAGCAGGGAGAAGCCAGCTAGTCCCACCCCCCAGGGGGAAGAGAGGGGGCTAAGCGGGCTAGAGGAAAAGGGCCAAGGCAGGGGGAATAGGGACACAGCAACAGCCCAAACAGAGCCCTTACCTTCCAATGAGGAGAAGCAGCCACTACAGCCCAGAGCCACACCCTGGCTAGAGGACAGCAGCCTGGCTCAGGAGGTGCTAGGAGCCAAGCCCCTCCAGGTGGAGCTGCCACAGGCATTCTGGGGGAGGAGATGGGTAGCCCCGCCCAGCATCAACGAACAGGCAGCACAGAAGCTGGCCAGGGCAGCTCCTCGTGAGCAAGGCCAGCCAGGCTCACCAGCACAGAAGCCGGCTGGGGCAGCTCCTCGTGAGCAAGGCCAGGCAGGCTCAGCAGCGCAGAAGCCGGCTGGGGCGGCTCCTCGCGAGCAAGGCCAGGCAGGCTCAGCAGCACCAAAGCCGGCTGGGGCAGCTCCTCATGAGCAAGGCCAAGGAGACCTCAGCCAGGGATGGCTCACATTCAATCCCACCCTGCCAGCAAGGCAAGGAAGCCAAGAAGGGATTAGTGGTAGGAGGGAAACACCTGAGGGAAGGCACAGCTGGGCCAAGTCAGGAGATGGCACAAGCCTAGAAGGAGGGCGGGGCGGGGAAAGGAAGCCCTATATAAGGTGGCTAGGAAGAGCTCTGAGGTGGTGGGTGTGAGTGAGGAGTAATGATGTGGAGTGAGAGCAGTAGGATGCAAGGGTGGAGGCTTGGAGGAGAGTTCTGGAAGGAGGAGATGAAGGAGGATGCAGAGGGTAAGCAGGCCAGGTTGAGCAGGCCAGCGAGTGGACTGAGAGGGAGTCTGGGTGAGGTATACCGCCCCTCCTTCCACAGAGCAGGGTCCTGCAGAATCCCTGGCCCCCCTGTGACGTCAGGAGCAGACCGCCCAGTGCCACGCCCAGTGGCAGTCGCGGCAAGCCCTGACAAGTTGGTGGCCCGTACGGGGAAGGTCGTTCCAACGCAGGCGCCAGGCGAGGGGATGCACCCCAACGCCACGGCAGAGCTCAGATCATGGCTAGAGGCACACCTGGACGAGATGTGGAGGAAGCTGGAGGCAACCTTCCAAGCAGCTCAGGTGGAGCTAGCACAGGCAGTGGAGCACCAGATGCAAGCCGGCACCCCCGCAGCCACCCCACCAGTGGTATGCGCATTTGCGTGGGAAATTAACCCACCAGCCGGCAAGGCGGTGCAGGGTCTGTGCGCCACCGTGAGAATAGGACGGCAGACCCTACAAGCCCTATTGGACTCAGGGAGCACAGTATCAGCAATTCGTTCCCAACTCATCCCAGCTGACACCCCAGTGCACCGCTGGGTCCCGGTGACAGACGTGATGGGCCGCACCCAGCCGTACCCTATGGTCTGGATCACAGTGGAATACCTGGGAGCGCTCCGCCGCCTGGAAGTTGCCAAGGTAGCCCACTTACCGCTCCCTATGCTGCTGGGGAGAGATGCCCCGGGGTTCTCCAGGCTACTTAGGGAGGCAGCCGAGGGACTGGCAAACCCACAGGTCGCCCCAGCGCTGCAAGTGGAGGAGGCCCCCGACCCGGACGAGGGTCCCTCTACCAGACCAGGGGCAGGCCCGCGGGCCAAGGACCCAGTGGGACCCCCGGCCGACCGTCCCTTCTGCGAGGCCCAAGGGGCAGATGAGTCCTTGCAGCGCTTGCGGGAGACAGCAGCTCGTGAGGAGGACCGAGTGCAGGATGAGCGGAGGTCCCGACGGCTTCCCCGCATTGAGAAGCAAGGAGGGGTGTGGGTCCGCCTAGCCCGTGCCCCAAACGGCCAGGGAGAGATCCGCCAGCTACTGGTGCCGGCAGCTTACCGGGCAGAAGTCCTCCGCACGGCCCATGAGCACGCTTGGGCCGGGCATCTGGGGCACCACAAGACCCTGAAGAAGATCCTCGAGCAGTTCTTCTGGCCCTCCGTGAATGCGGACGTGAAGGCCCACTGCCGCTCGTGCCCCACCTGTCAGCGGGTGGCAGCCCGGCGCCCACCAAAGGCCCCCCTCTCCCCGCTGCCCGTCATGGAGACGCCCTTCCAACGCATCGCGATGGATTTTATCGGCCCACTGCCACGCACGCCCCGGGGCCACCGCTTTGCCCTGGTGATCGTGGACTATGCTACACGATTCCCTGAGGTCATCCCGCTTAAGACGATGCAGACCCCGGGGATGATACGAGCCCTGTCCAAGCTTTTTGCCATGGTGGGACTGCCTGATGAAATCTTGACAGACCGGGGGGGGCCGTTCCGGGCCAAAGCCATGCGTCAACTCTGCCAGAATTTGGGGATCCGGCAGGTATTCACCTCGGCGTACCACCCTCAGACCGACGGTTTGGCAGAGCGTCTGAACCAGACCGTCAAGGAAGCCTTGAGGAAGATGACACGGGACAAGCCTCGACAGTGGGACCTATACATCGACCCCCTCATGTTCGCCCTTAGGGAGACCCCACAGGCGTCCACCGGCTTTAGCCCCTTCGAACTGCTGTACGGGCGCAAGCTGCGGGGGATGCTCTCTCGGCTGGCGGAACGGTGGGGTCCCCGCACCAGCAGCCCTGCTCCCCCCATACCGGAGTACATGAGCCAGCTCCGCGAGCGGGTGCAGCAGTCCCAGGCCGAGGCCAACCGCCAGCTGACCCACGCCCAGACAAAGCAGAAGGCGGCCTACGACCGGGGCGCAAGGATGAGGACCTTCCAAGTCGGAGAGAAGGTCCTGGTACACCACTCGGTGTTCCCACGGGAGGAGGGGGACCCATGGAGGGGCCCTTACCAAATTCGGAGGGTGCTGGGCCCCACCACCTATGAGCTGCAGTGCGGGCCAGGCCGACGCCGACGCAGAACCCTGCACGTGAACCTGCTCAAGCGGTGGCATGAACGGCCAGAGGATGGGTGCGTCTTGGCTGAAGACCCCTTAGACCTCCCAGACAGCGAGCTGCCATGGACCGCTGACGCCCCAGAGTTCGAGGAGCCGAAGGTGGATCCACAGCTCAACCCTGCACAGAAGGCCCAGCTACAGGCCCTGTGGAGGCAAGTGCCCGGGGTCTTTTCAAGATGCCCTGGGGTCACGAACCTGGTGCACCATGCCATCCCCACCCAGCCGGGGCAATCTGCACGGGCAACCTGGCGACCCATCCCCCGGAAGCAGTGGGAGGCGGTGGATCGGGAGACAGAGGAAATGCTGCGCCTGGGGGTGATTGAACCGTCCCGAAGTGAATGGCGCAGCCCCATCGTGTTGGTGCCGAAGCCAGACGGGTCGACTAGATTCTGCGTCGACTACCGCGAGCTGAACAAGGTGGCCAAGTTCGACGCGTACCCCATGCCCCGGGCGGATGTTCTGGTGGGACAGTTGGGGCCTGCACGGTACCTATCAGCCCTCGACCTAACAAAAGGGTACTGGCAGGTGCCAGTTCGCCCCGAGGACAAGGAAAAGACAGCCTTTGCCACCCCCCGGGGCCTCTTCCAGTTCCGCCGCATGCCCTTTGGCCTCCATGGGGCAGCGGCTACCTTTCAGCGACTGGTGGACCAAGTCCTGGGGGACTGTCGGGACTTCGCAATGGCTTACATTGATGACATCGTCATCTTCAGTCCCGACTGGCCCACCCACCTGCAACATCTGGAGAGAGTCCTCACCGCGCTCCAGAAGGCGGGGCTGAAGGCCAACCCCAAGAAGAGCCACCTGGGGTTCCAAGAACTCAAGTACCTGGGGTTCGTCATAGGGGGTGGGCAGGTCCGCCCTCCCCCTGAGAAGGTGGCCTCCATCGGGGATGTCCCCCAGCCTCAGACCAAGCGTCAGCTCAGGCGGTTCCTGGGGCTCCTCAGCTACTACGGACGCTTCATTCCCCATTTTGCATCCCGCGCAGCCCCCCTGACAGACTGCCTGAGGAAGGGCAGCTCTAGTCGCCTCAGCTGGACACCAGAGCGGACGGCCGCCTTCCAAGACTTACGCACCGCCCTGTCAGACACCACAAAGCTCTGGAGCCCCGACTTTGAGAGGCCCTTCATCCTGGCAACTGACGCGTCGGCCTCGGGCCTCGGGGCGGTCTTGATGCAGGAGCGAGACGGGGAGAGGGTGCCCATCTTGTTCTTAAGCCGCAAGCTCCAGCCAGCGGAGCAGAAGTATGCCACCCTCGAGAGAGAAGCCCTCGCCATCAAGTGGGCCGTGGGGGCTTTGAGATATTATCTGGCCAACAACCCCTTTACGCTGGTGACGGATCATGCACCGCTCCAGTGGATGCACCGCATGAAGGAGCACAACCCCCGCGTCCTGAGGTGGTACCTGTCCCTGCTGCCATACCGATTTGCCATCACCTACCGTCGGGGGGCCAACCACATGGACGCAGACTTCATGTCACGGCTCTTCGAGCCAGACCCCCCCAAGCTGATGTCCAGGCTAAGAGGGGGGGTGTGTCCGGGGTCAGCAGCCCAGCCCCCGGACTTGCTGACAGGCAGCGGCAGGGGGCAGCCGGGAGACAGCAGTTCAACCGCTCTGTCTGGCAAACAGAGCCAGAACCTGCCTACTCCAGGGGGAAGGGGCGAAAGGCCAAAGCCCCAGAAGGCTGGAGGGAGCAGGGAGAAGCCAGCTAGTCCCACCCCCCAGGGGGAAGAGAGGGGGCTAAGCGGGCTAGAGGAAAAGGGCCAAGGCAGGGGGAATAGGGACACAGCAACAGCCCAAACAGAGCCCTTACCTTCCAATGAGGAGAAGCAGCCACTACAGCCCAGAGCCACACCCTGGCTAGAGGACAGCAGCCTGGCTCAGGAGGTGCTAGGAGCCAAGCCCCTCCAGGTGGAGCTGCCACAGGCATTCTGGGGGAGGAGATGGGTAGCCCCGCCCAGCATCAACGAACAGGCAGCACAGAAGCTGGCCAGGGCAGCTCCTCGTGAGCAAGGCCAGCCAGGCTCACCAGCACAGAAGCCGGCTGGGGCAGCTCCTCGTGAGCAAGGCCAGGCAGGCTCAGCAGCGCAGAAGCCGGCTGGGGCGGCTCCTCGCGAGCAAGGCCAGGCAGGCTCAGCAGCACCAAAGCCGGCTGGGGCAGCTCCTCATGAGCAAGGCCAAGGAGACCTCAGCCAGGGATGGCTCACATTCAATCCCACCCTGCCAGCAAGGCAAGGAAGCCAAGAAGGGATTAGTGGTAGGAGGGAAACACCTGAGGGAAGGCACAGCTGGGCCAAGTCAGGAGATGGCACAAGCCTAGAAGGAGGGCGGGGCGGGGAAAGGAAGCCCTATATAAGGTGGCTAGGAAGAGCTCTGAGGTGGTGGGTGTGAGTGAGGAGTAATGATGTGGAGTGAGAGCAGTAGGATGCAAGGGTGGAGGCTTGGAGGAGAGTTCTGGAAGGAGGAGATGAAGGAGGATGCAGAGGGTAAGCAGGCCAGGTTGAGCAGGCCAGCGAGTGGACTGAGAGGGAGTCTGGGTGAGGTATACCGCCCCTCCTTCCACAGAGCAGGGTCCTGCAGAATCCCTGGCCCCCCTGTGACGTCAGGAGCAGACCGCCCAGTGCCACGCCCAGCGGCAGTCGCGGCAAGCCCTGACAACCCCCTCCCTCTAGTGACAAGTAGAGATCAAGGAGAAAGATGGAGTTGTGTGGGTAACATTATCCTATGTGATAACAGTTGTACCTCCTTTTTATTCTAAAATATTGGTTTGGATCCAAATGAACAAAAACCCTTTTGCTTTGTTTTGTTTGTCATCCAACTTGAGGGGTGCCTGTGCATTGTAGATGCACAGCATGATTCTTGTTACGCATGTCAGAGGCTTCTGTGTATCATAATCAAAAAGAGTCCAGTAGCACCTTTAAGACTAACCAACTTTATTGTAGCATAAGCTTTTGAGAATCACAGTTCTCTTCATCAGATGCACTGATGATAGTGGGAGAGATTTACAACAAGCATTTTTGGGACTACACTACCCACCAAATGAAGTGAGGAAACAAATCGACAGGGCCAGACTAGTACCCAGAAACAACCTGCTCCAGGACAAACCTAAAGGAACTAACAACAGAACACCACTGGTTGTCACCTATAGCTCCCAGCTCAAACCCATCCAACGTATCATCAGTGATCTACAACCCATCCTGGAAAATGATGCCTCTCTCTCAGAAGCCCTGGGTGGAAGACCTCTCCTTGCCTACAGATAGCCCCCCAACCTTCAACGACTTCTCACTCACAACCATGAATCGGCCAGCAGAGTCACCAGCACAGGTACCAGGCCCTGCAACAGACCCAGATGCCAGCTCTGCCCCTATATCTACCCAGGGAATACAATTACAGGACCCAATGGCATCAACTACACTGTCTCTGGCTCTTACAACTGCTCATCCTCCAATGTGATATATGCCCTCATGTGTCAACAATGTCCATCTGCTCTGTACATTGGACAAACCAGCCAACCTCTGCGCAAAAGAATAAATGGACACAAATCTGACATTAAAAATGGCAACATCGAGAAACCAGTGGGAGAACACTTCAATCTACCAGGACATTCCACCAAAGACTTAAAGGTCACTGTAGTTCAACGGAAACCTTTCAAAAACAAAATCCAGCAGGAAGCTGCTGAATTGGAATTCATATGTAAATTTGACTCTGTCAAGCTGGGATTGAATAGA
This sequence comes from Eublepharis macularius, assembly GCF_028583425.1. Lineage (NCBI taxonomy): Eukaryota > Metazoa > Chordata > Lepidosauria > Squamata > Eublepharidae > Eublepharis > Eublepharis macularius. The sequence goes on along the minus strand of NC_072793.1, from coordinate 12,578,539 downwards.
GACTATGAATGGTTATCTCATTATCAGAAGTAACTGACTTCCCTAACAGAAGCAAACTGATCTCCATATCAGAAGCTACTGTTTGCATCTACTCCGCCCTCCCCTCTCCACCCATATATCTGACCAGTTTCTTCTTGCCCTCCATGCATCTGATGAAGAGAACTGTGATTCTCGAAAGCTTATGCTACAATAAAGTTGGTTAGTCTTAAAGGTGCTACTGGACTCTTTTTGATTTTGCTACTACAGACTAATATGGCTAACTCCTCTGCATCTATGTGTATCATAAGAGAAACGTTGAGACTCAGTCTTCTAAAACATCCAACAGTGGTTCTATCCTCAGAGGATACCGTGTGAAACTCAAACAGAAGTGATACTGGGAGTTCTGCGAAGATAGCATCCTGCAGTTTTTCTCTATTAATCAGGCCCGTGCAGGGCTTAGATTCACACAGTGGGCACGAAGGGAGTTAAGCCTCACTTCACGCTGCTAAATGATCCAAGGGAACCACTCTTTTCCTCAATGGAAAATATGCAGGTTCTCTTGTCTGTATCCGTGTAGTCATACACCCCCCATCAAGCAGCTTGGTTATTTGGAAGTCTTTCCCACTGGAGGCGGAATGACAAACTGGCTCTAAATGCCATTGATTTCATGGAAAGTCGTTATGATAACATTCGAATCAGTATAATAGATGGTGGGAGATCTGTGATCGGCATTATTTTAAAGCTAAGCGTGGGGAAGGGGAGCTTGGATCAGGGCTGCAAACGAGGGGAGAGGCTATGTAAAGCTTCCTCCCATGTACACATGGTTTCCCATGTGGCGAGGATTCTTCGTTTCCCTGTGATCAGCTCCCTGGATGCAGGGCATTTGCACTGGCAACGGAGCGTCCACACATGAGGTCTCTGCATGCTATCCTACGTCAGCCACCATTTCTCCTGCATTTTATTTATTTATTTATTTTGTTACACTTCTAAACCGCCCTCCCCGTCAGACAGGCTCAGGGTGGTGTAACAACATACAATTTTTACATAAAGATTAAAAACAATAAAAACATTATAAAAACATTAAAACATTCTTCCATATACAATTAAAATTGGTGGATATAAATATTAAATACAGCATTTTAGGCACAGGGCTTGGCTCTTGCATCATGCCTTGTGTCACACTTATGAGCTCCTGCATGGGTGGTGGAGGGTCTTCAGCGGTATGGCCGGCAAGAGGAGAGCCTAGCCCCCACCAAATGCCTGGCAGAACATCTCCGTTTTGCAGGCCCGGCGGAAAGATAACAAATCCTGCCGGGCCCTAGTTCCCTCAGACAGAGAGTTCCACCAGGTCGGAGCCAGGACCAAAAAGGCCCTGGCTCTGGTAGAGGCCAGGCGGACCTCCCTGGGGCCAGGGACCATCAGCAAGTGCTTATTGGCTGATCGAAGCGACCTCCAGGGAACATATGGGGAGAGGTGGTCCCGAAGGTATGCTGGGCCCAGTCTGCATAGGGCTTTATAGGTTAGCACCAGAACCTTGAACCGGACCCGGTACTCAACCGGTAACCAGTGCAGCTGACGGAGGATGGGTGTTATATGAGCCATGATTGGAGCTCTGGCAACCACTCGTGCAGCAGCATTCTGAACCAGCTGCAGTTTCCAGATCAAGCCCAAGGGAAGCCCTGTGTAGAGCGAGTTGGAGTAGTCTAATCTGGAAGTGACCATTGCCTGGATCACTGTCGTAAGGTCATGGGTCAATAAGTAAGGGACAAGTTGTCGAGCCTGTCTTAGGTAGAAAAATGAGGATCAAACAGCCGCTGCAACCTGTGCCTCCATAGACAGGGAAGCATCCAGGACTACCGCCAGGTTCCTCACTCTCAACACTGGTGTAAGTGGCGCTCCATCGAGAGCGGGGAGCCGGAGTCCCGCACCCATGGACCCTAGACCCACATGCAGGACCTCCGTCTTCGAGGGATTCAGTCCCTGCCTCACTACTGGAAGGCTTTTTGAATTTTTTTAAAAAGGCAATTGCTAATGTGCTATAACACAATAATGTTATAATGATCTGTTGTTATGATCTACTAGTTTATCTGAATGTCCAGGGTTTAAAAAAAAAATTAAGTAAATCTCTAGCCCTTTCCATTGCCCGAACAGATTAAAATTCCCACCCTGTCATGGGAGCTTATTAGGTAACCTTGGGCCAGTGACTTTCTCAGCATAACCTACCTTACAGAATTGTTGTGAAGATGAAATGGAGGGGAGAACGCTATAGGCCACCCTGAGCTCCTTCAGAGGAAGGGCAGGATAAAAAATATACTAAGCAAATAATAAACATCTACAATTAGAAACTAGTGAGAGGTCCAAGAGTGACCTGGTCCAGCACTGCTGATATTTTCAGGAAACAAAGATTTTACCACTGTTTCTGCTTTAAAGAAAAATAAGCAGAATTAAAAGGACTTTATTGTAAACCCTGCAAAGGCTGGGTAGCAACTGATCCCCTTGCAGGCTAAGGATCCAGGAGCAGCTCTGCAGACACAGGCAATGTGTCCATCCCCTCCCTGGCTGGAAGAGAATCCTTATCCTGACATCATTTTAAGCCCTCCCCGTCTGTCGCTGACCCTCAGCCACAATCCTGCTCAGAGAGCACTTACGCTGCAGGCTGCTCAGTGGAAAGCTCTTTGAACGGAGGCTGCTTGGACCACAAGGGGGGTGGAATTCCTGCTGCAAGAAGCCCTCTCCCTTCTCTACACTCAGCACAGAGAAGATGAACAGCACTTATCCTCCTCGGACGGTCACCCCCACTGTGGACTCTGTCATTAGCTCCTGCTGTGTCCTCGTGACTGAGGCCTGGGTTCCGGGGGCCTCCGGCGCTGAAAATGTCCAGAAGAATCGGTATGTTCTGAAGATGGTGCAGATCGCTGTCCTGTGCGTGCTCTGCGTCACTGTCATCTTCGGGGTGTTTTTCTTGGGCTGCAACTTGTTGATCAAGTCTGAGAGCATGATCAATTTACTGGTGAAGGACAGGAGACCCTCAAGGGAAGTTGAGGTGGTTATCATGGAGACTTAGCACTGGAAGAGGAAGAGTGGGTGGGTGGGAGTGTTCCACCACCAACACTTTGGAGATAAAAGATGCTTTCAGAGCAGTCTGCTGGATCTTTAGCTGCTGCTCTGTGCAAATGTTGGAAAGGAGGTAATAGAACATGTGTATGGGATGGAACGGAATCAACGCTGAGCAATACATGTTGGTCTCGAGCCTATCAAGTCTGTCCTCATTATACTTCCTCCTCTTTGGACAGACTCTCCGAGATATGGAGGCTTTAGGACTTCTTTTCTGCCATCTGCAACGGCTATACAAAAAACTTCAAACACCTAACCGGGACAAAAGAACTCTAGTCTTACAGCAAAATTTTCAGAGAAACAGCCGTCAGTGCACTTTGTGATTCGTGTTAAATCCGCACCTAAGCCTGAATTTCTTCCCTGCTGTTGTGATTCTGGCCAGTCTTGAGGAAGAGGTACGGCCACAGAAAGAAGAAACAGACACACTCTTGAAAGGCATCCAAATTGTTGGGAGTCCTGCAAAGCTGGCTCTTTGTCAGAATCACACCCATTCCTCACCAAAAATGGACAGTAAGTGGGGGTCAACGTTCTGCTGAGAGACCCACCATTGCTATAAGCTATTTCATTGTCGTTCATTTTTGTGTAAACTCCACAGAGGGTGCCTAGTACTACAGATGACGCTGGATAGCTCGTTGTGTCCTTTCCAAACGTTAAATGCAAACAGAAACGGTACTGACTTCTTTTGGATTTGTGCAAATGTCCCCCTATGTTGGGTTCTGGGTGCTCAGATCAAAAATGGGAAGAAATGGGTGGGACAGTATGTGTGTATGTGTGAGGTGCAAGGTCTGATACCTATTATCTCCAGTGACTCTCTCCTGAGGTAGAGAAACATCATAGCCGAGATTTGGAGAGTTGGAGTGACAATTGCTGACGCCATAGAAAAGTCTTCAGAGGCGAAAATGGATCCTGATGCCCTGAAGGAACGCAGCTGAGCATATGAAGAGTTAAAACGACACGACAGATTGTTACGATGAATGATTTCATTTTTACTCTGTTTCTAAAGAGATTTTAAAAATTTACATGGCACCTGCCATAAATGTACTTATAGCTGGAGAAAGAGGATGGCTTGGCAGAAAGCTGAAAGTGGCATGAAAAGGGGATCTCGTCTTGTGGCACGTACATTCATCCCACTTTCACCTTGTGGTAAGAAAGCTTTTATGGTGTGATAGCTGACTACTTGGTAATACTACTGATTGGTAGGAGCCAATGTCTAGAGAGGGTATCCTGCTAGCTAGGAATTCACCGTTGGGAATGTGATATTCAGTGAGAGAGAATAGCAAGCTGTTGGAAAGCTGAGAGGCTGAGAGCCAAGCTACAAGTGACGCCTGACACAGGTTGGGCACTTGTCAGCTTCCCTCAAGTTTTGATGGGAAATGTAGGCGTCCTGGTCTTGCAGCTGTAATGGAGAGCCAAGCTGTAAAACCAGGACGCCTACATTTCCCATCAAAACTTGAGGGAAGCTGACAAGTGTCCAACCTGTGTAAGGCGTCACTTGTAGCTTGGCTCTGAGTGGAAGAGTTCTAGCTGGAGTTGGCTAGAACTGGAAGGCGGCCTTAAGTGCGGGGGATACACAGAACTGGGGATATGACAACTGCTGGTAGGAGCGCCTGTTTGCTTCCACTGTGCTCTACCTGTAGATTTGTAAATAAAGCCAATATTACAAGGTGTCCTAAGCGTGTTCAGTGATTTCTCTAGCAAACTATACCCAGTAGTTGTACCCTATGGAAGTTCTCATTTGGAAATAAGAAGTCGGTGGGGACATTGTTTCGAAAACTTTATGATCCGACGATAGTCGTTTTTAAGTGCGTTACTCTTCGTCTTAGAGGACTAATGCATTTCTTTAAATCAGTGTCAGCTGTCTTAAAAACGGTCTCCAGATTAAAGGCCAAACTGTGCATTGTAGGAGATGCACGGCTACCAGTACCCCCCATCTAAATCTCCCTGATCTCATTCAATTAAGTAGGGCAAGAGATGTGGCGTTATCATGTATTTTGTGCCCTCCGCAGGCGGCAGCAGGGTGATTAGAAATGCCTGACATGATGACATCATAATGTCACATGTCTTATCTGTATAAGTACGACAAGAGAGACAATGGGGGAGGAGAAGTGAGACGGTGGCCACACATCCCTCATAACAAGTTGTTAGGGCCTAAGAGTCTTTCAAACCAGAACTCTGTCCGGTCTGCACTGCCGTTGTGTGTGGAGAAACGGCATGATAGGGAAGCCAAGAGGAAAGAACGAAAGGCTATTTTTCTTTATTTGTTGGAAGCTGTCATGAAAACAAATGTCAGGATAATAGTAGCTTTGCCACTAATGTGACTGCATCGCTGGGAGATGAGTTGGAAAAAGGGCAGCTCATTATATCCCACTTCTGCCTGTTAGAAGAAGAAACATCGGTGTAGATCCTGAGGATGTTGTTCTTTCTTTCATGAAAAGCAATGCTACATTCCAGCCGGAAAAATTTTGGTGCTGTGCCAGAACTAGAAAGGAATCTTTTGTAGAGTTATTCCAGTCTAAGCCCACCGATTTCAAAGAGTGTAGCCTGTGTAGGACTGCACTGTAAAAAGTCTATTCGGGAAAAGTCAAGAGATAGATTTTGCATTTGCGCTCTAGTTCTCTAACCCCCCTTGAATAAGGGAAATAATTTGCTGCTGTTATTGCTTTTCTCCGCATTCTGTCCACCCCCAATGGTGTACAGAGCTCACTCAAACTCTAGCAGAGATAATATCTCTGGCCAATAATGGTGTTTAGAGCTTGTAATCAGTTTGACACATCAAATCCGTGTATTGCAAATATGACCATCAGGGTTTTATTTCATCCACGCTGCTTCTTAAACACACACAAAAGATACAACTTCCCTGTGTCACTTTGCTTTCTGCATATTGCTCAGTTGGGATTGAATGAATACTAATCTTGTGGCACCTCAATGCATCAGATTAATTAGACAAAGTTCACAAAACTGTATGATAGAGTAGAAATTTGTTAATCTGAAGAGTGCCAACAGATTCCAGTTTACCTATACTTCCATGTCAGATATATGTCCTGGACAAATAAATAAATAAATATTAAGAATTTATTTATTTATTTGTGTTATTTATGATCTGCCTTTCTCACTGAGATTCAAGGAGAATTACAGAGTGAGTTAATACAGTTAATTTCAAGGGCATTTCAATAAACAATGTAATAGGGTCTATAAATATAAATGTGCAAAGATTTAAAACCAGCAGAAATCCAATACAGAGTTGAAGAAATGCTGGATGAGGGCATAAGCAGTTCTAAACCTGATACATTAAACAACAGAGAAATGCCCAGTAGGATCATACCCAAAGCAACAGATAGCGCACAGTAACACATAGGTAGTAAACTCTGTGGTCTAGTAGAGGTGGGCATGAATCGAAATACGAACCAAAGTTTGTCATGAACCGGGCCAGTTCGTGGTTTGCAAACCAGCGGTTTCTGGGAGCTCATTTCTCACAAACCATGACAAATTTAGCTCAGTTCATTTGGTTCATATTTCAGTTCATCACTGCAGACAGTCTGGCGCCAATCAGTCAGTTTTCTAGGCAACAGGGGAATGGGCTCTCTGCAAACTTTCTGCTGACCCGGAAGTGACGTTTTCACGAACAGAATGAACCAGTTTGCGAACTGGGGCAAGTTCATGAAAGTTCATGGTTCGTGAAACGCAATGAACCACAAACCGCACGGTTCAGAATTTTCCCGGTTCGTGCCCATTTCTAGTCCCCAGCCCTCTACTGGTGCATCCCTCTGAGACCACTTTGTTACAGAACACTTGTCAAAAGTGTCATTTATAGTTAGGATGCATGGCCTTCAATATGTGTAGAACTGAGTCGTAATGTGGGGAGCCAGAGATACAGCAGGGACGATTCAGGTTCAGGTAGCAAATTTAAGGTATTATTTTTTCAATCTGTTGTGCAGACTTTGGTAGGTAATGCTAATCCCATATAGACAACTGCAAGTAAGGTACACTGTATGTTGAAGGTGGAGCGAGATCATGGTAGCTGATCCTTTCCTCATTCTTTGTGCATTGGTTATACCCCGTGCGTTTTGTGGCATGGATCTAAATAACATCACCCAATAATTGCTGCAGATCAAACTAATATTAAAGGGACAGCCACAGGGCCCAAGTTTAAAAGGTGACAACCCTCTATGCGCACGTTCAGTGGACTGTGTTTGCCGGAAACTGCACTGGGCTGGCTATTTATATTTGTCCCATGAAAATCTTGACCTGCTAACTTCTGCAGCGAAAACTGCTGTTAAAAAGCAGGCCGGGGAGTCCCCCTCTCTGGACATCTGACTACCTTGCAGCAAAGCTGGAAGCTAGTACCTCTACTACACGTTTAAACCAAAGTGCCTATCACTGTAGAATTATTAATCAGCCTCCCTTTCGGAGCGTCAACTGAACAAAAAGAAACAAATGAATCACCAGCTCAGTCCGACGTATTTTAACACAGAAGGAAGTCACGCTGAATTCAGTGGGTCAGGACCAGAGGCCTGACAACTCTGTCTGTGCTAACCTCTTCGATTTGCTGTGCTTGCCCGGGCAGATAAAGGAAGCCATTCAATCTCCTTGTGGCGAGTTCTGAATTAAATCTGACCCCGATTCTGTGCGCAAAGGCAAGACTCCTGGTTCCTCCATTGCAAAAGCACTGAGGCGACATTAATCCAGGCCCTCTGAGAAGATTAGTGCAAACTTGGTATTTTGTGTTTTACGGTTAATCCCTGCTGAGGGTTGGCTGCAGAAACTTGCATGGCAAGCAAAGGAGATCACAGCTGCTGCTTGCAGGCAAGGACAGGCCAGAGACGCCGGTGCTCGTCTCTCTGGTGTTTGACCTCAAGACACCAATGGCGGTGACATTTCAAAACAAGAGCTTTCCTTACTTTGGGCGAACAGGAGGACCCTGTAAAGAGACGAGCATAAGGACCTCACTCTTATTTTATACACAGAGAGACTGCATACCAGATAAAATGCCAGATTTTAAAAAACGGTCTTGGTTTATCGGTAGCTTTGCTAACTCCTGGTTGGGAAATTCCTGGGTATTTGGAGAACAGAGCCTGGGAAGGGTGGGGTTTGGTGAGGGACTTCAGCAGGGTATGATGCCATGGAGTTCATCCTCATTTCCTCCTGGAAAACTGATCACTGCAGTTTGGGAATCACTCATAATTCCAGGAGATCTCCAAGCCCCACCTGGGCCGTTTCCAGACGACTAAGCAGAAGGCGCTGCATGCCGCCATGTTCCGGATCGCGATGGGGAAACCGCAAAATATTGCGTTTTCTCACGCGAGTTTGGCGCGACGTCGCGCCAAACTCGCTCGAGAAAACGCAATATTTCACGGTTTCCCCGTCGCGATCCGGAACATGGCCGCATGTAGCGCCTTCTGCTTAGTCGTCTGGAATCGGCCCAGGAGGTTGGTAACCTTATTTACCGAGAACAATCCTCTGAGAAAGCCTGCCATTATTTTACTCTTTAGAAGTACCCTGGAGGTCAAAGAGCAGGGGATCGAGGTCGCCTGATATAATATGCAGGTCTGTCTGTGTCATATCACTGAGGGGGATCCAAATTAACATTTCCGTAGGGGCAAGGAGCACGATTTCCCCACCTCAAATCCTGTTCCTGGAAGTCCCCTCTCCCTTGGGATTTGGGGAGGGGGCATTTTGGGTTGCTGCAAGAAAGGAATTGGGCCCTAGAAATAGATACGGGAGATGTCACTTCAGTTTGAAAAGCTAAGAAAAGGACTCGATGTGGAAGCAAATGAGTTTTACTAGGACACTATGTGTGAAGAGCTTGGTACCCACTTTAAAATGCTACATAAATACCTAATGATCATTTTTATTTCTTTTACACGAGACAATTCCCGTTCTGAAAACATTTGAAGATATAAAAACAACAGCAGAATAAGATCCCTAAAACTGTCAAAACGTGCATGGCTATACCCTGTCATTAATTACATCGCTGTCCATCCGATGCACATCAATCTTACCAGCAGTGCAGATACAATGTGTTGGGTGTGTGTGTGTGTGTGTGTGTGTGTGTGTGTGTGTGTGTGTGTGTGAGAGAGAGAGAGAGAGAGAGAGAGAGAGAGAGAGAGATTTAACCCACAACTTCAAATCCTAGCCTGAACACTGGAAAAAATATCATGAATATGAAACTTGAAGGGAAAATTTTATGTCTGGCCTACAGTCACAGGTTTGTTGGTTCATGCTCTTTCTGTCCTGCATTATTTACACTCATACATATTTACAGAGAGCATCAAAAGTTCCAAGACTTTTTTGTTTCCTGTCGTGTGAAAATGACTTGGGGAGGATAACAGTCTTTTTTTGTTGTTAAAGATGCATTTTTCTGTCAGGTGTGAAAATGCATCAGGGCAGATAAACATCACTGTTTCATAAACTGGGAAGATTCCCAAGCAGGGCCGGCGTGTCCATAGAGGCAGGTCTGGCAGCCGCCTCAAGCGCTGAGGCACCAGAGGGGGTGCTGGAGGCAGGGGGCGTGCCGTGATGTTGCCGGTGGCAGCACTGGAGGGCTGGGAAGCCACCCGCGCGCCGCCCCAGCCACCTGCCTGGCCTGGCCTGCAGCTGCTGCAGCCTCCCAGCCCTCCCATTCAGCTGCCCCGTGCTGCTGCTGCTGCTGCCGCCAGCATACACTCATGGCCAGGCGCAGCAGCTGCGGGCCAGGCACAGCAGGCAGCCAGGGTGGTGCGCGGAGCAACTGAGCAGGACTGCTGGGAGGACACATGCATGCCATCCCAGCTGCCTGCTGCATGACATCATTACGCAGTCCAGGTGTGCGTGCGCATGCGTGGGGGGGCAGCAACAGCGCTGAAGCTGCCCCCGGCCTCAGGTGCCAGAAAACCTGGCACTGGGCCTGTTCCCAAGACAAGCTCTGCAGCCCTCCTAGTGGATAAACCAGTCAATATTACCCTGCTCTCATCCTTAAGATACAATTGCCTGAGCTGCTACCTGATCTTTGTCTCCCCATGCCTCTCTTTTGTAGGCTGCCACCTGCTGTCAACAGTGCAGACTGATGAAATAGCAGAGTTTCTTTACCTGTTTCAGCCTAAAACGCATCAAGCTGCCTTATATGGAGTCACACCGCTGGCCCTTCTCTCTCAGTATTTTCTCTAAATGGCATATCTTCTGCTGCAGATGTCAGGGACTGAGCCTGGAAGACCTTCAGAATGGAGAAGTTGGTGTTCTACCACTGAGCCACTGTAGTTTAGATATTTAACAAGATTCCAAGTAGTCTTTAGACTATCATAAGAAAGCACAAAACCTTTGCAAGTCACATGGACCAAGGTTTAGTTTAGAAGATGCGCTGTCACAGTTGCCTAACAAAATTTGTTTTGTCATTAGCTGATCACATTTTACTAGAGAGCAAGTTCTGTTCACAGAGACCTTCCATTGCAGTAGCTGGACATAGCAGTCTTTGAAAACTTTCATTTCAAAAGGGAGGCATCCCAGAAAATAAATTCCACAGATCTGTAGCTTTCTGGCACGTCACAGAGATCCAGTTTCAGAATTTCAAAGCTCCAGTAGGTGTTAGCCAAGTTATTCTATCAGCCAAATAAGTTTCATCACAGGAATTAAACACAGTACTTCCAGACAACGGGTTGTAGATTTATGGAACTCACTGCTATGAGATGTGGTGATGGCCACTGGCTTATACTGATTTAACAGTGGATTGGACACATTTATGTAGAAGTGTATCAAGAGCTATTAGCCAAGTCTGCCAAATGGATCTCCTAGGTGCAAGGCAAAATGCCTTGTCAGGTGCCAGGGAGCTATCATCAGGGCTGTTTTCACACGTCTTACCTGCCTGCGGAACATCGCGCAAAAGACCCGGAAGACAGCGTCTTCTCGCGCGAAATCGCACCAGGAAGACGCTGGTGTTTTCCTGGCACGATTTCGCACGAGAAGACGGTTTCTTCCGGGTCTTTTGCGCGATGTTCCGCAGGCAGATAAGACGTGTGGAAACGGCCCAGGTAAGGACTGTTGTTAGTGGTCCCTGTTTATGAGCATCAATCTGGCCATTGTCGGAAGCTGGACTAGATGGGCCATTGGTATGATCCAGCACGGCTACTATGTACTGTGTTAAGAGATGACCCTCATTTTCTTTTTACAGTGTCTTGTAAGCAAGCATTAATGATTTTCTTAGAATTAGGTGAAAATGTTTCCTCTGTGGGGGTTTTTCCCCCTCCAAAAACTTGGCTGGTTGATGGCTTCAGAACTAGAATACTTCGCCTATATATTCAAACCTAGACCCGAGAAATTGCTGGAGTTTCAACATAACCAGCAAGATAATGTTGCAGCTGGCTGGAAGCAGCCACAGGGGTTGGGTTCTAAACAGAAGCTTTTCGGGGGAGAGGGACTGCCGCTTCTTTATTGCCTAGTATTGTCTCATCGGGATAATGGCCTGCTGCCGAATATCTGGCACAATACAATACATGTAAATAAACAGATATCACTAATGCCATCAATCTCTTGTATTTCTTCCTACCAAGGAAGCATGTGCTGTACTGGCTAGTCTGGGAAGGGTGTAAGAGAGGCTGCACACATGGAACAGTACATTTGTTCTAGCCAGTGTTAGGTACAGTCAGTACCACTGTTATGCCTAAAACACCCTCCAGCACTTGAGGATGGAAAATACATGCACATTGTATTTTAAATTGAAGGAGGATGAGGAGTATTAAGAGGGAGTAATCCAAATGAATAAGCCATTTTGAGGGACGGGGGAGAAGAGACCAGTGCATGTCTTAACTTCAAAGTATCTTTATTCATACACACTTGGAAAAAGTATGTCCATATTTTAAATGTCCTAAATATTAAGTCTGCAATATTGATCCCCAGTGCCTCGCTCAAAAAGTATTACAGTTTTCAGAGTTCCAAAATTCAATTGAAAGCGAATGTGATCCAAGTTTCCAAGAAAAGTAATCAGATCAATAACCTGCCAGATAAATTGGTGCAGTACTAAAGTTCTAAATTGAATACATAAAAACATCTGTTCAAAATATTATTTTTTCATGTATTTTTATCCAGTCCTTCCTCCAAGAAGCTCAGACCAGCGTATGTGGATCTTCTACCTACCCTTTCATTTTATCCTCAAAACAGTCCTTTGAAGTAGATTCAGCTGAGACTGATCTAAGGTCAACGGGTACATTTTACGGGAAACTGGGTTTTAAACTTGGTTCTTCCTGGTTCTAGTTCAACACTCTAACCACACTGACTTTGTAGTAGCTAGGCCAGTCATTTCTAAACTTTTTGGGGCCCATGAGTGTATTGCAGGATAATTTCAACTGCTAGTGAACCATGATACATTAATTTAGCATTTAAAGGCTCCTGTGAACCCATATAGGATGTTGTCTGTTGCAACTCTGTATGGTTTGATCTCTGGTCTTGCCTCTTTACAATCAGCCTTCTCTAGAGTAGATAGTTCTGTATCTTTGAATAATTCTGCAGAGGCACAGCAAAATTACCTGGCTGTGACAAATTTCTGGAGGCTATCGCCTACTCCACAGTCCCCACTCCCTTCCATCACAATACAATTTCCCACCTATCCTACTTCACTGGGGTTCCCAATGGGGGATTTAAAAGAGGGGAAAAGGGTTCAAGGTATCAGATCTGGGCCTTTGTGTAGCCTATTAAAGCCTGGATTGATAACTGAAATAAAGCCAACTGGCACAATATGGTTTCTTTTTTAAAAGGAACAACAACGAAGTTTGTTTCAGGGGGGAAACATAATCTGAGGTAAAAAGGAGTTGTCTGGGGTTTTAAATATTAAGCGATCCGTGCCTCAGGAAGGGACACTTTCAGGCAGGCAGCACTCTGCTGCAACTACTACATTTACTTGAAAGGAAGATGACCGCCCTAAAAATGTCACCAGAAATATTTTACTGGACATAACTGTCACTTGTATGCAAATGTAATATAAATACTGTAAGTTAGACATCAGGTCCAGCAAACCTCTGCTGGCTTACTGAACCACTTCAGTACACTTAGGGAGAGAAACTTAACCCAAAAATCTGATATCCCCTCCGATCTTTTACTCCGAGGGTCACTTCACTAATCCTCAAATTCCATTTTCTTCCCATTTTTCAAAACCTAACCTCGGCCGTTTTCACACTACTAACCTGCTTCCGTAATGTTGTGCAACATTGCGCAAAAAACGCAGAAGATAGTGCCTTCTTGCGAGAGTTTTGTGCAACAAGGCACAAAACTCTCACGAGAAGACGCTATCTTCCGTGTTTTTTGCGCAACGTTGCACAACGTTACGGAAGCAGGTTAGTAGTGTGAAAACGGCCCTCTTCTGACCAACAACCTCCCACATCAGTTTTTTTCTCAGTACACCCACCTAGAAGAGTGACTGTAATGACTGGGGGTTGCCTCAGCACCTCCACACCTACTGGAGAAGAAGGGGAAAGGGCCAGTTGGAAGACCCTGCCAGGCAGGGGTCATTTTGTAGAAAAAGAGCTGAAGGAACTCATTAGCATAACTTATTACCATATGCCACGCCCCCTGTCAGCACCGGAAGTGTGTCATTAGCATAACTGATTTGCATGTGCCACACCCCCTGACATCACCTATCATGGCTGTTTTGGACCCAATCCTGGCCATCCAGGGATGAAATTGGGCCCAAAATGGCAAAAAGGGGCTAAAAATGGCTTAAAAGGGTCCCAGAAAGGTCAGGATCGGGCTGCTGCTGAGTGGAAGAGTAATCTACCACCCGTCAGAGGTCTGATCCGGGCCATTCTGGCCCCAATCCAGGCTGAAACGGGCCCAAAATGGCCGAGAGTCAGGTGGGTGGGGCCACCTGTCATGTGACCTCTTTGGGGAACTGCCGGAACTGCGTCCTGTGCATTCCCCCTCAAAATGAGCCCTGCTGCCAGGCAATGGCCTGCATATATCAGAATTCAGTCCTGCCCATGCTGGCAGCTGGGCAGTCCATCTGCCATGTGCTACACCCATCAAAGCTGGCATACCCAACTCAGCAGGGTTAAGTGAGGGAGAAACAACCACTGCATGGAATGGGCCAGTATAAGAGACGAGGCAGGGCAGCCATTTAAGGAGGGTGGAGGGTGAAACTGGAGGCCAGCCCAGTCACACCAAATTGGCAAAACCTCCCATCTTCCACCCATCAACCTGGGAGGGTGAGGCAACTCAGGAAGGCATGAAAAGGAAGAGGGGCATGCCCCAGATAGAATCCCTCATACTGGTCAAGGAGGACATGTTAGCCCTCTGTCCTGGGAGGGCAGTAGAGGGAGAGAAGGAAGACTCGCCCCCTCTCCAGTCTGAGGCCTGTTGAGTAGAGTTGCCAACCTCCCGGTGGTGGCTGGAGATCTCCCAGAATTATAACTGCTCTCCAACTGACAGGGATCAGTTCCACTGGAGAAAATGGCTGCTTCAGAGGGTGGGCTCTATTGCACTATATGCTCCGACGTGGCAAACAGAGTTAAAGGAGGGAAGCTACATGGCAAGGGGCTGCTGGCCATTTGAAAAGGGATAGAGTATATCAATGTTCACATACCAGTGAGCCAAAATGGGGGAACGAGAGTATTTAGTACTAAAAAGGGTATAATTGTAGCGGTGGTAACTGAAACCTGGTAGAAGGAGGAAAATCTATGGGATATAGTCATCCCTGAATATAAAATAAACTGGAAAGATTGGGAAGGCTGCATTGCAGGCACTAGCATTCTCTATCTGAAAGACAGAGGCAATGTTTGCTCAAATCATGATAATGAGAGGAAATGACTATAAACCTTCTGCAGTGATTCATGGAGCTGACTACAGGGAAAGGAACTCTACATTTGATCCTTCGTTCTATCCAGAATCTGGTGTGGGAGGTAATGTAAGGTTCTGTACAAGCTCCTGCTGGCCTCACCATTTGTGGCACCGGCTCCTCTGAGACCTGCTGGCCAGAGCCTTTTACAGCAGGTCTCCGTTGTTTCACGCTGTGGGTGCTTCTTCACCTTCACTTCTAGTTGGGTTGCCGTTTCTGGAGCCATTGGTCCCTCCGTCCGCTCCCGCTGCTGCAGCTTCTTTGTTGGGTCATGCAGTTGCTCCTCCCGGTCTAGAGCGGCTGGATAAGACCTGCTTAGCTCCCCCTTTACCCTCTTGGGGGGCCTTCCTCACTCCAAGACACTCCACTGTGGCCAGTGGCCCCGCATCTCAGGCACAATCTTTGCTTCATCCTCCTCTCCTTCTCTGCTGGGGCAGCCAACTCTCTTGGAGAGTTGGCTGCCCCTCTCCTTCCTTCTCTCCCTCTACTGCCCTCTTGGAGAGTTGGCTGCCCCTCTCCTTCCTTCTCTCCCTCTACTGCCCTCTTGGAGAGTTGGCTGCCCCTCTCCTCTCTCTTTTGGTATTCTGCCATCCCTCACTGTTGGCCCACCTAATGCTGGATATAAAGCAGTTTCACCACTTGTTCTCTGTTCTCAATCTCACACACCAACTGAATCCACCCAAGTAGGCACGTGGGTCATCTTGGATCGTGGCCTTAGCCACCAACTCTGGGTTCAAGCCGGCTCTGAAGAACTCTACCTTCACCAACTTGTTCCAGTCTTGTACCTTGGCTGCATGCTCTCTAAACTCCGCTGCAAATACAGACCGATTCCCTTGTCTCATGGGTTTCAGCTTGGTCCTCGCCCTCTCTTCCACAAGAGAGTCTTCATATTGTGTCTTGGGTACACATAGAAGGCTCTCACACTCCATAATTCTGGCACTCTGGCTGTGTAGAGAGTAACATACCACTTTGCCGCCGCTTCCCCCAACCGAGAACTCCAGTAACTCACCCGGCTGGCTTCATTGGGTATGCGTGGCCCCGTTCTCTCAGGAACTCTGCCACTTACATTAGGAAATACCTCAACTCTTTGGGGTCCCCTTCAAAGTGAGCTTTCAGCTTGTGTAGTCCTAATGGCTGTTGGGGTTGAAGTCCCAATACTCCTCCTGGTGGTGGATATGGAACTCCTGCGGGCACCCCTCTGCCTGGAGGTCCGGGTAGAATCGGTGGCTGCACTGGCACTTGGGCTACTTGCCCATCTGGAGGTATGTGGGTTCCTTGCCCATCTGGAGGTATCGGGGCTCCTTGCCCATGTGGGAGTGGGGGTGTTGCTGATCCCCCGGTTCTGGGGCTGCTCTGTCAGTTCCGCTGCCTCGGACCCCTCCTGGGTCAAGTTGGATGGTGACCCACAGGAAGTCCTGGACATTCTGCATAAAGGTATACATGTCCCCCTTCATCTCCCCCAACTCAGCCCGAAGCTCTTGTATTGCTTCCCCCAAGGTTGCTCTCAGCAACTCTTCCATTTCTGGTTCCTCATCCAGATCCTCCTCTCCCTTCAGGAGGTCCTCCCCCAGGCCTAGACTCTGTTTAAACAAATGACTCCATCTACGAGCCAGCATTTCCATTTCCCTCCTGGCCGATGCCACTCGAGGGGTCTAGGCTTGTGGGGTGCCTTCAAACAACCCCTGGAAGCTGAGATCACTCCTTGAGAGAATGAAAGGGGCTCCTTCCATCAATGCACCTGCATTGGGCCCACGCTCATCCACAAGGTCTTCAAGGTTTTCCTCATTCCATCCTGTGGCACCTCTGCCACAGAGGATCCTGTGGTATCCTCTGCCCCGTCTGCTGCCATGGCTCAGGTGTTAGGATGCAACGGTTGCTCAGGTTCAGGGATCAGAGGGTGAAATGGCAATCTATAAGGTTCTGCCAAGTAACTCTCAATGACTTCACTGCATGAGTCCAGGAACTGCATGAGTTAAAGCAATTTAATTGATAAGCAACTAGTATCTTTCCCTATTACATTCCTTGCCAGGAATGGCGTTTCACTACAAGCACATGACATATATAGGATTCCAAGCGCAGCCTGATCCCCAGAGTCCCCACCCCCTCCGGGAAACAGCTAGCTACGTTCAAGAGACGAGCAGCAGGACAAAGCAGAGATGATGTGTTAGAAACTCCAAGGCCATGAGGCTCAGCTTCCCAGGCGAAAGAGAAACCACGGAGATAACAACAGGTGTTCACATTCCAGGCAGAGAACAGCTTCAGCTGCTAACATCGGAGTCAAACAGAATCAAACAGTACACAGGCCTTGTAGAGTATGACAGGAGACGTCCTGACAGGTAAAAACAATTGAACCAGTAGGGGACAGTGGCCATAAGATTATCGAATCAACATACATGTTAGCAATAAGTTGCCTGGAAAATTCAGAAGAGACACATTTAACTTCAAAAGAGGCAGCTTCTCAAACGTGAGGGTTTTATTAAAAGGACATTGAAAGGAAGAGTCAGAAGGGTCCAATGTCTTCAGGATTAAAACTGCAGTAATAGAACTTGAGCTTGAATGTATGCTACCAGCCTGGTTCACTTGTGGAGTAAAGGAAGCAATGAAAGGCAAGAAGGACTCCTCGAGGAAATAGACGTCTATGCAGATAGGGAAAATTTAATGGAACACAAACTCTAGCCAAAGCAATGCAAGACATGAAGCAAGCGAGAAAAGGGGGAGGGGGATTTGAGGAGTACAGCGCTGGAAGCATTCGGATAAACAACAAGAACTTAAATACCTTGGAAGCAGAAAACCAGCAAGGAAAGCTGTTGGACCATTAGATCACAAGGGAGCGGGAGGGCTACTGAAGGGGAACAGGGAGATTATGGATAAACTGAAGATGTGCAGGTAAGTTTTCTTGAATCAATCTTTTCAGGGTAGATTCAGGAAGAATTGGGTCAAATAGAGATATCTCAAGATGAAGTTCTGGGACTGACACATTAACAAACCACAGAGACCCAACTCAAAAATGACATCGTCTTCTAACAATGGCCGTTTCCACATGGCTTACCTTGTTCCGGAAAACAGCGAAATCACACGAGAAGACGCTGTTATCGCGTCTTCTCACACGATAACAGCGTCTTCTTGCGCGATTTCGTGCGAAATTTCGCTGTTTTCCGGAACAAGGTAAGCCGTGTGGAAACGGCCAATATGTGATTTGTCATTAACATCATCATTGGAATAACAGATGACTTTTAAAAGGGGATCCAGATGAGAACTGTAAAAATGTAGTCTGGTCCTGGGTTACATTGGTAGAAAGTGTTATTAAATACAGAATTGTTAAATGCATAGAATGGGCCTTACTGAAGAGGAAGCAGCATAGCTTCTAAAAGAGAAGTCCTGCTCAGCAACCTGTTAAAATTCTGAGAGTGTCAACAAGTATGTTGACCCAGTAGATATCGTATACCTGGACTTCAAAAAAATTGCACTTCAAAAACACATTTGACCTCTTTTTACCCCCTTAGGGGCTGAATTTCTTAGAGTCCCTTCTAAGTAGGTGTTTACATCATGAAAGGATCTACACAGGCTTCTGTCCTTTCATGGATTCAGAACTGGTTTAAACAGAGGAAGCAGAGCAGAGGAATAAACTCTTCAGTTTTTACAGTGGAGCATTGGGGTCCCCTAGAGGTTTCTGTTAAGACTGGTACTGTTTAATTTATTCATAAATGACCTGGGTGGGGTGGGGTGTGTGTGAACAGTGAGATAGCAAAGTTTGCAGATGACACCAACAGCATAATTCTAAACACGTCTACTCAAAAGTAAGTCCCATTGTGGTCCCTGGAGCTTACTCCTAAATAAGTGCACACAAGAATGCAGCCCAAATTGTTCAGAAGGGTGACGACATATAATAGAAGTGTACAGTGATACCTTTGTGTGTGCATATGCGCTGTCAAGTCACAATCAACGGGTGTCTACCCCAGCAAGGGGCTTTCTTTTTTCTTTTTTTTAAATACCTGTTCCTTTTATTTTAACACAAATTTTTACAAAGTAAACTTCTCGGTATTGTTATACAGGTTTCTTTTTTCCTTATCCTCCCCTCCCTCCCTTCCCTCCCCTAATCTTCTTCTGTCATTGCTTCAGCCACGGGCACAAGGTCCAAAGTTTCCAATTAATATCCTTCTTGGCTTCTTCCTCCATGATCCAGTCAAAATAAGGTGACCACTTCTTATTAATCGAACTCTTCTTTTCCTCCCAGGTCTTCTCTTCAGTAGATAAAGCCACAATATCTGATTGTACAAATTCAAAGAGATAGTTATTCCAATTCTCTATAGTCCACTTGTTCTCATTTTTCCATCCCAATACTATCACAGCTTTCCCGGCTAATACCATAGCTTTGAGGACCTCTTGATATTTACTCTCTATTTTCTCCGTCTTTAGGGTACCCAGTGTCATTAGATTGTTATCTATTGGTATTGATACCCCTATCTTATCTTTTATCCTATCCACTACTTTCTTCCAAAATGTCTGCACTTTAGCACATTCCCACCACATATGCGAATACCAGCCTTTAGCCTGGTTACAGTGCCAACAGTTCGAACTCATCCCCTGTACCATATTGGATAATTGGGCTGGTGTCCTATACCATTTCGTGAAATATTTCAGCTCCATTTCTCTAAACTTATCCATTTTAATCTTTTTCACCCCTGCCATTAATTTTTTTAAAGTTATTTCTGAGGTCAGCCCTTCTCTATGCCATTTCTCCTGAAGACTTTTAATTATTGAGTCCTCGTTGGTGGTCATTATTTTATATATCTTACCAACTAGCCCTTTACTTGTCTTCCTCTTCTCTTTATACAATACTTCTGCAATTTCCTCCAAGCACCTTCCCCCCTTTTGCTGTTGCTTTCTTATTACACTATATAATCCCATCAATTTCAACCAGTATTGTTTTCCTATTGTCTCTGTTATCTTTTGCAGGGGTTTAAGTTGACCTCCTTCATCATACATGTCCCTTACTCTAGTAAAGCCTTTTTCTTTAAGTACTTCCCACCAATGCGGGTCATTGGCTTCCTCGTATAAGCTTTCTATTGGTGCCCAATCGGAAGGTTTACTTAACCAAATCGGTTGCCATTTCTTCCAAACCTTCAGTACCATTTTCCTAGGCCCCCTTGCTTTGACATATTCCTTGTTCACCTCTCTTGTAAAAATACCAAACCCCCCTACTCCCTGGTTTAGCTCATTTTCCAATCTAACCCATTTCTGGTCTACATCCTGTTCTAGATCTATAAGTGCTTTAATATTGAAGGCTTCATAATAATTTATTATGTTAGGTATACCCCACCCCATTATGTTCTGCGGGTTATATATGAACTTCTGTTGAACTCTGGATTTTTTACTTCCAAAAATCCACTCTCTAATTGCCCCATTCCATTTTTCTAGCTGTTTTATATTCAACTCTATTGGGAGTGTTTGAAATAAGTACATCATTTTCGAGATTAAAAACATCTTAACCACTCTAATTTTGTTTGAAATACTCAAGTTCTTATTGGCCCATCTTATCATGTCCTTACTAATCTTCTTCCAAACCTTTTTAAAGTTCCCTTCTCCTGTTTTACTCAAATTTTTCCAAATCTCGATCCCTAAATATTTTATTTTCTTTACTCCTAGTCCCATTCCTGTCATCCTTGCTATTTCTCTCCTCTCTGCCTTATCAACATTGAAGTACATAATTTCGGATTTATCCATATTCACCTTCAGTCCTGAATATGCTTCAAAGTCATCCAATATGGTTCTTATTTCTCTAATTCCCTCTTTAGGGTTTGTCAGTGTTACCATTATGTCATCAGCGAAAAGATTAATCTTTAGCTCTTCTTTTCCAATACAATATCCATCTATTCTACTATTGTTTCTTATTCTATCTGCTAGTATCTCCATACCCATTATAAAAAGATATGGGGAAAGGGGGCATCCCTGCCTTACTCCTCTCTGTATACTAAACTCCTTTGAATGCTCTCCATTCACTCTTACTACTGCCTTCCCTCCTTTATATACTTCTTGTATAACATACTTAAAGTTTTCACCTATCCCATATCCGTCCATAATCTTCCAAATATATTCATGTGAGAGCGTGTCAAAGGCCTTATACACATCTAGCTTAAGAAGGCCAAGCTTTTTTCTCTGGCCGTGTTCTATTATATTGAGGATGTTTCTAATTGGATGGCCTATATTCCTTCCCTTAATAAACCCATATTGGTCTCCCTTCACTAGTTTTGGTATCACCTCTTTTAATCTATCTGCTAGTATTTTAACAAAAATCTTGTAGTCCTGATTCAATAGGCTAATTGGCCTATATGACGTAATTACTTCTGGGTCTTTTTGAGGCTTAGGGATCACCACTATTTCCACCTTTCTCCACGAGTTTGGGGCTTGTTCCCCCTTCATTATAGCATTAAAAAGTATCTGAAGTTCAGGTGCTAATACTCCTACCATTTCCTTATAAAACTCTGCAGTGAATCCGTCTTGCCCTGGAGACTTCCCCCTTTTTAGTTCTTTAATTACCTCAACTATTTCCTGTACTAATATATCCTTTAGTCTATCTTCCTGTGTAACTATAGACTATTTTTTTCCTCGAACTTTGCCATTCTCTTTCCTGCATATAAATTTTGATAGAATCTTGCGAAAGCCTCCCTAATTTTTTTCGGGTCCCTCAGTATGTTGGGTCCTTCTCTTATTTTTTTCACACTTTCTTTCTCTTTTCTATTCCTTAGATATTTGACTAGTCTTTGGGGTGATTTTATACTACTTCTCCAATATTCATTTTTAATTAATGTTTCCTTTTTCCATAATGTTATGGCATCTAACTTATCTAATTCCTTTTGTACTTCTTTTATTTGGATCTGCACCTGTGGGTTATACCTCCTCATTTGTTGTTGTTGAAGCATTTCCAATTCCTGAATCCTCCTTTGTCTGTTTTGGTACCACTCCCTTTTAATATCTATTTCTTTCCTTATACAATAACCTCTTATTACTGGTTTCGCTGCATCCCACAGGGTGTTGGTAGCTACTGTATTCCGGTTTTCCTTAAAGTATAATTTAATCTGCTTGCCTATATAATCCTTGTCCTCTTTTTTTGCCATTACTAAGTTATTATATCTCCAAGGTCTCATGCTCCGATCCATCTTCAAGTCCACCTCCACCCTTATTGGGGCATGGTCCGAAATCCAAATTGGGTAAGTCCGAACCGCTTCAACAGAGAGTGTTCTTGATTCCTTAACTAGAATGAAATCTATACAGGAATAAGTTCTAAACCTATTTGAGAAGAAGGTAGGAGTGGGTTTTTGACCACATGCATCATATACTTCCTTTAATCCCCATTTATCTACGGTACTTTTCCCATATTTCATGATATCCATATTAAAGTCTCCTGTTACTATTAAGTCTTCTTGAGCAAATTTTTTAGCCTTTTTAATTACTTTATTTAAAAAACCCTTTTGACCTCTATTGGGTGCGTATAAGTTTAGGATTGTAAAGTATGTTTTATTTATTTTACCTCTAACTAATACATATCTACCATCTTTATCTTCCAGCTTATCTACTACCTCTACATTCAAATTTTTAGTAGCTAATATTGCTACCCCCCTCCCAGCAAGGGGCTTTCAAGGCAAGTGAGAAACAAAGGTGGTTTGCCAGTGCCTTCCTCTGCAGTCTTTCTTGGTGGTTGCCCATCCAAGTACTGACCCTACTTAGCGTCTGAAATCTGAAGAAATCAGGCTATACCATGTCGCCTCCCCTCCCAAAGTGATACCTTCTGGGGCAACATTTTTTCCTAATTTCACATATATGCTGACTAGCTTGATACCCGTGCTTCACTATGGTATTTAAAGGTAAAGGTAGTCCCTTGTGCAAGCACCGAGTCATGGAAGGACATCTCATCACGACTTTTCTTGGCATTTTACAGGGTGGTTTGCCATTGCCTTCCCCAGTCTTCTACACTTTACCCCCAGAAAACTGGGTATTCATTTTACCGACCTTGGAAGGACGGAAGGCTGAGTCACTTTAAATCCAGTTTTCTTCAACTGTCTGCAGTTTCCTTGACCTGATTTTTACCTCAGAACTCAAGTTCCACAGCTGACCAATCAGAGAGAGGGGAGCGAAAGCAGTACAGTTGCCAGCCTCCAGATGGAAGCTGGGGATCTCCCAGCATTACAACTAATCACCAGGCCAAAGACCTCAGTTCCCCTAGAGAAAATGGCTACTCTGAAGGGTGAACTCTATGGTATTATACCCGACTGAGGCCCCTCCCCTCCCCAAACCCTCCCCTCTCCAGGCTCCACCCCCAAAATCTCCAGGAATTTCCCAACCTGGACCTGACAACCCTAGCAAGCAGGCAGGAGCCTGCCGGCCACACAGGAAAGCCAGGCTCCACAGGGAGACTGGCAACCTTAGTGAACTTTTAGGGGAAGACTGGGTGGTGCCTTTTATCTCAGGACACATTCAATGACTCCCAATAGTAACTGCAGACTGCAGGAGGGTTGAGCGTGTTGAGGAACTCCAAGGGTTAGTGGACCGCGTCATCCATTTGCACCACTGAGTCCACAGATCTGTACTCCATTTCTGCCTCTTCGAGGGAGTTATGTTTCCTTCATGATGGCAGCCTTGTCGTTCTTGGGGGTCAGAATGGCACACTTGCACAGCTAGTCCATGGACTTCTCCGTGACAGTGGCGATATTAGGGTATATTGTAGCTGTTAGGTTTGCTGGGGTTGTCACTACTGTGCCCAGGCCTGCAGGGATGGTCACCTTTCCCTTGGACTCGGGACTTGCTGGTACTTGGCCACTGCTGCTCAGTGCACTGCTGGAGTACGATGTGCATATTTCTTTGCTGCATCTCTAAGTTGCTTCCTCCTTTTAACATTGGTATATCTTGCACAACGTCTGCCAGGAGGCTTCTTGGGGGCAGTAAGAGATGATGGCTGCAAGAGGTGTGAGGTGGAGTTGGACTGAGGGAGGGGTGGTGTGGTGTGCACTTCAGCAGGTTCATGTGAGAGGTTCGCATTGAAATGGCCCCTAGAAAGGCCATGCGCCATCTTCCCATGAACATTTAAAAACTCAGTTGCCATACTGACTATTTTTATAAAACCCCTTTTCAGGAGTCTTGTACTGTCTTTCTTCAACTGTCTGCAGTTTCCTTTGCCTGATTTTCACCTTAGAACACAGAGTTCCACAGCTGACCCATCAGCCTGCCAGCCGCACATGAAAGCCAGGCCCCACAGGGAGATTGGCAACCCTAGAGGGGCAGACTGGGAGGTGCATTTTTACCTCAGGACACTTTCAATGACTGGGAGTCATTGAATGTGTCCTGAGGTACTGCATGTGTCCACTTCCCTGTATACTGTTTAGAATGTTGGGATGATGACCAATCAAGGCCGCATATGCAAATGACCTCAGGGAGGCTGAGTTGGCAGTTGATGGGGCGGGGGGGGGGGAGCACCCTGCCAGCCACACAGGGAAGCGGTATCCCTATGGGAAAACACATTTTACCCCTTTTTACCTCCTTAGGGGGCGAATTTCTTAAAATCCGTTCTTAGTGAGCCCCAACATCACAAAAGGAACATCCTCCCCAAATTTCACGTTTCTAGGTTTGGGCTGGGCGTTGATGAGTCAGTCAGGACGCTTGTCTTTATATAGAGAGAGAGTCTGAACTGATCGTGGCAGACTAAAAAAAGACCTTGGAGTTATGATGAATAGCTTGCTGAGAAAGTCAGCTCAGTGTGGTATGGTGATTTTTCAAAAAGGCAAATTTCATGTTGGAGTTCATCAGAAAAGAGACTAAAAATTAAAACGGCCAGTACAGTAATGTCTTTTTATAGGCCCCCGGTGCAGCCACATTAGGATTGGTGTGTATTCTGGTTGACGCATCTCAAAAAGAATATTGAATTTCTGGGGAAAGCATCGAAAAGGGCAACTAGAATGATCATATTGTTATTGTTGTTATTTACAGTCTGCCTTCCTCACTGAGATCCAAGGCGGATTATACAGTGCGAGTGAAAATACAATATAATCAACAGCTAGGACAATCGCTGCAAAAACAGCAATGATGAACAATAGTTTGGACATTCAGTGAAAGAGATACAATAGGGTACGGTAGCAGAAAAATGGGGGGGGAGCATAAATCTGAGCACACAGATGAAATCTTTCTGAAACAAAGCACAACTAATTTACATTGCATGTTTAGCATGTGGAAACTCCTCAGTAGGTGGATGTCCACATCAGCATACAGTACCCAACAGAACAGCATACAGTCCCTGTCCCTAACAATGCATCTCTCTGAGCTACTTCTTATGACAGAGCCCTATAATCTGGTTAGAAAGCCTTCCTGAATCATTCAGTTTTGCATCATTTGCAGAAAGCCCAGAGAATGGGGACTTTACCGACCTCCTCAGGCAGGCCTTTCCATAAGGTTGGGGGCTACTGGAGAGAAAGAACGTGTGCGGGCAGCAGTTGATTTAGCCCAACTGCAGGGTGTTATGTGCAGAAGGCCCTGTTCAGATGAGCGATGAAGAGCTTTGAATGTGATAGCCATGACCTTGGACTCAGCCCGCTAACTGATGGCAGAATGGAAGCAAGATGCATGTTCCCTCTAGCTCCTGAGAGTAAATGAACTGTAGCATTCTGCACCACCTGGAGTCTCCAAGTCAATGTTGAGGGGA
The DNA here is from genome assembly GCF_028583425.1 of Eublepharis macularius. Classification (NCBI taxonomy): domain Eukaryota; kingdom Metazoa; phylum Chordata; class Lepidosauria; order Squamata; family Eublepharidae; genus Eublepharis; species Eublepharis macularius. Next base: position 12,552,968 of record NC_072793.1, on the reverse strand, counting down.
GACCTATGTAGAGTACCTCCCAGTAGTCTAGTGTAGCACCATCAAGACTTTCTGCAGGTGACATGATAGCAATCTTTTAAATTATGCATGGGGGAGAGAAAGAAAATGGATAGAAAGTGGATAGTGGATAGAAAGCGGATAGTGGAATAGTGGAAAAGTGGATAGAAAGAAAATTTCTTCCCTTTCCCATAATACTAGAACTCAGACTCGTCCTATTAAAATAGATTCAATACATACAAAAGAAAGTACTGCTTTATACAATAAGTGGAACTTTTCGAACTCACTGCCACAAGATGTGGTGATGGTCATATGCCATCAAGTTGGAGGCGACTTGACGGCACATAATACACACACCTGGGCCAGAGAGGAACAGCCTACCCAAGGCCACCTGCTGATCGCATGGCGACTTGACGGCACATAATACACACACCTGGGCCAGAGAGGAACAGCCTACCCAAGGCCACCTGCTGATCGCATGGCAGCAGCAGGATTCGAACCAGCACAGGGTTGATTCGCAATCCAACCAGACAAGCACTATAAGTTTACTAAATAATAAAGAGCCCAGTAGCACGATGTATTGTCAAAGGCTGTGACACTGAGAGATCTCTGTCTTTTGGTGCTACACCTCTGAAGATGCCAGCCACAGCATCTGTAGCATAAGCTTTCGAGAACCACAGCTCTCTTCGTCAGATGCATCTGTAGCATAAGCTTTCGAGAACCACAGCTCTCGTCAGATGCATCTGTAGCATAAGCTTTCAAGAACCACAGCTCTCTTCGTCAGCTGCATCTGTAGCATAAGCTTTCGAGAACCACAGCTCTCTTCCTCAGATGCATTTGTAGCATGAGCTTTCGAGAACCACAGCTCTCTTCATCAGCTGCATCTGTAGCATAAGCTTTCGAGAACCTTATGCTACAGACGCAGCTGATGAGGAGAGCTGTGGTTCTGACGATGCGTCTGACGAAGAGAGCTGTGGTTCTCGAAAGCTTATGCTACAAATAAGTTGGTTCGTCTTAAAAGGTGCTGCTGGACTCTACTGTTTTGCAGCTACAGACTAACACGGCTAACTCCTCTGGCTCTATGAATTTACTGCCGCTGGACTGAAGAGGAGGGGGACGCTCTCTGCACATGCTCGTAGACCTCCTTCTCCCTGGCGCTTCTTCGGTTGCAGAGGGGCTGCGCCCTAAGCACAGCGAGCGACCGCGTTACACTGCAGGGCTGTGACTCTGGGCTGGGTTTCCACCCCTCCACGGTTTGCCTTTCGGTGGATGGGAGTTTGCCTGCCTGCTTTCCTAACCGCCCCCCCACCAAGCCGGCCTCCTCCAATCGCAGCCGCCCTTACTGCCGGGTGGGCCGAGCTGCCCGCCCGCCCGCCCAGCTGATCCGAGGCTCGGCCATGGTAATGTCTGCTGCTTTGTTATTCCCCCTCCTCCGAAGATCCGGGGCGGAGACGGGCCGGGGGTGGGGGGGATAGAGGGGCGCCCGAGAGAGCGATGCACCGTAGAAGCTTGCAGGGGGGTGGGGTGGGGGACAGGAACCGGTGCTGGACCACGTTTCTCCCCAGCCTCGGCATGGGTGGGAAATAACGCCCCCCCCCACACACACACCCCGAGTAGAGAGAGGCCGATGGGAACCGCCCGGTACCCGGAGCCTGGCGTGCACTAGGCTGAGTAGCAGGGATGGGGAGGCATCCTGCGTACTGGAAACACCCCCCAAATTGCAGGCTGTGGAGTCCGGGACTCCGTGCCCAAATGCAGACGCATCCAGGTCCATGCAGGTGCGTTAAAGGCACCTTTTACTGCACATGTGCAGAAGCCCAGGTGGATACAAGGGCGGGGGCGCGCCTGTAAAACCGGGGTCAATTTCATTTTCAAGTGCAATTAACCACGCCCCTTGCCTTGTTTTCATTGCACCGGGCTGAGCTAGTGGACTCTTGAGCTGAGTCCAGGTGGAGAAGAGGCGCTGCTGGACCTGGTACTGCTTGCTCTTTTCCGCTGTTGCAGACAGACGCACACGGCCACCCATCTTGATCTATCTCAGGCTAAGCTAGGTTACCTTTGAGCCAGTATGACCCCAAACTATCCAGTGGGTTTCTTGGCTGAACATGAATTGACACCTGAGGTTCCTACATCTAAGTCTAGCACGCTGCCTCTGGCACCAGATTGGTTATTTAAGCTACACTTGCATGCCAACAGTTTCGTGCTTGTGGGAACATAAAGACATTTGGGATTTGCGGATGCTGATGTGTGCGCTAGTAAGTTGATAAAAGATGAGCATAGTAGCCTGCTGATAAGTACAAATGTCCATGCGTATGCGCTTTGTCCATACAAATATAAAGCTCTTTAATGCATGTGTATGTTATGTACACGTAAACATGCATCTCCAACATAGCGCATGAGGATGCTCACCTGCAGATGAACAGTGCAAATAAATCTGTACAGACTCCTCCACTCGAAGCCAGCTGGGTGACCTTGGGCTAGTTACGGCTCCCTGGAGCTCTCTCAGCCCCACCCACCTCACAGGGTGATTAATTGTGGGATAATAATGGCATACTTCGTAAACTGCTCTGAGTGGGAATTAAGTTGTCTTGAAGGGTGGTATATAAATTGAATGTTGTTGTTGTTGTTGTTGTTGTTGTTTTGTTGTTGTTGTTGTTGTTATAGATGTCAGATATAAATATGGAAACCCAGAATTGGGTACACATGTTTAAATTGAGATAGACGCACTTGCACAGCTATACATGTATCAAATTCAAAACACAGGTATAGATCACTATAAATTGGGAGCTAAGTGGATCCATAGTGAGCTTCTACTACTCATTTATATTAAGAGAGCAATTCAACTAGAATCTACCTTTCCTTGAATTAGCAGTTTCCCTATCCGCCCCCCACTAGCCTTTTGTGAATTTTGCCCTTGACTTATGTAGAAAAAAATGACTATCAGTAAATTCTTCCCAAATGTTCACCTCAAATGTGGCCATTTATTTATAATTCCATCTCTGTATACAGCCATTCCAGTAAACTGTAACTCAAATTCAAATCAAGCATATCTGTCTATGCACATCTCTATGCACATCTCTCAGGCACCCGCACCGCTTGCGAAACATAGCCGTCATCCACACATCATAGCGAAAAGGGCAACTGAACTGTTCCCTAGGATGGCTCTTCCTGCCTGCGAGGAAATGCTGAAGTATTTAGAATTCTTGTTTATAAAAAGATGGCTAAAGGGAGAGATGATGAGGTTTTTTTTTAAAATTAAACAAAATTTTATTAATAAAATGCATACAATAAATTACAAGATAGCACAGATTAACAAGAAACAATTGGTAACCAAAACACAACCAATAACCAAATAACAATACTATATACAATGTAAAGTAACAGTGATAAGGCTTAAATTCTAAGAACTACATTATAGCAATTCAAAAACAGATTTGTGAAACTTTGATACAGCCCAGATATTATTGTTTTCCAGATATTCATAGAATGGAGACCATTTCTCCTGAAAATTAGTGCTTTTGGGAAAGTGCTCGGCTTGATAAATTTTGTCACTCAATTTTTTCGTAATGAAATGATCCCAGATCTTGTTACGCCAGACAGATAATGTTGGAACACTATTACTTTTCCAATAAGTTGCAATAACCCTCTTTGCAGCTGTTAGCAGGCTTGTTATAAGGTCGATGTATTGTCGAAGGCTTTCATGGCCGGAGAACGATGGTTGTTGTGGGTTTTCTGGGCTGTATTGCCGTGGTCTTGGCATTGTAGTTCCTGACGTTTCGCCAGCAGCTGTGGCTGGCATCTTCAGAGGTGTAGCACCAAAAGACAGAGATCTCTCAGTGTCACAGTGTGGAAAAGATGTTGGCAGATCATTAGTATCTACTCAGGAGGGGTGGGGTTGAGCCGAGTCATCCTGTAAGAGTTTCCCAGGGTGTGGAATGCTAATGGCGGGAGGCTTCACTGTAGCACATCAAGCCCCAATCCATATGCAAAAGAACCTCCTCAGGATACAGTGAAGCCTCCCGCCATTAGCATTCCACACCCTGGGAAACTCTTACAGGATGACTCAGCCCAACCCCACCCCTCCTGAGTAGATACAAATGACCTGCCAACATCTTTTCCACACTGTGACACTGAGAGATCTCTGTCTTTTGGTGCTACACCTCTGAAGATGCCAGCCACAGCTGCTGGCGAAACGTCAGGAACTACAATGCCAAGACCACGGCAATACAGCCCGGAAAACCCACAACAACCATTGTTATAAGGTCCTTTCTTATTTTGGGAATGAGTAGGTTGTCCCATTGATCCAAATTGCTTTAGAGGGATTGTGTAGTTAGTCTTTAATTGAAGTGAGGGAGATGATGAGTTTCTAAAATGTGAATAGAAGAAAATTGTCCTTTTCATCATAATATTAGAATTTGAGAGGGGTCTCTCGTCTCCTGACAGCGATTAAGATAATTCACTATCACAAGATACAGGGATGGCTACTAGTTTACTTTTTTAAAAAAAACAGGTTAGATACAGTCATGAAGAATAGGTCTGCCCAGGGCTTTTTTTCAGCTGGAACACGGAACGGAGTTCCAGCACCTCTTGAAAATGGTCACATGGCCGGTGGCCCCACCCCCTGATCTCCAGACAGAGGGGAGTTTAGATTGCCTTCGCGGAGGGCAATCTAAACTCCTCTCTGTCTGGAGATCAGGGGGTGGGGCCACTGGCCATGTGACCATTTTCACCGAGGGTGATTTAAACTTTTAAAAACTACCCACCCCCTTGTTGCAGCTGACCCAAAGTGACGTCATTGTGCGGTCCTGAATTCCACCACCTATTTTCCCAGAAAAAAAGCCCTGGGTCTGCCAATGGCTGAATGCAGTGAAACTAATTGGCCTTTCCATGCGTGATTCTGGGGATAAGCCAAAATGGCTTTTGTCCTTTGGATGTGAGAATCAAGGGGCGTGTGGCAGGTCACTAAACTTTGGGCAAAGGAATCAAGGAACTTCTTACAGCGTGATGATTTCTGTCACTTTGGAGATGAACTTTTTCTGTTCTTGCTTTAATAATTTTTGTGTTATACTTAGGAGAGACGCAACTGGAAGAATGCAAACCGTAGGCTATCCATCCACAGTGCCGCCAACTATCCTTATGAGAAACCAGTTCTCACGGTTTGCATCACCCAGCCTTACCATTCTCCCAGCCCTCTCCTTTGCCATGGGTTTTTATTTTGGCAGAAGGTGCAGGGGAAGAGAAGAGTCTACCTCCAGGGCTCGTCTTTTGTACTAGCAGAATGGGTTTAGCTTATCTAGAAACGGGCAAACTGGAGCACAGGAGTGTCTGATGAGAAAGCACAATGAGTGTTGGCAGTGGGAATAGAGCATCCGCACATCATTTTTCCCCATGCTCCCCTTAGCACCCATAGCGACTACTCGGCATTTTCAATCTTTTTTTTTTTAATGACAACATATTTTAGCTTTATAAAATTATGACAATCTATCTGCAGTTCCCAGCTCTCATGAAAAAAAACCTCCCCAAACCACTGCTCTGGTTTAGATCCAGAGGAGTTAGCCGTGTTAGTCTGTAGTAGCAAAATCGAAAAAAGTCCAGTAGCACCTTTAAGACTAACCAACTTTACTGTGGCATAAGCTTTCGAGAATCACAGTTCTCTTCGTCAGATGCGTTGCATCTGCCGCGTCTGCCGCATCTGACGAAGAGAACTGTGATTCTCGAAAGCTTATGCTACAGTCAAGTTGGTTAGTCTTAAAGGTGCTACTGGACTCTTTTCGATTTTGCTCTGGCTTAGATGCCAAACTGGAACAAAATCTCCTTGTTGACATAGCCTCTATCTGTAGAAATCCTTGGCAGTTTTTTTTTCCTCCAGTGGTGCTAAATTAGATGTTTGATTCCTAAGAACTTAAAATACATTTACAATCCCGTAGTTCCTGAAGATTTTAAATATTTTTCTTGCATTGCATTGGTGGGGTAGGAGACAAATGAGCTCAGAATGACATTTTGGCTGCCCGGCTCTGTGAGATGCCTTTGATTGAGAGGCGCACTTACCCAAGATTACCTGGTGGGCTCAGGATTTGTTCCTAGCACTGAAACATCTATGTTCAACATGCCAAATTTATTTATTTTGTTCTAATCATTTATATTCTGCTCCTTACCTAGATAGTTCTCGGGGCAGCTTGCAACAAAAATTCAAGTTACGCTAAAACAAAAGAAGCATTAGCAACAGAATCAAAAATTAGTAGCATAAAATAATTTAAAGCAGCAAAAAATATTAAAAATTAGGCTAGTGACTCAAAAATGTAAAACCAGTAGGATAAGGATGTATGTAGCATGTATGTAGCATCCTTATGTAGCATAAGGATGTATAAAATTCATTGTATGTTCAGTGACCCCTTTATTAAGGGAAGACTGACAGATATTCTTTGTCTGGAGGCCTGTGGTGGCACTTGGCACTTCTGGCTCCTAATGCAGACCTGTTTCTCCTCAGAAAATGAAGAAAGGTGGGACAGGACCTCTGGCTTCCACGGCAGGCATCCCCTTTGTTGCAGCTATAAATGGAAGTCTGTTTTCCTCTTGCACTTAATGCCGTCTCTCTCTTTTTGCTGTTTGCAGTCGGCTCCAGACTCCGGCAGTGGCCCTCCTGGACAGCCCACCCCATTCCCACCAGCCCCCCCACCACCTCCAATTCTTCCTCCTCCCTTCGTAAGTTAGTTGTTATCCTGCGTATTTCGGAGTGTTCATCCTAGTTGTATGACTCTATACAGCATGATCGGAGTGGGTGTGCGTATGTACGTTTTGCATCAAAAATATGTGTATATAAGAATGTTGTGATGTGGTGGATGAAATGTGTTTCCAGATGTGATTGCTGAGCATACAAAACAAACATTCGCATCTGTGCCTTCAGTCGTGGTATGTTACTCTCACTGCAGCTTCACCAAAAAAGTACTTCACTGTTGTACTCTCTCTAATACCAATTTGGTTTATTCCCTATTGAAGAGAAAGACTTGGCTGTTGAAGTTACTGTTAGAACAGACAGTTGCTTTTAAGAAAACAGGAGTGAATTCACCCAATGGCCGTTTCCACACAGCTTACCTTGTTCCGGAAAACAGCGAAAACTCGCACAAAATCGCGCGAGAAGATGCTGATATTGCGTGAGAAGACGTGATAACAGCATCTTCTCATGTGATTTCGCGCAAGATTTCACTGTTTTCCGGAACAAGGCAAGCCGTGTGGAAACGGCCATTGTCAGGTACAACCTAATCAAATTTGAATCAGTTGTGTGCAACGAAGGGTCTCCAAAACATTTCCATGGAATTCTCAAACTCTTTATTTTTTAACATTTTACTTTGAAAATGCATTTAACTAGGATCCATGGCTTTTTAGTGCAAGTGTTGAAAACATCCTCTCAGAATTTCTACTTCTGCCAGCTTACCACAATGTACGCATAGATGTATGGAAGTGTCCCTAAAGTTGCATTCTGCCTCATAGACAACCCCTCCTGGTGCGTATAAACGAAGGCTATTAATCAAATCTGTTGCCACCTCACTGTTACATTAGTAGGGAGGCCAAAATCACCTCAGCAGAGTTTTCCTTACTTCTAGTGAATTACTTGTAGTAGCGGCTGTTTAGAAGTTGATGGGCAGCAATCTGTGAGGTCAGTACAGTCCATAGTAGTACTGTCCACGAAAGGCTACGATACAGCACATACCTCAGCATAAGTTTCAAAGGAGCTCAGAGCTATGGGCCTTCAGTTCACATGAACACATGAAGTTGCTGTCAGGACGTCTCCTGTCATATTCTGCAAGGCCTGTGTACTGTTTGATTCTGTTTGACTCCGATGTTAGCAGCTGAAGCTGTTCTCTGCCTGGAATGTGAACGCCTGCTGTTATCTCCGTGGTTTCTCTTTCGCCTGGGAAGCTGGGCCTCATGGCCTTGGAGTGTCTTACACGTCATCTCTGCTTTGTCCTGCTGCTCATCTCTTGAACTTAGCTAGCTGTTTCCTGGAGGGGGTGGGGACTCTGGGGATTAGGCTGTGCTTAGAATCCTATATATGTTATGTGCTTGTAGTGAAACGCCATTCCTGGCAAGGAATGTAATAGGGAAAGATACTAGTCGCTTATCAATAAAATTGCTTTAACTCATGCAGTTCCTGGACTCATGCAGTGAAGTCATTGAGAGTTACTTGGGAGAACCTCACAGTTGCTTATACTGAATCAGACCACCAGTCCTTCAAGGAAAGTATTGTCTACTCACACTGGCAGCGATTCTTCAGGGTCTCAGGTAGAGGGCTTTCCCATCACCTATTGCCTGGTCCTTTTCACTGGAGGTGCTAGGCATGATGCAAGGCGGATGCTCTACCACTGAGCAACAGCCCCTCCCCGTGGAGTTCCCTCAGTCATAGATCATCCATCCTACCTTTTTAAAACTTTGCCACAATAGAAATCATCCCTTTATTTCACACGCACAGGCCATAAAGCCATGTGTGCGTAAACAAAGCACCAAACAAAGAATCGTAGACTTGACGAGTACTAAAGGGCCACATAGTCCAAAAGGAAGGACGCTTAATCTATGCAGGTTGGACCACAGTGTGCCACAGTGAGAGAACAGGTGAACAGCTTACAGAAAAAGCTGTTGACAGAGAAATTAGCCTGCAGGCACCTCTCCGCTACAGACGTGGCGCATAGTGGCCCTGAAAGTTCTGTGTAAGCTCACTTGAAACAAATGGAAGCTGCACCACAGTGCATCAGTGGGCTTACACGGTGGCCTTATTTTTCAACAGGGAGAACTTCCGGGTGGATTCTGTAGTGTCCCGAGAGTCCAGGACTCTCTGAAAGAGAACACTTTGTACCCTCACTGAACGACAATTCCCAGAATTCTTGGGGAAAGGCGTGGCCAGAATATTGGTATAAAAGTGATCCTTGCTTGTAGATAAGCTGTAATAAGAGTCACACGGTCAAGCCAAGCGACAAAGCCCAAACAACATAAAAGTGCTCTAGCCGTATTGAAATGAGGGCATCTTTTTTTCCAGATTGCAGATGTGGAGATCTGTTAGACTCTTGAGTGTGAGAGAAACCCATTTACCAAGGTCCCTTGATTTTTGTTACTTAGGACACTGACAGGTGGATGTAGCACAGGACCTGTGTTATAGCAGGGGTGTGGATGGCTGCATTTCACAGAAGCCTGAAAGGTCACAGCAGAACTTTTGGGAGGAATTCAGAACCTGGTTGTCTACCCGTACTTTCCTTGACCTGGGATAAAAATTGAATGGTGGTCTGTAAATTTGGACTCGAGCTTGCCACTTGTCCATGCCTAGGAAACACACACACAGGCTTGCATGTGCCAGAACGCATCCACAGACAGAAGAGCATAACAGTCTCCCCTTTCCCTTCCTACTGCAGCCCCCAGTAGCAACATTTTGGGGGGGTGGCTTTTGGGCTGCAGCAGGAAGGGGGAGACAAGAAACTTGTGCTCCGCAGGTGGAGATTTTTATGTCTGTGAAAATGCTCTGAAGGTAATCCATATATTTTGATGTGTGATATTGCTTTGGGATTATCTTATAATAGTAGCGCCGTGTCCTCTCTTAAATTGGCCTAATTCTACTTCAGAGAGAGACACTTGAGACACGCTGCTGGCAGCTGCTCTGGGTACATTTGACTGAGTACCGACCGTCTTCCCCTCTCTTTCTCTCCCCTAGATGCCTCCTCCTGGGATTCCGCCACCATTCCCCCCAATGGGGCTGCCCCCAATGGGTCCACGTCCACCTCCCATGCCACCCATGCCCCCAGGCATGATGCCGCCTCCACCGTTGATCCCACCCATGCCTGGACCTCCACCCATGGGACAGGTAACACTCATCCTCCGTACCTCTGTCCAGCCATCCCCCTCTTCTGTAATGCCTATAATAACCGTGGCTCCTTCGTGCCCGCAGATGCCCACAATGGTGCCACCGATGCTTCCTGGGATGATGATGCCTGGGGTACCAGCTGGGCCTGTTCCTGTCTCTGGAGGGGTGAGTGCCTGAAAGGAGCAGTGATTTGGGGATTAGACTCAGACACGGGTGGCCAGCTTGTGCCAAGGGTGCCACAGGTGGTGCGAACAGCAGGATCTTGTCAGCGTGCCTTGGAAGGGAGCAGCGAGTCCTTTAGACTGTGCCATGGAGTCAGGCCCAGGCTCTTGCCCGTCTCTCAGCTGCTGGGTGTTCCTTAAATAGTAAAGAGTCCAGTAGCACCTTTAAGACTAACCAACTTTATCGTAGCATAAGCTTTCGAGAGCCACAGCTCTCTTATTTTGCGGCTACAGACTAACATGGCTAAACTCCTCCGGGTGTTCCTTTGGCTCAGTAGTTTAGAATCATGGGCTGATTCCACACATGTTGGATAATACACTTTCAATGCACTTTATCAATCGTTTGAGGTGGATTTTTTGTTCCGCACACAACAAAATCCCTTCCAAATGATCTATAAAGAGGATTGGAAGTGCATTATCCAACGTGTGCGGAATCACTCATGGAGAGAAGCGTCCTCATTTGCTCATGATGGGAGTCTTCCGGCATCTTGCAGGGTAAACTGAGTTACACCAGTCTAAGTCCCTTGAAGTCAGTGGACTTAGAAAGGTGCAAGTCTGCTTAAGATTGCACAGCTAAAGGGAACCTGGCAAACTTTTAGTGCTAGGAGGCAATGTTAGCGGAAGGCCTTGGCCTCTGTCCTTTGTAAGCCCTCCAGGGTAATTGGTTGGCGGCTGTGTGGAACACTTTGTTGGTCTGATCCAGCTGGATTCTTCATGTTTTAGAGATTTAACACAATTTTACTTGAGCATAAGCTGGGCTTTTTTTCTGGGAAAAGAGGTGGTGGCATTCAGTGGTGGAACTCAGGACCGCACAATGACGTCACTTTGGGTCAGCTGGAACAAGTGGGGGAGTTTTTTAAAGTTTCAATCGCCCTTGGTGAAAATGGTCACGTGGCCGGTGGCCCCGCCCCCTGATCTCCAGACAGAGGGGAGTTTAGATTGCCCTCCGCACGGAGGGCAATCTCAACTCCCCTCTGTCTGGAGATCAGGGGGCGGGGCCACCGGCCACGTGACCGTTTTCAGGAGGTGCCGGAACTCTGTTCCCCTGCGTTCCAGCTGAAAAAAAGCCTTGAGCATAAGCTTTTGGGGACCCCAGACCCCAGTGCAATGAGTGGATCCTTGTAGATTGCATATTGAGGATCCCCTTCATGGCTTAGATCCACCAGATTTTTTCTCTCCTGTCCTGCTGCAGCCCAGATTGACCCTCAAAATGCTGTTTTGGGGGAGCATGGGACCTGCAGGGACAATATGAAGGGGGGGGGGTTGGCCAAAATTGCTTCTCCCTCACCCCTTTGCCCACAAAAATCCTCTGTGGGATGCCAGCCATTGAAGAGCTGAAGGCTGAAATCTATTCCGCGAAACCTTGGTTGGCGGAGAGTGCCCTCAAGTCATAACTGACGTATGGCTACCCCTAATGGGGTTTTTGTGGCAAGAGACTAACAGAGGTGGTTTGCCGCTGCCTGCCTTTGCAACCTTGGTCTTTGTTGGAGGTCTCCCATCCAATCACTAACCAAGGCTGACCCTGCTTAGCTTCTGAGATCTGACGAGATCAGGGTCACCTGGACTTACGCTGAAATAAAATAAGATGTTACATGACTCCTGTTTATTTTTGCTGCAACAGACTAACATGGTTGCTGGGTCACTAGAGCCAGCTTACTAAAGAACACTGACAGCCTTAGGGGAGGGTCTCGAATGAAAGCAGTCTGGGTCACTTGGGTAAATACGTTTGGAACGAATGGGATTGCCCAAGCAAGGACCTCTGGTTTTGGAAAGAGAACATGGCCTAGCAAGCTAGAATGGCAAGGGATCCTGGTGGCTTGTCTCCAATCCCAGCCAGCCTTATATTCTTAGAGGGAAGAAGAATATTGTTATTCATCAGTCAGTCTCTTGACTTTAATCAAACTGAAGGGGACTTCTATATGCCAAAAGGCATGCGGCATTTGTATTGGCTCTGAAGTGGTTGGGTGGGAGAAATGGAACGTGGTGGTGGGTGCAAGATGGAATTGCCTCCAGTCATGGAGGGGACTGAGCCCTTGATCTAGTTCTAATTTCTTTGTAACAGGCAGCTCCTGTGACAGACCTGTCCAGTGGTGAGTGTCCTCATGGATAGCTTGATGACTGTCTCTAGATTAGTCATCTCGATCAGGAATTTTCTGTGAAAAATGCTGTATAGAAAATTATGCCACCTTCTTGGGTGTGTACCTTCTGTAACTAAATAAGTGGTCAACTGTCTTTCCCAGTGCGCTGATGGGCAAAGCTGTACCTGTTGAATGACTGCCTGATGTGCATAAGATAAAGGCACAACATTTCTCTCAGGCAAACCCCCACCCCACCCAAGATGGAAGCCTTCCACTCAGGGCTTTTTTTCTGGGAAAAGAGGTGGTGGAACTCAGTGGGTTGCCCTCGGAGAAAATGGACACATGGCTGGTGGCCCCGCCCCCTGATCTCCAGACAGAGGGGAGTTGAGATTGCCCTCCACGCCGCCGAGCGGCGTGGAGGGCAATCTCAACTCCCCTCTGTCTGGAGATCAGGGGGCGGGGCCACCAGCCATGTGACCATTTTCAAGAGGTTCCGGAACTCTGTTCCGCCGCGTTCCAGCTGAAAAAAAGCCCTGCTTCCACTAAATGCTAGTTGGACTAAACTTCCTGAAATTCTCCCCCCTTCCCTCATTGCCCTTTGTAGAGAGTTTAACCTTGACTCTGGAAAACATGAACCTCGTGAGCACGAAGCACTTAGGTTTCTTCCCCAACGAGGTTTTGCTTCAGTTTGTCATCCAGACCAGAGTCGGTATTTTTGAGCATCCCCGTGATAATGCCTTCGGCTTACCCACTTATTCCTGCTTTGCTGCAGTCTTTCCCAAACCTGGTATGATATGATTGTTTTGGAAATACTGCAGTCAAAGCATGCTTGTATCCTAAGGGGATGAAGAAGGTGAGCGTATTTGAAGCTCTTGCCCACATTGGCACCATTTTCCTCCGCCCCCCGACCTCCATTCCCTCCTTCTCACCAGAGGGCTGTTTGGGGCCTCTTTTTAAAGCAATTTCTAGATCAGCATAGCACAATAACATGGGAGGGGGGTGGATGGCAGCTGTAGGAGACCGAAGCAAGAAAAGTGCAGAAAACGGCCTGGTGGATGCTGCATGAGAGCTGCTCAGAGAATTGTTGCCATGCGGAAAGCCTTAGGCATCACTAGATATTGCACTATCATTGCGTTATGGCACCTGTTCACCTACTGGATTGTCATGTCCACACACAAAAATTCAGTTGCAAAGGATTTCCGTGTGCAGTGATTATGCAATATGCAGCGATGCGTGAACACTACCGTACTCCACCCTCTTTTGTCTTCATACGTTGCAGCAGCTTCTTCTCTGTGAGACTCCTTGTGCCACAACTGTATCTCTTCCTAATCTCTGCTCTCTCGTTTTGCAGCCGCTGTGACCCAGGCAGCCCCTATGGTGAGTAACTGGCCGTGCATGCTCTGAATTGCACCTTCTGCATATTTAACGCTCATTTCTTGTTCTGGTGTGGGGGATCCAGATGCATTCTCCCAAAGATGCACTTCTGTTGTGAGGATATTGCATTTCCCCTGCACTCAGGCTGCCCCCTCTTCCTTCTCTGTCCTGCTGCTGCCAGGAAAACATGATCCTTTGAGGGTAGATAATTGTACTGCACAGGGCTTTTTTTCAGGGGGAACGCGGGGGAACGGAGTTCCGGCACCTCTTGAAAATGGTCACATGGCCGGTGGCCCCGCCCCCTGATCTCCAGACAGAGGGAGGTTTAGACAGCCCTCTGCGCTGCGAAGCGGTGCAGAGGGCCATCTAAACCCCCCTCTGTCTGGAGATCAGGGGGCAGGGCCACCAGCCCATGTGACCATTTTCTCTGAGGGCAACCCACGGAGTTCCACCACCTCTTTCCCCATAAAAAAACCCTGGTGCTGCATCTCTGCACCAGGAGAAATGTAATGATCCAACCTGTTGATCAGCCACAGCAGAATCACCTGCCCTTAGTGGAGACTGGTTGGAAGGAGGCAAGGACAGTTCAGTGAAACATGCAGAGACACAGTAGGCAGCCTACTGTGTAGATAGACACTTAGTGACTTATAGGAGCTTTTAATTAATACTAAATACATTTCTTGTAGCACAGAGTTCAGGACATTTATGTCAGGCTATGGATGACAGGATATGGCAGACAGATCTCTGGCCCATTTGCAGTAAGGCACAAGTACTTAGTCAAATGGATTTTATTCAGAAATCAGATCATTTCCATATGCAGGTCCATAGGGCTGCTTAGAAGCAAGGCAGGCATCTAAGCAGCATGAGTAGAATTTGACAGGAATGACGACATGTGAGAGACACTTTGCTTTTCTGGTGTACTCCTTTCTCCCCCTCCCAATTACAAACAATACTTTGCTGCTCTTTCTGTGTGAGAACATTTGTGATTATCACGATGAGTTGCTAGGAAGAAAGACATAGTCTGAGAGAAAATACAAGGTCACAAACACTGGAGTCCAACAGATAACCACCTGTGAAAGCTTGAGAAACAATTAGAACACTAGCAAAGGGAAACTGAGTTACACCAAGATTATGTTTACAACAACTGGAGTAAGGAGTATGTTCAGAATCAGAATTGGCATGGATGGCTGGGTACAGACATACATGACGATTTAGGGCTAAGGGGATTCTCTGGAGGTTGCCCTAAGACTTCAGCCTCATTCCCTGTAGAGATGAAGGCGAACTTCATCGTTTTCACGTCCTTTTCTCCCCGGCGCCCATCAGATCCCAAATCCATGGACGGGTGCCATGCAACAGAACGTGATTGTCACTGGCTCTCCAGTGCTGGATCCTGGCCCGAAGGTAACTGCCCACAATGCGAGGTCCTGCCCCTCTGATTAGAGCAAATCATACTCAGCAGCCCCCTTCCCTACCCTGCTTAAGAGATTCCCTCACTTCTTATTGAAACATGTTTTTAACTATATGGGTTAGTGTGCCATCCTAAACGGTTAAACCCTTCTAAATTCACTAAACTCAGTAGGTTTAGCAGGGTGTAACTCTGCTTAAGATTGCACTGTTAGAAATTTGCTTTTAACACACACATTCCGCACCCCCATGGAAGCTGATGTTCTTGGGATATTGAACGCTGTGCTCAGACACAGCATCTGTTCTTGCTGCAATCGTGTAAAGCTTTGGGGCTCTGTGAGGACAGCCTCGGCCCAATCCTGGCCTGAAAGTCCGTTTTTTCTCTGTGTCTCTCAGAAACCTTCCTGGAGTGAGCATAGGGCCCCCGATGGGCGCATTTACTACTACAATTCTGAAACCAAACAATCCAGTTGGGAAAAACCAGATGACCTCAAGTCCAAAGCAGAGGTGAGATCCCTGGTCAGCCTTGGCCAAGTGGGCATGGTAGACGTTTGGAGGGTTCACCCCTTGATGAGTTTTGTTTGACACTGATGTGCAAAACGCAGTTGGGCAGACAGCAAAAAAAAGAAAAAGATCCATTTTGAGATTCGCCTCTGCGGAAAAACATATAATTAATCTCAAGCCTTATTGAACATGAGAATAATCTCTGTTGTTTGCGTGTGAAGCAATGGAGTTTGCAAGCACCTTGTGGTGCTGCATAGCATCATGTACACAAACAATGTTGTACTCCCGTGCAGAATCTCTGTCAATGAGGACTGACTCACCGGGTGTTACGGGGAAGTGCAAGTTTTGCTTCTATTAAAGTAGTATCCCCCAGTGTGGCCGTTTACTGTTCTTCATTGGAATGAATGAGGACCGCTCACTTCTTTGGGAGACAGAGAAGAGGTGCACCGTCATTGGAGTAGAGGCCTGTACTCCTGGTGTGCTCCACAGCCTGCTGCTATCAGTGTAGCCTCATCCTTGGTTCTGACTCATGGAGTGATTCCGCACACATTGGATTCCGCGCTTTCAGTGCACATTATCAATTGTTTGAGGTGGATTTTTTGTTCCGCACACAAAAAAATCCATTCCAAATGATCTATAAAGAGGATTGGAAGTGCATTATCCAACGTGTGTGGAATCACTCATGGTCACCCTGAAGAGCAACAGAATGCTGAGAATGTGGGATGGTTAATCCAACAGATGGTTGGATTAGGAGCAGAGAGAGAGACCTGATGTCAATTTGTGCCCCCCTCTTCCGTGAAGCCCACTGGGTGATGCTGGGCTAGTCTGTTAGCATTAAAAGGGTTATTGTGAAGATAGAATGGGGAAAGTGGAATAATTTGTGTCATCTTGAGCTGCTTGAATTCACAGCACAGCAACCTTTATTGGCATAAATAATACAGACGAAACAGAAGAAATGTTGTGGAATAAATTCATAGGGCAGCACAATCGGGTCCCCAGACAGCAAAATTATCTCAGGATACAGCACAGTCATAGGGGGCTTTATAAAATGTTACCCTTGACTTCCACACGTAAGCCAGGAATTCAGCAACGGATAGAGTTATTGCTGGACTCTTGTCTGCTAAGAAAAATTTTAGATCCTTATCCAAAAAATCCCTCTGCACAGGAAAAAGAGGACGAATCAAGAAGCTGCGCATAACAGAATATTTGGACCAGCGAAAAAGAATATGAGAGATTGAATTGGGTTCCCTCAGAGTGAAGTCACACAGTCTATCCCTATACGGAATACCCCCGTATCTGCCTGTGACCACTGCTGAGGGAAACTTGAATTCAATAACGAACGATATGATTGGTCTTTCCAAGACTGGGACTCACCTTTAACCCCCAGGTGGCAGCCAGGGACCCACTGACCTGCAAACAGGTGATATGAATGAATACTTGTCAGAGATGCTTTAGGCTGATCCGGCACTGGGCAGGGGGTTGGACTAGATGGTCTGTATGGCCCCTTCCAACTCTATGATTCTACGATTCTATATCAGCGTGATATGCCAGGGGGAGGAGAAAACAGAGTGTCTGAACCTGCCTTGCTAAAGAAGAATCCTCTCTGCCACTGAGAGTCCTCACCTTACTTTCCTATGATTCTTCTCCGCATGCATACAAAAGAGAGGCATGCCCCTGTTCTCTGTGCATGCACGTCAGCAGCAGACCCTTCCAAAGAATAAGAAAAATGAACAGTTCTGTAGGGGATTGTGTGTAGAGAATTGTGCAAGAGTTCCAAGCTCTGTGACCCACTAGAGGACAAACCCACAGACTGAAGACCACTGTACCAGATAGATATATGCCACCTGGAACAACTTGGAGGAAGGGCAGGATGAAATGTGATAGATTTAGACAGGGGTCATTTCGTAGAAAAAGAACTGCAGGAACTCATTAGCATAACTCATTAACATATGCCATACCCCTTGATTGGGCCACCCACCTGGCAGTGGCCTGATCAGGGCTGTTTTGCCCCCAATCCAGGCCCAAAATGGCTCAAAATGGCCATTTTGGGCACCATTTTGGACCTGGATCATGGCCAAAACAGCCTGGACCAGATCAGTGCTGGGCAGGGGAAGGTTCCCCCACCTGGCACTGACCAGATCCTGGCAGTTCTGGCCCCGATCCCAGCAGAAAATGGCCCAAATGGCCGAAAGTGGCCATTTTGGGCCTTTTGGGCCAGGATCGGGGCTGAAAAGGACCGAATCTGGTTGGAGCCAAGTGGGGGAAGCCTCCCCTGCCCAGGACTGACCCATTCAAGGCAGTATTGGTGCAGATCCGGACCCAAAGGGCCCACAAAGTGCCAAAAATGGCCATTTTGGACCCATTTGAGCCCAATGTCTGTGCTGGGAGGGGGAGGCTTCCCACGCCTGGCACCAACCCGATCCAGACTGTTTCGGCCCCAATCTGGGCCAAAATGGGCCCAATCCAGGCCAAAATGTCCCAAAATGGCCGACAATGGCCATTTTGGGCCCATTTCGGGCCAGATCGGGGCCGAAATGGCAGGGATCATGTTGGTGCCAAGTGGGGGAGGTTTCCCCTGCCCGGCACCGACCTGGTTCATGCCGTTTCGGCCCCGAAAAGGGCCAAAATGGGTCAAAATGGCCCTGCCCGGCACCAACCCGATCCTGGCCGTTTTCGGCCCTGAAATGGGCCCAAAATGGCTGAAAATGGCCATTTTCACCTGTTTCGGCCAGGACTGGGGCCAAAACGGCCAGGACCAGGTTGGTGCCTGGCACTGACCCAATCCTGGCTGTTTCGGCCCCGATCTGGTCCGTGTTGACCCCGAAACGGGCCAAAACGGGCCCAAAATGGCCATTTTGGACACATTTGGGCCAGGATTGGGGCCAATCTGGGCTGTTTTGGTCCCTAAATGGGCCCCAAAAGGCCAAAAGTTGCCATTTTCTCCTGTTTTGGCCCGGATTGGGGCCAAAACGGCCAGCATCTGGTCAGTGCCGGGCGGGGGATGCTTCCCTCACCCAGCACCAACCCGATCCAGGCTGTTTTTGCCCCTATTGTGGTTATTTTGGTCCCAATCGAGGCCTAAACGGCCCAAAATGTTTGAAAGTCAGGTGTGGGGGCCACCTGACTTGGGGGAACTACTGGAACGGCGTTCCGGTGCGTTCCCCCTCGAAATGAGCCCTGGATTTAGATTGTTCACATATTGCCAGGGCAATAAAAAAGAATGTGGGAGCTTTCCTTTGATCCTTACCACTAACCAATCAATCAGTTTACTCTGCTTATATGACCATAGGCCTTAAGCATAATTAAACATGATTAAGCGTACCACTAACCAGGGCTTTTTTTCTGGGAAAAGAGGTGGTGGAACTCAGTGATGGTACTCAGGACCGCCCAATGACGTCACTTTGGGCCAGCTGGAACGAGAGGGGAGTTTTTTCAAGTTTAAATCGCCCTCGGTGAAAATGGTCACATGGCCGGTGGCCCCGCCCCCTGATCTCCAGACAGCGCAGAGGGCAGTCTAAACTCCCCTCTGTCTGGAGATCAGGGGGCAGAGCCACTGGCCATGTGACCATTTTCAAGAGGTGCCTGGACTCCATTCCACCGCGTTCCTGCTGAAAAAAAGCCCTGCCACTAGCTAACTGTGAGCAAGTGTGGTGTAGTGGTTAGTGTTGGACTGGGATCTTGGACACCCAAGGTTCCAAATCTCCACTCTACCATGTGAGCTTGATGGGTGACCTTCTGCCACTCACACACACTCAGCCTAGGGCTGCCAGATCTCATTTTGGGTGGATAGTGGGACATCATTTTGGGGGGAAACCCAGAAGTGATTTCATACCTCTCTACGAACAGCTAGAAACTCTGTAGTAAAATCACAGAGTTTTCAGCAATTTCTAGAGAGGACTGATGTCACTTCCATGTTTTCCTGGAAACCTGTCTCTGCTAGCCATCACCCTCCCCGCAAGTCTCCCTCTGATTGCCAGACCATGCTTAGCAACCCTATATCAGGCTAACCTACTACGTTACAGGTTGTTAAGAGGATAAAATAGAAGCGAGGAGAACAATGCAAGCTACTTTGGGTCCCCATTTGGGAGGAAGGCAAGGTATAAATGAAGTAAACGAATAAGTAAGAAAATATATAACGAGACCTCTCTTTGTTTCCAGGGTTGGGAAGATAGTAGATAGAACCCTGAATTTGTGGTCCCCAGCTCCCTGCCACTCAAGCCTTTCTTTTTCTGCCCCATCAGCTGTTGCTTTCGCGCTGTCCCTGGCGTGAGTACCGCTCAGAGACCGGGAAACCCTATTACTACAATGCTCAGAGCAAGGAGTCACGCTGGACCCGGCCCCGTGAGCTTGACGATATTGAAGGTGAGGGTTCCTGGCAGTCAATGAGGGATGTGTGGGGCTCTGGGGTGTGGGTAAGCCCTGCCTCCCCTTAAAAATGAACCACGGCTCCTTTTGTTTCCCCAGCGCTGATCAAAGAAGAGGAAGAGGATTCAGAGTAAGTCCCTTTGGACGAAGGGGGGGAAGCAAAGTGTGTGCAGGCTTGACACAGACATTGCCAAGTGGAAATAAGACTGGAACGGAAATGGAAAGTTACTTCCTTTGGTTCCAGGTTCAGCTAGACATGGGAGCAATTTTCTTTTGAAGGCTCTGTGTATTGTCCTACTTGTGGGATTGCTGAGAGCAGCATCCTGGAAGCTTTTTTGTGCTTTGAAAGATACTTCCTAAGTTTTAAAAAAAGAGAGAGAGAACCAAGCTGCCAGCTCTCAAGATTATGTTAAGAAACCTGAAATTATCCCATGGCTAATTGGAGCGAACCAGGACTTTGGGTGGTCGAAGGCTGAGACTTCTCTACGTAGCTCCTGACCATATTTAAATATACAAATCTCCCTTCTACTGAGTCAGAGCATTAGTCTGTCTAGCTCAGTATTGTCTATTCTTTCTGGTTATGGCTGTCCACGGTCACGTGCAGAGGTCTTCCCTAACGCTTGCTACTTGAGAACCTTTTTGCTTGGAGATGCCAGGAATTGAAGGTGGGACTTTCTGGGTACATAGCCTTCCCTGGGCTGATAAACTGTAGCTATAGCAGAAATTTTGAAGCCATGGAAATAAATAAACATAGAAATCAGGGCTTTTTTTCAGCTGGAACATGATGGAACGGAGTTCTGGGACATCTTGAAAATGGTCACATGTCTGGTGGCCCCGCCCCCTGATCTCCAGACAGAGGGGAGTTGAGATTGCCCTCGGTGCCACTCAGTGGCACGGAGGGCAATCTAAACTCCCCTCTGTCTGGAGATCAGGGGGCAGGGCCACCGGCCATGTGACCATTTCCGCCGAGGGCAATTTAAACTTTAAAAAGCATCTACCTCAATCTAAAAGAGAAAATATTTCATAGGACGCTTTATTTTAGCGCTCTTCAAAATTTCCCAATTTTTTCATCTCAAAAATTGAAAAAAGTCCTCTGGAGAAATTTTTCCCTGGATTTTTCTGGTTCATCTCTAGTTATAGCTCCTCCTGGTGCTTCCTTTATAGGCACAAGCTTCTTTTTCTTGGGATTTCCCCCTTCCTTGATGAAAAAAAGCTTCCAAACACGGGAGGAGAATTAAAGTGGGCCCACTTTCTTAGTTTATGCGGATGACAACATCATTCTTTTCGTGTGTGCTTGTGGGTTTCTTCCCTGGTGTGAAGTCCTCAAGGCTCTCTTATCTCTATCCAGGAGGCTGCAGCCACCTGAGGCCCCTTTGTCAGGCCCTGCCAGTCCAAGCCCATCTTCTGCTGCCACATCAGACACGGAAGGTACCGGCGGTGTCGAAGGACAGGAGATGCCGGGCACCGAGGGGCTTCCTCCTGTGGCCGAGGAAGAAGTCATAAGCAGGTGACAGGAGGAGGGGACAAGGATGGTGTAGATTTAAGTCCTGGGCTCTCAAAACATGACTCAGTATCCCCCCCTGCAGGGATCATAACACAGAGGGAGAGGAGGTAGAAGTAACCCTGGGGGCTGTGTGTTATTGCTAGAAGGCAAGCATAACATGGTGTCCCCCCACTCCCCACATTGTTTGCCAATGATACTCACCCAGTGGTTTAGGAGCCACATGTGGCTCTTTGTCATGTCAATCCCAGCTCTTCTGAGCACTGTTGCCCAATGTGGCGCTTGCCCCATGTTTCAGGAGAGGGGGCAAGGCCCTTGCCCAGTGGGGCTTCTGTTTAGCAGGTGTTTCCCATCTTGAAACAGCTGCTGCTGGAGGAACAGGCAAGCTGTGAGCCTCCCTTCCAAAGGTGAAAGTTAATGTAGTTCTTTTGGTTGATTGTAAGTACAAATGTGGCCCATTCCAAGCTGCTCTGAACAGGAATTATGTAAGGAGTAATCGGAGGAAGGAGACTGGTTTGTTGCTGTCCCTCGGGGGATGCTGCTTCCACACCGGGGAAGTTTCCACGCCGAGGAAGGGCTTAGCTTTAGCAAGACATACTCCTGTGCCTGAGAACAGACACAAACTTACGCTCTGATAGTTTGCATGGAGTTCCAGGCTGCTCCCGAAGACAGAACAAATTCAGAAGAGTAAATTTGAGAGAGACTCGCTTGGTCACCAGCGTGTCCTGCACAGGGGCTTTGAGCCCGTGGCAGCAGTTGTAGCCTGGATTCTCCAGGAGGCTCTTTGAGCACTGTGGGGGTTGTGGAGATGCTGGCAAAATGCACAGGTCTTGCACTCACAGCTGTGATGGCACTGTGATTTTTACCCACGGTCAATCCCACATGCTTGTTTTTCGCGGGCCAGTTGCGATCCTGGACGGAGAGACGAGGAAGATCGAGGCGCCAGCAATGCCTGGAGCAGCAAGGAAGAAGCCAAACAAGCTTTTAAGGAGCTGCTCAAAGACAAGGTACGGAGGGGTTGGGGGGGCAGGAAGGAAAGCCTGGTGAAGGATCTTTGATTCCTGCCAATAATGTGGGTCAATTTTTGCAAACGCTAGAGAACGGGGTGGTAAAGCTTTTCCTGGAATCACTTTGGGTTTCAAGATGGTGACATGAACGCTCTCCTTTTTAAAAAAGCAAAAAACGAAAAACCTCTCCCTGCACATAGAAAAATGGCACATCGGAGAGAAGTGACCAAATCCCAGCTGGCTGTTAATACGGTGTTCATCTGTAGCAGTAGACTAAAACACAGTAATGACAGCTATTCCTGTTTCATAAATTTTCTCAGTATTTAAAGTGCTCCTGGACTTCTGTTTGTTTTTGCTGTCAAGTTAGTTTCTACATGCACAGGTTTTTGTGGAGAAGCAAATATAGCCTGAAATGGTAAGAATTTTACCACTTAGTTCTGCTAATTGTATGAATGAGCTCTGAGGCTGGAGCACCAGGGGCATTTGTGCCAGTGTTAGAGGGGAGAGCATCCTAATTGAATGCTGCTGTTTTTTTGGTTCCAGGGCGTCCCAGCAAGTGCTTCGTGGGAGCAGGCCATGAAACTCATTAGTAATGACCCACGATTCAGGTACGGTCCTTTCCTGATGCATGTGGTACCATCCTTGCCCTGCCTTGTCATGGTAGCCCCAATTAGTAGCAATCACAGTTTCTAACAGCGCAGTCTGAAGCTGTTACATCTCCCAAGTCACTGACTTTAAGGGACTTAGAAGGGTGAGCTCTGCATTGGAAGGGCCAGACTAGATGTGCTCCTTTTTAAAGAGATGGTGTGTCCAGGTTTCCCAAATCCCAAATCCCACTTTGCTAATGACTGGCTGCAGGAAACGTTTGTTAAAAAATAAAGGAGAACCCGTTTGGCCTTGGAATGCCACTGCGGGAGGAGGCAGGGCTCCCTTTGTTTTTCCATGCTGAGACAGCGCTGGGGAAGGGAATTATTTCCCTGTTTTTACTGCTCCATGTGCAAAGAATGATCTCTGCGTAGCATTAAAAAGCAGGACTTAACACCCCCCCCCTCACACACCATTTCATCATGGGAAAAAGATGGGGGGGGGGAGGAAAGGCAGGAGCCCTTCCTTTTATTTTTATTTATATTTCAATTTATATACCGCCCATCCCAGGGGCTCTGGGCGGTGAACAGTTTAAAATCGATAAAAACAAGAAAACAACAATACTAAAATCAATATACAAAACAATAATGAAATAAATTAACCAAGTGCAATGGTGGGGAGAACCCTCCCCCACCCCAAAGGTGGGAGGCCGACAGGGCACCGCCCCCTTCAACCACCGAACGCCTGGTGGAACAGCTCTGTCTTACAGGCCCGGCGGAACGATAAAATGTCCCGCTGGGCCCGGGTCTCCATTGACAGAGCGTTCCACTAGGCTGGGGCCAGGACTGAAAAGGCCCTGACCCTGGTTGAAGCGAGGCGGGCTTCCTTAGGGCCGGGGACCACCAGTAAACATTTACCCACTGATCGAAGTGGTCTCCGGGGAACATACAGGGAGAGGCGGTCCCGAAGATATGCCGGTCCCAACCGGCATATCTTCCTCCTCCAGCAATAATATTCCAAGCAGAAACGAGCATTCCCTTTTCAACAAGCATTCCCTGCAGCGGCTGTGTGGCTGCCGGGAAACAGAGCTGGGGTTTCTGGACCCAGGTTTTGTAAACAGAGCGCATCTAGTTTGGCCCCAAGTCCTTGCAGTGCTGGAAATAGTTGATCTGTTTGCTGCCTGCTCTTTCTTGTTCCATGCCGAGGGCACAAACCCTTGAGCATCACCCGCGACCCTCTGCTCTGCACCCAGTGCCTTGCCCAAGCTGAGTGAGAAGAAGCAGGCTTTCAATGCCTACAAGGCCCAGCGGGACAAGGAGGAGAAGGAAGAGGCCCGGCTCCGGGCAAAGGAGGCCAAAGAAGAGCTGCAGCGCTTCTTGGAACAGCATAGCAAAATGAGCTCCACCACCCGCTACAGGTAGAGAGTGCCATGCTCACAGCTGGCTTGGGTGTGAGAAATCTTGAAGGCTTGGTGTTCTGTCCTGACAGCCTTGCTAATTTGTGGTTTACGAATTAAATCTCCATAAGGGCAAACTGGAACTGTTTCGGCAACAGAATTAGGAAGACTTGATTTGTGGTCACCACGTGGCATTTCTCAACACATCCTTGCAGATTTTTTGTAACTCTGAGCCCGACTGATGGGGAGGGTGGTCTAGAAATATAATAAATAATAATAATAATGATAATGATAATAATAAATAACTCATTTTTAGTTGTATCCTATACATTTTCGTAACTTTTTAATAAACTGAGTTTTATAGCTTCACACTTGAGATAGTTTGCTTGTTGAAAGGTTGTGTAGCTTCATGACCAAAGCTGGAAGTTCTGAGTCTGAATATCATTTAGGCCATGAACTCCCACTGGGTGGCCATTAAAAAAATCCCTCTTTATGCCACCCCCACATCTGTAATATGGGTATAATAATACTAATACCCATCTACTTTATAAGGTTGTCATATGATAGCATTTGTACAGCATTTCCAAGGGAGCAGAGAGCTTCACACGTGTTAAACATTTATTATTATTCAATGAGCCGTAGATCTTTGTTTCTTAAACATTTTTAAATTCCACTTTACCATGTTGGTGTATTGTAAGAAAGTGATAGAATTTAATTGAATGAATGTATGCTATTTAATCACGTCTTGAAAATGACATGTTAGAAGCAATAGAAAAAACTGATTTGGTTTTTTAAAATTTTTTTTTTTAATTTTTTAAAAAAAATTTATTAACAGACAAAACAACAGAACAATATGTCAATGAACTAACTGACTTGGTTTTCATAGTTGTGCATGTGCTAGAGGGGTCGCATCAGGGCTTTTTTTCAGCGGGAATGCGGTGGAACAGAGATCTGGCACCTCTTAAAAATGGTCACATGGCCGGTGGCCCCACCCCCTGATCTCCAGACAGGGGATTTTAGATTGCCCTCTGCGCGCAGAGGGCCATCTAAATTCCTCTGTCTGGAAATCAGGGGGCGGGGCCACTGGCCATGTGACCATTTTCACCTAGGGCAATTTAAAATTTAACAAACTCCCCCCCCCTGTTCCAGCTGACCCAAAGTGACGTCGTTGTGGGGTCTTGAGTTCCACCACTGAGTTCCACCACCTCTTTTCCCAGGGAAAAAAGCCCTGGGTTACATCTGTGTGCTCTTCTTGTCCTCCTGCCAGCAATCTCTTGTTGACCTCACTTCAGCAGCAGTATTTGCTCTCCCCCTAAACTGTATGTTTCATTTTTGTCTCCCCCCCCAAAAAAAAACCCCAGGAAAGCAGAGCAGATGTTCGGGGAGCTGGAAGTGTGGGCAATGGTGCCAGAGCGTGATCGCAAAGAGATCTACGACGACGTTCTTTTTTTCCTGGCAAAGAAGGAGAAGGTAAATGTGAGCCAGGGAAAGCGTGGGGTAATTTACAACCAGGATTGGATTTCCCAGCATCCCCCTTGCCACTCCAATACTTATAACTCACTAGCCACCCCACGCCCCTTCCAGAGGTTGGGGATAGGAACCCAGGAGTCCTGCACTGCTGGGATGGGAGCTGGCCCCAACGCTGTCCCCTGCCACCCACCCAGGAGCATGCCAAGCAGCTGCGCAAGAGGAATATCCAAGCTCTGAAGAGCATCCTGGACAGCATGAGCCGCGTCAGCTTCCAGACCACCTGGTCCGAGGCCCAGCAGTACCTGATGGACAACCCCAGCTTTGCCGAGGATGAGGACCTGCAAAGTGAGGCGCCTCCCACCTCCCCGTTGCCCCAGCTCCCTCCCTCGCCTTCCCACACCTGCAACCACTCCCCTGCCCCCGTCACAGTTTGGGAGCGGAAGGGTCCCAGCGGAAGTTCCGTGCGCAAATGGATCTGCTCGTGTTTCTCTGATGCTCAGGGTTCTGTACTTGTTCGGTGGTCGTGATTTTTGATGCCGTGGCCCAAAGAATCTCTGACTGAATTTTCCTTTGAATTTTTAAAAATGATGTTCCTCGTCCTTCGGGACGCAAAGATGGTGTGTGGGCAATGCCTGGTGAAATTTCAGAAGCCGACGGGGGTGGGGGCCAAGCCGGGTGGGGGCCGAGCCGGGATTTCAGGGGCCAAGGAGTTGGGTTTCAGTTCCTGTCCAATTCTTTCCCCTTCCCCTCCCGAATCCCATGACAAGCAGGCTGTCTCGTGCGGCCTTTTTGAAGGTTTGCATCACTTACCGCAGATCGCAGGATTCAACCGTTTGGTGCAGAATTTTCTTGCAGCACGGTGCGTCCACACTTCACAGCCTTGCTAAGACATAGCCAATGCTGGTAACTGTCCCCCGTCTCCTTCTCCTGCTACACTTGATCATTTCTATAAGCATTTTTAATTTGCAGTGAGCTCTCTGTGGTCCTTTATTGTGTCTGCCCTCATAACATCCCTGTGAGGTAGGTCATTATTACCCCCATTTTCCACATGGGGAACTGAGGCAGAGAGAACATGATTTGCCCAAGGGACCGTAGCGGAGGTGGAATGGGTCTCTTGGATTATGTGGACACATGCAGCTGGGGAAAACGGGGTAGCATCTATGCCTACACTGTCACAGTTTGGGTGGGATCCTACCACACAGGCAAGTATGCAGTTTCTGGAGGGTGTGTGTGCATGTATATGTGTATAGGGGGACTGTTTGATCCCTGGATGTTTTGGAATGAGGGTGTCACTGTCACATATTCCGGAATACCTGTCCTAGTCACAATATACAACCCTAGAGCTTTCCCCCATGCCACATTTCAGCTGGCACAGAACCCCATTGCAACCTCCCCACGTACAGGATAACTTGTCCCCTCTCACATAGGCAACTGCAAACAGCCCAGTTGTTATCACCAGAGCTGATAATTCTCCAATTCTGTTACTGCCTTGCATAAGAACAGAAACTGGTATTGAAATTTTTTTTGCTTTCACTTTAAAAAATGCTCCTAGTCTTTAAGGCTTGGGAGATTAAAGAATGTCAGCAGCGCTGGGTGAAAGCCCAACCATCCGAGGAAGAGCCCGGCTAGAATTCCAGGGATTAGCAGAGAGGGCTTCAGTTCCCTGTGCAGGTGTTTGCCTGCCTTCTCCCCCCAATACTAGAAACCGCAAGAAGTTTTTGGAAAATAAAGCCCATTCAGTTGATATTTTAAAACTGTACTCAGTTTGCTTACCATAGAATGCTTTTCTCTACCTAGACCATTTTGATTTGCTTCTGAGTAGACCAGTCATCAAAAATTAGTTCTTGGACCTAAGAGACAGGGAGAACACTGCGGAAGTCCCAGAATTTCTCCCGTCTCTCCCTAGCCAGAGCCCACACCACTCCCAGCCACGAGAGCACTCCTGTCCTATTTGCCTGTCCAAAGCAGTCTGAATGCTCCCTGTGCCCTGCTCGTTTTCACCACCTAGCTCAACCTGGACACCTCTGCCTCTTTTAGACATGGACAAGGAGGATGCCTTGATATGCTTCGAGGAACACATCCGGACTCTGGAGCGGGAGGAGGAGGAAGAGCGGGAGCATGGCCGTCTGCGAGAGAGACGCCAGCAGCGCAGGAACAGGGAGGCCTTTCAGGTATAGGCAGCCGCAGCCTTTGAGCTGGGAGGGCAGCCTGAGCCACTGCCCTGGAAGCCTTGTGAACACTACAGGGCTTTTTTTCAGGGGGAACGCGGGGGAACGGAGTTCCGGAACCTCTTGAATATGGTCACATGGCCGGTGGCCCCGCCCCCTGATCTCCAGACAGAGGGGGGTCGAGATTGCCCTCCGCGCCGCTTAGCTTAGCGGCACGGAGGGCAATCTCAACTCCCCTCTGTCTGGAGATCAGGGGGCGGGGCCACCAGCCATGTGACTATTTCTCTGAGGGCAACCCACTGAGTTCCACCACCTCTTTTCCCAGAAAAAAAGCCCTGGAACGCTATATACATAACCTCAACTACGCTGCATGGTGTTTTATTTATCTCCACTTGCTCTACTTGTTTATCCCCATCAGGTGGAGCTAAATGAGTCACAGATCACCAGGTGACGACAGCTACTTGGTAACCGCTTATCTAGTGAAGGCAGAGCTGGGTTTTGCAAAGGAACATTTCTGGCCAGCAGTTGTCTCTGGGGAGGATGTAGGAAGCTGTAATTCTGGGCGCCTATAGAGAAAGCAAATTAGAATGTGGTACTCAGCAAATGTCTCAGCTTCCCATGAATAGTAAAGAGTCCAGTAGCACCTTTAAGACGAACCAACTTTATTGTAGCATACGCTTTTGAGAGCCACAGCTCTCTTCATCAGATGCAGAAGAGAGCTGTGGCTCTCGAAAGCTTATGCTACAATAAAGTCGGTTAGTCTTAAAGGTGCTACTGGACTCTACTATTTTGCTACTACAGACTAACACGGCTAACTCCTCTGGATCTTCCCAAGAATGTCAGTTTTAATTTTTTTCCTGTAAATAAACCAACAAGTGTCTAGTCCAGATGGAGGCAAACATCTGATATGATGACATATCAAAACTTATCTAGAAAACTTTGCGGGAAAGGGACCTTAAAATAGACCTTCACCCCAATATGAAGTGCATTGGGATGGTGTGCAGGGGAGGGGAGGCTTAGGACCTTCTTACGGGCATGTGGACCCCTTGGCCGGGCCCAGGAATGGGGGAGGGGCTGACTCCCCGATCTCTCTCGCTCTATCGTAGAATAACCAGGCTGCTTCTTGCTCAGGCCTTCTTGGACGAGCTTCATGAAAGTGGCCGCCTGCACTCCATGTCCACCTGGATGGAGCTGTACCCCTCGCTCAGCACTGACAGACGCTTTGCCAACATGTTGGGTCAGCCTGGTAAGCAGCTGGTGGGCAGGAGCCTCTTTCCCTCGTTCCCTTCTCTCGGCACTCTCTCTCTCTCTTTAAGAAAAAGTCAGAATTTATCACATGATCTCCCTTCTTAGGGAAACACAATGAGGCTGCAAAAAGAGGTCAGAAAACCCAATATGGTGTGAATACCAGTTGGAGGAGAGGGCAAAGCCAAAGTATACTTCCTGGCACTGATAGGTTGAACTGGTGTGATGTAATGGAATGTTCCAACCATTCAGGGAGCGAAACTGTCAGATCTGCAAGACATTTGCAGTCCAGCTTCTTTGGCTGGGCTGATAAACTTCCACAAATTCGATGGATGGCAGGAACTGCATGGGACAGACAAAGGTTTGGGAAGTGCCTGTTGCAGAATATAGGGACAGAAAAGGCAGAGCGTAAAGGCATACAGAGAGTAGCATACACAAACCCAAGGGAAGGGCAGTTTGAAGGGAGAGGGGCTAAAGGCAAGGCTTGGGGGCTGTAGATAAGTCCAGGGCTGCCTGAGAGGGCTCGTCTGCCTTTAGGATTGTGTAGCAGGTGGAATCCAGTCTGCAGCGGGCTCTGTTTTCCATGTCACCGAGCCAGTCAGCTGACCTCGGTGGGCAGCAAGGATGAAATGAAGGGGATATAGTACAGAACATGCGCTATTGATATGAACTATCTAGCCAGCAGTCAAGGTGCAGGATTTTAGTCTTGTGCTGCACTAAATCAGAAAAAGTTTTTGAGGTGCTGAATTCTTCCCAACCAGGAGGTATAGCGTGGTTCATTGACCCATGGTGGACACTGTTGCTTGAATCACAGAACTGTGGCAAGGGGATGCTACCCCATCCACCCATCTACAGCTTTTAGACTCTGCTGCTTCCCAAAGTCCACCTCACCTTGTTTCATGGTGGAGCCAGTCGCTGGGCAAATGCAGGAAGGATTGCAAAACAGTCTGAGGAATGAAAATGCTGTATAAAATAACGAAAGAAGGGATGGCCCTAAGACGAGCCCTACTGGTCCCTCTAGTCCAGCATGCTCTCTCATGCAGAGGCCAACCAATTACCCTGAAGAGCCCAGAGACAGGGCATGGAGGCTGAGGCCTTGCCCTGAATCTTCCTTCTGGCGCTGATATTCAGAGGTTAACTGCCTCTGAATGTGGAGATTCTCTTCAGTAGACACTGATGGACTGATCCTCCACGGACCTAACCCCATTTTTAAGGCCGTCTAAGCTCACCAGCAGTGACTCCCACCATGTAGTTAATCACTGAGTGAAGAAATGGTTCCTTTTACCTGTCTTGAATCTGCAGCCCATAAACTTCATTAGGTGCCCCCCCCGCCCCGCTGCAAGTTGTAGTATTATGGGAGAGGGCGGGGGGAAGCTCTTCCCATTCACTTTCCTCCTCACATGCACAATTGTATAAACCTCTTGCATGTCCCCCCCTTAGTCATCTTTCTCCTTCTGAGAAGCCCCAGGCTCGTTCCGCCCTTCCACCTAGAGAAGTTCTTCCGTCCCCATAATCATCAGGTCCCGTGGCTGTAGCCAGGAGTTTCTGAGCACTGGGACTCCTGGGGGGTCTGTAACTTATGCACAAGAAGGTCCCAGTCCAATCCTCAGAGTTTCCAGTTAAAGCATCTTAGAAAGTAGGGCTCGGAAAGACCTGGGCCTGGGGCTGTGGAGCCTGAACAGACAGCCCTAGTGTTATGTGCCCATCACTAGGATAGGCAGATTGTTGCCCTTCCTCAGCATAAGGCAGCTCCTTATACCTTATTTCAGTGGTTTTCAAACCTCCTGTCTTGAGGGGACATTTTCTGCACTGTGAGTTGTTTGCTTAGCAGCCCCTAGTGCTGACCGCTGAAGCCCTGCGCCAGTGGCCTGTCCCAACATTGGCTCGCCACATGGGGGGGGGGAGGGTGGCCTCAAGTGTGCCGGCCCTTTCCCCCTGCCTCCACGGCGTCACTGGGTTGTCAGTGCAGTGTGAAGATGTGGCGAAAGGGCCCCTGCAGGATTAAATGGGAAAAGTTGTTACTTAACTTGAATTATTTGTTTTGGTTGGCCATGCTGCTCGGTTCCTTTAAATTTGTGTTGTAGGCAGGGCTCATTTCGAGGGGGAACGTGCAGGAACGCAGTTCCGGCAGTTCCCCAAAGAGGTCACATGTCAGGTGGTCCCGCCCACCTGACTCTCGGCCATTTTGGGCCCGTTTTGGCCTGGATTGGGCCTCTGACGTGTGGTGGATCACTCTCCCACTCAGCAGTGGCCCGATCCTGACCATTTTGAGCCCCTTTTTGGCCATTTTCAGCCCCTTTTTGCCATTTTGGGCCCAATTTTGGCCCTGAATGGCCAGGATTGGGTCCAAAACAGCCAGGATAGGTGATGCCAGGGGGTGTGGCATATGCAAATCAGTCATGCTAATGACACATTTCCGGTGATGGCAAGGGGCGTGGCATATGCTAATGAGTTATGCTAATGAATTCCTCCAGCTCTTTTTCTACGAAATGACCCCTGGTTGTAGGGTTTTCCCCACCACTGGTTTTCTTTAAATTCTGATTACTATTGCTATACTTTATGGCTGCCAAGTTGCTTGCTTGAGATGGCATGTTCTTCATTTTTAAATTGTGATTTCTGATGTAAGTCTTTGTAATTTACTTAAATTAGATTTACATTATTTTACTGTTTTGTCATATGAATTATTTCTTGTAGCGTAGCCAAGAAGAAGGATTACAGAAATGGGACAGAAATACTAGCGCCCCCGTTGCAGTTACTCCTTCAACAACCATGTTGGATTGATGGACATTTCCATATATTTTGTTCTCATTAGCATTTTTGCATTTTCAAAAATGTCCAACAATTTTGTAAAATTACTTTGAATTTTTGTAACTCAAGGCACTGTCACTTTGTATTTATCGCATTGGTCACTTTGTACCATTTATATGGCACTTTGCACATCGTAATGCCGATTGATACTTGTACATGACCTCATTGTTATTCTTGGTGACTTTCTGCAGCCCTTGAGTTATTGTTCGGCCGTCTATTGTGTGTCTAATGTATTACATAATTTGAAATTATTTTCACTTTAGTGGCCTTAAGGTTCTCTATACTCCTGTGGTCTAGTTAGTTTTTCTCGGCGCTTTGCTTTTTCCTTCTGTGATTTATTTCCGTGATTCCCTCCCTGTGATCAGCAGCATTGCTTGGAGAGCACTGCTGATCCTGGAAAGGGGACGCTTTGTGCATTGGTGCCGTGGAGATGAATGGATGGTTGTGAAGAGTGAAGAGGCAGGGGGCAGGGCCAGGGCACTTGTGCCTGCTCTTCCTCCCCACCGGATGGGTCATCTGCATAGGGCTTGAATATTTGCATTGCAGAGGATGCTGAAGTATCTCAGTGGATACAGAGTGCTGCCGTAACTTTCTCCGTCACTTGAGCTGAGTAGCGCTTTCTGAATACGCCTCTGCTCCTGCACACTGCCAGGGAAGATTAGTAAAAGCTTCTCTGCTCCTTACTCATCTTACTGAAGACCCCCCCACCCCCGCCGAGAAGCTGCGAAGCAAAGCTGAGCTCTCTTGGAATGTAGTTGCTTAGGATGAGCTCTAACGCCTCTGATCTTCTGCCCCCTGCAGGTTCTACTCCTCTAGACCTGTTTAAATTCTATGTGGAAGACCTCAAGGCACGCTTCCATGACGAAAAGAAGATCATCAAGGATATTCTCAAGGTACAGCCAGCGTGGCATTGGGGAGGATGGAACCCACGTGCCCTTCGAAAGCCCAGAGGTCCAATAAAGCCACTGCATGATTCCATTGTTGCTTGGTTCTTTTCTTGGGCTCTGCTTCCAGAATCTTTTTTTCTTAGCACTGGGTCTGTGGCCTCATTGGACCTTTTTTTTTTCCAGGCACAAAATCTCCCATATTTCAATACATTGTCACTTTTACTTTTTGGGCTGAATGTTAAACAAAGAGGAGGGAGAAAAAGATGTGGCTGTTTGTATATAGAAAAAGTTTCCGTTACAGGATGGAACGGAGGAGGTGGTAGGCAGTCTGTGTTAGGTCAGACTCTGATAGTTGCAAGGAAGAGGTTAGGCACCAAGGGAGACTGGGCAAAGGTGTGACCACTCTCCCTCTGAAAAGCCAGCGGTGATTCTGATTTGTCTCCAGCACTAATTGGAACCCACAGGTCCCTTATAAGGCAGAGAGCGTAAGTTTTTTAAAAAAGCTTTAATCTTTATTTTATTAAAGCTGGAGATCAAGTTGAGCAGTATATTAGGTAAGGAGTCAATAGTTAAAAACTGGGATATTATCTAGTGGTTTGGAGGGCATATGTAAGTTTCCTGTGTGGTATTGGACACAGAATGCAGCTTTCTAAGAATCTCTTTTTGATTTTTTAAAAAAGTTTTTACCCTTCATGACTGTGAAGATAGATTTCTTGTACAGAGTTATTCTAGTTTAAGCCCTTTGAAATCAATGGGTGTACATCAGTGGGTAATTAGTTGTAGATTTTCCGGGCTGGGAAAATCTACAACAACTAACGTTCGCCGGCCATGAAAGCCTTCAACAATATATCAGCGGGTAATACTTGCTAAAATGTCAGAGACCAGAGTGGGTGCAAGCAAGATTTTCAGTGGCCAGAAGAGATCGTGCTTCAGCACCTGAAGCTAATAAACCAAATGAAGTATTCAAAAATATGCATATTTATCTACCTTTTAAAAATTGTTTTCAAGGCAGCATCCAATCTGTGAAAAGGGAGCTGAGGCATTTTGTACAAATAAATACCATGACTTGTATCTTAGCATGCACCGGTTTTTAAAATTCAGCTTTTCTCGACACAGCATTTTTATTTCTTTTTAGCACTGAGTGCCCTTAGGCAGCCTTCTGTAGATGTCTGGCTAGGGACTCAGAGCTATGCCAGATATAAGTGTGCCACTGCTGGAAGTCTCCGTTTTCATTTCTAAGTTTTGGGCATAAACAGCTCAGATAGTTTCTTTAAAGTTTAAATCCCTCCCGGAACACATGAGGGCTAGAAATCTCAACAAAACGAAAGCTAAATGCTGAAGATTCCTTAAGAGACTGTCCTTTGTGAATTGCTCTAAATGTGCTCGTGCAACCTTACAGAAGCCTAATTTGCATATTTGTCTACCCAGCCAGTTTGGTGTAGTGGTTAAGAGCGCAGGACTCTAATCTGGAGAACTGGGTTTGATTCCCCACTCCTCCACTTGAAGCCAGCTGGGTGACCTTGGGCTAGTCACGGCTCTCTGGAGCTCTCTCAGCGCCACCCACCTCACAGGTTGTTTTGTTGTGGGAATAATAATGACATAACTTTGTAAACCGCTCTGAGTGGGCATTAAGTTGTCCTGAAGGGCGGCATATAAATCGAATGTTATTATTATAATTCCATCTCTGGAGTGAGTGCCTGCTTTTTACATGTTTTTGCACAGTTCTGAAGGAAATAATGGAATTCTGGGGAGGAATTTCTAATTCTCTTTCTCCCCCCGCCCCTCTTTTCCTCATTTGGCAGGACCGGAGCTTCAGCGTGGAAATAAATACAACCTTTGAAGATTTTGCCCATGTCATCAGCTTTGACAAGCGTGCTGCCACCCTCGATGCCGGCAACATTAAGCTGACTTTCAACAGCGTGAGTGACCCTGAGCGGATCTGTAGGGAGGGTGGTGGAACCAGGCACAAGATATAGTTTCTGCTCCAGCAACTCTGCACCGGCTAGGATCCTCACACCCTACGAGGTCTCAGGGCCAAACAACACAAGACTTTTTAAACCAGTGTGTTTTTAATGAGACAGGTCCAAGTTCTCCAGTCCTGACTCATTTTCTCTGAAACCGTACAGCAGCCACTGGGAATGTCCATTGAAAACTCTGCAAGGGCCTGATTTAGCGGGGACTACATTGCTGCAAAAGGAAGAACTCCTTTCTTCCCTTCCATGCCATTTTCCCAAGCCATAACAGCCCCGGCTCTTTGGAGCATCACTTGTGTTCTTCAGGGGGTCAATCAAATGAAGCTGGAGTCTGGCTGACAAAGGAAGTACTCCTTCAGACAGCATGGGACAGTTGTTAAGTGGAACAGTTCTCCAATTATAGGGGGGCAGCTATTGTGACAGCTGCTGTTTCTAGAAAAGTTGGCTCAGAGGGCTGGGTTTGTGGATGTTGTTAAAGGCTCTTCCTCTCTTAGTAGTTCAAGCAATTGTAACCAATTTAGTTCAAGGAGCAATATATAAATTTAAGAACTGGGAGAGTTCACGTCTATGACAGTGTGACACCTTGTGACACTTGCATTTATGACAATAACAATGAACAAACTTGAAAAGACATCTTATTTGGAACAATAATTCAGCATATACAACAACAGTCAACATGTAACAATTCAGGCTTGCTGTATTTGAGCAAACCCGAGTCTCAATCTTTCTGACTTCCACCTAGCCAGTCTTTTGAAGATTCACCAACGGACATTACAGTTGTGCTGTGTGTTGGGATGTCTTCTGTTTGGGAAGTTTTGCTTCAGGATTCCCAAATTGGCTCAGCAATGCTGGGGGCCGATTCGGGAACCACGAATCTTTCCGAATCGGAAACTCAAAGTACACACCCCTGTATGGAACCACAAGGTGTGGGGATGGAGACTGACACATGTGAATTTTGCAAATGGATTAGATGGATGCACAGTCTG
Source organism: Eublepharis macularius (assembly GCF_028583425.1). NCBI lineage: Eukaryota > Metazoa > Chordata > Lepidosauria > Squamata > Eublepharidae > Eublepharis > Eublepharis macularius. The sequence goes on along the minus strand of NC_072793.1, from coordinate 12,517,155 downwards.
TTGACATCAGTCAGCATGAATGGAACCTCTGTGGACAGAGGCAGGTTTTAAATTAAGTTGTTTTGTATGCTGTTGGGAATAGAAGGGGGCCTCTATGGGGTAACTGTTCCTGAGCAGTTTCTGTGGAAAGATCAGTTAGAGGCACCTTGGCAAGATAACAGGCATGATCTACCATGATGCTTCTCTCCTGACCCTCAGCTGCTGGAGAAGGCCGAGGCACGGGAACGGGAGCGTGAGAAGGAAGAAACCCGTAAGTTGCGACGCAAGGAGGCGGCATTCAAAAGCATGTTGCGGCAAGCAGCTCCCCCTCTGGAACCGAACACTTCTTGGGACGAGGCAAGTTCTCCCACTTACAGGAGTCGTGTAAATGTGCTGCTGGTTTAGGAAGGCCGTATCCTGCATCCTGAGCCTCTTGCATCTCTGGATGATATAGCAGAAAGTGGCAGCTCATTGAGTAGGTCACATAAAAGATCCGAGCCCCACTGCTGAAGTGGAAGGAGGAAGAGGAGGTGGACATTGGGAAGTAGCAATGGGGCATTATACGGGCACACAGCTACTGAGTGGCTAGTGAAACCTGGCTCTCTGTGCCTGATTCAACTAGTCATTCGCTAGCTCTAGGCCTGCACAGTGCTGAAGCTGAGGTCACAGTAGTGCCGTTGCTGCCTCCTGACCCCTGGTAATAAAGGTGCCCCGTCCTCCTTCAGTGGCATAGGGGTGTTCCTTGCGATCCACCACAGGAGCTGCCACTGATAGCAGCTCAGTTAGAATGGCTGAACATATTAAGTTTGTGGCTCACTTTAGAGTATGGAACTTGGCTTGTAGGAAATCTCTTGTGAAAATATGTCATCACTATGTGTACAAATTGCCACAAATTTTGCATCCGTTGTTTCCCAGACTGCTGGTGGCTAGTGAGAGGCAGTGCTGTATAGCGGCTGATGTCACACTAGGCCCAGAGACACTTGTTTTCAAATCCTCACTCTGTCATGAAGCTTATTGGGAGACCTTGGCCCAATCACTCTCTCTTAGCCAGACCTACCTTGCAGGCAGGGCTTTTTTTCAGCTGGAACGCGGTGGAATGGAGTTCCGGCACCTCTTGAAAATGGTCACATGGCTGGTTGCCCCGCCCCCTGATCTCCAGACAGAGGGGGGTTTAGATTGCCCTCGGCGTGGAGGGCCATCTAAACCCCCCTCTGTCTGGAGATCAGGGGGCGGGGCCACCAGCCATGTGACCATTTTCTCCAAGGGCAACCCACTGAGTTCCACCACCTCTTTCCCCAGAAAAAAAGCCATGCTTGCAGGGCAGATAAAACGGAGATCAAGGCCACTTGATCCTGGAACATTTTGAGGCCAAAAAAATAAAACAGAATTGGAAACCAGCAGCTGTAGAGCTTGAAGAACACTCTCACCGCAGACTCAGAGTGACTTACAACATTCTCCCCTTCTCCATTTAATCATTAGTCATCTCTTGAAATGTTTATCATAAAATATTTGTTACTAATAATGTTATGATCACCAGGATAATGGCACGCCATTGTCAGTATAAATTTTGTATCACACCGGAAGCTCGGGTCCAGTAGCACCTTAAAGACCGACTAGATAACTGAAGAAGGGAGCTCTGGCTCTCGAAAGCTCAAACCTAGTTGGTCTTTAAGGTGCTACTGGACCGAATCCTGCTCTTCTACTACAGACCAACATGGCTACCCACCTGAAACACCTGCAGCTGTGCCTGTATTAGGAGAAGGTGTGATCCGTGTTTCTTCTATTCCTTGCCAGGTGCGAGAGCGGTTTGTCAATAACATAGCCTTTGAACAGGTCACCCTGGAATCAGAGCGGATCCGTCTCTTTCGTGAATTCCTGCAAGTACTGGAGGTGAGCAAGGGATTGCCCCTCTAAGAGAGCTGGAGTAATTGAGTCTCCGTGGGCTCCTGATCAACACTCTGCTAGAAATTCTGGGCGGGGGGGAGGCTACTGATACACTGCTGCAGTGGGATGGGGAGGAGGAAAGTAGAATGGGAGTGCTGTCCTCGGAAGTGCCCCTGCTGCTCTGCTGAGTTCCAGATTACCGCCCCCCCTCCCTTCTCTCCACAGACGGAGTGTCAGCACTTCCATGCCAAGGCTAAGAAGCACGCCAAGAAGCCCAAGAAACACCATCACAAACGCTCCGCTTCGGTGAGGTCTTGGGCCAGGGAGGTCAAAACCGGCAGGATGACACAAGTAGGGGGAGGATGGGTGACGTGAAAGACATTCTCTCAGCCTGTTAAAACTCTTGGGCCACATCAGTTCCATTGCAGGAGGAGCCCGTATGTGCAATAAAATAGCCTGTATGTGCAATAAAATAGCCTGTATATGCAGTGAAGCGGCCTGGCAGAGTGGATTGCATCTCTTCATACCATTGATTGGGGTCACATTTTTAATGCACTTCCAGGATCTATCCAGTCCAAATATATATCCAAAAATATATTTGGGTCCCCAGATAGTATTTGGGATTTTTCAGGATGCTGGTAAATGGATTCTGAAAAGTTCTGGGAATATTTGGAGCCAGCATTTTAATGCTCCCAGGACGGTTTTCCTTCAGTTTTTCAGTGTAGTCTGTGTCAGAGTCTTCTTGGCAGGTCTTGATACTGGCTTGTCAAGTTGGTTGGGTGTGGATTCTCTTGTCTGACCTTGACTCTGTTGGTCTTGTAACTGTGTGCCTTGTTTAAGTTTATTTGGCTTTGATTCTCTAGTTTGACATTGATTCTGTGTGCGCGCCACATTGGCCCAGTCCTGGACCATGATTCTGCTAGAATTCTCTGGTTTGATGTCGGTTCTGTTGGCCATGTTGGTTCTGTCTGCATTTGGAGGCTTTGAGGTAGTGGTTGCTCTTGTATGTTTGGTTATTGGCTTTTTGCCCAAGAGTAAGCATGGTATATTTTCCCCATGGGAAACAATGAAGACGTGTCGGATGGCTGGAGACCTTGTTCAGGGGCTCATAGAATCGCACCCCCTCATCCAATCTACTTGAAGCTTGGGAGAGGGCGTCTTTAGTGGACAGGCAGGACTAGGTCCCTGTGGTTTTGGTGTAATTTGCTTGTAAAACAGACACTCCAGGCCCCTAGAAAGTGTGGCCTCCCTAGGAAATAATAAGCCGGAAAAATTTTGGAATTCTGAAAAAAAATTGAATACCGAAATAGTATTGGGGGACCCAGAATAACTCAGAATGCTGGTATTTATGCCCTTCCTGAAATCCAAATATGAAAAATGCCATTTTTTTTTCAGGTGCATGTCCCTCCTGTCCGGCAGGGGAGATGACTGTTTTATGTGTTCTTTAGAAAAAAGGTGGAGCAATTTTTTATTTTTATTTATATTTAATTTATATTCCGCCCTCCCCACATCAGCAGGCTCAGGGCGGATCACAACCAAGTTTAAAAACATATTTCATCATATATACAATTTAAAATCATAAAACATCCTAATACATGGATTAAAATACATGTAAACATATTCACACACATACACACACATATGTATATGTGTATGTATGTATGTATGTATGTAAACACAGCAGCACATAATCCAGACGACCCCCTATTTAGCCATCTCCAGAGTATTTTGCCCAGGCTGGACTGAAAAAGCCCTGGCCCTGGTCGATGCCAGGCAGGCCTCCCTAGGGCCAGGAATCTTTAATAGATGCTTATCGCTAGAGCGAAGAGTCCTCTGGGGTTCATATGGGGAGAGGCGGTCCTGCAGATATGCTGGTCCCAGTCCGTATAGGGCTTTATAGGTTAGTACCAAAACCTTGAACCTGATTCGGTACTCCACCGGCAACCAGTGCAGCTGACGCAATACCGGCATTATATGCGCAGTATTTCTGCAACACACATGCAGTCTGGAGGGATGATAGCTGAACTCTGCATGATAAATGGCTACCTATATATTTATTGCACTCAAATAGGTGGTACTAAATAGCTTTAGTTATATACATTTGCAGGCTGGAGGATGAGTCCTGTTCTACTGAGGTTCTGAGATAGAAGGGAAATTAAAAGATTTGCCGTTCAAGCTGGCTCTCCAATCCCCAACCCCCCGGCCAGGAATGTCTGCTGAGTCCCTCTTTCTCCCCGTCAGGGCTCAGAGTCGGGTTCAGACCATCCGCACCGTGCAGCCAAGCGTAAGAAACGGAACCATTCTGAGTCAGCTGGATCGGGAGCGTCTTCCTCACCTGATTCAGGTAAGAGTCGAGTCGGATGCTAGGCAGCAGAGAGCAGGGATAAATGGCTAGTTCTCACAATGGAGGGGAATGCGCAGGAGCTGGTGGCGGTAGTGGGACTGGTGATATTTCGTAAAAGATTTGGAATTACGGATGAGCAGTGTAGTGGCCACGTTTACAGATGATAACAAATTATTCCGTATTGGTGAGGTCCGAGTTAGATTTTGAAGTGATACAGAAGGATCTCTCTAAATTGGGCAACATGGCAAATACAGTTCATTGTTGGTAAATGTAAGGTGATGCACAAAAACAAAAAAATTCCTAACATCAAATATTTGCTGATGGGGTCTGAACTAAGAGCCAAGCTGCAAGTGATGAATGACACTTGCCTGGCAAGTGAACAGACTCACGTGTATTCCTCCCTGTTCACTTGCCCTCCACTTGCGCTCCACTTGATCACGTAGTGATGACACTTGCCGTTCAAGTGTCATTACTTGTAGCTTGGCCCTCACATGTATTCCTACGTGATCAAGTGGAGGACAAGTGGAGGGCAAGTGAACAGGGAAGAATACACATGAGTCTGTTCACTTGCCAGGCAAGTGTCATTCATCACTTGTGGCTTGGCTCTAAGAGACGTAAAAGGAAAGAGATCTTAGGGATATACTGGATAGTTTGATGACCGTGTTGACTATGTTTGCTGCAGTAGTGAAAAAGGCAATTCCATGCTGGGATTATTAGGAAAGGGACTGAAAATAAAATAGCCGCTAGATCTATGGTGTGGCATTGTTTGGAATGCTGTGTGCAGTTCTCGTCACTCTTATCTTAAAAAAAGGACATTGCATAGCTGGAAAAAGTACAGAAGAGGGCAACCACGAGGAATAAGGGGTTGGAACACTTTTGCTATGAAGAAAGGCGGAAGAATCTGGGACTTTTCAGTTTAGAAAACAGGCAACTAAGGGGGGACTTGATAGAGGCTTATAAAATTATGCATGGGATGGAGGAAGAGGGTCAGAAGAGCTTTTTCTTCCTTTCCCTTTACACATAGGTTCAGGACAAACAAAAGGAAATACTTCTTTACTCAAAGAGTAATTTAATTTAATTGTGGAATTCAATGCCCGTGAATGCAGTGATCCAGGTATCAAAACAAAGAGAGTAACACGGGACAAACGCACAAAAGCAAACAAAAATATCTGCATAAACTTACTAACAACCGTGCAAATGCATCTATTAGCAGACTGTGATTGCTACTGCTATAAATGACATGCATGACTATGCTGATAGAAATTGTTATCAATGGAATTTTGTCTGTGCGTTCTTTGATAAAGACAGGGCTCATTTTGAGGGGGAACGCATAGGAACGCAGTTCTGGCAGTTTCCCAAAGACGTCACGTCAGGTGGCCCCGCCCACCTGACTCTCGGCCATTTTGTGCCCGTTTTGGCCTGGATTGGGGCCGAAATGGCCTGGATCGGGCCTCTGACAGGTGGTGGATCACTCTCCCACTCAGCAGCGGCCTGATCCTGACCATTATGTGTCCCTTTTCAGCCATTTTCAGCCCCCTTTTGACATTTTGGGCCCAATTTCGGCCCTGAACGGCCAAGATTGGGTCCAAAACAGCCAGAATAGGGGATGTCAGGGAGTGTGGCATATGCAGATCAGTTATACTAATGACACACTTCCAGTGATAGCAAGAGGTGTGGCATATGCTAATGAGTCATGCTAATGAGTTATGCTAATGAGTTCCTCCAGCTCTTTTTCTACGAAATGACCCCTAGATAAAGATATGGATTGAAACGGGACCAATAACGATCTAGACAACCCGTTAGAACAGAACTTCAACTAAAGAACAGAACTCCTACTAAGAAGATTATTTTTCGTTTAGGACTTTTCACAGTCACTTGAAATTGCCTCTGCCTGAGAGAGCATTTGGACTCTCCCACACTGTGGCCATTTTCACATGGCTTACTGGCCACGGAACATTGTGCCGAGCTCCCGGAACGACAGCATCTTCCTGGTGCGATTTTGCGCAAGAACCACCATTCTTGCTTGAAATTGCACCAGGAAGATGCTCTTGTTCCGGGAGCACGGCGCGATGTTCCATAGCCGGTAAGCCGTGTGAAAACGGCCTGTGTGGATATTGAGTGCTTTGACCCTTGTTTGTTGGATGCTATGTTGTATGCTTGCCTTATTGGTGCTAATGGATGCATTTGCACTTTAATATAAATGTGAATATATTAATGTTTACAGTAGCACTTAGCAGCAGCACTTTATGTATACCTGAATATAAGGTCCTTTAAATAGAGCACCTATATGAATGATTGCTTCAACTGTGGACTGAGAGTCACATTACTTGGCTTGCCTTCATTCTCTATGTAATAAATACATAAATATTTACTAAATTACTGTTTTGATAAAGTTCACTTTGTGCAAACTGTTGTTAGTGAATGTAGTGATGGCTACAAGCGTACATATCTTTAAGGCAGATTCATGAAGACACATTCATAGTAGTCTGTAAATGGCTACTAGCCACCACAATGAATGGGAGCCTCCATATTCAGAGACTTCTGAATACGAGTGCTCGGAGGCAGCATCACAGAATACCTTGGTATGCAGGGCTTTTTTTCAGGGGAACGCGGGGGAACGGAGTTCCGGAACCTCTTGAAAATGGTCACATGGCTGGTGGCCCCGCCTCCTGATCTCTAGACAGAGGGGAGTTGAGATTGCCCTCTGCGCCGCTCAGTGGCACGGAGGGCAATCTAAACGCCCCTCTGTCTGGAGATCAGGGGGTGCGGCCACCAGCCATGTGACCATTTTCTCTGAGGGCAACCCACTGAGTTCCACCACCTCTTTTCCCAGAAAAAAGCCCTGTTGGCATGTATACCCTGTTGTAGGTCCTCCAGAGCTGTATTAGCCACATTGTGAACCAGTGCGTTACTCTGATCCGGAAGGGTTCTTATTCTCTTAATTGTGGGGATGGAGGGCAGGAACAGTGAGGAATTTCTCACCTACTGCTCCACTATAACTGGCAATGTGTGCTTATGATGGAAAAAGATGGTTTGGCTCTTTGTGGCATATGCAAGATCCTTACACACCGGTTGGCTGGGTCTCTGCGGACCGGGTCTCTGTGCTTACATCAGTTTCCTCTTAAGTGAGGAAGGGCTGCCATGCCCTGAAGTGCGCAGGGTTCTCCCAGATCTCCACATTTGTCCAGTGAGGCCCATCCAGGATCCCGCATCCTGTCTCCTTCTGTGTCCACAGAGCACAGCACCAGGCGCTCCAAGAGACAGAAGAAGAAAAGCAAGAAAAAGAGGCATAAATCGGTGAGTCTGGGGAGAGGACAGTCTTAGGGAGTAGCTGAGGCCCAAACTAGACATTGTGACTTTTAATTGTTTGAGTCCTGGCCCAGTTACCTGGCTTGCATTCCCCACAATTACACGGGAGCCTTTTAAAGAGCTGGACCCGATTCTGCTTGGGGCCAAGGAGGAGGGGCTCCTGCCTCCCCCTGCACCATTTTCCCAACTCATAATGGCCCAGGAGGTGTTATTTTCCCCCATGTTGGAGCTTTGTGTACATTAGCGCATGTAATGCTCCCTGGGATTGTTTCAGCTGAGGAAAACAGCACATGGAGGGAGAAATCCCTCCTCCCTCATACCATAGCCCCAAGAAGAACGGGGCCTCTATGGTTCTGTGAGGAAGGCAGGGCTGAAAAGTCACAATTTTAATCCTTGCAAAAGCAGTCCAGATCCATAGTTGGCATAAATTGGTTCCAGGGCCTGATGTAAGAACTGGGCTGGATCTCAGAGCGGGACCACAAGTGACAAAAGGCACAGATTGGACACTTGTCAGCTTCCCTCAAGTTTTGGCGGGAAATGTAGGCAGCTTGGCGGAATGTTGGACAAGTGACAGTTGAAAAGTCCATTGGACAGCAGTCGGAGAGCCAAGCTGCAAGACCAGGATGCCTACATTTCCCATCAAAACTTGAGGGAAGCTGACAAGTATCCAACCTGTGTCAGGCATCACTTGTGGTCCCGCTCTCAGTCTGCCCTGGATGGGCGCATGCCTGCTCTCCCTCCCCACCATGTGTGCCAGTTTGAAATCTGTGGGGGACAGGTGGGACACGCCTGTAATCAAACATGTGTACATTAAGTAGATTTGCTTCTGCGTATTTATAGGAAGCGCAAAAGAAAGGTTTGAAGCTCTTTGTTCCCTTGACATTCTGCCACATCGGCTTCCTCCAAGTAGTGTGTGTGGTTCTTTCTTGCCATATTATCTTCTCAACAAACCTGAGAGGTGGCTTAGGGTGTGTGTGTATGCGCGCGTACACACACAGAGATTTGCGACTGTGTCTCGCTGATCCTAATCCAGCATGATAACCACTAAACCAGGCTGTAGCATTTTTGACTTTCTAGGTTGTGAGACTCTGGCCGACAAACCCCTTGAATTTTATGTTTGCAGCCTTTCAAGGCAGAGAAAATTCTGGGTATGGTGAATTCTGCACTCAGTATTAAATATTGTGCGTGTGTCAGAATGATTGTTGAATGCTCACAAGGAGTTAAGGCAGGTTCACACATGCGCGCTGTTCTCCTGATCTCTGATCACTGATTTCCTAGCTCTTGATCGCTGGTAGGAATGTGCGCTGAAATTTTTTTTTAGTATTTTTTGGATTCAGGTATCTGGAAGGCCATAAATATCAGCATTCCCAATATTTGGGTCTTCCCATACAGATTTTGTATTCAGATCTGAGTATTTTCAGGATTCCAAAATTATTTGGCTCCATTATTCCCTATGCGGGTATCTTTCTGATGTGTTGGAAGGGCTGTTTTTCATGCAAATTATACCAAAATTGCATGTCCTCTAAAGAACCCCCAAGTTTCAAGAGGAGTGGGTGAAGGAGTCCAGTTCAATGAGTCCCTGAACAAAGTGCTCACAGCTATTCCCCATTGTTTCCTATAAGGAAAAAAATCCAGCGCTCTCCCCAAGGCGTAGAAGCCTTAACCAAACACATAAGAATAACCACTGACCAAAAGCCTCGCAATTCCAAAAGAACCAACAAAGCCTAACAGAACCAATGTCAGACCAGAGAATTCCAGCAGAACAGAAGACAAAGACAGACCAGACCAGAGCAGCTAAAAGCATGCGCTCCAAAACACACCACCCTGAAACTGCTGCCGGGAGGCCAGTTTGTGGGCTATGAGAGAATCGCTGTGATTAGACAGACAGTTCAGCTCCCTCTAACATGCAAAGCTGTTCTCCGGTGACATCCTCCCTCTGTGCTCCAAGGCAGGTGTTTTGAGGTCCAGAGGCACTCTTGGTATGGAGTTTTGTGTGGCCAGAGGGCTGCAGTGTGTAAGTGACTAGGGGTGAGCGATTCAGGTTTCGGATTCGGGTAAAGTACCCAAATCAGACCCAATTCGCAATGATTCGGGATTCCCAAATCCCAAATTTGGAAACCCCAAACCAAAGCTTCCTGAAGCTATTCGTATTGCTTTGGGAAGCTTTGGGTCGAGGGGTTTAAATGCCCCTTTCCGTACAGCTTTGCAGCAGCACGGAAAGGGGCATTTAAACCCACGGATCAGCTGTTTGGCGGGGAGATCCCTGCCAAGCAGCTGATCTGGGGCGTCTCCGCAGCCCTGCGGTGGAGGAGGAGGCGATGCGGGCCACACAGGAGCTGGCTCCGCTCTTCCCCACCGCCCAGCTGGCCACTGCAGTGGCAGAGGAACTGGCTCCAGCCCTTCCTACCCTTTAAACGGCTGCCGCCGCGGCCAGTTGAGGGGCAGGAAGGGCCGGAGGAAGCATCTCTGGCCTTCTCTGCCACCCAGCTGGCTGCTGTGGTGGCGGAGGGGCCAGCTCTGGCCCTTCCTGCCCCTCAAATGGCTGCTGGAGGTGGAGGAGGCCCTTCCTGCCCCTCAAGTGGCTGCTGGAGGTGGAGGAGGCCCTTCCTGCCCCTCAAATGGCTGCTGGAGGTGGAGGAGGCCCTTCCTGCCCCTCAAATGGCTGCTGGAGGTGGAGGAGGCCCTTCCTGCCCCTCAAGTGGCTGCTGGAGGTGGAGGAGGCCCTTCCTGCCCCTCAAATGGCTGCTGGAGGTGGAGGAGGCCCTTCCTGCCCCTCAAGTGGCTGCTGGAGGTGGAGGAGGCCCTTCCTGCCCCTCAAATGGCTGCTGGGGTGGCCATTTGAGGGGCAGGAAGGGCCAGAGGAGGCAGCTCTGGCCTTCCCCACCGCCCAGCTGGTCTTCCTCTCTCCAGGCACTTGGGGTGGGGGTGGGGGTGGAAAGGAGGGGGGAGTAATTGGGGGGCTGGGGTTACCCTTGCTTCAGTACGCTCCAAATCTTTACGGAGCATACTGAAGCAATTTAAATAAATGTTACAGATCATTTTCCTGCTTCGGGTAATCCCGAAGCAGGAAAACCAATTTTTTTCCATGTGCACACCCCTATAAGTGACAGATATGGTGCCAGTTCACTTCTGTTCAGTCAGAGAATCATTGTGTCTCTTGGGGTGCTTAGTGGCAAGTTTGCCAAAGCCCAGGAGTGGCCTGGAGACCTCCCGAATTTCAATTGATCTCCAGACGGCAGGGATCAGTTCTCCTGGAAGAAAGGACTGCTTTGGAGGATAGATGCTAAGGCATTAGTTATTCTCAAACTCCTATAGCCCAAAGAGTCTGTATCTGTGGATCTCATACACTAGAGGATTTACCTCATTTTTTTTTTTTTTTGCCCTTTATATTCTGACCCCGATTTAAGTTTCTGGTGGGATTTTTATCTGGTCTAAGCTTATACACTGACGCAGAGAAAATCTCTTTTTGCTTTCTGATGCTGACGCGTACGTTTCATTATAGAGTTTCCCTTTTTGCCTTTGCTGCTACGAAGATAAGGATTAATGCAGCAAAGAAAGAGGGCGTCACCTGAACTTGCAGTTCACTTACTGATTTCTGTTTTTAATCAATGTCTAACGGAATTTTCCTCTATGTTTTAATAAATCTGTATTGTATACATAATTGTAGTTTACCTAACTTTTATCTAATGGGGATTTTGTAATTTTGTGACAGCCTATAGCTATACACAATAAACTCTGAACTTGAACTTGCTATGGCATTATTCCCCACTGAGGACCCTCCCCAGGGTAAATGTCCCTACTTGGAGTTGCCAATCCTATACACAGGGATTTTTTTCAGCAGGGATGCAGTGGAACAGGGGTGTTCCGGAACCTCTTAAAAATGGTCACATGGCTGGTGGCCCCGCCCCCTGATCTCCAGACAGAGGGGAGCTTAGATGGCCTTCCACGCCACTCAGCGGTGCATAGGGCAATCTAAACTCCCCTCTGTCTGGAGATCAGGGGGCGGGGCCACCAGCCATGTGACCATTTTCTCCGAGGGCAACCGACTGAGTTCCACCACCTCTTTTCCCAGGAAAAAAGCCCTGCCTATACCACTTTGAAAATGGTGACTTCTGCAAACATGTGCTGGTTGGGTTTGGGATGGGTGGGTTTTAGTGCATGCTCTGTCCAGTGTGGGTGAGAGACAGAGCGCGGCAGGCAGCTGAAATGTGGTGGAAGGAGGGATGCTGTTCGGGGGAACCGCAGAGGTGCTGGGGCGTGTGTAGAAGGGGAGTTGTACTGGGCAGCTTTCTCCACCCTGTGGCAGACGTTTCCTGTTTGGGATGGGAGAGGCATGCACCTCATCTCATTTTGTCTGGGTGGGGCTGCACCCTACTGTAGAATTAATCTGCTGTTTTCCGACCAGTGTGGAGGTCGTATTGGGCAAATGGGTGGCAAACGGCAACGTCTCTGGTAAGCTGCTAGCTTTCCTATTTTTTGTTTTCTTCCTCTTGTTGGGGTGGGGGAGTGTGTGGGTTGGGGGTGCCATTCGCACAGCTACTCAGGCTCCTTCCTCGATGTTTTGTTTTGGGCTGAATGTGTGGGTGTGGAGGTGTTTTGCAGTGGTTTCCTGCGTACTGGGCTTTTGTCTGCCCTATAGTGTACTCGGCTGTTGCTGGGCTCTCAAGAGTCTCTGTACACAAGACTTCTGACACATGTTCTTCACCTGTCGAGAGATAGATTGTTAGCTGGGACACATAGTTTTAAATGACAGAGCTGGCGGAGATCGCTCAGGATTCTCTCACGGCCCTCCACCGCCTCTGGCATGCTGGATTGTCTCCCCGTCCAGAGCCTTTGCCCTGCTGAGACTCAATTAATTCAGTTTTAAGCAGTAAGGGTGGCAGGGCAAAGGTTCCAGAAGGGAAGACAGTCTGGCACGCCAGGCGTAGTGGAGGGCTGTGAGAGAATCTGTCAACTCTGGAGTGATCTCTGCCAGCTCTGTAATTTAAAACTATGCTTCCTAGCTAACATTGCATCTCCCAGCACTTGACAAACATGCGCCCAGGTGTCTCATATACAGACTCTTAGTGTGGGCTCTGATGTTTTGGAAGGTTTGTTGGTGTTTGTTGTATCCGAGGGGTGGAGAGTGTGTGAGTTGGGGGGGTTGCTTTGTGCAGGCTGCCCCATCTCCTTCATCAGTGTTTTGTTTTGAACTGAGTTTGTGGGTTGTGCACGTGTTTTCCTGTGGCTTCCTTGGCATGAGGCTTTTTACTCTCTCATGCTTGCCAGGCGCTGGGCTCCTGGTGTGGCCTGCAGAGTTTTGGGAACTTTGTTTTTTGTTTGGGGAGGGGGCATTTTTTCATGTTAGAGGAGTGGAGTTGCATCTTTCTTCTTTGGGCATTGGTGGCATCTCCTCAGGTTTCGACAGGCTGCGTTTCGGACATGCAGCTCTTTAAAATGGCACATTAAGTGGAGCATACGTGTGCAGTGTTGTTTGAATGGTTTTTTTGGGGGGGGGTTCTTGGAGCCTTTGTCTAATTGTTTATATTTAATTGCAAGCCTGGGACATGCTGTAAGTTTGATGAGAAAGTTTACTTCTGTGTAAGTAGCCTAATCCACAGATTTAATCATTTGTATAGGGGCACTACTTGCAAATTAGATATATGATAAAGTCTGTTTGTCTCTTAGGTGCCACTGGACTCCTGTTTTGTTTTGCTGCTACAGACAGAAGCTTTTCCTCTGTCTGTCTGCTCTGAGGGTATTTCTCTTGTCTCGGCTATTCCACAAGCTGCTGACTCATGTTTTTGAGCCACTTGTAGCCAGGGCTTTTTTTCTGGGGAAAGAGGTGGTGGAACTCAGTGGGTTGCCCTCGGAGAAAATGGTCACATGGCCGGTGGCCCCGCCCCCTGATCTCCAGACAGAGGGGAGTTGAGATTGCCCTCTGCGCCGCTCCAGCGGCGCAGAGGGCAATCTCAACTCCCCTCTGTCTGGCGATCAGGGGGCGGGGCCACCGGCCATGTGACCATTTTCAAGAGGTTCCGGAACTCCGTTCCCCCGCATTCCAGCTGAAAAAAAGCCCTGGTTGTAGCCATTATCAAGCTCTTCCTTGACTCACCTTTGCTTTGTTCTCCTCCTGCCTTGTGGCACCCTGTAGATTGTGGTTTAATCTTCATTGGGTTTCTGAGTAAAATGGGCTTGGACACATTGGACTGAATAACTTTCCAAGCTCTTATGATTCTGAGATCAGTGAAGGGCATATTCGGCAGTTGGGCAAGCACAGCAGGGTTGGAGTCCAGGGGCACCTGCGAGACCAACAAGATTTTCAGGGTGTAAGCTTCTGAGAGTCAAAGCTCCCTTCTTCAGATATTCTTGAAAGATTATCGAAAAGAGTCCAGTAGCACCTTTAAGACTAACCAGTTTTACTGTAGCATCAGCTTTCGAGAATCACAGTTCTCTTCGTCAGATGCGTGGAGGGTAAGAAGACATTTTTAATGTCAGATTTGTGTCCATTTATTCTTTTGCGCAGAGGTTGGCTGGTTTGTCCTATGTACAGAGCAGATGGACATTGTTGGCACATGAGGGCATATATCACGTTGGAGGATGAGCAGCTGTAAGAGCCAGAGATAGTGTAGTTGACGCCATTTTAGTGTCACAAATCTGACATTAAAAATGGCAACATCCAGAAACCAGTGGGAGAACACTTCAGTCTATCAGGACATTCCATCAAGGACTTAAAGGTCACTGTAGTTCAACAGAAACCTTTCAAAAACAGAATCCAACGGGAAGCTGCTGAATTGGAATTCATATGTAAATTTGACTCAGTCAGGCTTGGCTTGAATAGGGACTATGAATAGTTATCTCATTATCAAAAGTAACTGATTTCATTATCAGAAGCTACTGATCGCATCTACTCCCCCCTCTCCTCTCCTCCTATATATCTGACCAGTTTCTTCTTACTCTCCACGCAACTGATGAAGAGAGCTGTGGTTCTCGAAAGCTTATGCTACAGTAAAGTTGGTTAGTCTTAAAGGTGCTACTGGACTCTTTTTGATTTTGCTACTACAGACTAACACGGCTAACTCCTCTGGATCTTGAAAGATTACACACTTGAAAAATCTTGTCGGTCTCTAAGGTGCCACTGGACTCAAGTCTACTGCAGATCAACACAACTACTTAGCCAAAACTGCGCAAGCACAGCAACTGGTACTGGAGGCAGAACTCACCACCCTCAGCATCTCCGCCCTCGTTCTTGTTTCTAGACCTCGTGATGACCAAGATGTGAGGCCCAAGTCTTCAGAAATCTCAGAAGCAGGGAATAGGAGCAGAATTCCTTGTGGTGGGGGCTTGGGGGTTCTGCGTATTTTTTTGCCCCTCCCCTTGACTAAAGCCCACATCCAAATGTACCTGGAGTAACATGGTTGCTCCTGTCCCTCATGCCCTCCGTGCTGGTCAGGCCCTGGAAAGATCTAATGGTACACCGTGCATCACGTGCATGGTATTCCAGATCTGCTGTTAGAGGATACTTCTGAGTGGAAGCATTCACACAGAGACTGACTGCGAGTGGTGGAACCACTTTATTTGCATATGTGTATAAGGGGGGAGCTGAATCAGTGGAACAACATAAGCACATAGCAGATGGTTTTGCATAACTGGATGCTGATGAGGCACTTTCCACTTTTGCTGGAGCAGAACGTCCCTTGTTCTAGCACAGCAAAAACAAAACAAAAAAAACCCACCATAGACTCTCGTTTTCCTCGCCTGGCCAGACTGACCTCCTCCAAGCCGGAGGGACCTTTAACTGTCCTGTAGCTCCTTCCCAGGCCTTTCCCCCTCCGTGGTTGCCAGCTGTTTCTTTTACAGAACAGCCCGGAAAGTGAAGCCGAGCGCAAGAAGGAGCCCTGCCGTCCAGACGAGTGGGAGCGGGAGAAGGCCCCCCCGCGGCCTGAGGGAAGAGGCCACTCCCCTCCCCGGGGCGCCAGGAGGGAGCGGGTGAGACCCGAAGGAAACGGGGGGGGGGTGAGGGCTTGCCAAGGCTGGCAAAGGGGGCTGTGAACACGGGGCAGTGATGGGAAATACGGGGCCGGCCTCATGGGGGAAAAAACCCCTTCTGGGTGGTCGAAGGCATGGATGTTGCTCAGGTGTGCTGCTTTTTCCTTGCAGAGTGGCTGGGATACCTCAGAGAGTGAAGAGCTCAGTGAAGGGGAGCTAGAACGTCGGCGCCGGACTCTTTTGCAGCAACTGGGAGACCAGTAACAGCTGCTGCCTTCCTTTGAGGCTTCCTTCCCCCCATTACATGTGAAAACCAGTTGGTCCCAATTGCTTTCCTTCGGCCTGGATGGCGTCCAAGCCAAGCATATTCATTGCTCTGACGGGAATCAGGCCGTAGCCCTGCGTGGTGACTGTTTACGTACTTCTGGGGTGGGAGTGTCGCCCTGCCTCTTGGGAGGGACAGTCTCCATTAACTCGCTCTGTTTGCATGGAGCACAATGAGGGATTTGGGACTGACCATCTGGACCTTGATGGCACCCCCAAAATTCTGCACCAACTCTGGGATCCTGCTAGAAGAAGATTGGATGGGGCCATCGCCTGCCTGCATCTGTTGGAAACCTGGCCCTGGATTGAATGGCACCCCTTGTCAGCGTTCACCAGCTTGGGAACCTCCTTGGCCTGGAAGCAGAAGGGCCGGGATCAGCTAGGAACAACCCAATGTGCTTTGGGTCAGGGATGGTACGTGTGGGCCTGCTCTCAGTTGTATGTTCCTGTTACTGGATCCCTCTTGCTGGTTGCGGTATCCCTTGTGTGTTGGGGATTCAATGGGATTTTTAAAATAATATTTATAAACATGGAGCGGATGTATTGAACTGCCTGTAAAGGATTGGTTTAAATTTGGGATTGGTATCAAATTGGTCTAATGCTGGGCCTCCACTTTGTTCCTTGACAACTGGAACATCTTTGGGTTGCTTTATAACATATCCTGTGGGGTTGAGACCCGAGGCTACCTCAAACCCCTTCAGAGTTCAGAAGAGGACTCTGGTTTATAAGTTGTGTGTGGATATAAGCACATGGACACAAGTTAGGAAATTCAAATCACAAAACAGAAGAATGTGTGTTTTATAACATAGATGAATGCAAGAAGGTAAATGCAAGAGTCTCCCACCACCCCCATTTCTCACCACCCTCTACATGAGGCAGAGGATCTTAGATCTCTTTTTAAGGCAGCAAATTTCTGCAAGTTATGAATATAGAAGAATATAGATGAGGACTTGCAAGGGCATCTCCTTTTCCCTTCCTCCACTATTTCATCTTTCTCTTCCCTGAAAGCCATCATTGTCTCTCCCTTTCCTATTTCTTCTCTTCTTCCATCCAGCAGCCACTTTATCTAACCCCGTCATCAGCTTTCCCTCCCTCTGGCAGCCTGTATCCAGGAAAACTATGGTCCGATTGGGTGGTGTGGGCACAGTTGAGTAGTGGGACTTGTAGGGGGCACCTCAGGATCCCCCTCCCCACATATTTCCTCTTCCCTCCACCTTGAAACCTCATTCTCTTCACTTTCCCAGCTTCCTTCTCTCCTTCCCACCCACCAAGCAGTCTACTTTTTATATGCCCCCCTTCAGCTATATTTCTTTTATATCTCATCTTTCTCCACAGCAGGGACCTTGAGCAGCTTACATCATTCTCCTCTCCATTTTATCCTCACAACATTCCTGTGAGGAAGTTAGGCTGAAAATATGTAACTGGCCCAAGGTTACACAGTGAGCTACCTGACAAAGTGGTGAATTGAACCCAGGTCTCCCAGATCCTAGTCTGAAACTAAACATTACACCACATTCGTTTTAGTGGGGTGGCTGCTGTTGAACAGTAGGAATCAGCTGGGCCTGGATGAGTCATGCGCAGTTGTTGCTGCCCCTAAAACAGCCCTTGAGGGGCCCTGCCTCTTCCCTTGCCTTTTATTGACAGAAGCCAAGGCTTCAAGGCTGGCAATATTACATGGTTGCCTAGCAACAGCATTCATTTCTTAAACCTACAGGCACTGCTGCTGCTATTTGGGGGTTAACCCCCCAATAGTTTGTTTTATAGATTTCAGATTTTTCTGCAAACTAGAAGCATTTTCAGGTTTGTAGAAAGGTCTCTCTTGCCTGTTCATAGTTCCAGTCTCTGGATTTTAGTATGCACAGATTTATTTGGCCATGTTGAGAATATAGATATTTTGATTTGGAAACATGAGGAAGGTTTAACTTTGATTAGCCCTTTTCCAAGTTGTGGAAAGAGGCGATCATATACCTTCTATGTCCTTCTTTTGAGTTTGGATTTGTTGAGTCGTTCACAGGATAAATCCAAGCTTTAAAGGCCCCGACCTTTTAAAATTAAGCACCTCTGTTAACCCCACCTCTAGTTAGACACCCCTTTCTAGGCTCGCCTAATGCTTAAAAGAAATCTAGTGTTCAACCTGGACAGGAGCTCAGACTCCTGGGCATAAAAGGAGGTTTTAGAACAGCTCGAACAGTATCTGTGTCAAGTGGCTCCACAGAGATCCTGTTTTAACCACTCAAGCCTTACCTAGGACCAGCTCATGCGGTTTGTAAAATCATTCCCTGCATAAGCAATTCTGACCATTTCTAGGCAAGAATGGAGAAATGTATTGTTTGAATAAACAGCTCAGGGGAAGGATTGCCCTCACCTGTGTCTGGAACTGGGTGGTTCATGCAGAACTTCCTTCCATATGAGAAAGTTGAGACTGCTTGTGGGACAGGGGAGCAGGGATAGTGTATTCAAATGGCAACATCCAAGCTTTCCTGGTATGTGTACATGCATCGTACCCTCGCACACAAAAGCAAGTGCGATGAACAGCCAAGATAATTAAATACAGCAGCTCAAATCACAGCTCTTTCCATCCACTTTAAACCATCTCTGCTATTCTAGCAGCCGCCACTCTTGGCAGTGTAAATTGGGTGCAGGAGCAGGGGTGGTGTCATCAAATGGATGTCTGCCTGTCCCATTCTCTCCAGGCTTTCTTGTTCAAAAGCTGCCATGTTCGATGTTCTTTTAAAGTGAGCTCCCTTTGAACTAGGGTTGCCAGATCCCCTGCTCCCACCCTCCAGCCCCCCATCCCCGCTTACATGGCTGGCAAGGGAGGCCCGGGTCTCCCAGGGGCATGCTCCTGGGCTGCACAGTGTGCTCCTGTGGGCCTGATCTGGCCCGATCAGGGCCCAAATTGGGCCGGATCAGGCTGCTGTGGAGCTTGGGAGCGCTCCTGTGCTCCACAGTGCATTTGGGCCCAATCCAGGTGCACCCTCCCGGCAGAGCGTAGCTTCACTGAGGAATGTCACTGAGCTCTCTCTCTCTCTCTCTCTCACACACACACACACATGGAAAAAGAAACAAAATATTCTCAAACAATACACACGTGGATAACCTTTTGGGTGTTTGTTTCTTTTTTTCTCCCATTAGGAATTCTGTACAGTACACGGGGGAGGGAGGCATTAGCTTACAATATAATCAATAATATTTCACATGTACAAAAAAGTTGCATCTAACTACAGACAAGTACTTCAATGGAATGGATACGCTGTAAACTCTGAGCCACGCCAGGAATGCCTTTCCGGCTTGGGTTTCAGCCTCGCTATCAGCTGTGGCAAAGGCTTTTTTGGAAGGGGGTGGGATTGGTCCCTTTTGCTTCTTCAACAAAATGGTGTTTGCTTCAGAAATCTAAGTGGCTTTAGTCCATCCAGCTACACACACAAACACATCTGTCTCTTCAACTAGCATCTAGGGGTAAGTCAAGCTGCCATGACTGCCTTTTTTGAAAAAAAAAGAGAGCAAGCTCCATGCTAGAAAACTGATGAGTTGTGTAAGTGGCAACAAGTCTTTTTCTGCCTTGGGCATCCAAAGCAGGAAGGGCTTTTTTTCAGCTGGAACACGGTGGAATGGAGTTCCGGCACCTCTTGAAAACGGTCACATGGCCGGTGGCCCCGCCCCCTGATCTCCAGACAGAGGGGAGTTTAGATTGCCCTCCGCGCCACTGGCGCGGAGGGCAATCTAAACTCCCCTCTGTCTGGAGATCAGGGGGCGGGGCCACCGGCCATGTGACCATTTTTGCTGAGGACGATTTAAACTTTACAAAACATCCCCCCTTGGTCCAGCTGACCCAAAGTGATGTCATTGTGCAATCCTGAGTTCCACCACCTCTTTTCCCAGAAAAAAAAGCCCTGAGGAAGGCCAAAATGCTTGTTTCCTGGGTCAAAAAAGTAACATGAGCTAGCTAACATCCGTGAGACAAATTCTAAGTGTGTACGAATGGGTTACAGGAAGCTTACAAGCTGTTTTGGAACTGATGCTGCAGCTGACCGATGAGCAGCTTTTCACATGAATGCCCACTGATTCCTCCTCCTTTGGTTACGTAAGAGCAGCGTTTTAGGGCCACCTCATCTGCCATTCTACTTCTGACCGCACTCAGCCAAATACTTGTGGGCATTCACAGGTTGGGCCTGGAGTTTATTCTGGTGTTGGTCTCAGAACATGAAGGTTCCATTTAGCTATCATGACTTGTAGCCACTGGTTACTCATCCCTTGGTAAGCAGCATCTGAACAGAGAAACTGAAGCGTCTGAAAAGACCAAAGCTATTCATTTTTGGACTTGGAGTTGATCCCTACAAGCTTTTGTCTGGGGCAGCATGTTTCAAGAGTCATGCATTGTGCCTTTGCCCCACGTGAACAGAATACTCTAATAATTCTTTACAGGGATTTCCTTCCAGTTTGTGCACAACAACGTTCTTGCAAAACCAAACAAACGAAACACTGAAACAGCCCTGTTCAAACTCCCTGAATGACCTTGGCTGCATCACTTTGGAAATGCCAAATTCAATTTATTCTCTCGACCATATTTTCTGACCTGCTATAACAGTGAATCTACCCAGATTTTATGCTTTCAGCTTCTTGGGCTATCATATGTAGACATATACACTATCTTTCCCTAGATTCCCTGTTTATGGTTCCCATAATTTCCTTTTCCATTTTTAACTGTTTTCACTTGCTGCTTTTCCTAGCTTAAGTTTAACTTCTCCACTTTCCTTCCCGATCACTCATTATAAGGAGACTCTTTTTTCCCTTCCATAGTTTCAGCTCTTCTCTTCAAGGGCAACTAACTGGGCTGCCAGGCATTTAGACAGACAGTTGTTCCAGCTGCTGCTCATTGAAAGAGGCCTTGGACTCACTCATTTTCCTTGTCCAGGACGGATGCCCATTTATACAGTCCAGGTAAGGAGAGCTTGGAGGGCAACTGGTCTGGTAGGCTATTGGAGGCTGATTCCGCACACGTTGGATAATGCACTTTCAATGCACTTTATCAATCGTTTGAGGTGGATTTTCCGCACACACAAAAATCCATTCCAAATGATCTATACAGAGGATTGGAAGTGCATTATCCAACGTGTGCAGAATCACTTGAATAGAGCTTTCTTCTTTCTCTATTGCTACCTGCACTCTACATTACCCTGTACACTCCATTGACGACATTTTGCAACTCTCAAAGTGCATGTTTGGTCCAAATTAGCACCCAAGTAGCCAGATTCAACTTGACAAGGGGCATCTAACAAAGAAGAGACTTAAGGTCCTTCAATCACATAGTTCTGTTCCCCCTTCCAAAACACAATCCTTTGAAATGCAGAGATGATGTACCTCCGCTAAAGCTTCTCTCTCTCTCTGTCTCATGTTCTTCCACTAGCCTGCTGTCCCCTGCTCCATGGTCAGATTTACCTGTTGACTTAAGGGCGCTCATTCCCACCATGCACGTTCTTGCCGTTTACAATGGGAGAGGCCAGACCCTTGTTCATATTTGCTCAAAATATGGGCTGCAATTGGCCACACATAGCTAAACAGGCAGATACCAAGTGGTACGAAGCCATGCTTTCTCCTAACCCCCCACTGCTAGGCTTTTTCTACCTTTCATTTGAGCGAGGGCTGTGTGATTTGTGCAAAGATTGCACAAATGACTGTGGCAGAGGTGGGTCTAAAACCCAAGGCCCTCCCAATCTTGCAGTGGCCAGCATTGGCCCAACATTATGAGACCATTCCTCTCTGGCCTGTTCAGCTCTTAGCATTATTAAAAGGAATCATTAATGTCCATAGAACTCACTTGCCCACCTGCACATACCTATCTATGTAATTTGTAGCCTTAGACCCAGTTTTCCTACTTGGTCACATGATAGTTCGTAGATAATTGAGATGGGTAGAAAGAGAAACCAGGTGCTGTTAAATTATCATGATAATCCTCCCATACAGAACTTCCAGAAAGTTTTTTGAAAGGGGTGGATGTCGTGGTCGCAGCTTAAAAGAAACCATTTCATGTTAAAGTGGCACCACTTTAGCCAAGTATCTCTTGACTTTGGAGGGGAAGTTTCTGTGAATATCTGTGTCCCCAAAATCCTGATTTATTTCCACTAAAAAAGTGATCTGAGAATCGCTTTGTGTATTTTTTTTAAATGTCGGAAAATTAGTTTACATAAAGTTTTTGAGTCAAATTTTCATATTCACAGACTAGAAATAAAAGGCAAAATATATCCAGCATACAATAACAAAAATACAACCCCCTCCCCTAAGATTTGTCAATTTTTGTTGAAAAGCCTCATTCCACAGAGCTCCAAAAATACCATACAGCTCCTTCAGCTCTGTTTCTTAAGGTTCCAAACCTCAGTGGAGTGGCAAGGTCTTGTTCTCGGGCTATAATCCTATGTTCACTTTATTGAGAGTAAACACTATTGAACTCAGAGCCAAGCTAGAAGTGACGAATGACACTTGAATGGCAAGTGAACAGACTTACATGTATTCCTCCCTGTTCCTTTGCACTCCACTTGATCACGTAGTGATCACATAGTGATCAAGTGGAGCGCAAGGGAACAGGGAGGAATACACGTGAGTCAAGTGGAGAGCAAGTGAACAGGGAGGAATACATGTCTGTTCACTTGCCGTTCAAGTGTCATTCGTCACTTCTAGCTTGGCCCTGTGATTGAGTGGAGCGCGAATGGCAAGTGAACAGGGAGAAATACACGTGAGTCTGTTCACTTGCCATTCAAGTGTCATTCATCACTTCTAGCTTGGCCCTCAGTGGACCTTACTTCTGAGTTCCCATGCACAGAACAAGGTGCCTTGTATTAATTCAGCCATTCCCTCCCCATGGTTCAGCAGTGTTTCCTCTCACTACTGACCAGAGTCGTCTTATGGGAGAGACTGGCGACTGATACAAAACCTGTGATTTCCACTGAACTAGTTTATAGTACGGGCCTAAGTGCATTAGAGTCTATGACTCCTCTTTTAAAGTTCAGGCCTCAGGTTACCTTCCGGCAAGACTTAAAACTATAGAGGCCAACCTAATGAGAGTGGCAGGCCTCAGGCACATTTCCCCAGCGCACTGGCTTAGCTAGAAGGCACTGTATTCCCTGCTGAAGGCACTGAGATTCTCTGGCATGATTTTGTACGCAGAAAGTTAAAGTAAGAAATGCTCCGTAGCTCCCAATCACTACTACGTAGCTCCCAATCACTAAAGCAAGAGATGCTCCATAGCTCCCAATCACTTCTACTTTCCACAGGTATTTTGAGTCCTTCCTGGTCAAGTGGTGAGTTGACACTGTCCATGGGCTGCTCTGCAGGCTCCATCACCTGCTCTCACACCCTAATCTCTCTCCACAGGCTTATGGGGGCTGAAGTCACACGGGAGTATCCTGCTCTTGTGCGTGGTTACAGAACACTAGTGAAGGGCTGCCTGAATTGGTGTTGGAAGGAACGACAGTGTGGGAAAGCTATGTTGCAGTGACAGGCCCCTTCTGTGTATTAAGATCTACATAAATCTCTTAAACGTATCCCTAATTCAGGGCCGATTCCGCACAGCTTACCTGAAGCCAGGACGTTGCAGAACATGCCGGAAAAAATGCGGAAGACTGCGTTTTCTCGTGCGAGTTTTGCGCAACATTGTGCAAAACTCACACGAGAAAATGCGATCTTCCACGTTTTTTTCCGGCATGTTCCGCAATGTTTCACAACGCCCCAGCTTCAGGTAAGCCGTGTGGAATTGGCCCTGGCTTCTACAAAGTGCCTGAAACCTCCGAGGAAGGCAGGTTGCTTCCCTGAATTTAAAAACAACTGAGAAGCAAGCCTGCTTTTGTTGTCAAATGGCTTTCTCCTAATGTTATTTGCAGCAAGTTACGGGCAAAAAATCTTTGGTCGGAAAAAAAATCCAGTAGGTTACATGAGGAACAGGTGAGTCCCTGTTTTTTTCTGATTGTCTCAAGAAATATCACCACCAAACCTTCTGGCCGGGCCTCAAATGGGCATGTATCGATTGTGTCAAATGGTACACTGCCCAGTGGTGGTCCTACCATGAAATGTGAGGAGAGTGCCCGAGGACTGTGGCTACTCTTAAAAGGCAGTCAAGTGGGAGAGAAGCCAGGTTTGGCCCATGAGGCAAAACTCACTGAGAAGTCCTTCATCCGATATCTCATTGAGGTTGCGCTGGAGAATTTCCCAGTGAGCTTGTTAATTAGTGGAAACTGCACTTCAAGTACTTCAAGTACAAAAATGGCTTTGGGCTACCCCCTGTTGGGCCATCAGTCATACAGAAGGCTGCTAAAGGTTTTCAGAGGCCTTAGTTGGCACACTAGATTTGGCCCAGAGTGGCTTATGCCGTTTGGTCCAACAAACTGAGTTGTATATAAACACCACGTACGAAGCAGAATTTGGTCCTTCACAAAATCAAACACCTTCGAGACAATGTCAAAATCAGCCTGCAACCTTTCCAGAATCTTTCTTGTGATCCTCAGTGCTTGGCTTACCACCAGTGTTCCCCTGCCAGGCCGACACCAGGATCATTTTGTACAGCTGAGACATGACATTTTGGTCTGAACGTTTTCCCCTCTGAAGAAGAGTTCCAGTGGTTTCTTGAAAGCTGGTAAGGCTGAGCTTCTAAACTTCTCAATGCTGGCTCCCAACCTGCTCCGTAAAGGGAGCAGCAATATTGCTGAAGACAGAGCCTTATAAACACCATAGGTCTGCAAGACTAGTTCCATATTCAAGATCTATTGCTGGAATGTTTCTTTCCCCCCCGCTGTAATGTGTCAAGCCCTGACCTGATGATGGTCCAACAGGGACGATTTGCCAAGAGGTCAAAAGTGCAATTCTAGACTGGAGGCTCAAAGGACTGAGGCTCTCGAAGAGGACGTCAGATGCCTGCTGGCCAAAGTCACTTCTAAAGACACTAAAACAGTCTCAGAGTTGACTCAGCAAGGGATAAAAGGAGCAAGGGCTGACGAGTGGTCATATATGTACAGATTAAAAAATACATCTTAAATAATACGAGATTAACAATAATACTGTCGCAGTAAGGCACTTCCTGAAGGTCTCTTTGGTTTCTCAGTTGAAAATCTTTGCAAGGAAAGAAGATGTTTCTTTGGCAAAAAAAGAACTAGGCCTGGACCACTGGAATGCAGCATCAGCCTGTTGATAAGGCAGGGCGTGCAGGACTGTAGGAGAGAAAGGAAGAGCCGGTAAGGACTGGGAACAAAGAATGACCAGAGACTCGATGTGGAAGCAATTTGCTGTTGACAGCACTCGAGATTCTGCAAGAACTTGCATTCCAAAAAACTCTCTGCCATTTCAGGGCAGAAAGAAGCAGGTGGCAGGAGCCGGTGGGGAAATTTAAGTAGCCACTCATATTAGCCCTCTTCCTACTCTCCCTTTTCAAGGAACGCCTTTGCTTGTATTACAGAAGGAGCATGTAAAACATTTCATTCATCTTATGGCCAAATTACGTGCGAGGGTGGAAGTCTATCTGGGACCCTAGACATGCAACTTGGCTCTAAAAGCAGCTGCAGCCCCCTATATTTTTTGGGGCTCCCTCAGTTATCCTCCTCCCTCCCCAATGTTTTAACTGTTTTTATCTTTTATATTTATTTTAAGCTCTGGTTTTAAACTGTTTAAATGATGTGTTTGTGATGGATTTTAAGATGGGATTTTAACGTGCGTTCTAATTTGTCAGCTGCCTTGGTGGCCCCATGAGGAAGGGCAGGGGAAAATCTTGTTAAATAAAACAAACAAATATACAGATAGGGATTGCAGAAGGAGGGATTAATCCCCCACCCACCCCCAGCCCGTTGCCCTAATGGGAAAGCGCTGTCCCTTAGGCTGCTTTTAAGCGCTAGGTAAAGGACAAAAATAAAGCACAATTTTTCTCTATCAGAGTGTAAAGCAGCCAGGCAAAATAGGCACTGCCAATTAGGCAAATGGCATGGGGGAAACAAGCCCCCCCTTTCCCCAGCACTATGGCCCTGACCCAGATTGCTTTGTTCTCCTGACAACTGCTGGGGTGAAGGGTAAATTACACATGAGGAACTCCACTTTGTAGTCTGGGACAATGATTTAGCTGTGTTCCTCTTTCCCAATCAGAGGGAGCCAGCGAGCAAGACCGGAGATGGATAGCTCTGTAACTTGAGCGCTCTGTAGCCCAAACTACAAACTGTTAGGTTGGTATCTCACATTTCGGCAGAAGCAGCAAAGCAGATGCCAACATCGCCAGGCTTCAGGGAGCTGCCATTCCATACTCCTCTGCTGTGGATGAACTGAGGGGGGGGTTAGAGGCAGGTGGCTCTTACTGGTATGAAGGGGGAAATTTTAAAAAATTAGGCCACATTTGGGGGGGGGGGTCTTCTCCCCAGGGGACTGGCGATGGCCTTGACAGATGCTAGCTACAAGGTCTGGGGAAAGGTCACTGTAGGACTAATTGCCCAACGGCAATTAGTGAAATTGCTATTTCTCCACCAAACCATTCACTGCTTATTCTCCATGAGTCTCAGAATACCTGCCCACTGGTCATCGCAGTATCTAGATGCCTCAAGACAGCCAGTTTGGTGTAGTGGTTAAGAGCACGGGACTCTAATCTGGAGAGCCCGGTTTGATTCCCCACTCCTCCACTGGGTGACCTTGGGCTAGTCACAGCTCTCTGGAGCTCTCTCCGCCCCACCCACCTCACAGGGTGTTTTGTGGTGGGGATAATAATGGCATACTTTGTAAACCGCTCTGAACGGGCATTAAGTTGTCCTGAAGGGCGGTATATAAATCAAATGTTGTTGTTATTATTAAAATGACATACCTGGATTAGTAAGCCCCAATCTACACATATGGGGACTTACTCTGTTCTAGTTCCCGTTGGGCCTCTACTACAATAAACTGCAGAATTAGCACTAACCAGGCATAAGGCGTTCCTGTGCGGATGTGCCCTTAAGATTCTGGGGCTGATTCAAAAAAGACCTTAATTTACAGAGCAATTTAAAGTGTTCTGTGTACTGTGGCCATACCACTGAATTCACTGGGCTTCATCACACTGAACTGTGTGTCACTTGTGACCATTATCTCGGCAATCCTCAACATAACTCTGTAAGGCCGGGCTCTCCGGTTGGGAGCTTATTAGCTGCAAAGTAACTTGTGTATCCTCAAAATCCAGGGGCTCAGGATCTTTCCCAACATCTGTTCCCTCTCCTTTAGCTGGAAGTGTCGGGGACGGAACATGCGTTGTTCTGCATGCAAAGTATTTGTTTTAATGGATATGTTTCATTGTTTTAATTGTTAGCAGCTTTGAGCAGATCACAGGAGAGACAGCATGACATTTTTCTAAATACACGAAAATAAATAAAACAGGAGTTCTGTCATGGGGCTATGGATCCTCCCTGGTTCATATCACTAAGTTTCATATTCTTTGATTCAAAGAGCAGGATCAGTTAGAAGATTCAAGGTTTGGGGTCTGAAAATCAATGGGCAATTAAAAACAGTTAAATCTAATTGTATTTTAAATAAATCAATATGTTGACCATCATTCTCGCTGCAGTTCCCTTTCTTCCAAAATGTCAATTTTTCTCTCATTCCTTTCTTTCAAAAGTATATTTTAAAACCCATTAAAGTCAAAATATTTCAGTTGACGCCTGATGAAGTAAGCGGCATGCTGGTATTGTTAACGAAGAGAAAATACACAGAATTTGGTGGTAAAAAATATCCGGATGCTCCCTGTCTGTAGAAAGCTAATATGTCAAGAGTTCGTGTCAGCCTTTTCACAGACATGCTGTTGTCCTATGTCCAGGATGGGCTGTTCCTCCACAGTGAAGTGTCCAAAAATCCGATCTCTCTCCTGCAGGTCAAGACGCGAGGTGGGTTTTACTTACGCGTCTTTGCTGAATGTTTGAATGGGCCCTGGAGTGTGGCTTCCCTAGCAATCAGCCTGTGCTGTTAGCTGCTTCTGCAGGGACCTTTGACTCCACTTCCCCCCCCAAACTGCAGCACTTATTTTTTCATCTTCTATATGACATCATTGTGCGGTTGTCTACTTTCCAGGTTCCTCCCTGCCTCACGGAATTTTCCCCCAAACCTGATCTGGTACAAACTTTCCTGAAAGATCATGTGTAAAATGGGCATCGTCACCAGGAGGCCAAGGAAGGTGCAGATTTCTGAACCTCCCTGACTACGTCCTCCTCTTTGTATCTCCTAGCCGCCACCATTCCCCCCCCCCACATACCACTGGCAGGCCTTTTGTCTTTTAAAAAAAATCAGTCGTGGGTATATCCAGGGCTTTTTTTCAGCTGGAATGCGGCGGAACGGAGTTCTGGGACCTCTTGAAAATGGTCACATGGCTGGTGGCCCCGCCCCCTGATCTCCAGACAGAGGGGAGTTGAGATTGCCCTCTGTGCCATGGCACGGAGGGCGATCTCAACTCCCCTCTGTCTGGAGATCAGGGGCGGGGCCACCAGCCATGTGACCATTTTCGCCGAGGGCGATTTAAACTTTAAAAAACTCCCCCCTTGTTCCAGCTAACCCAAAGTGATGCCATTGGCCCTGGGCACATGCGTGCACTTTGCACGCACACATGTGGTACCAGGGGCAGCAACTCCCGCCAAGAGTTGCCCCCTGTGCTGGCAGCCCGCCGAATTCCACCACCTCTTTTCCCAGAAAAAAAAGCCCTGGGTATATCACTATAGCGTCATAATGCTATAGAGACATACCCAAAAGCCAGCCCAAAAGCATTCTGGTCGGAGGATGAGGAGAATGGCAAACACAAGGAAAATGCTCCATTGCAACTGTGAATGCCTCTGCAAGAGCACAGCGGGGCATTTGTCCTGTGTGGAAGCAGCCTTCATGGGTGCTGTTTCTATCCCCACTAGACGGAACGGCAGCAAACAACCCCCTCATCTCCACTCAGATTGAGAGAAGGTTTAGTAAGCCACACTACTACATTAGCTTGATAAGGTGACTCCATAAAAAAATTACAGTATCATACATGCAAATCAAGACAGGATGTCTGTGGCAATAACCATCATGCCAAACATGCAAAGAATAAATACATGCAAGATTGTTCCTCTGACCAAGCAGGGATTCTCAACAGTGAGGAGGAAGGCGCTACAAAAACGAGACTCTCAGGAGCCCTCTACCACTTTCTCTTACTTGAAAAACACTCCATTTTTGTTTCTTTAAAACCACCGTCAATATTCTAGCCCTCATGCTGGCAGAAAGAACCTTGAAAATGTTTACGGAATTGCAGGTGGCTAGGCTGACCAGATGCTACGGGGCACAGAGTTTCTTGTGCCTTTCCGTAGTTGTACAGAAAACAGAATTTTGGAAAGTGCAGCTTTTCGTACAAGCAGCACTTGCTTAAACTGCCTGAGAGTAGGAGGAAGGTGAGGGGTACAAATTGCCTTGGCCTGTGCACCTGGCCTCCTTATCTGCAGGCAACCCTGAAACCAGCCGTTCAAGAGAGTGCCAACTTGATCTCATGATTCCTGACATCAGAACTTGGAATTTTGACTCTTGGCCTATTTAGATGGCAATTCTTGTCACGGAGATGTGGTTGAGAAGCCCTTAGTCCATGGAAAGAGACAGCGACGCATGCGGGATTCGGGAGTAGGGGGAGCCTGAGCTCCACGGAAGAGGAGCTGCATGCAGAAGGAAAAAGGTTCCACGGGTACCTTCGAGGAGGGGCAGAGTGGAGCTAACAGTTAGGCTCGTCATGGTGGGCGGGCTCGCAGAAGAAGCGGGAGCCCCGCTTCGCTGTACGAGCAGTGAACGGGACGCTCTTCAACACTGCAGGGTAGGATGGACAAAGATAAAATACACATCAAATAGTCACTAATCATAGACTTGGAAAGTGAATCAGTATGATGGACGGGTTATATACAGGGCTTTTTTTCAGGGGGAACGCGGGGGAACGGAGCTCCGGAACCTCTTGAAAATGGTCACATGGCTGGTGGCCCCGCCCCCGATCTCCAGACAGAGGGGAGTTGAGATTGCCTTCCGTGCCGCTGAGCGGCACGGAGGGCAATCTCAACTCCCCTCTGTCTGGAGATCGGGGGGCGGGGCCACCAGCCATGTGACCATTTTCTCTGAGGGCAACCCACTGCGTTCCACCACCTCTTTTCCCAGAAAAAAAGCCCTGGTTATATATGTAACTATACTCAGACTTACACTGCAGTGCAATCCTAAACAGAGTTACATCCTTCTGTGCCAATTGACTTCCATGGATTTAGAAGGGCCTAACTCTGGTAAGGATTTCATGGTAGCTGAATCAAAAATGTGATCCTAGTAAGAAGAGACCCCCCCCACTACAGTGAGGTGCCCAAGAGAAAGGGCCAAAGGCTACAGTCGTGCTGGATAACAGGTGAGCTGAAGGAATTCCTCCTCCAGAGGAATACAATGTCCCTCCTTTCCAGAGGAGAAGTTCTGTTAATCTGTTCCAGTAAACAAAATGACACAGAGTCTCGGGGCATGTTCAATTCAACCCAACATAAGCTTTTGTGGGGACACACACACACAGACACACTCACACACAAAAAAAACAAAAAGAGGAATGTATTCATTATATACAGTGGAACCAAATGCTATAAAATGCAATTGGTGCCAAAAAAAGGGTCTTTAATGTACCACAGCTCCAGCTCAGCTGAAATTCTGCTTCTAAACCATGTTAGGCCCTGACCTCCAACAAAGACCCGGGTTGCAAAGGAAGCCAAAGGCAAACCACCTCTGTTAGTGTCTTGCCATGAAAACCCCGGCAGGAGCTGCCGTAAGTCAGCTATAACTGGAAGGCGCTCTCCACCATTCCATGTTATAATAGCATTTATGCTGTTTTGTACAATGGACTTCACAAACATTGGCTCAGCAATCTTTGCATTTGCCCTGAAACATCAGAATTGCTATCCTTGTTACTACAGATGGAGGGTTTGAAGCCAAGAGACGGCGGCTTGCCCAAGTCCACTTCATGAGTTCAGAGGAGAGGTATCCAAACTAGGGACCTGGATCACCGTTTGGTGGTCATGGAGGACAAAGGGACAGACTGGACAGGGGTGGAGGGGGCCAGACTGAGCATAAGCCTCGTATCTGGGAACACAGCTGTGCAACCTGAGCCTACGTGCATTGGATTGCACACACTTTGGCCTTTTCATGCCTGCCCAAGGCTGATGGAGGAAGGTCAGGTGTGCAGAGATGGGCAGGGGGTTCAAGCGCACTCTTGGTCTACCCCTGTCCCCACTCTAGTGCAAAGGGTAGCAATTTTCCAGTGTATCTGACTCGGCTCCAAATCAGTAGCTGGAAAATAATGAAAGTTAATTAACTTGGAATGAAATGGCATGTGTGGGGCCAACCCTTGCTGTTGCTCAGGGCTTTTTTTCTGGGGAAAGAGGTGGGAGAGCTCTCACCCGGGGCAACTCCTGGGAGGAGGTGGTGCCCCTGTCACTACATGCGTGCACAGCATGTGCACACTTCTGGGACTGCGCAATGACATCACTTCTGGGAAGTGACGTTATCACGCAGGCCGTGGACACTCCAGAGCACTCCCATGCTCCAAGAGGGCCCTGATTCTGCCTGGATCAGGCCAAATTCAGCCCGAATTGGTCCTGAATCAGCCCAGAAATTGGGCCGAAATGGGCTCAAAAATGTCCTGGATCGGGCTTGAATTGGCCTGGAACGGGCTGCTGCAGCACAGGAGAGCACTCCCCCACTCAGCAGTGGCCTGATTCCGGCTGTTAAGGGCCCAAATTGGGCCGGAACGGGCCAGAAACTGTCAGGATCGGGCCCTAATCGGCCTGGAACAGGCTGCTGCGAAACGGGAGAGCACTCCCCTGCCTGACAGCGACCCAATACTGCCTGTTTTGGGCCCAATCCTAGCGATTTAGGGACCAAATTGGCCCCAAATGGCCAGGATAGGGCCCCAAAGGGCCTGGAACTGGCTGTTGCTGCATGGGAGAGCACTTCCCTGCCCGGCAGTGGCCTGATCATGGCCTTTTCAGGCCGTTCACCCTCCCACTGCGTGTGCTCCCCCCTTTCAGGAGCAGGCTTACCTTAATGGCTATTTGCTCCAGAGGAACTGATCTCCATTCAGAGATCAGAGGGCGAGACCACCACACATCGAGAGGTGCCGGAACACTGTTCCGGAGCATTTCTGCAGAAAAAAAGCTCTGCTGTTGCTGGATCAGAAGGGTGCTTAAGATGCTACCGCAAGTACCCTAGTGGCCTTTAATGTTTGGGGGGATGGCACGGGCAGGGAAGAGCTATGGGTAACAATCAAATGTTCCTTCAGAGATGTGGGCAGGTCGGCCTAGGTCAATAAAACAACGGGGATAAGGAGAATCAGAGCGGCCCAAAGATCTGGGAAAAGAGGAGACCCTTCCCTTGAGCGCTCCTTATCTGCTTTGCTTGCGAAAAGGTCTACAGTCCCTGGTGGAAACTTTTGCCACAGTAAAAGAAGTGAAATTTCGTGGTGGGAATGGGCCTCACCCGTGATGATATCCTCGATGGTTCCATCTTTGCCCTCATAGACCGGCCGGTGGTCCTTGGCCTGGCGTCTCCTCAGCTCAGCAATCAACTCTTGCTGCTGCCACTTGTTGCGCTGCAGAGGCAACTGGGGGCAGGTCAGGAAATAGAAGGGAAAAAAACAAAACCCCACAACCCAAAGCCAACCCATTGCCACGGAGGCTCCTCCCTCACGCATGTGCAAGCGCCCAGAACTGAAGGCGGCAGAAGTGGTACCCCTTTCCAAGGAGGCCCAGCCACACAGCTGGGGGTGCCTCTTTTTCCCCTTGCCTGAGGGTATACACCTGGAGGGCAGAGTGATGGGCCCTGAGTAGCTACAGATCGGTAGCTGCAATGGCTGGGCCTCTGTCAGCAATGAATGGGGAATGAGGGGCACTGCAAGGGGCGCTGCGGGACAGCAAGACCTTTTTCAGCGAGGAGCTGAGTTTCAGTCCCAGTCCCAGAAGTGGAGCCCTGATCAGGGATGCTGTGTAGTAGCTGATGCAGACCGTGCTGTTATCATTTATTTATGTAGGTGCTGCTTTTGTTATATCCTGGGATACATCCAGGGAAAAACACTGGGGCCATGCAGACGTACCCAGGGCTTTTTTTCAGTTGGAACGCGGGGGAACGGAGTTCCGGCACCTCTTGAAAATGGTCACATGGCGGGTGGCCCCGCCCCCTGATCTCCAGACAGAAGGGAGTTGAGATTGGCCTCCGAGGGCAATCTCAACTCCCCCCTGTCTGGAGATCAGGGGGCGGGGCCACCCGCCATGTGACCATTTTCTCCGAGGGCAACCCACTGAGTTCCACCACCTCTTTTCCCAGAAAAAAAGCCCTGGTTATACCCGTGCAGTGAGAGAAAGAGACACATGGCAGGCAAGTAGGAACAAGCCGTAATCAATAGCCTCCTTCAAGCCACCGATCCTGCTGGGTGGAATCCTGCCCCTTCTGGTCTCCCCACACCCTCCAATGCCTTGCGCTGTCTCCTACCTTCTCCAGCCGCTTGGCTTCTTGAGCCAGGGCCTGTTCCCTCTGCGCCTGCTCCTGCTTCTTCCGCAGCTCGTTCTCCTGTTCTGCATCCTGGGAAAGAAAGTTGGGATATGGATGCCACAGCCCAATCACTTGTCCGCTAGGAAGGTTGCTGTTATCATCCACAGCCACACAATGGAGCAGCGGACAGAACGGTGAAATCGGGACATAGGAAATCCAGCTCATGGGGTCAGAATCATAGGCTTGGAAAGTGGATCAGAACATTGTATATTTAAAGGAACCCATAAAAGATATTTGTCCATCTTTTAAAAAAAATAGACTAGAGATTCTGCACAATCTCCCAGGAAACACTTTACAAACTACAAGTTCTAGGTCATCTATGGTCATAGATCCAGAGGAGTTAGCCGTGTTAGTCTGGAGTAGCAAAACAGAAAAGAATAAAGTTGGTTAGTCTTAAAGGTGCTACTGGACTCTTTTCTATTTAGGTCATCTATGTCTATTTCCCTGTAACCTTAAATGTCAGCTGTTTTTGATCCTATCCTCAAGTAAACCACAGTCCCCTCTGTGGATGAGTCGGGAACTGGTCCAACTGGGTAAATCGCTACCTCTTAACCTAACTCACAGGGTTGTTGTAAGCCCTACAGAGAGGGCAGAAAAGAAATCTAAGCATAAGAGAGATGAATTTTATGGGGGGACGGCACACTCATGAACAGGTGCTTCTGGCACTGTGGGCCTAACTACACATTACACAGTCATGTCTTGGCTCACCACAAGGACTTTCAATCAGGCATGCCTTGTGAATTCTGTACATGGAACTCAATTCCAAGGGTGCAGGGGCCTGACTCAGATTAGGACCACGGCACTCGCGGTGAGGGTGCTTCAGTTTCCTCTCTATCCCATCTTGTTTTGCTGACCTGAAACAACCCAAGGAAGTGGCTATTTGCCCTGCCGGAGAAACCTGTATGTCACCCATCAGTTCACATGGCATCCCAAACGGAGCAAACAGCAACACCCTCTCCCACCGGCCAGGTCAGGTCAGGAAAATGGTGCTGAGGACAGAAGATTTAAGCGTTGTCTCCCTGCAGTCTTGATCCAAACCAGACCCTTGCATGCTTGGGAATAGAGTTCCTAGCAAGGAACTCACAATGTGCATCTGACTGAAAGCCCTCATAGCAGACCCAGACACAACCCAAGAACGGTGTAGTGTAGAGTTTGTCCCCTGCAGCTCTGAGATGAGAGCTGCAGAAAGTCCAGTCTGGGATACCAGGATCCTCTGGGTTCCGGAAATCCCTGAGAGCGATATCCGCTGTACTCCCTTGGTCTGGATAATCTGTCACAGAAGGAAGCCAGTAAGCTATGCCCTTGCACCTCCACTCTTTGGCCTGCCTGCCACTCCCCACCCTCCCCGGGCCCCTACTTGCTGTCTCTCCAGAAACGGAGGGGTGCACGTTGTCAGCGCTTAAACCTCGGCATGCAATAGCCTCCTCCAGTGACGGAACCAGACTCTGGAGGTAAGCAAAATAGTGAAGAGTCCAGTAGCACCGTTAAGACCAACCAACTTTATTGCAGCATAAGCTTCCGAGAGCCACAGCTCTCTTCGTCAGATGCATCTTCTAGCATAAGCTTTCGAGAACCACAGCTCTCTTCGTCAGATGCATCTTCTAGCATAAGCTTTCGAGAACCGCAGCTCTTTTCATCAGATGCATCTAGTAAAGAGTCCACTAGCACCATTAAGACCAACCAACTTTATTGTAGCATAAGCTTTTGGGAGCCACAGCTCTCTTCGTCAGATGCATCGTCAGAGCTGTGGCTCCCAAAAGCTTATGCTACAATAAAGTTGGTTGGTCTTAACGGTGCTACTGGACTCTTTACTATTTTGCTACTGCAGACTAACACGGCTAACTCCTCTGGATCTGGAGGTAGGTGTGGCTGATACGGCTCACTGATGTTCATGGGGATGGATTGACTTTGCTGGGGTACCACAAGCTTGGAGAGGCCTACTTAGGAGTGGAGTATCATATAAGAGCAGAAGGGTAACAGAATCTGCAGGGATTCCCATTGGCCAGAAAGAGACGGGATGGAGGATGCAGGGAGGAAATTCTAATTCTGTTGCCCACTGGCCACACCTAACAACAGGCAGAGCAACTTCCTACTGGGAACAATGAAAGGAAAAGCTCG
This sequence comes from Eublepharis macularius, assembly GCF_028583425.1. NCBI lineage: Eukaryota > Metazoa > Chordata > Lepidosauria > Squamata > Eublepharidae > Eublepharis > Eublepharis macularius. Next base: position 12,481,685 of record NC_072793.1, on the reverse strand, counting down.
ACAGCGGGGTGCTGGAACCTGGGCTGCCTGGTTCGTGCCGGGTATGGTGTGCTACTTTGTAAATGCTAAAGTAACCTGGAATCTCCAGCACCCGTACTCACTTTGTAGGACCGGATAAAGCGTGCAAAGACTGGGAAGAAAACAGAGGGCGGTGTCGTCTTGGGACTCTCACCAAAATACCGCACAACTGTGTTGTAGGCCTCCTGTCAAAACAAAAGCAGCATGAATTGAGAGCAGCATTTTTCGTGCATTAGTTTTATTGTGGGGTGATTATACAATGTGGGCTGCTTGCATCAGATATATGCACAAATATCCTTTAGAAGCACCATGGTAAGCAGGGCTTTTTTTCTGGGAAAAGAGGTGGTGGAACTCAGTGGGTTGCCAGCACAGGGGGCAACTCTTGGCGGGAGGTGGTGTCCCTGGTACCACATGCGTGAGCACAAAGTGTGCGCACGCTCCCAGGACCACACAATGATGCCACTTTGGGTCAGCTGGAACAAGGGGGGAGTTTTTTAAAGTTTAAATAGCGCTTGGTGAAAATGGTCACATGGCTGTTTGCCCTGCCCCCTGATCTCCAAACAGAGGGGAGTTTAGATTGCTCTGTCTGGAGATCAGGGGGCGGGGCCAACAGCAATGTGACCATTTTCAAAGGTGCTGGAACTCCGTTCCACCACGTTCCAGCTGAAAAAAAGCCCTGATGGTAAGTGTGGATTAGTTAAATCTTGCGCTGGGGGCGCATATAAATATGCACACTAGTCACATGGTGGGATTTCCATACAAGAAATCAGCATGTAGTTTGTAGGCGAGCTACACGTAGACACATGCAGTGTTAAAAGACAAATCTGCAAGGTATAAACACATGTACAGTTATGCATCTGAGGAATACATGTGAACATGCCATGCAATACATCCCGGGACTGCTTCTGTTAGAAACTCTTTGCACTACATTTTAAGGCATCACCTCTGTTCATACTCCCGTGCCTGGGCCTCTACTGACCTCTGCAGTCTTAGCGTCCTTCTGTAGTCGATCCAGCTTCCCCTCGTTGGCGCTCAGGAAGCTACGCAGGATGCTGTGCTCGTGCAAGCTGCACTCCCGCCGGATCAGCTCCATGCCACGTCCCAGCTCCTTCACGTCCAGCAACACGTTCTCCAGGGACACTGGGGGGAAGGAAGCCCACGTGGTTGGTCCTTGAACCCACTCAGATTGGGAAGTGCCAACCTGGTTTCTAGGATAATGCAGGCACTGGAAAGCTAAAGGCCTCCAGGCATTCGGGCCTGCCCTCTCGTACGCACTGTGCTAGTATACCTGTATGCACGTATCTGTTGCATACACAAATACACCCCAGTATTGCTAACCCACATGCAGGCACAAACAAAATCATGGTACACACACAGGTTCTCTGAGCCATTGCCTCCTCTTCCTCTTCCCTCAGATTCTTCCTCTCTTGTCCTTTGTTGGCCTTGCCTCTTCCCTGTCCTTGCTTTTTGGGAGGGGGCTCTCCCTCATTCACACATACAAAGGAGACATACCTTGAACTATGTATTCTGACCCGGGCAGCTCCTCTGGCACCCCTGGGCAGCGTGCCCCTGCTGGGGCTGTTGACTGCTTCTCCAGACAGGACGTGCCCTTTTCCTGGCTGGGGCCACCTGCCCAAGTCCCTTCCCGCCAGAGGCTCCGTGCCTTGAGGGCTCCTGTCCCTCAGAACGGTGTGTGGAACTGGGGGCGGCAGCAGGCCCGTCCTGGTCCTCCCGCTCCACCAGAGAGGCTGCCCTTAACAGCAGGAACCGCCCTCGCTCTTCCGCCTTTTATTCCCTCCCTCCTAGGGCCAGCCACTCCCCGTCTCCCACCTCCCAATCCCCAGTGAAACTCCCGACACCTGGGCCAGGTGTGGCCACTCCCTCCTGCCCCACCTCTCCTCCTCCTGGGGGCGCGTCTCTCCTTCCTGTTTTCTGGCTTGCGCTCAGCAGCGGTTAGGGCGAGCCAGCCCTGGCCTGCCCCCTGCCCCCTTTCCCTCCCGAGCTGCCCTCGAGCAGGGCCGCTGGCCAGGACTCTGCTTCCACTCTTGCGCTTGCCAGGACCGCGTGCAGAGCATTGTCCAGCTCTACCCCCGGAGCGCTGTCCTGCAGCTCCATCTCCTGCCTGCGGCTGGGTTGCGCTGCCTCCCGCAAGCCTTCCTGCCCGCACTGATTGTCGGCGGCTGCTCCGTCAGCCCTGGCTGTCTCTGCCTGAGCGGTCGCCATCGCTCTCCTCCTCAAGGGCCTGAGGTGCCGCCGCCGCGTCCCTGGCTGCCCAGGGCACTCCCACCACCGTCTCCACTGCCCTGGGCGCCAATCCAGGCCTGCAGGTAGTTGTCGGCTCTGTGTGGGGGCCAAGCCGATCCCAGATCGAGCCTCGGGGCTGACTCCAGACACCGTCGCTCTAGAGAGCCAGCATAGTGTAATTCTCACAGTGTCACAGTAGGGCCTGGGAGACCCAGGTTCAGTTCCCCACTCTGCCATGGAAGTTTGCTGGGTGACCTTGGGCCAGTCACACCCTCTCAACATAACCTACTTTGCAGGGTTGTTGTGAGGATAAAATGGAGTAGAGGAGAACAATGTAAGCCACTTTGGGTTTTCATTGTGGAGAAAGTTGGGATATAAGTAAAATAAATACATAAATCAAAATAAATACCTGGAGCTGTAATTGGTCCCAGTAACACATGCTTTATAAAGCTCCAGGGGCCGTAATTAGGAACCCAAGCACCTTTCTCTCAGAGCTCGCACAAGACAACACCAGAAGAAGGACTTGCTCACCTGCTGCACATCTCTTAAGCACAACCAATGAAGATGGCTGGAAAGAGCTGTGGTCAGGTGACCATAAGGGACCAATCATATTTCACTTGCCCTTATAAAGCTGCAGCTCCTGGCCTAGCGCCTCAGTGTGAGCAAGTTGGCTCCTGAGTCCTGGATGGGCTCACCAATGCACCTGTCTAGCTGCTCCTTGCTTTTCTTCTTTCAGTTCTCCCATCCCGCCTATCTAGCGATGACCTGCCTTCTGCCTGCCCATCTCAGCCATGGCTGTGCCTCCGGGAAACAGCCCTGATATACATACAGTCAGGGCTTTTTTTCTGGGAAAAAGAGGTGGTAGAACTCAGGACCACACAATGACATCACTTTGGGTCAGCTGGAACAAGGGGGGAGTTTTTTAAAGTTTAAATCGCCCTTGGCGAAAATGGTCACATGGCCGGTGGCCCCGCCCCCTGATCTCCAGACAGAGGGGCGTTTACATTGCCCTCCATGCTGCTGAGCAGCGTGGAGGGCAATCTCAACTCCCCTCTGTCTGGAGATCAGGGGGCGGGGCCACCAGCCATGTGACCATTTTCAAGAGGGGCCAGAACTACGTCCCACCACGTTGCAGCTGAAAAAAAGCCCTGCATACAGTATTTCCTTTTAGCACCAGTTAGGGATGACGACACGCCTGGAGAAGAATGTCTGGTCCCTATAATGGAGGCTTAATGTGTGGATGCAGACACATGGTATGGAGGGAAATAACCTTACCTGGTAAATACAATCATAGTAAGCCTCTATTAAAGGGGCAGAATAGGATTTTTTTTCTCTAGGCACTTGTCAACCCTGGTGGTGGAGAGTGCCCTCAAGTCACAGCTGACTTATAGCAGCCCCTGGTGGGGTTTTCATGGCAAGAGACAAACAGAGGTGGTTTGCCATTGCCTGCGTGTGCAACCCTGGTCTTCGCTGGAGGTCTCCCATCCAGTTACCAGCCAAGGCAGACCCTGCTTAGCTTCTGAAGAGATCAGGCTCACCTGGGCTATTCAAGTCAGGGCACTCGTCAACCCTCCGAACAACGTAAATGAGACTTTGGTAACATATGAAGAAGGGGATTGAAGACAGGGCAAGTGATGGACCCAGTAGTGAGACAGAATTGGATAGGGAAGGAGCCTATGTAATGGCCAGATCCTGCCCTCTGATAAAGCCAGTACAGGGTGTGCCTCTACCTGCAGCCGCCTTCTCCACAAAGTGCAGTTCCTGCCAGAAGTTATTGAGATCTGGGTACTTCTCCTTCACCATCATAGCAATGAAATGCAAGAGTGTCAGTTTCCGGTCTGTTGACTTCGTGTCCAGCAGCTTTAATGGGAAGAACAGATTATCAGGACACCACTACACCAAATCAGAGAAATATCTGCAAACACATATCTGCATGAAAACACATAGTCACCTCTGGACTGATGAGAGCATGCACTTCTTAGGATGTGCGCACACATGGGTATTAGATAGGTGCAGTCTAGCAAGAAATCAGAAGCACAGGGTTCCATGTGTATGCAAGGCTGCACAATCCTGCACATTTGTAGCAGTGCATGATGGGCAACATGCACGTGGGCATGTCTGAGCTCAAGCATGTGCAAAAACAACACTGGGTGGCACAGAAGACAGGGCACACCAAGGGCTGGTACAGAATCTGTGTCAACAAATATAAAGTTGCATGCATTTGTGCTGTAAACGTACGCACAGAACAACCGTCAATTTAAAAAGGCGAATCCTTACATTATCAGTTTAAAACTTCCCCCTTTCTCCTTGGCTCAAATCTGAGTCCGGCATTCTAAGGAATACAGATCAATATCCCCGCACAGCCTCCTTCCGTGCCCTTTCCTTACCAGATCCAGACTCTGCAACTTGAAGCCATAAACTGAACCACGTTTGCTGCTGTTCATGTAGTTGCCGATGGCCAGGATGATCTGCAGGGCAAGAACAAAGAGGTCACACACGGGAGAAGCACGTCATGGCTGAAGTTAAGTGGTGCAGATCAGGAACCTGGGAGGAAGCCTGGGAGGTGGACTGATTAAAAAATATCCCGTCCCTCTCCTTTGCACAATAGTGACACACAACCTAAGGTTCTAATTCTAATTCAACTTTTTATTTCAATAATGCTCTCAAAAGGGCATCGCTGCAAATGTGTACAAAGGCATTCTATAGTTTGATGACTGGTTCTCAACAATACATAGTCATGGCCTTTTTTAAAAAACCTCCTAAAAACATCCGTTTAATTGCTAACTTTCTTTTTTTAGCCCGGTTGCAGTTTATTACAGTCAAAGACCAGCAGAACACAGAAGCAGAAAAGTGCATTACCTTAAAATATGGTTTAAAAGTATAATAAAATCAATATATGATTAAAATATGATACCAATACACATTAATGGTTAGAAGTTGTGTATATAGTTTCCAGTTTAGGATGTATTGCATTGGGCCAAAGGCCATTGCAAACAATAAAACAGTAGCAAAAATATAAGCGACAATACAGTTGTGTATATATAAATATTTCCTAATAATAGATATAATCAGGGCTTTTTTTCAGCTGGAATGCGGTGGAACGGAGTTCCAGAACCTCTTGAAAATGGTCACATGGTCTGGTGGCCCCGCCCCCTGATCTCCAGACAGAGGGGAGTTGAGATTGCCCTCCATGCCACTCAAAGGGCAATCTCAACTCCCCTCTGTCTGGAGATCAGGGGGTGGGGCCACCAGCCCATGTGACCATTTTCTCCAAGGGCAACCCATTGAGTTCCACCACCTTTCCCCCCAGAAAAAAAGCCCTGGATATAATAATTATAGCAGCCTTATCCCACAAAATAATACCGTCTTGTTTGTAGATGCAGAGGAGTTAGCCGTGTTAGTCTGTGGTAGCAAAATCAAAAAGAGTCCAGTAGCACCTTTAAGACTAACCAATTTTATTGTAGCATAAGCTTTCGAGAATCAAGTTCTCTTCATCAGATGCATGATCCGAACTGGTCAAATACAGAAGAGGAGGGATGAGAGGGGAGAGAGGTGACATATATCACAAGGAGACAGAATGCAATTAGCGTGGAGGCAGTCAAAACATTCCTTTGCTTGGAAATGTAAACATCTCCTTTTGGTGTGCAGTCAGTTTGCCGTATTCATTTGTAAGTATCCAATTCCTATGTAGTATAAGCCTTCGATGACAGCAGGGAGAGCTGTGGTCATCGAAGGCTTATACTACATAGGAATTGGATACTTACAAATGAATACGGCAAACTGACTGCACACCAAAAGGAGATGTTTACATTTCCAAGCAAAGGAATGTTTTGACTGCCTCCACGCTAATTGCATTCTGTCTCCTTGTGATATATGTCACCTCTCTCCCCTCTCATCCCTCCTCTTCTGTATTTGACCAGTTCGGATCATGCATCTGACGAAGAGAACTTGATTCTCGAAAGCTTATGCTACAATGAAATTGGTTAGTCTTAAAGGTGCTACTGGACTTGTCTTGTTTGTGTCTTCCTTTGGTAACGACTTACTACTACTGTTGATACTGTCCAATACGTTACTATTCTTATCAGAACAATCCAAGATGAGGCTACACAAGGTTCAAAGCAAGCTGAACAGAAAGCTGCTCAGCCCCCAAGTGGCAAAGGAAGATACACTCTGCTCATGCTTGGATGTGCTCTTTGCCTTCATCTGTACCACACCATGGATCACCCTCGGTATCCTAAAACAGTTCAGGGCTAAACAGAGAGAGCCCCCAACCCCTTTCCTCTTGCAGTGCAGACACCCACCTCCAACATGCGTTTGAGCTTCTGCGAGGACTTGACAGATGCTGAGGCTGCTATGATGGCACTGAGTTGCTACAAGGGACAGAATCCAAAATGGGAATTGTTACTATTCGTGAAGAACATCGGCAACTAATCATTGCAGAATTAATAAAGAGTGAAAGAAAATGGCTCTGTTCACAAGTTGACAACCAAATAAACACCAGGCTAATTATCAAGGAAGGAAGGAAGGAAGGAAGGAAGGAAGGAAGGAAGGAAGGAGAAATGGCCGTGATGGAAGCAGCTCTGCAAATGCAAAAGGAACAGGGTCAAATCTACCAGCCAGAGGCTAGTTGTTGGCAGATCGCATAACTGTGCAGGTGCATTCAGGTAAGTATACATAAGGCAATTCCTTATACTCAGGGCTTTTTTACTGGGAAAAGAGGTGGTGGAACTCAGTGGGTTGCCCTCGGAGAAAATGGTCACATGGCTGGTGGCCCCACCCCCTGATCTCCAGACAGAGGGGAGTTGAGATTGCCCTCTGAGGGCAATCTCAACTCCCCTCTGTCTGGAGATCAGGGGGCGGGGCCACCAGCCATGTGACCATTTTCAAGAGAGTCCGGAACTCTGTCCCACCGTGTTCCCGCTGAAGAAAAGCCCTGCTTATACTGAATCATACCCACTTAGCCGAGTGCCATCTGCTCTTGTTAGCAGATCTCTACGGACTCAGATATGGGACCTTTGGCAATTCTTCTTACCAGCCCTGAGAGTGACAGGAACAGAACCCAAGATCTTACACAAGCAAAGCAAGTGCCCTATTACAGATGCCCTATGACATCCTTGATAAATCTGGCCCTGGACAAGTCTGGGCAGCACCAAATCAGGTGGGGCAGGACCCTGCTGTACGGCAAATATCTGTTGACGTTGCAGCACCAAAAGATGTTAAGAATGTCAAACCGTATCAAGGCTGCTAGATGGTCTGAAGTGCAATCCTAAACACAGTCACACCCTTCTAAGTCTACTGAAGTCAACGGGTGTATCAAGGTGTAACTCTGTTTAGGATTGTGTTAATAATAATGCAATTTTGTTTGCACTTGCTAGAAATATATTCATTTTAATTCTGTTATAATTTTATTTTGTGGCAGGGACTGAATCTCAGATCTCCAAAACAGCTGGCAGGATTGTATTTTTAAAAACAAAATAGAATAAATCTGTATTTATGTGAAATCTGGAACAACTTCAGACTGGTGAAATTACACTCTGACTGGGGCAAACTGGGAGGGAAAACGGCCCTGGGAAAGGGCCTAATCCCCTGGCCTACCAAAGAGGGAAGGCAGGAAAGGCTGCCTGCCCGCCCTTCCCCATGCCCCACCCCTCCAAGGATAGAGGAAAGGAGAGGCAGTATGCCTGCCCAGCAAGCCAGTTGTGGTATTCCCCTCACCACAAGAGGCTCAGGTGGGCCGGGCACTGCCCTTCTGCTATTGGCACACTGGAAAAAGGCCCAGTAACCATAATGACCAATCCACCCCAACCTTGATTTCTTACAATCCCATCCTATACATGTGAACTCTGAAATAACTGCCACCAAATTCAATGGGGCTTACTTCAAAGTAGATTAACATAAGCTTGTACCCTTGCTGTCTGCATAAATGGCTGATATTCTACGGGACCGTCTCTCCCCATATATTCCCCGGAGGACACTCCGATCAGGGGACAAACAGCTGTTGGTGGTCCCTGGCCTCATGGAGGCCTGCCAAGCCTCAACTAGAGCCAGGGCCTTTTTGGTCCTGGCTCCCACCTGGTGGAATGCTCTGTCTGCTGAGATCACGGCCCAGCAGGACTTACTATCCTTCCACCGGGCCTGCAAGACAGAGTTGTTCCACCAGGCATATGAAAAAAAGGGTGTATAAAATCTTAACCCTCCCTGTGAAGGTTGTCCACAATCCTGTTTTAAATGTGCATTAACACACTGCTGTTTTAATGATGTTTTAATGCAGATGAATTTTTATTGTATTTTAATATGTTGTTATCCGCCCTGAGCCCGCTCATGAGGAGGGCGAAATAGAAATTTGAAATAAATAAAATAAATAAAAATAATATTCCCTTGATTCCTTCCAGTTCAGATATAGAAACGTGACCCGAGGCACTAGAAAATGCCGAAGTTCTAATTCTCAGAATCCCCCACTTCCTTCTCAAGGGTTGAGGACAGCACTCAAGAGGGGTGGCTCCAGCTGAGGAGAGGGGATTCCCATACCGGCATGAGCATCTGGATGTTTTCACTGAAGTTGCCCAAGAAGGCCATAATGGCCATGCGCTGTGTCAAGCGCTCCACCTTGCTGAAGTGCAGCATGAAACGGTCCTCATCGGACAGCTCTTCCAGCGGCTTCCGCTCCTTCTCATACTGGCGCAGCAGCTTGACTTCGTTCTCTGTGGGGAGGAAGCGCATAAGGCACTCCACAAAGTCCACCGGCAGGGTCTTCAAGTCAAACCTGAAACACACACCAGCATTAGCAGCCTCCCATTAGAAGACAAGGAGCAGAGGCGCCCCTTGGAATGTCCACGACACTCTACAAGGGGAAAAGATCATTGTGCTAAAGGGTAGGGAGGACACACAAAGTAGAATACGCACGTATGGATCGCTTTGCAGATTTCCTCAGTGGTCCTTCCTGCTTTGCGTAGCGTGATAGCAAGGTTCTTGGCCCGGTTGGCCTCCAGGAGGGTGACCTTGTTGACTGCTTTATGAGATGCCTTGTTTTTAGAGCACAAGAGGTCGATGGCAGGTCCCTGTGCTTTGGTCTTAAACAGTTCCTCAAACTTGTCTAGGTCAAGGTCCTGAAAGAGAAATGGAGAACCCAAAGAGTTACCCATCCAGCTGCTGAGCCAATGGTGTTAAGTTACAAGCCAGAAGTAACTCTCGGTCAAGACCAGCAAGTTCACCAGAACCTGTTCTGCTAGGACAACTGTTCTGGAAAATTCCTCAGGCCTCCCTCAGCCTGTGCTCAATAGTATGTTTCAAGCCCTCTCTTGCTTACTAATTACCCAAAGGCAACAAGCCGAATAGGAGCTGAAGTTTGTTCCTCTGAGCCTGCGAGATCCTTAGTGGGAACTCTCCTACTTTCTCAACGAATTCTACAGAGAGTCGGCACATGATGTGCTAGAGTCTCCCTCAGCAATCTGGAGACAGCTCAGGCTCCACTTGTTTCACCTTCCCACTACCAGCACCCACAGTAAGACACTGATTCTCAATCAGTCATCAGTTGCCCCACAAATGGAAACATCCAACGAAGAAAGAAAACAGTAGGCGTGCCCTAACTTGAAAGACGGGTGCATTGTTGCACCTGTAACATCAAGAAAGAATTGTTTTAAGGAGTCATAAGCCCAGGGCTTTTTTTCAGCTGGAACGCGATGGAATGGAGTTCCGGCACCTCTTGGAAATGGTCACATGGCCGGTGGCCCCGCCCCCTGATCTCCAGACAGAGGGGAGTTGAGATTGCCCTCCACGCCACCGGCGAGGAGGGCAATCTCAACTCCCCTCTGTTTGGAGATCAGGGGGCGGGGCCACCGGCCATGTGACCATTTTCACCGAGGGCGATTTAAACTTTAAAAAACTCCCCCCTTGTTCCAGCTGATCCAAAGTGACGTCACTGAGCGGTCCTGAGTACCACCACCTAAAGGAATCTTACTCTTTTCCCAGAAAAAAAGTTCTGCACAAGCCATAAAAGATCTGGCTATTTTCCAATATCATTGTACAAGACTAATGCCAAGTAAAATTCCTTTATTTTGTGTCAGCTTCATTTGCTCTCAGTGAAATCAGCACATGGCCGTATCTTATTGGCTATGTTACAGGGGCAAGTTTTTGCTCGAATAAGAGAAAAAATTAAATATTTTAAACAAAATGATATTAATTCAGTGGTCCTTCGAGGCTGTGAAAAGTCACCAAAATGGCACAAAGGATAAGTCACATTGGGGAAGGGTTCCAGGAACATTTCTCCCCAAACAGCCCCATCTCCTTTCATGCCAAAAATATCTGAGTTCAAACATTTGGCATAGCCCTAGGGTTTTTTTCCTGGGAAAAGACGTGGTGGAAATCAGTAGGTTGCCAGCACAGGGGGCAATTCCTGGCGGGAGGTGGTGTCCCTGGTACCACATGCGCAAAGTTCGTGCATGTTCCCAGGACCACACAATGGGTCAGCTGGAACAAGGGGGTTGTTTTTAAAAGTTTATGTCACCCTCGGCGAAAATGGTCACATGGCCAGTGGCTCCGCCTCCTGATCTCCAGACAGAGGGGAGTTGAGATTGCCCTTCGCACAGCACGGAGGGCAATCTCAACTCCCCTCTGTCTGAAGATCAGGGGGCAGGGCCACCGGCCATGTGACCATTTTCAAGAGGTGCCGGAACTCCGTTCCACTGCGTTCCAGCTTAAAAAAAGCCGTTTATACCCTTCCTTTCTCCCCAACGGGGATCCAAAGCAGCTTACATCATTCTCTTTTCCTCCATTTTTTCCTCACAACAAACCCTGTGAGGTAGATTAGGCTAAGAGAATGTGACTGGCCCAAAGTCACCCAGCAAGCTTCCATGGGAGAGTAGGGAGCTAAACCTTCCAGATCCTAGTCCATCACTGTAACCACGACACCACACTAGCTCTCAAAAATGCTAGTTCTTTAGCATAAGTAGTCAATAGCACACAAATCCTCCTGTCCCAAGACCGTGAATGTACTTTGGCCACACTCCTAATTTATCCTTTTCCCCTCATCTTCAGCTCTTTGGGTTGTAACCAACCAGCTGTGAGTGGATCTCCATTGTGCTCCTGAAAACACTGATTCTCAGGTTCTGGGATCCTCCAGGAACAGTGCTGAGCATGATATGGAGATCTGCATTGAGGTGGAGGGGGGTAAATGAAAATCATGCCCCTCCTCTGCTGATGCAAGAACCAACAGTTGTCAGTGGAAAGTAACTTCGGGACACAACCCTGTTATCTCCAGCCCCATTTTGCCTTCCCGAGACCTTTCCTTTTCAGGTCATTGCCTGCTTGGCCTAATTTCCTTTGTCCACAATGGCCATTTCCACATGGTGTTAAAGTGACGGGCTACTTACTGAATGCTGGCAGTTTTTTTCATAGATTCCAGACGCCTCCGATTTCAAAGCGGAAGCAGGCAGTTAGCGTCCTTTACCCGGCAAAGGAAAGAGTGAGAAATCCCGTTCTCAAAAAAGACGCTGAACAAACGAAAGTGAAACTGCCTGCTTCCACTTTGAAATCGGAGGCATCTGGAATTTGTGAAAAAAACCAGTTCACAGCATGGTGTTTATTGGTTTTCTATGTATTTACACCATGGTCCAGCTGTATTCTTTTGGTATTGCCTTTGCCTTTTCCCTTACCTCCAAGATTTTCTCATCATCCAGTTCGCTGAAGACTGTGCCACTGATCTGGTTGGGCTTCAGTGCCGTCCAATTAAAGACCGGTAAGCGGAATTTGGTCTTGATGGGCTTCTTAATCCGGATTGCTTGAGACACAGAAGACAGAGTGCATAAAAGTTTTATTTGATTGTGCAGGTGTGGGAGACGCCAAGCCACACTTGAGACAGTCCCAATAAGATTTTGGGCAAAAGCAGACTGTGCTGGATCTAGGGTTGCCAGCTCCAAGTTGGGAAATTCCTGGAGATCTGGACGGTGAAACCTGGAGAAAGTGGGGTTTGGGGAGGGAAAGGACCTTGGCATAGCATAATTCCATAGAGTCCCCCCTCCAAAGTAGCCATTTTCTTCAGGTGAACTGATCTCTGTGGCCTGGAGACCAGTTGTAATTCCGGGAGATCTCCAGCCCCTACCTGGAGGCTGGCAACCCTAGCTGGATGTTCCGGCAGTTTTCTGTTTGGTTTTCATTCCCCCTTAGAAACATGCCATGATTTCTCAAAGGCAGCCACCAAGGTACTTTGGGGGCAGTCACTAAGCCCTTTCCTGTTGTTCATGTAAGCCCACTGAGTGCAGAGACACACATACCTCTTTGTGTTGTATAGAACAAGAGTAAAGATTAAAATCAGTAAACAAAGCTGGTAACTTTAAAAACTGAAAACACAGGTCAACAGCACACACATACTCATTTGTCAGATAAAATCCATACTAAAAATCCCACATTACAAAAGACCAGGGCTTTTTTTCAGGGGGAACACGGGGGAACGGAGTTCCAGAACCTCTTGAAAATGGTCACGTGGCTGGTGGCCCCGCCCCCTAATCTCCAGACAGAGGGGAGTTTAGATTGCCCTCCGCGCCACTCAGTGGCGCAGAGGGCAATCTCAACTCCCCTCTGTCTGGAGATCAGGGGGCGGGGCCACCACCCACGTGATCATTTTCTCTGAGGGCAACCCACTGTGTTCCACCACCTCTTTTCCCAGAAAAAAAGCCCCGCAAAAGACCAAACCTTGTGTGAATTATACACATTGCTAAATATATGAATAATTATGAATATTTTTACCATTTCCCCCATTTTCTCTGGATTTACTTGTCATGCCAGAGGGGAGCTACGCAAAGCGTTGATGACTCGCCCTGCAACCAATGGAAATGTGTCCAGCCACCCTCTGGCTTCTGAGATTTCAGTACTCGTTGCCTACACACTTTCAAGAATATTTTTGCGGCTGTAAGGACTATAAACTTTATTTAAAAAATAAAATCTGAATGTGCATACAGCACCACATTATGTGCTTTTTTCTGTGCTTTGGAAGGATTGTGGAAGCCACACCACGCTGTCTACACCCGCGGCCTTCAAGCCACGGGTCACAGTCCTCAGGGAACATCACATGCCTCTCTCTGCACGCATGCTGACAAGAACAACAGGACAAGCAAGAGGAGGTCACTAAGTGCCAAGCCACAAGTGACGCCTGACCCAGGTTGGACACTTGTCAGCTTCCCTCAAGTTTTGATGGGAAATGTAGGCATCCTGGTCTTGCAGCTGTAATGGAGAGCCAAGCTGTAAAACCAGGATGCCTACATTTCCCATCAAAACTTGAGGTAAGCTAACAAGTGTCCAACCTGTGTCAGGCGTCACTTGTGGCTTGGCTCTAAGAGGTAGAGAAGATTCCTCGCGACTCTGCCTCTCGGCTTGTTCCTCAGTACAGTATGCCTCCTCTGGTTCTAGGCTTGTGTTTCCATTCCCCGCTCTCGTGGTCTGCTGCTGCCCTTTATCCTGATCTTGACACTGGTAAGATCTGAATCCTGGCCCCTCTTCTTTCTATCATGTGACTCCGCAGTCACATAACTTCCTGTCATGTGCTTCCCATTCAGTATGCCACATGCTGCTTGCTGGCTGAGGGTTAAAAATGGGTCCTAGATCTGGAAAGGGTGAAGAAGACCCCTGGTCCACATCCCTCTTTGAGGCTTTGGCCACCGTCTCTGAGTACAGGGAAGATGACAGTAGGGTGGTGGTGCGTGTTCCGTACCTGATAATCCCATACTGAGCACCATGGAAGGTGATGTGCCAGGAAGTGGTGGGGCTGGCGGGCATTTATCTGTGACAGGAAAGAAACACAGGATCAGGCACTGCGATGATTCACCTGTATCAAAAAACGCCGTTTTCTTTGCACTGAGGGACAAGCTTACCTGGTAGTGGAGGAGGGGGTGGAGGAAGAGGGGGTGGAGGAGGGGGTGGTGGAGGGGCAGCCTCCATAGGAGGCAGGACTGGGAGGCGGAGCTCATCCTCGGGGATGTCGCTGAAGTTGATGTCCATCTCGGGAGGAGGCGGCAGTGGCAGGTGGTCACCCCCCGTCGGATGTGAGGTATAGTGACGCCGGAAAGCCTCCTCTTTCTCCTTGATGATTCTGCGCAGGGTGTGCACCTGATTGCTCGCACTCTCGTACGTCTCCTGCCCCAGGGCACAAACACAGATGAAGGCGCATTTCATCGTCTGAAGACCATCCATTGTTTAGCTCCCATTCAGGGGAAGCTTGCCCAGATTAACTTACAGGGAAGTTTCCTGGCGGGCTTGTGCCCTAAAGGATCGCTAGCCATCGGCCAGGGCTTTTTTTCAGTGGGAACGTGGGGGAACGGCGTTCCAGCACCTCTTGGAAATGGTCACATGGCTGGTGGCCCCACCCCCTGATCTCCAGACAGAGGGGAGTTGAGATTGCCCTCTGCGGCACAGAGGGCAATCTAAACTCCCCTCTGTCTGGAGATCAGGGGGCGGGGCCACCAGCCATGTGAACATTTTCTCCAAGGGCAACCCACTGAGTTCCACCACCTCTTTCACCAGAAAAAAAGCCCTGACGTCGGCCATTACGTTTCTTCTCTCCTCACCCCCACCTCCCAGGATTAAATATTACTATAACTTTGACAGAAAAAAGATGTCATTTCAGCTTGGCCAGGAGAGTTCCAGTACAGGATAAAAGGAGTCGTTTTTTTACTTGGAGCAGCTTAGGCTCTTAAACCCTAGGTAGATGGGGTCTAGTGTCACCTTCTCCCTGACATACTAGCTTTCTCCGTGCAGAGACTTCAGAGAATTATAACTGCCGTTACAAATCTTTCCACTGAGAAGCCCCAGAAGGGTGTCTTTTGAATTCTAGGGTTCTCTAGAATACAATTTGTTTTAAATCAAAAGTAGGAGCCCTGCTTTTGCCAAATTCTCACTTTTTTTTTTCTTACCCGCATACCTTAACAATCTCCAGTTCCTTCTCCCGTTGTAACAGCTGCTTCTCCAACTCTGCCACTCGCATTATGTTCTCATTCTCCAGGTCCAGCAGCTTTTCTGTCAACTGAAATGAAACGGGAACCTCTGACTAGTGCGACCTTCGGTTAGGATGATTCTCCTTTGATTATTTTAGCCAGAAAAATATTTGTCCAAATTTCTCACATCTAATTTTTTAAAAAATAAGCTGCTGGCCCTTATGGATGTAGAGATATTCTATAAAACGTGCACTCTATGCACTCAAAGGTATACGGTGCAGAGCCGGGATCAGACAAGATACAAACAAGGATCTTCTGTAGTTATTTAAAAGGTTAAAAATCAGCCTGGTGTGGAGAAGGGGACTGACTGAGATGGGGAAGTTTATTACTCCCTACCCACATTTCCCTAATGCCGCTCACTGCCAAAATCAGAAAATCCTGGAGAACTAAAATCTCTTGCCATATTTGTGACTATCTAAAGAGCAGCTTGCTCTTAGTCGTTAGATGAGAAGAACAACAGTGGCAGACTAGTTCATTCCAAGTTTTGCACAGGACTGAACGACATGGGGTGCTTTGCATAGTATCATGGAGTGGCCGGCCTAATTTTGTTCCCTGAACCGAGACTCAAACCAGACTTCATAGAGGAGGAAATTCAGCTGCTGCTGGCCCGTATTGTACTATCTTAGTGGCTCGCTGATGTTAGCATAATGTTAGCATAGCCTTAGTTGGTATTCTAACCAGAGCTTTTTTTCTGGGAAAAGAGGTGGTGGAACTCAGTGGGTTGACCTCAGAGAAAATGGTCACATGGCTGGTGGCCCCGCCCCCTGATCTCCAGACAGAGGGGAGTTGAGATTGCCCTCCGCGCCGTGGTGCGGAGGGCAATCTAATCTCCCCTCTGTCTGGAGATCAGGGGGGCGGGGCCACCAGCCATGTGATCATTTTCAAGAGGTTCCGGAACTCCGTTCCACCACGTTCCCGCTGAAAAAAAGCCCTGATTCTAACCATGCCACCCCAAGCAGAGTTTCACTTCAAAGGATTTAGAAGAGTGTATCTCTGTTTAGGACAGCTCCGCAAGCCTCTTCAGCGTGGGTTCCAGGCAGAGAACAGACTAGAGCAGAACTGATCCCTCGATTGCACCATGCGGCTGGGAGTTCCATTAACAGAATTCCCATTAGATGTTTTTCCCTTGGAAAATGAAGCACACAGAGGCCTAATTTGGAAAGTGGTAGCGGGGGGGGGGGAGTTAACCCTATACCCTCCACTGTTTTCCTAATCTGAAAAAGCCCCCGCTAGCTGCTATTGACCCTACTTGGAACAGTGCTCATGGGGCTATGAAATCCAACATATACAAAAATGCAAAGTTACTCAGAAAGATCTAAAGAGAGAGGAAAATGACAGGATTACCTGGAGAAAAAAAAGTTAGTATCGGGCAGATCAAATTGCTCTCAAGAGGCCACGATAACAGAAATGGAGATAAAATGCAAAATCCGGATTAAGGATCAATGACAACTGGGCATGGGGTGGGAGGAATGGAATGGAATGCAATGGGTTGGCAGTGGACGGGAGTGAAGGTGAGCATGTTAACTCTTGGAGTCTTATCCAGGGAGGCTCTTCTCTCACTATATTCACACACAAAGGGGATGGCTTAGACACCTACATGAGATAAGTGCTCTTCCAACTCTTCCACTTTCTCAAGTGCCACGTTCTTGGTCTCAGCATCCTCCAGCAGCCCGCCCACATCGAACACATTGTCCAAGTAAGCCTGGATCTGCACTTGCAGCTTTTCACTTTCTGTGTGTCTCGACTTCTGCAGAGAGAAAAAGCAATCTAGTAATAGTAAAAGTGACACGTGGGGCAGAGGAAGCAATCCGAGGTCTGAAGTCTGTCCAATTGTGAACAAAGGCAGCAGTCTTTAAAGGCCAAGGATGAGGGTGTCACAGCAATGAGTCTTCCGCACAGAAAACTGTTACAATTGTTCTTAGCCTCTCATTTCTCATTTCTAGTTCATCTGGTGGTGCTTAACTGGATATAAGGGAAGCAGCCACAGGGAAAAATAAAAGCACAATGCCAGCACAGTCAGCAAGTGTGACCAAATGCCAAGAATAATACCTGTTGAAAGGGTTTGGGGTATATTTTCAATACAGATGTATTTAGTTTATATACCCCTTCAATTGTCACACCTTTCCCTTTCCCATAGCATCTTGGTAACTGTAGTTTAATGGAGATGCTGAGTGTTTGTTAGCAATCCTTACTTTTGTGGAACTACAATTCCCAGCATTCCCTAAGAAGAGAAGAGGAACTATTAAAGCAGTTGAAGCAGTCTGAAGTGCAGATGTGCGCTTTGTGGTTTCTTTAAGAATGTCTGTGCAATGACATTTATTAGCCAAATCTGCCTTTCGTCTAGAATTCCAGCCTTCACTTCTAGCTGGAAATTAATCGGCTGTATAAAAAATTTCATTTTGATCTAAACCTAACCCATTTTCTGTAGCTCATGTTGTTTGTTAATTTGCTGTTTCAAGTGCTAGAGCTCTGTTATCCTTTGGAATTTTTCCTTTCCATGCAGGGAAAGAAAGATGCGGGTTCCATTTCTACAACTATTTATTTCAGAGTTCTTTCACCAGTTTGCCAACTGCTCCAGAGCAAACGGTTTGATAGATCACAGCCTCTTATTGGATGCTTTCAACTTACAAAAACCGTCTTTGTCTAATGGGATTGTAAATGGATTGGCTGTCAGCTGGGGAGACAGAAGAGATACTGGACTGGAGTCTGGTATCTTGGCAATTTAAATGAAGGCTGGAGACAGATCAGAAGTTAGAAGGCATTAGAGACATTTCTTGTGTAGGAAATACACAAGTATTTCCTTTACCCCACTGTCACCCATGATCATGGATTTTGGAAACATTGATCATGATCATTTGGAAACATGATCATTTATTTTGAAAACCTCAAAAGCCTATTTAGCAGAGGTGAAAGTATACACGTCACAAACAGTGGTTTGTGGTTGAAAGCTGTAAAATAAACTATTGCCATCCTTCTCCAAATGAAGTCATATTGCCCAACTACAGCAGTAACCAGAGTTCATCTGTACAGGGAAATTTGGTTGCATAACAAGAGGGAAGCTTATTTTAAAAGAGGGGCATTTCTCAGGAAACGACAAGCAAGCATCCATCTACTTTCACCAGTTGCAAACTATGTCCTGTTATTTGCAAAGAAGCTCAAAAAGTTTTCTAAATGAAGCTTGTATGGCTAAATTCAGGTATCATAAACAAACTGGAGCTTGTTCCTTTACTCCTCCCCTCTCCTGGTTTAAGAAGTCTTCATTCTTATTCCCATTTGTTTTAACATCCAAAGGCAGATGCCTTAACAAACTAGGATTTATTTTTTTCTCCCTGTAATGAAGGTTCTAAACCAGGATTTAACTATGACTTAGAATCATGATTACTAGGAAAGAAACTGCAACTGGGTGAAGTGTCTGTATTTAGACATCAGAGCAAACTGGACTGAAGATTATTTAAACCAGGGAGTCTTCAGTCTCAGTACAACACACAAGGGCAGGTGGGAGGGAGAGCACAAGCATGACAATAAACTAGATCTGTGACTAACAAACTCCAGTTTGTTCATCACCTCTCGCTCTCTCTCTGGCACGCACACGTGCACACACATACGCACACACACTCTGCATTGGTTCTACTCGCTTCAAAACAAGAGACAATTCTCTTGTTTGTCAGACTGCACAGAGAAGCCATTGAAATTCACAAGCATAAGCAAAACTTCAACAGGAAAGAAGAAACCTTAAGAATGAACAGAGCATGGTTTCCAGTTCTGAAAAACACCAGGCTAACAAAACACTCGACAATAGCCCTGCAGAGAAGATTAGCACATCAAGCCCCAATCCATATGCAAAAGAACCTCCTCAGGATACAGTGAAGCCTCCCGCCATTAGCATTCCACACCCTGGGAAACTCTTACAGGATGACTCAGCTCAACCCCACCCCTCCTGAGTAGATACAAATGACCTGCCAACATCTTTTCCACACTGTGACACTGAGAGAGCTCTGTCTTTTGGTGCTACACCTCTGAAGATGCCAGCCACAGCTGCTGGTGAAACGTCAGGAACTACAATGCCAAGACCACAGCAATACTTCCCGGAAAACCCACAACAACCAAGAGACAATTCTGCTAAAAGGATGAACAGGTATGCTTAATTAGGTAAAGGGAGTCCCCTGTGCAAGCACCGAGTCATTATTACTGACCCATGGGGGGACGTTGCATCATGACGTTTTCTTGGCAGACTTTTTGTTACAGGGTGGTTTGCCATCGCCTTCCCCAGTCATCTACAGTTTACCCCCAGGAAACTGGGTACTCATTTTACCGACCTCGGAACGATGGAAGGCTGAGTCAACTTTGAGTTGGCTATCTGAACCCGGCTTCCGCCAGGATCGAACTCAGGTCGTGAGCGGAGCTTGGGCTGCAGTACTGCAGCTTACCACTCTGTGCCACGAGGCTTCATTACTGGCCTGTCAACGAGCACTGCATTGGTAATGCTCTAGTCTAGACTACATTTTAGTACATATAACTTTTTGTAGAGGAATGATTGATAATCTAGTGAATCTATGATCCCCACTAGAACACACCCACAGGATTCTGGATGACCTGTTCATTTGTTAGAAGATTTGTCTCATGCTTTCTGATAGCCCCAAGTTGGCAAAGCCAACCAACAATAATCTATCCTATCAGGAAACAGAACAACAGAGCTGGCTTGTAAAAATACAGCCCTTAGTACTGACAGCTGAAGCCCAGGCCCTCAGCAAAAAAGCCCCGTTAGGAGGAGCCTCCTGAAAGCTTTCTGAGAGCCCATTCCAAAAGGTGGGAGGAATGATGGAGAAAGTTCTCAAGAAGGTTTCAATGAAATATACCACCTGCAAAGAGGGACCGACAAGATGGAGTTGTTGGACTGAGACCGAGCGCAAGGCACATCGCTCACATCTCAGTGATTTCGCCCCAAGGATCAAGGACTGCTTCTGAGAACAATTTTCTTCCACTTTTATCAGCTATTCTAGATTATTTTTGCACACTGGGGGTCAAAGAGTAGGCATTACCTGTAAGAATTCTTCCAGGCCTAGCTTGGTGAACTCATATTGCAAATGCACTCGGAAATTCATGTCCTCTACCGAATGCACCACAATGTTGATGAACTGCATACAGGCCACCTGCAAAACAAAGAAGGGCAGTTGGGATTCTGGTGCACAGTCCTTGCCCGATGGCTTCTTCTACCTTTTCTCTGAAGCAGGCACCGCTGTTGTTTTTTTAAAATAATTAACACAGCCTTTACATTATGGGGAAATAATGAACAAGTCCCACTTTCTTTCCATTTGTTGGGTGGAGGAAGCAATGGAGATGCTGGAACAAGGTCCAAGTCTGTCGAGACAACAAAGGAAGGCACAACTCCTGCAAAATGTAGGAGGACCCTTCAGACACGGACACTCAAGGCACCTGGGCTGCCATTCTGCATGCCATTTAAGCTGCTTAAATCCCAGTGGCCTATAGGTAGTGTCAGAATGTCAGTTCTCCAGCCAAAGCTACGCCATGTTCTCCTGTTATAATCTGTAGTTGTTTAGTTCTCTCCCTCCAGGCCCAGGTGCTGCCCAGACGGCCTATATCCATGGGAACGAAGAATTCTTATCAGCCCGGCCGACCTTGACGTCCTCGCCTTCCCAGGCCTTCTAGACAGGACTAAGGGGGGAGGCTGGGAAGGGGTGTTTGAAGGGTTGTTACTTTCGTTTTATGTGTCATTCTCAACAAAGCTTAGGTTCAGCCAAGGGCCTCAAGTCCTTGGATCATGGACCCCTGTATCCTGAGCATAATCTTCCAATAAACCTTTTGAAACCAAGAGATCTTGTGCTTCTTGCAGAAGGGGGGGAGACGAACTCTAGATAACTGGGATTCCATAGTCTGACAGGTAGCCTGACTGTGCGAAAGATTGCAGTGACGGTCTTTGATTACCTGCAGGCTGAGTGATGCAAAAAGAGCAGGGAGGGAGAAGAAAAGGCACAGTCTCTAGGCCGGTCCACATTCTTACCTTAACGGCAGACTAAAGCGCTCTGCAGGCTACTGTTCAAGTTCAGAGACAGTCTCACTGTAAACGAACGCGCTTGCATGTCCAGGGAAGCCCCTATTCAGATCCCTGCACCACTGCTGACAATTTTTTGAAACTCTGCGAAATTTCATTGGCTACTATTCTGCTACAACATATTTAGCATCAGAGCTAATCTAGTCCCGGCCATTATGGGAAGTAAACAGCTAGACTAAGAGAACCCTTAGTCTGACATATTGCAGGAGGTCTTTTTTTGCTCAGGAGAGCTGCAGTCCCTCCTCCTCCACTCCCGACAGAAAACCAGCATAAATTCCTTTAGCATTTTTCCCCATGGGTATAAGTGTCTGAGTAAGGTGATGGTGTACCAGGAAACCTTCAGATGCAGCATGACTCCCCGCACCCGCTCAATAAAAGAGTGTGTGGTTCCTTAAAAAGAGGTGCCCATGTTCAGTGACATAGACATTAGCAGGGCTTTTTTTCTGGGAAAAGAGGTGGTGGAACTCAGTGGCGGAACTCAGGACCGCACAATGACGTCACTTGGGATTAGCTGGAACAAGGGGGGAGTTTTTTAAAGTTTAAATCGCCCTCGTCGAAAATGGTCACATGGCTGGTGGCCCCGCCCCCTGATCTCCAGACAGAGGGGAGTTGAGATTGCCCTCCGTGCCATGTGTCTGGAGATGTGTCTCCCGCCCTCTGTCTGGAGATCAGGGGGTGGGGCCACCAGCCATGTGACCATTTTGAAGAGGTGCCGGAACTCTGTCCCACTGTGTTCCCGCTGAAAAAAAAGCCCTGGCCATTAGCAATGAGATTCAGCTTTGAGTTTCAAAACAGAGGTTGGATATTGAGTAACGAGCACAGAGACAAAAGTACTAGAATAACATATGACCCTTACTTTCCAGTTTGATTTGGGAAATCCGTTGATTTTACAGCAAAAAATAAAATTAAGTGCCACAATATGGTGGGGCTGGTAGTAATTCATGGTGCAGGCTATAAATTCTGTGATAACGCTGATACCCTATTGGCTCTCGGGCTATGTCTTTCCTCCACTTTGGCTGAAAGATTTTTCTCCTCTCCCCATGGGTAACAGAGATTACCTCCCTCGATTCTATAATGCTTCTGTAGCCATTTATACTAGTGGGTCACTTTTATATCAGATGACAAACTGACCACTGGTCTCTTGATCTTGCATTGCACTAAGACACACAATGGACTTACACAATGTGCACTGCAGGTATCTATACCACATCCAGAGACTGCATCACACTTGTACATAAATTAATGACTGACGCTTCTGATTTCAGCAGCACGCTATGTTTGGTACAAGTAGAATTGGGAGCTGCTCCCCCCACCCCCGCCTGCAATGCTCTAGGAACTGACCAAATCACAATGGTATTTACCATAGAGATTTGGGGATTCCTAGAGCATTGAGGGGGCAGGTTTGCACAGAAGAAATATCAAAGTGTCTGCAACACTTCCCCCACCCACCACCCCCAACAGTTCCTGGGAAGCGTGGGCACAGGCCTGGCAAGCCCGGGTACAAGTTTTCCTTCTTTTTCCTGCCAACATTGCAATGGTGGAAGCTGTGGACATAAACAAAACATAGGGGAAAGCATAATTCTGCCCGTACACAACACAAATGCTCACTCCTTACCATGAAGTCAATGTTGCTGTCCTCGTTGCGGAAATACTCCATTAATTTCTCAAAGCGGTGCTGCTCCTTGCAAACCTGAGAGAAAAACGGAGCATGCCGGAGTCTCCAAAGTGCTTCAGTACCAGCGTGCTAGCCATACACAGAGCGTTCTTGGCGCACTGTCTCTACATACATGGTTTCCCACCGAGCTATTCGTCCCTTCCTCTCCTGCACATTCCTTTATTCATTCCTTTGCCCATGCTTTGCATGTGATGTGGCTCCATCCACGTCATGCTACTTCTTCCCTTTCACCATCCAAGCAAACCAAGGGGCCGCTCAGGGCCTCGTGCTCAAAAGCAAGCACCTACACGCCGCTGACCCCATGCAGAGGCCGTGTTGTGGCTTGGGTCTGTCATTGCGTCTGTCACTGCCTCCTAAAGCATCTCACTGCTGCCTGCGGATATGACAGGTTCAGAGGTGCTAACAGCACTGATGGGGCTCATCGCACATCCTGCAGCCTGTGGTATGGGAGGGAGTAACGGGCCTAGCCTGTGACCGCTACCGTCTTTTGGATCTGCGCCACCAGCACCGAGGTTCAAGGCAAACTCCAAAGGCAGTGACAGGGCCACTGGTGCTCATCTTTCCTTTGGCTACCAGCGGTGTGACAGGAAGCGACAGGAGGAGAATGTGCCTGTCATTCCAGGCCAGACCTTTGCCCCTCCTAACACTGTTGCAGTTCAGCTTGAGCCTTGGGTGGGAGGTATACCTGCAAAATACCTTGAGCCAGTTATGCCTTTGTCTCTTCTTCTACTTACACACACAAAGTCCCACCCACCTATCTCTCTTTACAATTGATTCTCTTTGCCCATGCCCATCTAGCCGCTTGGCCCCATGCACAGTCTCTATTCCTCTTCTCTGCCTTCCTTTCCCATATCTGCCCAATATAACACAAGATGACACAGAAGGACTGCACTCACCTCCTTGAAGTTCTCAAAAGCAGCCAAAATAATCTCATGGCCTCCACGCACCAAACAGACAGCCGCCAGCAGTTCCAATACGAGGGCTTTTGTCCTGTGTGGAGCAGCAAAAGGAGATCTACTATTATCCCTGACATGCAGATGCTACGAATAACAAAGCTCCCCAACTTTACAGCAGTTGAAGAAAACATCATTAGGATGCAACTGCTACACATGCAAAATGAAACCTCCATGGACGAGGGCAGTATACCTCGGAGTACCAGCCGCGAAAGACAAACCATAGTGTAAGTTCTCTTTACACTGTTCCTGAGCACTCAGAGGTATCTGGCTGGCTATTCTGGGAACAGATTACGGCCCTAGATGGACCTTTGGTCTGATCCAGCAAGGCATGGCTTGTGCTCTTACATTTACTAATGCATCCTGAGTTTTCCAGTACTGAGAATGTTATTTGTTGAGAGTGAGACAAGATACAAAAGTATGACATCTAAAGAGAAAGCAGAAATATTTCCTAGGTTGTACAGAAATTTTTGTTTGCAGGTACACAGGTTGCCTTGACACAGGGGATTTGCTCCGGTTTAGCATCCAGACTGGAGTGTGCTTTTTTAGAGAATCAACACAATGTCATCTTCTAAATGTTCTTCCCTGCTATCTTTCCCAAACTGAATTTGACACAATATTTTTGGAGAGAACACAGCCAAAGCACGTTTGCACACCAAGTGGGCAGGAAGGTATGCGTTTTTAATGGTGCGAACGGGAACCATTTCCCTTGCCTCAGCCCCTCGTGATTGCCATTCACCTCCACCACCCTGTGCCACCGGAGGGCATTTTTCACGCTTTAAAAAAAACCCACCTGGCAACTATTAGCTCTCTGCAGCACAATAACATTTTAACAGTCTGTTGCCCCAATCTACTAGATCCTCCAAATTCCCAGGTTTCATTTTTTAACAGTTTCGTGTAGTGGTTAAGAGTGGCAGGGGTCTAATCTGGAGAACCAGGTTTGATTCCTCACCCTTCCACCTGAAGCCAGCCTTGGGTCAGTCACAGCTCTCTCAGAGCTCTCTCAGCCCTACGTACCTCACAGGGAGATTGTTGCGGGGATAATAATAACATACTTTGTAAACAGCTTTGAGTGGGTGTTAAGTTGTACTGAAGGGCAGTATATAAAGATTTGCAAGATTTGCTTGCATTTCGCCAGGCCTGTAAGATGGAGCTATTCCGCCAGGCATATGGCTGACGCCGGGCCGTTAAACTATTCCCCCATGTGAACGCAGATGCTGCTGCCACACTTATTATTACGGTATGGATTTGCTCTGGTAACACCGCTGTGTGATACACTAAACTTTTGCTATGTGCTGCTTTTAAATTTTTTTTAAAAAATTATTTATATGTAATAGATGTAGATGAGATGATTGTGTTTTTTAAGGTGTTTTTAATGATATGTGTCCGGGGTCTGAGCCCCAGCCCCCAGACTTGACAAGAGGGAACAGCAGGTCAACCGGGCTGACGGGCAAACAGAGGGGGCAGCCAGCAGCCAGCAGGTCAACTGGTCAGCCAGCAGACAGTAGGTCAACCGGTCTGACTGGCAAGCAGAGGGGGCAGCCGGGGGACAGCAGGTCATCCCCTCCCACGGGCAAATGGAGCCAGAACCTGCCGGCGCAAGGGGCAAAGGCCCAGGGCCTCAGGAGTCAGGGGGAGACAGAGAGAGGCCAGCGAGTCCCACTCCCCTGGGGAAGGAAAGGGGACTAAGCAAGGCAGAAGGGGGCAAGGGCAGAGGGATTGGGGGCCCAGCAGTCACCCACCCAAAGACCTTACCTAAGGAGGAGAAGCAGCAGCAGCCCCAACAGCCCAAAGCCACGCCCCAGCTAGAAAATAGTAGCCTGGCCCAGGAGTTGCCAAAAGCCAAGCCACTCCAGGTGGGGCTATTGGAGGCACTCTGCAGGAAGCCCTGGGCAACAAGCCAAGGAGCCGCAGCTGGACCCACCTTCAGCCATCAGCTCAGCCAGGGAGGCCGAGCTGCTAGCCAGGGGACTGCAGCTGGACAGGCCTTCAGCAATCAGCCAAGGCAGGGAGGCTGGGCAGCCAGGGAACAAGGCACAGCTGGTGCTGGTCAGTGGGGCCAGATCAGCTACCCCAGCTGCAACTGCTTGGTGCAGCCCAAGACCGGGCTGGAAGAGGGGTGGGACAGTAGAAGGAAGCCCTATAAAAGCTAGCTGGAAAGAGCCCTGGGGTGGTGGATGTGAGTAAGGAGTGATAATGTGGAGTGAGAGCGGTGCAATGCAAGAGTGGAGGTTTGGAGGAGAGTTCTGGAAGGAGGGGATGAAGAAGGACACAGGGGGCAAGCAGGCCAGGTTGAGCAGGCCAGCGAGTGGACTGAGAGGGAGTCTGGGTGAGGTATACCGCCCCTCCTTTCACAGAGCAGGGCCCTGCAGCATCCCTGGCCCCCCTATGACATCAGGAGCAGACCGCCCATTGCCACGCCCAGCGGCAGCGGCGGCAAGCCCTGACAATATGTGTATTTGTATTCTGTTATCCGCCCTGAGCCTGCGAAAGTGGGGAGGGTGGAATATAAATACAATAAATTAAATTAAATCAAATGCTGTTGTTGTCATCATTATTATTATTATTAACAGTTTCTAGCCCTTTTGTTGTGAAGATATAAGGGGAAAGGTGCACTCCTTATATAATCAATCAACTGTTTATTACAGTCACAAACCAACAAAATAAAACGCACAATAAACATTTTTCCAACTCCTTCTAGCAACAAAACAGCCCAGAAACTCTCTTTTTTAAAAAAAAAAATGAAAGCTACGGATTCAGAGGAATGAATAGATCATGGCGATTCAGCATTATAACGTCACACTACTATAGCAATCAAGCGCTTGCCCACTAAAAAAAACCCTGAAAAAAGCCATTTGCTGTGTGGGGGCGCCATGTGGGAGCGAAGTTAAAACTGCTGTGTAGATGATGTGTTTCCACTGTAAATGACTCTACATTCACAGCAGCTGCAAGAACTACACAGGGCCAAACTACACATTATAGCTACCATGTGATTATCACAGAGACTTGCAGCAGGACACCAGCTGCTGGTTCCTCTTGGGAACTCAGTTCTGAGTGTATGTGCAGCCCCCTTATTAAGCAAATAAAAACCCCACAGGCATTTGGGGGCAGGAAAAAATCTGAATCAGGCCCCTGTGGCACTTCTAAATTGAGTTCTCACAGGGAACTCGCAGCTATCATATGGCTGCAATCCACATGGTAATCGTGCAATTGATATAACATGTACTTTCGACCGCAGACAATCATTACCATGGAGAAGCAACCAGAGTCAACGCTTTTTTTGCAAAACGTACAAAAAGACCCCCAAGGGGAAAGCTCACTAATTTGGTTTATTTTCTTATATAAATGCATTCATTCATCGTTTGGCACCACGTGTTATAAGCAACTGCCAGCACATGATGTCAAGTGGTCACTTTGCAATGAGACTCTTGGAAGCTGTTGAGAACATGTGCACGTCGTATCAGAACTGTGGCCCAGCCAGCATTTCTAGCGGTTTTAGGTTGGGCCAAACAATCCTAGGAAACAAGAGAAAGTTGTCCAAGGGCACATCTAAAAAATTCAGTGTTTAAAGTTGGATTTGTTCACTGGAAATAGATCATCGCTTCCCCCGCCCCCCGTCCCCCTCCAAGAATCAAAGGCAGACTGAAAGACGGATTCCTGCGAATGGTATGTGCACTCATACCGCTTTCCTCTCTGCTAAAGAGATTCTGCACATTTTTGTATGGTTTCAAAAGCCTGCCAAATCTGTTTGACTGGGGGCAACAACAGACCACAAGATCTCTCTCCCGTCACAGGAAATGATGTCAAGTGGCAATGTTTCCAGCAACGCCTTCTTGGGCTGAAATCAGACTTTGTGACAAGTCTGGTTCCATTTGAAAGAGAACGTTTCTCTCACAGCTTCTCCATACAGGGCTTTTTTTCAGCAGGAACGCGGTGGAATGGAGTTCTGGAACCTCTTGAAAATGAGATTGCCCTACGCACCGCTCAGCGGCGCGGAGGGCAATCTTAACTCCCCTCTGTCTGGAGATCAAGGGGCGGGGCTACCAGCCATGTGACCATTTTCACCAAGGGCAACCCACTGAGTTCCACCACCTCTTTCCCCAGAAAAAAAGCCCTGCTTAGGATAAGACTGCAGTCATCCACCCTCACCATCTTACTGAAAGAAATATTGTCATTAAAAGAAGGCCTGTTTTTGAATCAATTGTGTATTAAAGGCTCAGCCACTACACCCCTGGTTTCTCTCAGTTCTCTCTTGTAACAAAGGCCATTTTCACAGTGCTTACCCGATGTTGGCACCCCAGTGCTACAACCTGTAGGGGCAGGTCTCAACAACTACCAAACCCAAGGGGACTCAAGGTCCTATGAGCCCCAAACAAATTATGAATTTTTAATGAATTTTTAATTATATAATTTTTTAAAGTGCAAGTGTAAGCAGTATCTTTACCAACCTGTAATGTGAATACAAAATTTTCATATATACAAGAATCTCGTAACAATAGTCCCATATAGTACAATACACTGAAGCCACAAACCCACAGTATTTCGAAAGTGGTACTGTCATGTCTGTGTAGAGCCATGCCATGTTTATGTTTGTTGTATCACTGATACCAGAGTATACTGAAGTTATAATGCCTTAATGCTAACCTGTTGTACACTCCCCTCTAGCCATATTAACCACGTTCTCTCCTCTTGGGATTATTGCTGTCCAGGCCCAGGAAAGGGCCTCTCCCCTTATCTCTCTAAGAGGCATCTTCTAGTTAGAAGCGACGGAGCTTCCAACTGCCAGCTCTAGCTGCTTTGTCCGGACTCTGGGAATGTGTATTTGTGTCCTAATCACGTAGCCATAACTATAAAGGGTTCTCACAGAACCCGTGTAATCTTGCGCGCCAAACACCTAACCGTTGCTGGAGCGCAGGAGTTTTCAAGTATATCATAACCAATATGTTTTGATTCCTCACTTCTACCAATGCTCTGTGATGGAGTGCAGACCTGAACTGTAAAATCCTGAATAAAGCCTTTTCTATGGGAACCAATGTGTGTTCACAGGAGAGGATCTAAGGGATCTACCTGCCAGGAACTGACAGGTACAATGCCACCAATAATCCAAATCCAATCAAAACCAATGCAGTATAACCAATATATCAACATTCGTAGCAACAGTCCATTTTCATGTATTCATTCCTTGTGTTTTCTTTTTATAGAAAGAAGCCTGTCAGGAAGAATCGGCAACGGGAAGACGTGTTCCAGGAGAGTTGGCAACGGGTGTGTAATGAATTGATTCAGATGGAACCAGCAGCTAAGAAATAGGATCGGCTTATGAAGAAGCAAAAGCAAAACAGGATGTTGTAAGGGCTGGCGCACCCGTTGCCAACTCTCCTGGAACACGTCTTCCTGTTGCTGATTGTTCCCGACGGGCTTCTGCCTATAAAAAGAAAACACAAGGAATGAATACATAAAAATGGACTGTTGCTACGAATGTTGATATATTGGTTATATGGGTTTTGTTTGGATTTGGATTATTGGTGGCATTGTACCACTTTCGAAATACTGAGGGTTTGGGGCTTCAGTGTATTGCACTATACGGGACTATTGTTATGAGATTCTTGTATATATGAAATTTTTGTATTTACATTATAGGTTGGTAAAGATACTGCTTGCATTTGCACTTTAAAAAATTATATAATTATATAATTATATAATTAAAAATTTATAAAAATTTCATAACTTGTTTGAGTCTCATAGGACCTTGAGTCCCCTTGGGTTTGGGGATTTTGGCATCTCAAACAAGGGCCATTTCCACAGTACTTACCTTCATCCGGAATGCTGTGGAACGTTGTGAAAAAAATGCGGAAGACAGCGTCTTCTTACACGAGTTTTGCGCGATATCGCGCAAAACCCGCACAAGAAGATGCTATCTTCCGCAGGTTTTTTCACAATGTTCCGCGGCGTTCCGGATGAAGGTAAGTAGTGCGGAAACGGCCAAGTTGCAACTGTCCTCTCTGATGCCCTTGCAACTGCTGCTTGGGTCTAAGCCGAACCCCCATGCACTCAGGGGATGATGGTAATCACCTCACATGGTGCTGATGGTTGGGGGCAAATCAAGTTCATGCCATGCGATCAGCATCCTCCTCGCAGTGCGGCTCCACACAGTCACTAATGTGGCTTGACTCTGAATTCTTTTATGAATTCTGGCATAAGTTCTTAAATGCACCGTAATGGATTTAATGTTATGGTACTATTAGCCTGAGGTCCCAGCTTTCATAAATATTTTTAATTGATTACATTAAAATGGGCGGGGGGGGGGGGGGTTGAGAGCAATTCTGTAAAAGAAACAAGTGAAAAAAAGGAAACTGGCCAAAGAAAACAGGTGGGATGGAAATGGTCCTCACGCATGGAAATTAAAGAAACAAAAACATACATATTCATGCATTCCTCTCTGAGATCCCAGTTCTAGTGGTGCTGTTGGCAATTTTTGGCTAGCCCAATCTAGACTTAAAATTTGGAGAGTTCCTTAGGTAGGACATCCATGACCATGAACAATTTTAAAACTATTTTAGATTTTTAATGCAGACAGGGCCCAATTTGGGTTGACATTTCTGCGTTGGGAAATTCCTAGAGATTTGGAGTAGAGCCTAGGAAGGCAGGCATAATGCCACAAAATACACCCTCCAACACAGCAGTCTGAAGATTAATTGTAATTCTGGAAGATCTCCAGGTTCCACCTAGAGGTTGGCAACCCTAGGCCCAATGTATAAAAATACTTTAACTATGACATCCTCAGCAAAGTTACACCCTTTTAAGACCATTAACTTCAATGAACTTAGAAGGGTTTAACTCTGCTTAGGATGGCAGAGAACCAAGAAGCAATAAATAAATCCACTAGAACATCTATGGAGGAGACAAATCCCACTTTTCCGCAGAGAGCTACTTGAGCGCACGGGTTCCTTACCTGGGGTTTTTATTGTTCAAGCTGAGGGCAATCTCATTAACAGCATGAGGATGTGACATGACTAAATTGAATCCATACTGAAAAGCAGAAAAACGAAATATACAATAGTGTTAGAAGCAGCATCGAAGTTTTCCTGGCAATTAATCTAGTAGCCTAAATGGGGATCCTGATGCATCCCATAGTTGCAACTGCGTAGTTCATAGGGGAAAAAACAAGATTTAAAAAGTTAATGAATAATCTTGGGATCCAGACAAAATATAGGAGAGTTACGCGTTAATAGATTCTGAACATAAATTAGACAATTACATAAAACACAATACAGAAATATCAGTACAGAAAGGAAGAATGTGAAATGGTTTATTACAAACACTACATAAATATATTAATGTTTTCAAAAATAATGGGTTGGATACAGACTAATCCTGCAATTTCCACCAATTCCCCTTCCCACATCATTTCTCAGGGTTCCTTATTCTCCAGGAGTAGCCCGTTTTGGAGATTAGTGGGAAGGGAAAATAGGAAAGTTTAATTCTGACACTGGAAAATTTAGTTTGGATCTAAACCAGGGCTTTTTTTCAGCTGGAACGCGGTGGAACAGAGTTCCGGCACCTCTTGAAAATGGTCACATGGCCAATGGTCCCGCCCCCGATCTCCAGACAGAGGGTGGGACCACCGGCCATGTGACCATTTTCACTGAGGGCAATTAAAACTTTTAAAAACTCCCCTCTTGTTCCAGCTGACCCAAAGTGATATCATTGTGCGGTCCTGAGTTTCACCACTGAGTTCCGCCACCTCTTTTCCCAGAAAAAAAGCCCCGATCTAAACCAATGTTTACCTTCATATATACCGCACACACACACACACACACACACACACACACACACACACACACTGACCATGGTGATAAAAATAAATCAATGTTGCCTCACCTATAGTGCATTACAAGAATTCACAAAATGATTCTCCAACTTTCAAATAAAGTGCAGCAGAGCAAGCTTCTAGTCCTCATGGTGGCAAAGGAAAAATTAAAAAGGTAATGGCTTGTATCCAGTCATCTCTGCATGGAAGGCCTCTGACTATTCTTGTGTTCCTTTCCATTGTTGCAGTCCCTTCTGTTCCCCAGAAAGATCATTCCCAGGGTCACAGGACCCACACCAAAAAGCCATGTGGGTCAGGAGACTGAAGCAAGGAAGGGCAATGAGGTGAAATTGCCCTCCCTCCAAGCAGAACTCACTTGTGGAACAGGGAGAAAGAGCAATTTCATCCCTCTTCTTTTCTCACTCCAGCTATTCCTTCACAGGGACTGGAAGGACTGCAGGAAGAAAGCAGAATGTGGGAACATTCTGGAAGGATCCAGGCCACTGATAAGGTCTGATAAAGGTTCTCAGGATGGATTTAACGCCTGACTTCCCTCCACCACCATCCCCGGCTCTTATCACTTATAAATAGCCATGATCTAGAAATGTTTATCCAGAAGCTCTTTGAACTTACTGTTTAAAAGGGGTAGAGATGGATTTATTGCAGTAATAATGAACTTAACATTTTTTGGTGCTTAAATCAGTTCTACATCAGGAGAAAAATGATATTAAAAAACTTTTTCTGAACTGCAAGAAATAATGCAAAAAGCCGAATTAAGGTCATGTGCTAGGTTTGTTGTTTTCATATTAAATCATTTTTAAAAAATTACTGATTGGGTGCCCCTTTGAATGGTCAGAATTTAGCAATAAAATTAAATGAAACTAACAATTGATTAGATTTAAGTGAATATTACATTCAACTGCAAAATTATATTTGCTTACCGACAAAGAAGGGGTGTGGCCTATGTTTGTATGCAGGTAGCTACATCGGTGGGTTAATGTGAGACATTGGGGGAAACTACACATTACAATGTGTTCCCCCCCGGGCTTTTTTTTTAGCAGGAATGCGGGGGAACGGAGTTCCGGAACCTCTTGAAAATGGTCACATGGCTGGTGGCCCCGCCCCCTGATCTCCAGACAGAGGGGAGTTGAGATTGCCCTCCGCGCCGCCAAGCGGAGGGCAATCTCAACTCCCCTCTGTCTGGAGATCAGGGGGCGGGGCCACCAGCCATGTGACCATTTTCTCTGAGGGCAACCCACTGAGTTCTGCCACTTCTTTTCCCAGAAAAAGAGCCCTGGTCCCCCCCCCCACCTGTGGGGCAAATAAGTCAGGTCAGGAAAATGGTGCTGGGGGAGGCTGAAGCCCTTTCTCCACCCAGGCCAGGGTGCCTATTCAAATCAGAGGTCCAGGCACTTGGGGAACAAGTCCCCTTGTATCTGACATGTGAAAATCTGAGTCAAAGTCAAAAAAGGGGAACTCGTACATGACACATTACAAATCATAATGTGAAGCTTAGCCCCTAGATCATACAGTAGGAGGAGGAGATTCACTTGGGGAAAGTATGAGGTGAAGAAACAAGGCTCAGCCCGCCTTTCCTGGCTGGGTGGCAAACACTGAGTGGCGAGAAAGGGCAGGTATTGGGCACG
Source organism: Eublepharis macularius (assembly GCF_028583425.1). NCBI lineage: Eukaryota > Metazoa > Chordata > Lepidosauria > Squamata > Eublepharidae > Eublepharis > Eublepharis macularius. The sequence continues at coordinate 12,448,292 of NC_072793.1, read as the reverse complement.
AATTGCAGGGAGGGGGAGTGTGGCTAGGGGGAAGTGAGCCTGTGGTTCTGACGGTGCTGGGAAAAGGCTCTCCCTGGATGCCTGAAGCTATCAGTTCTGTCAGCAGCTACAGTCCCTCTGTGCTTTCTCCATACCTTGCTGGCTACTTCATCGGCTGCAGTGTGAATTAGACCTGAGTACCTGGCTAGTCAGAGTGGATGAACTGGTGGTCGAATTTAGTGCACCTTTAAATTTTCTTTAAGATTACACACACATACTTATTAAATGTATTGTTTATTAAAATATTCATATTCTGGCTTTCCACTTGGCTCAAGGTGGCTTATATGTATCTGCAGTGCTTTTTTTGTGGGAAAAGAGGTGGTGGAACTCAGTGGGTTGTCCTAGGAGAAAACGGTCACATGGCTGGTGGCCCCGCCCCCTGATCTCCAGACAGAGGGGAGGTGAGATTGCCCTCCGCGCCGCTGAGCGGCACGGAGGGCAATCTCAACTCCCCTCTGTCTGGAGATCAGGGGGCGGGGCCACCAGCCATGTGACCCTTTTCAAGAGGTTCCGGAACTCCGTTCCCCCGCGTTCCTGCTGAAAAAAAGCCCTGTCTATCTGTATATATGTATCTGCTTTAAATTACAGTTACTCACTCAAAGCCCTTTTGATAGGACACACTATGCATTTGACTTCGTTCACACGTTTTTTTAAATCATTGTACACTGAGGAAGGCTACCATTCACAGGAATAATACATGCTTTGCCAGCAGAAATCCATGGTGCAGTTCCCAGCATCTCCCGTTAAAATATCTCAGGTAGAAAATGCTGGGAAAGTCTCTTTTCTGCCGAAGATCTCAGAGGGCTGCTGAAATTCAGAACAGACTGTACTGGAATAGACCAAAGGCACAAGGCAGCTTTGTAGCTTGGATCCAGACTAATGTTTCTGCAGGCATAAAGACTTCCCCGGTCCTTAAGAAGATACTGGGGAGCATTTCAGGCTGCTGGGAGAGGGGGGGCAAAAGTCCTTGTGCCCATGGAAAATGATAGCATCCAACAGGTCGCGCAAAACTCGCGCGAGAAAACGTGATATTTCGCGTTTTCCGTGCGACGACGCACGACATTTCGGAATGCAGAGGGCCGTCTGGAACCGGCCCAGCTGAAAAACATCTGCTGGTGGTCCCTGGCCCCAGGGAGGCTCGGTTGGCCTCAACCAGGGCCAGGGCCTTTTTGGTCCTGGCCCCAACCTGGTGGAACTCTCTGTCTGAGGACACCCGGGCCCGTCAGGATCTTCTATCATTTCGGTGGGCCTATAAGACAGAGATGGTTGAGGCATATGGTTGAGGCCAGCATGAGATCGTCATTGAGCCTCCCACCAGCCTCCCACGAAGCGTGGGGTTATACAGTGTCCAATGGACAGCTGCCCAACATAAGGGTACAGCACGGGGCTATGTAGTGCCCATTCGTTAGCTGACCCACGTATGGGTTGCAGTACATTATCTGTCTGCTTCCCTGTATGCTGATGGGGAGGAATCTTGAAATGACCCCATCTTGGGACAGTTATTATCTGCTTGTTGATTTTATGATGAACTGTTGTCTTATGAATTGTTTTCAATATTTGTATTATATTTTTATAACTGTTGTACCTCGCCCTGAGCCCGCTTGCAGGAAGGGCGGGTTAGAAATGTAATAAATAATAATAATAATTAGGGTAAAATGTAGGTAAAGGCATCCCATATACAGAAAGGGAAGAAACAATAATGCGCATTTTGGGGTTACCTGATAGTTCATGATGGCCCGCAAACATAGGATACACACGTGGACGTCATCTTTCTGGCTAACCAGCCGTGAGTTCTTCAGAGCTTTCCTACTGGGAAGCGTGGTGTATCTGGCAAAAAGAAAGAGGTGCATTTAGCAAGAAGCCCCCAAAAGAATGTTAGCCCTTTGCCAATGATGAGGTCACGGCCACAGCCAGGAGCAAGAAAGCAGCCGCAATTCGAATCACTGGCTTCAGTCAGAAGACTAGCCCAAGTCGTTTTGCAAAGGAAAGAATGAATCAATATATCTCATTCTGATTCTGAACATCAATTCAGGGAGTTTGCCCACTTTTTTGAGGTTTTATTTCAGGTTTTAGCTATCAGGTTTTTTTTTCAAATACAGTTTTCTATTTTCAACAGCTGAAAACAAGGAAAAATTAACACAAAGCAATTATAAAATAAAGTAGAAGGATTTGTCGGTGAAAAATATGTGCTACTTTCTGTACAAAATTGTATTTTTCCAGTGTTGGCTGCCAGAAATTCTACAACACTACGCAGAAGCTGAGCAACGGACAGCCAGGGGCTGAAAAGTCAAAGGGTTTAGTATAGAAAAAGGGACTCCACTCTGAAATAATATCGACAAGAGTTGTGAAGGTAGCATTCAAATAATCTTCAGAATGCCTCATTCTAATCTGGCCAAAGAGGTTCAACATCACATTTTGAACCCTTAGCCAAAATCAGGGGAGTCTCATCTCTAAACCACACTCCTCTGGTAATTTGGGAGCCACTGATTGGGTCTTCATGGGTTTATCATCATCCAATCTGGGGGGCCCACAAGGCACTACACTCATATATGCTAATAGCCCATGAAAACATGAGCTTACAATTTTTATTGGGAATGAAAAGAAAGAACCAAAGAGAAGAAATGGCTCACCCAAGCCAAAGGTACAACGTGGCATCCTATCTCCCGATTCCCTAGGGCCACAACTTCATCTTAACGTATCCTGAGAAAGGTGCTGGGCAATAGTTTTTAAGAGAGAGAAAAGTTTTATGATAGACATATCACTGTACGCTCATTTCTTTGTCACACTGTTTCTTCCGGCTAACCAGGCGTTGCAGGATTTTAAAAGTATGGCTTCTCAATAGCAGGGCTTTTTTTCAGCAGGAACATAGTGGAACGGAGTTCCGGAACCTCTTGAAAATGGTCACATGGCTGGTGGCCCCGCCCCCTGATCTCCAGACAGAGGGGAGTTGAGATTGCCCTCCGCGCCGCTCAGCGGCGCGGAGGGCAATCTCAACTCCCCTCTGTCTGGAGATCAGGGGGCGGAGCCACCAGACATGTGACCATTTTCTCCAAGGGCAACCCACTGAGTTCCACCACCTCTTTCCCCAGAAAAAAAGCCCTGCTCAATAGTATATGTAACACAGGACTAGTGGAGCAGCTGAGAAATCCAGCCACTTAATGCAGGCATCAAGGATCATCAGGCACTCCTATAATGTGAAAACTATGAGGAACATTCAAAAAGAGTCCAGTAGCACCTTTAAGACTAACCAATTTTATTGTAGCATAAGCTTTCGAGAATCAAGTTCTCTTTGTCAGATGCATGTTACAGAGACTCTGGATTTGAACTCAAGGCAACATCTGTAATTGAAAATCCTAGACTGTAAGGTGCCAGGGGTCTTGAACTGGGGACTTCAGCAGCAGGACGACGGTGCCTTACTGTGTGCCACAGTGGCAGCTTGCCAGAGGAAAGACCTGCATATGGGGTATCTCGTTGGCCACTGTGTGAAATAGGATGCTGGACTAGGTAGATCTCTGGTTGCATGTTGTAGGCCTGCTCATATGTTCTTACAACTTGTCTGCTGAGCTGCTATGCCTCACTGCAGAGAGCCCAACTGTGGTATTGCAGCTACCAATTCAGCAGGTATTTGATGATGCAAGAGGCAATTAATGTTCTACCAAGGTGGCTTCCACATTGGTGTTTTGCTCAGTTTTGGGTCTCAAACTGCAACAGCTTTTTTCAAAGACATTGTCCTTCAGGTGTTAACTTCAGCGGTTTCTCCTGCTTTGCTCTGTACTTTCAGAAATATACTTTGGTATGATATTTCTAGAAAGATCATAGTCAAAGTGGGTTTGCCCACCACGTGAAGAAGAAGGTAAGGATTTTCTAACCCCCCTACACACAATGGCATCATCTCTCCCGCACTCACATCACAGGTGGATTTCAAAAAAGATCAACACTAGCTATATTGTTATAGCGTTATTGCACTACAGCAATCTAGCTAATAGTGATTTTTTTAAATGCTGAAAACATCCCTCGGGCAACACAGGGGGGGATGAAATGGTAGATGCAAGAGGAAATGGAAAAACACAGAGAATATCTCCAAATGGTCGCTCTGTGGCCACTGTGAATGTTTCTGCACGGGCAGCACAGATGAGCGCAACAGAGAATCGTTCCTGAAAGTGACCTGGGTCTTGTTATGACTGCTGACTCTGTCCTGCCTTCTCAGTTTGAGTTATCTGTCATCAGGGCTCATTTCGAGGGGGAACGCACAGGAAAGCAGTTCCGGCAGTCCCCCAAAGAGGTCACATGTCAGGTGGCCCCCCCACCTGACTCTCGGCCATTTTGGGCCTGTTTTAGCCTGGATTGGGGCCGAAGCATCCCAGATCAGGCCTCTGACAGGTGGTGGATCACTCTCCCACTCAGCAGTGGCCCGATCCTAACCATTTTGGACCCCTTTTTGGCCATTTTGGGCCCAATTTCGGCCCTGAATGTCCAGGAATGCCCAAAACAGCCAGGATAGGTGGTGTCGGGGTGTGGCATATGCAAATCAGTTATGCTAATGACACACTTCCGGTGATGGCAAGGGGCGTGGCATATGCTGATGAGTTATGCTAATGAGCGATGCTAACGAGTTCCTCCAGCTCTTTTTCTTCGAAATGACCCCTGTCTGTCATTCAGGCATAGATTAGGCTACTCGGACTGTCCCCCTTGCCACCAGCCATATCTTGCATCATGTCGATCTTCATCTGCACACCATTTCACTTCCACATGCACATAGGCCCCCATCCAATATAGGCATGTACAGAGCTCATTACAGCAGAAGTACTTACCCAGGTGATAAAGTCAGAGAAACAGATAGGACAGGAGACCCAGCAAAGACAGGCAAAACAGAGCATGGCAAAAGACAAGGCCTGGAGCAGAGAGGAGACATGGCCAGCTACCACCAGAGGAGCATCAAGGAGAAAGGAGGAGAGAAGGGGAGAAGAGGCCAGCACCTGGAATCCCCTGGAGGGCAAAAAGCAGGGAAGGTTTGTTGTTATGACCAATGACAGAGCTAAAAAGAGGGGCGCAGCCGGGACAAATGTACATACCGAAGAGCAGACTGGCGCGCAGAGCGAGCAAGGCTGTTGGCGTAGGGAGCAGACAAGGCACTGGGGTGCTGCAGATCCTCTATGGACCTGCTCCAGGATTTCAGCTTCTCTAGCGCTCCATCCTCACCGCTTTCCAGACCCTCAAAATCAAACCTGGAAGGCAGAGAGGGGACACACACCATACGCACAGAGAAGCTTCAGGGCAAAAGCTGCACAGACGGCTCAAGCACTGGGTTCACAAGGCTACTAGGGACCACAAGCCAGCAGCACACCACACAAGGAGGCACCCACAGACACTCCACCCTTTCCCTGCAACTGCAGGATCTAAGCCCAAAGCTGGAGCTGGTGGAGGAGGTCAGCAGTCAGAAGGGGACGTGTTCAATTTCAATGATTCTCCCATCCCCAGGGCTTTTTTTCTGGGAAAAGAGGTGGTGGAACTCAGTGGGTTGCCCTCGGAGAAAATGGTCACATGGCTGGTGGCCCCGCCCCCTGATCTCCAGACAGAGGGGAGTTTAGATTGCCCTCCGCGCCGCATGGCGCAGAGGGCAATCTCAACTCCCCTCTGTCTGGAGATCAGGGGGCGGGGCCACCAGCCATGTGACCATTTTCAAGAGGTTCTGGAACTCCGTTCCACTGCGTTCCTGCTGAAAAAAAGCCCTGCCCATCCCACTGTAGACTTTTGACTCTCCTGTCAGGCTGTCCTGGGTGTCCTCTTTCCTTCAGGAACGGCATTGGGGCTACAACTGGAGGAAAGGAGGCAAAAATTAGCTCATCACTGACAGAAATTCCTCTCCCATCAGCAGAAGCTACATGTAGATCCAAGCAATTGTGAGCTCCTTGTTAAAGAGGAACTGAGTCTCCAGTGTGACAGTTTCTCACCAAGAATTCCTTCTTGGCATTTGAGGAAATTGGTTTAGGCAGCAGAACATAAATTTGACAGGATAAGAAGGGGACAAATTCAAGAAAGCGCACCGCAGTGTCTCTAGGTGAAAACTGGATTAAAATGGAAAACACCTCTGTGAAACACAGACTATCAGAGAGACATGATATGTACCATGAGCATTCCTCATCTGCTGGACCTGTGGAATTCAACTAGCTCCTACAGACAGCTTAGATAGGTGCCTGAAAGCGCTCAAAAATAGAAGCAAGAACGGAGCCGAGAAACAAAGCTCTTCAGAGAAATCTCCACTTTAAGGAGGGGTAGCCATTTGCCACCCAAAATGAGGGCCCAAAATGGGCATTTTCTTCTTGGATGTGTTTCTCCCATTTTATGTTTCTAACTGCAAACTTAAATGGATAGATAAATCAATTAATTTCTGATTAATCAATAGGGGAACAATTTTCAAGAACTTAAGCTGAGATGGAGGAGCATGCTTATTCAAAATCATTCCGGGCCTTACATATTAAATTTTCTTCTAATTCTCAGGACCAATGAAGGAGTCTCGTGGACTACAGACTGTGGGGGTTTAGACCGGAGACTAGAGATGGGCACGAATCCAATTATGACCCAAAAAAACCCACGAACCAGGCCGGTTCGTTGTTCACGAACCACGGTTTGTGGAAGCTCCTTTCTACGAACTTCCATGAACTGGTTACTGGTTCGGGTTCGTTTGGGTCGTATTGGGAAAGGGACAGTTTAAATGGCCATTTCCCTGAGGAAATGGCCATTTAAACTTTTACCTGGGTGTCCCTTTAAACTATCACCTGGGAGGCAGGGCCCTTTAAACAGCCCACAAACCCCAGCCCCAGCACCCCAGCTCCAGCCCCACACTTACCTTAATGACTCCTGTGGCCCATGGCCTCCTCCCCCTCCTCCTGCGAGGGGCAGCAAGGCCATTTTTGGCCTCCTCTGCAGGCTCACAGAGGGATGGAGGAGGTCGAAAATGGCCTTGCCGCCCCTCAAAATAGATACATGCAACATCAACCACTGCAACTGGCAGATTGAATGAAGCTTCTGAAATGGTTAGTCTGGTATCAACCCTGGGAACCCTCCACTCTTGCTTGGGCAAGAGCATAGCCTTCTTGTATTTGAGACTCCAGTTTCCATCACTGACCTCAAGAACCCCGACATGGAGAACACACCCTCTAGATACAGACTGGAGTACAGCCATGAGGGTTCTGGCCCTGTACTGCAAAATTACACTTCTTTTAATATCCTCAAGAAAACACCTAGAGGTTTCTGTAAAATGCAAATTAATTTCCATGAAACTAATTCATTGATCAACAACTACAACTGATCCACTGGAAATCCTTAACTGTTGTTGACTCATTGAATGATTCACAGTCAAACTGAAATGACAGCTTGAACACGAAGCTCCCCTCCCATTAGGCCAGATGCTTAACAGGTCCAGTTTTGTGACCCTGGCAAGCAGATTCCTCCTCACTCCAAATTCCTAAAATGGGAAAAGGTGCGGAATAGCAGAAGGATAACAGAAAAGCTAAAAGGCCTATAGTTACAAGATACGGTAGCCTCAGAGATCAGAAAAGATCTTGGGACGGAAATGTTAGAAATATGAAGTCTAGATTCTTCTGCTTGCCTGAAATTCCGAAAGACACAAGACCAAGCTCTAACTAGTCACAAGGGAGCTGCCAACATCAAGCCAAGATAATAATAACAATAACAATAACAATAATAACAACAACATTCGATTTATATACCGCCCTTCAGGACAACTTAATGCCCACTCAAAGCGGTTTACAAAGTATGTCATTATTATCCCCACAACAAAACACCCTGTGAGGTGGGTGGGGCTGAGAGAGCTCGAGAGAGCCGTGACTAGCCCAAGGTCACCCAGCAGGCTTCAAGTGGAGGAGTGGGGAATCAAACCCGGTTCTCCATATTAGAGTCCCATGCTCTTAACCACTACACCAAACTAATATGAGATCAACTCATATTAGAACAACTCATATTAGAACAACACAGAAGTGTAAGAAAATGGAAGGTGGTGGTCATCGGGGACTCTCTGCTCAGATATATGGAATATCATGTATCCAGGCCAGATCCCCTACTCCAAGAGATGTGTTGTTTGCCGGGAGCCAGAATTCAGGATGTTACAAGCCGACTGCCAAAACTGATCTGACCGACTCATCAGTACCTGTTTGTGCTGGTTCATGTGGGAAAGAATGACATGGCCGCAAATACCATCGCAAGAATGAAAGAGGACTACGAAGCTCTTGGAAGGCAGTTGAAGACAGTGGGGGCACAGGTGGTATTCTCTTCTATCCTTCCTGTCAAAGGAAGAGGAACGCAAAGGGAGCAGACCATACTCAAGGTGAATCGTTGGCTGAGGTGGTGGTGCTGGCAGGAGCACTTTGGGTTCTGGGACCATGGGATACGTTTTCTCAGAGAAGGTCTTCTAGCACATGACAGGCTTCACCTCTCAAGGTCAGGGAAGAAAATGTTTGGAAAGAACCTGGAGAGCTTCATCAGGAGAGCTTTAAACTGATCCCGCAAGGGGAAGGGGACGATCAACATGGGGCTTTCACTGAAGAAGTGATAACAGCAGGAGCCCACCTGGGTAGGACAGATCAAACAAAGGTACAAGACTACAAGTGCCTATATACCAATGCTTGAAGTATGAGTAATAAGAAGTAAGAGCTTGAGCTTCTCTTGCAAACAGAGGGCTACGATATAGTAGGAATTACTGAGACTTGGTGGGATGATTCCCATGACTGGAATGTGGTAGTGGATGGGTACGAGTTGTTCATGAAAAACTGGAAAGGTAGAAGAGGAGGCAGAGTGGCACTGAATGTGAGGAAAGGGTTTGATTGTCAGGAAGTTCTTGAGAATGTGGCTGACAGCCCAGTGGAAAGTATATGGGTGGAAATAAGGGGAGGAAGGACAAAGGATATTGTTGTTAGAGTCTGCTTCAGACCGCTTGACCAGGGACAGGAAATGGATGCTGCCCTCCTTGAACAGGTTGGTAGAGTATCCAGACATCAGAACCTTATAATTATGGGTGACTTCAACTTCCCCGATGTGTGCTGGGAGACAAGCTCAGCAAAGCGACAAGACTCACGTAACTTCCTGACCTGCCTGGCCGATAACTTCCTTTTTCAAATGGTGGAGGAAGCTACAAGGGGCTCGGCCATACTAGACTTGATATTTACCAACAGGTAAGAATTGGTAGATGGGTGAAGGTGGTGGGGACCTTAGGGAGAAGTGACCATGTCCTCCTTGAATTCCAATAGCTGGGGGGGGGGGGGGCAAGGAAATTTGTAGCCAGATTTGTAGGTTAGATTTTTGTAGGGTCAACTTCAATGAACTCAGAGGCTTGATGTGAGTCATTCCGTGGGGGAGTGTGCTGGAAGGGAAAAAAGCGAGTGAAGGGTGGGCTCTTCTCAAACATGAGCGTTTGCAAGCTCAAGCCCTCACTATCCCAGCAAGACGGAAACATGATAAGTGCTCCAAGAAGCCGATGAGAATGAACAGAGAGCTCCAGAAGAAGCTAAGGAAGAAAAAGGAAATGTTCAGGAAATGGAGAGAAGGCCAGACCTCTAAAGAGGAATATATGAGGGTTACTAGGTACTGCAGATCAGCCATCAGAGAAGCCAAAACTCAGTAAGAGCTGGATCTGGACAGGGGGGCTCACTACAATAAAAAAAACTTCTACAGATATGTGAGAAGCAAACAAGGTAAAAGAGGCAATCGGACCGCTGTTGGGAGTGGAAGCAGAAACTCTGATGGAGGACAGAGAAAAAGCAGACAGACTTGATGTCTTTTTTTCTCTGTTTTCTCCCTGAAGAACTCGAGCCCATCTAGAGATGGTAGTAGATATGACAGGACACCTGAGGGGCTAATTGACATTGACAGAGAGGTTGTGGAGAGGCATCTGGCTGTACTGGATGAATACAAATCCCCTGGGCCGGATGGGGTACACCCAAGAGTGCTGAAAGAACTTTCTAGAGAACTCGCAGAGCCTCTGTCCATCATCTTCAAGGCCTCCTGGAGGACTGGGGATGTGCCACAAAATTGGAGAAGAGCGACTGTTATCCCAATCTTTAAGAAAGGGAAGAAGGACAACCCGGGAAACTACAGGCCGGTCAGTCTGACTTCTGTTGCTGGGAAGATATTAGAGCAGATTTTAAAGGGATTGATCTGTAAGCATCTGAAAGACCCTCTCTATACTGCCTTGGTCAGGCCACACATGGAGTACTGTGTGCAGTTCTGGAGGCCCCACTTCAAAAAGGATGTGGACAAAATTGAGAGGGTGCAGAAGAGAGAGAGACGAGAATTATCAGGGGTCTGGAGAGTGAGCCCTACGAGGAAAGGCTGAAGGCCTTGGGAATGTTTAGTTTGGAGGAGATTGAGGGGGAACATGATTGCTCTCTTTAAATATTTGAAAGGCTGTCAGTTGGAGGAGGGCAAGGAGCCTTTCTAGTTGGCAGCAGAGGGTAGGACCCAAAGCAACAGGCTTAAATTACATGCAGAAAAGTACCGGATGAATATTAGGAAAAACTTTTTCACAGTCAGAGTAGTTCAAAGGTGGAATCAGCTGCCTAGGGAGGTCATGAGCTCCCCTTCCCTGGCAGTTTTCAAGAAGGGGCTGGATGAATATTTGTCAGGGATGCTTTAGGCTCATCCTGCATTGGGCAGGGGGTTGGACTAGGAGGTCTGTATGGCCTGTGATTCTGTGAACAAATAAATACAATGACTGTTACTTTTACTCATATAGTCTCAGGCCCCGAAGTAAGGCTTGTGGGTGCACAATGAACAGCAGCTTCGGTGCTGCTAACCGGGTCTGAACCTCTGTCTACTGCCCGAATTTCCAGAATAAAAGCAATACACAAAATCAAATAAATATAGCACCAGTACTGTGTGCCAGTATCTAAACCTGCACCTATATAAGGTAGAGTGAAGAGGCGAGAAGGTCTGGGATATCTTGAAGGATATGCAGATACTTACATCACAGCACACTGAGCGAAGGAGAGATAATCCACCAGTACATCCAGGCCTTTGTTTTCGTCATTGAGAAACTCGCGCACCCACCTGCAAAAAGCCAAGAAGGTTCTTTATTACCAAAGGCAACAGGTATTCCCCCTGTTCAAGTCTATATTAAGAACGGTGTCATAAGTAATAGCTCCCAAAGAAGGGCCGTTTCCAGACGGCCCCCCGCCTCGCGAAACGTCGCGCATCGTCGCGCAGAAAACGCAAAATATCGCGTTTTCTCGCGCGAGTTTTGCACGACGTCGCGCAAAACTCGCGCGAGAAAACACGATATTTTGCGTTTTCTGCGCGACGACGCGCGACGTTTTGCGAGGCGGGGGGCCGTCTGGAAATGGCCAAGATCTAGTTATATGAACCTTAACAAAGCTGACTTATTGACTATTATCTGTTATCCTTGTTTCTTGTTCAAAGCTATACCAATCGTGATTAAGTATTCCTGTACATAATTGTATATAGTTAACTATTACTTTGTTGTTCTTTGTTAACTCTGTTCACTGATTTTAAAATGTTAATAAAATATTTTTTTTAAAAAGAACGGTGTCACTTTTTGAAGCCTGTTTTCAAACTCAACATCCCTTGTCTCCACATTTCTGGTCTCTAGACAACTCACATTCCTGCCTCTTATACATCAAGAGTAACCAGTAGGCGAGAGTATCACAAGCAAAGTCAATAACCAAAGAACCTCGTGCAAACTAACTAGAACCAAGAGTTAGCACAATGATATACTACAATTAAACAGTAATAATAAAGTGCAATTTATAAGAATATTCACTATGTAATTCACTGTATTAACAAGCATGCACAAAAGGAGACCCCGGCAACGTAAAACCGTTACAATTCATTAACATGGACTGTGAAAACTCATATAAAGTGCTAAGTGCTTAAGCCTATGACCATACAATTCAAAAATCATTGATAGCTGGTACAACATCTTATACATCAAGGCCTCAAAACCAGATGCAACAGTGGAATGGGGAAAAGATGTGTGTGTGTGTGAGAGAGAGATCTGAGCTAAATCACACATTACACTGGCAGTCTGTTATTAGATCTCCCAGTGTATAAAAATCAATCATTTCAGTGGGTCGGGGAAGGAAGGAATAACCCTTTCCCCACATCACTGCGTTTTATGGTTTATTGTGATTTTAATTGTATTTATATTCGGATGTAACCCACCCTGAGCCCGTTCACAGGGAGGGTGGGCTAGAAATTGAATAAATATTAATAATAATAATATGTCCATAACATAAATCCCCCTCCTCTTCCCAAGCTATCAGTCCAAATTAAGGCAGGAGGGTGTTATTCTACTGTACTTAGTCTTTTCACCTGGGACTCAGAACAGGTGGAAGAGGGGGGAATTTCTACATGAGAAATAGCATGGGTTGACCCTTGGCATGATTCAAACGTGTGTGTGGGGGGGTTCACCCAACATAACACGCAGTCTGGCCCTCAAACTGTGGTGCAGTCTTTAAAAATACACCCCTACCCTCACTGTATACAGCACTGATCTAACTTTGCTCATTTCCAGGACTGTGTTCTGTCCGGGGCTTTTGCAGCAATGTGAGCAAACTGGATGGGGTTCAGAGGAGAGAACGCAAAGATGATAAATGAGGAGGGAAGTCAGCCTCGGCCCACCCAGTGTGTGCATGTGGGGGGTTTGCGGCATCCCCCGGATGTATGTAACTAAAGCCATTGGCAGAGCTTTATCTTTCAGCCGTCAGAATCGGGAGGGTTTCACTCCTCGCCTCCGTAACCCTCGCAAGGTGGGGGCAGGGGGGCCTCTGCTGAAAGCAGAGAAAGGGGAAAGGGTTTAATCTATGCGGAGAGAATATGATTGAACCCACAGGAGATGACTGTACAGTGGGTGTGGAGTGGATATGCGGGCCAGCTCTGAACAGCCCACTTCATAAAAAGAAGGACTGTGTGTAACTGGGAGAGGCTGGTTGTTCAGTGTGCACTACTTCTAAAAGGAGTTACAGCTGAATGTGATTAGTCCATCGATCATTTGGACACTGAAATTCTGCATGTTCATTTTCTCCCCTCCCCCTTTCTCTCTGGGACAGGGCAACGACACACCCACGCATTTCCTGCCTGTCTGCACTCCAGTTCCCACCCCCAGTACATTTCCTGCCTGACTCCAGTGGCTGCTATTTTAGGGCACTAAACACATTTTGCCAGAGGTTAAAGGGCATGGAGGTAGGAGAAGAAGCTGCTGGAGTCGAATCCATCATAGTTCTAGTTAGGTACAGGAAGGGTATGTGTATGTATGCACGCATGTACACACACATGCTCGTGCAACTTCCTCTGCATTAGTTGATTGCATGTAAATGTGTGTACACACTTTGTGGTTTAATGCAAGTAGACAACACCAGGCAGCAGTCTTAACAGGTTTTATTCTTCTGTTATAGGCCCTGCTTTACTTATTCTTCCATCTGTCCCCCTCTCGTCTCAAAGGCCTAATCTGCCTAGCAATAGACTAGGGCCGTTTCCACACAGCTGACCTTGTTCCGGAAAACAGCGAAATCTCGCACGAAATTGCGCGAGAAGACGGTTATCGCACGAAATCGCAGGAGAAGACACTGTTATCGCACTAGAAGACACGATAATAGCATCTTCGCGGGAGATTTCGCTGTTTTCCGGAACAGGGTAAGCCGTGTGGAAATGGCCTAGGTTTCCCAGACGGGTCACACTACAAAACTTTAACACTGAATTAACTTGCAAAACAGCTATTAAAACACAAGACGTGCTTTCTATATGTTTTTTCTGTGTACAAATGGATTTGTGAATACTCTCTGGCCTTAGCTCAATGGTAGCACACAGTTTTGCACCAATCTCTGGTATTTTGAATAAAGGATCTCAGGAATAACATGTCTAGAGAGCCACAGCGAGCCAGTGTGGACAGTACCAGGATAGATGAACCATTCACCTGATATTTCAGTAGCTTTATGTGTTCATATGTATAGGCCTGCGTCTCTGAGCATGAGAGAGTGAGGAGATGGAGGTAGAGGGCATACAGGTTCATGTGAGTGAGTGGCACATGGAATGATAGGGCTGGAAAGGAACAAATGTTTCTGCTGCCAAGCAAAGCACTGCCATCTAAACTCAGTCCACAAAAGTCCAGGCCACTTTTTGCTTTGAGCAGAAAACAGAAGCGGCCGAGGTGCCTGCAGGGCCCACCTGCAGTGAAAACATAGCTCCGCATGACAGTGAGGTGACCCATGGCTCAGTGTGTTTGTCCACGCTTGTTAAAGGCACAGGGAAGAGAAATCTCTGAGGCCTCCTCTCTGCTTGTGGTTGTGGCATCTCTTCCTTCTCCAGGATTCAGCTGATATAGCAAGGCTATCATTTACAAAGAAACGAAACTAAGGCCCACAAAGGCAGAGGGACTTTTTTCAAGGGCACGAGGGCTGTTTGTAGCAGATTAGGGCTATTCCCATGGTATCACATACCCTCCAACATTTCACAGATGAAACACAGAGCTCTCTTGTGTACTTGTAACACTCCCTAATCGCAAGTGCCTGCCCCACCCCACCGAACATTGCTGAAAGCTCTTCTTGCGAAAAGCTCTTCTTTCAGAACTATATGCTTGCCTTCATTTACAATACAAATCCAACCAGTATTTTCTACATTCGGATCTTGTTACTGCCATGCATTTATAGGGGTGGGGGGGGAAGCTACAATTCTGTACCACTCAAATTCTATGCAAAGATAGTACAAATTATACAGTGTATGCAAATACGATTGTTCTGCATAATTCATTCAGGTTCTGTTAATTGTGGGGGGGTCAGCAAGTTATAATAAAAAGATTGACGTTTAATTTCTCCTAAAATGATAATGATAATGATAATGATAATGATAATGATAATGATAATGATAATGATAATGATAATGATAATGATAATGATAATGAAACCATCTCCTGTACATGGATGATTTGAAATTGCACGCAAAGAGTCCCACTGAACTTGAATCATTGCTTAATACAGTGAAAATGTACAGTGATGATATTCAAATGAAATTTGGCTTCGACTAATGTGCAGTATTCTCCGTGCAGCGGGGAAAACTAAAAAATATTGACGGAATAGAACTTGAAAATGGTGACATTATGAAATCATTATCAAAGAATGAAAATTATAAATATCCTAGAATATTAGAATTAGATAACATCCTGCATGTGAAAGTAAAAGAACCGGCTTAGAAAGAATATATCTAGAGAGTACGAAATCTGTAGTCAAAATTAAATGATGGAAATGCAATCAAGGCCATAAATACATGGGCAATTCCAGTGATCAGATATCCAGCTGGAATAATAGATTGGACACAAAGCGATTTAGAAAAATTGGATCGAAAAACGCGAAAACTAATGAATATGCATCTCTCTTTACACCGAAAAAGTGATGTTGACAGGCTAGGGTTGCCTGAAGTCTCCCAGCTGGAGACTGGGACGCTGGCTCCTACCCGTTCGCCGCTTTGTATGTTGTGGCCACGCGTGTGCAAAACGCTCTCTCTCTCCCGGGGCACACGATGATGTCACTTCCGGGAATGACGTCATCATGCAGGATCAAAGGGCGAGCCCGTGTGACAATGTCATGTGCGCGAGGGAGGGCAGAGAGAGCAGGCAGTTCTCTCTCTCTCTCACCGCCACCGCCGCCGCCACCGCATCCCTTGTCCCTGCTGGTGCTGGCTGCACAGGGGCAGCGGCGGCCACGGCGAGAGAGCGAGCTGCGGTGGCCACGGCCAGCTTTCTTGCTGCGGCAGCCCTTGTGCAGCCAGCGCCGGCAGGGACAAGGAGCGCAGCGGTGGTGGCAGCAGCAGCGGCAGTGAGAGAGCAGGCTGTGGCCACCACAGCTCGCTCTCTTGCTGCCACTGCCGCTGTGCCCCTTGTCCCTGCCGGTGCCAGCTACACAGGGGCGGCAGCGGGTGTGGCGTGAGAGCGGGGCGCAGCAGCCGCAGTGGCGGCAGTGAGAGCAGCCTGCTCTTGCCACTGCCGCCTGCTCTCTCTGCTGCCACCACTGCTTGCTCTCGGGGTGCAGGAGCGCGTCCGGCACCCAGGGGCATGCTGCGCCACCTGGGGAGGGGGCGCCTCAGGGAGAAAGCTCCCCACCGGCCAGGTAAGTGGGCATGGGGGGAGGGTGGGATCAGGGGATCCCCCGCCCCGGGCGGGGGGATGGCAACCCTATGACAGGATATATCTACCATGAAAAATTGGTGGAAGAGGACTGTTACAAGTACATTAGGTAGTGGAAGAAGAAAAGAGAGGCCTGAACGATTACATCCATAGAAGTACAGAAAAATTAGTTCAAGCTGTGAAAACAGAGAACATATTAAAAACAACCGAAACAAACGCTGAATACATCTAAACATCTAAAAAATATTGAAGGAAAAAGTGACAACAGCCTAACTTGGGCATCGTTGAAGATGGGTACAATCAAGAAAGAAACTGAAGGTCTGATCTTCGCAGCACAAGAACAAGCATTGCAAACGAATGTTATGAAAGCCAAAATTCAGAAAATCAGTGAAAATCCAAAATGTCGACTTTGCCAGGAAAAAGATGAAACTGAATGCAGCAAAATTGCACAGACAGACTACAAAGCTAGACATGACAGGGTCGCAAAGCTGATTCATTGGTCATTGCGTAAAAAGTATAACTTGCCAGTATCAAAGAATTCATGGGAACATCAGGTGGAAAAGGTGCTAGAAAATGAACAAGTCAAGATCTTGTGGGATTTCAAGATTCAAACTGATCGGCACCTTGAACATAATACACCAAACATAACAGTCATGGAAAACTGAAAAGTCTGGATAATTGACATTGCAATTCCTGGGGATGCCAGAGTCGAAGAAAAAGAACAAGAAAAAATGATTAAATATAGAGATCTGGTAATAGAAACCACCTGACTATGGAAGAAGAATGCAACAGTAGTCCCCATTGTCATTGGGGCACTTGGAACCATCTCGAAAAACTTTGCAATTCATATGGAAAAGCTACAACTTTCTGACATAACACCTACAGAACTGCAAAAGACGGCGCTACTTGGAACAGTGTACATATTACTCCAATATTTGGTTGATACTTAGGTCTCCAGCGGAAACCTGTATCAGCTTAGCAAGGCCAATCAATAACAACACATGACCTCTGCTTATTGTTGATTGTGTTTCGGATAATTCAAACAACAACAACAACATTCGATTTATATACCGCCCTTCAGGACAACTTAATGCCCACTCAGAGCGGTTTACAAAGTATGTTATTATTATCCCCACAACAAAACACCCTGTGAGGTGGGTGGGGCTGAGAGAGCTCCAGAGAGCTGTGACTAGCCCAGGTTCCTAGAAATACTACTCACTACTACACCACTGCAATTTCACGATACAAATTTGCTCATACTTTTTAACGCTGCTTTTTTCTCAGGCCTAAGGACCGGAAGTTTGATTTGGTTTTTTGGTAAGGTACACAGAATACTGAATTCTCACCTAATACCACTTTCCGTAGAGTAGTATACATGTCAAACATATTCTGGAAAGATTGTTTTATTTGTCTTGTTAGAATTTTCACTTGTTTTTGTAGCAGGAACAGCCCTGAAAGTAACTCTGTGGTATAAAAGTATAAAGAAGGAATAATTTATAGGTGTCTAATTTTAGAAAAATATGTGAATGTAAAACTACTCCCAAGTTCTGTCATGTACAAAATCTTTTAATGACTTGTAGGAGCTGCTCCTGTATATTATTATTATTGCTATAAATCATTTTATAGTACATTATGTGTACACAGTACTTTCAAATGTTTATCTTGATTATCCTCACAGCTACTCTGAGAGGCAATATTAATACTTGGTGTTTATACAGTGCTTTTCGTAATTGCTCATAGCATTTCAGACACATGATCACAGTGGTAGTAACAACAGACCTACAAAGCAGACCAGAAATATACCAATACTACACACAGGCTGAGACAGATAAGTCAATTCATTACTGCCATGGGACTGGATTCAGAGGCTTTAAGGCTAAAGCCTTGTGCACTTAACTGCTACAATATACACCTAAACCACAATTTCCCCTATTCTACCAATGCCGAATACTACGGATCTGGGATCAGATCTCAGACAGGGCTTTTTTTCAGGGGGAACACGGGGGAACGGAGTTCCGGAACCTCTTGAAAATGGTCACATGGCCGTTGGCCCCGCCCCCTGATCTCCAGACAGAGAGGAGTTGAGATTGCCCTCTGCGCCGCTCGGCGGCGCGGAGGGCAATCTCAACTCCCCTCTGTCTGGAGATCAGGGGGCGGGGCCAACGGCCATGTGACCATTTTCTCCGAGGGCAACCTACTGAGGTCCACCACCTCTTTTCCCAGAAAAAAAGCCCTGATCTCAGACATGCAAAAAAGCAGTTCATCAGAGGAATGGATTGAGGGCACAGGCGGGGGGGGGGGGAGGGGTAGGTAGGACAATGTAGGCACCTGACTTTTTTCTCTCTTGGGGCTTAAAGCATCTGGGGAGGAGCCATTTTTTAGAGAAAGGCATGCACCATGTTTCGCCTCAATGCATATTGGCTATTCTCTACAGCTTCATTTTGATAAAACACATACTTGGGGATTTGATCACAGACCCACCCCACCCCACCATCCTGTGAAGCTTTGGCCCTGAAATGCAAAAGTGGTTATTTATTAAGGCCCCAAGGAGCCTTTTCAGGCAATTTAAATCCACTCACTTGTCTCTTCATGCTATACTCATACTAATGCTTATGGTGCAATATGAGAGCTCAGAAAGGCAGACACCTGTATTCTTGTTTGTGGCTCTCTAAAAACCAAATCAGGGAGGATGTGTGCACCAACACTAAAGAAGGGCAGCCCATGACTCAACAAATAAAAATAAAGCAAAAAAAACACCCAACCCTTTTGTTTCATTGGTACAGTTTACAGGGCTTTTGGAAACAAAAGCATCCTGTGTGACCTCTAAAACTAATAAATATATTGTGGCTTGATTTTCCTAAGCTGGAACCTGCTACTTGCCTACAAGAATCCTCACCCTAAAAGGACTGTTGTTCTTTCTAGAGTGACAAGATACTTCATTTGATTTTGCCACAATAGACAAATGCTACAATTGTTCTAGAATGTGTTCCTATGAAGGCAAGACATTTACATCTTTGTCTCAGTCCTCTTCATCTTTGTAATATGATGGACATATTCAAAAAGGATGTGGACAAAATCGAGAGGGTGCAGAGGAGAGCGACGAGGATGATCAGGGGTCCAGAGACTGAGCCCTACGAGGAAAGGCTGAGGGCCTTGGGAATGTTTAGTTTGGAGAAGAGGAGGTTGAGGGGGGGCATGATTGCTCTCTTTTAAGTATTTGAAAGGTTGTCATTTGGAGGAGGGCAGGGAGCTGTTCCAGTTGGCAGCAGAGGGTAGGACCCGAAACAATGGGCTTAAATTACATGCACAAAGGTACCGGCTGGACATTAGGAAAAACTTTTTCACGGTCAGAGTAGTTCAAAAGTGGAATCAGCTGCCTAGGGAGGTGGTGAGCTCCCCTTCACTGGCAGTTTTCAAGAAGAGGCTGGATGAATACTTGTCAGAGATGCTTTAGGCTGATCCTGCACTGGGCGGGGGGTTGGACTAGATGGTCTGTATGGCCCCTTCCAACTCTATGATTCTATGATACGGGAGTAATAATGCTGGCCTACCTCACAGAGTTGCTGTGAGAATTATTAAAATAAAGAAGTAAATTCCAGCAATCTTTTGAGGGAACCATAACTAAAGGCAAGAACGTTCACATCCTGTAAACTGGTGACTGACTCTTTGAAGGAAGCCGTCTACAGCACAATGCCTATCACAATCTCTCTCATCTCTTGGTAAGCTAATCTCTCGTTGCAGCCACTATAAAAGAAGTAAACTGCAGGGTGGTGTCCCAGACGATTCCTCCTCTTCTCTTTGATTTCACAGCACAATGTGATTTTTTTTCTCCAGGTAGGTGATGATGACGATGACGATGACGATGATGATCCTTCACATTCTGAGGCAGTAAATCTCTGAATACCAGTGCTAGGAGGCAACATCAGCAGAATGTTTTGGTTTGTTTTGGTTTCGTTTGGCCCTCCAGAGTAACTAGTTGGTCATTGTATGAGTCAGGACGCTGGACTGGATGAACCACTAGTCTGATCCGTCAGAGTTCTTACTTTCTTATTATAAATATCAGTGGTCATATTAATGGAGTAATGTTTGACAGTTAAAAATAACTAAGAACTTCAGAAGTTAGAGGAGTAGGTTCCGTGGCTGATTTATTTGTGTGCCCTTTTTTGAACCCATCCTTGGTTGTTCTGGGTCACTGCAATTTGCCCTTTCTGTACTCAGTCTACTACCTGTTATAATCCAGATGATCTATCAGCAGGGGTCATTTCACAGAAAGAGCTGGAGGAACTCATTAGCATAACTCATTAGCATATGCCACGCCCCTTGCCATTGCTGGAAATATGTCATTAGCATAACTGACTTGCATGTGCCACACCCCCTGACATCACCTATTCTGGCTGTTTTGGACCCAGTCCTGGCCATTCAGGGCTGAAATTGGGCCCAAAATGGCAAAAAGGGGCTGAAAATGGCTGAAAAGGGGCCCAAAAGGGTCAGGATCGGGCCGCTACTGAGCGGGAGAGTGATCCACCACCTGTCAGAGGCCCGATCCAGGCCTTTTCGGCCCCAATCCAGGCCGAAATGGGCCCAAAATGGCCGAGAGTCAGATGGGCAGGGCCACTTGACATGTGACCTCTTTGGGGAACTACCGGAACTGTGTTCCTGCGTGTTCCCCCTCGAAATGAGCCCTGTCTATCAGTCTGTGACCTTGTGCAATACAGGTTCCATCTGTCGGGAACATTTGGAAGTGGTGATTTTTGCATCGGTGCAGGGCTTTGGAATAAGACTCTTCCAACATTTCTCCGTTTCAGATCAGTTCCCCCGGCTCGGCAGTCTGCCATCCCATCCTTTGGCGTGCACACACAAAACACACTGTTCCCCACTCCCACTCCCACTGCTGAGACCCAGCCCAAGGGCCTTGCTGATTTAGCACCACTCCCTGTGTCAGCTTCAGCCATCCTGAGGAACCCCCACCCAGCAGTGACCGGAAACCAAGGACAGGAACAGTTCAGACTTCCTGCCCTTGTTGGCGTTTCCCTTCCAGCTGGAGCCAGGACAGGTGGTGATGGGGAAGCATTTCCCAGCGCACAACAGTAACCATGGGAGCATTTCAAAGGCTGGGGGCTCTCAGGCAGGCAGCAACTGGGTGGGTTGAAGGGAAGGGTCAAATAAGAGTGTCCTTATATCCTGGCTAAAAGTAGAAAAGGCCTATCAGGTCACAGGTCTTAAAACTACTGCCAAAGTGACAGGCCTCATCAAAGTCCTGTGGCTGATACCTTGAGGTCCTGCCTCTGGCAAATTACCCAGTGTGTGCCCCTGGCAAGATTCTTCTCCTATTTTTCTTTGCTCTGCAAAGAAACTTCTCTCTCAAGGGACATTGCTTTGCTGTTTCATTGTACTGGAGGATGGTCTACCTAAAGACTTCTCAGGGGAAGACTACGGAGAAGAAAGGCAAGTTGCCAGATTTGACCTGACTGACCTAGTGATGCCTTTGGTCTTTTTTCTCTGTAGAAGATGCTTCTCCTGAACAAAATGGCTTCCGTTCTTGGCAGGTTAAGGATGATGATAACCTCTAGGGCACAAGGTTTCTGAATGCTTCTGCCTACACCAATTATGTCATCTTTGTCTGTTTCTGAACAGTAGAGGCCCACAGGATCCTCATGCCCCTAAGCTGTCAGTCACCCAAACTAAGCAGAAGCTATGGTTGTTGTGGGTTTTCCGGGCTGTATTGCCGTGGTCTTGGCATTGTAGATCCTGATGTTTCGCCAGCAGCTGTGGCTGGCATCTTCAGAGGTGTAGCACCAAAAAGACAGAGATCTCTCAGTGTCACAGCGTGGAGAAGTGTCACACTGTGACACTGAGAGATCTCTGTCTTTTGGTGCTACGCCTCTGAAGATGCCAGCCACAGCTGCTGGCGAAACGTCAGGAACTACAATGCCAAGACCACGGCAATACAGCCCGGAAAACCCACAACAACCATCGTTCTCCGGCCGTGAAAGCCTTCGACAATACATTAAGCAGAAGCTGTTTATTAACAGGAAGCACTAGCTATAGAGAAAAGGAGAACAAGGTTGGTTAAGTAAGTTGTGGCCACTTGCCTTTCCTCTATCACTTGGCTGCTTTATGAATTTACCCATTCATTCAGTAACCACATAAACATGGTGGTTCAAAGAGAAGCACTTTTAAATCCTGTAGTTTAAGATGGTAGAGATCTAAGCATGTGCACCTACGATTAGGTGGATCTGTAACTGGTTGACAGATCACACCCAAAGAGTGCTAGTTAATGGTTCCTCATCCTCTTGGAGAAGAGTGACAAGTGGAGTTCCTCAGGGATCAGTCCTGGGACCTGTTCTGTTCAACATTTTTATAAATGATTTGGATGAAGGAATAGAGAGAATGCTTATTAAATCTGCAAATGATATTAAATTGGGAGAGGTAGAAATACGGTTGAAGACAGAGTAAGGATACAGGATGATCTTGACAAGCTGGAAAACTGGGCTAAAACAAAATGAATTTCAACAGAGATAAATGCAAAGTTCTGCATTTCGGAAGGAAAAATCAAAAGCATAATTATAGGATAAGGGAGACTTGTCTTGGCAGTAGTATGAGCGAAAAGGATCTAGGGGTCTTAGTAGATCATACACTGAACGTGAGTCAGCACTGTGATTTGTTAGCTAAAAAGGCCAATGTTTTGGGCTGTAAAAACAGAAGCAGAGTGTCCAGATCATGAGAAGTGATGGTATCGCTTTACTCTGCTCTGGTTAGACCTCACCTAGAGGATTGTGTTCAGTTTGGGGCACCACAATTTAAGAAGGATATATACAAGCTGGAATGCATCCAGAGGAAGGTGAGGGGTCTGGAGACCAAATCCTATGAGGAAAAGTTGAAGGAGCTCGGAATGTTTAAGCCTGTAGAGGAGACGACTGAGAGGTGATATGATAACCATCTTCAAGGCTGCAATATAGAGGATGGCATGGAGTTGTTTTCCACTGTCCCAGAATGTCAGACCAGAACCAATGGGTTGAAATTAAATCAAAAGAGTTTTTGGCTAAACATTAGGAAGAACAGTTAGAGCGGTCCCCTCAATGGAACAGATTTCCTCAGGAGGTGGTGGACTCTCCTTCTTTGGAGGTTTTTAAGTAGAGGCTAGATGGCCATCTGACAGCAATGCTGATTCTGTAAACCTGGGCAGATCATGAGAGGGAGGGAGGAATGGGTTACATCAGTGCTGCTAAGTTCTCGTGGCCTTCTTATGCCCAGGGTAATGCTGATCGCCACCTTGGGGTCAGGTAGCAATTTTACACAGGCCAGTTTGGCTAGGGATCCTGGAGGTGTTTTGCCACCTTCTGGGCATGGAGCAGGGGTCACTGGGGCAGTCAGGGGATAGGGGTAGTTGGGAATTTCCTGCATTGTGCAGGGGGTTGGACTAGATGACCCTAGAGGTACCTATGATTCTATAACTTCTCCCTTTACATGAATGGGACTTAAAAACCCCTCCATTTTGTTCGAATTGTGTGTGGGTATTTCACGTACCCAAGTTTGGTGTAGTGGTTAAGAGCACGGGACTCTAATCTGGAGAGCCAGGTTTGATTCCCCACTCCTCCACTTGAAGCCAGCTGGGTGACCTTGGGGTAGTCACAGCTCTCTGGAGCTCTCTCAGCCCCACCCACCGCACAGGGTGTTTTGTTGTGGGGATAATAATTACATACTTTGTAAACCACTCTGAGTGGGCATTAAGTTGCCCTGAAGGGCGGTATATAAATCAAATGTTGTTGTTGTTGTTATATAATGTAGCCTGTAACATCTATCTATCTATCTATCTATCTATCTATCTATCTATCTATCTATCTATCTATCTATCTATCTATCTATCTATCTATCTATCTATCTATCTATCTATCTATCTATCTATCTATCTATCTATCTATCTCTGCTCATATGGTTATTGCCTTAAGCAGAAATTAAAATGGGAAGAACCTTACTTAATACCATTTCTCTGATGTTTAATTATTGCCCCTGTACATTTTGTCACAGAAAGATTAATGGAATCATTTGTATCTGATAATAACCATGTTGTGGGGGGAGTAAATAAACATGGATGACAGTGAATAAAGGTTTAAACCAGGTTTAAACCCCTAAGCGCTTCTCCTCTACAATGTCAGTCCACTGTTTGACGTGGCATTTCATTGCTTCCATTTTGTAAAAGCTTCTGACCCAGAAAATAGCCACAGACTCACATCTGCATGACATCAACATATTTTCATGCTCTACTGGGGCCTGAGATGTCTTGAGCCATTCTCAGAAAGCCACTCACACAGGGAAATGTTAGTGTGAGGAAGAGCATTCCGGGACCCCTGCAGAGTTTATGTCATTGAGTCCCCAATGGAAGGGGAGAAAATAAGAGGTGGTTGTGTTCCCCTCCCCGCACCATGTCGTCTTTTCCAACCTTTCCCAAATATAAAATTAAAAAGAATAATGTATAAACGCACTATGTGTAATTTCATAAATTCAGGAAGAAGCTGACTGTGATGTTTTTAAGTGTGTGTGTGTGTCTTTAAATGCTTGGTGTGCTACAGTGGGGGTGAAAGAGAGGGATGAGTGAGTGATATGCTTGGTTGATGACTGAGAGTGTGGATGGAGTGAAAAGCTGTTTCATTTACTGAGTGGAGAAAAAAGAGGCAGTCTGGGGAAAGCAGGCAACCTGCGTGGAAGCCTGAGGGGCTTTGCATTCTAGTTCATTTAGGCAACCTGCGTGGAAGCCTGAGGGGGTTTGCATTCTAGTTCATTTAGGCAACCTGTGTGGAAGCCTGAAGGGATTTGCATTCTAGTTCATTTAGGCAACCTGTGTGGAAGCCTGAAGGGCTTTGCATTCTAGTTCATTTAGGCAACCTGCGTGGAAGCCTGAAGGGATTTGCATTCTAGTTCATTTAGGCAACCTGTGTGGAAGCCTGAAGGGATTTGCATTCTAGTTCATTTAGGCAACCTGTGTGGAAGCCTGAAGGGCTTTGCATTCTAGTTCATTTAGGCAACCTGCGTGGAAGCCTGAAGGGATTTGCATTCTAGTTCATTTAGGCAACCTGCGTGGAAGCCTGAACTGTGTGTGTCTGTGAGAGAATTTTCATTCTGTCTGAAGCACACAAACTCTGTGTGTGCCTGAGAGAGAAAATTTGTGTATATCTGTGTGATTGAGCCTATGAAGAGAAACTTTAAGAACTGGTAACTGCCTTTGAAACCATCAAGCTTAACTTTCTTAAACCGATATGCTTCTTGTAAAAATAAAAGATTTTTTTTTTAAATCCCAGAGTTATTCCTATATCCCATTCCTTTCCTCAGGGCCACATAGTACACGGAGCCTGGTGCTTGGGCACATTATTAAAAGGGGAAATTTAAATTATTTCCTGATGGCAGCAATCTACCCAGAGGGTGAAAGAGAAGTGTTAAAGGCAAAATTGAACTGAAATAGAAAGGAAGCCGTAACACGGACCATTAAACAATTAGATATCAATAAAACCCTAAATCATAAGTACATTATCTCTGGAAATATATAGCAACAACCCAGCGTCCAAAATCAGCCTCTTCCTCCAAGCGCATGGTCCTAACAGATGGCCTCTTTATAGAACAGGCAACACAAATGTTGACCTATGCAGTGTGGCATGATACTGGCCCAACAGATTAAAGTCCTCAACCAGCTTCCTCCTCCATTTTATTAATTCATTCATGTTATTTATAGTTCACCTTTCTCACTGAGACTCAACACGCCAAACTGCAGCGAGGATACCAGAAATGGGCACATCCAGTGAGAGTTTGCAACCCACCAGAGCACACGCTGGAAGGCCTGGGGGTCTGCCTCCAGAGTCTGGGCTGGACTATTCTCCTGTTTATTTCTCCAGCACTGTGTGACTGCTTTCATCTCAGCTCAGTAGGATGTAGGCAAAATCATGTAAGATAAGGCTGCATGTGTACTACAATGTGTGCCATCAAGGCACTTCTGTACTTGGGTTGGGTTTGTGGCACACTTGTCAAAAAGGTTGGCCACCACTGGCTTACCCAATGTGGTTGGTCCTTAAAGAGATCTCCAGCTCCTTCAGCACTTTGGTGGATTCCTGTACTCTCCGACGGAACTTCTGTAGAGACAAGGTTCATACTTTATTGACAGGCCCCTTTCTCCTCCACAAATAAAAATGCAAAAGCAAGGCTAGATTAACCATCAGATTAGATACATTCCAGTGTATTTAACTTTCCTACTCCTCTCCACCCCATTTCCCCTCATTCTTTCCTTTCCCTTTATTCTCATATCTAGTTCAGTGTTTCCCAACCAGGGTTCTGTGGAACCCTGGGATTCCACAGGTCATTGTCAGGGGTTCCATGAGAAACTGTGGAATAAATAAATAAATCTTATATTGACTTTGGATGTGAATTTGTAAACTTAATTTTGATTTGATATTTTGATATTTGGGGGGGGAAAGTTTAAATAATACAAAAAAAGACAGGGGAAATGCTTCACTTTTTTCTGGCAATTTATGCTCACATACATAGCAGTTCTTTACGAATAAATTTTCCTGACAATAGTTTAGCAGTAATGGAATTGCACTCCCCGCCATCAACATTCTCCAGCCTATAAACGTTTTTGTAGGTTCCTCAGGATTTGAAAGAATAATGTAGCAGTTCTTCCACAGAAAAAAAAGGTTGGGAAACACTGATACTAGCTGACAACCATGTATATGTGTGTGCTACATGCCGTCAAGTTGCCTCTGACCTATGGCGACCCTATGAAGGAAAGATCTCCAAAATGTCCTATTATAAACAGACTTGCTCAGATCCTGCAATCTGGAAGATGTGGCTTCCTTTACTGAGGATAGCCATCTCGTTTTAGGTCATCCTCTTCTCCTACTGCCTTCCACTTTTCCTAGCATTATTGACTTTTCCAGAGAATCTTGTCTTCTCATAATGTGACCAAAGTATGATAGCCTTACTTTTCTCATTTTAGCTTCTAGGGAGAATTCAAGCTTGATTTGATCTAGTATCCATTTATTTGTCTTTTTGGCTGTCCACGGTATCTGCAAAACTCTCCTCCAGCACCACATTTCAAATGAATCAATTTTCCTTCTGTCAGCTTTCTTCGCCATCCAACTTTCACATCCATACAAAGTAATGGGGAATACCATAGTTTGGATTATCTTGATCTTGATTCCCAGAGAGACAACTTTATCTTTAAGGATCTTATCTAGCTCCCTCACAGCTGTTCCTCCAAGTCTCAATCTTCTTCTGATTTCTTCATTGCTGTTCCCTTTTGGTTAATGATTGAGCCAAGGAATAGAAAATCCTGAACAATTTCAGTTTCCTCTTTGTCAACATTAAAGCTGTGTAATTTTCTCAGCAGTCATTACTTTTGTCTTCTTGAAGTTCAGCTGTAATCCTGCTTTGGCGCTTTCTAACTTTCATTAGTAGTGGTTTCAAGACTTCAGTATTTTCTGCTAGTAATGTGGTATCATCTGCATATCTCAAATTGTTAATGTTCCTTCCACCAATCTTCACTCCACCTTCTTCTAGATCTAATCCAGCTTTCCTTATGATATACTCTGCATAGAGGTTGAACAGGCAGGGAGATAATATGCATCCTTGTCTGACACCCTGGAAACCATGTATATACATAGTTCTGTATAAATAGTGAAACCATGCTCTAAGAGTTTATTAGGCCAAAAGAAATTTTTAAAAATGGATAAATCAGTAGTAGGGATCTGGCAGGAGAGTCTCTGATGGTAGCAGAAGAACAGATTTCCCTATAACCATAAATCATGATAATTTTGGCATTATTTATAGATATATGAGAAATATTTCTCTGTGTATGAAGAGAGGGCTGGTAGAACGTAAGTGAGTATTCTGCCGCATGCAGGTACCTTAAGTGGCCATAGGTAAGGGGAATTTGTTGTAAGCTAGGACTGGAGAGCCTGACTGACATAAAGTCAGTCTCAGTGAGAAAGGCAGACGATAAATAAAATTAATCAATTGATAAGTCAGGCCTACACTCATGTGTAAGCCTGTACTGGAAAAAGGGTTTGGGGCCTAGGACCTAGGCCTGATTAATACACTGCAGATTAATACGATGCAGATAACTGAGCTGTACCTAGGGTTGTATTAATTTGCATGTTTAGCAAAGGCTCATGGGGCATGTGTATTAAAAAAAGAGGTCACCATGACTAGGAGAGGAAGTATAATACAGGACTAGGCTATCTGGAAATAAAAAACAGATGAAGCTCCTGCTCTTTGGAAGGCAAAGCTTGTTACCAAACTTTGGAGCTAAGAAGATCACAGAGCTGAATCTTCCCTGGGAGAAGTGGAGTAACTGACAACAGCTGAAAAAAACTAATGAAGAACAAAGAACAGGAATCGCTGGTTACTTAATTTGCTTACAGCTTGAGACCAGTACCCTAGTACAGAGTTTCCCCCACTTTGTCTTACTAGAAAAAAGGGGAACTGCTCCTAGGGCAACAAGCAAGCTCCAGGATTCAGGCAGCATCTTCACAACACAAACAGAGTCCTGCTGTGGCGAGGCCTTTTGGATATTTCGGAAGCTGTTCCAGGCATAGCCTCTGGCCAAATCCACATAACTGTCTGCTTACTTTACCAAGGGACTGTGAGTAGGACTTGGGGTCACTGGTTACTGATCCAGTATTGATAACTTTGGGAATGTTTTCATAGTTGTGTTTAAATAAATTGCATTTATATTTTGATTTGGTAAACATTGAACCTGGTCCTCTTGACTCTGGGGGTTACACGTGTCTGTCTTTTTCACAACAACTGCTACCTGCTCCTCAGCTGTTGGCAAAATTACTACAAGCCATGAATGCAGCACACATAATTTTATACATATAAGAATG
This sequence comes from Eublepharis macularius, assembly GCF_028583425.1. Taxonomy (NCBI): domain Eukaryota; kingdom Metazoa; phylum Chordata; class Lepidosauria; order Squamata; family Eublepharidae; genus Eublepharis; species Eublepharis macularius. Next base: position 12,419,237 of record NC_072793.1, on the reverse strand, counting down.
AATGCAGGAAAATACACCTAAAAGGTTGCTCAGTAATGTAGCATGGCATGTCCTGCTCAGGTTCAGAAGGAATGGTTAATGCTTTATTCTTTGCCGTGTGTGTGTGTGTGTGGGGGGGTGCTCTTTGGCATTCCTATGTTTCAAGCCCACATATACAAGATAAATATAAAACTTCAAAAGTCTTACCTTACGAGTGACCCCTGGGTCAAGAAAGCTCTTCAGTTTCTGGATGTATGTGTGGGGTGGGTTCTTCACCTGAAATCTTTCCTGCCCCAGGTTAGCCATAAAGGAAAAGGGAACAAAAAGAAAGAATGGCTGAGAGGTCTTTAAAAACACAAGGTACCATCCTCAGTCTGGATCACTGTGCGGGAAAAGGGCTTCCCTCGAGTGGATTTATTAACATAACATGTCTTCCTGGACATGAGCTCTTACTTCACTCAAGGAGTGTCTGATGGCATAATTTGAATACTAGATGCTTCCTTATGTCTGTATCCAGGGCTTTTTTTCAGAGGGAACGTGGTGGAACGGAGTTCCGGAACCTTTTGAAAATGGTCACATGGCTGGTGGCCCCACCCCCTGATCTCCAGACAGAGGGGAGATCCCCCTGATCAGGGAGATCAGGGGGCGGGGCCACCAGCCATTTGACCATTTTCTCCGAGGGCAACCCACTGAGTTCCACCACCTCTTTCCCCAGAAAAAAGCCCTGTCTGTATCACTAATCATCTGGACAGCAAAAGCACTTCCAGACTCCATTCCATTTGTACAGACTCTGTTCTGGCTCTTCCATAGCCTTTTCCCCAGCTCAAATGCTGTGACGACCAATTCACAACGTTTTCATGCCCGCTATGGCTACGGGCCCTGTCAGCAGGCATGGTCTGGGAGTGCCATGCGTGGAAATTAATTTGAAAGCACAATTCAGACTGAGATTACAGCACACAGATGGAGGGTTTCGCCTGCACCTTTCCGTGCTATTTTCCTCACTGCAAATGGCCCCAAGGAGCCGCTATATGCCCCACTGCGGAAACTAACATTGACGTTTCCCCAGTGGGGCAAAATAGCAGCTTCTAGTGGGCATTTCAGATCAGGAAAATGGCATGAAGGGAAGGCTTAAATCCCCTCTCCCGCTCTCAGCTGGGTCCATGCACCTGGGAATTGCCAAGCATGGAATTCCCACAACTCGTGTGTCCGCAGGGCCCATGGTAGACTCATGGTGAACATGAGGACTTGGTAATGCATGAATTAGACCCCATCCAGCACAGAAGGTCTACTTGCAAAGAAACCTGCATGGATTGGGTTACAGGATCTCCTTTTCCCCCTATAGGTTTGCCCTACCTATCCTCTTGCTTTTGTTTCGGTAGAGAGAAAAAGAATATCCTGTGATCTAAATAGACCATCCTAGATAAATTTCTGCTATTCACATATATGGGATTGGTATTACTTTTAGGATGAGAGGTCTCAGGGTAACAAAGTGAGTCACGTTGTGTAGGCAAGAGTTCAGATCAGCAAACTTTATTGGCATTGTGGTAGGCAGGAGTTGCCACAGAGGGAACAAACTCATCCTAGGCTTCCCCTGGGTTTCAGGGAAGAGAGGGAGGAACCATACCACAGTGTAATATGGACAGCTGTGTGTCAGGACTCTAGGCTTTGAACCAAGAGCCTCATGACTAGGGCTTTTTTCAGCTGGAACGCAGTGGAACGGAGTTCTGGAACCTCTTGAAAATGGTCACATGGCTGGTGGCCCCGCCCCCTGATCTCCAGACAGAGAGGAGTTGAGATTGCCTGGCAATCTAAACTCCTTCTGTCTGGAGATCAGGGGGCGGGGCCACCAGCCATGTGACCATTTTCTCCAAGGGCAACCCACTGAGTTCCACCACCTCTTTCCCCAGAAAAAAAGCCCTGCTCATGACCAACACTCTTGAAGAAAAAAGTCCTTTCTCTTTCACAGAGGCTTAATGTATGGAAAGAGGCAGATGAAACTTTTCAAGGCGGGGAGGTAAGTAACATCACTGATAAGTAAGTAACTTCTCATTAAGCCTCTACTAAAGGGACATTTGTTTCTTCAGGTCGTTGACCACCTTACTTGAGAATGGGACTTAACCTAGTATGGGACCGTAGATTTTGTGTGCCCAAGCCTCAGAGCCCAGGTCAGAAAGGGACTGAGAGGAGAGGGGTCTGCTATTATAAGTAGCTTGAAAAAAGGTCCTCGTTCCACCAATTCACATGGCAACTTACAAGTGACACACAAAATGGCTCTGTTTGAAAACGGCAATCACAGTTTCTTAGTCACTGTTCCTTAGACACCTCAGCATCTTTTTTCACAGTTATGACGAAGAGAACTGTGATTCTCGAAAGCTTATGCTACAATAAAATCGGTTAGTCTTAAAGGTGCTACTGGACTCTTTTTGATTTTGCTGTTACAGACTAACACGGCCAACTCCTCTGGATCTATGACTGTCTTTTAGAGTATCAAAAAAATGTTGGTCAGCATTTTGTTGAGTCAACCTGATTTCTCCAGAACTAAAAACTGAATGCCTGACATGAGTTAAAAGAGCTTTTCTCCCAGACGGTCCGTGACTCACAGATGGGTACAGTCAGGGCTTTTTTTCTGGGAAAAGAGGTGGTGGAACTCAGTGGGTTGCCCTCGGAGAAAATGGTCACATGGCTGGTGGCCCCTCCCCCTGATCTCCAGACAGAGGGAAGTTGAGATTGCCCTCCGCGCCGCTCAGTGGCACGGAGGGCAATCTCAACTCCCCTCTGTCTGAAGATCAGGGGGCGGGGCCACCAGCCATGTGACCATTTTCAAGAGGTGTCAGAACTCCGTTCCACCGCGTTCCAGCTGAAAAAAAGCCCTGGGTACAGTGTTGAAGTTTTAACCATTCATTGTGTGGGTAAAAGAGACGCCATCCCCCAAATGCCAACAAATTCAACAGTCAAACAGAAAAATGTATCATGATTAGGGGATGCAACCTGCTCTCTTTGAAGGAAGTTTAACTGTAGCTCAGGGGGACCTAAAATAGTTTGTGACAGCAGCCCTGCCATTTTAAGATTTCTACCTTTAATGAGAGAACAGAACCTCTCCCCTTATCAGCCCTCTCTTACCTGGTCACAAATAAGGTCCCATTTCTTCTCGTTGTCGTATTGCCTCAGGAGACGGGCTTTGTCGGGAGGGAGGTTCATGGAACTCTGAGAAGAGCAGAGAAACAGGGAGTGAGGAAGCTGCAGGTTTTTTCAGCATTGTTAGAGTTGCAGGAATGATAGAAGAGTGTGCAGGGACCTCCCCTTTTGAGAGAAATGGTATAGCACTGGGTTGTTGAAGAGCATATTGACACTTACCGGTATGCTAACTGAGTGATGGATATGATTGGCACAACTCAGGACTAGAGATGGGTACGAACCTAAATACGACCCAAAAAAACCCACGAACCAGGCTGGTTCGGGGGTCACGAACCAGGGTTTGTGGAAGCTCCTTTTCACAGAACTTCCACGAACTGTACACTGGTTCGTTGGGTCGTATTTACAGGGGCAGTTTAAATGGCCATTTCCCCAGGGAAATGGCCATTTAAACCACCCCTCTTTAAGGGACTTGCAAGGTCAGGTCCCTTTAAACTATCAGCTGGCAGGTGGCAGGGGGATCCCCCCCTACAAGGTCAAGTCCCTTTAAACGATCAGCTGGCAGGCAGCAGGGGGGATCCCCCCCTGCCGCCTGCCAGCTGATCGTTTAAAGGGACCTGCCACTTACAAGGCAGGAAAGGGCCCTTTAAACTGCTAAATGCCCCTTTCCCTGCCACTGTTAAGGCCAGAAAGGGACATTTAAACCCCATGAACCACAAACTGGTTCATAACTGGTCCAGTTCTGTGGTTCGTAGTTCGTGAAAGCCACGAGCCATGAACCTTCTGGTTCGTTTTTGTTGTTGCTCCGTGCCCATTTCTACTCAGGACTGGCCTGGTTCTCTTTAATGTCCACAACAAAGTTAATTAAAAGCTTTTTATGTCCAGAAATAATATACTGTATGATCTTCAGCTCTTTCAAGTGAAGACCTTGCCAGTCAGCCACGGCATTCATTTTTACAAATTATGATCATCTTTATCTGTCTAGATTTGTCCTTCCTTCTCTTTCAAAACTTTTTGCTTTCCCCTCATTTTTATTTCACTCTCTCCCAAAGATAGTCATGGTATCTTGTGTGACCTACTTGACATTGGGTTAAAAACCCAGCTTTGTATTATGATACACCAGCTGAAGCCCAAGATACAAAGACTTTAATTCTAAGTACCATGATATATTAATGCTATTGGCAACCACAACGAGACCAGACACATTAGAGACAGGGCCTCTATATCTTCTAAGAGCTGTGTTTGCAAAATAAAAATTCAACGGAGACAGTCATATCCAAGTGCTATACAAAAGCTGCACTGAGTACTTTGTTTACAAAATATCAATGTACCAGACCTTGGTTTAGCAGAACAGAAGAAAAAAATCTTCCATCCTTTCCTTTTCTCTGTGTTTTCACATAATCCTTTGGATGGATTGCCAGCTCAGGACTAAAAGAGCTTCTGTAGACAAGACGGCTACAGATAGCAATCAAAAATGAATTTTTAAAAAATGAGAATATCATATAAGGCCTTTGGTCCATCTTGCACAATAATTTCTACTCTCAGCGGCAGCGGTCCTCGCTTCCCAGGAGGAATCTTTTCTTGCCATGCTACCTGAGATCTTTTTAACTAGACAGATGCCAGGAATGAAACCTGGGGCCTTAACATCAGAGATTATTTTTGACATGGTAAGCAAAAGTTTTTAAAAAGAAGTGAGGCAGGATGAAAGCTCATGGTGAGGATGCCAACCCCACTTTCACCTATGGCAAATGGATTCTGTAGGATTTTGCATTCTTTTAAAAACTCAGATAACCTATTTGAGCAAAAGCAGGGCTTTTTTTCAGCTGGAACGTGGTGGAACGGAGTTCCGGAACTTCTTGAACATGGTCACAAGGCTGGTGGCTCCGCCCCCTGATCTCCAGACAGAGGGGAGTTTAGATCGCCCTCCACACCACTGAGAGCAATCTAAACTCCCCTCTGTCTGGAGATCAGGGGGTGGGGCCACCAGCCATGTGACCATTTTCACCGAGGGCGATTTAAACTTTAAAAAACTCCCCTTGTTCCAGCTGATCCAAAGTGACGTCATTGGCCCTGGAAGCATGCGTGCCCATTGCGTGCGCACATGTGGTACCAGGGGCACCACCTTCCACCAAGAGGTGCTGGCAACCCACTGAGTTCTACCACCTCTTTTCCCAGAAAAAAAGCCCTGAGCAAAAGTATGTCTACATGCCATAAGAAACAAAGCCTTTCTCAAACTACTTTTAACTCTCTTTATGGTTGTTCTCTCCAGCCTTAATTGCTCACGCCCTGTGCCTAAAGTTACCATCCTCCAGGCAGGGCCTGGAGTCTTCACAGAATTACTGATCTCCAGGCTACAAAGATCAGTTCTCCTTCATTTTATCTTCACAACAGCCCTGCGAGGTTGGGCAGGCTGAGAGTGAGTGGCTTAAGAATACCCAGTAAATTTCATGGCTGAGTACGGACTTGAACTTGGAACTTCCCATCCTACCCCAATATGCTAACCACTGGCTTTCATGACTGATTGTACAGCCACAAATATGAGGTGGTCAATGCATACATTCAGCCCCCAAGACAGAATTACCACATAGCTTCTACCAAAAGAAAATATAGGGAACAGTTTCTGTAGATATGTAATAAAATCATGACAATGAGCTAAATGACACAAAGCATTTTTTCTAACTCTGCTTAGGATTGCTCTACTACTGCTCTGGCCTTCCTTTCAGTGAGCCTCCATTGCGGGCGGATATTCTGTCAGGTGCAATTGGACCTTGCCCCAGAGATGCAGTCGAAGCTTGCCCTCAGAGGAGGCGGAAACTGCATCTCTGCATGAGTCAATGATCTGAGCTCACCTGCTTCCAAACAGGAGGTGCACTCAGAACTTTAACTCATGCAGAAGCACAAAGGGTGGAAACTGGTTTCAGTTGTAGAGTGATTTCTGTCTCCTATTTTAACTCAGAAGAAGCGTGCTTTTAGTGGAACACACTGGACTAGGATTCTCCTGAAATGGCTACTCTGTGTAAAAATGTCGTGCACATACGCACTGCATAGAATGCCAGAGGTTTCCATGTGACTCCGCTTCTTGGTACCATCAGTCATAAAGGGGAAGCAGTGAGTGACCCTGATCAATTTTATCTGTGTAAACACACCGGAGATGATACTGAAGGAAATTACCAACTTTCTCTGGGGCAGGCATCTAACATGCTCGCATGGATAAAATTTGGCTACAGAATATAGAGATTTATTCAAGGATCCTAAAGTCCTGCTGAACAGTCCAATAGCCTTTGGTACCTTTCCTGACTCTACAAGCTATCGATCAAGTCCGTGCCTGCAACAGAGCATCTACGAGACCAAATTTACCTCAGCTTTGTGAGGATGTAAAGCCCACACATGCAACCTGCACTGCAGTTGTGTAATCTGTAGTGAGTCAAGGTGAGCAATGGAACCCGATCTTTCAGTGTGCCATTTCTGGTTTACAATGCTTAGCTTCCCAACGCCTGCTGCATTGAACCAGGCAGTGTCTCTTGCAAACACCAATTAAATAACATTAATGATAGCAATGATAACGATGATGTAGATGTAGCTGAGATGTAGGGAAATGAAACTCCAGGTATGATTGCCTCAAACCCTCAGACCTCTTTTTTTTAGAAATAAGCATTCACACACACATAATTATCTTACATGGGCATGCACATACACACTGTTTCTTGTACCATTCTAACACATACATAAACATTTATACATTTATGCACTCCTTTATATCATTCACACAGTCCCCAGCTCCATTCATCTGCATTCTCGTATGATTTTTCTTGCTCTGTTCAGAAATTCACTCATCCACTCCACTATACCATTTGTGCACACATATTTATTCCTTTAAACCATTCCCGCATCCATATATGCCATTGTACCATTTACACACACTCAGGCCTGGTTCACGGAGGGCCAGTTCCACTTACCAAAGGCAGGCTACCTGCCAGATTAAGAAGCCCTCTGACTCACTTGTTCTCTGACTCCTTGGAAATGTAAGGAGGATGGAGCCTCAACAATGTCACTTTTGTTTTAGAAAGGAAGGAATTAGAAGTGACGAGAGTGGCTTTGGGAAGGCAGAAGGCCCACACTACATTCCTCTGATGCGCTCCCAACAGAGCCCCTACTGGCTTTGAGGCTGCCTCAACACTAAACCCTCCCTTTCCAGTTCAGTTTGGTGCCATTTTTGTGTAGTGGTTAAGAGCACGGGACTCTAATCTGGAGAGTCGGGTCTGATTCCCCACTCCTCCACTTGAAGCCAGCTGGGCGACCTTGGACTAGTCACAGCCCAACCAACCTCACAGGGTGTTTTGTTGTGGGGATAATAATGACATGCTTTGTAAACCACTCTGAGTGGACATTAAGTTGTCCTGAAGGGTGGTATATAAATCAAATGTTGTTGTTATTACATTGATAGCCAGGGCTTTTTTTCAGCTGCAACGTGGTGGAACGGAGTTCCGGCACCTCTTGAAAATAGTCACATGGCCGGTGGCCCCGCCCCCTGATCTCCAGACAGAGAGGAGTTTAGATTGCCCTCCACGGCACTCCAGCAGCACGGAGGGCAATCTAAACTCCCCTCTGTCTGGAGATCAGGGGGCGGGGCCACCAGCCATGTGACCATTTTTGCCTAGGGTGATTTAAACTCCTAAAAACTCCCCCCTTGTTCCAGCTGACCGAAAGTGACATCATTGTGCGGTCCTGAGTTCCACCACTGAGTTCGACCACCTGTTCTCCCAGAAAAAAAGCCCTGATGATAGCGAAGTAGAAAGCTGACTTCGAAGGGTGTCGCTCTGCTTAGGATGACCCTGTGGCCGTTTCCACACACGTTGAATAATGCACTTTCAATGCACTTTCGCAATCCTTTGGAAGTGGATTTTTTGTTCCACACATGGAAAATCAGTTTCAAATGTTCACTAAAGAGTATTGAAAGTGGATTATCCAACGTGTGTGGAAGCAGCCTGTTAGTCCAATGTAGGCGGGGGCAAAAGCAAATGGGCTGGAGAACCCAACTTTCCACCTAGAAGATGTCGGGGGATTACACCATTTTCAGGTTGCCAGCCTCCAGGTGGTGGCTGGAGATCTCCCAGAATCACAAGTGATCCAGCCAACAGAGATCAGTTCCCCTGGAGAAAATGGCTGCTTTGGAGGTTGAACTCTGTGGCATTGCACCCTGCTGAGGCCCCTCCCTTCCCCAAACCCCACCCTCTCCAGGTTCTACCCCCAACATCTCCAGGAATTTCCTAACCCAAAGCTGGCAACTCTTCACGATTTGCCACCAAAAACAGAGATTCCAAACCATTGGTTCTATCTATCTCCATTAAATACTGAAGATTGAAAAATAAGCCTTTCAGGGCAGTCCTAAGAAGAGTTACTCCAGTCTAAGGTCATTGATTTCAATGGGCTTAGCCTGGAGTAACTCTTCTTAGATGCCAAGGGATTGCTGGTTTCCTACATCTTTGGCATCTTCAGCTGGCCGTAATCAGTTATAAGACTCTGCTCCTATTCTCACCACACACTGTCTAACACACCTGTAGTGCTCATTTAGAAAGCAGGAGGAAAAGAGGCTAAAGCTATGGTATGCTTTGGCCTTTCTTGGGAGGGTCAATGGCTCAATGGTAGAGCATTTACTTTGCATGCTGAAGTCCCCAGTTTCAGTCCCTAGCATCTCTGCTTAAAATATAAGGTAGTCGGTGATGGGAAAGACCCTGAGATCCTGGAGAACCAGTGCCAGTCAGAGGAGACCATTTGATCTTGATAGAAAAGACAGTCTGGGTGTAAAGCAGCTTCATGTGTCTGTGTATTTAGGGGTTTCTTCCCAGGCCTGTAGATAGTTCAATAAACCATGTGGAAGCAGCAGGGGTGCCACATATTTGACACCCTTAAAGAACCTGGTAAGCAGGGCTTTTTTTCTGGGAAAAGAGGTGGTGGAACTCAGTGGTGGAACTCAGGACCACACAATGATGTCACTTTGGGTCAGCTGGAACAAGGGAGGAGTTTTTTAAAGTTTAAATTGCTCTTGGTGAAAATGGTCACATGGCTGGTGGCCCCGCCCCCGATCTCCAGAGAGAGGGGAGTTTAGATTGCCCTCCGCTCAGCGGTGTGGAGGGCAATCTAAACTCCCCTCTGCCTGGAGATCAGGGGGCGGGGCCACCGGCCATGTGACCATTTTCAAGAGGTGCCGGAACTCCGTTCCATCGCATTCCAGCTGAAAAAAAGCCCTGCCGGTAACACTCTCAGACCTTGTGTACGACACTCTTGGCCTCCTGAAGGGCTATCTCTTGTGGCAGGTTCCTGTGTGCCAGCTGCACTTCTCTCAGTGGCTGATACATGTCATGACATCACAGATTGTTCAATCATCTTCAGCCCAATGACGGGCTTTTTCAGTCATAGCACCTATGCACAGGAAAATTTTACCAGAGCAGGTGAGGAGGACACACATCCGTTAGCTTTCAGGAGGCCCTATAATGTATTTTTAAGAGTGAAGGCATCTATGCTGTTGACAGGTTGCTAGGGTTTTTTGTCTGTGGATTGTGGGGTTTTTACAGTTGCCATTAATTTTTTTTATGTAAGCTGCTTTGGGACTCTTTTTTGTAGGGAGGGGGAGGGGGAGACAAGAAACAAATATTTTAAATAAATAAGTAAAGATAGTACGGCCATGAAAATCAGGACCCTGTAGGAATCCTAAGTCTTAGATGGCACAAATATGGCAAGGGATAGGCCCCACCCTAATTAAGGGGCAGGTATGAGGAATCAGAAATACCCAGTTTCCTGGGGGTAAAGTGTAGATGATTGGGGAAGGCAATGGCAAACCCAGGGCTTTTTTTCAGCCGGAACACAGTGGAACGGAGTTTCGGCACCTCTTGAAAATGGTCACATGGCTGGTAGCTCCGCCCCGATACCCAGACAGAGGGGAGTTTAGATTGCCCTCCGTGCCGCAGCGCAGAGGACGATCTAAACTCCTCTCTGTCTGGAGAGAGGAGAACAAACTCTCATTTGTTGGAGGAATCAGAGAGTTTATCATTTTTCCATGTCCCCAAATAGGGTGCCACCAGGGAGTGGAGGATACCCTGCTCCCATCCTCTGCCCCCGCCTGCCACCACTCAAGGAATGCTCAGAAAGCAAAAAACCTCCTGGCCCAGCACTCAGCAGGCTCGCTCCATCTGGGCATGACATCACTTCTTCAAGTCATCTCATCTCACCTGGCAGCAGGCATGCTCCTGCGCTTCACATGGGCCATCACTTCCAGAAGTGATGTTATCGCACCCGGCGGAAACACATGAATGCAAAGAAGGTCGGCCACAGCACGTGCCAGGTTCCCCCTCCCTGCTGGGAGGGTAAAGAAACGCAGCAATCCTATCCCCAAATAAGACCGAATTTTTCAAGAATATGATTATGATTATAATTCAACTTCACAAAATCTTTATAGTCTTTAGATATCATAATGCCATGGCCCAGTCTGGGCTCAGGGATAGCGAGGACTCCTCGGGAGGGGAGGAGCTTTGTGTAGCCAGCCAGGACTCCTCAGGAGAAGAGGAGCTCTGAGTAGCCAGCCCTGACTCAGCAGAGGCCGATCAGAGTTCACAGCCAGCAGCTGAGACAGAACCACCGGTACTCCCCAGCCCTAACACCACAGGGGAAGCTCAGCCAGGGGGTTCCAGTCCCCCAGGTTCACCCATGCCCAGAGAGCACTGCAGACAAAGGCAGAGGCTGGAGCTACAGGAACGATGGCGCAGTGCTTGCCTCCTGAGCCGACGCCAGCTGCTGGAGAGTGATGATGAGTAACATCAGGGTGAAGCCCCAGCAGCTGGCTGCAAACCGCTCCTGGCTATAAAAGCCAGCCTGGAGGAAGCACCAGGCATGGAAGCAAGGTGTTACACCGCCTGCAACCACCCCGTGCACCGTGTATTATTTTCATGTACGGAATAGGAGAAAGAGTGCAGAGAACTACCACTGAATGAATGGCCGTATGTAAGATTTGAACTTGGGTCAGTTTTTAAGCAAGATCCACATGCCTCTTTGAGGACTAGATACACGGCTTCAGTATGAGTCCCTATAGCATACATTGGGGACGGTACTCAAGCACATTTGCCACAGCTATAACCCCCTTTGAATCTGCAGCTGATAGGAACCTTTGCACGCTCAGGATATTCAGGTGCCTCTCTGATATCATACAACCTTATGTTGAGTGTTCCCACTGGTTTACGTAGCTCAAAGTTGTTTGCTCTGACTGGCAGCGGTTCTTGGGCAGAAAAGGGTCTCACATCCACTGGCTAACTGGAGATGAGGTGGGGGGGGGCGTCCTGCATGAGAACTGTGTGCTTCATCACTAAACCCAGCACGTTGCGAGATGTCAAGCTAGAAAGATGCTTAATGTTAACATACTTGTATATTTACCTAGAATTTTTTGTTCATCTTCCCTACCCCAAACATTAGCATTTGACATCAGGAAATACATCACAGTGCCTTTCCATGTCTGCGGTTAATGAAACACAGGAAGTTGGTATAGACAGGAAACTATGTCTCTGAGCTGCAGTGAGATTTTGTGTAGGTGACATATTCATCTTAAAGATCAACCAGGGCCGGCGCCTCCATTGAGACAACCCCGGCGATCGCCTCCAGCGCTGAGATGCCGGAGGGGGCGCCGGGGCCGGGGGTGCACGCCATGGAGCTAGCGACAGCAGCGCACAGGCAGCTGACCGGGAGGGATGGGAAGCTGCCCACACACCGCCCCAACCGCCTGCCACGCCTGGCCCACAGCTACTGCAGCCTCCCAGCTCTCCTGTGCTGCCGCCGCTGTCAACACATGCCCCCAGCCAGGAGCAGCAGCCACGGGCCAGGCGCAGCAGGCGTCTGGGGTGGCGCAAGGAGCAACAGAGCGGGAAGCCTGGGAGGACACACGCGCGCCTCTCCAGGCACCCACTGTGCCTGGCTGGGCTGGCAGCCTCTCTGCCCTCCTGCCCAGCCGCCCCGCAGTCCGGGCGCGCGAGGGGGCAGGAGCAGTCCTGAAGCTGCCCCCCCCCCCACTCCAGCCTCAGGCACCAGAAACCCTGGTGCCGGGCCTGAGATCAACATCCATTTGCAAACTGAAAGCATGCTCAAGGAAGGAGTTGCCTGTATCAGCTGTGACCAAGGCAGAGTCAGTGGCCGCTTTCACACAGCTAAAAGCCTCCGGAAAATCGCGCAAAACTCATGGCACAACGGCGTCTTCACAGCGCGATTTCCCGTTTAATGGTGCGATTTCTGACGTCATCGCGCCATAAATCGCTCTACGAAGACATGGTTGTTCTGCAAGTTTTGTGCGATTTTCCGGCGGCATTAACAGGCGTGTGAAAACGGCGGTATCGTGGACTTGAATCCAGTGATAATCCAGCAGATTCAGAATTGTTATCCCTGTATTACAGACGAGGCTTGCCTAAAACTGAGTGAGTTTACAGCAGATCTGAAGACTGAAGTAGAGAAGTTCTTGATTTGCAGCTCAGTCTCTACGATGCGACCCTCTGCTGAGCTACTGCAGTCTTTGCAATGGGTTGAGACTGGAATACAGCTGCACTGGATCGCTCTGTCTAAAAAATGGAGACATGCTCTTGGAGATGGGGTGGGTGGTTTCCCTAGGGGCTTTTCCCCCTTTAAAATGCAGACATGCATGGTCCCAGTCTGAATCAGGATCATGGGGTAATGTGTGGGGCAGGGCTAGCCCCCCTTTCCTTACCTGAGGCAAACATACAAGTTCTAAACCTGTGTGTTTATCCCACGGGGGTTGCTCCATTTTAGTAGGTTTAGAAAAGACTAGAATATTGTTTTCTTCCTAGTCCTTGCCAGGGCTTTTTTTCAGGGGGAACGCGGGGGAACGGAGTTCCGGCACCTCGGAGAAAATGGTCACATGGGTGGTGGCCCCGCCCCCTGATCTCCAGACAGAGGGGAGTTTAGATTGCCCTCCGTGCTGCGCGGAGGGCAATCTAAACCCCCCTCTGTCCGGAGATCAGGGGGCGGGGCCACCACCCATGTGACCATTTTCTCCGAGGGCAACCCACTGAGTTCCACCACCTCTTTCCCCAGAAAAAAAGCCCTGGTCCCTGCATACACTTTATCATAAGAGGGAATTGTGCTATTACAGAGGCCAAGTCAATCCCTCAAATCCGGTTGAGTCTGTCTATAAACTCCTTCTCGCAACACACTTCTTCACTGGGTGCTCCACAACTGGATGGATGAAATTTATTGTTACACTGCTTTTACGGTTTATTGCTCTGTTTTTATCATTTCTTCTTTGTGTGTTAGTTGCTTTGTTTTTTAAAAATTCTTTAAAAATTATATTTCAGAATAATACAGAATAATTGTGCCCTGACCTGGATAGCCCAGTTGAACCTGATCTCGTCAGATCTCAGAAGCTAAGCAGGGTCAGCCTTGGTTAGTAATCGGATGGGAGACCTGCAATGAAGACCAGGGTTGCAGAGCCAGGGTTGCAAACCTCTGTCTGTCTCTTGCCATGAAAACCCTCCAGGGGTTGCCATAAATTAGCTATGACTTGAGGGCACTCTCTACCACCACACAGAGTAATTGTATCAACATCCGTCATCTAAAAAGAATCATGCAATACAAAATATTTCCAAATTTTAAAGTGAAGACTTCGTATTTGTTTCCATGCTACTGTTTTTAGTTGGGTTATTTTCAATTGTTCTGTTTTAATCTTTTAAAAGGCCTGCCTCAGATGTTTTCTACTAAGAGCATGGGGTTGTTTTATATAGATAAATAACCAATAAACTCTAGACTGCACAGCAACTACTACCTCTTTATGATTTTAGTTCTCTTGTAACCTTGAGTCTCAGAGAGAAAGGTGGGCTATATAACTAGTGGGAGTAAAATTCATTGGCCTTAGGGTCACTAGAAAAAGGAGTTTGGGAAATATCTCCAAGAATGGGAAGGAGCAATTGGATCACAGATGAAAGAACACCTGACAGGATGAGGTTGATGATAGGGATGCCAACTCCTAGTTGGGAAATATCTGGAGATTTTGGGGGAGGAGCCTGGGGACAGCAGGATTTGGGAGGGTGAGCACCTCAGCAAGCTAAAATGCCATGGAGTCTACCCTCCAAATCAGCCATTTTCTTCAGGGAAACTGAACTCTCTCCAGAAAATCAATTGTAATTCCAGGAAATCTCCAGGCCCCACCTAGAGGTTGGCAATTCTGGTTGGCAGGGCTTTTTTCTGGGAAAAGAGGTGGTGGAACTGAGTGGGTTGCCAGCACAGGGGGCAACTCCTGACGGGAGGTGGTGCCCCTGGTACTACATGCGTGCGCACAAAGTGCGCGCACACTCCCAGGACCGTGCAACGACGTCACTTTGGGTCAGCTGGAACAAGGGGGGAGTATTTTAAAGTTTAAATCGCCGTCAGCGAAAATGGTCACATGGTTGGTGGCCCCGCCCCCTGATCTCCAGGCAGAGGGGAGTTTAGATTGCCCTCCGTGCCATCAGTGGCATGGAGGGCAATCTAAACTCCCCTCTGTCTGGAGATCAGGGGGCGGGGCCACCAGCCATGTGACCATTTTCAAGAGGTGCTGGAACACCGTTCCACCGCGTTCCAGCTGAAAAAAAAACCCCTGCTGGTTGGTGAACTTAGCCTGTTTTAAGTTAAATTCAGTTCCCACCTTAATTGTGCCCTGATAGTACACTGTCTCTTCTCTCAGCACATCAGTTACGTTTTCTTTACCAGTCCCCTTTTCTGTGTGCTTCTGGCCATTCTTAATACATTGAAATAACTACAGATACAACTGTTTGTTGCACTTTCGTGTGGCCCTTGTCCATCTTGTGGGTTGTGCAAAATTTTAAGTGCTTAATACATTTTAAAGTATTATTGCTAAGTAGTAGTAGTATTAGTAGTAGTAATTAGTGTTCCAAAATGTGTCAACGTTACAACTTCTTGGGTCCACCTGTTAGCTAAGTCTGATTTTCAAAGCACATCTACTAACATGTTAAGTCTAGGGTTGCCAGGTCCAGGTTGAGAAATCCCTGGAGATTTGGGGGGTGGAGCCTAGAGAGGGTGGGGTTTGGGGAGGGGAAGGGCCTCAGTGGGGTATAATGCTGAGTTCACCCATCAAAGCAGCCATTTTCTCCAGGAGAACTGATCTGTTTGGCCTGGAGATCAGATGTAATTCCAGGAGATCTCCGGCTACCACCTGGAGGCTGGCAACCCTAGTTAAGTCCCATTTTATTCAATGGAGCTTGTTCCCAAGGAGATATTCGTAGGATTGTAGCCATAGCCCCAAAAAATTGTGATGAAGAACCTTAACCTGAGGTTGGTGGTGGGGTGAGGGAGAGGCATCTAAAGATAATATAAAACAGCTGACCAAAATGCACATTTTCTAATATGTTTAAATTAAAGTTGACTAGATATTTTAATTCAGTAAAAATTATTTGAAGGAAGTAAATAATATATTATCATTTATCCCAGTAACTTTGCATTTAGAATGACAGATCGATGGTCCATCTAGTCCAGCATTCAGTGTGCAAAAGTCCAATCATATGCATGTAAGGTTGCCAGCCTCCAGGTGGTGGCTGGAGATCTCCTGGAATTACAACTGGTCTCCAGGCCACAGAGATCAGTTCACCTGGAGAAAATGGCTACTTTGGGGGGGGGGGGTGGACTCTATGGAATTATGCCATGCCATGGTCTTTTCCCTCCCCAAACCCCACTTTCTCCAGGTTTCTCCAGGTTTCACCCTCCAGATCTCCAGGAATTTCCCAACTTAGAGCTGGCAACCCTTCCAGAAGCCCTAAAAGCAGAGCTCAAAGTCTTCCTCAGTTGTTGCCCCACCCCAAGCAGCACTAGTATTCAGAGAGTTTCTATTTAGGAACATGGAGGATTCGTCAATTAAAATGAACCATTTTAAAACGATGGTATTCCCAAGATTGGTATTTTTGTTCAATAATATTTCAGCGTGAGTCCCAGATAAAACTTTGAGAGAATGTCACGAGCTTATTAATCTTTTATAATAAACAATTAAAAATTCAAGAGTTAAACTGAAATCAGCCCAATTGGTTTGGAGACAGGAAAAATGTTGAATTTCAAATATTAAAAATTATTACATTGCTGCAAGGCTATTTTGGATCAAGGGATGTTTTGTACCACGATAATATGTCCCTGTTAAATTCAAAGTGCCTTTATTATGATGCCTGCATGCATGGGGATGGTTAAGAAATTCAGAAAAGAGAAAATTCTATAGAGGAGATAATAACATAACAAATGATTTAATATTTATTGGAAATCAGATGAGAAGAAGAATTGCACCAACTATCTCCGCATTCGCAGTGAGGCTAACAGGCATAATTGCAGATCAGAATTATATGACAGCTAGTGCAGTTTAATACTTAGAATATTGGACTAGGATCTAGGAAGAACCGGTTCAATCCGCACTCAGCCATGGAAGCTTACTGGGAGACCTTGGGCCTAGGGTTGCCAGCCTCCAGGTGGTAGCTGGAGATCTCCCGGAATTACAACTGATCTCCAGGCCAAAGAGATCAGTTCCCCTGGAGAAAATGGTTACTTTGGAGGATGAACTCTATGGCATTATATACCACTGAGGCCCCTCCCCTCCGCAAACTCCACCCTCTCTAGGCTCCACCCCCAAAATCTCCAGGAATTTCCCAACCTGGTCTTGGCAACCTTACTTGGGCCAGTCACACACACAACCAAACCTACCTCACAAGGTTGTTGTGAGGATAAAGAAGAGGGGAGGAGAGTTATATAAGCCACCTTGGGTCCCCCTTGGGGAGAAAGTGGGAGTATAAATAAATAAATAAATAAATAAATAAATAAACGGATGTATGGGTAAAGCTGGTTTAACTCATTATGGAGATGTAGTAACACGATTGTCCTTTACGCGACTATAAGATTAGCTAGCAAGAATGCTATTACTGTGCTTCAATATTTACAGCCAGCTTACAACTAAAATGATGCATTAATGGCTTATAAATTTTTTTTTCAAATCTTTCAGCCATAGATTCCACCTTCCAAAGCAGCCATTTTCTCCAGGGGAACTGATCCCTATGGCCTGGAGATCAGCTGTAATTTCAGGAGATCTCCAGCCACCACCTGGAGGCTGGCAACCCCTATACCCATGTGATTTTGCACTTGCACAGTCCTATGAACCGGACTGCCACCCACACAAAGCAGCCACATGAACTTAATTAATGTTCCAGTACAACTCTCCCACACATGCTACAGATGTCTGCCATGCTAACGACGGACATGTTCAAATGAGTTTAAATGAGGTGCCGTCCACGTGAATGCTAAGTCTAATGGGGAAAGAACTTTTAAATCAAGAGGAAGTGGCTACCGGTCAGGGTCAGACTGAGCTCTTATTCCTACAGTACACGATCACATTACTGGTATACCACATACCCAAGCTCAGCCCACAAAGCATCACCCCTGCATGCTCCTACGGTCATGTGAATAATAACAACAACAACAACAACAACAACAACATTCGATTTATATATCGCCCTTCAGGACAACTTAATGCCCACTCAGAGTGGTTCATAAAGTATGTTATTATTATCCCCACAACAAAACACCCTGTGAGGTGGGTGGGGCTGTGACTAACCCAAGGTCACCCTGTTGGCTTCAAGTGGAGGAGTGGGGAATCAAACCCGGCTCTCCAGATTAGAGTCCTGCCGCTCTTAAGTGACTAGCCCAAGGTCACCCAGCTGGCTTCAAGTGGAGGAGTGGGGAATCAAACCCGGCTCTCCAGATTAGAGTCCTGTCGCTCTTAACCACTACACCATACTGGCTCTACACCAAACAGCCCTATACGGCATGAGTAAGACACTGTTTCAGAACCGGCCCTGCAAGCATCAGAGTCATCCTTTCTGCAGAACTCCAGCTAGCTGATTACCCATTAATGTACTATGCCTCTCCCACTTTCCTAGTAAAGGTAAGATCCAGCCACAATGGCACTGCGGCATGAACGCGAAATGAAACGTCACACTGAGCTCCTTCCTACCAGCATTTGAAATCTCTTTGACTTTTTCTATCTTTTTTAGAATCAGAAAAACAACAACAGTGGTTTAGGGTGGGAAGTAGTTTTTTAAAGCTCCATTGAAGAAAAAAAAAAGAGTGTGGGCGAGAGGAAAAACAAAAACAGAACAGTAGATGGTGGCTTTTTTCCAGCGTGTTTTTAAAAGTGGAGCGGTGGGGGAGTGGAATATTCCCGTTAAGCAGAGACAGAAATGGCATTGTTGCCGAACCCTGCTGCCCAAGAGGTTATAAGACATGGGCTGATCAGCTGACATTCTGGACTGGGAGCTGGTCTTAAGGAGAGATGAGGGGGAAATGGCTGTATTTTTGGCTGCATAAAATCCGCTTCCCAAAACCATGGAGTAGCACTGATACAAAGGCCTGCCTGCTACAAATCCCCCCAAAAGGCAAAAAGTTTTCTCTCAAGCTTAATGACTGTGCCTTGTCCCCACACCCTCTGGAGGTGAAGGAAGATGAAAAGGAGTCTCACCCTTAGCCAAAACACACAAGCGCTTGTGCTTAAAAAACCAGAACAGATCACGTTTGGATTGTCTCCCAGGGATAAAGAGACACACCCTGCACTGGACAGCAGTAGCCAAGAGGAATGGGTGTGGTGGGAAACGGGGGCTGGAGGGGAAAGGTTGCCTGGGAATGTCACTTGTGCTCACAGAGGCTGCTGCCCAGAGGCTGGATCCAGTGGTCCTGGTGGGACACACAAGATCTTGTTGCAGTCATTGCCTAAAGTGTGTGAGGCTTGCTCTACACAAATGTTACTTTATTATTTATACCAGGGCTTTTTTTCTGGGAAAAGAGGTGGCGGAACTCAGTGGGTTGCCCACGGAGAAAATGGTCACATGGCTGGTGGCCCCGCCCCCAATCTCCAGACAGAGGGGAGTTTAGATTGCCCTCCGCGCCGCTCAGTGAACGTCGCGCAAAACTCGCGCGAGAAAACGCAGTACTTCGCATTTTCCCCGGCACGATCCACAACATTATGGCATGGAGCGGCTTCAGGTAAGACATCTGGAAACGGCCCAGGTTGGACACTTGTCAGCTTCCCTCAAGTTTTGATGGGAAATGTAGGCATCTTGGTCTTGCAGCTGTAATTGAGAGCTAAGCTGTAAAACCAGGACGCCTACATTTCCCATCAAAACTTGAGGTAGGCTGACAAGTGTCCAACCTGTGTAAGGCATCACTTGTAGCTTGGCTCTGAGAATGGCCCTCGAGGTTCTCCGGCTGAGGTCTTCTGTTCCGTATCACCGCCCGTCTGAGCCTTTTAACTGGAAATCCTGGAGACTGAGAGCCAAACTACACGTGACGCCTGACACAGGTTGGACACTTGTCAGCTTCCCTCCAGTTCTGATGGGAAATGTAAGCAGCTTGGCGGAATGTTGGACAAGTGACAGTTGAAAAGTCCATTGGACAGCAGTTAGAGAGCCAAGCTGCAAGACCAGGATGTCTGCATTTCCCATCAAAACTTGATGGAAGCTGACAAGTGTCCAACCTGTGTCAGGCGTCACTTGTAGCTTGGCTCAGAGACTAAGCCTTCCTGCATGCAAAGCAGCCGCTATATCACTGAGGTGCAGCTCCTCCCCTTGACCTCCATCTCACCATTACTGTTCCTGGATGGTCCCATTAAAAGACTACAACAGGCTGGCTCTCCTAAAAATTAACATATTTATTTGATTATTGCCCCCTCCCCAGCTTTCAATGAGATAAGGCAGCAAACAAGGCCTCCTGTCCCCATTTTATCCTGACAATAACCTTGTGAGGTAAATTAGGCTGGGAGATGGTTAATTGGCTCCAGGGCACCCAATGAGCTTGCCAGCCAGGTGGAGATTTGAACCCCAGGTATCCCCATTCCTGCTTCAAACAGGAGAGGTTCTGGGACTTCCATGAACAGAGCTACAGCAAAATAGTAAAGAGTCCAGTAGCACCTTTAAGACTAACCAACTTATTTGTAGCATAAGCTTTCGAGAACAACAGCTCTCTTCATCAGGTGTATCTTCGTCCGATGATGCATCTGAAAAAGAGAGCTGTGGTTCTTGAAAGATTATGCTACAAATAAGTTGGTTAGTCTTAAAGGTGCTACTGGACTCTTTACTATTTTGCAACTACAGACTAACACGGCTAACTCCTCTAGAGCTACAGCAAGTCCCCCCCGCCTAAAAATCAGACACATGGGAGCCTGATTCATACCGGGACCATTGTGCAAGGGGATGGGGGGGGGAAGCTTTAAGCGTTCTTCCCCTGTGCCATTTTCCTGACCTGAAAAAGCTGCATGGAGCCACCATTTGCCCCACTGTAGAAACATACCAGTACCGATATGGGTCTAAAACTCTGTGCCAACCAGGTACCAGAACATGGAGCAAAGGTTGCATTTTATTTATGTATTCATTTACTAAAATATCTAGGCTGCTCTTCAACAAATTCCAAAGCAGAATACAAAATAAAAACGGCATCAATCATTAAAAATAATAATCAGGTAAATGACAGCACAACAGCACTAAAACAACATAAAATGATAAAGTAGCCGCAGTTATTTAAAAACAGAAACAACCCAGACAATCAGGAGCCTAAAAGATATTAGTTCAAAGGCTATTGTAAATAAAAACCTTTTCAGATTCCGCCTCCCCCCAATAATGACTGAATAGAAGGGTCAATATGGAACTCACAGCTCAGGTGCCACCACAGAGAAGTCCTTGCTACAGGTAAAGGACGGTATGGACCTTCTGAAGGATAGTGAAACTGATCTTAAAATATCTAGTCCTCACATGATCCTGTTTGTGAGACCCACATAATAGTCACATTGGGTTTGACAAAACAAGAAAACCTTTAAACCTTTTTTTGCTGGCTTTGAGTGCTTTGCTTTTCTACGGAGAAATAACTGTTCCTTTCTCCATGCTGCACATATTCTAAAATACAAGAACCCTCTAGGCCAATTTTATGTTTAGAAGTATGCACACAATTTAGGAGTATGCACACAATTCAGGAGTGGACAGAAAAATCTGGAGCAGCACGTTATCAAGCGGTAGACCCACTTCTAAGAAGCTGCAAAGTAAGAAAATAACTTTTGTTGTATACGTTGACATTATCCTCTTTTGGAGGGCATCTGTACAATACTTATCTCAGAAACAGATGCACTCATTCGACCTCTGCCATCTACTTGCGCAGATGCCTTAGGCCTAGTCGCATTGTCCTTTTCTCCATAAGCATGGGGGTATTCACTGTGCACAGCATGACACCTGCTTTCAGTACAGCTGTGTCCAGGGGAAAATGTATCTCTATTTCTCAGCAGTAAGTTTTGCATATACAGTGCCAAACATACTCTTAGTAGACTCCTTCCTAAACTGAAGAGGCCTTGTAAATTAGCAAGGTCAGCTAATATGCCCCAAAGTTACCCAGCAAGCTTCCTTGGCAGGGCAGGGCATCAAACATGGGTCTCCCAGTTCCTGGTCCATGGCTTTCGGCGCCACACCACACAGGCTTCCCCCTTGAAGTCTATGGGTTGACGTCCCAACAAGCTAGGGCTGCCAGCCTCCAGGTAGCGGCTGGAGATCTCCTGGAATTACAACTGGTCTCCAGGCCACAGAGATCAGTTCACCTGGAGAAGATGGCTACTTTGGGGGGTGGACTCTATGGAATTATGCCATGCCAAGGTCCTTTCCCTCCCCAAACCCCACCTGCTCCAGGTTTCTCCAGGTTTCACCCCCCCCCCCGAAGATCTCTAGGAATTTCACAACTTGGAACTGGCAACCCTACAACAAGCCTATGGGTAACATCCTTGTAAAAAGGAAAAGGACTGTAGATTATTCTACTGGATTCTGTCTGTTGATGTAGACAGGCTCCTACTGGGTAGTTTCTCTGTCATTAAAGATGTCACGTTTAATTACTCATGCTTTGTTTCAGCAATGTTTCATCTCTGTGTTTGGATGTATGCTTGTTTTTGAAAGTCTGCAACCCATATCCTATTGTATTTGTTCATGAATGTCCTAGCTATTGTTCATACGAACTTGCACTGTGTAATCCAACTTCTCAGTGAGAAAGGTAGGCTACAAATAAAATAAAATAATGTGTAAGGAGAAAGGGGGAACCAGACCAGATGTGACCCCAGATCCTTTTGTTTGCATGAGTTCAGGGCTAACACATAAACTTCCTCTGAAGCTCAACCTCCCTCATTCCCTCCACGTGCTGCTTGGCTGGAACTCCAGGTCTGTAACTTCACCTCTAAAAGGCGCAGACAACGAAGGAGCGTTTTAACTCAAGCCAGCTGGACTCCGTGTCCGCCCCCCAATCTGCCTGCCACATACAACTCCATTTGTTTACCTATTCTCTTCTTTTTAGCGCTTCCTGAATCCGATCAGCTTTCAAGAGGCTAAAATTACACCCCGTTCCTTCTTCTTACTCCCCCCTACACGCATGCCGGGAGGAGCTGAAGAGAGTACAACTCTGCCATCTACTCCCTCCCCTCCCCTGGCCCCTCCAAGCAGGAAAACTGCCTACAGGAAAAGAAACCGCTCTTATCGGGCCCTCCAGATCTGCCTGTCTCTTAGCAACACCTAGCTACCATTTTCAGAGGCTTCTCTATGGCCTCCAAACTTCAGTATAAAAGAAGCGATGGTACCACTGTGCCAGGGGATGAAGGGGGGGGGGAGGCTTGCCTGTACGAGGTACATTTAATGTGGAAACAATCGTTCTCAAGCTTTTAATCTTCAAGGAACACTTTTCACACCCACTTTTATGCCGTAGCATCTCTGTCCCTGTGTGTTGCACAGGATTCTGGGAAGTGTGCTGGGGTGCACATTAAGTTCATATGGGTCATGCCTAAGGTTGCCAGTCCTCTGCTGGGGACGAGAGATTCCTGCACCCAGACCATGCCCCCACTGCCGCTCAGCAGTGGCCAGCAGGAAAAGGAACGGAAGGATTTTCCAGTGACTGCAGGGCCCTTCTGGGTGATGTCATGTGACGGATGACACAAAAGTGTTACTTCCTGTGCGCCTGGAAGTGATGTCATCATATCGCCCTACAATTTTTGCCTAAGTACCAGAGCAGTTCTGATGTCATTACACTGAGGCTGAGCACACATGGATCGACATGCACTCAGTAACGTCTCCCCCACCACCTGCCAGTTGCTAAAGGCAATCTGGCCAACCCTGGACACACCTGTCAGGCTTCATTGTGTTGCCCTTCATGATCCAAGTATGTGCCCTAAAATATATCCAAGACTGCTGTGTCTACACATTACAGGGTAATATCCGTATGGTCTTTTAAGGAAGACT
Source organism: Eublepharis macularius (assembly GCF_028583425.1). NCBI lineage: Eukaryota > Metazoa > Chordata > Lepidosauria > Squamata > Eublepharidae > Eublepharis > Eublepharis macularius. The sequence continues at coordinate 12,395,814 of NC_072793.1, read as the reverse complement.
GTCCTCTGTTACTACAATCAGGAACCCTTAAAAAGCTTCCAAGGAACCCTAAAGTTCCCCTGTAAAAATACTTGAAACTACATGTACAGCCAGAATTTGTTGCTGCAAAGCAAGATTTGAACGATCATCTGCAAGATGAATCCTAGTTCCGCAAACTAACAACGGTTTGGCGTTATATCTGAACCAGGTCTCCTCCTTCACTACAAACCCACATTGTCTTTATAACAATGTAACGGTCATGACTTCTACCAAAGAATCCTGTGTGTTATTGTTTGGCTTTTAACTTCAGCTTGTCTTACTCTAAAGTAGAGACTTAGCATGCTCATACCAACAGGCACTTTACAGCTGCCCCTGTGGGAAGAACACACCATGTTTACCAAGAGAAACAAACGTCCTGCTCAGAAAATACAGAGAATCCCACCCTGTAGTAGAGAGCCATACTCTCACGTTGGCCACAACACAGGCATGCCTTTTATGTTGCTATCAGCAACCAACCACCTTGTAGAGACCACACCCTTGTGCTGATATCTGAATGGAGTGTGGAGAAGAAGAAACACAAAGACCAAGTGGTGCGCACTTATTTTCATTTCTTCAACTTTATCAGTTTCTCTCTCACACCTTCCTGTAGTGAAAACAGAAAGGTCTGTAGTGAAAACATACGTAGGGGACAGATTTATCTTCATGGCTGCTGCCTCTTGCAAAGTGGGTCTGGGGAATTGCTTATTTGCACATATTAATTTATTTCCAAAAGCCCATCACAAATAACAGAGGCCAAGAACAGAAAGGAGATAGAAAATATATTTAGAGGTTATCAAATTATTCAAGCCAAGGTTTATACCAGCTGACTGACAACCGTGGCCACATTCACTGATGGTACTTGGCTACAAGGAGGCTACATAAAAGTAGCCTAAAAAGGAATGTGGCTCATAGACTGCATACTACTCAGCCTTGGCCTAGACTTGTTTTCTTCCAGAGCTATAGTAGATAGCAGACAGGCTCATCCAGGACGGTATTCCAGGGAGCAGGGGTCATTTCGTAGAAAAAGAGCTGGAGGAACTCATTAGCATAACTTATTAGCATATCCCATGCCTCTTGCCATCACCAGAAGTGTGTCGTTAGCATAACTGATTTGCATATGCCACACCCCCTGACATCACCTATCATGGCTGTTTTGGACCCAATCCTGGCCATTCAGGGCTGAAATTGGGCCTAAAATGGCAAAAAGGGGCTGAAAATGGTCAGGATCGGGCCATTGATGAGCGGGAGAGTGATCCACCACCTGTCAGAGGCCCTATCCGGGCTGTTTCGGACCCAATCCAGGCTGAAACGGGCCCAAAATGGCCGAGAGTCAGGTGGGCAGGGCCACCTGACATGTGACTTCTTTGGGGGACTGCCGGAACTGCGTTCCTGTGCATTCCCCCTCGAAATGAGCCCTTCCAGGGAGTATCTAACAGCCATAAGCCTTGGCTGTGCTCTACTGCTATTCCCAATTGCAGCTTTTGCACCACTTGGCCAACCATTTTGTAAGTAGCAGGAAAGAAAACTGACTGAACACTATTTGCAAGGCCACTGCCAGCAGGATGCGCCATCCAAATTGCCATGACCTCTCGGACCAGCCCTCTGAGCAGGCCTTGGAGGGCTCAGAGGAAGAGCCTGAGGAGCCAAAGCTGGGGAACCAGGAGGACCAGCGGGGTCAGGGAGGCCTCAACGCCGCAGAGGCACCAGACGACCACACTCCAGCGGTGCCAGGAGCCATCCTGCCAGAGCCTGCAGGTGAACCCCTGCTGCCAGCACCTGAGATAATAATTTAATTTAATTTATTGGATTTATACTCTGCCCTCCCCACATCAGCGGGCTCAGGGCGGATAACAACACAATTTAAAACATATTTAACTATCATTAAAATTATAAAAATACTACATCTTATCATTAAAATTACACATACACACACACACACACAGCAAAGAAACAAGGCAGCACATAATTTGATTTGGACGTTCCATACAGCAGTTCTTCCCAGAACAAAAATATAAAAAGATGGACAATGACATTGCATGGGAGGGCATATGGTTTTAAAAAAAACCCTGCCTGGGGGAGGGGCACTGCCTAGCATCAACCATATGCCTGGTGGAACAATTCTGTCTTACAGGCCCAGCGAAATGTTACCAAGTCTTGCCGGGCCCTGGTCTCATGAGACAGAGCGTTCCACCAGGCTGAGGCCAGGACCGAGAAGGCCCTGGCCCTGGTCGACGCCAGGTGGGCCTCCCTAGGGCCAGGGACCTTTAATAGATGTTTATTACACGAGCGAAGGGTCCTCTGGGGCTCATATGGGGAGAGACGGTCCCACAGATACATCGGTCCCAGTCCACGTAGGGCTTTATAAGTTAGTACCAAAACCTTTATAAGTTAGTACCATAACCCCTAGGCATCTGCTAGGCAGGATATGAACCCGGGCCCATAGACCCCAAGACCCTCTCCCACTTCACAGGGATGATGGAGGCATACGGCCCAGGCTGACGTGGTACACAGAAGGTGAAGGGCCAGGCTGGCTGTACGCCACCTCCTTGCAGATGCAGAGCAGAACACCGAGTGGTAATTCCTCACAGGATCCTCAAAGCCCCGCACAGCCTCAAGAGCCTCATCAGCTGCCAGCGGAGGCAGCCGAGCCAGGCCACTGCTCAGGCTATTTAGGCCACGGCTGGGGAAGGCCACGTTGCTAGATCACTGGTCTGCTAAGCACAACTTCTGAGAATGTTTTTGAGCTGAAACGGCTGGTTGTGGTGGGACAGCACCTGCTGGTTTCATTGGGCCTGCTGGGGTTTTTTTTTGCATAAAGAGTTTTAAAATGTTGTTTTATTGTGATTTTATTATTGAGTTTTGATTTTTATATTGTTAGCCATCTTGCGGGCCTTTTAAGGCTGAAAGACAACGTATCAGAACACTAACATAAAATAAAACAAGTTCCTGAACTATGCCAGGCTCTACATGGTGTGCTGTTCGGGGTGCTGCACTTGTGAGACCAAGCGAGCCATTCTTGTTTCCTTTGGCATTTGAAATTCTCTGCTATTGGTGGCGTTTAAATGCTACAGAAGGAGTGGCAGGGAGGTAAATGTCCTTTCTACACGATGTCTTTGAGCACTGCAGCAGACCTTGAAGCAGTGTTTGCGATGGAGCCACTTCATATCTTAAAGGATTCTGGGGCATGTTCTACAGTGTACAGACAAATCACTCCAGAACATGCCCAGTTCTTGCCTGAATCTATATACTGAAGAGAAAAAGAGAGGCAGTAGCGGTTAAAAGTGTGGGACTAGGATCCGGAAGTCCAGGTTCTAATCCCCACTCGGCTATGGATTTTTGCTGGGTGACTTCAGGTCAGTCCTACACTCCCAGGCTGACCTACCTCAAAGGGTTGTTGAAAAGATAAAATGGAGATGAGGAGAACAATGTAAGCCATTTTGGGTCCCCACTGGGGGGGAAAAGTGGGCTATAAATGAAGTAAATAAATAATGAATTAATGGAGGACAAGCTGTCTTTCGGGGAAGCTTGTCTTCCATTACTGATCTCCTCATTAACAAATCCAGAATCTAATACGTAAGAAAACTAGGGCATTAGCTATAGTGCCCATCCAGTGCCGAATGAAGGCCTTCTTCAATCGCCGAACGTGCTCGGTCACTGCTATCAGCCAAAACTTTGCCCACACATGCTTGCTTGCTTGTGGTTGCTATTAAAACCTTCACGGGTGGGCACTGTGGGCACTTCCTTCTATTAAACAACGCAAGATAGTACAGGAGTGGCAGAAGCTACAACCCGTTTCTATCTGTCTTCGATGGGCAGGGCCACCATTTCAAACACAGCTAAATATAGGCCCCTCTTTAATTGAAAGCCCTGCTTTTGCACAATGGCTACTTTCTGCCCTAGTTATAGAACAAGCCTTTTTATTTTTATAACAAAGCTAGGCCACAAATTACTGTGTTGGAAGATGCTGTAAAGCTGTAGCTAGGGCAGGTCTGCTTGCCTTTCTCTTCAGCAGGCTGAAGATGGACATTAATAAGAAGTGTGGTTGGGGATGAGAAAGAATGTATTGTTTATTGGAGCCAAAACATGCCCCTTTCAGCCCAGATTGGGCTCATTTTAGGCCCATTTTGGTGCAGATCGGGCCCGTTTTGAGCCGCTGCGGAGCACAGGAGTACTCCTGCACTCCACAGCAGCCCGCAACGGGCCTGATCCAGGCAAAAATGGGCACATTTTGGGCAGCTGTGGTGTGCAAGAGCACTTCCGAGCTCCGCAGCAGCTCAAAGTGGGCCCGATTCGTGCCAAAATGGGCCTGAAACAAGCCCGATCTGGGCCGAAACAGGCATGTTTGGGGCCCCTGCAGAGGGCAGGAGCGCTCCCATGCTCTGCAGTGACCCCGATCCAGGCCAAAACGGGCCCGATCCGGCCGATAGCAGCGCACAGCACCATAGGGGACCATGCACAGAAGGCGTGCTCCCCCCTGCTGGCCAGGTAAGCAGGGGCGGGGGTGGAAGGGGGGGAATCTCCCTCCCCCAGCGGGGGTCTGGCATCCCTAGGAGAAATCCTCACCTCTCTCCCACCTAGCCCCTACAAAGTGTAGGGATGAGAGAATGCTCCTTCTTTTATTTCCTTTTATATTAATGTAGATTTTATGACCTGTCACTACTATTGGCTTTGAAGATTCATTTATATTGTGTATGCATGGTGGCATATATTTTAAAAATGCAAATAATGGCATTAAGGTTGCCAGCTCCAGGTTAGGAAATTCCTGGATATTTCCGGGCTGGAGCTTTGGGCAGATGGAGTTTGGGAAAGGGAAAGACCTCAGCAGCGTATAATGCCATAGGGTCCGTGTTCCAAAACAGCCAATTTCTCCAGGGGAACTGATCTCTGTAGTTGTTATTCCAGGAGATATGGTATGTAAAAGTATATCTTGATACACAGATTGGGGGGGGGGGTTGGGGGAGGGATCCAGCAATTGTACAGGTAAGGCTTGCAGATCTTTCCTGTATCCACCCCCCTCCAGCACTGCTTTCTGAACCCAGGAAAGTTTAGTCCTGGGGTCCAGAGGCTTCAGTGAAGATTGGAAGGGAGAAAAATCACCCCCTCGTTCCTATTCTGTCTGTGAAAGTCTTTAAGGTGCCACAAGAATCTTTATTGTTTTAAGTGAAACAGACTAACCCAGCTACAGTCTTCTGGAATGTCATATTTTGTTTCTTAATCTTCACAGTTAAGAAGTATAGAGGTGATGTCTGTAAAGAAATCCAGAGTGCAAGAGTAAAGCTAACATCCTCACTTCTTTTCCCACTTTACTATCTTTGCCCTCCACATTCTGCAAAAATCCCTAATACTGATATTGGGTTCAACATGAAACTTGAACAACTTCATGCAATATAAATAAATACTTTCTTAGCTAAGCTGAGCACAAAATTTACCTTTTTTTATACTTAATTTACGAAGATGGTGAGGGGTCTGGAGACCAAGTCCTACGAGAAGAAAGTGAAGGAGCACAGTATATTTAGCCTGGAGAGCAGATGGTGGAGAGGTAAGAGTGCAGTTGTTATTATTATATGATAACCATCTTCAAGTACTTGAAGGGCTCAGTGGAACAGTCTTCCTCGGGAGGTGGTGGGTTCTCCTTCTTTGGAGGTTTTTAAGCAGAGGCTAGATGGCCATCTGACAGCAGTGCTGATTCTGTGAACCTGAGCAGATCATGAGAGGGAGGGCAGGAAGGGTTACATCAGTGCTGAGTTCCTTCTTACATGCCCAGGGTAATGCTGATCACCACCTTGGGGTCAGGTAGCAATTTTCCACAGGCCAGTTCGGCTAGGGATCCTGGAGGTGCTTTGCCATCTTCTGGGCATGGAGCAGGGGTCACTGGGACAGTCGGGGGATAGGGGTAGTTGGGAATTTCCTGCATTGTGCAGTGGGTTGGACTAGATGACCCTGGAGGTCCCTTCCAACCCTATGATTCTATGATCTTTTTGACATCGAAATAGACATGTGTGTACAGATCAAGATACTCTCAAATATTTCATTGAAAAAAACAGAGACTTGCTCATATACTTGTACCATGCTTGTTCTCAAAACGATTACTACCACTACTTTCACATTTATTTATACCCCTCTTTTCTCCCAATAGGGCTCCAAAGCAGCTTACAACATCATTTTCCCCTCCTCCATATTATCCTTACACCAACCCTGTGAGGTATGTTAGGCCTAAGGTTACCTCTGCTAGCTTCCATGGTAGAATGGAGGTTTGAACTTGGGTCTCCAAGATCCTAGTCTGACATACCAACAAGTATATATCATGCTGGCTCTCATGCCTGTTACACATTGCTGAGATCTACTCTTTGTTTGCTATAGACTGCATTCATTTATTCTGCAACACTACCCATACTAGTAGCTGAAGCAGACTGTGCTAGTAAACTAAGGATCATAATCAATAAGAGCCAGGGCTTTTTTTCTGGGAAAAGAGGTGGTGGAACTCGGTGGGTTGCCCTCAGAGAAAATGGTCATATGGCTGATGGCCCCGCCGCCTGATCTCCAGACAGAGGGAAGTTTAGATTGCACCGCTCCAGTGGCATAGACAGCAATCTCAACTGCCCTCTGTCTGGAGATCAGGGGGCGGGGCCACCAGCCATGTGACCATTTTCAAGAGGTTCCGTAACTCCGTTCCACTGCATTCCCACTGAAAAAAAGCCCTGAATAAGACGAGATCACAGATCTCTGTTGGTCTTTAAAAGCAAAAATACAATTTTGCAGGGCCCCAATTTGGATCGAGGCTGCACAAAGGATGTTTAACTGGGAAGAAGAGTAAACAAAACAGGATCCCTTCGCATGCACTGGGTTGGATCCCATCAGGTTTTCCAATGAAGAAAGAGGGAGAGGGCCTCTTTTGACCACCAAGAAGGCGATACCAGAGATCATGGGACTTGTTTAGTCAAAAGTAGGGGTGTGCAAGCCAAAAATTTTCGGCTATAGCCGAAAGTAGAAAGCAGAAAGAAGATTCTCTATCGTTAAAGCCGAAAGCCGAAACAAGAATCTCTTTCGGCTTTCGGCTTTCGGGATTCTTTCGGCATTATTTCGGCATTCTTTCGGCTTTTTTCTATGGGAAAATGCCTCCGTCTTCCAGGACGCCTGGAGGAGGCATTTTCCCACCGAATAAGCCCAAAATTGGTGGGGACCTTCCTCTAACCCTTCTCTAACAACCACCCAAGTTTCAGACAGATTGGACTTTGGGGGGCCATGTTATGGCCCCCCAAAGCAGGTCCCCCCACCCTCCCATAAGAAAGCGAAGGAGCAGCATATTGTTAGCATGCTGCTGCTGATCTTTCTTCATTATTTCCTATGGGGGAAAAATGAAGAGGCAGGCTTCCTTTGCCAGGGGTGGCATTTTGCATGCAAAATGCCCCCCAGCCCTCAGGGGCCCTTCTCCCACCCCTCCTCCCACCCCCCACCAAGGCTCAGCCTGCTCCCACTTGGGGGGGCCATTTCATGGCCTCCCCAAGTAGGTGCTCTAATCTCTACCACTGACAGCTGGGGGAGGCTTGTGTTGCCAGGGGTGGCATTTTGCATGCAAAATGCCCCCCAACCCTCTGGGGCCCTTCTCCCACCCCTCCTCCCACCCCCCACCAAGGCTCAGCCTGCTCCCACTTGGGGGGGGGCATTTCATGGCCTCCCCAAGTAGGTGCTCTGCTCTCATCTCTACCACTGACAGCTGGGGGAGGCTTGTGTTGCCAGGGGTGGCATTTTGCATGCAAAATGCCCCCCAGCCCTCTGGGGCCCTTCTCCCACCCTTCCTCCCACCCCCCACCAAGGCTCAGACTGCTCCCACTTGGGGGGGGGGGCATTTCATGGCCTCCCCAAGTAGGTCCTCTCAGCCCCTAAAGTCCACCCCTTACAGCCCCACACAAACCCAATTCCCCCCCAGCTGCCACACACAGACCCAAATCCCCACATTAGCCCCTCACAGACCCAAATCCACCCCCACCTGCCCCACACCCATAACCCCAGGAACAGGCTGGCAAAGGCCAGCCCTCTCCCTTTGTTCCCTATGCTGGGAACTTCTAAACTCTCTTTCCCTGGGCAATTCTGCACAGCCCAGGGGTGCCACAATGGTGGGCACACTTCTGAGTGCCAGCTGGTCCCTGTGAAAGAGCACCTGAACCACAGACACCCTCCCTCAAATTCCCCCACCACCTACAGAGATGGCTGGCCAGCCAGCCCCATTGTTCCCTATGATGGGAACCAACTGCACAACAAAGAATAAAACAAGAACAACACAAAATAAAGTTTAAAAAAAATTATTTTCTCCCTTCCAAAGTACAAGGAGGCAAAGCATTATGACACATTACACCAGCAGTCCCCCACACAGAAAAATTAAAACAAAACTCACTTAACATCAGAGAATCACAAAGCATGATTCCTGTCAAAAACACTTTATTTCTTGAACAGCTTTAGGTTACACAGCAGGGGGGAACACCAAAGGGCATGGCAGCACTATCTTACACAAAAATAACACAACTCACTTAACATCAGAGAATCACAAAGCACAATTCCTGTCAAAAACACTTTATTTCTTGAACAGCTTTAGGTTACACAGCAGGGGGGAACACCAAAGGGCATGGCAGCACTATCTTACACAAAAATAACACAACTCACTTAACATCAGAGAATCACAAAAACACAATTCCTGGCAAAAACACTTTATTTCTTGAACAGCTTTAGGTTACACAGGAGGGCACAACAGGGCATGATAGCAATGTACTACAAAAAATAATACAACCCACTTCACCGTTTTTGACAGCAATTGTGTTTGTGTGATTCTCTGATGTGAAGTGAGTTGTGTTATTTTTGCGTAGTACACTGCTTTCCTGCTCTGTGGTGCCTTCCTACTGTGTAACCTAAAGCAGTTACAGAAATAAAGTGCTTTTGACAGCAATTTTTTGGGGTGATTCTTTAATGTGAAGTGAGTTGTGTTATTTTTGTGTAAGATACTGCTTCCGTGCCCTTTGGTGTTCCCCCCCTGCTGTGTAGCCTAAAGCTGTTCAAGAAATAAAGTGTTTTTGACAGGAATTGTGCTTTTGTGATTCTCTGATGTTAAGTGAGTTGTGTTATTTTTGTGTAAGATAGTGCTGCCATGCCCTTTGGTGTTCCCCCCTGCTGTGTAACCTAAAGCTGTTCAAGAAATAAAGTGTTTTTGACAGGAATCGTGTTTTGTGATTCTCTGATGTTAAGTGAGTTTTGTTTTAATTTTTCTGTGTGGGGGACTGCTGGTGTAATGTGTCATAATGCTTTGCCTCCTTGTACTTTGGAAGGGAGAAAATAATTTTTTTTAAACTTTATTTTGTGTTGTTCTTGTTTTATTCTTTGTTGTGCAGTTGGTTCCCATCATAGGGAACAATGGGGCTGGCTGGCCAGCCATCTCTGTAGGTGGTGGGGGAATTTGAGGGAGGGTGTCTGTGGTTCAGGTGCTCTTTCACAGGGACCAGCTGGCACTCAGAAGTGTGCCCACCATTGTGGCACCCCTGGGCTGTGCAGAATTGCCCAGGGAAAGAGAGTTTAGAAGTTCCCAGCATAGGGAACAAAGGGAGAGGGCTGGCCTTTGCCAGCCTGTTCCTGGGGTTATGGGTGTGGGGCAGGTGGGGGTGGATTTGGGTCTGTGAGGGGCTAATGTGGGGATTTGGGTCTGTGTGTGGCAGCTGGGGGGGAATTGGGTTTGTGTGGGGCTGTAAGGGGTGGACTTTAGGGGCTGAGAGGACCTACTTGGGGAGGCCATGAAATGCCCCCCCCAAGTGGGAGCAGTCTGAGCCTTGGTGGGGGGTGGGAGGAAGGGTGGGAGAAGGGCCCCAGAGGGCTGGGGGGCATTTTGCATGCAAAATGCCACCCCTGGCAACACAAGCCTCCCCCAGCTGTCAGTGGTAGAGATGAGAGCAGAGCACCTACTTGGGGAGGCCATGAAATGCCCCCCCCCCAAGTGGGAGCAGGCTGAGCCTTGGTGGGGGGTGGGAGGAGGGGTGGGAGAAGGGCCCCAGAGGGTTGGGGGGCATTTTGCATGCAAAATGCCACCCCTGGCAACACAAGCCTCCCCCAGCTGTCAGTGGTAGAGATTAGAGCACCTACTTGGGGAGGCCATGAAATGGCCCCCCCAAGTGGGAGCAGGCTGAGCCTTGGTGGGGGGTGGGAGGAGGGGTGGGAGAAGGGCCCCTGAGGGCTGGGGGGCATTTTGCATGCAAAATGCCACCCCTGGCAAAGGAAGCCTGCCTCTTCATTTTTCCCCCATAGGAAATAATGAAGAAAGATCAGCAGCAGCATGCTAACAATATGCTGCTCCTTCGCTTTCTTATGGGAGGGTGGGGGGACCTGCTTTGGGGGGCCATAACATGGCCCCCCAAAGTCCAATCTGTCTGAAACTTGGGTGGTTGTTAGAGAAGGGTTAGAGGAAGGTCCCCACCAATTTTGGGCTTATTCGGTGGGAAAATGCCTCCTCCAGGCGTCCTGGAAGACGGAGGCATTTTCCCATAGAAAAGCCGAAAGAAAGCCGAAAGAATCCCGAAACGTTTCGGCTTTTTTCTTTCGGCTACCCGAAACGTTTCGGCATTCCCCGAAACGTTTCGGCATTCCCCGAAAGAAGCCGAAACACTTTTGTTTCGGCATTCTTTCGGCATTCTGAATGCCGAAACGCACATCCCTAGTCAAAAGCCATGGACCAGGGTAGCAAGAGGGGAATCAGGCAAGATTGTGTGAAAAAGCATTGCTTTTTTATTTAATGGAATTCCTGCCCCCCCCCAACTCCCATGATGTTATTACATCTTTAAAGGGCTACAAGTTCAAGGGAGACTGGTTGCCATTAGAACAGCTGTGGATGGGTCAAAAACCCTCATCTCACTCTATGCATTTGGAGCTTCCTAGCATTTCAGTTCAGGGTAATCAGGGGGGGGGGCGGGACAGTGGCTCAGTGACAGAGCACTTGCTTGGCACACAGAAAGTCCCAGGTTCAGTCCCTTCTATGTATAGCTAATAGATCTCCAGCAGCAGGTGTTTGGGGAATCCCATCTCTGACTGAGTGCCTGGAGATCTCATGGCAAACTGTGCAGGCAATATTGAGCTAAGTGGATTAATGGTCTGCCTAAGTGTAAGGTAAAAGGTGACTTCATAGGTTCTTCTGTTCAAACAATCCCCATAAATTATTATTGCCCCTGGAAGAGGGAAAAAGGGAAAGAGAGGGCCTAATAACAGCCTGGGTTGAGTGCTGGCTTTATGAGTCCATAAGAGTCCTTGATGGCTGAAGCATCAGGTACGATGTTTGGTACCGTGACATTTTCAGATGGAAACAAAACACTCACAGCATACATGCAACAAGGAACCAACCACTACTCTTAAGCGCTACTCTCTAACATAGATCCAGAGGAGTTAGCTGTGTTAGTCTGTAGTAGCAAAATAGAAAAGAGTTCAGTAGCACCTTTAAGACTAACCAACTTGACTATAGCATAAGCTTTGGAGAATCACAGTTCTCTTCGTCAGCTGCATCTGACGAAGAAGCCACCTGGGCACCAAGTCAGCTGGGAGAAAACAAGGGGTGTGGCTTGCTCCTGTTGTCTCTCCTGGGCTCTTGGAACTGCTGTCTTGCAAAGAGAAGCAGGAAAGGTGGCACCCTTGCCCTCTGTGCATGCACACTAGCAGCAGGTCCTTCCAAAAGGCACCTCCCACAACGTGATCTTAGAGGAGCTGGCAACATGGTGGTAAATAAGAACACATGGTAAAATAACATCCCTCTAGGCCTCTATTAAAGGGACAGGACATTTTTCTCCAGGGCAGTTGGCATACATAACTACAGGTAGAAGTTGGAATGTCTCCTATGTTAAAAAAAAAATCCCTGCAAACAGAAAATCAGGAAAGCAAGGGGGCGGGGAAGAGGTAAACGTTTTCTTCCTGATGCGCTAGTTCTCTACTCGTGTAGAGTTTTTATGAGAAGGTACATTCAAACCACAAAACCAACACCGGTCGTTCTGCAGTTCATTTTATCACCTCAGCATTCTACTCTCATCATTTGCCTGCATGTGAAACCGGGCCAGAAACTCCACTGTGCTTATCTGTGGAAATCCTCCTTAGGAAATCCTCCTCTACCAAAGACCAGGTGAAATAAAGAAGGTCGAAATCGCCTCAGTAATAGGACAGCATGGCAGGACGAGCAGCAGTTCCAGGGGCATTCTCACACCCCCTTTCTGTGTGGCCAAACAGAATGAACTTAAACGGCAGGAGGAAAGATTTAGCTTTAAAAAATGTCAGCAAAAATTTTCCAACCATAATAATAGCTAAGCAGTGGAACAAATTACCAAGGGAGCTTGTGGAGTCGTGGTGATGGAAATGCTTGGAAATAGTCGCATCAGCTTCTGTCTGGAATGGTTTAACTGTAACTCATTCTGGTCAACGGGATGGATTAGATTTATTTAGTGACTTAGTTGTTGTATTCTCCATTAGAATCAGAATCAGTTTTAAAAATCCTTCAACATTTATCAGCCTAATTACAAATAAACATCCTAAAGCCACCAGCAACGAGGAAAAAAATATTTTTAACCAGAAAAGGCTTTCTTTTTTTAAAAAATCATCATTTTCTGACAACATGCATTTAAAAAGAAATACTACTTTCCCTAGAAGCTAAAATGACAGAACTGAGGCTATCATATTTTGGTCACATTACGAGAAGACAAGATTCTCTGGAAAAGTCAATAATGCTGGGAAAAGTAGAAAGCGGTAGGAAAAAAGGAAGACCTAAAACGGGATGGCTTGACTCAATAAAAGAAGCAATACCCTCCAGTTTGCAGAATATGAGCAAGTCTGTTCATGACAGGACGTTTTGGCGGTCTTTCATTCACAGAGTCGCCATAGGTCGGAGGCGACTTGATGGCACATGACACACACAATACTTTCCAGCGCAATGGTGCCTCTACAAGGAAGGCCTACATGATACCCTGACAGATCTTTCTTCAGTGAAAGAGCGAATAAGAACCACGTTATATATACCAGCTGGCACTCTCTACGTATACAGACCTCAAGCCAATTAGGACTTCACCAGCACTCTGAATTGGGCTTGGAAGCTTACTAGCAACCAGTGTAGCCAGTGAGGCATAATACGTTCCCTCATAATTGTCCTTGTTAAGAGGCAAGCCTCCAAATTCTACACTTGCTGCAGCATCAAAGCCATTTACTAGAACAGCCCCACACAGATTGTACAGCAGTAATTAGGTCAAGAAAGTGCCAAAGCATGGCAGACAAGGTCAAGATCATAAAGAATAACTTAGTGCCGAGATGAACTCTGCGAGGGGCAGGTTGAATTTTCCACCCAGTGCAAGACATGACAACTGTCGATAGCACCACAGAATCAAGCTTTGTGCTCCACGTTGCTTAACCTAAAGGAACCACTGGCTTGATTCTATAGCCACTAACACAGATTCTTCACTACCCTTTTATTCCTCTTTAAGCACCCTTGTTACAAATACAAAGTTTACCTGCAGCCTGCACAGTTCATGATCTGTTAAGCAGAATCCATCAAGGATATATGGCAGCCCTCGAGGGGGTCTTGATAGATCTGATTTTGCTGTATGTTTGGAAGCAGCGGCCCTATAACGAGACAGACCATTGGTCCATCAAGTTCAGTATTGCCTCCTCTGACTGGCAGCACTTCTCCAGGGTCTCAAGAAGAGGACTTCCATATCCACTAATACCTGATCCTTTTAAGTGGAAATGTTGGGGAAGGAACCTGGGAATTTCTTCATACAAAGCAGATATGGCATCTTGATGTCGAAGCAGAACTTCCCAGGTGCCATTTAAGCCGGCATGTCACGGTGCGGCATAGAGAGCTGACATGCAAAGCGGTTAGAGTGTCAGACTAGGACCTGGGATAACCAGGCTCGAGCCCTCGCTCTACTACGGAAGCTCACCAGATGACCTTTATGCCCAGCACAGTTTCTTAGCCTAATCTACCTCACAGGGTTGTCGGGGTAACACAGAGGAGAAGAGAACGATGTGAAAAGCTACTTTGGGCCCCCACAAGGGAGGGAAAAAAGGATACAAATAAAAAATTTTTTTTTAAAAAAGAGATAAAGCGTTTAGACCCAGAATGCATTTGGTGGAGCACTCTTATATTGTAACACCACGTGGCAGCAGTTCTCCAGGGCCTGAAGTGGAGGGAAAGGCCTTTCCCAGCATCTGTTCCTGAGATCCTTTTCTCTGGGAGCCAAGCGACGAATGACACTTGAATGGCAAGTGAACAGACTCACGTGTATTCCTCCCTGTTTACTTGCCATTCACTTGTGCTCCACTTGATCACGTAGAGCAGAACCACAAGTGACAAAAGGCACAGGTTGGACACTTGCCAGCTTCCCTCAAGTTTTGATGGGAAATGTAGGCAGCTTGGCAGAATGTTGGACAAGTGACAGTTGAAAAGTCCACTGGACAGCAGTCGGAGGGCCAAGCTGCGAGACCAGGATGCCTACATTTCCCATCAGAACTTGAGGGAAGCTGACTAGTGTCCAACCTGTGTCAGGCGTCACTTGTGGTTCTGCTCATAGTCTGTTCACTTGCCATTCAAGTGTGATTCGTCACTTGTAGCTTTGCTCTGGGACCTTCTACATGTAAAGCAAGTTCTCTGTCACTGAGCCATAAGGCACGCAGTGTGTTATTTATTTATGCCTACCTTTTCCAGACATCAAACCCATCCAAATCGCTGAATGGGTGAGTGGATGACGGCTTATAAATGGACAATATTTCAGTAAAAATCAGATGAATACTCAATAAAGTCAACTTCAACGGCTGAAAGAAATTAATGGTAAACCCCCAGTCACTGACTTATCTCTGGACTTCAAACGTCAGATCAAGTGGAAATGACTTGCAGTGCTTCCTAAAGGATAATTTTAGGCGGGCTGCAGTAGAACAGCAGGATTTGAATTCGGTGGCACCTTAGAGACCAACAAGATTTTCAGGGTGTAAGCTTTGGAGAGTCAGAGCTCTCTTTTTCAGACTTGGGCATCTGAGCATTTCTGTACATTGAGCCATGTACATTTAGCCAGGGGTCATTTCGTAGAAAAAGAGCTGCAGGAACTCATTAGCATAGCTCATTAGCATATGCCACACCCCTGCCATCACCAGAAGTATGTTATTAGCATAACTGATTTGCATATGCCACGTCCCCTGGCCTCACCTATCCTGGCTGTTTTGGACCCAATCCTGGCTGTTCAGGGCCAAAATTGGGCCCAAAATGACAAAAAGGGGCTGAAAATGGCTGAAAAGGGGCCCAAAATGGTAGGAATTGGGCCGCTGCTGAGCAGGAGAGTGATCCACCACTCATAAGAGGCCTGATCCTGGCCATTTTGGGACCAATCATGGCTGTTTTAGGCCCAATCCTGGCCATTTTGGGCTCAATCTAGGCCAAAAAGGGCCCAAAATGGCCAAAAATCAGGTGGGCAGGGCCACCTGACATGTGACCTCTTTGGAGAACTACCAGAACTGCGTTCCTGTGTATTCCCCCTCAAAATGAGCCCTGCATTTAGCCAAAGCAAACACCAGAACTCTGCATTAAGATGACCCAATTCTGTACCAAGAAAAACAGGAATTCTGCAACTTGCAGTTAGGCAGCTTAAGAACATAAGAACATAAGCAAAGCCATGTTGGATCAGGCCAGTGGCCCATCCAGTCCAACATTCTGTCACACACAGTGGCTAGAAATCCAGTGCCATCTAAAGGACTGTCAGTGAGGCCAGGACACCAGAAGCCCTCCCATCAAGGACATCAACGTCCTTAGGACATCAACGTATGTGGGTTTTCTTTCATAAAGTATTTTTGCTTCTGTTAATTAAGAGAAAGGGTAAAACTAAGCTGAATACTGAATCTTTACTCTCAGGCCAAAGAAATCCCGATAATCTCAATAGGTTCCCTTCCGACATATTTCTGACATTTCACCGACTATTGCCCATACGTGCAAGCCTCGTCTTAAAGACTAGAAACTTGAACACAAGAACCCATGATGCTGCCTTATAGTGAATCAGACCCTTGGTCCATCCAGGTCAGTAACGTCTGCTCTGATTGGCAGCAGTTCTCCAGGGTCTCAGGCAGAAGTCTTTCACGTCACCTACCACCTGGAGATGCCGGGGACTGAACCGAGGATCTTCTGCTCAACAAGCAGATGCTCTACCACGGATCCTTAGCCACTCCACAACTTAATTTTAAAACAATGAAAACAAAGATTCTCTGAATCTGTAACAGTACAGATCCATGTGATCTCATCCATGTGATGCGATAGCAGAATCACAGATTTGTCCAAAGCAAGAGAGCTTCCCAGTTGTTTGGGAGTGGCCAAGAACTATCATCAAGGAGATGATAGCTGAGCCATCCACTTAGTTCAGATATCACACAAAACCATGGTTATAATTATTGTGATTGTGTGAAAATTAGCCAAACTATCAGGGCTCATTTTGAGGGGGAACGCACAGGAACGCAGTTCTGGTAGTTCTCCAAAAAGGTCACATGTCAGGTGGCCCCGCCCACCTGATTTTTGGCCATTTGGGGCCCTTTTTGGCCTGGATTGGGGCCAAAACGGCCCAATTTGGGCCCAAAGTGGCCAGAATCAGGCCCAAAACAGCCAGGATTAGTCCTGAAACGGCCAGGATTGGGCCTGTGACGGGTGGTGGATCACTCTCCCACTCAGCAGTGGCCCAATCCTGACCATTTTGGGCCCCTTTTTGGCCATTTTCAGCCCTTTTTGCCATTTTGGGCCCAATTTTGGCCCTGAATGGCCAGGATTGGGTCCAAAACAGTCAGAATAGGTGATGTCAGGGGGTGGGGCATATGCAAAATCAGTTCTGCTGATGATACACTTCTGGTGATGTCAAGGGGTGTGGCATACGCAAATGAGTTGTGCTAATGAGTTATGCTAATGAGTTCCTGCAGCTCTTTTTCTACAAAATGACCCCTGCAAACTATCATTAGTTAAGGTTCATCAAACCATGGCTTGAAGTTGGTTTATTAACACAATTAGTTTTAACTAGTTTTGCATGTACAAACACAGGCATTCTGGCTTGCTCCCCAGCGCCTCCCTCACTGCTTTGCAGGCAGTGAGGTTTCCTAAGAAGGGTAATATTTTAGTAGTTTGATGGCCAGTGTAGTTTATTTGATGGCCAAGTTTTTTTTTTAATTAGATGAAAGTATAGAGAATAGGTCTATTAGTAAGCTACTGCTAGCCATCATAGCAAAAAGCACAACTTTCAGGGACCAGAGGTCAGATTGCCAACTACGACTCTGAGATTCCCCCTCTACTTTTATGCCAGCATCAGCGTTTCCTGCTCGTGCGTCTCCTGAATCTTGTCTATCCACCGACTAAGCCAAGCGGCATACTAGAATCCTGCTCACGACGGCAGGCCTCCGAATCCAGCAGCAGATTTAAAGGCAAAGACTGACTCTTGCGTGGCAATGTGGCCACGTTGAAACTTTGTCAGCAGATGCCACAAAATGAAGTGAGAGACTGGGCTACATAGGTGGGCAAAGTACCATTTTTAAAATATTACCCTTCTTAGGAAACTTCATACCAGGAAAAAAAAACAATACAGAGAGCCCTGTATGTGTCTAGTCCACATAGAATGAGGTGGTAACGCGGAGGCAGAGAATATGAAACTTGCCAACTGGACAAGAAAAATATGTCCTGTCCCTTTAATAAAGGTTGAATTAAGGCAGTTGAACATTTTCCTGGCATGAAGTTCAATAACAATACCTGATAACTGTTTACAGATTACACTGATATTAAAGGGACAATTAGGGGAGCCATTTTATTTATTTATTTATTTTATTTATTTCAGATTTCTATTCCACCCTCCCCGCGAGCAGGCTCAGAGTGGATAACAACATATTAAAAATACAATTAAAAAATTCATGTACATTAAAAACAACACATTTAAAACAGGATGGTGGACAGCCTTCACAGGGAGGGTTAAGATTTATACACTTTTTCTTTCTTTTTTTTAAAGTTGGCAACCCTATGGAGTACTAAGGTGGTAGCCGGGGGTGCACTGCTTCATACTGTGGGTGAGAAGTTACATTTCTCAGGAGTTCCCCTACGTTAATAATTCCATGTGGGGAAACTAGCACAGCATGTAAAGAACTCGGCTAGAAGTTTTCTTCATGGTGTGCTATTTTTAATGAGGGAACAATGAAAATACAACTTTCTGCCTGAAGCAGTACATTTCATTTTACCTCCTCAGAATTCTAGCACCTACATAAATACACATTAGGAGTAGGGTTGCCAACTCCAACTTGGGAAATTCCTGGAGATCTGGGGGGGTGAAACTGGAGAAACCTGGAGAAAGTGGGGTTTGGGGAGGGGAAGGACCTTGTCATGGCATAATTCCATAGAGTCCACCCCCCAAAGTAGCCATTTTCTCCAGGGGAACTGGTCTCTGTGGCCTGGAGACCAGTTGTGATTCCAGGAGATCTCCAGCCACTATCTGGAGGCTATGCAAAAAACACTAGAAGGGAAAACCCCACGGGTAACTAACAAAACTTACAGTTCACGCTGATTGTTAAGTCAAGTGAAAAATCTTTAAAGTGCAAGTGCAAGTGCTACTATAACCATTCAATACATACTTTACAGTTCATTCTCATCCGAATATAAGCCACCACTTAAATTACAATGCAATGCATTAAACTCTACAATCACAATAGGTAATACAACGACAATTTGTGTCAGGTACAACCGATCATAAAGACGCAACAGTTCTTTTGAATATATTTCTTCACTCTCTTAAAGGTATATTACTCCAATTCCTCAGATAGCAAATCTTCAGAATATCATCCTCTTCCTTTAGATGGAATTAGATGTGCAGGTAAGGAACAAGCCCTTCCTCACGCTCGATCTGGGGCCGGCTACAAACGTCAGATTTCGTGCCCACTTCATCAGGAGCGTGTTTCCTAATAAGGATAGAAGTACATCAACTCCCCGGTTCCATAATCATTAGTCCCTTAGCTGTACAAAGTTCCCTTATTTATACTTACATATCACATCAGAGGTGCATATTCATAACACAAATGGGTGAGCAGTTGACCCGAAGAGAGGCGGCCGTGCATTCTCTGGCGCACCCACTATTCATGTCAATTGCACTCTTATCATGACTGGCTAATTAACTCTCTTCCTCATTAAAGCTACAGACCCCCACTAAATGAATCCACATCACGGCAATCCTGTTTACAAATAACAGTTAAGTAATAATTCATTGTTCAGACCCTTTGGTTTGACAGAGTCGAGTTCAAGCTCGACTCTGTCAAACCAAAGGGTCTGAACAATGAATTATTACTTAACTGTTATTTGTAAACAGGATTGCCGTGATGTGGATTCATTTAGTGGGGGTCTGTAGCTTTAATGAGGAAGAGAGTTAATTAGCCAGTCATGATAAGAGTGCAATTGACATGAATAGTGGGTGCGCCAGAGAATGCACGGCCGCCTCTCTTCGGGTCAACTGCTCACCCATTTGTGTTATGAATATGCACCTCTGATGTGATATGTAAGTATAAATAAGGGAACTTTGTACAGCTAAGGGACTAATGATTATGGAACCGGGGAGTTGATGTACTTCTATCCTTATTAGGAAACACGCTCCTGATGAAGTGGGCACGAAATCTGACGTTTGTAGCCGGCCCCAGATCGAGCGTGAGGAAGGGCTTGTTCCTTACCTGCACATCTAATTCCATCTAAAGGAAGAGGATGATATTCTGAAGATTTGCTATCTGAGGAATTGGAGTAATATACCTTTAAGAGAGTGAAGAAATATATTCAAAAGAACTGTTGCGTCTTTATGATCGGTTGTACCTGACACAAATTGTCGTTGTATTACCTATTGTGATTGTAGAGTTTAATGCATTGCATTGTAATTTAAGTGGTGGCTTATATTCGGATGAGAATGAACTGTAAAGTATGTATTGAATGGTTATAGTAGCACTTGCACTTGCACTTTAAAGATTTTTCACTTGACTTAACAATCAGCGTGAACTGTAAGTTTTGTTAGTTACCCGTGGGATTTTCCCTTCTAGTGTTTTTTGCATAGTTATTACGGGTACAGCCATTATTGCTACTATCTGGAGGCTGGCAACCCTAGCTGGATGCTCCGGCAGTTTTCTGTTTGGTTTTCATTCCCCCTTGGAAACATGCCACGATTTCTCAAAGGCACCTGTGGATTTTACATCTCATTGGACTTGAGCCACCACCATAAGACTGCCTTGTGACTTCCTCTTTAGTATATCCCCATTGTGGGTCTGTTTCGGATATTTATATTATGACTTGGACAACTGAATTGTATTAACTATATTTATTGTATTCATTGCATGTTATTTATTTGCACTTTGCACGTTTGCAATATTGAAACATTTATATAAAAGTCAGCATTAATTGCATATTTCCGGACTTGTTGCTTGTACTCCTCACTATCCGGTTTTCTCCCCTTGTTTGGCTTAGTACTACCTGGAGTCTGGCAACCCCAATTAGAAGCCCAATCCTAAACTGTAGGACAGGTTCCACAGCATTTAATATGCTTTATTTTCTAATAAGCATGCCTAGGACAACACCAGAGAATTTCCAAGCATTCGCCTGTGTGCCTGTACTTCCTGCCTTTGTGGATCTGTTCCACCGGCACCATGTAAGACGGCATTTCTTATGTTTTATTAGATAAATAAAAATAAAAGCTTATTTTCTGAAACTTTTTCCCTCCAATGAGGACTCAAAGTGGTTTACAAAATTTATTTACTATATTTCTATCTCACCTATCTCCCCAACGAGGACCCAGAGGCTTAGATCCTTCTACTCTCCTCTATTACTTCCTTAGATAAAGCCGGGGCTTTTTTTCAGCTGGAACGTGGTGGAACAGAGTTCCGGAACCTCGTGAAAATGGTCACATGGCTGGTGGCCCCGCCCCCTGATCTCCAGAAAGAAGGGAGTTTAGATTGCCCTCCGCGCCGCTGAGCGGCACGGAGGGCAATCTCAACTCCCCTCTGTCTGGAGATCAGGGGGCGGGGCCACCAGCCATGTGACCATTTTCACCGAGGGCAACCCACTGAGTTCCACCACCTCTTTCCCAGAAAAAAGCCCTGGGCCTGGGTTTCTCAGGCTGTTGTCAACTATAGAAAAAGAGAGGACAGTCCATCCGCCTGATTAATGAAGACCTTAAAGGCTGTTTCATGTATAATTGTCAACTGAGTATGTGACAAATAGGCGGATGAAATTATGAACAATAATCCATGTAGTACCTTTTATAAGGACCGGCCAAACTGACACAAAACACTGTATGCTTTTGAGCTCAACAGAACTCTTC
The DNA here is from genome assembly GCF_028583425.1 of Eublepharis macularius. Lineage (NCBI taxonomy): Eukaryota > Metazoa > Chordata > Lepidosauria > Squamata > Eublepharidae > Eublepharis > Eublepharis macularius. The sequence goes on along the minus strand of NC_072793.1, from coordinate 12,374,455 downwards.
ATTAGGTTATAATATGTCAATCACATAGGTATCCTGATCTGGGATTGACTGCAAGTCTCTGTCAAATGAACGCTCAACACAGAACTTCACACCATGAAAGATATGGGGCAACTCCGTTTCTGCCCTTCTTCCCCATAACTTGCAGCATCATTTAACCCCCATATGAGATCACATTTTGCATAACTCCATCTTCACTCCACTGATGCATCTTACTTATTTTGTACATGTATATCCCATCATTCTTCCAAAGAGCTCAGGGACTGTGAACACCATTCTCCCCTCCTCCACTTTATCCTCACAACCAGGGCTGGATCGATGGGGCGGCAGGGGGGATAGCCTGTCCCTGGTGCTGCTAAAGAGGGGGCACCAGCCGCAGCTGCCAGTGCATGCCGGAGCTGGTGGCAGCAGCGCGGACAGCTGAGCAGAGGGCTGGGAGGCCGCCCGCGCTGTTCACCTGCCCTGCTGACAGGGCAGCTGGCTTGCCACATGCACAGGACAGGGAGTGTGCAGCAAGCCGGCTGCCCCATCTGTGGGGCAGGCGAATGGTGCGGGCAACCTCCCAGCCCTCCGCTCAGCCACCCGTGCTGCCGCCACCAGCTCTGTGGCACGCCATGCACCAGGGTAGCCAGCTTGCCGCACAGGTGGCACACCTCTGGGCCCCTGCATGATGATGTCACAGAAGTGACATCATCACGCAGTGCCGGGAGCGCACACGCACATAGCGCACGCGCAGAGGGAATGCCGGACTTGGGTTGCCCTGGGCACTGGCAACCCTAGATCCGGCCCTGCTCACAACACCACCACTGTGAAGCAGGTTAGAATGAGAGTGAATGACTGGTCCAGGTTCACTAGGTTCATGACACAACGGAGGGTTTGAACTTGGGTCTCCCCGATCTCAGACTGATGCTCTAGCCACTACAAGAGGCTCTCCAAAGTCTCTCGAGCTAGGTCCTTCTCAGCCTTGGATCTGAGCTCTTTCAACTGGAGGTGCCAAAGGGCCTTTGGTGTGGAACTTATGTGCTCTACCGCTGTGTTACTGCCACTCTTCATTGAAAGAGCATTAAAGTAGTAAGCAAGCGAGAATACCTAAAAGCAGGGCTTTTTTTCTGGGGAAAGAGGTGGCGGAACTCAGTGGGTTGCCCTCGGCGAAAATGGTCACATGGCTGGTGGCCCCACCCCCTGATCTCCAGACAGAGGGGAATTTAGATTGCCCTCCGTGCTGCTGAGCGGCACGGAGGGCAATCTAAACTCCCCTCTGTCTGGAGATCAGGGGGCGGGGCTACCAGCCATGTGACCATTTTCAAGAGGTGCTGGAACTCCTTTCCCCCGCATTCCAGCTGAAAAAAAGCCCGGCCTAAAAGGACAAGGAGGCATTCTGGCTCCATCAAAGGCTGATTCTACATTTCGTGCAAATATCACCTAAGTCTTAAAAACAAAACAAAAACAGCTTTGAGAGGGGGCAGTTCTGAGGTCGGGAAAGAGTTAAGCAGATGCACACGTGCAGCTGTCAGCTCAAAATCACCCCCTCCTCAAGCTGTTTTGTTTACTGAAAGGGTTCTGCTTTGGTGGATTTCCACATAACATGTAGCTAGTCCTGCTGAAACAGCTCTGAACAAAACCTTTCTGTGTTGAGTTATGGTAACAAAGTTTTATGCTTCATAAATCACAAGCAAGAGCAAAAAAAATGGGCCTTTGGGATTTGCAGGAGATTAAAAACAAATTTGTCCAGTACAGATGTTAGGTTTGGAAGTGAAGGTGTCCTGGTGCCCCCCCCCCAACCTCCTAAACCAATTTTCTCTTTGATAATCATACCTCTACAAGCACACCAAATCCAGGCTCTGCAATATTTATTTAAAATAATAAATTACGCTACCTCGACTGCGTTAGAGCAGAGAAAGTGAGATTTTGACATATGAATCCCCCTGATCACAATTTATGTGACATTTTGGCGACTGGCATATAACATCTGAATGGAACATGCTAATTAAAGTAGGTAAAGGTAGTCCCCTGTGCAAGCACCGAGTCATTACTGACCCATGGTGGGACGTTGCATCACGACATTTTTTTGGCAGACTTTTATTATGGAGTGTTTTGCCTTCCCCAGTCATCTACACTTTACCCCCAGGAAACTGGGTACTCATTTTACCAACCTCAGAAGGATGGAAGGCTGAGTCAACCTTGAGCCGGCTACCTGAACCTGGCTTCCCCAGGATCGAACTCTGTAGTGCTGCAGCTTACTACTCTGCGCCACGGGGCTCGTGCTAATTAAAGTAGGCTACATAAAAAAGTAAAGTGAGAGTAGTCAAGCTTGCTCAAGAGAACTGATTGGTGGATTGTGCTCTGCAGATCAAATATGACTCTATCCCATCCTGCTGTCCTTACACCTATCATGAATAAGATATTGGAGGCAGTAGCCTCACCGAGCCTCAAGTAAAGCCTGTCTCCAATTGGATTTGGAATAAGTACAATAAGCAGAGCTTTTTTTTCTGGGAAAAGAGGTGGTGGAACTCAGTGGGTTGCCCTAGGAGAAAATGGGTTACATAGCTGGTGGCCCCACCCCCTGATCTCCAGACAGAGGGGAGTTTAGATTGCCCTCCGCGCAAAGGACAATCTCGACTCCCCTCTGTCTGGAGATCAGGGGGCAGGGCCACCAGCCATGTGACCATTTTCAAGAGGTGCCGGAACTCCGTTCCCCTGCATTCCAGCTGAAAAAAAGCCCTGACAATAAGAATGACCAAAAAAAATCCACTCTTACTTAGATTCAGCAGCAATTCTGGAAGCCATTGCTTCACTCGAGTCATCTGGCAGTATGTACTCGGCACTGGATAACCAGATGCCAAAGATATGAATGTTCCTGTACTTCTGGGCTTGGATCCTACGAAAAAGTTCTCTGCTGTGGCGTTTGCTTCCTCTTCTGCTAAAACATCTGTTTGCACCAGGGCCCAATGAAAACCATTGATCTTGCACCAATGAGTTTTAGCAGAAGAGGACAAGAGCTCAGAGGCAGAGGCTGTCTGGCAAGCCTGGAACTCGTTCACAGGATCCAAGCCTTAGTGCTTATGTAAAAGGATGACTTTTTGGTACCTGCCAAAATCTCTTTTGCATAATTATTTAGATATGATAGCTCTGCCCTACTTCACATTTGCTGAACCTTCTTCACCTCTGCTCTCAACCTGTAGGACATCTCTAAGATTGGGATTGTGTAGATTAAAGTGCAAGTGTGAGAAGGACCCTTCCCTGGGGTAGGTTGGGAATTCATAAGCTTCTAAGCCCTACAGTAATTGTGGGAAAATTTATTTATTTATTCATTCTCCGCTTTTTCCCCCAATGGGGACTCAACCTGGCTTGCAACTTCTCGATTTTAACCTCACAAGAAACCTGAGAGGCTGAAAATGTGCAACTGATCCAAGATCATCCAGCAAGTTTCCGTGGAAGAGTAGGGATTCAAACCTGGGTCTCTCAGAGTCAGGCGTCACTTGTAGCTTGGCTCTCAGATCTGAATCCAACATTCCTGACCCTGTACCACACTGGTGAGACACAGACCGAGCTCTCAAGTGCCTAACCCCATGTGGGTCTCCCTGAGTCCACACAATCAGAGAAGTGCTTCTGAGTTCTCCACTGGGGGCTCTAGTCCACGCGGGGTCCAATTTGGATCAGGATCACAGTGTGTGAGGAAAATAGTAAAGAGTCCAGTAGAACCTTTCAGACCAACCAACTTATTTGTAGCATAAGCTTTCGAGAACCACAGCTCTCTTCGTTAGATGCATCACACAATAGGGCAACAGGGCTGGTATTAGAGGCACACAAATAAGTTGGGTTAGTCTTAAAGGTGATACTGGACTCTTTGCTGTTTTGCAATTACAGACTAACGTGGCTAACTCCTCTGGAGTGTGTGAGGACCTTCCTTCCCCCTGAACTGTTTTACCAGTTTGAAATGGCCCCAGAAAAGGCTTCTATTTGCCACATTTTTCGGCTCCATGTCTACTGATGGTATACAAAATGGGCCAAACAGCACTCCCCAAGGCCATTTCAAGACAGGAAAATGGTACGGAGGGGAAGTATAAGCATACTTTCCCTATGCACCACAGTAATGATCCAAATCAGGTCCATATACTGAGGAATTGAGTTCCCAGCAGAGAATGGACAAACACACATCGTTTAGCAGTTAAAATATAACACAAAGACTGGGGAAACCTGTCTTCACACCCCTACTCTTCAATGAAGCTTAGTGGATGACCTGGTGTCAGTTATTCTCTCTCAGCCTAACCTACCTCACAGGGTTGTTGTGTAGATAACATGGAAGAGGGGACCACCATGTATGCTGTCATTAATTCCTGAAAGGTGAGATTAAAATACAAAAGACATTTTTTTTAAAAAAATCATCCTTTAAAATTCACCATTATTAACTATCCTGGTAGCGGCGATTCCTGTAATTTATACAGGCATGTAACTACCTCTAAGCATTCCTCCGTCTCCAGTTACATTCTTGACTCTACCTATCCCTGTTGGTCCACTTCACAGCATGATATTCAAATTCATGCCATCCCCTGTTGCCCTACTGTGTGATGGCATGTGCTGTCACAGTCCTATAAAATGCAGCCATGCTGTTTGGCAGAGGTACAAAGACACAGGTAGTATAAAAATGGTAATTCAAGACTATTCCCAGTTCTGGCAGTTAAGGGGGAGACATCAGCACACTGTGGGTTCTGAAGGAGAATCAGCTGAGATAGAATCAAGGGAGTAAATATGATTATTAACCCTGCTGGTTTAAAGGGACACGTAAATTCCTTGCAAAATCTATCCTCAAAGTTGTTGCACCTTTCCGACTGCAACCCCCTCTTCTGAATAAACTCACAAAAGGTGGAGTCAAGATTACATCTTTCTGCTGCTGCAGTCACTGAAGATACACCAGTTTGGTGTAGTGGTTAAGAGCTGCGGGACTCTAATCTGGAGAGCCGGGTTTGATTCCCCACTCCTCCGCTTGAAGCCAGCTGGGTGACCGTGGGTCAGTCGCAGCTCTCTTAGAGCTCTCTCAGCCCCACTCACCTCACAAAGTGATTGTTGTGGGGATAATAATAACACACTTTGTAAACGGCTTTGAGTGTGGCATTAAGTTGTCCTGAAGGGCGGTATATAAATCAAACATTATTATGTTATTTATTATATGATGAACTGTAACCCAGTATTGTTCAGTGCTTTCTCCAGATTGCCACAAAAAGAAAGATCCTTCACAGCCAAGATTCTGTTTTCTATTAACAACCTAAAATTGTGTTTCAAGTTACTAACCCTTAGGGTTCTGGGGATGGGGTTCAAAACACAAGACCCAGGTCTAGTAAAATATAAGAGCCAGTATGGCTAATGGTGAGGTGTCAGGCTCCCGTCTCTCCAAAGCAGGAGGATTATAGATAATTATACCACACACATACTAAACGTGGTATGGGATGCAAGAATTGGCATCTTGAGAACCTCCACTTTTTATTTTTAAGGCTGCAAAAAATAAACGAATGTATTGCACAGTGAAAGAGAACTCACGGAAGAAAACAAGCAGGTTTTCCAGGGGTCAGGAAGCAAAACTCTAGAGGCATGCATAATTCTTTGTCTTTCCCTGTGACTGGTGGAATCCGAATAATTTATACAGAACAAACAAATATGTGATTCATACAGGTTGCACAATTCAGAATGTTAAAAATGTGTAGCAGTCCAAATCATACACAAATCATATATGGCTACCCTTTACAGGCCAGTGTCTTCCAGTGCCTAACATTCAGTTTTTCAGCAGCAGCAGCAGCAGCAGCAACAACAACAACAACAACAACAACAACAAAAGCCTCAGAAACCCTCAGATTAAAACTACTTTTGCAAGCAGAAGGTATTAAGGAAGACACACAAATGCACTTAGTTTGCATCACATACATGAAGCTGCTTTATACTGAATCAGACCGTTCATCCATCGAGGTCAATATTGTCTACTCAACCTGGAAGCAGCTCTCCAGGGTCTCAGGCCTTCCACATCACCCCCTACCTGGTCCTTTTTAACTGGGGGTGCTGGGAATTGATCCAGGGAGCTTCAACATGACAAACAGATGCCCCACCCCTGAGCCACAAATTCCTATCCCATCTTAGGACCACGTGGCCTAAATTATACATTTGTAATAAAAAGCCAAAAGTCTGTACAGTGTGAAAGTCCGGTAGTGCAATACTACATCGGTCTATATCCACTGAAGTCAATGCACTTAGAAAAGTACAGCTCTGTTTAGGATTGCGCAGTAAACGGCAATTCGTGCTAAATCAGGGCGCTGGATTAGCAAAATGGGGAAAGACTTGCTACTCTGCCATACCTTTCCGACTGAAATGGCCAGGGTAGAGGGGAACTAGAGTGTGGTTCCAAGCATCATGTCATTTAATTCTAATAACAACAAGAATAACAACAATAACAACATTTGATTTATATACTGCCCTTCAGGACAACTTAAAGCCCACTCAGAGCAGTGTATAAAGTGTTGAGAGTCCGGTAGCATGGAGTATCTTACCCTCCGTGCATCTGACGAAGAGAACTTCGGTTCTCGAAAGCTTATGCTACAATAAAGTTGGTTAGTCTTAAAGGTGCTACTGGACTCTTTACTATTTTGCAACTACATAATAACATGGCTAACTCCTCTGGATTTACAAAGTGTGTTATTATTATCCCCACAACAATCATCCTGTGAGGTGGGTGGGGCTGAGAGAGCTCTGAGAGAGCTGTGATGGACCCAAGGTCCCCAGCTGGCTTCAAGTGGATCAACCCGGTTCTCCAGATTAGAGTCCTGACACTCTTAACCACTACCCCAAATACCACTATTACTCCTGTCAAGGCAACTGGGCCATTGACAGTTGCAGCCTGCAAGTTTTTCCTCTACTGGGGAAATACTGCACCTATTGAATATCTGCCTTTTACATATCCAGAAAAGGCACACAAGCCCTGCCAGAAACCAAGGGTGATTCTAGAAGGCAGTCAAATAGACTACGTCCAGGGGTTCTGTTCAGAACTGTGGGAGGAGGAGGAGGGCTAACAGCGCAGAGTAAAAGGGCCTAGAGTTAAGATGCCTAGGTTTAAATCTGATGAACTGGGATCAGAGCACAGTCGGGTGATTTATTATAAATTAACACTGGACAGTCGACAGACACTGTCCGCACATGTTGGATAATGCACTTCCATTCCTCTTTATAGATCATTTAGAACGGATTTTTTTGTGTGCGGAACAAAAAATCCACCTTAAACAATTGATAATGTGCACTGAAAGTGCATTATCCAACGTGTGCGAAATCAGTGTCTGACTCCACCACAGTACTCATTTCCCTACATAATAGGGGGGGAAATCCTGAAGTAAGAAAAGAAAAACTAGACCACACTGCCTTTCAAATCCGGGGTTTTGCTCCCTAAGAGTTTGATTTGAAATATCATCCCAAAGCTCCAAACTCACTCACTTCACAACGACACAGCCGTAACTTTGCAAGCCTGGAACTAGTTGCAGCTGCTTTCTAATGATTTATCAATTACTATTTTCACTTATTAACAGGGCTTTTTTTCCAGCTGGAACGTGGTGGAATGGAGTTCCAGAACCTCTTGAAAATGGTCACATGGCTGGTGGCCCCGCCCCCTGATCTCCAGACAGAGGGGAGTTGAGATTGCCCTCCGAGGGCAATCTCAACTCCCCTCTGTCTGGAGATCAGGGGGCGGGGCCACCAACCATGTGACCATTTTCTCCGAGGGCAACCTATTGAGTTCCACCACCTCTTTTCCCAGAAAAAAAGCCCTGCTTATTAAGTATACCTGCATGACATATTGGTGGAAAATTTGAGGCGTTCCATGATGGGACTCCCAAAGGGACTACATTAGTCAAAGCTGCAGCCAGGTTTCCTCGCTCCCACCAGCGCTCACTAGATGCCACTCTTCTTTTCCAAACCTTAGAAGCCTTGATTCTAGACCAGGGCTGTCCGTACATGACATATGCTTCATGCATCAACCATCAGCATCAGTCAAGTAGCCATTTTGCCAGTTCTAGGAAAGGAGGAAGCTTGCTTGGAGTTGCTAACCAACCACAGAGTGCATCCTCCCCGACAACCGACATGCACAGTGCTGGTGTGACCAGAGTGGGGTGTACACAATATATGCCCCCCATTGCAGTGCAAGGCTCCACCATCCTCTCTGTGGAAAGACCAGACATCCTAGCTCCCTGCCTTGTTCCTCAGCCCCTACCTATTGAGTGCTTCAATCTTCTATGAATCAGAGTTTCCTAAACTAAGCCCTTCCTTTTGATGGGATGGTGTTTCCGGGGAAGTGATGCAACATACTGTAACTGCCATACCCACAGCCCTGATCGCTTCGGTCTCTATCGGGATTCGGCAACCCCTCCTACTTGGCAGTACTTCCAAACTGGTTCTCTTGTTGGCCTGCTTAGCTTGCTTTGCGGGGAGTCTATCTGGGTCGCTCTCTGGACTGCGGTCTCCTATTTCCTCTCAACATCAGTTTCCGTTCTCCCTCTGAATAGGAAGGAATTTTTATCCCTTTGCCAGAATAAAGCCCTGGGTGTTTCTTCCAGATGGGACGTTGCAAAGATGTATGAGATTCTCTCTCCTTCTGGAAAGCAGCCGAGAGGAAACCGATAGCTATTTCCACCCTTTTCTACCCAACATCGTACAGAATTAACTGCACAGGGAGGGATGCCATATGCTTCTATAACGTCATCCCGTCAGCAATTGTGTCTACGGCTGTGTGGGAAATTCAGTCCCTTGCCAAAGACAGCTCCCTTTGAAATCTCAAACCGGAAGACCAAATTCTGAAATACAACCCGGCCAGGCAGCTGGATTCCATTGAATAAGCTTTCTTCTTGGGTTCTTTTCCTCTTTGTAAAGAGAGGGGAGACAGAATGGATCTTGCACAGCACAGTTCTGCAAGCTTCAGTTTAAACACAACTGCAGTGAAAAATAAAGGCGTTTGTAAATCTAAACAAGCATAAAACAGTCAGCTGTCAATTTTTGCAGTTTCTTGCTCTATTAAGCGACAGGCCAGCCATTCTTTTCCTCTCCTTAAATTCACAAATGTGAATGGAAACTGTGGCTTCCTGAGTCTGCTAAAAACCTGAAGCTCAGGAAAAGTGTCAATTGTTTCAGTCTGTTTTCATCCAGGCCTTGGGAGATTTCTACTTGACATATCGGTGATTCCAGCTTTTCCACAATTCTTTACCCACCTTTTACAGGGGCATGTAAGCACGGTTATAACAAGGGTCAAGCCACAGTATTTTGGTGCCTGAAGTAGAAAATCCTAGTTACACTCCCACCCATTCATCAATTAAGATGAACCTCAATCCACCAGGAGATCTTGCTGGGATGCATCCCTTAAATGAATGGGAACTTCGCAGCTCCCGTTCATTGTGGGAGAGGGTCTTGTGCAGCAGAACTGTGTGTCTGATTCATCAGTCTCCCGACCCACCACACTTACAATGCTGTCTTAAGAAGAGTTACACCCTTTTAAGTGCATTGAACTTAATGGGCTTAGACAGGTGTAACTCTGTTAGGACTGCCCTGCTAATGGTACTTAAAATCTGCCTATCACAGACAAAGTAGGGACTGGTCTCAAACAGCAATGTACCAAACAGGGACCGTGCGGCCCACAGAGACCTGATAACAATGATAAATACAATTTTAATGAAAGTGCACGTGCAATTTGTGCAAGAATTTCAAAAGTAAGTATTCGATATATATCTACTCCCAAAAATTCTGAAACAGTCTATCTACAATCATATGGATCCAACGCATGAAATTTCTGGTTCTAGCCCATACAATTCATTCAACACGTATAGTGTAACTTCAAGGTAAATGCAATATTCATATTCCAAAGTGCATAATTCCAGAGAGTTGTTTTTTCTTCCTTGCAGGCAAGACTGTGCCAATAGAAGAGGACGAAAAGAGCCCAATGGGAGCCTGAAAGTGAACCGTGGAGCTCCCGGGCTGTTGGCAACGGGTGCGCTAGCAGTTATGACAGCCCGTTTCGTGGTGTATTGCTTTGCCAAGCCGTTCCTCTATTGCATCATCTTCACCAAACAATATTTAAACCAGCATTGGTAACTTTCTTCCTGAAATTTTATGCATTGGATCCACTTAAAATCTGCCACCTAAGGTGTCCTGCTCACCTCAGTTCACGGCAGCGCCATCACCAATTGCACACCAGAAATTAACCAGTTTGCTATGGCATGAATTTTCTTAGGCGACAGCCTGCTAGATTATACGTTCACAATTAGCACTTGATAACCTAATTGTGGGGAAATCTTTATGATAAATCATCCCAGGGCTTTTTTTCAGCTGGAACACGGGGGAACAGAGTTCCGGAACCTCTTGAAAATGGTCACATGGCCGGTGGCCCCGCCCCCTGATCTCCAGACAGAGGGGAGTTTAGACTGCCCTCCGCGCTGCTGCACGGAGGGCAATCTAAACTCCCCTCTGTCTGGAGATCAGGGGGCGGGGCCACCGGCCATGTGACCATTTTCTTCGAGGGCAACCCACTGAGTTCCACCACCTCTTTTCCCAGAAAAAAAGCCCTGAATCATCCTATTATGAGCGGTTACAGATTACAGTTTTTGAGAACTCAGAACAAATTTCTCAATCTCAAGAGGTAAGCTACAAGATGAAAACCTTATAGCCCACCCCAAGAAATCACTTTCACTCAAACTCTATATGTGAATTCACTCAATGGGTAGGTTCACTTTATTTATATAGTCCACTTTTATTCAAAAATTATTTATAGGACAGGGGCAAAATACTACAAAACACAAATCTTAAAACAGCCATCATATAATCAAGGCTGCCTTTTTAACCTTTTCACGACCTGATACAAAGTGACTAAATTGGTCTCCCTTTACCTGTGCGCACCCAGGAAACCTTTTCTTCTGGCAGGGGAAAGTGCCTCAAAGAAGCATGCCTGCTTCTCTACAGCACCTGCCTTCAACCATTTCGCATTCAGAACCCCCTTATCTGCCAGCACAAGGCAGGAACACATATGACATCAGTCACATGACAGGAAGAGGGGGCTCCAGAGCTATGACTTCACCAGTATTACGGCCAGGACTATGGCCAGTACATCAAAAGAACTGGGGCCAGGAAACATAGGCCGAGAACTGGGAAATGTACTGTACAGAGAAACAAGAGGTGGGAAGCTTGCTGCCTTTGCTCTGTACACAGCAGGTCCTTCCAAAAGTGAGCAACGAACGGCTGCTCTATAAGAGCTTGGCACCCAGTGAGAGAACTACAGAAATCCCCAATCCAGGAGTGAAGACCTCCGCTCAGCTGAAGCTCTGTCTTCCACATGGTGCCACCTAAAAGCTATTCCATCAAGAGGTCAATTCCATGAAAGCTCCTCCCGTGAGGATTCTGACTGCCGTCAAGCTATCAGAGGACACGTATGGGCAGGAGCCATTCTCACCCTCTGCCCTGAATTCTACTGTCTGTTCCAGTTTCATATTGGCTGGGGGGGCAGGTTCTTCTATGGAGAGACTGCTCTTAGTTCTGTCTCCCTGGCCAAGGCAAAGCTAAAGAGCACCGTCCCACTGCTGTGGGCATCAAAGGTAGGGCAAGGGAGTCTGTTGGTTTGTTGTAGAACAGAAAATCAACAGAGGGACGCCCGTCTCCCACTGAAACTGGAATCCATATTGTCCAAACATAATTGTAAACTGCTAAAAGTAGGATATAAATCCTTGATGATCTCTCAATTAACCAATGAACTCACTCATACCAACTGGAAGCTTGACACACTGCAAATTGACACGGTACTACAGGTACTCCTACCCTGCTGCCAAGAGATAAATCCTACCATGCTGGCTCAACAAGGATTGCTGCCTGAAGCTACCCCCGCCGCCATGCCTGCCTCTCACTCCCCTAACTTCACTGCCTCCCCTTGGAATAACTTAAGGCTGCCAATCCCCCTGCCCTCAGCTCCCATTTCCCGCCACCACTTTGAGCAAAAACGGCCATCAAGCCAAGGTCATGATATCACTTCTAGGGTAACCCAGAAGTGACATCCATTCTCTCTAGAAATCACTAGAAAATCTGTCATTTTACCATAGAGTTTCTAGCAATTCCTAGTGAGGGCTCCGCCAGAACAGACATTGTGGAATCGCTGACAGAGGCCCCCATGTCCTTGCCCCAACAGTCTCTTACCGGTTGTCAGGCCATGATTAGCGTTTTTCAACCAATCACAGCTTGACATGTTGTGTTTAAAGACACATGAAGCAAGAATGAGGGAAGGAACATTAGCTGCTCCAGCTCCTTGGTGAAACTGAGGAAGTAAGACAGGCGAAAAAAGCTGTTGCTCCCCAAACATCCACCACCAAAGAACATTGCCTCACTTTGCCTCATGGCCGAGCCAGCACTGACCCCACCTCCCATTCCACAGCACTGCGTCCCTGTTTGGCCCTGAAATGCCGTCAATCCTTACTCTATTGTATTGTTTATTCAGTTTCTCAGCCGTTGACCATATTGAATTATTCTGTGTAATCCACCTTGTGTATCAGTGAGAAAGGCGGACTATAACTTACATTAAAAACTGCTGAAGATTGTACTACAAATTAACTATCTGAGGCAGAGTCTTCAGCCCACCTCACAATCAAGCAAGCCAAGATACTTGTATATCTTGTATATAAAAACAATTGAGAGGGATGGGATGGGATAACCCAATCTTATCCAATCTCGGAAGCTAAGCAGAGTTATACTTGGATGCGGGACCACGATGGGGAACCAAAAGCCTCTGCAGAGGAAGCCAATGGCAAACCACTTTTACTCCCCAAGCGCCTCGAAAGCCCCTTGCTGGGGTGGCCATAAGTCAGCTGCAACTTGATGGCACACACATACATATAAACAGTTGAATTTAACCAGTAAAAAAACTTTTATTCCAGAGCCTTTTCAATTTAAAAAAAAAGTTTTTGTGTGTTTTCTAAAAGGCATTTCTAAGCTTCTCTGGAAAGGGAAATCCTAGGCTATGCTAGAAAAAACCCTGCTCCCAGCCCTGGCAAATGACATCTTTTGTAGAACGTTTCGGGGAAAGGTGCTCCCCAAAGAAGGGTGGGCATAGGCCACTCAGTTCTTTAAAGGTACCAGCATCTGAAATTTAAAGGTACCAGCATCTGAAACAGGCCACTCGGTTCTTTAAAGGTACCAGCATCTGAAATTAAGCAAATGGAGGTTTGCAGAGCTGAAGCAATTTAAAAAAAAAATGAGTAATTAAATAAAAATTGGCAACCAGTGCAAGTTGGCATTACAACTGTGCTTTTTCTCCTCCGCTGTGTATCTGATCACCTTTTAGTTGGAAAAGCAGTGTAAAAGAGAGCAGTGGTTTTGACAATGAGGTTTACGGGCTGTACAATTTAGCAGATGGGGAGACACTGTGGCCCACTAGCCCAGTTCTGCAAACAGTTGCAGTAAATATTCAAGCACACTTTAATCTGTTTCAGTGAGTGTTAAAATCAAGGCTCAACTTGTGTTGGAAACCTCGCTATAAGAGAAGTTCTAAACACAGGCTGGACACTGGCTACACCTGGCGTGAGGTAAAAATGACCTTGTAATCAGAGAGAGAGAGAGACATAGACACAGAGAGAGAGATTCTTTTGTTAGCCTTTCAAATGAAGAGTTGAAATAAATTCCACCAAATTTCAAAATTCCAATTCTGAATACTATAGTTGATCTCAACATTCAAAATATGATCTTGGGTTTTTGTCAACTTTTCAAGAAGCGTTTCTTTATTGGATCAATATGCTTTGGATATAACACATCTGTTCACAGGTGACACAAAAAGGCATGTATGTTGACATGCGACTCCTGCATGAGTATCAGTCGATTTAAAAATGCAATGCAAGCACATTTAGAGCTGCCTTTCCGTCTTTAATACATACTGACAGCAGGAAAGAGGCTCAAAAACACCTTCAGTGACATGTGGGAAAATATGTCTCTTATCAGAAAAGCCCAGCATTTTCTAAATGATATTGTAAGTCGGTTGTCAAACACTGGGTTGGATCCAGCAGTAATTTCCTGGTAATGGAAAGCATTTCTGTCAGCGGAGCAGAACTTTCCTGCCTCCCACAGCATCGTACCAAACTCCATGAAAAACTGTTTCTGGATATCGGGACCCTCAGGAACAGCACGAGAGGTAAAATGAAGGTCCACAGTGGGAGGCCGAAAATCCACCCCCCTTCTGCTGCATGTGGAAAGTTACTGCCGGATTCAACCGTCTACTACTAAACATCATCTGTAAGAGAGCACCAAATGCTACGTATCCCCTTAAACAGTACTTTGCAGGGCTTTTTTTCAGTGGGAACGCAGTGGAACAGCGTTCCGGCACCTCTTGAAAATGGTCACATGGCTGGTGGCCCCGCCCCCTGATCTCCAGACAGAGGGGAGTTGAGATTGCCCTCCGTGCAAAGGGCAATCTAAACTCCCCTCTGTCTGGAGATCAGGGGGTGGGGCCACCAGCCATGTGACCATTTTCGCCAAGGGCGATTTAAACTTTAAAAAACTCCCCCCTTGTTCCAGCTGACCCAAAGTGACGTCATTGCGCGGTCCTGAGTTCCACCACCGCTTTTCCCAGGAAAAAAGCCCTGGTACTTTGTGACCCAACCCTTATGACCGAGAAGATGAATCTCTGGCAGTATATAGGTAATGCTAGATGCTTAGAAGCCAGATGCATCTCTGAACATTATTCGTATGATGATGTCGCTCTTGTCATTTATATGATCAGCGATAATGGACGCCACACCTCAGAGCATTCAATATGCTTCACACACATATTTACTATAAAGTTTTCAATGGAACAGGGATGAAGTGTGCATGCTTTGCAAAGTTCCTTGGCCATCCCCAGGATTAACAGAAGTAGATTGTGAAAAATAAGAGAAATTATGCAACTGAACTCCATTTGCATAACATTTTCCATTTATTTGTTTACTTTGTTTAGAACCTGCCTTTCTCATTATGCAGGGACCAGATTTCCCCCCGATATTTTTAAACGTGTAAGATCTACACAAGCCTATCTATTATTGTATATAACGAAATATAATAGAAGTGGATCAGCACACAGCAACTGGGCTCCTTATTTCTTGTTTAACAAAGGTTAACAACATAGATGAAATTCTGAGTTTTGCTGGACCAACTTTGGTTGCTTCAGAAAGGGGAAAGAAAGGCTACACCGGGCTCTCAGCCCAATAAACAAAGGGATCTTCAAGTTCAGAGTGAATCAAAGGAAAAGGATATAAGTCATCTGGTTAAAAAAAAACCCAGACAGCTGAAGAGAAAGCGGGGTTAGCACACACAAAATTATTAATGAGAGAAGGCGAAATCAGTTGACCTGTTACATAATAGAACTAGAAAGTGTCAGAAAAAAAAATAACATGGAGATGGTTCAAAAAACATTTTTCTTTAGTTAAATTGTAGAACTACTGCCAGATGTGGTGTCAGCCAACAGAACTGGGCTAGGTATCTCATGAGTCTGTCCTAGTCATAAGAACATAAGCAAAGCCATGTTGGATCAGGCCAGTGGCCCATCCAGTCCAACATTCTGTCACACACAGTGGCTAGAAATCCAGTGCCATCTAAAGGACTGTCAGTGAGGCCAGGACACCAGAAGCCCTCCCACTGCCTTCCTTCCAGCACCAAGACAACAGAGCACCACCTCCCCACAAAGAGAATACCATCTATCTCCTGTGGCTAATAGCCACTGATGGACCTCTGCTCCATATATTTGTCCAGTCCCCTCTTGAAGCTGGCAATGCTTGTAGCTGCCACCACCTCCTGTGGCAACGAATTCCATGTGTTTATCACCCTTTGTGTAAAGTAGTATTTTCTTCTATCTGTTCTAACCCGACTGCTCAATAATTTCATAGAGTGCCCACGAGTTCTTGTATTGTGAGAAAGGGAGAAAAACACATCTTTCTCGACCTTCTCTAACCCGTGCATTATCTTGTAAACCTCTATCATGTCTCCCTTAGAGTCATGTCATCCTTAGAATCACACAGAATTCTAATGGTCTAAAACACTTTCTCACACTAACCAGTCTGACGAACTGCTGCATGAAGTGGGAGAAGGCCATGTCAGAGCAAAAAATAAAGATACCTTCCACAAATCTTGGGGACAGACTTCATTCTCGTCTGAATAGTCTGTTAGGCAGGGCTTTTTTTCAGCGGGAATGCGGTGGAACAGAGTTCTGGCACCTCTTGAAAATGGTCACATGGCCAGTGTCCCGCCCCCTGATCTCCAGACAGAGGGGAGTTTAGATTGCCCTCCGCGCCGTTGGCTGTCTGGAGATCAGGGGGTGCGGCCATCGGCCATGTGACCATCTTTCAAAAACTCCCTTGTTCCTGCTGACCCAAAGTGACATCATTGTGCGGTCCTGAGTTCCACCACCTTTTTTCCCCAGAAAAAAGCCCTGCTGTTAGCATTCAGAAGCAAGAATACACATCTACAAAGATGCAGAGGAGTTAGCCGTGTTAGTCTGTGGTAGCAAAATCAAAAAGAGTCCAGTAGCACCTTTAAGACTAACCAATTTTATTGTAGCATACGCTTTCGAAAATCAAGTTCTCTTCGTCAGATGCCTGATACAGAGACTCTGTACCATGCATCTGACGAAGAGAACTTGATTCTCGAAAGCTTATGCTACAATAAAATTGGTTAGTCTTAAAGACATCTACAAAGAGACAGCCACTGTATTTCTCACAGTCTGTACCTGATACCTGCTATGAAAAATTCTGACATGTGGGGCCTTTCTCCTCTCCATGCACAGCAGGCACTCTTACTTCACTACAGTTGAGAGCATAGAGATTTGTCCCACAAAATGCTATTGGAGGGCTATTCTGAGCTGTAGGAACTTTGTGGCATCTCAGCACAGAGGCACAGCAGACAAACTCTGGAGCATCCATTCTTTTGCTATCATACAATATCACCCTACAGAAAGCACAAACAGACACAGGCAAATCAAATTAATCTCCAGGGTCCGTGAAACAGCAGACCAGTTGCACTGTCTGCTTCAGCACTATGAGATCGGTGTAGCATGGAGTGGGGTTACATTGTTTACTTATTTTACGCATCCATACCCTGGCCTTTCAATACAAAAATCTCAGGGTGGGTGGAGCACACACACAGTATGATGCAACAATAAGAACCACCAAATCCCCAATAAAGCGATGAATGAATCTAGAACTGTTTGATAAAATCAACAACAACTAGAATATGCACAAGAAACAAAAATTACATGGGAGAAGGGTGGGCTTGTAAAGGTTTTAAATAAAATAAATAATAAAAATCAGGGCTTTTTTTCTTGGAAAAGAGGAGGTGGAACTCAGTGGGTTGTCCTCGGAGAAAATGGTCACATGGCTGGTGGCCCCGTCCCCTGATCTCCAGACAGAGGGGAGTTGAGATTGCCCTTCATGCCGCAGAGGGCAATCTCAACTCCCCTCTGTCTGGAGATCAGGGGGCGGGGCCACCAGCCATGTGACCATTTTCAAGAGGTACCGGAACTCCGTTTCACTGCATTCCTGCTGAAAAAAAACCCTGATAAAAATTGTTTTAAAAACTATGTGAAAAATAATTCCAGTAGGTTGACTGTGCTACTCTGTTGTCGCAAAACGCAACAAAAGTCCTGTGGCACCTTAGATACGAACAAACTTTATTCCATCACACGCCGTCATGAGTTAGAGCTCCCTTCATCAAATGTATGGGGGATGAGAGTCTTTAGAACCTATTTAAAGGGTCCCAGATAATGAATTTAGCAAATTTCAAAAAGCAACTGATTCCACTACTTGGAAGCCGTTACAGAAACAAGGTTTTCTGCCATGGCCACTAGCCTGCTGCCGTATACAAAATTGAATCCCCAGAGTGTTAGACAGTAATACGGATACTTTTCCCAAGACTGACGGTACTATGGATAAACCTGCCAACTTCACCTCTGCATGGGATTGCACTGTAACCTACCTGGGAGCACGTTACTGAATATGGACCTTCTACATGCAAGGGACTGAACTACAGTCCCTCCCACTTCTCTGCAATTCAGGGTGTTCGTTTCCAATAAGTATTATGACTAACATCTTAATATCATGTGCGTTTTGCAACTCCTCTTCCACAAATCTGAATGCCATGAGAATTTTTCAAGCAGCATTCTGCCTGTTGTAGAGAGAGCAGAGGAGGGAATGGTGTGTCACATGCTGTCAACTTCCTGTCATTCTGACATCGCCAGAGTGGAATTTAAAAAAAAAAGAATTCTTTCCATAACCAAGAAAAAAATTCCCCTAGAAATCCCCCCCCCCCAGCGTTCTACAACAAGCATCTCAAACAGCTAATCAGCAGTTTCAAGATCTACAGCTACCGGGTCGGGACTTTGTTAGGAAAGATTGTGGAGCAAGAGGAAAGCTCCTTTGGAAGGAAGAGCAACATTCAAGATGTGCTTTACTATGCAAAAAGAGCAACGACTTCAGAAAGGCACACGTCTGTTGGTGAAGTCCATCGGGGTGCTTTAGATACCAAGCATCAAATTTTACTGTAAAGGTAAATTAGGATCTTCCGCCTCCCAAAAGCCAGTTTACACATTCTGCTAGCAATCTGGACTGTACCACTTCAGATTGTGAGAGGGCATACTTTGGAAAGCTTCCCCAGGTAAATCACTTCTAGGAATGAGTACATTAGAAAGGAAGACTTACCCAGCCCTTTTCTTTATGTGCTAATGTTCTATTTGCGGGAAAAGGCTGTTTTTATCTGAAGAAGCATGCAAGAATCTGTCACCACCACCTCTTCTGAAATGATATAGTCCAGAACTGGTCCATCTAATTCTGCACACATGTCCCTTTGCTCTCAAAGTCCAACCTGCTTCCACTCTGGATTCCACATCTCTTCCTTCTCATCTCACAGGGAGCCGAAGAGTAGCATCCTCACAAATCTTTGTTCACTTTTGTAGCTGGATCAATTAACTTCTAGAAGTCTCTCGTCATGAGTCTCATTAAAGATCAAGCAGTGCAATCCTAAACAGAGTTACACTCTTCTAAACCTATTGATCTTAATGGCATTAAAAGGGCATAACACCGCTTAGGATTGCACGGCAGGACCAGCCTTTGAAATGGACTAAGAAAAGTGTTTAGAGGCGAGTTCATTTATTTTTGTGAAAGCATGCTTAAATTCAGTGGGGCCGTCCATCCGAAAGGCCAGCTAGTACCCAGATCTTATTAGCACAAGTTTTCCTGCATTAGGACAAAACAAAAATGGAGCATTTCTCCATATGAATTGCTCTATGGAAGGCACAGCCCTCATGTGCTGAGATAATATCCTTTGCGCCTTCCCTGTTTAGCATGCTGACCATCTCCCCCTTCTTCCTGAATAAAGCTCGTGCCACTCACTGTCAGCTGACCCATGAGGTCCCAATTCTTTTCATTCACCATTCCGGAGTGGCGCTTGCATTAGAGCGGACAACAGTGCAAGAAGATGGTGATTTCCATACCTCCCAGACGCAAGTCCCCTGCCTGGACTTGGCAGGAAACAGACCTATGACACATACACAAATGCCCCCGACTGGATGCCTGCCAACAGAGCACAGCGATAAGAGGCAATTCAGGGACCAAGCATCCCTTCCAAAGCCGCTCCTGGATTCACAGCCCAAGTAAACAAGGACACTTAGTTGAGAATGAAAGAAATCACCCAGGCCGAGGGGGAGAAACTCCAAGCAGGGAGAGGGAAGGGGAGGGATTGGAAAGGGGGTAGAAAGAGTAGCCAATGAAATAGGAATTATTCCAAGGAAAAGGAGGATGGGCATATAATCTACATCCGGAAGGGATCAAGGGCAGCAGCTAAGGATCTACCATATGGATCCTAAGGATGTGTGAGAGCTGGAACGCAACTGAGAAGTTGGGCAACTGCCCGAACTCAAGCTGCAAGGAGGACATGGAGAAGTCCTACAGGGATAAAGGAGGGGGGGGCGTCCTTTGTGTGGAATGGGTAGGGCAGAGAAGAGGCTGTCGAAGGAGCCAAGACACCAGAAGGAGGGGGCAGGGATCTCTGGACCTGGGGCTGCTGCTCAAAAAAAGCACCTGGGCCGGAGCGATGGGCGGGGAGCTGCACGTCCAAAGCAAAGCAGTGGGACCAAAGATCTGCCTAAGATGGGCAACCTACTTAAGAGGGGAGGAAAGAAAGGCAGGGTCTGTCAAGGTGCAAGCAGAGCAGGGTCAGGGAGGAGAAACAGAAACAAGGGCGGCATCTGCACGGACCAGGTTCCTTGGGGGGGCGGGGGGGGGGGTCCTGTAATAAAGGCCAGATCGGATTCTGGGATCCGGCTGCGGCGGGTGGATGGGCTCGTCTTCGGGATGAAGATCGGCGGAGCCGTCCCAAGGGCTGGGGTCCCGGCGAAGCAGCGAGCAGAGCCCGAGGAGCATCTGGCTCGCTTAACACAGGTAATGGGGGCGGCAGAGGCCGGGCCGGGCCGAGCGAGGAAGGCGCGGGCGCCAGGAGGGGTCCGCGGGCACGAGAGCCGAGGCGAACGCCCGGCTGGAGACAAGCGGCCCGGTCCAGAACGGGCCCCCCGCGCCCGACGCGCATCAAAAGGGCATGAAAAGTTGGCGAGGGGCGAGCCCCGCGCGGCGCCTCTGCGAGGCGCGGGGCGGGCAGGCGGGGCGGGGAGGGCCGGGGCGGGCAGGCGGGGGCTTCGCTCACCAGCACCAGCGCGAACCTCTCCTCCAGCTCGCCCTGCTCCGGCATGGGCACCTTCCCCGGCGGGGGCGGCAGCAGGCCGGGCCCCCCGCCGGGCTCGCCGCTCTCGCTGTTCCCCATCCCGGGGCGGCTGTCCGGACGGAGCGGAGCCGCCGTGGCCAGGCGGCGGCTGCCTGGCTCGCAGTCCCTCCCTCGCTCGCTGGCGGCCCGGCCCGGGCCAGGACGGGGCTGTCGGCGCCGCCCCCGGCACCGCCCGCCTGGAGCCCTCGCCCGCCCAGTGGACGCCGAGCCGCGCGGCTCCGGCTCCCGCCCCCGCCTCTCGCGGCGCGCCCGGCCCGGCCCCAGGCGGGCTCTCGGCTCCTGCCTGGCCTCGCCCGTCCGCGCCGTCCAACACGCGGCCGGACAGCGCCAGGGCGGGAGCGGCGAGCCCCGGGCAGCCGCGCGGGACCCGGGCCCTTGCTTCCGACTGGCCGGGCCAGAGGTTCGGCTGGGCAGCCCGCCAGGACCCGAAGGACTTCTCGGACGGGCCCGGCTGCCAGCGGCGCTTCCCGCGAAGTCGTCCTGCGTCGCGGTTAGAGAAGAGCGTGGCCGGATCGCGGCCGGCGAACCTGCCCTCTGCGGACGAGGCGAGGGCGAGAAAAGCTCGACCCGCCGCCCGGAGCCCCTTTGCGGCTTCATTTCGAAGGCGGCCCCGCGAGTTTCAGTGGGCTTCGGCTGCAAAAGGGGGCGGCGGCGGCGGGCTCCCGCAGCCTTCCTCGGGAGTAAAGCCCTCGCGCGAGTTCAACGGGCCTGGTTTTCGAGGGTGCCTGCTCGGAAAGAAGGCCCGTTGAGTTCGGGAGGACTCGGGTAAAACGGTGCTTGTGCGTCGTTTGCAAACCCCCGTTTGCGCGCGAGCCTGTTTAACGTGGGAACAGGGACTCTCGCCGAGACCGACGTCGTTTATTACTGCTTGCCGAGTCGACGTGGTTAGGAACGGGATGAGAAAGGGCCAAAGGGGGGGTACGGGACGCCCCCAAGTCTGTCTGCGCGGCTGCAAAGAGCCAAGACACAAAGAAAGGGCCGTTATACGCCGCCCTGCCCGCCCCAGTTCGCGGCTGCCCCCACGTGGCCGACAGCAGCGTAGCAACATCTAGATTTCAAAGAGACGAACGGGAGGCTGTTCCGGACCGCCAGCCGCGCCCTTTGACGCGTGTTCGGGCCTTGGTTCACACGTGCAGGAGGTGGTAAAACGTAACGGCGGACTGCAGCGTTTCAGGACAATCGCTCCTGCATGTTTAAATTCTGTGCTGTATTTCTGTTTGCCTGGAATCCACCTTTTACAATCTTACTTTCCATAATCTGTTGTTGTACAATCTTGGAGCCTAGGCACCATTCTTCTACACGTGTCAACCTGAGCTTTCTAAAAAGATCATATCCCATAAAACACTATCTTTAAAATAAAAACCGTGGACCAGTGAGGCAGATTTCACAGTGTAACTGAATGTGATAAAATCAACAGGTAGGGCATTTGCAGAGCAAAATACAATATGATACACATTAAGTACTTTTAATGAACAGGTAAAAAATCTGCCAAGAAAACGTCATCATGGGACATCCCCCCCCCATGGTTCAGTAATGACTTGTGCTTGCACAGGGGGACTCCCTTTACCTTTTTACACTAGGGTATGGTAGCAGAAAATGAAAACAAGCATAAAGCCAAAACAAAAAATGTCCAGGTCTTTACAGGTGTAACATGTGGCAAATAGGGTTGCCAACCTCCATGAGGAGCCTGGAGAGCTCCCAGAATTAAAACAGATCTCCAGGTGACAGGTCTTCTTTGGCTGGGTGGATTCTATGGCATTATTCCCTTTTGAGGTCCCACCTGTCACCAAACTCCTTCCTCCTCAGCCTTCACCCCCAAATCTCCAGAAATTCCCCAACCTGAAGTTGGCAACAAACGAGTGTTTGCAGGGCTTTTTTTCAGCAGGAACATGGTGGAAGGGAGTTCGGGAACCTCTTGAAAATGGTCACATGGCTGGTGGCCCCACCCCCTGATCTCCAGACAGAGGGGAGCTTAGATTGCCCTCTGCGCCGCCAAGCGGCGCAGAGGGCAATCTAAGCTCCCCTCTGTCTGGAGATCAGGGGGTGGGGCCACCAGCCATGTGACCATTTTCTCCAAGGGCAACCCACTGAGTTCCACCACCTCTTTCCCCAGAAAAACAGCCCTGAGTGTTTGCAAAAATGCATATAAAGTTTTGCTCATCAAGTAGCCCTGATTATCCCTAGTTTCCTAATGAGAGTACACTGTGTGGCGAGCCCCAGTTTGCACCGTTGCTTTGTGACATGCATAACATACGCTTCTGGATAATAAATGCCTAAAACATAGACACATGTGTGTTGACTAGACATGCACTGGGAGTTCCATGCTTGGAACTTAATTCCCAGCCACACACACGGCCTAATCCAGACATGGTGCGCAGGGAGAGAAGGCATAAGCCTCCCCCCCCCCCCTGCAACTTTCCTGACTTGTAATAGTCCCAGGGAGTTCTTATTTGCCCTTTCGGGGAAACCTGTATTCATGGGCCTCCTGTAAATTTCCCCGAGGGGCAAACTAATAGTAGCTTTCCAAGTTCATTTCACGTCAAGACAGTGCTGCAAGAGTAGGGGGAGCTTATGCCTCCTTTCTGCATGTACCATGGCCTCAATCCAGATTCAGCCCCTGCGTGCCCTGGAATTAATTGCAGAATTCCCAAGTGCAGAATTCCCAGGATGGTCTTATCAGAACCCAGGGAAAGGGGACATGGGGGACCCATAAGGAGTGGGGTGTATTTCTAGGCCCTGAGGTGCTGTGGGGGGGGGGCGATGCTTACTATAGATATGGGGGCAGCAGCCTCCTGTCAGGGGGCTGAGAGGAAAGACCTAGCCACAGCAGTCAATGCCCCAGTGGCCTCTCTGATAGATTACTGTAATGCTCTCTATGCGGAGCTGGCCTTGAAGACTGTTCAGGAACATTTATTCATCCACAGTGCAGCAGCGACATCTCTAGCTTGTCTGGACTATTGGAACCACATAACCCTGGTTATTTAAAGATCTCCGCTGGCTGCCCGTTCCTTTCTAGTACCCATTCAAAGTGCAGGTTTTATCCTATAAAGGCTTGCATTGCTTGGACCAAGGTACTTCAAGGACTGTTTGGTTCCATATAATCCTGCTTGGGCACTGTATTACTCATCACAGTCTCTCCTTCAAGTCCCTCCACCCTCAGAGGTAAGATGGGTGGCCAAGAGGGATTATGGCCTTTTTAACAGTGCCATCCTGGCTTTGGAATGTACTCAGCATCTATCCTTGATATTTTTGGGCCCAGACAAAGGTTTTTCTGTTTCAGAAGGCTTTTTTCATTTTTGCTCCGGAGTTTATCTGTGGCCTGATGGTCCCTTATTACTTTTGTGGGGGGAATGGAGTCATGCAGTCCAACTTACCCTGACAGCCCAGGCTAAGCCAATCTTGTCAGCACTTGGAAATTAAGCCAGGTCAGCCCTGGTTATTGGATGGGAGACTACCAAGGAAGCCCCATGGCAAACGACCTCAGTTTATCCTCTTGCCTTGAAAACCTTCTGATGTTGTCATAAGTTGGCGGTGACCTGACAGCACTTCACACACAGAGAGAGTGGTTTTATCTAGCATCTTGTTTATCATTGTCTTGGTTCTTATTTTGTTGTCATTGATTTTGTATTTTTAGATTGTATACCAACGCAAGCACTGCATGATGATAAAGTGGTTGTCTAAATATTTTAAATAAACAAGGTTTTCTTTCACTTCGAACATCTATACATAAGCAAGCCGCCCGTGACTTCCAGGGTTCACTGCTGCTATTGCAAACCAAGCGCAAGACTAAAATGAAATTCTAAATATCATTAAACAAGAGACAGCCATAGACAGACACTATGTTGGTTGCCATGTTATTTTAAAGCAGTCCTCACAGCCTTCCTTCACAAGTTTTGTGAAGTGCCTCCTAATCTTGCTTCTTAAACTCTGGTGGATGCCTAGTAGAGCGCATACAGGCTGTGATTCATCTTTTATGCTTCAAGAACATTTACATGTTCACTGGTATAAGTGATAGAAAAAGATGAAGTTCAAAGGGGAGACACACAGGACTTTTTTTCAGCTGGAATGCGGTGGAACGGAGTTCCGGAACCTCTTGAAAATGGTCACATGGCTGGTGGCCCCGCCCCCTGATCTCCAGACAGAGGGGAGCCAAGCGGCACGGAGGGCAATCTAAACTCCCCTCTGCCTGGAGATCAGGGGGCGGAGCCACCAGCCATGTGACCATTTTCTCCAAGGGCAACCCACTGAGTTCCACCACCACTTTCCCCAGAAAAAAAGCCCTGGAGACACGTGAGTAAATATGTAGACATTTGAGCAGAGCAGGGCCAAGATCTTTTGTTTGCCTGCGATGATTGAGACAGAAAATCCAAAAAGCACTTTGCATACAAATAAACACACTCACTGACATATGTACAGATTCATTCATTAACATGAAGCAGATGTGAATGGGAGCTGCACATTGTAATGGATTTTGCCCCCATGGATCAGAGCTGCCTGCCACCACCACCTCTGCACAGGCAGGGGACTCTCAGGGCCAAACTACACGTGACGCCTGACACAGGATGGACACTTGTCAGCTTCCCTCAAGTTTTGATGGGAAATGTAGGTGTCCTGGTCTTGCAGCTTGGCTCTCCGACTGCTGTCCAATGGACTTTTCAACTGTCACTTGTCCAACATTCCACCAAGCTGCCTACATTTCCCATCAAAACTTGAGGGAAGCTGACAAGTGTCCAACCTGTGTCAGGCGTCACTTGTAGCTTCGCCCTTAGTGTGAAACTACTGTTGGCTGCAGTTCCACAGTATATGACCAATGCGTGTTTGCAAAGGCACCTCTCAAGCTGCAAATGCCACAGAACACACGGCAAACAGGATCAGCTCCTGGAGAGCCAGCTGAACTAGAACCCCTAACTTTGATGTACTTTTTAAGTTTTGTTAGTTTAGTAAATGGACACCCCGAACGTTAACCTCAAGACAACCCTGAAAAAAATTTCAAAGATTGTATTAATGTATATATATATATATAGGCAGCAGCTTGATAGGTAGCTAAACTTGAATTTTTAGATTTTTAGCTCTATCCTGGGTATATTTATTAGGAAGTAAGATCCACTGAGTTTAATGCCGTGCAGTCCTAAGCAGAGTTGCATGCTTCTAAGCCTATTGACTTCAGTGGACTTAGAAGGATATAACTGCTCACTTCCTAGTAATTGTGTTTATGATTGCAGTCAGATAAAGCACATTGTGAGCTTGACTGCCCAGGCTAGCCTTAGGCTGCAGTCTTATCGATTTGAAAAGGCCCCACTGAATGTTTAAGTATTTTTATCCCACTTTTTCTGCTCACTGGGGACTCAGAGCAGCTTATAAACAACAAACCACTGTAATTTTGTACTGTATATTTTATGCTGCAAGCACATTTACATATTCATTGATGCTCACAGTGGTAGAAAATGATAAAGTGTTAAAGTGAAATGCACATTAGTAAACAAACATTATACTGTGTATTTTTGTAATATACCTGACAACTCCAACTTGTGGTCTGGTCCTGGAGTCATTGGCCTCACTCAGGGCCGCGGGCTTGCTTGCATCCATGATCCAAATGCCAAGGAACTCACACCCAGGGCTTTTTTTCAGGGGGAATGCAGGGGAACGGAGTTCTGGCACCTCTTGAAAATGGTCACATGGCCGGTGGCCCCACCCCCTGATCTCCAGACAGATGGGAGTTGAGATTGCCCTCCACGCCGCTGAGCGGCGCAGAGGGCAATCTTAACTCCCCTCTGTCTGGAGATCAGGGGGCGGGGCCACCGGCCATGTGACCCTTTTTGCCAAAGGCAATTTAAACGTTCAAAAACTCCCCCCTTGTTCCAGCTGACCCAAAGTGACATCATTGTGTGGTCTTGAGTTCCACCACCTCTTTTTCCAGAAAAAACGCCCTGCTCACACCTATGGTCACACCCAGGTTTAAATACCTTTAACAGGTAGGAGAACAAGCACAGCTGGCAGAGGAGTTCCCAAGACCTCCCTCCTTGTTAAAATCTTTTCTCTAGACCCCGAAAGAGGAAGGGAAGAAGAAGTCTTTCTCTCTGACTGCAGGCAGCCGCGTTCCCCAGAATTTACCTCTCCTCCACTGAACCCATAAATACTTACATCTGAGAGCGGGACCACAAGTGACGCCTGACACAGGTTGGACACTTGTCAGCTTCCCTCAAGTTTTGGCGGGAAATGTAGGCAGCTTGGCGGAATGTTGGACAAGTGACAGTTGAAAAGTCCATTGGACAGCAGTCGGAGAGCCAAGCTGCAAGACCAGGATGCCTACATTTCCCATCAAAACTTGAGGGAAGCTGACAAGTGTCCAACCTGTGTCAGGCGTCACTTGTAGTTTGGCTCTGAGTCCATGTGCCTAGGCATGGGCTGATACATTTCCTTCTGGGAAACACACATGCTCAGTGATGGCAGCCAACAATATGTTTGTGCGTACCATTTGAGTATAATACAGCTAGCAACACAGGATTTTTCAGTGAGAAAAGAAAGTTTTAGTATTTTAAACCATCTTCATAATTACTGCAAGGGATAAATCTTTGAAGTAAATGAGTAAACAAAAGCAATCTTCTTCGTTTCAGACAGCAGCTAAAATCAGTGTTAATTACCCAAGCATTTGGTTGTCTTTATCTTGGTTTATCAGTGGTAGTTTTCACACTGCATACCCAATCACGCAAAACTCCTGGAACGACACGCCATGCCGGTTATTGCGGAAAATCACGCCAAGAAGGCGCGTCGTTCTGGCAGCTTTTCGTGATCGGTAAGCAGTGTGAAAACGGCCAGTGTGTGTTCCCCTTGCCCCATGGGTAATTGTTTCATAGCTGTAGCTCTGTTTGCTTTATGCTTCTGCTGTGGTTTGAAATTGTTTTAGTGATTATTTGATGGTGTTTGCATCTGTTTTAATTGGGTGCTGTATATTAAATTTTTATATTATTGCTTGCCACTCAAGGAGCATGATGGTTGAAAATGACATATAATTATATGAAATAGGGGAAGCCCAGGGTTAAAACCTTCCTCCTGGTCTGCTTCCCCAAGTGGGTCTTTCTCTGTTGTGTTTTGTTGTGTTATAGGAAGGACTCCATGTTTTCCTTGGTGACTCCTCATGCTCGCCAATCCCAAGCCACTGGATGGCTTTTTGATGGCTTAAAAAAAGTAGTAGCTATATGACTACAGCTGAACACTAGAGCAATATAGCAAAAACCATTTTTAAAAAGTTGGTTAAAAGCCAACTGATAATAAGGAAACATGGTGGGCGCAAGGATATACTGAGAGAAAATGGTACAGATATGGGTAGGGAGTCCAAACATTCAAACTTTCCTATTTACACTTTGGCCAAGTTCTCTTTAACAACTTGCATCATCCCCTTCAATCGTTCTCTGAAGGATAGTACATAGTCCACCACTGATTTCTTTGCCTTTGGGATTTTCTCCTCCCATCTTTCCTTGACCAGATCTAGAGGTCCCCTGACCTTTCTGCCGAACATAAGTTCAAAAGGGGAAAATCCTGTAGATTCCTGGGGTACCTCCTTATATGCAAATAACAATTGCGGTAGTTTTTCATCCCAGTCTTGGAGGTGAGTGTCCACATAAGCTCTTAGCATTCCCTTCAATGTCCCATCGAACCCCTCAATCAATCCATTGGATTGAGGATGGTAAGCGGAAGTTTTCAGGTGTTTCGCCCCACAGCATTTCCACAAAAAATCCATCAGTTCAGACAAAAAGTTGTGCCCCCTATCTGTCACAATTTCTGCCAGAAATTCCAGTTGACAAAATACCTTGATCAGGGCCTCGGCTACCACTAAAACTGAAATGGAGGCTTGAGGCACTGCTTCTGGGGACCTTGTTGCATGGTCCACTAAAGTCAGAATAAACCGTTTGCCCCGGACTTTACTCCCACTCTTGCCCACCTTTTGATATGTTGGACATGACTTGCAGTAGTCCCTCACATCCTGAGCCAGCTTTGGCTTCTTCGAAGTTGCCTTCTTCCTCCCACCTCCCTCTGAGGGTTTGGCTGCATGTTACTGCATTAATGGTATACTGGCCAGCAAACGAATCCCAGCCCAATAACACTGGAACCACCTGTTCCTTCATTATTCCTACCTCCGTGAGACCTACTGACCCTTGCCCTGGTATCCGGGCCACAGGAATCGTGGCAGGCAGTCCCCAAACCCCCTGAATTCTGAATGTCGTATCAGGGACAATATCAGTTTCCGTCACCAGATGTGCCCTCACCAAGGTTACCGAGGAGCCACTGTCGGCATGCCCCAAAACCAATCGGTCTTTTAATCTTACCAGTTCCACAAAATCACTCCAGTTTTCTGCTGGCTCCATTCGGTTGAAGAGGCACTCATGGCTTACGACTGCCACCTTCTCCTCTTTCCCCTTTTGCGTAACTGGTACGTTTGAATGGGGTTTGGAGGGCTGTTTGCCACTGTGGGTAGGCTGACTTCAGGTGCCCAGCCTCCCCACAATTGTAACACCTGCGAACCTGGGGCCATTTCCAATTTGACAAATCAGGGAACTTCCTACCCTCTGCCTTGGCAGGTGCCTCTTCCCTTTTTGGGGAAGGTTGTACTTTCCCACCCCTCTGGGAACCCCTCTCTTCCCTTCCCAAATGGGAAGTCCTCCAATCCAACCCCTCCCTGTTCGGCACCAGCTCGTCCGCCAGTTCTGAGGCTTCTGCAACGGTTTTTGGCTTCTTATCTTTTACTAGGCATTTTAACTCCTTGGGAAGTTTAAAGTAAAACCAACAACTGAAACAAAGCCTCATAATCCTGGGCTTTTGCCTCCTCTGCCCATCTTCTTCCCAACGCATTTAGCTTTACCCCAAATTCATAATACGATTTACATTGTTGTGGGGCCAAACCCCGAAACTGCTTCCGAAAGTGGTCTGCCCCTAGTTTAAATCTTTTAAAGACAGTGGCTTTATAGGCTGCAAAAGTTACCCCGCCTTCCACCATAGGCATGTTGTGATAAATGGTTGCGAGTTCCTCAGTCAGGATACTACAGAGGTAAGACATATAGTCTTCCTCTGCAACTCCCCACTGCTCCTCCCGCTCCTGCCTGCAGGTCTCTGCCTCTCTTTCTTGCTCCTGCCTGCAGATCTCTGCTTGCCTCTACTGGAGTTCTGGTTCATGTTCTCTCTGCTCCCTCTTGGCCTGAATACGCATCCGTTCCAGTTCCAGTTGCAAATGGAAGTTCACCTTCCAGCAGAGTCCCATTTTTGTCACTGTGAAGAGAAAATGACAGCAAAGGGGGGGCATATGGATCATGCCTTTCCCGGGGTGCAATCTCTCTGAAACTTGCTGGGGGGCTTCGGAGGACAGTGAGGACTATGTCCCCTGCAAATTTGGTGGGTATTGGACATTGGGAAGGTCAGTTTGTGGAGTTCTTAAAGGGCCCTGCCCCTTGCACGTGGCAGGAAAAGGCCCTTTAAACTATCAGGTGGCAGGGGGGAATTTCCCCTGCCACCTGCCACCTGCCAGCTGATAGTTTAAAGGGATCTTTAAGGGGCCACAAAACAAGGAACAATGAACATGTTTCTGAACAGGGTCATGTTCATTACTGTTCGTTGTTCGTGGACAACGAACTGCTTATTCGTGTTTTTTTTTTCTGTTCATGCCCATGTCTAGTAATAACTGGAGCTCAACCCCTACTCGATTTCTGTTCCCTTCATTAGTTCCCACCCAAAGTTGGCAACAAATGCCCCCCCCCGCCCCATCAGAAATTATCTTGTTTGGAAGAGTGTAAATGGACCACATTCTGCATGAATAGGGTGACTAGTTTCTTTGGTGTAGGGAGTTTGGAGCAGGGAATGAAATGGGCTTGTTTGGAGAATAGATCAACCACTACCAGGATTACAGTTTTTCCCTTAGAGGGGGGAAGGCCAGTGATGAAGTCCATGGAGATAGTAGACCAGGATCGTGGGGGGCAGTCTCCAGTGGTTGCTGGAGGCTTCTCCCCTGTCTTTTCCCTATCAAACAAACAGGGCAACTGGACACATATTGAGAAACGTCTTTCATCATTCCTGGCCACCAGAATTGCCTTTGTGTTAAACGTGCTCCATGAAGGAACCCTGCTCTTTGCTAAAGATCTAGAAGAAGGCTGTGCACTGTTGAATACTTTGAATTTCACAGTAGAACAAACTGCACCTACAAAATCCCTTCAGAGAGAATCCAAATTACCAAGAAGAAACGACCGTTAGAAGAGAGTCAGCCCTTCATGTCTGAATAAACGCTGAGAACCAATTTTGCTTATCTGGATGAATCAAGATGCCTTTGCTAAAGCGTTTTTATATGGATGCACAGCAGTTGGAGTGACTTCTGATAATTTCCCCTCCTTTGTTTTGTTTGCCTCCAGGACGAGAGCTTCCGTGCTCTTCTCCTTCCACGAAGATGTATGGTGGATGCCAGGATGGCATAGGAGTTTGTGGTCAGCTTTTGCTGACCCTATTCTTCTTGTTTGTGTTGTTTTGTTTCTCTGTTACTTCTTTGTGGAAAGCGGGAAGGGGGAGGGGAAGGGTAAAGGGGTGGGTGGGTAGAAGTAGTTAGATATTTGTTCTTTACAGCTGGAGTACAGGTTTGGTTAGAATGTGTACAGGTTGAGCTAAGCTTGAGTCAGTTAATTAGAATGCAGAATATCCTAGCAGAAAATTTATCTAAGACCGGGAAGGGGGGGGGAGAAGGAAGATACTATCAATATACTCACTCATAAAGGTAACGGAAACACAAAATTACAAAATAATCTCAGTTAACTGTAGGGGCTTAAACAATAAAATTAAGCTCAAAAGGATATTATCGGCCCTTACTCGGCAGAAACCCTCATTTCTGTTTCTTCAGGAGACACATATGAAATCCACTAGCCAACCAGTGTTTAAGGCTAGTTGGTTTAACCAACAGTTTCAGTCCCCAGGATCCTCAAAGTCTAGGGGTGTGGCTATATTAATTTCTAAAGAGACAAATTTTTCTTTGAAAGATTCTATAAAAGATCCGCAAGGTAGATATTTGTTTCTGAAAGGCAGCCTAGACCAGGTACCTATAACCCTGGCAGCAATTTATGCTCCTAATCAGAATCAACAGCAATTTATCGAAAACACTTTAATGCTTCTGAATTCTTTTGCAGAAGGAGAAATGATACTTGCTGGTGATTTTAATTTCATTATGAATTATGACTTGGATAGGACTCGACACCATCGCTGCCACCAGATAAAGAAAAAAGATATCTCTGAGTTTGCAGACATAATGAATAAAGCAGGATTACAAGGTATCTGGTGTCTCCAAAATCCAACAACAAGAGACTATACCTATTATTCCCCAGTCCATAATATCCACACAAGGATAGACTATATTTTTTTAACTCCTAAGTTAAGCGATCATACACATTCATCTACCATAGACGAAAAATTATGGACCGGCCATGCTTGGACGGAATGTATTTTAGTCTAGGACCAACCCCACCAAGAAAATCAATTTGGAAGTTAAATAAATCGTTTTTATTCAAAAAACAAATACTCAAAAATCTCCTCAGACATAAAACAATATTTTGATTTGAATGCAGCTTGTGGTGTCTCCCAGGCACTAGTATGGGATGCTATGAAAGCTGTCCTCCGAGGGCAAATAATCTCAGCAGCCTCCTATCATAAAAAGCAAAAAGATTAGGAATGAGGTAATAGCCAAAATTAAAATATTGGAACAGGAGCATAAGAATACATGAAGTAAACTAGTATACAAACAGCTGACTCTGGAAAGAAAAGCTTTGGAAAGTCTAGAGACTACACAAATTCAAAAACAATTACTATATGTTAAACAAAAATACTGGGTTAGGGCATCTAAATCTATTAAGCTTCTTATTTAAAAAGTTAAAGAAAAAACTGTGGCATGCTCTATAAAAGCCATTAAAGACAAAGAAGGGCAAGCTCACTCAAAACCTGAAGAAATAGCAAACATCTTCGCAGAATTCTATCACGCCTTATATACATCAGACTCTCCCGACCCTGCAAAGTTGACTGACTACCTTTCTAATAGAAACTATATTGGTAAAATATCTGAAGAACACAAACTACTTATGGATCAACCAATATCGGAGCTAGATGTTAAATTGGCAATTAAATCTCTTAAAAATAACAAAGCTCCTGGAAGAGATGGGTTTCCATAGGAGTTCTATAAAAAATACATAAGATTTGATTTTGACTCCTTTAACAGACATGTATAATTATGTGAGGCAGTCAGGCGAAATTCCCCCTTCTTGGATGGAAACGGAAATTACTGTGATTCCCAAGAAGGGTAAAGACACTCCAGATCCCAAATCATACAGGCCAATATCCCTTTTAAATCAGGATCAGAAAATCTTCACAACTATATTAGCAAGGAGGTTGGCTTCGTTCATCACCGATTATATTCACCGTGATCAGGCTGGCTTTATGCCTACGAGAAATCTGTTTGATAATATAAGGAAAACGTTAGATATAATTAATCATTGTAATTTGAATAAATCATCGGTTCTGCTCCTATCGTTAGATGTGGAGAAGGCCTTTGATAGAGTGGAGGTCCCCTATCTTTTAGGTTTACTTGAACGCATGGGCTTTGCTTCGTATTTCCTAAATGTAATCAAAACACTGTATGATTCCCCCAAAGCTATAGTTAGAACCAATAGTATCCACTCACCAGAATTCCTTATAAAACGAGGTACTAGGCAAGGGTGTCTCCTTTCTCCTATATTGCTTGCTTTGATTATAGAACCCTTGGCATCATCCTTACAGTCACACCCCGACGTTAAAGGAATTACAACTGGGAAACAGACATATAAAGTCAGTCTCTTCGCTGATGATCTGGTGTTGTACTTAACAGATCCTGGTAGTTCACTACCATGTATTGAAAAATGCTTAGAGAAATTTAGATTGGTTTCTGGTCTTTCCATCAACCACCTTAAGTCTGAATTATACCCTATAAACCAGAAACAATACAATATATCAAAGCAAGGTATAAATACAAATGGATTAAAACCAGTTGAACCTATCTGGGTATAAAAATACCCTTAAACCTAGATGAAATTTGGAACTTGGATTTTAAGGAACACCTTTCTATTTATAGAACACCAGCCAGCTGGAAAAGGATTAATCCCCTTTAAACCTGAATTGATTTTGCTTAATTTGTGGTTGGGACAAGATGTTCCTACAAGTTCTAGAAGGCTAATTGCTACGCTTCTAGCTGCAGCCAAAACGGCTATCGCTTCAGTGTGGAAGTACCCCAGACCTCCCTCTCTCCAACTGTGGTACGATAAAATTTGGGACCAATACTATATGGAGAAAATAACATCAAATACAGTGTGCTGACCTGCCTAATATACAATCCGATTTTTGGGAAGATTGGTTACCAATTTTAGATCATATAATCACGAAAAAAGCTGGCCCCACCAAAAAGTATCCATTAGATCCGTTTCTTTTTAAATACATTATTACTACAAAACTTTTAAATTCTTAAATCTGTATTGTGGTTATTAACTGTTTATAAAAGACTCAATATGAATGTTATGAGCTCTCCTGCACTGTACTGACTAGTTGTATGTTGTTTACAGTTGTTTTCAATTTTGTTATGAAAAAAGAATTTTTTTTGAAAAATAAACAGTATATATTAAAAAAGTAATGTTTTTACGAACACAAAGTGCCCTGCTGTTTTGTCATTGTGGCATTTTTTCAGCACCTCCCCGCTCAGGGCTGCTGGTATGTACAATTTGCCCTGTCGGTACCACTATCCACCCTCCCCCTTCTCCAGAGAATCTTGCAAACCCTACTCCCCCTCCTTTTCCTGCTATGTTTTGACTGTTTCCAGCCAGGAGTTAGATGGGGGAGCAAGGAGGTTTTGTGCTGGCCTGCATGTCAGCACTGCCCCTCCCAACTGTATGGGTGTGAAAATACTGTCAACAATTTCCTCTCTCTAACTTTCATGTTGAGGGAAGCGGGACGGAGCATCTGCTAAGAAATTTGATTTCCCTAGGAGATGCTTGAGTGTGAATTGAAACTTGGAGAAAAACTCCACCCACCGGAGCTGCTTTGCCTCCAACCTGCAAGGTGTCCTAAGTGCTTCTAGTTTTTTATGATCAGTCCAAATCTTGAAAGGTATTTTGGCCTCTTCCAGCCAATGTTGCCAAATGGCTAGGGCTAACTTGATGGCTGCTTCTTCCTTGTCCCAAACCGACCAGTGTCTTTCTGTCTCTGAAAACTTTTTGGACACATAAGAACAGGGGTGTAGCTCTCCATTAGATCCCTCTTGTAAAATCACACAAACACACCCCATCGCCACATCATTTGCATCTACTTGCAGAATGAACGTCTTGTTTTTAACTGGGTGGCATAACACAGCTTCAGAGTTGAACAGGGTTTTTAACCTCTCAAACGCCTGCTGGCATTCATTTATCCACTCCAGTTTAGCACTTGGTGTTAGCCCTTCTGGTCCTTTCCCTTTTGTTTTTAACAAGTCTGTTAAGGGCAGTACAGTTTGGGCAAAGTTTTTAATGAATGGTCTGTAAAAATGTGCAAAGCCCAGGAAGGATTGTAATTGCCGTCTCGTTTTAGGAGTCTCCCATCCTAACCTATCTCTGACTTCAGCTGGATCCATCCCAAGTCCTTACTTTGACACTTGGTAGCCCAGGAAGTTCGGTTCAGTTTTATGAAACTCACACTTTGACAATTTTGCATGCAGTTTTTTCTTATAAAGGGTACTTAGAATCTCCCTTACCAACTTCACATGTGAGTCATAATCAAATGAGATCATAATGAGATCAGAACATCATCAAGATAAACAACCACTCTTTTGTACAGATATTTATGCAACACTTCACTGATCAGATTCATGAAGACTCCAGGTGCCCCTTGAAGTCCAAACGGCATGACTAGGTACTCAAGCTGTCCCAGGGGGGTGTTAAAGGCTATTTTCCACTTGCCCCCTTCCTTGATGCGCATCTCTTAAGTCCATCTAGGTGAAAATCTTTCCTTTGGCCACCACTCCCAGCAGATCTCTAATGAGGGGAAGCGGGTATGCATTTGACATTGACACTACATTAATCCCTCAATAATCTGTGCACAAACGTAAGCCCCCATCCTTCTTTTTGCGAAACAACACTGGGGCAGCATGAGCGAAATTTGTGGGTCGAATGAAACCCCTTTCTAAGTTTTTGTCAATGAACTTGTGAAGCTCTGTTCGCCAGCTGGGCTCATGGAATACAGCTTTCCTTTAGGAAGGTTCTGCTCAGGGATCAGTTCAATAGCACAGTCTGTTGCCCTGTGAGGGGGTAATTCATCTCTCTCCTGTTCCCCAAAGACTTAAGTCTTGGTACTTGTTAGGCGCACAGTTGCAGGCATGGGAGGGAGGGTGGCACCCCATTGGGGGTTCCACACATGTTTTTGGCAATCCTCAGATAGGAAACATAATTGCCCCATCATTCACTGACTACTAAAACTGCTGGAAATTTTGCAGTTGGGCTTACTACAAAAGTTCTTTCCTCACAATGACTCCCCATTCCAACTTGGGTCGGTTCAGTCTCATAGGTGAAGGGAGCCCCTTTCGTAGGAGAGCCATCCATTGGCTCAAATTTAATAGGCTCTGTTAATTTCACCAGATCCAGTCCCAGACCTGTGACTAGGGCTGGGCCATTTAGATCCCCGCTGCACGCTGAATCAATCAGAGCTCTCACCCTATGTGTCCCCCTTCTAGGGTGTACTATTGTAATGGGGAGGAAAAACAAGGTTCCTGTAATGATTTCAACAAATGGGTGCATGTATCTTTAAATGCTTGGTGTGAGATAGGTGAAGAGTGGGGGTGAAAGAGAGGGATGAGTGAGCGATATGATTGGTTGACTGAGATTGTGGGCGGAGTGAATGCAGTTTTAGACTGATGGTGGAGAGCAAAAGTGGCAGTCAGAAGAAAGCAGGCTGGCTGTGTGCTGCCTGAATATGTTGAAGTGTTTATGAGAGAAATGTAACCTGTGTGGAACCTGAACTGAGCATGTTTGTGAAAGGGCACTCAGTCAGGGAAAGAGAGGCCAGCTGTGGGCTGCCTGAGCAGGTTTCATATTTCTGTGAATAAGAGTCAGAAGAAAGCAGGCAAGCTGTGTGCAGCCTGAGGAGTTTTAAGCATTTCTGTGAGAGAAATATTGAGTTAAAGAAAGAGGCTAACTGTGTGTGAAGCCTTAGAAGAGATCTGTGTGAATGAGAGTAAATGAAGTAACTTTAAGAACCGAGAACTACATTTATGAAACCGATACGCTTCTTGACTAAATAAAAGTTTATTTTTGTTGTTATATCCCAGTGTAGCTGTCGTTGCTATATCCCATTCCTGTCCTCAGGGCCACATAGAACCACGAAGGAGCCTGACGCTTAGGAACGTTACCAAAAGGGAAAATTTAAATAAAATATCTTGGAATAATATATTCTTGGTGGCAGCAAACTACCGAGAGGGTGTAAGGGAAAGATTGAAAGAAACATCTACCCCAAGGAAAGTAAAGATCGTAACAGTTCCCTTTTCTCTCACCGTGCCTGGCACCTGTTTTTCTTTGACCTGCTGATGGGTGCCTGTCACAGCAGGTCCGCGCCACTTCCTGCTAGCTCTTCCTCACTGCTGGAAGGAGATTCCTCTTCCGGCCTCTCGGGTGCTTCTCCCATCCCGGCCACTGCTGCCTTCTTGTGCGCTTTGGATGCTGCTCCTCCCTGCCTCAGCCTCCCAGCCAGGCTGCTCCAGAGCCCCGTCTTTCTCTCAGGGGAACTTTTTTTCAATCCCTGGCATTCTGCAGCAAAGTGGCCTGCCCCACCGCACTTTAGGCACAAACCTTGATTCCGCCTCCTCTCCATCTCGCCCAATGAGATCGGTCTTCACACGTGAGGCTTATCTCCCCTTCTGCTCTTGGCAGCTCCCCACTACTGGCCCACTTGGTGTTGTAAGCGAAATAGCTTTACAACCTCCTCTCTGTTTTCAATCTCACACATCAGCTGTATCCACCCCAGCAGGGTACGTGGATCATCTTGCACCATGGCTTTGGCCACTAAGTCTGGATTCAAGCCAGCACGGAAAAACTCCACCTTCACTGACTCAGTCCAATCTTGAACTTTGGCAGCACATGCCAGCACTGGGGCTCCTTGCCCATCTGGAGGAGGGACGAGCGGCGCTTGGGCAGCTTGACCCAGCTGGCCACCTTGGCCTCCCGGTGGACTGGGTTGGAAGGCCATCTGCATCATCTGTTGGATATTCTTCGTGGAAGCATACAATTCACACTTCATCTCCCCCAACTCGGCTTGGATCTCTTGCACTTCTTGAGCGGACGGCGCTTCCAGCATTCCCCTCCCTCCTGATTCCTCATCACCTTCCCCTCCTTCTTTGGGGAAATTGTCCCATTGGATCAGGGATGGTCTGTGGAGCTGAGGTCCAGCTCTCTCCTGGCCAACGCCACTCACGGGGTCCGCTCCACTGGGGTCCCCTCCATCCAAGCTCTTCCAGGCAACACCTGTGCAGTCTTCCACCAGCTCCAGATGCAGCCCACGCTCCTGTGTCGGGCCCACGCTCCTTGTCGGGGTCAGGCGTCCCTCGGTTGGCTCTGCTGCACCGGTCCCCTTGCCTGCCTCAGCCGCCATGGCTCAGAATTAGGGTCCGAGGGTTAAAGAATGTCCAGTCCTTGCAATCTGTAAGGATGCCAGGCAACTCTCAAGCGACTTCAGGGGGGTACTGAATATGACAGGTGATCCTGAGCACATGACGACCATCAAGGGGTCTCTGGGGCCAAGCGGCTGAAGGTGAAATGTTGCAGCTGGTGGATTCCACATCCTTTGATGGGGTGGGATGGGGGCTGCAGGGGATGGAGGAGAAGCTGCAAGGTAGTGGAGCACCCTGGCCAGAATTCTGGGGCTGGAGTGATACCGCTTGGGGCTGGGAAGTTGGAGCTGCCATTTCTTTCTCCCTGTATCACTTTCCTGGGGTCAGTCCTGTTGCTTAACGTGGCAATTACTTCTGGGAGAACTTCCATAGGATTGTTCCTAGTGTACACAGGTGGTAGGGGCCCCTTCTCACTTTTTTGGTGCTGCCACTGCCATTCTGCTTGGGAGAGGCCTGTGCCATTCCGGCCAACAGTCAGGTCCCATGGGCATGGCCTGGGGTTCGTGTCCCCACCCGTTCTCGCCCTCTGCTCCCATGCACGGCTGGACTGGCAGGGAGGTAGTCTGCCCCTGGCACCACCAAAGAGGGGGCGCTGGGCGCAGCTGCCAGCCCCAGGAGCGCGCGGGTGGCAGGACAGGGGGCGCGCTTGCCGCATGCCCCGTCCTGCGGGGTAGGCAAATGGCACGGGTGGCCTCCCAGCCACCGGCGCTGCCGCTGCCAGCTCTGCCGGGTGCCTTGTTGCAGAGTGGCATGCGGTTGCCCCGGGTGCCAGCAACCGTAGTTCCAGCCCCTGCTCCCATACATTACCGCAGAGTTTTCCCAAAATGCTAGCGTGTCCCCAGCAATACACTGACATCATTTCCACAGGCACAGGGAGCGACCTCAGTACATTTGATCGTCCATTGGATCTGGAAGCCATTTCTCACCCAGCAGCCAACTGGCGAAGGAGGAATCCATTCCCCCACCACCACCACCACCGGAGGCTGGTAGCGCTGACCGAGACCCCCCCTTCCTATGGCTGCTGCACTCTGACTGGTTGGGTTCCCCCCCCCCCCCCCCCGCCCTCAACGCCGCGCCTGGTCCGTCTTGGGCGGCAACAGCAAGGCTGCAGGCCGGGGCCTCCGCTCTCGGGACAGGCGCAGCCCAACTACGCGGCCAACGACGAGCGGCATTCACCGGGAGATGGCAACGCGAGCCAGGACGCGCAGGCGGCTTCCGCCCATCCCCCGCGCATTCACGGAGCAGCTCCCGCTCCCGCCACGAGAGGGCCGCGTGCCGCTGGAGTCGAAGGGGAGCCGAGGGGATGGCGTAGGACGCTGCCTATTGGTCGGACGCCGGTGACCAACCAAGGTCCCTCCTTCTCCCCTCCCTTCCGACGTCGTTTGTTTGTCCTCCCTCGGAGAGAAGCCAATGGCCTCTGCCTGGGCGCGGCTGGAGAGCCAATAGAAAAGGCTTTTGACCCCCTCCCTCGGCGAATGAGAACCAATCAGAGGCTTAGGCGGGACCTTGCGGCGCAGGGATCCAATGGAAGCGGCCGAGAGGAGGAAAGGGCAGGAGGGAGCGGAGGCGCGCCCGCGGCCAGAGACACGTACGACTCGGAGGGGGGCGGCCGTGTCAGTTGGCGGCTGCGACGGGGAGCTCGACGGAAGCAGGTGAGGCTCGCGGGGGTCGGGCGGGGGTTTCCGAGGGCCGCTTCCGGTTCTGCCTGCCCAGCACCCCTCCGCGGAAATCGCGCGCTCGCGCTTCGCCCGCCGCGGCCGCCTCCCCCCGTGCGGGGTCTGTGCGTATCCCTCCGCCTGCCCCTCCCCCTCCGGAATCCCTCAAAATGGATCCCGCTGGCGAGCTCCGCCTGGGGCGCTTCTGGGGGGAGGCGCCGCCGCGACGTCACAGCCGACGCCTCTGGGGCTCGGGCGGCTGCTCGGCACGGCAAGACACGCGGGTCGGCTTTCACACGTTACGCCGCGTTTCCCCCCCGCTGGGCTCGCCCAGGCGTCGTGGCTTGCCCGGTGACGGAAGCTTCCTGCCGCGGGAGGACGAGGCCTGCTCAGGCCTGGGCCCTGCAGAGCCGGGTTCTGTCTTCTCTTTCGTCTGGGCTGAGCGGGCCTGCGTGGGGTGGCGGCGTTGTGGCCACATCGCTCGAAGGAAGAGGCCCTGCCGAGAAAAGGTGGCGCCGGTGCGAGGCCTCTCCCCGACGGGCCTTGGCTGCCCATCTGCCCCCTGGACTGTTAAACAGGAGCGCAGTTGGGGTTGCCAGCCTCCAGGCAGGGGCTGGAGCTCTCCCGGAAATACAACTGGTCTCCAGGCCACAGAGATCAGTTCCCCTGGAGAAAATGGCTACTTTTGCGGGGGGGCTCTATGGAATTATGCCATGCCAAGGTCCTTTTGTTCCCCAAACCCCACCTGCTTCAGGTTTCACCCCCCAAATCTCCAGGAATTTCCCGACTTGGAGCTGGCAACCCTAAGCTGCGCAGTAGCACGATGAAGGCTAACAAAAGTGATCCCTTGCGTCCGAGGCAGTGTGCCGACTTGTGAAATCTTGTGCCGAAATATGCGTTCGTGTTTAAGGTGCTGCTGGAACCACGTTTGACTTCACAGCAACGGTGAGGTTATTTGACTCCAGCAGCACCTTAGAGACCCTACAAGGTTTTCAAGGTGTGAGCTTTTGAGAGTCAAAGCACCCTTCTTTAGATACAGAGTTATTGTGATGAAATAATTCATAAATGTGTGGATGCTAGACCTGGCCTCTCTCCTTTATGTGTTTCTGTGGCTCATCTTTGAAAAGAGTGTAACGAAAGGGCTTACTGAGGAACAGTCCCTCCTCTGGCACCCCTAGCGGGTTACTGCCCTTCCAAAATAATAATTACATTCAATTTATATACCGCCCTACACGATGACTTAACACCCACTCAGAGTGGTTTACAAAGTATGTCATCATTATCCCCACAACAAAACACCCAGTGAGGTGGGTGGGGCTGAGAGAGCTCTGAGAGAGCTGTGACTGACTCCAGGTCACCCAGCTGGCTTTAAGCTGGGGAGTGGGGAATCAAACCTGGCTCTCCAGATTAGAGTCCTGCACTCTTAACCACTATACCACACTGGCTGTCAGAAGATGGCCCTCTGTTCTTTTATCTGAGATTTACATGTGAATTTCTTGCCTGTGTTTTTACCAGCTGTCAAATTAAAAAAAACAAGCATAGAACCCCATGATATCCTAGCTACTACCAAATGCTGTTGGTAAACTGGAAACCTTGACCTGTGGGGGGGGGGGGGAGATTGAAATTTCTCTGAAAAAATTTGATTGGCTTTATATCGGATACAATGGTACGGTGTTTTTTTGTTTTGGGGGTTTTTTTTACATATTAGAACTTCAGAGCTATGCAGTGGAGGTCATGACAACTAACTTAATGTTGTTGGCCATGGGGCTGTGTCTCAAACATTTTGTTTAGTGTTGCAGCAGGAGTGTGTGAGTAAGGGCCTTTGAGTATGAGCAGTGTGGCTTATCCTTACTATGGATCCCCTGCAGTATGTCGCCATAAGGTTAAGGGGCACGACTTCTAAGGGAGAAGGCACAGCTTTTGGACAGGTCTAAGTCTCAATAACACTAACAATAGCATTGTGTCTAAAATTTGTCTCTGTGGTAGCTAGTTGCAGATCAAAGGGGTCCACACCCTGTGACGTTTTCAGTAATTTGCCTGGCAGCTCAAAGTTGCCTGTGTTCGCTTTTATGCAAACTGCTACAAGTTCTAGAACAAGATGATTGACATCGTCACTGAATTCCAGTTGCTTCATGTGTGAAACAAGTTGGACAGCAACCAGTTTCATGAATACAAGTGTTGTGTTGAAGAGTTTGTGCCCGGTTTGGACATCAACCACCTTTCTTGGAATAGAGTGGACATTTGAAGTGGGTTCTTCATCTGGTCTGAACCGTCTCTGTGATGTCGCGCCCTCCCTGAGCAGCTGCCATTTATTTTATTTCTTTAATACTCCAGTTTTCTCCCCAGCAGAGACCCAGAGTGGCTCGCATCATTCTCCTGTCCTCCATTTTATCCTTATAACTCTTTCTCTCTACTGGGAAAGTATGACTGGCCCAAGGTCACCCAATGAGCTCCCATGACAGAGCAGGGATTTCAACTCTGACACTCTTAACAATTGCATCACAGAGCTCCGCCGTAGGATGAGTAGGAGTGTGTATGAGGAAAGGACTCAAGATTGTTCTGTGGGGTTGTTCATTACCTAGAGGTGGTTGAAAGCCAGTTTTACAGCTGGGTGTTAACAGGACGATAGGTAGGTTACATGCTCTTGACTAAGAAGGCCAGGATACAATTCTGTAGCTCAGGCCCCAGTTGTTCCAGTTTGTGTATAATCAGAGGTGAGATATTGTGTTCAGGTCTGGGGAATATTAAAGTAATAATAATAACCCTTCTGAGTTTTTTTTCCCCCCATATGGTTTTAATCTTAGCTTGTCAGTTCATCCTCCGACTAGCCTTAGAGTTCTCCTGTGGTTACACAGTGTTCCAGACTAGTACAGAACCTCAGAGCTGATTGGCTGGCTTTCTGATGTCATAGTGTTCACATGAGCTTTTGATGTTATGAGCATTGTGTCGTCTCATCTCCGGCCTGTGCAGAGCAGCTTATCATTATTTAGGTTATAAGGGGAACTCTCTAGTTCCACCCCAACGGTCTTCTTTCTCCCCTTTTTTGCTAGCTAGTATGTGCCTGCATGAAGATATTGGTGGGGGCAATGCAGATTTTGCTTTTGAATAGCTCACTGAAAGCTTTACCCAGTGGTTAATTGTTGCTGGTATTTTTAAACT
Source organism: Eublepharis macularius (assembly GCF_028583425.1). NCBI lineage: Eukaryota > Metazoa > Chordata > Lepidosauria > Squamata > Eublepharidae > Eublepharis > Eublepharis macularius. Next base: position 12,331,198 of record NC_072793.1, on the reverse strand, counting down.
GGTTATTTATTAATGAGAGATCACAGGTTCTGGGCTTCCTCATAAACAAGTTATTGAACTTGGGCTATGTAACTGCTGCCAGATTGGTTTTTCTTTTCTTCAATTGTTCTCTCCCCTAAGTCTTATTTTTATGTTGAATGTGCTAATACAGAATTCATTGGTACAACAAACTGATCTCTTGGATGCCAGATTCTATTCATGAGATCAGTGCAACGAAGGATTCTAGTGTCATGCTTGCGAGAAAATGGGTCACTGGCTTGGGTTTGAGAGAGGGCACACTAATCTTCACTGAACAAAGATCACCGGGGGTGGCCTTTGGCAGGCAACCGTTCCAAGTTAATCTGCCTGGCGTGTGTTGGTTGTGGGGATATAGAAGAATGTAAAATGCTCATTGCAGAAATTTTGGCTTGTCTCTATGATCTCTACAGTATGCTAACTTCAGATATATGCTGATTGACAATTTCATGCTTTTGCTTATGAAGCTTTCAAGAACGTCCAGTCATGGTCACTTCCCTGAATATTTAAGCTGAGAAGTTTCCCCAATTTTAAGGGACAGACGTGCAGGAGTTTTGTACCTGCTTTGAACAGAGTTTGAGCAATTTTCAATCTCCGAATAAGTACTGTTGGTAGTTTGGCTACATTCTTATTCAGTATAGTTTTCAGGAACGATTCCTGAACTTTGCCTTATAGAGCAACAATGACCTTCATTTTCTCAGGGGTGCAGATATCTAGTGGCTAAATTCATCCACTCTTATAGGATTTTTAATCCCCTCTTAATTTGTAGGTCTAGCGCCTCTGCCTTGTGAAGAAAGTCCTGATAAGTTGGGCAGTGACTACTTGCTACACACACTTTCTCCTTGGTTAAACTTGTTGAAGCAGCAGCGTTGATTTGAACTATCCTTCAGTCTAACCTCATGCAAGCTTGGGAAGAGTTCTGTTCCTCTGTGCTGTCAAACAATTCCTGCAGTGGTTCTGGAGAGTCTGATAGTCAAAGGTTGAACACAAGGCCAGACACTGGATCTGTTGCACTCCGATGAGAGCATCCTGTTCTGTCTGCTATACCCATAGCTGCTATATTGCTTTTACTTTCAAATGGCAGAATGTTTTCCTTTTACTGGATGTGGCAGAGTTAGTTCTTACTAGAGTATCTATTTTTGTGGCTTCTGCAGCTGCCCGTTGGAGTAGGCAGAGCTGATGGAGATAGATGAGTGGCCTGACTTGATCGAAGTCTGTTTCATGTGCTTATAAAGCTCCCCTGTCCTTTGTGCCGCTCTTCAGATCAAAGTGACTGAATGGGTTGGTGGTCTTGCAGGTGTTTTTCAAAAGGTAACTGTTGTGGAGAGAGCTTGTTTCTGGCTTACAGCTGCTGTCCATCAATCAGGCATGTTCGAGCTTTTAGGTCTCTGCCCTTTTCAGAAGAATTGAGCTTGGGGTGACAGGCGGAAGGAAGGACGGACGTGCCTATTTCATTTTCCCTTTACAAATTACTGGTTAGAAGTTACGAAACTTACTAGCTGAGATGCCTGCCTGCTCCCTTCTGAGGGAGGCAGCTTCTGCCTCACAAACACATGAGGTCTCACTTGCTCTCGTTGGTTCAGTTTGGCCTCTTGAACAGCTGTTAGCATCGAGGAGGAGTGGGCGGTTAGCATGTGATATTCTCCATGCTTCTTCCACCCAGCCTGACCTATTTTGGTGCCCCGGTAATGAGTCATGTTAGCTGGTATGTGTGCCTGTTGCCTGAATTACGTGTTATGTTTCTCTTGGTTTCCCCCCAATTAATCTGCTGTGAGGTGCTAACTGTTGTCATTTCAGTGTGACTTTTCCTGTTCTGTATGCAAACTTCAGGCACCTGAAAAACCATTAGATGCGGAATAGACCTTCAGATGGGTAGTGGAGATGCATAATCTCTTGAGGCCATGTGATCGTCCTGCCTTCTGGAAGCTCTTCCTTGGCAGGCTTTGTTTCTCCATTCCAGGGCACTGTTAATACGATCTTTGCTCTGCAGCGTCTTGAAATGGCATGAACTCTGCAGCTGGGTTCTACTATTCTGCTGTCATAACAACCTGAACCTGGATTTACATTGTCAGGTTTGACCATCGATGAACAAACCTTGTGCTCTCACATTGCTCTTTCCAGAGAAGTTGCATCAGAACTGTGGGACTTCATTTTGTGCTGTGAAGAAATCTAATAATTGGCAAGGGGGGGCAGTGTTAGGGGTCTTCTGCGCCAACAGAGGCTATATTTAACCAACATCTCAACATTAAAAAGTTCCCATTATCTTGGCTAAAATTGCAACCTTGAAAACCTGTCTTGAAAATGTAGCTTATTTATCAAACGAACGTGTTGGGATTCAGATGTTCCAGGCTCAATATGAGACAAAAAGTACTGAGATAATCCAGCGTCCTTCTGTGTAATATAAATAAATATTGGAAATACAGGGATTTTAAGTATAAATATTTTAAAAGCAGCAAGAATTGAACTTGGTTTAGCTTTTGAAAGGCAGCGTTGGAGGACTGCAGAGAGCACCTTTCTCTTGCATCTTGAGAGAGCAGCACAAGCCGACGTGTCTTGTAGTATGTTGATTTCTATGGCTGCTGGGCTAAAGAGGTTTACAGTAGTGATACCTCTAAAGTTCACACCAGGAGATTTGCCATGTTAGAAAAGAACATTTTAGGCTTAGCATCATCCTTAAATGTATAATTCCAGAGGGCTATAAATCTAACTTCATCTTTGTGAAGATAATGCATCCTTCTCAACTGGTGAATTAATTCTGCCTTTGGAATAGCTATCCCATTTTCTCTGGAGCCAGTCCTACAAGGGTGTGGGAGGAGAAATGGTGGTGCACTATAAGTGGAAAAGCTAATTTTTGCTGCAGTTAGCAAATCAGTGATTTTCTTGTTGCTTGTGATAAAATAGTTAATCTCTTTATTTTTAAAAAAATTGTAAAATTTGGAGAATTGGCCCTCTGACTTGGTCAGAAGGCATTCACTCTGCTAGCAAAAGGCTGCCATTTTTGCCGTGTGTCAGTAGGAGTGACTGCACTACCAGCTGCACAGAGGAAGCAGTGGCAAGGGCCTGGTGTACATGGATGTGTATACATCACCTCTAGTGGTCCATATAGTTCTGTGTCCTTCCAGCTTCTGGCTCTGCCACATGTATGAAGCCTGGGCTTAGAACCCACGGGAAGGGCCCCCAAAGTTGTCTCGGCATTCACTGGCTGGATCACTGTTGTGCTTGGTGTAATTTTGAATGTACTTGTGTGTTGCAGCGCAATTCACTTCTCTTGTCGGGGAGAGAATGGACTGTGGAAAGCAGATTTAGGAATGACTTACAATTTAGATCCCTTTGGCTTGTCTGGGGTCAGGGCTTGGTTAGATTGAAGCCATAAACAGAGCCAGTGTGATGCAGGGATGGGGGGGGGCTTGAAATCCTGACATCTTGAGTCCAGATCTACGCTGAGTCTTGAAGCAAATTGAGGGGGCTTAGACTAGAAGTCGGCTTCTCCTTCTTCACTCAGCATAACCTGCTGTGTGGATAAAATGGGTATGCCACCCTGAGCTCCTTGAGAGGAAGGATGAGCCGGCAGTTTTAGTTATTAGCCACCTTTCTGTTGGGATTGTGGGTGGCGTATGTTTGGCAAGTCTTTGTTCAGTGCCTTCTGTCCTAGCCAGAGGAGGTGCCACCTTGTCACCCTATCAAGAGGCAGGATTAATATGCCTGTAATATTTGCAGGATCCTATTACACATTATGACACCAGCTTTCCCTGCCATCCAATCTGGGCCCGCCTTGCAAACTTGGCCCCCGTTCATCCTCTGTTTGATGAAGGATAAGGTGCTAGTTGCAGAACTAGTTTCCACCCAGGGTTTAGAGCAAACAGTAACAGGTGTGATGAGAACTTCTAAAGGAGAGGGTGTGTGTGTGTGTGGGGGGGGTCATCTCATCACATTTGCAGCGCTCTCTTGGGTGGGCAAAATACCAGTGCAGTTGATCTAGCACTTGGTAGAAGGAGCGCTCCTATTTGGAGCCTTTGGGAGCAGCGTATTTGCCTGCAGCATCAGGCTGTGGGGGCCGCCCTGGCTCTGACTCCTCCCCAGCCCCGCCTGGGGAGGTCATTAAGGGCGCTAATGCAAGTGCTTTCCAGCTGCCGAGTTGCGAAGCAAAGTTCCCCTGTGAGTCCAGTGGCTCCCCAGGAGCCGGTGGTTAGCTGTGCAACAGCCTGCAATAATTGCACCATATATACCAAGAGGACTGGGGAGCCTGCAAAGCAGTTGCAGCCTCTAAATCTTCCATACCAGGAGAAAGAGGAGATCTGCTGGCAGGCTGGGTCTGGGGGCCTCAGTCGGTAAGTTCAGAGTGGCGGGCGACAGTTTCATCTTCAGCAGTGTGTGGGGGGGGGGGCAGCCTTTACTGAGCTTCCCATTTCTTGATAAAGCCTGAGTCTTACGCACAGAGGTTTCTGCCAGCCGTGGAAGTTGGAGTGGTTGGGCATTTAGGCAGTCTCTGCCCTGATTAGGAGTGTGGGTGGAGTGAAGGGCACCTCAATCGGTCTGTGTGATGGTGAGCGTAGGCACATCAGGATGCGTAATGGCTTGGAATGCCGCTTGAAGCCTAAGACCTTTTCTTTGCTGCTTCCTGGATTTTCTGTCAGAGGTTGGAAATGTTAGCTTTCCCTTTAAAACCCATTGAGGCATCGGAGGAAGCCCCCGCTCTCTTGTTTCGAGAGTGGCTGCCCTGACTCCTGGCTTAACTTGTGGAAGGAACAGAACTATGAACAGATGGCTGGCAGCTCCACCTGAAGAGACGAGGCTAGGAGCTCTGAAAACACGGGCGTTCCTGGATTGCTGGTGGTGGTGGGACAGTGACACAAGCAAGGGTCCTTTGGGGGTTGATCTGTCGGCCAGAGCACACTGCCTAAAGTTGTTTAGACAAGCAAGTAGAAGGAATTTGGTGCCGGGTCTGAGTGGTTATCGACAGGCACCTTGGGGCTTTCGGCCAGCCCTGTGCTCCCATCTGACGTCGCCCGTGCTCCCCTTTTCTGCAGCTTATTTTGACAACAAGAGGGCTGCGGCAGTCTGTCAGCTAGCGCAATGGACGTCTTCAACAGGAACATCAATTTTGATGCCATCTTCAAATTTTCCCACATGTAAGTGTGCATTTGGTTTGGTTTTGTCGTGGATGGGAGGTGGTGGATCAACCGATCCCTTGGATTGAGGTGGGTGGAAGCTGGGTGGGATCTGTCACCAAAGACAGGTCCTGGATGGGGCTGGAGGATGTGAAGTACAATAACTTCCCGGGCGCTCCTGCTTTGGGGAGTGTGTATTGCCTGATGTGCAGTCAAAAAAAAATCACAGCCGCCTCCCAGGTAGCGAGCCCCTCCCCCAGCTGGATTCTGCTGTCTGGGTTAAGCAAATAGATGACGAACTTGCATATCTGCCTGTGTTATTCTTCTGACAGTTATCGAAGGGGTAAAGAACTATGCATGTAGTACAGGTTCTGTCCGCATGCTTTCACACACAACTCTTTCCAGGTAGTAACCCTTACTTTCAAGTTTTGTCTTTAGCCTAAAGCATTAGCAACGTGCTTTGCTTTCACTGTGAATAAACAAAAGCTGAGATTCTCAAAACACTGTTTACTTCCCATATCCAAATTCTGCAGTTCATGTAGCATGGTCATGAAACCGAGCAATGCAGGAGAGGCCCTGTGAAAGTCAAAGTCCAGGACTGAAAAGATATTTTAAAGTGATGAAGCGCCAGCATGCTATGTATAGAGCATAGGGCCAAAGAAACAGCATATGCATCAAACTTGTGAGACTCTGTGTGACCAGATAACTGAGATTGCTCCAGCTTCTCTTTCTGGTTCTCCACTTCTCCTCTGCGAGGGATGTGACATGACGTCCCAGTCCCAGGGGCTCTGGAGCGTGAGACTCTCTTGGCCGAGGTGCTTGGAAAGTGTGTTCTCTCTATAAGGTGATCTGGGACAGATCAAGTATTGTTTCCTCTGTGTAGTCTGCTGGATGGCTGAGAGCTGGCAAATCGCCAGCCAGAGGAGCTGTTGTGTTCCTCAGGTGCTTGAGACACAACAACTGCACTGACTTTCTCTGCCTTCACCCCTGCAGCTCCACAGCAACCCAGCAGCACCTGAAGAAGGTCTATGCTAGCTTTGCACTATGCATGTTTGTAGCAGCAGCCGGTGCCTACATCAACCTGGTAACTCAGCTGGTGCAGGTAAGAGCCACGGGGTGCGATGGGGGCTTAAGGCCACTTCATCCATTGGTGATTTTATGGAGTCTGCCATCTGTGGAGCCCAGCCACAGGCTGAGAAGTGAGCTATGTAGTGCTGGACATCGTCCCCATGACTTTCCCCAGAGATTCTTCTTATTGGGCACAGCAACTGATTGGCTGCTACTTTCAAAGCAGAAATTGAGAGGGAGGCCCCAGTGTTAGATGTAGGAAGCCATCAGAAACCAATGAAAGCAGCCAAAAGCTTTAAGAGTCATTTCAAATACTGCATTTCACGAGCATAAAAACAAATACTCATCAGTCACGCCAGCGCTTGAATGCTGGGAGGTGGTTCACTTCTGGGGGAGCCGTTGGATGAGATTCTGCGTCCCTGTTTTTCCTGACATGTCTGCAAAGGGGAGGCTTACTCACATTCTTTACATCTGTTTTGGCTGAAAACAGAAAATTCAGCAAAAAGGCCTGGAGTATCCTTGAAGGAGCCGGGCATGGACTCCTTCCATGTTTAGAACTCTGTCGGGGGCGGGGGGGGGGGGTCAAGACTAAAATGGCCTGTGTAATTAGACCCATGTTAGATCCAGCTGCTTCCCAGGTTTGGTAAGGAGAGCAACATCAAGACCTTGCCCAAGACCCGGCCTGTGCTAATCACCCTCTGCTCTTTCTCGCAGTTTGGACTGTTGACTAGCCTGGGATCTTTTGGCCTTATGATCTGGCTGATGGCCACGCCCCATAGCCGGAAAACAGAACAGAAACGATTGGGCATGCTGGCCGGCTTTGCCTTCCTCTCCGGTATGTGCTGACAATCCCCTTGCCATTTTTAATACCAAAGCAAACCGCTTTCTCAAGCACCAGCCACCTAATGGAAATGTTTAATGAGTGGGGTGGAAGCTGGAGTGAGCGGAGTGGCTTGTGCAAGTACAGGAATTCTGCAGATGTGGTGTGTTGAGAGTGATGCCACTGTATGGGCAAGTTGGTTGTGGTTCCCTCTCATCTGATTCCCAAAAGGTCACTACCAGTATTCTTAACAAGGAAGCAAAGGACCCACTCAACTAGCACTGCCCCCACATGGTTTCATTCACCAATAGCTCAGCTGCCTGAAATCTAGTACGCTGTTACTCTGCCCTTTTCCCCAGAGGCACAGGTCCATGGTTCCCCTGTCCATTGTGTCCTCAACAACCCTGTTAGGTAGGCTGGGCCATGTGACTGGTCTGAGGTAACTCAGCAAGCTTCCATAATAGAGTATGAATTTGAATCTGGGTCTCCCAACCCCTGGGAATGGGGGTTGGGAAGGGGGGGAGGGGGGTTACTAGAATAGCATAATCCCTTGGTGTTGCCAGAGAGTATCTCTAGCCCTTTTTAAGTTAGTAGCCTTAAGGCTACTGACGTACTGACCCTCATCCCTGCTCATCCAAACTCTCAGAACTGATGCTCATGTGATGCTTAGTACTTGACTTTCAGTTATGCAGACAGAGTGTGCTTCCCTTTCTCTTACAAAGAGTTTGTGCGTGCGCCACGGATTATTGCTTCCCAGCGCATGCAGGCGTCGACTGGGAAAGGATTCCCTTTGCGTATTCAGCCCGGTCAGAAACCTCTCACTGCAGGGTCCTTGTTCATCTTTGTCTTTTCTAGGCGTGAACCTGGGTCCTCTGCTCAAGATGTGCATTGCCATCAACCCCAGGTAAGAGGCAGTGGCGGGTCAGCTGCTGCATCCTTCTGCACTCTGTCAAACTCACAGGGATTTGCGGGCCACACCTGCAGTTTTTTACCAGGAGCATATACCTGCATTTTTAACCACGCTGTTTTAATTACATACTCATTTTTCCAAATTTTAGTAATTCTCTATGACCCTAGCAAGCTGTTCCTGGTATTCATTCGTCAGTATGGAATCCAGAATAAGATTCCAACTTTTGACCCTTGCCAACGTAAGCCGTCACCCCAAACCACAGTTTGCCTGCTGAGTTCTCAGAACTACCAGAACGGCTCTTCGCTTTCCCTAAAATAGCTCACCCACCCTAGAAAGGGCCTCAGCATCCATATCTTGTATATGGTCTGGTTCCTTGCTTGGGGACCCCCAAAGGCCTGGTAAGGACCCTGGACCCCTTCTGTAATAATGACTTGCTCTCACCTGCTCCTTTCCTTCCACTCAGCATCATTCCAACTGCTTTCATGGGCACAGCCGTGATCTTCAGTTGCTTCTCCCTGAGTGCCCTTTTTGCCAAGCGCCGTGCCTACTTGTATCTGGGAGGTAAGGATTCCAAACAAGCTGCTAGCTCCCTCCTGGACTGAGGAAAAGTTCTCTGCAGCATCTTGTTCCTTGCTTATTTTGCTTCTGTTTCCCTTTAGGCTTTCTGTTCTCTGGCCTCTTCCTGATGCTCTTTATGTCCCTGATCAATATGTTCGTGGGCTCCACCTGGCTTTTCACGGTAAGTAGCTGTGCCCTAACTGGAGCCTACACCCTCAGACTCTGTGTGTACTGGAAGACTCTGGTGCTTACTACTTGATTTCAATCTCTTGATTTGAGGGTCGGTAACAGAAGTACAAGAGCCCCGTGGCGCAGAGTGGGAAGCGGCAGTACTGCAGCCCAAGCTCTGCTCACGACCTGAGTTTGATCCTGGCGGAAGCCGGGTTCAGGTAGCCGGCTCAAGGTTGACTCAGCCTTCCATCCTTCCGAGATCGGTAAAATGAGTACCCAGTTTCCTGGGGGTAAGGCAGTGGCAAACCACCCCGTAGCAAAAGTCTGCCAAGAAAACGTCGTGATGCGACGTCCCCCCATGGGTGCTTGCGCAGGGGACTCCCTTTAACAGACGTGCAATTCAGTGGCTTTTTCCAGCATGGAATTTGAAGCCTGCCCCAGAATAGCATCTATTGTAATGACTGTTGGCAATGAGCCTCGCAGGCCTGCCGGAGCTTTGCACCAGGTAACTCAAATCATGAAGCTAAAGCGGGATTCTGTGAGCGGTATAAATTGCACAGTTTTGCACAATTCGCAGAATTCTGCTAGTCATAAGGAGACACGAGTAGTGCACAGTGCTGACGCCCCATCCTCTAATCATTGCAAATATTGCTCTGTTTTGAAATTGCTACAAGCGTTCAGGCATATATTTGCAGCCACAAGGAGTAAAAATTTGCCTCATTCTAAATAAGTGTGCAGAAATTCAGTGCGTATCCTACAAGATTTCTTTATTCCTCCAAAATTATGGCCAGTCCGTTCCTGGAGACCAAGGAACTGAGGGATAAGCAAAAAGACTTCTAGGGGTTAGAAATGGCTGGTGATAGCAGTTGTAGATGACTACTGTTGGCTAACGCCCCTTTATCACCTTCCTCCAGGCTAACCTCTACATTGGACTCATGGTCATGTGTGGCTTCGTGCTGTTTGACACTCAGCTCATCGTTGAGAAGGCTGAGAGGGGAGACCAGGACTACATTTGGTGAGTTCAGGGCCTGTGGAATAGTGGCAGTTGTGTGCCCAGGCCAGGGCTTTGTACAGGGGCAACAAAGTGGATAGAGAAGAACGGAGTTCTGGAATGTGAGGTGACAATAGTTTAAAGGGAGTGGAGACATGTAGGAGGGTAGCTTTTTTTATACAGAGCCTGTATAAAAAAAAAAAAGCTGAAGAGCCTTTGCTGTCAGTTGCTAGAGATGACCAAAAAAGAATGGCTTGAATTGCTGGAAAGGAGAAGCAAAATAGTTCCCACCTAAGTGAGTTAAATCAGTGGATCAAAATCTCAGGTGTAGACGTGTGGCAGGGGTGCAGTGTGTCTAGCACTTGAAGCAAGCGGCTTCCGTGAGGGAGGATGAGGCCCTCGTTTGGCAGGCCTCCCTTTGTGAGCCTTTTGGGGTTGCCGTGTACTGTGTGATGCCCATCCTGCCCCCCTTCCTCCCCTTCCAGGCACTGCGTGGATCTCTTCCTGGATTTCATCAGCATCTTCCGAGAGCTCATGACCATCTTGGGCATGAATGAGGTGAGTTTGCCCTACCAGCTGTGGCTATGTGGAGTGAATTTTGCCCCGTTGGCTCTGAAACAAGGAGTTATCATGAAACGTTGGACTGATTAACAGATATCCTGATGTGATGTCCTGTTCTGTTAGCCAAGGAGCAGAAAGCCAAGTAATTTGACCTACATGGGCAGTTGGCCACATCTTGCACAGAACCTACTAAATTCTCTTCAATGGATCATGCCTCTAGAATGCATGGATTCACTGATACGTGCTTATGGATGGGATCTGTAAGCACCCATTAGAGAATCCAAGCTACTCCTGAAAAGCACTAGTAATGAGTGGTGAATATAGAAGACATTATATTGTTCTGAAAGGGTCAGAAATCACTAAGTATCTAGAACAGGGTTGTGGAAAATAAGAGGCAGCTTTAGGCAACCAAGTAAGGAAAGTTCAATCAAATTTTACAGCCAGTGTGGTGTGATAGTTAGAATATCAGATTTAGGACCAGGTTCAATCCCGTGGAAGCCATTAAAAGGTGATAGATCCAGAGGAGTTAGCCGTGTTAGTCTGCAGTAGCAAAATAGCAAAGAGTCCAGTAGCACCTTTAAGACTAACCAACTTTATTATAGCATAAGCTTTTAGGAGCCACAGCTCTCTTCATCAGATGCATCGTCCTCTGACGACGAGAGCTGTGGCTCTCAAAAGCTTATGCTACAATAAAGTTGGTTAGTCTTAAAGGTGCCACTGGACTCTTTGCTATTAAAAGGTGAGGCAGTGATTTGGGGCCACTTGTTTTTCTCAGCCTACCACACTTAACAGACGTGTTGAGAGGATAAACGGAAGGGCATGCAGCTTCAAGCTGTTCTGAAGAAGGGCAGGGGGAAAATGTGATGGGTAGATAATGAGGACCGCAGTGTGGTGTGAGTCGGCTTATCCACGTCGTAGCTGGTTTCTTCATCACAGAAAAGCCATTCAAGTCAGCCCAAAGACGGTCTTCCTCAAGAAAATTACACTTGTGGCTTGTGGTTTAACTGTTTCTTGAGCCTAGAATGATTGTGCCAAAGACGAGGAGGGCGATGAGAACTCCCGGGCCAGAACCAACAAGTGCCAGTCCATCTAGACATGCTCCCCCTCGTAAAAGATTTGCTAGCCAGCAGCTTGCCTCCTTCAGATAAAGCTGCCCCTCCAGGTAGGGGCCAGATGTCGAGAGTGGCCCTTTCTCACTCAGGATGAGTTCTGCTCTGCAGGCAGTTTCAGAGCTATTCTGCATCCAGAGGCTGAAGTACTGAAGAATTGTGTCTTCTCCTTTCAGAGCAACAAGAAGAAGAAAGAGAAGTGAAGGAACGGTGGATGCCTGTACGGAGCCCCCTTTTCTCCCCTGACCCCTTGCCTCTTTCTTGCTTCCATTCAACCTGACCTGTATTAAAGGTGCCCTCATTGTTTGGTGTGAATGAGATCTGTGACACTTTCATACTTAGTGGAAACTGGATTTTTTTTCTTGTTTTTTTTCCCGAGCTTTTTTTTTTCTTAAAAAAAAAACTTAACTGGCTGACCCTGATGCTGGAGTCTGGCTTTGCCCCTCTGCTGTACCAACACGTATACTGTTCAGGGACTCTCATTCATGCCCAGCCTATTAGCAGTGATCCTGCTGCTTTAAGTGGCATCGGATAGCTTAGACCTCTCCCTTCCTCTTCCCCACCTAATACAATGAGAGCGGGAGGAGAGGGGACAAATCAGACCTTGCTGCAACCAGGAAAGTTTCTTCTACCACTAAAATTGCTTGCCTGAGAACAACTCAAACTGGTTTGCATGGCTCTTCAAGAAGACTGGCGTCGCTCGAGCAGCTTCCCTGCAAGGCTATGCAGGACGGGAGGTAAAGCCATAGCTTCCGATCATGAAGAGCTCCCTTGGCGGTCCATCATAGCTGGGAGGTAGTGCTTATTTAACCCTCCCTTGTTTTGCATAGTTCTGCTGCTGGGTAGCAAAAAACCCTGTTGTGCAATTGAGACATTTTGGGCTGGGCCGTCAAATGCATTTTGACTGAATTCTATCTCGAGTGTTCCTAACCTTCGAATCCGAGCACTTTGATTTGATCTGCTGTCGGAGGCTCTTGGACTGAAGCGCAGTAGAGTTCAGGGGACAGCAGTCGAGGTCAGTGAAGCTCGCTGCAAGTGTGAGATCTGGCTTTTGTAGCAGTGTCAGTCTAACTGCCGTTCGCATTTGGGAGCACAGCCCTGGCCGTGGACATAAAGGTAGAAGGCAGTTGACCACTGTATAGCGCATCCTGCGTACTAAGCTAGGGCCTGTGCCCTCGGCTTTCATACAGCTCCATGTACAAGCCCATTAAGCAATCTTTCGAAAGCTTTCTCAGCGGGAAGGCAGATAATGTTTCTTTTGCCCCTGGCAACTGAAGCCAGACTCTTAATTCTGCTTGCCTGGGATAATGGAGTTTTTTTTCCTCTTTCCCTTCTCCCTCTCCCTTTCCCCTGGACCAGTGCCAAGAATTAAATTCTTCAAGAAATCTACTTTATAGTGACCTTGTCTAACAGGTTTTAATATAGTAAAGACTAAACTCTGTCGTTATTGGATTTCCAGTTCTGGCTGCATTCTTTACTCATACTGTGAAGAGACAGGGTTTTAAAAGAAAAAGGTGTTTGATTCAGAAATATATCTACATTGTCTTACTTTGTACAAAAAATTACAATAAAAATCCTTAAACTTTAACCTTTACCTTCTACTTCTGTTTTAACCAAAGCTGTTGCCAAAACTCGCTTTCATTGGCTCAGGATCTGTCAGAGTGATGTCCCTACTTTCTGTTCTCAGAAAACCCCTTTCCAAATTGACCTTTCTGCTGTGCGGTTGCTGTGCTGCGCCTGTTCTAGGTTAGGGCATGCGCTGGAGTGTGCAGTTGGTTCACGTCAGAACTTGTATGGAAACTCCACACAACTGAGGACCACCAGGAGTGTAAAGCCTTTCAAAGAAGCTGCTCGCTCTTTTCAGGGAACTCCAGGACACTCTAAATACAAACCCCCCAAGTTTAAGAAATGGCTCTTGGCAACCGGAGGTGCAAAACGAGGGGCAGGGAAGAGGCTGCCACAATTGCCCTATTTAAGGAGAAGAAAGCAGAGACACGGCTTGTGGAAGTGACCAGGCAATGATGAGACAGAAGATAGGACAAGACCCCCATTCCTTGGCCTGGCCTGTTACGGCCCTTGCTGGTGTTGGGCATTCGACCGTGCTGTGTTCTAAGTATGTGGAGAGAAATGCAGGGGTCTCTGTTGATGCAAACAAAACCAAAATCCATCTCTCTCGCTAGGACCAAAGTTATCACCAAAGTGTGAGCTTTTGAGTTCTCCACAGCTGTTCATTGCACTTGATGTTAAACATTCTTTTTTTTGACTACCTAGGAAAAAAGGGCAACCTCCACTTAAAATAAGAGATGGATTGGATCATTGATTTTTAAAATATTTTCATTCCCACCCTGCTTCTCGATCCTGAAAGTTCCCTAAGCTGCCTTATACTGAATAATTAAAAAACGATTGTGGGATGCTTCCACCTCTTCTTAAAATATATTTGCTTTCCATAGCCAGCTTGCATTAACTGTTCTCATTCCTAGTCTCACTCTGCTAACTGCTCGGCCAATTGGTAGGCTCTGTACTCCACTGCACTCTGGCACTATTGCTTTCTCTAGGACCAGATGAAACTTGTAGGTCATTTAAAAGGCCTAGAGAGGGAAAGTGTGGCAGATACTACATTAATGCATATTAATACAAAACTAGTGTGCTACAAAGAACCAGTGAGAGCCAAATTGGGTGAGAATATTAAATGTTAAGGCAAGAAAACCCTCTTAAGCAGAGTTTAGTCCCTGGTCAAGTTCCTCTAGTTTGAGTTCTGCTCTTCCCATGTTTTGACCTTAATTCTGTGGTCATGAGAGATACAGAAGGTTCCTGAAGGCTGTTCTTGACCACTTGAAGCGTTACACTTACTGGCCTGTTTTTCTACGTACATGCCAAGGTGTTAGTAGAGCCGAGTTCATCCTCAAACCAAATAGCTGGCTTTCCTTTTGTCCCTAGAGCCATAGTTGAATGGGTTGCAAAGCTTGTTTGTTATGAGAGAGAGGAGTTGGTTGTCATCAGGGCTTTTTTTCAGCTGGAACGCGGTGGAACGGAGTTCCGGCACCTCTTGAAAATGGTCACATGGCTGGTGGCCCCGCCCCCTGATCTCCAGACAGAGGGGAGTTGAGATTGCCCTCCGCGCCAGCTGGCACGGAGGGCAATCTCAAGTCCCCTCTGTCTGGAGATCAGGGGGCGGGGCCACCAGCCATGTGACCATTTTCTCCAAGGGCAACCCACTGAGTTCCACCACCTCATTTCCCAGAAGAAAAAGGCATTAAGGAGATCTTACAGGCTACATGATGGGAAAAAATCCTGGCTCTTCCCCCCTTTCAACAGACGTGAAGCGCACCTGTTTTGCATTTTCCAGTCTCTGACAGATCTGGCCTTGAGTGGGGCTATTAAAACATCATTTGCCACTGCGACCCATACAGGCTTCAAGAAAGCTTGCTTAATTTGTTGAAAAACTGAATTAAAAATTTTTAAAGTTGCCAGTGCAACAGCTGCAACATAGCCGTTGTACATTCTTCATGCTTTTTAAACAAGCCAAGAAGCTTCTACAAATAAGTTGGTCCTGTCCTACCATTGGGTGAAAAGACATATAAGCCTCTGGTGTATTCCATATCCCAACCGATGCAACTGTAAAGGCCCAAATGCGTACTGCTAGAAGCAGCATAAAGAGAGCAATACCTCAAAGTACTTACAAGTGTACAGCTGATTCCAACAGGAGGAGCTCCTTATGGTATCCTAGGCCATTTTTGCTTTTAAAGACCAAATCAACAACCACTTAAATTAGACACAGAATTAAACTATGGTAGTAAAACCAGAGCGATACGTTGTAAGAGCTAGTGGTGGTTTCAAGCTGCTGTATTTTAAGTCCTTTTCCAAAAACAGCTCCATTGTGGAATACAGTGCAGGGCAACTGAGCAGGACTTCACCACCGGGGCAAGCTCCTTTCTAGAAAGCCAAGGGCACAGTTGGTTGCCAGCAATTAGGGAGAGAGAAAAAGCACTTCTGCTTCCTGTCGCCGCTTGAACATCCAGTTGCAGCAGCAAACACACTCCAAAATTATGAATCTTGTTTATTCAGGGGCACGCTAAACACTTCCTCCATGCCTGGTTACATGCTCAGCTAGCAGTCTTGTATGGGTTCAGCTGTTGATAGAAACTCATTCGGTCATTACTGATTCCTCAAGCACAAATGGAGTATGGACTGCTTCTTTAGCTCTTGAGGGAAAGGTCTGATAGAATCATGCTTCATCGGCATACTGACCTCAACACTAAAGATTTCATGGGGCCACAGGCTGGGGGCGGCCGTTTCCTCACACAACTTGCTCCTCCCTCCGATGGACTGAAGCCACTACCAAACTCTTCCTGCCAACGGGCTCAGGATACCACTGCGTAGCATTTGGCTTGTCATGATAAATCTTGAGCAAGTATGGTTTATGCCAGTGGTCCGCTAATCTAGATGTGACTACCTCTGGGGCCCTTGCTCTCTTTTGACAGCAAAAAGCTTACCTTGCTCGGATCCCTTGTCTGCATGTGTGTGCGTGCACATGCGTGCACATGCGCCCACTCTTGCATGTATGAGTGCAGTTAACTGGTAAGGGTCTTGCGCTCTGTGCTTGGGAATGCATCGGCATCTGTTCATTCCCAGCTGCTACTGAGCATTAGACGTCCCTCAGCACCACTTGTTTCCTAGCCTCCCTTTACCGGGGCTTAGTACAGCCATCCCCGATAGTGGTGTAAAGACAGGCTGATTTACAAAGCAGGAGATAAATGAAAAATTTCATCCTGGTGATTCTAATTTCTGTGTAAGGGGGGGGGGTAGAGGGGACACCTGCACAGCTTGTTCAGAGCTAAGACTTTAGCATTAAGAGGTAACCGTAGCGTAAGAGCCTGCAGGACCCCGTTCGTGAACATTCGTAACCCACATTTTTTGCTTCGCTTTCCTCACTTAATCCTATTGCTTTAAAAGTCTCCTCTGAAGAGACTGGCTTGGCTCAGTTGTGTACGCTGCAGTCACCAAAGTGCTCGCTGGGATGGTGATGCAATGCCCGGGCAATGAAGCGTGCGGCCGTTCCCACTTGGAACCACTGGGTGGGGCGGCAGTAGGGTTGTTACTGCTGGGGAAAGAGCCGTTTACTGTATACACCTGAAAGGAAAGCGCTGCATATAAGAAATTCTTCCCCCTACAAAAAAAATTATACATAAAAGGATTTTTATTACTGTACATAATTGTAACTTTTTCCATGTGAGAAGTAAACCTGGTCTTCCTTTCAGCAAAATGTAGCTCTTTTTATTAAGGCTTGAGAGGCTGCTACCAGGGACCTCTCTGAGCCCTCTCACCCTTAGAGGCAAGAGTTTTGTTTCAGGAAGGGATTTTCGGCATCCACCTCAATAACAGCTCAGCTGAACTGCAAAGGTGGGAAGGGGCCTGGTTTATGGTTCCTCAGTCATGGCCACAGGGCTTTTTTTCTGGGAAAAGAGGTGGTGGAACTCAGTGGGTTGCCCTTGGAGAAAATGGTCACATGGCTGGTGGCCCCGCCCCCTGATCTCCAGACAGAGGGGAGTTTAGATTGCCCTCCGTGCCGCTGAGCAGCACGGAGGGCAATCTCAACTCCCCTCTGGAGATCAGGGGGCGGGGCCACCAGCCATGTGACCATTTCCAAGAGGTTCTGGAACTCCGTTCCACCACGTTCCCACTGAAAAAAAGCCCTGGCCATAGTACTTAGAGAAGGCAAGGGTATGTTTGTGTGTGTTATGTGCCATCAAGTCACCGCAAGGGTATACGGCGTCCCAATATAATTCCAGGAACCAAATTCTATTGGTGAGACCTTCCCCTGCTGCTACCTCATCCTAACATCTGTGTCTCCTCACAGGCTGAAAAACACGATTGTGAATGTTTGCTTTCCAATTGGGCGGCTCCCCCTCCCCATTTCCTAATTCAGTGATTCCCAAACAGGAGCTGATGTGTGCCTTCAAAAACTAAGCCATCTGGTGGCATGAATCCATCTGTTGGTGCTACATTAGAGCGGAGAAAACCCCATTCGGACAGCTGCTTCGCCCAAGGGAGTTCTTGAACCAGCCAAACAAAGGTGTGCCACACGCCAGGCCCTAAACAACACATATTCAATCCAGCCAGGCACTCTGTTCCCCCCACCCTTTATTTTCTGGGAGATCAAAGACAACAAACAGCCTCATTTCACAATAACTTATATAAATAAGAAGAGCAAAGGACATCTTAATTTTATAAAAAAAAATTAAAAAGGACAATAAAGAAGGTCTCAAAGGGCGAAAGGCCTGTACACAGCAAAAATAGCACCATTAGGGGAAACCAACGAGGTTCCCACAAACAGGGAAAGGACAGAAGAGGCAGTATGACTGTGCAGAAAGTAAACGGGAACATTAACTTAACGTTGGGGGGGGGGGAATTACATGGAAAGAGTGGAGGACCCAACTAACCATTCTGGGCCCATGGTAGCTTTAGGACCCAGGGAGACATGATTCTGGTGGAGAAGCACCCCGGCTTGTCGGTTGGGCTGGGAAGGAAGAACCGTTCCCTCGAGCTGGAAGCCTAACGCCCCGCAAACCAGGAGGCTGCAGCTGTGGGAGAAGGTGGGGTGGAGACAGCATCCTTCCAAACACCTCTCCTCCCCGTTCCCTGGCGCCTTCCACGGCTCTCGGCTGCAAGAGGTGGATTGAAGTCCCCCCCGCCCCCCACTCCTCATCCATCCCCCTTGGGAGGGAAATCCTGAATCTGGCAAAGCCCCGTGTCAAGAAGCAGAGAGGCTTAAGTAATACGCTTAGGCAAGAGTTTGCACCACCAATGAGGTAAGAGCGAGGGAGCTTTTGCAGCGGCGGATCCAGGCTGTTCTTCCCAAGTGTTGCTCCTGCTCCCAGTTCGCAAGAGAGACGTCAGCGCCAGAATACTCCGCTGGTGGAAGCTGCGAGGGGATGTTCAATCCCTGCAATGGCTTATGCTTCAGTGGAGAGTTGCCCAGCTCTCCCCACCGTCAATTTACGTCTCCAATGAGGTGGCTGAGAGATTGGCACGGCCAGGCAGACCCCACCCCTGCCTTGGGGCTTCAGGGACTACTGACTATGAGAGAGGGCTATGCAGGAACCAGACCTACCAAAAAGGAACCCCAAATCCCCTGGGGTACACAAATACGAAACTTTATGAATTTTAGATTTTTAAATATTTATATACACAATCAAGTGCAAAGTGCTCAATATAAAACTAATCTACTAATACCAAATATATTGCCAAGCTCCAGTAATTCCTATTCACACATATACAAATATACACTTAACATCATAGACCACCAGTAAATATTCATAAATAGCAATAAATAGCCAATTCATCATTCCATAAATATCATAATAAATATAAGTATCATCAGCAGTTGTTAAAACTAGACTATCCACTGGACCCAGAATTTGTGGGTCAATGAAAGTGACTGTGGGTCGTTCGGACTGTTGGTCGTTCCGGCAGGATGCTAGCTGGTTCCTGTTTCGTTCACACTTTCTCACGGGATAATTTAAACCATGAAGTGGTCATTCATGCAGTTTCAACGGCTCCCGCATCCATTTCACAAGGCATTTCCTGACCCACAGTCAGTTTCATTGACCCACAAATTCTGGGTCTAGTGGATACCACCTTCTAACATTCGTGGTCCTGGAGAAAGGATTTCTTCTTCTTCTGAATTTCCTGTAAGGTGACAAGGTTTACAATCTTTTGGGAGAGTGCTAAGCGTCTACCAGGACTTAAATGAGAGCTTGGACATCTTTTTCGTTGAACAACAGAGACTTTTAACAACGGCTGATAATATTTATATTTATTATGATATTTATGGATGTTGAATTGACTATTGCTATTTATGAATATTTACTCGGTCTATGATGTTAAGTGTATATTTATATACGTGTGAATAGGAATTACTGGAGCTTGGCAGCATATTTGGCATCAGTAGATTAGTTTTATATTGAGCACTTTGCACTTTATTGTGTATATAAATATTTAAAAATTTAAAAATCTAAAATTCATAAGGTTTCCTATTTGTGTACCTGGGAGATTTTGGTGCTTCAGGGAGCTGTACAGGATCTGAAGCTAAGCAGGTCCAATTCAGCTCGGTCGGAGCAAACCCCCGGGGCCAGCTCCTGTCCCACCCACTCCCATCTCCTCTGACCTTCACCTCTTCTCTCGACAAAGTCTCCAGGTGCCCTGGTTGATCCAATCCCCTGCTTGGGGCCAGGCAGGAGTGCTGGGTGTGGAAGACGCATTGTATTCTGGTGCAGGGCCAAGGTTTGGTTTGGGAGACTCGAGCAGGATCCTCTGCAGGGAGAGCGGGGCCTTTTGAAGCACCAAGCAGGAGCAGGCGGCGCCGCCAGCCAGTGCCCCAAACTGGGCCCATTCCCAGCCGTGATCAGCCCTGGCTGCCGCACGAGGACAAGCTGTCATATAGAGAGTCACTGAGGGACTCAGAGTTCTCTAGGCCCGGCTGGCCTTCTGGACCCATCTCTCTGGAATGGGCCTCTGTGCTGCCCTCTTCGCCCACATCGGAAGCGCTGGGAGTGCGGCTGCTGCTGGTGCTGAAGGCCGGCGAAGCCTGAGGCCCATCCGATGAGGCTCGTCTCCTCTCGACCACACTGCCAGCTGAACCCTGCAGAGGCACACAAGCAAGGAGGCATGGCAGCTTAGTGGTGTGGCCCAAAGCCGTTCAGCGAGGCCATGTGCCAGAGACATGGAAAACTCCATCAGAACGGGCTGCTCCTCGGCACCAGTTCTGCTCAGCAACTCTGAAGAAAAAGGCCCCCTCGCGTGCAACCAGTTCCCCTCAAACTGGCTGCAGTCTGGCTTCAGTCAATGTGTTCTACTCATCAGCGTTTTGGGATGGAGTTTGGGGACAGACAAAAACCAGAGGGCCACAGACCATGAATTTATGGTTTAATAGCCGACAAGGCTTTTTACGCCAAACCAATGTCTATATTCAAACAGGACTTGGGCAGGGGGCAGAGCAGAGAAATTACACATATGCAAAGCAGATTTTCAACCACTGAACCACAGTCTCCCTCAGCAAAGAGCCTCCCTCCTTTGCATACATGTTTGTAGCGGAAAAATTACTTGGCCTTTAATAGAAAACTAGGGTGCTCCATGTATCTTCTCACACTGAGCACTGGAGATCTCAAAAGGTAGTCACAGCAAATGATCTCTGAGGGACACAGACCAAAGGTATTTTATCTCGATCCTGAACATCTCCCTCAGTAAGTCTATGAACCTCAATGTGAAACTGGAGCCCACTTCCAGAGCACAGTTTCAAATGCAAGCCTCGCTGTGGACCCACCCATGCACCGTTCGTTCCATTCCTGCAAATGCACAGCTGCATGATGTTACAAGCATAACTTGAGGATCAAACCAGATGAGATTCTGGATGCCCTCGTACGGCACTCAGAGCTGTGTTTATTTTTTAAAATAAGCTGGCATACAGAGCCCCTGATTTGGACTGGCAGCAGAGGAGGAAAGGGGGCTTAAGCTCCCCCCCCCCCCGCCATGCTCTTTTCCCAACCCCAAACTACCCACTCAGTGGCTCCTTTAAAGAAACTCCATGCAGAGAACTCCTCTGAGTATCTCCTCTGGTCCGGCCCGAATGCAGCCTTTTCAAGCAAACTACAGTTTCCATCCCATTCTCAAATGCGATTGCTAACAGAACCCGCAGCTGTTCAGCGAGGCTCACCACCACCTGCCCACAGGAGTTCTGCCACAATTCACTGCTGGTGCTAGCAGAACTTTGCTGCACAAGCCCTCTGGGCACCGAGGCCCAGCAGAGGCCCAGCAGAACACGCCCCCCCTCCCCCCGCTGCAGAAGCAACAACATGGGCAAGGCCCAGGATACAGCCCCGATCTGGACGTGTCCCACCCACCCCCTTCTTACCATGGCAGACCCGTGAAGCCCCTCCACCCTGTGAGAGGAGCAGAGAAATGGGTCCGTGCCAGCAGACGCTTTGGCATTGGGGAAAGTCCAGTTCTTGCTGTGCTGGGTGTGGTGGGGCTTGCTGGGAGCACCACAGAGATCTGTGTGAAGAAAACAGCAGTGGCAGGATTCAGTCTGATGGGCATGGCAGGAAGGTGGGCAGGGCAGGGCGTCTGCAAGAGGCATCACCACCTTCCGCCTCCCTCCTCCCCAGCTACACACACAGCAGCAGAAGTCCAGGAGGCTCATCTGATGACAAATTGGCTTGCTTTTCAGATACACAGCTTCAGAATGAGGCTCCTAACTCATTATTCTGCCCACCCTCCAATAAAAAAAAGATTGCCCAACAGAACAAGATACACATAAATGAACGTTTGAGGAGATCAACTTTTTGTATTTACCCAGCGGGACTCCTTCGGGGCAGCCCCTGTGATCGCGATGCCCAGAGGATGGCTCAGCACTGGTCAAGACCCCGTGGAAAGCTGGCATGCTTTGGTGCTTGCTGGGCCCCAGCAGATCCTCTGCACTGGGAACTTCCCTCTCCAGCGTCCGGGCTTTGCGGGGCACCCTGGTGACCGGAGGCGGGCCCCGAACCGGGAAAGGGCCAGTTGGCTGAGGGTCGAGCCGGGGTCTCAACTTAGGCACACTCTTACTGGGCATCCCGCTACAGTAATCGGGGGGTGGGAAAGTGCCGATGCCGCTGTCCAGGGTCCGCGTCAAGGAGCTACACACTGTGGACACAAGGAGGGGCAATGATGAGGACAGGCATCCAGGAGAGAGACACCCACACAACTAACAAAGCAGACACACGAGACGGCTCCTCCAGATACCTGAGCCCTCAGCACCCTTCGTCCAAGGGAAAGGAAAAGAAATGCAGCCCCCGGACCGTCCCCATCTTCACTTCCTTGAGCTGCAAACCTAACCCTGACCAACAGCCCCCTCCCCACACCCACTTAATGGAGCTTCGAATAAAATCCAGGAGCCCCGACTTCCAATCCCCCTTAACAACAAGTCAAGCTCATTTAATGAAGCCTCCAGTGCGCCCTCTCTCCTCAACAGGCATTGAATATTTAATCCCACACTTCTTCATAAATCTAAAGTCCAGCAGATAGCCAAGTTACACATTGCACATTCCCATAATGCACAACTCAATTAAACAACCATTCCTTAAGGATAAAACTAATCCTCTTCCGAAGCAGCTGGCTCTCAAGGAAAGGGCAGGCCTCCGACGCCACCCTCAGGGGTTCCAGCTCAGCACGGAGCTGTTCGCGTTTCCAGCCTAGGAGCACCCAGTGCTCCGGCGCTGTTCTTTTCAGTGGGCTGATGATGTGCCATCTGCCCAAGCTCGCAATGAATTACGAGGATATTCTTATCAGGGTTCCTCTGAAGCTGAGCCTCACAGTCCAAACACACGAGATGAAACACCTAGATTCAACTCGTGTTCTCTTACCTAAAGGTTTGTCGGGAAGTGTAGGCATCCTTGCAGCTTAAAGTTTAGCATTTACAGAGCAGCAGGGAGAAGTGCAGGTGTCCTTGCAGCTTAAAGTTTAGCATTTACAGAGCAGCAGGGAGAAGTGCAGGTGTCCTTGCAGCTTAAAGTTCAACATTTACAGAGCAGCAGAGAGGGATGTGCGGGGGTCCTTGCAGCTTAAAGTCTCCCAGTGCAGCCAGGCATCGCTCTGCAGGGCCAGGCAGGGTGAGGGGAAGGGAAAATACTGTGATGCACCTTGAGAGTGGGAGGAAAGGCGCCCCACGCCTGCACTTCCCTCCCTGCTGCTCTGTAAATGCTAAACTTTAAGCTGCAAAGACACCTGCACTGTAAATGCTAAACTTTAAGCTGCAAGGACGCCTGCACTGTAAATGCTAAACTTTAAGCTGCAAGGACGCCTACACTTCCCGGCAAACCTTTAGGTAAGAGAACACAAGTTGAATCTAGGTATTTTGTCTCATGTGTTTTGAGTCTCAATGGTTGGGGTAGAAGCAAAGTTAACAACAATGCTGCACAAACGGGAGAAAAATAAAGCAGCGGTTCTTCCCGGGTTTTTAACAAGTACCTTTCAGGCACGCATGATTCTCATTCTGACTGGGACTATGCAAGGAGGGGTGAGATGGCTTAATCCTTCCACCTTTGCATGGTTTCACCTTCCAACCCCGCATCAAAATATACCTCATTAGCCTTGGAAGCGGAGAAGTAGGATAGGCAAAAGACAGGGCCTGATTCCACCCCCCCCCCAGCAATGTGAGCGCAGGAGTAGTTTCCACTGGCAAAACTGGAAGCATCAGGCCCTCTCTGCAGAAACGTCTCCTTACACTGCCCAGCTCTAAAATGGGGGCGGGGGGGCTCAGAGAGCCTCAATTTAAATTTTAATGATCTGCATTTTGTCTAAAATGGGAGGTCCAGTTAAAATGATTTGCCCACAAAGGCTCACAGACCCTCCCAGATTCCAAAATGCCTTGGGGGATTTCAGAATTCCAGACACAGGCTCCATGGAAGTTGCTGTAGGAGCGTGGAACGCAAAGCTCCTTGGAGCTATTGACATCATTGCTCCTTGTCGACCCCTCCGGCCCTTGGGCCAGAAGACAGCACCATGGTTTACCACGGAGCTGGCTGACCTGAAGAGGGCCAGAAGACGTCTAGAAAGACACCGGCAAAATACTCGCATGGAAGCTGATAGAGCTTGCTACAGAACACATTGGAGGATCTATGAAGCGGAAATTAAAGCAGCAAAGAAACGCTATTTCTCGGCAACCGTTGCATCGGCTAGTTCACGACCGTCCCAATTGTTCAGGATATCCAGGTACCTTCTAACCTCTAAATATTAACAATTAGCTGCGAGGCCTTTGCTAAGTTTCTCGCTGATAAATTAGAACGAATATGCTCTAATCTAGATGCTAGCTGCAATGCAAACGAGATACAAGAAATGCTTAATACACCGTCTGGCTTACATTTGGACTGCTTTGAACCAATTACAATGACAGACCTTAACAGGATCCTGGCATCTATGAAAGCCACTACTTGTGTGCTCAATCTTTTCCCATTTTGGCTGTTAAAATCAAGTAAAAATCACATAAGTGAACCACTAAGGTCTATTGTAAATCAATCGCTAGCTCAGGGCACCTTCCCCCAGCCACTAAAACAGGCAGTTATCCATCCACTAATTAAAAAACATTCCTAGACAAAAATGATGTGGCCAATTATCACCCAGTCTCAAATCTGCTCTTTCTGGGCAAAGAGAACAGTAGTAGCCACACTTCCTTGGATAACTCTACTGCTCTGGACCCTTTCCAGTCTGAATTCAAATCAGGGCATGGGACAGAGACCGCACTAGTAGCGTCAGTAGATAATCTCCGTCTGAATATAGACAAAGGTCATGCCCTCTTTATCGATCCTCCTGGATCTATCTGCAACCTTTGACACAGCAGACCATGTCATCCTGTTGAGGCGTTTAGAAACAGAAGTGGGCATCAAAGGAAGTGTCCTGGATTAGTTTAAATTGTTTCTCGGCACAATCATTTAAATCGGGGTTCTGCAGGGCGCAATCTTATCTCCCATGTTATTCAACCTCTACGTAAAGCCTTTAGGAGAACTCATTCGCAGCTATGGAGTTGGATGTCATCAATATTGCAGGTGACACCCAACTCTATATCTCGCTATCCGGGTCCCCACAGGATGCAGTGGAAATCTTAGATCGCTGCCTGACAGCCACGGTGAAATGGCTAAAAAATAACAAACTGAAATTGAACCCAGACAAGACAGAAGTGATGCTTGTTGGGAAGGCAGAGATCTTGAAGGACATTGCACTCCCCACTTTGGATGGGGTTCGTCTGACCTAGGGGTTATACTGGATCCAGCACTACTACTAGAAAAACAAGTCAAGGCGGCCACAAAAAATGCTTCCTACAACCTCACTGTAGCCTGGAAGATGGCTTCTTACCTGGACATGGCTGACCTGGCCACCTGGATCCATGCTATGGTAACTTCAAAACTTGACTACTGACTTAAAGAATGGTCTACTAAGCGTCCCATCTAAGAACTAGGAGGCTCCAACTGGTGCAAAATGCCGCAGCTCGACTGTTATCAGGAGTGAGCAGGAGCATGAACATCACCCCCATTCTGCAGTCACTCCACTGGCTACCTATCAGTTACTGTGCTCAGTTCAAGGTACTGGTTATCACATACAAAGCACTTCATGGCCTTGGTCCAGCATACCTACGGGATCGCCTCCCTCCCTATGTTCCTCCACAGCAACTTGGCTAATCTGAACAGGGTCTCTGCAGGTGTCAGCCTGCACATGGGCGAAATCAACAGCAGCCTGTAGACAGGCTTTCTCGGTGGTGGCTCCTACCCTGTGGAACAGCCTGCCTAAGGAGGTCAGGAGAGCCCCCACTCTCCTGGCTTTCGGCAAACGATGCAAAACCGAATTATTCAAAAAGGCTTTTTACTCAGATAGGAGGGCTGTATTGTTGAGAGGGGATCCAAGATGTTTCACTAATGAGTTAGGGACCATAGATTTCACCACTATGTTGCTTTACATATTAACTGTTACTTTAAATACGTACTCCTATATACTACCTGTGCTTCATGCTGTCTAATGTCAGTCCTAGAATTATGTTCTGTTTCAGCACTTCTTCAATTCTGTATTGGATCCTTGCTAATGCTATGTCTTTGTAAACGTGTATTTATTTACCCTATGCATTGTTTATGGAAATGTCCTTGACACTGTATGGAAGTGTCCTTGATAACGATTGAACTAATCTCACACTATGTAATCCACCTTGAATCGCAATGAGAAAGGCGGACTATAAATGACATAAATAAATAATATAAATACATAAAATGACCGTAGACCCCTAAAAGCATGATGGCGTTTTTTTTGGTATGAACACAGCATTGGTTCCCTAGCAGGGTTGTCAACCTCCAGGTGATGGCGGGAGATATCCCAAAACTACAACAGATCAGGCTATAGAGATCAATTCCCACGGAGAAAAAATGTTTGCCTGGGAGGTGGACTCGATGACATTACACCCCTCCCCAAACCCCCAGGCTCCATTCCCAAAATCTCCAGGAATTTCCCAGCCCTATCCCCTAGTCTTAGCTGGTGATCCCAGTGCCCACTTCGGATAACTGTTAAGTTACACGTGGCCCTGAGCTACTCTAAACCCATCTTTACATCAAGTCAGGCTCTTCTGAGAAAAGTGACCCCCTTCTTACCACGTGTTGCTTCAGAGGCCTTCTTTCCCCCACCCGAATAAACATACCTGCAAAGTGCTGGGAGGTCACCGATTCAGCTAAGCTGTCATCAGAGGGCATCTCTTCTTGCAAAGTTGCATCCTGAACGTGCAAAGGAAAAGACAGGAAATGGATGAAAAACTGGCACATGTGGGATCCAGAGCGCCCCATCTGTGAAGAACACCAGGAATGGTGGACTGGCTCACCTTCGGAGGGGGCTCCGGGCAGGCATGGAGGTGCCCAATGATGCCGTTGCGTGGAGGTCGGACCAGCCGGGGGTCTTTGGTGTCATGCAAGCCCCTCTGCAGGCCGGGCAGCTCATTCTTCGGCTCCAGGTGACCTTCAAATGGTGTGTCTTTCCCATCCACCCTACAGCACAGCCAAGATGAACACCGTGAATCGCGTTCCTCCTCTCCCTGAATCTTGCCCTCAGCTCCAGCAGGTGAGAAATCCTATCCTCTGCTGCTAAGAGGCAGACCCCATCTAGACTTCACGTGGACAAAAGGGCTGAAAAGGCCCGGCTCCCTGCCAGGAATCCTCTCCCCCAAATACCCCACTGCTCTCCTCTGCTGCATGAAGGCCACTGACCCTCCTATGGATCTGCCACGCATGCCAAGATGCCCGTACGCTCCGACCTTCTCTGATTACTGTGGGCAGATCCCATTTTCTGTTCAACCTTTGCCCTGGTTTAGCCTTGTTAAAATCTCGTTCATCTGATCTGCTACAGTTTCTGTTCTTCCTGGTCTATTTCCCTCTTTACAGTCTCTAGAGCTTGACCTCTTGAGCAGGTGGGCAAACCTATCTATCAATAGATGTGTGCTAGAGATGTTTGCAGGAACTCTTAAGGCACCACACATTTGAGATCAAGACCATCTCAAGGTCCATCTAGCCCAGCATCCTGTCTCAGAGAGAGTAACTTACTGGCCCACAACAGGGCACAGAGGCCGAGGCCTTCCCCGATGTTGCCTCCTGGCGGTGGTATCCAAGTCTGCGGCCTCTGAAGGTGAAGGTGCCCTTTAGTCACCGCAACTGGTAGTCACTGATGGACCTCTCCATGGATCTAACTTCTTTCAAAGCCATCCTTGTGGCTACCACTACATCCTCTGGCCGTGAGTTTCACACCGTGCACAATTACCCCACCCGTCTCCTAACCTGCAGCTTGTCTCTTTCAGTTCTATCACCTACCTGTTGAGCAGCTGCTGCATGAAGTTCTCAGCAGTCACCTCCTGGTACATGAGGGTGAGCTGGCTGTGGCCAGCGTCGCACGTGTGCGGGCGGGGCTTGTCCAAGGCCAGCCCATTGATGTAAGCCTTCTCCTCTTCCAGGGCCTTGCGTAGGTCCTCCGCCTTCTCCATAAGCTTGGAAATGTTAAGGCTCTCCGCTTCCAGCCTACGAGAGACCAGCTTGCCCTCCTTGACTTTGGGGGGCTCCGGCCTCCGACTGAGGGCAGGCAGCTTGCTCTTCCGCAGGCCAAACCAGCTGGCTAGGCCGCTCGAGTTCTTCTGCTTTGCCTCAGCAGCTGCCGCCCCCCCTTTGTGCCGCCGCAGAACGTTTTCTTCGATACCCTTCATCACCTTTTCTTCGATGCTGGCTGGAAGTCCAGGCTTGGCCTTGGCAGAGTCCAGGCAAGGGGGGTTCTTGCGCCCCACACTGGTGGCAGGTGGTTTGGCCGGCGGCAGGCAGGCCTTGGGCTCCTGCACAGAAGCCTTGGTAGGAGATTTGGAAGGTAACTTAGTAGGGCTCCCATGAGGGCTCTTCACAGTCTTTGCTGGTGGGGGGGCCTTGGCCGAGTTCCTCGTGGCGGGCATCCCCAACTGACGGTTTTTGGAGCCATGGTGCTCAGGGTCACTCCCACGGGAGCCCACAGAGTGAGAAGAGTAGCACCGAGGCGCTGGTTCCCCACCGTGGCAAGGCTCTTGGTGCTTGAGGCTGCTGCTCCCTGTGCTCAGCCTGGGGTGGGCTTCAGCAAAGCCCTCCAAACGCTCACAGGGGCGGGTTGGGGCCCTCCCCTTCTCGACGTTTGCCTGCTCCTTTCCCTCAGCCACCTTCAGCCTCCCGAGCACAGTGAGTCGTTCCTTGAAGGGCATGTTGGCCACCTCAGGCACCCGCTTGCTGGGGCCGTTCACAACCTTCTTGGAGCCGTCCGTGTTTCGGCGAGCGAGAGGTGGAGAACTCCGCCCCTCCGCCCCTGGCTTCTCCCGTCCACTCGCAAACGGGCTGGGCTCCAGCAAACCCTCGCTGGGGGGCACTGTCCGGAGAGGGGCTGAGCGGCAGGTGGGCGGATGTGCCTCAGACGTATCCAGCTTGCCACCTCGTGGCGAGTGAGAATGAGGGCCCGCAGCACTGCTGAGGGACAGCTCTAAGATGTTCTCATACTCGTGGGGCTTGTGGTAGCCGAACGGATCTGGGGAGGTTGGCGTGACTTTGGGCGGCACAGGGACAAGGTGCCGACCAGCCTTGGGGGAGGGATGCCCCGCAGTGACACCGGGGTCAGTGGGGAAGGGATTCTCGGGGGAAACCTTGCGGCTGGGTGAGGGAGAGTGGTACACCTCGTATGTATTGCTACGACAGGGGATTTTGGAACTGCGAGTAAGCTGGGGACTGAGGCGCAGGGCAGCAGGGCTGGGCGGCGGCGGCATTTTCAGCAACTTGAGCACCTTGGAGGGGGAGGGGATGGGAGGGCCAGGCCACGCCTTGTCCTTGCCCTCTCCTGGGGCTAAGACACCAAGGCAGCTGGGCTCCCTGCAGGCGGAAGGGGACCCGAAGGCTTCCAGGCAGCTGACCGCCTGGATGTGCTTGTAGTTACCAACCTGGACCCCAGAGCCTTCCATCCTGCAGGGTCCATTGGGCTCCCCGTTAAGGAGGGCATTCTCTCCTGCCTCTCGAAGGACATGCTGCAGGTAAGTTTCCACGTCCCCCAAGTCCAACTTGTGTTCAGCTAGAGTGCTCAGCAGCACCTGGCCAGAGTGCCCTTTCTCTGGGGGATCCGATTCGCCAGCCTCATCTGAGGAGGAGGAAGAGCTGCCCTCTCCCTTGGACGGAGGTGGCCCAGGCACACTCGCTCCTTGGGCCAGCAGCAGACACGGCCAGGCTTCAGCAGCCACGTCTTCTGGGGAACCAGGCTGCCCAGGGTCTCTCCACGGTGCAGGAAGAGAAAGCAGGGGGTCCATTTCTTCCAGGGAACGGAGTACCTCCAGGATTTGGGCCTTCTTTCGCAGGAATGGGGACAGAGCCTCCAAGGCTTGGGAATTGGGCCCTGGGGTGCCGACACACTGCTCCACAGAGATTGCCTGAGAGAAAGAGATTGCAAAAGTGTACGATCTAGATTCCAATTCCCGTCTCTAAATTTCCTACATGAATGCTCTCTCTCTCTGTCCCAGAATCCACAGCAGTTAAGCAGGTATTCCCTCAGTACTGGGGTACTTCGTTCTTTTGTCACAATCCCTGCAACGTCCTAAGGACATGCAAGCTGTTGAAGTAGTACGGAGTTACCCTTCACAACCTTGTTTTGATTGCATTACCCACCACCACTCCAGTCCCAGTTCCGACATCACACAAGATCAAATCTTAGCCACATGCCTGCCTCCCGTGTTTAGTGCTAACCAAGACCAGATTCCCACGTTCTTCCCCCTTCTGCTCGCTAGCGGGAGCAACACTTTGCCCATTACACGAGTACTTCTGGGATGTTTCTGCATGCAGCTGAGTCTCTCTCTCTCCTGGATGTCCAGTCCTGCCCAAAAGCAGGCTCCCCACGTGCTCTTTTGGCTCCGGTTCTCTTGGAAACCTGGGCCATGTCCAAATTTCCCACGATTCAGTGGGACTGTGGGGTATTCAAGGCATCCATCTTGTCAAGCACCACAGCAACTGATGGCTTCGACCCTGTGCAACGGGGAAGCTGCTGGGAGCTGTGGAAGGAGCTCTACCCTGGCAGGCAGTCCACAGCAGGGGAGAGGAAAGGAAGGTTCACGAAACTCACCTCGCTCTGCAAAATGCAGCGACCCAAGGGAAGGGAGCCCTGGAGTTTATCGACCATGCCTGGCTGGGAACTGGACTTGGGATCCGATAGCAAAGCAGCAGGATGGGGAGGAAGCTGAAGGACAAAGAGAACCGCCATGAGCACGGAACGGTTACTCGAAATCAAAGCACACAGATGCACATAAGCTCACCTGTACCCACAGTGTAGTGTGGGAGCTGCTTCTTCATGCGGTGGTCCTATACCATTCAGGAAAGTATTGATCAGCCACACTGGCAGGATCAACAACACGGGATCTTCCTACCCAATCAGCACTCTGGGGAGGGTGCTGATCACCTGATCCACGTGGATTAGCATCTCGAACACACACAAAGCACATAAACTGCGTCTGACTATTTGTCCAGTGAGGACACTATTGCCTTCTCTGATGGAAAGCGACTCTCCAGGGTCTTGAGGTCTTTCACATCAATTATTACCTGACTAGCAGCAAAGCCCGTGCTGGGAAAAAAATACGAGCTCTAGAAAGGGGAGGGTAGGCAGGCGGGCATTCCCTCCTCCTCTATCACTGATCAGGCCATGCCCACCCCGTCCTGCCTTCATCCTGCTGGGATCAGTGATGGAGGAGGGAATGCCCGCCTGCCTACCCTCCTCTGCACCTGATTCTGGCTGGGTGAAAAAGGGACAGGCATGGCCTCCTACTCTGCGCCTGATTTCAGCTGGGTGAAGTGGGGAGGGGCATTGCTGCCTGCTCCGCACCAGATTCCAGCAGGTTGAATGGGGGGGTGGGCATTGCCTCCTGCTCCGCGCCAGATCCAGGCTGGGTGAAGGAGGGCGGGCAATGCCTCACGCTTTGCTCCTGAACCCGGCCGGGTGAAGGGGGTGGGCATTGTCACCTTCTCCTCGCCTGATCCCAGCCGGGCAAAGGGGGGTGGGCACTGACACCTGTTCCACACCTGATCCTGGCCGGGTGAAGTTAGAGGCAGGCATTACCTCAGGCTCTGTGCCTGATCCAGGCCAGGTGAAGGAAAACGGGCATTATCTCATGCTCTGCTCCTGATCCTGGCTGGGTGAAGGGCGACAAGCATTTCCTCCTGCTCTGCACCTGATCCAGGCCAGGTGAAGGGGGGGCGGGCATTGCCACCTTCTCCGCTCCTAATACCAGCTGGGTGAAGGTGGGGGGAGAGTATTGCCACCTGCTCTGCACTGATCCCAGCTAGGTGAAGGCAGGAGTGGGCATTGCCAATTACTACGCTCCTGATCCCACCTGGGTGACAGCGGGATGTGGGCATAGCCACCTACTCCTGATTTTGGCCGGATGAAGGGGAGAGCGGGCATTACCACCTGCTTTGCTCCTGATCCCAGCTGGGTGAAGGCAAGAGGGTGGGCATTGCCCCCTGCTCCGTGCCTGATCCCAGCTGGGTAAAGGATGGGCAGGCATTGCCACCTTCTCTGCTCCTGATCCCAGCTGGGTGAATGATTGATACAACCAGGGTGCCTCCACTCAAACACGAACTAACCAACTGCTATAGGAGACAAAAAGGAAATACAATTCCTCTAAGATATTTAGTAATTTTTATCAAAGAATTTTTGATTATATAAAGTGCAGACAGCGCTGAAGTGTATCAAACACATACAAAAGTTATATGAAAATTATTATAATCCAGTATCAATAGCATCCACGTACTATTACATCATTAAGTATCACAGAGTCATGACCATAACAGGTAATTCATAACCATAATAGGTAGGTAGTCCAACTGGTGCAGTAATCACATCACTTCTTTTTCAGGGTGCGGACCATTCTCCAAATGGGAGTAGAGCTGCAAGTCATCTTCCCAACAGCCTACGGGTCTTATGCCAGCCAATTTTCAATTCCCATTTCACCGGACAAGCTTCCCCACGGGCATAATATCACAAAGGGTCTCACCACACTCAATTAGTTAAAGAAATCCAGTCAAAGAAATTCGAAGAAATCCAGTCAAAGAAATTCAATGGAACATTGCTGTCAAATGTTCCGTTGAATTTCTTCAACTGGATTTCTTTAACTAATTGAGTGTGGTGAGACCATTTGTGATATTATGCCCGTGAGGAAGCTTGTCCGGTGAAACGGGAATTGATAATTGGCTGGCGTAAGACCCGTAGGCTGTTGGGAAGATGACTTGCAGCTCTACTGCCATTTGGAGAATGGTCCACACCCTGAAAAAGAAGTGATATGATTATTGCACCAGTTGGACAACCTACCCAGCTGGGTGAAGGCAGGGGATGGTCATTGCCACCTTCTCTGCTCCTGATGCCAGCTGGGTGAAGGCGGGGGATGGGCATTGCCACCTGCTCCGCTCTGGGTCCCAGCTGTGTGATAGTGGGGGGCAGGCATTGCCACCTTCTCCGTGCCTGATCTTGGCCTGGGCTTCTTGCCACGGCGTGCTCTCTGGAGGTTTGGCTGCCTCATCTGGGCTTCCCTCCACAGCAGCGCCCCCTGGAGGCGCACCAGGGTAGAAAGTGAGTCGTCTTGAATACGCTTAGCCTTTTATATAGTAGGGTTCTTTTAACTGGAAATGCTGGGGATTGAATCTGGAACCATCTGTATGTGAGGGAATTGCCCCTCTTAATGCACAATCTCCAGCCCTGTGGACTGTACCAGGGTAAGGAGATGAGTGGCTGGAGACCTACCTGGGACAGTGAGCCAGAGGTCAGTTTCTGGTGGAAGAGATCACTCAATGCCTGATTTTGCCGCTCCAGGTCAAAGACCCGCTTTTTCAGCTTGATGCATTCCTCACGAAGGTCCTGAGGAAACAGTAGGGGGCAGTAGGTTGAGCAGTGCAAGCCAGTGACAGGCAGCTTCACCAGGCGACTGCCTCTCTTTACATTCACCCCTCACTGAGACCACAGCCAGGACTTAGTGCGGGTCTAGTATCTACTATTGACATCCTGCCTGGAAATCACACACACATTTACTGTAAGAAAACCTCAATTCTTCAACTTTACATACATAATACAAGTTAAGCCACTGTTCATGTAATTGGCTTGGAATGATTTTAAGTGTTTGTGCGTCTTTAAATGCTTGGTGTGGTACAGATGAAGAGTGGGGGTGAAAGAGAGGGATGAGGGAGCGATATGATTGGTTGATGACCGAGAGTGTGGACGGAGTGAAGGCAGTTTTAGACTTAGAGTGGAGAGAAAATATTTAGTCAGGGCAAGAGAGGCAAGCTGTGTGCAGCCTGAGCATGTTTAAGCATTTCTGAGAGAAATATTGAGTCTGGTTTTAGCAGGCAAGCTGTGTGCAGCCTGAGCATGTTTAAGCATTTCTGAGAGAAATATTGAGTCTGGTTTTAGCAGGCAAGCTGTGTGCAGCCTGAGCATGTTTCAGCATTTCTGAGAGAAATATTGAGTCTGGTTTTAACAGGCAAGCTGTGTGCAGCCTGAGCATGTTTAAGCATTTCTGAGAGAAATATTGAGTCTGGTTTTAGCAGGCAAGCTGTGTGCAGCCTGAGCATGTTTAAGCATTTCTGAGAGAAATATTGAGTCTGGTTTTAGCAGGCAAGCTGTGTGCAGCCTGAGCATGTTTAAGCATTTCTGAGAGAAATATTGAGTCTGGTTTTAGCAGGCAAGCTGTGTGCAGCCTGAGCATGTTTAAGCATTTCTGAGAGAAATATTGAGTCTGGTTTTAACAGGCAAGCTGTGCGCAGCCTGAGAGCGTCTGTGAATTTCTAAAAGAAATATAACCTGTCTGGAAATCTGAATTCTGTGCATCTGAGAGAAAACCTACTCATTCTATCTAAAGCAGGCAAACTATGTGTGTGCCTGAGAGAAAATCTGTGTGTATTTGACTGAGAAATTGATAACTGAAGCCGGCAAACTGTGTGTGCAGCCTGAGAGAGAAAGTTTATTAAGATCTGAGCGACTGTGCCTATGAAAAGAAACTTTAAGAACAGATAACACCTTTTGAAAACATCAAGCTTAAGAAATAGTATGAAATGGATACGTTTCTTGTAAAAATAAAGGTGTTTTTTTTTAAATCCCAGAGTTATTCCTATATTCCATTTCTTTCCTCAGGGCCACATAGTACCACGAAGGAGTCTGATGCTTGGGCCCGTTATTAAAAGGGGAAATTTAAATTATTTTGGAATATAATTCCTGGTGCAGCAATCTACCCAGAGGGGGCAAGAAGAAAAGGGTTAAAGGCAAAATCTGAAAGACAGAAAGGAGGTTGCAATTTGGCTTTACTTGCATTGTTTGTTAGGCTTCTACTAGACATAACAGGGGGCCTCGTATCTGCTAACCACCAGCAATCCAAAAGTGCAACAGCACAACATGGGACCGAAGCAAGCTGTAAAAATGCCCACCGATATCCAAAACTGTGTAGGCTGAGTTACTGAGCATGAGTTCAAATGTCACCAGCCATAAGCTTACAAGGTGCCTTTAACAAGCAATCGTCTCTTGGCGCAAGCCCTCAACATGCAACATGGAAGTGAAACTAACCTAGCATAATGTACATTATTTTATTTACTTCATTTATGCCTCGCCTTTCTCCACGAGGACCCAAAGCAGTTCACATCACTCTCCTCTCCCGCATTTTATCCTCACAACAACAACGTGAGGTAAGTTAGGTTGAGGGTGTGTGACTGGCCCAAGGTCGCTCCATGACAGAGTGAGGATTCGCACCTGGGCATCCCACATCCTAGCTGACACTCTAACCACCACGCCACACTAGCACATGACACCCTTTGCACAGTGTAGTGCTATCTGAAGACAAAAATATTCCTTCATAAGAAAAATCGCCTGGGGAAATCACAACTTCTTCTCACATTTTCATAGTGACAGACGAGCAGTTACGATATTACACTCGAAGTTCAACAGGTTTTCCCTGCCCAGGTTCGATTCCTGTTTGTAGTGACAAGTTTATTTTTGGCCGCCAATATGGGGCCAGAGTAGGAATGGGGAGACCCACGTTCAAATCCCTCTTCGGCCACGAAGCTCAGAGTGACTCAGCCTGACCTA
The DNA here is from genome assembly GCF_028583425.1 of Eublepharis macularius. Taxonomy (NCBI): domain Eukaryota; kingdom Metazoa; phylum Chordata; class Lepidosauria; order Squamata; family Eublepharidae; genus Eublepharis; species Eublepharis macularius. The sequence goes on along the minus strand of NC_072793.1, from coordinate 12,295,737 downwards.
CTTCACAGGGCTGTTGCAAGGATAAACTCTCCCCCACCCCAAATCCTTGGAGGACAGGCATGGTAAGAATAAAAAAGATGAATAGGCTAGCTAGGGGTTGTGCACAGAGGTCCCAGCGTGGGACTGAAAGCCTACAATCCAGAGCCCTCTTCTGGGTCTGGCCGGTGGCTGGAGGCCTCTTGACAGCCTGTTGGGCAAAGCCACAAGCTCCATGAAGGAAGAAAGGGAGAATATGCGTGGAACGTATAAATAAATACTACCCAACTCCCTTTCACTGCTATACCAAGAAATTAATTGCTGTGTGGGAAGCCTACCGCCAGGTAGTGCATATGGAAAAGGAGACCCCATCAAAAAGTAACTGGAAGGTCTTTTCTACCGCAGTGTCAAGAGAGCTGGCATATAATCTGAGCGGCTTCCATACAGGGATTTTTGCCTGAATGGACAGCAGAAATCTCCCACAGGAAAGGGGACGTTTAGACAACACCATGCCCAGTTTGGGCACAACTCGTCTGGCATCCTTTTTTCCTCATTGCAGGTGGAACATCCATTTGGACAATCCCACATAGCTACCCTCAAGGGGGAGGGGGCAGAGCTAAGCTCCACATTACGCCCCCCCTTCAGACTTGTAAAGGCCTTGTTTTCACCAAGCCACACTGTAACAATACAGTGCAGGTGGGAAAGAGAGAGAAAGAGAAAGAGAAAGAAAGTCCTTTAAAGGGAGAGTTGTAGGCTGTGGGGGAGCGGCCTCTGAGCAACGTGCAGTTGTGGCAGGAGGGGACAGAGAGTGGTGGCAGCAGACCTTACATATGGGCAGGGCTTTTTTTCAGCGGGAACATGGTGGAACGGAGGTCCGGAACCTCTTGAAAATGGTCACATGGTTGGTGGCCCCGCCCCCTGATCTCCAGACAGAGGGAGTTTAGATTGCTCTCCGTGCTGCTTGGCGGCGTGGAGGGCAATCTCAACTCCCCTCTGTCTGGAGATCAGGGGGCGGGGCCACCAGCCATGTGACCATTTTCTCCCGAGGGCAACTCACTGAGTTCCACCACCTCTTTCCCCAGAAAAAAAGCCCTGCATATGGGCACTATTCCCACCTCTTCCTGCACTGCTTGCTGGTGTAGCAGGGGTACAGTTTTGCACCTCCAACTGGAAGCAGCAGTAAGGGGGAAACAAGCTGCCTCAAAAGTAAAGCAGGCACACCATTTTCTAGAGGAGTCAATGTGTACCATCCGTTGCTGCAAGTACACACCTACAGGGTGGTTTCTGTGTCATTTAATATGTGATTTTGAATTGCTTTGTTTCAGCTCTGTATTTGGATTGCTGCGTGTTTTCAAATTTCTGCAATCCATACCCTATTGTACTGTATACTGAATGGTCCTAGTCATTGATTGCATTGATTTGCATTGTGCAATCTGCCTTGAGTCTCAATGAGAAAGGTGGACTATAAATAACCTAAATAACTAAGTCATTAAATCAATCAATCAACGCTTCCGGTGCAGAGATGGACACAGAGGAACTTCTGGCCGACAGCCTCTCCCTTTCCCCTGCACGGTCAAAGGACCTCTGGGAGGTAGACACGCACGTATCCATGCGGCCTACCGAGGACTCACCTTTTGGTTTAACAATGCCTGCACCACGTGATTGGCTACCTGTAGAACAATACAAATCAGTGTGAGTCCAACTACTTCAGGATTCGTAGACAGGATTGTACCCCCAGAGGAGAGGTAAGGAGGGAGAGGCAGTACCTCATCCAAGCAGCGTTCATAGGTTTCTCGCTGGTTCTCATTGGCTTGGGCCAAAGCTGAATTCTCCGCCTGCAGACACAAGAAAGAGTGAGAGAGGATGAGAGGAAATGGACTCTAATGCCTTCCTTTGGAAGTGCACGGGGAATACTGTAAGGAAGAGTTCCTTGCCTTGCCCATTTCAGATCCCTTGCCACTTAGCAAAGCATAAGACATCACCAAGACTCTTCCTAGACAGATCAAGGGCAACAGCACCAGTGGGTTAGCAGCCTTAAAAACAAGGCCAGATCTGTCCTCTTGGTTTGCTACTCCCCTGTGGTCAGACCTGGCTCCCAAAAGCCCAAGATACCAGCCAGCCAGCCAGGGAGACGGGCCACACGGCTTGACTCACTGGCTAGTCATCTGAAGCTGCCCACTCTGTAGACCAGATTCCCTGCATGTGGCACACTGCGGTCTGAATTCCATTTGGGGCTGCGGAGCAGGCAATCCTGTCTCACAGCAGGCCAGCCAAGAGACCTGACCCTCCTTCAGAAGAGTGCGCCACGTACATCACTTCAGCTAAATCTTTCCAAGCTCCAGTAGCTAGAAGGAGCCTCTGACACATTGGGAGCATGATGCGTCTGTCCCTCTTGCTGAGCACTGGAGCCAGCCATATCATAGGTGCCATTTTCTTCCCCATAAATCCCCACCGCATTAAAAAAAAAAACCCTTGAGCAAACTCTGAGGGATGCTGGGCAGCAAGTCAACAAGTGCAGTCTCTCCCTGCGGTCCATTCACTGCTTCTCTACGTGCAGAAGAGCTTCTATTGCACTTCTGTGAGACTGTTCAGATGGGACCTCTAGGCACCCTGTGGGTCAAGTTTCTCAGCTGCCATGGAGAGAACGGAACTGGCAGAGCAAGACGGGCAAGACGGACCCCGTACCTCCAGCTCCCGGAGTCTCTGCAGCAGCTCCTGGGTGGTCAACAGCTCACTGCTGCTTCCGTCCGGCTTCATCTCTCCCTGCAGCTTGGTTTCAGACATCATTTCCTTCCGGGGAAAAACGAGAGAGAGATTTCTCCAGGGACAGTCGGCTGAGACGGCACCAGCCATCCTGCTCGCTCCTACAACATGAACCCCAGCAAAGTCCAGGCGAGGAGGGGTGGGGGGGAGAGGGAATTCCAGTGGGAGGGATCCTGACTACATCAAAGCAGCATTCAGTTATAACAACAGGATCCTCTCTGTTTTCTGAAAAGTGACAAACCTTTTGTGGAATTGGATGTCAAGCAGAGGGACGACAGTATTCCGTCCCACCCCCTCCACACCCCAATCACTCCTTCTCCATGCTGAGAAGAACATCTTCTGTTGAGCTTCTGCCAGTCAAGCAGCTGTTAAAACTGCTTCCACGTGGGGCTTCCCCCGCTGCCTAGAGGGCAGGAAGCCCTCGTACTTACAGGGAACGTCCATGAGAGGTCATCCCCATCCTAAGCATGAATCACGGGCCTCCCCCTTTAAACCGAACCCAAAATAAACCCTCTTCGATCTGGTCCAAAGGAAGAACTTATGGGGTGGCTACAGCAGGGGGCCAAACGTGTCCAGGCCAGCCAGAATCTCCCTTCCAAACCCAGAGCCTTCCATCTATGAGGAGGAGAGATCTGTGCAGCCTACTTGTGACTTTAAGAGTGGGAAAAGGGACAGGGGTCCAATCCCAATGGATTGATCCAGGGCTTTTTTTCAGCTGGAACGCGGTGGAATGGAGTTCTGGCACCTCTTGAAAATGGTCACATGGCTGGTGGCCCCACCCCCTGATCTCCAGACAGAGGGGAGTTGAGATTGCCCATCTAAACTCCCCTCTGTCTGGAGATCAGGGGGCGGGGCCACCAGCCATGTGACCATTTTCTCCGAGGGCAACCCACTGAGTTCCACCACCTCTTTTCCCAGAAAAAAAGCCCTGTGTAAGAGAGATACCTAAAGAGAGGGTGGCAACATCTGAACTCTATCTTGGTTTCAGCCTTTCCCTTACCTCTTCTCAAGGCTCCTGGTGCAGACACGACAAATGGCCAGATCTCCAAGCCTTCCTCAGTTGCTACTACCTGAAACAGAAGAAAAACCAAACAGATTTTTAAAAAAATACTACCTTCACTTTCTGCCTAGATACAAGGTTTGACTTAGTGCCAAGATGCCCAACCACAAATTGCAGCCTTAAAGAGGTTCATCAGGCACTAGGGATGGTGTAGATATTTATAACTCAGATTCCTCTCTGATATGATGATCCCCTTCTTCTTCCACTGAGCTATCTCCCCTCTAGTGCTGGTTACAAGCGGCAGCCAGGGTTTTTGAGTCTGTGGCACTGTGGGACCCCCATGCCTCTTCTCTGAGGAGTATGGGTGTACAAATCCCCTGCTGGTGAAATCCCATCTTCTGGAAGCCATCAGCTGAGTCCACCAGCCATTGCCATAACGCCTCAGGTCTACCATAGATGACTTTTAAAAAAGGATTAGTCAAGTCCATGGAAGGGTCTAGCAGCACTTAAGAAAACAGTTAAGAACGGAGACTCCATGTTCATAGATCCAGAGGAGTTAGCCGTGTTAGTCTGTAGTAGCAAAATCAAAAAGAGTCCAGTAGCACCTTTAAGACTAACCAACTTTATTGTAGCATAAGCTTTCGAGAATCACAGTTCTCTTCATCAGATGCATGGAGGGCATGGAGGATCCATGCCCTCCGTGCATCTGACGAAGAGAACCATGATTCTCGAAAGCTTATGCTACAATAAAGTTGGTTAGTCTTAAAGGTGCTACTGGACTCTTTTTGTCCATGTTCAGGAGCAGCATGCCTCTGATTTGCAAGACACAGAAGACAAAGAAGTGACTTTGTCTCCCATCATGCTCTGCTTGTGACCTTTCATCTCATCTAGCATGGCGATGGCTATGTCTTTGCATGCTTACATCACACTCCCAGTCCCTAACGACGTCTCTACTGACATGGGAGAGGGGGATCCAAAAGCCTTTTCAATATTCAGTGACTATCTAAGGAGTAACTGAGGCCATCGGACCGACCTATTTCTCCTCATCGTGACCCTCCAGGCCCTCAACACACGTCTCCGCAGGCACTTCTGAATGTAAGCGACTGATCTCTTGCTCTGAAGGAGGGCAGAGAATTCATCTTGTTAGGGGATGGCATTGGATTTTAAGCAGGTCTCTGTAACATATTTAAGTTCTTAGGCATTAGCTCACATGACATAAAAGAGACCAGGCAATCGGGTACTCGGGATCTTTCTTATTCTGTTCTTTACGTGCTGAAAGCTCATTCTATAGGAAGTCTATGAAGATCGCCACCATGCTAGAAAGGAAGTCAAAACCCACTCAACTTGGAGACAGCTACCTATGGATTGGCAAGACCAGAACAGAATCAGGAGCTTTTGCGGTGGAGAGTCACCCAAATGAAATACGGACATCTGAAGCAGTAACATTCTGATCGAAGGGTTTGCTATCAAAGGAACATGACAAGAAGGCACCATCCAAACCGGGAAAATACTCGTGTCTTCATCTCACTTTTATGCTACCCTTGCTCCAAGGAGTTCAAGACATACGTGACCCCTCACATTTTTATCCTCACAAAACTCCATGAAATAGGCTTGGTTGAAAGACAACCAAGTGGCCCAACCTTTAGCCTTCATGCTCAGTCAAGCTCAGGGGGAACTCCGTTCTTCTGGACTTTGCAAGATGGATTTATACAGCACTGACTGGCCAGCCCTTGCATCAATCAGCTAGCTCCCTCCTCAATAGAGTAAGGTTGTGCACAGCGATCACTGGTCAGTCCTTGTGTCAATCACAAAGCCAACTTCTTCCTATCTCTGCAAAGATCTAAGAATGCTTAAAGACACTGTGAACAGTGACAAACCAATGCTTGATTAGGTAAAGATGCCAGGCACTTAAGGGGGGGGGGGTCCACTTCATGCATTGGAGGGTGCAAACAAAATTAGAAACTGGACCACAGAGCATGCGTCTTCTCTAGAACCAAGACCATGTGAGAGAAAGAGAGCATTGCGTCAATTTGAAAACAATCACCCAAGATTCACCCTAAACAAAAGGTTTCCGCTAACCGTATGAATCTGCTGTTTCTTAAGAGCCTGTCAAATTCTGATTCCCTTCCGCCCACAAAATTGGAACCTACCTTGAAGAACCCAGCCTGCCTGAAGTGCTATAATTTTGTAACTGGAAACATTCCTAGCTTTGCTGCAGCTCTTGAAGGGCTCACACTTCTACCTTCTAGCAGGGCTTTTTTTCTAGGAAAAGAGGTGGTAAAACGCAGTGGGTTGCCCTCGGAGAAAATGGTCACATGGCTGGTGGCCCCACCCCTTGATCTCCAGACAGAGGGGAATTTAGATTGCCCTCCGTGCTGCTGAGCGGCGCGTAGGGCAATCTCAACTCCCCTCTGTCTGGAGATCAGGGGGCGGGGCTACCAGCCATGTGACCATTTTCAAGAGGTACTGGAACTCCGTTCCCCCGCATTCCAGCTGAAAAAAAGCCCTGCGTTCTAGTAACCCAAAGCAGGGCTGCTCCATACAGCAGAGCAGAAGGGTGAAAAAGGAAGCTGATTTCTAGATTCCCCAGCGCACTCTGAACATTTACGTTCTCTCGCACAATTAAACCATGATAACACTATCACGATCCAATGTCTGCCCAGCTTGTAAAGAGCGGTTTCTTTACAATCAACCATCCTCTCTCTACAGCCACAGAACAGCTGAACAAATTTATATTCTCTGGAGTAAACTGGAGGTGACCACATGAGATCACAACATTGTTTTCATATCTTAGTTGAAGAAAAACATATAAAGTATCAATGGGAAAAAAAGGATCACAACAGGTCCTTGACCTACAGTTTGAACCCAGCTTTGTGATTTTACCGAATTCATGTAGGTAGAAATGCAATCAGCATTTCTTATACTGCCTTTTAAAAACATTTTAAAGCGACATATTTATTATCTTCATCCTTTACCTTACCCCTCCTCCCTCTTGCAGCATTCACAAACATTTTAAAACTAATTGTGACTATGACTCTGAAGAAAGGAGTGCGTTGGTCATTAACACTAGCCAATAGGCACCCGCAACAGCCTGTTTCCTCCCTTCCTAACCTGCTGGAAGTTTGTAGACTGTTTACACCCCAGCCCCAGACCAGCTTGCTCCGGGCCATCAAAACCTAAGTGTGATTTCAGAACAGCCGAGGCACTTTCAAATGACCTCAACCACACTGTCTGCCTTTACCAGAGCAAAACCGGGGGGGGGGGGGGGAATCAATGACATTCTTGATGTCACGCGTTTTCCTTTTTTGAGTATTCTGTGATCCAGCAATAGTTTGCCCTTTGAGTATGTTTCCGTACTAAGAACAAAAAAGCCAATAGTCCTAAACCTAACAACTAGGACAAAAAAAATCGTTTATGACATGCATCATCCCATGTGTTTCTCCCCTACGGTACAGCTTCCCGGAACTTAGTGCAGTCAGAAAGGGGGAAGGCAGTACCCAGAAGCAATCACTTTACAAACATCTCTAGTTTAGGACAGTGCAAGGTTCTCTACTAAATACGTCCCGATTAAAAACAGTATGAATATACGTTTTGCATCCTGTTATCTTAAAGAAAAGTCTAAACTTGTGGGTTATATTCCTAGCTTGGTGGTGAAGAAAGGCACAAAAGGTTTGAATAGATGGTTAGGGAGCAAAAGTCTCCGCAACATGCATAAAGCTGCCTTATACTGTGTCGGACTACTGGTCCATCCAGGTCAGTATTTACTCAGAATGGTAGCAGTTCTCAAGGGTCCCAGAGGCAGAGGTCATTCACGTCACCTACCACCTGATCCTTTTAACGGGAGACGCTGGGGATTGAACCTAGGACCTTCGCATGCCAAGCAGATGATCTACTACCGGGTCATGACCTCTCTCCTATTGGGGTGGGGCACGTGGGATGGGTAGAGCAGACAAGGAAACTAGGAACGAACCCGTACCGTCTCACCTAAAAGCCTTTCCTACCACCTCAATTCCAGGGGCACGAGCGCTACCACTGATTACTCATTGGTGAAGGAAACACACTCTGCACACGCCCAGAGTACTCTCTAGATTACGACTTCATCTATTACAAAGATAAGCCCAGGCACTAATATCCGTTCCCCAGACTGAACCTCATCTCAGAATTATCTCTGAGAAGCCTGACCGTCCCAGTTATGCAAAGGGGATTAGAATGAATGGGTCGGGGTCGAGAGAACGAAGCTGCCTTATTCCCAAAGCCTTCCCCTGGCTGTCCTTCAAAATCCACTCCTTTTGCTCGCCATTCCTCAGTGACACACATGGAGGGTCTTAATTAGATCTGGCAGTCGGGATGTTTGGGTCAACGGTTGCTTTGAGATGCTCCAATAAACAGCATGAAGGATTCTCCTCTGGAAGGGCAGGCTCTGTTCCTCCTAGGGGTGCTCCCAATTTCCCCCCTGCCCAGCTGCCCCCCCCAACCCCCCCCCAGATGAGGTTCCCAGCATGCCTTGCAGTCGATACCCATGTATGTCAAGCAGATTCCTTCTTCATCAGTCCGTAACGCTGTTGTGTGCCCGCCAACATTCCTGTGTACGTACCAGCCGTGCCAAGGTCTAGCACGACCCTTCAGGCTAGTTAGCAGCCCAGCATGCCGGGAAGACTGAGTTTCCTTGGCTGCATTCCTGGTTGGAGGGGGACCCACTGGGCAGTGCCAGCATCTACACGCTCAGCACAAAGAGACTAACCACAGCTCGGTGAGCCGCAGGGAATGCAGAGGCATCTGGGATGGCTGTTGGGTCGGCGCTCCGCTTAAGTGCGAAAAGCGGCTTCTGCAGAGGACACGGCGCCTGGGAAGCAAAGGGTGCTTCGCTCCTCCCCCAGCCCCCCATTCTGCAGCAACCCGGCTCCGGATCACATTTCTCTGCATACCCCAAAGTCACAGTGGGGGTCAAAACCTAACGTACGAGCAAAACCGTCTCCTGCTGCACCATGCCTATGTGGGCAATCCTATTCAAACGCATCGTCCTCCTCTGGCTGCCCCTTCCAAGCTCTTCCTGGGGCTTCAGAGCCTTCCCCCCCCCCACCCCCAGCACACACCTCCTGCCATACCCAAACTGCCTGGAAAGTGTCTTTCATGCACACCGCCTCTTCTGCAAACCTCCACACCCCTAGGCTAGCTCAGAGGTGCAGCAAGCTTCCAGAGATCAAGGGCTACCCAGACCAGAAATGGGAGGGGGGGGTACATATAGAGACCCCCCCCAATACATACATCCCCCATGACTCCAAAAGCCCATCCCTCACGAAATTGCAAGCCTCAGAACCCCCCCCCCCGACGCCCCCCATCCATTCTCCTCTAAGTCACCCCTTGTCCTCCGACCAGCATGTCCTCTCGCACCCCCGGATCGCCCTCTCCTTACCCTCTCCGCCCCACAGCCGTGCCCGGCGGGGATCGAGCGCGCCCCGGTCTCTGCGATGGAGGCCTCGGCCCCCTCGGCGCATCCTCCCGCCCGACACGGCCCGACTCGGGCCCTGCTATTGTTGGGAGGCGGAGGACGAGGCGGCCGCGGCAGGAGGAGGAAACTCGCCCCGCCGAGCTCCGCCTCATCCGTCCCCCAACTCAGCCCGACTCATCGCGGCCCCTCTCCTCCCCTCAGGGCCTTCCTGCCGCCTGCCTCGTCTGAAGGCTTTACACGTTTCAAACGACTGCTATGGAAGGGGGGGGGTATTCTCATCATATTTATTCAAAAGAAAAATCTGCCCCCCTCCTATGATGAGGGGCTTCCAAATGCCCCCTTTGCCAGTCATAGAAAATTACTGGGGGAGCCTCAAAACTTAATCTTGGGGTTTCAGTTTGGGGGGTCCTCCTCCCCAAATTTAAGTACCATAAACAGTCTGGACAAAGTCTAGCCAGGTTGGAACATTTAGGGGGCAGAGATTATTCATCCACAAACACCCGCATGTAGTCAATGTAGTTTTTATTTTAGGATACAGAGATCTTCCAGTTCCTTACTTATAGGTGAATCACATACAAACACACTTGAGGATGCTTTACATCAAAATGGAGCTTTGTGTCCAAACATGCTGCTAAAAAGGCATAGATCAGTCTCTCAAGTGTACATCCAGGAGGACAGCCATGTTAGACTACGACACAATTTAAAAAAAAAATCACTTTAAAGACTGGACAGATTTATTTCAGCAAAAGCTTTCATGGATACAACCAATGTCATCGTTGAGCCAGTTTGGTGTAGCGGTTAAGAGCGCCAGTTAGGTATGAAGTACATTGCAATGCCCACCCCAACCTGCACCCTGCCGAGATCAGATGTGGAGGAGGAGGCATGGCACGGAGCACGTTGCCATCGAGAGCCAGTTTGGTGCAGTGGTTAAAAGCGCAGGACTCTAATCTGGAGAGCCGGGTTTGATTCCCCACTCCTCCGCTTGAAGCCAGCTGGGTGACCATGGGTCAGGCACAGCTCTCTCAGAGCTCTCTCAGGCCCACCCACCTCACAGGGTGATTTGTTGTGGGGATAATGACATACTTTGTAAACCGCTCTGAGTGGGCATTAAGTTGCCCTGAAGGGCGGTATATAAATTGAATGTTATTATCATCATCATCATCATCATCTAGCAGATTATATATATGTGTGTATGTGTATATACATATATGTGTGTGTATATACATATACATATATATTATACACACACACATGGACACAGAAAACAGTGGCATCAAGAGGGGATTAAACGCAAGAATACGCTCATGTCATTTCTGTACAAAGCTCAAAATGTGCAAGAAAAGGAGAGCAAACCATTAAACAGCAGTAGTAAATGGAAGTAACAGTCTTCCCAAGTTTTGCTAAAGGAACATAACACTGCAGTGAGTGAGAAATGGCATGATTTCAGGTTTACCGGAGGTTGTTTTTGCTTCAGACCAGTTTTATTTGGTCTGCACCAGCACTTCTGAATCGAACCAGCTTCAGCCTCAACATTAAGCGATCCCTCAACATGCCCCTTGCACAAAAATGGTAGACAATCCCATCTTCCTTCCCCATCTAACGTTGTTTGAGGAGAAGAGCCATTTTCCTTTCATCCCCTCAAAAACCAATTAAAAGCTGTTAAACACACACTTCAGGCAGCCTGATGGCATCTTTAGAAGTTCCCCATTATGAAGATGAAAAACATTCTAGGGTTGGTTGGTTTGATAATTTTTCACTTTCAAGGGATGTATAAATACAGAAGAAAATGATAACATTTCTCATTCTAAATGTGGCATTCTTCTACCCTGCCTCACCATTAACCCTATAAACACAAAGTCATTTTCTGATCCCAATTTTAAAAATGAGGAAGAGGCTCCTGGGCCAAACCCACTCGCTCAAATTGTTTTGCCTGGCCTCCCTACTGAAAACACAGAGCTGAAAAATTGATATAGGCAGGGCATTTTTCTGGGAAAAGAGGATGTGGAACTCAGTGGGTTGCCAGCAGAGGGGGCAGCTCTTGGCAGGAGGTGGTGCCCCGGTACCACATGCATGTGCGCAAAGTGCGCACACACTCCCAGGACCGCACAATGACATCACTTTGGGTCAGCTGGAACAAGGGAGGAGTTTTTTAAAGTTTAAATCACCCTCGGAGAAAATTGTTACATGGCTGGTGGCCCCGCCCCCTGTTCTCCAGACAGAGGGGAGCAATCTAAACTCCCCTCTGTCTGGAGATCAGGGGGCGGGGCCACCAGCCATGTGACCATTTGCAAGAGGTTCCGGAACTCCATTCCACCGCGTTCCAGCTGAAAAAAAGCCCTGGATATGGGGAAAGTAAAGGGAACAACTATAGCCGTTGATCTTCTGACAACTCACTTTGCGGATGAGTGGCGGGCCTTGTCCTATCAATAAATGGTAGTATCCCTGAATTCTACCTATGCTTATTAATCCACTGCAGTCACTGGACAGGCTTACAGTCACAAAGATAGACTCAATTCCCCACAACCCAGAAGCAAGAACGAAAGGTAACTGGATGATAACTTTCTTGGGATCAAGTAAAGTGCATTCAAGCATCTTGAGTTTGCACTTTCAGGACAACCAATTTGTATCCAAATTAAAAATATCACAAAAGCGTATAAGACAGTCTTCTGCATCCCAGTATATGTCTCAACTCAAACTGAAGAAAATTCAACGTAGATCAGATACTCTCTCAAACCGTGGCCCTCAACCTTTCTAGACCCAGGACCCACCCCACACGGGATCCCCAAAGTCATGTGGCATCAAAACCATGCGACTGGAAGATAGAGCTGAATTATGACCTCAACTGGTTTGGGGGAGGGGGACCCTAGGCAATGGTGCCAGAGATCCATGGTCAGGTAAGACAAGCACATGTAATATGGAGGGCCAGCAAGGGCTCAAAGCCATGAAGGAACCCTCTTCGCCACTGTGTGACTTTTCTTTGCTGTTCTGCTGTTTTTTTCAGAATGCATGCAAATATAAGCAGGAGACATGGTGTCCTCACTTTAGACATGCACCCTTGTTCTACACGTATGCATTAGTAGCATGTCCTTTCAAAAATCAGCAAAAGAATGTGGAGGCCATACTGTGGCTTGAGGCCCTGCAAGTAGAGTTCCATGACCCACCTAATGTCTGAAAAGGATCATTATTCTTAAATACTATATTTTGATACTAGCAGTCGAAGAAGAGCAAGTACTTTTCTACCCACAAGCATATATGAAAGAATGAATAAATGATGTGAGCAATTAGGAATACAGTCAGGAGATGAACGTTAATTAGAACTCACTCAGTCTTAATAAGACACTGTGGTTTCTTACTGAAAACTTCCAAGTGCACACAAACTTATCTAAAGAATAAAATGAGAAAAAGGAACCAGGAATTATTCCCAAAGCAGCTGAAAGAACCAAATGTCAAAGTGCAAAATCGCCTCTCACAGTATCAGATGCTGATATCACAGAAGCATTAATCTTTTAAAAAGTAAAACTTATTTAAAGGCTACTCAGAACTCTTTCCAAGTTTTGCTCCATCAAATATTTGAATTGTGAATACACATCCTCTGTTTCTACTGACATGTTAACTAATTCAACAAAATAGTTTGCTTCGGTGGGTTGCAGAGGTTACAGATTATTTTTGTAACAACTAGAACTTCTGGAAGTCTTGTCCCCGCAGGAATTTAAAAAGTTATCCCATTCCAACCAATGATCTTCGGCATAAACATAGCTTGACAACAAATATTGATGTAAAAATGTTCAAAGAAGTAGAGTTTATCGCCAAGAAAATAAAAATACAGGATAATCATTATGGGAAAATTTTATTAACAAGCCAATCTGTTAGTGAAATAACATGCTAGTTTTCAAGTACACAAAACTAGAGAGGGGCACAAACCAGAAAAAAAAGAACCATGTGGTTCATGGTTCGTCAAATTTCACAATCTATGAACCACGAACTTTCCCAAACCTGCCCCTGGTTCGCAAACCAGTTTGTTTGGTTCGTGAAAACATCACATTCAGGTCAGAAAATCGTCACTTCCGGGCCAGCAGAAGGTCACTTCTGGGTCAGCAGAAGGTCTGCAGGAAGTCCATCCCCTGTTGCCTAGGAAACTGATTGACTGGCACCAGGCTGTCTGCAGTGACAAACCAAACGAACCAGCCTGAAGTTTGTGGCGGTTCATCAGAAATGGGATCTGATGAACCACTGGTTCGCGAACCACAAACCAGCCTGGTTCATCATGAATTTTGGTTCGTATGTTGGTTCATGCCCATCTCTACACATAACTGTTTCCCCACAGAAACCAAAAGCAGGATTAATTTAAAACAGCCAAACTTTAAAATTATCTAAGTTAAATCAGCAAATATCTCATTATATTGAGGGAGACAATATACAGTATCCTCTATATTCTGTGGATTTAAACTAGTACCAACTATGATACAAACCCATACAATGCGCCAAGAAGCCCAGGTTTTTCATCCGGAGGGGCGGGTGTTGAAGCTATGCATTTCTACTTCTTTTAACTCTAAAAGCATTATACCCATTGTATTCGAGGCAATAATTAAGGTAGTTAGAAATAAGGCAGTCCTATCTGAGAGAACCATTCACCTACAGGAAACAGCCAAACGTCTCTGTAATGGTTTACAACCTTTACAGCATATCTCCTTTGAGAAGATACACATCTTCTAGGCAGTTTACAGCAGTATAAAGTCATAATAATATAAAACTCAAACAATATAAAGTACAAAAATAATTATACAAAAATCCACCAAACGTGCAGACATTTACAGTATTTACCCCACCAAGAAAATAAAGTTAACCAAATCCAAACCACCAACTGCAACAAAATAGTTCTAAATGAAATCAATAAAGCCACAAGGGCTTCCCCCAAGGGACAAGGTGTTTCACAGTTTTCTTATTGCCACGTAAAATACCCTCTTTTCTTATTGCTACCCACTGACCCTTTGTGTCAGGGCAGCCTCTGAGAGTCCTTTAGCTTTCTCAAAGTTTGCCTACTTTTGCCAACAACGCTAGCTGATGCTATGCAAAGCTGGAATTGGTAGGCGAAGATCTTTTTCCACGTTCAAAGGGGACCTTGAACACATCGCTAACATACCCTTACTGTTGTTTATTATTGTACTTTGCTCAGTGAATGTCCTAGCTATCGGTTATATTTTTTCCAACTTGCACAGTGTAATCTGCCTTGGATCTCAGTGAGAAAATATATTAACAACAAAAAAAACACTGATAGTCACATACAGTTCCCAGCTCAAACCAGTTCAATGCAGCATTAATTACCTGCAACCTATGCTGGACAATGATACTTCTCTGTCACAGGCATGGGGAGGCAAACCTTTTCTTGCCCACAGACAGCCCCCCAACCTTAAACAACTTCTCACTCACAACAGTGCACTTCCCAACATGGACACAGACTCTGGGACCAGGGCCTACAATAAACCTAGATGCCAACTCTGCCCCCGTATTCACTCATAGCTGGTGTTCTTGGAGTGAATAAGGGGGCAGAGTTGGCATTATATTATATCTCAGGCTCATTCACTTCCTCATCTTCCAATGTTATATACGCCATTAAGTGTAAGCAATGTTGTAATGATTTTAAGTAAATGTGTGTATGTGTCTTTAAATGCTCAGAAACAGCCTGCCAGCTGATAGTTTAAAGGGATCTTTAAAGGGCCAGGTAAGTGGGTTTGAGGGGAGGGGGGCTAAGTGGGGGTGGTTGGGGGTGGGGGTGGTTCTGGCCCCCACAAACAACAAACATGTCCGGGAATAGTTCATGTTCGTTGTTTGTTGTTCGTGGATGGCAACAAACGACGAACAGGGTGTTCAGGGGTTTTTTCCCCATTCATGCCCATGTCTAGTCACAGGTAGTCTGGCAGAGATCTTAACACATCATTTACTACCTTAAAGTGCCGAGGATTGAACATGGGACATTCTGCAGGCAAAGCAGATACTCTACCACTGAGTCATGACCTATTCCCAAATAGCATGCGCCGTTTTGGCAAAGAACAGTTTCACACCAGTCTAAGGAAAATCATTACAAACTATCTTGTCTTGAGGCAGTCATGAGGCAGATTTATACATCCTCCATTATCACTTATAATCAGTGGGATCAATACAGTTACACTATTACTGATGATCTCACCCTCATATTTAGACAAGCAATTTAGGGAGTAACCCCAAGAAATTAAGATGTGCCTTGACCCATTGGTTTCAATGAGACAAGCACTATAAACTTTGCTTAGTGCAACTTTCTCAAAGGTTTGGGAGTCTCTTAAAGAAGAGCTTGTTTTTGCATTCATCATAACAGAAGTAGATCAGATGTCATCCACAATGCAGAGTGGGAAGGGCAACAACTGCTCTCAAAACAAGGGACCAATTAAATGATGCTTACCTAGCTGGTTGTTCCCTTACTATTATCACCTTGGATAGCATTTTTAAAAGCCCATAGATAAAGACCAGTTCTCTAACAATAGCAGAGACACGAAAGCCAGTCCTGCCTCATAAAGTCCCAAACTTGTTGAGAACTGGGTAGATAAGAGCAGCTGACCTTTCCAGCAGTAAAACCTTGGCAAAAATATTACAATAGTTTTAAACCTCTGTAGCAATGCAGGGTTAATGGGGGATGCTACAGGAGTGACAGGGCCGAAATCCCCTTGATTATAGAGTCCCACAACTGGAACTTCAGACATGTTTGGCCTTGTCTAAGCATGCAACATGATGAGAGGTATGAGGTGATGGAATGGAATGCTCCACTTCAGACTGCAGGCTGGTATATCACATTTTTAAGAAACATTTCCTATGTAAACAAGTCCCTGCAAGTAGAATATTAGTGGGGGAAAGGCTGAGCTGGACTCACTCCCCCCATTAGGGTTGCCAGGTCCCTTTAGTCCCCCGGCGGGGGACTGAGAACCCATCACTCACCCTCCGTGGTACCTGGCGTCCCTTCTCCTGGAAGTGACGTCATCACGTGGGTCAAAGGGTGGCCCAGTGTGTGCTCCTGTGCTCGCTGAAGGGCTGAATCCCCCCCACCCCATGGGCCCAATTTGGCCCGAAATGGGCCCATTGCAGATGGAGGATTGCCAGCCCTACCCCTCATGTACAATTTTTTTAAATATACCATGCATTTTTACTTGAGGGGGCATGAGAAGGCCATACCACCACCTGCAAGTTGATGCATTGGTACAGTCTACCGTTTTAGGATTAAGAACATAAGAAGAGCCCTGCTGGATCAGACCAGTGGTCCATCTAGTCCAGCATCTAGTCTCATACAATGGCCAACTGGATGGCTGAAGCAGAGTTGGCTGAGATTGAATCCCTTGAAGACGGAGGTCCTGCACGTGGGTCTAGGGTCCATGGGTGTGGGACTCCGGCTCCCTGCTCTCGACGGAGCGCTACTTACGCCGGTGTCGAGAGTGAGGAGCCTGGGGGTGGTCCTGGATGCTTCCTTGTCTATGGAGGCACAGGTTGCAGCGGTTGTTAGATCCTCTTTCTTCTGTCTAAGACAGGCTCGACAACTTGTCCCCTACCTATCGACCCATGACCTCACAACAGTGATCCAGGCAACGGTCACCTCCAGATTAGACTACTGCAACTCATTCTACGCAGGGCTTCCCTTGGGCTTGATCCGGAAACTGCAGCTGGTTCAGAATGCAGCTGCACGGGTGGTTGCCGGAGCACCAGTTATGGCTCATGTAACACCTATCCTCCATCAGCTACACTGGTTACCGGTTGAGTACCGGGTCTGGTTCAAGGTTGTGGTGTTGACCTATAAAGCCCTATGCGGACTGGGCCCAGCATACCTTCGGGACCGCCTCTCCCCATATGTTCCCCGGAGGTCGCTTCGATCAGCCAATAAGCACTTGCTGATGGTCCCTGGCCCCAGGGAGGTCCGCCTGGCCTCTACCAGAGCCAGGGCCTTCTCAGTTCTGGCTCCGACCTGGTGGAACTCTCTGTCTGAGGAAACTAAGGCCCGGCAGGATTTGTTATCTTTCTGCCGGGCCTGCAAGACGGAGATGTTCCACCGGGCATTTGGTGGGGGCTAGGCTGTCCTCTCGCTGGCCATACCACTGAAGACCCTCCACCACCCATGCAGGACAATGCTGCATTTTAATATTTAATATTATACACCCACCAATTTTAATGGTTTTTATACGATGTTTTAATGTTTTTATAATGTTTTTACTGTTTTTAATTTGTTGTCAAACCGCCCTGAGCCCGTCTGACGGGGAGGGCGGTCTAAAAATGTAATTAAATAAATAAACCCATTACTCTGGAGGACCAACAGACAGGTCATAGAGACTGAGGCCTCCTCCCAAAGTCGTCTCCTGGCTTCTGAATGTGGGGGTCCTCTTTATTCACCATGGCTAGCAGCCACTGATAGACCTATCACCCATGAATCTCTCTAATCCCCCTTTAGAGCTGCCTATGGCTCTGGCAGTGAATTCCAAATCTTAATCACTTGTTGAGTAAAAAAGTCTTTCCTTTTGTCTGTCCTGAATCTACTGCCCCTCAGCTTCGTTGAATTCCCTCACGTTCTAGTATTTGGGGAGGGGGAGAAAAAGTTCTCTCTAGCCATACATAATTTTATAAACCTCTATCATGGCCACCATGATTACTGCAGGCCTAGCCTTCTTTGGCCCTAAAAGGCTGCAATGAGAAAGGCCTGAGTAAGGTACCGTTAATTCCTCCAGCTGCTTCCCCCATCTTTGTCAAAACTGCACAAAGCTCGTTTATCAGGGCCGTTTCCAGATGGCTTACCTTCTGCCGCTCCATGCCGCAACGTTGCGGCTCGTCCTGGGGCGAACGTGAAATATCGCGTGAGTTTTGCGTGGCATTGCGCAAAACTTGTGCGAGAAAACACGATATTTCGCATTTTCCCCGGCACGAGCCGCGACGTTGCAGCATGGAGCGGCAGAAGGTAAGCCATCTGGAAACAGCCCAGGATAGGGCTGCCAAGTCCAGATTGAGAAATTTCTGGAGATTTGGGGGTGGAGCTTGGAAAGAGCAGTGGCCTCAGTGTGGTATAACGCCACAGCGTCCACCCTCCAAAGCAGCCATTTTCCCCAGGAAAATACAGTTGTAATTCTGGGAGTCTCCAGGCCCTACCTGAAGATTAGTAACCCAGGAAGTGGCTTCAGAGGAGGAAGTAACACATCCCTCCTTTTCCAAGCAAAGCCTATATTGGTATCACGCCCCCCCCCCCAATTAATGTTTAGAGCTCAAGAAAACAGGATGTTAGAGTTCTGTAACTGGACCAGCGTTCCATGGGCACAGAAAAGACCACAGAAGGCAAATGGTGTTACTTAACGTTACCTTGCTACTGAAGAAAAAGGTTTGTGAGGCTTCTCAAAAAACAGATTTCTTTATTCTTCAAGTTGTATGCAAGACCTCTTAGGTGAGGTGAACTTGGTTTACCAGATTTGAAAGTGTATTACGCATCCTCATGTCTAGTGTGGATGAAGGAATGGATGCTTTTGAGAAATGAGAGAGTCCTGACACTGGAAAGTCATGATGACCTGAGATCTGGATGGCGTGCCTATTTGTGATATGACAAAGTAAAGGTCAATGCAGACTTTTAAAATCATTATATCAGGAGAGCCATTTTGAGTATTTGGAACAAATATAAACTACGACTAACACCACTTTGGATTTCAACACAGGAAGCGTTTTATAGAAGAGAGATGATATTCAAACAGGGATGGTTGACTTATGGAGATTTACTAGAATTCTCACTGGGAAATGGTAAATTGAAGACAAGGGAGGATTTAAAAGCTAAAGGTTATAAATGTCGATGGTTTTCCTATGCTCAACTTTTAGAAAGATTCAAATTAAATAAAAAATTATGGGGCTTTGAACATGACAAGACTGAATTTGAAAAAGAGCTGTGTTCAAATGATGAACATGTTATTTCTAAAATGTGTCAGTTGTTACTGAAATCTGAAACAGAAGAAGAATCTGTGAAAGACTGTATGGTAAAATGGGCTAAAATTTTTGGATATAATATAATGATGGATCAGTGGGAAAATATATGGATAAAGGGACTTAAATTTACTTTGAGCGTTAGACTTAAAGAAAATTTTTATAAAATGATGTATCGCTGGTATATGTCCCCTAACAAATTAGCTAAAATGAGTAAAGGTATGTCGAATAAATGGAAATGTCAGAAACAAGAAGGAACATTCTATCATTTCTGGTGGACTTGCCGTAAGGCTAGAAAATTTTTGATTCAAATCCATATAACACAAAAAAAAAATTAAAGACCACTGTACAGTTAAGCCAGAAGCCTTTCTGTTAGGATTAATGGACAAACAGTTGGAAAATCAGCACGGGGTTTTATTTTTGTATATGACTACAGCAGCCAGGCTTTTATATGTGCAAAAATGGAAAAGCATAGAATGAATGGCCTTCAATTGAAGATTGGATTATGAAAATGACGGAGCTAGTGGAGATGGCTAAACTTGCAGCTTTGATCAGAGATAAAACATTGTCTGCTTATTGAATCCCCTTATTGACTTTCTGCATGAAACAAGGAAAAATGATTTGATGATCTGTGGCTTTGATTTTTGAGAAGATAAATCTGGGAAAAAACAAATAGAAGGGAGACAGAAGTGGAAAAGAAAATTTTGGAGAGATTAAATGTTAAGTACGATGTTTGTTAAAAAAAGATAAGTGTTATAGAGAAAAATGGAAATGAAATATGTATTCTTGTTTTGTTTCTAAGTTCTGTTGTTTCTTCATCTTGTAAGTTTTTTACTATCCTTTTTTATTTTTGCTTTCTGCCCTTTTTATTGGATTTTTAATTATATGAATAAAATAAAAAAGGCAAAAAAAAGAGACCTCTTTGGCAATCCATTTATACTGTGGTCTGGGAGTCCTCTTCAAACCTCTTTGTTGGAATTTAAATCAGAGGGTCCAAGACAATGACAGAGGACATACAGGAGTAGCAGAGCAAACCCAAGAGTTCATTTATAAGTTTTGCCCTGAGTGTCAGGATGTCAATTCTCCAGCCAGAGTAACGCCATGTTGTGTTATAATCAGTAGTTGTCTAGTTTTCCTCCCTCCAGGCCGAGGTGTCGTCCAGGCCGCTCATATCCATGGGAGCGAAGAGCCTTATCTATCCAGTCCAGCCAACGACCTTGATGTCCCCGTCTTCTCATGCCTTCGCAGACAGGACTAGGGGGGAGGCTGGGAATGGGTGTTTGAAGTGTTGTAACTTTAGTTTTACGTGCCATTCTCAACAAAGCTTTCGTTCAGCCAAGGGCCTAGTCAGCCTTTGGAGTATGGACACTTGTATCCTGAGCATAGTCTTTCAATAAACCTTTCGGAATCAAGAAACCTTGTGCTTCTTGCAAGAGGGGGGGAGACAAACTCTAGATAACTGGGATTCCATAGTCTGACACTGAGACTATGGCATGAGGGTACTTACCCACAGAGACAGCCAAGCATGTGAAAAATATGCCGAACCGTGCTCCTTGCGCCATCCCCCCCCTGCCAAAATGTAGCCTAAACTCTCCACTGTCTACCCCCTGGAGCTCAGCAGTGACAGGCTGCCCATCCCATTTGCCTGCATCTGATTTTTTTCCCTCCCCACAAAGGCTTGATTCACAAGGTGCCTCTGGCACTCATACAGAAGGGCGTGTCCCACCAACCAGAGGGGTTAGGAAAAACATGCAGAATGGTAGTAGTGGGGAAGGGGAATGAGAGAAGCAGCAAAATAATTGGAACCAGATGATTTTGCTGCTTTGAGCATGATTCAGAGTAACCCTCAACACTTCTTTGGCCCAAAGCAATGGTGAGAAAGGAGGACATCTGTTATCCTACATGGGGAGGAAACAGGGGACAGAAGCACAGAGAGAGAAGGAACACGGTTTTTAAAAACATCTTCAGAGAATCGGTGACTGATCTGGGAAACATTCAAAAAGTTCTGTTTTCTAAAGGGCAGTAGTCACACATTTCTATTCCACAAAATCTGCTAAGCCAACACAAATGTGGGGAATAGGAATAACAAAGGTATACAAAATGATATAATCTGGACATGTTATTTCCATTAGAATACATTCAAGAATAGGTTGAAAGGAGAACAAAGTGATAGAAGGAAAGGGACAAGAACTGAATTATAAGAAAAGGGCTTTCAGGAAAAATCTGTGGCGTTGGTGTTCTCGACATTGGGTGCAGGACAACAAATTCAGGGATGATTCATTCTGTACTATGATCACGAGAATGCAGTGCTAAGGTTCCTCCTTTCCAAACACACAGTCTGAGGTGAAGAAGAGCAGACTTCTGGTTTTGCTGAAGTTGAGAGTCTCGTCCACAGATGCATGCACGCCAGAAAGTACCCACCTCCCAAACACATCATTCTCCTCTGGAGAATGCAAAAAGCACAAAGGAGGCAGCTGTCGGGGGAGAGGACCCATTCTCAGGTCATTTCACACCCCAACATGTCATGAAAAGCATTTTTTGTACACAGGCAGCTCTGCTTGCACCACGCATGCAAAAGCCTTCTGCTTAGTGCTTGCTTGTCCTTTGAAGAGAAAAGCCATTACTCAAGGTAGTTCCAATGCAAGAATCACCATGCTGAGTCAGGCCTGCAGTCTGTCCACTCAGCATTTTGTCTACAAAGGGGAGCCAATCAGTCACATGGCGCAGGGGAGCAGATAAGCATGTGATTCCCTAGCAACTGTTGGAGAGAACTACTCTCTGCTTGGACCTCCCCTTCATATTTTTTGTCTCATCCTTCTAACCTCGGCTGTTTCCAGACAGCTTACCTTCTGCCGCTCCATGCCGCAATGCCATGGCTCGTGCTGTGGCGAATGCGAAATATCGCGTTTTCTCGCGCGAGTTTTGCGCGATGTTGTGCAAAACTCGCACGAGAAAACGCGCTATTTCGCGTTTTCTCCGGCATGACCCGCAACGAGCGGCAGAAGGCAAGCCGTATGACGAATTATACCAGAGTGAACACTATTTGAAAGAAACTGATTTTATTGCAAAATGGTTACCATTCATTGGATTCATTTCCAATACAAATCACTCTCCACCTAAGCATTTACTTTTTGTTACTCAGATTTGAAGCAACGACTATCAAATAATTGAAAAAAAAAATGCTAGTTGTCTTTGTTTTAACTATATTGGCATGACGTTTATTGTATATAGTTCACTAAGACTTTGTTGTTGTTCTATTTTACTTCTGTACATTGTTTTTGTTTGTTTGTTTGTTTGGTTTAAAAAAATTAAAAAAAAAAAAAAAAAGAAGGCAAGCCGTCTGGAAACGGCCCTCATCATTTTTGCCATCATCAAAACATCCTGCAGCCATGAATTCAGTCAGTTTGTGAAGCACTTGTTTGAACCTGTACTTCTTTTGCAGTTTACTGGATTTCAAGGACTGGGATTTGGTACATCACGTCATCCCACAGGAAGCACAGAAAAAAAGGTACCTATTTAGCAGATTATTTAATGCCTAATTCTCATAGTGCTAGAGTGGATGGCAGCCTTTCAAACTGCAGATGAGGGAATCACTTTCTGAAATGGTCCCTTATGTTAACTGCCCACAAAGCAAACAAAGAAAATTGGGAGAATATTTCCCTCTACTGTGCTAGTTGTCTGTTTTTATTGAGGGTTTGTTTGGGTTTGTTTGTTTGCTTGCAAGGAAACATTCAAGGATGGAACCAACCCCCTGCAGTCTGAAGTTGTGATAAAGTCCTCCGTTCTACCACTTCAAGAATAAGTAATCTTCAAACAGAAGGAGGAACAACAGGCCTGAACTGGAAGTCCAGGGAAACATGACAGGAAACCAGTGGCACCTTAAAGGCTAACAGTATTTCTGGCAGAAATGCATCAGCTTTTGTGAATCAGAGTTCACTTTATAGATGCATAAGAGTGGTGTCAAGGAGGCAGCTTCATGGTTCTCAAAGAGAATTTGGCCAAAATTCAATGGAAACATTTAACTTTTTTTCCTCTAAAAAAAAGCAGTTGCAAGAAGTCCAAACTAAGCTATTCTTTCAAAAGTTCTGCAGCAGGAAAATAATTTGAAAAAGTCCAGCTTTGTATATCCCCAGTCATGGGTCCAAGATATATAAACCAAGGAGGGAAGCTTGTGTACCAACCCCACCAAAGGCACTTGGACCTGGGTGGACATGAACAACACCAATTGCCGACTGCAGAGACTGCATCAGGATGCAAAATAAAACACAAAAGCATCTGCTGCCAACATCTGAACGCCCAGACACAACAACGGCAGCAAAAATAGCAGCAGAGCCACAAGCGTTGATGCCGCCATTTATTTATAGCTGCAACTGGTCACCACACCACCACATGTCTACAGATAAAGTAAAAAGGGGAAAGCCACAGACCGTACATGTGCACAAGCACACACAAAACTACACTCTCTTTAGCTCAGATTAATTCTCACGTTCACTATCACTCTCCACTTTTATATTCACAGCCAAAAAGTGCTGCTTTTATAAATATGCATGGAAAGAGCAAGCGGTTATTATATAATACTTAGCATTTATATAACGCTTTCAAAGCATCTCTTATGCAGCAATCCTTCTAACAATCCGGCACAGTACAAGCCTGGCTGGTCTAAGGTGAATTCTTAGCAGCGGCAAGATTTGAACCAGGGACTTTGTGGCTCACGGCTCAATATCTGAGCTGTTATATTATGCTTGCTCTCAGACCCCCTTTTGCTATTTGCTGGCTGACAAATAAGGCTCTGATATAAATAAAATGTTATTATGATGATCAGGGCTTTTTTTCTGGGAGAAGAGGTGGTGGAACTCAGTGGGTTGCCCTCGGAGAAAATGGTCACATGGCTGGTGTCCCCGCCCCCTGATCTCCCGACAGAGGGGAGTTTAGATCGCCCTCTGCACTGGTGGCACAGAGGGCAATCTAAACTCCCCTCTGTTGGGAGATCAGGGGGCGGGGACACCAGCCATGTGACCATTTTCAAGAGGTTCTGGAACTCCGTTCCACCACGTTCCAGCTGAAAAAAAGCCCCGATTACGATGATCTTCCTACCAGTTTGCATCAAGTTCCTTACAATCCTGTTATACTAGGAATTGGAACTCCCCCATATGTAACCCTGGAGAAATTAATGTGGCAAACCCAAGAGAGTCCCATGTGGGTACAATGTTAGGCAGGGAAACCCAAGTTCAAACACCAACGTTCACCCCCTTACCTTCACATCCATGTATTTAAAATAGGCATAGCAGTGATGCATGTACCAGGATGAACAAAGCAACCTTTCCAGTCCCAGGACTCACTGAGCACGGGACCTGCCAAGCTGCAAGTATCAGACAGGAAGTCATGCAACATCAGAACCACATGATAGAGTTATGACTTCCGCTATTTGAAGGCCAGGATGATGGGCAGTGGACTAAGAGCTTCTGAGACAGGAAATACAAGATGCCCATCAGACAGTGTATCGTACTGCAGAACAAATCAAGGGTCGGAGCTGTGGAGGAATCCTCTTTCACCCGCGAGTGGCCTCACCTTGCTATCTTGCTGCTCCTCTTCATATGTGCAGGCTGCAAGAGTGGCAGGAGGCATGACGTGCTCTCTGCACATGGACATTAATAGCAGGTCCTTCCAAAAGGAAGATAAAAATGATGACTGTATAGGAGCTCATAACCCAGCAGCTGGGTTCACTCGGCTCCAACACATGGGTCGAAATGAAAGTCCTTAAACTAATTAAAACTTCCAACTTGTACAAGGAATCATGCCATAAAAGTAATTAATAACTAGCAAATTGCCCAATTATGAGACACAATATGCTAGGGGGGTGGGGCATGCATATTCCAAGAAGTCTCAAATCCTGCAGCTCAGCATGGTCCTTATTGGAGAGGCCAAGTGATCCACTGTCAAGTGTAAAGTAAGTTTATATCCTTACCACAACATCATTCCCAAATACAACAATTTACTGCTCTGCCTACGGATAGATGACATGGGAGAAAATAAAGGGATGTGTAATTGTGAGGAAACATCAAATGTGCTCCATTGTCCGTCAAAGACAGCTTGCCATTCAAAGCCTGCTCTTGTTTAAGTAGCCCGATCCGGGGTTCTATTTCTTGGTCACACTGGAGGGAGACTTGATAGTTGAAAACTGGCGATTAAAAAAGCCAGCAAAGGAACGTTTCGGCTATTGGGCCTTCCGAAATTACAGCACAGATGCAGTTGAGGACTATGAGATGGAGCTTAACTCCTATCCACCCACCCAGCAGGAATTCTAGCTAGGAGGTTTGCAACATCTCTTCTCTAGTGTCAACAAGCCCAGACCAGCTGCCCTGTATATTTTCTCCAGGCTTGTCCTTCCTCTGTTCCTCTGACCCCACCCTGCAGCTCAGACACTGCAAAGACTAACAGCCAACCTTGATTCCCCTTTTGTTCAAAACATGCAACTCAAGGACACTTCTCCAAACTGGCCCTTATGTAACAGAAAGACATGCCCGTGAGCTTCCACAAGGCTCTTCCAGAAAGTCTAGCCTCTTGCCCCCCCCTGCTCCTCACACACATTCCCCCATGGTAAATTTTGTCCCAACCTGCAGAAAATAACAACAACAACAACAGCAGCAACAACAACATTCGATTTATATACCGCCCTTCAGGACAACTTAAGGCCCACTCAGAGCGGTTTACAAAGTATGCCATTATTATCCCCACAACAAACGCTCTGTGAGGTGGGTGGGGCCAGGGCCGGCGCGCCCATTGAGGCCAGGTAGGTGGTGGCCTCAGGTGCAGGGTGCCGGAGGGAGCACCGGAGGAGGTGCGGGGGGGGGGGGGAGCGCGTGCCACAGAGCTGCAGCCTGCTATCCCTCCCTCCCTGCCCCGCTGCCGCCGCCAGCACACGCCCCTGGCCAGGCGCAGACGCCGCAGGCAGGCATCTGTGGCGGCGCAGGCAACTGAGCGGGAGATTGCTGCAGCGATCAGGCCAGTGGTGGCGTGCGCGCTCCCATGATGTCACGCGTGACATCATCACACAGGCCAAAGCGCACGTGCGCAAGTGGGGGCACCCGGCCAGCCGCGAGCGCCAAAAACCCTTGCGCCGCCCTTGGGTGGGGCTGAGACTAGCCCAAGGTCACCCAGCTGGCTTCAAGTGGAGGAGTGGGGAATCAAACCCGGCTCTCCAGATTAGAGTCCCACCGCTCTTAACTACTACACCAAACTGGCTGGGTTGAGCTGGAAAAAAATACATGGAGCAAGTTCTGGGGAACAATGATGACTGGGGTGCAAATCTACCCCATCTCAACATTCTTTATCTAATTGCAGGAGTTCCAAATTCCCTAGTGTCAGGAACATCTGTATTCTTAGAGATCACACTGCTCCAGACCACGATTTAGAGTCTGGAAGAAAATCTTGTCTCAAAAAACATTCAATTGGTACCCATTTGGCAGAAACTCATCTCCATCTGACCTGAGAGCCAAACTCAAGGCGATCTCAACAAATCTGTGAATGGATCTTCTGAGTGTTTTGTTATTTTTTAAAGGAAATAGCAACTAGAAATGGGATTTATATCAGTGCTCTTTCCCTTTATATGATTTCTGCAGTTTCACTCAGTCCCTGGGTATGAATTCCTGTATGGTATACGCTCTCCTCACTCCCGCGGAGCCAACAGCACCTTTGGGGGGCCAGATGTGGTCAGGAAAATAGCATGGAAAGGGTTAAACGTCCTCATCCCTGATCCATAGACACACAGTTCATAAGTCTCTTGACATCACATCTAGCCTGGTCCTCTGAGAAGGCTGCACATTGCGTTTCTACATTAGCTACAGCTTGTTTCCTTCCAGTTGAGAGCCCACCCAGAAAAGCAATTAACAGAGGGCCAAATATTGCCAGCGGTTCTGTATGCTTAAACACAGAGCTACTCAAAGCATATAGAAAAAGGATGGTGCGAAGTGGGTTGGGTGTAAGGTTGCCAGCCTCCAGGTGGGGCCGGGTGATCTCCCAGAATTACAGCTGATCTCCAGATGAGAGAGATGAGTTCCCTGGAAGAAAATGGCTGCTTTGGAGGGTTGGCTCTGTGGCATTATACCCCACTGAGGTCCCTCCCCTCCCCTCGTGGTTGAGCCAGTTTTAAAAGAAAAGAGGATCTATGGGAGTGGGATCCCAATCCCCCGCCTCCTGTAAGAAAAGTGCCTGGGGGGAGTGACTGTAAGGCACGAAGCCATTCCTGGGAGGTGGGCTGTACATTTCTCACCCCCAGTTAGGGTTGCCAGCCTGCAGGTGGTGGCGGGAGATCTCCCAGAAATACAACTGATCTCCAGGCCATAGAGACTGGTTTCCCTTGAGAAAATGGCTGCTTTGGAGGGTAGACCCTGTAGCATTATACCCTGGCTGAGGTCCCTCCCCTGCCCAAACCCCTCCCTCTGCAGCCTCCACCCCAAATCTCCAGGAATTTCCCAACCTGGAGCTGACAACCTATCTTTACTTGTTCATAAATGCAAATCCCCTTCCTCTTCTTCCTGAATCATTAAACCTGTTCTGTATTAAACACATGGGATTGCTGCCACCAAGGGCCGTTTCCAGATGGCTTACCTGAAGCCGCTCCATGCCGCAATGTTGTGGATCGTGCCGGGAAAACGCAAAATATTGCGTTTTCTCGCGCAAGTTTTGCGCGACGTCGCACAAAACTCACGCGAGAAAACGCGATATTTTGCGTTTTTCCCCGGCACAATCCACAACATTACGGCATGGAGCGGCTTCAGGTAAGCCATCTGGAAACGGCCAAGAACAGGACATTCCTACTGTTCCATATTTTAGAAAGCAAACTTTTCCAGGTATCAAGTGAGGCGTCTTTCAAATTTCATCTTAGCAACAGGAGTGGACTGCGGCTCTTAAAAAAGCCATTAAGCAAACTAAGCCAAGTGGCCCCTGGCGTCCTGATTCTGCCCTGCATGTACTCAGCTTGAACCCGGCCACAGGTGCACCTGTTACCATCTGCATCACCACGGCCCATGTCCAAGTCAAGCTCACCATGCAGTGCTACTAGCAGCGCAGGGGCCGCTTGGCTCAGCTTGCTGACCACCAGGGGTCCTCCAGGGCAGCAGCTGACCAGGAACTTTTTCAGTAGTTCAAGGGCCAGTCCAACTCTACTTAGGGAAAAAAGCACATCTTAGCCTTTATACAGAGCAGTGTAGCCTAAGTATTCTTTAGGTTAGCTTGCTAGAGCAGCGGTTGTCAAACTGTGGCTTGCGACCCAAAAGTGGATCATGACTTTTGCAGGTAAGTGACCAGCCCTGGAAGGAGGAAAAAAGGAACAGAATGAATTGGGGTGGAACATGGCAAATTTGGGGTTGTCTCTATATAATATGCAAAATAACCATGAAATACAGCTTACTGCTCAACAATGCTAAAAGCTTGTTCGTTATTAACTGACGTGAGTTTTCTGAGCTTTATACTGGAGAACGGGGAAGCGGGTCCCAAAAAGTACAGTGGGTTAAGAAGTAGGTCCTGATTCAAGAGGTTTGAGAAGCACCGTGCTAGAGTGATATGACCAGGGCTTTTTTTCAGCTGGAACGTGGGGGAACGGAGTTCCGGCACCTCTTGAAAATGGTCACATGGCTGGTGGCCCCGCCCCCTGATCTCCAGACAGAGGGGAGTTGAGATTGCCCTCCGCGCAGCAGCGCGGAGGGCAATCTCAACTCCCCTCTGTCTGGAGATCAGGGGGCGGGGCCACCAGCCATGTGACCATTTTCTCCGAGGGCAACCTACAGAGTTCCACCACCTCTTTTCCCGGAAAAAAACCCCTGGATAGGACACTGACAATACAGTCCTAAGCAGAGTTAAACTCTTAACTCTGTGGGTTTCGAAGGGTACAACTAGAACGGTGCTGTGTGTTGGCATCCTGTTTTGCAGCCCTCTATTGAGAAGAGAGGCAACTCACACATGAGCACCAAACATTGCGAAGCTGCAGGGTAGCTAGCGGGCCGTGGTGCTGCATTCCTGGACGTCACCAGAGTCCGCCCTTCCACTGGCTGGGCCCCGGAGTTTGGATCTCCCCTTCCTTTGTTGTTCTAACATTTCCCCCCTTTTTCTCCCTCCACTTCACCCCACAGCAATGGCAGGAAATGGCACCACATCAAGCACAGATCTGGGGAAGTGAGATGCTGTCTGCGAGGAAAAGGAAAGCCAGCAATTGTGCGCAGAACAATGGCATGAAAGGCGCGTAGCTCCTTCCCCCAACCAATAGCTTCAGAAAGGAATCAGGAAGCTGGGGAGGAAGCGGGGTGTCTACCTCTCAGTGAGTGACCTAACCAAAGTGGGGCGAGGGTGGAGAATGGTTCCTTCCCTCTTCTATCTTGGTTTCTCTCGTTTTTTGGAGAGTCAATATGCAAACCCAGCCTGAAGCATCCTGAAAGAAATAAGGCTAAATCAAAAATGACAAGCACGCAGCTTGAATTATAGCTGCACGGAAAAGGCACAGCTACCCAGCCTCAGTAGACCAGCAGCTGGCAGGATCAACGGGATAAACAGTTAAAGTTCCCTGGGTGCCCAAAACTGCCTGCTGAATTGTAGGAATCTCAGTCCTTTTCAGAGCCAAGCTACAAGTGACGCCTGACACAGGTTGGACACTTGTCAGCTTCCCTCAAGTTTTGATGGGAAATGTAGGCATCCTAGTCTTGAAGCTTCACTCTCTGACTGCTGTCCAATGGACTTTTGAACTGCCACTTGTCCAACATTCCGCCAAGCTGCCTACATTTCCCATCAAAACTTGAGGGAAGCTAACAGGTGTCCAACCTGTGTCAGGCGTCACGTGTAGTTTGGCTCTCAGTCTCCAGGATTTCCAGTTTAAAGGCTCAGACGGGCGGTGATATGGAACAGAAGACTTCAGCCGGAGAACCTCGAGGGCCATTCTCAGAGCCAAGCTACAAGTGATGCCTTACACAGGTTGGACACTCGTCAGCTTCCCTCAAGTTTTGATGGGAAATGTAGGCATCCTGTTTTTACAGCTTGGCTCTCCATTACAGCTGCAAGACCAGGATGCCTACATTTCCCATCAAAACTTGAAAGAAACTGACAAGTGTCCAACCTGTGTCAGGCGTTGCTTGTAGCTTAGCTCTCAGTCAGCCTCCACTGATAGTGCATAATTGAGCTGCACTGGGTATATTTGGATCATTCAACTACTCACCTCCACTAGAGACAGCTGCCTCCAGGTTGGCCGTCTCCTATGAAGAGGCATGTCCAGATTGCGATTTATGTAGAAACAGAAGGAGCAGCCTTCTTCGGGTAGGTAATTTTTATACTTAGAGATAAAAAGGTGTACTTGTAAGCATGCAAGAGGAAAGTACCCCTCTAATTTCAATTCAAGATTTTTTTTTAAACACAGGAATTTGGAAAACAATAGGGCGCTCACACGGACAACAAGTGCAGCATTCATGCTTTCTCACTCCTGCCTGGGGAAACAGTTTTAGCATGACTTTAATCGGTACCCCTCCCCAGCTGTGGCAAAGAGCCCTTCTCTTGATGAGGGAACATGGTTTAGCTCACCCTGTCTGTATTGCTCAGACAGACATTGCTAATACTGAGAGCCAAGCTACAAGTGACACCTGACACAGGTTGGACACTTGTCAGCTTACCTCAAGTTTTGATGGGAAATGTAAGCATCTTGGTCTTGCAGCCTGGCTCTCCATTTAATTGAAGTTTACAGAAACCCCCCACACATACCCAGTGGAGGGGAAGGGGGGCACCCGGCAAGAGCCCAATGCTTGCACTCCCCGCCCGACCGCATGTTCTCCCTCCCATAGACTGCCACTCTGTAAACTTCAATTGAATGGAGAGCCAAGCTGCAAGACCAGGACGCCTACATTTTCCATCAAAACTTGAGGGAAGCTGACAAGTGTCCAACCTGTGTAAGGTGTCACTTGTAGCTTGGCTCTTAGTCTCTTTCTCCCTGACGATCCACCATTTTCCGCCATAGATATTCTACATCTCCATGCTCTGTGCTACTTTTCCAGCAACGATAGGGAGAAATGTACATCTGAAAATTAAAGAGACCAGTCAGACTGGCCTTTGGTCTACCACAGATCAAACTTAGACAAAACTAAAATACTTGAAGCGTGTGTCAGCCCTAGGGTGTCAGTCCCTGGCAGTTAAGATCCCCAAGCCCCTCACAGCAAGCAAGCAGGTGCATTGGTTGAAGAAACTTCATTTAGAGATCTATTCAGTTCAGGTATGCAGTTATAAGTAGAAGTTGGCAGAAGTAATTATTCAAACAACAGGACTACTGATATAGGGTGACATTCTCCCGCCCCTTTGCATTCAGGTGCGAAAACCGAAATAGTTACATGGGAACAAAGCAGTTTAGTCTAGATAAAGTACAGAGTGGAATTATTCCCTCCTGTGAAAAGATACATTTCAGTACAGAGCTGCAGCTTCGGCCCAAGGCAGCTCAGAAGTGAAAGCACATATTTCTTAGAGATAACAAAGAGGCCACTTGCCCCTCTAGAAATTAGTATTAGCAATCTAGACACCTTCAGATGACTTATATAAAATGCATAAGATATAGTATTGAGCTCTGGCATTATATCAGTATGAGTTTAAGATATAGTGTAAGATGCACAACACAATGATGGCATAGATGCTTATATCACTCTCAGTATAAAATGCAGAATACAACAATGGCACGGATGCCTGCAGAACACAATAATGGCATATAACACAACAATGGCATGGATGCTGGCATGCATGACATAGTGTTAGGTTGGAGGGGGGAAAGACAAGTACATACATGTATTTGTGGGCCCAGAATTTATTCTCCATCTCCCACAGATTGAGAATTTAGGGTTACCTAATAAAATTAATCAGCAGTAGATTCAGGACTGAAAATAAAATACTTCACACAACACACAGGTTATGAAGGTCAGATGGCCCCTACCCTGAGACAGCCAATGTGACCACTTGAATTCATGCCATGCTAACATAGAGACTAGACTACTGTAATGCACTCTGTAATGAAAGCCTCCCTTCAAAATCAGCTCACAGACTCCAGATGGTACAGAACGCCACAGTTCAATTGCTGTCAGGGGCTAGACAGAGCATGCATATTTCTCCCAGTCTGCAGTCACTCCACTGGCTACCCATCAGTTACCAGGCTCAGTTCAAGGTTCCGACCATCACATACAAAGAAAGCCCTTCATGGCCCTGGCCCCTCATATCTGCAAGACTACCTTTCCCCCTCTGTTCTGCCACAGCTTTGCTCATCTGAACAGGGTTTTCTACAGATATCGCCTTGCAAATGGGCAAGGTCAACAGCAGCCTGCACGCAAGTTTTCTTGGTGGTGGCCCCCACAGTATGGACTGGCCTGCCTGAAAAGGTCAGGAAAGCGTCAATTCTTGGCTTTCCGCAAACTATGCAAAACTGAATTATGCAGGAAACCTTTTTTACGAGGGCTGTGCTGTAAGGAAGTGACTCATTTCCAAAAATGAAGTTTTGGTAAAGGGTCAGGGACTGTAGACTATACTACTGGGTATTGTCTGTTGATGCAGATATGCTCCTACTGGATAATTTTTGCCGCATTTAATACGTCATGTCAAAGTACATGTTTTGTTTCAGTAAGGTCTCTCTCTGTATTCCTGTGTTTGAATGTATGCTTCTTTTCAGATTTCTGCAATGTATACCCTATTGTATTTTAATGTCTCAGTTGTTTATTGACTGACACTGTGTAATCTGCCTTGAGTCTCAATGAGAAAAGTGGATTATAAATAACATTAATAAATAAAAATTAAATAAAATGTGGCTTTAAAACACGATTATTAAATAATGGAGCATAGGTCCATCCAGGGCTTTTTTCAGCCAGAACGCAGTGGAAGGGCGTTCTGGCACCTCTCCAAAGAGATCACGTGTTCTCCAAAGAGATCACCTTTAAACTTCAGGTGATTGGTGGGGCTTCCCCGTGAGTCAGCTGCAGCAGTGCCCGGGGAGAGCCCCCTTCCATGCTGCTCCAGTGAGCGACGTGGAAGGGGGCCCTTTAAACTTCAGCTGATTAGTGGGGCTTCCCTGCCAGGTAGCTGAAGCAGTGCCCGGTGTGGAGCGCCCCCTTCCGTGCTGCTTGAGTGAGTGACACAGAAGGTGGCCCTTTAAACTTCAGCTGATTGGTGGGGCTTCCCTGCCAATCAGCTGAAGCAACGCCCCATGAAGACAGCCCCCTTCCATGCTGCTCGAATGAGTGACACAGAAAGGGGCCGTTTAAACTTCAGCAGACTAGCTGAAGTTTACCACACGCAGCTTGCTTCAGCTGAAAGGAAGTCCCCACTGGCCAGCTGAAGCCACAGGGATTTGAAAGTTAAAGAGACCCTTTCCAGGGGTGGCTGCGCCCTGTGTGATGACATCACTTCCCAGACGTGACATTATCACACAGTCCCAGGAGTGCACTTCACGCAAACACGTGGTGCCAGCGCTGAGTTCCACAACCTCTTTTCACAGAAAAAAAAACCCTGGGTCCATCAATAGCTATCAGCCATAATGGCCAAATGGAACCTCCATTTTAAGTGGCAGTGTACTTCTAGAAGCCTGTTTCCGAGGCAGCAGCAGGGGGGGTTGCACATGAGGGAAACAAGCTGATTGACTAGGTGAACCTCAGGCCTGATGCAGCAGGGCTTTTCTTACATTCTTAAAATAATCATCCTCTACCATCACTACTATCGACTCAGACGTTTCACTCGTGTCCAATAAAGTATAATTGTATTCGGTAGGCATTAAGTGACGAGCGCAGAAGTCCCCAACCTTGCTAGGCCAGTGGGCATGCTCACATTTTGGGAATTCTAAGAACAGAGAGTGAGCACCACAACAAAATGGCTGCCATGTAGGCTGGAGCCAATCACTGGGTGGTTCCAACCCCAGCATATCATGGAGGAAGCCCACTTCCAAGTAGATGCTCCCTGAAGACTTAAAGGGAACACTTCCTGGGCTGTTGTGCAGTACTGTACCTCTTACTCCGATTAAGTGGAGGAAAGCCAGGAAATAGCTGTTTGCTTTGGGGACTTAGTAAGTAGGTACAACTAGGAACAACATTACGGAGCACCACGGAGCCCATGATCACCTTCTGTTGAGTGTGTATGACAGGATTAGAGTATTCAGTTGCCTGAATTTCACTCAACTTGGTTCTGAAGACCTGAGCTCAAAATTTCTCCTCTCAAACTAAGCTACACATGCAGGAAGACTTATTTTTACTTATTTATATCTTTATACCCCACCTTTCTCCCAAGGGGAACCCAAAGCAAGCTCCCATGGCAGAGTAGGAATTCAAAAGCAGTTCTTCCATATTCTTGTCCAACATGACATTGGACTGGATGAGCTGACAGATCCCAAGATGGAGAACAAAGGCAGTTTCCACACGTCTTACCTGCCTGCGGAACATTGCGTGAAAGACCTGGAAGACAGTGTCCTCTCACGCGAAATCACGCCAGGAAGACGCTGTTATCCGGGAGTTTTGCGTGATTTTGTGCAAAACTCCCGGATAACAGCATCTTCCTGGTGCATTCGTGTGAGAAGACGCTGTCTTCCAGGCCTTTCGCACGATGTTCCGCAAGCAGGTAAGATGTGTGGAAACAGCCCATGGGTACCACTTCAGTTTGTGAGTTACGGATCACGTTTTTAATGCCATTTTATAAGAAGTATGATCTTCCAGGCTTATGTACCCTCGGGCGGAAGGAAATGGGCTGCACTTGGACCTTTTCCCACCAATGCTTCAGTTTCCTACCTACAGAAAAATTCCTAATGTGGGAATTTTTAAAAAGTATTCTAGAAAATGGAAGGGCACGCCTGTCAGTGGTTTCCATATATGCAAATTTTGGAGAGATTCAAACTAGACAAGAGTCATTAAGACTTTGAGAAATCTAAAACTGAATTTGAAATAGCCCTTTGTACAAATGATGAACATGTTATTTCTAAAATGTATAAACTTTTGTTGAGGTTTGAGACGAAGGAAGAGCAAGTAAAAGAATGTATGATTAAATGGGTGAAAAATTGTGGACATGATATATTAATGGAGCAATGGGAAAATATGTGGACAAGAGGGCTGAAATTTACATTAAGCTCCAGTATTAAAGAAAATTTTTGCAAAATGATGTATCGTTGGTATATGACTCCTGAAAAATTGGCTAGAATGTATAAGGGGGCGTCAAATGTATGTTGGAAATGTGCTAAACAAGAAGGGACATTTTTTCATATGTGGTGGACACGTAAGAAAGCAAAGAGGTTTTGGTTGCAAATACAATCATCGATTCAGAAGATTTTGAAGATTAAACTTCAGCTGAAACCAGAGACCTTTCTGTTGGGAATAATGGACAGCTGTTCTTATACTTTCAGTGCAATCCTATGGAGAGTTACACCAGTCTAAGCCCATTGAAGTCAATGGGCTTAGACTGGAGTAACTCTCCATAGGATTGCACTGTTAATTACAGCAGCAAGAGTACTTTATGCACAAAAGTGGAAAACTACAACATTGCCTACAGTGGAGGAATAGTTAAAAGTTTTGGAGTTTGCGTCAATGGCAAAACTTACTTCATTGATTAGAGAAAAGACATTAGCTAACTTCTTGACTGAATGGAAACCGTTAATAGACTTTTTGCATGAAATGGATAACAAGGATTTGATGACATCTGCATTTATGGATTAAGCAACAGAAACAATAGAAAAAAGAGGAGTTTTGTGACTAACTTAGAATAAGTGGGACTCTAGAAATGATATATACTTGTGCCAGAGAAAATGGGAACTCAACTTGGTAGTGTAATTTAGGGGTTTTTTTCCTTTTCTTTTTTCTTTTCCTCTTAATTTTATAGATATATGTATTGTTAGTGTGTTGTGTTTAGAACTGTGTGTTTTTTCTTGTTCTCTGTGTTTGTTGTTTATTGTGTTGTGGTGTGTAGTTTATAGTTTAAATAAAGAAAATTTTAATCTCGAAAATGGAACATGCAATTGACACTGTCATGTCAAGACTCTACTCCCTTATTGTTGCATGTATGTGCTGGTCTAAAAATTATAGATAATAATATAGGAACTTGGTGTAGAGCTTGTTTTTATGACACTGAATCTAATTTTTATGACTATCCGATGTTACTCTTTTATCAATGTATTGTTATCTGTATGTTGTAATCCGCCCTGAGCCTGTTCGCAGGGAGGGTGGATTATAAATTTAATAAAGAATAATAATAATATAGGTCTGGAGCAAATGACTATCAGCCTCAGCTTTCCTGACTGCAAAACTAAAATCAGAGGTCTGTCTCACATAGTTGCTGTAAATATTAATGAGAAGACCCCTCTCTGTGTTCATGTGTTCAGCCACCTTCACAACTAGAGGAGGAAATCAGTAGGTATGTAGAATCAGGGAGGAAAGTTGCATGTTTGGGAGCCAGGATTCCTGGGTTCTCCTTCCAGAATTCTATACGTCATGCTTCTCTCTTACTGTTCTTCTAAGAAGCTCATGGGGGCATACACAGTTTGCACCACCCCATTTTATCTTCCCAACAATCCTGTCAAGTAGGGTAGGCTATGAGAAAGCGAGTGGTCCAAGGTCATCAAGTGAACTCCGTGGCAGAGGAGGAGGAGTTGAATGTCTATCGCACCAGCTCTAGTATGATGCTGCTGCCCTACCCTAGCTCTGTTGGGACAATAGGATTTCACGCATCTGCTTTCCTTGGACCTCTTCTCTCTGTCCCTTTTAAAAGGAAATTACACAATTAGATCCCCCAGGTACTGTTTGTCTGAAACAGCTTGTTCTCCAGCCTTTCCAGAGATAGGCAAGAGGCACTAACTTGTCCTCTTCCAGTGTACACTCGGAGTTTTTTTTCAGGGGGGTGGAGGAGGGACTTGACAGGTAGGGTTACTGTAGCTCACCCTATTCCCCTTGCAACCAGAGAATAAATGACTTTCGAGAATTAAAAGCAGGTTGACACATTTCTCCTAATAAAGTGGGCTTTGGTGTCTGCTACACAATCGCAGCCCCTCGCCTCCCCCCACCCAGGATGAGGTACTGAGGGAAGCCACTTGAGCCTCTGACAGATGTCAGAGACAGAAAGGAGGTCATGGCTTAAGGCACCGGATTCAGCAGCCAGGGACGGCTTTATTGGACTCAGTGCAAGGCCGGGAAAAGGTAACTGCCACACCCCTCCCCCCTGCATACACACACACACACACACACATAGGGAGTGTGGAGGCCTACTGCCACGCCGCACACCCAGTAGCCCCTACATTCCTTGGCCAATTTGCAGGCCAAGTTAAAGACAAATTACTACTTGCCATGGAACTCCAGTCAAATTATCTGTTTCTAAAAAGCAGCAATAGGAGAACCTCATAGGGATTGGGGCTGCAACACAAAAGGGAGGGTCTTTTCCCTTAACTGTTTTCCCAGTCAAAATGCCCCCACAACCTGCTTTTAAAAACTGTCACAATATCGGTACCTAAACAAAGTAGGCGAGCCATAGCACCTTAGAGAAAAATGGAAGTTAATCCAGCATACACTTTCATGAGTCAAAGCTCACTTCACCAGGTACACAAACTATATATTCATCAGGAAAATGCATTAATGTTATATTCACAATAGAAAAAGTGTGTGTTAATATAAATGCATCTTCTGTCCTAATGGATGTACAGTGCATCTGATGAAGTGAGTGCCAACTCACAAAAGTTTCTGCTGGAAGAAATGCTCTTGGTCTCTACGGGGCCACTAGATACCTATTTTGTTTTGCTGCTGCAGACCAGATGGCAAATCTGGAATGATTTATATGAGTACCTGTGTACTCATGTAGGAGAGGACATTTTCTATCACAGATATTGCATGTGGTGGAGGAGTTAAATCCTCTTTCCCCACCGTCAAAGCCCTCATCTGTATCAGGCTTCCCCCACAATTGCTTTTTTTGGTCCAAAGAGCCCACCTGGAGTTCCAGTCACATAACCCTGTAATAGCTTTACTCTTACACAAGGGAACACGCCTTCAAACATAACTCAAAGACCTGTGATACGGGGCAGGCCATGCATGAGAGGGGCAAAACTCTTTGTTTAGTTCTCTGCAGTTACATACCCAAAGCCAGGACAGGAAGGAGTTCTCAAAAGCGTGGCTTCTTTCAAAGATTTGCTGAACTTCTCCTTACTGTGGAAGGAGACAGAGGAACTCATTTTGAGTCATGAGGTGGCTAACCGCCCCCCTCCATCACTTCTGCTTTCTCCTCTCATCAGGCCCTCATTTTCTCCTATTAAAAGAACTTTGTCTTTTTTTCTGTATGCTTCCTTCTTTCTTTCCTTCGATGCCCTCGGGCTTGGCTTTAGCAGGGATGGGAAATACCGAAGAGCAGGGCCTTTTTTCTGGGGGAACGCGGGGGAACGGAGTTCCGGAACCTCTTGAAAATGGTCACATGGCTGGTGGCCCCGCCCCCTGATCTCCAGACAGAGGGGAGTTGAGATGGCCCTCCGCGCCACCAGTGCAGAGGGCGATCTCAACTCCCCTCTGTCTGGAGATCAGGGGGCGGGGCCACCAGCCATGTGACCATTTTCTCTGAGGGCAACCCACTGAGTTCCACCACCTCTTTCCCCAGAAAAAAAGCCCTGCCGAAGAGAGACTAGAAAAGCTGGAATGTTCTGCATTGGGATGATTTCTCTCTATCAGTGGATAATCTCCAACTGAAGCTTTGTAGGGAAGATGCGGCACTCTCAGCACCATGTCAACTCAGCCATTATATCTGGTTGACGCCAGCCCTTTCCCAGATGACACCAGATGCTTTGTTTGCAAGAGTGTGCACCTAGCTGTCTTCATCACATCTTCTTAACCTACAAGGCCATTCTTGGAATTCTAGCACTACAATCTAACCCAGAGCCACACATTTCTAAATCAATTCAAGGTTTGGAAGCCTGCAACTCTGTTTAGGATTACACTGTCCATATGCTAGCGTGCAATGCAAGAAGAAGCGGCAAAGAAATTAGAGCAATTTCTTCCTTGAGGAAAAATTACACATGACACTGCCTTATACGGAATCGGACCATTGGTCTATCAAGGTCAATCCTGTCTGCTCAGACAGTCGTCTTCCGCGTCGCCTACTGTGTGATCCTTTTCACTGGATGCTGGGAATCAAAACTGGGCTAAGTGCAAAACAGATACTCTACCACTGACCAGCAGCCCCTCCTCAAACACTCCTAAGCCAGGGACTAAAGATGCTGCGTGCAGCAACCGTGGGCTATAGCGTCTTGCAGCTGGACCACTAGACCAGATTTCAGCTCTCTGTGACCTGTATCATATCCGGTTTTACAACTCCCAGGTAACAAAGCAGTGATGGAGCCCTCTTCAAATGCCTATTGAACTAGTAAACCTCGATGGAAAGCTGTCGGGGTGGAAGGGGGAAGAGAGTTTGGAGATGTCCTTGTGTGCTGATTGAGAACTCTGGAGGCCCAGTTGCTTTGGTGCTGGTAGACAGGGGGAAAGGGAAATGTATTCATCTGTAGGCAAAGGAGGATGATAAAGGAAGGATGCAATTGGTTGTACAGGTTGATTTTGCACCTCTCTGCTCAAGACTGTGTCATCCCATGCACAGTCTAAGAGCATGTATTAGGTAAAGGTAAAGGGAGTCCCCTGTGCAAGCACCGAGTCATTATTACTGACCCATGGGGGGACATCGCATTACAATGTTTTCTTGGCAGACTTCTGTTACGGGGTGGTTTGCCATTGCCTTCCCCAGTCATCTACACTTTATCCCCAGGAAACTGGGTACTCATTTTACCGACCTTGTAAGGATGGAAGGCTGAGTCAACCTTGAGCCGGCTACCTGAACCCGACTTCCACCGGGATCGAACAGTACTGCAGCTTACCGCTCTGTGCCACGGGGCTCCTAAGGGCATGTATTGCCTTCCTAGAAATTACTTGTCCCAAATGCAAATGGTCTGCTGAGAGACTAGGGACGCCACCTGGCATTACCAAATAAAACAACTCTTCTCACTACATCTCTGTTTTGGTGGGGGAACCTTTAGCTGTTAAACAGAAAAGCAAGCAGCTCGACCTACATCTCCACTGGGAAAGGAAACGACTAGCATATGCCGTCTGCCTATCACACTGAAACCATCTCACAGATAAGGACCAAGACATACAGGAGAAAAACTCTACAAGGCAACAGATGCAGAGAAGCAATGCCTTTCCT
Organism: Eublepharis macularius; assembly: GCF_028583425.1. Classification (NCBI taxonomy): domain Eukaryota; kingdom Metazoa; phylum Chordata; class Lepidosauria; order Squamata; family Eublepharidae; genus Eublepharis; species Eublepharis macularius. Next base: position 12,255,400 of record NC_072793.1, on the reverse strand, counting down.
CCACGCACTCACAGCCGCCAGAGGATTTCAAGCTGGCTTGTAGAGCAGTTGTACCGAGCAGATGCTCTTGCATCATTGCTCGCCATTTAGAAAATAAGAAGATGGGGCAGGACTGAGTAGAAAGGGGTGCTCCATTATCACAGGCAGATCTGGTTGCTGCTGCCTCAGCTGCAGCCTCCTCTGATACTGCGGCCACACTACAAGTATCCGTCAAAATGGTGCTAGTAGTTCTGTCACAAGCTCATACCCTGGAAATCTAGTTAGCCCTTAAGGTGCTACTGGACCCGAATCTTGCTCTACTACAAGTACCCTGTTTCTGGGTTTGACCTTATATTTCCCTTATATTCCAAATCACCAGAACGGGGAGTGGCAGGGAGGGTGTAGGTCTTTGCTTGTTCTGAGCTCTGGAGGGAAGCGAGCAGGGCAGATAATGGACCTGCGGTCTCCGAAAGGAGCGAGGACGACGCTGTATTGTGCAATTGTGGCAGGTAATGCCCCAAATCTATTACGAATGCCCTGCTTCCAAGTCCAGTGGGGCTTATTTCCATACCAGTGTGAGTAGGGTTGCTGCTGTGGAGCCCAGTGCACTGTTTACTCAAAAGTAAGTTGCACTGAACTCAGTGGGACCCACAGGTGTGCAGCAAAGCAACAGATAGGAGGTAGCTCTCCTATAAGCAAAATAAACCTCTCGACACAAGCGGAAACGGCAGGACTTTTTTTAAAAAAAATGGTGCTAGTAGTTCTTAAAGGACAAAAATATACTTCTGCCCTGCAGTTACTGGACGAAACGGGGATTTCCAAAAAGAAGCCTGCCCAAATACACTTCAAGAGGAGTGCGGAGGAAACAGTAAAATAAGGAACATGCCGGCGGTGAAGGCTTTTTAGTGCCTAGGCGATGCAGCCGGCACTGAAATCGGTAGCCGCCTCCATAAAAAACAGACTGTCATTTTAAAAAGATCCAGAGGAGTTAGCCGTGTTAGCCTGTAGTAGCGGAATCGAAAAGAGTCCAGTAGCACCTTTAAGACTAACCAACTTGATTGTAGCATAAGCTTTCGAGAACCACAGTGCATGCATCTGACGAAGAAGAGAACTGTGATTCTCGAAAGCTTATGCATGCATCTGACAAAAAGGACTGTGATTCTCGAAAGCTTATGCTACAGTCAAGTCGGTTAGTCTTAAAGGTGCTACTGGACTCTTTTCGATTTTAAAAAGAGGCACCCGAAAGGAACGTGCGGGCCTCCCGATCAGCTGTGCCCCACTTTCCGAGGAAGCCAGTCTAGCCCGCAAAGCGTTAAATTGCCGCGACCCAGTTTCCCCGGGGGTTTAAAGGCACAGGCACTCGTTCTCCTAACCGGGCCCGGAAAGGCGGCTGTCCGCACCGCAACGCAGGTCAGGGGACACGGTCCCACTTCCGTGCGACCCAAGGGGGCTGCAGGCAGGCAGGCAGAGCTGCACCACTCGCCTCCCAAAACCTGCCCAAAAGGGGGGGGGCCTGCGGCTGGCGCGGGGGGAGCCCTGGACTCACCCGGCTGTCGGTGGCGGCGCCTGCGGTCATCCCAGCCCCGGGATCGCCCCCGAGGCCCCCTCGCGCGCGCCTCGCCTGCCTCTCCCGGGGCTGCCGCGCGGCTCCCGGATCTCGCTTCCAAGGCCGCTCAGGAGGAAAATGATGTCATGGCTGGAAAGGGGGGGGGGGAGGACGCCTCCCTGCAGCCTGACCCGCGGCAGCCAATGGGCGCCTGGTCCAGCTTGCCCGGCGCCAGATGTTCCTCATCGCCGAGCAGCCCCCGGCTGCGCTCCGCGGGCTCCCCGCCTGGTGCCTAAGCGCGGCCCCGGGGAAGCAAAAGGCTTAGCGCGCATTTCGAGGCAGGCGACAAGCGGGGCTGATCCGCCTCGGAAGCGGAGAGTTAAGATTTCAGAGTCTTTTTCTTATAAGGGTTTCCTAGAATGTCGTACTTTTATACACATATAGTCTTAGAAAGGAATTAATAGCGCAAAGTGCCTTTTTGCAAAGCTTTCTTTTTTTGCAAACCTTTCTTTTCTCTCCCCCTTTTGGGAACACTGAAAAAGGCATGCTGTATAACAACTTAGCTAGACGAACCCTTCCCCATTTGGGTGTTACCCTAAGATGTGTCAAGGAAAGGAGGAAAGAGCCTGCTGGCCATATGTAAGCTTAGCAGCCGTCTGACTTTGCAGGAGCAAAGATTCGACCGTTCGGCGACTTCCACCATTTTTGAGAATCTTGAATGGCCCCTCGGTCGTGTGTCAAATCTTCTTCTTTAGCAGCATGTTGTAAAGATAGCAGTGGGGGGTACGTGGGGATCCGGGCTAGCTGGAAACTTGGGAGTAGCTATGGGGCTGCTGCCTTGGCAACTTCGTCTGCACGGTTGTTTCCTCTCGTCTCACCGGTGCGCCCTCACATGGACAATGGCAACCTCTGCAGGTTCTTGTAGACTTCCCAACATCTGTAAGACGAGTTACTTGTGAGCTAGTTTCCCTCCAGCTGCTGTGAGAAATCCCAATTCTTTCCAAATCATTCCATAAGTATGGTGTACTCCAAAGGCGTTCTTTGAAGCAGGACCTGCTTGACGTTTTAGAAGAAAAGAGCTCCGGCTGTCGAAAGCGTAGACACTAAAAGCCTGTGACACTGAGAGATCTCTATCTTTTGGTGCTACACCTCTGAAGATGCCAGCCACAGCTGCTGGCGAAACGTCAGGAACTACAATGCCAAGACCACGGCAATACAGCCGGGAAAACCCACAACAACTAAAAGCCTGGTCGGTCTCTAAGGTGCCACTGGACTCAAATCCTACTGTTACCTGAACAGGTTTAATTCCCTGTCTTGTGGAAGTCTCTCAGCTCCTTTGAACTATGTCTCTTCTTGGCTGATTGTAAAGTGAGCTTGCTAGAGAGATGGCAACAATTTACACACACACTACTCCAATCGCAGTTAATTTTAAAACTATTTACTCTGTGGTGGAACATCTTAAGCCTGCAGTTCTCTCACACTGCAGTATAAGGAGTACATATGTCTTGATCAGGGCTTTTTTGCTGGAAAAAGAGGTGGTGGAACTCAGTGGGTTGCCAGCACAGGGGGCAACTCCTGGCGGAAGGTAGTGCCCCTGGTACCACATGTATGTGGCAAAGTGCACGCACACTCCCAGGACCACACAATGACATCACTTTGGGTCAGCTGGAACAAGGTTTTTTTTTAAAAAAATTTAAGTCGCCCTCGGCAAAAATAGTCACATGGATCTCCCTCGGGCAATCTAAACTCCCCTCTGTCTGGAGATCAGGGGGCGGGGCTTTCAAGAGGTGCCAGAACGCCGTTCCACCACGTTCCAGCTGAAAAAAAGCCTTGGTCTTGATAGAGAGAATCCAAACAGTACAGGTTGCTTCTCAAGACTAACCCTTTGTTACCAGCCCCTCCCTCCCCTATATATTAGAAGACTTTCCTGGACTCTGTTCCCTGGAGCCTTCTCCCACCAAACCATTACTGAGTGATGTAGGTAAGCACAAACAGCAAGGCTTTTTCAGTGGTAGCCCCTCATAAGAGAACTCCCCTCTTGGCAAAGTGTGGCTAGTTTGTTCTGTCTTACAGCTTTGTGAATACTATGTGGTTTCCTAAGCATTTGAAAGGTTTAAGTAAATATCAAAAATCTTAGATGTACTGAGAATTTCAGGGTTGTCTTACTTGCTATGTTTTGTTACTGCTCTTTACAATACTTTTTAAGTATATGGGTCATGTTTGTTCTAGTCTTTTTATTGCGTTTAAATTGGGTACCACGTACTGAAGAACCTAGCACTAATATAACAGCATAAGAGTTACACACTTTTAAAATATATTTACTTCAACAGAAGAGTCTGCTGTAGGATAGCCCTAGCTGTTTTAAGGATTCTTATGAACACTAGGACAGGAGACCCATTTTTAAAAAATCAGTAAGTGGCGGGGAGCTGCAGTGAGAGTCCAAGTAGCTGGAGGATGCAGACAAGACAGGCAGCTTAGCAGAGGCCCCTCTGTGGAACTTCAACATCTGTGTCAGATTTATGCAGGGTAAACCTTGAGCAGCACATCACATACGGTAAAGGCACTGTGAAGTTAAGGAAATGGAATGTGCTCATTGTAACCTTTGTGTCATCACCAGGGAGGCAGGCAGGGCTTTTTTTCAGCTGGAACGCAGTGGAACGGAGTTCCGGCACCTCTTGAAAATGGTCACATGGCCGGTGGCCCTGCCCCCTGATCTCCAGACAGAGGGGAGTTGAGATTGCCCTCCGCGCCACTCTGGCGCGGAGGGCAATCTAAACTCCCCTCTGTCTGGAGATCAGGGAGCAGGGCCACCGGCCATGTGACCATTTTCACCGCGGGCGATTTAAACTTTAAAAAACTCCCCCTTTGTTCCAGTTGACCCAAAGTGACGCCATTGTGTGGTCCTGAGTTCCACCACCTCTTTTCTCAGTAAAAAAGCCCTGGTTGCAGGCAAACCGAAACCTCCAGGGAAACCGTGTAACAGTGGCCTCTCGCCTTAAATTGCTCAACCAGTACCCTCGAGCCAAGTAATACCATTGTGTTAGCAAACCTCCCTCATTAATAGGGTTGTCAATTTGTCTGTGTGGGGGGGGTGGATGGCTGGGTTGACCTGACTGTCTTAAGACCTGAAAGTCTTAAAAATTGCAAGCGAAGCTCTTTTTGGCACGGAGAGAAAGAGTTATCACCTAATTCTTACAGATAAAGAGTCATTGGTAAAACACCGTTCAGGGACACCACACTGCCCAGTAACCTTCAATAGAGCAACTGGGAGAACAACAGCCGTCGTAAGTAGGAGACGGGAATGACCGCCTGCTCCTTCGCCTCCTTTGGGGCATCCTGGAACTTGCTACCACCTCTCATGCACCTCATTGTCAGGAACAGCTCAACTTTAAACTTAAATGTTAAAGCTCTGCATTAACCCAAGTCTTTACAATTATCACCTTCCTTTTTTTTTTTTTTAGATTTGCCAGCAAGTGGGTTCAGCATCTGTTGGGTTGGGAGTACACACTGGTACCCCGAGAATAGTGAAGGACTCTTTGCTCAGCTGTGTTTGCCACTCAAGATCCCACCGTAAATAATGCCACAACAGCAACCTCCTATGAACAGTAGGGAGGAAGTCGGTACCAGTTCCTCACTTACAAGTTATCTACGCTACCAATAAAACTCATCCCTTTACAGCAGCAGGGTAAAGCTACAAGTAATACTAAGCCTTAAATAAACCCAACACAGTATTTGCCTATGTTCTGTGTATGGAGAAAAAACCCTCCTATTCTTCCTTCTGGATGAGCAAGCACTTTTCATTTTTTCTCCAAACTCAATCTGAATTTTTCTGCCAGACACACTACTTGAACTGGGTTCACAAGATTCTTACTTATTTTCCCCATTCTTGGGAATATTTATCTAAGTGAGAACAGTTAGCAAAGAAATAAAGAGATTATAGATCCACCCCGCCCACACACCCCACCATACAGACATGTCACTTGCAAGAGAATTCTAAAAATAAGAGCTTTCCAGCTTCAATGAAAGACTTTGCTTGTGACAAATAGACATACATGCTTTTGCTTTATAAAACACTGACCAATGTGATGTCTGTAACCCTAAGTTGAGAATTCTAATTCTTCCATACCTGCAACATTATTTTTCTTTTGAGAAGCTTGAAATTTTTATTCTTTTGCTATTCCAAATCCCAACTGAACACAATCTTCACAGAATCAGAGAGTTGGAAGGGGCCATACAGACCTAGTCCAGCCCCCTGCCCAATGCAGGATGAGCCTAAAGCATCCCTGACAAATATTCATCCAGCCTCTTCTTGAAAACTGCCAGTGAAGGGGAGCTCACCACCTCCCTAGGAAGCTGATTCCGCCTTTGAACTACTCTGACAGTGAATATCCTAATATCCAGCCGGTACCTTTCTGCATGTAATTTAAGCCCCTTGCTTTGAGTCCTATCCTCTGCTTCCAACTGGAACAGCTCCTTGCCCTCCTCCAAATGACAGCCTTTCAAATATTTAGAGAGAGCGATCACGTCCCCCCTCAATCTTTTCTCCAAACTAAACATTCCCAAGGCCCTCAGCATTTCCTTGTAGGGCTCAGTCTCCAGACCCCCCCCCCCCAATCATCCTTATCACTCTCTTCTGCAACCTCTCGATTTTGTCCACATCGTTTTTGAAGTGAGGCCTCCAGAACTGCACACAGTACTCCAGGTGCAGCCTGACCAAGGCACTATAGAGGACTGTGACCTGCGATTTTGATGCAATGGCCCTTTTGATACAACGGAAGACTGAGTTTGCTTTTTGTACAATCCTATGCAGTTATTTCAGTCTTAACTAATTGCAATAAACTAATTGATATCAATGGACTTAAGACTGGAATAATTTTGCATAGAATTGTATTATGAATCATGCTATGCTTATTCTAATCAGTACAACACTGAATTGGAAAGGCAGCAGTCAGGGTTAAAGTATGCAGATAACTCTGGTAAAATTCATATGCATCATAATGAAACCTAGTTAGCCTAATTTTTCTGCCTTCTTGCAAATGTTGTCGCAATTCAGAGCAATTCTGAGTGAGACAAACATGCTGAATCACCCAAATACTGCAATCTTATCAGCCTAGCAAGCTTGAGGGGCAGTAACTCACTGGTAAAGCGTCTACTTGGCATGCAGAAGGCTGCAGCTTCAATCCCCTTTTTAAAAAGGTTCAAGGAATATGTGATGCTGAAGACTTCTACCGAAGACTCTGGACAGCTGCTGTCAGAGTAGACAATTAATGGCCTTGATGGATCAAGAGTGATTCGCTGTTAAGGCGGCTTTGTGTGTGCATGGTGTACTTCTTTGCTAACAAGTCCACAAACAGGCACAATTCTGTTCTTTGATTCTGTTCGACAAACTCTTTGGAAGAGAGTGAGATCTAATGATTTAGAACAGAAGGAAAAAAATAAACTGATCCCCCCCCCCCCAATCCTCACGTGTCTTTAGTTTGCATAACAATGAGGGTAAGCCATCCCAAAATATAATGGTCATCAAATGCATAATTCCTCTCTGAATTGGTCCCTGGAAGGAAATCTAAAATATAACAGCTGCAACAGAGATACAATGGAAGCACATAAAGCTTGTAAATATTTTGGCTGTTGGGTCATTTTCTTTTTAGAAAAAAAAGCAGTGATTTCAAGAGCAACAAGAACCTTGTACAAGTGCCAGTTCTTATCCCAGTGCAATAGCTTCTTAATGAACACTCCCCTATTACAGCACTCCTGGAGATGTGTGTTTTGCTGTAACCTGAAAGGCCAAATAGTCGTGTGTTCACGTTTTAGCGTGCTTGAACCTATTACTGCAGCTTTGCCTTCCTCTACTGAAAAATCAGTATGTTTCTTAAGAGAATAGGGCTTGCACCATTACTATCGCAGTGTGGGATGTAGCAACAACTCCAGTACAGCATTTACCTAATGGTGGATTATTTTATTTCCATTATATACTGCCTTAGAGCAAAAGTTTGAAACAGGTTAAGACGTATGACGGCATATTTTTTTAAGTGAGTAGAAATGACGTAGAAAGGAAAAAATACAGATGTAGACACAGAATGCAGAGGCACATACTAGAAGTATAATTCTGTTAGAAGTCATGTAGTTTTAGGTAACTCTTTATTAAACCTTATTTGTAGCTTTCACGGAAATGATGAAAACGAGGATCTTCAGTTGGATTGTAGAGCCCAATTGACTGGGCTGCAGAACCATCATATAGCCTCCTTTTGGAAGGACTTGTTGCAAAGGTACATGCATAAACAAGGGTGCCATATCCCTGGACTTTTGTTACACACTGAAACGACAGCAAGATGAAGCCATTCAGCAGTGGAGATCCAGAGGAGTTAGCCGTGTTAGTCTGTAGTAGCAAAATCAAAAAGAGTCCAGTAGCACCTTTAAGACTAACCAATTTTATTGCAGCATAAGCTTTCGAGAATCAAGTTCTCTTCGTCAGATGCATGATACAAACTGGTCAAATACAGAAGAGGAGAGGGGAGAGAAGGAGAGGAGGGACAAGATGCAATTAGGGGGGAGGCAACCAAAACATTCCTTTGCTAGTAAATGTAAACATCTCCTTTTGGTGTGTAAGTTTGCCGTGTACGGGACACCACTGACTTCCTCAGGAAAATACAGTCCATTGACAACCTACCAGATGACACCATCCTAGCAACCGTGGATGTGGAGGCTTTATACACCAATATCCCACATGCAGATGGACTGCAAGCCATACGGAATATTATCCCGGACAAAACCACAGCACACCTCACCACTGAACTTTGTCACTTCGTACTCACTCACAATTACTTCGAATTTGGTGACAACTTATATCTACAGGTTAATGGCACAGCCATGGGCACACGCATGGCACCACAATATGCTAACATATTCATGGCGGACTTGGAGCAACGCTTCCTCAGCTCCCATCCACTGGAACCACTACTATACTTAAGATTCCTGGATGACATCTTCATCATTTGGACCCATGGGAAGGAAGCCCTTGAGAGATTTCATCAGGACTTCAATAACTTTCACCCTACTATCAACCTGAGCCTGGACCACTCTACACAACAGGTACACTTCCTGGACACCACTGTACAACTACATAATGGATGAATAAATACCACCTTATACCGGAAACCAACAGACCGATACTCATATCTACATGCCTCCAGCTACCACCCTAAACATACCACTCAGTCTATTGTCTACAGCCAAGCCTTACATTACAACCGTATCTGCTCCAATGCTCTCGACCAAGACTCACACTTAAGAGATTTACAACAAGCATTTTTGAGACTACAGTACCCACCAAATGAAGTGAAGAAACAAATCAACAGGGCCAGACTAGTACCCAGAAACAGTCTGCTCCAGGACAAACCTAAAGGAACTAACAACAGAACACCACTGGTTGTCACCTATAGCTCCCAGCTCAAAACCATCCAACGTATCATCAGTGAGCTACAACCCATCCTGGAAAATGATACCTGTCTCTCAGAAGCCCTGGGTGGAAGACCTTTCCTTGCTTACAGACAGCCCCCCAACCTTCAACGACTTCTCACTCACAACCATGAATCGGCCAGCAGAGTCACCAGCACAGGTACCAGGCCCTGCAACAGACCGAGATGCCAGCTCTGCCCTTATATCTACCCAGGGAATACAATTACAGGACCCAATGGCATCAACTACACTGTCTCTGGCTCTTACAGCTGCTCATCCTCCAATCTGATATATGCCCTCATGTGCCAACAATGTCCTTCTGCTCTGTACATTGGACAAACCAGCCAACCTCTACGCAAAAGAATAAATGGACACAAATCTGACATTAGAAATGGCAACGTCCAGAAACCAGTGGGAGAACACTTCAATCTACCAGGACATTCCACCAAAGACTTAAAGGTCGCTGTGGTTCAACAGAAACCTTTCAAAAACAAAATCCAACAGGAGGCTGCTGAATTGGAATTCATATGCAAATTTGACGCTGTCAGGCTGGGACTGAATAGAGACTATGAATGGTTATCACATTATCACAGGTAACAGATTTCCTTTACAGCGGCGTGGTCTGGGGGAGCCCAGTGACGCTTGGTGTGGGCTTTCGGGGACCACAGTTCTCTTTGTCAGATGCATCTGGCAGGGAGAGCTGTGGTTATCGAGGGTTTATACTACATAGAAATTGGATGCTTTTACTGCTGCAAACTAACACGGCAAACTGACTACACACCAAAAGGAGATGTTTACATTTACTAGCAAAGGAATGTTTTGGTTGCCTCCCCCCTAATTGCATCTTGTCCCTCCTCTCCTTCTCTCCCCTCTCCTCTTCTGTATTTGACCAGTTTGTATCATGCATCTGACGAAGAGAACTTGATTCTCGAAAGCTTATGCTGCAATAAAATTGGTTAGTCTTAAAGGTGCTACTGGACTCTTTTTGATTCAGCAGTGGAGATTATTCCTCTTTAGCACAAGAGAGAGAGCTCACACACTTTGGCTCCTCCTCTCCTATCACATAACTGATGTTGCTTGCAGCTTAGATGGTCCCTGCTGCCATCTGGGTCTGTAAAGTGTTACGGTTAAGTGTTCTAAAGCACGGGGGTGAGGCAAATCTCAAGCACGGGGAGCTTGCGATACCAGGCCTACGCTCCTCCTTGCTTTTTCAGGGCTGTGTTGCTGCCTGATCCTCAATTCAGCAAGTTACAGGCAAACCCTTACCAGAGTAATGGGTGGTACATTTTGGATTTGATTGGTGGAACACTTGGCAAAAAAAGTGTGCCATCACAGCTCTAGACTTGTTTATACAAACAAGTCAACTCACAGAAATCAATTCTTCCTATTTTTTTTCATGCCAGTCGCACAGTTCTTGAGAGCACAGAGTGTCTCTCCCTGCAATGCAAACAGGTGTAAAAATCAACTAGCTAGAGTCAAACACACATGCTAATAAATACCAGTACATATGCAAGGCAGCTAGTACATAGTAATTCAACATTGCACAAGGTTGGTGTTTTTTTTTTCTGGAGAGATGCATGGGAGAAGAGAATGGATAACAGATCGATAGAATAGAGAGGAGGTCAAAGGACCTTCTCTCACTCGCCACAGCCCCAACTCTGTCTGAAGGCAGAACATCTCAGCAAGTATTTTAAGCAGAAGATTATTACACATCAGAAAACTAAACTATTCCCTTCTCCTAAGTAGAGGCTTTGTTGAACTTTCATCCTTATTCCCTGCTTTTTATGTTTCAAAAAAGCAAAATGTGGATTTGCATGTTCCCACTGAATACTGCAGGGTTTACACACATCAAGAGCACATAACCCACACAATGTATTATTGACCGTAATGGTTAAACGTGCCTCCCGCTATGAATGCTCCAAGCAGTCACCTTTCATGTCATGTAGGGAAACATGTTAGCATCTGCTGAAATCTTTTAATAGTTGCACCACTGCACAGCTCTCTCTCTCTCTCTCTTGTGCAGTGTATGTAAACAGAGATAGTTCCAAGAACAGAAATTGCTCTTCATCTGCAGGAAAACGCTTCGCTGGATGTACAAAGGCACCAGGGAAACGGAGTCTCAGCTTTCAGTTATCTTTAAGAAAGAGCATTGACACTGCCACAAGTACAAAGAAAAGCAAACTATAAATGTTATCCAGTGTATTTTTATACTAGATGCAATCTGTACACAAGCTGAAGCTACAGGTGGGAGTCGGTTTACAGACTTCAGTGCCAAAAGAAAGAAAAAGAACGAACAGCCATGCAGCTGTAGCGTGATGAGACGTGAATGGGCTAATACACAATCTAGCGAATAACAGGCCCTTTCTTTTAGCAGGGAAAAGCCCATGACTTCAACATGTACTCCTAATAATTTAGGAACTTAAAAAAAAAATTCAAAGGTTATCACTTTGACCAAAAGTTTTTAAAAAACACAGGTTCCTCCCCCAGTGTTTGCATTCATTAAATTAAAAAAAAATTACCACTCTGATTTTGTATAGAGAATTCAACTTAAAAAAAAAAACCACGAACATAAAAGGGAAACCCAACTGAACAGGACCTGAAGGAGGACAACGTAAAAGCAACCAATTTGCCTTCCAAGACTCATTTCAGTAACCTGGAAGGGATTGAATAGAGTGACTGAAGAACATGCACAGCCAGGAATAGTCCAAAAACAGCAGATGCTTCATCATCCTGGTGGGTCTCCATCTCTCCATTTGTCTGACAGTTCTATCAGCTGATGGAGGCGGGTTCTGAATTCCCATTGGTTGCAGGTTCTTCCTTTTTACCTTCCACCTGTCCAGACCCGCTCGTCACAAGATGCTAGTTTGATAAAAGCAAAGAAAGTAAGGTTACAACTGTACGGTTTTCTTCGTAAGAAACAAGGACAATGTGCGATCACAAGCAAGGGGCAGGACATTTGCTTTGTCTTATGTTTTTGCTGCAGACAAGGAAACCTTTTCCCTCTCCCTTTGTTGCTTGTTTCTCCTCAGTGAAGTGGCTGTTTCATTCTGAAATTCAAAACAGCCAACAGATCACAGAAAAGATGCTATTCTCGGGTGCTGCTTGAAGCCAATGGCTATAAAGAACAGCATCAGCCTTCATTCAAGGCCTGCAAAATTGGTTGCATTTGGGCTGTTGGTTGCAAGAATGGAAAGAACTGGAAACAGCACAGGAGATTTTTCGCTGAATAGGCACAGAAGCAACATAAAGTTCTCTTTTTAAAAAAGGGTGGGGGTAGCAGGAGACGCAAGGAGCAAGAAAAGGTGTAAACTCTTATGTGAATATATGCCTGACCTGACTGAAATAAACCAATGAACGGAACAGTGACAAAGAGAGCGCTACACAAAGAAACAAAAAACAGAGAATGTTTCTTAACCCCAGCACTGGAGATTTAAACAGACCCAAGCCACCTGCCGACCACTAGCCCTCCTCCCACTTTCACACGAACGTGCCAGGCCAGCTGTGCAGGAGAGGGGGGGGGGAGATCCTTTTCCTAAACCCTCCCCCAACACACACAAGGAGCAGATGGCTAATCCCTTCAACAAATAAGCACTAGTAACCCCTTTTTCAGTGGCTTGCCTGCATACTTAAGGCTGCCTTGTCCAAAGACAATATAGAGCAGGCGAACTCATTGGGCTCCAGCAAACACAGATGTAAGCCATACATTCATTAGGAGGATTCCTCCCCCACCAGAATGCTAGATGAGTTCTCTAAGCCTAGATCAGTACCTGTGAGAGTGATTCTGGTGGAGACTCCAGGGCAGATGTGGCCTGCCTGGAAAATATCCCCCTGACTGGTTGTGCCACCTGGTTCAACAGCCCTTGCTGAACAGACTCTTCTCTTGGGTGCATGTGTTTGTGGGTCTCAGCAACATTTCTGTTCATCTGGTTCTCATTGGTAGCAGAAGGATCAGACAGCAGCGGGGAAGGGGGGCACTGCATGCCATCGCCAACAACATCCAAGTCCTATCAAAGACCAAACCAGAGAAACCTGATTGAGGACCAGGGAGGATGCTCAGCATTAAATAGCATTATTTTAGCATTAAATAGTTCTGGTTATTCAAAGGGAAAGAGGAAAGAACTGACGCAACATGCAGAAAAAAAATCAGATTAATGTTCTTTTCCATTAGGTTTCACATCATTGGAATGCTAAAACTGGCTTTCTTTGGGAATGGGGAGGAATAAACGTCATATGGATTCAGCTGGGTAGCAAAACCAGGGAATATCTGCAATACATGGCGAAAGGATTCTTCACGATTACGCTATCAAAGCTCTGCAAAACCTTCCGTAGGTATCCGGACACTTCCCTTTTCTTGAACAAACCCTGTATACTGTGATTTATTTATGTCATTTATATTCTGCCATTTTCACTGGGGCTCAAGGTAGATTACAGGAGAATCACAGTCAATACAAGCAACCATATAGGACATCCAATAAACAATGCAACAGAATGTGTACTGTAAAAATCTGGAACCAACTAGAAATCTGAAAACAGAACTGAAGCAAAGCACACGTATTAATATGGCATGTTAAACAATGAAAAAAATTACATAGTAGGATTCTACTGACAGCAACAGGCAGCACGAGCAGTACACAGTAGTACAGACTACAGTCCTCAAATATTTACTGAAGTAGCTTTCTAAATCATTCTGTACAGAACAACCATGTTACCTGTTGATGCTTTTGTTATTTTAGAAGGGAAGGTACCAATGTTATTTTATGGGTAAGTGGCCTACTACAATATATCTTATGGGAGGAAACAAGTTTTGGAACAGGGGAAGTAAGAAGAGGAAGATACCTGCAATTCCAGTACAGCTGGGTTTGGAAACATGAGATCCTGGAAACTAACCAGCTGCATCTCTGGCTTGATTCTGCTTCACCAACAGAAGACCCGGGGCAGCAAAAATATGAATTCCAAAGAAAGATCCCTGTGTTAAGAGTGTGCACACTCCTTTATACTGGAAGTTCTCTGATAGAAACAGCCAGCTAATAGCACACACACTGTCCAGGTTGCTGAACCTTTGTAACTGAAATCCTGCAAACCCCAGAAAGCAACAGGGATTGTGTCCAGATTTCTCTCTGGAAATATTACAGACTCTCACAGAAGTTCTTCTGCCATCCAGAGAGCATATCCCTATCTGCAGCCACCTGCTGAGCCCACCACCCCAGAACAAATTATGCTTGAGAAACTAATCTGTTCCGTGCTCATGACACCCACCAAGCCAAGCTGAACAATGCCAGACTTTTAACTCCATCTCTGTACATAGGATTTATGCTACAAGATCTGGGGGGTGGAGGGTGGGGGAGAGGTATAGACTGGAAATATTCAATTTCACCTCTAATACATTCCCCTGGGATGTCTGTATAATTCAGCAAAGGCATGATTTTCAGAATTGCTATCAGATCTGACCTTGGAATGAAACTGCTGGGTCTACGTCATTTAATTCTCTTTGGGAGTCAGATCTCTCAATCAAAGTCAGACTGCTGGACTTGCAGTGATTTTTAACAAAGGATTTGAAAGGATTTGAAAGTACACAAATTTAGCATACATGCAGGCTATTCTAGTAATCTAGGGATTATATCCTCTACACATCCTTTAAGGGCTAGAAAGAAAAAGCTGTTTTTAAAATGAACTCCTGAATGCAAATTAGAATGGTCTGATCTTTCCACAAGACATGGTTACAAAAGATCCAAACTAATCTCTTTGAGTTCTCGCTGTCCCAACAAGATGCCTCTATGTTATGGCCTAAATGACTTAATCACAGCAGACAGAACAAGATCATGGGTCAACCATTTAGTCTAAAAGCAAAATTCTTTTCTGATGCACTAAGCATCACTTGTTCTAAATAGATATGGAAGATTCTAAAGTTCTGTTCCTAAGGGAAATTACTTACAGTTGAACTACCCCATTCAGACGAAGAAGGAAGTACCACTTCAAACACAGGTTCCCCTATCTGCATTCTGAACACTCCCTGAGTAAAAGCTTCATTGTATGCAGAAAGCCAGCGTGTCATGAAGAAGGCTAGGTTAGAACTTGTTTCTGATATGCTATCTGCAGACTGCAAGAGTTTTTTTTAACAGGCAGAAGCATTCAATCACATTTCTCTTCTGTTCTTGACATCTCCTCCCTACTAATTCTTTATTTAAAGAATGTCTTATCAACTCTGCTCCCATTTATCTACTTATCCCCACATCAACACCTGTTTGCTCTTTGTTTTCTCTGGTATACTTCTTCCATAAGCCCATCCTTCATTCCTTGACTGCACCTTTTCTCCCTTGCTGCTTCCAGTTGAACAATGCCAGACTTTTAACTACATCACGGTAGGATTTATATGCTACAGGATTGGAGGTGAGTATAGACTGGAAATAATTTCATCTACGTTCCCCTGGGATGTCCTTATAATTCAACTAAAGTCTATTATTTTCAATGACTTTCAGATCTGCAACTCCTTGCCTTCAAGCAACTGCCAGACTAGCTCATCCCAAATACCTAACAAGAATTCACCTCTTTGTTCTGTTGTTCTCTGACTGATCTCACACTCTACCTCACTTGCGTGTCTAGTCTATTATTTAAATTGCAAGCCTGAGGGTTGTGACTGTCTTTTGTCTTATGTAGCTAGTTTTTGTAGGTGCTGTATATATCCTCCTTCAATCATGGTATCAGTTACCTCCATTTTCAAGCGGGGCTGTCCAAGGAGAGCCATTCTACATATTTAATGAGCATTTAGTTCCTTGACAATGTTAGCCGATGGGCTTCTCAACCATTCCTGTCTCTTTCATGCTGTTCTTTCAACGTTCTCCCCCCCCTTGCTTTTACATGAATCTTCAAACCATGTCACTACTGAAGCAGTCTTACCCAGTTTATATGGAACTGTGTCTTCCGAACTGCAGTAGGCAGATGCTGCATTACAATACACTTACATCACTGAACTCCAGTGGCAAGCTCTCTGTGGGCCTGAGTTCAGCTGCGCTCAAGTACAGATCTGTGGAAGCCGCTTCCAACTCCTCGGGAACAGACAGTACCTGCTCAGGGACATACATCTGAGGTGGCAGCTGGAGATGGAGAGGGCAGCAGGGATCTTCCGATAAGCTTACAGGCACTGGCTTGCTGCAGGGTGCTTCTTCTGACCCTTGACACAGCTTAAAGAGAAGCTGATTGGTGTCCTGGCAAATATCTGAAGATGCAGTCAAAGGAAGTGGCTAAGATTTATAAAAAGACAAGGCCAGCCCTTGCCAGTCGTACCAAGGAGTAAGCAGAACTGTTCAGCACAGATTTAGCAAACCTGACGAAATGGGGTTTTGCAACTTCAAATAATGAACGTTCTGCAAGGGAAAACCCAATATATGTGAAGCAGCAGAAAAACTGTTTATTCTTATTACTGCTTGGAAATACTTGTATACTGAAGGACAGAACAGCAGGGCAATTAAGGCACTAATATGAAGTCCATGGGTAGCAGTTAAGTCTGTACAAAGATGCAGAACAATTTAGATTTAATTTAGGAATACAGAATGATGATTTATGACTTTTTTCTGATCAGCAAAGTGTCAACGCCCTCTGCAGAAGTGGAAGTAAAGACCAAGAACCAGAAATCCCTTTGGGAGGGTAAGGCCTTCAGGTTCAGAAAATTTCAACAAAGATAACTGAACACTAGCATCGAAACGTGTCCTTGACTGAACCTAATATAAGGAACTGCACAAATATATAAAAGAGCACAATATGTGAACAAAAAAAACAGACAGGGCCAGCTCTTACAATTGCTGGCTGGAAAGGGACAGCAGGTCAAGTTCAACTTAAATGTTCTCAAATAGCATACAGCAATGCATACAGAGTGCCTGATGCAGGACCCACCTGCCAAAACAGGCTACTGTAGTGGCAAGCTTATCTTACAATGCCAAAAGAATCCTGAAGGTGTGGCCCAAGTGGCCGCCCTACAAACAACCTCTAGTGAGCATTGTTATTAAGTGCAGCTGAGGTGGCCTCCGGGCAGAAATGAGCCATGATCTCTAGGATAGACTTCTATAGATGAAGGTAATATTCTGCATTAGCCATCCGTCAATTTTAGACACGACTTGGGCCCTGGGCTGTAGGAGATAAAATGTCTATTCAAATGTGTGCATTCCTTTGACCTTCATGTTATTTTTTAGCACTGAACACAAGTCTAGCTTGTGCCACTCCTTTTTTGGGGGGGCGGAGGAAGGAGTTAAAGGACTCCCTTGATTTATGGGGATGACGGAATTCACCTTTATTTATTTATTTATTTATTTATTTATTCAATTTATATACCGCCCATCCCAGGGGCTCTGGGCGGTGAACAGTTAAAATTGATAAAAACAAAACTAAAATCAATATACAAATAATAAAACAAATTAACAAGGTGCAGTGGTGGGGAGAACCTTCCCCACCCCAAAGGTGGGAGGCCGACATGGCACCGCCCCCTTCAATCACCAAACGCCTGGCGGAACAGCTCTGTCTTACAGGCCCGGCGGAACGATAATATGTCTCGCTGGGCCCGGGTTTCCATTGACAGAGCGTTCCACCAGGCTGGGGCCAGGACTGAAAAAGCCCTGGCCCTGGTTGAAGCGAGGCGGGCTTCCTTAGGGCCGGGGACCACAAGTAAATATTTATTCGCTGATCGGAGCGATCTCCGGGGAACGTACAGGGAGAGGCGGTCCCGAAGATATGCCGGTCCCAACCCACTCAGGGCTTTAAAGGTAAGAACCAACACTTTGAACCTGATTCGGAATTCAACTGGAAGCCAGTGCAGCTGGCGCAGGACAGGTGTGATGTGTGACTGGTAAGGTATACCAGTCAGGACCCGTGCCGCCGCATTCTGGACCAGTTGTAGTTTCCGGATCAGGCCCAGGGGTAGCCCAGCGTAGAGTGAGTTACAGTAATCTAGCCTGGAGGTGACCGTTGCATGGATCACTGTAGCCAGGTCCTGGGGCGTCAGGTAGGGGGCAAGTTGCCTGATCTGACGAAGATGGAAAAATGCAGACTTTAGGACAAAAGATGAAATCATATAGAGCATTACCTTTGCAAAACATGCAGAGCCCTTCTTGCACTAACACAGCCCCTCTCTTCACTGCAACAGGACTACTAGAAAACCACCTGGCTGAACGCCCATTAAGCTGCCTTGTAATGAATAAGACCACTGGACCATCAAGATCAGTATTACTCACTCAGACTGGTAGTGGTTCTCCAGAATCTCAGGCTGTTTTTCACATCACCGACCACCTGATCTTTTTAACGGAAGGTGCTATGGACTGAACTTGGGACTTCCTACATGCCAAACAGATGCTCTATCTCTGAGTCACGGCACCTCCCCACAAAGACGGATCACAGTGGTTTGAAAGTGTCTGCACCAAAATCTAAGGTTATAGTTCCGGTGGAAAACTTGTGAATTATAGAACAAGGAAGGTCCTACATAAGAGGAAAAGTCTTCTGAAGGGAGACAGTCTGTATTTTCACTCTGAAGACTTTAGCACCAGTTTGAATGAGATCAACTGGATGTGTGTGTGGTAAAAATGAGTGCTATGAGAAACTACTGGGGGTACTGTTACTTCCTGAGGGTATTATGAGCTTGTCTCCTTGATGCATTGCTACGTATGAATTGTGGGAAACCTCCACTTGCTGAGGCAAGCTCTAGTCACGTGGTGCTATAATCATTCAACTTTTTAAAAAACCTGCATCATCTCCTCCCTCCCCTTTTAGTATATAAATGAGGTCGGAATAGTGAGTGCCTTTAAACACTTTGTTGTTGCTGAACACACTATTTGGATAGGATTTTCCCTAACCCAGCCTAGAGAGGTAAATATTTCAGATTTCCTTAAATTTGGATGCTTATTGAATCTGGTTTAATTGGAGATTATGCTTTATGCATGTTTTAGGTGCACAGGTCATTGCAAGTACCACCATGCCTACCACTGTGCCTGAGGCATGCATATTCGTTTTCAATGGAAAGTTGGGAATCACATCTATCCCTTCCATGAACATTGATAGAATATGTCTGTAAAATAACTTCTGAACTTCCTTTCATTTTCAATTACATACAAACATTTCCTTTCAGGTTTTGTGCTCTGCCTGGTTAGGCCTATTGTACGTTATGGTGTTGTAGCAAATCATTTAGGATTACTGCGGAATGCCTCTTGGCTGAAATGTGTTTGGTCTGGTGATATTTATATCATTGTACCGGATTACTTGAAAACTATCTGTATCCCTATGTGTATTGGTATATTTTGTGCTGTATTACACAAGGGGAAAGAGCCCCGCGGCGCAGAGTGGTAAGCGGCAGTACTGCAGCCCAAGCTCTGCTCACGACTTGAGTTCAATCCTGGCAGAAGCCGGGTTCAAGTAGCCGGCTTGAGGCTGACTCAGTCTTCCATTTTTCTGAGGTCGGTGAAATGAGCACCCAGTTTCCTGGAGGCAAAGTGTAGATGACTGGGGAAGGCAATGGCAAACCACCCCATAAAAAGTCTGCCAAAAAACCGTCGTGATGCGACGTCCCCCCATGGGTCAGTAATGACTCGGTGCTTTACCTTACCTTACAAAAGGGGAAGGTGCTAAACTGTGGAACCGTACAGATATTGTTTTAAAAGATGCTTTTATTGTTCTACATTTTATTATATATTTTAATATTAGTTTTTCATTTTTTGTTTCTCAGCCTTTTTGGTTACCTGACTCAATTTGCTTTGGGTCTTTTTTCTTGTCATTTCCCCCCCTCACACAGTGGCCAACCAGCTGCCCTGGAGGGCCAAGAAAGAAAGCACAGAGGCCAAGGTTGACACTGCCTCCTAACACTGGTATTCAGAGGCTTTTGCCATCTCTGTATATGCAGGTTCCCTTTATTCACCATGGCTACTAGTTCCACCAAGGAATCTTTTGAAATGGGCTTGAAGAATCACAGGACTCTCTTACCCCCACTTTCCCAAAGCTGGTAATTCTTTTCAGTTTGGCCCTCAATACAGGCCTGACTGTAAGAAACGTAGGAGTTTAGGAGTGCCAGCCAAAGCACAGTGAACAGACTTGCATTTGCACCATCATAAAAACACCCTCCAGGTAAATTTTATTGCTGGATGGTTTGTATTTATTTCAAAACATTTTAAAAACATTTATATTCCACTTTCCTGTTGTACTTTCAAAGTGATTTCCAAATATAAAGATAATGGCCCGTATCTTATCAGTCAGCTCAGCACAGTCCGAAGCCTTCCTCAAACCTAAGCAGCCTCCCCTCCGACTTTAGTGGCTATCCTGCTTCGGCTTTACATTTTTTCCCCAAGAGATTGCTAGAGATTACGCTTCCTACATCCTGATTTCTAGGCCATTTATTCTAAAGGAATAGGGCAGCCACGGAGAAAGCCCAAGCACGAGCTAAAACTGCCCTAACCGCTTCTGGCATTGGACCCGTGAGCAGCACCTGTTGTGACGAGCACTGCACTTCGAGTGTTCGTACTAGATGAGGTCTCCAGCGTGCAGGCAGAGCACAGATCGTTAAAAGCTTTAAAAGTTACAACTAGCACACTGAATTGAACTCAGAAACATACCAGCAGCCACTGCAGATTCCAAAACCACAGTAAGATGGCCAAATTTACTATCTCCCATCAGCAACAGAGTAGCTGCATTCTGCACTAACTGAAGTTTCTGGATTGTCTTCAAAGGCAGTCCCCATGTAGCCTGCATCACAATAACCTAATCTCAAGATTATAGCACCATGGATCAGTGTAGTTAGACTGGCCATATCTAGGAGGGGAGACGCTATTTGAGGCAAATATACCTGAAGGAAACCATTCCTAGCATCTCCACTTACCACCTTCTCCATCCACAAGGTTTGGTCCACATATTCTTAACTGAATCCACCAAAGCCACAACTACAATATACAATGGTGATGGCATGTATCCAGGGCTTTTTTTCTGGGGAGAGAGGTGGCGGAACTCAGTGGGTTGCCCTCAGAGAAAATGGTCACATGGCCGGTGGCCCCGCCCCCTGATCTCCAGACAGAGGGGAGTTGAGATTGGCCTCCGCGCCATTCGTCTAAACCCCCCTCTGTCTGGAGATCAGGGGGCGGGGCCACCAGCCATGTGACCATTTTCAAGAGGAGCCGGAACTCCGTTCCCCCGCTTTCCCCCTGAAAAAAAGCCCTGCATGTATCCCCCCTCTCAGAACTTCAGCCTTTCTAACCAGCATCACCACCACCGTGCACAGATCCAGCTTTAGCTTTTGACCACAGCCACCAGACAACAGTCCAGAACTAAGATGGCTCTGGTTTGTGAGAGGCTAAGATAGTTTGGGAAACCCATTCTCATAGGCTAGTATGTAGAAGATGCTGCCACTCAAATCAAGACACATTGTATGAGCCACTCTGGATCCGGAGGAACTATTAGATCTGCAAAGGGGATCCTACCAGCTTGGGAGCTGCCTTTTTATAGTCACTGAGCATTCTGGATACAGCAAGATCCATTCTTTTTAGAATGTTACTTAAGAAATCCGTAGGAGACAGGAAAGGATCGGACTTGTTTGGAGAAGAAAGACTGATCCAGAGCCTCGGAGCTTTGTTTTGAGGTAGCATTCTGAGTATAAAAGAGGAGAGGAACTACTCTGACCACCCTTACAGTTTTTGCCCCTAGAATGGAAAGTGGACAACTTGAATCCCTCTTTTCCAGAATAGGGACATGACTCCTTGCACAGGAGAGACCGACTTGCAGATTTTTATTCTTCCTCTTCTTTCTCCTCCTTCCTCGTTTCCGTCTCCCGGTCCCAAACAATTCTCCCCTTCACATACACACTATTAACGAAAGTATCGTGGCAAAAACAAAAAAGGGAGGGTTGGAACGTGCCTTCGCAACGCACTAGGCTGGTCCAGTTGGTTCTTAACCAAACGCCCTATCTGAATTTGTTTTCTAGGAGTCTCCTGCTCCCTTCGAAAACGGGCTGCCATGGAGTCCCCAAGGGACGTGGGTCTTGCGGCAGTCGGATCCCCAGACCACTGGCAGGCTATAGCATGTCACTTCCCCCTTTCAGAGGAGCTCCACACCGGTTGCTTTGGCAAGGGAGAGGGTAATGGGTATGGATTTAGGGTCCTACCGGGAGAAGCACGAGACACCCCTTTTGGGTTGGGGGCAATTATGTTTCCTCCTTCCCAAAGGATACACCCAGCTTTGGTCTCCCCTTTATAAATCTAAGACACTGGAATACCACAGGAGTCAAAGCTTTGACTGCCACTCTTGGATTGCCCGCTATGCAAGTTAAGTTCTGATCGTCTAAATACACAGAACAGTATAAATTGCAGTAAACTCTGTATTGGTTTCCTTAGGAACTCTAGAAGAATTCTCTACTTGTAAGCTTTCATAAATAGGAGCCTGACACAACTAAAGAACGTGCCCTTATTTCAGCACGAGGCTATAATTTAAACTTTTTGAGGTTTGGTTGTTTCTTCCAACTGAATTGACTGTTCCATCCTGAAACTACGGAACAGCCAACAGACCACAGGAAGGCATTTCTTTGGGCTCCTGTTTGAAACCAGTGGCTACAACAAACCGCCAGCCTTGATTCAGGGCCAAGAAAATAGGAATTCTTGACTACAGCTCTAAAATGGTCAGATAACTGGAAGTACTGAACCAGGCAAATGAGAAGCTAAAAGGATACGAGTAAGGCAGTGTCTTGTCATTGGTAGGGACTGGTTGGAGCACCGAACATCATCTACAAAGGCCAAACATCTCTGGCTGGAACGGGTGGTGTGTGCCTGAAACAAAGACCAGAGCACAAGACAATGTCCCAAGTCTGTTGGGAGAAAAAACTACCACTTTATACAGGAATGGATTCTTACATTCAATGATGAAACATGGAACTATGGGGCAATGCAACATCCTTCCCCATGTATATACACAACTAAGAGATGGAATTGATAAAACAGTTGAAAGTGGCAGGGTGAAATCATGCTGTCTTGCTGAGAACGAAAAAATAGAGCTTAGCCATAAGAACATTTACTGGTTCAGTAATGTCAAGAGTTAGATTTGCCCTCATTCTTAAATCACTGAATTTTGAATTATGAATAGGGAACTATACACTTCCTAGCGGATAATCTTTACACAAGCAGTTATTATTAGCTTCAGGGCCAGTTTTTGTGCTCCCACATTGTCTTCACTAGGCTGGGAAAATACCTAAAGCTTACCATTTCTACCCCTCCCACACACACACAAGTGTGGTCTGACTCAAGTACCTGCTGAGCAGCACCCTCCGTGGCCAGCATTCTACGCTCCTTCAGCTGTCGGTGCAGAAGAGCCTCCACACCATACCGCTGCCGATATCGTCTCAAGTATTTCAGACGTTTTAGGTTCTCACGTTCCTTAGCTAGAAGTCCCTCTGGGCCTGTGAGAAGACTGCTACCTGGAAGACACCAAGGAAGCATCCTCAAGACAGACACAGGATACTACCCCAGCCGGCTACAAATCCCAGCAAAGTACCTTTGATATTTTATTAAAGGTCATAAAAATCACATTTTGACCCTACCATCACGGCCCTGAATTTCAGGTCAGCATTAGCAAGGCCTCTGTAACCTGCCTCTCCACTACCAAGTGGAAAATAGTGGGGAACACTGACCTATGTCTTCATGTTCTGCCTTACGGCTGTGCAAGTACCGGCGCTTCTTCTCTTTCAGGAGGTGTTGGAGCCGTTTGAACTGGTCGATATATAGAGACTGCAGCCGGATCAGCTTCTCTCTCATGATTAGCGCCACTTCCTCAGCAGTGTACACCCCAGCATGTCTGCAAGGGAATCCAATTTAGTAAGTAAGCAAACTGACTCACAACTTATACCTCCTAGTCATCAACACGGAAGAGGCAGCTAACAAAGGGAAGCTATTTAACAGCAAAGCAATCGATCAGCTAGACCCCAGTGGCCTTCAACCGGAACCCTGTTAAAAGCCATGACACCACCAATTGATACCGTTCAGCATTTTCCTCAAAGGTTTAAAGGAAAGACCGCTGACTTGACAAAGCATCAGCACAGAGGAAGATAGCAAATGCCTTCCACAGCTACCCTGTGAGAACCCAAAAAGCCTAGGAGGCCAGAACTATAACTCAATCTTAGTATGGGTGGGGTTGCAATAGCAGCCAGAAGCACTCTCCACATATTACCAAGGGCTTGACAATATGCAAGATGGTCATTAATGCTCGCTCTATGGGTTTGCCTTTAGTAACTATTAACCATCACCAGCAAGTTCAGAATGTAACTGTCAGCCTCCTGGCAGGGACTGAACACACATTCTCCTTGCTAATCCAGTAACTGCATTAACAGCAACAGTCCCTTAAGCATAACAAACAACAGTGCATCTTCAACGTTCCACGTGTGTGTCAGGTTAAGGCAACAACAGTGTGCAGTTGGTTGCTGTAGAAGTGGAGCTTCTACCTTTATAGACATTTAAAATCCAGAGATTCTTTTGGAAGCACCAATGGATTTATTTAGGCTCCTGTTTACTGGCCACGATTAGCCAAATTTAGTAGCTGTGGATTTTAGCATATCATTTTCGAATGTTTGTTTTAAACACTTGCTACATTGCTAACACCTTTGAAATAGAATTAAACTATACATTTAATTTTATATCTTTCATAACCGGGGGGGGGGGGGGGGGAGAAGGTCAGCACATGAGGAAAAATAGATGATTTAGTATACAGAGATGACAGCACGTGCTGTGTTGTTCAGTGAACAGAACTCCCACGACCTATACTGAGATCTCTCTCTCTTTTTTTTTTGAAGAGTTTTTTATTGGATGGGTTCACATACATTCCAAAAAACATTTAAGAACAAGTATCCCCCCTTTCTTGACATATGCTATCCCACCCCCCCTTCCCCTTTTCTGAGTTGACTCCCAACAGCACTCTGATCCTTTTTCTTCTTATCCCTATATCTAAGTTATATTTGTCCCTACTATTCAAAGCAAAGTAATAGCTTCTATATCAAATCTACCTCTTAATAACTATCGAGAGACCACAATTGACCTTTCACATCCCATTTCTTCTCTAGGTAATTTTTAAACTTCTCCCAATCCGCCACAAATTCCCCTGGATTCTGTTCTCTTAGCTTTCTTGTTAATTTGTCCACTTCCGCCATGTGCAACAATTTTTGGATCCAATCTTGAGTTTCCAGTAGCTCTTCTTGCTTCCAATACTGTGCATACAATAATATTGCAGCTACTGTCATATAATAAACGAATACCCTCTCTCTAACATCAACATTTTCCATATTTAATCCCAACAACAACAACAACTCTGGACTCTTTGCTACATTGCTTTTCAAAATTGATGACATTTCAGCAAAAATCTTAGACCAAAACATCTTAGCTTTTTCACAAGTCCACCACATGCGATACATCGAACCTTCATGTTTTTTACATTTCCAGCATTTATTTGACATTTGACTGTTGGGATTTGCTAACTTTTTTGGTGTTAAATACCATCTGTACATCATCTTGTATCCATTTTCTTTTAAGCTGGTAGATGCTGATATTTTCAGTGTTTCTCCAAAAATATTCCCAAGTGTCCATTGTAATTTCTTTATTAAAGTTCACTGCCCATTTTACCATTTGGACTTTGACTGTTTCATCTTCTGTATGCCATTTCAATAAAAGTTTATATATCTTAGAAATAATTTTTAGTCCATCTCCCAACAAAAGTTCCTCTAATTCTCCGTTTTTCTGTCTAAAACCTCTTTTCCTTTTGTCAGATTCAAATAAATCTTTAATTTGTCTAAATTGGAACCATCCATATTGAAATGGCAACTCTGTATTGTCTTTCATCCTGAACTCGTTTCTTCCCCACTTCAACAGTTCCTTATAGGTTATCCATTCTTTTCCTTTATATTCCAAACTTGGATTCACAACTTCAGCTGGTACTATCCACAAGGGTCTTCCATAATCCATAAATATCTTACATTTTTGCCAAACCATAAAGAGATTCTTTCTGACATAATGATGCTGGAACACAGAGTCCATTTTTTGTTTATCATACCATAAATATGCATGCCATCCAAACAGCTCTATACTGAGATCTCGAAATACAAAACCAACTCAAATTGTGATTTCAGAGAATGCCTAAATCTGCTTCAAAAAAACCCCAAAACCCTCCACCCATTTATTCATAACCACAACCTGGTATGCTGTACCACTAGGGATGCCAATTATGGCATGGGAAGTTCCTAGAGATTGGGGGGGGGGGTCCCTGGGGAAGGCAGGATTTGAGGAGGGGAAGGATCTCACTAAAGGGATAATGCTATAGAGCCCACTTTCCAAAGCAGTTGTTTCCTCCAGGGAAACTGATCTCTTGGTCTGCAGATCAGCTGTAAATCTGGATCTCTAGGAGTCACTTGGAGGTCGGCAACCCTATGTACCACACACTACTATTTCCTGAAAAAATAAAGTAGTGCTAAATTGTAGGCTTCAAGAGGAGCAGTTTTTCCTGCAAAAATTCTACTAACAGGAGCAAGCTTCTCATGCCACATCACTCCAGACAGGCATCACTCTATGAAACTACTCACTTCAGTGGATCCTCCTGGTCACTGTCAATACTGTCTGCTTCACTGTCAGGGTCACCTCTCCATGTCTGATCCACAGTAAGAGGTTCCTGCTCTCCGTCACTCCAGCTGTCCTCATCTGAAGGAGAGAATCCCATGATATTTGTCATTACAGAAATGTTGGCTGGCAACTTAAACCCTGAACCAGAAAAAATGAGCATGGCCTCAGGAACGCAAACAGAGCAGAGCGCAGTCTTCTAATTCAGCCAGGAAGGGGGGGGGGGGGGGAGCGAAGCTCTATACCACACAGCAGAAATTCATCAGTTCGAAGCTGTTGAAACACCCCACCTCACAAGATGCCCTGCCTTAAAGCCCAAATAATACTGGCTTCATAAGCTGGCCTGAGCCTGCCCAACTAACACAGCAATCGTAAGCAGAGTTACTCCAGTTGCATCCTAAAGTAAGGAACAGCTATTTGTTGAGCGCCTCTTCGATTAGGCAACAATTATAGGAATAGTTGTCTCCTATAATATCAGCAATAAAAAGCTTCACTCAAAACCCCCCAAAGTGAGCAAAACATCTTTAGTCTTCCTCAGACGCTTTATGAATAGGAAATGAATTAAACACCATAGCAGAGTTGAGTGGCCTATAAGCAACACGCGTCCCCTTCCCTTCTCCCAGAACATCTATTTGGTCCTCATATTCAGCAGAAAAACCAAAGCTCAAGTTTTTCCTTAATGAAAAAGCACAGACATAAGTCAGAACACGACAACCTTACAGATAGATGAAGAAATTTTATTTTTTTAAAAATCATGGTTTTCCAACCACATGATTTCTAAGTTTCCAGGAATAACCCTAGTTATCTAAAATTCTGAAAGCGTAAAAAAAACTCCAAATGACAAACCTGGATAAAAATCCTGTTAGATTCATCAGGTACAGGATAGTTAATGAAATAGTGGCTTGAGTATATATGGAATCCATTGTAAGCCTGGTCCTTTCTATCCTCAACTACCTCAACTACCCTTTGCTTCTTTGTCCTTTTCCACAGATCCAAACAAGCACTAACCAAGCTACAAGTGGGAAATTCAATTTCCCCCACCTTGTACTTCAGGCAGCTTCAGTAAACAAGGATTTGGGATGAATGGAAGATGCATCCGTTGATATACGATGCCGCCTGAAGTTAGCACACAGACATACTGAGAAGATATACAGCATGTCTCACAGTTATATTTTCAGGATTCTGTCAAATAAGATTTTTTTTAATAATAAAGCAACCTGCAAGTAACTCTTATACCCTAGGCAATGTAGCAATGGGACATCTGTAGACTTTTAACTTTTATCTAAGGAAGCACCTAAAGTTGTAGGAAGTATTTAGGAAGGACTTGAAATAAAAGTGAATAGAAGGTGGCCCGTCTGTCTCTCAACAAGGCTATAAATGTTGCCAAATTACAGCAACTTACTGAAGAGCAGCAAAGCCTGCTGAGGGGAAAATCAGCAAGGCTTCTGCAAAGAGAAGTCCAGCCTCACCAACTTTTTGGAGTTCTTTGAAAAAGTGAACATGTAGAAAATGGTGACCTGGTAGACATTATATACTTGGACTTTCAAAAGGCTTTTGACAAGATACCTCATCGAAAGCTTCTGAGTAAGCTTAGCCGTCATAGGATAAGAGGACAAGTCCTTTTATGGATTAAAAATTGGTTAAATGAAAGGAAGTAGATAATATAAATGGACAGTTCTCGCGACAGAGGGAAGAAAGCAGTGGGATCTCACAAAGATCAGTATTGGGGTCGATTCTATTTAATTTGCTCATAAATAATCTGGAACGGGGAGTGGGCAGTGCAGCGGCTAAGCTTGCAGATAACACAAAATGATTCAGGATAGTGAAAACCAAGGCTGGCTGTGAGGAGTTCCAAGGAAGATCCTCATAAATGTGTTAAGAAACTCACAGTCGAAACACACGAGATGAAATACCTAGATTCAACTCGTGTTCTCTTACCTAAAGGTTTGTCGGGAAGTGTAGGAGTCCTTGCAGCTTAAAGTTTAGCATTTACAGAGCAGCAGAGAGGGATGAGCGGGGGTCCTTGCAGCTTAAAGTCTCCCGGTGCAGCCAGGCGTCGCTCTGCAGGGCCAGGCCGGGTGAGGGGAAGAGAAAATGCTGTGATGCACCTTGAGAGTGGGAGGAAAGGCGCCTCACGCCTGCACTTCCCTCCTCACTGCTCTGTAAATGCTAAATTTTAAGCTGCAAGGACGCCTGCACTGTAAGTGCTCAACTTTAAGCTGCAAGGACGCCTGCACTGCAAATGCTAAACTTTAAGCTGCAAGGACGCCTGCACTGTAAATGCTAAACTTTAAGCTGCAAGGATGCCTACACTTCCCGGCAAACCTTTAGGTAAGAGAACACGAGTTGAATCTAGGTATTTTGTCTCGTGTGTTTTGAGTCTCAGTGTCGATAAGTCTAAGGTGATGCATACTAGAACAAAAACTCCCAGCTTCAAGTACCTGTTAATAGAGTTTGAACTTGCTGGGACTGAGGAAAGATCTTGGGGATGTAGCAGATAGCGCAATAAAATGTCAACCCAGTGTGCTGCAGCAGTGAAAAAGGCAAACTCTACACTGCGGATTATTAGGAAAGGGATTCAAAAGAAGACAGTTAATATTATGTCTCCGTACTGATCTATGATGCAGCCTCATTTAGAATACTATGTGCAGTTCTGTTTACCATACCTCAAAAAGGACATGACAGAGTCAGTAAAAGTACAGAAGAGGGGAACCAAGATGATTATTGGATTGGAGCACCTTTTCTATAAGGCCGAGGAGTCTGGGACTTTCCAGTTTAGAAAAGAGAGGACTAAGGAAAGGCACGTCAGAGAGATTTATAGGGTAGGGACAGAGGACAGACAACTTTTTCTCCCTCTCCCAAAATTCAGATGCATCTAATGAAGTTGACAGGCGATAGATTCAGGACAGACATAAGGAAATATTCCTTCAAAGGCTGTGAACCAGAAGACAACACCACGGGAAGACCTTGGTCTCTATGCTCTACTGTTGTGTATAACAAGTTGCTGGACTAGATGGAACATTCCCCAAGGCTCTTATCATGCAGATGGCTAATGCTAACACACAAATCAGAAACCTCGCAGCTTTGGGGTTGGATCCTACCATCTATAGGGGAAAACACTGGTGACCTTCCCGCATTCTCCACTCTTCCAGCAGTCCTTTCCTTAGATTTGGAAGGAATCTTATTGCCTCCCTAAAGGCCGATCCGTTTGTTTCTAAGTGGTCCAAATTAATATCAGAAAAAATTAATACTTTGGGCATTGACCTGGATTCTCTGGCTAACTCAAGTGAAAATTATATATTTAGAACAATCCGGAGGAGAATTTGGGGTACTGACTTGCAGACAATAAACGCCGGTGCAGTGGGGACTTGCTCCCCTCGGGCTTTAGGCCTTTTCCCCCCACAAAATGCTATGGCCCAGTATTTTACAACTCTGGTTATCCCCTCTCATCATAGAGCTTTTACGCTGGCTAGATTTAACATATTCCCCCTCAGTCATGGTTTCCGGCAGATACAAGGGCATTCCCTACGAGGCAAGACTGTGCAGGCGCTACTGCCAGGAACCTGACTCTACCCAGCATATTCTTCTACACTGCCCGCTGTTTACTCAACTGCGCTCACGATTGATCAGTCCCCTTCTCCAAACCTTTGAGACAGCAACTACCAGTGGTGCAGAATTTCTATTAGTGGACAGACTTCCTGAAATTACTGAGCAGGTGGCAGAGTTTTTGGCAATCGTTTTGAGGACGAAAGAAAGAAAAAAACTGGAAAAGAAAAAAGGAAGAGAAGGGAAGGGAAGGGGAGAAACTGAAGGGAGAAGGCTAATTGTGTCATCTGAGGTTTTTAAAAAAAAATATTATTGTTGTTGTTGTTGGGTTCCAGGGGTGGGGAGATTGCTTCTGATTATTAGCTGTCTGAGTCACAATTACCTGAAATTACCTGAGTCACAATTACCTGAAATTCACTCTGCTCTCAGGCTGACAAACTGGCAAATTGCGCTGCACTGCCATTTTCTTTTCTTTTCAATGGGTATACTATGCCAATAAAGGTTTTTGGAATTGGATTTGGGAGGAATGCGCCGAAGGAGGAGATGAAATCATCCCCTTCCTTCTGTTCCTGCAAGTGCCAACTCTCCTGATGAAGAGTTATAAGGGCAGATTCACCTGCTCCCCATTCGTCAATGTAACCCCCCCCCCAGGGCACGGGGAATCAGATTTCTTGTGGCTGAAAAAGCTGGTCAGGAGGAGAAGGCAAGAAGGACCTGCAATTGTCAGTGGGGGTGGGGGGTGCACTAAAAAACAAAAGCAGTTTTTGGATTTGGGTTTCGGGAAGGCTATCAATATTGGTATTCCTGATATTTGGGTCCTTCAATACCTGTAGTGTATTTGTATCTGGGTTTTTTTGGACGGGGGCTCTTCCAATGTTAACCTGGTCCATTATTCCCTATGAGGGGAATGGAGGGGATGTTTTGGGAGAAAATAGCACCAAAATTGCAGCACAGTGAGGGCCGCCTGTCCTCTAAAGACGCTCCAATTCTACAGACCCGTGAACAAAATGCCCCCAGCTACTCTCCATTGTTTTCGGGGGGGGGGGACTCCTCCAGGGCACAAAACCCTTAGCCAAACACACAAAAGCAACCACTGACCAATACAAAAAGAACCAAGCCCAACAGAACCAATGCCAAATCAGAGAACCTCAGCAAAAGCAACATGGCACCAGAAGGCACACACTAGAGGTGAGCATCTAGAAAGTTTCTGTTACGGTTTCGGAGCAATCTCATTTCACTACTAGTTTGCTCCAGCGGGGCTGGTCCCGGCTTGGAACTGATCTGTTTCAGTTCATGTGCACTTTGGCTGCACACGCACAAACGCACAACGTTCTTTTCAGGGATGAGTAGATAAAAGAGGCTCTGGGACAGCTATTTTCACACTTAACCCAAAACAGCATCAATCATTAGTCCCCCTCCTTGTCTAAACAACTGATCACTGAGTTTTTTCCTCAAGCACAACGTCCACGGAAACGCTAGAGAACAAGCGCCAGTGAGCAGAGGAGCAGCACAGCAGCACCCCCAGGTAGGAGAGCCCTGCAACAGGTGCAAAAAACGACTCTGCTTCATGTCCACTTTTTCCTTTTTCCATAGTCCCAGTAACTTATTATCTTTGCATTCTGCTGTTGCAGAATCCACCCCTCCCCCAATAAGTTTTCCTTTTGCTGTGGGGGGCAGGCAGGATTGTTTTTGAAAGGGCAGAGTAGTTGAATGGCTCATATGATGGGGGGCGGGGAACCAATCCTAAACAGATCTACTCAGGTGTAAGTCCCATGTTATTCCACAGTGCTTACCCCCAGGGAAGTGTCTTTCAAATTGCAGCCTATGACTGAAGTCTCTCTTCCAAATGTTTTCAAAGCTGATAGGCAGGGAAGGGAGGGGGGGGGGGGTCACCCCTGGTGAGGACCTGATTGGCAGGGGGGAGATGCACTCAAATAATAACAACTGTGCTTATATACTGCTCTTCTAGACAGATTAGCACCCCACCCAGAGCGGTCAACAAGTTAGTGTTATTATTATCCCCACAATACAGCTGGGGCTGAGAGGATTGGCTGGCCCAAGGCTACCTACTGACCTCATGGCACTGGTCTCATTCCCTCTTCCTGCCAACAGCATCCTACTATATAAAAGGCTAAGCATATTCAAGACAACTCACTTCCTACCCTGGTGCGCCTCCAAAAGGCGCTGCTGTGCAGGGAAGCCCACATGAGGTAGCCAGACCTCCAGAGAGCAAGAAGCCCAGGCTGAAACCAGGGGCAGAGAAGGTGGCAATGACTGCCCCCCCTGCCATCACCCAACTGGGACCCAGAGTGGAGCAGGTAACAATGCCCGACCCCACCTTCACCCAGCTGACATCAAGTTTGAAGCGTGTGGCAATGCCCATCTCTCGCCTTCACGCAGCTGGCATCAGGAGCAGAGCAGGTGGCAATGGCCATCCCCCACCTTCACGCAGCTGGGATCATGACTGGAACAGGTGGCAATGCCCATCTCCTGCCTTCAGAGCAGGTGGCAATGCCCATCCCTCGCCTTCACTCAGCTGGCATCAGGAGCAGAGCGGGTGGCAATGGCCATCCCCCACCTTCACGCAGCTGGGATCATGAGTGGAGCAGATGGCAATGCCCATCTCCTGCCTTCACCCAGTTGGGATCCGGAGAGGAACAGGTGGCAATGGCCACCCCCTGCCTTCGCACAGCTGGGATCAGGAGTGGAGCAGGCAGAAATGCCTGTCCCCTCTTCACCCAACTCGGATCAGGAGTAAAACAGGTGGCAATGCCTGCTGCTCCCCCTTCACCCAGCCAAGATCAGGAGCAGAGCAGGTGGCAAAGCCCACCCTCGCCTTCACTCAGCTGGGATCAGGAGTGAATCAGGTGGCAATGCCTGCCCTCTGCCTTCACCCAGCTGGGATCAGGAGCAGAGCCGGTGGAAATGACCATCCCCTCTTCACCCAGCTCGGATCAGGTGCAAAACAGGTGGCAAAGCCCGCCCTCGCCTTCACCCAGGTGGGATGAGGTGCTAGCAATGCCTGCCTACCCTTTACCCAGCTGGGATCAGGTGTGGAGCAGGGGGCAACGCCTGCCCTCCGCCTTCACCCAGGTGGGATCAGGAGTGGAGTAGGTGGCAATGCCTGCCTACCCTTTACCCAGCTGGGATCAAACGTGGAGCAGGGGGCAACACTCGCCCTCTGCCTTCACCCAGCTTGGATCAGGAGCAAAGCAGGTGGCAATGCCCTCTCCCCCCCTTCACCTGGCCGAAATCAGGAGCAGAGCAGGTGGCAATGCCTGCATCCCACTGTCACCCAGGTGGTATCAGGAGCGTAGTAATTGGCAATGCCCACCCCTGCCTTCACCTAGCTGGGATCAGGTCAGAGCAGGTGGCAATACTCGCCTCACCTTTACCCAGCTGGTATTAGGAGCTGAGTAGGTGGCAAAGCCCGCCCCCCCTTCACCCAGCCAAGAGTAGGAGCAGAGCATGAGGCAATGCCTGTCCCCCTTCACCTGGCCTGGATCAGGCACAGAGCTCGAGGTAATGCCTGCCTCCAACTTCACCCAGCAGGGATCAGGCATGGAGCAGGTGTCAATGCTCGCCTCCCCTGCCTGGCTGGGATCAGGCGAGGAGAAGGTGACAATGCCCGCCCCTTTCACCTGGCCGGGTTCAAGCACAGAGCAGGAGGCAATGTCCGCTCCCCATTCAACCTGCTGGAATCTGGCACAGAGCAGGCGGCAATGCCCCTCCCCACTTCATCCAGCTGGAATCAGGCGCAGAGTAGGAGGCAATGCCTGTCCCTTTTTCACCCAGCCGGAATCAGGCAGAGATTAGGAGACAATGCCTGTCCTGTCTCCACCCAGCCGGAACCAGGAGCGGAGCAGGAGGCAATGCCCACTCCCTCCTTCACTCGGCTGGGATCAGGTGCAGAGGAGGTGGCCATGCCCGCCCCCTCCTGCCTTCATCCTGCTGGGATCAGTGACGGAGGAGGGAATGCCTGCCTGCCTACCCTCCCCTTTCTAGAGCCTGTTGTATGTTTTCCTACAACAGACTTTGTTGCTAGTTAATTAATAACATAAGGTCTCTCTCCCCTTGGGATGTGATCGGCACTGTTCAGGATAATAAGCTGTTGGTCAGCCCTGCAAGGCGAACCTGCCCAGTGTCAAAGATACGAAATGAAACGAAACACACAGCTTCTTAGTGGGAGGGACTCATTTCAATTTAGTTTCCTGGTTTTGTTTCAGCATTCTGGAAGCTGCTTTAATGAACAAAATCAATGAGTTCTGTGTTTAATTTTGTCTTGTTTTTTCCATTATGCATATCCCTAGCACACACTCCAAAAGAGTCTCTGATTTGGCAGCTGATCTCAACAGCTTGTTTTTCTTTGCAGCTTTCTGGAGCTAAAAAGGAAAGGGGGAGGGAGGCGACTCTCAGAGGTGAGTGGAATCAAATGTTAGGGAGATCTCAACCATCTGTCTAACCCGAGCTATTTGTCATGCATGGCTAGGGGATTCTCTCAGACTCTCCACTTCATCAAACATGGTTGTATGAGTTAAATGTCTTTATTAGATAATGCTCCCTAGTAGTGCATGAGTACAGAGTAATTGCCTGGAATGCCAATGCCAAGTCTTCCCCGAGAGGTCGTATCTCCAGTCCCCTCCCCCCAGTCCAAACAAGAGTCAGTTGATGTTGGCGCAAAAGTCCTGAAAGAGATGCAGGTCTGTTCCCACGCCACTCCAGCTGCACTGATAACACCACTCAGCCCAAGTAAAGCAAGATACAGTGAAGGAGGAAAGCTACCCTACTACCCACGCATCCCCAGTAAAAATACATTTACAGGTATGGCAGGCAGGCTGGCTTGCCTGCCTGACACTATTCTCTCATAGGCCAGATGAGAGAATGGTTGGGATTGGACATACAGTTGAGCGCTCCTTAACATCCAATTCCATTTGGTTCTGAGAGTCACCTCTCTTCCCCCTCCCTTTTTTTTGCCCAGGAAAAGTTGCAAAGCAACGGGGAAAAAAACACTTCAATCTTTTAAATGCCAGTTCCTGTTATTTCCTAATATTTTCAGGATTAATCAAGACTAGAAATACTGGTATATCCAAGCATCCCTTTATCAATCGGGATTCCCGAATATATCTTCCAAATACCAAAAAGAAATTTAAATACCAATAAGGAATTTATTTTTGGACTGGCTATACTAAAGCACACGTCCCTAATTGTCAATGCCTTTGGCTGACAGACTGTGGGATCCAACCCGTGAAATTTCAAAACAGCCCATTCTGACACTTTTTTCTGCACAGAAGCAGGAGACAAATATTTTACATAAATAAAGTAAAGCAGCAATGGGAAACAAGTGCTCCAAAAAGATCTTGGGAAATATCAATTTTGAACATAAAATAAATTTAGCCAACAGCAAAACATGTTGTGGCTATGAGAGAGCATCCAACTAAGTTTTGTTTGTTTTATGATGTTTTTATGCCCTGACTTGTTTTGTTCTACTGTTTTAATTGTAAGCTACATCAACCATGTGTAAATTTTCTAAATAAATAAATCCTGTTTTAACAACAGGAACTGGAAATTTGCCAAATCTGCCATTATCACCTATTCAGCTTACCCAGTATCCTGCTGGCTTCACTGCGGCTGCTCTCTGCAGTCTGGGAACCCAGCTCTGTCTTGACGTAGGAGCTAAGTTGACAGAGGAGAGACTCTCGGACAGGGCTAGGATTGGACTTCTTCATCTGAGCCTGCAGTGCCAGAGCATTTCTCCGAGCATGCTCAGAACAGAATGACACACTATATGGAGAGGCAAAATAGAGACTTCAGTATTTAATTACCTTACTGCCTATTTTCAAGTTAACCAGCAAGTACTGAGTTTTTATTTTATTTAAGAGAAGACAAAGTTTATCAATGGCAGTCTAATTTTGGGTGGGCAAATCAATTAAATTTCACCACCAAATACAGAACACTGTACCCAGTTCTAGCCAATGACAGAGTTTTAACACTTCATAACAACCTATAATGTGAAGGCAACATGGCTTTGTTTTAACAAAAAGACAAAAGAGGACTTGAGACTCACACAAGGTCACATTTTTTTTAAAAAAAGGTAGGGCAGCTAACAGAGGAACAGCACAGAGGAAAGCAAGGCAACAAGGAAGAGATGATCTGCACACCAACAGATCCTCATCAAGTTATTGATGATGCTCAAGCTATTCTGAAGTTATTGATGCAGCGTATCAATGGAATATCTGGTAACATCGTATCTTAAATTGTGTGCTATTTGCTACAAAGAAATGTTATACGTTCTGTGCATAAGAGACTTATGAAACACAGCTAGCTACATCTTGGTTTATTAAATACTCACATTTTAAATATTTTACATACATGGTTATTAGCTCAAATTCTATGATGCTATTGCATACTTGTTCACCAATGTAATTATGTGCACCAATGGGACACTAATTGTTACTGTTCTTTGTTTACTGATGAATTGCTGTTCTATGTTTTCCATATATCAAGGTTCTTTTCTTACTCTATTTGTTAACAATTTTGATACATAATATTTTTTAAAAATGTTCCAAGAATGCTGTGCTGAGTAAATGTTTCTCAAGCTTCTGAGAAGCCAATGCATACAGCCAAAAATGTTTACATTTAGAGTAGGGTTGGCCACCTTTTTGGCCCAAAAACAACAACAAAAAGGAACATCTACCTGTGAAGATATTAGTGTGCTAGCAAACCAAATGGGTTGGAGAAGAGGAGACACGGCTTGTCCTTGAGCAGACATAGCGGGAGCTAGCTGGGCCCAGTGGCACTGCTAGCTTCTCAGGGCTTGCCATGGACCTAGCTGGCAGCTGGGTGGTTCTGGTAGGCAATGATGGGAGTAAGCCATGCCTGCCACCTGTTCCTTCGCTGCCCAGCCCAGAGGCTCACATGAGTTGCTTGGTCCTGTGAGCCAAGCAAAATGCCACTCTTTGGAACACATGATGGGGGGGCGGGGTTCTCTATCCATACTTCACATGGAATTTACCCACCCTCCAAGAAGCTCACTCTGTGCTTGAGTACAAGTAAGCATACAAAGAGTTCTGTGCTATGGGATTCTGCTTCTGCTAGAAACGGTCACACCTATTTTCCTTCCCCACTCATCCCACAGATTTATCTGGACATGCATCCAACTGGAAAGAAGAAAACCAGAGCACATAAATTGTACATAAGTGAAACAGACAGCCTCGTCTGTGAGTGGATTCTTTGAACTCACAGGAACCGTGTTTATTTCTTGCAACACAATAAGAATTTTTACTGGACTTAGGTTGGGACTACTGGTGTAGTGGAAAAACATTCTGGATCAATTAACTATTCCATGTTCTGCAAGCAAATACTTTATTCACAATCAAAGCACACGCAAGAATCTGTACCATTGCGCTTTGAAGAAATGTGCCTTTCAAAATTAGCCTGGATCCAAAGCAACTACATAGCGTTTACAGTTTTAGCCACAGAGATGACATTCTCTTTTCAAATTTGATGAATGCAACAGAAACTAGATGTATAAAACTTGTTTTTGTTATGTTCTCAATAGCTGTTTGTTACCAAGATTTTGTAGTTTGCACTCAAGTACCTTCTAGAAACACTAAAGCTTCCTCAGTTGTTTGTGTTATGCTAAACAGTTAAATTTGTACTGAACTGTGGGCTACACTCAAACTGCACTAGGACACTAGGGGATATATTCACACAGAGAAGTACATATATTATTTCACAGACTCAACCTTAACTCTCCCCACGGTCTTTTGCTGGGATGTGTGCTGAGCAAAACTAAAGCATAAGCTGTTACTGGGAAAAAGGGAAGGAAACCCCTTAATGTCAAGGTCTACTACTGCCCCCTGAAGCACTACAACTACTGGTTGTATGACATATACCTTTAAGTAGACCAAAAGAGGTTAAAGTCTAACTAAAAGTAATCATGGAGTAGTTGCCTGTAGCCAGATCAAGAGATGGCAGCACTTTATTAAGCGCCCCCCCCCAATGTGTTCCACCACTGGTAAATACTATTATTCTTCTGTCGGTCTTTAATACGTGGCACAAACTATCTAGTCTTAAGTCTAAAAATGAGAAGGAGGCATGATAAATGTGTGCTGATAGGCTGATCCTTCACTGGGCAGGGGGTTGGACTAGATGGTCTGTACGGCCCCTTCCAACTCTATGATTCTATGATATATTATCAATCATAAGCGAATCTGAACGTATGGAATACATACCCATCCTTCTTCTCAGGCTTGGGAGCCGCATTTGGGCACCGCTTCCCATTCTTAGTAGAAATGTAGCTGCACTGCTTGAAGGGGGCATTCCTGTCTTCAAGAATGTGCTTAATGCAGAATTCGTGGCCCTCCAAACGAGGCTGAGAGCATGGGCGGTGAGCAAAGGCACACAACAAGGCTTCTTGAGGCCTTGGGACTGGGGTGAGTCGACCCCGACTAGAAGGCAAAACGTGGATGCGAATTCTGTTCATGCCAACACCTACAGGGAGAAGTATCTTCA
This sequence comes from Eublepharis macularius, assembly GCF_028583425.1. NCBI lineage: Eukaryota > Metazoa > Chordata > Lepidosauria > Squamata > Eublepharidae > Eublepharis > Eublepharis macularius. The sequence continues at coordinate 12,216,763 of NC_072793.1, read as the reverse complement.
ATCAGTTTAGAATATGTATACATCACTTAATGTGAATCGCATCCCCTCGCCAAAGGCCCTTCACTATGCAGCTCTAAGGATCTTAAGTGGCAAATTCTCCATTTTCTTCCTGTGCACAAGATATTTAACTTTTTCCTTTTCACGTCTGAAACAGCTCTTTCAAACAAGCTGAGACTGTCCTGCCAAAAAATACCCCTCTTCCCACATTTCCAACCTACTCCGGGGTCTCACACATTTCTCTGTGTGGGGCATTACAAAACCCCACACAGAGAAAAGATGCAAGGGCCTAAGAAAGGAACGAGAACCTTGCTGGGAAAAGAACCCCTCCCTTTCTGGGCGTTCAACCCTGCGGGGAAGGATTGGCCCCTTTCGCAGCCAACTCCTGCCCGCTTACGAGGCGTGAGGCCAAAAACAGAACCCCACTTTAAGGGCGTCTTCCTTTATGACCTGCTGGCAAATGAATGGCTGAGGCTTGCGTAGGGCAAAGAGCGCGTCGTGTACAAAGGAAGGTTTTAGGGGAAGGGGGGAAAATTTTTGTTTAAACAAAATCTCTCCTGCACTCGCCCTTTAAAGAGAAATACTCTCTGTGGGAGAAACCTGCCTGCAAAACACTCCGCCCCAGGCAGCCCCCTGCTTTTACCCTCCCCCGAGCAGGAAAGCCCCCCACCGCTGGTTCTCTGCCAGCCCCCCAAGCGTCCCCCCCCCCGGCCCTCGTCGGGTCTCCCACTCGCCCCCTCCCACTCTTTCGTCTGCCGCCCCGGCAAGCAAGCGGGGCGACCGGACAGGCGCGCGCGGGAAAGCGGCGCCCCTCCCCCCTCACCTCCGTTGCCGCCGCCATCTTACCTTCCCCTCGCGCCTCAGTTTTTCCACCAGCGCCTCGAGAGCGCCGTCAGGAGACGGAGGAAGCGATTGGCGGTGGGAAACATCACTCCAAGGCGGTAGTCCTATAAAGCGTCTCGTAGGAGGCGGGGAAGGATCTCTGCGACTTGGTTGGCCGCGGCTATTCTGGCTCGGGCTCGCCTCTCCCTCGTCCTGGAGGTTGGCGCTTGAGGCTGGAAGGCGCAGGCGCGGGGTTGGGGGTGCCTTGCGCAACCTTTGGAGCCCGGGGTGGGGTTTTTCCAGCCTATAGGCTGAGCCAAAATTGCCCGCTCGGGTTTGCGGCATTGCTGCCTGTTTGGAAGGGGGTGCCTGGGAAAAGCGGAGTTTGGAGCGTGCTCAGTAAGGAGGTGTTGCAATAGAGGCCGCCCTTACTAGCTGCCTTTCTTCTAGGGGAACTAGTCTCTGTAACCTGGAGATCAGTTGTAGTCAAGAGAAGTCCAGGCCCTGGCTGGAAGATGGCAACCTCAAGCTGGGCACAGAGGACCTTAGCGCGTACCCATGCAAAGAAAGAAAGGAACGAACGGAACGAACGAACGATTGATTCCGGGAAGCTGGACCCTTTAAAAATAAATACCACCGACTGAGGACACCATGTTAGAGGGACAGTGACTTCAAATTCTTGCCTTTACCTAACTTGCATGTTTGCACACAGCCATGAAAGGAAAGCTTAATTAGGTCCGCGATCCATTCCCACTGCAGAGATTTGCGAAATCCTGAACGCGAACACATGTATCTGGTGTGTCGTTCCTTAGGCGCTACGCTAATCAAAGGGTCCAGGAGTAAGGTTCTTCAATACAGATGTAAGCAACTTTAAAACAGTTTCATTCAGAACATGAAGCGTAATGGTAATCTTTTATATTTTTAAGGAACAGCACAATTCTAAGCATGTTTGTTCAGAAATAAATCCTGGTGAGTTCAGTGGGCTTAGTGTCAGGCAAGTGCACATAGCAATGTGGTTTGTCTTTTTTTAAAAGCTGGTATTACTCAGAATGCAATCTACAAACCAAGCGAAGTCCAAAGGGAAGGTCAGTTTTGTTAACCGGAATTGCTATGGAGCTTGCCGTGTTAGTCTGTAGTAGCAAAATCAAAAAGAGTCCAGTAGCACCTTTAAGACTAACCAATTTTATTGTAGCATAAGCTTTCGAGAATCAAGTTCTCTTCGTCAGATGCATGGTACAGAGACTGGTCAAATATAGAAGAGGAGGGGGGAGGAGGGGAGGAGAGAGAAGATGCATGCATCTGACGAAGAGAACTTGATTCTCGAAAGCTTATGCTACAATAAAATTGGTTAGTCTTAAAGGTGCTACTGGACTCTTTGATTTTGCTATGGAGCTTGGAGTTCATATAGTAATTCAAGTTCAAGTTCAAGTTCGCCTTTATTGGCATATGGCAGCATATAGTGATTACATTTCATGTCTTTCATGGAACCATCTTTCAGGATACCTAAATACCTGTGATTTAAACAAAATCGCACATTTTAGATCTATGAAAACAGAGCACAGCCACAAGGACTGAACATATGCTTCAGTTTTATAGGGCAGAGAACAACGCAGCAATGTTTCCTGAAGAGGGGGGCCCCCATCTTGGGGGCCCAGCAAGGTTTGCCTGTTTGTCAATGCCAGGGCTTTTGAGGGGATTTGAATGGCCGGCTGTAAGGAGGATCTGCCCGGTAACTCAAAAAGACTTCACTGCATGAGTTAAAGAACTTTATTGATAAGCTGCCAGTTTCAGGCTTTTACTCAGTTTTTGACAGGAATTATGTTTCTCTACAAGCACAGGACACATACAGATTTCTAGGCACAGGTGAATCCCCAAATCCCCACCCCCTTAAGATAATGGTCTGCTATGTTCAGGAGGAGGCATCTAGGTGGGAAAAAACCAGAGTTGATGTATAAGAAGTCTCAAGGTCGTGAGTTTCCATGCTAGCATCTCTTCCCAAGCTAAGGAGAACATACAGGTAACGGTAGAGACAGCCCCTCCCTTGCGTACTTTCACATCGAAGTCAAGAAGTAGCTTCAGCCTCTAGTTATACCCATAGCATTAGAACATAAACATTGCATCCTCTTTAGAGAAATCTCAGGTGGTGTTAAACCCCACATAAATTTACAGAACAAAGTATTAATTTTAGGAATATATCTACGAGGTATATGAAACGGGATTGCATACATAACATATATAATTCAAGGTAGAATATTCATTTTGAGTGTATTTATCCCTTCTACACAAATCCAAGCATGTATATGAGATCAGTTTGTTAAAATGCAATGAAATCGTGTCCTTAATATTCTTTGGGATCAAAATTCCAAGTAATAGTATCTGAGCACCATAAAAATGCCACTCAGTAATTGCGCTCTGATATATTGCCTCCCAATGGCAAAAATTCTGATTTTGTCCAATTAATTGAATAACCAGACCGATCAAAATTATTAATCAAACTCATTAATTCAGGAATGGAAGACTGAGGTTCTGAAATAAATAATAAAAATCATCTGCATATAAAATAATTTTCTAAATTATTGCATATAAAACCTTGTATATTATTATTTTGTCTAATAGCACAAGCGAGAGGTTCCAAACATAAATCAAAAATGAGAGGAGAAAGAGGACAACCTTGCCTAGTGCCTCTTTCAAGAGGAAATGGTGTGGAAAAAATTCCATTGTTCTATACTGTAGATATAGGGGATGAATACAAAATTTCCATTTCAGAAATTAATGAGGGAAGCCAAATTTACAGTGCAATCTTAGGGGCAGAGGCAAAAGCACCATAGGAGCAAACTAGAAGTTACGCCAGTGCAGGGTTTTTTTTCTGTGAAAAGAGGTGGTGGAAGTCAGTGGCGTAGTACGGGTTGCCAGCACCTGGGGCAACTCCCGGCAGGAGGTGGCACCCCTGGTACTGCACACATGCATGCACTCCTGGGACCATGTAATGACATCACTTCCGGGAAGTGACATCGTGCAGGGTGTGCTCCCCCCAGGAGCACTCCTGCAATATGAGCCCGCTCGCCTCCCCGCCCCTTACCTGGCAGCATGTTTCCTCTAAGTGGTGCAGAGCTGTGAGCCAGAAATCTACTTTTTAACAAGCAACTTGCAAGTTTTGAGCACGTCTTTTCCAAAACCAGAATCCGTTTCATTAAAAGACTTTTGAATTAGATTATCTGAGGCATTGGTATGGGTTCCATCAATACGTTGATGACCCCCACTTATACATGTGGTTCTCAAAAGCTTATGTCTCAATAAAGTTGGTTAGTCTTAAAGGTGCTACTGGACTTTTTACTATTTTGCAACTATAGACTTAACACGACTAACTCCTCTGGATATTAAAGAGTGCATCTGTAACATATAGAATTCACTGCCACGTGATGTGGCAACTGCTAGAGGGTATTAGGTACTCTAAAAATGATTAGAGAAATGTGTGCATGAACGGTTTATTCACAGTTATTTTAGCATAAGAGTTAACTAGATACACCACATATAGGGGCAGTATACCACCTGAGCCCAGACCCGGGCAACCCAGGCTAGCCTGATCTCAGATCTCGGAAGCTAAGTAGGTGATCCCTCCAGGGTTGTTTCGCAGAGGCAGGCAATGGCAAACCACCTCTGCACATCTCTTGCCTTAAAAACCTTGCAGGGTTGCTATTTATTTAGTTTGCACTATTTATAGTTGGCCTTTCTCACTGAGACTCAAGGCACATTTCACAGTGTAAGTCAATACAATCAACAGAATGGGGTATTCAATAAGCAATACAATAGGGAATGGGTTGCAGGAATTTGAACACAACCAGAGGGTGGATACAGTGCTGAAAGTGTTAAGACACAAGAACCGAACTTCCTTAACATTCCCTTCCAGGGTAATAATGTGGGGCCGACTTGATGGGCGGGGAGTGCAGAACACAGCTTGAGTTTCAGGAGCTGGAAGCAGACACCCTCAACCTCCACCCTCTCCAAGTGCCAGCCCCCAAATCTTCAGAATTTCCCTACCTGGAGCTGGCAATCCTAAAGCATGCAAGCCAGCTGAGGCCATCATGTAGTCGACTGCCCGCCTGCACTTGGCCACCTGCCCACTGCTGGTGCCTCCTCCGGCTCCTGTAGCTGCAGCAGAGAGGATGCTTGGCTGCTCGCCCATCAGCGCTGCCTCCTCCAACTCCCGGTGCCGGGCCGGAGAAGCTGCTTGGCGGGCCTGGCAGGGAGGTGGCGCAGCCGCCTGCCCGCAGCCGCCGTCGCCGCCTCCTCCAGCTCCTGTCGCCAGGACAGAAAGGCTGCTCGGCAGGCCCGGTGGGGAGGCTGTGTGTGTGCCCGCCTGCCGCCACTGCCTTCTCCACCTCCTGGTGCTGGGACGGAGAGACTGCTCAGCATGCCCGGCGGGGAGGCTGCATGGGCACCTGCCTGCCGCCACCACCTCTTCCAGCTCCCGGCATTGGGACAGAGGCTGCTCAACGGGCCTGGCGGAGAGGCCTGCCCACCACCGCCACCTCCTGGTGCCAGAACAACATTCCTCCACGTTCTGGCAGAAAAAAAGCCCCGCACCAGCGTAACCTCTCCTATTCTGGCATAGCAGTCTGGTGCAGCCCCGCCCAGGTCCCCTGCCAGCACCCGGCTACAGTGGCCAGGTGCAGGCATAACTGGGGCACATGTCTGTGTTGGTGAGCCTGGGTGGGTGGGCAAGGGGTGGGGTGTGACTTAGTTGGTTCCCTAAGCCATTTTGGGCACAGGAATACCACCAGTAACAACGGAAAGTTACATCATGAAAATCAAAAGCGTAGCCCATACACACCCATTGTATGGGTAAAGTTGATTCCCCCCCCCCATGCTTGGTTCCAACCGAGTGGCTCAGCAGAGGATAGGATGCCAACTATTGCGGGGACCAATCTGCTCATGCCCCTGCGGCAGCCGAGCCCCTCCCTCCACGCTCAATCAGCATCCCAGTCACCCTACATAACCTCCAGCCGGGGCACCCATGACCCCAGGGAAGTGGGGAGGCAGCTGGAGGCTCTGCCCAAGAGCCCTCTGCCATGGGAACTTAGAGCACAACGTGGGGGAGGGTGCTTGCAGTGGCGGGGCAAGAGTGCGCAGGGGGAACGTAGTGAAATTTGGGGCATGCCTTCCATTCACATGGGAGAAGAGCCACGTTTAGAATGTTTATCAATTACCACTCAAGTTTCCTTGCAGGTTGCCTTTCTCCTAAGTCCTGGCTTGGGGAGGGGTGAGAGCACACCGACAGGCAAGAGGGAACTGGGGAGATGGCTGCCCCAGCTTGCTCACTCACATCAGCCTCCCGTCTCCCCTTACTTGCGCTCCCCTCAAACACTGGTCTCTGCGGGTGAGGCTTGCTGGGACAGTGTGGCCGGTGCCTGCCAAAGAGGCGTTTGCCCAGGGAGGTTTGCCTAATGCAGGTGTTTGGGGGGAGGGCTCCAAGCACCCATGCCAGGGTTCTGCTCAGACCTCTTGGCTTGATCCCCCCCCCCCCAGCAGAGGAGAGGGCGCAGCTTTGGGCTGGGGTGACTGGGTGCTCACTCTGGCAATTCCCCTGTGATGGCGGGTGCACGACCCCTCGACTGATTCTGTTTCACAGAATCAGAGCTCCGAGCAGCCATGAGAGTGAAACAGTCAGATGCAATGAGCACCTTCCAGCTGGAGGAGCATCCATTACCTTCTTCCTGGCAACACCTGTGATGGAGCTGCTGCTGCTGCCGCCCCGCCCATGGACACCCTTCTAGGATATGGCAGACTTGGCCATGGCTTGCATGAGGCCTGGCCCCTCGCCGCACACGTGTTTCCCTTTCAGACAGCTTGCAACCCATCAGAGAAGCCACAGAGGATGACTGTTCCGGCCCCCTGTGATCCTCCCTGGATGCCACCCAAGCCCAGCCCACAGAGCCTTTCCCTGGGCAGCCCATGACTCCACCTCACTCCTGAGAAGACAACATGAGGAATGGCTTTCATGGCTCCAACCACAATGCAAACAGGTGCTGCTCCTGTCCTGGGAGTTGGCAACATACATCCTCTTCACTCTTAGTAGTTCAATAAAGTCTGGGTTGAACAACTACTTCCTCCCCGCCTATTTGTTCACCTATGGCTGACAGAAGCTCTCTCCACCACTTCCTCCCGGGGAAGCCCCATATTACGTCCCTGGGGATAGTACCAGGTTTGGAGTCACCAGGGAAGCGGTGGCCCTGAGGATCCACCAGGCGCCTCTGCCCCATGGGGTGGTTCGGCCCCTAAATGGAGCAGGGATCCGTTGATCCTGTGGGACGTGAAGTCTTGCCAGTGTGCAAGGGAGGGCTGTCAACCCCTCTCCGTGCCATTGGGGTCTGAAGCACCAGACAGATGGCCATGGCAGCCTGGGGGACGAGGATGATCTGTGGGAGGGTGAGCGGGCCAGCCCATGCACCGCAAGTACATGCCCAAAGAGGGGAGCTCCCCATGCTCAGGGGGATTCTTCTCTTCACCAATGACTGTGTGGGTCTGGACAGGTGGCTGCCCCCATTTCAACTGAGACCATTAATCTAGGGAGTACTAAGGAAAAGATATTGGGCGGATCGTGGCCCCCCTGGATCTGTGCTTCCACACGGAATACTGAGAACGGAGCACATGTGAGGTCACGCAAGCACATGACAGCTCTCTAGTGGTACTCAGGGTTAATAGTCTCAACCGGACTGGCCCAGGTAGATCAAAGTTTGCCCAAGCTGGATGAGCCACCTACTTGTGACCTCCCTGCCCACCATCTTTGCTGGGGAGCTATTGGGTCACAGCGAATGGCCCCCCTGCCCTGGAGCGGGGATGCTGGCCAACAGCTTCAGGAGAACATGGGGCAGCAGCAGCAGCTGCTGGAGACAGAGAGCAATTCTCACCAGGACAGCCCTCTCATCTACACATAAAGATCCTTTGCAGTGGCAGGAAGCCAACCACCCAATTGCTCCCATGAGGCTCACCCCAAATGGCTTCCCCCTGGCTAGGAGCCCCAATGTGGGTGCCGTGACCATGAGGGCACGTGGTCCCCAGCTGCTTGCTCTTTGGCAAGGGGGGAATGGAGGTGTCGGTGGTCAGTGGGGATCGCAGCCTGCACATTGGCTGCGTCTTTGCTTGCCACTTGCGCGCTTGTCATGAAGGTGGCACAGCCATTGGGGCATGCTAGCAGGGTTGTCAGGGGAACAGCAGCTCAGGCACTCTCAGCAGTGGCTTCGCTGTGCTTCGCTGTGTGGCCACTGGCATCGCTCTCCCACGAAAGGGAATGGATGAGTAGCGGCAGAGAGAGGCTAGCACCTGAGGACTGCAAAGCCTGTCAATGCAGAGAAAATAAATCTCCAATGTATTTTGTCACACACTTTTTCAGCATCAATTTAAATAATAGCAAACTGACTCCTGGGGCTTGCATAAATACTTTGTCCTCCTTTCCACACTGGGGCTTCCTGGCCAACTTAATCCTTGTCTGACAAAAGACAACTGGCTTGGGACAGATTCCTTTTGTAATAGAAGAGCACAGTCATTAATATGGCTGGACCAGACTGTCATAATTGGCAGCCATTGCCTCTTGACATCAGAGATGGAGTTTTACTTGGGACTGGTTAATCAAAGTCACGAAGGTGGCTGGAATTTGCTTTCTCGTAATATAGTTATAATGAGACTGGCATAGCTGACTTGTTTCTATGGCAAAACGAAACTTTGCATTTTGTTTTCTATTTACACAGCTTATAACGTAAGGGTTTTTCAAATGTCCCAAACTTCATATATAGGCTCCAAATGATTTATGTAGCTATGTACCAAACCAGTGGTTACATGCAAAAGCAAATGAAGGTTGTTTCAGCAATTTAAAAAAAAAAAATAAAGAGCAGGAAATAACCAGGACATTTTAGTTGTGTCATCCTGCTGCATGAGACAACAGACCTCTCACTTATTAGAACACTTAGGTAAAAGAAAACTAACAGGCACAACACAACAGGCATTGCTGCTATGCAACCATCACACATTTCAAGAAGGCTTAAACAGAAATCTCTGAACAAGCTCATCACAATGCAACATAGGCTGTACATAAGTGAATGGCATCCAGGAATTGATGCCACCTGAAAACTTCCATTGTTAAAGCCCTGAGATATTAAGATAATTTAGCAGGATCCAAAGTACCGCAAGTGGAGTAAAGCTCACAGAATGGGTCTTTTCTGTCCCCACCCTCCAATAGCCCATTGATTACTCCCAAATCTTCTCCTGGGGTCAAGGGACCTTCATCAACATTATAGGAGCAAAGTAGGGATCTACAGTGGAACGAGGGAATTGACAAAAATGATGTCCCGCTCTGGGCCAGGAAAAGTTCATGAAGCTTTTACAGGGTTAGATTTAACTCAGCCTCGTTTAAGTCTGCTGCAAAGTACGGTCTTGGACTAACCATGCACAGCAACATCGCCCTTCTCCCTTTTCTGTTTGACATCCACCCTGAAGAGTTCTGCTAATGGTTAAAGCTTGCTCACTACCACACGACTTTGGGGCTGCCCGCCCCCAGTAGACGAACACAGCTGCCTAAAGTTTTGTCTGTTATGCAGATCTGGTAGACTGAAGATAGTTGGCATACAGAAAAGCAAATTAAACGAAGATAAAATCGTAACACAAAGACTAGGGCAGAGGGGAAAGACAAGAGTTCCAAATGCAGAAAGTTTACTCTCTTCAAATCCTTATGTGCAGCAGCTCTTCTTGGTGCATTAAGAGATTAAGGGCGTGCACTTAATAAGTCATGCAATAGAGATAAAATATTGAAAACAGACCAAATGTGGAGACAGTACATTTATTGAAATTTAGAATAGTAATAATATGAGCTGGGAATTAGAGATAGTTTCTGAAAGATTATGTGAAACCAGGCCCAAAGTTTGTGATAAAGCTAAGACACCTTTGCTTCAGAAATCCAGAGACGGTGGAAAAATAAAAGTTACAGTTCTGAATTCAGATAGAACACTTCAATCAAACCAAAACGTATACCCGGAGACCAAGTGCCTTCTGTTGTTTAAATATGACACCCTCTCAGTAACCAGAAAACGGACATGAGACTGCAGGCACAGGTCATTTCTACCCTTGTCCTCTCCCCTTTTTTTATTTCTACTGAACACACTACCGCAGACTAGCAATGTATTTTAGTCAAAGTATTCTGTCCCAACTGAGCATGTTTTGTGACACACCAAAGCTTCAGTTGGAATATTTCAACTTGGTGGTTTTCCTCACAGTGGTAGAAAAGCCTTGGAACAGTCTGCTGAACCAAGAACTGGACATCCAAAGGGCAGCAAAGCTGGGTTTTTAGAGTGCCAACTCCCAGTACTCTGTGCAATTTGTCAGATGTTGAATCATACAGATGCTGAATCATATAGAATGCAGAGCACTCTGATGTGATCTATAAAAACCCCATGTTTAAAAATTATTCCCATTAACTTAATGAGGGGTTGCTAAATCAGGCCAAAGAGTTATACCTTTTGCTGTGCAATCGTTGACTGGGATACATCTCTGGAACTATCTTTAGCAAGAGTCATTTCCGACATTCTTTTTCCTAGGACTCAAATCAATTCAGGGCACGCTTGACAAGACCACAATTTTGTAGCACTGGCAGATTATCTTGAAACGAAAAGATAAGCAGGTTCTCTCTCATACATTTATCAAAGCTTTACCAGCTCTTTTCACTTTCTCCATTCTCCAATTCAAATCCGACTGATTCCACTTGTTGCTGTCTTTATATATACTTTAAAAAAGTATTTCCCCCTCTAACAAAATGTGAAAATCTCATTATCTCATAATGCAGTTTAAATACAATTTAAAGCATCCCAGAACCAAGATTACTGTTCTAACATTCATACAGGCTTTCTTCCTTCCAGCTCCACCTCCTGAAGAAGCCCCGCCTTTTCCTGCCGCAGGAACCCTTCTTTCTGAAGGCACTCAAGAGTTCCCAAAGGAGGGGACAGCCCTGCTCATCTTTATAACGCGATCCCCCCATCTGATTTTTTTTTAAATGCATAAGCTAGCTAAACCCATTCATCCTCTGACTGCATGAAGGTGGCAGTACCAGCAACAAGACATCCCAATGGAAGCACCGAGGTCAAGGAGGGGAGTTAAGGAAGCTGGTTCCCTACATCCTTCCTGCTCAGCAGAAAGAGCTGGACAAAGCCAGCACTCCACACATCTTTTCTTTGTTGTTTTGAAAGTACTTTGGAAAGACGGGTAGCCAAAACAGTGGAAACAGAAAAAAGTGAATTAAATATAACTACAAACATAACACAAATGAATAAAACACCAGGATGTAATTTAATTCAACAAATGAAACTGCAAAGGTATGATTGAAAACAGCAACAGTGTGGTTCACCATATCAGAACCATACTTTGTACATATATATAGTAAACTAACAAATGTACAGGTACGTTTTATCTCCGTATGTATAAAATCAAAAGTATTTCGGCCTAAGGGCCTTTCTCAGTGGTATATAGTCATACAAAGCACTCCATCAATATACTTAATAAATCCAAAATACCTGATGCTGCACAAAATGGCTCTAAAGCGAGAAAAGAAAATTGTCTATATATTTTGTGAGGAACAAAACGGAAATGTAAAATTAATGGGATTATGATAAATCACATAACTCACACAAAGACGTTGTATTAAAACAGTCCTGGAGTAAACACATTCAAATCTTCCCATGAGAAAGCTTGAAGCAGGTTGGTGCAGTTTCATTTCTGGTCGTGACTTAGCACTCCATCTTTGATTTGAATACTTTTGACCCGGCCAATGGAGGTAAATATTTTGTATTTTTAAAAACAGGTACTTTTTTAAAACTAGAGTTTGATTTTGGATTCACTTGGCCCTATCTTTCATGTGCATTTAGATCCATGGGCAAAGGATCGCTGCGTTGCCCACACTGCACTTTAAGCCTTTTTGTGGGAAGATTTGAATGTATTTACCCCATGACTGTTTTATGCATCTTTGTGTGAATGCAATTTATCACAATAATATGAATGTCACATTTTTAATGAGTTTTGCTCACCATGAAAGAGAGAATTAGTATAATTTTGCTCTCTTTTTTCTTGCTTTAGGTCCATTTTGTACAAGATTCTTTAATTATACTGATGGAGTGCTTTGTATATATACCACTGAGGAAGGCCCTTAGACTGAAATGCATCTATACATACCGAGATACACAGTGCAATCCTAAGCAGAGTTACTCCAGTCTAAGCCCATTCATTTCAATGGACTTATACTGGAGTAACTCTTCTTAGGATTGCACTGACAATGCACTAACATACCTGTATATTTGTAAGTTTACTATTTGTATATACAAGGATACAATATGTATGTGTTGAACCACACTGTTGCTGTTTTTAATCATACTTTTGCACTTTCATTTGTTGAATTATATACTGTTTTATTCATTTGTATTATGTTATATTTAATTCACTTTCTCCTTTTCCAACCTCTTTGGTTACCCTGCTTCTGTAGGGCTGTGTTTTGTGCCCTCTTTTTCGTGTCTTTTGGAAAAATGGGGTCTGCATCTGTCTCCATTTGATCACTAGGGAGCAGCCAAAAACCAAGGTGCAGAGAAACTGGAGCCAAAAAAAGAAAGAAAAACCCATCACCACTTAACAGACAACAATTATTCTGGTCAACATTCATGCTTTCCCCACATATACCTTCTCCTCCTTTCAAACCTCCACTGCCTCCATTCAGAAGGAAGCAACTTCCACTATTTTATCTTCCACTCTAACCCCTTCCTTGCCCATCTTAGAAAAATAATATCAACACTAAGAACATATATAACTTATTTTAAATTATTTAAAATGTCTTTTTAGAAGGAGAAAGACTGTGACAATTTAAATAGCCCTGTGCCCCTCTCTCCTGTTGGTTCGTTAACTTCACAATTCTGCAAACTGAGGCTCAGTCTCCCAGGAAAAATCTCCACCTCCTTCCAGCAAGACTGGAGGAGAGTGGGGGAAGCACACCGGGAAAGAAGACAGGGCTTTTCACAGCTTCAAGGGCTCCACTTCCTCATACCAATAATAAAAACATTTTTAAAAGGGTGGGGAAAGGGCATTCACACGGCAGTGGAGATCGCGGAGCCACTTGTCCTCTGCAGAAGACAGCCCAATCTCAGTAGTTAAAACGGTCATCATTTGGGGAGAGGTGGAAGTGGAGGGGGAGGTTCTGAGGGCAGAGGGGGCGGCCGTAGTTTCTCCACACCGGCAGCAGCTCTGGGGTTCAAGTACTCTCCGTATGAGTGCACAAAGTCAAAAGCGGGTGGCTGGGTGGGCTGCATGCCCTGTGCACTGAGCAGAGAGTGCAGCATGTTCACTGTGTCTTGGTAATCAATGGTCTGGTTCATGTTATGCCCATTGGCCCCCGCCGTGCTCTTGTCCAGTTTTCCATGAGCAGCTCGGCCTTTGCTGCTCTGGGCAAAAGAGAGACCGGCTGCATCCAGGCTGTGTCCAGGGTGCTGAGGGAAGGGGAATGGCACGGCGGGTCCTTTTGAACCCTTACTCATTTTGGGCTGGTGTTCATGAGCTACAGCTGGCGCTTCCTCAGCCAGAGGTCTCTTACGGGAAGAACAAGCTGGGGCGTAACCTTTGTGGGGTGCCATTCCACTCTGGCTGCCGTGCTTAGAGTCTCCTGGCCGCTTGGTGCTGGCAACTGGCTGTGCGTTGAAATGTTTGTGAGAGTGATGGTTATGATGGTGGTGGTGATGGTTGGAAGAGTGGCCCTTATGTTTTTCCCTATGCTCGCCCCGGCTTTTGCCGCTACTCTCATCAGATGAGCTGTGCCGTTCAGAGGTGGTGGGCACCTTGATGCGTACTTTGATTTCCTCAGGCTTGAGGGAAGGAACAGCAGCTTTATCCCCTGAAACAGGGAGGCGCACTTTGAGGGCAGGGGAGGGTTTGTCAGCCTTCTCGGCAGGGGCCCGTTCTGAACCATCGGTGCTGCTGCTCAAAGGGATTTTCAGGATGATGGGAGATGGGTTGTTTTCTTGCTGCACGTCACGTTCTCGCTGCTGCTGCACAAGCAAGTTCTGAGCAGCGTAGGCATACTGAGAGCGCACGTTCGCCTCCATGTTTTCCAGCTGGCGTTTCTGCGCAGCCAGCTCCTCAGCATGCTTGGCGCGGTATTCCTTCAATGACACTTTTGCTAGGGGAGCGCTCTTACTGCTCTGCTTTGAGAAGGGGCCACCACTGTTGTCATGAAGTGGATGTTCTGTGCCGAGAGAGGCTTCATTAGGCCTGTGGCTGGACTCTAGTTTGATGGGAGCCAGCCAGCTGTCTGATGCATCTGCGCTGCCCAGATTTCCTGGCGAATCCCCGGTGGTCATCGGGAGCGAAGCCCCAGTCCCCGCAGTGGAGGAGGTCGACATGCTCATCAGCCCTGCGATGGTCGTGTCGGAGGCGCTTCTGGAGATCATGCTGAGGATTGTCTGTTCTGAGAGACAATCGTCGTCCCCCTGCTCATCAGCCTTTGACTTCCTGGCTGCCTGGTTTGCCTAAAGTGAAAGCAAGAAAACCTTGAGCTCTCTGTGCCACCCAGCGCCTGCCGTTTCACCTTCACCCCAAACACACAAAAAAGGCAGCGTGCTCTTTTGGCCATTCTGTTTTTCTGAAGTGTCACTTACACATCTGAGTTTTTTTTAAAGTCACTAATGCTGGACTACAGCTAGGAGAACAAATTGCACTACAACAACACACAACGTGTAACTACGCCACTCTAGAAAATCCCCCTAATCAAGAACACAGCAGTAAAAAGGGGAGGAGAGGGGGGGCACGAATCTTTTGACTTCATCTCATTATTCTGTATTCCAAACAGAACAAGGATTTTTTTTTTTTACAATGTTGGTTTTTTAGAACTCTTACTTGAAAAGCATATGCTGCAGGAGTATTTTTATTAGGTTATTCAACCATCCGTGCAGCCCTGCTATAGGTCTAGATACTCTGGATGATTCAGATGAATGTAGATGCACGTACGAAGAGATGAAGTTACAAACCAATTAAGGACAGACATGGAATTCAAGTCCTAACAATCCCAGAGGCCAAGGGAGCCCCATTTACTGATCTGCATTCTGTGTTATGCACAGCTTTCCATCTTACTTATCACAATGCTGTATACACACAATTCACACACACACACAATTCATGCTCTTACCCGCCAGTTCCTTATTCGTTTCAGCCGGTTAGGAGTTTTCTCAAGGATCTGCAGGAATTCATGAGTTAGCTCTGGAATGGAAACACAAGAACACAAAGGTCATGAGACTGATGACTCTTAAAACCAGAACAAGACTGTTTAACTATCACCCTTGCTAGAAAAAGATGAGGCAGTTGCAGGACAAATACTAGTGGCTCAAAGTTACAAAATTCATCCCACTTAATGCTCTCTATTCTCAACTGCCGTGTTGGATGCCTCGTCGAGATAAAGTCCCTTGGAATGGAGATGCCAAACTAATGAAATACCTCTTATCGTGAATGCGAACGCATTCGACCTTGCTCCAAACTTACCATCCAAAAGCTCCAGAGTTACAGTGCCATCAACGTATTCCCACCAGTGCTTCCCGTCCGTGGAGACTGGGATCTCCCAGTTGGACCACTTACAGGCCAGGTGGATGCAGACGCAGGCCACAACGGGAGGGGTGTACTGCAGGCTGAAGGTGGTTAGGTGAAGGCTGACATCACCAGCAGGGAGAGAGAAACAGAAAGCTGTAAGCTCCCAAGCCTGAACGGCGGCAGCACACACAACCACCCGCTGGACAGACACTGCAGGAAGTGGGCATCCCTCAGCTTTAAGAGCTTTTATCATCCTCCATAGCCAAGTCTGTCCTGCTCGTACTAACTGTTTCAGCCTTTTCCACGAGGTCTTCCAAGAGCTCCTGTCAGCCTGAAGCTCTAGGACCCCCACATGGCCTATAGAACAGGGAAAGTAAAAATGCTGTTTTTTAAAAAATTACAAGGCTTTTTGAACAAGTGGCAGAATAATCTAGTAGCACCTGGGTTGTGTTCATTCCAAAGAGATCTGGGCAACCCTGCTCTTTCACAGAAACTTTATTCACCTGGCAAAAGATACCAAAACTTCCTCTAACAATCTGATTACATACAGCAGTAAACTTGGCAACAGAGTTCAAAGCCAAGTACCCACAAGATACGCTAAGGCAGACAAATCCTTAGATATGTTCCACTTCTACTTAAGCTTGAGCTTGTTCTCCATTGCCGGTTCTGCGCTTAAAACGTTAGAAAAGTATGTACACCAACTACATTTACATGACCAAGCCACAGTAACTTAACGTGACAAGTGACGTTGGCAGGAGGATAAAACACAGCTTTACTCGTGGTATATGTATATTCCAATGAATCGTCTTTAAAAGTTCTAGAGATTGTACTGTGGTTATAGTGCTGATCCACAAATGGCAGCAACTGGGCAGATGGCTCCCCTGAATGGTTGCCAGCAGCTTCCCTAGCCCCCTTTCTGGTTGTTAGAGAAGGGAACTGTGGAGAGAGCAGCAGCAGCTGGGATAATAGGACTTGCTGGTGGGCCATTCAGGAAGACTGGACTTCCCCGCACTGGCCCCTCTCCCACTTCTACAAGGACATACTTTCCAGCAGAGCGAGGTGATGACCAAGGACACTTTTTATACAAAATACCAACCCAAACCAAATTCCGCACCAAGGTGACCTACTCGTTTAAACAAATTTGTGGGTGCTTTATTTTGCACATTGTGTTCTTTTTCTACACATCATTGGAGGTGAAGCAAGGAAGTCATAAACACACTCAATATTCAACAGCTGGCTACTGGAAGGCTCACAAACATGCTCTCCGGCTCTTGAAATTTCAGCAACCGCCACTTACATCTTTTCAAGCTTTTTCCCAGACTAGAAATTTTTTCAAATTAACCATCAGAACTCTGCCAGCTGCACCAATCACAAAATTCCTCAGGCGTCTATACAGTGCAGGGCATTAATGTTCTCATCACTGCATACATTAACCATGTCAGACAAAGACATTTTGTGCCAGCTGAGAATACTGAATTCAGCAGAGATTGTCAAAGCAACTAGGACCCCCAAAATGGCTTGTATGCCGCCTAAAATTTGTGTGTGCATGCAAGAGGGTGACAGCCTCCCCTCCACAGCAGACCTCTGATCCTCCTGAAAGCTATTTCTGGGGTGGGAAGTTCCCTGTTCCCAGGATTAGCATTTCATGGGGCATTTGAGTCTACAGCAGGGGGGAAAGGCATGCTTCCATGGAAGGAAATACTTCTGTTTGTGGAACTTGTAGGCAGGATCCAAATCAGTGTTTTTATTTTGTGTTAGTCTTAAAGGTGCTACTGGACTCTTTTTGATTTTGCTACTACAGACTAACACGGCTAACTCCTCTGGAATTATTTTGTGTATGTGAAGACCAGAACAACTGCACAGGAAAAGTGCTGAGATCTATTGTAAATCAATCGCTAGCTCAGGGCAGCTTTCCCCTGCAGCTCAAACAGGTGGTTATCCATCCGCTACTTAAAAAACCATCCCTAGACAAAAATGATGTGGCCAATTATTGCCCAGTCTCTAATCTGCCCTTTCTGAGCTAAGTGATTGAGTGAGCAGTAGCTGACCAATTCCAGTTCTTCTTGGATAACTCTAGCACTCTGGACCCTTTCGTGTCAGGATTCAGACCAGGGCATGGGTCAGAGACAGCACTAGTAGCATTAGTGGATGATCTCCATCTGAATATAGGCAAAGGCCATGCCGCCTTATTGCTCCTCCTGGATCTGTCTGCAGCCTTTGATACAGTAGACCATGCCATCCTGTTGAGGCATTTAGAAACAGAAGTGGGCATCAAAAGAGGTGCCCTGGACTGGTTTAAATTGTTTCTCACGGAGCAGACTCAAAGGGTTGCCTTTGGAGATCAGCTATCTCCAGAATGGGAACTATCTTGTGGGGTCCCGCAGGGCGCAATCTTATCTCCCATATTATTTAACCTCTATGTAAAATCTTTAGGAGAACTCATTCGCAGCTATGGAGTTGGATGTCATCAATATGCAGACAACACCCAACTCTGTATCTCGCTATCCAGGTCCCCAGAGGATGCAGTAGAAATCTTAGATCGCTGTCTGACAGCCATGGTGAAGTGGCTGAAAAAAAAACACATTGAAATTGAACAGGGTCATCTGAACAGGGTCTCCTGCAGGTGCCAGGCTGCGCATGGGCGAAATCAACAGCAGCCCATACACAGGCTTTCTCTGTGCTGGCCCTTACCCTGAGGAATGACTGAGGAGGTCAGAAGAGCCCCCAGTCTTCTGGCTTTCCGTAAACGATGCAAAACCAAATTATTCAAAAAGGCTTTTTACTCAAATGGGAGGGCTGTATTGTAGGGAGGGGGTCTCGGATGCTTCACTAATGAGTTAGGGACCATAGATGTCATCATTTGCCTTACATATTATCTGTTGCTTTAAACATGTCTTCCTATGTACCACCTGTGCTCCATGTTGTCTAATGTCAGTCCTAGAATTGATTACATTCTGTTTCAGTATTTTTTCCCTACTCTGTATTGGATTCTTGCAAATGCTATGTCTTTTAAAATTGTATCTATTTACCCTATCCATATGGAAATGTCCTTGATACTGTATTGAAATGTCCTTGATACTGACTGTACTAATCTCATATTGTGTAATCTGCCTTGAGTCTCAGTGAGAAAGACGGACTATAAATGACATAAATAAAATAAATAAATAATGTACAAGAACAGATTTTATAGAAATGAGGTATGTATTCGATCTGCCTACATGTTACAAATAATAAAAATTAACAGCAGTGTGTGACCACCGGCGTGGCTTAGTGGTTAGAGTGTCAGACTAGGATCTGGGAGACCCAAGTTGAAACCCCCACTCTGCCACGGAAGCTGTCTGGGTGTCTGTAGGTCAGACACACACTTTCAGCCTAATCTAGCTCATAGGGTTGTTGTTGTGAGGATAAAATGAGAGGACAATACAAGCCACTCTGGGTCATTGCTAGGGAGGAATGCAAGGTATATAAACAAACAAGCACTTTTATCATGCAAACACTAAAGCTGGTAATTATCCACCAACGTAGCCCTTTTGAACAAAGTAATTTAAGCTACCTGTAAAAAGTCAATCACCTATGGGTCAGTAAGATCTGACTGAAAACTGTAAGACAGGGAAGCCTTATACAAAGTTTTTCTATTTCATCCCTTTCAGGGTGCAAGCAAAAAATATGCATGGACTAATAATTGTGAACTTATTGCAAGGTTATTTTACCTCCTACTGAGTTGAAAATCTGTTAACAACAAAGATTCACCTATAGAATAAAAATTCAACTGCCCTGATAACCAAGATATAATATAGCTGAGATATAATATAGCCAGTTTGGTGTAATGGTTAAGAGCGTGGGACTCTAATCTGGAGAAATGGGCTTGATTCCCCACTCCTCCACTTGAAGCCAGCTGGGTGATCTTGGGTCAGCCACAGCTTCTCGGAGCTCTCTCAGCCCCACCCACCTCACAGGGTGTTTGTTGTGGGGATAATAATAATATACTTTGTAAACCGCTCTGAGTGGGCATTAAGTTGTCCTGAAGAGTAGTATATAAATCGAATTATAATTATAATTATTATAATTATTATGAACATGTATTTCTTCTGCAAGGTTTGAATAAAACTCTTGTAGTGGTTTTGAAACTCATTCTCACACACACACACAATTTTATTTCTGAGGTCAATACCTACCTGTTGGTAGCCATAAAGTAAGAAGTCTGTGCCAGATCCTTGCTGGCTGCAAAAGAAAGAGAAATTAATGAGTTAGTTTTTGTAAAAGTATTCTAAGTTCCTCTCCTTACATAGGTTTCTATTGTGGCAGCAGCCAGGTAAGAATGTAACGACAGCCATGTTGAATCAGACCAATGGTCCAGCATCACAGCCCATCAGATACCATGGAGAAGCCTTCAAGCAGGACCCAAAGCGGCATAAAGTAGCAGTTCATGGATCTGCTGTGATACAGCATATATTCATTAGTCAGAAATACTCAAAACCTCCAAGTGATATTACCACTCCAACAACTTCTCCCTCGTTAACACATTAGACTAAAGGATGGTGGGTCAATATATCAGGCTCGACATGTCCCTTAAAGCTGGAAACTCCCAAGCCTTTCCATTTACCAAAAGAACTGCCTACTCAGAGATCAACTGTCAGCTGAGAAACCTCTCTCTGAAAGCAACTGCAACGCCAGTCTCACAGCAGCACCACATCATTGCTTACCTCGCACAAGCTGTGTGCATTTCACCACATGCGTATGGGGATGATCGATGGTGATTTCAAATCCTGGAAGAAAGACAGGGATTAGTTACGTCATGGACAAAACGTACTTGTGGTTCTACATACCACACATGCTTCTGGATCCTGGGAGGCAAAAGGGGTTGGCCCATCTGTCCCCTTCTCATAAAAGTTTGTGCTCTGTGCTTGGATGCAAACAGGAAGGAGGCAGGGCACCTTCCTAGGCTTAGACGGATCAGTTATCTAGTCACAGTAAAGGAAAAATCATAGATACTAGTCGCTTCTGAAGCAACGATATGCCATGCTGAAAAGATTACACGGAAAAAACATACAAGCGTTTTATACAATTCTCTGTGCCAGAACAGCAGGAGAGAAGATCCCGGCATCCGCATGGAATAGTTTACTCCGTTACCCCACAACAAGTCAATGCTTTCCCTTGAAGAGAACAAGTGTCCTCAGTTAGCCTAGGATGGTTTTTTTAAAAAGGTTTTTATTTCTCGTTATGAATAAAAGAGAATAATTTGGGCCAGTTCAAAAGACCATCACCACATCTAGTTTATGAAGTGTCCAATTAGAAATTCCTAGGCACAGACAACCTAGACACCAAGTCCAATCACTGGATGGGACAGAAATAGATCGCTGTGCCTCATTAGTATGACCAATTTAATTCTTGCAGTTCTCAAACTGAAACTTATGGATCATTTATTTGGAGATAATATTGCATATAGCTAGGAATAACTGCCTTACACAAAGGGGGCCTGAGATGCCTGACGTTCTGCATTTACACATGTGATGTACAGAACTGGTTCCGGTTCCACCTTTCCTAGGAAACAGCCAATGAAAGCTGGCAGAATGTTGGGCTAGTGACAACAGAAAGTCAACTGGAGGGCAGTTACTGAGGGAGAAGGTTTTGGAAGCTGCTTAGGGAGGCAGCAGAGATATAGCTCGCTGTTAAAGTTTGTTGTGTAGTAATCTTTCCCTGTTTAACCACAATATATTTATAAAGTTTGAAATCATTCACTCCTATGTTACAAATAAAAGTTATTCTTCGTTCTCTTTTAACCCTGGCTGACGTGAAGTTGTTGCCTGAGGGGAAATTTAAACATACACACAAACCTCAAAACACTCTGGTAATAACCAACACGGGCTAATGTATTTAATCTAAATGGTGGCAGCATATATACGAGAAGTAAACTCTCTTTCCCCAATAACCCTGGGCAGTAACTGGTTGAGGCGAAGTAAATATAGAGAACAGGCTGTTGTCTGTCTGGTGGAGCCTATGGAAAGAAGAGAGGACCAAGTGTGGATTTGGGTCAGGGCTCTTGGTCTGATAGGTTAGACAGGTTGTGACTGCCCTTAACTGCCTGTGAAGTCCCAAACCTGTGAAGGTTTATGGTGGGTGGCAGTGGCTAAAAGGGGTCACAGTATGTAATTGGGAAGACTGGAAACAGAGATTATTTTATTTTTTGTGATAAGTGTCCGTGAGTCAAGAGGCTTTCAAACATGGAGAAAGAATACAGATTCCGCTGCTAAAAACTTCTAAAAGAATTAAATTACAAACAACAGGTGGCTCACCAAAAATGCACCTTCATTTTCCTGGGTACCTGTCTTCCCCCCACCCACCCCGGGTTACTGAGCTCATCATATAACTGGCTTATTAGTTTGTTGAGTTGCTAAGCTTCAATCCAGAGAACAAGGCCTGGAACCTGAGCAATGTAAGACCTGTTAAGGGAAAAACTGAAACCAACTTTTGCATGTTCACATTTGTTTGTGAAAACAACCGTAGCAATATATCACACTAAACAAACATATCAAATCACAAATTGACTGTTGTGAAATGGTTTGTCGCCTGGACTGGTGCTTTTCCACACTGGCCAGCTGTGCCTCTGCCCTCCAGCTGTGAAGAAGACTGGGTTAGACTCTCCACTCTGCGGAACTTTCCTGGGTCTGGGATTCATGAAGCAGCCCGTCCGCTTGGAAAAACTTACCCAGGGTCTGCAGTATTATGCTCTCTAGAATGACCAGGTCTTGGGCTTGTTGCAGGTAAGCCTGGGGTTGAGAGGACAGGCAGGTTACTTGTGATGAGGCACTCTGTATCAAGCCTGCATATTTCTAACACTCTCTTGGGGAGGCAAAAAATATCAAGGGGGAATCTTTATCATATTCAATGCTGGAGAGAACTGGCACAAGCATCCCATTCCCAGAAGTAAGTGAGGTGCCTATTAGACACATTTGTCGTTCATGAAAAGCTGCTGTTCATTTCATACTGGTTTCAACTGCCATGAAGTTACCAGTACACGCTTTAAAAAAATTGGCCCTTTCCTCCAATTTGGATTCAGAATAAAGCTTCCCCCTTGTTGGCAAGGTTAGATGCACTGGTCCTGTCAGGAAGGGCTGTGACGAGATTTGAAATGATAGTCTTAACAATTCTCCTGTTTGAATGGCAGGGATGGGATTGAACTTCAAACATCATTTTCTACATCTCTCTATAAGAGGGTGATCCTGGCAGGCAACATCCACCCCTTAGTGCAAAGTCTAATGCAAACAGCACTATACACACCTGATTCACAACACACTAGCAGGAGGACACAGGACAGACAAGCCATTTGGCTCATGAAAACCCAGAGCTTACGGTATTATGCATCACCAAGTTCAAAGGCTAGTTAGCTATTGCTCTGAAATTTAGTCACTCTTGTTATGACAAGGCCATAGCACTCTATGTCCAATGAAGCACAAGGGGCTTGCACTGTCAGGATCGCAGAAAAGATGAGGCAAATCCTCCTTCACCAGTGAGATCACAACTACTTACCTCACTCCGTGTATCCGGAAGAGCCTCTTGAGGATGCAAACAGGCATGAGCAACCTTGATGACATGCTCCAGTTTTCGAGGTTGTTCTTCCACCTTGGCTGCCAGGAAAAGGGCAGCTGGTGCCACAGACTTTAAGAAAAAAGACCGATATATATATTGCCTCTGTTTTCAGATGATAATAACCTCTTAAATGACCAGAGAAATCTGTTACCTTGACCGTAACAGTATGACCTGGCTATGTTACCATTACATTAGTTAGACATGAAGTACATTTCATATACAACACAATGAAGAAAAGTTGATCTTGCAAGGTATTAAACGATTGTCTAAGCTGCTACCTCGTGACATCATGTAAAATCTGCTATAATATAATATTAAAAACCCATATTAATTTTGAAACTTTTTATTCACCAATTATAGACAGTGGAAGACACAATTTAATATTTTCTGGGAAATTTAGGATTGTTTTTACTTTAAAGATACACTTACCTTGTTCTTATGATTAAGGGAATGATTAAAAATGCAACTATGTCCACTGCAAAGGGCTTGCATGTGCTCTGTACAGTACCTTGTAGTTGATACCTGATTTCTTTAACACCCCCCTCAAAATTCTAGCTAGAAGTCTCAGCAGACCAATCACATTAACATCTCATGGATTATTTTTCCTAGCTTGGATGCTATTAGGAAGCAAGTTATTTGCCCCTGAGGTTTCCCTCATCTTTTCTGCAATCCTTCCCAAACCTGCTTTGCTGTGATGTTCCAAGAACACTTGCAACAAAGCCAGATTGGCTGATATGGGGGTGGGCAAGTTCAGATAGTCAAAGTTTCTGCCAACACAAAAGCCATTTTCCTTTTCCTAGTCGCCGCAGAAGCCCTGTCCCTGGTGTGGGGCTTTTCTGAGTGTT
The DNA here is from genome assembly GCF_028583425.1 of Eublepharis macularius. NCBI lineage: Eukaryota > Metazoa > Chordata > Lepidosauria > Squamata > Eublepharidae > Eublepharis > Eublepharis macularius. The sequence goes on along the minus strand of NC_072793.1, from coordinate 12,192,920 downwards.
TTTAAAAAACCCGTAATCAGTAATTGATATATGGATGGTATATTGGTCTATTATTTAATAATATTATTACATTAGCCTTCTTTTTAAAAACTCTAAAAAAACTTCTGGACAACGCCCCCCCAACAGAACCTTGAATAATGAATTCCACAGCCTAGAAGCAGCCTCTTTTCACAAGGATAACATTCCAGTCAAGTTGGAAGCTACCTTTTTGATGCTTGCTTATAATGTACTACAGGGACAGAGGCCAAAATAAGGACTGTGCAAGCTGCCTACAACGAGCAGGCAGTATTTCCATCCTCTTCAAAGTTAAGTTGTGTTTCTCTAGCATTACTAAGGGTTTTGCCCTATGCCACACTTTCTAAACATTTCTAGTACAGTTCAAACGATACTTACGTTCCGATGAAACTGGGTAAAGGACTGAACCATGTAGAATCGATGCATATAGACAATAGCAGTATTGATAGTCAGTTGAGAGCTAACAACTTTCAGTTAAGGAAAAAGCAGACTCGAGTTTTTCTACACATTTAAAGATACTAATATACTTGTACCAATTCAGGCAGAAATTACAGATTTAAGAGACCGCTTCTCTGAGGGCATTCTAATCTTAACAAATACTAACGTTAATTTTTTAAAACAAACATACATTAGCCCTTTACTTGATCTCCAGATTTGTTTGGAGCATTCTGTATACTTCTCCTGATTCAATGTTTGGTGAATTGTGACGGCCTATGGCTATAGACAATAAACTCTTTTGATCTACTTCTCCTGAAGTATGGGCTCCCTATAAATCCACTGCCTGGGTGATACAGCTACAATTAACTTTATCACTGAATTATTAGATATTTCCACAACTGCAGCTCTAAACCAGTGCCATTATTCCATATCAATCTCCTCCTAAACCACACATGTAAATCCAGCACTATACATTACTACCCAGATCCCCCCAACATTATCAACCGTAATCGACAACATCAGTAAGAGACCCGATAGACATTTCTGATCTGCCCCATCTTTAAAAAAATATGAATTCAAAAGTAATTAACGTTAAACTCTTTCAACAAAGAAATCACTATATGAACGCTTAGCATTAAACATGCACAACACTGAAAAATATACACAAAGTACCCCCCCCCCCGCCCTCAGCAACCTTGCACAACGATCTCTGCAAAACCTTCTCGACTCGAAACGTGAAATCACGAGCGGAAACAGACCTCCACGCGGTTAGCCGGAGTACGGTCCCTGGCTCACCCAAGAGGCCTGGGGAAGGCCTGGCCCCAGCTCCCCCGGCTTCTCCCACCGTGGGTTCCAGTTCCACCCGCCACCCTCCCACACGCGCATCCGAGCTCCAGCGCCTCGTCTCGAACCCAGCACCCCCTTTCAGGATGCGGCCTAACAAAGCGCCGCGCCCGTAAGCCGATCCCTTCCCAGCGCTGGGGCAGGGGCTCGATCCCCATCCCACCCCGACGCCCCGTGGGCGACCAGTCACACGGCCTAAGCCCACCCGTCTCCCGGCCAAGCCTCCCCTGGGCCTAGGCCGCCTCGCCGAGGCCTGCTTCCCCCCGCCCGCTCAGCCCAGCCCAGCCCCGCGGCCTAGTCTCCGAAGGGATACACATTGAGGCGCTGGCCCATGTCCTGAAGCAGGTTGGCCGCCTGCTGCCGGTAGGACAGCTCCTTATCCGGGTCCAGCCCCGCGCGACGGGTCGGGCTGCGCGCGAGCTGCTCCCGGCTGAAGTACCAGCGCCTCCCGCCTCCTGCCGCCGCTGTAGCCGCCGCGCCACACACCGCCATGATGGCCGTCGCCGTCGACAACAACGCATGCGCCTGCGGACGCGCGCAGCTCACACCGGCCCTGCGTGGACGCGACGGGCCCGGGTCCGCGTGCGCATGCGCGCATCCGCCCAACTCTTTCCACTCCGCGCAACGATATTACATTTGAAAAAAAACCCGAGCCTGGACTTCCGGTTTGAACCTGTGAGCGTCCATTGGCCCCGGAAGTGGTGCGCTGCCCCGCGGTCTCTATGATGAAAGGCGTGTGTGCTCATAAACATCAGGACATAGAGGTAAGGTATATTTGACCAGTTTCTGTTGGCCCTCCATGCATCTGACGAAGAGAACTGTGATTCTCGAAAGCTTATGCTACAATAAAATTGGTTAGTCTTAAAGGTGCTACTCGACTCTTTTTGATTTCGCTACTACAAACTAACACGGCTAACTCCTCTGGATCTTCTAATGTCAGGATCAGGAAAGCGCCATTTTATGCGGCAAGAAAAGCTCAGGGCGCCTGCGCTGCTTTGAGCGCTAGATAGGGTTTCATAGGGTGATGGAAAATTACAGGTATGTTGCTTGTGGACCGCTTTTGCTGTGCTGTTGTCAGTATGACTGTGGCTAGGGCTTCAAGCATATCTGTGTTATTGTTGTCTGTCTGTAGTTTATTGTGTCGTTTTCTGTAGTGAATACCTGTATAGGTGACACTGTATTTTGTACATTTTTTTTTACTTAGTGTGATATTACTGTGGGGTCTGACCAGTGGGGATCCCTTGTTCTCTGTCCTATTGTTTTTATTTATTATCTATTTATTTTCTTCTTTCCCTTTAATTGTATGTCAGTAAAGGTAATTGAATTGATTGACACTGTATTTATCTAATATAGTGTCATGTTCTAGAGGAGTAGCACTGTTAGTCTGGCAGGAAAAAGGAGTCTTCTGTTGTAAAGCCGTGCCTTTAATAAAAGAGTCCATAAGCCACAGCCCCTTTTAGAAGTCTTTATCAGGGAGAGGTTAAGATGTAGTAGATAAGACCAAGAGTTCAGTAGCACCTATAAGACTTAACAGCATTTGTGGTCGAGTATGAGCTATGTGAGTCACAGCACACTTCTTCAGATGTGTTAAATAGATAGGTCAGTGTTAAATGTGTTAGTGGCAAAATGGGTTTCTCAATGAAGGGCGGGGGTGGGTGGGTATTGTCAACTGAAAAAGAGAGAAGATGGATGTCTTCTAAAGGGTCAAAACTTCAATGACTTGAAGAAGGGAACAGCATGTTTGAATTACAGTTCCAGATAGCATGTTGTTTTGGGCTAAGGAAAAAGTGAGTAATCAGTTTGCAATATTAACAATATTAGCTTTTAACAATAGCTATTTCAGTTTGAGTTGAGCAATGTATATTAGATTACTGCAATGCACTCTCTGTGGAGCCTTGAAGACTCCCCAGAAGCTACAGTTGGTACAGAATACTGCAGCCAGAACTGGATTGTAGGGACCATATCACTCCAAGTCTTAGTTCCATTTATACCGGCTCCCAATTTGCTTCCAGACTCAATTCAGGGTGTTGGTGTTGGCCTTTAAAGCCTCATATTGCTTGGGCCCAGCATGCCTGAAAGATCACCTTCTCTCATATGAATGTATCCGTCCACTCTTATTATCTTCAGATGTCTTGCTTCAGGTGCCCCTACCAAAGGCACCAAAACTTTGGAACTCACTCCACAGTGAAACTTTTCTGGGTTTTTTTTGGGGGGGGGGGTTGTCTTCCACCAGTTGAGTGAAGGCTTTTTTGTTTTATTTGCCGTACCCCGGTAACTTTTCTTGGCCCTCCTCCCTGGTTGCATTATATGTGTTTGTATGTCTGTATGTTTTCAGTGAATTCTTTAAATGTTTTTATATATCTTTTTTTAAATGCTTCTATAATGTTTTAAATGTTTTGATGTTTGCCACCTTGGGGACCCTATCTGGGTGGAAAGACAGCATTAAAATGTTTTAAATAAGCAAAATTTGAATACAACTTTTTTTTTCTTTCAGGGCAACCTAGTTTTGAGAGTTCCTGCTTAAATGCATACTTCTTGAGCAATATTGGGGTGGGAAGTGAGAAATTGCAGGGAATTCCTAGAAGAAAGGATGTGATGAGGTAATGTGGAAGAAGTGTGCAAATGGCATTAACTTAGAAAAGAGAGGAAATGAAATGGAGATGTATCCAATAAAAAGTCATTCAATATGTGGTTAGTTCTGTGATCTGTGTAATATACTGAATGCAATGTAAAAGAGTGCATTTGTACATATATAATCACAGAAATGTATAAAAATATGAATGAAATCCAGTTGACAAAAATAAGGCAGACTGGATACACTCAACTGCATAATTTGCAAGACTAACCAACTTTACTGTAGCATAAGCTTTCAAGAATCACAGTTCTCTTTGTCAGATGCATGGAGGATAAGAAGAAACTGGTCAGATATATAGGTGGAGGGGGGAGTAGATGCAATCAGTGGCTTCTGGTAATGGGATCAGAGTGCTAGCCTACAGCTGGAGACCCAGAGTTCACCTGTCAGGCTTGGATTGAATAGAGACTATGAATGGTTATCTCATTATCAGAAGTAACTGATTTCATTATCAGAAGCAAACTGATCCCATTATCAGAAGCCACTGTTTGCATCTACTCCGCCCCTCTCCACCTATATATCTGACCAGTTTCTTCTTACCCTCCACGCATCTGACGAAGAGAACTGTGATTCTCGAAAGCTTACGCTACAGTAAAGTTGGTTAGTCTTAAAGGTGCTACTGGACTCTTCTATTTTGCTACTACAGACTCACACGGCTATCTCCTCTGGATCTATAATTTGCAAGAGTACAGAAGCTGAATTTTGACTATGATCAGTTAGGTAGCTGACATTTTATTTTGAAATATAGAAAGTTTTCTTTTCACATGGTTTGTTGCTGAGGTCCCTTTTTCTATATTTTATTCTGCCAAGTCTGCTGTAAACTGGGCAAGTCTTATCCTGTGTCTCAGTTCATTATCTGGTAAGGAAGATAGGCATGTTTTGTTTTAAAGTAATGCTGAAGGCAGTGTGAGGTATGTGGATTCTTTTGTAAAGTAAGTATGATAGAACAACCACCTTTGTGTTAAGCTGTTTCCGGCCTTTGAACTTTAACAAATTGATTTACAGGACAATAAAGCATAATGAAATGACACTGAAGCCAGACTCACTTTCTGCAAATTCTCCAAAGGAGTATTATAGGCAGGGAGCGCTCTAACCTAACTAAACAGCTAAGTTGACACTCCATGAGAACTGGAAGGCATTTTGTGAAAAAGTAGATTCAGACAACCATCGTATCATCTGTGATTGCTGATCCTCAGCAGTAGATTCAGGCAAATGTGTTTTAGACAAGTAATATTCTGATTGTACGGCATGAGAGTAAAAAGAAATCAGTCTTGTTTGTTCTCTGATCCTATTTTTGTTTACCAGCAAACAAAATCTCACTGTTCATTGGTGCTTCCTCACAGGTAAATGTGCACGGGTTTGAGTCCTTAGTGGCCGAGGCGCTCACGTATATTGCAAAGACAAAAACGACAAGCTATTTTGGGTGTCACACCATTTTTCTTAATGTGTCACAATGGCTGCTCATATTTTGATTGGTTAAGAAAATGCAGTGAACAGAACTGAGTTGTGTGTCTCCATGGTAACAAAGCAAACATGCACTTTAAAAGAGATTGTTGCAGTTGAAAGGCTGGGGCATTGATTCAGCCCATAGGGAAGCAAAGGAATGGCTTTCTTCGGATTAACTTTTGTGGGCTACCAAGAGCCCTTTCGACAGAGAAAACGAGAGTTAGCAAAACTTGAAGTACCAGGTAAGAAGATTGCAATTACAAAATGGAAAATGTAGTACCAGCAGTAACACCTCTTTAGGAATAACTGCACTAAAGTAGCTGCTTCATCCCAGTTGTTCTCTTTGAGAGCTGACATCCTTTAAGTGCACCCTCTGCACGCTCAAACAGCTACAATTTCTTGGATGCATTATGAGAAAGCCATGTGTGTTTTTGTGGGTTTTTTTTTTTACTATGGAAAAAGTACAGAGATTAGTGCTGAGAGAGGGGGAGGAATATTCACCATCCCAAGCCATATTCCAGCTGTCACTAGGCAAATCCATGTTTGTAAAAGCAGAAGTGAGTTTTCAGAACCCGAACTCTAAACCAAGGCAAACAGGCTGTCAAAGTTCAAAGGGAAAATGCAGCCTACTGACTGAACTGCTGTAACATTTTGCGACAATGAATCTCTGGATCAGTTCTCACTTGTGTTGCGTTTTCCCCCTCCACTATGCTGTGTTAGCTGGGATAAAAAAAAGGACTCACTAATGAAATCAAAAGATTTCTGGTATTATTTTATGCTATATTCTTCTTTACAAAATAAAACCTGCAGCGTTAGTTAGTTGTACTTTGTCACCAGCCCCATCAGTAAACAGTGTCCCCTCTGTCATAAAAGGACAAAACAGTCACTTATTGCAGTCTGCCCCCTTCCCCAGGCAACCACGATGAAATTTTTCCCCACCTTTAAAGGTGGGATGAAATTGATGTAACTTATTTGCTCTTACCTCTTCCCATCTAGAAAAATCCTAGTTTGGGCCGTGGATTTATCTTCTGAAAATGGTGGATCAGTGGCTATCCTGCACTTTTTCATTTGAGAAAACTGGAAGAGGAGGGAGGGGAAAAACCACTGGCGTAACTAATGATGTTAGCTTATATTAAGAATCTTACCTCCGCCCTCTCAAATATAATGGTACTTCTGCCACAAAATAATGGATTACTAAAATAAACATGGAGCACTTTGACCTTTGAAAGACCTAAATAAATATTGCCCTGTACTCAACTATGTATGCACAAAAAGTTCATGGGGCTTTCTTGCATTCCTCTCTTCTGACAGCACCTTCTGACCTTCCAAGATCATTCCTTGCCAGCTGCAGGAGCTGCACAAAGGAAAAGATGTGTGGATGGAAGTGCTGTTGTGAGGATGGGGAAAGGGGATGAACTCACCCCCCCCCCCTTCTCTTGGTCCCATTATTGGACCTGCCCTTGCAGAAAACGTAAGACCTTTCCACTCCCTTCCCTCTCTGCCTTGCAGCACCTCAACCCACACAGCTATTCCTCCATGTGGGGCCATAGCTCAAGAATGGTCTTTCTGGAGATTGGAAGGGGCTGATGACATTGAAATATGGGGAAAAATTTGTTCCATGCCCACATTGTTGAATCGACGCTATTATCATTACTAGTAAAGGGCCGTTTCCAGATGGCTTACCTTCTGCCGCTCCATGCCGCAACGTCGCGGCTTGTGCCGGGGAAAAAACAAAATATCGCGTTTTCTTGCGCGAGCTTTGCGCAACGTCGCACAAAACTCGCGCAATATTTCGCGTTTGCCCCAGGACGAGCCATGACATTGCGGCATGGAACGGCAGAAGGTAAGCCATCGAAATGGCCAAGGTGTAGTGTGGACACACCCCATTAAGCCTTTTTCATTTTTTTAACCCTATCTCAGATCTCTGTGCATTTGAGGTGGCTTTTGACAAAAGAGTAGTTGAAGCTTTTTTTTTTTAATAAGCTTCAACTTTAGCAAAGACTGCCACTGGCTATGTTTGTATAGTATTATATTTGTATAGTATTGTATAGTACTATATTTGTATAGTATTGTATTAGTAACTACTAATTTTTATCCTGTTTAGGTTGCTAGTATTGTTCTTGGAATGTTAGTGCTAGAACAATTCCTCCCTAGTTGAAGTTTTCCCAGTGTTAAGACACCACCCCCTTTCCCTCATCCCTTTCTCTCAGCCTGTTGTATGGCCGGGGGGGGGAGGGAGAAGGGGGCCGATGTGAACCAAATTTCCCTTTTCTACAGCTTGGCCAGTGTAGGATCTTTTCCTCTGTCAAGTAGGTTTAGGCTTGAGTTAAACAAAGAGCACACCATAGTCGGTAAACCAGTCCTTGGATTGTACCATTAGACTGCAGCGTGGAGTGTTGCTGGAATACTAGACATGGGGTTTCTAGTTCTAGCCTTTTCTCTGACTGGTTAAGTGTCCAGGCTCTTGAGACTTCTGTCACACGTTTGACAATGATACAAGAAAAAAGTGTAATGAGCGGTTTCCGAAACAGGCTCACCCCAGACCAGGGTGGATAAAAATCAATGATTTTTTTTTTTAACGGATTTTTAAAATTTAAAGCGGATTTTTTTTATTTAAATCGGATTTTTTTGATTTAAATCGGATTTTTTAAAATAAAATGCTTTTTGAGGAAAATATATTACCATCCAAAGGTTATTCCATCATGAAATAAAGATTAGTTTTTAATTAGGTAGAATAAGGCTGTATATGTTTAATTTTTTTGGTAAATTCCATTAATCCATTCACAATGTCATGCTCTTACAGAGGTTTTTGTAAGATTATTGGGCAGTTTCTCTGCCTACAAGATATTATCACAGATGCTTGGTTTTGCAGTTCTCAAAACTGAATTTGTGTCAGCTCAGCAGAGATTACGTGCCTCTTCTTCACAGCAAAAATGTTATAACATGAACAGAGTTGAGAAAAAGACCTTAATCCTATTGTTCTACAAACCTATGAAGACAGATTCAACCCCTCCAGTGCTAAGTTTCAAGAAGTTCAGTGAATAGAAACAATATTTTTCTGATTGTTTGGAGAATAGATCTGCACAAGAAGAAACCAAGTGTGAGGAGGGAGGGGCAAGCAGTACAAAATGAAAGTGAAACTTTCTGAGCACAATACTGCACAAGTCTTTGGATCTTTTGTGTGTATGACCTGAGGTTTATCACATTCTTTCCTTGGAGGAAAAAACCTATAATGGCAGCAGGCCGTAAAAGAGACCCAGTTTGGGAATACTTTAATGAAGTTCCTTTACCTATCGGTAAGGCAGGCATCTACTTGCATATTAAAGTTATACCAGCAAGAATTAGTCTTTATGTAGAAAACTATGATTTAAATCAAGCCTTAATGACTAGTGATTTAAATCGTGATTTAAATCAGTTTGATTTAAATCCAATCCACCCTGCTCCAGACTAAGATCTGTACACTTTCGCTGGAAGAATATTCTGTTACTGCTGTTACTAACTCATTTGCTACGTAGGCTAAAGTGATTACTGCAGTTGGTTGAGTGTCAGAAGCCTGCTTAGCAGACCCTTTAAACTAATGACATTTGCATCGCACTTTTCCCTGAAACTCAGAAGGGTGTGCCTGGGGTCACTAGTCAGTCTCCCATTCCAATGCCATCTCAGCCCTGCTTGGCGTCAGAAGTGGAATTACATCAGGCATCTGCAGATACCCCTGCTACAATGAGAAAGAGATTCGTTCACCTGCTTTGCAGTTTATGCTATGATCTCTTGCCTCCCAGGACGCACTTAATTTTTTTCCTTCTGTCTATCTTCAGTAGGCACCCCGCAACCCAAACTGGAGCTTTTCTACCCAAAGCTGCCACCTATAGGAGTAGGAGGGTACGATGGCACAGAACACCGAGGTAGCCATGCCAGGTATCGAGAGGCTGTCAGACGGAGACTGCTCAAGAAATGTAGGTGGGGGAAAAAAATGCCGACGCACAAGAGCCTCTCTAGGATCTTTTAGCATGCAGCCCGTGCCAGTGAATGGATCGTGTGGTGCATGGCTCAGTGGTAGAGCGGGTGGTGGATGCAAGCCTCATCAACAATCTGGCAGGCTGGATTACATTTACTTATTACAATTCTTTGTTGCCTTTCTTCACAATATAATGCAAGTTCAAGGCAGAAATTTGGGGGCAGAGGGATAGATGATCATGAGGGAACCGACCACCTCTTGCTTCTTTTTACATAGCAGGCCTCGATCTCTGTTGCACTTCAGTTCAAAGAGAACATTTTGAAGTCAGTAGAGATAGAAAGATATTAGAATGACACAGACTGAACTACCTGTAGAATCCAAAAGTAAGATATTCTTTCCGGGTGCTGCTGTATCCCTGGTAAAACCATGGTATACTTTGCATAGCAAGTTAAGACTGTAAAGCCAGTATAATTTTAAAGCAGAACTGTCAGTAAGGACTATAATGATGTACTATTCTTTCTATAAAAATTCCTTATTGGTCCTGCCACCAACTTCTAAAGGAGCAGTCTTTATTACTCTACGCAGCTCTGTTGTGTTTGTCAAAGGCTGGGACGCAGATGGCTCCATTTTCTGGGATAGGACAAGTGTTTAGTGCAAAAAGAGGGAAGTAGGAGATAGAAATCTTACAGCCTACTTGGTTGTAAACTGATCCCATTGTTTTATTTTCCCAAGCCTTCTTTCATTAGCATCTTTAGAATGCTTCAATTTTCAGAAGCAGGAAATCAAAACTGGAGTTGGGGTGGTTACCAGTTGGGCTGGATCATCTCTAGGTCAAGTTCTGCCAACCTGGCAGAAAATACTTGCAGTGAGCTCTTTTTTTTTTTTAGAAAAATTTTTATTGGGTTAGAATATTATTATTTTTACATTACATTCAATTTTCCCCAAATTTTTCATTTCTAACCCCCTCCCTTTCCCCCCCTTTTGTTGACTTCCAACAGCTTTCCCCCCCTCTGTCCCTTTTCCCTTACTTCTATTAAATTCCTCTATCTAAAACAGATATACATTCTCCATTATATTAAGCAGTACATCTTTAACTCCTTTACTTACTATACACCCAAACTGTACGTCCTTGGATAAACAATTTATCCCCTTTTCCCATTTTGAATATTTCTATATATCATAAACCTATATATCATAAACCATAAAAATTTCCCACATTTAAATCAAACAAATCAAACAATTTGATTTGTTCTCTATATGTTACTCATTTCATCTTTTTATGGTAATTCTATATAGCTCATCACATAGTCAATCAATTTAACTCTTCTGTACATTCAGTTTGGTGCATATAAATCTTATCAAAGAAAGAAAATATTGTTAGTTACTCAATCCTCATGTTTAAACCTTATCATTAATTATTCTCTATCAATGTTCTATCAATTAACCTATACATATCTATATATATATATCAATCTATTAATCTAACTGCTTATAAGTTCACTTTTCTCTTCCTCCCCCGGTAAAGTCACCCCTCTCTTTTATACTTATATTATACTTCAGTAGTTCTCAAACTGCCACAGTTTTCCTCCCACCTCCCATTTCTTCTCCAGATGTTGTTTCAGCTTCTCCCAGTCCGTGTTAAACTGCCCTGAGTCCAGATCTCTCAATTTTCTCGTCATCTTGTCCATTTCAGCCATATACAGCAATTTGTAGATCCAATCTTCAATAGTTGGCACTTCTTGTACTTTCCATTTTTGCGCATACAAAAGTCTAGCTGCTGCTGTCATATAAAATATCAACGTCCTATGATGGGCTGGAATTCCCTCCATTCCCAAGTTTAGTAGCAGGAGTTCTGGGTTCTTATTTATTTGAAACTGTAAAATTTCACTCATTTCTCTTATTATTTCCCCCCAGTACTGCCTAGCTACCTCACACGACCACCACATGTGGTAGAGGGAGCCCTCATGTTTCTTACATTTCCAGCATTTATTAGAAGTATTCAAGTTCCCTAGCGCAATCTTCTTTGGTGTCATGTACCAACGATAAATCATTTTGTAAATGATGGTTGTTGGGGGTTTTCCGGGCTGTATTGCCGTGGTCTTGGCATTGTAGTTCCTGACGTTTCGCCAGCAGCTGTGGCTGGCATCTTCAGAGGTGTAGCACCAAAAGACAGAGATCTCTCACTGAGAGATCTCTGTCTTTTGGTGCTACACCTCTGAAGATGCCAGCCACAGCTGCTGGCGAAACGTCAGGAACTACAATGCCAAGACCACGGCAATACAGCCCGGAAAACCCCCAACAACCATCGTTCTCCGGCCGTGAAAGCCTTCGACAATACATTTTGTAAATGTTCTCTTTAATATTAGTACATGTCGTTATCTTCATTGTAGTTTTCCACAAGTATTCCCATGCCTCCATTGTTATTTCTTTATTAAAATTTATAGCCCATTTCACCATCTGTGTTTTAACTGTCTCGTCCTCAGTATACCATTTCAGCAGTACTTGGTATACCTTGGATATTCTTTTCTTATCTTCTTTAAGAAGGGTCTGCTCTAGTTCCGAGTTCTCTGTTCGTATGCCCCCTTTTGCAGAGTCCGAATTGTATAAGTCTCTGATCTGCCTATACTGGAACCAATCATAGTTAGGTGATAGTTCCTCTTGCGTCTTTATTCTAAGTTTAGATACTTCAATTTTAGTTATTTCTTTGTACGTTAAGCATTGTTGTTCATTATCAACAGCTCTCGGGTCTATCACCTCATATGGAACCACCCACAAGGGGGTTCCTTCTTGTAGATAAATTCTGTACTTCTTCCAGATTGTATATAAACTTCTCCTTACAAAATGATGCAGGAACATCGAGTTGACCTTCACTTTGTCATGCCATAGGTATGCGTGCCATCCAAAAATTTTTTTATATCCCTCTAGGGCTAATAGTTTCTTATTCTTTAATGTCATCCACTCTTTTAGCCAAACTAGGCAGATTGCATCATGATAAAGTCTCAGGTTGGGCAGTTGCATTCCGCCTCTTTCCTTTGCATCTTGTAAAACTTTTACTTTCACTCGAGGCTTCTTGCCTGCCCAAACAAAATCTGATATTTTCCTCTGCCATTTTTCAAATTGTTTAGAGTCTCTGATGATTGGTATTGTCTGTAGCAAAAACATTACTCTTGGTAACACATTCATCTTAACTGCTGCAATCCTGCCCAGCCATGACAAGTTCAATCTATTCCATTTGATCAAGTCTCTCTCTATCTGAATCCATAATTTTTCATAATTATTCTTGAACAAATCTATATTTTTTGCAGTCAGCTCAACTCCCAAATATTTCACCTTACTAGTTACTTCACAATCCGTTGTTTCCATTAACAATTGTTGTTTCTGCTTAGTCATGTTTTTGCATAGTATCTTTGACTTCTTTTTGTTAATGAAGAAACCTGCCAAGTCTCCAAACTCCTTAATCTTATCTATCACTTTTGGCATGTTCTCCAGTGGGTCTTCTACAATTAACATTATGTCATCTGCAAATGCTCTGACCTTATATGAATAGTCCTTTATTTTTATTCCTCGTATTTCCTCGTCTTGTCGTATTTGTATCATCAGAATCTCCAATACTAAAATGAACAACAATGGAGATAACGGGCAACCTTGTCTTGTTCCTTTACTAATCGTCAATTTCTTGGTCAGTTCATCATTCACTACAATTGCTGCAGTCTGGTCTCTATAAATTTCCTTAATTGCTTTGACAAATCTTTCTCCCAGTTGTAGCTTTTCCATAGTGGCAAACATAAAGTCCCAGTTTAAATTGTCAAACGCTTTTTCAGCATCTACAAAGAAGAAACCAACCTCTTTGTCACAACGCTTGTCATAATATTCAATAGCATTGATCACTGTCCTTAAATTGTCTCTTATTTGTCTGTCTGGCAAAAAGCCTGCTTGTTCCTCCTCTATAACTTCCGAGAGCCACCCCTTCAATCTCTCCGCCAATATCTTCGCAAAAATTTTATAGTCATTGTTAAGTAGTGATATAGGTCTGTAATTTTTCACGTTGGTCAGGTCTTGGCCCTCTTTTGGGATCAATGATATATTCGCTTCACTCCAAGTATCTGGAATCCTTTGATCCCTAAAAACTCCATTCATCACCTCTTTTAGGAATGGTGCCAGTTCATTGGCCATTATCTTATAAAATTTAGCCGTAAGTCCATCTGGCCCTGGCGCCTTTCCTAGATTTGCGGATTGTATTGCCTTACTTATTTCCTCATCAGTTACTTCACTGTTCAACTTATTTCTCCAAGCTTCCGAGATTTCTGGAAGTTTGGTTTTCTCCAGATATGATGCTATTGATTCTTTGTTTACTTCTTTTTTATTATACAGCTTAGCATAAAATTTATAAAAGGCTCTACTGATGGTAGTCTGCTCCAAGTACGTTTTATTTTCTTCACAGATTTTATTTATTGTTTTCTTTTCCCTTTTCTTCTTCAATTGCCATGCCAAATATTTCCCAGGTTTATTGGCACCCTCAAACGCTTTTTGATTCAATCTTTTAAGGTTCCACTCCAATTCTTTATTACTCATTGCTGTTAGCTGTTCTTGAAGAATTTTGATTTCCTGGTATATTTTCTTTTTTCCTGGTCTCTTTTTTAACTGTGCTTCTTTGGCTTTTATTTTCTCCTCAATCTCTTGTCTTTTCTCCTCTTTCTTTTTCCTTGCTCTACCATTTAAGTCCATTAGTATGCCCCTTACAACCGCCTTGTATGCATCCCAAACTTTGTTGGTTGGTACTTCTTTGTTCACGTTGTATTGTATGAAAAACTTTGTCTCTCTTCTCAATATTTCCATATTCTCTCTTTCCTGTAACAAGTCCTCATTTATTCTCCAGGCTTTCCTTTTTCTCCTTTTTCCAAATTTCCATATAATTGGGTTGTGATCTGAGCCTACCATCGGCATTATTTCTACCTCCTTAGTCCATAACGCTAAGTCTTTTGAGGCCCAGATCATGTCAATTCTTGATAATGTAAGATGCCTTGCAGAATAAAAAGTAAACTGTCTGGTTTTAGGATATTCTCTCCTCCATACATCTTCGAGAGTCTCTTGTTGAATCAACTCAAAAAAAAGCTTTGGCAATAGTCCTCTTTTCTTTTGTGCTGTTGTAGTCTTTTTGTCTAATTCCAAATCTGTCACTCCATTGAAGTCTCCAGCAAGAATTATCTGGTCATATGCAAGATCGTCTAAATGCTTCCTTAAATCCTCAAAGAAGCTTTCCTTTGCACCATTAGGTGCATAAAGTCCGACTACCAACACTCTCTTTAAATTCCAATTACATTCCACTGCTACAAATCTAGCTTCCACATCTCTCATAACAAATTTTGGCTGCAGCTCCTCCTTTATGTACAACACCACTCCTCTTTTTTTCTTGTTGGAGGCCGCTACAAATTCTTTGCCCAATTTTCCAGATTTTAAATATTTTACATCCTGTTTTCTAATATGGGTCTCCTGCAAACAAACAATATCACATTTTTGTTTTAGTAGCCAATGAAAAATATTTTTCCTCTTATTCGGTGAGTTTAGTCCATTTACATTCCAAGATAATACTTTACACTCCATATTCATAGTTTTGTTGGTAAGTCTTTTTCATTGTCCTTAATAAATCGCTCCATCTCCCGCTCAGATCTGATGCGTTTTTTTGCCCCTCCAAACTCAAAGGACACTCCTTCCGGTAGCTCCCATCTGTACCTAATATTCATGTCCTTCAAAGTCTGAATTAGCACTTTATATTTTTTCCGGTCCAATAACACTGATCTGGGCAGTTCCTTCATTATAATAATCGTCTTGCCATCAATCTCCAATGGATCTTGAAACTGTTTTGTCACAATCCTCTCTTTCATGTTTCTAGTTGTAAACTGCACAATCACATCCCTTGGTAATTTCCTCTGGGTTGCAATTCTCGAGTTCACACGGTACGCCACATCTAGGATAGCCACAACTTCCTCCTCCTCCTTCCCCAGGTATTCAGCCAACACCTCAGTCATCTGTTCTTGCGCTGACTTTCCTTCCACTTCTGGCAAACCACGAAAACGTAGCTGCTTCTCCATATGTTTAGTTTCTGCAACTGACATTCTCCCCTTCACCAATCTCATCTCTGTTTGTTGCGTGTCTGCTAAATTCTCCATCGCGTCTTCTACTGTTTTAACTCTCTGCTGCGTTCCTTGTAGTTCACTTCGTATTGTTTCCATACCTTTTTTCACTTCTGACAGCTCCGATTTTACTGTCTGTGTAACCTCTTTAACCTCTTTTATCAGCTCCAATTTCGTGTCCTTAAGTTCTTTAATCATATCTAAAAGTTTTTTGTCCAGGTTTTTATCCAGGTTTTCTATTGCCGATTGCCACTCTTTTTTTGACATCGTGGGGCTTGCTTTAGCTCGCTCCCACGAATCCGCTCTCTTCCTTAACTCCGTGGCGTAAAATTTAACGTTTTTCTATTTTAAATGTCCCGGTCTTCTTATAGAAATTAAGTTTTAAAGAGTCCAAAATGTCGGGCGTCTTTTCTCTATGGTTTCTCTATGATTTTGTAATCCAAGATGGCCTACTTCCTCTTCCGCTGAAGCCGCGACCCTTCCCCTTTCAAAAATGGCGATTCCCTACTTCCTGCCCTCCAGCAAGGGCCGCTTCTCTCCAGCCACTCTATTGTTATTACGCACTTCCTGTCTCCCGTCTTCCCACAGCAGATCTCGCGATGGTGTCTTTTTCTCCCAGCTCCAAAGCCACAGGTATTCAAAACAATAGTCCCATTTCTTTAATAACTTCTTTAAACTTAGTCTCTTTTTAAATTCGATTCCTGCCGAGTCTTCCCCTCCTTTTCACTAGTCTGTTGCAGTTTAAAAATCTACTTTTTTTCCTCTCTGTTTTTATCAATCTGTCCCGTCTCAGAAGATAATGATCTTTACCTTCTCTTCACTTTTCTCGGGTTGTAATCGCTGTTTCGATTTTAAGTTCTCCTCTCAGCTTCTTCCCCCAATCGATGCTTGGGTATGTAGGTCTTATGCCAGCCGAATTGGCCCCAAAACTGCCGCAGAGATTATAGCCGACCCGTCGCAAGGTGGGACCTCAAGGATCGGGGGGAGACTCGCTGTGTAGAGCCCCCCCTCGTCCGAGATCTAACTCACCCTAGGGTCTTGAGCGTTCTTTGCCTGCTCCCCGCCTGAGAGCAGTCGGCCGCGGGCTATTTTCACCCCGCCGGCCGGTTAAAACGGCAGTCCGGTCAGCTCCGCAAGTGGAGCTGCGTTAGACCTCCATGGATCCCAAACAGGAAGTCACTTGCAGTGAGCTCTTCTTGGCTATGGTGAGCTATTTCCTCTGTATCCCTTTGTCCTACAGTTACAAGATCAGTAGGGATCCACAGTGTTAAGTTTACTTAGGCCTCTCCTGTTGATATTCTGGATTACCTGAAATTCCAACCGGCCACTCCTGTGTCCGTAGCACATGTGTAATCTAATGCTGCTACGCTTATATGGCATAAGCCCCATGGAACTTAAGTTGCAGAGTTAATGTTCCCTCCTCCCCCAAACTTCTGCCCTGGGGTTGGAGATTGGGTTGGTTTTGGCTGCTGTGCCTCTGGTGCGGCCTCATGCAACTGGGTCCTGTTAGACAGTGGGTCAATATTTGTGCCCAGGGTTGGAAAATGAATAAAAGGTGATAGGCTTGTAGACTGCGGGACTAAATGAATTAGATCAAAAAGGCACCATGCTGGGTGAGAGAGACCAGTTAGCCCCAGAGATGATGCGCACACTTTTATTTTTGCTCCTCTAATAATAATTACCTAAGCTCTAAAGGAGTATCAACATTTCTACTCTCTCCCCATCCCCACCCCGCTTCCATGTGCTCTGATAGAGCAACTTCCCCTTGTTTATGATCAGTGGATATGAGGAAACTGTCTTCAAGGGAAGCACAACTTGCACACAGCCTTGGGATTCCCCAGTGATTTTTATGCTCTGTCACCTGTGCAGTTGCCTGAACTCATGCCCGAGACAATGGATTCTGGCTGAGCGTTGCAGGCCAGCCCTTTCTCTCCCTCACCTGCAGACTGGTTTTGCTTTCTCCCATCTAACAGACCAGACTCTTTTCTGCTTTTCTAGACCCCAATCAAGTCTACAGGGTACCAATGACCTGTGGACAAGATATTGGCTGGTGGCTACCCAAGGATCCGTCAGTGAGACCACAAGACGCCATTCCATGGATGAAGGTGCAAAGATGTCCTCTGGTGCACAGCCCCATAACCAAGTGAGCATGAAGTGGGGGGCAGAGAATCAGCCCCGAGTCCAGGGTGGAATCTCCCTTCAGCAAGGCCACGTTAGATGTTACGACGGATATGCAGCTACCACCAAGAACAGCCATCCTCCTCGCTTCTCTGAATCTCTCTTATAATGTCTAGGAAAGGATGTGAAATTTTGATTCCTCACTGCCTCCCCCCCACTAGCTAAGAAGTCTGCATATCAATGTCCCATTACATGTCATTTTGACTAGATTTTATAGAGGAGTCACTCGTAATTCCTAAATTTGGTCCCCTGTTTATGGATCTAAGACATTGGCACACAACAATAAGACACAGAAGTTCTTCTCCAGGCACACAGTTAATGCAAGCAGTGGTGAGAGGCTCCTCTGCTCCGGGAGCATCGCCTCCCCCGTTTTCTCTTTTGTCCAATGCATGCACTCTCACGTACACAAATACACTCGCTCTCCACTCCTGCAAGGTTGGCGGACTAGACAAACAAACATATATAGATTCATGACAACCATAAATGACTTTTAATTATTCCACAGAACACATGTGGAGCGTCTCTCCTCGCTCCTCCCAAACATACTCTGCCACGTTTGGCGCACCGTCACCCTGCTGAGGTGTTCGCGCCTCAGACCCACCCTGCCAGGTCTACCCGACAGCAAGCTTCACAGTATTTGATCTTACTTCTCACAGTATTTACATGTATAACATACATTCTGCTTTGGTCTTTTGTTTCAAGTCTCATTTTCTTACAAGTTGCGTTACGAATACTACATTAGCTCCTGAGAATAGTAAAAGTGCATAACAGTAATAGAAGCCACATTCTTTCATTAAATCCACTTCCCACACAATAAAGTGTACATATGTGCAAAGAAATGAAATTAGCATTTGGCAATATCTATGTATGTAAATATGGGGGGCTGTATTGGACAACACTACCCAGCCTCTACTGTTATTTCTCCCGCTGTGAACATTCCCAATCCTTAAGAAAGGGAAGAGGATTACCCAGGAAACTACAGGCTGATCAGTCTGACTTCTGTTGCTGGGAAGATATTCGAGCAGATTTTAAAGGGATCGATCTGTAAGCATCTAAAGGACTGCTTAGTGATCTGGGGAAGTCAACATGGTTTTGTCCCCAACAGATCTTACCAGACCAACCTGGTTTCCTTCTTTGATCGAGTGACCAGTTTACTGGATTGTGGGAAAGCTGGATTTACCTGGATTTCAGGAAAGCTTTTGATAAGGTCCCCCGTGACATTCTAATGGGTAAACTGGAAGACTGCGGACTGGACTATAGGACAGTTCGGTGGATGGGGAACTGGTTAGAGGACCACACCCAAAGAGTGGTGGTCAATGGCGTTTCATCAGATTGGAGGGAGGTCTCCAGTGGGGTGCCACAGGGCTTGGTTTTGGGCCCGGTACTTTTCAATATTTTTATCAATGTTCTGGATGAAGGGGTAAACGGGCTACTCGTTAAATTTGCTGATGATACCAAATTGGGAGGAATGGCAAACACCCAGAGTTAAAATTCAACAAGACCTGAATACTCTGGAGAACTGGGCAGTTGTGAACAGGATGCAATTCAACATAGACAAGTGCACAGTATTATATCTAGGCCACAAAAATGTGAAGCACAAATACAGGATGGGGGATACACTTCTGGGTAGTAGTGTATGCAAAAGAGATCTTGGAGTAAAAGTGGACTGTAAACTAAATATGAGCAGTCAGTGTGATGCGGTGGCAAAAGAGGCAAACTCAATCTTGGGTTGTATCAAAAGGGCCATTGCATCGAAATCGCAGGAGGTCATAGTCCCTCTCTATACTGCCTTGGTCAGGCCAAACCTGGGGTACTGTGTGCAGTTCTGGAGGCCTCACTTCGAAAAGGATGTGGACAAAATTGAGAGGATGCAGAAGAGAGCGATGAGGATGATCAGGGGTCTGGAGACTAAGCCCTACGAGGAAAAGCTGAGGGTCTTGGGAATGTTTAGTTTGGAGAGGAGATTCAGGGGGGACATGATTGCTCTCTTTAAATATTTGAAAGGCTGTCATTTGGAGGAGGGCAAGGAGCTGTTCCAGTTGGCAGCAGAGGGTAGGACTTGAAGCAACAGGCTTAAATTACATGCAGAAAAGTACCGGCTGGATGTTAGGATATTCACTGTCAGAGTAGTCCAAAGGCGGAATCAGCTGCCTTGGGAGGTGGTGAGCTCCCCTTCACTGGCAGTTTTCAAGAAGAGGCTGGATGAATATTTGTCAGGGATGCCTTAGGCTCATCCCGCATCAGGCAGGGGGTTGGACTAGAAGGTATGGCCCCTTCCAACTCTGTGATTATTTACATATTATATCCTGCTTTCTCCTTAATGAGTACCCAAAGCAGTCAATAACAGTTGTGACCCCCTTATGCCACCTACTATAAACCTCCCTTCACAGGTTTGGGCCTTCCCAGGCAGTTAAGGGCAGCCACAACATGCCACCTGTCTAACCTCTATTTTTCAAGCAGAGCCCTGACCTAAATCCACACCGGGGCCCCTCTCTCCTCTTCCAGAGGCCCCACCTGATATTTACTTCCCCTCACCCTGCTGCCCAAGGCTAGTGAGGAAAATGTTTCCTGGTCTGTATGGCCCCTTCCAACTCTATGATTCTATGAAATACGCTGCCACCATTTAGATTCAATATATTGGCCTACTGGTTTAGACCAGAATGCTTGAGGTTCGCCTGTGGGTCATTTCCCCTCAGCCAACAACTTCATGCCAACCAGGGTTAAAACAGAGCAAAGAATAACTCTTATTTAACAACATAGGAGTGAATGAGTTAAACAGGGAATGGTTACTGCTGCCTCTCTTAGTGTCAAAACCTCTCCGTCAGTAACTTCCTTCCAATGGACTTTCAACTGTTACTCAGCCAGCATTCTGCCAGCTTTCATCAGTGGTTTCCCAGGCGAGGCAGAGCTGGAATTACTCTGTCCATTACAGCATCATTTTTTCCTCACGGTCACCACCACCCTCTGGTATATTATGCTAAGAGAGAAGAACCAGCAGCAGACACAGTTTGAACATACCCAGGCCTCCCTTTCCTACTCCAGCGTTCTAACCACCGTAGACACAATATTAGGAATTTTGTCCACTATACACCCCACATTGAGTTGAAAATGGATTGGATAAACTTCTAGCAATGATTAGGAATAATAATAGCCGCTTCTTTTTTGCAAGTAGAAAGCAAAATATGATAATTGGAGTGCAGCAACTATAAAAATAACAAGATTAAAAAATGGACACACAAGCATGTCTTGTGATAGTGGGTACCTAGAATCATAGAATCATAGAGTTGGAAGGGGCCATACAGACCATCTAGTCCAACCCCCTGCCCAGTGCAGGATCAGCTTAAAGCATCTCTGACAAGTATTCATCCAGCCTCTTCTTGAAAACTGCCAGTGAGGGGGAGCTCACCACCTCCCTAGGCAGCCGATTCCACTTTTGAACTATGACTGTGAAAAAGTTTTTCCTAATATCCAGCCGGTACCTTTGTGCATGTAGTTTTAGCCCATTGCTTCGGGTCCTACCCTCTGCTGCCAACTGGAACAGCTCCCTGCCCTCCTCCAAATGACAGCCTTTCAAATATTTAAAGAGAGCAATCATGTCCCCCCTCAACCTCCTCTTCTCCAAACTAAACATTCCCAAGGCCCTCAGCCTTTCCTCGTAGGGCTCAGTCTCCAGACCCCTGATCATCCTTGTCGCTCTCCTCTGCACCCTCTCGATTTTGTCCACATCCTTTTTGAAGTGAGGCCTCCAGAACTGCACACAATACTCCAGGTGCGGCCTGACCAAGGCAGTATAGAGAGGGGCTATGACCTCCTATGTTCTTTCTATAAGTTATTAAACAGTTAAGCATTGCCTGAATTGCAGTCTGTGGGGTTGGTGGGTGTGTATTTGAATTCCCTGCTCTTGTCACATCAAAGGCTATTTTTTCTGAGAGAGAACTCCTATATAACTTTGTATGTAAAGCGTTATAGTCTAATATGAGCTTAACTCTGGATTGCATATTGAGCGTTAGTTGGAAAGTCAAACCTGTAACACGGGTCCCCTTTTACTGAGTGTAGCTAATGAAGTTATGAGGAGGAACCGAGAGAGTCTCAGACGCAACACTTAGTTCCCATCAGGGAAGGCCTGTACTTTATTGTTTGAGAGAGACCGGTAAGCTCAGGGTTTGGTGGGAGTAGGCAAAGCTCAGAAGGAGTAGAGAGATGGTTCTATAGGTACTTACAGTGCTTTATGTTCTTTCTATAAGTTATCCTTGGCAACTTGCTGCATTGCTCATTTCCTAAGACCTCCCACTTAGGAGGCAAAGGGAAACTTTCTGCATTATATAGACTATCACTGGCTACGATACTGCCTCCACAATTCTTGAGGCCTGCAGCAACACCACCACCCACGAGAAGAAGTGAGTTCTGTTTGAGCAGTGATGGCAGCTTCACTCAAGGATGACATGATGCCCGGGGTATTTCAAAGGGTACAGTTGCTTTGAGGATATTGGAGACCTCGGTCAGTTAAAGAGTGAATTTAGGATCTGGTTTTTCATTGACCAATCTGCATATGTTTCTCTATGAATTAGATTTAAATAGCTCTGGTTATTAGTAACCGTGGTGAGGTTAGGGTTGCAAACAGGGCTTTTTTTCTGCTGGAACGTGGGGGAATGGAGATCCGGAACCTCTTGAAATTGGTCACATGGCTGGGGGCCCGCCCCCGATCTCTAGACAGAGGGGAGTTTAGATTGCCCGCCACGCCGCTTCAGCGGCGCGGCGGGCAATCTAAACTCCCCTCTGTCTGGAGATCAGGGGGCGGGCCCCCTAGCCATGTGACCAGTTTCTCCAAGGACAACCCATTAAGCTCCACCATCTCTTTTCTCAGAAAAAAGGCACTGGTTGCCAATATCCAGGTGTGACCTGGAGATTTCCCAGAGACTTCAGAGATCAGTTCCCCTGGAGAAAATGGATGCTTTGGAGGGTGGATTTTACGGCAGTATACACGTCAAAATCTCCAGGACTTTCCCATCCTGGAGATGATAACCATACTTGTAGCACTTTAAAGACTGAATACAAGTGCCTTGTAGCAGATGCACTTTGTCAGTGGGCCCAGTAGAGGACAACAAAGAATCACACTTGAGTTATAGCTTGATAGAAATGTGCTCCAGGTTGCCTTATTTGGCACCTTAAAAACGAACTCATTTATTGTGGCTCACAAAAGCTTTTGCCACAATAAATGGGTTAGACTTTAAAGTGCAACGAGAAGACTCTGGCCATTTCCACACAAGTTGAATAATGCACTTTCAATGCACTTTCGCAATCCTTTTGAAGTGGATTTTTTGTTCCACACATGAAAAATCAGTTTCAAATGTTCACTAAAGAGTATTGAAAGTGGATTATCCAACGTGTGTGGAAGCAGCCTCTATTTTGGCTGCAGCAGCCGAATGTAGTTACACCTCTAGAATCTGATTATTAACAACTTTCAGTTAATTATAATTAACACTGCAGCCCTAGATAAATCCATACTAGAATGTTTTTAAGGCATCCTGGAGCAGATTTTTATCAGGATGTTATACAAGGGTGATCGTTTGATGAGCCAGTAGGCAGCCCTAAAAATCATGCCTCATAGACCCCTGAATATCAGGTAGAAGAAAGCTAATTAATATCTTCTTTGCTGTAGGTTTGTGGAGAACATGATGCTCAGTGACCCTCTCTTCAACTTGTTTTGAGAGCCTTGTTTCAAGCCACCGGACAAACGTGATTTGCGTGGAATCACCAGTGTGGTTGTGAGAACTGTTGTGCCATAACACTTCCCCCACCTCCCCCTCACACCAGGTTATGACCCAGAACACCCATTGTGCCAATAAAGAGGAGGTTAATATAGTACCCTATGGGATTGGCTTATCCTTTTAAATACAAAATGGGA
Organism: Eublepharis macularius; assembly: GCF_028583425.1. Classification (NCBI taxonomy): domain Eukaryota; kingdom Metazoa; phylum Chordata; class Lepidosauria; order Squamata; family Eublepharidae; genus Eublepharis; species Eublepharis macularius. Next base: position 12,169,377 of record NC_072793.1, on the reverse strand, counting down.
GAGGTGAGTGGGTATATATGATCATTCGCCAAGCGGACATTGCCTGCAGCATGAAATATCACTCTGCCCCTGCCTTTAATGATAGCAACTGTTGGTGAGAATTCACACACAGCCCTGTCCAGATTTCTAATCAGAATAGTGATCAAAATCTCATTGTTTGGCAGGGTAAGTAGTAAAAATCATGGCAAAAAGGTGGCATGGACAGACTTGGATGGGAAACCACCAAGGAAGACTGCTGTGACAGAAACCCTGAATTCAGTATGGCTCAAGAGTTCCAAATAGAGCATAGGGGATCTTGCACCATTGGGGTTTACATGAGAATAACTCTTAACGTTGTGCCACCCTGATCAAACTTACTCCTTTTTTAGACAAAGGACAACCAATTTGGGACAGATGTTCTTTTTGTTATGGAAGTTCAGAAACAATATGGTGGGATTATCATTTTTTGAATTCTCTGATAGTAACAGTAGTCTCTGACATTAGAGACAGAGCTATGCTTGGGACTGATTAAATCCACTAATCAATCTTAGAGAGGAGGCTGGCTTAGGTCAGATTCCTTTGCCAATAAATATTTGATCTCTCAAGCTGTTTTTGTCCCCATTTTGGAAAATGTCACAGCTGGATCCAAGGGGTGAGCAAAGGGTTAAGGGTTTCACCACCATCTTGGTACTACAAGGAATTCTGTACATGCTCTGAGGAACCTGCTACAGCTTAGATAAGGTGTACTTAACTTGTAACTTCATTACTTTTGTTTGAAAGAGTGCTGAATAAGATTGTGTGCTCTTCTGTTTTTTGTATTTTGTCCCCTTTACTCGTGTGTGTGTTCGTGCGTCTCTCTGTCTCTATCAATGCTCTGGGGGAAAGCAGGCAAGCTGTGTGCAGCCTGAACATGTGTAAGCATTTCTGAAAAAAATATATAACCTGTGTGTGTGAAAGAAACCCATTCATTCTATCTAAAGCAGGCAAACTCTATGCGCCTGAGAGAAAATCTGTGTGCATTTGAGTGAGAAATTGGTATTTTGGTTTTTTTTTGTTTTTAACTGTGTTTATATGTTTTAATGCCTATTGAACATTTTATTGTAACCTGCCCTGAGCCTGTTCGAGGGGAGGGTGGGCTATAAATAAATATCTGAAGCAGGCAAATTGTGTATGCAGCCTGAGAAAGTTTATGAAGCTCTGAGTGACTGAACCTAAGTAAAAGAAACTTTAAGAACAGATAACACTCTTTGAAAACACCAAGCTTAAGTACTATAGTGAAACTGATATGCTTCTTGTAAAAATAAGTTCTTTTTTGGTTTATCCCAGAGTATAGGTTATTCCTATATCCCATTCCTATCCTCAGGGCCACATAGTACCACGAAGGAGCCTGACCCTTGGGCACGTCATTAAAGGGGGAAATTTAAATTATTTTGTAATATAATTCCTGGTGGCAGGAATCTACCCAGAGGGGACAATAAAAGACTTAAAGGCAAAATCTAATGAAAGAAAAGGGGTCATAACAGCTTCCATTAGTTTATTTCTCTGAAATATTCCTCTGATGTTCTTCCTTAAGTGCTTGATTGCACAGGTGCTACATAGTGGCTATAAGTTATTTCTCTGGGTTTCCACCATTGCTTATTGCTCTAGTAACCGTGTTGGAAGGGCTTCTTTTCAGCAGGGCATAGATGTTCCCATCTTTCCCCCCTTCTTTCTGTAACAACTGTAAAGGCGGGCAATGGCCAAACCTTTAACTTTTTGCGGTATCACCGTAAGTCAGTTCTGACTTGACAGCATCCTAATATATAAAAGGCTAAGCGTATTCAAGACAACTCACTTCCTACCCTGGTGCGCTTCCAGAGGGCGCTGCTGTGGAGAGAAGCCCAGATGAGGCAGCCAAACCTCCAGAGAGCATGCCATGGCAAGAAGCCCATGCCGAAATCAGGCGCGGAGCAGGCGGCAATGCCTGCCCCCCACCATCACCCACCTGGCATCAGGAGCAGAGCAGGTGGCAATGCCCACCCCCCACCTTCCCCTGGCTGGGATCAGGAGTAAAGCAGGTGGCAATACCTGCCCCCTTCACCTGGCTGGGATCATTAGCAGAGCTGGTGGCAATGCTGGCCCCCTTCTTTCTTTGTTCAAATCCATGGCTGCCCTACTCCACTGTTCCCCTCCCAACCAGAGGATTGCCCCAGATGTCATCTATTTCTGGGTAGGAAGGGAGCTCAACAGAGCATGTGCTGCTTCAGGACCCCTTGCCCCCAGAAGAGATCCATCCTTCCTAAGGCTTGTAGTTATGTGAAGGACAAATGTGAATGACACTGCAATGTGAGCAGATACTGAGTTAATGTACACCTGAGCAAGTAATAAACATGTTTGTACATGAGCAGTTGGCACAGCCATGCAGTAACTGGTGTTTGTAATGTAAAACCTGGTGTTTGTAATGTAAAACCTATGTCTTAAGAGATTTTTATGTTGAACTTGAGATCATCTCCATCCCCCATTTTTGGCATGCGAACAGCAACAATAGAACTGAATCATGTACTGCAGTTATGACAAAAAGCAAGCTCCACCACTCGTAGAGCCAAATAACAAGCTGAGAGAGTCTCCCAATTTATCCAGCATCCAACATTATAGAAAAATCGAACCACCTTGCATTTTTAAATGCATTCTTGCTGCCCTGGCTAGCCTCACCCTGGTCCTGTCAGCCATCGCTGTCTGGGTGTCCCAAGCCTCAGAGAGTGGGGTGAGTTTCAGAGTCACCCAGGTCTCCCCTGTTGTTCTCTTGGGTGAGATCTGGCCCCTGGGCTCCCTGGCTGGAACCTACCAGCGCCCCCCCCCACTTGTCCAGACTTCCCAGACTTCTCCTTTCGCTAATCCCAGTTGCTGCCCCCAGCAGCTGAGCCGCTACATGGACTGCCTTAGGCAGCCACATCTGCTCCTGCCTCCGCCCCAACCCCAGCTGGGCCTCCTTAGGGCCATTTCTGGCCTGCCAGGGCCCCATTGCTGCTGCCACCAGCTGGCCCTGCCCCTGCTTCCCTGTCGGCTGCTCAGAGGTAAGGAGGTCTCTTCTTCCCTGCCACTGCAGGGCTGTCTGCCATGGAGGTGGCAGTCTTGAGGCCCATCCCCCTGGGCCATTCTTCCTTGGCCATCTCTTGGGCTTAGGAGCTGCCTGGCTTTGTCCCCCTCCACCGCAAGGCTGTCTGTCTCGGCAGCGGCCATTCAATGATCCTGGCCTGCGGGCTGTTCCTTTGCTGCCCAACCTCCTGCCTTCCTTGCCTTGTCAGCACAAGGTTGTGAGCACCTAGGGGCTGCAGTTTGGCTTGGTGGGCTGCACCGCTGCTCCCTCTGTGCCCCCCACCTTTGCCAGGTGACTTCTCATGGTTGTGAGTAGGATCAGAGGAGCTGTTCTCTGAGGGGGCTGGGGAGGGCAGCCCCAGTGCCATACACACACCCTCTCGTGAGCAACTGCTGGACAACGGGGCGCTCTTGAAGAACTGGGACAGGTAGTCCATGTTGGGGTGCAGATATCTGGGCTGGTCTCAAACAGAAAAGCTAAAGGGAAGGAGAGATACTACCTCAGTACTTGGGCATTACGGTCTTTTACCCAGCTCACCCACAGTAGCAGGGCATGATCAGTAACCAGGAGGAAGGGGTTATTGGACAAGTAGTATTGTAGCACCCCCACTGCCCACTTGATGGCCAATGCTTCCTTTTCTATTGTGGCATATTTGGTTTCAAATGGCGCTTGCAGCTAAGGAACAGAATGGGCTGTTACTGCCTATGTCTTGGGTCAGCACCATGCTGGGTCTGGAGTTGGGAGTGAAACTAAAGAGAACCCTCATGGGAAGGAACAACAATTACAAATTAATAAACAACTCTATTATAAGTGCCGAAAGGGCCATCTGTATATAAGAAATACATATGGCCCTTTCGGCACTTATAATAGAGTTGTTTATTAATTTGTAATTGTTGTTCCTTCCCGTGAGGGTTCTCTTTAGTTTCACTGTTACAGTACGGGAAGTGCCATTGTTTTGTGGGTCTGGAGTTGGAGGCATCCACGTGGATTACGAAGGGGCAGTTGAAGTCCAAGTTCGTCAGGATGGGGTGTCGTGATAGTAAAGACCAGAGGGCTTGGAATGCAGGTATCCACTGGATGGTTGTTGGCTGGTCTTTGTGCAGCTCTCTGAGCTGGCAGACATACTCTGGGGCTGGGGCTCCAAAGGTCAGTCCCAGACTAACCCACTGCCCTCCCATAATGTCCAAGATTCCTCTTGGCTATGGCCATACAGAAGTTTGAAGGGGGTGTCGCTGGTGGAAACTAGAGATGGGCACGAACCAAAATACGAACCAAAATTAAGCACGAACCAGGCCGGTTCGCCAGATCCCATTTCTGACGAACTGCCATAAACTTTAGGCTGGTTTGTTTGGTTCGTTTTTTGGTTCATCACTGCAGACAGCCTAGTGCCAATCAAACAGTTTCCTAGGCAACAGGATGGACTTCCTGCAGACCTTCTGCTGACCCGGAAGTGAACTGCTGCTGGCCTGGACGTGGTGATTTTCTGACCTGGATGTGACATTTTCACGGACCAAACGAACCGGTTCGCAAACCAGGGGCAGGTTCGTGAAAGTTTGTGGTTCGTGAAAGTTGATGAACCACGAACCACATGGTTCAGTTTTTTTCCGGTTCATGCCCTTCTCTAGTGGAAACCTGTGGAGTCTCTTGTATGGCAAACAGCAGTGGATCCAGGAAGAGGTCCCATTGGGCAGGCTTCTCATAGGTGAACTTCCACAGCATGGTCTTTAAGGTTTGGTTGATCTCCACCAGACCATCCATCTGGTGGTGGTGGATGGTGGTGAATAGACAGCAGATGCCGAATGTCTGACAGAGGTGTCTCACGAGCAAAGCTGTGAATGAGGTCCCATGGTCGGTGAGAATTTCATAGGGCAACTCCCATCTGGGTGAAGTGCAAGAGCATGTGGGTGACACCCGTCCCTTACATGGTCCGCAGGGGGACGGCCTTGAGGTACTGGGTGGTGTAGTCCATTAGCACCAGTATATAGCAAAAGCTGTGGGGCATTGGTGGGAAGGTTCCTCAAAGACCATGGTAATCCTCTTGGAGGGTGTCAGTATGATGGGCAGTGCCAATGGGGCCTGTGGGGGGCGACTTATTGTGCGCTGGCACATGCCACAGGTTCATCAGAACTCCTTCACATCGGCTGACACTGACAGCCAGAGAAAGTGGGCAAGGACCCTGGTGAGGGTGTTCTTGGCCCCCTGGCGCCGCACTTTGGGATGGGAATAGGTGCTGGTCAGCACCTCCTCCTGGTACTTCAAGGGGACCAGCAGTTGCCTCATCTCGGATCTGTCTATACCAGGCCTTGCCCACCTCTACAAGGCAGGGGAGCCGATGGGCTCATTGTTTGTCTCAAAGAGCCCCCTCATTTACCGCCACTTTCTAGCATAAAGCTCCAAGGGATGGGCCCTCCTCCTGGGCCCCTAGGAAGTTGGGACAGCTTGCCATGCTCCCAGGAATTTCGGTGGGGCAGTCGATGGGCCCTCCTCTGCTGCTTCCATGGGACTGTCACAGTGTGCAAAGCTACCTGTAACTGGGGGGGGCACAGCCCAAGAACACCAGGTAGGGTAGGGCCAGTACCCAGGCTAACTCCATCTCCCTTACCTTTGGGCCAATCCCTGGGACACATGCGGGTTCTCCTGGCCCTGGGGTCTTCACTGCCACTGTGGCTGACCATAGTGGGCACCCACTCTTCTGGCCATGGGTTTTTTTTTTTGCTGGTTCTCTGAGTTTTGTGGCCAGGACGTTCTCTAGCAGTGTGGTGCCCCCCCTTTAGGTTGGCGAACTTAGTGCAGGTTACCCAGTAGCATGACTGTGGTGGGAGGGCCTGCAACAGTTGCTCCAGGACCACCTGATCCACTATCTGCTTCTCCCCTTTGGTGATGGGCTCGAGCCAGAGGTAGGCAGCATCCTGTAGTGTTGTGACCAGGGCCCACAAGTGGTCCCTTTTTTTGTACGTCATGGCCTGGAACTTCTGACGTTACGGCTCCGATGTTATTCGTATTGGTCCAAGATGGCATCCTTCAGCTTTTTATCATCAGCCTCGTCTTCCTTGGAAAGGCCCCACAGCACCGCTTGGGCCTCCTCCATCAGGAAGGAGCCATTGATGAAGGCCCACTGATCCTATGGCCATCGGGCCACCACCACAGTACGTTCAAAGGCTTTCAGGTAGGCATCAAACCATCTTTGGCCCAGAGCTTTGAGTTGTTGTGCTGGGGGTCTGCACTGCCCCAGGAGCGCCGCCCACAGGGAGTCCTTTGCCCCCTGCTGCTGGGGGTGCCCCTGCCGCCCTCCATGGCTCAGCACACGTCCCTCATCAAGGCCACTTGGAACTCCCATTGCCACTGGTTGATGTCCCTTACCAGCCGTTTCTGGTGTCCAACCAAACATTGGCCAAACTGGGTCAGATCCATCTTGGGGGTGCCCCCAGCTGGGTCATCTTCTGATGGCGGTGCTGGTGGGTGACAGCCACGGTCATGAGGGCCAGAAGCATTGGGGCTTCAGGAGAGGTCGGCCAGGACTCCACCCAGGCGAAGTAGGTGGCCTACAGCAGGTCAGGTGCCTGCATTCTCCACCACATTGTGAGGTTCTGCCTCTGCTGGCCCCGTTGGCCATCGCTGCTGTTACTCTTGCCGGGAAAATCTAGGCATCCCAAGCCTCAGAAAGATAGCTGGGCAGGTTTCAGTGTCACCCAGTTCTCCCCATTGCTCTCTTGGGTGGCCCCTGGGCACCCTGGCAAGATGCTACCCACTTCTCACTGGCTTGTCTGGACTTCCCAGATCCCCTCACCAATCCCAGCCTCTGCCCCCGGCTCTGCCTCCAGCAGTCATCATGTGGACTGCCTTAGGCAGCCACACCTGCTCCTGCCTCTGCCCTGGCCCCAGCTGGGCCTTCTTGGGGCAATTCCCTGCCCCAGGTACATAGAAAAATCTGGGGAGGGGTTGGGGGAATTAGAACCCCCCCCCCAAAAAAAATAATTGAATAAGTGCCTTTAAGAAGGAAGATCTCAGCAGCCACCGTGGTTGCATGGCAACAACATAATTGCTAGCATTCAAATCCTGGTTTCTGTAGTAAAAGGCCTTTTTCCAGGTTATTTTGATCTCCCACCACCCGTTCCCTCTGTCCTGCCTGTGCTGGCTACAACTTGATGCTACACAACTTGTTGACCCTCCACACAACTTGCGTGACTTGGCCAGGCTCGGCAGTAGCCGCACAGAACTCACCTGAGCAACTTACCACCACCTTATTTTTGCAACTTGACCAGACTTTTCCTAGGAAGAAGCTGCCAGAGGGAAGGAAAGCTGAGAGCCAGTGTTGTATAGCAGTTTGTGTCAAGAGTTCTGTCTAATTCCAAATGGCACCATAGAGGATATGATCAATAGATCCACGGAATGAAGCTAAGGACAGGATTCTCTACAAACCTGAAAGAAGGCCTAAGTTTGTAGAAAAAACTGAAATTAAAAAAAATACATTTTGGCATTAAAACTTGAAAAAAATATAAACAATGCTTATAGCTTTAAGAAAAGAATGTCCCACTGTCAGTGGCTATTTTGGGCGTTGCTAGGCATCCCACAATACTGCTGTGGTTTCTAAACCTTATTTTTGTAAAGCAAGGGGGGGGGGCTCTTGAGGCCAAAATAGCCCTGCAAAAGTCCTGTCCCCCTCCCTTGCTTTATTCCCTAATGCAGAAGAACTTGCTGGGTACAGCCCGTGCCAACCACTGGAGTTACTACACATACAACTGGGCCCAGCTTGGCAGCTAGCACCATGCAACTTGGCTTGACTTTGCCTGGGGCGTGCTGCCAGGTGTAGGGAGGGAGGGAAAACTGAAGATGTGAGGAAAAGAAAGGTTGGCTGATGAGTCAAAAGGAGGCAGGAAAAGGGGAGAGGCTATGGGGTTTTCAGGCAAGGGAAAAAGGAAATAGTGGGTGAGGGGAAAATAAGATGCCCCCTCAGGTCCTTGCAGGGCCCCAGCTTGTTCAATTCTACTTATAATCATTAGGGCTGCAACGTTCATTTAATTTATTATAGTAAATCAAAAGTCTTTTGAACAACTAAGAATAAGCCCTTCTTAACTTGGGCAAGAGTTTTCTTTTTTCTTTTTAGTTAACTTTAACGCAAGAACTCACATAAACTGCAGGTGGTAGGCACTGTCTTAGAAGAGGCATTCCTCCCTCTTCTTTCTCACACAGGGAGAAATGTAAGAATGTGCCAGAAGAAAGATGCTTGAGTGCTCTGAACATATGTGGAACATACCTTTTTCTTCACAAGTAGGAAATTCAGTGCTTACTAGATGGATAGATTTGTAAAGAATATGGTTTACTTCGACTGTAATAATTAGATGGTATGTCATTACTTGTTTGGTCTTTGACTGTATTAAATATATTGATGGATAGAAAAATAAAACACACATGCTTGCTTGCTCTCTTTACAAGTATTTATGTACACTGCGTCTAGCAAATTAACCCATAGATGAAATTGACGAAAATTCTTTTAATCAGGTGACAACCCTAACAAATCGCAATATTCAGAGATTGCCTCTACTGGAGGAAGGGTGGTGTGGTAGAGAAAAAAGAATGAAGCAACATAATAGAAAGTGATTTTTAATATATAATTTATATATACACACAAAAGGAAAAAAGTACCAAGTAAGTGCCATAATCGCTCATTCCATTCACACACCACCTCCAAGAAACACAACGGAGCCATTTTTGCACTAGCCCTATAAGGAGTGGGGAGATTTGGGAGGAAACCTTTTTTAAAAAAAGCCTCATTCTTCTCTTTGCATAGCCTTCCTTGAGAGCGGCATCATAACTCTTGCAGGCTACACACAGGCAATTTCTACCCATTTCAAAAACAACAAAAAACTTTTTAAAAGTAATATACAGTAATAAAGCTTATTTTTTAGCCATCAAGATTTTTTTAAAATCCCAAACTTACTTTCTCCCTTAAAAAAAAAACCAAACATCATAAGCACTTTTTCCTTTGCAGTAAAATGCTTCATTTTTCCCTTCATTTATCTCCTTTAAAGGAACAGACTTTACTGAGCCGCCTTGCCTCCCCGTGGGTTGAATATCCTGATTAGATGTCACTTTTGACGAGTTGAGCAAAAGAAAGCACATTTTCAAGGAATCTCAGTATCAGTATCCATAAGGTCGATAATGAAATTCCACTTGATATGGGTGTGTGTTTTTGTCTGCATTAAACAGGATCAAGACCAAAACAACGTTAATGCCAAGCATCCGTTTAAAATGCTGGCAAACACTTCGGTCCAGAGCTGCTGCTGAAGATGGGTACCCTGGAGCAGGGTTAACTGCAACTGGGTCAGGACTCTCCGGAGAAAAGGAATTAGAGTCAACACAGGGCTTACAATCCCATCCCCTTCTGTGAAAGGGAAGGGAAAGATGACACAATCAAAGACTAATGAAGGTGGACGACTGAAATGCCTGAGGTGTCTGCTTGCTTCTGCAGGAGCAAGGCCACCGATCAACAGATGGAACACTTTCAAAATGGCAGTCACAAGTCCACTGAGCCTCAACAGCATCCAGTTTCTTCCACCCACTGGAGGCTACTGTTGGTGAAGTGACATTGCAAGTCTTGCTTGGGGGCACTTACTGCTTGCGGTTGCTCTTGCTCAAACACCAAGTCTTCCGGTGCAAATTCCCCCATCCTTACTCCCCATGCCAAATTCTCTCCAACCTCACACATTGGAAATTAGCAAAACGAGAGTCACTACTGACTGCCCTGTGATTCTCTCTCCACACCACTCCAACAGTACGTCATAAGGGACCGAGAAGCCACAAGAAACTTGTGCTGGAGCAGCCAAGCCCCTGTTCCCAACTGTTCGCGTTATCACCCCAGTTGATGGTGTGGGTGGGAGTCAAATACTGGGCTCTACAGCACATCTCTCAAATGGCTTTTCTAGAGCTACAGTGATTACAAAGGAAAAAAAATTAAACACAGGGAAGATTCCCACGCCCCCCAAAAAGAGGCCAGTAGGAACAAGGTCTAAACCTAGCGTTGGAGAATTGTGGCAGAAACTTTTAATGGCAAAGGGAGGTGACTTGGCACTTAGTAGCATAGGTCTCAGAAACCTGCCCAGCTTTCCAATTCCACAAGAGTTCCTGTTAATGGAATTGCAACTTTTTCTTGCCCACTGGGGACCCCCAACAGCAGAAAGGAGGTTCCCCTTCCACAAGGATGAGGAAGAGGAGGGGTACACGCGGAATCATCTCCCCTCTACTTCAGGCACCTAAGGCAGGTTGCGTTTCCACAGGGTAGGATAACTTTTCTTCTGGTTAATACGGGAGGTGGGACGGCAGGGGAAGGTGAGGAAATTAGGCCCCTTCCCTGCCTTTTCTCTTTGGCATCAAAACCACAACCCCAGTGTCCACTTCTTGGGATTACCCAGCACTTGTTACAAGTCCTCTTAATTCCAACCAGACAAAGCAATTTGGCAAATAACTGTTCCCCAAATGACATCCCCCCCCAAAAAAAAATTAGGGGAAAAAAAGATACATTCCCGAACTTCACAGTGAGTGAGAAGAGGGTGGAGGGACAGTGTGAGTGTGCTGCAGATGGCAACAATGGGATTGCGTTAGGGGGCAAGCCACCTCCCCGACTGGGATGCTGCTGCTGCTGCTCCTGCACTTCCTGGAAGTCTTGGTGAGGGGCACCACAAAAGAGAGAGGGTCCCTTCCCAAAGCATCCAGGCAATTTTGGAAAAATATCCCCCACCCCTCCCAACCCACCTTTCCCAATAAAACCAAGCTTCAGCTTCCTAGATCCAGAAATAGAAAAGGGTGGGGGCATTTATCCCCTGCTGCAACCTCCCCTCACTGGGTTCTTTGGTTCGATCCCGGGAGAGGCAGAAAGTTTATGTCAAAGGGTTTGTTTTCATATCCCCAAAATAGCACCCACATGGGCCCAAGGGGGCACTCCAAATTAGGCTTTGCTCCCAATAAATAAAAAAGAAGTCTCTTATGGGGTAAAGTGACCTCCCATGTTTCCTCTTTTCAACACCATCAAAGATTCCATTTCCAGGCAGATTCCTTTCAGAAGGGTGTATCTAAAATCCGGAACAAGTAGCGAGGGGGAGAAGAGAGGGGGCAGAGAGAACCACTTCACCCCATGCTGCTTGAGCCCAGCCAAACACGTCCCTTTGTAGCAAAGGCTCTTGCTAACTGAGGGATGGGCCTCCGTTCAGGAAATAAGTGGTCATTTCGCCTTTGCCTTTGACCTTGATGACGCCACGACATTCCAGCTGATAACCTTTGGCTGCTAATACCTGATAGAGATCAGTGGTCACCTAAAAAAAGGGACAGAAAAAGACAAATAAAGAGAATGCACAGGCAGGTGGCTTGGAAATTTCTACCTGTAGTACTTCACACAACACAATTAAGTTTAGTGAATTCGCTGACACAGGATATGGTGATGGCCATTAAACTAGATGACTTTTTTTAAAAAAAGGAGCGAGAACAAGATTCTTCTTGGAGATGAGGGAGGTCTATCAGTGTATGTATAGGAACTGTTTTTAGTACCAAAACAAGCAATATATATGAGGGCAACACAGTGAAAAATTAGTATAAAGCGTTATTGAAAAAGTAACAACAAATGTATAGTTACCGGGATGCGGGTAGAAAGCAAGACTCTTGCTGGGCCAATGTGATGGGGGCGGGGCGGGGGGGGGGGGCAACAGGGAAAGCAGTGAGTGTCACAGGCATGGGGAGCGCAGATCCGGTCCCTGCCTATGCCCACCAGCTTGCCAATGCTTCTACCTCTGCTGTGGCTTTTCCTGGAAACAACTCAAGTCAAACTAGGCCACCTCATAGATGCTGTTACCTGAATGCGGTCGGGGACACCAGTGCTGTCCATACGACTGGAGACATTCACGGTGTTGCCCCAAATGTCATACTGCGGCTTCCGGGCTCCAATCACCCCAGCTACCACTGGCCCAATGTTCAGCCCTACAAAAGGGAAAAGTAAATAAGTCAACAGAGAGCAGTCAACCCATTTACCTTAAGGCCACTTACCCGTAGGGTTGCCAGGTCCAGGTTGGAAAATTCCTGGGAACTTGGGGGCGGAGCCTGGGGAGGGTGGAGTTTGAGGAAGGGAGGGGCTTCAGTGGGGTGTAATGCTACAGAGTTGCCTCTTCAGAGCAGCCATTTTCTCCAGGGGAATTGGTTGCTATTACCTGGGGATCAGTTGTAATTCTGGGAGATGGCCAGCTACTACCTGGAGGCTGGCAACCCTACTTACCCGTCTCCGTAACACTGACATAATCCATGCACACACACAAACACACACACTCATTTCTCCCTGCTCCTCTCACCGATTTTCATTTGGAAGTTATTGAAAGAGTGTTCATTGATATATTTCATCTGTTCCATGAGTCGCATGGCGTAGTCTGCCAGTGCTGTGATATGGGAGCGTCCCTCGCGGTCATAGGTGCTGTCGTTCAGCCCGGAAGCTGCCATATAGGTACTGCCTATCGTCTTGATCTTCTCCAGTTGCCTGAACTTGTCCTCGCTAATAATCTACAGACAGTAAGGAATAATCAGTTTTGATTAATGCCAGGATGGTCCCCTTTGCTAAAGACTGCACCACTGGTTTTAATGTCCTGCTGCTGGAAATTTGCCCCTGTGCTCAAATCATGCTGCATGGGGACATCATAACTTCACATTTATTTATTGCTGGCCCTTTGTTATGTGGCTGGGCTTAGTGAGGCCTAATGGCACTGGGGAAGCCTGCACTAAAGTGACTGCAAGGTCTACATTTCCCAGGTTCTCTTTGGCCCCTGTGATTGGGTAAGAGGGGATTCTTAGGGAAAATTGCACCAATAGGAAAGTAGGGGATGGTGCCTGAGAGAAGGGATAAAAGGCCTCACCACAGGGGGAGGGTGTTCACTCCAAGGGAGCAGAGCTGAGGAGAGGTTGCTGCAGACGGAGGGATCTCTCGTCCAGAAAGGATGAGACAGTTGGAAGCCAGGTGCCAGGAGACAGTTAAGAACAGTCCAGTTAGGCATGTTCGGGTGTGTTGGTTTATTCACCAACCTTTACTATTCTCTTTATTTTACAAAGTTTTGAATACCAGTTGTTAATAAACCTTTTAAATAAAGTTCTTTATTATCCTGCCTTGGTCCTCACACCTCATTCGGTCACATAATAAATCAAACCTACTGGCAAAGAGTAAACAGAAGGGGTCGGTTGGATTCTCTGGACTCTTCTGAGGAAACCTGTACCAGGGTGGTGGCAGCCTATAAAGAGCTTCCCTGGGCTCCAGCTAGCTGTGACACCCTTCAACATTCAACCTGCTCGGTCCAGAACTGTATCTTTGGGAGAAGCCTGCTGTGTTATCTTTAGAGCAGTGGGGCTGCTCTTCAAATCTTTCTTGAAAAATCTGGTTCTGAAATTCTAAAGCAGAAACCTGTCAGCCTCTGTGTGGCTGCCTAGAAATACCACCTCTGCCTTCAGTCTCTACAGCAGTTTTGCATGTATTTTAAAGAAAAGGCTGTAAAACAGGTAAGTCATTCCAGAGAGATATCTGATGAAGTGAGCCCAGACTCGTGAACGCTTATGCTGCAATAAATTTTGTTAGTCTTTAGTATTGCTGGACTCCTGTTTAATTTGGATAAAATAGATATATGTTCATAGAGTTCTTCTAATAATTAGAAAAAAACCCTGAAGCACGACAGGCTGAGTCACATGTTGTTAGAGGCAGGGCTTTTTTTCTGGGAAAAGAGGTGGTGGAACTCAGTGGGTTGCCCTCGGCGAAAATGGTCACATGGCTGGTGGCCCCGCCCCCTGATCTCCAGACAGAGGGGAGTTGAGATTGCCCTCCACGCCGCTGAGCAGCGCGGAGGACAATCTGAACTCCCCTCTGTCTGGAGATCAGGGGGCGGGGCCACCAGCCATGTGACCATTTTCAAGAGGTTCCGTAACTCCGTTCCCCCGCGTTCCCCCTGAAAAAAAGCCCTGGTTAGAGGATTCACTGTTTGCTCCTCTTGTTATATCTTTGGCTCAAATAAAAGTCTGGAGCCATATGGTATAGCTGTACTAGAGCAGATAAGCTGACCTGGCCTGCTGATGCGGGGAGGGCAGAATATAAATCAAATTAAATAAATAAATAAATAAATAAAATAAAGATAAGCCCCTTGGTCTTACAGACTTCTTAGGAACCATGTCTGGGCATCTCAAGAGAAAGAACAGCATATGTCTAGCAACAGATTTTCTTTTTCTTCCCAACTGTAGGAAAGTTTTATAAAGAACTCCAGATACCAGATGGCACGAGCGTGTGTAGTAATGCAATAGGTAGTGTATATTTTTTAAAAGTTTATTAGTATTGCTGCTATTAAAATGGGTCTAGGCACCCACAATATCCATCTTCCATTACCCAATTCACCAAAAGGCCTTCACCACCAACTTATTTGACTCTGGTGGCAGACTGGATCTGAAATCTGAACTGATAGATCCTAGATCACACTCTGTGGTATTGCTGTTGAGCCATGTGGTTCTGAAGGAAGGCGTTTTTATAAAGGGAATAGTGTAGTAGTTTTTTTTATTTTTTAGGCAGTTCTTGTGTGACTTCTTGTATGTATTGTACTGTTTGAATACATTTTTCTAATTTTGTAATCCAGTTGTATTGCATTATTTATTGGATGCTTTATTGCCTTGCTTTTTAATTTTGCAATCTGCCTTGAGTGTCTGCAAGGAAGGTGGTCTATAAATGAAGTAAATATAATTAAAAACTCACTAGGTGGATCTTAGGTTTGTCAAACTCTTATACTATACTACCTCATAGGTTTGTTGAGCACTTAAAACACAAGGGAGACACTGAACTCCTTGAAGAAAAAGCAGGAGATGGCAGCCAGCCAGATGTCCCAGCCTTCCACCCAAAGGTCACAAGGGGGTCAAAACAAACCAGCCTTTACGAATTCTCTGTTCCAAGGGTAGGATTCACAGGGAAGTGAAAAGGGCCCTGGAGAAAACTAAGCCGCGCGGCTCATGCAGTAATACCAGCCAGCATTCCATGGAAGCCAGTTTGGTGTAGTGGTTAAGAGTGCAGGATACTAATCTGGAGAACTGGGTTTGATTCCCCACTCCTCCACTTGAAGCCAGCTGGGTGACCTTGGGTCAGTCACAGCTCTCTCAGAGCTTTCTCAGCCCCACCCACCTCGCAGGGTGATTATTGTTGTGGGGATAACAACAACATACTTTGTAAACCACTCTGAGTGGGCGTTAAGTTGTCCTGAAGGGCGGTATATAAATTGAATATTATTGTTATTGTTGAGGCCACTCAGTTCAGTGGCTCCAGCAGTGGACAGCAGTTCCCACAGTGCTTTCTCCAGCACACTGGAGGCAGTATGGAGGAGGCAACTGGTGAGCTAGCTAGTGTGGAATCTGTATCACTACTTCACTCCGTTTTTGTGGACAATCCAAATGTCAATGCACAAGCCAGTGCATCCCATCAGTTACCGTAGTGTCCTTCCATCTTTCACCAGAACTAATTTGTAGCATTTTTTAAAAGGATGCAAAATTGTAACTGCAATATCAACCAGTCTAGTCTAGACGGACAACTAAGCACTATTGAAGTTTCTTGGGACTAGAGACGGGCACAAAACGAACCACAGAACAAAATTCCATACAGAATGGCTGGTTTCCGTGGGAACACGTGTTTACGGAACAAACACATTTTTCTAGCCATTCCGTGGCCGGGTTCGGATTTTCACAGACCCCGCACCAGTTTCAGCCCACAGGCTGAACCTAGCACGGGATCCGTGAAACGGACAGCCCCTGCGCAGGAGAAAGAAGCTGTCATTTCAGACCCCCTGCTGGTTCCAGTGTGGGGTCTGTGAAATGACAGCTTCTCTCTTCTGCTGCCAGGTGCAGGGCGATTGAAATGCCATGGAACAATGAACCATGAACTGGGAAAAGGTCGGAAGTTTGTGGTTCGATGTTCCGTGGAATGCTACGAACCATGAATCACGTTCGGGTTTTTTTTTAATTCCGTGCCAATCCCTACTTGGGACTATTGTCTTTTTTTAACCCTTTGTTTTACTTATTTGCTTAATTAGTTATTTCCTGTTCATTCACGATGCCTGCAACATTCCTGAATTCACCAGTTTCCGTGTATCAGTGGCAGGGAGGAAAAGACTCTGTCTGCTGCTTCTGTCTGTGCAACAAAGTGACTGTTCATTCCCCCCTTTATACGTTATGATCACAATCACTATCACTCCAGTCTTGTTCCATCTACACTAGCTTCCAATTTCCTTTCGGGCTCAATTCAAGGTGCTGCTGTTAACCGCCCTATATGGCTTGAGACCAGCATGTCTTAAAGACCAACCTAACCACTCCAGTTTCCTTCAGAGGCCTTACTTTGGGTGCCCTTGCCATCTGAAGAGACACAGGCGGCAACCCACGAAAGTGCATTCTCAGCCGGGCACCATAAACTCCCTCCATGGAAGATTTATGTCTCCCTCTATCCTGGTCTTCTGCCAGCAGGCAGGGCTTTTTTTCTGGGAAAAGAGGTGGTGGAACTCAGTGGGTTGCCCTCAGAGAAATTGGTCACATGGCTGGTGGCCCCGGCCCCTGATCTCCAGACAGAGGGGAGTTGAGATTGCCCTCCGCGCCATGCGGCGCGGAGGGCAATCTAAACTCCCCTCTGTCTGGAGATCAGGGGGCGGGGCCACCAGCCATGTGACCATTTTCAAGCGGTTCCGGAACTCTGTTCCCCCGCGTTCCTGCTGAAAAAAAAGCCCTGCCAGCAGGCAAAGACTTTTGTTTCGCTTGGTGGTCCCTCACTAACTCAGATTAAGTCCTCCCTGTTTATGTATTCATCTGTTTAATGTAATTGTTTTATTTATTTGTTTGTTTTAAATATTTTAAAAATACTTTTATATGTTTAAAATATTTTATATGTTTAAAATATTTGTAGATATTTATCTGTATTTTAACATGGATTTGATTGTTCGGTGATGTGGAGACCCTAAGTTGGGAGGAAAGGTGGCATACAAATGTTTGATATAAAAATATACACAAATAAATAATATGTTTAAGAATCTGTTCTAGGGAGAAGTGGAGCTTGGCTGAATGAGACTTACTTCCAAGCAAACACACTGTCCAGTGGGGACAGGCATTTCCATTTAAAAAAAAAAACTGGGGAATACAGCACTTTATTAAGTGCCGGTAGAAACAATTTTAATGACACCTGGGAAAACAAGGAATGACTTTGCAGTGAAAATGTGAACACTCTTAGAAAAGTAAAACAAAGTTGTCTAACAAATGATGTATTGGACACAGCTTTTCTAACATGGTTTCTGTCGAGTGCATTTTTTACTGAACCCTTTTCTAACCATCTTAGATCCCATCAACAACAACAACATTTGATACACTGAGAAAGTAGAGTCTAGATCCACCCAAAAAAATCTGTTCACAGACTGTGGGTGGTGGCAACACAAGGGACATTTTGGGGAAAACCACCACATGCTACAAAGCCCTTTCGAGGGCTTTTTTCTGGGAAAAGAGGTGGTGGAACTTAGTGGGTTGCCCTCAGAGAAAATGGTCACATGGCTGGTGGCCCCGCCCCTTGATCTCCAGACAGAGGGGAGTTGAGATTGCTCTCCGCGCCGCTGAGTGGCGCGGAGGGCAATCTCAACTCCCCTCGTCTGGAGATCAGGGGGCGGGGCCACCAGCCATGTGACTATTTTCAAGAGGTTCCGGAACTCCATTCCACCACATTCCTGCTGAAAAAAAGCCCTGGCCCTTTTCAACATGATCTAAAAACCCCATCTCATAGCCCCTTACTAGCCTCTGGTGCCTCCCCTTTCCAACCATATAGAAAAGGCACACATGTTACCTCATCGAAGTCGGCAATGATCTCATTGAGCAACCGCAGACATTCAACGCCCTCATTGTTGGCTTCCAGCTCAACGTAGAACTCTGAGAAGTTGCTGATGGAGGCGAACATGACAGCGACACACTCACATGACTGGTGATAGAGCTCATCATTGAGGCGCTCGCGGGCCAGAAAGTGAGCGGCCACGTCCTTCGGCAAGATGTTGTGCAGCAGCCGGCGGTTATAGGCCTGCAGTTCTTCCATCTCTTCTTTCTCACCTGTAGCCTGGAAGTAGATGGGGAAGAAATAAGGAGGACGTCCATTATACAGACCTTGTAAGTTTGTAATCCCTTTCAAGTGTTCACTTTCTATGTACTGTGGAACAAACAAATTCTGCTCAGAGTAATGCTGAATTCTGCAACCAGATTAACTTATAAGGTCAGCAACTCTGTATATTTCTCATTAATGTATTTTTTCCGTTTGTGATAATGAAGAGAAGCAAAGTCAAATCTTTGGCCACTGAAAATCCTGTTCAGTCCTTCCTTTGGCTTTAGATTTCACTATGCAATGCCTTGTACTTTTAAGTTGATAAAGGCTAGAAATGTTCTTCTTAAAAAACATGAGCTTTAAACTCAGTACATGAATAAAAAAAGGAGTTCTAAAGAAAAAAATTGCTTTGCTTTTGAGAGGCTGCACACAGTAACCACGCTCTTAGAAGAGGCATCTCTTAAGATAGCATGTGCTTCTGTGGAAAAACAAAAACTTTTAAAAACCCGTTGCCTGATTAAACTGGGAGCACTTTTTAAATCAAAGCTAACCCAGTCTATCACCCCAACCTGGCATCCTTACTTATTTACTATACTCTAACAACCTGTGTTTTTATACTAATTTTGTAGCACTGTGCAGTACAGAACTGTGCCACGTGTATAGCAAAGTGTACGTAGAGTTCTACTACATTGCAATGATCAAGTTTGGGGCTTTTTTTGGGGGGGGGGAGAATTGTGTTTCCACTTCCTTTTGCTTAGACCTGAAACCAGCATCCTAAAGAGCCACTAGGAAAACCAGAGCACTCGATCCATCTAGTTCCATGCCTGAAACAGTATGCACAGAAAGTAGTACTGGTGTCTCAGCAAAACCACTCCTCCTGACCTCCCTCTGATTTGTAACAAACAGAAACACAACGGACCCTCATTAGTTTGGCAAGCTTGGAAAATCAGAGAAGATGTAGGGATGGATCCATTGTAGTGCTTCAGCAGATACAGGATTTCTGTCAGCAAAGTGCAACTTTCTCTCCTCCCCCTTCCCCTGCTGAAGCTGAAAGTGCCTCCCAAAATGTGCAGGGAGAAAAAAGGCAAGTTCCACAAATGGAAAACCTCCTATTTGCCAAAAGGCTCCAGGGGATCCAGGCCATACCTCATGTTGTGCAAAAGGCAAGCTTTAACTTCTCCTAAGATTCACCGACAACACCACCATATTCCAAACAGCACCCTTTGGGCAGAATATCTATTTTCCTTCCTACCTGCTGCTTCCAGAGGAAATCGAGACGGGCAGTCGACTCCACCTGCTGGGCGTGCAGGTAGAGCGCCAAGGCAAAGAGCAGCAGGATGACAGGGGTCATGTACTGCAGGGCCATCTTCTCTCCTGTTTGGCTGTGGAAAGAGGAGGAGATGAGTAAAGAGGTGGTATTGCACTTTTGCTCTCACACTCACACAGAGGCTGTATCCACAGGGCGGCTTTGCTCCACCTTGGCTTCCAAACTGTAGTTGAGTTTTTGGGACATCCAGAAGACAAAGTTCTCCGCTTTCCATGTTTCCCCCTGCTTTCCCCAAACTACGATCTCTCCCAAAGTCAAAGGGGTTAAGCACACTGGGCAGACAAGAAAGTCCACATTTCTGAACCTCAAGCCCACACCAGTGTCATTTTACTGCTGTCGTCCTCTCACATTCCCCACTCTCTTCCCACTTCCTGAATCCCTGGAAGGCTGTGGCTGGTTGGGGGGAAAGGTAGCTGCTGTAGGACTACAGAGTTATGCTCTGGCAACACGACGGCGACACGGTTTTAAAAAGCCCTCCAGTGTCGGGAGGGGGGAATGGTAGCACAAAGGGAGGACGGAGGAAAGTATGGAGAATAGCACCCTGTGGCTGAAAATGCCTCTGCATGCACTGAGGTGATGAATGCACAATGGGGAATTCTCACTGTGCGGATGGTGCCACAACTTGCCCTCAAACTTTGCTCCTCTAACTCGACTGGCTTTGAGCTGCCTGAAGCCCTCCTGTTCTCATAAAGAATGTGGCCCGTTCTCTTTCGTTGCCCCTTATGCCTGGAATGAACACCCCCCCCCAAAGCACCTACATGAGGGGGCCTTCTCTCTCTCTTTTTTCTAGCCCTTCCATAAAAACCCATCTCTTCCATGAAGTTTTTGGCCTAGCTTTTTAGCTTTCAGCACATGCACAAATTTGTTCTTTATTATCACTGACTCTCCTTCACAAAGCTGTCTCCACCCCCACCCTTGCCTCCATAATCGTAATTTAGACTATAAGCTCCTGAGGGCAGGTACCCAACTTGTGCTCATGTTACCCTGTACTATGTGCTCTGATGATGCCAAGCCAGTAATAATTCACAGTGACAGAGCTGGAGAGAGCCACAGCCTGCCAGCCAAGTATCCAGAAGACTTCTCACTTCCTCCTCCTTTCAAACCCAAAACAAACAAAGGAATGTGAAACTCTCCCATCTTTCTAGCCTACTGTAATGCCAAGAGACACTCTCTTTAAAAAATATGCCCTTTATACTTGTAAGCGATAAAGGGAGGGGGGGGAGGCACCACACAGAAATGTAGAGACCACTATAAACTTGAGCGTTTCCCCAGAACAGTTGGCAGGAGTGGTGGTTCAGTAGTGGAGCATCTACTTAGTCCCACAGGTCCCACAGTTCAGGTCCCCACATCTCCACTTTAAAGGATGAGGTGGTATGAAAGACCTCACTCTTGCTAGACTCGAGGCAGCCACCATCGGCAGAATACATCTCCCCCCGTTCAGCCCATACCTGTTACCTACTTACCAGCCTTGGCCACTCTGGGTCTCATTGACAGCTATTGGCCTGTAAGGGGAACAAGAAGAGCTTTTGTAGAAGAGGACCCAAACAACTTGACATCTCTTAGGGTTCAAATTTGAAGGACTGGGGTCGAGTTGGGAAATGGACTGGGAGACAGGGAAGACTCAAGTTGGGGAGAAGGAACCGTAGCAAGGGGAAGCCGCTGAATCTTCTTGCTGTTTGGGTCAAATAGCGTTCTGAAGAGAAGGCCTGATGTTCAACAGGGGCTCCTTCTGCCCATTCATTTCCTCCACCGTCTCCCACTTAGCTCTCAAATTCAAATGATTACCTAATAATTTCATTTCTACCTGCACAATCTGTGCAAACCCAGCCCTTCTTCTCCAGTCCTCTTGTATGTGCTTTGCTTATCTCCTGCTTTGCCTCATTGTGTTGGACCTGCCCTTTTTGCACCTCCATTTTCTCCTTACTGTTATCCAAACCTCAGGTGCCCAAATCGTTCACCTTTCTCATTTATTGGTCAGATCATGTAATTACCTCCACTCAGATCTCTAGATTGGCTTCCCATCCTACGTCCAACACATACTCTTCGTCCTTACTTTCAAAGCTCTCTACTGCTTTGTCCTCCATCAACTCATATTCTCATCTATCCTGACCTCAGATCTTTGCTCCTCCAGTGTTACCATTCAGGAAAGTAGGGTAGTGACTGGACAAGGTTCCAGGAGGTCCAGACTGAAATCCCCGTTCTGCCATGACACTTGCTGGGTGACCTTGGGCCAGCCTCACACTGTCAGCCTATCCTATCTCAAGCGTTTGTTGTGAAGGTAAATTGGGAAAGGGGGAGTCCAAGTATGCCACTCAAAGCTATTTGGAGGAAGGGTGGGAGAAAAGGGTGCAAAACAAAAGTAGACGAACTGACTAGACCACATGTTGCTGTTCTCTGTGGGGTTTTTTTAAAGTACTTGTAGCATGGAGGCTGCCATGAGGAGAGGAAGGTCTGTGTGTTGGAGAAAAGATAGCCCTTTCCCTTACAGTGGCTTTTCTGTTTAAAAACTGTTGTGCAAAGCTGTGTTCTTCACACAGGGGAGGAAGCAAGAGATGTACGTACCTAGAAGAGCGAAAGCAAACTGACAAGAGTAATTTTTAGCAGAAAAAATGTCAGAGGAGAAAAGCTCTTCCCCTCTAACACTGGACTATGACTAGAAGGTATGCAGATGTACAATGTATGTACAGGCAACTGACCATCATAGGACGTTTGTCCCCTCAGGCACCTTGAGGCCTCATACTTTGTTAAATAATTCTGCCCTCTTTTTTCTCCATACCCCTCTTCAAAACGCATAAAACCTTCAGCTCAAGCCCACAACTATCAGTCCCAATCAAAACATACCTACCTCTTCTCAGAACTGCTTTTGCACACACGGATCCCTTGTTCCCTTAGCTGTTTCTACTTCTCCCCGCTATTATATCCCTGTTTAAATTTAGATCGCAAAATCCCTGTGGCAAGGACGAGGCTTTGGTTCACATTACTCTGTGAAGTTCTACACGAAAACAATAATAGTAAATTTTTATGGCTGTTTTTATAGGAGTCAGTCTCTTCTCTCTTGATTTCTTGTGGTTCTGACTCCCTGTTTGGGGGAAGTAAAATACGAAGAGGAAGGAAGGCCAGGATTGAGATTAGAGGACCCTCCGTCTCTGAATCACTCAGAGTTGAACTAGACGAGGTGAATTACGTGAGGACGTTGGGGCAGAGAGCCAAAGGTCGGGATTCTTCCTCCCCAGTCAGGAAGGGGACTCTTACAAGGCATTGGCGGCCACCAGCAAGTCGTAGTTCTCGAACAGCATCCCCTGAGGGCCTTCAGCCAGGGCCAGGTACACAGCCTCCATCCCCACCAGCAGCGCCAGCTTCCCCAGGCTGCTGATGTGCAGAAAGACGGAGCTCGCCAGCAGACTCAGCAGCACCGAGTAAGTGAAATACTGTTGGGCAAAAGGGGGAAAGAGACGTCATCTTCTGACAAGAGCCAAAGCGGACCCTCATTCTTCGCCCCTCTTTGTTTCTTCACGGCAGGTGCAATTAACTGGTGGAAGTCACTGCCACAAGATAGGGGTTAACACGGCTTTAAACAGGGCATTAGATAAATTCACACACAGCAGGTTAACCACTATTGGCCCACTCAGCTCAATTAATCCTCCATGTTCAGAGGGAGTATACCTCCAAATGCCCTGTCTCTGCAGGTTAAACAAGGAAAGGCTGATACCTTCGTTCCTTGCTTGTGAGAGTCGCTAAAATAAGATGGTGAACTAGGTGGACCCTTGATGTGACCAGGCAGGGCTTTTCTTACAAAATGTTCTCTTCCTATCTTCACAGACACCTTCCCACCCATTTTCCAAACCAGTTCATCCTCCAAGGCCCAGAAAAACTCATCCCAGCCCAGCCATCAAGGCACCACATTTCTGGGGGCAAGAGAAGAAAGGAGCAAACACAAGTTTCCTAGAGATAAAGTGCTCAGTAGAGCCACAGCAGGACATCCCTGTGCCCAGCCCACAAATCTTCCCAGCTTTACCCTCACACCATGGCTAGTTTCCCATTTCCCCAAACTGAATTTCTCTGAACCGTATTTACCTCAGGAAAGCTGCAACTAGAGGCACCGATTCCCTGGCACGGCAGATTGTCTGATGCCAACGTGTAGTTCAGTGCACGAAGAAGGCAGGGACCCACAGCCGGTGGAGTAACGTTGAGAAAATCAGCAACGCAGTTTTGGAGCCGGACCCGGCTGCAACCAAACTGGGTTGAGAGGAGGAAAAATGGCCAACTACGTAGGGCAGAAATATATTTGTGTGCTTATTGAAAATTCAATGTTTTTCATATTAAATCTGATTTCAAATCAATCAGATCTGAGAGATATTAGGAGAGTTAATCCTTGGCCGTTTCCAGACGGCTTACCTGGCTCCGGAACGTTGCGCCATCTTGCGGGGAAAATGCGAACTATCGCGTTTTCCCCGCAAGATGGCGCAACGTTCCGGAGCCAGGTAAGCCGTCTGGAAACGGCCCTTGTCACATGTACTGGTTATTAACTATAGATTTTATTTTAATACTTTAAATGTTAGTATCTTGCTTAATTTAAAAAAAAATTAAGAGTTTTATTTCAATAAAGAATAAACATTAAACTCTAAAAGAGGTTTCTGCACGCCTTAATGGAAAACCCCTACAAATTATTTGAATTAAGTAACAGGTTCTTTAAAGAAGGATCCTTGTTCTTAGGTCTCATTATCTAAAGCCTTCAGAGCTGTTTAGAGTTGGGATATAAATCTCTGAACTGGATGATTTGGAAGCTTTAATGAGGCACAGATAATCCATTGCAGATGGACCAGACGTTGTTCTGATTAAGTCTGAAAAGTGCACAGAGCTCACTTCAGGCTGGAGGTGTGCTGTGGTTTTTTAAGAGATCTAAAAAATGATTTGGAAGAAGCATCACTTTCTGTACGTACACAGTCCTTTGATTTGTCCCACTGAGAGAAGGAAGACACAGATGCTGCAGGCTTTTGAAACAATACTAAAACCTGATGAATGTTTGCAGAAGGGTAGCGTTCTGTTAGTCTCTAACAGCAAAACTAAACAAGAGTCCAGTGATACTTTAGAGACTTAACAAAATTCATTCCAGCATAAACTTCATGAGTCGGATGTTTCTTCATCATGAAATAAGTCCTGGCACTCAAAAGCTTATATTGGAATAGATTTTCTTAGTCTCTAAGATGACACTGGATTCGTGTTTTTAATACAAGCCCTGTTTATCAGAGGCAAAATTCAAATGAGTGTACATAATACAAGTAGTGGTCCTACTTTCAAACCATCGCCTCTCTCCTGCCTTAGAGTAGCAGGGGTTCTAGCTGTTTTGTTTCTGTATCCTTGCTGCTCTAAGTCTGAGAAGTCTGGATGGCTCCAGAGTAATGGAGCAGTGGTGAATTTTCTTTTTCACCTAAATCTTCACGAGATTTCCTTTGCCAAAACCCTAATATCTTCTCTGAGTGCCATCTTTTATATTAATTGGCATGTGCTATATATTAAGAACTGTCTTTCACACGTGACAACAATATAAACGTACGATTGGTTTTATATTTAGCTGATTCTTGAAATTTTCAATCATGTGACATTCTACCGAGCCAAAAGTATGGTATAGGTGCAAGATAAGCTTCATAAATCTCTAGAAACTGACACAAATGTTAAGTGAGCAGATCATGACTGGTCCATTCTAGCAAATAAAGAGTAATTTATCTAGTCCTGTCCATTACACTTAATTGGTTGTCAAAGATAAAAGGAAAATGTGTGTGGTTATACAACCTGTTGACAAACTACATTCAAGTTCATACACAGTTCACTAGAATACATGTGTATAGCTAGAGTATATTGTGATCTAATCGATATTCCTGTTACAATCCCTCCCACTGGAGGCCTGACTGCAGTATCTTTTGTATAGACCCACCCAGGGCTTTTTTTCCGGGAAAAGAGGTGGTGGAACTCAGTGGGTTTTCCTAGGAGAAAATGGTCACATGGCCGGTGGCCCCGCCCCCTGATCTCCAGACAGAGGGGAGTTTAGATTGCCCTCCGCGCCGCCGAGCGGCGCGGAGGGCAATCTCAACTCCCCTCTGTCTGGAGATCAGGGGGCGGGGCCACCAGCCATGTGACCATTTTCAAGAGGTTCCGGAACTCCGTTCCCCCGTGTTCCAGCTGAAAAAAAGCCCTGGACCCGCCCCATGTTTCATTACACCACCCTAACCCCACATACCATGTTGATGAAGGCAGAGACAAAGACCAGCAGAATGGCAGCAACACCAGTGATCGTGCTGTTCATTCGCGACTGGATGATCTTGCGGGACAACTGCTGCAAAGTGGCTGGAAAGGGCTGTACGGAGTGGAGACAGATGCGTGAGATGGAAGGCCCCTGAAATTACTATGCTCCTCACCCGCCCAGTTAGCAACCTGGAACCGGTTTGTTTCACAGCAATGAAACAAGAGCAAGTGTCCCACCAAGTGTCCCACTCCCAAGAAGTTTTCGACACAAAAATCCGTCTGAAACAGAGTGGTACATTCTAAGAACTCAACATTCCATCCCCTCATTCTACGACGTGTGCATTTTTACTCAGATACACTTCTTGGTTGGATTAGCTCATTCGTCTGAGCAAATAAGGGGATTCTGCTGTTGGCTACAGACTTGCCTTGCCTCTCCTCATCTTGCCTGCCTCTCCCAGCTTGACAGAAGCTACACTTGACACCACAGTACCAATACACTCATTCAGTGTAGAGAATCCAAGCCCTGAAGAAGCAGGGAAGAAACCATGACAAAACTGTATGTTCCATGGGAAATCTATCAGAATTATACACACTCTAAGGTGAAAGAATGTGCCCAGGTAGGAGCCAAGGGCTGGTGGAAGCAGGGTTGGGGGATTCTGTAGGGTAAGTCAAGCATCACTCATACAAAGGGGTCCCAATGAACCAAGTCACTCACGCCAAGGCAGGAGTAGATGGCGCAGACAAAAAGGATGGTAGCCAGGGTGACGAAGATGCTGATGTAGGCGCCAAGCATCAGAGGGGAGCTGTGGGGAGAGGGGGCAGGATCAGTCTCACCAACCAAAGACACTGCCACATTTTACTACCTGTGTTTTTTCCCCCCAACATGTTGATATTGTGTTTTAGGTGACTACAGAGTGTCCATTTTTTCTGATCTTTCTGTTCCGAATACAATAAGAGATAACAGGGCTTTTTTTCTGAGAAGAGGTGGTGGAACTCAGTGGGTTGCCCTTGGAGAAAATGGTCACATGGCCGGTGGCCCCGCCCCCTGATCTCCAGACAGAGGGGAGTTGAGATTGCCCTCCGCGCCGCTAAGCGGCGCAGAGTGCAATCTCAACTCCCCTCTGTCTGGAGATCAGGGGGCGGGGCCACCGGCCATGTGACCATTTTCAAGAGGTTCCGGAACTCCACTCCCCCGCATTCCCCCTGAAAAAAAGCCCTGAGAGATACTGAGTTTAAAGAGCCCCGTTACATAATGCTTGGTCTGTGTTTCCCCACCTGTTGCATTCTCCTATTATCAGAGCCAGTTCAGGTGTTTTTAAGGAACCAATTCAAAGCAGAACACTCTGCCAGAACAGACTACCTCACGAAGCCTCGTACTCCAACCGTCTTCCCCCTATGCCCCTTTTTCAGTCTCACAAAGTGATCCATTTAATTAGTTGAGTGCAATCAGCCCTACCAACAGCCACAGCTCACTGCATTTGCACTCCCATCCTGTACTGGGTAGGGCAGTACAGACGGCATCATTACAGACATATAGATGGGTAGCATACATATTAATTCATGCACGGAAACCTTTTTAATCTGCCTTTCCTCGTGGTATATGTCTCTAGCTTGCTATTTAATTGGAATTGTCCCTGGAGCAGTTGTGGGAGTAAAGTATTTTCTTACAATCAAGCCAGAGTGACCAAAAGGTGCTGTTTCTATTCTGAGTGCTCATTTATGACCCTTGCTGATTCAGGAAAAGCTGCACTTATCTACACAATTATCTTGAGGTTTTCCCCTCTGCTTCCTCTGGAGTGCCAGGGGCTGGCTTCCTTCCTTAGAGATTGGTGGCACAGAGATGCTGGTAGCAAACATGGTATGCCCAGTGGAGGTTAGTCTGAGAACACAAGTGCAGAGGGGCCAACAGGCTTGGATCCTGTATCTTCCTTCCACTTGTGCTCCTCCGTTCATGGCAGAGACGGTCCTGCTTTGTCGAGCATGTTCAGTTGGTGCTTTTCGGCTCACTGAAAGACATTCTTGTGCAAAAAGAAGCGCCTGGGAAAGCATGCTCCACAACAGAGGAAGAGGAGCATGGGCAGAAACAGGATCCAAACCATAATCTGTCGTACGCAACCTATAGTTACGAAGTATAAGGGATTAACTCCGCTCGAGAGGTGTAATGGGACACCTGCAACTAAGGTTGCCGAAAGGCCTGAGGATAAATACCCTGTCCCTTTACGAAAAGGCTTAATGGGATGTTATTTACCTCCACACCATGAAAAGCTTCAGCTGCCCATTTCTGCACATTAAGCCTCTATTAAAGGGACAGGACACTTGTTTCCCAGCCTTCTGGCAACCTACTTAAAAACACACATATATGTACGGCTCATGTCATTACAAGGTGCACCACTGTGAATAGGCACATGGAGTCTGCAGAAAGAGCATACAGTAAACATACTCCTACACATGTGTAACTCACTGAGGGAAGATGACAATCTGGATACAACAAATGAAGCAGAAGACAAGCATGGTGCAAGCCATGTAGCCCCCAAATCGAGTGTCCACCTTCTTGGAATACTGCAGGGTTGAAGGAGAGGAAAAAGGAATAGCGGTCATCACTGAAATGGAACAGCTTCATGATGCCTGATTTGGAATTTAGAGACTCTACTAGCGAAAGCAAAGTACCTTTCTCTCCAATTCAGGTTTCTGGAAAGTGAGCAGGAAGCGTTTGACGTGATCCTTGCGCAGCTGGTCAATGCTTCGGGCATCAATGGCACGGCCCAGAAACTCATCTACCTCGTCTTCAGGGTTCAAGGCTTCCTGGGTGCTTCGGCTGCAGGAGAGGAAGGTCCAGGTGGATGACAAGGAAGAGGCATCGCACAGCAGTAAGACAGGCCTTTCCGATGCAGACCCTGCCGTCTCACTTATTTCTCACACTGCCACAGCAGAGTAAAGGGGACTCTTCATAGACACAGCCTCTCTCTGGGACCCCAATACAAAGATAACATGAAGACACTTACTTGTCTTTACTAGAGTCATCAATTCCCTGAGGCAGAAGAAAAGAGAAAGATACATAAAAAACTTAACTTGCTTTGAAGTTCTCAAAGAAGTTGAGCAACTGCATAATACAACAATATTCCAAAACTACATGTTTTATATTTCTATGTGCATGCACACGCATTTAGCACAGAGGTGTCCAAAATGTGGAGACTGCCAACAGCTGCAAGGCTGTCTAGTAAGGGAAGGTCTAAATTATACAATTATACTAATGAAAGATGGCTATCACAATTAGGTCATTGTCCACATTAATCTGTCTTTATCACTGGACACTGAGTCAAGGTGCTTGAGACTGTCAATATTCCAGTATGAATGTCAGCAGTCTCAGTATTTTATACACTGGCCCACATCTAATCATCCATGCATGGAAGGCACATAAAGTTTCCCCACATTCCCTTATATTCCTTCAGCCCCTTCTGATCCCCGTCAAGGTCGTTCTTGGGGTTGCAGGATCCATGAAGAACAGTTATGTGGGCTGGTATGGTAGAATGAGGAAAGACAAGAGAATGAAACTGATTCCTGTCTTCAGTGGAACTGAACTTATGGAAGAGGAATGAGCAAACCACCTTGCCTTCCCATATTGAACCCATGTTGCTTTTCCTCCGCAAGCGTCTAAAAACCCTGACAGTGATACTTCCAGGGGGGCGGAAGGAGCACCAAGGAAGCTGGGGAAAAAAACCTCTCAGCAGGCCTTTTTTTCTGGGAAAAGAGGTGGTGGAACTCAGGACCGCACAATGACGTCACTCTGGGTCAGCTGGAACAAGGGGGGAGTTTTTGCCCTTGGTGAAAATGGTCACATGGTCGGTGGCCCCGCCCCCTGATCTCCAGACAGAGGGGAGTCTAGATTGCCCTCCGCGCCAATGGCGCGGAGGGCAATCTAAACTCCCCTCTGTCTGGAGATCAGGGGGCGGGGCCACTGACCATGTGACCATTTTCAAGAGGTGCCGGAACCTTTTTTTTCCTGCTGAAAAAAAGCCCTGCCCCTCAGCATTCCACATGGGAAACAGATAGCAGCCATTCATGGTAACATGCACCCCAGTGGTAACTCATGAAAATTTGGTCAATGGCTTTCTGACAATACCTCCTCTGCTTCTGCTCCTTTCTTCTCGCACGATGGTCTGTGCACTGAGCTCACTCACTCTTTCACTCCCCCCCCCACCCATCACTCCCCCCCACCCAGGAGAATGGCATTCGGCCTCTTAGGCTGGTGTATCCTTTGCTACAAGGAGCAGCAAGGTTCACTCTCTCATCTCACACACACAGCCCCCTTCAAAAGGAGCTTCACGCAGGGAGGTGCAATAAACCTACCTGCCTGGCCTGCTAACTGGTTAATGTTCAACTTATGGGTGTGCCAATGGGGTGGGAGGAAAGCCCAAAGAGAGCCTGACAATGTTTCTGGAGAAAAGAGTAATTACACAGCAAATCTCCCATGTCTGAGCAACCACCGTGTCTCCCCTGTAGCACCCCTACCTTTCAGGCACAGGTGGCTGCTTACTTCATAGTTTTGTTACGTCATTTTAATATATTGCTATTCCTGTGATAGGTTGCGGGGAGATAAAGTGATCCCAAATTGCTGCTGAGGCCTATCCACTGAATACAAGGTCCTGGGTACAAACAGGCTCTTGCATGCATGTGTGCATGCCATCAAATTGCAACTGAGAGCCAAGCTACAAGTGACTTTTTTCACGTGGACAACACTTGATCGTTTTCAC
Organism: Eublepharis macularius; assembly: GCF_028583425.1. Lineage (NCBI taxonomy): Eukaryota > Metazoa > Chordata > Lepidosauria > Squamata > Eublepharidae > Eublepharis > Eublepharis macularius. The sequence goes on along the minus strand of NC_072793.1, from coordinate 12,138,907 downwards.
AAGTTTTCCTGGGAACTGAAGTCCCAGTGTCCTTCCCCTCTCTGTTAGAATCGCTGCCTGAAGAGCCAGAGAAAGCCGGCGGCAGCAGCAGTTTTTGCAAATCGTTCCTCCAGCCGCAAGCCTGCTCTCAATGATCGTTTGGGGGCGGGCAGCTGCTACTTTCTCCCTGGGCGTCCTGCTCCCGGGGAGCTGCTCTGGAGAAAGCCGCCATGTCGGTGAAGCTCCAGCCGCAGTGACAGCGGAAGAATCTGCTGCTGCTCTAACATGCCCTCATTCCAGTTTTTCTCCAAGAGTTCAGGAGCAAGGGAAGGGTGACTTTCGCCAGAGCAGCTCCCTGGGAGCAGGACGCCCAGGGAGAAAGCTGCAGCTGCCCGCCCCCAAACGACCGTAGAGAGCAGGCTTGTGGCTGGAGGAACGATTTGCAAAAGCTGCTGCTGCCGCCGGCTTTCTCTGGCTCTTCAGGCAGCGATTCTAACAGAGAGGGGAAGGACACTGGGACTTCAGTTCCCAGGAAAACTTGCGAAAACTATCAAGTGTTGTCCACGTGAAAAAAGTCACTTGTAGCTTGGCTCTGACTTACAGCGACCCCAGCAAAGGGCTTTCAAGGCGAGAGAAACAGGTGGTTTACTGGCGTCTTCCTCTGCAGAGTCTTCCTTGGTGGTTGCCCATTCAAGGTACTGACTATGCTTAGCTTCCGATATTATTTGTTTATTTAGTACATTTTTATTTCAAACTTTCTCCAAGTAGTTCAGAGGAGGGGGGGCGGAGCGACCAGCTGGGATGGCAGACATGTGAGTGATGCTCTCACAAGGCCCTACTCCCTTCCAGTGCTAAAAGCAACATTTTAAAACGATTGAAAACCTTACCAGACATGGGAAAGAGTTCAACTAGCAAAGGCAAGTCACTTTTGAAAACCCCAGGGTCTCTAAAGCCATTCCTGGTGGCGGGAGAGCAAACAAGCATGTCAGCAGCTCAGGCCTCAGGCGAAGCCAAAATGCCACTATGAAATAAAACTCCTGAAGTGGAAGACACTCCTCTAACTAAAAGAGATCTAAATGATCTGAAGCATGACCTCCAGACTTTTTAAATATTCAGAACAACAGAACTCCTACAACCTATACATATGCAGATCAAAGAACTGACTGAGAACCTTAAGGAGGCAGCTAAGTCTGTAGAGACAGCAACGGAGCAGAGCATGACTGCAAGAAGACATATCGTCTCTGCAAAAGGATACTGCAACTATGCAAGAGAAAATTGCCGCTCTGGACAATAAACGGCGACAGAATAATTTAAAACTTAGAGGCCTTCCTGAAAATATTGAAGAAAATGCTGATCTTGCTTCTTTTTTTGCAAACTGGCTAGCAACCACCTTAAAACTGCAATTGCAAAAGCTCACAGGGCTCATTGCACCAACCTCTGCACGTCCTAACCACCCTAGGGATGACTTGATCCAGTTTATGCACCCAAGGACCAGAGAAAAGATATTAAAAGAAACCCGTCTGAGAGACTCCTTAACATGCAACGGCAAAAAAATTCTAGTTCTGCTGGCTCTCTCTCAGGAAACACCAGAGAAAAGAAAGCTACTGAAAGCAATAACTACGAAGCTTACAAACGCAGGCATCAGATTTCGCTAGAGCCCTTCTTCCAGCATATCAGTTTCCTACAATGTATGGAACCACCCATCAGGCTACAGACTTGGACTCAGGATACCACCTATTCAAAATCCTAAACATCAGGACTTTTTTTCTGGGAAAAGAGGTGGTGGAACTCAGTGGGTTGCCCTCGGAGAAAAGGGTCACATGACTGGTGGCCCCGCCCCGATCTCCAGACAGAGGAGAGTTTAGATTGCCCTCCGTGCCATGCGCGGAGGGCAATCTAAACTCCCCTCTGTCTGGAGATCAGGGGGCGGGGCCACCAGTCCTGTGACCCTTTTCAAGAAGTTCCGGAACTCCGTTCCACCGCGTTCCTGCTGAAAAAAATCCCTGCAAAACATTCAACCATTCCTAGAAGATAAAATGGACTGATGTTCAGCTCCAAGCAAACAAGGAATGTAGAATGCAGATCATCAGTCAAGTTAATCTGAAAAGAAGATAGAAGAACATCTGCTGGTTGTTATTATATCTGACTTAGCTGAATGGCAATGTCCAGTTGTTGAGCTCTATTAAGTTATATAAAAAATGAGGGAGGGGTGGGAAAAAATAATAGATCTATTCCTTGCTCACATTCCCCCTCATAAAAGTTTGAGGCTACAGGTTGGGAAGAAACAGTATAATCCCTGTGCCCTTGGGCTACAGTTTGGGCCCTGTGCTTTTCAGTCCTCTCTAGAGGACTAGTTTGTAAATGTAAGTTAAATTAGGAATTTAACAGTAGGTTAGAATAGGTCTTCTTGTACAGTTAGCTAGTCTCGTTCAGTTAACTGATAGGAATTAGATAAGGAAAAGTAATTACCTCTTAGGTTAGTAGATTAAAGTGTAGATAGTTGAATAGTTAACAGTTTAGTTGTTAGCCATAGTTAGCAATACAGTGATTAGTAGAGCCCACTCCATAAAAGAGAAATAAATTAAGAAGTGCAAAAGCATATAGCATGGCAACACTGTGTAAAGCATTAAACTGGAACTGCAGAGGGCTTAACAATCCAACAAAACGCAAAAGAATCTCAAATGAGCTAAGTCACGCCCTCATTTTGTATTTCTGCAGGAAACGCATTATAGAAATCAAGTTAAGAATGTGTTAAACTCCAACTGGTTTTCTCTTTCTTTTCAGGCCCCCAGTACCTCTAAGGCCAGGAGGGTAGCAGTACTCATTGCTAAAAATACACCTTTCCATAATGCAGAAGTCTTAGCTGACCTGAAAGGACACTACATACTTGTTAGAGATGATTTTGACGGCTCCCCTCTAACTCTAGCATCAATCTATGCACCAAACAACCACCAAACTTTCTAATACCCTAGAAGAACTTACTAAATTTCAGAAAGGGAATGTTTTCATTGGGGGAGACCACTCACACACAAAAAAACAAGCAAAAAAGAAAAAGAGGGGAGACATCAAAGCTAAAAGATATATTAGACTCTTAATTTGGAAGATGTCTGGAGAGCTCTGAATCCTGGTGCTAAGGAATTTACTTATTTTTCAGACGTGAACAAAATCTATACTTGTATAGATTTTCTTTTGGTTTCTAAAGTCTTACTGCCACAAGTTTATTCATCTGACATAGGAAGCAGAAATTGGTCAGATCACTCCTTGGTATCATGTCTTATCACAAACAGGGTATTGTATGGGAAGGGACCTGATTGGTCAATAAATAAACTTTTGCTACTGAACCAAGGCATTTGCACAGCTTTGTCTAAAGAAACTGAAACCTACTTCGAGCTGAACAATAAATGTGGAGTAACTCTTGAAGTGGTATAGGACGCTTTTAAAGCCGTGCTAAGAAGTAAATTTATCTCATTGGCTACTGCATATAAATCGGAAAGGCAAAAACTGATATTGGGCCTTAAAATCAAAATGTGTTATTTGGAAAAGAGACATATGAGATTTGGTGGAAACAAAACACTAAAAAAACTGAACATTGAACACAAAAAAATGGAAGTACTGGAAACATCAAAAATCCAAAAAAACCTACAATTTTTGAAACAGTCATTCTTAATGAAAACTCCCAGTGCTTTCCGCTGACTTCATAGGAGAGCCAAACACAGGGTCTTTTCCAATATGATCCATCAAATAAAAAACCCGCAAGGCAAATTGATCATTACTATGAAAGAAATTGTCCAATCCTTTTGGGACTTTTACCAAAACTTTTACTAATCTGGCACCCTTGAAGAGAAAAATATTATAAAATATCTCAATACTACTAAATTTACACCAAAACTCTCCCAAGACCACTTACATTTCACAGACCAGCCTATTACAGCAGAGGAAGTCCTGTCCACAGGGTCGGCGCCACCATTGAGGCAGTGAGGCAGCCGCCGTGGGTGCTGGAGGGGGGAGGCACGTGCCACGGAGCTGGCGTGCCTGCCTCACAGCTGTTTCAAGCTGTCCAGTCCCGCATTGCCACCACCACCACATGCCCCCAGCCAGGCGCAGCAGCCGCGGGCCAGGCACAGCAGGCAGCTGGGGCAGCGTACGGAGTGTGGGCAGCCTCTGCGCGCCGCCCCAGCCACCCACCAGCCAATGGGCCCGGCTTTGCCGTGCGATGATGTCATAATGTGGCGCCAGCAGTGCCTGTCCACTATTCAAAACCTAAAAAATAACAAAATCCTGGGAAGGGACGGGATTCCTATTGAATTTTACAAGAAATTCAAAGAAAACCTGGTGCAACCCATAGTCAATACATGTAACCTTATGTTGCTAGAGGGTAAAATGCCTAAACCATGGAGCAAAGCCGATGTCATAGTGCTATCAAAACGGGGAAAAGATCCCACCAAAACAAGAGTCGTAAAGGCCAATTTCTAATCTGAATAACGACCTTACGATTTTCTCTAGCATCCCTGCCAGCCGACTAAACAAAATCATACTAAACTACATCCATCCTGATCAACCAGGATTCATGCCAGGTAGATAGATCGCTTTCTGATAACATTAGGAAATCATTGAATATAATCAATTATGGCTGCCAAACTAAATTAGAATCTGTTATATTGGCATTAGACGCAGAAAAGGCCTTTGATAAATTAGAAATACCTTACCTAAAAACAGTTTTGAAACATATGGGCTTCGGTTCTAATTTCCTAAAAGCGATTGAAGCCCTTTACATAGACCATAGCTCAAATGAGTATTAATAATTACAAATCAGAGGACCTAGTCTTAACCCAAGGAACAAGACAAGGGTGCCCCCTATCCCCTATCCTGTTTGCCATATCAATCGAACTCCTCGCATCAGCTCTCCGTAACAAGCAAACAATAAAATGTTTTACAATCGGCACAGCCACCACAAAGTTAAGTTTATTTGCAGACGATGTAGTAGTCTACATCAGTGACCCTATTCCCTCCCTACACAATCTAACAAAAATCATTCAAGATTTCTCTGACATCTCTGGCTTTTCCATCAATCATTCAAAAACCGATCTTTATCCAATATACTTGAAACCTCAGACTCACACAATTTCAGAATCTTTTCAGTTTGAACAGGTAGCTTGCAAATGGAGACACTTAGGAGTTAACATCCCTATCAAGTTAAAGAACCTTGTTGATATTTATACACTGTTATACAAAAAACTTTACAAAACACTAAAAAATTGGGATCAAATAAATCTATCCTGGCTAGAAAGAACAGAACTGATTAAATCAATTATACTTCCTCAATTTTTATTCCTCTTCCAAAACCTACCTGTTCCAATCAAACAAAACGAACTGAAATCATGGCAAACAAAAATTAAGAAATTTATTTGGTCTAACAAGAAACCAAGCACTAATTTTCTGTTCCTAACCCGCCCAACTAAGTTAGGGGGCATGGGTCGTCCCAACTTGAACATGTACTTTAATGCAGCGCAACTTAAAAACAACTTAATCTATACAGCTGAAGACACCAATAAGCATTGGGACTCCACAGAACAAACCTACGCCTCCCCCTCTTATCTAAAAGAAATATTTCAGAATAAACCTAGACCAAAAAAGACATCAACCAATCCCTTTTTGTCATTCACCCTATCTATATGGGACAAATGCAGGAAGACACTGGCTCCAGGTGTTTCCCCAGCCCAAGCCTTCCTAGGACAGAAATGGTTTGTCCCGCATAACACCTTTAAGATATGGAGAGACAAAGGGGTTTATAGATTACAAGATATTATCCACAATAATAAAGTCTCCACACATGGCATCTATTATTTACAAACTGATAAATAAAAGAACATGGACAATATCTACAACACAACAAAAAGCATGGAATGTAGATTGTGAAAAAGAACTCAATGATAACGATTGGAACTCAATTTGGTCGTCAGGTCTCTATGCATCCAAGTCACTAAATATTAGCGTACAAACCTTTAAACTAGTAAACAGATTGGCTCTTTTATCCACTGCTGGCGGTCCTGTTGTAAAATACAAGCCTACTGGAGAAAGGTCACAAATAACATTGAAAAAACAACAGGGTATAACATACCACTAAAGCCAGAACTCATTTTATTAAATCTTCGGAACAATGTTCCTGCCCCACCACTGAGAAGAAATCTCATTTCATTACTACTATATCCAGCCAAATCTTTAATTGCACAGAGCTGGAAATCCGATAAAGTTCCCTCAACTACACAGTGGATACAAAAAATATGAGATGTAATGGTAATGGATAAGATATCTGAGCAGCTAATACTGAATGACAACTTCAACTTCCAACCTTGTTTCTTGGAAAAATGGTTCCCTTTTTTTGATCATGTAACTAATTATGCATCATCATATATTTCTTTACCACTTTACTAATAAGGTGTAATTCAGCTCTGTACTTTAATGGATATTGTATTTATTATGGCTGATTATTGTATTGTTAATAAGTTGTTCAAATTATTTGTATAAATATTTGGAAAATTAAATTAAAAGTTTTTTAAAAAGGAGCTCAGAGCAGCACGCATCATTCTCCCCTCCATTTAAATCCTTGTGAGGTAGATTAAGCTGCGAGAGCGCGAGTGACTGGCCCAACGTTACCCAGCAACCTTCAAGGCAGACTGAGAGCCAAGCTACAAGTGACGCCTGACACAGGTTGAACACTTGTCAGCTTCCCTCAAGTTTTGATGGGAAATGTAGGCATCCTGGTCTTGCAGCTGTAATGGAGAGCCAAGCTGTAAAACCAGGGCACTTACATTTCCCATCAAAACTTGAGGTAAGCTGACAAGTGTCCAACCTGTGTAAGGCATCACTTGTAGCTTGGCTCTCAGGATTTGAACCTGTATCTCTCAGATTGTAGTCTTGACAGTCTAACCACTACACCAGCCGACCTACCAGCAACAACCCATCATACAGTGATGAACTGATAGGCCACAACAACGATTGCTGTGACCAAAAGGCAGTGCTAGAGAGCACTACAGCAGACAGCACCATGGCAACAGCAAGCCATCTACCAAACCATGTCATACCAAGAACTACCAACTGGTGGCACAGTTAGCAACACCACACCAGTGAAACATCCTCTAAAGCAAACCGCACCATGGCAACCAATGCCAAGCTACCAAAATCCATGAAGCAAGCAATGCCATAGCAACAAATTGTAACCTAGCAACCAACAATTAACTGCACCTATGGCAATAAAATGACATGCGACCAAAGACTGTCACTTAGCAACTAGCAAATTGTGTCATTATGGTGAAGAGCACCGTAAGCAAGAGCTTTAGAATTTTTAAACTTAAAAATATCTAGATTTATGCAAATTCAAGACTGCAAGTCACTTTGCATAATATATTTGCCTCTCACTCCCATTAGAATGGATGCAGGGAAAGTACTGAATTCGTTTTTTCTTGTGCTTAAGATGGGAAGAGGGTGGAGAGAGAGAGGTCCCACAGACTAAGAAAATGTCCTTATTCTCTGGGGGTTTGGTGATTAGCTTGTGTGTATGTACAAGTGCGCGCACAGCTGGATTTGAATTCTCATTTAACTGCCTTGGTTTTTAATAGCTGCTAAAGGAAACGGCATGTTTTGATATTCTGCTTTTTACTGAAGCAAAATTGCCAAACATCTTTAACTGCCACTGATTTTATTGTTTTGGTGTAGTGGTTAAGAGCAGTGGGACTCTAATCTGGAGAGCCGGGTTTGATTCCCCACTCCTCCACTTGAAGCCAGCTGGGTGACCTTGGGCTAGTCACGGCTCCCTGGAGCTCTCTCAGCCCCACCCTCCTCACAGGGTGATTATTGTTGTGGGGATAATAATGGCATACTTTGTAAACCACTCTGAGTGGGCATTAAGTTGTCCTGAAGGGCGATATATAAATTAAATATTATTATTACTGAAGTTATTGCTGTAGATTTTGTTAGTTACTATTTAACTTGCTTTCAGTCCTTCTGGTTATAATTTGGTAATTGGTTGGTTTTTCTTTATGCACAAATTCAAGAACCTAATGGGTTACTGAGACAGCATATAAAGACTGGAAAGGTATTTCTAGGAACCAGCTTTCATTCAGAGAACAGAATCTGTTAAAATCCTCAGACGCCAATATAAAACTGGGCAGAGCGTACTTTCCAAATAAGGGTTTTCCAGCCCTAGGAACAGGTAGACAGACAGACAGAAGCAGCAACAAATGTCTAGAAGTCACCCAAGTTGCATTCAGATAACACTTAAACCACAGTTTATAAAATGCAGTTAAACCAGAGTTTGCTCGCTGCAGCACTAATTCTGATGAGCCTGGCACAGAGTCACAAATGCCAAGTGACAGACAATAAAAAGATCTTGCTGCTCCTCACTGACAGTAGATCAACTGGGATTTTCAAACAGATGCCAGATTCTGGTTACTTTTGATTATGTGTGTCAGGGTCTTAGCATCCCCTGCCATACTTCAGGGGCGTGACAAACTCTTGGACAAACCCCTGAGTAAAGGCCTAGGCCAAGGACTCTAATGGACTCTAATGGACATTGTGCTCTTAGGTTAGAGACAACTGCGGCTGTCTCCGGTGTATTTGTGGAAGCATGCGGGGGGGGGGGGGGGCTTCACGAGCTTAGTTGTCTCCAACTTATCTGCCTACCTCCAGCGCTCAGCCTGGAAAGAGGGACCGTTGTCATGGATACATAACCTTGAAACTTCTGAACTTTCTAAAACATCCTCTCTGCTTTCCTTCATAGTTGCTTTGCTTTTGCATTACACACACCGTAGCTAGGGGGGAGGGAACTGGGCTGTGCCTAGATTTCAATATAGGCGTGTGGCTTGGCGCAGAATTTCATTCCTGGCAATGACCCTGTAATGGATAGCTGATAAAGCTTTAACTCATGCTGTTCTGGACTCATGTAGTGAAGTCACTGAAATCTACCTGGCATAACCTTACAATATGCTGCACCAACCATGGTTAGTTCTATAACCAAACTACTGTTAACTGTGATGTGTATGTAGCCAGCGATTCCAGTTATTCAAACTGGAAGCATGTGCTAATCCCTTCAGGAGTGGTCAAGTTCTATAATCAAACTGATGATACACAACAATAAAGCCCCACAGTGTTACAGAACACACGGGCCAGCCATGTCATTACTTGCAATCCTCCTCCCTCCCCCGATAAAAAGAGGCAATATACCTAAACTCAAATGGCATTTAGATAACTTCATGGGCCATGTCTAAACCATAAAGATGCCATTTAGCTGTCCTAATTCCATCACCCTGGCAGAACCTTTTAAGATCTTATTTCCCCCAAACAATTGCAGAGACTAGAAAAACATGGTTTTTTTTTTAAAGAATACAAGAACCTGTACAATCTGCAAAAAGTCACTTGATTTCACATTAAGGGCTATTTTCCATTGTCCATGGAGTTGTCATGGCCATGCCCAGAGTTTTTTTTTCTGGAAAAAGAGATGATGGAACTCAGTGGGTTGCCCTCAGAGAAAATGGTCACATGGCTGGTGGCCCCGCCCCCTGATCTCCAGACAGAGGGGAGTTGAGATCGCCCTCCGCGCCGAGGGCAATCTCAACTGCCCTCTGTCTGGAGATCAGGGGGCGGGGCCACCAGCCACGTGACCATTTTCAAGAGGTTCCGGAACTCCGTTCCACTGCATTCCAGCTGAAAAAAAGCCCTGGCCATGCCAATTTCTCTAACCTTTCCCCAAAGGAATTAGGAACAGTAAGTGCTCTGGGCGTGTAATAACTGTGGCCGTGAGTTTCTTCATTTAAGGGGGGAAGCTTAGGAAAGCAGTGTATTAGAGGAGCAAACAGGAAGGCAAAGGGAAACACACAAGGAAATCACCTAGAAAAACCAAGAGGAAGAGGCAAGAGCCCGGACTATGAAAGACAGTTGCCACTACCACACACACACTCCCAGAAGAACATGGAAACAGAATTTTTTTAATATTGTCAAAGGCTTTCACGGCCAGAGAACAATGGTTGTTGTGGATTTTCCGAGCCCGGAAAATCCACAACAAGATTTTTTTTTTATTACATGGCTTTTGACAACTTAAACTGGAATTTTATGTTCGCCACAATGGAGAAGTTACAGATGGGAAAAGAGTTTATTCAAGCGGTAAGAAGTATATATAAAGACCAATGTGCAGCAATTGTTGTAAATGATGAACTAACTAAGAAACTGGAAATACGGAAGGGCACAAGGCAAGGTTGCCCATTGTCTCCACTGTTGTTTGTCTTGATACTGGAAAATTTATTGATGCAGATAGGGGAGGACGATGCCATAAGAGGCATGAAGATCAAGGGATTCACATATAAAGTCAGAGCCTTTGTGGATGATGTAATGGTTATTGTAGAAGATCCAATTCAAAATATGCCAAGATTGTTGGATAAAAGAATTTGGTGATTTGGCCGGATTTTACGTCAATAAATCTAAGTTATTATGTAAGAATATGGTGAAACAAAGACAACAAGAGTTAATGGAAATTACTAACTGCGAGGTAACACACAAAGTAAAATATTTAGGAATACATCTTACTGCTAAAAATACTGACTTATTCAAGAATAACTATGAAAAGCTGTGGCAGCAAATAGACAGAGATTTAATCAAATGGAATAAATTGAATCTGTCGTGGCTGGGAAGAATAGCAGCAATTAAAATGAATGTACTACCACGGATTATGTTTTTATTGCAAACAATACCAATAATAAGAGACAATAAACAATTTGACAAGTGGCAAAGGAAAATATCCGACTTTGTATGGGCAGGGAAGAAACCTCGAGTGAAGATGAAAGTTTTATGTGAGGCCAAAGAAAGAGGGGGACTACAATGACCAAATATAAGATTATATCATGAAGCAATATGTTTGGTGTGGCTCAGGGAATGGATGTCGTTAGAAAATCTTAAACTTTTAGCACTTGAAGGATATAAGAAAATCTTCAGTTGGCATGCGTACTTATGGTACGATAAAATCAAAGCGGACTCTATGTTTCTGCATCATTATATTAGACAAAGCCTCTTCACGGTCTGGCAAAAGTATAAAAAATATTTAGATGAAGGTATCCCAATGTGGGTGGTGCCATTGGAAGTTATCGACCCGAGAACAATTTATAACAGAGAGCATTGTTTGTCATATAAGGAGGTGTTGAAAATGGAGCAAAATATGATTAAGCTTAAAACAGGAGACGATTTAGCCGCCCATTATGGATGGTTCCAATATAGGCAGATTAAAGACTTATATGACTCGGATCGTTTAAAACTGGGATTTAAATGGAAAAATTTGGAGTTGGAAGAAACTATACTACAAGAAGGCAAGAAAAAGGTTTCTAAAGTTTACAAGATTTTGTTAAAATGGTATACAGAAGACGAAACTGTTAAAGTCCAGATGGTGAAGTGGGCTATAAACTGCAATAGAGACATAACAATGGAGGCATGGGAATATTTGTGGAAAAATACATTGAAGATATCGACTTGTACTAATATTAAAGAAAATGTTTACAAGATGATATATAGATGGTACCTGACGCCGAAGAAAATAGCATTTGGGAACAACAAAATGTTAGATAAGTGCTAGAAATGTGAAAATCATGAAGGTTCATTATATCATATGTGGTGGACCTGCGAGGTAGCAAAGCAGTTCTGGGGAGATATTATAGAAGCTATGACTGAAATTTTACAAATTCCAATAAATAAGAACCCAGAGCTGCTGTTGCTAAATTTGAATTTAGAAGAGACTCCCAGGCAACAAAGAACATTATTATTTTATATGACAACAGCGGCAAGAATTTTATATGCTCAGAGGTGGAAGACACAAGAAGTACCATCTATTGAAAACTGGATACAAAAATTGCTGTACATGGCAGAAATGGACAAAATGACGAGAAAGCTGAGAGAACAGAATCCAGAGGAATTTTTCAATGACTGGAGGAAACTAAAACAGTATTTGGAAAAGAAGTGGGACGTAAGGGGAGAATTATGGGTGTTAGATAACTATTAACTTTATAGAAGGGAAGAGATACTGATCTTTACAAGAGAAGAGAAGAAATAAGTTAGAAATATAAGGTAACCGATAGTTTGATATTAGTTTTTTTTAAATTCAATATATATTATTTAGATTAGTAGTGTACTAAAATAGGTAAGAGAAAAAGAGATATAAGTAGTAGATTTAGACAGCGGGTTGGAAAACTGTTGGAAGTCTTAGATAAAGGGGGGAGGGGAAGGGTGGGAGAACATGGGAATGAGGGTATTAACTGAAAATCTATAATATTAATTTTACTCACCCAATAAAATTTCTTTTAAAAAAAAGGGTTTTTTTTTTATTACATTAGAGAATTTTGAAGCAGGGAACCTTCTGCATTCTAAATCTCTAACGATTTAAATGATAATACCTCTAAATGCTTCCCCCATGCAAGAAAACTCCAAGCAAATACAAAAGCAGTATAGCAGGCAAAGGACTGAGCTACAGCCTGTCCTCTGTCTAAGCTAGCTCTCAATTGTCTTACCTGGGTCAGCATTTTTCTTTTTAAAAAGCGGTTCCCCCTCCCTCCATGGTGGAACAGTCCCTTCTATCCCCTATCTCCACCTAATTTGGTTTCATATTTTAAGATTCAGCCTCAGCTCTAGCTTCACACAGTGGAGGGGGTTACACATGTCTGTGTGTCTGTGATAAGAGGGTAGAAGGCTAAGGTCACTCCTGAATTGTGCACCAAACAAAATAAATAAAAGCTCCCCCCGCACCAAGAACACAAAGTAGCCACTAACTCACAGAGGAGGCTGCCCGGGGCATCTCTGCTTGAGCCACTGCCATTGCACCTCCACATGAGTTATTCAATCAAGAGGCTTACCCAGAGCAGCAATTCGTGCACAAATGCTGATCCTCTCTGAGAACAGACTCTTACACAGTCTAATAGGCAAACCTCTCCACATGTTAGTACAGTATGTTGCCAGTTTTCGATTATTAAAAAAAGTATGCCAGCAATCAAAAGTTTAAGAAACACCAGGATAAAGTTGGCTCTGTTTTCTGTGTACCCAGAAGTCCCATTTCTCCCTCATACGCACACCCATTAGCTGTCATTCTGTCCACTCAAGCAAAATTGCCCAAAATAATCCAGGCATGAAAGCCACCGGCTTCTTCCTTGCCAACAGCTCATTTCATTCTCAGGGGAAAGTTACTTCTAACTACTTTTAAAACCGCCCCTGACAACCCCCCCCTATTCTGGCTACAGATAGTGGACCGCACAAAGTAACAGCAAAAGGAGATTTCTCAACTGGTTTTCTCGACAGGAGGAACAGCACTGCGAGACAACGTGGTACAGGCAGCCAGTGAGGCCCAGGATAGGAACTCACTTCTTTATCGTAAATCAGTGTCTTCCTTTCCTTGGAAATATGAAGAAAAAAGTAGTACATGGTAGGGCCCACCAGGGTTGTACCACTGTGGTGGGTCTATTTTTAATCTCAATACTCCTAACACCAGGGGCCACCAACCTTTTCTTTAATGAGCTACTTCTAATGGAAAATATCCCAAGTTACTCTTCTCCCCCGCCACCCCCAGCCAGCATATCACCAAATTTTGTTCTGTCCTAGAACTGAATATGGACCAGGAAGGCTACCAGAAATGAAAATTTCAGCTGAGCAGCACGGAGAAAATTAATATGGAATAAAAGAGAGCCACCAGCCTTTCAAAGCCTGCCGGTACCTTAGGAGTTTTGAGAGAGGGTGGTCAGTGCTATCCCAAAATGGCTGCCACAGAAGGTGGAGCCAAATTCCAAATGGCTGCTGCAGAAGGCACAGCCAAATGGCACACAGGCCTCCTCACAAGTCCAAGGAAGAAGGAAAATCTGAAGGAGGAATGATACAACACATTGATCAAGGAAAGCCCTCATGCTTATGTGGAGAGCAGCCAATAACAAGCTCTGCCTTACAATCGTCTCCCATCTATTTTCTGACAAGCTTGGTGGGAGCCAAAGGAAGTACTGGTGTGTTCCATGGTGCCTATAGTTTCCAGGTAGGGGAACCCTGGAATAAAAGCTATTTTTAAAAAAGGCCTAGAGTAGATCTTTATGCAATCTTTTCCTGGATCCTCTAGAGGATATATGAGCTCTTCTGTAGCAGATGGTGAGCTACCAGCAGCTCACAAGTTACCTGCTGGAAATCCCTGTCCTACATATACCCCAAACCCTTGCAGTTGGAAAACAAGTACTCTGGAGAGGAAACTAGTCTAAAACTCTGTTCTCCAACACGCTGCATTGCAATGGGAAGGGAACCGGGGGTGGGGGTGTCATAAAATATTCGTACACAATCTCCCTTCTGTCTTTTAACAGGGTACAATCCTAGGAGGAATGCTTACTTCTGAAAGGGCCCTACTATTCTTGCCTTTCAAAATGGTCCCGTTCCCTGCAGCTTGCTTTGTTTTGTGCAGGACGCCAGCATAATTTTTCTGGACGTGGTACAAACTTGTAACATGACCCCCCTCTACAAAACCACACAAGTCATTATGAAGTAGATGCCCTGAAGTCCAGACCAGACCCACCTGGGCCCCAGGCCCCAACGAAGCACAGAAGTAAATGTTCTGCTCTGGAGCAGCAAAGATAGGCAGACTACGAGAAGGGCGGCGCTGCTATTTGCTTTTTCAGCTGCTTAGATCAGGAGCAATATGTTTCCAAGAGATGTGATTTGCTCTGGAGGGGATAAACTGTAACTCTGGCATGTTATGTGTACCATTTTATTTCCTGTAATCTTATTGCTTTGTAATTTTATGCTTATGATCTACAGCCCTTAAGCAACCGATAAATCATTTATTTCAAGGTTTTCCTCTTTCCTCCTCCCAGTTATTCCTCATCCTGGCCTAACTTTTTTTTTTAAAGTTTCATATTTATTAAAACCTAGGAAATATACATTATAAAACATGTTATTAGTCTATATTTGTGTTAGTATTAGCATGAGATGTTGCAATAAGTTAGTAAGTCTTCCTATTGTGGGTGGGAATAATAATAATAATAATGATGATGATGATGATGATGATGATGATGATGATGAAGATGATGAAAAAACCATTAAAAACCCAAATCGGTTGAGCTGATATGTTCCAGTTTAAATATTTAAAATTGTTTGATAAATTTTATTTGGGGGATGTATGTTTTCCCTAGAGATATAGTCAAAAAAAGGAAACCATTTTTCCAAGAAATTTGTTGTTTTGAGGAAATTATCCTGGCCTAACTCATTTAGCACATGGTTCACTATTGTCTTCTGGATACAATTCAGGATGCTGGGATGAGTTGTAATGCCCTTCAGAAAATAAGAAGAGCCCAGCTAGATCGGATCAAGGGTTCAACACCTCATTTCTCGTTGTGGCCAACCACAGAAAAACCTCTGAAGTTTGCCTGGCCCCTTGCATACTCTCTTTGCTTAGACCTCGGTTTGATTTTGTTATTTTTTTCTGTTTGGATCTCATCTGCTCTACTAGTTTTATCAGTAGTTGTGTTTTGAAATGGCATAGTTGTTTATACTGTTCTTTTTTATGCCTTTTGGTGTTGTAGGTGTTACTTGGTGCTTTTTTGGTGTTTTTTACTGTATTTGAGCTGGTATTGGGGCTTTTGTGAACCCAAACATCAATAATGAAATGTTTTATTGTTTGATTTTGAATGGTTGTAAGCTGCCTCAAGAAATATAATGGAGAAGCAGCTAAGAGCTACTTTAAAGGAGGAGGAATGGTAGCACACTTTGATTAAGGAAAGCTACTTGCAAAGAAAGAAGTGAGCAGGGCTTTAAGGCAAACAGCCATCTCCCACTGGCTGTTCTTCAGCAACTGATATTCAAAGACAGTACTGCTGCCTCTAAGCCTTTCATACCCTGTGCCTTTCTGTTAAAAATAACTGTAAGCCATCTTGACATTATTAACAAAAATCACAAACAGAAAAAACCAGCAAAAAGGAAAGGAAAACCGTTCACCTCAAAGGCAGGAGAGACTAAAAAGGCTTTACCTGGCACCCAAAATAAACAAGGACAGCATCTTAGTGCGCCTCCAGGGAACAGTGCCACCACAGAAAATGCTCTTCTCTACCCGCCTCGCCTCTGTAGGCAGCAACCGCCCACAGCAGAGCCTCAGAAGACGAGATCAGGCAGGTTCATATGGGAGAAGACAGACCTCTCTGGTCCCAAGCTGGTTAGAGCTTTACAGGGGGGAAAATGGCACTTTGAATTGCACCCGGAAACACAGCTACAGCCAATGACCATCTTTTAAACTCCGGCCAAAAAGGACCACATCAGCAAGTCCTAGCCATCAGCCAAACTGCTGTCTTGTGAACCAGCTGAAGTTTCCAAATGGACTTCAGAGACAGACCCATACAAAATGTGCTGCTGTGATCAACCCTGGAGGCTACCAGAGCACAGATGACCATAGCAAGGCTCCCTCTATTAAGGAAGGCCTGAAGGTAGCGCATCAAGAGCCTAAACTGACGAAAGACATTTCACAGCAAAGGGACCACTTGCATATTCGGAGGGAAGGTCTGGCACCCACCATGCACAAACCTCATTCTTAAGATGGTAAACCTGTTCGGCACCCCCGACAGAAAAGAGGCATAATGAAAACATTAGTGGATCGTGCAAGACGGATATGTGAGCCGCACTTTCTCAATGAGGAAATTAATCATCTAAACCACGCACTTCAGGCAAATGGCTACTCCAGAAATGAAATCCAAAGAGCAATCAAACCCAGGATGAATCAAACAACCAAGGAAAAACAGTCTCCTACAGGAAAAGTGTTTTTGCCATATATCAAAGGAATTACTGATCAGATGGGAAAGCTTATGAAAAAGCATAACCTTCAAGCAGTATTCAGACCCACCCGAAAAATACAACAGATGCTACGATCAGAAAAAGACAGTAGAGACCCCCTCACCTCTGCAGGAGTATACCGTATACCCTGCAGCTGTGGACAAGTTTACATCAGGACCACGAAGCGTAGCATCCAGACAAGAATAAAAGAACATGAAAGACACTGCAGACTTGGACAACCTGAAAAATCAGCAGTGGCTGAACATAGCCTAACTCAAACAGGGCACAGTATCTTATTCCAGGACACCAAAAGACTGGACAACACTTCCAACTACTTTGTCAGACTGCACAGGGAAGCCATTGAAATTCACAAGCATAAGCAAAACTTCAACAGGAAAGAAGAAACCTTAAGAATGAACAGAGCATGGTTTCCAGTTCTGAAAAACACCAGGCTAACAAAACATTCTATCCCCGACAATAGCCCTGCAGAGAAGATTAGCACATCAAGTACCAATCCATATGCAAAAGAACCTCCTCAGGATACAGTGAAGCCTCCCGCCATTAGCATTCCACACCCTGGGAAACTCTTACAGGATGACTCAGCTCAACCCCACCCCTCCTGAGTAGATACAAATGACCTACATCTTTTCCACACTGTGACACTGAGAGATCTCTGTCTTTTGGTGCTACACCTCTGAAGATGCCAGCCACAGCTGCTGGCGAAACGTCAGGAACTACAATGCCAAGACCACGGCAATACAGCCCGGAAAACCCACAACAACCATCGTTCTCCGGCAATGAAAGCCTTCGACAATACACTGTTCGGCACTATTTTCCTGGCGAGTTGAATCACTGACCAACGGAACCTCCAATTTAGCTGGACTGAATTTACTGGCCTTCTTCAGCCCATTCTCGGTTCCAGACATCTACTGACCGTATCCACTGCCGCTCTCATGCAGCTGATCTTGCTCATATATTGGGGCACACAACTCTCTTCCACCAGCATCCCAAAGCACGGACCTGAATAGCTTTCCAAAGTGCTGCACTGTTTTACCATTTCAGCTGACATTTAACAGCTACAGTCAAGCAGGTATAGAGTAATCTTAGTTTCTACACTAGAAGCAGTAAAAGGTTACGAGGAATATTGGCTTGATTGCTCTGGAGAGTTGTTGTCGGTCTTGACTCGGCTTTCGCTCTATCAACAAACTTCTTTTTCCCCATGAAGACCCACCACTCAGTGGCAGAGCACATTTTTTGCACATACCAGCTGTCACATGAATACACAGAGCTGCTCTATACTGAGTCAAGAAAGATATTTGGTCTATTAAAGTCACTGTTATCTATTCTGACTGGCACCGGATCTCCAAAATAGAGGTCTATCATTGCCAGCTATTTGAGCCTTTAATTGGAGACGCTGGGGATTGAACCTGTGGCCTTTTGCATACAAAACTGATGCTCTGCTACTGAACCAGGTCCCTTCAAGTTTCATCCCCAGCATCTCCAAATAAAGGATGTTGGGGTTTTGGAATGACTCATGTCAAAGACCTTTTGCCAGTCAGAGTACAATACAGCCTAGGGCCATGCTACAAGTGACGAATGACACTTGAACGGCAAGTGAACAGACTCATGTGTATTCCTCCCTGTTCACTTGCCCTCCACTTGATCACGTAGTAGCTTGGCTCCCAGACTAATGAATAGCTTAACTAGAACAAAACAATGTTGTATGCACACGTGATGTGCAGACTTCATACACAAACACTGAATTCTGTGCATGCCACTGGATGTACATGGTAACCTGGCCATGCCTTGAAGCAGCTGAAAACCAACACAAATTTGGTCACCATGTGCCATGGGAATAAATCCTTGCAGGACTTCTTCCCTTTATTTTACAGTTCAAAATGTAATACAGAAAAGTATTAACGGAGAGCACGACCACTGGAGTAATTCATAGGTCCTGCAAGCAGACTACGAGACGGGCTGAAGAAAAAGAAGTTGGTGCTCCTATTCCATCTGCCTTCCCAGACGTACAGCCTAGCATGCCCTCTTTGCCTCTTCCTGGCACTCACCATCTGTCGGAAGGCCTTTGAGTCCTTGGTCCGGGGGAATGAGCGCTCAGGTACCCAGCGAGGCACTAGCCCTTCAGCGGAGTTGGCTTGGGCCCGCTGTAGCTTGGCTAAAATGGCCTTCTCTTCTTTCTGTTGAAAAGTAGCACAGGTCACAGAGCTAAGTTAAAAAAAACAGAGTGATGGGAAAAAATCCTTTCCAACCTCATCTTTCTTTTTCATCGGTAGACAGCAGAACATTCACCCCTTTAATGAACTATACTCAGAGTAGAGAACTTGTAGATGGACTTCAAGTTTCTCCATCCCTACATTAGTGCAAAATACTCCCATCCCACCAAAACTGGACTTACTCGTTTCTGGCTGCAACCCACGATGAAGAAGGTCTCGATGTTATGCTCTTTGAGGTAGGCATTGCGCTCACCCCCGTGTCCAGGCTCCACTTCATAGTCCCCATTCAGATACTGCAGTGTTGCCCGTGTAATATGGATCCGCCTACCGCAGGAAAATGCATTTAGGAGCTGCCCTATACAGAGTCACCCCACTGGACTATCTAGTTCAGTGTTTATTCTGACAGGCAGCAGCTCCCCAGCGTCTCAGGCAAAGACAGTCTTTCCCAACACCTAGTTCCCAAAATCTTGAAATGGAAAATTGAACCCAGGACTTGCTGCATGTAAAACATGCGCCCCTCCATGGAGCCGCAGCCGGTTCTCTTTACTACAGAACTCTGCCGCTTCATGGATCGCACGGCTCATCCAGCACTGAGCCCACCTGAAAAAGAGCCACCCTTATTATCGCAGCTAATATGGCACATGTGTCATGTGACAGAATGCAAAGGATGGAAAACAAAGGTAACATGCTCCCTGCGAAAGGGTCTGAATGGACAAGGCAGGGATGGAGCAACCGTTTGGGGACTGACAGCTACGCAGCAGAGATAGTAAGCAAGTAGAGAGTATCACGGTAATATACAGAGGAAATAAGCAAACAAGCCGTGAAATCTAACTAATAAATGTTTCTATTGAAATTCAATCAAATTTAAAGCAATATTATAATCGTCACGAAACGTCAGGAACTACAATGCCAAGACCACGGCAATACAGCCCGAAAAACCCACAACAACCATCAATATTATAATCAACTTGAACAAGAGAAACAATATATATACAGGGTGGATGATAACAGAAGGCAAAGCATCATATAAAAATAGTTCAAATATAATTCAACAAGAATTCCTGTGCAATATTAAAGTGCTACATGCCTAGAATTGACCAGAGGTCTATACAGTAATCACCAAAGTCCCAGTAGGTTTGTAGTATAACGATGCAGACATGCGCCAAAATGGAAGGCAGATGCTAAAGGCAAGAATAGCGAGTGACTAATGGAACTTACTGTATAGACCTCTGGTCAATTCTAGGCACGTAGCACTTTAATATTGCACAGGAATTCTTGCTGAATTATATTTGAATTATTTTTATATGATGCTTTGCCTTCTGTAATCATCCACCCTGTATATATATTGTTTCTCTTGTTCAAGTTGATTATAATATTGCTTTAAATTTGATTGAATTACAATAGAAACATTTATTAGTTAGATTTCACGGCGTGTTTGCTTATTTCCTCCACACAGCAGAGATAAGCAGGGCCGTTTCCACACTACTTACCTTCATCCGGAACGTCGCAAAAAACCCGCAGAAGATAGCGTCTTCTCGTGCGAGTTTTGCGCGACATCGCGCAAAACTCGCACGAGAAGACGCTATCTTCCGCGTTTTTTTCGTGACGTTCCGCAGCGTTCCGGATGAAGGTAAGTAGTGCGGAAACGGCGCAGATCACAGGAGGAGCGCAAGCTTAGTGCGGGCCAAGCAAGGCTTTCCTGAAAAGCGCCAACGTGAAAGAGTGGCTTCGTTAACTGTGGTGGGTGGGTCATGTCCACAGAAACAGCACAGTAAAATGGTCTATGACCTTTCCAGATCTCAGATCCACTGAGATGCAAAAAGAAGACAGTTACTTAAATGACATCAAAAGTCACATGCCAGGAAGGGGAGGAGCCTGAATTACGGCTTCACTGGAATCAGACTATGACTAGGGGCAGTAGGTTAAAACAGCCAGGGACAGGAAACACAAACCACGAACCAGCTGGTGTACCTCCATGAGGAAAAAGCCAAAGGTCAAAATCATGGAGAAATCCTCTCCAACCTTGCCTAACACCGTACTTCTGCTCTCAGTGTGCACAGACAGATAAAGAAGGCCTGGCCTCTCTGTACACATGTGCTAGCAGTAGGTCCTTCCAAAAGGCTGCAAAAAAAATGGTGACTCAATAGAGTCTCACAGTTTAGCAGGTGGAGCTCTGTGACACACCTGAGGGTCTCCCAACCCATCGGCGGCTGGCCTAGTAGAAGGCACAAAGGCAAGAGTGGCTTGAACCAAAGGAAGATTATTGCACATAATGTTGTACAAAGTATACAGCACAAGAAAGCAGGTAAGCTATCGCCGGTGTACAGCGTGTGAAACGTTAAGGACTAGAAGCTGAAACTGATGCAAATGATAATAACAAAAGGCAGCGATAGGATCAAAGATAGATCTTAGGAGACCTTGATCACAGCTGCCACCGCTTTATTAAAACACAGCCCAAATGTTCTACAGGATCTCATGCTTAGCGTCAACCAAACCAAGCTGCTTATGCAAGACTGGCCAGAGTGGGAGAACAGGTGAGCATTCAGCAGAGAACTCTCCCGGCAGAGCCACATAAAAGTGATTTGAGTAGTCAAGCACCAATATTGCCCCAGCCAGTGCTTGCTGTTGTGAAAGAATTGTGGTAAAACAGTAATCGATCCTCTCGAGTTCCTGGAAAACATCTTTTCCTTTTCTTCCATTAGCAAGACTTTAGTGCAGGCTCTTTAGTGAAAAGCTGGCTATACTGCTGTGAGAAGAATCTGCAGTATGGTACCAGTGACCTCAGCAGAAGATACGTCACAAATAGGGTGTTTCAGTGTTTAACCGTGCCCAGTTTTGGAGCAGATGTTAGAAAGCCAGTGGATACTTTTGAAACAAGACTGTCCTTGCAGCAGAGAGGCTAGAGCCACCTTCATTTGTTAGATGGGGTCAAAGGTATGACCCCAGTGCTTCCAGAATTGATCGAGGAAGCCGCTCTGCTCCCCACAAGTTCATAATAGTCCTGCGTCTCAACTAGCCCACTCACCACAGTATGCAGCGCTATCCCAGCCCGCACACTCACCCACAGCTCCATCCAGATATGCAAGCAGCGATGAAGTGCTGCCCCTATTTCATCCCCTTATGCAGGATCATCAACACCCAGCCCCGCCCCTCGGTGTGCTTCGCCCAGCCCTGTGACCGCCTGACTCACCCAGCTTTTCCACCAGCCTCCATATGGTTGGCCAGGGTGACATCGTTGGACCAGACATCGAACTGCCACTTGCGCAGCCCTAAGACGCCACAATGTACGCGCCCGCTGTGGATTCCAACACGCATGTTCACATTCACACCCGTCACCTCGCGTACCAGCCTGGAAGGAGGGGAAAGGGGATGAACGTCAAATCCTCCTCTCTCTTTTCTAGACGCTCCCTCCTCAAATGGAAAGCTTAGGCGTAGGGAGGAGAGAAACGTGGACGCTGCCCTGTGCTCATTGGAGGAAAGGCAGGATCAAAACGTGGCAGGTGCCTCTGTCATACTGACAGGGGAAAGAGGGAAGGACAACTATTTTGAACTTGCATGTCAGAATGGTGACCAGGGCTCACTGCAGGAAAAGAAGAGAAAAAGAGATTCTAGAATCCATAGACATGTTTGGTCAATACGGTACTGTGAGCACAGAAGGTTGGGGCAACCAGTGGATAAATTCCTCACCACGCTCCAGGACAGGGAACACAGAATATCGGGCAACAGAAAAGCGACCCAGGGGTCAGGGCAACATGTAGCCTTGTGGCCCTCTTCCTACATACCCCACAAATGCCATCAGTAGGTAACACAGCACGCTCATGCTCGTGGAATAGTGATGGAGACGACGTATTACATAGGTTCATTAATAATCATGAATACTGATTCACTCAATAAGCAAACTGACTCCTTATTGGCATTTCCATGCCACTTTCCTGAAGGTCAAAGGTGAAAAGGTGGGACAGGCCACTCATCTTAGGCAGTATGAACAAATGCAGCCTCTTGGCTGTATTGTGGGGACTGTGGGCAGTTGCCCCTTTGCTCCCCCCCCCCACCTTTCCACAAAATCACATCCTTCTTACCTGCTTCCCGGCTTTATACTTCCACTGCTGCATGCGGCTGCCCTATACTGAGTCTAAGACTATTGGCCTATCTAGTCTGACTGGCCACTGGATACCCAGCAGCTATCCATCACCTCTCACCGGCCCCTTTCTTAGCTGGAGACTGAACCTGGGAACCTCTGCTTGTGGCTGACTATACCATTTACAGCCACCACTCTGGGATGTGGGCATGTGGAAATAATTGCTCTATGAGCCACTGATCACATGCATAATAGCTCTGGACAGAAGTGAACTCTGTCCAGTAAGTAAAGCCCCATGGGTCTTGAGAGTGGGAACTGAAACAAAATAAGCAGGCGCTGGAACTTGCAGCTTGGCTAGGAAAGTGGTGCAGCCCCAAGAGGCAAGACCCAGCTGCAACCGAGAGCTTGGGAATCGGCACGGCGTGCCAGAGAGCCAGAAGTCCCCCCAGACGGTTCAGGCTTTCACTGAGAAGGCTGCTCGTACTGATAAGCATTCAACCGAGGCTAAGAGTTCCCCTCCAAGAGAAGGAAGTCTGGGGCAGCCTCTGCTTGATATACATCCATAAATATTCCTGCGTAGTACAGACACGAGCAGATGTACTCTGCTTTAAAACTGCACGCCTCATGGAGCAAATTGTGTTACTCAGCACACACTCTTTATTTCAATATGCCACACTACAAAGAATGTAAAGTGTATTTGGGAAGGAAATGGTAGCAGACAGAAAGGAAGGAAATTGATATGTGGACTGGAGAGGACCAACGAGTAGAATCAAGGAAGGGGCTCTGAAGAAGCCACTTAGGGGAAGCCCTGCCAAGGGCACCTGTCTGCTTCTGACTCTTCACTGGACAATAAACGTTGTCCCATAATCTCTCCTCCATAATCAAAGAGACTAGAATACTGATGTTTTATAGCCAGCTCCAATCTTGGGCATGATGCACCATAGTCTTATACACAGAAAACAGACCGCTGGGAATTTAGGACAGTGTGATGCTGGTAGTCTTGTAGTGCCATCCTAAGCAAAGTTACACCCTTCCAAGTCTACTGAAGTCAACGGACCCATTAGGGTGTAACTCTGCTTAGGAGTGCGCTGTTGCTGACATTACACACATCCAAGAGAGTCTGCCATCACAGTCCAAATGAAGCATTAAAATCTAAGCTTGATCTCCAAAACGAGTTCCAATTCCATAACTGTCCACTCTAGCTCTCATTTTTACCTCATTACTACTGCGTGATTTAAAAAAAGAGGCATAGTAACTAACCTTGTATAAATAACACATCAGAGATTAAATGTATTTCCAGAGTTATGCTGGTCAACTGGTTAACAGTGACAGCAGCTTTCATACTCTGAGAACTTTAACTTCCCTGTTTTGGGGGGAAAAATAAAGTCTGTACCCCTTGCGGCTCCAAAGACAATTCTGAAAACGTGAGGGCGATGCCCATCAAAATTTCAGGAGCTGGGAGTGAGTAACAGGAAGAATGACATTAAGGATTTCCAGCGGTCTGAAGCCAGGAAGGCTACCCTCCACCCCTGCTATCCAAAGCAAAAAATAAGAATTGGCAGAGGATCTCTAATATATATGAATTATTTTGTTCCAAAATTTGTTTTTTCTTGACATGACATTTTTATTTTTTCCACTTCAGGTTACACGTAACTCTGGTAATGCTGTCTCAGTTAACCAGTACCATCCCAATGGATGGTTTGTGGCTAATATACCAAATTGTGCAAGCATTGGGAAACTCCGTATAATTAATTCTGTTTAAGGTGAACTATTTTGACAAAAAGAGGTACGTGTTTGGCAGGTCCGATGCAATATGTAAAAGCAAAAGGTAAAACAATGCTCTTTATTAAAGCCTACCAAAGTAACGCAATGAGCAAACTTTTGAGCTCTAGAGAGCTCTTCATCAGGCTGAATGTTTAAAGAGTGCATGTGGAGTTTTTTATATCCAGTTTGATGAAGAGTTCTGAATTCTTCAGAATCTTGCACATTGCGTTGTGTTGCTTTGGTTGGTCTTAACAAAATATAATTTTTGTAAAGAGAGAGGGAAAGATAACGTGCGCTTGATTCTCAACGTAGTGAAATACAGTTTGTGACTGGTAAAGCAAGATTCCTCTGTACAAAATATTTGCAAACGTGGCCATGTGTGTGTGTGTGTGTGTGTGTGTGTGCTGAGTGTTCACTATAGGAACAGTAAGGGCAAAGAAATATATTAATGTGACATACGCATCTTTGGCAAATGACAAAGCATCCCATGGAGCACACAACCCTTTGAAAGACAAATCCCTTTGCAAGCTTCCCCACGTCACACTCACGAAATGGCCTCTATCATGTCAACGCCCATCTCCACGCAGCAGTGGGCATGGTCCGCCCGTGGTTCTGGCAGCCCTGAGACACAGTAGTAGCAGTCACCTAGGATCTTGATGCGAAGGCAATGATTCTCCTACCAAAAAAAAAAAATGGGGAGGGGGGAAGTCAGTAGCAACACTAGCTTCAATGGGAGTCGAATCCCTCTCCAAGCTCCACTTTCCATTGACAACTCTTTCCCCCAACCTATTCATTCCTATCAGCCAATAATTATACTTCTACAGGGCAAGGACACCCTCCGCTCCAAAAATGATTGCTGTGGGTGCCATCAAGAAAGCTGCTTTTCCACACCAGGGGAGGAAGCAGTCTCAAAGACAAGCATTTAGACGGGCTGTTTCACACTTTACACACAATTGTGTTTGCCGCACGAACATCAGTGGCTCCTGCAGTGAACAGAAAGTGCAAATATGCATCCTTAAACATTCATGTGTATGCTTCCAGAACCCTGATTGGGATTCTGGAAGCATACACATGGATTCTCAAGTGAGCGCATCCAGGCATTTAAGGACAAAGTGTTGTATTCATGCATTATGGTTTCGCTGTGGAAACTTACAGCAAACTGAATTTCTGCATAAAATATGGGATGGATCTGAGAGGCTGAGAAAAGCTGTAGGTAAAGGTAAAGGGAGTCCCCTGTGCAAGCACCGAGTCATTACTGATCCATGGGGGGATGTCGCATCATGATGTTTTCTTGGCAGACTTTTTGTTACGGGGTGGTTTGCCATTGCCTTCCCCAGTCATCTACACTTTACCCCCATTTTTACTCATTTTACCGACTTTGGAAGGATAGAAGGCTGAGTCAACCTTGAGCCAGCTACCTGAACCCAGCTTCCGCCGGGATCAAACTCAGGTCATGAGCAGAGCTTGGGCTGCAGTACTGCCGCTTACCACTCAGAGAAGAGCACCCCCAAGATGTTCTGGGGAGACCTTTGGATTTGTCAAACCCCACAAGCCTATGCAGAGTTATTCAATTTAAGCTCATCAAAATCAATGGGCTTAGCCTGGAGTAATTCCTCATGGGATTGCACTGAAAGTTCTTTCTGAGATGGCCAGGCTGGGTCAGAACAAACCCAAGGAAGGACCGGGCATCAGATTAGGAACCCGCTGGAAGCGACATGCAGGTTTTTTTGAAAATTATGAATTGGGAAATTTTCTGGTGCCCAAAATAGACTGTGATCAGATTTGGTCTGTTTACTAAACATACAGGTCAAACAAAATTGAAATAACACCCCACACGTCAATGTTATGCGCTGAATAAATACCTCACAAGTTCTCCCAATAGCCACAAGTATTTGAACTTAAATATTTCATTAGGAGAAAAAAAAATTCAATAAACCACATTTAATGTGGTTTAGCTGTTATATTCTGATGAATTCAAAGCTTTATGCAGAAATTATTTGTATTGGCACACATGTAAAAGCTTGAAGACAATACACAATAGTATGCACTTCCTTTGCTTGTTTAAATTTTAATGAAGGAAAAAACCCCAGAAAGACATTGAAGCTCGTTGACATACTGGCAGTGCAATCCTAACAGGGGTTACACCCTTCTAGGACCAGGAACTCTATCACCTCAGAAGGGTGTAACCCTGAGTGGCCTCAACCAAACAGTGCCGTCCTAAGCAGCGTGTGCATCATCAGAGTGTGTTACTCAAGCGCAATCGCACTCACTCAGTGGCTCAGGAGCCATAGGTGACTCTTGGACATGCCACCTGGGGCTCTTTTGAGCCTCGTTCCCCAATACGGCATTTGCCCTGTTTTCCAGGAAAGCAAGCGATGGTATTGCCCAATGAGTCTTGAGGCTGGACGGTGGTTCCCACACAGCACAGAGAACGGTTCTAATCATCCTAACTTCTGCAATATTAGAGTTCAACTGGAACTCTTTAACATAGAGACTCTCTGCACAAGGCATTTGACACGCATTCTTCATGTGTCAGGAAATACAATGTTAGCTGGGAAGCTTAGTTTTAAATGACAGAGCTGGAGGAGATCGCTCCAGAGGGGACAGATTCTCTCACAGTGCTCCACCACCTCTGGCCTGCCAGACTGTCTCCCCTTCTGGAGCTTTTAAGCAGTGAGGGCGGTAGGTTAAAAGTTCTGGAAGGGGAGACAGTCCAGCATGCCAGAGGCGGTGGAGGGCTATGAGAATCCGCCCCCTCCAGAGCGATCTCTGTCAGCTCTGTCATTTAAAACTATGCTTCTTGGCTAGCATTGCGTCTCCTGACACTTGATGAGCACGTGCCCAGCCATCTTGTGTAGAGAGACTCATAGAGAAGCACTTATCTTTTAACAGGAGTTGAGAACCTGAAAGTTGCACACAGCTTTGTGTCACACGTCTGCCCTTCTCCTCACTACAGATATCCAAGGGTTGGCTAAATTTCAGCGGGGGTACGAAGAGACAAGCCTATATACTCAGAGTAATAAAAGAGTTAGTTATACATTTAATACGAATCCTTATTGTAAATGCGTTTGGTAGCTTGGCACACAGGGCATTAAGAAGTCATGCGGCTCTAACTGCCAATGTGGTTCTCTGTGAGCCATGAAATAACATTGTTCTCATGCCACGGTGGGATGCACTTACACAACTGATTAGTTTCCGATTCAGGGCTGGTTGGACCCCATTCTCTCACATGAAGAAAGAATCTACAGGCAAAGACAATTTATCCAACCTCATCCTCTTAACTTGATGCCCTGCAATATGGGGTTTTCTACTCTCCTCCTCTTTAAGCATTACAACTCAAAGAAAGTAACCAAAAGATAAATGATTTCACTTCCAATTTTTCCAGTTCAACAAACAAAAAGGAGGCACTTGCTCTGTTGAGATTTGCGGGAAGTGAAGCCAATGTCAATCAAAGGATTTGCTTTTGCTTTCACTTGCAGTCCGAGAGGGAATGAATGAATGAATGAATGAATGAATGAATGAATGAATGAATGAATGAATGAATGAAACATTCTAAACAATGAAATCACCCATCAGGTCATTCGTAAAATTCCATATTCCAACATTCCACAAACAAAATCCAGTTTCTAACCAATCTATTGGATGGATAATCTTCCTGCTTCCTAGTCAGTCAGTTCAGTCATATAATCCCTGTATTCCAAACTGGGATAGAGTATGATTTATAATTTGGGTTAAAGTCAGATGAACCCTGAGGTTTGGATTGTGATGCATACTTTTGATTTTATTTTATCCTTATTTAATCTGTGTGTGTACATACAGTCATCCCCCCACTTTCCCCCAGAAATAAGCACCTAGAAAAAACATTAGCATTGCTTTGAAACTGCCAAGTTTTCCTGATACCTTATTGGAATCGATTCATTTGATTGCATTGTTTCACAAATTTAATCAGGATTTTTAGACATGGAAAAGTTCCATGGGAAAAAAAAATAAAGTGGTAAAAATGCCTGATATCACTGAACAGGGGGTAGCGGCAACATCAAGAAAGGACCGTCTAGCAGAACTGGACACCGGGAGACACGATGGCATTATCTTTCGACAGAGCATCAGTAGTACAACACTGGCCCCCATAACCTTCCCTACGAAGGCCCAGATAAGGCCTCCACCCCAGCTCCACGCCCCTCAGTGCTATCTTCATTACTTACCGCAGCCAGTTTGTCAAAACGCGCAAAGAGCTCGTTCAGCGTCATGACCAGTTCCTGAGCTGTACACTGAGACGCCAGGCTGGTGAAACCCTCAATGTCAGCAAATAAAATGCTGTTTGGGAGGAAAGAGAAGGGAAGTGAGTATCAGGACTTTCTGCCTCTCAACAGCCCCCTCCTCCAATAGCTTCTCTTCCCCACCTTTTTGTCTCCCACCAAAGAGGTACCAAAGAGGTATCCTACAACTTTAACTCCTCCAGTTTTGTAGCAGAATGTTCTTTGGTTAACTGCCACTTCTGAACCCTGCTTGCGCTCAGTTATCTCCTCCCTGCATTGTAAACATCCCTGGTACCTGACATTGTCATGTTTCTGGATGTAAATCTTGTGGAACATCATGTCCTCCTTCTTGGTGTTGATGTCCTCCTTCATCTCCATGGCCACATGCTGTGGCAACACCGAGAGCAGAAGCCGTTCCTGCCCATAACCAGGAAAGGAAGAGCCAATACAAATTTCTCCTGAACAACAATTTTGTTGCAAAGTTCCTAGGCAGCCCTGATATCCTAGCCCTGTTGCCAGCCTCAGAATTCACACACTGTTCCCTTACCCATTTTTTTATTTTCCCCCAACAACTGAATTCCCACTCCCCACCTGGAATCACTCCACTGGAGGGGCCTCAAGCTTCAGCAAGCCTCTACAAAGAATGAAGCCATACCAGCAGGGCTTTTTTTCAGCAGGAACTCGGTGGAACGGCGTTCCGGCACCTCTTGAAAATGGTCACATGGCTGGTGGCCCCGCCCCCTGATCTCCAGATAGAGGGGAGTTTAGATTGAGCGGAGCAGAGGGCAATCTCAACTCGCCTCTGTCTGAAGATCAGGGGGCAGGGCCACCGGCCATGTGACCATTTTCTCTGAGGGCAACCCACTGAGTTCCACCACCTCTTTTCCCAGAAAAAAGCCCTGCATACTAGTACTGGTGAAGCACAATGAAGAACTAGAGACCAAAGTCAGTTAGTCCTTGCAATAACAACACCTCCTCAGCCACAACCTGCCAGCCTGAACTCACTCCCCCCTACCCCACAGTCCAATCCTGACCCCTCACTGGTTCCTCACCTGCTGGCGGTTTTCACGTTGCAGGTGCAGCCGTGCCTGGATGTAGCCACGCGTCTCCTGAAAGGCCTGCCGTTGTGACACCTCAGCGGGGTAATGGGTACAAATGCCAATGATGTTGGTACAGAGGAAGATCAAAATGTTGGCTCCAAGCTATAAGCAGGAGAGGAATCTGCATGAAAGGGGGCACTGGATTTCCTACTTCAAGAGTATTCTTATCTTGGCAGTTGCAAAGCCTAGACCCCTCCTTGGAGAAATGAGCCCATGCCTTCGACTTCCACAATGCCAGCTTAAACTCGGCTTTCTGATCCTTGCATGGTGGGCCTGCCTCTTCTACTGCAAGTTGGGCTGCCCTGTGCCCTCCCCTCTCTGAAGGATGAATTGGAAGATTTGTCCAAAGATATTCTCCAGATCCATAAAAGAGGCCTTTGTAATCCCCCTCAATCCCTCTTGCTGACCAGGGTATGAAGAAAGACACAATTAGGGAGAGTGGGCAGCAGGAAAATCCCAAGAGTGTGGCTTTAGGAGATGGATAGCGAGAAAAGAAAGAGGGAAAAGTCATTAAAAGGCATATGGGGGTGGGGATCGTGGAGACACAAGTCTCCACTTCTTCATACAACTATGAAGTTACCTGAGCCCAACACTCTTAACTACTCCATCTCTGAAAATTGTCAGACTAGCAGAACAAGACTTGGGAGACCCATCCTCAATCTCCCATTCTTGGACCAGTCATACGGTGTCTAGTCTCCCACAACCTCGCCTACCTTATAGGGCTGTTGGGAAGGAAAAACACAGGAGGGGACAGGCACTTTGAACTCCCTGGAGAAACAGCAGGATTTTTTTTTAAAAAAAAGGTGACATGGGTCACTGGTTGAAGTTTCACCTCAGCCAGGCACAAACTAGCTGGTTGACTTTAAGCAAGCCGTTGTTCGTTCACCTTCAGCCCTCTTCCCACCCCAATCACCTGCGTTAGAGAGAAATAACAGTGGCCTATGTTACAGGCAGGGCTTTTTTTTCAGCAGGAACACGGGGGAATGGAGTTCCGGCACCTCTTGAAAATGGTCACATGGCTGGTGGCCCCGCCCCCTGATCTCCAGACAGAGGGGAGTTTAGATTGCCCTCCGCGCCGCTCATGTGACCATTTTCTCCGAGGGCAACCCACTGAGTTCCACCACCTCTTTCCCCAGAAAAAAAGCCCTGGTTACAGGGCTGCTGTAAGCTCTAAGAAATAACACTCGCTGTGTGCTCTGAACATCTTTAAAGTGCTATAAACAGGGCCGGCGCGCCCATGGAGGCCAGGTAGGCGGTGGCCTCGGGCGCGCGGGCATTGGAGGGGAGCCGGAGGGGGTGTCGGGGGTGGAGGCGCAGGCGCGCACAGCGAAGCTGGCATGACTGGGCTGCAGCTACTGCTGCAGCCAGCCAGCCAGCTCCACGCTGCCGCCGCCGCCACTGCCGCCACACACCCCAGTTGGGTGCAGCCTCCGGCGCCGCCCCAGCAGCGGCTCGTGGCTTGTGGGCCCAGCTGAGGTGCGTGGCGGTGGCGGCACGGAGCTGGCTGGCTGGCTGCAGCAGTAGCTGCAGCCGGCCACGGCAGCTCTGCTGCGTGCTCCTCCACCCCAGCCGGTCGCAGAAGCCGTGAGCTGTTGCTGGGGTGGCGCACGGAGCAGCCTCCGTGCGCTGCCCCAGCTGTGGCTCGCAGCTTCTGCGCTCGGCTGGGGCATGTGGCGGCGGCGGCACGGGGCTGGCTGGCTGGCTGCAGCTGCTGCTGCAGCCGGCCACGGCAGCTCTGCTGCGTGCTCCTCTGCCCCAGCCGGTCGCAGAAGCCGTGAGCTGTTGCTGGGGCGGCGCATGGAGCAGCCTCCGCGCACCGCCCCAGCAGCAGCTTGAAGCTTCTGTGCTCGGGGCTCCGAGCTGCCCAGCCCCCCGTGGCACGTGATGACATCTGCAATGATGTCATCACGCAGTCTGTGGTATGCTCGCGTGCGCTCGGGCGCCAGAACCTCTGGCACTGGCCCTGGCTATAAATAATCATCACGAATTCCCTCTGCCACTACTGTAGATACTGCAGGGTAACTCGCCGAAGAAGCTCCAAGCAAGTGGCATAAGCCGTATGTAACAAGGTTCACATACAACCTTTTCCCGGCACAATTGTCAGCATGCCTATGGAACAAAGAGAGGCTGTGGCCAATTGCTGTGCAAACCTGGCCTAGGATTACCAACAGTCACACAATGTTTTGAAACTAGATAGTATTTCTAAGGCTTCTACTTAGTACTGATTTCTGCTTGGGTACCAAAACATCGCTGTCACTAACTACCACCGCTCCCAATTCATGGCTAAGTAGCATGGATGCTCAGCGGCCACTGAGGCATGGCAAAAATGCCAAGAGTGGGTGTAGAAAAGCTGCCTGCTACAGGCCGTTTACAGTCCCTAACACAGAACCACAACAGAGCAGAGAGAACTTTAATGGCATTTCCGTCAGGAAGGGGGGCATGCCTTCCAACATACAAGCGTCGCCATTTCACAAAGCACTTCAAAGGCAAAATTAATTTTTTTAAGTAACAAACAACATGGGGCTCAAAATAACTCCAGAATTATCAGTCTGTAGGAAAAGCAGTTGTGTTATGTATACAGAGTTTATAAACTTTCCAATAAAGGTTGGCACAATAAAATTATCAGTCCAGAATAAATTTAAGGTATTATTTCATTTCATTGCTACGGGGCTTGGAAAAAGCAATGTTCCACCAATCCTAATGTTAAAACAGCTAGACTTACCACTTGTCCTGCTGAAATATTGAGGTGGGTGGGGTGGAGAACTATTCTACAAAACATTAAATATGCTGAAGGGATATTTGCCATGCTTATTAAGGGGGTTGTTACAGTTTTGCAGAATAAACTTTGTGGTTACTTAGTTAAAATGCTTAAATCCCACTGTTTTTGTGAACGGCAATATACAAAATCAAACAGCGATACAATTTAAAAAACATAAAAAATAATAAACACTTATTTATACATGTACAAAATAGCACAAAAGTGCAGGCAAATTAAAAACTCACAAGAAACCAACAGTGAAATCCTATGCAAGATTAGTCTAGTCTAAGGCCACTTATCTGAACTTGAGAGTGGAATAACTGCTTAGAATGGCACTCTAAAGTTGACATCCTAAACACACTTACTAAGGAGTAAGTCTCATTGAATTTACTGCTTAGATTGAACTATAAGCAGGGTGGATAAAAAATCAATGATTTAAAAAAAAAATTAAAAAATCAGATTGTTTTGATTTAAACTGGATTTTTTAAAGAAATTTTTTTGGAGGAAATATCTACCTAAAGATAGTTTTCTATTTGATATGTTATAGTCCAAAGGTTATCATCATGGAATAAAGATGAGTTTTTAATTATGTAGCATAAAGCTGTATATTCATGCAATGTTTACATTTTTTGGTAAACGAATTCCACTAATCTGTTCACAATGTCATGCCCTTCCAGAGGTTTCTGTAAGATTATTGAGCAATTTTTCTATCTAGAAGATATTATCACAGATGCTTGGTTTTGCAGTTCTCTGTAAAACTGTGAATTTGTGTCTACAGAGATCAATCACGTCTCTTCTTCTCAGGAAAAAGGTTATAAAATAAAACATACACAGTTGAGAAAAAGACCTTAATCCCATTGTCCCTTTGCTAATCTTTGTACACAGAACTGACTCCTTGCCTCTTTTAAGTGCTAAGTTTCGAAAAATTCAATAAATAAAAGATCGTTGGGAGTAGACTAGATCTGCACAAGAAGCTAAGTGTGAGGAGTTTTTATGTAGAAAACCATGATTTAAATCTAGTCTTAGCGACTAGTGATTTAAATCATGATTTAAATCAAATCCACCCTGACTATATGGGCACAGCTAGAAGTTATGGTGCCTTGGGAATGACCCAAGAACACCACCACAATTCCTACCACCAAACAAAGGCCGTTTAAAAGTGCCTAGAAGGCCTGATCCTTTTCAAGTGCTGAAACACCACCACATTGTGGGGGAACATTAGGATGCCAAAACTTCGAGTTGTGTTCTAAAAAATACATACGGTTAAGTGAAATATGTGTGTTTTAATTGCCTTTCCAAAAATGACCAGGAATAGTCAAATCAACTTTCCAGAGAGGTTGCTCGATAAGTCTTGGCACCATCACTGATGGCGGGCACTTGGCACTGCTACCCTTCAAAATGGCAGCGTCCCACTACCTCATCTCTGGGCTAGTGGGCAGGATGAGAAGGTGAACCTTTCGATACCTCAGTCCCAAACCACATATCCTCCCAGCTCGGCTGCTAATGTCAGCTCTACCAAGTTTAAATCAGGTTTAGTTACTCTTTCATCTTGTAACAGTTCCAAGCTTCTCAGGGAAACTAGTGAGTGGCGGGGGTAGGGGGAGAACTCTTTCTGGGTTCCTGGATAAAGAAGACGGATTTGAATAGCTGCATCCTTGGCGCTTCCCCTTCCTCTTTGTAAAGAAAGGATGAAAGCAATGAAAAGTGGGAAATAAATGGGAGGCTATATTTTATGTGGATGAAGCCAAAGCAAAAAATATAGCTGCCCATGAGGATCCAGTTGGACCAGGTGCATTACTTAATGTAACAAAAGAATTCTGCGGCACGTTAAAGGCTAACAAATTTACTATGGCACAATCTTTTTGTTAACCTTTATGATGCTGCAAGACTTGCGTTCTTTTGGCTGCAGCAAACGAACCTATCCACCCAGAATTTTTCACGACCAGTTGTAGTTCTCCACAATTACACACATTTGCCTGATGGAAAGAGTACTCTCAATAAAAAGTTATGCACAATTTAAAAAAAAAATCCTGGACATAACTGTAAAATCATATATTAATTTGAAGACACCTTTCTTTTACTTGAAAGCGCATGCGGAAAATAAACTCTGAATGTTCCTCTCAAGCTAACAGGCTACCCGAAGTGGTTGCTCATCTCAGGGCTTTTGAGAAGCCATGCTCTACTGCTTATTCCCAGAACAGAGCTAGGATAGCCAGTCTTACTGAGCTTAGTGACAGGACACCACTGCCTTTAAAAAAAAAAAAAATGCAGATCTATCAAGCCTGTTTTCAAAATTCATTTCAACAGAGGTGTTCAGATGTGCCACCACGAGAGAGCCTGGAAAATGCCCGATCGTTATTCCATGGTGCCTTCCTCTTGGGGCCTCTTTCCCTTCCTCCCAGCTTCTCCCTCTCTGCATACGCCTTATGCATTTTACTATCACACTATTACTGCCGTGGTGTTCCACCCATTAACGATTTGTGTTTAATACATTATGTAAGAAGTTTCAGCACACAGCCACAACAGGACAATTATCTAGCTTTCAGACATTCTGAATTTGATATTCAAAAAGGATAAAAATACAAAACAAAATGATATATTCAGAGGCAGGGCAACAGAATCACAAAATGGTGATGCAACTAACATTTAGCATAAGGGTGGATGGGAATTTTGCACTTTGCAGAAATGAACACAAAAGCATTATTCAGACATGCCCATTTAAGCCACTGGCAGAGAGCCAAGTCACAGGCCGACCAATCCAAGACAGGCTGCCCCAGAATATGAAGGGGTGGGACAAAGGGATCAATGCAACATCACTGCGATTGTGCCGCACAGCATACATTACACAGCACCGACAAGGGTCCAGCAAGCCACTGCAGCTTTGACCTGGGCATCGATCTTGTTTTCTATGGGGCCCAAACACAGTTACTGCCATGCTAGCCTCAGAGATGTAGAAAGGGCAGAGATGTAGAAAATGCATCAACTGCCAAATTTTTTTTTAAAAATGAGTTGAACACCACAGAACTCTTCATCATCCAAATGCTTGTACAAGGTTGTTCTAATCCATGTAAACACTGGCAGTGCAATCCTAAGAAGTTCTATCCTTCTAAGCAGGGGTCATTTCGTAGAAAAAGAGCTGGAGGAACTCATTAGCATAACACATTAGCATAACTCATTAGCATATGCCACACCCCTTGAAATCACCGGAAGTGTGCCATTAGCGTAACTGATCTGCATATGCCACACTCCGTGACATCACCTATCCTGGCTGCTTTGGACCCAATCCTGACCATTCAGGGCCAAAATCGGGCCCAAAATGGCAAAAGGGGGCTGAAAATGGCTGAAAAGGGGCCCAAAATGGTCAGGATCGAACCGCTGCTGAGTGGGAGAGTGATCCACCACCCATCAGAGGCCCGATCCGGGCCATTTCGGCCCCAATCCAGGACGAAATGGGCCCAAAATGTCTGAGTCAGGTGGGCGGGGCCACCTGACATGTGACCTCTTTGGGGAACTGCCGGAACTGCGTTCCGGCGCGTTCCCCCTCGAAACGAGCCCTGCTTCTAAGACAACCGAAGAGCTCAGAAGGGTGTGACTCTGCGTAGGACTGCATAGATAATTTCATAAGCTGTTCAGGAAGTGGGTCGAGGACGTGTGAAATAAAAATGGACAGACTGGACACAGGAGGCCTGCAGGTCCCCCCCGAGAAGGACGGAAGGCAGAGCACAAAAAAATTCCCCCTTCTCCAGCGCCTGGAAGCTCCTCCTGATCAGTTTCCGGCTCTCAGCCTCAAACTGCCCCAAAACTGTGAAAATTATCCCCGTTACAAGAACTTAAGTGAAGATTCTACAGAGATGCCATCAGATTCGGCGTTGGGTAAATAAATTCGATGCTGGCAACGGATCTCCAGGCACCCCCTCTGCCATCACCATCCACTCAGTGGTGAAGCTGGGCACAAGGAAAGATGCACAGCAAAATGACGTTTCCTCTGCAGCCGGCACAGAACGGAGAGTCCTCCCGGCACATCGTTTTGCAAGTTCCAGTGCACCCTGGGGAAACTGAGGCGACGCTGCTCGAAGGAAGAGCCGGTGTGGCCAGACAAAGCTCACGTGACCCTAGTGGTGCAGAAAGCCCCTGCTGCAAGTGTCACTTGAGAAGGCGGCGTTGGCCTTTAAGCTCCTGGGCAGGCAGGCTTGCTTGCTCATTCAACAGGGCCTGGGAACCAGGAGCAATTACCACCCTGCCTGCAACCTTTACAGTCTTTTCTTTTCACACCCAAAGCCTCAGATCTCCATCACCGAGGCGCCTCCCCCCACGAGTGTATGGTTTCGACTGTTCCTTTCCCAGCACTTCTCCACCAGCTTGCTTTGTCACCAAAGCGCTCATTATCCACTCCCTCCCCTCCTGCAGTCCTCCCCCTTACCTGTTTCCAGAGGAATGAGTCTGCACGGTTTTGATGCCAAGAGATTACCAGGTGAAGCACGGAAAGCAAGGCCCCAGCCAGCACAGCGGCCCGCATGCGCACAGGGAGAAGAGTGTAGATGATGTAGATGAAGAAGACGCTCCACCAGACCCCCTCGGAGGCGCTGCGTGGGGACACCAGAAGGGTGCCCACCGCCTGCACACCACATAACGCCCCGATGACCAGGTAGCTCACAGCCCACATGCAGTCCTGGTGGAAGCCAGTCCGGTTGCAGAGGATCATAAGGGACAGGAAAAGTGCCGCTGCCACAGCAAGGGCGGCAGCATACGGCACGCGGGGGGCACCAGGCACACAGTGAAACAGCAGCATGATGCCACAGGCGAGCACCAGGACTCCCATGAGCACAGTCAACGAACTCTGGTTCATCTGGAAGAAGTAGCGCTGATAGAGGCGCTCCAGCTTGGCCGAGCGGAAACGCTTTGAACGGAACACCTGCAAGAGGCGCCAGCCGCAATCACTGGCCGAGAGTCCCTTGGCCTCGCTCCCTGTGCCGCTGCCATCCTCAAAACCCAGATCCACGGCTTTAAGCCCCAGGTCTCCTGTCCCGGAACCAGGTGGCAGTGACGGCTGCTGCTTCTTGCCATAATGGTCCTCCTGCCAGGAACAGTTCAGCCCCAGCCCCCCGCTGCCTCCACGCTCCAGTTCTGGGTCCTGCAGGCAGCTCATGTAGCGTGGACCACAAAGCGCTGGGCGATGGCGCTTGGGCCCATTGCGCTCGCCCCAAGCGGTCTTCCGCTCGTCCACCTTGGGCACCAGGATGCCACTAAACCAGGACATGCTGCAGAAAAGGAAAACCGGGTCAGGAGAATGCATAGCCAGCAGCAAAACCCACAGGGAAGCGAGAATGACTTGGTGGTTTGCCTCTCCAAGTCACCCAGCTGCATACAGTTCAGCGAGGGGAGCAACTCCTGCCTGACAGAGCACACCACACACATATGCAAGCCAGCAGGCAGGCAGGAAATGCTCCATGTATCCCTTTCCTAGAAGGGCCCCAAAGCGAAGGGAAAAGACCAGGTGGATTGGCAGACTGTTGGCAGGCAGAGACCCCTGAGTGTTCGGGGCCCTGGGACTGGACCTCTCTCTCTAGGGGCTGGGTCAAAGAACAGCAGGATACTTTCAGCATGGCTTACAGGATTCTTAGTACACAAGATGCCAGCTGCTAAACAGGACACGCTCTGGCAAGGAGAGAAGACTGCACAGGAAGACAAGATAAGGATTGAGTGGCAGGAGCGGGATGGCAGTGGGCAAGATCAAACATGTCCACTGCGAGGAGGAGGAGCGGGAGAAAGCGCTGCCCGATTCAGGATCTCCAGGCAGAAAGCATCCTCCAGGGACTACTACCACCTTCAGGGGTCACGTCCCCTGCCTTGGAGAAGCCCTCGTACCTGGAGGGCCACTGGGAACTCGGTGCGATGAGGCGTCATGGGTCCTCTGTAGGGAAGGCAGACTGGAAACCGCAGGGGGACGTCTCTTATCTCAGCATTGAGCCAAGGCTGCAACCTGCAGTGAGAAATGGGTCTGCTCAGACTGGTCATACATGATAGATCCCATCCCACAGCCAAAACTGCCATCCAAATCCATTCTGCAGCTCTCCGTAACTCCAGACCAGGTGTTTCTTTCCTTACCAACCCATGGCTGTTTCCTCATATTCTCTTAGTTCTCTCCCACTCGTTTCAGAGTCAGTTGCAGCATCCCCGCTGAGTGTTAATTACTTTTATTTCCCTCACTTTGGACCCCTTGCTTATCCAGTGTGTATTTTACACTAAGCAGAGTGAAGTAATTGTCGCACATTCCCCTTGCAAGGAGTACAGGGAGCACGGAATTTATGCTGTTTTGTACGGAGCACGCTCAGAAGCAGACACAAGGTGACTCCAAATCAAAAGGAACGTTCACACTTGTCTTTTAGCCTCAGGCAGCACAGAACCACTCAACAGCCGCTGCTACTGCTTACAATCGGAAGTATTTTTCCAGCCCAACCTAGGGCAATTTAAGGGATTCGAGTTAGCTGCTGGTGAAACATAAAGCAGTATCTGTACTTGCTATGGCTGCCCCAGCAACTGGCCACTGATACACTATCATATTAACCACACTCTTTACAACAACCAAGAGACAGAACCCATTTAGGGGACTATTAGGGTGAAGAAGCTGGACTATACCGGAAGGAGCAGGCTTGACTCTTAATGTCTGGGGTCACTGGGGGCAGGGAATATGATTAGCCCCGTCCTCAGGGCCGCCTTTGCTTTTCTGTTGTATGAATGAAGAGCTTGTCTCTAATGGCTGGGAGGGAAACTGCTGCAGTAGGGAACACAGGGTAGCAGGAGCAAAGCCCCTCCAACACCAATAGGGCATGGTCCCTACCGACATATAACCATGGGAGTGCAACATACAGGCCCTCTTCTCCACCTTCGCATAACGAAGGGTATTTAGCTAGTGTTCATTAACAGCCTTGCAAACACACTGTGGTAGATTGCAGAGTTAAGGCAGCTTTTCTATTTTAGGGGCATGATTGTGTTTTGGGGGGGGGGAGCTACCCAAAGGAAATTGGGGTACTTTGCATCAGGCCTTTGCAAGGAACAGGACTCCGCCCTCAGGTCCCATACGGACCCTGGCCGTACCGCAGTGCTCACCAAAATTCTTCACATTTCGTTTGCTTGAAGTTTTCATTTTATAAACGAAACAGTGTATTAGAATGTGAGACGAGACTGAATCTCAACATGTAATTGTGGCATGCGACCTGTCCCCAACCGCGATGAAGTTGAATATTATATATGGTTGCGTGCAAAACAGAACCGATTCTAATTTGAAGCTTATGCAGTTGTTTAATGCAGAGATGTGCTTTAAACAAGAGATGTGGAACAGGATTTTTTTTTTGTTCATCTTAAGCAGGCTGGGGAAAAGGGTAACCTTGGGAAGATGGGACAGGCCTACTTAACAGCAAGCCCTGTACACTAAGAGTAAGAGTCTAAGTCTAAACCAGTAACTGCAAGGTAAAACCTTCTGGGCAACAACTGAGATAATGTACGCATGTACAAGAATTCTTGCATGCGGTCACCTAGCTTTGTACACTTATAGGTAGCTCCCTGTAAAAGGTAGCAGCAAGCCCCCCAATGTTGCATCTGCCCCTGGCCCGATAAACACTCCAGGCAGGCAGCTCTGATGGGAAAGAAGGAAGGAACAAGTTTAACTGATAAAGGTCTAGAATGAGCTATTCCTCATCTCTTCCTCACCTAAACCTTTTAGCTAATATCTATATATCAAAGCTAGTTCCACCAGACTTTAGAGCGACTGAGCGACAGAATGGAAGACGGATCCATGCAGACAAAAGACACAGAACTATGCAGAGAGCAGTAGCTTTGAGTCTTGGGATCAACACTCAAAGTGGTCTGGCAAATGCACCCATTTGTTTTCTTACACATAGACAAATAGTTGTCGTTCACTTCTATTAAAAAGGTCTTTCCCACCAACATTTCACTCAAACACTGAATGGCCCAACCTTCACCAACAGTGGTCTTACTGTTGTGGACTACACAGAGGTCCTTACAACCTTCAAGCCTATATACACACACAGACCACAATAACTGCTGTTCTGTTAGTAAGTAAATATCCGGCAGTCTAAAAAGAAGGTGGAATTGAACACAGTGCATGATGAATTCCAGAGGGATAGGTACCCAGAGATAGTGTCTTCTCTATGGGATCAGAGGCCTCCAGAGAATTAAATTCTACACCAATTTGTGCCCGCCCACATTTGTTGGTTCATCTGATCCACACATCAAACATCTACAGTCAATTGAAGTTAGGAACTCCACAGGCAGCCCTGCTCAAATTCAGTTTTACCAATGTTTGCATTTCAGTTTAACGTTCCTCTGCCATCCGAGCTTTGGTCTCACCCTCTCCTCTTGCACACTGT
Organism: Eublepharis macularius; assembly: GCF_028583425.1. NCBI lineage: Eukaryota > Metazoa > Chordata > Lepidosauria > Squamata > Eublepharidae > Eublepharis > Eublepharis macularius. The sequence goes on along the minus strand of NC_072793.1, from coordinate 12,097,545 downwards.
GTGACAGGATGAATTTTGAAGCTCAGTTGTGGGGGGGGGGGGGGGGGGGGGAGACAATCTGGCAGCCATGTCCCTTCTTCCAGCAATTCAGTGTGAAAACAAACTGAAATAGTTCTCTCTTTTCAAACTTTGTCTTGAAAACTAGCCAACCTCTGGCTCATTCTAGCTCCAACTTCTCCAGAGAGCGGTCCCAGCACCCTCCCACACAGCCCTTATCGGCATCTGTCCTGGGAGATGGCATCGTCACAGCATCGTTACCCTTTACAGTATAGCAAGCTGGGGAGGTCAGAGATATAGGATATACCCCATCAGAAGCATGGCTATGGCATACTGCTAAAAAAAGGGTGAAGGGAAAAAGAGATCAGCTAAACAGGACCCCCCCCTCACAACTGAAATGAAAGTAGTAACACCCCCCCCCCAAAAAAAAGCATTAACTAGCCTTATAATAATCATCAATAGCCCTGGCCTGAAGAGCTCAGGCAAGCCTGCTCTTAGCAGATTTCAGAAGCTAACCAGGGTCTGCCTTGGTGAGCAGCTTGATGGGAGACCTGTAAAGAAGACCAGGGTCGCAGAGGCAGGCCGTGGCAAGCCACCTCTGTCTCTTGCCTTGAGAACCCCACCAGGGATCACAGTTGACAGCACTCCCCGCAATAAACAATAGCAGTGTGATAGAACAATATTTTCCCGAGGTCAGCATGTATCCTAAGACGACGGTATGCCTTTTGCTGTATCTCACCGAATGACAGTTCCTTACAGCACACACACCCTGCTCTCCTTCCCATATTCAAGCACTCTTTACTTTGTGGCAGAGCATCCAAATCGCACCAGGTCATCAACAAAAACTGCAGACCGGTCCATTAGAACCACCCCCCAAAGTAACAGTACAGCAGTGTCGCTTTTTCATTTGGGATAAGAGTCTTGTCCTGCTGTTAGGAAGTCACGGCACCTGGTCGGGAAAGGTGAAGTCCTTCTTCCCCCCACCCCTTTTTGCTGCCCTGGCTTTCTTGCTGTTGCATGCAAAGGGGTCTCCTCAGAACGAGCCCCCCGCCCCCGGCCGCTGCTAAAGCTGCAGGTTTTTTAACAGGCCCGGCTGAAGCCCCCCTGCCCTGCCCGCAGGTCTGCGACCTGATCCGGCTGCAAGGAGCTCCCCAGGCCGGCCCGGATCCCGCGACCGGCCCATCCGCCACAACAAGCCCAGAAAGCCAAGCCCAGGGGAGCCCGCGGAGGGCGAGCGAGCGGGGCGCATAGTCGAGGCGTCGCAAACGGAACAATGACGGCTGACCCGTCCGCGGCCCCCCCGCCCCCCGGCCGGGCCCACTCTGCGGGGCTGCCCCCGGCCACGCAGCCGCCCCTGCCCGCCTCACGCCGGCCCGATCAGCCTGAGCTGGGAGAGGCTCGCCCAGAGCCTCCCCTACGGAGCCGCACCCGGAGCGCTTGCCCGGCCCCGGGGGAGCCCCGCGCCGCCCGCCTGCGCAGGTGCGTCCCGCCAGCCCGGCGCAGCGCAGCAGCAGCGCAGCCCCCTGGCGCTCCTGCCCCGTCCGGCCCCCGCCCGCCCGCCCGCGTCTCCTCGGCCTTGCCGGCGCCCCAGATGGCCGCGCTCCGGCCGAGAGCGGATCCCCCGACGCCGGGGGGGGGGCGGCCTAACTGCAGCCCCCGCCGCCGCCGCCGCCGCTCTTTCCTCCTCCCTCTGCCCAAGGCCCGGCCTGGCTGGAAGCGGCGGCTCCGGGACCAGCCTCGAGGCGCGCCCCCCGTGCACACGCCCCGGCCCCGGCAGGCGCCTTCCCGGGCGCAAGGCGCGCCCCCCGGGCGCCGAGGCCCCGCTGCCCGCCCGCCCCCCGCGCCGCCGCTCGCCCGGCGCTCACCTCCCGCTGCCTGGGCCGCCGCCTGGCGCTGCTCCTGGGCCGGCAGGGCCCTGCTCTCGTCCGGGGGCGCCAGCGACGTCGCCTGCCCGCCGGCTGCTCCCCGCGCCCCCTGCCCGCCGCTCCCCGGCTCTGTTTACGGCGCGGCCCCCCCCCGGCCGCCGCCGCCGCCGCCGCCGCTCCATTGCCGCCGCCTCGCCTCGCCTGGCGCGCTCGCTCGCTCGCTCGCTCGCTGCGGGCCTGTCCCCTCCTCCCGGCGTTGTCCAGGGTAAACGCCCTCTAGCCCGGATCCACAAGGCGCGCTCCGTGCGCGCCGAGCCGGGGATCGCCAGGCAGGGGGCCTTAAAGGCGCCCGCTCCCTTTGGCCCGCCGCTGCCCCCCTCTTGCGCCGGGCGGCGGGGGCAGCGGAAGAAAAGGGGGGCGCGGCGCAGAGGGGAGCCGTGATTCTCGGCGGCCGGCGCGCTGGGCGGTGGAGCCCACGGAGCCTCGCCAGGGCGCGGGCACCTGCAGCTGCATGCCTGGGAGGGGGACACCTTGGCCCGCTGGTGCAGCCCGCGCGGGGGGGGGGGTTAGGAACACACAGCTGGAAGGGATCCCCAAAGGTCATGTAGTCCAGCCCGCTGCGTAAAGCAGGAAACTTGCAGCCCCATCCCCGCTCATTCCCCCAGTGAGCGCTGCTCTATGCCCAGTGGAAGACACAAACCCCTCCAGCAACCCTGGCCTGGAGGAAAAGCCCTTCCTGACCGCACAGTGGCGACCGACCTTACCCCGGGCGTATAAGAAAGGTCCAGGAGAGCCAAGCTCAGCTCTTCATGCCCTCCCTCCCCTGACCTGCCTGAATCCATAGGGAGTCATGGAATGGGCCCTGTTGCCGGGTGGCCCTCTAGCCTCGCCTTTCAAACCTCCAAAGCAGGCCCATCGCCTCTCCAGGAAGGCTGTTTAGCTGAAAACTCTTAATTTTAACCTGTTGGTTCTAGTCTGACCCACTGGGGCAAATCGCTTTGCTCTATCCTCTATGTGACAGCCCTTCAAATGACTGATTGATTCCTTTGGCTTACATGCTAGACCAGTTACCGACCCAGTTACCTACCAGACCTAACTCTACGGTGATTTCTTGAGGTACCCAGGGGAGGCCCCCAGGCCTGCAAGAGTCTCCCATGTCCTGCCTCAGTTGCCCGGGGTCCTCAGACTACAGAGCCTGGGCACCTGGTGGGCACATTTTCCCACCCACACCCCACTTATCACCACCCTCAACCAGATGAAGTATCCCAAGTCTCCGTCCTCAGGAGTTTGTTCTCCCTAATTGTGTCTTGGGAGTGAGGTGGGGGATGGGGTTTTCAGCTTAGCTTTAGAAAATTCCTGAAATTTTGGGGTTGGAGCTGGGGTGGGGGCGCAGGGTCTAGGAAGGGGAGCGACCTCAGTGGAGCATAATATCACAAATAGCAGCTCCAAAGCCTCTCTTTTCTCCAGGGGATTTGATTTCTGTCATCTGGAGATAAGTTGTCATTCCAGGATATCTCCAGGCCCCACTTGGAAGTTGGCATCCCTAGTAGAGGGAGTCCGCCTGTGGCTCCCATCTCCGAGCCCCGAACTCTCCTCCTCCCCCCAAAAGACACCCAAGGGCCAGTTGGCGGTTGATCGGACTGGAGCCCCTTGCATTCCCCCTGGGTGACATTCAGCCATTTGGGAGCCAGCTGCCCTTGTTATCAGGCACACCAGCAGCAGGGACGCCCGGGTCTGGCTGCAGATTGCAGGCCCGAGTGTGAATGCAAATCGGTGCCCATTCTTTGCTCCCTGCACATTTGCTGGTAGCAAACAAACGGAGGAAAGGGAACGGTTAGTTCACGAGTTGCCCTTGGCTGGCATGGGGACGGTAGCAGAAGGCGAAGCAGCCCTAAATCTCGCTGTCCTTGCCACTCCCTCGGTTTGACAGTGTGGGAGAAAGGGAAAGCAGGCCCGTAACAGCACAATCCTCCGAAGGGACAGCTTAATGATTAATTAGAAGTGAGCCCCGCTGGGGCCCAGGGAAGTGCCTGCTGTTGCAGGGTTGGCCTATATAGTTTCAGGGCCTGCCTACGATTCCTCCAACGCAGTTGCATCCCAGTCCTGCTGCTGGGGGTGCACAGAACCCCCCCTCCCGTGCAGCTCGGCTCGGCTCGGCTGTGGAATAACACGCTCACATTGCCTCCACAGAACGACTTACTAAAGTGCGGCTCAGGGAGTGCTTCTCCCGGGTGCAAGAGGTCTCCGTTTCCCTTGAGCCCGCCTGAATTAATTCTCCCCCGGGCAAAAAAAGCTGGGGAAGGGGTTGTTAATGAATTAATTATTTGATGTCGACGCCTTTTGCTGCTGAGCGTTCCATTGCATCATATTTGCTGGCTCTGGGGATTAGGACTGAGTGTCATGCAGCGGCCTTAACCCCTTCAAAACTGCGACCGAACACAGAAGCAAAGAGGCCTGCAAATATATTAGAAACTAGAAGTTATATCACGTGGGGACCACGACATTGCCCCCTCTCTTGCATGCTTCCCACTGACACGGCTACTTTTTTTGCAATTTGTATGGATATGTTTTAACTCTTCCAATCATCTTTAAGTCTTGGGGGAAATGCCTTGGACATATCAGGGTTTTTTTTCTCTTTGCAGACAGAATTTCCTCCTTTTTCCTATTTTTTATACCGGCTGGGGCAACTTTCCAACTCCCCCAATCTCGATGTATTGTCGAAGGCTTTCACGGCCGGAGAACGATGGTTGTTGGGGGTTTTCCGGGCTGTATTGCCGTGGTCTTGGCATTGTAGTTCCTGACGTTTCGCCAGCAGCTGTGGCTGGCATCTTCAGAGGTGTAGCACCCTGAAGATGCTAGCCACAGCTGCTGGCGAAACGTCAGGAACTACAATGCCAAGACCACGGCAATACAGCCCGGAAAACCCCCAACAACCATCCCCCAATCTCATTTAATGTAGATGATGATAGTGGTTGTGAGGAGTAAAGACAGGACTATGGTTGGTGCTCTGCAGAATAGCACAGGCAGTTCTCAGCCCCAAGGAACTTACAATCTACATTTTGACACAACAGAGGGAACCAAAGGGAAGCTGGAAGAGAAAAGCAAGAGTAACAAGGGAATACTATATTTATTTATATTGGAGATTACTGGAGGGTTATTAGGCATTCCTCAATGAGAAGATCAGTCAGTGTGGAACACAAGCCCTGGAAGGCAGCTTGTCCTCCTCTACTGATCTCCCCCTGCATTATGTAACCACAGGAGAATTTTGGCTGTGTTTTAGGACACACTTGGAGGACATAGCAGTACATAGTAGACTCATAAATGTTTTGAGTGATATCTCCAGAGACCTCCGAGCTGCATAGGGCTTTCACAGCCAATGCTAAGTGGTTCCTCCACAGGCAAGTAGATTTAGGAAGTATTCCCTGAAGGTTAGAACATTTGAAAAGCATGAATTGCGTGGCAGATGCAAGTGGAGCTGGGAGGCAGACACCCTGGGTTGCATTCCCAACAGTATTTGTTCCCTGCTCGTGGTGGAATCTCTCGAGTTTTCCTTTCAGAGGAAAATGGAAATTCCCTAGTCTTCTAACGCTTTTCAAGCTCATCGGCAAAAATGTCCTGAGTTACAAAGGGTAGTTTCAGAGAAGTCGCCATATTAGTCTGTTGCAGTGGCACCTTAAAGATTAACAACATTTATCTCAGCATAAGCTTTCATGAGTCAGAGCTCGCTTCATCAGTCATATAGGAGCATCAGTCCATCAGATATTTATTTATACTTGAAGTTACAAACCACAAAAAGGTAGTGGGGAGATGTGTAATTATGTAATCTGCCTTGAATCTCAATGAGCCAGTTTGGTGTAGTGGTTAAGAGCGTGGGACACTAATCTGGAGAACCGGGTTTGATTCCCCACTCCTCCATTTGAAGCCAGCTGGGTGACCTTGAGTCAGTCACAGCTCTCTCAGAGCTCTCTCAGCTCCATCCACCTCACAGGGTAATTTGTTGTGGGGATAATAATGACATACTTTGTAAACCGCTCTGAATGGGCATTAAGTTGTCCTGAAGGGTGGTATATAAATTGAATGTTGTTATTATTATTAATGGGAAAGACAAACTATGAAATAAATAACATCAAATAAAGTGAACATTTAGTGCATAATTTCTGTGACTTGGTTGGTGAAGAATTTGTCCTTCAGAGCCATGTGATTGCAATCATATAAATCCATCCAGAGATTCAGCAGTTCCTAACAGCACGTGGAAGTGTGGCCAGTAATACTGTATTCAGTGTGACATCACCAATCCCCCCACCCCATGAGTCTTAGTGTTAAGGACGATGGAGATATAAACCCAAACCTAAACTGATTTTTAGATATTTTAGCCAGCCAAGCCAATCTGGATATGTAGTCTAGTCTCATCGGTTTCAATTCCTATAGCAAAGCAATGTGCTCTGTGTAGGTGCATGGCGGAGGGAATTGCACAAGGCTGTGATGTGTGAGTTGACCATTACGGATGATGCTGCCTTTAGTACGGCTAGCACCAGAATGACACTAAATTTGCAACTCAAGTTGTAAACGCCACTGAATTCAACAGGACTTAACAGGGCATAATGATCCAGTATTGTCCCATTTAACATAATGGATGTTTTTAAAGTAAGCATATTTGTGATCAGTTTGGTGTAGTGGTTAAGAGCATGGGATTCTAATCTGGAGAACCGGGTTTGATTCCCCACTCCTCCACTTGAAGCCAGCTGGGTGACCTTAGGTCAGTCACAGCTCTCTCAGAGCTCTCTCAGCCCCTCCCACCTCACAGGGTGATTATTGTGGGGATACTAATGGTATACTTTGTAAACCGCTCTGAGTGGGTATTAAGTCATCCTGAAGGGCGGTATATATAAATCGAATGTTGTTGTTATTATCAATCTGTAAGGATGCCATGTTGCAGAGCATGACAAAGGCATAAACTGGCATTCCTGTTGTAGCCACTATTGAGTGTAGTGTTCTATGGGCCTATGGAGAGCTATCTTTCAGAGAAAGGGATAGGAGGCTGCCTAGGACAAAATGTTCAGACAGACCTATAGTGGCAGGACATGAGTTTAGGACACTATTTTCCAAATTCTGATAGGGGAAGCACATTGTTTTTCTGAATGGAAATCAGAAGCATAATATTGTTACATGCACAATGCTTTTACATTAAAAAAGACTGTCCAGATCAAGTACTCATACAGAGTCACAGCAAATAACCTCATTTAAGTGAAAATGATTCTGGTGTGTCTCTGTGTCAGCTCTGACTGGATCATTCAATCACTTCCCATCCAGTGGCACAGCAGAATTACCTTACTGGAAGAAGTCCCACAGGAACTGGTGGTGGTGGAAACTGCCATCAAGATATGGGTGACTTATGGTGACCCCTGCTGGGGGTTTTAAGGGAAGAGACTAACAGAGGTGGTTTGCCATTGCCTGCTTCTGCAAACTTGGTCTTCGTTGGAGGTCTCCATCCAATAACTAACCAAGGCTGACTTTGTTTACCTTCTGAGATCAGATTTGCATGGGCTAACCAGGTCAAGCCATGGGAACTGTTTCTTTTTGTCTAATGTATTTAGAGCAGCAGAGTCCTGAGTCATACTCTTGTTCTCTGAAAGAGTTAGAATAAGCCAGTGGAGTCAGAGTGTCAGATCAAGATTTGGGAGACCCAGGTTCAAATCCTTGCTCGATCTTGGAAGCTGGCTGAGAAGCTTGCCTAACTTACCTCACTGGTAGTTGTGAGCAGGGGTCATTTCGTAGAAAAAGAGCTGGAGGAACTCATTAGCATAACTCATTAGCATATGCCACACCCCTTGCCATCACCGGAAGTGTGTCATTGCCATAACTTATTTGCATATGCCACATCCCCTGACATCACCTATCCTGGCTGTTTTCGACCCAATCCTGGCCATTCAGGGCTGCAATTGGGCCCAAAATGGCAAAAGGGGGCTGAAAATGGCCAGAAAGGGGCCCAAAACAGTCAGGATCAGGCCGCTGCTGAGTGGGAAAGTGATCCACCACCCATCAGAGGCCTGATCCGGGCCGTTTCGGCTCCAATCCAGGCCGAAAAGGGCCCAAAATGGTCGAGAGTCAGGTGGGCGGGGCCACCTGACATGTGACCTCTTTGGGGAACTGCCGGGACTGCATTTCTGTGCGTTCCCCCTCGAAATGAGCCCTGGTTGTGAGGATAAAATGGGGGAGGGGAGACTGACGCTGTAAGCCATTTTGGGTCTCTGTTGGGGAGAAAGGAAGGATGTAAATGAAGTAAATAAATATATTAATAGCACACAGGGCCTGTGTAGACTGTGTATTTCTTTTAAGGGTGTTGCTTGGTTTCCCGCAGTTCCGTGGCAAGAGAGTTATATCAGCCTGGCTACGTTCATGCACAACCTAAGGAGGCTACAGTTTAGGGCTTCAGATTATGAGGGCCCTTTAAATACAAAAAATTGCTAAGCATTTCTAAATTGCTATTTAAAAAAAAACTGATGGAACCTCTTTAACTTGACACAGCCGAGGGCCTCCGCATATCTTAATCTGGCCCTTCATTCTTCATTTCCCCCAGCAGCAAGCGGCTGCATGTGCTTCATGAACAACAACAAAGCTCTTTCCCTGCCATTAGGACGGGATGAGTTTAGCTGTCCCCATGAGGATTTTTTAGACTCAGAGCCCCTGCATGCAGAAGGGTGCACATCTAAACGTGAGCGTCATACCTGGCTGTGTCACCAATGCGCAACCGACCCACACAATCTGTACAATCTGCCACGTGTCAGTCCCACATTGATTGGGCACCACCACTGAGCAATGGGATTGTTATCGCAAGCCAGCATGTTTGCCGTGCTGGAAGTCTGCATGGTGTTAATAATCATGTCAGCATCAGGGCATCTGGCACAAAGTCGTTCTTTAACTATTCCGCTTCCTGCCACAGCCTCTAGCAAGACAGAGAAAGGGACTGACGGGTCCTAGAAAGAAGGAACAGAATGTTTGTCTCCATTTCTGACGACTGAACAAGAGGGGCTGTTTGTGGATGCAGCTGAGTCAGTGGATAATTTCTGCTGGGGGGAAAGGTGGTGGGACTCAGTCCTCCACAGAATACATATCCTTTGTCCCAAATGCCCCTCTCTGCAGAGCTGGATTTATGCACAAGCTAAGTAAACTACCGTCTAAAGCCCCAGATTTTGAGGGGGCTCTAAATAAAAAAAAAAATTACAAAATTTCCATTTCTTGGTAAGGTTATGTGGTTTCTTAAAGTTGGCAGAGTTTGGAGCCTTGACATGTCCTAATCCAGCCCTGCTTCTACCTTCTCTGTATGGGTTAAGAAAAGTTATGATTGCACAGAAGTGCATGGGAAAGACTCTGCATATGCTCAGAGACAGTCTCATCTATGTGACTATTTTGCAAGCTTGCAGGAGCAAGCCTGCAACCAAGATCCAGTAACTGAGGGATCCTCTCTCTTTGGAATCATCATACAGGCTCATCCGTTTAACTTTGCCTCCCATTCCAAACAGTTCTGTAGCTCGGTGACGGCACCCTGTGTCTCTCAGCTGAGCAGGAAAATCTCTGCCACACGCAGCATGCTAGTCTAGCTTGCAGAGCTCTGTGGGGTTAATTATTACAATGGTATTTTTGCTGGGAGATTCCAAAGCAGCGATAAGGAACCCGCCGACACATCTCAGAGGACTTAGCATTTATTAACTGAACACCACCGTCTCCCATGAGACAGGATGAAGCAACTCTATTGTATCAAGCAAGGGATATCCAGACTGGGAAAATGGAGTGGGAGACCTGTCCAAGGTCACAGAGTGATTCACCTAGCAAGACAGGAAGAGAAGGAATGGTCAATGGTACTGTATTTTTAAGGGACTGTACCTTTTACACCCAGAACATCATAGAGCACTGTAGGGCACAAGTCCCGCAATTCTGAATGGATTGCTTGTAAACTTAGGTTCCTCTGAGATAGAAATCTTCACCTTTGGTGCCTGGAAATGCATGATCATGCACAGAGAGCATAGAAGCATCAACAGTGTGTCTGTGGAATTCCCCACGCCACCATTTTTACACAGTGTTGCAGAGCTACAAAGTAAAGCAAAAGCAGCTCAAATAATATCTGTACTAGAGATAGAATCTGGTTTAACAGTTATTTCCTCTCCCTAGGGAAACTTGGGAACTGTAGTTTGGAGGCAAAAGATCTCCAACAAAGAATCAATTAAAATTTAGACAGCTATGTACAGTAGAGAGATGCCTCCTAAAATGCAGATGTGAGTCATTCTTGTATTACAGAAATGAGAAATATCATACTGGATTGTAGCACATATGATCAGCATAAAATGAAGATCTAAATGACAAACCGAAGAATTCCTACTTCCTTCAACAACAACACAACAAATGATAAGCCCACAAAAGTATGCTGTGGTACACATTTTAAATTCTAATGTTTCAAATAAGAGCTTCTAAAACTAAAGACTTCCCAAGGTATTCCATAATTCTACTACACTAGCAACAAAGCCCGTTGTGGGGGAAAATGCAACAGGCTCTAGAACAGGGAGGGAGGGTGGGCAGGCGGGCATTTCCTCCTCCTCCATCACTGATCCCAGCCGGATGAAGGCATAGGATGGGTGGGCGCAGCCAAAGCATAGGTTGTGCCTTACACTGCCACACGAGAGGGTGCACGTGTGCCAGTGGACGCATGGTGGATTATGTGTATTCCCTGATGAAGTTAAATAGATGAAACGAGACTGATTAGCCGGCTTCTTGTTGGAATGTGACATCTCCTTTCCTATACCCATAATACTTTGTATTATGCACTGAACTTTATAAAAAGTACAAAAAACCTTAATTTCACAAAATTTACATATAATTATTTCTGTAGACTTTCGAGGTTTTCCCTTCTATTGCTCCTAATCCGAGCTCGGTGAAGAGGGGATGGGCATTGCCACCTGCTCTGCTCCTGATGCCAGCTGGGTGAAGGCAGCATTGGGCATTGCCACCTGCTCCACTCTGGGGCCCAGTTGGGTCCAGAGATGGTGGGGGGGGCAGGCATTGCCGCCTTCTTCATGCCTGATTTCGGCCTGGGCTTCTTGCCACGGCATGCTCTCTGGAGATTTGGCTGCCTCATCTGGGCTTCCCTCCACAGCAGCGCCCTCTGGAGGCACACCAGGGTAGGAGTGAGTTGTCTTGAATACGCTTAGCCTTTTATATAGTAGGATTATGTTTATGAAAATTCTGATCACCTCATCTCACAAAGGAAAGGATGTCACAGAGTACAGAAAAGGTCAACAAAAATGATTAAGGGATTGATTGAGTTTAGACAAAAACACGACCAAGGACAGCCATGGTGGACATTCATAAAATTACTAATGGTGTTGAGAGTGATAATTTAATATTAGATGTTGGGGATCCCTAATAAAATTAACTGGCGTTAGAGTTAGAATTGAAAGTACTATTTATAAGGAGAAGGATTGTGGTTCAGTAATCGATTAAATGGCCCCATGTTCAGTCCCTAGCATCTCTACCTTAAAGAATCAGGCCGGGGCAATGTATAAGGCCTCTACAAGAGGTTGTGGAGAGCTAATGCCAGTCAGAGCAGACAGTACTAACCCTAATAGACCAATGTATCAAGCATCTTCAGGTGTTCATACAGTGGCCGATTCCACACGGCTTACCTGAAGCCAGGACGTTGCAGAACATGCCGGAAAAAAGGCGGAAGATCCCATTTTCTTGCACGAGTTTTGTGCGACATCGCACAAAACTCATGTGAGAAAACACGATCTTCCGCGTTTTTTTCAGCATGTTCCGCAACATCCCGGCTTCAGGTAAGCCGTGCGGAATCGGCCAGTGTGTAATTCAGTACTACAAAATGAGCAAGAGCCAATATAGTGGCTATCTTTCTAAAAAAACAGGCTATCAGTCACTTTTTGCCATGCTAATCAAATAGAATGTCCACATTCAAGGTCTGTTATTTGTCTGAATTAATCATTATCATCATTTCCTAGATGAAAATATGGACCGTCTTGTGCACTTGTAACACCCCCTACGCTCACACCAAGAATCACTTCTTGAACACTAGTACACACCATTACAAATGACAGAAAGCTCCTCTTTGATGGACACTGTACCTATTTACCAGGATACAACTTCTATAGGAGCTTCTGAAGCAAGTATGTTAGTGAAGAAAACATAATCATCTATTTAACAAACAAAAGAAAGCACAGTAAAGAGTCCAGTAGCTCCTTTAAGACTAAGCAACTTTACTGTAGCATAAGCTTTCGAGAACCACAGCTCTCTTCATCAGATGCATCGTCAGAGAGTCCAGTAGCACTTTTAAGACCAGCCAACTTTATTGTAGCATAAGCTTTCGAGAAGCCAGGAGGGGCAGACTGCAGCTTTGACCCCACCCTTACTTTGAGCCATTAGATCTTGCTGCCGACTTCATTGACTGGCTTCTGTGGAGGAGGAACAGAGACCCAGAGTCACTTCTTTACAACCCCATTTGCTTTGCTTTTTGGCAGGCTTAAAACAGCAGCAATAGCAGCTGAAGAAGGAAAACACCCCTTGAACAAAAGCCATCTGCAAATTCATGTCCCTAAGGGTTTCAGCCAGAGATGGAGCCAGTCCAGAATACTCCAAGACTAAATAACTCAGGATGCCAGCGATGGGAAACGTGAAAGCTGCCTGAGTCAAGTTCAGAGTTCAAAATACATTTCTTTCCCCCCTGGGCTATATGTGCAGAACTCCTGGGTTACAGGGTGCCTGATCCTTCCAGCCCCACTCCACCAAACCCGGCTGTAATTTCAATTTCTTTCACCTACACCAGAAGACTGACAGGTTTTTCAGAGAGCTGCAAGTGGTCTGGAAGAGGGATTGTGACTCACAGTGTATGTATTCATTCCACCTTCACCTCTGGTAAACAAGGTTTTGTATTATTTCCTACAATACCAGTTGACCAAAGGCAACAGTAGAACAACAGGAATATGTGTACACTGTACATCCTTATAAGGAGGATCCAATCAAAGGTCCATCTAGTCCAACCACAAATCAGGCAGCTGAGTTTCCCACATTTGGGGAAATCGCAGAGGTCGGTACCCAGTTCTCCACAGTGACCAAACAAATGTCCCAGAAGGCCCACAAGCGGAGGTACAGCCCCTCCCTTTTCTGCTCAGAAATAGCTAGATATAAACTAATAAGTGTAGAGTTCAATAGCAAACCAAAACAGGTTTGGGGGAGGGAAAAGAAAAGCATAATTTTATTTTGGGTTTAGCTCCCGAAGGGTAGCACAGCTCTTCTACCGTGGTAAGTAGACCAAGTGCCTGGGTGGGGTATTAACCCACAAGGCATAGAGAGCTGTTTAGACTGTGTGGTTAAATGTTTGAATCCTAGAATCTTATTTGTCTTTGGTTAGCAATAGGTTATAGCCTTTGACTACTGATAATATCAAAGTTAATCTCTTTGAGATCTCTAATCTCGGGAAAGTTATACAAAATCATATTAAGGGAAAGACTTAAATCACTAAGTTGGGGGAGGGGGGAGGAGGGAAGGGGCTAATTTCAATAAGAGGGAAGACAGTTGATTGTTAGTAAAATTGATAAGGCACAATGTTAAAATTCAAAACTACTGTTACATATATCTTTAATTGATGTTATTTTCTGGAATTGTAAATCTTGCAATAAGCAATCCTAAAACGAAGATCTTCTGTAACTATCATGTTTGTGTTTAATGACTATCATTCCTTTTGTTGTTATTGTTATTGAAAATATTGAAATAAAAAATATAAAATGACAAGTGGAGTTACAGGGGCTAAAGGCTCTCCCTATTGTTGCCTGGGGGAGGGGCAACAAATGATATTCAGAGTTATACCAGCACTGAAGATGGAAGTTCCATTTAGTCATTGTAGCTCACAGCTATCAATGGAACTCTCCCCTATGAAGCTGTCTAATTCCATTGTAAAGTCATCACTACATCCTGTAACAATGAGTTCCACAAGTTAATTTTAAATTAATTGTTGTGATTTTATTGTGGGGGGTTTCCCCCCACCACCACCTGCCTTGAGTGCCACCCAGGTGAGCTACTTTGAGGGTTTTTTTTCAGCTGGAACGCTGTGGAACGGCGTTCTGGAACCTCTTGAAAATGGTCACATGGCTGGTGGCCCCGCCCCCTGATCTCCAGACAGAGGAGAGTTTAGATTGCCCTCTGCGCCGCTCCAGCGGCGCAGAGGGCAATCTAAACTCCCCTCTGTCTGGAGATCAGGGGGCAGGGCCACCAGCCATGTGACCATTTTCTCCGAGGGTGATTTAAACTTTTAAACGCCCCCCCTTCCAGCTAACCCAAAGTGACATCATTGGCCCTGGGAGCGTGTGCGCACTTTGCACGCACACACGAGATACCAGGGGCACCACCTCCTGCCAAGAGTTGCACCCCATGCTGACAACCCACTGAGTTCCACCACCTCTTTTCCCAGAAAAAAAGCTCTGGTTGTAATGAATAAAAAATTAATTATGCGTTGTGTGAAGGAGCATTTGCTTTTATCTGCCCAGATCTTTAGCACACTGAAAACCTCTCCCAAACGAGTTTCAACATTCTTTATAGGCTGGATAGATCTTGGCCTATGGGGGCCACTTTCGGTTCATTCTCTCTATTTACAACAGCGCCCCCTGTTGGAATCGAACAATTTCTAGCCAGGTGTGTTTCCCACCCTTGGGAGAGAGAAGGTAAAAGCGGAACTACCTGAGGCAGTAACTCCCTACTGGAAATGCTCTAGGTTTTCCACTCCCCCCACCCTTCAGTCCAACCATCCCAGAACATATTCCCCTCGTCCCAAAGCAAGTCTCCCCACTCCTTTGAGAATGTCATAGGAAAGCAGGGGGGGGGGCAGCGCCCTGGTCATAAGCGCCAGGCTTCTCGTTGCCTAGCAACCAGCCCTTGCCTGCTCTGCCTGGGATTCCATTGATCCAAATTACGCTGTAAACAAAGTTGCCTGGCAACCGGTGGAGGGGGTGAAAGTTGTTAGAGAAGACAATGTTTCAGAAGGGACTGGAGGCGACCTGGGCGGGGGCGGGGAGGGAGGGGGGCAGGGGCGGAGGGAAAAATGGGAATAGACAACCTGAGGCGAACCAAGAGGCGATGGAAGTAATTTACCCAACAGGGTGGCAAATATTCCCCACCCAACTCTCCATGGGGAGAGAGCCCACGGGGAGCGGGAATCCATGAGCCAATGTTTAACTCTGGGATTTTAGTGGGGATGGGGGTATATCTGGCTTCTTTTCCCTTTTAACGGGCCACGATTCTGCGATTGTTATTACATCTTCCTCCGGGAAACTTAGACTGGTATACATGGAGCCAGGGCTTTTTTTCTGGGAAAAGAGATGGTGGAACTCAGTGGGTTGCCAGCACGGGGGGGCAACTCTTGGCGGAAGGTAGTGCCCCTGGTACCACATGCATGTGCGCAAAGTGTGTGCAGGCTCCCAAGACCACACAATGACGTCACTTTGGGTCAGCTGGAACAAGGGGGGAGTTTTTTAGTTGAAATAGCGCTCGGTGAAAATGGTCACATGGCTGGTGGCCCCGCCCCCTGATCTCCAGACAGAGGGGAGTTGAGATTGCCCTCCGCGCCATGCGGCGCGGAGGGCAATCTCAACTCCCCTCTGTCTGGAGATCAGGGGGTGGAGCCACCAGCCATGTGACCATTTTCAAAAGGTGCTGGAACTCCGTCCCACCACGTTCCAGCTGAAAAAAAGCCCTGCATGGAGCCCACCCCCCTTTATCCTCACCACAACTCAGTGAGGTAGACTGAGACAGAACATCAGCTGATGCGCTTAATAATAGTTAAGTGGGGATTTAAACCAAGGTCTCTCCACTAAAATTCAGTCACCAGCTCCCCTCAGTGAGTGAGAGAGAAGGAGGAAGGGGAGGGATAGCAGCTGTGTTGATCTAGATTGGGGTTTTGTGAGATCTGGGAGGGAGTCCTACCTCTCTTTCTTGTGCAGCCCAAGGAAACATTGAGAGAACACTAGGTGGCCATCTAGGGTAGTAGTTTCCAAACCTATTCTCAGGAAAACCTTTCCACATATTGCATCTCTTGAAGTGGATTCTTGCCCACCAAAGCTTCGACTTCAATACATCTGTCTCTAAGGGGCCGTGCGACTCCTTTTTGATTTTGTTTCAATTGATTAGTACTGCTCTCCGACTGGAATGCCTGTGTACTTTAACTCTGTTAACTCAGGAGCACCTGAGCATCTGCCGTGGAAAATGTGTGGTACTTAGGATTGTGAAGTAGATTCAGGGTGTTATGGTTTATACACAACACTTCCATGAATGCCTCCACACATGCAATGAATGCACAAAGGAGGGTGCCAAGAACCCCTTCAGTGCTTCCCTGTGGCAACACAGCCATAAATTCCTTTAAAATGTACTTGGATTTCCAGTTCTTATACACATTCAGAATAAAAACAGCACCCCCATGCTGTCCCTTTCAGGCAACACGGCAACCACATGTATGGGGTGTGTCCCCTTGGGTAGTGCTCACTCCTGATATGCATGGGTCACACAATCAATCCTGGCTTTCGTGACATCAAGAACTCTCTAACCTGAGCGTCCGAATGAAAAGCCTGCCTGTGCACTGCATTTAGGATTGTAAAGGTTGGGGAAGCCATGAAAGTGCTCTAAATAATTGTAAATACATACTACAAGCAGGGGAGACTTGTGGGGGGCATCTTGCTTCTCCTTCCCCCATTATTTCTTCTTTCCATGAAAGCTTCTCCCCCTTTCTTGCTTTGCTCTGTCCTTCCCACCCACCAGGCAACCTATCCTCTCCCCCCGCCCTTTCAGTTTTCCCTCC
This sequence comes from Eublepharis macularius, assembly GCF_028583425.1. Classification (NCBI taxonomy): domain Eukaryota; kingdom Metazoa; phylum Chordata; class Lepidosauria; order Squamata; family Eublepharidae; genus Eublepharis; species Eublepharis macularius. Next base: position 12,080,841 of record NC_072793.1, on the reverse strand, counting down.
TTTCTTCCTCCTGACGGCCTTTCCCGGGGAAAACTCTGGTTGTGTAGCACAGAGACAGTCACCAGGCTGGGCCCAGTTGCACACTGGGGTACCTGAAGGACTTGTGGGGGGGGGCACCACACTTTCTCCTGCATCCCCCTCCCCACACCATTTCTTCTTTCCTTCTTCCTGGCAGTCCCATATCTTTATCTTTTGTAGTTTCCATCTCTCCACCCACCAACAAGCCTAACTTTTGCCTGCCTCCATCTTTAACTATATTTATTATTTATTTACTTCATTTACACCCTGTCTTTCCCCACAATGGAGATTCAAAGCAGCTTAAACTCTTCTCCTGTCCTCCATTTTATCCTCACAGTCAGGGCTTTTTTTCTGGGGAAAGAGGAGGCGGAACTCCGTGGGTTGCCCTTGGAGAAAACGGTCACATGGCTGGTGGCCCCGCCCCCTGATCTCCAGACAGAGGGGAGTTTAGATTGCCCTCCGCGCCGCATGGCGCGGAGGGCAATCTCAACTCCCCTCTGTCTGGAGATCAGGGGGCGGGGCCACCAGCCATGTGACCATTTTCAAGAGGTTCCGGAACTCCGTTCCCCCGCGTTCCAGCTGCAGGGCCGGATCGATGGAGGCGGGGGGGTAGTCTGCCCCCAGTGCTGCCAGGGGGGGCACTGGGTGCAGCTTCCAGCCGCCCGGAGCTGCGGGTGGCCTCCCAGCCCCTCAAGCTGCCTTTCGCCAGATTTTTCTGCAAACTAGGGTGTTCGGGGGGTTTGTAGAAATATCTGTCCTTTCTGTTCATGGCTCCAGTCTCTGGATTTAAGTTTCCACAGATCTGGACGTATTGATAAATTAGATGTAAAAAGTGAGGTAGGGTTGCCAGCTCCAAGTTGGGAAATTCCTGGAGATCTGGAGGGTGAAACCTGTAGAGACCTGGAGAAATTGGGGTTTGGGGGGGGGGAAGGACCTTGGCATGGCATAATTCCATAGAGTCCACCCCCCAAAGTAGCCATTTTCTCCAGGTGAACTGATCTCTGTGGCCGGGAAACCAGTTGTAATTCCGGGAGATCTCCAGCCACTACCTGGAGGCTGGCAACCCTAAAGTTAGGCCCTGCAAGGACTTGTGGGGGGCATCTCATTTCCCCCTCCCCCACCATGTCCTCTTTCCTTTCTCTGTCCCCATGGCCTCTCCCGCCTTTCCTGCTTCCTTCTTTTCTTCCCAAACATCTTTGTCTGCCCCCCCTTCACCTTCTCCCCCAGAAGCCCCTCTGCTATGGTCCAGTTGCATGGGGGGGGGGGGACCTGCAAGGACTTGTGAGAGGTACTTTACTTTTCCCCACACCATTTCCTTTTCCCTTCCTCCTGGTATCCTCCATATGCTCAACTTTCCCTACATCCTTCTCTCCTTCAAACTCACTAAACAACTTATCTTTTATCTGCTCCCCAATCTTCATCTATATTTTTTAATTTACTGCATTTATATACTGTCTTTCTCCACAATGGGGATCCAAAGCAGTTTAAGTTATTCTCCTTGTCTCCATATTATCCTCACAGCAACCCTGAGAGGTAGGTTAGGGAGAGTCTGTGGATGGATGAAAGTCACCCAGTAAGCTTCCACAGCAGAGTGGTGATTTGAACCTGGGTCTCCTAAATCCTTCTCTGAAACTCTAACAACTATACTATGCTGGCTTGAGGGGTGGGGCTACTGTTGAACTGTAGCAGTTACAACAAGGGTCCACTGCCCACCTGTGGAAAATATTATTAATATCTCTAGAAAATCAATACAATGAAATACATTTTGATGGAATATATCTCACTAGCAACAAAGCCTGTTGTGGGGAAAAATACCATGGGCTCTAGAAAGGGAAGGGTGGGCAGGCAGGCATTCCCTCCTCCTATGTCATTGATCCCAGTCGAATGAAGGCAAGTGGTGGGTGGGCATGGCCACCTCCTCTGCACCTGATCCAGGCTGAGTGAAAGGGGGTGGGCATTACCACCTGCTCTGCGCCTGATCTCAGCCAAGTGAAGGAAGGGCAGCCATTGCCTTCTGCTCTGCACCTGATCCCGGCTGGGTGAAGGGGGGGCCAGCACTGCCACCTGCTCCACTCCTGATCCCAACTGGGTGAATAAGGGGTGGGCATTGCCTCCTACTCTGTGCCTGATTCTAGCTGGGTGAAGTGGGGGGGGCATTGCCACCTGCTCCGTGCCAGATTCCGGCAGGTTAAATGGGGAGTGGGCATTGCCTCCTGCTCCATGCCTGCTCCAGGCTCAGTGAAGGGGAGTGGGCATTGCCTTATGCTCCTCACCTTATCCCAGCCAGGTGAAGGGGGGGGTGGGCATTGCCACTAGCTCTGCTAATGATCCTGGCTGGGTGAAGGGTGGCGGGCATTAACTCCTGCTCCACAACTGATCCTGGCTGGGTGAAGGGGGTGGGCATTGCCACCTGCTCTGTTCCTAATACCAGCTGGGTGAAGATGGGGGTGGACATTTATTACCACCTGCTCTGCTCCTGATCCCACCTGGGTGATGGCGGGGTGCAGGCATTGCCACCTGCTCCACTCCTGATTTTGGCGGGGTGAAAAGGCGATGGGCATTTCCATCTGCTCCGCTCCTGATCCCAGCTGGGTGAAGACAAGAAGCAGGCATTGCCACCTGCTCTGCTCCTGATGCCAGCTGGGTGAAGGAAGCGTTGGGCATTGCCACCTGCTCCACTCTGGGTGCCAGCTGGGTCCACTGATGGCGGGGGGTAGGCATTGCCACCTGCTCCACGCCTGATGTCAGCATGGGCTTCCTGCCACGGCATGCTCTCTGGAGGTTTGGCTGCCTCATCTGGGCTTCCCTCCACAGCAGCGCCCTCTGGAGGCACACCAGGGTAGGAAGTGAGTTGTCTTGAATACACTTAGCCTTTTATATAATAGGATTTGCAAATAAAATGCTCAAGTGCAATAAACAGTCTTCAGTTCTAAAGCAATATACTCAGCCAAAGTAACTCTATCCTATGATCAATACAAATATTCACTGAGATATATGCCAAATATTGGTGGCCATAAACAATTAATAATTACCAAACCATTTCCCTAAAAGTGGCAAGCACTATAATAAGACCTTGCAGTCTTAGATTTCAGATTTTTCTGCAAATCTGGGGCATTTTTCAGGTGTGTAGGAAGACCTATCTTGTGCGTCCATGGCTCTAGTCTCTGGATTTAAGTATCCTCAGATCAGACGCACTTCACTATTAGTATATTATATGGTTTACAGCCATCCACATCTGTATATGGTCAGGGAGGTTTATAAATAGAGAAGGGAGAGGTGGTCTGCCTCATTGGAGAAGGTCTTTCTCAATATAAGAAATCTACTTGCGCAGAAAAACAGCAGGGTAGAGTTGAAATGACCCCCATCCCTTCAGGGGCAAGAGGATAACACATACATCAGGGATCCCAGCAGTGGACAACAGAATGCACTGTGCATTTCCCCTCAGCTAACATGAGGCCCCACAGCCCACTGGGCTGGTGTGGAGAAGGAGGGGCACAGTGGCATTCCATTTCTCCGCTGGCTTGGCCCAAGAGCCTGACGGAGCCTTGGCCAAACTCTGGTGCTGAGCCACAGAACAGCAGACCTCCTCTCCTGCAATGCTTCAAGCCTCTCTTGTCATTTCTGTTCAGGGTTGGGGCATTTCCCAGGTCTGTGTCAAGAAACCAGAATCAGGCTGAGTTAAGAATGGCTGTCGATCGATAAAGCTCCTCCTGCTGAGATTCTCACTGCTCAGTTTCCCCACTTCCAAAAGGCATTCTGCATAAAAGAAAAATAAAAAAAGGAAAGCGACTGACTGTTATCATTTAGTATCAAAAGTCACTAGTCATGGCCGGGGCTTTTTTTCAGCTGGAACACGGCGGAACGGAGTTCCAGCACCTCTTGAAAATGGTCACATGGCCAGTGGCCCCACCCCCTGATTTCCAGACAGAAGTGAGTTTAGATTGCCCTCCACGCCGCTCCAGCGACGCAGAGGGCAATCTAAACTCCTCTCTGTCTGGAGTCAGGGGGTGGGGCCACCGACCATGTGACCATTTTCGCCAAGGGCAATTTAAACGTTTAAAAACTCCCCCCTTGTTCCAGCTGACCCAAAGTGACATCATTGTGCGGTCCTGGGAGCATGTACGCACTTTGCGCACGTGCATGTGGTACCAGGGGCACCACCTCCTGCCAAGAGTTGCCCCCTGTGCTAGCAACCCACTGAATTCCACCACCTCTTTTCCCAGAAAAAAAGCCCTGGTCGTGGCTGAGCATGTTTTTACTCTGTTTGGCTACTCTCAGGCTTTCTGACTGCAGCCTCAAAGTGCCATTCTGCTCGCCTTTACTAAGCCTGTGAGCCTTATATTATTGATTATTCTTTTAATCACTGACCATATCTTCCATTATCTCGTATGCCCATTATGCTCCCCTGTCCAGGCTCTACCCAAAGAGGTGCCCCTCCAAGTTTACCAGAGTTGCATTACTGAATGTGGGTATATGTGAATGTTTGGATGTGTGGGTGTGCCTCTGTGTTTGCAAGTGGATTTGTGCATTTGCACAGCAAATATCACAGTGGATCAGTTCAGTGACCCAGCCCAGGTCAGCTCAGCCCCATCTCTCTTTGGCACTGGCTAATACCAGAGGCACACCAGTTACACCAGTTACTGTGAACACTGTGAGATATATTCATCTGAATAGTTAGGCTTGCTTGCAGCATTCTTAGCACAGAGATCATAATGTTTATCTCCAGGTCCTGAAAAGCTTCATCAGATAGTTTATGCGCACCAAGCTGATGCAAGAAGCACAAGAGCATACCTGGTTCCAGGGCTTTTTTTCAGCTGGAACGCGGGGGAACGGAGTTCCGGAACCTCGTGAAAATGGTCACATGGCTGGTGGCCCCGCCCCCTGATCTCCAGACAGAGGGGAGTTGAGATTGCCCTCCGTGCTGCTCGGCGGCACAGAGGGCAATCTACACTCCTCTCTGTCTGGAGATCAGGGGGTGGGGCCACCAGCCATGTGACCATTTTCGCTGAGGGCAACCCACTGAGTTCCACCACCTCTTTTTCCACAAAAAAAATCCCTGTCTGGTTCCATTGTTTTCACGGTCAGTTGAAGTCCCTATATAGCCAGGGACCCTTTGGATGAAACTGTATTGAGTCACTGAGTTCAGCCCTGGGTCATTTTGTCAGGCTGCCTCACAGACTGAAAGACTGTTCTTTGCCAAGTGACATTCTTTCCACTGAGTGCACCCATGCCCTGTGAGAACAATCATACACAAGGAAACTTGATCCGAAAATTAAAACTGTCGCCCTGTGTTGTCATTGAATTACTAGATGCCATAAAACAAACACATCAAACAAATTTATCCATGTTGCCCTCCTGCTGTTGTGGATATATTTTGAAAGGCAGAGCATATAAGATGTCGTGGGCCTGAACAGGGCACCCCCTCTAAGCCGCATCCCAGCACAAAGTTGAGTAACGTCACAACGAAACATCCTCACTATATGTACTATGTACATTATCAACTAGTACACAAGAACGTCAGTGTTTGCACTAGATTAGAAAACAATGATTTTACTCCTATATTCTGGTTTCCACATTCCAGAGCACATTTTTTAAGGCCAGCTTCCAACCCTATCTGAAGGGTTTATCTGGAGTGGAACAATGTTGCCAATTAATGCACTCCCCACCCCCCACTCCTGAAATTAGACATGCTGAAGTTTTTGAAATCTCTGTTGCTTTGGGCTGCGAGAACTCTGGCCTCCATCGATTTGTATGAACTCTCACAGTTGTCTGGTTAGGTGGCGATGTATAGTAGCAGGGCTTTTTTTCAGTGGGAAAGCGGTGGAACGGAGTTCCGGAACCTTGTGGAAATGGTCACATGGCTGGTGGCCCCGCCCCCTGATCTCCAGACAGAGGGGAGTTTAGATTGCCCTCCGCGCCACTGGGCGGCGCGTAGGGCAATCTCCACTCCCCTCTGTCTGGAGATCAGGGGGCGGGGCCACCAGCCATGTGACTATTTTCTCTGAGGGCAACCCACTGAGTTCCACCACCTCTTTCCCCTATATCCTACATGAACACAGTAGGATGTTCATGAACATTCCAGTACCTCAGAAGTTTGAAAAACTCTGTCAGCATTTAAGATATTGGCACATGTGCTGCTGTAGTATAGTGGTTAAGTGGCTGGTAACTAACTAACAGTAACTGATATACCAAATGCCACTACTGCCACGAGCCCGATAGGTCTCCTTGGGTAAGCCACTGCTCTCAGCCCCAGCTCCCCAGCTGTACAGTGGGAATAATAATAGCACTAACTTTGTTAACTACTTCAAGTGGGGCATTAATCTGTCCAGAAGGGTGATATATAAGTGCAAGTTATTCTGAAGGCGGGCTTGTGTGTTGGCAGGAAGAGAAAGGAGGAGGAAGCACTGTTGAAATGTTATGTGACTGTTAGACTGGGTATATGAAGTCCAAACTAGACACATACAGGGGGAAACGTGTGTGTGTGTGTGTGTGTGTGTGTGTGTGTGTGTGAGAGGGAGAGAGAGAGAGAGAGAGAGAGAGAGAGAGAGAGAGAGAGAGAGAGGATGTGAGTGGCATGGGAGATTAGTGTGCATTTAAGTATTGCACATGAGCAGTATGAATGTCAAGAGTGTATTTATTTATTTAGTCAATTTATTACCCCACCTAGTATAATTTAAATCAACAAACAATGTAAACAAATAAAATACAATCCAGATAATAAAAAGCCAGAGGGAAAATTGCATGAAACCACATCCAGGGCAGGTTTTGATTCGTTCAGGAGCCAAGGGCTCAGAGCCAAAGGTCCGGGGGGGGGGGGGCGCCGCCTGTTCTCACCAAAAGGTGTGTAGCTGTGGCCACTCCCAGGCTTTACACCATCAGACAGAAAGGGAAAAGAAAGCTCAGCCTGAATGTTATGCAGATGGAAGCTCGTTTCTTAGATGCCCTGCTCTGCATATACACAAAAAGACACACATCCACAAATTAACATGCGTCCTAACTATTGTATTATTAAGAACATAAGAAGAGCCCTGCTGGATGAGACTAGCAGTCCATCTAGTGCAGCATCTTCTTTCGCACAGCGGCCAGCCAGTCACTTTGCAGGGCCAATAAACAGGGCACAGATGCCAAGCCCTCCTTCTGATGTTGCCTCCTAGCACTGGCATTCAGAGGCTTTCTGCTTCTAGGCTTAGAGGTTCTTTTCGGTCAACATGGCTAGGAGCCATCGGTGGACCCATCCTCCACGGACCCATTTAACCCTCTTTTAAAGCTGTCTGTTTTTGTGACCATCTCTACTTCAACAGGCTGCGAATTTCATATTTTAATCACTGAGCAAAGAAGTAATTCCTTTTGTTTGTCCTGAATCTATTGCCCAACAATTTCATTGAGTATCCCTGAGCTCTAGTATGAGAAGGCATTTAAGACAAATGCCATGGCAACATAGCACAGTATGCCCTACCATAATAATGGGTAGAACAAAGTGAGGCTTTGGCTTTTAAGTTGTCTTCTTGGCATTCCACATGTTCCTAAAGGTAAGTTTGCGTATAATGCCCAAACTCTAATTACAGTAGAAACACCAGAATGAAACTGGGTACATATGTTCAGAGCACAATTCTGCAGTTCAAGTCTAAATCTTGCTGACTTGCCGCCAAGTTGCAAGATGCTTGTCCAGGGTTGCAGAGCCCTTCCCCCCAGACTTACCTTCACTAGCTGTGTGTGGGGGGGGGGGTGAGTGCTGGCTGCAGCGTTGATGCTAGGGAGAGACATCACCAGACCAGGGCTGAAGCCAGATCCAGCGACAGAGTGGAGCCCCGCATTCTGCAGCTGTATCGTGGCCACCTGGAACACCACACTACCACAGGCAGGACCAGTGGACCTCCCTCCCAGTAGGCAGGCCAGCTGGATACACCTGTGAGCAGCACTGCCATGGTTGGACAGGGTGGGGCTGTCAGACAGCGCACAGGTGTGGTGGTCCAGCCAAGCGGCATGGAGAGGGCTGGCCAGCCCCACCCTCCAGGGAGACCCTAGAGGGCCAGGAAGGGGGTGGGGCCAGGAAGGGCCCCTGGAAGTCCCTGGATGGACCTTTGACCTTGTAGTTGGCCCCAGGGAGGAGGGGCCAAGCCCCAGGAAGGACGGAGCCTGAGAGGGGGCGGGAATCCCCCCAGGATTACCTTAGGGCCGTTCAGGGTCGCTGGGGAGGAAGAGCTCGGTCGCCTCCTGAGAGGCGCAAGTCAGCAGGCTACTCGGAGGGAAGAGAGGGCGCATGGGTGCTGTAACCCCCCCTCCCCATTTCTGGAGCTCCAGGCTCCGACATCCCTTCAGTGAAGCCTGACAATGCTACAGTAGCCTAGAGTCGATTTGATGTGTAGCGCAGGTCCAGAAACAGGTACTCAGGTGATCAAGCGCTGGGTCAGCCAGGGCAGGATCAGGACCTGGGACAGTTCTCAAGGCAACCTGCAAGGAGGCAGAGACGGGAGCTCAACCGAGCTCCTAAATAGTGAAGCAGCCCCACCAGGAGCTACGAGTTTACCAAGAATGTAGAGAAGTTGGAAGCCACTCCAGCATCCCTAAATGGCTTCCCGCTAGAGTATCCGGTCTTTGCTAGGAGCTTACAGGGGAGTGATTTAATGGGAGAAAGGTAGGAGGTTCTTGATGAAACCCATCCCTTAGTCAGGCCACATCCCTCAGCCAAGGAGGCCGAATTCCTTCTCTTCATAGTGCTCTAAAAAGCAACACCTAAAGGAGCTCCTTCAAAGACAGTGGCCAGGGAGCCCCTGTAACTCACACCCAGTTGAAGAGTCTGAATGACTTAAACAGTCCAACTTTGAATCCTCCCCCTTCCGCCAGCCTGCACAGGGCTCATTGACAGACTAGTCTTCTGGCTGCTTGGTGGCCAAGTCTAGCTAAACGGCTTCCATCGATTGGCGAAATGGCACCTGGGACACAGCACATATCTGCTCAGGCCCCTCACCCCTGTTCAAGACGGGGTTAGGGAAATGCAAAGTGCACAAAGCAATATCGTTTTTGAACACTCTAACACTGGCAAAAAAAATTGGTGGGTGTGTTCAGAACAAAGTGCCACAGGTTCCTTAAAGATGGGGGCACTTCATTAAGAAAAGCGTTCTCTCTCACAAGTGTGAATCCCAGTGCAAGCTCCACTCCTGCCCCCCAACCCCCCAGGTCTATTGTAAGTTATAGTATCTGCTAGATACAATTGCAGATGCCTGTAAGACTACACGATAATGCAAGCTACAATGTCCAAGATAAGGTGCCTCAAACACTTTGTTGCTATAAAAATAACAACTTTGCATTGTTACAGTGCACGCTGTGACTGTATAGCAAACTAAGGAATAATCAATTACATTTTATCCCAGCGCTCCCTTAGGAAACCAGAGCAGCATACAAAGTTCTCCTTTTTTAAATTTCGTCTTTGCAAGAACCCTGCGTGGGAGGTAAGGTTGAGAGGAGAATACCTGGTTTAAGGTCACCCTGTGAGATTCATGGATGAGAAGGGGCAGGGACAGGAAAGGTGAGGCGGGTGAAGCAGAGGGAGGTTGAAGAAAGCTGGAAAGGAAGACAAAACTACCACAGTGCCTGGCCTACGTTTGTACCCTTAGGACAAATTCACATGTGCCACTGAGAGTGCTTTTCAGTCTTTCTCCTGCTATCCTCATGCACACACGAAAGACAGAAAGGCCATCGTAAATACTCTGGAACCAAGTTTCTGATTTCAGTGCTGTCCATGTATGAAGTTGGTGGCATTTTTCTTGTGCATTTGTGCAATTCCAGTCCTAGTCGGCTTCCATGGGGGAGGCAGGAAATGGTGCCCCTGTTGCAGATCCTGCCCCTGCATCACTGGCTGATGTTGCCACCCTCCCATCCCTCCCCTTCCCACCCATCATGTCAGTACAGAAGTGCCACCGCACTGACAAGATGCACAGGGCTGCTGTGGCCCCGGACCCCTCTTTCTCCCCGCCCCCTCCTTTGCTGGCCAGGCGATGCTGCACACACAGCTCAGAGCCAAAATACAAGTGACATCTTACACAGGTTGGACACTAGTCGGCTTCCCTCAAGTTTTGATGGGAAATGTAGGCATCCTGGTCTTGCAGCTGTAATGGAGAGCCAAGCTGTAAAACCAGGGCGCCTACATTTCCCATCAAAACTTGAGGGAAGCTGACAAGTGTCCAACCTGTGTAAGGCATCACTTGTAGTTTGGCTCTCAGTTAAAAAAACCCTTGAAAGGGCCGAAAAGGTGTGTGTGTGGGGGGGAAATGCAGGGCTGAGCTTCGGCCCTTCCCCACATTGTCTGTGGGCGGGGCATCCTGAGGGGTGGGCCGCCACTTCATCAGTTCCCAGATGAGCTAGATTAAAGGAGGTCTTGATTTTTTTCCAGCCCACGGGGAGAAAATGGGAAAGCCACACGAGCAACCCCTGCTTGGGCCCAGTGTTGTGTGAATGCTCCCCCAAACACCCCACTGGGCACAAAGGGGACATCCCTGATGAAAGGACCTTTCCTCGTTCCAGTTTCCAAACGAGGAACAAGGAGCACCACCTACAGCGCCTGTTTCCATTCTGGAGGAGGCGGAGCTGTATTAGCCAAAAGCAACAGGAGCCTTGTGGCACTTTAAGGACTAAACCGTTTTTATTCTAGCGTTGGTTTATGTGGACCCATTTGGTCCGGTTAGGGTTGCCAGCCTCCAGGAGGCGGCTGGAGATCTCCCGGAATTACAACTGATCTCCAGGTGACAGAGATTCATTCACCTGGAGAAAATGGCTGCTTTGGAGGGTGGACTCTATGGCATCATACCATTCGGAGGCCCCTCCCCTCCCCAAACCCCGCCCTCTCCAGGCTCCACTCCCCAAATCTCCAGGAATTTCTCCACCTGGACCTGGCAACCCTCGGTCAGGTACATGTAGCGGACTCCAGTCCTCAAAAGTTTATGCTGAAATCAAAATGGGAGTTCGTCTTTGAAGTAACAATTTCACTGTGTGTGGGGGGGGGGGGGTAGGGGAGGTGGGAGGGGGTGATAGCCTTTTGTAGCCACACAAAACAGAAATCTTTAAGGTGCTACATGACCCTCAAAACAGTTCAGTCCAGCTCCACTTCTGGCCAGGACAGGACACACATCCCTCTATGTTCACAGTTAATAACTGGTCAGACAGCAGCTCCACTTTTAGATGTTGGCAGCTTGCCCGATTAGATACTTAAGGAGGTCTAATCCAGCCGCGGTGTGTGCGTATCTGTGATTCACGGGCGCAGAGCTACGCTCTTCTAAGTCCATAGACATAACTCTGCTTAGGACTTCTGTCCGGGGGTGAGTACCCCCAAGCACCCGGGACTTGCCACAGACCCCTTACCTGCAAACCGACGGCACCCGAGCAGCAGGCACAGAGAGCCCAGAGGAGTTGAGGCAGCTCCAGCCACTGGAGAGGGAGGGGGGAAAGGAGCCAGCTGGAGAAGCCAGCCAGGCGCGTGCTGCCCAGCCAAGCCTGAAAGGGCAAGAGGCACGCACCCCTACCTGGGACGCCAATGCCAGGACAAACTGGCTAGATGCCCCTACCCAAGTCCTGGGGGGAACCAGCAGCAAAGTTTACCCTGGGGGACTGGCCAGGGTGGCTCCTCGTGAGCAGAGGCAGCCAAACCGCATTGCCTGGAAAGGCCCTGCCAGCTCCATCCTACAGGAAAGGATAAGGCGCCCGGGAGGAATGAGAGGGGGAACACGGGAGGGTGCCACCAGCTGGGTTACATCGAGCCCCACCCTCCAAGAAGGAATAGGAGAGCAGGGAGAGACTGGGATGCAAGAGGAAACACCTGAGGGCCTACCCAGCTGGAGGGCATCAGGGATAGGGCAGAGCCTGGGAGGAAGGGAGGGGGAAGTGGGGAGAAGCCCCGTAAAGGCAGGCTCAGGAGGGAGCTCCCGGTGGGTTGTGTAGGAGTGGGGATAGAGAGGTGGAGAGTGGCAAAGGCAGGGCGGGGGCGTGACAGGTTGAGCAGGCCTGCGAGTGGTAGAGAGGGAGCAAGGGTAGGGTTGCCAGTCTCCAGGTAGCGGCTGGAGATCCCCCGGAATTACAACAGGTCTCCAGGCCACAGAGATCAGTTCCCCTGGAGAAAATAGCTACTTTGGGGGGTGGACTCTATGGAATTATGCCATGCCAAGGTCCTTTCCCTCCCCAAACCCCCCTTTCTCCAGGTTTCACCCCCCAGATCTCCAGAAATTTCCCGAATTGGAGCTGGCAATCCTAAGCAAGGGTGATGTATACCTCCCCTCCTTCCACAGAGCTGGAGCCTGTGCTGTCCCTGTCCGTGCCTGGGAGCTCTAGTTCAGGCCCACTGGCGCTCTGCGCAGCCGTGCCCATGCCATAGCCTGACAGCTTCACTGTTTAAGGGGAGGGGTCCAATGAGCAGTGAAGGGTTAATCTCTTCTCTAAGAAAAGACATTTCAGAAATACTTCAGCAGTAACGTCAGGTTGCCAACTGACCAGAAAAATGTACTGCCCTGCTTCTGTGCCCTTTCGCAGCCTGGTGATCACTATCAGCACCTGTAGCATCTTCCAGTCCAGCAGCCGTCAGATGCAGGCATTCAAGGCACAGGAGCTCATAACAATGTTAGTGAACACCAAACAGTTTATGGGAATGTGGGTGAGGCTTTCTGCCGGCTACTCATACCTACTGTGTCACAGAAGCAATGTTATGGGAACAAACTATGCAGAAGAGACTCCCACCATCAGCCTCCTTGGACCCTCTGGTGGATTTTTTCCGCAGTTTGCTGCCTACCTAGGACGGGAGCAGGATCCAAACAGAAATATCTTTTGTACTGAAGATCGCAAAGAATGCAGGACCATATTTCTGAAATACGGTGCTTAAATCGCAACCTGAACAAAATGCTACTTTTAGAACCCTAAGTCGCATACAGAGATCAGAGTTATAAAAATATATGACTAACACGAAGATTCCAAGGAAGGGTTGGCTAGGCTACCTTGCAGTTCGGCTTGATAGAACACTCATCTCTCAATGATGCATCGGGCAGGTGAGCAATGCAATGATATATACAGTCTTCATGTGATCCTTCGGCAGGAGTGCTAGCAGCCAGCAGTCCTAGCGCCAGCCATTTCCAGTGTGATGTGCTCATGTGTTCACCGCATCCATGCGCACATCAAGGCCACAATCATCTTCATGCTTTCTTGCTTCTGTGCTGTGGGGTTGTGTTAGAGTTTCACTTGCTCCTACAAATGGCTTTTTGGGATCCATCTGTCTAATCCAGCAGTCTGTTTCAAACTGCTGCTAGCCAGATGTCTCTGGAAGCTAAGAAGCAAGAGATGAAGGCAGCGGCTCCACCCTGTTGCTTGACTCCGCAGCATCTGGTTCTCAGAGGTGTAGAGCTCCTAAACATGGAGGTTCTATTGAGCTCTGCCTGAAGAGGGATCAAAAGACACGCTTATCCAGGGCTTTTTTTCCGGGGGAATGCGATGGAACGGAGTGCCGGCACCGCTTGAAAATACTCGGCGATAGTGCTTGAAAATAATATGATTTCAAAGAATCCCATGTGTTTCCTCCTCATTTCCCTCTTGAGAGCTCTGCCACCTCTTTTCCCAGAAAAAAACCCCCTGCACTTATCAATTTATTAACAAATATTTCACAATACAGTTTTCATTAAGCCTTCTTCATCCCATAATACCTGTTCATTCAACGAGACTTCAAGGACAAATCTGCCCATTGTCATTTGACTGCCATTTTCAACAGCCAAGGTTAAAAAATAAACAAAAGAATAATAAATGTGATCTTCTGGCAAAATTCAGACCATGCCAAACAAAAACAAGAGTAACAGTCAAAACAGCCATGGGAAAATAACAGTATACACCACAGGCGGGGATCCATAAGAGTATACACTTTTAACAACAGTCTCTATTGGCTCAAGATCTATCTAATCCAACATTGTATTTTTAGCAGCAAAGATCTGGATGCCTTTGAGTGCTTAACAGCAGGATGTGTTGGTAATGACTTACTCTTGTTGCTTGTCTGCTAGCATCTGGCACTCAGATATACTGTCTCTGTACGTGGATGTTCCACTCAGCTTTTACCATTAATGCTCATTACTAGATCTGTCCTCCTCTTTAAAAGGCCATCAAAGCTAGTGACTAGAGGTGGGCATGGACCAGGGAAAACCCATGGATCATTGGTCCGTAGTCCGCTGCTTTTCATGGACCACACTCATGGATCCACACACACCCCTTTCGCGGGCCGGTTCGTCGGTCCATGGTCCATCACTTCTTGGGGGCTGGGACTGCCCCCTTCGCACTCACAGATGTCAAACTCGCAACAAGTCTTCATCAGGCTCTCCTCCAGCCACCCTCCAAGTTTGGCCAAGATTGCAGTTTGGACATCCGAGCTACAGACCCCCAAAGTGGCTGCCCCCAGGAAACTTCCAGTACATAGAATAGGAGCCGCAAACGCCAATTGACTTGCATTGGCTTGCAGCACCCAAAAGTTGCAATGAAAACGTGGGATGGAGTTGGAGAATCTTCCTCTGAGAATGGAATGATGGTTCCTGGGAGCAGAAAACCTGCTCTGGGGCTGGGATGGGGAGGGAGAGAAGTACTCTTTGAGGGGACAGTCAAGGAGATGTTTTTGGGGAGACAAGAGGAATATTCTTTTAAAGGACAAGAAGACAGAGACAATCCATGAGAGGAGGTTAAATTTGGGGGGAAGGAGTGGATGTTCTTTGTGGAGGCAGGAATATCCCTGTACAGGAAAGAACAAAGGTGATCCGTGAGGGGACGTTAATCCGGTGGGGGAAGGAGAGTCTCCCTGGGGGAACAGAAATCTCCCCAACGGGCTGGCCGAGGGGAGGCTGAAAGCGCCGACTCTGGGAGGGAGAACAATCGTCATGAGGAGGCAGACCTGGACACAAGGAGACTAAAAGACAGGAGGACTCTTGGGAGGGGGGGCAGACACGCAGGAAGGAGGATGAGAGTGAGGATTTTGTGGGGGACAGACCAAAACAGGCAGGAGGCAGATGTGGACAGCCAGGCATCGGCAGGTCTCCTTTGCATTCCCTAATGAGGAGCTCCACCAATGGAGGAAGTGGAGGCTGCACTGGTGGGGAGATGGCAGCTGTCTCTAGGAGCAGGAGGCCCTTAGAACTAGAAAACTTTCAAGAGGGGGAAGCAAGCTGTGCATTGCAACAAGAGAAACAACAGTACAGTGCAGTGCAGTGCAGTTCACCCTAGGGTTGCCAGGCCCCCTCAATCTCCGAGCGAGGGATTGGGGGCTGGCTCCTACCTCTCTTCCGAGGGGGGTGTGCACTCAAAGCGCGATGATGTCACTTCGGGGAAGTGACATCATCATGCAGCGGGCCCCCACCCAAGCGCCCACGCTCCGCAGGGGCTCGCGTTTGGGGCTGCTGTGGAGCGCAGGAACGCTCCTGCACTCCACAGCGGCCCAAAACACACACATGGATTGGGCCCGTTTTGAGGCGCTGTGGAGTGCAGGAGTGTTCCTGCGCTCCGCAGTGCCTCAAAACGGGCCCGTTTTGGCCCGAATTGGGCCCATCCTGAGCCACTCCTGCGGGAGCACTCAATCCATGGAAGCGTGCAGCTCTGCAGGGGAGTGTGCACAGTGGGTGTGTGCCCCCCGCTATCCAGGTAAGTGGGGGTGGGGTTGTGGGGCGAGGATGGGGAATCCCCCACCTCCACCCGGGGTCTGGCACCCCTAGTTCACCCTTCCCATCCCAACCCTGCAAGACACCTATGGGTCCTCAGTCATAAACTTGATGGTCGACTGTGCAGAGGCGATGGGCTTTTGGTGTGGGGTGGCCTGCCACACTTCCTCCGGTGCCTGAGAGTTCCCCACCTGGAGCAGAAGGGTTCTTTGGACAGTGGTTGCCCCTTTTTCGTATGACTGGGAAGCTGTCAAGTGCCGCCTGCCTCCCTTACTTCCCCCACGGGCCATGGGCTCCAGTCATGGGGGCAGCGACCAGGGTGAGGTGGGCTTCATCTGTGGCTGCCCCCTCCTCAAGGACCTGGGAGATGCTCAGAGGCCTGCCACCCTTCCTTCATTCACCTGGGAGTGACGGGCTCCCATGGGGGGGAGCGCCCTGCAAAAACCCCTTTGTGACTGAGGGAAGGCCATTCGTGAGGTGTCTTTTGGTGGTGGCTGCCCCCTCCTTGCAGGCCCAGGAGGCCATTCAGGGGCCCACCACCCTTCCTTCCTTTCTCTGGGGGCAACAGCCTCCTGTAGGGGGTGTGGGAGCGTCCTGCAACAACCCCTTTGTGACTGGGGGGCGGCTGCCACACTGGTGAGGTGTCTTTTGGTGGTGGCCGCCCCCTCCTTGAGGGCCCAGGAGGTGTTCAGAGGCCCACCAACCTTCCTTCGTTTCCCAGGGGGGCAGGCTCCTGTACAGGGGGTGGGAACGCCCTGCAACACCCCCCTTTGTGACGGGGGGGGGGGTAGCCACTGCATTGGTGAGTTTTCTTTTGTCAGTGGCCGCCCCCTCCTCAAGGGCCCAGGAGGTGTTCAGGGGCCCACCACCCTTCTTTCCCCTGCAGGCAAGGGCTCCAGTAGCGGGGGTGGGGTGGCCCCCAACACCCCCGTTGCGATTGGGAGGCAGCACCGCTGCATTGTTGAGGTGGTTTTATCGGTGGCACCCCCCTCCTCATGGGCCTGGGAGGCTTCAGGGGCCTGTCGGCCTTCCTTCCCTCGGGGGCAACGGGCTCCTATACTGGGGGGGGGCGATGTGGCTGCCAACACCCCCCTTGTAACTGGGGGCGGCCACACTGCATTGCTGAGGTAGGTTTCTTTGGTGGCCGCCCCCTCCTCGCAGGACTGGAAGGCTTCAGTGGCCCACCGCCCTTCCTTCCTTCCCCCAGGGGAGACGGTGTCCTAGAGCAGGGGGGATGGCCGCCAACACCCCCCTTGTGACTAGGGGGTGGCCACTGTAGGTGAGGTGGGTTTTGACAGTGGCCGCCCCCTCCTTGCGAGCCTGGAAGGCTTCAGGGGCCCGCTGCCCTTCCTTCTCCCAGGGGCGACGGGGACCTGTAGCTGGAGGTGGGATGGCTGCCAACACCCCCCTTGTGACTGGTGGATGGCTGCACCATGTTGTTGAGGTGAGTTTCATCTGTAGCTGCCCCCTCTTTGTGGGTCCAGAAGGGTACCTTCCCCACACCTGGGGGAAGGAGACTTGGGCTCCACTATTTGGAGGAAGCCTTCACCGTGCCCAGGGGAAGGAGATTTAGGCTCCCTTATTTGCATGGTCACCAGCAAAAGTCATCATGACGACGTGGTGGCCGTGAGGGAACAGAATGTCTGCCTTTGGAGGGCACCTTCTCCACGCCTGGGGGAAGGAGACTTGAGCTCCTCTATTTGAGAGGACCCTTCCCCATGCCTGGGGGCGGGGGAGAGACTTTTGCTCCTCTATTTGGAAGAGGCCTTCCCCACGCCTGGGGGAAGGAAGGAGACGTGTTCCTCTATACAAAAGGTCACCTGGAGGAAAGAGACTTGTGCTCCCCATTAAAGAGGATCCTTCCCCACGCCTGAGGGAAAGAAGGAGACTTGGGTTCCCCTATTTCAAGAGTGACTTCCCCACACTTGGGGGAAGGCTATTCTAAGCACTTTATGAGACACCTACGGCGGCTGCCCACAAGTTTATGAAACAGGTGCCTTCCCTGACCAGCTGGGGCAGGTGCTCAAAACAAGAAATGTTCCAGCCTCTTGTCTTCCAAAAACCCATCTCACCAACATGATAACAGCAAAGGAAGAGTTCGGTGGTATCCTGAGGACACAGACAATTTGGTAACCGGTTAACGTGTAGCTAACGTGGAGTCACCAAGTCTGCTTTCTGGACTTTTCATTCTACAGAACTCACTTCACGGACATATTGGCATGACAGTTTTCTACCCAACCCGGGCAACAGGTTGATGAGAGACCACTAGGGGAGGGGGCATTTCCACCTCTCCATCAGCATGCGGCAGAGATGGTGAGGGAGTACCATTCCCTCTCAGAAACAGTGGTGATGACGACCAAGAACCCACCTCCCCAATGGGCTGGTGGTACAAGGAACACACCTTGGTGACGTGGTGGCCGTGACAGAAGCATTTCCCACCCCGTGTTCAAGCAGAGGCAGCAGAATTTCATTCCCCTTGCCGGGGGAGGGAGTGGGCTTCTAAGTTAAGGGGAATTGGGTCACAGCCCAGATCTTCTGAGAGCCAAGCTACAAGTGACGCCTTACACAGGTTGGACACTTGTCAGTTTACCTCAAGTTTTGATGGGAAATGTAGGCGTCCTGGTTTTACAGCTTGGCTCACCATTACAGCTGCAAGACCAGGATGCCTACATTTCCCATCAAAACTTGAGGGAAGCTGACAAGTGTCCAACCTGTGTCAGGCATCACTTGTAGCTTGGCTCTCTGATGCTGGGCCTCAGACTCTGGCACTGACACTGAGACTGGCGAGGGGACGGCTCCCGGCTTAGGATGACTAAGTCTTTCTCCCAGAGCAGGAGGCGGAAAGGGAGAAAAGGGAAAGGACACACCCCTCTTGGTGAGAGCGTCGTCGCCAATAGCTGTCAGAGTCTTAGCATCCCCTGTCATACTTCAGGGGTGTGACAAAACCTTGAACTGCTGAGTAGAGGCCTAGGCCATGGACTCTAATGGACATTGTGCTCTTAGGTCAGAGACAGCTGCACCTGTTTCCTGTGTTTCTATGAAAGTGTGCAGAGGAGGGGGGGGCCCTCCTGAGCTTAGTTGTTTCCAGCTTATCTGCCTACTTCCAGCGCTCAGCCTGGGAAGAGGAACCGTTGTCATGGACACAACTTTGGAACTTCTGAACTCTCTAAAACATCCTCTCTGCTTTCCTTCGTAGTTGCTTTGCTTTTGCATTACACACACCATAGCTAGGGGGGAGGGAACTGGGCTGTGCCTAGATTTCAATATTTGCTTGCGGCTTGGTGTAGGATTTCATTCCTGGCAATGACCCTGTAATGGACGGCTGAACTAGCAGGTTATCAATAAAGCTTTAACTCATGCTGTTCTGGACTCATGTAGTGAAGTCATTGAAATCTACCTAGTAGAACCTTACAATAGCCAGCAGCCAGAACGTACCTCACCAACGCAGCGGACGCACGGTGGGCTTGATTGCTACCCAACCCAAGAGCATCCCTCATGACCAGATGCAGTGGTGGCAGTAGACCGTTCCCTCTATGGATGAGTGGCAGCATTCAGCGTTGCTGGGAAGGAGCACACTCCAGCGTTTGAGAGCTTGAAAATCTTTCCGGCGGCTGGCCTTGCACCTGCACAGTCCCAATGCCGGACTGCACTGAAGAACAAAGACAAACAGGCCTGATTCCTTCCCACCCAGCCAGGACTGGTGCTCAGAATAACAAGCACCTTTCCTGCCTCCTGTCAACCCAGACCCGCCTCCTCGACGGGGTGGCTGCGAGGTGTACCTTCCTCACCCATGGGTGAAGGAGAGTTCTGTTCCCCTTGTGGGTGGGGACTTTCGCAATTGTCATGGATTCATTTCTGCTGGCAAAAGACACCTCACCGACCGGGTGGTCGGAGAACCCCACTGATGAAGAAACAGCTGCGGCTGCAGCAACACAGCGCGCAGAAGAAGTGTTGCAGAAGCAGCTGCAGCTGCAGCAGCAACACAACACCCAGAAGAAGAAACCATCTCACCCACAGGATGGACGCCAAAGATGCCTTTCCCCAGCAGACTCACGGACGAGTCGGTTGAAATGACTCTCAGTTAATGGGCTCGTGCTGTTCTCTGCCGCTACAGACAGACTTAACACGGCTTTCCTCCACGAGGAAGTGGGGGCGGCTCAGAGCCTGACCGTGGGTGACTGAACCTGGCAGAGGCGCAGAGACGGCAGTTGCTCAGAGCAAAGTATCCACCCCGAGGTCCAGGGAGGGGTAGCCCAGCAGGGGGAGGTTAAGCTTTATATGAAGGCCAATTGATCCACCAGGGCCGGGTCCAGGCGTGAGCGGCAGGGATGGAGGATATGTCATGTCTGTGTATAGCCGTGCCACGATTGTCTGGTTGTTATAATGATTGTGCCGCAATATGCTGACACTTTAGCTATACTGCTTTGTTACTGAATTACTGTGTAACTCTCTTTCTGATCCTCTGTAACCATATTGCAGAAATTACTTAGGTCCCAGAAAGGGCATCTCTTCTTATCTTAGAAATATGCGAGTCTCAGCTAGCCGTGACCTTGATGTGTCTAGATTCCAGTTTTCTCTCCTATTCCCAGATGCTGGGAAGTAGGCATTGTAGATCTAATACCAAGTCATAACTGACTCGGTTCTCACAGAGCTCTTGTAGGCTTGTGTGCCAAAACCTAACTGTCATTTGGAGCACGGGAAAAATCAATGATAACATAGGTTGTTCGATTTGAATTGTCACTTCTGTCAAGCTCCGTGATGGAGAACAGACCTGAACTGCATGGATTCTAATAAAGCTATTTCTGCTGGAACCAACGTGTGTTCACTGTGGATGGGCTTGAGGGGTTTGCCTGCCAGGGACTGACGGGATGTCTCCCAAGGTGGAAGAATGCTCACTCGCTCTGGACACTGGGGGGTGGGGGGTGGGCAGGAGAGGAAGTTCATGGCCACAGACGACAGGCCTGGCCAGATGGCAGCTTTATGTGCCCAATACTCCAGGGGATCGCAGTCAGGGGATTCGGGGGGCTCGACAAGATACTCTCGCACCATCACCTCCACCGAGTCCTCCGCGAGGGCAACCCTTTCCTTCTTGAGGCTGCCAACCTCCCAGTTCAACACTGAGGACAGGTAGTGGGGGTGGTCCCTGTTGGGTGGGCTGCCACAGCCTGGGACGCCGGGCTCATCTGCCACCTCCTCCTCCTGCTCTTCCGCCAACAACCCCTTTTCTGTGTCCTTTTCCCCCTGGCCACGACTTTTCTCCTGAAACCTGTGGACCTCTCTGTGGAGCTCATTTTTCCAGCGCTGGAGCCAGGGGCGGCACAAGGGTTTGTGGTGCTTGTGGCTGGCCGGCTGGGCACCCCCTGCACGCACACGCGCACGTGCGCGCACCAGCCTGCGTGATGATGTCACGCGCGACATCATCATGGGAGTGTGTGCGCTGCTGCCAGCCCTATTGCTGAGGCGGGTGTCCTCTGAGCTCTCCCACTCGGGTGCCTGCACCACCGCAGATGCCTGCCCATGGTGGATGCGCCCAGCCGGGGGCTTGTACTGGCAGTGGCGTGGGGCGGGAGGGATAGGAGGCTGCTGCTTTGTGGCGCATGCTCCCACCCCCCATGCACCTCCTCTGGCGCTCCCTCTGGCACCCCGCACCTGGGGCCACCGCCTACCTGGCCTCAATGGGCATGCTGGCCCTGGCTGGACCTCACATTGGTGCATGACAATAACGCCCTTTACACGGGGGTCACACATGCAGGCCATCCTGTACGCCCACTGTTTGCAGACAGGGTGCAAGTGGACAGCCATGCCTGCCTGCCACCTCCTCACCAAGTCCCTGACAATGGTGAAAAGAGCTTTCCCCCGCTTCAGTTCTTTGGCCAGTGCCCGGTCCAGCCCGTGGATCAGGGGGATGGCTTGCCCCAGGCGGGACTAGTAGGAGCAGAGGAGGTCGGTGGTGTCCCAAAATGGCTGCAGCACACAGAGGACTTGCCAGTCCATGGAGCTGATGCTGAGCACCCTTCCCACTTGAATAATGGGCGTAGAGGACATGATGTCCTCCAACATGTTTCTTTGCTCCAACAGACACACTATCATCAGGTAGGTGGCGTTCCAACGGGTGGCCATGTCCTAGAAGAGCTAGCTGGTGCTTGGGATCCCCCTTCCCCCTGCTTCTTGTGCAGCTGACGGGAAGACTTAATGCTGTGGGGAAAGTGGCACCAAGATGATGAAAGCTGTCCAACAAGTCATGCGTTTCCAACGGTTCCTGGCCCAGCTGGTCTTGATGGTGCTACCCAGCTCAAGAGCATCCCCAATGACCAGGTGCAGCTTGTGCACCAGGCAGACAATGCCTTCAAGGCATGCGTCATTCAGGGCTGCCAGCATGTTTCTACCTGTGTCCGTGACCATGTAGCCACGGACAGCATCACCCGGAGGCACCCACTCCCTCAGTCCACCTTTGATTGTGCCGGCAATGTTCTTCCCAGTCTGATCTGCATCCATCCCCGCACCTGGAGCAGAACTGGGACTGAAATGGCGACCATGAGTTGGTGGGTCAGGAGGAGGCTGTAACCGCTGAGGTGAGGGGCTGGGCCGGGAGGACGGACTGCAGGCAGGGGCAGCCCCAAGAGGTTGGGATATGGAGGAGCTGGATGTTTCTCCAAGACACCCCGAGGCATCCTCCTGAGATCCCTCCTCCTCAAAACGTTTTAGCAGCTGATCTTCCTCTGGCAATGCTAACAGCTATCCTGTCTCCTCCTCGATCCCCAAAAGCAGATCCGAAGAAAGAGGCTCTGCCTCTGAGACCTCCCAGTCCCCAGTACGGCTGGTGCTGGGCACCGATGGCGATGGGCAACCAGGACAACCTTGGCACTCCCCCCCACCATGATAACCCTTCCTCCTTGTTCCAACCCTCATGGTGCTATAAGAAGAGCCCTCAACCGAGGAAACCCAATGAGCTTGCACCCAGAGCGTCACTGCAGCCCTGAGATTGGGGTGGGAGTTAGAATGTTTATAAAGTTATACTGTTCAGAATGTTTATGATGTAACTATTAAAATGGTAACTTTACAATTTTATAACTTTATAATTTTGCACTGTACAGGAATCAAGTTTGTAAGTGGAAAGGTTTCTAAAAAATAAAAATCTATTCTCCTTAAAAAAAAAATTCACTAGGCTAGCCCACCGCCCCACAATCCAATAAGAATTTAAAGGGGGGGAAAAGGAGATGGAAGAGCCCTCAGCTGCGGAAACCCAATAAGCTTGCACCCAGAGCCTGACTGCAGCCCTGATACTGGGTTGGGGCACAGCCCTAGGCTAGCCCACCGCCCCACAAGCAAATAAGAATTGGAAGAAAAAAAGGAGAAACAAGATTGAGCCCTCAGCCAAGGAAACCCAATAAGCTTGCTCCCAGGGCCTTGCTGCAGCACAAGCCCCAAGCCTCCCTCTCGTGATGTGCAATGAAAAAATAACTCCTGCTGCAAGCAGTTCCTTGCTCGGTAACTGCGGGCTGGAAAGTGAAACCGTGGCTCCGCACTAAACATACTAAACACTCACATAGAGAATAATGGGTGTTCTCGGGTTGGCAGCCGGGGCTGCTTATCAAGGTTTTCAGGGCCAAGATTGGTGCGTTTCAAGTGTGGCAGAAGTTCTGCAGGTGACTCCTATGTTGCCTAGGGAATTGATTGCTCAGCACCAGGATGTCTGGTTTCACAGACCAATGGACTGGCCAAAGTTTGTTGCGTTTGTGAAAAAAGGTGCGGCCCACGACCCGCCGGCTTGAGAACACCAAATCGGCCCAGTCCGTGTAAAATTTCGGTCCATTTTCCGGTCTGTGCCCACCTCTACTAGTGACCATTACCATACCTTGTGGTGGTGAATTACAGGATAATAAAGTGCAAATGAATAGACGCCACTTCAGCGCTCTATTGCTCCTTCTGGCTTCTTCCACAATGGCAGAACGTGTCTATTAATCTCATTAAGACATCACATGGTAAATGTGGTTACAGGTTACAGAAGCCGTGGCTTGAAGAAACTCCCTTGGGTGAGCAAGGCAAATCCTGCAAGTTGACCACAATGGGACAAATAACCGATATACGTCTTCTGGACGCTGTGGAATAGGAAACACTCGACTGTTCTAATTACAGCAGCTATTTGTCATCTTTCAACAGTTCTAGTTTCTGCTCATTGCAAACAGAGTTGCCAGGTTTTTTTTTTTTACAGGCCATTGTTACTGCACATCTAACAGAAGTGTTGTGTCCCAGCATTGGCAAGTGACCTCCATATCACACACACACACACACACACACACACACACACACACACACACACACACCACCACCACCACCACCACCACCACCACCCCGACCCGCTTATCCCTGCATAGAAAGCAGGGCCAGATCTAGGATTCCTGGCACTTGGGACAACCCAAGTCCGGCCGTCCTTGCGCGCGCGCAGTGCATGCACGCTCCCAGTGCTGCGTGATGATGTCACTTTGTGACATCATCACATAGGGCGGGCGTGCCACCAGCGGAGCAGTGGCAGCACCGGCAGCTGGGAGGCTGCCCGTGTCATTTGCCTGCCCGGCTGAGGGGGCAGCCAGCTTGCCGCACACTCCCTGTCCTGTGGGGCAGGTGAACGGCACAGGCGGCCTCCCAGCCCTGTGTGCCACTCACTTGCTCAGCAGGACAGGGAGTGCGCAGTAAGCTGGCCGCCCCCTCAGCTGGGCAGGTGAATGGCACAGAGGGCTGGGAGGCCACCCGCCCCATTCGCCTGCCCAGCAGGACAGGGAGCACATGGCAAGCCAGCCGCCCCCTCTGTGGGGCAGGCGAGTGGCGTGGGTGGCCTCCCAGCTCTTCGTGCCATTCACCTGCCCGGCTGAGGGAGTGGCCAGCTTGCTGCGTGCTTCCTGTCCTCTGGGCAGGCGAATGGTGTGGGCGGCTGCTCAGCTGCCTGTGCTGCCGCCAGCGTACTCCTGGCAGCTGGTAGCTGTGCCCAGGGCCCCCTTTTTCGTGGCGCCGGGGGCAGACTACCCCCTGTCCCCCCCTCAATCCGGCCCTGATAGAAAGGTGATGTTAAAAGCATAGGGACAGGTCATGCTGGTTTTTCCCCCCCGGTCAGTTGGCCTCCTGGAGGGTCCCCCAGCAGCAAACCGAAATGCCTATGATTATGTTTTGGTTTTTGCTAACACCACCTTGTCCATTTGCTTTCTTGGTTAGAGGCAAAATGGAGCATCCCATCACTGCCCAGATGAAAGCAAAGCGAGAGCTCCTGTACCTTCCCTTACGAGTGAGTGTAGGTGCTGTTAAGTCCTCCTAATTGTGGCGACCCCCGCATGGGACATCTTCAAGGCAAGAAAAAGCAGAGGGGGTTTGCCAGTGCCTTCCTCTGCAGAGTCTTCTTCAGTGGTCCTCCATCCAGGTACAGGCCCTGCTTATCTTCCAAGATCTGACAAGACTGGGCCACACTATGCCGCCGTCCCTCCCTCCCCTTATAATAAAGGAGAAAGAATCCCGGCATTTTGTCACCCTTGCCAGCAGTACGATAGCAGGGCAAGCAAGCTGTGCCTGATGAGGACGCATCTTCTTTTGCACAGTTCTTTGAGGTCAAGATGCCTGCGTGGCAGCGGGGTTTCCAAACTGGGTTCCTTTTGGGAAACCCTTAAAAACTTCTGAACCTAGACCTTGAGTGATTCCACACATGTTGGATAATGCACCTCCAATCCTCTTTCTAGATCATTTGGAACAGATTTTTTTATGTGCGGAACAAAATATCCACCTCAGACGATTGATAAAGTGCATTGAAAGCGCATTATCCAACGTGTGCAGAATCAGCCCATGTTCCAGAACCCTCTCTAACATCCTGGGGGTCCACAGCCGTTGTGCAGAGATTTCTTGGCAGGCAAAGAAACTGTAAGCAGTTCGGCTGAATTCTAGATTATCCTATATTTGGACAGAATTTATTTAGGAAGTAAGATTGCCAGTCTCTCTCTCTCTCTCTCTCTCTCTCTCAAAGTTGCAGCACAAGAAGATGCGAAAATGGCTCCTCAGAAATGTCTGTGGGCCATCAGCTATTCAAGGCACAGGAGCCCTGCTGCTCAAAAGGTTGCAGTAACCTGTGCTGGGCACTAATGTGCACACACGTGGGAGAAAATGTTGAGAGCGCTGGGGACATTTATTGGCAGTAGAATCTGTTTATCACGCTTCTGAGGCATCAGCGCCTCCTGGTGGTATATGCGTGAATTTACTCAATGCTGACTTGGCGTTTCACAAAAGCACCGGGGGTGATTTTAGCCGGCAACTGAAGTCTATTGTATTAGCAAGCAAATCTCTTTTATTTCGGACAATTTTATGCATGCACATTTGGGCAAATTCTAAGGAGCGGTTAAGCAGGAACGTGCCTCGGAAGTTGTTGAGATAGGCTTGGGGTTGTGGTTGCAATGACAAATTTTTGTCACACAGGGGCACCATTCACCGCCCTTTCATGCCTGGTAAACGCTAAATGGGAGAATCTCCCTTGGAACATTCCAGAGACAACAGCCTGTTAACAAAACTGGTTGTTTTGCTTGGAGATGTTTCCTGGAAGTAGCATTTAAGCCTAGGATAGTTTAAAGGTGGCCTCACATGGTGAGAAGAGACATGTAGGAACCCAAGGTTGCCAAGCTCCAAGTGGGGCCTGGAGAACTCCCAGAATTACAACTGGCCTCCAAATGACAGGGATCAGTTCCCCTGGAGAAAATGGGTGCTTTGGAGGGTGGAGTTTGTGGCATTATACCCCTGCTGAGGTCCTTTCTCTTCCCAAACACCACCATCTGGAAGACCCAACCTTGAATCCCTACCCTACCATGGAAGCTTGTTGGGTGACCTTGGACCAGTCACACGCTGTCAGCCTAACCTACCTCACAGGGTTGTGGTGAGGATAAAATGGAGGAGGGGCGAATGATGTCAGCCATTTGGGTTCCCACTGGGGAGGCAGGCAAAGGTATTAATAAAGTAAGTAAATACAACACAACACAATGGTGTAACCATTCTGGTTGGCTACTGGTACTCTAACCAGGGCTTTTTTTCAGCGGGAACGTGGTGGAACACTGTTCTGGCACCTCATGAAAATGGTCACATGGCCGGTAGCCCCGCCCCCTGATCTCCAGACAGAGGGGAGTTTAGATTGCCCTCTGCGCCGCTGCAGCGGCGCGGAGGGCAATCTAAACTCCCCTCTGTCTGGAGATCAGGGGGCGGGGCCACCAGCCATGTGACCATTTTCGTCGAGGGCGATTTAAACTTTAAAAAACTTCCCACTTGTTCCAGCTGACCCAAAGTGACGTCATTGTGCGGTCCTGAGTTCCACCACTGAGTTCCACCACCTCCTTTCCCAGAAAAAAAGCTCAGACTCTAACTGCATATATAACCACGCTCAGCAGTTGCAAGCTTTATTGATAAGATGTACCAAGAGCATTTCAATGGAGCTTGCACAAGAGAATCTCCAAGTGGGTTAAGCCCCAGGTTAATGGGTGAAAGAGGGAATGCCATCTGGATTTCTTGCCGTAAGCATCAGCACACCTTAGCTCAACGCTGCACAGAATGCTGCCCTGGATTAAGATCTGGCTAGTAGCTACGTTGAGCACTGCCTCTGTCCAACTGAAGAAACCTCCTTGCATGACTGGAGGGGTGGCATAGCGCCCACAGGGCAAGGGAGGGTGGTTGCTTCACAGCCTCTAGATTACTGCACCAGACGTTTCCTGTAGGCTACTATTGTGCTGGGTGTATAAGTGGAACTCCCTCCCTGACGGGAGCAGAGGTAGCATGGCAGGGTATCTCCATCCGTGCCCTGCAGGGATTCTTCCTCACCACTGGAGGCGCTGTGGGCCCAGCCCTGGCTGCCACAGACAGCAGAGGTGAGATGCAAACCAGCAGCCGCTAAGCTATGTAAAGGGGGAGGCAGAGTATGCTGTGAAATGTGGGGACAGCTTTGAAATAATGAATTTACTTTGTGGGCCTAGGAAAGTGGCCGCTGGTGGCCCCAATAAGATGCCTGAGTTTAGACCGCAGATCAGAGCTATGCCGCTGCCCGTTATCAGTTCCGAGAGACTAAAACAAGCCCGTAGGCCTTCAGAACAGCAATACTGACATGGGTCAGCTGGGGCTCGGGGAGGGGCTGTAGCTCAGTGGCACAGCAGCTGCTTTGCATGCGGGAGATCCCTGGTTGAATCCCTGGCACCTCCAGTTAAAAGGATTAGGTACCAGGAGAGATGAAAGATTTTAACCTGAGACGGTGACCCTAGGCAGTTGCTAGCAGTCAAATGAGACAATACCAGCCTTGACACACCAGCAGACATGGGTTTTCAGACACAACTCAAACAACTTCACATCTGGTTCCAGTGGTTCTGACCAATGTCAGCCCCAAGGGTTCATCTTCACCTCCTCCTGGGCTAACCCCTGATCCCAGAGAGAATCACTTCCAGCTAGCCAAGCAGACGCTGTTGGCAAGAAGGGGATGTATTCAAGCCACATTTATTTAAGCAAAAATATGTATCAGCATGAAATTAGGATCCAGCCACACTCTAGTAGTGAGGGTTACTGCATTAGGACTCTGTGTAAGGGGACTAACCTTGTACCCACTTGCTCCCTTGGATTTGTCCTCCCTAAGATATGTCCACTAGAACGAGTTTGGCATAGTGGTTAAGAGCGTGGGACTCTAATCCGGAGAGCTGGGTTTGATTCCTCGCTCCTCCACTTGAAGCCAGCTGGGTGACCTTGGGCTTGTCACAGCTCTCTCAGAACTCTCTCAGCCCCACCTCACAGGGTGATTGTAGTTGTGGAGATAATAATAACATACTTTGTAAACCACTCTGGGTGGGTGTTAAGTCATCCTGAAGGGCAGTATATAAATCAAATAGTATTATTATTTAATATTGTGGTGGCCTGTTGCCTTTAGAACCTATACAAGCGGGGGACCTGCATGGACTTGCACGGGGCACCTCATTTTCTTCTTCTCCATTATTTCCTCTTTCCCTTTCCTGAAAGCTTCTGCCCCCCCCCCGCTCCCTTCTCTCCTTCGTACCTACCAAACAACTTACCTTCACCTGCACCCTGTCTTCAGCTTTCCCCTCCCCAGGAAGATTCTGGCACGTTCTATGGAGCTGGCTTGGCTGCTGGGCTGGGTCCAGTTGCATGGTGGGGAACCTGCAAGAACTTCTGGGGAGCACCTCCCTTTCCCCTGTATCCCCCTCCCCTCATTATTTCTCTCCTCCTAGCCGCTCCCATATCCTCAGATTTCCCTGTTTCTTTTTCTTCCCATCCAACAACCCTGCCTTTATCTACCCCCCCCCCATCATCAACTTTCTCCCTAATGGAAGACCCAAAGCAGCTTACATCATTTCCCTCTCCTCCATGTTACCTTCACAACCCGTGGCTGAGAGACAATGATTGGCCCAAGGTCACCTAGCTAGTTTCCACGGCACAATGGGGATTCAAATCTGGCTTTGAAACTCTAACTACCAGGGCTTTTTTTCAGCTGGAACGCGGGGGAACGGAGTTCCAGAACCTCTTGAAAATGGTCACATGGCTGGTGGCCCTGCCCCCTGATCTCCAGACAGAGGGGAGCTTAGATTGCTGGGCAATCTAAACTCCCCTCTGTCTGGAGATCAGGGGGCGGGGCCACTGGCCATGAGACCATTTTTGCCGAGGGCAATTTAAACTTTAAAAAACTCCCCCCTTGTTCCAGCTGACCCAAAGTGACATCATTGTGCAGTCTTGAGTTCCACCACTGAGTTCCACCACCTCTTTTCCCAGAAAAAAGCCCCGCTAACTACTATTCTACAGTGGCTTTTGTGTGGTGGCTGCTGATAAACAGTAGCAAACAGCCAGGCTTGGGTGAGTCATGGAAGTCAGGTGGTAGCAAGTTGTCTAGGGGTTGCTAGTAGACTTGACCCTGATAAGAACCCCTCTCTCAAAGGCCAAAAGAGCCCTGGAAAGATACTTGCTCTTCTCTCTGGCTTTTATTGACAGAAAGCAAGGCTTGAAGGCTGGCAATACTGTTAGGATTGCCTAGCAACAGCCACTGACAGCATTTGTTTCTTAAAACTACAGATGCTGCTTGTATCATTTTGGAGTAAAAAAAACCCCTCAAAATTATTTTCTGCAAACCTAGGGCTTTTCTCAGGTTTGTAGAAAGATATGTCGTGTCTAACCATGGTCCCACCCCCAGTCTCTGGATGTAAGTATCCACAGATGGGGCCATGTTGAGAATTAGATATATTGATGATTGTAATACACTAAAACAATTCAATGCTGATGATGGAGTTCCTGTCCTAGTGTCACAGTTCCTGATAACGACTGACTGAGCTCCTGTGTTCCTAGAGAGGGGCAAGGCAGGCAGGTGAGTCAACACAATGGACAGACGAAGGCAGAGCTAGGAAGTAAGAGTGCGGGAGATGCTAAAAAGGAAGGGTAGACATGTCCTCAGGAAGGAAGGTTAGAAATGGTAGTGGTCTACACCAATGAGGGAAAGAGAAGGAAACCTGGAAGAGGAACGGAGTAAAAAGGAGAGATGTGTATGTCCAGAAGCATCAGTAATGAGGAAGGACAGAGTTCATATACTGATTCTAAAATTACTCTGTGAGTCTTTCAAAGTGTCAGGTTTAGATAGGGTTGCCAGCCTCCAGGTAGTGGCTGGAGATCTCCTGGAATTACAACTGGTCTCCAGGCCACAGAGATCAGTTCACCTGGAGAAAATGGCTACTTTGGGGGGTGGACTCTATGGAATTATGCCATGCCGAGGTCCTTTCCCTATCCAAACCCCACTTTCTCCAGGTTTCACCCCCCAGATCTCCAGGAATTTCCCAACTTGGAGCTGGCAACCCTAGGTTTAGATAAAATTCCAAATAGAAACATAGAGCTGGAAGGTACCCCCAAGGGTCATCTAGTCCAACCCTGTGCACAGTGCAGGGAATTCACAGCTACTCCCTTACTCTCCCAGTGACCCTTGCTTTGTGCCCAGAAAAAGGCAAAAAAAACCCTCCAGGATCCCTGGCCTATCTGGCCTGGAGGAAAATTCCTTCCTGACCCCAAAGTGAGAATCAGCATTACCCTGGGCATATAAGACAGGGCCAAGAGAGCTGAACTCCGGCTAAATTCATACTGAGTCAGAATCTAGCCTCTTTTTAAAAACCTTCAAAGAAGGAGACTCTTGTACACGGGCCCTTGTTTAGGGTCACAGGAGCCAAACTAGAGTTTTATCATGGTCCGTTTCTGTTGTTATGCCCAGGAGAATATTGTGAACAAGTGAGGTATTGTTTTGCCCGATAGCTTCACAGACGTGCCTTCTGCAGCTTTGAAGCATCATTCCAGTCTGCCCATCAGAGGCCAACAACAGAGGGTCTGTTGTGCCAAACAAAGTAGACAACTTTTCAATTCAATGTTTTATGGATCTTTGAGTGGAGAAAACTCTGCAGAGCTATTCAGGGAAGGAAGAATTGTGCTGAATGGAAGTCTTCTACCCCAAATGACAAAGTCAGCCAATGTTATGCGCGAAACGTCCTTCTTTCACCTCGAGAAGCTGAGTGACTGTGAGCAGAGAAGGGCAAAGAGAAGAGTGTCAGTTTTTTGTCTGCTTCAAATTCCCCCATCTTCAACCATCCCCCCCATGGGTTCCAAATGGGTATTTGTAAGGCAAAACACACATTTGAGACCTCATAGACCCCGCTGTGTTGGAGCAGGAATATATCAGGCAGGGAGAGAGTTCAAATATCTGCTCTGGTCTAGCTCACACGAGCACGCATGTCCACTGAAGAGCATCACTTTAAAGTCCCACTGGTTGCCGTGGGTTCGTCCTTGCCTCTCATTGAAATCAACCAGGCTTCAACATGCTCAGCTGTGGCTGAACAGTGTCCTTCATGTTCAACTTACAGGTCAGTGTAACTCCGCCGACTTTATGTATTTACTTCATCTATACCATCCCTTTCTTTACAGTGGAGACCCAAAGTGGCTTACATAATTCTCCTCCCCTCCATTTATCCACACAACCACCTTGTGAGGTAAGTTAGGTCATCCACAAGTTTCCACAGCAGAGTTGGGATTTGAACTGGGGTCTCCCAGATCCTAGGTCACTCCTCTTACACTAGATTTTGTGACCCTAGCGCCTGTTAGGGGCTCAAGCTACAGTGAACCAGTGAAGGTTTTTCTGTCTTGCGATTTCTTGGCCTTCTAGTACTACAAAATAAAGGCTGGCTTGCACTACCATGTTGTTTTTCAACCCAGAGGAGTCTGTTTATTTTTATTTATTTATTTATTTATTTATTTATTTATTTATTTATTTATTCACTTCTCTTCTACTTTTGTTCTGTTGTGGAACTCAGAGCAGATATACAGGGATCCCTAGAGTTAAACAACATCGGAGCCTGGCCGTAAATGGCTCTGGGAAGTCACTAATGTATTTAACTGAAAGAAAAACTAGAGTTTTTTCAGATATGCCATCAAGAAAAAGAAGGGGCTGCATCGCAATTGCAAAAAAGTTACAAATATGTACGGTAATTTTAAAAAACTCTTTTTAAAAGAGAGGTTGTCTTACATTCAGAGTTGTCTTCTGTTCAGGTAAATACTGATATTTGCACCACTGAGAGAAGATAACATGTACTTAAAAAAAAAAATTATTGGTGAGTACATAGTTATTACATACACTCCCCATCATACCTAATTTATTTCAACCCCCACCCTTTCCCTCCCCCCTCCTTGTAGACTTCCAACAGCTTTCCAACCCTTAACCTATCTTATTACTTAACTTATTTTCCATTAAATTCTTCTAAATCGTATATGTATTATATCTCTTACTCTAAGCATATTCAAATTCTCTTATATATACTCTATCAAATCCACTAATATATCCATTCTCTACATCACTGTTTAAACTGTATATTTTTGATAACGTCTCTTAATAGTAATACTAGCTTAGGTTAATTAATAGCTAAATTTTCCCATTAGTGGTAAAGTTACTTCTCTCTTCTATTTAAGAAATCACAAATTAATAGTTCTCAAACTGCCACAGTCCTCCTTTCACATCCCATTTTTTTTCTAGATATTGTTTCAATTTCCCCCAATCTGCAATATATTCTCCTGGATCAAGGTCTTTGAGTTTTCTTGTCATTTTATCCATGGCTGAATCCACATTACCTTTTTCCCCGCAGTTTTTCCGGATATCTTCCGTTTGCCTCCAATCCGCGATTTTGTCTTTTCCGTTCACATCTCCACCTCCAATCCGCCTTTTCCGCGCGTCCTCGCGGTCACACGCCTGCCCGAAAACCGTTTTTTTGGGCGGGACCTTTTTTCCCCGCCTTTTTTTTTTTTTTTTAAAAAAACATTTTCCGTTATAACGGACATGCGTAATAAAGAAACATAACCCATTCGAAACATCAAATGAGCACAGCAACACCATTGGTCCGCGTTTCTTGGCGGGGTTTTTAAAAACGTTATAAAAGGGGAAGTGTATGGGGAAAAACTCTTTGTGGGTTTGAGTGGTTGTTTGGTGTTTTTGGAGTTGGTGTTTTTGCAATCTGTGTTTTTTGAAATGGATCCTATTCTGGCTATCATCGGGCATGTGCTTCTGATTATGATGGCATGCCAGTCTCAGATGCTGCTGGCCTACTGGCGGTACCGTGCCCAAAGGCGCAGGGCTGTTGCTAGATTTTTGTCCAGCAACTCGTTTACCACCTTTGCAATGACGCGTGCACGAAGACGACGGCGCCAGCCCCGACACCAGTGGTTTTTCCTGGCAGAGATGCAGGAACCGAGGCAGCATTGGGTATACCCACGCAGCACGGATTGGTGGGAGAACATCGTGCTGCGACATTGGGATGAGCATCGGTGGATTCGCCGTTTCAGAATGTCCAAGGGCACATTTTTGGAGTTGGTCGCCGCTCTCCGTCCAACGCTTCAGCGAAAGACAACAACCTTCCGCTCCCCGATTTCTGTTGAGCGCAGAGTAGCTGTTGCGATCTGGTGGCTTGCAAGCGGCACGAGTTACCAGGTCACCAGTGACTTGTTCGGACTTGGCAAGTCAACTGTTGCCTCGGCAGTTGTAGAATTCTGCCTTGCCGTCGAGCTCCACCTGCTTTCCCGAACGGTTCTCTTTGGAGACTCTATTACCCAGGTAAGTTATATAGTGAACTAGCTGAATTTCGTTATGCCGGTCATCCTTAAAAAAAAAAATTCTGTGCTGCCTCTTAAAAACCTTATAAAAACCCTTTTATTCACAGTGCTGCCACCCTCCCCTACGCTTCCACCCCCTGAAAGAAACCATAGGTACACTGGAGTCATGGTTTGCACTGTGTCTCATGCCACATCACTGTAAAACTGGATTAGCAATTCCTACACAAACACATTTGCGGATGACCTTTTAAATTGTGGTGAGCGGCATCACAATAGTGGACATGTGTCTCTGCTATGGCACGTCCACTGCTGCAATGTTAATGCCAGCAGAATTTAGGCAACAAAAATTTTACTTTGTTCCAATTCTCATTAAGTGAAATCCGAACACATCCTCTCTTAGTGCCAGTCACCCACCACATTCAGGTTCTGATGGCATAATTGTGATTTTGGACCACTGGGGTCATTGTCTGCACAGCGTGTCATGCCACAGAATAGTGCAACTGGGCGGACAATTCTTTCCCGTGTTCTTTGTGTTAAAAAAAAAAATTGTTCAGCTTTGTTATTGGCCCCATGGGACTGCAATGGTGTCTCCAGTTGCGCATTGTTAATGCTTGCTATCCCTGGGTCAAAAGTAGACCTCTGTATGGAGACTACATCTTCGATTGCTGTTGACATGACTAAGGCATCAATTTTAGTGTCTGACGGTTTTTTTTTGGTTCTTCGGTTACAGTTTAATCGAAGCTGCATGATGGAGCAGAGAGAGACCATATCGTTCTCTTTCTGGTTTTGAATGAACAGAATGCAACTTCTATGGTCTTATCCCCCCCAAAAATAAGTTATTCGAATTATGCCACCACGTGAAAAATCCCCTCTCTATTCCTTGGAAACATCTCAATGACATTTGTAGTGGATGTCCCTGGAACAAAGCAAGAAACATTGTTACACAGTAAATGTTCACATTGCTTTCATGTGCCAATCACTGTAACTTTCATGGCAACTGTCTTTGAATCATTGGACATGAGAGATAGGAATAGTCAGCAGTGAAATAGATGTGGATTGAGTTACGTAAGGGCTTTGAACACTTCAGAACACATTTAACAATCTGCTACGAACCCATTTGTAATAGTTCCTTCAAGCATCAAGCTATATCAACCCTGGGCATTTTGTTAATTGGACTACTGTGGAATCTTTTCCTTCTATCAGTATTGAAACAACACTTTACCGTGCTTCCTAATTTTTCCCTCAGTTTGGTTAAACAATAGTCTTTGTTCCCCACCCTATCTTTTCAAACAGATAATGGATGGCTTCAGGAGGATGGGGTTTCCTCACTGCGTGGGAGCAGTCGACGGGACACATATCGCCATTTGTGCCCCTGGTGGCCGTCCAGAGCAGTATGGCAACAGGAAAAACTTCTCCTCGATACTGCTCCAGGGGACTGTGGACCACAGAGGAAGGTTTGTGGACGCCGAGGTGGGGTGGAGTGGCAAAAACCATGATGCGTTTGTTTTTGCCCACTCCGCCCTGTGTTCTGCGATGGACTCTGGCGCACTGATCCCCGATAACCACGACATGGTTTTGGATGGGATTAGAATTCCACCTGTGATTTTGGCTGACGGTGCATATCCCATGCGCAGATGGCTCATGAAGCCATACGGCCGAACCGCAACAACGACCGCACAGCGGAATTTTGATCGGCAACTTGCTCGCTGTAGGAACGTGGTGGAAAGGAGCTTCGGTAGATTGAAATCCAGGTGGAGGTGTCTCTCACACAGGCTGCAGATTAGAGAGCAAAATGTCATCTCAGTTGTGACTGCATGTGTGGTGCTCCACAATTTGTGCGAGAGCAAAGGTCACCCGATAGTGGGTGGCGGTGAATGCCCCTCACCGGTGCTGCTGTCCCAACAGGAGGAGCAAGATTACAATGGCAACACCGGGCACCTTGCGGAGGGCAAGATGGTCCGCGATGCCCTTGCCAGACATATCTTGGGAAGGATGGACTCACTCTGAGATTGCTTGTGTGTGTTGGCCAAACGTGAATACCGGAACAACACTCATGTTAACCGGGCTCAAGACAGAAAGAAACACTGTGATTGGGGTTGCAAAAATTCTTCTTTCCTCTTGTATGTTAATAAAAATTACTCTACATAAAGTTAGAGAATCTCTCCTAATATTTTTCTTACTTGATTTAGAATATTTAAGTTTAAGCTTTGGAAGGAGAATTGAAATGTGTAGTGTTGTTGATTTGCCTTACAGAATGCGATAATTCCTGTTTGTTTACATGGTTAAGCACAAGGCGGTGTGACAACAGATTAAAAATTGATATTTCCAAATGAACCATCATTTTGGAAATTTCCAAAGTCTCCAACAATGACATTTTCACAGCCAACCATTGCTTAATATGTTTGTCTTTGAAGCATTAGAAAACAACGTTCTAGGATACATCCAAGCACGCAGTCTGGGAAAAAGGGGGAGAAATCGGCTTAGGAATGGCCAGACACATCAAGGAAAGCCACAGCAGCCACTTTGCAGGATGTGCTTTTTAGAACAAACCGAGATCTACTTGAAATAACTCATGGGTTACTGAATTATCTTTGTCATGTTCCAACTCGCCCTGAGAACACTGGTTCTTGAAAATCAAAAATGCACAAATCATTGTTAGTCAGAAAGGTGCTTCCCGTCCCATAAATATTTTTTGCAAGCTTAGCTTAAAATAGCAGACTCCGCGATCCATTGGCTAGATGCATCAGTGTACAAACATCTCGGAGGCAATCTCAAATCATTGATTATCACAGGACATGATTTAGATTTAGATAACATCTTCTCACCTCACATGAGAGAATACATCTTTTCCAGTAATTGTGTTTCTTTCATTTGATCAGGAAAGGGTGACTAGTTTGGAGACACAAACGTAACATGATTGGGGCTCCCCTTTTGGGGGGGGGTTGGGTATCTCCAAGAGCTGGCTAACTGTGTTATTAGATATTGGGTTGACACAAGACACATCTTGAGTGAGAATGGGGACAATTTTCACCGTTGTGTATGCCGGTGTGGTTTATTTGGGAACTGTCCTTTGTCTCAGTCAGAGGCCCGACAAGTCATGGAATTGGATATAACTAAGGGAAGACAGGAGGGGGTGGACAAAATTCAGATTGCACATGCCATGACTGATCTAACCAAAAAAGGGGGGGACTGCGGTGTTGAAAGCACGGGACTGAGTGTGTGGGCAACGGTTGAGATCATGGAAACCCAACAATAGCGCAAACACTGCCCATAAGTGTGGTTGAGGCCATGCCAGAAAGAAACCACCATTATCAGCCTGGATCAGAATTCTCATGGAAAAGCCCATCCATGTCGACACACTACTGGTGTGCTCCTGCTGGAGCTGGGCGTGAGTATGGACCATAAACCACGTTGGCCTGGATTGATGTGTCCTCTGCAAGTGCTGAAAATGCAGTTTGCAGAAAAACAAAAATGCATGAACGTTATAAGAAGGTGCAAACATTATTTTTTTCATGAAGTGGAAATTTGAAATTGTGGCTATACATTGTTAGGAACACCAAGCAAAAATTTTAATTAACACAACTACAATTATTAAAACTGTGGCAACAACATAACCAAAGACTCATCCTAGGACGACACTGCACAATGTTCAGAGGGTCAGCCTATCTCTAGGTTTGCCAACGCATGACCGTCTGGTGTTGGGGTGCCTGTTAGAGACAGTTAAAACGTCCTGAGACAACTGTTCTGTTTCTTGCGTGACAAATGTTTGCCGGTGTTGACTGGCTAGCATCTCTCCAAGTGCTTTCAATGTTTGGACAGCATCAGTCATCACAGCAATGTTACTTTGCCATGCTCTGGCAAAGTTGTCACTTTCCGACCTTGCTTGCTCCAAAAACTCTCTCTGTAGCCTCCTCTCATCCGACCTCCATTCACACATGACCTCTCTGTCATTCCTCCACTCTGCGAGATGAGCATCATGTTCCTGCCGAGATCGGTTCATCATTTGGTCAGCCACGCCATATAGTGCTGCGTTACGCCTCTTCCTGTTTCTGATCTGGTTTAACCTTGTCCCCGGAGAAAGTTCTGCCAAACATGCGTTCAATCTTCCTAATTGTGTGAAAGATAACTTTTGTCATTGATCCACACACATTAATTCCACTACAGCCATGTATAATCACGAAGCATTACAGAAAGTATTGTGATGGTGGGATGTGCCCCACACTGGCCCCAAGCAAAGAAGGGAATTGGCATGACAGGAGCACTGGTCTTCCATGTGACACAATGGTAACCGAAAACACAAGTTGCAGTTCAGAAAACATCAGTCCATGCATAGATTGCCATGCACACCTGTGGATTGATTACCATTTGCTGTTGGGGATTGTCAAATAAGTATGTCGGAGAGGATCGATTCCAGTGTGCGATCCACAAATTTATGAGGTGATGCGTAACAACCATTTTAAACATTACAGGTGTGTGTTCCGAGATGAGAGACATACCACTGTTTCGAATTAGCAAGTACACAGATCCTTACTTTTCTAACCGATGATGAATAATCCACTCACCATTGTTGTCGCGCAAGCGATGGGCCATTGGCAGGTCAGATTCACTGTCCGCGTCATCCTCAGCACTGGCACTGGTGGGATTGTTCTCTGCAAATCGAAGCGTGTGACATTATGAGTGATTAAAAAGGCTGTTCCTTGGTTAAGTAACGCGGAAAAATCCTGGATGTCCTCCGTTCTCCAGGTTTGTGGCCAGATGGGGTTGTCACCGGATCATGGTATGCAGAAGTTTGGAAATGCAGATGCTATCTCTCTGGGATGACAGCAGAGGGACAAATTGTTTCCATTTCCAAAGTCTCCAATTCAGTTTTCAGTAAAATACGTAAAGGTTCAATGTGGGCACTGTAACACATGGAATGAGATTAACTGCATGCATAAATGGACTCCTGATGTTGTAATAACCTGAATGTCTGCAGGACACGGGTACCGCTGTTCTTGCAAGGACAGCGATCTTGTCTGTGTCTTAACAGTTCTAAAAACACCAAACCATCCACCTTTCACAGCAACATTCAAATAAGTGTGATTCTCAGAAGGGCACTATGAATTTGACAAAACATTTTTTTTTAAAAAAGGAACCATATAGTTTAACATTTTCACGGGGGAATGTACTCAGCTTTGAAATCACACGTGATGGTGACCTGCACTCCTCACTGTAGAAAAGGAAGGGTGACATCTTCATGGGCAGTTATGTGCTTAAACAACATAAACCTTGTCTTGTCTGGATGGGTCATCTCTTTTAAAAAAAGAAATTGAAATATGCCAGCACATGATATCCCCAAATCATTATCACGCTTTTCAGGTGGGGTTCTCACAATAGAATGAAATCTGAAAAATAACCATTAAACAAGAAATACAAATTTGGCCCCCAACAGGCACACTCAATACCCACCCTTGTCTTCCAGTCCATCTATGGTGCGGTCAAGGTCATCATCGGCTACATCCGTGGACGATGTTGAGTTATTTTCTGGAGTCAAGGAAAAAAATATCACATTATTAGCTTTTTACAAAGGTGAGCGTGCGCACAGACAGAAATTGGTTTGTCTCACTTTTATGTTGTCTGGTGTGCACTCACGTTCATACATGGTCGTTGGTGACGAGGTCCTCAAGAGGGCAGAATCCACGGTCACCAAATCGTGAGTAAATAACTCTTCAGATCCCTCCATTATTACATCAGGCCTGTTCAGCTCCTGGCGACCAATACCCAAATTCAAGCTGCGTGCAATTCTTCTTGGCTTCACACTCGCATCACCTCTCAATATACTGTCCAGCTCCCTAAAGTATGGGCAGGTGATTGGTCCATTGCCTGAGGTGGAATTGTGAGCAATCACGCGTTTGTACTCCAAACGCATAGCTTTGGTTTTATTCCGGCATTCCAACGCTGTGCGTTGATGGCCACGGGAGGACATCATCAGTGCGATTTTTTGAAAGCAATCAATGTTTCTGTGGGAGCTCCTGAGGGCTTCTTGAATTTTCTCCTCTCCCCAAAAAGAAAGCAAGTCCAGCACCTCGCGTTCCCTCCATGTTACAGATCTAAATGAAGCTGGTGCGAGGTCTGTCATATTTAAGCAATTGCTCTCAATGCCCCAATCTCCCAAATATCAGATGACAAATGAAGATTATACTTCCCTTCCACCTTTTGACGGAGGCGCAAACAGAATGCTGTGATCCCCAGTCGCTCAGAGGTTGACCTGAACTGTGTTCTCCCGCGGTTTGTTCAATCTATTCCCTGACCATGCGCAAAACAGCCCAACGGCTACCGTTCCTCTCTCCTGCCCTTTTATCTATTTTTATATTTCAATATTCCGTTATATCGAAGTTTTGTTAAAATGGAGGAACGAAAGAAACGTGGCAAACACCGAAGCGTTGTCTGTTCTTTGTGTTGGGGTGGTTGTATTTCTATTTTTTAAACTGTCAGTTCTGCGACCAAACTTTCAAATGTGCAGTTGCCTCAATCCTGCAAAAGCCGTGTTTTGCGACCAAGATGCGGATCCTCAGAGATTAATTCTAGTGTGTATTTTAACAGCGTTT
This sequence comes from Eublepharis macularius, assembly GCF_028583425.1. Taxonomy (NCBI): domain Eukaryota; kingdom Metazoa; phylum Chordata; class Lepidosauria; order Squamata; family Eublepharidae; genus Eublepharis; species Eublepharis macularius. Next base: position 12,040,454 of record NC_072793.1, on the reverse strand, counting down.
CCCAGTATGTCCTCCTGGTCACTGGTTTTCTTTTTAAAAAAAATTAATTAAAAATTGATACATTTGCGCGGGAAAGCAAGGCAGTCTCCAGAGTTGATTTTCCTCCTTTTTGCAGAAGAACATGTCTCATTGGACAAAATTCAAGCGAGAGACCAATGAACTGTCTGTATTTTCGCGCCTCTTAGTAGCCGTTTTTTGCTCGTGTTAGTTCTCGTTCAATGTTTTTTTTGTAATATCGATCTCACAATACGATGGCCGGACGGGCTAAGGGAGTCTTCTGGACAGATGAAGAGGTGGAGACACTTCTGGACCTCATTGCACGCTCAGGGAAAGCTGAGCGTGTGATGAAGAGCACTCATTTGCCAACCAAGCTAATATTTCACAGGCTTGCAAGGCAAATGAGTGCTCGTGGTTACCAGCGGACCCCCGAGCAGTGTAGGTCCAAATTCAAAAGGGTAAAAGGTGATTTTTATGGGGCGCTGGAAGCTTGGCAGGGGATTCCTCGCCAAAGCGGAAAGCCCCCCTACTTCACCAGTCTCATGCACCTCTGGGATCTCTCCGGAAGACCAAGCTGGCAGACCCGAAGACATGCTGGTAAGTTTTTTTTTTTATAATTTGCGTTCTGTAAGTGTGACTTGAAAGCTCTCCCTTTGGCTTTCTCAGGACACAGCGGATTCCCTTGCTTCTGGGAATGTCCTGTTATCTGTCCCTTTACTTTTGCGAAATAATGTAAGATAGATAGAGTCTTGAGGCGTGCTAGCGTGAATTAGAATGGATTCCACCATTGATTGGTGTTTGAGAGAAGTTGAGAAAGTAAAAAATTCTTAGCTTTCCTAGAAATGTGCATGCAACACAGTCTTTCCCCCCAATATCAATAACATTGGTTTATTTTGTTTTCATTAATAGAAAGGATGACTGTTATGTTTGAGTCTGAGTTGATTCTCTGATGCTTGGCCTGTTTCCTTCTCAGCCATACTTCGTGGAAGAGTTGCGGCTCATCGTGCGGGTGAGGAAGAAGAGGAGGAAGCTCAGGAAATTCCTCCACAGTCACCTGAACAAACCGCCCCAGAGGACACAGAGGTTCCAGGGACACAGCAGCACTCTGGTGAGCCTAGTACCGAAATTTCCACTAAGTGCTGGTCACAAGTCGCACGGGTCAACAATTCAATAGCACGGTGCTCTAATTCGGCACATCAGAACAGATGAAGTGTTGTCCTTTGGCATTCCTTTATTTTCAAGCTTGGTGTTTAATGGTACAGGTTGTGCACGTGCGGGACATTGTGCTGCTTGAACATGCTTTATCCTTAAGTATTTGCTCTGCTGAAATCAAAAATTTACAGTTCCCAACACATGCTCCTAAGCTGCATTGACAAAGTGAAAATCAATAACGCTATTTCTTCAAATTTTTAAAGTGCCCTGTTTTTTTCTTTCACAGTTGAAGAAAGCGCCCCGGGAACGTCGGCAGAGGATGCTCCCTCAACTAGTGCTCCAAGAATAACCAAAACCCAACCCAGGAGGAGAAGTGTGGAGGACATTCTCACCGCAATGGAGGCCATGGAAGGAAGACTGGGTGCCTCCAGTAAGTGTTGTTTTGACAGGTGAGATAAACCCTTCACTTGGAAGATGATAATATCTATCCACTTCTCCACCTCTCCACAGTCACCAACTTGCAGGAGAGGATGACCATGGTGGAGGGGCGTCTGAGAAGAGTGGCGCGAAGGGTGTCCACCCTCGAACGGCGTGACCGGCGAACGGACAGAGCAGCAAGCACTTGAACTGTACTTACTTCTGTAAATATTCTTGTATTGCTTGGAATATGTGTAAATAGTTAATAATGGTTCTAACCAATTCATGCAGTAAATGTTAAATTAAAGGAAAATCAATGCGTGCCTTTTGTAAATATTTCCTGTTAACCCCCCCCCCCCCAAAATTATTGTTGGAATATTTCAATTTTGACATATAAACACTTTTGGTACTGTTTCTTGGTCTTTTTTTTTAAAAGTCTCTGGAAAAACTGCCAGGGCAGCAGTCTATATAACAAGCGATCCTGCATCTGAGTGTTGTGCATGTTATTGGGGTCAAACTTTGACAATACCTTTCCATTGCCCCATGGGGAGGGCAAGGAGGTGTTGGGCCAAGTGGAAGAAGGACCAGGAGCCATTCTAATTGGGCCAATTTTTATTCAACATATGCCTCTGCACAGCCTTTACTTGCATACTGGAATTGGGGTTTCTGTATGCTTGCATTTTAAAGAAAGGTTGAAAAATTTAAAGTAAGTCCTGATTTGGTCACCCTGGTAATGTTTTTTTAGGAAAAAATGTTTTCTTCAAATCATGCAGCTATTCCTTCAAGACTGAGCATGCGACTCTCAAGTTTGTTTTTCCTTTTTTTATTTTTTTTCCGCATAAAGTTTGGTATAACGATATTACAAAACGTCCAAAGGAAGGTGCTCCACAAATCATCGTTTCGGGGAAAAACCAGTGACCACGCTCATATTGGGCCCCCATCACATCAAAAGAGCAAACGAGGAGGAGAAACGTCTGTGTATGGTGACTTTCAAAACTGACTTTCCTTGAACGATAGGATGCCGTTCCCTTTATCCTTTACCGCGAATGCTCCATTTAACGTTATTTCGATATCATAAAAAGAAAAAGGAAAAAAAACCTACACATTATGAAAGGGCCATCGAAAGGACAGTCAATCCCCAGCATTCCATTGACCGTAAAAAAAAAATTTTGACTAGATTCTGCATAGCCTAATGTTTGTAAAACTGCAAGGTCAAAGACAGCAGTTCACAAACCACGAAGTAATGGATGTTTTGAGCAGCCAATCGGAACTCTTGGAACGGCAAGAAAAATGGAGGAGGGAAAGGTTCAAAAACAAAACCCGCGAAAATTGCGGATTGCCCGTTCACGGCCACCGTTAACGTCCCGCAAAAAACCCGTTCCTAAAAAAACGTGGAATATGCGGATGAGATGCGTTTGGGCCAACAGCTTATGTGACCGCGGCTCGGAATTGCGGGGGAAATCCGGGGAAAAAACGGAAGAAAAGGGGTAGTGTGGATTCAGCCCATCTCAGCCATGTACAGCAATTTGTAAATCCAATCTTCTGTAGTTGGTATTTCTTGCACTTTCCATTTCTGCGCATATAAAAGTCTTGCTGCTGTAGTCGTGTAAAATAACAATGTTCTGTACTGCATTGGAACATCTTCCATTCCCAAGGTCAGTAGCAGCAATTCTGGGTTCTTATTTATTTGGGTTTGCAAAACCTCATTAATTACTTCAATTATATCTCTCCAGTATTGCTTAGCTACCTCACAAGTCCACCACATGTGATATAATGATCCTTCATGCTTTTTACATTTCCAGCATCTGTCTGACATATTAGTATTTCCTTGAAGATAACATGTACCGATGGGCTTTAAGCCCCCAGTCTAGGGGTCTCCTCTCAGGGCACTGACCAGCTTCAGAAAGGTTGTTCGTGTGCCTTTGGACTACATCCTGGCACATGAGGATCGGGTTACTCACAAGCCCAAATAACCATTTGGCAGTTTGAGCTCAGTTCAAATGAGGAAGGCTTGCAACGAGTTAACACACTGTACTTCGCTAGTCCTGTTAACAGTCCCTTTGCTCAGCACCCTGGCCAGTGCTGGAAGTTTTTGTGGAAATTGGCTCTAAGGGAGCAGGTCCTCTGGAATCTGCCTCGAGGTCTCTGAGGGCCAAGCTACAAGTGATGGATGACACTTGCCTGGCAAGTGAACAGACTCCCGTGTATTCCTCCCTGTTCACTTGCCATTCACTTGCTCGCCACTTGATCAAGTGAAGCGCAAGTGAATGGCAAGTGAACAGGTTGGAATACATGTGAGTCTGTTCACTTGCCAGGCAAGTGTCATTCATCACTTGTAGCTTGGCTCTCAGTCAACAAGAAGTGAGTCTCCTTTCATTTTTTTCTGGTGTAGCTGATGTTTATGACGTTCAAACAATGAATTCACCAGCACAGTTCAGGTTGGACTAAGAATGCTTCAAATTTCACCAAAAATATGTTCAATAGTCAAACTGACCGTGTTCGAAGGTGTCAGTCAAATGTGAGCTGATCACTTGCTCTGTTTAGTTTGTGCTGTAGAGTGTCAGCCAAACAGGTTTTCTGCAAAACTGCACACGCACAAAGATGCTGCTAAACTGGTCAGCAACAGTCACTGTCAATAGGGATTACTTAAGCAAATACCAGAGGGTAGGATTTTATTAAAACACAGCATTTATTTATGACTGACTGATACGACTGGTGACAGATTTGTCTATTTAAACCAGGGGGCCCAACCTTTTTGAACCTGTGCGCATCCTTGGAATTCTGACAAGGGGTGGTGGGTGCAGCCATAAAAGAGCAGTCAGAGGAGGTGTGCTGAGCAGCAAAATGGCTGGGAACAGGAGATGGGCCCAGCCACAAAATGTCAGGAAGTGAGGTTGCACATAAGTCTTATAGAAGAAGTGCCGTTGATTCGCAACCAATTTATGGCTTCCCCATCCACAGGTGCTCCAGGCAAGGGGCAAGAAGAGGTGGTTTACTATTGCCTTCCTCTGCACAGCAAGGCCAGTCTTCCGTGGTGGTCTCCCAGCCAAGTACATAGTGTGGCCAAGCCTTCTTAGCTCCCAAGCTCAGGCAAAGCTCGGCTATTCTGGCAGTTGACTCTACTAGCAAATTTTCGGCATTTCGGGCAGAAGCTCTGTTTAATAGGATGCATTTTAAAATTTAAATAAAATAAATTTTAAACAATATTTTCTTACAAACACACAGGGCTTTTTTTCAGCAGGAACGTGGTGGAACGAAGTTCCGGCACCTCTTGAAAATGGTCACATGGCCAGTGGCCCCGCCCCCTGATCTCCAGACAGAAAGGAGTTTAGATTGCCCTCCACGCTGCTGGCGTGGAGGGCAATCTAAACTCCCCTCTGTCTGGAGATCAGGGGGCGGGGCCACTGGCCCTGTGACCATTTTCGCTGAGGGCGATTTAAACTTTAAAAAACTCACCCCTTGTTCCAGCTAACCCAAAGTGAGGTCGTTGTGCGGTCCTGAGTTTCATCAATGAGTTCCACCACCTCTTTTCCCTGAAAAAAAGCCCTGCATACACACAGCTTACCATGAGCCCTCCTGTGAAGATCTTTGTGCTGTGGAAGCAACTTAAAACATCTGCACAGATAACCCTATCTCCAATGGCCAATCAGAAGCCCTGCTGGGCAAAAGCCCCACCTGGCCCAGCCCACTTTCTAAAAACACTTTGGGGGTGGCCAGGAAAGGTGTCAGTGGGCACCACGGCACTCACGGACACCATGTTGGGGTCCCCTGATGCCTGGTTTAAACAATAGCTGGCTGAGTGGACCAGTTATGCCGCAAGGGTGGAGTGGGGAGTAGAACTCAGTCAGGCTGTGCGGGAACGCACATGCGCCGAAAGCCGATTGCGTTGTATTGCAATGGTTAGGAAGGAATACAACCTGCCAAACAGCCGGGATCAGGTTGACAAACAGAATGATGACAGAAGAATCAGCTCTCTGTTCACAACCAGCAAATAGGATGTGAGCCAAAGTGGTATGTATTCAAGCATCCCTGTGCCGGGCCTTGCAGCACATGTATGGCTGCCGTCCAAAACAACACCCTCGCGTCACCTCCTCCTCTGCCCCAAATTGCATCCCAAACACAAGATATGATCATAGATCCAGAGGAGTTAGCCGTGTTAGTCTGTAGTAGCAAAATAGAAAAGAGTCCAGTAGCACCTTACCAACTTTACTGTAGCATAAGCTTTGGAGAACCACAAGCTCTCTTCGTCAGCTGCATCTGATGGAGAGAGCTGTGGTTCACGAAAGCTTATGCTACAATAAAGTTGCATCTGACAAAGAGAGCTGTGGTTCACGAAAGCTTATGCTACAATAAAGTTGCATCTGACGGAGAGAGCTGTGGTTCTCAAAAGCTTATGCTACAATAAAGTTGCATCTGACGGAGAGAGCTGTGGTTCTCAAAAGCTTATGCTACAATAAAGTTGCATCTGACGGAGAGAGCTGTGGTTCTCAAAAGCTTATGCTACAATAAAGTTGCATCTGACAAAGAGAGCTGTGGTTCTCAAAAGCTTATGCTACAATAAAGTTGCATCTGACGGAGAGAGCTGTGGTTCTCAAACACTTATGCTACAATAAAGTTGCATCTGACAAAGAGAGCTGTGGTTCTCAAAAGCTTATGCTACAATAAAGTTGCATCTGACGGAGAGAGCTGTGGTTCTCAAACACTTATGCTACAATAAAGTTGCATCTGACAAAGAGTGCTGTGGTTCTCAAAAGCTTATGCTACAATAAAGTTGCATCTGACGGAGAGAGCTGTGGTTCTCAAACACTTACTCTACAATAAAGTTGCATCTGACGAAGAGAGCTGTGGTTCTCGAAAGCTTATGCTACAATAAAGTTGGTTAGTCTTAAAGGTGCTAGTGGACTCTTTTCTATTTTACAAGACATGATGTAACACTAGAGTTGCATGTCCCCTTCCCTCTGGGCCGCATCACTGTCACCTGCAAAGTGGAGGGATTCAGAATTACATGACATTACGTTCTGTGTAACTGGACACTCCAGGGAGAGGAGGAAGAGACATAGGACTGCTACTATTGGTGGCAGTCACACGTGTGCAGTAACATTTAGTTCTTGCCTGAGCCTGTAGCAGGAGAAACTGTCTTGAGGAAAGCATTGGCTGGGGAACGAAAGAATCTGACTTTGCCTTTCTAGCTCAGGCTCCCAGCTACCCTCCCACCTCTCCCTGCTCCCACACTTCCTGTGGCCCTCCCAGCCAGCTCCCATCCAATCTTCCCTTGGAACAAGCAATGCAGCTCAAATCACTCTGCTACCCTAGGCAAAAAGTGAATGTTGCCCCTCCTTATTTGTATTCTGTCGTCTGCGCCGGGGTCTCTCCGTGTGTTCTGCCTCCTTGAATGACGTTTGTGATTGCAGCTGCTCTTAGCTATTTTGAAGGGAAGCGTCTTTTGCTCTATTCAGTTGCATGAAATGTGGGCTGAGGGGCTGCAATTAGATCTATTCATACATTCTTCCTTAGGACCTCAGGGCAGTGTGCCTGGCTCTCCACCCGTTTTAGCTTCACAACAACAACTCGGTGAGGTGGGTTAGGTTGAGAGGGGTTGCCTGGCCCAAGGCCACCCACTGAGTTTCGTGGCTTTTGAGACTTCAGCACGCTAGCTGCTACAACCATTCAGTTGCTACTACTAGCCACTGTGAATTGTGATTCAAAGGCAGTTAAGCTCACAATATGAACGCTAGGAAGCCAAATGAAGAGAAGGCCTTGGGCTCTCTGCCCTGTTTGCTAGGCACTCAGGTGACCCTGTGTGAAACTAGGGTTGCCAGCCTCCAGGTAGTGGCTGGAGATCTCCCGGAATTACAACTGGGCTGTTTCCAGACGGCTTACCTGCCTCCGGAACGTCGCGCCATGTTGCGGGGAAAACGTGAAATATCGCGTTTTCTTGTGCGATGTCGCGCAAAACTCACGCGAGAAAACGCGATATTTGTCGTTTTCCCCGCAACATGGGTCGAATCCACATTACTCATTCTAAGTCGCATGTTCCCCGCATTTCCCACGCAATCCCGAGTGCCGGTCACATTACCTCATTAAACAGACGCATTTCATTCGCATTTCTCCCGAATATGTGGTCACAGGTTTTCAACGGGAGTTTCACGGTGGCCGTGAACTGGCCAATGCGCAATTTACGTGGTTTTTTAAAAAACAACCCCCCTTCCAGTCTCTCCGGCCCTTCTGAGAGTTCCTATTGGCTGATTCAACTTGCAAGTGCTCCGTAGTCTGCAAAAGACTGTTTTTGACTTCATAGCATTGGATTTATTGATTGTGCTGTTTCTGAATCAAATCTGGTAGTTTGAAAAATCATTTTGGGGTGAATCCACCCTCAGAACGGACTCGCGAAACTTCCTTTTTAACTGTTTTTTATTTTTTTTATTTTATATTACTGTAATATCGAAATTATGAAATATCAAAATAATGACACTCCAAGGAAGTGAAACTTCAGTAAAATTCAGGCACTGAACTGTCCTGCATAGGAAATGCCCACGAAAGCTTCCCACATGCTTCCAAATTTCCAAAAAAGAAACGGGAGAGAGCCATCAGTGCTGTCAGTGGGGGAAAGAGAGGCATCATTATCTTCAATGATGTTTCTTTATAAGGCAAGATCGAAATAACGGAAAAGTGCGCTCAAATTTTTTTTTAAAAAATAGGCGGGGAAAAAAAGGTCCCGCCCAAAAAAGCGGTTTTCGAGCGGCCGTGAGACCGGAGGGACGCGCGAGAAAGACGGATTGGAAGCAGGGATGTGAACGAAGAGGAAAAAATCAACGATTGGAGGCAAACGGAAGATATCCGATAAACATGCGGGTAATGGGTGAATGTGGATTCGACCATGGCGCGATGTTCCGGAGGCAGGTAAACCCTCTGGAAATGGCCCTGGTCTCCAGGCCACAGAGATCAATTCACCTGGAGAAAATGGCTACTTTGGGGGGTGGACTCTATGGAATTATGCCATACCAAGGTCTTTCCCCTCCCCAAACCCCACTTTCTCCAGGTTTCACCCTCCAGATCTCCAGGAATTTCCCAAAATGGAGCTGGCAATCCTGTGTGAAACTGATGGGCTGGTCAGATCCAGCAGGGCTCATCCGGTGCTGTTGTGTTCACTGGACTGGTGGAGCTGTGAGAACGAGGAGTACATTTTTGCCCAAACAGTGGCTTGTGTCATCCCACTGGTTTGCGTACTCCCAGCAGATTTTTCCAATTAGCAGGGCTTTTTTTCTGGGAAAAGAGGTGGGGGAACTCAGTGGCTTGCCCTCGTTGGAAATGGTCACATGGCTGGGGGCCCCGCCTCCTGATCTCCAGACAGAGGGGAGCTTAGATTGCTCTCCGCACCCCCTCGTTCCCCCTGAAAAAAGCCCTGCCAATTAGCCTCGAGCCCCTGGAAATCCTGCAGCCCCAAGCAGCTGCCAGGGTGCTGGGTCAGCTGCGCATGGTTTGAAGAGCTCGGTTGTCAGCCCAGGCCTGCCTGCAGCATCCCCAGCCCTCTTCCCTACATCCTACTCTGTCCTGCTTCTGCCCCTAGGTAACCCCTAGTCTGCTTCCCCTGCCCCTCCCACGTCCTTTTCCCAAACCACCTGGCAGCTGTCTGCATACTCCTCAATAATTCATGTGCTGCTGGAGCTGCTTTGCCAGACGTCCTAATTTTATTCCAGGCTCTCTCTCCCCGCAAAGGTGCCCCTCCCCACTCCCTCCCTTCGACACCCCCACACGCTGCAGGAAAAATGTTAGGGGGCTCTGTTGAACAGACCGAGATGGCGGGGGGGGGGGGCACGATACCGCACGCACACACACGTTCCTGTCATTTCTGTGACGGGCTTTGCTGCATTGGGGTGGGCGTGCGATGCTCTGGCATACTGTGGGCCCAATCCTGCACTGGTGGCATGGGCCTGAATCCAGAATATTGAATTCCACTGTGTGAGTGGCTGGGCAGAATCCAACACATTAAGCTCAGGCATGCCAACACTTAGTGGACCTCTGAAAAAGAAAGCAGATAACAAAAACAAGGACTTTGTATTAGGAGCGTACGGACATTCCATTTTTAGCCCACTGACATCACCAGCACTTAAGCCCAGCTCTTCTGGAGTTGCCAGCTTCTCAACCAGCCACGGTAGCCATGCCTTTGATAGATAACTTTTAACAGCCTCTTGAAGCATCGGCAGGAGTCTGCAGTGGCGCTGAGGAAAGCAGTCTGCCTATTTATGTGCCTCAAACTGTTGTTAAAGGCCCAAGAACAGGCCAGTCTGTTCTTTTCTGGGCTGTTGGTCACTTGTGTTTGACACAGTCAGTCCCAGACTGCAGCCCTGGAACATGGGAGGCACTAAGGAAAAAGCACCACAGAGAATGGGCAGAGTGCCTGTTGGTGGTTTTAACCAGACCCACGTATCTGGAATTAGGCTTAAGGGTTCCAGGCCATAGCTTGAGACTTGCACATGGGGTGACAAGATACCAAAAGGGGGGTACCTTTAATAAGTATGCTGTAAAAGGAATTTGAAGCGGGGTAGCTGCACTGCTAGGAAGTCCTGCTTCTACACATTTGTAGACGATACCGGAGCAGTGCCCTGCTTTGCACTTGGTCACCCCACTACTTGGAACAGAGTTGTGTTCATTGCAAAAGCCGCTGCTGGCTCTGACTTGTTTCCCACCCTGTGAAAACACAAGCCTTCTTTGTAGGAATGGTGTCAGCATACCTTGAGGTGGGGCAGCTCCTGGGGCCCAAGACTTCTGGCTGGGCACATGGCCGCCGAGCCCCCACCTACATGCTCCCACTGCCACCCACCCACATGCACTCACTTGTGCGCCCAGTGAGCTAAACATGCTGCACAGCACCAACAGGGGAGAGCACGCAGGCAGTGCACAGCAGTGGCAGCACTTCAGGTGGCCACAGAGGTGGCATGTAAGTGGATGGGCAGGAAGGGGAAGCACAAGCGGTGGGACTGATGGTGGGCAGAGGAGGGGACAGGCAATCTCTGCTCTGGACCCCCCCCAAGCCCAGAACCAGCCCTGTTTCTTTGCCACATCAACTCACAAAGCCAGTAGAGTGAAGGGCAGTGTAGGTTTCTTCAGCTGGGACCAAGCCAGGAAACCAAAGAAGGCAGCCAGCCAGTTCCTGGCTTCCAGCCCTCCCTGTTTTAGCCCTCTGGGTCACATTCCCCTCCATCAGGACCACTTTAAATATGACAAAATTTAAAAAGCACTATCCTGTGGGGAATAACATGCAACCTGCATGCAGATGGCCAAGTATGGAGAACTGCAAATGTACTTTTGGGGCTGGGAGGGAACCTGAGACTAGTTGCACCTTTCCCGTCAACACAGCAAAATGCACACACACAGTCCTCATATACAATGGCCTGCAAGAAGGGCTGAGCCCCAGTCCCCCACTGTGATGTGCTTTTTGTGCAGAGATTTTGCAGCATGCAAAACAGGCATTAGGAAAAGAAACCAGGAGCCTCGCCTCCCAGAGAAAAGCTAGGCCTCATGGAAGGCAATTTGCTATAAGTCTCCACTTGGCTATTCCTTATCAGATAATCTCTCTTCCTAATTTGAAAAGTCCTTTGCTACATGGTAGGTTGCTGGGGTTTGCTTTTGACAGAAGGGAAGCTTAGGCTGAGAGAGAGAGAGACTTCTCAAGGTCATGTCATTGATCTACAACAGCAGGAGAACGTGAACACAGGACCCTCAAGTGCCTTCTCTCTACTTGACACACTCTCTGTTCTGCCTGGACACTCCCCTCACATCTTGCCCCTTCTTTACCAAATGGGTGTGTGCGTTCAGCTCCTCCTTCTTGGACTGCACAATCCAGTAAGGAAGAAGTGCTTTTCCTTTCCCTTCCCTTCCTACTGTGCTCGGCAGGAAGATGGAGAAACATCAACAGAGCTTGCTGAAGTCACTGGAAACAGAACACTGGGTGTCATCCACCCAGGGCTTTTTTTCTGGGAAAAAGAGGTGGTGGAATTCAGGACCGCACAATGACATCACTTTGAGGCAGCTGTAACAAGGGGGGAGTTTTTTAAAGTTTAAATCGCCCTCTGCAAAAATGGTCACATGGCCGGTGGCCCCGCCCCCTGATCTCCAGACAGAGGGGAGTTTAGATTGCCCTCTGCACAGCGGCACGGAGGGCAATCTAAACTCCCCTCTGTCTGGAGATCAGGGGGTGGGGCCACCGGCCATGTGACCATTTTCAAGAGGTGCCGGAACTCCGTTCCCCCGCGTTCCCCCTGAAAAAAAGCCCTGGAATTCACCCTTGTTCTCTGATCTTTAAAAGGTTCTATTCCCAGCTTTCTTTAGCCAACCCACTGGAGCCTCTGCCAGTCACCCTCCCTGGGCCTAGAGGAGGTAACCAACATCTGCAAAGCGTCTGTTAAAGGGACAGGAGATTTTTCTCCCTAGGAACAGAACCCAGGAGACTCTAACCCACACTTCTTTCTTGTAAGCCACCCCCAGTAAAATTCTAAACCGAGTTACACCCTTCGAAGCCCATGAACATCCATAGGCTTGGGTGGCACTCTTCCATTGAGGTCCAGTCTATAGAAGGCAATTGTTTTTTTTTTTTTTAAGGTTTAACTCTTCTTAAGTTGACACTCTTAACACTGTTTGGGGTTGCCAAGAAGGCACACGTCTCCCTGAAGACTGTGGGGTGAAGGGGAAGCAAAAGGAAGGCATAGATGTCGACTTTGCTAGGCATTCGCCGGCCTTTGTGGCATCTGTCAAGGCGTGCCAGGGGCAGCAGGAAGCCTGCTGGCCAGCGCACACTGCCTGGATCTGCCTCGCTATTTTTATATCCAGCAAATGCTGTGTCAGAGGACAGTTTCCGGAGATGCTGCGCCTTCTGAAAGACCAGCTGGCAGAGTGACAAGGTGGGCAATTGTTCTCCGCCTAGCGGAATATAAAGGAAGGGGTGGGACCCATGCTGGACCTCGGGAGCTGCCATCACAATGCTGCTGGGTGGGGGATTGCATACGGACGTTTCGTCGCCCTGTCTTCTGAGCCAGCAGTGAGAGATTCTTGCAGGTTGCTTCAGCACCTTTAGCGAACTGTTAAAACGACTCTTCCTCCCCTGTGCGGCACATTCAAAGGTTGCTTTATTCAGAATCTAACCACTGGTCCCTTTTGTTCATCTGCAAATCTCCACTTGGAAGCCTGCCAAACCCTGCTGCTGAGGGAATCAATTGGGGACCTTCTGCCTCACATCAGCTGTGCTGCTAAGAGATGGCCTTTTCTCTTTGAGCTCTCAACCTAGTACAACTGGCTCTGTTCGCTTGTGTCCCCTGCCTTACTGCACCCCCAAAGACACCATGTCCCCTTCTGCCCAATTAACTCCGTCTTCCAGGAGCATCTGCATCCATTGACAGATAACTTGGCACAGGCCATATCAGTGCTACAAGGATGGCCGCACTGTTTTTAACCTGGTCAGTTGGCAATCCAGTTCATAGCAAAGACTAAAGTCCTGCTCAGATTATACTCAAGATTCCATTGCCAAGCAGCAAGGTATTTTAAGGCCTGTGACGTGGTTATTTTAATATCTTGCAATCACCAGAGATAAAAGATAGCATCTTTTATCTCTGGTGACTGCAAGATAGTAAAACAGTGGTTTGAAACAAAAGGGAGGAATTGTCCGCCCTCATTGTTTTATCTCTGGCTTACACAGTGAGTGTGTGTTTCCAGGCCAGGGGCCAGTGAGTTTTTTGTGGAAATGTGCCACGTACCCTACCCTGTAGAGGAAAGATGGTGCTTCACCTCTGAGAAGAAAACGCTGGAGGGTGACCATCTTGGAAGATTTGGACACATTCCAGAAGTGAGCTGAGACACAGGACCTGCCTCCCCCCCCCCAATACTAAGAGACCACGGACGCTCCCTCACCGCCTTCCCTCCTTGTCCATTCCCCCCCCCTTCTTCTATCGGAAAGTGAAGATTCTTCTTGTATCCCCAGGGCCCTCGTTGGCATCCGAGAGCATCCATTAGCAGCCACTCTGACCCACGCCCGCCCCAGGCTTTGTGTTTTCTTATTTATAAAGCTGTTTTGAGCCAGCCAAATGGAAGGATTCCCCACACACATTCACTCTGCTCTGTATTATCTCCTCCAAGCTGAATGACTTACAATGGGGATGAGAAAGCAAAAGAATTTCAAGGAGGCCCCTTGACCCCAATTCCTTTGGGGTATGATTGACCACAACTCAAATGGCGCCACAGATGCGGTAAGTGCATGTTGGGGGGGCAGGGTGGTTTTAAATGCGAAGAGATGAAGAGTTTGTGAGGCCACGCTTGAGCTCCTCGGCAGGTGGGTGGAGCTTTTTATACCTGTTCCACAGCACCCCCTCTTGTGGCACTGCCTGTGCGGGAAGAGAGGAATAAAAATCGAAATAAATAAAAATAAACAAAAGGCACCAACCTCCACCTCACTGTGGCTGAGGACAGAACAGTGTGTATTGCCTAGAGAGAAGCAAGGCAAAGGACAATTCTCTTCCCACCAACCACAGCAGTACTCAGCAATTCGGTGTTCAGAAGAATTTCACTGGGGCAAAGCCTGGAGCCATAAGAAATTGAGGCAGAATAATTGGTTTTTGTCCGAGGTTGTTCTAAGGAAAGTGGAACTGGTGCTGGATGAACGGTCACAGGAAGCCATTTTGGCGGTTCCATTTCCAGCAAATTGGACATATGGCTGGGACAGGAACGTAGGATTTTTCTTGGCTTATCCTATCTGTGGGTGGCAAGCCAGGAATGAGGGGGAAGAATTTTGGCTTCCTGAATTCTCTGGATTTTGAATGTAACCTCCCGCCCTGATTGCCTATGGGTAATTGACTTTACTCTTGTCTTGAAGATATAGAGTACCACTGCCACATTTCACCACACTTAACAGTGCCCAAAGAAAGAGACCACGGTGGGGCTACACAGACAGGAGCAGGCTTGGTTTTTTAAAGGCCAGGGTTACCGGGGGCAAGGAACAGATTTAACTGTCATCATTCCTACCAAAGGGAACAGTTGCCACTCGCTAATAAGGGGGGAAGTAAAGTACTTCACTTAGAGGGAAATAGAACTTGAAGGACATTGTGGGAGATAAAAACAGGGAAATATTGGAGAAGGGCGATCATACGCATTCGGATAGCTGATGCCAAGAACTGGGGTAGGGGAGAGCCAGAGGCTGTATTGGGGGGGAGGGTTCATTAGCAAACTAGTTTTGCAAGGGAAAGAACAATATTTTTAGTGAGGAGGGACAGGAGATGCTGAGTAAAGAAAGGTGCCGTGACAGGAGAGGGCAATTGACTGTCATTCCGGCCTGCCCTCCCACCTGCGATACTTCATGGCAATTTTGTTCTTTGGTTACGTAAAAGGAAATTTGGATCTTCTGATATTTGGTCACATTGCGCTTCCAGCAGTTGAGAAGAGACGAAGTCATCATGATTCAAGTGGCATTTGGAGCTAGTTTGGAGAGTCCCAGAATGAGAGCGGGAGAAATGAGGGAAGCCAACCCCTTCCCCCCCTGCACACCCAGTCTGCCTGGTGGTCCATCGTCTACTCGACTCAAGACTGGTATTTACTAGTATGGAATATCAGATGCTCCGGATCACCTGTCATACTATGAAGCGAAAGCGGATGCTGTTGGGTGCTGGGAAGCGGTTGTTGATTCCTGCTGTAATCTCTCCCTAGCCTGGGAACCTGGCCTTGAGAAGTCTAATAATCACCCAGCCCGTTACTCTGCTTGTAGAGTCAGAAGACTAGCAGAAGGGGAAGGGGGGGGAAAGTATCCACAGGGAACCTTTATCTGCTTTAGGTTTGTCTGAAGCCGTCAGTCCTAGCAAGGATGGCGTGAGAGCACGAAACTGGCATCTTCCTAATAAAGAAGTGAAGTCTTTTGAGAGTTGCCTGGCTTCCTCACATAGAAAGCAGCTGATGAGCTGGCCCTGTTGGAACGCAGGAAGCTGCCTAATTCTGAACCTGAGCGCTGGCCCATCCAAGTCTGTGCTGCTTGCTTTGACTGCCAGCCTCTCTCCAGGGTTTCAAGCTCGTTCACATCACCTCATATCGGGTCCCTTTAACTGGAGGTTGAACTTGGGACGTTCTCCCTGCAAAGCAGCTGCTCCGCCACTGATCCAGTCCCTCTTGAGGACAATAAGCTTCCATCGTAGACTTGAAGGGGAGGCATGGCCAGGCATGGTTGTCCCGAAGTCACATCCCTGCCGAATGAGGAAAACAACATGGGGCCAACTCGGCCTTGAGCACTGGATGGGGTGTCTTGACCATTATGCGCTGTCCCATAAAGCAGTAGTTTTGGGAGCGAGCAGGATCACCCAATGATATGGGATCATGTTTTGGGCCCACCTACTGATGTCAGCTCTTGACCTGGAACGGATCACTCCGCTGTGTTGTGTGACCTCCACTTTAGGTACCTTGGAGACATATGCACGAAGCTTCTTGTGGGTACTGACCCAGTTCCATTGGCAGGCCCCCATGCCAGTGCCGTGCCACTGCAGAACACTACAAGAACTGATGAACCACAAGAAGATAGCGTGTATGAAATGCATTCTTGCACAAACGCTGATATCCTGTTCCATGACATCATGGAAGCAGAGTGGCCGCTCGTGCCTGGGTCTATGAGCCGGTGGTTCCTAGCAAACCTTATGATGCAGGCACACTGTCTCACAAGAGCCTGTGCACCAATGCAGAGCTCGTGCAGAGTGCCACAGGACCACAGTGTGTGGGAGAACGGCTCGTGCTCGTGCACTGTTTCACAATTTGCTCGTGCCCCTGAGCCTGCAGGCTGCTCGCTTCCCATCCCATGAGAGTCCCTGTGGGCTGGGCTTCCCGTCTGCCCTGTGAGCAGAGCTAGGTTCATGAGGAAGGTAGGCAGCGAGCCAGTCGGTGCCACTCTCCTCCAGCAAAACAGACACCCTGCATGTCTCTCTCCAACTCCAGTGTCTTTCTGCTCAACGAGGTAACGGGGCTTGTCAGTTTGCTTGGCTGTCTTCTGGGCGGGGGCTGGGAAAGGGCTGGAGAGCCTGGGAGTAACTCAGAAAGTGGACTTGTGTGACATAGCTGAGAACTGTGGCTAGGAAAATTCAAGGCGGGGGGGGTAGTGGAGGTGGGCTGGATCCTCAGGTGAGCTCGCGCTGTCAAGAAGAGTTAAGATTTCTATGTTGCTTTGAGGGCATTGGTAACAGCAGCTGGCAGCAAGAGCATAACCCCCAGCTGAGCTGAGAAGGGGCATGTGTGCCCGGCTTTGCCTGGCCCACGGATTTCCCCTTTCCATCCCTGCTCAGCAACCGAGGTCTGTATGCAGCAGTGCCCCCTGCTGGGCAAAATAAGGAATGACACAGCTGGGAACTCGGGGAAAGGCCCAGTCCCTATTGACCCCCCAGGAAGAACTATATTCTTTCCCCACACCGGCTAGCTACCCAGTTCTGCCCTGTCCAGTAGTGCAACGCCAGGAGCGCCCCCCACAGCTAGGGATCCTGCCCTGCCCCCCCCCCCCCAACATCCCTCATGCAGGATCAGAACTAAGCAGAGGCTCTTCTGCAACCGCAGCGTCGGGCCGCAATGCAATGCCAGGTTCTTTCCCCACACTCGCTTCTCCATCTCACAGAGAGGCGCACCGTGCGTGGCTTGCACTAGCCCAGCCCATCAAGCGCAGCGGCCCCGTCCCTAGAGAGGGGCAATGCTTTAGGGGTGGCGTCACCTATTCCATCCAGTAGGGGGGGGCGCATAACCGGGCACCTCCATCCCGCTCAGGTACAGCGGCTTGTTCATACAGCGACAGGGAGGAAGTAACAGAGAAGGCCCGAAGTCCCCCCCCCCCCCCCTGCCAGGGCTGGAATTAGGGCCTGAAACCTACAACGCTTCATCGGGATCCCAAGCAAGGGAGCTCAAACGCCCTGTCGGCATCCCCCAGAAGGCAGCCGGAGTAGTGGGAGGGGGCCACGTCCAGCCAAGAGGACGGGGAGGCAGCAGCGCGAGCAAAACCAACGGGCCTGGCCGGGGGGTGGCTGGGCAGCGCGGCAGGGCCCCGGGGCGGGCGGGGGGGAGAAGGACGGCGCACCCTCGCCGCCTTCCCGCTCTACGCTTTAGAAAAAGATGCCGGGCTCCGAGCTGGCCGCCCCTTCCCCTCAGCCCCGGCAGCCTCGGCACCTGCTCGGGCCCTGGCGCCGGCGCCAGATGCGGCGGAGGGGCGGGGAGAGGCGAGAGGCACCCCCCCGCGCGCCTGGAGTGGCAGCGCCCCCCCCGCCCCCTTCCCCGTCTTGCCGCTGCAGGAGCAGCTGGGCGAGTTCAATGGCGGGGGGGGGGGGGGTGGCTCGCCCTCGCCTCCCCCCCCCAAGCCTCGAACTGCCCGCCCGGGCGGGGACGGGGGCGGGGGGGCATCCCTCCGCCGGAGGAGGCTCGCTCACGAACGGGACTCTCCAGTGCCCGGCACGTCCCCGCGCCCATTCGCGGGAGGGCGCGGAGCGGGAGGAGGAGGCGCGGCGGCGCGCACCGCCAGCGCCGGGAGGAGGCGAGCCGGAGCCGGAGCGAGGCGGGCGCTGCTGGGAAGCGGCGCGGCAGGGGGAGCAGCGGGGCGGGGGGCGCCCCCTCCCCGCCCTCCTCCCTCCCTCCCCAGCTGGCAGCGCACCCCGGGCCCCGCCGGCCGGCCGGCTCCCTCCCCGCCCGTCTATGTCTTTTTCTGACTCCAGCGCAACCTTCCTGCTCAACGAGGTAACTGAACGGGCGGCCGAGCGCGCAGACGCCGCCGCCGCCCTTCCCTTCCCCGCCCCGCGCGCCCCGTACCCGCCCCGGCCGGCTGCGGGCATTCCCGGCGCCCCCCCCCCGCGCTCCCCGCCCCCCCCCCGCGGGGCAACCCCGGGCAGGGGCGCGCGGGGAGGGGGGGGGGAGTCCGCCGCGCAGCCGCCGCTCCTCTTCCCCTCCCGCCGCCCGCCCCGCTTGCTGGCGTCTAGGCCGGCCCCGTGTGCCGAGAGAGCCCCCTTTGCAGCGTCTGGTTCTCTTGGGGGGGGGGGGGTTGACAGGGGGCATTCCCGGGCATCCCCCCGACTGCCAGGGGGCAAGGAGGAGGGCTTGGCCAGCGCCAGCGCGGGCAGCCAGAGGGAGGCCGGGAACGGCGGAGGGGGGGATCCCCCCCTGGCCCCGTTTCCTGCCTCCCTCTCCACCCCCCCCCCCCAGTCTGTCCCCGGCCAGCCCGGCCCCTGCGCCGCAGAGCAGGCGTCAGCCCCGGAGGAGGCCGGCCCGCGAGGCTCTCTCCTAGGGATGGAGTGCAGTGAACTTGGAAGGGGAAACCCAAGTGTGGCGCGGGAGACGCCCGCAAAGGTGGTGCGGGGAGCGGGTTCTGCCCTGCCAACCCGGCTGGCGATGGCCGGGGGTCCCGGCAGGGCCGACGCCGGATTCCGGCGGTTTGGAGCTAGGGTGGGAGATGGTGGGCAGAGGGGCAGAATTGCCAGGGAGGGGTCCAGCTGGCCTGGGCTTCTCTTGCCTCCTCCTCCTGTGATTCACTTGTTACCCCCTCCCCAGCTCCACTTGATCTCCAGACCTACACAGGCCCAGTAGACACGGAGGAATCCCCCCCCCCCCCCCGCCGCCTGCATCCTTTGTTTAGGCCGCCTCTCAGGTATCTGCCTGACTGGATTGTCCTGATGTGGGACCTGGCTGGATTCAGAGCGAGGGGCAAAGATCAGGCTGTGCAGCAGGCGCACTTGTATCTCACCAGTGGGGTGGCCCTGCAAGACTTTTGCCTCTACTTCTTCCCTCTCTCCCTCCTTTGCTCCCTTTGTTACCCTCCTGTTCTCTGGCGCTCTCCTACCCCATCCCTTTAGCATCGCCCCTAACAGGTGCAGGCAGATCCAGACAGTCCAGTAGCTGTGCCTGACTCCCCCTCCCACTTGCCCATCTCTGTGCCTGCCCCCAGGGGAGGGCTGGTGGGTGGGCGCTATTGTTTTTCCCGTCGCTGCTGAGCTAAGAGCTTGAGCGCATCCAGGGTGGGGATCTATCACACAGCGGACTGAGCAAGCTTTGTGATTGCATGCCACCCGCTGCCCCCAACCCACTTGGGGCAGGGGGCACAGCACTGGACAGCCGTCTTTTTGGAAGAGCTAACACCTTTTCCTGCCCTCCCCTCCCTTCATTCTGAACGGTTCTTTTTTCCCCCATGTATGACGACTCCTATCTCCATGGATTCGAAGACTCCGAGGTGGTGAGTCGACAGGCTGGTAGAAGGGGTTATTTTAGGCATGGGAGAACCACCCACCGTAGAAGAACCGGGCATTGCCTTATTTCATTAGGGTGGTGAGCTCTGGTGCTATTGCAATGGTGTTGAAAGTTGGGGCAGAGAGAGTGGGGCAGTCCAGCGGCTTGAAGGGGGAGTATGCATTTGTTTGTGGCACAATTGTAGGAGGCTCCTTGTTATGTGTGTATTGGAAATCTGTGATGGGAGAGCAATAAGGTATGTTGAGGGAGGACAAAAGTATGCTGAGTGGGGAGCAATAAGGTATGTTGAGGGGGGACAAAAGTATGCTGAGTGGGGAGCAATAAGGTATGTTGAGGGGGGACAAAAGTATGCTGAGTGGGGAGCAATAAGGTATGTTGAGGGGGGACAAAAGTATGCTGAGTGGGGAGCAATAAGGTATGTTGAGGGAACCCCAGAGTTACGGATGATGGTGGAGAAGGGGTTGTTTTCTATGATTTCAAATTCAGTTGAGACTAATAGGAACTTTAAGTCTCCTCAATGAGCTGAGGTGTGTTTTGAGGCAGATGGGAATGCGCTGGTTATGGCTGGGTGGAGGACTTCCCATGAAAGTGAACCTTCATCTAGCAGCTCCCCCTGCTGGCTGGGGAGTCCAGTGCATGATCTTCGTTGGCATTTGTGGACCAATCCTGAAATGTTCCCACGCAGCAACCGTTTCTTGTTAAGATCACGCTTTCTGCATTCTTGAGCCAGGAGCAGAGAGACCGTGCAAGCTCAGTCCATAATATATATGGCAGCCTAGTTAAGCTGGTCTTTGTGCAACAGATCCCTGGCTGGATCTCTTCCTACTCCTTTTAGGGATCAAGTAGGGGAAAGTGTTGCCATTTTTTGTAGTGGGACCACCAAAATAATGCTATTCGGAAAGAGAAGAAGGTGTTTTAGTATGTCACCAAACTGTAGCTGTAGAAATCCTGGGTAGAAAGTTTGCAAGATGTTTGGTTGTATAAGGGTAAAAGAAAGATGGGTTAATCAACAGAAGCAAAAGGGGTAGACCTGTAAGCCAGCTGATCACGTCTGGACTGAACCTGTTTGCCGGCCTCTCTAGGGCTCCACCAATAATAAGGCAGGTCT
The DNA here is from genome assembly GCF_028583425.1 of Eublepharis macularius. Classification (NCBI taxonomy): domain Eukaryota; kingdom Metazoa; phylum Chordata; class Lepidosauria; order Squamata; family Eublepharidae; genus Eublepharis; species Eublepharis macularius. Next base: position 12,019,558 of record NC_072793.1, on the reverse strand, counting down.
AGGGCTCCCTGCGTGATGCTGGAACAGTTCTTATGACCAGACCTGATACTTCCTGCCCACCTGGTTGGGGTCAGGCATCCGCCACAGGCGCAGCTGCTCTGCTTTGAAATGTGTGGGTGGGTGCTGGCAGGAGGAGGTGGATGATCAGATGACTTAACGGAACTGGGCTGCGGGGGGCCTGGCATTTCCCAGAGTCTGCCTGAGCTGGGGTGTGTGTGTGTGTGTGTGCATGCGTGTGCAGACAGAGCAACACAGTGTGTGTGTGTGTGTGCCCACTGCTAGAAGTGTGAGTTATTCCATTCTCCCCACCACCCCCATTTTAGCACCTTGTATCTCAGTCATAAACACTTCTTAAAGACTGTTGCAACATACAGTTTTTTAATTTTCTCAGTGGCTCTTCATCATATGCTCATTGGGACGGGAGAAGGAAGAAAAGTGCTGAACTGGGGAAGCTGATACGGGGCAGGAAGTATCTGGAGCGCATCACGTTTATGGAATATATTCCACATCGCAAGTCCCTAGGGGCCAGGCAGGGATCCACCTAGACTTTCTTTACCCTCCTCCCCCCCTTTCCTTCCTTGTTTCCTGGCTTCGAGAAACTGGTTGTGCCGTTCTCAAGGACTGAATGGGGCAAAGAGCCAGTCAACATGCTGAAGGAGAATCAAGGACCAGGATCATGGCCTAACTCCAGCCCTGGACTTTAGGTAACTTGGGCTTGCCCATCGTAATGGACCATCAGCATGGCATCTCTAGGCAGAGAGCAAAAGTACACGTGGCGCTTGGAAGCCATGATCAGATCCATGATTTATCTGCAAGAAGGAACCATGAGGGGACGGATATAGACTAAGAAGTGGAGAGAGTAATGCTTCCTTCCTTGTGCTGCTTCCCTGATCAGAAGAGTCTCCCCCAGGATGCTTTATTCATTTTATTTTTTAACATTTTACTTCATTTGTACCCTGCCTTTCCCCCAGCGGGAACCCAAAATGGCTTATCTCATTCTCCTTTCCACCATTCTTTCCTCACAACAAACGCTGTGAGGTAGGTTAGAGGCCGAGTGTGCGTGACTGGCCCAAGGTCACCCTGCCAGCTTCCATGGCAGAGTGGGGAATTGAACCTGCGTCGCCCAGATCCTAGTCTGTCACTCTAGCCACTACACCGCACTGGCTTTAAGAGCCAGAAGGGAAAAAGACTGGTAACTATGATGTGCCTGTCTTTTTTCCCTATTGGGACTAAATGTAGCTGAGCGGCAGCTATTCTGCTTGGGGAGAAAAGTTGCCTCCCTTGCCCAGAGCTGTGGCCTTGATCCGTATCTTTCCTCCCCTCCCTAAGCTGCTTTTTGCAGGAAAATGGGAATATGCTCATGGATCTCCAGTGTCCTTTGCAGTCTGGCTCTGAGATACTAGGGAGGCAGCGCATTGACCTGGTGGGGCTCTCCCTTTTTTCCTTCCCCCAGTGCTTGGCTCTGCAAATCAGGCTAGATCAAACTGATCCAAGGGAGGAGCACAATTCTGTCTGCTCCTTGCTGCTCACTCAAACCCACAACATCCCATCCCTGGGGTAGGCAGCCGGCGGACAGCGTAAATCTCTTTTCCATATGCAGAATCTGGTTTACAATAAAATATTTCCTTTGTATTTGTCTCCCTTGCAAAAATGTGAGGTAGACCATACTCAGGGTGGTTGGTGTGGTGGGTGAGATGACCACGATGGGAAGGGAAGAGGTGGAGGGAGGGTTTGCTACTCACCGATTGGTGTGGTGGGTGAGATGACCACGATGGGAGGGGAAGAGGTGGAGGGAGGGTTTGCTACTCACCGACAGCTTGCATCTTAAGCTCTTTGGCTGAGATTCATTTTTCTCTCAGACAGTCTGTAATTGCAGCTGCGACCGCACAGACTGGACCAGAAAGCGTCTCTGTTACACGGAGGGGGTGGGGGCTTTCAAGGATTTGCCCTTTATGGCTCCAAGTCCAGTTTTGTTCAGGCCATCTAGGAGAAACTAGGCCGATTCCAGACGGCCCTCCCCACCCCCGATACGTCGCGCGTCGTCGCGCGGAAAACGCGATATTTCGCATTTTCCGCGCGACGTTTCGGGGTGGGGAGGGCCGTCTGGAATCGGCCACACAGAGACATTGGCCACATGCAGGGTGTCTTTCTCTCATCACTCAGTAACCACAGTTAGTCCTCTGTGTACCTGATCTAGAGATGTAAAATATCCAGAAACTTTGAAGCCATGGGTGGGAGAAACTCTTTTTTGTAAAAAAGGAACGGAGATTTGGGAGAAATTGAAATATATGCTATACCCCCCTATCAAACCTAAATTTACTTTGTAGCTTTAACAACATTACCTGCATAATTTATAACTTAGCATAGAATATAAAATTAGACTATTTGGCCTGTTTATGGAATTTAGAAAGAAAGCTGATCAGCAATCCCAAGCAGGTGTACTCAGAGGTAAGTCCCGTGTTATTCAATGGGGCTTACTCCCAGGAAAGTGTCCTTTTGGATTTCTTCAAGCAGAACTGTAAATATGCTCAGTACTTGACTGAGAGAGCTGCAAAATTCTGCACCCTCTGCTATCTCAGCATGTGTATCTTAATTCTTGCCAGGAAAAAAGAAAAGTTGGAATTAGAGAACAATTGTTGTAGTAAACAAAGAAAGAGTATTATTAGGACAGAAATGGTCTCAAGCCAGTTATAACAGGTGATAGGACTTTCGCAGGTCTTTCATTCATAGGGTTGCTGTAAGTCGGAAGCAACTTCATGGCACATAGCAGATACACATTTTTCAATATCAAGTTAAATTTATAACTTTGAAAACACTGGGCTCTTTAACAATGTATTAGCATTAACAAATTATAGTATTGTTGCAAAAATTATTCACATTTCAAACAAGAAACGTATTCTTGCAAATATGTTCTATATGTCTACATGAGTACCCAGTTTCCTGGGGGTACTAAATGAGTACCCAGTTTCCTTGGGGGTAAAGTGTAGATGACTGGGGAAGGCAATGGCAAACCACCCCGTAAAAAGTCTGCCAAGAAAACATTGTGATGTGACGTCCCCCCATGGGTCAGTAATGACTCGGTACCTTTACCTTATGTCTACAGTATACTTGGGAATTAGTATGTAACACTACAAGTGGTCTTCATAAAATTTTTCATGCTACATATTTTGAATAAACAAAACTTTCAGAAGCACCTTACTCATTCTAAAAGAGAAAATATTTTGTGTGAGTTTTTTTCAGTGTTCTTCCAAATATCCCAGTTTTTTCTCATTGGAAAAATGGTGGGGAGCGCCCCCTCCTCTTTTGGGGGGGCCTTCACATCTGTAGCCTGACATTAGAGCAGTGGGTATGATTTTAAGATGGGCTTTGAGTCTAGCATATGCCATTTTAGAAAATAACCAAGTATTTTCATGGTGTTGCAAGAAAGCTTCTCTCCTTCTCTGCTTCCATTTTTTTCAGGGCAAAGGCCGTATTAAGACATGAGAAAAGATGGCGCTTATTGTATGCGTATTGTATTTCCCTTTATATTCTCCAGTCCCCGCCCTTCCCAAGCCGTGGCCTTTAGAAGGTCCGTTTCTTTTAGCGGAAGTAAGCACCAAAGACGTAACTAAGTCTTCATAATAAGCACATGTACAAACTGAGCAGGCGTTACAGGGATACAGAAGCAAGCACCCAGCAGGCTGTGCTAAGTTACCAATGTCCCAGCACCTTAGAATTAAATCCATCTACACCATTGCCGTGCGGTTGTTCAGCTACACCGTGTTTACAATGAGCGGTAAACAATATAATATGCACCAATGTGGGTCATGAAATACTGACTTTTAAAAAAATGCTCTGAGAAACTGCAACACTGTCCAGGGTTGGAAAGTGACTGCTTGGGTTTGCCAGCTCCAAGTTGGGAAATTCCTGGAGATCTGGGGGATGAAACCTGGAGAAAGTGGGGTTTGGGGAGGGAAAGGACCTTGGCATGGCATAATTCCATAGGGTCCATCCCTCAAAGTTGCCATTTTCTCCAGGTGAACTGATCTCTGTGGCCTGGAGACCAGTTGTAATTCCAGGAGATCTCCAGCCACTTCCTGGAGGCTGGCAAACCTAGTGACTGCTTAACCCTTTCCCCATCGGCAGTTTTGAGCAGCAAAAGGAGAGGGTTAAGCGATCCCTCCATCTGCTGCTTCAAATCACAGTCTTCAAAATGTAGGTCGGTGCATCTGTAGGGCACTTCTCAAGATGAAACTAGTTTGAGACTCCACCCTGAGACCCTGGTGTGCTTCACAATCGATGCCTGGAGCTGCTGTTGCAATGGCCACAGGCTGACCCAAGTCTACATGAAGCCTAAAGCAATGCTTCAAACGAGAGGACAGAAGAATATTAGCTTGAGACAGAGATACTGGGAGACCCCCAAACTGTGATGCAAGTGAGCTGTGTCAGGGCAGCTGCAGTCTGAAAGGGAGTAGAAGGTAAGGAGGTAGTAATAATCTCTTCTTTTAGCCTCCTGATCTCCTTGGGCTTTCTCTTGTCTTTTGTTAAATGTGAAAGGGTGCATTTTGAGCTTTTGTTGCTGCTGCCAGGGCCAGCTTTTGTAATTCTAGGTGATGTATTTCAGTGTACTCCGTGCCCCGCTCCCAGAATGGATTCTAGAGTCCCTGTGAGTAACAGCCCTTTCTGTTGCCTCTAACCTGTCGCAACTCCACATCAAACTCCACAAAGGCCTCCTTCTGTTCCCACCTACTGGCATTTCCACCCCCTTTATGCCACTGAGCAAATCCTCCTGCCCCACTTTCTAGACAATGCAGCTGTTGATGTGTCCCATGCCTCACATCTGGCCCCTTTCCAGTGTTGTGTGATCTTTCCTTCCTCCTCCAACTCCCTCTCCAGAAACGTGGAAGCCAGAATACCCTTAGGGAGAAAGACCCCTCCATCTTCCGATATACCGGCCAGGATGCTACGTACCCCCATCTCCTGCCATGCTTATCTGGGGTTGCCTAGTGATAAAGCCTGCTGTGAAAATGCCCTGCTTATCCTCTAGATTTCATGGGGGAGCCCGGCAGAGCTCAGTTTCAGCCATGCTTACCTCCAGAACTATTGTGGAACACAAGGACTTGGTGATGGCATATATCAAAACAAGGGCAGTGGACCCTAGAAAAGTCAGGAGTGACAGTGTACTCCCCCCCCCCCCCATAGGCCAGGTTCATTCACAAATTCACAACTTTCGCACATGGGCCAAGAGTTTGACCTTTCGTATTTAGCTCTAATCAGGGCTTTTTTTCTGGGGAAAGAGGTGGTGGAACTCAGTGGGTTGCCCTTGGAGAAAATGGTCACAGCGCAGAGGGCAATCTCATCTCCTCTCTGTCTGGAGATCAGGGGGCGGGGCCACCAGCCATGTGACCATTTTCAAGAGGTTCAGGGACTCCCTTCCCCCACGTTCCAGCTGAAAAATAGCCCTGGGTTTATCTTCACATTTAATAAGAAGACTTCCGTCCTCAATTTCCATATTTGCATTGTTCCATGTGGTTTGCTGAGGAGGGAACAGAGCCTCTTTGGAGGCTCCTCCTGACCTAAGCAAACATCTTGTCCTGCATTGACTTTCCCAAAGCAGATAGAAGTTTCTCTTCAGGCTTCCATCGTGTAGAATATGTGGTGTGCTAGGGTGAGACAGCATGCATTCTTGTTATGAATAGAGTACTAGGCAGGCAGAAAAGGTTTTCTGAAGTCACGGCGGATGGGGTTGGATGCTTTTGGAGGTGAAGAGCTGTATGTCACTTGCACCCCTCCGTTTCACCCCTGATTTCCAACTTAACACAGGCCTCGTTTCCACGCGTGGCTTGTGCGTTGTCTGATTTATTACCGGTACATGCAGCAGGGAGCCATATTTGGTGGCGTACACACAGAACAGCTGTGTGTGTGTGGTCACGGCCTGTGGGAATTCACGCAGTTTCCTACATGGAAAGAACTTGCATGTTGTCTCATGCCACCCTGAGCCATCTCAGCCCCCCTCCTTTCTCACATCCGCTCAGAGCAACACACACACACACCCTATAGCTTTGCTGCTTTTGTGCCGGAGAGCGGGTGTGTTTACTCAGTCCTGGTACTGGCACATCCCTGTCTTTTGCATTGCTGTGGTGCTGCCTCCCATTCTCCTCCCTCACAGCTGCGGGGAGGGGACATCAAGGCTGGCATTCAGCCCCTGTGCTGGTTCAGCATAGCCTTGTAGTGTCGAGCTGTTGGGCACAGAAAGGAGGGCTTCATGGAAGGGGGGAGATTTTTAAATATTGCCCTCCCACTGTCCCTGGATCTGCTTCAGCAGTGTTTTAGGAATCACATGTGGCTTGAAGTGTATGGATTTTTTTTTTATTATTGTCCAAGTGAACATTTTTGTTTCCAAGAGGAGACAAACATCTAAGACAGCCTCCTGGATACTGGAGCGACTGCCAAAAAGAGGTGGATGCATTATCCTTCAGCCTCATTTCTGAGACTGAGCATCTTGGTCCATAAAAGCAGAGAATGCGGAAGGATAATATGGGTGTGATTCTCCGCCCCCCCCCCCATCCTGTATCTTTTAAAAGGACTATTTTGCCCATCACAGAAGAGGCTGCCCCAACAATTGGCACAGCTCCCCCTTCTGTGCAACTATTAGAAGCACAGAAGCTTGCCCTGTATAATATAGCAGCAGGGATTTACCAGAGTTTGGCTTAGTCCTCCTGATAACACCTTCCCAGAATCCTCTTGGGCCCCTTTTAGAGTTGCCAAAGAGATCCTTTTGGTAATGGAATACCCTTTAGGACAAGGTGTCTTTCCAGAAGAGACACTCCACTTACATCACACCTTACCAAGTCTTTGTAAGGATTAGGGAGATAATGTAGGTGAAGCACTTTGAACCCTTGAAATATGCTGTACCAATTCTATGCAGGGCTTTTTTTTCTGGGAAAAGTGGTGGTGGAACTCAGGACCGCACAATGACATCACTTTGCGTCAGCTGGAACAAGGGGGGGAGTTTTTTAAAGTTTAAATCACCCTCAGTGAAAATGGTCACATGGCCAGTGGCCCCGCCCCCTGATCTCCAGACAGAGGGGAGTTGAGATGGGCAATCTCAACTCCCCTCTATCTGGAGATCAGGGGGTGGGGCCACTGGCCATGTGACCATTTTCAAGTGGTGCCGAACTCCGTTCCACCACGTTCCAGCTGAAAAAAAGCCCTGATTCTATGTATTGTTATACTCAGACTTGGTCGTTTAGCTCTGTGGTGGCAATCTTGGCTGCCTCCTTTAAAGAAACAGCGTGCTCAGGTTACAAGACTAGCAATCTGATTGTCAGCAGTTTTGAATTGGCAGGCAGGATGCTGCTGCTTTACTAATTAACTCTTCCCTTTCTGGATTACGTCCCTGCCCCTTCTTTAATTAAACCCCCATATCGTCTTCCTCTGCTTTCCTGTCTTGCCTCAGTAGCAGACTTCGCATCTTTGTCATCTATTTGTTTATATGAGAATTGCCAACTGTCTTGGAGACAATTATCTTCCTGTCTCTTTACTAGAGGCTTTGATGGGAGATCTCCAGTGAAGACCAGACTTCAAGAAGCAGGCAATGGCAAAGTACCTCTGTTAGTCTGTTGCCATGAAAACCCCACCAGAGGTCGCCATAAGTCAACCATGACTTGAGGGCAAGATTTCATTTTTTAAATTAGAATGTTATTTAGCAAGTGATGTTATTTACTTCCATGCCATGAAAAGCTTTAGTTGCCCATTTCCAAATATCATGCCTCTATTAAAGGGACTAGACAGATTTCTCCAGGCCTATTGGCAACAGATTATATAGCCCACCCATGTATAGGGTGCCTTATAGCGTTTCATATAAATCAGTCAGGCCTCATTTTGAGAGGGAATGCGCAGGAATGCAGTTCTGGTAGTTCCCCAAAGAGGTCACATCAGGTGGTCCTGCCCACCTAACTCTCAGCCATTTTGGGCCTGTTTCGGCCTGGATTGGAGCCAAAATGGCCCGAATAGGGCCTCTTGACGGGTGGTGGATCACTTTCCCGCTCAGCAGCAGCCCAGTCCTGACCATTTTGGGCCCCTTTTCGGCCATTTTCAGCCCCTTTTTTGCCATTTTGGGCCCAACTTTGGCCCCGAATGGCAAGGATTGGGTCCAAAACAGCCAGGATAGGTGATGTCAGGGGGTGTGGCATCTGCAAATCAGTTATGCTAATGACACTTCTGGTGATGTCAAGGGGCGTGGCATATGCTAATGAGTTGTGCTAATGAGTTATGCTAAAGAGTTCCTCCAGCTCTTTTTCTACTAAATGACCCCTGTAAATGTACTGTGTCCTTCTCCCAAAGAATTTACAAATTAATAGACAAAAAGGAAGACAACGAAGGAAAAGGCTAGGGCTAAATGTGAGCAAAGTGTGCGTACTGAACTGTCATTACGGTGGAGAATGAGAGCTGAAGTGTTCCCCCAAAGTTGTTGCTGAAAAGGTGAAGTGAGAAGAAAGAGGAGATGTTTCAAGGCGCCTGTTGATGATACAGAAAGTATATTAGATAAAGGACCATGGCAAGGGAGGGATGGGGTGGGAGCAGAGGACTTAGCTGCTGAGCCCCAGGAAGGTGACCATGGGCACGTTAGTATGAATGCTTCCATTTCTGAGGCAGAGCTCCAGCATGCAGTGTGTTTCACACACGTTGCCTTCTTAATCCTTGCAACCAGGGCTTTTTTTCTGGGAAAAGAGGTGGCGGAACTCAGTGGGTTGCCCTCAAAGAAAATGGTCACATGGCTGGTGGCCCCGCCCCCTGATCTCCAGACAGAGGGGAGTTGAGATTGCCCTCCGCGCCGCTCCAGTGGCACAGAGGGCAATCTCAACTCCCCTCTGTCTGGAGATCAGGGGGCGGGGCCACCAGCCATGTGACCATTTTCAAGAGATGCCGGAACTCCGTTCCCCCGCGTTCCGGCTGAAAAGAAGCCCTGCTTGCAACAGTCCTGGAGGGTAAGGCGATGTTTTTATCTTCCCACTGCAGACCCGTGTGCATGCGTGTAAGTGTACTGGGGCTGCCTAGTGATTTCATGACTGGAGTGAGATTTTAACTCGGGAACTGTGTAGCTCACGGGGGTTTGTTTTGGTCCTGGCTGCTGCTGGATCTTTAACAGCAGCCTGACACCCAGAAACGTCCCAGGGAAGCTTTCCCTGGCGGAGAGGTCTATAAGGGGGGGAAGAGTCCTTGGCTCCGTTTCTGGGTGTCCAAAGTGGTGTTAAATATATAGAAGCAGAGTCCAGATGGGGAAAAAAATTAGCAACTTTACCATTTGTGTTCTTGGCTGCTAGGCTGTCGCACTGTATCAGTGTTCCAACTTCATGTGCACGAATTCTCTCTGTTGACCTATCTCAGGTATAGCCCTGTTTCTGTTTGGTTCCTGCTTTTGTGGGGAGAAGAAGATTTGGGATGCCTTTTTCCCAGGATGAGCATGCACATATGGCGCACTAGCGTGGATTTAAAGCTGTCCTCCCAAGTTAGGCTTGGGCCGTAAATTACTTGAGCCCAGATTGAATGTCCTCCTCACAGCTGGCATTCCAGAGCTGTGTTCAGATGGCCCCTGCCCCTGGCAACTGCAACCTGCTAGGTATTAAGCCTAGTAAATTTACAGTAAACCCTATAAGTGGTACAGGCGATGCTCACAGGCGACGCTCGAAGTCCAAATTTGCAGCGTTTAAATTCCTTTGTGGCTGTGATTCCTTTCTTTCTTTACCAGCCGTGGAGAAAATCCCGCTGAAGTCCATCTCCACATGCTTCTGGTCCTCACACAACCTATAACCAGGACGTCTCTGAGCCACCATTTAGGATCCTGTTACTTCACTGAAATTTTCATCCCCTCCTCAGGGCTCAGCTGATTCCTATACCAGCCGCCCGTCCTTGGACTCTGATGTGTCGCTAGAGGAGGAACGCGAGGGTGTGAAGCGCGAGGTGGAAAGCCAAGCCCAGCAGCAACTTGAGAAGGCCAAGGTATGGAGGAGAAGGATATCGTCTTGGCTTTGGCTGGGCAGATACAGGATTCTTCGGTGTGAGGTGGAGTTTAGCCTATGAAAAAGCCAGCCCTAATGATTTTTAATCAAGGTGAAATTTTTTTAAAAAGTGTATGGAGAAGAAGCAAAGAATATTCAGAAAAGTGGCATATAAATTCATCCTACTGCATTCCAAAAAACAAATGGGTGTAGATTATCTTTCAGAATATACCTTAGTTCAGCGGCTCCCACTTCCATGAATGATCTTATTTTTATTTCTTTTTATTTGTTTATGTCTTCTGCCCTCCCCGCAGGCGGGCTCAGGATGGATAACAACATATCAAAATACAATAAAAATTCATCTACATTAAAACATCATTAAAACAGCAGTGTATTTCTATTAATACACATTTAAAACATGATGGTGGACAACCTTCATAGGGAGGGTTAAGATTTTATACACCCCATTTTTCAGGCTGGCGGAGGCCCAGCCTCAGCTGTATGCCTGGTGGAACAACTCTGTCTTGCAGGCCCAGCGGAAGGATAGTAGGTCCAGCTGGGCCCTGATCTCAGCAGACAGAGCGTTCCACCAGGTGGGAGCCAAGACCGAAAAGGCCCTGGCCCTAGTCGAGGCTAGGCAGGCCTCCTTGGGGCCAGGAACCACCAACAGCTGTTTGTCCCCTGATCGGAGTGTCCTCCGGGGACTATATGGGGAGGGATGGTCCCATAAATACACCGGACCCAGTCCGCACAGGGCCTTATAGGTCAATATCAGAACCTTGAATCTGATCCAATACTCCACTGGCAACCAATGCAGCTCGCGTAAGAACAGTGTTATATGCGCCTTACATGCGCCGCTGCATTTTGTACCAGCTGTAATCTCCGGGTCAGGCTCAAGGGCAGCCCCACATAGAGCGAGTTATAGTAATCTAGCCTAGAGATGACCGTTGCCTGGATCACTTTAGTTAAGTCACGGGTTGACAAGGGACAAGTTACCTGGTCTGCCGCAGATGGAAAAAAGAGGACGTGACAACCGCTGTGATCAGCGCCTCCACCTTGTAATGATATGAGATGGTGCGTTCCATAGATGAGAAGTCTTTACTACCAGGAAGGGATAACAATTTCCCTTTTTTCATTTGGCTGTTTGTGGAAGGGTCTGTTGCTTTTCAGCTCTTTATTGGGTGATACTATATAGGTTCTCCCTTCTTGAAACTGCAGGAATTGGGGATGGGGGCGGGGTTCACTTTGGCCCATCCCTGATTGGCTTCTTTCTTGCTGCAAGTCAATGGAACGGCATTCATCAGCTGAAGAAGAGGAGGACTCTAACCTGTGAGGACCACTGACGAAGACAAGGGTGCACCAGCAACTGTTGTGCGTGCCTCTGAAGCCACAGCAAAAGGCCATTGCTCTTTCTATGAACCCAGGAGGAACTAGTTACATTTCCTGTAACAACATCTGATTGTTGTCACATCCCATTGAGTACAGTTAGAAGAACTTTATCCTGTTCTTTTCACCAAAACCCCCAACCTTGTGGGATGGTCTTCTTTTGGGTGCTAGGCTTTCAGGAGGACATGTAAGATGGGATTATTTAAGAGGGCTTTGGGGGAGCAGGTAGCCCTATAGTCTGATAGTTTTTTAAATTTATTTATTTAGATATTTATACCCAGGGCTTTTTTTCAGCAAGAACGTGGTGGAACGGAGTTCCGGCACCTCTTGAAAATGGTCACATGGTTGGTGACCCCGCCCCCTGATCTCCAGACAGAGGGGAGTTGAGATTGCCCTCCGCACCGTTGATGTGGAGGGCAATCTAAACTCCCCTCTGTCTGGAGATCAGGGGGCGGGGCCACCAACCATGTGACCATTTTCTCTGAGGGCAACCGACTGGGTTCCACCACCTCTTTTCCTGGAAAAAAGCCCTGTTTATACCTCTTTCCCGCAAAAGGGGACCCAGAGTGACTTTCTGTACCATTCTCCTCTGTGTTATCCTCACAACAACAGCCCCATGCGGTAGGCTAGGCTTCCATGGCAGAGTGTGGATTCGAACCTGGGTTCCCCAAATGCCAAAGACTATTCCACAGTTGATCTCTCATTATAAGATAGTGATTTTTGTTTGTGGTTTCAGTTGTTTACTATAAAATGGTTTTATCATTGTGTGAGCTGTGTCATCACTCTTTTTTGGGAAGGGGGGAAAAGGGCAGGGTGCAGAACTTTTAATAAATAAAAAACAGAATGAGGGCCGGTATGGCATGGCGAACGTCAGGATTCAGTGGAATCCAGAATAAGAGATCATCGATAGTCCTCTTTGACCAATGCGGGGCTGACAGGGTGTGCAAAATGAGCGAGCAGTCCGGAATCCTTTGCTCAAATGACTCATTCAAGCAAGTGACATCACTTCGCTAAATGACACACAACCCAGAGGTTACTATACAAAATCAGCACCTCTTTCTTTCAGCTGAGCCTGGTTCTGTCAACAAAGACTGTGTGATGCCTTCCTTCAAAAGTTGTGGGGCCTTTGTTGTGCTCTGATGTCTGGAATTGCCCCACCTTGCAGCTTTCTGGAGCCATCTCTGATGTCGATGGTTGAGCCTTGACATTTGTGCTTGGGGTGGGATGTGCAAAAGTAACAGCGTACCTGATGCTGACACCCCTTTTTGTTTTCTCCCCATCCCAAGCACAAGCCAGTCGCATTTGCTGTTCGTACCAATGTCAGCTACTGTGGCGCACTGGATGAAGAATGTCCCATGCAGGGATCTGCCATCAACTTTGAAGCCAAAGATTTCTTGCACATCAAAGAGGTGGGATACGGGTAAACCTGGGACTAGGGGAAATATGGGAAGATTAGGTTTCCAGCAGCATGCCTGTACGGTACTGCTATTTCCAGGATAGAATATCGCTGGTGGGCTTATGTGTCTATGTTACTCCACTGCAATGGAGAAAATGATGTGTTGTTATAGGCATATATGGTTTGGAATTCGCTTCCCACAGATACTTTGCAAAGCCCCTCCAAGGCTAGATGCCTTCCTCAAGTGCTGTCAAAGTCTTATTTTCAGTTTGGACCTCAATGTAAAGATGAGGTGAGACAGACTAGCAATCAATCTTTAGTCTTATGGATGCTTGAGCAATATTTCTGTATGCTTAGGATTTAAACTGTGGAAAGCCATCCATTTTAACAAGGGATAAACAAAAACGAATGAACCAAATCCACAGTTAGGTAGGTAGCAATACTTGCCCGTCACTCGTTGAGTTCAGATCACAGGAAGTTCCTTTCAGGACGTCATTCTTTTGATCTCCATATGGGGGCCGTGGCTTGGTAGTAGAGCATCTGGTCCCAGGTTCAATCCCTGGCTTCTCCAGTTAGAAGTGTCCAGTTTTATGTGATGTGAAAGCAGGGGCAAGCGGGGAGGACAAAAAGGACCCTGCCCACTTCCTCAGCGTGCCCCCTGACTTACTTAGCCAGGTGGTGCCCACAGCAAAACTTGCTTGCTGGCAGCCACCACGCACCTTACCCAGGCTGGGCCCACAACTGCCTCTGCACAACTTCTCTGGCCAGTGGCAGCCTCTACATGGCTTGCCCAGGCTGGGCCCACATAGCTCGCCATTTCTGGAATACCTCCCTCTTTGGCCTTGATTCTGTGCATGATTACTCAGAAGTAAGTCCCATTAAGTGTAATAGGCTTACTCAGAAGTAAGCCTACAAACAGTCACAAAAGCAATTTTGTTTTGGCTGAACGTTGGCACGCGCCCTTCTCTTCAGCTTGCTGAAATAAGATGGGGGGGGGTCTCTTGCTGTGCCCCCCCCACACTCTAGAAACGTTTAGAGTAGCTACTGTGGAGACGAGGAGGAGGACTTGCTTCTAGGAAGCTTTTGCCTTAGGTTAATAGCTTGCGCTGTGACTTTCCTGCTCGGTGAAGTTCTTCCTTCTGGGCTGTGAGCCTTACTGCATTCTTCCCAAGGAGTCCCGTTCTAGGAAGAAGTTGCACTGCTGAGTCTCCTCCTGAGAAAGAGGGTGGTTGAGCCCTTGTCTACGCATGGGTGGGGGCATCAGACAGCCCCACCACTCCTGGGAAACCCTTGATGGGAGTTTGCTGCTCAGAGGCACAGCTTGGCTCGTTCTCCTAATCACTCCTTTCTGGGCTCTTCTCCTATTGCTCTCGCAAAGAGGCTGCTTCTTTGGCCAGCTTCTTCCCTGCTACTGTTTCCTCAGGCTTCTAGTCTGATAGCCACTGCCCATCAGATCCAGAGGAGTTAGTTAGCCGTGTTAGTCTGTAGTAGCAAATTAGAAAAGAGTCCAGGAGCACCTTTAAGACGAACCAACTTTATAGTAGCATAAGCTTTTGAGAACCACAGCTCTTTTCGTCAGATGCATCGCCAGCTTTCGAAAACCACAGCTCTCTTCATCAGATGCATCTGACAAAGCGAACTGTGGTTCTCAAAAGCTGACAATGCATCTGACGAAGAGAGTTGTGGTTCTCGAAAGCTGACGATGCATCTAAGAGAGCTGTGGTTCTCGAAAGCTTATGCTACACTAAAGTTGGTTCATCTTAAAGGTGCTCCTGGACTCTTTTCTATTTTACTGCCCATCAGAGCAGGCCATGCTGACATTGATGGACTGGTGATCCGACTCCATATAAGGCAGCTTTTCTTCCTCGTTCTGGCTTTTTGCGGAGGTGCTTTCTTCTTCCTCCTCTTACTGGATTCTCCTCAGTGCTTTCTCTTCCTCCAGCTGCTCCAAACTAGCTTTTGCTGTTTCCTGACATTCTTTGACTCTCACTAGCCCTGCATTCTAGAACGTCCTAGGAACAGGGCTGCTGTATTTGGGGACAAAGCAGGCTCCAGATCCGACAGAGAAAATAAAACATCAATCCTGATGGAGATTGCGAGGCAGAGAGAGGCTGTTTTGCAAGCGCAAGGTAGAAAAGGGAACTCTCCACCTGTTCTGCCCCACAGTTGTGTCCGTAAAGGCCGGCTGGGCATCCGGTCTGTGACCATCTTGTCATTTTGTCTCTTCAGAAGTACAACAATGAATGGTGGATCGGGAGGCTAGTAAAGGAGGGGGGAGACATCGCCTTCATCCCCAGCCCACAGCGGCTGGAGGCTATACGACTGAAGCAGGAACAGAAAGCTAGGTAAGAGAGGGCAGCGGCGAGAAGGAATACCACTCTGGGCACAGAGGGGTTGGCGGCTGTAAAACTGGGAATGAACTGGGTCCCAACCCCTTCATCTAAATCCTTTGCCTGGCCTGCTCACGCCAATGTAGGAAAATGTGCATATGTTTAATTTGCATGCTCCAATGACATCGATACTAATTTTAAGATCGGCATCTACCAGAATAAATGGTGGGAAGCCACCATTTGCCTTGGGTGGCACTCATACAAGAAAGCACTTGGTCTGTGTGCCACTCACTGCTCTTTTGAGCTCTTCTCCTGCTGCTGTTACAGTAAGAGACTTGTTGGATCATAACCAAAGTCCACTTAGTTCTGCCTCCTGTTTCCCAGAACAGACACCCAGCCCTCCTCCCAGGCCCACTAGCAGGGGCACAGAAGCCGAAGCAATCCCTTGTTGTTGAGTCCCAGCAACTGGTATTCAGGGGCCTGTGCCTCTAAACAGGGAGGTTCTCTTTCACCCATCATGGCTAATAACTGTGGACGGACCTTTCCTGAATGAATCTGCCTGATAGCTTTTGGAACTGTCTAAGAGCCAAGCTACAAGTGACGCCTGACACAGGTTGGACACTCGTCAGCTTCCCTCAAGTTTTGATGGGAAATGTAGGCATCCTGGTCTTACAGCTGTAATGGAGAGCCAAGCTGGAAAACCAGGATGCCTACATTTCCCATCAAAACTTGAGGGAAGATGACAAGTGTCCAACTTGGAATTGGCCATTGTCGCATCTCTTGGTGCATAAGTTCCAACACGGTGGTATTGCACATGTGCACATGAGAAATGCACTTCTAAGTGTACTTCTACAGGCTTCTGATGTATGGAAAACAGAAAAGCAGTTTGAGAAATGTTGGCACTGGGCTTCAGTCTTGGCTGATGGATTAAATTACATACATATTTATGCGCTTTACAGTACATGTGTGCTTTTGATATTCTTTAACAAGGCTGAAGCCAATTCACCGTTATTCAACACGGTGAGAAGCCTAGATAAGGAACAGAGTTGACACACCTGTATGTTCTCCCTGACTCTGTTCTTACTATACTGGAGGTTGAGCGAGGATGCCCTTTGCAGAAGGCGACTGAATTTGCGTTTCCACCCAAGAACAAACACATATGCAGTCCCCCAAATACTCTTATCCTCCCCCCTGGGGCATCAATCTAAATTTCTTTCTTCTATCCCAACTAGGCAATCGGGCAATCCTGCCATCAGCAGCCGGCGATCGCCTCCCCCATCTCTAGGTAAAGACATAAACTCGAACTCTGTACATGCTGTAATTCCTTGAGAATGAGAATGTGGGTGCGAAATCAGCATCTAGAGAATCTGAGCTTTTATTATTTTTAAGAGCAAGTTTCTAGTCCTTATGAGAACAGTGACGTGCCTTAAGGTACCTGCTGGAATCTTAAAAGACTTCCGAGTGAGAAGAAAGAAAATTACGATTGTTGTTGTGAATGCTAATCTTCAGGATTGTATGAGTAACTTCCTACTCACCTAAATAGCGCTGAACTGCAAAGGTTAAATATTTGTTTTTTATTATTTAATCTACTAAAGCCATATTTGCTCTACTGTGCCTCTTGTTTTATCCTAACGGGCCACTTAGCATTGTGGCAAAGTTGCCCAGCTTTGGGAAGATGCTGCTCTTATTTATCCATAGTTGAATCCAGGGCTATAGATTCCCAGCTTGGGATAGAAGTTTTTTCCATGATGTTTTGTTGATCTGTGCCTTAGCTTTGTCCCTAGATAAGCCATTGAACTTTTTGGTAGGAGGAGCTCATAGACAATGGTGGAAGGGGTAGCTACTCTAAATAGTCAATACTGTGGAACCAGTCCATGTTACATGACAAGCTGCTAATAAAATGAATATTACTGAACTGCAAAGGTTGGTACTGTAATGAAGTTGCCCCTATAGTGCTGATGGCTGTTTAAGTCAGGGGTCCCCAACCCTCAGGCCGCAGACCGGTCCCGGTCTGTGGCCTGTTAGCAACCGGGCCACAGAGGAGGTGAGTGGCGGGCGAGCGCAGAGCCGGCGCCAGGGAGCAGGCGAGGTAGGGACCGTCTAGTTGCAGGAAAACAAGCTCAGGGCTCCCACTGATTCTGCATTGTGGTGTATAATTATTTCATTATATATTATAATGTAATAATAGAAATAAAGTGCACAATTGTTATCATCCCGAAACCATCCCCCCTGCCCCGCAGTTCACAGAAAAATTGTCTTCCACGAAACCAGTCCCTGGTGCCAAAAAGGTTGGGGACTGCTGGTTTAAGCGGATAAAATAGCCCAGTAGAGAGGTAAGGGGCTCTTTGCTAGATGCGGGCGAAATATCTATCAGAGAGCATGTTAGATACATGCTGGATGAATGAGGCTCGAGAAGCGGCTGAAATCAGAGCCCAGCCACTGCACTTCTAGGGGAACAAAGAGTCTTATACAGCAGGACCTTGCTCTTTCCCACTGTTTACTGGTTCTTTGCTTCTGACAACCCCGTGTTTTCTTTCTCTTGCAAAAAGCCAAACAGAAGCAAAAACAGGTAAGGATTTCCTGTTGGGTGCTGTCTTGTTCCGGCCCACTCCCCAAAGGGAAAAGAAGGGGAATCCTTATGCTGAAGTTTCAGCTGAGATGCAGCTGTCTTGAGAGCTGGAGCAGCCAGTTAGTGGGTCATGAAGATGGGATCCCCAGAAACGCGCCATGTGGGGGGGGGGATCCTTGGCTTTGCACGGGATCAGCATCCTGCTGTCGTAGTGTGCGATTGCTGCAAAAACAAGCCATGAAAGGGGTTCTGAGAGATGAGGGCTGTGTTTTATTGAGTTGTTGTGACTGCAAGATCCTTAGGTTCTACTCTCCGGGCTGCAAAGGGGGGGGACAGCCATTTTCTGACAGCCTCCCTTTTCCAGGCAGAGCACATCCCCCCCTACGATGTTGTGCCCTCCATGAGACCCGTGGTGCTGGTGGGACCCTCGTTGAAGGGATATGAGGTATGGGGGGGCCAGGAAGGAAAGAAATAAAAGCCCCTATTGCCCCCCAACTACGTTTGCATCTGAAGCTCCTCTGACCACCCTCCTCATGCTCTTGGTTTTTTCTAGGTAACTGACATGATGCAGAAAGCTCTCTTTGATTTCCTCAAGCACAGATTTGATGGCAGGTAAGGCCTTCTGCCTCTGAAGGGTCACCCCCGCCCCCCCTAGCCTGTTCCCAGGGCTTTTTTTCAGCAGGAACGCGGGGGAATGGAGTTCCGGAACCTCTTGAAAATGGTCACATGGCTGGTGGCCCCGCCCCCTGATCTCCAGACAGAGGGGAGTTGAGATTGCCCTCGGAGGGCAATCTCAACTCCCCTCTGTCTGGAGATCAGGGGGCGGGGCCACCAGCCATGTGACCATTTTCTCCGAGGGCAACCCACTGAGTTCCACTACCTCTTTCCCCAGAAAAAAAGCCCTGCCTGTTCCCAAATCCTAACTTGCTTCCTTCCTGTTATGCCCTCTTTCAGGATCTCAATCACACGTGTCACAGCTGACCTCTCCCTGGCCAAGCGCTCCGTGCTCAACAATCCAGGAAAACGGGCCATCATTGAGCGTTCCACCACACGGTCCACCATTGGTGAGTCCCAACAGGTCTCAAAACGGCGACAGGAGCTGCCAGGCACGCAGCTTGCCATGACAGCCATAATGCCCCCTGCCCTCTTTCCAGCATCACCGTTGGTGTTACTGAGGCCCATTCGGTCCAGTTAGTTTAGAGTGATTCCGATTCCATTCGCCTTCTGATGATCTCCAGATTTCCACACAAGGAAAGGAGGCATACGATGCAGAATCGACCTTTCCGTGGTTTTTCCCTGACTTTCCCCCTATGTGCATGGCCCATTCCACATGGTGCACTTTAAGCTGGTGCTTCATGCCCAACAGCGCTAAATCGGCTTGGGCTCCTGGCATTCTGCACTGCACGACCTCGAGGCGACTTGGTGTCCACTTTCTTATTCCAGACAAGTTGAGATGTGTCTGTGTGAAGCCGCCTTTTGTGGGGGCTAGAGCTGACGTCACTTTTTTTTTTATTATTGCAATGCACATGTCATAACATTGTCGTAACATTGCAGTGCAGGAGTCCACCCCCCCCCCCACTTTCTCCCTGTCCCTGTATTCGCTGATTGGGCAGTCCCAATGCATGACGCAGGAGCTGAATTTTTTTAAAAAGGGAAAGCAGAAAGGGGAGGCAGAGGCAGATCTTTGTGTTGGGCTACTAACGGGGAACGCACTGGAACGCAGTTCCGGCAGTTCCCCAAAGAGGTCACGTGACAGCTAGCCCCGCCCACCTCTCAGCCATTTTGGGCCCATTTCAGCCTGGATTGGGGACAAAATGGCCCGGATCGGGCCTCTGATGGGTGGTGAATCACTCTCCTGCTCAGCAGCGGCCCGATCCTGACCATTCTGGGCCCCTTTTCGGCCATTTTCAGCCCCTTTTTGCCATTTTGGGCCCAATTTCGGCCCTGAATGGCCAGGATTGGGTCCAAAGCAGCCAGGATAGGTGATGTCAGGGGGTCTGGCATATGCAAATCAGTTATGCTAATGACACACTTCTGGTGATGGCAAGGGGCGTGGCATATGCTAATGAGTTATGCTAATGAGTTCCTCCCGCTCTTTTTCTACGAAATGACCCCTGACTAACAGTATCTTGAACAAGGAGGTGAGGGCTGGATGATGGATGCTGGTAGGCACACCTCTCCTGACACGGATTCCCCTCTTCCCCGTTCCGGGATGTTATGTTTGAAAAGCTATGATCACTTTGAAGCTAAAAGATTCCTGATTGGGGGGGGGGGGGATCAGTTACAACTGAAGGACAAGTTCTTCCTCAAATCCTAATTAATTATGCCCTCCACAGATTCCTTAATCTATGAAGGGGGCAGAATCCCTAGCAGTCTTGTGGTGGGGTGAATCCAAGCATCCACCAAGGAATTTCCCTCCAACCTAAGTAGCTGTTTCTCCACTTTAGTTAGAAGAAGGCTTCTTAGGCGGGAGGAGATTCGTACTTTGCTCAGTAAGACAAGGGTAGGATCCAACCCAGTATCCTGTAATAGGGAGTAAAATTAGGGTCCAGATTGCATAACCAACACCCATTCCTACACAGAATTCTTTGATACACTGTAGGGCTTATCATCTTCCTTCCCATCCATCAGTACTGTAGAGCAGCGGTCCCCAACCTTTTTGGCACCAGGGACCGGTTTAATGGAAGACAATTTTTCCATGGACCTTGGGGGGGTGGTGGTGGAGGGGGATGGTTTTGGGATGATACAATTGTGCACTTTATTTCTCTTATTACATTATATAATGAAATAATTATACAACTACCACAATGCCGAATCAGTGGGAGCCCTGAGCTTGTTTTCCTGCAACTAGACGGTCCCATCTGGGGGTGACAGGAGACGGCGGGTGGTGGCAGACACAGTATAAGGCCAGTACTCACGGCAGGCGATGCTCAGGGCGGCTGGCTGCCCAGCTGGCCCGGTGGTGACTGGCAGAGCCAGAGGCAGATTAGGACAGGCGGCAGACAGTGCTCAGGGTGGCTGGCTGCCCGGTGGGCCTGGCAGTGACCCGGCACACAAAGGCGCGAGGGCAGGGCAGCAGCAGCAGCTCCAGCAAGTGCAGCCACACCAACCACAGCATGAGGCAGCAACGGCTCATGTGCCAGCTGGGAGCGGGAGGAAAGACCCAGAGGCATGTTGGGAGTCAGCCGGCCAGGCGAGGTGATATTTCTAATGAAAAGTGCAGGGCCGGCCAGGCAAGGCCCAAGCAAGGCGCGGCTGCCCCTCCCAAGACGACGACCGCCTGCCTCGCCTGCTCCCTGGAGCAGGCTCTGCGCTTGGCCACCACTCACCTCCTGTGCGGCCCGGTTGCTAACAGGCCACAGACTGATACCGGTCCACGGCCCAGGGGTTGGGGACCCCTGCTGTAGAGCAATCAGGTTATATCACTAGTTTTCTGCATATCAGGGCTAGCTAGGTGATCAGGAAGCTGTTTAGTCTCAAAGGTAACTTAGCAGTAATTGTGCTATTGCACTCAAGAGGATGGAGGAAATTTCCAATTATCTGTGGTACACTCATACCCCAGTTTCTTGCAGGATCTTAGCTAACCTAGTATTATTTTATTTCTCCGGTTAAATACAGAATTGAAAAACAGGTCACTAATGCTTAATAATCACTCCAGCTCCTTATTAACTGACCTAGCAATTTCAGTTTTCATAACGGTTATGTCATATGAAATAACACCACTATGCATTATATTTCTACAAATCAATTTACCCTGATTTGAATTTTTAACACCATCTTTGCAATTGTTTTTATTTCTTTCCCACTGAGGACCTCTTTTTAACACAGTGCACATTTTTGTAACTGGAAGGACCACTGGAATTTGCTCAGACTCACAATTCTACCTCCCTAGAAAATATGGCTAAACACGATTATTCTGCTTATTGTGAAAAGCCAAACGACACAATTAGTGGACTATCATGGCATGGCTCTTGTTGGGCTGCACCATTTCAGATTCAGAATATTTGAATGCCCCCTCCCATGCTTACCAAAAATACCGTCTCTGCATATCCTACTATATAAAAGGCTAAGCATATTCAAGACAACTCACTTCCTACCCTGATGCGCCTCCAGGGGGTGCTGCTGTGGGGGGAAGCCCAGATGAGGCAGCCAAACATCCAGAGAGCATGCCATAGTGGGAAGCCCAGGCAGAAATCAGGCACAGAGCAGATGGCAATACCTGACCTCGCCTTCATCCAGCTGGCATCAGAAGTGGAGCAGGTGACAATGCCCATCCCCCGCCTTCACCCAGCTGGTGTCAGGAATGGAGAAGGTGGCAATGCCCGCCCTCCGCCTTCATCCAGCTGGGATCAGGAGCAGAGCAGGTGGTAATACCCCCCACACTTTCACCTAACTGGGATCAGGAGCAGAGAGGGGACAATGCCCACCTCCACCTTCACCCAGCTGGGATCAGGAGTGGAGCAGGTGGTAATGCCCACCCCCTGCCTTCACCAAGCTTGGATGAGGAGCAAAGCAGGTGGCAATGCTGACCCCCCCCCCCCACCTTCACCCAGCTGGGATCAGGAGCGGAGCATGGGGCGATACTTGCCCTCCGCCTTCACCCAACTGGGATCAGGAGTGGAGTAGGTAGCAATGCCCACCCCATGCTATCATCCAGCTGGGATCAGGAGTGCAGCAGGTGGAAATGCCCATCCCCTCTTCACCAAGCTCGGATCAGGAGCAAAGAAGGTGGCATTGCCCGCTCCCCCTTCACACAGCCAAAATCAGGAGTGGAGCAGGTGGAAATGCCCGCATCCCGCTGTCACCCAGGTGGGATCAGGAGCAGAATAATTTGCAATGCCTACCCCTGCCTTCACCGAACTGGGATCAGGTGCGAAGAAGGTGGCAATGCTCCCCCCCCCCCCCCGCCTTTACCCAGCTGGTATTAGGAGCTGGTGTGAAAAAAGGGCAAGCCCACGGGGAATACAATAGAACAATATTTCTCAAACTATTCAATCTTTAAAGTGCCAGTGCTGTATGATTTAAACATTCATACATATTTGTGTTGTTCTTACAGGAACAAGAGTAAATCCCATATACAAAAAGTGCATTCAAGGTTATTGTAACAGGTCCGGGTGTAACAGAGTTTATACGAATATAGATCCTTGCATTAGACTCTTTCCTTCTTTCTGGTGTTAGGAGCTGAGCAGGTGGCAATGCCCACCCCCCTTCACCCAGCCGGGATCATTAGCGAAGCTGGTAGCCATGCCTGCCTCCTTTCACCTGGCCAGGAGAAGGTGAGGAGCAGGTATCAATGCCCGCTCCCCTTCACCCAGCCGGGATCAGGAGCAGAGCGTGAGGCAGTGCCTGCCCTCTTTCATCGAGCTTGCATCAGGCATGGAGCAAGAGGCAATGCCCGGCCCCCACATTCAACCTGCCGGAATCTGGCGCTGAGCAGGTGGCAATGCCCCCCCACTTCATCCAGCTGGAATCAGGAGCGGAGCAGGAGGCAATGCCCACCCCCCCTTCACTTGGCTGGGATCAGGTGCAGAGGAGGTGGCCATGCCTGCCCCCCCTTCATCCTGCTGTGATCAGTGATGGAGGAGGAGGGAATGCCTGCCTTCCTATCCTCCTCTTTCTAGAGCTTGTTGTATTTTTTCCCCACAACGGCCTTTGTTGCTAGTAGAAAATAAGAACCTCGGGAAGAAGGCTAAAGAAGAGTAGCCTCAGGATATAGGCTGGTTCCCAAATTTAACCTTATTAATGTGCAGGCTTGGCACTGGAATTTGGACGCAGTGAAAGAAGAATATCAGACCACCTGTGGGATTCCATCACAGCCCCCTTCCCTTCCTGCCGAGTCTTTCATCCATAGTTCTCACCTTTCTGTTTTGTATCTCTTTGAGCAGTTGAGGGTCCCAGCAAGGACACACTCTGGAAAAAATGCATATTCCAATTACAAGGGACCCCAGAGTGCTGAAAGTAAGCTGCTCTGAAGCACTGGCACGGCATAGAAAAATTATGGTATAAAAATATGGCTTTAAAACATTTTACTTTTTTAATGACCTTTTTTGTTGGTTTATTTCTCTGATTAGTTGGCTGAACAGGGCTATGGTGTAATCTACAACACCACCAGGAGCTATAAGAGATTTCTTTTTTCAATGTAAGAAATGCAATTCAAATGCTTATTGGGGTCTTAATCTAGATCCCTGGAGAACTGGCTGCTTAAGGCACGAGCCGATGAAGTTGCAAGAGGGATTGTCTCTCTCGCACACATTGTTGTCCTGCCTGTTCTCCAGGGAGTTCAGGGCAGCAGACATGGTTCTTCCTTGCTCCGTTTTATCTTCACAGCCACTCTGTGAAGGGCTGAAATCACTCACTGAGCTTCATGTCTGGTTAAAGATTTGAATCTGGGTCTCCCCAGTCCTTCAAGCAGCCCAATGGGATTTCAGAATGCCGAGATCACCTTCACATTTTTAACAGCTTGTTACATTTCCCTTTCCACACTGTCTTGCCTATTGACATGAATAACCTGGCCAGCATTCAGCTGTGCATGGTCAGAGAGCCAAGCTACAAGTGATGAATGACACTTGCCTGGCAAGTGAACAGACTCATGTGTATTCCTCCCTGTTCACTTGCCCTCCACTTGCAAGTGGAGTGCAAGTGAACAGGGAGGAATACACGTGAGTCTGTTCACTTGCCAGGCAAGTGTCATTCATCACTTGTAGCTTGGCTCTGAGAGTCTGTTGCTGTTCTCTGTCACAACGTAGGGCGAGTTTGCCCCATTTCCTTTCACAAGGCAAACTTACCATGCTGTGGGAAGTCCCTGTGATTCTTCCCTGCGATTCCTCCCTGTGATTATTCTCATCAGTGCCCCGCTTCAAGTGGGGCAAACACAGTTAAGTGAATTGCTGTGGTGTCTAGTCATATAGGTGGGCATGCGCTTGCACAGAGAGATGTCCTAAGGGTCAACCTTTAAGGAGATCTTGGGAAAACTGGAGAGCTTTGTTCACCTCCCATTGACATTGCGCAGTAAAACTGGATCCTTTGCTTTGCCAATCTCCTTGAATGTACCAACCGTCTCGAGTTTCTTCACCTCGCGCAGTGACCAACAAATGCAATTTATTTATATAACTTTCCGCCCTGTAAGGGTGTGTGTGTCTTCGGTGTTTTCAGAAGCACTTCCTGCATATATACTGAAGGACGTATCTGTTCATCTCGGTTTTATTTCCTCTTTTCCTCCAAGGAGACCAGGGTGACACACATGGTTCTCTCCTCCTACCCTTGATACTCACACCAAGGCTGAGTGGCTGGTAGGAGTTTATGGTTCAGTGGGGACTTGAGTCCAGGTCTCTTTGGTCATAGTCCTACCACTTTGTTTGGTCGAGCAATATTATATTATTATCCCAGCATTATCAATAAGGGAACTGAGGTTGAGAGAATGAGGGTTGCTAGAGGCGACCTTGTGAGTTGATGGCACAGGTGAGATTTGAACCAGGCACTTCCTGGTTTGTAGCTCAGTCTGCAGTAGCCCAGAAGAAACAGATGCCTGCAAACTCTGGATGCTTGGCAAAAATGACCGTCTCCAGTTTAGAGCTGCAGATGTGTTTTTGAAGCATTGAGAGCAGTTTGAAGGAGGAGTCTCTGCTCGTTGTTTGTATCCTCTCCTCTGGCTTCGGATGGATGGGTTTTGAATACAATACAGAAACCTGCAAAACCTGTTTCTCCAGAGAGTCTAGGAGCACATGTTCACCATGGAAAACAAACCATGCCCCAAACCATGTTCAGCTTTCTCAGAAGCTTTTGTCTACCTACAGCCTTAGATTAAATGCATTTTTAAAAATCCCAACGGATGGTTTTCTCCCTTCTGCTCTCTTCTCAAAATCCAGCCCGCTGAACGTTTCCCTTTGGGCTCCGTATCCAGTTGTTCCCAACCTCTTTTGCATCTCTCCAGACCAGGGCTTTTTTTCTGGGAAAAGAGGTGGTGGAACTCAGTGGTAGAACTCAGGACCACGCAATGACGTCACTTTGGGTCAGCTGGAACAAGGGGGGAGTTTTTAAAAGTTTAAATCGCTCTCGGTGAAAATGGTCACATGGCCAGTGGCCCCGCCCCGATCTCTAGACAGAGGGGAGTTTAGATTGCCCTAAACTCCCCTCTGTCTGGAGATCAGGGGGAGGGGCCACCAGCCATGTGACCATTTTCAAGAGGTGCCGGAACTCCGTTCCACCACGTTCCAGCTGAAAAAAAGCCCTGCTCCAGACTCTCCCTCTCTTCTTTGCTCCAACATCTGTTTTGCAATGCTAAGAAATGTCACTTTCTTCTGGTGACTGACACCCCCACCAACCATCACTTGAGCTGTGGTGAAGAGCAGTGAGTGGGTGAGTAAGTTGTGTGTCCGTCCGTCCGTCCGTCCCCTGTGGCTGTTGAAGGGGATGGGGGCAGAGAGAGCTCCTACTTTTGGCATAGCATCCCATTCACACCCCTTCCGTTTCCTTTCCAGCTGAAGTCCAGAGTGAGATTGAGAGGATTTTTGAACTGGCCAAGTCACTGCAGTTGGTTGTGTTAGATGCCGACACCATCAACCACCCAGCACAGCTGGCCAAAACCTCACTGGCCCCCATCATTGTCTATGTGAAAGTCTCCTCCCCAAAGGTGAGCTGGGGAAACCTGCCCAGGGGTGGTCTTCCGCTCATGGATGCTTGTCCCCCAGGTGATTTTTGTGCTGCCCCCTAGTGGTGGGCTGGAGTATTAATTCCTGTTGGGTTCTCTGCTCAATGTAGCATCGTGGGCCGTTTCCACGCTGCTTACCAGCCACGGAACATCGCGCCAAACTCCCAGAACGACAGCGACTTCCTGGCCTGATTTCGTGCGCGAATGGTTCGGCGCAATGTTCCATGGCAGGTAAGCAGCGTGGAAACGGCCAAGGTGACATTAGGTGCTTGATCAGAGGAGATGCTCCAACTATAATATGCAGTTTGGGGGCTCTTGCAGCTGCTGTTTGGGGTCAGGGCTTGTCACCTCTACTTAAAAACCGCTACTTGGTTGCATTGTCTTCATATTCCACCATAAGTCTCAAGAAGAAAGGCTAACTATAAATGAAGTAACTAAGTTTGTTTTGCTGTTCAAAACTGGTCTCCCTGCTTTGGTGTTAGCATTTTAGAGAGGGAAAAACCATGGTGTTAACAAGCATGTCTTTTCTCCTTTAAAATGCTAATAGCAGTGCAGGGGAGCCCATTCCTTTCCCTGCACAGCCCACTCTGAGGCAGGTAGAAGCAGCAGGAGCCTGCAGTTTGGATCTTATGGAAGTGTGATCTTTGTTTCTTATGTCCGAGTGCAAAAGCCGGTTTCTACTTAGATTTTCATCTTTTTGCTGAAAGGAGAGGGGAAACAAGTATGCAATACAGGGAAGTACATAATTTTAAAAAACATTTTTTAATTTTTTTAAAAAATCCCCCAAAGCACAAAGTTTGTAAGTTCAAGTTGCCAGGCTGCAAGGACTAAATCTGAACACGGTCTTCCTCCTCCTCTACTTTCTGCTACAATATGCAGAAATACAATGTACAATAGGCAGGTCAGATGAAGCAAGGGGGGTGGGAATTGGAGGAGATGTAAAGGCGGCTGCCATTCCACTGAGAGGTGCCTCTTAAGCTGCCCAGCCTCCTGGTTTTCTAGGCAGGAGTGTGGTATGGCTCTCTCCGAACTCACTCCTCTTCACAGCAGAGGATGAGATGGGCACTTCTGGCTAGGAAGCCATTTCTGAGACCTGGAGCTAAGTGAGACTGTGGCTTCGGAGACTGTAGGAAGTGGGGCAGGTGGCTCTGGGGCTTCCTGGCTCACTGTTGAGTAGAGATGGGCACGATCCGCATTACGATCGAAAAAACCCCACGATAATGGCGATCACACAATCATGACCCGGTGGATCGTGGCCAACGATCCAGCGATCGGGAGAGGCCTGGATCATTGCATTCGGGCTCGGATCAGGGATCCAGACACTCAGGCGCCAGCAATCTATTCCCCCAGCAACGGAGCCAGAGGAAAGCCTGAGCTGTTTGCCCTCCTTCTGTGGCCCGGGAAACCCAAATGGAAGCCCAGCTTTCCTTGATCAGCAGGGCTTCCTTCCAACCACGGAGCAGCAAAGCAGTCACAAGTTGGGAGAAGACACCCAGGGGAGGGAGGGGGAAGGGGGTGTTCTGTAGCCATGGGCACTCCAATCTCATCCCTGCAAACCCTGATAGGCAGCTCTGACGACCAAACACAGACCTCCTGTGTTGCTGAACGGGACCTGAGGGGAGGCGGCTCGTCACCGCCTCGCCATGCCCACCAGGCCCGGTGGCCACTGCCACCACCCACCTTCCCACATAGCTGGGAATAGCAGCGCGGCCCGCTTTGGCCTCCATGATCCATGATCCACGGATCGGGAACGGGAGATGCTTGGTGTGGATCATTAATTCGGGATCGTTGCCGGCGCCGATCTACAATCAGCTGGATCGTTAATTTTTTTGGGATCGTGCCCATCTCTACTGTTGAGTCCCGGCTACTTTAGAATGGCCTGTTCAGTCCCTCCTGACGCCGTGTGTGTGTGTGTGTGTTTCCTTATGGAAGGTGCTGCAGCGCCTGATCAAGTCGAGAGGGAAGTCACAGGTGAAGCACCTCAATGTCCAGATGATGGCTGCTGACAAGCTTGTGCAGTGCCCTCCGGTGAGTTTCGAAAGGGGACTCCGTCCCTCCTGCTCCAACCCTAGACAACTGTACTAGACCGCTGCGGCAGCCTCTTAACTTCGCGGCACCACCAGTGCTTGGCTTCCCTCTCTGTTCAACACCATTCTTCTTCATACCACTCCCAGTGGTTTAAAGAAAAGCGGCCTCTGGCAGGTGCTGCAACCTGCCATCGGTGGTCATGCCTCCCTTCAGTGACACAGATGCGAAGCATTATTCGATAGGGGGTGGGGGTTGACAAACGTGCTTGCAAACTTGCCTCTGGTATATTTTTGGGCTGTCACCGTTCTCCCAGGCCTGGAGAAGAGAGTGTCATTTCTGCACTGAATGTGGAAAAGGTCAGGCTTTGAAGAGCATTGGAACCCAGCTCTCTGAGACTCAGCACGAGTCCCTTCTCTCCTCCTGTTCAGTTTGGAGCAGCCCCCACAGTCATGCTGGGCTTTGGAAGTGCCTGGAGTGGCCTTGACGCTCAGTGGGACTCCACCTCCCAGAGCCTTCTCTTCCCTCTGGGAGAAGATGAGCGCATAGTGGGGCTGGCTGCCAAGGACAGCTGAGAAGCACGGACCCCCTTGGTAATGTTACGTAATACAAGTACCATTTGATCATGCGCAGAGGGCTTTTCTCCTCCCCCCTGAGCAATGGCAGCCCGTCCATAGGCCTTTAGAATGGAGGAGCAAGGCTTCCTTCCAGGACAGATTGGCAAGGTTTGAGCCCCTGCAGGACTGAGCCCCTGTATCTATTTTAAAAATAAGACTTGCCCTTGCCTCCCCCCCACCCACCAAATATGGAGAAATGCAATCTAGAAACATGCTTGGGAACTGTTAAATCTTATAACTTACGATGTCTCTTCTGTAGAGCTGGTAAACATCATGCCAGACCGAGGCCGATTCCAGACGACTAACCTGAAGGCGCTGCATGCCGCCATGTTCCGGATCGCGATGGGGAAAACGCGAAATATCGCGTTTTCCCCGTCGCGATCCGGAACATGGCAGCATGCAGCGCCTTCAGGTTAGTCGTCTGGAATCGGCCCATACCTGCTTCTATCATGGTGACGCCCTCCCCATGCCTCCAGTCCTGTGGTCTCCACTGCTTGACCTCTCTCAGTGATGCTCTTCTTAGACTCCATTTTCTGTTTTCTGCCCTACGGCTTCCTTCTGTTTCCCCAGGAACTGTTTGACGTGATCCTGGATGAAAACCAGTTGGAGGATGCCTGTGAACACTTGGCCGAGTACCTGGAGGTCTACTGGCGAGCAACCCACCACCCCTTGCACAGTCTTGGCAGCCAGAACCTCATAACACCTTCTACTGCCATTCCAGGCCTGCAGGTACCTTGAAGAATATCCCGTTGGGCTATAGCCACACGTCTACCTAATCTATCCGCGTCCTATCAAATGTTTCCGAGACGCTCACAAACAGGGCAGAAAGGCATCAGAGGCCTCCTGGGGGACTTGGGTGTTGCTGCCCGTGAAATCTCACTGATAGATGCAAAGTCCTCTTTGCAAAGATCTGGGTGAACCGTCAGTGGACAGTGGAGAACAGAGTGAATCCAAGAGGGATTCAGTTCTAATCTCACCTCTGCCTTAGGCAAACTGCGCTCTGTCAGCCCCTCCCCGCCCTTCCTACCACTACCAGTTTGTAACATATGGGGGATAATGCTGCCCGGGGCTTTTTTTCTGGAAAAGAGGTGGTGGAACTCAGTGGGTTGCCTCTGGAGAAAATGGTCACATGGCTGGTGGCCCCGCCCCCTGATCTCCAGACAGAAGGGAGTTGAGATTGCCCTCCGCGCTGCTCAGTGGCGCGGAGGGCAATCTCAACTCCCCTCTGTCTGGAGATCAGGGGGCGGGGCCACCAGCCATGTGACCATTTTCAAGAGGTTCCGGAACTCCGTTCCCCCGCGTTCCCTCTGAAAAAAAGCCCTGATGCTGCCCTACCATAAAGGGCAATTATAATGCTGATGTGCTGAAATTCTGAAAGTGGTAAGCACGGTCATTATGGCTTTGCTTCAAGGAACAGCTATGTGGGAACATCAGAGGCTACTTTAACACCTTCATTGAAAGTGCTGCAATATGTGCACTCTTTTTCTTCTTTTTGATTTATCACCTACTTTCACGTTTAAAAAACCCCCCTTCGTAAGAAAAGGTTTTAAGTAGGATATGTGAGGTAATTTAAGAAGAATTTACTTCATTTACACCCCGCCTTTCTCCCCGATAGGGACCTAAAGCAACTTACATCGATCTTCTCCGGTCCTTTTTCGCCTCACAGCAGCCCTGTGAAGTGGGTTAGGTGGAGCAAGTGTGGGTTATCCAGTGAGCTTCCATGGCAGAGTGGGGATTTGAACCAGGGTCTCCCAAATTCTAACCTGATTACTCTCACCACTACTGCACACTGGTTTTCTTTAACGTAAATTATTTGGAAATGTTGAACGGGGCCGCTTAAGTCCCTGGTCCAATTGCTGTTGAAATGAGTGGTGCCCGGGGCTTTTTTTCAGCTGGAACGCAGTGGAACAGAGTTCCGGCACCTCTTGAAAATGGTCACATGGCCGGTGGCCTCGCCCCCTGATCTCCAGACAGAGGGGAGTTGAGATTGCCCTCCACGTGGCGCGGAGGGCAATCTAAACTCCCCTGTCTGGAGATCAGGGGGCGGGGCCACCAGCCATGTGACCATTTTCTCCGAGGGCAACCCACTGAGTTCCACCACCTCTTTCCCCAGATAAAAAGCCCTGGTGGTGCCAGTCGGTCAGCCAACTTGGTGATGTGATTAGAGGGTCAGATTAGGGTCTTGGAAACCCATGTTCAACCCCCACTGTGCTGTGGAGCTCTCTGGGTGACCTTGTGTCAGTCACTGACGGTCAGCCTAATCTACCTCCATGACTAGTTGTTGCGAGGATAAAACGGAGGATGGGAGAATGATGTTGTAAGCCATTTTGGGTCCCCAGTTGGGAGAAAAGCGGCATTGTCATGCATTTGATGAAGTGGACTTCACCTCATGAACACTTCTACTTGAATACATTTTTAAAAGTTTTATAAGGTGCCACAAAACTCCAGATTATTTTAATTGGATTGGAACCCCCCCCCCCCCGTTTGTATTTGTATAACTCCACTGCTGAACAAAAGCTGATTACTACCTGGATATGGTCTCCCCTATGGCAACACTAGAGCGTGTGATGTCGCTTGGAGGTTTTTGTGACCAGTTCGGTGTTTTGTGTGTCTCCCCTCCCTGGGCAGAGTCAGGCCTTGCAGGGCGAGCGAGGCAATGAACACTCCCCAGTGGAGCGTGACAGTTTGATGCAGTCCGACGAAGCGAGCGATGCCTCCCGCAAGACTTGGACAGCATCGTCGCAGCGTAGCTCTCGGCATTTGGAAGAGGAGTATTCGGATGCTTACACCGACCTGTACCAGCCGCACCGCAATCACAACAGCGGCCTGCACAGCACCAATGGCCACGACTCACAAGACCGCCTTCTGGAGCGCGACTCTGAGCACAATCACAACGAGAGGAACTGGCAGCGCAACCGCCCCTGGGCCAAGGACAGCTACTGAAACCAACCAGGCTGGCCACCTCCCCACGCCTGGGCCAGGCAGCCACGGACGTGGGGCAAAGCTGCCTCCTCTTGGACTGAGCTGATTGGTCCACCTTGCCTAGTATCAAGCCTTCTCTTTCCCCTCCTAGCTGAGCCCCCTCCCCTAGTATACAGGTCCTGCCCCAGTATACAGGTGCTATGTATGGGAACCCCAGACACAACCACAGCTGCCTGATTCCCAAACACAGGCTGGGTGGATTTGCTTACCCACCTCTGCTTTGGGTTACGAGGGCCATGATAAAGTCCTTGCAGGGTAAATTCCATCGGCAGCATTGCACCCCAATTCCATTTACTGGGAGGCGGAGGAGGAGTTGTGTACAACTCTAGGAGAGAGGCTGTGTGTGTGAGAGAGGAAGAGAGAGTGAGTGAGTCCAGGAGTTGTGGTTCCCTTATCTAACTCTAGGAGAGCAGGTGTGTGTATTAGGTGTACTGGCAGCCAGGATCAAGCTGTTTTTCCTAGTGAGTTAAATATAATTTTACAAGAGGAACCACCAGAACTGCTGGGTCTGCTTGCTCGAGGACTGGGCACCAGTCTGAACTTTGCTCCAGGCTGGTTTGATGCTGTTTTTTGAATGCCCCAGGATTGTCCCCAGGTCTGCATTCCGGGGTCCAGCACAGCATGGTGCAGGGAAGGCTCAAGAGTGTCAATCCTGCTCTCTGGTGCAGACTTTTAGGTACATTCAGAGGAAAAGCTGAGGCTGGTGGAGTCATTGCATGGAAGCTTTATGATGAGGGGGAATATTTCCACAAGTGTGTTAGAGAAACAAAGGGTGAAATTGTGGCTTATCGCTTCCACAATGCCTATAGTTAACACAAACAGCAGATGAGGTGGTAAAATTATTCCTGTGCCGTACCACTACAGGTAGGAGCAAGCACATCCCCAATGCAGGGGAGGGGGAATTCTTGCACTCAGAAAACGAGCACATCAGGGCGAAGACTAGGCTGCACTTAAAATCATCTCTCTGATGTCTGGTTTAGCGTCTGCAGAAAACAAAGGATTTTTTAAGAAATTGGAAGAATATTCTACCATAACATCACGTCACATACAACCTAAAAATATTATTTCAACAATTTCTATCCTGTATTTTGCAAAACCTGTCTGAAGAGGCTGGAACACTCCAGGAACATTCTGCAGCCCCCACTGCAGATTTTTGTGTGCCCCTGAAGAATGATCAAAGTGGTGACCACTGTGTCCCTTAGCTGGGGCATGTCACAGGATCTGCCAGACGGCCACTATTGCCTCCACGGTAAAAGAGCTTACCCCACAGGGACTCTCCCCACTTCAAGTGAGCCTTCTGCTGGGAAAGTGTGCTTGTAGAACACCTTAATGCTGCTGTGCCCACTGTCTTAACATCGTCCTTGTGAATGCAGACACAGAGATGTGCCCATGTGCAAAGGCCTGCTCCGAAAGTCTCTCCCCCTCCTGTCCCCAATTTGGCTTCCATGAAGAAGTATCTTACTGCTTCTAAGGAAGCAGTGGCGCAAACCACACATGACATATGAGAAAACATTCCCCTGCTAATGCCTCCAACTGAAAAGCAGACTTGAGAAGAGTAGCCATCCAGGACATACTTCCACACTCAAAAAATCCCACCAGCTGCTTTTCCCCAGGGGATTTCCAGACAAAGAGAAGGATGGGGGCATAAAAAGGCCCACTGGTGTTCCCTTTGCTCCTCTACCAAGCAAAACCAGAACCTGTTGTTTTTTTCTAAATAATAAGTTAGAGAGGTCAAGTGTCCTTTGCTCTGAGGAGGAGGAAATGCCCTTAATGGCTAGAGAAGCTGTCAAGCCCCCCCGAGCTGGTGTCGCAGCTCTCAGCGATGGATCCTGGTCTTGCTTCTCTCTCTGCTCAGAGAGACGCTCTCTCTGCCTGGTGCACAGCCACTTCTCCCTCTACTAGTGAGGCAAAACAACCAAGCTTGTAAAGCCACAATATGAGAAGTTTTATTTTTTATTCTTGCACACACCTGTTCCCACAAACTTCTCTGCTAATTGCATGAGGCCTTGATCTTCCATTTCCAGCCCACTTGAGAGAGGGAAGCGCTGTCTACAACAGCCTGGCTGTGAGATGTCACCCCCCACTCCTTCCACTGTGTTTAGCCTGTCTTGAGGAGAAAGGTGCACAATTAGAGCCAAGCCCCCCTCCCCACCATTTCCTGCTTTCTATCTCATGCACAAATCCTAAATGCCCAGTTGCTCTACTTTGGCTCCCCCCAAGCACCGTGAACACTTCACTGGGCAACGGATGGCAACCCCCGTTGCCCTAAACGCACGTGCACCTATCAGAAATCAGCCTGTAAATACTGCACACCACCACCACCACCACCCGGGAGTTGTTCAACGTTGTCTGTCGTATGCTCTGGGCTGCCCAGAGGGTAGGGAAAGGGCTCTTCCCCTTCCTGGCTTAGGCAGTTTCAGGGGCAAGGGAGCTCTGGGTTCTGTCCCTGCTGTTGCTGGTAAGTTGGCAGCGGCAATGGCTTTGTTACTATTCTTTTGTAGAGAGCACTTATTTCCCTGACGAATTGTAAGCGGTTTGAAAACAACAAGTGTTTGCTGTTTATAGAATGTGGCTTATGTCTGCCTTTCTTTGGGACACCGGATGCCGGAGCATTCACGTTTGGGAGGGAACTGGGACTCAGCAGGTCAGAGGGTGGGAATTCGGACAGGCTCTCCCCCCCTGGTTCATACACTGTGACACTCTAAGGAAGACAGACAAGGCCAGCAGCTTATTGGGAGGAGTGCGGTGAACAAGGATGGAGGTGGCCGGGCAAACACACTGCAGCCTTAATCTGGTCTCGGTAATTTCCTCCACCGTGGGAATTTCGGCTTCCTAAGGCAAGAGCTGGCCCGAGGTGCTGAAAGTGCACCATTTATCTCTGAAGATGTTGCTGGGCTGGTGAAGAAAGTGGGTGGGGTGGAAATGAGGGTTTTATTTGGCCAGATGCACTGGGAGCAAGCCAAGCCCCGGTGGTGCTGTCAGCTGGGCAATTCTGGGCATGTGACGGTGGGCATACGCCGGGCCTATTGCTTTCTCCTGCACCGCTGATCCCAGCAGTGCCTTACTCAAATACCTGATCTTGAGTGCCGTTGTGGCCAGTGCATGCCCAGGGTTACCTACCCCTGACCTAGGGTGTCTCTTCACCACCTCCCTAAAGTACAACTCCTATTGGTCTTTCAAGGAAGCCATGACTGTTACAGGGGGCATAAAACCAACCAATGGTGGAGGAGGGCCAGAGTTTAGCTACAGCAATTCTCTGAAACAGAAATGCTCAAAAATGCTATCTATCAAAGCACAGGAAGTACTGCAGGACTTGCGTGAACAAGACTACCACTCTAACTCTAGGTTGGGGAAGAAAGAGGAGGTGCGATAATGGAGGAGATGCACATCCGACTCTGGGTTTCCCGGCTGGTAAGATATTCCTGCTGTACCCTGAGGAAGCAGGGCAGGAAGCCCACTGCAGCTACCCACCACCAATGGCACGGGAAACTTAGGAGCCTCCCCAGCAACTAATTCCCAGTATGGGTGTGCCGCTGAACAAGTCATCTCATGAAGCTTTCCAAAAAGTGAATTTTATACACTTCTCCTTAATGCCCATAAGCAGGAAAGAGTTACGTGTCAGTGCTCGTCCCTCCTCGTCACTGGACTTCAGGCACTGGAAAAGAGATTCTTCACTTTCCTCCTGTAATACCTTGGTTTTTGGAAACTTGTGTTAAGGAATCTGGCTTGCAGCCACAGAAGATGGGGGAAGCTGTGAGTTGCTTAGCCAGGGCCAGGGCCCACAGCACAAAACCAACCCATGGTTACTGCAAAGTAGGTCCCACGGAGTTTAATGAGACATTGAGATTGAGATGGCGTCTTACTGTCCTCAGGGATGGCCTTACTGACTCAGGGACTTTGGTTAAAACTCAGGGATGGGACCCAAAATCACTGGGGAACTACTACTACTACTACTACTACTACTACTACGATTTATAAACCGCCCATCCTCAGGGGCTCTGGGCGGTGAACAACAGTTAAAATCAATAAAGACAAGAAAACAATAATTCTAAAATCAACATACAATAAGCAATAATAAAATAAATTAACCAAGTACATTGAAGTGCAATGGTGGGGAGAACCCCCACCCCCCACCCCAAAGGTGGGAGGCTGACATGGCACCGCCCCCTTCAACCACCGAACACCTGGTGGAACAGTTCTGTCTTACAGGCCTGGGGAACAATAATATGTCCCGCTGGGCCCGGGTCTCCATTGACAGAGTGTTCCACTAGGCTGGGGCCAGGACTGAAAAGGCCCTTGCCCTGGTTGAAGCGAGGCGGGCTTCCTTAGGGCCGGGGACCACCAGTAAACATTTATCCACTGATCAAAGTGGTATCTGGGGAACATACAGGGAGAGGCGGTCCCGAAGATATGCCGGTCCCAACCTCCTCAGGGCTTTAAAGGTAAGAACCAACATCTTGACCCTGGTTCGGAATTCAACCGGAAGCCAGTGTAGCTGGCGCAGGACAGGTGTGATATGTGACTGGTAGGATATACCAGTCAGGACCTGCGCTGCCATATTCTTCACCAGTTGTAGTTTCCAGATCAGGCCCAGGGGTAGCCCAGCGTAGATTGAGTTACAGTAATCTAGCCTGGAGGCGACCGTTGCATGGGTCACTGTAGCCAGGTCCTGGGGCGTCAGGTAAGGAGCAAGTTGCCTGATCTGACGGAGATGGAAAAATGCAGACTTGGCAACCGCCGTGACCAGGGCCTCCATCGATAGGGAGGCATTCTGGAGCACGCCCAGACTCTTCGGGGCAGGGAACTGGATCCCAACACCTGGCAGCCCCCGTCCCAGCTGCAGGACCTCCATCTTCACTGGGTTGTTTCAGCCTGCTCTGTGTCAACAATGCCTCACAGCCTCCAGAGCTCTGGCCAGATTGTCCAGGGTTGTGTCTGGCCGTCCGTCCATCAACAGAAAAAGCTGGGTGT
The DNA here is from genome assembly GCF_028583425.1 of Eublepharis macularius. Classification (NCBI taxonomy): domain Eukaryota; kingdom Metazoa; phylum Chordata; class Lepidosauria; order Squamata; family Eublepharidae; genus Eublepharis; species Eublepharis macularius. The sequence continues at coordinate 11,982,655 of NC_072793.1, read as the reverse complement.
CATCCACATATTGATGACAACCCAGCCCAAACCTCCGCACCAACTGGGTGAGGGGGCACATGTAGATGTTAAATAACATCAGGGAGAGTATCACCCCTTGGGGAACTCTGCACACCAAAGGGTGACGGGGCGATAGATCTCCCCCGAGCGCCATCCTCTGTCCCCCACCCTGGAGAAAGGAGACCAGCCACTGTAAGGCTGTCCCCCTCATCCCCACGTCGGCGAGGCAGCTGGCCAACAAGTCATAGTCCACAGTGTAACACAAGCAGCGCCGACCCGTCTCGATCCAGCTGCCTGTGAAGGTCATCTGTGAGGGCAACCAAGGCTGTCTCCGTCCCATAGTCAGGACGGAAGCCGGACTGGAATGGGTCCAGGACTACAGCATCATTCAGGAATTCCTGCAGTTGTACCGCCACCAGATGTACCCTACCACTAGGCTGCCAGAGAGCCAAGCAGTGGAGACGGGCTGTCAACCTCCAAATGGAGCTGGAGTTCTCCCAGAATTAAAACTGATCTTCAGGTTGTAGAGACCTGCCCTCCTGGGAAAAAAATGACATCTTCAGAGGGTGGACTCTGTATCATATCCCTGCTGAACGCCCTCCCCAAACTCCACCTTCCCCAGTTTCTACACCATGAATACCCTGGAGTTGGCAACGCTGGGCAGGCTGTTGGTGGGTGGATACTGGCCATTACTGCTGCCTGCACTGCCTGATAGGCAGTGAACAACCAAGACTGGTGGTACAGTAAGCCCCTCGCCATGCTCACCTGCAGTGGGAGGCCAGCAGCAGGGCAAGGCCTGGGCAGTTCATTGGGCAGTGCAGGGGCTGGCACAGCTGCCCCCGTTTTCCTGTGGCTAAGACCACCCATGACTGTCCTATTCTCTATTTTCTGAGAGAAATGTGTGTTTATTCATTTATACCCTGCCTTTCTCCCCAGTGGGAACTCTAAGCTACTACATCATCCTTCTTTCCTCTATTTTATCAGCACAACACAACAACCCTGTAAGGTAGGTCAGGCTGAGAGTGTGTGACTGGCCCAAGGTCACCCAGTGCGTTTCCATGGCAGAGTGAGGATTTGAATCTGGGTCTCGAAGATCACGTTCTGGCATGATAACCACTATACCACACTGAAGGAAAGCTCTCACACAAGTGATATTTTAATGTTACATTGGGGTTTTTCTGATTCTTGACCTACCCTGGCCAAATCAGGTTACAATGTGGGTGGCCAGGCAGCAGATTTGAGGGTGGGTCTAGTGAGCCTGGACCAGGGAAAGCAAAACTAGTGGCACGGCTCTACCATCTTCAGACCAGATCACCAGCACCTGTTGCTGCCGCCTGCTCACCAACTCGGCAGACGACAAGCCAAAGCTCACCAAGACAGAGGGCTACAAAACGTGTTCTGGAGTGACAGTAATACATTCTGCAGCATGACAGTCAGAAACACTGGCCACCAACAAAATGACAGCAAGACCTGATGGTTGCTTCTTATTCAACAGCTTATACCACAGTATGACTACCAACATACAATGTACAGGTGTGCTTGTGCTGGCTGTAAACGAAGTTGGTGCGTTTCAGCTGCCACTTTTCTGGTAGAACACCCAGAAGTGAAGTCCTGATCCCAGCTGGGGTGTAGTTTTGCTGAGAAAAGTATCAGTTAAAACCCTAATCTATCAGAACTGATATGAGAAGTGTGCACATTTTGTACCTCGGTCTTCGTAGGACAGTCAAATTCTGCCATGTTCTGGGTTTGACTTTTGAAAGATGGCAAAGCATGAAAGAGGATCTGGACACTGAGATTTTTTAAAAACATAAATTGCTCTTTTATTCTCCCTGCACCTTGTCATGCTTCCGAGACTTACTGCTGCTGCCGTCTCAATCACACACTAAGGTTAGGAAGTATCAATAACCTAAGTTTTCCTGTTTCTTTTGGGTATTTTTGAAAGGTGTTTTTAAACATTCAAAAGACACAGCCGTGACACACATCATTCCAGAAGACAACCAGTTCCTCACTGCCTGAACTCGAGTCCCTACTCTTGTTTGTGACAAAAGAAAAAAAGCCGGAGTGACATTTCACATGGTCTCATAGAAGCAAAAAGCGTCATTAAAAAATATCAGACACACATTCTGTGTGTTAACCCCACCCCACCCCCCTTTCTACTGGATAAACAGGATTTCTGCAGACCCCACGCCCTACATAAAATTACCAGCTGAAACTCAACGGTCTGGAATTAGGAGAGGTTCAAGTCTTCTCTGGGACAAAATAAACAGCGCGTGCAGCAATCTGTCTACAATTCCCAGGACCTGCAGCAGTTTTTCCCAGGCAGGGCCAAACCTTACCTGATCTTATAGTATGGAGGAAAGGATAGAGAACATGTACCAGCCTAGATGACAATCAGAGGAGGCTGAAGTCAGAGAGTCAACAAAGCAAGATAAGAATGCTGGCCACAACCTGAGTCCAGTTTCTTAACTGAGGATTTAAAAAGTTTGCCTGGAGGAAAATACAAACATTGGATCCAAAAAGGACAATGAAGAGATGAGGATTTATGAGACAATATATCCTCTCCCGCCCCACCAGCTGGAGTCTCCCGTTTGGTCCCAGATTCTGTGCTGGGTGTTTTATCACAGCACACGGGAAAGAGTGCACCTCTTTGGGGAGGGGGAATAAAAGCCACTGCTTTTGGAAAGATACGGAACCTGGGACTGAAGGACCTCTTCGCATCTGGAGGGAGGCAACCTATCAAGTCAGTTTTACTCAAGCTCCAGGGCATGAAAGAGGGTGTCCCCCAGCCACAATCAGAGGAGAACCTCTTGTGGTATCTCTACGGAACTCAGGCAAAGATAGTCTCCTCTCGCCGCTTCTTAGTGAGGATGGTTCCTGGCTTGTGCTGGGCATCTGGGTGGTTGGCCAGCTCTGGTGGGCAGGAGGATACCGGGCTCTCGAGGATGGCTTGCTTGAGGTCATAGAAGACAGCCGAGTCCTCCTTGGTAACGAACGAGATAGCCACGCCACTTTTTCCAGCTCTTCCTGTTCGACCAATGCGATGGATATAATCTGCAAGGAAGGGAGGAGAGGCCGCACAATGAATAAAGAGGCAAGGCACAGCAACTTCTGGTATAGGATACAGCAGCTGGCTAAGAGCCATACAGTGATGGACTGACTTGTCTCAGGTACACACCTGTCTCAGGGACAGAATCTAGTCACTATTTAACAGTTGCATAGAACAGGTTACTGCAGAAGTCTTCATTAGATAGGATTTGAGAGTGTTCAAACCATTTCACATTCACTGTAAGTAAATGTTACTACAGTTCAATAAGGTAGGCCAATATTATTATTCCCATTTGACAAGTGGGACTGATGGAGTGGATTGTCCAAGGCCATCGAAAGAGTACTTGGCTGAGGTTCACTGCCAGTATTCTACACCAGTGCTGGGGAGCGACGTGAAGAACAGATCTCTCTGTTCCTTGGGAACCCAAATCACTCTAGGATATAACAGTGGCAACCGTTCTAGTAGAGTGGCTAGCAGCACACGTATGCTGCTAGCCGCTCTACCAGAATGGTCCCATCTCACTTACAAACATCAATTCAGCAGTAAGAACTACCAAAGTTACAGCTCACAGAAGGGAAGGCTCACTTATGAGAAGGGGGGGATGCCTAAAGGATCTCCAAAGCAACAGAGGTGAATAGGATAATATCTCACCTTCTATATTCTTAGCCATGTCATAGTTCACCACCATGGACACATCATGGATGTCAATACCACGTCCAGCCACATCGGTGGCGACCAGAATGTCCTTGGCTCCAGCCTTCAAGTTGGAGAGGGCAAACTCTCGCTGCTCCTGACCTTTGCCACCATGAAGTGTGCAGGCATTATACTGTAGAAACGGGGAGGGTAACAGGTTAAAATGGGGCACAGCTGGCAGGGACGGCGTTCGGGAGGCACTCCTGCTGGTCTGCCTGCCTGAAGCAAAGCCAGTCAGGAGTTGGAACCAGGCAGGGCAGAGCAGGGCAGAGCAGAGCAGAGCGGTCTACCACTCTCAGGTACCCTAGTGGTACTCAAAGGATGAACAGTGTTGACTGCCTTGCAGGCTACCCGAAGGGAGAACTGCCAAACCAGGCAAGTAAACTAGAGCGCTTCAGCAGTATGGTTTCCAAATGCAAGCTTCTGTAGACAAGGTTGTATGCAGCCATCAGCAAACTGTTTTGCAAGCTGCTACAGAGCTCAACAACTGTACTTGTTATTCTGGCTGTTTACTGTGAGAGGGGATCAGAGACAGTTCCTTCCCACCACACGAAACAGGGACCCTATCCCAGGAATTCAGATGCTTCGAAAGACGGGGAGGTAACCCCTGCACAACTCTTCTTACCTCCATACAGGAATTTACATTTCACCAGACTAAGGGAGGCCACCACTTACCCCCATCTTCTCCAGAGATTTGGCCAGTACATCGCACCCCTTCTTCTGGTTAACAAAGATGATGATGGGTGGATCGAAGCCCTGCTCCAAAATAGCCAATAGTTTCTTCCTGTGCAGGGAAAGGAGGGAGGCAAAGAAAAAGCAAGGAAGTGAGGAGTAGGGTCAGTGAGGCCCCAAGATGTCGTTTATTAAGTAGAGATATTCCCCCGTTGATCCTAGAATGAATCTTTACAATTCCCTGTGAGATAATTTAATGCGCTACCATTTTTTTAAAAAAAACACAGAGACAACATCCACCACCCAAAGCCACAACCCACCTACCAATGGCACATCTTTAAAGGATTTGGAGAGGGGAAGGCCTATGCTGAACTGTATCCTGCGGCTGTCTGTATCACTGACCCAGGGGCTATGGCGTGCATCCGCACGAAGCTTGTATGTTCTTCTGACCCCCCTAGCCCTTCACACGGTAGTAGTACATGCACAACCCTATCTTCATGCACCCAAGCCACCCGTATTTTCGTTTTCCTGACTACATGGCTCCTCTTAGCATGACTGAAGAAGAATTTCATATTCTGTTCCATGAGGAATTTGAAAGGGAAGCATAAGAGGCCCATTCCACGGATCCTATTCAGGTTATCACATAAAAGTCCAATACTATTTTATAACTGGGGACGTGCATATGCTACAAATGCCGAGAGAACACAGAAAAAGCTTATAATGTGATATTGGATTTTAAATTGCCTGAGCACAAAACAATTTTTTTTAGTGGAGCCCTGTTAATAAAACAGCTCAGCTAATCCAAGTGGTAATGCTGCCACCCAGATGACATCTCCAAAGCACTCCCCCACTGCCTGTGCCTGAACAAGGCAAACCAAGCTCCCGCTGTCCCTCCCCACAAGAAGCCGACAGACCGATCAATACCTCTTCTCTGATTCTGACATGAGGAAGACCTTCTGCTCCACACGCTCGTGTGGTTTGCCAGCTGAGCCAATGTAGACCACAGCTGGGCGGCGCAGGTAACTGCGGGCCAGGCGCTCCACAGCGGGTGGCATGGTGGCCGTGAACATCACCGTCTGCCGGGGAGGCAAAAAGAAAATGAATGAGACGGATCCCTGCCTCTCCCCCTACTGGAGAGCTCCGTCAGTACCTCTTGAACACAGAGAGGTGGCAAGCACAGCGACAGATAACCATCTTGTGGGGAATGCAGAGATTTTAAAAAGGCGTACTTAGGTCCTCTATCACTAGACACAGTCTCCACACTTATATGGTTAAAATGTATTCATGTCAAACGGGAATCCAGTTTTCCTATCTTGAACTTTTGTGATCCCACCATTTAATCTCTTCCAAAGTTCTCTTTTCTGCCTCAAATGCGACCAGCTTTACTTCGATCTTTATTCTACTTTCCTCTTTCTCAATTAAATTATGATCTGAAGAACTCATTATTTTCTCTCTCTGCAAAGGACAAAGTACTTTGCATTGAACTTCCTCTTCTTTAGTGAACATGATTCTGAACTCTGGAATGGAATCTGGCTTCCTGAAAATCAAGAGTCTGGTTATAAAAGCATCCTCTTTCGAAGCCACCCAGCAAGTGTCTAGTTCGGATACGGATAACAGGATGGTCTGAACAACTTGGATTAAGCGGCTAATTTCTGTGCCAGACACCGAAAAATTCTTGTCACCTTGAACCAACTAAAGCACCAGACAGCACGGGCTCTGAGCCCCACTGACCTGTCGGTATTTGTGCTTGCCGGACTCAAAATTGGCCAGCATCTTCTCAGGGTCCTCAGCCTCATCAGTGTCAGGTTTCTGGTTGGTGACAGGCATGTGTTCCAAAATCTTCTGCACATCAGGCTCGAAGCCCATGTCAATCATGCGGTCGGCCTCATCCAATACCACGTAGGTGCAGCGGCTCAGCACCAAGTAACGATTCTCCAGCACGTCAATGAGACGGCCAGGAGTGGCAATAACAATCTGCAGCGTTGGGAGAGAACAGGTTTAAGGAGATGGAAATGAACTTATGTTTGCTCTTGTAACACACAGTCTATTATTCTTCCCATTTCTCACCCATAAAACAAATAAATTTGCTAGAGGCCTACCCAGGCAAAAAACTGAACCTCGTTACGCAACTGAAAGACGAGATATCCAATCCTACAGTGCACTGTCAATGTACAAGATCAGGCTTTATGCTTGGAAAGGGAGCAATCCATCTTAATGTTTGTGGTTAGTGTCTCCCCACCCCTTACCTCACAACCCATGCGCAGCCGGAAGCCTTGGTCCTCACGAGAGATGCCACCAATAACAGCCACCGTACGGATGCCCAGAGGCTTTCCAAATTTGATCGTCTCTTCCTCGATCTGCTGAGCCAGTTCACGGGTGGGGGCCAAGATGATGGCATAGGGGCCCTGATCGGACTCCTCAATCCTGTAACGGTGAAAACCCACATGTTGACTCTCAGAGAAACAACGTGGAATTGCTCTCTCTTTCCTCTAAGAGACTCCACAGGTTCCCATCGAAAGAGGCCCTGGTCCTTACGAAATTAAGGGGCGAGTTCAGATGCCCAGGGACGTGTGTGCCTCTCTGACCTGGATCTAACCAACCAGCGCAGCTGTGACACGAAGTCAGAGTATATGTAAGAGGATGCTTTTGCCCAGGGCATCACCTGGTATGTAAGCCAAATGAAATCAACAGGGTCCAACTGAACCAGGTTCTTTACGAGGCAACGGCTGACTTAGGTCAATATAAAGCAAAACACTCCCCATGTGGTCACTGCAGGGTGTAAAAGAGAAAGAAAAATCACAGCACAGTGCATGGCTCTCTCCACCATGCTCTGCTTGTGAGCTTCCAAGTAATACCTGGCTGGACAGAGTGGGAGACGGGACTACTAGACCAGACTAAACCCGGTCTGATCCAGAACGCTTATTCTCATGCTCATACCATACCCTGGCTGTGGGCCCTCCTCACTCACTCAATGCTCTCATATAAAACCTTGTGTGTGCACTGTGTGTATAAGTGTAACTTGCTTACCTGCAAGACACACCTTGGGATAACTAAATACCCTCCCAACATTAGAAGCGTCTTCGCTCCTCTCTTACCGGTCAATCTTGGGCAGGGTGGTGATCCATACCAGCAGTGGGATAAGGAAGGCAGCAGTTTTACCACTGCCAGTCTCAGCCACACCGATGATATCACGGTTCTGCAGGCCAATAGGGATGGCTTGACGCTGGATAGGAGTAGGTTCCTACGCAGAACAAGGGACAAAACCTGTGCGGTCAAGATGGAATCATCCAAGGGAGCTCAAAGGGACAGTAACGGACCGTAGGAACCTCTAGGTCTGAGCCCTGCCCCACACCTGCTAAACAACAGGTCCTTGCAAGAACATCTTTGATCGCATTAATTCTCAATCTTCCCTAAGACACTTTAAAAACTCTGGCAATAAGTCAGACAGGATGACCGAGGAGTAATGGTTTAGGCCTCACCTTGTAGCCACATTTGTCGATAACCTCCAAGATGTGAGGGGGCAGTGAAGAATCCTTCCAGGAACGGATGGGGTTGGGGATTTTGCCTCCCTTTGTCGTAATGCTGTAATCCTCGCGGAAAATTCGCCAGTCCCTGTCCGTCATCTCGTCCAGTTTCTTTTGAGACCAATGCCGGTCATCCCAGCGCTGCTTGGCCTCCTTTTTACGCAGCTTGCGCAGACGTGCCCTATGAAGCAGGAAGGAAAACCTCATTAGGGGGTCAGAAGGGCCGTGGTTAACAGCAAGACTTGACTGCTGTAATGCACTCTACATAGGTCTCCCTTCAAAGTCCATCTGAAGACTTCAGCTGCTGCAGAATGCCACAGTTTGATTATTATCAGGAGCGAGGCACAGCATGCATATTGCTCCCATTCTGCAGTCGCACCATTGGCAACCCATCAGTTACCAGGCTTAATTCAAGGATTTGGCTATCGCATACAAAGCTCTCCCCAGGGGCTCGGTCTCTCATGTTTGTAAGACCACCTCTCCCCCTAGGTTCTGTCATGGGAGTTGCGCTCATCTGAACAGGGCCTTCTGCAGGTGCCACCTTGCAAACGGGCAAAACCAACAGCTACCCAGAAATGTGCATTCTCTGTGGTGGCCCCACCTTATGGAGTAGCATACTCAGAGTGTCATGAAACCTCCCATTCTCCTGGCTTTCCACAAATCATGCAAAACCAAATCATTCAAGAGGGCTTTTTTACTCAGATAGGAGGGCCGTAATGTACGGAAGTGATTCAAAGAGATGAATGGCTAAAGGGGCAGGGACTATATATATTACTAGGTTGCTGTAAGTATGATCCTACAGAGTAGTTCCTGCCCTGTTTAAGAGATTTAGAATGGCTTATGTTCTGCTTCCGTATCGTTTCAGCTTCGTATCAAATTTCTGCTTGTTTTTCCAGTCTCTGCACATTTTCACTTGTATACCCTCTTGCATTGTTTACTGAACATCCCTGCTGTTGACTGTATTGATTTAAACTATGTAATTACCTTGAGTCTCAGTGAGAAAGGCAGATTGTAAGTAATATACATTTTAAAAAGGGAGGGGGTGTCCAGTGGTGATCAAAACCACTGGATGAACAACAGAGGGTGTTTTCTATTTACCCACAGAAAGCCATATGCAGGAAATTTGGTTTACTGCCAAAGTATAATCAGATCAAGAACCTGAAAGTTGACTTTCAAGGTATTTAGTACATCCACATTTTATTTTTTAAAGCTCCAAGCTTCCAGCCCTTATCATTGTGAAGATATGCCCGGTATGAACAGCACCACAACAGAAGAGTGGCTTGGGTTTTCCATAAGCAGAGAAAGGACGCTTGACTGTCGCAACCTGCTGTCCACCCGAGTTAAGTTTTATTGTTCTCCAGTTCCACCTTCTCTTCTATAACTGCAATATTTTGCAACGCTTCATGCTAGCATAAGGCTAACAGCTTCAGCCTGGCAGGCAATCTGTGGCTACCTCCTTGCACGAAACTTCCTACAATTCATACCAAGCCTGGGCACGAATGAGTAATTTGCATAACTTATTTTTCTCATAATGAGCATTCAGGATGTTGGTTGCTGGACTGCAGTAAACGAAGATACGTATGACATCAAGGAACAGCTCCACAGAACAGCAAATCCAGAAAAGGCACACCGATGTCAAGTGGACCTGCCGCTCCTCGCAAGCTTCAGACCCCATCAAAACCTCACTTTCTTTCCCACCCGGTTTATAACTTACTCCTCTTGCTCCTTCTCCTCCAGCGTGCGCCGCTTCTCCATCAGGTCTCCATAGAAGCGTGACTGTTCCCGTTTCTGCTGCTTTAAATCAATGCCAGCAATAAAGCCGCGCCCCAGCAGCTGAACCTGGTGTCGCTCCTTGTACCTGTGGAACAGAGAATCCAACGACATGACGCAGCTTGGGGTGTAACGTGGCCTCTTCTCAAAAAGAATCTGGTACTTTCTGAGACTCTCGAGTACCTTTTTTTAAAAAAATTTTTTAAAAAAGAAACAAGTTCCAGTCCTCATGCTGCAGATTTAAAAAAAAAAGAAATTCTCAAAGAGTATATAGAGAGTCTGAAATGAAACAGACTAAGTAAAATGGGCAGAAGGACTCTGTCTTAGTTGACACTGCCTACTATGCTAATATTCTCTGAGTGCCAATTCTCTTTTTGCACCTCCCAATCAATTAGAACAAAACAAGTCAATAGCTAAAAACAAATTGTCCAACCCAAATAAAGCATTCATAGAAATTGATTTTTGTAAATCTGCACATCTTTTCTTAAAAGTGCCAAATCCTGGACTCTGAGACGCCCTTTCCTCGGGGAGCTTGGCATACCTCGTTCTTTTGCATCGCACTGGAACACTGGTAAGGAAATGGGTCCTGTACACTTTCCTTGGAGAAATGATGTCAACATGAACATATTCCTTCCTTGCAATGGAGCAGAGGATGTGAAACAAGAGGACCTTCACAATAAGGAGGGATCTCCTTCCCAAAAAGATACTCACAAGGGATTGTAGTCAATAGAAGTGTCCTCTGAAGCATCCCACTCAAACACAAACTTGCGGTCATTCAGGTGCCGTGTGCGCCTCCGTTTTTTGACCCCACCCAAATACCGCTCCTGGCAAGGGAAGAAGGGTACAACAATGGAACAATGCTTATTCCTTATTCAATCCATCTATATCCTGGCATTCTCTGTCAAGCTGAAACTCAAGGTGGCTAACACCATCAAGAACCTCAGACTCAACAGCCAGTACACTGCTCTCAATCTGCTTTGGTTCTCTTGGGTTCACTTCCAAGCCAACATTTGTCCCTACTCTCATTTGTTACACAAAAGCATACTCTAAAAAAGCCTACCAACACTGGATTTTGGAAACTGAGGACCCTCCCCCTCAAAAAAAGCAGGTTATTACTTTCTTCCAAAAATATTCAGGGACTCCACAGAAAGCTCATTCTAACAAACTAGTCTTAAGATAGCAAATTATGAACGGGGGGCGGGGGGGCAACAGCAGTGTTAGTAAGACAGCATAGATGATCAGATTCCCAGAGCTCTTTTCCCTTGGGCTGAAACCAATGGGTCAGAACATGTCAGATGGATTTTGTTAATTGTCCAGTAAGGAGCTCTATTATGATGTACAATCATAAACCAGTTTCAGATGGGCAACCATGCTGGTCTACAGTAGATGAGCAAGATTCAAGACCAGTAGCACCTCTAAAGATCAACAAGATTTCCAGAGTATAAAGTTTCAAGACTCTCAAAAACATACACCCTGAAAATCTTGTGGGCCTTTAAGGTGCTGCTCTTCTAACTGTAAACCAATAATTTTTTCATGACATGTTGAATTACAATATGGATAGTTGATGGACCATTTAAAAACTGGTCCAAACATATAAAAGTAGAGATGGTCAAGTTGTGCTGACTTCAACCTGCAAGATTCTGGGGCATCTAGGCCTAGATTTTAAGTGGAGACCCATCCAATCAGATGCATATCCAAGGTGCCTGCCAATCCCAATCTTCCCATTTTAACCCATGGATCCCCATTCACCTTTATGAGACAGAGATAAAACGGAGGCCTGGGTCTTTGCTCAGCCCAGCAAGTGTTACCTTGATGGCATGCAGTTCTTTGCTCTTGTCTTTTTCCTCACGGATCTTCTGCCGCCCCTCCTCGTCTTCATTGCCATTGGTTTCCCGTTCCATGCGTTCCCTCCGCTCACGCCGCTCCCTCTCCTGGGGGTCCTCTGTGCATAAAACAGCCTATCATCAGGGAAGTGGGGCACCCAACAGGGAATTCCTTCAGTATAATCACTCCAGCTTGGGTATCTAGTCGCCCAACAGGAACGAAGCCTTACCCAGCATCTTCCTGCCCATCTCTTGGAACTGTTTTCTCTTTTTCCTCTCATCCTCCAGCAGACGCTGCCGTTCTTCTACCTCCTGCTGCCGGCGCTTCAAGGCCTCAGTTTCTCGTTCTGCCTTGGAAAGGAACTTGGGCTGAAAGAAACCAGCACAAGGCTCCAAGTTAACTCCGTGTACCTCCTTTAACACAACTGTTGATTGAAGGACGGGGCATATTTGGCAGTCCTTTTGCTGAGACATACGTGCTGGTTGGCCTACTCCAGCAACAGAGGCAGGGCTTTTTTTCAGGGGGAATGCAGTGAAACGGAGTTCCGGAACCTCTTGAAAATGGTCACATGGCTGGTGGCCCCGCCCCCTGATCTCCAGACAGAGGGGAGTTGAGATTGCCCTCCGCGCCACTGAGCGGCACGGAGGGCAATCTAAACTCCCTTCTGTCTGGAGATCAGGGGGCGGGGCCACCAGCCATGTGACCATTTTCAACAAGGGCAACCCACTGAGTTCCACCACCTCTTTTCCCAGAAAAAAAGCCCTGAACAGAGGAATTGGCAGATAGAAGTGGAGAAAGGAGAGAACCTTATGCTCTCACCTTGGCTTCAGCTTCTTCTTCAGCTTTTTTCTTAGCCAGAAGCTCCTCCAGGGACAGTGGCTGTGCCTGTAAATAAAAGAGATGCTGATCAGCATCCTGAAAAATTCCTCCGAGCTCAGGAACTGCTACTACAAAACCAATGCCAAAGAATTCCAAAGCAGCAATACTGACAGGGCATCTGTGCAAAGCAGCAAGACCTCTCCTTCCACTTCACCATACAAACTTCCTATATGCACAATGCCAATAAGAATATAAAGACGGCCAAGAGAATTATTATACAGTGGTACTGAAGTCTCCCAATCTAGAGGCAAGATTCCCACCTGAGAAACCCAGGGAAAATAGCTCCAAAATACATGTTAAAGAGGTTCTCCTTCTTTTCTTTCTTGTTAATTACTGTCCGCCTTTCTCACTGAGACTCAAGACAGATTAAGGGAGTCAGTGTGGTGCGGGAGAGTCAAATTAGATTCCAATTGGCATTTAAGCTGCCTGGAAAACTAAGAGCTGCACTTTCAGCTCAGCTGTTTTTGGTTTCTGTGACAAAGAAGACAGCAAGTACTGTAGCCCTTGAAATTATATGCAGCACCTTCTCCTTCTTGCCTCCATCATCCTCTTCATCCCTGCGAGAATCTCTGTCCTTCCTGGATTTGGAGTCTTTGTTGCGATTTGGAGAGAGACTTCTGTGCAAAGGGGAAGTGAAAGTTAGAAGTGATGCAAATAGCCCATCGACGCATAGCTCTCGCCAGTGATTCCAGAGCACATTCTCTCAATATATTGTTCTCAAGAAAGGCTGCAAACTACTTAATTCCTGGCCTTTGTTAGAACAGAAGGGTGACCGTGTCTTACTAAAAAATACATACTAAGATTCACACAAGTTGTCAGCATTCTGTACCGGACCAATATATTTTGAGACTACCTTACGGGCAAAGGAAAAGCTGGACTAATTTTGCATTGGGAATGTTATGCTTTGATCAGCAGTCCACTTTAGGAAATGGATCTTGCTAACAAGATCAAAAAATCTGCAGCCCCCCCTTAGTCACTAACAACCTTGTTGTGGGATGTAGGCATCCTGCCACGAACCCAGTTTCTGTAAGTATGTCCTGATATCACAACTGACCAGATCAATCAGGTATGACAAGTGGCTTCTTAAATACCTGTACAGTGAAAAATGTGATTCAGAAAGCAATCCTAACTAGTCTACTTAACGTAAGTCCCACATTATTCACTGGTACTTACTCCTAAGAAAGTATCCTCATTCTTCAGGAACTCCAAAAAGGGAGGTAAATCTGTACTGCTCCTCAGCTTTCCATGCCACAAAATGATGTACTGCAGTACCCGTGACACCTCCTTCCAACTGCCTAATCCATATCACTCCCTAGAGAAAAACAGCATTTTACCTGGAGCGTTTCCTATCCTTGTCTCTTCGATGCCCATCTTTCTCCCGCTCCCGGTCCTTCTTGCTGCGTTCCCGCTCTTTGTCTCGTTCCCTCTCTTTATATCGTCGTTCCCTACCAAAAGTAAAAAGAAATGGCTTGTATGAGTAACATCGTATTTTAACGCATGCTGATCAAACAAGCTCTCATTAGACCAGCAAAAATATGTCTTGCCTTAATCCAATCTCGCCATCAAAAAGCCCATGCTCTCAACCTTACCATATACAGTCTGCCTATACCCACAGAAGCTTAAAAATATAGCAGAAAGAGCCAACAGTAGCCATCAAGGTAATGTGCATGCATAGTTTTCTGATGGCACAACAGAAACACTGAAATCACTTCTGAAATGTTTTTGCTCCTAAGAGTCTTAATTTTTTTAAACCAAAAATCTAGTCCCCAAAGTTGCAAAGGCTGGCTTGTAAATTAGGATCCAACCATAGCCTGTTTCTCATCTCTGAAACACCCTCCAGTAAGAGGTTAATGGGGAACAGGATCTCTCATAGGTAAGGCAGCAATAGATGAGTTTCATATCTGTGCCCTGGATAGAGATGTAAAATTTACAGAAATTTTGAAGCCACTGAAAAACCAATTTAGGGATTGGAAAATTGTAATATATGCAACAATTACTTTTCTATTAAAACTAAACTTGTTTTACTGACTAAACAACATAAAATAATTTATAACTTGGCATATAAAATTGTGATATTTGGCATCTTTATAAAATTTAAAAGTATAAATGCCTTCATTTCTATAAGAAAAATTGCGAGCATACTCAGGCAACTGCAAACTCGTTTTATCCAATGTTACCTTAGCACACGTGTCTTACTTTTTGCCATCTGAGAGGTATCAAAAATTAAAATTGAAGGTAGAAAACAAATTCTGTAGTAAGCACCAGTAAACGTATTCTTTAGATAGAAACACTTTCACACAGTCACAATATGATGGACTACCAGTGAATCAAGTTAAACTTTATAATGCTGCAAAACCAGAACTCTTTAATAATGTACTATCAAGAACTATTATTATCTAATGGTCTTATATAATTTACACATTTTGAGTAAAACTTTGGCTTAAAAAATTTTACTCATTCCAAAAAGGAAAAAAGGGTTTTTCTTCCCCAATGGACAAATTGAAAAAGTCCTGAGACTTCATGTTGTATATTTTGAGTGAAAAAAACACTGTCATAAAAAGCACTTCACTCATTCTAAAGGAGAAAACGGTTCATAGGATTTTTCCCCCAGTCCGCCCCCGCCCCCTAGATCTCCCGGGAAAATTTGGGAAGGTGGGAGAAGTAGCATGGCACAAAATAAATATTGATAATAGTATTTTACAGCTATATACTGAGAGGGAATATCCTGAACTTCAGGGAGTGGCAGTGGCTCAGTGAGAGAGCATTTGCTTTGCATGCAAAAGGTTCCAGGTTCAATCCTTGGCCTCTCCAGATAAGCATCAAGTAGTAGGTGGTATGAAAGACCTCTCCCGGAGGCTGTGGAGAGTCACTGCCAACGTTAGTAGAAAAAGCTGATCTTGATAGACTAACAGTGCAATCCTAAGCAGAGTTACTCCAGTCTAAACCCGTTGAAATCAATGGGCTTAGACTGGAGTAACTCTGTTTAGGATTGCACTGTAAGGGTCTGATTCAGTATAAGGCAGCTAACGGTCATCTATAGCTTATTGATTCAGATAAGCACAGCAGATTTATTACAGTTCACACTCTTAGCGTGAACAGCACTTTACAGCACGTAAGACTACAGGCCCCAAGCTTACAGATCTGAAATGT
This sequence comes from Eublepharis macularius, assembly GCF_028583425.1. Classification (NCBI taxonomy): domain Eukaryota; kingdom Metazoa; phylum Chordata; class Lepidosauria; order Squamata; family Eublepharidae; genus Eublepharis; species Eublepharis macularius. The sequence goes on along the minus strand of NC_072793.1, from coordinate 11,967,097 downwards.
GGTTTGGGGAGATAACAAAGGAAGGGGAGGAAAGTGAGGTAAACTGGAAACATGAGAGATTTGGGCCAGTACGCCCAAATCACCCCCATCCTGACAAGTGTCCCACACAACATGCATCTGGCATAAAAGGGAAATTACAGCTAATGATGAAAAAACCGATTACCCTGTGCCATCTGGAATCTGGCAAGTGCAACTTGACCAACAATCACAGCAGCAACATGACCACCACAGAAAAGTACCTTTGTGTGGAATCAGCCCAGACATCCACAAATAGTTTCTGCATAATTTAAGCAGATCTCAGAAGTTAGCTTTGTTTCATGCACAGTTTGGGATATCTTTGTACAGATTTTAAGACATATGCTGTACGTAGCCCTAGTGTGTCTATGTCAGGCTATGGATGACAGGATACTGAAGACAGATCTCTGGCCCATTTGCAATAAGACTCCAGTACTTAGTCAAATGGATTTTATTCAGAAATCAGTTCATTCTAATATACAGTTCCATAGGTCTACTTAGGAGCAAGGCAAGCCACTATGCAGCATGAACAAAAACATTGACAGGAATGACCACATGGGGAAATTGCATTCTCTTTCTAGCCCGTTTTCCTTCCCCTCCCAATTCATAACAATTCCTTGCTGCTCCTTCGTTGTGAGAACATTCTGCATATTTGTGATATCGCACTCTGCTGCTTCAGAGAAAGACATAGCATAGTCTGAGAAGAAGCACAAGGTCACAGCCAGATAGCCACCTGTTAAAGCCTGAGAAACGGTTAGAACAAACTAGCAAACCAAAATGGAGTTACATTGGAATCAAGTTTACAGTTCAAAAGAACTAAGCATCGGAACGTCATCAGAACCAGACTTAATATTGGCATGAATGGATGGGCACAGATAGACATGACAGTCTAGAGCATACAACTACATATACACAATGTGTCCCTAAAGCTCTACAAATATCTAATAGGAACGAAACAAGCCACAGTTGCTTGTAAAACATATTTCCCTCACTGTCATGAAAAGCTGGATACCAGCTCATAAAATGAAACACAAACTCAAATTTGAATCAGCCTGGCCTGCAAACATACTTTAGTGCCAAATTGGCCAATCCCATTAGTTACCAAATCATCATGGCCCAAATTCTCCACTCAAAGATGACCAACTTAAACCAGATTGACAAAGCTTCCTCCCTAAGATTGGGACAGCACCACTCTATTATTACCTCTCCGGTGACTTGGACCGAGATCGGGATCTTGACCTACTGCCTCTCCTCCTCTCACGGGAACGGTGCCGCTTCCTGTCTTTGGCAATAGGGGAGGCTTTCCTCTCACGATCTCGGTCACGTTCCCGGTCCGGTGAGCGTGAACGTCTTCGCTCTTCTTTGATGGGTGAAGAATCCCGCTCCCTCTTTTCAACAGTTTCCCCAGCCATCTTGATTAGGAGTTTTGTGGAAAAAAGGAAAGACTCCCATCAAAAGACAAAAAACATAGCATTTGTTTCTGCATGGAAATCTCTCAATAATTCATATATATAACCCAATAAATAAACTGAAGCCATTCCTCTCTAAATGACACACCAATTATTTTTCAATATTAGAATCTGTTTTCAGGATGTGTAAGCTAAAAATCAACAATGGTGGATTCCTACACCAAATTGGGTCCCCTGAGGCATACCACATGCCCCCTTATTATCCAGGTCCTGAAAAGAATGGCATATAGGGAATGTATATCTGGTAAAAGGACTTGCTGGCCATCTGGGGATCTGGGGAGAGGGCAGCCCGAGAGCACCTCCTCCTACTCGCTTAACCACTACAGCCAGTTTGGTGTAGTGGTTAAGAGCACAGGACTCTCATCTGGAGAACCGGGTTTGATTCCTCACTTCTCCACTTGAAGCCAGCTGGGTGACCTTGGGTCAGTCACAGCTTCTAGCTCTCTCAGCCCCACCCACCTCACCGGGGGTTTTGTTGTGAGGATAATAATAACATACTTTGTAAACCGCTCTGAGTGGGAGTTAAGTCACCCTGAAGGGCGGTATATAAATTGAATGTTATTATTATTATATTATTATTATTATCAATGTGTTCCTCCAAGAAAACTCATGAATTAATATAGGCTGTTCGTAGAGTTGCTACTAACCCACTTTTAACAAGGATGGTCTAGTGTTTATAAACCAAGGTAAATGCCAATCAATAAGCAATTTCAAATAATACTATTTAAATTAATTAGCATATGCAGATGAATGACTATATAAATTGTTATGCTGTCCTTTCGTGAAAAAAGAACCAACTCCACAGATTATCACATATGACAACTGCTACGGTGACTTCTTTGCTGCACATACGCGCACTGAAAATTTTTTACTGCATTTTTATTCTGCCCTTTTTCTAAAGAGCTCAGGGTAACATACACAGAGCTCCCTTGAATCCTGTTGCGGCCTCATAACAAGGCAGGCTACTCTGAAAGACAGCTACTAACCCAAGATTAGCAAGTGAAGTTTGTGGCCATGTAGATGTTTGAATTTAGGTCTTTCTAGTCTTAGTCTGACCCTCTACCATACACTGGTTTTCTAAAAGTCAAGGCTTGCTACACATTTCAATCTCTTGCACATGCGCTTCATGCATATAACAAATATAAACAGGGCTCATTTCGAGGGGGAACGCGCAGGAACGCAGTTCCAGCAGTTCCCCAAAGAGGTCACATCAGGTAGCCCTGCCCACCTGACTCTCAGCCATTTTGGGCCCGTTTCGCCCTGGATTGGGGCCGAAACAGCCCGAGTCGGGCCTCTGACAGGTGGTGAATCACTCTCCTGTTCAGCAGCGGCCTGATCCTGACCATTTTGGGCCCCTTTTTGCCATTTTGGGTCCAATTTCAGTCCTGAATGGGCAGGATTGGGTCCAAAACAGCCAGGATAAGTGATGTCAGGGGGTGTGGCATATGCAAATCAGTTATGCTAAAACATTTCCCGTGCTGTCAAGGGGCGTGGCATATGCTAATGAGCTATGCTGATGAGTTATGCTAATGAGTTCCTCCAGCTTTTTCTACAATGACCCCTGAATATATATATATATATATATATATATATATATATATATATATATATATATATATATATATATATATATATATATATATTTATAAATATAAATATACACATGCTTGAACATACGAGGCTTACACTGCCTGCATAGGTAATGAAGTAGTGTTCAGAACCAGAAATTTATATATTTACAAGATTTTTAAGCCACTTTTCTGCACCAGGGCCATTTTAAGCAAACGCTATATTCCTTTTGCAAAGCAGAAAAGCAAGATGGAACTCGAGAGACCGCATCAAACCCTGAGATTTCCCCCCTTTAAATTATAAAGTTCGGGAGAAGGAACACAAGTGCTTAATTTCAAGGGGGGAGACGACAATTGTGTATAATTCTTGACGCGCGGGGATTCTTAGTCGCCTAACCAAGCGGGAAACGCACTTTCATTTGCTAATATTGTCTAAGCTAGAAATACATTCTAGAGCTGAGCTATGGCGAAAAATTTACCGGGGGGGGGAATTCAGCAGAAGCCCCTCCCCCCCTCAGGTTTGTCGCTCACCCGAAACTGTTGCCCCCCCCCCCCGCTGCTAGAGACCCCTATAGCTGCTAGAGACCCCTATAGCTCCCGCGCCCACCGACAATACCCCCAGAAGACACCTCACCCGTAACGTATCCCAGCGTCAGCGCCACTCACTTTCAGTCCGCAACCGCCGCCATCTTAGTGGCGCTAATTCCGGCCACAACTTCGCCTCGACGTGCAGCATCATGGGAAAGCGAGTCCGTTTGCCCAAGCCCGCCCGCCTCCGTGTCCAGGTTTAAGACTACAAGTCCAAAAGGCACCGCGACAAAACAGCAGGTCCCATCATGCACCACGCCGAACAGGGTGTTATTTTGAGTCGTAGGCTCTTGGAGTAGAGGTGGGTGTGCTTGTGGCAGGGCAGTCCTGTGGAGTCGCTCTAATGCCAAGCGGTAGGTTTAGACGGCAATAACTCTGTAGGATTGCTCTGTTAGGATGTTGCAGCAAAACTGAACAGGATATAAAGACATTTTATTATTCCACCATAAACTTTTGTGAATTCAGAGTCCTCTTCTTCAGATGCAATGAGGTGGCTCTTCATTAGGCGGACCTTTTATGTAGGGTATATGAAAAAGAACAGCAGGGCTGCAGGGCCATGCTGTCCAGGATAACAGGTAGTAAACAGGTAAAATTCAAGTCTAATCAAGAAAAATGCAGAGGCTACGAATCCCGGGCTTTGCTCCGATATAGTTAATGCCTTCAACTCCCGAAGCTCTATTAGTTCAGAACTGACAGTGAGCATTAGAGGGCGCAGCAAGTCCATAAGAAAATCCTTAGCCGATATCAGTTTAAATTAAAGTTCTATAGAAAGTATATTTTTAAAAAATAGATCTCCAATCCACACTCATGAATAAGCAAGATTTAAAATCCAGAGGAGTTAGCCGTGTTAGTCTGTAGTAGCAAAATAGTAAAAAGTCCAGTAGCACCTTTAAGACTAACCAACTTTACTGTAGCATAATCTTTCGAGAATCACAGTTCATCAGATCTGACGAAGAGAACTGTGGTTCTCGAAAGCTTATACTACAGTAAAGTTGGTTAGTCTTAAAGGTGCTACTGGACTCTTTACAAGATTTAAAACACTACTTGCTTGTCACACAGAAAATAAACTTAAAAGGACTCACACAACGCTTTCCAATTCTTGTGTATAGTCACAGAAAGGCACACTGAAGTGCACTCTACAAATATTCTGAACCGGTGGTCTGGGGATCCATCTGTTATTGATCCCATTGTCTTGGATGGATGACTGATTATAATTGGGCTTCCAGTACTGACCTCCACAGGGGTGGAAAATACAGTAAGAAGATACATCTCTGAAGTAATCGCTGGTATAGCAGCCTGTACACAGGCTTTCTCTGTGCTGGCCCCTACCCTGTGGAGTGGCCTGCCTGAGGAGGTCAGGAGAGCTCCCACTCTTCTGGCTTTCTGCAAACAATGCAAACCCGAATTATTCAAAAATACTTTTTACTCAGATAGGAGGGCTGTGTTGTAGGGAGGGAGGTCTCAGATGCTGCATTAATGTGTTAGAAATAGAGGTGGACGTGGATCAAAAAACAAACCAAAGTTTAACATGGACCGGCCTAGTTCAGCATTCACAAACTGATGGGTCGTGGGATGTACGTTTTTGTCACAGACGCAACAACCTTTGTGCCGGCCCATTGGTCCATTGGTCCATGAAGCCAGACATCCCAGTACCAAGCAATCAATTCCCTTGGCAGCATAGGAGAGACACCTGCAGATCTTGTGTTGCTTTTTGGAGCACACCAATCTTAGCCCTGAAAATCTTGATAGGCAGGTCTGGCTGCCAACCAGAGATCTCCCATTATTCTCTATAAGAGCAAGCAGTATATATAACATCCAGCGCTGAACTGCGGTTTCACTTTCCAGCTGGTTACCAACTCAGAGGAACTGCTTGTTGTGGGAGTTGTTTTGGATTGCGCCAGAGGGAGGCTTGGGGCTTGTGCTGCAGCAAGGCTCTCAGTGAGAGCAAGCTTACTGGGTTTCCTCAGGTGAGGGCTCACTCTTCTGTTTAATATTTTTTTCTTACAATTCTTATTTGCTTGTGGGGGGGGGGCTAGCCGAGGGCTGTTCCCCAACCCAGTCTCACGTCTGCAGTCAGGCTCTGGGTGCAAGCTTATTGGGTTTCCTTGGCTGAAGGCTCACTCTTCCGTCTCATTTTTACCCCCTTTCAACTTTATTTGTGGTAATTTGCTAGGGCTCTGCCCCAACCCAGTCTCAGGGCTGCAGCAAGGTTCTGGGACCAAGCCTAGAGGGTTCCTCAGCCGAGGGTTTTTCTTATAGTACCGTGAGGGTTGGAATGAGGAGGAAGGGTCATCATGAGGGGAAGAAGAGCCAAGGTTGTCCTGGTGCCCATCAGGCTCAGAGGCAGAACCTCTTTCTACGGATCCGCTTTTGGGGATCGAGGAGGAGACAGGAGAGCTCTTAGCGCTGCCAGAGGAAGAGTGGTTGCTAAAACTTTTTGCGGCGGCATCTCAGGGTCCCGATCCAGCCCCTCACCTCCGTGGTTATGGCGCCATCCTCCTCCTCCCGACCCACCAACTCCTGGTCGCCATTTCAGTCCCACTGTCAGTCCTTCGCGGGTAGAATCTCCAAGTTCTCCACACCAAACACGCAGGTGTGTTGGTTGAAGTAACTTTATTAGAGATCCATCAGGTACAAGGTGCTCAGACAAATGGATTGGCAAAAGAGACGTAACGGGTCAGTGGTGTTAGTTATAGGGAATGTTCCCGCCATCAGGATAAGGACCGTTAAAGCTTTGGGCGCGAAGAAGCCGGGGGCGGATGGGTGAAGGGGAGAAGCCAGGTTTAGGCTAGACAGAACCAAGAATGAAATCATCTCAGTTCCCAAGAAAGATACATTTCGAGTTGGCCGCAGCCAGTCTTCAAGGACACTTGCTGGAGGCAGCGGGGAAAGAGAAAGTAGATACTTGTGAGATAACCTGCCCTCTACAAAGATGGTCAGGAATGAATTGGCCAGAGCACAAGGGCAGACTGTGCACTTCACAGCTGATCTGTGGAGCAGCTGTCATCACAGCTACCTTGCCATTACTGCCCACTGGTGGCAACTGGAGGACCTCTGGAGCACCGTGGGAAACTTAGGGCCCCGGAAGGAGGAGCCACCCCTGTCGCTGGGCTACAGAGCGGTTCTGCTCCAGGAGCAGGGGATGGACGTGGATCAGACTGAGAAGAACATTGCCGGCACAATCAAAGGTGGACTGAGGGAGTGGGTGCCTCCGGGTGATGCTGTCCGTGGCTACATGGTCACGGACACAGGTAGAAACATGCTGGCAGCCCTGAATGACGCATGCCTTGAAGGCATTGTCTGCCTGGTGCACAAGCTGCACCTGGTCATTGGGGATGCTCTTGAGCTGGGTAGCACCATCAAGACCAGCTGGGCCAGGAACCGTTGGAAACGCATGACTTGTTGGACAGCTTTCATCGTCTTGGTGCCACTTTCCCCACAGCATTAAGTCTTCCTGTCAGCTGCACAAGAAGCAGGGGGAGGGGGGATCCCAAGCACCAGCTCTTCTAGGACATGGCCACCCGTTGGAACACCACCTACCTGATGATAGTGTGTCTGGTGGAACAAAAAACACATGTTGGCGTTTTTTCATCATGTCCTCTACGCCCATTATTCAAGTGGGAAGGGTGCTCAGCATCAGCTCCATGGACTGGAAAGTCCTCTGCGTGCTGAAGCCATTTCGGGACACCACCGACCTCCTCTGCTCCTATACTAGTCCCGCCTGGGGCAAGCCATCCCCCTGATCCACGGGCTGGACCGGGCACTGGCCAACGAACTGGAGCGGGGGAAAGCTCTTTTCACCATTGTCAGGGACTTGGTGAGGAGGTTGCAGGCAGGCATGGCTACCCACTTGCACCCTGTCTGCAAACAGTGGGTGTACAGGATGGCCTGCATGTGTGACCCCCGTGTAGAGGGCGTTATCACCATGCACCAATGTGAGCTCCAGCGCTGGAAGAAGGAGCTCCGCAGAGCGGTCTGCAGGTTTCAGGAGAAAAGATGTGGCTGGGGGAAGAGAGCACAAAAGAGGGGTTGTTGGAGGAAGCGGAGGCGGCGGCGGATGAGCCCGGCATCCCAGGCTGTGGCAGCCCACCCAACAGGGACCACCCTCACTACCGGTCCTCAGTGTTGAACTGGGAGGTTGGCAGCATCAGGAAGGAAAGGGTGGCCCTCGCAGAGGACTCGGTGGAGGTGATGGTGCGAGAGTACCTTGTCGAGCCCCCCACCCCCGAATCCCCTGACCCCGATCCCCTGGAGTATTGGGCACAGAAAGCTGCCATCTGGCCAGGCCTGTCGTCTGTGGCCATGAACTTCCTCTCCTGCCCACCCCCCACCCCCCAGTGTCCAGAGCGAGTGAGCATTCTCCCACCCTGGGAGACATCCCTGCTGCTCACGCCTGGACCCAGCCCTGGTGGATTAATTGGCCTTCATAAAGCTCAAATTCCCCCTGCTGGGCTACCCCTCCCTGGACCTTGGGGTGGATACTTTGCTCTGAGCAACCCCAGTCTCTGTGCCACTGCCAGGCTCAGTTGCCTACGGTGAGGCTCTGGACCCAGCCCCGGTGCCAGGGTTGCCGGCGCCTGAGGCTATCCTCGTGTGCGCCCCCGGACTGCGCGATGACATCATTGCATGATGACATCACGTGGGGACGCCGGGGGCATTGGGCGGCGGGTGGCTGGGGCGGCGTGAGGAGGTTGCCCACCCTCAGCTTGCCACTCCAGACACCTGCTGTCCCTGGCCCGCGGCGCCTGCGCCTGCCCAGGGGTGTGTGGCAGTGGTGACGGCAGTGCGGGGCTGGCCAGTGGTGGTGCTGCATGTGCATCCCCCTCCAGCACCCCCTCCAGCCCCACAGCGCCCACGGCCCCCACCTCACTGCCTCAACGGTGGCGCCGGCCCTGTCTGGACCACCCCCAGTTCATTGAGGGCCACTGGGGTTCAACCCCTCCCCAGTCTCTATGCCGCTTAGAGCCGCCTGGGCCAACCTTAGTGGGTTCCTGAATTGAATCTCAGAAGAACATGTGGGTGCGAATGCACCTACACAAGGGGAGGTGTAACCTCCTTCTACAGAGGTATGCTGGGGGGACGGCCTCCCTCGTAGCCACCCCCTCAGTCAGGTGGGTTCTAGTGGTAACATCCTGTGAGTGTTTCTGTGAGGAGGACTTACAGAAAACTTAGTGCTGTGTGAAGCACCCTCCCAGCTGGGGAATTTTAAGCTCCACTGCCAGGTGCCAACACACACACACACACACACACACACACACACATCCCTGCAAGGGCAACCAAACTCTCCTTCCCCCACAGGTGGGAAGGCCTCCCTCACGGCCACCCCATCATGGAGCTGGGTCCTAGTGGTCTCCACTCTCACCTCAAAGGGACAGTCTGTTCCTTCTGCATTTGGCAGCTCTTCCATCCATCCATGTCTCAGCCACCCAATAAGGGAGATAGCTTTTTGGTCGCCATTGCTGCTCTTTCTAAGAGGGGACGGTCTTCAGTTTCTGTCCTCTCTCCTTTCCTATGGGGGGAGGGCCCCCCCTGCAAGTGGAGTTTTAACTGCCTTCTACGAGGGTGGGGAAGGCTTCCTTTGTGGCTACCCAGTCAGCGAGGTGTCTTTGGTTGGGGTCCGACCCCTCCCCGGGCTCTCTACCGCTGCCAGACTCACTCGTCAACAGTCAGGCTCAGGGCCACCCCCACTTCCTCGTGGAGGAAAGCCGTGTTAGTCTGTCTGCAGCGGCAGAGAACAGAAAGGGGCCCATTAGCTGAGGGCCATTTCAACTGACTCATCCATGAGTCTGCTGGGGCAAGGCATCTTTGGTGTCCACCCTGTGGGGGAGATGGTTTCTTCTTCTGGGTGTTGTGTTGCAGCTTCTACCCAGGGTGAGTTTCTACATCAGTTGGGTTCTCCGACCATCCCGTCGGTGAGGTGTCTCTTGCCAGCAGAAATGAATCCACGACAGGTGTGAGATCCCCCACCCACAAGGAGAACAGAACTCTCCTTCACCGATGGGTGGGGAAGGTGCACATCGTGGCCATCCCATTGGGGAGGCGTGTTTGGGTTGTCGGCAGGCGGGAAAGGTTCTTATTTTGAGCACCTGTCCTAGCTGGGTGGGGAAGGAATTTGTTCTGTTCTGTTGCAGGCACCGTCACGTTCCCTGGGGGGGGGATGCCCCCCTTGTGAGGGGACTTAGAATAGCCTTCCCCAAAGGTGGGGAAGGCATACCTGCCATTCCGTCCTGGCAACCCCATTGGTAAGGTATGTTTGGCAAACCACCTCTTCTCAACACTAGGGACGGCCTTTCGTCAATGTTGCACTCTGTGTGGCGGCCCCTCCTTGCAAGCGGACGTAGAATCGTCTTCTGCGAAGGTGGGGAAGGCGTCCATTCCAGTCCGTCACAGGCACTTCTGTCCACATGATGTTCCGGGGGGGGGGGGTCCTCTCGCGAGAGGTTGTAGAATTGCCTTCCACAAAGGTGGGGAAGGCATCTGTTCCCTTCCTCATCGGTGAGGTGGTTTTTTGGTTCTTGCAAACGCACACACCCTAAGGGACATTTCATTCTGCTTCCCCACGGGTGGGGAAGGATCCCCTCGTGACCACCCCGTGCGATTTAGGGGACAACTTTCACTGTGGTTCCTGTCCATTTTGGTGCTCCATCCCCCACCCACAGGATCCCCTCGCCTCCGTGGGAAGGAATGGAGGCAGACTGTTGACCATCTCCTGAATCTGTGAGGCAGATGGATTCTGGGGATGGGGGGAGGGTTCATATTTTGAGCAGCTGTCCATCCTGGGTGGGTCGGGAAGGCACCTGTCACTGCTGCCATGTCGGAGAGATGGGATTAGTCAGTGGCGACTGCTCCTCAGCACGAGGGACGGCCATCCAATTGTTGCTTTCCTGTCCCGGGGGGCCTCACCACTCCCCATCACCTTCCCCAACGGTGGGGAGGGCATCCATCACTGCCGCCACGACGTGGAGCTGGGATTTCTCGGAAGCCAACACCTCTCAGTACAAGGGATGGCCTTTCGTCTCGTCCCGTTCCATGGTGTGGAAATGGGCCCCCCCTGCAAGGGGACTTTGAATGCCCTTCCCCGAAGTTTGCGAAGGCATCCATTCTGTTCTGTCATAGCCACCATGTTTGCGAGGTGAACTTCTCCATTTGAGGAATTTCAAAGACTTCCCCTTTTGTCCCCTGTCCTTGCTCATGGATACAGAAAGACCTGTTGTCATTGCCCCATTGGGCGCACACTGCCTCAGAGACCCTTGGGGAGATATAGGTGGGGAAGGCATCTATCTGTCCATCCATCCATTCCCTTCATGTCCCCCAGGGGGGAGATGGCCCTCCACAAGCTGGACTCTAAGTAGCCTTCTCCCAAGGTGGGGAAGGCACCCATCCCTCTGTTCCTTTCCACTCCATCAGAGAGGTGGGTTCTTCAGACTGTTGATACAAGTCCAGCCAAAGTTCGGTTTTGACATCTGTGGGCTTCTCCCTTCCGGCTTCCATGCATCCTATCCCTCTCCATCGGGGAGCCATGTTATGCGGAGTGCTGCCACTCATCCCTAGAAGGGATGGTCTGCTATCCCTGCCCCACGTCCCCTCCCCATTCAGTTCAGCAACCTTTATTGGCATTAAATCCATGTTAACAAAAACCCTCGACACAACCAGAAGTCAGTCTACAAATACACAATTCGCCTCATAGATGCAAGATACAAAAATTTAGCTACAGTTTCGATAACTTTTCGGTTCTGAGTAGCCCATAGGAAGATAACTTTACATTTATCAGATTTTCCAATTTGCTCTCTCAACAGCGGTTCAATGAGTGTGGGACGTATATCACAGTAATAAGTACAATACAGAAAGACATGTTTCAGGGTATCTATGTCTCGCTGAGCACAAGTGCATAACCTGTTAGTATATGGCATTTTATGGAATCTCCCATAAATGTTTTGACATCTGTGGGCTTCTCCCTTCCGGCTTCCATGCATCCTGTCCCTCTCCGTCGGGGAGCCATGTTATGCGGAGTGCTGCCGCTCATCCCTAGAGGGGATGGTCTGCTGTCACCGCCCCATGTCCCCTCCCCATTATCTGTGAGAACGCATGCACAAGGGGGAAGGGGTGGGAAAGGCCTCCCTCATGGCCACCTGTTTGGTGAGGTGGGTTTGGGAGGATGCCAAATTCCTTTCTTTTGGAAGGCTCCCCCCTCAAGGATATGAGCACACCTCTTGGCAATGTCCCGTTGGGCATGCAGTGCCTCAGAGACCGTTGGGGAGATCTCGGTGTGGAAGGCAACCATTCCATTCTGTTCTGTCGCAGGCATCCCATGGGTGAGGTGGGTCTTGTTGGTGCACACATCTTCTCAATAGGTGGGCTATACGTTGGTCTCCATCACATTGCCGGGAGTGGGGCGCCCCACCAAAGGGGAGTTCTAACAGCTGTACCTGGTTGTGAGCTCTTGGCCTGGGTAGTAATCAAGGCCACTGTGCAGCCACACCGTTGGTGAGGTGGGTTCCTGTTGCAGAACATGAATCGTGCATAGAGTGATGGCCCACCCCTTTCATCCGCTGTCCTTGCCCTTGCTTAAACTGGAGAAACTCTGGCTAGGATTTCTTCTGCATGTAGTCCTGACAACAACCCTTCGAGGCAGGTTACTTGGGGTGGGTACCCTTCCTTTCCCTTCCGTTCCATTGCAGCCACCCCATTGCAGAGGTGGGTTCTGCCGATGGCCACATCTTCCAAACTGGAGGGGGGGATCCATCCGTTACCATCATATTTTCTGGGTGGAAACAGGCCCCCTCCTCAAGGGGCCTTTGAATCGCCTTTCCTGACAGCAGAGAAGACATCCATCCGTTCCTTTCTGTTCCATCGCAGCTACCCTGTACGAGAGGTGGGTTCTGATAATGGCCACCTCTTCTCAACAGGGGAGGCATCCTTCTCCATCTCTCCTATTGGGCAGACGTACACTCACCTGTCCCGAGGTGGTTTTTGGCTTTCGCAGACTTCCTCACACGGAGCAAATGCATGCCCCCTTAAGGGACATGTCATGCCGCTTTCCCAGGGGTGGGGAAGGATCCCCTCATGGCCACCATGTTGGTTTGGTGGGTTCTGGCTGCCACTGGTTTGCTGTATCCTACCTCCCATTTACTCTGTACTAAACCCCCCAATCAAGGAGAAATTTTCGTGCTGTGAGGAAGGCTTACCTCACAGACACCCCCTTGGGAGGATCGATTTCTGTTTGTTGTGGCAACTCATGGGGAGGACAGGCTTTCGTCAATGTCACGCCCCCCAGGGTTGGTGGGGGCCCCCACCCCAAAAAGGCTCATAGAGTCACCTTCCTCAACGGTGCTTTCCCTTCTGTTCCATCACAGCCACCCTGTCAGTGAGGTGGGTTCCGATGGCCACCTCTTTTCAATTGGTGGGACATACTTAAAGCCAGTTTGGTGTAGTGGTTAAGAGCATGGGACTCTAATCTGGAGAGGTGGGTTTGAGTCCCCACTCCTCCACTTGAAGGCAGCTGGGTGACCTTGGGCTAGTCACAGCTCTCTGGAGCTTGCTCAGCCCCACCCACCTCACAGGGTGTTTATTGTTATGGGGATAATAATAACATACTTTGTAAACTGCTCTGAGTAGGCAATGTCCTAAAGGGCGGTATATAATTGAATGTTATTATAATATTATGTCTCGATTGTGTCTTTGGGGAGATAATAGGACCCCCCTGCAAGGGGGATTAAAATTACCTTCCCCAAACAAGGAGAAGGCATCCATCCGTTCCCTTTCCATCGCGGGCATCATGTCGGTGAGGTGGGTTCTAGTTGATGGGAGGCGGGAAATGTTCTTATTTTGAGCAACTGTCCTTCGCCATCCACTGAAAGACACGCTAGTCTCAGAGCGGGACCACAAGTGACGCCTGACACAGGTTGGACACTTGCCAGCTTCCCTCAAGTTTTTGATGGGAAATGTAGGCAGCTTGGCGGAATGTTGGACAAGTGACAGTTGAAAAGTCCATTGGACAGCAGTCGGAGAGCCAAGCTGCAAGACCAGGATGCCTACATTTCCCATCAAAACTTGAGGGAAGCTGACAAGTGTCCAACCTGTGCCTTTTGTCACTTGTGGTTCCGCTCTCAGCCCCTGAAGTTTGCTCTGCCACAGAGACCGGTGGGGAAGGCATCCATCCATCCGTTCCCTTTTGTCAACACCAAGGTGCGTTTTGCCTGAGGGTGTCTTTCCATTCCCATCATATTCCCAGGGGGAGAGGCGACACCCTCCCCAAAGGGGACTTCAAATAGCAAAGGGGGGTCCTCCTTTCATCCACATCCATGTCTCTTACTGCTCCCCCAGGCGAATTTTAATCACCTTCCTCCAACAGTGTGGGGGGGCATCCTTTCCATCAAAGGCACCCCGTTGAACAGGTGGGTTCTGCCTGTGACACCCGCTCCTACATGGGGGGGGGGCTCCTTTTATCCGCATCCCTTTCCATGGGGGAAGATACACTAGTCCTGGCCTCTAAGGTTTGCACTGCCGGAGACTGTTGTGGAGATGTATTCTGGATGCTGTACTAAATCCCTTCCGGGAGTGAAGGCACCTCCCCTACAGCAATTGTAGCAGCATCTGCCACCATGTTGGCAAGGTGGGATCACTATTACGTGGAGCACCCTTTCTGGACAGGAATTAGTCTGGGCGGGTCTGAGCTCTCTGGACCACCCACTTCTTTTTCCTCCATGGGCAGGGAAGGCATCCCTTGCAGCATCACCGTATGGGAGATGTGTTCTAGCGGTCCTTCCTTCCGTCCTCCATGGCCAGGCAAAGGGCCCACCCCAGTCTCTGTGCAACAGGCAGACTCAGTTGCCAGGTGTGTATGCACATACACACACACACACACCATGCGAGGGGAATTGGTATCTCTTTCATGCTAGGTGGGGAGGGCATTATTCACGGCCCATCCCATCCGCGAGGTGGGTTGTGCCTGCCGCAGACTTCCTCACACATTGGGAACGCCCCCCTACCGCAAAGGGAGTTTCATTCTGCTTCCCCAGGGAAGGCTTCCCTCTCAACCACCCTGTATGGGGGATGGATTTTGCAGTCACTGGTCCTGCCTCTAAGGGATGGTCCTACCAAGGATTAACATAACACTTGGTGGCTTCCCTCTCTTGCAGCCCGTTGGGGAGGTGGGTTCTTGGTCACCATCACCGCTCTTTCATTTCCTACCCAATGGGGGGTGGAAATGGCCCCCCAAAGTGGAGTCTTAATTACCTTTCCCCTGGGTTGGAAAGAAAACTCTCATGGCTACCATGTCAGTGAGCTGGGATCTGGGGAACAACAGACACATCTGGGAAACCGCGCTGCCAGACCCATTGGCTCCACATTAGTTCCACATTAACCCTTTACCAAATGGTCCATGTCCTGAAGAAGTGGGAATCAGGACACCACCAAACTCTTCGTTCACTGACACCATGTTGGTGAGGTGGGTTTTTGTAGACAGGAGGTTGGAAAAGTTGCTGGTTGGGGAAGGCATCTGTCCCTTTATGTGGCATGCACTGCAGCTGTAGCAGGCATCCCACGAGGGACTTTAGGCGTGAGGAAGGCAACCCCCAAATACGCGAGCCCGAGTCTCCTTCCCCCAAGCATGAGAAAGGCTCCTTCCAACTATAGGAGCCCAAGTCTCCTTCCCCCAAGCATGGGGAAGGGTCGTTCCAAAAGGGGGAGCCCAAGTCTCCTTCCTCTAGGTGTGGAGATGGCAGACTTTCTGAATAGGGGACCCCAAATCTCCTTCCCCCAGGCATGGGGAAGGGGCGTTCTGCATGGGAGAGCCCAAGTCTCCTGCCCCTAGGCATGGGGAAGGCAGATGTTCTGAACAGGGGAGACCAAGTCTCCTTCACCCAGACATGGGGAAGGCAAACGTTACGTTCCCTCATGGCCACCATGTTGGCAATGTGAGTTTCATTGGCAACCGCCCAACTCTCTTTCCCCCGGGCATGGGGAAGGGTCCGTCTGAGCAAGGGACTCCTTTCCTCCAGGCGTGGAGAAGGATCATTCCAGATAGGGAAGCCCAAGTCTCCTTCCCAAATTGGGGAGCACAAGTCTCCTTCTCCCCGGCCTGGGGAAGGGTCCTTCCAAACATGAAAGCCCAAGTCACCTTTCCCTGGGTGCGGGGAAGGGTATTTCCAAATAAGGGATCCTAAGTCTCCTTCCCCCAGGTGTGGGGAAGGATCGTCCCGAATACAGGAGCCAAAATCTCCTGTAGTGAATGTAAACAAAGTTGTTGTTTTGACTAGGCTTCCCGATCTTCTTTGGCCAACTGGCTGCGTCTCCCAGGTAACGTTGATAACATTCCTGTTGATAACATTCCTTCACACAGCTTCTCTGACATGTAGCACTCAATAGCACTCTTAAAGCAGGGCACAGGAGATCAGGCCTGCAGCCCACCAGTGAAGCCCCCAAACCCTTAAAGTATGGCAGGGGCCACCCTGACATTCTGCTCCCCCAAAAGTCAACCTCCCCCTGGCTTGTCCGGATATTTCTTGTGGAATGCTTCCACTAGTCTATCAGCAATAACACCAGTAGCTGTGACCCATTCAGCTTGACTTCTGTCAAAATGTTTCTGCTGTATCAGGTAAAACAATGTGCGTCTCTTCCACTTGGAGTCCAATATCTGTTTGACCTCATGATGAGGTTGCCCCCCAACCATGATACCAAACAACTGGGGGACTCCTCCAAAAATCAATGAAGAAAAGGCAAGCCTATCGGAGGAAGCTAACAATACAAATAGTAATCCAATTTATTTCTACTGTACTTGTAAAGTGCCAAGTGCTCCGAGTGCAAGTCTCTCTCTATATAAGTTTAATGATTTACAATTTTTTTTTACAACAATAATAATACATAGTAGAGATTAGAACTAACATACACCACTGGTTGAATACAGGTAAGTATATGGTCCTTGTGAGACTTATAGGTCAAATCCACATTCACCCATTACTCGCATGTTTATCGGATATCTTCCGTTTGCCTCCAATCTGCAATTTTTTCCTCTTCGTTCACATTCCTGCTTCCAATCCATCTTTCTCGCGCGTCCCTCCGGTCACATGGGCGCTCGAAAACCGCTTTTTTGGGCAGGACCATTTTTTTATTTTTTTGAGCGCACTTTTCCATTATTTCGATCTTGCCTTATAAAGAAACATCATTGAAGATAATGATGCCTCTCTTTCCCCCACTGACAGCACTGATGGCTCTCTCCCGTTTCTTTTTTGGAAATTTGGAAGCATGTGGGAAGCTTTCGTGGGCATTTCCTATGCAGGACAGTTCAGTGCCTGAATTTTACTGAAGTTTCACTTCCTTGGAGTGTCATTATTTCGATATTTCATAATTTCGATATTACAGTAATATAAATTAAAAAAATTAAAAAACAGTTAAAAAGGAAGTTTCACGAGTCCGTTCTGAGGATGGATTCACCCCAAAATGATTTTTCAAACTACCAGATTTGATTCAGAAACAGCACAATCAATAAATCCAATGCTATGAAGTCAAAAACAGTCTTTTGCAGACTACGGAGCACTTGCAAGTTGAATCAGCCAATAGGAACTCTCGGAACGGCCGGAGAGACAGGAAGGGGGGTGGTTTTTAAAAAAACTGCGAAAATTGCGCATTGTCCCGTTCACGGCCACCGTGAAACTCCCGTTGAAAACCTGTGACCACATATTCGGGAGAAATGCGAATGAAATGCGTCTGTTTAATGAGGTAATGTGACCGGCACTCGGGATTGCGTGGGGAATGCGGGGAACATGCGACTTAGAATGAGTAATGTGGATTTGCCCATAGTCTAATGATTTTTCTCCTTTTTCTTTTTCAGATGGCAGAAGACCATTTCCTTGGAGGGTCTTCACGCAAGTTGAAATAATTCTTCTTCTAGTCAATATCCATACAGTTCAATAAGGCTTTTGACTCAAGCCAAATATGGGATGTATGATTTTGCAAATCTGGACAAAGCCTGCTCATTCACAAATGGGTGGAGCCTGATGGGCGTGTGCCAGCATTATAACCCCATTTCGTATTAATCTAGGCGTAAAAGTAAGAAAGTAACACGGGCTTGGTCAACGGGAAACGCTTCCGCTTTCGAAACAACAGAACCTTCTGACACGGAAGCCTCTGGGGACGAACAGGCTAGCATGAGGGTTCTTAGAAACCGTTCAGTCCCTTACCACAGTAGGGATCATTTTTTAGGGACGTATCAGACCCGCCCTACCTGGAGAGGCCGTCCCAAGACTTAGTGTTCAATCTATCGGACCGACGGATCACACGAGATTACTATTTGTATTGTTAGTTTCCTCTGATAGGCTTGCCTTTTCCCCAACCATGATAGGCAGTGGAGCTACTGGTTCTGGATGTCACTTGTCTGATCCAGGGTCCTTCTTCAGAAGGCTGAAATGGAACACTGGATGCACATGTCTCAAGTTCTTAGGCAGGTTGAGTTCCACGGTTACATCATTGATTAATCTGAATGCTTTGAAGGGCCCTAAGAATTTCCAACCTAGCTTCTTGCTTGGTTGTTCCCCCCTAATGTTCTCAGTTGACACATACACTGTACCGCTCAGTTTTAACTCCCAAAGAGTGGAGCGTTTCATGTCTGCCTGATTCCTATGGTCTTGTTTAGCTTTTTCTAGGGTATGTTCCACTAACTTCAATTGATCAGTTAATTTAATCCACCACTCTCTCAAATCTCCATCCCATCCCAGGGATCTGCTTTCTAGCATAGGAATCGGCTTGCCTTCGAAGTCTTGGATCACTTGAAAGGGGGATGTGCCAGTTGAACTATGAATACTATTTTTATAGCAAAACTCTGTATATGGCAGGTTGTCTACCCAATCATCCTGCTGATGGTTAATGTAGCACCTCAATTCCAAGTTCTGATTAGTTCGTTCCAATTGTCCATCCATCCCTGGGTGGTGGGAGGAGCTAAGTTCTTGCTCAATCCAGTTACTTTTAGAAGCTCCCCCCAAAACTTGGCAACGAACTGACTCCCTCTATCTGAAATTACTTTGCCTGGGAACAAGTGCTGGCGCACCACATTTTGCATAAACAAGGCAGCTAGCTTTTTTGCTGTAGGCAGCTTAGAGCATGGTACAAACTGGGCTTGTTTTGATTGGTCCCTCCATCTGTTCCAGCCACCTCTGCCTCCTCATGGGGTCACTTTGCTGCTCTTCTGGGTTTCTGGCAGCCTCTGTTCCTTCTCTGGAAGGGCTCTTTTCTCACCTGGGCATTCTTTGGCAAAGTGATTGGCAGCCCTACATCGCAGGCACAACCCTTGCTTCCTCCTCCGCTCCTTTTCTGCCAGGGTTGTTCACTCCCATTGACATGGTTCTTCCCTCTGACAGTAGTCCCTTGCCTCTTGCCCTGGTACTGCCTGATGTTGGAGACAGAACAATTTCACCACTTGCTCTCGGTTCTCAAGCTCACATGCTAACTGGATCCACCCGAGTAGGGTATGTGGGACATCTTGGATCATGGCCTTAGCCACCAAATCTGGGTTCAAGCTGGCACGGAAGAATTCCACCTTCACTGACTCATTCCAATCTTGCACCTTGACTGCATGAGTTCTAAAATCCACTGTGAACTCTCACACTGACCGATTCCTTTGCTTCATGCTCTTCAGCTTAGTCTTAGCCCACTCCTCCTTGAGGGGGGTCTTCATATTGCGCCTCCCACACTCCACAGTTCTGGTGCTCTGACCATGTAGAGCGTGACATACTGTTTTACTGCCACTCCCCCCAACTGGGAACTTAGATAACTTACCCGGCTGGCTTTGCCACCAACAAAACCCACCTCAACCTGGTGGCCGTCCCCACGACTGGAGCCCAAGGCCCGTGGAGGAAGTAAGGGAGGCAGGTGGCACTTGACTGCTTCCCGGGAACACAAGAAAGGGGCAACCACCGTCTAAAGAACCCACCTCCTCCAGGTGACCAGCTCCTAGGCACCAGAGGAGCTATTGCGGGCCACCCCCGCTCCAGGAGCCCATCGCCCCCACTCAGGCAACCATCAATGACTGAGGACCAGAAGGCTTCTTGCAGGGTTGAGATGGGAAGGGTGAACTGAACTGCACTGTTGTTTCTCTTGTTGCAATGCACAGCTTGCTCCCCTTCTTGAAAGTCTTCTAGTTCTAAGGACCTCTTGCTCCTAGAGATAGCTGCCACCCCCGCACCAGTTCTGCTTCTGTGTCTCCTCGCAGAAGTCTGGCTTCCTCCATTGGTGGAGCTCCTCATTTTGGAATGCAATCCCAATGTGCAATGGAGATCTGCCAATGCCTCGCTGTCCACATCTGCCTCCACCCGATTTTGGTCTGTCTCCCACAAAATCCTCACTTTCATCCTCCTTTCTACATCTGTCCCCTCAAGATGTCTGCCCCCCCCAAGAGTCCTCCTGTCTTTTAGTTTCCCCATGCCCAGGTCTGCCTCCTCATGATGATTGTTCTCTCTCCTAGAGTCGGTGTTTCCAGCCACCCTTTGGCCAGCCCAATGGTGAGATTTCTATTCCTCCAAGGAGACTCTCCTCCCTCTCCCCGATAACCTTTGTCCTTTCCTGTACAGGGATATTCCTGCCTCTCCAAAGAACGTCCCCTCCCTCCCCCCAAATTTAACCCCCTCTCATAGATTGTCTCTGTCCTTGTGTCCTTTAAAAGAGTATTCCTCTTGTCTCCCCAAAAACATATCCTTGACATATCCTGTTAATGCTATGTCTTTGTGAGTAATATCTTATGGCATTATTTATGGAAATGTTCTTAATACTGACTGTACTAATTTCACACTGTGTAATCCTCCTTGAGTCTTGGTGAGAAAGGTGGACTATAAATAACATAAATAAAATTTCCAAATCCTAATGTATCTGAATGGTTTCCAGATAAAGGGACTTATCATAGCCATACTTAACTCTTGGAAAAGGGACTTAAGCAGTCAACACAATAACTCCTAGCCATCCTTTTTCTGTAGTTTAATTAGGGTGATGAGGTGGCAGGTAGGGCTTAGAGATCACTGCCGTGACAGCAAAGAAATCTTACTTCTCTCTGCTTTTGTCTAGTTTAGCAGAACAGTAATCTCTTATACTCTCTGCTTCTTTGGCGAGGATTAGAACCTTTGGTAGTTTAGGGTGAGTTTAGGAAATCACAGGCTGGATCTGACGAGCAGACTGTGCATGTTCTCAGTGCAGCAGGCACTTGTCATTCTATCAGGGTCCTTGTGCTTTGATACACAATGGCAGGAACAGGGCTGGGCTTGGAGGAGCTGGACCTGAAGAAGCTGTGCATGGCCGATGCAGGCTTGGCTCTGGCTGTGTTTACAAGCAGCTTGTTACCAAAATTGGTCTCCTTGCAAGTTGGGGGAATAGGCAGCAAGGATAAGGCTATGCAAGAGGGGTAACAAGCAAGATGCTCCCCTCCCCAAGGAAACTGCCAAGATGGGTGTTTTCCAAATAAAGAGTCATTCTTATTTAAAGGGGAAAACTCACACACACACAAGAAGCAAATAAACTGCACAAGCACACAAGAGTCCTAGGAAATTAGCCAGAGTTTGGAACAGAGTGTAGGATTCGGGAGATAGTTACCAATCAGAGGAGTAGAGTAGTCCATGGAGGAAGAGGACTTTAAACGTCCAGCATCTTTGGCCAGGGAGGAAGGCTCAGAGAGATCTGAGGGAGCAGTCCTAAGATTCAAGTAGACACCCATCACCATGGCTCAGTCTGCCCCCTGTGGGTGGTTCCATATGAGGTAATAGATCCGAGAGCTGTCGATACTGAGCAACAGTGTTTAACTTACAAGGAGATAACCCGAATAGAATCTTCTAAACTTAAAATAAAGACACAGGACGAGTTATCACCAAATTATGACTGGTTTCAGTACAGACAGATCAGAGATCTCTACAATTCGGACTCTGCAAAGGGAGGTATAAGAACAGAGAATTCGGAACTAGAGCAGACACTTTTAAAAGATGACAAGAAGGAAATTTCTAAGGTATACCAAGTACTGTTGAAATGGTATACTGAAGATGAAACAGTTAAAGTACAAATGGTGAAGTGGGCCATAAATTTCAATAAAGAAATAACAATGGAGGCATGGGAATACTTGTGGAAGACTACAATGAAGACTACGACATGTACTAATATCAAAGAGAACATTTACAAAATGATTTATCGTTGGTTCATGACACCAAAGAAGATTGCGCTAGGGAATTTGAACACCTCTAACAAATGCTGGAAATGTAAAAAACATGAGGGTTCCCTGTATCATATGTGGTGGACGTGTGAGGTAGCTAGGCAGTATTGGGGGGAAATAATAAGAGTAATAAGTGAGATTTTACAATTTCAAATTAATAAGAACCCAGAACTCCTGCTACTGAACTTGGGAATGGAGGGCATTCCAGCTCAACACAGGACATTGTTATTTTACATGACAGCAGCAGCTAGACTTTTGTATGCGCAAAAATGGAAAGTACAAGAAGTGCCAACTATTGAAGACTGGATTTACAAATTGCTGTATATGGCGGAAATGGACAAAATGACAAGAAAATTGAGAAACCTTGACCCAGGACAGTTCAACACAGACTGGGAGAAGCTGAAACAATATTTGGTGAAGAAATGGGAGGTGGGAGGAGAACTGTGGCAGTTTGAGAACTATTGAAATACAATAAAACGCAGAGGGGGGTGACTTTACTGGGGGGGCGAAGAGGTAAATGAAAATTTCTAAGCAGTTATGTCATTAGATTATATGTAGAATAATATATAGAATATTGATAGAAAATAACTAACTATAAGGGTTAATCATAAGGTCTGACTAATTAATATTATTTTTGGTAAAATTTGTATAATGTACCAAACTGAATAAGTTTATCTGAAGATATATATGAGTCAAATTGATTGATATTATATGATGATAGTTATATAGATTTATAATTGAAGGGGAACAAAAACAGTAATGTAATTAAATATAACTAAAGCAGAAAGAAGAAGATATGTAGAATGAGTAACACATAGAGCATAAGTTAAATTGGTTGACTTATATGAATGTATGGTTTATATGGTTTATGATCTATAGAAATATTTGAAATTATGAAAAAGGGGATAAATTGTTTATCCAATATGGAAAAAGGGACTCAAAGTTAGGGTACAGAGTATCAAAAATAGTTAAAGAATTATTGCTTAGAATAAAGGGAGAATATATATTTGTTAGATAGAGGAATATAAAAGGAGTAAGGGAAAAGGGACAAAGGGTTGGAAAACTGTTGGAAGTCAACAAAAAGGGGGGGAAAGGGAGGGGGTTAGAAATTGGGAAATGGGAGAATTGATTGTAATGTGAAAATAATTGATCCTAACCCAATAAAAAAATTTTCAAAAAAAAAACAAACCATGGCTCAGTCTACCTGGGGCAGAGCCAAGATTCTTATAGGGCTGAATGGACCCTGAGACTGGAGAGACTTCAGCCAGTAAGACAAAAACCTTAATGGTTGTCTCCTGGGATGGACAAAAAGGCTTGACTACCTTGATTGGTGCTGCCAGGGTAGGAAAAACAAATTAGATTGGTTGCTCCTGATGTCTTTCAAAGAAATAGTAGTTAATTAAACGTTTCTAGAGCTGGCTGATGAATTTAGAGTTTTGATTAAATGTTCCCATAGTTTTAAACTTATCAGAGCTGATTGATGGCCCTTGATTGCAGGACAAGATCTAATCAATGAGACGAAGGGAGATTGGAATGTCCATGGGGAGATGAATCACAAGCACTTTTCTTGTCTAAGATAGCATGTCCACAGCTTGGGAGGGCAGGAACTAATCACACCCAGTCACTCGGCATGTACTTGCATTCCATTCACGTTTTATTCTTCCGGGCGGGAGCCAGCAATGCTTTGCTCAGCCGGGTGGCTTGCTAATGAGGTAAGAAGCACATTAGATTCAGTGGCTTATGATTTCACATCATAAGTAGCTATTAAAACAGTGGAGGCCAGATGGACTGCTCACAAGCTGGGATGCACTAGGTATGAATGCTGCTCTCCAAGTTATGACTTGCATGGGGTTGTACATTGGAGCAAAAGTGTTTCTGATCTGTGAGGGGTACAAATGGCTGATAGGAGGAGAGAATATCAAATAGGCAAAGTGGCTGCACATATCCAACATCATTCAGTTGGGTAGCACCATCATTGACATTGGCTGCTGCAAAGTTTTCTCCTGAGGGCTGTCTGCAGGGTGCTTACAATTTGATTACAATAGCAGCAAAAAAAGAGTAAAGAGTGGTATTTACAAAGTGGGTATAGCAACAATGACCACGTACTAGCCTTGCTAACAGTCACAATGTATTTACTAATACAATACATAAACTCAATACACAGTAAAATGCATGTATAATGAACAATTATCAATACAATAAACAATACAAATAATTCTACACTTCACATGTGGAAAACCATTCATACAATTGCTAAAATGCAGGTAGCTCAAGGTAATAAAGTGCTGGTGCTACCAATTGCTACATGAATTCATTGCACATATAACTATTAAAGTGCAAGTGCATAGTAACAACCCAGCATATTTCTATTCCACAGGTCCTGGATAGCAAAAGTCCAATTAGTGAGTGAGAATGTCCAATAAAACAACGTCAGTCCTTGTTGTATATACTTGCTGTGTGGAATCCAAAAACAAAGGTCTGGTCCTCCAACGGGTTATCTAGATCCTCATGTGACCTGTTTCATATAATCTTTGTCAAAGAGCACACAGAGGTTAAAAGTTCATTAATCTTATTCATAGATACTTCTTCACAAAAACCGTATCTCTGAGCCTTCCTCCCTGGCCAAAGACGCTGGACATTTGAAGTCCTCTTCCTCCATGGACTACTCTACTCCTCTGATTGGTAACTATCTCCCGAATCCTACACTCTGTTCCAAACTCTGGCTAATTTCCTAGGACTCTTGTGTGCTTGTGCAGTTTATTTGCTTCTTGTGTGTGTGTGAGTTTTCCCCTTTAAATAAGAATGACTCTTTATTTGGAAAACACCCATCTTGGCAGTTTCCTTGGGAAGGGGAAGATCTTGCTTGTTACCCCTCTTGCGTAATAGTTATATGTGCAATGAATTCATGTAGCAATTGGTAGCACCAGCATGTTATTATCTTGCGGTGCCTGCATTTTAGCAATTGTATGAATGGTTTTCCACATGTGAAGTGCAGAATTAATTGTATTGATAATAGTTCATTACACACGCATTTCACTGTGTATTGAGTTTATGTATTAGTAAATACATTGTGACTGTTAGCCAGGCTAGTACGTGGTCATTGCTGCTATACAATTTGATTGCAGCATGGCATCACTGACGTGTGTGTAATCAGTGGAGATGGTAGTCTGACTAGTGCAAACATCTTCCCCGTAGAGTGAGGTGATCTGCTAGAGGAGCTAGTCAGTGAAGGAAAAATCACAGATGACGTGGCTAAGAGAAGAGGTGGGGGGGCTCTCCTTGGGAGGTTTTTAAGCAGAGGCCACGTGGCAATGCCGGTTCCATAACTCAGTAAAACTTTAGGCAGATTGTGAGAGGGAGGGCAGGAAGGGATGAGCCAGTGATCGGCTCTTGTGCTTCTTTCTTATACTCCCAGGGCAATGCCGATTACTACTTGGGGTCGGGAAAGAATTTCCCTCCTGACCAGATTGGCTAGGGATTGTGGAGGTTTTTGCCTTCCTCCGGCATAGTACAGGAGTCACTGGGGGAGTGAGTTGGCAGGAGGTAGCTGAGATTTTCCTACATTGGACTAGATGGCCTTTTAGGTTACTTCCAGCTGTGTTTCGAAGATGGTCCAGATTAATTCCGGCTTCCAGTTGAGTTTGGAATTCAGACTGACTTTGTTGTTTCATTTTGTAGGAAAGAGACGGGAAATCATGTCCGTGTTGCTTCTCTAGAGTCTGATCTCAGCATCTTTCAATCGGATTATTATGCTTATGCCAGGCCCCTAGTAAATGATTCCCTCTGCTCCCCCGTCACAATCATAATAAGAAAATAAACCACACAACTTGCTGTTAGCATCAATAGGCAGTATATTACTTGAGGGATGAATGCTCAGCCCAGGTCTTATTCAGCTGATGTTGCTGTTTGCAGTTCCCACCCTCCTCATTAGCACACCAGAGGCTGGAGGCCTGGGCAGGAGTTGGGTTGGTGCGTTAATTAATCACATTTAGCCAGGACTTTTTTTCTGGGAAAAGAGGTGGTGGAACTCAGTGGGTTGCCCTCAGAGAAAATGGTCACATGGCTGGTGGCCCCGCCCCCTGATCTCCAGACATCGGGGAGTTTAGATTGCCCTCCGCGCCATGCGGTGCAGGGGGCAATCTCAACTCCCCTTTGTTCGGAGATCAGGGGGCGGGGCCACCGACCATGTGACCAAGAGGTGCCGGAACTCCGTTCCACCGCATTCCAGCTGAAAAAAAGCCCTGCATGTAGCTACATTTCAGGGCTAGCAGCCCTCTTGGGACAAGCAGCTACTTGAGTACAAATTCCCATGGGGAAGTGTTGGCCTCAGGAACAGTCCTGTTTCAGTCCCCAGGATTACCGTTTGCAAGAGCTCCTAAAGGAGGGACGCAGGAGGACACTGTAAAAAATGTCTTTTGTGTCAGTACTACCAATTTTTCCTAATTTCACAGTAAAGGGTTCTGATATTCAAAGGCCCTAAGCCGGATTTGAGACATGTGCCTACTTCTGTGTACACTTTTCTCAATCACCAACAGGTTCTGTAACACATTTCAGCTGCAATTTTTGGAGTCTAGAGTGCTTCATTAATTAAATAGCCTGTATGTATAGACTTAATTGCCACCTGAGGGTCAATAGACTTGAGAGACTGGCTCATTCAAAGGGTTTAGTAGAAACATTCTATGTAAGCTTTTAAACTTGAGAAAGCGAGTTCTTAGTTGGGCTTGTGCTATTTGTACGCACTCTTATTTTTGTCTTGATGTATCACTGTTTGTAATACAGGTGCATTTGCACTGAAAACCAGCCACACTATTAGCAGAGATGTTTTACTTCCTTAGCTCTGTGCCTGTAATTCCAGAAAGTTAGTGTGGACCTGAGACGATACTGCTTCTCCCTTTTCTGTTAGCATGCTCATCCCCAAAAGCCACAGCTCTGCGCTACTCCTGCCAACTAAGAGCCAAGCTACAAGTGATGCCTGACACAGGCTGGACACTTGTCAGCTTCCCTCAAGTTTTGATGGGAAATGTAGGCATCCTGGTCTTGCAGCTGTAATGGAGAACCAAGCTGTAAAATCAGGATGCCTACATTTCCCATCAAAACTTGAGGTAAGCTGACAAGCGTCCAACCTGTGTAAGGCGTCACTTGTAGCTTGGCTCTCAGGTAACTGGAGACTTATCAAGGCAAAATTAGACAAGCAGCCCTTGAATTCAAAATCCACTATTCTTTCAACCATTTTCCCTATATCCACCTAGTCCCCCATTATTCACACTCTTTCTCTCTCATTCTGTTATAGTAATATAGGATTAGGGGAGAGAGCGTGTGTGACCAAAAAAAGAGAATAGAGTCAAAGATCTCCCTCTTAAAAGAAGCTTTGAGCTTCTTGGCATACATGAAATGGAAAAAAATAGAGAACAACAACATAATAACATTCGATTTATATATCGCCCTTCAGGACAACTTAACGCCCACTCAGAGCGGTTTACGAAGTATATTATTATTATCCCCACAACAAAACACCCTGTGAGGTGGGTGGGGCTGAGAGAGCTCCTAGAAGTTGTGTCTGACCCAAGGTCACCCAGTTGGCTACAAGTTGGTTTCTAGAGAGAAACCAAACTAGTTTCTCTTTAGAACTATTCTAAAGAGAAACATGAGGACCACGTCACACTTCTAGCTGTTGTAGTGCTGCATATTTGGAAACTAGCAAAATGTTAGTCATCTTAAGGAACTGAGGGGAAGGAGGGCTTGTAGATACAAAAATAGAGGGGTAAGGGACACTGTACATCTCTATTTCATTTCACTTCAATTATTTATTTACATTATTTATAGTCCACCTTTCTCACTGAGACTCAAGGCAGATGACATAATATAAGTCAGTATGATCAATGGTTGGGACATTCAATAAACAATACAATAGAGTAAGGATAGCAGAAAAATTGAAAACAGGCAGAAATCTGATACAGAGCTGAAAAAATGCGGAAAGAAAAATGTAAGCTGATTGATATGACATATTAAACAGAGTAGAGCTATCCTGTAGGAGCATATAGCAACAGACAGCCCCATTACCTGTTTAAGAAAGCCCTCCTGAATGATTCGGTTTTAAACAGTCTGCAGAAAGCTATGTGTCTGAGAGCTTTCCTTATCTTCTCAGGCAGGCTGTTCCATATGGTGGGCACCACTACAGAGAATGTGTGTGAATAGACGGCTGTTGATTTTGTCCATATGTGGTATCTACAGAAGGCTCTATTTGGATGGACACAGCTGCCACGGTGGCGTATAGGGAGACAGGCAGTCCTGCAGATATGTGGGGCCAAGGCAATGAAGGGCTTTTTATGTGATAACCAAAACCTTGAATTGAGCCCAATGATTGACAGGTAGCCAATGAGTGACTGCAACATGGGAGTAATATGCATGCATTGGGCTCCTACCAAACCAGCGGAGATCATTCCACTGCAGCCAGCCCTTCATCCTAGCTACAGCACAACTCTTGCTCCTGACAATAATCAAGCTGTGACTTTCTGCACCACCTGGAGTCTCCAAGTTGACTTTAAGGGAAGACCTTTGTAGACTGCATTACAGTAGTCAAGTCTTGATGTCACCATGCCATGGATTCAAGTGACCAGATCGGCCATGTCCAAGTAGGAGGCCATCTTCCCAGGCGAGACTGAGTTTGTAGAAAGCATTTTTTGCAGTGGTGTGAACATGCTTTTCTAGCAGTAGTGCTGGATCCAGTATAACCCCTAGGCTCTTAACCGAGTCTGCAAGGGTCAGCTGAACCCCACAGAAAGTGGGGGATGGAATGTCCTTCAATACCTTCATTTTCTCAACAAGCATCATTTCCATCTTGTCTGGATTCAGTTTCAATTTGTTCACTTTCAGCCATTTGACTGCAGCTGTCAGGCAGCAACTTAGGACCACTAGTGCATCACCACGGTATTTGGAAAGACAGATATAGAGCTGCGTTATCTGCATATCGATGACATCCAATTCCATAGCTACAAATTATTTCTCCTACAGGTGTTATATAGAAGGTGAATAACATGGTGGCTAACACTGTGTCCTGTGCGCTTCTGCAAGAGAATTCTCACCCTGAAGATAACTGGTCTCCAACAGCAACCCCTAACTCTCTGCAAGAACACGTTTAGGGCACTTTTAGCATACTTTTCTCCAAAACCAAACACAAGATAGGTTTATTTAGAGACAGCT
The DNA here is from genome assembly GCF_028583425.1 of Eublepharis macularius. Classification (NCBI taxonomy): domain Eukaryota; kingdom Metazoa; phylum Chordata; class Lepidosauria; order Squamata; family Eublepharidae; genus Eublepharis; species Eublepharis macularius. The sequence continues at coordinate 11,938,082 of NC_072793.1, read as the reverse complement.
GGGTCACCAAGGACTGCCCTCACCACAACAGAACCCCCCTGCACAGCACTTTATTCCCCCCCCCCAATGGTTGAATAGGAGCTACTAAACTTGCTGGTGGGGAGGGGGAGCGAAAGGGTTCAGATGGGTACACTATTAGAGCCAAGCTACAAGTGACAGCTTACACAGGTTGGACACTTGTCAGCTTCCCTCAAGTTTTGATGGGAAATGTAGGCGTCCCGGTTTTACAGCTTGGCTCTCCATTACAGCTGCAAGACCAGGATGCCTACATTTCCCATCAAAACTTGAGGGATGCTGACAAGTGTTCAACCTGTGTAAGCCGTCACGTGTAGCTTGGCTCTTAGAGAAGAAACTAAACCTGCTTCCTGCCCTTACGGAGCCTAGTCACTGAACAATCAAGCCTGCAGCTACCTTATTATTTCTTGGTCATAGCTAGAGACATATTAAGACCTAGCTGCTGGAAAATCTGCTCTCAGAAAATCATTACTGGTCCCTGGACCTTGGTAGCTAGAGCCATAGCACTCACATCAAGTTCTTTATTCCTTTCTGTACATTATCTTCTTAAATTTGTTGCACTGGATATAGTATCAATAGCTGGCTCAAGCTCAAAGGAACCCCCAAAAGCCCGTATTTCCTAAACCAAGGGCAACCAGCAGCAGAGGCTATCCCCCCCCCCCACTTTGAGTTGTGGCAGGAAACCATTAGCCACTGCCATAGAATGAGAGTCTGTTCCTACAATGCCATTGGTGCAGAAAGATTACCCCATGAACGAATGAGTCGGCCGGATATGATAACAGGCATCTGTTTGGTTGGGGGTAAAGTCCAGCACAGCAGTTATTGCCTGGCTCCAACATATATCAAGTAAGTAGTGAAGAAATGCAGACTGACTCTTAGATCAATAGAGGTGGGGTGGAAGATATATCTCACTTCCTTTGACACCCTCTCTTACTCAGAGGGGAGGATCTGAACCAGCCACGGCAGAAAAAAACACTTCTGCCTGCTTGTTGTTCCAGAACAACAAGAATTCCAAAAAGCCCATTTAAAAAAAAAAACTCAGAATGCTTACAGAAGCGCCACACAAACCAGGATTCAATCACCAGCAGAGGAAGATTATTCAGTAAAATTTAAGCTATAAACAGGATAAAGTGTCAATTACATATTAAGTAAGTATTAGGTGATTTTATCAAAGGCAACCCATTTTTATTTAACAGGTACAACTCCGAGCATCTATCAAAGTGACAACTTATTGAACTATACCTCCATTGGTTATATACGGCCCTTTTTGCAGAATTAGTGTAGTGTCAGAAGGGGAAGAAATGAACTTTATAGTAAAAGGAGGATACAGGCTCAGTCTTTGAGGTGGAGGAAAGAGCTGTAAGAGTGAGATTCCAGCCACTAAAACATAGCGTAGCAGACATCTTGATTTTATCTTCATAATCATGACGACTAGGAATTGTCTATCTTTTATTAGAAAAGCTAGAATTATCTGAAAGCTAGCACTGGCTCTGAACACTTAAATGAAAGCCAACTTTGCAACACAATCATTGCTATGTAATTAAGACAACAGAACTGACGTGTCAATGACTGTAAAAGAAGAAAAATGCACTTACACTGAGTAGTTATATCCCAGCAGTAGGGTCAGCAAGTTGTTAGGTTTCATCAATTATTTCACTGGCAAAACCAGATGTTCCTTTGGCCAAGTGTAGCAGTAACATTGTTTGATAATGCCTCTTTGTAAAAGGCACTCCACCCCACTTAAAATTGGATGATCGTTGTTAGAATCCTTAATGTATTTAGTAAAATGTGATGTAGCACAATTGTGGACAGAAGGAGCCAGAAGTTTAGGGCTGTTCATGACTGTTCCCTATACCATTAAAAATGCTTATCTAAGCTGGAAGACATGTTCTACCTGTATACAGAGTGATGGTTCATTTATACAGTGGTTGCTAGAAGGAAAGAGTGGTACCTTTTAATGTCATGAAAGTCATCATTCAAGCTGACAGCTATTGTTTCAGAAACTGATGCCTAGACCACAACCACCTCCTCAACCTAGTGACAGCCATGATCATTATCCAACATTTCTCAACTTATGGTAAAACCCAAAGAGTAAAATCTAGCTAAGGAGTTCCTTTTTACGCCTGCTTACAGGGCAATAGGTCTTCATTTCTGGCTAGAGAAACTGTTTTGCTGATAGACGTGACCAGCAACCAATATCTGGCAATTGTTCTATTTTCTGCATCACTACCAGGTGAACTTTGCTTTGCTAGACCTAATCATATTGGGACCTTAGCTGGCCAATAGAGTAAAACTGTTTCTGGACCCCTAATCAGGTCTAGTAGTAGTAGAAAAGTTTCATCAGAAGGCAGCATACCCAACGTTACTGATCTTCCAATGGCAGGGATACATTCTAGGGTGTCTTACTACTAGGGCAGAAATGATGTCCAATCAGCCTCGTTATATGAATCAAATGTGCACCATAATTCACTATATGCCCCAGAATTCACTATAACAGGAATTCTATAACAGAAATGTCCAAGTGAAACCAGAATGTTTGAAAGCCACTGATCAGGCCACATTCCTGTGCATGCACACATCCTAAAAGGTTAGCCTTGCTGAAATTAAGTTGGAACAGACAATGGACACTGCCAAAGAAGCCATCCACTGAATTGCTGCAATAGCCACCAGTAAACAGGGATTCAACAGACTAAAGAGCGATTAGATCTGGCAACACACATGCCCCATCAGTGGGCATATGCAGCTCAAGCTAATTGGCACTCTTGGAAGGGCTACCTGGGAAGCCAGAGGTGACTGTCACCTCTCACACACTAAAGCTATGTCTTCACCATACCCTTCTCCCACTCTCATGTGGCAGGAAGGCACAAAGGTACTTGGAAGGCAAGAATGCTGTGGCATGGGCAAAATATTTTTTCCCAAGCACTTGAGCAACCAGGCTGAACAACCAACAGTGACATCCACCTCAGGTTTCAAGATTCCTTACCTCCCTTGTGTACCGTATTAGAACCAATCTGTAGCATAAATAAATGCTTAGCTAGCCAACTAACACTTAGACAGACCTAGTCCTGGATGAGCCATTTGTGACGGAAGAGAAGCAGATTTACAAGAAAGGAGTCTAGCTTTTCAGTTTGATTTAGGGAGGCTTGCTATGGCCAAGCCTCAGAAACCGTCCTGCTGGCTCAAATCAAGAAGGCAACAAAAGGTTTGGATAGGAACACACAAAGCTGCCCTATCTAGAACCGTAATGCTGGCAGGCCTTCTGCAAAGCCTCAGGTAGATATCTTCACAAGTTCCACTCCATAGAATTGTTTAATCAGAAAAGCCAAGCATCGAACTTGAGGACTTGTGCATACCGAAGCATACCGAATGACACCGAATGTCATTCGGTAAAGACACTGAATGACGGCCTCTCTAAATATTTTTGAACAGAGGCCAGGTCTCTTAAAGATGGTGGTGGGAAATCCAAGGTTCATCTTGATCTGGCATCTTTAAGCCCCTTTCTTCCACCTACAACTGGGAAAGTCCAAGAGTGATAATGACAAATAAGAAATCCCCTTGAACGAGGCTATTAATCTTATATTTTTCATTAATAAATAAGTTTTTTCCTTTTAATAACACTGAACATTTAACAGATTTCCCCACCCCTCCCCTCCCCATATTTCTTCCACACACAAAGAGACAATGTCTATAAAACAGTCACTCCCTCCTCCTGTTACCACCCATCATCTCCCAAGGGAGAAAAGGAGGACACACAGACACCTCTGCTCAAGAGGAGCTAAAAGGAAGGGTACCCAAAGGGAGGGGTGGGAAAGGTAATTGCAATCAGCCTGCTTCAGACAGGCAAATGAGACAAGCAGCAGATGGAGAAGGGGATCAGGGCCAATGGGAGATTATTAACTGTGTGTCGGAAGGGGAGGATACCTTTGAAACCCTCAAGCATGTGGAATAGCCACTGGAGCCACTACTGTCCAAGATGGTGCAACGTCATCCCTCCAGGGCCTTCCAGAGCAGGCCGTGCCTGGGGCCAGCCTTCACCCTCACCATTCGACCAAGCTCGGATTCCCCCCTCGTGTCTATCTGGAAGTACACACTGCAGCTGCATGGTGGGAAAGCATTTGCAATGTGGAAGGGACGGACAGGCCTGCTGAAGCCGGGGTGGTGGTGGTGAAGCGGGGATTGGATCTTTCTGGATTCTCCAGGCCTGGCCCATGGGAACCAGGCAGCCCCCCTCCCCACCCCAGAAGGGTCAACCAGAAGGCCTGAAGTCCATAGTTGTTCTACCACCACCACTACCCTCTGCTCCCAGAAGCGGGTAGGCCCTTCACATGACAGAGCAGCTTTTTGCTTTCTCCTTCTTGAAAGTGGAAGAGATGAGCTCAGACCGGCTGGGCAAGCGGAGGAGTCTCTTGGGAAAGCTTCGGGCTGGGCTCTTAGGAGGCTGGGGACCGGCCTTGCTGAGGCAGCTAGATGCCGCTGTCCGAAAGATGCTGTGCACACTCTTCTCCGATGTGAACGCTGAACACTCCAGATAGGTCTCTGCTCCAAGCTGCCTGGCTACAGCACAACCCTGCAAAGAGAGAGCAGAGGATGTAAGAACCAGGCAGCCACGCCGAGGAAAAATACAACAGGACGTAGACGATTGCTTTCAGCACACCTAAGTGCCACAAGCCTCACGGCACGAGCCTTTTGGCAGCGGTTAAGGGGCCTGTGCTCAGCTATGCCTGCGTGGGATCTTTGCATGGCAAATCATCTTTGCTGTGGCTGGGCTTTGTAATGCTAAGTCCTCAAAGAAGCCAGTAAAATGCTCCACGTCTACGTCACATGGGAAAGAGCGCATCTCTTGCTCTTTATCTGGACCGTTGCAGAGTTTGCTAGAATTCAGAATGGGGAAAGTGGCTACATATTGCTTTTGCCCAAGAGTATGCTTTAGAACCCTGAGATAATGGCAAACCTCCTCTACACAGCATATATTGAGGGCGACAGGATGGAACTGGAGGAAGCTAAGCATTTGTGCTTACCTGTGATCATCTTTGAATGCTGGCAAAAGGTGGCCTTTAATGGCCGGACATATGAGATTTGAGTGGCTCACTCTAAAGCCCTCTCCTCTACATTACCCTTTCAACTGGGCTTCTTCCACCCCTTCTAGAACTTCTTATCATTTGTTGCACAATAAAATGACATATGGGACATGCAAGTAATTCCACAGTAGAAGTCTACAGGTGAGCTGCATTTTGGATGCACCCAGGGCTTTTTTTCAGTGGGAACGTGGTGGAACGGAGTTCCAGTGCGGAGGGCAATCTAAACTCCCCTCTGTCTGGAGATCAGGGGGTGGGGCCACCGGCCATGTGACCATTTTCACTGAGGGCAATTTAAACTTTAAAAACTCCACCCTTGTTCCAGCTGACCCAAAGTGATGTCATTGTGCGGTCTTGAGTTCCACCACCTCTTTTCCCAGAAAAAAAGCCCTGGATGCACCTATGAGATATACACAGATTATGGGCATGTTTCAAGTACCAGGCAGGGCCAGATCAAGGGGAGGCAGGGGGGTTACCCTGCCCCTGGCATTGCCAAAGAGGGGGCAGCAAGCCGGCCGCCCCAGAATACAGTGCACCACAGAGCTGGCGGCGGCTGCACAGATGGCTGAATGGAGGGCTGGAAGGCCTCCGCGCCATTCGCCTGCCCCGCTGACGGGGCGGCTGGAAGCAGTGCAGGTTGCCCCCTGGAAGCATGCCGCCTGCGCTACCTACTGCTGGAGGGAAGGGAGCGCGCGGCAAGCCAGCTGCCCCGTCAGCGGGGAAGGGGAACGTGCGTGGGTGGCCTTCCAGCCCTCCAATTCAGCTGCCTGAGCAGCCACCACCAACTCCACAGCATGCCGTGTTCCGGGGTGGCCAGCTTGCCATGCGCTCCCTTCCCTCCAGTGGCAGCGGGGCGGCATGCTTTTCCTGGGTGAGGGACTGTGGGGAATTGACCCAGGCGTGGGTAACCCTAGATCCGGCCCTGGCACCAGGATACTCTCATGTACAGTACACCTCAACTCTGCATACATTACAGGTACATATGTGCCAAGAGCTATGGCCAACCCAATTCTGGCAGAATAAATCTTTGAAGTGAAGTAAGGTTTTAAAATTTGCAGCTGAACCTTATGGAAGTACAGTGATATTTTACTCACTGTATGATTTCCTGTAACAATATCTATTGCTTTGGAGAGACATTGGGTCAGAATTCTCTTTTTTAGAAGAGAGGATTGTTCAAAATGCTTTCCATGTTTCACATACCATGTTGATTCTCAGTTCGTAAAGAGTTTCTTTACAGGAGTTTGTAGAAAAAAATCATATCAAGAGAGATGAGAGGTTTCCTCTAAGAATTCTGCAGTTTGGAACATTGGGAACTGCACAATGTGAGCCCGGTGGCAACTTAGAATCAACAAGCTTTTCAAGGTAGAGCCTGCTGAACTACTGCAGATCAACATGGCTATCTACCTAAAACGTGTGAGGAATTTTGAATTTAATAAAACTTGCTACCATAACCAAGGTACACCAACACAGAGCATCACTTGACCACAATAAAAAAGAAATTGAATGAGAGACCCACACGAGCATCAGGTGTGGCTTACCTGTTCATAAGATACAGGGGCTTGCTTCTGATGGGACAGCTCCATCAGGGTGCTGAGGTCAGTGCGTAAGTCTGTCTTGCAGCCGATCAACAACACACGGGTGCTTGGGCAGTAGTCTAAAATTTCTGTCTTCCACTGGAAAGACAGAAACATCTTAGAGGTGATTTGCGCCCCAAATGTTCCAAGAATTACAGAAATTGCCATACCATCACAACAGAAGCTGCCCTGACCTTCAAGACTCAGTTAACTACTACACCCTGAACCGGGAAGATTTAAGCACAGAATTGCTATCACCTAGGGCCAAGCTACAAGTGACGAATGACCCTTGAACGGCAAGTGAACAGACTCACGTGTATACCTCCCTGTAGTGATCGAGTGGAGCGCAAGTGAACAGGGAGGAATACACGTGAGTCTGTTCCCTTGCCGTTCAAGCGTCATTCGTCACTTGTAGCTTGGCCCCTACTCTCTGATTATAGCCTGTAATGGGCATGAGATTTTAAAACAGAGTGCTAAAGGAAAGGTCAGGCATGCTTAATTCCACAAGGAGGTTTGATGCACGTAGAAAAATATTTATGTCCCCCATACCATCAACGCTTCTAAACCTGGGCCAACTTAAAAGTAACAAGAAGAATTGGTTTATACCAAAAAGAACATGGCAATAGCCCTAGTTGTCTCGGCATCAAGACCAACCACAGACCAAGATGGCTGAAGGCAGATTTTGCATGCTACTAGAAGAGGCATTCTAAGCACAGCATCGGTTGGTTTGGTGTCATCAGTAAAGCAGCATCTTGGGGCAAACATCTTTAGGCTCTGTGCTGGTCCTTGTCCCCTCTCCAGACCTGAATACCACAGGCAGATGTTCAGGGTTATGATAAGTTAACATGCAATTTTTAATCTAGGGCAAACCAACATTAACTTCAGTAGTAGCTACCAAGTTACAGGCAGCCTGCTGTGCTTTGCAGTGTTGATAAACCCAAGTTTATCCTTAACTCCATCCATTTGACATATACTCCATTTGGCAACTGTTTTCCCCACAGTTATAGTTTCAACATTTTATTCTGCCCTTTCTCAGAGGAGCACAAGGTAGTATACGTGGCTCTCCTCATTTAATCCTCGCAATAACCCTGTGAGGTAAGTTAGGCCTAGAGAACGGCTGGGCTAAGGGCACTCCGAGAGCAACTTGGCAGCAAGGGGGTTTGAACCCAAGTCCTCCTGCTCTTAGTCCAGCATTCTAACACTACACCAGACGGCTGCACTATTATTGTGTACTAGCAAAAAAGCCCATTGTGGGGAAAAATACAACAGGTTCTAGAAAGGGGAGGGTGGGCAGGTGGGCATTTCCTCCTCCTCCTTCACTGACCCTAGCTGGATGAAGGCGGGGAGGGGCGGGCACCTCCTCTGCACCTGATCCCGGCCGAGTGAAGGGGGAGTGGGCATTGCCTCCTGCTCTGCTCCTGATCCCAGCTGGATGAAGGAGGGATGGGCATTGTCTCCTACTCTGCGCCTGATTCTGGCTGGGTGAAGTGGGGGGTGAGCATTGCCTCCTGCTCCGTGCCTGATCCCAGCCTGGTGAAATGGGCTGGCATTGTCACCTTCTCCTTGCCTGATCCTGGCCAAGTGAAGGGGGGTAGGCATTGCCACCTGCTCCACTCCTGACACCCGCCAGGTGAAGCTGGAGGCGGGCATTACCTCCTGTTCTGTGCCTGATCCAGGCTGGATGAAGTGGGGCAGGCACTGCCTCATGCTCTGCTCCTGATCCCAGCTGGGTGAAGAAGGGGGGGCGGGCATTGCTGCCTGCTCCATTCCTGATTCCAGCTGGGTGACAGCGGGGGGAAGGCATTGTCACCTGCTCCGTGCCTGATCCCAGCCTGGGCCTCCCACCATGATGCCCTTTCTGGAGGTCTGGCTGCCTCATCTGGGCTTCTCTCCTCAGCCCTCTAGTGGTACACCATGGCAGGAAGTGAGTTGTCTTGAATACACTTAGCCTTTTATATAGTAGGATCAGCCTTTCTCACTGAGATCTAAGGCAGATTACATAGTACAAGTGAAAATACAATACAATCAACAGCTAGGACACGATACCAGGGAATCAAAAGTAACCTAGCCACACAATTCTAACTTAGAGGACACAGATAATGGAGAGCTGCGTCAGGACTAACCACGTTACCATTTTAGTGCACAAGGTATTTAAAAGGTTTTCAACAGAGATTCAGAAAGAAGAGCATACACAAAACCCACAGAAGTACAAAACACCAGTCTTTCAAAAATACAAGGCTCAAACTGGCAAACTGAACAAACAAATACAAAACTTTAAGAACTGAAGCACACAGAAAACGACAACTTAGGGACGCGGTGGAATTTTCATCACAGCAGGCTTCGAAAAAGGTCAGCAAGACCCGCTTTTGGTCACCTTCATTTTTTGTGGACCATCCCTATCAATGTGGGAGCTGGATGATCTTTTAGCTCAGCTTCACGTAGGAGAGATGGTGTTTGCTTTGTGTTTTGAGAAGATCGTTTCTGCCTGGTGCCTGGGCCTAGAGGGCAGTGGCTTTAAGTCCCTCCACGATTCTTCAAGAGGGAGATGGTTGATTTGTGTTTTGGGGGCCACTCTCTTTCCTAAACATCGCATATGCAGGTAGAGTTCCCCTTGAATTATCAGGCTATACGATGAAGTTGACATCCCCCAACATTAAGGGCTTCATAGGTGTGATCTTCACGAGCTTAGACATATTACTTACAGACAGGGCTTTTTTTCCTGGGAAAAGAGGTGGTGGAACTCAGTGATGGAACTGAGGACTGTACAATGATGTCACTTTGGGTCAGCTGGAACAAGGGGGGAGTTTTTTAAAGTTTAAATTGCCCGTGAAAATGGTCACATGGCTGGTGGCCCCGCCCCCTGATCTCCAGACAGAGGGGAGTTGAGATTGCCCTCCGTGCAGCAGCAAGGAGGGCAATCTAAACTCCCCTCTGTCTGGAGATCAGGGGGCGGGGCCACCAGCCATGTGACCATTTTCAAGTGGTGCCGGAACTCCGTTCCACCACGTTCCAGCTGAAAAAAAAAGCCCTGTTTACAGATATTACTTACACAGGCGCACAAACTATCAAACAATGGAAGTGTGAGGCAATCTCTTTAAACTTGAAAACACATTCGTTTGTGGCATCATATTTTGACAAAAACTTGGTAGACCTCAAGGGGCTGGATAAAAATTTACCGAGAGTCATTTCTGAACAGTAGCATGCCACTGAGCACCCCGCTCCTGAGGCTCTTCACCTTTTATTTTAGTGATCTTTTTTAGGTCTCTAGGCGCTCACATGCTTTTGTGACCCAATAGGAAGTGGCCATGTCTTGCATATACAAAGTGGATCACTGCTTTCTTATTAAGCAGCACCACAGTGCTTTGTCCTTTGAACATTCAGTCAATCCACTATCCAAAGTTCAGCCTTATAAGCCGGCGTCACCTGGTCTGGCCCAGGTGCACGTGTCTCACCTTCTTCAGAGCACTATCCATGGTTTCAGGGCGGCTGACATCAAAGCACAGCAGGACAGCATCTGAGTCACTGTAACAAAGAGGGCGCACATTGTCATAGTAGGGAGATCCTGTAAAAAAAAAAAAGGAGATCGGAAAGTTAACACCACTGCTCAAAGCCTTCACTTATTGACCAGAAGAATCTGGGAAGGTAAAAAGCATCCAATGGAGTAGGACGAATCAGACTCTTCGCCGCTTGTCTACTACTGAAAGAACAGCAGAAGTAAGAAGGTCAAAAGTTTCCCTAAGGCCCCCCCCCCACATGCTTTCTGCAGGACTCTGCTCATTGTCCGCCCCCACCCCCCACTTCATTGTTCGGTCTACTTTGAAAAGATGGAAACAGCTTTGCCAGGCCAATCAAGGCCATCTTCTTTTCTCCTCCCTTCACCCCAAATATTGAGGGTAGGCGGAGTACAATGCCCCCAATTTCTAGGGATAGGAAGGGGAATGTAACAAACAGGGAGGAATGGGGGTTGCTTAGCAACATCTCTCTCACCAGTGAGTAGAGAAAAAAAGAGGCTGCAGATGTGCAAGGGAAGATACGCTTGCAAAATGGGAGGGGGAATAGCACGGGGTTGGAGGGGTTGCTGCATAGGTGCAGAGGGAGGAAGAAGGAATCGGATCTCCGTGAGGGGGGCTGCGAGAAAGAGCAGCATCCAAAAATGCTTCTGCAGTCCAGACACTGCGTGCATAGAATAGCAAGCAGCCCCTGCCTCCCTGCACCAGCACAATCACCATGGCAACAAAGGGGATCCAAGTAGCCAGGGACCCCCACCTCCAGCCCCCTTGAAAAGAGAGGATGTAGCAGCAACAGGAGCTTCCATTGCCTGCCCCAGTCAACCCCAGTTGCTAGAGTAACTCCTTTGCACCCCTTCACACACACACACAATCCCTTAAAGCATCCCTTATTGTGAGTGGTTCCTTTCCCTATTCCTCCCTCCCCCACCCCCAATTTCTTCAGCAACATCCACTGAGCTCCTCCTGCCCTGGGATTCCTTCCCAACACGGGCACAATGGGCAAACCATCCCTCTTTGCATTCCAGAGGGGAACGAAAGGGAAGGAGCAAAAACCAAGCCAAGGAAAAAAAACACAGTTTTTGCAGCCTTCGAGGTCCCAAAAAGGATTATTTACTGGACATGTGGAAAGAAGGGAGAGGAATTTTTTTGTTAATTTAGTCCTCAGGGATTCATTCAGACTTGGGCTGGGGAAAAGCAGCTATAGATCCAGTAAAGGAACACCAAGAGTGGAGCATCTTTTTACAGATGTTCTGATCTTAAAGCCAAAGTGGGCAATTTTGGGGGAAGTTCCCCAGGAGTGTTTCCATTTGCTCCAGATGCCAACTTTTATGGTCTAAAGTCTCTGCTCTTCTTGCTATCTGCATATTCCTCCCCCCTCCACTCTCTTAAGAGGAGGAGGAAGCTCGGCATACCAATGTTAGATGTCCCCCTCTCCAGTCTTAGAGCTCAGGACTGCACCACATCCAAAAGACTGAGAAAATGCACACCCACTCCCCTCCAAACCATTTATTCTAGCTAGCCAAACCTTTTCCTGCTCCTTATGCGAGCCAAGGTGGGTGAAGAGGAATTTAATTCACACATACTTACAGTATCTTCTCCCGTACCCAAAGGCAAGATGGGTCAAGAGGGAAGAAAAAAACAAGCACTGAGCATAGCTGCTGTTATCAGGATGCCCTGCCTCATCCCCACACGCACCCAGAGCCACTGACGAACATGCATCTCATGAGCATGCATCTCATCATTCTACAGCCACGGACTTTCGGTACTGATGCACCTCCTCTTGCCCCAAGCAGTAAGGTCTACAAGTTACTCTTCAACCTAGGCAGCTTCACTGCCGCACAGCCAGTCAGTGCAGGCCTGGACATTGCCAAGGACCAGCCATATCCCAAAGGAGAAAGACGTCTCACCAGATGTATCCCATAGACTGAGCTCCACCCGCTGCTCCTCGGTCTCTAGGCATGCCGTGTAGTTCTCAAAAACCGTGGGCACGTAGGTCTGTGACGGAGAGAAAGACAGCCAGGGGTCATTCACCAGAACTTTTAACATTGTGTGACCTACTTTAGAAATGACATGGAAAGGAAAAGCAGAGGGCATCAGCGAGTCCCATGAGCGGGCATCACCTGGCGAGGGAAGGCTGAGAGCCACCCTTCAGCACACAACCTGAAGATGCCAGCAGAAGCTGACCGACGGAGGTAGCAGTTCAGTGCGCAGCTCTGCGCATATCAAGCCCATTCCACAGAAAGGGAGAAGCCATATTGACTCTTGGGGCAAAAGCATTAAAAAAATGGACTCTTTGGGGCAAAAGCATTTAAAAAAATGACACCCACCCATGGAAGCCCTCCTGCGTACAGATCTATAGGGAAAGGGCAGGCAGAAGAGAGAAACAGGGGCCGAGCCGGGGAAGGGTCGCAGGGAAGCCTGAAGAGGCAGGCTGCTGTGCGTCTCGGCTTCGCCTGTGTCCGGGCAGGAGACCCTCCGAGCCCCCCACTCCGAGCCTCCAGATGGAAGATGAACATGATTAAGCAATTCCACCTTAAGCTGCTGGTCGGAGGCATTTTCCATCCCAGCCTAGAACAGCCAAGAGGAAGGGCAGCGGACTCCTGGCGTCGGAGGGCACCGGGCCGGGGGCCCCCCGTTCCGATCGGGCGCCGCTCACCTCCGGGTAGCAGTCTTTGGCCAGCACCTGCAGCATCGCCGTCTTCCCACAGTGCACATCCCCCACCAGCACCAGCTTGCACCTGGCCACCACCGGCTGAGCAGCTCGCCTCTCCCGCATCGCGACGCCGGCCTCGCTCGATGCACCACCGAGATGCCGCAGCAAGACCCGAAATCGCCCTCCCGAGACCCGCGCGCCTCCGCAGGCTGAAACGAGCCGGGGGCTGCGCGGAGGGAGGGGCGGCGGGGAAAGCGGCGCTTATAGAGGACACGGGGAGCCAATGGGAGGCGGAGGCGGGATCTGGGGCCGCCAATCGGAGAAGCAGGTCTCTGGCTCGAGGAGAGGTTCTCTCCCCCCGCCCCTTTAAAGACACATTCCGACGCCTGGGAAGGATTTCTCGCTTTCCTTGCGGAAATGAAACCGGAGGGGAGGGAGGCGCGCCCAGCGCCCTGGTGCTGCTCCGCTGTAAATCAGCTCAGGAGCTCTGCCTGTGTTTGTTTTTCCATTGATCACAGAGGTTTAGAGCAGGCGGGGAGGTTAGAGCCTTCAAGGAACGCGGTTGCTTCCGTTCTTCTTTAGTCACTCAAGCACTAAGTTGTCTCTTATTTCAGAGGAGTTAGCCGTGTTAGTCTGTAGTAGCAAAATCGAAGAGTCCAGTAGCACCTTTAAGACTTTACTGTAGCATAAGCTTTATCAGAAGCTACTGATTGCATCTACTCCCCCCTCCCCTCTCAACCTATATATCTGTCCAGTTTCTTCTTACCCTCCACGCATCTGACGAAGATAACTGTGATTCTCGAAAGCTTATGCTACAGTAAAGTTGGTTAGTCTTAAAGGTGCTACTGGACTCGTCGATTTCTCTTATTTCAGTATCCTACATCAAGGAAAGCAGGCAGTGTTTTATCAAAGATCGTATATCCTCAATGGATTGCTAGGTGTATCTGGTGACAGGGTCGAAGGTTTACTTTACAGGAGGAAAATGTCAAGTGTACATAAACCCAGAAGTCTGAACGTCTCAATTTTTTTCCCCTTTGGAGTTTGAGTTTTAGAAATAAAAGTTCTGCAGATTTCTGCGATCCGGGGCATTTTGTTTTGAGGGGGAGCCTGGCCGTGGTCAAACTTTGATCATAGAATTTCATGTTGGGGGAAGAGAAGTTTTAAACAGTATCATCTCCCTCAAAGAACAAGATGTTACCGAGAAGTACATTTCTTCCCAGCTGAAGAAAAAGGAAGTGCTTTCCGTGTGATTTGTAGGTAGTCCTAACAAATGGTCAAATGAAATTTGAAAGGTTTTCATTTCACCCATCTGTTCTCATATCAATTTTTCTTTTTTTCAAATTTTGACAAATCCCTTCAAAAGTACATCTTAGCTCTGTAGCAAAATGTTCAGGAACAGAAGTGCCCGCTGCAAGGAAACACAGATGAAACAAAAAGATACAGCGTAACTCTGCACTTGCTCTCTCAAGTCCAGACTTGCCCAGTCAGTTGGTTAGGATATACAGGGGGAAATAAAACTTTGGATTTCCCCTACTTAACTGGCTCTTTATTGACCCAGATCCAAGGGCAAGTGCTGTTCATCCTGACTGGCCGCAGGTCTCTAGATACTTTTGCTGAGATCTTTCCCCAAGTCTGCAATCTAGAAATTGCACTGGGAGGCCTGGTACATACAAAATGTCACATGAGCACATCAGGTATTAATTTGGAAAGCACTCTACTCCTAGACTGCTGAGGCCAGCGGAGGGACTGGAGACAGCAGCCAAGCACCCCTGACTAATTCCTGAATCCAGTGCCAAGTAAAGTGGAACTAGGCCTACTATTGCAGGAACATGAGGATGAAGGTTCTATCCAGGGCTTTTTTTCTGGGGAAAGAGTTGGTGGAACTCAGTGGGTTGCCCTTGGAGAAAATGGTCGCATGGCTGGTGGCCCCGCCCCCTGATCTCCAGACAGAGGGGAGTTGAGATTGCCCTCCGCGCCGCCGAGTGGAACAGAGGGCAATCTGAACTCCCCTCTGCGTGGAGATCAGGGGGCGGGGCCACCAGCCATGTGACCATTTTCAAGTGGTTCCGGAACTCTGTACCACCGCGTTCCTGCTGAAAAAAAGCCCTGGTTCTAACCATTATCTACAGTGCTACAACTAGGACCCTGTTTTCCAACCAAGCAAGGCTGCATAAATTCAAACTCGGAATACAAGATCAACATGCTATTTTCCAATGATATTTTGTAGAATGTTCTTACATATTTACTTAATGCCCCAGTTTTCTCCCTGGTGGGGGCCCAAAGTGACTTACATTGTCCTCCTCGACAAAAGTCCTGTGCGGTTGGTTTGACTGAAGTGTGTGCCTAGCTTAAGGTCACATAGCAAATTTCCATGGCAGAATGGGGATTTGAAACTGGGTCTTTCAGTTCCTACTCCAACACACAAACTTCTATATCACACTGGCTCTCAAAATAGTTAGAATGAACATTTTTAGGGAGGAGGAAACGGAATTGTGGTGGCAGGCCCTGCCTTGCACATGTTCATTAGAAGTTCTGCGCAGCACCTATTGTATTCATGGAGGGCTCTCTCTACAGGATTAGGAACCCGAAAAAGGCAGGGTTCCTATTCACATAGATAGTCCAACAGCTGTACAGATATATACTTGTAAATTGACAGACACACAAAACCCCACAACAACCCCTCGTCTCCCAATACCCTTTGCCTCTAACCACCCCTCCAAAGAATAACTTCCATGACAAACATTCCTACAAACTCTCCTCTCTCTAGGACATGGAAACAGGTCCCCCTGCCCCCCAAAAAACAACAGAGTTAAACAGCAAATTGAACAAATGGAATATGAGCCCCAGGGCTTTTTTCAGCGGGAACGTGGTGGAACCGAGTTCTGGCACCTCTTGAAAATGGTCACATAGCCGGTGGCCCCGCCCCCTGATCTCTAGACAGAGGGGAGTTTAGATTACCCTCCACGCCAGTGGTGCGGAGGGTAATCTAAACTCCCCTGTCTGGAGATCAGGGGGCGGGGCTACCGGCTATGTGACCATTTTCACCAAGGGCAATTTAAACTTTAACAAACTCCCCCCTTGTTCCAGCTGACCCAAAGTGATGTCATTGTGTGGTCCTGAGTTCCACCACTGAGTTCCACCACCTCTCTTCCCAGAAAAAAAGCCCTGATGAGCCCCAACACACATGCCAGGGGTTCATACATAGAATTAAAGGCAAATTAAAACAAGGCCCTAAGTGAACACCTTTGCTTAAGGAAGAATTTCAAAGCAACAAGTTGGCTTGGTGACATCATTTCAGGTTTTTCTGTCTCTCATTCAATGGCACCAACGTAGGCACAAAAACCTGACTGGTGACGAATGGGCAGTGTTAAACAATGGGTCCCAGAACTGCCTCAACTTCCACTTTGTCATAGTTTTTTGAATCAGTGGACCTAATGTCACTGTTATTTGTTTTTCTTACCTCAGTGCTTGTGAAATGGCCAAATATCCCTATTTTTTAGAAGTGACAGTAACTTTGGTTTCTCTTTAGCGAGCAATTTTACAATCTCATGTCCCAGCAGAAAGGCATCCAAGAGTCTGAGGTTAATGGAATGTATGTTTGCTTTAATGCCTCATTGTCTGAGCTGTGAGCACTCACTAAACTGAGTAATCGAAAGCATCTGATGATGATGTCACCAGTTTCAAAAGACAGGGTGAGTTTGAACATATATTTTGGAGCAGAATCATTGCCTCTATCCCTAAGATGCTGCTGCCTCTTCATTGGAATCTAACTGGAAATTCATACATGGTCCACTAGCCCAGATTATTCAG
The DNA here is from genome assembly GCF_028583425.1 of Eublepharis macularius. Taxonomy (NCBI): domain Eukaryota; kingdom Metazoa; phylum Chordata; class Lepidosauria; order Squamata; family Eublepharidae; genus Eublepharis; species Eublepharis macularius. The sequence goes on along the minus strand of NC_072793.1, from coordinate 11,921,446 downwards.
ATTCTTGGTCCACTAGCTCAGCTTTGTCTACTGTGACTAGCCATGGTTCTCTGCCAGAGATTCTCTTTAAAAACCAGAGACGCCAGGGATAGAATCCGGGACCATCTGCCTGACATGGGCTCTATTGCTGGAAAATGGCAGGATGGCTAAAATAAAATGCCAAGTAACTGGTTACAGAAATCCAAGTTAACTCAGGGCTTGATCAACAGGGGGTAGTCTGTGCCCAGCGCTGCCAAAGAGGGGGCGCCGGGCGCAGCTGCCAGCCCTGGGAGCGTGCAGGCGGCAGGACAGGGGGCGCGCCTGCGGGACAGGCGAAAGGCAGCGTGAGTGGCTGGGAGGCCGCCCGCGCCATTTGCCTGCCCCGCATGACAGGGGGTGTGTGGCAAGCCGGCCGCCCAGCCACCTGTGCTGCCTTTCACCTGCCCCACAGGACAGAGGGTGGCCAGCTTGCCGCGTGCCCCCTGTCCTGCAGGGCAGGCAAATGGTGCAGGCAGCCTCCTAGCCACTCGCACTACCGCCACCAGCTCTGTGGCGCACTGGGACAGCCAGCTTGCCACAGGGCGGCATGCGCCGCCCTGTGTGATGACATCACAGAAGTGACATCATCACGCAGCGCCGGTAGTGCACATGTGCTGCGCGTGCGCACGAGTGGCCGGTCTCGGGTTGCCCTGGGCACCAGCAACCGTAGATCCAGCCCTGAGTTAACTTACATGTATGGTTACTGTTGTGGTAGGTAAATCAGTATTGTGTCATTTCTACTTTTTTTTTTAACTCACAAAAAGTACTCCCATAGTAAGGGGTAGAAATGGTGAGTGCCAGAGGATACCACCGAGACTCCTTCCCATTGCTGCTACATTCACAGAGCACGGCACAGAATCATCTCTGTGTAGAAACCTCTCAGCTAAGTGACAGATTGCAAGTTGGTGATGCTCCGGCACATATCGTATCAGTAAGTCTCCTTGGAAAAACGTAGTTAGCCAAGTGCCAAAGTTTGAGCTTGGTCACCTCCACCCACCCAACCCTGAGTCCTTCAGTGCTTATTTGAGCAGAGAGTCTTGCCTCTGTGTTGAAACAGGCTACTCCCTTCCAGTTTGTTTTGAGTCACTGCCCTTGGGACAAGGACCCGGCAATAGCGCCCATTGTCCTTCACAATGACCTTTATTCCTTATTAGTGAAGTAGCTGTCATTATGGAGTGGAGTCAGGAATGCAGAGGGGAAGTTAAGTATATTGGTGGGAGGAGACATTGGTTGCCCAAACCCTTTCAGTGCAACTCCCTGTGATAATAAAATGTATCAGTATAAACAGGGCTTTTTTCTAGGGAAAGAGGTGGTGGAACTCAGTGGGTTGCCCTCTGAGAAAATGGTCACATGGCTGGTGGCCCCGCCCCCTGATCTCCAGACAGAGGGGAGTTGAGATTGCCCTCCGCGCCGCATGGCGCGGAGGGCAATCTCAACTCCCCTCTGTCTGGAGATCAGGGGGCGGGGCCACCAGCCATGTGACCATTTTCAAGAGGTGCCAGAACTCCGTTCCCCCATGTTCCGCCTGAAAAAAAGCCCTGAGTATAAAGAATTGATTTGGGTGCCTCACGAAGAGACTCTGTACTTACCCTTTGATTGTGTGAAACTATGAAACTGAAGTTAATTTAAAAGAATGTCATTTTAGGATTGTTGGAGAAGAAGGAAACATTTAACAGCAGGAGCCCATTTAGGGACACCACATGGAATCAAATATGGATTTATCTGGCATCTTAAGCTTTGCATTTACAAAGAACAAATTTCTGGAAAAAAGAGGAAATGATGGCTAGCACATTTTGACTTTGTTTTAATACATGCTCTGCTTTTCTCCATTCAAAGTAGCATACATAACAAAAATATAATAGCCATTTAAAATTCATTTTAGACATTTGATTAAAATGATTACAAATGATTAAGAAATTGAGGGAAGGTGTGTGTGTGGGGGGGGGATCAACAACCAAATAAAGTGCATTAAGTGGTTTTTAGCTCCCAAAAGCCTGGAGGAAGAGGAAAGTTTTTAATGAGTTACTGAGCATTGCAACGCAATGAGGAAGGAATTCCAACACAGCTGGCAGAGGGCCAAAACAGATGCGGCACTGGAAATTCCACATCCAGAGCTCCCAAGAATTTTTGTTATTCGCAAAACAGGAATATGCAAGACTCCAATTTGGATCAGTACCGTGTGCACAGGACACTTTAAGCACCCCTCTGTCTGCCATATTCCTGACCTGAAATGGCCCCATGGAGTGGTTATTTTGCCACAGGACAGGAGCAAACATACAGCAAGCCCGTCTTGCTTCAAGTGGCACGTTCAGTCCGGTCAGTCAGCACTCTGGGAAATTCCCAGTGACTCGTCTCATTACCGAAGCTGGGAAATACCATTGTCAAAACAGCCATTTTTTTAAAGCTAATGGAAATAGATTTGGCCCTTATATACACAGTCTGTCAAGGTGGTGTGAGACGCTTCTATTTTCCTTTCTACTAGTTGACTCACCACTTTCCCATTATTAACATCATAGCAAGTTCTCGTAACTAAACTCCTTCAGGTTTTGGTGGGGAAGGGAGCTTTTTAGGGTTTCTTCATTGCCTATTCAGCACTGAACAACCATGCCACCTTGACCTTGTGAAGAACTTTTGTCCAATGGAACAAAATAATCAGCCAGTAAGTTCTAGCCTAACCTCCCTTGCAGGGTTGTTGTTAGGATAAAAGGAAGAGAGTGAATTTATGCCATCATGAGGTCCTTAAAGAAAGGGAGGGATAATAATATATCGCTCATAATTTAATTTGAGGCATAGAACAATAAAGTGTCATTTTTTTCAACGTCACAGACAACCATCTGCAAGGTATTATACGGGAGACCATTTTCTATATCTGGAATTGTCAAACCCATTGCCCACACTAAGAAGATAATCCAGTTTCCCTTGGCCATCCTCCATATTCAGAAGAACCACGCACAAGATGACCAATTCGAAGAAGACATGCACTACTAGTATTTCCCGATGGCACCTTGCCACGCTCTCTCAACAACCTTGTCAACAGTCAGCCACAAGCTTTAAATCACTGGCCCTGTTCCCTTTCAAGAGCACAAAAGAGATCTCAAGGTTCCAGTGTCTCATACTTTCTCCCCTCTTTATCATATGGATCCTTCCCTCCTGAAGTAATTTCACTAAATTATCATTCCCCCAGGATGTTTTTAGTTCAGTCTTTTCCCCTTCCAGCATTAAAATCATATGGAATAAAAGGTTAATCCCCACCCACAGCTACTCTTTCCATTTGAAAAATGCTTGGAATCTCTATTCATAGATCTCCTAGTAGTTTGAGCATTAAACAAGGGAGACCCAAATTCAAACCTCTCTTCAGCCACAAAGCTCTCTGTGTGACTCGGAGTGGATCACTGTGGCTCAGCCTACCTCACAGGGTTGTTGTGAGGACAAAGGGACAGAAACAGTTTGCTTCCCCAACTCTGTGCTCCTAGGAGAAAGGATTGGGATAAAAACCAATAATAATATTTGTCTCACAATTTAACTTGAGACAAGCCTTATTGATGGCTGGAAAAGAATCCATTTCGGCTCTAGGGTTCAGTACTGGAACATGGACATTAATAACAAAAGAGCAGGTTTCGGGTGCCTTTCAATCACTACTGCGTAAGCACAGCTAGCCTTGACACATCTAGGATTAGGGGAAGGATTTTCTGGTTGGCGAGAGAATGCAACTTCCAAGCAGGTTTATATTCTGGCACATTGTATTTGAAGAGATTTATTGCCAGTTTCTTCAGATTTTCATGGATGTTGCAATGTTGATGTTAAACTTTAGCTTTAAAAGGGCCTACCCTCCCACAGAGAATTTCCCAACTGTCCTCTAATCCTTCCTTCCCGCTGCTAAAAGTTTCTTACGAGATTGTGGCTTGATGACAAAAATATGTCCTAATTAATAATGGTGTGATAATAATCATATTTATACTATTATAATATATTCTTGGGGAAGGGACCTGCTTGAACTAGAACCTTCCCCAAACCATGATAACTTAAACTCAGGCCTTTTTTTCTGGGAAAAGAGGTGGTGGAACTCAATGGTGGAGCTCAGGACCGCACAATGATGTCACTTTGGGTCAGCTGGAACAAGGGGGGAGTTTTTTGAAGTTTAAATCGCCCTCGGCGAAAATGGTCACATGGCCGGTGGCCCCGCCCCCTGATCTCCAGACAGAGGGGGGTTTAGATTGCCCTCCGCGCCGCATGGCGCGGAGGGCAATCTCAACTCCCCTCTCTCTGGAGATCAGGGGGCGGGGCCACCGGCCATGTGACCATTTTCAAGAAGTGCTAGAACTCCGTTCCACCGCGTTCCTGCTGAAAAAAAAGCCCTGCTTAAACTTAAGCACAGGTGTATTGCAGATCTCCCATTCACTTCTATATTATATATAGCGGAAGATACCTAATACAGCCACAGAAGAGTCTGCTCCCACACATGGGCCATTTTCACACTGCTTACCGGCCACGGGACATCGTGCCACGCTCCTGGAATGACAGCATATTCCTGGTGCAATTTCACATGAGAACAGCAATTTCACGCCAGGAACGTTTTGGGAGCTTGGCGCAATGTTCCATGGCCGGTAAGCAGTGTGAAAACAGCTATGGACTACTGCTACAGTCCTCAGAGGCTATTAGCCCTGATTCTGAGAAAACAATGCATGTCAACAAGTCAAGATCTGGTTATTGACTTAGGATAACTAACCCAACCTTTTAACAATCTGTTTCACAATTTTCTTCCCTACTGGCCAGCAAATAAGCCCAAAATTGATGTCATTTAATCCCCACTCAGCTTGATCACTGCGCCCCCAATGGATAACAGCGAAGTAGTTTTTGGTAGGTTACTTGGGGCCAAACAATAGATGTCACGGCATCCACCGGTCTGACCTGTAGATGCCAATGCTATTTTATAATGGAACTCAGCCATTTAAAAATGCTGCAAGGGATCAGGACTGCAGTGCGCTGTGACCAGGTGGTCTTGTCTCTCTCCTCATGCCCTTTTCAAGTGCCTAAACAACACAGCTTTTGGGACACGTGAAACGGTGCAGAGGGATGAGAAACAAGACCACTGAGAGCCAAGCTACAAGTGACGCCTGACACAGGTTGGACACTTGTCAGCTTCCCTCAAGTTTTGATGGGAAATGTAGGCGTCCTGGTTTTACAGCTTGGCTCTCCATTACAGCTGCAAGACCAGGATGCCTACATTTCCCATCAAAACTTGAGGGAAGCTGACAAGCGTCCAACCTGTGTCAGGCGTCACTTGTAGCTTGGCTCTGAGCCTTCACAGTATTCTTAAATGGTCCAATTCAGCTTTAAAATGAAAACAGCATTTGCAGGGCTTTTTTTCTGGGGAAAGAGGTGGGGGAACTCAGTGGGTTGCCCTCGGAGAAAATGGTCACATGGCCGGTGGCCCCGCCCCCTGATCTCCAGACAGAGGGGAGTTGCGATTGCCCTCCGCGCCGCATGGCGCGGAGGGCAATCGCAACTCCCCTCTGTCTGGAGATCAGGGGGCGGGGCCACCGGCCATGTGACCATTTTCAAGAAGTGCTGGAACTCCGTTCCACCACGTTCCAGCTGAAAAAAAGCCCCGAGCATCTGTTAGTCAGAGCTGTGGATGTCCTAATATTTAGTTTTAACTTAGATGCTGGTGGGGAATGCTTCCTTCCTGTTTTCCGTCAGCATCACTCTGCTTCCTCTGTGCACTTCCTGGGTTTCCTTCATCTTTCTATGACCTTTCCCAAACTTGATTTGCTGTTTTGGGAAAAAAATCACAGCAAAGCTGGAGTGGCACCAAAATGGATGGGAAAATTTGGTTCTTCCCATTCCTGCCCCCATTTATGCAAAGAAGCATTCCTGGCATTTGCTGTTCTTACGCAAAGACACAACAAAGAGGGAGAGTTAAGGCCAAAATGCGCTGATGAAAAGAAAAACACAACAGTGACTATCTAGCTGCTTATACTTTTTACTCTCAGTTCAAATATTTCCACCCAAATCATTAGAATTTATAGCCACTTATCAGTCACTTCTCCATATGTAAATCATACGTCACTTTTTCAGATCCACAATCATAAAAGGATCACCAATACTGTTATAACTCAATAAGTATAATACTGTCAGTCAGTCCAGTAATATATCTCTTTCTTGTAGGAGAAATTCCTCATTCCAGACACGGTTCGATGAGGGGCATAGCTTGTTGTTGCCTCATTTCCCGCTACTTTCTTAAGAAGTGTCTGTAACTCCTTTCGTGTGCTGTAAGAACAAAAACTCCAACAACTACCATTCCAATAAATATACCATCAAATACAATAAAAACAATAAAATATTAAAAGTTGTGCATTTTAATATTTTATTGTATTTATTGTATTGAGTTACAGGAATGAGGATTTTTTCCTACAAGAAAGAGATATATTACTGGTCTGACTTATATATCTATATCTATGTCTATGTCTATGTCTATGTCTATGTCTATCTCTAGATCGATCGATCGATCGATCGATCGATCTATCTATCTATCTATCTATCTATCTATCTATCTATCTATCTATCTATCTATCTATCTATCTATCTATCTATCTATCTATCTATCTATCTATCTATCTATCTATCTATCTATCTATCTATCTATCTATCTATATTGTGTGCTTTATTTTTTTTTCATTTACAATTTTTATTTTATTGTGAAAAAGTTAAAAAAAGATAGTACAGAAAGGAAAAAAGAAAAGCATACAACTAATAAAGGCCTACAATGGCCTTCACATACTAACAGACATAAAGAGAAAACTAGCTTAATAGGTGTATTATTAGTGACTAGCAACAAAGCCCATTGTGGGGAAAAATACAACTGGCTCTAGAAAGAGGAGGGTAGGCAGGTGGGCATTCCCTCCTCCTCCATCACTGATCCCAGCAGGATGAAGGGGGGGGGGGCGGGCATGGTCACCTCCTCTGCACCTGATGCCGGCCAAGTGAAGGGGCGGCGGGCATTGCCTCCTGCTCTGCTCCTGATTCTGGCTGGGTGAAGAAGGGACAGTCACCTCCTACTCTACGCATGATTCCAGCTGGAAGAAGTGGGAGGGAGGGCATTGCTGCCTGCTAAGCACCAGATTCCAGCAGGTTGAATTGGGGGGCGGGCATTGCTTCTTGCTCCACGCCTGATCCAAGCTGGGTGAAGGAAGGAGGGCATTGTCACCTTCTCCTTGCCTGATCCCAGCTGGGCGAAAGGGGGTGGGCATTGACACCTGCTCCATACTTGATCCCTGCTGGGTGAAGTTGGGAGCGGGCATTACCTTGGGCTCTGTGCCTGATCTAGGCCGGGTGAAGGGGTATGGGCATTGCCAATTGCTCTACTCCTGATTGAGGCTGGGTGAAGTGGGTGGGCATTGCCACCTGCTCCTCGCCTGATCCTGGCCAGGTGAAGGGAGGCAGGCATTGCCAACAGCTCTGCTAACAATCCTGTCTGGGTGAAGGGGGGCAGGCATTTCCTCCTCCTCCGTGGCTGATCCTGGCTGGGTGAAGGGGGGCGAGTATTGCCACCTGCTCTGATCCTAATACCAACTGGGTAAAGGTGGGGGGGGCGAGCATTGCCACCTGCTTCACACCTGTTCCCAGCTCTGTGAAGGCAGGAGTGGGCATTGCCAATTGCGCCACTTCTGATCCCACCTGGGTGACAGTGGGATGTGGGCATTGCCGCCTGCTCCGTTTCTGATTTCGGCCAGGTAAAGGGGGGAGGGGGCATTGCCCCCTGCTTTGCTCGTGATCTGAGCTGGGTGAAGAGGGGGATGGGCATTTCCACCTGCTCCACTCCTGATCCCAGCTGGGTGATGGCGGGGGTGGTCATTGCTACCTGCTCTGCTCCTGGTCTCGGATGGGTGAAGGTGGAGGGCAGGCATTGCCCCCTCTATGCTCCTGATCCCAGCTGGGTGAAGGCGGGGGCAGGCATTGCCACCTCTGGATCCCAGCTGGGTGAAGGTGGAGGGTGGGCATTGCCACCTGCTCTACTCTTGATCCCTGCTGCATGAAAGTGGGTGATGGGCATTGCCACTTGCTCCGCTCCTGATCCCAGCTGCGTGAAGGCAGGGGATGGGCATTGCCACTTGCTCCACTCCTGATCTCAGCTGGGTGAAGGCAGAGAGCTGGCATTGCCACCTGCTCCACTCTTGATCCCAGCTGTGTGAGGGCAGAGACCTGGCCTTGCCACCTGCTCCACTCCTGATCTCAGCTGGGTGAAGGTGGGGGATGGGCATTGCCACCTGCTACACTTCTGATGCCAGCTGGGTGAGGGCGATGTCAGGCGTTGCCATCTGCTCTGTGCCTGATTTCAGCCTGGGCTTCCCGCTATGGCATGCTCTCTGGATGTTTGGCTGCCTCATCTGGGCTTCCCTCCACAGCAATGTCCTCTGGAGGCGCACCAGGGTAAGAAGTGAGTTGTCTTGAATACGCTTAGCCTTTTATATAGTAGGATTACAGTTTTTCTCGTACAGCACTTCATCCTTTTCATATCAGTCAGCTTGTGGTCTAATTTTATATATATATATATATAATCTCATCTCCTTAACATCCCAGCTCTTTGTTCTTGCTTACATCAATCATCATCAAGGGTTTCCAATTTGCCATGTATATAAACAATACTTTTGTCTCTCTTTACAACTATGAGTTTGGTGGTCTCAATTAAAATCCATATCTTTCCAATACAATCCCTCCATTGACGGTAAATAAACCATTTCAATATTTCCCCATCAATTACCAACAAGAAAATTGGATGGACTTTCTTCCTTTTGCTGAATATTGTTACAACAGCATACACAATTCTATTGGAACCTCCCCCTTTAAAGTAACTCAGGGGCTTGAAGGAAAACCCATGCCCTTACTGGACCAAGGTGCTACGGGAAAGTGGGGGGGGGGGACTTACAGCCATGGTGGACTGACATTGTAAATCAGTGGGAGATTATAAAAAAAATTGGAGCAAGCTAAAATTGATTATAAACAACAGGCAGATAAAAACAGATCTCCCCCCTGGGATTTGAAAGTGGGGGGCAGTGTATATGTATCGACAAAGAATCTTAGAGGCACCCAGCCCAGTAAGGAATTGGGGTGGAAGTATGTAGGCCCTTTCAAAGTAACCAAGTTAATCAATGTTGTTATGGTGGACCTGGACCTTCCTAAGAGTTTAAGACATGTCCATCCAGTGTTCCATTTCAGCCTGCTGAAAAAGAATCCAGGGGCAGACAAATGGCACCCTGAGCCAGCCCAGCCCCTGCCTCTAATGATAGATGGACAACCGCATTATGAAATCGACTTAATCTTGGACTCTAAGCTGAAAAGGGGAGTACTGTATTATTTGGTCCACTGGTAGTTCTTCCCTAAGAGTCAAGCTGAATCAAAATTCCTGACAGGATGCTAGCTACTCGCCTGTTTCATAACGACTTTCTCAGGGGATAATTTTCACTTTTCTCTATTGTCCAGTCATATTTGTAACCACGTTCCTTCTCTTTGGTAACCAAAATTCACCCAGGTGGGATCAGGAGCAGGTGGAAATGCCCATCCCCACTTCACCCAGCTGGGATCAGGAGCAAAACAGGTGGCAATGCCCTTCACCCAGCCAAGATCAGGAGCGGAGAAGGTGGCAATGCCTGCCCACCCTTTACCCAGCTGGGATCAGGTGCAATACCTGCCCTCAACCTTCACCCAGCTGGGATCAGAAGTGGAGCAGGTGGGAATGCCTGCACCCCGCCATCACCCAGGTGAGATCAGGAGCGGAGCAAGTGGCAATGCTCACCCCCATCTTCAACCAGCTGATATTAGGAGCAGAGTAGGTGGCAATGTCCACCCCCATTTACCCGGCCTGGATCAGGTGCAGAGCCTGAGCTAACACTCACCCCCAACTTCACCCAGCAGGGATCAGGCGTGGAGAAGGTGACAATGCCTGCCCCTTCACCCAGCCTAGATCAGGCACAGAGCAGGAGGCAATGCCCACCCCCCATTCAAGCTGCTGGAATCTGGCACAGAGCAGATGGCAATGCCCCCCCCACACACACACTTCACCCAGATGAAATTAGGTGCAGAGTAGGAGGCAATGCCCATCCCTTCTTCACCCAGCTAGGATCAGGCATGGTAACAATAGAAAGGGGACACCCCAACTGGGTCAAAAAGGTTTTTTTTCTTTTTCAAAGTAACAAATGCTCACTCTTTATACAATGTATTCCATAAATAAAGACACAGCTCCAGATAACTGAAGCAAGTTAAGTAATTAAAGTCCATTCTTTTTTCAAAGCAACAATTGCTCACTCTTTATACACTGTAGTAATTGGCATTCCCACGCAGACGCCCAAATCGGGGCCGGCTATTTGTAAACGCTGATTTTCGTCCCACAGACTTCCTCAGGGGCATTTTAATCTGTTAATTATTACAGTATTTACAAAGCATTCATAGATCCAGAGGAGTTAGCCGTGTTAGTCTGTAGTAGCAAAATCAAAAAGAGTCCAGTAGCACCTTTAAGACTAACCAATTTTATTGTAGCATAAGCTTTCGAGAATCAAGTTCTCTTCGTCAGATGCATGGAAGGCATGGAGATGCCCTCCATGCATCTGACAAAGAGAACGTGATTCTCGAAAGCTTATGCTACAATAAAATTGGTTAGTCTTAAAAGTGCTACTGGACTCTTTTTGATTTTACAAAGCATTCAGTTATTGATACACAATATAATACACAAATTACATTCAACTTCATGTTCAAGGCTCACCTGTCTCCTTTTGTCTTATACATGTATTTGCTATCTCTCTTATTAGGTAACTGGAGAGCGACACCAATACTCTTTCTCTGGCGTGCTGCCTATTGCACCACATGAGTCTCTTATCTTAGTGTGCTGGGACTTGCTGTTGCTAATTAAAGGAAACGCAAACTGTTTTTTACTCCAAGAAGCAATTAAGCAATAATTCACTGTTAAGTCCACGGGGTTTCATGCTCCCAAGCTTATATATCCACCAAGCCTCCTTCCTAAGTAACATCTTCTGCATTTGTTGACTGTTGCTTTTCTGTGCCACAAATAAGACTGCTACTTTAAATTCTTCTTCACCATGGTCCAACTCCAGGAAATGCTCCGTAAGTAGAGCTTCCATGGTCCTATTCCTTATCCTGGATATATGTTCTAACAAACGTACTTGGAAAGGTCTGGAAGTGTTGCCCACATATATTTTCGGGCATGGACACATAATTAAATACACCACACCTCCCGTCTGGCATGTGGAGAAATGATCAATTTTTATCTCAGTTCTCCCAGGTATAGCTATACGATTTCCCTCCCAAATTAAGTTGCAAATGCCCACCCACCCCCATTCAAGCTGCTGGAATCTGGCACAGAGCAGATGGCAATGCCCCCCCACACTTCACCCAGATGAAATTAGGTGCAGAGTAGGAGGCAATGCCCATCCCTTCTTCACCCAGCTAGGATCAGGCATGGAGCAGGCCAAAAGGTCCACCCCTTCACCCAGCTGGGATCAGGAGTAGAGCAGGTAGCAGTGCTCGTCCGCCTTCACCCAGCCAGGATCACGTGCGGAGCAGGAGGCAATGCCTGCCCCCCATTCACCTGGCCAGGATCAGGCACAGAACAGGTGGTAATGCCCGCCCTCCTTCACTTGGCCGGGATCAGGTGCAGAGGAGGTGGCCATGCCCACCCCCCACCTTCATTCAGCTGGAATAAGTGACAGAGGTGGAGGGAATGCCCGCCTGCCCACCCTCCCCTTTCTAGAGCCACAACGGGCTTTGTTGCTAGTATATTTATAAAAAGCCAGCAAATGCCTCAACCATTCTTTGCCTGATACCTTCATCTTTTCTTTCTTTGGTCCCATGAAATAAATTCCTTCTCTCGTACACTCCAGTAAAGTCCAATTATTTTGATGCATAAAAGTCCAGTTTCATAGTGTTATTTCTCATCAATCCAGGAGATAATGTTATTAGACCAGAATTTTATAGTCAGGAATTTAAAATAGATTCAGGAAAAAAGAGAGAGAGACTTTCCAGTGTGAGTTACGTTGTTTCCCCAGCTTATCTCCTTTCAAGGTTATTCTCCTTTACCTTGCTTTTTGCTTTCTCCAGACCAAACTTTTACACTTGTCGAGACAAAACATAGACTTCATCAAACACAGTAAAGAGTCACCCTCTGTCCGTTTAAATTCCCCCCCCCCAATATAAATAAACCAAGGTCCTGTGTATATTCATTTCCTTTAATTCTTATTTTTCAACATAGAAAGCACATCCAAATTAGACGAGAGACTGTTTCTCACCCAAGCCATACAAACTTCATTCAGTGTTGCAGTTTCCAGATTGTAGTTAGAAATTCAGTGAGAAAATTTAGTAGGTTAAAATTGGGAGGTGGTCATCCTTCACTCCAGCGCAGCTTCAGAGATGTACCCAGTCCTAGACTCTTCAACATTCAAACACCGCCCCAACATGGCCCGGGCATGTCGGGGCAGCGTCTGACCAAATGAGGCACAAATGGGTATCTTTCCACTCTCTATCAAGAGTGATGAATGGCTGGAGATTAACTTTCCAGCCGATAAAAAACAGCTGTGTTGTCTCTCCCACAGACATGGGAGGTTCAGGAAGCCATTGTCTCCCAAAAGGGAGGGCAATATTATTATACTTATTGAAGTATAACAATACGGGTTATCCTTTTACGATTTGGAAAAGTGATGTATGATTTACATATGGAGAAGAGACTGATAAGTGGCTATAAATTCTAATTATTTGGGTTGAAATATCTGAACTGAGGGTAAAAAGTGTAAGCAGTTCGTTACAATGGCGTTTTTCTTTTCATTGGAGTCCTTATGCAAAGAAGCATTCCTGGTACTCATCCATCTTACTTCTAAAAGTGGGGGAACACAGAACTGGGCCTCAGAAGACAACGTTAGCTAGAGGGAAGGAGACAGTCCTTCAAGTACCCAGGACCTTGAAGACTTTGAATTGAACTGGAAGCAAATTTGCAAGTAAAGAACTTTTAAGACTAATCTGATATAGGTCCTTATAATTCACACTCAGGTTACCAAATCCAAGTTGAGAAATTCCTGGGGATTTGATGGATTTGGGGGTAGAACCCAGAGAAGGCAGGCTTTGGTGAGGGGAAGTACCTCAGCAGGATATAATGCCATAGAGTCCATCCTTCCAAAGCACTTATTTTCCCTAGGGGAAGTGATCTCTGTAGCCTGGAGATCAGCTGGAATTCTAGGAGATCTCCAGGCCCCACCTAGAGGCTGTCAAATGTCAGTCCCTGGCAGTTAGGTCCCTTTAAGTTCTCAACACACAAGTGTTCCAGTTGAAGCAACTTTGTTAGAGATCCATTCAGTTCAGGGTGTTCACACAAAGGTAGCAATTGGCAGAAGTGACAATTCAAACAAAGGCATTACTAATTATAGGGAAACTTCCCGCCCTTTGGGTCCATTGACATTCTGGCGCGAAAACCCAAAGAAGTTACATGGGAACTGATTAGTTTAGGCTAGACAGAGTACAAAGTGAAATTATCCCAGTCTCTGGGAAAAGATACACCGTTCGCTGCTCACAGCTCGCCTCCAAGGACACTTGCTAGTGAAAGTAAATATTTTCAACAGATAATGGAAAGGCCCCACTGGCTCTACTGCATTTCATGTTAGCAGTTTACACACTCTCAGATGATATAACGGAATACAACTTTAGCAAGCAGTTATGATCAGCACAAACTGTAGAACACAATATTGGCAGGTATGCTGGCATACATGACATCAACCCTATGCCGTGCAATAGACAATCTCAACAGCTCTTCATCAGCGAATAGGTTAGAAAGAGGATAATGAAATGAACATACTAAACACATACTATACAGCATGTATGCATCTCCTAAATAAAATTTCATAAATGATCATTACAGCACATACTGTCCTTTTCAAAAATGTATATAAAACATATTTGAAGATATAATTGCTAACAACTGTTCAGAAATACGAGAATTAAAATAAAAAACTAGTTTTGCTTACATGTAGTTTACCTTGTCCCTGGGGCTCTATACGGAATAATATTGGAGGGCAGGAACAATGACTAAAGTGGGGGGGGGGGTCCTGCAAACTCCATTGCATCAGAAAGTCTTGAAGCATTAGTACCATTTGCAACTCCCACTTACTGTAAGGCCACTGAGGGTGGGAGGGGGTGGAACAGAAAAGCACTAAATATGGTGTTCAACAGGGAAGGCATGCTTAGTGTTTCATTTCCTGAGAATGCTTCTTTGGTTCGAGGCTTATGTGTGGAAACTCTGATGAGTTCCAGAAATATGCGTAACAACAGAAAACTCTTTGGTTGCATGGGACTGGAAGAGGAATGCTTGAATCAAAAGCACCAAATGAGAGAATCCTAAGTAGGTCTATATTGTATTTATTATTTATTTATTTGATTTGATTTATACCCCGCCCTCCCCACAAATGGGCTCAGGGGGGCTAACAACCTTCATAAAACACAGTGAATCAATCAAAACCATAAAATCAACAATAATCTTTAAAAGTCATTCAAATAGTCCAGATGCAGGCTATTTAAATAAATATTTGGGAGTCCGTATATGGGCATAGCAGATGGCCGAGGACAGCCCCAGAAAAAGTGGTGGTCTTTGATGGAAGAAGGGGGACACACACTGGCACTCAGCCGAAGGCCCGGCAGAACATCTTCATTTTACAGGCCCTGTGGAACTGTAACAGGTCCCGCAGGGCCTGGACCTCCAATGGGAGAGCGTTCCACCAGGCTGGGGCCAGGGCAGAAAAAGCCCTGGCCCTGGTTGAGGCCAGAGGAATGTCCTTTGGGCTGGGAACCACCAGGAGTTGCTTGGCTGCAGAGCGCAACGCCCTGCAGGGGATGTAATGGAAGAGGCGGTCCCGTAAGTATGCAGGTCCCAGTCCGTGAAGGGCTTTAAACACCAAGGCTAACACCTTGAACCAGATCTGGAACTCCACTGGAAGCCAGTGCTGCTGGTACAGCACAGGATGAATGTGTGCTCGGATTGGCATTTCAGTAAGGATGCATGCCGCTGTTTTCTGGACCAGCTGTAACTTCCAGGTCAGGCCCAAGGGCAGCCCAGAGTAGAGTGCGTTGCAGTAGTCTAGCCTGGAGGTGACCGTTGCATGGATTACTGTGGCCAGGTCCTGGGGCGAAAGATAGGGCGCCAGTTGCCTGGCCTGTTGAAGATGAAAAAAGGCAGACATGGCAACGGTCGCCACCTGGGCCTCCATTGAAAGTGTGGCATCCAAGGTCACACCCAGGCTGCTCACCGTCGGCAAAGGTTTCAATCCCCATCGAGGGCTGGGAGCCGGGTCCCCAACTCAATCGCCCCACGACCCAGACACAGAACCTCCGTCTTCAGAGGATTCAATTTCAGGTGACTCTGATGTAACCATACCGTCACAGCCTCAAGACCCTTGGCCAAGGAATCAAGAGCGAGATCAGACTGGCCGTCCATCAGCAGATAGAGCTGAGTGTCATCCGCAAACCGGTGACAACCCAGCCAAAAGCTGCAGGCTAACTGGGCGAGGGGGCACATATAGATGTTAAGTACAATCGGGAAAGAATCGCCCCAAGGGACGCCGCATACCAAAGAATGGCGAGCAGACATCTGTTCCTCGAGTGCCACCCTCTGTCCCCGATTGCTAAGGAAGGAGTTCAGCCATTGCAGGGCTGTCCCACGAATCCCCACATCGGCAAGGCGGTGGGTCAGAAGATTATGATCGACCGTGTCGAACACTGCTGTAAGATCTAAAAGTATCAGCAGTGCCGACCAGCCCCGATCCAGGTGTCGCAGCAGATCATCTGTGAGGGCGACCAGAGCCATCTCCGTACCATGGCCATGCCAAAAGCTGGACTGAAATGGATCCAGGATAGAGGCATCATCCAGGTATACCTGCAGCTGTTCCGCTACTGCCCTATCAATTACCTTACCCAGGAACGGAAGATTCGAAACTGGGCTGTAATTGGGTGGATCAAGAGGATCCAGTGATGGTTTCTTTAATAAGGGCCACACCACTGCCTCCTTCAGTGAGTCTGGGAAAATCCCAGAACTCAGAGAAAGATTAATGATGTCAGCTAATGGTGCCCGAATCCCATCACCGCTAGTTTTCACCAGCCATGATGGGCACGGGTCCAGTGGGAGTCCCTCTTTCAACCCCTACTTCAGCCACAAATTCTCTAAGTTGGCTCAAGTGAGCAACTAGCTCTCATTCTCAGACCCATTTACACTTTGGGGGTAATAACACTGACCTACTTCATAGAAGCTGTAAGAATTACCAAATTATTCTTTTTGAAGCATGTTGTAACAGTCTATGGGAAGCACTCAAAAGTGCTATATAAATGTTAAATATGATGATGTCTTGGACAACATGTACCTTTGAGTGTACAATTGTCAATTCTGGCTTGGAAAATTCTTGGAGGACAGAGTTTAGGAAGGTGACGGAGCTCAGCAGGAAAATAATGGCCAACAGTTTTCCCTCCAAAGTTGCCACTTTCTCCCGAAGAACTGATCTTTATGGTCTGGAGAACAGTTATAATTCTGGGGTCACTTCAAGCCCCACTTGGAGGTTGGCAATCCTCTTTGATTGAAGCCATCTTCCCACCCACAAGCCATCATTTCTCCATCCCCTTCCTTTGTATCTAGGTGTTGACGTTTTCCATGTTTTACCAATATTCACATCTATCTTCCCACCTTGATGGAACACTCAAAGGGGAAAGCAATGATTTAAAAAAAACTAGGATACAGGGTAAGAGATGGGTGGCTTACCTAACTGAAATTCTCACCTGTTACCATGTGCTGCAAAACAGTCTTAGACCAGAAAGAAATTAAAACACGCTATTTCTCAACAATGACATTTATTGCACAGTGTGTCAACATTAGTGGAGATGCCCTTAGCAGACAGTTTTGGGCTGGGATGCTCAGAGCCAAACTACAAGTGACACCTGACACAGATTGGACGCTTGTCAGCTTCCCTCAAGTTTTGATGGGAAATGTAGGCAGCTTGGTGGAATGTTGGACAAGTGACAGTTGGGAAGTCCATTGGATAGCAGTCAGAGAGCCAAGCTGCAAGACCAGGATGCCTACATTTCCCATCAAAACTTGAGGGAAGCTGACAAGTGTCCAACCTGTGTCAGGCGTCACTTGTAGCTTGGCTCTCAGAGAACTGGCCCTAAGTTTTTCTCATGGAGAGATTTTTTTTTGGTGTGGAGAATTAGTCAAACATATGAACCTCTGCCTACACTCCAAACACAAGCGTATCAAAACACTAAGAACTAGGCCTTCCTTTCAGATACCTTTGTACTCCTATACTCACTGGCCTAAACATTCCAAAAACTTAAGGGCACTAAAGTTTTCTATGTATGTATTAGTGTGCTGTCAAGTCACAACCTACATACGCCGACCCCAGCAAGGGGGTTTTGTGGCATGGAAAGTGAGGAGCAAAGGTAGTTTGCCAGTGCTTTCCTCTGAGCAACCTTCATTTTGCTTGGCAGTCTCCAGGGGTTTTTTTTAGCGGGAATGCGGTGGAATGGAGTTCTGGCACCTCTTAAAAATCGTCACATGGCCGCTGGCCCCACCCCCTGATCTCCAGACAGAGGGGAGTTGAGATTGCCCTCCGTGCCGCACTGAGCACACGGAGGGCAATTTAAACTCCCCTCTGTCTGGAGATCAGAGGGTGGGGCCACTGGCAATGTGACCATTTTCACCGAGGGCGATTTAAACTTTAAAAAAGTCCCCCCTTGTTCCAGCTGACCCAAAGTGATGTCATTGTGCGGTCTTGAGTTCCACCACCTCTTTTTCCAGAGGAGGAGCCCTGGTGGTCTCCCATCCAAGTACTGACTGGGACTGACCCTGCTTAGCTTCCAAGATTCAGTGAGATAGGGCTATACTACACAGTCTTCCCAGCTCCAAACGGGAGCACCAATTTCTGTCATTTCCTATCCCACTTCAGGCTCTCACTATGCCTCCTGTGCTGTTCCTGAGAGTCCACTGTCCTCTAGGAATAATGTTTCAGGGGGCTACAGCAGGAGGAGGGAATTAGCAGAAATCACCACCTGCTCTTAAGGAAAACAAACTTTGAGGTGAGATAAAGGGACTTGTACTTGCCTTAGTAAGTCATCCAGCCATACGATTCCAGTTTTCCCATTTGGAAAATGGAACCATTAGTGAAGACAAAAGAGTGAAAAGAGTTTTAGAAATGTCTATAGGGTAACATGTTTTAAAAATATGATCATCCCACTTTTATCCTCACTGGGAACCCAAAATAAACTTACAAATATAATTAGACAGACCAAATACCAGTAACAAGATAAAAATTCAGTACAACTCCAGGGCAGGTCCAGGATCCAACTGGGTGAGATTGCTCAAGGCTACAGATCAAGACTTTTATAAATATAAGCAGAACAGAGAAAATAAAATAAAAATGATAGCGCAATTATAATTACATCAAAAGAAAAAGAAATGAAAGAGTAAACATATAATAATACAAACAACTCAGGGTTTTTTAATATCCAGTATATATCAATCTTCGAATGTGTTTGGCATCTGTCAGAAAAGGAAGTATAGTCTCCAGTATTCAGATTTTTGATCCTCCAAGCATCTTCCAATTGTAACATTTCCATATAATTAAACACCTTTTGGGGAAGTTTGCCTTCTTTGGTTTTTTTCACCTATCATTTTTTTTATAGATCCATTACCCCATTCATATCTCCAAAGATCATTATCTTCTTGAAAATCGAAAATGTATTGAAAAACATTTTCATAAAAATTTTCTCTTGCATATATTGTTGCTAGTGTGTAAATCTTGCCTTCCACGAGCCTGATTTTCAAAATCATATATCTTCCGTCAGAGTCTCTTAATTCTTCTGTAGCATATAAATTGTTTATATAAACTGAAACTCCTTTTTAAAATTATACATTCTTAATAAACACAGAAATTCATAAAAGCAAAAAACAGGAACAAAGCCCCAAAGAATCGTGGAAATTGTAATATAAATAGGAGGGGTGGACAGCCCTGTGCTTCATCTGCCATTATAACTGAGTCCCTCATATGAGTTTGTCATTGCTTGTTACCCTGGCCAAATTCAAGAGGGCTTGAGCCCCTCAGCCCCCATGTAGTTCACCGGTTGCCTGGGGGGGGACTCAGCCCCCCCTGGCCAAATCCGGGGGGGCTCAAGCCCCTCAGGCCCCCCCCCCCGTAGTTTACACCTATGATGTAGACCTCTTTCTTGTACCTTGAGACATTTTTCTGCTAAGTGGCTCTGTTTCTCTATGAATAATCTGTGAGGCCTTTTTACAGATAGTTTGGTTAACTTTCAGTTTTGTTCAGCATTATTCAGCTTTGATTACATTCCACAAGTTTCATGGTCATTGCTTCAACCTTAGCTTCTTCTATGCAGTTTTATTTTAACCAGTCTGGTAAAAGCACTTTCTGCCAATATAAGTTCACAAATTACAGAGAAAAACAAACAATAATCTTTTTGATTCTCCTTAGTCTGTTAAATCTTTCCTTCTCATATGTAGTTTAAGAGCTTCCTGCTAATGATGTATCATTATTCTTATCTCAGTTATCAGAAAAGAAAAAGAGAAAAAAGTCCAGGAAAGCCGAATGTTATCTCACCACACAATAAATAACTGTGTAGTAGAATTGGTTGATTCTTTGAAGTTAGTAGTAGATTTAAGACTTGAGGGTAGCTTGTCTTTGAACTCCAATCGCAGCTGTGAGTCAGTATTAGACAGGATACCTGTGTCTTTAACAAAGAAAGATACAACATCCATGCTAGCATCTATTTTATTTTTTATCTCTCATGTATTGGCTAGCAGGTGCCTGCTTGCCATCTAAGGTTTCATGTTAAGATGATGACTTGAAGAAGATGGAGAACGCTTGGGCGATCGGAAGGAATCTATCTTAAGCTAATACTCTCTGCTCTCTTTCTTTACTAAAACCTCTCAACTCTTAGGAATTGCTGCCACCTTGTTGGTTTAGACAGTATGTGCTGAACCTTTGTGCTCTGTGGAAAAGAATGTTGTCAGGGTTTATCTGTACATTTGTCAAAGAAACTTCAAAGTTTGTGAGCAGTATTGTAACATTTCAAAAATATGCCCTTTCAGATTTCATTCAGTTACTTTTGATGCTCCTGTAGGGCAACAGCGGAGCTCTAAGCACTGAAAGAAGGGATGTCACTGGAAGAAGTCCTCCTCAAGGCCATGTTTCAAGGCTGTTTTATCAAGTGAAGCTATTCACCTCAAGCTGCACACTAAAGGTACCATTAAAAGGCAACAAAGCATCAATGATTAGATTATATTCTTATTACCAGGTGGGCACCTTCTGGATTTTCTACCTGTTGACCCTGGCAGAACTTCTTTGCAGATAAGCCTTGAGTAGCTGTGTCAGTTCTACACACTAAGAAATAGAATAAGCGAAGCAATACTTGTTACTTTAACCAATGTTAAAATATTGTTTAAAACAGGGCTTTTTTTCAGCTGGAACGCAGTGGAACAGAGTTCTGGAAAATGGTCACATGGCTGGTGGCCCCGCCCCCTGATCTCACGGAGGGCAATCTGAACTCCCCTCTGTCTGGAGATCAGGGGGCGGGGCCACCAGCCATGTGACCATTTTCTCCAAGGGCAACCCACTGAGTTCCACCACCTCTTTCCCCAGAAAAAAACCCCTGGTTTAAAATACTGTATAAAAGTGTTTACATTATATACTCTTCTTCAGACATATCTGTCCTTAGATAGCTATATGTTTTTATATGCTCACAGTAATGTTTCCTGCGTTGAATCTTCAGCAAACTTATTACATAGGACACACAATGAACTGCATTTGATGAAGTAGGTGCTTGCCTATGGAAGATAGTATCATAAAATGTGGTCCTAAGCACAGTTATACTGCTCTTAACCCATTGACTGCAGTGGGCTTAGAAGAGTGTAACTGCTTAGGATTGCACCGTAAAGCAACCAGAACCAGGCTAAGAAGAGAGTAGGAGGTGAAGATGTTTACAGGTAGGCTGTTTTGCCTCAGTTTACTTCTCCTTGCTCCCCCTCTCAATTGGCAACCAAGGAATGATGTGTAGGCCAACTGCAACCTCTTTACAAATGGGAGGGCAGGCAGGAAGGGATGAGCCTGCACTCAGCAATTGTGGCCCTTTCTTATGTGCTCAGGGGTTAGGAAGGAATTGGCTGGGGATCCTTCCTACAACCCTCCATTTTACCCTACCCCACTTGCCTTCACGGATTGTATATTCTGTTGTGAGTTAAGATTTAATATTCTTTTTCTTATAAGGGTTTATAATTTTTCATACTTTCATATACATATTCTTAGAATGAATTAATAGTGCTTGCTACCGCCCCCCCTCTCTCTTTCAGTGTTCCATCTTTGCTGAAAGTTTCTTCAGAACATAACCAACGCCGAAAATGTTTCTCTTTTCTCAGTTGCTTAGGAAACTTAAGGTAAGGCCACATTCTTTAGACTATTGTCTCATGAGAAGGAAGAAAAAGACAGAAGAGCACATTCACTCCCTATATCTATAACTTTTGATTCTAAGGTTTGGAAGTCAGCAAGAAGTGAGAAATTCAGAGTCAGCAAAGGATAGTGACCAAATAAGGGGAATGAAAAAGTTACATTGATAGATGCAAAATCACGAGACTAGTTAGAGAACTGAGAAGTAGCCAATTGAAAGAAAGCTGGGTACCCACATTGCAATATTCAATACAATCATTAAAAAAGAAGCACTTGTCTGTCTCCTCCTTTTGCTCTGAAGAATCTGGGTAAGGGCAGAAGGGCATTTTTGTGTAACATAACTGAAAGGCTTCTATGCTGGATAACCTTACAGTAAAAGACATGATCTAGGAGTGTTTGTGACCGGCAGAACTTTGCCCTTCCATGTTCATTGTGCCTAAGAAGTGTTTTCAACACGAAACGGGAACTGGAAAATCTATGCACGCATCTGCCCGTCGGCACACTCATCTTCTACCCCTGCGTGGACTGTGGTCTGCTTACCTGGTACTTACCTGGTACCCTGGCACAGCTTTCTCCTACCTCCGGATCTCCCATTGTGGATTATTTATGGATTTTGTATACGGACTTTGATGAACTGAAATTGCATTCATATTTATATTTATTTATTGCTATTGTACACTGTTTACACTGTTTGCACCTGCACTTTGCACTTATATTTAATAGTAAGATTTGGTTAATTGGTGGATTCCCGGCTTTTTGTATTCAGTGCTATCTACTATCCGGGTTTGTCTCCCCCACTCTTGGTAGACCCTTCACCGGGGGCCAGAATGAATATCCAGTACTGAGTACCAGGCAGTTTCTGTTGTCATGGCAACTGCAGCCTTCTCCTTTCCAAAGAGCCTCTAATGCTGAAGGTGACTACTAGTATCTGAGGGAAACAAGCCGGTGAGGCAATGAATACCCTTGTCAAGTTTTTGTGCTGGGCTGAGAATACTGCAACAGGGATTCATTTTCAACCAGGTCTTTACTTTACCTCACCACTTTTCAGCACCCGAGTTCAGCCTTGGAAGATGTCCAGTATCTTTCCTTCCTCACAGAATAACTAGAACCAAATCCTAGTATCTGGACTATGGGCTTCCAGAGCGGAGGATGGAGAATTTTCCAGAGAATTTTGAACCCTGTTTGAGAAATGCTGCGAGGCCTGTTGCAAAAGCTAGCACTCTGGGAAGAGCGGGATTTGTGTTATTTGTTCAAAGCATTCCTGCCTTGCCTTTCTTAGGGTTGCCAGCCTCCAGGCAGGGGCTGGAGATTTCCCAGAATTACAACTGGTCTCCAGGCCACAGAGGTCATTTTCCCTGGAGAAAATGGCTGATTCCGCACCCGTTGGATAATGCACTTTCAATGCACTTTATCAATTGTTTGAGGTGGATTTTTTGTTCTGCACACAATAAAATCCATTCCAAATGATCTATAAAGAGGATTGGAAATGCATTATCCAACGGGTGCGGAATCACTCAATGGCAACTTTGGGTGTGTGTGTGTGTGTGTGTGTGTGCGTGCGTGTGGACTCTATGAAATTATGCCATGACAAGGTCCTTTCCCTCCCCAAACCCCACTTTCTCCAGGTTTCTCCAGTCCCCCCCCCAGATCTCCAGGAATCCCCCAACTTGGAGCTGGCAACCCTAGCCTTTCTGGCACTCACCTATTAAAATCACAATAAAGCCACAAGCCCCTCACACCTCAGCGCTGGCAGGCAAGCGCCCTTCTCTGAACTTCTGGCCAGGCCTCCCCTCCCTGCTCTCCCGCGCCCGGCCCGCTGCACTTCCGCCAAGAGGGCGCTCTGGCTCCGGCCCGCCCTCGCCGGCTCTCTAGCCCGACGAGGCTGTTGCTAGGAGACCGAACGGCGTCGGCCTGGCAAAGCCCAGCGCCTTGGCGGCGGGCGGTGCGGGATGAACGGGCAGCGCCGGCGGGAAGGAGGTCGTTAAACTCGCGCGATGTGAAACCCAGGGACCCTCGCTGCAAAGGTTTCCGGGCCCTTTCCTAGGGAAACGTCACGAGAAGGGGAGGCGGCCCTCCTGTTGAAGGTATGGTTGCGGCTGCGCTTCGGAATGTGCCAAAAGATGACGTCGTTGGTACTTCTGTGATAAGGGATTTGTATTTGATTAAGAAGACATGGAGAAGATTTGTGGTGTGGAATAATGAGGAGACTTTTCGGTAGGGCAATGTTTCCTGTACTTAGGGTTCCCAGCCTCCAGGTGGTAGCTGGAGATCTCCCGGAATTGCAACTGATCTCCAGGCAACAGGGATCTGTTCCCCTGGAGAAAATGGCTGCTCCGAAGGGCGAACTCTATGGCCTTAGACCCCACTGAGGCTCCTCCCCTCCCCAAACCCTGCTCTCTCCAGGCCCCACCCCCCAAATCTCCAGGAATTTCCCAACCTGGACCTGGCAACCCTACCCATACTTCTTCTGATAGGCTTTCATTCCGAATTTAAATTCCAAAGCCTGTTTGACTCCTGATGAATGGTGGGTTAAGATGAAAAATTGTCCACAACTGCGGAGCCTATGGCCTCCTCCTCTCCGTGTTTCTTCATGAATCTGAGGGTGGAGGGAGGCAAGCCAACTACTGTGGCACCTGCGGAGACAAAATAGGCAGCCTCCTCTGAAGACTGATCATTTTGCTGCATGTCTACATTGTGAGTGATGAGCCAGAAACACTGAGCAGAACCACAAGTGACAAAAGGCACAGATTGGACACTTGTCTGCTTCCCTCAAGTTTTGATGGGAAATGTAGGCAGCTTGGCGGAATGTTGGACAAGTGACAGTTGAAAAGTCCATTGGACAGCCGTCGGAGGGCCAAGCTGCGAGACCAGGATGCCTACATTTCCGATCAAAACTTGAGGGAAGCTGACAAGTGTCCAATCTGTGCCTTTTGTCACTTGTGGTTCTGCTCACAGTGGAATTACTTGCTGGGAGAGGATAGGTAGCCATTTTGTTGCACAAGGAGTCTTTTAATTATTTAATCTGTTTCTCATGGCACATTAGCCGTTCTCTCATAGCACACCGTTTGGGTATTAGTGCATAGACCCCTGGCAAATCTAGCCTACTTGTGATGATGGGGAGAACTAGTAGGCTCAAAAGTTTGGGGCAGAGGGAGAAAATGCTTGCAGGAAGGACCTTTCCCACAGAGAATGAAATATGCTTAACAGAGACCTGTCCTTTTGCATGCTCTGTGACAGTATCAGGACATGTAGAAATTAGCGTATGAAGGGTATCCTGGCATGAAAATGCAGTGATGGGGAAAGCTTCCTCATGGGTTTCGGCTCTCAGAACACAGAACCTCTGGCCCCTCTCAAAAGGACTGCCTGGGTAGGACAATGTTACGTTTGCCAGTTGCTGTTGATCATTTGCTGTCCTTTCAGGCCATAAACAGTTTGCAGCCCGGGTGGCACTTCGTCTCATACTGCATGCCAGGACTGTCTCCTTAGGTTTTGTTCTCCGTGCCCCTGCCTGCAGAAATGACGTTGGTGGAAACCAGAGACAGGGCTATTGCAGCAGAGACAGGGCTATTGCAGCAGAGACAGGGCTATTGCAGCAGAGACAGGGCTATTGCAGCAGAGACAGGGCTATTGCAGAAGTGACACTCTCTGTCTTGAAGCTCACCTGGTGTCCACCTTACCTTCCTTAGGCTCCAGGGCAAAATGTTTCTCGCCCCCCCCGCCCAAGATTTCAACTGTTCTATCTTTTTTAGCTGTTTTATGGGCTGCTTCTAGCCAGAGAGGTAGTTCTATCAATATAATTTTAGACAGCTTGATATTTGCTTTGAAATGTGGTGCTGGTGCTAGAGGAGAGGTCTGCAATTAACGTGGATGGCGAAAAAGACAATTAAGTGGGTTCTAGAACAAGTCAAGCCTGAATTCTCCCTAGAAGCTAAAATGACGAAACTGAGGGTATTGTACTTTGGTGACATCATGAAAAGACAAGACTCTGGACAAGTCAGTAATGTTAGGAAAAGATGAAGGCAGTAGGAAAAGAGGAAGACCCAAAATGAGATGGCTTGACTCCAGTTTGCAAGATCTGAGCAACTGTTAATGATAGAATGTTTTGGAGGTCTTTCATTCATAGAATTGCCATAGGTTGGGGGCAACTTGATGGCACATAGCACATACGATGTTTGTTTTTTGCTTTTTATTCTAGCAGGTTTGGTTTTGCTGTATTTTTTTTTAGCTGCCTCAAGCAAATTTCCGGAGAAGAGGCTTATAAATTTTCTGACTTAATAAACAAGTTCACCCATGACTTCTTTCCTCCCTTCAATTAGGTGATTCTGGCTGTTGAACTCTCATCAGATGTGTTCCTTGTAAAGTCACTGAGCTCTGTTGGCACTGCCAGAAAGCTATCAAGGTTTGCACTTGAGGAAGCAAGACAGAGAGAAAGAGTAGGCTTATCTAGACTTGTGGCCAAAGTCAGAAGATTAGAAGCCCAGGAGCCGTGATACTGCAATAAAAATTAAAGGTGAGGGAAGAAGCAGGTAGGAACTAGTGGACAGTTGGGGAGACTGACACTTAAATCATGCCTCAGCTTTGAAACTCAAACTGTCAGTCATTATCTGTCAGCCTAACCTACATCTCATTGTTGCTGTGAGGATTTGGGGGCAGTGGGGGTGGTATTTATATCACCCTGACTTCCTAGGAGGATAAATAAAGGCAGGGCTTTTTTTCAGCAGGAACGCGGTGGAACGGAGTTCCGGAACCTCTTGAAAATGGTCACATGGCCGGCGGCCCCGCCCCCTGATCTCCAGACAGAGGGGAGTTGAGATTGCCCTCTGCGCTGCCGAGCGGCGCGGAGGGTAATCTCAACTCCCCTCTGTCTGGAGATCAGGGGGCAGGGCCACCGGCCATGTGACCATTTTCTCTGAGGGCAACCCACTGAGTTCCTCCACCTCTTTTCCCAGAAAAAAGCCCCGAATAAAGGATTTTTAGTGCTCAGTGAATGGGATCTATGGCCTAGACATATTGGCATGTGATAAAATTGGCGCTGACATTTGGCAGTCAGCTCTGTTCTAAGTTGCTCAGACTGAATGTCTTTGGGAAAAGACTCAGGCATTGTCATATCACTCCCCTTGCCCTCTCTTAGGTGCAACCATGCCAAAGAAGACACGCAAGCGAGTTGTGCTGACTGAAGAAGAGCGAGTGCTCATGATGCAACAGAAGCTTCTGGCTGAAGAAGAGCTCAATAAGAAAAAGGAGGACATGTTGGCCCAATTTCTTAAGGTACCATTAATTTGCTTGGACCTAAGGAACACCATACCTCAAGGCAGGGAAGCACAGAGATAAATGGGCTGCAGGGAGGCACTGGGGCTACAAGAGCCAGTTTGGTGTAGTGGCTAAGAGCACGGGACTCTAATCTGGAGAACCGGGTTTGATTCCCCACTCCTCCACTTGAAGCCAGCTGGGTGACCTTGGGTCAGTCACAGCTTCTAGCTCTCTCAGCCCCACCCACCTCACAGGGTGTTTTGTTGTGGGGATAATAATTGCAGAGAATCACGAGAAGAGATAGAAATAGAGAACAACGATCGTGACAACCTAACGAAATAAACAATTATAACAATTGCAAAAATATTCTTAGTGTTATTGCATAGTTCAGTTTGCCATTCAATATATATCAATACACACAGTCTTCATATACAGACCTATACATACAGTGCTAGTGCAAAGCAACGATGATACTACCTGTACACAGTTGATACTTTTAAAGTCCATTAGTATGCCTTAGGATCACTCACAAAGTTCATAGGATCTAACTTCAAGTATAGGTCCAAGTACATGCAGGTTGGAATTTATACCATCTAACGGGCACGTTTAAGTGCTGTTTGAATGGGAGTAAGTGCAATATTGTTGTTACGTTTATTCTGTCACATTGTATTTATGCATGTTTTTCAAATTGTATGTTTTTGTATAAAGGTTTCTGAATATTGAAAGTAACGTCAGTGAGATAACCATGTTTGAAAAAGACCCTGAAATGGGACCCCACCCCCCCAATGAACCGGTCTGCCCGTTAGATGGTATAAATTCCAACCTGCATGTACTTGGACTCTAAAAGCACTCTCATCTGACTCTAACAAGAGGATAACATTGTTTAAACGCAGCAAATAGCTACAGTCCAGGCACACCAGGCACTTCAGGACCAATAGACTGCATCGCTGGCCGAGCAAGCCATCATCTGGAGTGCCCTAATTCTGCTTGGCTGTATTTGTTTCACGTATACATGTTCTTTACTTAATGAGACCAACTGTTTGATCCTCCGAGATGTCAGCGCTTACTGCTCAATCTCCCTCCCTGTTCCTCGGTCTTTTGTACATTTCATTTTCTTGCAATGCCCGGCCTGTGTGTATTATGAGTTTTCAGTGTAACTCTGTGGCCTGCAATGCAGGATAAGCTGGCTAAAGAGGAGCGTAACAGCGTTCTGAACATGAACAAGATCACACTCCAGTGGCGCACAGTGCTCCGTGAAGTCAAGGCTAGGGAGCTGCGCAAGGACATCGAGATCCTGAGCCAGACCTTTGAACGAGTCGTGGACTGCAAGGATAGCGTCATTAAGGTGAGTGCTGACCTCTGCAGGGGACAGTGGATAGAACTGCCACAGAGATGCATGTTGCTTCTCCGTAAAACGCACCCTCCATTGCCTCTAGGCCACGCAGGGAACCGAGATGGTAGTTTTATTTTATCACATCCCTCTTGTCTGTCTGAGGTAACCAATCCAGGTGGGACCAGGAGAGCTCCCAGAATTACTACTGATCCCCAGACTATAGAGATCCGTTCCTCTGGAGGAAAATGGCTGCTTTGGAGGATGGACGTCATACATTATACCCCACTGAGGTCCCTCCCCAACCCCTCCTCCCCAGGTTCTGTATCCAAATCTCAAGGAATTTTCCAACCCAGAGTTGGCAACCCTATACCTATCTGAGCCAGACAAGACTGGAAAGAGATTTTATGCAGTTTCTGAGGCATATTGCTGCCATGTGATCTTGTGACCAATATATAGCAGAGTGACATATACCGATATAATAACGATCACTGTGGAAATCGTTCCCTTGATATAGCACCCAGCACAGACCGCGCACACACCTCTTCCTGTTGGTACTACTGAAATTGTGCAAGAGATATGCACATTTCAATCCTCACAGACTGAATGTGCATCAAAATAGATGCTTGAATATCCCTAACTGAGACAAAGGCGCTGTTCCTTCTGTGTCCTGGTGCGTGAGAGCGAGCATCTTTCATTTTATACAGAAGGAGGAGATTATTCCAGAAAGTTGAGCCGTTTGGGAAGCTGGAGTTGTGAAAATGTAACAGAATACAGAGTTTTGTTCTCCAGTAGGAGAGACTCCAAAGAACTTCAGTATCTTCCCTTCATGGCTGAAGATAAAGAGCCCCAAGGGGGTGGGCTGTCGCTGCCCAAGTCTCGGGAAAAAGATGGTGTCTGCATCAGGATGTTTCTCAGCCGTAGGCAACATACCACGGTGGTGCCGGGGCTTAGGATGACCTTGTAGTAGCCGATTTGTCTGACGGCGCCTGAGTTTTGATGTGTTAATACCAGGGCTTTTTTTCAGCAGGAACGCGCGGGAACGGAGTTCCGGAACCTCTTGAAAATGGTCACATGGCTGGTGGCCCCGCCCCCTGATCTCCAGACAGAGGGGAGTTTAGATTGCCCTCCGCGCCGCTCAACTCCCCTCTATCTGGAGATCAGGGGGCGGGGCCACCAGCCATGTGACCATTTTCTCCGAGGGCAACCCACTGAGTTCCACCACTTCTTTCCCCAGAAAAAAAGCCCTGGTATATACGTTAATAGGTTTTTATTGTATTTTAACAGTATATTTGTTGGAAGCCGCCCTAAGCCCGCTTGTGGGAAGGGCGGCGTATAAGCTGAATAAAATAAAAAAAATAAAACTTATAATCCCTTTATTAACACTCTTGACTTATTTAAAATGGTTTAATAGTCTTTCCCTCTCCCCAGAGTACCCTGGTAATTATTGTACGTGAGGAGGTAAAATTCTCAGCGTCTGACTAGATTTCCGTTTCCAGGACTGGGTGAGGGGACTTCCACAGAATTGTTGATTTGGGGCCTGACTGTTTTTAATGTTGTATCTGACCGTTCTTTGTAACAGACTTCTGCGACTTTTCCTGTCATTGCTTTCCCTCACTCCATCCCTCCAGTCCCTTGCCAAGGATCTTGATGAAGCAGAGGCGCAATACACACACGCTCTGCGTAGCCATTTGCACAACATAGATGAGCTGTTGCAGCTTCAGTGCTGCCGCCTGGGCTATCTAGAGGAGGATTACAACGCCGAGCTAGAGGCACTGCAGAAGGAGTTTGACACAGAGAGGTAGGAGGGAAGAAAGGCAGAGTGCTGGGGTGGGAAGGACGTTGGGTAGGCAGATGTAAAAACATGATACATTTGAAAGTTTCCATTTCTACCAGGAGGAAGATTATTGAGTATCACGAGCAGGAGATCCGTTACCTTCAGGACGTGCTGCTGGCTATGGAACAAAACTTTGGGGAGAGCGAATACGAGGCCAAGCTTGACTTCCAGAGCACAAGAGATGACATCAAGAACAAGGTAAGAGGGGAAGATGTTTGAGTGAATAGTGGCAAACCCTCAGATTTCTTTGGAAAGGCAAGGATTCTAAAAGTAATGTTTCATATATTAATTATTGGGCATCACCACCTACTCCCACTATAACTCCAGCCTCTTGCCTGCTCACACTATTGCCATGATCTCTGCTCTCATATTTTTCCTTCGGAGATTTGTAACCATAGATGGGGTGGGCCGCAGCCTGATCAGTATGCTCAATATAAACAGAGGTTTTTCTGTTCATTCCTACACATGTGGCTGTGGTCAGTGGGTGGGCTATTCCACAGTTCCTTTTTAAGGCAGAACTAAAATGTACCTGGAGCTGCTTCCGTTCAGGGTAGCATAACAACATGGACCATGATTCTCTAGTGCTGTGTATTGCTGATCTCCACCCTGCATAACTGGCTGGCCAGGGAGGCCAATGACATGCTTTACATTATACTACATGTGACCAGGAAATGACAGAAAGAAACAGAGTGGCAGCAGCCCTGTATTTTGTGTACTGTCTAGTGTATCTGTAAGACCCCTAGTACTGCACTGTGAGAGTTCTGAAGGACTGAGACTTGGGTTGATATGATGGGCACGTCATCCCCGAGTTTCTCCAGCTACAAGGCTTGTAGCATAAAGCTGCTGTAGCATAGTGGTTGGGCTGTGCATCAGCACTCTGCTGGTTCAAATCCCACGACTGTCACAGATCAACAGGTAGCCCTGGGTAAACCACCACTCTCAGTGGGGATAATAATAACACTAACTGTTCATCGCTCTGGGTGAGGCACTAATCTGTCTAAAAGAGTGGTATATAAAACAGGGTTTGTTGTTGTTATAACTGACAACCCCCAATTATGCTGTTCAATCAATCAAATCTCCCTGAAGGAAAATGGAGCTTTGGTTGGGGACTCTTGGCCAGGCTCATTGAGACCATAAGGGGCCAGTTGATTGGACAACCTCAGAGCAGGTAGGAAGAAGACTGATGGAGTGCTGACCCTTGTTTGTTTCCCCCAGAACTTGGAAGAGAAGCATTATCTGCGCATGCAGTTAGAGGGTAAAGTGGAGGAGCTGTGGAAACGCTTCCAACAGGCCTTGCGTAACTACACTGAGGCGACAGAGGACCGTAAGATCGCTTTTGAAGCCCTCAAACTAAAGGATGAGAAGAGCACAAAGGAAATAGAGATGCAGATGAAAAAATTGCAGAAGATGCAAGTGAGTGGTTCTTCTGGGAATTATGGAGTCAGGGAAGACACTGGATTTATGGGCAATCCAGGCAAAAATGTTTGTCTTCCTACAGATAATGTTATTATTGAGTGGTTCCTGCAGCACAGCTATATTTTTCAAAATATAGGCCAGTCTTCTCTGGTCTCCAAGTTCAGCCATATTTCCCCCCAGTCCACTTTAAGCAGTTAATAAACATCCAATATAAAAATTGTAACACAACCAGCTATAAAATCATGGATTTCACAAAGTGGTATCACAGCCCCACCTAGAACAAAGGTATCACTATCTTGGGTTAATTGATCATTTACCAACAGCTTCTTGATCTTGTCGGGGTTGAGCTTCGGTTTGTTCGCTTGCTCTAACCTAGCCCATTATTGGCTCCGAAACCTGTTGAGAACTTCCACAATTTGAACTGATTCAGATGTGAAGGAGAAGTAGAACTGGATGTCATCCACGTGTTGATTGCTGCCCTTACGAGAACTGGAGTGGTTTCAAATAAACTCTTAACATGGAAGCACCCAGGGCTTTTTTTCTGGGAAAGGAGGTGGTGGAACTCCGTGGGTTGCCCTCGGAGAAAATGGTCACATGGCCAGTGGCCCCGCCCCCTGATCTCCAGACAGAGGGGAGTTGAGATTGCCCTCCGCGCTGCAGCGCGGAGGGCAATCTCAACCCCCCTCTGTCTGGAGATCAGGGGGCGGGGCCACCAGCCATGTGACCATTTTCAAGAGGTTCCGGAACTCCGTTCCCCCGCGTTCCCCCTGAAAAAAAGCCCTGGAAGCACCATTGATATGAGCTAGTCCCTCTAGGTGGGTAGGGTATACACTCCAGTTAGGCCATGGAACTGATTGTGCTGGAGCTAGCAAATACACCATTTAGATTGGGGAAGCCTAGTGCACATAATCTGAGTTGGAAGTGTCCAAAAAGCTATCAGAACTCGTATCCTGCCATCAGCTGATTGTGGGTAGAGAGGATGGGTATGCAGCCGTTCATGAAGTAATCATTTCTTTACCCATTGAATCTGCCCTTGTTTCTTGCACAGGATCCAGATTATCTCCTCTCAAAATAGTTTTCTGTTTCAAGGACGATTCATTTTCTGAATGTGCCTTCTCTGGTCTCACCAGGACCTCATCCTCTCGCTGAAGAATAAGATTGCAGCTCATGTGCGGGAGAGCGAAGAACAAAACCGGCGGATCCGTGATGAGAAGGAGGTGGTGTTGAAGCAGCTACAGATGCTCAAGAGTGAGATGAACCAGGCAAGAGCCAAGGCCCGCAGCAATCTTGCAAAGCTCACCGTGGAGAGTTGTGCTACTCTCAAAGTGCTGCAGCGTGTGGTGCAGAAGGTAAAGTTTAGCGGCCCCTTCCATGTTGTCTTGGGTGAGAATCTCTTCCCCTCACAGACTCAGAATGGGAATTAACCTAGGAAAACTGATGATGGGTAAAGAAACCATGTGTAGATCTAGCTTCAAGATGCCACTGGATCTCTGGAGTCCTAGGTATTCCCAAAAGTGGACTCCCAGAGGGGACAGCTGCTACATGAGGCAGATACAACCAGGCTTTTTTTCAGCTGGAACACAGTGGAACGGAGTTCCGGAACGCCTTGAAAACGGTCACATGGCTGGTGGCCCCGCCCCCTGATCTCCTGACAGAGGGGAGTTTAGATTGCCCTTTGCGCCGCTCCAGCGGCACGGAGGGCAATCTAAACTCCCCTCTGTCTGGAGATCAGGGGGCGGGGCCACCAGCCATGTGACCATTTTCTCCGAGGGCAACCCACTGAGTTCCACCACCTCTTTTCCCAGAAAAAAAGCCCTGGATACAACTGTGACATAAAAGTAGCATTTAGCTGATTCCAGGCAAAAGTGTGCTAGCAGAGAAGTCCCTGTGTAGGAATCAGACTGGATTCAGGCTCCTGATTTCTAAGGCAGGGGAGAATCAGGAACGAAGGTTTGTGACCCAAGTCAAGGACCTGCAGCCTATTTTGGCTTCCTGAAGCGAGTGCCTTTATGATGGATGTTTTTCTAAGTAAGTGTTACGCTTTCATATTTAGATAATTTCATTAAAAAAATCTGTCATTGTAGGGGGAAAAGCCAGGTATAACATCATAGGTGAAGTTTATAGCTTGGCTCCTACATGGTTGTTGGAAAGTAAGGGCTTCTCTACATTACACACGTTGGGGGAGTGCTAGTTTGACGTCGCTTCTCTTGAAGAATCCTGGGAACTAAACTTTTGTAAGGGGGCTGAGAATGCTTTATCCCTGGTCTTCCTGAAGTATTCTGAGAGTTCCTCAAAGAGATGAAATTATTGTCAAGCCGTTCTGAATCTTTGAATCCTGGAGAGACTAACCCTGTGCTAGAACTAGAGGGGGGGAAAGTATCTGATTGCTGTTTCCTGGCCTGACAGGGAGAGCTGATCCTACGCCTGGCTGAGATGTGCCGCAAATTGGAGTCTGAAGAGGAGAAGGTGTTGCCTTTTTATGCCTGTTCCCTGGGCTGGGAGGAACAGAAGACTGTAGATCAGGTGGCCCTGGAGAAACCAATTGAGCCACTAGCTCAGGTGAGGGTTGGGGTGCAAGTGTACCTCACAGACAAAGAGGATAATGGTAGTTTAGTTTATTGTCTGGATCAATCCCTTTGGAACATGTGTTATACTGTGCTTCCAGGGCCTTGTTAGAGGACAAATGGAACTTGCCGCTATTCTCTTGCGAAAGAAATAGTAAGGATGATGGGATTAAGGTGACTTCAACTCGCCCCACTTTTGCCTCTTGTTCTTTCATAGAATGCATCAATTGTTCCTTTGTGCAGACAGACCCCCCCCCCCCAATGTTGCTTTATAGCGAGTCAGAATTTTGATGTAATCAAGTCATATTGTCTACTCTGGCTGCCGGTGACTCTCCAGGGTTGCACATTACCTATCGCTTGATACTTTTAACCTGAGATGCTGGGGATTGAGCTGAGTACCTTCTACACGCAAGCAGGTGCTGTAGCGCCAGGGCTTTTTTTCAGCGGGAACGCGGTGGAATGGAGTTCCGGCACCTCTTAAAAATGGTCACGTGGCCGGTGGCCCCGCCCCCTGATTTCCAGACAAAGGGGAGTTTAGATTGCCCTCCGTGCCGCTGAGTGCAATCTCAACTCCCCTCTGTCTGGAGATCAGGGGACGGGGCCACCGGCCATGTGACTATTTTCGCCGAGGGTGATTTAAACTTTAAAAAACTCCCCCCTTGTTCCAGCTGACCCAAAGTGATGTCATTGTGCGGTCTTGAGTTCCACCACCTCTTTTCCCAGAAAAAAAGCCCTGTGTAGCGCTATGTCATGGTTCCTCTCCAATCCCTCTTTTATAAAGTGCTGCTCCTTTTTGTGATCTCCAGTGCCTGTTTAATCCATTCAGAACAATCATCTTCTGATTTGGAATCTGTGTGTGTGTCACACACAGCAGCCACCAACTCCAAGTAGGCATTATACCTGTCTTGGCAAATTCCTGCCCATTTATCCCCCAAATTCATCAGTGATATAATTCCTTTCAGCCAGCCCTGATTTTTACATTCTCCACGTCCTTTACAGATGATGGACGATTACGTGGGACTGGAACGCTTCTGGCAAAGGTACAATAAGGTGAGGCTGGAGCAGCTCTCGCTGCAGCGCACAAAAGCGGCACTGGCCGAGGACAACCGAAAGCTGCGGCACCTGCTCAAGCAATACCTGGATGGCATCTCCGTGAATGATGAAGTTCTAAGCCAGATCAACCCACTAATGATCGTCAACCAGCATAATGTTGCGCCCCCTCTGCCTCACACGGTGCCCGTCACTGAAGCCCGGGTCAAGCGGCCCGTCTATAACATAGTAGAAGCAGCACACGAGGTCAAGCATATCCTCTGAGCTACTCACAGGGGATTTTCATTCTTCTGTCCCCATGGCAGGCCCCTAGGAGTTAGGAAAAGCCAAGCAATTCATGTTTGGGGATCTCTTGTGGACAGATATTCTCTTAGAAAATGGCTATTAAAAAGTCAAACATAGCTGAACGATGCATCTTAAGAGCTTTCCTCTCACAGGAAGGCCAGCAGGCCGACAGAGATTGGGCCCCAAATAGCAAAAAATAGGGCTGGAAAGGACCGAAAAGGGGCCCAAAATGGTCAGGATCGGGCTGCTGCTGAGCGGGAGAGTGATCCACCACCCGTCAGAGGCCCGATCTTGGCTGTTCCGGCCCCAATCCAGGCTGAAATGGGCCTAAATGGCCGAGAGTCAGGTGGGCGGGTCCACCTGACATGCGACATCTTTGGGGAAGTGCCGGAACTGCGTTCCTGCATGTTTCTCCTCAAAATGAGCCCTGGGCCTAAATCCATCCTACAGCATTCAGTATGTGTGAATATATATATTTTTTACACTCTTGTGAGGTGGCTGCAGTGGAGCAATGGAAATTTACTCAGGCTCAGACGTCTTTCTGTGTATGCATGTTGTCTGATTTCCCTCCATTCACCTTTTTTGATATTACATCTTTATTTCACTCTTTCTCTAAGCTTGGAAGAGAAAATATAGGAGTCAGGTCCAAGATGGTGGCATGGCCCAGTTGTACTGGGGCCAGAACAAGGTTGTTGGCAGTCCCATCTGCTAGTATGAATAGAGAGCTCTGGCCCGATGAGCTACTATGCATAGCAGTAACCAGGGCTTTTTTTCTGGGAAAAGAGGTGGTGGAACTCAGTGGGTTGCCCTAGGAGAAAATGGTCACATGGCTGGTGGCCCCGCCCCCTGATCTCCAGACAGAGGGGAGTTGAGATTGCCCTCCGCGCCACTGAGGGCAAATGGTCACCAGCCATGTGACCATTTTGAAGAGGTTCCGGAACTCCATTCCCCCGCGTTCCCCCTGAAAAAAAGCCCAGGCAGTAACAATCAACTGCTACTTAGCTTTTATCTTTACTGACAGTGTAAACCTCATAGCTCCCCTACATGTGAGACATTGGGGGGGGGGATGAGATTTCCCCCACAAGTCCTTGCAGATTCCCACTTGTGCTTTCATAATCCTCAGGTCATACCTTCACTACGGACCTGGAATGTTTTAACAATCATTGGGTAAGCCACTCTTCTTAGCCTGAGCTCTCCAGCTGTATTGTGGGGATAACAACAACACAGAATGTGTTGTTACCCCTTTGAGTGGGGCACTAAAGCTGTTTAGAAGAGCAGTATATAAGTACAGTTATTATTATTTTCTCAGAGAACCCTTGACCATCCCATCTACCAGTATGAATAGAGCACATGAGGTTTAGTGTAAGTAAATGTATATTCACTTTGCGGTAAGGCAGTTCTATGAAAATGCCAACTCAGCGGCAATTTTAAAAAATGACCAATATTTATGACATAGGCAAATTTGGAATATGGATTTGTTTTCAAATCTGGTTACCTCTCAAAAATAGGGATCCCAGGTGCCCGCAGGTGGCAGGGACCTCCCTGCAGTTTGCCCACTGGTCACTAGTGACTGGTGGAAGGTTCCAAGCTGCCCAGCAATCACCCACCACCAGTAGGCACCTCGGGCACAAGCACCGTGCATTAGCTCTTG
This sequence comes from Eublepharis macularius, assembly GCF_028583425.1. NCBI lineage: Eukaryota > Metazoa > Chordata > Lepidosauria > Squamata > Eublepharidae > Eublepharis > Eublepharis macularius. Next base: position 11,884,560 of record NC_072793.1, on the reverse strand, counting down.
GCAGACGTGAAGTCATCACTTTCAGAAGTGATGTCATTGCATCAACCGCAGGAGCGCTCCTTCACTTCCAGAAGTGATGCCATCGCGCCTGGTGTGACATCACTTCTGGAAATGATGTCATCATGAGAGCACCAGGGGCTTGCATGCATTTTTCATGTGCACAGGGATGATCATCCCAGTGAATACCAGGTCCTCCCCCCTTCAAGGGGGGGGGTGGTATACAGACCTGGCAACCCTACTCAAAAAGGATATAATAAAGCTGGAAACGGTACAGAAAAGAATAACCAAAATGATCAAGGGATCAAATTGATCATGAGGTTTTTGATTTTGGAACAAAAATGACGAAGTGATATGACAAGGTGTAATGTTTTGCATCTAAATAGTTGGGATCTTCTTTCTGCTTAATGTGGGGTTTTAAAATATTTGTTACTGTGGAGTTAAATGTAGGCCCTTGAGGAAAGACGGAGGGTGGCTGGATGGGAGAATGAAGTCTGCTCTGATTGGGCTGTCCCCTAGGGGGCAGAGTGGACTACAGTTTTGGGTCAGTGCTGAGGGAAAGCTTTTCAGGCAGTCTTTGGAGGTCTCAGAGCCAAGCTACAAGTGACGAATTACACTTGCCTGGCAAGTGAACAGACTCACGTGTATTCCCGCCTGTTCACTTGCCCTCCACTTGATCACTACCTGATCAAGTGGAGCGCAAGTGGAGGGCAAGTGAACAGGCGGGAATACACGTGAGTCTGTTCACTTGCCAGGCAAGTGTAATTCGTCACTTGTAGCTTGGCTCTCAGAGAAAGGATTCTGGCTAAACCAGGCAAGCTGTCTGGACGCCTCAGAGTCAGGCAAACTGTGTATGCATCTGGGGTAGTCTGTGAGAGAGAAATTACTTCATTTAGGTTGGGATCCCAGGTGCCCACCAATAGCAGGCAATCTGCTGGTGACCAGCAGGAGCTTTGGGGCTGCCCGGAGATTGCCCACCAATGGCAGGCATCCCAGAAACACACGCGCAGTGGAGCGCATGCACTCCCACCTCGCGCAACATCCCTTCCAGAAGTGATGTCGTTGCACTGGCCGCGGGAGTGCTCCCACATTTCCTTTGGATCTGATTTTGGCGCAGATCATGGGAGCGCTCCCATAGCCAGTGTGACGATGTCACTTCTGGAAGTGATGTTGTTGTTGGCGCTGGAAGCATATACGTGGTTTGCACACATGCAAAGAACACACTCCCAGTAAGTACTAGCCCCTCCCCCCAACCAAGAGGGTATAGGGACCTGGGAATCCTATATTTAGGTCTGGCAAGCTGTGTGGAAACGCCTGAGTGAATCTATGTCTGTGTAGATAAGATGAAAATTTATCATGTTAGTGGAGAGTTGTGTGGAAAATTAAGTCCTGTGTGATCAAGTCTGTGAATATACCTTTGTTACCTTCAAGAAGATAAAATTATTTTTAAAACTACCAAGCTTAAGAACTATTCTGAAACCAATATACTTATCAGAACTCTGCAACCATCACACTTAGGTTCTTATGAATAAATTCTACTTTTGGTCAAGGAAAAGGGATCCCTTTTTCCCTCGCAGCCACCTCCATGCACTGACTATTCTGTCATGCTACCATCTATAATACCTGACCTGGAGAGCCCAGGTGAGCTTGATCTCGTCAGATCTCAGAAGCTAAGCAGGGTCAGCCTGGGTTAGTAATCAGATGGGAGACCTCCAACTAAGGCCAGGGCTGCAGAGGCAGGCAATGGCAAGCCACCTGTGTTAGTCTCTTGCCATGAAAACCCCATCAAGGGTTGCCATAAGTCAACTCTGACTTGAGAGCTATCTCCACCCTCAACATCTATACCAAGCCTTGCTATATTACCAGCTAAACTAAGGAGGTCTAAAGTGAAAGCCTTTGATGGCAGTGAAAACTTTTTGAGGGAGTCAGGGAGGCAGCAATATAAAGGGAAGGTGTTTTCGAGGTAAAAGCTTGGTTAACGTAGAGAACACCTGAAGCTCTGTGAGAGTGGAAACAAAGTGTGTTGGTTGTAACCAGAGCCCTCCTGAGGTATAAATTTAAGGTAATGTTTGGAGGACCTGAATTGAAGGTCCAAAAGCAAAGGTTAAAAACAAATTAAAAAAAGCACTACAGGTGGTAGCAGAGGATGGATAACAACATGAGGGGGAAAGAAGGGATACACACACTGACCCAGGCACACACTCAGTTTGCCTGATCTTGACAGAATTAGGTGATCAGGCTCGCAGACAGACTGCCTGGTTTAGCCAGAATCCTTTCTCTGAGAACCTTGAACCTTTCCGTCAGCACAGCTAACAACTGCAGTTCATTCTGCCCCCTAGGGTACACCTACCATCAGGGCTTTTTTTCTGGAAAAAGAGGTGGTGGAACTCAGTGGGTTGCCAGCACAGAGAGAAACTCCTGGTACCACATGCGCAAGCGCAAAGTGTGTGCACGTTCCCGGGACCGCACAGTGATGTCACTTTAGGTCAGTTGGAACAAGGGAGTTTTTTAAAGTTTAAATTGCCCCCAGTGAAAATCGTCTCATGGCCACAGCATGGAGGGCAATCTAAACTCCCCTCTGTCTGGGGATCAGGGGGCGGGACACTGGCCATGTGACCATTTTCAAGAGGTTCCAGAACTCCGTTCCACTGCGTTCCAGCTGAAAAAAAGCCCTGGCTACCATTCAATCAAAGCAGACTCCATTCACTCATCCAGTCCCCCTCTTCCTTTCCTCAGAGGTTTACATTTAACCCCACAGTAATAATTTTTAAAAATTAACAAGCAGAAATAAAATTAAAACTATTTAGATGCAAAACTTTACTCCCCCTTTCCTCCCTCTTCATTTATAAAATTAAGCACGGCATAGAGAAAATGGATAGAACTTTTTCTCCCTATCCTATAATGCCAGATCCCAGGGGCATTCAACGAAACTGATTGGAAACAGACTGAGAAAAGAAAAATATGGTCATGGAGAAGAGCTCTGGCAATGGCTATTAAGACATTGAATGAAATCCGGGCTGCGGAGGCAGTTTCCCTCTGAAGGCACCATCGAAGGAAGACGTCATGGCCTGTTTGTGAGCTTCCCAGAGCGACTGGATGCTGGATAGCATGAATTAAGTCTGATCCAGCAGAGCTCTTCTTATTGAGTAGTTACGTAACGGGTAGTTAAAATAATGTCTCCTGGACATCCTTCCCGGGTTAAAGACTGTTCTAACTCTTGGATCCTAGCAGATGAAATTTCAATGTGAATATTCCTAGTTCCTTTCTGGAGGATGTCCAACCCACACTTCCCACTCAAACCACTGTCTTGTGAAAGTGTGAGCACGTCTCTTCTCACCCAGCAACAGAAGCAGCCATAAAGCAGTGCTGAAAAAGGGGAGGCAAGCTTTATTTCTTCTTGGCCTTGTTCTTCTTCTCCTCCTTCAGTTTTTTCTTGGAGACGTGGGGAGACTGGGCCTTCCGATAGAGGTGGTAGCCGATGAGCCCCAGAAGTGCTGGGACAAGCCCAATGCATAGCAGGGGCAGCACGTCGTTCAACAGCTTCTGCCAGTAGCTTGCTCGGGAGAGCCCTACCAGTTCCACCTCGAATTGCAGGACTGCATCAGCTGGAGAGAGGAAGAGGCACCGTGAAGCAGGGCTGGCAACGTAGCACCAAGGCTACACTGCAAGGCAAGGCTGAAAGTACAGGCCCCCTGCTTGCAGGAAGTCTGGCACTCGGATCTAATTCATTTGGAGGAGAAGCGCTGCTGCAGCTACAGCACAGCCTATCTCTGGCAAGTGAGACGGAATCTCTAGCGCTGCTTTCCTATGTGAGGAAAATATTTCCAGCACTGGTGCAGGACTGGATTGGTTATGAGCGACCAAACTACTACTGACCAGTGGTCATTGTGGTTGACAGCTACCACAGTTCCCCAGGTGCTTGTTTAACTGCAGTGACATTCAGCCCTCCCAGCTGATTCCTAGATGCTCTCCTCACCCACTAAGCTGATAACTAAATTGCACCCACATATGAATTAGTATACACCTCCGGAGGGGACTGCTGTTTGGTACAGGAAGCAATGGGAATGGGTGAAGGTACAGGAAGCAATGTACCTGTTTGGTACAGGAAGCAATGGGAAAGGTGGTGAATGCAGAGCGTCTTTCACATAGAAAACTAACGTTATTCTACTTTGCCCCAATCCAGGCACCAGTCAAGGCACCCACATTCCTAACCCAACTGTCCAGAAGTGTCATTTGCAGCTGTTTATTTTAGCAACCAGTCTATCCTTCCCGCAGCAGTCACATACGTTTAGCAACACCGGCACCCTGATTGCTGCTTCTCCCATTAGCCTAGTTCACATTGCAGCTCCTCACACACCCTGGTTTCCTACATTCATCCCATCCAGCCCCACTGCTGAATTTCTACATCTTTGCCTTTGTTAAATCTCACTGGAAATAAGAGCCAGGGCTCAGCCTGGGAAGCCGTGTCCAGACCGAGTCTTGGAATATATGGAGATAACGTTTCTGAGCCATCAGTAGCTTTCCTTGCAGCATGTATTTGTCTAGGTTAGGAGACTGGAGCTTCCAGGCTGACTTCAGAATGAGCTCCTCTCTTTTTAGCAGTTAAGCCACGGTCCCCATTCCTGCTGCTGGATTCATTTAGAAGTGTGAAAAGAACATTGAAAGGGACTTGTCTTTTGTTTCTACACAAGCGAGTGGGGTACGAGAATACTTCGGACCAGCTCTACATTACTTTCCCATATCAACAACAGTCACACTGCCAGCCAGCAACAGTTCACATCTGGCCGTCCAACACCATCATAGTGAACTTGCTGCTTTAAAATCCACAGGCCTTCCCTTCTCCTCCCCTCCAGTCCCCCACTAAGAAAGTGAAAATCATCTAAACTTAGGTAATAAAAGCAGAGAGAGGAGGAGACATTCTGCTCCTCTAAGACCCCATAACTAGATACCTTGCCAATGAAATATCAATGAATTGAGCTGAATGGCCATTGAGCAGTTACTGACGATAGGATACTACCTGGGATAGCAGGCGGGGAACCTCGTTTGCCATATGCCAAGTGAGGGGGGATAATAACTTTCCGTTTCTCCCTGCCACAAAGAAGAAAGGCCTCGTCAGCACATGAGGACTACACATTTGCACACTATGCTGTCAACTTCAGTAAGGTTAATCGAAGGAATCAAATGAATAATTGAGCATAGAGTTGCAGCTTTCAACTGAATAGTTTTTGTTAGAGGGTTAAAGGAAAAGCTGGATGGATATGTCAGGCCTCTTCTTGGTATTAGATTTCCCTGTTTTTATGTAGGGGCTTGTGTTTGTCTGGCTAGATAGAAGGTTACTAAAAAATTATTGTAGTGAACACTCCTAGATTAAGAAGATATAGTCTCTCTCAATAGATGGGCAGAGGGAAAATCATAAGTTTGTATTAAGGACCTGAAGGGAGTTTCTGCAAAGATGAGTAAAATAAATGCAGAAAATTTCTCCATAGGCCCTATCCGTAAGCAATCAGTGTATTTATTTAAACACCGATATCCCACATTTCTCCTTCAATGAGGGGTTTGTGACAGCTTGCATAAACATACATCCAAGGCAGAATATGAACAATATAATTTTACATTTTCAAACAAATCAAAACACATTAAAATATATGAAAATATCATAAAAGCAGAAAAATAGACTCAACTTGCAACTTGTTTTCTTAATGCAACCATCCAAAGATTCTTCTAAATAGTTCTGCCCAACACAGCCTTCTGAAGAAAATCGGGAAAGAATATTTTCTGACCTCCCCTGGAATGCTGTTCTAGGGCACAAAGGCTACTACAGGAAAAGTCTATCTCGGAGCCCAGAAGGATGGTACAATCTTTAAGAATTGCTCAGAGGAACAAAGCTGTCACGCTAGTTCATATATAACGAGATGGTCCTTTACGAATATGAATCTAGAGCCATGAAGGTAAGAATGGAACGGAAACCATTTTTAAGAACAAGAACTACTTGTTCAAATTGCTACAATCAAATGATGAGCTACTGCACTTTGGACCAACTGACATTTCTGAACCGTCTTTAAAGGCAGACCCATGTAGAAACCATTGCAGGAATTAAATCTAGAGTAGCGTGGTTCAGTATGGCCGGATCATCCGGCTCTGGAAGGGAAGGTTATGTCCATGTGTGGTGTGATTTTAAAAAGCACTTTTAGTCCATATTAACCTGCTTCTCTGACATCAAAGCTGGATCAAGAAGCAATCCCGGGCTTTTCACAGAGTCACTAAGAGAAAGACCCACATCATCTAAAGTAAGCAGCATTTAAAAAAAAAAAACCTTCAATTTTATACTAATTTTTCATTGCTCACCCCAAAGAATCCTGTAGTTTGATAAAGGTGCCATCGGAACACCCAGCCTCTGCAGTTCCCCAGAGAAAGAAAATTCCTTTAACCCGTTTTAAGTTCTTAATGGGAGGTACACAACCAACTTTATTACAGGCTTAGGTCAATGTGTTGCCATGGTATAATGTTCGCTTCAGACATGATGAACCAGGTTCCTAGCCAAACATACCAGAGGGTACTTACCCAACACACATGTCCAGCAAACTCTGTTCTAAGCCTAAACAGGAGAGGAAAAAATACACAGGAAGCAAGTTACAGAGACGTTTTTCTGTGGCTTTCCTCTCAGCTCTTGTACGGGGCCACTGAGGCCTAGTATATATTGAGGTGATAAACCTGTACTTGAGTTATACACACTGCAGTTAGGGGCTCAGAGGGTTGCATGCTTCTCCACACAAAAAATAATTGTGCACATAGAAAAACATGTCAAAGAGAGGCTAGGTGTGAACCTTTCTTCCTGACACCCAAGTTTTCTATGTGGAACCACATTGGGACATTCAGTTTTGCGAGACCCCACCCGCAGTCTGAAGTAGTATAGTCCAGACAAAGGATGACCAACTCAGAAAGACTTTGCCTGATGTATCTGGTATCAAAAGAGAAATGCCAGAGGTATAACATACCAGGGATAACTTGTCTTTTGCCCAGCTCTACTTGCAATGGCTCACGGGAAAGTGAGCTATCAATGATACGGCCATCTTCAAGGGTGCCCTGCAAAGGAACAACACTGTTGTACAAGCCTGTGAGGTTTAACTTGAGCTAGTGCTATCAGAGCTCTTAGCTGCCACTTCCTTTATTCCTTCTTGTAAAAATAACACAAAAAAAGAAATATTTAAGAGGGAACATAAAAGCTTGTGGTTCTAAATGATGCACCGAAGTAGGGCCTTTAAACTCTACAGTCTAATTGTTCATCCTTTTAAAAATGGAATAACTCTAAAAGCAGTAATAGACTTCTCTTTAGAAGAAGCATTCTCTCTTCTCTCCCAAATAGAAAAGAACGTCTCTTCCAAGATAGTAGGTCAGCATTCCCAATGGCCTGGGGGAAAAAAAGCTCTGGCCCTCTACTAGATGCTTAATTGGATTTATTTTACTAGGCGATGTCATTTACCTCCATGCCATGAAATGAGATGACATCATGAGATGACATCAGAAATCGTGCCATGAAGACGCCCTCGTTCCATGACTGTTCTGTGACATTCGGACATGTGGAAACGACCCAAATCTCTGAAAAGTACTAGAATTGTGGCCCCAATTCAGAAAAACACCTAAAAATAGCACCTGAAGCAGCTTTGCTTACTATCCTGCTAAGCTTTCTTCAGTGGGGTTCACTCCTGGGAAAGCATTCTTGGGCTTGCGCTGTTACTGGGGGGCCCTTCCAACCAGTGCTAAAAACAGCAAAACATATTTTGCAAAAATTAAGCAAAAAGTAATCCTCTCCCAACCCGTTTTAAGAGTATGTGTGCATCTCCATTCCTCCTTGAGTCTGGGCCTTCTTTCCTTGACTCACAGAAGGAATGACGCAATCAAGGGAAAGGGAAAGGGCTCCACACATCTCAGACCGCATTGCCTCCTGGAAAGCTTTTGACCTTCAGAAGATACTTTTGCTATCCATCTGTGGTGGACCTGCTTCTCCCAGTATGCCCAAACCCTCTGTGGCTCCTAGGATTCAAGAGCACTAAAATTTAAGGGCACATAACTGGAGGCACCAGTGCAGCCTACTGGACATAAGTCTCAGAACTAGCAGTGTTAGTGATTATGGGGTCAGAGCAAAATCTAGGAGGTTTGAGTCCTCACTCTGCCATGGAAGCTTGCCGGTCACTCAGAGCCAAGCTACAAGTGACGCCTGACGCAGGTGGGACACTTGTCAGCTTCCCTCAAGTTTTGATGGGAAATGTAGGCGTCCTGGTTTTACAGCTTGGCTCTCCATTACAGCTGCAAGACCAGGATGCCTACATTTCCCATCAAAACTTGAGGGAAGCTGACAAGCGTCCAACCTGTGTCAGGCGTCACTTGTAGCTTGTCTCTCACTCTCAACCTCATATGGTTGTTCTGAAAATAAAAAGGAAGAGGGGATGAGGTTGTAAACTCCTTCCAGTCCTCATCGTGGAAGAAAAGACTGGTATAAATAAATACATTTTTCAAAATCCACTTGCCCAAAGCACATGCTCCAAACACAGCCAATTCTTTAATGGCAGGTAGGGCTGCCTAACGGCTTGGGAGGGGGGACATACCTTGGCCTTATCATACAGGCGCGCAGTCAAAACTTTTCAAAACATGGAGGTAAATAACCACGCCTGCTCAATGACATCCCCCCACGCCTCTTGAAAGGACGGGGCATTTTTCTCCCGGTCCGCTGGCATCCCGAAGAGCAGCGGCATGCTGGTAGCGGCGGAGCAACCCGCCCGGCGGGCCTTTCCCCACTTGTCCTCGGCTAAGATCCGCCCTCGGCCGGGCAGGCGGAGTTCAGCGAGGCCCGCCTCGGCGCGGCGGCTGTGCTGACGTGTTCCCGCGGCTCCCCTGCGCTCCCCGCCCGTCACCTACCGTGTAGTGGATCTGGATGGTGTCGCCCGTGGCCGAGTGCTCCGCGCAACCCTCGGGAGGCGCCACCTGCGGAGACAGGAGCGGAGAGGACAAGGGCCGGGGGGCGGGGGGGGGGGGGGGGGCGTCAGTCCCTGCCTGCAGCCGGCCAGCCGGGGCCAGAGAGCGGGGCCTGGGCGGGGACCGGGCGCATCCCAGACGCCGCGCACCCCAAGGCGGGCGGGCTCTCGAGCGCGTTGCCTGCCGCTCGCGTGGGGTCCTGCGCGGGGGCCGGGAACGGAAGGAGTCCCCCCGCGGCCCCCCGCCCGCCCCGGCTGGCATCGAGCCAGAGGGGGCGCTGTCCAGCCCCGCCGCGACTGCTCACCAGGGTCTCCAGCTGCAGCGCCCGGAGCGCAGCGTCGCCGTCGCTCTCGCCTGCTCCCTTCTCCTGGGCCCGGCTGGTGGTGGCCCCCCAGGCCAGCAGCAGCAGGAGGCCAACGAGGAGGCTGCCGCGGGGGCGAGCGAGCATGGCGAGGCAGCGGCGGGCCGCGGGCGCAAAGAGAGCAACAGCTGCCGGGCTCGCCCCTAAGGCCGGCGGGGCCTCGTGGCGCCGCCTCTCGCCGCTCCGCTCCCCGCCCCAGAGGAGGGCGCAGAGGGGCCCGGGAGGACAAGCTGGGCGGCCCAGAGCCGAGGCTGCCGTTAGGAGCCACCTGCTTGCCAACTCAACTCGCGGCTCTGCGGTGGACTTGAGTTGCGGCTTTCATTTGACAAGAGGGTTGGCAACCTCCAGGTGGGGCCTGGAGATCTCCCGGAATTTCAGCTGATCTCCAGATCACAGAGATGATCACAGAGATCACAGGCGTTGTACCCTCTGAGGTTCCTCCCCAAGCTCTGCTCTCCCCGGGCTTCACCCCCAAATCTCCAGGAATTTCCCAACCTGGAGCTGGCAGCCCTGTTTGACAGGGCTTGGTGCCAGGCAAGGGAAGGGAAGTCCACAGCCTGGGTGCTATTTTTTTATTTTGATATTTATACCAGGCTTTTTTCACCAACAGGAACCCAGTGGAGAAGGGATATTCCCCTCGAGTTTATCTTCACAACAAGCCTGTGAGGTAGGTTAAGCTGAAAGTGAGTGGACCAAGGTTACCCTGTGAACTTCCACGGCCGAGCTGGGATTCAAACCCCCAGCATTTAACTGATGACGTAACACTTACCCCCATTCCCTGAAAAGCGTCAGCTAGTTCTTGTAATCCAAGCCGCTGACAAGAACACAGTTACAAGGAGCGACTGAAGAGTTGGCAGTCCAACCACAAAAGACACTAATGTGCACGTGACTGTACACAGACATGTACCAGTTAGACAAAGAGAAAAGTTCTGCATGTGCCACAGTTCCCGTTTACATAACTAATATTCCTTAAGTATCATAAGAGACAATGTGGTGGTGTAGACTGGCAGACTGGAGGGGGAATCCTGTTAAAAAATAACAGTGTGTTGTGGCGATTAAGAGTGTCAGACTATGATCTGGGAAACCCGGGTTCAGATCCTCACCCTGTCATGGAAGCTCACTCAGCGACCTTGGGACAGTCTCGCTCACACAGCCTGAACTACCTCATAGGGTGGTTGTTTTGAGGATAAACTGGAGGAGGGGAGAATGCTGTAATAAAGCTGCTTTGGATCCCTCTTAGGAGGAAAGTGGGGCACATACATCTATATGAATAAAGAAAAACCCACTGTGCTGTGACGCTGGGTGACTTTGGGCCAGCCACTGCCCCTCTGCAGGGTTGTTGTAAAGATAAAATGGGGAGGGGAACCATGTATCCTACCCTGAGCTCTCTGTCAACAGACCAGATAAAGCCAACCTGCTTCCCGGGCATCAGGCAGTGTGCAGAAATGGAAATCCAACATACCTGTGCCATACACAACTACAGACTCACAAACTGCTGCCACTACAACTAATGCTTAAAACAGTACACACACATTCATTGCTGTGAGCATACAGATAGCTCAGTTGTGTTACAATTAATGTCATACACGCAGTTGGCTGCAGAAAGGCTGGAAATGGCAACATGCATTCAGTGTAAAAGTAAAAAGGTAAGCAAACCATATGGAATGCAAAAAGCTGGGCAGTTTCTTCCAGGGACATGCCTGCAAGCACGGCTTATATTTGCTTACTATAAAAGTTGACGTAGAAAGTAAACATGTTGAGGGTGACTGTCACCTTGACAGTCCGAAGAAAGTCACCATGAAGGAGAAGGTAACTTCTAGAGCAGTCTTTCCCAACCATTTTCCCATGGAAGGAACTCTTAATTTAATTTTTCTAATCCCAAGGAATCAGGCCAGGAAAAGTTGAGCGCAGGGAACATAATTCAATTACTGCTAAATTATTGTCAAGAAAAGTTATTTGTAAAGAGCTGCTATATACGTGTTTGCACGTGTCAGCTTACATTATAAGAAAAAAATTCATTTTCTGTCTTTTTTGCATCATCTAATTTTTTTTTTCAAATATGCAATCAAAATAAAAGTTCAGTTAAATATCAAAATAAAGTTCACATCCAAAGTCAATATAAGGTTTACTTTCAGTATCATATTGTATGTTTGTATTGTATGCTCGTATGTTTAGAATTTTTGGTGGTATTTTAAATAGTTGTTTATTCAACAATTTCTGATGGACCCCCTGACAATGTCTTGTGGACCCCCAGGTTCTGAGGAATCCTGGGCCGATTCCAGACGACTAACCTGAAGGCGCTGCATGCCACCATGTTCCAGATCACGACAGGGAAAACGCGAAATATCGCGTTTTCTCGCGCGAGTTTGGCGCAACTTCGCGCCAAACTCGCGCGAGAAAACGCGATATTTCGCGTTTTCCCCGTCGCGATCCGGAACATGGCGGCATGCAGTGCCTTCAGGTTAGTCGTCTGGAATCGGCCCAGGTTGAGAAACACTGGCTGTTTTCACACTGCTTACTGGCCACGGCAGTTGTCGAGCAAAATCGTGCCAGGAAGACACTGTCGTTCCGGGAGCTTAGCACAATGTTCCGTGGCTGTGTGAAAACGGCCACTGTTCTAGAGCAAGAGTCAAAGGATTGGATGTTGGAAGGCTTTGAAGGGCAAAAACACACATGGGGATTCTAGGGGGAGGGGTGATTTTTAGAACCCAAGAACTCGGGCAAGTCCGAAATGACCTTAGAAGATGGAAACAACTATTGTACTGTTCCCCTTCACAACTAGGAAAATATTTTGAATTTTTTGTCACCAGCTCTGTATGTATTGCACATTGCAAAAGTCACTTTCAAATGCTGCGTTTGGATGCGGGTACTGGGAGAATATACTACCCGTGATCCTCCCAATATGAGAGCCATTCTGTCTGAAAGGGCCATTTTCACCTTGGTGTACACCAGGGCTTTTTTTCAGCAGGAACGTGGTGGAACGGAGTTCCGGAACCTCTTGAAAATGGTCACATGGCTGGTGGCCCCGCCCCCTGATCTCCAGACAGAGGGGAGTTGAGATGGCCCTCCGTGCCGCTGAGCGGGCAATCTAGAGGGCAATCTAGACTCCCCTCTCTCTGGAGATCAGGGGGCGGGGCCACCAGCCATGTGATGATTTTCTCCTAGGGCAACCCACTGAGTTCCACCTCCTCTTTTCCCAGAAAAAAGACCTGGTGTACACATACTAGAATGCTGAAAAAAATCAAGAGTCTCCTATATGTGTTCCAAATCTGGAATATACAGCTGTTGCTCCTTTTAGACAAAATGGTGACCGTGTGTATAGGAAGATGCAATGCCTGAAAAGGAATGCAGTGTTAGGTAGCTGGGTAACCGAACCGCTAGAATTCTTCTAACTCTGAATATAATTATAGTTGCCCCACAGATCAGAGGAGAAAACAGCAGTCAGGGGTCTTTTTGCAGATGTGGACCTATCATGGCTACTATGAGTGCTTTTGGATTAAAGGACACAGTTGAAACTAGTTTGCTTTTTACCATCAACCCATTAGCAAAGGTTATAGTATTGGCCTAGGATCTGACAGACTCGGGTTTAAGTCCCTACTTTGCCATGGTAACTTACTGGGTTACTTTGGGCCAGTCACACACACACAGCCTAACCTATCTCACAGTGTTGTTGTGAAGATAAAATGGAGAAGAGGAGAATATTGTGAGCCACTTTGGGCCCCCATTGGAGACAAAAGTGGAGTGTAAATGAAGTAAATGGTGAGGGAAGGCTGCGTGGTATAGCTAGATGTCACCCGATCTCAGAAGCTAAGCTGGGTCAGAACACCGTGGAAGACTGCAGAGGAAGGCAACGGCAAACCGCCTCTTGCTTCTCGCTTGCCTTGAAATCCCCTTGCTGGGATCACCAGAGGCCAAATGTGACTTGATGGCGCTTTACACACACAAATGAAGTAAATAAATGAAAATGAAAACTAATCTCATAAACTCAGGTCCGGGACAATTCCTTTATATTTAAGCCTGGTTGGGCTGCTTTCATTCATCAAGTGCCAGAAATATTGTTCCATTTTAGGAGATGACTCAGCCTTACAAACCATGTAAGCTTTGCAGAACTAACCCGCAATCTTTCAGAGATACGGTGATGAGGGCCTCTTTTTCACTAGTTGTCTTATCTGTCCTCCCATGTACAGCTTGTTGAGTACGATCAGGAAGTTAGTTAATCTCCCGCCCTGGAAGATTTTGGGATTACTGGCTAATATTAGAATCATAGAATCATAGAGTTGGAAGGGGCCATACAGACCTTCTAGTCCAACCCCCTGCCCAGTGCAGGATCAGCCTAAAGCGTCTCTGACAAGTTTTCATCCAGCCTCTTCTTGAAAACTGCCAGTGAGGGGGAGCTCACCACCTCCCTAGGCAGCTGATTCCACCTTTGAACTACTCTGACCGTGAAAAAGTTTTTCCTTATATCCAGTCGGTACCTTTGTGCATGTAGTTTTAGCCCATTGCTTCGGGTCCTACCCTCTGCTGCCAACTGGAACAGCTCTTTGCCCTCCTTCAAATGACAGCCTTTCAAATATTTAAAGAGAGCAATCATGTCCCCCCTCAACCTCCTTTTCTCCAAACTAAACATTCCCAAGGCCCTCAGCCTTTCCTCGTAGGGCTCAGTCTCCAGACCCCTGATCATCCTTGTCGCTCTCCTCTGCACCCTCTCGATTTTGTCCACATCCTTTTTGAAGTGAGGCCTCCATCATTGTTCTTATGATTCATTTAATACTTCATTTGTTTTTACTGATGGTTTATTTATTTACTTCATTTATAACCCTTACTATCTCCCCAGTGGGGTCCCAAAACGGCTTATATCGTTCTCCATTTTATCCTCACAGCAGCCCTGTAAGGATGAGGCTGAGCGTGTGTGACTGGACTGAGTTCGTTCAGCCAGCTTCTTGGGTCAGAGTAAAGATTGGACCTCCCAAATCCTAATCCAACCATCTTCTACTAGCTCCCTTAACAAACTCTTTAGCTGTCAGGTGGGACAAAAATGTTAGAATATTTATTTATTTTAATTTTACAAAATTTATACCCTGCATTTCTCCCCTTAGAAGAGCCACCAAGGTGGCTAACAAGTTAAAGGCATAAATAATAAAACCAAATCTTAAAAACCATTAAAACGGAAACAAAAATTAAAACAATTAAAACAAGATCTCAAGAACATAAAATATAAAAACAACTATTTAAACACTGGAGAGTGGGGAGGGTCACTAAGGAAATACCAAGTAAACAAAAAAGTCTCCCTGAGGAGAGAGTTCTGGAGCATTGGTGCCATGACTGAGAAAGGCTCTGTCACCAGTTGCCACCCACCTAATCTCAGAAGGCAGGAGCACTCTACATAGGGGCTCTGAAGATGACTGCAGGTTCATATGGTTATAGGTAGTCCTTTGGGTATGTTGGTCCCAAACCATATAGGGCTTTAAAGGTCAACACCATCACCTTGAATTGGGCCGATTCAAGCTTCCAAACATCTTCAAGGGCAGCTCCACACAGAGCACACTGCAGTAATCTAATCCTATTCTAATCCGAATCCACTCTGCAGATATAATCCTATTCAGGGCTTTTTTTCTGGGAAAAGAGGTGGTGGAACTCAGTGGGTTGCCAGTACAGGGGCAACTCTTGGAGGGAGGTGGCGCCCCTGGTACCACATGTGTGTGTGCAAAGTGAGCAAAGGGTGTGCACGCTCCCAGGACCAATAACGTCACTTTGGGTCAGCTGGAACAAGGGGGGAGTGTTTAAAAGTTTAAATCGCCCTCGGTGAAAATGGTCACATGGCCGGTGGCCCCGCCCCCTGATCTCCAGACAGAGGGGAGTTTAGATTGCCCTCCGTGCCGCTGAGCGGTACGTAGGGCTATGTAATCTCCCCTCTGTCTGGAGATCAGGGGGCAGGGCCACCGGCCATGTGACCATTTTCAAGAGGTGCCGGAACTCCGTTCCACCGCGTTCCAGCGGAAAAAAAGCCCTGATCATATTCATATGTTATATATATATATATATATATATATATATATATATATATATATATATAATACATCAACAAAGACTCATGCCTAAATGCAACCTAGTGTTCCTTCTGTCCCATGACAGAAATATAATAATAGACATCAGTGACAATTTGTCCTCTTTTCATGACACTTAAAAGTCTATTCACGCTGCCTAATGATATGGCGAACCACACAGATGTGGCTTCTTCTGTGATGCCCCACCCCAATTGGGGTGGGGGAACCCTGTTCACAGCCTGAATTCCTTGGAGGAAAAGCATGATAAAAAGTTTAGTAACAGTTATGTTTATAACGATATAGAACGAGAATAGAGGAAATCACTCTGTATATTCTTGAGGTCATCTAACGAAATTGGTTGGCTGTAGAGTCAAAAAGTAGGATGTGCCTATTTATATACAACACAATTATCTTACTACAAGATGTGGTGGTAGTTGCTAGCCTGCATTGCGTTTTAAAAGGATTAAACAAATTCATGAAGGCTAGATCTAGCAATGGCAGTCTCCCATTCTTCGGAGGAAGCAATTTTCGCATTTCAAGATGTTGGAAGTAAATAATAATGTGGGGGTTTCTCTCATCCTTCTTTTCTCAGCTTCTAGAGACCAACATTGCTGGACTTAGAATGGATCTATGATGTCATTGAGTAAAATAGGATCCCCAAACGCTGAGGTTTTTTTAAAAAAAAAGTGCAGTAGAGTGCTGTCTCCACTGTGTGGCAGCAGAACATCAACAATTCCTTCTCCACTCTATTCCTGGGAGACAGGTCCAAGTTTCTTGGGAAAGCAGTCTGAAAACTACATGTCCACCCTTTCTCTAAACATCACACTGTGTGACAATTCATGTCTGTCTTCCACCTGGATAGTAGCCATAATAAGCTACGAAGAGCTAGCATTTGAGCCTCTGTCCCCAACCTAAGCAGGTTCTTCAGTGCCTCAACATTTCTCGACTTGTGATGGTCCTTGTGAAAGGATCACTAACCCAACTTGCATTCTACTAGATACCGTACAAACAATAGCCATCCATCCCAAATTAGAAAAGGAGTGTCTTACAAGAATTAATCTGTGATGCAACATAGGCTGATTCCGCACACGTTGGATAATGCACATTCAATGCTCTTTATCAATAGTTTGAGGTGGATTTTTTGTTCCGCACACAAAAAAATCCGTTCCAAATGATCGATAAAGAGGATTGGAAGTGCATTATCCAACGTGTGCGGAATCACTCATAGAGAGAATCACTTCCCTTCTAGCCTTCTTTATTGCCAAGCTGCAGCTCAAAGTCACGGCACCCATTCCCTGCTTTAGCAGTTGGGTACCCACCATAACTGGAGGCCAGATATTCCTGCCAAAGGGGAGGAGCCATAGCTTACTAGGAGAGCATACGCTTGGCATGCAGAAGGTCCCAGGTTCAACCCCCGGCAGAATCAGGTAGCAGATGATGTGAAAGGCCTCTGCCTGAGACCCCTGAGAGCAGTTGCCAGTTTGAGTAAATAATACTGACTTGGATGGACCAATCATCTGAATCAGTATAAGCAGGGCTTTTTTTCAGCTGGAACGTGGCGGAACAGAGTTCCGGAACCTCTTGAAAATGGTCACATGGCCGGTGGCCCCGCCCCCTGATCTCCAGACAGAGGGGAGTTGAGATTGCCCTCCACGCTGTCATGCGGAGGGCAATCTCAACTCCCCTCTGTCTGGAGATCAGGGGGTGGGGCCACCAGCCATGTGACCATTTTCTCCTGAGAGCAACCCACTGAGTTCCACCACCTCTTTTCCCAGAAAAAAAGCCCTGAGTACAAGCATCTTCACGTGTCCATATTTTTTATCTGCTATACCCACCAGGCAACTCGGGATCCCTTCCCTAACTGAACCCTCTTCCAGTTACCTTCTAGGGCTGCTACCTGAAGAGAGGGCGGGGGACATACGAGAGACAGTTTCAAATCCTGACTCCATCCCAGCTCATTAGCTGAACTTGGATCCGTCCCTCTCTCTCAGCCTAACTTACCTCACCGGGTTCTTGTATTGAGGATGAAACGGAGGAAGGGAGAACCGTGTTGTAGGCTGCTTCAGGTCCTAACTGGGGAGAGAAGCCCGGTCTAAATGTCTTTTGCATTTCAATCCTGCTTCTGCAGAACTAAAGACAGTGTAAGCAGGGTTCCCCGATACTGTCAAAATAAGATCCAGGCCTACTCACAGATTTAGCAAGGTGGTTGTATTCAGGGCTTTTTTTCTGGGGAAAGAGGTGGTGGAACTCAGTGGGTTGCCCTTGGAGAAAATGGTCACATGGCTGGTGGCCCCGCCCCCTGATCTCCAGACAGAGGGGAGTTGAGATGGCCCTCCGTGCCGCTGAGCGGCACGGAGGGCTATCTCAACTCCCCTCTGTCTGGAGATCAGGGGGCGGGGCCACCAGCCATGTGACCATTTTCAAGAGGTGCCGGAACTCCATTCCCCCGTGTATTCTGTACTGTAAGTCTATGCCCTAGGGACTGATGACTTATTTACTTTATGTAAGGCGTACATAAAGGTGTACATCATTCTCCTTTCCATTTTATCTTCCCACGAGGTAGGTGAGGCTGAGAGGGTGTGACTGGCCCAAGGTCAGCCAGTGAACTTCCATGGCAGAGGGGGGATTTGAGCCCGGTTTCTCCCCGATTCTAGTCCAACACTCTCATCACACCACCACTCTACTGGCTCCTGTGCCTTGAACTGCTTTATACGCAGAGATGAACAAGGGAGGCTTTTCAGTCCCCCAGAGAAAAACATGATCACCTGCTTGGATCTACTCAACAAGCTCCTGTCAAAAGAACGGTTACAGTGGCAAATCCGGAAGCTGGCAAACCCAATGCCAACACACCCATACCTGCTGGACCTGAGCCCCTGCTGCCTTCCTGGGCACCCTGAAGACTGGTTTCGCTGCATTCCACCAGTACTGTATCACCATGTTGCTTCTTTGGTGTAAATGTTAAACTAAGCAGGCTCCGGCTGCAACAGAGGTGCTCGGAGGGAATGGTAAAAGAGCGGTGAAATGGCCCCCGCAAGGGCAGGCTGGGTGCCCTGGTGACAGGACAGGCATGCCAGCTATTTCCCCTGCTGTGATGCCGCCCCCACTGTCATTCCAGGGCTTTGGCTGCCCCCTCCACTCTGACATACCAGCCCTGGTTGCTGTGATGAGACGAAGACGGACTGGCGGCTTTTAATGGGATTATGGGCGCTTCCCCCTCCCCTGACCAGAGACAATGCAAGATGGATGAGCCCAGAGCTGGTGAGAAACAAGAGGCAGGCTCCAGTCCAGGCCAGGGGTGGTGGAAAGGGCTCTGTCTTCCCAGCTGACGGTGTCACTCTCTTCTTCTTCACCTCCATTGTGTCGAGGAGGAAAGGCATCTTGGGAAATGCAACAGGGTGAAGCAGGTAGTGCTGTGTTCCATGTGTCCACCTCTGAAGCCCTGGCTTTCAGTCCTCTGTGCTCAAGTGCATAACTCCTAAGTGAACAGCACATTAAGTGCTGTACAGAAGAGAAAGAGTCCGCTGTATTTCAAGGGCCATTTTTTTCCAGGAGCCAAACAATAATGAAACCTGCATAGCTGTCAGCGACGAGCAATATAACATTATTACAGAGAAAATTTATCTAGCAAATTTTAATCCTATCCTTCTTTCAAGATGCTCAGGATGGTGTCAGATGGCTCTCCGCTCCTCCATTTTGAACCTCAGAGTAGCACACATAGCAGGTTAGAGTGAGACAACGTGACTGGCCCAAGGTCAACCAGTGAATTTCATGTTTCATCGCTGAGAGATTCGCACCCACACCTTCCCTGAACTAGTTCAGCCCTCTTAACCACTTCACTGCAAGGCAGCGTTCAGGTCTGGCGTCTTTCACACAGCTTGCCAATGTTCTTTTTGGTTCAAATAACATTATGAACAATTCTTTTTCACAACAATTGAAATTAGGTAGGGCCATCAAGGTTCAGATGATGACTCCTGGAATAAAACTGATCAGTCACATGTGACCTCTGAACACTTACAAACTATATTAGGCAGGTAAAACAGTGCAGAGAGGTACTTGGAACCAGGGCTTTTTTTCAGCGGGAACGCGGTGGAACAGAGTTCCAGCACCTCTTGAAAATGGTCACATGGCTGGTGGCCCCGCCCCCTGATCTCCAAACAGAGGGGAGTTGAGATTGCTCTCCATGCTGCTCAGTGACGCAGAGGGCAATCTAAACTTCCCTCTGTCTGGAGATCAGGGGGCGGGGCCACCGGCCACGTGACCAATTTTAAGAGGTGCTGGAACTCTGTTCCACCGCGTTCCCGCTGAAAAAAAAGCCCTGGTGTTTAATGGGTTAAAAGTAGGTTGAGACACAACATATTCCTGAAGTAGTTTTGCTTTGATTCATTCAGGCAGGCTAAAAAGTTTAGTGGTTCATCAGTACTGGACTCAGAACTCTACAAGTTGAGAAGATACAAGGTTTTATTTAACAATGCCATAACGGTGGCCTTCAAACCTGCCTTTCAGCCAAAGCATTTTACTAAATGTTTTTTGTCTTTTGGTGCTACACCTCTGTAGATGCCAGCCACAGCTGCTGGCGAAACGTCAGGAACTACAATGCCAAGACCACGGCAATACAGCCCGGAAAACCCACAACAACCATCGTTCTCCGGCCGTGAAAGCCTTCAACAATATTTACTGTATTGATTGCAATGCACTATACTGTGTTGAGCTTAAGGTTCAGTCAAGGCTCCCAATGCCTGCATTCTCATTGGTCCTTAATCCCTGCAATATCACAGGTTACTTTCTCAAGGCAGGAGCTAATCGGTCCTCTATAATAAAGACCAATCAGTGGCCTGCCTACTTCATACCTTGTATATAGTTTATGCAAATGATGGTATTGTAAAGTATGTATTCTCATTGGTTATCAGTTATTCTGGGGGTGGAGCTGCTGTATATATATTGAGGGCTTCTGTTCAGTGTGTCAGTGCGTGTTGTGTTCCTGCTAAATAAAGAGCTGTTGATTTACCTCAAGTCTGAACCTACTATTTAACACGGCACCTCTTGAAAATACTCAACAATAGTGCTTGAAAACAATATTATTTCAAAGAATCCCGTGCGTTTCTTCCTCATTTCCCTCTTGAGAGTTCCGCCACCTCTTTTCCCAGAAAAACCCCACTGGATATAATAGGTGTAGCCTATCATCTTAAACTCCATTTTGACTCCTTTCCCTCCCCCAGCCCTAACACTTGTTTTATGCTGCTCTTCTCTGAACGAAGCAGGATATCCACAGAACAGAGCTTTACTTTGTATAATCATAGAGATCAGGGCTTTTTTCAGGGGGAACGCAGGGGAACGGCGTTCCAGCACCTCTTGGAAATGGTCACATGGCTGGTGGCCCCGCCCCCTGATCTCCAGACAGAGGGGAGTTGAGATTGCCCTCCGCGCCATGCGGCGCGGAGGGCAATCTCAACTCCCCTCTGTCTGGAGATCAGGGGGCAGGGCCACCAGCCACGCGACCATTTTCTCTGAGGGCCACCCACTGAGTTCCACCTCCTCTTTTCCCAGAAAAAAAGCCCTGATAGAGATCAATCTGGGAAGGAAATCTAAATTCTATTGTCGTTTTTATTATAAGTCTTTGTTTTGAGATTTGAATGGCTTCTTGCTCTACTTTGTTCTTTTATATCAAGATTGCAATGGTCTTTGATCATTAGCAATGAATAAATGAGAATGATGACTAGAGATCAGTCTTTGTAAAGTTTCTACTTCCTGCACAGAATGACTCAATAAAGATGGGAGCTGGGCATTGCAGACAGACAGCATTCCGATTTGACTACCAGCATCAATTGTAGCAAAAAAGGTGAATGTTTCATCCTTGCTCTACCACAGGTCTCTTAGATGAGCTTCGTTTCTAAGCTCTCGTTCAGACCTACATGGCTCACTCGCTCTGCCTTGATCACAGTAGTGGTGTCTTGAGGCAAATGCTCTGTGCCGACACCCCATTCGGTGGACGCTTGCTATGTATGATTTCTCCTACTGTCACCCCTCCTCCCTTTTAGGGAGAAGACTTGCAGTCTAACAAAAAATATATATACCCACGGCTGTAACCATCTTTTAATTCAAACCTGTATAGGACACCATTCTCCTCCTCTGAACCTACGAGTGTTTCATACTTCTCCCCAGCCAAAAATCACCCCACTTTGTAGGATGGACAAAAGTATAAGAAATGTTTAGCAGCTCTGCCTTTTCGTTACATTTAAATACCACTGCATATTACCAAAATCTTCCTTAAAAATGCCTCCCAAGTATTGAAGAAAGCATGGAATAATTTCAGTTTACTACAAACTGCCACTCTTTGAACCCGTCAGAATATTTCTGCATATGGGAGGATTCTGCATATGGAAAATGAATTTCTCACTTTTCCTCTCCCACCAAGCAGCAGCAGGGCTGCAGCGGGAAAAGGGAGACAAGGAAGTTGTTCTACAAGCTGAAATTCCTTCTGTTCACAGAAATGCTCTGGTGGATCCAAGTCATTGTTAGAAGACTAATTCGGTGTATAGTCCATATTACACAACAACAACATGATGTTTTCGTTGGTCCTATTCCCACTGATTATTATGTGATGGGCAAGAACAAGCGTTGATTTGACTGATCTCAAAGACTACAGTCCTCTGTTTTCCATGTATTATTTGGATTTGCTTCTGTACTCTAGATCATGTTCCCGCTGAAGTCTCACGAAATAAGTTGTCCTGAAGGAACAACTTATTTGTTGTTCCTTATAGAAGACTAGCAACAAACTTATAGCAAACAACTTATAGAAGACTAGCAACAAAGCCTGTTGAGGGAAAAAATACAACAGGCTCTAGAAAGAGGAGGGCAAGCAGGCAGGCATTCCCTCCTCCTCTGTCACTGATCCCAGCTGGATGAAGGCAGAGGGGATGGGCACGGCCACCTCCACACCTGATCCCCAGCTGAGTGAAGGGCGGTGGGCATTGCTACCTGCTCTGAGCCTGATCCCAGTTGGGTGAATGGGGGGCAGGCATTGCCTCCTGCTAGGCACCTGATCCCAGCTGGGTGAAGGGGGGGCAGGTATTGCCACCTGTTCCACTCCCCAGCTGGGTGAAGGGGGGAGCAGGCATTGCTACCTGCATTGCTCTTGATCCAAGTTGCGTGAAATGGGGAAGGGCATTTCCACCTGCTCTGCTCCTAATCCCAGCTGGGTGATGGTGTGTGTGTGTGGGGGGGGGGGGGCACTGTCACCTACTCCACTCCTGATCCCAGCTGGGTGAAGGTGGAGGGCAGGTATTGCCCCATTTCGAGCCTGATCCCAGCTGGGTGAAGGGGGGGCAGGCATTGCCACCTGCTCCACTTCTGATCCTAGCTGGGTGAATGCAGGGGGTAGGCATTACCACCTGCTCCGCTCCTGATGCCAGTTGGGTGAAGGGCAAGCGGGCATTGCCACCTGCTTTGCTACTCATTCCAGCTGGGTGAAGGCAGGAGGTGGGCACTGCCATCTGCTCCGCTCCTGATCTTGGCTGGGGGAAGGGGGGAGCCAGCATTGCCACCTGCTTTGCTCCAAATTCTAGCTGGATGAAGAGGGGATGAGCATTTCCACCTGCTCCACTCCTGATCCCAGCTCAGTGAATGCAGGTGGTGGGTGGTGGGCATTGCCATCTGCTCCCCTCATGCCAGCTGGGTGAAGGGCAGGCAGGCATTGCCACCTGCTCTGTTCCTGATTCTAGCTGGGTGAACAGGGGCTGGGCATTGCCATCTGCTCCACTCCTGATCCCAGCTAGGTGAATGTGGGGAGCGGACATTGCCACTTGCTTTGCTCCTCATCCCAGCTGGTGAAGGGCAGGCAGGCATTGCCACCTGCTCCGCTTCTGATCCCAGCTGGATGAAGGTGGGGGGCAGGTATTGCCACCTGCTTCATGCCTGCTCCATACCCTATTTCAGCTTGGGTTTCCCACCATGGCACCAAGGTAGGAAGTAAATTGCCTTGAATACGCTTAGCCTTTTCTTGGCCCATGGGGCATGGTTGAAGGGCAGGTGACCTCCAATAGAGAGCAGGGGAAATTAACATAGTAGTGAAAAAGAACAAATGCATGCCTCTTGAGATTCCAGCACAGTGCTTCTTGAGGCAAGATGCTCAAGCACCGCAGACAGGAACCCTCAGCCCAGCTCTTCAACTACCACTCTTGCACTGGCGAGCATGCTCATCTTTATTACCAGTGTCTTCTCTTCCACTCGCTCTCCTGCCTGAACAAGAATCAATGTTTGGATGACTTTAGTCACATGGCCCTTTGTGATGTGCTGCCGCCAGAATATCAGAATCTTAAGACTGATGCAAATAAGCAAGGTTCTACACGCATGATTACTAAAACTTAACACCCCCAACTACAGTTGCACAGAGTAAAAAAGGTTTGAGAGGGCTGGCTGTTAGATAGCATGAACTTTTTTCTCATTTCTGAGTTTCCCTGATGCCCTCTTCCTGGACTTCCATCCAAATTTGTTGTTCAGTTCAGACTGCTAAAAATTTAAGTGTCCAAGGAAATGAAGGGAACCAGAGATTTTGTTACGTGAACTTGTTTTAACTTTGTGTCTCTCCAGTTCCTCAGTGATCTTCCCCTGCCTTAATGTGTAGTGAGGGCCGAGATCATCCTAAGGGAGTGTTCACACAAAGACAGACGGTCCTCTGAATTTCATATACATTCTAGTATATTCCCTGGGATTCCATAGCAGAAAAATCAAGGGGGAAAGGACTCTTCAGAGAAAGTCTGGATGTCACAGCGATAAAGTTGCGGCAAAAGCAGGGAACAAGAGAGCTGGTACTAAATTCTACTTGGGATATTCTGATTTTGGTTGAGAAAAAAATTGAGCAGATGCCTCTGCAAAACCTCCGATTGTCTCCCCTGTCCAGCCCCATCCTCAGTAGGCTTCTCCTGCATCTATCAAAAAACAGTCACAAGGCGGCTTGGGTGTGGAAAGTGTTGTTAAGACTGTGGCATTCCCAGTTCTCATTTTGGAGCAGTGGGCGGAACAGAGCCCAATCTGATGTCCTGAGGGTTGGCAGGCCTCCTCTTTGGATTAACAACTAATGGGATTTAGCAGCTCATCCAATATCTCCCTTCAATACATACGCCACTCTGGATCAAAGACGTACACACACACACCGCCCCTCAGCTGCCATAGCGAAGTGCTGCTCAGTTAAGCTGTTTCTAATTAAAATCAGTGGTAACATACCCATTCCCACTCCTGAGCTAGCTACAGCAACCCCAACTTAAAAGGACAGAGGTTGGATGCTTTAAAAAAACAATTAAAAAGGCAACAAGCAAAAGTCTGCAAGCTTAAAGAATCCCCTCAGCGTAGCTTCTCTCTTTTCTGGAAGCATGGAATGTCTGCCCCGTAACGCAAGACACTGACAGCCCAATTCTCTGCTCCAGTCTAAGCCCAGTGAAATCAACTGAACTGCGGGTCTTACAACTTGCTCCCAAGCCACGCTCCCACAAATAGTTGCTTTATTTTTACATCCTTTTAAGTGCTTTTACTCCTGATCTGAACAGAGATGGAGGGGACATATACACAAGTGGCCAAAATTGTGGAAACCTTTTGGGGAAAGTGTATTTTTGAGGTTTGATGGCTCATAACACCACTTTTTGGGGGAGTAATACCATAAAATTATATTATCAATGGAAAGATAATTTAATCAAGAATGTAATGCAGTAACTTTTATGAAGGAATTTTTTTTAGAACAGTAGTTATAAAGAAGAAAATTGAAACACATAGAAAAAATGAGTTATACAACAATTCTCACCATGTCGGTTAATACTTAGTTGGGTAACCTTTTGCTTTAATTATGGCCTTACAATGCCTTCCCATGGACTGGGATCACCATTCACAAAGGGTGACACCTAAAACCTCTCTGCTTTGGCTTCCCTCCGGGATAGGCACTCAGGCCTTCACTGAGTGAGCACGAGCAGCAGAGAAGATACAAGGTCTTCAATATAACCCCCGTGCGGGGGTGCAACTTAATTCCATTTGCCTTTATCTATGCAAAAACAGCTTACTGTCATCAGGGGAGGGATACAGAGACCAATCACAAGAGAGGAACATCAGAAATACTCAAAACACCAGACTGGAGCCAGCAGCTACATAAAACAAGTTTAATATCCAATGGGGGGGGGGGTGCACAGAGATCTTGGTGCATCCAACCGTTCAGGGGGCTGAGAAACACACACATGGGGGGTCATGGCCCAGAGAATGGACAAAATCAGAAAAGGGGGAGATCACTTTACACCAAGCAAAGGGAGCTGGAGTTTTATCTGTGGTGGGGGAGGGGGGGGAAAGGAGTAAATACATATTTGTCAAGATGGGGGAAGGGAGCACGTATTACCAACACTGTTTAGAGGCAGATCATAGAGTTATATGCAGTGAACTGGGTTTGAACTTAATACAATCATTATCTCCCCCAAAATAATTCAGGGGGAGAAAAAAAAAAAGACTCCGCCATTTCTGCAAACATGGAAATAACCTTACAGGAGCCAGAGAACGTTGAAGGGTCGGGGGAATGAGAGAAGGGAGTGACCCGTCAAGTGAGGCAAGACCGATGCAGTTAGCAGCTATGAAAAAATACACCCTAGAGAAGCTTCCCAAGGGAGGAAACAGCAGTTTAATGATGAGGGAAATATTTAACCACTGGGATGCCCCAGTGCATGTGTGTGTACACACACACTTATTCAATGGAAGGTGCACAGCGGCAGGGGGAACGTTTTGCTGTATCTGCATGGGCAGCTTTGGAGAGTAGTGGTCCCAAATCTACTGCAACAGCCCATACCAATGCCCATTAATGGTGGTCCGTGGGGGAAGGGGGGAGCAGACAAAGGAATGCGTGTGTCTCGTTGAATGCTCCAGTGCCATTTGGTCTAAAGGCTGAGATGTAAACAATTCCGTTCCTTAGCAGCACAGAGTAGCTAACTTCATGCATCTTTCATGAAATTCACAGAACAGCACTTCCAGTATTGCAATCTCAGTGTTGCCAGCAGGGGGCACTGTCCAATACCGAGGACGGAAAGACTGCATGGGGGAGAGAACGGGACAGAAGGAAGTCGTATCATCCCTGCCCCACCGCCACCCCCAGGAGGGAATAAAGGAGCCTGTTGCTAATCTGCAGCCCTATATTCTAGAGGGGCTCCAATCTTGCAGTGTGCTAAATCCATTAGTCCCTGCCTCCCAGCACACATTGTGGCTATACACCCCCCCCCCACGCACCCCCTCTACCTCCTGGCTATTTCACCTTGTTTCCCTACCCCGCCCATACCAACAGCACATGAAAATAAGAAAGCAGCTGCCACGGAGTACTGGTCACCTCTGGTCAGAGAGCCAAGTTTCACAGACCACCAAGAAAATACAAAACTGACCAAAGGAGAGAAGAAAAAAAAGGGGGGAAGGCCACAGAATTGGCACCCAACCCCCACTTGCCCGAATCCCTCCCACCATGCCCATATATTTTATTATCTCTATATATATATTTATCACACACGCACGCGCACACACAGAGACCGTGCAAAAAAATCCCGGCAGAGCCAGAACCCAAGAAAGAGAGAGGGGGAACCAAAAGTTGACCCCAACCCACCCAACCCCACAGCAACCGGTGCCGGCAAGGGAAAAGCAAACCCAACAGGGAAAGAAAGGCGGGAGAAGGGGGCTGGGAGAGGGGGGGGGATCAACCCAAAATGGAACTGAGAAGGGGGGCGTAGCCCACCGTTCCCCCCCCACACACACTCATTTCTTGTTCTTCAGCTGGTTAGCCAACCAATCCAAGCCTTCATAGAGGCCGTCTCCACTTGTGGCGCAGGTGGCCTGGATGTACCAGTTGCGGTGGCGCAGCGAGTGCAGGCCCAGCTTGTCTGTGATTTCTGCCGCATTCATGGCATTGGGGAGGTCCTGGGAGGGCAGACAGAGACACACACCAAAAGCATTAAGCCGGCTGCACCCTGGTAATACCGGCAGTCTCAGCCTCACCCCCCTCAGCAACAACAGTCTCCAGCAAAAGCTTAGGCTATAATCCGATCCCTCTTCCTTCCCAGTTGTCAGGCTCCTTCAGACAAGCCTTCTTAAAGGTAAAGGTGCAAGCACGGAGTCATTACTGACCCATGAGGGGACGTTGCATCATGACGTTCTCTTGGCAGACTTTTTGTTACGGGGTGGTTTGCCATTGCCTTCCCCAGTCATCTACACTTTATCCCCAGGAAACTGAGTACTCATTTTACTGACCTAGGAAGGACAGAAGGCTGAGTTCAAAGGCTTTTCTGTTCAAAGGATTGAAGGATCACACTGACTGCAGAAAGGAGGGGTGTTTTCACCCCTTGCTTTGTGCTGTCAGTTAGAATCTATCCATAAGCATTCCTTTAAAAAAAAAAGGTGGAATAACCTTTTTATTAACAAAATAGAAAGGAGTCCAGTAGTACCTTTAAAACTAACCAACTTTACTGTAGCATAAACTTTCGAGAACCACAGCTCTCTTCCTCAGATGCATCGTCAGCTTTCGAGAACCACAGCTCTCTTCCTCAGATGCATTGTCAGCTTTCGAGAACCACAGCTCTCTTCGTCAGATGCTACAGTAAAGTTGGTTAGTCTTAAAGGTGCTACTGGACTCTTTTCTATTTTGCTACTACAGGTACTATAGACTAACACGGCTAACTCCTCTGGATCTATGACCATGGGAAGCACTTTTTATTAACCTGACTGCAAGTTCCTAAGAAGAAATTGTATCTACTTAAATATATGCCTCCTAAAAGGAGATCTATAAAAGTCTGAAAAATGGACACACAACTGGGAAATGAATGGGAGCAGCTCATCATATTAGAAAAGCCTGGAAGAAATGTCCTTCAGCCGTTCTTGATGACGACAAAGACTGAACGAGGCTAGCAAGGAGGGAGGCAGGAGCCCCAGGGAGAAGCAGCAGCCAAGGAAAACTCTGCAGGACATCCTCTCGCACCCACCCAGAGGCACCGACTGAGCTGTTGCTACTAAATGAACAACTGAACCGGTCACATCATTTCAGGGCACGCTCCTTATGGATGGAAGAGGGGTGCTCATCTGCACCAGCAGCTGCAAGCACAGAGCTGTGAGGCAGCGGCAAGGGCTACACAACACACCGGGAGGCTGCCCTAGGAATGCAGAGTCAGCTACCTAAACCACAGAATACTTAAGTGACCTCGTCCTGACAAGGACAGATGGCATCCTTCACTAAGCACCTTCTCTTCTGCAATGCTGAAGCAATGCTACCCAACGCCTGGAGCTCCCACATAGAGATTACGCTGGAATAGTAGCTCATGCTTATCAGCGCTGCCAATGCCAGGGTGCCAGCAAACCAGAAAGCCGTTATACTGGCCCTCTCCAAATGTCAAAGCCAGAAACCTCTCTTGCTCCTGAGAGAAAAGGCAAGCAGGCAAGTGGGGAGGGTGGAATCCTTCCAGGCTCACCTGGCCCATCCCACTCCCAGCAACTCAACCCACAGGAGCAGCCTGGCTAGCTGCCTGCTCTGCCAAGACTCAGAAGCAGCCCCCCTCGCCCATCCTGTACCAACCTGCTTGTTAGCAAAGACAAGGAGAACGGCATCCCGCAGTTCATCCTCGGCCAGCATCCGCATCAACTCCTCACGCGCCTCGTTCACTCGCTCCCGATCATTGCTGTCCACCACAAAGATCAGACCTGCCGCAGAAAAAGAGAGTGGCTGTTTGTAACAGGAGGCAGGGCTCACACGGGGGCCACAGCATGGCGGGCCACAGCCCAGAAGCTGGAGGCTTCTTCCCCTATCAGAAACCCCATTAGGGTGCTGGGACCCCAGGGTTCTTTCCCCTGGAACAGAACCAGGACACCAGGGTTAGACTGAAGTCTGAGACAGGATTTTATTCATTTACTTTATTTACTTTCAGTAGGGACTCAAAGTGTCTTACAGTGTTTTCCTCTTCCCTGTTTTTTTATCTTCACAACAGCCCTGTGAGGTGGATTACACTGAAAGTAACTGGCCAAAGGTCAGCTTCCACGGCAGTGTGGGGATTTGAACCCAAGTCTCCCACATCATATTTATTAAAAAGATTTTTGTGATGCATTTCCACCCAAATAGATATGTTGGTAAACGTGATGTCAGGTCTTGCCAGGTATTTCCCCCAAGCACTTCACTGCATCACTCAGGTGTTTTGAGTTAAAGTTACTTTAATAAAGAAGAATACCAGTATCAAGGTGGTCAGACGGGATCACGGGCTGAAGTGACGCAAGGTAGCAAAGCAAGGTTAGTTATAGGACGAAAGTCCATTAGGATTTTTGGCACGCTGAGCCAAGGAAGAGGGGAGGAGGGAAAGGATGAGCTCTGCTCAGTCTCTTGGGAGGTTGATGTGGTCTCAGCTGGAACTTCCAAGGCCACATTCACAGGCCGGCCAGGAAATGGTAACCAAAACACCTGCAAGATAAGCAGCTAGCAACCAGTCAGCAAAACAGGTTCCCTCTGCACGTTCTCAGAGGTACACTGCAGCAAGAAATTCATAACACATGGCAGATATGCTGGAGGCGTATCTGACATGTGAAAACATGAGAACATTAAAATATCACTTAAAATAATATATACAGCAATTCAATAAAAACATTAAACATAAAAATATACAACTCCAGAACAAAGAGGAGGGTCTGTAACAGTCCTTGCCAAATGAACCAAAAAATTCTTCATCTACTGGTGGAAGACAATGAGAAGAGGGAGACTCCAAAGTGTTGGTGCCATGGGGAGGAGATTTCCAAAGTTTTGGTGCCATAACTGAGAAGGCCCTTTCTCAAGCTGCCATCTGTCGAGGGCCTCCAAAGGTGATGAGAGTATATTCATTTGGGAGAAGGCAATCCTTAAGGAATGTTGGTTCCAAGATGTGCAGGGCTTTAAGGTCAATATCAATACTTTCAATTAAGTGCGAAACCAAATTGGGAACCAGTGTTGACGGAACAAGACTGGATTGATAAGAGTGCCTAGGACCCATTCCAGTCAACACTCTGGCCACAGTATTCTATACCAACAGCAGTATTATGACCCTTACTTCTCTTGGGTAGATTTTGCCTTTAATCTTCCCCTTACACCCTCTGGGTAGTTTGCTGCCACCAGGAATATTATATTCCAAGATTTTTTTATTTAAACGTTCCCTTTAGTAACATGCCTAAGTGTCAGGCTCCTTCGTGGTTCTATGTGGCCCTGAGGATAGGAATGGGATATAACAATGACAGCTACTCTGGGATATAACAAAAACAAAATAAACTTTTATTTTTTCAAGAAGCGTATCGGTTTCATAAAAGTAGTTCTTGGTTCTTAAAGTTGCTTCATTTAAACTCATTCACACAGATCTCTTCTAAGGCTTCACACACAGTTAGCCTCTTTCTCTGACTCAGTATTTCTCACAGACGTGCTTAAAGTTACTCAGGCAGCACACACCTTGCCTGCTTTCTCTTGACTGAATGTTCTTTCCCCACTCTCAGTCTAAAAGTGCCTTCACTCCGCCCACACTCTCAGCCATCAACCAATCATATCACTCCCTCATCCCTCTCTTTCACCCCACTCTTCACCTATCTCCCACCAAGCATTTAAAGACACATGCACACATTTACTTGAAATCATTACAAGCAGCTTCCTGGCAGTCTTCAAGGGCAGCCCCACGTAGAGCACACTACAGTTATCTAATTTAAATGTTACCAAAGAATACAACACAGTGGCAAGATCTTTCCCACCAAGAAAGGGCCACATCTGGATCACCAGCCAAAGCTGGTGAAAGGCACCTCTGGCCACCATCGCCACCTGTTCATTCAACAGAAGGCCCAGGTTCTGGAGGGCCCCCATGGTATGAACCTGTTCCTTTTGAGGAAGTGCAAACCCATCCAGGAGATATCCCATCTCCTGGGTCAAACCTTCCTCCTGTCACAATTTAATTTATTGAATTTCTAGCCCGCCCGCCCACCCTGCAAGCGGGCTCAGGATAGGTAACAACATTAATAATATTACAATGACACAAAAGACAGTATAAAATCAGTAACACAGAATATATAAATTAAAACCAAATCCAAGCGGCAACGTGTGATGTTAATGCACCTCTTCAGGAATTCATTAGGGTAGAGAGGGCAGGTTACAGCTGTCTCAACTGAACAACAGAACAAGGCCACAACAGAGAGATCTCTCTTGAACATCCTACAGCAAGACCAAATTTCAAACCAGCACAAAAATCAAACACGTCAGTTAAATTGGGGCTTCACTTTGTCAGTTTGTTCAGCTAATTAAACCACATTTACCAAGAAATACCAAGAATTTCCACGCAGGATGAGGAGAAATCAGAATCTTGATTGCATAAGGCCAAGAATCCTAAAACAGCAGCAGCTGGATGTGACCCACCGCCTGGAACAAAGCGATTTTATATGCCAGTCTTGCAAGCAAGTCAGTGTAAAAGCCACAAAGTGTAAAAGACAAAGATTTTTGCTAGTCCTTCAGCTGACCAATCTCAAAGCAAGTCATTTGTTGACAGAAGTGGGGAAGTTTTTACAAAATTGCTTTCCTGTCTGGTTGTGAGGCTCTGCCAAGTAACTCTCAAAGTCTTCACTGCATGGGTCCAGGAACTGCATGAGTAAAAGCATTTTATTTGATAAGCTACTAGTTCATTCCCTATTACAATCCTTGCCAGGAATGGCGTCTCTCTACAAGCACATGCATATAGGATTCTAAGCCCAGCCCCAGAGTTTCCACCTCCTTTTAGGAAACAGTGAAGTTTAATAAATGAGCAGCAGGACATAGCCGAGATGATATGTGAGAAACTCCAAGGCCATGAGGCACAGCTTCTCAGGTGAAAGAGAAACTGCAGGCTGAGAAAAGAGATAAGAGCAGGCTGTCACATTCCAGGCAGAGAACAGTTTCTAACATCAGAGCCGCACAGAATCAAACAGGCCTTGCAGAGTATGACAGGAGACATCCTGACATCCTGCCCCCCCAGCTTAATCACTCCCCCCCCCGTTTGTCCAGGTATTTCCTGTGAAAGGGTTTAACCACTTTATCACCATTAACATCAGTGGACTTAACCCATTCAACCTGGCTTTTGACAAAATGCTTCCATTGAAACAAATAAAACACACTCCTCTTCCACTTAAAGAGTCCAATATTTGTTCAACTTCATGATGCAGTTGGCCCCCAATCATGACAGGAGGTGGGACCACCAGCTCTGAATGCCACTTGTCCAGGCCAGGGTCTCTTCTGAGTAAGCTAAAATGAAAAACAGGATGTACGTGTCTCAGGTTCTTAGGTAGGTCAAGTTCGACCGTGACATCATTAATCAAACGAATTACTTTAAAAGGACCTAAATACTTCCAGCCCAGTTTTTTACTTGGTTGCTCCCCCACGAGGTTCTTAGTCGAGACGTAGACCCCATCTCCAGGTTTCAGGCCCCAGGGAGGGGAACGTTTCTTGTCTGCCTGGTTCTTATAGTCCATCTTAGCCTTTTCTAAAGTCTGCTTCACTAAGTTCGGTTGAATTATCATCTTCTTCCACCGTTCTGTTAAATCTCCCACTTCTACCTGGGCGTTCTCACCCAATAGGGGCATGGGTGCCCTTGTGTCACCTGGAATGAAGATGTCCCGATAGAACTGCGGATGCCATTATTATAACAATACTCAGCATATGGCAGGAAGTTGACCCAATCATCTTGTTGGTGATTGAAGTAACATCTCAGGAACTGCTCCAAAATCTGATTAGTCTGTTCCGTTTGCCCATCAGTTTCAGGGTGATGGGCAGACCTGAGTCCTTGTTCAACACCTGTCACTTTCGGTGACTTCCTGTTTGGGATCCATGGAGGTCTAACGCAGCTCCACTTGCGGAGCTGACCGGACTGCCGTTTTAACCGGCCGGCGGGGTGAAAATAGCCCGCGGCCGACTGCTCTCAGGCGGGGAGCAGGCAAAGAACGCTCAAGACCCTAGGGTGAGCTAGATCTCGGACGAGGGGGGGCTCTACACAACGAGTCTCCCCCCGATCCTTGAGGTCCCACCTTGCGACGGGTCGGCTATAATCTCTGCGGCAGTTTTGGGGCCAATTCGGCTGGCATAAGACCTACATACCCAAGCATCGATTGGGGGAAGAAGCTGAGAGGAGAACTTAAAATCGAAACAGCGATTACAACCCGAGAAAAGTGAAGAGAAGGTAAAGATCATTATCTTCTGAGACGGGACAGATTGATAAAAACAGAGAGGAAAAAAAGTAGATTTTTAAACTGCAACAGACTAGTGAAAAGGAGGGGAAGACTCGGCAGGAATCGAATTTAAAAAGAGACTAAGTTTAAAGAAGTTATTAAAGAAATGGGACTATTGTTTTGAATACCTGTGGCTTTGGAGCTGTGAGAAAAAGACACCATCGCGAGATCTGCTGTGGGAAGACGGGAGACAGGAAGTGCGTAATAACAATAGAGTGGCTGGAGAGAAGCGGCCCTTGCTGGAGGGCAGGAAGTAGGGAATCGCCATTTTTGAAAGGGGAAGGGTCGCGGCTTCAGCGGAAGAGGAAGTAGGCCATCTTGGATTACAAAATCATAGAGAAACCATAGAGAAAAGACGCCCGACATTTTGGACTCTTTAAAATTTAATTTCTATAAGAAGACCGGGACATTTAAAATAGAAAAACGTTAAATTTTACGCCACGGAGTTAAGGAAGAGAGCGGATTCGTGGGAGCGAGCTAAAGCAAGCCCCACGATGTCAAAAAAAGAGTGGCAATCGGCAATAGAAAACCTGGATAAAAACCTGGACAAAAAACTTTTAGATATGATTAAAGAACTTAAGGACACGAAATTGGAGCTGATAAAAGAGGTTAAAGAGGTTACACAGACAGTAAAATCGGAGCTGTCAGAAGTGAAAAAAGGTATGGAAACAATACGAAGTGAATTACAAGGAACGCAGCAGAGAGTTAAAACAGTAGAAGACGCGATGGAGAATTTAGCAGACACGCAACAAACAGAGATGAGATTGGTGAAGGGGAGAATGTCAGTTGCAGAAACTAAACATATGGAGAAGCAGCTACGTTTTCGTGGCTTGCCAGAAGTGGAAGGAAAGTCAGCGCAAGAACAGATGACTGAGGTGTTGGCTGAGTACCTGGGGAAGGAGGAGGAGGAAGTTGTGGCTATCCTAGATGTGGCATACCGTGTGAATTCGAGAATAGCAACCCAGAGGAAACTACCAAGAGATGTGATTGTGCAGTTTACAACACGAAATATGAAAGAGAGGATTGTGACAAAACAGTTTCAAGATCCATTGGAGATTGATGGCAAGACGATTATTATAATGAAGGAACTGCCCAGATCAGTGTTACTGGACCGGAAAAAATATAAAGTGCTAATTCAGATTTTGAAGGACATGAAAATCAGGTACAGATGGGAGTTACCGGAAGGAGTGTCCTTTGAGTTTGGAGGGGCCAAAAAACGCATCAGATCTGAGCGAGAGATGGAGCGATTTATTAAGGACAATGAAAAAGACTTACCAACAAGATCATGAGTATGGAGTGTAAAGTATTATCTTGGAATGTAAATGGACTAAACTCACCGAATAAGAGGAAAAATACTTTTCACTGGCTACTAAAACAAAAATGTGACATTGTTTGTTTGCAAGAGACCCATATCAGAAAGCAGGATGTAAAATATTTAAAATCTGGAAAATTGGGCAAAGAATATGTAGCGGCCTCCAACAAGAAAAAAAGAGGAGTGGTGTTGTACATAAAAGAGGAGCTACAGCCAAAATTTGTTATGAGAGATGTGGAAGCTAGATTTGTAGCAGTGGAATGTATTTGGAATTTAAAGAAAGTGTTGGTAGTCGGACTTTATGCACCTAACGGTGCAAAAGAAAGCTTCTTTGAGGATTTAAGGAAGCATTTAGACGATCTTGTATACGACCAGATAATTCTTGCTGGAGACTTCAATGGAGTGACAGACTTGGAACTAGACAAAAAGACTACAACGGCACAAAAGAAAAGAGGACTATTACCAAAGCTTTTTTTTGAGTTGATTCAACAAGAGACTCTTGAAGATGTATGGAGGAGAGAATATCCTAAAAGCAGACAGTTTACTTTTTATTCTGCAAGGCATTCTACATTATCAAGAATTGATATGATCTGGGCCTCAAAAGACTTAGCATTATGGAC
This sequence comes from Eublepharis macularius, assembly GCF_028583425.1. Lineage (NCBI taxonomy): Eukaryota > Metazoa > Chordata > Lepidosauria > Squamata > Eublepharidae > Eublepharis > Eublepharis macularius. The sequence continues at coordinate 11,849,025 of NC_072793.1, read as the reverse complement.
TAAGGAGGTAGAAATAATGCCTATGGTAGGCTCAGATCACAACCCAATTATGTGGAAATTTGGAAAAAAGAGAAAAAGGAAAGCATGGAGAATAAATGAGGACTTGTTACAGGAAAGAGAGAACATGGAAATACTGAGAAGAGAGACAAAGTTTTTTATACAATACAACGTGAATAAAGAAGTACCAACCAATAAAGTTTGGGATGCTTACAAGGCGGTTGTAAGGGGCATACTAATGGACTTAAATGGTAGAGCAAGAAAGAAGAAAGAGGAGAAAAGACAAGAGATTGAGGAGAAAATAAAAGCCAAAGAAATACAGCTAAAAAAGAGACCAGGGAAAAAGAAGGTATACCAGGAAATTAAAATACTTCAAGAACAGCTAACAGCAATGAGCAATAAAGAATTGGAGTGGAATCTCAAAAGACTGAATCAAAAAGCGTTTGAGGGTGCTAATAAACCTGGGAAGTACCTGGCATGGCAATTGAAGAAGAAAAGGGAAAAGAAGATAATAAATAAAATTTGCGAAGATAACAAAACGTATTTGGAGCAGGCTACCATTAGTAGAGCCTTTTATAAATTTTACGCTAAGCTGTATAATAAAAAAGAAGTAAACAAAGAATCAATAGCGTCATATTTGGAGAAAACCAAACTTCCAGAAATCTCGGAAGCTTGGAGAAATAAGTTGAATAGTGAAGTAACTGACGAGGAAATAAGTAAGGCAATACAATCTGCAAATCTAGGAAAGGCGCCAGGGCCAGATGGACTTACGGCTAAATTCTATAAGATAATGGCTAATGAACTGGCACCATTCCTAAAAGAGGTGATGAATGGGGTTTTAAGGGATCAAAGGACTCCAGAAACTTGGAGTGAAGCGAATATATCATTGATCCCAAAAGAGGGCCAAGACCTGACTAATGTGAAAAATTATAGACCTATATCGCTACTCAACAATGACTATAAAATTTTTGCGAAGATATTGGCGGAGAGATTGAAGGGGTGGCTCTCGGAAGTCATAGAGGAGGAACAAGCAGGCTTTTTGCCAGACAGACAAATAAGAGACAACTTAAGGACAGTGATCAATGCTATTGAATATTATGACAAGCGTTGTGACAAAGAGGTTGGTTTCTTCTTTGTTGACGCTGAAAAAGCGTTTGACAATTTAAACTGGGACTTTATGTTTGCCACTATGGAAAAGCTACAATTGGGAGAAAGATTCATCAGAGCAATTAAGGAAATTTATAGAGACCAGACTGCAGCAATTGTGGTGAATGATGAATTGACCAAGAAATTGACGATAAGTAAAGGAACAAGACAAGGTTGCCCGTTATCTCCATTGTTGTTCATTTTAGTATTGGAGATTCTGATGATACAAATACGTCAAGATGATGAAATTCGTGGAATAAAAATAAAGGACTATTCATACAAGGTCAGAGCATTTGCGGATGACATAATGTTAATTGTAGAGGACCCATTGGAGAACATGCCAAGAGTGATAGATAAGATCAAGGAGTTTGGAGACTTGGCAGGTTTCTTCATTAACAAAAAGAAGTCAAAGATATTATGCAAAAATATGACTAAGCAGAAACAACAATTGTTAATGGAAACAACGGATTGTGAAGTAACAAGTAAAGTGAAATATTTGGGAGTCGAATTAACTGCAAAGAACATAGATCTATTCAAAAACAATTATGAAAAACTATGGACTCAGATAGAGAGAGACTTGATTAAATGGAATAGATTGAATTTTATCATGGTTGGGCAGGATTGCAGCAGTTAAGATGAATGTGTTACCAAGAGTAATGTTTTTGCTACAGACAATACCAATCATCAGAGACTCCAAACAATTTGAAAAATGGCAGAGGAAAATATCAGATTTTGTTTGGGCAGGCAAGAAGCCTCGAGTGAAAGTGAAAGTTTTACAAGATGCAAAGGAAAGAGGCGGAATGCAACTGCCCAATCTGAGACTTTATCATGATGCAATCTGCCTAGTTTGGTTGAAAGAATGGATGACATTAAAGAACAAGAAACTATTAGCCCTAGAGGGATATAAAAAAATATTTGGATGGCACGCATATTTATGGCATGACAAAGTAAAGGTCAACTCGATGTTCCTGCATCACTTTGTTCGGAGAAGTTTATACATAATCTGGAAGAAGTACAGAATTTATCTACAAGAAGGAACCCCTTTGTGGGTGGTTCCATATGAGGTGATAGACCCGAGAGCTGTTGATAATGAACAACAATGTTTAACGTATAAAGAAATAACTAAAACTGAAGCATCCAAACTTAGAATAAAGACACAAGAGGAACTATCACCTAACTACGATTGGTTCCAGTATAGACAGATCAGAGATTTATATAATTCGGACTCTGTAAAGGGAGGTATACGAATAGAGAATTCGGAACTAGAGCAGACCCTTCTTAAAGAAGATAAGAAAAGAATATCCAAGGTATACCAAGTACTGTTGAAGTGGTATACCGAGGATGAGATAGTTAAAACACAAATGGTGAAATGGGCTATAAACTTTAATAAAGAAATAACAATGGAGGCATGGGAATACTTGTGGAAAACTACAATGAAGACAACGACATGTATTAATATCAAAGAGAACATTTATAAAATGATCTATCGTTGGTACATGACACCAAAGAAGATTGCGCTAGGGAATTTGAATACTTCTAATAAATGCTGGAAATGTAAGAAGCATGAGGGCTCCCTCTATCATATGTGGTGGTCGTGTGAGGTAGCCAGGCAGTACTGGGGTGAAATAATAAGAGAAATGAGTGAAATTTTACAATTTCAAATTAATAAGAACCCAGAACTCCTGCTACTGAACTTGGGAATGGAGGGAATTCCAGCCCAACACAGGACGTTGATATTTTATATGACAGCAGCAGCTAGACTTTTGTATGCGCAAAAATGGAAAGTACAAGAAGTGCCAACTATTGAAGATTGGACTTACAAATTGCTGTATATGGCTGAAATGGACAAGATGACAAGAAAATTGAGAGATCTGGACTCAGGGCAGTTCAACACAGACTGGGAGAAGCTGAAACAATACCTGGAGAAGAAATGGGAGGTGGGAGGAAAACTGTGGCAGTTTGAGAACTACTGAAGTATTGAAGTAGAGGGGGGAGACTTTACCGGGGGGAGAAGAGATAAATGTGAATTAATAAGCAGTCAGATTAATAGATTGACATATATATAGATATATATAGGTTAACAAACAGAACATAGAGAAAATAATTAATTATAAGGACTAAATATAAGGAGCGATTAACTAACAATATTTTCTTTTTTTTCTGACAAGTTTTGTACCAAACTGAATGTCTGAAGATATAGATGGGTCAAATTGATTGACTACGTGAGGAGAGATATTTAGAACTATTATAAAAAGATAGAATGAGTAATATATATAGAGAATAAGTCAAATTGTTTGATATAAACGAATGTATGATCTATATGGTTTATGATATATAGAAATACCTGAAATTGAAAAATTGGGATAAATTGTTTATCTAAGATGGAAACAAAGGCTTACAGTTTGGGCATATAATGTTAAAAATAGTTAAGGATGTACTGCTTAGAATAATGGAGAATATATATTTGTTTTAGATAGAGGAAGCTAATAAAAGTAAGGGAAAGGGGACAAAGGGTTGGAAAGCTGTTGGAAGTCAACAAAAAGGGGGGGGAAAGGGAGGGGGTTAGAGATGAAAAAATTGGGGAAAATTGAATGTAAATGTGGAAATAATGGATTCTAACCCAATAAAAATTTTTCAAAAAAAAAAAAAAAACACCTGTCACTTTCATAAGCTCCCGCCAAAATTTGGCAACGAACTGGCTCCCACGATCTGAAATCACCTTCTCAGGGAAAGAGCGTAAATGCACCACATTCTGCATGAAAAGGATAGCCAGATTTTTTGTTGTAGGCAACTCAGAACAAGATTGCTTGGAAAATAAATGAACTATCACTAGAATTACAGTTTTCCCTTTGCTAGGGGGAAGATCTGTGATAAGTCCATAGAAATCAAAGCCCAGGGTCTGGTTGCAACAGTTCCAGGGGCTTCCTCCCACCCGCTTCTTCCCCATCAAGCATATCTGACAAGAGGTCAGATATTGGGAGATGTCTTTGCTCATACCTGGTCACCAAAATTGTCTCTGAGCTAGATGTAAAGTTTTCATGAACCTGAAGTGCCCGGCCAGTTTGTCATTGTGATATTTCTTTAGCACCTCCCCCAAAGGCTTTCTGACATATATAGCTTGCCAATTCTATACCAGCATCCATCCTCTCCCTTCACCAGAGGATCTTGCAGACCCTCCTCCCCCTCCTTTCACAGCTCCGCCTTGATTTTCTGTACCCAAGGGTGGGGTGGGGTCACCTGGAGATCGCACGCTTGCCGTCGCGTCATCACTGTCCCTCCCAGCTGGGTCAGTGTAAACATAATGCCAATAATCTCCTCCCTCTGACTTTCATGTTGTGGTAGGTGGGACAAGATGTCTGCTAAGAAATTCGAGGACCCGGGGAGGTGTTTGAAAGTGAATCGAAATTTTGAAAAGCACTCTGCCCGCCCGAGTTGTTTCGCACCCAAACTGCGAGGCGATCGGAGGGTCTCTAGGTTTTTTGTGGTTCATCCACACTTCAAAAGTTACTTTTGTTCACTCTAGCCAATGTCTGCAGGATGAGAAGGCTAGTTTAACAGCTGCTGCTTCTTTGTCCCACACGGACCAGTTTCTCTGTCTCAGAAAACTTGTGAGAGACATAAGCACAGGGGTGTAACTTTCCGTGCTCCCCCTCCTGCAAAATCACCCCTCCCATGGCCGTATCGCTGGCATCTACCTGCACAATGAACATTTTGTTTTCATCTGGGTGACTCAGGATGGGTTCTGAGGTAAATAGAGCTTTTAATTATCAAAAGTCTGTTGGTATTCATCAGACCAGGCCAGTTTGGCACTCGGCTTTGTTCCTTCCGAGCCCTTCCCCTTGGTTTTCAGCAGGTCGGTCAACAGCCGTGCAGTCTGGGCAAAGTTCTTAATGAACAGTCTGTAAAAGTTTGCAAATCCCAGGAACAATTAGAGCTGCCATCTGATTTTGGGGACTTCCCACCCCAACACGTCTCGGACCTTGGCAAGGTCCATCCCCCGCCCTCTTTGGGAGACCCAGTAGCCCAGGAAATCCAATTCCTCTTGGTGGAACTCACATTTTGACATCTTGGCAAAAAGTTTATTCTCATAGAGAGTGCTCAGCACTTCCCTCACTAACTTCACGTTTCTCGTAGTTGTCAGAATAAATCAAAACATCATCAATAAAACAACCACTCCCTTGTACAGCTACTTATGTAACACTTCATTAATCAGGTTTATGAAAACTCCCAGAGCTCCTTGGAGCCTGAACAGCATAACCAGATACTCAAGTTGCCCCAGGGGGGTATTAAAGGCCGTTTTCCATTCATCACCTTTCTTAACGTGCACCCTGAAGTAAGCATCTCTTAAATCCAACTTAGTGAAGATTTTCCCTTTAGCCACCCCTCCAAGCAAGTCTCTGATGAGGGAGAGGGAGTAGGCATTTGACATGGACACTGCACTGATTCCTCTATAATCCGTACACAACTGTAAGCCCCCGTCCTTTTTTTGAAACAACATGGGGGCGGCATGGGGGGAGCTCACGGGCTGAATGAAACCTCTTGCCAGGTTCTTGTCAATGAATTTGCACAGCTCCTCTCGCTCCACTGGGTTCATGGAGTCCCTTGGAAAGGGCCTGCCCAGGGATCAGTTCAATAGCGCAATCGGTAGCCCGGTGAGGGGGGGGGGCTCATTAGCCTCCTCTTCCTCAAACACCTGACTCAGGACGTGGTACTCGGAGGGGATCTCTTTAATTTCCTCCTTTGTAAGGCACACAGTCTCAGGCATTGGAGGGGGTTGTCCCCCCATTTTGGATCCCACACATGTTTCTGGACAGTCTTCAGCTGGGAAACACAATTGGCCCACGCTCCACTGAATGTATGGGTCGTGACCAGAGAGCCATCAGACCCCCAGCACTGCAGGGAACTTCGCGGTAGGGCTTACTACAAAGGCTGGGTCTTCCCAGTGACTCCCCATCCCCACTGGTGTTAGCTCAGTCTCGTAAGTGGGAGGGGTCCCCTTCATGAGGGTCCCATCCATCAACTCAAACCTGATAGGCTTGGGTAGCTTCACCAGGTCGAATCCCAACCCTGTTACTAGCCCAAGGGCTATTTACCTGGCTACACCCACAGTAAATTAAGGCCGGATTCTTATACGAGTCTCACTCTTTGGGTTCGCTAAAGTGACAGGGATGAAAAATAAAGCTCCTTCTGGCCCCACTATCTGCGGCACCGGCTCCTCAGGGACCTGTCGGCCAGCACCCTTCACAACAGGTCACCGGCGTTTCCCGCCAGTGGTGCCTCTTCTCCTTTGCTGCTAGTTGGGGTGCCGTCTCTAGAGCCATTGGTCCTTCCATCCACTCTAGCTGCTGCAGCTTCTTTGTTGGGTCGTGCTGTCATTCCTCCCGGGTTGGACCTGCTTAGACCCCTTTTCCCTCTCCTTAGGGGCCTTCTTCACTCTGGGGAACTCCGCTGCAAAGTGGCCAGCTGCCCCACATCTCAGGCACAGCCTTTGCTTCATCCTCTTCTCTTTCTCGGTCGGGGCTGTCAACTCTCTTGGACGCGGCTCTTCTCTCTTTCGGTATTCTGCCGTCCCTTGCCGTTGACCTGCCTGATGCTGGAGACGAAGCAGTTTCACCCCTTGTTCTCTATTTTTGATCTCACACGCCAACTGAATCCACTCAAGCAGAGTATGTGGGTCATCTTGGATCATGGCTTTGGCCACCAAGTCTGGGTTCAAGCCGGCTCTGAAGAATTCCACCTTCACCTAATCGTTCCAATCTTGCACCTTGGCTGCATGCGCCCTAAACTCTGCTGCAAACTCTCATAAAGACTGATTCTTTGTCTCATGCGCTTCAGTTTGGTCCTCGCCCTCTCTTCCTCAAGGAGGTCTTCATACTGCGTCTTGAGTGCACGCAGGAAGACTCTCACAGAGCTCTAGCACTCTGGCCATGTAGAGCGTGACATACCATTTTGCTGCCGCACCCCTCAACCAGGAACTCAGGCAAGTCACCCAGCTGACTTCATCGGGGAAGGTGTGGCTCCATTCTCACAGGAACTCTGCCACTTGCACTAGGAAGTACCCCAACTCTTCGGGGTCCCCTTCAAAGCAAGCTTCCAGCTTGTGTAGTCCCAACAGCTGTTGGAGCTGAGGTCCCAGTACTTCTGGTGGCAATAACGAGACTCCTCCAGGCAGCCCTCCACCTGGAGGTACAGGTAGAATCAGTTGCACTGGCACCTGGGCTCTTCGCCCATCTGGAGGCACTGGGGCTCCTTGCCCGGGTCTGTCAGCTCGGCCCCCTCCCGGGGCGAGTTGGAGGGCAACCCACAGGAAGTCCTGAACATTCCGCACGAAGCTATACATGCCCCCCTTCATTTCCCCCAACTCGGCCGGAAGTTCTTTTGCTGCTCCCAGCAACTCCTCCGGCTCTAGTTCTTTGTCCAGAACCTCCTCTCCCACAAGGAGGCATAGACTCTGTTTAAACAGGCGACTCTGTCTACGATTCAGCAAGTCCATTCCCCTCCTGGCCGACGCCACACGAGGGGTCTAAGCTTGTGGGGTGCCTTCAAACCACCCCTGGAAGCTGAGGTCACTCTTTGGGAAAACGGAACGGGGCAGCGCCCCTCCTTCAGCCAATGTGCTGGAAATCTGTGAAGTTCTGCCAAGTAACTCTTTCAGACTTCACTGCATGGGTCCAGGAACTGCATGAGTAAAAGCATTTTATTTGATAAGCTACTAGTTCATTCCCTATTATAATCCTTGCCAGGAATGGCGTTTCTCTACAAGTACATAATGTATATAGGATTCTAAGCCCAGCCCCAGAGTTCCCACCCCCCTTCAGGAAACAGTTAGCTAAGTTTAATAAATGAGCAGCAGAGATGGTGTGTGAGAAACTCCAAGGCCATGAGGCCCGGCTTGTCAGGCGAAAGAGAAACTGCAGGCTGAGAAAGAGGTAAGAGCAGGCTGTCACATTCCAGACAGAGAACAGTTTCTAACATCAGAGCCGCACAGAATCAAACAGGCCTTGCAGGGTACGACAGGAGGCATCCCGAGACTGACCACCTAAGGCAATTCTTACCTGCTCAGACAGAGACCATTTCTGCTCTTACGAACCTGACAGACATTTCTGTCTGCTCAACAGCTACTTGCGAATTTCATCAACATCTCTAGGTAGCATGATTTACTGCCAAAGTACTCATATAATTAAATATTTCTTAATAGTGCATTTAATTTAAGATCATTCCCTTCTCTTTTCCTGAGAGGTTCCCATGGTAGTCCCTCCAAAGAAAACCCCAGGCTCTTTGGGCCACATGCACTTACTGACGCTCTTGCGTCATTCAATGGTCACAGTATTTCTCTATGGAACTCTGGGATCCACCCACCAGAGATGCTCATTTGCTGCTGGTGACATGCTTGCTTCTCCTAGGAAGCATAGTGTAATGGTTAGTGTATCAGACTAGTATCTGGGAGAGCAAGATTCAAATCTCACTCTGCTGTGGAAGCTTGGTAGGTGACCTTGGGCCAACTGCACTCTCTCAGCCCAACCTACTTCACAGGTATGTTGTGAGGATAAAACAGAGGAGAGAAGAATAATGTTGTAAGTTGCTCTGAGTCCCCACTGGGGAGAAAATCAGGGTTAAAAAAACCAAGCGAGGGCCAATAGTCCCTGGTGGACCAAGTCAACTTACTGTTGAAAAACAAGTTAAAATTTCAAATCCTTTATCCCAAGATAAATATGCAAACAGATCACAATACTTGCTGTCCTGAAGCCAGAGGATCGAGGACAAAGAGAAGGAAACAGAAGCATGGAGCCACCACACCCAACCGCCCACGTATCCCCCTTCCCATACCCTGGGTATTCTGGAAGTAGTGCCGCCACAGAGGCCGTATCTTGTCCTGGCCACCCACATCCCACACAGTGAAGCTGATGTTCTTGTACTCCACTGTTTCCACGTTGAACCCTAAGAAAAGAGAGAAAAGGGTGAGGGCCCAGATTTGCACAGCAGAAAAACTTAGCCTATCCTGTGAGCCAGAGCTGAGGATAACACAACACAAGGCATGCAACGTGCTCAAGGATCACCCATAGCATAAAATGAATATGGGCACTGCTAGGCCCAGAATTCCAGTAGGGAGATCTACTTTGCCTTAAACTGGCAGTTATTTTCTCAACAGCCACCAGTTAGAAGTTTGCTGTAATTTTCATTTCTGGATCACTGGGAAACAGTGCTCACTAGTGAACATGTTGCCATGGAGAAGTCAAATTTAAGCACACGCTGCACCAAATTGTCATATTTCACCCCTTTCCAAACACAAACAGAATCCTAGCTGTGGATTCAGGAAACCCTGGGCTCTAGTATTACTAACACCAGATACTCACAACAATGAATCATTCCTTCAACTTAACCGGACAAAAATCATATGAATGGAAAACCATAAGGTACAACGCAACCTGTTTCTTTCCAGAGGGTTCAAGCATAATACATCCCCCCTCGTGTAAAGAGGCTGCAAAGCAACAGAGCATGTGGTTTGCTCTTAAAATGCCTTCAGAAATATTTTCAGTCCTTCTGGCTTCTGAATCTTTAGCCCTAATGGCTGTCCGGAGAAGTACACCCTTAAATCTTAGACTCTGCTGAACGGCAGAAGGCCTTCAAGCCCAGCTTGTGAACGTCCCCAGAAGCATCAGTCTGGCTACTGTCAGAAACCAGATGCCAGCCTTTCTTAGGTTCTTACTCCTTAAATGGGTTTGGTAATGAAGTTTGTGCTTACGACAAGGCACAGGGCAAAGGTGTGCTTGCAGAGTTAGAGTGACAGCCGCCTCAGTTTACAGTCTGCCAACTCATTTCCCTCCTAGCCATGAACAGAAGGCCAGGCAAGGAGGCAGCCCTTGCCTTGATGCACCCACCTTCTAAAGCCAGGGATGCAGTCTTAGAATCCCGATAACAATTTACATGTACATAAACTATTGGCATCATAGGCCTTTTTTTTGTTCCAAGTGTCACTTCTGATCTAGCTGTTCCCAGTTCTGAGTCACCCTAATTAAGCCTGCAGCGTGCCCCATCAAGGAGGCAACATCAGACTAGCATTAATGATAGGAAAACTGCTGCAGCCCTCTAGAACCCCCCCCCCCTCAGAGTTAGAGATGAATCTCAGGTGCAGTAGGGAAGACTGGGTGGGAAAGTTTCCATGGGGAAGCCGGGTGTTTGCTTAAGCTGCTGCCCCCAAACTGCAAGGACCATATTATCATTGGCATCACGCAGCCATCATATGACTATTTTTACCCTTGAAGGGGGAGGAATACACTTCCGGGCACTTAGAAGAGAAGAGACCATACCAATAGTTGGGATGGTGGTGACAATCTCTCCCAGTTTGAGCTTGTAGAGAATAGTGGTCTTCCCGGCAGCATCCAGCCCCACCATAAGAATGCGCATCTCCTTCTTGCCGATCAGGCTCTTCAGCAGGTTGCCAAAAATGTTCCCCATGGCGGCAGATCCGACAGCACAGGACTTTGCTTTTTTCTGTCCAGTGGGCGTCGAAGGACAAGTCCTACAAAGGTGGAAAGGGTGAGGAATGGGAGGAATGAGAACTCCCAGCATGTCTTGGGAGGAAGTTAAATGGAACTGGAGAAAATGGGACGGGAACTGTTCTGAGATTAGCCAGTTAAGGAATCACAGGGCTAGGAAGTGCCCCCTCAAAGGAAAGCATTCTTAACCTAGGGCAGCAGCGTGATGCATCTCAGCCTAGGCTAGCAACATGAGCGCACGGGAGCATGAGGACGATGGTTTACAGTTTTCTAATGACTAAGGCCTGCTTCACCCACACATGTACACAACATTTGGTTACACATTCAGCTGCCAGCCCTCAAGCGCACAAGAAACTGATTCCACCGAAAAAGAAAAAGGTATTGTGCTCAAGGTAATGCAAGAAGATATGCAATGCTATAAGCAAACTTTCATCTGTGAAGTCGCATTTGTACTTGCCAGGTCTTCGTTTGGGGTTGCAGTTACGAAGTGATAATCACACATACGCACAATCAGCCCAAAGATTCTCATGGAAATCTCTTTCCAAAGAGGTCCTTCTCTCAAGCAGAGGATTTTTCTAGAGGTGAAAGCCAGCTTTCTGGGATTTGAACTGGACTTGCAAGTAAACCAAAAAAAGGTACTAGTTTGTAACATTTCCCCACCAGCCACAGACATTTGTTACTCATTTTTGACAACTGAGCTACCTGAAAATCCGTGCCAACTCTTTCCCCTCGTTGACCAAATCTTCCATGGTTACCTGGACTCAACATTTACTCGTCACTTACATCCAGGTAACTGGCCATTCTCACCTGAAGATGTATCAGTCATGCTGGACAAAGATAATCTCATCTTATCTTTCCAACATCTAATTGCTCCAATATCATGTAAATGCATTAGAAATTCAGGTAAATACATATACTCAGATTAGGTTTGTGCTTTTTCTCCAGAAAGATGTTAATTAAAAAGACTGGGACGAACAAGTTAGAAGAGAGAAAAAGGAAGCAGCCTGTATGACATGTTCTTCTAAGGTCAGCAACTGGCAGCCTCTAGGCTAGGCCAAACCAAGTCTATAGAGGGATATCTGAGTTCTCAGGCACCAATCTAGAAGATCAAGAGGACTCCTGTAGGGGTAGCAACAGATCTTCCTGGCAGATCACTTTCAGACAAGGTTTGGGGTGCTTACAGCAGCGGAAACTTTGAGGAGGATATGTCAGGAACTCCCGGGCAAAATTCGTTTCTAACAAGGAAGCTAACCTCATCCCCCCATACGCATAATGCAAAAAAAGGGCCTAGTTTCCTCCCCCACACCAGTAAAATATTATGATCAGGCTACGGAACTTCCTTACAATTGGTGCAGAGGCTCCAACACGACCCAACAACCTATTGACTACATGAAACCCATCAGACGTCACTTGTAGGAAGCCTACATACTGCCCACAGATCTGCTTTCCAGGTAGCAAAGTGAGTCTTGCGGGGTAGGGAGCACCAGGATCCCTTACATAAGGGCCACTTTTAATTCTGATGCCTGGAAGAAGGAAGGCTGGCTTTGTCTCTCTCATTTGTTTTTAAAGTCCTGTTACAGTTCTCATAGCGTGCCAACAAGGGCAGTCCAGTGGGAACACAATGGTTATCTTGCTTCACACAGCTGCCAGCAAAAACTGAGGTGCGGAGTGACAGGAAATAAGAAATCATCTCACAGTGTCCCCAAGCTCCTGGAAGTTAGTAACACAAGATTGGAGGAAGCCATAATACCAGGTCAGCAATGGTCTGAGAGAATGCACGGCTGAATGCGCAGCTGGTTTTATTCAGCATAGCTATGCCAGAGTGCTTTTAGAGTGGAACACTACAATTCCCAGCATGTCTTGGAAAGTGGAGGTATGAAGTTCGGGAGGATGGGGCACGAAGCATCTGAACGTGGTTGTGTTTCCAGGGGAACGCAGTCCACCAAGAAAAGAGCCGTGCCCCCCAATCTACCAAGTACTCGTTTCCGTATTACTGACCGGAGTCCCAACAAAGCAAGTGACATAGAAAAGAACACAAATATGGCTTATGACTCCGAACGAAACAATATCCCAATCCAGCGATAGCGCCAGGGGGAAGACATCACGTAGTCAAGCACGGATCTATAACAGATCCTTTCTCCTGCGTCACAATAAGGAAAGACAAAACAGAAGGAGGCGAGGGGACATGTGCCAGGCGCCGCCTGTCACTCTCAGCCTGCTGGGCATGCCCCACACAGGGCAGCATTTCTGACTGCTACAGAGCTCAGAGTCAGGAGCCAAACCTGAAGTGACACAAACACCTGGGAAGTCTTGACAATCCCACCACTCGCGCTTTGGGCACACAAGACCTGGTTTCTTCAATTCCAGCCCACAGGACCAACGCCAACGGACCTGGCCCAACGGCCTGGGCTAGCGGCTCCTTCTGCCCCAAACCCAGACGTCTTGGGCCCCACACGCCTCCCCCTGTTCCAGCCACAACGCTGGAAGTGCGCGAAGGGCCCGACACATCCCTGGATCGGGGCTCTGCTGGGCGCCCCCTTCCGCCCGCAGGTCCCCAAGGCCTTTCCTTCGCTCTTTCCCCTCCAGCCTCCCCCAGGCCCGGCGCGTGGGCATCCCCCTCCTTGCCTCTAAAGCAGCCGGGAGAGCGCCGACGCAGCGGCCGCCCGACTCCCTCCCCAGCCGTGCACGGCGCCTGTGCCGAAGTGCGGCCACCCCCGCCCCCGGGAGCCAGCCAGCCACGGGCTCGCGGCAGCGCACGCACCCCGGCGCGCCGGGTCCCCTTAAGCCCCCGCGGGCCGCCCCCGGCCCCGGGGGCACGCGCGCGCCGGCGCGCCCCCGAGCTGCCAGGCTGGGTTGCCAACTCTCAGGGCGCGTGGGGTGACGCGAGGCGGCTGCACCGCAAGAAACCCCCATGCCCACGGCAGCACCGCCCAGCGCGGCCGCTCCCAGCCGGCACGAGCCTTCATGCGAAGCATTCCCACGCTCTCTTTTGATTGTAAGATACATACATACATACATACATACATACATACATATATATATATATATAACCCTCTTGCAAAATATACACATACGATTGCAAGCTATTTATTTATATACAGAGAAAGAGAGATTTCCCTACTGGCGCAATGCCCTCTTCTTCGGTTCCCACTGACCTCGACGGTCCGCCTTCCCCGGCCTGCTTGGCTCCCCGAGCCCTGCTCTCCTGCCGCCCCAATGCCTCCCCCGCTTCCCCCGGCACGCCGCCTCTCCCCGCTGCCCCGGGCCTGCTGCGGCTGCCACCCCCGCGGGCCGGGCCCGGGCACCCACCTGCTCCCCGCCGCCGCCTCCCTCTTCTGCCACCTGCACTGCGAGTCCCCCCGAGCCGGAAGCAGCAGCCGCAGAAACAGGCAGAGCGAGGAGGACTCCAGCAGGCCCGCGGACACGACGCTCTCGCGAGAACTCGCCGCCCCCTCACAACGCCGGGGCGGGGGCGAGAGTCTCGCGAGATCGCCCCCCCCCCCGCCGTCTCCATGGCAGCGGCTGCAGCGATGCGTGGGGGAGGGGGAGCAGCGGCGTTAGACTTTGCATTGAGGGGAATGAGCCGGGAGCCCTTCACAGCAACCCATTGCCGGGGCAATCCTGAACAGAATTACCCCAGCCTATGCCCAATATTTTCAGCGGGCTTAGACTGGCGTAACTCTGTTTAGGATTGCACTGTTAATTTCAGAATAAGCTTTTGTGAGTCAGCGCGCTTCCTCAGGTGCAAGTATGCACCTAAAGACATTCCAGTGCATCTGAGGCGTGCTCGCTTCAACTCACAAAATCTTATATAATAATAGTAATAACAACAAACAACAACATTCGATTTATATACCGCCCTTCAGGTCAGCCCACTTAGAGAGGTTTACAAAGTATGTCATCATTATCTCCACAACAAAATACCCTGGAATAAAATGCGTCAGTCCTTAAAAGTGCTACCCTGTTTAATTTTCCTTCAAGGGCTCGTTCCTCAGGGATGATTTTAATATATTGAATTTATTGTTATTAGGGGGTGGCTGTATCGATGAGGCTGAAGTGGGACTGGAGTGGTCATTTACCTCTGATGGAAAGTGATGGTCGAGGAGGACACTGATCTTGCTACTATCCCTGACAAGCAAGTAGGGTTGCCAAGCCTCCAGGTGGTTCCCCTGGAGAAAATGGCTGCTAAGAAGGGTGAACTCTATGGCATTATACCCGATTGAGGCCCCTCCCCTCCCCAAACCCCGCCCTCCAGGCTCCACCCCCCAAATCTCCAGGAATTTCCCAACCTGGACCTGGCAACCCTACAAGCAAGACATTTAGCAACTTTTTCTCTCAGAGAAATAAAGGCCTGGGAAAGCTTCACCTGCGGGAAGCTTCACCCGCCTGCACCAGGAGCGGAATCAGTAAAATCTGGCAACACTAGCATGCTTAATGTTCAGAATATGTTGACAGCAACTCTTTTTACCAGAGGAGACGAGGCGGTGGTAGGTATGTCCTCCACTCCCTACCCCCAACAAATCCTATTGCCAAAGCCACCGTTCATATATACCTCTTGTAATATGGCAATATAGGAAGAGGGGTATGGGAGCTGGGGCAGTCTAGGGGAGATTGCATTTTTAATCAACATATTTATTTATTATTTACTTCATTTACAGTCCATATTTCTTGCTGTGACTCAAGTCAGATTACAAAATTAGAAAACAATGCTAGAAAAACAGTACAATACATATGACGAATAATGCAGTAAGAGCTGTCTACATTTTTTTGACAGACATTGCAACAACCGTTCTGTATGTTGAAGTGTACAGTCACAGTACTTGGCTTCTAGTCTTAGGGAGTAGGGTTGCCAGCCTCCAGGTAGTGGCTGGGGATCTCCCAGAATTACAACAGGTCTCCAGGTCACAGAGATCAGTTCACCTGGAGAAAATGGCTACTTTGAGAGTGGACTCTATGGAATTATGCCATGCCAAGGTCTTTTCCCTCCCCAAACCCCACTTCCTCCAGGTTTCACGCCCCAGATCTCCAGGAATTTCCGAACTTGGAGCTGGCAACCCTATTAGGGAGGCAAGAGAGAGACAGAGCCTCTGGTACAAAGATCCGCCCACTAGTTTAGGGAATGGTCTCAGTCCAGAAATATGCATGTGATGTATCTAACAGTCAGTTGGATGGTTGGCTGTGGGCCAAGCTAGAAGTGACGACGAGTTACACTTGAATGGCAAGTGAACAGACTCGCATGTGACCAGACTCACATGTATTCCTCTCTGTTCACTTGTGCTCCACTTGCACTCCACTTGATCACTTGCCATTCAAGTGTAACTCATCACTTCTAGCTTGGCCCATAGACTATTATACAGGGGGACCTGAACGCAGTCCTTTCTGTTTCCTACATCAGGGATTATGGTACACGTTTCAATTCTTGCTCCTGCTGCTGAAGGAGATGGGAAGAGGGGATGGGCCCCACAGTACACTGTAAAGTGGAGCATTACAAATGGGACAGAATTAAGGGATGCCAACAACCTGGAGAAAAAATACCCAACCCCTTTAAAAGAGGTTCAATGGGATGTTATTTATCAGGTGATGTTATTTACCTCTGTGCCATGAAAATCTTCAGCTGTCCATTTCCACACATAAAACCTCTGTTAAGAGGACAAGACATTTTTTTCTCCAGGTTGTTGGCAACCCTTGCAGAATTTTAACCCTTCCACCTTGAGCTTGTTTGGGGAGGTAGGAAGACAGGATATGAATAAAATACTTTAAATAAGAAAGTAAATAAATAAAACACATACTTTTTGACTCTATAGACCAGACTGTACCAAAGGAAGAGCTATCTGTGGCTCAAAACATACTTGGTTGGGATTGTATAGGACACGCCAAAGGGCGGCGGCTGCAATCCAAAGCGGTCCTTTGGCGTGTCCTTGTTTTTCCTTGGAGTTTTGGACTGTTCCCCCTGTCTTTTGTTTTGGGATTATATAGGAACAAATTGAACTCTGCACCCTTCTACAGACTCACCTTTGCACTGAGCTCATTTGCATAGCTGCTTGGATAGAAACAGTGTGGTACAAAAGCCCCGGTATTTCCGGGCCTGTGCTGATACCTTCAGGGCAGTAACTGTGGCCCACCGTCCAAATCTAGTAACATGCTGGCAGTTATCAACTAGCATGGCAGAGTGTTGGTCTACTACTAGCTCGTGGCTTTTTGCCAGTACAGAGAAGCCTTTAAGAATAGATAGGAACTGTTAATGGACTCATGATCTGTTTGGTACACATTGTGTTTTAAAGCTATTGTTGTACTGGAGAAAGATATTTTGGCAGTTGATTTGAAATTGAGATCGCTGCTTGTTGTGTGTATATTCATCCCACGCTCAACTCCAGCAAACAGATTTTTGAGTCAATACAGAAACCTGCAAAATAAGGTTGCCTAGAGGCAATAGTGGCACAAAATAAATGCATGTTTACACTGTGGGAAATGCTGTTGAAATCATTTTTACTTAATGACCTGAGTTGTCCTTTCTACGAATAAAACTGGGTGGCCCTGGGTCAGTCACCCTCTCTCAACCTAACCTGCATCACAGGGTTATTGTAGGGATAAAATGGAGGAAGGGATAAAATATTGCAAGGTGGTTTGGGTCCTGACCTGGATGGCACAGGCTAGCTTGTCAGATCTTGGAAGCTAAGCAGGATTGGCCCTAGTTAGTACTTGAAAGGGAGACCACCAAGGCAGTCAAGGGTCACTGCACAGAAGCAGGCAATGCTCACTGTCTCACTGTCATGTATGCCAGCATCCATGCCATTGTTGTGTTCAGGGCGCATTTTGAGGGGGAATGCACAAGAACGTAGTTCCGGCAGTTCCCCAAACAGGTCACATGACAGTGGCCCCACCCACCTGACTCTCGGCCATTTTGGGCCTGTTTCAGCCTGGGTTGGGGCCGAAACAGCCCAGATCGGGCCTCTGACGGGTGGTGGATCACTCTCCAACTCAGCAGCAGCCTGATCCTGACCATTTTGGGCCCCTTTTCAGCCATTTTCAGCCCCTTTTTGCCATTTTGGGCCCAATTTCAGCCCTGAATGGCCAGGATTGGGTCCAAAACAGCCAGGATATGTGATGTCAGGGGGTGTGGCATATGCAAATCAGTTATGCTAATGACATACTTCCAGCCATGGCAAGGGGCGTGGCATATGCTAATGAGTTATGCTAATGAGTTATGCTAATGAGTTCCTCCAGCTCTTTTTCTACGAAATGACCCCTGGTTGTGTTCATATGCCATATACCGTTATTGTGTTACCATGCATGCCACTGTTGCATTTTATACTGAGAATGATATAAGCAGCCATGCCATCATTGTGTTGAACATATTGCCATAATGCCTAAGTTCCATACTGTACCTTATGCATTCCATATAATTCATCTGAAAGTATTTAGATTGCTAGTACTCAGGGCTCATTTTGAGGGGGAACGCGCAGGAACCCAGTTCTGGTAGTTCTCCAAAGAGGTCACATGTCAGGTGGCCCCGCCCACCTGATTTTTGACCATTTTGGACCCGTTTTGGCCTGGATCGGGCCCCAAATGGCCAGTCTTGGGCCTAAAACAGCCAGGATTGGTCCCAAAATGGCCACAATTGGACCTCTGACGGGTGGTGGATCACTCTCACACTCAGCAGCGGCCCAATTCTGACCATTTTAGGCCCCTTTTCAGCTATTTTCCACTCCTTTTTGCCATTTTGGGCCTAATTTCGGCCCTGAATGGCCAGGATTGGGTCCAAAACAGCCAGGATAGGTGAGGTCAGGGTGTGTGGCATAAGCAATGTAAATCACATAAGGCAGACTGAATGTATTTTAACCTTTTAAACAACTAATTTATGATGATCTTATTTTTTTACTCTTATATTTATTCATCGTTCTTCCCCTGTATCCAGTCTCAACTGTTTTTAAACTGATTTGCAAATGGTTTTATATGTACTGGTCGCAGACTGTAATAATAAACTTGACTTGACATATGCAAATCAGTTATGCTAATGAGTTCCTGCAGCTCTCTTTCTACGAAATGACCCCTGCTAGTACTAATTTCTAGAGGAGCAAACCGCCTCTTGCTTATCTCTAGGAAATATGCGCTTTCACTTTTGAGCTGCCTTGGGCTGAAGCTGCAGCTCTGTACTGAAATGTATCTTTTCACAGAAGAGAATGATTTCACTATGTACTTTGTCTAGACTAAACTGCTTGGTTCCCATGTAACTTTTTAGGTTTTCGCGCCTGAATGCAAAGGGGCAGGAGAATGTCTCTCTATATCAGTAGTCCTATTGTTTAACTAATTACTTCTGCCAGCTTCTCTCTATGAGTGAATACCTGAACTGAATAGATCTCTAAATAAAGTTTCTTCAACCAATGCACCTGTTTGCTTGCTGTGAGGGACTTGGGGATCTTACTGCCAGGGACTGAGACCCTTGGACTGACACTCACTGATTGCTTCCACATGGAGACAATTCTCGGTGTAGCTCTCATTGCTGCTGCAAATGCAGAGGCATTTGTTATAGAGCATACACACAGCAGTAGTGCCTGCACTTAGCCTCTCCACCTCTCTGGAGGACTTTAAGTAAATTTTAAAAAGACAGGAGTTGCTAGATTACTACAGTGTTAGCATATTATCATGTATCTAATAGCCAAGTGGCTCCAATGTGTGGATACTTAGATCTGCAAATCTGGACCATTTAACTACAAACCAGAATGATCTGCAAACTTGGGGGACACCTCAGGTTTGCAGAAAAATGTTAAACCCTGAAAAAAACACTCTGGGGGTTAAATCCACTTCCTCTGTTGTCAGAGGCCAAGAGGGCTCAGCAAAGGTGGAAACAGTGGTGAGTGAAGGAGAGGCCCTGTCCCCACCCCATGCCCCTTAGGAAGTAGGCAGGGGTCATATAGGGAGCTGCTACAGCAAGGCTGAGAAGTACGCTAGGGTGGAGAGAGTCATTTAGTGCCAGAGCTGTTGAGGAAGATGAATATAGGGCTGAGCAAATCCAGTCTTTGTTGTCATTGCTGATCTCCTGCTCCAGGCTCAGCTGGCCCTTGGAACTGGGTGCCCCCAGCAGCAGCAGCTTGGAGAGCAACGGCTTATTTGCCTGTTGGGCAGGGGCCTCAGAGCCCAGCACTTTCATTACCCCCTCTGGCCAGCCCAATGACTCTGGACTTGGAAGACTGAGAGGAAGAGCCTAAGTAGCCAAAACCAGGAGGACCACTGGGATCAGGGAGGGCCTGATGGTGCAGAGGCACCTGCTGTCTGCTGATCATGCTCCAGCAGTGCCAGAGGCCGCCCTGCCAGAACCTGCAAGTGAGCCACTGGCCTCTGAGATAACTACTAGGCCTCTGCCAGGCAGGACACAAACCCGGGTCTGTAACACTCCAGGACCTTCTCCTACTCTGAAGGCGCAGCAGAGGCAGATGGCTCAGGCACAAGGGAGGCAAAGTGCCAGGCTGGCTGCACGCACCCTCCATGTAGATCCAGAGTAGAGTACTGAGAGTGGTACTTCCTTGCAGGATCCTGGACAGAGGACAGCTCAGCCTCAAGAGCTTCACCGTGTCAGCCAGTGCAGCTGAGCCTGATTAACACTCAGCCTATTTAGGCTGAGGCTTGAGCTACTTTGCTGGATCAACTGGTCTGCTAGGTACAAACTCTGCACTCCACAGGCCCTGCCTGTATCTTGATGTTCCAGTCTGTGCTTCCAGGTCTAGCCAGCCCAGAAGGTGGCCCTACTCCGGAGCATGGGCATGAAGCAGGGGACACTGGGAGAGTCGGGGGTGGGGGGAGGTTGTTGTGAATTTCCTGCATTGCACAGGGGGTTGGACTAGATGACCCTAGAGGTACCTTCCAACCCTATGATTCTATAAGCCCAGACCTGGCCAGCCTGCAGAATTCCGGTACCGGTATTAGCAGCCCCACTAACACTACCATAGCAGCGGTACATGAATATAACATACTGGGGTTGTAGGGAGCCTTTGCAGGCTGGGGGCTGCAGAGTGAGGCTGGGGGATGGACACAGCTGTTAGGGAGAAGCTAGAGGAGAGGGTAGGAAAGCCAACTGCTATGGTGAGGGGACAGAGAGCCAGTCAAAATTCTTGTGCTTCTCTGTTTGTCACAATCTATTGTTACAATGTACTAGTTCCCAGCTTTCATTTAAAAAACCCTAACCGTTGCCTTTTTTATTGGGAAGTTATAAGAGAAAATGTGCAGCCTGCACATTTTGCCTTCTAATTCTGCAATGAAAATAATTAAAGACTTGCTTCTTTAATGAAAGCTGGGAACTAGTGTGTTATTCCAATAGATCACGATTACATTATTGCACTCTAGTGATCTATCAGTTGTCAATTCTGAACCCCGCCCTCTGTAAAAACCCTCTGATGGGAGGGGAAGAAATGATAGATGTGGGGGCTGAGATAAGCAAAATGACACCAATGTCATTGAGGATGATGATAGAGGATGATGTTGTGCGGGTGCTCTCTGAAACAACTCTGCTGTAAGAAAGCCAAGGCAGAGCAAAACATCTCATATGGAAACAGCCTCTGTCTCTCATGTTCCGTTCTCACTGCCATCTGAGCCCTTGATAGCTACAGGACTAAACAAGCCAGAGCTAACTTCCAGTAGTATTCTTCTGTATGTAGCAAGGCAATCATGAGAAGCTCCTAATACAAGCAAGATGCCACCGAGATATGGTCTTTGCTGTGCCACTACTAGCGCACATTTAGGGTGCTTTGGGGTGACGTGACAAACCAAAACCTTCCTTTTGCTGTGGATGTGATGTCAGATACTTGTAGCCACCTTGCTGCGTACAGACACAGAAAGACTCCCCGATCCTGTGCGTTCACAGGCTGAAAGGGTTGTGAAACCCATCTTGCAGGGTAACACACTAGCCCTGCCCCTGTCCACCCCCACTCACACACTTGGCCGAGCTTTGGCTGTGCTCAGACCGAACCACTCCCTGCTGAAGTGCTCAGAGAGAGATGTTTGGTTACAGACCTCATGTAGTGAAGTCATTGCTGCGGGTGGAGGCCTGACTGAGTTCAGCAAGGAGACCTGGTCCAGCTTGACTCACAGCTTGGGGTCCCTCTTGGGCTGGGACCGCTATGAAGAGATGAGGATCTCGGCCGTTGGATCACAGAGACAACCCTCCAGAGATGTCTTAAGGAGCTCAGCCGCTACAGCCTTTCAGAACATGATGCACCAGGAGGACAAGCGGCATTCGATGATGCCCCGTCGTTTAAAGCCCTGATCAGCAATTTGCTTTTCTGGAAGGGCCAAATGAGGGGTAATGGGTCAAAGTTTCAACCTCCACCCTGAAGAGTTTCTGCTAGCACATTTTATTGCCACTGACACCAAGGGCCAATTGGGATATTAATACAGTCTGGAACAAGCTGAGCCCCGGCAGTAGTGCCATCCCTGCCCCTGGCCTCCTTGGGTCAGAACCTAGCAGCCCTTGTGGCACTGCCTACAGGTGGTAAGGACCACCTGGCTTACTTTGGTCCCAGCTGCCCATGGTCCTCCAGGCCAACATGCCTGTTATATTAAGGGGCCAGTCTGTCCCCAGCCAACACCAGTTTCTCTGTGCTTTGGTACTTTCTGCCAGCGCAATGGGGGTGCCTTATCCCTAGGAACCCCCCCCCCCTATTGTTTTTGCAATTCCAAATAATAGTGCTGAACTGCTGGTGCTGAACATTGTTCTGAACAGGCAAGCCCCAGCTGGACCTCAAAATGTGTTCAACCCATTGTGGTTTGATTGTTGTTGTTTTGGAGGAATCTGCTGTAGAATAATCAGGGCTTTTTTTCAGCTGGGACGTGGTGGAACAGAGTTCCGGAACCTTGTGAAAATGGTCACATGGCCGGTGGCCCCACCCCCTGATCTCCAGACAGAGGGGAGTTTAGATTGCCCTCCGCGCCATGAGTGCAGAGGGCAATCTAAACTCCCCTCTGTCTGGAGATCAGGGGGGGCGGAGCCACCAGCCATGTGACCATTTTCTCCAGGGTGGGGGGCAACCCACTGAGTTCCACCACCTCTTTTCCCAGAAAAAAAGCCCTGACTGAATAATTGCATAAGGTGATCCGGTCCACACCACAGGCCATAGTCTATCAGTCTTTGCTTTCCACTTCCTGTTTTTTGGTGTGTGTTGTTTCCCACACAAAAGCCACAGAGAATAAAAGCAGCACAGTTTGTACCCGATTAGGGCAGGAATGTCATGTCGTTCTTAATCCTCCTCCATTATCCCATTATTAAGAGACAAATTTGCTCCGTTGTACTTTTATGACCATCTAGGCACCCCATCCTATTTGTTCGTTATTTTCAGAACAGCAGATCACTAGATTGCACACTGTTGCAAAGAAATGCACAGCACTGCAAAGAAAGGGGGGTAGGTTTAGTATGAACTGGGGTTCATCCACAAAAAAACCTTTTTATTGCTATGGTTTAACACAATATGTGTAAAGAAGTGCCTCTGAGCATGTGGAAAGTGCCTTTCACTCACTACCAGGTAAGCTCAGCCTAGAAGCATTCAACTGATAGAAAGAGGAAGTGACTGCAAAACACTTGAGTGGAGCCTCCTGACTGGCCTGAGGTCTGAAGACTTTCCTTAGAGCCAAGCTACAAGTGAGGAATGACGCTTGAACGGCAAGTGAACAGACTCACGTGTATTCCTCCCTGTTCACTTGCGCTCCACTTCATCAGTGGAGTGCAAGTGGAGAGCACGTGAACAGGGAGGAATACACATGAGTCTCTGTTCACTTGCGCTCCACTTGCACTCCACTTGATCACTACGTGATCAACTACGTGATCAAGTGGAGTGCAAGTGCAGTGCAAGTGAACAGGGAGGAATACACGTGAGTCTGTTCACTTGCCGTTCAAGCGTCATTCCTCACTTATAGCTTGGCCCTTAGACATTCCAAAGGCCTTCTGAAGGGAGCACCACAAATTCACAGGGGCAAAAACTGACAGTTTTTGGAAGCTCCTCATTGTGGAAAACAAGCATGACTTGGAAGGATCCGCATCCTTATTCTGAGGCAGTGTTACTTGGAGCCGGGGAGGCCAACTTCCTCAGTTGACAGATGGGGGATGCCAGAAAAAGTAAGCCACTTGGGAGCTGGATGGCTGTGACTCAAGGGGCACTGGGAAGTTCTCCTGCACACTATCCTTACATGCAGGGCTTTTTTTCAGGGGGAACACTGGGGAACAGAGTTCCGGAACCTCTTGAAAATGGTCACATGGCTGGTGGCCCCGCCCCCTGATCTCCAGACAGAGAGATTAGATTGCCCTAGGCCCCAAGATCAGGGGGTGGGGCCACCGGCCATGTGACCATTTTCAAGAGGTTCCGGAACTCCGTTCCCCAGCGTTCCCCCTGAAAAAAAGCCCTGCTTACATGTGTTGGACAGAGCACAGCAGTTCATTTCTGTAAAGCTGGTGCAGGAGAACTACTATTGGCACCACTTGCCAATTAGTGGTGGGGGGACAGAGGAGGAGTCTTTCCCACTGTAGTCTCCCCAGCATGTTGGGTCAGCCCCACCCCTCCGCTTTTCCAGCCCTGCGTCTGTTAGGGAGCGCAGGGTGCATCCTAGACCCAACTGGGAAGATATGCATCGTTGCTGAGACTGGGCAAGATCACATTTCCTCCCTCGTAACTTCTGGTCGTGGCTGAGTGTAAATAAATCCCACCCCCCCTGACCCAAAGAAATCTTGTGCACGGGAGGGTGGGCAGTGCTTTGTTTCGGCTTGGTTTATTAGGAGCATCTTTATGCGTCGGTTCCATCTGGAAAGACGCCTCAGCCCTGGGCTAATCGGAGCGGCAGCAATCCTGCAGCAGCCACGTAGTAAATCACCCCATGGAACTGGCTGCAGTAAGTGCCTTTCTCCGAGATCAGAGCCAGGGTCTGACAGAAGTCAACAGGAATTTCCAGAGGCTGCGGTTTGGGCTGGAAGGAGGAGACATTCTAGTACTGACAGGCACCCGCCGCACCCCCCCTCAGCTAACTGCATTCACACACACGACTGTCATGCTGATTGTACAATCACATGCACTTGGAGCGTGCCTGTAACTCCTGAGGTCCCCCATTGGGTTGTACTATTGCTCCAAAATACACACACTGCTTGTTGAACACCCATGTTTGTGGTGGCATTTACCTCAGATCTGTCCCTTTTGTTATACCAGTAAGAGAGGCTACATCTCTTACCTTCTCCCACCTGTACATGGTGGGGAAGGGGGGGTTAACTCTCCCCACATGCTGTTCCACAGTAACCCCCCCCCCTTCAGCCCCAGCAGAGGGGGAAAAATACATACACCCATAATGTGCCTTTTCTCCTATCAGATCCCCAAGTACCATTTCTGGTATATCTAAGGGAAGCCTTGCCCAGCACCACAGCCCCAATTCATATGCTCCCCCCCACCCACTTTTTAGAGCCAAGTTACATGCCGGGAGCCCCAGTCGTGGGATTCAAGCATCATGTATAACTTGGCTTTTACACATGGTCAGATACTTGCTTGCTTTTACTCAGAATTTAATGTCAACTGGTCATTTCCCAAGTTTCTAATACTTAGAGAATCCTTCCCAAAATTATATAGTTGTAAGATTGCCAACTGCCTGGAGAATAAATATCCTGCCCCTTTAACAGAGGCTTAAAAGGCTGTTATTTACCAGGTGGTATTATTTTCCTCCATACCATGAAAAGCTTCAAAACTGAATTATTTAAAAGGGACTTTTACTCAGATAGGAGGGCTGTACTGTAAGGAAGAGGCCTCAAGAGATCCATCAGTAAAAGGGCAGGGAAGGACCACAGACTCCACTAACCATAGACTCTACTACTATTGTTGTAAGTACGACCCTACTGGGTAGTTTCTATGTTGTTTAGTATCAGTCTTAGAATTGCATATGCTTTCTTTCAGCATTTCTTCAACTCTGTATTGGATTTCTGCTGGTTTTTAAATCTTTGCAAATTTATACTACATATTTATTGAAATATCTTTGACATTGACCGTACTGACTCACGCTGAGTAATCTGCTTTGAGCCTCAGTGAGAAAGGTGGACAAATAATGTAAATAAAATAAATAAAAAATGAAACTGAGTCTCTCTTAAAGGGGTAGAACTTTTTCTCTAGGCAGCTCTGTGTTTGCCAAGGAATCCATGTGGTGCAGATTTTGGATGCCTGCTTGGTTGCGTTCTCAATATAACTGGGGCATTGGCCAGGCCTGCTAGATGCTACACAAACGGAAACAAATCTAGAGCATGCTTACGCCACCCTTGTGGCTATATACTGCAGAGGAAGATCAGTAATAGGGTGCAGGCTATAGTCTGGGAAACATGTACATCAATACATGGTCTGTATTGTACATCAATACATAGTCTGGGAAACATGTACATCAGTGTTAAAAGTGGGATTCATGATGTAAATTTGGGTTCAGGTTAAGTCTGGTATGAGTGAAAATCCTAACCCGAAATGCTTATTTCACACATGGTGATATGAATAATCTTTTCCTACTCCTAGCACACTCACATTAAGGCTTACACACCTCTTTTGGAACCCAGATGTGCACACTCCATATATGACATGTAATAACATGCCCCACCCGGCTTTAGCACACCAACACATATCCACATAATAATGCATACTGCATTATGTGAGCAAGAGGCACTGTGTTGAACTCTTCCTACTCAAAACAGGTCTCATTCCTATTGTGCATACACATTACCACATGTACATTGCTCATACATATTGACCCATGCCCTCCATTTATACCACATGTTCATGTTATCCATTCTGTGTGCATGCACATATTTCTTTTCTACATCCCTGAATGCCCCCCCCACACACACACCCTACCTCTTCCTGTATACCTAAATGGATGAACACACCTGCCTCTTGGTAGCTCATCAGCATAATCAACAGAAATGGCTGCACCTCTGATGATTTATTTATTTACTTTATATTCCACCTTTCTCCCCAGTGGGAACCTATAGCAGCTTGCATTCTCCTCGCCTCTATTTTATTCTCACAACAACCCTGTGAGGTAGGTTAGGCTAAGACTATGACTGGCCCAAGGTCACCGAAAAACCTGCCATGGCAGAGTGGGGATTTGAATCTGGGACTCCTAGATCCTAGTCCAGCACTTCAACCACTACACCATACGTGCCACGATTCAAAGGAGCCTGATAATGGCCCTAAATGGGAAGATACTGCTGTTCTGCAGCAGATATGAGTTCTGATTCTGGGCATGTTCAGTAATACCTGTGCAAAGATTCTTCAGTTTACACACCCGGGTTGGCGCAACCAAATAGGTAACACAAGCGTCTCCCTGGATGTCAGAATTTCAGAGGCTCAAGAGAGAAATCCCACCCCTATATCCTTGGTATAACAGGATCTGGATTCAGGGAGGGTCGATTCTCTCCCTTCCTCCCCAATTTTTCCAACGTATCTATCATTGTAAAAAATAATGCTAGGAAATGCTGAAGGTAGTAGGAAAAGAGAGAGACCTACCAAGAGATGGAATGACTTAATAAAGGAAACCACCGCCTTCAGTTGAAAAGACCCAAGCAAGGCTGCCAATGATAGGCTGTTTTGGAGGTCATTAATTCATACGGCTGCCCTAAGTCAGGAGAGACTTGACAGCACATCACACCCCCCCCCCATTTTTTTGTCTGGCACATTTTTAAACCTGCCCATCTTCCAAGGAGCTCACGGTCATGCACATGGTTCTCCCTTCCTCCATTTTAGCCTAACAATCATCTGATGGAGTAGGATAGGCTGACGGTCATTTGCCCAAGACCTCTCAGAGCCAAGCTACAAGTGACGCCTGACACAGGTTGGACACTTGTCAGCTTCCCTCAAGTTTTGATGGGAAATGTAGGCATCCTGGTCTTGCAGCTGTAATGGAGAGCCAAGCTGTAAAACCAGGATGCCTACATTTCCCATCAAAACTTGAGGGAAGCTGACAAGTGTCCAACCTGTGTAAGACGTCACTTGTAGCTTGGCTCTGAGTAAACTTCATAGCAGAGACTGAGCTCTCCTAGATCCTCGTCCAGCACGAAAACCACACTGGTTTTTTTGCCTCGTCTCTCTTGTTCCCATATAACTGAATGGAACCAGAGAGTCTCTTCACTTGTATGAAGCAGGGGAAGGGGGTACAATTGGGAAAATGCTCGAGGTCCTGTTGATCAAGGGTTTGGTGTAGAATGCATTTGGGAGCTCCATTTCCTTTGTTCCATTTTATTTCATTGAGCAGGAAAAAGGGGAACACCTGCCTAGCAGAACTCCCATTTTCAGAGAATGCCAGAAAATTAGGCAGTCCTACCTGGGCTATGCGGAAGCTTAATTTTCTTTGAGTACTCTTGCCTGTCACGTGCAGTGAAAGGCCTGTGTCACACCTTTTTCCCTTGACCAGAACTTTCCAACAAGTATTCTGTGTCTCCTCTGCCCTATGGAATTTCAGTTTAGATCTTAATCAGTCTTGTTACCAGACAGAAATGCTCACCTCTGGGACATATTATTAATGCCACTAACTAGGCTCAAACTGACTTTTCATAAGCTCTGCTTCTTGCAACCTCCAAGAGATTTCTTATACAATATGAACTGGTTTGCATCACTAATTCACACATAATGTATGTATGTGAACACCCTTTTACTCATTCTTGAAGGCTTTCCCTATTGAAGGGTGGGATGTAATGACTCAGGAGATTTACATTTCAGTATGAGTTTTCTTTTTGGAATCTGCTCTTATGGCTTAAGCTTCTCTGTTCCTGCTTCTTTGGATAATATGCGTGCATGGCTCGCGGAGACTTTGCTTGCCTCATCTCAGAACACAAATTTGGGGGGGAACTGACGTTTGACTTTTAGGGTCTTTGTAATAAAATCAGCAAAGGCCCCGTCCCTTCAGGACAGAAAGCTTTTAATAAATACCATCCTTTCTTCTCTGTTTTGAATTCCAAGCGGAAATAAACCTGTTTTATTAACCAGAGGAGTTAGCCGTGTTAGTCTGTAGTAGCAAAATCAAAAAGTCCAGTAGCACCTTTAAGACTAACCAATTTTATTGTAGCATAAGCTTTCGAGAATCAAGTTCTCTTCGTCAGATGCATGATCCGAACTGTTCGGATCATGCATCTGACGAAGAGAACTTGATTCTCGAAAGCTTATGCTACAATAAAATTGGTTAGTCTTAAAGGTGCTACTGGACTCTTTTTGTTTTATTAACAGCACTGATGTTTATATGGACAGACGTCTGTACCTATCAACAGGTACAATGAATGCTCTGTGTTGCAGGTATTTCAGTTTTTACAGGGAAAACACAAGTCCTTTCAAAACTGATGTGAAAAAGGCTGATGATTACAGTTTTCCTGAGAGTTTTTGAAATTTATTAAGGAATTTGTGAAAGCATAAAGTTAGGAATGGTAACATTTGGTTCCAAATTACCCACAAGCCCCATCCCGAACAGCAAGATGCAGAGAGGGGTGGGGGGGGGCGTATGCTGTATTTCGCACACAGTTGAGTAGGCCTCTGAAACAAATGGACAAAGCCCAATGGATCAGTCTACCCGGGGAGCAGAAATAATGCTTCTCCTCCTATTACCCACAAGTCAACTAAAAGGTCAAAAGAATAAATTAATCTTGAAGTAACACACACCCCAGTACTGTTTTGCTGGTGTTGCTGTTGTAAGACAGGCTGCTGTTGCTGTTCCAAACACTGAACCACCCCTCTCTCTATATTTCCCCCTCCTAAAAGGAAATCGGACTCTATCTGCCTGCCCCCACCTAAAGGTTTAATGTCCCAAGTTGTTCTTTCCCAGACACACTCAGGCAGCCCAGCTGGAGGTCTGTACATTTTTTTCCTTCATGATTTGGGGGTACCAGCCCTCATCCACAATTTTTTTTTGCCACTAATGTATTTTTCCTGGTGCTTCTCTGCAAACAAGCGTTTGAGGAGTAGAACTGTAGGGCACAAAGCCTGAAGCGTTTAAGCCTGTTCCCCCCTCCCCCCAATATGCTTAGATGGTGGTTCACTGTGAAGCCAACCCTCTGCACACGGCAAATAATACAGCCATGAGAAATTTGGTTCACATAATGTCTTACAGATAGTTCCACACCACTATCCAATTGCCACTGAGGTGTAGGTGCTGATCTGCTTTGTAGCCAATAACCCCATTACCGCACCAAGGGCCAAGTCACTGTGTACCATGGGTGGCATAAGGCAGAGCTACAGGAAGTGCAGACCAGAGACAACAGTAGTCTCTCTAGGAGTATGATGCGGACCAAAAGCTCCTTGCTTTCAGATGCCGCCCAGCTTTGTAACAGGCTACAATATGTGGCCTGCCTGGGACATGGCACTGAAGACATGGCCTGTGGCTCCAGAGTATCTTGTCTCTGCAAATTCACTTGCAAATGCTAACCGACTCTGTGGCAGGGCACTCCTCACATTGCACGTGGCAGCACCAGTGGAAGCGGCAATGGCAGCGCTGGCGTCGCATCTCCTGCAGCACGTTGTGGCCCCGCCCGCAGCACAAGCTGCTGCAGCCGCCTGGCTGAGAACTGCCCCTGGTGCAAGGGCGGCCGTGGGTGCCTGGGGAACCCAGGCTTGGGTCAGGCTCGCAAAAATCAGGTGAGGGCTCATAGAAGATGAGATGCTTGGCCAGGCGGGACCTACGGAGACGTGGGTGGAAGGCCCCCGAGTTGCTGTTGTGTGGCCTCAAGAGCACAGCGTGGTCCATTCGCTCCCTCAAATTAGAGGCCACCTTCTGAAACTCTGGAGCTGCCAGCCAGCATGTCCGGAACTGACAGCTCCCGGAGGGGCCGTGACATTTACATCTTCGCTGACCCAGCTCAGACACAACCTGTCAAGAGGAAACGAGAGAGTGTGAACTGCAAGAAATGGCGGAATCCCCCAGCTTCAGGGAATTAGCTTTGTACTGTTGGTTCACTCTTCTTGTGTTGAAATGAGCCACACCAGCCTCTCGGGTCAAACACCTGGTATCTTGAGAATCACCCTGCCACTCTGGTGTGTTCTGGGGGAAAGACATACCTGTTCATTCTAAGCAAGCATCTCGTGGAAATGGTTCCTCAAACCCACCTGTCCAAGGACGTCTTTTAGCAACTTGTAAAAGGCACCAGTCAATTCTTAAGACCAGGGCTTTTTTTCAGCTGGAACGCGGTGGAACGGAGTTCAGGCACCTCTTGAAAATGGTCACATGGCTGGTGGCCCCGCCCCCTGATCTCCAGACAGAGGGGAGTTGAGATTGCCCTACGTGCCGCTCAGCGGTGTGGAGGGCAATCTCAACTCCCCTCTGTCCAGAGATCAGGGGGCGGGGCCACCAGCCATGCGACCATTTTCTCCGAGGGCAACCCACTGAGTTCCACCACCTCTTACCCCAGAAAAAAAGCCCTGCTTAAGACAGATGTACACTAGAAATTTAAATGGCTATCACAATGAATGTGCATGTGTTATTCAATGGTTGCATGCGTGGTCACAACATTTTTCTCAAAGCTGCACTTCTGTTGCTGGAATATTGCATAGCGCAGGCATTCAAACCACTGCATTTTCTAAATTGGTGAAATACATTTATTTCCTTCAGAACCATAGCCAGAATCATTCTGTGTATTGTTGCATAAAGTCCTTTGAGTTTTATTTTTATTTCTTTCATTTTGTTTAAAAATGTATGTTGCTTGTATACAATTCCAGTGCTGGAACACTTATGCAATAAGATATCTAAATGCAATGGAGGACCGAAAGATCCCTGCCAGTATCTCATCTTGTGAAATTGCTGGGGGGGGGGGAGAGGGGGTTGAGAGAAATTGTATAATTTTTAAATATCTCCCTTTCCTGTGCTAATGAGAAAATCCTGGGGGATGCAGATCCAGGTCTGGCTGTAGGACCCCCTTCTGCAAGAACCCAACAGAGGTAGCCCTTATCCTGCTAAATGGGACACAGTGGTCTGTACAATAGAGAACTGGCCAGTAAGAAAATACCTAATTTGCATTTGGAACATGCTTTTTGGGAAGAAGATTTATAGGAGGGAAAGGCTCAGGGTTTGCAATTCATGGTAAAATCCAGCAACTTCTATACATGATTATTCTGTACATTCTTGTGTTTTTCTGATGTGGTTATCAGACACAATCTGCAGCTTCATCATAACTTACAGCTGAATATTATTCCAGAGGGTTTACATGCAAATTTGACATCTGTTTCTTATAATAAAGGTTACTAGCCACTCTGAGGAAGAAGCAAAAGCTGTGATGTCTTCGCTCAAAGATTTTATCCCATTTCCTCTGCCCCGCTTTGTGGACTCCCCAGCAGTCTCGGGCTTCCAGCATTTTGCCTGCGGACAAGTCAAACATTTAATTCAGCTCAAGCGTTCCATCTTTTTAGTTGTTTTTAATGGGCTGCTTCTAGCCTTAGGAGCAGGGCTTTTCTTCAGCCGGAACGCAGTGGAACGGAGTTCTGGCACCTCTTGAAAATTGTCACATGGCCGGTGGCCCCACCCCCTGATCTCCAGGCAGAGGGGAGTTGAGATCGCCCCCCGCGGTGCGGAGGGTGATCTCAACTCCCCTCTGTCTGGAGATCAGGGGGCGGGGGCCACTGGCCATGTGACCATTTTTGCTGAGGGCGATTTAAACTTTAAAAAACTCCCCCCTTGTTCCAGCTGCCCCAAAGTGACGACATTGCACAGTCCCAGAAGCGTGCGTGCGCACGTGGTACCAGGGGCACCACCTCCCACCAGGAGTTGCCCCCTATGCTGGCAACCAGAGCTCATTTCGAGGGGGAACGTGCAGGAACGCAGTTCCGGCAGTTCCCCAAAGAGGTCACATGTCAGGTGGCCCCGCCCACCTGACTCTTGGCCATTTTGGGCCCGTTTCGGCCTGGATTGGGGCCAAAATGGCCCGGATTGGGCCTCTGACGGATGGTGGATCACTCTCCCGCTCAGCAGTTGCCCAATCCTGACCATTTTGGGGCCCTTTTCAGCCCCTTTTTACCCTATTTCGGCCCTGAATGGTCAGGATTGGGTCCAAAACAGCCAGGATAGGTGATGTCAGGGGGTGTGGCATATGCAAATCAGTCATGCTAATGACACACTTCTGGTGATGTCAAGAGGTGTGGCATATGCTAATGAGTTATGCTAATAAGTTATGCTAATGAGTTCCTCCAGCTCTTTTTCTACAAAATGACCCCTGCTGGCAACCCACTGAGTTCCACCACCTCTTTTCTCAGAAAAAAAGCCCTGATTAGGACCGTTTTATGAACTTTACTCTCAAGGCTGTTGTTTCATGCTGTTTTTATGCCCTGGCTTGTTTTTACAGTTTGTTTAATTAATTATTTTTATGCTGCTGTCATGATTAATTTACCGTTTTGTTTTTGCTTTGTGAGCCACCTTAAGTAGGCAGGTCTCTGGAGATGAGGCATATAAATTTTCCAAATGTAATTTGGATATAATATACCCCAACTTAGCTCTTCCTAAGATTTTCTGTCCCATTCCTGTGATTCAGAACTGCTATGCCTCAACACATTCTGACCGTTTCCACACATCTTACCAGCCGTGCAAAACTGCGTAAAACTCCCAGAACGACAGCGTCTTCCTGGCACAATTTCTTGTCATGACTCGAGTTTGTGGCGCGATTACGCTACAAACTGAAGTCATGATGGGAAATCGCGCCAGGAAGACGCTCTCGTTCTGGGAGTTTTGCGCAATTTTGCATGGCCAGTAAGACGTGTGAAAACGGCCTCTTTCTCAGCTGCATTTTGTCTTTGAAACGGCTTCCCAGAGAAGATGAGGATTCCCACCCTGGCATAATTCCCGAGATGCTGTAATTCTTCTTGTTCAAAGAGAATTCTTAGGGCTATTGAACTAAGGTTTGTACAGCTGAGTGTGTGCAGCAGAAATGGATTTGAGACCATTTTTTTCTGTCTTTTTGGGTTTTGTATTTATAATGTTTTAATGTGTTTGTTGACATCTGCATCTGTAGATTCAGTCACTGATAGTGAAAGGGCCGAGCGCCACGGCTAGTAACTGGCCTGGCAAAAGAAGTCCTGTCGCTTTAGCAGAGGCTTATTTTGTAGAAATGAGCAACTGGAAGTTTTTCATGGCATGGTGATAAGTAACAACCCCTGGTATTTAGCATACCATTAAGGAGAGAGGACATTTTTTTTTCTCCAGGCTGCTAAAACCCTCCAGGGTACAAGTTTTTAATAAATAAATAAATGTACTGATCATGCCGCCATGAATGCGTTACCCATATCAAAAGGTCCCGTTTGTTATCTGCGCTTTGGCTAACTGGCTGCTACTCTTAACAACGCAATCCTAAGCAGAACTATCCTTTTCTAAGTCTGCTGAAGACTACAGGCTTAGAAGGGTGTAACTATGCTTAGGACTGCACTGTAATGGCAAAAGCCGGGTACATATGATTTTTTACCAAAGAGATTGATGAATACAGGAACACTCTTAACTGCATCCATGCAGAATCAGGGCCAATGGTGGCTTTCCACTTAGTACCAGAAGTCCAGTTGTGTACGGCTCTAGTGTTGTTTATCTCTAAGTCACGATCCCGCACACGACTGCCCCCTTGTGCCCACAGAGCATCTAAAACAAGAGCAGAAACAAATCTGAGGAGAACCTGCTAGCAGGTCCTCCTATATCAAATCTGAAAGGTTAATTTCTCATCTCCAGAGCTGAATTTTTATCACATTTTTTTATCACATTTTCAGTTTGGAATGCTGTGGCACTTAGGGGGTATTTTTCTTTTTAAATGGGATTGAATCTCGTTTCTGATAGCCAAGTCATACTTTTTTTGTGGATTAAAATTGGAAGCATGCTTCACTCTGACACGCAAAAAGCTATGCACTCTTTAAAAGAGGAAGAAATGCCCACATGCAGAGGAAGCCATCCAGAGGCTGTCCCTATTATTTCCAGACTCTTGCCCGAGAGATGCCTCCTACCTTCCTGCCCACACGGTGGCTGTGTAGCTGCATCCGAGCGTGGGCATCACGTGGTTTTCCTCGAGGGTCCAAGAAGTGCCGGGCAAATCTCTGGGCATAGCTGAAGTCTGCGCTGCAGCCCCCCCATTCCCAGGTGTCCTGGAGCCCAGGCTCCCCCCATAAGGAGGTGGCGGCAGGGGGCAGCCCCTTATTCTGGCCCAGCATCTGAAGTTGACTGAGCTTCAGCTTCTGGTTCTCAGCGCCTGGACTGTCGCAGCTGCAGCTTTGCAGCTCACCAAGGCTACAAGATGTAGCCACTGCGTGGGTCACACCGGCTGCCAGCAGGGAGAAGGCAAAAGCACTTTCCCGGAACCCTGTGGGGGACACAGGAGGGAAGACGATGAGTTGGAAATGCAGTAGTACATGGCCTACTGTCATGAAGCGTTTCAAGAAGTTGCATTGACTCCAATGTCCATTTGTTTATTTAGCCCCAGCATTCCTCCCCTCTAGAAACCCAAGGCAGCTTACAACATAGAAGGCAGGTCAGTATTATTGCATATGTGGGAGGAAGGGTTCTGCACCAAGGTTAGAGCAGAGGTGGGATTTGAATCCGAGACCTCCTGGATCTCGGCTCTCTCAGCCATTATGCTATAGCAGTTCTGCACTGAACCTCTCAATGTTCTATGCTGAGATCATTCAATTTTTGTGCCAAGAAAAACTGAATTCTGCAAACCAATTTTAAACTGTGCAAATGAAGCATATTTGTATGTATTTGTTTATTTTGCATTCTCCTTGTTATTCATCGAAAGGAGCAAAAAAAAAAAAACCCCACCCTCAACGCTGCAAAGAACAATTAAGGATGCCAACAAGCCTGGAGAAAAGTGTCCGGTTGCTTTAATAGAGGCTTAATGTGCAGAAATAACATTACCGAGCAAAGAGCATTCCTTTAAGCCTCTATTAAAGGAACAGGGCATTTTTTCTCTAGACTACTGGCAACCTTGGAGCAATCCTAAGCCGATCTACTCAGAATTTCCATATTATTCAATGGGGAAAGTGTCCCAAGAAAGTGTTCTTAGGATTGCAACTGGAATTTCCTCCTTTAGACAGGCCTTCCTGTTCAATGCCTCTTCTGGTTTATTGCATTGGGGATTGCCTCCACAATTCTGGTTTATTGCATCGGGGATTGCCTCCACAATTATTTGCAGGCTAGAAATTTGTCGAAAGAGAGAAAGAAAGATTTTAATTTGGTGGTTGTGTAGGGTCTCTAAGAGGCCTGGTGAAAAAATGCCCCATCCCACCACTAAAGGCTTAATGGGATATTATTTGTTGATGTTATTGATGTCCATGGCATGAAAAGCTTCAGCTGCCCGTATCCGCACATTCAGGGCTTTTTCCTCCAGGATTCTTGGCAGCCCTAGGCTTGTGCAATGAAACAGCAGTATGCATGCAGCCCTGCTTGAGCTCAGTGGAGATCGTCATCTTAGTAATATTTTCTCTCTGCCAAGTCTGACTGCTGCCCACATGTGGAGAGGCTTTCTAAGCAGCTGTCCTGCGGCTGAAGAATGCCCTTCCCTTGACACCCTGCCAAAGCCAAGCACATGTGTATTTTCAGCACATCGTAAAGGATTTTTAATTAGGTTGGCTTTGGTGGCCGGGGTTTATGGAGGTTGAGATAGAGATTTTTCTTGAGAAACTGTTACATTAACATCCATATTTAATGATAGGGTTTCCCCCCCCCCAATTTATTCGGACCATCTTATAGGACACATTGAAATACATAATAATAAGGAGAATAAATTAAAAAAAAAATTATGGGAGGGTAAAATGTCGAAGTTAAATTTATGTGTAAAAAATATGGAAATTACAGAAGGGATTTTTGAAGGAATAAGTTATTAATTTTAAATTAAAGTGTTATCTTAGGGATCAAAATTAAAGTAAAGTGTTTGGATTGGGAAAATGTAAAAGTTAAACATAATAATTTAAAATGAAAAAGGGCTGTGAGTGGACCACTAAGCCACATCAGACACTGATCTTAAGGAGCAGGGCTGGTGCTAATTTTAGGGCCTGTTTACATTACAAACTCCCATTTTGTTTTATTAATTGTCGCAGTGTGTTGAGTTGCGGAGATTGCTGTTTCAGGCCTGGGTCCTATACACAGGAGGCGATAGGCCAACCTGGAGCTGGGCAACCTTATGGCCGGATGGGCTGCTGCACTGGAGACGGTTGGAGGTAGAGCCTAACTTGGAATGTTCCCTCACGTGGAAAAAATCTTCATGGAGACAGAAAAGCAGCACAGCAGGGACAAAAGATTATCTTGTAGCTCCTTAAATACTAACCGGTCTTTATTCAAGCATAAACTTCCATGGACTAGAACCTACTTTGTCAGACAAATGTTACTGAGGTGCAGGAGATATAAGTGTATCTTTGTTACAATACAGAACAACCACATAGGTTTGCCAACTGCCTGGAGGTAAAAAACATTCTGTTCCTTTAACAGGGTCTTAATGAAAGGATATTTACTAGGTGATGCTATTTACTTCCATGCTATGAAAAGTTTCAGCCGCCCATTTCCACGCATTATGCCTCTGTTAAAGGGACAGGACCATGGCCGATTCCAGACGACTAACCTGAAGGCGCTGCATGCCTCCATGTTCCGGATCGCGACGGGGAAAACGCGAAATACCGGGTTTTCTCACGCGAGTTTGGCGCGATGTCGCGCCAAACTCGCATAAGAAAATGTGGTATTTCGCGTTTTCCCCGTCGCAATCCGGAACATGGCGGCATGCAGCGCCTTCAGGTTAGTCGTCTGGAATCGGCCATGGTGTATGGATTCAGTTGCTTACTGATAAAAGCAATGCTTTATAAAGTTCTTTATTTACCATTTCTCCCTTTTTAATGTTTTCTTTTCCATTCCTATTTTCAGATTTATCTATAGTATCATGTTTTTATTTAATTTATACCCCGCCTTTCTTCCCGGTGGGGACTCTTAAGGGGCTTACTTTGTTCTCCTCACCACAGTTTTAGCTTCACAACAATCCTGTAAGGTAAGGCAGGCTGAGAGTGTATAACTGGCCCATGGTTGCCCAGGGAACTTTCATGGCACAGAGAAAGCATTTATATAGGGTTGTCCTAGATCTCAATCCAGCATACTGACCGTAACACCCCACTGGCACAGAGTGCGAGGGGTAGGAAAGTATCTCTTAAAAGGACAGTTAAATGTCCCCCAAGTTATAATAAAACCAACCCAGTCTTTTCACACATTATGCAGCAGCAAACACGGAGCTGGCACAGAGCATACCCCAGGGAGGGCACCATGGCCAGTCACAGCTCTCTGAAAAACGTATCTTGTCGATAAACAAGTTTGCAAACATGCTTGTTGCTTTATGTTTTAAAAAGCATACCTAAACATGTGCAAAGCAGCTGAGAGTCATAGAGTGGTGTGATTAGGCTGAGCAGGGGCTTTTTTTCTGGGAAAAGAGGGGGTGGAACTCAGTGGGTTGCCTGCACAGGGGCAACTCTTGGTGGGAGGTGGTGCCCCTGGTACCACATACACATGCGCAAAGTGAGCAAAGTGTGCGCACGCTCCCAGGACCACACAATCACGTCACTTTGGGTCAGCTGGAACAGGGGGGGGGGAGTTTTTTTTA
The DNA here is from genome assembly GCF_028583425.1 of Eublepharis macularius. Taxonomy (NCBI): domain Eukaryota; kingdom Metazoa; phylum Chordata; class Lepidosauria; order Squamata; family Eublepharidae; genus Eublepharis; species Eublepharis macularius. The sequence continues at coordinate 11,810,823 of NC_072793.1, read as the reverse complement.
AGTTTAAATCGCCCTCAGCAACAATGGTCACATGGCTGGTGGCCCCGCCCCCTGATCTCCAGACAGAGGGGAGTTTAGATTCTTCTCCCTTTCACAGTAATTGTTTTTTTTAACTATGAGCCAAGCCACAAGTGACACCTTACACAGGTTGGACACTTGTCAGCTTACCTCAAATTTTGATGGGAAATGTAGTTGTCCTGGTTTTACAGCTTGGCTCTCCATTACAGCTGCAAGACCAGGACGCCTACATTTCCCATCAAAACTTGAGGGAAGCTGACAAGTGTCCAACCTGTGTCAGGCGTCACTTGTAGCTTGGCTCTTAGGCCATATCCACTGCTATTGAAGTTTATGTATTTATTTACTCAATTTTTATACCTCTTCAGTTAAAATCTCAAAGCGGTTCACGAGTTGTGAAGATTCACGAATCCTTGCAATTTATAAACCCATTTCTTTCAAAACTGGGAATACTTGGCATTTTTTAGAAGTTCTAAATTTCACATCAAGTTAACCCAAATCCTACTCTAAGAAACGCTATGCAAATCAAGCAGATCTGCATATATTTGTTTATTTGCAGCAAACGAGGGCAGGGCCGTTTCCAGATGGCTTACCTGCACCCGGAACGTTGCGCCACGTTGTGGGGAAAACGCGAAATATCGCGTTTTCTCGCACCAGTTTTGCGCGACGTCGCGCAAAACTCGCACGAGAAAACGCGGTATTTCGCGTTTTCCCCGCAACGTGGCGCGACGTTCCGGGTGCAGGTAAGCCATCTGGAAACAGCCCAGGAGTAAGAGGAGGAGTATTTCTGCCACTTGTGTAATATCTTTGGCGAGGACTGCTTTTTCCCTACCTGTCTCAGGTGTTTTCTAAAAGCTTGGGCATGGCTGGAGGTGTGAGCCAAGGAACTCTTGATCTGTGGCTGAAATCAAGCCAGCCAGTGAATCTAGGACTGAGAACAAACAGGGAAAATCCCACGGGAAACAAAGAGACTTAGTTCATAACTATCTCTTCCGACTTATATCCCGTGGGATTTTCCCTGTTTGTTCTGCTGACCATTGATGGGAACAGCCATTGTTTTGTAATGAATCTAGGACCAGCTTGTGATGCACTTTTTTGTTGCTGTTGTTTGCTGTGCTCTGGCTTATTTATATATTATTGTAAGCTGCCTTGGGTCCTTTTTGGAGTGAAGTGGAAGACTTAAATACATACTAATATTTTGTACAACATATTCTACTTTTCCTAATACTGAAAAATGAGGCAAAGGGTGCTGATTCATGGCACTGACATCCTCCCCCTTCTTTCTCCTGAATTATCACTGAATTTGTCCCCCAATTCCTTCGTTTCGAAGATTTTATCAGGGGCTGCCCACCTTGAGGGCTAGAAACTTTTTAATTGAAAGGTACAATTTTTAGTTTGCTGAATTCTGCACCTAATAGACTGCACACACATGTTGCATGATCACAGAACATATCCAGCAGACCCACCGCCTGCTCTGTTCACTTGCCATGAAAATCCCATGACCTTCATGACCAATCGCTGTGATGAAACATAAAAACATAGAGCTGGAAGGGACTCCAAATGTCATCTAGTCCAACCTCATTAATTTCTTGCATTGTGCAGGAGATTGGACTAGATAACCCTTGGGATGCCTTCCAGCTCTATTAATTCTATGTTTCGTCACACTGATTAGATCTACGCAGGTTATCGCCTCTGCTAATATTGTGTTCATCCTGCACCACTGGCAACAATGTTCTCCTGTTCCCTCCTGCCCCCGAATTCCCTGATCCAAGCTCACATTTTCCAACCCTTAACCCCCATCTATTACAACTCACACAGCAACAATGCACTCCTAAACAGGTATACCGTTCTAAGCCCCATGGATTCAGGATACATGCTCAATTTCCTTTATTCCTTGATCTCTCAAAGCCTGTTTATTGACCTGCATCTTCCACGTTGTTCCATCTGATGCAGCCCTAAGACAAGCCCCACCAAAGCCATTACACATCAAGCAACCAGCTCAGCCCAGGTGCCGGGGTTCCAGCTGGCTTCAGCACTTGCCTGCCCAGGGGCCTTGCTTTGATGTGGGGTTTAAATTTAGAACCAGCTTCTTCAAAGCTGAATTAAATAAAGGAGATCCAAACTGCAAAGAGAGGAACCTCTTGCCAAGTTGCCTCTAGGGTCAGGTGTGGCCCCCTGTGCATACACCTAAGTAGAGCTGCTTGGGTTAAGATGAAGAGGTGGCATGTGAAAAGAAGGACTGGTAGGTCTCGGAAAGCAGAACAGCTCTTTTAGTGCCCGTTTCTCCCATCTCAGCTTTTTCTTAACCCCAGGGTGCGTTTCTTGTTAATCCTGACCTGGAAAGGAGAATTTATAGATGTTTAGCCAAAAATTGAGCTAGGGAAAGGCAAGGCCAACTGTGGCTCATTCATAACTACTCTTCCCCTCTCCCATTTCAGCCACATTCCCACCCCCTAAATGTGGCTGGGTCTCCTCTGTCCCCCAATACGTCAGCTGCCCTTGATGAGAGTCATTCCGTGGGGGAGTGTGCTGGAAAGGAAAGGAGCGAGTGAAGGGTGGGCTCTTCTCAAACATGAGCTTTTGCAAGCTCAAGCCCTCGCTATCCCAGCAAGACAGAAACATGGTAAGGACTCCAAGAAACCAGTGTGGAGGAACAGAGAGCTCCAGAAGAAGCTAAGGGAGAAAAAGGAGTGAATGTTATCCCAATCTTTAAGAAAGGGAAGAAGGATGACCTGGGAAACTACAGGCCAGTCAGTCTGACTTCTGTTGCTGGGAAGATGTTAGAGCAGATTTTAAAGGGATCGATCTGTAAGCATCTGAAGGACCGCTTAGTGATCTGGGGAAGTCAACATGGTTTTGTCCCCAACAGATCTTGTCAGACCAACCTGGTTTCCTTCTTTGATGAGCTTACTGGATCGTGGGAACTCTGTTGACATGATTTACCTGGATTTCAGTAAAGCTTCTGATAAGGTTCCCCATGACATTCTGATGGGTAAACTGGAAGACTGTGGACTGGACTATAGGGCAGTTCGGTGGATAGGGAACTGGTTAGAGGACCGCACCCAAAGAGTGGTGGTCAATGGCATTTCATCAGATTGGAGGGAGGTGTCCAGTGGGGTGCCGTAGGGCTCAATTTTGGGCCCGGTTCTTTTCAATATTGTTATCAATGATCTGGATGAAGGAGTGGAAGGGCTGCTCATTAAATTTGCTGATGATACCAAATTGGGAGGAGTAGCAAACACCCAAGAAGATAGAGTTAAAATTCAACAAGACCTGAAAACTCTGGAGAAGTGGGCGGTTGTGAACAGGATGCAATTCAACATAGGTAAGTGCACAGTATTACATCTGGGCCACAAAAATGTGAAGCACAAATACTGGATGGGGGATACACTTCTGGATAGTAGTGTATGCAAAAGAGATCTTGGGGTAAGAGTGGACTGTAAACTAAATATGAGCAGTCAGTGTGATGTGGCGGCAAAAAAGGCAAACTCAGTCTTGGGTTGTATCAAAGGGGCCATAGCATCGAAATCACAGGAGGTCATAGCCCCTCTCTATACTGCCTTGGTCAGGCCACACCTGGAGTATTGTGTGCAGTTCTGGAGGCCTCACTTCAAAAAGGATGTGGACAAAATCGAGAGGGTGCAGAAGAGAGTGACAAGGATGATCAGGGGTCTGGAGGAAAGGCTGAGGGCCTTGGGAATGTTTAGTTTGGAGAAGAGGAGGTTGAGGGGGGGCATGATTGCTCTCTTTAAATATTTGAAAGGCTGTCATTTGGATGAGGACGAGCTGTTCCAGTTGGCAGCAGAGGACAGGACCTGAAGCAATGGGTTTTAATTACATGCAGAAAAGTACAGGCTGGATATTAGGAAAAGCGTTTTCACAGTCAGAGTAGTTCAAAGGTGGAACCAGCCGCCTAGGGAGGTGGTGAGCTCCCCTTCACTGGCAGTTTTCAAGAAGAGGCTGGATGAATACTTGTCAGAGATGCTTTAGGCTGATCCTGCACTGGGCAGGGGGTTGGACTAGAGGGTCTGTACGGCCCCTTCCAACTCTGTGATTCTGTGAACCCAGCAGAATCTTCATTCCCTTCCCAAGGCTTGAGACAAAAGCCAAAAAGTCCTGGCCTTTTGCTTTGGGTGGGCTTTGCAAGCAGTAATGACCTTGCAAGCACCTAGTCCTCCTGAAATGAATCCTGTTGCATCCTCCCCCTCCCCCCAAATTAAAACTGTGGGCTCACTTCACAGCCAGAATGCATTAGCACAGTACAAAAGAGCAGCCAGCGTGCCGAGAGGAACGAATAGGCTCCTGTAGACCAAACATGTCCGCCCCCTGAGGTGTGCTTTCCGCCTAAGTCATCGATCTGTCAAGACTTTTAACTGGAAAGAGAGGAGCCTAGAACAGTGACTCATGGAGAGACACAACCTCCTCCTCCGAGGGTGGGTAATCCTGCCGCCTCTCCACATCTAGAATGATCCAACAGCACCCAAAGCAGAGACCCAGCAGAACTGCCCACCCACAGCATAAACTGAATGACGGAGGCAAAGCCAGGGCAGTGTAGCATACAGAGATCTAGCAGGTACCCTCCTCTCTGGGTCAGCACTTTTTAATTCGTAAGGATCTTATAATTTTTTTCTGCACGTCTCACTAGCATTTATTTCATGGCACCTTAAGTCTGCCATCCTAAGCAGACTTACTCTTCTAGCTCCACTGACGTCAATAGATTTAGAGGGATGCAACTTTGCTTAGGATGGCAGTCATGTGTCCTAGCACAGACCTCGGCAATTACTGCTCTAGCCCCTTGGGCCTTTTGGCCACTATCCTGCCCAGTCCTGTGACTTACCAAGCCCTGGAAAAGGCCTCCTATGCTTTGCTTTCCATTTTCCCCTTTCCATTTTAGAATTTTGATTTTGACCAACATGTTTAAAACAAAAACACTAAAAGTGTTAAATGTCAATGATGTTTGCAGGCACTGCCAGCCACAGTGCTTTGCGTCCTGGTTTTCCTACCACTTTTACGCACACCACCATCTGAGACTGAGGCTTATGTAGCGGGGAGGGGTTTCAGATTAGAATACTATCCTTTCAAATTTTTAAAAAGCAAATGCGAGTCAGGAGAATTGACTTGAGGATCTTTCTGCCAATACCTTTCAGGTGAGCCTCCTCTGGGGGTGGGGGGCAGAAAGAGTATAAACAGCACAAGGAAAGAAATATTCCTCCTCCTGCTGAGCTTCATCTTCATCTGAAGGGTCCCCTCTTACTAAAAAGCTGCACTGTGCTGTTACCAGCCAACCCTGGTCTAGCCTCTCCTATATTTATGTTGATTTGCCACGTAAGATGCTACCTGGATATTGCAAGATGTTTACTCAGGGCTTTTTTTCTGGGGAAAGAGGTGGGGGAACTCAGTGGGTTGCCCTTTGAGAAAATGGTCACATGGCCGGTGGCCCTGCCCCCTGATCTCCAGACAGAGGGGAGTTTAGATTGCCCTCCGCGCCGAGGGCAATCTCAACTCCCCTCTGTCTGGAGATCAGGGGGTGGGGCCACCAGCCATGTGACCATTTTCAAGGAGTTCCGGAACTCCGTTCCCCCACGTTCCCCCTGAAAAAAAGCCCTGCGTTTACTTATGTAACACCATGAGCGTGCATGCCCTTTAAAGTCTTATTTACATATCTGTAACCCACTTTTCTCCCCGATGGAGACCCTAAGTACATCACTTCATTCTTCCTTTACCTTCCATTTTACCCTCACAACAACCACCTTGCGAGGTAGGCAAGGCGGGAAGAGAGTGATAGGCCCCAGGCCACTTGATGAGCTTCCATGTCGAAGTGAGGATTTGAACCTGCGCCTCCTAAATCCCAGTCCAGCACTCTAGCCACTACACCACGCTGCCTGTCTCGCATAAGCAACGGACAAGTTCCTGCCCCAAGGAGCCTGATATGGGTGGGGAGGGAAGAAAGAAATAAGAGAGGGAGGGGAAGGTAGGAGGGGAGCATACAAGTTCTGATTCTGTTGCCCACCGACCCTACTCACAGATAAGGGAGACGCCAGCCGCAGGGCCAGCACCTTCTCCAGCCCCCTCCTCACCTCTCTTCAGAACAGCACTGTTGATGTTGAGGAGCACCGTGCTGCTGCCGCTCAAGTCTGAGCAATCCCAACGCCTCTCCTGCAGCTGGTGTTGGCACTCGTGGATGGCCAGGTGGATGCCCTGCAGAGCAGAGGCCATGGCTTCAGGGCTGCGGGCGCACAGTCCCAGCTGGCGTCGGCTTAGCCAGGGAAGGGTCATGCACACTGTGTTGGAAGTCACCGCAGGTTCTGCCAGCACCTTCGGCCCTAGGAAATCATGGCCCAGAGTCCTGAGAGAGGAGAGACAAGGAAAGCAGGAAGCCGACTTTAAAGGGAACGAACGGGCAGAAAGGGGAAACGGCAGAGCTGGGAAGTGACTTAACAGTGCTAGTGAGAAAAAGCTCCTAGACCTTGACTCCTGTCATAAAAGGAGTACCACGCTCCCTGCTATACAAAATCCACTAAAACTGGCCAAAGGCAGAACAAATTATTCTGCAATTAGCCTGACCAACAGCAGGAAGATGCAGAGGGATTAAAATCTGCGTCCCTTGGACAAAATGCAGGATCTGAAAATTTTGGAGAGAGGCTCTTAGGTGCAGACCAGTCACAACACACTGCCTTTGTATCTGACAAATCCCAGCCCTGCCAACAGATGTTTTTTGCTGCCTTTGTATAACCAAGAGCGAAGCAAGATGACCACGTGAGATTTGCCATTACGCTCCATTTCTGTCCTGTAACTGGGAATGAAACTTAAGCGGTCTCCTATTTTTCTTCCTCCTTCCTCTCCAGCCCGTTTGGATCCTCTTTTCCCAGAACCCAGGAGTCCTGAGTCCTAGTCCTTGACTCCTGTGTTGAAACGTCTAGAAGTCATTCCATCCTCTGAGGTGTGTTTGTGTGTGCACACGTGCAAGTCCAGGAACCCGGAGACACAAGCCTTTTTAAATGCTGTGCAGCACTGGGGCTAGTATGTTTGGCGTATTGTGTGTGTAGCAGGGTTGTACAAAGCCCTTGTGGCCACTCACCCCAGCTCCTCCCCAAAGAGATCTCTGCACCTGGGTGGGTGAGTTTCTAGGAGGAAATTCCCTGCCTGGCCCCCCACTGGCACCAGATGAAAGCAAAGGGGAAGATCAAAAGCACCACCCTGCGGCTCAGCACCCAAACAGGGAGGTGTTGGAGTGGGTTACAGGAGGTGGGGGGTGTTCCTCTAACAAAAGGAGGGCCACTCCCAGATCTAAAGCAAGGTGTCTCTATAGCAACAGATCCAGAGGAGTTAGTCATGTTAGTCTGTAGCAGTAAAATAGTAAAAGAATCCAGTAGCACTTTTAAGACTCACCAACTTTATTATAGCATAAGCTTTCAAGAGCCACAGCTCTCTTCGTCAGATACATCTGACCAGGGCTTTTTTTCTGGGAAAAGAGGTGGTGGAACTCAGTGGTGGAACTCAAGACCGCACAATGACATCACTTTGGGTTAGCTGGAACAAGGGGGGAGTTTTTTAAAGTTTAAATCGCCCTTGGCAAAAATGGTCACATGCCGGTGGCCCCGCCCCCTGATCTCCAGACAGAGGGGAGTTTAGATTGCCTTCTGCGCTGGTTGGCGGTGCGTAGGGCAATCTAAACTCCCCTCTGTCTGGAGATCAGGGGGCGGGGCCACCAGCCATGTGACCATTTTTAAGAGGTGCCGGAACTCCGTTCCCCGGCTTCCCCGCTGAAAAAAAGCCCTGCATCTGACAAAGGGAGCTGTGGCTCTCAAAAGCTTATGCTACAATAAAGCTGGTTAGTCTTAAAGGTGCTACTGGACTCTTTCCTCTGTAGCAACAGAAGGAGGTACACGAATAAGCTGGGCAGGGGCAGACATAGACAAGTTGATGAAAAGAAAATACAGTCAAGTTTACAGAGGAGCAGGAACCACCTTAGAAACCACTTAATGGAGACGGGACATCCTCGGGATTAGCACGCTGCCTGGTATACTCTCCCTGTGAAACAATCATTTTCCCTCAACAAACTCATGCAAGAACTTCCTGTAGGCAGAGTAACTGTTTCAAGGCCCTTTCATATGACCAGGGCTTTTTTTCAGCGGGCACGTAGGGGAATGGAGTTCCGGAAACTCTTGAAAATGGTCACATGGCCAGTGGCCCCGCCCCCTGATCTCCAGACAGAGAGGAGTTGAGATTGCCTTCCACGCCGCTGAGCGGCGTGGAGGGCAATCTCAACTCCCCTCTGTCTGGAGATCAGGGGGCGTGGCCACCGGCCATGTGACCATTTTCTCCGAGGGCAACCCACTGAGTTCCACCACCTCTTTTCCCAGAAAAAAGCCCTGCATATGACCAAGCAGCTCCTTGAATAGTGGACAAAGAACGCTTTATCACCGTCAGAGCAGAACATGAAAGCAGGACCTGAGGGGAGGAATGCTTCTTCAACCATTTTGTTCACATGCCATGAGAACCACTTCTTTGTGTATATCAACAAGACGACAAGGTGCATTGATCCCCATTGTGGTGCAGCATTTAGGATGCCCGACTAAGACTGAGGAGACCCAGATTCTAATCCTGCTTCAGCCATGAAACTCACAGGGTGACCTTAGGACAGATACTGTCTCTCACCCTACTTTGCCCTGCAGAGTCATTTTGAATACAGAACAGCAGAGAGGAGATCTCTCTATGTGCCGCTCTGAGTTCCTTGGAAGGAAGAATGGGTAAAAATAGACAGAAAATGCACTGGAGATTGGTTGGCTTGTACATCTAAGACATTTTTCTCTCGCTGTTCCTCCAAGAAGTCAAGATGGCATATATGGACCCTCCCTCTTCATTTTATCCTTGCAACAAGCCTACAAAGTCAGGCTGTCTTGTCCATGGAAATCCAGCATGGAGATTTGAATTCAGATCTCCGAACACTGAGTGTGACGTTCAAAACTCTAACCATTGCACCCATTTATTTCCTCTCATTGTGGCCTGCAGCGGTCCTTCAGAGGCAAATATCTACTTCCTAAGAGACCACTGTACACACAGCACAGTTGTAACCTTCATGCCACCCTGGGAAAGTGTTCAGCTTCCACTCACCTTACATAATATGCCAGAGACGCACCTCCCAAGGGGGCAGGCGTTGCTGAGAAGCAAACCCACAAATGATGTACACATACTGGCATGCTAGTGTGAACACACCACGCCAGGTAAAGCAGCCCCAAACCCATACCACATGCACTGGATGAAGCAGAAGCATAAAGTATCACAACATCTTGTCTGTTCATGAAGAAATCCCCGGAACATTTGTCTTATGGAAGGAGCTGCAAACCCATCCGCCTCACAGAGAAAAGGAATTGTTCAAGTTTTCATGCCACTGACAGTGGCCATATACACAGCTGGTACAAAATGGAGACTATCCAGAACCCTGTTGCCTCACCCAGTCACCTAGAGGTAATAAAAATCGCCTGCAGGTGCACAGGTGCTTCCCTTATTCTTCCTTCTTGCTGTAAAGAACCTATGACATAAATTATACCCCTTCACTAAACTAAGTTTGAAGCTTTCACACACTTGTGGGTTTCCCCAACAAACCAGGTAGTGCCCTGCCTCCTGGATCATTTCAGGTCTGTAAAATGGTGGAGGGAGAGACTGAAGCCGCTTGTTTGTTGCGGCTGTGAACTGGGCACCACATGCGCGGGAAGTGAGGAGAACCAGTAACTCATGCGCCAGTAACACATGACACAGCCTAGGGGCTGCCAGATCCAACCTTATGTTCTCAAGAAAGTGTGAATTATAAGGAGGCTTCCTCCAATGTAAGTGGTTCTTTCCCAACAAAAGTGCTATGGGGTGTGTGTGTGTTTGTGTGTGTGTTAAACCCTCTTTAGGCCGATCTCCAGCCTAAGACGTCTTCCTCCACCTTACATGCCTCTTCTGCCAATAGAAGAGCCACTTACATTGGAGGAGCATTCCTTATTTTATTTATTTTATTTATGTTACGTATAGTCTGCCTTTCTCATTGGGACTCAAGGAAGATTATACAGTGTCTGTCAATGTGATCAACAATGCAGTAGAAGTATGAACTGTGGAAATTCTAAAACAAGCAAAAATCCAATATAGAGCTGAACCAATGCTGAAACAAAGCATCATCAATTAAATACGACATACTCATTAAATGATTCAGAAGCTACCCAGTAGGAGCAAATTTACAGCAACATACAGTACAAAGTAGCACGGCCTACAGTCCCTGTCCCTTTACCAAAGCATTTCTCTGAACCATTTTCTTACATTTCTCCTGCATATTTTGACGAAAGCCTGGAGAGTGACCTCATCAGGCAGGCCGTTCCATAAAGTGGGGGCCACCACAGAAAATGCACGTGTACGGGCAGTTGTCGATCTTGCCTGTTTGCAGGGTTACACCTGCAGAAGGCCCTGTTCAGATGAGCAAAGCTGTCATGGTGGAGCACAGGGAAGAGGCAGTCCTGATTAGGGTGGATACAGCCAATGGGTTCTAAAGGTTAGAGGAGAGACAATGAGAGATCCTTACAGCCATCTCCAAAACACAGGGGTGCTAATTTTCTTGCTTCTAGCAGGGGCGCATGAGGGAGAATGTCTGCAGCCTAAAGACAAAAAAGCACCCGCCTTAGTGCTGTGCTGTGTTTCCATGGCACACCATTCAGGGCAGCTGCCCATTCCAGCTCCCTCCTACAGTTAAGACGAAAGGACAGGGAGACGCTCACAAGAAAAGATAGAAGGCCACACAAGTCTGCTACAACATCCGTTTTTGCTAGCATGAGTATCCTCCCTAGCCACTACGAGCATCTTCTTGCGCATCAAAACACAAGACCCACACCCTTTCTGCTGAGGATTAAACTGGAGTAACTGCCATCCTTGGTTTGATACATAACCCTTTGCGATCCCCTGCTCCTCTCTTCAGCCACCACGACTGGGAGCCTGAAAATGGAATTTCAGAGCGTGAAAACGGGTCATCTGTTCATCTGAAGTTGCCTTGAAGGCTGTCTCATAGAAGTCCTGTCCCCCAGCATTCCCGACTACGGCCCTCGAAACCCACTGCCTTCCTGGAAACGCAGGACTCTTCCTCACACTCCTAAACATGAACAAGCCAGTGGGAAAGCAGGGACGGGAGGGAGGGAGCTGTCACAGAGGCTACAGCAGTACAAGCCGTTCCCAGCACATTGTCAGTGATGTGGGGGTGGCAACGCAGTCATGAAGAAGCAGTGTGCACGCTGCCAAATGGGTAGAGCGATAGCCTTCCACATCAAAGCAAACGTCAGCCGCATCCCCACGCAATGACAACAAAGCCACCCTTTGTGGACGGTCCCATCCTCACTCCTTCACAAGGGGCGATTCCAAAGGTCTGTGCCCTCTTAGGCAGCCCAAGCGAGGCGAAAAGACCCCTCCTCCCATTCTAGCCCCTCACCTCCACCCCATACTTACCCTCTCCAAAGACACAGGCAGGCGGCAAAGAGGCAGGTGTTGACAGGGGGGCTCCTCAGGCCATGCTGAGCTCTGGCCGGGTGCGTCGCCGCAGGCTGCTCTCTGGCTTGGTTGGATGGCGCCTGCTCCCTCATGTCCCTGCTGGCAAAGCACAGGGAAGGAGGTGTGGCACAGGAGAAAGGATGGACCTGTGGGGAGGCGGGGAGGCCAGTCAGCAAGCCTTCTCCAGCAGACTTGTCCTCCTGACACAAGCCCCCCTCCCAATCCACCCAATTCACACCACATAATTCCTCAACAAGGTTCACAGACTGTGTTGGGGGGGGGGCACAGGTGAGACAGAACCAGGGCTTTTTTTCTGGGAAAAGAGGCAGTGGTACTTAGTGGGTTGCCCTCTGCGAAAATGGTCACATGGCTGGGGGCCTCGCCCCCTGATCTCCAGACAGAGGGGAGTTGAGATCGCCCTCCAAGCCACTGGCCTGGAGGACGATCTCAACTCCCCTCTGTCTGGAGATCAGGGGGCGGGGCCACCGGCCATGTGACCATTTTCCAGAGGTGCGGGAACTCCGTTCCACCGCGTTCCCCCTGAAAAAAAGCCCTGGACAGAACTATGCGGCACTCCCCCTCAGCCAGCCCACCGAATTCTTCCTCCCACTAGACATCAAATCTATCCCTTAGTGGGAATCTTTTCTGGCCTGTGGGGACAGGTTGTGCACACTGCGGTGCCGCCACCAGTGAAGACACTGCCTGTTGAACGCCTGCCTCTCTAAGCACAATGAGAGGGGCAAGTGACGTGTGTGCGTGTGTGTGTGTGAGAGAGAGAGGACAGCAACACCCCACCTCCAACCCAGGAGCCCTCGCTCTCCTCCGCGGCTCTCCCGGGCCACCCTCCTCCACACCCGCGAGGTGCCCGTCTCTTTCCGCAGCTCCAACCCGCCCGCCGCCCTCCCGGCACCTGAAGCCGCCCTTCCCCGCACCCCGTCCCCACCCGGCCCTCCGCTGTCCCTCGGTCCGCAAGAAGAGCGCCGGGGCTGCCCTCTCGCCCGGCCCGACGGGCGCCCGGCCGCTGGCCCCTCCGCAGTCTACCTGCCCCGCTCGCGCCGGCTGCCTCTCTCGCCGCGGCCGCTGCAGCCTCGCCCGGGCGAGGTTTTCCCCTCCCCATCCGGGGGCAGCTGGAGCCGGGAAGCAGCTGCTCAGGCCGGGCGCGGCCCCACCAGTGCCCACACCCACGGGCGGGGACGCAATCCCGCCGTGGGTCCCGCGGGCGGCATTCCGCGCCTCGGTTCCCTTCCAAGCGGGGCCTCCGCCTCCTGCTGGGGCTCGCCTCCGACCCGGGCACCTGCTCGCAGCGGAGCCGGGAGGTTGGCTCCCCGGCCTCCATCGCCGCCCCGTTCTCTCCGGCCGGGCAGACGCGTCGGGAGCGGCGCTTCTCCTCTCCGCCGCCTTCCGCCCGCTTCTTCCCCCCTCGGCTGCCTTTCCCAATCCCGCGCCCCGCGCCCGGCGTCGAGCCGCGCTCGCCTCGTCCTCTCTCGGCCCCGCTGAGCCGCCCCGTCCCTCGGCCGCCCTCGGGATCGGCCGGGTCTCCTCCACTCCCCCTTCCCAGGGATCCTCGTCCTCTGCGGGGCCGCCTGCACGGGGTTCGCCCGGGCCGTCCTCGTTCCCCCCTCCTTGCATTGCTTGGGGTGCGGGAACGGCAGAGGACCAGCCAGCGGGCGAGAGGAGGCATCGGGGCCAACCCGACACGCCCGCCCACCGGCTCCCCTCCCGGGTGGCCGGCCGGGCCCCCTAGCCGAGGGCAGGTGCGTTTCCCTCAACGGAGCGGGAGCCTGGCTTGGGACGCGGGACCCGAAACCTTTTGGAGTTTCCGCGTGCCAGAGTGAGGTGGCAGGACGCGGGGGTGATCGCGCGGCGTTATTTTGGACTGCGGGTCTAGCTCTGAATCGAGTTTCGCATTAAAAAAATCCCTCCCTGCAAGCAGAAAACTAGTACTGCAGGAAGGTTTCTGCCCCTCGGTGGTTGTGTGTTTTGCTGTGGTTTTGTTCGCTGTGCGTTAGAGAAACAGTCCATTCTGCAGCGGTGCGGCCCATTAGACGCACCTCAGCTTCCTACTGTCGTATTCCGACTTCACTCTCTTGCATGGGTCAAGTAGGCGTCATCTCAAGGATAGCAGAGGCAACAATGGTTGCCCTAGAATTAATTTCTGAACGTAAAGCTCCAGTTTCCCCATTTAGTCCTACTGGATTGCAAATTGGTAGAGCAACTGGCATGTTCCTCCCCAGAAGCAGTCGCGTTGCGGCAGCACGAAAGAAGCCGCATTTAAAACGGGGAAAGGCGCCTTCCGCCAGCGCGCGAGAAAAGACCCCCCCCTCGAATGCCACGTGACATATGGGGGGGCGCAATCAGCGAAGTGGCGCCGATCTATCGGCCTCGTTTGTTTGGAAATCATAACGTGAGCGCGCCAGTTCTCTGCAGAATTCGTCAGGCCGCTGAAGCGCGCCCAGGCTCGGCCTGCGCTGTTGCCTTGCGGCGAGCTCACATATTCGGCAGGCACTGAATTGCAACAGACAACGCCGCACAAAAGGGCTGTGCGTTGCTTCGGCGCTTTCATACACATTGGAGGCAGACTGTATGCGCTCGAGCTCAACAGATAGTTGCACCGAGCGTGCAGAATTGCACAAGGCAACTACATGGGCCGTAGAGGCCGGCTTTGCACATGTTAAACCTACTTGGCGGCTGTTTGCAATCAGAGACTGGAATCCAAATTAAGCGACTCGGTTCCCCCGGAAATGCACGATCATAAACGAGCAGCTCTCGCAGCTCGATCTCCAGAATGCAAACAGTAACCTGCCCCTTAAAGGGGGGGGGGGCGCTGTAAAATGAGCCGTGATGGGTGACTCAGGCTAGCGAGCCAAGCCACCCTTCAACGGGAAAGGGTAAGAGTTCTGCACACCGCGGCGCGGCCGGGCTGATGTTCCTCGAGTGCAGCGTTGAGAGCCGCTGCCTGGTCCAGCGTCGGGCGCTCCCTCGGCCCGACTCTGGCTCCGCGCTCGCCAGTGGAGCAAGAGCGGAGGGGAGAGACGGCCCGGCCCCTCTCGCCAGGCACGACAGGGACTTTCCAGGGCGGTGCCGGCTGATCCCGGGGCTTGGGGGGCTCTGCCTGTGCCCGCCCCCTGCTGCAGCCGGGCCCTTCCCCGGGCGAGGCTTGCAGGGGCGGCGCAGAAGGCCGCGCGGCTCCAACGCGCAGCTCGCCGCGGTTGCTTCCTCCCCGCCCGTTTATCTTGGCTGCGAGGGACGGTTCTGTCTGAGTCAGAGGGGAAGGTGAGGCGGGGGGCGGGACGGAGCGGCCGCCGGGCTATCCCTCGCTCCGGGGGTGGGGGGTCCGCCGGGCCTCGGGCGCCAGGCCTGGTCGCCGGCGCTATTTCCATCGCAGAGAGGAAAACGAGGCCGGCAGGGTGGGAAGATGAGTATCAGGTCGGGAAAGAGGCGAGCCTTATGCCCAGGGGAGAGATTTGCGGTGGAAAGTTCCTATCTGCTCATTTAGATATTTATACCCTGCTTTATCTTCCAAACTGCTTACAACATTGTTCTTCTTTCCTCTCTTTTATCCTTAGAACAACAACCTTGTGAGGTAGAGTTAGCCTTGGAGTAACTGGCCAGGCTTGATCGGGGAGCCTGTTGCCAAAGGCCCTCTCTGCCCGGCCCAGAGAGAGTCAAGCACCTTGGGTTGAACCTGTTGCTTTATTGTTGTCCCTGCAGAAATTCATTAGATAAAAAGCTGGAGGCGATGGAGGGAATGCACTTCCCTCTGCCAGGGAAAAAAGAAGCCATCATCCAACAGCCACAGCACATCTGGAGTTAGGAATAAGGGTGTGACTTGCAAACCGGTTTAGACTTTTGTACCTTCTCTTTTTGCAGCATGTGATAGGATGAGGTGGCCAAGTGGATCCCGCCACTTTAGATAGCCGAGAGAGAGCCACAGTTTGCAATGCTGCCCTGTGCTAAAACCTCTCTGCAAACAGAAAACCAGCAGAGCGCGTCAAGAGAGAGAATAGAACCACTGTTCTGGCCTGCTAGCATAGGATGTTTTTTATGGGCAGAAACATTTCAAGCTGGCCACCTGCAGTTTGAAGGAGCACGGTCCATTCTCTTGTCTCATTCTGGCCTCATTCTCCTGTATATGCGAACCTACCGTGTACACTGAGAACACTGGAGTATGGGTTGGAGAGAGGCAGGGAACCAAGACTTCTGCTTGCACACGATCATACCATTGTCCTCCATGCTAATCCATCTGGAAAAATATCAGAGCATTGTCCTGGCAGTGTGTGAACTGGACAGTCCCTGCATCTAGGGGAGATGAGCTCTCTGGCTCCCATTGGACAAACTCAGGCTGATCTGAGTTATGCAGTGGCTTGGGGCGGGGGGAATTGATGCTGAGTGGTAGAGTGCGGGCTTTTGCCTGCAGAAGGTTTCACGTTCAACCTCTGACATACCCAGTTAAAAGATCTCAGGTAGCAGAAGCCGGGAAACTTGTTTCTCTCCCTGAGATTCTGAAAAGCTACAGAAGGCAGAGTAGGCAGTACTGAGATCGATACAGCAGTGGTCTGGTGTCAGATTCATATGCACAAGTTAGGAGACGAGACGGGGGGACCTTTGCTGTGTTTGGATCAGTAATAATAATAACAACAACATTCAATTTATATACCGCCCTTCAGAACAACTTAATGCCCACTCAGCGGTTTACAAAGTGTGTCATTATTATCCCCACAACAATCACCCTTTGAGGTGGGTGGGGCTGAGAGAGCTTGGAAAGAGCTGTGACTGACCCAAGGTCACCCAGCTGGCTTCAAGTGGCTATTATGGCTCAGCTTGTGTTTAGCATCAGAGGTATTCAATGCACCACTTAGGGTTTAGAAATGAAACCTATAGGTAGGAGAGGTGGGGCAGCAAGCAGAATTATGGTGAAGAGTTGTGAGTGTCCTAGATTTTAATTCAAGTCAGAGTTTGGAAGATTAGGAGGAATTCTATGGAGTATACCTGAGAGTCATTTGGCAAGTTATGCAGAATGATAGGAAGTCACTATCTGGTATGAGTCCTTAGGAATCCTTTTTGCCTCTTTTGAAAAAGACCTACGCTGTTTTCTAATTTGCCTCCAGGCCCAGTTCATCCTGCTACTTACTATGTTTAAACTCCTGAACAGGTATTTAAAGGACTGCGTGCCTCCATGTGAAATGTCCCTCAAAAAAATCCGACCTGCTTGGTGTGCTCCCACCTTTGAAGGAGAAATGGGGTGGTTATTATCAGAGGCAGGGCCTTCTTACCATGGCACCTTGACTGTAGCATTCCTGCCTCACAGCAGCTCCCCCAGTGCACAGTTTGAACAGGTTTATGTATCAGAGGAGCCTTTGCATTTACACACGTCTGGCTGAATTTTTTTAAAGAAAAAAAATTCTTAATTTTTGCTTTAGTGGCCCTGATGACTTTATTGAATGAAGAGCTCACTGTTCAATCCTAGGTAGGATTGTCCATTGATATCAATCAGTTTAGGCACAGGATTGCACATTAAGAGTTTGCAGGGTAGAACTCCTTTAACTAAACAAAGAAATGAATTTGGTTGCCAAAAGCAAAAAAAGTAGATAGTATCTTCCAATTGATAGCTTGTAAGTCATCGGAGCGCTTTCCAGCTGCTATGGAGTAACTTGTGAATCCCCTAGAAGATCTAGAAGACTGTTGTAAAAAATGTTTTTATTTCAAAGAATTTTCTCTGTACTGCTTCCTGGGTAGCTTTGTTTCTGTACTAGGATCTGGGAGAACCAGTTTCAAAATCTCACTCTGTTGCAGAAGCTCACTGGGTAACCTTGGATCGGTCACTGTCTCTCAGCTTTACCTACCTCACAGGGATGTTGTGAGTTAAAATGGAGAAGGGGAGAATAATGTTGCAATAATATCTCCTCGTTGGGGAGAAAAATGGGGTATAAATATGACAGTTAATAATAATAATTGTACAATGCACAAATCATTTGCGAGTTACCCTCCGCAAGCCCTATTAAATGCATTTGTGCAACGCGCCTTCGTTTCCATGAAATTTGTGCTAGAACTTTCCAGTGCGTTTGGTTCCAAGGATCAGACCTGTTTTATTTCCCAAACTTCAGCCCTTTGTAGCATCCAGAAGGAATCGCCTGAGGTGACATTCCTCAAAAGCAAGGTTACTGCCTGATTGAATAGTCGCTGTCGATGTGCCCCTAACAACTCTGACAACATACTCCACAACCAATGGGCAAGTTTTTTATGTTCAGACACCCTCCTGGATGAAAAGGCATCCTGCCCCCATTCTCCCAAATTCCATGTGGCTTAGCAGCTGGAACAGATGTGCCCTAACATGCTACAATACTGAAGAACTCCCCTAAGGATGAGTGAATCTTTTAACTGCCTGGGAAAGAGACAAGTTGTGTAGAGAGCAGCTGTCGGCCAGGTTGGGGAGATGGAGAAGATGGGGGGGGCAGCTGACAAGATATTGCCCCCCCATGCCGAATCAGAATATTTGCCACCCCAGGCAGTGCTGTGCAATCTGAGATGGGATCAGAATTCCTGGATGTTCAAGGTGAGCCAATTGTTACCATTAAAATGATTAAAGCTGTGGAATGGATTTGATACAAGGAGTAGCGAAAACTGTGCATTGATCTCTGGTGAGAATCCCTCTGAGGGAAAGGAAACTGCTGACTAAACTCCTTGACTTCTCTCCCGAGCCAAAGGAGGCCAGTTATGGTTGCAGGCCTGACTCAAACTATGCTCTTTTTCTTGCTTTATCTGCTCCCCAATAAAGCTTTCACCCCAGGCTAGTTCCTCTTTGCTGACTAGAAAGGATACTAGGCAGACTCAGGTTGAAAAGTTGCGTGCTGGGGCTGATAAACATAGACAGTTTGAGAATCTGTATCCTGTTAGGGATACATGTGCTGGGGAGTCCCCTGTTGAAACTTAAATTCTCAGGGGTGGGGTCAAATCAGGACCTCACGTAGTGAAGGGCTTAAGCTTTATTGTTTTCTTAACCCAAAACAGACCCAGTGAGCCACTGTTGGCCCTCTTGGAGAAACGTGTGTGTACTGCTGGGCTACATGTAAGCTTACCCAAGGGAGAAGATAGCAGCTCCTCTAGATAATTTCAAATCTGGACAACAGTGTGTGTGTGTGGGGGGGGGGGGCTCTTCCCACACATACCACAGTTCCAGTTCAAATTGGGCCCCCATATTCAACAGGGAACTCCCAGCTCACATCTGTGTGACCGTAGCACGGCAGTTCTGTAAACAGTGTAAGGTGTAGTTAGGCTCCGAGGCTCTCTTCAGAGGGGCAGCCATCTTAGTCTGTTAAAGGAAGATTAATTTGACAGGTTTGGGGTGTAGCCACACATAATTTGAGTTGTGCTATCACTGCACTGTCATTAGTAACTGGATTTCACTTTGTAAACCAGGTTGGACTACTGTAACTCGCTCTGTGCAGGGCTTCCCTTGGGTTTGACCCAGAAATTACGGCAGGTCTAGAATGCTGCTGTGTGTGTCCTTACAGGTACACCGTATTGGGCAAATATTACTCCCATCTTGCAGCAGCTACAGTGGCTCCCCGTGGAGTTCTGGATCAGGTTCAAGATTTTGGTTTGGACCTATAAAGCCCTCAACGGATTGGGACCGGCATGCCTGCAGGACCGCCTCTCACTGTACATACCCTGCAGAGTGCTGAGATCAGTAGGACTACTGGTGGTCCTTGGCCCCAGGGAGGTGTGACTGGCCTCGACCAGGGCCAGGGCCTTCTTGATCCTGGCCCCAACCTGGTGCACCTCTCGGCCTGTAGATATTCGGGCCCACTAAGATCTTTTATCCTTTCAATGGGCCTGCAAAATAGAGATGTTCCACCAGGACAACTGCAAGAATCTGAGGATACTGAACAGTGGGCCCTTCCTATACGCAGCGCACACCCAGTCCACATATCCCATGGCAAATGTTGCAGGGTGTATACATTGCGACTTCTGATGACACATGGCAGCCGTGCTCCAGGGACCTGAAGTTAGTCTTGTCTTGTATCTGCTGCTTGTTTAACAGATATGGTTTCCTCTTCACACTGTGATCACCTACACACAAGTTGTTTGCCTAAAGTTACGTATAGGAACACACATTTAAAATGGGCTATTGACTATACCACACTAGCCACCCCCATTTGCCGCATTGTCCGACAGCATTGGCACCTTGTTGATAATATTCCCGGGTGCGAGGTGAGTCCAAGCATTGGTCTCCGTAGAACTCGTAGTCTTAAGGACATACTCACCTGTTCAGAATTTATACAGCATAAATTACCATGTAGCTCCTCTACCCGGGTGCCGAGGGGACATTTCCCGTGTGGGGATTGTAACGTTTGTACCCTGATGACAAAATTTGAAGATCTGTTCCCTGGACGCCGAGACGCTCCAGGTGGATTCAGTACATGTCGGACTCCCAATGTGATATATGCGATTTGCTGTGGGTGCCCTTTAATTTATGTTGGCAGCACGTCACGTCCACTCAAAACTAGAGTGCAGGAACATATATCGAGAATCCGTAATCAGGTAAGAGAGGCACCATTGGTCCAACATTTTTTGAGTTTTCAGCATAACCCAAGAGATCTGAAGGTAACAGTTATGGATATGATTCGGGAGGGTGTTCAGGATGGCCCCAGGAAATTGTTGCAACTAGAGTCTAGGTGGATCTTTAAAGTACGGAGTTTGGCACCAGGAGGACTCAATAGTGAAGTGGATTACTCATGTTTGTTGGGTTAATGGATGCCCAGCGTTGCCTTACCCATTTGGGGGATATAGACTGCATTGTCTTGTTGAATGTGTAATTGATATTACATGTCTTGTTGAATGTGTAATTGATATTACTTGTCTCTTTAAAATCTGAACAGGACTTAAGTGGTGTTGAGGTCTGTGCTGCAATCTAATTGTTGCTTGTTTCATTGTAATTTGGCCAATCATTCAATTACTGTTTTGTGGTTAAGAGAGTCCTTTCCTATGCATGATTTCTGTCTGTCAATTCATGCTTTTTGAAATTGAATGAAATCAGAATGGTATAAGCAGCAATATTGGAGCTACCGGTGAAGTGGGGGCTGGTGAGTAGATGGAATGTATGTACAGAGCTTTGTTATGTATGTTGAATTATAAATTGACTACGTTTAACTTTTGTTCACAGTCCATATTTATTGTGCCCATGAAGAAGTATGTTATACGAAACGGGAATTGTATAAATATGCACGCATAATCCCGTCGGCACTTTTGGACTTATTTGCAGTTTGGACTGGAGCTTGCCATCTCATGCCTCCCACACGTCTGCATTGGAGCTCTATCTGAGGAAATCTGCATGCTGCTACATTTTCATCTTAATTACATATTCCCGGAATTGTTTGTTTGTTTGCCTTGGTTGGGAAGCAGGCCTTTTCCCCTCACTTCCCCATAATGTTGCGGTGCTTCAGAGAACCCCCCCCCCCCCCCCCAGGGTTTCCTTGTCTTTCCTGCAATCTTTTCCAAACCTCCTTTGAGGCAATACTTTGGAAAAGATCACAGCAAATCTGGGGTGGCGTCCGTGCAGACGTGTTGGCTCAGATCTTCCTTGTTGTACTCACATCTGTGCCATTTTCCTTACCCCATTCCTCCAGTGTCATTAAAAGGCTTTTTGTTTTTTAATCAGCAATTGAGTATTGTTACGGTGTTATAACCTGGTAACAATTTGTCTATAACTTTCTCTTGAATTCCTAGGTTTCAGTTTTTTCTAGCCCCTTTTGCTTCGGAGAGATGCGTTTCCATTTAACTCTTCACAATGAAAGGGGCTAGACTTAAAGCTGGGAATTCAAGGAACCGGATAGACGGATGGTTGTAATATTATAACAATATTCAGGAGCTAGTTTTAGCAACTTTGAAAAGTCATAAAATGATGTGTGTGGGGGGGGAGGGCAATGCTAGGGAACTATAGCAGCAAATATAGCAGCAACTATAGCAGAGAAGATCTGTTGTGTGTTTTGTATATGCAGCTGCAGCAGCAAGGAAACCATGAAACCCATTCCTGCATGGAAATGATGATGATGATGATAATGATGAACGTTCAATTTATATACTGCCCTTCAGGATGACTTAACACACACTCAGAGCAGTTTACAAAGTATGCCATTATTATCCCCACAATAACAATCACCTTGTGAGGTGGGTGGGGCTGAGAGAGCTCTGAGAGAGCTGTGACTGCTCCAAGGTCACCCAGCTGGCTTCAAGTGGAGGAGTGGGGAATCAAACCCAGTTCTCCAGATTAGAGTCCCGCCACTCTTAAACCACTACACCAAACACCTGCATTGCCTGTTAGTTTCTCGTGTGCAAAATAGAGATCAGCCTGAAATGTGCTAGAATTCTGAATATCCTGGTTTGTGTGTGCAGAGATATATTTAAACCTGTGGCGACCCTGCTGCAAAATATATTTAAATCAGAGCCATCTCAGGCACACTTTGTTCGTGTCCAGCAGTCGCACACTCTTTACTACAATGAGGTGACCATTGCATTGCCTGCATTCTTTGAAATGATTTGAAACAGGAAGGAGAAACAGGATCCATTGAGCTCTGGATTGCCAGCGTTTTGGGCCCCCCACGCAAGCATTTGCAAGCAGAGATGGTCACAATCCACAGCTGAGACCATTGACAAAGTGGTGTAATGTCTCTTGTGGGAGCCTTAGGGACTATGGCTAAGTGGTGTAATGCCTCTTGTGGGAGCCTTAGGGACTATGGCTATTCGAATCCCGTTCTTCGTTCAAACCCAGTCTTGTATTACGCCAGCTCCAAACGGTGTCCCGTCAAATACATTTTGTAATTCCAAACACAGACTTTTAAATGTTGCCCTTCCTTTTCCCCACCTGCCTCCCTTTAAGCAATTGCTTCCTGTTTAATTTGGGTTCCAGTGCATTTCTGTGAGCACGTTTCACTTTCCACCTCATTGCTTAGGTCACCCTACTATTGCACCGGGATCCCTGCCCATCCCATTTCATCTTCGTATCATTCCCCCGGAGAAGCTGAGCAACTCAAATCTTGCATGAAATGGGGAAACAGCCCAGGCTTTTTATTTTATAAATACATTGTTGGAGAAGGTGGGTGCAGTGCAAATACTTACCAGATCTGCAAAGGGGGCTCATGTTTAACCCTTTCCTGGCTAGTTCTTTTTCTGATCAAATTAGCGTGCCCCCCCCCATCACACAAACGATCACTTTGCTGCAGTGGCATGTTGAGAAACTTGAACGCTGGAGGCTGATTGGGTAGCAATGGGTGGACCTAACTTGTTAGGAAAATTCAGCATGAAAAGGGAATCTTTAATATGCGCTTGCTTCGTAGTGTGTTTTGTGTGATTTTGCAGTATTTTAAGCTTTTTGTGAGATGACGCTTTTTTAAAATTATTCCATTTTTATATTTATTTTCTCTTTTATCTGGAAAACTTCTAATAAAAATATTTTGCAAAAGCCTTTTTTTGAAAGAGCCAATAATGAATGGATAGAAAGTGAGGTTATTCCTAAGGAGAGTTACACAAATTCATTGAAGTTAATGGGTTTGGAAAGGTGTAATACTGTACAGGATGGCACCATATGTTGCATTGTGTGGAAAACCTGTTAACCAGAGGTGAACTGGGCCCCTCATGCATCGCAGCTGCCCCTAGATGAGCCAGACGAGCGAGAGCAACTTCTTGGCTGCTCTTCCCTCTTGGCGGTTGTTCACTGAAACTTCATGGAGTGCCACTAGGAGACTCTGAGCCAAGCTACAAGTGACGAATTACACTTGAACGGCAAGTGAACAGACTCACGTGTATTCCTCCCTGTTCACTTGCCCTCCACTTGATCACTATGTGCTGCAGCACATAGAAGGATAGAGGAGCTAATTTTGAGTCTGAATTTATAGAAGAGCTATGTAATTTGCGTGGCACTAAATCCAGGACCACTCCTTACCATCCTAGGGGAAATCCTGTAGAACGATTCAACAGGACATTATCGTCAATGCTTGGCACACTGGAAGATCATAAAAAACAAGAATGGCGAAAATATGTTAAGCCATTAGTACATGCATACAACTGCACCTGCAGTGACAATACTGGTGAGTCACCCTATTTCCTAATGTTTGGCAGACAGTCACTTCTACCTATAGATATATGTTTTGGACTTAAGCAACAGAACTATAGGAAAAATTCTCATCATCAATATGTACGGGATTTAAGAAGATTAAAACATGCTTATAAATTAGCCACTCAAGAGGCTTCTAAGGTACAAGCAGCCAACAAACAGATGGGACGCTCAAGTAAAGATATCCCATATTTCAGAAGGGGATAGAGTCTTGGTACACAATCTAAGCTTGAGAGGCAAACCCAAGTTATCTGATCAATGGTAACCCCTATCACATATTGTAGTAAAACAGATGCCTAATAATTTGCCTGTATACGTAGTAAAGCCTGAATCTGGAGATGGTCCTGAGAGAACACTTCACACAGACATGTTGCGTCCATGTGGTTTCTTTTCTGCATGCTCTGACGAGAGTCTGGACTGTAGCGTAATTTCTAATGATGGGCTCTTTAATCAAAGTAATGATGTATCACTTCAAAGCACAGCACACTCGTCTCTCAATCCAGAAGCTGAAAGAATATTTACCTAAGTGGTTGACTCACCAAAACCAAGGCCTAGTGACCCTCAAACTACAAGTGAAACAGGTGATTGGGTACCGAGCAGTTTAGAGTCTGCACCTGAAGATTGTCCTGCAAATTGGGATGTTGTTGATGAAGGTGATGGACAAACAGGAAGTGGAGCTGAACGTCCACTAAGTT
Source organism: Eublepharis macularius (assembly GCF_028583425.1). NCBI lineage: Eukaryota > Metazoa > Chordata > Lepidosauria > Squamata > Eublepharidae > Eublepharis > Eublepharis macularius. The sequence continues at coordinate 11,786,493 of NC_072793.1, read as the reverse complement.
CTTCAACACCTTTGCGTAGGAGAACTAGCAGGGTTAGAAAGGTTCCTAGCAGGTTTAAAGACTTTGGGCCAAGCTACACATGATGAATGACACTTGAACGGCAAGTGGATTGAGTGGAGGGCAAGTGAACAGGGAGAAATACACTTGCCGTTCAAGTGTCATTCGTCATGTGTAGCTTGGCCCTTAGTTACAAAATTCTAAATATGTTACTTCTGTCGAGGCGACAGTATTTTAGAAGGGGAGAATGTAACCCTTGTCCACGAGAGGGAGATAAAGAGTTGGGGTATTCCTTATAAGGAAAAAAAGGCGCAATTTTCCCTGAGAGACTGGAGGGCCTGAAGCTGCCCGGAGAAGCCCTCTCTCCTCAGAAGCACTCCTTTCACGAACTCTATTAATGTTGTAGGTATGAGAATTTCTTATACTTATTACTGGAAGGGAGGATTGTGTTTGTATTAATTGGCTGTTAGTTGTATTTTGATTATTGTTGTGACTATTTGAAATGAATGTTACATGCAGGGCTTTTTTTCTGAGAAAAGAGGTGGTGGAACACAGGACCGCACAATGGCATCACTTTGGGTCACCTGGAACAAAAGTTTAAATCGCCCTAGGTGAAAATGGTCACATGGCCGGTGGCCCCGCCCCCTGATCTCCAGACAGAGGGGAGTTGAGATTGCTCTCCGCGCAGCAGCGCGGAGAGCAATCTCAACTCCCCTCTGTGTGGAGATCAGGGGGCGGGGCCACCGGCCATGTGACCATTTTCAAGAGGTGCCGGAACTCCGTTCCCACTGCGTTCCTGCTGAAAAAAAGCCCTGGTTACATGTATGAATTTTCCTTGAGAGACTGGAGGGCCTGAAACTGCAGGGAGAAGCTCTCTTCAGAAGCCCTCCTTTCCATGATCACTCTCTGTTAATGTTGTAAACTCCTGTGAAGAACAGAAGGCATCCCAACGCAGAGCACAGCTACACGTTGCTACGTTTCAAAGAACGGGCTAGCAGCTGTCAGAAAGACTGAGACCTGGGTCTGCTTGAGCAAAACAGTCCTGTTTTGTTACATGGTTGTTGCATACGCTCTATTGTCGCATTGTTCCAAATAAGATGTTTTCTTTTCCAAGTTTGTTCATTGTTATTTTTTATAAATGCAAGTGTCACAAGGTGGGATCACACTGTTGTAGACAGTGTTATGCAGTTTGCATGCAGCGCGGACAAACATCTTATTTGGAACAATACAATCATAGAGCGTATGCAACAATCATGTCACATAACAGGTCTGTTTTGCTCAAGCAGACCCGGGTCTCCATCTTTCGGACATAGCCAGTTCTTTGAAATGCAGCAACTTGTAGCCGCGCTCTGCGTAGGGATGCCTTCTGTTCTTCACAGGAGTCTAAAACATTAACAGAGAGTTCGTGAAAGGAGTGTTTCTCCTCATTTAAGGTGACATTCAGACATGCCAGCAGTTTGGACATCTGTCATGTCAGTGAACTCCACTCGGTTCCCATCCAAAGCAGAAACGATCATAATAACCGATCCTGCAACAGCCCCTGCTGGTTGGACGTGGCACTGAACTCAAAGAATTGCACTGGGGAGAGTAGAAACAGCCAGGCATTTTCAGGATGTATCCAGTCAACCCATCCCCTTTTCCTACCGGCTACTCCCCCTCCTGCACCTAATTTTAACTTCCTTATTACAACCCCTAAACTAGGGATCCTAAGGGCCAGGTGTCAGCTTTAGAACCCTTTGGGAGGCATCCGCAATAAATCTGGGCCTCTGAACTATCCTCACTAGCATACAATGCGGATTTGGACTTTATGGGTTTGAAAGTCAAGATTTTGAAGGACGTTCCATTTCTAGTCCGGAAACGGCGTTTTAAATATAAAAAGTTTGCAGCTCTTCTGAGGGACCATGGAATAAAGTACAAATGGTTATTCCCGGAAGGAATATGGTTCAGATATAAAGATCAGGCCTATAAGATATTATCAGAAGATCAACTAAAGGATTTTGAGAATAAAAACCCAGAACTCTGCTGCACCAAGAACGAAGAAAAGGAGGAGCCGGAGGGGGGGGGAGGAGGAGGAGAGCATCGCAACAGCAGTTGCACAGAGAGAACTGCGTCCGGGACCTAGAAGGGGGAGGAAAGTTTAATCAGAATTTGAAATGTTTATTCTCTATATGACTAACCACTCCATCATTATCCTATGGAGCTATTTTTGTATTATGACAGTATGAAGGGAAACATTGAAGTGTAGTGTTTAGTGTTTGTAGTTCATTCCCCCCCCCCTTTTTCTTTTTTTTTCTTTTTCCACCCGCCTTTGTCCCTTCCCTCTCCCCTTTCCTTGTGATAGTCTTGTGTAGTGCTGTGTAGTGTTTTGTAGTTATGAAAAATAAAAAAAAATTATAAAAAAAAAATGAACTATCCTCACTAGCATTATTGCATTTTGTGTGTCCAGTTTGTTTATTTAGGCATTCATATCCAACCTTTGGGGCTGAAGGTGGCTTATAAAACAACAAGATGATTTAATAAAAAAATTAAATCCTGGGACATGTCTGCAGTTCAAATCAATTAAACTACCTAGCAAATGAAAATGGCTTTGAAATGCACCCTTAAAACCTCTAAAACTGATGTTCCACTTAGTGAGCCTATTCTCTATACGTGTCTCTGCCTCAGAGCTGGGAAAAAGAATAGCAAAAGATGGGAAAATGCAATGATACCTTTTAAAGCTTAGAGGTGGGAACCCACTGGGGTGAAATTAAAATGGAGCACCAGGAAGAAGTGGCTGAAGTGGTATCTCCCATCTTCAGTTTTGAGCACCTCTGAGAAAGAGAGTACTGGTAAGAAGTTCAATTTTTTTAACCCCGGTGATTCCTAGCTTTTGAGGAAGGACCTGAAAGAAGAGAGAGAGAGAGAGGTCATTCAGTACATGTTCTGGAAGAGTAATCAGTACCAAGGGAGTCTGGGTGGAGCCAACTTCAACCCAGTTCATTCAAAGTCCATGACACCAGCGTCTTCTATTCAGGAGTGAAGGCCATGAAGTCTAGCCAGACCTCATCCTGAAAGTTGGCTACACTGTAATCACAAGTGGTAACAAATTCTGCAGTTTAACCTCTGTTGTAAATTAAATATTACCTGGACAGTCTTACGAGGATGTGCAATGTATTGTCCCTCACTTGTGGCAGTCCATAAAATATGTTATGCACCAAAGAGGGTGGGACAATTTATTAAAAGTTGTGATAAAAGAGGTACAGCATCTTGGAGCCAAGCTCCAAGTGACGAATGCCACTTGAACGGCAAGTGAACAGACTCACGTGTATTCCTCCCTGCTCACTTGCACTCCACTTGATCATGATCACACTTGCCGTTCAAGTGTCATTCGTCACTTGGAGCTTGGCCCTTGATTTAAAAGTGGTGCAACAACATGTGTGGAGCCTTCAACTGCATGACATGCCCATGTACCTTTGAAGGAAATCTTATATCCTTGAATTTAATTTTTTTCCCTACTGACCAGTTTCACTCAGGCCTCATTCTTCCTGTGAGTAGGTTAGAGTGGCTTGTGCATTAAATCTAGGTGAGTTTTCTGTCCATGTAGCTCAAAAATGCATCCTTGTTTAGCTCCAGCAGTTGAACTATAAGTGAGGCTCTAAACTTTTCTCTGGGCCACAGTCTCTTGCGGGGGGGGGCGGGGGGGGAAGTTAAGAGAAAGGCATCCTAGAAGAAATGAAATCGATTCTGACCCTTGAGGGAGGGTGGGTTCTCATTTGAAATAAATGGCCTGCTTGCTTAGAGTAGGAAATAATCTGAATCCAAATAACTAATCCAGTCCATTTCCACACATTAAGGTTTAATGTGTGGAAATGAGGCTTAATGAGGCTTAATGTGTGGAAATGAGCAGGTGAAGTTTTTCATGTCATGGAGGAAAGTATTACCTGGTAAATAAGCCTCTACTGATGGTACTGGAACTGACTTCCTGTATATTTCGGTCTTCCTCCACCAAAAAAAGTTCCTAATTTCTCCACTGATCTGAATTCCCTGAGCCTTACTCCACCTATTACTACTACCTGATTCATAAATGCTTATTTCCCTCAACTCAAAGCCAACCCTTGCTCTTTTTGGCTACTCTATCAGTTGTAAGTGAGGGCTGCAATTTGGTTCACAGTTAAGTTGCTATAATAATAATAACAACATTCGATTTATATACAGGACAACTGAATGCCCACTCAGAGCAGTTTACAAAGTATGCCGTTATTATCCCCACACCAAAACACCCTGTGAGGTGGGCTGTGACTGACCCAAGGTCACCCAGCTGGCTTCAAGTGGAGGAGTGGGGAATCAAACCCAGCTCTCCAGATTAGAGTCCCGTGCCCTTAACCACCATGTCAAACTGCTTGACTCCTATTGATTTCAAAGGATTTAATCCCAGAGGGATAGCCAAGTTGAACTACTGCAGCCAAAACAACGGAGTCCTGTGGCACTTTAAAGATATTTATTATGACAAAAGTTTTATTGACGCAGAGCCGTTCATCAGATGGATGAAGAGTTGTACTCTGTTGGGAGAGAGAGAAAGAGCGAGAGTTTCTTGCTGAAATCTCCTTTTGATGCTCTTCTGCTAAACTACTGCAACTTTTGACTCTGTTACCAAATCGCCAGGGAGGTTGACCGGGCGTTTCCACCCTACTAGTTTCTGATTGTTCCCATTGCTAATATCTGATTTGTGGGCATTGTTTCTCTTACGTCTGGTTTTGGACAATGTAAATGGCAGGTGGATATGGCTGGCACAGGAGAGCCTGTATCACATTAGAGGATATGCAGGCGAAGGAGTCCTTGACAGTAAGGCTCTTACTGTGACAGGGTCGTTCGTGTGGAGATGGTGGCACCAGGGTTTGTGGCAAGAGCTAGTCCCTGGGGGAAGAAGTATCTGGGGCAAGTTGCTGCTGCAGGCCAAGGAGCTAGCTGTACGGCCTGCCCCACTTCCAGCCTGTGAGAGAGAAGCACCGTCTTTTGGGAGAGCTTCAGCTGTGGAAGATAGGAGACAACCAGGAGCCCGGACATTGAAAGGGCACAGGCACTGCAACAACAGGGCAGGATTATCTGGGAGTGAGCCCCACTGAATATAGACATGCATTGGATTGCACTATAAGTCTGTGCAGGTTCAAGCTGTTTTTAAATCCTGTACAGCACTAGACGTAAGACTCCCTGTCCCTCCCCCCATAATGCTAGAGGCACCTTATGAAGTTGATGGGCAGTAGATTTAGGATGGACAAAAGGAAAGACTTCTTCACTCAATGAATTATTTGTGAAATTCACTGCCCGTAGTGATGGCTGCTAGCAATGACGGTGTTAAGAGAGGATTAGGCAGATTCATGGGGAATGGGCTCACCCATGGACACTAGGCAAGATGACAAAAAGGGAACCTCTATATGTGCCTTGGACTTTGGTCCTCCAGATCAACTGGTTGGGCCTCTGTGTGAAAAAGGATGCCGGACTCGATGGACATGTGCGGTGATCCTCCATGGCCCCCTTTACGTTCTGCCCCTAAATAAATGGCAACTACTAACAGTGTCAGTGGTAGGTGGAGGGTTCTTAGGCACAGTTCACGTATGATTTACGCATCATGGAAAGTGTTTGCTCATGTAATCGGTCTATGCAGGGCTTTTTTTCTGGGAAAAGAGGTGGTGGAACTCGGTGGGTTGCCCTCGGAGAAAATGGTCATGTGGCTGGTGGCCCCGCCCCCTGATCTCCAGACAGAGGGGAGTTGAGATTGCCCTCCGCGCCGCATGGCGCGGAGGGCAATCTCAACTCCCCTCTGTCTGGAGATCAGGGGGCGGGGCCACCAGCCATGTGACCATTTTCAAGAGGTTCCGGAACTCCGTTCCACCGTGTTCCCACTGAAAAAAAGCCCTGGGTCTGTGTGTCCTTTGTCATGTTAAATGCACTTGAGAAGTACTTGGCTTTTTAATTTTTAAAGCATATACTTTTGGTTGTGTGTTCATTAACTTTTCACTCTTTTAGAGCCAATATTATATAACTCTAGTTTAGAGGGTGTTTCCCCATTTTAATTAGCCTCGCATGTTTTTAAAACGGAGGAGAAATCCAGCAGAGTCGTATATTAAGCCTAGAGGACATGGATGAAATAACATTTTAGCCCGGCACTCATCATCCTATACAGAAGAAACAGGGCAATAGTGCAAACCCAAAAGGACCCATCTTCATTATGAAATAGTGTACATTATAATTGCTAAGGATTTTTGACATTTGTGGAAGCAAGGTTGGTATAAATGCCACATTGCTAAAGCCCCCAAGACCACTAGATGCTCTGACTTTTCAGCCCTGTGAAGTATCTGGCAAGGGTACACTCTAAACTCTGTGAAGAAAAAGCAGCTTAAGGGAGCAAGCGGGAAAGGGTTAAGCAATTCTCCCCTTATTGCTTCTCTGTGTAAACATACACACACATCCAAGAAGCTATCTGTTTAAAAACAATAGTTGTCAACAGGGCTTTTTTTCTGGGGAAAAGAGGTGGTGGAACTCAGCGGATTGCCAGCACAGGGGGCAACTCTTGGAGGGAGATGGCGCCCCTGGTACTACATTTGCATGCGCAAAATGCGCACCCACTCCCAGGACCGCACAATGATGTCACTTTGGGTCAGCTGGAACAAAGGGGGAGTTTTTTAAAGTTTAAATTGCCCTTGGTGAAAATGATCACATGGCTGGTGGCCCCGCCCCCTGATCTCCAGACAGAGGGGAGTTGAGATTGCCCTCCGCGCCAGAGCGCGGAGGGCAATCTCAACTCCCCTCTGTCTGGAGATCAGGGGGCGGGGCCACCAGCCATGTGACCATTTTCAAGAGGTGCCGGAACTCCGTTCCCCCGCGTTCCAGCTGAAAAAAAGCCCTGGCTGTCATAGTTTTATTACATGTGTTGGTGTTTAGCATACAGTTCGTTGTGTGGTGTAAGCCATCCTAGAGCACACATCATCTAGCAGGAACAGCAGGATATGAGTCCCATGGCACCTTAGAGACCAACAAGATTTTCAGTGTGTGAGCTTTTGAGAGTCAAACCAGACAGGGCACAGGAGATTGATACTGAGGATGGATTTATCTCACTACTGTCTGTAATGCTCCTTAAAATGCTCCTTAAAAGCAGGCCCCCTCCTTGTTCCATTTCCCTGGCAGTAATCACCTTCCCCAGCTGCTGCCCACTAACTGGGAGGAAAAGCCACTGGGTCCCTGACTCAGAATGATGTTGATTTAACACCAACTAGAGTTGCTACCCCTGTTGATTCCAGAAGCCTTTACCCACTCCCAGCTCTTTGACTCAGATAGAGTCAGGTTATGTGCTAAACAATGAGGCAGGGTACATTTCACACCAGCTAACTATTTGGGCCTGGATAAAGCAACAGTAGGGTTATATGGCTACCTGGCTAGAGTTGTGTAGCAGACACTCCCAGGAGCGCATGCACAGAGGTGGGGAATTGGAAAATAGGAAAAAGAAAGGGAGCGTGTATGAGATAGACTTTGTTCACATGTGCATGCTGAATGACTGCGTCAGGTCATGGTCAGTTTTTGAAAATGGGAAGTCACAGGTATTACACCGTAGACCAAGAATCTGTAGATAATGGCTCTAGAGTCAAATGTGCCTCAGTACGGAACCAAATATGAGCCCTTAAAAAAGTTTTTTTTTAAATTAAGGCAGATAGCTGGGATGCTAGAATAACCAATATGAGAAGGAAATGGCAGAAGCTAAAGGGCATCTTAGAGGTGCTTTACGAAAAAGGAAAATAAGAGAGTAATCCACGTGTGAACATTACAAAAATAGTTTTAGAGCACTGGTACAAAATCACACAGTGCTCCTGTGCATATTTATTATTTATTATGTGCATATTTATTACTGTGCATATTTATTACTTATTATGAGATCTTGTCTGTGCTACTTCCTAATAAAGGATTTGCAACAACTAGTATTTTGGATGTGGAAACTTTATGGATTATTAATCACGTCAGTCAATAGTAATGTTAAGTTTCATTTATGCAAATAGGCTTTTTATACTGGCTTTTAAATTATATTTTAATATAAAAACATTCAAAATATCAATGCAAAAATACCTTTTCTATGCTTATAGTGTCTCTTGGTAGATCTCTTGCTTTGAACTTTGACATAGGCTGTTTCCAGATGGCTTACCTTCACGCGGGACGTCGTGCCTCGTTGCGGGGAAAATACGAAATATCGCGTTTCCTCGCGCGAGTTTTGCACGACGTCGTGCAAAACTCGCGCGAGGGAATGCGATATTTCGCATTTTCCCTGCAACGAGGCGCGACGTCCCGCGTGAAGGTAAGCCATCTGGAAACGGCCATAGTTTGGCTCTTTAATGATGGAAGAGAGGTGGAGTCTGTAAGTGGTGTCTCCCGAAACAGCTAGCGTAGCGTAGTGGTGACAGAGTCAGATTATGAGCTGGAAGACCAAGTTCAAGCCTACACTCTGCCATGAAGTTTGCTGGGTGACCTTGAGCCAGTCATTTTGCCTTAACCTAATCTCACGGTTGTTATGAGGATGGTGTGGAAGAGGGAAGAATGACAGACACTGTCTTGGTCTCTTTGTAGGATCGATGGGGTATAAATAAATAAATGTGAGATACTTGCCAGTTCCCCCTGCCTGTTCCCAAGGGTCCACATCCTCAGGAAAAAGATTTTAGAGAATTCAGCCAATTGCAATAAGAAGGGAGGCGTAGGAGAGTTGCGCTGGGGGCGCCTGGGGTCAAACCCTGTGCTCCTTCAATGCTGTGCACTTTCCAGTGGCATCAGCTCACACGTTCCATTGTCGAGGCCCATTTCAAATACCCGGCATATACCATAATTCATTGCTCATACTGTAAATTCGATGGCTAACACATGTTAAACGTGTGAATTGACTTCACTGGGTAATGGTAGGCTTGGGTAATGAGAGGAGGTAGGAAAGGGACTGTCCATAGTGAAAAGCTGAGACGGCTCATTCACATGTCTTGTCTGATCCTGCACTGGGCAGGGGGTTGGACTAGATGGTCTGTATGGCCCCTTCCAACTCTATGATTCCATGATTCTATGATCTGTGCCGCACAGTGGTGCAGTGGTTAGTGTCAGCCACTCTGAATAGCCACTCTGTGGAAGGTTGCTGGGTGACAGTGGGTCAGGGCTTTTTTTCAGGTAGAACGGAGTTCTGGCACCTCTTGAAAATGGTCACATAGCCGGTGGCCCCGCCCCCTGATCTCCAGGCAGAGGGGAGTTTAGATCTCATGCCACTGGCACGGAGGGCAATCTCAACTCCCCTCTGTCTGGAGATCAGGGGGCGGGGCCACCAGCCATGTGACCATTTTTGCCAAGGGCAATTTAAACTTTAAAAAACTCCCCCCTTGTTCCAACTGACCCAAAGTGATGTCATTGCGCGGTCCCGGAAGTGTGTATGCACTTTGCGCACGTGTATGTGGTACCCAGGTCATCACCTCCCACCAGGATTTCCCCCCTGTGCTGGCGACCCACTGAGTTCCACCACCTCTTTTCCCAGAAAAAAAAGCCCTGCATTGGCTCATTCGATCTCAGCCTAACCTGCCTCACAAGGCTGTTGTGAGGATAAAATCGAGGAGAGGAGAAAGTTTGTAAGGCAAGCTGGGTCCCCGCTGGGGAGAACACCTGGCTATAACCGCTCAATAAATAAATAGAATCAAGGAATTAACACTGCATGTGAACCAGCGTTTATAGGGAGAAAGGTGGGCAGGGATGAATAGGATGGGCGTGGCTGCAAAGGCGGTAAGATGGCCGAAATGGAGGGGGAACATCTAGAGCTGGATGGGGGTCAGGATACGTCCTAAACACACACGCAGGAATCCCCATCCACTGAAAGCGTTATCTAGCTTAGTATAACTCCGGAACGGTCTCTGTATCTGTCTTGATTAGATCTGAATGTGAATGTTACATTTCATGCAGTACTTGGGATATTTCATTGCCCTCTGATTTGGAGGCTTGCATGTTTGCTTTTCACCCTACATAAAATGAAAATCATAGCAAGGATTCATTCATTGCATCTGAAGAAGGGGGCTCTGGCGCATGAAAACGTATGCTGGGATTTTTCAAAATTGGTCTTCAGGATGCCCCAAGACCCCTGGGCATGTTTATCGGGGAGGGCAAGGGGCACACAACTCTGCCTGCAGAAAGGTGTTCGATCCCGGGTTTGGTCTGTGGCCCATTATAAGCGCGGCTGCAGGCAGGCAGAACGGACCGTCTGCCGCGGTCACCAATCTGGCTGGACAGACCTTTCAAAATCTAGTTGAAAAGCATCCGTTCCGCGCTGGCTGGAGCAGGCGATTGCTGGGGCTCCCGGTCCGCTGCGTGGCCTGCGCCCCCCACGCAGCCCCGCACCCCACCGCGGGCCTGCTCGTCCGCCTTCGCCGCTCCGCAGCAGCTGGAACCGCGCCGTCGGAGCGGAGCGCGCGAGTGGCGAGGGGCTGTAATTCGCTCCATCTGCTGCCTCTCGCTCGCTCGCTCCGCTCCGCCACCGCGGGATGAAAGGAGGCGCTGAGGACTCTTCAGGCCAAGCCCAAGCCAGGGGATGACGTCTGGCCGGCGGCAGCCAAAGACTCCGGAGCGGAGGAACGCAAGCCACCGCAAAGCCCTCGGCGGCCGAGCGCGGCTACTTGAGTCCCACCGAAGGAGGCGGCGAGCCCCGCGGGACGGAGCTGCCGCCGCCGAGCGAGGATCGCCCGAGCCCTGCGCCCCGGCGGGCCTGCTCCAAGCCCCTCCGCCGTCCGCTCGGCCTCCGGGGTCGCCTTCCCCGCCGGGGTGATGGGCGTCGGGGCCGAGCGCCCGGCCGGGCGTCCCTGGGCGCGAATGGCGGGCCGCGGGCCGGGGCTGGGCTGGGCCGGGGCGAGGGCCCGGGGGAGTTGAGTGACAGGCGCTCCGCAGCCGGCCCTCCTCCGGCGCGCGCGGCTCTCGCGCGCGGGTCCCTTTGACGGGAAGGGGAGCGGCGCGTCAAAGGCTCCCCGGCCCTCCCCCGCCCGGCCCTTCCCGGCCCTTCCCTTCCCTCCCCGCCGGGCTGGGATGCGCCTCTGCTCCTGCGCCCGGGCGCATTGTTCGCGGGAGCGCACGGCGCTGGCTGGCCCCGGCTGGGTGGCTCGCTCCATGGCGACCCTCCTCGCCGCCCCTATAAGAAGCCGGCCGGGGCGCGGGCAGCGCAGAGCTGCGCGGAGAGGGCCGAGGCGCGCGGGAGGCCAGCCGGCGCCTGCTCCCCCGCCTCTCGCCTCGCCTTGAGTCCTCGCCGGGGGATCGTCGCCGCCGCCTCGCGGGACCGCCGGCAGCCACCGGCCCGGGGACTTTCGGCCCGCCGCTGCCCGCTGCTGATCTCCTCGAGCGCGGCTCTTCTGGGCGCCCCGGCTCTCTGGGCGAGCGGAGGCTCTTCCCGGGCGCCCGGTGCGCGCCTCGCCGCCGAGGGCTACGGAGCCGCCGCCTCTCCCCGCCCGCCCAGCATTTCGCCGCTACTTTTTCCCCTCTTCTTTTTTCTTTTTTCTTTTTTTGCGGTTCCGCCGAGCAGGCGGGCCGGGCAGGCGAAGCGATGAGCCCCGTGGCATTAATGCTAGGCTTGAAGACCTTGTGGGTTCTGGCGTTTTCCTCTCTTTCCAACACGCTGGCGGTGAATAACAGCGGCCGATGGTGGTAAGTGGGCTTTGCGCGCGGTGGCGCTTGGTGCGGGGGGGGGGGATCGCCTTGCCAAATCCAAGGAGACAGGAGGGGATCGAGGCCGCCTTACGCCGAGGGAGACCCGTGCCCAGCCCGTCTCTTCCTTTCCCGAGCGTCGCCGGCAAAGCTGAGCCGAGCGCCCGTGTGGAAGAGCAGAAGAAACCCCGGGCGCGCTTCGAAGAACGCACGCTCGGCTTGTGCGAGAGTCGCTGGCCCTTTGCTCCAGCTACTCGTCGGAGCCTCGGAGAAGGGCGAGGGGAGCGGCTCTCTCTGCTTCTGTCCAGGGGCAGGCGCCAGTGCTGGAATCGCGCGCGGCTCTTTGGTACCATGCCCGCACAGAGAAAAGAGCCCAGTAGCACCTTGAAGACTAACCAACTTTATTGTGACATAAGTTTTCGAGAACCACAGCTCTCTTCGTCAGATGCTCTGACGAAGACAACTGTGATTCTCGAAAGCTTATGCTGTAGTAAAGTTGGTTAGTCTTAAAGGTGCTACTGGGCTCTTTGCCATTTTGCCACTACAGACTAACACGGCTAACTCCTCTGGATCTATGCCTGCACCTGCATCCCAGCGGGCAGGGCGAACTGCCCGAAGAAAGGCGACTAGCCACTTCTGGACTAATGAGAACACCCCACCCCCCCAATGGGCTCTTCTTAATTATTACCCAGGGACAGATTACTTTCTGGCTGCTTATTACTGGCGGTCTCTTTCTTGCGTGGTACAATTGCTACTATGGCTGTGGAGACTTTCACTGGCTAGTGGAGGCGCTTCTTTTTGCTTTCCATTTTGATGTTTAGCCTACCCTGTCTTAAAACAATCGTTTGTTCACCTGCCCATCCTGGCCCCAACCATGTGGGGAAGGTGACATTCGTGTCCATGTTATAGGCCTGAGGGGCTTGCTGGAGGATCTCAGCCAGACCTTAAGACTTGTTAAGGGGCCTGGAATAGAATCCCGGGTCTGTGGAACGCTTCGCTCCATGAAATGGCCACTCGACTCTGCCTCCTGTGTGTCAAGTGAATGAGCTTTCTGGCCACTGTAGGGCTTACGTTCCTGTTATGACCACAATTGAAACAAGGGCTTCTTCTGTCCTTGTGTGTGAGTGCACCCATGTCCAACACTCTAATCCATTTCATTAGCTCTCTTTATCTATTGATTCATCAATCCATGATCTAGGTAGGGCCTGCCTAGCCACACAAGCCAGCCAAACTGTTACATGGAGTATCAGTCTTTTTGAAGGTGCTAATGAAGCAGTATATGCCCAGAGAACCACACTGTAGAGAGCCCCTTGCAATATTGTAAGGGGCAGGTGCTCTGCATCGTAGATCCCAAGGGACAGAGGCAGTGCAGCCAAACAAGTGGGGTCGCATCTCTCTCCCTATAGAGAGACAGTAGTGTCAAATTGAAACGTGCAGTTCTGCTTTCTGGCTAGCCTGATAATACCTTGACCATAAAGAGATGCGCTTCTTGCTCCTGGTTTCTCAGAACAGATATTCACACGTCTCTCCTTGGAATCCACCCAGCCACAATAAACGGCATATTTTGACCAACTTTCGTCTTTCTGTGTGGACTGCAACAGTTGGCATCCCCAGTTTTGGGAGCAAGGTGTACACATATCCTAATCCATTTTTTTTTTACAAATTATAGTGCCTTGGGCTACATAGGAGCCAAAGGTCAAAGTTCTTATGAGTTTCCTATGCTTCGTGTTGTCTAATGTCAGCCCTAGAATTGCTTATGTTCTGTTTTAGCATTTCTTCAACTCTGTATTGGATCCTTGCTAATGCTATGCCTTTGTGAAATTGTGCTTATTTACCCTGTGGCATTGTTTATGGAAATGTCCTTGATATTGACTGTACTAATCTCACACTGTATAATCCGCCTTGGGTCTCAATGAGAAAGGCATGCTATAAATGACATTAATGATGATGATGATGATGATGATGATGATAATTCATCAGATGTTACCATAGCAATTTCATTCCCCCCAGGAATGAGTCAATGAGGGCTCCAAGCATGTCCAATATTAGTCAACCAAGCTTGCATTCTGCATGCCTGAATCGGTGCAACCAGAAGAGCCCCCTCCCTGAACCCAAATCTGAAGATGGAACAGAACTCCCACGGTCCAACATTCCACCCAATGTGTGGCTTGGCTTGCTCGGTGCTGGAACGCAGGCCCCACAGTTTGCCTGTTAGGCATAAAAATGTCCCCTTTCCAGGCTTTTCTAAGAATCAGGCTGGCTCAGCTACATGTGTATCAAATACTAGTTTTCTGGTGGCCTGAAAGTAATCGACTAGTCTGAGGGTATACCTTGCTCCCACTCCGTTTATAGACTTGGAAATGCCTTCCTTTTGTACTTGTACAGCAACCTATGTGCCTTTGGCTGTGTGAGCCCCACATTTTAGGGAGGGGGGAGGATAAAATAGAGCAGATTTTTCTAGCAACCAGGGGGTTTGGACTGTAGTGGGTATGAAATTTCAGGACTTATCAGAAAGCATCTTAATAATTGTGGTATTTCCACCTGACAGTCAATGAAATGGTGGGGGGAAACAATGAATGACTCTACGTGTGAGATGGAGTTATTCACAACAAAGGAAAAACAGCACCAATTTTCTTTTCTTTTTCATTTTATTTTTATCCCATCTTTCAGGCAGATCTCTTCTCCAAGTAGCTAACACTAACTGAAAACTACAGTGTTAAAAATTTCATCATCATCATAATATTTGATTTATATACCGCCCTTCAGGACAACTTAATGCCCACTCAGAGCAGTTTACAAAGTATGTTATTATTATCCCCACAACAAAACACCCTGTGAGGTGAGTGGGGCTGAGAGAGCTCTGTGAGAGCTGTGACTGACCCAAGGTCACCCAGCTGGCTTCAGGTGGAGGAGTGGGGAATCAAACCCGGCTCTCTGGATTAGAGTCTCACACTCTTAACCAGTACACTTAACTGGCTCTCACTCTTACAATAACTTAAAACAATTCAGAGCTGACATGTTATAACCCTCCTGTGTAAGATGTGGACACTTTTTGCCATGCTTATGTTCTTCAGCCTGTGGACAGATAATATCTAGGCCAGTATCAGCTGCTTCCAGAAATGTGTGTTGTTGCTGTGGAGAGTTCCCCACAATGCAGGCCATAAGTATCACCCTCATATTAATGGCCATTGTGTGGAGAAACCACCATACAGGTGCTGTTTGCAGCATCTTCCACTAGATGGGGTATGATGTGTAGGTTGGCCCAAAGGTAGAATAAATAAAGCTCTGACTTTATTATATTGCTGCTTTTAATTCTACTACTTTTATTAAATGTATTATTTATATTCAGGCACTTGTGCTTATTTAAATGATGAACGGTGTGGCATGAGAAACATTTTTCCTCCTCCTTTGTAGTAGTCACCCAAGAAAGCTGATTGGCAGTAGTTTCAGGACAGATTGAAGGGAGTCCTTCTTCACATGACGTATAATGGACTTGTGGAACTGACTGCCACAAGATGTAGCAATGGCCACTAGATCAAATGGTTTAACAATGGCCGTTTCCAGATGGCTTACCTTCTGCCGCTCCATGCCTCAACGTTGCAGCTTGTGCCGGAGAAAACGTGAAATAGCGCGTTTTCTCGTGCAAGTTTTGCGCAACATCGCGCAAAACTCGCGTGAGAAAACGCGATATTTCGCGTTCGCCCCAGCACGAGCTGCAGCGTTGCGGCATGGAGCGGCAGAAGGTAAGCCGTCTGGAAACGGCCAATGTGTGTGGGGGGGAGAATTAAATTCATGAAGGATAACTCTATAAATTGATTCTGGCAGGTAGCTGTGTTGGTCTGTAGTAGAAAAGCAGGATTTGAGTCCAATGGCAGAGCGATGGCACCATTTTCAGTGGTGCTTTTTACTATGCAGACATCAGGAAAGCCAATCACCTGGACCAGTTACCTGGGATAGTTAGATCCAAGCAGGGCTTTTTTTCAGCAGGAACGCAGGGGGACGGAGTTCCGGAACCTCTTGAAAATGGTCACATGGCTGGTGGCCCCGCCCCCTGATCTCCAGACAGAGGGGAGTTGAGATTGCCCTCCGCGCCGCTCAGCGGCGCGGAGGGCAATCTCAACTCCCCTCTGTCTGGAGATCAGGGGGCGGAGCCACCAGCCATGTGACCATTTTCAAGAGGGCAACCCACTGAGTTCCACCACCTCTTTCCCCAGAAAAAAAAGCCCTGGATCCAAGTACCAGACAGCTTGTGTGTAGTTGGGACATAAGAGGGAATAAATTGACAGGTGGGGTTCTTATTTTTTTATGTGTCTGTTCTAATGCTTATGAGATGGGACAGACGAAGAAAGAGAACAAGCTATGATAAAATGATACGCAGAGACCAGTCAGGAGCCAGGCTGAATGTTAGCAATTCTTCCTCGATGCTCCCAAAGGACAGTTAACACTTTCTCTGAGGAAGCAACATCTTACACAATAGGAGAGTGAGGATCTCACAGAGAGAAGAGATTTTCACAAGTGAACTCTTGGGGTCAAGTCAACTTTTGATTTAACCAATACAACAAGTAATGGCCACTGGCAGGAGGAGGTGGTAATGCTGATAGACATTTAGGATAAGCCTGACCAAGGTTGTTCGTTTTATCTCTAGTCCAACTAGATCTGAAAAGAATTGGGGTGGGTGGAATCCTCATATCAATTCTCAAATGTCCAGTGTTAGAAAAATCACCAAAGTGCAAAAAATGAATTTTAAAGATGGTGTTTTAGGTTCCAAATTTGTTGATGTTTGTGATGCTCAGTTTTTGGTGAACTTTTCTAGTCTAGTTATGAAATAATAATCTGCAATATGGTGGAGGTAATAAAGCTGGCCTACTTTATAGGGCTGTTGTGAAGACTGCAACAACATAATGTCTGTGAAATGCTTTGAGCATTGGAAGTGTATCAAACCAAAGTTGTTGTTATTTTATAACTAGACTTGAGTTCTCACACGCATGACCAAATGCTACTGGTGATGTCAGAGATCCAAGAGCTGATATTGTTTCTTAATTGTTCATATATATGCTTCAAGAAAAGTGCGATTGATTCTCTCAGTTGGTATTCCATCTTGCCTTGCAATCAAATTTAATATTTGCTTCTATCGGATAGTATTTAGAACCTTGCACCATTGAAATTCAATGGCATATGACCTTTCAGAAAGGACAGCTAATGAGGCATCATATTGCCTGCCTCAGCCTGCCAAAATAATGAAGACATGCTTAGCAAGTCTAAAGCACCCACACTTTTAATTTTGAGGCACAGATTTGTATTTAAATTGCAAGTTCCAGTTCTGAAGTTGAAACATCACATTTGGGAACATATGTGGTGAAATTGGAGAGCTATATAATTACATAAAATGGGCATGTCATATAATACCATATTGCTTTATCATATTTAATTGAGACGTGGATTCTTGTCTCTGTTGGTGTTTAACCTGTGGCACTTCTCGGCTTGCAGGGGAATCATCAACGTGGCCTCCTCAACCAACCTGCTGACAGACTCCAAGAATGTGCAGCTGGTTCTGGACCCTTCCCTGCAGCTGCTGAGCCGCAAGCAGCGCAAACTCATCCGCCAGAACCCAGGCATCCTGCACAGCATCAGCAGCGGCCTCCAAAGCGCCATCAAGGAGTGCAAGTGGCAATTCCGCAACCGCCGCTGGAATTGCCCCACCATGCCAGGGCCCAATATTTTTGGCAAGATTGTCAACAGAGGTAAGGAAGCAATGAGGGGAGGAGGTGGGGGAGAAGGCGCTGGTAGGGAGACCCTTTCTCTTTTCTAAGAGAGGTCTCGTACAGCCACCTTGTTCATGTCCACGCAGTGGAATGAGAGAATACAGAAGCCCACGTCCAGCTGGCGCACTGGTTAGCTAGAATCCAAAAGTTCAATCACTGGCTATTTGCTCCTTTGCACCAGAGCAGAGGTGGGCAAGCCTTGGCATGTGTGCTGAACAGTCACATTTGTGCAGCATGCATGACTGGTTCTTTGCCCCAGCAACCAAGATGAGCCCCTGAGATGCTGAAAGTGTTGCTGGAGCCAGCGAGCGGGCTGAACGCAACTGGCACGGCTTATGCTCAGCAGCAACTCACAGACCCATGCCATGTCTTCCTCCCCCCATAGAATAATTTTTATTATTAAATGATACAAAAGATAACAAAAAACATATATTGCAAATTACAAAAAAAAAGATAAAAGAAAAAAAGAAATAGGCAGCTAAAAAACAAAAAAAATTAAACTAAAAAAAGAAAAAATATTTCACAGTTCTAATTCTATATCTCTCAAAATTCAACCAATACCACAAGTCTTCTTAATAAAAATTTCAATTAAGTAAAGTCTCATTGTTGCTCCATTTACATTCAAGACCCATGTCAGGTCTATGAGGAGCCCCTGGGTGTTGGCAGTGCCAGTGGGACGGCGCTCGCTCCCAGTTTTCTGGCAACACACAATCCTCTCCCTGCCCCACTTTTATTGCCAGTATACCACGATCTTCAGAAGTGGTGCTCAAGCTAAACATCTTGCCCACCCCCATCCTACAGTCTTGACGTCACGCAAAACTCGCGCGAGAAAACGCGATATTTCGCGTTTTCCCCGCAAGATGGCGCAACGTTCCGGAGCCAGGTAAGCCGTCTGGAAACGGCCCAGTACAGATTTTCTACATTTGCGGTAGAGTGGATTGGAGGGGTGGGATGACAGGTTGCATCCCAGTTTATTAGTCTGTCGCGGTTTGCCTTCTACTTCCCGTTTGGTTGTGGTGCAAAAGTGAGTACTTAGAAAAGAAAGACAAGCTTTTTATCTTATTTATTTCAAATTTGTATTCCACCCTCCCCACGAGCGGGCTCAGGGCAGATAACAACATATTAAAATACAATTAAAAATTCATGTTCATTAAAAACAACACATTTAAACAACACATTTTTACACCAGTACAAAGTAGTCTCGGGTTGTCCTTCTTTCTATCCACTATCCCACCCACCTCTTTCAGGATCAGAATCTCATTCATTCATTCATTCATTCATTCATTCATTCATTCATTCATTTCTATTTATATCCCACCCACCCTGTAAGCAGGCCCAGGGCAAGCCTCAAGACTATGAAACCATACAAAGTTAAAACACTTTAAAACCACTGTAAACGAAAATAAATTACGTAACAGCCAACAATTAAAAGGCGTCAAATATCAAATCCATAAAAGGCTGTAAAGAAGTTATAAAGCGCAGACAGTGTGGTGCATCTTATCAACCATAGCCAGGGCAGCATGGTGTAGAGCCAGTTTGGTGTAGTGGTTAAGAGCGCATGACTCTAATCTGGAGAACCAGGTTTAATTCCCCACTCCTCCACTTGAAGCCAGCTGGGTGACCTTGGGCTAGTCACAGCTCTCTCAGAGCTCTCTCAGCCCCACCCACCTCACAGGGTGTTTTGTTGTGGGGATAATCATAACATACTTTGTAAACCTCTCTGAGTGGGCATTGAGTTGTCCTGAAGGGCGGTATATAAATCGAATGTTGTTTTTGTTGTTGTTGTTGTTGTTGTTGTTGTTATTATTAGGGCATGGGCAGTCAGGAGGGACAGATCACTGAAACCTTAGCCATAGGCCTGGCAGAACACCTCTGTCTTACAGACCCTGTGGAACTGTAACAAGTTCCGCTGGGCCCAGATCTCCCTTGGGGAGCATTCTTTTAAAAATGCATAACTAAAGGTTGGGGGTCAAATGGACCCAGAGAACTGAAAAGAAATGATAAAATGTTGTTGAATATTCCATGTATTCTTTAACTGCAATGGCGAGCTGCCCTGTGTTGTTTCATGCCCTCCTTGAAATTGTTGTAGTTGTCATAAACTGCAGTATGCGTTCTAAAGGTACTGTGGCCATTTTGACCCTCCAACGGCATTGAAGTGGAAACTGAAAGTAGCATTTAGAATGAAAACAAACATGAGATTTTCTTAAGTTTCTAATATTTTCTCGCTGGTCTCTTCGCTTATTTCTTTACTGACAAAGGAGTCGTACTAAGTAAATAGCTGCGGTTTTGGCAGCTGGTGGCATCTTGGGTTTAAAAATATTCTGTTACCTACTTGGAGGTTTATTTTGATCCCCCCCCTCACACACAAGATTTATGGTGTAGCGATTAGATTGTCAAATAAAAATCTTGGAGACTCAGTTTCAAATCCCCTCTTACCATGAAGCCCCATTTTGGCCATTTTCAGCCCCTTTTTGCCATTTTGGGCCCAATTTCAGCCTCGAATGGCCAGGATTGGGTCCAAAACAGCCAGGATAGGTGATGTCAGGGGGTGTGGCATATGCAAATCAATCATGTTAATGACGCACTTCTGGTGATGTCAAGGGGTGTGGCATATGCTAATGAGTTATGCTAATGAGTTCCTCCAGCTCTTTTTCTACGAAATGACCCCTGGAGCCTGGCTATAAGCACCATATGAGCTGTTTTATTTACTTGCTTTATTTGTAGTCCACCTCGCTCATTGAGACTCAAGGTGGATTTTAGAATTATAAAAACAATGCAGCGAAGGCCAGCATAATACATCAATGGTGCAATAACACTGGATTGCAACATTCGAGAACAATAAAATCAAGACATAATAATTTTGAACTTTTCGGGAGAAGAGTGAGATGCAAATGGAATAAGCAGGTGCCCGTCTGCTATTTATTTCTTTAAAGCAGAAAATAAATGAGTTAAGAACCGGGAGGTGCCATTTTACAACTGGCTATTCTTGGTCTTCTTAAACATAAAACCTGCAATCTGTGTGCACTTCACCTGCTTCAGTTTAACAGGATATACAAGTGACATTCAGTACAATCATAAGAATATTTTCCTGAGACTAAGCCCCACTGAATATACCTGAGTAAGAGTCTGAATAGACGTGTTTAGGATAATCTCATAGAAACATTAACAATAAAGATTAAATCCAACGGCATATATAAAGGTGTATAAAAGTTAAAAATTAAAATTGAATCCAGTGGGATATATGGGCCTTTTTCACATGGTTTACCGGCCACGGAACATCGCGCCGAGCTCCCGGAACGACAGCATCTTCCTGGTGCAATTTTGCACGAGAACGGTAGTTCTCGTGCAAAATTGCACCAGGAAGATGCTGTCGTTCCGGGAGCTCGGCGCGATGTTCCGTGGCCGGTAAGCTGTGTGAAAACGGCCATGACATGCAAATTTTAAAAACAAAAATTGAATCCAACGTGACAGAGTACAATCCTAAGAACATTTTCCCTGAGAATACATCCCACGGAATACGTTACCTGAGGAGGATTATGAGTAGAGCTGCTTAGTTCTTTTTTAAGCACTGTTTACAGGATTATAACCTTTGTATGGAAAATATATACTTATTTTATTTTTAAAATGTATATACTGCTCATCCAAAGTGTCCAACACACACAGAGAGAAAGCAATTAAAGCTACAATTATAAAATGTCTAAAGAAATTATCAATTTCGTATGGTAGTTTTAATGTAATTTATCATCTTGAACTGAGAAGATTAAAATTGGAACACCTTTCTTTTGAGAAAAGGCTAAAGAGGCTGGGACATTACAGTTTAGAAAAAAAAACCTAGAGGGGATGAGATAGAGTGTTATAAAATTAGGCATGGGGCAGAGAGAACCTTTTCTCCCTCTCCTAAAATAGTACAATTCAAGGGTACCCAATGAAGTTGATGGGCAGATTCAGGACAGATGAGAGGAGGTACTTCTTTACTCAATGAGTGGCTAAAATGTGGAATTCACTGCCAGATAGGGTTGCTAGCGTGGCACTGGCACCCAGTGGAAGACTGAAGGGGGCAGGGACCTACGTGATTGATATTGTACCAATGCTGCAACGTCATTTTGAAGTGATGGCATCATGACATGACAGGACAACGCTCTACGATTCACCCAAATGCTAGACTTAGAGCCAGGGCTTTTTTTCTGGGAGAAGAGGTGGTGGAACTCAGTGGGTTGCCCTCGGAGAAAATGGTCACATGGCTTGTGGCCCCGCCCCCTGATCTCCAGACAGAGGGGAGTTGAGATTGCCCTCCGGCAATCTCAACTCCCCTCTGTCTGGAGATAAGGGGGCGGGGCCACCAGCCATGTGACCATTTTCAAGAGGTTCCGGAACACCGTTCCACCGCGTTCCAGCTGAAAAAAAGCCCTGCTTAGAGCATCCTAAATGAATCCTACAGAATCACATCAGTATAATGATGTCAATTCCCAAGGCAGTAAACCTCTGAATACCAGTGCTAGGAGGCATCATTGATGGAAGGCCTTGGCCTCGAACCCTGTTGGTGGCCTTCCATAGTAACTAGTTTGTCACTGTGTGAGATAGGATGCTGGACTGGATGGACCACTGGTCTGTATATTAGGAGAATGATGGCACGCAAGCTCGAGTCTTTAGGAATCACCACAGAATCTGGCCCTCTGCCTTTTCTCTTGCATGAGGACTCTTTCAAGAAACCCTTAAAATCAACAAAGTTAAGCTGTGGTCGCTGATAGCAGGTGTCTAAGGTGGGGAGGTGGGAACACCTTCAAAAAGGAAGGGTTACAGGATGGGCCTGAGAGGTTAGTAACAGACCTACTTGTATCAAAATAACATTCAGTTCTGATCATGTATGGAGCGGGTGGGGTGGGGGGCGTGCTCCCATGTGGATCAAAAGATCTGCAACGGGGGAAGGGAATCAAGTGCCACAGTAATTTTTTCCTGCAAACTTGGGTTAAATTAGTGGGGGTTAACCCCCCCCCCATAAGTGAAAAAACCTGGCTGGCATCTTGGTTTGCCTAGCAACAATCAGTACTGTGCAAAACTAGGGAGGGGGTGGGATTGGATGAGATGGGAAAAAACCATTCGCCTGATAGCCAATCTGGTGGGATGGGGAGGATATACAAGGTAGAGAGGTTGGGTGGTTTGAGGAGAAGGGAAGGAACGGGGAAGAAATGAGGCAATTGGGAGGGTTAGCAAAGGAGGGGGACAACCACGTCTCCCAGTGAGTGTCCGTGGCAGGGTAGGGGTTCGAAACTGGGTCTCCCGGGTCCTAGTTCAGCACTAACTACTACACATACTGCCTTTCATAGAGGCAGAGACTAGAGAGAAGAAAGTGGGGCTAGCAAGGGAATGGGATGGCCCTCTCCCGCAAGTCTTTGCAGGCCCTCTTCTTGTTGCTTCTCTTCACTCTCTATATATCTACATACCCATATTGTAGTTGAAATGGCGAGAAGATGCTTCTTGACTGAGCACAGATGGCTGGCGGTTCATGAGCTTCTTTCCCTTGCGCTTCAGCTGTAGAGGCAACTGGGAGTTGTCATGTGAACTGTGGGAGAGACAACGCTGAACTTTACAGCGATTCTCTTTGCTTTCAGAGGAACTGATGCTGCTTGATAGACTAGCATGGTGTGTGTGTGTGGTTCCTCACACTCAGTGGAAATAAACAGGCATTATAAAAACACAGTCCTCAGTGCTTTCTCTGCACAGGTAGGATCTTGAGCAAATGCCTCAAAACTTCCTACTTCTTGAGGAACAGGGGGGGCCACTACAAACTGCCAGAAGTAGCATGGGGTGGGGGTTAGGATTAGGAAAGCACCACAGTGTGCTAGCTGCCTGCCCTGGTGACAGAAGAGACTAGTTACAGCACTGGTCTCCTTCTTGTCTCTCCCTTGTAACTCTTGTCTGGTAACTCTCTGAGCCAAGCTACAAGTGACGAATGACACTTGAACGGCAAGTGAACAGACTCACGTGTATTCCTCCCTGTTCACTTGCACTCCACTTGCGCTCCACTTGATCACAGTGATCAAGTGGAGTGCAAGTGAACAGGGAGGAATACACGTGAGTCTGTTCACGTGCCGTTCAAGTGTCATCACTTGTAGCTTGGCCCTCACATGTATTCCTATGTGATCAAGTGGAGGGCAAGTGAACAGGGAGGAATACTCTTGCCGTTCAAGTGTCATTCGTCACTTGTAGCTTGGCCCTATGTGTTTAGACAAGGAGGAGCTCTCTTGGAAAGGGCTGGACTTGCTTGTATGACACAGAAGAGGCAGTCTGTACAGGCAACTTCTGTGTGCAAGAAGTTTACTTCTGCAGCCAGCACATAAACACAGCACAACATAAAGCCCAAACATTCACAGCTGGGATTTGTATACTAGGCATCATGTATTATTTTAGTTTTTATAGACAGTTATTATTATTTTCCCCCCCAACATGAAGAGGAAAGACATTCCTTTCCCACAAATGCTCTGATTCTGTTGCCATAATAAGCCCTGTTCCTTCGTTTCCCTCCCTTCTTTTCCTCATAAACAATTATGGACCTCATTATTAAGGGATGCAATATTAGTTAGATTAAATTGTTTTTTTAAGTGTCCGTGATTGACTGGGTGGAAGATTGATGAAGCTAAGCAAAAATGCAAATGAGAGGCAGCATCTTAGAAAAGACGTTTCTCTGCCCCTCTCCCTCTCCCCCCTCCCCTGCCGTTGAAGGGAATACCTCTTCCAAACTGGCTCTTCCTGTGATATGCTTAGGCACTGTCTAAAAGCAAAAAACAGGGTTTTCAGAACTATTATTTCGTTTCCATGCAAATTTATGCAGATTTAGTTAATTAAAAACTCATATGGTTACAATGTCAGCTTAAACATTCTTACATCCTTCTAAACCCATTGATGTTAATGAACTCAGAAGGGTATAATTGTGTTTAGGATGGCACTGTTAATGGACTAATATTTCCTAAACTGTCACAGCCCTGAATTCCCCCCCAGGCCCTCCCAATTGGATTTCTATTAGGACTGTGAAGGAGAGCTGCCATTCTAATTGCTGTGTCATTGGCTGCCCAGGACACAAATTAGGGGAAACTGAATGCTGGGATTTTAAGAGATTGAGGGTCCACTTTCAGAAATTTAATTTCGGATACAGCTATAACTTCCAGGGTTCATTTCGAGGGGGAATGCACTGGAACACAGTTCCAGTAGTTCCCCAAAGAGGTCACATGACAAGTGGCCCCACCCACCTTACTCTCAGCCATTTGGGGCTCGTTTTGGCCTGGATTGGGGCCAAAATGGCCCAGATCGGGCTTCTGATGGGTGGTGGATCACTCTCCCGCTAAGCAGCGGCCCGATCCTGACCCTTTTGGGCCCCTTTTCAGCCATTTTCAGCCCCTTTTTTTCCATTTTGGGCCCAATTTCGGCCCTGAATGGCCAGGATTGGGTCCAAAACAGCCAGGACAGGTGATATCAGGGGGTGTGGCATATGCAAATCAGTTATGCTAATGACACACTTCCGGTGATGGCAAGGGGCATGGCATATGCTAATGAGTTATGCTAATGAGTTCCTCCAGCTCTTTTTCTACGAAATGACCCCTGATAACTTCTGTGTAAACAATTGCATGTGCCCAGCCCACATAAACATGGTAACATACTAAAAAAGGACATGTCTGTCATGCTGTGCAAACCCAATGCAAACTAGAATTTCTCCCAGCCTGTCCAGATCTGACAAAAATAGGTATATATGCATTTACCAGTCCTGGCAAAGCACACAATTCCCTGCACAGACATTGTAGCCAGGGCCATTTCCAGACGGCTCCCCGCTGCTCAGAAGAAGCCGGAAGATCGCGAAATAAGGCGGAAGATCGCGTTTTCTCACGCGAGATTTGCGCGACGTCATATGACGTTCATATGTTCATATGACGTCGCGCAAATCTCGTGCGAGAAAACGCGATCTTCCGCCTTTTTTTCGCGATCTTCCGGCTTCTTCCGAGCAGCGGGGAGCCATCTGGAAACGGTCCGGGTTGGAAGCCATTTGTGGTGGGGTGGGGTAGTCCACCCTGAACTCCTTGGAGATGGCACAGGATAAAAATGTAATCAATATCTAAAGATATTTTTGTATGAGAATATTGGAACGAACGGAGTTAACCTGTGCTTCATACGTGGTGGTGTGTGTAATCTGCCTGGGTTGTTTACAAAAAATAAAAACATGGGAGCTCGAATATACTCCAAGGTCACCTGTCTCCTTGCACCAAGGAAGGCACAGACTTTGACACCAAATGTGTGGACCTAGATCATTAGATTACGATGTTAGAAGCAGACAGCTTGAAAGCAAAATATACATCATGCCAAGGGAGGTTGCAGGGGAAGGAACAAGTTGACCCAAACAGCCTGATCCGAGGGTCTAAATCAGAGGCTTGATGGTGCACCTTGACAAAGGGCCAAACTACACGTGACGAATGACACTTGAACGGCAAGTGTATTCCTCCCTGTTCACTTGCCCTCCACTTGCTCTCCACTCAATCCACTTACCATTCAAGTGTCATTTGTCACTTGTAGCTTGGCCCTTTGAGTAATGCAAACTGAGACCTTTGGTCTCAGCAGTAATTTCATTGCAAACATGACCTGGACAACATGCATATCAACAGCAACATCTAGGGTAGTCCCACAGAGCTGCTAGCAACAGTCCCATCATCACCCTCCAATCACAGATGAGTTCTGATGGAACTCGTAGCATGGAGATACAGTGGTGGGAAGGCAGAGCCAAGGAGCCACAACCATGCTGCAAGAACCAGGTCTAACATAGTAGATCAGGACCATAGCAGAGGACTGAAGGATAGGATAGGTTTGAATCATGAATCCTTGGAGAAGCAGGCACTTGACTGCCCCTTTGGGCAGCAGTTTTAGGGGCTGGGTTGAGTGTTTGATCGTAAATTCACTGTAACTTGAGTTCACAGGGCAAGTCATGAAGCCCAGTTTTCTCTTGTGCCTCCCCCCCCCACACACACACATCATGACTGATCAAAGATATCACACTGTATAATTAACACTGGACAAGCTACGTCACCCATAAAGGAAATCTTTAAGACAATGTAACAAGTCGAAATGATTGGAGCAAAATACGTTTACATGTGCTGCATACATATTCAGACAGTTCACCACAAAGCAAAGGATTCTCCTTGGCATTGCAACAGTAGTAGTAGTACTTCCTTTTTTCAGTTCCACACGTTGTGTTCTTTCTTGGCGTTGTGTTTGATCAAAGATATCGGCAGGTTTTTTTTAATGGCAATTGTGCCATGTCAAGATGGAATTCCATTCATACCTGTAGGGGCGCCAGAGAGCTTCAGAGGAAAATAGATGCAGAAGCGTTAGCCGTGTTAGTCTGTGGTAGCAAAATCAAAAAGAGTCCAGTAGCACCTTTAAGACTAACCAATGCTACAATAAAATTGGTTAGTCTTAAAGTTGCTACTGGACTCTTTTTGATTCAGAGGAAAATGTAACTTTCCTCCTATACTTCCCCTGAAAAGAGCAAACCGAAGGACTTCCAAATTCAGATGTCTGCTGTCTAGCTTTGATATTTGTGCAGAGCAAGAATTTGCTAATAATAGCTGGCATAAGGACACAGGATTTCCTCCTCCTGTTTAGCAAAAGATTTTTCACCAAGAGGCTAAATATCTGCTTTTTTAACTTTTTATTGTAATAATGCTTAACTAATAAAAACAGTTACAAAGATATTCAAGGTAACAATTCAAGAATATCAATAAATAAGTATTCATGGTGAGATATTATTAGCATATCGCACAAGATTTCTATGGAATAATCAAAATAGTGTTTCATAAATTGTTAATCAAACTTTAGCAGTATACTTAGAAGGAATATTTTAAAAGACAATAATTTGTAACTATTATTAAGACTCTTATCAATTATGCTAGGATAAACCCTCCTTCCCTCCCCCCCCTTCCCTCTTCCATAATGCTTAACAAATAAAAACAGTTACAAAGATATTAAAGGTAACAATTCCAGAATATCAATAAATATGGTGAGATATTATATCACACAAGATTTCTATACAATAATCAAAATAGTGTTTCATAAATCGTTAATCAAACTATAGCAGTATACTTAGAACGAAAAATGAAAAAGGCAATAATTTGTAACTATTATTAAGACTCTTATCAATTATGCTAGGATAAACCCTCCTTCCCTCCCCCCCTTCCCTCCTCCCCCCCTAAATCTAGTTTGCAACCATGGATTCTTAAGCCTAAATATCTGCTTTAGCAGGCAAACCTGCTGCTTTAAAAGATATTCATCCAACAATTTCTGAGCATCGTCCTCTCTCCCTCATCTCCCTAACAATCGGATTTGTAACAAATCTACAGGTGGGCCTTTATTTTAACTGTGGTCATTGCTACTCCTAGTCTGGAAGGCCATGGAAGTTTATTTATTCATCACTGGGACATGAAAAGCAATCAGGGATACGGAAATAATAGGATCAGTGTAGAATGGGGACCAGTGAAACGCATCTCCACCAACCCATCCACCCACTCACTTTTGATCTTGAGCTGTCCCTCACTTTCCCTCCAACATGCAGCTTGGCTTGCTTGCACAAGTAATTCATCTGAAGTTGATTACTTTTTGTGCACCTGTCAGGCTATGGACGACAGGCTATGGCAGATAGACCCCTGTACCCTCACAGCAAGAAATCCATGATCGTGGTTGAAAAGGCTTTATTTAGGAATCACATCAAATCCACAGATATGTCCAAAGGATTGCTCAGAAGAAAAGCCAGCAAACAAGCAAGTTGGCAAGAATACTTGAAAGTATGAAAATCATTCTATTATAGGGCACATTTATACTTCCCCCCTCCCAACCGTAAACATAACTTTTTTGGGAACTCCTCGCATATTTTACATATCAAGTCTAGACACTATGGAAAGCACAAGATTAAAGCTGAAACACAGTTAGTCAAGAGAATGAACAGTTAAAAGGTCAGAAGCCCAGTGAGCTTCAAAGCAGTTGGATAAGGCACCTGCAGTTTCAGTAGGCCTGTGAAAGCAAGGCAATTTATGGCATTGGCAATATGATATCAAGGTACAGCATTAACTGGTTCTTAGTGACAGCTCAGCTGGGAATAATGGCATGGATGGGGTACAGACATAACAGCACCATTCTGCAGAGTACCTGCTGTTGGTGTGATTGGATTGTGTAAACTGAATTGGAACAGGGATTGACAAGACATGGGTCTTGTTGAGGGGGGCCTGTTGAGGGGGAGAAGGGCACTCTGAGCCCTTCTAATCTTACGGGGGGGTTGTTGATAACACAGGCCAGTGGCAGCAAGATCTTGGGATCCTTCTTGATTATGGAAGGCAGGGTATTATGTGTCTACAGGGGTCATTTCGTAGAAAAAGAATTGGAGGAACTCATTAGCCTGACTCATTAGCATATGCCACACCCCCTGACATCACCTCTTTATTATTACAGCACTTAGCCAGTACGTTAACCATAAAATTTAAGTGCACATTTTACAACCATTTGAAACATGAAGCATATAAGTATATACAATTTAAAAACATAATTTCCTAATATCTATCAAAATTTGTAAAAACCAGGAAGTCAGCATAGTTCTAAGCAAGCAACCGAAATGGAGGCCTGACATCACCTATCCTGGCTGTTTTGGACCCAATCCTGGCCATTCCGGGCCGAAATTGGGCCCTAATTGCAAAACGGGGTTGAAAATGGCCAAAAAGGGGCCCAAAAAGGTCAAGATCGGGCTGCTGCTGAGTGGGAGAGTGATCCACAACCCATCAGAGGCCCGATCTGAAAACAACTCCAATCCAGGCCGAAACGGGCCCAAAATGGCTGAGAGTCAGGTGGGCAGGGCCTCCTGTCATGTGACCTCTTTGGGGAACTGCGTTCCTGCACGTTCCCCCTTGAAATGAGCCCTGTGTGTCTATATCCCAGTTTCTACTGGATATGTTCCTACAGCTTAATTTTTCTAGTAGCATCTGTGTGAAAGAGAAGGGGAGAAGAAACTTGATGAATAATTATGTTATTTGTGCCAAACATTTAGTGTGACCCCTATATTGTCTTCAATGGAAGATTGGGACTGTTGGGGGTTGGCCATGGAT
The DNA here is from genome assembly GCF_028583425.1 of Eublepharis macularius. Taxonomy (NCBI): domain Eukaryota; kingdom Metazoa; phylum Chordata; class Lepidosauria; order Squamata; family Eublepharidae; genus Eublepharis; species Eublepharis macularius. Next base: position 11,756,945 of record NC_072793.1, on the reverse strand, counting down.
GTTAGTCACTGACTTGCAGTAATATTCCTTCACATCCCAGGTTGCCGGGAGACTGCTTTCATCTTTGCTATTACTAGTGCTGGTGTGACCCACTCTGTGGCCCGCTCTTGCTCTGAAGGCTCGATCGAATCATGTACTTGTGACTACCGCCGGCGGGGCCCGGGGGGTCCGGACTGGCACTGGGGCGGCTGCAGTGACAACGTGGACTTTGGCAGGGTCTTTGGACGAGAATTCGTTGACTCGAACGAGAAAGGGCGGGACCTGCGTTTCCTGATGAATTTACACAACAATGAGGCCGGACGTCTGGTAGGAAATGAGTGAATGTGCAGTCCAGGAAATGTGTGTGCGCGCGTGCATGTGCATGCGCATGCATGCACACATAGGATTATGTGTGTGTGATTCTCATGACCACTTAAGCCTTCCCCATGCTATTTTCCCAACCTGAAATGGCCCAGGGATCCTCACTGGAGCAACTTTCTTGTAGCTATCTGTCCACGTAAGTTACCCCAAACAAATAGCAACTCCCTGGGGCCGTTTCAGAAAAATGGCTTAAGCTTTGCATGGCAGGGTCACAGTCCGAATCAAACCCCCATGCACCTGGGTAGAACAGAATTCTTAAAACAAAGATGGCGGAGGTTGAACCTGGGACCTAGTGCACACAAAGATGATGCTCTGCACATTGTACTGAGCTCGCCAGAGCCATTTCAGGCTAGGAAAATAGTCTCCCCACACACCACGGTCCTGATCCAAATCAGTGCCTGAGAACTCAGTTGCAAGCATAGAACTTCCAGCACACGTCCGATCAAAAGTAATGTCTTGATTCACCTTCCTTCTAAATGAAAAGGTTCCATATACTTCAGTCTTTTCTTGTAGAGAAGGTGCCCTTTATGATTTTGGCTTCTCGTTTCTCAGTCTTTTCCAGCTCTGACAGACTCCTTTTGAGATGAAATGATCAGACATGCACAGTGTCCGAAATCCTGCATAGATGAAGCCAATATACTTCTGACTGCTTATATTTCATTTTATACATTGTTTTAATTGATCTACCTACAATAACCCCAATATTTCTTTCCTGGTTAATCACAGCCAGTCAAGATCCTATCCATGTATATTGAAAAATGCCCCCCCCCACTTGTACCCATGTATATTGGGCTTTTTGCCCCAATATGCATCACTTTATGCTTCATTACGCTGATATTTATTAACAGTTTTTTATGAATCCACCTGGTATAGAAATTCGGAATCATCCATTCTTAATGCCTTCTTGGCTACCTCCCTGATTTCCTTTTCCATCTGAATATCACCTTCAGAGTTTTGTTCAGTGGTGGTGGTGGGGATAATAAGTCTTGTATTACCCTTTAGGCTTGTTATTTCCATTCACAGTTGTTGCTCTTAAGACTTCACTGCCTCAGGGAGAAATTGTAAGCAGGCCTACCCAGAATCCTACTCAAGTCTATTCAATGGGGCTTACTGCTAGGAAAGGGTTCTTAGGATTACAGTATAAGCTGTTTACCTGTCTAACCAAGCAGGTGTGTGTGTTCCTCTGAAGAGTACACTTTATATTTGCCCAGGGCTTTTTTTCTGGGAAAAGAGGTGGCAGAACTCAGTGGGCTGCCCTCAGAGAAAATGGTCACATGGCTGGTGGCCCCGCCCCCTGATCTCCAGACAGAGGGGAGTTGAGATTGCCCTCGAGGAGGGCAATCTCAACTCCCCTCTGTCTGGAGATCAGGGGGCGGGGCCACCAGCCATGTGATCATTTTCAAGAGGTTCTGGAATTCCGTTCCACTGCATTCCAGCTGGAAAAAAGCCCATTATTTGCCCCAGGTCCATTCCTAAGTCCAGTTGACAGTTGAGGTTTAGAAACTCCTGCAGAGAACTCCATTTCCAGGTGTGAGGGGACCAGTTTGGACTGGTACCGTGACTTACACAGAGAAGGGGTTTATTTCTTTCTCCTCCATGCATTGATTTCCCAACCTGAAACAACTCCAGGAAGTTGCTCTTTGCCTTGTTGGGGATTTCCATACAGATGCAGCCCATCGGTACACCTTAAGTTTCACACGTGGAACGAATAGCAGGGTCCTGGGGCTGCTTCAGGCCGGGGAAGGCTTAAGTCTCCTCTCCATGCGCACTGTGGTTAGAGTCGCCAGCTCTGGGTCGGGAAATTCCTCAAGATTTGGGGGTGGAGTCTGGGGAAGGTGGGGTTTGGGGACGTGTCGGGCCTCACCAGGGTATAATGCCGCAGAGTCCACATTCCAAGTCAGCCATTTTCTTCAGGAGAATTGACCTCTGTAGCCTGGAGATCAACTGTAATTCTGGGAGATCTCCGGGATCCACCTGAGGGTTGGCAACCTTAGCTGTGGCACCAATCCAACTCAGGCGTGTGTATGCCTGAGAACTGAGTTCTGAGCATGGAATGCCTGTGTCTGGTTGACCTTGTCCATCAGCAAGACACACAGACAGACCTAGGGAGAAGTGTAATGTGCAGCCAGAATCTTTGCCTGGGGTCTGCAGTGGCCCCCAGGAGCTCTTCTTCTGCAATCCTTTAAATGTTAACTCCAGTAGTCTGACTGGCAAAAAAACCTGAATGCACTCTCTCTTAGACCACTTAACAGTGCACATCAATTTCTCCTGTGCCTTAGGGAAATGAGCGGGGATTGCACAAGAGCGTTGGTTTATACCTCAAGGGCTCAAATCTCAGTTTCCCACATGGATGCCCTTAATGTTATCCCAGATCTGCTGCCTTTTTTATGGCTGAGCTGCTTCTACTTTATGAACAGATTTGTTGAAAGAGATATTTGGCATGCAAAGATACATGTTTGTGTGTGTCTGTGCAGCCGCGCACATGGTGCTTCATGCCTATGTGAACTTCTGCATCAGGAAGTACGTGCCCCTGTTTGCTTCTGCAGAAATAGGCTGTGGGATGGGCAACGAGGGTGGCGGTATGGGAGGGGTAGGCTGTGGGGGCGGGATGGCAGAAATAAAAGGGGGGAGGCAGCCCTGAAGCAGGCAGAACTTGTGCAGGCCAGCCAAGCCCAGAACCACAAGCTGAGCTGCCATGTGGGCTCTTACACATCTGGAAGGAAATGGTTCCAATTCTTCTAATTGCAGTAAAACCCCTTTGGAAGGGAAGGCTCTGGGACTGGAGAGATGCATCAACATTCCACGGGTGGGAGGGAGGCCCACAGTGCGCCGGAGGAACCATTCCCACTAGGAAGTGAGAGAGAAGGAGAGGGAGAGAGGAATGGGTCTGGTGGGAGGGGTTCCCAGCACACCATGCAGGGAGACAAGATGCACAAAGTGCTATTGGGGTGCAACAGTACATGGCCAGCCCCAACCACTCCTGCCAGACTAGGGGGAACGAAGGCTGAGATCAAAAAGCCAGCAGCCCAGCAAGACCAGGTCTACAGCAAGAATGACAGTGCGTTAGAGTAATAGTCTTCAACCTTTCCTGACCTGGATCCCGCTGAGCTGCAACTATGCACAGTCACGTTGCAGGAAGAGGAGAATCCAAACACTAGGAAATGTACTGCAGTGAGGAGCAAGCTGCATGTTAGAGACATGGAGTAATCCTGTCCACCACTGAGTGACCTCACCTCTCATGTTATGCTTCATGCATGCAAAGAGAGGCAGGAGGCCAGGCCCCCAGTGCTGCTCTGCAGCAGGTCCTTCCAAACATCAGCAGAAAATGACTGTTCTGTAGAGGACATGGCCCAGGGATGAAAATCACTATTTTAGAATGAGCAAAATGCATAGATGATCTCACAACAACCCTGAAGGGTAGGTCAGTATATTTATAATTATGCTGTAAATGGGTGGGTGTGTTGTCTGAGACCACCTGGAGAGTTGATGGAAGAGGTACGATTCGCACTGAGGACTTCCTCAGTCATTTAACCACTGGGCTATACTATGATGATTGTGCAATCCTAGGAATTACGCACAGCCGTACCACAGAGGCAGCTGCAGTGCTGTGGTATGACTCTGGTGTCGTGACAGGCCTGTCTTTTTGTGTATCTTTTAGACAGTCTTCACGGAAATGCGTCAGGAATGCAAGTGTCACGGGATGTCAGGATCTTGCACCGTCAAGACCTGTTGGATGCGGCTGCCCACTTTCCGAACCGTGGGGGACTTCCTCAAGGACCGCTTCGACGGCGCCTCCCGTGTCATCTATGGCAACAAAGGTAGCAACCGAGCCTCCCGCGTGGAGTTGCACCACCTGGAGCCTGAAAACCCTGCTCACAAGCCTCCTTCCCCCCATGACTTGGTCTACTTTGAGAAATCACCTAACTTCTGCACTTACAGCGGCAAGACGGGCACCGCAGGCACAGCCGGCCGCTCCTGCAACAGCTCCTCCCCAGCCCTGGATGGCTGCGAGCTGCTCTGCTGCGGGAGAGGGTACCGGACCCGGACCCAACAGGTCACAGAGCGCTGCAACTGCACGTTCCACTGGTGCTGCCACGTCAGCTGCTTGAACTGCACCAACATGCAAGTCTTGCACGAGTGCTTGTGAGCAAGGAAGGAAAAACAAAGGATCTCCCCCACGGAGAAAGGAAACAGTCGTCCTCAAATATCAGGATCCAGAAACTAGCCCAGTCAGCAAGACACCCCCCCCCCTTCCCACCGCTCACAGAAAGAACCGAGCAACAGAGGAGGAGCTGCAGGTTCTGTCCGTAGCCTACACGGAGACTCAGCACAGCTGAGGTGGTTGCAAGAGCTCCAAGGCAAAGGGAATGGTTTGGTGTGTGTGTTTATATATATATATATATTTGTGCTTGAAAATGGACTCCTCAACCATTCAAATATGGTTTTTCTGCCAGGTAATCTCTCAGGTTCTGCCCACTTGTTGAGACTCTCAGAAAGAACTTAACTTGAACCAGATCTTTGTTAGGTCAAAGCTTTAGAACTTCTCCCACATGATTTGCCTTCACTGGACCTTTTCATTCTTGTACCTTGAGAGTTGCAGTGACAAGGCTGTGGTGGCTGCAAGGAAATTAGCCGTTTCTATGCAGGTTTAAAATTATGAGGTTCCAGAACAATGAAGTATCTTCCATATCACTGCCAATATGAACTGTCTGTCTCACAGAGGAGACACGGAATATGATTGCTAAGCGTTGGAGGGGATATATTTTATATACTGCTTTGTGTTTTTTGCATGCATGGTCCCATGAGGAATGAAGCCCAATGTAACAGTTCCATGGAGAACCATCTGCTCTAAGCAATCTGTAGACTCATGATTTTAATAACTCAAAGGCAACAGCCTCTGAGGCACAACGGATGAGATTCTCCCTGCAAACCCGACCAGAATGAAGGAAGCCACCCCAGGACACCAGTCTGCTCTGGAGCAGCTCCCATTCTTTGGCAGGAGATCGTCCCAGCCAATTGCACTCCATGCTTATTACTGCACGTGACCCCTGGGTTCTACTCTTTGCTGCCGTCTCTGCGTACATCAGTGTGGCTTGATCCATCAGAGGCCACTGGGGTCAGTTTTCCAAATGCTTGCCAAGTCCAAAGGATGGCAAACAGCTCCGCTGAATTACATGTTGTTATATGTGTTTACTACTATTCCCAGATGTAGTTTCTGTGTGCCTGTGCCTTTTGGCCTTTGATCACTTTGCCAAGAAAAAAGTGTCCATAGAAAATATTGACTTTTTTTTCTTAAGTTGTACATATGTGTATTCCGCCCCCCCCCCCCCGCCCCTGCTTTTTATTCCTCTCTCACCTGCACACTTGGCCAATTCTGTAAGTAATATGCACTGAAAAAGTGGTTGGCGGGTTGCTGACGATTTTGCATATGTGTGTAAATAAAATATTTATTGTTGCCTGTCTCATATTCCTGTAGGCCTGGCCCAATTTTTCTGCTCCTTTATAATGTAGTTATGTGTTTGACAAAGGGTATATTGTTTTCTTTATATATATATATATATATAATATTAAAAAAAAGAACGTGTCCTCGTGAAACATGTTTTCACCATTCTAGAGAAGAATAAAGTATATATTTTTATCAAGTTAATTTTGTTTAAGAGGCTTACTCCATTCTGTGAATCAGCAGCGTGTGCAAGCGCAGACCCAATCCAGTGTGAGGATGCATTGATCTTCAGTTGTGCAAAGGAAGTTTGCATTGCGTAGTCGTGGTGGTGGGTGCAACTTTGAACACCTGAACATCTCGTTTGACCTCCTGTCTTAGCACAGGTCATGGAGTTTTGCCTGGCAATCCTTACAGTAAGCCCAATTATTTGTAGCTGAATGACAACATATCTTTTGGGAAGTCGGCCAGTCTCCACTTAATGTCTCCAAGTGTTGGATAATTTACCACATCCCTTGCTAATCTGTTCCAATGTTACCCACTCTATTAAAAAGCCGCATCTCACTTCCCAGCTTGAATTCATCTCACTGTAAACTTTCAGCTGCTGGAACTTGTTAGGCCTTGGTCTGCTATGTTAAAAAGCCATCTCCTATCAAGGAATGGCAACAGGGTCTTATGAAAGCAGAAAACAAAGAAGAATTGCTCTGGGGACCACGGCCCAGGATTAATCATTCACAACTGGTGTTGAAATAACAACTTGCATTGAATTTATTAGAAGGCAAACCAACAATTCATGTGTAGGCCAATCTTTGCATTGCTAAAATGGGGAGACAGATTAAAAATCAGCAAAATGGGCCTGTTTATTGGTCTGTCTGTCTGTCTGTCTGCCATATTGTTTTCCTTTCCTCCAAGGAGCTCAGAGTGATATAATCTGTGAGGCAGATTAGGCTGAGAGAGAGTGAATTGAATCCAACAGAACATTTCCATGGACTGAAGCATTTTATGGGCCATTCTGGATGACAGCAGGAGTGGGGAGGCAAGGAAGTCATGGTCTGTAGATGGAAATCCTTCAGTCCAGGGCTTTTTTTCTGGGAAAAGAGGTGGTGGAACTCAGTGGGTTTCCCTCAGAGAAAATGGTCACATGGCTGGTGGCCCCGCCCCCTGATCTCCAGACCAAGGGGAGTTTAGATTGCCCTCGGCACGGAGGGCAATCTCAACTCCCCTCTGTCTGGAGATCAGGGGGCGGGGCCACCAGCCATGTGACCATTTTCAAGAGGTTCCGGAACTCTGTTCCCCCGCGTTCCCCTGAAAAAAAGCCCTGCTTCAGTCTGAGGGAATAGTCTGTTGAATTTGAGTCAGTGATTGGCCCAGTGTCACCCAATTAGTATCCTCTGACAGTCGATCATCTACAGACTCGTACATTTCTATTTTATAAATTTAGCATTGATTTATGAATATATGAAGTCACTTTATCATGAGTCAGGCCATTTGTCCATTGGCAGGGCAATCTAATACAGAATTACTCCAACCTAAGCCCTTTGAAAGCAATGAGAGTTAACTCCATTTAGAATTACTGCTAGTCTAGTACTGTCGGTTCTTACTGACAATAGCCCTCCCAAAGCTTCAACTAGAGTTCTTGTTCATGCCAAGATTGTTTAAATGAAGGTGCCAGGAAATGCACATGGAACTCCCACCCTCTGGATGAAAAGCACATACTCAGCTCTCAGAATAACAATATTGCATTTTTCATCTATACTGCTCAAAGTCCTCAAGTCCCCAACAAATATAGTTGAAGAACAAGCTTCAGTCATGTATTGCTAATAATATCCTCCTCTTTTAACAGCACATGTAACTACACGGTGGCCCGGCCACTGACCTTCCGTGATCTAAAAGCAGTTAAAGCAAGCCCAGGATCCACTTTGACGAGGTCCATTCAAAATGCCCACTTTTCTCTGACAGTAAGTGGCATCGACCATCCGTATGTCTGTCTTCCAGTTCTCCCTACTACTTTTTTTGATGCCTGGGAATTTCAGATCATGGGGGAAACATTTGATAGATTCCACACTAATGCCTCCCAGCCAGGTTTCTTTAAGCCCAAGGCACACTATGGGTATTATTTTTCCCCTACCAGGGCTTAAAGCAACCTAGAGGGGTGATTTTTTTAAAAAAAAAATCAGAAAACATCATACAGAGGGGGGAGTTTCATCCCATCTTCCCCAAAGCCATGGCACTGATCAACATTGCCTCCCACTGTTGCAATTTAGGGCCAGATAACACACCTGAAGTTCGACATTGTATGCACTTCCACCCTTGTTAGCTTCCTCTGGACAAAACCCAAAAGTTCTAATCAAGGAAAACATCTGAGATTAGGTGTGGGCTGCAAAGCACTTTCTACTTTGTCCCAGACATATTGCAGGCCAAAACGGCTGGTGCAAAACTATACCTTTAAGGGCAATGCATTTCTGTACCTGAGCAGGATCTCAAGTGGATATTCCACACGGGGACCTGTCCACTCCCAATGGTGCTGAAAGTAAAATGTTTGGGGGGTCCAGGGGTAATTCATTGGGCAGCCAAGGTGGGATGCTGGGGCACATGCATTTACCTCTGCAGCTTTTGTGGTAGCTAGGCCTCTTGTTTCCTACTTTCTGTTGCACCTTGAAACAGTAATGCCACAAAGTCACCAGGAGAACCAAAGAGAACATTCTAACAAACCGGGTAGATGGATCAGATCATTGGCTAGAATTTTAGCTAAGGGGCTGGGGAGAAAAAGTCAGAATATTGGACATGTGTGTGATGAGAAACAACTTGCCTCGAGTAAATATGCCAAGCAAGCGAAAGGCAGGATGCAGTGTAAAAGGCAAGCTTGAGCAATGCGCGTCAACGTAGTGTTGTAGGTTTGTATGTCATACGAGGTCTTGGAAGATCGGGGCTCAACCCCCACTCATCCCTGAAGCTCTTTGGATGGCCTTGGGCTAGTCATTCTCAGCTACCTTACAGGGGTGTTGCAAGGATAACATGGGAGGAAAGGTGAACCATCGCTGCTTGGTGGAAGGGTGGGATTTCAAAAGTGTCAGGTAGCTTTGTGCCTGGGTGATGATTTGCGTGCTGATGATGGTTTTCATCTTTCTCCAGTGCCAAAATCTTCCTCATGAGGCTTGGCCTGGACAGTAAAATGCAGGCACTCAGATGGGGCCTTGGGAGCTCTTCAAGCTGAAAGCAGTCCCTGAAATTGCAAAGTTGCCCTGCCTTGAGTGTAAGCCTTTTGCATGTGACCCTAACCCTAACCCTAACCCTGCTAATATGAACCACAATGGCATCTGCTCAAAAAGGCAAGGGGCTGCACCCCAAATGTCCCCTGGCCATTTCCTGCCTGCTTCCAGTCAAGCTATTTATCTCATCCCCACGCAGCCTAAGCAAAGCACAAGTGAAGATGCCTGCAAGGGCTGTGCATCAAGTTCTTAGTCTTAAAATACAAGGCAAGAAACTCTCCATTCTGGGATGGAAAGCAAAGGGGCGGGGGGTTGAGTTTAACTGGGAGCTCCCGGCAGGCCGTCTGCTTCTTTTCGAGTTGCCCTGGGTCTGGGCTATCTTGTGACCTCTGTTTGCTCACGTGGCTTTTGAGCTAGATTTTGCAGTTGTCAGTCCAAAAGAGGGTCACCTGGCTGGGAAGGAGCAATACAGAAGAGGAGGACAAAGTCTATCCAGTTGTATAAGGGATGCCCAAGGGGCTGGTTTTCACATGCAGGCTTAACATTTGAGAACTGCGACATCCGGTGACTTGCAAGTGTGAACAGGCTGATGTCATACCACACAGACATATTGTTTCACATCACCTTCAACAAAATAGGTTAGATCCAATGACTCCCTTCCACTAAATAATGAGTCTTCTTCCAGTGGAGCAAACTTCCTTATGTCAAACAGGACTTTTGCTTGAGGAAGGGAGTCACTGGATCCAACCCAATACTTCTCAGAGCCAAGCTCCAAGCGACGAATGATGCTTGAACGGCAAGCGAACAGACTCACGTGTATTCCTCCCTGTTCACTTGCGCTCCACTTGACGCACGTGTATTCCACCCCTCACCCTGTTCACTTGCGCTCCACTTGACGCACATGTATTCCACCCTGTTCACTTGCGCTCCACTTGACTCACGTGTAGTCCTCCCTGTTCACTTGCGCTCCACTTGACGCACGTGTATTCCACCCTGTTCACTTGCGCTCCGCTTGACACACGTGTATTCCTCCCTGTTGCGCTCCACTTGACGCACGTGTATTCCACCCTGTTCACTTGCGCTCCACTTGACTCACGTGTATTCCTCCCTGTTCACTTGCGCTCCACTTGACTCATGTGTATTCCTCCCTGTTCACTTGCGCTCCACTTGACGCATGTGTATTCCACCCTGTTCACTTGCGCTCCACTTGACGCACGTGTATTCCACCCCTCACCCTGTTCACTTGTGCTCCACTTGACGCACATGTATTCCACCCTGTTCACTTGCGCTCCACTTGACTCACGTGTATTCCTCCCTGTTCACTTGCGCTCCACTTGATGCACGTGTATTCCACCCTGTTCACTTGCGCTCCGCTTGACACACGTGTATTCCTCCCTGTTGCGCTCCACTTGACGCACGTGTATTCCACCCTGTTCACTTGCGCTCCACTTGACTCACGTGTATTCCTCCCTGTTCACTTGCGCTCCACTTGACTCATGTGTATTCCTCCCTGTTCACTTGTGCTCCACTTGATTCATGTGTATTCCACCCTGTTCACTTGCGCTCCACTTGACACACTTGTATTCCACCCTGTTCACTTGCACTCCACTTGACGCACGTGTATTCCACCCTGTTCACTTGCGCTCCACTTGACTCACGTGTATTCCTCCCTGTTCACTTGCGCTCCACTTGATTCACGTTTATTCCACCCTGTTCACTTGCGCTCCACTTGCCACACGTGTATTCCACCCTGTTCACTTGCGCTCCACTTGACTCACGTGTATTCCACCCTGTTCACTTGCGCTCCACTTGATTCACGTGTATTCCACCCTGTTCACTTGCGCTCCACTTGACTCACGTGTATTCCACCCTGTTCACTTGCGCTCCACTTGACTCACGTGTATTCCACCCTGTTCACTTGCGCTCCACTTGACTCACGTGTATTCCACCCTGTTCACTTGTGCTCCACTTGACGCACGTGTATTCCACCCTGTTCACTTGCGCTCCACTTGACTCATGTGTATTCTGGGGCCCTGAAACTGATAAGGCCCACTGAGAAGAAACTGCTGCTGCCCCACCACTGCAGCCCACTGATCTCTATGAAAGGCTGATCCAAGAGTATAACAGAGCCTGAGGAGTGACGTGACATCTCTGCAGTGGGAAGGAGGAATCAGTAGAAATTGCAGATTTTGTGGGATCCAATCCAAAACTCTGATCCAAAACCTTTGAAAATTCAAAGGGAAATTATGTAGACTTGTGATCTAAATGGTTCAATCTTCCTTAGATTAAGCAACAAGTAATTTATATGCACAAATATATGCTGGAGACAAATAATTTGCATCTGGGAATGCATTTTTAAACACATATGCTTTAAGAGACGCACAGCTGTCCTATGGGCTCCAACGGAGATAAGCACTTATTAGAAGTGGGTAAACTGAAAAATGGTTAACACAGTGAGAATGATATTATAGCAAGATGTCCTATAAATAACGGATAATTCCACATGCCTCCTCTGACACAAGACTGTGTCCGTGCTGTCACTATGAATCAAAGCAGTCTAGCTAATCCTGCTTCCCCATCACCGTAAGTGAACACCAAGCCTCCTTATTTCAAATGATGGATACTAATAATATCTAGCAAAATGCCCATCAGTGTGGTAGGCAGGACCCCCGTGTATAGCAGGGATCCCAGGATAAGAACTGCATACCTTCCCCTCATGCTGTTCTTTTTGGCGGAAGCCATCACATGCATCATCAGAGGGAGGGAACAGTTTTTCCACAAATGCAACATTGTCTTCTCATCTGAGCTGCTAATGGCAGTCCCAGAGCTGGTGTTGCAGAATCATTTTGGATCTTGGGGACATGAGCATCCACACCTGGTCCTCCTTAGTTGGTATGGACCAAAACTTCCTGGCCACCGTGACAATTATGGGCCTGTCCTACAAAATCTTAGACCCCAAACATATGACAGGTCATACCCTTGATCTGAGTTTTTGCACTGGCCGGGTAGTGGAAAAAACTCTCATAGTGCCTTTATCATGATGAACCAAGCAGGTGCTGACAAAGTTTAGACAGACAGGTACTTGGAATCTCTGCAAGGGCGGAGGACCAATTAGGTTGGCCCAGCCCCAAAGGCCAATGGATATAGGTGGGTTCCTGGAATCAAACTATGTTTCTTCACATTCTTCACTCTCATTTGCTTGCTGCAAATTGGCCACCCCTTCCAGGCTTGTGGAACCGAGGAGGGGTGAGCCGCCACGAACTGTGCTGGCCACTTGAACCAGCTGGCTCCAAAGATTTTCCCGCTTGGGCTGCTGAGCCCTTGAACTATTACTTGAGCGACCAGACTCTGGTTTATTTCCAGGTACGGGGGGGGGGGGGAGGCATGTAAAAGCTCTCTACTCTCCCCAACGTGTACATAGTTGCAGATTGTCTGCACCTGGTCTCATTTACTTTGTGTGCATTTATTGATTGTATTGCCATCGGTTGCTTTATTGCCAGTTATTTTGATATTGTTTCAGTTACTGTTTCATTGAAGTGTGATTTAGGTCTAGTCATTGAGTTAGAATTATTTCCAGTTGTTTAGAGTTAGAATGTTTATGCCTTTAGTTTCTGTTGCTCTCAGACTCCAATCCACAGAGGAAGACCACGTTCCCGGCCCTCTCTCTCTCTCTGTCTCTCTCTTTTAATTGGAACTCATTTTTATTCGGCTACCAAAAGATTCTTGTATAATGTGGATTTTCCAAATTGCCCATTTTTGCTTATGATGATGGTTGATAGCTCTGCCCCTAATCCTCAGTGCTACTCCCTCTCTTCTTGATGTCGACCCAAGCCTTGAGCCTGGCTCCGTCCGGGAGTGCTCCAAAGTCACCCAGTAAGCAGGGCGACTTTGGAGGGGGGAATTGTAAGCAGTCAGCCCGGCCTCCGTCATCTTTAATAGCCATTTTAACATGGCTACCTGTGATATAAAATCACCAGGCCTCTGGATTTAAAATGGCAGCTTGTATTGCAGCCAGAGGACCTCCAGATAACAGTTGCTGAGTCCTGCCTGGGAGACCCAGGCATGAATGGAATGCCGCATAGGAATGCAGAGAGATTCACAGTGATTAGTTTTGCAGTCTCCCCAGCCCCTAAGGAATCCAGTGCAACAAAGATCTTGCAGAGTCATCACCACTTAGCACATTCCTTTCCCTCTCCCGTGATGAGATCTCCTGTCCTTGAATGAGGAGCTAGTCAAATGGCATTGATAAGTATTTACAGTTCGTTCCTGGGAAGGTACATTCCCCAACTAAATTCATCAACTTAGCTCGGATGGACTTCATTAACAAACTGCCCATTTGTGCAGCTCTAGAACAAATTTTGCATTCTCTTTCACACGCCCCGGCAGCTACCAATCAAGGTAATCAAACCTTTTGTTGGTCCCAGGCACTGGTCATTGGAGTCTTTGTTCTAACAGCTAGGTGGGTTCTCCCACCTCAGGGCACTTCTACCTAAAAAGGTAGTGCCCCAGCCCAATTCATATTGTACACGCTTATTGGATCCAAAGCGCTGTTTCCTTGAGGTTTGCTAGAGCCTCTTGCTCTCCTGGCTGCGAATGCTGGCATTTGAAGCTCTCCCTCCGTTGACTTCCCTGGTCTCTGGATAGGTAATTATCGCCTTGCAACCCTCCAAATCTATTCCACCTTCACCACTGCTTTTCCTAGGCCTCTTGTGTGTTTGCTTGCAATCTTGTGTGTATACATTTGCCCCTCGAATAAAACAATTATCCTTCATTTAATAACACCGGCTTCGTGTGTGTGTATACTTAGGAAAGGACTCCATAAATTATTTGTGAGAAAGATCCTGTGGTTACTGGCCTCTCGCATAGCTGGCATCCTTGCTTGCTACTTCTCCCACTCCATTTACTCGCAAGGAGACCATTCCAGGTAACACCTTCCCATCAGTTACCAGGCTCAGGAACCTGCGATGTAGGTTAAACTGAGAATGTGTGCTAGCCCCAAGGTCAGCCAGCAGGCTTCCATGGCAAACTGGGGATTTGAACCTGGGTCTCTCAGATGCTAGTCTGACACTCTAGCCACTACACCAAGCTGAGTCTCAGTATTTCACATGGTACCACTGATGAAGTTCATTTTGAAATGTGGAAGATATTTTCCCATATCAGCATGTCTCTCACTGATAGAATGCATAGTGTTTTGCTTTTATATCACCATAGGACAAGCCGTTGCAAAGTAAAGGACTGAAGAACATAGCTGATATGGAAGATCTGTCAGCAGTGTGCAATAGCTGAAGAACTGAAGCAAGATTTAGGAAGGGATCCTTGGTGTGGGAATAAGGGTGTTACAAAGACACCCTTAGACATATGTTTTGATCAGGCATCTGACCAAGAGAACTTGATTCTCGAAAGCTTATGCTATAATAAAATTGGTTAGTCTTAAAGGTGCTACTGGACTCTTTTTGATTTTGCTACTACAGACTAACACGGCTAACTCCTCTGGAACAAAGACACAAGAGTCTCACTAGCGTCATCTGTACAACGTTTGAGGGCATGCAGATCCTGAATAACATCATGGAATAAATATGCCAACCAGGGCTTTTTTTCAGCTGGAATGTAGTGGAACAGAGTTCTGGAACCTCTTGAAAATGGTCACATGGTTGGTGGCCCAGCCCCCTGATCTCAAGACAGAGGGGAGTTTAGATTGCCCTCCGTGCCGCAATCTAAACTCCCCTCTGTCTGGAGATCAGAGGGCAGGGCCACCAGCCATGTGAACATTTTCGCTGCGGGCGATTTAAACTTTTAAAAACTCCCCCCTTGTTCCAACTGACCCAAAGTGATGCCATTGGCCCTGGGAGCATGCATGCACTTTGCGTGCGCATATGTGGTACCAGGGGCACCACCTCCCACCAAGAGTTGCCCCCTGTGCTGGCAACCCACTGAGTTCCACCACCTCTTTTCTCAGAAAAAAAGCCCTGATGCCAACCAACTATGTTATGGTTCTGCCATACTGGTGATAGTCATGTACCAAATTGTATCAGTAACATACATCTAAATAAAAAAATATTTACATCCTAGACTCCAGCTTGTGTTTCTCCATATACTCTTACACGGACAGTAAGATCACCTTTGGAGGCCCTGCTCTGCATATTCCCACTGTGTGAAATGCAAGGGGGGCTATGAGAAAGAAGGCCGCTTCAGTAGCTCCCAGGTGTTTCCGGAGCATCCTCTCAAGAAAAGACCACCTGATCTCATGCTCAAGACAGTCTTGTTACAAAAGGCAATAAACTCTGGTAACAAACAAGAATTTTTTAAACTTGAATTAGTGTTGATTTGGGTTCACTGGCTTTTATTGTATCATTTTCTTCTTTGTAATCTTTTACCTTTTTAAAGCTGGCTACCTCCTTTTCCATACTGCTTTTTAAAAATGTGCATAGGAGATACAAAACCATATATGACATCAATTGTTGTAAATTTTTTGTGACCTACCCTAAAGACACGTTAGCATGGATGGACAGGAGAGAGATGCTTTTAATAATCCCAAAACTGTTTATTTTTAAAAAAGGTAAAGGTAGTCCCCTGTGCAAACACCAAGTCATTACTGACCCATGGGGAGATGTTGCATCACGACGTTTTCTCATTTTACCGATCTCGGAAGGATGGGAGGCTGAGTCAACCTTGAGCCGGCTATTTGAACCCGGCTTCCGCCAGGATCGAACTCAGGTTGTGAGCAGAGCTTGGGCTGCAGTACTGCCGCTTACCACTCTGCGCCACAGGGTTCTCCTTATTAGGGGTTAATAATGTCTTTTTCACAGTTCCCTGACCCTGTGCTTTCAATAGTGGCCTGATTTGTAGCTTTTAGCAGTCAATAATAGCATTTATACCCAAGTCATGAAAAGTTACCCATTGATTTATGCAAAACAAGCTGCCGATAAAGGGCAGGGCCAGCCATTTTTCCTGAGTTGGCAACCCCCTTTTCCACCTAGCTCTTAATCCTCTGGGTCTACTCTAAGCCTTGCCCCTCATCTATGAAGTATGTGTCACAGTGGGAGCAGAGGCGATAATAAACTCCAATGTCTCTGTAGGATAAATATGGCTACTATTGTGAGTTGAGAGGAACTAGATAATTGCAATTCAGAGAATAATAATTATTCTGGAAAATAGAAAGTGGAAAATGCAGTAAACTTCTGCCTTTTGATGACTCAAGATTTTGGAAACCTGGAATGCCAGTGAGTCTTATCTAGAGTGTTTGGGGTGTCTGAGTATCAAACCCTTGCTCTGGGCTTCCAGAAATACCACCATGGAAAAGCTGAGTCTCATTCCTTCATGCCAAGATGCAAAAGAGTCACCCATGCAGTAAAATAGAACCAGGGAAAGCAAAAGAAAAATAGACCCTAGAAATAGAGATGCATTGGAAACACTCGAAATAACCAGTGTATCACCTTTGTCTGCCAGAAGCGATCAAGAAATCCCGGACAGGAAAATAAATAACGTGGGGTTTTTTTCCTGTGGTGGAGAGTTAAGAATATAGATAATGACTTTCTCTTAAGTCACTCTGCTACGCAGCTTTTCCAGTGGTGTTGCTGAAATATCTCAGATCTCTTGCAAAAATGGGATCTTCCTCCTTCTGCACAGTCCCCCTGCTGTGAGACTCAGACACGGTGGGTGCAAATTATAAATAAGCCAAGAGAACTTTTTAAAAATAGTCCTGTTCATCCCTCTCCCTACCCCTTTGCTTCATTATAAGGGCACGCTTAGCCCCTCCTGGAATGGAAAGACCCATCACATCTGGGAAGCTGAGCAACATCTGGATCCTTTAGCCACAAACTGTACTTTTCTGGTTGAGAAGGAGATTGGTTAAAGGGAGGTGGAGGAAAGATGAATCCGGAAGGGGGAAATAGTTCCCAATTTTCAGCCTGTTAAATTGTGTTCATGAATTTAACCCTTCACTGCCATTTTAACTAAGCCAGAGACAGGAATTCATATACTTCACATGGGGCAGTATTTTAAACCTGAAACTCAAAACAAATAATGCAAAATGCACAGAGTTTAATTTTCATGATTCATCCCAGCTGCAATATTTGGGGCTATGTTTCCAGACTTGGGCACAGACAGGGCTTTTTTTCTGGGAAAAGAGGTGGTGGAACTTAGTGGGTTGCCATCAGAGAAAATGGTCACATGGCTGGTGGCCCCGCCCCCTGATCTCCAGACAGAGGGCACTCTAAACTCCCCTCTGTGTGGAGATCAGGGGGCGGGGACACCGGCCATGTGACCATTTTCAAGAGGTTCCGGAACTCCGTTCCCCCGCGTTCCTGCTGAAAAAAAGCCCTGGGCACAGATATGGATATAAGCAAAGCAGAGATGTCCAAGCTTACTGGTAGCCCTGGCCACGTCTTAGCTCCTTCAGCAGATCGCATAGGTTTCCAACGTTTCTCCCTCATAATCAGAATTCTTTTTTTTCCCATTAAAAAACAAAACAAGGACATTTCAGGAAGCCTAATTTTAATTCTTAGAAGCTGACAAGTCTAAAATGATTCCAAAGCTAAGTGTATAAGAAAAGTATACATTTATACCAGGGCATTTACTCAATATGGACATTGACAATAATTGTGGTATTTATTTATTTACTTACTTCACTTTCTCACTGAGAGTCCAGATGAATCACAAAATATAGAAAAGCAATTCGATCAGACAGAACAAGACCTCCAATAACAATACAATAAGACCAGGATTACAGAAATTAGGAAACAATGGCAACAGAAAACTGGTTAAAGCATGATATACCATAAACAATGCCAAGAGTGAATTACAATGGTACGGTGTACTAGAAGCAAGATGATACATACAATAAACATTGCAATATACTATTATTCTCTTACTGAAGTTCCCTTCTGGAATGTCCATTATACTGCAATTCTGATACCTTTCTAAAATTGCCCTCCTGAACATTTCTATTTTGCCCATTCTGCAAAATGACAGAAGTATGAGCGCCTTCCTGGCCTCCTCAAGTAGGTCATGTAAGGACTGCCTTCTTCCATATGAACCTACTCGTTCACTCTGGTCATCTTTGGAGGGCCTGCTTTGGGTGCCCCCTCCATCGAAGCTGCAACTCGAGAAAGGGCCTTCTCAGTCATGATGACGCTGACACTTTGGAACTCTATCTGCGGGGAGATTCATCTGTCTCCCTTCGCCATTGTCTCCTGCCAGTGAGTAAGGACTTTTTTATTTTGTTTGGCATACCCCCAATAAACTCTTATTGGCCCTCCTCCTTGTATGTCTATCTGTTTTTGTTGTATTGCTAAATATTTATATAGACATTTTAAATGCTGTTTTAATGTTTTGACAATGCTAATGCCTTATGTTATGGGGAGTTTATTTGGGTGGAAAGGCAGCACATAAATGCTTAAAATAAAATATTCCACCAGTGGGAGCCATAACAGAGAATGCACATGTACAGGCAATGGCCAGTCTTACCAGTTGGCAGGGTGGCACTCTTGGGAGGCTTTGTTCAGATGAACAAACCTGTCATGGCAGACCACAGCAGGAGAGGCAATTCTGCAGGAATGTGTAACCAAGGCCATTAAAGATGATAACCAGTACTTTGAATTGAACTAGGTAACCGATTAGTGGCTGCAGAAGAGGTATGCCATGTACATTCCACCTAGCTCCATATAGTAACTGAGCTGCAGCATTCTGTATCTGTTTTTGAGTTGACTGTTTGAGTTGACTTTTAACCCATATTGAATGTGGCAACAGCCAGCCCAGGTTGTTGGGCAGGGAGCTTATATGTCCATACGACATCTGGGACAGCATACCTGTTGAAGGAAGAAATTAGAACATACCCACTGTGGAACTTTACTCATTTGGACTTACTTAGAGCGGAACCACAAGTGACAAAAGGCACAGGTTGGACACTTGTCTGCTTCCCTCAAGTTTTGATGGGAAATGTAGGCAGCTTGGCGGAATGTTGGACAAGTGACAGTTGAAAAGTCCATTGGTCAGCAGTCAGAGAGCGAAGCTGCAAGACCAGGATGCCTACATTTCCCATCAAAACTTGAAGGAAGCTGACTAGTGTCCAACCTGTGCCTTTTGTCACTTGTAGTTCCGCTCTTAGTCCTTTCCACTTATCACATCCCTTTGTACAAGTGGAGGGCTACACCTGTTGGACTTCAAAGAGTATAAGGAGCAGCTTGCCTGCTATTGATTCACTGGTAATTTGTTTTTGACATATGGTCTATACATGTGTGTGATATTTATTGATTATACATTAGAGTATTGATTTTTGTACTTTTGGGTGTACTGACTATTTTCTACCATCCACTTGTGGTCTTTCCGCCTTTGGACTTGTATTCAGCGTGGGGGTACCTCTTCGTTTTGTGAGTCAGAGCTGAAGTTAGCATGGCATGGTCATGGCCAGATCAGCCAGGTCAATGTCGGGCATCATCTTCCAGGCTAAATGAAGATGGAAGAAAGCATTTTTGCAGCTGCATTGATTTGCTTCTCCCGTAATAATTATGGGTCCAGTATAACCCCTCGGCTCTTAACTGAGCCAGCGGGTGACAGCTGTACCCCATCAAATGTGGGAAGTGAAATGTCCTTCAAAACCTCAGCAGTCTCAACCAGCATCACCTCCAACTTCAGGATAGCGGGCCATGCTACAAGTGATGCACGACACTTGAATGGCAAGTGAACAGACGCACATGTATTCCTCCCTGTTCACTTGCACTCCACTTGCGCTCCACTTGATCACTGTGATCAAGTGGCGCGCAAGTGAACAAGGAGGAATACATGCGAGTCTGTTAACTTGCCGTTCAAGTGTCATTCGTCTCTTGTAGCTTGGCTCTCAGTTTCAACTTGTTCACCCTTAGCTATTACAGCAGTCAGGCAGCGGCACAGGACCTCTACTGCATTACTAGGGGATTTGGATAAAGAAATATAGAGCTGGGTGTCATCAACATACTGATGAACACTACTTCAAAACTATAAATAATTTCTCCCAAGGGCTTGATATAGAGATTCAATAGCATGGGGGATAGGACTGAGCCTTCTGGAACCCCACAGGATGATTCTCATGCTGATGACAACTGATCTCCAACAGCAATCTTCTGAGGAACAAACTACATATGCCTACTTTGTTCCCCAAACCTAACACGGGTTCCCCGTGATTAGATCAAAAATGGAGAAACAACTCCTCCCTTGCGCACTATTTTGCCACAGGAAAATGGCTTGGGCGGAGGGTGGGAGCCCTTCCTCCCCCTGCAGCCGCATTCTGAGTCCATTTGGGCTCTCCTTTATTTTTTTTAACAGCCATTCCCTGCAGCAGCTGTGTGGCTGCAGGGATCCCTACAGCGTTTTTTTAAAATGAAGAACTCGAAGTAGTAACAGGTGATAACATTGTTCGTGGAATATTGTCTTTAATTCCAGCATGAACATTCATCAGTTCGGTAACAGTGGAAAATTTCTATGTCAAGGGAGTTAAATGGAGTATTTGTAATCTATCTATCTATCTATCTATCTATCTATCTATCTATCTATCTATCTATCTATCTATCTATCTATCTATCTATCTATCTATCATCTACCTACTCACCCACCGAAATGATGAATTCATCTGAATGTTGGTTTTCCCTCTGGATGGACGCACAGGATTGTGGGAAGTTGTCCACTCTCCCATGATGCCATGGACTGTGTCTTCCCGAACATGGTTGGGGGGGGGGCTGAGCTCTCCCGGCATGGCAGCTTTGGTGCAGTGAATGCCGCATTGTCACGCCGGGCTGGAGTCACAGATAATTACCTCAATTAGTTACAATGGAAGAGTAATAAATACAGGCTTAGTGTCTTCTACCCCACTGGGTCTTCTCAGATTAATCCAACCCGGCCGAGCAATGCTGAAAGACATGATGGACAATTCATTAAACTCCCCAAATGCCACACAACCTACCCATGAAGGTTTGTGTTAGACCCCTGGGGCTCAGCGCTTTGTCCCTAATTGTCTCTCCCAGGCATGGGCCACCTAACAGCCAGTAGGTGACGGACTGAAGCGCCCGGGGATTAGGGGGGATGCTTGCCACGTTGCCTTGGTGAGCTGGCCAGTTGGGAGAGGAATGCCCCCGGGAGGGTGGGGGGAAGCAGAGGGGCGTTCCGACAAGGTGGGGTACTTGCCAAACACAAAACCAGAGGCGCAAGGAGTTAATTAGAAGCCAGGCAAGGGGCCGCAGGCGGCGACGGTGAAATCACTTCCGAGGATTAATACAGGACAGGCTCAGCTAAAGCTGACGGTGAATAATCTAGGAAGAGGAGTCTAACTCTTTCCCACACTTGCCCTGCCCCAGCTTGTGCTGGTGAGCCTGATCCTATGTGCTTTTCTCTCACTGGTTCAAAATAGATAAATGACCACATTAGGAGCTGGTGCCAGTGATAATGGTCCAATTTCTTTGGCCTCTTACCCGGACTGACATTGATTTAGCATGCATTCTCCAGGATGAAGAGTTCTGAGAAACTTAAAAGCTTGCAACCCTCCTACGTTGGCCCAGTGTAACGTTACTTCACCTACTTTGTATCCTCTGGAACCACAACAGCAACTGCTGTATACTGTACAATTTGTGTAGTGGGCAACATGCAGACACTGCATACCTTGTCTTAGCGTCTCAAGTATGTGTCCTGAGGTCTTCGCTGTAGATGGGGTCAAGATCAGCTGCATGGAACCACAATGCACAGTGAAGAAAAAACACTGAAAATGAGTCCAATATCCTGGACCCTAGTGGAGAGCAGACAGACAGACAAATGTTTTGGTCAAGCCATGGCAGAGGCACCCCATAATCCTGATTCCCATTTTTCTCACTCAGCAGCAGAAATGGCTCCTTCATTTAAAATCTCACACTTTTTTTTTCCTGCGCAAGCCATTGTGAAAGATTCGTCTTGCCAACAGCTTAGCGCCTCTTGTCACTTGGCTTTATTCTAAAACACCCTATGGTAATCTGTTGTGAGCTCTTTCTGGGGGTGGTTACTCTGTTGCACATAACACCGCCAAAAAGAAGTGACATCTCCAAGCAACAGCAGCGTGCCTGCAGCACACCGGCTGATCAAGTCAGATCAGATGAGATTAAAGCACATTCACCAGGCAGAGCTGGGACCAGATTCTCTAAAGGGCACGGCACGTCATCAGAACTTTGCAAAATGAAGCGCCAACATGGGGTGTTTTTTTTTACATGAAGGACGCCCTGCTTGATTAGATCAATAACCTACATCCTCGCAGTGGCGACCCAGATGCCCCAAAAGTCATGTCGGAAGAGCTTGGAGGCTACAGCCTCCTCCGAGGGTTATTGCCTCTTGAAAATGGAGGATCCATCATTACTAAAAGGTCCAATGATGGATCTATCCAGGGCTTTTTTTCTGGGAAAAGAGGTGGTGGAACTCAGTGGGTTGCCCTCGGAGAAAATGGTCACATGGCTGGTGGCCCCGCCCCCTGATCTCCAGACAGAGGGGAGTTGAAATTGCCCTCCACGCCGCTCGGCGGCGCGGAGGGCAATCTCAACTCCCTTCTGTCTGGAGATCAGGGGGCGGGGCCACCAGCCATGTGACCATTTTCAAGATGTTCCAGAACTCCATTCCACCACGTTCCTGCTGAAAAAAAGCCCTGGATCTATCCTGCCATAAATGTCTCTAATTCCCTTTTTTAAAAGATCCCAATTTTAAACCAGTGGGCACCGCCACACCTCATAGAATGTTATATTTCGCAAGGTGTAACACTCTGCCCCATCAACCACCTATTCCAGTTCTTTATGTTCTCATGTTTACCAAGTTGGTAACTCAAAAATGAATTTACCTACTATAAGTGTTGACTAGTACAGAAAAGTATTAGAATTCTGTGGCTTGAAAGGGAGCTAAAGATGGTTGAATGCAGCCCGGCTGCTCAGCCTTCTATATCACCTTCACACACAACTGCAGCCATATGGGAGCCACTTCCACACAGTGCTGTTTCACATGGTTGCATTCTTTGTGTGTGTGTGAAGACCACAACCGTATGAACTGGAATGATCACACAGCTCTTTCCCACTCAGCTGTACTGGCGTTCATATATTCACCTGCCAGCCAAGAAGTGTTGATTAGACAAGGGATGCGCATATGTGACTATGTACCTTGTACAGACAAAGATGGTTCAAGCAGTTGAAATCCATGAGATGCTTTGGTGAACGTGCAGGTGAGACCCAGAGATCCAGTTATTAAAAGTAAAAGTGGTTAGAGCTTTAACACCAAGCTAACATTCCATGCAGTTTGGCGTAGTGGTTAAGAGCGCGGGACTCTAATCTGGAGAGCCGGGTTTGATTCCCCACTCCTCCGCTTGAAGCCCGCTGGGTGACCTTGGGCTAGTCACTTAAGAGTGGCAGGACTCTAATCTGGAGAGCCGGGTTTGATTCCCTACTCCTCCACTTGAAGCCAGCTGGGTGACCTTGGGCTAGTCACTTAAGAGCAGCAGGACTCTAACCTGGAGAGCCGGGTTTGATTCCCCACTCCTCCACTTGAAGCCAGCTGGGTGACCTTGGGTCAGTCACTTAAGAGCAGCAGGACTCTAATCTGGAGAGCCGGGTTTGATTCCCCACTCCTCCGCTTGAAGCCAGCTGGGTGACCTTGGGCTAGTCACTTAAGAGCAGCAGGACTCTAATCTGGAGAGCCTGGTTTGATTCCCTACTCCTCCGCTTGAAGCCAGCTGGGTGACCTTGGGCTAGTCACTTAAGAGTGGCAGGACTCTAATCTGGAGAGCCGGGTTTGATTCCCTTCTCCTCCACTTGAAGCCAGCTGGGTGACCTTGGGCTAGTCACTTAAGAGCAGCAGGACTCTAACCTGGAGAGCCGGGTTTGATTCCCCACTCCTTCGCTTGAAGCCAGCTGGGTGACCTTGGGTCAGTCACTTAAGAGCAGCAGGACACTCATCTGGAGAGCCAGGTTTGATTCCCCACTCCCCGCTTGAAGCCAGCTGGGTAACCTTGGGTCAGTCACTTAAGAGCAGCAGGACTCTAATCTGGAGAGCCAGGTTTGATTCCCCACTCCTTCGCTTGAAGCCAGCTGGGTGACCTTGGGTCAGTCACTTAAGAGCAGCAGGACACTCATCTGGAGAGCCAGGTTTGATTCCCCACTCCTCCGCTTGAAGCCCGCTGGGTGACCTTGGGTCAGTCACTTAAGAGCAGCAGGACTCTAACCTGGAGAGCCGGGTTTGATTCCCCACTCCTTCGCTTGAAGCCAGCTGGGTGACCTTGGGCTAGTCACTTAAGAGCAGCAGGACTCTAACCTGGAGAGCCGGGTTTGATTCCCCACTCCTTCGCTTGAAGCCAGCTGGGTGACCTTGGGCTAGTCACTTAAGAGCAGCAGGACTCTAACCTGGAGAGCCGGGTTTGATTCCCCACTCCTTCGCTTGAAGCCAGCTGGGTGACCTTGGGCTAGTCACTTAAGAGCAGCAGGACTCTAACCTGGAGAGCCGGGTTTGATTCCCCACTCCTTCGCTTGAAGCCAGCTGGGTGACCTTGGGTCAGTCACTTAAGAGCAGCAGGACACTCATCTGGAGAGCCAGGTTTGATTCCCCACTCCCCGCTTGAAGCCAGCTGGGTAACCTTGGGTCAGTCACTTAAGAGCAGCAGGACTCTAATCTGGAGAGCCAGGTTTGATTCCCCACTCCTTCGCTTGAAGCCAGCTGGGTGACCTTGGGTCAGTCACTTAAGAGCAGCAGGACTCTAACCTGGAGAGCCGGGTTTGATTCCCCACTCCTTCGCTTGAAGCCCGCTGGGTGACCTTGGGCTAGTCACTTAAGAGTGGCAGGACTCTAATCTGGAGAGCCGGGTTTGATTCCCTACTCCTCCACTTGAAGCCAGCTGGGTGACCTTGGGCTAGTCACTTAAGAGCAGCAGGACTCTAACCTGGAGAGCCGGGTTTGATTCCCCACTCCTCCACTTGAAGCCAGCTGGGTGACCTTGGGTCAGTCACTTAAGAGCAGCAGGACTCTAATCTGGAGAGCCGGGTTTGATTCCCCACTCCTCCGCTTGAAGCCAGCTGGGTGACCTTGGGTCAGTCACTTAAGAGCAGCAGGACACTCATCTGGAGAGCCAGGTTTGATTCCCCACTCCCCGCTTGAAGCCAGCTGGGTAACCTTGGGTCAGTCACTTAAGAGCAGCAGGACTCTAATCTGGAGAGCCAGGTTTGATTCCCCACTCCTTCGCTTGAAGCCAGCTGGGTGACCTTGGGTCAGTCACTTAAGAGCAGCAGGACACTCATCTGGAGAGCCAGGTTTGATTCCCCACTCCTCCGCTTGAAGCCCGCTGGGTGACCTTGGGCTAGTCACTTAAGAGCAGCAGGACTCTAACCTGGAGAGCCGGGTTTGATTCCCCACTCCTTCGCTTGAAGCCAGCTGGGTGACCTTGGGCTAGTCACTTAAGAGCAGCAGGACTCTAACCTGGAGAGCCGGGTTTGATTCCCCACTCCTTCGCTTGAAGCCAGCTGGGTGACCTTGGGCTAGTCACTTAAGAGCAGCAGGACTCTAACCTGGAGAGCCGGGTTTGATTCCCCACTCCTTCGCTTGAAGCCAGCTGGGTGACCTTGGGCTAGTCACTTAAGAGCAGCAGGACTCTAATCTGGAGAGCCTGGTTTGATTCCCCACTCCTTCGCTTGAAGCCAGCTGGGTGACCTTGGGCTAGTCACTTAAGAGCAGCAGGACTCTAACCTGGAGAGCCGGGTTTGATTCCCCACTCCTTCGCTTGAAGCCAGCTGGGTGACCTTGGGTCAGTCACTTAAGAGCAGCAGGACACTCATCTGGAGAGCCAGGTTTGATTCCCCACTCCCCGCTTGAAGCCAGCTGGGTAACCTTGGGTCAGTCACTTAAGAGCAGCAGGACTCTAATCTGGAGAGCCAGGTTTGATTCCCCACTCCTTCGCTTGAAGCCAGCTGGGTGACCTTGGGTCAGTCACTTAAGAGCAGCAGGACTCTAATCTGGAGAGCCGGGTTTGATTCCCCACTCCTCCGCTTGAAGCCCGCTGGGTGACCTTGGGCTAGTCACTTAAGAGTGGCAGGACTCTAATCTGGAGAGCCGGGTTTGATTCCCTACTCCTCCACTTGAAGCCAGCTGGGTGACCTTGGGCTAGTCACTTAAGAGCAGCAGGACACTAACCTGGAGAGCCGGGTTTGATTCCCCACTCCTCCACTTGAAGCCAGCTGGGTGACCTTGGGTCAGTCACTTAAGAGCAGCAGGACTCTAATCTGGAGAGCCGGGTTTGATTCCCCACTCCTCCGCTTGAAGCCAGCTGGGTGACCTTGGGCTAGTCACTTAAGAGCAGCAGGACTCTAATCTGGAGAGCCTGGTTTGATTCCCTACTCCTCCGCTTGAAGCCAGCTGGGTGACCTTGGGCTAGTCACTTAAGAGTGGCAGGACTCTAATCTGGAGAGCCGGGTTTGATTCCCTTCTCCTCCACTTGAAGCCAGCTGGGTGACCTTGGGCTAGTCACTTAAGAGCAGCAGGACTCTAACCTGGAGAGCCGGGTTTGATTCCCCACTCCTTCGCTTGAAGCCAGCTGGGTGACCTTGGGTCAGTCACTTAAGAGCAGCAGGACACTCATCTGGAGAGCCAGGTTTGATTCCCCACTCCCCGCTTGAAGCCAGCTGGGTAACCTTGGGTCAGTCACTTAAGAGCAGCAGGACTCTAATCTGGAGAGCCAGGTTTGATTCCCCACTCCTTCGCTTGAAGCCAGCTGGGTGACCTTGGGTCAGTCACTTAAGAGCAGCAGGACACTCATCTGGAGAGCCAGGTTTGATTCCCCACTCCTCCGCTTGAAGCCCGCTGGGTGACCTTGGGCTAGTCACTTAAGAGCAGCAGGACTCTAACCTGGAGAGCCGGGTTTGATTCCCCACTCCTTCGCTTGAAGCCAGCTGGGTGACCTTGGGCTAGTCACTTAAGAGCAGCAGGACTCTAACCTGGAGAGCCGGGTTTGATTCCCCACTCCTTCGCTTGAAGCCAGCTGGGTGACCTTGGGCTAGTCACTTAAGAGCAGCAGGACTCTAACCTGGAGAGCCGGGTTTGATTCCCCACTCCTTCGCTTGAAGCCAGCTGGGTGACCTTGGGCTAGTCACTTAAGAGCAGCAGGACTCTAATCTGGAGAGCCTGGTTTGATTCCCCACTCCTTCGCTTGAAGCCAGCTGGGTGACCTTGGGCTAGTCACTTAAGAGCAGCAGGACACTCATCTGGAGAGCCGGGTTTGATTCCCCACTCCTTCGCTTGAAGCCAGCTGGGTGACCTTGGGTCAGTCACTTAAGTGCAGCAGGACACTCATCTGGAGAGCCAGGTTTGATTCCCCACTCCCCGCTTGAAGCCAGCTGGGTAACCTTGGGTCAGTCACTTAAGAGCAGCAGGACTCTAATCTGGAGAGCCAGGTTTGATTCCCCACTCCTTCGCTTGAAGCCAGCTGGGTGACCTTGGGTCAGTCACTTAAGAGCAGCAGGACACTCATCTGGAGAGCCAGGTTTGATTCCCCACTCCTCCGCTTGAAGCCCGCTGGGTGACCTTGGGCTAGTCACGGCTCTCTGGCGCTCTCTCAGCCCCACCCACCTCACAGGGTGTTTTGTTGTGGGGATAATAATGACATACTTTGTAAACCGTTATGAGTGGGCCTTAAGTTGTCCTGAAGGGCGGTATATAAATCGAATGTTATTAATCTGCTTGTATATAACACTGGTGTCACAAAGGAATTGAAAAACCTGAGGTGTATTACAGCAAAGCAAAATGTAGTAATTGCTTATACATAAGGCATATAACCATAAAGGACATGCACAGGGCTTTTTTTCAGCAGGAACGCGGTGGAACGAAGTTCTGGAACCTCTTGAAAATGGTCACATGGCTGGTGACCATTTTTATGGAATTCAGTGTGAACCAGTTCCATAGATCCAAGCCAACAGTGGTTCCTGTGGAGAGAAGGTATGTAGATTCGAAGACGTTAAAGCAGAATATGGTTCCTGTTTCTTCTTAAAGTCTCTTGCAATGTCACGGTGGACATAATATTATAGTAACAACAACAACTGCACTTATATACCGCTCTTCTAGGCAGATTAGTGCCTCACCCAGAGCGATGAACAAGTTAGTGTTTTATTATCCTCACAATAAGCTGGGGAGCAGGGGCTGAGAGGAGTGGCTGACCAAAGGTCACCTACTGAGGTCATGGTAGTAGAGGGATTCGAACCAGTAGAGTGCTGATTTGTAGCCGAACCACTTAACCACTGTGCTACAGCAGCTCTCTAATCTAGGCACATCCTGAGACAATATCTCATCAGCACCTCTGTTGGACTGGACCCAGTTGCAAGGTAGGGTGTAGCATGTTATGAAAACAGGTATCTTGCCAATCTTGTTGCCTTATCACCAGAATTATAATGTTCAGTGCATTTTTTGTGGTCTGCACCATCTGCTCTGCTTACCTGGGCTGAATGTGGCACCACTGTGATGGTTCTAATGCAATTGTTATTAGCAAAGTCCTGGAAAACTGCAGAAGTGAAAGCCCCACCATTATCTGAAACTATTGTCTCTGGCACTCTGTGGGCCAAGCTAGAAGTGATGAGTTACACTTGAATGGCAAGTGAACAGACTCACACGTATTCCTCCCTGCTCACTTGCACTCCATCGAGTGGAGTGCAAGTGGAGCACAATTGAACAGGGAGGAATACATGTGAGTCTGTTCACTTGCCATTCAAGTGTCATTCGTCACTTCTAGCTTGGCCCTATGAGTTGCAAAAGTTGACAAAAAACTGTAATGGCAGCATTTCAGGTTAGGGCTGGGATAATGGCTACTTCAAGCTATTCTGAAAATGAATCCCTGATAATGAAGAAAGTTTTGCCCTAGAATGGACCAACGAAGTCTATGTGGAGACATGACCAGGGCTTCTTTTTGTCACTTTCCGGGAGAGCTCTTGGTGGATTGTGGCAGGTATGGGTGAATGTGCTGCATTCACCCATAACCCACTCTATGTCACTATCCAGTCTAGGTCACCACACATAACTTCCAGCCAATGGTTTCATCCATACAATACCTGGGTGTGTTGCATATAGAGTTCTCAGCAGGGCTTTTTTTCTGGGAAAAGAGGTGGTGGAACTCAAGACCGCACAATGACTTCACTTTCGGTCAGTTGGAACAAGGGGGGGAGTTTTTTAGAGTTTAAATCGCCCTGGGTGAAAATGGTCACATGGCCGGTGGCCCCGCCCCCTGATCTCCAGAGGGGAGTTTGCGCTGGCGACGCGGAGGGCAATCTAAACTCCCCTCTGTCTGGAGATCAGGTGGCGGGGCCACCGACCATGTAACCATTTTTAAGAGGTGCCAGAACTCCATTCCACCACGTTCCAGCTGAAAAAAAGCCCTGGTTCTCAGTATGAATTGACTTCTGGAATTACCACCCTATTTCTGCATAACAGATGACCCTAATGAGCTGACCCTTCATACTGACAATATGCAAATGTCTGTGGGCCAGCCCGTCCATACTCTGTTGAGAACATTTGCCAAGTTAGGACCTTTTGCTGTAATCCTGTGAAGCCTGAGGATGGTGTTCTGGCACAGATCTCAGGATAAGGATTTCCCTCGGTGGAGGAAGGGTGCAGACAGGGATCTGCAGAGGTAGATGGCTTAATGCAGGAGCATTTGAAATGGCTTTCCCTAGCATGTATGTGAGTTTGTAATCATATACGTTCGACATAATACTCCAGCATTGCATATGGGGAGACAAAATGAGAGGCGTTGGCTTGTCTTTAGTGAAAATTCCAAGAAGTGAATAGTGGTCTGTTTAGATTTCATAATAATGACCATACATGTAATTGGGAAATTTTTAAAACTCCTTCCTCGATAGCTATAACTTCTTTATCAATCTGAGCTTCGTTTGTTTCAGTTAAAAGGCATTGGTGTTTCCATACCATCTGGTAATAAGTGGCTGAGGACAGCACGAACTCTGAATGGCGAGACATTAAATGTAATGGACAGAGGTCTCTGCTCATTATAGTGAACAAGTACAGAGTCAGAAATCAACCTTCTTTACAGTGAGAAATGCTTCTTTGCCAGTTCACTTCCGTTAAGCACCTTTATCTAACAAACGATGAAGGGATTCTGTTATAATGGCTTTGTTTTTTAAGAAAGTACGCTAAAAATTTAGGACTCTAAGAAAAGCTTGAAGATCTTGCCTGCATTTTTGTCTAAGGGCTCCATACATCACCCTTACTATGTTGAACAGATACGAGCTGCATCAATCTGGTATCCCAGAAGCTGATACTGGAAACATCTTGCTGGTATTTCTTTCTTAACTGTAGCTCTTAATGCATCAAACATCTGCAAACTTCTCAGAGTTGATCCATAAGCTCCTCCTTAGAGGGGGGCCATGATTAGAGAGAGGCACAAACAGCAATGCGAACAAAAAAAAGCCACGAACAGCCCAATCAGCTGTTCATGAACAAGCTGTTTGTGAGGCCCCATTCTAAATGAATAGGTGGTCATTGCAAGCCTCGTTCGTTGCTGTTCGTTGCTGTTCGTCAAGCCAGACAGTCTGGCACCTGCAATCAATTCCCTTGGCAACTTAGGCAGGGATTGTCTGAACTCGGTCTGAACTCCTGCTCCTGGAAACCCCAATCTAAGCCCAATTTAGCTTGATAGGCAGGTCTTCCTTTCAAGTGTGGAGCTCCAACAAGGGAGCAACGAGCAGGGGGGAGGGCGGCTCCCAGCTCTGACTTTACAGACAGTGGAGAGGGCACTTTGGCAATTTGATAGAGTGCATTGGAGCTTGAATTTTCTTTGTGTGTGGTGGGATAGGGATCTACCCCTTCAAGTTCCAGGGCTGCTGCCAGGCTCTGGGCCAAGCTATTATTTATTATTGGTACCTTTCCTGGTGCCCGCTCAGGTCAGGTTTCTGGGAGTGGTGCAGTAGGGATCTTGACTTGGATGATGGCTGGAGGAGAGCCTGCTGACCCCCACGAACAGCCAACCACAAACATGTTCGTGAACAGGGCCAAGTTCGTGGTTGTTTGTGAGTCCCTGTTCGTGGATGGCAACAAACAATGAACATCATGTTCGTTTTTTTTCTGTTCGTGCCCATCTCTAGCCATGATTAACACATCATCAAAGTAAGGCAGAACCCCAGGCTTACCTGCTAGTGGAGTTTCCCTGAAGTGCTGGTGCCACTGAGATTCCGAAGTGAAGATACTTCACACCAAATCCCGCTATATAATAATGGTTTGGGCATCTGCAGCCCGGTCATCCACTATCAGTTGTTGATAGGCTTGAGCAAGATCAATTTTACCAGAAATCTTTCCCGCTGCAAGGACAGGCAATAATTGGTTTACGGTAGGCACTGGATATGGGTCTTGATGGAGTGCCTTATTTACAGTACATTTGTAATCTCCAGAAATTGTGTATATTCCCATTAGGTTTCAAGACCCAGGTTGTGTGACCTACTCGTTCAATAACTCCTTGTGCAATGAGCCAGTTAAGTTCTGCATCAATCTTTGGCTTCAGGGCAAAAGGAGTATTCTAGGCCGTTAAACAAGTAAGTTTTATAAGAAGATCCATTTGAAAAGCCACTGGTGGCCTTTTGTAAGCTCTTAATGCCTTAGGGAATATGCGTTGTAACTCAAATGCAAACTCTTCCATTATCACTGGACAGACAGTATGTACGCTTTGAACACTGATTCCCAAGACTCTGAACCAGTTTCTTCCTACCAGACTTTTATGATCAACAAGGGAGGTGTCTGCCTGACAGAACCATTCATCACAGTTTCAAAGGATCAACAATCTATCTATTGTAGTCACGAAGATGATAAGACTGCAGTGAAGAAATCAGAAGAAGATTGAGCCTTGAAAGAGGAGCTGTGAGGGAGCTAGATAAGATCCTTAAAGATAAAGATGTCTCTCTAGGAACCAAGATCAAGATAATCCAAACTATGGTATTCCCCATTACTATGTATGGATGTGAAAGCTGACAGGAAGAAAATTGATTCATTTGAAATGTGGTGCCGGAGGAGTTTTGTGGATACCATGGACAGCCAAAAGGACAAGCAAGTGGGTACTAGATCAAATCAAGCCTGGATACTCCCTAGAAGCTAAAATGACAAAGCTGAGGCTATTGTACTTTGGTCACATCAAGAGAAGACAAGATTCTCTGGAAAAGTCAATAATGCTAGGAAAAGAGGAAGACCTAAAACAAGATGGCTTGACTCAATAAAAGAAGCGACGTCCTCCAGTTTGCAGGATCTGAGCAAGTCTGTTAATAATAGGATATTTTGGAGGTCTTTCCTTCATAGGGTCACCACAGGTCGGAGGTGAGTTGACGGCACGTAACACACACAATTTGGGAGGACGGTCCTGGAATGGCTGTGTTCTTGTCTATGATGGAGAATCCAGCCGCAAAGTCAGGTTTCAAGTTCTGACCATTAATCTCTATAGTTGCAATAATTTCTGAGCAATTACTGTCCACAGCATGAACATGTTGAATGTCGTACAATGTGTATACCTCTCCCTCAGGGCAAACCACCGAACTATGGGCTGTTTGAAAATGAGTACTTCCCCCCCCCCCAGTTTTCTGAAATTAGCCCTTGACTGACAAATTCTTTCTATGGAACCCTTCTTTTTGCTGGTATGACACTCAGCATTCCTAAACCTGCATTTGCTTTGTTTATGATGTCCTTCAAAGTTTAAACTTGTAGATACGTTAATTGACTTGCTTAATCTAGTTAATATAGATGTGAACCTCTGTATTAGCTCGTTGTCTGATTCTTGGCTTGTTGGAGTGTGTGCACATCAGTGGAGCGCCTGCTGCGCATTTCTCCGACATCACATGGAGCGGCTTCAGCGGCTAATGCTTTTTTCTGTGCTGCAGCAAAAGTCAGATTCTTTTCTGAGAGGATGAGCCACTGAATTGCCTCATTCGTAACTCTACAGATGAGCCAATCTCATACCAAGCCATCCAGGGGACTCCTAAATTCACAATATTCAACAAGGTGATGGAGCTCTGCAATGTAATCTGCTATATTTTTCACTAATATTCTGATTATGTCTAAAAAAAATGCAACCTTTGTAAGATAACAGATGACCCTGGGCAAAAATGTGTCTTCAAAAGAGCTACCCGTTCATCATAGGTTTTATTACTTGGTGCTGCAGGCAGAAGCCCCCCACCCATGATGCGAGGGCATCCTGGGAGAGAGCAGCAGCAGCCCCCCACCCCACCCCAACGCAAGGGCATCCTGGGAGAGAGCAGCAGCAGCCCCCCACCCAGACGCGAGGGCATCCTGGGAGAGAGCAGCAGCAGCCCCCCACCCCGACGCGAGGGCATCCTGGGAGAGAGCAGCAGCAGCCCCCCACCCAACCCTGATGCAAGGGCATCCTGGGAGAGAGCAGCAGCAGCCCCCTACCCCGACACGAGGGCATCCTGGGAGAGAGCAGCAGCAGCCCCCCACCCCGACGCGAGGGCATCCTGGGAGAGAGCAGCAGCAGCCCCCCACCCTGATGCAAGGGCATCCTGGGAGAGAGCAGCAGCAGCCCTCCACCCCACCCCGATGCAAGCGCATCCTGGGAGAGAGCAGCAGCAGCCCCCACCCCACCCCGATGTGAGGGCATCCTGGGAGAGAGCAGCAGCAGCCCCCCACCCCGACGCGAGGGCATCCTGGGAGAGAGCAGCAGCAGCCCCCCACCCCACCCTGATGCAAGGGCATCCTGGGAGAGAGCAGCAGCAGCCCCCCACCCTGATGCGAGGGCATCCTGGGAGAGAGCAGCAGCAGCCCCCCACCCCGACGTGAGGGCATCCTGGGAGAGAGTAGCAGCAGCTCCCCATCCCACCCCGATGCAAGGGCATCCTGGGAGAGAGCAGCAGCAGCCCCCCACCCCGACGCAAGGGCATCCTGGGAGAGAGCAGCAGCAGCCCCCCACCCCGACGCGAGGGCATCCTGGGAAAGAGCAGCAGCAGCCCCCCACCCCGACGCAAGGGCATCCTGGGAGAGAGCAGCAGCAGCCCCCCACCCCGACGCGAGGGCATCCTGGGAGAGAGCAGCAGCAACCCCCCACCCTGATGCGAGGGCATCCTGGGAGAGAGCAGCAGCAGCCCCCCACCCCGACGCGAGGGCGTCCTGGGAGAGAGCAGCAGCAGCCCCCCACCCAGACGCGAGGCATCCTGGGAGAGAGCAGCAGCAGCCCCCCACCCTGACGCAAGGGCATCCTGGGAGAGAGCAGCAGCAGCCCCCCACCCTGATGCGAGGGCATCCTGGGAGAGAGCAGCAGCAGCCCCCCACCCTGATGCGAGGGCATCCTGGGAGAGAGCAGCAGCAGCCCTCCACCCCACCCCGATGCAAGCGCATCCTGGGAGAGAGCAGCAGCAGCCCCCACCCCACCCCGATGTGAGGGCATCCTGGGAGAGAGCAGCAGCAGCCCCCCACCCCACCCTGACGCAAGGGCATCCTGGGAGAGAGCAGCAGCAGCCCCCCCCCTGATGCGAGGGCATCCTGGGAGAGAGCAGCAGCAGCCCCCCACCCTGACGCGAGGGCATCCTGGGAGAGAGTAGCAGCAGCCCTCCACCCCACCCCGATGCAAGCGCATCCTGGGAGAGAGCAGCAGCAGCCCCCCACCCCACCCCGACGCGAGGGCATCATGGGAGAGAGCAGCAGCAGCCCACCCTGGAATGGTCTTTGGGTGCCCTCGCGTCCAGCTGGCTTGTGCCTGGAAGAAGGATTTGCGTCTTCAGCAGCTCATTCAAAGCCCACACCCAGAGGCACAGCTGTTTCTCTAGGTCCCTCCTGCTTTCTCCTTCCCCTTCCTCTTTGCTTTCTTCTGTCATTATTCTGTCCCATTCCCCCCACGTCCCTCAAAAGAAACTTATCACTTTTCCTCCACTCCTTTCCAGTTTGTGAGGTGACAGGCAGGAAATAGGGGGACATGCTTGGCGTGTGTGCGTCCTCCCAGCCCTCCCGCTCAGTTGCTCCGTGGCGTACGCCCCCACCCCCGGCACCCCCTCTGGTGCCTCTGCACTCAAGCCAGTTGCCAGACTTGCCTCCATGGATGCTCTGGCCCTGGGTATTAACAGTAAAACTTCACAGCTGGTAACTTGGCTTGGGCAAGGGGAGCGGGGAAGCAATATAACAGGAGTTAACTAAGAGCTGTTTCTTGTCCACAGGGCCCAGGATTGTCCTGGCCTGATTCTGAACAGTTTGTGCAGGTTACTAGCAAAGAAATGAAACCAATTCCCTCTAACTCTCCTGTTTGTGCTGAGACCTTCTAAGTAGACATGGGCATGGACCAGGGAGAAACCATGGACCGTTGGTCTGTGGTCCGTCATTTTCACAGACCATGGTTCATTCACGGACCCACCCTGGTTTGCGGACCAGTTCATCAGTCCGTAGTCCATCAATTCCAGGGGTCCTGGGACCATCCCCTTCGCACTCACAGATGCCAAACTCACAGCAAGTCTTCATCAGGCTCTCCTCCAGCCACCCTCCAAGTTTGGCCAAGATTGCAGTTTGGACATCTGAGCTACAGACCCCCAAAGTGGCTGCCCCCAGGAAACTTCCAGTACATAGAATAGGAGCCGCAAACGCCAATTGGCTTGCATTGGCTTGCAGCACCCAAAAGTTGCAATGAAAACGTGGGATGGAGTTGGAGAATCTTCCTCTGAGAATGGAATGATGGTTCCTGGGAGCAGAAAACCTGCTCTGGGGCTGGGATGGGGAGGGAGAGAAGTACTCTTTGAGGGGACAGTCAAGGAGATGTTTTTGGGGAGACAAGAGGAATATTCTTTTAAAGGACAAGAAGACAGAGACAATCTATGAGAGGAAGTTAAATTTGGGGGGAGGGAGGGGACGTTCTTTGGGGAGGCAGGAATATCCCTGTACAGGAAAGAACAGAGGGGATCCGTGAGAGGAGGTTAATCCGGTGGGGGAAGGAGAGTCTCCCTGGGGGAACAGAAAGGGGGGAAGGAGGCTTGTGCTCTACTGTTCAGAAGGACTAATTCCCACGCCTGGGGGAAGGAGACTTGGGCTACTCTATTAGAGAGGACTCTTCCCCACACCTGGGGGAGGCAGGCTTGAGCTCCCCGTTTGGAAGGGGCCTTCCCCAAGCCTGGAGGAAGGAAGGAGACTTGGAATCCCCTTTTCAAGGGTGCCTTCCCCACGCCCGGGGGAAGGTTATTCTAAATACCTTACAGGACGCCTACGGCAGCTGCCCACAAGTCCATGGAACGGATGCCTTCCCTGGTCAGCTGGGGCAGGGGCTCAAAATAAGAAATTTTCCAGCCTCCTGTCTTCCAAAAACCCACTTCACCGACATGGTGTCAGCAAAGGAAGAGGTCGGTGGTATCCTGAGGACACGGACCATTTGGTAACGGGTTTATGTGTAGCTAATGCGGAGCCACCGGGGTCTGCTTTCTGGACTTTTCATTCCCCAGAACCCACCTCACCGACATATTGGCCATGAAAGTTTTCTACCCAACCCAGGTGACAGTTTGATGAGAGATCAGTTTGGGGGGCCGTTTCCACCCCCCCCCCATTGGCGGCGATGGTGAGGGAGTACCATTTCCTCTCAGAAACAGCGGCGACGACAACCAAGAACCCACCTCCCCAACAGACTGGCAGTACAAAGAACTTACCTCAGCGACATGGTGGCCATGAGAGAAGCTTTCCCCTACCCCGTGCTGTAGCAGAATTTCATTCCCCTTGCCAGGGGAGGGATTACACTTCTAAGTAAACAGGCACTGGGCCACAGCCCAGCCCCTCCTAGATACTGGTCCTCAGACTGGCACTGACACTGAGATTGGGGAGGAGACGGCTTCTGGCTCAGGACAACTTTCTATTGGAGCAGGGGATGAATAGGCAGAAAAGGGAAAGCATACCCGCTGTCAGTGAGAGCATCACCGTCAACAGCCAGCTGCCAAAACGTATCTCACCAATGCGGTGGACACACACTAGACTTGATTGCTACCCAGCCAAAGAGCATCCCTCATGACCAGATGCAGTGGTGACAGTAGACCGTTCCCTCTACAGAGGAGCGGCAGTACTCAGCATAAGCCAACTCTCCAATGGAGAGGGACGGGAGGCATGGGAGCCTGAAAGGAGAAGCATACTGATGTCGAGACCAAACCTGGGCTGGATTTGCATCACAAGTCCAAAGAAGCCACCTCTCTGACGGAGCAGAAAGGAACAGATGGATGGATGCCCTCCCCACCTTGAGGGACGGCTCCTCTAAGTCCCACTTGTGGGGGCCATCTCCCCCCCAGAAACATGAAGGGAACAGCTGAATGGACAGACGGATGCCTTCCCCCTTGGGTGGGGAGCACTGAGCCCCGCCCCCCAGGACAGGAAAGCAATGTTGGGATGCCCATCCTTCATGCCAAGGAGCGGTAGCCGCCAACCAAACCCACCTCCCGGACACGGCAGCAGTAATAGATGCCCTCTCCAAAGTCAGGGAGGGCGAGACCAAGTCCTTAGGATGGCAAGCGGCCACCCCCTGGGAAAGGAACGCAACACATGGATGCCCTTCCCAGGGTCGGGATAGCTGTACGATGAAAGCTGTCCAACAACTCATGCGTTTCCAACATTCCCCGATCCCAGGTTGGCTTGATGGTGCTACCCAGCCTGAGAGCATCCCCCATGACCAGGTGCAGCTTGTGCGCCAGGCAGACGATGCCTTCAAGGCACGTGTCATTCAGGGCTGCCAGCATGTTTCTACCTGCATCTGTGACCATGTAGCCAGGGACAGCATCAGCTGGGGGCGCCCACTCCCTCAGCCTACCCTTGATCATGCTGGCAATGTTCTTCCCAGTCTGATCCACATCCATCCCCCACGCCTGGAGCAGAACCACTCTGTAGCCCGGTGACAGGGATGGGTCCTCCTCTCAGGGCTCAAATTTTCTCACAGTGCTCTGGAGGTAGTGGGCAGCGATGGCAAGGTAGCCGTGATGACGGCTGCTCCACAGACTGGCTGTGAAGCGCTCGGTCCGCCCTTGTACTCTGGCCAACTAGTTCCTGACCATCTCTGCCACACAGTTGTAGAGGGCAAGCAAGACTTATCGGTCAACAGTCCGCTGCAAGGGCATTGTGAACCAGGGGACGAAGTGACGCAGCACTGGTGAAAGCCCACACCCTCCAGCAAAGACAAAGGTAGTCCATCCGGGGATATCATCTCACCCAGTACATGAGTGCCCATCTCCTGAAACTTTTGCTTGGCACAGACAACCCCAAGGGAACAACCTCCTGAAGGGTAGCCTGCCTGGAGGCTCCACTCCCATCCAGAGCACGCTTGGTGTAAGCCTTCTTCTTCCTCAGGGTGG
The DNA here is from genome assembly GCF_028583425.1 of Eublepharis macularius. NCBI lineage: Eukaryota > Metazoa > Chordata > Lepidosauria > Squamata > Eublepharidae > Eublepharis > Eublepharis macularius. The sequence goes on along the minus strand of NC_072793.1, from coordinate 11,718,645 downwards.
ACTCCTGTTCCTCTCCTGCTCAGAAGCCCCCTTCCTCCCCCTCCCCATGGATATTTCTCATTGAGGCTACATGCTCAGGAGATGCCAGGACATTACAGGCCTGGCAACTCACCCAACAGGGGTTGTTGGGGAGGGTTAGGAAGTGCTACCAAAGTGTGGGACTGAAACGGCAACCGGGAGTTGGTGGGTCAGGAGGAGGACAGAGCCATAACCACTGGGGTGAGGGGCTGGGCTGGGAGGATGAACTGCAGGCAGGGGCAGCCCCAAGAGGTTGGGATGTGGAGGAGCTGGATGTTTCTCCAAGACCCACACCCCGATGCACCCTGAGATCCCTCCACAAAAAGTTTTAGCAACTGCTATTCCTCTGGCAATGCTAAAAGCTCTCCTGTCTCTGCCTTGATCCAAAAGTGGATCCCTAGAAAGAGGCTCTGCCTCTGAGACCTCCCAGTCTCCAGTATGGCTGGTGCTGGGCACCGATGGCGATGGGCAACCAGGACAACCTTGGCACTTCCCCCCCCCATGATAACCCTTCCTCCTCATTCCAACCCTCATGGGGCTATAAGAAGAGCCCTCAGCCAAGGAAATCCAATAAGCTTGCACCCAGAACCGGAATGCAGCCCTGAGACTGGGTTGGGGCAGAGCCTTATCCCAACACCACAAATAAGAATTGAAAGGGAGGGAAAGAGACAGAAGAGTGAGCCCTCAGCCGAGGAAACTGAACAACCTTGGTCCCAGAGCCTGACTGCAGCCCTGAGACTGGGTTGGAGCAGAGCCCTATCATAACACCACAAATAAGAATTGAAAGGGAGGGAAAGAGACAGGAGAGTGAGCCCTCAGCCGAGGAAACCCAGTAAGCTTGCTCCCGCCCGGAGCCTTACTGCAGCACAAGCCCCAAGCCTCCCTCTCACGACGTGCAATACAAAAAATCCTCCCGAAGTAAGCAGTTCCTCACTCGGTAACCGTGGGCTGGAAAGTGAATCCACGGCTCCACACAGTGTCTTATATACTAAATGCTCACATATAGAATAATGGGAGCTCTCTGATTGGCAGCCAGAACTGCCTATCAAGGTTTTCAGGGCTAAGATTGGTGTGTTTCGAGGGCAACAGAAGGTCTGCAGGCAGCTCCTACATTGCCTAGGGAACTGATTGTTCAGTGCCAGGATGTCTGGTATCACGGACCAACGGACTGACAGACCAGCCAAAGGTTGTCGCATCGGTGAAAAAAGGTGCAGCCCACAACCCGCTGGCTCGTGAGTTGCGAACACTGAACTGGCCTGGTCCGTGTAAAATTTTGGTCCGTGCCCACCTCTTCTTCTAGTTTAGCCTATTAAAGAGGCACTACACATTTCCCATCTTCTTTAAGCTCCTAAGAGAAACAATATTGGTAAGAAATATAAACTCCTTTCACTCCTAGTAAGGGCCCCTATTTGCCTACTAGAAGTGACACTATCTCCCCAGAGGAATGTTCAGACAAGACTACCTTGGTGTGGGAAAAAGAGGCCGTGCTGTCAGGTAGCATATGTTTCCGTTGCCATGGTGACAGGGTAGGCCTGGTGGAGAAACTTCCTGTTCCCCGGTGACCCAGCCACAGATAACAGGGTTGCCAGGCCAAGGAGTACTGAGGTGGAGGCCTTGGCTGCCCCAACTGGTTACCCTCCCCTTTTGCCATTAGACTTCCTCCCCCAACCAGTGCTTCAGTGAGCAGGGAGGTCGAGGCTGAGCCCAGAACCAAAGCCACAAAGATGACGGCGAAGCTTCCGAGGTGGGGGAGGCTCTGGGCAACCTGCCCACCCACCTCTCTTCCAATTGCTGGGTGGTCTGTGCTGTGCCAGGACCTGTGGCGTTTGCGGCATGCGGGCAAGGAGTACGAGGGAAGGCCACAATGATCTGTCTTAAAGGAATTGACATGCACTTATGTGTTAACATGCATGCTTGCAACACACATTAACAAATATGCCTTGTCATCATGAACATGACTGCACACTCAAATGAAACACATTCCCCGTTCCCTGCTTGTGTGTTCCTATGTGTATAGCCTACATATACACGAGGATCCACGCATATGTCTGCACCAGCACCCCAAAAAAACCCATAACCCATTATCAGTAAATCTTCGCGTTTTAATGGAATTCCAATTGAGAGGCTATGTAAACACAATATTTAAAACGCTTGGTTCTCTTCAGGTTCTGTTTTAAAAGGGTGTAGGTGTTCACTCTTGTGACTTTCATTCTAATACCTTCAAGGCCAATAGTGCATTTTGTTGGATTTTATCTTTCCCATCTGTCTTGAAAACAGAAGCAGGGGTCAAGCCACGATTCCTCAGCTGTGGATAAAAGGTGCACACTTGGGCCTGATTTAAATGTGGGGCCAGTGGACCATAAGAACTTCCTTGTGCTATTTCCTAAGCTGCAGTCAGTCATTTATTATTATTTTTTTTAAAAAAAATTTATTGGATTAGATATCATTTAATTATACATTACAATCAGTTTCCTTTAATTTTCCCAATTCTAACCCCCTCCCTTTCCCCCCCTTTTATTGACTTCCAACAGTTTTCCAACCCCTTGTCCCTTTTCCCTTACTCCTTTTAAATTTATTCTATCAAACATAGACTTTCACTTTCTTCTAAGCTTATCTATATAACACAGTGTTCCTTCTGTCTTCTTACTTACTTTAAGAACTAAATAATACATAACTAAATAATACATTCTTGGCATATTTTCTTTTGATAATAATCATTTAGCTAATTTTGGTACTCTATACTCTATCTTATAATCTCATCTTCAATATGGGACAAACAATTTATCCCTCATTTAGCATAATTTTAGATACTTCTATAAACAGTACATTCAATATAAGTCAACCAATTTAACTTATACTCTATATATTACTTTTTCTGTCAGTCATTTATTATTACAGCAGAAGCCAGTAAAACAAAACAAATCTGTGATAAAAAATAAGTTATTACATTAGGGCATAACAATAGGATTGGAGCATTAGTGCTGAAAGAATTGATGAAATAAAAGCAATGAAGATAAAAGAAAAAATGGCAAAAGCAATTATACCATATTTTCAGCTACAAGGAGTCTGCGTTTCCTAATGGCTAGAAACAGAATCTGGCCATAACATAAGTCACTGAGCTCTCAGTGTCTTCTAAGGAAGTTGCGCAAGATTTCTGGTCTAAAGTCGAGATAGGACTGCAAGGGGTTAAATTTAGACAAGAGAGGCCGTATAAGATAATCCCTTTCCTCTTGATATAGTTCGCAGAATAAGAGAACATGAGTGACCGATTCCACCATGTTGGTCATACATGGGCAAAGGCGTTCATGCATGGGCACATGAGCAAATTTACCCTGCAATAGGGCAGAAGGAAGTGCCTCAAATCGGGCTTTTCTAAGCTGCAAACCTATCTATACATCCATTCTTTCCTTATCTATCTGGTCCTCTGCCTCTGTTCTCCTGTGAATATTCACACTCTTCCATGATTCCATGTTCCGATTATTTGTTTCAGGCAGTCTCTTTTCCTTATCAGGAAAGCTAGAAATTGTTTCCATGGGTGCAACTATGCTATGGCGTTCTTTTGAGCTACTCCCTTCTGAGTCCTGCCGAACGTTCAAAGCAGTATCAGAACCAGAGCCTGTACTCTCCTCATCCCATTCCCAAGCAGGTGCCGGAGCCTAAACTGAATGGGATTTAATTCCAAGTAAGTTTGCAAAGGACTGCAAACTAAGTAGAGAAAGTACCTTTCAGTATAAACTGGACCTTGGGATTTTGTTCTCCTTGACTGCCCGGTGAGTTGTGGTGGGCAGAGGGGGTCATTTCTCCTGCCGCCACATTTCAGACGGCATGTGGCTTATTATTTTTGGCTAACTCACTGGTTCTGTGCACTGAATGATTGGTATAAAATCCAAAACCAACAGTAAGGTAATACTTTATTAGCACTGATGTAAACATCACAAAATGGTGCACAAGCTGCTGAGCGCTTGCTCACTTTATACTGATGTTGGTTTTGATTTTTTTTTCTATGTACTAACGTAATTACCTACCATTATTGTTAGATTCCTAACATTATTTATATGTCGTAGCCATGCATGCCAAAAGAAGAAATCCCTTTGCCACAAAGGCTGGCTTCACAGAACTTTTATTTCAGTTTTTTTGTGGTTGGTTTGCTCTTTCATAGTGGTTTTCTTTGTTTTCTTAATAATATTGTTACACCTGTTTTTTTTTCTTTTCCTTCCAGCTGGGATGAAATTCTCAGGGACCGTCCCCTTCACCTTCCTTACTTTCAAATTTTAAAGAAGTCAGAGAAAACATCCCCATTTTAGACGCAATTACATTTCTTACTTGTTCTGGGAGGATTGGATTTAGTATCTGTGAGTTTATTTACTTACTTATTTTGTTTATACCACACCTTTCTCCCCAATGGGGACCAAAGCGGCTTACAAGTGTTCTCCTCTCCTCCATTTTATCCACACAACAACCCTGTGAGGTAGGTTAGGCTGAGAGCATGTGACTATCTCACGATCACCCAACAAGCTTCCGTGGCAAAATGGGGATTCGAATCTGAGTATCACTGATCCTGGGATGACAATCTAACCACTATACCAGCTCCTTTCTCCATTTTCTTGGAATCCTCAAGTGTGCGGGGAGATGAGGGGATCTAAACCCTACTCCTCCTTACCTGGCTGCTCTGAGATGAATGATTTCACCATTTTTCTCCCAGCCTTTTTGATCTCTGCCTACGACTGGCTGGGGGCAAAGTCTGGGCTCCACCCCTCCTGAAATATGAAACGCTGCCCATGGATGGATTAAAGACAGATCTACAGAGAGATGCAATTCCATCAGCTGTCTGCTCTGCCAGAGGCTTTGCAGTAATCAGGAACATATTCCCAGGACTGCTGAGAAGCACCGGGGGGGGGGTGTTGAAAATAGATCAAACATGTTTCTGGCATGGATTGAAAAGCCTTCTTGGACAACTGTTGGACAATATTTGGTGGGCAATGGATGATGGCTAGCCTGAGGAGAAGACAGACTTGGTTTCCTTAAGTGTTTTGACAGAGGGCCAAGCTACAAGTGATGAATGACACTTGAACGGCAAGTGAACAGACTCACGTGTATTCCTCCCTGTTCACTTGTGCTCTACTTGCGTTCCACTTGATCACAGAGGAATACACATGAGTCTATTCACTTGCCGTTCAAATGTCATTCATCACTTGTAGCTTGGCCCTCATGTGTATTCCTCCCTGTTAACTTGTGCTCTACTTGCGCTCCACTTGATCACAGAGGAATACACGTGAGTCTATTCACTTGCCATTCAAGTGTCATTCGTCACTTGTAGCTTGGCCCTCATGTGTATTCCTCCCTGTTCACTTGTGCTCTACTTGCGCTCCACTTGATCACAGAGGAATACACGTGAGTCTATTCACTTGCCATTCAAGTGTCATTCGTCACTTGTAGCTTGGCCCTCACGTGTATTCCTTCCCGTTCACTTGTGCTCTACTTGTGCTCCACTTGATCACAGAGGAATACACGTTAGTCTATTCACTTCCCGTTCAAGTGTCATTCATCACTTGTAGCTTGGCCCTCACGTGTATTCCTCCCCGTTCACTTGTGCTCTACTTGCACTCCACTTGATCACAGAGGAATACACGTGAGTCTATTCACTTGCCGTTCAAGTGTCATTCGTCACTTGTAGCTTGGCCCAGAGAGTAGACATTTCTGAAGGTTATCTGTAGACTAAACTCCTAGCTACTGTTATACACTCAAAGAGATTCTGTAGAGAGACTCATGAGTGGACAGGCCTTTTTATTTGCTCTGACCACTGTGCAATGGGTTATGATGCTTCTTGCACCCAGAAAGCTGATCATATGGGGAGAGGGCAAGAGCGATCGTTCAGTTCTTATAACAGATTGAATGGGATGTTTTGCCAATTATACAGAAAGCAAACTATCTCGTGTTCTGGATGCAATTTTGAGATTGCTTTTGTGTGAAAGAGAACAAAATAGGGCAGGTTGATTATATAAAGGGCCCACGATCTCGCCCTTTGTGGTCTTGCTATTGAGCTACAGGTCCTCTCCGAGAATCCAAATAGTTTGCAGTTTATTGGCATTGGGGGGGGGGGGTGGCATTCCTGTCATAGTTGCTAGGGGGAGGTGACAAGCAGGGCTGCTGCCACATTACAGCTGTGCTTCCAAAAGCATCTCAGGGTCCATTCTGCCTCCTCGAGAGTCATGCTGGCTGTAGGAAGGAAAAAGCGTACATATTTGTGCCCTTGCAGAAAATGAGATGTGTAGATAAAGTAGTATTTTTTGGTTACAGAAGGGCTGTTGCCCCCCTGCCTGCTCCCTCCTCCCTCCCTTCCCTCCTCACCATGACTCGAACCCTCAGCCATCCAGGGAGAGGAGATGATCGATGGGATTTTGGAAGCCAGTTGGCCACTGTCACAAATTGGAAGCAGATTGTATGGCTTGTGTCATGAGAGGGGGAAGGGGGTTGGCGGGTCCCTTGCCCTGACTCAGCCGCTCACATGGACACTTGTCCTCAATGTGCGGCCAGCAGTGGTTTCACATCTGGATGCCCCCAACTGTCTCACCACAGAAATGACACCTCATCCTAAGGCTCCCCTGCTGGGGCCCAAATCGGCAGTGTTTGTTTTCTGTAGCGAAGAGACAGCCAAGCTGAAACATGACAGTCTGTGCAAGCCAGGGACAGGCTGAAGACAAGACACCACGCCTACTCAGGCTCTTGAGGGGGCGCCACGGGAAGCCGAGGGGAAGCATCTTCCCTGACACAACGGTTGTAACCGGGACAAAGGTGGGGAAGGGGGCTGTGAGGAGTGGGGTGCAAGCCTTCTGCAGTGATAACACTGTTCCTCACAGCTGTAGGAAGCTGCTGAGGCCCCTTGGTGACGTATCTGCTGTGGGCTCCCCAGACGAGAGGCCCCCATGGCAATTTTGGGCTGTGGTTGAGCTAGGATCTGTCCTAATTGCAGGGTTGGAACAGCAAGCAGGAGGCTCTAGTGTCACCGAGCGTCCAAGGCCTGGGCAGCGGGCCAGGCCCACCTGTGGTCACATTCCCCACCCCCAGTAAATATCACCAGGCAGAGGACTGGCAGGAGGGAAAGGAAGAGGCGTCAAGCCGGAGCACCTCTGAACACACACGAGAAAGGTCACCCTTGACATCCATATACAGCGCCTCCTCCTCACCCCTCCGCTCTCTCTGAGGTTTGGAAGCTGAACAATCTCCTTATCACAGTCATCTTCAGGGCTTTTTTTCAGCTGGAATGCGGGGGAACGGAGTTCCGGAACCTCTTGGAAATGGTCACATGGCCAGTGGCCCCGCCCCCTGATCTCCAGACAGAGGGGAGTTGAGATGGCCCTCCGTGCCACCGGAGCGCCACTGGAGCGGTGCGGAGGGCAATCTACACTCGCCTCTGTCTGGAGATCAGGGGGCGGGGCCACCGGCCATGTGACCATTTTCGCCACGCGTGATTTAAACTTTAAAAAACTCCCCCCTTGCTCCAGCTGACCCAAAGTGACGTCCCAAAGTGACGTCATTGTGTGGTCCTGAGTTCTACCACTGAGTTCCACCATCTCTTTTCCCAGAAAAAAAGCCTTGGTGCATTCAGTAGATACTAGCCACTAGCCAACAAGCAATCAGCTAGCAAAGCACAAAACCTTGAAACAAAGGCCAGAGGGTGCTTGCAACCATGGTCGTTTCCGCACGGCTTACCTGAACCCGGAACGCTGCACAACATGCTGAAAAAACGCGGAAGATCACGTTTTCTCGCGCAAGTTCTGTGCAATGTTGCACAACATCGCGCAAAACTTGCGTGAGAAAACACAATCTTCTGTGTTTTTTTCAGCATGTTGCGCAGCGTTCCGAGTTCAGGTAAGCCGTGTGGAAATGACCCATTTGTCAGCATTCAGTGAATGATGAATTAACGCCCATGCAAATCCACACAGAATATACTATACAGGTGTTGCACATGAACTGTGCACACCCTTAAACCTCAGCAATTTAAGAGATGCAAAATCTAAATGGCAAAAAGTGCCTTCTAAGGACAAAAGGGATATAGATGTTTTGAGGGAGACGAGATTTTGGGACAAGGAACAGAACTTTATGAAGGGCCAGCCCTAGATACTGAACATCTAGAAGGCCTCCGACGGAGGGGGGCCTGTGCCTCAGCTTTTCTTCCACTCCCTGATTAACACTCTTTTCTTAGTTTGACCACAATCTCATCCCAGTCCCTTCTTTGCACGTCTCTGCAGCAACCCCCTGTAGCACAGGTGGGGCTACACGGAGCAGCAGCAAATGACATCTGCAGTAGACCTCTTGCTATATAGACATTTGGGCAAAAGTCTCTCAGCTTTCCAACAGTGACGTGAAAAACAAGGGACAGCCAGTCAGGCCTAAGGCAATACTATTCATTTGTATGTTGAGAGCAGTTATAACTGCAGATACTCGTGTCCATGCATACGCAGGGATATACACAGAGGCAGCACAAAGTGTCCATTTCAAATGGCAAAAGCAGCCTTGCGGACAAATTCACAAACGTCACTAGGTCATAAATACGTTTTCCTGACCACGCATACCTTTATTAGTCATTTGTGGCTGAATAAAATAACCCATTTGTGTAAAACTTCCATGCCTGGTTGCCTAGAGGCAATTCATACTCGCCACAGGTGACCTGGAAAGTGGTTTTATACAGGGCTTTTTTTCTGGGGAAAGAGGTGGTGGAACTCAGTGATGGAACTCTGGGCCGCTCAATGGTGTCACTTTGGGTCAGCTGGAACAAGGGGGGAGTTTTTAAAAGTTTAAATCGCCCTCGGTGAAAATGGTCACATGGCCGGTGGCCCCGCCCCCTGATCTCCAGACAGAGGGGAGTTTGGCCGGGTTCCCCACCCCCTCCACCAGGAGTGTAAGGGGACCTGACCACCCGAGCTGTCATTTAGCAGCCAACTTATGGTGACCCCAAAAGGCAGGGGTCCCAATTTTTTGAGCCTGAGGGCACATTTGGAATTCTGACATAGTGTGGTGGGCGGAGCAACAATATGGCTGCCATAAACCAGCTACTGCAGGTGCCACTAAAAGGCGGCCACAGCTTATTTTCAGTCACACAGTTAAGATCTATGTGCTGTGGAAGCAGCTTCTGCCAGAGCAATATTTTTAAAAACCTATGCTGCCAGTCAATACTCCAATGACCAACCAGAAGCCATGCTCCTCCTGGCCCCACCCACTTTCTAAAAACACTTGGGCACCAGAAAAAGTGTTAGCAAGCACAGTTGTGACCCGGGCTTTTTTTCTGGGAAAAGAGGTGGTGGAACTCAGTGGGTTGCCCTCAGAGAAAATGGTCACGTGGCTGGTGGCCCCGCCCCCTGATCTCCAGACAGAGGGGAGTTCAGATTGCCCTCCATCCCACTGAGCGTCACAGAGGGCAATCTCAACTCCCCTCTGTCTGGAGATCAGGGGGCGGGGCCACCAGACATGTGACCATTTTCAAGAGGTGCTGGAACTCCATTCCACCACGTTCCTACTGAAAAAAAGGCCCGGTCATTTACAAACTTGGGTAAAATGGCATTATGTGACTTACTCGGACTCCACCCTCGATGGCTCCAGGCCTGCCCGTAAGTCCACCTGGACACTAGAGAGGGCCGTGGCTGGCTGTGTCTCTGTGTCCATCTTGCTAGTTATTTTCAGAGTGCAATAAGCTTACATGATAGCCTGTGATGGATGCCTCGGGGGCTTCGTGTGCTCCTGCTTTGAGGGCTGTCAGTCAGTGCCTCCTCCTGATTCCTGGGGGTTGGGAGCAGGGCGGATGAAATCCTGTGCCAGCCCCACAGTCAAATTTAGTAGAAGGTCATTTTCTCAACAGGAAGTTCGCGGGGGAGGCCTAGGATGAAGCTCGAGGAAAAGCACCCAGTTGCCACACGTGTTTCACTGCTCCCCATTTGGAACAATGATTGACACCAAGGGGGACCTGAGCCCAAAAGGCCAGGCTAGGCAGACCCCAATTTCCCAGATGCCAAACACCCCCAGCCTCTGCATTCTCCCAAGTGACACTAGTTCTCTACAAAAGCAGAAGGGTTCAGAAACTTCTATTTAATAAGTTACAAGGACATGATACTCTTTCAAAGCAATGGAAATGTCTTCCCAGTGCATGCAATGGGCTGAATCCAACCAGCTTTTCCACTCAGCTTTGCCCAGCTTCCTTCATTACTGCATTCCCATCCCACATAGCTTTTGTGCACTCAGTCCTGTAGCTCAATGGTAGAATATCAGCTTTGTAAACTGGAGACCTCCAATTCATTCCTCCTCGTCGCCAATTAAAAGGATGTCTGGTAGTAGCTGAGGAGAAGGGCCTGGAGGGCTGCTGCCAGTCAGAGCAGACAATACTGACCTGGATCATCTAATGGTCTGGCAGTACAGGGCAGCTTCCTATGTGTATAGCCCCAGCACAGTGTTTTGGGGCGGTCGAAGGGTGGGGTTGTCAAGAGACCAGGAGAAAAACGTCCTGTCTCTTTAATAGAGGGTTAACATGTGGTAATGGGCAGGTGAAGCTTTTCATGGCATGGAGGTAAACCCTGTCAAAGGGGACCTCTCCTTCCCATCTTGCCAGCAAAAAAGCTGGTTGAATTTAACCCAACATGTCTTTTTTAAACAGTATCGTAAAGTGGAGGTTGGACTTTGGAGCTTGTCAGGCGGCAGCCATAGTTGTGGAACCCTCTCGACTGACACTTCATCCAGCAGGGAAGTGGCAGCTGGGGAGGAAATCCCCCTCTTCTGAACTTATCTTGCCCTGCCAGTGTGGCACTGGTGGTCACAACCAGGGCTTTTTTTCAGCTGGAACGTGGTGGAACGGAGTTCCGGAACCTCTTGAAAATGGTCACATGGCTGGTGGCCCCGCCCCCTGATCTCCAGACAGAGGGGAGTTGAGATTGCCCTCCGCGCCGCTGGAGCGGCGCGGAGGGCAATCTCAACTCCCCTCTGTCTGGAGATCAGGGGGTGGGGCCACCAGCCATGTGACCATTTTCTCCGAGGGCAACCCACTGAGTTCCACCACCTCTTTTCCCAGAAAAAAAGCCCTGGTCACAACTGAGCTTGCTAACACTTTTTCTGGTGCCCAAGTGTTTTTAGAAAGTGGGTGGGGCCAGGAGGAGCATGGCTTCTGGTTGGCCATTGGAGTATTGACTGGCAGCGTAGGTTTTTAAAAATATTGCTTTGGCAGAAGCTGCTTCCACAGCACATAGATCTTAACTGTGTGAATGAAAATAAGCTGTAGCCGCCTTTTAGTGGCACCTGCAGTAGCTGGTTTGTGGCAGCCATATTGTTGCTCCGCCCACCACACTATGTCAGAATTCCAAATGTGCCCTCAGGCGCAAAAAATTGGGACCCCTGCCTTTTGGGGTCACCATAAGTTGGCTGCTACTTGACAGCTAGGGTGGCCAGGTCCCCTTACACTCCTGGTGGAGGGGGTGGGGAACCCGGCGCTTACCTTTTGGGCTGTCTTAGCTCACACACAAAAAATGCATGCTCCTGGTGTGGGGCGATGACATCACTTCCAGGAGTTACATCATCATGCAAGCCCTGGGAGCGTTCCTGGGCTTTGTGCGGAGATGATTTGGTCCCCCAAATGGGCCAAATCAGCCTGGCACAATGCCCAGGAACACTCCTGGGGACTGCGTGATCATGGGAGTGACAACGTTGTGCAGCGCTGAGACATGCCCTGGGAGGCCCATGCCTGTTCCCCCACCAGCCAGGTGCGTGGTGGCGAAGGAGGCGGCTCAGAGCAAGGGATCCCCTGCCCCCTATTGATAGCATGCATACACACGTGTGTGCAAAAAACACGTTTAGTTCTTCTTAACCAATGCATAGCACAATGGCATGAAGATAGTAAAAGAGTATCTCAGCCACTCTTGATTATTTCATATTCTCCTCTTCTGCTGTTAAGCATCTAATAAAACACAAGGGACAGGCTGGCAAAATTTCCATTCTAATCACACTGCATAACACATCCTTGCTGAGAGGCCACATAGCCTTTCTTTGTAGAATGGGGACCAGAACAGCAGACACGCACACATCTGTTTGCAACATTATTTGTGGCTTGGATAAAAGTCCCCCGCCCCAGAATGGTGTCTGAGTTTTATACAGAATTTAAAAGTTTGAAAGAGACATGAACTTTACTTGTGCTTTGCACTGAACGTTCCAAAGGTTACCAGACCAGGGGACCCAAAGGCGACCTCAGGCAGATATTAAACTTTTGAACATTCATTTCTAGCCTTGCCTTCTGTCTGCTAGTTTTGAATATGCAAGTAGATTTGAACATTCATGCCTTCTGTGAGGCTGAAGTTTCAACAACAGTATAAGAATTTCCCTCCCAAAAGTAATTTCAGCACTATTTTTAAAATTATCAGAATTCCTGCCCGATCCATCTTCGTTATATTCATCATTCTCAAAATATTACTCTACTGAATTTCATGGGAAGATCAGATATCCAAGCAATGTGATTGCTGACTTTCACAATCGCTCTATATCTTCCACCCGAAGCTAGTGAGTTCTATGCACCCGGGACCAACTATAGGAGTCAGAATTTGGGAGAGTTGTCTTAAGAGGTACTTGGGGAGTTCTTTCATCTCAAATTGGCTTGAAACAGGACTTGCTGCTTAAACAAAAGCATCCAGGCTTGAGCCAGCAAGCCTTAGTAGGAATCACGACTTCTACAAAAGCTTTCCATGAAACATTAAGACACTGATTTACCTGATGCAGAGCAGGGGTGGTCTTATCAAATGGCAAGTGCCCCACACCTTGCACTGGTGGAGGCAACTGCCTACAACCATGTCCATTAATGGGGGGGAGTGGGCTCCTGCCATTGTTTTGCACCTGGCCTGTCTTGGGCTCAGGCAGCTGGCTTCCGGCAGCAGCAGTGCCTCCCACACTCTCACGGGGGACGAGAGCCACTCCTTGCTTGGCCCTGGCAGAAGAGTGAGGGTGGGGTGGCTGTGATGCTAGGGCCCCATCCTGGGCTTTTGTCCAGGGCCCAGATATCACTGAGGCTGCCGCTGATTCAGAGAGATAAGTGATCCAGACTGCCCCATGCTTGGATGTCTCGCCAGACTGTGCAGCTCCTTGGACAGCAGATGTGGTCCCCACCAGCATGGCGTCAACGCATCCCATGGAGCCCACTGCTGTGCTTCTTGGAGCCTACTTCCTTCCTCCCAGTCTTGGTTTCTTTCTATCTGTAAGTAAGGAAGTACTCTTCCTACTTCTTGTTCCGTTTCTAGGAAAGAACAGAAGAAGCTCCCGTTATCATTGCGATAAGCCCTATCACCTGTGCCTCTCAATGTATCACATTGTTACTGTGTGGAAATGGTAAGCTGCAGCTTTTCATGGCATAAATTGTTGTTGTTGTTGTTGTTGTTACCTGGTAATAACATCCCATTCAGCCTCTATTGAAAGGGCAGGACTTTTTTCCCCTCCCGACCAGATAGCAACCATTTATCAGATCAAGAGCTGATTAAGAAAAGTGGGCAACACTTGCAAACAGAGATCTTGTAGCCAGTGAAATATGAAGACTAGAGAAAAGCAAGGAGAAAATGAACTCCAAGCTTCTCAGTTTAGGATTTGTGAAATGTGCTTGGTTAGTTGGAGACGGGTTCTTTTAGCAGTAACAAGGAAAAGCCGTGCAAGGATCCTAAAATAGGCAACTAGCTAGTTCAGAGAAGGGTTGCTAACTGTCTGGAGAGAAAATGTCCTGCCCCTTTCTTGGAGGCTTAATGGCAGGGCTTTTTTTCATCTGGAATGCAGTGGTGTTCCGGAACCTCTTGAAAATAGTCACATGGCCGGTGGCCCCGCCCCCTGATCTCCAGACAGAGGGGAGTTGAGATTGCCCTCCGCGCCGCGCCATGCGGCGCGGAGGGCAATCTCAATTCCCCTCTGTCTGGAGATCAGGGGGCAGGGCCACCAGACATGTGTCCATTTTCCCCGAGGGCAACCCACTGAGTTCCGCCACCTCTTTTCCCAGAAAAAAAGCCCTGCTTAATGGGATGCTCTTTACCATGTGATATTATTTACTTTGATGCCACACAATCAAAGAGACGTGACTTTTTTCTAGTCCAGCTGGCAGGCATAGTTCGGAGTGCCTGTAATTTGCAGGCAGGGTCTACCTGTCCCCTCAGTCAGGGGGCATGAGAGGGCTAATTCAATGGCCAGGCTTGGGTTGCTTGTTTGTGGGCAGCTTCTCCTTAAAAAAGGAATGCGAGCAGCATCACAGGCTATATTTACCTGTATGACTCAAAGCTCACCCCTGCTCGGAATCTGTGACACTGCACGGGCAGGGGGAAGAGGCACCCGGCCATGGATGGGCAGTGGCCAGGGCAGGGCGGTGACCACGAGAGGACCAAGGAAGCTTTTTCTTGATGGTGCAAATGTGTGGATACGAACAACTAGGACAGTGCAAGGGTAAGATGTTCGATATTCTGTCTCCTACATTAAAAGGGAAAACAAAGTAACAGTACTTCCAGTAGCATTGCCACTACGACCGCCACTAGTTGTAACCATAGTGTTATTGCTACTACACATGAATAAGAATATAAATAAATATGACACTGCCTTATGTCAAGTCATGTCAAGTGCATCTGACGAAGAGAACTGTGATTCTCGAAAGCTTATGCTACAATAAAGTTGGTTAGTCTTAAAGGTGCTACTGGACTCTTTTTATGTCAAGTCAAACTCTCATTTTTATTATTTATTTATCATCTGCCTTTCCCACTGAGATCTACGGCAGATCTAGCCCAGGACCGTCTGCTTCCAAGGGCAGCAGCCCTCCAAGATCTCCGAAAGAGACTTTCTCTCCTGGACCTGGATGAGCTGTTGACTCCTCCACTATAGCATTTGTGAAGCACTGGCCCCTGATCCCCCTCAGTATGAACAACTAGGTTTTAAACCCATAATAACCGCATATGATAGGAGTAAATCTTGATGCAATGAGCTATGATTCTTGAAGTGGAAGTGATAGTAGGTGACTGCTACTGCTGCTACTAGAGGGAGAAATAGAAACAGTAGTACTTTTGGCTCCCATCAGCCAAATTATAACCAGGGCTTTTTTTCAGCTGGAATGCGGGGGAACGGAGTTCCAGAACCTCTTGAAAATGGTCACATGGCTGGTGGCCCCGCACCCTGATCTCCAGACAGAGGGGAGTTGAGATGGCCCTCCGCGCCGCTCAGCGGCGCGGAGGGCAATCTCAACTCCCCTCTGTCTGGAGATCAGGGGGCGGGGCCACCAGCCATGTGACCCTTTTCTCCGAGGGCAACCTACTGAGGTCCACCACCTCTTTTCCCAGAAAAAAAACCCTGATTATAACACTTCAGCAAAGCCAACCATAAACCGCCAAACTATGCTCCCTGAGGTGGTAGGAGTAGTCATCATTATAGTAGTTACTAATAGTAGTAGTACTAGTTTTTGGCTCCCACAGACCAAGTTCTACAATTTTAATAAAGCAAAACCTGCACCACCGAGGTATACTTTCTGAAGAGCTAGTGAGAATAGCAGCAGTAACTGTTGCAGCAGCAGCTATTGCCAGCAATACTAGTTTTGCCTCCCACTGACCAGTTTATACAGTTTTCGAAAACTGTATAGAAAACCTTTTGAAGCAAAACCTTAACTTCCAAATGCTTTGCACAACATAAGCCCCCAGACTAAACTTACACATGCACAACATGTGCAGACATTATAATACAGGACTGAAAGACCCAGTCTCTGCATGCAGCAAAATAAAGTGGCGCTGTGGTGGCAGAGAGTTCAGGCGCGAGAATAGACGGTCGTTCTTCAGTGTGCCAGTGAGGATTAAATTTTTAAAAGTTCCCCGACATTAATAATTCCTTGTAAATGGAAAACTAGCACAGCAGGCAAAGAGATATGTTGCAAGCTTTTGCTTTGGTACGCTAATTTTTTATTTTCAAGGATCTTTTTTTCACATGGGGCAGCATTACAAATGTGACTCTCCATACCAACCATTTGAAGTGGTGCAGCCCATTCTGTCTCCTCCAGATTCTACCACTTCATTCAACTCCATGTGTAGACAAGGACCGCGAAGGTTATGCCACATGATCTAAAGCCGCCTCTCCCTATATATTCCCCAGAGGACGCTCTGGTCAGGAGAGGAACAGCTGCTGGTGGCCCCGGCCCCAGGGGGGCCCGCCTATCCTCAACCAGAGCCAAGGCCTTCTTGGTCCTGGCTCCAACCTGGTGGAACTCTCTGTCTACTGAGACCAGGGCCTGGCCAGATCAGGGCCGGCGCCAGAGGTTTTGGCGCCTGCGGCAGCGTGCCTTGCGCCTCTGCGCGGCGTGATGACGTCATCGCAGACGTCATCACGCGCCACAGGGGGGCTGGGCGGCACGCCGACCGCTGAAGCTGCGGGCTGCTGCTGGAGCGGCGCACGGAGGCTGCTCCGCGCGCCGCCCCAGCAGCAGCTCATGGCTTCTGCGCTCGGCCGGGGCGGAGGAGTGCGCAGCGGAGCTGAGGTGGCTGGCTGCAGCAGTAGCTGCAGCCAGCCAGGCAGCCCCGTGCCGCCGCCGCCACATGCCCCAGCCGAGCGCAGAAGCTGCGAGCCAGGGCTGGGGAGGCGCGCGGAGGCTGCTCCGTGCGTAACCCTGCAGCAGCTCACGGTTTCTGCGCCCAGCTGGGGTGGAGGAGCGCGCAGCGGAGCTGGCGTGGGCTGGCTACAGCTGCTGCTGCAGCCATCCAGCCAGCTCCGTGCCGCCGCCGCCGCACGCCCCAGCTGGGCGCAGAAGCCGCGAGCCGCTGCTTGAGCGGTGCACAGAGGCTGTGCCCGGCTGGCGTGTGTGGCGGCGGCGGCAGCAAGGGGCTGGCTGGCTGGCTGCAGCAGTAGCTGAAGGCAGCCCAGTCACTCCAGCTTCGCTGCGCGCGCTTCCACCCCCACCACCCCCTCCAGCGCCCCTCCCGTGCACACGCGCCCGAGGCCACCGCCTACCTGGCCTCCATGGGCGCGCCGGCCCTGGGCCAGATATGTTATCTTTTTGAAGGGGCTGTAAGCAGGGCCAGATCTACGGTTGCCGGCGCCCAGGACAACCCAAGTCTGGCCCCCTGCGTGTGTGTGCAGCACGCACGCACTCACAGTGCTGTGTGATGACGGTACCTCTCTGATGTCATCACGCAGGGGCAGGGCGTGCCGTAGGGTTGCCAGCTCCGAGTTGGGAAATTCCTGAAGATCTGGGGTGTGAAACCTGGAGAAAGTGGGGTTTGGGGAGGGAAAGGACCTTGGCATGGCATAATTCCATAGAGTCCACTCCCAAAAGTAGCCATTTTCTCCAGGTGAACTGATCTCTGTGGCCTGGAGACCACTTGTAATTCCAGGAGATCTCCAGCCACTACCTGGAGGCTGGCAACCCTAGCGTGCCATCAGCGGAGCATCAGCAGTGTGGGTGGCTGGGAGGCTGCCCGTACCATTCGCCTGCCCCTCTGAGGGGGCGGCCGACTTGCCGCATGCTCCTTGTCCTGTGGGGCAGGCGAATGGTGTGGGTGGCTGCTCAGCCGCTGGCGCTGCTGCCAGCGCACTCCCAGTGGCTGGCAGCTGCGCCCGGCACCCCCTCTTCAGCAGTGCTGGGGGCAGACTACCCATCGATCCGGCCCTGCCTGTAAGACAGAGATGTTCCACCAAGAATATGGTTGAGGCTGCGCCCGGCCTCTACCGGCCTGGTAGGGAAGGAAGAGAACAATCTAAACTCTCCCAGTTAGGTTGTCCATCATCCTGTTTCCGTATTGGTTAATATTGCCATCTGTTGCCATCTGTTCGAATTAATTGTCTGTAATATTGACTGAATTTTAGATGTTTTAAATTGTTTTTATGGAAATGTGATATTTATTGTGGTTTTAAATGATGTGATCTGCCCTGCGCCCGCTTGCAGGGAGGGCAAAATAAAAATCTAAAATAATAAATAAATAGAGCACCCTTCTGATATAAATGCAGAGTCCCAAATGGGAGGAAAGCTCGTGGGATCGGTAACATGTCTTGTACTGAAGGGACCTGCTGCTGAGACAATGCGTTGCAATACAATGTTCTGCCTTTGGGACAGAACTTGAGCGTTGGTGGCGTATCCGTGCACAAACAAAGATGTCTGAGTTTGAACTAGTGCAAATGTAGCTTTAATTATTTTTATCAGGCAGAAAGACAGAAGGCACAATTGCTTGGAGAATTCCTGGATGTTCTTCACGGCTCCGAGAGGAGAGATGGAGAGAACGTAGGAATGGTGCTTGGGAATACAAAGTCATAATTGCATCTCTAATGCCCAAACCACATGTTATGGGGAAGTCATGGGTTCTGCTGCTCCATGGACTAAAACGTCACTGAAGATGCCCATCACATTTGCACTTCTCCCCAAGGAGCCACCAAAGAAGCAAGGAAAGGTTGCGATGATGTCCTGTTGCATACATTTTTCAAGACCACCTCACCGAAGAGAAACAGGAAGAGACTTGGGTCGAAATAGAATTGCTGGCAGGCCTGGAGAAAAGCTCCTTTCCCTTTAATAGATCCAGAGGAGTTAGCGGTGTTAGTCTGTAATCACAAAATAGAAAAGAGTCCAATAGCACCTTTAAGACTAACCAACTTTATAGTAGCATAAGCTTTCGAGAACCATAGCTTCCTTTGTCAGATGCATCGTCAGATGCATCTGACAAAGAGAGCTGTGGTTCTCGAAAGCTTATGCTACTATAAAGGTGGTAATCTTAAAGGTGCTACCAGACTCTTTATTATTTCCCTTTAATAGGGGCTTACCTTGCAGTAATAGGGAACTTTTCATGGCACGAAAGTAAATATCACCTGGAAAATAACATCCCATCGAGCCTCTATTACTGGGTCAGAGCATTTTTTTTCTCCAGGCAGTTGGTAACTCTGGGTTGAAATATTAGGAAGAACTTTTTCATGGTCAGAGTAGTTCAAAGGTGGAATCAGCTGCCTAGGGAGGTGGTGAGCTCCCCTTCCCTGGCAGTTTTCAAGAAGAGGCTGGATGAATACTTGTCAGAGATGCTTTAGGCTGATCCTGCACTGGGCAGGGGGTTGGACTAGATGGTCTCTATGGCCCCTTCCGACTCTGTGATTCTATGATTCTATGAAATCTCCCATAATGTGTCACTGGAACCCGAACTGAGAGTCTCCTGCAGCATTTCCAAAGCTTTTGTTAGCCAAGGTATTTTTACCTGAATTAAAATTGGAGGAATGCTTTACTGATACACCCCCAAAAGGTTGACTTTTAAAGAAAGAGAAAGGACCGCTCTGAGAGGCGCTATGTTTCAGTGGGAGTCAGTGTTCTCACCATGCCTCCTGATTGGAAGGCGACCCAGAACAGGGGCTACTTCAGAGATACAACAGGCAGCCTCTTCTGAGAGGCTCTCCTGGCGCATCTCTGCATTGGTTGAACAATCCAATCACACCCAGAGTTAGCAGAGACTGCTAACTAAGAGGCAAGGCCAGAACAGTAGATGATGCAGAGGCACAGCGGGCAGCCTCCTCCACGGATGACTTTATTTACTTATTTATCCTGGCAAATTAGTATTTCTTTTGTGGCCCCTTGGTGCAAGCTCACAGTTTGGGAATGACTTCTCTAGTGACTTCAAGTGGACCTGACAGCCGACACTCCGTCCTGAGTTTTCTGTGCAGTCCCTGCAGAGGAGGACAATGCAGGCTGCGAGGCCTGGGCCGTCCCCTCCTCTCCGGTGGCCAAAGGGTGTCCTGGGTTTACCACTGCGGAGCCTCGGCTTCTGGCTTCTGTGAACTCCCAGACCTCGTGTCACGGGGATAATGACAGGGTCGCTGGGAGGGGGAGGCTGCGCGGGTTTTAAATAATGTGCAAATTGGCCCTGCTCCTCATGCGGTTTGCTGCCTTTCCACGGGGGGATCCTTCCTGCTGGGACCCCCAGACAAGCGCATGACTCAGCTGCGGTGGCTGCCCCAGATGGGAAGTTGCTCACATCCCCTCGCTGGGTGAGTCAGGCAGCAGAGCCCAGGACGGCCCCCGCCCCCACCGCGGGCCTGGAGCCATTTTCACACCTGAAGCGCCAAGTCCAAAAGACACCCTGGACCCGAGGACCGGAGTCCTTCGAGACACACAGGGCGGGAAGGTGGGAGAATAGCACCACCTGCTGGCCGTGGCCGCACAAAGCTTCTCGTTGCTCTGTGCGTGGCTGGAGGCCGGCAATTGTGAGAGTCGAAGCTTCATTTCCAACAGGGTTCCCATTTACTTCGCCCTGCCATTGTCTCTGGTCAGATAAGTTCTGTAGTGCTACAAGAGCAACCTTTGCTGGAGAAGATCTGGCTGTTCCATTCCCTTCTGGCCCTTTCCCCATGCAGAATTCCCTCAGCTGCCTTTTGCCCTTCGCGGCTGGAATAAGGTTACCAACAGACCTGTCCTTTTCAGAGAAGCTTAACGAGTGGAAATGGGAAGCTGAAGCTTTTTATGGAATGGAGGTAAATAATATCACCTGGTAAGTAATATACCATTAAGTCCAGGGCCTTTTTTCTGGGAAAAGACGTGGTGGAACTCAGGACCGCACAATGACGTCACTATGAGTCAGCTGGAACAAGGGGGGGAGTTTAAAAAAGTTTAAATCACCCTCAGCGAAAATGGTCACATGGCCGGCGGCCCCGCCCCCTGATCTCCAGACAGAGGGGAGTTCAGATTGCCCTCTGGGCTGCTGGCACAGAGGGCAGGGCCACCGGCCATGTGACCATTTTCAAGAAGTGCCGGAACTCAATTCCACCACTTTCCAGCTGAAAAAAAGCCCTGATTAAGTCTCTATTAACACGGTAAAGGTTCTGAGTCATTACTGACCCATGGGGGGGACATCACATCACGACGTTTTCTTGGCAGACTTTTGTTACGGGGTGGTTTGCTATTCATCTACACTTTACCCCCAGGAAACAAAGACAGACATTTTTCTCCAGGCAGTTGGCAAGCCAGCTAGGGTTACCAGCTACCTAGAGAAAAACTGTCCACTTCCTTTCATAGAGGCTTAATTGGATGTTTTTTTACTGTCCTGCCATGAAAAGATTAAGGTGCCCATTTTCACATATTAAGCCTCTCGTAAAAGGACAAGATATTTTTCTCTAGGCCTGCTAGCAATCCTAATTTGAACTTTGGGTTGCCAACGGACCAGAAAATGCTAGTCTGGCCTGCTCCGGTGTGTTTAATTACAGTTTTGAGAACAAGCAGGTGAAGCTTTTCCAGACACAGAGAAAAGCATTACCACTTGTTAATGAGACAAAGTGGTTTTTAACAGCAGAGCAAAGGCAGGTAAAAAGTTGGCAGTTCTAACCCCATCCCGCACCTGCCCTACGTTTTCTTTTAGATGGCATGATAGGTGGGCTTTGCTTTGCTTACAGAGAGGGATATCTACACCTCAGCCTTGATCTGGTTTAGTAACCACTTCCTGTCATCATAATATGCTAGGAAGTGATGGCTTATAGGCAAGTCGTCAGAATCCTTCCAAAATTACAATACCCAATTTTGCAAGGAATTACAATTCCAGTTTTGCAGGGAGGAAGCTAGGGTGGCTTAAACTGGTATAAACTTGTTATATGTTTGCAATGCAGACATGCGCTGCCTGCTCACTATATTTGAAGTCTGGGAGGATTCCTCCTTCACCACGTCATATTTCCTGGCACCCCCTGCAGTTTTTGTTGGTGTTCCTCCCTCCCCTGCAACTTGGCTTCCTGGCTTCAGATTAGGGCTGCCAAATGGCCTGGAGAAAAGGGCTCCGGTCCTTTCATAGAGGTTTGATGGGGTGCTGTTTTCCTACCTGCTATGAAAAGCACCAGCTTTTCTACAAATTAAGCCCTGTTGGCAACCCTACTTCAGACAGCTGAAGCCATTCTACCTGTGGCATAGGTTGTGGTCTAGATTGTACAGTTCACCTGTGAAAGGCCAGCAGGGGATGGTCTTGCCTCAGGAGCTAGATGCTGGACAGACAGCTCTCTTATTAGCCCCATCAACTCAAAGATTCAACCGTTCTATAAACTCTGGTTCTTTCTGGCAGAGTGTAGGCTGTAAAATACTGCCCTTCTTGCCTTCTGAGATGAACACCAAGGGGACCGACTGCCAAATCATAAGAACATAAGAGAAGCCATGTTGGATCAGGCCAATGGCCCATCCAGTCCAACCACTCTGTGTCACACAGTGGCCAGAAACCAGGTGTCCTCAGGAGGTCTGCCAGTGGGGAAGGGACACTAGAAGCCCACCCTCCCTGATTGCTCCCCCAAACTCCAAGAATACAGAGCATCACTTCCCTAGACAAAGAGTTCCATCTATACCTTGTGTCTAAATCATGTGTATGCCCGTCTGTACATGTGCATTCAGAGGTGGTCCTTCCACAAGGAAGGGCAAAATGGAAGAAAATAGTGGGTATCTTTAAAGGTGGCAGAAAGGGAGACTGTCATGGTCTTTGAAGGTACACTCTACGAGAAAGTTCTCTGTGTAAACTCATGTAAAATGAACAGAATTTTATGCTCCAGAACTTTCTTGTGGTTTGCAAGCTGCTGGGACTAATGAGAGGGGATGCCATTTGGATTTTCCACTTTAGGCACCAAAGTATCATGCACCAGCCTCAGACATATGCATTTGATTTGGCTATATATAAGCTGGTCCTCAGCTAGCACGGATTGAGATGTCTACTGGCTTCTTCAGGAAGAGGTGTCTCCCTCCTATTTGCAGAAACCAATTAGTTTTAACTTGGTAAGGATAATAGTCTCTGCTCAACCAGGCCAGCTAAACTGAAAAAAAAAAACTACCACTTCCAATGATCTCCTAATTGTATTTTTAGATGGACAGCCATGTTGGTCTGCAGTAGAACTCCTTTACTTCTCCTTTACATGTGGTGGGGTGGATAGGAGCAGCGCATTGCACTGAACAATGGATACAGAACGCCACCTAGTGGTTGCTTTTAAAGAAGCACACCTTTCTGCAGCCTCCAGCTAGGTTTTGTCCTTGCTTGTTGTCATTTTTGTGCAAAAAATGCTTGTAATGCACCAAACACGTAATGAAGAAGGAAGTGTAAACCAATAACAAGATACATTGCAGGCTCTGCATCCTTAAGAAGTGACAGTGGGCTTATTAGCAGTGGCAGTTCTTTGCAGGAGGCATCTGCCTTCAGTCACGGACTCACGGTTCTTTGTTCCGGATATAGGAGCCAAACTGGAGATACTGGAGATCCGTGTTGGAATGCCCAGATGTATCATTTATCTGCAAAACGTAATGAGGGGAGGCTAATATGAATTTGGGCTCCGGCACCAAGTAACTGCCTTTTGCACAGGCTGTTTTCCCAGTGAGAAATGCCCCCATCAGCTGCTTTATGCCACCAGGGGAAGCAAAGGTTGGTACCTGAAGTTGACAGTCGATGAGGCTTCTGAGCTAGCAGGCCTTTCACGGTGGAACCCTAATGAGTCAAGAACCACATAACCATTCTGAGCTCCTTAAGGAAAGATGCAGTAAAAATGGGAGAAACAGACAAAACTTTGCAGCCGTTATTTCTGGAAAGCTGTAGCTCAAACCCTGACCTGAATGGCTCAGGCTAGCCAAATCTCTTCAGATCTCAGAAGTTAAGCAGAGTTGGCTCTGATGAGCACTTGGAGATTGCTAAGGAAGTCCAGGGTCCTATGCAGGGGCAGGCAATGGCAAGCCACCTCTATTAGTCTCTTATCTTGAAAACCCCAGCAGGGGTCGCCATTTGTTCATTGTGACTTGACAGCACCTTACATACACAGAACAGCAACGGTGATTCTTTTGCAAGGGATACAGAGGTCTTGTGGGTGTGCCTCTGGGGCAGAGAATGTAGCACTTAAAGAGCACCTTTGTCAGTGATGTCCACTTCCCGTGGCAATCAAGGGTTTGGGAGCCCCGACTGCCACTCCTTTGTGCTAAAACAGCAGTGTTCTGGTGAGAACGAAGTGGTGGGCTGGGGGGGGGGGGACATATTGTAAACCACTCTGGGTTCCCACTAAGGAGAAATGGTGTTATAAAGACATAAATTTCCCCACATTTGATATAGTGAACTTGTACCTGGAAATGCTGCCTGGATGAAAAATCAGGTACACCCCTGACAACTTTTTCTCCCATTCAGATTGCTCCTACCAGTACTTGACTGTACAGAAATGCCCGCTGGGGATCCTGTGGCCGTGTACGCCACCCTAAGTGTGGTCCAGCCCTTTGATTCAGTGCAACTTTTGCCTCCCTCATGTTTCCATAGATTTCTGTGAATCAAGTGTGACTGTCACAGACACCTACTGAATAGGTTTGAAATTACAGCACATCAAGTCAGGAAGGGGTGAACTATTATTAGCAGGGCTTTTTTTCAGCAGGAATACGGGGAACGGAGTTCCGGCACCTCTTGAAAATGGTCACATGGCTGGTGGCCCCGCCCCCTGATCTCCAGACAGAGGGGAGTTGAGATAGCCCTCCGTGCCGCTCAGCGGCACGGAGGGCCATCTCAACTCCCCTCTGTCTGGAGATCAGGGGGCGGGGCCACCAGCCATGTGACCATTTTCTCCGAGGGCAACCCACTGAGTTCCACCACCTCTTTTCCCAGAAAAAAAGCCCTGATTATTAGGGTCAACTTTTATGAGGAGCGAGAACACGTATTTGGCTTGCTGAGCTGGGCTGAGCCTATTTTAGATAATCTGCCCTTAGAACTCTGCAAAATATCTTCTTCACTTAAAAGATGGCTTTATTGTATTTATTAATATGAAGTGGCCCAACCAGATGCTAACCAGCTGGGGAGGCTCTGTCACGAAAACCAGCATTTTTCTCGGCTTACACTGGATAGCGATCAAACCTGGCAGAAATACATTTCTCAAACCACAATGTTAGTTCCCCCTTGGTCATCCAAGCTGTTAAATAAATGCCCCCTTAACATTAACACGTCTGAACAGTACAACGACCTTTCAAAGGACAAATTAAAGGTATTATTAACAAATTAGGTGTCACTCCAATAGTTCATAGAAAAACAGGAACTATCTTCACACTAACAAAGGTAACAGACCTCTAATTTGCAGTTTTAGTATCTGGATCAGTGCTCAAGTTATAGGAGAGGAGCCCTTAAATAAATCCACAAGCTCCATCAATTCACTGTCCTCTGCTGAGAGTTTCCAAAAATGGTAGCTTTACAAAAGGGAGGAGTAATTACTGATTCTGGATCTCACTTTACTTTCTTTCCATTATATGGCATGGCTTTATCTAGTCAGGTTGGATGCTGACCTAGCTGAACTCAGTAGCTTTACAAGAGAATACATCATCCGGCTTCTTCAGCTACTGTTTGGGGAGATTATTGTTCCTGAATGCCTGGTGCCACAGAGGCTGATTCCGCACACGTTGGATAATGCACTTCCAATCCTCTTTATAGATCATTTGGAACGGATTTTTTCCTGCAGAACAAAAAATCCACCTCTAGCGATTGATGAAGTGCATTGAAAGTGCATTATCCAACATGTGCGGAATCAGCCAGAGATGCACACAGGTGAAGTCAGCAGCAGCCCGTACAAGAGCTTTCTCTGTGGTGGCCCCTATCCTGTGGAATGACCTGCCTGAGGAAGTCAGAAGAGCCCCCACTCTCCTGGCTTTCCACAAACGATGCAAAACTGAACTATTCAAAAAGGTTTTTTACTCAACGGAGGGCTGCATTGTAGGGAGGGGGTGTCAGATGCCTCACTAATGAGTTGGGGATCATAGACTTCATCACTCTTTTTGCCTTATATATTATCTGCTGCTTTAAATACATACTCCTATGTACAACCAGCGCTCCATGTTGTCTAATGTTAGTCCTGGAATTATGTTTTGCGCCCGTATTTTCTACTCGGTCTTGGATCCTTGCTAATGCTATGTCTTTCAAACTTGTATCTTTTCACCTTGTGGTATTGTATTGAAATGTACTTGATACTGATTTTATTAACCTCATACTGTGTAATCCGCCTTGAGTCTTAGTGAGAAAGGCGGACTATAAATGACGTAAGTAAAAATAACTGTATGGAAGTAGGGAGGCTGAACAGGCCTTTGCAGGTTTACTGCCCATTGCACGTATCCCTGCTAGGTAAGAACTGCCCTGCCAGGCCAGGCCATCCAACCCAGCGCTGTCTCCAAAGAACGAGCCCGGCTCTCACGTCGGTGGCCCTTCTCTGTGGCTTGGCACTAGCAACTGGGAGCCAGGGGTGTGCTGCCTCTGAACATGGAGGCTCTATTCGCGCTGATTGCGCTACAGCAGCACGAGAGAGAGAGAGCGAGAGGAGCAGCCGCGGGGCTTGCTGTCTGCTGCACCGAAAATAAAGAGGCGTTTTGCGGCACCTTCAAGTCTTTACTGCCCCACCAGACTCGCGCGGGTTTGTCTTGTCACACGTGAGGAGGGGGGCGCTCCCCGGCAGGCCGCAGCCCCAGCCGCCCCGGAGGCGTCCGCGGCCCGCTTCTCAGCCCTCCTCGCCGCTGCGGCGCGGCTGCCAGCCGGCCGGGCCTCCGCTGCTGGGGGCGCCGCCGGGCACCACGGTGGCGGCGGAGGCGCTGCTCTCCAGGCTGCTGCTGCTGCTGCCGCGGGCGAGCCGCCCCCCGCCGCGCCGCCCCTGCCCGCCGCCCGCCCGCCGGCCCCGCTCCAGCTCCTCGTCGGTGTCCGAGTCGGGCGCGGTGTGGCGGCGGATCCGGGCCATGGCCTCCCGCAGCGCCCGCGCGTACGAGCCGCCCGAGGGCCCCGCCGCGCCGCCGCTGCCTGCCGGGGGGCCGCTGGGCCCGGGCTCCGCAGGCGCCGCCGGGGAGGGCACGGGGCTGCCGGGGCTGCCCGCGGCGGGCGAGGGGGCCGGCCCGGGGGACTCCGCCGGGCCCCTGGGGCGCCTCGGGCTGGCCGCCGCCGAGCGCCGCCCGGCCGGCCCGGCGAAGCCCAGCTCGCTGGCGGGGAGGCCCAGGATGCGGGCGGCGCGCTCCTGCAGCGAGGCGGCGGCGGGGCTGCGCGCGGGGCCCGGCCGGCCCAGGGGGCGCACGCGCTCGGCCCGCGCCGGGGGCACGTAGCGGGTCCGGATCACCACGCACGTGGCGTCGATCTCCAGCACCCCCCCGGGCCCCGCC
Source organism: Eublepharis macularius (assembly GCF_028583425.1). Classification (NCBI taxonomy): domain Eukaryota; kingdom Metazoa; phylum Chordata; class Lepidosauria; order Squamata; family Eublepharidae; genus Eublepharis; species Eublepharis macularius. The sequence goes on along the minus strand of NC_072793.1, from coordinate 11,691,545 downwards.
GCCCGGGCCCCGCGCCGCCGCCCGCCGGGCACCCCGGCCTTGGGGCCGGCCGAGGGGCTGAAGGCCCACCCTGCGGGGAGGGCGTGCGGGGGCCCGCCGGGCGGCCGCCTGGAGGCGCGCGGCAGGGTGTGGCTGCGGGGCTGGGGGCTCCGGGGCCGGGGGGGCTCCGCTCGCTCCGCCTGCCGCCGCCGCCCGGCCCAGGTCCTGGCGCCCAGGAGGAAGCTGCCGCCGCCGGGCGCCCGGGCTCCTCCGTCCGGCTCTGGCGCTCGGGCCGGCCTCGCTCCGGCGCCAGCTGGCCCGCCCGCCCGGGGCCGCGGCTGGACGGTGCGGTGGGCCGCCTCGTAGGACGGCGGGGCCACGTAGGGCGGCGGGCGCGGGCAGTTCTCCTTGCGGGGCCCCTGGCCGGCCCGCAGCCGCAGCAGCAGGTGGGCTTCGTAGCTGGGCGGCGAGCGGGCGGGCGCCCCGCGGTGGGCCCTGCCGCCGTCCGGGGCCAGCGCAGCCCCCCGGGCCGGCTCCGCGCCGCAGCCGCCGGGACCAGCCGGGCTCCGTGGCGCGCGGGGCTCGGGAGACGCCTCGGCGCCGCGCCGCTCGTTCGCCGCGGGCCCGGCGCGCTCCTGCCTCGGGGGGCCCCAGCCAGGCGGAGGCTGGCCGGCCGGCCGGTTGGTGGAATCCTGCAGGACGCGCGGCCCCGGCCGGCGCGGGCACGGCGCGAAGTCGGACAGCAGCCGCTTCTCGAAGAGCCTGCAGGGGGGAGAGAGAGAGAGAGAGAGAGGCGGCCGTGAGCCTGCGGAAGGCGCCCCGGAGCGCGCGCGGACCGGCCGGCAACAACCGCGCAGCGCCGGTGGAAAGCCCCGTCCTCTCGAAAGCCGGCAAGGCCGGCGCTCGGGCCCCCCTGCCCCTTGCTCCAGGACACGTTTTGCTTCCTCTCCTCAGAGCCAAGCTACAAGTGACGAATGACCCTTGCCTGGCAAGTGAACAGACTCCCGTGTATTCCTCCCTGTTCACTCGCTCAGCGCAAGTGAATGGCAAGTGAACAGGGAGGAATACAGGGGAGTCTGTTCACTTGCCAGGCAAGGGTCATTCGTCACTTGTAGCTTGGCTCTCAGTCAGCAAGAGAAAGGGGGCAGAGCCGCCCTGCCCGCCGTGGCCTTTGTGCACTTTCCACCCCATAGGAGGCTTCCTCTGCATAAATGGGCCTCAGTTTTGTCTTCTCCATCTTCCTGGCTGTGCTTTTGCAGCTGTTCAGAATACCTAATAGGGAATTCACAGGACCTCTAGCAGTATTAAAAATACACCTGACTTTTGTACACTGGAATTACTTGGATGACACCAAAGTTTGTTATCTAATACTTTCTTCGCTTGCCAGCAAGTATTGCTTTTGCTTTATTTTATGCGAAGGCAGGTTCCTGGAGAAAGATGACAATAGGGCCAGGGGATATAATTATGCCCAACCACCTCCATCCTGACCAACTAGCAGCATTGACAGGTAAAGGGTCTTCAGACAAAACCAGTTTTTGGAAAATGCAAGGGGATCTAGGTGCTCCCAGCCCCCTCTGTTTGGAGGGGGAGGGGTTCTGCGGAGGGTGAGCCAGTGGGTGCAATCCTCCCCAGTGAAAATGCCTTCCATTCCCACATTCCCGGGTGTCTTGGGGACTAGTGCCTTTACATTGGCAGAGATGGCTACTCGAGCCTGTCGAGAGGCCCTTTGTGGCCAGCGGTGCCCTCTGTTGCTCACACATAAAATAGTAAAGGGAATGTGTTTGCAGTGAATTGACAGCTGTCATCTAAATGGGCCTGGCTCAAAGGTCTGCGCTTGCTTGTGGTGAACACAGGACTCTGGGAGGAGGGGATACATGCTTGTAAGGATGCATAGTGGACATAGATTCCAGGGAATTCCAGTTGGCCAGGTAACATGCACCTGTTACCTTTGTGCAAATGTGAATCCCCGCTTCATCTTTATAGTGTTTATGAACTATGAAGACAAACGTATGCACGCAAAACACACTTGCTGTATAAAGTGTGACTCAGTCCTAAAGGGCCTTTTGGCAGCATGCTATTGGAACAGCGACATAAATTGCTTTGCACACATTTTCTCAGTTATCTTTACAGCAAGGTAATCCAATTAGCCTGACGTTGCAGAGTGTGGGAAGGTGGGGTGAGGGAACAGCGGCTCACTGGATGGCAGGTAGCATGTTTGTGGCCGATACATGACTTGCACCGGGCACTGGCTGGCCTGCCTTTGCCGCTGTGGCGCACGAACTCCCATCAAAGTCTGTAGCCGCCCTGACTGGCAGTGGCCTCCCCACCCCCCACCCCCCACGATGCTCATTAATTCTGACTCACCAACCACCGATTACTTCAGTGTTGGCTCAGGCACATAATTTGCCAGCCCTAATCCCCTCCCTCCCTTCCGCCCCTACAAAGTGGTCCGTGATCATTTCCTGCCTACCCCAGACCTGTCATGGCCCCCAGCTTTGCCGATGCCTCTCGATTCTCCACATCCAGCCAGAACTGCTGCCCGTGCACTGCAGACTCTCCCATCTTAATAACTGCTCGTTCTTAAAGATACTTTTGTTGTATTTTTAACCGGCCCTTCCTTCAAGGAGCTCGCGGCAAACAACATCTTTCTCCTGTGCTCCATTTTATCCCCACATCAACCTCCCAGTGAGGCAAGTTAGACTGAGAGCCAAGCTACAAGTGATGCCTTACACAGGTTGGACACGTGTCAGCTTACCTCAAGTTTTGATGGGAAATGGTTTTACAGCTTGGCTCTCCATTACAGCTGCAAGACCAGGATGCCTACATTTCCCATCAAAACTTGAGGGAAGCCGACTAGTGTCCAACCTGTGTCAGGCGTCACTTGTAGCTTGGCTCTGAGGGAGAGAGACTAGTCAAATGACAGGGTGGAGATTTACACAGGGTCTCCTAGCTCCTAGTCTAACTCTTGAACCACTACACAGAGGTGGGATTAGCTGAGAGGTGATGATGGACCAATGTGTATAGATGGAAGTAAGGGAAGGAGTTCAGAGAATTGGAAAAGCATGTGGTGTGCACAGGGTGGGGCAGGGGGAGAGAGAGAGAGAGAGAGAGCCAACCAACACGGAAGTATTCGTTGGCTGGTGAGTTGTGATTAAGGACCGTCATAGGCAGGGTTAGAAAGGGGGCATTCCTGGTTAGGATGCTTACAGGCTTTGATGAGAGTTCGTACAGTGCAGCCACTGCGAGATAAGACGCCGATGGATTTTCAGTAGCCTACCTTGACACAGGCCCCTGTGTTAACTCACAGAAGCGAATAGTGGATCGAATGGACCAGTAGCCTGGCCTTTCTAGCAGCCAGTGCAACACAGTATAGATGCTGCTGTTGGCGGGGTGGGATAGAGGGGCAAAAATAATTATCAGCAAGGTTAATTATGAAATTATTTCTTCTACAGCACTCTTGGGAGTGTATAAATTGGACTTATGATCATCACCAAGCTGAGCCTCAGCAAGTAGTTTTGGTTGGCAAAGAAAAGTTTCTCAAAGATTCCTAGCAAGCCATCCAAATCTGAATCGCATGCAAACCAAAACACAGCAGCCCTTGAACCCATTGCCAGAGCGTGCCCTTAGATCATTGTGAACTAACAATGTACTTCTTTTCTGTTACATTTTAGCCTGCCCCTCCTCCATTTTAGCCTCGCAACGACCTTGTGAGGTAGGCTAGACAAATAGTCTGGGCCTAGGGCTTTTTTTCTGGGGAAAGAGGTGGTGGAACTCAGTGGGTTGCCCTCAGTGAAAATGGTCACATGGCCGGTGGCCCCGCCCCCTGATCTCCAGACAGAGGGGAGTTGAGATTGCCCTCCGTGCCGCTCGGCGGTGCGGAGGGCAGTCTAAACTCCCCTCTGTCTGGACATCAGGGGGCGGGGCCACCGGCCATGTGACCATTTTCAAGAGGTTCCGGAACTCTGTTCCACCACGTTCCAGCTGGAAAAAAGCCCTGGTCTGGGCCAAGGCCAACCAGTGAGTGTTGGGGTGAGCAGGGATTGGAGCCTGTGTTTCCCCAGTCCTGCCTAAGGTCTCCAGTCACTATACCCCACAGAGAGACCCTTTTCTCATCTTCATCCTATCACCTTATCTAGCCCCTCCCTGCCATCCCTCATGGCTTTTAAGGAATTTAAGGCAACCCTTAAGACTCCCGTGTATTTTTGAGCTTCTACATCTTAGAAATCAGACCAGTTCAGTGCTAACAATCAGCACTCCCCCCCCCCACCGATGTCTTAGGGCCTTTCCTGCTACAAAGCAAAGGCCATGTTGCAGTAAAAAGCATGAGCTATGAACCAACAAGGCCCCACTTTGAATCTCAGCACAGCAGTGCCCCTCGGCCTTCCCGATCAGTAATATGGGGATAACAATGACAGGTCTTCCCTTTTCACGGATTACAGAAGGCATGCTTCAAACTTTTTAAGCAATTAGAAAAAGCACACTGCAAATGACTAAGAGATGTTACTGCTCACCTAGCCCTTCATTATCCAGCACCTACAACAAACCCAAATCCCTCCCTCCCCCCAAGCATCCAGCTTCCACTAAATTCCCCACGGATGCTTCCCCCGCCTCAATCCCCTGGCCCCCTCTGTTGGTTCATCGGTGCCAGGATTAGAGCTTTGTCAAAATAGCCCCCTGCTGTTCAACCAAATCCCTTCAAAAGAGTCCTGGACTCACGTGTACTGCCCAGCCACCCTGTGGTACATCCAGGGGGCACTGTAGCCCTTTCCAGTCCACGGCCCTGCTTCCATGGTACTCCGGCTGGAACAAGAGACTGTGTTAAACTCGACAAAGAGCAGGTTTGTTCTCTCACAGACGCGGAACCTGCCGCCATCTCCTGGCTTCAGCCCCGGGCGTTCAAACATCGTCCTGGTTGCCGGGATGCTTGGCAGCCACTAGAGCCCAAGGCAGTGCTGGTAGAGAGAGGCTGGGAGTGCATTACACCCACACACCATATGCAACATGACAGGCAAGTTCTCAGAGCAGGTAGAGAGGGTGGCCGTTGCCAGCAGCACAACTCAGACCGGGTGCACACACAATAAGCAGGGGGCCCCGGGACGCAGGATCAGGAGACAGAAGAACAGACTGTGACACATGGACCAGCACACACACACATGCAGAGATGCAGAAGCACACCAAGCAAGCAAGTGCGCCCAGTGATGAATCGCTCACATTGCTACACAGTGCGCTGTACATAGAGACCGCGCATGGCACCCCCTGTCACCACAAGAATGCTGCAAGAATAGTTACACAGCAGTAGAGATGCAAGATGCTGCAGAGCATAAAGACACATGCATCATGCTGACAAACACGGCATTTTCAGTATCTCACACACATGGAACATGTATGGCTTCTTGCCCAGCTCAACACTTAAAAAACCTGATGCCCAGTCCGCTGCATCAGGCACAAGATGCCCTTTGGCTCCAGTAGGAGGTAAAGGAAGCCAGGAGCGCAGCTCTTCAAAAAAAATCCTGCTTCCGTTATATTAAATTAGTTTATAGGGGGTTGGGAGGGATACAAGTTACGTGTACCCCCCCCCACTTGCCCTGTGCTCAGCTGCATGTGCCACTGAGACAGCCAGATGTGAAAAAGTTTCACTGAACACACTCGGCTTTCCACTTGTGTTCAGGCATTCTGCTGGGGTCTCTATAGAGCCTCCTTCCAATGACATTTGCACAGCCCCCTTGCAATATTCGACCCCAGTCACCATCCGTGCTGTGCTCGTGGCAGGTCTGACCTCAGACTTAGGCAATCTTTGGGTGCTGGATTTTGGGGCCCCATTAAAGGGAAGCAAATTAATCATTTTCTTGTTATATTTTATTGCATCTTAGATATTCTGGCTTATATTATATTGCGGTTCTGTTATAAGATTCTCCCCCTGCCCCCAGACACACACACACCCCATGTAGTTTAACCTTAAAAATAGCTAAGGGAAGACTAATCAGACTGTGCTGTGTGTTTTTAAAACATTTCCCCATCCCCCCCCCACCACTCTATTATCACTGAGAGAGATGAAAGACACAGAGATGGTTCCTGTCTTTTTCCTCCTATCGGCGCTGATATCAGCCCAGGACAGTGGCTTTGACTGAGGAAATAAATAGCAGGGCAGAGTTGCTTCCCCCTTCTCCAGAACTGCAGTTCCAAGTCAGACTTGCAGCTACTTTTTCAGCACATTGAGAGATCTGACCGCAGGTTCCCAACATAACATCCAGGTTCGTCCTCTCTCCATATCCTCCAAGTTCCCCCTTGTTTTGGGGGTACTTGGTAAATTGGTGTCACTGTTTTGCCTTTGGGAAGGGGATGTTAAAAACTGGAAGTGCATATGTGGAGAGTTCCCCTGTTTCCACCAGAACACGTTCATGTAGGTACACCCACATGCAGGGCTTTTTTTCTGGGGGAAAAGGTGGTGGAACTCAATGGGTTGCCCTTGGAGAAAAAGGTCACATGGGCTGGTGGCCCCGCCCCCTGATCTCCAGACAGAGGGGAGTTGAGTCAACTCCCCTCCGTCTGGAGATCAGGGGGCGGGGCCACCAGCCATGTGACCCTTTTCAAGAGGTTCCGGAACTCCGTTCCACCGCGTTCCTGCAGAAAAAAAGCCTTCCTACATGAATATTAAGGCACTACGGAGTGCCCAGTTTGCAATTTCATATGTGAAATTAATTTTAGATCATTGACAACGTAAGACAGCTATGCTTTTTTTAATGTACTTTTCATGTTGCTTTCAAAACAGTACAGGACAGACTATTCCAGAGGACATTAATACAGAGTGTGTCACAGAGAGAGAAATGTAGAGCAGTTCTTGATACTAGACTTGAGCATCTCGAGTAGGCAACGGCGTCTCTTGTTTCATCTGTGAATTGTCGAAGGGCATGCTTTCTCCTCCACCTCATTGTGTTCGAGCTTAATCTCAGCAAAATGCATTCACCCTTCAACCCCAGGTAAATGCCCACTCCCTCTCCCTTCAAGTTTCCCGGTAAAGGAGAGAGTTCAGCACAAACTCCCACGCCTGCTCCAAGTGAAACCTAGCAACTGAGTGCCAGCTTGGCAACTGCATTGGCAACGGATGGCAATGGTGGGGGTGGTTAGCAGAGCTGCCAGAGAGAGACAGCCCCGTTTATTATTATTATGGAGTGGGAGACGGCATGTGATTTCACCACCTTTTCCACCAGGGCTTTGGAAGCAGCCCTAACCTGCCTTCCAAAGGAGCCGAAGGAAAGAGTCACAAACCCCATGGATTGCTTTAGAGCGAAACTGCTTAACAAAACCCATGATGTTTGCCTTCACAGGGTGAGAGGGGTTGTTACTATTCCTGTTTGACAGATGGGGAACTGTGAAGAGTTTTCTGCTGCCCCTGCTTTGGTGCTTTTAAAAGCATCTTCACGCTCAGAAACGTGGCTGGTAAAGCTTTACATAGTACAGGAAACTGAAACCACCATAGCTTAGCTTTTGCTTTTTTTAAAGTAGCTATCCTAGGTGAGACTCAAGGGAAAGGTTAGCATAAGGGAAAGGTTAAATGAGATGCAAATCCACAATGGTAGCGCATAATCCACTACGGCTGCTTTCATACCAGCCCTTTCATTTGGTATCTTTATCACTTGTGTGGGGGGGGGCATGGCTCAATAGTAGAATATCTGCTTTGCATGTGGGAGATCCCAGGTTCAGCACCTACCATCTCCAGTGAAAAACATCTCATACAGGAGGGGCTGTGAAGGACCCCTATCGGAGACCCTAGAGAACGGCTGCTAGTCAGAGCAGGCAACACTAATCTTAACAGACCAAAGGTCTGACTCCACATAAGGCAGCTTCATCTGTGAAGAATCCAGTTGGCATTGTGTCCCAAAGCTGCAGTCTAACGTTTTCCCTGTTACACTGCTGTTCTTTTTATGACTTGGTTTGTGGTGACTTTTCTGACATGCACTTTGCAAAAAGTTAGGCTCCTGTATTTAAGAGCATGACATACAGCCATCTTATACCTCTGCTGAGAATCTGTGCCCATACACACATGGAGCATGAAATCACAGACTTCGTTCAAATAAATTGTATACTCCCATCCCATGCCAGGAAGGCTCTGCATTTACATAGTGATCAACTTGCCCAGTTCCCAACATTTGACAGCAGAAAATGAGTTCACCAGTTTTTACAAGAAGAGGCAAAAAGAGAGAGAGTTGCTTACAGGGATATCAACCCAAATTAACGAGCTGCAGCAACTTGCATGAAGTGGCACGGCCCATTTAGTAATTTTTGAAGTGTCAGCTGCAAATTATATGTTTATTTCTCAGTAAGCATATTTTTCAACTTAGAAGTCAGATGTGCACATATTTTTGTCGTCATACAATATTCTATACTCCAAAAAAAGTTTTCAGAAGTTAAGACATGCTACCATAATTTACAAGAACCAGTTCCTAAACACTGTTGTTGTGCCAATCAGCGAGGGACAGCTTCATTATTCGATCTCGGTTTTGTTTTATGTACCTGCAGTCTGATTGCACTGACCGTCTCTTGAGGAAATCGGAAAAGGGAGTGTCTAAATTCAGTTCTTCCCTGCCCCACAAACACAGATGTTTAGCAGACAATTTGTGCTGATAACAAATCATATATATGATTCTTGATCTGCAGTCACAATCAAGCAAGAAGTCTGAGACGCCCAGCCCAAGGTGACTATAGTGTAGGGTTGTATGCAGGGCTTTTTTTCTGGGAAAAGAGGTGGTGGAACTCAGTGGGTTGCCAGCACAGGGGGCAACTCTTGGCGGGAGGTGGTGCCCCTGGTACCACATGTGCAGACGCAAAGTGCACGCATGCTCCCAGGGCCAATGACGTCACTTTGGGTCAGTTGGAACAAGGGGGGAGTTTTTAAAAGTTTAAATTGCTCGTGGCGAAAATGGTCACATGGCCAGTGGCCCCGCCCCTTGATCTCCAGACAGAGGGGAGTTTAGATCGCCCTCTGCGCCGCTGCAGCGGCGCGGAGGGCAATCTAAACTCCCCTCTGTCTGGAGATCAGGGGGCGGGGCCACCGGCCATGTGACCATTTTCAAGAGGTTCCAGAACTCCGTTCCACTGTGTTCCAGCAGAAAAAAAGCCCTGGTTGTATGTATATACGAATACATGAAGCAGCCTTCTACTGAACCCGGACCCTTGGTGTATTGAGGACAATACTGTCTATTGAAACTGGCAGCAATTTTCCAGGGTCTGAGGCTGAGGTCATTCATAGCCTGTTTTACTTGATCCTTTTCGCTGGAGTTTCTTGGAATTAAACCTAGGACTTTCTGGACAGAAAGCGCTGAGCCACAGCTCCTTCCTGTTCGTGGGGTTTTGCGACTTGCAGCACCTTTTTGCTTGGAATGGACCCTATCCAGGAAGATAGACTATGAATGAAAGCCTTAACCCCAACCCTTCAGCATGGCAGCTGCTTGGATTCATACAGCCCCTTCCTCTTCACCCTGGAGAGGTTTAATGCTCTGAAAGCCAAGCAGGAAGGAGCCCAGTAGAGCGGCAGAGCCACAAGAAGCCCCCGAATAGAAATTTCTTTTGGGACGGTGATGCCGAGCTCCATCATTGTTGCCCTGTGCTGATCTCGAGCATCCCGTCTAGTTGACTTCAAACCTTTCCTCACCTCCACTCCGAACATGAGCTGCCCAGAGGCTCCAGGGACCTACCTGCTTACCTGTGAGCATCAGCTGGGTTCTCTCTCAGTTTTGGGCACGGAACATTTAAAGCCAAAGGGGTTCTAAACAATGAGTGTAGCTTGACCATCTCCTCCACGTCCAACTCCTGCCCTGCCTGAAATGTGATGTATCAACAAAAGGGGTGGGAAGCTGGGCAGCGCTAGGGAGATAAGCCCAGGATACAATCTGAGAGTTGAACGAATGCTTTCGGGGAGCTGTCTTCAGTCCTGGCTATACTACACTCCTTATCGCTGATCCACCTGGCGAAGGCTGTAGAACATCTACCAGGTCTATTGCCCACTGTCCCTCCATATTGTTATTCATCTTTTGATATGTTGCAATAGCCTCTTGCACCTGTTCCCTTGTTGCTTTCCAGATTCCAGGATGGGCGAGCCCTTATCTTGGATGGCTTACCGCAGCGGCCTTAGAGCGGCTCCTTCTCTTCCCACTACTGATTGTGTTCGGCTGGGAGAGCCGGTGGGATGCGGGGACATGTGTATGGGTTGATATAATGTATCCTGTGCTCAATGCGTCATTCGTACCAAGAGACCTGTGTACAGCCAGGCGCCTTTAATTGCTTCTGTGTAACCTATGGACATATGTACCGAGAAGCCTGTGATATCTCAATAAAGACTTATTTACTCAAGAGAGCTTGGATTTCTTGCTGCAAGGGTCGGGAGTCGCCTTCAACGTATCCTGTCTTCCATAGCCTGACAACATCTCTTTACCACCTTTGTCTAGCCTCCACCATTCCTACCCGCCCCCCACAACCTAAGAAAACCACCTCCTATCTCATTCATTGTCCCTGCCATCTCAAAACCCCCTCAGTAATCAGGTAAAGCTGCCACTATGCAGGCATCTTACGGTGGAACTACACATCTGCACGGGACACAGCTTTGTGGGTTCTGCCTGCCTCTAGACCAACCCTAGTCCATTAAAAAACCATTTGATTTTTAATTTAAAATTATAATTGATTGACAAGACAACATCCTGAGGAAAAAAAACTAAACATATTTCACAAAGGGGGTGGGTGGGTCTTCTGTCTTCCTGTCAAGCTGGGAAGCCCTGTATAGTATACATTACCAGAAATGTTTAAATATGCATACAATAAAGCTATCTTTGTAAACAGATTGCTTTAACTTACAGGGTTTTACAACATTCTTTTCATACTACATATGATATGAAAAGGAACCATTTTTCTGAGTAATTTGAGGTGTAACTAGGATTCTGCATACTTTCCCATTGCATTATCTTGTCCATTATCACGACTGCCACAATGTTGTTATCTCAGTTTACCCTGGTGGGGATTTGTGCTAATTTTTTACCAGTGGAAAATTTGGCTTCTGTTATACTGAGTTCCCCTTCTGATTGAAAGGATTGTTTTATTGCTGTTATCTTCCAGCAGCATCATTTACCCCACCTGGGGCTTTTTTTCAGCAGGAACGCGGTGGAACGGAGTTCTGGCACCTCTTGAAAATGTTCACATGACCGGTGGCCCCGCCCCCTGATCTCCAGACAGAGGGGAGTTTAGCCGAGGGCAGCGGCGCGGAGGGCAACCTAAACTCCCCCGTCTGGAGATCAGGGGGCGGGGCCACCAGCCATGTGAACATTTTCGCCAAGGGTGATTTAAACTTTTAAAAACTCCCCCCTTGTTCCAGCTGACCCAAAGTGGCATCATTGTGCAGTCCTGGGAGCATGCATGCACTTTGTGCATGCGCATGTGGTACCGGGGCAGTACTTTCTGCCAAGAGTGGCCCTCTGTGCTGGCAACCCACTGAGTTCCACCACCTTTTTCCCCTGGGAAAAAAGCCCCGACGCCACCTATACCTATAGCCAAACACTTTCCACAGGAATGAGCCAAGTGCTTTGAGAACTTCCAGATGCTTTGCATCCAAGATCTCCCCACAGACAAAGGGATTTGTGGGGAGGGAGAAACAGAAGGGGAGAACTGCAGGGGCGAAAGCGAGGGTTACCTACCTGAGTGCTGTGCACAGGGAGAGCTAAGCAACAGAACAGAAACAGACTCCCAAGACAATTGCTCTCAGACCTCAAGCACCGGCACAACCCATTAGAGCCCACTCCCTTCCCACAGCCAGAAATAAAATGCAACCACTCATCCGTGTGATTCATCCCCAGCCTCCTTCCGTGCCTAGCAGAGCCACCCAGAGTTCCGACTCAAGAACCCCCCGGCTCCTGGCTTTAACCAAACCGCCCACAAGCTGCTCTGAAAGCCACACACAAAACCCTCGCTGGACACCCCACTCATCCCCTTCCACTCACTGTTTGGGCTCACACTACCGAGCGTGCCAGTCCCAGGCGGCTACGTTTGCTCCTCTGCAGTCCACTTCAGCCAGGGAATGGTCCTTGCCACCCATGGCTCCAGCTAGGCTTCTGGGGGGGTTCTTGCCTTTTTAAAAAAGCCACAGGCAGAACAAACAGGGATTTGGTGTCTGGGCGGCGAGGCTGGCTCAGCACATTCCTAACCCTGAGGGCACTGGCCACAGAAGGGGAGTAGCTGGGACACAGAGGCACAAGCGGGACTGCTTGGAGGGACGAGAACAGGACTAACCATCTTTGCAGATCAGGTTCTGAAGGCGCGAAGATACACTCATGGTGAAAGACCCTTGGAGCCAAAGGGTTGGACAATGACCATTTGCAGGAGGGAGCTTCTCCAACCAATCCCACAGCGCAGAATCCCTACAACCTTCAAAAGTACTACAGAGCAGTTTTGCTTGGCCCCTGGGTTTACTACAGCACATATTAAAGTTGTCCACTGATATTTTGATTCCTCGTTGTGAAACACCTACAATACTCATAAGGCCAGTTGGTCACAATGCATTTCTTTCTTTGTCAAAAAGAGTCCAGTAGCACCTTTAAGACTAACCAATTTTATTGTAGCATAAGCTTTCGAGAATCAAGTTCTCTTTGTCAGATGCATGGTACAGAAACTGGTCAAATATAGAAGAGGAGGGGGGAGGAGGGGAGGAGAGAGAAGATGCACGCATCTGACGAAGAGAACTTGATTCTCGAAAGCTTATGCTACAATAAAATTGGTTAGTCTTAAAGGTGCTACTGGACTCTTTTTGATTTTGCTACTACAGACTAACACGGCTAACTCCTCTGGATTTCTTTCTTTGTGCCATGTTCTTTGCCCTGTAAAATGCTTGTCACATATGACACCAGAGATGGCAAATCTATTGTGTCCTAAACCAGAGACCGAGTTTCTAATTAGATACTGTGGTAAGATAAGCAAGTAAACTTGCAGTTCTGATCTGAATTCAAGAGATAAAAAAAACCCCATGTGATTCAACAGTGCCCTAACATCAGAGGTTTTTTTTGTCTATAGTTATTTAATGTGTGCTGAAAATGTGTATGGCACTTCCCAGGCTGATAAGAGTTGCAAGTCCACAGCTGTGGAACTTTGTGAATGTGTAACTCTTGTGTATCTTTCTCTTGCAGTATTTTTGTTTTTTCTGAGTTTTTGTTCTCAGATAAAAGGTCTTTCATAGATAGTTTTCATGTCCATTTGTTAAAACTGCCTCTATAATACCAAGAACATATATCAGACCAGAGCTGGTTGTGCAGCATAATGGCTTTCCTACTTTTGAGTCCTGGGGAACCCCTTCGACACTGAATTCACTTCTGTGTCTGGGGAACATAACACAATTGGTGAAAGGATTTAGGCAAGTCTTTCAGGCTTCACTTTTGCCCTGCTTCATCCATTTCAGGTTCCTCATCTTACGTCAACAAATACCTTTTCTCTCAGTACATGGAGGCCATATAATATAAGAGCTTACTTTAGAAGTTACAATTATATGACCTTTTATGTACATTGCTTTATTACAAGCTTTACATTGCTTTGTTATTATAAGCTTTACATTGCTTTGTTATTATAAGCTTTACTAAGTGTTAATGTGTTTAATTCAATAATGTAACACGCAGAATTGCGTATGTGTTTACATTGTTTTTCTATTTGTTTTGGTAATTCTATAAAAATTTTAAAAAAACAAAACACCTTTTCTGATGGGAATGTGTGTGTGTTCTTATATACTGTGAGCTGTATTGTTTTTTTATTGGTTTGATATGTTGCTAGCCACCCTGGGCTCTGAGGAGGAAAGACAGGACACGGCTGACTGACAGCCTGAATAGAAGTAACACAGTCCCTGTGAATGCAAGTTCAAGGATGTTTCTTTGTTGTTACCAATATTCTCACTGAAAATCAGTAAGATTCCTGAGAATCTCAGGATTAATGGGAACATTATTGCGAGAGGGGACAGAGAGAAATGAAATGCCTTAGGACAGGAATCCAAGCGCTTGTGTGAGTGGGCAAAATAAAGCCAACGGAATCGGGTAATAGTTACAGATGTTACCCTGTGCCCCCCACCTCACAAGCAGTACAGTAATCTTAGAGGAGCAAATAAATATAGAGAACAAAAATCTTCCAATATCTAGCTCCTCAGATCTCACAGTTGTCCAAGTGTACCCTAAAAAATGAGGAAAAGCGAAACTGTAACATGCTGCTTTAAACGGGAGGAGGAGGGAAGACGCTTCGTTTTTCTGGCTTAAATTCAAGCACAATGCATAATCCGCCCCCCACCTGCTTCACCAATGCCATCAACTTCCACGGCTTCTCCTTTCTCCCTCCCACACCGCTTGCTGAGTATCTCAAACACCACAGGATGCAGTGAGATATAATGATTTTTATTAAGTACAGAATATCAATAAAACAAAGTAGCAACTGACACATCACACAGAGAGAAAGACCCCAGGGACAGTTCCCTGCATGGACTTATTTTTTTTAAAATTTCTCCCAGGTCCCAGAAGACACAGGGCCAAAAGCTTTCTTGCTGGGAAAGCCCCCAAAGAAAACTGATATGGATAGAGCATCAGATAGGAACTGTGGCTTTATTTTTAAAAAAATACATGTTGTGTACTTTGTTTGAAGAGAAGTTTGTAGGAATGCATTAAAAAAGCTGGGGGGCTTGTGGCAGGAACAACTTTTGCAGTCAAGATCTGAAAAGCTTAGTGGCATTAAAATCAAAAAGAGTCCAGTAGCACCTTTAAGACTAACCAACTTTATTGTAGCATAAGCTTTCGAGAATCACAGTTCTCTTCGTCAGATGCATCTGATGAAGAGAACTGCGATTCTCGAAAGCTTATGCTACAATAAAGTTGGTTAGTCTTAAAGGTGCTACTGGACTCTTTTTGATTTTGCTACTACAGACTAACACGGCTAACTCCTCTGGATTAGTGGCATTTCAATTCTGTCTCTTTGACAGGTAATGGAGAACTAGGTGGTGATTCCCTCAAAAATTTCTGCCCTAAATGGGGCAAAAGATGAACCAGTTTATGGCTATGTACATTAATTCCTTTACTAGGGCACAGAGGCAGGGCTGACTACAGTTCTCACACTGATAAGATGGCTGAAGAGCTCAGATATGGTAATTGACACCCATCAGGGAAGGGCCTAGTAAGATTCTCAGAACAACAGGAATCAGAATGGTCTATGGTGCCAGACAGAATGTGTCATGCCTGCATCCCTACATCCATGTCACTGTCTTGAGTGTTGCACCCTTGCGAATACTGTGCCTTTATTTCACATTACAAATGCTTTAATCATCACTTTCATTTCTCTCCCTCGGCCAGCCTGAGAACACAGCTGTGTTCTCTCTTTCTTTGAAGCTCACTGAAATGACCTTGCACTGTCTGAAATGTTGCCGTTTCTCTGCATGCCTTTTTGTCTTGTCTAGCTAAACTCCAGAAGAAGTTCCCCGACTCCTTCCCACGCGATTCTGTGGTCTAGATGGGAAATGTCTTGAGTATTTAGAACTGTATTTTCCTCAAGTCTCTATTCCTATCAAGGAAGCGTGTACAGCTTGGATGCTTTCCTGCCTCTGAGTAAACCTATGGGCATATATATGAAAAGAACTGGATTTCTGAATAAAACCATTTCACCAAGAGCTTGGACTTCTTGTTGCAATGGTTACAGGGACCTGTCTGCCATATCCTGTCATCCATAGCCTGACAGGATACCATACACTGCCCAGCACAATAACTCACTCAAGGATTCTCAGCTCCTGAGCCAGGTTCATTAAGAACCTACGTAATTTGAACGGGCCGCCCTGGTACTGGGAAGGGTAGAGCGTGATGTGCACAAGAGGCCTCATGCCCTCTTGCGGGATTGCAAAGTATTGCTTTATACAGTTTACAAGTGACACTGGAATGGGGGATTTCTCACTGACATACATTCTCATTCATACATATATGGCATCCAAAGGGCAGGTGCCAGAAAACACGCCGGTCACTCCCTCTGAGAACAGCCAGAAGTCTCGTTTTTAAAAAAATTGTGCTATAGATCAGATATCCCCATCTCCACAACATGCCCCTGTGGTTTTTGGAATTCTGATATGGCCCCTGTGCTTAGGGCATGCGTCACACTGTACCAGGAAGCCTGCCCCAGGTTCCTCCCACACAAGTGTGGAAGATACTAGCCGATTGAGCCTGCACTCTAGGAGCCGATGCACCTAACTCCAGGAGACAGCAGGCCAAGAGGCTCCTGTGCAACCAAACTGGGCGAGGCGGGAACACACAGACCCTGGCCTGGAGGGAAACACCAAGTGAGCCAAGCCCCGTGAAGCTGACGTGTGGTTGAGCAGCACAGCCTTTCCACGGCTAAAAAGGGTGATGCAAAAAGGTGGTTGGTTTTGTGCCTCAGGCCCAAGTGTATGCAGGAGGGAGCTCTCAATTTCGTGCAGTCAGGGCTTCTGACCGCCAGGTAGGACCAAGGCCTGCAGAATATCCGAGAGGGATACGATGCCCTTCACCACGTTGTTTTCATCCACCACCACCAGCCGATGAACCTGTTGGTTACAGGAACACGAGTGAGGGTTTATTTATTGACACAACAAAGATTCAGCAATGGTCATCCCAAGATGCTAACCTGATACAGCCACCTCAGTATCTACCGTAAAAAACGGAATTCAGCATCTCTTTCAGCCGACTTAAAACTGATAAAGTTCCTCTGCAGAACCTAAAGCCTCATTCTCTAGAGAAAACCTCCATGCTGCTGTATACAAAGACAGCATATTACAGGGATCAGAATCTCCAACCAGGATGGGGACGATTCAGGTTTCAGTCGCCACGCAGAACCACCACAATCACGCCACGGTATGTAAGATCCTGCCCATAAGCTCCCCTCGAATCTTCCGTTCACAATTTAAGCGCACAAAGGTATCAGAGGCTGGCATGAATGTAGAGCTTTATTTTAACTCAGGATGAAACTACGTATCCAATCCTGAATAAAGTTTTAATATTTAAAAAAGGTACACATGCATTCTCTTTTACTGGACTCAAGGTGGTTCACAGTCTCAATACTGTCTCTAGAAAACAGGGATGTTAGAAAGCCAGTCAGGATACCTGGAAGATCATTCACAGGGTCTTTGATCCTACAGCTTTTTGGCAACACGCTTGTAACACACTCTTTAGCATTTCTGTTTTACTTCTGGGGTAGCCATTCCAATTGCAAAAATTGTACCTAACAAGAGTGAATAAACTGCTACAGTTTTCCAGAGTTTAAGCATACCTAGAGGCAGCTAATCATACCATAAAGGCAGAGCAAGCAAGACTCAAGTCTTTTTTAATACTTGGTCAAAGGGCTTTTTTTCTGGGAAAAGAGGTGGTGGAACTCAGGACTGCACAATGACATCACTTTGGGTCAGCTGGAACAAGGGGGGAGTTTTTTGAAGTTTAAATTGCCCTCAGTGAAAATGGTCACATGGCTGGTGGCCCTGCAGCGTGGAGGGTGATCTAAACTCCCCTCTGTCTGGAGATCAGGGGGCGGGGCCACCGGCCATGTGACTATTTTCAAGAGGTGCCGGAACTCCGTTCCACTGCGTTCCAGCTGAAAAAAAGCCTTGCTTGGTCATAACATACTAGTAAACACAACCCTGCATTGTATACTAGGGGTGTGCAAGCTGAAAATATTCGGATTTCCTTACCCAAAGCAGGAAAAACATTCGGAAATACCCAAAACCCAAAGTGGCAAGCCGCTTCGGCTTCGGGTATTTGAATCGCTTTGGAATGCTCTGTAAAGATTCGGAGCATTCCAAAGTGATTCAGGGGGCTGGGTTTTCTCCCAGTACCCCCACCCACTCCCACCCCAAATCCCGCACTTACCCCTCCTCCCCTCCAGCCCACTTACCTGGCCCTTTAAAGATCTCTTTAAACTATCAGGTGGCAGGCGAGATTCTCCCCTGCCAGCTGATAGTTTAAAGGGCGGGCGCTGCAGGGCTGCTCCCCGACATCCGGCAAAAGAAGCCTGGCAGTGACTTGACTTTCCTGGTGCTGAGAGTGAGGGGAGATTTCCCCCCCCCTCCCACCGGGAGAGCGAGCTGGCCGGGCTGTTTCTCCCCGGTGTCAAAGAGACGGAAAATCTCCCTGTCTCTTTGACATCGAGGAGAAACAGCCTAGCGGCGCAGACTTTCTCAGTGCGAAAGGGAGGGGAAATTCCCCCCCCCCTCTCTAACCAGGAGGGCGAGCACGCTGGGCTGTTTCTCCCCAGCATCACAGAGACAGGGAAAATCTCCGAATCGGGGCCAGCATGCTTCAGAGCTTTCCGAATCGGGTCCGATTCGGGATTTTTACCCGAATCAGATTCCCAAAGCGCACACCCCTATTGTATACATGCAGATACATTTGTTGTTGCCATGGCTAGCCCACCCACCTCTTTCTGAATCCCGGGATGGTTAAAGTGCCTGGAGAGGGGACTCCCACACCCTCCCATTCCAAACTCCAAGGACCTTTCAGCTTTAATACCTGCCTGGCAGAGATTGGAATACTAGACTTACTGTGATTGTTCCTTCTACTTGTAGGTACGGAGGGCATCCTTGACTGAGAAGAAGAATCTCCTGTTAATCAAGGGTGCTCTCCTCTTCAAGGACAAAACATCTCCCATCCATTAAGATCAAAGCTGGTACTCACCTGCACTCTACACCTGAGCTCATTCCCCTCACCTGCATCTGAGGCCTGGAATTCTGCCCCCCCCCCCGCCCCTGAAACAAGCAACAGCAGACAAGAGGGGATTCACCTCGGCCTCCACCAGTCGACCGATTATTGCCTCCAGAGTCTCATGCTTGAAACACTTGAGAACACCCTCAAAGTAATGGGAACGATGCTGCAGTGCCTTCGTCACCGTCACATCCAGGTTGTTGTACGTCTTCTCGGCAGCCAGGTTCTAATCGGAGGGAGGCGAGAAAGAGGGAAGATGGGGTGGCATCACCAGCCCTTGTTAACCCCAGCCCTGTCCTCCCCACATGGACGTGCCCTGGCTGAAAGAACGGCAACCTCTCTCTGCTCAGCAGTAGGTCTGAGTCCACCTGGGCTGTTTGCATCCCTTGGCTGTTCACCGCACATTACAGAATACGTATATTTTTTTTAAACTACAAGGACATTTAAATCCATTCCTCCACACAGGATAGGACCATCCACACACTGGCTCTCTGCACGGCAGACACAATGCAGCAGTAGTGCCAAATGGTGTCCTAGAGCAAATCCCTGCAGGTGACTCAAGTGAGCAAGCCAAGCCGTGCGCCATAGAGGAAGGGGAGAAAGCCTCAAAGTGGGCTGGATCCAACCAGCTTTCCCACTTAGTCTCACCCAACCCTGTTGTTTTACCACGATCTCTCTCTCTCTCATATGGCTTTCGTCCACGCAGGGCTTTTGTCCCCAGCTTTACATTTGGCAGTGGTCACGGAGACCACTTACTTCCTTTTTTGCCAAAGGAAAAAGATGGCTGGATCCACCCCAGTTAAGTCAGCATGATTTCCAAAAAAAATTGTTCCTAATGCCAGGAAGTCAGACTCAGGGCAAAACCCCATCCACCAAGGAAGCTTGCAGTGGGGGACAGACCCACACTACCTACCACTTTGTCTCTGGCTTGGAGCAGCACAGGAACAACAGAGGTCTTCTGCCCTCTTACACATCTGTGGCTTAAACTAGGCTAGAAACCATAACTTCTGCATCTGACATCTCTTGAGTCCTTGCCATTAAAGCTTTCTTGCTCCTACCATATGTGTCCACACCTTCCTCTGCTTAAGCCAGTTAGCACCATGGTTGAGAGCAACAGCTAAAAGTCCATCTGGGTCAAAATTCTGAGCTCTGCCATAAACTTAGAGAGCGAAGGTTGCAGCAGAATTTGAACTGGCTACCCCCGCAATAAAACCCACATGGCACTTGCTTCCTGCTGAAAAGTTCCAGAGCATGCAGAGCTCCCAGGAAAAGCAGCGTACAAATATTATTCTATGACTCATATTCGATAATGCTGATGATGCAAACTAAGGACATTTTCATAAAGTGAAAATTTATGCAAACTAATGACATTTTCATATTCATAGTTAAAAATTTGTCTTTCCAAAGCATAGAACTTTGATGTTTGCATTTGGGGGTGGGGTGGGGGGGGAGACAAGTACATCCAGCCCTGAGCATAAAAATGCGCCAAGTCTGAAACTGGGCTAGACAAGAAGGCACCTCAGGATATGCTGGTGATGTGGAAGGCCTGCAAATCCAGTGAAATCTATTCAAATAACACAGCAGACAACTATCAACGCAGAGGTGGCGACCCTGTGAGTGAAACAGCCCTCTCAGATACTCACAATGACATCAAACTTGGAGTAAATGTCCACAACCTGACCTAAAAGAAACAAACAAGTAGAGTTTGTAAAAAATGGAAGAGAATTTGAAAACTGGGAAGCACCCTGACAGAAGGCAAGGGAGAGCAAGTAATTCACTACCTCCAACCGCACAGTGCAGAGCGTGACACACTGCCAAGGGACGACAAGCGTGTCACAAAATGGCGGCCACAGGATGGTTTGAATGGTTCACATGACTAACCAAGGGAGGCAAAAGGACTCACAACTTGAGTTACTAGCCAATCAGTCCTTGGCAAGGCAGGGGGGAGAGGGAAGAAGTCTATTCTGACCCCTAATATGACAGCCTGTTCTCAAAAATCACATTATTTCACATATTTATGCCACACGTTTCTGTCCCAACCATGCACCCTCCATGATTGACAATCATCCATAATTTAAACTGTATCTAAATAGAAAATCCCACAAATCAGTGTTTTAAAATAATTGGCACAATATACTGAAAACCAAATATTCCAGATGAAAACGCTCTATATTTCAAGCATACATACAATGGCACGAAACACCTAATCCTTGATGGGCTGAAAGAGTAAGGAAGTATTACTCTGTCTCCTGGAGATCAGCAGGGAGGAATTCCCACAGCCATGGTTAGGGCATTAGGCCACAACTGGGGCGCCACTGCTAAAAAGACCCTGCCCCTCGGGATGATTTTATTGCAAAGGAAAGAACATATAGCATTCCCAGATATTATAAAAGGAAAGGAGATCATATACAGGGAAAGCAAGAAACCATTTCCTGACCCTATCAAACTACAAATGAAGCCTCAAAATAGAAAATATCATTTTATCTAGCTTGGTTTTGAATGCAGTGAGGTTCCTAGCCCCTGCTGATCTTGTACAAAAATGGTCCAGAGTGCATCCCAGGTATTCCAAAGAAGAAATAATGTTCTTGAAGAACATACCAGCATTACGCTCAGAGTTCTCAGGTGTATTTGCTACGCTCCACTTATAATACCCCGCCATCACCGCTCACCTGAATCATCCACCACGGGCAGCGCAGAGACCCTGTGTTGTACAAAGATGCCCAGTGCAACATAGATAGGGGTGTTAGTGTGGACCATGGCAATGTTTTCATAGGTGCCAATCTTCAGCTCCTCCAGGCTTTTGGACATGAACTCTGGCTTGGGGAACTCTGCAATCTGCAAGGGGACAAGAGGAAGTTTCCTAGGGCAGTTTGACAAACTACAGGAAAAAAGAGTAAATTTGCAACTTGGGGCTATGCCAGAACTACTGAAAGTCAGCTGCTCTGTTATCAAGACCGGGAGACTTTAGTTAACTACAAATAAAAAGCCAGACACTCCTACTCTGATGGGAACATTGAAGGGAATTTTGATATATAGAGAATTAGGGCCAGATTGTGGCTGTAGATAACTTGCAGAATTTGGATACTTTTGTGATTTTAAAAAAAGTACTGCTATACTACAATCACCAACGTTCTGTGTGTTGGAATGCCCTTTAAACCCTATATAGTTTGGGACTGAGATACCTAAGGGATCATCTTCTTCCCTGCTTCCCTGCCTGGGAGTTAAGATCACAGGGAAAGGTTTTCTTGACTTTTCCATCAACCAAAGAAGCTTGTCTGGTGGCCACACGACAGAGGGCCTTTTCGGTGGCAGCCCCCCCCCCCCAGTTATGTAACAACCTCCCCAGGAAGGCGCATCTGCCCCCCTCACTCTCGATCACGAGGTGGCTGAAGCTGTCAGGCTCTGGATGATAGGATATGGCAGACAGATCTCTGGATCATTATAGCAAGACACAGGTCCTTGGTTAAATGACTTTTATTCGGAAATCAGATCTTTTCCATATTCAGGTCCATAGGTCTACTTAGGAGCAAGGCAAACACCTAAGCAGCTTGAGTAGAAAACTTGATAGGTATGACAACATGGGAAAAATACATCTCTTTTCTACCCTGCTTTTCCTTCCCCTCCCAATTCCAAACAACCTTTTGCCGCTCTTTCTTTGTGAGAACATTTTACATATTTGTGCTATCACGATGCGTTGCTAGGACGGAAGACATATTATATTCTGAGAGGGAATACAAGGTCATGAACATTGGAGTCCAACAGATAACCACCCGTGAAAGCCTGAGAAACATTTAGAACACTAGCAAAAGGAAATTGTTACACCAAGATCATGTTTACAACAACTGGACTAAGCCTCAGAATCAGAATTAAAATGGGCATGGATGAATTGGTAAATAACATACATGACAGAAGCCAGTTTGACTTAGAACTGCATTCAACTGAGAGTTCCAGATTGTGAATCTGAACTGAGTTTTTAATGTATTTTTGTCTGCTGTAAGCTGCCTTGAGTGCCATAATGCAGAAAGGTGGCTAATAAATGTTTTAAATAAATAAATACTGCACAGATGAAATAGGAGATCTACAACTTAGAAAGATGTGCCTTGATTTTCAAAATCTATTTTTATTTTGCATGCTTAATTAAAGAACAAGATCAAAGAGACATGCCTGGCACTAAAGGCCCATCTCCTGATCAGAGGCACAAATGAGCTTCAAAGCAC
This sequence comes from Eublepharis macularius, assembly GCF_028583425.1. NCBI lineage: Eukaryota > Metazoa > Chordata > Lepidosauria > Squamata > Eublepharidae > Eublepharis > Eublepharis macularius. The sequence goes on along the minus strand of NC_072793.1, from coordinate 11,668,642 downwards.
TTAGCTTGCTGAAAAGTACTCCCCCAAATGGCTTAGGATTCATTACACAAATGAGACAAATGTAATTAAAAATACAGGAGTTTTGTGGCTCCTTAAAAGCTAACAAGTTTTTATTCCAGGATAGACTTTCCTGGACTACAATCTACTTAATTAGATGCATTCAGGGCTTTTTTTCAGGGGGAACGCGGGGGTATGGAGTTCTGGAACTTCTTGAAAATGGTCACATGGCTGGTGGCCCCGCCCCCTGATCTCCAGACAGAGGGGAGTTTAGATTGCCCTACGCGCCGCTCCAGCGGTGCAGAGGGCAATCTCAACTCCCCTCTGTCTGGAGATCAGGGGGCAGGGCCACCAGCCATGTGACCATTTTCTCCGAGGGCAACCCACTGAGTTCCACCATCTCCTTTCCTAGAAAAAAGCCCTGGATGCATGTGATGGGTCCTCACCAGGCAGACATCTTTAAAACTTGCAAAGTCTTCACGCTGCCACAAGACTCCTATTTATTTAATTTTGTTGCAGACTAACATGCTTACCTCCCCAGAAATAAAATCAAGTGTCTATTAAACAGCACCTTCCACTTAAATAGTAACAAATGAGAGGATGTTGCCCATTCAGTGTGGCATCCCAGTTGCAAAATCCTGGAAGAGGAGGACTGGGGCTTATGGGATACTGAGTGATTCCGCACACGTTGGATAATGCACTTCCAATCCTCTTTATAGATCATTTGGAATGGATTTTTTTGTGTGCGGAACAAAAAATCCACCTCAAGTGATTGATAAAGTGCATTGAAAGCGTATTATCCAACGTGTGCGGAATCAGCCACTAAGGGGCAGTAAGCAGGTGTTAGGACTGGAGCCATGACGAAGTTTCAGGATCTGGGAAGAGGTCTCTGAGGTTTTAAAACTACTGACTCCACTTAGATCTTAAGAGATACACGGTCCCTAGGCCGAACCTGGATCACTGGAGTGTACGATATGGCCCTACCAATGTATAAATCAAAAGGGATGCTTGGAGGGAGCTGGATGGCTGTGGCCATAAGGTTTGCCAGCAATTCATTTTGGGGAGTGATAACAGAGGTTTGCTCTGTCTACCTCCACCTTCTCCTCAAAGTAACCTCTGGTAAAACTAGTTGCCGATACCAAGGATTTCGAATCTTCAAGGCGTCATGGGGGCCTGCCCCCAACTATCCGTGCAGAGGGTTTCCCCACGTTCCTACAGCCCCTTCTGACCCCCTGAAAGATTCTTCCTCAAGTTCTGGGATCTATGGGGAGGAAGGAACAGCTGTGTAGGATGGTGTGCTAAAGGGTGAGGAGGAGCAAAGGGCTTAAACTGACCCCACATCTCAGCAGACCTGGATTTGCCGAAGGTGGAGCCATTTCACCCCCGTATCCTTCCTGATTTCAGCCTGCCAACCTCAACAGTAGACCTGTGAACCTGGGGATGAACTTTCCCGGAGCAGAAGGGGCTGCTGAGGGAAATGCAGGAAAACTGTACAGGGACGGAATGAGGCAACTGACGTCCCTGAGTACAAGGCCAAGAAGTCTGTTTCTTTTAAGAAGCAAAATGAAAGCGATCCCAGAAATCTTATGGGTTGGACTGGAATGTTTATTTACTTCATTGATCCCTTGCCTTTCTCCTCAATGGGGACCCAAAGCAGAATGCCTCATTCTCCTCACCTCCCATTTTATCCTCACGACAATCTCGTGAGATAAATTAGGTTGAGAGTGCACGACTGGCCCAAAGCCACCCAACAAGCTTCCATGGCAGAGCGGGGATTTGAACCTGGAGCCTCCCGGATCCTGGTCTGGCACTCTAACCACCAGGGCTTTTTTTCAGGGGGAACGCAGGGGAATAGAGTTCCAGAACCTCTTAAAAATGGTCACATGGATGGTGGCCCCGCCCCCTGATCTCCAGACAGAGGGGAGTTGAGATTGCCCTCCGCGCTGCTGCGCGGAGGGCAATCTCAACTCCCCTCTGTCTGGAGATCAGGGGGCGGGGCCACCAGCCATGTGACCATTTTCTCTGAGGGCAACCCACTGAGTTCCACCACCTCTTTTCCCAGAAAAAAAGCCCTGCTAACCACTACACTACACTTAATAGTAAAGAGTCCAGTAGCACCTTTAACCTATTTGTAGCATAAGCCTTAAAGGTGCTATTGGACTCTTTACTATTTTGCAACTACAGACTAACACGGCGAACCCCTCTGGAACTACACTGAATACCACCATCTGCAGCATGATTACAGCAACTGCATCTCGGGCTAGACACACAACATGTGTCACTCACAACTACAGTCCTCAGCATGGATCGGTGGAAAAGCACAGCACTGTATAAAGTATCTCTACCACATGCCACCTTGCTCAGAGCACTCACAAAGAGCTTGAGGAACTTGAGGATACGCTTGTGCGTCAGGATATACAGTGTGTTCCCGGAGTCGGGGTCGATGACAGGCAGGCGGTGAATCTTGTTCCGGATCAGTGAGGTGACGGCATCGAAGAGGCTAGAAGTCACAAGAGGGATGGGAGCAGGGGGAACAGATCACATCTGTGAAGCAAGGAGGATACATGGATGCCTCGATTTTCTCCCTAGCCAGATGTTCTTTCTAAAGGCTATGAGGAGGAACGGGGAACTGCTGGGATTCCTTGTGAGAAGGGATCCAGTGGATTATGATGGAGGCGTGTCAAGGATTTCTGGACTCAGGTCCATTTATAGCTAAATTCCATCCCAAGGACTCAAGAGAGGCAGAAGGTGAAGGAGGGAACGAAACCTCCTGTCATTTTCTGAGCAAATCCCATGACGGCCTCCTTAATGGCTCAAGAGGGTGGCAGGTACTCCGTTGCCTCTAACTGGTCCAAAATAAACAACGAGGTTGGGTCCTCTTTCATAGGCTCGGTTCAGAGTGGCCCACTTTCATTTTCTCAGGAGCCCCTCAATTCTTCAGACAATAGTCTGGGAGGGCAGAAATACATTTTGCCACACGAATGGATTTCTTTTACGGATAGCCAGGCTCTGTAATCAACTAGCAGTACGACCATCTCGTTTACGGAGCACGTGAGATCACATAGCTGAGACTTTACATACAAAAGCCAAGAAAGAGAGAGCCAACATGTGATGTACTGAATCAGACCACACCTAATCTGTAGAGGTCAGTATTACCTGCTTTGACGTGGTAGCTGTAAGGGCCTCAGAAAGAGGTCTTTCACATCACCTGCTACCTAATCCTTTTAACCAGAAATGCCCAGGATTGAAGATGGGGCCATTTGCAGGCAAAGCCGTGTTCTACCACTGAACCACGATCCCTCCCAGGAAGGGTGGCCTGTATTATTATTATTTTCTACAACTTGAAAACCTCTCCTTTTCCCTTTGTCACTGAAACTGGGGCAGCAGTGGAGGGGTGGTGGTGGTGGTGAATATTTTTTTGTACTCTGACTGGAACCTGGTAGGGCCACCAGGACGCAGGTAAAAACTGCTTTGGAGCTCAGATCCAGCCAGTGGGCCATCAGTTACCTCAAGGTCCAGCTTGGTCTAGGACTAGTCACTCTCAGCTCCCCATCTGTGAAGTGGGTGTAGTGGCGATTGCCATTTCAGATGGCTGTTGGAATGGCAACTATTGTCAAGAATAGGGAAGACTCTATCAGCACCTTACAAACTTATCCCACCATAAGCTGCTGTGAGCTCTGACTCACAAAATGTAAAGTGCTCCACTGTTTGAGAGCTTTCCCTCGAAACTGAGCATTTATCTCCAAAGCCTCTTTCATAAGCATGAGGTCCAGAAAGGGGAGGAAAACCATGGAATAAATACTCTGTACTGATGGCTTTGGTGGGGAGGATTGAGGCATAGGGATGTGTTATTCGGGTTTGGAATTCAGCAAAAATATTGGATTTTCCAATTTGGTAAAATCTGGTTTGCCAACTTCAATCCAGTATTGTTGAATTGATTCGGCAATACCGAACTCAGGTTTACCAGATTTATTTGGTAAAATCCAGTAAACTTCAGGAACTGCAGAAGCGCACTGCTTCTTGCTGTTCCTTTGCTAAGAAACAGTGTTTTGCAAAGTTTGTGCTTTTTTTTTTTTTACCCAACGGAAGTGGGGAGGAGGAAGTTTGAGTGAGTTAGAGGCAGAAAGGGAAAGTGGAGGGTGAATTAAAAAGGAGGGGGGACTGTAAGCCAATCCTTGCAGCAGTTCTCCTTCTCTAGGCCGACAAGATTCTTGAGAAGGAGAGTGCCTTTTTTAAAGTGCTGCAAGGAGTTTAATAGAAAATGGGAGTCGCTGGAGGCACCTTCATTGGCGGGGGGGGGGGCATAAAATGGCCCCAGAAGTCCAATCTTCATGAAACTTCAGAGGTCTTGACAGGTAGGAGTGGTTCCCCGCCAAATCTGGTGGATTTTGCATGCAAAATGCCACCTCCAGCCTCCTAGAAAGCCTCCCTCATTTTTCCAATAGGGAATAATGGAGATTGGAAGTGACTGGGACATTTTTTTTGGAGGACCATAGCATCCTCCCCCCGCTAAAATGCAATGAAACTTGGTGAATTGCTAGAGGACAGGTAGGAGTAAGTCTGCTCCAAATTCAGTGGGTTTTGCATGCAAAATGCCACCTCCATCCTCCTAGGAACCCCCCCCCTCATTTTTCCAATAGAGAATAATGGTGATTGGAGGTAGCTGGGGCACCTTCTTCAGTAGGGCCATAAAATGGCGCCCCTGAAGTCCAATCTTCATGAAACTTGGGGGGTAGCTAGAGGACAAGTAACAGTAGGTCCCCTGAAAAATTGGTAAAATTCAGCCTTAAAATGACCACCCCCCTGGCCCCAAGAAAGCCCCAAATTGTGTTTCCCATTGGAAACAATGGCCGAATTTTACCGAATTTGCTTTAGATAGCTGAGCCAAACTGGGGAATGAATTCGGCATTGTCGAATTTTTTCCCCAGTTTGGCTTTACCAAGCCAAATCAGCTGAATATTGTTTTTTGCACACCTCTGGTGAGGCATGTGCCAAGTGGGAGGACTAGCAGTAAGGAAGAGTAGCTGACAAGCTCTTCGTGGCAGAATCTCTTACCTGGCACTGGGTGAAATGCAGACCAGTGGCTTGAAAGAGTCCTGCAGATAAACTTCTGTGTGGGACAAAAAGAGTCAGTCACCCAGATGCAACCCCATCTGGAGAAGGGAGGGATGAAAGAAAGAGGAACCTGCAGCAAGGGACATTAGAGCTGGGCGTGTCACATGCCCAGTAATTCCCTCCCTTCGCACTGCTGCCTTCCTCTGCAAAAGCAGTTGCTGTCCTGTATGCCTGCCACCATTCTCCTTACCTCGCCAAGTTTCGATCTTGTGTTCCTCCAGTTCATAGATCTGCACCTGGATGTGTTTGGGAAACAGTGTAGGTATCAACAAAACAGAAGCCATCTTGTCACACATCCATCCCTATTACTGTAGGAAGATCTAGCCTGGATAACTCTGGGTGGGACTGAATACCCCAGAATGTTATCCTGGCAATGGCAGAAACATCAACCAAATGGCTGAAGCCTTTGTTCTCTGAGTGTGAAATTAGCCTCCTTAAGATCTGCAGTTAAGATCTACCTCCCAAACGCTGCTATCTATATCCCTGCCATCAGAGAGGGGGCAGGTGGTAATTAGAGACAGAACTTCTTCAGTGGTGGCATCTCCCATGAGGAATTCCCTTTCGCTTGAGACTCACTTGGCACCTACACAATTCTCATCTAGGCATCAGACCAAAACATTTCTTTTCACTCCGGCTTTTAACTAAGGAGTTTTAATCTTTGGAGTTGTTTTATTATCTGCTTCTGGCCTAAGGTCTGTTTTAAGGATATTTTTATGTTCTTTTTATATCCTTGACTTGTTTTTAAATGGCTTGCTTTGTAAATGATCAAAATAAAACCCATGATTTTATTATACTTTTTACTTGTCAGCAGCCACAAGAAGAACCATGCATAAGTGGGATAGAATTTTAGCAAATACATTAGGGACAGTTGCAAAGGGAAACAAAAAGCTTCCCCCTGGCCTTTTTCTAATCCAATCTGTGTCTGTCTGGACTGGTCCCGTTCGCAGCATGCTCACCCCAAAATATTGTGTATTTACAACTGACCCTTTTAAAATAGAAGAGGAAATAAGCAAAGAACTCTCATTCCCAAATTACTGGAAGACCCATTCTCTTTAATCTGTTTTTGTGCATATTTAGGTAAAAAAAATTTCCTCTGTAACAACACAGACATAACCGTTAGAAAATGGCAAGATTCCACAGCAGCCAGCAAATCTGCACCGATGACCCTATTGCAACCCAACCGTGTAGATTCAAAAACTCTTTTGCACAGAAGGGGATGATGATGCTTAGTTGGGTACTTACCATAGCTGACTTGTAATAGCGATGCAAGATGTTGATGAAGTCTGTGATTGTCAGCATTCCTACAGAGCAAAGAAGGGGCAGGGCAGAGGTCAGCTCAACTCTACAGGCAACTGGTTGGTTGGGATGTGGCAAGACGTGATTTCTCCCATTTCTCCTCCTAAGGACAAACACTTACCCACAAAGCTTTGCTTTTTGCTGTCCCAGAGCGGAGCAGCCCGCACTCCATTGGTCACCAATGCGAAGAAGGCTTTCTTCACCTACAAGCCAGACAAACCAACAGAGGATTTCACACAGCTGGGACAGGATGCTACACAAACAGCTCCTTCGGTTTAACAAGCCCTTTCCACTCCTGTTCTTACTGAGAGAGCCGTTCGAGGAGGCGCAGGAGTGTGGCTCTTCTTTAAAGAATTATAGAGGAAAGGCCAGGTTAGTCTGTTGTAGCCAAAATCGCAGAGAGTCAGATGTGAACACACGAAGCTGCCTTATGCCAGGTCAGATTATCAGCCTATCAAGGTCAGCACTGTCTAGTCTGACTGGCAGGGGCTCTTCAGGATCTCAGGCCGAGGTCTTTCACATCACCTACTGCCTGAGCCTTTTAAACGGACCAACCTGGAGCATTCTGCATACAAAGCAAGATGCTCCATGGCGGCCTCTGTGGCACCTTCGAGATTAATGGTGGTCCATATGCAAATGTGCAGGCACAAAGGAAAAAAACATCATAAACTGTGGATTGAAATGCTATGTGCAGGCACAGTTTTGTCCCACTCCCCTTCCCAACGTGCATCTGTCCACCACAGAGAGTGAAGTGCTCCCTCTCCAGGCGGCAAAGCAGGAAAATTAATCCTCACGCACATTTTCCTTCATGTGATAAGGGGTTACACATTGAAGGTTTTTAAACTGTATTCCAGGGAACCCCGATGTCCCTTAGAAGCTTATTGGGGCCTCCCTTTATGAGAAAACTCAGCAATGAAGGACAAAGACAGTCAGCCAGCAATTACCGTTCCTCACCTGCTGTGTGTAGTCCCAGCAGACTATTGGGTGCATTCTAGGTTATGATCTCAATGGATCAACAGGCAGAATCAAAAGGCCTTGACAAGGAGCCTCGGGTGAACTGAATATACTGTACAATCCCCTGCCCTATACTGGGGCTCTGGGGCAGACCTGTGAAAAGGTCCTTGAAGTCAGAAGGGCTGAAAACCATTTCTGTATATAAAAGAATGAATATAGGAGTAATATGCCCTCTGGAGTAACAGGCCCTCTGGAATAACCCTCACAGAACTGTTCTGAGACCTTGGACGTGTTTACACAAAGATATTACCTTAACCATCTTTCAATCCATTACTGCTTACAGTTGATCCGTTTCTCTTATTATGTGTTAACAAATGTGCATCTGTTGCCATGTGAACACGAAAGCAGGAACTGCAGCCAGTTCCGAATATGTATACTGTGTACACCAGATATGCAATCAGAAACACATTCATTTTCGGTTGACTGCTGCATATGCTTGACAGACTGTTACCTACCATGCGTCTTTATCAACAATAATAATAACAGCCAGTGTGTAGCGGTTAGACTGTCGAACTAGGATCTGGGAGACCCAGGTTCGAATCTTCACTCTGCCACGGAAGCTCTCTAGGTCACCTTGGGCCAGTCACAGTCTCAGGCTAATCTACCTCACAGGGCTGTTGTGAGGTTAAACGGAGGAGAGGAGAATGATGTAAGCCGTTTTGGGTCCCCATTGGGGAGAATAGGCAGGGTATAAATGATGTAAATAAAATAAATAATGGATTGGAAGTTATCCAGCAGCTGAATCTAGGTCAAGTGTCTTGTTGACTTCGCCAGCAGTCTTGAGAAGATACCGCCGCCGCCCCCCCTGCCCCCTCAGGATCAATACCTAATCCAGGACTGGAGACTGAGATGAAACCAGTCTCCAATTTCATCTTTCATTTTTTTTGAAGATGCTTTGAGTGAGGGGCAACTTTAATTCACATTCTTCTCACCAATTAGCTCGAGGTGACCAACAAGGACGTTAAACCAGATTATCCTCACCAGTCTTGTGAGGCAGGTTAGAAAGAGGCTGTAACGAAATGGTTGCCAAGGGTGAAATGAGTGCTGGTTGCAGTTAATCTGTCTTAAAGAGAGAGAAAAAATGTTCCCCACGAGGTTTAATGGGCTGTAGGGCCAGGGAGGGGCCTGCAGGAGTCTCGGTAGGGGACGCCCTTCTTCCTGGACTACAACTCCCAGCTGCCCCGGGCCAAGAAAGGGCGGGAAAAATAAGGGGCGGAGCAGCCTCCACAGAGATACCCAGCCCATCCTGAGGGGTAAGTTAGTTGCCTTCTTGGTTGAAGAAGGAGAGGCTCACGCTGTGGGGTGAAACCCGGGTGCCTAGGCCCTAAGTGTGGAGGGCCTGGGAGGCAGCAGAAAGGAAAGGAAGGGGGGACCTTCCCTGAGACCCCCCCCCCCTTAAGGTAGAGTAGGGAACAGTGTGGTAGGGAAAGCAGACGGCGGTTCTCTTCAGTTTGATTTTCTGCCCTGTGGGTTACGAAAGGGGGGGGGGTCTACCCCTATGTGTTGTGCCTCTACCTGCTTTGTGTGCAAGTGCTCTGTATGTAGTTATTGAATCACACTTTTTGAATATAAAGGACTTTGTGGTGCTCCGACTACATAACCTCCCCCACTTGGCATGCTACACGAAAGGAGGGAGCCCGGGAGAAACTGATACAGCTAGACCTTGGTGGGCTGCCAATTCTCCAGGGCTCAACCAAAGATTGGGTAATTCACTTCCCAGTAAGGAAATTCAGCCAGAGGGGTCTCACTGCCCCTCAGTCAGGCGGTGTACAAATCAGTGAGTGGTGGCAGCGACGGAGAGTGTGAGCCACGCCCACCAGGGACGGTGGGAGGCGGATAGCGGGGCTAGCAGGCCATTGACGGCGGCTCAATTGCCCGGACTGAGAGCCAGCGCCCGTTGCGCCACAGAGGCTCTGAGCCAATTTCACACAAGAAGATTTATAGCTGAGCCAAGTAAGTAAATCCAAACTTCCTCAGTCAGTCATCCTCTCCAGTACACCAACCCAATGTCTCTAATTTGCAAACGCCATCTGCAAAATTATATGCCACCAAGTCAGAACCTGTCCCCAGACATAACACAAAAGCAGGAACTGTGGCCAAAAAACCTTCAGTTTTTTCCCTACTGTTAGAATTCCAGCCTGCAGGCTGTTTCACTGGCCTTGATGGTACAGTACCTAGCTACTGTTCAGAACCTTCAATACATTAACATTAGCCTAAGAATTCTGGCCCACCTTGCTCCCACTACCGGAGGTCACCATCCTGCCCTTCCCAACGGGACGCTACCCACCTGCAGGGAAGTATCGAACACGACAAGCTTGGAACTTGTGGGGATCAGGTCATAGCAGCGATGTGATTTCATGAAGCACGTGTAGATCCCACTGCTGGAATCCCCATCTGTGGCTGGAAACAGATTAGGGACTAATAAACACAGCCTGCCAGCACACACATCAAAAAACATGGAGGGTCAGTAAGTTAGGGAGAGGATGCTGCCGCAACCCAGAGAGAGAGATCCGGGGGCTCCTGAACGGTGGCTTGCTGTGAGCCCTCTACTTGAGGGTCAACTTGAGAGACTTTAGGCTCGCTTGCCATCTCTGCTGTTCTGTATTCTTTGTGAATCTCTGAGCATGGCACGTTACAGAGCAATACGAGAAAAAAAGATCCCTGCTTCAAGACTTTAACAAAATTATTGTCAGGGCTATGTACTTTGTGCTTAAAAAATATTTGCACAAATTACAGGGGGGAAAGATCAAGCAAACCTGCCCATTTTTGCTTACACATGGTATAATTTATTATGTTGTTGCTACCGAGAGGAAGGCTCAAGCACTTAAGCCTCACCGTGATCTCTGCCTGCCAGATCAGGAGGTACAGCCCAAGCTTTTCAAGGACATTTATGCAGGAACAGGGGCCAAATTATTTGCTTTTTAAAGCCAGAAGCTGAGGTTCCCAAATCACATCCTCACCTGACAGGACGCTGCGGTAGGATCCCAGGCCTGCTTCAGGAACACTTACCACTGAGCAAGGAATACCAGCTCAGGAAAAGCGGAGCAGTGGGACGGACAGGCTTTTTGTTCCAATGATTACTTTGCTCAGGAGAACTTGGTAATCTCTTTGAGTGGGAAGAAGTAATGTTGGCTCGCTCTGCATGTAAAACTGAGTGATCAGGAAACTGTTCGTATCTGTTGGGATTGTTTCCCAGGGGGATGCCTAATTGGTAGATGGTGATGACCGAGCAGCTCAGAGGAGAAGGCACAAGAGTGCTGGGTCTAGAGTAGTGCTTCTGCGGACAGAAGGCTTTCCACCTGTGAAGCACAATTTGTTTGTCCCTTCTTGAGGGAGCCCAAAAGGCCCCCTGAAATCCTGTTCCTGGGGGGGGGGTGTCAAGGGATGCTCATGAAGTGGATTTGGGGGAGCATTTTGGATTGCCCCAGGAAATGGAAGGCCAGAAAGTTGTGCTTTACAGGCAGAAGTGCCCACAAAGTGCTGCTCTGGATCTTTTCCAAAGCCTTCTGGCTCCAGTGGGATACTGGAGGTACAAGACAGAACCAGCTGAGAAAACCCTACTAAGAGACCCACACCCAAGGGAAAACTCAAAGTCAGTCGGTGGCTCCTCCCCGGAGATTCCTGAGCATTCCCGGCATTCCTGAGCATCCTTCAAAACCTCGCCCCAGTTGCTGTGTATATGACAGAAATCTAGCCAATCACCAATGCTTTGCTCCTATATGGTAAAACACGCTAAATTATATTGACTGTACGATTGTGCAGACCATGAGAACACAGTTGTCAAAGGTTTCCTTAGCCCAGCAAAAGGCTACAAGAAACCAAGATAATAATCACAAGGCAAAGTAGATTATGACCTTTTGTGGGCTGATGAGAAATGCCTATTCTCACAACTGCCCCCGGTTGCTCTCTGCGGAGTATTCTGTTTACCCCATTCCCACCCATATCACTCACCTTCTGATAACGGTAAGAATTTTTCCAACCCGCTGTCTGAAATGGTGCCCTGCAAAGACGGAGGGGGTGGGGGGAGAGAGAGGTGAATGAGAAGCGGATATGACAAGCAGCAAGTCCGTCTCTAGGCAGGCAACGAATGAGAAGAATGATACCAAGCCCTCGGGGCCAAAGAACAAAATCATTCATAATATGGGTTTTAACAGATTTTATTAAATTTGCAAACACAAATATATGAACAAGCAATAGCTCTGAAGAATGTAGCATACTCTTGTTGTTGAATAATATCCACACATCACACAGGGCCAACCTTAGGGAGAGGCAGTCCTTGTGGCATAAAAGAGAAAAGAGACTACTTCGTCTAAGACAATATCTGTCACTCGCTGGCTTCCATGAAGTACTTATACAGAAAATAATTCAGCTTAAAAAATAAAAGGGTGTGCGGCACAATCAACTGGGTGGAGACAACGTTTTAATACACACACTGAAGTGTAGCAATTAGAGTGCTGGTCTAAGGTCCGGCAGCCCTAGACTTAACTCCCCACACTGTCATGAAGCTCGCTGGGTGACCTTTGGCCAAACGCTCTCCCAATATAACCTACCTCACAGGATTCATGCTGGAAAGATAAAATAGGGAAGGCAGAACCCCTGCCCCTTAGCTGCCTAGTGGGAGGATGGGATAACCAAGTCTTAAACAAGCTTTTAAATCCATTAACCAATTCGCCAACTAAACGGCGCCATCCTACTGAGGACTACATGGAATTAGAATCTCTCTTGCAGCCTGACCTGAACCTGCACAATTGCAAAGATCTTCTCAATAGTCAAGACTGGGGTGACCTCTCTCCGGTAAAAGGGAGACATCTCCCCTCTCCCTTGCAACCTGTCTGTGCTGAACCCAGGCACTCAAAAGCAAGTGAAACGTTAGAAGAAATTCCAGCCAGAATATAAACACCTCGGAACTAAAATGAATGGGGGCATCCAATTATCCACCTTCCCAGCTGGCCACATTGCCCAAGGGCCAGCAGTACTACACAGTGGTGAGAGAGTCTGAGACGTCCATATCCAAGCCCTTCCTCAGCCATGAAGCTTACTGTTTTCACCATCACTCAACCAAACCTTCCTCACAGGATTGTTCTGAAGATAAAATGGAGACAATCCACATTCATCGCCTTAACCTCTTTAGAAGAACGATGGCCATATCTCAGCAAACCTAAACAAAACCAACAAGCAAGCTCCTTCCTCGTTTAGGTCCAGAACACAACTATGCAGCCCACAACGGCCCAGAATAGCTAACTGGGACAGACTTCTTGCTTTTGCTTCACTGTTCAACGATGTCATCCAGTTTAAAAGATCCACCTGCTTAAAAGCTGGGAAATGCTGAGAACAGCCCTTCCAGAGGGTTCTTTCGAGCTGCTAGAAGGAACAATTGTGCCCTCTGACTTCTGTCCTGTCTCCCACGGAAATGTCATTATGTTCCCACATCAGCCTGGGATTTGTTTTTCCCTTCCAGGGTATGAGAAACCCCAGCTGTCAGTGCTTCCAAGATAGGAGCCGTTCTCTTACACAAGTTTCTTGCCCACAGAGACTGATCATGTTAGAACAGGGACAGACCGCTGGCCCCAGAGTAAGGCAGAAGGCCACAAAGGGCTACCATAGACTGCAATTTAAAAGCTACTTCCATTGCACACTAAGAAACTGTCCATAAAGAGGAAGAAGTTTGACTACACCTCTCAAACACATCCTGGGTAAAATTTGCTCTAACAGGAATGCAAACGGGAAGTTTACGGGAAGTTACATCGCTAATGCTCCCTCTCTGGGTATAAGCAGGTGTTTTGCAATGAGCAAGTTTCGAAGGAAAAACTGGATGTGTGCAAAATTCCTCCATGTGTGCAATTTTCCAGTTAATGATTGCCAACCTCTGAAGCAAAACAGGGGGGGGAAGAGAAGATTCTAGTGCTTAAGAAGCACAACTTGAATGGCAGCATTCAAGATTCTTGACACAATTATCTAACATTCACTTTGAGCAGCCAACCGTCCCACACAATTTTTAATCAAGGTGTGCCACGTGTTAAGTCTTTGTGTACAGTTTCCCACCAAAAGATGGGTGAAATTACTTCAAATAAGAGATTCCACACTCCGCGATGCCTTTTGCAAGTAATGTCCCAGCTGTGATTGAGCGTATGTATTCCACAACTGTAAAGTTTTCACTACTAATTAACTCTCACTTCGTTATGCATCCTGCCCACCTACGGAGTGGGGGAGTAGTTTATGGGCTGTTGAAGCCTCTGAGGAGAGAGAAGTAGGGCACGCCTCTAACAGGACATAGAGTTGTAAAGTTAAAAAGCTGATTTTGTGTGTGCATGCCTATGTGTGTTTCCACATCTTGTCCAAACTGACCATTCTTTGAATAAATCAGCAGAGACTTACCCATGCAGGCTTTCCTTTCAGGACACATGGGATACATGGCCACAGGTTCATTTTAGGCAATGGACCCACCTCCACGGCATGAGAATGCATGTGTCCTCTGATCCCCGCATTCCATTCCAACACACTGGTTTCAAATTAAAATGCTTCCTATAGTGGCACACAGTCTCCACCGTGTGGGAACAAACACAAAAGCATTCTTTCTCCAGCCTCACTGCCCCTTTAGCATCACCCCACAGACCTATGCTGGAAAAGTACCAAAGAGTGGCCTGCTGTACTACCGCCATGGTACAAATGTTCTCTCTGGTTGCTCTCTGCCTGCAAGGTGTCCAGGAACAGCTTCATTATTGCTCCTGCTGTACCCACACAACCAACTTGCATGTTATACAATGCGGGAGCATCTCAAGGGATATAAAAAAGAATGGGGCGCAGAAAAGAAAAGGTCACTGGCTCAGCGGTAACAAGCTTCTCTTCCTGTGTAGAAAATAGCAAATGTATCAGAGAGAAGGCGTAAGAATAGCTGACTGTAATTTAAAGAAAAGGCATCAAGATGGTGTACGTCAGAAAAATCCAGCTCTCCACAGGTTCCTTTAAAGATGCTTGCTGAATGCTTTAAAGGTAGCAGAATGGTTCCCTCTGCGTGGTTCTCCCAAAAATGACCTGTAGTCAGATCACTGGGCATCAATACATACCAGCAAACAAACAGATGAGACAGCGGGGGTGGGGGTGGGCTAATAACAGCTTCCTCTTCCTGAACATACACAAAACACACACACACACAAAACTTCAGCTGCACCAGTGTTTCTGCAACATCAAGGCAAAATGTATGCTGCCAGCCAGCATTATTCAGACTAAGCCAGTTAAAAAGGGCAGAGAAGATACTTCAGATTCCCGGTGGGGCTGCAATGTTTGATCAATATACTAAAAGGGTAGGTTTGTAATTTGGGGTGCTAATGGACCCCAGTCTCCTACTTCTAGGTTCCTTATCATCTGTTAAGTACCAGGCCAAAGTATTTGTTTACCCGGGCTTTGTCTTGAAGGATTATCTTCCCCTTTCAGTGTTTTTATGACTGGCATCTTGCTGGAGTGCCGATTTATGATGACTTTGCCGGATGACCTTGGGCCAACCACACTCTCTCAGCCTAACCTACCTCACAGGGTAGTTGTGTTGGGCGGGGGGGCGGAGAATGATATAAGCTGCTATGGGTCCCCACTGAGCTAAACGGTGGGATATAAATGAAATAAATAAAAATGATTAAGAACCATGTCATTTCCTCGTAGGTAAATATACACATTTGGCAGTGATGCAATGCGTTCGGCTGAATTTTGTGCACGCCTCACCGACCAAACATTCCTTCCCCTTCCCCATGACCCCAATTCTAAACGCTGAGACAAGAACATCCTGTGAACTACCACACTCGCACACATGCTCAGTCCACAGAGCTTGGAACATGGCACTGCTTTCTCTCCCCCCCCCCCCCCCGTTTGATACAGTAGCACCTCACAAATGTGACTGCCCTGAAGGGATTCAGGACCGTCCACAGGTAAGCTGTCAGCAGACACCAAACAGGACGGGAGAGAGCCCTCTCGGTTGTCGGCCTCCTTTGCACAAAAAAAAAGAGGACGGCTATCAGAGCAGGAAGCGCTGGCTTGATGGACGCCGCCCTGAGCTCTTTGGAGGACGGACTGGAGGCAAATATAGTAAATAAATAAAAGCAGTTGTTCCTGCTCTTGAGAGCCAGTGTGATATAATGGTTTGAATGTTGAACTGAGTTCTGGGAGATTCAGGTTTGAATCATTGGGTGACGTGGGGCTAGTCACTCACTCTCTCAACCTAGCCTATCTCATGGTGCGAAGAGTTCAGACCAGATAACCAACCACGTGCATTGCTCTGAGCTCTTTGTGGAAAGGGCAAGATAAACACACAATAAATAAATTCATCCACAAAGCAGCCTGTTGAAGGAGACGCTAAAGAGCCTAGCTGCATCCCTCCCATTTCCATCAGCGCAGGCCTGACAGTCAGTTTACTTAAAAGGAAATGCAATTACCTTTTAAAGCCACTGTTTGCATCCATAAATCAAGATGGCAAAGTGGTAGAACACTAGAGTGCACTCTTTTTATTTATATGTAATTGGTAGTTTTCTTAATCTCCACTGGCTATTTTAAACATGGTGTTACTCACCTGCTATTTAAAGGGAGTGATCTAAGAATCCTTGTGGCTCAAAGACAGGCAGTGCAATTCTAAGCAGAGTTTGAAGTGAATGGGCTTAAAAGGGGATTACTCAGTTTAAGGGTGCACTGCATGTTGAGGAACCAAGATATTTTTTGACCCAACAATTCTGCCTTGAACTCACCATGACTAGTTAGTCTTGCCACTTGTGTCTTACAGTGCAACCCTAAGAAGAATTACTCCAGTCTAAGCCCACTGAAACCAATGGACTTTGATGGAACTAACTTGTCTTAGGATCGCATTGTTATTTACTTATTTCAGACATACTTGCAGGGGAGAAATGCACCATAACTACAAAAAGCAACTTTAATTTAACATATTAACAGTATATTCTAATGCTTGTAATGCACCCGAATGCACAAGGCATCCTTTTCTTACAGCCTCTCAAAATTTTGTTTATTTGTTTATAAATAAATTTTGTTTATTCCAGCAAGAACAGATGTTGCATTGCTAAAGAGTTTCCACTTTAAAAAAAAATTCAATTAGAGTCTGAAGTGGTGAATCAGAGACAATATTCGCCCTTACATCTGCAATTATATTGATGCGTTTCCTCAACAACCACTCATCACTTTCAGTAACAACCACCACTTATGACTTTTCCTCCCTGCCTTTCTCCAAAGAGCTCAGGGCAGAGCATCCAGTTCTCTTCTCCGTTTAATCCTGGTAAGAACCCTATAATATAGATTGGGTGGAAAGACAGGCCCGAGGTTACCCAGCAAGCTTTACAGCTGAGTGGAGACTTGAATCCAGGCCTCCCTCGTTCCAAAGGCTACCCCCAAATTACACCACACTGGCTGCCTCGTAATGGAAACAGATGCTGTACCATTCTGACCCTTTTCAGGTTTTATACTGTTTGCACAAGAGCATTATTCTCAGAATCCACCTGCAAGCAATTCAGACTCAGCCCAACCACCAGCCACCTGCACTTCGAACCCTCTAAACAGGGGAGCAGGAGCGTCATCACACCGGAGAGACCAAGGTACAAATCAGGAAGTCCCTGGGGCCAGCAGCTGCCCCTGCCTGGGCTTTACGCAAGCCGCTCTCTCGCAGCTCCACGGTACCGGGAGGGGAGAGGAGGGGCGCAATAACCACTGGTCTACCCTGTAAGGTTCTTGCAAATATTGCAACGAGAAAACGTGCAAACAGAGAAAGCACTAAACAAACGCCAAGAATTGTGACGCTGTGGATATGCCGCAAAGACATCCAGCACCGCGTAGGGTTGCCAGCTCCAGGGTGGGAGATTCCTGGAGATTTGGGGGGGTGGAGTTTGGAGAGGGGAAGAACCTCAGCAAGGTGGCGTGCCGTAAACAGTCCCCCCTCCAAAGCAGCCTCTTTCTCCAGGGGAACTGATCTCCGTGGCGATCAGGTATCATTCCGGGAGATCTCCAGTCGCCACCTGGCGGTTGGCAACCTTGCACGCCCCTCGAAAATCACCGTCGGAGCAACTCCCGACTCTCCATTAAAAGCAAAGGAGGAGGAGAGAGGAAGAAAGAACAGCGAGATCCGCCGCGTGGAGCAACGGGCAGGCAGGGGATCTCCGGCCCCGGGGGCTGACTTACCGCCTCCATCGCCCCCGATGCGGCCCCCGCCCCGCGCTCCGAGAAGGGCACGCCGCTACCGTTGCCGCTCCGGCATCGCCTCGACTCCGCCGTGACGCACTTCCGCCAGTAAGAGAGGCCGAGGCCCGGAAGGACGACGCTTCCCCTACAGCCTCCCATGTCCGTGAAATTGCACCGACGCTTCCGGTTCCCGATCGAATGTTGATACGTGCCCAAAGGGGGTTGCGCCCTGTTAGTCTATTGCAGCAACGAATGAATGAAAAGAAAAGAAATGAATTTTAAAAAATTTACTCAGGCGCCTGCAGTGAGTGGATCCGCATTATAGTAAAGTATCCAGTAGCACCTTTAAGACTAACCAACTTGATTGTACCATAAGCTTTCGAGAACCACAGCTCTCTTCATCAGATGCATCGACAAAGAGAGCTGTGGTTCTCGAAAGCTTATGCTACAATCAAGTTGGTTAGTCTTAAAGGTGCTACTGGACACTTTACTGTTTTGCGACTACAGACTAACACGGCTAACTCCTGGGTCCTCGTTATAATAGATGGCATTCATTGCAACTGAAGAACTGACCTTGCTCCAGTCCAGGAAGGTGCTACTGGACTCTTTTTGATTTTGCTACTACAGACTAACACGGCTGACTCCTCTGGATCTATGCTGGGATAAAATCTTTTAAGGTGCCACACAAGCTTCCTCTTTAGAACTGAGCACAAAGGGAGCAACGTCCCCTAGAGACAGAAAAAGACTAGAGCAACACACCACGGCGATTGTTGTTGGCTATTCGTGCCTGAACAAACCGTTTTCCCACTCTTAACTTCCAGTGGGGGATTTCATTATAGAGATGCCAAGGGACAGAAAAATGCCGCTCAACACTCATGGCCAATGGTGACGCCTCATGTTTACCAGGACATACAGAGTGTCTCTTTTTCTACAGATGAGCAAAATTTATTCTTGCATAGATTGTTATAAATCATAAATCACTTCATCAGGTACATAACAGTGCAAATCCATCCAGGCTGAAGCATATAAAAAGCAAGGTTGGGAGACCATAATACAAAGCAAGGCCAGTTCAAAGTGAGATCCAGTCCAATGAACGTTTTCTATAGAAAGAAGTTGTTAGCAACTGTGTGGGTCCCAAAGTAAAATCCAAAAAATCAGAATACAGTCTCCATGCTATAACCCATTTTGCATTATTCTTCTGCACTGCATATTCCTTTTGCAAATGGAAACTGGAAGAGGAGGCTGTGTTAAGCTCTTGTTTTTTTTCTACCTCCAGGTAGACCTCTGTACAGATGTTAGTTACTTCAACTATACCCCTATAACTTGTACTGGTATATCCTTGTCTCACTTCATCCTGCGCTAGATTTTACATTTTATCTCACACCCATGCCAAATGAACAGATTACTCTCTTGCTTTGAATTGGTCTCTGTTTATAATATCGCCACCTTGCTGTTGTGTCAGTCTAATGGATTTACACTGTTATGCATCTGACTTACAACACCTTATGCTGGAATAAACTTTGTTAATCTTTAAAATGCCGTTGGGCTTGTGTGTTATGTTTTGTATGTGATGCATTTAATTTGTGTTTTATTTCTGCTTGCTGATGTGGTTTTTTTCAAAAATTGTTGCTGTGAATTTAAATGCAGGCCTCTGAGAAAAGAATGAGGCTGGATGGGTGAATTGAGTGTAAACAGATTGGATAGTAGTTGTATCCTAAGGGCGGAGAGAACTGGTTTTGAAAGAGCGTGCTTACTCTGAGACAAAGTGTTCATTCCGGCCAAATCAGGCCTGCAGAAGCCTGAACGGGGGCTCATTCTGCCAAGTTCAGTGAATCTGTGTGGAGTTCTGCAAAATTCTGTCCAAGGCAAGCTGTGCACCTGGGGCAGTCTGTGTATAGTTGAGTAAACAGAAGGGCGAAAAACGCACAGACCGCTGTATTGTCAATTTCAATCTTGTCCTTTGTTTCAGGTGCAAGTAAACGTTGTCATAAACAAAACAATCTTTCCTTTGCTTCAGGCACAAATAAACGTCAATATTCAATCTTGTCCTTTATTTCAGGTGCAAGTAAACGTTGTCATACACGAAAACAATCTTTCCTTTATTTCAGGCACAAATGAACATTATCATAAACAAAAATTTAAAGTCCAGGAGTGTCCACCCACCGTGGACTGCTCCCGACGGGAGGATGGCAACGGGTATGCCTGACTAGATATCCCGTTTCGCAGTACAAACGCTTCTTCCAAAGCCTTCAATAGTTTGCCTGAAAACATATATACATGTAATGAATATTACATTTAACCCAAAACATTTTTTGAAACTCAAATTTGCCCAATGAAAAAACACCTCAGGCTGCTCTCCGTGTATAATTACCAATAGTTATGTAACAGTCACTGGAAAGGAGAAATTTGTAGTTTAATCCCATGCATAAAGCCTCAATCATTCACTAGGTCTCCTGCTCGGTGCTGTTGCAAAGAGGGCGGGATTTAAATACAAACGCCCCCAGTAGAACATTATCCACAGCTGCCAGCCTGCTTAAAGTGACCCTTGCCGAGTATTCTTATCTGGATTCAATTTCAATTTGTTTCCTTTCAGCCATCTGACCACAGCTGTCAAGCAACGACTCTACTGCATCATCAAGGGATCCTTCAGTGTTGTGTCTGGTTAATTCCCCATCCACGTTTCCATGTTTTCCATCGTAGAAGCTTCTGTTTGGTTAATTCCCCACAGTTAGCAGAATTGCCAGGTGGCAGCAAGACCAGGGTTCTCCCTCCCCTCATTCTTGTTGTCATTTCTCTCAGTAGCAAAAACAGCACCCTCCAAAGGACCCCAGTATATATGGGAAGAGTATATATGGGTTATGTAAACCCTTGGGTTCTGGTCTGCGCCCTAGACATGCTAAGAGTACTTTCGTTAAGGGTAGCCTTTGAGTAACAACTTTTCAGAAACGTGTGGCAGAGCCGGGCCTGGTTGGTGCTATGCTGGACTGATTCGAGTCCTTTCTGGGAGGTTTCAACAGATGCTGCCGGGACATGTTTCCTTGGCCTCTGGGCCACTGGTGTGTAAGGTACTATTAATATTTATTTAAAACATTTCATGTTGTCTTTCCACCAAATGTAGGGTTCCCAAGGCAGCCAACAGTCAAAAACATTAAAAACAGAAAAATTAAAAACAGAAAATACACACACAAGGATGAATCAGCAAGGCAACACTAAACTATAAGGTTCCATCTTGTCTCCAATGCTTTTTAAGATTTACACAAAACCACTGAAACAGATCTTGGGATTTTGGACAAGGGTCACTAGTATGTGGATGACCCTCAACTTTCTCTCCTTTCCATCAAGATCCAGAAAAGCTGTGGATGAAATTTAACAGTATGTGAAGAGTCCTGTGGAGTCCATTGTGGTAGGTGAGGACTAATGGGAAGTGTCCTTCCCAGCTTATCTTTCAGCAAAAGACTACATTACCTGAAAGGGGTGGCGCGAAGTGTATTCTGTGAAACTTCTGTGGCTGGCTGTACTGTAAGTTCTGTCGTCTCCATTAATTTGGTTAGTATAGTCCAAGACGTGTCCATTCTAAGCTGCTTTTGCATAAAACCTATGAATAAAAGCATGCCACTTCAGTGTTTTCATTTCTAAAATCTTGTTCTGCAATGTCTGTAATGCATCCCAGTTTTTTTTGGTGGTACTTTCCAGGAGCATTTGGCAGGGAAAGCATGATATAACCATGTTTTCATTTCATTGTTCTCCAATGTCTTTAACATGGTACTGCTATTTGTTTGTAGATCCAGAAGAGTCCGCCGTGTTAGTCTGTAATAGCAAAATAATAGAGTCCAGTAGCACCTTTAAGACTAACCCACTTGATTGTAGCATAAGCTTTCGAGAGCCACAGCTCTCTTCGTCAGATTCGTCTCTTCGTCAGAGATCTGCATGCATCTGACGGAGAGAGTTGTGGCTCTCGAAAGCTTATGCTACAATCAAGTGGGTTAGTCTTAAAGGTGCTACTGGACTCTTTGCTATTTGTTTGGTGCCCGTTCCGGCTGTTACCCCCTCCCTGCCTCCAGTTTTTCTTGCCCCCCCCAACAAAAAAGTTGGCAACCCCGAAGCAAGCGCGGCCCGGCCTGCAGTTTCCACGCCCACGCGAGGAGGCCGAGCGCAGGCTCCGGCGGCGCGCGCCCGGCCGGAGGAGGAAGGCGGCTGCCGGCCTGGCAGGATCCGGGCAGGGCGCGCGCGCGGGCGATCCGCACTCTGCAGGCGGGAGCCGGGAAGCGGCGCCGGGTAAGGAGGGGCGTCGCGTCGCATCGCGAGCTGGGAGGGGAGACCCGAGCGAGGGCCTGCGCCGGCGCCTCCCGCCCCAGGGCTTCGCTTTCCAGCCAGCCCGAGGGAGGGCCGCGGCTCGGGTCCGCAGCAGCGGGGAGCGCCCGCGTCCTTCGCCGCCCGACCCAAAGCGGGGAGGGACGACCGCCGCGAGGCAGGGCGCGGCGCGCTTGGGAGAGGCTCGCCGGGGCTGACGCGGCGGGGCGAGCGGACCCGGGGCCCGGCGGGCGCGCAGCGCGGTGGGCGGCTCGGCCCCTCTCAGCCTCAGCGGCGCTTGGAGCGGGGCGAGGCCCGCAAGACGGGCGTTTCGCAGCGTCTTCCTAAGGACGCTTTCCCGGGAGGAAGCCCCGAGGGAAGCTGGGCTTACTCCCGGAAAGGTGCCCGTGGCATTGCAGCCAAAGCCGCTTGGCCAGCTTCAGCGACCCTCCCGAACACACGCTCGGGGGAACTCCAGGCTCGACGTCCCCGGCGGCACTTTGGACCCCCGGGAACGCAGAATGCCGCGTCTGCCTTGGGAAGGGGCCCCGCCCCTTTGCCCCTCCCCCAAACGGAAGCCTCGGCCAGCAAAGGTGCCCGTGCTTTAGGCAAAATCAAAAAGAGTCCAGTAGCACCTTTAAGACTAACCAATTTTATTGAAGCATAAGCTTTCGAGAATCACGTTCTCTTCCTCAGATGCATGGAGGGCAGAAGGAAACTGGTCAAATATAGAGGAGGGGAGGAAGGGGGGAAGGAGGAGAGGGGGGATGTAAACAACTCCTTTGATATGGAGATGCAGACAGCTCCTTTTGGTGTGGGGATCAGTTTGCTTGTGTAAAGGTTCAAAGGATAACCACAGTGGTTATCGAAGGCTTGTGCTGCAGTGGAATTGGATAGTCTAGGGGTGCTGCTGAACTCTTTTTGATTTTGCTACTACAGACTAACAGGGCAAACTCCTTTGAACCTTTACACAAGCAAACATCCCCACACCATAAAGGAGCTGTCTGTATCTCCATATCAAAGGAGTTGTTTACATCCCCCCTCTCCTCCTCCCCCCTCCCCTCTCCTCTATATTTGACCAGTTTCCTTCTGCCCTCCATGCATCTGACGAAGAGAATGTGATTCTCGAAAGCTTATGCTACAATAAAATTGGTTAGTCTTAAAGGTGCTACTGGACTCTTTTTGATTTTGCTACTACAGACTAACACGGCTAACTCCTCTGGATCTATGTGCTTTAGGCAGGGGCAGGGCAGGGGCAGCCACCGGTTGCATCTGGAATGCAACTCCCAGCTTTAGCCTAACGAGACGAATATTTGGGCCCTTTCATGAGGAGATCGCAGTGACTCTTAAAGCCACAAAATGTGATTCCTGTTTGTGTTGTAGAGTTGAAAGGTATCCTGCTAGGAAAACAGATGTGAAACCAAAAACACAAGGAGATGCTCCAGGAATGTAGAACCTACTACCGCTGCAACCTGCCCGGAGTAAACAATTCCAAAATTGTTACAAATTCTTGACAGTTTTATAGATATAAAGCGCGACAGTGCTCAATAATAAATACAACCGATATCTACTATTCCATCAACAGGTATAAATATTTCTTACTAACATCTAACTGGTGGCAAAGACCACAATCGATAAAGCCAGCACAATTTCTTTACAAAAATACAAATTCCATACAGTCATATTTCATTCCAACGTAAAGAATGCATACAGGCATTCTGGCTGAGTTCATGCAAGAAATGTAAAGAACAGTCCCTTTAGAAATCCAAAGCCTGTAGGAGTCCGTGTTTCATGAAGGGTTTTGCCAGCATAAATAGTCCAAGCCCGTTTCGTCCATTCTTCATAGGCATTATTTATAGTAAATGTTCCAATCAATAATACACTGCCAGGTTGGTTTGCTCAGGACAGTCTGACGCCATGCCAGTTGGATGTTGGAATTGTTTACTCCTGGCAGGTTGCCATTGGTGGTAGGAAAACAGATGCGCCAAGCTATCAAAAGCTCATACTTTGGAAATCTAGTTGGTCTTTTCAGGTGCGATGGGACCCAGATCTTGCTCTTCAACTGCAGCCCAACATGGCTACCCACCTGAAACTAAGCACAGGACGGTGTCAGCACAGAGCACTGTGCATCTATCTGTCCATCTGCCCATGGCTATACAATTGAAGTGCTAGTTTCAGAAAAAAGATGGGAAGAATTTTAAGAGCTGAGTGATAAGAGAACTCATAAAATGTGTCTACTGGGGAACTACTACAGTGCTGTAATATTCGCAAGTCGAAGAACTCGGGTGTCTTTGGAATACATTATTTCAGACTGTCCTTTAGTGGGAGGGGACCATTATGGCCTCCTGTCTGTAAACTTTCCCCCACCACCACCATGGAAGAAACAGTCTGCTCCAATATTTTCTCCCCTAGACTGGTTTTTTAAAAAATCCTTCATTAAGTGGAGTTTTATCGTCCTGGTTCTTTTTTGTAAACTGACTAAATAAGTTACACGGCTGCGTAGTAAATTAAACGGGCTTCTCCGTAGTAACGAACAAGTATCTGCCGTCTGGGAGATATACTAGTGATATTTGGAATCAGAGAGAATAATGATGATGGTTTGAATATGCAAAGTAGCCACATACTGAATCAAACCATTGACTTATCAAGGTCAGTGTTGTCTGTTCTGACTGGCAACTGCTCCGGGATTGAACCTGGGACCTTCTGCGTGCAAAGCAAGTGCTCTGCCAGTGAGCCACAGCCCTACACTGTTGTTCTTCAGTTGCGAGTCTCAATGTGAATTTAGTTGATGCTTTAATGCAGCTGCATCATTTTCGGGGAAGGACACAAATATTTAAATATTTTGGGGAAGGGCAAGATACAAATATTTAAAGAGCTAGCCTGTAAGAGATGACAAAGCCCATGGCTGCTGTGACTCCTTCTGCACCACGCCCTGGTTCTAGTTTCTCTCACCTATCGGCTAAAATAAAGTTTAGGATGGGAGGACGGGGTCATCACGGGACTCTTCGCTGTTTGATTGCCTGTATTTTTCCCCCCATCACAGCCTGCCTTCAGCTTCTGCCCCACGCCATGGCAGCTCTTCTGAGGAGCCTGCTCGCTGCTTCCGAGAAGGCTGCCAATATTGCCCAGTTGTGTCGCCAGGAGGAGGCGCTCTTCAGCTTGCTCATTGAGGAGAAGAGAGGAGCAGACAAAAACAAAAAATTCCTGCAAGATTTCAAGACCTTGGCAGATGTGCTGATCCAAGAGGTCATCAAGCATGACGTGGGCAAGGAGGTAATCTGCCAGGAAAAGGGGAAAGAAGCAGGGCATTCTCTGGCACTTCTAGGCTCGGGAAGGGGCTAGGGCTAGGGGTGATGGCACCAAGACTTTTCCACACTCTAAAGCCGGGGGGGGGGGCTCCCTGCCATTTTACTTACCCTCAGTTGCACCACTGTATAGACTGAAGTTACTGGATAGGAAGAAAGAGTCAGAGACAAAACCTACTGCTGCTAGAAAGGTAGGCAAAACCAGGTGGAATCATGGCTCAGTGGTTAGAGCACTTGTTTCGCATGCAGAAGGTCCCCGGTTCAGTCCCCCCACATCTTCGCTTAAAAGATTGATTGATTTGATTTTTAGTCCGCTCTCCCCGCGAACAGGCTCAGAGCGGAGTAACAACAGTTAAAAGTTACATTAAAAACATACATAAGATACAGTTCACACAATAATAAGACTCCAGAGGACGGTCCCCAATTTACCCAGCCCCAATAACATTTCTATGGGCAGGAGGTGGAGAGAACAGCAAAACCTCACTGGAGGGGGGGTCACACTACTTCCCCTCCAGGACAGAAGGGTGGCAGGCAGGCTCACCTACAACCCAGCCTCAACCATATGCCTGGTGGAACATCTCTGTCTGGCAAGCCTGACGAAAGAATAGTATGTCTTGTTGTGCCCGGGTTTCTGCAGACAGAGTTCCACCAGGTTGGAGCCAGGACCGAGAAGTCCCTGGTTCTAGTTGAGGCCAGCGACAACCAGCAGATTTTTACCAGCCGAAGCACCCTCAGGGGCATGTACGGTGAGAGGGTGTGGTAGGAGGTGATGGGAATGAGTTTGGAGAACCAACATCAATCAGAAAAGGCAACACTAGCTGTGATAGACCAAGCATCTGATTCCGTGTAAGGTGGCTTCACCTACCTCAAAGCTCATGGGGGAGGATTATTAATAATATCCCACCATAGAAGCAGCAGCCTGCTGTCTCTCTGTGTGATTCAGTAATCCTTACAACAACCCTATAAGGAAGGCCGGTGCTATCCACATGTTGCAGATGAGGGTGTAGCCTGCATGAGAGAGGCTGGGCTCACATGACATCGTAAATTCTTGGTGGATGTGTGATTTGCCTCGGGGATGTTGGATCACAGCATAGTCTCTGAGCTACTGTGCTGCAGCAAAAGGGCTGCCTGTAGACAGAACTGAGGTTTTGGGGTGGGGAACTAGATCTAGTCACAAGCAAAGCAGTTGGCCCAAACCCAAGATAAGAGTAAAGGAGGCAGATTTGGTATTTTACAGTCATTAGGCTAAACAAATGTATTAAAAGGAAAAGTCAACATTATTTGTCAAAAAGATACCCATGCCGAACAAGCCTGGAGATAAACTGGCAACCTGGAATCTCGGACTATTTCCTGGCGAAAGGGCAGTTTAAGGCATGATTTAAAGATGATGCTGGCTGAGGCAAAGCACCTGCGCAAAAGCGCTTAGTTAGCATGCTAGTGGGTAGTAACCTTGGAGGGTGTTGTGTTGGTGTGCTAACTTGAGTTTTGCTTTGCCCAGTTTAACTCCGCAAAGTCCCATGGGTGAGTACCTTTGACTCCAGGGCTTTTTTTCAGCTGGAATGCGGTGGAACAGAGTTCCGGCACCTCTTGAAAATGGTCACATAGCCGGTGGCCCCGCCCCCTGATCTCCAGACAGAGGGGAGTTTAGATTGCCCTGTGTGCCAAGTGGCGCAGAGGGCAATCTAAACTCCCCTCTGTCTGGAGATCAGGGGGTGGGGCCACCGGCCATGTGACCATTTTCACCCAGGGCAATTTAAACTTTAAAAAACTGCCCCCTTGTTCCAGCTGACCCAAAGTGACGTCATTGTGCAGTCCTGAGTTCCACCACCTCTTTTCCCAGAAAAAAAGCCCTGCTTGCCTCAGCCAGGACTGTGTTTAAACCAAGAATCCCCACCTCCCTACTGCCACCACCAACAGTCGCAGAGGCTCTGGAAGTTTTCTCCTCTTCTACACCTTTGCTCCTCCAGTTTATTTACTCATTTAGTCTATTTGTATTCTGCTTTTTTCCCCAACGGGGA
Source organism: Eublepharis macularius (assembly GCF_028583425.1). Taxonomy (NCBI): domain Eukaryota; kingdom Metazoa; phylum Chordata; class Lepidosauria; order Squamata; family Eublepharidae; genus Eublepharis; species Eublepharis macularius. Next base: position 11,641,446 of record NC_072793.1, on the reverse strand, counting down.
CCCCAAATAGCTAGCAATAGAAGGAAAAAAAGCAAACGTGGCAACAAACAAGAAGAGGGTGGGAGCTTCCAATTCATAGGCGGCTCTTCTCCATCCTGGAGTTGATTTTCTGCTCAGCTCCGGGCTTGGAGTCGAGTGGCTGACATCTCTGGCTACACCCAGGCCTCAGATACCTGAGTGCAGAGCGGAAAGCAAACTCAAGAAGGTGTCACATACTACCAAACACAATGGGATGGCACCCTTGTGGCTAACACAAGGAGGACGACACCATTTTAAAATCATTAAAAATGCTGTGCTGGCTCGGTCCTGATTGGGCTCACAGCATGGTCCATTGAGCAGTCCTGTGCCCCCCCACCCGTGCCTTTTCAGGTGCCAGAATGGCTCTGCCCACTGCATTGTTTTGGCACTTGAAAAGACAAAAGACACACCGGCATTTTTAAATGACTTTAAAATGATGGCCTTGAGGGTGTCATCACATCTCCTTTGGCCCTCAGCTGCTGCTAACTAGCAGCTCGCTTCTTTCCAGCCAGATTGTTGCCAGGTTTGTTTCTCACTCACGAGTAGGGCTGCCGACTGCCCTTCCCTTTCAGAGATGCTCAATGGGATGTAGTTTACTAGGTGATGCCGTTTAATTCCCTGCCATGAAAAGTTCCTGCTGCCTATCTCCATGCGTTATTCTTTTCTTAAAGGGACAGCGCTTTTCTCCGGTCCCCTTGGCAACCCTCTTCACTGGGCTGAGTAACTGAGGGAGAAAAGGGGCTCCTCTGACAACCTCAGTTGCTACTCCCACGGGGTGGGGAGGGCTTGGTCCCCTTGGACAGCCCGAATGTAAAATAAAGGCAAGCCAGAACCACCTCCCCAGTGGAAGCAGAAAAAGGCTTTTGCCTTGTATGGGATTGAGTTACTGAGCCAAAAAACGTTGCTGCCAGCAAGGGGATTAGATCTTATGAATGGGATTTATTTGATCCTCAGATCTCTCAGGTCTGATTCTGATCCAGTGGATAAACACGGGATGGGACAGTTAAGGATGGTGAGCTCAGAATAGCTGTGGCCTGAGTTAAAGTAATCTGCATGCTGACTGTTTCCCCCCCCCCCCCCTTTCATCTTTTCGACCACCTGTTGATGGCACAACCAGTTTCCAGAGTTACAAGGTTATATTCGCGGTGAGGAGTCCAACAAGTTTGAAAACGGTCTGGGTGAGTGATGGGGCCCTGAAGTGTTGGTGGGGAGGAGAGAGAAACATCAGTCAGGCCTGCACTGAATTCTTGGCCATCCATCTCAGACTCACAACTGATCTTGTTAGATCAGCTATTGATTCATTTCTTTTTCTTCTGCATATTCTGGTGTACCCTGTGTTTGAAATAGTCTCTTTTCTGTTTAACAACCCACTTCTCCTGCATATCCCGTTTCTTCAGCAGTTTTTCTGAACTGCACCCAGGGCTTTTTTTCTGGGAAAAGTGGTGGTGGAACTCAGTGGGTTGCCCTCGGAGAAAATGGTCACATGGCTGGTGGCCCCGCCCCCTGCTCTCCAGACAGAGGGGAGTTTAGACTGCCCTCCGCACTGCCAAGCGGCGCGGAGGGCAATCTCAGCTCCCCTCTGTCTGGAGATCAGGGGGCGGGGCCACCAGCCATGTGACCATTTTCAAGAGGTTCTGGAACTCCGTTCCACCGCGTTCCCCCTGAAAAAAAGCCCTGACTGCACCAGATTTACTTTGTCTAATATTCCCTTGTTCCGGTGCTCCCCCTGCTCCTATCTTCTCCCTTAAGGAAACTTTCCTAATCACTTTATCTGCCAAGGAACTCCTGCACATTTCAGGAGAAGTTTTGGGGCATGATTGGAAAGCGCAAGTCTTTAGAATGGAACAGAGGAGCTGTTATGCATGCAATTAGGTTAGGCTGTGCTGTGTCCAAAAAAAGATCTTGATTGAATCCATTGTTACCGGGATGGAGACAGAGTGGCAGGTCTTCCTTTGAAAATATTAAGAACCAACAGTAATTTCAATCTGTCTCCAGGGCAAAGCAGAAAACACTAGTGCCTTGTAAAGCAAAGCGCAAAAGTTTTTAAAAAGGCAGTTCTTCTTAGCAAAGATGGAAATTAATGTTTGGTGGTATACCAGCTACACAGCCTACAAAAGCCAAATTGGGTTGGGTTGCCTGATAATTTTGGCATCACCTAGCAGTCTGGGTTCCATAAATGTGAAGTACACGTACTTGGGTGATATAAGATCACCAGTTTAGAAGGAGGAATGAATGCCCTTCCAGAAAGTTACTTTTAAGAGGCAGGTTGGTGGAAATCCTCTACCTTTCCGGTATGCACATGAGCAATTTCACATGTTTTGTGAAACATAGATGGAAACTCATTGTTTCTCTTTCTTTGCAGTAAAACTGTCAAGGTTTTTTTTTTTAAACCCTCCCTAATTAGAACTTGATAGGTCAAATTAAGTTCATGTCTGACTCATCACTGGTGCTGCTTTCTCATTTCTGGCTTAGAGCTAAGGGAGCCACCCACTTTCATAGTCTGGAGTATAGGAGAAGTTTTACAGAGTATTGAAATTTGCCTTTTAGGAGAGACTGTGGTGGTGCAGGTCTGTCCCACCCAACCGGAAACAGCCACTTTGCTGCAGAAAGTCCTGGATCGGAACCAGACAGCCGCAGAACTGCTGGCAGCTGCTGTTCACCAGGAGGTGGTGCTTTCTGACCCAGCACTGGATGATGTGACTGTAACCATCTCCACCGAGCGCATGGGTGTGTGGATCGACCCCATAGGTAAGGTAATGAAAGAAGACGGAAGGAATTGCTTTATAAAAGGACAGGCGTTTGGATTTCTTCCACGCAGAAGTAATTCTCTGGTGTCTTCTTATTGCCATGAAATCTTTTGCTTAATTGCACTGGCAACAGAGCTTCTGCACAGAGGTCTTCCCTCCACAGTTTGTCCCAGCCCACATGGCGCTGCAGCAACTCCACATTTTCTCCCTAGGTGAGATGGCAAGCAACCATGCTTTAATTTCCCCTCTTTTTGATTTATATATCAGGACTAGCTTGATACCCGTGCTCCACTATGATATTTAACTACTTTAAATCCAGTTATAATACTTATGGGCAGGGCTTTTTTCCTGGGAAAAGAGGTGGTGGAAGTCAGTGATGGAACGCAGGACTGCACAATGACATCACTTTGGGTCAGCTGGAACAAGAAGAGAGTTTTTTAAAGTTTCATTCACCCTCGGCGAAAAATGGTCACATGGCTGGTGGCCCCGCCCCCTGATCTCCAGACAGAGGGGAGTTTAGATTGCCCTCCGCGCCACTCAACTCCCCTCTGTCTGGAGACCAGGGGGTGGGGCCACCAGCCATGTGACCATTTTCAAGAGGTTCTGGAACTCCGTTCTACTGCGTTCCAGTTGAAAAAAAGCCCTGCTTATGGGTATGTAACATATTTTGGTATGTGAGGGTTTTTTAAAAGTTGGTTTTGTAGTATAATAGCATAGTACCCGCGCTGCAAAGATGTTTGAATAAAGCAAAGCATGTTATCCCTACTCAGGAGTCTTGGACCGTCTTTCTTTGTCTGCCTGGAGTTTCCTTGACCTGATTTTTACCTCAGAAGGGGGTGCAAGCAGGTAGGAGCCTGCCAGCCACACAGGAAAGCCAGGCCCCACAGGGAGATTAGCAACCCCAGTGAACTTTTTGGGGAAGACTGAGAGCGGCATTTGGCCTCAGGACACATTCAATGACTCCCAATAGCAATCGCAGGCTGTTTAGAATGTGAGGGGTGAGGACCGATCAGCCTGCATATGCAAATGACCTTGAAAGGCTGGCCCAATCAGGGAAGAGTGGCCGAGCTGGCAGTGGGTGGGGGCGCAAGCAGGCAGCAGCCTGCCAGCCATAAAGGGAAGCTGTATCCCTTTGGGAAAACACATTTTACCCCTTTTTACCCCCTTAGAGGGCGAATTTCTTAGAATCCCTTCTTAGAGGTTGTTTACATCATGCAAGGAATGTTCTCCCCAAATTTTATGTTTCTAGGTCCACGGGTTTGGGCTGGGCATTGATGAGTCAGTCAGGACACTTGTCTTTATATAGATAGATTAACACAGTACATCTCTTTGTGTACCTAGGGTTGGTAAGTTTGCAATGACTGATTGTTTGTCCTCTCACAGCTGGTAATTTGATCGGATTCATTGAGCAGTGGTATTTCGCCCAGTTTTTGGAATCTTGAATCTATTGTGACTTCTTTTGGTCTATCAAGTCCAATATTAGATGTTTAGACTAGTGGTAGCTCTTTCATCTCTCAGGCAGAATCGTGTACTAAGCCAGCTACTTCAGTTCCTTCACACATTCTGGTTTTTATTTTCAGGTGTATAATTTTTTTTTAAGTGCACCCCTAAAAATGTAAATATATGAATGCCGTAAAAGTATTTTTGAAAACATCCATATACTTCTCAGGAAACTGTGGCTGACTGTGACTCAATGTTGAATGTATATTCCACGATAAACTAAAGTTTGATGCTATATAATGTTTAATGATCCTTTAGCCGGAGGTACAAGAGACTGAGTTTTAGATTTTCATTATGCAAATCATGTGCTCTGTCACTTTGCTATGAATGTAGGGTTGAGAACCTCGGAGACATAGCTCCTGCTTTCTACCCTCTGTAGACCTAATGGACATTTCAGTGTGGAAAACGGCACATCAGCCAATAGTGGTAACTGTTACTAAACCTGATGAAAGCCATCCAGTTTCACAAGCTCTTTCTTTCTTCAGATTCCACCAATCAGTACATCCGTGGTCGTGGAGACGTGATGCCTGTAAATGGCGTCTACCCATCAGGACTGCACTCGGCATTGGTGCTAATAGGGGTCTACAACCGGCACTCAGGCGAACCTGTTCTAGGCATTATCAATGAGCCATTTTTCCAAGAACAGATGCCAGACCGTAGGTAACCAGATTCTGTTGTACATTAGCCAGGTTGACTATCCCACCCGGAACCAACAGGGTTAGGCAGTGGCCTTCAATCTTGGCCTTGTAGAGGGTCAAGGAATCAGTGAGCATAAAAGAGAGCAACTCAGTGGTAATTTGTCCTTTTTAAAAAATGTTGGGTCTGTTTGTAAGAGACCAAGGAGTTGCTTGGCTGACAATTCCAGTGAAGAATCCAAAGATCCTTTGAAAAATCTCTCAGCCCCAGAGCACAGTATTTTACAGTTGGAAACCACCAGTTATTAGGGGGGGAAACAGTAGCAGAAAGTACATATTCTGCTAGCAGATGCTGTGTAGAGGGTCGCTGAGGAAGCATGCAGAACTTTTGAAGGGGAATGCAAGGTATATACAGTGATTGCATTCAAATGGCAGAGCTGCCATAAAAATCTAACATACAACATTATTTGCAGCTGAATTTATTGTGGTGCATAGTTAAAACTAAAGGATGCTAGTGATACCGAGGTGGGAGCGGTTGCCCTCTAGGAGAAGAAACCACTCAAGTTCCCAGGAAGGGAAAGAGAAGGAAATGACCTCACACCCAAGGAAGTGAAAGATCTTACTGTGCATACTAAGGCTTGGTAAGAAAGGAGAGGTGGAATCACTGCAAAGGAGAGGAGGAGGACCATGCTGTGGGGAGGCTGCAAAGAGGAAGAGGTCAAGAATTGCAGTTGTCCCCCCCCCCCCCCAGTGCTATTTGTTTTGAGAATACAGCTTTCGTTGATGGCAGCGAAATGGAGGCTGATAGACCTGCTTTAAGTGTGCAGAGCAAAATAATTCATCCATGGAACTTTACACCTGCCTGTCCTCTGGTTTAAACTGGGATACTACTTGTGCAAAATGGCTACATGAGCTTAGTTATCATGCCAGAGACTGGTAATCTTGGTGGGTGTTGCACAGCCAAACTACTTTGGTACGCACGTACATCCTTTGCCCACAAAAACAGCCCAGTTTGAACGAGAGCCCTTGTGAGTGCAAAGGTGAGTCGATTTGCCATAGTCAGAGCCCTGGAAGGAGAGGGACTTTGGCTAAGGAGGAAATGAACTTGAATAGTGATGAAGATGAAGGAGGAGGACATGGGCTCTCCTGTCTAATGGAGGGAATGTCAGAATAAATATTTACTTTATTGTTGTAATTATTTATTTGGACCCTCCAGTGTGGTTTCCACTGTTGGTTTGCTCCTTTAATGGAGGTTGGCTTGTTTACTGTGTAGCGTGTGTTGTAGTGGCTGGAATAGGATCTGGGAGACCCAAGTTCAAATCCCACCCCCATGCATCATAGCGCTTTTTTTCTGGGAAATGAGGTGGTGGAACTCGGGACCGCACAACAACGATACTTTGATTCAGCTGGAACAAGGGGGGGAGTTTTTTAAAGTTTAAATCGCCCTCAGCGAAAATGGTCACGTGGCTGGTGGCCCCGCCATTGGCGCGGAGGGCAATCTAAACTCCCGTCTGTCTGGAGATCAGGGGGCGGGGCCACCGGCCATGTGACCATTTTTAAGAGGTGCCGGAACTCCATTCCACCACATTCCAGCTGAAAAAAAAGGCCTGATCATAGACAATTTTATTTTTATATATTTATTTATTGGATTTTTAGTCTGCCCTCCCTGCAAGCAGGCTCAGGGTGGGTTACAATCATAAATAAGGTACAATATTTTCTTGAATATCTGCATGTTGCCCAGTAGTTGCAGGTAAAAAATGAGCACCAAAACATTTTGTTGGACGAAGCTGACTTCTGAGTAGTGACATCAGTGAATTTTCAAGGGGGAAAGGACCTTGACTGGGTATTGTCAGACCCAGTTGTGAGTGTGGAAGTTACTGCTGCTAAGATTAGATAAACTCAGGCATGTTTGATTTGTAAATTATTGCTTTGGTCCTGTTCGGATCATGATAGGTTCTGTTTAGCTTTCATTGTATTGCAGTTCCAGCGCATAGTGAGTGCGCGGCTGTCTGGGGCTTCTGCTTTCCACCCATGCAGTGCTGGTCACCCCCCCACCCCCATGACACATCTTTGCACCTATGTTCAGATCTTGCTGAGGAAGAGAGGAGAGCCCAGCCATTTCAGCCCAGTCTCAGCCAGTCCTCCCAATCTCTTCGTTTTTCCTGCAGGTGGAAGAGCAGATATCACTGGGGCATCTCCTATGAAGACACCAACCTGAGCTCGCTAAGCCGGCCCCTGCCTCAGGCCGTCCCTCGTGTGGTATTGAGCAGCAATGAGAGAGCCGTGCTGCAGAAGGCCCTGGCACCTCTGTATGGTGAGCAGCTGTGCTTTGCCTCAGGTGCCGGGTACAAAATGCTGTGTGTGGCCCTGGGCTTTGTGGATGCCTACGTGCTCTCAGAGGGCACCACCTTCAAATGGGATTCATGTGGCCCCCACGCCATCCTTCGGGCCCTTGGTGGGGGCATTGCTAATCTTGCAGGGGCGTTGCGTGCTTGGCGCACCGGCCAGCGCAACTTGCTGCCCGAACTGACCTACAACCAGCCAGTAGAGGGCGCCATGGGTGCTGATCGCTGGGCCAACAGTGGCGGTATTGTAGCCTATATTCACCACGACCATCTCAAGGCTGTCATAGCCACCGTGGCAGCGGCAGGTGATGTTTGAGTTCCTCCTCCATGTGGATGTGGCTTGGCGGGGACATTCACATCTGCATGAGGGGAGGGAGCCAGACCAGACTGCTGGGCAGGGACTGTATGGCTTGGACTTACCTACATAATTGCGGGACCAATCAGTTGTAGATGGATAGAACCTGCCAGCGTGGGGCTGAGTTGTGACTTCCAACGTAGGCATTTGGCCTTTCATTGCTGAGTCAATAAAGGTTTCACTTCCGGCACAGTGCAGATGGAAGGAGGTTAACATTTCCCCCATCCTTGTTGGTATTTTGCGTCCTGCTTCAACTGCCAGGAGGGAAAGATGCCCTGTCTCTTTAACGGAGGCTTAATGTTACGTTGTTAAACAGATGACGTTGTTTACCTTCATGCCATGAAAAGATTAAGGTGCCCGGTTCCACACATTAAGCCTTCATTAAAGGGACAGGACATTTTTTTCTCCAGGCCTGCTGGCAACCCTGCCTGGGACTTTTCAGTGACTTCCGCTGCATTTCCTGTAACCTCCCCTGTCTCTTACATCCTGTACGGAGTCCTGGGCCTGTCGCCTGACAACCTGATTTTGCTGCATAGCCGTACTTTCTGTGGTGCGTCTGCTCACTTCTTCTAACATAGGGTGGGGACCATTTAGCTTGATCTGTGAGAGACTGGAAGACTGAAGGTCCTGTTCCGTGGTGAGATAAGAAATTGGGGCTTGGATCCAACAAAGCGTTTCCACATTTGGACAGTTCCTGCCCACTGATGGTGACTTTCTCCCCCTCTCTCCCAAGACTGCTGCAGATTAACATTGCCTCTTGAAAAGCCATGCCTTGGGGACAGGGGACCCCCAAATGAAAGCAGCTCACCAGCAATGTAGTGATGTTCTCATGAAGATCACCCACCCCACAACCAGGACTGCCAGGTCTCTTTGGTGGGAGACCTCCCACCCTCTCACCAATTCCCAGAATACTTTGAGGGAAGCTATGACAGAGGAACTGAATAAAGTATGTAGCATGGACATGTTCTAGGGATACTTTCCTACAATTTGTAGCCGTGTATCAAATTGCAGCTCATCTATTTCTGATGATTATGCACAAAATTGGTATCCGGGACAGATTCCCACTGATGTCTGTAGTCTATATTTAGCTTTCTAGTTCTTACGGAAATACAGTTGAAAACATGCAGATGGCGACAGCAACATAATCCAGAGAGAGGGAAAGGGATATAGCCATACTCGCTCTATTGCCTTACTGCTACCCATTCTTCTTGATATTATTAACATTTTATTCTTTTTGTAAAAAAAAATATCACAAATTGAACCAAAAACACACACGTATTTGCATCAGAATAAGAACATTACATTTCTACTTTAAGCAAGCGTAACTTACTCTGAGGGCAAAATGTGAGGTTTTTTAGCACAGTATGTGATTTTTTTTCATTTTATATGGTAAATATTATGATCGTCACAACCAGCATTTTAACAGCAAAAATCTGTATATGATAAAATTGCAAAGAATACTCTTGGATTTTATTTTTTGTTAAAGTCAATGTATCTGGACTTCTAAGTGCAATGTAATATTCTGGTAATTAATAAACAATCTATTTAAGAGAGTATCTCTTCTCCGATGTCATGCTTTTATCTGTCTACTGTGTTTATCATCTTTCTGTAACATGCATATAATTTCTCTGATAAATCAGTGGGGAAAGACACTCGTGTGACAATCAGGGGCCTTGAGTTTGGATCCCACTAAAGTGACAAAAGGACATATCTCCTCTTTTGACAAAAAACATGTTGAGCTACAGAAAAAAGAGGCTGGACTGGAAGCCACGACTCCTCATGCCAGGAACAAGACCACACGTCGCGTATTAGAATTCTCTCAGCTGCCTGGACTCAATACCAGCTGGGAGGACAGTAGAGAAAGACAGGCATGCCTTTTTTGTTTATCACATCATTTTATCCTCACAACAGCATTGTGAGGTAGGCACAGCTGAGTGATTGTGACAGGATTCAAACCCAGTTGCCCCAGGCTCTGGTTGGATACTCTTAACCACTAAGGCATAACCTAAGTCACAGATTCAAGCTGGATAGGAAGTCCAGAACGGTGTCCCAGGTGGAACAGAATATAATCAATGTATTGTCGAAGGCTTTCAGGGCCGGAGAACTATGGTTGTTGTGGGTTTTCTGGGCTGTATTGCCGTGGTCTTGGCATTGTAGTTCCTGACGTTTCGCCAGCAGCTGTGGCTGGCGAAACGTCAGGAACTACAATGCCAAGACCACAGCAATACAGCCCGGAAAACCCACAACAACCATAGAATATAATCAGTTGGGATAGGCTGTTCATGTGGATTCGCTAATCACGTCCATCATTTTACCCACCCACCCTCCCCGCACCAGCTCTTTGCCACACTCGGGGCTCATTATTGCCACAGCACACTTCATGCTCCATCTCTTGCCTTACCTTCCGTGCAGCTGTGAAACAGGCTGCCTGGCCGATCAGATGCTGGTTGGCATCTAGGGAGTGTGCAGTCTGGAGACTCCTCCTTTTTGCATGTGCATGTGGAGAAACGCCATTCTGTTGGTGGAGTTAACTTCCTATGGGCTGCAGAGGGGAGGGGCCAGTTCTGGAGTAGAATGTGATTGGAGGGAGAGCGAGTCAGTCGGTGGAGGGGAGTTGGAAGTGGACAGTGGGTGGCTGGAGAGTGGAGGGAGAGATGGCTCCAAGGGGAGAGGTAGATCTAGTGTAACCCCAGGTAACAAAGGACTGGGCCTGCCCTACACAACATCGAATTAGGGCATGAGTATAGAGAAGTAGAGGGAGATAAGAGTAGGGGTTTCTGTTTTATTATTCCTTCCGTTCACTGTATGTTTGCCTTTGTATAGTTAGAAGTTAAATAAATGATTTTTTGGAATTTATGAAGGAAGAAAGATCTTCTGTTCCACATAGTCCCCCAACCGCTTGGGCCCACTAGCAGAGGAGGGGGCTTAGGAGGCTGTCCCGCCTAACCGGGACCCCATACAGGGACAGTGGTGGCAGCAAATACCCAGAGACAGGAAAAGGAGACGGCCCCTTCAGGTGACTGGCCAGAGGCGAAAAGGGAGGGGTAGGCAGAGCGGGGTCTGCCAGTGGGAGGGAAGGCCCCGTTTCGCCACAGTGTATACCAATACCCACATTGGTCCACCCCCTCAGCCCCATCTTTTTTGGTTTATATCGCATGAAGTTGGTAGGGGGCGGGCACTGATCCCTACCTACAGAATCCCAATCAGAGGCAGCTGTACAACCGTCCGCACAGTTATTGAACAGCATCAGGAATAGTGTAAACAAATCAGATTTTCGTCTGCCAGCTCTCTTGTTCCTGCAGCACCCCTATGCCTACATAAACTTCACTAGCAGACTGCAAGAAAACAGACCCTAGCACTGAATGCTCACTGTGTCTCTAGCACAGAGTGCTCATCATGATGGGGAGAGCTGTGCTGGTCAACCATCTTGACACAGTTTACAGTGGTGCGGGGGCTCGGCTAGAGCAAGAGAGCGGGCAACACCACAGCAAGGCTGCTGGAAGTGTGCCGTTCATGGGGGCCATTGGCCATGTTGCCGCAGATACTCCCGGCTGGGAGTTGGTCATCGGAACGTGCTCGTCGGTTGACCCCTGCAGCTCAAGCAGAAGAAAAGATTCAACTTGATTATTATTGAAAGACATTATTGTTGTGGACGTTACCCACTTTGGGGAGTTGCCCCCCCTTTTTGGTTGTGGCTGTGCATTCCTTGTGCCTATGGTGAATGTGTGAAGTATTTAATATATTTGTGAGTTCTCCGCCATAGGTTTACACATAAAAGCATCTAGTATTTTTGCCATACCAAAGTGTTAGTGTATTTTGTGGGTTTTGTAAACCTTACTGTTGTGGGTCTTTTTTGTATCTATTGTCACCCAACGGTGTTGCCCTCTATATTTTGCTGCATGTTGCTAGCCTGGCAAATGGTTGGCATTGTACTGCGGATGGAATCGATCCTGATGCCCATTTTTGGAGGCCTGCCTGCAAGGAGTAGAAAGGCACAGGAACAGCAAGCGAGTTCTTACATGGTGGGCTGCATCTGGTGTGGGGGGCTGAGGGGGCAGGGTTGCTAATTAGCCAGGAGAAAAGTGTCCTGCACCTTTAAGAGATTATGACTGGGATGTTGTTTGCCCGCTGAAATTGTTTACCTTCATGCCATGACAAGCTTTGGCTGCCCATTTTCATGCGTCATGCCTCTGTTGAAGGTACAGATTTTTCTGCAAATCCACAATGGCTCCGCTGTGCAAAATTTTGTGCCTGCACCCGGAGGGCCAGGTTTGGAATTCATTATGAAAGAGAAGCATAGACGCTAATCATACGTGGTTACCAGGGCTTTTTTTCTGGGAAAAGAGGTGGCGGAACTCAGTCGGTTGCCCTCAGAGAAAATGGTCACATGGCTGGTGGCCCCGCCCGCTGATCTCCAGACAGAGGGGAGTTGAGATTGCCCTCCGCGCCACTTGGCGCAGAGGGCAATCTCAACTCCCCTCTGTCTGGAGATCAGGGGGCGGGGCCACCAGCCATGTGACCATTTTCAAGATGTTCCAGAACTCCATTCCACCGCGTTCCTGCTGAAAAAAAGCCCTGGTGGTTACCCTTCATGAGCCCCAGCCATAGTATGATTTAGGAATCCAACTATAATTAATTTTGGCCCCTCCTTCCTTTTGGAATTAGCTGGAGGATCAAGATATATTCTTCCGCCAGTAGATGGCACCAAGATATTTCTGACAAATTTATGTAGCAGGCTGGATTGAAGCAGGCCTGATAGAAAAAAATTTCACCAATATAGTGGAATTCTAAACAGAGTTACACATTTCTAAAGGTGCTCTTTTAGAAGGGTGTAGCTCTATTTAGGATTTCATTGTTAAAGTTTGGCTTGATTCCAGGTTAGCCTGTGATATTTTCTGTTTAGAACAGAGGAGTTAGCCGTGTTAGTCTGTAGTAGCAAAATCAAAAAGAGTCCAGTAGCACCTTTAAGACTAACCAATTTTATTGTAGCATAAGCTTTCAAGAATCAAGTTCTCTTCGTCAGATGCATGATCCGAACTGGTCAAATACAGAAGAGGAGGGGAGAGAGGGGAGAAAGAAGGGAACATATATCACAAGGAGACAGAATGCAATTAGCGTGGAGGCAGTCAAAACATTCCTTTGCCTGGAAATGTAAACATCCCCTTTTGGTGTGCAGTCAGTTTGCCGTATTAGTTTGTAGCAGTGAAAGTATCCAATTCCCATGTAGTATAAGCCTTCGATGACCACAGCTCTCCCTGCCAGCTGCATCTGACAAAGAGAACTGTGGTCCCCGAAAGCCCACACCAGGCGTCACTGGGCTCCCCCAGACCACGCCTCTGTAAAGGGAATCTGTTACCTGTGATAATGTGATAACCATTCTGTCTCCTTGTGATATATGTCCCCTTCTTTCTCCCCTCTCTCCCCTCCTCTTCTGTATTTGACCAGTTCGGATCATGCATCTGACGAAGAGAACTTGATTCTCGAAAGCTTATGCTACAATAAAATTGGTTAGTCTTAAAGGTGCTACTGGACTCTTTTTGATTCTGTTTAGAACAGGAGGCTTCTAAGAGAAAGGTGGATGTAATCAGATCTGCCACATAATTGTTTACAAGCAAGGGCATAGAAGCTTTTTGTAAAGCATACTAGCAACAAAGCCCGTTGTGGGGAAAAATACAAAGGGGCTCTAGAAAGGGGAGGGTAGGCAGGTGGGCATTCCCTCCTCTTCCATCACTGATCCCAGCTGGATGAAGGCGGGGGTGGGGTGGGCATGGCCACCTCCTCTGCACCTGATCCTGGCCAAGAGAAGGGGGGCAGGCATTACCACCTGCCCTGCACTTGATCCCAGCCGGGTGAATGGGGGGCTGGCATTGTCTCCTGCTCCACGCCTGATCCCAGCTGGGTGAAGAGGGGATGGGCCTTGCCACCTACTTTGCGCCTGATTCCAGCTGGGTGAAGTGGACGGGGAGCATTGCTGCCTGCTCCGTGCCTGATCCAGGCCAGGTAAAGGAGGATGGGCAATGCCTTACACTTTGCTCCTGATCCTGGGGTGGGTGAAGTGGGTGGGCATTGTCACCTGCCCCTCGCCTGATCCTGGCTGGGTGAAGGGGGTGGGTGGGCATTTCCTCCTGCTCCGCGGCTGATCCCAGCCAGGTTAAGGGGGGGAGAGAACATTGCCACTTGCTCTGCTCCTAATACCAGCTGGGTGAAGATGGGGGTGGGCATTGCCACCTGCTTCGCTCCTGATCCCACCTGGGTGATGGTGGGGTGCACACATTGCCACCTGATCCACTCCTGATCTCAGCTGTCTGAAGGCAGGGGCGGGCATCACCACCTGCTTTGCTCCTCATCCCAGCTGGGTGATGGCAGGGGGTGAGCATTGCCTCCTGCTTTGTTCCTGATCTGAGCTGGGTGAAGAGGGGATGGGCATTTCCACCTGCTCTGCTCCTGATCCCACCTGGGTGAAGGTGGTGGGCGGGCATTGCCACCTTCTCCACTCCTGATCTTGGATGCATGAAGGGCAGGCGGGCTCCACTCCTGATCCCAGCTGGATGAAGGCGGGAGGCAGGCATTACCACCTGCTTTGCTCCTGATCCCAGCCAGCTGAAGGCGGGGTCAGGCATTGCCACCTGCTCCACTCTGGGTCCCAGCTGGGTGGTGACGGGGGGGAGGAAGGCATTGCCGCCTGCTCCGCACTTGATTTCGGCCTGGGCTTCTCGCTGCTGCATGCTCTCTGGAGGTTTGGCTGCCTCATCTGGGCTTCCTTCCACAGCAGCGCCCTCTTGAGGCGCACCAGGGTAGGAAGTGAGTTGTCTTGAATACGCTTAGCCTTTTATATAGTCAGATAAGTCTTTAAGGTGTCACTGGACTTTTTCAGGGTATAAGGTTTTGAGAGTCAAAGCTCCCTTCATCAGAATTATCAGCAGGCACTCTGAAGAATGGAGGCAGCTGAGGTTAATTCTGTAAAGCACAGAGGTACTTGCTTGTGGCCTGCTTGTGTTTCCTTAGTAGTAAGAGAAAATAACTCTTCATATGCTCATAGATCCTGCTTACTACTGATTTGTTATGTGGCTGCACGCCCTGGTTTAAATTAAGCTCTGTCTTGCAAAGCCAGAATTTGCGCTAGGAATGTTTGCTGAAGGTTAGAAGCAGCTTTGATGTCCACCATATATTGTTTCAAGGATTTGAATTCCCCAGCTCTGAGAATGTATCCGTGTGGGTGTAGCATGTGTATTCCAGTAAATAGGAGACAAGTGGAGAAGCAGGTGTGGGAGTACTGAGAAAGAGGGGGAAATGTAGCCGGTGTCACAAACAGGATAATGCAAACTCGGCCTGCCTGATAAAAGTGAAATTGTTGCCATACCATTGTAATTTCACACTCAGCCCTTGAACTTGTAGCAGGACTATGGAACTCACGGAAGTGAAGGGACCCTGTCAAGAGCAGACTAGAATTTTCATGATGGTTGTGGTTATATCATCTTTGTCTTGGGAGGAGAACAGATTATTGGTACAGACAACTGAGACAATGAAAGGGATGGAGGAAATGAAAAGGAATGTGGCCTGACAGAATGAGAATACTGTTTGCCAATGATGGCTGTAGAGCATTTAAAATAATATTTACTCATGGAAATACACTTTTAAGTTACTTACAGTGTAATCCTAAACAGAGTTACGCCAGTCAATGGGCTTAGACTGGCGTAACTCTGTTTAGGATTGCGCTGTAAGTCTCAGGGAATCTGGGACCAATTAAAATGTTGATGTTGCTGACTTCCTATTAACTGTTAACAATTTGACTAGAGAGAATCAAAAAGAGTCCAGTAGCACCTTTAAGACTAACCAACTTTATTGTAGCATAAGCTTTTGAGAATCACAGTTCTCTTCATCAGATGCATGGAGGGCAAGAAGAAACTGGTCAGATATATAGGTGGAGAGGGGAGGGCAGAGTAGATGCAAACAATAGCTTCTGATATGGAGATCAGTTTGCTTCTGTTAAGGAAGTCAGTTACTTCTGATAATCTCATTATCTGACCAGTTTCTTCTGGTCATGCATCTGATGAAGAGAACTGTGATTCTCGAAAGCTTATGCTCATTAATTCAACTCATTTTCAGGTAATTTTGAGGTACAAGAAAATCTGTGTTTTTATTCAAATCATTGTGAGAATTGTTTTTATTTTTAATTTTTGTAACTTTTTTCCAAAACTTTAAAAAACAGTATGCAGCAAACAAACTATTTACAATATACAGCGGTTAAATGTGTCTTAGAAGAGATAGGAAATTACATAACTTGAAGTCTAACTGTATCTTTACTATACATAAAAATCAAAAAGAGTCCAGTAGCACCTTTAAGACTAACCAACTTTATTGTAGCATAAGCTTTCCAGATCTCCAAAGCTTATGCTACAATAAAGTTGGTTACTCTTAAAGGTGCTACTGGACTCTTTTTGATTTTGCTACTACAGACTAACACAGCTAACTCCTCTGCATCTATTACTGTACATACTTATTCAAGTTACACCAATAAAACTATAAATGTAGGGGTCAGAGATGTGCAATTGTTTAGTATTGCTTATATGATTTTAAAAAAGGTATTCACTGCTGGAAGAAGATTGATTGGTATTGCAGGTTGTCAATGGACTGGAGACAGTCAGTTATTTTATCCATGATAAAAAATTTCTGAGAATTATTAAGAAAACAATGGCATATTTCAAAAGCTCCGTAGAGATACTGGACTATCCATAAAGGATTTCAGGCCTCAAGGAGGATGGGGGAACAGAGGGGCTGGACACTGGTTTCACAGTGCAGTTCTAAGTAGAGTTACTCCAGTCTAAGACCATTGATTTCAATGGGCTTAGACAGGAGTAACTCTGTTTAGGATCGCACTGTTAAAGGAATGAAGAAAATGGGACAAGGGCTGAGTAGGATTAAAAGGCCTTTAAAAGAGGAAATTCAAAACAGGGGTGCACTAGAACCTAAACAAAGCTACAACTTGTACTACAGCATAAATTTTTGCAAGCCAGAGCTCAAATGATCAGATACAAGTGATGACGCCATCGTCTGATGAAGTGATCTGGGACTCACAAAAATTTACTCTGGAATAAACGTTGCTCGTCTTTAAGGTGCCCCGAGACTTCTGTTTTATCATACTTTCCCGGCAGGTGCAGGTTCTCCACTTAGCCTTTTTAAATTAAATAAAAATAAATGGGATGAAATAAAGCAGATTAATTTTGCACAAATTGGTGTGTCCAGTCGAGGGAAACTCCGTTCTCTACGACCCGTCCAACCGTTGCTTTGTTTTAACTGGGGCTACAATTCTAATCCTTCTTTCCCTCCGTGTAGTCATTCGAGACTACGAAACAGCGACGTACCGCTGTTAAAAAGAAGCAGGGTCGGCTCCTCCTCGCTCTACTAAGAATGGAAACAGAAATCGGACAGCCGCGGTTACCCGCTTCAGTCGTGTGGTCAGTGCACTCTGCACATGACCACTGGCTCGACCACCTTCTCAACTTCGTAAGCGGCGGCTGTGAACACAAGCCACGCAGGGCTCGCAACGCCTCTCTTCCCTCCCACCCAAACCCGAGTCGACCAGTCAAAGAACGAGGAGGGGCGTTATTTGCACACATGGCCCCGCCCATCTGAAGTTAGAATCCTAAAACGGAAAAGACCGGGCGGAGGCTTTCGTCGTTGCCTAGTATCCGGGAGGAGCGAGGCTTCTGGGCGTTCTAACTCCGCCTCCTGGAACCTTTTGCCCAATCGGAGAACGGGAAGGCGGAGGGCATGATGCTCTTAGCGCTCCTCCTTTGAACTTCGCCATCCAATCAGGCGGCGGGTAGCGCCGTTGCTTCGGCCGTGCCTCGCCTCTTGGTTCCATGACTGCAACAGCCGCTGAAGCTGCTCAGTTAGCCGCAGTGAGCTCGGGCTTCTCGGTGGCCAGACGCTCCCGGCAGCGCCATGGAGCAAAACTCGGGGCAGGAAGCGGCGGCGGCTGCTGCTGCTGCTGCAGCGCCCGATCCGCTCCCGCAGGTGCCCCCGTCCGGCTCGCGCGGGCTCGGGGGCATCGGCTCGGCTGAAGCGCTGGCGGCGTTGGGCGCAATCGGGCGGCGGCTGCTCTGGTTGCTCCCGGTGTACCTGGCGGGCCGGGCGGGGCTCAGCCTGGGCTTCGTGGTGGCCGGGGTGGCCCTCTACATGGGCTGGCGGGGCCGGCGGCGGGGCAAGGAGCGGTCGCTGCGGATGGCTGGGCTGCTGCTGAGCGACGAAGAGGGGACGGTGAGCTCCGCGGCCGCCACCGACGGCCTGGGCCGGAGCCTGGGGAAGAGCGATCTGCCCGCCTGGGTAAGAGCGGCGCCCCCAAGCTTAGCCCCATTCTGCGAGCGTTGCGCCAGTTAAGAGAGACGAGTGGGGCGTCCTGGCACAGAGTTGCGTCTGGCCCAGCCTCTCTTAAAGAAATGCACTGAAACTAAAGCCACGAACGCGAATTGCGGTTAAGGAATGTCTGCTAGGCGGCCTGGCTGAGTGCTAATTTTAAGGGTTTGTGCCCTTAAGGAAAAATAACCGGCTGACTTCCTAAAGCTTCCAGAGCCTGGAGGCAATTTTGCCTTTCTGCAAATGACTCGCGGTTTACCAACCTGTCCTAATAACTTGCAAAATGCTTTTCACTTTACTCCCTTGCATTCCTTCCTCTTGACTTGAATCCCACTGTGCCTGCTTTCCTCTCCTTGTGGATTTCCATTCTGACTGGGAAAATGATGATGGAGCTTGGCCTAGAACCCTCACACCCGTTCTTGCTCTCCCAGCTTTCTGTTTCTCTTCTGCCCCCTTCCTTTGGTACGATAAGGAGACAGGCCCCTATCTCATGCTGTCGTCTGGCAACATGGTGATGCTTCTGGCCAACCCTACAGGCTTGTTGTAATGATAACGTCGATATAATGTGCCTGAAGTACTCTGGATGCTGTACAAGTGGTCGCTTTGCTTGCTATATATTTGCTTCTTTAAAAGATGCCTGGCTTTTCTAAATAAATAGCAGCATGCTGGCTTATAAGAAATTCTGTGGCCTTAAATCCTGGGGTGTATGTGTATCCCCCCCCCTTTGCTATCCCTTCAGCTGTCTCGTCTAGATCAGGAGCATGGATCTATCAGCTAGTAAATGTCTGTATTCTTGCTTTGCAATACAGGAAGAAACTTAATTATAGCGGGGAGGAAAGTATGGAATAAGACACTTTAATCTTGCTAACAGTGTTTCTTGGGGAAATGCACACACTGCTTCTTGAAGAGCAATTGCTGTGTTTAGTCATTGCACATGACCTGCAGCTGTTAATAATGCCCTCTTGGTATCCCCATCTTCCACCCATCTAAAGCTCCCCTTCTACCTTTTCTTTAATTTATAGTTCATAATGTTACGTTTGACTTACCTGTTCTCATCTACAGGACCTGTCTACTCGGAAGCAATTCCATTTGTCTCCCTGCTGTGACTTCCTTCCCTCTTTGCAGTGTCTCCCCAGCCCCCATGTGTGGGAGTCTGTCCTGAAGACTTCTGTCTGCCCCCCCCCCTTCTTCAAATCTTGGAGTCGTTTTCTGTCTTCTGCAACTCTCGCCCTGTTCCTTACTTGGCTTTTCTCTGCCCTCTCTGTCCACTTCATGCTAGGGAAGAGTTGAGCTGTGCTGTGTGGAAAGAAACTTACAGCTGGGGACAGGAAAGGTGCAAAGCAGCAGGCCCGACCCTTCTCATAGGGTCTCATGCTGATCTCCCTGTATCTGTTGGTAGCCTGTGTGTCTTTAGCAAGGGAAAACAGGGGCTTCGTTGCCTTCCATCCTTTCTAGAAGCCTGGCTGGCATTGGTTTGGGTGTGGCAATGTAGCAGGCGGTTCCTGCTGTTCAGGATCAATATCCCCCAGGGAAACCACGATGGCCTGATTGCTAAAAGCAGATTCATAGCTTGCTTATCTGAAGGCTTGGCATGCACAAAAAAGGTCTGTCCCTTGCATTTTTAAAAAATCCAGCTCTGTGTGTGTGTAAATGGTTGCAGATTTGAAAACTGCCCTGCTGCAGCAGGGATAAAAAAATCTCAAGTCTCTTGAGAGTAAAAACACATCTCATCAGTTCTCTGGTTAAACTCTCACTGCTTTAATTTAGGCAGAGCTCATCGTCTATCATCTTGTCATTTCTCACATGATCGTTGCTCTTATCGCTTGATCACTTTGGTGGCGGATGTTGCAGATGTTGCATGTCACTCACCCAGAGGGGACAGTGATGGGATGTGATAATGTAGCTCTGTGCTTGTTCTCCAGCAGAACATGAAAACTGCCCATTTTAAAATGAACACAAGCTCCAAGCTCTGGATTACCTGAGGCTAACCCTCTTGCCTGGCTCTCCAAAGAGCATTAGATACTTGTTAGCTGATGCGCATACTGCCTTTTTGGAACAGAATCATTAGCAAAACTGGTGCTATATATTATGCAGTTACCAAAATCAGCAACTGCATGCTTAATTCCAGTCTCTTCTGTAACACCTCAAGGCAACTTACCTGTAAATTGGTTTTCATGGCAGCGAGAGTTTCCCACCCTGCTTTTAGCTGCCAGTGACAGAGAATGCAAACATCTGGAGTTGGGACTTGAGTACGTTGCGCTTGTGGTGGCAGAAGCCATTACAGGAGAAGTATCAGGGGCTAATGTTTTTCTGTGTTTGTCCCATATTTGCGTAGTGACTGATAGAAAAGGATTAAGTGAAATTGTTTTTGGTCTTTCCTTGGCTTTGTTCCAGGGCGCTTCTTTTAAAAGGTAGGGAGAAAGATATACCTGTTCAATTGGAATCCATGATTTTTCTGTGTTATGGGATGCATAAAGAAGTATGTTCTTAAGCTGTATAGCTTCATGATATTTTAATAAATTGGGAAGCCTAGGCCCTCCCTGTTTTCACGGCCGAGTTTTAAAAGAAAAAAATTTACTCTAGGTTTTTTGTTAGAATTTGCTTTGCCAAGGATTTAATTCACTTGGCTGGATCTTTATAGGAATATTTTGTAATAAAAATATAAATTGAAGTAAGCCATGATGATCAGTGTAACTTCATCCAGCCGTTTATCAAATTGTTTAACCAGGAACTTAAAGTTCGATTCATATAATTCTTTCATATTGATGGGAATATGAATACCTAGATATCTCCAGGTTTTAGATACCCATTTTAAATGAAAATCATTTAAAATTGCAGTTTTGATGGTTGAATGGACATGTATAGGAGAAATTTCTGTTTTTGAGGAATTTATTGTAAATCTTGAAACTGAGCCGAATTGTTTAATAGCAATCAATAATTTGTTTATTGAATTTATAGGGTCACTGATATAAACAATTATAATTTGATAATATATTCAATATATATTCAAAAATAATTTGAATAGTGATGAACCAATTGAAATGCCTTTAATAGTTTTATCATGACAGATAGTAAATGCCAAGGGTTCAACTGAGATTGCGAATAAGATGGGGGAGAGAGGACAACCCTTCTAGTTAAGTTTAAGTCATCTGATCTAAAGTTGTTAATAAAAAACGAAGCTATAGGAGAACTATAACATTTATCTATACACCATAGGAAGTTTGGTCCAAACCCCATATGTTTTAATACTGTTTTTAAGTATGTGATGATAATCAGGGCTTTTTTTCTGGGAAAAGAGGTGGTGGAACTCAGTGGGTTTGCCAGCACAGGCGGCAACTCTTGGCGGGGGGTGGTGCCCCTGGTACCACATGTGCGTGTGCAAAGTGCGTGCATGCTCCCAGAGCTAATGAGGTCACTTTGGGTCAGCTGGAACAAGGGGGGAGTTTTTAAAAGTTTAAATCACCCTCGGCAAAAATGGTCACATGGCTGGTGGCTCCGCCCCTGATCTCCAGACAGAGGGGAGTTTAGATTGCACCGCTCCAGTGGCATGGACAGCAATCTAAACTTCCCTCTGTCTGGAGATCAGGGGGCGGGGCCACCAGCCATGTGACCTTTTCTAGAGGTTCCGGAACTCCGTTCCACCGCGTTCCAGCGGAAAAAAAGCCTTGCTGATAATACAATTCGTCAAATGCCTCTTTGGCATCCAAGGCATCAGTTTGATTAAATTTGCAATAATTGATAATATTTAAAGATCTGTTAGATATCTGCCTGGAATGAACCCTGATTGATCGTGAACATCTCAGCAACAGAAGTGGAAAACACTATACAAAGATTGAAAAACAACAAAACTCCTGGCAGAAATGGCCTGCCAGTTGAATTCTATAAAAAAGCCAAAGCTCAACTCCTTGAACCCTTAGCAGTTTGCAAATTTCTGATGTTGAAAGGAAACATGGCTAGTTTATGGAGAGAGGCAGGGGTCATAGTAATTCCCAAAGAAGATAAGAGGATCCATCAAAAACAGAAACCTATAGACCAATACAACTATACTCAACTATAACCTGAAAATATTTTCCTCAATACTAACAAGATTGAACAAAATCATTACCTACTATATACATCACGATTAATCAGGGTTCATTCCAGGCAGATATCTAACAGACAAGGAAATCTTTAAATATTATCAATTATTGCAAATTTAATCAAACTGATGCCTTGGATGCCAAAGAGGCATTTGACGAATTGTATTATCAGCAAGGCTTTTTTTCCGCTGGAACGGGGTGGAACGGAGTTCCGGAACCTCTAGAAAAGGTCACATGGCTGGTGGCCCCGCCCCCTGATCTCCAGACAGAGGGAAGTTTAGATTGCTGTCCATGCCACTGGAGCGGTGCAATCTAAACTCCCCTCTGTCTGGAGATCGTGATGTATATAGTAGGTAATGATTTTGTTCAATCTTGTTAGTATTGAGGAAAATATTTTCAGGTTATAGTTGAGTATAGTTGTATTGGTCTATAGGTTTCTGTTTTTGATGGATCCTCTTATCTTCTTTGGGAATTACTATGACCCCTGCCTCTCTCCATAAACTAGCCATGTTTCCTTTCAACATCAGAAATTTGCAAACTGCTAAGGGTTCAAGGAGTTGAGCTTTGGCTTTTTTATAGAATTCAATTGGCAGGCCATTTCTGCCAGGAGTTTTGTTGTTTTTCAATCTTTGTATAGTGTTTTCCACTTCTGTTGCTGAGATGTTCCATGAATTTTAAATGTTCCAGAGTTCTTTTGGTATCAAATTTTATAGATTTCAGATATTTAGAGACAGAAATTTCTCGGGGTTTGTCTGATTAATACAGTTTCTGGTAGTATTCATAAAAGGAGTAGACAATATCTTTAGTAGATGTTATAGTTTTTCCTTGTGAATTTCTAATCAAATATATGTTAAGAAGGGCTTCTTTTCAGCTGGAATGTGGTAGAATGGTGTTCCGGCACCTCTTGAAAACACCTATGTGACTGCTGGCCCCACCCCGATCTTCAGACAGAGATCAGTTCGCCTGGAGCAGGTGGATCTTTGAGCCATATTCAGCGGCTTCCAGGGGCTTGCAAACTCATTCACTCCCCTGGGCTCCTTTAAGGGCAGAGCTGGTGCCGGGGACTGGCGTCACTTGGCGAGTGGGCAGGGGGGCAGGCTGGCTGCTCTCCTGATTGATTCACCCAGCACACTCCCCCTTCATTTCCCAAGGCTGGAGCAACGAACGGGTGGGCTGGGGCCAAGGGCAGCCCTCCCTCCCTTACCATGCCAGGCACTTCTCTGTAGGCACTGCCGTTGGCCAGCAGCCCCACACTCGCAGCAATGCTGCCTCGGCCCTGAAGCGCCGGGGAAGGGGCAAGGAAGGAGCGAGGAAGTGGCGAGGCAGGGGTGGCCCAAGACTACCTGCTTGCTGGCTTACTCCCAGGTAGGTGAGTGCGCAGCTGGCGAGAGCTGCTTGTGGCATGAAGCGCAGCCAGGTGCGTTTGCAGGGTGGAAGCCCCCTTCGTTGCGCGGAGGACTGGCTCGCGTGTAAGTGCGTGCAGGACAGTTGGGGTAGAGGGGCGGGGAGTGCATTTGCTTCAGAGGACATGTGCTTTAAGATTGTGTGGCTCCACCTTCTGATTCCATGGGGGGCAGCCGCACCGTGCATGATGACGTCACTTCCTGAAAGTGATGTCACTGTGTGGTCCCGGGAACGCACATGCATGTAGTAATAGGGGGTGCCACCTCCTGCTGCGAGTTGCCCCAGGTGAGAGTTCCCCCACCTCTTTCCCCAGAAAAAAAGCCCTGATTCTTAATACTTTTCTGGGGGGCTCAGAATTCTCAAGTGTGGGATCAGTATGTTTGGGTAGGTGTGGATTTTGGCAAGGAGACCATATTCCATGTGTTTGGAAAAGGAGTTTTTTTGTCACCTCCTTGAAATAGTTCTGTAACTAAATGCGCTCATGTTTCATGAAGCCCACTGTTGTTGATTCCCCAACGCTGCCCATCTTAGGGACTGAAACAGTGGCAAAGGCCAGGGAGCTTTCAAACCCTGTCAACAGGACAGGCTCCTTAAAAAGAACATGTAACTCCTCCTTTCCTGCTGTGGTTACTAACCCCAAGGCAGAGAAACTAACTCGTGGCAGGATGCCAGTCAAGTGATGCCTTCAATATAACTGCAAATAATGTATTTGAGGGTCTTACTTGGTTTGTATCACTTGAAAATGAGAGACAGTGTTAAAAACCTATACTGTGTCTGCAAAAGAGAAGAGCTGGCTTATTTTACAATCTGCAAGCTTAAAAGACAGTATGCGACAAGAATGATCAGGGGTCTGGAGACTGAGCCCTGCGAGGAAAGGCTGAGGGACTTGGGAATGTTTAGTTTGGAGAAGAGGAGGTTGAGGGGGGACAGGATTGCTCTCTTTAAATATCTGAAAGGCTGTCATTTGGAGGAGGGCAGGGAGCTGTTCCAGTTGGCAGCAGAGGGTAGGACGCGAAGCGATGGGCTTCAGTTACATGCACAAAGGTACCGGCTGGATATTAGGAAGAACTTTTTCATGGTCAGAGTAGTTCAAAAGTGGAATCAGCTGCCTAGGGAGGTGGTGAGCTCCCCCTCACTGGCAGTTTTCAAGAAGAGGCTGGATGAATACTTGTCAGAGATGCTTTAGGCTGATCCTGCATTGGGGAGGGGGTTGGACTAGATGGTCTGTATGGCCCCTTCCAACTCTATGATTCTATGCCTGTAAAGGGCTTTCCCCATCATCCTTTAGAAGTGTAGCTATTCAGTGTATCTGTAGTGTGTGGAGGGGGTGCAGTCTGTGTGCACATAGCTGTGAGGATTAAGCGATTTGCAGCATGCCGTACATGGAGAGCTCTGCATTTGCCCGTCACTGCTCTGATGACCTCAGCCTCCTAGACTTGAGCCGAGATTCCCAGAATTCAAGCAACTGCACGTGGCCAGCGCTGTGTTTCAGGCTATAGTTCTAACATCTGGAATCAACAAGTCATCTAGGCTGTTAAAGAAACCATTTTACTCCAGAATTTACTTGTTTCCTTCCTGACTGTCACTAGGATTGTGGTGGTGTGTAGTCCAATTCTGTCTATATTTGGACACCAGTCTCACCCCCCCCCCCCCCACACACACACTCCAATGAACTGCTTCCAGCAAAATGTGCTTAGGGTTGGAGACAATATTTTTTAAACGAGTGAGGTCTAACTCTCAAAAGTTTATGCTGAAATAAATTTTGTTAATTTAAGGTGTCACTAGACTTCTTTTTTTATTTAGTTTCAGGTAGGTAGCTTGTGTTGATCTGCGGTAGAAGAGCAAGAGTGAAGTTCAGTAGCACTTTAAAGACCACCAAGATTAGGAGGGTATAAGCTTTCAAGAGTTAACGGTCCCTTCATCAGATATCTGCAAAATCTGACAAAGGGAGCTTTGACTCTCAAAAACCTATACCCTCCTAATCTTGGTGGTCTTTAAAGGGCTGCTGGGCTCAGATTTTGCTGCCCTGTTTTATTTATGTAATAATGTGTTCTATTTCAAAACTGCTCACATTTTTCATTCTGCAACTTTCCTTGAAACATTGGCCCTGGCTCCTAAATGCCATTAGCCACTCTGAGCCAAGCTACAAGTGATGCCTGACACAGGTTGGACACTTGTCAGCTTCCCTCAAGTTTTGATGGGAAATGTAGGCATCCTGGTCTTGCAGCTGTAATGGAGAGCCAAGCTGTAAAACTAGGACGCCTACATTTCCCATCAAAACTTGAGGTAAGCTGACAAGTGTCCAACCTGTGTCAGGTGTCACTTATAGCTTGGCTCTCTTTCTCCTTCAGGATGGCTCAGACACCACTCCTGTACTGTACTGCTTTAGAAGCTCCTCTGCAGTCTTTTGGAATGAGCGGGAGAGATTATAATGTTTTGAAGCTGGGCTTCTAAACTTTAGGCAAAGATGTTGGTTTATGCCCGCTGGTTTAGCAAAAGGCCGACCAAGTAGCAGCTGTACACGGAGTTCTCTGTATCAGGTGTTTGGACAGCAAGCTTCTCTGCAGAGATGACAGCATCTTTTCTCTTATGTATCATTCATCCGAGTTGCAGTCAACGTGATTTTACAAGACAAGTTAGAGTTTGAAGTTGCATCTTTCCGGTCCAAGCTCATACTGCACGCAGTGGTTGCTTCATTTGTTTACATAATCCAAAGAAATTACAGCAGTCATTCCAAAAGCACCAGTATAAAAAGAAGGCAGCCATACAGTGTTTCTGCTTTGCCACATGCCTCCATTGAGTGTGATTGAACGATCCATTCATTTCGGTGCAAACAACTGAACTTCTCTGCTGCCTGTTACGTGTTTGGATGAATTCCTGTTACAGGTTTCCTTTCTTCTAAGTCGGAGCCAAGCTTTGAACAGTGACGCCTGTAGAAAAATTGGAGCAGGGGTGGGGGTAATTCTTTTTCACGTTGAAAGTATATCTCCGCAGCAGTAAGAGTTATGTATGTCCCTAGTTTTAATAGCAGGGGGTGTGGTCCTCAACTATCAGAAATTTTGTGAACAACAGATTGTCCCAAACAGTCTTTACTCTGAAGAACTGAATGCTTTTGAAAATGATAGTCCAACAGTTTCCCCAAGTAGTTTAGGAGGCTGTAAGTTTGGTTTTAAATAATGTATGTTAAGAATATGACCAAGGTCTCTCTAACTCCTTCGTTAAAGCCACAGCTGCAAAATCTAGCCCAAACATCCAAAGATGTTTGGAATTTTGGCAAATAATCTGGGAACAGAACTTGAACAGCTGTGGAAAGCATCACCTGAATGGAGTGAAATCATCAAAGCACTGGGAGAACTAGAAGTCATGTTTCCTCCTCAAGTCCCCTGCTTACTGGTCTGTGTTCGCCTTCAGGGCTTGCCTGTGGATTTAGCACAATCACACAAGAGTGAAAGATCCAGAGGACTTAGCCGTGTTCATCTGTAGTAGCAAAATAGTAAAGAGTCCAGTAGCACCTTTAAGACTAACCAACTTTATTGTAGCATAAGCTTTCGAGTGCCACAGCTCTCTTCGTCAGATGCATCGTCAGATGCATCTGATGAAGAGAGCTGTGGTTCTCGAAAGCTTATGCTACAATAAAGTTGCATCTGACGAAGAGAGCTGTGGCTGTCAAAAGCTTATGCTACAATAAAGTTGGTTAGTCTAAAAAGTGCTACTGGACTATTATAAGAGTGAAAGATACCATGTGAGAGACCTTCTTCTTGAATATTTTTTCTCAGCTAGAAGACTGCCACATCAGAAAGAGCGCCTCTGATTTGGCTTAGTCCTTCACGTGCTTGTTTTTGACCGGAAGGGAGTTTTTTTAAATCTGGGGGAATACTTTAAAGGATGATATCCCATCTATAGTCTACAGTAATTCAATCCAGGAAGAAATCTACAGCATGATTTTCCTCAAGGTTTCCTTTAGCTCGAAGTTACTATAATAAACTCAGACTTGGAATAGAAGACAATATTTTAAAAGGTTAATTTGGTTTGGGTAGATTGAAGACGACGGTCTGGTGCAGTTGTAATGTCTTTGATCTCTAATCATTATTAAGAAATCAAACTCTCTAAAATGATTCTGCATTCGATGTATTGTCGAAGGCTTTCACGGCCGGAGAACAATGGTTGTTGTGGGTTTTCCGGGCTGTATTGCCGTGGTCTTGGCATTGTAGTTCCTGACGTTTCGCCAGCAGCTGTGGCTGGCATCTTCAGAGGTGTAGCACCAAAAGACAGTGACACTGAGAGATCTCTGTCTTTTGGTGCTACACCTCTGAAGATGCCAGCCACAGCTGCTGGCGAAACGTCAGGAACTACAATGCCAAGACCACGGCAATACAGCCCAGAAAACCCACAACAACCATGATTCTGCATTCTTTTTCTGATGCATCTTTTAACCACAGATTATGATGATTTATATTTTCACTCATGCATGTAGCCAGTGTTACAGACTTTGGTTAAGTGGGGCCCAGAGCAGCATTGACAGTGAGTGAGGTTGGTGCAGGCAGAACCTCGACCATAGTGTGGGGGGGGATTCATGTTTGAGGTGAGAGGGACTTGGTGGAAGAGGCACCATGTTGGGTTCCTGGTTTCTTAGGCTTGATTAAATACTGAGGGTTTTGCATCTCCAGTGGGCCATAGGCAGGTGGAATGCAAATCTTGCACCATAGTGATCCACTATGCACACACTGCACTGGACTGGAACTTGTCCAGCCCAAAGCCAAATCTTTGGTGAAACTTAAGCCGTGTTCTCTGGCAGCTTTGCAAGGAAATAATCTGCTTACTCATACCTGTGTTGGTTGTTTGTGGCACACAGCCTGAAAGGAAGAAAATGGGCAACTCTCTTCCTGCTTATAAAAATGTCTTGGCTGGTCACCTGGCTGTTACTACTGTTCGCCGTAGGTGACGAGCCAAGTGGCTGTTCTCTTGCCTGATATCTGGAAAGCCTAGCCATTTGGACCCATTTAGGTATCTGTGTGAGTGAAAAAATCTTTGCAGTGGAAAACTAAGACGGCCTGATGGTGCAGAAAAATGACCCCCTCAGCCTGCGCCACTGTCTCTTGGCAGTTTTAATAGCAATGGTATTTGGGGAATGTTTCTGTCTGACTCACCACTTGCTTCCCACTCTGTTTTCTCTTGTACAGGAAACGCTGCTGCTTTTGCTCATTTTGAAGCCACGCTGTTAAGATCTGTGGGTGTAACATTTGGGGCAGGCAGTACAAGGGAGCGTCTAAAAATAAGCCAGTCTGGCATCCCCCTCCTGCTTCTTGAACACCTTTCAGCTGGATGCTTTTTTCGGTGGTTGGTCTCTTTTTTAAAAATTAGGACGTTCCGGCTGATGCAGTGATGCTCATGGGCGCTGCTTACTGGACCTAGTACATATATAAGCCTTATGGAAATAATGTGCCTGCGTCCTTTTATTCAGGGGTAGAGCTTAGAATCATAGAGTTGGAAGGGGCCATACAGACCATCTAGTCCAACCCCCCGCCCAGTGCAGGATCAGCCTAAAGCATCTCTGACGAATATTCATGCAGCCTCTTCTTGAAAACTGTCAGTGAGGGGGAGCTCACCACCTCCCTAGGCAGCTGATCCCACTTTTGAACTACTCTGACCGTGAAAAAGTTTTTCCTAATATCCTTTGTGCATGTAATTTAAGCCTGTTGCTTCGGGTCCTACCCTCTGCTGCCAGCTGGAACAGCTCCCTGCCCTCCTCCAAATGACAGCCTTTCAAATATTTAAAGAGAGCAATCATGTCCCCCCTCAACCTCCTCTTCTCCAATCGAAACATTCCCAAGGCCCTCAGCCTTTCCTCGTAGGGCTCAGTCTCCAGACCCCTGATCATCCTCATCGCTCTCCTCTGCACCCTCTCGATTTTGTCCACATCCTTTTTGAAGCTTGGGATTACTTGGGTTATGTCTGTGGCTGTGCAATTTGGTACACCCTGTCCGAAAAGATAAAAAATACCAGTAAGGTAGGTATTTTTCAGGTATGTTTGGGAATCCTGATCATATCTGAGATTCTCAGATATACTGGTATTGGCAGTACTAATCAATCTTGGATCTATTTGGGATCAACTGGGTCCCTCATTTCAAAGGCTGGAGAAGCTTGTTTTTTCTTACTTTTGCATGTTTCCCAGGCAAAAGGGGGAGGGAGGCAGTTCTCGCAGTAGAATGGCATCGCTCCTTAGGGGGAGCTCAGTGGTCTGTCCAATCACGAGTCACGTGATTCTCTCATGTGGTCTATGATAGAATCATCATGATCAGACGGACAGGTGAGCTCCTCCTAAGGAGCGAGGCCATTTGCCCATGAGAATCACCTTGCCTCCATTCCACTCCCTTTTTTGCCCAGCAAAACCTGCAAAGGGGGAAAACAAACTGCTACAGGCAGCTGCAGCTTCAGGGCAAGATTCTTTTTTTTTTTAGTGCGTGATTTCTGCTGGCTGCTTCCAGGTTGATTCTGTTGGGATTGGGATTCTCTGGTTTGACGTTGGTTCTATTGAGCTTTGTTGTTTCTTTTTGGACAGTAGATACTTTTGTACTTTTTCACCTAAGACTTTTTTGCCCTGGTGAAAGCATTGGCTCCCCCCCCCCCCCCGTAGGAAACAATGGAGTGTAGCTGGGGGGTCCTTGTTCAGGAGCCTGTAGAATTTAATCCTGTGACCCAATCTTGAAACTTTGGCGGGGGGTCTTTAGTGGACAGGCTGCCCTCACTTCTCTGCAATTTTTGTGTAATTTGCTTCAAAAACATCCCCTCCAGCCCTCAACCAAGATTCTTCCACAGGGAGTAATGGACCCATTTAACTTCAGAAACACAGAACAAAACTGGATCTGAATTAGAAACTGGTATAAGAGGATCTGACCATCAGGTATAACAATATTTATGGCCTTCCTGATACCCAAATCTGAAAACTCCCCATTTTTTTTAGTGCACATCCTTCGTTATGACACTGTGCTACACCCTGACAGTGCAATTCTAAGCAGAGTTACTCAAGTTTAAGCCCATTGATTTCATGGGCTTAAACTGAATTGATTCTGTTTAGGATTTCACTGTGAATTTGCATGCTGACATTCCCCCCTCCCTTCCTGTGAAATCAAAATTTCTAGCTGAAATGAGCTTCATTTTAAAACACAAGAAGGTCTCTCCTGGATCCGCTTAGTGATCCATCTAGCCCAGCACTCTGTCTCACACAGTGGCCAACCAGTTGCCCTGATTGGAGCAGCAACAAACAGGGCCTGGAGGCCAGGAATTTCCCCTGCTATTCAAAAGTTTGCTTCCTCAGAATATGTAGCTTCCCTTTAGTTACTGTGGCTAGTAGCCACTGGTAGCCACTCTCCTCCCCTCCACGAATCTGTCTAATTCCCTTTGGTCAAAGCCATCTATTCTTGTAGCCATCACTATGTCCAGTTTGGAGTTTTTAAAAATTTATTTATTTATTTATTTTGCTTGAGTAAAACTAGCTCATGGAGATATTTATAGCTTCCCCCTCAATTTATGTACAGTGGATTTTTTTTAAAAAAAATCAAGAGCATTTTGCAAACTGTAAAGTGCTCCATTGTGTAAACAGTATAAAACCTAAAAACATGACACATACCTAGTAAATGCCAACAACTTTTAAAAAAACCTACAGTAAAAGATCCAGCAATAAAATTGCATGAAACATTTCTGTAAAATCGCAAATTTTCTATGAAAGGAAATCTTTTGCATGGCTCTCTGAATGATTGTGGGCTGAAGCCAAGACTCGTGTCTGAATAACATTTTTGCACAGCATTGTGGGGCCACGGTGTGTGTCTGTGGCTCTTGCTGCCCTAGGAGGTTCTTGGGTAGGTTTCTTGCAATGATCTGGGTTCATACACTGCAACAAATCAAAATGAATGCAAACTAGCCTAGTACAGGGTTCTTGAAATGAGAGGCCGCAGATCTCCCACCGCACGTCTTTTGCAGACGTCTTGCTTATGCTGGGAGTAGTACACTTCCTTAGAAATTGTGAGCTTATATAGGCCTATATTCTTACTCTTGGGCTGCATTCAGGAATCCTGATAAACCGTAGTTTGTTTAAACAGTAGCGGTGCAACAACTCTGGTTAGTCTGTCAGATATAGGTAACACATCCCAGTTTGTGTATAAACCCAGGGGTGCCTGCTGTTTGCTTCCCAACAAGGGAGGACTTCTGCTGTCCCTGTGGACAGATGACTGCAAGGTGTGGTGATATTCAGCAAACTAGTTTGTGAATTCAGATGTTGTAGAAAGCTACAGTTATTACAAATGGAGGTTAATCCCAGCTGGTTGTCTGTTGTGCATATCTGATTGCAACTTTGTCCAAGTTGGGTCCGTGTAACATGAGGGGATTTCAGGTGCACTCCAGTGTTGTGGCACAAAATCCAAACTTCTCTCAAGAGCGGAGAGCAAGTCGCATTGGAGGAGGAAGCGCTTAGCCCACACTCTGCCAGTAATTTTTCCAGCTGCTGCTGCTGCTTCAGCACTATTCTGGATCTGGGATTACCCCACGTGTAAAAGCAGTTGGGGTGCAGGAGCAGAGAGAAAAAGTTTCCAAGGAAAAGCAGCTGGCTTAGGAAGGTTAAGGTCTGCCATGCCTGCTGCCCTTCCCATGCTACAAATTGTCCCTCTTCTGAGAGTGTTTAGCAAGGAAGAAGGGGTTCTCGGGGCCTCGCTGCATATGGCTAAATGAGGGGTCCCTAGCAGGGTGCCCGAGGGCACCATTTTGCCTGCTGACATATTTCTTGGTGCCCACCAAGTATTTTAAAAAAGTGGGTGATCTCAGGCTATGGATGACCAGACAAATCTCTGGACCATTGCAGCAAGACACAGGTTCTTGGTTAAATGGCTTTTATTCAGAAATCAGATCGTTTCCATATATATGTCCATAGAGCTACTCAGAAGCAAGGTAAGCGTCTATGCAGCAAGAGTAAAAGTTGACAGGAATGACATCGTGTGTGAGAGGCTTCTCTTTTAACATTCAAGTCTGCTCCTTTCCCCTCTCCCAATCATAAACAAGATTTTGGCGCTCTCCTTGTGTGAGAACGTGTCACATATTTGTAATATCAAGTTGAGTCACTAGAAACAAGAAATAGCAAAGTTGGAGAGGGAGTAGCATACAAGGTCAGAAGCACTGGAAGCTGTGGCAGTTCATTAGATAAACACCTGTGAAAGTCTGTGAAAGAAATAGTTATGGCATTGGTAAAATGACATCGAGTTACAGCAGGGTACATTGGTTCAGAACAAAAGGATCATTAAAATTGGCGTGGATGTGGCTCAGACATGACAGGTGAGGCCAGCTGGGGCTTTTGTCAAGCATAGCTTCTGATATGTCACTGGAGATTTGATTGGCTGTACAGATTTTTTAAAATATTGCTTTGTCAGAAACTGCTTCCACCGCCCAAGGATCTTCCCTCTGTGACTGGAGGTAAACAGTAGCCATTATTTTGGGGCTGACTTCACCTCCTACAGTAGCCATTTTGTGGCTGTGCCCACCACGCTATGTCAGAATACCAAATGTGCCCGCAGGCTCTAAAACGTTGGGGACCCATGGGTAATTCTGCAGAGGTTTACATTGCTGTTCACTTACGTAGAAAATGAACTTTAATATAATGTATTAGATAGCAGGTCATGGATTCCATTTTGAAAAATTCTCCCGATCAAGATGAAGCATTTCAGAAAGCTTTGGGTAGAGCGGAAGCAGCAAAGCAGCGCTTTTCTTGCTGTTTGCAAACAACAAGAAAAGCACTGCTTTCAAATTTCCCGCTGCCTTTTTTTACCCAATGGGAGGGGGAGGAGGGGGTTGTAGTGAGTCACTCACTACAACCCCCTCCTCCCCCTCACATCCGGTAAAAAAAGGCAGCGGGAAATTTGAAAGCAGTGCTTTTCTTGCTGTTCACAAAAAACAAGAAAAGTGCTGCGGCCACTGCCACTCTACCAAAGCTTTCCGAAGCAGCTTAAATACCCGAATCTTTTTCCCTCTTCAGTAACCCGAAGCAGGAAAACTGAATCTTTTGGGGGGTGCATACCCCTAGTGATGACACCTTGCACATTCCTGGGACAAAAAAAGTGGTACTGGCCCAAGTGACTTCCCAAAGTTAAGGTAAGGAATCCCTGTGGGAACTGAGCCCTGAGGCTCGGTTTCTTGGATCCCAGCCAGATGTTTTACCTGGTAAGGCCCATCTGTGTGTTCAGCTTCTACTTTTCATTTAGGAAGGCAAACATTTGGACAATGTCTTCAGTCCCCAAACAAGCCCAGCAGGTTTGGAAGGGGAATAGGCCAGGGTTTGCTTTCTGGCTCTTTACCCACTTAAGGTTTGTTGAATAGACTTGGAGCAGAGCTAAAATGGGGGGGCTGGACAGGAGGAGTAGACTACATCTCCAAATCTGACCTTTTTCTTTCCACGCACCATCACTGAGCGACTTCATGTTGGAGTTTGGTTGAATCATCTGCCTTGAACTAATTTTCTCCTATTTGGGTGACAAGGTCATTTATATAACAAAGTACGAGATTGTTCTGTGGTTCAGAGAGACATCTGCCTTGAAGTCTATTCCTAGGACTTTGCTTATGAAACATTGCCATGCTATTTTTTTAAAAACGTGTTCCAGGGAGCCCGAGGGACTGTGGCAATGAAAAGGTCAGAAACAACACGCAAGTTTTCCTAAAAGACAGCTTCACTGCCATTTCCAGTCCCCCCCCCAATGTGCAGCCATGAAGGCTCTGTTACTAGGTTTCACACTGGGCAATAGTGAGGTTAAAACATCTGGCAGTGACCGGACTATACTTCCCCTCCACCTAATGTATATGGGAGGATGGTACAGCCCAGCCATTTTCATGGCATGCTGTTATTATTACTCTGTAATGCTGTTGTCCAGGCAAACTTTTTCCTTTACTACTTGTTTCTGTATATGTTAAATAGACCTAGGTCTTGGTAGACCTCTGCCGGTTGACATGTAGATCTTGGATCAATGGTAACTGCCTCTGCCTGCATTTTATTTCAAAATACCTATCCCATTGTTTCTGAATTCAAGGTAGCTTGAAATTCAGCACAATTAAAATCAGATACAATTGGATTTAAGCCGTGTGTGTTCCTTTTGGTGGGTTCCTGTGGAGTGCGTGTAAACAATATATACATACAAGAAGCAGAGGCAAATTGGGTGAAGGCAGGCTTGTAAATTCTGTCTAACAGGTGTGTGAGGAAGGGAGCTGAGCAATATTGGTATGGGTTGTAGTCAGTTGTGGATGAAACCTATGTAATGGCTTGAGAACACTCAAGCCTGCCACGCTCACTTGCTCATGAGGAGGTATTCTACATGGCTGCTGTAGAAATCAGACTGAAGTGCCTACCTTCATGCAGATCTACTCAGAAGAAACCCTAACCTAGCTATTTCAGACTTGTAGAGGGACAACCAGGCTTAGATTTGTATGTGTTTTTAAAAAGAAGGGGAAATGACAAATAATATCCGTACACTTTTCAAGCCAGATGGGGCATGTGTGAATTTTGTCCTAGTCAAGTACCAAAAAAAGTCTCATGAGAATTAGCCTGCTTAAAATTTTATCTTTGTGTTACCAATGTGAAGGTGAGTAGAATGGCAAACTAGGATCTGAGAAAACTTGGTTCAAATCCCTTCTCTGCTATGAAAGCTTGCTGGGAGACCTTGGTCTGGCTCTTTTTCTCAGCCTAGCCTACCTCTCAGGGTTGTTGTGGAGAAAAAGTAGAGAAGAGAATGATGTTGTAGGCTGATTTGTGTCCCCATTGGGGGCAAGAGTGGAGTGTAAATACCCAAATAACAACAGTAAGTTTATTTATTACAGTGGAAGAGAGATAGACGTGGCAGCCAGTTTTAAGCTCATGGATATTGTTTGTGTGGATTTAAAAGAGCATCAAGAACAATTAATACATATGAGCTCAAACTAGGGTTGCCAGGTCCAGGTTGGGAAATTCCTGGAGATTTTGGGGGTGGATCCTGAAGAGGGCGGGGTTTGGGGAGAGGAGGGGCCTCAGTGGGGTATAAGGCCATAGAGTCCACCCCCCAAAGCAGCCCTTTTCTCCAGGGGAACTGATTTTTGTCACCTGGAGATCAGTTGTAATTCCGAAAGACCTCCAGCCACCACCTGGAGGCTGGCAACCCTAGCCCAAATAACGCCCCCCCCCCCAAATTCCTGGTCACAGTAGCAGCTGTTGAATGGCAAGTCCTCCAAAGTTTCCTTCAGCTGCAGCCTCTTTGCTGCATTTCAGTGCTGGTGTCTTTTTCTTTCCAGATCCTGCTCAACATCTTCTCCAGCTCTCTGCAACCAGCACAGCTCTTGCCCCACCTCTGGTGTTCATCCTGTAACACCAGCATTATACCTTGTTTGCCTTTGTGGCCCTTGAGGGTTGCTTAGTTTCCTCTGTCAGAAACAGATGGTCCTACCCCACCCTCACCCTTCGCTGTGCGCTTTGAGTCTTGGCTTCCAGCCTAATCAGAATCACTCATGAATCAGGTGCTCTCCCCCCCCCACCTCCCCACTTGGTTGCGTGATGTTCTGCAATAACAGCTTTGATCATGACATAATGGGTATCCCAGTTTTTCTTTTTACTGACTTGAAGGGCTTAGAATTTCTGAAGCATGGAAGAGCACCTGGGAGTCGAAAGTTGGGGTGGGTTGCCGGGAAGGAGTGAACTCGTGGGCTCTGCTGTAGTTCTGGGAAAGAGGAGGGTGTGAAAACCCATAAAATCTGGAAATGACTTGTATCATCTAAGGTTGTTCCCCACTCCCTTAAAATAAAAATACCTAATTAGATGGAAAAGTTATTTTTCTGTTTTTAAGGACTTTTATTTTAAAGCTCAGTAGGTATCTCAAAAACAGGTAGTCACGTTAAAGTGAACTGACATACCTGTGACCAAAGAATTATTTATTTATTTAAAATGTTTATAAAGGAGAGTTGTTGTATCATGCCCCCGCTGCCCTGAGTATAAAACCACAGTTCCTGGATTCCCCCTCCCAACCTCCTGGCCCTGAAAAAGATGGCACACAGCAAACAGGAATCGACTCTCACGCTGAGTTGACTGATGGCCATCAGGCTCAAATTTCTTATTGAATGAGTGCCTGCAATTTCTGTATGATATGCATGCATGGGCAGGGGCTCATCATCCCCCCCCCCCCATGAAATGCATTTTAAGATGTGCCCCGTCTTCCCCTTGCATACTCACTGAATCTGGTTTGGTTCTTTCTGAGGTCACTGTGTCTTTCTGTGGAACTAAGAACACCAACTAGAGCAGAGGTTCTAACTAAGGCTGCCAGGTCCCCTGCTGGGGGCAGGGAATCCCCCACTCCCAGCCTCTGCCTCCTGCTGCCACTCATCTGGGAATCCCCCACTCCCAGCCTCTGCCTCCCGCTGCCACTCATCTGGCCTGTGGAACAGGCCCCAGGAGGGAAAATACCTCCCGGGTCAGAGCTCAGCAGAGTGCTCCCCCTGGGCATGATAACATCACTTCCTTTTTTTTGAGTGTATACTTTTTATTTTATTAATACGATTAAAAGCCCAGTAAAAAGGTCAGAGAAATAGAAGAAAAAAAGTAAGAAAAAAGCATACAAAGAGAGAAAAAGAAGAACAAAGATTGAAAATAACAAAGAAAAATAACGTGTTTCATTTTTCTCTGCAACACCTATCATATTTTAACAAACATTATACTTATAGTTTTAATATCTTCAAAATTTACCTTTTCAATATTGCCCCCTTTTTAAGGGATGTCATTGTGCCCAGCAGACATGCTCTCTCATGTTTTACAGGGGCCCAAATTGGCCACTGTGAAGCATGGGAGCATACTTTGTGCCAGGTGTGATGATGTCACTTCTGGAAGTGATGTCATATCAACCTGTTAGGAGCACGTGCACAAGAAGATCCACAAGTGCCAGCCCCTCCTGGCCCAGGAGGGTAAGGGGATCTAGCAACCCTACCCCCAATCTTTTTTAGTCTGTGGGCACCTTCTGAAATTCTGAGATGGTGATGGGTGCAACCACAAAATGGCTGCCACAGAAAGTGGACCCACACAGGGACACAGGAAGCCCAAATGCAGGGGGAAAGTGGGGTACATTTTTAAAATGCATTGGGAAAGAGGAGTGAGAGTAAAATCAACACTGTGGTGGCAGTTGTCGTTGAAACAGCATTATTTTAATCTACCCATCCAGTCATATCTCTAATGGCCAATCAGAAGCCTTGCTGGGCACAAGATCCGCCTGACGCCAAACACTTCCTAAAAATGCTTTGAGAGCACCAGGAAAGGTGTTGTGGGCACCAGGGCTTTTTTTCAGCTGGAACGCGGTGGAACGGAGTTCCGGAACCTCTTGAAAATGGTCACATAGCTGGTGGCCCCGCCCCCTGATCTCCAGACGGAGGGGAGTTGAGATTGCCCTCCGCGCCGCTCAGCAGTGCGGAGGGCAATCTCAACTCCCCTCAGTCTGGAGATCAGAGGGTGGGGCCAACAGCCATGTGACCATTTTCTCCTAGGGTAACCCACTGAGTTCCACCACCTCTTTTCTCAGAAAAAAAAGCCCTGGTGGGCACCCATAGGTATCACATTAGGGATCCCTGAGCTAGAGATGGTAACCCGGTTAATGTCTTAATGATTATTTATCTCTGAGTTGGTTTGATTCACTTCCAAAGCCTCTTATGCCCAGAAGTGGAATAACCCACTTTGTTTCAACCCCCTTTGGTCTCTGCTGTAACCCCTGAACTCCTCCACAGATTAAACATATTTCGGAGGCTTTCATCCTTGAATAAACATCATACGGCACATAAAATTCATATGATGCAGCCTTCATGGTTTCAACTCAGCCCCAAGTTATGGTCCGGGGTCCCTTGCTTTCCTCAGAATAACTCTCCTTCGGTTTGGAGGTAGGGCGCTGGCTCCTAGAAAGGTTTCCACGCCTGCATCGCCAGCAGCAGAGCTTAAGCTGTGACACTCTTCCTGGAAGCTTTTAAAAGTGATCGGGGAAAGCAGTGGGAATGGACTGCCTGCCTTTGTGCGTGCTGAGGCTAGAGAACTGCCTGTCCTTGGGTTATTTCATCCAGTGCGCACAGTTTTGCTTCCTGCTCTTTAATGCAGTTACCATTCAATAACTGTGTCTTCTTTAATCTGCACGCTTGGACTTCTTGCCCCCAAATTGGTACCTTCTGCTGTGTCCCTATTGACATGAAATGGACTTGCACTGGCACAGCTTTTTTTTTTTTTTTAAAGAATTTTTATTGGATTAGAAACATATAATAACAATTATAATCACATTCTTTAATTTTTTCTAATTCTAACCCCTGCCTTTCCCCCCTCCCTTTCCCCCCCTTCTAATTCTAACCCCCTCCCTTTGCCCCCAAATTGGTACCTTCTGCTGTGTCCCTATTGACATGAAATGGACTTGCACTGGCACAGCTTTTGTGCAGCTCCTATTCACTTTAATATTATGGGCACAGGAGAACATGGAGGATTGTTTTTTTGCAACAGAGTTCTTTAGCACTATGGGACAAATATTGTGCAACTTATTCCATTTTAGTGGTTGTTGTGGGTTTTCCGGGCTGTATTGCCGTGGTCTTGGCATTGTAGTTCCTGACGTTTCGCCAGCAGCTGCTGGCGAAACGTCAGGAACTACGATGCCAAGACCACGGCAATGCAGCCCGGAAAACCCACAACAACCATCGTTCTCCGGCCGTGAAAGCCTTCGACAATACATATTCCATTTTAGTCCTTTCCTACCTTTGTCAGAGCTTAAACCTGATTGTAAATACCTTGTGTAACCTTTAGTAACTGATCTCTCCCCACCTCTTACCTTTTTTTTGTATTTTATGTACTTATTCTTATTTTGTATTCTTTTACCCAGACTTCTTTTCAGTGTTGTCTCTTCCCCTCTTGACGGATTTCTGTATACCCTGTGCATGTTTAGCTGCGTACAGGAGTGGTGCATAGCTCATGTGCAAATCTGCTACCATTTAAAACTAAAGAAGTAGATAGTTTCTATCCCCCTTCCCACTGCGCGTACTAGAACATAAGAGCCCTGATAATTACAAAAAGAGGAGGTTGGCCAACTGGATACAAACTATTAAGTGAATAAGATATGTAGCCAGGAATAACAGGCAATAAACATGGTTTGAAAAATGGTACAGACCAGACCTTTAGCCTGCTGCTACATCCTCTGTTCAGTTGCTGTTGTTGTGAACGGCCTCTATATTTTACTTGTCTGCATTTTAATTTTACATAGTTGTTTCGCTGAGCATTTTCTGCATGTCATAGCCACCACCATCTAACTCTGCTGTTTACTTTTTTCCCCTTCATAACTGAGTGAGTATACTTGCCCGCCTAGGGAGGAGCATCCGTTAGATGCATCTGACAAAGCGGACTGCAGTCCACAGAACCTCATGCCGGAATAAAATCTTGTTAGTTTTTAAGGCGCCTTAATCCTGTTTATTTTTGCTGCAACCGACTTGTCTAGAATGCCAGCCTCTGCCCTTGAATGTCAGCATCAGAGTGTTTAGATAGCTGAACCAGCAGTGCTGTAAACAAAGCTTTTTCTGTCCTTGGTCTCCGAACCCCACCCTCCTTCTGTGGAAGAGAGGAAATGAAACAGCTGCAAGGAAGGCCTGTTCTTCCCCTGCTTTCTTGTATCGCCCTGAAGATTAAAAAGAGAGGAGAAGGATTGCAGACACACAGATGGCAGCCTGCAGAAAGCTGCCTTCTTCGATCAGGCAGGCCTAGCAATACACGTGGGTGGAGCAGCCGGTGCCTGCAGTCTTCAGTTCGGCAGTGGCTCTTGGCTTGTGTGCCACGCTCAGACTTCAAGCCCTCTCAGCAGAACACAGGTCCTTTTGTCTCCAAGGCAAAGCAGTCTATTGACGGCTTCTGTCCTGCCTCTTTTCTCAGATCATCACTGAGAACAAACTAACCTCTGGAGTGGCTGTATTGTGCAGGAAGCAGAACTGTCCGTGTTTACCTCAGGTGGGCAAAAGGGACTTGCATCTCTAAACTCATAGATCCAGAGGAGTTTGCCGTGTTAGTCTGTAGTAGCAAAATCAAAAAGAGTTCAGCAGCACTGCAGCACAAGCCCTCGATAACCACAGTCCTCCCTGCCAGATGCGTCTGACAAAGAGAACCGTGGCCCTCGAAAGCCCACGCCAGGTGCCACTGGACTCCCCCTGAACCTGTAGTTCAACAGAAACCTTTCAAAAACAAAATTCAACGGGAAGCTGCTGAATTGGAATTCATATGCAAATTTGACTGTCAAGCTGGGACTGAATAGGGACTATGAATGGTTATCTCATTATCACAGGTAACTGATTTCCTTTACAGAGGTGGGGTCAGGGGGAGTCCAGTGGCACCTGGCGTGGGCTTTCGAGGACCATGGTTCTCTTTGTCAGACGCATCTGGCAGGGAGGACTGTTGTTATCGAGGGCTTGTGCTGCAGTGCTGCTGAACTCTTTGATTTTGCTACTACAGACTAACACGGCTAACTCCTCTGGATCTTTACACAAGCAAACTGATCCCCACACCAAAAGGAGCTGTCTGCATCTCCATATCAAAGGAGTTGTTTACATCCCCCCTCTCCTCCTTCCCCCCTTCCCCCTCCCCTCCCCTCTCCTCCTCTATATTTGACCAGTTTCCTTCTGCCCTCCATGCATCTGACGAAGAGAACGTGATTCTCGAAAGCTTACGCTACAATAAAATTGGTTAGTCTTAAAGGTGCTACTGGACTCTTTTTGATTTTTCATCTCTAAACTGGTGCTGATCTTTTACAGCCTTC
Source organism: Eublepharis macularius (assembly GCF_028583425.1). Lineage (NCBI taxonomy): Eukaryota > Metazoa > Chordata > Lepidosauria > Squamata > Eublepharidae > Eublepharis > Eublepharis macularius. The sequence goes on along the minus strand of NC_072793.1, from coordinate 11,600,212 downwards.
TCCACTGTCATTTGCGATCCAGACCCTTCCTTTTGATGGCCACTAGAGAAGATACCCCTCTAACCACCTTCTCAAGCTGAGTTTTAACTTGTACTGCATTCCCAAAGCAGTGTGGCTTTTGAGCTGTTCAGCAAAAAACATGGCACTGCATTGACTTCCCCAGCCTTGCCTGTTCTTTCTCTTCTATTTCTCTAATACGAATAGTAAGCTCTCTGCATGGGGACTGTTTCACCTCTGAACTGTGCCTAGAGATCTGTTGACCTTACAGTACAGAATGTTAGCTCCCCGACCCCTCACAGACACACACCCAGAGTGCCAGCTGAACCGTCACTGGTCATGTAGCTTCTTGGAAGCTGGGGGTAAGACTGCTTGGAGCTCCTTCCACTGGGAAGAGGCCCGTCGCTGCTGGTTGTGCCTGTCCCAACTTGGGAAGAGATTGCAATTGCCAGCTGCTCCCTGACTAGTTGCCAAAGGGCACTGCCTGCCAAGAAGCTATTTGTGAAATGTTTATGGCAACGTTCTCTTTCTTGTCCTTATTCAAAAGGTAGAACTGCCCAGAGTTTCTGGGACAGAGTAAAACCTAAATGCTGATTAAATGTTTGTAGAGTTCAAGGACACCTTTTGTGGAGGGTGGGGGATTCTCCAGACATCCATCCTGACCCACGTGGTCCAAATTATGTTGGGGCAGCACCAGGACCCAAAAGCAAACCAGGAGCACAAAGCAAGCAAGCCGCATCGTCATCGGCTGCAAGGACATTTGGCTGCCCAGAGTAGCCGTTTCTGCCACTTTCTTGACGGTGTTTGCAAGCCTTGTGTGATTGATGCCCCAGCCTAGGATATATCAACCTTGTTGCTCCTGTGTGTATTTATTACATTTTGGGAAAGGGTAGTGGGCATCACCACAAAATGGCTCCCATAGCATGTAGGATCAATCACAAATGGTCTTCCGCGATGGGGTATGAGGATCAACTCATTTCTTTGGGAAATAGATACTGTTTGGTTTCAGTTTCCAAAGAAGGGGGGGGCGGGTGCTTGCTGCACAGCCGCAGAGAAAGGTTGCCAAGCTCAGAGAATAAGAATGTCCATGGCCAAGCTGGTGAGGCACCAGCCCAGGATGGATTTGACATTTTGCTACTCAGCTGTTAGGGAATGACCTGAAACTCCCTGGTTTCTCTTTTTTTCCCTTGTCATAGATCCGGAGGAGTTAGCCGTGTTAGTCTGTAGTCACAAAATAGTAGAGTCCAGTAGCACCTTTAAGACTAACCAACTTTATTGTAGCATAAGCTTTCGAGAACCATAGCTCTCATCGTCAAATGCATCTGATGAAGAGAGCTGTGGTTCTCGAAAGCTTATGCTACAATCAAGTTGGTTAGTCTTAAAGGTGCTACTGGACTCTTTACTCCCCCCTCCTTGTGTTTCATCTCTTTTGACTTTGTCCCCAAGACTGAAAAAGCAAGTGGGCACCAAGAAGCCCATTGGCAAACTCCATGACACTATGGACACCACGTTGGGGATCGCTGTTCTGGGGTGGGAGCTCTAGTTCTAAGATAGAGCGTGTGCTGGGCTAGGATCTTGAAACCTAGATTCAAATGCCCACTCTGCCATGAAGACTGCTGGTCAAAGAGTTACTCTCCCTCAGCCTAACCTACCTCACAGGATCAGTATGAGGAACAAATGGCAAAGCGAGAATGATGCACACCAACCGGAGCTCCTTAGAGGAAGAGTGAGATTAAAATGCACTAGGTGGGGGGGGGGTGTTAGGGGAAAAACCTGCCCATTTTCAGCTTAACAGTCTGTGGGTTTATGACTCAGATCGTGGGGCTCTAGTTTCCTGTGCCTTCTGTGCCCGGCTAACCCTGTACTTGTTTTGTTACCATGGCATGCAGGAAACGAGGCAGAGCAAGACATAAAGGTAGCTGAGTAGATGGCAGACACTTGCAGAGAAGCAGCTGCAGAGCAATCCTAAGTAGAGTTGCAGCTTTTCAAACCCATGGTCTTCGTTGGACATAGAACAGTGTAACTCTGTTCAGGATCACACTGTGTATCAGCTTTGTGCCAATACACTAACAGCCAAGTTTCCTCTCTTATTCCTGATATTTCTCCTTGAAAAAAACTCTTAATTCATTAAAAAGTTCCTAAACATTTCCCCCCAATCTTGTGTGTAAACATACTTCCTAGGAATTCCACATTCTCTCCATACCATCACTATCACAGAGTAGTTAGATCTTATCTATATAAGTCAGAATTCACCATTAGGATAGCACATACTTCTGAACTTTAGTAATCCTAGGGAAGAAAATGTCCATCTTTCTTACTTTGTACAACAGCATTTTTTAAAAATGGGGACAGGGAAAATCTGCTTGGTCAAATCTCTTTCCCTAAAATTACACTTCTTACTTAACCACAAGCTTTGTGCTCCCCCCACCACCACAGACCAAACCCTACCGATAACTTCACCCCAAATTCTGCAGCAAGATGACCCTGTTTTGTGCTAAGGAATGCAGCCTCCTTCTGAAAGCTGGCTTTGATTGAAACAAACCTTTTAAAAAAGGACTATTGCGTTGCTGCGAAGAGAAACCAAGTTCTTTTTGCAATACAATTTGAATAAAGAAGTATCGACAAATAAGGTTTGGGACACATATAAGGCCGTGATCAGAGGGATACTAATGGACTTGAATGCGAGAGACAGGAGGAAAAAGGAGGAGAAAAGACAAGAAATTGTGGAAAAAATTAAAGCCAAAGAGATTCAGCTCAAAAAGAGACCAGGCAAAAAGAAAATATATCAGGATATAAAAATATTGCAAGAACAGTTATCGGCAATGAACAATAAAGAATTGGAGTGGAATTTAAAGAGGATGAATCAGAGGTCGTTTGAAGGTGCAAATAAACCTGGGAAATATTTGGCATGGCAACTAAAAAAGAGGAAAGAGAAGAAAATTATCAGTACGATACGAGAAGATGATAAGCTATTAAGTGATCAAGTCGCCATTAGTAGAGCCTTTTTTAAATTTTATGCAAAATTATACCAAAAAAAAGAGGTGAACAAAGATTCAATAGCGGAATATTTAGATAAGATGAACTTCCGACACTCTCTGAAGAATGGAAAGAGAAATTGAATAAGGAAGTGACAGAAGAAGAAATAAAAGAAGCTATTCAATCAACGAAATTGGGGAAGGCGCCAGGCCCGGATGGACTAATGGCAAAATTTTATAAAATAATGGGCCAAGAATTGGCACCTCTCCTGAAAGAGGTGATGAATGGTGCTATGCAGGATCAAGAGATTCCTGATTCTTGGAAGGAGGCTAACATATCATTGATTCCAAAAGAAGGACAAAATTTGACTAATGTTAAAAATTATAGACCAATTTCATTGTTGAACAATGATTATAAAATATTTGCAAAGGTGTTGGCGGAAAGAATTAAAGGATGGATGTCGGAATTCATTGCAGATGAACAAGCGGGATTTTTACCTAATAGACAAATTAAAGACAATCTGAGACCAGTAATAAATGCTATTGAATATTATGATAAGCATTGTGATAAGGAGGTTGGTTTCTTTTTCGTAGACGCAGAAAAAGCATTTGACAGTCTGAACTGGGACTTTATGTTCGCCACCATGGAACAGCTGCAAATGGGAGAAAAGTTCATACAAGCAGTTAAAGGAATTTATAAAGACCAAAGTGCAGCGATTGTAGTGAATGACGATTTGACAAAAAAACTGAAAATAAGCAAAGGCACAAGGCAAGGCTGCCCATTGTCTCCATTGCTGTTCATATTGATTTTGGAGATATTGATGATTCAGATACGAGAGGACGACACAATCCGAGGTATAAAGATAAGAGAGTTTACCTACAAGGTCAGAGCATTTGCGGACAACATAATGTTGATTGTAGAGGATCCAATTGACAATATGCCAAAGGTAATAAAGAAGATAAAGGAATTTGGAGATCTGGCTGGTTTTTTTGTAAATAAAAAGAAGTCGAAGATACTATGCAAAAATATGACCAAACAGAAACAACAAGAACTGATGGAATTAACGGACTGCGAGGTAACAAACAAAGTAAAATATTTGGGAATTGAACTAACCGCAAAAAATATAGACTTATTTAAGAACAACTATGAGAAATTGTGGATACAAATAGAGAGAGATTTGATAAAGTGGAACAAGTTGAATTTATCATGGCTGGGCAGAATCGCGACAATAAAAATGAATGTTCTACCTCGTGTGATGTTTCTGTTACAAACGATTCCGATTATTCGAGACTCTAAACAATTTGAAAAATGGCAAAGAAAAATTTCAAATTTCGTGTGGGCAGGCAAGAAACCACGTGTTAAAATGAAAGTGTTACAGGATGCGAAAGAAAGAGGTGGCTTGCAACTGCCCAACTTAAGACTGTATTATGAAGCAATTTGTTTGACATGGATAAAGGATTGGATAACGTTGAAAAATTGCAAGCTTCTGGCATTGGAAGGTTATAAGAAAATATTTCAATTACAATAAAATAAAAGCGGACTCTCTGTTTCTGCATCACTATATTAGAAGAAGCCTCTTCACAATCTGGAAGAAATATAAGATGTATCTGGAAGATCAAATCCCCTCTTGGGTGGTCCCATATGAAGTAATAGACCCGAGAACTGTCGAGAACGAACAGCAACGTTTAACTTATAAGGAGATAACACAAATACAATATTCAACATTAAGAATAAAGTCACAAGAAGAATTGTCTCCTTGCTATAGTTGGTTTCAATACAGACAGATAAGGGATCTTTATAAATCGGACTGTTCAAGGGGAGGAATAAGAATGGAAAATACAGAATTGGAAGAAGTAATGCTACAAGAAGGCAAGAAACAAATCTCAAAGATCTATAAGATACTTCTAAAATGGTACACTGAGGATGAAACAGTGAAAGTACAGATGGTGAAGTGGGCAATAAATTTTCATAAAGAAATAGCAATGGAGGCATGGGAGCACTTGTGGAAGAATACAATTAAGATTACATCATGTACGAATATTAAAGAAAATGTATACAAGATGATATACAGATGGTACCTAACACCGAAGAAAATTGCGCTGGGGAACGCTAAAATGTCAGATAAGTGCTGGAAATGCAAAAAGCACGAAGGATCATTATACCATATGTGGTGGACTTGTGAAGTAGCGAAGCAGTACTGGGGAGATATAATAGAAGTAATTAATGAGGTGTTACAAACCCAAATAAATAAGAACCCAGAACTGCTGCTACTAAATTTGGGAATGGAGAATGTTCCAGTGCAAAATAGAACATTGTTATTTTATATGACAGCTGCAGCAAGATTACTGTATGCGCAGAAATGGAAAGTGCAAGAAGTACCTACTGTAGAGGACTGGATTTACAAATTGCTGTACATGGCAGAGATGGATAAAATGACAAGAAAACTTAAAGACCTAGATCCGGGACAGTATTTGGCGGACTGGGCGAAACTGAAACAATTTTTGGGAAAAAAATGGGATGTGAAAGGAGAACTGTGGCAGTTTGAGAACTTTTGAAATAAGACATTTTAAACAGAAGAGAGAAGTGACTTTACCATTAAGAATTTATATCTATTTTAATCTAAACTTGGATTATAATATAGTAGAAGAGGGATGAAATTTAGAACTGATTTTTTAAAGAATAAGATAGGGAGGTTATGATAAGTAATACCTTTAACAGAGTATATGAATAAGGGAATAGTTAAACAAATATACTGATGGGGCATACTATATATACTATTATGTTGGTAGATTAGATTGTATATTATATAATGAATGTGCAGTATGGTGCTGTGTGCGGTGCCACATTGGTGGCAGGGTGCACAATAGGGGTGTTAATACATATTATAATGACAATAGTATATTTGATAGAATATATGTTTAAAAGAAATAGAATATGTTTAAACTAAGACTTATATTATATTATATTATATTATATTATATTATATTATATTATATTATATTATATTATATTATATTATATTATATCATATCATACTGGTCTATATTGAGGGGTATAAGATTTATACTATATTGATAGTATAATTGATAGGTGTATATTATACTGATAGAATATTTGTTAGTATAATTGATAGAAGCATGCTATATTGATAGGATATTTGATATATATGATAGAATACCTGGGAAAAAAATTAGAATGTGCTTAGACTAAGGGAATTATCAAGTAATAAGAGGGGGTAAGGGTGGGAAAGCTGTTGGAAGTCGATAGAGAGGGGGGAGGAAAAGGGTGGAGGATAGGGTTAATTAGATATTGAGGGAATGTATGTATTGAATTTGAAAAGTATACTCACCAATAAAAATGTTCTAAAAAAAAAAAAAAACCTTTTAAAAAGGAAAATGGGGTTGAAAGGCAGAAATGATAAGGGCAGTCTCTGCAGGGGCAGAAGCCGTGGAATAGTCTATGTGTGAGAGCCAAGCAGGACTTAGGCAAGCTACGGAGGCTGGGATTCTTGGTGACCTCTCTGGCAACCTTTACCAAAGAAGACTGTGCTCATGAGTGGCTGATTCCGCACACACTGGATAATGCACTTTATCAGTCGTTTGAGGTGGATTTTTTCTTCCGCACACAAAAAAATCCGTTCCAAGTGATCTATAAAGAGGATTGGAAGTGCATTATCCAGCGTGTGCGGAATCACTCAGTGTTTATGCTCCTCTTTCCATCCGATATGCAGCAATAAAAGTAATCCCCTCTTCGCCCATGGGGTTACCTCTTGATGCCTCTCATCTGATGAAATGGGCTTGAGAAGGTTATGCCACAACACATTTGTTTCTGTTCAAGATGCCGCAGAGCTCACCGTTTTTTGCTGCCTGCGTGTAAAAAAAAGAATGCTTACAAGATGTCGGACTCTGCTCTAGGTATCACTCTTATGCTGCATGTCTACAGTATGCACACAGGTTTTGAGGCTCCCCTTTCTCTTTCTTAAGAAATCCTTTCCTTGGTAAACAAAGTATGTTGCAAAAAAAGGATGTTGTTTGTGTGCGTGTTTGCACAGGTGTTGCACTCCTCTGGTGCTGAATCAAACCTGAACCCTTCCCCCCCTCCCCCCCCCCCTGTTGCAGTGCTTACCCGCTCAAATTTATCTGCATCTTTTAGTAAATTCTGGCCTCTTTCAAACTCATTTGTATCACACTACATTGAAAATGTTACATGTTGTGCTTGTCTTGTGCTAGTTCTGTCAGTGTATCCCAAAATAACACGTACTGGCTCTTTGCAGCAGTCGCAGATTGTTCCGTTCTTTTTGAACCGTTGTGAATTAGGAGTTGTCCTAAGATCCACTTTTTGAAAAGTGAGGAAGGGTGATCAATTGAATTCTAAATATGTTGTTCTCTTGTTCCCATATACCTATGCATGCTCATATTTTTTATTTTTTTTAATTTATATCGCAACTTTCTCCCCATTGGGAACCCAAAGCATCGTTGATCGTTTTCCTCTCCTCTATTTTATCCTCATAACAACAGCCCTCTGAGGTAGGTGACTGGCCCAAAGTCACCCAGTGAGCTTTCATGGATGAGTAGGGATTCAGACCTGAGTCTCCGAGATCCTAGTCTCACTAGCCACTACTCACACTGGCTTTCTGTATGTGTCTATTAATGTTTCTGACATCTGGATTATCAGTTATCTTATTTTTCATTTGCACACCGGAAGATGTGTTTGCCTCTAGCATTGTCTGTCTTGTGTACTCCGGTTCAGTAAGAACGCATCTATCTGTCTAATGCATTTTCATCCTACCATTCACTCCAAGGAGCTCAGGGTTTTTCCTTCCCCTCTCACAACAAACCCTGTAAGGTAGGTTTGGCTGAGAAGGAGTGATGGCCCGAGATCTCCCATTAAGCTTCACAACAAAAATGGGGACCTGTCACTTCTGACTCCCATGGGGAGGTTGAGGAGAGGAAGCTAAAATGAGTAGATTTCAGATGATTGTCTAGGCGTTCAACCCTCGACTACCGTTTCTAAGCACTGCTTACAGCCACTCAGAACCCCTAGTAGCCCTCCTGGAAGATTGACACACCTGGTTTGTTTGAGACTTGCCAGTCTCTGAGTTCGTTTCTCTGGGTGGGCTTGCACATACGTGTCCAGAAACTCGAGACACAGGCTTAAATATAATGTTGTTTATTAATTCAGGAGAGTGTATGCAGGGGTGCAGCAACCACTTGAATTCGAATCAAATACCTTTCTTGGCATAACAATACATATGCACAGTCAGCAAGGAGACAAAAGAAAATCCCTTGCCCCATCACTTAAACCACTCTTCTCCTCTTCAATGTACAACAAAGAAATTTAGCCACAGACTCAATGATCCCAGAGTTGTGTGTGGATAGTAGAAGGCGTGTCTTACTGTCGTCCGATTGACCTTCATGATTTCGAGCCAAAGGTTCTAGATAAATGGTGCGGATATCACAATACAATACAATAAGCAGTACAGCGGCAACCACTCTATAAGGTACAAGCAAAAGGCAAGAAAATAACAGCAACTTCTCTATTTCTAGATAAAACTATCTGACTAGACATGAAGCTTGCAATCTTGCTTTTTCTCTGAAGTAGCTTCAGTTGCTCATACTCACAGGGCTTTTTTTCTGGGAAAAGAGGTGGGGGAACTCAGTGGGTTGCCCTCGGAAAAAATGGTCACATGGCTGGTGGCCCCGCCCCCTGATCTCCAGACAGAGGGGAGTTGAGATTGCCCTCCGCGCCACTCAGTGGCGTGGAGGGCAATCTAAACTCCCCTCTGTCTGGAGATCGGGGTGGGGCCACCAGCCATGTGACCATTTTCAAGAGGTGCCGGAACTCCATTCCACCGCGTTCCAGCTGAAAAAAAGCCCTGCTCACAGACAAAGTCCCAAACTATGCCAGGCAGCTCTGGCCATTTCAGGCCTGACATGGAGCAAATTCTCTCACGTGCTGATGGACTAACGGTAGCAATAGCATGATCAAGCCAGGTGTCCAAGTGACAGTGTGCGTAGCATTTTTGAGTGCTGTGAGGAGCCATCTTTTCTAGAACTGTCAGCCAATCTGGGCACACTTTGATATCAGCGTTGCTAGGCCTGAGAAAGGAAAGGAAAGGAGGACGAGCAGAGCTGAGACTCCCTTCCACCCAAGGACATCTTAGTCGGGAACAACAACTTGCAGGTGCAGTTAATCAACAAGGCTGTTCCCTCCATTCCCGGGGTGGCAAGCCAGAACTAGGCCTGTGAGAACTTAGGAGCCTGAACCAGTGTGCTCAGAAAAGGCATGTCAATGGGGCTCTGCTAGACAATGATGTACTGAGTTTAATCTTTTATTATCTGCTTCATTGTATAAAAATCTAACAGGAAAGTCAGTTCCATATAGGCAATCATAGAAATCTTGCCTGTATTACATTATATGTGATATCTTATGCATACACTGCTGGATCCTCCCGGAGGCTGCAACTGGCTGTATATTCCAAGCACACATGCAGTGAGTCATGCATGTAAGATAGTTATAGGAATTGTGCATGCAGTCAGTACATGGGACTCTCATAGTTTCCTGTATATAACTGATTTCTGATACAATCAATACATGGAACTCTCATAGTTTCCTGTATATAACTGATTTCTGAGGGCACACATATGTAGACAGGCTTTCTCTGTGGTGGCCCCTTCCCTATGGAACAGCCTGCCTGAGGAGGTCAGGAGAGCCCCCACTCTTCTGGCTTTCTGCAAACGATGCAAACCTGAATTATTCAAAAAGGCTTTTTACTCAGATAGGAGGGCTGTATTGTAGGGAGGGGATCTCAGATGATCTGCTAATGAGTTCGGAACCATAGACTTCACCACGTTGTTGTATTGAATGCCTGCTAATCCTATGTCTTTGTGAACGTGTATCTATTTACCCTATAGCATTGTTTATGGAAATGTTCCTGATACTGACTGTACTAATCTCACACTATAATTTGCCTTGAGTCCCAGTGAGAAAAGTGGACTATAAATGACATAGATAAAAACAAATAATAAATGAAGGACCTGGAACAGTATGAAAAAAAGAATGAAAAACTTGTTCAATTTTCCAGCAGGCCAAGCCCTGGGGAGGAAGAAGTGTGTTTGTGTGTGGGGTGGGAGTGGGGGTTGTAACAGCGGCCTAGAATATTGGAAAAGATCAGCAGACTTTCTCAAGGCAGAAGTCACCTCCCCATGAAGGCATCCTCTGCGGCCCCTCCTCTCTCCTTTTCTATTCTGAGCAGCTTGATTAAGAAAGCAGAGAGAAAATTGCCTCACTGAACAGCTGACACAGCGATGGTGGATGACTAAACAGCACAAAGTGTTCCAGAGATCCATATCTCAGGCTCGTGGTCCTGCTTCCCTTCCACGGCCAATCTTCAGCTTTATCTTCTCCTAACAGCACTGCGGCTTATTTGTGGGCCCCAGGTCTCCAGGTGTTTGTAGAAAGACTGCTGCTGACCCAATTCACACTGCCCTTTGGGTGTCATTTTGGTTTAAGGTGCTCAAAGGGCCCCACTCAGCATAACCGAGAGGCCGAAGTCACGAAGTGAAAACATCACATTTTAATCTTGGGTCTAGACAGCAGTTAATGACTGATGGAGAAGTGGAGCGGTGAGTGGGCGTTGCTCAAGATTGCAGAGCTGGGGAGACTGGAGAGCACACGCTTGCAAACTCACCCAGCATTCTGCCCCTTCCTTTAAAAAAAATGGATCTCAGGATGCTTCATTGTGCGCCCGGTTTTCCTTTTTTTGTCTATCCTATTGGTGTGCTGCCCTTTCTCCAAGAACAGCGTGCATGAGGGTAATCCTGGTTTATCCTTACAACAATCCCATTGTGGTAGGTCAAGCAGAGAGATGGCAATGGGGTCACCGGGTGTGGCCTGTGGCTGAATGAGCATCTGAACCCAGGCCTGTCCAGTTCACAGCCATCCACTGCACTGTTTCTGTATTAGAACTGCAGTTGCAAGGAACACCTGACTTTAACCAACATTCCTGGCTGAATTGCCTTATAGGGAGGGCTTTTTTTCAGCAGGGACGCAGTGGAACGGAGTTCCAGCTCCTCTTGAAAATGGTCACATGGGTGGTGGCCCCGCCCCCTGATCTCCAGACAGAGGGGAGTTGAGATTGCCCTCCGCGCCGTGTGGCGCGGAGGGCAATCTAAACTCCCCTCTGTCTGGAGATCAGGGGGCGGGGCCACCAGCCATGTGACCATTTTCTCCGAGGGCAACCCACTGAGTTCTACCACCTCTTTCCCCAGAAAAAAAGCCCTGCTTATAGGAATGGTGGAGAATCCCTTGTTTTTCCCCTGGGGAAATTTCCAGTGTGTCTAAGAGCCCAGAACACTTTACTGAAGCTAATCTATATTTCTTTTTTTTTTTTAAAGGTCAACTTCCATGATGTTGAAAAAGTGGAATGGCTCAACAAGGTGAGAAGCAGTGAACTCTGTTATTTGTCTCCTGCCCTCGATGGTACTGAGATTAACACCCCTTTTTCTCTACCATTTGCGTGATAGATTCTGGCCCAGGCGTGGCCCTTCTTTGGCCAGTACATGGAGAAGCTGCTGGTGGAGAACATCACACCAAGCATCCGGGCCTCCAACAGCCATTTGCAGACCTTGACCTTCAGCAAAGTCGACATGGGGGAGAAGGTAATAGCCAAGAGAGGAATATAGGACCCGTGTGGTTATTGGTTAGGGTGTCAGGCTATGATCGGGGTGACCCTGGTTTGAATCCCCACTCTGCCATGAAAGCTCACTGGGTGACCTGGAGCCACTGCGTTGCAGCCTAATCTGCCTCCCCGGGTGGTTGTGAGGAAAAAAATGGCAGAGTGGAGAACGTTGTAGGCCCCTTTGGGTCCCCCATTGGGAGTAAAGCAGGTATAAATTATCTGAATGCCTCAATAAATACTTGTTTAGAATATCATCATCATCATCGGGGCACTTGGAACCATCTCGAAAAACTTTGCAGTTCATACAGAAAAACTGCTGCTTTCTGATGTAACACCTACAGAATGGCAAAAGATGGCGCTACTTGGAACAGCGTACATATTACACCGATATCTGGTTGATATATTGTCGAAGGCTTTCACGGCCGAAGAACGATGGTTGTTGTGGGTTTTCCGGGCTGTATTGCCGTGGTCTTGGCATTGTAGTTCCTGACGTTTCGCCAGCAGCTGTGGCTGGCATCTTCAGAGGTGTAGCACCAAAAGACAGAGATCTCTCACAGATCTCTGTCTTTTGGTGCTACACCTCTGAAGATGCCAGCCACAGCTGCTGGCGAAACGTCAGGAACTACAATGCCAAGACCACGGCAATACAGCCCGGAAAACCCACAACAACCATCTGGTTGATACTTAGGTCTCCGGCGGAAACCTGTATCAGCTTAGCAAGGCCAATCAATAATAACATGTGACCTCTGCTTATTGTTGATTGTGTTTCGGATAACTTGAACAACAACAACAACTGTGCTTATATACTGCTCTTCTAGACAGATTATTGCCTCATCCAGAGCGGTGGACAAGTTAGTTTATTATTATCCCCACAATACAGCTGGGGAGCTGGGGCTGAGAGGAGGGGCTGTCCCAAGGCCACCTACTGAGCTCATGGCTGTAATGGGATTCGAACCAGTAGAGTGCTGATTCACAGCCGAACCACTTAACTATTGTGCTACAGAATTGGGGGACAAGCCTAGTGCACTTGCCCACATCAACAATCACAACTGCCCTCCTCCTGCCGAGACAAGCCACAGCTGTGTTAACGCCTTTCACCTGCCAATCAGCGCAGTTCTTCAAAGCATTGTCTCTTCTGATGTCAGCATCCTTAAACTAAAAATAAATGAACCAAAAAAGGAAGGAAATATAATTCCCAAGGAATGAACTGGCCTAATAATTGCCACAAAGTAAATTTCACTGGTAGCAGAACATTTTTTTTTTAAAATCGCATATACAAGCAATAGATACAACAACAATAGAGGTCTTCTGGAATGAAAAGGCAGGATATTAACATTTTGGCTGCTGCTCCAGTTAATAAGGAATCACCTTGACTTGAGGCACAAGAGGAATGTTTCTGTGGACCAGTATAGCTACTTTGTCTATTTTGGGAAATACCAAATTAACAGAGCAATCCTAAGGAGAGTTACTCCAACGCAAGCCCATTGAAATCAGTGGGCTTAGACTGGAGTAACTCTTCTTAGGTTTGTACTGTCAGCCTTCAAGGAGAGTGGTTCTTACCTGGAGGGAGATGATTTTCAAATGGGAAAGTGGTCATTTTTTGTAGCAGGACAATATCCTTGTTACATCTGGCTGAATGATCAAAACATGAGGAATCCAATATCATGGAAGCCTATGAGAAAAATCAGACTTTTGACAGGTAAAAAATCACGGAGTATCAGCAATGTATGGAAGCACCTTCCATGCTTTTGATATATTCAGATCCCAGCATAAAGAACACATCCACCCAGTGGGCAGCTAGTTGAATAGTCCTCTGAGCAAGCTCTTTAATGAAGAGTATTCACAATAATGGCTTGATCAGATCTCTGTTTGCGTGATGGAGTCCAGGCCTTGTCTTCTGACTTTCATGAGCTCGGTGTGTAAGCCAGATGTGCAGAAAGGTGCATCTTCCTCACCATTCAGCAGTTGACTCAGTAAGAGATGGCTGCACCTTGGCACTAGACAAGGCACATCTGGGGCTGCTTCCACATGGACATTTTGCTCCACCTTTGCTTCAAAACTAGTGTTGTTTTGGGAAGCATCTGTGTGATGTCTAATCATCCACTTTCCAGATTTCCTACCTGCGCTGTTCCAGCTTTTTGCAAACCTGGTTGGGTGTGATCTTTCCATAAAAATTGCAGTCCAAGATTGCTTGCTGAATGGACAGGAGGGTGTTCATTTTTTTAAGGTCTCGTCCACATCGGCATCATTTTCCTTGCACAGCTCCCTGTGGCCATCATCCAGCGCATACCACTGCAGGGCTTTTAATGTTTTTTTAAAAAAGCAATTACTATTTAAATAAAAGCTCCCCAAAATGACAATTGCAAGGCACGAGCAAAGTATGGACGCTGCATTGCCACTGAGTCTTTGAGCAAAGTTTTGGGAGGTAAGTACAGTCGATGCAGCGATTGTCTCAGAGCACTGGAAAAAAGTTCAGGGGGATAATGGAACAGAGGGAAATGCCTCCCATTTTCTATTGATGATCCCTTTTCTGCTCCTAGCCGCTCAAAATCCTTGGAGTCAAGGTTCACACTGGCATGAACAAGAAGCAGATATTGCTGGACTTAACAGTCAGGTGAGCACAAGGCATTCTTAGACTGCTATGCTGGTTCCATAGAAAGGTGTGAAGCTGGTGGAAACTGATTGCTGTCTCCTGAATGTCAATTTAATGGGCTATATTTTCACATTTTGCATGTGTTCTGTATACTCTTTCCTGGGAAAGTGCATTTCCTGAGGACAAGTTCTGTCCTGGACAGGGGAAGAATGAATTGCATTAAGATCCAGTGGGTAAGAGGGAGAAGTAGGAATGCCCAGAAAGAAAAATAGACTAGATGGGGAAAAGTGGGAAATTTGAGGGAGTACAAAAAAAAAATTTGTGAAAAATCTTCTCTTTTGGAATGAGTGAAATGGTTTTTAAGACCAGGGCCGATTCCAGACGGCCCTCCCCACCCCGAAACGTCGCGCGTCGTCGCGCGGAAAACGCGAAATATCGCGTTCGCGCGACGTCGCGCAAAACTCGCGCAAGAAAACACGATATTTCACATTTTCCGCGCGACTACGCGCAACGTTTCGGGGTGGGGAGGGCCGTTTGGAATCGGCCCAGGTATTTCTCGCTCAAAAATTGTACTACAAAAATGTTTATGATAGACAATATACAGAATTAGATAATAACTCCCAGCCATCCTGCAGACATATACAACATATTTTCAAAGATATTCGTATTGCTTACATATGATTAATTTTAGCAGAATTTAATATGCTATACCTACCTGTCGACCCACGACCTAACGGCAGTGATCCAAGCAACGATCACCTCTAGATTACTGCAACTTGCTCTATGCAGGGCTTCCCCTGGGCCTGATCCGGAGGCTACAGCTGGTTCAAAATGCAGCTGCGCGAGTGATTGCAAGAGTCCCGATTGGGGGACATATAGCACCTATATTACGCCAGCTGCACTGGTTACCAGTTGAGTACCGGGTCCAGTTCAAGGTTTTGGTGTTGACCTATAAAGCCCTATGCGGACTGGGCCCAGCATATCTGCGGGACCGCCTCTCCCCATATGTACTCCTGAGGACACTTGGTTCTACAAATAAACAACTTTTGGTGGGCCCTGGCCCAAGGGAAGGCTCGCCTGGCCTCGACCAGAGCCAGGGCCTTTTCAATCCTGGCACTGGCCCCGTGGAACTCTATCTGATGAAACCAGGGCCCGGTGGGATTTATTATCTTTCCGCCGGGCCTGTAAGACAGAGAGGTTCCGCCAGGCAATATGGAGGAGGCTAGGTTGGGCCCCCGCCGGCCATACTGAAAAGATCTGTCCACCACCCTATATATATGGGCCATGCCTGAAATGCAGTATTTTACCGTCGCCATCTTGAGGAGAAGTTTTATTGTATATAGTTTTAATTTTACTGTAATGTTTTATCTGTTTTAAAGTGTATTTATATAAACTGGAATGTTGTACTCTGCCCTGAGCCCGCCTGCTAGGAGGACGGACTAAAAATCTAATCTAATAAATAAATAATAATAATGTGTTTTCAGTGCTCTAAAGAATGTCCAAATATGGCTCTGTCCAAATCATACGCTTGTTTTCTAACATGAACTTTGATTTTGCCCTACATCTCAAGTTGCAAAAACTAAGACACATGCTAAGGAAGCAGAGTGACATATATGTCTATCTACATATCTGCCATGAGTATTTTCTGTGTTCTGTAATCTGTACTGACCCTTTGAGACCCTTCGTGCGCAGAGGGCAATCTCAACTCCCCTCTGTCTGGAGATCAGGGGGCGGGGCCACCAGTCATGTGACCATTTCCAAGAGGTTCCGGAACTCTGTTCCACCGTGTTCCTGCTGAAAAAAAGCCCTGCTGATGCTGGTGGATCTCTAATAAAGTAACTTTAACTCATACCCTGGAGTGTGTGCGGTGGAGTACTATGGGGATCTATCTGCCAGAACCTGACACAGAGGGCACAACAGTGTACAGCTCTCTCTCAAATACTGGCTGTATTTGCAGTTTTGCTTGTAAAAGATGAAACCTGCCGTCCTCAGAACACTTTCCTGGGATAAGCCCCACGGAACACAGTGGGACTTGCATCTGAGCAGACCTATTTAAGATTGCTTCCTAAGATATTTACAGTGCAATCCCAAGCAGTGTTGCATCATTCTAAACTCACTGTAACTCTGTTTAGGATTATGCTATTAAACTTCTAAATTCTATACATACACCCAATAGTTGTATAGGCTAAGTTATATATTATGCATTTTATATTGTTAAAACAGTACAGCAAGTTTAGATTTTATAGGAAAATAAATATTGCATATACTTCTATTTTCCCCAGAAACACTTGGGGGGGAAAAACAGAGGAAAAAAACAGGGTTTTTCCCATGGTATCAAAACTTCCAGAAATTCTACATCTCTGGTTAGAGGTTTGAGTTAGCCCCAGGAGAGCCAGAGAGTTCAAGGCGCTGATCAGTTACGAAGCTCTCTAGGTGGCCATAGGCTGCCTTCTAGCCTCTTTGAACGTACAGGGCTGTTGGGAATTCATTTATTGATTGATTGAGTGATTTATACCCCTCCCTCCCCACAGATGGGCTCAGGGTGGCTAACAACATTCAAGAAATACATTAAAAGTCACAAAAACAAAATCAATAATAATTTTCAAAAAGTCATTAAAATAGTCCAGGAGCAGGCTATTTAAACAAATATTGGGAGTCCGTATACGGGCATAGCAGATGGCCGAGGGCAGCTCCAGAAGAAGTGGTGGTCTTAGATGGAAGAAGGAGGACACCCACTGGCACTCAGCCAAAGGCACGGCGGAACATCTCCGTTTTACAGGCCCTGCGGAACTGTAACAGGGCCCGCAGGGCCCGGATCTCCAGCGGGAGAGTGTTCCACCAGGCCGGGGCCAGGGCAGAAAAAGCCCTTGCCCTGGTTGAGGCCATACGGATGTCCTTTGGGCCGGGAACCACCAGGAGTTGCTTGTCTGCAGAGCACAACACCCTGCAGGGGGCGTAATGGAAGAGCCGGTCCCGCAGGTATGCAGGTCCCAGTCCGTGAAGGGCTTTAAACTAGAGGGAGAAGCATCATTCCTTCCAGTTGCAGAGCCCAGCCTGATACTTTGTGGATGCATGGAAAGATGGAGTAGATTGGTCCAGCCTACTGTGACCCTACTTCACATGAGGGCAGAGACCCATTGCCACTTGCATTTGTTGGTCATACGGAACAGGAAGTTCTTGGGGGTTCCTTCTTTGGGAATGTCACATTGCTGTCTCTCTCTACATTCTAGCTATGTTGGAGATGTTCAGATTGATGTCGAAGTGAAGAAGTATTTCTGTAAGGCTGGCGTGAAGGGCATGCAGGTAAGAGGCACTGTTGCGGTAATACAGAGTAAAGCACATTATACTCTAGCCATACACACGTATTCCCGTGAACTTTTAAACTCTGCATGAACTTTCTTGTATTTTTTTAACGTATAACCAATAAAGGTGTGCTTTCATCTTTGACAGCTAATTAAAAGTAGTGGATACTGGCCGTCGTCACACGGGCTTCTATTTAGCGCGAAAATGGCACTATTTCCCGGCAAACACCCACCTTATTCCAACACTGTAGCGATTTTCTCTCTTCTGCTTTTGGCTTGATAGTCGCGCTATTTTGTGCCTCAGTGTGAATGCCTCACATCGATGTATTTCGCCTCGCAACGTCCTATGCCCTCCCTTCAATCCCAGAATCCATTTCTTCCTGCGACTCCCCTTTTTAAAATTTTATTATGTCCTTATAACGCCATAACGACAGAACACAATGCAAACTTTCTGCTGAAGTAAAAATGACTCAATCGCCATGGCAGAGTCTTCAGCGATGGGGATCACGTCAGACAGGGAGTTTTCTGCGGGCAAAGGGCTATTTATATAATTTCAAAATTGGAAAAACAAAAGGGTCGTAATGTTTTGCTCTAACGGAATGTTTATATGCTGTTATTCCGTTATAGCGGAATTAAATGCCAGAATAATAAAAAAAACAGGGGGAGGAGCTGCTTCTGCGCGGTTAGAGAGAACAGAACAGAGTGCTTCGGTGTGGACAGCTGGTGGCGCGAAGAGCCGTTAGGTGACCCAAAGAAACGTTACTGTGTCGATAACAGGTAGGACTCCATATGCTGTAAATTTAACGGAAGAGATGCCCGTGTGACGATGGCCACTATCCAGATGAATGTTCTCCAATCATAGAATGGACCAATGGTGATCTACTCACTTAACTCTTTCTGTCATTTTTCACAGATTTATAGTTTTATTTTGCAAGTTACATATGATGTCACTTTTTGGCTAATTAGAATGTATAACATTCTATGTATAACATTCTATAAATGTATAACATTCTATAAATATAAATATTTAATTAAGCATTTAGCCAATCATAGTTTATCTATGCTATCACATGAAAAAGATCTTAGATTTTTGCATAAGATAACCTATAACGAAGACCAGGGCTCTTTTCACACTACATACCTGATTCCAGAACATCACGAAACGCAGCGCAAAAAATGCGGAAGATAGCGTCTTCTCGCGAGAGTTTTGCGCAACATCACGCAAAACTCTCGCGAGAAGACACTATCTTCCACGTTTTTTGCGCTGCGTTTCGCAATGTTCTGGAAGCAGGTATGTAGTGTGAAAAGGGCCCAGGGTTGCAGAGGCAGGCAATGGCAAACCACCTCTGTTACTCTGTTGCCATGAAAACTCCACCTGACTTGAGGGCCGGATTTCATTCATTCATTCAACCTATAAAAATGCCAACTCAGATAGTATTGGAAGAAATCTCATGAGGACCTAGGTGAGAATCTTACCTTTGTATCATATGCTGTGGGAATCTTAATGCAGTTCATAAAAACGTTGATTGTTTTAGACTTAGAGTTAATTAGGAAATGTTAGCAAACCTAATCTTTATTGCTTCTCTGTGTTCCATCTTTATAGGATTTATATTAATAATCACATATGTTTTGATATCTTGCTTCTTTAAAAGACTAGAGCATATTTCAATAAAAAGAAATAAATAAACTCTAGAAGGACTCTGCGTGTCTTGATGGGGAAAAGCTTTGCAAGAAGAACCCTATAAATAATGTACTGATAAACAGATTTGTTCAAAGAGCAAGTTCTGTTTTGCAGGTCTTAACTAATTGCTGAAAGCTGTCCAAGAATAAAGATAAATCTTCAGTCTGAGATAGTGGAAGCTTTGGTTAAACACGGATAAGAATCAGTTACAGTACCAGGGCTGAGAAGAGGGTTGCCAGCAGGGAGCATTTGGGGGGGCAGTGATTGGATAAAACAACATCATGGTGACAGCGTAAAAAGCATGGAGGTTAAGGGAATCCTAGAGTGCCGTGAATGCTATGTTGTCTCACCCTGCACACATTTTGTTCCCTCTGCTCCACTGAGTGATGGCAGCGCCCAAAGTGCAGAGATGGGAGGTTGCCCGGCACTGCTGGCACTGAAAGCCAAAGACGACACATGTCAGTTTCCTGCAAGGAAATGTAGTAAGAAAGAACCTCTGCCAGGGTGAAGAGGGAGAGAATCCCTCTTCTCTGGCAGAGGTTCTTTCTCTAGGCGTCTCATCTAGTCCTCTCGGCTCCCTCTGGCTGCCACTGGCACGCTCGGCTCCCTCTGGCTGCAGAGTGCATTTAGGGGAGCAAGGGGAACACACTCCCTCTCGCTGCTGCCAGTGTGCTCGGCTCCCTCTGACCACCGCTGGTGCGCCCAGCTCCCTCTCGCTGCTGCAGGCACGCTCAGCTCCCTCTGGCTGCCGAGTGCATTTAGGGGAGCAAGGGGAGCTGGAGACAGCGAGAAGGAGCCAAGCGCACTGGCAGCGCCAAGATGGAGTCAAGTGCGCTGGCAGTGTTCAGAGAGAGCAGAGCGTGCTGGCAGTGGCAAGAGGAAGTGCGCTCCCCTTGCTCCCCTAAATGCACTCAGCAGCCAGAGAGAGCTGAGTGCACCAGCGGGCGAGAGGGAGCTGAGCAGACTAGACAAGATGCCTAGAGAAAGAACCTCTGCCAGGGAGAAGAGGAATGCTCTCTCTCTCCTCTCTGGCAGAGGTTCTTTCTCACTACACTTCCCATGGAAACTTGCTGGAAACCGACACGTGTCCTCCTCTTGTCAGGTGTCTTGCCTAGTTCAGCTCTGAGAAGACTATCCTAATGCAGTTGATTGAGATTTCCTGGCCAGTCCAGAGGCTGATGTGATGGCTGGTGATGCTGTGTGCAATTTTGGTCTGTGTTTGTGTGTGTTTCAGAGAGGGTTTCCTCTCAGCATCCTGATATAGGCTGCCTTTTTTTCATTAGACATTTCTGTTCAGGCTGCAGAGTATCACTCTAAGCTCTCGGCAGTTCCACCTTGCTGTTCTTTCCCATGGCTTTCCGTGAAGTAGCATCGCTTCCCTGCCTGCACCCTCTGGTTACTTCAGTCTTCAGTGTTCCGCAGTGCCAGCCCTCCCATCCAAACGGAATTCTTTGTTTCCATTTTAAAGGCACAGTGGCTTCAGCAAGAAGATAAAGGGCCGCTGCACTCTGAGGAATTTATTGGTGTTCATTCCCCTGAAAATGATACGTGGAGACAATCACCCTCCTTCTCCTCAGCCTCCCACAATGGTTGAATTAAAGTTTAGTCCTAGAGTTCTCCTGTACATGGTGTGAAAGAGTGCCCTCTACTTTTTCTCAGGAGTGACACCACCCAGTGACGTCTTACAAGCATTACTTGGGGCAGATTCTATCAGCACTTTTATCTTCCATCTGCTGCAGTGTACAGGAGTTAAAATAACGTTGACTGGGAACTGAGGTTCAGTGTCCTCCTTTTCTTTCAGCTGCATGGCATGTTACGGGTCATCTTGGAACCCTTGATAGGGGATGTCCCGATTGTAGGGGCACTCACCGTGTTCTTTATCCGCCGGCCAGTAAGTATTCCTCCAGCCTATATTCCATCTGACTTCTCTAGGGATGGGATTGAATTTCTCGTCTCTGCTGTTCCAGCCCAAGCAGCCCCGTTTTTATTTTGTTTTTCCCTTGTGTGAACTGAACCTGTGATTCACAGTGCTTTCTCTTTCCTGCCATGTAATTATCCTGTCAAGCGTATGCACTTTTCAACATCATTTGTGTGCCAGTAAATCTGGCAAAACACCTCTGTCAGCCTCTTCCCTTGAAAACCCGAGCAGGGGTTGCCTTAAGTCAGCTACGACAATGGCAGTCTCCACCACCAAATCTGCATTATATGTATAAACTAGCAACAAATCCCATTGTGTTTAACAATACAACGGGCTCTAGCGGGGCCTTGTGAGGGCACGCGACACCCCAGCAGCGTTCCTGCGTTCCGCAGCAAGCTGATTTTGACTCAAATGGGTGGAAATTGGTCCAGTATGGCACACAGGAGCACTCCAAGGCCTATTGCCCTGCACCGGCCTGATTCGGCCTCAAGCAGGCGGAAATCAGGCCGATGTGGAATGCAGCAGCACTTAAGGGCCCCTCGTGCTGCCCAGGCAACGTTCCTGTGCTCTGCACCAGCCCAATTCAGCCTCAAGCAGGTGGAAATCGGGCCAGTGCAGAGCGCAGCAGCACTCCACAGCCTGTCATGCTGAGGGCTGAACTGGCATGGCAGGCCTCCCTGGTGCCTTGGTGGCACAACCCCCTGGAGACCCCGAGGAGGCTGCTACAGTGACAGAGAAGGCCAGTGCAGGAGCACGGCCCTCCCCACCCCCTCCTAAGCAAGCCGTATTGGCAACAACTCTTTATCCTTGCGCAGGCCAGAGTGCGCCTGTGTGGGGATAAAAAGTGAGTCATCACCAATACGTCTTGCCTTTTATATAGTAGGAAGAGGGAGATTGGCACACAGGAGAGAGATCCCAGTTCTTTCTTTCCAGGCCGCACATCCTTTCCTCTGACTCTTTACGGATTTTTCTCCCATATCTTCAACTCCCCCATTTGCAAGCTTTCACCTTCTCCCCATAGCTGATGTTTACCCTTTCTTTATGGTTTCACAAGTGTTTTTGTTTTGTTTTGCAACATCTACAAACGTAGAGGCACTGCAAATTACTTTTGGGGTGGTTAGCCCCTTGTATATTATTTAACTGCTTATACTTTCCTTTTTATGTTTTGTGTTCTTCCCCCACCCCCACCCCCGCAAAAAACACATGCCATATCCTTTGGCAGTCCTCATGTGGGCTCCTCTTTTGATCAACACACTTATTAAATATATGATGATATATAGATGAAATCCATTGTGCTTATAAATAACATTAAAAAATGCGTATTAAAAACCAGGCACAATACAAACAAGTCTACAAAATCAAAAGTGGAAAGTGGACAGAAACATAACCCATAGGAACGGAGTGTTCATTCATTCTCTGCTCTCCAGCCTATCAAGTGTTCCCCTGTGCCTCGGTGATTATTATTCAATCTCCATCCTGGCTCAACGACTCTCCTCATGAATCCCAGCCTTATTGTTGCATGGTTCCTCTCCCTGTTGGTAAAATATGAAGCCTGAGATGAAATTTAGTTTAATCTGTCAGACAGAGATCTGGAAAGAATGATGACTTCTGTGGGACACGTTGTCCCAGCCAAGCCCTGTTCACCCCCATCTCATGTGGTTTAGGATCCACATACCTTGTAGCACCAGGGCTTTTTTTCAGCGGGAACGTGATGGAACGGAGTTCCGGAACCTCTTGAAAATGGTCACATGGCCGGTGGCCCCGCCCCCTGATCTCCAGACAGAGGGGAGTCGAGATTGCCCTCCGCGCCGCAATCTCAACTCCCCTCTG
The DNA here is from genome assembly GCF_028583425.1 of Eublepharis macularius. NCBI lineage: Eukaryota > Metazoa > Chordata > Lepidosauria > Squamata > Eublepharidae > Eublepharis > Eublepharis macularius. The sequence goes on along the minus strand of NC_072793.1, from coordinate 11,577,235 downwards.
TCTGGAGATCAGGGGGCGGGGCCACCGGCCATGTGATGATTTTCTCCGAGGGCAACCCACTGAGTTCCACCAACTCTTCCCAGAAAAAAGCCCTGTGTAGCACTATTGTCCCTTTTGTAATCATTCACGTCTGGAAGGTAGACAATTACAATTACACTGTTCTTTCCTTATTTGGTAGAATAACTACCAGTAGATCTTTCTAAGCTGTCTAATGTATGCAAGGTCCCATGCAGGACTTGCAGGTTTACCTTCCAAAAGAAGCCTGGCTCTGTGAAACAGAATGAGGGGAAGGGTAAGAGGGAAGCTATTGCTGCTTTGTTTAGAACTTGTTCTTACTAGCATGGGTTAGAAGTGTCTCAGTTTGTAAAGTTACAGGATTAGAGGGATGCGAAAGCCCATCTAGGCCTGTAGCAAGATCACCCTATATTCTTCCTTCCCTCAACCCGATGCAATCCAAAGCAAAGTATGTCACAAGCAGAATCAGCCGGCAGTAGACAAAGCTCTGTGCATTTTTATTCCTCGGCAAGCTGGCATAGGTTGGTGATCCAAAAGACAATCAGATTGTACCCCGTCCCTTCACCCTATTTGGTATTTCTACGACTGGTTCTAAAATGCACCTCCTCCTTTCCCAGACTCTGGACATCAACTGGACTGGATTTACCAACCTCTTAGACATCCCTGGGCTGAGGTAAATGGTTTAACTTGTAGGAGGTTTTGCATAGCCATGAGTGGAGGATTCATAGAAATGGGTGTTGTGTTTTCTGCTTCCATGCAGATGGCTACTGTGATAAGAACAGCAGGAGTATGGTCCAAGACAAATCAGTGGCCAGGAATATTTCATACCTTCAAATTGGCGGGCAAAATGCCAAACTGGGATTGTTGAGAGGGAAGTTTGTAGAGTACAGAGGCATTTTTAGAGAACCAGCACGGCATAGTAGTTGAGAATGTCGGTCTCAGATCTGGGAGACCCGGGTTCAAATCCCCACTCTGCTGTGGATGCTTGCTGGGTGACCTTGTGCCAATCACACTCAGCCTAACCTCCCTGACAGGTTGTTGTGAGCATAAAATAGAGGAGGGGGCAATGATGTTGTAAGCTGCTTTGGCTCCCTATGGGGGAGGAAAATGGGGTATAAATATCTAAATAAAGATAAATAAATAACTACAAATTAAGAGAGAATGAAGGGGTGAGTGGCTGTTGAAGGGGATTTTTCTGGAATAACGTTTTTGTGCAGGCGTGCAGGAGGCACTGAGGAAAATTGTAGGGGCAGCGCGGCAGGTATAGAGGTGCCATATTAAAAAAGAAAACTTTCTTCTGCAGCTCCGTTTCTGACACCATGATCATGGACGCCATCGCCTCTTTCTTGGTTCTGCCCAACCGCTTGCTCATCCCATTGATCCCTGACTTGCACGATGCTGCAGAGCTCCGCTCCCCGGTGCCTAGGGTAAGGCAGACTCTGGTATGATTGGGAGCCGTGTGTGCGAGAGAGAGAAAGAGAAAGTTTGTGAGTTAAAAAGAACCTGTACCTGTACCTGATGCACTTTGTCTGCTGCAGGGTGTTGTCCGTGTGCATCTGATACAGGCCAAGGACCTGCAGTCCAAGGATAAGTACATCAAGGGGATGATCGAGGGCAAGTCAGACCCGTATGCCGTTGTGCGTGTGGGTACCCAGGTCTTTACCAGCAAGATCATTGATGAAGATCTCAACCCCACGTGGAACGAGATGTATGAGGTAATTAGCAACTCCCTGAGTACAAGTTCTAAGAGGGTCTTGACCTCCATTCTTTTTAAATTATTATTATATTTTTTTTATTTCAAAGCGTTAATATACATTACAGAAGATAAAGATTTTAAACATTTACAACGAGTGTTTGATTATTTAACAAGCTATAAATATACATACTATAATTTGCTAATTCGGTCATTATTTGGCATTGTGAATAGGAGGACCAGTTGAATGTTCTATTTTTAGTGAATTAACCTCGTTCTCAAGCTAAAGAGTTGACAGAAAAGCCGATTTTATTGGGAGTGTATCGTTTGAAAGAAAATCGAAGAATGGGAACCATTTTTCAATAAAATTAGTTGTTTTGGGCGTAAATGTCCACTGCCTGAAGTCTGTTTGTTATTTTCTCCATTATGAATTGATCCCATATTTTGGTGTACCAAGTAGTCAGATTTGGGGGATTTTGAGATTTCTGTTTATTACTGTTTTCACTACCACAAAAAGTGTTTCAATGAATTCTTGCTTGACTGGAGGGAGAGTTGACCTCCATTCCGTCCTTTCCTCGTGGCTTAGCTTTTTCTTCCTCATACAACGCTGCTGTCATTCCTTTCCTCCTTTGATCTGAAGAGGGCCACTCTAGCCTGCACTCTAGGTGTTACCTGCTCTGACCTCCCACTCCACTATCCCCACAGTTCATTGTACATGAAGTGCCAGGACAGGAGCTGGAAGTGGAGCTGTATGACAAGGACCCGGATCAGGATGACTTCTTGGGCAGGTAAGAGGCTAAATTCGGCTCCCAGTTGAGGCCTGGTTGAGGTTGAGTGCCAGAACTTTGTTCTTCTGATGCTGAAGGAATTTGGGAGCTGATGAGTGAGATGGGACAATTAAGGTCCCAGTACTGAGGTCAATGGCTTTGTACTCAGCCTGGAAATAAGATCTTCTTGGAGACGGGGTGCTATTTGATGGGACACCTGTGTGACTGGTGTTCCCTACATCTGAAGCATGTTTGGTGCTACTGCCTGAAACACAGAGAACAATGGACAGACAAGCACCATTCTTTCCTTTCCCAGGATGAAGCTGGACTTTGGGGAGCTGCTCAGGGCTCGTATGCTAGAGGAGGTGAGCCAAGCAACAAGTTGGCATTTTTTGTTGGCTGTAAAGAAGTGGATTTTTACTCTGTGGAGAATATCAAAAGCTAGAGAGGGGTGGCTTGGTGAAGATGGATGTTAGTTCTTGAGGCCCTTGACCATCATTCTTTTGAGAACAGTGTAGGTTGAAATAGAAATGATGAACTGAATGTGAAGCTGTATCTCATGGGAACAGAGAAGGCATATATGGAGATGGGCGGTATGGTTAGAAGAAGATCCCACTGGCTGTCAATGGGAAGAGCTCTTGATGAGTCTGTGCTCCTGATTCTCTTCCTCATTTACCTCCTTTGCAGTGGTTTCCTTTACAAGATGGTGGCCGGGCTCGTGTGCATCTGCGCCTGGAGTGGCTGACGCTTATGTCAGATCCCTCCAAGCTGGATCAGGTAAGAATAACATGGATCTAATCTGGGATGGGGAAGTAATGCACTCCAGGGATGCCTCGAGTTGGCTTTGCCTGCTCCCCAAATGAACATAAATAGCTGGGTTACATTGATTGGGTCATGCCATTGGTCCTTCTAGGATAAGACTGGCTTATATCAAGCGTTGTCCACAGTCAAAGGAAGAGGCTGCTCAAAGAAAGGCATGGTGGGAGTACCGGATATGTAGCCGATAATTACAGAGCAACACGGTAAATACAAATGGCAGAAAAAAGAAGAAGAAGTTTCCCGTGTGTTGTTAATGTCTCCTCCCAGTAATCTTTGCAATCAACAATATATTTATTCTTTATAATCAACAATATATCTATTAATAAGTTAACCTATTTCCTATGATATACCCAAGACATATACCACATATTACAATGTAAGATAGTTTCAATTATACAGGCGTCATATATGCTCCAAAACAGTCAATTAAAGTGTCCTGTGCTCCAAATCCTATAGTAGTTACTATTAAAGTGCAAATGCTTTCTGATGTCACCTGATACAATCTATCATTTGTAGAGTCAATTTCGCCTTATATTTCAGTTCAATATGGGTACAGTCCAAGGTAATCCCAGACACTGTGAAGGTCACAGTCACATGTAGACCTTGATAGTATTCTTTAGGTGTACATTGGTAGTTCTATGACCATGAATTTTCTGACGGTCCAGATCCCCTTAAAGGTCCGTTTCCAAAGTTCTTTCTCAAAGAACACAGTTGTCAAAATTTCCAGATCACCACTTCATGTTACTTTCCAATTTGCCAATTTCCTGAAAAATTCATGGGAGGAGACATTAACAACACACGGGAAACTTCTTTTTTCTGCCGGGAGTACCGGATATGGCATATGGATGGCAAAATCAGACTCAGAGCAGCATAGTGATTAAAGCAAGGACCATGTCTCCTGGTTCTGTTCCTGTGAGGACAGTAGACTTGAAGACAGACTGGGCTGGAAGATATCAGTGAGGGGAGCTGATTGAGGAAGCCTCAGTCAGCATCTGCATCTCCCATTGCGGGCAAGGCTTGCTCCTACAGGGTGACCACCTAGGTACTTTAGGAGGAAAAGTTCAGAGCTGACTGAATGCTACCGTTCCTTCTTGTTTGTTGTTTGAAGGTTCTACAGAGGAACAAAACTATCTCCTCCAAGCCAGAGCCTCCATCAGCTGCCATCTTGGTTGTCTATCTGGACAAGGCTCAAGATCTCCCAGTGAGTAGTCAAAAGATCCTTGATACGGACTTTCTGATAGGACTAGCTCCGTCATCGTCTAGACAAGGCTGGTCAGATCCTTGGGTGTATATTTAAATGTCTTATCTCACCCCAAATACTGGGAGTGCTTAAAACATCCTTCTAAATAATGTTGAAATAATAATCGTAGAAGAGGCTAACCTGCTAAGCTGATGTCCATTGGTGGACTTCAATCAATGTCTTTCACTCCATTTTGATTTGTGGCTAAAACAGAAAATCTCATAGACCTTCAGTTTCAATAAAGAAGAAAATATTTAAAATCGCATTCCCTTCTAACAAGAACGGTAGATATTTTTAAAATGTCATCATATATTTAAGAGAAACTGTCCCTTTCCTATAGTATCTTCATAGAGATTTTGCAACACATTTGGTTGGCTCCTATCCTACCAACTTTTCCACCTGATATCTTTCAGTATTTCTCCTTAATGTCGCCACTGATTTGTGTGGCCTTTGTCTTTATGGATCTCACAATACCCAGTGTAGAATTTTGGGTGGTCAAAACGGGTCACCTCCTCCATTGTTCGCCCGTGGAAAAACTGATAGGATACAGCCCCTTATTTAAACCTAATTGATGAAGTGATTAAAAGCGAAGAAGTTAATCAACTACAAAATCACTAGTTGATGACCATCTAGACTATGAGAACCCTATCAACTGTACTTGAAGGGAAATGTTTATATTTGTCTATACATGGCTCACAAGGAGGTAGCTGTTTTTATAGGGCCACAGATCAAAAGGCCCTGATCCCAAGTTCTAATCAAACTCATCCCATGTTTGGAAGGAATTTTAGACAGTAAGAAACGTCCTTATTGGTTAATATAGACAGTAGCCACCTGAACGGAGGTAGGAAGGGATGGGGAAACATTTTTCAGAGATACTGATAGAAATAGAAAAAGATGAACATAACACAAAACTTCTGCTATTCCATTGAAAAAGGCCGTTATTAGTTTTATTTGTCTCTCGATGCAGAGTGATATCTTCCTGTATTGATATCCTTGGTATTGGAAAGCAGAGTGAGAACCAGTTCAATTTTAACTAAGACTATTTTATCTGGCCTGTTCCTCATTGGTGCCATTCAACCTGTTAAGAGTTACAAAGGCAGAAGTACTGGTTCATTGTCTGTCCTTCTGTGCAGTTCCACATGGGACTGCGCATGCACAGGCCTGCTGAACGGCAAGATTTCTACAATTATTTACCACTAGGTGGCACTCATCTCCCCAGAACGCATGCACGGGCATTTTTCTCGCCAAATCGGCTTGACTCGGGGAGACGCGGTCCTTCACCCTCAGTTCGCTTTTCGCCGCCAGTTGAAGAGGTTCGTCTACAGCGCTCTGCGGTCTGCTCATCTTGAGTAGGCCTCACCATTGCACTGAAGACAGCGAGTTTCACCTGAAATATGGCCAATAAAGCCTTGTTTAAATGCTGCAGTCTGTGCAATGCAAAAATGACTCGCACAGATGGTCATACTGCCTGCTTAACCTGCCTTGGACAAGGGCACGATGTAGCGGCATGCAAACATTGTCAAAATTTTACACCAAAAGCATGGGCAGAAAGAGCCATGAGGCTCAAAACCCTATTATCGGAGCAAGCCCCATCGGCATCCACCAGTCCGGGCATTAAAGCAGCAAAAACCTCCACTATCGTAGAGTTGTCTGAGTGCCTGACTCCGATGTCAACTTTGGCATCGAACCCGCCTAGCCAGGACCTATGTTGCTCGGATACAACAGGTGTCTCGGCATCGACGGCTACAAGTTCTGTGGATCCAATCATCCCACCAACTCGGATCCAGATCCAACACCTGACTCCGGAGACTCAGGGCCTTGTAGAGGCACCTCAAGCACCACCACAGCTGCTGTTGACATCACCTGGCTTATCAGAGCCGAGTTAACATCCAGGATCACAACAGAGTTGTTGGATCTCCTGGGTCCCAGGCCAGGGAGCTGGCTGAGAGGGTATCTCAGTGACTTCACCTTCTTCTTCCAAAGACAGAAGCAAAGGAGACCTGGAGCGGATTGCAAGTGTACGGGGTCTTTCCACCATCTGCACCTCTGGCGCTTGGAACTCTGACTCTAAGGGATGCTTATTCTTTCCCTTGTGTGAGTGTCAAGTTTTGTACTTCGATTTCTTCTTAGGAGGCTCAAAGAATTCAGTAGATGGAGGTCTTCCTTCTCAGATCCATGTCTCTTTGGTTTCGAAAGTTGCAGGGTCGGTTTCTAAGATCCAAAAGTAGCCAAAGTCGAGCGTTTCTTTGACTTTTGGTGCGTTGATCCTGGATGCTTCATAACATACCTGGAAAGCTCATACCACCCAGCTAGCAATAGTTAGGGGGGTGGCCTTTCCCCCTTTGTTAGGGCCCTCATAACACACTAATAACTGCTTGTCCTTCCTAAACAATGCAGTGAGATCCAAGTAAAATAAAATCGCTTTGCAGACATCTAAGGAGTGTAGCGTCTGTTCTGCTAGATAGTAGATGATGGAAGGAAAACTGGGAGATCTATCTCCTCTGACATGTGAAATTTGGGTATAATTTTGGGTTGAAAGTCTAGGCCAGTTCTAAGAACTACCTTTCCATGGTGAATTTTCAGGAAAGGAGGGCCTGGTCACAGAGCAGCTAGCTCACTCACTCTCCTGATCGATGTGATCTCTACTGGGAGTGCTACCTTCGTAGTTAAGAACCCCAGATGGCATGTGGCTAGTGGTTCGAATGGTTTTGTCATTTGTTAATACTAATTGTAGTGACCATTGAGGCACTATTCTAGTTACCGTAGGGAACAAGTTCTTTAAGCCCTTTAGAAAAAATTTGGAAGTATGGTGAGAGAAGACAGTCTTCTTGTCTATAGGTGGATGGAAGGCTGATGTAGCCACTAAGACTTTGACTGATGAGTTAGAAAGACCTTCCTTAGGTCTTAAAGACCTTAGATTCAGAAGGAATTCTAATATTTGTGTCAACGGGCAATCTGATGGGTCAAAATGGCCAAACCGGGCCCGATCCAGGCCATTTTGGGCCCATGTAGGGCCTGAAACGGCCTGGATCAGGGCCAAACCAGCCAGGATTGGGCCACTACCGGGTAGGGAGGGTTCCCTCACCCGGCAGCAGCCCATTCCAGGCTGACTTGGGCCTGATCCTGGCTGTATTTAGCCTTTTCCAGACTGAATTGAGCCCCCCATGGATCACGGAAGCGCTCTCGCCCGCCCAGATATTTTAAAGCGGTACCAGAATGCCGTTCTGGGGCGTTCCGGCTCAAAAAGCCCTGCCGACGGCACTGCCCAATGGAGTTCCCTTGCAGGACTTCTGTAAAGTAGCGACATAGTCGTCATCGGGCACTTTTGCCAAACACTACACATTAGACATGCTGGACCGAAAGGAAGCTTCAGTGGGACAAGCAGTTCTTCAGTCATTATTCCAATGGAGAGCATGCCCACCACCTGAAGTAAGTGGCTTGTTAATTTCCCATGTGGGACTGCACAGAAAGACGGACAATGAAAACAGAGTTGCACTTACCTATAGCTGTTGTTCATTGACATCTTCTGTGCAGGCACACATACCCTCCCTCCTGCCCCGCTTTTGCTCTTCACTGATAGTGGAGCCAGTGGCTTAGGAGAAACTGAGGGTGAGGGGGCACTGTCCCCCAAGATCAAGTTGGTTTTGGCGGGAAAAACTCCTGCATATGCGCCACCTAGCAGTCAAAAAAGCCATAGAATCCTCGCCATTCAACTGGCCTGCTGTACAGAAGACGTCAACAAACAACAGTGCAACTCTGTTTTCTGAGCGCCCATCAGTATATTTTCTGGATAATGCTGTAAAGTAATTTGGAAGCTAGGTGACTAGGTAGGGCAGTGCTCTATGAGTGTCCACCTTTTGAAAGAGGGGAAGTCAGTTTCATCCCCATCCACAAAGGTCCCTGCCCACAACTCCTAGAAAACCGTAAATGGGTCTGTTTTCATGTTAGCCAAATGGGCATGAGAGGAGCCGGCCCTCCGTCCTTATAAAAGACCTGCAGGCTTACTGGAATGCCAACATGGACATCGAAAGGTCCCTGAACCCCAGTCTGAGAAATGCTGGTATATGGTACACCCTACATGGGACTATTCCACTTACTCTTGAATGGTTCGTTATATTTATTCAAAAATCGATCTTTACTCTAGGATACCAGCTATTGTTAAGAATTTGACTATGTGTGAAATTGATATTAAAAGTACACCAGCTCACACTCCAATAGCTATGAGATTTAGTAATGAGAACAAAACATGGCAATTTAATTTCTATTAATAATCTATTAATTGAAGAGATTAAATGTAATGTAATGTTTGGAATGCATTTTTTTGGCATGGAGGCGCTTAAAGCATCAGTAGGAGGATTCCACCGCTGCATTTAGAAAGAGTAAGAGATGAGAAGTTAGTTACAGAGGACATTTTTTAAAAGGTAAAGGAGTCCAAGAACCAATAGAAGAGGAAAGTGAAACAAGAAAAGCTGGGGAAAATTTAACAAAATTAGTTAAATGTGGGCCCTACTTTTTAGGTAGAAAGATATTTGGCAGTCACTAAGAAATATGTTTTCTTTTTTGTTTTAAAATTTATTACTAAGAAATATTTTGAGATTAGAAAGAGATCCAGGAAAACATTCAAGAGATTAATTTGTTGATGTCAATACAAAATACACTTGGTTTATCAAGAAAACAAGAGTTATCTACCGGGGGATTAGGTTTTCTCTTGAGCCTCTATTGACACAAGATTTTATAAAAGAGGAAGTGGTCTCCCATACTTATAGAGGCCTAACTTGTTAATGCTTATATTGTTCCTTAAAAAGCTCTTAGTTCATTGTTTCTTGACTGTTCCACAGCTGAAGAAATCCAGCAAGGAGCCAAATCCTGTAGTACAACTTTCTATCCAAGATGTCACTCGTGAGAGCAGGGTAAGGGATAGAATGTATTTCTTTTTTTCATTATGCCTTTTGCAGTCCAGCGCTAATGGGCAGAGAAGGGGAGGGAAGGCCAAGGTAACAAGAACCATTGACACAGCTGGTTGGAGTAAAAGGAGGTCACAGCTTTACTGAAACATACACAGCTTGTGGATCATTGGTGCTACATAGTGGTCAAATCCTGAGCATCGGCTGACCTGTCTGCCAACTGCTGTACCCCCTCAGACCAAAACTCAGGAGGGGAAACCAAGGAGTGGCATCCAATGGGATGCCACATGGGCGTATACCTCTGTGTGGATCCCCTGCCACCTGGGAGTGAGTATGCCCTGGCAGCTCCCCGCTGGGCATGCACCACCAGGGGCAGCGCCAGGGCTTCTGGCGCTTGCAGCCACCCCTACATGCATGTGCACATAGTGTGTGCGCGCCCCCCACCCCAGGCCTGCGTGATGATGTTACCGCATGATGATGTCATCATGCAGCAAAGCTGGGCCTATTGGCTGGCGGGTGGCTGGGGCAGCGCGCGGAGGGTGCCCACATTCCACACACTGCCCCAGACGCCTGCTGTGCCTGGCCCGTGGCTGCTGCACCTGGCTGGGGGTGTGTGGCAACAGCGGCGGTACAGGGTTGGCCGGCTGCGGGCCAGGCACGCCAGCTCCGTGGCACGTGCCTCCACCGCCGACGCACCCTCCAGCACCCGCAGCGCCCGCCTCACCGCCTCAATGGTGGTGCTGGCCCTGTGCACTCCCACCATACCTCACTCCCAAGATTCCTTAGGGGAATCCCCTTACCGGGGAGACTGGACACACAGTCCACCGTCTCCCTGCAAAAGGATCTGATCCCAATGCAAAACCGCCACAGGAGCCACAAATCAGCTCCTTCCAATGCTCCTAAAGCTGCAACCAGCTCTCAAGGTACTGTCCCTCGCATCCTGCAGCCAGATGTCCTGCCCCCAACTGGGCAGTACAGGGCCTCCCGCTCATGTCAAGTGTCCAGATGAGGGATCACCAACCCCCCGGCCTTCAGCACATGCTCCTCCAGTTTTTTGTCATCAGGCCAATTTTTGCCTGCCGACATCAACCCTGTCCAGGTGGATGGCCCCGTACCCAAGAGCGCTTCTGCAACAAGTCTGATCATAGAATGCGGCAGCCATTTGAATAGGCCGTCCATGTCCTGAATCGTGGCCTGCTTTGAGTCCACACCCCACCACTTGCCCAGGTCATTCTCCCCGAGCTGTGTAACCCGGTCATCAGGTGGGCCCAGGTGTTGGATATAGCGAAGCAGTGATGGCGCCAGTGACTCCCACAGCATTCCTCTGATGCCATCTCCCTCTTCAGGATCGGACGAGCTTTAGGCTTCGGCCACTCCTCCGATGATCTTTTTGGCTTCCACCCCGGCTCTATGAGGGCTCGTTCCACTGGTGAACGCTCTGCAACAAAGTGACCCGCTTAGCCACATCTCAGGCACAGCTCTTGCCTCCTCCTCCTCTGGTCCTTCTCACTGGGGAGGGGAAGGCTGCCTCATCCTTGCCCCTTCCCTTCTCTCGTGGTTGTACATCTCCAGAGCTCCTCCACTGCCTGGCTTGATGTTGCAGCCGCAGTAGCTTCACTGCTTGCTTCCGGTTCTCAGTCTCACAGGCTAATTGGATCCATCCAAGCAGGGTTCACAGACCATTCTGCACCAGGGCTTTGGCTACCAGATTCAGGCCGACTCTGAAGAATTCAATCTTTACTTTCTCTGTCCAGTCCCTCAACTTGTCTGCGTACTCACGAAACTCGAGTGCATACTCGCGGACGGGACGGTTGCCTTGCCTCAGGCGTTTCAAATGGGTCCTCGCCCTCTCTTCCTCCAGAGGGTCTTCATACTGTTCTTTGAGTGCCCGCAGAAACGCTTCCATGCTTCTCAGTTCAAGGGTTGGGCTGCATACAGGTCACATGCCACTTCGCTGCCGAGCCCCCCAGTTGGGACCCGATGTAGCTTACGCAGCTGAGATCGTTCGGAAACGTGTGGCCCCACTCTCTCGGGAACTCCCCCACCTGCGCTAAGAAATAGGCCAGTTCTTCGGGATCTCCCTTGAAACGCACTTCGAGCTTCTGCCAGGCCAGAAGGAGCTGACTCAGGACCCCCAAAGCCGCTAACTCACCATCGCTCAATGGCGGCCTCGGCTCTAGGGACCACAGGCTGGTCAGGAGGTCCTGGAGATAGGCCGACCGGGGCTCCTTGAGGCGGGGCTTTCTGAAGCGGCTCCTGCAGCCCCTCCATGATCTCCATCACTGCATGCTTGACTTCCTCCACCTCCTCTTGTAACTCCTGTACATGAGTACTGCCACTGGGGTCGGGGGTCTCCTTCCCCTCGCCCTCTTCGCTCCCGCCTCCATCCTTTGCCAAGGCAGATTCCTCACCATCACAGTCCTCTCCCAGTTTCTCCAGGATGGTCGCCTCTCCCCTGAGGCTCTGCTGGAACAGCTGGGCCTTTCGCCGCTCTTTGCACTCCTTGACATCAGCCGTGGTTGTACACGGGGGTCTATTCCTGGGGCGTGGCGCTCAGCCAGTGCAAGAAACTGGATCCAGTTTTAGGTATTGCCCCAGCCCCGCTCACCACAGCTAGCCTCTGCTTTGGCTTCTCCACCAGGTCTTTGGGTGTGCCCTCGGGTTTCACTGGAGTGCCATCGCCCACTCCTTCTGCCATAGTGCAGGTAGCGGGATCGCTCTGGTTCTCTGGGGTCCGAGGTATATAAGATTCCTGGCAAAATGTCAGACTCTGCCAGGAGATTCTCCTAAACTACTTCATCAGACCAGGCTGGATGAGTTAAAGGTCTTTATTCAGAGATTACCACCATTAGAGCACAGTACAAAGCAATTTCCAGGAATACCAGGGCAAGGCCCAGCGGGCTAGTTATACCCTCCTCTCTCCTCCCCCTTTTTCGAGCAGAAGTCCGTTAGTCTCAGTGTGCGGTCTCTCGCAGGAAAAGCTGGAAGGGGGAAGAGATGCAGGCTCCAAGGCTCCAAGGTCATTCGGCTGGTTCTCAGGCATCTCGAGCTCCATCCACCCCCACACCTATAGAGATAAGACAGCTGAGTGCAGGACAGCAATAGCAGAGAGAAGAGCAAGAGAAGAGCAGAACTGCAAACTGTCTGTCCCCCCTCTCCCAAAGTAAAAGACGTCACTGCGTATGGCAGGCAGGTCGCAGGCCTGCTGGACAGCCACTGGAGAAACCCTTCAGCAGGTCCTGGGCCACTTGTTTGTTATGACAGTGGAGTAGGAGGGGGCGAAGGGCCTCCAACTGGACGGGGGGGGGCAGCCCCCAAGCCCATGGGTGCTCAGCTACTTCCCGGTGCTAGCTGCCTAGGCAGCAGAGGCACTCGGTCCTCCTTCCTTACAGAAGATGCGGGTGCAGGAATGGCCGGCCCGATAGGGAGTGACAGCAGAACCATGGGGGCAACAGAGCCAGGGGTGGGGTCCAAAGCAGCCATCGCAGCTGTGATCAAACCGGCACCATGGGCGCTGATACCTCCCCTGGTTGTACTCTCAACGAAGGCCACAGGCCTTGCCCCGCCTGCTGGGCCACCTGCTCCATCCTTACCCCGCACGTGGGGTCCCACCAACCAGAGCCAAAGCTTCTGACTGAAGAGCTCCCACCTCGCCCTGGGGTTGTGAGAGACCCTCTTCCAAAAGGTCTCGTCATACTCAATGGCCTCAGGATCCCCAGCCAAGGCCCGAGCCCTTAGGACACTGTGCAGGTGGTTCATCAAGTGGTAGCCCCTCTCGGGGTAGGCTGCCTGCACCACCCCGATAAAGACCACGTACCCTTCTAACCAATTGCTAGAATTACACTCTGCTATCTCATTCTTCCACCCGTCCTTCTCCCTTTGGGGGAGGAGGAACCCCACCCATCCTACGTCTCAGGTCTCATTAGAGTAATGATTTCTGTGTCATGGCCGTCCAAATTGCATTCCCGCACCTTGTGGGCAAGGTGGATCCCAGGGGGATCCTCATCATCCATGAAAGAGGGCATGGTCGGGGGGACGGCTGCTCGCCCCCTGTAGCCCACACCTCCCTGGGATCAGACCCCCTCCTGCTGTGCTTGGCCCACTGGTGGAGTGCCCAGGCCGGGAGGCCAGGCACCAGAGCTGCAGTGCCCCAATAGGGTCCCCAGCCTTGTCAAACGAAGAGGACTCACCTGCAGTTCCTGCAGTGTCTGAATCCTCGTGTCGGTGCCTGGACTCTACTTGGCTCTCTTCCCAGCTGGCCAGCAAGGCTCAGGCCTGCTAGAGCCTCTGAGGCTGCTGCTGGGGGACCATGGTGCCCTGAGGTCCTGAGCTGGGCTCTTTCCCTTGGTAGATGAGCCAGCTCCATGGGAGGGGCCTGTGACAGGAGGGACTGCTCCCGAGCAGAGGCCCCCAGCTGCTCAACTCTTTCGGAGAGGAGCTCCAAAGCCCAGCAAAGTAGGCTGCCCACCCCTGCTTCACCAAGTCTCCCAGTCCTCATTCCCACAGGCCCCCCTGCCAGCCAGGAGCTGGGAGGCCCCGTGGAAGAAATTTGTGGCTCTCCCACCCACCCCTCCTCTAGCCCTAGGAGGACAGCATACTGCAGGCCCAGCCAGAGCCTGCCCAGGCCAGGAGGAGTCCACCGGCTTTCCCACTGCCCCAACAGGCCCGCCAGAAGGCCTGGAAGCAGCCTGCACCCTTGAAGCGGTGGCCTTCCCTTTCCTCTCTGCAGGCATGATTGAAATTCCCCCAGGGGATACAAGGGGGAGGGGGTGCCGTGGAGAAGACCCCTGCTACCAAAGTTGCTGGAGAAGAGCCCGCCGTGCCCCTGCTGCAGCCTGCTCTGCAGCTGAAGTATGCCTCCTCAGCTACTGGGCAACTGCCGAAAGCTGCTGCCACACGGCTGTGTGAAGCTTACAGCCGGGGCTGCAACCGCCGAGTCGTCCTGAGCTCTTCTGAGCTCAACACCGATGCCTTTGTGAGCTGCTGACTGCCTCCAACGGTCTCTGAACGTTGCTGAGGGCAGGCCTCTACCACTCTGCTCCTCATGCCGAAGAAACACGAAGTGCAGAGGGGCGGAGCCAGCAGCCCTAAATACACGTCACTGGACTGTGGCGCCAGCATCCCCCAGGTCCGGCGCCCAGCCCCACACTCCTCAGCCAGTCCTGGCTGGCCAGGATTGGCTGGCCGAGATTTGAATTTCCCAGCCGCAGAGCAGCAGCACGGGCCACCAGGAAGCCCAGCGGCCACTATGCCTCCGCTCCCCCTTGCCACCCCGTAGGCCGCAACTCGTCCTCCAGGTGAGTCTGGGGACGGCATTTCACAAAAGAGTGTAACATCTGACCAAAAGAGGTGTGGGATTTACTAGTTATCACCTGCTGAACCTCTCCAGTTGTGATTTGGTGTGGGCATACAGGAGAAACGGATCTGGGTTGGCAAGATGGACGTGCCCAGAGAATCTTGCCTCCTTCCCCTTCCTTAGAGCATCGTCCAGTGTAATAACCCCTCGCTGCATGTACTGCTGGCAGGTGGGATATACAGCTGTCATGTCACCTTCTTCCAACGACCAGCTTCTGAACAGCAGTTTCTTGCTGAAGGGTTCCCTGTCAAAGTAACTTCTGGACATTTGCGGCTTGGGCGACTGAAAACCCACCGAAGTAGGTTCTATTTCTGTCCCTCTTCGAAAGATGTAATGGCAACTTACTGTCACTCCCTGGCTTCTTACCCTACCAGGTTGTCTATAGCACCGCCTCCCCTGTCTGGGATGACGCCTTCCGTTTCTTCCTGCAAAACCCAGCCAAAGAGGATATTGATATACAGGTAGCCTTCGTCCCCTTGCCTCAGCCCTGTCTGTCCTCCTTCCTGTGCAGGCAGTAGCAAAAACTTCTTTGGTCCCCCTGCAGGTCAAAGATGATAACCGCCAGACTACGCTGGGCTCCCTCACTATCCCCTTGTCCCGCTTGCTGAGTGCCGATGGTATGACGCTGGACCAGGGGTTCCAGCTGGAGAACTCTGGATCCAACAGCCGCATCTACATGAAACTCATCATGCGGGTGAGTTTGGCTTTGGGGCTTCAGTGTAACATTCGGGCACTGCTCTTGGTTGTGACAGTGTTGTTATTGGGGGTGAGCGTGATAATCGAGATAACCTCTCCCCCTTTCTGCGCAGCCCAGTTGTCAACAGGGCTTTTTTTCTGGGAAAAGAGGTGGTGGAACTCAGTGGGTTGCCCGCGGAGAAAATGGTCACATGGCTGGTGGCCCCGCCCCCTGATCTCCAGACAGAGGGGAGTTTAGATTGCCCTCGCGGAGGGCAATCTCAACTCCCCTCGGTCTGGAGATCAGGGGGCAGGGCCACCAGCCATGTGACCATTTTCAAGAGGTTCCGGAACTCCGTTCCCCCGTGTTCCCCCTGAAAAAAAGCCCTGATTGTCAAAGTACTTTGTATAAAACTGCAATAAAATATTTAAAATACGTTTAAACCCTTTTCTTTTAAAGACAAAATGGAAAGGGTATACAACAGTTGCTTCTTCCCAAGATGAGTCCCTGTTGTGTTCTCACTGCTGCTGCAAATGCAGAGGAATCCACAGCAGGCAACGGAAGCTCCGCACAGAGGAGAGGGAGTCGGTGTGCAATCCTCTCATGCCTGTTACTACATTAAAAAAAAACAGTAGCCGGTATTTCACTATATTTTAATGATGCTGTTTTTTCCAGTAACAATAGCTGGGGGGGGTCTGCTTTTGACCTGCCTTGAAAGCCCCTTTCTGGGTCGGCGTCAGTTGTGACTTGACAGCACATACCTAGCACATACCTACCTAGTGGTTGGAGGAGTCACCGAAAAGACTTCCAGTGGCAAGGAGCGGAAATGATGGGTGCGATGGGGAATGGAGCTGGGGATAGTGCTGGATGTGGGCAAGGAGATGTGGAAATCTGCACCTTTCCATCCACATAGATCCCAAACCCGTGCTGAGTGCAGTCATGCTGGAGAGACTGTAACAAAGTAGGTTTGGGGAAACGCACAGGGAAGCAAGGGGAAACCTGGCAGGTGAACGATTGCATGACGATGTCACGTGGAAGCAAAACTAAAAAGCAAAAAGCAACAACTTGGGTGGAGAATAGAGCAACACCTCTGTGTGGAGGCAGCCTGTGACACATACTGGCTATCTTGAATGGGACAAAGGCCCTGTTTCTTCCTCACCTGCCTCCTCCTGCTGGTTTGGCAATAAGTTCAGCTGCTCCCCTCCACACCACTGGGGGCCTCTTTGCTGCAAAGGAGACAAGAGATGGGTCCCTCCTCCTTGATCACTCCCGACTTTGTAGCCCTCCCTTCCTCCTGAGCTGGGAACAGTCCACTGGAGCATGAGATGTAGACGGGACCCCTTCTCTTGTGTGCTGGAAGTGGCAGAGCACAGCTGTTTGGGCAGCAAATATCAGAGTATAGATCTGCCTGGTTATCAAGTCTCACCTCTGCTAGTGGTTGGGCGTGCAGCTGCAGCCAGGGCTCCCTCTGCCAATGGGAAACTGGTGTTGTAGTCCACAATATTGTGTAAGTCAACTCCCTTCCACGGACCGGTGCTTCTTAACTTGCAACGTGAAGTGGCTTTCTAGCCCGATCCTCCTCTGTAACTGCTGTTTCTGTAGGTCTTATATTTTGATGCCCCTGAAGTTTGCTCCACCCCCCGGCCGTGTCCTCCAGGACATCTGAATGTTACCGAGAGCACCTATGTCGGCAGCAGCGTCGACAAGTCTCCTCGGCCTCTTACAGCCAGCCCAGATGCCCAGTTTGGCACCGAGGTAAGGTCACACCATTGAGAAGGCTGATATCGTCTGAGTCGCCGGCTAGGTGGGTGAGATGCAGCGCTTGTAGTAATGACCGAGAATGTGGATTGGGATCCCTGTGCTTTTAATTCACCAAATCAAATTCAAGTGGAGTCTGATTTTTTTTAAAATAAAAATTTAGAAACTATAAATGTGTGGCTTTGATAAAGCTAGAATAAATATTAAAGAACAAAAAAATCAGTTTGTCAAAACATCATTACTAATCAGGTTCAAAAACAGAGTGGGATTGAATTTTCTTATTTATGTTCTCCAGTGTTACTTTTTTTTAAAAAGCAGATTATCTTTTGGTCAAATAAACTACTAACCATTTTCACTTAAGATGTTTATCTTATTGGCCCAATGCTCCTTTCAGTAAGGACTTCCCCAGAGCTGTCATGTAAACATAAATAATTTGTTTTCTGCTGTCCTGTGGTTGGCTCAAACCATCCAGTCCAACATCCGGCCTCTAATGGTAGCCAGCCAGGGAGCCAATAAGTAAGTCAGAGAAAAGCAAATTGTCTCCCCTGTATTTTGACCCTGGCATCTGATATACAAAGGTAGACTAAACTCTGAACATAGAGGTTTTATTTAGTTTTACCCATGGCTGTTAGTCATTATAACTGTTTTCTATTAATCTGCCTAAACCAGGGCTTTTTTTCAGCTGGAATGAGATGGAACGGAGTTCTGGCACCTCTTAAAAATGGTCACATGGCTGGTGGCCCCACCCCCTAATCTAAACTCCCCTCTGTCTGGAGATCAGGGGGTGGGGCCACCAGCCATGTGACCATTTTTAAGAGGTGCCAGAACCCCTGATCTCCAGACAGAGGGGAGTTTAGATCAGGGGGTGGGGCCACCAGCCATTTGACCATTTTCACTGAGGGCAATTTAAACTTTAAAAAACTCCCCCTTTGTTCCAGCTGATCCAAAGTGACATCACTGTGTGGTCTTGCCAGGGGCACTACCTCCCACCAAGAGTTGCCCCCTGTGCTGGCATCCCACTGAGTTCCACCACCTCTTTTCCCAGAAAAAAAAGCCCTGGTCTAAACTCTTTTAAAAAGCCATCTATGTCAATAGCCATCAATAAATTGTGTGGTAGAAAATTCCGCAAGTTAATTAAGCATTCTGTGAAATAGCGCGTTCTTATGTCTGCTCTGCGATGCACCCCGTAAGGAAAATGTATTGTGCTACAGAAAAGTGCAGTATCATTAGCTTTTCCAGGACCTGAAACTGCAGTTTCACGTAAGAAACATTCATCTTTGTATATGCTGCAGCAAAATAATAACAAAATACTTAATTATTTATACCGCACCAAAGGAGACCCAGAGCACCATAAAGCATTCTCTCTCCCTCCATTTTATCCCCACAACAACCCTGTGAAATGGGTTAGGCTGAAAGGGACTGGCCCACGGTCACCCAGCAAGCTTCGTAGCAGAGTGGGGATTTGAACCCGGGTCTTACAAGTCCTACTCCGACCCTCTCACCACTATTATATCTTGCTGGCTCTTTGTTTTAGACGATAATATTGTCTGGTTTTAGATGATAATGTGAGGATAATGATGAAGGTGATCCTGCTTTATAAAGAAATTGTGTAACAATGATACATTTTTAATTATATGTTATGACATTGCTTTTACCTATAAAATATTGACTGATTTCAGCAAGTTTACATGTATTACAGGAACCAGGCACTCTTAACATCAAGTCACATTTCATTCCCTCTCTACTTCTTTGCTGAAGAGGGTTATTATGCTTAGGGCTTTTTTTCCTGGGAAAAGCGGTGGTGGAACTCAGTGGTGGAACTCAGGACCGCACAATGACATCACTTTGGGTCAGCTGGAACAAGGGGGGAGTTTTTAAAAGTTTAAATCGCTCTCGGCGAAAATGGTCACATGGCCAGTGGCCCCGCCCCCTGATCTCTAGACAGGGGGGAGTTTAGATTGCCTTCCGCGCCGCATGGCACGGAGGGCAATCTAAACTCCTCTCTGTCCTGGCTTAGCGTGCAGAATCCTAGATAAGTATTGTTATAATTTGATAATATTAGGTAATTTGAATTTTAGGTATTTATATTATGTAAATTATAGTAAGCTACAATTTTAATGATTGCCTGGATATTTTAAGTTTATATTGTTGCCAAATAATTATGCTTTTAGGACTGATCAATTTTATAAGTAAATTTTAAAAGTGGTAATTGTTGAAATATGTACTTTTTAAATATTTATTTTAAAATGGCGTGTGTCTTGCTGATGTGCAATCATGTAATCTTGAATTGATTTCAAGAATGTGATGGCCTCTGGCTAATAAACTTTGTTGTTGTTGAACTCCTCTCTGTCGAGATCAGGGGGCGGGGCCACCAGCCATGTGACCATTTACAAGAGGTGCCGGGACTCCATTCCACCGCGTTCCCCCTGGAAAAAAGCCCTGGTTATGCTGGTCTCTTAAAAATGCAGGATGGTTTTGAGACCAAGTAAATGGTAATAATTGCAGTTCAGTCAGGCACGCTGTGACCTCCCCTCATGTAACCTTTCCCTTAGAACGTGATTCGTATTCACCTTCTGGAGGCTGAGAACCTCATTGCCAAAGATAACTTCATGGGTGGGATGATCAAGGGCAAATCGGACCCTTATGTCAAAGTGCGCTTAGGTGGCCAGAAGTTCCGCAGCCGCGTCATCAAAGAAGAGCTCAACCCCCGCTGGAGTGAGATCTACGAGGTGAGAATGCCTGTTAGGGTGGGCTCCCCTGGGCCCTCTCAGCCCTGGCCAATGGCAAATGGCAGGGTTTGGCAAGGCATGGTTTAATTCAATTAAAAAAACTCCTGGTAATGGATCTCTCTAACCATACAATAAATACTGTGTTTTACACTATTTTATATTCTGAAAGTACAACAGTGCTACAAGTGCATCAAGACAAAAATCATATATAATCATAAACAACAATCTATAAATACATTTCAACACAATTACATATACAAATACTAAAGCCAATGTATAAAGCTGGTGAAATGGCTTCTGGGTAATTCTCAAGGAACACAGTCCATTTTAGTCCATAACTGATATGTAACGGTCCCTTGGAAATGATGAGGTCGAAAACGTCAAGGGAACCCATGAAGTGCAATGCCAAGTCTTCAAATTACTGTTCTATGCAGGCTGTTACTCCTTCTTCAAAGAGACATCTCCATTACCGGGAGTTTTTTAAATTGAATTGTATAATGCTACTCCCAGGTTTTACCCTTTGGTTGAGCTAAGGAATGGTTTAAACCGTGCAAACTGTTTGCTCCATACAAGCAAACGTCTGTTCTTCAAAGGGATGATGCTGTACCTCACACTGTGCTCAAGCCCCAGGATGCCTTTCTTGCAGCACAGATGGGTACCAGGCAGGGTATTTGCCCAGCTAGTCAGGCATGCATCAGAATGCACCTAAAATGCCAGACTATGGAAAACCCAAAGGGGACATTTGGTCCATTCAGGAACTCGGGTGTTTCGAGGCAAGTAGGTTTTCTTCTAACCACCAGCTGCATAATGCAAGTAGAAATCATCTACATTTAGAAGCACACAGTTCACCCAGGAGGCACAAAGCCAAGATGGTGCATTTTGGACCTAGCATGCAAGTGCAGAAGTCCTCCATGAGGCTATATAGTGGAAATGGCCAGAGCACGTTACAGTGCGTTTTGTTTGCTCTGAATGTGTGCTTAATTTGTAACGTTCTTTCCCACGTCCGCCAGGTCATAGTGACTGATGTCCCAGGCCAGGAGGTGGAGTTTGATTTGTACGACAAAGATGTTGACAAAGACGACTTCTTGGGAAGGTGAGTTTGAAATAAGGAGAAAAGGGACAAAAGCCACAGAATGCAAAGTTCTCTCCCTTTGAGTAGGGAGCAGAGGAAGGTGCCTGGGTACCTGGAGAGTCCATGAGAAGCGACTTAGAGCCCAGCCCCTTCCCCTGTTTTCCTAGGCATTATTAGCCACCGGGGTTTGAGGTGGTGGGGCTTAGAAGTAGCCCAAAACAGCAAAATACAAGTAGTCTTATATGTTTAAGTTAACATTGGTTACTATGTTACCTTTTGAAAAAGTAATTTAAAAAGAATAATGGTTGTTGTGGGTTTTCCGGGCTGTATTGCCATGGTCTTGGCATTGTAGTTCCTGACGTTTCGCCAGCCACAGCTGCTGGCGAAACGTCAGGAACTACAATGCCAAGACCACGGCAATACAGCCCGGAAAACCCACAACAACCATCGTTCTCTGGCCGTGAAAGCCTTCGACAATACATAAAAAGAATAATCTTAACCAAAAATGCCAGGAACCCAGCTGCCTTTCAGTCATCCATGTGTCCTGCTGCCCTGGGAGAGGGATTAAGGCTGAACTTGTGAGTGACTCAAGAATTCGGTGATGTCTAAGCTTGTCTTATGCCTTAAAAAGCAGCTGTGGGAGGGAAGGGAATGTTGACCGGGGCCACAGCACATCTCTTTGTGCCACTTTTCCACTTGGAACCCTTCCCACAAGCTACTTCAAAGCTCAGGAATAGAAAAATATGGGTACCCTGAGTCTGCCTATCTTTTCTCCCTCCTGGGGCTTAAAGTAACTGAAGGGTTTTTTAAAAAAAATCAGGGAAATGGCATTGTGGTGAAGAATTAATTCCCTTTTCCCCTAGCACTGTGGCCCCAGTGTACTTCTCCTTTGCCTTCTCCCCACATCCCTAGTATCACACGTGGTTTAGCTCTTACTTCTTTACTCAGCAATATGGTGGGTTATACTGCCATGTTTTCCCATCTATCACCAAAACAAGGTTAGAGACCTTGGATCATATAATAGTTTTTTGCCCTAAGTGGAGTAAGGAAAGAGAGAGATTTATTATTCCTATTATGTTAAAAGAAAAGCTTCCCTTCCTTCCTTGGACAATCTCAGTGTTATTGTCTGATAACTTTCCTGACAATCAAACCTCTGCTATAGTGGCTTCCTTTTTAGCCACGGTGATAAAGAGACAAAATCTTCATGAGTTTAGATAGTTTAAAGTGATAATGACGAGTTATGTCTGTGTGAATTGGGTATGTTCAAGTGTACAGTTCATATTTTGTTGGTGTTTGTATGGCTTATGGCTTCGGCCGGAAAAGCAATAAACATATTATTATTATTATTAAATTAAGTTTTTCAAACAAAAAAAAAATGACAAACCAGAGAAGGGAGCTGGAACATCTGTGCAGAGCGAGGCCACTACTCCTGTCTTCCCTTCCACCCACAGTTATGGCTTTGTTTTAATTCTCATTCACCCTGAGCACTATGCTAGGTGCAGGCAGAGAGCTTCCATGGCTAAACTCGCCGTTTGTGCTATCCTGCAGTGCCAGTCCTTTGTTGGGGCTTCACAGATTGGTGGCCTGGAGGGATCAAAAGATTATCAGTCCTGAGGCATAAGGCAAAATTCATCAGCCTCTTCTCATGTTAGAACCCATGAAATCCAGAACACAGAGTGCCACATAGAATAGGTGGCTCCAAGCCAAGCCATGCAGCTACAAGAGAAGATGTTCAGAGTTACCAGACAGTCTGGTGTGAAGATAAACCACACCGGAGTTCCAAATATGGTCATCAGTAATCTTGCAGAAAACCCATCCCAAATCCCTGCAAATGAACACGCTGATCCTGAAAGTTCACAGCACTGTTCTACTGTCATTATTAACAGTACTGCAGAACTACCTTAGGACGATGGTGGGTCTAGGACTAAGTATTGTGAATCCTCCCCATCAAAAACATGCAGAGAACTGTTGATTTTTTTGGAAGGGCCTGTGGCAAAAAAAAAAACACAGGCACATGCTTAAGCGAATAACCTTATACCACACCTTTTCTTCCCCTCACACCCCACAGGTGTAAGATCCCTCTGAGACGAGCACTAACCTGCAAGTTTGTTGATGAGGTAAGATGAATCTGCCAACAGTACCGAGGAGATTGTAGAGATGACACATATCTTGTCAAAAAAAGGTCCCGTGGCGCAGAGTGATAAGCTGCAGTACTGCAGCCCAAGCTCTGCTCATGACCCAAGTTCAATCCTGGCAGAAGCTGGGTTCTGATAGCCAGCTCAAGGTTGAGCCTTCCATCCTTCCGAGGTCGGTAAAATGAGTACCCAGTTTCCTGGGGGTAAAGTGTAGATGACTGGGGAAAGCAATGGCAAACCACCCCGAAAAAGGTCTGCCAAGAAAACATCATGATGCAACATCCCCCCATGGGTCAGTAATGACTCGGTGCTTGCACAGGGGACTACCTTTACCTTTTTATGCTGGTCTTACCCTGTTTTTCTCGTTCCAGTGGCTCCCCCTAGAGGATGTGAAATCAGGACGGCTCCATGTGAAGCTGGAATGCCTGTCCCCCATTCCTAGTGCTGCTGAGCTGGAGCAGGTAATTGGGGGTTATCTCAAAAAAGCTGCCATGTAGGAGTAGATAGATCAGGCCATTCTAGCCTGAGAGGGGAGGTCACCCTTCAGGGTGCCTGTGTGTGGAATAGATTAGAACACCATGAGATTTTGTTGTGTATAAATGTTTCCCCAGACAGAATAAAAGCAGTTTTCAGGTAGCATTTTTTCAGTGAGAGGCACGGGGGAATAGTTAAATAGCCAATAACCACCTTAAAACTGAAGCTCCAGCAGGGTTCTGTTAAAAAAGACAGAATCCTGCTGTTCTACTGCAGACCAACATGGATCCTCACCTAAAATTATCCTGATTTATCTTAGTAGTAGTTGTAGTAGTAGTAGTTATTGAAAATGGCCAAAGGCCGTTACAAGTAGAACATAGATTTCCAGACTGCAAAAATGATTGATCTTAATAATAGTAGCAGCAGCACTTCTTATAGTATGTACTTATAGTACATAGTATATACTTACAGTATAGGGCCAAAGCCCCGATTATGGCCACTCCACCATAGTCGTCGTCGTCGTCGTAGTTATAGTATAGGGCCAAAGGACATTACCAGTTGGACATAAAAGGAACTTAAGCAGACAACAACAAAACAACATTAAATTTCATCTTTGGTGGACTTGCCGCAAAGCTAAAAAAAAACTGGTCACAAATTCATATAATACAAAAATGTTGAAGATCAATATACAACTTAAACCAGAAGCCTTTTTTGGGGGGACTAATGGATGAACAGTTGGAAAAATAAACATGGTGTCTTATTTCTATATATGACCACAGCAGCTAGGCTTTTATATGCGCAAAAATGAAAAAGTACAGTATTTCCTTCAGTTGAGGACTGGATTGTGAAAATGACGGAGTTAGCGGAGATGGCAAAACTAACAGCCCTGACCAGAGATAAAACACTGTCTACTTTTATGATTAACTGGAAACCCCTTATTGACTTTCTGCATGAGACGAGGAAAAATGAACTGACGATTTGTGGTTTTGATTTTTAAGAAGATAAATTTGGGGAAAATAAATAGAAGGGGGCAGTACTGAAAAGGTAAATTTTGGAGATATTAAAACTAAAAGTATAATGTTTGTTAAAATATAATAGGTGTTGTAGAGAAAAATAGAAAATGAAACGTATTATTTTTATTTTCAATCTTTGTTCTTTTTCTTTCTTTGTATTTTTTCTGTACTTTTCCCTTCTATTTCTCTGCCCTTTTACTGGGCTTTTAATCTTATTAATAAAATAAAAAAATTCTTGGGGGAAAAAACCCATTAAATTTCCTAGAATCAATTCATAGAATATATAGGAATGACAGATACTCTGGGATACTAAAAAAAACAAAATAAACTTATTTTTATAAGAAACGTATCGGTTTCATATTATTTCTAAAACTTGATGGTTTCAAAAGAGTAGTTCTCAATTCTTAAAGTTACTTTATTTAAACCCAATCACATAGATCTTCTCTCAGGCTTTGCACATAGTTTGCCTGCTTTTGATATTAATTTCTCTCTCAATTACGAGTAAGACCTTTTCTCAGGCACACACACAGTTTGCCTGCTTTCCCCTGACTGAATGTTCTTTCACAAACACACAGTTCAGGCTTCCACACAGGTTATATTTCTCTCAGACAACATAAACAAGCTCAGGCTGCACACAGCTTGCCTACTAATACCAGACTCAATATTTTTCTCAGAAATGCTTAAACATGCTCAGGCTGCACACAGCTTGCCTCTCTTGCCCTGACTGAATATTTTCTCTCCACTCTCAGTCATCAACCAATCATATCGCTCCCTCATCCCTCTCTTTCACCCCCACACTTCATCTATACCACACCAAGCATTTAAAGACACACACACGCTTAAAATCATTACACCAGTCACGTACTGAAATGAGTAATGTGGCCTCCTGAACCCACCTTGTGCTCTCTAATGAGGGGCAAACCATGTGGACCATCTGTGCTCTCCTTTTTGCAGGTGCTAATGGTTAACAGTTTGATCCAGACACCAAAGAGTGAAGAACTGTCGTCTGCCTTATTGTCTGTCTTCCTTGACAGGGCAGCTGAGTTGCCGGTGAGTGGCCTAGGGCTTTTCTGCACACCCAACTTATTCTTGATTTTCCTAGCAGTCTGTCCCCAAGCATTGGGATCTGTTTGGGAATGGTTCTTCCGCACGTCTACCCTCCCTTTGCATTTTTACAGTTGTGGAGTCAGTTTATTTTGTTCTGCATGTGGCCTTAAGGAATCAGGATTTGAAAGGTAGGGTGCTATCATCATCAGCCGGAATGACAGTGTCTTCCTGGCGCAAGTTTGCGCGTGAGAACCCAGTTCTCACGCGAAATCACACCAGGAAGACGCTGTGGACCATTTAAAGGGCCCTGCCACTTGCAAGCAGCAGGTCCCTTTAAACTATCAGCTGGCAAGCGGTGGGGGGGATCCCTGCTGCTTGCAAGCAGCAGGAAAGGGCCCTTTAAACAATCAAATGCCCCTCTCCCTGCTGTTAAGCAGCCTGAAAGGGGCATTTAAACTCCACAAACCACGAACTGGTTCGCGAACTTGCCCCAATTCGTGGGAGTTCGTGGTTCCTGGTTCGTGGAAACCTACGAACCACGAACCGCATGGTTCGGGTTTTTTGTGGTCCGTGCCCATCTCTAATATCTATTGAGGATGCTCAGAATGCTAACTTGGTTCCAATAAGATGCTGGTTCAGATTAAGGTATGCATATCTGAATTTGAACATGGAAGCAAAATGTGATCATGAGGACTACAGACCTTCTTACAAAAGGATAAAAACTAAAATTCTTGCAAATTTAGTGTATCTTGTTTTAAATATCTGTAGCCACACAGAATGCATGTGGTCCTGCCTTAGTCAATGGAGGAAAAAACATCTAAATAATGATATAATCTACTAAACATATTGCTTATCCAACCTTCTCCTGTTCCCTTTGACTATACTGTGTTCTTTATGCAGATGTTCCTGATGTAGCCTGTCCTACAGAGAGTTGTGTAATATTGAATTCACAGAAGTGAGGCTGTGACTCCCTTAAGAATGAACTTGTGCCAGTTATAGATGTAATATATGAGTATCTTTGTAACAGCACCTCCTATTGGTGCCTATGCTGCTAAAATTTCAACTGTTCTTTCTCATCTCTCCAGCTAAAGAAGGGCTCAAAACCCCCAAATCCATATGTCAGTCTCTCTGTCCGTGGCACCTCCTATAAGACCAAGGTAACAGCATGTAGAAAAATGGGGGGGGGGGGGTTGAGGGGAAAGGACGGTGTGGGTGTGGTTAAAGCATTGCTATGTAACAGTCACAGGGGTAGTCTAAAGGTAGCTAGCAGGGAAGGAGAGGCTGAAAGGGAGAAGCAACAAAAATAGGTGGGTTGTAGCCAGGGCTTTTTTTCTGTGAAAAGAGGTGGTGGAACTCGGTGGGTTGCCCTCGGAGAAAATGGTCACATGGCTGGTGGCCCTGCCCCCTGATCTCCAGACAGAGGGGAGTTTAGATTGCCCTCCGCGCAGCAGCACGGAGGGCAATCTAAACTCCCCTCTGTCTGGAGATTAGGGGGCGGGGCCACCGGCCATGTGACCATTTTCAAGAGGTTCTGGAACTCCGTTCCACCACATTCCTGCTTTAAAAAAGCCCTGGTTGTAGCACATCCAGGTTAAGTGTTTGCATGTTCAAATTTATCCTTGCTGTAAACGGCTAGGCCTTTTTTGTACCTCAGTGGTGAAAAATAAAATCACAAATAAATTCAATAAAGCACTGGCTTGTAAACCCTAACATCTTCTGGTTGTATATACTGAACCCTCATTTTGGAATTACAGAACCATAGAGTTGAAGGCATCTTACAGACCATCTAGTCCAACCCCTTGCCCAATGCAGGACAGCCTAAAGCATCCCTGACAAGTCTTTGTTCAGCTGCTCCTTGAAGACTGCCAATGAGGAGAATGTACCACACCCCTCAGCAGCTAGTTCCACTGCTGAATTACTCTTAACGAGAAGAAGTTTTTTCTAATGTCCAGCCAGTATCTTCCCTCCTGTAATTTAAACCCATTGTTCTTCCTCTAAGTGACAGCCTTTTAAATACTTAAAGAGAGCAATCATGTCTCCGCTCAACCTCCTCTTCTCCAACCTCAACATTCTCAGGTCCCTCAGTCTTTCCTTATAGGGCTTAGTCTCCAGCCCCTTGATCATTCTGGTTGCTGTCCTCTTCACCTGTTCCAATTTGTCCATATTCTTTTTGAAGTGAGGCCTCCAGAACTGCACACAATACTCCAGGTGGTGCCTGACCAACGAGATATATAGTAGGACAATGATAACCTGTAATATGGATGTTACGCCTTTGTTGATACACCCTAAGATTACATTCATTTTTTTGCTGCTCATATTTAGCTTCCCATCCACCTGTATCCCAAGTTCTTGTTCACACACACTGCTTCCCAGAAGTGTATCCCTCATCCACTACGCACGCATTACATTTTTGTTACCCAGGTGGAGAACCCAGCACTTCTCCACATTCAATCATCTCTTATTCAAATCTGCCCACTTTTCCAGTGTGTTCAGATCTTGTTGCATTCCAGGGCTTTTTTTCATTAGGAATACGGTGGAACAGAGTTCCAGAACCTCTTGAAAATGGTCACATGGCTGGTGGCCCCGCCCCCTGATCTCCATGGCTGGTGGCCCCGCCCCCTGATTGCCCCGCAGAGGGCAATCTCAACTCCCCTCTGTCTGGAGATCAGGGGGCGGGGCCACCAGCCATGTGACCATTTTCTCAAAGGGCAACCCACTGAGTTCCACCACCTCTTTTCCCAGAAAAAAAGCCCTGTTGAATTCTATCCCTATCTTCAGGGGGTTTTGCCACTCCTCCCAGTTTGGTGTCATCTGCAAATTTAATGAGTAACCCCTTCACACCCTCATCCAAATCATTTATAAAAATATTTAAAAGCACTGGACCCAGCACTGCGCCCTGTGGCACTCCACTGGACATCTCCGTCCAATCAGATACAATGCCATTAACAGCTACTTTTGGGGTGTGGTTGCTCAGCCAGTTCCCTATCCATCTCACCATCTCAGAGTCCAGTCCACAGTCCACCAGTTTACCATCAGAACATCATGAGGAACGTTGTCGGAAGCTTTAATGAAATCCAGATAAACTACATCAACAACATTCCCTCGATCTAGTTAGCCTGTCAGTCGATCATAGGAGGAGATGAGGTTGGTCTGGGGATGAGGTTGTCCCCAACAGGGGACAAATCCTTGCTGACTTCCCCGTGTCACCATGTTGCACATCGAACTTAAAGGATTAGTTCAACAGTAGAAGTAATATGAAGTAGAAGAAGAACTTCATCACACGGTCCCAAAATATAGAACAATACAGATGTCAAGTTCTCTCTACGCTAAATGTTACGCTTATACATTTTGACTGAATGTCTCCCCTCTACGCAGATTGTTTTATAGAAAGCAAGAGCCAAATCTCTTCCTTCTGCACCTTCCATATATGACAGCTTTGGTCATGGCTTCTCTCTGTGCCCTTAGGTTGCCTCTCAGACAGCAGATCCAGTGTGGGACGAATCTTTCTCCTTCCTTATCAAGAGGCCTCACGCAGAGTCTTTGGAGTTGCAGGTCAGTCTCTCATTTTTCTTGCCCCGTTGCCTCTTCTGAGCCAAGCCATCTCCTGAGTCCTCTGCTATTTTGGCACAGAACGCTCGTCTCTGTTTTAGGAAGAGTCCATTTTTCTGTCTAAAGATTTCTATAAAGGACTATTTGGGCATGATGCAGAACCATAAAAGATCTAGAGAAGAGCAAAGATCCACCATGTAAAAGGCAGGAATTATCAGCAAAATTTGTCTGGAATGGATAATGGAAGGATATAATGAAGTACAAATCAAGATTAAAATATAATTTCATCAGATCAGTTTGCAACACACTAACATGGATCCACAGTTTATATGAACAAGTACAGTGAAATATTCAGGAGGATATGATCAGATCCTATGGTACAAACTCGTTTCAATATCCCTTTGATATGTTCTTCAGATTGAATGAAGAATAAGGACCATGTCCATACAATCATACAGTAGAAAAACACATCTTTAGATAGTTCATGCGTATGTGACAAAAACGACAGATGTCATAATAATATTAGATTGAAGAGATATCCACATAATAATCTTATAAATGTGAAAGTAGACAATAATAATTAAAACATTAAATTGTCAGTATAGGTCATCTGTCATCTTAATCTGAGCATTAAGTATACCTTAAAACAATGCTCCTGTATTCACAACCAAGGTCAAACTCTTAAAAAAAGAAAAGAAAATATTTAAGTGAAGGTATAGAGCCCCGTGGCGCAGAGAGGTAAAGCTGCAGTACTGCAGCCCAAGCTCTGCTCATGACTTGAGTTCGATCCTGGTGGAAGCCGGGTTCTGGTAGCCAGCTCAAGGTTGACTCAGTCTTCCATCCTTCCGAGGTCGGGTAAAGAGTAGATGACTGGGGAAGGCAATGGCAAACCACCCCATAACAAAAGTCTGCCAAGAAAACGTCGTGATGCAATGTCCCCCCATGGGTCAGTAATGACTTCGTGCTTGCACCTTTACCTTTTAAAGTTAAGGTATATTAGAGGTGTAGATGGGATGCTAGAATAACCAATATGCGAAGGGAATGTCAGGCAAGTATTTTAAATGATTTCTTAAAAGCTTTTCAGACATGGAAATGGTAGCAATGAACAGCAGCAATCTGAGTGTGAACCATGCCCCAATTTATGCCAGTCAAAGCACTCCTGTTTATATTTATTAATTATTGTGAGATCTTGTATGTGCCACTTCCTAATAAAGCACTTGGAACAACAAGTGCTTGGGTTACAGAAACGTTTTGGATCAACATGTCAATTTTTCAGTAATGTTAAGCTTACAGCTTCTGACCAGCAAGTGGCCTCTCTTATACTGGATTTTTGTTGCTCTTGTGCTCTGAATTTTGATGTAGTTTGGCTCTTTGATTATAAGAGGTTGCTGACCTCTGGGACAAAAGAATGGATCAAAATTCATGCAACTGTATACTGTATAAATAATCTGTAATAAGATCTGTACGTAATCTGTAATACAGCCCGGAAAATCCACAACAACCAACAATCTGTAATATCATCATCATCACGAAGATATTATTGGAGTCAAAGAGGGACAAGGTGGAAGTGGGTTTCTGAGTCACCACCTCCCCCACCCAACCCCCAACCCCATGGTTGCAGAAAAAGATTTGGAGGAGTCAGATGTCCCCTCCCAAATCCCAAGAGCTGGTAGGGACCCAAGGGTCACATGAGTTGTTACCAGTGAACCTTGGAAGCAGATATCTGCATGCTTACAAGAGATGTGAGTATCGAGGCAAGTGACCTTTCAGCCTAGGGCCTAAGAGGGGGAGAAGGACCCCTTCCCCTTAATCCTTTAAGCTGTTAAGGGAACTGTTCTTGGATTGCAACTTCCTCTCAGTGGTCCTTTATTCTTGGAGGAGAACTATTACCTCTGCTTAAAGAATGGAGAGAAAGGAAAGCAGCCGTGAAGAGGGTGTACTTCTCTCAGCTCAGTCTCTCTGCTTAATAGGGTCCAGGGCTTTTTTTTCAGCAGGAACGCGGGGGAACGGAGTTCCGGAACCTCTTGAAAATGGTCACATGGCTGGTGGCCCCGCCCCCTGATCTCCAGACAGAGGGGAGTTGAGATTGCCCTCTGTGCCGCCGAGCGGCACGGAGGGCAATCTCAACTCCCCTCTGTCTGGAGATCAGGGGGCGGGGCCATCGGCCATGTGACCATTTTCTCCGAGGGCAACCCACTGAGTTCCACCACCTCTTTCCCCAGAAAAAAAGCCCTGATAGGGTCCAACAAGAGGGGATGCCCCTTTGCAGCTTAAAGAACTGTAGGGCACAGGCGGAACTGGAATGGGAAGATTGGCCTTCTGTGGGCCCTGTCCTCACACATCGTCTGTGAAATGTTCATGGTGTCTATTTTTTGTTGTGTTTTATCATTATAATCCCTGTAGGTGAAGGATGACGGGCATGTGGTGGGTATGCTGTCACTTCCACTTTCACAGCTGCTGGTGGCAGAGGGGCTCTTCCTCGACCGCTGGTTCCCACTCAGCAACTCTGGTCCTGGCAGCCAGATCCTGATGCGGGTGCAGCTGGGGGTAAGTGGGATTGTCTAGGGGGAGCAGTCACTCCAGATTATGGCAGGATGCCTTTTGACCATCTTTCCCCTGTCTCACAGCTTCTTATCTCGCATCACTCTGGTGTGGAGGCCCTTAATAATGCGGCAGCAGAAGAGAATGGAGAAAGCTCCCAGAAGGGGTCTGAGACAGAACTGTGTATCAGGGAGGACGGGGACTCTGGTTCCACACAGGAGCTGCGCCAGCGCATGCCACATGCCCACAGGTAAAGAAGGGGTCCACTGTAGAACGTGGAACCCAGGAATGCATATTGGATCCTGAATTCTTAGGTCTTTTCCACGCAACCTCTCTTTCCCACAATAAATACACACTTCTTATTCCCTTGTTGTGCAGGGCCAAGACATCTTCCTTGAAGGTAGTGCTTCTGTTGCAGGGATATCACATTTTCTGAGCATACACAGTCCAACGTTTTGTATCTGAGGAAATGTGATTTTTCCTACAGACAGGGCAATTGTTGTGTTTTTATTGTCATGTGGTTGCATGTGTGTGTCTTTCTTGCATCTTGTCTGTGACATGCTGAGCAACTCACCTTCCCACCACCAAAGTCTTAAGTCTTTTAACTGCCACAGTTCGGCACTTCATGACATCTGTGGGTGCAACATAGACAAATGGATACTCCTGGATACTACCGAGATAACTTTTTAAAATAGCATCTTCCTTTCTGCCTCCAAGTTTCCCTGCATTTAACAAATATCTTCATGTTTCCGGCCCTTTACCTGGTTGTGCTTTAAAAAAAACCTGAAAACCCGCTTTTCCGTCATTCCACTAATATTCGTCTGTACCTGTCTTTTCTTCCCTAGCAGCAACTCAGAGCTGACAGACTCACCCCTGGGCCAGCTGCGTCTCACTGTTTGGTACCACGTGGATGCACGCAAACTTGTTGCAATTGTGCATAGCTGCAGGTAATGTCTGCAGGAGTGAAAGAAGGATTGAATCCCTGAAAGCCGTTTGCACCAGGATGTGTCGACTGGGGTGCTTGGATTCTCCTCCCAGGAGATGGAGAAGGTGGTCTTTCAGCCACCTTACTGGATGCCTCCCTGCAACACACTAGAGAGGGGTTGCGTTCTTTGCTTTAGCCTCATTGTGATCTTGGCTCCCAGATTATCTGTGGTAGTTAAAAATGCTGTAAGTACAGTAATGCAGTAAGTACAGTAAGCTGAGGGCTTATTCAGCTATTGCACACTGTGTGTGCAATAGCTCTGGCCCCCAAATGGTAGCATGATATTCATTTTCACATGTAATCAGGGCTTTTTTTCTGGGAAAAGAGGTGGTGGTACTCAGTGGGTTGCCAGCACAGGGGCAACTCCTGGCAGGAGGTGGTGCTCCTGGTACCACATGCGCATGCACAAAGTGCATGCAATGACGTCAATTTGGGTCAGCTGGAACAAGGGGGGAGTTTTTTAAAGTTTAACAATGTAATCCTAAGGAGGGTTACACCAGTCTAAGCCCATTGAAATCAATGTGCTTAGACTGGAGTAACTCTGCTTAGGATTGCACTGTAAATCGCCCTTGGCGAAAACGGTCACATGGCTGGTGGCCCCGCCCCCTGATCTCCAGACAGAGGGGAGTTTAGATTGCCCTCCATGCTGCTGCGCGGAGGGCAATCTAAGCTCCCCTCTGTCTGGAGATCAGGGGGCGGGGCCACCAGCCATGTGACCGTTTTCAAGAGGTGCCAGAACTCCATTCCACCACGTTCCAGCTGAAAAAAAGCCCTGCTACAAGAGCATTGTCATAAAGAAAGTAAGCAGTGGAGAGGGTGTAAACAGATGCCAAAGAAACGAGGAGAAAAAATGAGTTCATGAAATGGTGGAACATAGCTGCCTTTTAAAAGGGCTACTACATGAATGCCCCTGTGTGTCAGTGATACATTGTGGAGGGCAAAAATGTTGTAAACAGCCGTATTGGTCCACACAAAATCCAAAGAGAAAGAAGAAAGTGATCCATATAATGTATTTCAGCAGGACCAACCAAATTGACACAAGATTTTGAGGTTACCAGAATTCTTCACCAGGCTAGATGTTACAAATTTTTTAAAAAAATGAGTGTGCGCGCAAATTTTAACTTTAAAAAAAATGATAGATTATATCTTCCAAGGAACTCACAGTGCCAGCCTTACAAGGGTATAACTCTGCTTAAAATGACCCTGTTAAGGAAAGCGTACTTCATTTTCCCTTCCTAATTTATCCAGAAAACAACACTGTAAAGTAGGTTAGATTGAGAAATAGAGTGAGAGATTTGAACCCAATCGTCTTACCATTGCTAGTGCAATTTCTATAATCACTATATCCCATCAAAAAGAGAAATGGAGGCGATATATACTATCCTTATGATGCATTGTTTTATGAAGAGCTGAACCACCACCTGTTGCCACTCGCAGTGTCCAAAGTTTCACCTCCCTTCATTGTCTCCTAGAATGCCTCCCGTTCTAGCTGTTTTGTGGTCATTGTATTTTGCGGTCCTTCTCTAATAATCGGCTGTTCCTCTCCCATTCCAGAAATCTTAAGTCAAATGCCAAGGATCTTCCAGATCTCTATGTATCTCTCATCCTTCTGCCTGACAAATCTCGCGTTAGCAAGAGAAAGACCACTCTGCGGAAGAAGACTCTTAATCCGGAGTTCAATGAAAAGTAAGGAAGGATCCAATGGTGTGTGGTTGTGTGGAAGGGTCTCACTGGAAAATTAGGGAACGGCTTGCAGGAAAATAGAATCACTGCTAGACTAGTGACCAGTGAAATCCAACTTCTGTTTTCTGAAGGAAGAATGTCTTGCTATTGGTCGCCATTTTGTTAAGCCATCAGACCCTGAAGGAATTTAGCCATTACCAAAGCCTGCTCAGGGAGAAGACTGGAATTTTTCACATACTAATGTGAAAAATTAGTAGGATTCTAGGATGGATTCTACTCAAGAATGTGTACATTCCAAGATCTGAAGGGACCACTGAGGCAACTGACAAGGCTAACTAGCATGGCACGGTTGAAATTTCCCTGGTTAGTATTTACTGTGGTCAGGGCTTTTTTTCTGGGAAAAGAGGTGGTGGAACTCAGGACCGCACAATGACGTCACTTTGGGTCAGCTGGAGCAAGGGGGGAGTTTTTTAAAGTTTAAATCGCCCGTGGCGAAAATGGTCACATGGCTGGTGGCCCCGACCCCTGATCTCCAGGGGCGGAGATTGCCACAGCGCGGAGGGCAATCTAAACTCCCCTCTATCTGGAGATCAGGGGGCAGGGCCACCGGCCATGTGACCGTTTTCAAGAGGTGCCGGAACTCCATTCCACCACGTTCCAGCTGAAAAAAAGCCCTGACTGTGGTGCTCAAAGGCACTGTGACATACATGATCTCAGCAGTCATCATCACCACGTTCCTGCCATATAGGACAGTATTATCATCCTGGTACTGTCAGTGTGGAGCTGAAGCTGAGAGACAGCTTGCCTTAGGCCACCTACAGTGCCATCTTGAGCAGAGTATTATAAGTCTTTTGAAGTAAATGGGCTCAGAACGGTGCAACTCTGTTTAGGATTGCACTGCTTTGTATCAGAGGCCTGATTTGAACTGAGGGTATCCTGATCTGTAGCTTGGCCTGTTAGGTTCTGTGCTGGAGCTCGAAGTCTTGAACTAGCCCTGAATCAAGCACATTCACTAAGGACTGAGGCTCACAGATTTCCATGCAACAAGCTCCTCATAGCACAAGTGGCCGAGAATATGCTGTGCTTTGATCCAGATATTGCCTGGTTCCAACACCCTTGTTGGCTAAATGAGACCAGACAAGGAGTTAATCTTCCCTTTTCCATAGTTACCATCACCAGCACAATTTAGATGCCTGTCACGTCTGCATACCATTTATCCATGCCATTCATATGTTCTTTGCTCCATGCATTGGTTTGATCACACTGTGTACCTGTATGCTCTCATATCATGCTCATATTTGTAACCATGGATATTGTATATCCATGCCATCTTGGGGCTTCTTGAAAACGAAAGTACTATTGCTGAGTTTATCATCTCTGAAGCCTGCTGGCTGATCTTGTGCTATACTGTAACTTTTCGCAAGAGACAGAGGGAGTTGAATTCCTTGTAATCTTATGGCTTTCTCTGGCCAGACAAAGCTATTGTGTTTCTAATGGGATTAGAAACACATGGGATTTTCGCACCTAGTTGCTAACTGCCCCAGGGGAGGGGGAATCCTGCTCCTTATATCAAAGTACATATGCTTGTATTCCCATTTCTACCAACTTACCCATCTTTGGAGGTACCTGTGAACTTAATGGATCTCTGTAATAAAAACTTTTCAACCAAGGCCCTGGAGTACTTGCTGTGAGGGGTTTGGGGATCTATCTGTCATGGACTGCCATCCCTAAAACTGACAATTCCCCATTACAGCCATAAGCATACATTAACACAGCGGGGGGGAAATTCACACCAGGATTTCACCGCCATTATTACAGCAGGTAATTAAAATGTTACCGGCTGATTTGTGTTACTTATTTCCCCCAAACAGATTTGAATGGGATCTACCTTTGGAAGAAGCTCAGCGAAGGAAGCTGGAAGCCTACATTAAAAATGGTGCCTCTTTCATGTCACGACCAGAGCCAATTGGAAAGGTACGGGGTTGCAGCAGTTTCCATTTTAACAGCAAAACGGGCTCCTTAATAGAACGTAGCAAGAATGTAAATAATTCCTCTGTGTTTCTTTTCCCAGGTGCACCTTGACCTCTCGCAGAAGGACCTGACTCAAGGCGCTGCCCAGTGGTGAGTATGGGAAGAAGGGCAAAGAGTATAAGAAAGGGGTGATTGGCCAGGCCAGCTCCACTTTCGGTCCCATCTAGGTCGCCATTTTTATTATGAGGGGAAATTTGATTCAAGGATGGGATTGTCACATTATTGAGGCTGAAAAAAGACCAAGGGTTGGACTCTCCTGGATATATGACTTGCCTCTGACATTATCACTATAGTCCTGGTCAGGGCTTTTTTTCTGAGAAAAGAGGTGGTGGAACTCAGTGGGTTGCCCTCAGAGAAAATGGTCACATGGCTGGTGGCCCCGCCCCCTGATCTCCAGACAGAGGGGAGTTTAGATTGCCCTCCATGCTGCTCAGCGGCACGGAGGGCAATCTCAACTCCCCTCTGTCTGGAGATCAGGGGGCGGGGCCACCAGCCATGTGACCATTTTCAAGAGGTTCTGGAACTCTTCCACCGTGTTCCAGCTGAAAAAAAAGCCCTGGTCCTGGTGCTATTTGCTAGGCTTTTCTTCCTTTGTCATTCTCCTCCCCTTCCCACACACTGCCATCATGAACGCTGGCCTTTAGTAAAACTGTTTTCTGTACATGTACCTATTTATGTAAGCATGTATTTGAGAATAAAATGGATGAGTTGTAATCTTTGCAATTACAATCACAGCAATGCATAGCATAAAATACCAGCATTATAATAATCAATTATAAAAATCTTTAAATTAAAACCACAAGTATGTGTACCACACTTGGAAATTAAGTGCCATGCATGGAATTCCAGATGGTCAACACCTCTGGTTGACCTGTGTGAGGACATGAGGAATTTGTAACATGTGAATGAAGCACATGGTACCCTACTGCTTCCCACATTGCATTGACTGGAAGGGTTTGAGGGATAATCAGCTTTCTACCCTTCCCCTAATTGCAGGGATGGGGTGAACTAGAAGGTGCTTCTGGGATGAAATTGTGGCTCCTCTTTTAGTTGTCCACACAGCCCTAGAGCAAGCCCTGCTTGGCAGGTTGGGAAATGTTGCTTTTAGGTTGCCTTGTGATGGGAAGTCGGAGAACTGTGACGCTTATTTCCCTTCCTTGCCTTGCAGGTACGACTTAAAAGATGATAAAAGCAGCTCCTAGTCACCACAGTGCCTCCTTTCTGAAACGTCACCTGTCCAGGTGTTGAAGGGCTGGCATGAACATCCCCACCACCTTCACTGCAGGATTCCAAGCTCACCCCCTGTCAGATGAGCTTTCAGTGTTTTGTTTTTAAGCAATCATAGCGTTACATTTTTAGACTCTTCTTTTTCAACGTGAAACCGGTAGGGGTTGAGCATTGACTTCCGGGCAGGTTTTAAAGTAGGCGGGTGGATTCACGTCCTGCATTCACCTTACGTGCTTCTTTCAACACAGCGAACCACATTCTGCCTTTTTTCTTGACCAAAGAAGAGGGCCTTTTTTTTCATCCTTCCATTGAGGACAAAGGTCCTTACAAACCGGTGGTGAGCTGAGTCTTTCAGCAACCACCCAAGAGGCTACAAAATGGGGCTGCGTGTGCTGGCTTGAAAAGTGTAAGAAGACCAACTGGAGGGACCAACTATTTCCTCATACTAACAGTGGGCAAATAGCCAACTGACCTCCTTTGGCACAAAGGGTTCTACGCCTGAGCAGGGTCGCCGGGGCCAACTGACGTCTTTTCTCTAGAAAGGGAGCATTGTTCAGGTTGTGTAAGTGACCAGGATCTGACCCAGCCCTACTGCAAACATGGTTGGAAACTGACGCTGGGTCGTTTTTGATCCAAGGGGTTAAAAAAGAGAAGGTGCGACAGCCAAGTAGTTGTTACTTGCAGTGTCTTTTGTATTATTTCCCATTTTTGGGCTCCATGGCTGTGACCTCTATGCGTTTCGCTGAGGTCTTAAGTGTCCATGCTCCCAGCAGCAGCTCAACATAACCTAACCATCCATAACCCTCTCTTTCTGCTTCTGGCTCCTTCAAAGGGAACTGATTTTGACTTCTGGTCTTACTGCATATTCTGCTGCTGCTGTCTGCAATATCTGTATTTGTGCCATCTTTGTTGCTGTTTGTTGTTTTTAAAAAATACGAATGTTGCCTGGTGCCTTCATAACTCCAGTCCTGAAGTTGGTGAGCAGGGTGAAATTCGCTTCCTCTCCATTCTGTCGCACCAAGTTTTAGGGCTGTGTGCAATCTGTAGCGAGGGAATTCTCAGTTCAAATCAGATTTGCAGAGAATTTGACTGATTCACTTGCATTTGCAATATTTGTGTTTTGACTGACTCTGACTATATTGTGCGAGTTTAATGGAAGGAGAGTCACGGGAAGTGGTGGGGAGAGATCTGCTTTAAGGATAGGGTTGCCAGCCTCCAGGTGGTGGCTGGAGATCTCCCAGAATTACAACTGATCTCCAGGCCATAAAGATAAGTTCCCCTGGAGAAAATGGTTACTTTGAAGGGTGAACTCTATGGCATTATACCCTGCTGTGGTCCCTCCCTTCCCCAAACCCTGCCCTCTCCAGGCTCCACCCCCAAAATCTCCAGGAATTTTCAAACCTGGGCCTGGTAACTCTATTTGAGGATCCAAAGATCACAATGTTATAAAGCCACAGTTGCTTAAACAGAAGGATCCTCGAATGCTGCTGTCATTACTTTGCTACAGTCAGCTTAGAAGCAGAATTAAAACAGCAGAGCCGCATGGTATTTATTATAGCACTGTATTCCTCATAAAATTCTCATCCTCGACAGAGAGGTCATACGATTTACTCAGAAGAAAGTCCCATTTGTGCAACTGTACCTTTAATCTGAAGTTTTTACCTGTTTGTTTTAAAGAAACTTCCACTTCTTGGCTTCTACCTCTAGTTAATTTTTTCCAGTTCTTGAACTAGTCTTTAATTACCTAGTTCTTGTTCCAGGAAGGAGGAGAGTCAATTACTTTTTTTATGTGGCCAAAACAATTGCTAATTCCTTTTTCATTATTGCAATTATGCAATCACAGCCATAAAAAAAAGAATAATGAGCAATTGCTTTGGCTACACTGAGTAAATTAGTAATCAAAGCCCCCCCCCCACACGACTGAATTTAGCTCAGCTAATGAAATGAACAAGCTAACTATAAGAAGCTAACTATAAGTCTGAGAAGAAACAGCCTCTCTAAAACAGGCAGGGAGAAAAATGCCTGAGGACAATACCCCAAAGAAAGCTCAGGAACATTTTATCTATCCAGACTGGACAGGCCATGCTGCAATCATGTTTTACTTTTAAAAAAAATCACAAATCAGGTCTGGGAAAAAACGGGAAGGCAGCAAGGAAAGCAGTGGAATCCAGTTGTTTGACAACATTATCATCTGTAAAAACAGAATGAATTATTTCCATTTCAGACTAAAATGGCTAGTGTGGAACCAAGACAGAATTCTCACAGTGATCTTAAACATACATTGTGTTTGTCATTTTTAAGTCAGGTTTCTAGGGTTCCCAGGTGCCTGCCAGTGGCAGGCAAACTCCCGGGGGTTTGCACCCTTGCCCACCAATCTGCCAGCAATCAGCAGGAGGTGACAAGCCCCCAGGAGGTCGCCCACCACCAGCAGGCACCCCAGGAGCACGTGTGGCGCGTGCACTCCCAAAGGGCACGGCAACATCACTGCCAGAAGTGACATCATCGTGTCGGCCATGGGAGTGCTTCTGCACTTCATTTGAGGCCATTTGGGCCCCAAACAGGCCAAATCAGCCCTGCACGGGGCACCGACACACTCTCGTGGCCAGCTCGACAACATCACTTCCGGGAGTGACATCATCGCGCAGGTGCCGGAGCCCGTGCGTAAAGACAAACACACTGCTGGCGTGAGGTAAGTGCCAGGTCCCCGCTCCCACTGGGAGGGTTATAGGGACCTGGCAACCCTACAGAGGGTTCCCCAGTGTGGTGCCTGTGAGCACCGTGGTGCCTGCCAGTACTTCCCTTGGTGCCCACCAAGCTTTCCAGAAAGTGGGTGGGGCTATTGTAAGGCAGGGCTCCTCATTGTCTCCCCTCATTCAACTGAGTTTGCCGTAGGAGGATGGAGAGGCCTGGTAAGTAACTGAGCTTTCCTTAGTCCGAGTGTGGTTCCATCCCCCTTCAAGGTTTCCTTCTTCCCGGGAGGACTGAGGAGGGAGGTATTCTGTTTGGCTTCACTTTCTGAGGCCGCCATTCTGAATTTAGCTCAGCTTCCCGCGGAAGCCATTTTAGGTGGTACTCCCCACACCTCTCAAAATTCAAAAGATGTCCACAGCCTCAAAAAAGTTGGAGACCCCTATTTTAAGGTTTACTCTCTTAATATGAAAAACCTGAAAATGGAAGTTTCTGAAGCTTCACCACACGTAAAAATAACTCTTAATATTCTCCCCCCAAAGTGATAATTAACTACTTAGAAATTAGCAGTGCTATGTTACTTTGGGGGACAATAAGACGAGGTAAGGGATGTGGCGAGGGCGCCGTTTTTTAAAGCTTTCTGTCCTCCCAAAGCTATGCCCCCTTCCAGAGAGCATATGGGTAACATGACATTCTCCTCATAGGTATGGATCCAGACTAAATGTTCCGTTAGCGGAACAGAAAGACTTGGTGGAAAGAAGTCATGGGATCCAACCCTTAATCTAGATCCAACCCACACTATTATCTAAGGTTTTGTTGTTTGTCTTTCTTTAAGAGGGACTCGAAATTGTTTCAACAGTTTAAAAAATCATGTGGATAAGCCCTCAGGAAACTAAATCTCGGCCAATACCTCACTGTAGATTTCTTCTGCCTTTCCGGAGTTTGTAATCCAAGGTAGACATATGTTTCTGGCCTTCCCAAAATATGGGGGGGGGGCGCTAACATTTCTCTGCAGTGCTGCTGCCAACACTTTTCCCACTCTGCCCCCCACCACAGC
Organism: Eublepharis macularius; assembly: GCF_028583425.1. Taxonomy (NCBI): domain Eukaryota; kingdom Metazoa; phylum Chordata; class Lepidosauria; order Squamata; family Eublepharidae; genus Eublepharis; species Eublepharis macularius. Next base: position 11,535,776 of record NC_072793.1, on the reverse strand, counting down.
TAGATCTTCAATTCCTAGACCCCTCCCCTTCTCTGCTTGCACGCAGTATCTCCTGAGCCACCAAAGAAGCCAAAACCGTTGTATGTGGTCTATTTATAAACGATTTTTTTTATTCCTTATTTCTGTGCATATGACTGTCATGAGTGTGTCCAAGAGAATGAGTCCCACCTCCTCTCTGGATCAGGCTCTGCTCCCCCTAGACTCTGTCAACCTGGGGGGTGGGAGATGAGGATGCCTTAAAGGAGCTCCATCACTCTGCTGCCTTCCGTGCTAAACCAAGGCTTCAATTCGCGCAATTCCTCAAGCAAGCTTTACTGTGTTCCTGGCACCTGTGCCTCTTGTAGCAGCCATTGTTAACTTGTCATAGCCAATAAAGAGAGGAGGAAAATGTATCTGTGCTTTAAGGTTTATTTATTCCTTACCTTGGGGAACAAAACCATTGTGAAGGAAACGGCACCTTCTTGCCAATGACTCTGAGATTTTGTAATTCTAAAACTTTCAATGCACCTTCCAAAGTTGAATGGCTACAGCAATGAACTATGACATCCAAAGAAAAGGACTGACCAAATTTAATTGACATGAGGTCACACTAACCTGATAACCAGTGCCTGGCCCTGTGGGCAGCGTCTTTCAGTCTGTGAGCAAAACATGGCTGGCTCATAGACAACCCCCACCATACAGAATTTCCGTGCTTTGGGCAGTATGGTGGAACACAGTTAAGGGCATGGCAAATTTCAGTACAAAGTGCATGTTGCACCATCTTGGATGCGCAGTTCCCCACTTTCGCTGTCTTGGTTACAGAAGGTCGCTAGGAACATGTTCTTCTCTAGCTGAAGAGCCATCCATCGCAGCAGTGGTGCAAAGGCAGGTCACTGTCTGTATATACCATGCAGACACCCCTCTGAAGCATTCTCACTTGCTTCATATCACAGGTGGCTTTTTATCAGGGAGCTGGAGCCAGAGGACTAAAGCCAGGCCCATGCAGGTAAGAAAATGAGGTGGCGGAGGCCCAAAGTGCATCCATTCTGACTGCCAGTGGGAAAGCATTTGGAATTTTCTGGTATATGAAAACCTGGGAACAGAAAAGCAAAGAGAGAGAGTAGAACCTTGGTTTCCGCTGTACTAGTTTTCTTGTTGGCATAGAGATTTTTATGCAATAGAGCATTCAAAGCTGGAATCCATCACATGCAGTCTAAAGCGCCCCAGTCCATTTTACTATCTCATGGGCTCTGCCCACCTCATTCTCCTCCATATTTGCATGCTGAAATCAGTTACATTCTTCAAAGTGCATTTTAATTAATGTTTAGGATTAACTTGTAAAGCAGTGAAAGGCTAAAGTTTTGCTCTGGTAGTCCCACTGCTGGTCTGTAGTTTCCCCAAACCCCAGGCGCAGACTGGGAAAGTATAACATTTGTCCAGTGGGTGACCTAACACTCTGAATCCAAAAGGGACAATTCAAAACACATGTGGATTCTCTGTGCCTTGTTCTGGACCAGTTGCTCCTCTTCACCATCAAAGACAGTACTAGACTGAACAGCCTAACATGGGGCAGCAATTCCATACTTAACTTAAAATGTATTTCTTAATACATCTTTATTTAGCTGTAGCATTGTTCCTGATATGTGGCTGGTATGTAGCTTTACTTTTTCTCCTCCTGGTTTGTAGCTTTACTTTTGAGTAATTTTCTGAGTTGTTAATATCAACTTGCACACAGTTGCTGTCTTAAGAACGCTTTCCCACTTAGGGAAGGGATTGGGCTTTTCTTAATATACTTGATACAACTAAGATCCCGTGTAATACTTCCTCTATGGGAACAGTAGATCTCTTTCTTAAGTACATGGGATTGTTACAAAGCCGCCTATGTGGTGCAACCAGTGTCAGGTGCTCAGGATCATATGTCATTTTCAATACCGCCCTGAAGCTGATGGTGTTGGGGTGATTTTGTTATTTGAACCCAGACTGGGAAATTGAGAATGGGAGGTGTTTGTTCTCCCGAGTCTGGGAGCCTGCCTGGCCTTGAACAGTCCATGAATCACACAGCCTGTTTTCCTGTCTGAAGAGTTAGAGGACTGTTAGGAGAAAGGAGGGGGACTAGGAATAGCCTTGCGGAACCTATATCTGCTTGATACTTGTCTGTAATTGGCAGTCCTAGCAAGGATGGTATAAGTGTGTGATACTGGCATCTTACAAATAAAGAACTTTTACTCATGAAGTTAAGCCTCTTGAGAACAACCAGGCACGAAACCAAAACAGGTGATTTAATGCCTCCAACTAGGAGTACAGATTGCCCTTTACAAAGAATTACAAGCCTCAAGAGAGATCCAAAGTCTTATTCCCTCTTTGAACTAGGATCTGGGAGAGCAAGGATTTAATTCCCACTTGCCGTGGAAGCTTGCTTGGCTGGTCCCACGCATTTGCCCTAACCTACTTCAAAGGGTTGCTGTGAGGATAAAACGGAGGAGAGGAGATTGATGTAAGCTGCTTTGGAAAGCAGCTGCCAGTCAGGGTGGACCATGCTGGGCTAGGTGGACCAACGGGCCAAGTGAGTATAAGGCAACTGGAGTCAGATACAGCATATTATGGGAGGGAGAAGTTTCCAAGCCTTGCAGAGAGGTGAGCGCCAAGGAATCTCCTACCTCCATTCTCAGTGGAGGACATTAGATTACAGAGAGAGGCCCCAGCTGCTAAACCACCAAAGAAAACAAAGCTGAGGGCAAGTGGAGCCACAAAAGGAAGTTCTGCAGTGTTCACTCGTCTCTACCGTCCATGATGACTTTCACCCAGGCTGAAGGCGACTAGCAGTGCCAACAGCCCCGCCACCTGTCACGCTCTGATGGGATTTTTGCCAATCCTAGCTTAAAAATAATTATATATATACGGAGAAATCAACTTCAAGAGAAGGAGTGGGAGGGGTGCTGGCTCCTGAAACAGACGCAAGACTAAATCCCCCCCTTTAATAAAGTTGTAACACAAAGTTGTCCGGAATGCGGGGGAGGTAGGCCCTGGCAGGACAACTGAAACCATCGATCAAGTCCTCCTTAGCACAAAGCCGGGAGGTTTGCCATTTGGTTCTCAGCTGCCCTGTCACTCCTCATCTCCTTTGTTAACGTTAGACTATCGGCTAATGTGTCTAGAGCTGGCATCTGAGGGTTGCAGAGTGTTCCTCTGGCATTCACTGAGCCTCTTCTGACACGAACTTGGCAGGAAAATGTTCATGGGAAGTACTTGTTTGACCCAGAACTGGCTTCCAGTTTTCCTGGTCACCCAGCAGATGCAACAACATCTGGGATGGGGGCAGCTATTTACTCAAAGGCAAAGCTCTGTCCGAAATTCTGGCAGGCCCGAGGAGTCTGGGTCCTTAGCTCTTTTGGAGATTGAGTTCTGTGAGGCTGGGGTGTATTTTCTCTTCTGGATGACATTTTGCATTTGTAAAGCAACTTCTAAGTGTTCAAAGCACTACATAAGTGGTCTCTCAGTATTCCCCTCACAACAGACCTGCAAAGTAGGCCACTGTTATCGCCATTCTGTGGGGGAAGGGCACTGGAGGATGAGAGAGAGAGTGGTTTGCTTAAGGCCATCTAATGAGTTTGAGGCAAAGACAAGATTTGAATCAGGGAAGTTGACACAGCCTCACAGTTGACACTTATAGCCTCTGCTATATGATCCTGTCCACACTTGGGCTGGTTCCACCTTAAGAGATATGGCAAAAGCAGCCAATAAGCCAGGCTGTGAGTATTCATCATTAAAATAAGACTTATACACCAAGTGAAACTGAATGCTCCTACTTCTATACATTATACAAAGCAAGTTATATAAACCAATAAGAAACATGCAAGTTTTTTACTCTGTTTACATCATGATGAGTGGTGCAGGAGCACTGAAAAAAACATTGAAAAAAATTCAGCCTCCACCATTGCTTTTAAAGTTTCAGCAGGTATTGGCCATATACTTTCAAGAATATATTTGCAACCACAAGGATTACAAACTTTCTAAATGAAAGCAAAGATTCTCAGAAAGTTAAGAATACCACATTCTGCACTTTTCTCTAGGCACCCAGCTCTGTCAAAAATATTGTGATTCTGTGTGAAGGTACCAACTTGTGTGAAGGTTTTCTGCATTCCGAAAAAGTGTAACTAGCCATTCTGCTGGCGTAGCTTTCTGCTCAATGGCCATACAGAAACTGGAGAGAAACAGTTATTGTTGTGGGCCCACCACTGACCATTGTGGCTGAGTCTGCCCTAACCAGCAAAGGGACTGGTAATGTGTCTTTATGGCTGTAGATGGTCCTTACGTGCTGAGAAATGGTTTTGTTCAAGTGCCCATCAGGGTTGGAAGAATGTACTTCCTGCCAAGCCAGAGGAAAGATCAGATAAAGAAACAGCAAGAGAAGCAAAGGAACCTTGTCTTAATTCTCATTGTGGTATACCTCCTGGCAGGGCTTTTTTTCTGGGAAAAGAGGTGGTGGAACTCAGAGCGGAACCACAAGTGACAAAAGGCACAGGTTGGACACTTGTCAGCTTCCCTCAAGTTTTGATGGGAAATGTAGGCATCCTGGTCTTGCAGCTTGGCTCTCTGACTGCTGTCCAATGGACTTTTCAACTGTCACTTGTCCAACATTCCGCCAAGCTGCCTACATTTCCCATCAAAGCAAGTGTCCAACCTGTGCCTTTTGTCACTTGTGGTTCCGCTCTCAGTGGGTTGCCCTTGGAGAAAATGGTCACATGGCTGGTGGCCCCGCCCCCTGATCTCCAGACAGAGGGGAGTTGAGATTGCCCTACGCGCCGCTCAATGGCGCATAGGCCAATCTCAACTCCCCTCTGTCTGGAGATCAGGGGGGCGGGGCCACCAGCCATGTGACCATTTTCAAGAGGTTCCAGAACTCCGTTCCACTGCGTTCCCCCTGAAAAAAAGCCCTGCCTCCTGGTACACAGTTCATAAATAAATAAATAGTAATAAATAGTACTCTGTCCTTTCACATGACTTCCATGATACATGACTTCCATGATACATGACTTCTGCCACATTCTTGCAGCCTATGCTTATGTTCAATGCATCCTGGGTCTGAAAGTGTGCCCTAAAGATGTCTCTAATTGCAGTTGAGAGGGATCGGGTGGGGGCTTGAGCCAGCTTGGAAATGCGAATGGGCTTCAGAACCAAGACAGCTCTTAATATCTGAACCCAGATCTTGGAAGGAATGGAAGTTTTGGAAACCTACCTAAAATTTTGAGGATTTATATACTATTGCAGAGAAAAAAGAACTCCTGGTTTCTAGAAGTTGTCTATGAGTGGTTCCTCACTTTCCTTATCTGTTTCCCCCTCTTAATTTTGCCGTAAAGCTACAGTGGCATCAGAGCAAAATATATGGGGCTGCGGAGGATTACTGGAGTCTGTTCTGGAGCTCTACACAACTCTGACCCTTAAACTTTGCTTTCTCCTCCGGACACAGAGGCAAACCCATTCAGGTACAAACTCATAAAGAACACAAAACAGTTAATTTAAATATTCTGTGGTAGGCTGTATCTCTCCAGTTCCCACACTGTGTCTTTCCAGTTCCCACACTGCCTCAGCCCTGAAATGTTCAGCATGATGTTCTTTGGCTACCCTTGGCATAAAGCGGCCTCCAGATAAACATGTTCCCATAGTTTTGTGATAAGAAAGCTGCCTCCATGCTTTGAGTTGTTAAGACTTACAGAAGAGCCCAGTGCAAGAAGGATGGAGGAGCTCCATGTTGGGGTCTGCTCGGTAGCTTTCTTAGCATAACGGTTGATCCCGCCTGAGCTTTAAGAAACAGTGGGCCACACCCTTGTTTGCCTTCTGTCCGTCCCCATGACTGGCACAGAGATTTTGCTGAGTTGGCTGGCTTAGTGCCACAAAGGCATATCCTGAGCTGAGCTGGCCGGCTAAAGGATGCTTTGTTGCAGCAAAACTCTTGGAGATCTCCTGGACTAGAATGGAGGGAGGAACTAACTAGCATTGCTGGAGGTGACTGATGCTCCCATTTTTAGACGCGTTCCTCTCCATGCTCGGCTACTCCTCTCAGGCTGACATCACTGTATCCACAGAGCTATTTAAGCAGCAACTAGGCAGATCCAGCCTGAGCTGGGGGTCCTGCCTGCTTATACCAACCGCCCCTCTGCTTCCCTCTCAGTAGGAGACACAGAGCAACATGCCGCCCAAGAAGGATGTCCCAGTGAAACGGCCAGTCGCCCCCCCTGCCAAACCAGCTGCTAAGCCAGCAGCCCCAGCAGCTAAAGCCAAAGTGCAAGACACGGCACCAGCGGCACCAGCGGCACCAGAGAAACCCAAGGAGCCTCCAATTGACCTCTCCAAAGTGGTGGTGAGTGAGGCACGGCTGGGTTGAAGGGGCCAGACACCAGGACTTGGTAGCCTCCCCGGAGAAAAGAAGGAGGCTGATGAAAGAAGGTGTGGCGTGTTCATTTCCTGCTCTGAGATAGCTCCCTTTATTGGAACATGGTGGGCTATTATATTGCAAGATGTCACTAACCCATGGCTGGGGGCGGGGGGTGGAATATAGCAAAAATGGGACCACTCAATATACATTTGCTGTACTAAGGAGAAGAGGCACTAAATATTTATCTGGGAAGGTAGGTACGGCATTCCGTTATTTCTCCCAGGCAGGAAGGTCAGAAAGAGTGGAAACCCAAACAAAGTTGAATTTATTTGGTGGCATGAAATGCATGGACAGGCATGAACTCGTGTGCACACAGGCACGAGCCTTTGAGCATATCCACACTTGCAAGGGACACTAAACAACTGGCAGCACTCTACTACACTGGATTTTATCCAGAGACTAGAATCAACTTTGTTGGGGTCAGAAAAGAGTGGGGTAGGAGTGGCAGAGATTTGCACCCACCAATGCCTTCCACTGTTGGAGTGCTAATCCAGCCCACTAGTTCCAAGCTCAGGTATCAATTATATTAAAAGTGCAGGGCTATTAGAATGCTAAATCTAATCTGATTTTCTCTGTTAATAAAACTTCATGTACAATTTTGCATTCTGTGAGAACTTGGATTTTATTTAATTTGCCTAGCTGACATCAAAACATAACAAATCTGATACCTTTTACTAGAATTACTTATTTAAAGGTGTTGCAGTCTTTTGACCTTTGAAAGGATATTCTTCAGGCATACAGACTGAAAAATGAAATAACTTCCAGGTTTTAATAATAATTTATTTAATACACTCCAAAAAAGATAGCTGATAGTCCAGGGATTTAATTGTTATGATTGTTCTTATAGCACTTTAAATCTCATTTGTATTCACAATCGTTCTGTGAAGTAGGCGCTATTGTTTCTGGTTTTTAGACAGGCAGCTAAGGAAGAGAGAGAATGTTTGTCCATAGCTGGTGAGTCTATAGGTGAGCAAGGACTGAGCCAAAGTTAAGAATCTGGCTAAATACACATGTGCTCCATAAAGCACTGCACGCGTCAAAAGCAAGAAGAAACTTTGAAAAGCACTGGTACAGAACTGATACAAGAAATTTGATTTATAATTGCATTCCAACCTTTCTGCACTTTACAATGCATAGCATGGTTAGAGAGACTAGGATGTGGGAAACCCAGGTATGAATCTGCACTCTGCCACTGAAGTTCACTAAGTGACCTTGGGCCAGTCACGCTCTCTCAGTCCAACCTGCCTCACAGGGCGGCGGTTATGCATATAAAATAGAGGATGGGAAAATGATGGTGTGAGTAGCTTGGGAGAAAAATGGGATATAAAAATATCTGAAGTAAACCGGTAGGTGATTTTGGTCTCTGTCTACTGAACCAAAATGGGTCTCATGATTTTGGAATCTGCAGTAGCGCAGAAAAGAATGAGGATGTTTTGAATCAGTCTCTTATCTCCAGGCAGGGCCAGTTCTCCAGCCAAGCCACCCAAGCACAGTGAGGAACCGTGCGCCACGGGGACTCGACTCGCTTCCAAGCCATCTGTGGCACGGGAGGCATGGCATCCTCACTGGAGCCATATCACCACTAGCTTGTCCAAGCCAAGCCCCTGCAAGGTGGCTGCAAGGCCTTAGCTTGGACCCACCCAATGGCCGTGCAGCTAAGGTTGCCAACTGGCCAAGGGGGGGAAGTCCTGCCCAGGGTTTTTTTTCTGGGAAAAGAGGTGGCGCAGAACTCTCAAGAGGGAAATGTGAGGAAGAAACACACGGGATTCTTTGAAATCATATTATTTTCAAGCACTATTGCCGAGTATTTGCAAGAGGTGCCAGAACTCCGTTCCCTCGCATCCCCCCTAAAACAAGCCCTGCTCCTGTCCCTTTAATTGAGGTTTAATATGCAGAAATGGGCAGTTCAAGCTTTGTTTTGCCATGGAGTTTGAAATGCTAACCTGGCCTGCTGTCTGCATTCTGTACTGGTGGTCATTGTATTGAACTTCCAGAGGCATCTGGCAGTCCCAAATTGAAACAAAATGCTGAAGTAGAAGGCCCTTGTTCTAGTCCAGCAAGTTATTATGTCAATTTACCCATCACTTTTATGACATACAAATGTAATACTCTTGTCCACATATGCAGAAACTATGGTAGGATTGCCACAGAATTTTTGCATAGTCTCAAATTAAAAAGGTGCAGCTTCACCTTGGTGAAGAGCAATGCTACACCTGCTGGATTTCTGTCTGCCACATAGCTGTTTAAGGTCAGACTGAAGTTATCAGGAAAAGATGGTGACTAGCAGAAACTGATAGCAGCGCTTTCTGCTCAGAGAAGCTATGAAAATGCTAAAGACCATCAGAAGATAAATTCCCCTTATCCTAATAGGGCCTCCTGTATTCAACAATGGTAACTGGGAAAGGCATCCTTGCTAAGGTTTGGGGGTCAGAGGGACAAGATAAATTTAGCAATTGAAAAAGCTCCTGTTATTTTAACGACAGGTCTGAAACAGCAGGCGCAAAAGCCTGGTATTTGGCCTGCATTCTTGGAAAGCTGGACCAGGGACAGGTGGCCACAAGCAAAGGGATTAGCATCCCCCCCCCCCCCCGCTTTTTTATAGGGAACAGTTATTTCGATTCTACCTCTGTGGCACTGCTGTGCTAGGATGCCACCTTCCCAGACCAGGAGGATCAAGTTGCGGGAGGGGTTGTGCAGTGAGCAGCCGTGCCCTCGTAATGAGACAGGATTCCTGAATGAGGTAGGGCTCCAATAAAAAGAATGACCACCAAGACTAAAAAGCAAGCCCTTATTTGAACCTGATCTGAATTCCAGTCTCAAGAACCTCCTGCTGGCAGACTGGCATGACGGCCCCACGAAGCATCTCCTGTATGCAGAGGGCTGCTCTAGCCACATAGCTCCCCAGGCATGCGGCCGAAGCAGCCTGCCCTGGCCCTTTCCTGACAGCGCCACCTACAGGCAACACCCGACAGCAAAGTCTCCATGACAACCTGGAGGCTCCTGCATAACAACATATAGCGTTCAGTTGTACTGTCCATAGGAGATGAAGCAAACCAAAAACTACCAGAAGACTGATGATATATTAGTACTGGCAATACGTAACGCAGATTGGCAATGTTGTATAACCAATACAAGCAGCACTCGTTAAACACATTGGTAACTCTGCTATGACCTCTACATCACTACTGAACGCCTCTTGAGGGAGCCTGAGAAGGGGTTGAGCTAGTGAAGGCTCTCCACTGCCCTAAAAACAGAGAAAACGTTTGTCTTTGGTCTAACTAAGGAAATGAGGGAGTGAGAGGTAGCTGGAGTCCTGAACAGCACAGGCTATAACCGCTTCACACCCCTGACGCAAAGCCAAGCCTATGCCATGCCAGATACCCTCCTTCTTCCTTTACATTAATCTGGTCTGCCTTTTTTTCTGATAGTGGTGATAGGGTAGAGCGGGGGAACTTGACAAGCATAGTTGTGAGGCTGATTATTAGAGTATCTCTCTCAGCCCCGTGGCGCAGAGCGGTAAGCGGCAGTACTGCAGCCCAAGCTCTGCTCACGACCTGAGTTTGATCCTGGTGGAAGCCGGGTTCAGGTAGCCGGCTCAAGGTTGACTCAGCCTCCCATCCTTCCGAGATCGGTAAAATGAGTACCCAGTTTCCTGGGGGGGGGGGGGGAAGTGTAGATGACTGGGGAAGGCAATGGCAAACCACCCAGTAACAAAAAGTCTGCCATGAAAATGTCGTGATGCGACGTCCCCCCCATGGGTCAGTAATGACTCGGTGCTTGCACAGGGGACTCCCTTTACCTTTACCTGAAGACAGAACTATCTTGTACAAGATCACAATACACAGAAGCTCTAGGAAATGATAGTTCTGCACTATCTTGTTAACATACCCTCCACCAACCTCTTCCATAAGGACTTGTAAATTATTAATGCCTACAGACAGTATAGTTTGGACAGAAGTGGTCCAAAATTTGTTATTCTTCCACCTAAGGAAAAGGCTTTTGACTAAACTTTGAGACTGGTCCAAATTCCAGTACAGCTTGTATGGCCTCTGTTAAGATACTTTTCAGTTTGAATCATATACCTTGTTTCCACTCGTGCTTCCTTTTTCTGTTATGGGGGCAGTCCTCTGCCGAGGTGCTGCAAAATTCTTTGCTCACGAGGAATGGGAGAACCCAGCGAAGTGCTTCCGCAATGGATGAAGGAAGCACAAGGGAAACAAATTATTAGGATGCAAGCCATCTATATATCTCCCAAGGCTGTGGAGAGGAGGGTGAGTGAGATCAATAATTATTACCTGCGACCAGCTTTATAGGTTAAAGCAGGCAAGGACTGGAACCAATATATGAAAATAAGAAGAATGCATTTGGGGGCCACGTGATTTAGTGTGCAACCCATTGCCCCACAAGGGCAGCTACTGAGATCATTCAGCTCTGGCTGAAGAAGGGTTCTGCGTCCTAAAGATCATTTATTATAACTTTGCATTTCCCTCCCCAACTTGGTTCAGTTCATTATGTCATCTTGGTCCATTGTACATCCCGTTTCAAGAACTGTCACTCTTTTCCTGTGATTGCCATAACCTCCAGTCATTTTCTTTCCTTTTTCCAGATTGAATTCACTAAGGAGCAGTTGGAAGGTAAGTCAGTTTCCTATGACTGGCCAATGGCTCTACACGTTGTTATGTTTGATGGCTTTAGCACAGCTTGTAGGCAAACTGCTCTGTGATTCACCACGATGCTCATCTCTAACTAAACTATTGTTTTGTATGCATCGAGCATTTGTTTCTTATTTCTTTCCTCAAAGCTCGGAAGGCCAGAAATCGATGTTCTAATGGTTGCATTACTGGTTCTAAAAGAACCAGCTCCAGATTTCCTCCCCAACATCTAGTAATACAAAAAGCATGACAGGATATCCCCACTTCCATATGCTACTTTTTGAAGCAAGAGGACTCTGAGTGCAATAACATCATGTCACATTTTAGTAATATGGGAGATGTCTAGGTGAGAGCCAGTTTGGTGTAGTGGTTAAGAGCGTGGGACTCTAATCTGGAGAGCCGGGTTTGATTCCCCACTCCTCCACTTGAAGCCAGCCGGGTGACCTTGGGCTAGTCACAGCTCTCTGGAGTTCTCTCAGCCCCACCCACCTCACAGGGTGTTTTGTTGTGGGGATAATAATGGCATACTTTGTAAACCGCTCCGAGTAGGCATTAAGTTGTCCTGAAGGGCGGTATATAAATCGAATGTTGTTGTTGTTAGGTACACCTAGTTGTGGCCTAACAGCATAAGTCAATGATCCCCAGTGTGGTACCCATGGGCACCTTGGCACACAACAATGTGTTTCCTAGAGCCCTCTTGTTACTTTCCCAAAGCATTTCCCCCCAAAGTAAAGAACCTGTCATGGCTTTCCTTCAGTGGAGATGTTTCAGAAGAGCCCAGGAAGCATTATGATTGTGTCCATTTGTGTCCGTACCTCCATCATAGGAAGATGTTTGGCTTGAAACTTTCAAAGATTTGTGGATCTCTCCGCTTTCTGTGATTGGGCCCAGAGCCATGGCAGCTATTCTGTTGTGGAACCCTCTATCTGTACTCAACATTCTCAAAACACCCACACGTACAACAAGGTTTTGGACCTCTGACAGAAGCAATCATGGATTATTTGGGTTAAAATCATGAAAATATACGGCCCCTGTCATCTGCTTGAACAGTCACATGTTTGTTTGTTTGTTTGTTTGTTTGTTTGTTTGTTTGTTTGTTTGTTTGTTTGTTTGTTTGTTTGTTTGTTTGTTTGTTTGTTTATTGAAAAGAGTCCAGTAGCACCTTTAAGACTAACCAACTTTACTGTAGCATAAGTTTTTGAGAATCACAGTTCTCTTCGTCAGATGCGTCTGATGAAGAGAACTGTGGTTCTTGAAAGCTTAAGCTACAGTAAAGTTGGTTAGTCTTAAAGGTGCTACTGGAGTCTTTTCGATTTTGCTACTACAGACTAACATGGCTAACTCCTCTGGTTTTATTTATTTATGTCATTTATAGTATGCCTTTCTCACTGAGACTCAAGGCAGATTACATAGTGTGAGATTAGTACAATCAGTATCGAGGACATTTCCACAAACAATGCCATAGGGTAAATTAATACAAGTTTACAAAGACATAGCATTAGCAAGGATCCAGTTGAAGAAATGCTGAGACAGAACATAATCAATTCTAGGACCGACATTAGACAACATGAAGTACAGGTAGTATATAGGTGTACATATTTAAAGCAACAGATAATATGTAAGGCAACATAGTGGTGAGGTCTATGGTCCTTAACTCATTAGTGAAGCATCTGAGACCCCCTCCCTTCAATACAGCCCTTCTATCTCAGTAAAAAGCCTTTTTGAATAATTCGGTTTTGCATTGTTTGCCGAAAGCCAGGAGAGTGGGGGCTCTCCTGACCTCCTCAGGCAGGCTGTTCCACAGGGTAGGGGCCACCACCGAGAAAGCCCATGTATGGGCTGCTGTTGATTTCGCCCCTGTGCAGGGTGGCACCTGCAGGAGACCCTGTTCAGATGAGCGAAGCTGCTGAGCAGGAACATAGGGAAGGAGGCGGTCCCATAGGTACGCCAGACCAAAGCCATGAAGAGCTTTGTATATAATAACCAATACCTTGAACTGAGCACGGTAACTGACAGGTAACCTCTCTCCTAGTTGTTCTTATACAGCCACCAGCCTTCAGATTGAGCAAACAATAATTACAGCTGTCGTTGTCATCCCCCTCCCCCCCAGAGCATCATTTTAGCTCCCTCAGTAATGACTGTTTAGCAACTTCCAGTAGCTCAGGGGTGACCTGGCACAGTCAGGCACACACACACAGTCCCACCATCTTCCACTGAACTATAGTTTGCTTATTTATTAAACTTAGATCCCGCTCTCCCCACAATGCAGGCTCAGAGCGGATCACAACCTGATTAAAACACAATACAATATTCAATAAATAACATATAGCTAAAAGCAATTTAAAACTGGCAGCAAAATTTAAACAGACAGCATATTTCACAGTCCTGCACGATCACTGGGTCTGTGGAGGCTAATATACAGCAATGAGCTAAAAATTAGAAGGGGGGGTCTTCCCCCCCTCGGTAGGAGGTCAAGAGGAGGGCCGCCCGACTCAGCCACCAAAAGCCTGGCAGAACATATCTCTCTCACAGGCCTGGCAGAATGCTGAAAGATCCCACTGGGCCCAAGTTGTCTCAGAGCGGAACCACAAGTGACGCCTGACACAGGTTGGACACTTGTCAGCTTCCCTCAAGTTTTGATGGGAAATGTAGGCAGCTTGGCAGAATGTTGGACAAGTGACAGTTGAAAAGTCCATTGGACAGCAGTCGGAGAGCCAAGCTGCAAGACCAGGACGCCTACATTTCCCCTCAAAACTTGAGGGAAGTTGACAAGTGTCCAACCTGTGTCAGGCGTCACTTGTGGTTCCGCTCTCAGACAGAGAGTTCCACCAGGTTGGGGCCAGGGCCGAGAAGGCCTGAGGCCTGGTTGAGGCAAGACGGATCTCCTTGGGGCTGGAGATCTCCAGATGTTTCCCTTCTGAGTGAAGTGCCCTCTGGGGTATATAGGGTAAGAGCAGGGCCAGATCTAGGGTTCTTGGGTTCTAGGGACAACCCAAGTCCAGCTGCTCTTTGTGATGTCACCATGCAGGGCGGGAATGCCGCCAACGGAATGGCAGCAGAACCGGCAGCTGGGAGGTCGCCCATGCCATTCGCCTGCCCAGCTGAGGGGGCAGCCGGCTTGCCGTGTGCTCCCTGTCCTGCGGGGCAGGCAAATGGCATGGGCGGCATCTCAGCTCTCCATGCCACTCACTTGCCCAGCAGGACAGGGAGCATGCAGCAAGCCGGCCGCCCCCTCAGCCGGGCAGGCGAATGGCATGGGCGGCCTCCCAGCCCTTCCTGCCATTTGCCTGCCCGGCTGAGGGGGCGGCCATCTTGCCGTGCGCTCCCTGTCCTGCTGGGCAGCTGAATGGTGCAGGCGGGCCCTCAGCTGCCCGTGCTGCCGCCAGCATGCTCCTGGTGGCTGGCGGCTGTGCCCGGTGTCCCCTCTTTGACTACCCCCCTGCCCCCCCTCGATCTGGCCCTGGGTGAGAGATGGTCCCGAAGGTATGCTGGTCCCAGTCCGCTAAGTGCCTTAAAGGTCAAGTCCAGCACCTTAGGGTTGCCAGGGACCTGGAGTCCCTTGACAGGGGATCCCCAGATCCCTGTAGCCTCCTGGCGGGGGATTGGGAGCCGGTACTTAACCCAGCTTCCTTTTCTGTGTGTGTACTCCCGGCTCGCGTGATGACATCACTTCCATGAGTGACGTCATCACGCAGGGTCAAAGGGGGCTCTTGTTGCCACTGCCGCCCGCTCTCGCAACTGTGACTGCTCGCTCTCACCACGACCATGGCCCGCTGTCATTTGGTGCACAGGGGCTGCGGCGGCAAAAGGCTGTGGCAGCGAGAGTGAGTGGCCATGGTTGCAGTATCTTGCCACTGCTGCCACTTGCCCTCATGGCGCAGGATTGTGCCCCCTGCCCAGGGGTGTGCCATGCTGGCCAGGGAGGGGGCACCCGAGGGAGCGCACCCCTCCGCCATCCAAGTAAGTGGGCGCTGGAGGGAAGGGTGGAATCTGGGAATCCCCCACCCCCGGCGGGGGAATGGCAACCCTACTGCACCTTGAACCTGATCCAGAACTCCGCTGGGAGCCAGTGCAGCTGGCACAAGATAGGTGTTATGTGGGCCTGGAATGGCGTCCTGGTCAAGCCGCACTGCTGCATTCTGGACCAGCTATAATCTCCGGAGCAGGCCCAAGGGCAGCCCAGTGTAGAGCGAGTTACAGTAGTCCAGCCTGGAGGTGACCATTGCAAGGATCACTGTCGCAATGTCGCGGGGTAAGAGGTAGGGGGCAAGCTGCCTGATCTGGCGAAGACAGTAAAACGCCGATCTGGCAACAGCCATGATCTGGGCCTCCATAGACACGGAGGCATCCAAGACCACACCCAGGCCCTTCACTGTTGAAGTGGGCGTGAGCAGTGCCCCGTCAAGAGGTGGGAGCCAGATCCCTGAACCTGATAGTTCTCTTTCTTTTCCCCTTTTAGCCATGAGGAATGGAAAACCATGACCAGGGAAAATAAATTAACCTAGGACACCAGTATACAAAAGAGTCTGTGGAAGAAGAGCAGGACTGCTCTGCTACCCTTTTCTCAGATTTCAGAGGGGGACAATGAAAGAGCCAGAGAGAGGGGGGGGGTCCATCCATCCTTGCTTTCTAGTATCCTGATACTACCCTTTGAAGTGCAGATTGTATTCTTAGGGACTTCCTCCGTCTTGCACCACATTTTACTTCTTCTCCATCTTGCCACCGTGGATGCAAGACATGCCACCCCCTGCCATCCCCCGGCTTCTTTACAGTAGATAGCTAGAAAGCATTCCATTTCTACTCTTTCCTATCCGGAATGGAACTCCAGCAATAAATGGACTCGTATTTCTTTCTAAAGCACAAACAAAGCTCTGAGCATAACTTTGTTCCTCTCTGCACTCAAGACACTTTGCATCACAGGCTCACACACATGCACCTCTGCTTACTATGCAACTCGGCTTACATTCTGTGCCTTTAATAATGGTAGGAGTTGGAATTTCAGCAGGAACACGTTGTCATGCACAGGTGAGAAATGATTTCCCTGTTGAAATTTGTGTTTTTTATACCACTGTTAAGTGTACAGGAGCTCCGGTATTTTCTTTTGCATCTGGACAAGGGTTGCCAGGGCGGTAGCTGGAGAGCTCCCGGGATTACAACTGATCTCCAGGCAACAGAGACCAGTTCCCCTGCTCTGAAGGGTGCACTCTATGGTATTATACTCCACTCAGGCCCCTCCCCTCCCCAAACCCTGGCCTCTCCAGGCTCCACCCCAAAAATCTCCAGGAATTTCCCAACCTGGACCTGGCAACCCTAGTTTGGGCTCCCAAGATTCATCCATTCCAAAATGGCAGATAGGAATACAATTGAACCAGTAATAATATTTCTGGAATTCTCAGTTACCAGTAGGGTTGCCACCCCCTCAACCTCCTAGCGGGGGACAGGGGCCTGGCACTTACCTTGGGGGAGAGGGGGGGAGCACGCGCGGAACACGTGCACGCGCCACCACAGGCATGATGATGTCACTTCAGGAGTGACGTCATTGCGCGTCCCCTGGGCAGGCCTGTTTTTGGGTGCTGCAGAGTGCAGGAGTGTTCCTGCACTCTGCAACGCCTCAAAATGGGTCCAATCCGTGGCAGAACGGGCCTTTGGAGACTACCAATATAGTAATATGACTACCTTACTATGGCTCCCCATGGATAATAGCAGGGCTTTTTTTCAGCAGGAACGCGGGGGAACGGAGTTCCGGAACCTCTTGAAAATGGTCACATGGCTGGTGGCCCCGCCCCCTGATCTCCAGACAGAGGGGAGTTTAGATTGCCCTCTGTCTGGAGATCAGGCGAGGCCACCAGCCATGTGACCATTTTCTCCGAGGGCGACCCACTGAGTTCCACCACCTCTTTCCCCAGAAAAAAAGCCCTGGATAATAGTAATCACCTTATATACTTTCTAGCTATCAATTTTACCCTACCCTTTCTCCACGGAGCTGATGTACACACAGTAAAAGAGAGTAAGATGAGAGAACGAGTGACTAGTCCAAGGTCTCCCCGTAAGCTTAGTGGCTGAATGGGATTTGAACCCAGGTCTTTTCAAACCTACCCAGGCACAGTAACTGCTGTATCACACTCGCACCCACTATAATTGCATGTTCTGCAACACCGTCCTCATCTTCATTCCAAAGCAAGTCTAAAGTAATATAGAGAAGATCCAGCGTCAGCTTATAATTAAATGTTTTAAAAGCTACCTTGAACACCTGAAGAGACAGGCAAATTAAACTACATTTTATTTTTGAAGGTCATTAACTAGATTGTATCATGATAAAGAGCTTGCAGCCCAGCCTAGGCTCCTCTCACAAGAACCACACAGGCCCTAGTAAAGTATACCCATCCACCCCCAGCTCGGGCCTGACCTGGGTCTAAATAGTAATGCCTGTATACTACCCAGGGCTTTTTTTCTGGGAAAAGAGGTGGTGGAACACAGTGGTAGAACTCAGGACCGCACAATGACATCACTTTGGGTCAGCTGGAACAAGGGGGGAGTTTTTTAAAGTTTAAATCACCCTTGGCAAAAATGGTCACATGGCTGGTGGCCCCACCCCCTGATCTCCAGAAAGAGGGGAGTTTAGATTGCCTTCTGTGCTGCTCCAGACAGAGGAGGGCAATCTAAACTCCCCTCTATCTGGAGATCAGGGGGCGGGGCCACCGGCCATGTGACCATTTTCAAGAGGTGCTGGAACTCCGTTCCACTGCGTTCCAGCTGGAAAAAAACCCTGATACTACCCAAACTTGCTATGGGATTAGAGGTGATCTCTAAATATAAAAATGCACTCCTCAGCAACTGAACCTCTTCAGTGATCAAGATGATGCTTTCTTTGGAAGGGTTACTGAGATCCTCTTGAGTTCTTCCCTCTTTCATTAAGGGCAAGAATATTCTGACCCAACAAGATCTCCATCATCTTAAGATATACCCTAAACACAATTTGGGTGTGGGTAGGAAGTGACCTCTCTGTTCACATTGGCTGTAGCTATTAGAAAATGGGCCATTTAAAGAGATCGCACAGATGGTGGTGTCCAGTTTCTGGGGATTATGTGAATCGTCTAGTTGACAGCCAGCATGACAAGCGTGACATTTTGTTCAAGAAAGCCCTAGGCTCCCCATAGCTTGCCAGTTCCAAGACCTCATTGCAAAAGAACCACTTTATAAATCTGATCTGACCTCCACAGATTACAAGGAGGCCTTCGGGCTCTTTGACCGAGTCGGCGACGGCAAAATCCAGTTAAGCCAGTGTGGAGATTTAATGAGGGCCCTGGGCCAAAATCCCACTAATGCTGATATCATGAAAGTGCTAGGACATCCCAAGCCAGATGGTAAGTTTTCTCTGCGATCACACAGATAAGGAAAAGTATGGTATCAGAATTTTGGATTCCAGATTCAAGGGATTTCCGAAGGATATTTAAATTTCATTTAAGAAGTGGTCATTTTCTATTTCTCTTTTAAGATTCCCTATTATTTCCCTTCTTGTTCCTCCCACCGCCACCTCGTCTCATATGGGCTTTTTGCCAGGAGATCAGGGGGTGGGGCCACCAGCCATGTGACCATTTTTGCCAAGGGTGATTTAAACTTTAATCTGTTTTCAGCAGATAAAAAACATGTATAAAAAATCACTGGGGCGTGGGGGGGGCAGTTTGGCACCAGGGCCGTTTCCAGACGGCTTACCTGCCTCCGGAACGTCGCATGACGTCACGCAAAACGCGATATTTCGTGTTTTCCCCGCAACATGGCACGACGTTCTGGAGGCAGGTAAGCCATCTGGAAACGGCCCAGATGTGGTCCCACACTTTCCCCAAACCCACTTTGGACAGGATCTTTTAGGAAAGATCATACCCAGGAAGATTTGGGGAAAGTCAGAGAAGATCTGGAAAGCCTGGAAGAGAAACAACCAAACAGCAATGTTGTCTGGAAGCCCCAGAAGAAACACCATCGTTCAGGAGGGAAGGTGGAGCAAGAGCTCCCCCTGTGGAAGCAGCCGTTGAGTATTATTTGTGTTTGCCAGACTCTGCTGTAAGCCTGGCAGAATGACTGGGAGGATACATTTATGTTCAGACCTGTGAGTACTAGTCTGCACTAAGCAAATAGCCTAAATTATACACACTATATTAATGTTGGAAGTAACATAGATTTGCATAATTTAGTCTGCTTCTAAGTTTTGCATTTTTAAGGCTGCAGTCCTATGCATTCTTACCTGGGTGCAAGATCAATGGAATAAAGCGCATTTGAGAAAACATGTAGAAGATTGTACTGCAAATGACTGGATTTCAAAAAGACTGGAATTAACAGAAGGAAAAGGATGGTGTCAAAATTGGAGCAAAATGGTCTTTAAGACGTAGATGAAAGGAAACAGGCAGAAATTTGTGCAAGGCATGTAAAGGATATCCCCTGGTTACTAACAGGGCACGTCCATATGCAGCACTTAATCCACCTTTGAGCTTTATTGTGTTGTGGAAACAGCAGAGAAAATGTGAGATCTTTGTGCTTGACCAGGAAATATTTATTTATGAAAATCAGCTGTAAGCTTCAAGGCAAAGGTTTCTCTGATGCAATCACAACCAAACATTTTTCATGTTTCCACTTGTCTTTTGAGCCAAGCTCCTACTGGCTGCTCCTGAAAGCAAAGTGGACCTTTCTGAATCAGAATGCCGCAAAAAATAGCAAAGCGGTAAGATGCAACAAGCTTCATCACTACTATTGGAACGATAGTATTTGTCATTTCAATGCCGCTTGTGGTTGTTTGTGGGAAAAAGGGTCCTTCAGAAGTCCAAAAAGGTAATTGCGTGCAAGCCAGCAATCCACATAGAAGCAACGGAGGATTTAGACCTCACGCATGGAAACATCTGAAACCTTGTCCAGCTCTTCCTTTGATCCCGTGTTTCTCTATGAAACCACGGAAACTTAGGATCTCACCATTTTCAGCATCCAATTTCTGCACTTTCAAACTCGTAGGGTTGCTATCTGCCAGGGGTGGGTGGGTGGGAAGTCCTGTCCCATTAATAAAGGTTGATATTCTAAACCTCACTGAAGTAACAAGCTTTTATAACTGGCTATCTCCACACATTAGACCTCTGTTAAAGGACAGGACATTATTTCTCCAGACCCAGGGCTTTTTTTCAGGGGGAACGCGGTGGAACGGAGTTCCGGAACCTCTTGAAAATGGTCACATGGCTGGTGGCCCCGCCCCCTGATCTCCAGACAGAGGGGAGTTGAGATTGCCCTCCGCGCCGCCGAGCGGCGCGGAGGGCAATCTCAACTCCCCTCTGTCTGGAGATCAGGGGGCGGGGCCACCAGCCATGTGACCATTTTCTCCGAGGGCAACCCACTGAGTTCCCCCACCTCTTTTCCTAGAAAAAAAGCCCTGTCCAGACCTTTTAGTGGCCCAAGGCACAGCTGATGTGGCGTGGGAAGTACTAAGTGGGGGCGGGGGGTGAGAAAAACGAGCCGGCCCTGTTTCCTCTCCTTTTGCACGTGTGATATTCCCTCTCTTCCATTTAGAACTGAATTCTAGGCGAGTGGAATTTGAAGAGTTTCTGCCCATGTTGCAGACTATTGCCAAGAACAAAGACCAAGGCACCTATGAAGACTACGTGGAGGGGCTCAGGGTCTTTGACAAAGAGGGGAACGGCCTTGTCATGGGGGCAGAACTGCGCCATGTTCTGGCTACATTGGGTAAGTTCTAATCCCCGGAAGGTGAAAGGAAAGGATTTTTCTCTCCAGTTTGTTGTTAGAAGGTCTGAGAAGTTTTTGGCTCTGAGGAAAGACTACCACAACTCATATCTCAAAAGAGCAGAGGGACCCTTTTCCTACCCGCGCCATCTGTCTCTCTCGGCTGACAGAAACTAAAGGTGAAGGTAGTCCCCTGTGCAAGCACCAAGTCATTACTGACCTATGGGGGGCCGTGGCATCATGACGTTTTCTTGGCAGACTTTTGTTACAGGGTGGTTTGCCATTGTCAGGGCCGGTGCCAGGGTTTCTGGCGCCTGAGGCGAGATATCTACTTGCGCCTCCCGCGCTAACCAATTTTTTAAAACAGAAGAAATGTAGGAAAAATGAAAAGCACAAAACTTGAAACTTTTTACATTTTTAATTTTTATTTCTTAATTTAAATTTTAAATTTTATTTTTTTAAGTGTGAGAATACATAACAACAGTGTTTGTTTTTCTTATTGTGAGCCAAAAATCTATTTTGTGAGCAGAAATAGTAACTTGCATTAAAGTTTGAGCATACCTCCTTGTGTGTGTGTGTGTAAAAAAGTTTCCCTCTCTCTTCCCACCTCTCTCTGAACCCAGAGACTCTTGGCAGTAGAAGGAGGGCTTCTCTTACAGGGCCTGCTTGATCACCTTTGTCAGAGATCCCTTTCGGGATCTACCCTCCATGCTCATCCTTCTCCCTCCCCCCTACACCTTGGGTTTGAAGTGAACGGCAGCTGACAGCTAAGCATATGGTGTATAAATATTGAAATAAACTATTGGGGGAAAGGGGGAAGGTGGGGGTGATATATGGAAACTAGGGGATGAGAGAAGGGAGGTGATAAAGAAGGGGCGCAGTGCGGGTGCTGCTCTGCTTGAATGAAGGGGGGAGCAGCATTGAGATCGGAGAAGAGGAAGGGGGAGGGAGAACGAAAGGGAGAAGGGGGGAGGAAAGTAACAGAATTCAAAACAACTACTTTAAACCCAACAACAGTGATTTGCTCCTACCTGTCGCACAGGGACTGAAAGGGAATTGTGTGTGTCTTACCTCACTTCCTCACAAACAACCAGCCACTCTTTCCACCAAAAGCAGCACACACATCTCCACACACACACAAAAGCCTGAGGAAAGGTGAGAAGTAGAACTGATGCCAGCTGGAGAGGGGGAAAGGGATGTACTAAAAGGAATGACAGGATTGCCCATTGGAAATAATGGGAGCCAGGAATGCCAATTTACTTGCATGGGCTCCATTGAAATGCATCACAACACAAAAAAAGTCCAGTAGTGAAGAAGTGAGCTATGGCTCATGAAAGCTTATATCCTACCACAAATTTTGTTAGTCTTATAGGCACTACTGGACTCTTGCTTTTTTCTACTGCTACAGATAAACACAACTACCCATCTTGATCTATCAACACAGGCCGCAGAGTGGAATGACAGTCCCTGGGAGAAGAATCAGTGGACTGGGACTGGAATGGCAGTGGGTGTGGAATGACAGGAGGTGTCATTCCAGTCCCAGAGCCCTGATCCTATTCCTAGAAACAGTTGTTCCACTCTTCGACCTGTCATTCCAGTCTCTGAGCACAGGTTCTGTTCCTAGAGGCTGTCATTCCAGTCCAAGGACACTTCTGCTACTACCAGGGGCTGTCATTCCATCGTGGTGCCTGTAATTCCACTCCAAGAATGCTGCTACTACTACCAGGGGCTGTCATTCCACTGTGCAACATGTCATTCCTTCCCAGAGCACAGATTCTGCTCTGAGGCGCTGACAATGCACTCTGGGAGTTGTCATTCTAGTCCCAGAATGCTTCTTCTACTCCCAGGAGCTGTCATTGCACTGCACTCTGGGGGCTGTCCTTCCAGTCCCAGAGCACTGAGCCTATTCCATGGACTGTCATTCCACTCTGAAACCTGTCCTTCTGGTCCCAGAGCACAAACTCTACAGCTAGGGACCGTCATTGCACTCTGGGGGCTGTAATTCCACTCCCAGAGTATTCCATCTGGTCCCAGAGACCTTTATGGAAAATCCATTCAGCATTTTCTTTGCAACTTTTTTTGTGTTGTGATGCATTTCAATGGAGCCCAGGCAAGTAAGTTGGCATCCCTGGCTCCCATTATCTCCAACGGGCCTTCAAGCCTCTCCTATTATTTCCAATGGGCAATCCTCCTGTCATTCCTTTTAGTATATGGCGGTGGGGGGGGAAGCAAAAAAGAAAGGAGGGAGCAAGGGGGAGAAAAGGTCATATGGGAGCTCGCTGCTCCCCAACCAGCTAGAGTCTCTCCACGTGGAAGCTTCGCCCAAGGCTTAAATTGAGAGAGAGAGAGAGAGAGAGGAGGAGGGGGGGAAATGGCAGAGAGAGAAATGTCCCCACTGATTCTCTAGGTCCTTCCCGCTTTCTCCTTCCCCTTCCCCTTTGCTTTCTTCTGTCATTATTCTGTCTTATCCTCCCCCCACCATGTCCCTCAAAGGAAACTTATCACTTTTCTTCCGCTCCTTTCCAGTTTGTGAGGCGACAGGCAGGAGATAGGGGGGAATGCTTGGCGTGCGCAAGTCCTCCCAGCCCTCCCGCTCAGAGCCAAGCTACAAGTGACGCCTTACACAGGTAGGACACTTGTCAGCTTCCCTCAAGTTTTGATGGGAAATGTAGGCATCCTGGTCTTGCAGCTTGGCTCTCCATTACAGCTGCAAGACCAGGATGCCTACATTTCCCATCAAAATTTGAGGGAAGCTGACAAGTGTCCAACCTGTGTCAGGCGTCACTTGTAACTTGGCTCTTAGTCAACCTTGAGTCAGCTACTTGAACCCGGCTTCCACCAGGATCGAACTCAGGTTGTGAGCAGAGCTTGGGCTGCAGTACTGCCGCTTACCACTCTGCGCCACGGGGCTCCTGACAGAAACTGGAGAGGCATTAAAAAAACAGCTGATGTGGCCCAGTGAGCAGTGCTACACTGAGTTCCCATCTGAAAACAAATCATTCATAAATCATCTGGATTTGGATGGCTTTGGTCACATCACTGTCTTGTGGTGAGGGTGGACTAAAAGTCTGAAGTAAATAAATAAATCTATGAAGGTATTTCCCTCCAGCTATTTTGAGAACTCTGATTTCTCCCCAATATTCTAGCATCAACGTATAATATTCATTCCCCATGGGATGGAACTGAGATGGTGTTCTGGCTTCAGAGGGTTGGTATTCCCAGTTCATTGCTTCTGTGGATATATATTTCTGAGGAGATGTGTACTCCAGGCGTGATGGAGAGAGAGTTGTAGCAGGGTTGGGCGGCTTCCAGAGGTCCATAGCAGGCTGAGTGAGGGGCCCTTTTCACACTGCTTACCTGCTTCCAGGACGTTGCAAAATATCGCGCAAAACCCGCGGAAGATAGTGTCTTCTCGCGAGAGTTTTGCGCGACATCGCGCAAAACTCTCACGAGAAGACGCTATCGTCCGTGGGTTTTGCGCGATATTTCACAGTGTCCCAGGAGCAGGTAAGCAGTGTGAAAAGGGCCGGGTCCTGGACTCCGTGTGACCTGCCTCCAAATACCTGCTGGACTCTCAAGTCAGTTCCGCAACAGTCATTTATTCCAACCTTCATACAAACAAGGCGAGGAAGCGGTTGTCGTCATCACCCTTCCTACCACGTGGCCCACAAATTCCACTCACTGCTCCCTGGCCACCCCAATCAGCATCGTGCAGCTGCTTTTAAAGCGATCCCTAAAGAGCAACCTGGCCCAGCTGCCCTCTAGATCCGCCTCGTCCTGGCTCCTAGCCTCAGGGTCCTTCGCCCAAAGCTGCTCCCCCTGAGGTGTGCCCTGCCCTCCCAGAGCTGGCTTCTCACAGCTGCCTGTCCACCCTCTCCCTTCCACCAGAGACTCTCAGCCCCCTCAGGCTGCACTCCTAGCCCCAGATGGGTGTGGTCCCTCAGCCGTCTGACCCCATCAAAGGATTACAGTTTTGGAAACATTAAAGGTTTACAGAATGGACAGGTAGCACATTTTTGGTAAAATCATTACCATCTTTGAATAGCACTGTGTGGGAATGCTAAGCTTCTAAAGAAGTAATTAAACAGCCAGTGTAGGGTAGTGGATAGGTTATCAGATGGGAACTGGGTTCAGATCTTTGCTTGGCTCCAAGTATTAACCCGCAGAGTTAATCTCAGGTACATTCACAACAATATTCACAATAAAAAACAAAATGACATGTGTGTGTGTGTGTATACAAAAGCACAAATAAAAAAATGCTAGTATTTTGTTTCACAACTTACAGTGAAATTTTAAGCAGAGTTACTCCAGTCCAAGTCCACTTAAATCACTGGGCTTAGACTGGAGTAACTCTGTTTAGGATTTCACTGTTAGTTTCAATTCATTTTTCAGAAAAGTAATTGTTTACCTGTAAAGATGCTTGTTTGTTGGCAAACTGAAGGGATGGGGGGGGGTAGGTGTGGAGAAAAGGAGTGTATTCAACCAGACAAACTGGAAGCAAGACAAGCCACGGCACCAGCACCTCCAGGATTCACCTTGGGCTTGGCTGGTGGCTGGACAGGTGTGGGAAGCCTGTTTCTTCCTCCAACAGAACTTGCAGTACCTCAGTTGTTTGGATGGAGATTTGGCCCAGTGTGCCAAGCAAAAAAATATCTGGTGTGCTGCTTTTGGCAAGTGTGTCAGGAATTGCCTGCTCTTGATTTACAGCATCACATCCTGTGGAAGAAACTGTGTGGCTTTGTTTAAATTCTTTATGAATTAAGTCAGCACAATTAAGCTCCTTTGCAGATCTGGTTAAGTAAGAATCATGTGATTTAGACTTCTAAGCAAGGGGAGAGGCGATCTCAGAAGTTAAGCAGGGTCAGCCTGGGTTAGTAATCAGATGGGAGACCTCCAACGAAGACCAGGGTTGCAGAGGCAGGCAATGGCAAACCACCTCTGTGCGTCTCTTGCCTTGAAAACCCCACCAAAGGTTGCCATAAGTCAACTCTGACTTGAGGACAGGATTTCATTTTTAGACAATCTAGGATGCAACCACACAGCAAGTGTTTTCCATTTCCCTGTTATTGCCACTGCAAATGCGGAGGCATTCATGTTGACCAGGGCTTTTTTTCAGGGGCAATGCGGGGGAACAGAGTTCCAGAACCTCTTGAAAATGGTCACATGGCCAGTGGCCCCGCCCCCTGATCTCCAGACAGAGGGGAGTTGAGATTGCCCTCTGCGCCGCTAGCAGCGCAGAGGGCAATCTCAACTCCCCTCTGTCTGGAGATCAGGGGGCGGGGCCACCAGACCATGTGACCATTTTCTCTGAGGGCAACCCACTGAGTTCCACCACCTCTTTTCCCAGAAAAAAAGCCCTACATGTTGATAATGGAGCAGCTACATAGGAGCGCACTGGAGGACTTCTAAGGGCTTTTTAAAAATCGTAATTACTATTGTGTTGTGGCATAATAACATTAGACAACCTAGCCCCTTTTTTAAAAAGTAAGCCTCTATCCCTTTCCATTGTGAAGAGATAAATACAACGGTGTTCTCCTTCCTATAATGCTACCAGTTTCTTCTTACCTGTCTTTTCAGGTGAGAAAATGACAGAAGAGGAAGTGGACAACCTATTAGCTGGACATGAAGATGCCAATGGCTGCATTAACTATGAAGGTAAGAGGACAGGACCAGTTAAGTTATTTTTAAACCGGCCAGTAGGCTCCCAATATGTTTCCAATGCAATACTAAAGTAAAATAAAACCAGAAGAACACAATTCATAATGAATCAACCATAAACACCAATTGGTAATAAAAAGGAGTTGAAAACAGTCATAAAAGATCCAGTTCAGGTTCAGTCAGGGCTTTTTTTCTGGGGAAAGAGGTGGTAGAACTCAGTGGGTTGCCCTCAGAGAAAATGGTCACATGGCTGGTGGCCCCGCCCCCTGATCTCCAGACAGAGGGGAGTTGAGATTGCCCTCCGCGCCGCAATCTCAACTCCCCTCTGTCTGGAGATCAGGGGGCGGGGCCACCAGCCATGTGACCATTTTCAAGCGGTTCCAGAACTCCATTCCACTGCGTTCCTGCTGAAAAAAAGCCCTGGGTATAGTGGAAAAGAATGTAAGAACATAATATATCTATATCTCTCTGTCCAAATGTCCTAGTGATGCAGTAGAGGTTTTAAAGCACTAACTTGACAGCTGTGGTCAGTTGAATGAAAGTGAACAAATTGAAACTGAACCCAGACAAGATGGAAGTGATGCTGGTGGGGAAGACAGAAATGTTGAAGGACATTTTGCTCCCCATATCTGATGAGGTTCAGCTGACCCTTGTAGACTTAGGGCCAAACTACAAGTGACGAATGACACAGGTTGGACACTTGTCAGCTTCCCTCAAGTTTTGATGGGAAATGTAGGCAGCTTGGCGGAATGTTGGACAAGTGACAGTTGAAAAGTCCATTGGACAGCAGTCGGAGAGCCAAGCTGCAAGACCAGGACGCCTACATTTCCCATCAAAACTTGAGGGAAGCTGACAAGTGTCCAACCTGTGTCAGGCGTCACTTGTAGCTTGGCCCTCAGTTAAGAACCTTGTGGTTATACTGGGACCAGCACTGCTGTTAGAGAAGCAAGCTAATGCAGTTGCAAAAAATGCCTTTCATGAACTCAGTATAGCCCAGAAGATGGCCCACTACCTTGACACAGCTGATCTGGCCACCTGGATTCACAGCCTGGTAATATAGGTAGTTGACTACTGTTATGGTCTCCCATAAAAGTGCAGAATGCTGTAGCTTGGTTATTATCAGGAGCCAGTCAGAGCATACATATTACATTCTGCAGCAACCCCATTAGCTACCGGGCTCAATTCAAACTTTTGACTATCACACGAAAAGCCCTTCATGGCTTTGATCCTTCGTATCTATGAAAGCACCACGCTCTACCATGGCAGCTTTGCTCATCTGAACAGGGCCTTCTGCAGGTGCCTTACTGCAAATGGGCAAAATCAAGAGCTACCCATAATGTGTGCCTTCTTTATATGAATGCACCCCCACCTAATGGAAAGGCCTGCCTGAAGGAGGACAGGAAAGCTCCCACTCTCCCGACTTTCCACAAACTGTGCAAACCTAATCATTCAGGAGGGCTTTTTACACAGGTCTACGCTGTAAGGAAATGGTTCAAAGAGATGCTTTGATAAAGGGATTGAGACTGTAGGCTATACTACTGTGCACTCTCTTACTGTCATTTATTATGTCATGTCAAGTTGCTTATGCTTTCTTTCAGTATTGTTTCAGCTCTGTATTAGATTCCTGCTTGTTTTCAAATTTTCTATTGTGTTGTTTATTGAATGTCTCAGCGTATTGAATTACACTATGTAATCCTCATCGAGTCTCAGTGAGAAAGGCAGATTATAAATAACATAAATATCCATCAGAGGTTGCATGGTCTTGTATCAGAAGACTCACCAAGCCTGATTCAAGGTTAAGTTTGATTCAGTATAACGGTATTTTCCTTCCTCAGGGCTTTTTTTCTGGGGAAAGAGGTGGTGGAACTCAGTGGGTTGCCCTCGGAGAAAATGGTCACATGGCCGGTGGCCCCGCCCCCTGATCTCCAGACAGAGGGGAGTTGAGATTGCCCTCTGCGAGGGCAATCTCAACTCCCCTCTGTCTGGAGATCAGGGGGCGGGGCCACCAGCCATGTGACCATTTTCAAGAGGTTCCGGAACTCCGTCCCACCGCGTTCCCGCTGAAAAAAAGCCCTGCCCTTCCTCAAAGGAAATGGGGTGATATTTATTTATTTCATTTCTATTCCACCTTTCTCACTGAGACTCACTGATAAAAGTTGTTCTTGCTGCAAAGTTGGGTTCTCATTTGTGCAGAACATTGTATAAGCTGTTGGGCATTATATGTGGCAATTCCCATGTGCATTTGTGTGTACCATGCCACTCTGAGCTAGGAATTGAACCCAGACAAAATCTGTTGGTGACAAAGAAACCAGGATTGTCAAATGGCTGGTAACTCCTAATTGTTCCAAAGGTCAGAAGCCCCCCCCCAAAAAAAGTTGTGTGTGTGAAAGAAGAGCAGTTCTTCATTTTGTAGCAATAGATGTTTGCTGGAAAAGGGACACAAAACGGTTAGGGGCAGCTGCCATCTTGATATATTGTGTGAACCAAACCAGGAGTGGATAGGTGATTATAATTTCCTAACAGCTCTTTCCCTTCACTTCCACAGCCTTTATCAAACACATCATGGCTGGCTGAGCTGACCTCAAGGAGTAGGTGTCACATTACTGTGGTTCATTTGATGGACTGATGTGTGCTGCTTTTTGACCCTCAACAAATAACCCTTTCCTGCAACCTACACAGTACTGAGCCATTCCCTGGGGCTGCCCCTGGGTATCTTAGGAGATTTTTTATTGTTGCTAATGATGATGCTGTGTCTTCCAAACAGGTGTACATATAGCAAAGTAGACATTCACAAAAGGTGTACACGTGGCTAAGTACATTTTCCATGTTTTTCTCCCTGCAGCTGTGTACACAAAATATTGTAAGAAGCAGCTATGAACTTTCGCTATTAAAATGTGAAAAGAAACCAGGATTCAAGCTTGTGTACTTGTGTGCTTGTTGTGTACTTGTGTGTACTTGTTGACATTTTCCAGAGAGGTAGACAGGTTTGTTTGCTGCAACTAAAACACTTACAAATGGTACCTTACAAATGAATTATTTTGCTGTAGCATAACCTTTCACGAGACTGAGAATACTTCATCAAATGCATGAAATATTATATTCAGTGGGCAGAAGGTGTATATAGACACAAGAGTACAAACAGAAGAAGGTCCTGAGAGGGGAATTATTAAAACGAAAGGCCAGCAAGCTCAGTCTCACAAGACATAGGTATAGTCAAGGCTTTTTTTCTGGGAAAAGAGGTGGTAGAACTCAGTGGGCTGCCCTTGGAAAAAATGGTCACGTGGCTGGTGGCCCCGCCCCCTGATCTCCAGACAGAGGGGGGTTGAGATTGCCCTCCGTGCCGCAGCACGGAGGGCAATCTCAACTCCCCTCTGTCTGGAGATCAGGGGGCGGGGCCACCAGCCACGTGACCATTTTCAAGAGGTTCCGGAACTCCGTTCCCCCGCATTCCAGCTGAAAAAAAGCCCTGGGTATAGTATTACCATTTATATGCAATTGAGTAGAATTTTCAAATATGATTAAGTGGGCTTGATTCCCCCCCCCCCGCCAAGCCTGCAAAGCTACAACAATGTGTGACGTTGTTTAAAGTGCTGCAGGACTCTTGTTCAGACATGCTTAAGAATCACACTTTGTCTTTTCTCCTCAGAGCTGTTCAGGGTGATGCTGAACCCTTCAGGCAAATCTCCTAAACTCATCGCTCCTCGTTGGTATCAGTGTCCCCTTTTCTATCTTTGTATAAACAACGCAGCCCCTGACCACCCACCCACCCACTGTTTCTCCCAGCGCCAGCTGCAAAGAGAACTGCAATGGGGGAACCTCAACATGCAATCACCAACAGAACCAGAAGAGGGCAGCAGTCACTGTTACAACCTCTGTGAGAAACCTCATTCCTTGTATCTTTTCACTACACAAATGCCACTCTTTTTTTCCTGGACAATAAAGTCTTTGGCTTTCTGTTGTTTTTGGTCTTAGTTCATCACCGTTTTCCTTGTTCCAGGGTGAAAGCAACGAAGGGCTATTTCTCTTTAGACTGTATATCTGCCCGAGCATCCCAAATCTATTTGGAAAGCAGGGAGAGAGCTGGTATCTGTTGAGTTTGAAATTAACACACGCCTAGATCAGCGATTTAGAATAAAAGTCCCTGAAGAAATATTAAAGGGCACAAGTGTTTGTTAACACTATCCTAACACTATCTAAAACCGTGAGGGCCAAGCTACAAGTGACGAATGACACTTGAACGGCAAGTGGATTGAGTGGAGCGCAAGTGAACAGGGAGAAATACACTTGCCGTTCAAGTGTCCTTCGTCACTTGTAGCTTCGCCCTACGATGGCTATAGAATGGCATAACTTCGCATAGGATAGCAATGCAGGTCTTCTTCCATACAGGCCACTCACACACTTCTCCTGTAGTGATATCCTAAGAAGTATTACACTCTTGAAGCCCATTGGCTTCAATGGTGACACTGTTACTGGAATAGGTCTCCTTGTGAGTAGGGGGAATTAGCAGCAAGGTGGAAGGCTATGCGAGAGGAGTAACGATGGGATACTCTACCAGTATTTACAGGGTCCCCTCCCCAGGGCAGCAGACGAGGGTTGGTACTTAAATAAAGGAGTATATTTATTTAAAGAGGAAAACTCAACACAGAAGGCAAATAAAAACAGTTTGGTACATACACACAGAGTCCTAGGAAATTAGCCAGAGGTTGGAATAGTGTGTGTAGGGGGAAAATTTACCTATCCAGAAGAGTAGAGCAGTCCACAGAGGAAGAGAGCTTCAAACGTCCCGCATTCTCGGCCAGGAGATAGACTTAGGGAAAGTGGCCCCAAGGGTACAACACTCAGATCTGAAGGTGCAGCATGCACAGTTTGAATGGGGCAAAGCCCTGGTTCTTATAGGTCAAAACGTGTCCCAAGGCTGGGGAGCCCCTGCAGCCATTGGAACAAAGATCCTAAAGGTCAGCTCCTGGGAATGACAAAGGTTTAATTACCTTTGATTGGTGCTGCCGGCAGCGCCGGATCTAGGCACTCGGGGCAAACCTTGCCCGGGTGCTCCGCACGCATGTGCGCACACCGCACGTGTGCTCCCGGCGCTGCGTGATGACATCACTTTCATGACGTCATCACGCAGGGCAGGAGGCATGCCCGCCTGCGCAGCAAGCCGGCCACTCCAGCACCCGGTGAGCTGTGGAACTGGCAGCAGCGCAGACATGCACTGGGGCGGCTGGCTGGCTTGCCGCATGCGCAGGACCTCCCAGCTCTGTGCTCAGGCACCCGCGCAGCAAGCCAGCTGCCCCAGCGCACACCCTCGCTGCCACCAGTTCCACGGCTCACCAGGTGCTGGGGTGACCGGCTTGCTGCATGGCTGGCTGAGCGCAGGGCTAGGAGGCCCTCTTCATGGTTCGTGTGCCCCACTGCCCTGTGCCACCCACGTGGAAAGCTGGCCGCCCCAGCGCATGGTGAGCTGTGGAGCTGGCAGTGGTGAGGGCATGCACTGGGGCAGCTGGCTTGCCGTGTTGGTGGCTGAGCACAGGGCTGGGAGGTCCTGTGCATGCAGCAAGCCAGCCGCCCCATCGGCGGGGCTGGCAAGGGTCTCCCAACCCTGCGCTCAGCCTCCCAGGTGGCTGGCAGCCATGCCCGGTGCCCCCTCTTTGGTGGCGCCGGGGGCAGGCTACTCCCCCTGCCCCCCCTCAATCCAGCCCTGGCTGTCAGGGTGTGATAAAGGAAATACAGAGAGTTCTGGTGGTTTGTAAAGAGGCAGTTTGCTAATTAATGTTCTCCGAGCTGAGTTGATTAATTTAGATAGGAATGGTATTTTCCCACATTAGAAACTTATCAGTGCAGATTGATGACTCTCAATCTTGGGGTGGGGAATCTAATCATGGAAGAAGGATATCAGAATGTGTTAAGTGGGGTGACTCAGCAAGACCCTTTCTTGTCATGGCTACACCTGCAGGTAGTGGGGCAGTAAATGAAATCACCTCAATCCTCAGCATCTCGCACGGACATTCCATTCCTGGCTGGAATTCCCCTGCTGCAGATCAAGCTGCATTAATCCAGGGGATCTGTGATTTTTATATCACAGGCAGCTATAAAAAAACCAGGGCTTTTTTTCTGGGGAAAGAGGTGGTGGAACTCAGTGGGTTGCCCTCGGAGAAAATGGTCACATGGCTGGTGGCCCCGCCCCCTGATTGTCAGACTGTGGCTAAATAAGGCACTCACTACAGGGTTCCCTTTAGAAGCAAACACAAGTCCATTGTTTGGAAAAGGAAACTTTACTGCAGAAAAGGTCCATTATAGTCCACTGTCCTGAATAGGAGAATCAGGATGGTACATGATCATTGTTACCAATGAAGAGCAAGCATAAGATACAGAGTAACAATACCCATCTGGATCAGCCTCCCCCCACAGTTCTCAAAACAACATCTCTCAGTCCTGGGAAGCTGCTCTCCTTCAAGGCCAATGCTTGGTGGAATGGTGTTAGACAAAACAGTCTCCTCCGGTGGGAATGCTGCCTGGGAACTGGTGCACCTGGGAAGAGAATACTCAAACACTAGAAGCATTAGAAAATGGAGTCAGTACAGTTTAGATATACACTGGACCTGACATTCTGCCCCCCTTAAAACATATCCCCCCCTGGCTTATATGGGTAGCGAGTATGAAAAGCTTTGGTTAATCTAGGAGCATGAACATGTGCAGAGTTCACCCATTCATCGTAACCAGAATCAAAGTCCTTCCACCTAATGAGGTAAAAAAGCTGATTTCGTTTGAGTTTAGAGTCCAAGATTTGTTGTACCTCATAGTGTGTTTGGTCGTCAATCAACGTTGGAATGGGTGGAGCTCTGACGTGCCATTTGTTGTCGGTGGGAGCTCTTTTTAGAAGACTGACATGGAACGTATCATGCACATGGCGCAGGTTCTTGGGCAGAGTTACAGCAACAGTCACTTTATTTATTATCTTGCGCACAGGAAAAGGTCCTAGGAATTTCAGAGCGAGTTTGCGGCTGGTCTGAGCAAGTCTTAGATTTTTTGTGGAAATATACACATGATCTCCGGGTTGTAATTCCCATTCGGCCGCACGATGGCGGTCTGCGTATTTTTTGTAATCCAGTTTGGCTTTGTCAAGGTGCTTCTTAATAAGATCCCATTGCTGCGCCGCCTCCCCCCACCACGAAGATACATCTGGCAATTTAGAGGAATGGAGAGGGGGGGCATCCAACGGGAAGGGATTGAAGTGAGTTCCGTAGACAATTTTGAAGGGGGCCTCCCCCGTTGAAGCGTGTACACTGTTGTTATATGAGAACTCGGCCAGAGGGAGAAGGTCCACCCAATTATCTTGTTGAAAATTAATGTAGCAACGAAGAAACTGTTCTAAAATTTGGTTTGTTTTTTCGGATTGCCCGTCGGTTTGTGGGTGGTGGCTTGAACTGATGCCTTGTTCAATATTCAACATTTTCAAAAGCTCCCGCCAGAAGTTGGCAACGAACTGTCCGCCGCGATCCGAAATCACCTTGGACGGAAAAGAATGTAATTTTACGATGTGTTTTAGAAACAAATCTGCTAGTTTTCGAGCGGAGGGTATAGCAGTACAGGGGATAAAATGAGCTTGTTTGGAGAACAGATCTACCACCACTAAAATGCAATTATGTCCTTTTGAGATAGGTAGATCAGTGATAAAGTCCATAGATATTATTTCCCAGGGTCTGTTTGGCGTTTCCAATGGTTGCAGGAGACCCGGAGGCTTCCCTTTTCTGGTTTTGGCGCTGAGGCAAATAGGACAGGAACTAACGTATTGGGAAATGTCTTTGCGCATGCCCGGCCACCAGAATTGTCTTTGGATTAGGTGCAAAGTTTTCAGATACCCATAATGTCCAGCAGTGGGAGCGTCATGACAGCGCTGCAAAACTTCCAGTCTGAGGCTGTCTGGGACATAAAATTTGCTCCCGGCTAGCCAATCCCCTTGTGGGGTTTGGGTTAGTTTGCTTCGCGGAGCCTTATCCCCCTCCTTCTCCACCTCAGTTTTAAGTTTCGATTTCCACTCTTGGTTGGCCGGGAGGGGCTGCTTGGCACGGCTGCGAGTAGTCACCACGCC
The DNA here is from genome assembly GCF_028583425.1 of Eublepharis macularius. Taxonomy (NCBI): domain Eukaryota; kingdom Metazoa; phylum Chordata; class Lepidosauria; order Squamata; family Eublepharidae; genus Eublepharis; species Eublepharis macularius. Next base: position 11,501,251 of record NC_072793.1, on the reverse strand, counting down.
CCCAAGTTGCGTAGGCGAGAAGACAGTGTCGACAGTCTCCTCCCGTTTGCTCTTATGTTGGGGCATGCGCGATAGGGCGTCTGCCAAAAAGTTAGTTTTGCCCGGGAGATAATTTAGAGTGAAGTTGAATTTGGAAAAGAATTCCGCCCATCGCAATTGCTTGGCATTCAGTCTGCGTGGGCTTCGGAGGGCCTCCAGATTTTTATGATCCGTCCAGACCTCGAAAGGGTATCGCGCCCCCTCCAGCCAATGTCTCCAGTTAGTAAGGGCCGCTTTTACGGCAAAGGCCTCCTTCTCCCACACATTCCAATTCCTTTCCGCCTCCGAAAATTTTCTAGACAAGAAAGCACACGGCCGCAGCCTACCATCCTCCCCCTTCTGCAGTAAAACCCCCCCTATCGCCGTATCGCTGGCGTCAACCTGTACTATGAAAGGGGATTGTTCGTTGGGGTGGGAGAGGATGGGTTCCGTTACAAATTGCTTTTTTAGACAATCGAAGGCCGTTTGGCAATCGGGGGTCCATTGCAGTTTGGCAGAGGGTTTTTTAGCTTGGTCCCCTTTATCTTTGGTTTTCAGCAAGTCTGTTAAAGGGAGCGTGATTTGGGCGAAATTTGCTATGAAGTCTCTATAGAAGTTGGCAAAACCCAGGAAGGATTGCAATTCTTTACGGGTGGTGGGTTTCTGCCAGTCCTGGATCGCCTGTATTTTGGCTGGATCCATTTTCAGGCCTTCTTGGGAGATACAATACCCGAGGTAAGTGAGTTCGGTTTTATGGAATTCACATTTGGACAGTTTGATGGGCAGCTTATTCTTCATCAGGGTGGCTAAAACTTTTCGTACCGTTTGAATATGTTCTTCCTCGGTGTCTGAGTAAATTAACACATCATCAAGGTACACTACCACCCCTTTGTACAGAAATTCGTGTAGAACTTCGTTTATCATGGACATGAATACGGACGGGGCTCCCGTCAAACCAAAAGGCATAACTAAGTATTCATATTGTCCGAGGGGCGTATTGAAAGCGGTTTTCCACTCATCCCCTGCCTTGATACGAACGTGGAAGTAAGCATCTTTTAGATCTAATTTCGTAAAGATCTTACCTTGGGCCACGACGTTGAGAAGGTCTCGGATGAGCGGTATAGGATAGGCGTTGTTGGTGGACACTGCATTCAAGCCTCGGAAATCTGTGCACAGTCGAAGTCCCCCATCCTTCTTTTTCACGAAGAGGACTGGAGCGGCGTGGGGGCTAGCGGCTGGGCGGATGAACCCTCGTTGGAGGTTGGTGTCGATGAATTTCCGGAGCTCTTCGCGTTCATGGAGACTCATGGGATAAAGTCGTCCTTTGGGCAGTGAGGCTCCGGGTAGAATTTCTACCGCACAGTCCGTTCGTCGGTGCGGGGGTAGAGTATCTGCTTCCTCTTCAGAGAAAGCATTTAGAAAAGGCCAGTACGGTTCGGGTATTTGGTTGACTTCTTCTTGGGTGAGAAGGGCCTTTTCTTTATGAGTCGGATCTTCGCCCCAGTTTTGATTCCAACGGTGATTTTTGCAGTTGGTATGACTGAAGGTAATACATCCTTGTGCCCAGTCTATGTAGGGATTGTGATCACATAGCCATTTGCTGCCTAAAATTAACGGGTACTTGGCAGTCGAGCTGATGACAAAGGACCTCTTCTCCCAATGTTGTCCCATGCCTGTGATCACTGGGATGGTTTCAGTTGTTACAGGATTCATGTTGGTACCATCCATTTGCTCAAAGATTACTGGGTTTTGTAGATCCCGAGTTGGTAGGACTAGTCCATTGACTAGAGCAGGGGCAATGATGTCTCTTGAGCAGCCCGAGTCAATAAGAGCTTGCACCCGAATATGCATCTTCCTCTCTGGGTTGATTAGAGTCACTGGCATGAATAAGATGGACCCAGGCGGCCGGTTCCGTGCAGGGACGGGCTTAGGGCGGATCTGTCGTTTGGGTCCTTTCACGACAGATCCATTTCGTTTCCCGACTGGGGACTTTCTGGATTAGCTTCTGCGGTTGGGGAAGCGGGATCGTATTCCATGACTTCTTCCGCTTCCAGCCCTCTCTCCGAGGCTGGCCTTTGGGAAGCGCCGCGGCCTCTATTTGCTCGGGGTGCTGGAGTCGGGCGTTGGAGCGTAGGAAACGGAGCAAGGGTTGGACGCCGTAATTGGAGCGGAGGTCTTTGCACAGGCCGGTAAGGGCATTGTGCTGCAAAGTGACCAGCCTGTCCGCATTGCAAACACAGCCCTTGTTGCCATCTAGCATCTCTCGCTCCACGGGTGGCGTAGCTAGCTCCCCGTGTTCCCCTTTGTAAGGTCAGTGGCCTTCTTTGTCCCGTTTGTTGTTGTTGTTCAACCAAACGGACTTCCAACATGCGATTTTCTACTTCGCAAACAAGTTGGATCCACCCTAACAACGTGGGGGGATTGTCTTGCATGAGAGCTCTGTCCAAAAGTCTCGGGTTAAGGCCTTGTTTGAACAGAATAATTTTGGTGGACTCCTCACACCTAGGGCACTTGGCTGCTAATTGCCGGAATTTTGTGACATAGTCTCTTGCTGACATGCTGCCTTGTTTGATGGCTTGCAACTCTGTTCGGGCCCGGGTTTCTTCTAAGGGGTCTTCATACTGCGCTCGGATAGCATCCACTAACCCCTGAAGAGTATCGAGTTCTGGGGCCCCAACATTGTATAGTCCTACATACCAGTCTGCTGCTTTGCCCTGCAAACGAGATCCAAGATGTTCGATTTGACTGGCCTCACTGCCGAAGAGGTGTCCCCAACGGTTGAAAAACTGTACCACTTGGACTAAGAAAAATCCCAATTTGGATGGATCCCCATCGAAGGTGGCTTCTAGCTTCACCCAACCCATCGGGAGTTCCTGTCTTGGAGCGGGCGCTGGGTAAAAGTCCATCGGCAGTCTTAGTTGCGCCTGAGGCACAGGAGGAGGTAACTGGAGTCTCGGTCGGGGCAACGGTGCCTGCTGTACGGGTGGCGGTTGAACCGGCGGTGCCGGCTGGGGTTGGGCTGGTTGTGCGGGCGGAGGTTGCCGTGGTTGCTGTGTCGGGGTTGGTCTTGGTTGGGCCGGAGGCTGTAGTGGCAGGCGAGCAGGAGGCGGCAGTCTCGGTCTGGCCGGTAACACGGGAGGCGTTAGTGGCAGCTGTCGAGGTGGAGGAGGTTGGTGTGGAAGAGTGGAAATTGGCCGCTGAGGAGGGGGTTGAAGGTGTCGTAGTGGTGCAGGCCGTCCCGGTTGGTTCGGGGGTGGTAAAACGGGCTGGTCCTGGGGCTGCTGCGACAGTATGAGCTGCGGTCGAGGTGAGAGAGGCCGCAGCGGCGAGGGTTGAACCGGTGGAAGGCCGCGCGGGCTTGCCCCTCCGGGTGTTGTTAATCTGGGAAGCAGCGGCTGGCCTCTTGGCGCTGTTAGACCGTCCCCCGTAGGTTGCCCGGCGGGGACAATGTCTCGCGGTTGACGAGGGGCTCCCTCCTCAGATGGAGCCGCGTGTGCTCCCGCTTGGTCCGGCCGGACCGTTATAGAAGAAGTAAGAGGGGGTCTCACCGGTGTATCACTGGGCTTTTCTTCCCCTTCCGTAGGCCTCTCAACGGGAGTCCCGTCTGGCGGCGCATCCCCTGCCTGGTTAGGAAGTTCGGTGGGGGTCTCTCCGGGTGGCTCAACCGGGTCTCCCTTGCTCGGTGGAATTTCCTGCTGTGCTGGAAGTTCCTTGGGTTGCTCTCCCGTTTCGCCCGGATGGGTGTCTCCTTCGCCGGTAGGTGACGGCCGCTGCTGGACATTCTCCATCGGATAGGAGATAACACTTTGAAGGGTAGCTATCTGTACCGCCATCTCTTCAGGGGACAGTCTTTCCCCTGCTCCCATTGCCGAAATTAAATGGATGGCATGAGCCAAACTTTCTTCCATATCCATCAGTTTAGCTTCTAACTGTTGCATTCGACTTGCCCCCGGTTGCTCGCTTATGGAAGCTTCATTCGTTGCACTCACCGGGGACAAGGGGCCCCAAGGAGGAGGGTCCCCTTGGACGACTCTCGATCTCGCAGCTAGGATTCCCTTGGCCATACCCGTCACGACCGATATGCTGGTATCCACCGCATAGGTGCGACCTTGTATCTGCTCCCAACTTTGTTCAGGGACCTCCGTTGGCTCTTTCCACGAAACAAGTTCGGAGTAATCCCAACTCAGGGCGCCGCGGCGAGACGTGTCCCCCTCCGCCTGTTCGGACGTCCTGTTCCAATATCGCCATGGTTGGCTGCTGTCTAGCTCCGGGACGGTTCCTAGGCTTCGGCGCCCTTCCATCGAAAATAGTGGATGGAGTCCACCTGCCCGACGCTCTCTGGTTTCTCGGGGTCTGGCTCCCCACTCCGACGGGGTGGGTACCGAAATCAAAGGGAGAGCAGTCGCTTTCGGCCTTGCCCCGAGGTTGGCTTCGGTCTCGGCCCGAGTACTGAGGTCGATGAGAGGCGGGGTGGAAGTGGAGGCTCCGGTTCCGTTCCCGGCTGCTCCCAGCTCCTGGGAGTCTTGGGCTTGCACGGGTTGCACAGGTTGATTGTCGGGAGACGCATACGGATCAAACAAAGGATCCCTGTCCGGGACAACCTTGGATTCCGCTGGGCCCGACTCAGACATGATTGGTAACAAAATGTCAGACTGTGGCTAAATAAGGCACTCACTACAGGGTTCCCTTTAGAAGCAAACACAAGTCCATTGTTTGGAAAAGGAAACTTTACTGCAGAAAAGGTCCATTATAGTCCACTGTCCTGAATAGGAGAATCAGGATGGTACATGATCATTGTTACCAATGAAGAGCAAGCATAAGATACAGAGTAACAATACCCATCTGGATCAGCCTCCCCCCACAGTTCTCAAAACAACATCTCTCAGTCCTGGGAAGCTGCTCTCCTTCAAGGCCAATGCTTGGTGGAATGGTGTTAGACAAAACAGTCTCCTCCGGTGGGAATGCTGCCTGGGAACTGGTGCACCTGGGAAGAGAATACTCAAACACTAGAAGCATTAGAAAATGGAGTCAGTACAGTTTAGATATACACTGGACCTGACAGTCTCCAGACTGTCAGTCTGGACCTGATCTCCAGACTGAGGGGAGTTTAGATGGCCCTCCGCGCTGCGGCACAGAGGGCAATCTCAACTCCCCTCTGTCTGGAGATCAGGGGGCGGGGCCACCAGCCATGTGACCATTTTCACAAGGTTCCGGAACTCTGTTCCACCGTGTTCCAGCTGAAAAAAAGCCCTGCAAAAAACTATTAAATGTGGTGGAGGCCGGGGCTGACTGCTTACAACATTTTGCATAAGATTGCATGGATAGTCCACTCAAGGCCAAATACCCTGTTATATACAAACACATCAACTAAAATCCAGTTGGTGGCTGCTTCTAGCAAAAAAAAAAAATCAGCTTCAGGAGAAAACTTAATAATACCTTTCCCTGTAACTTAACAGCCCACAAGCCATAAGCCAAGTATTTTATAAATAATTTATGGCTCCATGGATAAATATGGCTAGATCACATGAGCATTTTCTTATCTTGCTTAACAGCAAGATCTTTAGTTTCTGTTGTTCAGAAATATTCTGTAGACGGTCAGCCCAGGCAGTAATATATTGGTTGCAAAGTATATTGTAGTGGGGGCAGTAAAAAAGGATATGGATGGTTGAATCAACTTGATCTGTACAATGGATACAATAGAGCTTCTCAGGGAGGATTTTACTAAAATGCCCTTTCATCTCAGTGGAAGGGAACACATTGTATCCCAGTAACATAAAAGAATGCCGATATTTTGGAACTGTTAAGTGAAGAAAATATTTAGCCGGTTCAAATATTTTCAGATAGGATAGATGAAAATAAATTGGGGAGCATTTCTGATCAGCTCTGGATTTTAATGTAGCTCAGTCTTTTTTAAATAATTGGTTTCTTACATCTTGCAAGGATTTTTTTTAGCGAAACACTATGACTCAAGCTTGGGTTTGATATAGCAAGCTTTGAGTCAATTGGGCTAACCCAAAATTGAACCAAGAATCGGCTATTACCAGTTGTAGTAGAGATGATAAATTGTTCAATTCACAGAGTGACAATCTGAACTTAATGGCATGGTACCATGCCAGGGCTTTTTTTCTGGGAAAAGAGGTGGGGGAACTCAGTGGGTTGCCCTCGGAGAAAATGGTCACATGGCCGGTGGCCCCGCCCCCTCATCTCCAGACAGAGGGGAGTTGAGATTGCCCTCCGCGCCGCAGAGCAAGAGGTTCCAGAACTCCGTTCCACCACATTCCCCCTGAAAAAAAGCCCTGTACCATGCCAATGTCGATATTTGAGAAAGTCTGAGCCGCACCACAGCTTGAAGGTACATTAGGAGGCAGAGAAAGAATCTTACAAAAGAAGGTCTGCCGGAGCTTATTGAGTGGGTCCAGAGGTCCATTGACCCAAACTGGGGCAACACAGAGCAATTTGGGAAGAATGACAGCTTTAACAAGAGCAGGATAAGTTGACCTCCTTTGGTGTAAAAAAAATTCTTAAGAATAGTTAATGTCATTTGGGTCTTCCCTATAATGGATTTTATGTGGGAGTTCCAGGTCAAATCATAATTAAATATCACACCAAGATATTTGAACTAACTTCTTCGATGGTTTCTCCAAAAATTGGCCTAACTGCAGAATGCTCACAGAGAAGTGCTGCACCACACTGCAGACCACGCCCTGATTTGTTTGAGGGGATGAACGTAAACCTCACTAAAGTAACCGCTGCCTCCAGGGCTGGCTGGCTCATCTAGGAGCAAAAAAGGACTTGCGTCCCCGTAATCCAAATTTACAAAATGCAAAAGACAATTAACAGCAATTAAATACCAAACGGTTTATATAACCACCCCTGAAGTTGGGCTAATATATGCGTATGAACAATAAACGTAGAACAGTAAATAATACAGAATGTATTAGAGCTAGTGTACTGTAGCTCAGTCATACAGTCATGTGTACAAAGTTCCAATTTGCAATAGTTGTTGCTATATCTGAGTATAATCCACAAGCGTCCATTCAATTTGCAACAGTTGTTGCTATATCCAAGTGAAGCTTTATATGAACTAGGGCTTTTTTTCAGCAGGAACGTGGTGGAATGGAGTTCCGGAACCTCTTGAAAATGGTCACATGGCCATTTTCCCTGATCTCCAGACGGGGGGGGGGAGTTGAGATTGCCCTCCGTGCGGCGGAGTGGAGGGCAATCTAAACTCCCCTCTGTCTGGAGATCAGGGGGCGGGGCCACCGGCCATGTGACCATTTTCTCCGAGGGCAACCCACTGAGTTCCACCGCCTCTTTCCCCAGAAAAAAAAGCCCTGATATGAACTATTATATATGGACACTGGTGGATATCACTTGGATATAGCAACAACTATTGCAAATTGAATGGACACTTGTGGACTATACTCAGATATAGCAACAACTGTTGCAAATTGGAACTTTGTACACGATTGTATGACTGAGCTACAATACGCTAGCTCCAATACATTCTGTATTATTTACTGTTCTACGTTTATCATTCTTACGCATATATTCGCCCAACTTCAGGAGTGGTTATATAAACCATTCGGTATTTAATTGCTGTTAATTGTCTCTTGCATTTTGTAAATTTGGATTACGGGGACGCTAGTCCTTTTTTGCTGTTTATACCCGTAATTGCCTTGATTAGTTTGGGCTCATCTAGGAGGCAAGAGGGGGGAGGGGGGATGCCTCAGGTGACAAATGCTAGAGGACAGAAAACTCCCCGCCGCCCACCCTTGCGCTTGGCCCGATGCACTAACCATTCTGTCAATCTACGAAATACAACTGAGCCTTCACTATACTGCAGGTTCAACCGACAATGAGGAGAACCTTTGGAGGCAACAGATCCAGAGGAGTTAGCCGTGTTAGTCTGTAGTTGCAAAATAGTAAAAAGTCCAGTAGCACCTTTAAGACTAACCGACTTTATTGTAGCTTAAGCTTTCGAGAGCCACAGCTCTCTTCTGATGATGCATCTGACGAAGAGAGCTGTGGTTCTTGAAAGCTCACGCTACAGATGCATCTGACGGAGAGAGCTGTGGTTCTCGAAAGCTCCTGCTACAGATGCATCTGACGGAGAGAGCTGTGGCTCTCGAAAGCTTATGCTAGGAGATGCATCTGACGAAGAGAGCTGTGGTTCTCGAAAGCTCATGCTACAGATGCATCTGACGGAGAGAGCTGTGGTTCTCGAAAGCTCATGCTACAAGTAAGTTAGTTAGTCTTAAAGGTGCTACTGGACTCTTTACTATTTTGGAGGCAATGAAAATCTAAGTGAATGGTAAGAAAGGCGTGGAGGCCTGCCAGTATAACAAGTAGGGTTGCCAGCCTCCAGGTAGTAAGATACACAAGGAGGGAAAACCCCACGGGTAACTAACAAAACTTGCGGTTCACACCAATTACTTAATCAAGTGAAAAATTCTTTAAAGTGCAAGTGCAAGTGCTACTATAACCATTCAATAAATACTTTACAGTTCATTCACATACAACTATATAACAACAATTATTATGCAATACATTAAACTCTACAGTCACAATAGGTACTATATCGACAGAATATGTCAGGTACAACCGAAGATCATGAAGACACAACAGTTCTTATAAATATATTTCTCCAATTTCTCAGATAGTAAATTTCTCCAATCTCTCAGATAGCACTCCTTCCGTATATCATCCTCTTCATTCAGATGAGAGTGGATGTGCAGGTAAGGAACAAGCCCTCCCTCACGCTCAATCTGGGGCCGGCTACAAACATCAGATTTCGTGCCCACTTCATCAGGAGCGTGTTTCCTAATAGGGATAGAGGTACATCAACTCCCCGGTTCCATAACATAAATACCTTAAGTTTTACAAAATTCCCCCATTATACTTACACATCACATCAGAGGTACATTTTCATGATACAAATTGACAAACAGTTGACCCGAAGAAAGGCGGCCGTGCATTCTCTGGCGCGCCCACTAATCATGTCAATTGCACTCTTATCATGACTGGCTAATTGACTATCTTCCTCGTAAAAGCTACAGACCCCCACTACATCAATCCCCACTGAGGCAATCTTATTTTATAAATAGCAGTTGAGTAATAATTCGTTGTTCAGACCCCTTGGTTTAACGGAGTCGAGCTTAAAGATCCAGTAAGCCTCCCGGCGAAGGAGCCAAGACTGGACCCCCTCTCGCTCTCCCCTATTGGCTACTTCCAAAATCATCACCTTAAAGTTAGTCTCCTGGTGATTCTGTTCCTTAAAATGTTGAGTGAGTGGTGCCTCTATCACGTTATTACGAATACGTGAAATATGCTCAAGCACCCTCACTTTGATGGGTCTCAGAGTACAGCCAATATAAATCAAGTCACATGGGCATTCAAGGGCATACACGACCCCCTTCGTTTGGCAATTTGCGAAATGGCCAATGATATGTCTATATCCCTTGATGGAGATCTCCTTGCCTTCATATAGCATCGCACAAATCTGACATTGCCCACATTTAAAGTTTCCCTTTGGTAATCGCTGTGTATGGGTTCCCCTACTGACATCAGCTCTTACTAATATGTCTTTGAGGCTTTTAGTCTTGCGAAAACCAACCCTAGGCCAAGGTCCTTTCCCTCCCCAAACCCGGCTTTCTCCAGGTTTCACTCCCCAGATCTCCAGGAATTTCCCACCTTGGAGCTGGCAACCCTATTAACAAGCGTCCTAAAGGAAGCAAAAAAGACACAGGATACCAGGAGAAATAAACCTAGTTTTGCATTTGAGTAAATACTGGAGAAAAACCGTAGCAAGCAACTCTCGCGAGATTTTTCATAACGACAGGGCCAACCAGGCCTAAGACTTCGCAAAAAACGACTTCGTTAAAAAAAACCCTACATAATAAAAATTTAAAAACTACATTTCCCATGATGCACCACAACGGCCCCGCCGTCTCAACGCCCAAGTATAGACAAGAGGAGTTCGAATCGATTCTTGGCGCATCTTCCGTGAGATCGGAAGGGCGGGGGCAACGCCTCCTCTCCTGCGCCGGCAGCAAAGTGGACCAATCGGGTGAGCTCGCTTAATCTCCGCCTCTTTGCTTTCGGCCCCAGCCAATGGGCGCCGGATGCCTGTGCGGTGACCTCAGCGCCCGCGGGCAGAAAAGCGGCGCGCAGCGAGGGCGGAAGGAGGCAGGCGGGCGGCGGCCGGAGAGCGAGGAGAGGCGCTAGCGAGAGCCGTCATGGTGGGTGCCTCCGTGGGGCCGGGGCGGCGGGGCTCGGGGCGGGCCGGGGGTGCCTCGGGCTCCGATGGGCAAAGAGGCTCAACTGGGGATCCCGGGACTCGAGCCCGGAGCCCCCCGGGAGGCCCTCGGGCGGGGGGTCTTGGGGGCGGGCGCTGGCTTCTCCGGCAGGCTGGCGGGTCTGCCCGAGGGGGAGCGCGGGGAGAGCAGCGGCTCCCCTTCCGGCGGCTGACCGGCCTCTCTCTGCTTCTGTTTGCTGCCCGCAGTGCGACTTCACGGAAGACCAGACCGCCGGTAAGGGGCTCTCGACGCCGCCGCTCGCGGTGGGGCGCCGGGGAGGGATCGGGGCGCCGAGCCACAGGGCTGGGCCGTGGGTCCCGTCGCTCGGCCTCGCTCCTCGGGTGGCCGCTGACCCGCCTGCAGGCCGGCCGGGCCCGTGACGCTGCCGCCCGCCTGCGGTCCGCCCAGCCCCGGGATGGTGGTGAGTCCGTGGGCGGCGCAGCGCCCCCCTGGCTGGTGTGTCGAGGGCCGCCTGCGTCGCCGCGTCGGGGCTGGGAGCCCGCGTGCAGCGCACTGCCGAGTGGAGTGGAGTGGAGTGCCGCGCCGCCCGCGCCCTCGCTTGCCTCCCCCTGCATGGCGGCTGCGCTTCCCGGTCGAACCCGCCCCGCCCAACACAGCCGCGGTCGCTCTCGCAGCCGGATGCGGTGCGCGCCCCTCGGCTCGGCTCGGCCGAGCGCCCGCAGGGTGCGGCGGGGGGGGGCGCCGGCTCTTTCCCGGAGAAAAGGGCGAGCCGCTCTTTCCCCCGGCCGGGCCCGGCGCCTCGCGGGGGAAACGGGGCCGGCCGCTCCGGGGAGCCCCCAAGCCTGGCAGCGATGGGCGAGGAGCGACGCCCTGGCCGCCTCTGGTTCCCTTATATGGGCAGGAATCTCCTTTCGCAACGGAGCGGGAGTGCCTGGCCGCGGGAAGGGGGCCGGGCCGGGCCGGGAGCGCTTCCCGCCCCTCGTCTGCAGCAGCCCTGCGCGTCAGACTCCCGCCCGAGTCCCGGGCCGCATCCCGGCTGAAATCGGCCGGGGGAGCCGTCGCTGTGCCTGCTCCCTGCTTGCACCGGTTTTAACGTGGGATTCTGCCCGGGGCTGTGCTGGGTGCTTCCAGCGTGTGCGGTCAAATGCATTAATTTGGTGTTTTATTTAATGGTCAGAATGCAACTCTTACCACCTTTTGTCTGGAGTAAAAATGGCCATGTTAATGCTTCCCCTCTCCCCCCAGAAATCTGGGAATACGTCATCACAGCAACATAGCCAAGACAAAATTGCCTCAAACTAAAAGTTGAGCAGTGTTGTGGAAGATGTACACCTAAAACCCTGTGCCAACAGTTTGACTTTAACAAACTGTTGTCAGACTGATGGTGCAGTTTTAGCCATGCTTGCTTAGAAGTGAGCACCGTTGAATACAATGGGGCTTGCATCAGAATAAAACTGCCTAGGATCATGCTGTAAGCTGCCTATGGCTCTTACTATCAGGGCTTGTTCTTTGGCCCCTGTCCTCCAAGTGACTGCTGGGGCAGCGCAGTGAGCAGTGGGCCAGTCCATCTAGGGACTGAGCCCCTGCCACAACACTGCAGCAGTGTAGACCTGGAAGGTGATGAATGTACCTCTACAGGGGTGCGTGTGAGTCAGAGAGACAAAGTACCTTGAACTGGGCCTGCTTATTATGAAAGTCACCACAGTTTCCTTTTCGGAGAGAGAGTTCCTACCTTTGCATCAAAAGTAGAAGGGAAATCCATTTTTAAGTTGCTTTTCTACATAAAATTTGGGCAGGAAACCAAGTCATTGAGACTGTGTGATCTGCATAGCAATGGACACTTAAATAATAGAATAATAAGAATATGGTTTCATGGTTTGGTGGGGGAGGAGTTTGCTTGCAGTTGAAGCTCTAGTGAGTTACTTTACTGGTTGAATCCTCCGAAGACAGAGGTCCTGCATCAGGGTCGTGGAGCGATGGGTTTGGGGATCCAGCTCCCAACCCTTGACGGAGTACAATTAACACCTTCACTGACGATGAAGGGCCTGGGCGTGAGCCTGGATGCCGTACTTTCAATGGAGGCCCCGGTCACAGCCATTGCCAGATCTGCATTTTTTCATCTTTGGCAGGTCAGGCAATTGGCACCCTCCCTCTCTCATCCCAGGGCCTAGGTTTGGTGATCCATGCACAGCTGCCCTTGGGCTTGACTCGCAAATTACAGCTGGTCCACAATGCAGCAGCACATGGACCAGGAGCACCGGCTCCGGGTTGAGTTCCAAACCCAGTTCAAGGTGTTGGTTTTGGTATTGAAAGTCCTTAACGGACTGAGACCAAGATAAGCAGTTTCTGGTGAGCCCCAGCCCCTCGGCCAGGCCTTTTCAGCTCTGGCTCCAGCCTGGTGGAACATGTTCCTACAGGAGGTCCAGGCCCTCTGGGATTTGTTATAGTTCCACAGGGCCTGTAGGACGGAGATGTTTCACTGGGACTGGTGTTGTGTCCCTCCTGACTGCTGTGCTCTGTGTCCTGCTGCCCTGGATGCTGCATCTTGGCTGCGCCTGTAGTGGTGTGTGTGTGTGTGTGTGTTTTTAAGTTGCAGTTTTTTTACTATCTGATGCTTGATGCTGCTAACTTACAGATTTCTGCGACTTTTACATTCTGTGCTTCTATTGTGTTTTTAAATTTGTAATTTTTAAAATTGTTGTGAGCCACCCTGAGCCTGCTTGTGGGGAGGACACGATGCAAATAGGATTGATTATAAATACCCTGAGGGAGACTGTCTCTCAAAGAAGGGAGGGCTCATTGCTGATGCTCATAGGTCCTGGGTTCACCTTTGTTAATGGATCCCCAGTAGCGCGGCTGGGACTTCTTCCCAAGGTCCAAACACACTGGACTAAGGTAGATAACAGCTTTGGGGGTTTGTAAGAAGATGTGATGCAGGAGTTGAGCAGGGGCATCAGTTCAGGGACAAGAACCCAGAAGAACAGGCTAAAGTCACTAGGAAAGAAATTGGTACTTCTCTGTCCACTCTCCCCTGCCCCTCTGGGTATGCATTAAATAAAAAAAATAAGAATTTAACTCTTCATTACTAAAACATTACTGCAGAGGCTAAAGTATGTAGTGCTTTAGGTCTAGGTAATTTGGTGGGGGCCCTTGATACAGGGACTTCCTCTCTCCCGCTTATCTTGTGCCCGCACCTGTCTAATTCAGCTGTTGCTGCTTCAGAGCTCTCTAAAAAGAGTTGTGCGGGAGCAAATTATTTCCCCTCTGCTCTGAGCACCCTGACGTGCACCCCCCTCCTTCAGCTTCCACCATGGCTTTTTTTACTGAAGTGAAATGAGTTAATTCCGGCCTTTGCTGTAGAAAAGAATAGAGGCGGAAAGTGCACAGGCGGTGCTGTCTGGATTCTTCCTGTGATTCCCTCCTCTGCCAAGCAGGGAGCTTGCTCTTACCTGGCAGGCAACTCCTTGAAATAACCCTTCCCTGGGACAAATGAGATCCCGCTGTTAGTTCAAGTGTTGCCCTAATTGTATAAGATGACCTCAGTGGATGCTTTGGCCTGGTCTTTTGAGAAGGCAGGGATGAGCCGCCTGCTAGGTGGGAGGTGTGGTGGTAATTAGTACACAAGTATCTTCGGCCAACTGTCCAGAGCAATTAGCCACTGGGGAGTTGTTTGGCTGGATAAAGGCATCTTTGGGATCTGTGGAAGAGATAATCTTAAACATTCTTTTAGTTGCGATGGGCACATGCCTGGCATTGCCCTACATCAAACTTTTGATCTTAAAACAATGTTTTCCAAATGGTTACCCTGAGATACACCAGGGTTGTTATCATGGTAATGATGCCAGAGACCACCTTATATGGGAAAGCAGGCAACTGCTATACTTGCTTTGTCGTTGCCAGTTATTCACCCTGGCATTTTAGATCCTAGATAAATGCTTGAGAGGTTTTCAGTGAGCGTTCTTGAACTGCCAGCCTACAATGGTGAACAAATATCCCAGGCCAGAATTACTCCACGAAAACAACTTGTGTGTTCTGTCTCATCTGTGACTTGGTTTTGCAGGACTCTCTTTTAAAACAGACCACCTGGTTAAATGTACCACAGTGTGGCTGATCCTTGAGAGGGGTGACCTGAGAAGAAGCACCGAGAAGACCCATGATAGCTTACAGACAGCTGATCCAGTTTGAAACCCCTGCTGTAGGCAATCGGATGAGTGCTGTGTACTGCCAGCAAGGAATGAGACCTTGCCCCAATGAAATGCATAACTGGTACTTAATGTAATACCGAGAACATCATTATAGGACCTAACAATGCAATCTAAAACATCCAAAGCCTCTATTTGTGTAGCTATACAAACATTGTGTTATAGGATATCTTGTCAACAGGTCTTAAGTAGGGCAGACCAGTCCCTGTTCAGGGAGGACTAATGTTCTCAAATTTGGCACATGGATGCCAACAGACCACTAGCTGGGTACTTCAGCCTTCCTGGGCCGGATCTCAAAATTGACAGCAGCAAAACAAATGCAAAGACTTAATAACCGAGAACTCCACAGGAACTGTGTCTGTCCCCATTCTTATAAAATGTGGTGGCAGAATTTTAAAATGTCCTTTTCAAGGTGAAGATTCCCTAAGACCTTTCCTTTTTAAAATATGAACTGTTCCTCAGCATCTGAAGAAGTAGGGCTGTTCACATCAAATGTGATGGCATTTTGTCTAGTAGAATGATCTCTGCCACCATTGTTTGGTAGGAGATATTCATTTACATTTCCGCCTGTGCTCTGTTGGAAACTTTTGCAGCTGTCAACAATGATATTGACTCCCTTCTCAATTGTGGAATAAAATTTGCATCTAGATGATCTAATGACACGGTGAATGGATCCAGAGGGATTAAATATCCGGTGACTTTTTCAACTTGTGATATGATTATGCGCCAGCATTTCTTGGACTTGGCACAAAACTGCCAGCAATGCGTATAGGTCTTTAATCTCCCACATCCTTTCTGAAATATTTTTTAATACTGTGGCCACATATGATAAAGTTTGTGGAAATTTGGTGGGGGGGGGGAATCAATTTGTTCTAAAGATGCTATCATGAAGAAAAAGTCCCCCTCCCAAATCAGGCGGATCTAGTTACTTTTAAGGATCTAGTTTCCTGAACTCTGTGCCTGGAGAAATTGGGTCTTGCTTGGAGCGGAAACAAAACTGTGTCCTTGTCAGCTATATTATATCTCATGATACTGATAACAGGTTGGTTAGATATCTGTGATTGGGGGGGGCACTGGGGAGGGGGGAGAAGGCAGCTCTTGAGTGCAAATGGTTTGAATCTTCTCTTAAACCTTATTCCCACAGTCTTTCTCATTTATCACCAGGGGATGGAGTAACCTCTCTTACAAAATAGCCTTGTGTAGGCTGAGTGCTCTGAAGAAGTCTTATCAAAATTGTTGCTAGGGCCTGTGTGTGTATGTGTGTTGTGTGGTACTCTTTCCTTCTGCCTCCTGGTTTGCAGTAATTCTTCCAGGTGCATTCATTTCTCTAACTATTCCAGGCTGTCCCCTTCCTTTGAATTCCCTATATCTTCCTTTAATAAAGGCCTGAGGCATATTTTGAGGAATCGCAGATTTAAACTTAAGAGGTGAATGGATGGCGTGATTCATGTTTGGGTATACTTTGCATTTTTTAGGCTTATTGCCTCCTGTTGACATATTAAAATTACTAGAGAAAAGGTTGCATTGGTTTTGGGGGTAACTTTTGTTTCTTTCCGGATGAGAGAACTGGAGACAGAGTAATTTGTCTAATGCTATCCAGGAGATCTGGTGAAAACTCCTCTCTAAATTCAGGGTCACTTCACGTTGATGCCTTAGGTGCTAAGGGGCCACGAGAATGCAGTCTTGCTTTGTAAACATAAAAAGCATTGGAAGGATCATAGCGGTTCTAGCGTTTGCCTTTTTGAAAAAAAGGTGACGCTGAGTCAGCCCGTCCTTGCTCTGGAAAAAGAAATGCTACTAATGTTAAGGCACCATTTGTGACGTGTGAGAACGACGTGGTTGTCCTTTGAGCTGTGTGTTGCTTCAGGTCTTGCTTGCTGTAACTCCCTGCAGAGTTCAAGGAAGCTTTCCAGCTGTTTGACAGAACTGGAGATGGCAAGATCCTGTACAGCCAGTGCGGGGATGTGATGAGGGCCTTGGGTCAGAACCCCACAAATGCGGAGGTCATGAAAGTTCTGGGGAACCCCAAGAGTGACGGTGAGTGGCTCTTGTGCTGCGGCAGTTCTGTGGTCCCTTTTTTTTAAGAGGGAAGGAGGTAAGGGGTTCTGGTCTCCTGTGTGCTGAAATCTGTGATCCAAGGACAGCATCTCTGCAAATAAGGGGGATGTATTGGGCGGAGCAGTGGCTTTAATCAAGGCTGTATGCGTTTTATAATTGAACCATGCAAGCTTGGATGTAGAAGTCTTTAAAGAAAAGGCTCTAGTCCGTAGCCTTGAAAATGCATGGGCCGTGCATTCCCTTTGGACTCTCCAGAGCCAAAAGAAGGGATGGGCCTGACTTGTGTTTGATCAGTGGGTTATCCACCGTCACCCTCTGCTCTTCCCCCGGCTAATAGAACTGCATGCTGTAAGCAAAAGAATGATCTGTAGGATCTGCACTCCTCTGCCTTTCTGTGGATTACCTCGGTGCAGGATTTTTACTCTACCTGGTTTTTAACTTGAGCCTCAACACCTGTCCTAAACCCCAGTTCTGAAATGGGCATCATGATGAGAGAATCCCTGGGGCCAGCATACCACTGGTGGTTTATAACAGCTTCTGTTCTCCTCTTTGTGCTTGTTTTAGAAATGAATGTGAAAACCCTGAGTTTCGAGCAGTTCTTGCCCATGATGCAAACCATCGCGAAGAACAAGGACCAAGGCTGCTTTGAGGATTACGTAGAGGGGCTGCGGGTCTTTGACAAGGAGGGAAATGGCACAGTCATGGGAGCAGAGATACGCCATGTTCTTGTCACTCTGGGTATGGTTGGATCATAGTCACTTTCATTCAAGTAGTCACGGGACCTGTTGTAAATCTGTTAACTGAAATAGCTCTCCTTGACCCTTTTTTGCTTTCCCCCAACTGCTTTTCAAAGCTTTGTGTGATGGAAAGAGGGAATGATCTCTCTCCTTACAGTGGCAGAACCATTTCCTAGGTGTCGTGTGCTTCCTAGGGTTCCGAAATTCTTCCTGTTTGGGGTGCAGCATGATATGGTTTGGGATCTCCAGCAGCCATGGCGTTGCTGAGACTTAGCTGCTGTGGCTGAACTGGTCAGTCTCTTGAGAGGGCTCTACCAGATGGGTGCTGGAAGAGGTCAGCTTCTTCAGTAGTCTCAAGCTTCTTTATCTAATCCCAGTTGGGAGACAGTTTCTGGTGGGTGTAGCGCTGCTCCAACATGGCATGCACTTGGAGAGCCCCTATGAGCTCTGCATCTTTAAACTTCCTTAAATCAGCCTGTGTTTCCTACAGGGGAGAAAATGACTGAGGAAGAAGTGGAGATGCTGGTGGCCGGCCATGAAGACAGCAATGGGTGCATTAACTACGAAGGTGAGGGATGGAGGTGGTCAGAAGGTACTCTCTCATGTGCATTGAATATTGATTTCTCCCATCTAATGGGTTTAGAATGTATGCCCCTTGCTTGGGAGAAAGATATCTCTGTGCTGTTAGAGGAGGAAGGAATCTGGTAGTGGAATGGAGAAGGGTGGGCTTGGGAGGTACCGCTGGAGGTAGTGTGAAGCTGTCTGCCTCCTTGCAGAGAATACTTGGCTCTATTTAAAGTCCTAGTTCTCACTTGCTTTTGAGAGGGTTATTGGGCTTGGGTGACATTGCTGAAGAGCTGTTGATGTTCAGGGACTCCCGTCTGCCCTAATCCTCCTGCTGCTGCTTACCTTGTGGCTCCTTCTCAAACGTGAAAAGCGGCACCAGTGTCCCAGCTTGGGAGACAGTCACACGGGCTGTCACTTGGATTCTATAGTGTTGTGTGTAATGAGAGCCTCCTATCGGAAGGAAGTTCAGCGCCAACACGGTTCTATCATAGGAGTTAATGCTCCGTTGTTGGGCTCAGGCTATTCTGTATGTAACTGAGCCAAAAGTTCCATGTAAACCAAGACATGAACATTGCGGTACATGTGTCTGTCTCTAGGATGTTGTGAAGATAAGCGCTGCAAAGATTAGGAGACATCCCAGCTGTGCAGTAACAGAAGCTAGAAACGATACTTTTGCTGCCTCGAGTGGGGGTGGGGTTCCATGTGTCTGGTTTTGTTTGTTCATCTGCTTGATCGCTTTTGATGTTTCTTCCTTTTTACAGCATTTGTGAGACACATCTTGTCAGGGTGAATTCGAACGGGGTACGCCTCCTCCAAACCTACCTTACATTTTTTTAACAGCCTCCTTTTTTGTTGACATAAAAAAGGAAGACTTTGGTTTGCATTCATTTTTTCCCTCCTCCGTCCTTTTATTTTTCCTCATTCATTTATCTTCTTTTATTCCTCCCCCCCCCACCCCAATACATCTTGAAGCACGTCTCTGCATGCAGCTGAATCTCTAAGTAATCCAAGCAAGGGTGGCTGAGGGAAAGAGGCCGCTCCGACTGGTTAAAGCAAGACTGTGCCTGTGCAACCTTGCAGTGCTCGGGGTAGGGATGTCTGTCGCAGCAGGAGGTGAAGCAGCTTCATCTTGGCATATCAGGGGCCTGGTCTAAATATTACACTTGCCTCACGTTCCTGGCTAGTGTGGTGATCTGTGGCATGAATGCTTTCCGTGTGTGCTGGTGGTTGCAGGTGCTAATGTGCGTTGGGTGCTAGGAGGGTTTTTTTCACATGTTTATCACAATGAAGTCTTTCCCTTCCCTTGGCGCTCCAGAAGAGTCACATCGCACAAATAATTAATACCTTTTTAAAGGAAGATGAAGCGTCAGTACTTAGAATCATAGACACGCAGGTAGTCTGTTCTTCCACACAGTTTGGGATTGGAATAAAATCCCCAAGGCAATACGTGATGTGGCTGGTGCCTATAAAGTGAGCGTTCAAAACACTACAGGCTTAAAACAATACCGTCAAATTATTAAAAGAATTCTTGTAGTGGCATGCCAGCAACTCAGCTTGCCCATATGCATGTGGTTACTTTTACAAACATATGAAAATAACACATGGAGTCTTCTAAGTGTAATGTTTAAGGACCAGGCCTTTGCAGAGGTGAGGGGTTGAGAGTCTGGGCCTGTGTTACTCAGTTGTCCAACATCATGGCATATCTTGAGCAGGCAGCCGTTTCCCGATGAGGGGACGCTCATCCCACCACCTTCCTCATTCAGTAAAAGTAAACAGAGACCTCTTCACATATGCTTGTCTACAGACGGTCATTCCCAAAATATTGTCAACACTATTTCAGCTCCTGGGCCCAGCACCTGGTGCTGCTCAGAGGGAGAAGCTGCCGAGGCTGTTCTTTCTGTTTGCTTGCTCTCCCTCCCAAAAGAGCAAATGGCCCCCAGGGCTCAGTTGGCTGGCAGTAGCCCTCCTGCTGGCCGTGAATGCCACACATATGCCAGATGCTGGGCTGTACACAGATACAGCTAGCGACAGCCTCCTTAAATGCATTGACTCTGTCCAGCTGCTGGGATCATGGGAATAGCAGTGGGTACTGCAGGATTTGTGTGGGTGTGAGAGAAAGAAGCTGTCTGAAGAGGCAAATGGCCTGAGTATGTATGAGAAGAGTATGGTGAGAGCCATCGTGAAGTTTGCTGTCAGAGTTCGTGTTGGGCTGAAAGTAGGGGTGGGTCTGGGCTGGCTTCTGGGCTGTAGTCCCCACGTGTGCTCATCCTTGTTTTCTCTGATTCCACTCCTTAATTCTAATCGGAGTTCAAGCCAGACCTGGTCTTGGTGTACTGCTTCGGATGACGGAGTTCGTAGTACTTCTCCACTATTCCCCACAAACCTAATCTAATGTATCTGTTCCTGAGCAGAATTTACTGAGAAAGGTGGTAGTAGAGTCCCTGTTCTAGGCAGTAGAGCGATCAAAGGCTTTCTGTATTTCATCTCTGGTTGCAAAGTGGCACCCAAAACCATGTACAGCATTCTTTTTGTAAACCACAGTTGCAAAACAAAGATCTCCCTTTAAAAAAATTACAAAAACCCAAAGCCTACATGAAATCAGCCCTAAGAGAAATCCTGCTGTCGACTATAAAACTCCTTTTGAAAAATCCACGACTTTCAAAATAATAAAATTTACCAAACACACTTCTAAGTGCACTTCCGTAAGTGAAGGGTGCATGGAGGAGGTAAACTCTGGGTTCTGCCAGGCAAAGAAGCCTTGCCCAGTTAGTTCTTCTTTAGGTCTCCTATACACAACCTCTTTCAGTTTGCAACATTCATACTAACCAAGTGGCAAAGATCTGAGGATACTTGAAGCCAGAGATTGGAACCATAAATGGACAAAATCTGAAACAAAAAATATATTGGGGGTTAAACCCAAAATGATAAAAGGAGCACCTGTAGCTTTAACCAGATGCCTTCAGTGGCTGTTGCTAGACAGCTGTATCAGTTTAACCAGTGTTCCAGTCTTGGTTTCTGTCAGTAAAAGGCAGGGCAGGACCCTTTCCATGGCTGTTTTGGCCTTTGAGGGAGGATTAATTGGGGCCAGGCCTAGAAGCAACCACCAGGTGACTTGATGCCACGACTTGTATAACTCAGCCAGGTCTTGCTGCTGGCTACTGTTCAACAAAAAAGGGGGGGGCAACCCCCTCAGGAAACACAAACAGTACGTGTTCACTTCTCCAATTTATCAATTAAAGTGCAAATGCTGATTAATTTATCAGTGCATGAAATACCAAAAATATAACAATTATTTCATATCAACATTACAAAATATTTCCTGTACAGTAATAGCAGCAATAAAGTATAAGGAGCAGAATACAATTCATATACATCCTATACATGCCCGGGCATAATACAAAGTCCTTTCTTATCCATACAAAGATTGGATAAGAAAGGACTTTTTATTATGCCCGGGCATGTATAGGATGTATATGAATTGTATTCTGCTCCTTATACTTTATTGCTACTGTATAGGAAATATTTTGTAATGTTGATATGAAATGATTGTTATATTGTTGATATTTCATGCACTGATAAATTAATTAGCATTTGCACTTTAATTGATAAATTGGAGAAGTGAACACGTACTGTCTGTGTTTCCTGAGGGGGTTGCCCCCCCCCCTTTTTTGGCTGAGTATTTGCAGGAGCAGCCGTTTCTTTTGCTTGGCTACTGTTCAGCAGCAGCCCCCTCAGTCAGTATTGTGTAGTGATTATAGTTTCAAAGTAGGATCCAGGAGACCCAAGTTCGAATTACCACTCTGCTGTGGAAGCTCACTGTGATCGAGTTGCACACTCATCCTAACCTGCCTTTCAGGGTTGTTGTGAAGATAACATGGCTGCAAGGAAAATGACGTAAGATGCTTTGTGTCTGTCTCCATGTGGAGAGAGGCAGTACATAAATGAAGTAAATTAAGAACTATAGGTGAAGATAGTGGGCAGATAAAGATAAGTAATTTAGCGAGTTTGAAGGCAAGAAGGACATAGGGAAAGGTGAGCATATTGAGGCTGCCAGGAGAAGGAAAAGATAAAATGGTATGGAGAAGGGGATTCAGGGGAAAATGAAGGTGCCCCCCCCTGCCCCCCGTCCTTGCAGCTTCCCCACCAGGCAACTGGGCCCAGCTCAGCCAGCCCCATGCAAATGGGCCATGGGGAGAGGATGCTGGGGGAGGGCAAAGGTGGGTGGGGGAAAGGAAGCAGGAAAAGGGAGAGGCTATGGGGGGGCAGGAAAGAGAAAGAGGACATGGTAGGGAAGAGGAAAATGAGGTGTGCCGTGCAAGTCACCACTTCCTGTGTCTAGTTCTGAACTAATGTATAGTGTGGGTGAAAAAGATCCACACAACGGGCCCCGGAACGGACGGGGGGGAGACCTTTCTGCAAGCTTTGGGGAAGCCCCAGGATTGCAGGAAAATACTAAATGAGAAAGATACACTGGGATTTAGACAATCCCAAAAATCAAAGACAGTGTCGTCACCTTTAAGAAAAGTGTGTCACAGATCTTGTAGCACTACATTCCAAGATCTCCGTGGCCATTTTAGAGGTTGTTAGGCAACCTGTAATCAAGCCTGAATTCTCCCTAGAAGTTAAAAGGACAAAATGGTCACTATCGTGCTTTGACTCGTGGGAAAAGACAAGAAGTGGTAGGAAAAATGGAAGACCCAACATGAGGTGGATTGACTCAATAAGGAAGCCATGGCCTTCAGTTTGCAAGAACTGAGCAAGGCTGTCAATGATAGGATGTTTGGAAGGGAGTCAGAAGTGACTTGACAGCATATAACACACAGGCAAACTGCAGCCAATATTGTTGAGGAGACCAGGCTTTGATTAGTTAGGGGTGAGGCACAGACTGAAGAAGGTAATAGGGAGGAGGAGGAATAATCATAGGTAAATGTAATGTTAGAAACAAAAAGTGAGTGGATGAGGGAAGGGAAGGGGAGGGTCAGCGGACGCTGTGAGGGGAATGCAAAGAGGGAGAGAACTGTGATTTACCACCACGATTTCTTGATGGTCCCAACTTCTGAGTCTGATGTCTGTCTTTTGAATGTGGCATCCAGATGTCTTTCAGGATGTTGAGTCCACACAGGACTTGGGCCGCCTTGAACATGGCATGTTTCCACCAGTGTGGCTGAGAGCTGAGTCTGTTCTGTGCCATGCCACCAATAATCCTGGTGAAACTTAATTGGTAACGGGTCTGGTAGCTCATTGTGGGTTCTTCTGCAGGGGAAATGGGGGACTGTGGGCTACCAGCCAGCTCTTACAGCCTTCATCCCGCTATCAGCTGACTAAACTTCCTCCTGAACTGAAGGTGAATTGGACAGTCTTCCTTTAGGAGCCTGTGCTGTGGCTGCTGCCTGCCTCTCCTTTTTTCCCCTCCCGCCATTCCCTCCTTTCTCTACCTAGGTAGGCTCAGTCGGAGAGCTGGGCCCCTCCTCTGCTGTATACTCCTTTCCGCTCTGCAGAAGCAGAGCATCTTCGCAGGATCGACTCCGGAATTCTAACGCCTGGCAAATTAGTTGTAGAAACGGCCTTAATTCCTTTTGCCCGTGTTGCCTTTCTGTTCGTCTTTCTGGTTTTGAATTGCTTTGCGTTTGGACGTAGTGGTTCTTTTAATTGACTACGGGGCAGTGTTGGGATTGGGTTATAGATAGAACTCCACCGAATGTTGGTCGGGGGGGGGGGTCATGTGCTGTGGTCTGTAATGCTGGCTATGTTGGGAGGGGATTCTTTTTAATCAGAATACCATTTTGTGGGGAGGGAATGTTTTGGTGTTTGGACATTGAAAGAAACCTCCCCAAGTATACATATGCAGGACTGAAATGTTCAGCTCTTGTCCCTTGAGCGCTGTGCTGTACCATTTTGCAGTCCAGCAGGCAGAAGCAAGCTTGTTATGTTTTCTACCACTTTGACGTGGCTGTCCCTTAGTGTGGTGTACAGCTGCAAAGGTTGTTATAGGGTAGCTGCCTCTGGAAAATTATTTTGACCATGCTAATGGGTGGGAAGACATGCTTCCTCAAGCTTCTAAAAGTTTCCTGCACATCTTAAACCCCCATGTTCTGGTAGGTTCCCCTCAGTAGGCTTAGTCTAGCCATATTGTTCTGGGGCTTTTGACCGGGGCTTTCTCACGTCTGGTCTTTCTCCACAGAGTTGGTGCGGATGGTTCTGAGCGGTTGAAGACCACCACTTGCTTCTCCTGAGAAAACTTTCCAGTTTATCCTTAACATTTTTGTGCCTTCTTAATCTGTTGTGTCGAAAATACTTTTTGGTTCCATTCTTCGTCCTTTGGTTTTGCTCTGGGGGAGTTGAATCCTTTGCTGAAGAATCCTTTGCTTCTCAGTCTATGTAGAAGTGCAGAGAAGTGAACTGGTGGCCACTTGACTTGTATTGCAGTGCTGTTTATTTCCAGAAACGTTCAACAATTTCCCCCTCTCAATTGCTTTAATAAAATATTCCTAAAGTGTCTTGCTAGCATTGAATGGTATTTCTTTATTTCAGTAACCAGATATTTCAACCAAAAAAGAGGAATTTTTATTGAAAAGAACAAGATCAACAACACACCACACACGTTCACGGAGAGAGTTGAGGAATTGGGTGATATTTACCATCCAGGGAGAGGGGAGGAGCATTAAGTGGTCTGCATTTTAAGGCGGAAGGAGGTTCAAGAATGGATACTGGATCCAAAGTATGCACACAGCTTATGGCAGAGGGGAAGTCTGTTTTATACCATGGATCGTACCCAGGGGCAAGATTGCATCTTTTGCCCCAAAAACAAAGACTTGAGTGGTGGTTCTCGGGGAGTGGGGCAAAGGATTGAGAAGTTGTCTCCAGGGTGAGACAAAGAGCTGGTGAACTGTCTCCAAAGTCGAATATTGACAACCCACAATGGGGAGCGGTCAGTCATCGGTTTCCAGAATAGGAAAATGGTTAAGGGGAGATCAATAAGGGTGTGTTCTGTTGATTAATTCAGGAACTCTGGGAAGGACCTCATGTATCCTTAGGGCACCCCCAGAGTGTGGGAGGGGTTGGGCTGGTCTCGGCTGTTACTCCCCATGTTTGCATGTTTCACCTGCCGGCCAGGATTTAGCTTCCATGTTTCTGCCTGCCTGGGCAGTAGTTTTAGTGCTTGAAACATTCAGAGAAGGGGATTATGGCATAATAAGCCCTCTAATATTGTGGGGGCAAGTTTGACCTCTAACTGTCAGACAGGGTTAATCTGTCTGTCATGGAAGGTTGGGGAGGCATGGACACAGGACGCCCCGCAGTTACCTATCAATGTATGATGCTCAACTGCTTGAGTATATAATCCACAATTTCCCCCTGGCTAAAGTGCCTGCCAAACCCAACAGTCCCGTTGCTTGGGAAAGGGGGAGGGGCGAGGAGTATATAATCTGCCTCAGTTACATTACCCAGTTATTTCTCGGCAGTTGCCTTGTGTCAGATGTTTGTCGTTTACGGGACCTGTCTCTGCCTGGTCTGATCGTGATGAGTGATGATAAGAGGACCCATTGAACAGAGCTTGACACTAACAACAGCATTCCCCCCACCCCACCCCGTATTGCATTTTCAAGAGAAGGCCCTTTTTGTCAGGATCAAAAAAGAAAAAAGGAGCCAACCCATATTATGAAACCTGCTTCGTGGAGGGTGAGAGGAGGTTAGTCTTTTCCCTTTGTATTTCTTAAGATGTATACTGTGTGCCCTTGTCAGGTCTAAGCCTAACTATAGGCCATGTCCATCAGTTGAAAGAAATGTGGATCCTACCATCTGTTAGAGGACCCATTGAACAGAGCTTGACTTTTTGCCGAGAATCATTCTTCCTCGGACCCAGAGAACAAATCATTGGCTAGCTGCGAGATGGCAACCGAGCCAGGAAATAACGCTCTGGTGAAACTCGAGGGAAACCAAGAAACCCAGCAGGAGGAGCCCGGACAAATGCCGGAGGAGGTGAGGCGGGCAGGAGCAATACAGAAGACAGATGCAAGCTTCCTAAGCTGGCTGACAGCAACACCCCAAAGCTGGGCTCCTCATTCCTGCACAACCGCAGAGAGCCAGCTTAGGGAAAGGAGGAGATCTAAGCTCTTCAGGCTTAGGGGGGGGGGGGAAGAGTCCATCCCAAGAGGTGAGAGACATGAGACCGAAAAAGAAGCAGAGGGGGAGAACCCCAATGGCAACGACAACAGGGAAGTACAAGCCCTACGGGATGGGGGGAGTAGAAGAGCTCAAAATGGTGATGAGATCGATAGTGGGAGGAATGAAAGAACTGCAAAACACCAAAACCTTGAAAGCTCCAGACGATTCGCCCCGGGTATGCTTCGACCAGGCCAGGGATCCTTCTCTACTACCCCTCCAACCAGTAGGCCGTCAGCAATCACATCATGTCCAACCCATGAACCCCCTGATCCAAGGCCAGGTCCCCCTGAGTTGGCAGAAGCTAGAAGCTCGCTTTGAGGGTGATCCCGAAGACCGGACATACTTCCTGGTGCAAATGGGGGCGTTCTTACATGAGTGGGGCCATACCTTCCCAAATGACCTCAGCCGCGTGAGCTATATCTGATCCCGTTGGGGGGGGGGGGAGTCAGTGGCCAAACTATACACGGCCCAAGCCCCCGAGCTGAGAAACGTAGACATATTTGTGTAAGCTCTCAAGGATCATGAAGCTCCATTAGAAGAGGAGAGGGCAAGAACCCGCCTAAAACGCCTGAGGCAGGGCAACCGCCCTGTCCGCGAATACACAGCCAAGTTCCGAGAGTATGCGGCCAAGCTGAGAGATTGGACAGAAGGAGTGAAAATTGCATTTTTCTGAGCCGGCTTAAATCCAGATCTCATAGCCAAGGCCCTGGTGCAGGACGACCTGAAAACCCTGTTGGGGTGGATCCAGCTGGCTTGCGAGATCGAGAATCGGGAGCAGGTGGTGAAGTTGCTGCATATACAACATCAGGCAGGTCAGTGGAGGAGCCTAGGTTAAGAGCGACTCCAAGAAGGGGATGGAACAGGCCCCTCCCCCCTGACCAGAAGGACTGAAGGATGAGCCATGGGTTATGCTTAAGATCCGGAGAAGACGGTCATTTCATAGCCAAGTGCCCCAGAACGAGGAGAACGTACCCCGAACAAGGGCGGAAGCCAAAGAGGCTCCCGGAGAGGCAGCCTAAACACAAACCCCATCAGGTTGGGAAGAAGGAGACAGCAGGGCGGCTGCTCAAGCACAAGAGGAAACGGAGGTGTACAGTGGCGCATCATCTTCAACTGATGGAGAAACGAGGCCACCTGTGGGAAATGACAGACCTGCTGTGAAGGGCACCAGTCGGCAGGTCGCAGAGGAGCCGGTGCCCCTGAAGGTGAGACAGAAGGGGGCTCTATTTTTCCTGGTCATCCCCCTGCTGAATCCAAGGTGAGGGACCAACATCCGAGTTAGGGCATTAATTGACTCGGGGTGTACTAGGGACTTGATTGCCCCTGCCCTGGTGACTGGATTGGGGCTAAATGTACACCAACTGCCAGAACCCTTAGTGTTCAAGCAAATGGATGAGGCGGTAATGAAGGGACCCCCCCCCCCAACTGTTCCTAATGGGAATGGGGCCCCATTGGGAGGACAGGATTTTCGTGGTCAGCCCAACCACAAAGTTCCCGCTGGTGTTAGGGGTGAGGTGGCTGTATGATCATGACTCCTATGTCAAGTGGAAAGCAGGCGAGCTGTGCTTCCCATCGGAACATTGCTAGAAACATATGTGGAATGACCAGTGGGGCTCTCAACCTTCTACCCTCTCCGAAACTGTATGTCTAATCGTGGAAGAGAGGGATAAGATTCCTGCGGAGTATCATGACCTGAGTCAAGTGTTTGAAGAAGGGGAGGCGGATGAACTGCCCCCTTACAGACCCACTGTGCAATTGAACTGGTCCCAGGGGGAGAAGCTACCAAAGGGGAAATTGTACTCAGTGAGTCCGGGGGAGAGGGAAGAGTTGTGACAGTTCATATATAAAAACCTAACTAGGGAGTTTATCCATCCAGCGAGCTCTCCCCACGCAGCCCTGGTACTGTTCCAGAAAAAAAAAAGGATGGGGGGTTAATTGTTGTGTACCAATTATCGGGGGATCAATGCGGTCTCCATGTCCAATGCCTACCCCCTCCCACTTATCAGAGATACCTTAGGGGTAGTAGCCCAAGGGAAAATATTCCCCAAACTGGACTTACATGACACACATTTCAGAGTATGGATAAAAAGGGGTGATGAATGGAAAACGGCCTTTAACACCCCACTGGGGTAATTTGAATACCGAGTAATGCCATTTGGTCTGCAAGGGGCCCCAGGAGTTTTCATTAATCTAATCAACAACGTTCTGCATAAATACCTGTACAAAGGGGGGGGGTCTACTTGGGTGCTGTCCTGGTGTACACACAGGACGTCTCCTACGTGAAGCTAGTAAGAGAAGTGTTAAGAACCCTACATCAGAACTGTGTTTGCCAAGCTCTCTAAATGCGAATTCCACAAGCGAGAACTGGACTTCCTAGGCTACTGGGTGTCTCACAAAGGTTTGGCGATGGACCCAGCAAAAGTTGAGGCAGTACTTGGGTGGCAAGCCCCCAAGACTAGGAGGCAGTTGCAATCCTTCCTGGGGTTGGTGAACTTTTATAGACCCTTTATTAAGAATTTAGCCTAGACTGTCTTACCCCTCACTGACTTACTAAAAACCAAAGGAAAAGGCCCTAATGGAGCTAAACCAAGTGCAAAATTGGCATGGTCTGGGGAATGCCAGAGAGCATTTAATGAGTTAAAATCTAAATTTACCTCTGAGCCTGTACTTTGCCACCCAAACGAAACTCGTAAGTTCATAATACAAGTGGATGCAAGTGATGTGGCTGGCGGGGGGGGGGGGTCCTATTACAAGAAGGGGAAGGCGGGAAGATGCACCCTTGTGCTTACATATAAAAAAAAATTGGATGCAGAGCAGCACTGGGCAATCTGGGATAAGGAGGCAGCTGCTGTTAAGCTAGCCCTCTGCACATGGAGGCAGTGGCTGGAAGGGGCCAGAGCAACTTTTGAGGTGTGGATGGACCACAGGAACCTAGAAGCATTGAGGGAGCCACGCAAATTAGGAGCAAAGCAGCTAAGGTGGGCAGAGTTTTTCTCCTGCTTTAATTTCACACTTAAACACTTCCCAGGGAAAGGAAATTTTTTGGCAGATGCCCTGTCTCGCCTCCCACAGCATGCCAGTCAGAGAGAGGAGGTGGTAGACACAATGTTTTCTCCTACGCAATTGGGTGGGGCTGTAGTTTCCAGGAGCCAAGCTAGAAAGGGGACTTCCCCGCTGTTTCCCCCCTCCATGAATTGGGAGGATAGGGTAAAAAGAGAACTAGAGAAAGGATCAGGGGAGGAATTACCAGAGCAATTAGAGAAAAAGCTAAATGGATGCTGGTATCAAAATGGAAAGATGTATATCCCACCGGGACTGAGAAGTAATAAAGACTTGTCATGACAGCAAGCTAGCTAGCCATTTCAGCTACCTTAAAACACTGAATCTAACCCAAAGGCAGTTCTGGTGGCCCAAAATGAGGGTGTGTCACAATATGTGGCCACTTGTCAAGTGTGCTTAATAGGGGAAAAGGGGGGGGGGAACCACCAGGGTTGTTGCAACCAATGGAGAATCCCCCTTGACCTTGGTCTATAATATCAAGGGACTTTTATTACAGATCCCCCCCCCCCCACAAGTAAAGGAAAGATGGTGATCTGGGTAGTGGTGGACCTGCTCTCTAAACGAGCCCATTTTGTCCCCTGTGCCAAACTACCCACAGCCAAGAAGCCAGCCAGGTGGTTCATGTTGCGTGTAGTAAGGCTCCACTCCTTCCCTGACAATGTGATTTCAGATCGAGGCCCACAGTTTATTGCCAAATTTTGGAAGCAACTAATGGAAGTGACGGGCATCGCTCAAGGGCTGTTATCTAGGTATCATCCAGAAACAGATGGAAAGAGTCAACCAGTTGTTAGAACAATTTCTAAGATGCTATATAAACTGCCAGCAAGATACCTGGACAGAATATTTAGCTTTCGCTGAATATTGCTACAACAATGGCATTCACAGCTCTACAGGAGCGTCACCCTTCAAAATCACCCAAGGGTTCGAGGGCAAGGCGATGCCATTTCTTAGAGAGGCACCTCCTGAGAAAGGAGGAGAGGAGAAAACCTAACTCCACACCTGGTGGAGGGGAATTGCAGAACAATGGGACCTCATTAAACACACCCTGAGAAAAGAAAGACAGCAAGGCCCAAGCTCGACAGGAAACGCTTGCCATAATGGGACTTAAAAATAGGGGGCCAGGTATTTGTATCTACAAAGAACTTACGGGGAGAGCAACACTGTAAAAAACTAGGTTGGAAGTTCATAGGCCCATTTGAAATAATAGAAGTCATTAATGGAGTAACGGTAAAACTGGACCTGCCAAAGAATTTAAAGAATGTCCACCCTGTTTTCCATTGCAGCCTTTTAAAGAGGGTGCCAGATCCAGACTAGTGGCATCCGGACCCGGGAACACCCCCCCCCCCTTGATGAGGAACGGGCAACCTCACCATGAAGTACAAGCTGTTTTCGTTTGTGAAATTCTTTAACTAACTTGGAAGCATTAATGTGTTCCACTGTAACCCATTCTTGGTGAGGTTACAGTCTTTTCCCTTTCTTCGTATTTCTTAAGACATGTATACTGTGTGCCCTTGTCAGGTCTAAGCCTACAGGTCATGTCCACCAGCTGAAAGAAATGTGGATCCTACCATCTGTTTCCAACTACAAAAGGGCACTTCGGTTGGGGGAGGGGTGATTTTGGCCAATCCCTCCCTCTGCTAAGTAGAAAGCGGCACCCTGTGATGTTCATGAGGGTCTCCAGCTGTGCAAAAACAGAGTCCTGCTATGAACACTCAGCTCGTCTCGTAGGTTTCAAATCATGCTTAGTCTTAGCTTTGAATGGTAAAATGGCAAAACATATCCACCATAAGTAAATGCTTCTTACCCAGCCGCTATTCTTGCACAAATGTTGCCATGTTGGGATTCTGGCATCTCCTATAGAAAACGGCATTTTAACGAACATTTCAGTGACTATGAGCCAATGAGTCCAAACAAATAGCTCCTAAATGTGAAATCTTCATGGTCTGAGTTTACAACATCTTACAAGGGTTGACACTGAATTTCAAAGGGGGCAGAAAACCATCTTGATGAGATCCTGGGATTAAAATAGCTGGCAGAAACATTGACAAGGTTGGTTGGAAACTAACATTTCCTGAGCAATGGTGGTGTTCCAATGTGAAAACAGCTTTGGTGAGAAATTGTTTCCGACAGTGAAAGCACATGCAATGGCCTGAACTAGAGAGTGTGCTGACATGCAACTGCAGCCAGTGTATTAAGTGTAGTTTTGACTTTCAAATGAGTGTTTGTTCTTTCCCTGGAGCAGGGCTTTTAACTTACGAAAGCAAACTATTGCAGATTGTGTATTACTTGAAGCTACCACAAAAGGGATCTACAGAGGTTCTAAGTTGTATACACCTTTTCGGTGACAAATTCTCAGAGCTCCAGACCGGCATCTTAGATCAGATGGGAAAGTACTTATTCAGAAGCGTAGAGGGAGGGAATGGGTTAATTTCAGTTTCTGTAAAAAGAACTTTGAGCTCTTTGGGGGCAAAAATAGTACCTGATCCTCTCCCTCTACCAAGAAATAATGCCAAAGCCCAGATAACCATTTTTGGAAGTGTTTGTAACTTTACCAGGTTATTCCTTGGAGCAGATTGGTTTTAGTTAAGCAGGAATATAGGGAAGAAGTCTAGCTTTAAAAAAAACTCATGCCTGTCAAGCTTGGCTTCACCTCCACTAATAGGAACAGAGAGGAACCCTCCCCTCCCGCCACTCCACACACATCAGGCATGTATTAGGAACCTAATATGGGAGAATGCCTGGCACAGAAGTAGTGGCACCAAATAAAGGCAATTGTACTGTTGCATGTGTGTCTGAAAGGAGGTGGGATTGAGTGGTGTTATGCGGAAGAGGGAAAAGGAAAACATTCCAGATTCAACTGCCAAACAATTACTGGTCAGTGCACTGGCTTGCAAAATTGTGGGGTTCTTGGGCACTGGGCCACTCAATAAGGACAGCCAAGTTTCCCCTAAAAACAGCAACAAAGCCACTGCTACCAATTCATTCCTGTTAAGCTTGACCAACATCCCAAATCTACCATAGCTGCTGCCATTCCTAGAGAAATTGATATCTAGATGAGAAAGCATCTATGAATGCTCCTGTGTATAAGCTTCAGCCTGTGTTTTTAGACTAGAAGACCATTGAAGAATACTTCTACACCCCCACCCAAAACACTAAAGAAATGTAAACGTTTGTTGTAATTTTTAATTGTTTTTAAAAAAAAGCAAGACAGACACATACAAGGGGGAGTTAAACTCCCTTTTCAACCAGGTTTAAAATCAAAGCCCTCTATAAATAGCAGTGGCTGTTTGAAGATAGAGTCTTCCCCCCTCCCTCACCAATTAGAAACACCTTTAAATAAAAAGTCTTGGTTCGACTGAATACAAAAAAAGCGTTGGGCACAAGGGCTGGGACAGAGAGACGCAGGGGAAGGGGAGTCAACCGAGCCAGATCCTTCTCCTCCTTGGCGCACTGTTTTGAAGATTTTTCAAAACCCACCCAACCAGAATCCATGTTTAACACGATTTGGGGGTTCTGTCCTTCCACGTAGTCAAGGGAGGTCAAGGCGGCCTCTGGAACAAGAGCAGCTCATAGCGTCTCACTGTGGGGGTGGGACTGGCGTGGCCGTGCTGGGGCTGGGAGCGATGGGGTCTGGCTGCAGCGAAGGTCCTTGATCTGCAGGGGGGGGGGGAGATAAAGATACGGATAGCACAGGCTTGAATGGTACATGGAGGATGCTGGTCTGGCAGACGGCTGTAACTCTTTCCTTGGCATGATGAACAAATGCAAACCATCAGTGAAGTCTCTTTTGCTGCAAGTACCTGATCCATACAACTGGCAAGTAACCCTAACTCTAACAGAAGAGAATGTGAACTTCAGTGCCCTTAGTAAAGGGAAGACTGAACAGCAGGATTCCCTCTCCCAAGGGCTACCAAGGCATTCCTGTCTGGTCACATGCCTGACACCACCCCTTACCAGAGATTCATTTTAGAACAGGGTTTAGATCCTATTCCGAAGTGGGAAGCATTTTCTCTTAACTCGTTACCCTAAAGACACTGTATTATTTGCCAATCTCAGCTCCTAAAAGTGTACATAGCAGGTTAACACCACACCAAGCTGCTCCTTTGCTGTTTTTTAGTTTTCCTTGTTGCCTGTTAAGAGAAGAAAGGGATTCACCATTTATCTGTGAAATAGCCCCCGCTTTGCCTTCCTACTAGAGAAATGTTGAGGTTTCAGTTCTGCCGTTCAACTGTACGTTCTAGTACCATCCTCCAGCTGAGTGTATTAAAATCTAGTGAGGGATCTCTGTGTGTCTGAGAGAGAACCTACAATCTAGTATTTGTAATTGACTGGCTCAAAATATGTGCAGTAGAATACTAAGGAAAAGTTAAGAAATAGTAAGATTCAAACATGGTATCTAGCAAAAGTGATTAAACAAAACCAAGCCATGCTAAAAACACTATACAGGAGGTATAGCACCAGCCATGCAAAACCCCGTTTCCCACAAGTCCTATCTGATGCTTTGGAAGAAAAAAGTTCCAAAATCTTACATGACAAAATTATCTTCATAAACCCAGCTAAGCCTGTTATTTATGAATACAAAATGCTGCAATTGCACTGCAAATCTCAGGACTGCAACTTCTTAAAAAAGAGGCCTTTCTTACCCTTGGTCCCTCCCAAGGGTGCCTTAAGAACGCCATATAAGCAAAAACGGACTGGTCCCTGACACGCTGAAAATGTAGGCAGTTTCTCTTGGGAGGAGATCAAAGGCAGGACAGATTTTTGTAAAGGTGCACATCTTTCCCTATATTTCCTTGTTCTTTTCTTTCTACCCTCTTATTAACAGTCCAAGATATTTCCCTTCACTAGATCCTGGTGAAATGGAAAACACAAAATTTCAAAATTTAAAAGCCTAATTTTATCCATCCTGCCCCAGGAGAACAATTTTCTTCCAATTCTATGGAGAAACTCCTGAACTGCACAAACATTCGGATGCAATCCTGTTTTAAATGACTAAACACAGTGTTGCAAAATGAGAAAACTTTTTAAAGCGCTCTGTTGCTTTACAAAATTGTAGTGGGGACTGCACTTCAGACGGCTCTGGCTTTTGCAATAAAAATGCATTGTGGACCCAGGGCGTGTTCACTGTCTTCAAAATATTTGCTGCTGGGATAGAAAGAGTGCCCCCCAAATCCCAGAGAGATGTATTTAATCTCTCTCAAACTTCCAGTGAATGACAATGCTGCCTTGGAGGAGAGTAGACCTGGGCTCCTGAGGGGACTTGGGAGATTTCCCCCCACCTGGCTTTTGAGATGGATAGACTGGAGCTCTGGAGGGAGCTGCCTATCACTGGAGAGCACATGGAGCTCCTCTTAGGCCAGGCAGATCTGGGCTCGGGGGGGGGGGGGGGCTTGCAAGCTGCCAGGAGGAGCTGAGCTCCAGGTGGGACTTGTAGCACTTCCTGGTCAGCACAGCCAGCCTCTGCTGGGTAGCACTGGGATGTGTGGGTGGGCCTCAGCCACGCATCGTTGGGCAGCTTGCTTGCTTGCCAGCAGTTTGGTGAGCCCATCCTGTGGGCCTGAGTTGTGGGGTTAAGAGGAAGGAGCAGGGTGAGGTGGCTAGGGACTGGAGGCAGAGGTGGGGCAGTGGAGTGGGTGGAAGGGGGACGGGGCTGGTGAAGCAGATTGGTAAAGCATGCTGAAGGGGACAGGGTGAAGAGGGGCTGTGGCTCAATGGTGGCACACAGAAGGTCCCTGGGCAATCCCTGGCTTCTCCAGTTGTAAGGATCAGGTACTTTAAGCAGATGATGTAAGAGGCCTCTATTTAAAACCCTGGAAAGCTAGTAGACAATACAGACCCTTGATGGACCAAGGGTCTGATTCACTATAAGGCAGTTGCATGTGGAAGGGGAAATAATAATATTTGATTTATATACCACGCTTCCAGACAACTTAACGCCCACTCAGAGCAGTTTACAAAGTATGCCGTTATTATCCCCACAACAATAATCACCCTGTGAGGTGAGTGGAGCTGAGAGAGCTCCTAGAAGCTGTGACTGACCCAAGGTCACCCAGCTGGCTTCAAGCGGAGGAGTGAGGAATCAAACCCGGCTCTCCAGATTAGAGTCCTGCCACTCTTAACTACTACACCAAACTGGGTCTCAAATTTTAATGTTGGGACAATAATTATAAATATATATTTATACACACACACAGAGTTCCGTCTCATTTGCATCCACAGTAGGATGCAGGAATGAGAGGAATAATCGCGTTCCACTACTAAAAGAAAACTGCAGACTATGGACTGGCTCCTACAGCTCCGCGCGACTCACAGCAGAGCCTGCCTCCAGCAGAGAGAGCTGCATGCCAGTGGGACGGGCCTGTTTCATTTCTATGAGGCTCCACCACAAGTGGACCAAAGCTGTAGAATTCAGTTCTTCTTTAGTTCAGAGTATTTTTAAATGTGAAAGGAACACTAAATGGGTTCACGGCATTGTAATCTCCTACGAACTGGCTTCCCTTCCTTCCTAAGGAATAGTTGTTCCCCCTCTTTCTATGTGGAACATCCCCAGTTCCGAGTGGTGGGGCTAAGAATGTATACATGCTGGAACTGTTTATTCACTTTATTAACTCAGAACCTAATTGTGCGTACATTGGCTTAACTTTGTCTGGTTTTTCACATGGGTGTGCAACAAAAGCCACTTCATACATTTTCTTGTATGGCATAATCACCAAGTCAGAAAACATGCTTGAACAGCATTACGTCTGAAGTGGGGTGTGTTTGTTTTGCCACTGCCATGAAAATACGGACGGGGAAGGCACTCCAGTGTGTTATGAAGGCACCTGCAAACCCAACGATCTCATACAGCATCCTAGACTTCCTAGCGCAAAACCACGTCTCCCTCCCCCCACTGCCACCCCACCCTCACCTCTGGGCCAATTCTCACCTGATCCAAGACCAGCATTTGGAAGGAGGCTGCCCTGCATGGCCGCCACGATAGCTGGGCTCTGGGCAGCCGCGGAGCTGAGGGGCGGCGGGGCAGCAGTAGGGTGCAGGGTGCTAGAGACGTTGATGATGGGCGGATTAGCCATGCTGCACGCAAGGTTACCATGCACTGGATGGATGGGCATGTTAGCAGGGAAGTTAATGCCGATGGAGTCTGTTACATTACTAGCCATGCTAAATGGGATGGAGGCAGGCATTCCAAAAGGCAGAGCGGAGGGGATATTACCAGCCATGGCAGGGTGAACGGTTGCTGGGACTGTCCCAGGGAGAATCTGGGACGATGGCTGCTGGCTAGGGAACGGTGGCTGGGCTTCAGAGAAAGAGAGACAGAAAGAAAGAGCTAATTGAGCATGACAGTTGTGTAGGCAAGCAAAGGCTTAAATTTACTGATAAGCATCTCTGAAAATCCTGCTAGGCTGAACTCCTAACACATGTGATCAGACAAACACGTACCACACTTCAGCTTGTTAGAGACATCAGACTGATCCCCCTCTCCACTCCCCAGGAAAATGCACCGTGTTTCGACTGACGTCACTGAACTGTTTAACATGTCATGTTCATTACTTAAGCTTTGTTCAGGCAATAATGTTTCAAATTTCTACAATTCCTACTCTATTATACTGCTTATTAGATGAGTCAACCTATTGACTGCATTGATTTACATTGGGTAATCCGCTTTGAGTCTCAGTGAGAAAGGCGGACTATAAAATAACATAAATAAAGTAAACTAAATCAAATCAATCAACCCAGCCTTACAACACTGGATATTTCAAAGCAAAATCTCTGCAAAAGACCCTGAGGTGCTGAAGGCCTCCCGAAGCACCATCCTTAACCCACATTCTCCTGATCTAAGTCTCCTGCTCTACCCAACAGAATAGAGCAACTGGTTTGTACAAGCACTGAAACATCACCAGTCTCAGTTAGAGGCTTTTTAGCCAGTGAACTCTTGTCCCATCCGAACTGCAACCATGTTAGAACAAGCCATAAGGCAGCAGCAGTGAACATTTTTAGGATGTTGGTTGTGATGGTCACATCTAGAGTTTTTAAAACAGTTATAGTAAAATATTACTAATAAGTAAATGAACAAAACATTTAAACCCAAAGCTGGGAATGCCGTCCCTGTTTTGGAGCCCAGAGGGAGTTGTGGGAAAGGAACTCCCCTCCAGGCTCTTTTGCTTTGCTCCTCTGCTGCCAGGAGACATACAGAAGATGATGGTGGGACGAGACGTGCAAGAGCGTAAGGCACCCCTGGCTGGGGAGCTGGAAATACGGAGTGGGGAAAATTCTGGGCACACTCAAGCAGTGGCCTTCCACAGCCTTTCTCAAAGAGTTTTCATTCAGGCAAGTAATCTGGGAAGGACTTGTGGTACGTTTTATGATGGAGGGGGGGGGGATCCACTGTGGCTGTCACACAGGGCCCATGTAAGTCTACTGAGAATCTCGCCACTGAAAAGATCCCAACTGGACAACTTTAGGGCAACTCCTCATTCCATATACCAGAAGCATTTCCAGAGTTGCCATTCCAGCTGCCTGGAAGTTTTTAGCAAAGTAAATTCCACAGCCTCTGGAAACAGTTTGCTCTGTTAGATTTTCCCTAATACTTATTCCAGAGTTTCAGTTTTAAATCACATGAGACGCCTTAGATCAAGTCAGGACATTAGTCTACACAGCCCAGAAGTACACCAAGGCCTCGTCACCTCTCTCACAGCCCGGCAGCCTGAGATGATTTAACTGGCTGTGCCAGGGATTAAACCTACATAAAGCCACGTGCTCGACTGGCATCTCGTGCAGTTCGGATGGCAACGTACGGCTGTGTTGTCCAGGCAGGCTTTCCTGATTTGGTTTTAACGACGTTCATGTTCTAGTATGTCAGATTTCCAGTTGCTTTTTAACCTGTTTCTACGGTGAACTGCTTTAAGCAACAAGGAAAAGTGGGAAATAAACCCCTGAACCGTAGGGCCTTCTCTCATTCTCTCTTCAATGAAACATACAAACAGTTGCTTACCATGAGAACCTGCAGAAGGTGGTCCAATTTGTCCAGGCCCTATCTGTGGTGCTCCAGCTCCCGCTGGCTGTGACTGGACTGTCACAGGCTGTCCAATCTGTTCTGTCTGAGCCAGGCCGCTGGGCTGGCCTACGGAGGTGGCAGCTGGCACAGGTGTTTGGGAGATGGGCATGGAGTGTGCAGCTGGTGCCAGGGGAGCCCCCGAGGATGGGAGGGGCTGAGAGCCAGCAGAGAGGGAAGGGGGCGGCTGCTGCTGCTGCTGCTGCTGGTGCATTTGCTGGAAATGTTGCTGGCGCGCACGCATCTCAGCGTATTTAAGCTGCTCCATGTGGAAGGCCTGCCGGTCAGCCAGAAGCTGCTGTCTCTGGTACTCTAGCTACAGAGAAGTTAGCAAAGGGTTACTCAAGCCAGCGTCCACCAAATCCCTTCTTCCTTCTCCCCCCAATTTCCTTTCTCCCCAAATTCTTATGTCATTAGCACTTTTAACGCTCCGTAAACACAAAGTTCTCAGGCAAATTCTGCTCCAGGCAGCAGACAAGCCACCCAACTGCTGGGTGTGCCTTCAGACCCTCTCCTCCTGACCACAAGTAAGAGAACTTGTGGCTGTCAGACATTAAGACTGCAAAACTAACCACCGCCTCGTGGGGCCCCCGAATTTGAACCAATGTTCTCATGACAACCAGCCACGCACCCCCCCCCCCCAGAACACTCGCCTTGGGTGGAGTAAACGGGGCTGACTTAGAGGGGACAAGTCTGCACTTACTGCCTCGCGCTCCCGATCCATGATGGTCTCCAGCTCCTCAAAGTGCCTCAACTTGATCTCAAGCTTCTTCATCTGTGTCTCCACTAGCAAGGCCACCAGGGACTTGATCTTACGCTCCTCCACTGCTGCCAAGTGCTGCAAAGGGGAGGGAAAGAAAACAAGGATACAGCCAGGGCCAAGCAACGTCATGCCCTCCAGAACCCCCCAAAGACGGAAAGGTCTCTCGGCAGAGAAGTTGGAGCAAAGACACCCGCCTAAGACACGGTCAGCTCCTACATCTTCAGATGCCCGAAACTGCCAAAACCTGTTTAGGATAAGGATGGCTTACTTTACAGGCGTGATCTAGAAATGAGGGTGCATGGATACATGGAAATTGTGACCCAGCCCCACTGAATCAGCATACAAAAACAAACAGCATTCATGTAAAAACAGCGGTGTGTGCAAAGCATTTCCTATCCCAGTAATGCATTACCAGAACCTTGTCAGGCAGCAGTATTCGTAGTGCAGATGGAGGGCTGTCGGAGTCGTGAGGAAGCTCACGGCTGAGGTTTGGCTTGAAGGCTTTTTCAACCCTTGCTCCCTTTCACCAGGCCCTCCCGTGACTCCTGCAATCCACTCCTCCCCGTCCCCGTTTCTCCGGGACGGAGGCTCACGCACGGCGGATCCAATGCGAGAGCCCCAAGCGCCAGCCTGGCTTGCAAACTCCACACCACCCAACCATTTCCTTGGCCGCTCACCTTTGCCTTTACTGCAGCAGCAGCCAGAGCAGCGGCTGCCGCGGTGGAGAGGTTACCTTCACCGATGTCCCTCTCCACCTTGGCTTTCCGTTCACCCTCAATCTCAGCAAGGTCCTTGGGCCCCTCTTCCTGGCCATCCTTGGCCTCTTTCTCCTTGTCTCCATCAGCTGCGGAGCGGAAAACACGTTACTGGAACTCTGTGCAACGACTTCTTGGAATCAGGACGGCGAGGGGAGGGGCAGAACACCGGAGTTCCTCACTGGGCCGTATCCAATTCACTGCCCGCAGGAGGGGCTGGCAGCATGGATTTTTCCCTGCACAAAACTTTTGCTCCCCAGGAAAAAGATGCCTAGAGTTACAGGACCCATGTGAACCAGGAGAAAAAGCCAGGAGGCTGGGGGAGGAAGAGAAACTGGGTGGAATGACCACTCCTTCCTCGTCTACCAATGGTGCTTCACGAGCGGAGGAGCGGGAGCTTTCACCCAGCTCCCCCTCGTAACTGCAGTACCAGACCCCGTCTCTGTGCCTTTTGGTCCACATGGGCCTCACAGCTAAAAGCATCATCGTTCAAAGTGAAATGGGACTGGAGGAAGGGAAACCCAGGCTGCACTGGCTGTAATTTGCTGGATACAATCTTCAGAGGCAGGATGGTTGCAGGAGGTCCGTGACTGTACTTCTCAGTACTGCTGTTGTGAAAACCAAAACGACCATGTTACCCTGCCAGCTTGCCGTCTGTTCCCAGGGCTTTCACATCCAGGCACACAAGTGACACTGTAACGATTACAGACCCCTGGTTTCCTAGTCCACCCCCACCATGTTAGGTTCCTGGTCCTCTAGGAAGTTAAGAGGGTTACTGTACAGCACTGAAGACAAAATATAACCGCTGAGACTTTATGACAGACCGCCTCCGTTTCCTAAATTAGTTCGGGTCCCTGCTTAAGGAGCTCTGGCACAAGCCTTGCCGTGTCCTGGACGGTGCTGCTCACCCAAGGCATCCCCATCGTTCTTGTCCATTTCCTTCTCTCCATCAGCCTCTTTGTTTTTGTCCTCCTCTTTCCTAGGCACTTCTCCAAGTTTCTCTTTCACTTCCTCCTCCAGGGATCCTTCTCTTGGCTCCTGCATTGAAAGAAGGCCTTGATGCCAACAGCTGCTCTAAAACATTTCTATTCCTTCCCAAATCATGACCAACAGCTGAAGCTTGGAACTTAGGCACACGATACAAAAACACCAGTAAGAAAAGCCCCCGAACTGATAGAAAACCTTGGAATACTGCATCAGAAGCTTAATACGCAAAGGACTTTGAGATAAGGGATTGTTGCCAGGTGGGTGATTTTATGGAAATACGGATTACAGCACGTTATACTCAGTAATACAAATGTATTCTAGAGAACTCTGTATGAACTTTACGGAATTTTTTTCCCCCTAGCATGTTGTATAACTACACAGATGCTCCTTCATCTTTGACAGCCAATTAAAAATAGTGAATAGTATCAGAGAAATGTTCTCTAATTGTAAAATGGACCAATGATGATTTGCTCACTTAACTTTTCTTGTCATCTTTACCGATTTATATAAATTGTCTTGCAGCTGGACACGGGGTCACCTTTTGGCTAGGCAGAATGTCACATGATTGAAAATACGAATAATTAATTAAATCTCAAACCAATCGTAATTGTTATCACATGAAAAAGATCTTTGATTTCTGCACAAGATAACATATGATAGTGCTAACCCAAATAGATCAGGGTTTTGGCTAAAAAGAAATCTCATGAAGATCTAGGTGAGAAACTTACTTTTGTAATGTGTTTTATGGGAACTTCAAAGCATTTCATTGTAAATCTGATTAATTTAAACTTAGATTTCATTGAGAAATGTTAGGAGACTTAATTCTTGTTGCCTTTATCTGTTCCATATTTGTAGGTTTTATCTTAATAAGCAGTTATATTATGATATCTTGCTTTATTAGAAAACTAGAGTTTATTTTAATAAAAGAAATTATTAAACTCTTGAGAGGAGTCTCTGTGTCTTGGTGGAGAGAGTATCACAAGAAAAACCTGACAAATTATTTTGTACTGCCCACCAGTTTTTCTAAAAGCTGTTTTCAGGTATCACTTCAAGATCTTAAATTGCTCAGGATTTAAGATAAAATCTTTAGCCTGAGCAGTTAGAAGCCTTAATGAGACACGGATAAGCATTCTGTTACAGTGACACAGTGCCTTTCTTTAGAAAGTTAGAAAAAGTTGCAAACTGGCACTGCAATCACATTGGATGGGATTTTTATGAGCCAGACCCTCCTTTTACCACCTCTTCAAATATGCCTGTTATACCACGCCCCAGATCCATTTTTGCCTCTCATATATCTGGCTGTAGGCCATGCCCGCCCGCACCTTCACCTCTTTCTTCTCCTCTGAAGGCTGGGGCTCTGCTCGGTTCTCATCTGTGCAGCTCTCTTCTGAGTGAGCAGTGGGGGGAAAGAGAGGACAAAAGATGCCAGTATTACTGCCTGTAAGTAAGAGTCCCACCCACACCCTACTTTTAAAAAGTTGAAATAATGAATGGGAGTGGGAAGGAATGCTCTGAATGGAACCAGGGAGTCCAGAAACGTATGGAATGCTGTCCCCGAGGCCTTTACAAAGGCCAAGAGCTGAGGGACCCTCTACACTAAGGGCCAACCAACTTGCTCTTTGTTCCCTGATCTGAGGCAGGATCAGGACCGGAACCCCTTTATCAAAGAAAAGATCCAAATCCCAATCTCCCCCCCCCCCGTCCCAGCTTGAAATTAGATGTCCCCTGAGAAACACGGTTTACGATCCTGCTCTCCAGCTCTCTGATCCTCCTGGAGAAGAGCCCTGCCCGCAAATCCCAAGCTTTGGCTGGCCCAGTCCAATGGGTAGGAGGTGGAGGGGTTAGATGGAGTGATGGTGGGAAGCCCCTTACCCTGTGCCAGGCGATTGAGTGTGAGCTCCAGGCCGGAAGCCAGGCCGGCTCTGGTCTCTTGCGTCTCGGCACCCTTCTTAGTCCCCACCGCACACTGGGCGAGGTCCAACGAGGGCGCTTCACGGGTGGAAGCGCGGAAGGCGCCCCGCTCGCCCCCCTCACCTATTCTCTCCAGCTCATCGGATGTGGTCCCTGCAATTCCGCTGCTCTCCAGCCCAAATGCCGGGTCTGCCTTGCCTGTCACCTTGGCGGCTTCCTCCACCTTGCGAACGTGAGCTTCAACCAAGGCTGTAGGCACCTCTTCCTTCATCTTGGAGAATTCCTCTGCAGAAGACACAGTAAGCTGAAAAGTCTGCTTTGGAGCACCAGCTGAGAAATAATATGGGCAGTGTGGATCTAGGGAGAAAGGTGGAACAGAGTAGAATGGTGCAGGAGCTGGGGCAACCCAACAGGAAGTGTGATGGCACCTCTCCTACTTTCTAAAAAGTGGCCGACGCAGAAAAGGTTCGCAGATGACAATGCAAAGTCGCAGTATAGGCAAGGGACTGCTTGTGACACAGCAGCAATGGAACTGGATCTTCCACTTCAGTGCAAGGATCTGCTCTAGCAGCTATCCAGATTCCAAGCACCTACCATAACACACCTTCCAAGAGTCAGGGCTTTCACCATTTGTGAGAATCATGTAGCTCCACCATCAGATGCACTGGCTACTTCACAGGTTACGATTTTAAGTAATATACTACTCACGAGCACATACAGGCACACGCTGCAAGCAATGTCTGATTGACCAAAGATCCATTGAAGCATATACATATCCTGGGAGATTAGAATTTGGGAGAGGCAGCCTTACTTTCCTTACAAGAGGAAACAGGGCCTGGAGATGGGGGGGGGGCAGGAAGCAGGGCACTTGAGATGTAGTAGTTGGGCTTCAGAGTGCAGCGTATTTGATACAGATCCATGACACAAATGAAGCTAAAACAAAAAAATGGAGGTAGGAGTCCACTCTACTTTCAGTCTGTGCAAAAGCATCATTCATAACAGGAAATCTCCTTACTGGTTCCCAGGATACAGGCCCAGAATTCGGCATCCTGAGATCCTCCGCTTTCGTTTTAAATAACGCCCAAGTTCCTAGTCCATATGGATGTAGAGAAAAACTTGGTAACATGTGGGCAGCACACTGAATAGACATGAGATGGACAGCATTTCCAGTAATCTGTGGGACAGCAGTGTTGTGTCCTGCATCCATGCTGTGACCCTTCTACAAGCCCAACCACTCCCTATGTCCTTCCTCCCACAAGTTCTTGCCAAGCCAACCTCACCACCACATCAAATTCTGTGAAAATAATAGTCTAGGAAGTGGAATAAACTGCCCTATTTGCATAATGTGTTCTGCTTGAGGTTTTGGCCTTGCTCATTGGGGGAGACGTGCGTGAGCTGCAACAATGCTCAGGCAAGGAGGTTCATTAC
This sequence comes from Eublepharis macularius, assembly GCF_028583425.1. Lineage (NCBI taxonomy): Eukaryota > Metazoa > Chordata > Lepidosauria > Squamata > Eublepharidae > Eublepharis > Eublepharis macularius. The sequence continues at coordinate 11,457,294 of NC_072793.1, read as the reverse complement.
CTAGGGCCGACTTGGCAGCCGCAGATGCCACACGAGGGTCCACGACAGACGCCAGGAAAGCCACTGTGCTCATGACAGGGTTGCCTGACTGGCTGAAGGGGATGGGCTGGTAGGCAAGGGGCCCCAGAGACGCCTCCGAGTCCTCCAGGTAAGGGTCCTCAATGGGGAGACGCAGGAAGTGTAGGATGCACTCGTCTTGGGTGCGGCTGCCAACATGCTCAGAAACCTTGTTCCAGTCATCCTTGTACATCTCCAAGGCCTAAAGAGAAGAAATGGATTGGAGAAATGGATTGGATATGGATGTTGAAAGACAAAGATCCGCGACAGCTAATCAGCAGTACCTAGGTTAGATAAAAATTGATTATTTGTTCTCTTCTGTTATTTGTTCTTTAAAAATACCTGATTTTTTCCCAACATCTGAATCAGATTTTTATTTTTCACGTTCCAGCTATAATTTCTCTTAATCAGGATGGTTTAAAGTGAATTCTGAACTTACAAGCGTATGATCTCTTAAAACTCAGCTTGTGATCAGAAAGAGCTGTGGGGAAAACAACTTGAACAGTCATGACACATTTCTATTATAGCCTGGTGCTGGGGGCCAGGCAAATCACCGCAGGTAGCACCCGCTAATCCATCTGGGTGACCTTTTGCCCCTGTTCTGGGCTTTACACTTACCTTCCATCCTATGAAGAATAGCGATCTGATCTAGCAGCATTGCTGCTGGCTGAGATCTTTTTTTTTTTTTCGGAGGATGGGGAAGAGCTGGACAGGTAAATGACGAAGGAGTCTAGAACAAACAGGCACTGGCAAGAAGCAGCACCTTCCAGAGCTGAAACTAAATGGTACCATTTACAGCTCCAGTTTTTAGAAACACAGAGCTGGAAGGAACCCCCCAAGGGTCATCTAGTCCATCCCCCTGCAAAATGCAGGAAATTCAGCTCCCACCCCCTCGTCGCCCATGCTCTAGAGTCTAGTACCGGCTCATCCCTTCCTGCCCTCCCTCTCACCATCTGCCTAATTCATACGAAGCGTTGCTGTCAGACGGCCACCTAGCCTCTTTAAAACCCCCAAAGGACAGCCTGCCACCCCGCAAGGAAACCTATTCCACTGAGGATCCACTTGATCAGGAAATTCTTCCTCATGTTTAGCCGAAAACTCTTTCGGTTTAATTTCTTTTCATCTCTGACAACCAGTTAAAAGTAGTGACTAGTAGTAGATAAATGGTTCTCTAGTTGTTAGAATGGACCAACGATGATCTGCTCACTTAGCTTTTCCCGTCACTTTCTAATTATTTATATAGCTTATCTTGCAGCTGGACATAACATCACTTTTGGCTAGGCAGAATGTCACATGATTAAAAATCTGAATTATCAGCTAGATCTAAAACCAATCATATTACCAGCAGGTATCATGTATCAATCGACAGAAAAGATGACACTCAGGTAAGGAGTTAGGGACTTGATGAAAAAGATCTCATGAAGATGTAGGTGAGAAAATTATACTTGTCTGTGTGCTTATTGAAAATTCAATGCATTTCATAGCAAATATGATTCTGAATCAATCTTAGATTTAACTGAGAGATGTCAGGAGAGTAAATCCTTGATGCTTCTATTTGTTCCATTTCTATTAGTTCTATATTAAAACCCTTTATATTTTGATATCTTGCTTTATTAAAAAATTAGCATTTACTTCAATAAAAAATAAACATTAAACTCTAAGAGAAGTCTCTGTGTGCCTTGAAGGGGAGAATACAGCAAAGAGAACCCATATAGATTATCTGTGCTAACTGCCAGGCTCGCCAACAGAGAGATCCCGGTTTTTAGGTCTCAGTATCTAAGGCCTTGGAGCTGCTCAGAGTTGGGATATAAATCTTGACACTGGACAGTTAGAAAGCCTTAATGAGACACACATTTTGTTACAGGGAAACCCAACAAGTGGTGCGGGGGTGGGGGGGCGGAGGGGGGGGATGTGTCTGTACCCCTGAAGACTTTTCCTTCTTCTAACTTTGGATACTGCCTTCTGTGGAAAGGTGGTCAGGTTTCAAATGACAACCCACCAGCCTTTCCATTCTAATCTTCTTTTAACTGGCAAAATTTAGGTTTAGATATTAGGCATTTTTAGCTTATCCTCTCAGCTTGGAGAAGCAAAAACAAAAGTGATAGGAAAATGGAGAAACGAACTTCCTGAGATACTTGGAAATCTAATGAGTATGAATTAGATGCTGATAGAAAATCCAAGCAAAAAAGAGGAAAGGTTATCTAGGACAACTGCCCTTTGAGTAATCCGACTTGGTGCAGACATAATGTTTTACCAAGGTTTGTTCCCACCTGGTTACAATCCCAAGCACGGTTTTGCTCGCAAAGCATAATCCTGTCCTCAGAGGGCATGTGCAGGGAAACACCAGCAAAACCTGGTTGTCCACAAAGAAGTGAGAACTGTGACTTAACCTTGGTGAATGTGTAATGTTGAAGGTGTGATGCTGAAGCATGGTTAACACAAAACATGATTTCACACCACAGTTTGGGTACTCAGACATAACATAATGCATGGTTAAAGAAGACGAAGTGCAGTCAAAGTGGGATGTCTGCATAAGGCCTCAACATCCCCATCAAAATAAAAAGAAGTCATTCTAGATGCTTTTTCATACCGGTATTAAGAGAGCTTTCTCAATGACAACCATGGCACTTCAGCACCTCTGAAATCTCCTGAAAGGGGCATCTAACTTGCTGAACGGTGCTGGAAAGGTGCCGCTCTTGGACCAAACAACGTATTACTCTAGTCTGAAAAAGAACTGTCAGCATGCGGGAATACTCAGTGTGAGGGCTTCAGAGAACCAACCGATCAACAGATAAATAAAAAATGTCTTTTTTGCACCGGCTCTTAGCTTTTTCCTACTGGAAATATGTGTTAGCTGCTGAAATCAGAAACAAAGAGTTCAGCAATAAAAAGTGTTACAAGCAATTCTGAGAAGCCAAGCCATAATCTATCGTTTAAGCAAAAGCTTTTCTCTCTGCTCACCTCCAGCAGCAGCAGCGTCTCCTGCTCTGTCCACTCACGGGTTGCGCTGGCCGCAGCTTTGCTCTGTGAAAGAAAACCAGGGATTAGATCCCACCCCTCCCTGGGAAAGCATCTGAGCAAACCCGCCCTCTTCCTGCCCCTCTACCTTGGAGGGGACATTCTTCTTGGTGTACATGTCAGTACGCAGACCAAAGTTTTGCATGTCTGGGGGCTTCTCCTTGCTCTTGTCAGGGAAGTTCAACATCTGCTGGGAAGCTGTGGTCTGCTGTGAAAGCGGCAGGGGAGAGAGCCAGGAGGAGTCAGCAACAAAGCCCACAACCCAAACTGCTTAGGCATGGCTAGAAAGCTCCCTGCTAGTGAGTTTCAGATAAAACACTTCCCATTCTGATTCTTATTTGTGACCAATTCACAGAGAAGACTAGAATATGCTTGGGAACAGTCTTGTGCTTACGATGATAACCAGAACAAACACCCAAGACAGGAATATGAGCCAATCCTTAGAAATACCTGAACTTTCTATGAAAGATATCCGCCTGTATCTTGGCAAGACTTTCCTTCCTCATTCTTCTACCAATAAAACTTCATAGCATTAAGCAGCCAATGGGGAAATAACTGCCAATGGCATCTAACATGCCCTTAAATGAGGAGATACGACAGTTCCCCTCTTATTCTCACGGAAGAACTCACTAGCATAGCCTTTGTGTGCGCTGAAGTTCACACTTCTCCAAAGCCGAGGAGAGGAGGTTATGCAGCCCCAACCTCTCAGCTCCCTTCTGAGGAGTGCTGGCAGTTTTACAGCCCCACTCCCTGAAGAGGCTCCCCCTTCCCCTACCATTTCAGGTTTCCCTTTCACTGTCTCTGTGACGAGGTCTTCGATCTCCTTACTCTTCCGACCAGTCTTGGTGTCGCTGTCACTCTGACGGCCCTAAAGGAGAAACAGGGAGAACCCCTAAAGGGTGACGCTCAACACCCCACTTGGAAAGAGTCAACGTTTTATGGACATTTGCTCTTGTTGACGTGGAGGCGTTTCTGCTTAATGCAACGCTATGCTTGCCACGACGATTGATTCTCTTTAGCTGAATGGAGGTTACTCCAAAGTGCCTGCTTTGGAGGCAGGGCAATGCAAGTGAATTCATGCTCAGCCTCTTGCAGAGGGAGAAACCTCCTAAATTCTGGTTCTGCCTGCTTCAAAACAACAGGGCTTGGACTGAGCTCCCGCTCTCGAAATGGGGCTAGCCAAGCTAGAAACCCAGCAGTTATGCAGCCTCAACCTCTCAGCTCCCTTCTGGAGTGCTGGCAGTTTTACAACCCCACTTCCTGAAGAGGCTCCCCCTTCCCAGCAGCACCTGCCTAGTTCTGCCTCCAACTCAAACTGGCAGAATAAGCTTCTCCTGGGCCACCCATAATGCTGAGAGAGAGACACCTTGCTGTAAATAAAACCTAATGTGGTTATAAATCCATAGATCTTCCTGGCCCAACGTCTTCAGAAGAACAATTTAGTGTGCAATACTTAAAAAAAATAACTTGATTCTCCTATTTGGTAAGCAGTTATATTCTCCACCAGCCCTACCTGGGGTGTCTTAGGCTGCAGCGGCACCAGCCCTGAAGGAGTGTCAGCCAGAACATGGAAATGAGATGTGGGTGGTGGTCCCATTGGAGTCGGCCGGCTCTCAGCATCCACTTGGTAATTTATGAGTCCCCACTGCTCCAGGAAGGCATGGACCCTGCCACAGAAGGGAAGAGTTGAACCCTGAGCTCAGGATCCTGTTCTTAGTTTTAAGACCATCAAGTGCTGCATTCATAACTAAAGACAAAGGAAACTGAACGGTATGCTGAACAATCCTATAAAGAATATAAAAGGATATTCACAATTCATGATTTTTGTTTCTTTAATAAAAAAACATCCGGGCTAATTTCAATCAGCCCTACTACCACATGTAGATTTGTTTTGCTATTAAATAAGATGGCTGCAGTGGCAGTTAAGAAGCAAAAAAAAAAATGTTGCATTAAGTGCTGTGTAAGAACAGAGTGCAGTAGACAGTCTCTGCTCCAAAAACAGACAGATCACACACTCAGACTAGGGGCAGGAACACACAAACTCAAAGCAGCAGCGTGGTCAGTAGTAGACATCTTTTTTTTACCTATTCACATAACTCTCTTAGTGCAAGCAAGGAACTGCTGCACACAATTAACTTTCTGTTTTTGAGGAAGTATGTTTTTTAAATGGAAAAAAATGCTTCAATTCCTAATTAATTAATCCACTAACATTCAGGCATTTCCCAGCTCAGAGAGGCATTTCCATCCAGATGAAGGAGGGATTATTTCGGATCCTTTCTTTATTCCCACTTTCACAAAGCAGCCAAGATGTGGGGTTGTCTCACAGACGTTCTAGTATAACCTTTTTGGGAGGCTGGCTATTCTGTATTTCAACACACACCTCATGATGGCACAGACATCTCCGGCCAGATTCCGGCGGCAGGCAGTTGAGGTTAGATACTCCTGTGGATTGAGCCGGTACGTGTCAATCATGAAATTGCGGTATGCCAAGTAGCTAGAGCAGCATGGGTGAAAAAAGGAAACATTCAGAACCATCATCTTTAACCCCCTTTGTTCGCAGAGTCTTTCCACTGTATCAAGTCACACGACCAGTATCCCAAAAGCCAGCTCACATCTTCTCTAATCAGGTAAGATGCAACAAAATAAGGACAGGGCTGCCTTCGGCTCTCCAGCTAACTGGAGGTCAGAAACTGAAGGGCTATCCTGGTCTGCATGTCATTATTCCGAAGGAGAGTGGTCTTACATTTCTGGAGTCTTGGACTTGTTCTTGCCGTTGAAAAATTCTGGGAGGGCTCTTCGCTCAATGGCATGAACACTGTGGAGGAAGCATAAAGAAATATCACTGCAGGCCAGAAAGAGGGAGGCACTGAGAGGGAGCCCCCCCCCACTCCCTATCACAGCACCTGTTATAGTCGAACCAGGCTGCGTAACTGGGGATGATAATGTGATGGGTCTGTTCTGTCACATTATCTTCATGAAGGTCGGGGTTCTTTGTCTGCTCTCCTTTGTTGCCAGCATTGTTCTCTTCTTCATCCTGAAAACCAGAAGCCTCCTGAGTAGGTGACACGTGTACCTTTCTTACGACGGATGCTCCTCACTCTCCTTTTAAGAATGTTTGATGGCATTTTTCATTCATCTTAAGAGCTCACAAGCCTGGTTCACATAAAACTCAGAAGGGTTTTTGCAAAGGCCAAATGTTAAGAGACAAAGGAGGAATCAAGGAAAAATGGTTGTTATCTAAGAGAATGTCAAGGCATTACTAGTGGTGAACCAAACATTGAACTTAAGGTGAGGCTTTCATCTCATAACTGAACTGGACTGTAACTCTGTGTAGGTTGTGCCACCTCTTTGCTCCATGGGCGTATGGACATTTCTTGCAACAGCTTGCACTGTCCCAAGGGCCCCCCTGCCCCAGTTCATATGTTGAAAACTTCAGAGGAGATAGATCCACCTCTGGCAAGCCATCGCAAGCCATTCACTTTACTTTGGAGGCCTGCAGTTGGAGATACTGCCAGACTGAAAGACAGAAAGCAATGATACCCTACATTCTCCATGTTGAACCGGGGAGTTCCTCAGCAATCCACTGATGAGAAGAGACCCCCACAGTAAGTCCAATGTTGCATTCTCCGTCAGTAGAGGAAGGTATCCTTGTACAGGATATTGAAAAGCTCTATTATCCCAGGTGAGAAAAAGAGAGAGGAATGATTGAGGAACTACTTTTTGGAGGACTCGTCTGCCAAATGTTCCCCCCAGCTGATGCAAACATGCCTCACAAAAGTAGAGGTTGATGCCCAAGTGGCTGCCCTATGGAGTGCAACGGATGCACTCGGAAGGGTGTTGAAATATGCTGTAAGTTGGAGAGATGCACACTTTGATCCACCTGGCTATGGCTGACAAAGATGCCTTCTTTCCCATGGAAAGAAAGAGACAAAGAGAGCATCTGAAGACCTGAAGGTTTATGTTATGTTCTTTTAATACAGATGTGGACAGCCCATCGAATGTCTAACTTGCCACTAAAAGTCATATTCCTTAGGATGGCTGGGATGAGGGAAGAATGAGGGAAGGTGGATCTCCTTTCAATTTCCATGCGGACAGGCGGAGCCAGCCTGGTTGGGATGGAACAGGGGGTCTGGTAAGAGAACGTTGTGGGTCACCAGAACGATCAAAGGTGGTGGTCTGTGCCATCGCTAACAAGCTGGAGAATCAGGGTCACCTTGGCCAGGGGGTGCAATGGCGATGATTTCTGCTGCCTCTCTCCATATCCTGCTGAGTGTTCTGACTGGGACTGCAGCTGGAGGAAAGACACAGAGGAGTCCCGTTGGCCAGGGGGATGAGAGAGTGCACCCGCCTCTTCGGACAAGAATCTGGATAGGATCGTTGTCGATTAGGAATTCCAAGAGGTCCAGGCAGGGAACACCCATTCTCCTCCTGGGCACTGCTTAGAAGACCCCAGGATTGGAATAGGAATGTTATTCCTATTCCAGACAATACCTGTGTTAACTTCAGATGTATCACTTAAACAGCGGCAAAAGGATATTTCAATATTTATACGGCAAGGGAAAAAACCAAGAGTTAAATATAAAGTATAAAATTTTACAATATGCGAAGGAGAGAGGCGGCCTAGGTTTACCGGACTTGAAGGTGTATTATGCTGCCCACATGTCTTATGTGGATGAAGGAATGGATGCTTCTGAGAAATGAGAAGTCTTGACATTGGATGGTCATGACCTGAGATTTGGATGGCATGCTTATTTGTGGTATGATCAAGTAAAGGTAGACTTCAAAAATCATTATATTAGGAGAGCCATCTTGAGAATTTGGAATAAATACAAACTGAGATTATCACAGAAGACACTGCTTTGGATTTCAACACAGGAATCTTTCTATAGATGTGAAATGACTACTAAAGAGGGATGGCTGACTTACGGAGACTTACTAGAATTCTCACTGGGAGACTGTAAATTGAAGACAAGGGAAGATTTAATAGCTAAAGGTTATAAATGTCAATGGGGTTTTTTTGCCCAACGTCTAGCAAGGTTTAAATCATATAAAAAAATTGGGGGCTTTGATTATGAAAAGACAGGGTTTGAAAAAGAGCTTTGTACAAATGATGAACACATTATTTCTAAAACGTACACACTTTTGTTGAAATTTGAAATGGAAGAAGAATGTGTGAAAGACTGTATGGTGAAAAGGGCTAAAAATTTGGGGTATAATATACAAATGGACCAGTGGGAAAATATGTCAGTAAAGGGGCTCAAATTCACTTTGAGCTCCACACTTAAAGAAAATTTCTATTAAATTATGTATCGGTGGTATATGCCTCCTTATAAATTAGCAAAAATGAGTAAAGGTACGTCAAACAAAGTTGGAAATGTGAGCAATATGAAGGAACATTTTATCATCTTTGGTGGACTTGTCCTAAAGCAAAAAAAATTTTGTCACAAATTCATATGATGATACAGAAAATTTTGAAAACCAATATACAACTTAACCAGAAGCCTTTTCGTTGGGACTAATGGATAAACAGTTGGAAAATAAACATAGTGTCTTATTTCTATATATTACCATGGCGGCTAGGGTTATATGCGCAAAAATGGAAAAGTACGGTATTTCCTTCAATCGAGGAATGGATTGTGAAAATAATGGAGTTAGCGGAGATGGATAAACTTACAGCCCTGATCAGAGATAAAACACTGTCTACCTTTATGGTTAACTGAAAACCCCTTATTGACTTTCTGCATGAGACGAGGAAAAATGAACTGATGGTTTGTGGTTTTGATTTCTAAGAAGATAAATTTGGGCAACATAAATAGAAGGGGGGCAGTATTGAAAAAGTAAATTTGGGGGATATTAAAACTAAAAGTGTAATATTTGTTAAAATATGATAGGTGTTGTAGAGAAAAATGGAAAATGAAACACGTATTATTTTTCTTCGTTATTTTCAATCTTTGTTCTTTTTCTCTGTATTCATTTTCTTTACTTTTCTTCTTCTCTCTCTCTGCCCTTTTAATTGGGCGTTTAATCTTATTAATAAAATAAAAAGTATTCCTTAAAAAAAAAGAAGATCCCAGGATTGAGCGCCCATTCCCCTGAGTCCAGGCCCTACTGCCTGGGCCAGTCTGCCCTCAGGTTGTAAACACCCTGAATGTCTGTAGTGTGCTCTTCGCCTCTGCCAGTGCTTTGGCAGGGGAGCGGAGGCAGGCCGCTGAAGGAGAGCTGTTGCGAATAGTCACAGAGGCTTGTTTGGAGCCAGGAAAGATGAGGCTGCTGCACTGTCCTCTCACAGCAGCTCCACTGTAGTTGCTGCCTTAGCGTGTTCCATCCAAGGCAACTTTTCCTTTTTAGCTCCACTTGCTGCTTCTAGTGAGCAAGAGGCATGAGGATCCAATGCAGATTTCTTTAGATGTTTTGACATTTTGTCCTGCAAATCCCTTAATGGGATGAGAGAGCTGTGGAAGCTCATCCATGCATGGAGCAGACAGGGCATGGCCTGGGGGTGGGGATGGAGTGCCTCCTTGGGAGAGAATGGAACCCTTGGCAAGAAATTCTCATATGCCCCGCCCACAGAGCAAGGCAGAAGCACAACCCACAGAACGATACCTTCCTCCTCTGATGGAAAAGCAGGCTTTCCGAGAGATGCTTTTCAGCACTAGAATAATGGACAAGAGAAGTCAAGAAAAGAAGAACAAGGATGTAAGTGTAGAGGGAACAACGGACCTAGCACAGAAACTATGACGATTCTCTTGACTGAGTTAAGAGCATGAAAACAGGCAACAGCTAGAGCGTGACAGGCCTGCTTGGCTCACCTTCCCTGCAGTCTCCATGCTCTCATCCTCCGGTTCATCTGGAAAACAGAAAAAGGCATAGGCAACCCGAGTCAAGGAAAGAAGTCTCCATTCATAGAGCCTCTTTGTACCCATTTTACAGAAGGCAGCAAGAACAAAGAAGCTGAGTTGGGCATTTCTGAGACTGTCAAACATGCATGCCCCTAAACATGGAAGCAGGTCACCTTTTTTATACAGGTGCCCCTTCCAGCAAGTCTTCCTCCAACAAAGATATGACTTCTTTCAGCAAGGACTGACTTTGCTTCATCAGAGGAAGCCTATTTCTATCACAGAATATATTTATTAGAGGAAGACTTTCTCCTTTGAAGGAAGACTTAGCAGACTAGAGTCACAGGGTTCAGAATGTTTGTTACTGCTGTTACAACTGGTTTGCCGTTATTTCCTCAAACCTTGTATTCACTGCTGGGATCGTACGCAATTGTGTCAGACCTACCTCTGGCAAATGCACTATAGCCCATCCTGAGCTCAGAACTGAGATGAGGTTACAAACATAACACAGAAATAAAACCTCTGACTTCTGGGAGCTGGAAGTGGCAGAAGGAAGCATTTCCTCTACCACCCTAAATAGATCAGGGGTCACCAACTGGTAGCTTGCTGTCAGCTAACCGTTCACTCATGGAGGTGGGCACCCTACCCAGCACACGCCAGAGAGGCAAATGCTTCCATGCCAGCTGTGCTTCTTCGCTTGTCCCTAAGGATGCAGGAGGTCAAAGTGCAGGTCAGGACTGAGGCCTCTGCCCTGTCTGCCTTCCGCTCAAGCATGCCTTCGCTCACGTGCCACTAGGGAGGGTGATGCAAGAGGTAAGTAGGCAAGCATGGAAGGAAGGTGGCCAGTGCAGGGCTGTGTAAGCCCCAGCCATCTGGGGGCAAAGCCTCATGAGGGAAGGTGCCCCACCAAGATCCACAGTTCCACTAGTTTCATAGCCAGAACTAGGCGTTGCAAGAAGCTGCCTCAGCACTGGGCGTCCACCTCTCACCACCCTCCTTCCTCATCACCACAGGACGGATGGCCATGTACCCCAACACACCAAGCCCTGCAGCCAAAAGCCTGGGGCTTGGTGGGACAATACAGTAGTGGGGCACCCAGTGTGGAAGCACCCCAACAGTATGGTGGCGGCACGTGGAGGAAGGGGGAAGTGTGCCTGCTGCTGTCTTGCTACGATGGCCACTTCACTAATGTCTTTTTCCCTGGTTTACATATTGGGATGCGCAGAGAAGTAGTTATCTCCTCTACAGCAGTAGATCCTTGCAAGGAAAACGTCACATGTGAAGCAGCCTTCAGGATCAGGAGCCAGTGTCAGGACTCACGTAAAGTGATTTTCAAGATGGACTTGCAAGATTGTGTGTTAGAACTGACAAAATTTTCCAATGGGTAGCTAATCGTAAGAAAAATAAGGTAAGGCTCTCTGAACAGAGGAAGGGAATAAGGTATGTCCAAGACTGCTCTTCCAAGAGGAAGAGAGAATCACGAAAAGCAAAGGGCCCCTTACCCAAATCAGTCATAGTGCCGCCCTTCACAGGAGCAGATTCAGAGTCTTTCTTGGTGTTCACTATGAAACAGAGACAGCAAGGAAGGAGTACTTTACGGGAACAAAAATCTCAAAAGGTCTTCCCATCTGCCCTCCCACAGAATATGCTAGAAGCAACCTCTTCCCCCAATACATTTATGCTTCCCCCCTACTTCACTGTGGGTAGCAGAGAGCCATACTGAAAAGCAGGTCTATTTACCAAACTAACACACAAGGGAACCAATTAATGGAAGCACCGATTGTGCTGGAGAGATGCCTGCGAGTTCCCTTCTGCCCTACACCTGCCAGTCTAGGGGGTATACAAAACACAACGCTTGTGGAAATGGCATTCAGCAGCTGCGGTCCTGACCTGTTTTTGGTAGGGTGACTTCTTCGACATTGGGGACAGGGGAAGGCTCATCCATGTCTTTTGTGAGGTCTTCTTGCTCCTCTTCCCGGTGGCCACGCTTGGATTTGGTGTAGGGAGTGGAAGGCCTGTAGAGGGTGGGGTAAGGGGAGCCGTCCAATAAGCCTTCCCACAGAGATCCCAAATAAGCAGAAAAACCAGGGCGCCATCTCATCACTTATCAACACCTTTGACCAAAAGAGCACAGTGTTTCTCTGTGCAAGTGCTAGCTGCTACAGGGAGGTCCCAACTGCCGATCTCCAAGGGAAAAGACCGGGTGAGAGAGGGGCTCATGGGTTCAATCCCCATGGAATCAAGGGGGAACCCGTCTCAGGAGTGCCGGCACTGTGTGAACGCAGTCCTGGGTCTACTGCAATAGTTGCAGTTTATCACCCAATACGAGAGGTAAATTTTGATCCAGTATTTTACCTAGAGTAATTCTAGCACTTTAGAATGGACTATATTATATTAAAAAAAAATTCCTCCCCCCTTCTTCTTTCGTTACAGCTCTAGATAAAACACCAGGAGCGTTGCGTGATTGGTTTCCATGTGTGTGCGTGTGTTTGATCATAAATTGTTTACAATTGACCACTGAGGCCGAAACGCGTCTGGTCGGTTTTCACTGTACCTTGGTCTATTTGTGTTGGTCATTGCACTGTACCATCATCTGTGTCTTGAGATGTTTTAGCAAGTTTTAGTAGCAAGTTTTAGTGTGTGTGTGTGTGTGTGCGCGTGCGTGCGTGTGTGTGTGGGGCCTGCCATTCAGGCCTTATGTTTTAAACTTGTTTTTATTCACATTGGTGCACATCTATAATAAATACTTTTTAATATTTTATATATATATATATATATATATATATATATACACACTCTCTCTCTCTCTCTCTCTCTCTCTCTTTTAGGTTATTACTTAACCCCTTTTGTTCCCCTGCTTGTTTGGGCTGAGTTTGTGGGGTTTCCCCCCACCCCCCTTTTTTTCCTTCCTTGCTGGTGCTGTCTAAACCAGTACTTGGGGCTGGTACAATAAAGCAAGGGGTCACCAGATACACTGGGAACCGTGGGGCGGAGGGCAATCTAAACTCCCCTCTGTCTGGAGATCAGGAGGCGGGGCCACCGGCCACGTGACCATTTTTGCCGAGGGCGATTTAAACTTTAAAAAACTCCCCCCTTGTTCCAGATGACCCAAAGTGACGTCATTGTGCAGTCCTGAGTCCCACCACCTCTTTTCCCAGAAAAAAAAGCCTTGGCTAGTTCTCTCTCAAGAGTCCTCACCCTTTCTTGGCATTCTTCTTTTTAGCTTCTGGAGTAGGTGAAGGGGAGGGAGAACGCTTCCTTTTCTTATAGTTCCCTCCTTTCTTGTCTCGCCGGTCTGAGTCGGGGCTGTTCACCTAGAGAGGGGGGGGGAGGGAAGCATTCCACACTCGCAGTCCTGACCAGCTGCGGTGGAGGAAGCCAAGAGCCGAAGCTTCTCGGGGCTCCATGTCTCACCTCTGCATGAGGATGGAGTTGGGCAGCTGAGGTTTTAGAAGGTCAATAGCCTGAGAGGCAACACACACAACCAACAGCCTCACATGATGTATCTTTTACTGGTTTGTGCCATTCCAGATGGAAGGCAATTCCTGAGCACTCCCTAGTATGACAAAACAGAACACTGGCTTCACTGTTAATGTTTCTTCTCCTCAGTGGATGGAGTGTGCTTCAGTGCGGCTGACTTCTCCAACTTCCTACATGGGCAGGTCATTTAAATTAGACAGGTGGGTTATCCTTTCTGGGGCAAAGGGCCCACTCGCAGTTTTGGAACATAAGAGCAGAACCAAATGATTATTTAAAAAGTTTAAACTGCATACTACATTGTCAACAAAAACTGACACTGAACCCCTTAACTGAATCAGCAGTTTTACAAAAGAATAACAGAGGGAACGACGTCTCTGGAGCCTGGGGGAACTAGAGCCTAATCACATTATCCTAACCAGGGCTTTTTTTCAGCCGGAACATTGTGGAACGGAGTTCCACCACCTCTTGAAAATGGTCACATGGCTGGTGGCCCCGCCCCCTGATCTCCAGACAGAGGGGAGTTGAGATTGCCCTCCGCGCTGTGCGGAGGGCAATCTCAACTCCCCTCTGTCTGGAGATCAGGGGGCGGGGCCACCAGCCATGTGACCATTTTCTGCAAGGGCAACTCACTGAGTTCCACCACCTCTTTCCCCAGAAAAAAAGCCCTGATCCTAACTCTGCTAAAAGCAAGAAATCCTGGCCCATATGCTCCACTCCATGATGACAAGAAAAATTCATGGTAAACCCAATGTTCCTTTCTCTACTGGTGAAGGAAGGGTATCCTGGTGAAGGAAGTTAAACAGCGGCAGCCGCATCCAGGCAGGAAACTTCGCAGCTGGAGACCAGCGAGGAAAAACCTGCTGGCGCATGAGAGGAGGCAGAAGTGTCCAGCTGCGAAGGAAGAGCCAGGCACCCAACTGGCGGCTCTGTAGATCTCTTCCAACAAGACACTGACACAGAAGCTACAGGAGCTGCAGCACCTCCCAACCACATAGACAAAAGGGGTAAGAATCTCTAATGGACAGGGGAAAAGGAGGCACTGAATGCCAGAGGTCAGAAAGGAATATGGCTGTAATGCAAAATAGCACAATGATATATTTACCAATGTATAAAAACATCATACTATAGTAAGATATATACAATAAGGAATTGACAAGCTACATACAACAACAAAATTACTGCAATAGGACATCTCCTATAAAGAACTGACAAGCTACAAAGGTCATTCAACAAGACAGGATGCCGGCTACATTCCTGTTTCGATGTGTAAAACTTCATCGGTTATAAGCAACCTTGTAAAAGTAATTTTGAAGACAAAAATTCAAAAGATAAACGTCCTGGCTTCAATCTTCATTTGTCATGAATGACTTTACATTTGTAGGAAACCTATTATAAACATTTGTAGCTAGACAATGAATTTTAACAATTGAAATAATTTATTATACCAGAGACTCAAAAAACAATTCATACTATGTGATTTCAAGGACAACCAGTAAAATGATTTATAAACATATCAGTTCAATGAAAACGTTATATATGAAATGAGAAGTATGATAACTTACAATGTAGCTCATATACAAAAGGCAACTTGTAAATATTACGTGCACGTGAAAAAGAAAATTGCTTCAGAGGGAATAAGAAAGGAAAGACACAGCTGCCATAAATGAGCAAAGCTACAGAGGAGTTAATTCTTCATTGTATATGTTCTATTGCAGTAATTTTACCTCTTTGTAGCTTGTCAATTCCTTATTGTAGGTATCTTATTATAGTATGATGTTTTTATAAATCTGTAAATATATCATTGTGCTATTTTGCATTATAAGTATATTCCTTTCTGACCTCTGACATTTAGTGCTTCCTTTTTTATCTGTTCAGCACCTCCCAAACCCCAAAATGGGCTGCAGCCCCAAAGATGCAGATAAACATTTGGATCCACCTGAGCATCGCCACAGATAGGATTTCTGCTCGGGAACCATAACTGCCTTGCCCGCCCCCTCCCACTGTACACCAAAATGCCTGTCCCCAAATGCTTCTTCCTGGGACTCCAGGGAATTTTGGGCTGCAGTAGCAGGGGGAAGCCTGTAAGTCACGCTTCACGGACAGAACTCTTCCTTCTATGGTGGATTCGAGCCAAACGGCAGACCTCACCCCATATCCAAAAACACACATGCCTTAATGTACCTCCATGCAGAATAGTTAGCTCTTCCCCTGACCAGGAGGCAAAGCAGCCATCTCTCACCTTTGCTATGCCACACGTGGGGTGCCAACCCTAGATAAGCTGTCTTAAGTGGCATGCTCTTCATGCCTTACGCTGCCACCCAACTGAGGGTGCCGCTGCTCAAAAGGCAGACCACTTATTTAGTGGTCAACTGCCAGAATCACCCCACGGCTCTTTGTTGCAATGACTGGAGTCCCTGATGCATCCTCCGGGTCTCATGAAGCCCCAGCCACCTGCTGCTGCAGTACTGCCTCTTTGCCACAGAACGATTGTGGGAGCAGCTGCCTGCTTAGTGCAGCAACAGGCCAGCAAAGAAGAAGACAGAAATCCAGCTTTTCCCCCAGCTTAAAAACTGAGGGAGTAGGGAAAGAATAGATTCTGGAGTCCTCTGACCTTTTTTCCCCTGGGGGAAAAATAAAAGCAGAGTAGTTGTTCTTAAAATCTCCCTGTTGCTTGAGAACAGGCAGGACCAGAACGTGGAGGAAGGACAGCCCTGGCTGATGACACAGCTCCACATACGGAGCAACTGGAGAGAATAATCCCACCCGAGATATCCTCCATTCATTCTGAACACTCAAAGCGAGCACACCATGGGGAAAAATACCAGAATAGTTAGCTCTAAATATGCAGGACATTTTTTCCTTGTTGGACGAACACTCAAAAATTCAACCTCCCACTTGCACCCTGGCATAGCATACTGTACAACAGCACAGATAATGGATATGTAACTGAAGATCACATATACCGGCTTTACTAGCTCAGCCTTCTGTTTTTAGGAACTTTTAAGTTATCCTAGAGATTTCTCCACACTGATGCAGAGAATAAAGTTGCATGTTACCAAGCTGTTTGTGTACTGTAATCAAAGGTTTTCAGATCCCAACACCTGCCTCCCCATGTTTGTAACCATGCCACGTAACAAAATATTCAATGTTCGCTAAATCAAGACTCTATATTCTCGGGATTTTCTTCAACTGCGAAGTGTAACTTATTTTCATTAAGTTATCCTGAGCAGGCATTCTGATTTCAGAAAACAAGGAGAGCCAGTCAGTTTGACCAAAATCCTTCTAGCTTGGCATTTTTTTTCGGAGAGGCCCAGCAACCAGACATTATTTATTATTTGTTACCACATTTCAATAAAAAATTGTCTTCCAACGCAGTTTACATTAATACAGGTACATTATTATACCATAATTACATCCATTACAAAATCATCAAAAAGCGTTCAGGAAGGAAGTCTCAGTAAGGCCTTAGCCCAGGCATCAGAGAGGGGAAGGTTACCTGGCTGCTGCTGCTGCTGCTTCTCCCCCCACTAGCCACAGGGACAGCAGAAGGCAGCGACAGCCTCCCTTCTGCACATCCCTACCTTAGACCCCAATCACATCTCAGAAGTGGGACCAGAACTTGAGGAGCGACTGTTTTCTAAATCCAACCCTGCTCTTTCCCTTTTAGGACCTCCAGTTTCTCTAAAAGAGGCATACCTCATCTGTGAGAGTCTTTGCAGAAATTTTCTTCCTACGGGAGACGGGGTTCTTCTCATCGTTCACCTCGTAGTCTTCTTCATTCATCCACTCATTGAAGGTATCCGTGTCTAGGATCCACTTGGCATGGACCTGGGTACCAGGGGAAAAGAGACCCTCATCACCGGACTCCTCGGGCAGGGAAGGGGAAGAATGCTTTTTCCAATTCTACACTGTAGGCCACCCCTCCCTAAGCCCCTTCCTCCTAGTTGCATTGGAACAGCCACACCGACCCAACCAGAATCCTCCTGGGCTCTTCTGCAGGCCAGCAGTTCCCCCCGCACCTGTCGTGCCATTTCCCCTTTAAGTTGGAGCAAAGGAAGGGCGGGGGGTGCTCCAGCTTAAAAGGAAAAGCCCTGGGAGTCCCACAAGTTGTGCTGAGAAAGAGCAGCATGACATCATACGAAAGCTCCTCGAAACAGCAGGGTTGTGCTGTGTTCCACCTGGAGACATATCCCCAGGTGGAAGAAGCCACTGTTTATAGGTCCTGTTTAATAGACCCGTGCTGGGAGTTTCATGCTGAAACTGAATTCCCAGGCACGCAGACTGACAGGGAAATAGCAGCTCTCGGGGGTCTTTCAGGCTGGGAAAATGGCACGGCGGTCAGCTTAAGACTCTTATTCCTGCATGCCGCAGCCCTGATCTGAATCCCGCTCTCGTGCCTCTGCGAATTCTGTTTCAATACAGAACTGCCAGTGCATTATCTGCTTGACAGGACTCACAGCAAACCCACAAGCACAGTAAAATACAGTCAGGCCCACAGCCTCTTAATTTAGGAGTTTCACAAAAACCCTCTGGAATGGTTTCATAATTTATCTAACGGAACATAGCTCTGATAAAAATATTCTTTAATTGGATGACTGCAGACTGTTATCTGATATATGACTGAATAGTTATTTTACAGAATATTATTACTTAGAAATAGATTTAGAATAGCATGTAATTTAAGTTATAGCCAAGTTGGATGGAAGCTGTTTCTCTCCCCCCCTTTTTGTCACTTTCTTGTGTTTTTTTTTATCTTCTCTGCTTGAGGTGTTAATATATCTGTTTATGGTGTAATATATAAAATAATAAAAAAAAATTTTTTTTTAAAAAACCCTTCTGGACATCCTGGGGTGATCCAATACTAACTTCTGTTTATAGTCAAACACAAAACAAAGATTCAAACATCAAAACAGCTTACCTTTCGGGGCTTCTCCACTGTTGGAGCATCCTCTACAGGGGCCTCAATTTCACTTGCTGGGATCCAAGTGTCATAGCTGGGGAGAAAAGCAGACCATGGTTAAGAAGCCAATTTCCAACTTTATCCGCACACTCTAACCGATGTCAAGAAATGAGTACAGACTGGAGCAAACCAGCCACAAGTTGACTTGTGTAACCCAATCAGAGTAAGATTCAATTAGATCCAGAGTATACTAACTTGTCTTGAGTCTACAAGAGTAGCTAAGAGAAAACAAAGGACATAAATTTGAAAAACAGAAGTACAAAATCCAAACAGACGCATACAAAGAAGCTTTCTTCAAGTTTCATGCTCTAGAATTTTACTTGTATTGAGAGAAATACGGAGGACAGAGAGAGGCCTGGATTCACCCCAAAACTTCCATCAGCAGAGCACAACTTCCTCACATCCCCCCATCTACTGCTGCCCAAAGTGCCCCCCAATGCTGCCAATGGGGGAATTCAAACGGTCTGTGGCAGGAGGGGGAGGACAGGCAACCATCTCCCTCTTTTGGTCTGCAGAAATCCTCTGGGAGATCCCAGTCATTAACACTGGGTCACACTCACCTGTCAGGATAGTAACCCCAGTGCAGAAGAACCTGTTTGTCCCTCTTCATGATGGGCCGAACCCACTCTTCTACAAGAGAAACAAGAAGCAGGTGGATTTTAACAATGACACGGTGAATACTGCTGCATCGTTTAATGTAAAACGTCTCTGTGAGGAAAGGGGAGGGAGTTGTTCTTAATTAATTACATCATGGTGCAGAGCAGAGAGTAAGCACACAGGCAGACATTGCAAGCTGGATGGGTTGCGAAGGCATCTTCACTCAATCAATGCCCACGAACAACATGGAGCAGGAGAAGAGGGGAGTACAATCCTGGCCTTTTCTACTTCTGAGTTTTACTCAGCAGATTTTATTAGAATGCAAACAGGGCAGACTGGGGCACAAATGGATGCCCTCCTTCCTCGCTGTCTTCAACAAACCATCCAGAGAACTACTGATCTCAGTATATTACTGAGATGGAGTTTCCTATTATTATTATTCCTAAAGCACCTAAAATCTACTGGGTAGCGTAAAAGAATAAAATGATAGACAGATCATACCTGTATGCGTACAATCTAAATAAAACAGACAAAGAAGAGATGGAAAGGGAAGCAAATTGTCAATTGCTGTGCTCTGAAAAAATCAAAGTCCTAGAGAAATGCAGATGAAAAGATGAATGAAAAAAAAATGAAACTTCTTGATAAGAATGGAGAGAACTAGCTAGAGAACATTAGACGAGAACGGCAATAAGGGCAGATTCCTCTGTCTGGGCATGGCACACGCTGGTCAAGAGGCCAAAGCCAAGAGCTTTTCATTGTTCAGTGCTAATTCTTCCTCTGAAGGATATTTTCCACACCATTATCGTGGGTACCTAACTCTACAAGCATTCAAAATGACCACTATTTCTCTCTTCCATCTGGCCTTCACTCTACAGCCGAAGCACTTAATTTTAACTCCCCAATCTAACTCATGTCTACCTGGAAGTAAAACTTGATGCAAGAATGTACAAGGTAAACACTGTCAAGAACCTCCAAACATGAAAAGGGGCTATAGATATTATGAACGGTAGTTTACATTTTCTCTTTAAGAGGCTTACGAGGGCAGTGCTTCCATGTCACTGTTTTAAATGCAATCTCTTCCATTCCAACCGTGCATGGATCATTGCTCCTATAAAGTTACTAGAACAAATATCTGCAAGATCAAATGATGAACAGCACCACATTCTAGCCATGATCTCACATGGCGTTATCCAGTGACCTTTCAGACAAGCCAACAGGGTTTAGGTTAAAGACCACTGCTCCACTCAAACAGAGACTGCCACCTCACCTTCCTCCAGGCTACCAGGAACAGGAAAGACAATATGGGAAGCATTGTTCTTATCTTCAGTTACTGTTCCCTGGAAAGAGATCATAACAGCACATAAAGACCAGACCTCTCAGACCTTCTCACAACTGAGGCCTGCCTGGAAGATGGGCCCTTACCTTGACATGGCCAATGTGGCCACCTGGATTCATGGCACAGTAACACAGAGTCTAGACTACTGTAATACACTCTACGTAGGGCTTCCCTCAAAACCGACTTGGAGACTCCAGCTGGTGCAGAATGCCGCAGCTCGTTTACTCTCAGGAGCTAGACGGAACATGCATATCACTCCCATTCTGCCATGAGTTAGCGGGCTCAATTCAAGGTCATGGCTATCACATTCAAAGTCCGGCATGGCCTTGGCCTCTCACATCTGTGCAACTGCCTCTCCCCCTATGTTCAGCCATAGCAGCTTCACTCATCTGGTCAGGGCCTTCTGCAGATAACCACCCTACAGTTGGGAAAAATCAAAAGCTGCCTGCACACACGCTTTCTTTGTGGTAGCCCCTACCTTATGGAATCGCCTGCCAGAGGTGGTCAGGAAAACGCCCACTCTCCTGGCTTTCGGCAAACTATGCAAAACTGGATTATTCAGGATGGTTTTCTATTCTGATTATAGGGCTTTGTCATAAGAAATACCTCAGAAAGATGCCTTGGCAGGGACTAAACACTATGCTACTGGGTACTGCTGTTCATGTAGATATGTGTCTATTAGGGAGTTTCCATGCTGTTAATCATGCCATGTAAATTAGTTATGCTTGGTGTAGAAAGATTTCATCTCTGCGTTCGGCTTTATGCTTGTTTAAAATTTTTCTACTACAATTCCCTATTGTATTTGTTTCTCTGAATGTCCTGTTGTTCATTATTGTACTTTTCAAAATGAATGTCCTAGCTGTTGAATATATTGTATTATCATTTGCACTTTTCTTTCCTTTTCTTTCAAGCTTCTTTGATCCAATGATTTTGAGCAGTGGATAAGGAGTCTTTATTTCTTTAAGGAAAATATGGTGGAGAGACACTTGGGCACAGCCAGCATAGTTCTTGGGTCTCTATCCACCAAAAGATAAAGCAGTTTGGTGTAGTGGTTAAGAGCACGGGACTCTCATCTGGAGAAGTGGGTTTGATTCCCCACTCCTCCACTTGAAGCCAGCTGGGTGACCTTGAGTCAGTCTGAGCTCTCTCAGCCCCACCCACCTCACAGGGTGTTTTGTTGTGGGGATAATAATAGCATACTTTGTAAACCGCTCTGAGTGGGTGTGAAGTCATCCTGAAGGGTGGTATATAAATCAAATGTTGTTGTTGTTGTAGTTGTTATAGTATCGCTGGATACAATGGAAGATAATTTCGTTAAAACAGGGGCCATCCATAATTTGCAGTAAAAGTTACAATGAGGGCATTCCAATATCATATGGGATAGGGAGTCAAACTTTTTTCGAATCACAATTGGAAGAGTCTGTCTGAACAAGGCGAATTACAGTGTCTCCCATATAGGACTGCTGAGGGGGCAGCAATCGGGTGTATAAGCAGGGATGCTCTGCAGTAACGGGGAACTGTTAGATATTTGATGTAGGCTGGAGTGGTTGGAGGTGGAAGGATGCCAAAGAACTGGGTATACTCATATAACTGAGCTAGAGTAATCTAGGTCTTTTATACGTTTCTTGACGATTAGCAGGGATCTGCTTTCCACAGATCTCAATACACCTCATCCTTCGGCAGGCCAAGACTAAATAGTTTCTTGCCTATTTCTTGCATCCGGCAGGAATAAAATTGGTCTTGATTTAGCTCATAAAGCAGAACTCTTTGGGGAGAAAAAGTCCTTTAAATGCATGCAACAGAGTACCTGAAGGGTTGTCATATAGAGGATGGCGCAGAGTTGTTTTCTGCTGCCCCAGAAGGTCAAACCAGAACCAACAGGTTGAAATAAATCAAGTTTTCAGCTAAACTTTAGGTAAAACTTCCTGACAGTTAAAGCGGTCCCTCAGTGAAACAGGCTTCCTCGGGAGGTGGTGGGTTCTCCTCCTTTGGAGGTTTTTAAGCAGAGGCTAGATGGCCATCTGACAGCAATGCTGATTCTGTGAACCTGGGCAGATCATGAGAGGGAGGGCAGGAAGGTTTATATCAGTGCTTCGTTCTCATGGCCCTTTCTTACATGCCCAGGGTAAGGCCGATCGCTACCTTAGGGTCAGGTAACAATTTTCCCCATGCCAGATTGGCTAGGGATCCTGACGGTGTTTTGCCATCTTCTGGGCATGGAGCAGGGGTCACTGGGGGTGTGGGGAGGGGAGGTAGTTGTGAATTTCCTGCATTGTGCGGGGGGGTTGGACTAGATGACCCCAGAGGACCCTTCCAACCCTATGATTCTATGAAGTCGGATGGTGTAATATTGTCAGAAGAGAGTATTTCCTTAAAAAATAGCACCCATTCAGGAGCAGAGATATAGAATGGAGGGCATGGTCTTCTACCCAAACTTCTAGAGGTCAATGACCAAAAAAGGCTGGAATCTTTGTTAATTATTGCAGAGATCCCAGAAGAACTCATGTCCTATATGTATCTCTTTTTTTCCTGTTTACTGTTTTCCTATATTAGCTTTTAAGGTTCAGCAGTTCCCTTGGAACTCTCACCGTATTGTTCCTTCTAAATTCATGGTGTCTGTAATGGATTGTCTCTTTAAAAAATTTGCACTCCCCATCAAACCAACTACTGGGTCTTTTGACTTCTTGACTATCCGAATGTGGCTTAATATGTAGAGGTTCAAAGATGTTGAATAAAGAGTATAACGGAGTAATAAAATCATTCTTTAAATTACTTAAGGAGAGTTTTCCCTCCCATTCCCAACATTCTTTGGAGTCAAGCAGCTTGATCGCTGCCTCCTCAATAGCGGAGAACCATCGAAGGCGGTGTGTAAATGCCTGTTGATCAGCTGGATGGGACAAATGTTTATACTGCAAACGATTTTCCACAAGGGTACAGAGGCTGAGTGGGAATGGGAAATGTTCCTCCCTATATATTCTTCTACACTGACTTTCTCGACTAGATTGAAATGATCTACTGTGATGATAAAGTAATCCATCAAACTGGCCCCCTTGTGACCCACCCCCCAAAAGTCAACTTTTCCATGAATTTCTCTTTGCTTATTTAAGTAACCCTCTTTGTACGGAAAAATCGAACAGTTTGAGACCTGCAGCACTGACTGTCTTATCTTTAGAAAATCTATTATACAGACAGAGGGAGATCACTTCTTCTGGCTCTCAGCCTAGCCATTTTTTACCCAGACACTTGTTGTCTTGGCTGATTCTAGCACTGAGGTCAACTGTAATAAGGATCGGGTAGTTAGAGAACCCATGGGTCAAACTGTCATAAGTTTCCACAAAGGAAGATCGATAGGAGGTCAGTATGTGCCAATTTTGAGTTGGGGAGATATAGATTGATATTGATATAAAGGAAAACTCAGTCAATACTTTCAGAACAGTCAAAATTTGATCCAATGAGGACCCCACTTCCAATCCAGATACTAAAGGCAGATGAAGTGAGTGCGGCTAATTCACCTCTTGGCCTCTCCCTTTTCTCCCCGTTTGAGCCTCCTTAAGAGAAAGTAATATATCCTGGGAAAGTTATGGGATTACTTAAGTCTATTGTATTAAAATATTAAATACTAAAATATTAAATATTAAAATATTAAAAGTAGATAAAGAGTTAACTTCTGGGAAGAAGCCTTTGGTCTCCCAGCCAGCTACATTCCGACTTAATATTTTTATATTACTAGAGGGGTATTGTCATTGGCTATCAGAAGTGGCATTTTCAATCTGGCCGGCAGAAAAGGCAACATTTAGGTTTACAGAAGGTATCTGAATTTTGGGTTCAAGCGGGATTAGGGCTGAAGGGCCCTGATGATGAGACACAGTGAAAGTGTTTCTTTACAAGGAAGAGAATAATCCCCCCATGGGGTTGTGAAGGGGGTGGTTCCCCCTTCTCCTGATTTCCTTATAGGTTGTTTACTTATCTCTCCTTGGGAGTTTCTGTATGGCGGTGATGTATGAAGTTCTGCACTCTTACTGTTGTTTTTGTCATTTTGGTGGATTTAGTTGCATTTCTTTGTTGAACTTTAATCGAGTGATCGTGTAATTGTTCAAATCTCTTGATGATATCACTTTGCTCTTCAAGAGGGAGGGCCTCGAAAGAGTTTAAGAAGCTTTCACTTGGGTCCTGTGTTTTCACTTGCACTGTGTAATTTGCCTTGGATCTCAGTGAAAAGGAAGACTAACAAAAACCACAACAACAATAAAAAATCTTGTTTCTAGGAAGGGATGCCTTACAATGAGGCAGGGTACAGGATAATAGCTAGGCAGAAAGGCCCATGTATCCAGTTTAAAAATCCACTTTCTCAGTCATCAAGAGCTTCCCTGCCTGCAAGTTAATAGCCGCTGAATCCTGTGGTGGGTTTAATATAATACAAGCAAGACACACTGGGGCACAAAAGGATGCCCTTTTCCTTTGTTGCCCCTCAGCCTTATCCCTCTTGGAATTCCACTTTTCTCACATCCTTCTTCTCCATGAAACCTTTACAGCACCTCAGTCGTTCTCCCCAATCAAACCAACGCCTATACCTGAGTAAACGCAACACTTTCTTACTCAGATTCAAAAGGTGAAGGGGATAGTGAAATCATAGGCTGGTCTATAAGCCGGGGTTATGCCTTGCAACATTTTAATAGTATTTTTAAAAGTAAGCGGGAAACACCAGGAAGCCCCACACAAGTGGACAAGTTAAACAAGAACACATATAAACTGCCTGAGGGGCCTTCCCTGGGAGTTTTCGGAACTGTTTAAAAGAGATCATCTTGAACTGTAAACAGATATACAACTCTTATTATTATTAGTCTCAAAGTAAACAAGCATCCGTTTCAGTTACGAATACTTTTGACACCAAGTCATTGTTGATCTGTTGTCTCACTTACCTGGTGCCGTTTGATGATGTCTTTCAGTTTCGCTTGCAATTTAGGGTCGATGTCTGGATGCAAAAAGATGTTAGGTCGTGAGAGGCAATTGTTCTGGAAGATGAACAAACAGGACAAATGAACACCTGGTAGGCAAAAGTAAGAATTTCTGTATAGGGATGGAAATCGCATTACCTGCACTAGAGATTTTTCAATGGTCATGAACATCTCCACATTGCGATCCATCCGGGATGGATTCTGGAAATCGAAACGCCGCCTTATTGGAAGAAAAGAGTGACCTTCATGAAAGTCACAGTTCGCATCTCCTAGATCAGCTATTCTACAAAGTTTGCTTCAAGAGAAGACGTGCTGCAAAGCCTAATGTCTGCCCCTGGGTAAGGATGGAGAGCAGCACCAAGCACCCTGGATTCAGGTTCATCTTGGGAGGCAGGGGACATTACGACGAGCCCTCCCTATTCATGTCCTTGTCTCCGGATGGTTTTTTGGCTGCTACGTACAGCAACAACTGTCAGTTTCCTCTTACTTCTTCCCACTTAACATTACCTGTTACAATGACACCGTCTCACTACCGCTCTTTTGACAGCTGTGTAGAGGTTCATATATTGTGAGCCGCTAGAGGGACGTGTCAAGTACACGCTGGTTTACTAAAAGCAGTAAAAACAGATTGCTTCTCTGCAAGTCATGGTTTTTTTAGTGGTCGTTTGAGCATGTACACTGATGGGCATTGCAACTTGCACACAGCCCCAATTTGGAAACTTCTAAAGCATCTTTTAGGTACAATAATCCTTTCCCTCCCTTGGAAGCACAATCTCAACAGCACATGCCCCCATGGGAGAGGGGTCACTGCTTCTTGCGCAGTTCTTCCAAAAAGTAATGCTCCTGCAGCAAGCTAAAATCACCTGCTGCTGGAAGAGAGGATATGTTGGGTGAATGAACAGATGACCATGACCACTCGAGGAACACCAGTTACAGGGGCTTCCTCTTTGTGGTCTCAATGGATCACACTGGCAGATAATGCCTAAGCAAGCTGACCCACTTGGAGGTGGGTCCATATCAAGAGAGCACCGAGTAACACCCTATTAAATGACACCTCTGCTTTTGCTCCAATGTCTAGGGTGCAATGCCTCTCAAAGGCGGAAGGCTCCATCTAGGGGGCCGCTCTGCAGTAGGGGTGAAAGATCCGGGGCCAGGAACTGGCGAAAAAGCTGGATTTATGACAATCCGGCATAATCTGGCTTTCCTGATTCCCCGGGGTGAACTTCAGAACAGCTCCAGATTATCTAGCCATAGGCAGTTGTAGGCAGCTACAACAGGCAGCCACCGCAAGCAGAGAGTGAGAGGGGCAGCCAAGCCGAGCCTAGCTTGGTGCCACGGCAATGGAGCAGCCCAAGCCTGGTGAGCCAGGGAGGAAGCAGCAGGCAGAGCGGATGCCCATTCCATCCTGTCCCTCCCTCCCCTGAGCTCCAAAACAGCCCCTTCAAGCAGCTGCCACCCACTGCCCTTTAAACTCTGCAGCTTGGCAATTTATTTATTTATTATTTTATGACTTTAAATTTTTATTCCGCCCTCCCTGCACAGGCAGGCTCAGGGTGGGTTACATCAAGAGAGGCATCTAGGATCACCCCCAAACTCCTGACCTTCAGAACTGGCGTAAGTAATGAGGGTCAGAAGCCGGAGTCCCGAATTCATGTGCCCACGACTCAAGTACGGGACCTCCATCTTTGTGGGATTTAATTTCATCCGACTCTGCTGCAACCATCCAGTCACGGCTTCAAAAACATGTTCCAGGACATCCAGGGCTGAGCCAGGCTGGCCGTCCATCAACAAATATAACTGGCCGTCATCAGCAAGCCTCGCCTCCCCCCTTTCTTTACTAAAGGGATCTTCTATGGGATTCCCTGGTTTGACACTGAGATTCTCTAACAGTAAGTGTGCAAGGGAGTTATGTTGAATCAGAAAACCCCAGGCTGGAAGGGGGGGGGGGATCATGGCGTTTAAATGGCTTGGAAATGTTTCCACCATAGGAAACAATGGAGAGTGGCTGTGGGCGGCTTGTTCAGGAGCCCACAGAATTGGACTCTGGGATTCAATCCTCCTGAAATTTGAGGGGTCTTTAGGGGCAGTACGGAGCAGAATCCCCTCCAAATTTGGTGGAATTGGCTCCAGAATATTATTCCTCTTAGAGACTAATGGCTGGTTAAAGCTGGGATTCTCCAACCCGGATCAGAGACTATGACCCGAATTTCAGAAATCCCAGGTTTGTTTGTTTTTTAATGAAACCCAGATTCAGATCACCTGGATGTTTTTGGATGCACGGCCCTACTCTGCAGAGGATCCTTCTGTTAAAGAGCGAAAATGCAGCAACGGCTCTCACGGAATAAATTCTGACTGTATTTGACGGGCCAGCTAATAGCAAAGCTTGATGACAGACGGGATCAAATGGTTGAATTGCTGGGATAAGGCTTTGGCCATCAGTCACTGATGGGCCAGGAAAAGAGTCCAAAGCCTAGTCTAATACATCCGAGTCTGAGGCATGGTTTTCCTCCTTTGAATCAAGAGGAAGAGGTGACGGTGCCGCTTTTCCTCCTGTGGGTTGTTAGGTTCAAAACGGGCAGAGTCAGTGGAGGTTCCTTGGCGTCTAAGGTCTCTAGACACGTACAGCAAGCACTGGTACTCGTGCAACTGATATGGGTGCAGACAGACGAGCAGCGCACTACACACGGAGGGCAAAGGTTCTGCAGTTGGTCCTGAAGGAGGAGCAAGTGCCACTAGTGGCAGAAGAGAGACTGCAGCCAATGAGATCAAGAGTAGGTGTTAATGGTGATGCAACCAAGTCCACTGTGAGTGCTGATGTTCAAAGCTTGCAAAGGTGCAGGCTGAACAAAGCCAGGAGGAGGCTGCTGTGTGCTGATCCTAGTTGCTCCAGTAATGGTCTGTGCGCTCCTAACAGTAAAGAGAGACTGGTCGAAACCAATCCCAAGGATTCAGATCATATGACACTGAGGCAGTCGGTGATGGAGCCTGGCAATGAATGCCTCGAAGAGCTGGGGTATCATTAACAGGATGACAGCCTCTCCCCAGAAGGCAGTGTTTGGAAAATATCCCACGAAGAGTCGTCCAGTTGGATTTCAAAAAAAGATCCCCCAGGTTGGATGTCTGGGGAGAGAGTCCCACCAGCAAATGCTGTTCTCAGCTTCGGGATGAGCTCCTGAACCCCCTCTAAGATCAGTTCCAGACGTACTGGGCCAAAACACAAAGGAAAACATCCCTCCAGGGACCACGACCAAGGGTGAAGTATATACTCATTTGGCTACCTTAGGACGATGTTTCTCCTTGTGTTTCTTCTTCCACAGTTGCAGTGGCTACTGGACTATACTCTTATGCCTCAATGGCTTGTTCTGCCATTGACTCAGTACCATGAAACTTGGTATTGACAGCTCTAGTGTCAGAAAATGGTTCGACAACACGGATATCGACTAGACAGGTTTCTGTACAGTCCCTGTTGATGCATCATGGTCTGAAAATGTACTCTTGGCTTGTAGGCTAGAAGACCAATTGCACCTTGTCTGTTTAGTAAACTTCAGGAAGCAGGTGCCAGTCTTTACAGGATCTTAAGGTTGGGGTCAATGGCAACTTTCCTCTGTACTGTTGACTTTTTAGAAGTCATCCTCTGTACCAGAGGTGCCCAGGTGCAAATTGTCAGAGTGGAAGAGAAAGGAAGAAAACGCAACTAACTGTATATATATTTTCATTGAGGAAACACACTAATTCCACAGAGGAGTCTCTAAAAAGAGCATTCCCAAACACTGCTGCAGTGAATGAAAGAGAATGGAGTGGGAAGAAGCAATTCCTCCCCCTCAATCAACCACAGTCAAGACTGTGCCTCTGAAGGGAAAGGGTTTTCAAATCAAAAACTATCTCTAGAAGTTTCTGAACTAAAACTCTGTACAAGCACAAAGTCCATCAGTGTGATGCGCAGAGATTACAAAGAAGAATGTACACAAATCTGGCTAATTGTAACATGCCATTGTTCTATAATCCCATCCCCATAGAAAAGGGAAGAGAAGCCGGCGTCAGCAGCCGTTATAGACATATTGGGACCCCAAGACTCAAAGGACTTCTACATGACCAGCACTAAACCTTTTTTGATTTGTAGACTCCCACATGAAATCATTCTTTGTTCATGGAATGGGTGAAAAGGTAAAGGAAAGGGCTTACCATCCTTGGTCACTCTTGAATTTATAGGCTGCTGCGAGGATGTGACAGAGAGCACCACCAGCTTTGAAATCTAAGAAGCATTTGATCTACAAGACAAGAACAGAGAGGAATGGATAGCCAGGTACGAAAAACTGTTAGAACAGGATTAGTTATCTCTACTTCGGCAGCCTGCCTTGTCACTAGAAGAAATAAGTTCCCCAAGGATTAGGCTGGAAAACCATGTAATTTAAAAGGGCTGGAGAAGGGGCTGTGGCTCAGCGGAAGAGCCTCTGCTTTGCATGGCAAAGGTCTGAGGTTCAATTCCCAGCATCTCCAGTTTCAAAGGACCAGGCAATAGGTGAGGTGAAAGACCTCTGCCCGAGACCCTGAAAAGCCACTGCTAGTCTGAGTAGACAATACAGACACTGATGGACCGATAGTCTGATTCAGGGCTTTTTTTCCGGGAAAAGAGGTGGTGGAAATCAGTGGTGGAACTCAGGACCGCACAATGACGTCACTGGGTCAGCTGGAACAAGGGGGGAGTTTTTTAAAGTTTAAATTGCCCACGGCGAAAATGGTCACATGGCCGGAGGCCCCGCCCTCTGATCTCCGGACAGAGGGGAGTTTAGATTGCCCTCCGCGCCACTGGCGCGGAGGGCAATCTAACCTCCCCTCTGTCTGGAGATCAGGGGGCGGGGCCACCGGCCATGTGACCACTTTCAAGAGGTTCCAGAACTCCGTTCCACCACGTTCCAGATGAAAAAAAGCCCTGGTCTGATTCAGTATAAGACATTTTCATGTGCAATACTGAAAAAAGGGCCCAATGCTTGCAAAGACGGATCAAAATCTGGCCAGAAAGCTTAATACTGATTACCAAGATGAAGTAAAGTGAAGAAGAACTACTTGGATACAGGTGCACTTTTGGGGTTGAATGAAAAATGCAAGAAACCCATCAACTGTTTAAAGTGGACATTCAGGAACTGAATCCACCCTGAAGAACCAATGATTATTCCTCTGTTGCAAGTTATGACCTGACACTACAATTTAAATAGCTTTGCATTACAGTCACTTTGAATTTTGCACAGATATGTTGGTATTTTACCTGAGAATAATTTGGTTTTCTGCTTGATTTACTCACTACATATAATGTATATACTGGCCCCTAAATAATGTGTTGTAATTTTTTTGTTTTTGTAATTTTTTAAAAAAATTAACGGATTGCTAAGCAAACAAGCTCTTAAGGGAAGTTCTAGGTGCACAGGCAAGCTATTTCTGTAAATGTTAGCCGGGATTATAAACTGACACTACTAAGAACTCAGTTATGAATATAATTTAGAATAGTGATTGTGTTTTTTTCCACTGAGCGCAATGCATCAAATCACCATGTTTGCAAGGGCACCCAGCAGTCGCACTGAAGTGTTGTACGTGTGACCCACACATGCAGTGTCCAAAACTTCCGGTTATGGAATCTCAGGAGCTGTTCCACACAATTCACAAAATGAAGAGAGAGACTGTACCATTTCTAATGGCCCTTTCTAACACGCACAGGCTTTATCTTCAGGGAGTAAATCAGCAAGTTCAAGAACAGAAAGTTACAGTGCTCTGCTTTGATTTACTAGTTTACAACAGGCCAGTAACTTCTTTCATAGGTGAAGATTTAAAAATAAGACCCCTCATCTGAAGTGGGACATTCCAGAGTTCGACCACCTCAGGCAACGCGAACTATGGAATTAGGGGGAAAGCCTGTCTGGATTGTCAGTACTGGCCTACGCGGACTACTGTTTTGTCTAACAGCACAGACCAGCTCCTGAAAGCGTCTGCTCTACTGAAAACAGTTTTCAGCCTCTGCCGTATTGAAATCAGGAAGGACGTAGCACTTACCGGCAACTTTGTGAGCGGCGCATTACTGACATGTTTCCCAAACACCTCCTCTTGGAACTGCAACAGCTGCACCACTAGACTGGACAACGACTTATTGGTGGGTGGTTCTGCTTGGATGTACTGTGAAAATAAGAATGAATCCTACCTTCAGGCTCTTTCAAAATCAAACCAAGCCCATGTATAACCATAGGCATGCACGATACGGATTATGCATCAGAGTGGGTTAGCAGCCAGAACGTGGTCATGCCCTGACATAAAACAGATTATACCAATAGCACCATCACGATTTTTAAAAACTGAAAGGCAAAAAGAGAGAGAGAAGCAGTAGAAGAAAGAAAAGCATATGTAATAAAGTCCCATTTCGCAGATGATGATTAAAAGTGGATTTCAGGTCTGACTGAAGACTACTAATTATAAATGCTTCCTCAGAAGGAAGAAACAGCACCCCAGAGGAAACCATTCTTCATACAAAGCCGAAATGTTTCTTTTTAGCATTTCCATTTCTTAGGCACATTATGGTAACACTTAGAATCCACAAACAGCAGTGGACACTGCACAAAGCCAGTTCCATCTTTCAGAAGTCTGCAAATTAAAATTCCGGAATACCAGGAATAAGAGGTGACTGATATCTGCAGCAGGAGGCTGAATTGCTGCTCTAACAGTAACATCTTATTTCCAGTTCATTCTGTTCCTATCTAGGGTCAATATACCTCCCACATTGGTAGATTATCATTTTCCATTATCAGTGTAAGGCAATCACTGTTAAAATGCAAAATCAAAAAGAGTCCAGTAGCACCTTTAAGACTAACCAATTTTATTGCAGCATAAGCTTTCGAGAACCACAGTTCTGTTCGTCAGATGCATGGAGGGCAGAAGGAAACTGGTCAAATATAGGGGAGGGGAGGGGAGGAGAGGAGGAGGGATGTAAACAACTCCTTTGATATGGAGATGCAAACAGCTCCTTTTGATGTGGGGATCAGTTTGCTTGTGCAAAGGTTCAAAGGAGTTTGCCGTGTTAGTCTGTAGTAGCAAAATCAAAAAGAGTCCAGCAGCACCACCAAGACCATCCAATTCCACTGCAGCACAAGCCTTCGAGAACCACAGCCCTCCCCGCCAGATGCATCTGACAAAGAGAACTGTGGTCCTCGAAAGCCCACGTCAGGTGCCACTGGACTCTCCCTGACCCCGCCTATGTAAATGAAATCAGTTACCTGTGATAATGAGATAACCTTTCATAGTCCCTATTCAGCAGGCAACGATACTCTAGGCTCCACAGCATGGTAGCCTGTTTGGAATCGAGCCTTGTATTAACTCAGGTGGCACATGGATGCTTTGATAAGACAAGAGCATCAGCAATGTTCTTAAAGAACTCCTCAAAACATTCTATAGCACTGCTGTGTTCAAAAAAGCATTATATTGCCGTCTCAGGTCTCATATGACACAACTGCCCCTGATCTGCACTAATTTGCAATGTTACATTTAGAAGATCAAAAGTTGAACTCCCAAGAGAATACATTATTTGAAATCTTAATGCTCAGAATTCCTCTAAGACTTCATTATACAATGAGACAGGGCTTTTTTTCAGCTGGAACGCAGCGGAACGGAGTTCCGGCACCTCTTGAAAATGGTCACATGGCCGGTGGCCCCGCCCCGATCTCCAGACAGAGGGGAGTTTAGATTGCCCTCTGTGCCAGCGAGTGGCGCGGAGGGCAATCTAAACTCCCCTCTGTCTGGAGATCAGGGGGCAGGGCCACCGGCCATGTGACCATCTTTGCCGAGGATGATTTAAACTTTAAAAAAACTCCCCCCTTGTTCCAGCTGACCCAAAGTGACGTCATTGTGTGGTCCTGAGTTCCACCACCTCTTTTCCCAGAAAAACATCCCTGCAATTACAAATTACTAAGAAGTTGCTAGGGAATTGGATGGTGGGGGAAATGGAAGTGAGCTACAAGGGCTCAATTCTCACCGTGAATTTCTGCTAACGTAAGGGGGGAGGGCATTCACTGATCCCCCCCCCCCACACTGTAGACTCCTAAGCCACCCCTCATGCTGTTCCTGAAGGTTCCCTGTCAGCTTTCGGGGGAGCATTTTGGACGGCAGCAGGCAGACTGTTTGACAGAGAGTTACTGCAGGATCCGAGCCAAGGAGTGATACTATTCCGATGCCCTCTGGCTGGACTGTTCAATCTGCCTCCCAATACATTCTAGTTTATGTCCCCTGCAGACTAGTTAGGGCAGTGGGTGGGAGATAGCTGGATATTTCGGACACTCCACCAGTAAAAGATGGATGGCAGGGGGACAATTGTCAGCAACATCCTGCTCTTGGTGGTTATACTTCATCATAGCAACTATAGCTGCCACAACACAAGTTAATCTTCTTCTTCTAAGGAAAGGGATTTGCGCCTTTGGCATGTATATAAAACACTCAGGCTGATTTCATTGAGCACAACAGCCGGCCTATGTGTATACTTATCTCTGTTGCTGGAATGTTGTATATGCCGAAACACTGACACGCTGAAACGCTGACGCCGCTTTACTCCTTTCCTTTTTGTAATTGGCATTGAAATGTTATTAGATTAACGCTGCTTTATTAATTATTTCTGCTGACCGTTTGATATTGGGTATTGTTCAGACTTAATACTTCATGTTTATGTCGGTCTCTTTAATAACTTTGTAGCGCTGTGCACTTTAAAAGAAATGTTGAATACCTTCTTGTTTTAGAATTGATTAGTCCTGTTATTGTGGTTTCCCTCTGCTAGTTTGCTGTGTTGTTTTGAGTCTGTGTGCCAAAGCAGCGAGTTGCTCAGAAAAAAAGGCACCCACCAAGTATATGAAACAGGGAATGGAGGAAATTGTCCCCACCTGAACTTCCCTAAATGACACCCTTGCCAAAAGATAGCAAAGACCCCCTCCTCAATTAGTCCGATGTTCAAAAACGAATTAAATGTGTATTTCTTCTACAGCTGGGGCATTCCAAGTATACATATTTTCAAAATGCAAACAAATAGCTTGCTGGAACTAATCTAAAAAGAGCAGCCAGACAATGCTATCGTTCTTGAATATTAGTTGCAAACAGCTAAAAACATGGGGTTGGAGGGAGATATGAGTATGTGGGGAAACGGTGAACATTAGGTCACAAGCTGTTTCTACAAGCACTGAGGGCTGTCTAGGGACTTGGCCTCTCATTCTCACTTGGAAGGTCAAAGGTAAAAGCTTGGAAACCAAAACTCATGCTGCTTGCACAAAGGATACAAACTGTCAAAAAACAAAAGCAGAGACCCTTGACAGGAAATCCAAGAGGCTGCACATGTCCTCTCTCCCATAATACAGATATTTATTACCTACCATGCAACCTAGAGTCTCTACTCCTGGGGGAAAGGCGATAGGAGAAACCTCAGTGAGGAAAAACAAAACTCTTGTTACAGTTTCTGGGCCTTTGGCTCATTGCAGCTGATCATAGCTGATCATAGTAATGATAAGGGAAAGTGGACAAAGTAAAGGATCTATCTTGCAAATTACAATAATTTGCAATCACAATAAAATACAATACAATAATTACAATAAAATACTATCTCATTATCAGAAGGACCCAGAGAGGTTAAATGGCAACATGCCAGATTCCTATAAACCGAAATCTACAGAGATAAACAAAAGTAAAGCAGGACTTCCCAAAGAAGATTAAGGGGATGCCTGAGAAAGTTTTCTGGGAAAATGTATGTAGATGACTGGGGAAGGCAATGACAAACCACCCCATAATAAAAAGTCTGCCAAGAAAACATTGTGATGCAACGTCCCCCATGGGTCAGTAATGACTTGGTACTTGCACCTTTACGTTTTACCTTATGGGGGGGGGGCATTTTCAAAAGGAAAATGTTTCATATTCTGTCTGTTTCCACAAGTCAAAGGCCACTGTTACAGTAGGTGGGAATTATTCAGGTCACTTTTGCAAGATAAGCCATGTGGAAGAACGTGAGGTCAGTGAAATCAATGAATGAAAGTTCCAATAACTGGACTGGAAGGGATCTCTACAACATTTGAGAATATTGAGAACAGAACGGGGTGGGTGGGGAGGGGCGGACGATGAGCAAGGGGCGGCAGCGGAAAGCATCAAAGAGGGACCACAGGCATTTATAACCCCCGCGAGTCGGACTGATGGAGAGGACGAGAGATGTCAGAAGGAGACGCTTGTTCTGGAAGGCGCCTGGGAGCGAGAAGCAGAGGCAGAAGAGGCGGAATCCAAATGCTTCCCGAGCCGAAAAGGGGACAGGGACACTGTGGGGCAGGGGCGGGGGGATCCCAAGGTGAAAGGGCGGAGGTGGCTCCAGCCTTCAAGGTGGGGTTGCCAGCTCCAAGTGGGGGAATTCCTGGAGATCTGGGGGGTGAAACCGGGAGGAAGTGGGGTTTGGGGAGGGAAAGGACCTCGGCATGGCAGAATTCCACCAAGTGGCCATTTTCTCCAGGCGAACTGATCTCTGTGGCCTGGAGACCAGCTGCGATTCCGGGAGGTCTCCAGCCGCTGCCTGGAGGCTGGCAGCCCTGCCTCCCAGGCCCTTGCAGAGGTGCTCGGGGGAGGTCAGCGGGGCCGCCCTCCCGGCGTGTGAGGACGAGGGCGGCCCCGAGTCTGCATCCCCTCAGGGCGTGGGCGCCCCTCCGGTCCCGATCGGGCCTGCCGCGGATTCCCGCCCTTCCCTGCTCCTGGGACCGGGTGGGAAGAAGAAGCGGCGCCCCCCCCCCCGACCCGCGCCCTTCCCCTCTCCGCCCCCCGCTCCAGAAGGGGCTTCCTAGACGGCGGGGCGGCGGCGGGGGCGCAGGGGCGGGCCCGGGCCCGGCCAGGCCGGCCGGTACCTTCTTGTAGTTCTTGCCCAGCCAGACGCGCGCGCTGTCGAACTGGCTGACGGTGTCCGAGGCCTCGTAGTACTTGACGTTGGGGCCGCCGTCCTTCTTCCGCACCGCCATTTTCCCAGCGCCGCCGGCCCGGCCGCGCCGCCGCCTCGTCTCGCTCTCGCTCGCTCGTCGGCGGCGTCCTCGGCGCGCCCTCTACCGGCTGCGCCGCGCCATCCCGCTCCAGGGCGGCCGCCTCTGCCCGGCGCAGCGACCCCTGCTGGAGACCCGGCCAGCGCCAGCCGGGCTCCGGCGCCCCCTGCCGCCCCACAGCCGCGCCGTCGAGGCAGGAGGAGGAGGAGGAGGAGGAGACGCGGAGGCAGCCGGCGCAGGCTGGGGCCTCCCAGCACCCACCGGACCCTCGCTCGCAGCCGCCGCCAAACCTTTGTACTACAGTTGCATAAGATTTCATGGCCTTCCTGACAGGGCTGCTGTCAGGATTACAACTACTGGACTCAAGAGTCCAGTAGCACCTTTAAGACTAACCAACTGTACTGTAGCATAAGCTTTCGAGAACCACAGCTCTCTTCATCAGCTGCATACAAATAAGTTGATCCAGAGCAGTTAGCCGTGTTAGTCTGCAGTAGCAAAACAGAAAAGAGTCCAGTAGCACCTTTAAGACTAACCAACTGTACTGTAGCATAAGCTTTTGAGAACCAAAGTTCTTGTCATCAGATCCATGCTATTACAGATTGACAGGGCTAACTCCTCTGGATCTACAACTAGATAATGTCTGTGAAGTCCTTTGAAGAATGAAAGGCCTACATAAATACTAAGTGTTGTTATTATTATTACCACCACCACCAGATCTCCACAGTTCCAATGACTGCTTGGGCCGAGAACTAATCACCCCAGCCTATTTGCAGGGGAAAGTTCAATTGTTTACCCATGCCCTGGTTATGTGATGGACTTTTCCTTATCTTTTTATTGCACCTATAAGTAGTATGTAATTTGGGGAGGGGGGAATTGTAATCCACTTAAAATAATTTTAATATTTATTTTACATAATGTATACTGCCATTCTCCCCAGCTGGCACCCAACGCACATTTACACCCTTCTCCTCTTCCCCAGTTTCACCCCACCGCAACCCTGGGAGGTACAATAGGCTGAACAGGTGTGACCAGCTCAAGATCACTCAGCAAGATTCCGTGACAAGAGCAGAGAACTCCCAAATCCTACTCTGACATTTTAAACACTATAATGCTACAGTATTACAGTGTTTAAAGCAATGTAGTATAGTGTTCAAAGATGTTGCTGTTCATCTTGGTAACCTGGAGTAAAAGCGTTTGAGCCGTTATTTTCAGTGCGTGGAGTTAGCTTTAAGGCATACGAAATAACCCAAATAAATAAAAGAACCTCTGAGCGTATGCAGAAATAGCATATGCACAATTCCCGCACACGCGTCTGCACGGCCAGAACAATATCCCGTATAGATGCTGCAGCTCAACGTATGAAGCACAGAACGGACGGTACCACTTAAGATTAGAGGTGGGAAAAACACTTTTTTTTTTTGGTCATTGCTATCCTCACGGGCAGGGAAATCTCCCTAAAAGCAGCAAACCGGCACAGCAGACATCGGCCGAATTTTTCTCCCTGTGTGTTACCTTTTTACAGGTGAGGAACATTCAGAAATGGCGTTCTCCCCCTGCTGCGCGGAGTGGTACAATCCATCCCACCCCCCTCTGGCTTCCACCCGCTGGTTTTGCGGCCCGCGTCGCCCGGACGGGCGAGGCCTGTGAGGGCGGCGGGGAAACGGGGCTCTGTGGCGGTTCAGATGTGACTAATCCGCGCTCAGTCGTTCCGAGTCTAATTAGGGCCGGTGTCAGCACGGGGGGAAAGTTGGGTTTCTGATCCTAAGAAGGAGAGAGGGGCGCTGCCTTGACGGGGCGCCCATCTCAGCCTCCCTAGGAAACGGTTAACTCGGGGGCGGCTGGAGAGCCAGCCCGGCTGTGAGGGAAGGTGAGGGGCTCCCGCCATTTTGGGCGACGCAGCGGGGCGGCAGCTTGTCAGGAATTCCTCTCTTCACTTTTAATAAATAAAACCCTCTAATTAGGGGGGAGATTCTGCACCTGCTAAGGGCTTCAAGGCCACCTTATGGCCCATGTAGTATCAAATTTAAGTGCCCCCCCCCACACACACACACACACTAGCGATTTTGTGTCTGGAGGCCCTCATAGCCTGAGGCCCGTTTACTTAGTTTGCACCAAAAATCCAGCTCTGGGAGCCTTTTTTATTCTGTAGCGTTATTTCAGTGGGCACTGAGAGCCTGTCAGGCGGAGCTCCTGGCGGGACAGAAATCCGTGCCTGCTGAGCGTGTGGGAGGAGGACGGGAGGCGGCGAGTCGGTTCTGCGCTGCTCTGGAGGCTGAGGAGGGCCGCTGGACAGAGGCGGCTAAGCAAAAGGCCCAGCCACGGTTGCGTTCATTTTGTTTTGTTGACATATGCAGAAGCCTTCCTCGTCTTCTCCATCCAAAAAAAACCCCCGACAGCGCGAAGGTTTTCTCCTTTCAATCTGTCTGGCTGCTAGATGGATCTCTCTAGCCGAAGCTGTGCGAAGATTTTGCCTGGGAGTCACGGTGGCCGAGTGGTTAAGGCGTTGGACTCGAAATCCAATGGGGTTTCCCCGCACAGGTTCGAATCCTGTTCGTGACGACTGCTTTTATGGAGAAAAAAAAAGGGGGGAGGCCCACCTACTTTTGACGAACTCTGGGTTAAGAGAGAACCACCTCGGAGACGGATTCACGAGGCCGGGGGCGGCTTGGCGGAAAATAATTCGTCCCCGATTTAAATCGCCCCACGTAAACCGGAAGCCTCCGAGAAGCGTCGCTGCAGCGAAAGAAAGGAGGGCGTTGAGCTGCTGCGAGGCGGGGCTGCAGCAGTGAGGATGCTCGATTTTATACACGGTCCTGATCCAGTTCGGGAGAATCTGTGGCCTTAACTGAAGCCGGGAGGCCCAAGTAAAGGCTGCGTGCAGCCTTATGCACTTT
Source organism: Eublepharis macularius (assembly GCF_028583425.1). Lineage (NCBI taxonomy): Eukaryota > Metazoa > Chordata > Lepidosauria > Squamata > Eublepharidae > Eublepharis > Eublepharis macularius. Next base: position 11,418,146 of record NC_072793.1, on the reverse strand, counting down.
TACCTAGAAGTAATGTGACTCACTTCTGATTAAATGGGGACAGAATTGGGCTCCAAGCTTTCATGCGTTTATGAGTAAAGCTTCGTTTAATTCTATAGCGCCAGGCTGGGGTAGACTTGTATAGGGATACTGGTATTCTGTAACTGGAAGGTCTAACTAACAAAAATTTATTTATTTGTATCCTGCTTTTCTCTCCTTTGAGGTCTTGAAGCTGTAGTTTTCATTTGAAGTATTATTTCAGACTTTTCAGAAATTTGGACTGAGTATCATGGCTTGTCAAAGATGAGTGATCAAGATGAATCTGTTGCCTTGCAAGGCTATGGATCTCATTTGTATTTAAAGAACTTCAACAGCTTCTAATTAGTTTCCCTGCCTTGGTCTTTAAAGGTGGCTACAAAAGACTGGGCTTCTTTTATATTGGCACCTTTCTTGTTAAATGCTGTCCTTGAAGTAATTCACCTATACCTAGATTTCAGTTTTTCAAATGCCAGTCTTTTCATTCTCTAAGCTATGTAGCAGTAATTAGTATTCTAGAGAGCAAGGTCTACTCAAAATCCTATTAAATGGAGGTTATTCACAGAAAAATGGTCTTAGAATGGCACTATTAATCATTCATTAATGTTAAAACACCACTTTAAAATGAGGTCTACAAGCCTATTTAAATCTGCGGCTTTTATTATTTCAGTTTTTAAAACTTTTACCATTCATTGCATGTTTCTGATTTTTTCCCTAGCACTTTCCTAATGATTTCATTAATAATGTTATCAATATATATAGAAGTGGTTTAAATAAATACATGGTTTAAATAAATACATAAATGTGTATTGACTGTGACTGCGCACAGATGTACCACCAAACAGGGACAGATTTTAATATTGTAGAGCAAGGTTTGCTTTCTCCTTTCGTTCAGGATCCAGTACAGTTCATGCCTTTTAGAAAAGCTACCAACATCGGTTTCTTTCCCACTATGTAATTGCATGGTTATTTACGTATGCTAATGTGCAGGGCTTTTTTTCAGCAGGAACGCAGTGGAACAGAGTTCTGGAACCTCTTGAAAATGGTCACATGGCTGGTGGCCCCGCCCCCTGATCTCCAGACAGAGGGGAGTTGAGATTGCCCAGAGGGCAATCTAAACTCCCCTCTGTCTGGAGATCAGGGGGCGGGGCCACCAGCCATGTGACCATTTTCTCCAAGAGCAACCTAGTTCCACCACCTCTTTCCCCAGAAAAAAGCCCTGCTAATGTGTATATCAGCCTGATTGATACTGGCTCCTCAAATCTTACAAGCTTTCATTATAGTCACCAACCTGGTTGTAGTATTGCTGGCCCCATCCATCATACCAGATTGTATTAACATGCATGCCAACGTGTGCATTTTACTTACTAGTTCTGTCAATCATGCCAGGCTACATTTCCGTAACTCTTAACCTGGGAGCATCACTTATCTGCCTTATCAGTCTCACCTGACTCACCAGCTTGAGGTACATTGCCTTGTAACTCTTGCAGAGCATGTTAATAGAGTTGTTATAAACATTATGCGTATTTATACATCCACGCCAGCAGATAGAGAAGTTCCAATAGCTTTATGGTGAGCTTTATTTTCTCACCATGAGCCTGAGCAGATTCCTTAGCCAACAGGTACTAGGTATCACATCTACAGACCTGGTTATTGTGCTCGCCAGCCTGGGTATGCCACCTGCAGACTTCATTAACATACTCTCCAGGCTAGCTCCAGATGCTTCCTACAAATCTTATTTATACTTCATTGGCTTATGCAGAAGCCTGGGCTCATTACTTTCTGGCTCTGACAGTCTTACCTTAGTGTACAAACTAAGCTGGGTGTGCTACTGGCTCCATCAAGCTTAGACTACATCAACACGCCCAATAGCATTGGCCAGGGGCAGTAGCATTGGCCAGCTTTTAATTGAGAATGATTGGATGGATCAAGATTACTCCATTGCTCCAGAGACAGCATCAACAGTACTTGCCTACATGAAAATCTCACTATCTGCACTGGGCTGCTGCTGGTCTCTCTCACCCTTTAGGGTGACTCAACAAAAACTCCCTCGCCCACTGTGAGCCCTCGGGAAAGTCTTTCAGCTGCCACCCCAATATGGAATTCCGTCCCTTATGCAAATTAGATTGCTAGCAGTTTACAGCACCTTCCATTGAAGGTGTTGATAGGAGATCATGGACAGCCTTTATGGATTTCCTTTCCAGAGACATCAGGCGTTTATCGTACAACGTACTGGCAATAGGGCAAACCCTGTTCCTTTTCTGTAAAGTCTCTGCATAGAGATCTTGAAGGATCCATATTTAGAGTTCTTTGTCGCAGGCTTAGTTTACTTATTTAGATATATACTCCACTTTTCTTCCAAATAGGGAACCAAAGCAGCTGACCTCATTCTCTCCATCTTTATTTTATCCTCTGTTCCAAGGTCACCAAGCAAACTTCCATGGCGGAGTGGGGATTCAAACTCAGATCTCCCAAATCCTACTCCAGCACTCTGACCATTGGACCACACTGGTTTTGCCTCTGCTTACAGCAGTCCAGTCTTTCTTACATGACAGGAATGGTAATGTGTCCTACTAGTATATATCCCCTTAATGGACCTTGAGTGCTAGGGAACTGTTTTGTACACGTGCCCAATAGGGCTTAGGAAGAGGTGAGCTTCCCACCTAACTGAAGAGGGGAGAGGGGACAGGTAGGCATCTTTGTGTGACAAAAGTACATTTATGATGCTTGGAAAGGAATAGGGGGGGAGAACTGTTGAGCCACTGCTATGAGTAGCCCCTGGGGGAGTGCCAGAGTTCTCTCACGCTTGCTCACACTCTCACTGGCAAGACAAGGGACAGAACTATAGAAGAATCCTCTCTACCATTGAGTGTCTTGGAGCAAAGTAAGCCAAATGACCCCTGCAGAGTGGGTACCACCACAGAGGTGTTTGGCTCAGACTCTGGCCACAGGGGCAGTGTAGTTTTGAGCTTACACCCGTTGTCATTGGTGCCACAGTCTGGATCCAAACCAAGTAGTCCTTGTGTTATCAGCTCCACAGGGTCCCCTTGGCCATATCTGCTCCTGGCTGCCCACTGTCCACCATGAACTCTCCATAAGCTAGGAGAGTGCATGAGACCCTTTGGAGAGTCCCAACCCTTTGCTTTATGTGAATAGCAGGAAGGTTTGTATGTACAGCACATTTCAGAACATAGCAAATTTAAACAAACCTTTTTGCATGGGGGTCTATCCCTACTACCAGCTTTGAGCAAGTTCACACCCATTTCCAGGCAGCATAATACTGCAGCAATCAAGATTTTGTATCTACATTGCTCATTTAGCAGAGATTAAACTTTTCCCACTTCAGAGTGGTATGCTGGCATCTACCAAGGCAGGGCTCTAAAAAAAACTACTTTCAGTGTGTTGAGGGACAAGGGGGGAAGGGGCGCAAAGGTGAGTGGGGTTTTCCTCCCAACCTACCACCACATCCCAAATAGCTGTAAATATGGTTTGCCATCTGGCCCACACAAGTGCTGCCCAAGAAATGTAAGCCCCAAGCACCTTTTGATTTTTGGTGTAGTGGTTAAGAGTGGCAGGACTCTAATCTGGAGAACCGGGTTTGATTCCCCACTCCTCCACTTGAAGCCAGCTGGGTGACCTTGGATCAGTCACAGTTTCTTGGAGTTTTCAGCCCCACCCACCTCACATGGTGATTGTTGTGAGGATAACACCCTTTGTAAACCGCTCTGAGTGGGCGTTAAGTTGTCCTGAAGGGCAGTCTATACATTGTTGTTGTTGTTAAACTAGTTGCTCACTTGTTTGTGCCCCAACTGCCAAAGCTAGCGTTGGACTACACTATTTGAGAGGGAAGGTGAGAAGGTACCTATTACCTAATTGCATTAACTGTACAGGCCTACATTTCAAGTCCTGAGTGTTCAGTTAACATAAATCATTCCCCAAAGCTATTTTGCACCATTGAAGCTGGAGGTTTGTGCATTTCTCAAGAATTTAGCTAAGGCAGTTGTAATGGCCTTTGTATGATCTTGAGTATAACCCAGTCAAGGATAAACACTTCTAAGTCCCATTAACTACAATGGGAAAGTTAAGCACAGGAAATAGGACACAGCCATCTTCGTCATGCACAACTGTTTTATGTGTCATCAAGTTGCTTCTGACTTACAGAGATGCTATGAATGAATGACCTTTAAAACAGCCTTGCTCAAGTGTTGCTGACTGAAGGCTGTAGCTTCCTTTATGGAGTTAATCTTTCATATTGGGTCGTCCACCTATGAAATTCAGTTTGTGAAGGGTACAAAACTTTCTCACTAAAAGGACATACTATGCTGAAGCTTAGTCTCAGAAGAGGGCAGCAGGACATGTAGGCAAACACACCTCTGTCCTGACTACTTCTTAACCAAAGTATGCGTGGATAAGCTGATGAAATGTATATAGCAAAGCTGTAAAATGTAGAAGGAAGGAATGTGTAAGGAAGACACAAAGAATTGTGGTAAACCTCAATGATGGCTGATGGGAAATGTGCTTAACGGCAAAGGATTAAAGCTTTTCTTGAAGGTGCACATTGCACACCCACACACACACACACTTCCCATCCAGGTTCTCTTTGATTAGTGCCCAGAAGAACAGCAGGCATCCTCTTTGCATCTGGTTGGCATTACTTTCTGCTTGTCTAATCAGGTTGGGTTTGTATAGTGCTTCCCTTGCAGAAAGTATCCCCATTATAGCAGGAATCCATTTAAACTACCCAACATCGCTTAACTTTTCGAGGCATACCATATCCCTCCACCTCACAACATGGTAGTGTGCCCTACAGTACTGTTTATGAATCACTGAGCTTGTCACACACATGTAGGAGTTGATAGTTTTACGTGGATTTGTGCGTAGCATTAGGTAGAAGCCCTATTTAGACAGGTGTTCTTCCCCACTTACCAGGCACTCAAGCCACGATTTTCAACCAAGGGACATAGAATTGCCTACTTTTTCACTTGAACCTTGCTGAGTGTGCATGCAAGGGCTCTTCCCCAACGCATAACAAGTGAGACATGACACAGCCCATTTCAGATGCTTAAAGGTAAAGGTAGCCCCCTGTGCAAGCACCGAGTCATTACTGACCCATGGGGGGGATGTCGCATCACGACATTTTCTTGGCAGACTTTTACGGGGTGGTTTGCCATTGCCTTCCCCAGTCATCTACACTTTACCCCCCAGGAAACTGAGTACTCATTTTACTGACCTCGGAAGGATGGAAGGCTGAGTCAACCTTGAGCTGGTTACCTGAACCCATCTTCCACTGGGATCGAACTCAGGTCATGAGCAGAGCTTGGACTGCAGTACTGCAGCTTACCACTCTGCGCCACAGGGCTCACTTCAGATGCTTATTGCAATAAAAACCGGCATATCAGAAAATGTAAAGCAGCCCACAGAATGGATAATGGAAGGTTAGTTTGGGTACATATTTTAAATTGCTATGGATTCACTTAGACAATGATTAGTACAGGTATCAAAAGGGGTTATTCTCTTACAATACCCATGGCCTTTTTGTCTGCAAAGTATTAAAGAAATCTACCTCAAAATGATATATTGTGATCCAGTAAAAGAAAAATAGCCTATTATTGTGCTAAGCAGTCTCTCATTGAATCACCTTGCACTTACAGCACCTACTTTGTTATGGAAATGTGGATTAGAGCACAATACACCTTAATGATACACATCTATTCTAGTGAACTTTGTATGAACTTAATGTAGTTTTTTCTAACAGGTTGTATAACCATACAAATGTTCATTTTTGATAGCCAATTAAAAATAGTGGACAGTAGCAGATAAATGGTTCTCTAGCTGTTAGAATGGACTAATGATGATCTGTTCACTTAACTCTTCCTGTCATCTTTAATGATTTATATAGCTTAACTTGCAGTAGGACTTAGCATCACTTTTTGGCTAAGTAGAATGTCACGACTGAAAATCTGAAGAGTTATGAGGAATAAGGGAAGAATTCAGACAAGAGAAGTTTAATACGTAGGCTATTAAAAATGATTTCTTGTAAGTTGTCCAAATTCTCATGACCAAACTAAAAATTCTCATGACCCAACATTTTAGGCTAAAATGAATAAATTATCTGCTCTTGAGTTTGCTAATAGTTTAGAAACTAAGTAACTAAGTAGAAACTGACTAAATGTCAGTCTGAATAATTAATCTTAAACCAATCAGAATTTTGTATTGTTCTCTCATGTAAAGGATTTTCGATTTCTCATCAGATATATCAATTACTAAAAAAAGATGCTACCCAGATAAGGGATTAGGATCTTGCTGGAAGAAATCTCATGCAGATCTAGGTGAGAACATTGTCATTATCCACGCGCTGATTGAAAATGCAATGCATTTCCTACATAGTAAACTGAATTTTGAATCAGTCTTTTGAGTTAATGGAGAGATGTTAACTGAATTAATCCTTGTAGCTTGTATCTGTTGCCTTTTATTGGTTCTTTCTTAATAGTACTTTACCTGTTTTATTAAAAAGATTAAAGTTTATGAGATATCTCAGTGTCTTGGTGGGGAGAGTACAAGCAAGAACTCATAATCTGTCCTAATGAACAGGCTCTCCAAAAGAGAGATCTGTTTTAGGTGTCAATTCATACAGTTAGGACATAAATCTTGACGCTGACCAGTGTGAAAGCCCTAATGAGACATGGATAAGCACTCCATTACAACTTCAAGCAAAGCTGCCTATTTTCTTTCCCACTTCAAGACAGCTGCCTGTTCTTAGCAAGTAGGCTTGTGTCACACTAATTCCATTTTACACAAGGAAAACTGAGGCAGAGACTGAGCAGCAGCCAAACATTAGGGCTAAAACTTCACTTGCCTAATTTGTTACAAACCCACTTCAACTGGAACTCTGCCATTCTTCAGCCACCCAAACTTCAGAGCCTCCCCCCCAGCCCCTGGCCATCAACAAACTGAACACACTCACCCAGCCTGGTAACTGGGTGGCAACTGGGTGACAGGCACTATTTAACCCCTCTGCCACAGGAAGGACCTGAACCCTGTGTTCACAATCAAAGCAAGAGCTTTGGCGCTTGGCAGTGGGGCACCAACAGCAAGAAAAAACAGGCACAAAATATTCACGCCTTGCCTAGCCAGCATCAGTTTCTGAAATGTATGGCTCCAGCTGTCTTCAAGGTGCGATTTAAAGAGATCAGACGCTTCCAAGTTTAGAAAAAGTTGACCGTATTCATTGATCCTGGTGCCTCTTGCTAATTTTCCACTGTCTCTACTCCGTATCTGCAACCAAAGCCTTGCTGGCTGCTTGTGAGACCTCAGCTTCCTAAGGAAAAGGGAAGCTGTTCTGGGAGGCAATTTGAATACTCCGTTGGGAACTTCACAAAGGGTCTTCTGGGAGTTTACTGAAAACCAGACACCGTCACTCTCAAAATTGCTGTTTCTATACAGAGTTGATTTCCCAGCAGCACAAACACAGAAACGGTCCTTTTGTACTGAAAGAAGAATACGTACCTTAACAGGAGGGGGGGGGGGAAGTAAAGATTTAAGAGTTGCTCAATGTATATATTATAGGTATCATGCAGAGACAACAGAAAGCAGCTTTCCACTGTAATGCACCACCTCCCCCATTTGGACTTTACTCCAACTATTTTTTCAACTGAGTGAAGAGTCCAGTAGCACCTTTAAGACTAAACAACTTTACAGCCAGATGCATTTTTCAACTGTACGGGTTCTACAAAACCCGGAGACTACCACCACAAGAGCATAAGGCGGTCAAAATTCTGCATCCAAAACCTATGACTTAGTGCTGGTGTTGAACTTGCTTCAAAAACAACCAGGGAGACATTTGTTTACCCTTTTTATAACAAAGAACACTTCTAGACACTGTTTTACTCAAAGTGCAAAAATAAAGGCAGCAACAGCTGGGCAGGAAGAAGCTGATCAAAAAGGAACCAAGCAGTTTTGCAAAGTTCACATGCGAGGGAGGCAGCGCACACCAGAGAGTGTGAAGGAAGCGTGTCAAAAGGAGTCAGAGAAAAAAGGCAGTTTATTGGTGCAGTCAACACAATTGTATAGCAGAACACAAAAGGCAATCAGCAACTTGCATATGGGCAGGAGCCATGACTATAATTCTATAGTTTATTTCGGAGCACAAGGGAGAGCGACAGTGAGACATCATGGGAGGAAAACAAGGCGGGTTAGGAGCAAAGTGAAATTAGTTGAGCTCAAGGTGCAGTTATTAGGTTGGATTTAGCAGCTTTTTCAAAATTCCTGAGCATTAGGGACAGGTCAGAACTTTCTTCCAACCAACAGATCCCCTTTCAAAACACGTCATGTTACTGACATTGACATAAACACAACCCATTCTATCCCTAAAACTGATCAGGCTTTTCATGCACAATTCCAGATTTTATAAACATGACATACATAAAAATACATAGAACTGTATGAGCTACTCTTTAAAAGTAACTTGGACAGTTCAGGTGACGAAGCCGAAACACCCTTGGTAATAAATACCAGAGACTGAGTTGCTAAAGAAAAGTTCTACACGGAGAAGAAAAGCACAAGCAAGAGGCCAGCACAAGAGCTGAAGGATGGGAAGAAACCAGAAGAACATAAGAGTTAAGGATGTTAAAAACTGACAGAATGATGTGCAAAACGTAAAGGCCACCAAACTGAATGACTGCTGCAGATTTAGAGATCACCTACAGCACAAACAATTCTCATAGAATGAAACAGGAAACTGTATTTACCTGGTGTATATTCAAGACCATAAGCAAAGCTAAGCAGCATTATTCATGCACTTTACTCATAGGAATGATAGACCTTCTGTTCAACGAATGGGAGAGTGTGTTAAGAGGAACCACGTGTTCTTATAGTGCCGCTCCCCTCCATTACAAGCTCTCCAGCAGAAGAGGACTAGGTAACAGTCTACTGACTCACACTTGTGAGAACCATCTGCACACTGCCGTGGAGATTAAGGTAACTATGTGGAACTAGGCCACATGACAATATGTGCTGGAAAAGAAAAGATCTTTCGAATTATGCATCCCATTGCATCCAGTTTGAGCATGAGAAGCAGGGGTAGTCGTACTCCCACACAGCTAATGATCCTGCTGATAGCTTCCAAGAATGATCAATCCTGATGATGGTTTCTTTGTCCTAAACAGTCAGAGAGGAAACCGCTTGCAAAGCGGTCCAAGCTCTACAACCGGAGACTGCCATGTAATCTTATTTCAGTATTCAAACAACAATGTCAGGCATCAAGAGCACAATAAAAGGAACTGAGCCTTCTGCCCAAGTTTCTGCATAACTGATAATACAGAGGGAGTCTAAGAGATGAAAGCGAACTTGTTCAGAAGGTACTGTCAGGGTTGCGATGAGAGGGTGAACAGGCTCCTTTATTGATGCAACTTACTTGCTGTACCACCTCCAGCACAAACGTAAGAAAAAAAATTAAGCAACCGAAAAGAAGAAAGTTGCTGCAGAAAAAACCCACAGGCTGCAAATAAATAAAATTTGACAGATAAACTAAATTTGGACCTGAAGACATTCTTGGACACTGTATTTAAAAATAAAATATGGGAAACATACAAAGGCAAAAAGGAGTACAAAAATACCAAACACAATCAAGATGTCAAAACAAAATCACACACAGATTTATCAAAACAACCAATGTACAATGACAAGACCATTTCATCCAAGGTTAATTTTTTTCTGTTTCCTTTTTTTTTAGCATGGCTGAGGCTGCCCTTACATGGCACACACAAACTTAAAAGAGCCCCTTTCTTGTCAGGCTGAGCAAAGGGGCTGCTTAGAAGCCTGCACCCTAGAAGAAAAGGCTGAAGCCACCAGAGCACCTGACATCAGTAATGCTTCAAGAGTGCAAGGAGGGAAGAGGACATCCTCTGTGATTTCAAATTCAGTTCTGTCCTGTAGCCACAGCAGCACATTGCTAAAGAATGATGTTTCCCATCAGAAGGGAGCAGCCATCTCCTGTGCAGGTGAGGGGTGAAGATCATCCTCCCAATGGGTCAGGTTTTTGGCTCCAAGACATTTTTTTTTAAACGCCAAAAAGATCACTACTAATATGTATATTTTTATTTGGCATCTCTCACATCCTCAGTTTGGCATTTGCCTTCTCATGTTTGCTCTCTCCCCCACCCCCACCCCTTGAAGATATTGTGTGAAAGTCAGGTACTGCAGCAATTTATGGAAGAATTGTGTGGCCTGTATAGAAATGCCGCAAAGAACAACACAACAAAACCATACCTGGGGCAGGGAGTCTTCAGAATGAACTTTCAACTTTGAAAAGAGTTTGTCAGAATCCACAAGCTTGTCACACCCCAGTACTGGAACACTAAAGCCCTCTCAGGAGATCAAAGACTTCTCATGGCAAAAGACCACTGCTTTTCCTGGAGCACAAAGGAGGTTTTCTTGTGCTTTTACAGAAATATTTGGAAACCAGCATTAACCAGGATAATTTATCACAAGGGGTAGGGACTGCAGCATGGCATTTTGCATATGTTGCTGGGGCACCTGCCCAGCATGATTAGGAAGTGATCCTTTAAATCAACATGGAGAAGAATAATGCCCTGGTATGGCATAGCAGGGGTAGGATCAGTGGGCTTGGACACGGTACATTTTTTTTCTTTCAAGCACATTGTTTTATCATCTCTGTTAAGTCTTTAGATTTCCTCCACTCCATGTGCAAATATCATCACCAGGCCTGGCTCCAGCACCATCTCCTCACCCATGTGCTGATTCTCACAGGCCATCACCACCACAGCCTGCTTCCCTGGGATGCGTTTGGCCACATAGTTTTCATAATAGCGCCGGTTCATCTGGCGGGTTTCTAGGGTGGCCAGTCCCTGGGGCCAGTTCCGTTCATGGGCATTTTCAATTAGCTCATTGATGATAGATGTGGGGCAGCCACTCTCCACCAACGATCGCTTGATCACAGCCTGCAGTACTGCATCTGGCGTGGAGATCATACCACCCCACCGTGTCACCCGGGCAGGTTGCAAGGAATTCACCCACCTGGAAGCCCAAAAAAGAAACAGTGAGGATAGAAACACAGGTAAAGAAACCAGTATGCCAATGACTGGTAGTGTTATCTAGTGGCATTAGCCTGCTCTCCTAAATATTATTTCATATCAAACATGTGGCCTTGTGCCGTCTGGCAAATCACAGTATTAACCAGGAAGCTTTACTGAGAGAACTTCCACAACTACTGCAAAAGTATTATTTTTGCCATTTATTGTGGGGAAGTAAGACCTATGGAACAAAACAAGGCAGAAATGTTCACTTGGCAGTTTTCAATGCTTTCCATGATCACTGATTTGTCTTCCATGAAATCCCTGTGCACTGCAGAAGACTGAGATGTGTTCTAGACGCTCCTGCAGAGCCGTGATCAGATTTATTGACCCTTACATGAATGGAAGGAGAGCATCCTTTACAGAACACTTAGTTATCCCAATGGGAATCCAGAGCAGCTTACCTTGTTCTCTTTTCCTCCATTTTATCCCTGCAAAAATCCTGGCAAAGCTAAGAGCGTGTGACTGCCCCAAGGTCACCCAGCAAGCTTCTGTAGCAGAGCTGGATCTCCCAGATTCTAGTCTGACACTCGAGTCACTACACCACAAGGTTTCCTCCTACTGTAATACCATCTTATGGGGCCGCTACTGAAGACGGTTTGGATACTGCAGCTAGCTCAAACTCAAAAAGAGTCCAGTAGCACCTTTAAGACTAACCAATTTTATTGTAGCATAAGCTTTCGAGAATCAAGTTCTCTTCATCAGATGCATGATCCGAACTGGTCAAATACAGAAGAGGAGGGGAGAGAGGGGAGAAAGAAGGGGGCATAAATCACAAGGAGACAGAATGCAATTAGCGTGGAGGCAGTCAAAACATTCCTTTGCCTGGAAATGTAAACATCCCCTTTTGGTGTGCAGTCAGCCTGCCGTATTCATTTGTAGCAGTGAAAGTATCCAATTCCTATGTAGTATAAGCCTTCGATGACCACAGCTCTCCCTGCCAGCTGCATCTGACAAAGAGAACTGTGATCCCCGAAAGCCCACACCAGGCGTCACTGGGCTCCCCCAGACCACGCCTCTGTAAAGGGAATCTGTTACCTGTGATAATGTGATAACCATTCATAGTCTCTATTCAGTCCCAGCCTGACAGAGTCAAATTTGCATATGAATTCCAATTCAGCAACCTCCCGTTGGATTTTGTTTTTGAAAGGTTTCTGTTGAACCACAGCGACCTTTAAGTCTTTGGTGGAATGTCCTGGTAGATTGAAGTGTTCTCCCACTGGTTTTTGGACGTTTCCATTTCTAATGTCAGATTTGTGTCCATTTATTAAATAAATAATAAATAAATAGTTTATTAAATTATTATTAAATTATTATTAAATGGACACCTCTTCTGTATTTGACCAGTTCGGATCATGCATCTGATGAAGAGAACTTGATTCTCGAAAGCTTATGCTACAATAAAATTGGTTAGTCTTAAAGGTGCTACTGGACTCTTTTTGATTTTGCTACTACAGACTAACACGGCTAACTCCTCTGGATCTAGCTCAAACTGTTAATGGTTCGCCTCCTCCTGGGTAAGCCTGAGAGTGGTACATTATACTCGTGGGCTGGGATTTGTGCTATCAATTGAGGTGGGTGGATCTGACCTCCTTCCACGTCTTTATGAAATCAATCCATCCAAAATAAGATTTTAAGATAGGTAAGAGATTTAACCCTAAACTCTGCTAGTTGTACATTTCTCTCTCTCTGTTACTATCCCATACTCTTTAACTCAACTTTAGTGAAAGGCTCTATAGTTTCAAAACAAAACAGACCCATAGTTCCACCTAATTTATAGGTCTTTCTCCCTATATTCCAATGAGGATTTGCACAACATGAAAAAAATAACTATAAATTCCTGTTCTGTGACTGATATAATGAACCATCCTCCTCCCTACTTTGGATTGCTTCAAGTCTTCAGAAGTAGGCTTATATTTGCGATAAGTAAATAATCCCTCCCGAGCACATGGCATAGAGATTTCTAGCTACTAATGTCTGCACCACTTAGTTATTCCAATAATTTAATCTCTACTGGGCTTTAGTATGATAGCTCCTGAACCCTCAGATGACCCAGTTTCTAACCCACCTATGCCCAAGAGATCAACACTTACTCTAGGATTTCATTGTATTCAATTGTCTCCTCCAGATTCTGCAGGTTGGGGTTGACGCTACGTATTGCTCGCATATATGCCTTCAATAACTGAATGTCACGTTTCTGCAAGAATCAGGACAAAAGGTACAATGATTAAAACAAGAAAGGTACCAATAAGAAGACAGAGTCCCAGATGAAGATAAACATGCAGAAGAGAGTTCAAGCCTGGCAAATCTAATCCAAGTAATTTGATTTTCAAGACAAATACAGCAGAAGCAAAAAAAAAAAATCTCTAATGGAAATAGATGTTTGCTGCAGTTTACAAAGAAGATTTTTCAAGGACCCCTAGCTAAAACATTTTCCCAAAATACTACCTCTACATGTGTCCATTGCAAGGGAGGACTGTGCTGTTATGTAGGGGAGCCTAGAGAAAGGTCAGGGAACATCCAGTAGTGTAACAACATTAAAGCTATGGAGTGTGGACTTCTCCTCTCTTGAACAAGAGATCTTCGGGAGCATTACATAAGGAAACTAATGCAGGAAAATAATAAACATAACGAAGGCAATACATAATTAGTGAAAATACTGTAGGAACGAAGATTAAGTATGACTGTTTAGCTGCACACCAGTTCTAAGAGGTAAATGAAGGTAAGTGCCCACATAAAGCAAATAGCATGTGAATGTCCCATGGTGAAACCAGACTACTTATTTACTGCACCACACTGAATCCTGCAAGAAAGTGAATGGCTGCAATGAGTATAAGATGGAAGAAACACAACTGCAGCACTGTGTTTATTTCAGGGTAGTCATGCCCCCTCTGATCTATAGCAAACGGCAAAAAACATTTACACTTATAAAAGACTTGCTTTCCATACAGCTGAGAAACAGAAGTGTGAGTGTTCAGTAATTTGAAAGCCTACTTCTACCTACTGCTTTTTAAAATTTCTTTCTTCCCCTAAGGAAGGCTGGGCAGTGTACATGGTTTTCCCTTCTTCCATTTTCCAGTGACAACTGCCCTGAGAGACAGGCTAGGCTGAAAGAAAGTAACAGGCCTAAAGTCACCCAGTGAGCTACCATGGCTGAGCAGGGTGTTTGAGCCTGGTCTCCCAGGTCGTACTCTGACACTGCAGCCATAACATCACACACAATCCTGCCACTTCTCCCTGCAAACTCTTCAAATCAATTTCAGAAATTAACCTTCCCCCATCCCCAACTATGACCAGTCCTCCATCCCTTGCCCTTACACAGATCCTCCAGTCTCTGAAGCATGAGTAGACATGGCATCCCCCTTTGCTCTTCAGTAATGTGACCATGGATTTCCTAACTCTCTTTTAAACCAGTGACCATTACCACATCTTGTGGCAGTGAGTTCTGTAAGTTAATGATCCATTTCATAAACACGTACCCTTTTGGTCCATCCTGAATCTACTGACGATCAATTTTATTGTTTGACTTTGAGTACTAGTAATAAATGAGCCAGGTTAAAAAAAAAAAGCTCTGTCTACCTTTTCTAAACATTATTAACCTCTGCTACATCACCGTGATACTGAAGCAATGTGCTCAGGATCTCTTCCCTTAAAGGCAAAGTTCAAGCCTGAGCAGGCTCCTTTCTTCCAAGCTGAATCTGGCCAGTGAGTCTGACCCTTTCCACCATGCTGTTTCTCAGGACTAAATCCCACCCACCACTCTGTTCAACAGCTGCTACTCTCCCATTTGTGAACACTAATTCAACTATATGTTTCCCTCAGCACAGCAAACACCAGATGTTAGAGGGCGGGGAACTTAGAGAGGGAAAAGACCTGCTCCCCCAGCACTGCTTTCCAGATCCAATTTTGCCCTCAACCCACAATGTGGCTGCTTTAAACTAAGGAAACACACACACAACTTCCCACGTCACATCTAGGTAGACATCAAGAATGAGCAATAATGGTTGGCATGCCAAACACTGCACATTATCTACCTTATATGAAGGTAGCAGAATACTAGCCATTTTTAATCTCCTTCCTAAAAATCTCTTCCATGGAATTTGTCTCCCTTCCCCCCAGATCAACAAAGCACATAAAACTGATATTTTTACTAAACTACCCACAACAGCCCCAAGTTTCCTGGCAGACTGGCCGTTTAACTTAGGGGGAAATTTCCCAATGGTCCACGGCCCTAGAGGGCCACTCATGGTTAGGAGCAAGGCAAGGAGCAACCCGCCCCCCCCCAGCTACTTTGCCAGCGCTTCAGGAATCATTTAGCTCAGATCCTTTAACAAGAACAATAATCAGTGTCACCTTACCAATCGCCTAATCTTGCACTGCCACTCGTTTGTGGGAGATACAATGGGTGAGTTAATGCCCATTGTTGGTGCCATTTACGTCAGTGTCCCCTGTTCCGGGGCTATTTTTAACTTCACAGTCTACTCCTGGTAGTTACTGTCGGAATATAATTTTCTTTTTGGCACAGTGATCAGAAAAGCTGCACTTTTATATGCTTGTCTAATATGCAGCTTTTGGCAGCACAGAAGCCCCTGCCAAAAAACAAGTTAAAAAAAAAAAAGAGTCCCCGTCTTTCCTCTTTCCCCTGTATACCAATGGCCAATGCCATTCTTCCTCCAGCTATTGTTATCTCAAGTCTCCAATTTGATCCCTACTACCTAAACAACCTGGCTCCCTTCACACTCCCAGCTGGCACTGTTTGCTATCTAGCACTCTCACATTCCCCCCCCCTCCTTCCCCTTCTCACTCATTCTGCTGTTTTTAGGCCTTGTGTGAATTCTTTTAAACATTCACAGTCCTCTTTCTTAATGCCTCACCCTACTCTGCCCCTCTCTCCTTCTCAGGCCCCTGCACTCGCCACCTACTCTTCCTCCGGATTCCTGAGTCTCAGTCTATGACGGATGCCAACTCTCCTTCACCCCACTCTGAAAAGTAATGAAAATTAACATTCCACGCTATTTCATTCACAAATGTTCTAAGGCCTGGGTCAGCAACTAGCTTTGTTTCTGGAGGGTTGCTGAGAACTGAGGCTTGCAGGCCAAGACCTCATCCTTCCTCCCCAAGACGAGGTGTTTTCAAGTCCCATCTTAGCTTATGTAAGCCCCCATTTTGTCTCTGCATTGGCAACTGAAGGACAGTACTAGCCAGGGAGCCAAACATGACCTGGCAGTTGCCATTTCTTATTCTAACGCTATCAGATGAGCTCAGCCAATAGGAGCCAGAGGCTTCATCACCGTAGCCCATTCCTCACCCCTTTGTACGTTGTACAATGATAATGGTTATCAAGGACTCCATCACCAGCCTGTAGCAATAGATTGTTTTAATTCTCAAAAAATGGACTTGTATTGAAGAGACAGAGGGCTTGGCACGTTTTAGCTTCAGCATGTTTTTTTTTTTAAGTTAACATGTCCCTGTTACAAAACATACAATGATTTCAAAGCACCTACAACTCTGTTTTTTTGTTACTTAGAAAAGGAAAAAGCACCCTTAAAATTCAGTTCAAACATTTGAGATGTTTGGAAACTGCAAAACAGTTACCTGTTCAGCTAGCTGGTGCTTATGCTCTGCTGAAGTCTTTTCCAGCTCAGCTATTCTGGTCTGTTGCTGCTGCACCACTGACCTTAAATGTTTGATGCAGTTATGATTCGGCAACTCATCTTTGGGCATTTCCAAGCTGCACAGAAAGACCAGTAGAATTGAGAATGGAGCATACTATAAAAGAAGTTAAAGATCTCTTAAGGGTTTTTTAAAGGAACCTGCAATAAATCAGAATCAATAAACAAAGCTTTAAGTAAACTGGGCTCAAAATTAGTAGCCCCAAGTTACCAGCTGCCATTATTGTACAATTTGATTATATCATAAAAGCTTTCTCACTGGTGTTTCCAGATCACACTGGTATGTAATGTAAGGGAAGTGCTACTGGCCATATATAAATGTTTAGAGAGCCCAAACACTGAATTATAGCATTATAATGCATGGGACCAGAAGTGCCTAAATTTGGCAGCACTCACCCACATCCCTGTTCACAAGTCACAGGCCGCTTTGGATTGTGTTCACAGTCATTGAGATGAGACATCAGGTTGTCGAGGCGCACAATGGCAGTGCACCCAAAAACAGCGTTGTCACAAGTGATCTGCAGCTTAGAGAGCATATTACGCATGATCCGGGGAACAGGGCGCAGGTGAGCCA
This sequence comes from Eublepharis macularius, assembly GCF_028583425.1. Classification (NCBI taxonomy): domain Eukaryota; kingdom Metazoa; phylum Chordata; class Lepidosauria; order Squamata; family Eublepharidae; genus Eublepharis; species Eublepharis macularius. Next base: position 11,400,795 of record NC_072793.1, on the reverse strand, counting down.
CAGTCACAACACTGCGGTCCACAGGACACGTCTGCTGTTGGGAGAACCACTGGGTAATGCAGGCATTGCAGAAGGCGTGTTCGCAATGAGGAGCCTGTTTTGGGAAAAGAGGAAGGTATGCCGATGAGAATGACATTAGGTTCATAGTTAGACTGCTGCTTACGATCCTGGTTCCTGCACCAAGGCCAAGAAAGGTATGTGCCCCAGGGCAAAATGACACGGAGAAAATGGCAACAGCGGCACCCAAAAGCCAACTTTGGGTCACCCCAAGTCACACATGGGAACACAGACTGTTCCCGGGGCCTAAAGCCTCATTCTACTACCAAGAGCTGTGGGCGTTGGTCTGTTCAGTATACAGCTTTCTTCAGTTCTCACCAACAGGACGAAAAGAAGGAAGGAGAACAGAACTTCCACTGATCTTTTAAACCAATGCACGCTAGCGATGGCAGATGAAAACATTCACATACCCTGGCCATAACTCAGAGTCTAGAGCAGCAATGCAAGAAGACAGCTGCCGATGAAAGGAATCAAAAGTCCTCTGGAACAGTTTCTCACCTCAGGCTATAAATAATGTATAAAACCCCTATTCAATAACAGATTGATAAAAATAATCCTGATAGCTTATACATAGGAAAAATTGACCTCTGAACCACCTGGAAAACAGTTTCCCCTTCTGCCTGATGCCTTCAGTGCTGAGCTCAAAGTAGGCAGCAATCACATCAGTTATACAGTTTACACACAGCAATCTCCCCTCTCTAAGGGTGCCGATGCCTGCTTCTTAGGACAGGTTAACACTATTGCCCCCTTAATAACAGAAGTATTCACTAAGTAGCCTTTGGACACAAAGCAGTCAGTCCTCCAAGTAAACAAGATTCACAGTGACAACTGCTCTTGCCAAGAGGAGACACTGACACACAAATACATTTAACAGACTGTCTTCTTCCTCTCACAGCGATGCCTCCCAGGCACTGCCCACTGTAAGAAAGGCAGAAAGCTGCCACTTTCTATACACCTGCTCACACTTTCCCCTTCCTCCCCTTGCTCTGCCTCAAACGCTCATGCCTCTACAGCTTCCCTCAGGGTTACTTTGGTCATCTGAGGCACTGGGTTTAGTCTACGCCATACTTGCCCAAGTGAGCCAGTGAGGCAGATGAGGACAACCAGCCCACTGCCTATCAAAAAGGTGTATTTGGGGGGTTAAATTCACTAAAATGACAAAAAAACATTACTGATCCAAGAATCTGCCTTGCCTAAAAGAAAGTGTGCTGCTACACTTGGATCTATGAGAACACACTTGTGGGAAGAGTGTAAGCTCTGCTCAACTTGAGATGCTCAAGAATTACTACACAAGGAAACGAGTATTGATTGATTGATTGATTGATTAGATTTTTAGCCCTCCCTCCCCACAAGCAGGCTCAGGGCGGGTTACAATCATAAATAAGGTACAATAGATAAAACCAATAAAATAACATCTCAGTACAAACATGAATATCAGCATTTCAGATGGGGCACCCTTCCCCCTTTTCCTGCCCACCATACACAAGGTAAGAAAAGGGTGGAGGTGTGAGTTGGTGAAACTCTAACTCATCAGGCATGGGGGGGGGCAGATGGACCATATGCTCCCCCCCCCCCACTGGCAGGAGACCGGCAGGGAGGCTAATGAGATGGATCCAGTGCTGGCCTCAACCATAAGCCCAGCGGACCCGATACAAGATCTTGGCGGACCCGAGTGTCTTCCGACAAGAGAGTTCCACCAGGTTGGGGCCAGGACAGAAAATGCTCTGGCCCTGGTTGAGGCCAGCCGAGCCTCCCTGGGGCCAGGGACCACCAGTAAGTGTTTACCTACAGATCTAAGAGCTCTCTGAGGTACATACAGGGAGAGGCAGTCCCGCAGGCATGCTGGTCCCAGTCCGTTTAGGGCTTTATAGGTCAGAACCAGAAGCCTGAACCTGATCTGGAACTCCACGGGGAGCCAATGCAGCTGCTGCAGAGTTGGAGTCACATATGCCCTGAATGAAATTCCTGTCAGGACACGAGCAGCAGCATTTTGGACCTGCTACAGTTTCCAGGTCATACCCAACGGAAGCCCTGCATAGAGCGAGTTACAGTAATCTAATCTGGAGGTGACCGTTGCATGGATCACTGTCGTTAGGGTCATGGGTTGAGAGATAGGGGGCAAGCTGCCTGGCCTGCCAGAGATGGAAAAAGACAGTTCTGGCAGCTGCCTTGACCTGGGCCTCCATTGACAAGGAGGAGTCCAGCATCACACCAAGGCTCCTGACCGATGAAATGGACACAAGTGGCGCCCCCTCAAAGGCCGGGAGCTGAATCCCCATATCTACCCCCCCCCATGGCCCAAGTACAGGACCTCCATCTTCATGGGGTTCAATTTCAGTCTGCTCTGCTTCACCCATCCAGACACGGCCCCCAGTGCTCTAATTAGGGCCTCGGGAGCAGAGCCAGGCCGTCCGTCCATCAACAGGTACAACTGGGTATCATCTGCATACTGATGGCAACCCAGTCCGAAACTCCATGTTAGCTGGGCGAGAGGGCGCACGTAGAGATAAAACAACAGTGGGGAGAGTAACGCTCCCTGCGGGGCACCACACACTGAGGATTGGCGCGCTGATGATACCCCCCCCCCCAGCGCCACTCTACTGCCTGATCACTGCAGTAATGCAGGTGAACCAAGCCTTGGAGAAGAATATAAATACATCCCAATGCTTCAATGAACTCAGAGAGTCATTCCATGGGGGAGTGTGCTGGAAGGGAAAGGAGCGAGTGAAGGGTGGGCTCTTCATAAATGAGCTTTCGCAAGCTCAAGCCCTCACTACTCCAGCAAGGCAGAAACATGGTAAGGGCTCCAAGAAACCGATGTGGATGTACAGAGAGCTCCAGAATAAGCTAAGGGAGAAAAAGGAAATGTTCAGGAAATGGAGAGAAGGACAGACCTCTAAAGAGGAGTATATAAGGGTTACTAGGTACTGCAGATCAGCCATCAGAGAGGCTATAGCTCAGGATGAGCTGGGTCTGGCCAGGAGGGCTCGCTACAACAAGAAAAACTTCTACAGATACATGAGAAGCAAACGCAAGGTAAAAGAGGCAATTGGACCACTGTTGAGAGTAGACGGAGAAACTCTGATGCAGGACAGAGAAAAAGCAGACAGGCTTAATGACTTTTTTGCCTCTGTTTTCTCCCTGAAGAACTCAGGCACATCTAGAGATAGTAGAAAATGTGGCAGGACACCTGAGCGGCTAATTGACATTGACAGAGAGGTTGTGGAGAGGCATCTGGCTGCCCTGGATGAATACAAATCCCCTGGGCTGGATGGGGTGCACCCAAGAGCGCTCAAAGAACTTTCTAGAGAACTTGCCCACTGAAAAACAAATTCCAAGATGGCAGCACAGACAGGAGCATAGCTACTAGCTCCTGCTGTTTTAAAGATTTTTTAACTATTTTCCTGCCATTTTTGGCAGTTCAACCTATAACATCTTAAGCCTACTTGAATTTTACTGATAAATTGAGAAGTGTAGCACTTTGTTACTGTTTGCCTTGCTTGAGTTTTGGACACTCTGAACACACCGAACAGAGTTGGGAGCTGGGGAGGAGGAGGAAGAGTGGAGCAACCAGAGCAACCTGAGTGAGTTGAAAGGAGTGATCAAAGAACAGGCAAGGAGTGAATTTGACCAGCAGGGAGACGGTGTAAGCGGTGTAGGCTGAGAAAGGGTGACTGGCGTAGAACTGAGTGGTCTCCTCTGGCCATGGAGGAGTGGCTGCCTTGCTCTGCAGGACGCGCTGAAGCGGAGAGCTGGTGCGAGAAATGCCGAGGACACGGCCGAAGACCGCTGTTGAATTGATTGCCGCGGAATCAACCCACTGCGAAGTAAACTGTATATTGGGCCAGGCTGCCTTGCTGCTCGTCGCTGTGCCTCCTTTATGAAGGCATTTATGAAGGCCTATGAGGTGGCTGTGAAGGCGACGAAGAGGGAGTACTTCACCACCTCCATAGCGACTGCAAGCTCATGCCCGGTGAAACTGTTTCAAGTTGTTCGGTCTTTGGTCTCCCTCTCGCAGGGAGACTGCCAAATTAGGAATTCAGCCATTAGCTGCGAGGCTTTTGGGAGGTTCTTTGCAGATAAAATTCTGTCCTTCTGCCGTGACCTGCCAGCCACAGTTGATACAGTGAGAGAACTGGAGGCCCCTTGGCCGTCTTCTGGCCCGACTTTGGATCACTTCAGCCTGGTCTCCCAGGAGGAAGAGGACAGGATCCTGCAGCTGGTTAGGCCCACTATGTGCTCCCTGGACCCCTGCCCGTCATGGCTGGTGAAAGCCAGCGTCTATAGGCTGGGGGCCCAATTGGAGGATATTATTAATTCATCATTAAGCTCTGGGGTCTTTCCCAGGGTGTTGAAGGAAGCCGTGGTGAGGCCTCTCTTTAAAAAGCCATCTTTGGACCCCACAGACCCGTCCAGTTACCACCCGACATCAAACCTCCCATTCCTGGGAAAGGTGATTGAGCAGGTGGTAGTGGAACAGGTGCAGGCTTTCCTGGAAGAGACTTCTGTCCTGGACCCATACCAGTCTGGTTTCTGCCCAGGCTATGGGATGGACAGTCTCCACAGACATCTGGATTGAGGCGGGTCAGCGCTGCTGATACTGTTAGATCTTTTAGCGGCATTCAACACAGTTGACCATGAGTTGTTGGCCCACCGTCTCACTGACGTGGGGATCCGAAAGATGGCCTTGCAGTGGCTTGTCTCTTTTCTCCACCGCCGGGGACAGAGGGTAGAGCTGGGGAAGAGGGTGTCCACGCGCCAGTCATTGGTATATGGCGTTCCACAGGGGGCGATACTCTCCCCCATTGTTCAATCTTTATATGCACCCCCTCGCCCAGCTGGTGTGGCATTTTAGACTGGGTTGTCACCAGTATGCAGATGAAACCCAGTTGTATCTGTTGATGGGCGGCCGACCTGACTCTACCCTGGACACCCTTTTGAGAGCTTTGGAGGCTGCGTCTGGTTGGGTGAAGCAGAGCAGACTGAAGTTGAACCCTGCAAAGACGGAGGTCCTGTACTTGAGCCGTAGGCTGTCGGATACAGGTATCCATCTCCCGGACTTTGGGCAGGCTCCGTTGGTGCTCATCTCATCTGTCAGGAGTCTTGGCATGATCTTGGATTCCTCCTTGTCTATGGAGGCCCAAGTCGCGTCTGTTACCCGGGCTGCTTCCATCTGCGGCAAGCCAGGCAACTTGCCCCCTATCTCTCAGTCCAGGACCTAACGACAGTGATCCATGCAACGGTCACCTCCAGGCTGGACTACTGTACCTTGCTCAACACAGGACTTCCCTTGGGTCTGACCTGGAGACTACAGCGGGTCCAGAACACAGCTGCTCGTGTCCTGATGGGTGTTCCATGCAGGACACATATTACACCAATTTTACAGCAGCTTCACTGGCTCCCTGTGGAATTCTGGATCCGTTTCAAGGAGTTGATTTTAACTTTTAGAGCCCTACACAGACTGGAACCAGCATACCTGAGGGACCGTCTCTCCCTGTATGTGCCCCGGAGAGTGCTTTGTTCAACGAGTAAGAACTTACTGGTGATCCCTAGCCCTAGGGAGGCTCGTTTGGCCTCGGGCCAGAGCCTTTTTGGTCCTGGCCTCAACCTGGTGGAACTCTGTCTGAAGACACTCGGGCCTCCCACGATCTTGTATCATTTCAGTGGGCCTGCAAGACAGAGCTGTTCCACCAGGCATATGGTTGAGGCCAGCGTCGGGACCATCATTGAGCCTCCCACCGGCCTCCAGTATCCAATTACATCTCGTCTGTCTCCCTCCTTCTTTGTATGCTGGGGTAGGAATGTGTAACCGACCAGCTGTGGTTTCTGTGTATATATGATTTTAATTGGTGAATTTTATTGCAAAATCTGCTGTACTGTAATTGCATTTTATGATTGTTGTACCCCGTCCTGAACCTGCTTGTGGGGAGGGCGGGTTAAACATCGAATAAACTAAACAAAACTAAACATCTTCAAGGCCTCCTGGAGGACTGGGGATGTGCCACAAGATTGGAGAAGAGCGAATGTTAACCCAATCTTTAAGAAAGGGAAGAAGGATGACCGGGGAAACTATAGGCTGGAAGACTGCGGACTGGACTATAGAACAGTTCGGTGGATAGGGAACTGGTTAGAGGACCGCACCAAAGAGTGGTGGTTAAAGGCGTTTTATCAGATTGGAGGGAGGTGTCTAGTGGGGCGCTGCAGGGCTCAGTTTTGGGCCTGGTACTTTAAATATTTTTATCAATGATCTGGATGAAGGGGTAAACGGGCTACTCATTAAATTTGCTGATGATACCAAATTGGGAGGAGTGGCAAACACCCAAGAAGACAAAGTTAAAATTCAACAAGACCTGAATACTCTAAGTGGGTGATTGTGAACAGGATGCAATTCAACATAGATAAGTGCATAGTATTACATCTGGGCCACAAAAATGTGAAGCACAAATACAGGATGGGGGGGATACACTTCTGGGTAGTAGTGTATGTGAAAGAGATCTTGGGGTAAGAGTGGACTGTAAACTAAATATGAGAAGTCAGTGTGATGCGGTGGCAAAAAAGGCAAACTCAGTCTTGGGTTGTATCAAAAGGGCCATTGAATCGAAATCGCAGGAGGTCATAGTCCCTCTCTATACTGGCTTGGTCAGGCTGCACCTGGAGTACTGTGTGCAGTTCTGGAGGCCTCACTTCAAAAAGGATGTGGACAAAATCGAGAGGGTGCAGAAGAGAGAGATGAGAATGATCAGGGGTCTGGAGACTGAGCCCTACAAGGAAAGGATGAGGACCTTGGGAATGTTTAGTTTGGAGAAGAGGAGGTTGAGGGGGGACATGATTGCTCTCTTTAAATATTTGAAAGGCTGTCATTTGGAGGAGGGCAAGGAGCTGTTCCTGTTGGCAGCAGAGGGTAGGACCCGAAGCAATGGGCTTAAATTACATGCACAAAGGCTGGATATTAGGAAAAACTTTTTCACAGTCAAAGTAGTTCAAAGGTGGAATCAGCTGCCTCAGGAGGTGGAGAGCTCCCCTTCACTGGCAGTTTTCAAGAAGAGACTGGATGAATATTTGTCAAAGATGCTTTAAGCTCAACCTGCATTGGGCAGGGGGTTGGACTAGAAGGTCTGTATGGCCCCTTCCAACTCTGTGATTCTGTGATTCAGAACATGATTTGGCAATTAATTTTTAAGAGGGGCTCCATTTTGAACAGAGGAAGACTTGAAAAGCCAGTAACTTCTGCCCACTGAAGGGGGAACGCATAGCATTATCATCCCTTCCAAACTAGTAATCACCATAATAGACATTAATGCTCCTAAACTGCCATCTCCCATACATAAGCCTAGACCAGGCTAATTGGAAATGGCAACTGAGAGGTGCATGGGAAAAGCTAAACTAAAGCCACTGCTAACATTCCCACTGGAAATGAAGGGGTTAAAGAATCCTGAGCATTTGATGCTGATTATTGAGAGGAAATTCTCTGGGGACTGAGAGATCAGTTATGGGTCACATGACCCGTGATAGCCGAAATGAGCCCCTTGGGCCACTTACTGTCGAGCCCTACTTTAATTATTGGGACAGACAGAATGTTCTATATCTGCCAGATAGTTTGTGATAACCTGTTATGAGATTCTGTATTTTCTTCAATGGCATTTTAATGCTTGTTAAATGGGATGCTGGGATGATGCCATCAATTAATGTAGGAAAATAAATTCCCTAATTCAGTCTCCCCCGGCTTGTATTCTGCACATTTTTTGAATTACGGCTTGTCAGCTCATTTGATAGCACTGCTCTGGAACTTCTACACACAGAAAAACAGATATACATCTATACAATGCTGACACAAGTCTTTTTAGAAAGAAATTAAAAATCCCAGGGCCAGGAAACTTTACAATATATAAAGACATACATTTCAGCCTTCACTTTCAAGAGACTTCCCTGCTGGGTCATTTATCAGTAGTTCCGGTTGCCTTTTTGTTTTCCCACACCCGAGCAGAAGTTTTTGGCCTTCAACCTATTCAATTCATCATCTTGGATTTAACAAGTGACAAGACAAAAAGATCAGGCATCTGACGAAGAGAACTTGATTCTCGAAAGCTTATGCTATAATAAAATTGGTTAGTCTTAAAGGTGCTACTGGACTCTTTTTGATTTTGCTACTACAGACTAACACGGCTAACTCCTCTGGATCTAAGACAAAAAGAAAAACTATTTTTCTGTTGACCCTTCTGAAGCCTATTATCCTCTTGCAGAGTGTATCATCTTACCCAGCATATGGTAGTAAAAAAAAGGATTTTTTACCTTTATGACCACATACTCAACAACCATTCTCAGTCACTAAGGAAGTGTCTCATGAGGACGGTCTATGAGATCAGACCTCTTAAATTAGCCAGAACCACCCTGCACCCTGCCAAACCTCCCTTCCAAAAAGAATCCAAACTTATCCACAAACTAAGTGTACGTTTTACACACTCACTGAGGTCAAGAAATTATACCAGGAGTGATATGAAGGAACTCTAAATTACAACATCAAGCTGGCACCTGTCTACAACAGGTAGCTTTGGGTTCTTAGTGCTTGAAACTAATCCCGACCCAAAATTCTGTGCCCAAATAACCTAATGCTCCTGCAAACTGCACTAGTTATGCAGATTTGTATAGTTTATTCTGCTTGTCATGCTGAGAAGCAAAGACTGTAATGGGCACCAAAACTCCATTCATGGACCAAGAGAAACTTTCGCAAATTCTGTGGTTTCTCATACTTCAGTAGGCATTACCTCCATATTTCCAAGCATAACCTTCTGTCACTAAGGGCTAGAAACTTTAAAAAAAAATCTTCAAGGAAGATAAGTTCTGGTGCCAGTGCCGTGTTATATAGTTTCTCCCCCTTTCTACAGAATCACAGTGTACCACACAGCTTTAAGGTATGCAAATGATATCGTTATTGGAACAGCTTATCTGGCCTTGTGAGTTGGATAGGGGGTCACTGAGGAAGCAGCAAGAAGCGGCAGGGAAAAGAATCTGCAAGGTAGTGAATATATACAAAATCATGCTCATCATTACTCATCCACAGAGATCACCTGATCCCATAGGATCGAACTGCAGAAATTCATTTGATGCCTTCTGCTATCTGTTCTTCCATGGTGGTAGACAGCAACTTGTTAATAGGCTGTTAGAGTCTGACAGGTCACAGATACTTTCATTTTATCCACACAAAGAACACACACACACAAATATATATTTTACCAACTCCTAGCTTATGCGGGAAAATGCTGACTAGGAAAAAATTAGGACTGCGCAGTTCAAGGGTTCCTATACCTTATGATTTGCAAAAAAGGGGGGCATTCAGCAGGCTTCATTTGCCCAACCACTCAACACTATGAAAAAAAGTTACACCCACCAAAATTCTACGAGAGGCACAGGAATCATGCCTCGTGTGAAGTGCAGTATTCTTTCTTCAAATACTATGAAAATACTGTAGGGATGACAGTGGGGAAGGAAGAGGGTGCAGTAAGGAAACCAACTTTCATGAGAAGATCAGGCATCTGACCCTATGCAGCCTGCTCTGGAGTCAGTTGCTGTATCTCTTTTCCTGAAGCTAGAAACCATCCAAGGGCATACATTCTCCAAAATCAATTCTTACCTGTCCTGTGGTATTTTAAACTGTGTAGGAACAGTCATTTTGGGAAAACCCTTTGGGAGCAGGAAGAAATTGAGCTCTGAGAAGGCTATGTGCCATTTCCAGGGCAAATCCCTCCACCTTTACTCCCAGCCGAGGAACAATTGCTGGCATGTACAGCAATATCTAGAGGTAACATGCAGACTACATAGATAATAGCTTGCTTAGTAAATTTTCCCAGTCTTGGGCCATGATATTCTTGGGTCAAGCCCCAAATTAACCGACACCAACAAATAAATGCAGACCTGGGAACACTGATGGACAGGTTACGAAATGTAGAGACGCTATCAGGGGCACGTCAGAGACAGAGCACATACTTTGAACATAGAAGGTGCCAAATTCAATCTGGGCCTCTCTCCTTCAATAACCTCTTATAATTTCCCAGCTCACTCATCAAGAAAATATAAGATGCAGTTTTACCAGAAGTCTTTCTACTATATAAATACTTAAAGGGAGATTAAACATTTTTGGCACAATCTGTCTTCGTCTAGTGCAACACACAGTTATTCCCCAACACACAGAACGGAATCCCTACAGGCATGCTGTGTAGATGTCCCTTAGCCTGAGCCAGGTGCTCAGCAATCCTCCCAGCCGTTTTCAGTAATGGCAGATCCTTCTGTTCCTTGCGTCCTGTTATCTCAGCAGTCTGCTCTCCTCCTGGTCACTGGTATGTTCGAAGCAGACTATACACCAATGGTCTGGCATGTCGCAATGCACCAGGCTCAGTGAAAGAGGACAGGAAGCCAAGCTACCATGGCAAACTGAGAGGAGGGGCTCCTGCCTCTTCCCCTCCCTCCATTTTCCTGACACAAAACTGGGCTCCCACAGAACTTGTAAATTGAGTTCCTGTGGGGAACAGGCGCCCTGTTACAAGTCCCCACGGTGATCACGTGGCAGATGTAGCATGTAGTCTGGCCCTCAGCCAGGAAAGAGCAGAAGCTTTCAGTCTATTTTCTCCCCCATCTCCCAAATGTAATGGTATCTTAGGTAAAAGGTAAAGGTAGTCAGTCCCCTGTGCAAGCACCGAGTCATTACTGACCCATGGCGGGGACATCGCATCATGACGTTTTCTTGGCAGACTTTTATTACAGGGTGGTTTGCCACTGCCTTCCCCAGCCATCTGCACTATACCCCCCAGGAAACTGGGTACTCATTTTACCAACCTCGGAAGGATGGAAGGCTGAGTCAACCTTGAGCCGGCTACCTGAACCTGGCTTCCACCGGGATCGAACTCAGGTTGTGAGCAAAGCTTGGGCTGCAGTACTGCCGCTTATTACTCTGTGCCACGGGGCTCTATCCTATTTGGTGATAATCAAGATCTGCAACTGAATGTCCTGTGTGATCCGGTATCATTTTTAGTGTACTGTTCAAATGCAATGCAGCCAATTTCTCTTGATGAGACAAGCTTTTTGTTTCATTCACATGGCCAGCTAAGAATAATGTTCCTAGCATACTGAAAGAACACAAACCCTTGCATTCTCTAATGCATGCACATATACCACACACTCAGTTTTTAATACTGAACTGACTGAACTCTGAGGGCTGGTTATGGTAGACAGCTTTTCTGCCCCTGTCCTCCAACATGCTGAAAACTGCATTTCTACTTAGTTAATGAATTTCTACGTGACAATATGATAAAACCCATCCAGGCTCCTTGGGAATTACCTGCATACAGAACACGCCACCAAAACCCACCTATATAAGACACAGGAAAGAAGGTACCTACCTACTCATGCTGATATTACATAAGGAGAACAACTACAGACAGGAACAACTCCCTGTCAGTTCCCTGTACAAAAATAAATCTATGACCCAGCAGTTTCAGCCTCCCCAGAAACAGCACCTTTTGTTTTGAATAAGCAGTGACACTCCCAGGGTGCACAGTTACACAAGTATCTTGGAAGTTCTTCTCCATTTTGGTCTTCAGCTAATTGCAGCTCAAAGTGGTACACCCAGACTGTATCATTTTCATTTGAATTATATTTCTCGGCAGATTTTCTGCCACCCAATGCTTTTTTGCCATATGCAAACCAATCAAATAATCCAAGACTCAGCCGTTACTTGGCTCAACCTACCTTTTCAAGGACACCTTTCCTACAAAGAAATCAATCCCTCACCTATTCAGTTCACTTACAGCTACAGATAGGGCTGCCTGTCCTACTGACAAAAGAATCAGTACTCAGCTATGCTTAAGAGCTCATTCACATTTTGCAAAATCCCTACATGGGCTGCAAACGGCATCCATATGGTCACATGCAAATACTGTATATACACACAATACACATACACTGGGAAGCTACAGCTAAATTGTGGTTTCTTGTCATATAGGTACACACACAGTGTAAAATCATGCATGTGAACATTACATACAAATTATATTGTAAATTCTACTCAGGAGGCCATTCTATGTAGCAGTCTTACATGAAGCATCCTATCTATAATACAGCCTGAGATCTGCAAAAGTGCCCTTGCTTTCAGATGAGTAGGCAGCTTGGAAAGAGAGCTGAATAATTAGTTTACTAATTCCTTTTCAACAGATGACTTTCTAGAATGGCAATATTATGTATGCAATAACTAGAAAAGTTACTGGTTACATGTAGAAGGGTCAGGCCAGCCACATAATCTAACAGACACCCACAAATCAGAACAAAGAAGTTACCTGCATAAAAAATAATTTGAAAGAAACTACTCTTATAGAAGCACTGCCTAAAACCCCATTTTTGCAACATAGTGATGCAAATAGCCATTTATAGCTATGATCTGCTTACAAAGGTATCTAATGTATCTCTCTCTCACACACACACACACTGTGGCCTATTGTAGTATATATATGAAACTGACATATTATACATTTGTTTATAAATAGCTGAAGGCTTCTTAGTATATCCAATAAGTAAATCTATATATAAAGTATTACCTAGTGTTAGAATCCTACACATGCATTTTAGAAAATCCAGATGGGATGGCAGCCTAAAGATATTGTATACTCCAATATCCTATATTAAACTTCCTGCCGTGAAGGTGTCCTGCCTTACATTCGGATTCAATATATTCACCAGGCTTTTTTTCCCCATCTGATTTCAAGACCTCATATGATAACAACAACAACAACATTCAATTTATATACCGCCCTTCAGGACAACTTAAGGCCCACTCAGAGCGGTTTACAAAGTATGTCATTATTATCCCCACAACAAAACACCCTGTGAGGTGGGTGGGGCTGAGGTGAGTGGGGCTGAGAGAGCTCCAGAGAGCTGTGACTAGTCCAAGGTCACCCAGCAGGCTTCAAGTGGAGGAGTGGGGAATCAAACCCGGCTCTCCAGATTACAGTCCTGCGCTTTTAACCATTACACCAAACTGGCTCTCAAACTGATGCAGAATTCACCGTCTGATCAGGCTGTTTGTTTGTCAGCTTTGATCAGAATTCATTATGTTGAACAGATTTCTGTAGAATTTGGCAAAAAATTAAAAATCAAGTTTGCTTTCAGAAGAGCATTTTACAGTTCCAATTCTTGGGCTGAAGTAGAGAAAATCTAGTAGAAAATGAGCACAATCACATGTATCCTCGACTGGGAAGGGAAAAGCTAAAACAGATCTGCCAATGAAAACTTTCCACACTGTCCAATTACACCAGCAAGGAAAAGTCAAGTTGATCACCAAGACACTCACCTGTACTGGCTCCTCCAAGACCCCACTACAGATGGGGCATATAAGGTCTTCATCAACATCCCCTTGAAAGCGTGCTACATCATACCCCATTTCTCATCACCGATGCCAAAACCCTAGAAAAAGCAGGAGGCAAGGAAGAAAAAAATATCAATGGGAACAGAGAACATTTGGACTCCTGCCACAAGAACAGCCAATATATTCACAGTCCTGCTTCTGCAGGGCCAGTTAAAAGTCAGTTCTTTTTACTGGCTCCCCTGCCTGCCAACTGACCTGATAAGGCTGCATTCTAAGTCAGAGATTCACAGACAAAGCTCCAAACCCTTAAAGAACAGGGTGTGGTACAGTAGAGAGAGACACAGACAGACAGAAAGCACACACGAACACACAACTTGACTCAGTCCCATTTTTGCACACTGAATCGCTCCTCAGTTTTCCCCACCTGCTAATGCCAATTAGACACTTCTCTCCACAGCACATTATTACTCATCTTTTCACTTACATTTTTAATTCTACACCTTTTTTACTTCTGAACAATTTGACTGTACGGGTGATAGTAAACAGCACCTACATTTCACATTAAATTATACAAAATGCACAGAGAAAAGGAGCTCAGCAGCTAGGGCACTTGACAGACTGGGTGGTGGTGGTTCAACTTAATCTTTTTTGCCTATCTGAGCAAGATCCCTAAGAGCATAATAAGCCATAGGTGACTTGCAAGCCTGGCAAGAGAAGGGAAGCATGGCTACATAAACATCTTCTAGTCAGGAGCAGAAGGAAACCTCCTCTGAGGCCAGATATCCCCCTGCGAGCAGGAGTCACTGCACGTGTCATTCCTAATGACAGAGGGAGAGCACAATTACCTGCCCTCAGAAGAGGGCACACCTACAGCCACATAAAGAATTCCGGATTATTTGATTTTATTTCTTGCATCACACAGTTTTGGATTGGTTGACTGTTAGAACAAGGATGATCCTCAACTGCCACAACCAAGTATTAATTTGTATTGCTAGATTACCTAAAGCAGCCTCCCAATTACATGCTCAAGCAAGCTATCAAATACCATCCTGGCCCCTACAAACAGGTCCCTGTGAAGAAAACTAGAAGAGATGGTCTGTTTTCTTTTACCTACTGACAAATTAATGGCGCACAGACTAAATCCATGTTAAAGTAGAAGGTGGACATCTCCGGTAAACTGTAGAAGAGGCACAAGGTCCTCTCTGATAATCCCCATATAATTCCTGTTGATAAACTTCCCAAAGCAGATTCAGAAAAGCAAATGCGTATCATTAAGGGGGGAAAATGAAACTGAAAGGGGCCAAATCCTTATGAGTCGCAAGCACAAGGCACTCATAGTGGTACATCTCCCACTCCACACCTTCTTCAGCAGCAATCCCCACGAGAGGTCTGAAAAACCAATGCTGAATTGAGAGAGTCTTGTAGACAAAATGCCACGAGGTACATTTCAAAGGCAAGCTGCCACCCCTGAGAAACCTGCCTCTCTGGTTGCTGCCCATATCACCTCTTGCTGGGGGAGCACAGAGAACTGCCTTGAAAACAGGATCTTAACTGGCAAGCCAGGTGACACAGGAGGAGATGGTCCTTCAAGAAGCCTGGCCTCAAAGCCATTTTAGGGCCTTAAAGGTAAGCACTGAACATTGAAAGCTTGCTCTACCCACTTCCTCCACCAACAAGAGGTTGAGCAATTCTGATCAGTTTCCCTCTGTTCTGCAACCCTCTCCGCTACACGCTGTGTGGAATTTTGTTCACAAGGCCTGCTTGCTACAAGCACTAAGCTTTTCAAGAGTCTTAGAGCACTACTGAGAGAAGGGGAGGGCAAGGAAAGATCAGCTTCCACAAGTGCCTTATGTTCAGAGCTCACAGGATCCAATCCAATGCCATTTTTTCAGTCCTATAAACTACCCTGGTCAATTTCAATATCTCATTCAGCCTTTTGAAAAATTTATTTGCTTATACTCCTGCATCTTGATAAAGATGAGTGACTAATATCTTGATTAAGGACCAGCCTTCGTAAGCTTCATTATCCTCCCCAAACAAAACATATAGCCAGCAATGAGAAAGGATAAGCTGTACAGCTTCCCTAAAGCTACATCAAATATCTTACGGGCTTTGTTCATCTCTGCTCATTTCAAGAACCACCTTTTACAACAAGAGTTGCTGTGGAGAAGACACTGCACTCTCCACTTACAAGTCTTGGGCATACCACTAACATGCTGAATTGTGACGTCAAAGGAGTATGGATGACTGACTCCCCATTAATTTGCAAGACGTGGTCCTATTGGCCAAGGTAGTTTTAGCTTTAAGATTCTGAAAGGATGGCAGGTGCCAGCACAAGTTAGCAACTATCTGCAGAGATGAAAACATGGGTTCGATTTTTAAAAAATTATATTTGATTTTCATCCTATCATTTTGGCGGTCTTTCATCCATAGAGTCACCATAGGTCGGAGGCAACTTGACGGTATGTAACACACATTAAATTTCAAGTTTCAGTTATATATTTCTCTTGAAATTAATGCGAGCATACCATCTCTCAGTAATTAATTTATGATGCTATTGGGAGACTGCTTTTTTGTAAAGGAAGAACTGAAGGAGAGAAAATCATTGTTATCATACAGTACGATATCTCTATACTTATGCACTAGCTTGATATTGAGGATTGGGAACGAGCAAATCACCACTGACATAAACCAAAAGGATCAGTGATGTCCTTTCACTCCTCTTCTAAGCCTTGTAACTACCTGATTTCTGCCAACTGGCTCAGTATTCTGGCCATAAATATTTGCATCTTCCAGTTCAGCAACATGGACCTTCCATCTCATGGAGAATTACCAGCCTTTGATTCTAGTTAAATAGTTTGTGTATGTATGTGAAAGAGGGAAGGACAATTATATAACCAAAAAGGGACAAACCAGAACAGAAGCAAACACGGGGGGGGGGGGGGGGGAGAGCAGTGCCTTCCAGTGTTAATACCAACAAGAAACAAAAAACTGTCATGGCTGTAGAATGTAAAATAGAAACTGTTTGTGGTCTTAGTGATGGGGGAGGGAAGAATATAACAATTTTAAAAATAGTAATAATAGCAAGTTAAAAATTAAAGAATCACACAACATAGAGGATGTAAAGAATAAATAATCCATCTAGCTTTAAAACCCATTATTTGATGTATTTATACCTTTCTTTTTCCAGCGTTGTACAATTCCAAAATCTGTTACACTCATTTAATTCAAACCAGTTGCTAAGAAGAACAACTGTTCTTCTTGTTTTACACAAGAAAAGAAGCTTAATAAAATACTGCATTATCTATTAAGGCCGAATGGAACACTGAAAAAGCTGGATCTATCTGATGTTTGTCCTCCACTCTCACTCTTACCATTCCAGGTTGCTGGTGGCTTCAATAACTGGGCCTTGGGAAGTAAAAATAATGTGGGCAGCACAGACTGTGTGTTGGGATTCTAGTAATTATTTCCACTAATAAGGTAGTTCTGTTAGCAAAAGTAAACTTCCCCTGCCTCCCTTCTCCCACAGCAACCCACTGACCTTCATGAAATGTTATTCCTACAGAAAGGAGACTCCTAAAAACAGCATGAGGGGCAAATTGGTAATAACTACTATCATCAGAATCTACCCCGGTATCTGGTGGAACTAGTTTTGCCAGCTCCCCCCCCCCACACACACACACCCCTCTTGTTTCCCACCACTGCTCTTAAGCAGCAGTGGGAGAAACCTTTTTGAAAAGTGGCCATTGGAGCAATGGCTTGATGTTACTTCTGGGGAAAACCAGGAAAGGGATGTCATACTTCTTTATTAACCACCAGAAACTCTATGGTAAAACCATAGAGCTTCTGGCAATTCCTAGAGAGGTATGGACACTGCTTACTGGTTTTTCCAGAAGTGATGTTACATCAATGACTGCCTTCCCTCCCTCCCCATCCCCTGTCTCCCACTGGTTGCCAAGCTTGGCAACCCTACATGGAATCTGGGGGAACACTGAAAACCTGGGACTGTTGGTAGAGAAGGTGGAGGGAAGAGTCCCAGATGGGATTCCAGTGATCTTCAGCCTTTCCAAATCCTGGGACTCACCTTTAATTCCCAGGCTATACTGTGGAAGCCACAGAGCTGTAAACATGAGATAAGACATCACATGATATTGCACCTAAATAAAAGTCATGTGACAGATAGATGAAAAACAAAAGTATCTGAACCTGCCTAGACTAAAAAAGGAGCTTCTCCACTGCTGAGTGATCTGGACTTGCCCTCCTGCTACTCCTCTCAGTGTGCTATTCCAGGAGAGACAAGAGGTGAAGTGCCCCTTGCTCTCTATGCAAACACACCAGCAGCTGGTCCTTCCAAACTAACAAAAAAGCAGCTCTGTAAGAGGCTCAAAGCCCAGCAGATGGGGCTCTGAAACCCAGCTAAGGATCCTGATATATAGGTTGAATACATCATATTAATCCATGTTTTTATGTTTTCAGGAACCACAGCATGCGTTTTTATTTAGGAAATAGCTATGCAATAAATGAACAATTTTTATTTAAATAATTTTAGTCACCAACTTAAGTTCTCTTAATTTAAGGTGATCCATCATTGCAACAATTCAAGCATGGGATCATGAGCATTATGAAACAGTCCAAGAGAAATATTCAGACCTGGATACAAAGCACTTCATAAACGGATAGAGAAAATACTAGGCACTTTATAAACATTTGCCCTGAATGTTTATCTTAAATAGACCACAGAAAGAGGTGCACACAAAACAAATGCGTAGCTAGCTGAGCTCTAGAATAATCTAGTCACAGACAAGTAATATATTCTGGATAGAAAATCCATCTAAAGAGCAGATGGCAGCTGCCAAAATACTAGATGGCGTTAATGGTTGCAAAAAGCATCTGATTATTCATGTCTGTAAGGCAAAGAACACAATTATTTTTCTATGCACAGTAAACTGAATCAAGATCAAATCACAATCTAAACCTGTTAACAATTGGTCAAGTTTGCAATCATTAAAGTCTAATAAGGAGTTGCCTGCAATTTTAAATCCTGAAGAGTCTAAGAGCAACATAATCTGATGCAACAACAACAAAAAATCTCTTCTTGGTGAGAGACCAAATTGGCAAAAATAACTCTGCTTAAGCACAGCCCCATTTTCAAATCTTAATTCTGTCTTTAAAAACTGCAATTCTAAACATTACAAGGTGCCTACCGGCATCTTACACCCAGGATTCAAAAGAAAACATACTTTAATCTCAGGCTTTTAGGATTTAGTTCCAGTATAGCTGTTACTTGCACTGTTTGATCACAAGCCTAACATTCTGGTAAATTGATTCCCACCACCATACTGTATCGTAAAACAAAACCCACCACCACAATTTGCAAGGATTAAGACGGAGGATAATCACCTTAAATATGCAGATCTTTTCAACATGCATTAATTTTTTCCCAAATTCTGTTTATTGTTTTCAAAATCACCAACAATACAAATAACTTTTACAAGAATAGGTATCTATAGAGAATTATTACATTCAGTATGTTTTCTAAATTATTATACATCCATACAATCATAAATAACATATATTTACAATTCACATACCATCATTTAGCAATTATTATATCTTACTGTATTGAATATCCATCCCGTTATATGCTATTGTATCTGAGCACGTGGGAGTGGATGTGTATAACTAGTAGTGGAGATAGAGAGGAATTATATACTTCCAATTTACCACAGATCTAGATCTTTAAATCTTTTGGAGATTTCCTGTTGTTTCATTAGGTATTCTAAGATTGGGTACCAGCTAAGTATAACGTCTCTTGATGTCACCTGGGGGTCTATACGTGAGAGATTATCTGTAACGGCAGCCATAGTATAATTGTCCCATAATTTTTTTATGCCATAGAGGAAGATCTGGAGCATTTACATTTTTCCAGCAAGTGGCAATAGCTGCTTTGGCAGCTGGTAACAGGATCAACGTAGTTCATGTCTTAATCTTTGTACCTCCTGTTAATGCCCATGTGTTTAGGAGCAATGGCTCTGATGAAATGGGAATATGCATGCCTGTGATTGTTTTGATTTCATTTAGAACTCGTTCCCAGAATGTTGCTACTCTGGGACAGTATAGCCAGCGGTGAAGGTAATCTCCTATCTCACCACATTACTTCCAGCAGGTCAGACTGGCGGCTGGTATGATGTGGGTTCATTTTTTAGGGGTCATGTGCCAGCGTGAGATAATTTTGAACGCTTGTAAACTTTCAGTTCCAATGGGAGATTTAAATGGGGGAAGGTTCCGAATAGATATCCAATCAGCTTCTGTCGGTTGTGTGCCACAGATTTTTTGCCAGCATGTTTGCTATGTGAGCTTACGAGTTTTATTCAGGTCAGATAATACATTAGAAATGGCTGAAACATGCATTTATTGAGATATTTATAATGTACTTTTTAAAAGAAAACCAACATATTTCAAGGAATAAACTTACATTTTCATAACACTGTTAAAAAAACTGTTCTTGTAAGTGATGCTTGGGTGTAAACGTGACAATACATTTGAAGATTACAGTGAAATCTGTAAAATTACAGGCAGGCTGGGAAGACAGAGCTACAACTTCACTGTACTTGGCAGTCAGCAGTACCAAGTAATCTACACCCGAAATGCTATTGTTTCAGTATGTGCACTGAATGAACTTACTGCCCTTGTCTTCTCACATACAGGTTCTAGATCCAGAGGAGTTAGCTGTGTTAGTCTGTAGCGGCAAAATCAAAAAGAGTCCAGTAGCACCTTTAAGACTAACCAATGTTATTGTAGCATAAGCTTTCGAGAATCACAGTTCTCTTTGTCAGATGCATGGAGGGTCAAAAGAAACTGGTCAGATATAGAGGAGGAGAGGGGAGGGCGGGTTAGATGCAAACAGCTCCTTCTGATATGTAGATGCAAACAGCTCCTTCTGATATGTAGATGCAAACAGCTCCTTCTGATATGGAGATCAGTTTGCTTCTGTAAAGGTTCAGAGGAGTTAGAAGTGTTAGTCTGTAGTAGAGGTTGTTCTTCCCACACTGTTTAAGCCATTAATTTCAACAGTAGTTCAAATGTGAATTATTTAGTATTGATCAAACAGTGTTGCGCCTACCTTTAACCACTGTTTGTTGAGTCTAAAGATTATATTTGATTTTCATCCTATCATTTTGGCAGGCAGATCTTCCCGCCAGAACATGCTGTAGGTCGGAGCACCCTTCCTCCCTCAACTCGCTTGAGCCGCCGCAAGCATAAAACCAGTCATACTCACAGTGGGGCAAGGGGGAGGGAATGTGTGCCTGCAGAGAAGACAGGTCTTCTATGCATGGGCTGGCAAACAAATAAAGAGGGCCTGTGACCTCCTAAAGAGTCTCATTCTTTGTAAATAGGACAACAAGGTCCTCCTAACATCTAAATTATGAAGGGTTCATTCAGATTCCAAAGTAGGATTAGGGAAGAGAACCGGTAGTGTCACCTTTTGCTGGAGGTGAAACTTTGATACCACCTTAGGGAGAAATTGAAGACTAGGATGTAAAGTAACTAGAGGAATGGTGCCTCAGGGCACCCAATTCACCTACTCTCCTAAGGGATGTGATGGCTATCAAAAAGGCTACCTTCTGAGATGGCTACAAGGTGCACTTTCACTGAGGAAGTCAAAAGGCCCCTTCATAAGTGCCAAAGTAGGTATTCAAATATAACGGTAAGTGGACATGTGAAGGGGGAATGGCCTTCATTGGTAACCCAACTGGTGAATTTATCCCATTTTAACCCATAAGCAGTCCTTGTAGAGGGTTTGTGGGCATTCAGAAAGATCTGAGTCACTTCCCTGGAGAAGGTGGAATATCCCGAAAAAGGAGCCACGCTGAAAGCTTGAGTGTAGTCACGTCATGGTGGAATACCTGGCCTCTCTGTAGCAGACCTGGTCCTAGGGGCAGTTGAATCACTTGCCCCCTCTGCCACAAGAGATGAAGAGCAATGATGAGTAAAAAGAAAGGCACAATCCAGCTGTGTCAGCTTGTAGTAGTGCTCAATCTTCTTAGAAGTTGCAGGCACAGATGCGGGTCTCTCCCAGATACTGTGGGCAATGTTGAGGTGGTCTTCCACTGCTGGAAAAGCCACTGTCTCCGGGGATTCAGAGTGGAGCGTCTGTAAGACTTTGCTCTTAGGCTTGGTGGAAACCTAGATGTCCAAGCCCAGCGCCTTAGCCATTCAGTGCATCTGTTCTGAGAAAAGTCTGAAATCCCCATTAGGGCTTAAGGTAGAATTATCCCCCACCGTTTCCTCTGGGGAGGGATCAGAAGTTATATATCTGGCAGAGAACTGCCGTCACATTGGCTCCAGACTAGTTCTATGCCTAGAAATGAATTGAAACACAAAGCCCCTGAGAAAGCTGGATCACGCGAAACAAAAATTGCTAGCGTTTTGTCAGGCTGGAAACAGCGTCCTCCTTGTTACTCCAGGGGAAAGAGTGCAACTTGGAACACGTCTACTGTTGTGGAGGCAAGGGGATTCCTTTGCACACTCAAGCCTGTGGATGAAAGAACGTGGATTTGCACAGCAGAACAGCACTTTCTTCACTTCTTCCCCACCTAAAGGAGGACCTTCCCCTACATCTTGAATGTTGACTATCAGGTTGGAACATTCTTTGGAGTTGAGAACATATTACGGACAACTTGTGGACATAGACAGAGAGAGACATTGTTCTGTATTGATTTGTACATATGCAATTCCACATGTAGTTCTTTATTCATTGACTGTGTATTGGTTTAAGTAGACTGTGTATTGGTTAAAGTATTCATTGTGATAGATAAAATAGTTTTTGCTAGTGGCTGTGATTCATGTATGATGTTAGAAGAGTGATTTAGCAGTAAGCAGACACTATTGGATTTTGTATACAAATTAAAATTTTTGGGGAGACCCTCTTGGCAACGGTTTTATACAGTCTTTCCCATAGCCTTTGTTTTTGTTATTATCTCCACAACAAAACACCCTGTGAGGTGAGTGGGGCTGAGAGAGCTAGACGTTGTGACTGACTCAAGGTCACCCAGCTGGCTTCAAGTGGAGGAGTGAGGAATCAAACCCGGTTCTCCAGATTAGAGTCCTGCGCTCTTAACCACTACACCAAGCTAGATAAGTTTTCTCAGAGAAGGCCTTCTGGCATATGGGCTTCACCTCTCAAGGTCAGGGAATAAAATGTTAGGAAAGAACCAGGAGAGCTTCATCAGGAGAGCTTTAAAAACTGCTGCCACAAGGGGAAGGGGATGATCAACATGGGGATTTCAATGAAGAAGTGATAGCAACGGGGGGCCTATCTGGGTAGGACAGATCCAACAAAGGTACAAGGCTACAAGCGCCTATATACCAATGCCCAAAGTATGTGTAATAAGAAGGAAGAGCTTGAGCTTCTCTTGCAAACAGAGGGCTACGTTATAGTAGGAATTAATGAGACTTGGTCAGATGATTCCCATGACTGGAATGCGGTAGCGGATGGGTACGAGTTGTTCATGAAAAACCGGAAGGATAGAAGAGGGGGCAGAGCGGCATTGAATGTGAGGAAAGGGCTTGATTGTCAGGAAGTTCTGCAGAATGTGGTTGACAGCCCAGTGGAAAGTATATGGGTGGAAATAAGGGGAGGAAGGATAAAGGGTACTGTTGTTAGAGTCTGCTACAGACCGCCAGACCAGGGAGAGGAGATGGATGCTGCTCTCCTCGAACAGGTTGGTAGAGTATCCAGACATCAGAACCTTATAATTATGGTTGACTTCACTTCCCTGATGTGTGCTGGGAGACAAGTTCAGCAAAGCAACAAGATTCACGCAACTTCCTGACCTGCCTGGCCGATAACTTCCTTTTTCAAATGGTGGAGGAAGCTACAACGGGCTCAGCCATACTAGACTTAATATTAACCAACAGGGAAGAATTGGTAGATGGAGGAAGGTGGTAGGGACCTTAGGGGGAAGTGACCATGTCCTCCTTGAATTCCAGTTGCTGTGGGGGGTGGGCAAGGAAGTTCATAGCCAGACTCATAGGCTAGATTTTCGTAGGGCCGACTTCAATAAACACTCGATGATGATG
Source organism: Eublepharis macularius (assembly GCF_028583425.1). Classification (NCBI taxonomy): domain Eukaryota; kingdom Metazoa; phylum Chordata; class Lepidosauria; order Squamata; family Eublepharidae; genus Eublepharis; species Eublepharis macularius. The sequence continues at coordinate 11,377,307 of NC_072793.1, read as the reverse complement.
AGTCATTCTGTGGGGGAGTGTGCTGGAAGGGAAAGGAGCAAGTAAAGGGTGGGCTCTTCTCAAACATGAGCTTTTGCAAGCTCAAGCCCTCACTATTCTAGCAAGATGGAAACATGGTAAGGGCTCCAAGAAACCGATGTGGAATCAGCTGGATAGTAGAAAAAACCTTTTCACGGTCAGAGTAGCTCAAAGGTGGAACCAGCTGCCTAGGGAGGTGGTGAACTCCCCTTCACTGACAGTTTTCAAGAAGAGGCTGGATGAATATTTGTCAGAGATGCTTTAGGCTGATTCCTGCATTGGCAAGGGGTTGGACTAGATGGTCTGTATGGCCCCTTCCAACTCTAGGATTCTATTCTATGAGAGCTCCAGAATAAGCTAAGGGAGAAAAAGGAAATGTTCAAGAAATGGAATGACAAACCTCTAAAGAGGAATATATGAAGGTTACTAGGTACTGCAGATCAGTCATCAGAGAAGCCAAAGCTCTGTATGAGCTGGGTTTGGCCAGGGGGGCTCACTACAATAAGAAAAACTTCTACAGATATGTGAGAAGCCAACACAAGGTAAAAGAGGCAATTAGACCGCTGTTGGGAGTAGAAGGAGAAACTCTGATGCAAGACAGAAGAAGAAGCAGAGAGGCTTAACGACTTTTTTGCCTGTTTTCTCCCTGAAGAACTCGAGCCCATCTAGAGATGATAGAAGACATGACAGAGTGGGTGGCTAGTTGATATTGACAGAGAGGTTGTGAAGAGGCACCTGGCTGCACTGGACAAATACAAATCCCCTGGGACGGATGCAGTGTACCCAAGAGTGCTCAAAAAACTTTCTAGAGAACTTGCAGAACCTCTGTCCATCATCTTCAAGGCCTCCTGAATCGCAGGAGGTCATAGTCCCTCTCTATACTGCCTTGGTCAGGCTGCACCTGGAGTACTGTGTGCAGTTCTGGAGGCCTCACTTCAAAAAGGATGTGGACAAAATCGAGAGGGTGCAGAGGAGAGCGATGGGGATGATCAGGGGTCTGGAGACTGAGCCCTACGAGGAAAGGATGAGGGTCTTGGGAATGTTTAGTTTGGAGAAGAGGAGACTGAGGGGGAACATGATTGCTCTCTTTAAATATTTGAAAGGCTGTCATTTGGAGGAGGGTAAGGAGCCTTTCCAGTTGGCAGCAGAGGATAGAAGCTGAAGCGACAGGCTTAAATTACATGCAGAAAGGTACCGGCTGGATAGTAGAAAAAACCTTTTCACGGTCAGAGTAGCTCAAAGGTGGAACCAGCTGCCTAGGGAGGTGGTGAGCTCCCCTTCCCTGGCAGTTTTCAAGAAGAGGCTGGATGAATATTTGTCAGGGATGCTTTAGGCTCATCCTGCATTGGGCAGGGGGTTAGACTAGAAGGTCTGTATGGCCCCTTCCAACTCTGTGATTCTGTGATCTCCCACATAGCAGCCTTGAGGCAAGCTGTGTGATTGCTACAGGCCTTCCGTGGTGAGCTTCTGGCAGATGCGGCAAGTTGAAATGCTGTGTGCTTCTCTGAGGCAATGAAGGCACAGAGAATGCTCATCAGAGTGCAGCATCTTGGTGTCACACTTCGAGCACTTCTTAAATAAGGCTTTCTGTGACATCAAGTGGCTCAGTAGGACAGAAGAAAAAGCTCAGAAAAATTTGAGTAGAGTAGCAAACAGAGTAGAGTGAAGAACTGAGGGGGGAGGGGCGCTCTGACAAACAGTGTGATTTAGCGGGAAGATCCGCACATGCACGCTGCCCAGTCAGAACGCCCTCTATAGACCTAGAACTAGAAAATCTCTTCTGAGGCTAGTCTGCATCCGTGCATAGTCCCATGTGGGACTGCATAGAAGACCGAAAATGAACATGAAACATACATACTGCCCGTCACAAAATGTTAAGACAATGAATGTCAGGACCAACTGCTGGTTTTTGCATTTTCAATGGGATACTTCCATTTTTCCCCTCTTCCTAGCATGCCAGTGGCACAGTCTAATACTACTAGCAACACTCAGCTAAGCATGCTATGGGATGCAGACAAACAGGTCCTAACACCACAGCATGAAAGATGTACTCTCCCCAGCCTGATAAAGAGTCAAGGAAAATTCAAAAGCTTGCATAATATGTAGGATATTTTTGTTGGTCTTAATAAAAAAAATGTGGGTTTTGTTTCAAGTTTGCAGTAACTAATGTTGAGATTCCTGATCTGTGTTTGCAGCAAGCAATAAGGTTAATGTCTCCGCAGGAAAAATCTTAGCCTCAAAATGGTATACAACCTTCCTAAAAAAAACCCTGAAATATTCAGCATAGTTTGTGTTCCAGGCTTACCATATTTTCCAACCATTACAAGTTGCATTACATGACTCCAATCAGCTAGCAGCAGCTAATGCAACTTAATGCCTGTACAGCTGCATGAAGCTTTTTAAATTCTATTTCCATGCCGAGGGAGAAGGATTAGACAACTACAATTAAAAAGAGATGTGTATGCAGAGATGCGGACATCTCCCACCACCTCCGGGACATTTGAGGCATTGCTCTTCATTTTTAAAATAACACTATCAAGTTGCTTTGATTTCCAAAACATAGAACTGTATACGTGAACTTGATGGTGGCTGCTATACACTGCAACCTACTGTTAACAAGCCTACAGTTTCACATGTAGTTTCTCATTTTACTCATTGAAGGAAAAGAAAAATTAAAATAGTTCACATTCCAGCCACAGAAAGAATAAAGAGTTTAGACTCTTAATAACCACTGTGGTTTGATATATGCCTTGTGTGAAACTTTATTTGGGGGTATATTAAAAACCATGAAATTTCCAACAGTAGAAATAACGGGGACTTATGACAACACTTGCAAAGTTCACGTCTTGCGGTTGTAACTCTCTCGGGACTCCAAAATCAACTATCTAGAAGGTTTTTATACAGTTAACTGAGGATTATGGGAACTAGGACCGTCAGGTCCAGAGATTTTGCCTGTGACTAACAGTTCTGAACAACAAGCAGCCCCAGCAGTGTTATGTCCCACATTACTATTCCCACCTATTCAGCGGCATTTCTCTCCTGTATCGCGACGTACAACCGGAGCCCTCGAGTAGACATAAGGCGGCAGGTAAACTGAGTTCACAGGCTGAAGAGTCCACTGCAGCAGGCTGCCTGACTGTCCAGGAACTCTTAGAGATGCAGGAAGAACCTCCATGTTTGCATGGGGCAACCTTTACTCAGAAGGGAAACTAAAATCACAGGGGTGAATCCAGCCAGCTTTTTAATTCCTGCCCAATTCCCTTCTTTATTGCAGCCTCCGACTGTTTCCACACTGAGGTTTTCACTCAGGGTGGCACACAGCATGCCCCGCTTTATTCAGGAGTTTCTACACAACATTGTGCTCTTTCCAACTTAGGGGCTCCTAGGGATTTCCTCTTTAAGGAGCAAAGGAAAACCTCATTTGCTCTGACTTAAGGGGCAACAGAATGATGGCTACAAAGAGAGTCTCAGTGTGAAACTCCTGCCTGCAGGCAATGGGGAAGGGAGCATTAGCACTGCCTTCAAAATGGCTCCACTCCAGCATTCTCCCACCCCCTTTATTAAGGCTTTTTAAAAAAAATCCTCAGCTGAGAGCCTCATTCATCTGTTGGGAGGGGCTGCCAGGCTGTTTTGGGTGGGGGGGGAGTTCTAGCACTCTCCTACCTGATTATCACCAGGTTAGTGCTTCTGCACCAAAGTGACAAGCAGGAAGGGGGTGGGGAGGGACAATACCTGGAGTGAACAGGGCAGGGATGAGGTGTGTGAATGCCATCCTCATGTGCGCCAATCCCACTTGCTGCAGCTTTCACAGCGAGAACAGCTTTTTCTGCCTGGGAGAAAGCAGCTTCCATCACCACATGGCTTTTGTCCTTGCAAGTCCTATGATCGAAATCGCAGGAGGTCATAGCCCCTCTCTATACTGCCTTGGTCAGGCCACACCTGGAGTATTGTGTGCAGTTCTGGAGGCCTCACTTCAAAAAGGATGTGGACAAAATCGAGAGGGTGCAGAGGAGAGCGACAAGGATGATCAGGGGCCTGGAGACTGAGCCCTATGAAGGAAGGCTGAGGGCCTTGGGAATGTTTAGTTTGGAGAAGAGGAGGTTGAGGGGGGACATGATTGCTCTCTTTAAATATTTGAAAGGCTGTCACATTTGGAGGAGGGCAAAGAGCTGTTCCAGTTGGCAGCAGAGGGTAGGACGCGAAGCAATGGGCTAAAACTACATGCACAAAGGTACCGGCTGGATATTAGGAAAAACTCTTTCACGGTCAGAGTAGTTCAAAAGTGGAATCAGCTGCCTAGGGAGGTGGTGAGCTCCCCCTCACTGGCAGTTTTCAAGAAGAGGCTGGATGAATACTTGTCAGAGATGCTTTAGGCTGATCCTGCACTGGGCAGGGGGTTGGACTAGATGGTCTGTATGGCCCCTTCCAACTCTATGATTCTATGATCCCCACCATAGCCTTTTTGGGTGATCAAAGGGAACTTCTTACTTTAACACCAGCAGACTGGATCCAAACCACAGTTATCTGACACACGCATTACTGCTTCAGAACTGCTTGTTTTGCACTGGCAACAAGGGAAAGGGCTCATGAAATCTTAAGAGTGAAGCAAAAATAGTATCTATTTAGATGTTAAGAAACAAGTTGTGCTACCCTCACAGCAAGGAGACTAGAGGACAAGGGTACATCTTACTGTAGTTAGCCTTAAACTGTGTCAAATTATGCTAGTATGCCTCAAGGAAAAAAAGTGTAAAAGCCAGAGGAAACACTGATGGTTGGATCTTTTGCACGATATTCTATTTGAGGCTTCCTTCTTTCAATCAGCTTGTATTGTGGATGGGTACATGAAGCTGCCTTTATACAGAATCAGATCACTTGTCTGCCTGATTGGCCTGCTTGCCAACTGCTTTACAGAGTCTCAGGCAGACGTCTTTCAGAGTTGTGAGGCTAGGACCTTTGGGCATGCAGGTCCCTTTCTCTCTGGCAGACACAGCCCAATGAGGACTCAAACCACAAATTGCAATAAAAGGGACACTAATTATCCATTATCACCTGGAACACACATCATAGATTTGGCAAGAAAACAGGTATAAAAATGTATCTAAAGCTTCCAATAGATTTTTCTTGGAAGCAAGATGGTTCACTGTTCACCAAAAGGCATGCAACACAGCCAAGTTTGCAACAAGACCCTGAAACAGTCTGTACTAGCAGAACTTTCCAGGAATATTTATCTTGAAAGTCAGCATTAAGCTGCTACAGATGCCAGTAAAGGACCGTTTCCTCAGCTAGCCAAGCCTCCTAATTTTTCCTCCATAGAAATGGGGGGGGGGGGGAGAGATTTACTAAAAATAGCTATGAAAAGTGAAAGCATGTGCAAAGATTCATTATCTCATTTAATGAGACTTCTAGTCATATTACTGTTTTTTACATGGATAACACACCTTAACAGTGTCACCATCACTTAGCAGGGAACATCATTATGTAACAAATGCTATGCTCCTGCCGCCTGCTCCCTGTATCTTGGAAGTGCACTGCTTCCCAGATTTCAAAGAAAGGAAAGCCTCTCTTGCATACTACACAGCCATGCTATCAATTACAGAAATACAAGACTGAGAGCATTGAAATATTTAAGTACAACAGGACTACAGCCATTCAGTCTCCAGGACTATGCTGTTCAGAGATAACATTAGCCTAGTTAAACTACGCCAACTTACAAGGAGAATTCAGAAAATGTGTGCCTCTTGCTCTGGAATGGACAGCCTAATCCATTTTACCTTGCTTGGAAAATATATTTGTGTTGCTGTTCACAAAACACACACACCCTATATAAACAGATGAATGTGTGTAGGAGGAAAGTAACACAGGAAGCATCCCTCAGGATTCTGTCATAGGCACCAACGAGAAGCAGAGTGGGCCTCTGTTTTATGAGCATGTTAGCTCTGCAAAGGCTCCCACCTAGGCACAAAAGGGCACTCTGACTCCACTGCAGGGGGAAAAAAAGCGAGGAGGAAGCAAGCTTGCAAAAGCCATAGGGCATGTCTCATCATACCTGCCAACCACGTTCCTTGGGTTGGATCCAGTGCCTCTAAGGGTGTAAGGGTTTCCACAGGCAAAACATGGCGCTTTTGGCTCCCTCCTTCCCAAATGGCCACTCCAAACCCTACTTAACAGGAGACGCTCAGGAAGAGGATTTCAAGAGCATTTTGGGCGACCATGGGCAGAGGAGGGGGAAAGCCATGATGAGAAAGCCACAACGTACGGGTGCAAGTCCTTATACCCACAGAAGCCCCACGCTGGACGCAACCCCCTCTTGCTTATTTCACCATGAATTTTCAGAGTCTTCATATTCTGAAGAAAGACAGAGCTATTCAGCCTGGGTTGCTCCTTAACAGACATGGAAAGATCAACACGAGGATGCCCCTAATCTTGTTTAAACATTACTTCATCTCTAGGATAAGCAGCAATTTAAAAACCAGCAGCAGCCTTTTTGCAAACATGTAACTTTTATTCTCCTGCCAATGCTGTGACATGCATACACTGCAGACTCCAGTTCCTGATCCATTTTTATCATGTGGTAACTGCCATGACCTCATGACAGCTAGTCAGCATCAGACCATTTCACGCAATGGAGACATCAAATAAAGCAGCGCCTATTAATGGAAACAACAGATCCTGAAAGCTTGACTGTAAGGCAAACAGAAATCAGCCTAAGAAAAGGTGAAAGGCATTGAGTAACCCATGGAAACAGCAGCAGACATAATCCTAGAAACACATACACCTGGAACAGGGTTCATTCTTTCAAAGAAAGTAAATAATCTCCAAGCAAAAAAAATCTTTGCACTATTGACAAGCCCATTCCTGAAAACCAGCACTTTTCAACCAGCAACCTCCTCATATTAACATAGAAGCCAAAGTCATAGTACATGTGCTATTTTAAACATCTGAAGCATAAGCTCTTTGAAAAACTTCAAAGTTAATGGGTTATTTTATTTTACACGAGTTAACAGAAGTATGAAGATATTCTCATGCACTTTGCATGAACAAAGTGTTTCTGCTCTCAGGCATCCAACTCAGAAACCAGAAGTTCTTTTTCTTAGTGTTCTAGAGTTTGTGCAGCGCAAGCAAATTTTTTACCCAATGCCAAGCAGATTACTCTCCAAGAATGAGTATGCTTTAATTACTTGTTTACCTATGAAACCAACATCAAAAAAGGGAGAAGTAAGCAGCCTCTCACAAAGAGCTTAAAGTTTTATTTGAAGGACTCCATAAGCCAAAGAAACAACTGCTTGTGGCCCCCTACACACACTTAGGATATAAGCACACACTGACCACCTCTCTTGGCTTATGTTCATCTTCCAGAACAAGCCACGTTAAAAGGGGGGTGGGGGACCAGAGCAACATAGGCATACAGTGCCATGGAATGTGTGAAAGCAGAAAGCTTGTGGAGTCTATTCCCATTACCCACGCACTAAACTGAACTTCAGTATTGTCTTTCCTAGACTCCTGTTACTGTAATTGAGCTTTCTCATCTTGCCTTTGTCTTCTATTGCAATGCTGTTCAACCTTTCCAGACCAAGTGCCTACTTGTTACACCCTGGTTGCAGCATAAAACCCACTGAGCTACAATCATAACCTGTGACAGGAACATAAAGAGCGAGGGCTCTGACCTCACGGGTAGGAAGGGAGATTCCGCAATTTAAATGCATATAGAGCACTGGAAGGCTGATTAGCAAGGGTGGCCGGGGCAGGATAGGTTTGCCAACATATGGTCTGGGAGGCATGACCACTATCAGTGATGGCACTTCCAGAGATAAGCTGGAAGTGACATCAATCCTCTCCAGGAACTGCCATAAACTCTGTGATACAACCATAATGTCCCTAATGATTTACAGAAAGGACTAACGTCAATTTTGGGGGAAAGCTGGAAATGACATCATGTCATCAGGCCAACAGCCATTTTTTGTGCTGAGAGATCTCTGTCTTTTGGTGCTACACCTCTGAAGATGCCAGCCACAGCTGCTGGCGAAATGTCAGGAACTACAATGCCAAGACCACGGCAATACAGCCCGGAAAACCCACAACAACCATCATTTTTTGTGCGTTTTGTTTAGAGCAAGGGCTTAGTAGCCCTAGGCTAAGGGAAGAGACAGACTGCAAAGAAGGGAAAGGACAGGAGGAACATCTTGTCCAGTTGCAACATCTTGCTGAGCATTTGCTTTTCTGTTCCCGTTGTAGATGAAAGGCTTGGCTATGGCCAGAGGCACAAGCCCTTGGGTGTCTTTGAATTGTACAGCTACTGAAACCCAGACCAGCCCAAGACACTGGTTGTTGGTTTTATATTTTTATTGCTTTGCTCTTGTGAACCACTCTGGGCCCCTTCAGGGAGAAAAACAGGATACAAAAATACACACAAATCAATTAATATGGGAGAGCTTTTCAAACCTGCCTCTCTCAAAGAAGAATCCTGTCCAACACTGGTCCTTTTAAAACATCCCCTGTTATAATTTAGCTTTTTCTTCCTATTTTTTTTTCTTAAATATGTAAGTTGAAACATTTGAAGATAACTACGTAATAACAAGTAAGCTGATCTGGATTTTATGCATGGACTTTCCTTCCTACCCTTCCTACCATTCCTGCAATGAATTTAAGATCGCTCACATGATTCTTCCTCCCTTCATTTTATCCTCACAATCACCCTGCAAAGTAAGTTAGGCTGAGAGGCACTGGCATACAGTAAGCATTCTGGCCGGCTGGGGATTTGAATCCAAGTCTCTCAGGTCTCTCTTCACTCAAACAGTAATTAACTTGTGGAATTCACAGCCACAAGGTGTAGTGATAACAACTAGTTTAAGTTAGCTTTGAAAATGGATGGGACAACTCCATCAACGGCTATTATCTAAGATGAATATATCTCATATTTCAAAGGCTGTAAATGCCAATGCTGGAGGCTTTGGACGCCATACATGCTTTACAAGGGAATCTAGTAAGCCACTTTGTGAAACAGGCTACTGAACTAAGCGGCCCATTCACCCTACACAGCACGGCATTTTTTATGTCCAAGTCCTTGTCCAACACTCTACCTACTACACCACATTGGCTACCTAGCCTTCTTTCGTTGTTATAATGATTTATTTCTTCTTGTTAATGTGGGATATTTTTTTTTGTATATGTTACCATGAGTTTAAATGCAGACCTCTGAGGAAAGGAGGGGGAGGCTGACTGGGTGAATGGAGGGTACTCTGATTACTGTGCCCTAGATGAACCCCTGGGAGGCAGAGTGAATGGCAGTTTTTAGTCAGTGCTGAGGGAAAATGTTCATTACAGTTAAGTCAGGAAACTGTGTGGCACCTTAGAGAGTCTGTGTGTTTCTGAGAGAAAGTATTCATTCTGCCAAGTTCACTGAGACCGCATGGAGCCTGAGAGAGTTAGTCTGTATCTCTAAGGAAGGCAAATTGTGTGTGAGCCTGAGTCTCACAAAAAGGATTCTGGATACATCAGGCAAAATGTGTGGAAGCCTGAGAGACTACTTCTGTATAAGTCAGGCAAAGAGTGTTTGTGCCTAGGTCAGTCTGTATCTCTGAGGGAGAGATTATTCTATCTAAATCAGGCAAGTGTGTGGAAAGGCCTGAGTGAATCTATATCTGTGTGGATGAAAAGAGAGTTTATTCTGTAAGTGAAGATCTGTATGGAAAAAATAGTCTGTAAATATACCTATAAGAAAATATTATTTTTGAAACCACCAACCTTAAGAACTATTCAGAAACCAGTACACTTATCAAAACTCTGCAACCATCACACTTATGTACTTACAAATAAATACTACTTATGATTAAGAAAAAAGGATCCATTTTTTACCTCACAACCACCACTACGTGCTGACTGTTCTGACACACTACCATCTATAACAAGGCTTCCTATATTACCAGTTAAACTGAGGAGGTCTAAGGCAAAAACGTTTGGTGGCAGTAAAAACCATTTGAAGGAGTCAGGGAGGCAGCAATATATAGGTCACACAAAGACAAAACGGAAGGTGTTCCAGGTTAGTTGATGGATAAAGAAGAGAACACCTGAAGCTCGTGGGGCGGAGAAAAGTGTTGGTTATAACTGGAGCCCTCCTGGGGTACAGGTTTAAGGTAGAGCTGGATTAAAGGTACCAAAGCAAAGATTTTAGAAGGTTACACCAAACTAAACAAATCATTATAGCTGCTCTAAAGTCTTTTTCAGCAGAACTATCCCAGACATCCAGAGCCTTCAATCTGTTAGTACAGCTGCTAAAGCATATGATTAGATTCTGAGCTGTCGCTTGGGAAACAGTACTTTAGAGAGAGGGAGCACTTCACTGGAAAAGAGAAGAGAGCATAAAACAGTTTTACTTCCTTTGAAAGTGGCACGCATGTCTTCCAACTTCAAGTCCTACAGTGCCATCCTAAGCTGATATATCGTAAGTCCACTGAAGTCAATGGGCTTAGAGGATTGTAATTTTAAATAATTTGAGTTAGTCAAATTAATGTCAAATAATTTGAGTTAGTGTCAAATAATTTGCACTAAGACAATTTCATTTACATATTCTATTTCAGAAACTAAGCACCTATCTAAACTAAATATTTGGACACTTCTGACAACTGAATTTGAAATTATATAGCCCCAAAGTGGCAAAACCAGCTCTGTATCTATGAATTGCATCATTAACCACTGTAATACTCAATAGTTCTGTGTCGCAGGTCAGAAGCCTGTATGCATAATTACAACGACAAGTGAACAGATAACTAGTTTCCACCAGTTCTTACATAATCCTTTTTCCCAACTGGAAAATCCCTAAGAATCTTTTTCATGCCAAAATACATGAATATTTAAATAAAAGAAGGATGTACATAAAACTGTAATCCAAATCCCATTGAATACTTTTTAAAATGCCATCGTTTGCTGCTCCTAAAAAACAGGATGTGTCACAAACTGAAGCCATTTTGTGGAACACACAGCAATGTCTAGATTTTGATACAAAGAGAAATATGGATGCTTTGGGGGGAAGGAGAGTTATTTGAACTCTGGAAAAAAATGAAGCAAAGTTGTTTTACCTTCCGTAGTAAAATTCCTTCCTGACCAGCAACAAAGCACAGCCGAGTTTGGGTTGCCTTTCTGAAGCTGTCTCTCACATCGGCCCATCTTCTTCCCCCTCCTTCTCAATTTAAGTCATCATTCTTCTCTGCAGCCGGGATCTGTTGCCACAGGAATATCTAAACACAGACAGTACCAGTCTCTATGTGAAATCGGAAGTACTGATTAACAGCAACATGGCAAGACATGTTGAGACGCTATACGTTATTTTTAACAACGGGGGAAAAAACTGCATAGCTAATTATATGCCCAAGAAATAATATTTCATTAACTGTTCTTCAGCACCTACAGTAGCCTTGCTTCTCCAAAACATGTACTTGCGTACGTTTTGCCCTTGTAATTTACTACATATAGAAAATTATAAGACAGCAAGAGGCCTTACTGAACTAGTCCATTTCCATACCCCTGAACAAACCACTCATCTTGTTGGTCTGTTTAACGTTTTAACACTGATGCCTCAACAGCAGCATCTCTTATGGCCCCACATAACACCCCATTCCATTATCTAACAACTTGCAGAAAGCGCATGATAGAAGGATACATTCTGGAGCTAGGCTAAGATTTAAATATCTCCTACTCTACAGTATAGGGCAATAGAAAGCATGGCAAAGTGACGCAACAAATCCCCCAGTAAAGTTATTTTCCTTGTATTCCTTGCACTGCCGTTTAATAAGATGAAATTCTTTTTACAACAGACAGCAACTTTCCTGCACCAAGAGGCACCTACAGAGCAACCATTCACTACTTCACATCTCAAACAAACACACACAAAAAACCCTCACAATACCACTGGATTCATTTTTTAAGGAGAGCTTCCACCAGTGCAGACTTATACCTTTCTAAATCCACTGAAGCCAGCAGGCTTAGAAGGGCACAACAACGCTCAAGATTGCATTGCGTGCTAACTTATGACTGGGTATGCAGTAGCACCAAACAATGAAACTAGGTGCAGACCACTTGTGCCTGGGAAGCAGCACCTATCTGCACTACTGTGCGAGAAATGTATCAACCTATTACAGAAGCAATGTTCAGGGAACTTATGTCAAACAGAGGGAGGTGATACAACCTTCCGGCCCTATAGCAACCATAAGTAGCCTTTTATCTTGGGACAAACTTGCATCAACACAAAGATGAAGCCAAGAGAGTTTGAAGAGGCAGATAAGACACAAGTAGACAGCTGTTCCCCACATGCCTCAGATACAATGCTGTAGTAGTAGCACAAGCAGAGATTTGCCACAAAAACCACAGCAAGGAACAAGTTCAGCTTGCTAGTTATTTTGAAGATCAGTTCAAATAAACGATTCCCAGATCAAACTGACGCAATCTAAGAAAGAAGGCTATATGGTGTTCTAAGTGAGGCATCTCTGCATAGTGGTTGGGCTGTAAATCAGCACTCTGCTGGTTCAACTCCCACTACTGCCATGAACTCAGCAGGTGGCCTTGGGTCAGCCACTCCTCTCAGCCTCAGCTCCCCAGCTGTACTGTGGTGATAATGATATAACAGTGACTTTGTTAACCACTCTGAGTGTGGCACTAATCTGTCCAGAGGAGTAGTACACTATTATTTTTCATACCAGCTACTTAACTCCTACTTTATATGAATCACAAGAGCTTTGAGTAAGATAAGCTATTGTTATGTAATAAGAACATAGCTTCAAAATTCCATAGTGTTGAAGAACAACTTTAGATCAAATTCAGTTTAAACCTCATGAAAACAACTTTCTAGATTAACACAGCTCCTACATCGACTCTTAATCTTAAAAGTTAAAGCGAGACAGTATCTGCCAAGGAATTATAATTCCAAATATATCCTGGGACGCAGAGAAACAATCCCCAGTTCACAGATAATTACACATTAATGCACTATGAAACTCAGATCACGCTTTGTACTTTTAAACCATGGGATGAAAGAGCTGCCAGGACAGAACAAGTCCACCTATTATCAATTCAATATATTTAATACGATCAAAGACCAAACAAGTAACGACATACAATCTAATTATTACAGTCAAAGTAAACCATGTTTACAAACCTATCCATCTAGTAAGCACTGAATTTCCAGAATCCAAATTCTTAAATATTTAAAACTTTAAAATTAATTAAATATTTAAATATTTCCCCCTATAAAATACTTCCGGAACTTTATGGCCTGCACAGCAAATTTTGCCACCTTTAAAGGTGGTTTCTTGATCCGTATCAGCTAAAAGCTTATCTAGATAAAATCTATCATTTCTTCCCAGGAACTGATTGCAAATCGGAGTTATATAGGCCACTCTAATATTTTGGTAAAGTTTACACTCAAAAAGGACATGTCCCCTCGTTTCTACCTTCCCGGCCCCACATATGCACACTCTTTCCTCATATGGTTTACTTTGTATATTTATCCTCTATGACTGCTGATGGTAACATATCCCTTCTAAGAAGGGTAATTGCTCTCCTGTAGTCAGCTTTGTCCAAATTTTGTAAATATTATTATATGGCATCTTGAATGTACCTTCAAAATGAAAGGGTGCCCATTCATAGATGAACAGCAACTTGCTTGAAAATCAGAGCTCTGCCTCCTCACCATTTAAATATGATAAAAGAATGGGCCTCAGATCATCACTACTTTTAACTTGCACAGTTGAGTTCATAAGTTCCCTGTGGTTATGAGTACTCTGCAGCTGTAGCAAGCACACTTCTTTAAGTATTAGAAGAATTCTGCCCTGGAATACTAGTCTCACCTATAGGAGATCCATCTTCTAATAACAAAACAAGGACATGCCATAAGAACCTTCATGAGAAATTCCTGTTCCACAGAGCAGAGCTCTGGTTAGCTTTTCTATATTTTTGCTGATCCCCCCTCCCCCCCTTTTCTCAGGCTGCCTCTGGAACAACCCAGTAAGGGACCTACAACATACATGTATCCCAATCCAGCAGCACCCTGCAGTTCATTTCCATCTCTTTCACACACACTGCTCCTCAGTAAACCTCCACAACATGGTGCCCTCCACCTGCCAATAACCCCACCACCATCCTATTACACTGAGCTCTACTGATTAGCTGGCTCTTTCCAAGGTGGCATCTCAGTGGGTCTCTATGGTAACCTTGAAATCTCCAGCCTCATGACTCAGAGAGTGTTTTTCTCAACCCAAACCCACATGTCTCCCTATAAGCAATCTGCTAAACAGATTCTTCAGGTTTAGACTGCCTCGAGGACTTTTGTTTTATCCATCATTTAGGTGGTTTATAAGTTACCTTTCCAGTTCAAGAACTGCCCAAGGGACTTCAGCTTGTACAATATAATTAGAACTGTAAAATCATAAAGGTAAGAAATTAAAAACTAACATATCAATAAAGCCACAATGTAAAATCAGGGTAGGAATTAGTTTTAAAAGGCTCTGTCAAAAAAGACAGGTCTGCAAATGTGGTACAATGTTTGGGGTCGATCATTTCAAAATGTTCGGAGGGAGGTGATCCTTTGGCAACATGGATTCCTGCAGCAAGGCCTCCCTAGATGACCTCAGGCAGGCACACAGGGAAGGAGGCAGCCCCTCAGGCTCCCTACCCCAGTTGCCGTTGGGGTTGGGGTGGAGAAACAGCAAGGAAGAGCTGTTACCTTCATGCCTGTTTGTCAGCTTTCTGGAAGCATCTGGCTGGCCACTGTGACAAACAATGCAAGACTAGATAGATAGACCTTTGACCTGCTCCAGCAGGACTCTTCAGCTTTTAAGTAACTCCTTCCAAATAATCCCCTTCTGGATCCAGATCCACAGTTCACAGAAAGCAGCCCTTAAACACCCTCCAACTTCTCAACCTTTCTTCCTCACACACCAGCCATCAGAAGCACCTCACCAAGAGCGCCAGTGTGATGGTTAACACTGGCCTTCCATCTGAGAAACCCAAGGTCAAATCCCTTGTCATTCATGCAGTATGTAATCTGCCCAGGATCTCAGTGAGAAAGGAGGACTATAAACAAACAATAACAACAATTAATAAAGCTCACTCATAGCACAATCCTATGCAGTTACTCCAGTTTAAGCGCAATGATTTTAGACTGGAGTAACTCTGCATAGAACTATGGTGTGAATGAGTTTTAACCAGCCCACCTAACCTGCCTCAAAACGGGAGGGCTACGAGAGCCATGAGAAAAACCCCGTGGCACAGAGTGGTACAGCTGCAGTACTGCAGCCCGACCTCTGTTCACGACCTGAGTTCAATCCCAGCGGAAGCTGGGTTCAGGTAGCCGGCTGAAGGTTGACTCAGCCTTCCATCCTTCCGAAAATGAGTACCCAGTTTCCGGGGGATAAAGTGTAGATGGCAAACCACCCCCATACAAAGAGTCTGCCAAGCAAACGGTCGTAATGGGACGTCCCCCCATGCATGGTCAGTAATGACTCGGTGCTTGCACAGGGGGCTACTTTTACCTTAAACAATATGTAGTTTCTGCCGAAGTCCCTAATCTTCTCCCCCCCCCCCACAGCTATTTCCACTCCTCTCCTCCTCAGAAACCCCACCGCCCACCTCCTGGAGCAGAACTGCCGGGCTCGCTCTTTCGGCCCTTACTCTTGGACGCTCAACTCCAGGAATGCGTCTTTTTGTGGCTCAAGCGCCACGCACACACACGGACGGGGAGCGCGACAGAAAGCCTGACAGATCCAGGCACCGGGGCGGGAGGCGAAGGCGCCTTCCTCCCGCCCTGGCCCCGCTCCCGCTTCAGCTTCGCCATGTCCCCTCAAGGCCACCGACGGGAAGACGCGGCCCACCGCCCACACCGCGGCTCTCCTCTCTGCCGAGCGAGCGCCTGAAGAACAGGCGGGGGTAGAAAGCGGCGAGGGGGGCTCCGCGGAGGAGCACCGTTTCCACCCCATGTCCCAGCACCGAAGAAGCAGGCTGCCTCCGACCCCTGCTCCAGCCCCCTTAGGCGACCTACCCGCCACCCTCTCCGCCGGGTCTGCCCTTCCCTGGCCGTGGCTAACAGGTGCAAATGCGCCCCTTCCCCTTCTCGCCCTCCCTCTCACTTCAGCCCGCAGCGACCTCGGGGCAGAGACCCGCGATGTGGCCCTTCTCCGCGCCACGGAAATAAACAGCCGCCGTTCACTGAGGCCGCCGCCGCCGCCGCCTCAAGCTTCGCCCACCCCGGCCCGGCCCCTCTCCGTCCTCCCCTCGCCGCCCCGCCAAGCCCCTCCAAGCAAGCGGAGCCCCCGGGAGGGTCGGCCCAGAGGCCGGCTTCTGCCCCTCCCTGCATACCTCCTCCGAGGCCCGGCGCGCAAGCCGCCACCCGCCGCCAACCCCCGGCCTCTTCTCGGCCGCCGCAGGAAACGCGGCGGCCTCAACGCGGATGCGCGAGTCCGCCCGGGCGGGGGAGACTCCTGAGGAGACCTGCGGGAAGAGCCGCTCTAGCCGCCCGGCTCGGTGCTTTCGCTCCCTCCTCCGACAGACAAAGGAAGCCTTGGAGGGCAGGAGGGTCTGCGCCTGCGCGGGATGGCCGGGGTGTGTGTGAGGGCCGAGGTATGAGGCGGGGCTTCCAGGCAAGGTTGAGCGGAGGGAGCGGCGATTGGGGTTAGGGCGGTGCTGGACGGACGTTTTTAATAGCCGCCGAGGACTTACTCTCGCGTAACGAGGCGTAAGATTGTAATCATTGCAGCCATTCCTACTAGGGCTGCCAGCCTCCAGGTAGTGGCTGGAGATCTCCCGGAATTAAAACTGGTCTCCAGGCCACAGAGATCAGTGCACCTGGAGAAAATGGCTGCTTTAGGGGGTGGACTCTGGAATTCTGCCATGTCGAGGACCTTTCCCTCCCCAAACTCCACTTTCTCCAGGTTTCACCCCCCCCCCCCCAGATGTCCAGGAATTTCCCAACTTGGAGCTGGCAACCCCAATTCTTCCTGAGCTCCTTCCCCCTTCTCAAACTTTACCCTTCCCGGGTAAATCTCCTGGAGTTTCCCAACCTGGAGTTGGCAACCCCATTCAGAGGCTGCAATTCTATGTGATGCCATAGAGTCCACTCTCAAGCAGTTTTCTCCACAGGAACTGATGTCTGGAGATCAGTTGTCTTCCGGGAGCTATGCAAGCCCTACCTGGAGGTTGGGAACCCTACCTAAAACACTTGGGTCCTAAATATGTGCACTTATGGCCCATTGAGCACAGTGGGGCTTCCTTCTGAGTAACCATGCTTAGTGCTGTGTTCTAGCTCTGTCTCTTGGATTCTAAATGGCCCTGAGTTTTATCCCTGACTCTATAATCGATAATGTGTGAAGCAACAGTGCTTCCTTTCTAGAAAAGAAGATGTCAAGGCTCATGTCTGTTTGGAAACAATACCCTGCCCTTTGTTTTAATCCTACTAAAGTATTTGTCACAGCAGAGCTCCCAGCCAGCTTTGGAGGTATCAGTTCCATTGGTTCCAAGGTCAGACTTGCCTTGACTTCAGTTTCACTGACCAGCTCCTTCTGCGGCTCTCGGGGAGTTCCTCAGAACCACCAGCTGAAAAAGCAGGCAGAAACAAAACACAAGGACAAACACTGCTCAGTTCTGTCATCCAGAAGAACTGTGCCTGAGACCGGTCTGCCCAGGACACCCTCACTACATTCCTCTTCTCCAGCACAGTCTATGTCAGAAGAGGCACTGCCAGCGCCAGGGTTTCAGGCACCTGCGGCACCCCCCCCCCCTCGCGTGTGGGCACAGCGCACGCCCACGTGCTACGGACTACGTGATGACATCATCGCATGATGACATCGCGCAGCGCAAGCCGGAGGCATTCGCCAGCGGATGGCTGGGGTGGAGGGCGGAGGCTGCTCCGCGCTCCACACGCCACCCCGGCAGCGGCTCGTGGCTGCTGCACCCGGCTGGGTCATGTGGCAGCAGCGGCATGGGGCTGGCTGGCTGCAGCAGCTGCGTGCCAGCCACGCCAGCTCTGCAACGTGTGCCTTCGCCCCCGACACCCCCTCCAGCGCCTCTCCAGTGCCCTCACGCCTGAGGCCACCGCCTACCTGGCCTCTATGGGTGCGCCGGCCCTGGGAAGAGGAACTCGAACCCAAACATCCAGCTCCGACAGAGAGGTGCCCTCCGAGTGGCTTGAATCTTGCATTTAGAGCACCATGGCCACTATCCTTTTCTCTGGTTCCATGGCAACCTTATCCATATTATATTCCTCCAACTTGTGCATCAGATTGGAGTGAATTTTCCAGGTCCATTTTGAGAATGGATCCAAGGCCTTCAGCTTCTGCTCAGCACCATCCTTCTGATTCATATGGGTGGCCTCCACTGCATACTTTCCAACACCAGTCAGGGCTGCCAGTTCTGAAGAAGAAGAGGATATTACTAGATCTGAGCAGAGTTCTGGGATGCCATCCAGTCTCTCCCCGGATGATACTATGGAGCAGGACTTTTTTTCTGGGAAAAGAGGTGGTGGAACTCAAGACCGCACAATGACATCACTTTGGGTCAGCTGGAACAAGGGGAGTTTTTTAAAGTTTAAATTGCCCTTGGCGAAAATGGTCACATGGCCGGTGGCCCCGCCCCCTGATCTCCAGACAGAGGGGTGTTGAGATTGCCGTCGTGGAGGGCAATCTAAACTCCCCTCTGTCTGGAGATCAGGAGGCAAGGCCACCGGCCATGTGACCATTTTTAGGAGGTGCCGGAACTCCGTTCCACCGCGTTCCTGCTAAAAAAAAGCCCTGCTATGGAGGATCTATCTCCTATTTTGCCCAGTGAGGATTTACAGCTCTTTTCAGAGCAGATGTTAAGGATGGCTCAATTGCTTGAAATTGATGTGTCTATCTCTGAACAGAGACTGAGAGGCAAAATTCTGAGTATGCTCTATTCTGATTATCCGGATATGGTATCCTTCCGGATGCTAGAGGGATTGCTAGAGATTGCTACTGCTATTTGGAAGAAACCAGCTTCAATCCCAGCTACATCAAAAAAGATTGAGAACATGTATAAAGTACGTCAAGCATCCCCTCCCTCATCTTTGATTACAGAGGAGATGCAGTCCAGACAAAGACAGGACTCCCATTCTGTTCCTACTGACAAGGAGGGAAGGCTCTAGGCCAAAAAGTTTATGCCTCATCAGCTCTAAATTTACGTATTTCTAATTATCAAGCCATAATGGGAGCCTAACAACTATTCTTAAGGGAGAAAATGTCATTTTACCTGGATCTTCTGCCTGACAACAAGAAGTCACTTGCTAAGATCATTCAAACGGAAGTAATTCAGTTGTCAAAGCATGAGATCAACATAGGCAGGCATGGTGTGGACTGTTCGGCCCGTGACATGGCATCTCCCAATCTCTTCAATTGTGCTAAGACGACATGCATTGCTCAGGTCTACAACAAGGCCAGGCACAGAGTTGAAGATTTGCCTTTTGATGGCACCTCTCTGTTCTCTGCTTAAGACTGACGACATGTTATCTCAAATTAAAAAGCGCAAACAGATGGCAAAGTCTTTTGACATCACCCCTATGGGTTCACATATATAGAGACAGAAATATCCCCCAAGGCATCAATGTCGGCCTCCTTACCATTGCACTCAGATATGCTATACACCATATCAGTCTCTGTATACTCCACACAGATCTTATGCTCACTGGCATCCTCAATCGAGGAGGAGGGCGGGCTCCAAACCTCATTCTGGCCAGCAGTCTCGGGGAGCAAAAGACTCTCAATGGAGTCAAACATCTGTTTTGTCTAAACCACCCTTTGGACTCTGTTCCTGTTAATTTTCTGGACAGTTTATCCTTTTTCTGGCCAGAATGGTGGTTGTTTATTCTTGGATATTATCTATCATAAAGGAAGGTTGTAAATTACAGCTCAAAGCAATCCCCTAAAAAACTACCAACCTGTGCAGTAGATAATTGCCCCCCTGAGTTGCAAGAGTGATTGCAGTGTTTGATCAAAAAAGTGATAGTTCAACAGGTTGCAGCTGAGTCTCACTATGGGTTTTATTCCTGTTTTTTCTTAATAAAAAGGATGGAGGCCATAGACCTATTTTGGATCTATGAGGTTTGAGCGTGTTTCTAAGAGTTACCAAGTTTAGAATTATTACTTTGTTATCAGTTTTACCAATGTTACTAATAAATACACAGTTTGTGGTTTTATTAATATGCATATTTTCATATTGCTATTAATCCAAGCTATTGCAGATACCTATACGCTAAAGGTACGGTGATCCATTACATTGTTTTGCCCTTTCGGCTTTCTACCACCACAAAATGCATGGCTGTTTCACAAAATGCATTTTCTCAAAATTGTCATTGTGTATTATGAGCCTCAGGATGCTCAAGGTACCCATAGTTAGATGATTGTCTTGTTACTGTACCGTCCTGTTGCACCAGCCATATAGATAAAAGCACATGACAATAATCAATACTGAGCAATTCTAGGCCAAGCACTTGTATTCTAGATGGATGTTCAGACTTTGCATGAATCGTCTCTGTGTTTTTTTCTGTGTTAGGTAATTCTAACAGGTGTGCTTTAATCTTTTGACAGTTAATTAAAATAGTGGACTCTATCGAGATTAATGTTCCTCTATCGGGGATTCAACCAATAGTGATCTCTCAACTTAACTTTTTCTGACATTTCTTAGAGATACATAGTTTTGTTTTGCAAGTTTGAGTATAACGTAATTTTTTACTAATTGGAATAGAAACTGAATATTCAATGAAGAATCAGACCAATTATCGTTTGTTTGTGCTATCATGTGAA
Source organism: Eublepharis macularius (assembly GCF_028583425.1). NCBI lineage: Eukaryota > Metazoa > Chordata > Lepidosauria > Squamata > Eublepharidae > Eublepharis > Eublepharis macularius. Next base: position 11,356,494 of record NC_072793.1, on the reverse strand, counting down.
TAGACCTTAAATATTTGCATATGATGATGTATAGAATTGCAAACTCAGATAGAATGGCAGAGCTCTGATGGAAGAAATCTCTTGAGAGAATTTAGGTGAGAACTTATTTTTACCTATGCATTTCATAGAAACTTTGATTATGTTAAACTTGGAATTTATTAGGAAATGTTAGCAAACTTATTTCTTATTGCCTTTCTGTGTTCTGTTTTTATAGGATTTATATTAATAACCATTTATATTTTGATTACTTGCTTCATTAAAAAACTAGGGTGTATTTTCAATAAAGTGAAATAAACTCGAGACAGGTGTCTGTGTGTTTGATAAAGCGTTGCAAAGCAATATTGAACCCTATATAAATAAATGTACTGATAAACAGCTGGTTCAAAGAACTTAGCTGTTTGACAGGTCTGAGAACTAATTGCTGAAAGCTTTCCAGGAGAGAGAGACTTTTTTCTTTTGGCTAGTAGAAGCTTAGTTTCAGACACGGGCAAGAGCTCGTTACAATCCCAGAATATGCTCAGTGCTCATGCATGACTAATATTAGATATCTGTCAGCGCCTGGGACTGGTAAGTAATTGGAAAAAGCCCAAAGTGTGACCTCACATTTCATTTGGTTTGTGGAAACACTGCTAGGTTCTATACTAGGCTGGATTTTTCTGCCAGTTGACCAGGCCCCCAGGCCATTACATTTCTTGTGAGACCCTTCTCCAAGATTCGTTTTCAATCTTCCATGCACATTCAGAGGCTTCTGGGTCTCACGGCCTCTACTACAGCAGTCATTCCTTTTGCTAAATTCCGTATGCACCCCCTCCAAAACTGGTTTTTGAGAGCACTGAGTTCAGCTATGCACCCTCGAAATCAGAGGTTTTCTATCCCGTAAATTGGTTAGATCACTTCTTTGGAGGTCTGGCAATTCCCACATGTTTAAGGGCAGGGCTTTTTTTCAGCAGGAACACGGGGGAACGGAGTTCTGGAACCTCTTGAAAATGGTCACATGGCTGGTGGCCCCGCCCCCTGATCTCCAGACAGAGGGGAGCTGAGATTGCCCTACGTGCCGCTCAGTGGCACGGAGGGCAATCTAAACTCCCCTCTGTCTGGAGATCAGGGGGCGGGGCCACCAGCCATGTGACCATTTTCTCCAAGGGCAACCCACTGAGTTCCACCACCTCTTTTCCCAGAAAAAAAGCTCTGTTTAAGGGTATCTCCTTTGGGCTCATGCAGCCAGAAGTGACAGTCACTACTGATGCTTCTCTGGAGGAAGGGGCTGCTCATTGTAATAACGTTGCAGTTCAAAATGCTTGGTTTCCAAGTGAAAAATGTTTACGTATTAATGCACTGGAGCTCAGAGCTATTCATTATACTTTTACCTCCTTTTCAGCTGTTATGCAACAAGATAGCATCATTCCAAATGGGCAATGCTACAACTATGTTTCATGTCAACAAACAGGGTGATACAGCCTCGATCACTCTTTGTGCAGAGGCTGTAGCCATTCGGGCCATTCAACATAGTTGTTTCCCCAGGCCATTTGTATTGCTGGTTCAGACAACACCACAGCAGATGCACTAAGCACGATTAGTCTATTGGATACATGTATCTCCACCCAGTCTTCAACATGTGGGGTATCCCTCAGGTGGACCTATTTGCAACAAGCGAAAACACTAAAGCTACTCTCTTCTTCTCCATAGCTGGGAGGGATCTCCATTCCATAAGGGATGTGTTTGAAATGCCTTGAAGGAATGCTCTCTTTCATGCTTTCCCCCCATCCCCCCTAATTGGCAAGGTCATTTGCAAGATCTGAGCAGAAGGCACAAACTGTATTCTGGTGACACCTTTTTGGCCCCAGTAACTGGTTTCCAGCATTACGCCATCTAGTCAGGGCACCTACATACATTTCCCAACCACCACAGACCTCTTGCTTAGGGGAGTGACATGATGTTTGCAGATTACACTCACCGCATGGCTGATTCACCCCCACCACTGATGTTTTCTGATCATGTACAAAGGTACTCTTTAACGCTCGTAAACCTTCGACATGGATCTCCTATAGTCTTAAAGCATTTCCCAGCCTAGGCAAGTTCACAGGGCGTCTCTCCCACCCCCTATCCCCTACCTTTAGTCCTTGAGTAGCTCCTATCTCTAAAATCATCAGGATTAGGCTTTCTGGTTGCTATATCCTCCACTAGGCGAGTGGGCGAGTTGGCTGTTCTTAGGGCTGATTTCCCTTTATCGGTTTTCATGGTGAAAAGGTGATACTGCGGCCTAGCTTGCAGTTTTTACCGAAGCTTTTCTTTACATTTCACTCGCTGCAAGATGTACTCTCTGTGTTTTTTCCCCACTCCCTCTCCACAGGAAGAACAATCCTTATACACATTGGATGTTAGGAGAGCTTTAATTATTTAAAGAAGTCTAGTTCCTTTTTTAAAGATACTCGTTTGTTACTTCGGAACCAATAAGGGCATAACTGCTTCTTCACAGACGTCATCCAGATAGATTTTTACTGCAATTTCTGCAGAGTTTATTACAAACAAGCTTGACTTCCTTGTCCTCTTCATATCCGTGCACATTCCATGAGAACATAGGCCTCCTCTTGCTGCCAGGGAGTCTCTGGCAGACATCTGCAGGGCTGTAACAAGGTCTTCCAACTGAAACATTCATGAAGCACTACTCTAATAATAATAATGATAATGATAATAATAACATTTTATTTATATACCGCTTTTCAGGATGACTTAACACCCACTCAGAGCCGTTTACAAACTATGTTGTTACCCTGTGAGGTGAGTGGGGCTGAGAGAGCTCTGGGAAGCTGTGACTGGCCCAAGGTCACCCAGCTGGCTTCAAGTGGAGGAGTGGGGAATCAAACCCGGTTCTCCAGATTAGAGTCCCACGCTCTTAACCACTATACCAAAGTGGCTCTCTGTGGATGTGAATGCAAGGAAGGACTTGTCAGTTGGCAAAGTGGTCCTTCATCCTTTGTTTCAGTAAGAGCATCACCCTTCCTCCTTGGTGAGTAGCTTTTTAGACTTCCAAGGTGGGACTGCACAAAAGATAGAAGAAAACAGTTGCACTGGCCTGGGACTTGTTCATCGAGTTGTCTTCTGTGCAGGCACATGTTCCCGCTTGCTTCACTGTGAGCTCTCTTCATGTTTATTCTCTATAAGGAGCTTGCAGTGTCTCAGGAGAACTGAGGGAAGGGAGCGCTCACATCTCACGCTCCCAAGAGGGGAGGTGCCTTACTGAGTGTTCTATTTTTTTAATTATTATTTTTATTAAATTTTTTCAAATAAAAGGCATATAAAGAAAAGGGGGGAAAGTAAAAAAAAATTAGGAAGAAGTGAAAAGAAATGAATATATCCATTATCGTCTGCTTACAGCAATACCCAATATATCATTAAACATTCTTAATGAATAATATATACTATTAATAATAAAACATTTGAGTCCTTTTACATTCTTGGCAAGTTCAAATCTTGATGCTTATTTGTAATCCAATTATAAAATGGTGTCCAAGGTCTGGTGAACTCTTCTTCCATTTTCCCTTTTAGTATCATTGTCAATTTATCCATTTCCACTGTTTCCATAATCTTTCCTACCAGTTCTTCTTGAGTTGGTATTATTTGCTGTTTCCAATAAAATGCTAATAAAATTCTAGCTGCTGTCACTGCATGTATTATAAAATGTTTTGGTCTTTGTTAACTTCATCTGGGATGCAGTTCAATAGAAACAATTCCGGCTTAAAAGGTATTGGTATCTGTAAAATTGTATGGAGTAATGTATGTATCATTATCCAAAATCTATGAACAGCTTTACATGTCCACCACATATGATAAAATGTTCCTGTACATTCTCCGCACTTCCAACATCTATTTGGTGTTCTCTTATACATTTTAGCCAGTCTATCTTACTGACTGTTCTAGAGGAAAAATATTCTTGTTTTAGTATATGCCAGGACTGGATCCTGCCTCTGAAAATTGCTATTGGGCCTGAGCTCTGGTTCAAATGAAGCAATGGGGCGATTTATAAAGCCAGTTTGATACTGATGGTGTCCCTTTTTGACATGGCAACCAGACTTCAGATGTGAACACACTGATACCTTAGGCATTATTTGAGTCTGACTTTCTTACTGTATCCAGAAAAAAATGAAATGTCAGTTGACAACAGAAATTGGAAAGAAAGCTGAAAACTCTTTGAAATTAGGCTTTACTCTCACACTCACACATATCCTTTTGTCTGTATGTACGTCTGCAAATTTGTATGTGCTTGTGATGCTGTTGTTGTATTACTATTTATTATTATTAACACTGATAGTCCAACTTTCTCACTGAGGTGCAAGGCAGATTACATATTGTAATACAAATATGATCAGTGGTTGGGATATCTAATGAACAACGCAACTGGGTTTGGATATCAGAAATCTGAAAACAGCTAAAACCCAAGTATAAGCACATTTAAACATGACACATTAAGCAGTGCAGAAGTTACATAGTAACAGCATACTTAACAGCAATGGACAGCACATGGTAGTTTAGTGTACAATCCCTGTCCCTTTACCAAAGCTTCTTTCTGAACTATTTCCTTATAGTACCACCCTCTTAGGTAAGGTAAAGGTAGTCCCCTGTGCAAGCACCGAGTCACTACTGACCCATGGGGGGTCGTCGCATCACGATGTTTTCTTGGCAGACTTTTTACGGGGTGGTTTGCCATTGCCTTCCCCAGTCAACTACACTTTACCCCCAGGAAACTGGGTACTCACAGCCCTTTTACCTGTGTAAAAAAGTCCTCTTGAATAATTTGGTTTTGCATGGTTTGCAGAAAACCAGGAGAATGGGGACCCTTCTAACCTCATTGGGCAGGCCGCTTCATAAGGTGGGGCCACAACAGAATGTGTGTGTGGGGGCAATAGTTGATTTTGCCCACTTGCAGGGTGGCACCTGCAGAAGGCCCTGCTCAGATGAGGAAAGTTGCCATGGCAGAGAGACACTGTCGTAGATATGAGGGACCAAGGCCATGAAGGGACTTGTATGGGATGGCCAGCACTTGATTTGCGCCCAGTAACTGATGTGGCAGCCAATGGAGAGACGGCAGTAATTTGAATGCACTGCCAGCCTCCTGATAATAACCGAACAGCAGTAGTCTGTAACAACTGGAGTCTCAATGCTGTCTCTGAGGGGAGACTTATGTAGAGTGCATTACAGTAGTCCAGTCTTAGTTGGGAAAAGGGGTTAAAAATCATTTAAATCCAGAGTTGCAATGGATCTTGAATCAATAGAGAGTCAGACACTTGATTGCTTTTTAAGAAAACTTTAAAGGAAGAAGTTACATGAGGTTACTACAAAACCAAGAACTCTATCCCCTACATCTTTACACTATGGAGTACTAACTTAGACTAACACAGCAGGTAACGGAGATTCTCCTCCTTCTTCTTGACCCATGGAGAGGCAATCACCTGACCTATTGACCAATAGTAGTTTCTCAGTTTCCCAGGGCTTTGAGGTAGATAAGGCTATTGGCTCTGCGCCAGGTTTCCCTTCCAGGTCGTTACAAAGGACAGAACACTGTGTAAACACTTTAACCCCATAATGACTGAATGTCAGACCTTCAGCTTATATCCCCCAAATCTTGATGTTACTGTGGCATGAATCCAGATGGCCGGAACAGCTGTGTCAAGGTAGGGAGCCATCTTCTGGGCTAGGCTAAGGAAAGGAGGCCTCCTTATCTCCATAAATTTGCTGGATCCTTGCCTCCAAATCTTTCTCACTGAAGGTTTTCACTACAATGGCATAAACCTACCAATAAAGTCCTCTTTAATATTTTTTGTTACAAAATGGGTATTAGCTGTTATTCATGTGCACTTTTTGTTCTATAATATGGGTCACTATCATCAACATAGTTTGGCACATGTGCAACAGGCCAGAGTAGCTTGTGGGGCTTTGTGATGCTTTTTTCACAGATAATAGGCTGCCTGTAGTCAGGGCTGGGTTAAAGGACATGAGGCCAATATTGGACTATATTATCTTCCCATTTTTCTGACCATATCACATTTTCTCTTTTGCTGAATTTTATACACAAAGAACAGCATATATGATTATAGATATACATACACAAGCACACACCAAACAAAACTATCTTTAACTTTGACCTGACAGTAGCAAGCTTGCTAACATTCCTTATTCTGGAGCAGAAACTGGTTTATCCAGATGTTGTATAACCTATTTTTCAAGTTTCTGAGCAACTCCTATGTGCTCTTCTGTATGGACACAAAGATATGTCCTTTATCCTATTTTGTATGTCTCTTTTAAAAGTTAAACTTACATAAAGGGAAGGAATGTTATATGCATCTTACATCTTCCTCATTATTTCATGTCCTGCCATAGTCTGCTCTGTCTACTTCCCTGATTACCAATATATCAAATTGTCTAAATGCTGAGAACCTCTTTTGCCTTCTGATGGGGAAACAGCCACTGAGGTCTAAGCCTTGAGCGTTTTAAAAGGTGCCCAGTGCAAGTATCTGCATGGACATACAGCATCCAGGGAAATGTCCTTAAAATTATTCCACAGGCCAATTCTTCCTCAGATTTATCTGGAGCTTTGCAATGTATTTTATTGGAGATAATGGTTAATCCGTTATCCTGCAATTAATTTTATATGGGGATAATTTGAGTCCAAAATATAGCACCCATTTAAACCAATACATTAAGCCCCAGCATGGTATAGAATGGGAAGTCTAGCATCTGAATTAAGGCAGCTGTGTCAGTTGTCAATTTCTTGCAGATGACCAACTGTTGATATTGCTGCTACTAGCTTAGGTTGAGTCATGGACCAATAGGGTTCTGTAACATTGCTGGCTCTAACCCAGCTTCCCTGGATGAATTGCAGGGAATTGGTCTCAGAATGAGAACCTGATCAATAATACTAATGCCCATATTAAGATAGGACCCACATTTATAGTACTTATATCAATAATACCAAATATAAAATAAGATTTGGTCCCCCTCCCCCAACTGCACTGGCCATACGAGCCAGGGTCTAGGCTGCATTTCTCAAACCATCAAGCCTAGGTTATTGTGAGAACTGTGGCAGTTTGAGAACTACTGAAGTACAATAAAATGTAGAGGGGGGTGACTTTACCGGGGGGGGAGAAGAGATAATTGTGAATTTCTAAGCAGTTAGATTAACAGATTGATATATATACAGATATATATAGACGAATAAACAGAATATCGATAGAAAATAATTAATCATAAGGGCTAATTATAAGGACTGATTAACTAATAATATTTTCTTTTTGGTAAGACTGGTATAATGTAACAAACTGAATATGTTTATTTGAAGATATATATGAGTCAAATTGATTGATTATGTGATGATAGTTATATAGAATTATTATTGAAGGGAAGTAGAAATATTAAAGTAATTATATATAACTAAAAGAATGAGTAACATATAGAGCATAAGTCAAATTGTTTGATTTAAACGAATGTATGATCTATATGGTTTATGATTTATAGAAATATTTGAAATTGGAATTATGGAAATTGGGATAAATTGTTTATCCAATATGGAAATAATGACTCATAGTTTGGGTATAGAGTATTAAAAATAGTTAAGAATGTATTGCTTAGAATAAATGGGAGACCATATATTTGTTAGATAGAGGAATTTAAAAGGAGTAAGGGAAAAGGGACAAAGGGTTGGAAAACTGTTGGAAGTCAACAAAAAAAGGGGGGAAAGGGAGGGGGTTAGAAATGGAAAATGGGGAAATTGATTGTAATGTATAAATAATTGATCCTAACCCAATAAAAACTTTTCTAAAAAAAAAAAAAGCCTAGGTTATTGTGAAAGGGCTTCTATTATTGGAAATAGTGTGAAACTTTAATATTTTGATAACACATGCATATACTGCTGTATATACATATGGGCACACATGATTCTCACACATGATAATCTTCAACCATGTTTCATATTATTTCTTCTTTTTTGTATGAAATATGCAATGTACAATGTAATTGTCTGATTCACATTATTTACTTGCATCTGACGAAGAGAGCTGTGGTTCTCGAAAGCTTATGCTACAATAAAGTTGGTTAGTCTTAAAGGTGCTACTGGACTCTTTTCGATTTCGCCTAGAGGAGTGGCTGCCTAGAGGAGTGAAGGCAGGCCCATGCCGGGGCCCATTACCAGGTTCCTCCAATGAGAGTCTGGACCGGAACCTCCTTGGGACTGGCTCCCCACACAGCCAGGAAGAGAGCTGGCAAACCCATGCAAGATAGGGGCTGCCTGCCCCCGACTATCCTCTGAGGAAAAAGAGAGTCACCGCTCCCAGAAGCTGTACCTTTACTGTGGGGGAACAAGGTACTTTGCGGCTGTCTGTCCTGAGAAGAAGAAGAAGCACCGGCTCCAGCAGTTAAAATTTCAACCCCAGAGCAATGTGGGCCTGGCTACCTGGGTACAACCACAGACATCAGCAGGCCCAACACCGCCAGACCCCAGCACCTCCCGATCCTTGTAAGAATCCAGCTACCTGATGAGTGCTGGTTGTTAGCACATGTGTTACTCAACTCAGGGGCCTCTTGGTCCTACATAGATGCTGGCTTTGCCAGACAAAATCAGATTCCACTACAGGACAAACCTGCTCCCATGCAGGTGGAGGCCATTGATGGCCGACCACTCCGATCAGGCCCTATAGTATTAGAAATCACTCTGCTGACCATGAGCATACAGCACCACCAGAAAATGCCTGCAATTTGATGTGGCCAACATGCCCTGGTTCTTGCTGGTCATGGGAATGTCGTGGCTAGAGACCCATAACCCCTGGATCAATTGGGCTAGTCAAGAGGTGCACTTCAATGTTCCTTGTTCTCATGAGCATGTGATGCTAACACTCAAACTGGCTGCTCTTCTGACCATGGCCACACTCCCAACAGAGTATGTCAACTTCAGTGATGTCTTTGAGGAAAAAGGGGCTGATTGGTTACTCCCCCATCATCCCTATGACTGTACCGTCAATTTGGTCCCTGGAGCCCAACTACCAAGTGGAAGGCTGTATTCATTAACAGAACCAGAGCAGGAGGCACTGTGGGACTTCTTGACAAAGAACCTCCAGTGAGGGTTCATCCAGCCCTCCACCTCTCCGACATCTGCCCCAGTGCTCTTTGTCAAAAAGAAGGGAGGGGAATTACAGCTCTGTAATGATTACAGAGCTCTCAACAAAATCACAGTTTGGGACTGTCATCTGCTGTTCCTGATCCTAGAATTGCTTAACAAGGTAAAGTGGGCCCAGCTGTATACCAAGCTCGAGAAGGGGACGGGAGGAAAACTGCCTTTGGGATCCAATATGGACAATATGAGTACAGAGTCATGTCATTTGGCCTACACAATGCCCCTGTGGTCTTCCAGTGCCTCATGAATGATGTCTTCCATGACCTTTTAGACAGATTTGTAATAATATAACTAGATGATATCTTGATTTATTCTTGTGACTGAGCACAACACCCAGAACATGTCTGAGCTGTACTACAACACCTTCAGAAACACGGTTTGTACGCCAAATTGGAATAAAGCAGTTTCCACGTGCCCTCAATAGATTTCTTAGGCCACCGCCTCTCCCCCCAGGGGATTGCAATGGATCTCTCGAAGGTTACAACTATGCTTGCTTGGCAAGCCCCATGCAAACGTAAGTATGTCCAACATTTCCTGGGGTTCATGAATTATTATTGGTCCCTCATCACTGGCTATGCTAACTTGGCTACACCCTTGACTCAGTTGCTCCGGCCTCAGAAGCCCTTCCAGTGGACCCTTGTTCAACAATGGGCCTTCCAAACCTTGAAGAAAGCCTTTGCTTTGGAACCTATCTTATGTTACCCAGACCCAAAATTACCCTTCACTGTAGAGGCTGATGCCTCCAGCATGGCCGTGAAGTCAGTCCTGTTACAACAGCAGGTAGTGACTGGGCCACCACAAACCTGTGCATATTACTCTGGACAGCTTACCAATGCTGAATGCAACTACACCATATGGGAAAGGGAGCTTCTAGCCATCGAAGTAGCATTTGAAACCTGGTGTCATCACCTGGAAGGAGCTTGACATTCTGTACAGGTCCAAACGGATCATTGGAATCTGAAATACTTACAGACAGCATGGGAACTTAATCTGTGCCAGAGCCAGTGGTCCCTGTTCTTTTCTCATTTCCACCATCACATACGTTCCCAGCTCACAGAACAAAAAAGCAAATGTCCTGTCCTGGAAACCAGAATGTGCCACAGTGCATGGACAGCCCCAAACCACAGTCCTACCACCAGAGGCCTTTGCTGCGTTACCCATGACCACCACGCTCAGGGATAGGATACATCAGGGATAGGATACGTGAGTCACAACAAACCAACCCCTGGGCCCAGCAAAAATGCCAGAGGTTGCAGGACAGCACCCAAGAGCCTCGAGCCGGGTTTGCAGAGCAGCAAGGAACACTCACGTACCTGGACCCGCTCTATGTTCCACCAGGGCACTTATGGTTGGAAGTGCTCCAGCTTGCTCAAGACGTCAAACCCACCAGCCAATTCAGATGCTATAAAACACTCCATTTGCCTACCTGAGAGTTTTGGTGGCCCCAGGTACAAGCTGATGTGGGCCACTATGTTGCATTCTGTGATGTCTGTCAACATGCCAAAGCTCAATCTGGAAAACTAGTGGGCCACTTGCATCCCTTGCCAATGCCATCTGCTCCTTGGCAGACTGTTTCCTTAGATTTTATCACAGACCTGCCCCCCTCTGTGGGGCACACCAGCATCCTGGTAACTATGACCTTGTTTTCCAAAATGGCTCATTTCATTCCCTGTAGCAGGGTTACCAACAGCTCGTGAGACTGTGCGACTATACTTGAACTTCATCTTCCACCTTCACAGGGTGCCAAGCCATCTCATATCAGACAGAGGAGTGCAGTTTAATTGCCACTTCTGCCAGGCACTGCACAGTTTGCTGGGGACACAGATCCACCTCTCCTCTGCCCATCATCTCTAGACAGACAGACAGACCGAACAGACCAATGCCACGTTACAGCAATATATCCGATGTGATGTAAACCCTCAGAAAGCAAAGCCATACACACCTCCACCTGTCAGACAGTATTCAAGGCCAACTATGGTTTCCCCCCATGGTTCTTGCCTCAAGTACTACCAGTGTCAACCATTCCTGCAGCCCATGACCTGGTCAAAGAGCTCCAGGCACTCCATGCCATCCTACAGGAGCAGTTACAACAGGCCAAGCAGGCCTATAAAAAGGGGGCAGACCGATGACGGCAACCTGGTGAAGATATCATGGTTGGAGAGAAAGTCAGGTTATCCACCCGCTACCTCCAACGTCAGCGGCTGTCCTATAAAATGGATGCCCAATTCATCAGCCCCTTCCAGGTCACCGCTCAGATTAACCCCATGGCCCATCATCTGGCCCTTCCCTCCTCCCTATGAATACACCCTGTCTTCCACCGCTCCCTCCTTATCCCTGCTCCACTGTGTGACCTGTTCTGGCCCCCATTAGAAGCTCCTCCACCCATTGTGGTCAACAGCCAGGAGGAACGAGATGGCATGGATCCTAGACTCCAGTATGCATCATGGCCATCTACGATATCTGGTGGACTGGTGAGGCTATGGGCCCGATGATCGATCTTGGGAAACTGCCACTGATGTCCATGCCCCAGCGATAGTACAACAATGTCAATTCCTGGCAGGTAGATCCCTCTGTCCCTCTCCAGTGAACACACATTGGTTCCAATAGAAAGGCTTTATTCAGGATTTTATAGTTCAGGTCTGAACTCCATCATGGAGCTTGGTAGAAGTGACAACTCAAAACAAAAGGTCAATATTATACTTGAGTTTTCCCGTGCTCCAGCAACAGTTACGTTTGGGCACGTGGGGTTACACTGATTCTGTGAGAACCCATTAAAGTTATGGCTAAACAGTGAGTACACAATACTAGTTTCCCAGCATCTGGGCAAAACAAATGCAGGTGTCTGGAGTCTCCAAGGTCATTTCCAGCTCAGAGATGCATAGTTCTGTGAGGTAACAGGGGGGCCATCCTGTCTGAAGGAATAGCAGTTATAATATGGAAAAAACATGGCTAAGGAGAGAATACAACAGGTTAGCATTAGACATTCAATACACTGTGGCCTCAGGGACATAACAATCATGGCAGGGCTGTACACAGTCATGACAGACACTTCCAAGTGGCTTACCCCCAGAAACTGGGTCCCGTTCCCCCACTGGGGGAGATGGTGTCGTAAGTCAGCCTTGTCCTGTGCTCAGTGAAGAGTCATCAGATGAAGAGCTGCCTGCAGTTCACCCCCAAACTGACCCAGCTGTAGGATGAGCCTAAAGCATCCCTGACAAATATTCATCCAGCCTCTTCTTGAAAACTGCCAATGAAGGGGAGCACACCATGTCCTACCCCATTTCCCCCGCCACCATGTGAGGGGGTGGGCAGGATGAAGTTGGCATGCAGTACTGGCCTCCACAGGATTGACGGACACCCACTGTTTTCAGGGGCTGTGCCACTCAATGGGACAGAGGCACCTGGTGGATCCTCGGGGCTGCAGCTTCCCTCACAGCCCAGGGCTGGGGTGGGGACCATCTCCAGGGATGTATTGTGGGGTGTGGGGGAGCTACTGTCACCCACAGGCAAGCAAACAGGAAGTAAAGGAGTAGTTGTTTGACACAGACTTTATTGAACTGCTAAAAGTGAAAAAGATGTCTGGCCATGTGTTGCCAAATTCCCTTGGTCAGGACGGGAGCTGCACCTGTTTGCACAGCAGTTGGAACCACGAGAGCCATTCTGTATGCTGTCTTCTCAGGAGCAGGGTTGAGTCACAGGCTGCCCGGGGAATGGCTCCATGGGCTGGGCTTGGATGGTAGTTGAGAAGGATCACTGGGGGCTGAAACATCCATGCTCCTTGGCTTCCATGATGGGTCATGACCTGTCTGAAAGGGAAACAACCTATGTGGCAAGAGGCTAGCCTCATGCAAGCCACAGCCAGGTCTTCCATGTCCTGGGAGCGTGTCCATGGTTGGGGGCAGTGGTGGTGGCTCCATCAGCACAGGTGCTGCCAGCAACCAGATGATGGATGCCCCTCTGGAGGGAAAGTGCTCCTCATCTCCATCTGGCAGTTCTGCTCCCATGGCTGCTCTGATCCTGTGAGGGAGACAGTCAAGGGGTCATTCACCTGCTATCACCCTGGCCAGCGGCTGTACCCTGCCCAAGGAGGGGCCTGACCAAGCAAGTCTGAACAGAGCCCTGGCATGAACTTCTAGGAGCCATGCTCCCCGAAACATCTGTGTCAAGCATGGTTCCCTGAGCAACTGCTTCTTTGGTAGGCATAGGCTATGCCCTGCCCCCTCCACTGGAGAACCTCAACCACAGAGTCCACTGTTGGGGGGGGGGCACCAGTGAGGGGAGAATGTAGATTGGTGTGAACAAAGAAATCAGGGCAACTGGCTCCTCAGCTCCTTCATACCTGTCAGTGTATACCCGGCCCTCCTTGAGCTAGGATTCGTGAGCCAGGTAACCAGGTAACAACTTGGAGGTGGTGTGATTCTTAGTCAGACATTCTGGACTTAGCTCTTCTCCTATGTGTGAGTGCAAGGTACACCCCGTTTTTCGCAAAGTTCCCCCAGTGTACTCTTGCTGTGCCACCGTGCGCACTCTCTCTTGCCTCATGCTCCAAGTCCCTAAGGTGGAGGGTTCTTGGGCAGAGCCTCTGACTGCACCCCTACTTACCTGGGTTTATGGGCACCCTGGCTGGAGGTTATGGAGGGTGGGCGGTGGACTGATTGGCTGCCAAGGAAGGGGACTCAACCACCATGGGGGCATGATACACCAAAAAAAGAAGACGCTCCCTCGGGTATAATGCACAACTAGAGGAGGTAACTACCACTCGAGAGGTAAAGTATAATGAAATACAGTAATGTGAAAATTATGAAAATAATTTTGTATTTGTTATCAAAAGGTGCAAAAGTTCAAGTGCTATTAATAAATATATACAATAAATAGATTCACATACAAAAGATATAAAAAAATCCTATCTAGAGTATCAATAGTTACTCTCATGTAAGGCACAGTATGATATACAGCCGCAAAAGTCCATTCCAATTTGTCAGTTCAGTCCAATAGCATGAATAATCTACTTTCCTACTTGCAGGTGAGCAGAAAACTCCAGCATGAAGATAGAAGACATCAGCACTCTTTGGTAAGTATCCACAGGCAATTAATAATAGTTGTTTCTACTTTCTTTTACAGGTGGAGACAAGCCGGGGGACCAACAGACCCCATGACCCTACAAGGGGCCAGCTAATTACTTGTTTCATTTACACTTCATCAGGGGTCGTACACTTCATCTACCTTATCTACACAAACACCAAATCCCTCTAACGTGTTAGTGTGGCACACCGCAAAATGTTGGCTGCGTGCACCAGCTGGAGTCTCCAAATTAACTTTGAGAGGAGACCTATACAGAGTACATTACAGTAGTCTAGTTGCAGTATTACCACGACGTGAATCCAGTTGGCCGCACTGGTGGTGTCAATGAAGGGGGCTATTCCTCTGCTTGAAGCCAGCTGAGTGACCTTGGGTAAGTCACAGCTTCTCAGAGCTCTGTCAACCCCACCCACCTCACAGGGCAATTGTTGCGGGGATAATAATGACATTGTAAACTGCTGTGAGTGGGCATTAGGTTGTCCTGAAGGCCTGTATATAAATCAAAAGTTCTTCTTCTTGTTGTTGCTGTCTTCCAGGCTAAGTGAGCTGGGAGAAGTCCTTTTTTGCAGCTGCATTCTCTAGCAGCAGTGCTGAATTCAGTATAACCAGGGCTTTTTTTCTGGAAAAAGAGATGGTGGAACTCAGTGCATTGCCCTTGCAGAAAATGGTCACATGGCTGGTGGCCCCGCCCCCTGATCTCCAGACAGAGGCGGCGCAGTGCGGAGGACAATCTCAATCTCAACTCCCCTCTGTCTGGAGATCAGGGGGCGGGGCCACCAGCCATGTGACCATTTTCAAGAGCTTCCAGAGCTCCCTGAGTATAACCTCTAGGTCAACCACGGTTAGCTGAACTCCATTGAAAGAGGGAAGCACAAGATCTCCCCTTTCTTGACCAGCATCACATCCGTTTTGTCTGTTTCCATTTGTTTTCAGCCATTTGAACACATGACAATGCACTGTCTCTACTGCATCACCAGAGGATTTGGATAGTAAGATATAGAGATGGGTATCGTCTACATATTTATGCCATCCAATTCCATGGCTTTGAATGGTTTCCCCTAAAGGCTTTACATTAGGGCTGCCAATTTCCAGGTGGTGGCTGGAGATGTCCCGGAATTACAACCGATCTCCCAGCGAGAGAGATCAGTCCCTTTGGCTGCTTTGGAAGCTGGACTCCACAGCATTATACCCACTGAGGTATTTCCCCTTCCTGAACCTTACCCTCTCCAGGCTCCCCTCACCCAAATCTCCAGGAATTTCCCAACATGAACGTGGCAACTCTCCATAGAATCTGAATGAAACTGAGGATAAGATTGCACCTTGCAGAATCTTGCAAGATAATGCTCACATTGAAGATAGCAGCAACCCTTTGAGTCCATTTCATGAGGAATGATTTAAACTGAGGCATTTCCCCTGATACCTACTTCTGTCTCCAAACTCCTCAAATAGTGGTGCAGAGTGGTAAGCTGCAGTACTGCAGCCCAAGCTCTGCTCAGGACCTGAGTTCGATCCCGGTGGAAGCCGGGGCCATTTCCACACATGTTGAATAATGCACTTTCAATGCACTTTTGCAATCCTTTTGAAGTGGATTTTTTGTTCCACACACGGAAAATCAGTTTCAAATGTTCACTAAAGAGTATTGAAAGTGGATTATCCAACGTGTGTGGAAGCAGCCCGGGTTCAGGTAGCTGTCTCAAGGTTGACTCATCCTTCTGAGGTTGGTAAAATGAGTACCCAGTTTCCTGGGGGTAAAGTGTAGATGACTGGAGAAGGCAATGGAAAACCACCCCGTAAAAAGTCTGCCAAGACAACGTTGTGATGCGACGTCCCCCCATGGGTCAGTAATGACTCAGTGTTTGCAGAGGGGACTCCCTTTGCCTTTACTATTTGTATAAAAGACTGCAGCAACAAAGATACAAGACCTTTATCCATAGTCAGACAAAACTCATCAGCTAAAGCTACCAGAGCCATCTCTGTCTCATAGACCAGCCAAAAACCAGACTGAAAAGGGGCTAGAGCACAAGAGTTATCTAAGAAGAAGCTGAGTTGGTCAGCTACTGCTCTCTCAATCATTTTGCCCAGAAAGGGCAGATTAGAGAGACTGGGTAATAACTAGCCAGCCACATCATTATTGTCTAGGGATGTTTTTAAAATAGCAGGTGGATGACCACCTCTTTGAATGGCCAAGGGATGGTGTCCTGAATTAGTGGCTGATTTATGATCAACATTACGGGATAATTTACGTGGTCTTTACAAGATTTTAGCAGCCAAGCTGGTCAAGGATCCAGCACTCTGTAAAAATGTTGAGTGCACAGGCATAAATGTGCATGTGGTTTGCACTTGAATTACTGCATCTGACAAAGAGAACTGTGGTTCTCGAAAGCTTATGCTACAGTAAAGTTGGTTAGTCTTAAAGGTGCTACTGGACTCTTTACTATTTGGCAATTATTCAGCTCTGTCGTTTCCCTTTCTTTAAGTATCTCTAAAAATCCCTTTAAGTCCCATTGACATCTTTTCCTGCCATTTCCTTCACATACTTATTATTCCAGCATTGCGCCTACCCCTCCAAAATAGCTTAAAGATTTCATTTTCTTTTTAAAAGAGCAATATTTGATTCTATACTGAGACACATTTGGCTCTGAAGACATAGGCTGTGGACCCCAGACATAAGACTGATTTACAGCAATAGAGACCAATCTGCTTTTGGGAACTTTGTGGCAGGAAATGAACTCTGATTTGGCTCTACAGGTACTGAGTGTATCAGCATTTCCTCGTGAAAGAAAGAAAGAAAGAAAGAAAGAAAGAAAGAAAGAAAGAAAGAAAGAAAGAAAGAAAGAAAGAAAGAAAGAAGAGGCCAAAATCTATTCTCTTAATATTCTTTAGCTGCAAACAAATTATTATTTTGAGTGGCTATTCGTGCATGATTTTTGTGTGGCTATGGATGCAAACTTGGTCCAAGTCCTCGGTGCATAACGTATATTACAAAATAGATGAGAATTCTTAGGAGCAGCGAGTCAGAGAACAAGTACCCCCTGCTGACAAATTTAATGTGCACCAATCGGTGTCACTGTCGCTTTAACACTCCATCCCCTTCCAATTGGCTGAAAGATTGGAACATTCCTGCATGTCGAAGCACAGCGTTGTGCCGCGATTGGCTGCTCTGGACTCTGCAGGATACTTCCTGGAATGTCTGCAACCGAACGATCCACCAGGTCTCTTTCCCTGGAAAAGTGGTCGCGGACTTTCTTTTACCCCGTAAGTGATCAATAGCTTCAGAACTGTTAGTAAGCGAGATGTGAGATTTCAGTAAGTTCGTTGTTGTTTTGTGCCGGGGGGCGGGGGGAGTTTGCGTGAATGCTGCAGGACAGACAGAATCCATGTTCTCTATGAGGAAAGCTGTTCACCAGCACCTTTACTAAGTTGTTTCATTGTAGTCTGAACTCATTGTTTTCGTTCCGATTTAATATCATGATGGAGGAATGTCCTTTAGCGTTAGCAAATCAATCTCTGCTTCACTCAGAAGGGAAACATGCACCGCCCAAAATTTACAATGGGCTACCCTTGGTTTGCATTGATGTGAATGGTGATGGAGGATTGTATACAAACAATGAGGGATTTCCCCCCCTTACAGTGGCGTGGGATCAGAGCTGGTTTGATGCTTTGCCTTTTACGGGGCTTTGCCTTATTCTTTTGAAACCAGCTTTATACTAGTGATCGAGATTTTTGTGTACTGTGCTGGGGAAAAAACATGTAATAATTGTTGGTAGAAGGATAAATGGTTATATGTATCTTAAGTAAGCAATCTGATTATTTTTTAGGACAATGTAGAGGGAAGTTGTGATATTAATTTGTAAATTATGTTTGTGATTTCTAAATTCTCTGTTAATGTGGACTGCTGCAGGAGCATCTGAAATACCTCAAATGTATGGTACAAAATGGTGATATCTTTTGATTCGACTTTGATTCAACTTTGGTTGGACATTATAAAATTGTTCCTTGTTGAAAGGCCACTGAACACCATTTTCGTGTAGTGATGGACCTCTCCAGGGGCCTATATGGTAAACAGCTTCTAATAGTTACAGCCACCATACGGAGTTTCTGCTATGTGGAACTGTTTTTCAGCGGTTTCCATGCTGGACAGGGAAGGGAGTGTTAAAATAGTTCAAACAAGTATCTACCTAGTCTGTGGATGGTCAGTTCACATGGTGTACATGTGACACAGGTAATACAGGTTTGCGGAAAACCTGGACAGAAGTTCCTATTATTCCGTGGTGTAGAGAGACAGACCTGTACTCCTGCATGCCTCCCTAGAAATGTGGTCCACCTGTTTCTCAGGATATTAGACAAGATATGAAACTACACCAAGGCATGATGTGCGTGAACTTATATTTGGACTTGATGTGTGAAACCCTTGCCTGGTTAGCTGTCCCTATTTTGTAGCTATTTTAGAACATATCTTCTAGAACAGAGATCTGAGCTACATGGCTCTAATACCAGTATTTGAATTTCGTATATTTAAAAATTGTAGGAAAGAGCCAAGTTGATCGTAAGTTCATAACCTAATCTCCTTGACTTCTTATATTGTATTATTAACATACAGAACAGACACATTTCAAGTTTTAAAAAATTCTTCATTACTAAAAATGCTCTACATCCTGCATAAGTTTTGGAGTTGCGGCAGTTTCCCTCAGAGAAAGTGGGAGGAATCTAAATTGCATTGAGTTGACAAAATAATGTGATCAGTTGCATGTGACGGGTTTTAATATTCTAGTATTGGCAGCCAGAAACTGGATGGAAGAGAAGAATCTGCTTAGTAGAACCTTCCATAAATGAAGAGTATGAAACAGTGCTTTCTCCGTCAGTAGAAGATGGCACAAAATAAAGTTCAGAGTCTAAGATTAACAACAGCAAGGTTTTTTATATAGTGCAATACTCTTTTTGTTTTTTCTGCTGGCTGGTTTTAAGATGTTTTACAAAAACGGTTTATTCAGATATTGGAAATCAAAAGGCATTCAACATGACGACTGAAACCTTGGTGAAGGATATTAAACCGGGCTTGAAAAACCTAAACCTTATATTCATTGTACTGGAGACAGGTAAGTGTTATTGTTTTTTTAAAGATTATTATGGTTAGTTTTGGTTTTTAAAAACCTGTACAGAATAGATGGGAGGCCAGATAGTTTACTTATTTCATAAAAATCTTATTAAGATTTTTATAATCTTAATAATTTTTATTATTAAGATTCTATAAGTCAAACCCAACAGGAATTTGGAAGATTTCTCAGCAGATCTCCAGCAGCCTGGGGTGGAGTGGGGAGTGATTTGGTTTGAGGTAACAGTGTGGAGGGGAGGGTTAACTCTTATTATTTATTTGAAATATTTATGTACTATTTTTATCCTGCATTACAGGACTCAAAGTGGCTTACAAACTTTAAAATCACAGTATAAATACTCAAATGCAGAATACATCAAAACTTCAACTACTCACATCAAGACCTCAATCACTCACATCCCTGTTATTGCAGAGCTCAAACTGGCACCCAGGCCCTTCTTGATATCCCTTGGATGTCAAAAACTTCCTTCAACAATTGTAAGAAACCTCTAGAACCAGCAATTGAGGGTGAGGGAATTCTACACCCCTACAAAATAAAATGCCTACTGAGCCAAAGACCAATACAACAGTTGCAGGGGTGCATCTCAGACCCAACCATGTTGCCACTTGGGGAGGTAGTGGCAGTACAAAACACTGGGGAGGCGGGGTAGATAGATAAGAGATACCTTAGTTTTAGCAGCTGGTCCCAGCCATCACTTCCAGGCAGTGGCTGCTGTGGTAAAGAGGTCTAGGGCCAGTGGCAACTCTTAGTGCAGATCCCCACCCCCCAAAGGAGAGTAACTGGGATTATGCAGATGAAACTAGTTTGCAAGTTAAGGCAGTAAGAAATCTCTCCCTTCCCAGTCCCAAGTAGCAGGTCTTTATACCATATGTAGCAAAAGGAATGAAAGTGGAATTAAATAAGCCAGTAGTCTGCAGCGCAAGGTGGTCAGTATAAGAAAACAAAACCCTCTGGCCCAGAGCCAGTAGAAGCAGGGGTTAAAGTCCCAAGTCTAAAAGAACACCCCTGAACACTGCAGTAGTAGTACTCCCATTATTTCCCCCAAATAGTCCTAGTTCAGAGGCTGGGGAAAACAAGCCTGGAGCCTTACCAGACTTTACCTCTCTACTGAGTTTCCATAAAAGAGTTAGAAACCTGCTAGGGCACTGGTTTAGACTGAAGCCAAAGATCGAAGAAACACCACACAGTTATAGAGAGTATTTTGTTTATTATAAATGTGCATTATTAAAAGGTTATATATTGGGAAGTGTGTAAAAGGATAGACAAAACAAAAAAGATCTATCTAGACCTAATACTATACATATGCAGCAGAGTGTCTTGTCATTCTAAGCCATACTGGTAACTAATAGGTGTAACACAGCATTCTTAGTCAGCTTCAAAATCCAAGGCATGAAATAAAAAGTTATATAATCCAAGAGTGAGAAGGCATCCATACCTGAAGCGATTCATAAAGGTCCCAAAGAGGTCTCAAGTACGGGTGGGCACAAACCGGGAAAAAAACGAGCCATGAGGTCCGTGGTTTGTCGCATTTCACAAACTTTCACGAACCTGCCCTGGTTCGCAAACCAGTTTGTTTGGTCTGTGAAAACGTCAGCAAATCGTCATTTCTGGGCCAGCAGAGGTCTGCAAGGAAGTCCATCCCCTGTTGCCTAGGAAATTGATTGATCGGTGCCAGGCTGTTTGCAGTGATGAACCAAAAAACGAACCAGCCTAAAGTTCATGGCGGTTCATGAACCACGAACTGGCCTGGTTCGTCACGAACTTTGGTTCGTATTTCGGTTCGTGCCCATCTCTAGTCTCAAGGCAAAAACCAAAATGGACTTTTCCAATTTATTCCCAATTGCCTAGCAACCTGGGGGAGATCTCATTAACCAATCAGTGCCCTGTAATGATATGTAAGCTTGACACTCTGCAGCTATATCAAGCCAACATAGCATAACCATGAGCTCATACCATCAGTTCATGAGAACCACAGCCAGATCAGAGCTGAATTAGATATAACACTTGGCCTTGCCGCTAACCTTTGAGGCCTTTTCATTAGCACTTGTGCTACAAAAAAGCCCTTGTAGATTTGCCCTCACAATGGCAACACTTACCCATAATTCATACAGTCTCTGGCCAAGCAGGCCTGTTCTTTTCAGTCAGTTACCTCTGTAGTTGTTTCAGATCTCAAGTGGCATCTTGAAGTAACTATTTGTTCCATTAGGGGAAATGAGTAGGCAGGCAATATATTTTCTCTAGCAAGATAAAGGGAGTAATTTGGAGTTGAGAATATGACATGGGGAAGAAGTAGTTAAACTTTGGCTGATTCCGCACACATTGGATAATTCACTTTCGATGCACTTTATCAATAGTTTGAGGTGGATTTTTTGTTCCGCACACAAAAATCCATTCCAAATGATCTATAAAGAGGATTGGAAGTGCATTATCCAACGTGTGCGGAATCACTCCTTGTTTGCCTGATCCAGATGAGGGAATGACCCCCTCCACTGCTTTAGAAACACGTTGGATGCGTTCATGGATCTTCCAGTATATTTGTCCTTTCTGCACACTTGAGTAATGTGATACACAACCAAAATTAACCAAGAAAGGTGGTCTATAGGCTTTCTTCTGTTTATGGTCAAAATAGTGAGACTGTTGCACGAGTACTAATGGGGTGTGTGTAATAGGTACATGCTGATAAATAAGACTGTGAATTGGGTAAGCAGACAACCTCCCTTTATGATGACGTATATTCTGTTTTCTGTATAGTAGAATGTTCTGTGGATTCAGAAAAAGGTTGTCCTATTCTGACCACTGGGTGCTGTCAGTTAGCATTTATGTCAGCATATTCTCACCTCGTTTGTTAATGGACTCATGAAGCTGTCTTGTATTGAGTCAAGGTTACTGTTTATCCACTGTGATTGGCAGTGGTTCTCTAAGGTCTCAGGCAGAGGTCTTTTGCATCACCTTTTTAACCTGAGCCTTTTAATGGGAGGTGCCAGGGATGGAGCCAGAGACCTTTGTTATATGCACTTCAGAGCCAGTTTGGTGTAGTGGTTAAGAGCTCAGGACTCTGGCGAGCCGGGTTTGATTCCCCACTCCTCCACTTGAAGCCAGCTGGGTGACCTTGGGCTAGTCACGGCTCTCTGGAGCTCTGTCAGCCCCACCCACCTCACTGGGTATTTTGTTGTGGGGATAATAATGACTTTGTACTTTGTAAACTGCTCTGAGTGGGCATTGTTGTCCTGAAGGGCAGTATATAAATCGAATGTCATTATTATTATTATTGGGCCACAGTTGGTCCCTTTTACTTTGAACCTTAGTATTTGGTACTCTTTGGGGCCGTTTGTTGTTATGAGGCAATAAGGGCACACTTTCCTTTTTTCTATTTGTTTCTGGGGTAAAGTACAATGCGTCTAACAGCTTCTGTGGGCTGGGGTTGGGATGTAAGTATTGTTGCTTCAGCATAAAAACTGCAATGTCCTCTGAATCACATCAAATGATGGTCACTACTCCACTACCAGGCCGGGTAACCAAGACGAAGGATGGCCATGAAGTGCGGACGTGTAAAGTAGCCGACAAAACTGGCAGCATAAACATCTCTGTGTGGGATGACGTTGGCAACCTAATTCAGCCAGGAGACATCATCCGACTCACCAAAGGGTATCGATCATCCTTCTAATTGGAGTGGGACGGGTGGGGGAAGGGAATGATTTCTTTGGTTTAGCCGCAAGGCTGCTAAGAAAGAAGCAAGTGTAGCCAGGGCTTTTTTTCTGGGGAAAGAGGTGGTGGAACTCAGTGGGTTGCCCTTGGAGAAAATGGTCACATGGCTGGTGGCCCCGCCCCCTGATCTCCAGACAGAGGGGAGTTGAGATTGCCCTCCGCGCCATGTGGCGCGGAGGGCAATCTAAACTCCCCTCTGTCTGGAGACCAGGGGGCGGGGCCACCAGCCATGTGACCATTTTCAAGAGGTTCCGGAACTCCGTTCCACCACGTTCCTGCTGAAAAAAATCTCTGTGTAGCTATTTGAGCTCATTGAAATCACAGTGCATTTCTACCACAGTTTTAAAAACTGTGGCCCTATTCACAGTTTTGCGGGAGCAACTCCATACTTACTTCTGGTAAAGATTGGGCTGAAATGGTAGATTTCTGTCCTCCTTTCACCTCCATCTCTGCGTACGTGTGTGAAGGAGAGGGAGGAGGAGGGAGGGAGGGAGAGGGGATGGCTATTTTCCCTTAGCTGCCAAACTCTGCTGGTAACAGCTTTTTCAATGTGTGCTTCCTCTGCAGAATGAAGAAGACACTTTTAAGTTTAATTAATTTCTCCTCTCTGGATCACTGTAGACATTATGTGGCTTGGTCCTCGATCACAGCATTTAGAACAGACCACCCAGTCGCACACTCCCACCTCACCAACTCTTCTCCTTGAACACAGATTTTCTCTGTTAACCTTAAACACGGCTGTGTTGTCACAGATTTTAATATTGACCAATGCTCTCTCTTCAGCCATGGATTTCAAAACCTAGTTTGCATTCATCATGGCTTGATGGCTGGTCCAACATAATGGTTACTATGGTTCTTTTCTGTGGAGTAAGTCAAGATGGAGGTGGAATGGACTGCAGAGGGAAAAGCATGTGATTCTGCAGCTTATTCTCACTGGTTTAATCCTGGTAATAGGACAAGCTGCATCACATCTACAGTAGCCTTCCATGAGTAACATGGAAGGCTGAGTCTCTGATGTGCATGGTACTTTATTTTTTCCTAGTGGATACATCGAGAGTCAGTGTGTATAGTGGCTAGAGTGATGGACGAGGATCTGGGCAACCCAGGTTTGATTCCCCGCTCTGCCGTAGAAGCTCACCGGGTGACCTAGGGCCATTCGCATACTCCCAGCCTGACCTACCTCACAGGGTTTGTTGTGAGGAAAAAATGGAGGAGAGGAGAATAATGTAAGCTGACTTGGGTCCCCACTGGGGAGATAGGCAGGGTATAAATTAAGTAAAATAAATAAGGTGGGTAGCTTCGTTAGTCTGTCCGTAGCAGTAGAAAAGAGCAAGAGTCCAGTAGCGCCTATAAGACGTAACAAAATTTGTAGTAGAGTATGAGCTTTCGTGAAACACAGCTATCTGAAGAAGTGAGCTGTGGCTCACAAAAGCTCATACCCTACCACAAATTTTGTTACGTCTTATAGGCGCTACTGGACTCTTTGCTCTGTTCTAAAATAAATAAATTCACCATACCTACATGGGTGCGGCAGCCATGACATGTTTCGGCCATCTGATCTGTGTGCTTCTAAAAGGAAAAACTCGTGCAGCTTTTCCTGTGTTACAAAATACTTGCATTTCCTTCACTGAGAGGGTTGGCTGTCTAGGCCAAAATAACGGCTGAAGCTGCAATAGGTTCAAATGACCTATTTTAACTAGCTGCAATGCATTCTAATTTCTCTCACTTATAGAAAAAGACCAAAAAATACTATTTGGATTAGGTAAGCTCTCGTTTTTCGTAGCACCTTAACCAGCATAACTTTTTAAAGTCTGCATGATCGGTTGTGCAATTCTATATGGAATTACTCCAGTCATATTCCATTGATTTCAATAGGTGTAAGCTTGTGAAACTGTGCACAGGCGTATCCTGTTAATTTGTCTTTGAGCTAGTTTTTTCAGCAGCTATGTTTCTCACCAAACGTTTTGGATTTCAGTACCCTTCCCAGTTTCCCTGTCTGTGGTGGTCTGACTGGTTGAAGAGATGTCGCTTGGCAAAGTGGGAATTGTGAAGAGAACATTCATATTCAGGGCAGGATCAAGCATGTCACTTGAGGAGGGATAGAGATCAGTGCTGGTGTATCTCATTCCTTGCACACCATCTGTGGCACATTTATGTGGTGGCTTCTGAAAAAATACTGGAGAGCAGGGCTTTTTTTCAGTTGGAATGTGGTGGAATGGTGTTCCGGGACCTCTTGAAAATGGTCACATGGCTGGTGGCCCCGCCCCCTGATCTCCAGACAGAGGGGAGTTTGGAGCGGCACAGAGGGCAATCTCAACTCCCCTCTGTCTGGAGATCAGGGGGCGGGGCCACCAGCCATGTGACCATTTTCTCCAAGGGCAACCCACTGAGTTCCACCACCTCTTTTTCCAGAAAAAAAGCCCTGCTGGAGAGGGACCCTTTTCAGTACCTTCTCTATGCTTTGATTTAACGTTGTGACAGTGAAGTGATTACACAAGAAGTGGCAGTTCTTCGTTTTAGAGCATCTGCTTCTTTGCTTCTGAATACCAGGTGCTGAAAACAAATAGTTATTGCCTTCATGCTTCTCTGACGCTTCTGGGGGGCCACAGTCAGAAACAGATGGTTGGGTAAGACGGCTCTTCAGTCTGATCCATTACAGTAGTTTTTAACATTCTTCTGGATGGCAGCCTTAGCGTGTACAGAACCCAAGAGCACATCTGCACAGCAGCTTTATCACAGAACAAGGAGCACGTGAAGGAAGGGACTTCTTTTGCTTTTCATAAGCAAAAGGCAGCCATGTGTGCTGTAGACCTGCCAGCTCATATATTCCACTTCGGTTTGCTGACATATCCACACAAGTACATTACTGTGTCTGCAGTGCTTCGTGACTTAGAAGTGCATTAAAGGCATTTATGATCCCTTTCAAAAGCTTTGTGTGGGTTCCTTCTGGAGAGGTGGTTCTCATATTGTTAGGATTTACAGTTGCACCCACAATTATCCTGATGTCTAAAAATGTCCTATGAGAACGGCCACGAACAATGGTAGCCTCTAAGAAAGATGCAAGTATTTCTCAATCTCAGTAAACCTGTTTCTGCCCTGAGGGTAGTAATCTATATAAATCCATCCCACATAATAGTGCAAAAAACTTGGGGAAGTATAGCTGGGAAATAGTGTAGGAGTCCATGGCTCCTTAATCTTATTTTTGCAAGGCTTACAATAGGGACTTAGATAATTTACAAGAGTGGAGATTGTTTGGAAACATGCTTGTGGTAAGAGCATTTTGTAATTGTGTGCAGCACCGTCCCCACCTGTCAAAATAACCAACAGAGGCAGACCGGCCATTGAGTTTATGGGGAAATTTTCCAGTGGGCCTCTGAGCTAGAGGGTCGGTTGCTGGTGGCCTGTTGTCAGCCCAGCCAAGACCCAGCAATTCTTCCGACACCTCAGAGGCTATTCATTCAAGTCAGCTCACCCATTGTCTCCTGTACTGCTGTCAGCTTGAAGGAAAAAGCAGTGGATGAGCGAATGCTTGTTGCTGGCTCTGCTGAGCCCCTGTCGCATTGGCGTAGTGCCACAAGGGCTGCTCAGCTTGGCTTGTTCCAGGGCATTTTGTTTTCCCAGTCCTCTCCTTATAATAAAACATGCATTCTGGATGCATAGCCTGGTATTTTCAAGCTGTAACTATTTCATGTAGGTAAGTAGGCACAATAAAATAATAGCATTTTTCTAAAAGAAATATTTAACTATCCTGTTGCTTTGTTTAAAATAATCCAGAACAAAGTGCAGTGCTGGACCCATGATTTGGTGAACCATCTGGCCGTGGGCCCCTTAACCTGAATGATGTAGATTGGGCAAGCAGGAATCTCCCACTCGGAGCACCCATGAAGTTCAGAGTGAAAATGCAGCCTTGGTAGAAGAGTGGAGGATCCTTTGCTAGGCTTGAAGCCCGGGCAAATGAACAACTGTGCCATCCTCTAGAGCCAGCCCTGATGAACTGGGTACTTGTTTGTTTCCCAGCATTTTATGTCCTGCTGATTTCATTGAGACTTAAAGCATACTTGCTGTGCAATCCTAAGAAAGTTACCTGTTGACTTCAGTGGAATTAGAAGGGTGTTAATTCTGCCTAGAATGGCACTGTGAACCGCACTTCAATTGCATGCATTATTATACAAGACAACGGAAGCTCAGTCGGCTTAAATCAGAAGCCAAGCAGACTAACGTGTAGTACAGACAGAAAATAGCGACCCATGCAATGTTCCAAGAGCATCCAGAATCAGATGTTTCTGAGTTTAGTATATCTTCCATATTCGAGGGCTTTTGTGCTACTGACATTAAACATGGCTTTCTTTCTATCCAGATATGCATCTGTTTTCAAAGGTTGCCTGACTCTGTACACTGGACGTGGAGGAGATCTACAGAAAGTTGGAGAGTAAGAGCTATAGCGTATCCCAAGGTTGCTTTCTGGGGTTGGGTTAGGTGGGCTTGATAGTTCAGATGCAAAGCCTAGCTTTCCCAAAACAATAGTTTTGTTCCAGAGAGATTTCTACCCTGAAATCATTGAAGCAGCTCCCCAGATTTCCAGGGCAAATATATATCTTTGGTGTTTACATGATGGTAAATACTTTAATATAGTTGGTAAAGATCTTGAATCTTGAGAGACTGGTGTGGCTTTGGAATAATAAAGCACCATAGCCAAGGAACAAAGGTCTAGAACCATTGTTGTTATTTAAAACATTTGTACGCTGCCTTTCTACTCAAATAGGCTCCCCAAGGCAGTGAACATTAAAAAATCTAAAACAATATTTTAAACAATTAAATTTAAAATAGCATAAAAATAATTCAGTAAGAACACAAACACACAACACCAAGAACAGGGAGGAGGGCCAATAACAATTATTGGGGGTATGCCAAACAAAACAAAAAGTCTTCATCCGCTGGCGGAAGACAGCAGTCGAAAGGGTCAGGCAAATCTTGAGGAGGGAGTTGCAACATTTTGGCGCCACGACTGAGAAGGCTCTTCCATGGGTCGCCACGCATTTAGCCTCAGATGGCAGGGGGTGGAGAAACAAGGCCTCTGAAGACGACTGAAGTGAATGGGTAGGTTCATTTGGGAGGTGGCAGTCTTTAAGGAATGCTGGCCACAAGCACATTTAACTGAGCCTGGAAGCAAATTAGGAGCCAGTGTAGATGGAACAAGACTGAAGTGATATCATCCCTACAAACCACTCCAGTCAGCATTCTGGCCACAGCATTCTGTACCAAGGGAACTGCCATCCTAAGCAAAGCTATACCACCTGCTTAGCCTGCCACTGCAGTTCTGCAGGACAAATGCTTCTCTGTTTTGTGGAATAGACCTCTCAAAGTGTCCCTTCACATTTTGACTGCATTCTGAGATACTTCCCCTTATGATTTAGTCCCATATTTCCCAAAAATGGTTCCATGAAAAATCCTACAGTCTAATGTTCTTGAGTTTTTTCTTTCTTCTGCTTGCACCATGCCGCTTTCTTCATGTGGGTCACCTGTACAAACGAGGGCTGTGGTGCGTGTGTGGAACTGGAATCAGGTCTTCGAGCACATTCTTGCCTTTAACAGAATTCTGCTGGGAGAAGTTGCATAACAGTTGCTGCCCATCTCTCTGTTGCTCACTTTCCTTTTTAGTAATGTGCCAGATACTGCTATTCTGACAGCTAATCTGACAGCATAGCCTGAATAAATTTGCCTGTTGTCAGGTTTTGGTTCTGGGACTTTGAGCATGTGACTTTTAAAAAAGGAGGGAAAAACTCTGTAGTGCAGACTATGGCCAACTTTTTTAGTTCTACTGATATCTGCCAAGTCCAGGCCTAAAAGAGATCTGAAACATGGGCTATTTTCAGGATTAATATCACTGCTGCTATTTAACCTGTGATACCTGTACCTTGCTGCTCATAGTACTGCACACCTTGCAAAAAGCGAGAAAGGAGGTGTGGTCAATACATCCACCACTTTGCTGACCACTTCATCTGCAATCTCTCCCACCACAGGTTTTGCATGGTGTATTCTGAAGTGCCAAATTTCAGTGAGCCAAACCCAGAGTATGTGGCCCAACAGTCACAAAACAAAAATGTGAGTATAACAGGATTGTCTTAACTGATGCTGGCAAGCAACATAACTTGGGCTCAAACTGTGGGAGTATCTGATGTTTCCATGCGTTTCCCACTCCTAGGGCTGTTCCTTATTCGGCCACAGGGTACCTTTTTATATTCTTTTGCCACAGGAAAACTGGCTACTCTGAAATCTCAATTTTCCTTCTACTACTAGAGCCATGCAGTAGACATTTTTTTCATTTGATTCCTATTACCACCCACTTCTACTTCTCCTGTCCTCTGTGCTCCCACACTTATTTATACTTTGCGACAGCTTGCTGATAGATTTACCAGGCCTGAGCAATGAAAGTGAAAAGGAAGCTTTGGAATAGCAACACCAAAGAGCAACTCTTTGGGAAGCTTGTCCAGAGATTTACCTGGTCCACAATTTAGGGAGGGCATCTGAGCCTTTAAGAGTAGCATTTTAGGTAGAGCTTCATTGGGTATGGCTTTTTTCCATCATGGTGCTACAATGAGAGGAAGAATGTACACATTGAACATTCCTTTTCAGCAGTTCTTAAAGATTCAGGATCCTTTCAGGTTATGGATTTGGCAACTCTACTGATTCCAGGGCAAAGCTTTAGGGCTCTACCTTCTGAATAGTCTGTTTGTAACATCCATCGTTTACCCTCTTACTTTCCTTCTCCTCTGATCCTGTTCTAATTCGATTGGTTTCCAGTATGCATTTGAGAGACTGCCACCATCAGGAAGGCTTCCACACTTCTATTGTCAGGGCTTTTTTTTCTGGGAAAAGAGGTGGTGGAATTCAGGACCACACAATGATGTCACTTTGGGATGTCAGGACCACACAATGATGTTACTTTGGGATGTCAGCTGGAACAAGGGGGGAGTTTTTTAAAGTTTAAATTGCCCTTGGCAAAAATGGTCACATGGCCGGCGGCCCTGCCCCCTGATCTCCAGACAGAGGGGAGTTTGCGCTGGCAGTGCGGAGGGCAATCTCAACTCCCCTCTGTCTGGAGATCAGGGGGCGGG
Organism: Eublepharis macularius; assembly: GCF_028583425.1. Classification (NCBI taxonomy): domain Eukaryota; kingdom Metazoa; phylum Chordata; class Lepidosauria; order Squamata; family Eublepharidae; genus Eublepharis; species Eublepharis macularius. The sequence continues at coordinate 11,326,321 of NC_072793.1, read as the reverse complement.
GCCACCGGCCATGTGACCATTTTCAAGCGGTGCCGCAACTCCGTTCTACCACGTTCCAGCTGAAAAAAAGCCCTGTCTATTGTGCCATATAATATGCAAGACAGAAATGTCCCAGAGGACATTCTTATAAAGGGATCAGAACTGCAGTATAGTGGAACAGTCCAGGAGGGAATAGGATTACAGCCGGTTGCAATGTTTATTGTTTGTATCATCTTGCTTCTACTGCACCGTCTTGTTACAAAAGTAATCCACTTCCCACATTTGTTACATTATATCAGCCCTTTTGACAGTTTTCTGCTTTCATAGTTTCCTAATTTCTGTGACCCTTGTCCTCTTGCATAGTTACCAGGGGTCCGGTGCTGATTGAATTGTTTTCTACATTTTTGTAGAGAAAGAATCACCGAGGCTTTCCAAAATGAAGTAACTAAAATAAATACTTTACATTCTCATAAAAAAACAGCTGCATCGAGGGAGCCTTTGCTTTTGGCAGAATATGTGAGTAATCTTGATTGTCTTCCTCAGATGCAGAATGACAATTCAACACCTGCAGCCAGCCAAACCACACCGGGTCCCTCCTCCTCATCTGCAGCAGGTAGGCAGCCCCTTTAGCTAAGCAGACTGAGAGCCAAGCTACAAGTGATGCCTGACACAGGTTGGACACTTGAGGGAAAAAGTGGGGGGGGGGTTCACTTCCACATAAATAGTACAATAGAAGAAAAAGAAGTGAGAGAGGCACAGTTGTGGGAATACTCGTAATTTACATATATTTTCTCAATTACAAAATCCACAATCGCTATAATATTAGCGTTCAAATTCCCAGTCAGAATCAATCTTGCACCACAATGGATAAGTACATAGTTCACAACGATTCAAGCTGTAGTATGATACGTTGTAGGCATTCGGAGTAAATGGCTATGCCAAGGGAACAGTAATACCATACAAAGTTCCAGTTGAGATCAATCCTAGACCACAATGGGTAATTCTACAAGTCAATATGTAACACGTTGCCAAGGGACAACGATCAGAACAGGTGAATGGTAAAGTGGATAGATGGCAACGAGTACGAGCCGGCAGTCTTTCTTCGCTCGTTTCAGACCAAAATGTCTTTCTTCAGGCCACCATGTCTGAAATTAACAATACACAATAATACTGCAAATGTCGCGTCAATGGCACAAAAATGTTACAAAATCACACGCCATACATTTACTTACATCAAGAAGAGAAATAATTAGTTCAATTCGATCGCCATACCACATAAGTAGCTCCATGTATTTTCGAGTGAAGTTCCAAACCCTCCCATTCCATTTAACAGTACTCCTTAATTAATTAATTGGAGCACACCCAAACAAATTAATTAGGGTCCCATTGCACTTATTCCCACTCAAGGTTTATCCATTACAGACAATACATACATTTTTAATAAATTGTCGAAGGCTTTTGGTGCTACACCTCTGAAGATGCCAGCCACAGCTGCTGGCGAAACGTCAGGAACTACAATGCCAAGACCACGGCAATACAGCCCGGAAAACCCACAACAACCATTTTTAATAAATATTTTTATAACAGTTTATATAAATAATCCTCCTGAAATTGCAAGGTCTCTTCACAAGGAAACTTACAAATGGGAACCAGAGTGAAAGGAGGGGAAAGAAAAGGAAGAACAGGAGGGGGGGGGGGAAGGAACGAGAAGGAGTTGTTCAGAGAGATATTTAATTGTTTAAAGGAGCCTGTGTAAATCCATATATTCATAAGAAGGAAGAAAAATCAATATCATGGTTGAGACCATGAGGAATCATAGTATTTAACCGGAAAATCCATCTAATTTCGGCTTGAAGTAGAGACTTGAGATGATAGCCTGGTTTTGGTATGGTCTCTAAGACTGAAAATTTAAAGGTTCTATCATTTAGATGTACTGACTAAAAGTGTTGGTACAAGGGTGTGTCCAGATTGTGTTTTTTAATTCTTGAAATGTGGTCTTGAATACGGAGGCGGACTGGGCGAGTGGTACATCCCACATACAGGAGACTGCAGTTGCACAGAAGGAGATAAATGACATTAGGGGTGTTACATGTGGAGAATGACCTGGAATAAAGCGGTTTACCCGTGAGGGAATAGGAGATCTGTTTCAAATTAATACAGAGACTACATACGCTGCAGTGACCACAGGGGAAATGCCCCGTTGGAAGATCATTCTTTTCCGTCCCTTTCCTAAAGTCAGAGTACACCAACAAACTTTTGCGGTCTCCTATATGTGGGATGTACCACTCGCCCAGTCCGCTTCCGTATTCAAGAGCACATTTCAAGAATTAAAAACCACAATCTGGACACACCCCTGTACCAACACTTTCAGTCAGTACATCTAAATGATAGAACCTTTAAATTTTCAGTCTTAGAGACCATACCAAAACCAGGCTATCATCTCAAGTCTCTACTTCAAGCCGAAATTAGATGGATTTTCCGGTTAAATACTATGATTCCTCATGGTCTCAACCATGATATTGATTTTTCTTCCTTCTTATGAATATATGGATTTACACAGGCTCCTTTAAACAATTAAATATCTCTCTGAACAACTCCTTCTCGTTCCTCCCCCCCCCTCCTGTTCTTCCTTTTCTTTCCCCTCCTTTCACCCTGGTTCCCATTTGTAAGTTTCCTTGTGAAGAGACCTTGCAATTTCAGGAGGATTATTTATATAAACTGTTATAAAAATATTTATTAAAAATGTATGTATTGTCTGTAATTGATAAACCTCGAGTGGGAATAAGTGCAATGGGACCCTAATTAATTTGTTTGGGTGTGCTCCAATTAATTAATTAAGGAGTACTTTTAAATGGAATGGGAGGGTTTGGAACTTCACTCGAAAATACATGGAGCTACTTATGCGGTACGGCGATCGAATTGAACTAATTATTTCTCTTCTTGATGTAAGTAAATGTATGGCGTGTGATTTTGTAACATTTTTGTGCCATTGACGCGACATTTGCAGTATTATTGTGTATTGTTAATTTCAGACATGGTGGCCTGAAGAAAGACATTTTGGTCTGAAATGAGCGAAGAAAGACTGCCGGCTCGTACTCGTTGCCATCTATCCACTTTACCATTCACCTGTTCTGATCGTTGTCCCTTGGCAACGCGTTACATATTGGCTTGTAGAATTACCCATTGTGGTCTAGGATTGATCTCAACCGGAACTTTGTATGGTATTACTGTTCCCTTGGCATAGCCATTTGCTCCGAATGCCTACAACGTATCATACTACAGCTTGAATCGTTGTGAACTATGTACTTACCCATTGTGGTGCAAGATTGATTCTGACTGGGAATTTGAACGCTAATATTTTAGCGATTGTGGATTTTGTAATTGAGAAAATATATGTAAATTACGAGTATTCCCACAACTGTGCCTCTCTCACTTCTTTTTCTTCTATTGTACAGGTTGGACACTTGTCAGGTTCCCTCAAGTTTTGATGGGAAATGTAGGCGTTCTGGTTTTACAGCTTGGCTCTCCATTACAGCTGCAAGACCAGGATGCCTACATTTCCCATCAAAACTTGAGGGAAGCTGACAAGTGTCCAGCCTGTGTCATTCATCACTTGTAGCTTGGCTGTAAGCTCTCCGAAGTGAGCGGTGCCCATATTGACTTCTTTAATCATAAGCAGGTGGGAGGATTTCTTGTCTTGCTGTATTCTTTAGCCTACAAGTGCTGCAATATATGCCCATGGCCTGCAAGCACTCTGTGCCTCTCTGATTCCTACATGTCTAGTCAGTTCTATGCAGAGTAAGATGTGCCTCATTGTAAATATATTGAGAATCCTGATGTTAGAAACTTGATATAAGTAAGAACTGGGGACATCTAGGGCCTCCTTCCCATAAAACAGATTCATGCAGATCGAAAACTAATGCAGCAGAGAGAAAGCATCTACCTATTATTTTAGTAGTTGTGTGGGTTTTCTATTTGCACCGAGCTTTTTACATAGGAGAACATTCCAACGTGTTCCTTCACATGCAGTATGACATGGTACAGTTCTTCCTACCTACCTTGGTCCTCATTCTCTTATGTGTGTAAATCAGGCAAGATAGCTTGACTTTGTTCTAAACTATGACACTGAACCACTGCAAATTTTAGGCAAATGACTCCATACCCACGTGTTTTTTAATTTTACATTTTAACAGAATGCCCATAATTTAAGTATCAAGAACAGCAATATAGCATAAAGATAATTGATAGAATAGACTGTATGGTAGATAATATTAAAATATAGGCAAAAAGGCAGAATTATTACTGTCAGGATCGCACGATGATGTCACTTCTGGGAAGTGACATCATCATATAGGCCATGGCCCCAGGAGTGCTCCTATACTCCATAGGCCCGATTCGGGCCAAAATCAGCCTGGAATGTGCTGCTGCTGTGCAGGAGAGCACTCCCCTGTCCGGCAGCAGCCTGATCCAGGCCGTTTTGGGCACAAATTGGGCCAAATCCGGCATGGATCGGGCTGGTAATGGCCTGGATTGGGCCTGAATAAGCCTGGAACAGGCCACTGCCATGCGAGGGAACCCTCTCCTGCCCTGCAGTGGCCCGATCCTGGCCATTTTGGGCTGGAATTGGGCTAAAATGGGCACAAAATGGCCAAAACAGGCCTGAAACAGCCCAGATCTCCCTGGAACAGGCTGCTGCCATGTGGGGGAACGCTCCCCCGCTCAGCAGTTGCCCAATCCTTGCTGTTTCGGGCCCAAAATGAGTCAAAATGGGCACAAAATGAACAATACAGGCCCAAAATGTCCTGGATCAGGCCCGAATCAGCATGGAATGGCTGCTGCCGTGCGGAGGGAACCCTCCTCCAAAATTGGCCCAAAATGGCCAAAAGAATTCTTTAATATACCCAGTCTTGTGGGTATTTTTAAGAGCCCTGGTTATTGTTAAGTGAAACATAACTAAAAGGTAATGATAAATGTAGGGGAAATAAGGATTCTTTCATTTTTTAAGATAAAGAGTAGAAATACGTTAAAATCTTCAACAGTACTTTTTCTTAATACTCTTAAAGGTTATGACAGTTAGTTACATTAAGTAATAAACATTATTGTTAATAATTGTTATTGTTAAGAAAAGGAAAGGATTAGATGGAACAATAAAGAAATAATGCATTTTTTACTCTAGTTATTTTTTTCATTACTAAGATAACGAGTAGAAATAGGTTTGAACTTTGAACATGTTGTTTATTTGGAAAAATATACACTAAACAGGCTTAGTTATTATTCCAATTACTATTCTAATATCTATAAAGGTTATGACTTTCGTACTCTGTATTTTAAAATCCTTGTAGCACACACCTTTATATTTGTCTTACTTGTTCCCTTTTTCCCCTTTCTTTTTCTGTACTCCCTTTTTGTTTTAATAAAATAAAATATATTTATAAAAAGAAAAGAACAGCAATATATCAACAAATGTTCTGATCATATTTTTCATTCCAACATTCCACATTTATTCTCTTTTCCAAAACTGTTTGCTTGTTTCTCTCCCTTCACAAGAAATTGAGTATTCAATAGTCTATATAAGTCAGCATTTATTTAAAATATATTTTCATCCAGTTACTGCATTTACTAACAAATTTAGAACTACTGATCTTCCATATTAACTACAGTTTTTAATGCATCCCAGTCTCTATGGCTTCAATAATATTTCTCCTTTTCTTGTTTTTAAGCCTCTGATAATCAGAATGGCAATGGATTGATTACCCCTGGCAGCTCCACACATCCACCAAGTGTCCCCACCCATCCGACAAGCGGTCGCATCACCCGAAGTCAGCCCAACCACCAGAGCGGGGGGTCATCGGGAACAGGTTCCTCCTCCAACCCAGTCAGCAATGGTAAAGAGACTCGGCGAAGCAGCAAGAGATAATGGGTGTAGGACTGGAGGGTGACTCTTCCTCTACCACCTGATTGTTCCCTTTTTACCTCCTACTGACCTACTCTGAGGCAAAGCAGCCAATATTGAGGAGAAGAGATGGATACTAGGCTGGAGCACAGACTGTGAAACCAAGTTAAGGTTAGCCACTGAAATGTACTTTTAACGTGTGATGCTGAGCACTGCGGGAGGAATATGGTCTTCAATACATTTATATTTGTATTTCATGGAGAACTTGTACTTTTCAGGACTACCCATACACGTATACTACATTTTAGTTCTGTGCCGGAAATGGGCACGATCACCCATCTTTGTCTGAATGTTTTCTTAACTACCGCTTATCTTCTCACATCATGTTCCTGTCCAATTGGCACGTGTCCTTAAATTTTGCTCCACTCGCACTTCTACAGTCCTTAAAATCATTTACTAACATGATAGATTCAAAGTGAAGTTTGTGAAACTATCCTGTACTGAGTGGTTTTAGGGTTCTGAATGAAAAGGCCGCTATGCCTAGCTCTCACGGGATATCTTTACATGGGAGGGGGGTACAGCAAGGCACACGACAACATTTTTGCCACCTTTTCCAAGCCAAGCTAACACTGGCTGTCTTCAAATGGCCCATAAGATCACTGTTGCTTTTCTTCCCAAAGGTATTTTTGATAGCTTGCAGCATCCTGTGGATAGGCTTCTACCGAGAAAATGTTAGATTAGAAGTCTGACGAAACTCACAAGAGCAGATTTTAAATTGCCCTGAAAAACTAACATTATAATTGTTGTTTTTAGATTAGATTAGACTGTATGTTTTTATGACAGTAAACTTCGGCTTGACTGGCATTACATTTTACTGGGGTCAGATGGTTGCTGGGTCTAGGGTTGCCATCCCCCCTGCCCGGGGTAAGGGATCCCCTGATCCCCCCCCCTGCGCCCACTTACCAGGCCGGCGGGGGGGGGCATGCAGAGAGAGAGCAGACAGCGGTGGCAAGAGCAGGCCACTCTCACTGCGGCCCCGGCGGCCTGCTCTCTTGCCACAGCCGCCCCTGTGCAGCCGGCACTGGCAAGGACAAGGGGCGCGGTGGCGGTGAGAGAGCGAGCTGTGGTGGCCATGGCCTGCTCTCTCGCCACCGCCGCTGCTGCCTCCTCACCCCTTGTCCCTGCCGGTGCAGGCTGCACAGGGGCGGCCGCAGCAAGAGAGCAGGCCATGGCCACCACAGCTCGCTCTCTCGCTGTGGCCACCGCTGCCCCTGTGCAGCCCGCACCAGCAGGGACAAGGGGCGTGGTGGTGGCCGCCCGCTCTCTCTGCCCCTCCCCAGTGCGCGTGACATTGTCTCGCAGGGGTGCCCTTTGACCCTGCATGATGACATCACTCCCAGAAGTGATGTCATCACGTGCACCGGGAATGCGTGTGTGTGCAAAGCGTGCGTGCAGCCCCGACATCAAGAGCAGTGACAGGGTAGGAGCCAGCGTCCCAGTCTCCCGCTGGGAGACTTGAGGGACCTGGCAACCCTACACTAGTGGCCAAAATTGTGGAAACCTTTTGGAAAAAGTGTATTTTTAAGGTTTGATAGCTCATAACACCACTTTTTTGGGGAGTAATACCATAAAATTATATATCAATGGAAAGATAATTTAATCAAGAATGTAATGCAATAACTTTTATGAAGGAATTTTTTTTAGAACAGTAGTTATAAAGAAGAAAATTGAAATGCATAGAAAAAATGAGTTATACAACAATTCTCATCATATTCAGTTAATACTTAGTTGGGTAACCTTTTGCTTTAATTACGGCCTTACAACGCCTTCCCATGGAGTGAACCAAGTTTTTTAGTTCTGGAGCTGTTATAATGTGAAACCACGACTGAGTTATTGCTTCTATTAATTGCGGTTTATTGCTGGGTTGCTTCTCACTAACCAGTTTCTTTAGTCGGCTCCATAGATTTTCGATGGGGTTAAGGTCTGGGCTATCCCCAGGCCATTCCAACAGTGGAATATGATTATCTTGAAACCACTTTTTGCACCCAGCAGCAACATGACATGGAGCTTAATCTTGTTGAAATATAAATGCTTCATTATCTTGGAAAAGATCACGTGTGGAAGGCTTCAGTTTGGGCTCAAGTATTTCATTTATGTATTTTTGGACATTTATATTGCCATTTATCACGCAAATTCTGCCCACACCTTTTGATGTCATACAACCCCATATCATAACACTAACTGGGTGTTTCACAGTAGATATAATGCAATCAGGATGCAAATCTTCTTCGATTCTTCTTCTCACGTGTTTTATGCCATCACTACCAAACGGAGATTTTGGTCTCATCACTCCAAATAACACTGTCCCATTGTTCCGCTGTCCAGTTAACATGGGTTTTAGCCCAGTTTAATCTTTTCAACCTTTTTTTGAGAGATAACAATGTTTTTTTGTGTGGAATTCTAGCATTAAGACCAAATTCCTCCAGTCTGCGCCAAACAGTCCTTGCACTCAACTTCACATTGAATTGCGCCATTTCGTTCTGTATACACCCCGATGATTTTCTTCTGTCACCTAGGCTCAGTCTCTCAATTCTTCTATCATCCCTTGCTTGTGTGCACCTTTTCCTGCCTTTACCAGTCTGGTTTTGTAGTGACTGACTTGCCTTATACCTCTTCAAAAATTTAGAAATGCCACCTTTGGTTAAGTTTCCACCAATTTTGCTTCTAATTTCTTCATAACTGTAGCCTTGTTCACTTAATAGTACTATTTTACATCACTTTCTGGGTGACCAGTCAACTCTTTGTGCCATTTCTTTAATTTTATTACGTTTTACAAGCTCACTAAATGAAAGAACACAAAACCGACCAACCAACCTGATACATTCAAATGAAGAAAAGCTACTTCATATCAACCTAAGCAAGTTGTGCTTCCTTTTCCTGGTTATTTGGCTATAACATTTGATAGAATACAGATAATTGAACAAACTTTGTTGCATTACATTCTTGATTAAATTATCTTTCCATTGATATATAATTTTATGGTATTACTCCAAAGAAAAGTGGTGTTATGAGCCATCAAACCTCAAAAATGCACTTTTTCCAAAAGGTTTCCACAATTTTGGCCACTAGTGTAGCTGGGTCCCTGGCCCTACCAACCCGGAACCTGTGCTGCCATCTTTGTTCTTCTTTGGTGCTAGGCCCTCAGAAATGATGCGTGTTCTCTCTGACCTTGCCATGCTTGATGTGAAGAAAGAATACTTCCCGTACTCCCCTGAGACATGACAGATGTTTTTGGAGCATCCTTAGTTCATGAGCTCCTCGCTGGCCAGGCCTCCACCTCCACTGGAGAAAAGGAAGAGACTGTTTTAGGCAAGAGGCTCTGAGGACCCTCAGAAAGCTATAGCAGTTAGCAGCCTAGAAGAACACATGCTATGGTTTGCGTTGTGGACTTGTTTTAAACACTGAGAATAGGATGAGATTTTAACACTGAAATGCTTGCCAAAGTGTTAACATAATTCGTTAAAAGCCAATAAAATGTTTTACATTTTTTGTCATTGTGGTTCTATGGCTATAAACCAACCCTATTTAAGAATATTTTAAAGGCTGTTTACTTATTTGCTTGGGCCTTGTTTTCTCCGTTCCTGTGTCTGTGTTCTTTATTCCAGAATATTAGCATGAACTAATCGGGAAACAGATTGTGGTGGTGATGTTTTTAAAAAAAACATTACATTTGTCTCATCTGATGTGGCTACTTGAATGTACTATCAACGAATGTTTTGAGAATAAATACTCCTATCTTCCTTCTCTTCTTTAGCCTGCAGATCTCTTTGATCAGAGGAAATGGGTCGTAACTGAATAAATTGTGTTGTTAAATGAACAAGGGTGTTGTTGCTTGGGCAAATAAAGTATTTCATAGAATCATATGAGGGTTACATCATATGTGAAACTTTCCACGCAAAGATTAATCTGTATTCCTAAGCCTTTGGCATCCGCTGTATTCAACCATGTACCCAGGCTGAAAAGATCTGTCTCTCTTTCATGGTAACAGCTGGAGTTATGAGAGACTGCTGTGGGGAAAGGAACAAGGGAGAGATCTGCAACTGCTGGCATCTTCCGCTGATGGATCACTGGATCCAATCCACTGGATCTAGGAATTCCTTTGGAGCATTGTGAGGAATGCTCTGTTAGCCCACATAGGGATAGACAATTACTATGTTTGTGTTTTTTATATAAGTATTTTATTGGTTTTCTCATAGAGGAAAAAGGGGGATAGAAAGGAAAAGGACATCATAAAATCTGTTTGAGTCAGCAGTCTACTTATCTACATATTTCACCTTACCAATCATTTAATTTATTAGTAGCAAATTATAATACTGCCTTCATGTGGTTACTACATTCAAGTCTTTATATTTGTTTTTTATCCAGTTGTAAAAAGCGGTCCATGGGACAGCAAAATCTTCTTCCATTTGTCCTTTCATTAGTGAGACAATTACTATGCTTATTCAAGGGCCACTCACAGGACCACCACTGATGGGATCTGTTAAAATTGCTATTGCTTCGGGAGCAGGGAGAAGCAGCTGCCGCCATTTTGCAGTAGGTACTAGAAGGGGTTGGATGCCTTTGCTACTACGGGAGAGCATTTGGGGGTTTGTAGGAAGTGGCAAAGTTTTTGCCCTGCCCCCCACATTTTAAAGTGGCCCACGAATGGGTTTTTGCCTGAACACTCCCCAGAACGAAAGAGCTGTTGCTGCCTGGTAAAATATAACTAGTACTACATAACTTGGGAAATCCGTCTTCAGAGACTGTGTGTGAAGGCAGAATTCTGTTGCTGTGCTAGATAGCCTGTTCATTAATGGTCGGCTTCTGGGGCAGATAGGAGTTGGGAGAGGGTTGTAAGGAAGAGAGCTTCTGCTGTATGAAAGGGCCTCCTCGGTGCCTGCATTCTCCACAGCTTTGGGGAAGTGATCATAGACATTAGAGCCTGAAAATGCAAAAATGGCTTCCTTGAGAACTGCGTTTTGGGATAGTTCTAGTTATATTGATACGGTTGCAAGACCAACTGGTCTTTCCAGTGTCACTGTGGATCACAAATGTGTTTTTATTACCTTCAGCTCAAAGCATCACTACTGTCTTCTGACAGTTGTTATCCAAAAGTAACAGAAGCATGTGCAGAACAACAAATCCATTCAGGAAGGGGATGACAATCTTATTTGCACATGTATACTCAAGTACCTCCTTTGAAACTGAGCTCACAGAAATATTACATAGATTATTTGTCCCACAACCTTCTATGTGTTAGCATGTTCTCCAGTGCCTTGAATTCTGATGTTAGTTTTCAGGTATAATTTCATTGAGTTCTGGAATATTGGAGAGGATCTCAAACATACTGCAGCGTTCTTTAAGCTGCAAGTACAGTAGCTGCCAGTACAGAAGCTGGCTGAAGTGCACTTAGTTTAACATGATCAACTTGAGGTTGTTTGAGGTTTCTGAAGTGGTTATCTTGTTCTTCATAACCAAAAGAAGCATTTTCAACACTGGAGGTATGACTTGGATGTTTAATTGTTCCAGAAATACAATCAAGGCCCTGGAGTCTCTTTCATGTGATACTTATTTCAAATAATATGTCATCATGCTGCAACCTTATGCCACAGGAAAATCTTGAAGCTGTGTATATTTCTGGTGATTTTTTTACCTCTGCCTGTATTTTGCCACAAGCTGATCTTGCCAGAGTACATACCTGCAATTATGGCAATCTCTCCCCACCAAACTTGCTGTCACAGAACCCTTGTTTGCCTCTAGCCAACCTCCTCATTGCATGGTTCACGGTGGTTTCAAGATAAGATGGGATGTCCCCAGATGTTGCTTTAGAAGTTCACCATCAATGATGCAGAGAAAAGGACAGCAGATTCCAGAAGTACTAAATCTTTTGTTTTAATTACGATGCCAGAAATTCAAGTGATTTAATTTTGAATATTTTTTTCCTTAACCGTATGACAGAATTCTTTAATAGTTATTGTTCATAGAGGTTCCTCAACAATGGAGTCACATTCCCATCACCTCCACAGATTTAATCCAAGTAACCATTGTTTGGCATATATAGCTGGTCTGAAGTCTTGTGTGGTACTAGCTCTTGATCAGCAACTACTCTCACAATAGCAATAAGGTTATTCCTACATTTTGCCAGGCATGAGCCTCAATTGTAATCTTCCCTTGATTTATTATCCACATTTGTTTTTTTACCAGTGTCAGCTCAAATGCTTTCCAACTTTAACATACTGCTGCAGTATTTTTTTCAGTCCTTTATTCCATTAGAAACAAGTGCAGACACAGTGTTTTGCTGGAAGAGCTTGCACAAAAACTGTAAGGGGTGTTTTGAATCTCTAAATAGCCACTTCCTCCCACTGGGTAATTTGCACCAATACTACATCCAATAGGTTTGCTTTGAAATGTCTTTGGGGGATGTATCGTCGAAGGCTTTCACGGCCAGAGAACGATGGTTGTTGTGGGTTTTCCGGGCTGTATAGCCGTGGTCTTGGCGTTGTAGTTCCTGACGTTTCGCCAGCAGCTGTGGCTGGCATCTTCAGAGGTGTAGCACCAAAAGACAGAGATCTCTCAGTGTCACAGTGTGGAAAAACCCCACCCCTCCTGAGTAGATACAAATGACCTGCCAACATCTTTTCCACACTGTGACACTGAGAGATCTCTGTCTTTTGGTGCTACACCTCTGAAGATGCCAGTCACAGCTGCTGGCGAAACGTCAGGAACTACAATGCCAAGACCACGGCAATACAGCCCGGAAAACCCACAACAACCATCGTCTTTGGGGGAATTTGAAGACTTTTGCTTTCTGTGGCTCAATTACTCCAAGAAGGCTTGCAGTGTAGAACTCTGTCTCCACTCAGACCTGTTTCATTTTCTTCCTCAGGTACATGAGCGGCTTAATTTATTGGGGCTATGGGTGTACTAGTGGTCTCTTTACCAGCTGTTTCATTGATTGAAAGACCTGTAGTTCTCTCTCTGCAAGAGCAACCCTTCCATTTTTGCTGGCAAACTCACTGTGTTCCACAGCAGAATATTCTCCTTGAATATTTGCTGTTACAAATTTCAGGAGAGCTCCTTTTTGCTTTTAAATATGGTACCTGAATGATATTTTCTTCCATCAGCTGTGTCTGGGTGCTGCAATGATATTTTTGACAAACAGGTATCGTCAGTCCCTGGCAGTTAGGCCCCCAAGTTCTCCAAAGTTAACACACAAGTGTTCCAGTTGAAGTAACTTTATTAGAGATCCATTCAGTACAAGGTGCTCAGACAGTGGAAATTGGCAGAAGTGACATAGGTGGGGCTGGCAATGTTAGTTATAGGGTTGGAGTGAGACATTGTTTTAGAACAGAGTGAGAAAGATGAACTTATCTGTGGTTCTCAAGAAGGATACATTTCGAGCTAGTCTCACATAGCAGTCAAGGACACTGGCTCAGTGGAGCGAGAAAGTAAACATTTGCGAGATAACCTGTGGGCATTGCAGTAATAAAGAACTTCCCATACTCTCAGAGGCAAGAGGCAGAGCTCAATACACTCAATGGCAGATGTGCAGGGGCATATATGACATACTGCCCTCCCCAAGAAAGTCCTCCCACCTTTATAAAGGTCCTGGCTTAGCTGGATAAGCCTTATGAAATTTACGTATCATTCCGGGAGCATGTACATCTGAGGCTTTTACCCACTCCCTTTGGCCCTTATCAAAGTGCTCCCAGCGAATTAAGTAAAATAATTTTCCCCGCTTTAACTTTGAGTCCAGAATGTCCTTCACTTTGTAGTGCAGTTGTCCATCCACTAAGAGCGGGGGAGGGGGGGGGAGGAGTTCCTCAGTCCGGATGCCATTTGTCAAGAGGGGGCGCTTTCTTCAGGAGGCTGAAATTGAATACGAGGTGGACATTTTTTAAGTTCTTGGGTAGATTCACCTGTACAGTGACTTCATTTATTATCTTTTTTACTGGAAAGGGTCCCAGAAATTTCCACCCCAATTTTTTGCTGGGTTGCTCCCCCCTTAGATTTTTAGTAGAAACCTACACATAGACCCCTGGTTGTAGTTTCCATGAAGCTGATCGTTTTTTTATCAGCCTGTCTGTTGTAATCCTCTTTGGCTTTTTCCAAAGTTTTTTTTTATTAGTTCCCACTGAGTCTTTAACGTAGACCACCACTCTCTTAGGTCCCGTGGTGTGTCATTGCTTGGGGTCTTTACAAAGGGCATTGCTTTGCCCCAGGGCCAGATCTATGGTTGCCAGTGCCCAGGGCAACTGTAGTCAGGCTGTACACATGCGCTATGTGCGCGCGCAGTCCTAGCGCTGTGTGTGTGATGACATCACTCCCGTGACGTCATCACGCTGGGGTGCCCCCCACCCCACCCCCGCAGCAAGCCGGCTGTCCCGGCGTGCTGCGGAGCTGGTGGCAGCACGAGTAGCTTGGAGGCTGCCTGCGCCGTTCACCTGCCTGCGCCGTTCACCTGCCCTGCAGGACAAGGGGCGGCTGGCTTGCCGCGTGCCCCTTGTCCTGGGGAAAGGCGAATGGCGCAGGTGGCCTCCCAGCCACCCGCGCTGCCTTTTGCCTTTCCCCAGGACAAGGGGCGGGCGGCAAGCCGGCCGCCCCTTGTCCTGGGGAAAGGCGAATGGCGCGGGCGGCTTCCCAGCCACCCGCGCTGCCTTTTGCCTTTCCCCAAGGGGCGGGCGGCAAGCTGGCCACCCCTTGTCCTGTTGAAAGGCAAAAGGCAGCGCAGGTGGCTGGGAGGCCGCCCGTGCTGTTTGCCTTCCCCCAGGCGCGCTCCCGGGGCTGGCAGCGTGCTCCTGGGGCCGGCAGCTGCGCCCAGCGCCCCCTCTTTGGCAGCGCCGGGGGCAGACTGCCCCCCCGTCCCCGTCGATCCGGCCCTGCTTTGCCCTCATAACCATGTATTACCATAAAGTGGGAGGCCCCTGTGGAGCTGTGTATTGTGTTGTTATAACAATATTCGGCAAAACTCAGGAAATCAATCCAGTTGTCTTGTTGGTAATTAATGTAGCACCTTACAAATTGTTCTAACACTTGGTTAACTCTTTTGGTTTGCCCATTGGTCTCGGGATGATGGATGGACCTAAGTCCTTGTTCAATTCCAGCCAGTTTCAATAGCTCCTGCCAGAAGTTGGCAACAAACTGGACTCCGTGGTCTGTTATCACCCTGTCCGGAAACGAGTGTAGTCTGACTATCTGTTGCATGAAAAGAGTGGCTAATTTCTTGGCGGTTGGGAGCAGGGAATGAAATGAGCTTGCTCAGAAAATAAATCAACCACCACCAGAACTACAGTCTTCCCTTTGGAAAGGGGGAGATCAGTTATAAAGTTCATTTGAGATCACCGACCATGGCCAAGAGGGGGCGGTTTTCCAGGGGTCAGAAGAGACTGGGTGGTCCCCCCCCCCGGGTTTTCCCATTAGGCACACCTGGCAAGTGGATACGTATTGAGATGTCCTTGTGTTTGGCCACCAAAATTGTCTTTGTATCAAATGCAGTGTCTTTAAGTAGCCGAAGTGGCCAGCCAGTTTAGAATCGTGACAGTGCTTCAGCACCTCCCCTCTTAGACTAGCGAGTACATATAGTTTGCCATGATGGTACCATCCACCTCCCTCTCCCTTTTCCTGCTCATCTTTAGGCAAGGACTTTTCTGCTTTCTTTTTTGCTTTCTCCTCCCATTCCATGACTGGAGACTCATGTTTCACTGGCTTTGCCTGGCTACAGGTGGTTACTGCCCCCCCCCCAACTGGGTCGGTGAAAACATTGTGTCCACTATTTCATCTCTCTGGCTCTCATGTTGGGGCATGCATGAAAGGGCATCTGCCAGGAAGTTCGATTTGCCAGGGAGGTGCTTCAGCGTGAAGTTAAATTTGGAAAAGAACTCCGCCCACTGGAGGTGCTTGGCGCTTAATTTTCGCGGGGTGCGTAGCACTTCTAAGTTTTTATGATCAGTCCAAATTTCAAATGGCACCTTGGCCCCCTCCCGCAAATGTCTCCAAGTACATAAAGTCAGTTTGACTGTGGAAGCTTCTTTGTCCCATATGGACCAGTGCCGCTTAGCCTCAGAGAATTTTTTTGATACATAGGCACAGGGGTGCAGCTTCCCCTTCTCATCTGCCTGTAAGATAACTCCTCCCATGGCCATGTCACTAGCATCTACCTGTACCACGAACTTCCGATTTTCATTGGGGTGACGCAGGACTGGCTCTGAAGTTAATGAAGTCTTTAGACACTCAAAAGCCTCTTGGCACTCTTTAGTCCAATTTAAGTTCACGCTGGGCTTCACCCCTTGTAGTCCTTTACCCTTGGTTTTCAACCAGTCAATTAAGGAGATTTGAGCAAAGTTCTTTATGAACGGTCTATAGAAGTTGGCAAACCCAAGGAACAATTGCAATTTTCTCCAAGTTTTGGGGGTCCCACCCCACCACCACTTGAATTTTAGCTTGGTCCATTTTGAGCCCTTGCCGTAAAATTCTATTACCCAGAAAGTCCCATTCCTCTTTATGGAATTCACATTTAGACAGCTTTATCAGCAGGTGATTGTCCTAGAGGGTTTTTAGTGCTGACGTACTAATTTTACGAGATAACCTGCTGGCATTGCAGTAATAAAGAACTTCCCATACTCTCAGAGCCTCGCTACAAGTGACATCTTCCACGCGAAGGGCACTTGATCATTTTCGCAAGTCTTTCTGGGTACTGAAGTCCCTCTCCCACACCCCTTTTCCTTCTGTTCCTTCCCGTCTCCGTTAGCACGGCTGCCTGAAGAGACGGAGAAAGCCTACGAGAGCAGCTTTTGCAAATCGTCTTGCTGGGGGATGGGGAATGCTCTAGAGAAAGCTCTCATGTGAAGTCCTCCCCTCTCTGTTAGAACTGTTAGGATCGCTGCCTTAAAAGTCAGAGAAAGCCTGCGTTTGCAAATCGTTTCTCTAGTCGCAAGCCTGCTCTCAATGATCTTTGGGGGCGGGCAGCTGCAACTTTCTAAGCTTTCTCTAGAGTATTTCCCCCCCTCCCCGAGCAAGACAATTAGCAAAGTTGCAGCGGGCAACGGAGAGGGGGAGGAACAGAAGGAAAAGGGGTGTGGGAGAGGGACTTCAGTACCCAGAAAGACTTGCGAAAATGATCAAGTGCCCTTCGCGTGGAAGATGTCACTTGTAGCGAGGCTCTCAGAGGCAAGAGGCAGAGCCCAATACACTCAATGGCAGATATGCAAGGGGATATATGACAGATAATGTACATTGTGGCACAGCTTTGGAACGCTGAAAAGAAAAGAATCAAGCTGGTAGAGGCAATGGCATAGAGGGCTGAGTTTTCGAGCAAACATTGTTTCAAAGACAAGACAGCAAAACAATAATATCCTGCTTTATATCTAACACCCCACCAATAATATCCCTCTCTTTCTGTTTTAACACTTCATCAACTAGCAGAGAGATTAGCTACATTATTCCAAATCTGCACTCAGAAAAGAGATAAAGATAGGGGATTGGACTGGAAAAAAGAAACTGTCTCAGTAATAAGGTTCTTTTAGCATTTTAATGAGAGCAGTGCCCAAAAAGGAAGGGGGAGCAGGAGACTGGGAGTGATTTGCAGGAGAAAATATGCACAGAGGAAATAGGATGTACCTCAGCAGCTGGAGGAGCAAGCCAATGGGGCCTAAGAGGATAGGTAGGTATTGAGGATATGATCCCCCCGCCCTCCATCTCCACTAGCTGGGGCAGCTGCCAGTGTCCCCTATCTTGTTTGCATGGTTCTTCTTGATGGACCAGCCGTGCCTGATTTGTCGCTGTACTTCTGCCCTCCCCCTGCCCCTTCCAACGAGTTCTGGCTCTCAAAAGCTCTACCCTGGAAATCCAGTTGGTCTTTAAGGTGCTACTGGACCCAAATCTTGCTCTTCTATTACAGACCAACAAGGCTACCCCTCCTGAAACTATCTCGGGTATCCGTGTGTCCTTTTGTGTGTGTGTGTGCGCGTGCGTGCGCGCGCGCGCACGCCTTTTGTGTGTTTAAAATGTTCTACTCATTCTTCCTCTACGGATTAGGGTACAATGTTATAACTCATACTGTGTGGGTGGGGATTTAAGGCTGAAAGAGAGGCTTGCAGCCAGTGGTCTGTCGCAGGTAGAGGGGATGAAACAGAGCGAGGATTGCCAGTTGCGGGTTAGGAAATTCCTGGAGATTTTGAGGGTGGAATTTGGGGAGCCGAGGGGCCTCAGTGGCGTACGCATAATGGCACACAGTCCAGCTTCCAAAAACAGCCTTTTTCTCCAGGGTCATAGATCCAGAGGAGTTAGCCGTCTTAGTCTGTATAGTAGCAAAATAGAAAAGAGTCCCAATAGCATCTTTAAGACTAACCAACTTTATTGGAGCATAAGCTTTCGAGATGCATCTGACGAAGAGAACTGTGGTCCTCGAAAGCTTATGCTCCAATAAAGTTGGTTAGTCTTAAGGGTGCTACTGGACACTTTTCTATTTTTCTCCAGGGGAGCTGTGCGATGTCATCTGGTAATCAACTACAATTCCAGGTCTCCAGCCACCACCGGGAGGTTGGCAACCTCATTTACGACAATCCTGTGCCAACCAACCACTCGCAGCCAGACACGTTGCGCTCTTCCCACTCTGGGGGGCGGACGTCTGTCACGCCAGTCCGTTTCCGTTTCCATGGCCACGCGGATAAGCGCCGCTCTTCCTCTACAGCGTCTGATTTAGGGGCATCTACCCACACCCCCGACTCTCTTTCTATTGGCCGACTCCTCTCAGACTAGCCACGCCCACCTCCGCGCCCGTTTGCCGCGCTGTTCGCCACGCGAGCCGGGAGGGCTTCAAAGGGTCTTTCGGAAAGAGTTAAGTTGCCTACGGTAGTGCCTGAGTGCTGGAGGTGACATTTTCCGGGTGTTTCAAAAAGGAAGGAGGCGGTGGGTGGGTTGGGAGGCGACTGATTTCCTCGAGCGGAGCTGAGGAAATGGGATCGGTGAAGTCGGGAAGGGCGACGGGGGTACTCGGCCGATCAGGCAGACCTTAGCTAGCCCTAGCGGAGGGCGCTCGGAGGAGCTGCTGTAGCCGGCGCTGCTGGGGGCTCGGGTGGGTTCGGGGTCTGTCGGGAGGCGGTGAGGAGGGCTGTGGGGGGGGGGGAGTAGCGAGTTTGGACACGGGGGAGGACTCTGTGGAGGGGCAGCGGTACTTGTGCGAGAGGACGCCTGGAGGTCCGCTTCAAATCTCCCTTCCACCACGTCCTCCAGGGGGGCAGCCCGTTTTCTCAGCCCTTGCCTCTCCGTGGGCGCTCAGAGGGGCAAAAATGTCGACCTACTTGGCCAGGTTCTTGTAAAAAAACTGAGGGTAGTGATACCCGTGAAGTGATTTTCACGTTCCACACGGATGCGATCCCAACCACTCTTTCTAGCGAAGGGGTCAGTTGGCATGTAGCCCAAGGAGTTTCTTTCAAACTTTGCTCAGCCGAGTGATAAGATAGATGCGAGTAAGACGAGCGCTTTGAAATAGGATCCAGAGGACTTAGCCGTGTTTATCTGTAGTTGCAAAATAGTAAAACGTCCAGTATCACCTTTAGGACTAACTAACTTTATTGAGGCACAAGCTTTCGAGAACCACAGCTCTCTTCGTCAGATGCATCTGATGAAGAGAGCTGTGGTTCTCGAAAGCTTATGCTACAATGAAGTTGCATCTGACGAAGAGCTGTGGTTCTGGAAAGCTTATGCTACAACGAAGTTGCATCTGACGAGAGCTGTGGTTCTCTAAAGCTTATGCAATAAAGTTGCATCTGACAAAGGGAGCTGTGGTTCTCTAAAGTTTATGCTACAATAAAGTTGCATCTGACGAAGGGAGCTGTGGTTCTCGGAAGCTTATGCCACAATAAAGTTGGTTCGCCCTAAGGGTGCTACTGGACTTTTTACTATTTTGAAATATGATGGGGAGGTGGGTGGAGTAGGGTGACTGTTGACCAAACGATAGAAGGATAATGAAAAGAAATGGGGTCCCTGTAATGTTATTGGTTGGGGAGAGGGAGGGAAGGAAACATTAGTTTCCTTAATATCATACATATCTTGGTCAGCTGCTTCAAAACATTTCAGTAGGTCTTTCGAAACTGGAGTTAACTTTCTCTTGTTGGACTACCTGGTGAGTGCTAAAACATTAGAGCCCCAATCTGGAGAAAGGCATGGTTAAATCTCACTGAAATCCTTGGAAAAGTTATTTAGGAATAATTTTTTGATCCAATTCTACTGGAATCAATGGGAGTGTAACTTACTTTCTAAGCTTACGTTCTCAGTGGGGACCACCATGCCTATAAAATGCACAATCTTTGGTACTTAATATGCATGTTTGAATCCATCCTGGTCCTATTGCATGTACACTTTTTTGCTTAAGTAATGCTTGTCACAAACGGGACCTGGTTTAAAAGCTGTTTCCCCTCAGACTTCTCTTACTTCCAGGTTGATGTTTTACATGTATCGTGGAACTGGCTGCTTTGTTGTTCTGTTGCATTCCGATATGTTTCTCTGTAAACAGATGTATCATCTTCCTGCCCTCTGTTAATCTGGCCAAAAACATGCAGGGGAGGTCATCCTCTGGTCTGCATTGCCTTCTGACTCCCACTTTGAATGCAGGGTCAGGAAACTTAGCTGAGATAAATTAGTGGTGGAGCCCTGAGATTGTGGGCATTGAGTGTTTATTTTACACCAGAATCTGAGAGTCAAGCTACACATCCTGCAAAATCACCTAGTAAAATTATTCTTGAGCTGTTCCTTTTTATACTGTAGATGACATGTTTTTTAATGTGTTTCCCTACATTTAAAATGCCCTGCCAATATAAAACTAGTACACCAAGGATATATTCTAACCTAGCCATCTCCCAGGATTGCACTGAATCTATAGATCTCATTTTAGGATCTAATAGCATTTAATTTATTTAGAAAACCGGTGGGTGAGCACCTTTTTGGAGATATTGAGGAGTTTTCACAGTGCACTGAGAGCTGTGCTCTTCAAGAAACTGTAAGAATATGATGATCACTGGGTGAAGTGGAAGACTGCAGGAGTGAAAACATCTGTGTTTGAAACCCAGGAATGGAATGCTACAAATCTGGAGTTTCCTAGCTTGTTCCACCCCACAACTCTGGATCAATTTGATATATGGCCACTATTCCCAATGGAACTGGTTGGGGCACGCTATTGGGATGCTTTTTTATATCTCTTGCTGTTCACTCTGCATGTTTCTCTTAGATGTTAAATTATGGAGCAAGTATTGTTGCTTCTCTATTAGGGTGCTAAACTTGCAAATAAATCCAATAGCTAAAATGGAGTTTCTGCAAACCAGTAGAAACTGCCTCCTCTGGCCTGCCACACAAAAAGCACTTTGTGTTCTAAACCCTGAGCTTGGGAGATAAATGTTGATCTTTTGGGAGTGTTGCTTGGCATTGTAAGACATACTGTGAAATCTTGGTGGTACTTGAGTGTCGAGAAGTTTGTATGTGACTTATGGGCATGTTGATGTTGGAGGCTAGGATGAATTTCTTTGCAACATTCGCAGTTTGTTTTTGGGGTCTGAGGAATTGGCTAAGAATATTCCTTGGCTGCCGTGGAAGCTAACTTCTGCCTTTATGTGCAGTCTGTTGCGCTTGGCCACATCCCCGAAGATGAATGGCTGGGTTTCGAGCATGTTTTGCCTGTCTGTCATCCTCTTACTGCTGTTGAGGGGTGCCTTTACCCGGAAGAGCCAGGATCTCCATTGTGGAGGTAAAAGGAGCAAACTAAACCATCTATTAGTTATATAATTAATAACACTGTGGTGGTCCTACTGAAGAATATCAATTAGCCCACTACCGATATGGTGATTATGCTGGTGCTTTCCAACTTTCTGATGTCAGCAATCTCATTCTGTGTTGATTTACTTGCTGAGGTCTCTGAGGCATTTCTAAAGGACACAGTGAGAGCTGGATTTTATGGAAAGGATGGTAATGGTGGGCAAGCTGGTTTATTAGGGAAGTTTGTCTTCCATTACTTGTTTTCTTATGGAAGACCCTCAGGCTTCCCTGTGGTCTGAACAACATAGGATAATGCCCCTCGTTTGTGTACATGAGCAAGGGGCTCTGTCTCACCTGTTTCTCATTTTCTTCATTGGCATATAAACATGAAGGATTGATTAAGGCCAAGTGGATAGGCAATTGGTGGTTGAGGGCAGATCACAGAACTTTACATCTAAATTATTTTCTTCATTCCCTTTTTTAAACTGAACGTAGCTGTAAGGCCTGCAGTTCTAAGGGAGACAAAGTCTGTTTAACCTTCCTTTGCATTGTTCCCACTAAAAATTGCCATTCCTATGTTGTTTTCGGCTCTACTAGGTAAAAATATACAAGTACCCACAAATCTGTGGGGCCAAAATCAGCTTGGAGGTAGCATTTTTCACTGGGAAATAACTCCGAGGAACGAGTTAAATGGTACCATTTTCCCTAGGCCTGTTTATGTGTTTTAAATTGTCGTCCCAGCAGCTGCATTTTGTTAAAAAGGAAAAAATAATAGCTGGACTTGTACATTATGAATACTTTTTGCTATTGGTTCTGCCTGCAGAGGTTTGCCATTTAGTCCTTAGCCTAGCCCTTGATCCTAAGATTCTCCCCTTTACATGTTTTTTGCATCAGAACCTTCTACTGCTTAAGGGGGAGTGTCTGTACGTGTTTTTTTTTTTAAAGAATGCTTTTGGTATTTCTTGGGGTGAGTGGCTAGGAGATTAATATGGGGAAATCTCTTCCAAAGCATTTGCTCTTTGCTGTGATTGAGGGGTTGCAAATGCCTCTTCTTTGCCTTTCAGCTAATACAAGAGTGGGTCAGTGGGAAAGGCCAGAATTGCTCAGTGCAAAATACAGCCCCTGTTACAAATTAGCTGTTGACCAAGGCCTTATAACACGTGCCTGGAACATGTCATTACCTCCTCTATCTGCTGAGTTACTACACCATTCTATATCAATAAATCTTTCTTTATTACAGTCAGTGACCAGAGAGGAATGAGATAAAAGCGACCAGGATATAGCATATATAAAATACAGCAAGAGTATAACAAGTCTATATGTGGATACATAATTTCATAAACACTAACTTGCAAAATTAAATGAAGTCCATCAGGACCAATCAAAAACTAAAACGTATAGTACAATGCTACTAAAAGGCCAGTATATGCCAACTAACATCTAACAATTTAAATCAGGACTTGAAATAAGTGGAGATAAGGATTTGCACAACTCCAGACAAAGTATGGCTGAGATGACGTGTTAGATATTACAATCGATCCTTCATCAACATTGCCAGGCAAGATGTGAGAAGATCGAAGTTTAATTGCTTGGGAGCAAAACTTGGCTACCTGCCGCGTGATCTCCACACTTTCGTCAGACAGAAGCCTATTTATGATGACCAAATCAGAAGTGTCCGTAGAACGCAGATAGGTTCTAGATAGGCCTCCAGATAGGTTCCTCAGTGGGTTTTCCCTCTGGTTGTAATTGGATTCTGTACTGATGTTGCCTCTTTTTTGTTTAGCGCTGGAAGATGTTAAAGCAACAGGTGCTGTCTCCAGGTCAGCAGAGGGCAACTCTGTCACTTTCCTGCTACTCATTTTCAGTCCTTTCCACACGTGCATGCACGCACACATGTCTTAGCTGCCTAATGTTAATTATAATTCATCACAATTTGTCTGACAGCAGAGATGACTCCAAAGTGTTGTGGATGCTCTCCCATAATATTTCCCACTTTTGATTCTCCACCTGGCAATTGCTGTATATTAAGATCCTATAGCATGAATTAAAATTGATCTATCTCTGTTCTATAACTATGTGGGACTGGGTATAAATCATAAGCATTTATGTCCTTATGATGGAGAGAAGGAGAGAACTGGATTTTGGAAATGGCTGAAGGGATAGATAATCATTTGATTGGCCGCTAATGAGTGGAATTGAAAGACGAGGTAAGCACTGCCGTGGGTAGCAAAAACTATATTTAAAAATATTTACCCACCCCCACATTATGATTCTGTCCAGATAGCTTATGGCTGAGCATTTTAACTAGTCCCATGAACAACAGCACTAGAAAGTACCTGAAGATCATCTAGTCCAACCCTGTGATATGAGGAAATGTTAAGAATCCTTTTGTTTTTATGTAAGTTAAGACTAGATTCTCGATGTGCCTTTTCAAATGTTGTGCCTTGAATGAATAATCTTGTCCTGCTATCTGGAGTTAAGCTTTTTTCTGTTTTTAGCATGTAGGGCCCTGGTAGATGAACTGGAGTGGGAAATAGCTCGGGTGGACCCCAAGAAAACCATCCAGATGGGTTCCTTCCGCATCAATCCAGACGGAAGCCAATCAGTTTTAGAGGTAATTGAATTCTTGTCTGGTCTAGATTGGTAGACTCTTGCTATTTATTCATTTGGAAAATGCTTATATGCTGCCTTTTGGCTTGATGGCAAGCGTGAAAGGTGGCTCACGATTAGAGGGAAATGTTCCAAGTACAATAAAGATAAAAAACAAAGGCAGATAAAGACAGATAAAGGCACAGAAAAGTGGGAGATGATGCAAAACATCCTCTTTCCTCTTCTTAAATGTTACTTTTGCTGATGCTTGAACTGTTTCTCTTTAAAGGCCCCAGAATGGCCACAAGGGAAACAGCGTACCTAGGTGGAGGGCTGTGTTTCAACGTGGGGCAGGTAGCAGCAGGCGTTTTCACCTCTTGAGAGCAGGCTTCTCATTTAGATAGCTGAAGAGCAAGTAGCTCCCAGCCTTGCCTTAGCAGCAGCGGAGACTGATGGAAACACTAGGAGGGCAGTGATGTCATCTCATCTCTGGAATAGGAGATGAGGAACACAGCATACGGTGTCCAAATGATACCTGTGGAAACAGCCTTATGCTGGGCTTTGAAACTTCTGACAAAAAGGAACGGAGGCGCTAGAATCTCTGTTGCTTGGATTCCTTCCTTCCCTAGCTTGGTAAAAGGTTCCCAGATGGGCTGAGGCTGTTTAGTCAAAAAAGTATTTCCCTTTCAGCAAGAGGCAAAGGCATAATCAGCATTCTGAGAGCGAGATCAATCAGTTAATCTATTTATTTTCATGTACCCCAATAGCCTTGCTTCCAAAAAGCTTGAAGTGGTTTGCAATTCAAAGTGTAAAATCAAACCATAAAACAGACAATAAATAGGAGTCCTAGAACAAAATGCAACACTCACTTAAAAAATCAAGGAACACAGTGCCCAGTGTCACTAATTAAAGCAGCAAAAACCTCCCCCAGCTGCCTAAAACAGGTGAGTTTTCTGTGGTGTCTTAAAGCCAACAAGGTGGTATGCTGGCACGCCTACATAGACAGTTCATTCTAGAGCACTGAGCCTATGGTTGAAAAGGTTCTGATTCTTCCTTAGGGTTTTCTAAATAACCCTTGATGTGGGAATTCTCAGCAGTCCCCTTTGATCTTAGCAGTGATGGCATGCATCTCTCTAAATGCCACTGTGGTACAGTAGATAGAGTAGTTACTGCCATTGTGGTGCCCAGAGGCACTATGGCATGCACCAGTGTGAGTTCCTGGCACCCACTTCCTTCCCCTCCAAAGCAAACAGCTGATCTTGCTTTCCTCCTGCACACTTAGACAGGAGGTGCTTCAGAAGAACCTAAGAGAGGTCTGTAGGGAACACTCCCTAGGAAATGGCCGTCTCTGTTGTAGGTAGACGCTTGTCTTGGAACTTCACGACAATTGCCAGGGCAGCTGTTTTGTGACTGGCCATACACCCCAAGTCAGCTATTTTGTGATGGTACCCAGTACTTGTTTACGAGGCTTCTAAAGTGCTCCAGAAGCTCAACAAGATTGGGAACTTCTGGGTTAGAATGTTCAACAGCAGCTGGGGGAGATGTTGGTTCATATTTCCAGTCTGCCCCAAAGCTCACTTACTGGGTAACTTTGACCAGTCATTCTTTTTCAGCCTAACTTATCTTAGTTGTTGTGAGGATAAAATGGAGGAAGAGAGAACCCTGAGCTCCTTGTAGGAGGAGAATAAAACCAAGGTTTAGAATCCTGGTTTGAGGGGAGGAAGCAAACTCTAATTTGCCCAGGTGCCTGCATTTGGAAGCTGCAGCGAACCGGACTTTGATTTAAGACTTCCTAGATCTAGAAGACTTCAATCTCAGTCCATCTGTATTTAGAGAGGTGGAAGACATCATGCTTTTCACAAATAAACCTTTATTTGTCATTATGTCTAATTGCAACCACTGTGTACCAGAGTGGAAATAGGGTTGTTTTTATTGTTTTCTGTGGTTAAAGAGGGAGGAGACTTTTGTCACCTACCTAACAAATTGCCTTCATTCTGCTGCAGGTGCCCTATGCCCGGTCTGAAGCTCACTTGACAGAATTGTTGGAGCGTATTTGTGAGCACATGAACGAATATGGAGAGAAGGTGGATCCTTCCACTCACCGTAAAAGCTATGTGAGAGTTATCTCTCATGATGGGACTAAAATGGACCTTTCTGAGACCAAATTTGATGGTGACGTGGCATCGAGCCTGAAATTTGCTGTGAGTAACGTAGAGGGTAAAGTTGCCTACTGAAGGTCTTGACATCTGGGAAAAGGCTATCTCCCTGTCGGATCCTCTGTAGCGTTTTCTTCTTTCCTTGGGGGATTTACTCCATGTGGTGGATTATGCTGTTTACATGCATTGGTTACATGCACGGAATGGGTTATTAGGACAAGTAACTGATAATATAGCCTTTGTTCTGTACTAAGTTAGTTCCAGCATATAGTGATAGCCAGCATTTTGGGCTGTCTCCTTGGTGTGCAAGATTTATTATGTGCACAGAACAGAAAAGAATAGATAAAATTAGACAGGGTACAAGAAGACTGGCTGCCACAGCAGTCCGTAGTACACATACCAAGCAGCTTAGCCCCATCAAACCTCTAATATAAATGCATCTCTGGGGTTCAGGGCCATCTTTTCCCCTTCTGCATAACCTCAATGTAGTGGGTGGTATGGAGCTTACATTTAAATCAATAGCTACATTTATTTCCAATTTCTTTGTCACCATCCATAGCTACGTTTATTTCCAGATTTTTGTTGCCATCCATGTTTCTGGAGTACAGTGGTTTTAATACTTTTTTATGTTCTTCATTTTGTTGTCTGCCTTTCTTGTTGAGACTCAAGGTGAATTACTGTAGAAGCCAGAGCGTAAGCACCACTCATATACGCATATGATTAGCCTGCTTAGTAAGTGAACATTCATTATGGTGGCTATAACGGCATATTTGTTTAGCTTCCATATACAATTGACAGGATTCCTGCGTGTGAGAGGAGAGAAGGTATGACATCGACATGATAATAGCTAATCCAGTGGACTTTCGTCCCTATAAACAAGCTGGCTTAATATGAATTCTGAATATTTTCCATTGTACAGCTTGTCGTAGGCTAAGAGTTACAAACGTAGTCTTGACCCTAGTATTAGCAGTGTTTATGGCTGGATTGACTAGTTTCTTTGGTTCTCCTGCGCAGTGTGAGAGTATAGCAGAAGAATATGAAGATGAGCTCATAGAGTTCTTCTCCCATGAGGCAGAAAACGTCAAAGACCGACTATGCAGCAAACGAACAGGTGAGTGTGTGGGATTCAAGGATTGTAGGAACGGGCTCAGCGAGCATTTGCGGGTATTAAAAGGAGAGAGGAATCAGATCAGAGTGTACCTTTGCTGGATGTTCCATGGTGCTGAAAGGGTAGGAACTTGGTTGCAACATTCAGTCGGTCTGTTGGATTAACTGATTGAATTTCTATTGTCACTTTTTAGATATTTGTACTATATTTTATTATTTTTAACTCTGCATCTTGCAAAAACCAGAGATTGCAGGTCCCATCTTTAGGAGTTCCTTGTCCTGTCTTGCAAAGGAATATTTCTTCTACAGTGTTTCTTTTTGTGACCTGCACGTGTGGGGCAGAGAAGAGACAGTTGTCAATTCAGGAGCAGTGGCACCTTCCTGTGTCTCACTCCCTTGAAGGGAGACAGCCTTAGTGTGGGCAGAGTACAAATGAAAAGAGGTGGGTGAGTGTCACGGTACCCCAGAGGCCCTCCTCTATTCTGTTCCTGGTTGGTGCCTCTTAGAGGCCACTCACCTCCTGCTTTGGCCACCTGAGCCCTTTTAAACTACTCTGCTCGAGGTTTGCAGGCTCAGAATGTGCCCCATGGTGCTCACAGGGGAGTGCTTCCACCTGAGAGTTCCCAGGGGAGGGAAGACTTGACCTTTATTCTGGAGGGAGTCTACACCTCCCTCTTTGGGCAGTGAAGCCCAGGTGGTCTCGTCCCTCCTGGCCTTTCCCTTTCCTCTTGGTGCAGAGGTGGGGCTAAGCTCCACAGCTGACCTTGCACTCCCCACAAGAAACCTAACTCTTTTTTTTATTATTTTTTAATATCTAACATAAAAAACTACAAAAGACTACAAAAGTATAAAGGGGAGGGGGGGAAAAGGGAAGGGAGGACTGGGAAAAGGGAAAATCAACATACAAACAACAAACACTACACTACATGTCTTGTATTCCCTTCATGCTGCAATTTTTCTTAAAAGTTAACTAAGAAACCTAACTCTGTTGGGGCTGGCCAGCTCAGACATGGCGGTAGGCTCTAGGCTAGCTAGTGGGCCCTGTCAGCCTGCTGGGAAGATGGTCTGGTGCCACTGGGGTGAGTCCGGGCAGGATCCAGACTGCATACTCTTCTAGTAAAAGCAAGTAAAGAATGCTGTGTTCTTCAGAACCATGTATTTATATTCAGGCTTAATCTGATTAAGATTTATTTAATCTTTGGAAAAATTGAGTTACATATGACTGTTTTCTGTAATGAAATTAAGGAATCCATTAAGACCATCCAATGTCTTGTTAGTCATCAGATAGAAATTGTCAGCTAAAACTACAAGTTTGAGCTCTCCCGTGTATTGTCTGTCCATCTTTGAGTCTTAGTTCTTATAACATACCAAGCCATGGCTCAAACTGACCCAAATAGTGGTTTGAGCCTCCAAACATACGACAGGCAGGTCTTGGCTTTATGTTGCTTCACTACTTTTATTTGCTGGCCTCTGTATGATTAGTTTCCTTCCTGCCTCCGTGGAAGAAGAGCAGCCTCTGGAGGCACAGGTCGCGGTCTTGTACATTCAGACAATATGCCAGACTTCCAGTTCTGGTTTTCCAGCTGATTGCCAGCACATGAATTCAGACATCACATCAAGCGGTAGTTAAGCTTCTGCAGTTGTCTCTGATTTCTCGCGTGCTGCACGTAAATAAAACCTGGCTCCCTCAGAATGGTCTGTGTCCTGGAGAATGGAATGACCAACATATGAAGAAAGCAAGATGTTGAGAACTGTAGTCCATCTTTTCCCACTGTCTGTAAATTCTGTTTGTTTTCTTTTTCGATTTCTGTCAATTAGTTCCTTGGAGCCAAAGGAGCAGACCAGTGAGAAGTCAGGCTCTGTCTCTCTCCACGTCTCTAATGACTTTCATTGGCTGTCAAATTAATGCCAGGGTGCCTTTGAGGAAGCTGGCTTTTCATGTAGTGCTGAGCTATTTTTGGACAACAAATCTGACTGTGCTTGTTTCCATCTGACCCTTGCCCCCTACTGTTTGAGGCCTGGAGGCATGCCTGCCCTAGGGCTGCAGCCAGAGTATCTCCATTGTGCAGTACCCGTTTCTGACCAGCATCAGCAAGAACTACGGTGCCTCCCAAGAGCTATTTTTCCTGTTCTCTTCGGTATTTTTGCAGTATTCAGCTAAGGAATTACTGCACATATGCGTGGCTAAACTTGTTTTTAAAGCTAAAACAAAGTTGTCTAAGCAAAGTAGATCCTTAATAACCAAGAGATCAGTGAGATGAAGGTGCCATCACCTGTTCGCTGGTAGGAATGGCCTTGATGATTGTCTAGTAGCCGGATCAATGACACGTTTGCCTAGTCAGTCAGTTTAGTGTCTTTGCCAGAGTCCTTAGGAATATGCATGGCTAGACTTGATGATGATTAAAAAGGTCAGGTAACCCTCTTTGTTGATCTTGTGGCCCAAAACCGATAATGGAGTCACGTGCTCTGTTTTACATAAAAGAGGTAATGAAAATCGGTGCGGGGGACAGCATGGCTCAGTGGTAGAGCACATAATCTTGCATGAAAAAGTCTTCGCAGTTAGCAAGGACCTTGAAAAATGTGTATTGGAAAAGACTTTTCTCTCTGCTGGGGAGCCTCTGCCAGTTCGAGTAAACTGAGATAGATGGGACAGTGGCTGGCTTCATGTAAGCGGAGCTTTAGTCATAACTTGACCATTAGGAGAGTTGGGGTGGATACACTCAACTGGGACAGGGGGGACCCAGCTGGAGCTGCACGCCCATTACTGTGTTCGGTATCAATGGGTAGCCTCAACATGTGGATGGAAACATTCATAAAGATATTCGTAAAATTATGTTTCTCCAGATAACTCTGTAGAAAAATATGAAAATCTTAAAAAGTGGGGAGTTGAGACATGCACAGACATTGGGAGTGGGGAAAGGGTGCTCAAATGATATTTTGGCTGATGTGGAGTGATCCCCATCCAGAGATGAAGGGGACCAGAGTAGTGGGATAGTAAAGGGGAGGCAGAGATGGTCCAGGGGGGAAAGGAAAACCTGGTGGAGACAGGAGGGAAGTGCCAACTGGGGAGAAGGAAAGAAGTAATAGAGGTGGGGTGGGTGGAAGGGAAGGAAACAGAAGAAATGTGGTGGGGAAGAGGGGAAATAGGGGTCAGCAAGTATTTGTGTGTGGAGTCGTAGCAAACAGGAGGAGGTGCAGAGGAGCCAGACGCCCTCCTCTCTAGATGTTTGGCCGCTAGTATTTTTAAAACTTCAGAAATATACCAAAGTACACCAAACAGATAGCCAAACTTTCCTTGACACTCCACACTAGGCCTATACAATCAATACCAGAGATCTCAGGGGTGGGGGAGTGGCCTGAAGGGTCCAGAGACGGAGAGAATCCAGAAGCTATGGGATGGAGAGCTCAAGACCTCAATGTCTTTGTAAGGCACTGCCAGCTTTTGTGAGGGCAGTTGCCCTGAAGAGGAGGGAATGACAGCTCAGAATGTTGAGGGAACGGCAGCTGAAGGGAAAAAACCTTCAGTCAGTTGGAAGAAGGGGCTGAGGGAAGCAACAGAAGGGCAGTTCTCTTCATTATTTACTGTGTATTGTTGCTAATTGATATGATTCCATCTTAACCACTAAAATATTTTCTGGTGAGCCCCTTTCGGTTGAAGTACTTTGGACAGATTTTGCCCATACGTCTTGGCCCCTCATGTCTGCAGGAGCACCTCTCCCCTGTGCTCCACCACAACAACTTTGCTCATTTGAGCAGGGGCTTCTGCAGGAGTCAACCAGTGGATGGGCAAAATCAACAGGTGCTCACACATGCGCATTCTCTGTGGAGGTCCCCACCTTATGGAATGGCTTGCCTGATGAGGTCAGGAAGCCTCCCATTCATCTAGCTTTCCGCAAACTATGTAAAACTGAATTAGTCAAGAGGGTTTTTCAGCATAAGTAATAGGGTTGTGAAGGGCCCCGTGGCACAGAGTGGTAAGCTGCAGTACTGCAGCCCAAGCTCTGCTCACAACCTGAGTTCGATTCAAGTAAACCGGCTCAAGGTTGACTCAGCCTTCCATCCTTCCGAGGTTGGTAAAATGAGTACCCAGTTTCCTAGGGGTAAAGTGGAGATGACTGGGGAAGGCAATGGCAAACCACCCCGTAACAAAAGTCTGCCAGGAAAATGTTGTGATGAGACCCCATGGGTCAGTAATGACTCGGTGCTTGCACAGGGGACTACCTTTACCTTAATAGGGTTGTACTGTACAGAGTGGTTTTGAAAGCTACTTGGGTAAAGATTTAGGGACTATGGTTTATACAGATGTTTAGAGCTGATTCTGCCTGTTGCTGTAAGTGGAATCCTATTATAAAGTTTTTGCATTGTTTAATGTGTTGTGTTAAAACTTCTGTTCTGTTTTCAGATTTCTGGTTGGCTCCAGATTTCTACAATCCAAATGTTCTAGCCTGTTGATTGTATAATTAACTTACTCTGTCCTAGTGGGTCCTAGTGAGAATGGCAGACTATAAATAACGTAAATAAAAAAATATGAAGCAGAGTCTAAAGTTTTGTTTAGTTGTTAAAAATTCCTGGG
The DNA here is from genome assembly GCF_028583425.1 of Eublepharis macularius. Lineage (NCBI taxonomy): Eukaryota > Metazoa > Chordata > Lepidosauria > Squamata > Eublepharidae > Eublepharis > Eublepharis macularius. Next base: position 11,294,241 of record NC_072793.1, on the reverse strand, counting down.
ATTTCAAGAAGAATTGGCACTGTGTATTCCAAGATTCATTCTCAGGTGATTGTGTCATCGAACATTACATTTTTGGATTGATCTTTCTCCCTTTAAGAAACTACAGTCTCAGAACTATAGGAATGCAGGCGGGAGAATGATGGAAGTTGTGCAATAGCCCTTGCCGCCTCCCACTAAGCCCTGTCACAGAACAGTGGTAAACGAAGATCTGTTGTCTGTTTTAAAGTTGCAGTTCTTGTAATCGTGTGACTTGGATTTTTTTCTCTTGTCTTGTAGATCTGTGTGACCATGCTTTGCATCTCCCACACGATGAACTGTGACATGCACAGGCTTGACTAGTTGGGTGGATGCCTTGGGGTGATTTATCCCTTGTGGAAGACCACCTCCCAGTTTCCAGCTGCTCTTCTTTTCAGCATCTGTCCGTTTTGCAAAGAACATTGAACAATCTATGATTGTACTTCTGGAAGAAAATACAAACTTTATATATTGGTTTTTTAAAAAAAAAGAAATCAAAAGCAAATGAAATAGAAGTTGTCTCTGTCACTTTATTTTTTTAAAAAAAACTTATTGCTCAGGTATTTTCTTTAAAGCGAACAGGAAACGCGTATGTTTTGGGCTCTGAGTCCCATTTTTTCTTATTGCATAGCCAAATATGTCTGTGTGGTGGTTGTCTGTTCTTGTTATACGCAGACAAGTTGATCTATAAGTTGGAGTCAAAGGATCTACAACACATTTCTGGATTCTGTTCCAGCCCTGAATAGTAGAGCAGTTTTCCTCCGTGGTTCTGTCGCCATCCTTTTGTGACCAGTTGTTTCCTTCCGGTGGCCTGGTCCCATTCTGTTTGGAGCTTTATAGACTGGCGCTAGCATTTTGAGCTGAGCAGGAAAAAATAGGTCCCAGTTAACAGCCTGGCTGCTGTGTTCTGAACCACTTGAACTTTCCCGAGAGCTTTAGATACAGAACTGTGTATAATGTATTGTAGGCCAATGCGTACAATGCCAAGACATAGGTAATTGTGGTGAGACCTTTTTATCCCAAAGCTGGTGAAAGGTATTTCATGGCACTAAAAAATACCTAGGACTATATCTACTAGCATTACCTGCAAGCCTTAAATGAGAAATGGAAGGCCAAACAAAACAGCCTAAAGATACAGCTCTGTGGACTATCTGCCATTAGCACGTCTTACCTGCTTTGAATTTCAGTATATTCACTCTCCTCCAGGTACGTGCCACAGTCAGAAGAAACTAACTAATGTGCATACTTCTCTCAAATCCCTGGATAACCTCACCCAGGGATTTCATGTAGAGGTTAAACAATATGAGGAAAATAATAGAATCTAGTAGTATTCCATAGCACAAGCTCCATAAAAGTCCCCCAGCACCACCTTATGGAATCTTTCCACCAGGCACATGTTGAGCAAGTCTCCTGCCTCTAATTCATATGTGAATAGGCAGATGATTTGGAAGAATACTAAGGTTAGTTGTGTAGAAAGCTGGGCAGAGGACCTGCGGGTTCCTGCTCTCTTCAGACAGAGGTCAGCCTCCAGGGTAACCAAAGCAGAGCCATTCTGAAAATTGAGCTGGGAACCAGATTGACATAGGATCTGTGTCATCCAGGAAAGTCTTAAATTAGCGTGCCAAAATTTGTTTAAATACCTTGTCTTTAAAAAGAGGAGAGTTAAGACTGGTGATAGGCTAGAAAGAATCACCCAGGTCTGACAAAGGAGAATTCTCGCAGCCAGGCTTTCAGTGATGACTAGGAATAACAAGATAGTAGGGGTGGGAAGCCAGAATATTATACAGTTCTATTTTTTTGTTGCTTTTGTATTAGAAGTGGAAATTTGGTATTAATATTCCTATTCACTTAATCTTGTGGGCAGCATAAGTAGAAGTCACCCTGGCTATCCTGTTTCACCAAACATGGAACGAAAGCAACTAGAAATAACCTGTTCGTGGAACACAAAATGTCTTGCCTAAGAGAAAGAGAGTAGCTTTTAAACAGGCCAACTTTTTTCTCTGAGCTTCTTTGATGATTATTAACCACTTGGGAATTCGTTCCTATTACAGTTAGGCAAATATTTCAAAATGGCACAAAATTAAGAACAAATATTGACCTCTTTTTGAAAATGATGTAAGAACTTTTGACTGAGCCGAGCTCATGATCTCAGAATGTTGGTTCTGTGCCACAGACCATTACCGTGTCTCTTGGTTTAGTGTGGTGCTAAGGATGTTTGTTTTGTTGGTAGGTTCAAATGTTCTTCCTGTTTCACCAGGGAACCCAACAACATGTAAGAGAGCATTGTGCTTAGAGACTGAAATCTAAACAGGGAAGTCCCTGCCATTAATTCACTAACACTGTAATTCTAAGAAGGTGATTCTAAGTACTGATTGAAGTTGATAGAAAGGTATAACTCCTTAGGATGGTACTGTAGGTAGCCTTAGGCAAGCTATTTTACCCACAGCCACTAGTCTGTAATATGGGTAAAATACTGATCATTCAAGGTAATTATAAGGATTACTGAGATAATGTATGTAAATTATTTTGGGTACTCAGAAAGTGCTATACAAATACCAAATTATGTTATTACACTAGCAGCAAAGCCCGTTGTGGGGGAAAATACAATGGGTTCTAGAAAGGGTAGGGTGGGCAGGCAGGCATTCCCTCCTCCATCACTGATCCCAGCCAGATGAAGGCAGGGGGTGGGCATGGCTATCTCCTCTGCACCTGATCCTGGCCAAGTGAAGGGAGGTGGGGATTACCACCTACTCTGCACCTGATCCTGGCCAGATGAATGGGGGGCAGGAATTGCCTCCTGCTCCGCACCTGATCCTGGCTGGGTGAAGGGGGACGAGCACTGCCACCTGTTCCACTCCTGATCCCAGCCAGGTGAAGGAGTGGACCTTTCCGCCTGCTCCGCACCTGATCCTGGCTGGGTGAAGTGGGGGTAGGCATTGCTTCCTGCTTTGTGCCTGATCCGGGCTAGGTGAAGGGGGCAGGCATTGCCTCATGCTCCGCTCCTGATCCCGGCCGGGTGAAGGGGGTGGACATTGTCACCTTCTCGCCTGATCCCGGCCGGGTGAAGGGGGGCTGGCATTGCAACTTGCTCCACGCCTGATCCCTGGCATTACCTCAGGCTCTGCACCTGATCGAGGCCAGGTGAAGGGGGATGGGCATTGCCTCATGCTTCACTCCTGATCCCAGCTGGGTGAAGTGGACAGGCATTGTCATCTGCTCCTCGTCTGATCCTGGCTGGGTGAAGGAGGGGCAGGCATTTTCTCCTGCTCTGTGGTTAATCCTGGCCAGGTGAAGTGGGGAGTGGACATTGCCACCTGCTTTGCTCCTGATCCAAGCTGGATGAAGGGGGATAGGCATTTCCACCTACTCTGCTCCTGATACCAGCTGGGTGAAGGTGGAGGGCGGGTATTGCCTCCCCGCTCTGCACCTGATCCCAGCTGGGTGAAGGGTGGGTGGCCATTGCCACCTGCTCTCCTGATCCCAGCTGGGTTAATGCAGGGGGTGGGCATTGCCACCTTCTCCACTCCTGATCTCAGCCGGGTGAAGGTGGGGGTGGGCATTGCCACCTGCTCTGCTCCTGATCCGAGCTGGGTGAAGAGGGGATGGGCATTTCCACCTGTTCCGCTCCTGATCCCACCTGGATGTAAACTGCTCTGAGTGGGTGTTAAGTTGCCCTGAAGGGCGTTCTATAAATTGAATGTTGTTGTTGCTCTCCGCTCCTGATCTCGGACAGGAGAAGGGCAGGCGAGCATTGCCACCCGCTCCACTTCTGATCCCAGCTGGGTGAAGAGGGGAAGCAGGTATTGCCACCTGCTGCACTCCTGATGCCAGCTGGGTGAAGGCGGGGTTGGGCATTGCCACCTGCTCCGCTCTGGGTCCCAGCTGGGTGATGGCGTGGGGCAAGCATTGCTGCCTGCTCCACACCTGATTTTGGCCTGGGCCTCCCGCCACAGCATGCTCTCTGGAGGTTTGGCTGCCTCATCTGGGTTTCCCTCCACAGCAGCACCTTTTGGAGGCGCACCAGGGTAGGAAGTGAGTTGTCATAAATACGCTTAGCCTTTTATATAGTAGGATATCCATGCTTCTTCAAGGACTGTCTGTTGGTGCAAACTTGCCGTTAACCTCCCTGATCAATATTTGGGAGGTTTTGTTTTAGATTTCTTTACTTCTGGTGAGAGGAGATGGAAAGAGATATGTGGAAATGCCTTATTTCCCTTTTTGCTTTCCCAGTCAATGTCTCCTGCACTTCCTCTCTTCCAGCACTTGGTAACAGACCTGCAATTGACAGCGGCTATTGCCTTATATTCACTGTATTCGAGTTAGCCTCATTTATGGTGTCCAGACATGTAAGTTGGTTAGCTAACTTGCTTTTTCTTCTTTCTAAACTTGATCTTCTATTAGTTCACTTGCATTCCCCAGTCCCCTTTACTAACTGAAATTAGTTTATGAACATCAGAGCTATGTGGCATTGTAAAAAGTCTACTGTGACAAAAGCTTTCTTGTGCATCATCAGCGTTTAGTCTTTAAAATGCTGATGTCTTTTTTTGCAGCCAGAGATTAGCATGGTTTCTGCTTTTGTAAATTTTTCTGGTAGGTGCATAGGCGTGGAAGAGTTCCATCAAAATGGGTCTGTCTAGTACATTTTAACGTCCCTTGTGGTTCTCACTCATCTTTATCCTTACAACAGCCCTGTAATAAAGTACATTAGGTTGAAAGCAAGTGACTGGCCCAACATCCAGCAAGCTGGCAGAAAGAATGGGAGTTTGAAACCAGGTCTCTCAGAATTGAGTCTTAACAACCTAACCACTACACCACACTGTATCATCCATGTGACATGCAGCAAAGAATGCCAGTGAAACAGTAATTGTGTAATTTTGTAGGAGTAGGAACACCACAAGTGGACTTCTAAAGATTAGTTAGTTTATTGCGCTTCCATAGACAATAGTCTCTGCAGCCTCTAAATTCAGCTCTACTAAGTTGCATCTTAGAATAATGTATAGGGAAGGGGAAAACATTTTGTTGAGAAAAGAATTCATTTCAAAAGTGCGATATATATGATGGCATTCAATTAGGGTTGTTCCTCTTTCCTTTAAGAAATTTTACGGGGAAGATGAAATGTTAGAACTCCCCATTCTCACAGCTCAGAAGGTACCTTGTTTTTCTGCAGGTTGCCATTAAATCCTGTTCACCCAACTTAGCGTGACAGTAGGAGCGATAGAAAAAGGTCTCTCCAGCAGTTTGGAAAGAGAAGGCTGTGATGACGACCTCCTGTTTGGGTTCAGCTTGAGGACTCTGCACTCTCAGTCACACCTCTGCTGCCTAAGGGTAGGCAGGTTACATGCTAATGCCAGGATAAGCAATTGTGACTTGGCAGTGTTAACATGTTAAGGCACTGGACCAAATGAAGCAAGAGGGCCTAGGCAGAAGCCAGTGGTCTGATGCAGCTGCCCAGCTTACAAAAAGTTTTCATTCTGCAATACATCCTGCACCGGCATTCTCTTCCCACGCATCTCAGTTCTGCTGTGAGACAGAATCCAGCTTTCTGTCAATATCGGCGTTGTGCTGCCTGTTGTCCCCATGCTATTGCACTAAGAACAGGCATGCTTGCTGTTTGATAAAAGTGGCCCTTGTCAAATCCTGAGTGTGCCCTTTGTAAGGTCTAACCACATTTTCAAAGAAGCAATCTACTCAGCAGTAAGCCTTTGAGGAGCTGCATTCATATCTACATTTCCTTTCCAGAAAGATACATCATCAAACATGCAGCGGACCCATACCAGGGTTGCTATAGAACCATGTCATGGTGTGGAAATATGTTATGTAAAAGTGCCAGAGCATGGCATAGGAGGCAACATTATGCTGAGGCATCACTATGCCTTGCTATATTTTCTTCTTGATCTTTCATTTTAATGTGATAGTTGAAGCATTACTTTAACTTGCTTGAGGCTGCAGTGAGATACTGAGATGTTGCTGTGATCTTTCCACAGCATAGTGATATGTGAAAGTGTATTCCCTGCCCCACTGTGTTTCTTGTTTCTGTTCTATAGCGAAAGATGTGATTTTTTTGTGACATAAGACACCACGGTGATCTTTCATTGTGCTACATCCAGTCGCTGAGTTTATTACAGGCACTTAGTTGTAATCCTATGCAATTTTACTTGGGAACAAGGGGGGCAGGCGTCTAAGTAGGATTAGGCCTACTTAGGATCATCTTGCCTACATGTGAAGTACAGAAATGTTTCACTGTTGTGTATGGCAGTGGACTTGTCCAGAGGTTACAACCCTGACAGTTCTAGGACTTATCGTGGAAGAACCACTTCAGCATCAATGATGCGCAAGATGCAGTTTCTTGTAAAACACCAAAAAATGAGACAAGGAGACTCATGCTGTGCAAGTGTGCATCCCTGAAAACGTATTGCAGGCTTTGCAGCACTAACGAATAAGGTCGTGAATTGCAGAAGACTATGTCTCGCAGTATATTTTCACTAAGACGTAATTCCAGAAGCGTAGCCGTAGCGCTTTGACGGTTGAAGCAAAAATAAACTAGTGGCTGGAACAGAAACCTCTTGTTTAGTTTTTGTTAAGGGATTTTTAGATACACCCTGGTCATTAAGCTGAGGATTGGAGCCTTACAAGCCCATTCTACGCAAGTATAATCAGAAGCATTTCCCACGCAGTTCAATAGGATTTCCTCAGCCCAAGGCCTTGCTGAAGAGGTGCAAAATAGTTTCAAGCAGTTCGATTTGTTTTTTAAACAGAGTAGCGGGGCCCACTTTTAAAAATAAAGTCGGCCACGGTCCGCAAGGCCCATTTCGCAACTGTGAGACTCTCCTCAAGATAGCATCCTGGTATGGGGAAAGCCGGAGACAGCGCTGATCCATCAGGCATTTGACGAAGACGGCTAAAGCCCCAGCGGGCCTACCCCCTACCCGGTCCCTTCCGCACAGTCGCGCGCGTCAAACCCCGCCCCGTCGCCCCACTCCGCCCAATGGCGTCGCGCCTAGACAAGCGAAGGGGCGTGGCTTTCCCGCCGAAGAGGGGCGCTGCTGTTAATAAGGCGGGCCTTCGGCTAGCTGGCGCCGCCTCGCGCTGCCTGCTCTCCTTCGCCGCCGCCTCCGCCTCCTTTCAACCTTGGTCCTCGCCGCCCTTTGAGGCCTCCCCCTTTCCCGTGAGGAGGCTGCCGGTTCTCCCTTCGCCGCCGCCGCCGCCGCGTCCGGTTGAATCGCTGCTCGCCATGACCTTGTTGACCGCCAGCAGCAGGGCGGCCGCGCGCCTCCTGGCAGCCAAGGTGACGACGCCTCGCCGGGTCTCTTTTCTCTCCCTCCACCCTCCGCCAGGAACGGGCCCTTGAAAGGCCGCACCTGCTCCCTGGCTTGGCCGGCGTGCTTCTTAAAGGGGCCGCGCCGTCTTCTAGTGGCGGGGAGGTCCGCTGGTTAACTGGCCCAAAAATGCCCGGAGGGGGGGGTTGTTAAAGTACCCATCTCTCGCCAGACTTCCTTTACCAGGTATTATTACTTGGAGCCTCCCCCGTGCCTCGTTCGTGGCATTGCAGACTGTGGGAGACGGCGTGGGTGGGTGGGTGGGGATAAGGGTAACGCGATTACCCCCTAAACCAGGTGGGTCGATTAAAAGGAACGGGGGAGGGGAAGAATGGCTTGTTCATAGGGTTGCCAGCTCCATGTTGGGAAATTCCTGGAGATCTGGGGGGTGAAACCTGGAGAAAGTGGGGTTTGGGGAGGGACAGGACCTTGGCATGGCATAATTCCATACAGTCCACCCCCCAAAGTGGCCATTTTCTCCAGGTGAACTGATCTCTGTGGCCTGGAGACCAATTGTAATTCCAGGAGATCTCCAGCCACTACCTAGAGGCTGGCAACCCTACTTGTTCAGGATCTCCGATCGTCCCTGGGATCCTGGAGTCTCAGTGGCTTTCCATTTGTCTCTGCTACGTGTCACTTTCAAACAAGTGCATTCCCCATGAGAAGGCTTTCCTCTCTCCTTTTCCCCTACCGGGTCGTTTACGGGGAGGATCAGGCTCCTGCTGGTAGGAAAGAACCGTGTAAGAAGAGATTGGGGGCTGGGGTTGGAATAGTGGCTGTGCAGGGGGCAAAAATGTTGCATGCCCCCCCGGGGGGGCCTGGCTTGGCATATCAGTTTGGGGCTCTTTAGTGTCATTCTTTGAGAGGGCCCTGGCTGGACCCCTCCCATCTTGGTGTCCTTTTGAGCCTAGAGAGGGGAAGCGGCCTTGCTGATGGGACAGGGGCCACTTACCTTATTATGCAGCTCTTCCCAGTCTTCAGTTGGTATTTAGGGGAAAGGTGCAGCGTGGGGCTTCTGGTTCCTTTTTATAGCATGTGACTGAAGCGGCTGAACTACGCTTCTGTAGTTGGTGGCTATGTCACTAGGAAAATGGGTGCCTTCCTCTATTTCACCGCTCTGCTCTTTGTCTTACCTTAAGCAGGCTGACCTGCTTCCTTGAAACATCTCTCTGCATGGTGCTTAGAGGACAAAAGGGCCAGTCTGTCCTGAACCTGATGCTTTGGAAACCAGGAGTTTTAGGCCTGTGCTGCTTTTCCTATAAGTTGAGGTGGGAATTAAGACTCTTTAACTTAAGGAGTCAATAACATAATGCTGGCAGCTTTCTAGTATTTCTCAAGGCTGAAATTGCTAAGCATATCTGACTTGGTATAAATCAAAGACTTTTTGCTTGGCTTACAGCCCAATTTGTTGAAATACGATAGAGGCAAAGTAGGGCCTCTAAGGCAATGGAAACTCATTTCTCTTCATTTTAAGAGCTTTCTCTTTTGTGAATTGGTAGGGTTTGTTGTAGAAGAGAGTCTTTTTAAAATTAAGCATGCACTGTACGTTAGGAGCTCCTTTCAAGCTGGAGATTCCCAGCTTAATTTCTCTTCTTATGCTTTCTGTTCTTCCTTTGTTCAGTCTCACTGTTTGCCTTCTAGAGACAGTGCAGTAGTCTCTTTGCTGCTGCTGCTGCTGCTGTCTTGCTGGAAAATTCACCCATGGCCTATTCATGGCCAAGGGCCTTCTGCCAATTTCATCTGGACTGGAGCCCAACTAAGTTTGCTAACAAATCAGTTGCAAATGGCTAATCCCGGAGCCCTTATTTTGGCTCTTTTCTCCCCCCTCTCCCCACACATGCTGCTTTGCAATTCCTGGGGTTTGTTCCTTCTAGTGTGACTCCACTTGGTCTAAAGGACATGTTGATAGTGACAGAAATAACCCAAGGTCATTTCTTTCTGGGAAAAACTTGCAGCTTCTGTAGGTATTTATTATTATTTATTTGCAAAATGTATATTCTGCCTTTCTGCCTAATCAGGCATGGTATGACTGTTAACAAATATTTAAAAATATATAGAGGTCCATTCAGTTAAAAACAATGCAAAATACATGTATAAAACACAGGGGCAGCCACTACAACATAGGCAGGATAGAGGGATTTCTGAGGGCAGTCCAGTAGGAGGCAGTGGTAGATGGGGACTGATGAATATCCCTGGGGTGAGTGTTTCATAATTTTGATGCCGTGTACAAGGAGGCCCTCTCTCTCTAGTTGGCAGCCATACAACCTTAGTGTGTGGTGTTACCTGAAGCAGGACCTCAGAGGATGGCCATAACGATTGGGCAGGTTCATATAGAAGTAGGAGGTTCTTAAGGTATGCTGGTCCCAAACCCTATTGGGCTGAAAAGGTCAATACCAGTACCTTGAATTTGGCTCCGAAGCAAGTTCGTATACTTTGAATTGAGTCCAGAAGCAAGTTAGAAGCCACTGGAGACTAGAGCGATATGTTCCCTGTGACTCACTTCAGTCAACATCCTGGCTGCAGCATTCTTTGCCAGTTGTAGTTTCCAAACTTTCAGGAGCAGCCCCATAGAGAACGATGGGCTTAAATCCTGCCTAGATTTCTGTGTGTGTGTGTGAGGGGAATGTTTTTCACAGTCTCCCCTGCCATGGGGACCCCCCAGCCACCTTCAAGCTATTTCTGGGGCGGGGGGGGGTGTCCTCTATCCCTCAGGAGCCACATTAGGGGTTGATGCTTTGGGCTGCTACCAGAAAGGGTGTTGGCAAAAATTGCCCTCCTCCTTGCAACCTATAGAAATTTCCGGGGATCCAACCAATGATGAGGGAGTACTGAGAAAGTCCCTGGATCCAGGAAAGTTACAATTAGTACATTCTTGGCTAGTATCTGGTACAGAAGGCAGATGAGCCAGACTTCCAGTGACCTTAGTAGGCACTTCATCTTGATGCTCTTAATCCGTTCTGCCTTGACTTCCCTGTTTCTCTTCCCTTTTTCCTTTTTGATTGCTGCTTTTTGGTCTTTGTTTTAAATATCACTTCTTGATGTACAGGCTGTTCTTTCTTCTCCCATGAGTAATTACATTTCTAGCACTCTTTAATTCTGTTAGGTGGGTGTTTGGAGATTTAAACCAGGGCTTTTTTTCAGTTGGAACGTGGTGGAATGGAGTTCCGGCACCTCTTGAAAATGGTCACATGGCCGGTGGCCCTGCCCCCTAATCTCCAGACAGAGGGGAGTTTAGATTGCCCTCCACGCTGCTGAGCAGCGTGGAGGGCAGTCTTAACTCTCCTCTGTCTGGAGATCAGGGGGCGGGGCCACCGGCCATGTGACCATTTTCACCAAGGGCAATTTAAACTTTAACAAACTCCCCCCTTGTTCCAGCTGACCCAAAGTGACGTCATTGTGCGGTCCTGAGTTCCACCTCCTCTTTTCCCAGAAAAAAAGCCCTGATTTAAAATATGTAAAAAGATCAACTTGGTTTGGTTAGTGGCTCTCAGGGTAGGTGTTGGTAAGAAAGATAAGTCCTTGGTCATGTTCCAGTGTAGTCCAGCCCATGCCTTCCTATACTAAAGCTGCTCCAACATGGTGATGTAGAGAATCACCCAAGCTGTATGCAAAGGGGTCTCCAGGGATGAATTTCACTGCCTTTTTTCTTAAGGATCCGTATGTTCGATTTGTGGTATCTTTTGTTTGTCAATCGTGTTTCCACAGGTGGCAGTAACTGCGCAGTTAAGGAGAAAGTAGCATTTGATGGTAGCTAGGGATTTACAGAGGTAGCGGCATTTTACAGCATTGGCTGCCGCTTGAGAGCACCTCTTACGGCAGTGTTTGTGGCACTGTGTGGCATACTTGCGGGGTCTCTAATGACAGCTGTTACAGCTTCCTGGTAACTGTTGTTAATAATGCTTATATGCAATTGGCCTTGTGCCTCTTCTAGTTGTTTTGATTCATGCTGAAACGGTGGTCTGTGGGCCTAGTCAGTGATTTGGGGATGTGGCATGTGCTATGTGCTATGGGAGTAAGCCTACCTGCTTTAAACATTGGTGAGTTTTGCCTCTTATGTACATTATTTGCTATCCCTGCTGCATCCACACAATAATAACATCAATCGGTGGCAGCACTGGGAGGGGCAAGCCCTCAGTTCATTTGTGTTGATTTGATTGTTCTTTTATGATTAAGGTAGCTGCCTTCAGCTTATTAATGGATGTGCAGCGTCCTGGTATTTATTGTTCCATTTGTTTCAGCCCCATAACTGCACATGCCTTAATTTTTTGTTGTTGGTAAGATTGCATTTATCTTGGCTGCACTGAATAATAAGACATCGCATTCACTTAATGGCCATGAAGGAGGCCTGAGTGGATGTGATTACGTTCCACTGCATGTTAGCTATACTCATTTTTGGAAGGCTTTGAAGAGGCCCTCTGATTTTTGTGCTTCTGTAGTCCTTGGGAAGCTTTTGGTGAAAGAAGCAAGAACTAATGGGGTCTTTTCCGTTTGTGTTGCACAGGTAAGCTCTTCTTGGCATTGGGCTTTCTCACGATCATTTTATGGTTCTTTGCATTTAAAAGCAGAGAGGTTGTGTGGGTGTTCTTGAGTAACGTGTATAGCCAGGAACTGTTCTTTTGCAATACGCATTTCAATGACCTGCCCAGTCTCAGTCAGTGCAATGTAGCTGTTTGCGGTGGTGTGAGGGAGGGAGTTTTTCTGGAAAATTTTCCAATGCTATATTTTTCCATGGGAAAATATCAGCCCTGCATATGTAAATATAGTCTGTTTATAGTTGTTGAGGCTGCAAATCAGTTTTGTTCAGGGCTTTTTTTCAGCTGGAACGCGGTGGAATGGAGTTCCGGCACCTCTTGAAAATGGTCACATGGCTGGTGGCCCCGCCCCCTGATCTCCAGACAGAGGGGAGTTTAGGTTGCCGGTGGCAGCACCAGCAATCTAAACTCCCCTCTGTCTGGAGATCAGGGGGCGGGGCCACCAGCCATGTGACCATTTTCTCTGAGGGCAGCCCACTGAGTTCCACCACCTCTTTTCCCAGAAAAAAAGCCCTGGTTTTGTTAGATGGTATAACTGCCAGATATTAAGCTTGGACTAACCTCCGTGCTTATACATGGTCCAGGCTTGTATGTGGTGTATTTACCCTCTTTTGTAACAGTATTTAAATTTTGCTAACACTGTTTAAATTATTTATTTGGGTTTGAGTAGGAAAGTTTTCCATTTCAATTTTTCCTGGAAAACCCACATCACTGGGTCTGTTCCCATCATTTGTTGAGAGAGACGGCCTTGTTGTAATCTCAGCTGTATAACTGTGGCTTTTGTAAAACTTGGTTGAATAATCTCTTACCACACTCCAATCTTTTACTGCCATTCTCAGTACTCTTAGAAAATAAAGAGATTAACAGTGGACAGTGTGGATCTATGGCTCTATGCATATCTGTTCATAAGACTAAGAATTTCTGTTCCTGTCTCCTTTAACACCATTACCTCTCTCTCCTGATTTTCTTAGCCTGGTCCATATTTGATCTATTGAACAGGCTGATATTTTGGGTTGATGGGCAGAAGCTACCAAGTGAACTAATTGGTTTGCAGCGTGGCTCCTTAGTGGTGTTTGTTTGATCAGCTCTCTAAAGCTGGATTCTAAAGCTCAAGGTGGAACTGAAGTTCACCTGCCCCCACATCTGTTCTAAGCTCTAAATGCAGTTGAACTCGGGACAGAGTCTTATAACCATAAGCTAGAGGTCAGGAATGTGCTATCTGCATTAGACCTCTAATATTTTGATACCCAGAAGTATCCTCAAGCGGAGAGAGACTTGCAGTGGTGTTCCCTCTGCTCAAGCCTTTGATATGTCCAGGGCTTTCCGTAATATCACAGCAAAATTGTTTAGGGTATTTTCCATAAGTGTATGCTTAAAGCCCCACTGAGCATATTTTCCCAGCCATGGCTTTGTTAACCTCAAGGAAATTAAAGTATATTGTGGTTAATGCAGGACACCAAAATGAATGCTTGCTTATTTTTATACCTTGCAGATCTCTGGCCACTGTTGGACAATAGCCCAGTGTTGATAGGATATTTCATCATAACCTCTTCTCTGTAGTCTCAGTCTCTTCCAAGTCCATTTAATTAAGCTTTTTAATCTTAAGTGGTCTGCCATACGTACCTGAGTTTTGGGGGGAAGTGATTGGTTGAGGGTGGCTGAGGTTGTGTTGGATCCCAGCAAATGAAAAGGGTTTGCCAGCAAGTGCAGAGAATATTAACTTGGGTGGGTCGACTGACTCATCAGGTTTTGTTGCATGTGGTGACTTAACAGTTACTGAGTTTCACTGTGAGATGGCTTGTGGCTGGGTTAAGTCATCTGGGTACAGATAAAAAGGCTGAAATGACATAGCCGCACTTGGCTGACCTTGCCCCTGTAGTTGTTCTGTGTGTCAGGCAGGAATATGGAACTTCAAAGTCTCTATTAAAGTAGGTTGCATTAATTAAAAGCTTCTGATAATATCTCCAAATAACAAAGAGGCTGAAAATTGAGAACATCAGTATTGTGCCTTTCTATGTAGAATGTGTTTTTAATATGCACACAGGCAAGCCAGTTGCATAGCAGTCCTTCCTCGGTCTTGGAAGAAAGTTAATCAAATGTGATTGTGGCTCTCTGGGTCACAGCATGTCTGCTAGCCTCTGCCTGAACAGATTTGGCTTGCAGGAATCCTTTAAGAGGTTTGGACTCCTGCTGGCAGATAAAAACTGCATCTTCTGCAGAAAGGCAGCATTATCCTGAGCAAGGCCTTTAATCTGCTATGTATGTCCATATTGCAAGGGCAGGGCACGTTAGCTCTGTAGCAGGGATATATCGCAGCTGCTAAACTGTGCTCCCATTCTAGAACTAAGAATAGGATTTTGGAAGTTCTTTCTGTGTGCAGGCCTACCTTGTGTACATCTGCAGACAAGGGTTCTTTGGCAAGTGAAGGTTGTGGTGGCATTCAGAAGCAGTGGCCTCTGAGCTATTTCCTCTGTGACAGGTTTTTTTCTCTTACAGTTATAGATTACTACTGGCTGGTATCACTTGACAGAAACATAGAATCTGACTTTGACTACTACATATGCTTTGCTTGTCGGTACAATGTAAAATCGGGTGTGCAACTTGGTTTTACGATGGTACTGAAATTTGTTTTTACTCCTGCACTGAAATAATGAGATACTCGTAATTATATGGTCCACATTTTGCTGAAAGCTAAACCATGCAGGATGTTCGGTAGTCTCCAGTGGGTGGAGCTTGGGCAGCTTTAGGTCCACGATGATTTCCAGTTCTGTCTCTCTGCTCCTTCCGTGTTGCTTCCCTTACTGTTTACTATCATTGGTACAGAATGCTCAGTCCAGCAGTGCTGTGAAAGTGCTATTTGGGCACTACAAGACATTTTGTTTTTAAAACAATCAGCGTCCTTAAGGGGCACCAGGAGCAAATTATCAATAGACCTGAGTTCCTTCTACTTAACTGATTAGTAAACTTGTAAATCAGCCGCTCCCTAGATTTCAAATGCCCCTTTCAGTGTAAAGATCAGATGTTCTCACAAATACACATTCCCTTTTCCAGGGCTTTTTTTCAGCTGGAACGTGGTGGAACGGAGTTCCGGAACCTCTTGAAAATGGTCACATGGCTGATGGCCCCGCCCCCTGATCTCCAGACAGAGGGGAGTTTAGGTTGCCCTCCACGCCAATCTAAACTCCCCTCTGTCTGGAGATTGGGGGTGGGGCCATCGGCCATGTGACCATTTTCACCAAGAGTGATTTAATAAACTTTAAAAAACTCCTCCCCTTGTTCCAGCAGACCCAAAGTGACATAATTGTGCGGTCCTGGGAGCGTGCACGCACTTTGCACATGCACATGTGGTACCAGGGACACCATCTCCCACCAGGAGTTGTCCCCTGTGCTGGCAACCTACTGAGTTCCACCACCTCTTTTCCCAGAAAAAAAGCCCTGCTCTTTTGTGCCTTTTCCTACAAATACTTGTCTTAACAACAGCAATATCCACCCTCTGCCACCCCCCACCCCCCCCAAAACACGCTGGTGCTTTATGTAACAATCTGGAAAGTAAATACAGTTTTGATATGCCAAATAAGTGGGCTTTGGCAGTGATGCTGCAAAACAGAGTTTGAATTGCACTAAGGATTTTACAACAGTAGAAAATGGGCAGTGGTGGCTTTTAAAACTGGATTGTACTACCTTTCTATATTTTTAAAGCAGGGCTTTTTTTCAGATGGAACACGGGGGAATGGAGTTCCGGAACCTCTTGAAAATGGTCACATGGCTGGTGGCCCCGCCCCCTGATCTCCAGACAGAGGGGAGTTGAGATTGCCCTCTGCGCCGCTCTAAACTCCCCTCTGTCTGGAGATCAGGGGGCGGGGCCACCAGCCATGTGACCATTTTCTTCGAGGGCAACCCACTGAGTTCCACCACCTCTTTTCCTAGAAAAAAAGCCCTGCTTTAAAGTATGTGTATCTTTTAAAGCAGGAAGTATTTGGAATGTAAGTCATTATTTCCTCTCTCTTCCTTTTGATTATTTCTCCTTGCTTCTGAGATGGTGCT
The DNA here is from genome assembly GCF_028583425.1 of Eublepharis macularius. NCBI lineage: Eukaryota > Metazoa > Chordata > Lepidosauria > Squamata > Eublepharidae > Eublepharis > Eublepharis macularius. The sequence continues at coordinate 11,278,334 of NC_072793.1, read as the reverse complement.
TTTATGCCTCTTAATTTCTAAAGGCCCCGGACAAATTCAGATGTTCTGCAACTAAGAAATAGGGCTTTTATTAAAATGTTTGAAACCCATCCATTCTTCTTCCAGAGCCTTCAATTTGTAGAAGTAAAAATTATGGCAGCCATGCTTTTAAAATAGCTCTGCATTTATTTGTGTGGATTTCTCTTTTTAGAGACCATGGACTTGGATCTGTCTTTGTAGTGAATAGACGAAATGCAGTGAAGAGCAGGTTGAAAAAGTTTGTGCTGTTCTGACTCAGTGTGCTCCCAGAGAAAGAACTAAAGCTGTGAAACCTGTTTTTCTAAAAAGTGGGTTGGGTACATTTGGGCTGGTTTACTAACATTTGGACACCTACTCACTCTCCTCTTCATCGCCTGGCTGCCCCTGTCAAGCAGACAGGCAGAATAAGCAAGTTGGGCTACCTTCATTGTTCTTTGCTGCTTACGGGAGCCAGGCAGTGCCGAGAGAGAGAGATGGGAGCAGTGGCTGTGGTATAACAGTAGGATCTGAGTCCAGTGGCACCTTAGAGAGCAACAAGGTTTTCAGGGCATAAACTTTTGAGAATCAGATAGAAGCTCCCTTCTTCGGTGGCTGTGGTAGTGCAGGTGAGAGTGAGATGATGAATCTCTCCAAGATACAGGTAGCAGTTTTCAAAACTGATAGCTGCTACAGCAAACTGCTTGCTTCTGCATATTTGGCTTCTGGTTCACAGGTTTTTTTGTGAATTGTCTTTCTGTGTGATGCACCATGCTGTTGAGAACCCATTTAAATTGGCATTAAACAAGTTAATTCACCATGGCTGCTTATGTTCTTGAAGGACGTTTCACTGAAGTGGCCTCTGTGGTATGAATTCCTCTTTAAGGCCGACTATAGATTGCCCACGTCTTTCCTTGAAGCCCTGGTCCCCAAAGATGTCAAAGATAGACCTGCATCCGGAAGTACAGGGGGTTGCTAAGCAACTATAACTTGCCCTTGAAAGGTGCAGGATGGGATATGGTTGTGTGCGCTATCCTGCTTTAAAAAGACTGATCTTTAGCCACTGTTAGCACCTCTGTGAGTGACTCCTTTGTCACAGGGATGCATAAGGAATAGATTCTGCCTAATCTGCAGGTTAGTATCCAGCTGACACATGCTACAGCTAGGATTGTGTAGACAAGTTATAATGACTACAGCAAATGTTTCTTGGTTGACATTAAATCACACTTGTGATGCGGCTGCAGTATTTGGTGCAGAGGCAGGTATCGAACGCCATTTGCCCATTGGCTCAAACATGAACCAGTAGGGTGTAGCGGCTGGAGTGTCAGACTCGACCTGTTTTGTTTCCTCATTCTGCTGTGGACGTGTGCTGGGTGATCTTGGGCCAGTCACGTGCTCAGCCTGACCTGTCTGTGAGGGTTGTTGTGAGAATAAAATGAAAGAGAGGAGAATGATGTGGGTCCGATTTGGGGAGAAGAGGAAGGTTTAAATGAAATATACAACTTTATTTTTCTCCAAGTGCCGAGGCGGCCACCCTTGTGTATGTGTTTCTTATCATAAAATGTAATTTATCCCCCAGTCTACAAACTGTTAGTTATTTGTGCCTGAAATGAAAACCAGCACCACTAGTAAAGCTTTCCTGCCCAGGTGCTTAGAGGGAACTTTAGTCTGTAAGCAGGCTTACTGTAACCTGTCATTGACCTTTAGACGGGCTGTACCCTTCTCCTTGCCAGGTATAAGGCATCTTATTATGGCAGTTTGGGGGAATATCTTGCATTGGTGAATTGACACAGAGCAGAAGAGGACAGCCTGTAACTATTGAACTGTTGTTTCCTCCTCCCAAACTATCTTCTGCCCCCTCCTCCCTGCGATGACCGTAAACTCAATGTAAAGGCTTCATAAATAGGGGCAGAGGAGAGAGATCTGTGCCTCCCTTAACAAGAACACTGATCTTGTACAGAAAGGAAGAGGCAGTACCCTGCCCAGGAAGGTGAATTCCTTAATCTGCAAGCGTTGCCTGATTTTTTTCCAGTGCCTGTGTCTGGCTGCAGGAACTCATTGGCAAGGAGAAGGTACTCTAAAGAAATTGCTTCCATTGGTGATGAACATTGTTTGCACAGATGGAAGATTGGGGTTTGTGCTTTAAGAGCCGTCTCAGCGATGCAGGTCTTAAGGTACAGTTAGAGTAGACAAGACACGGCACCCTTGCTGAACCTAAGCAGGTCTCATTGTGGTCTGTTCTTAGACTCATGGCGGGGGGGTCTTTTTGTAAATCCTATGCAAGCTGCTTTGAACCCTGTGGAATAAGAACGGTGGGCCGTAGATTTGGCAAATGAAAGTTCCTGAGGTTGTACACAGTTCTGTGTTTAACTAAATGCAGCTGGGAGGAACAGTGGAAGGTAGGCATTTAATCCCTTTTCCCCTGTGCCAGTTTCTTTTTCGCATTGCCCCCCCTTGCCCCCTCTGCTCTTTGCTTTATGGTGGGCAAATGCAGGCACCCTTAACTTTACCTTGCAAATCAAATGGCAGATTAAAGGGGTTATTTTGTCTGTGGGAATGGTAAAATGTGTTTTGCTTCCTCAGTCAAATTGGCAGTAACTTCCCTTCCAGCTTTAGTTTTAAAACAAACAGACAAACCAAAGCCCACTGGGAGATGTGTAGTTTGGTCCTTATTTGCGAAACTGAGCCACAGCACAGCTTTTTGTTGTCTGGTTTCCTTTAGAGCCCAGAGGGCTTCATCTTCTCAGTGGCGAAGGCAGCGGATTGCCTTGCCAGTGCAGGCTGGTCATTACGACTGCAAAAGATGCTTTGCTTCTGCGGTCCGTGTAACGTGACGTCGTATAGGTTCTCCTGCTACGGAGCTCTGCTGCGTTCCTTCAGCAATGATTTGGGTGGAGGTCGATGTGGCTAGAGCAAACTCTAAGAAGCCTTGCTGAATGGCACAGTGGGCTGTCAATCAATCAGTATCATTTACTGACTCCAGCTCCTGACCAGTAAGTGAAAACCACCTTTTGTACATCATTGAATCAACTTATCAATAGAGCTCGTATGGTCTGTTGGAAGCCTGGCTTGTCTTGCCTGGTTTATAGGCCAACTATTGTGGTAGCTGTAGTTGTGATCTTGTTGACAGAAGAATGTTTATGGGTAATACAAAAAAGCCATCCAACACCAAATGTAGAGCGGAAAAAACAAGTCAGTGGAGTTTCTTTTGAAAGGCTTTGGTCTGAATCAGGAAAGTAAGTGTGTGGAAGTGGTTATCTACATGGCACCCTGAAGTCAGGGGTTGGTGTGAAACAAGTGATTGCGACCCCATTCATATATACACTGTTCAGTTGGTATGATGCCTGATGTATTTTTTTCTACAATGGTGGGTCCATAAGCTAAATAAGGCTTTGAGTGTACATGATAGCCAGAGCTAGAACCATGTCAGGCACTTGGTTACTTGATCCTAGTAATTCGATCAGATCTATGTTTCCGTTATAATGCACAGTGTTTTACAGTTACATGGCGAGGTATGCCAGGTTGAGAGGGCTGCTTATCAGTGGACACAGGCCTTATGATGGGAGGCGGGTTAAACCAAGCCCCTCCCTTCAGTCCTCTGTACCTGACTTCTATGGATGATGCTACTCCTATATCCCATTCCTTTCCTCAGGGCCACACAGACTCACAAAGGAGCCTGACACTTGGGCACGTTATTAAAGGGGAAATTTAAATGAATTATTTTGGAATATAATTCCTAGTGGCAGCAATCTACCCAGAGGGTGTAAGAAGAGGGTTAAAGGCAAAATCTGGCTGAAAAATAAAGAGAGTCATAACAACCATCCTTGCTGTGCCTTCAGGTGAATGTTTGCCTCGTTTTTTTGTTCCTCTGCCTCGTGGGAGTTGTCCTAAGAGACTTCTGCAAGTCCAAAATGGGGAAGAGATGCTTGTTACTTGGATACAGCTCTGGGAGCCACACTGCTTGCCCAAAAGCACTCTCCATTTGCTTGTTTTGAGCACGGACTTCCTGAGATTCCTGATGAATTGGGGAATCAAGCAGGGTTTGGGGGGGGGGGGGGTTGTGAGCTATGCTGCTGCCTTCTAGTGCTGAAGTCGTATTCCGTTTTGTGTTAGAATTCATATTCTTGGCAGCAGTATCTTAGATCTTGCAGTAGTCTTAAAATTGTTGCACCCTGAATAAGAAACAGCTTTGCTAGCTTTCTCTGCCATGAATTATATGCTGAATGAGGTGTGGGTGGAGCGGTTGTTACTTGCTCCGTGTTTGCATGGCATGATGTCCCAGGACACTCTCTGGCCACTTGCAGCCCCTGTATTGGGATGCTTTTTCAATTTGGGAGAGGTACGCATTCAGCCAAGCAGTTCAGCTACAGAGTGGACTGCCCAGGAACCATGGTGTGCATGTGGCTCAGGAGGAGTTAAAAGAGTGAATGTGGAAAAGGCAAGTAGGGAAAGGAGAGCGTCCACAAATGGAAGAGCAGCAACAGGGGAAGGACAGGTCAGCGTAGAGCAGGCAAAAACAGTGAGCAGTGCTTGGAGGACTCTTCACCCGGGAATTGTAGGGAGTCTGAATGGCTAGGCATTGGTCTCCCTTCCTTCCCTGTAGAAAAGAAGGTGTTGGAGGCAGTGGCATAAAGACTTGATCTTTCCCAAGACAACCGAAGGCGACATGACTTTTGCAAAGTCTTACGTAGCATGTGCCTGTCATCAGGCCCCATGATTCCTTGATTTAATTAAGCGCCAAAATCAGGCCATCGCTTTGGCAGCCTCTATCGCAACAGCAGAGGGAGCCAACTGATTGGCTTAGCACCAGCCAGAGTGGGGAAAGAACAGCTGTCTATGCATGGAGCTGTTTGGTAAAATCTTGAGAAGAGAATTGCTCTGGTGTTTCCCAGGAACCAGGAAGGGCGCAGGAGCGCCTTGCAGGATAGGCCCAAGTCAGGCTGACAGGGCTCAGGACCTGTGAACTGCGTAAGCCGTTAAAGCTAGGGAACCAGTTTGTTCAGGTTGCGTTAGCTTATTTTATTTGTATTGCATTCTCCATGTTTTTTAAATCCTTACCCACTCACTCCCCTTACTCCCTATTCACGCAACTATGCACTTTCCCTCCTTTTTCTGTTTTCCAAGATCAAGTTAAAACTTGCTGAGTTAAGACATCCTGTGATGTCCCCTGATCACACAGGTATAAAAAGACTGGGATGGTTATGTGCAGGCCAGCTCTCGTGTGAGCCAGACTGCAAGTTTGGCTGAGGCTGGGGGCGGACATGTCAGACTCTGCCTTGGATGACAAGTGGCGGCAGCTATCTGGTGAGAATGTTTCGGTTATTGTTTCAGGAGCAAGCAATAGCAGATAGCTGCAGGTCCTCCATCGCTGCCCCCCTCCCATTCCTGATGGAACTATGGCCGCGTAAGACTCGGGTTGCCTTGGAGCAGTTCTAGAAATTTAAGCCTCTGTATGCAGCACTTTCGATGGGGAGACTGTCGATCAAATTGGCAGTGCTTCCAGTCATGAGACACACGGGGTCACTAGTTTTAGCTGCTTGCTTTATTGAACTGATACCACCAGACCTGCTGAGTAGGTTTTAAGGATCTTCTTTTACAGTTGGCAATACAGATGCTTATCAGAGGCAGTCGAGGCCCGGGCTCTCTGTTCCCATGTTAAATGCTTTCCCAGAACCTCTTGAGGGCCTAATAGATCCATCCCTGGGCCATTTGGCTGCCTCTCAAACCTGCTGGTACTTCTTTATTCCAAATACTCTTTTCTTTCTGTCATGTGATTCTGTTCTTGTAATCCCAACAACAAAGAGGTCTGTAGAGCAGATCTTCACTTAGGATTTGCTTGTTTGCCATATTGTAGAAAACAATCATACACTACTATAATGCAGCAGTGATAACAAATGCCAAAGCACATTTAGTAAACTCGTTGGATAACAAATTTCTTTTGCTATAAAAAGAGTGCTGCCTGAAGCTCAAGGTGGGCAGTTAGTTCACAGATTAGCCCAACAGAAAAAGGCCCTGGCTTTGCTGCCTCTTATTTCACACCACAAGGAAGTAAGGAAGGCAGAGCACGACTTTGTCAGATCATTTCAAAAGACAGGGAAATATATGTACCCAGTAGAGATGGGCATGGAACCGGGAAAAAAATGAACCGTGTGGTTTGTGGTTTGTCGTGTTTCACGAACCACAAACTTTCACGAACCTGTCCCAGTTCGCAAACCAGCTCATTTGGTTCATGAAAACATCACTTCCGGGTCAGCAAATTGTCACTTCTGAGTCAGCAAAGGGTCTGCAGAAAGCCCATCCCCCATTGCTTAGGAAATTGATTTATTAGCGCCAGGCTGTCTGCAGTGACGAACCAAAAAACAAACCAAACGAACCAGCCTAAAGTTCATGGTGGTTCATCAGAAATGGGTTCTGACGAACCGCCAGTTTGCGAACCGTGAACTGGCCTGGTTCGTGCCCAACTTTGATTCATATTTCGGTTCATGTCCATCTCTAGTACCCAGTACACAAATGCTACTATTGGGGTCTTATCAAGACATCGGTTTCCTGAAGCTTCTGACCCTGTTTTTTTAAGTTTATAGTTTTATTTTTTCAAAATACTTTTGAAATAACAAACAATAACAAACCAACTTTTAACTACAACCAACAATTTCAACATTAAACAACAATTAATAAATAATCATGGTTATACCAATAAAGGTATATGAATAAATAATCATGGTATTCAATCATGGTATAGATCCAGAGGAGTTAGCCGTGTTAGTCTGTTGTAGCAAAATCAAAAAGAGTCCAGTAGCACCTTTAAGACTAACCAAGTTTATTGTAGCATTATGCTACAATAAAGTTGGTTAGTCTTAAAGGTGCTTCTGGACTCTTTTTAATCATGGTATAGACATTTTGGTATCACATTTCTCAAAGTTATCAATATGTGCCAGTTAGTCAAGTTAAGATATTAGTGCTTTGTGATAGTCCATGTTTGGAATCGATAGGTTCATTGGTTCATTATCAGTAAGGAATTCAAGGACAGATAACCATTGATTGTAAAAATTATCATTATATCTTGCTGTTTCTGAGTGTGTAATTTGATTTGCTAGCTTTTCCATTGTAAAATACTCCCATAAGTGGCTGTACCATGTTGCAGTTGATGGTGGGTTGTTGGATTTCCAGTTAGAGGCTATCACAGACTTGGCTATAGTCAGCTGTATTAAAATGAGCTTTTTCCTAATCTTTGGGTTTGATGGGTCTTCCAATAATTCAATAGCACTATTTCCGGTGTCATTGGTACCTCATAACCTGTAATAAGTTTTATAGCCTTTATTGTTGATTTCCAAAAGTTTTGTATATACTTACAATCTCACCAACAGTGCATATAGTTTCCTATTTCCCCATGCTTCTTCCAGCATTTAGGCGAGTATGCATGATTTATGTGGTGTATTTTGAGAGGAGTCGTATACCGGTGGGTTAAGATCTCTGTTGTTTGCAGCTTGACCTTGAGGATTTTGGACTTGAATCCATGTGACTGCCAGATTTTTTCCCATGTTTCCTCTTGCACTCCTTCTGCCAGATTTTCTGGTATGATAAAAGTTTTTTTTTTTAGTTCTATTAATAGCTAATATAATTTGGAAATTAACCCTTTTTTACTCCTATGGTCATTATCTTTCAAATATTCTGCTGGGGTTAGGTGCTTAACTCTTCTGTAAGGTGCTTAATTTGTAGGTATTCCAACCAAGGTATTGTAGGTTGGGAATCTTTTTCTATTTGCATTTTTTCCTAAAATTCTGCCTTTACAAGTTATATCAATTAATTTTATTTTATTGTTTTGCATGAGTGCTTGTTCTCTGCCGGTTTGAACCAGGTCTGGCTAACAAAAGGCGAGAGTTGGGAGGCTGTGGAAACTAATCTAGTTCTATTGGCATCCCAAACTTTCAAGTTATTATTGAGGATGTATTGTCGAAGGAGGAACTGGTTATTGAGGAACTGGTTTTCTGCTATGGAATTTGCCCTTTCTAAACTTTTGTTCCATATACTTCCATGTAAGCACTTATTTTCTATATAAGTTTTTGTTCTATATCTTTCCAGTCTGATTCCATAGAAGTGTTCATTATTGTCAAAACATTTTTAAATGGGATGCTTCATGATATAGCTTAAGATCTGGAACGTCCATGCCACCCAAATGGGATGGCCTTTTAAGGATTTCAAAAGAAATTCTTGGCTTTTTATTGTTCCATATACATTTTGTTACTAGGTTTTGCCAATCTTTGAAGGTTTTTTTCAGAGGTTAATATTGGTAAGGCCCTAAATAAAAATAAAAATTTTGGGAACACTTGAGATTAATAATGTTGATTCTTTTTATTAGTGTCAGATTTACTGCATTCCAATTTTTAATTAACAAAGCTAGCATTTGATTTAGCTCTGCATAATTGCTTTTCATTAAATCTTCTAGATTGAGAGGGGCATTAATTCCCAGATCTTTCCAATTGTATTGTAACCTCTTAAATTGGTACATTTTCTTGTTCTATTGTTAAATTTATAGGGAATATTTTGCTTTTATTCTGGTTGATAGACAAACCCGATACCTGAGCAAATTTCTTGGTTGTTTCTTCCAATGGTTTGAGGGAGATTTGTGGTCTGACAGGTATAATACAATGTCATCTGCCATCTGCAGACAGCGAGATTTTGAATTCCTTATTTCCTATGCCAATTCCTTTAATGTGAGTACTGTTTCTGATATGTTCAGCCACGGGTTCAATCGCAATTGCAAATAATAATGGAGAAAGCGGGCAATGGGCACCCTTGCCTTGTGCCCCTTAATAAGTTGATTTTCTCTGACTCTGGTCCATTAATTTTTATTTGGGAAAGGCATATAGCGATTGTATTGATCTTAGAAAGTTATTTCCAAAACCCATTTCTTGTAATATAATTTTTAAATAATTTATTTCCACCCTGTTGAAGGCCTTTATGACATCAAGTGCTAATAATAATGAATAATAATGGTGTTAGCTTAGACTTTTTACCAAAATTTATGTTCAGTGTTTTTCTAATATTGTTGGTCGTTTATCTGTTGAGGATAAATCCAGCCTGATCTTTATGTATTTAATTGGTGATGATTTTTTTCTGTCTTGCAGTTAATATAGCTGTAAATATTTTTGGTTCAACAGCATGATGGGGCGGTAAGAGGTTGGGTTGGTTACATCTTTGCCTGTCTTAGGTATTACAATCATGTTTGATTCTATCCAGGAGGGGAGGCAAAGTTCCTTTTTCCATTATTTGATTGCACTCTTCCGTTAGTGGCCCGGCTAATAAATGTGCATGTTTTTCTGCCGGGAATCCATCTGTTCCTGGAGCTTTGATGTTTTTAATGGTTTTAATAATATCTATAACCTTTTGTTCTCTGATTGGTTGATCTATAAACTCCTTATGTGCTTTGGTGAATTTGTTTTTAATACCCACTCATTGTATGTATTCATGTAGTTCTTCCTGTTTTGGGTTATCTGATAAGTATAAGTTTTAATAAAATGTAGTAAAGGTTTCCAGTATCTTTTTTGAATTTGATTGAATTTGGCCTTGAGAATCTCTGATAAGATTTATTAATGTGTTTGTAGCTTTTTGCCTCACTCTTCAGGACAGAATCTTTAGCAACTTGAGACCTAGATGCCAGTATTTCTGTTTGAGGTGTAGAATATTTTTTATGGATATTAGATAATTCAAGAGATTCTTAATTTCTTTCTTTGTGCTTAAATTTTTTTATTGCATGATTTCTTATGTCCTGTTTCCAGATTAGAGATATTGCTTAATAATTCAAATCTAAATTTCCCTTTTCTATTTATAGGCTGCAGCAATAGAAATATATTTTCCTTCAGTGCATCCCATACTATTTCTTTTGAAACCCCACAGTTCCAGTTCAACTTTTGATAATTCTGAATTTCTATTTCAATTTCTTTATACATTTGGTAATCCAATAAAAATGTTTTATTTAAGGTCCAATTTGGTCTTCTCTTTTCTTGGTCTAATAAATATAATTGGCACTCGACCCACAAATGGTCTGTCCACATTTTTATACCTATCTCCGGGGAAGAAGTTTGTTTCACTAAATTTTTCGATGTCAGCAAATAATCAGTTTTAGTGTATACCTCATGCCGGGGAGAGAAGTATATATAGTCCCTCCCCTCCGGGTGGTGGTGCCTCCACACATCCACAAGATCAAAATCCTCAAAGATTTTCCCCAATTTAGATTGTTTTGGTTTTTTTGAGTTAATGGTGGGTAGTTTTAGAATAAGTTGTTCGATCTAGGTTTGGGTTTACAATTAAATTCAAGTCACCACCAATTAATACGTCTCCTTGAAATAATTTTAATTCTATAAATTCTTCTATAATTCTATAAATTGTTGGGGGCATATAAGGAGCCTAGTGTCAGTTTTTTAATTCAATAATCCCCTTAAGAAATATGTATCTACCTTTGGGATCTGTTTCTATGTCTATAAACTCACCTTTATAAATTGACCAGGGACCACTAAAAGTTGTTTATTTGTAGAACCAAGTGTCCTCTGGGGTACATATAGGGAGAGGCGGTCCTGCAGATATGCTGGGCTCAGTCCACATAGGGCTTTATAGGTCAACACCAAAACCTTGAACCTGACTTGGTACTCAACTAGTAACCAATGCAGCTGGTGTAATATAGGTATTATATATTCTCCAGTTGGGACTCTCGCAATCACTCGCACAGCTGCATTTTGAACCAGCTGTAGCCTCCGGATCAGGCCCAGGGGTAGCCCTGCATAGAGCAAGTTGCAGTAGTCTAATCTAGAGGTGACCATTGCTTGGATCACTGCCGTTAGGTTGTGGGTTGACAGGTAGAGGACAAGCTGCTGGGCTTGTCTTAGATAGAAAAATGAGGACCGGGCAACTGCTGCGACTTGTGCCTCCATGGTCAAGGAGGCAACCAGGATCACCCCCAGCTTCCTAACTCTCGAAACCAGCACAAGCGGTGCTCCATCAAGAGCGGAGAGCCAGAGTCCTTTGCCCATGGACCCCCGACCCACATGCAGGACCTCTGTCTTTGTGGGATTTAATTTCAACCGACTCCGCTTCAACCACTCAGTCACAGCTTCGAAGGCAAGACATCTGGGGCAGAGTTGGGCCGTCCATCCATCATCAGATATAATTGGGTGCCATCAGCATATTGATGACACCCAAGTCTGAAACTCCACACCAGGGGGCGCATGTAAACATTACACAGTAATGGGGAGAGTATTACCCCCTGAGGGACCCCGCACACCAACAGGTAGTGGGACTTTTTACCACCAATGGGTGGCGGGACTTTTGGGAGCTTTTACCAGATATTTTTGTTTTACATAAATTAATTTTGGGGGGATTTTAGATGATTCAAGCAAATCTATTTACGTTCAGCATTCAATTTAGCCAGGGGGTCCTCCCCCGCCCCTTGTTTCATATGCTGTTTTTCCAGTTGGTCTGTTTTCCATTTCAACTCCATTATCATATTTTGCTTGGATTTCTTATAGGGGGTAGTGATGGATATCAGCATACTCCTGATAACAGCTTTGAATGCATCCCAAACCATATCATATGTTACCCCACCATTTGCATTTAAATCAAAATAACAATCTATTTCTTCAGTTATTTCTTTACAAATAGTCATTCAACAATAATAGCTTATTGTGAGTCCCGTTCGGACCTTTACCATCTATTATTTTATTTTCTATGCTGTATGTAACCCAGGAGTGGTCAGAGATAAATTCTGTTGTCTATTTCTGAGTTTTGCATTAATGTTATTAGCGTTTTTGATGCCAAAATGTAGTCTATTCTAGTGTAAACATTGTGTACACTGGAATAGTATGTATATTCCTTGGCCCCTGGATTAAATACTGTCCATACATTGCCCAAATTGTGACGATCTAAAAGGCTGCTGAAACCTGAATTTGCTTGGGGTTTGTGTTGTTATTTTCTTCGTGTGTTTTATCAGTTTGCAGGTTCACTATATAATTCAAATCACAACCTATTAATACTTCACTCCGAAATATGGCTAACTTTTCAAATGTTTCTTCTATAAATGAGAGTTGATTTGAATTTGGGACATATATGGAAGCAAGTGTTAGGGGTGTGCCATCTAGTTCCTTTTTAACAAAAATAAAACGGCCTTTGTGTTTCTATGCATTAATAAGGTAAAATTTTGATACTAAAATTGCAACTCCCCTGGCTTTTGAAGTGCCAGGGGCTTGATAGTGTTGGGTAAACCAATTAGATTTTATTACCTGTGTCACCTCAAAATGATAATTTCCTGTTTAAAAAAAAGTAAATTAGGTTGCTCCCATGTCAAAAAGTTTGAGATTCTATTTAATTTTGTAGGTATGTTTAGACCTCTATAATTCTAGGTCATACCTTTCATCCAAGTCATTTAAGATAGTATATTGCGTTGCTTCCATATCTGCGCATTACTTGCTGCTATTTAATAACACATAGTTTATGTTTGGAATCGAAAACCTCTAAGTGAGGTTTTACCGCAGAGGTCTGAACTATTGTTCAGTGAGACTTGGGCAAAAGCCTTTTGTCTGCTCGCAGTGACATTAACAAGAAAGAAGGAAAAAGAACCTGCGCTCTCCTCCCCACCCACCCCTAACCATTACAGCACTAATTCCTTTTAGAGTTTGTTATTGTTGCTTTGTACTTGACGAAGCTGTTTGGACCGAGGTTAGGCTTTTCATCCTTACGCTGTTAAGAAGATCTTTTATTTCTTATATGGATGGTCACATCGGTGAGGGAGTTGGCCTTTGAGTGGTGCAGTCTCTCACTTTGCAGGAGATAGCACGTTAAGTTGGTGCAAAAGATCTCTTCCTGTTTCCTCGTCTTGAGCTTGGTGCAAAGTTCCTTTATGACTGTTCGAAGTGTGACTCCACCTATATCTTACGTTTGCCTCTGTCAGGGTCTTGGTGATTGATTTTAGTTCTTTACGCTTCTGGAAGATCTTGAAAGACATTTTTTGGGGTTCATTTCAAACCCACCTTTATGTTGTGCTGTGTTAAGGATCTTATCTTTGGTTCTTGGATGGAGGAATTGCGCATTTATGTCCCATGGGGGTCTAGCTTTGCCTTTGAATGATGGTGGAGGGCCTTGGCGAAATGCTCTTGAGATTACTGGTGCCACGCCTTCTTCTAGGTCTAGGGTCTTTGCAAGACATGTTGAGATAAAAGTCAAGAGATCTGTCTTTTCTTCAGCCCCCTCTTCAATCCCTCTAAATTTCAAATTATTTTTGCCTCCATTTTAATTTGAGATCCAATCTATTCTACATGCTCTGTTCTGAGTTTTTTGACACCCTCTTGCAGGAAGAGTGCCAACTCCAGGGCTGTATCTGCCGCCTTAGCAGCCTCGGTTAGAGCATCTCTTATTTCTTTTAATTGTTTAGATATTGGATCTATCAGTTGGGCAAGGTTGCTTGTCATCATTTGCTCGAGTCGCTGTAAACTCTGCCATATCACTCTTTGTCACAGCAGATTGCAGTTGACTCACCTGGTGGGAAGTAAGCCTTCATTAATGGAGATTCAGTAGCGACTTGTTTGTTTTTCATTCCAGTTATCTTCCCCATCATTATTTATGGTCGGTCAGCTAGCAGACGCTTCATATTGCTTCTAGGGAGAGGAAAGAGCTTGGGAGCTCCAGTTCTTTGCATCTGTTGCCACCGCGCGTCCCTCTGCCTCCCAACTATTCTTTACTGTCACTGTGATCAACTTTAGTTTGTGCCATTGTCTACTCTCAAAGAGAGAAAAGAAATTGAATTTTTTTCCATAACATCTAGTATCTCAATTATAATTTCCATGATTTGCCTCTTTTCACGTCCTTTCTGTCTCCTTTTAGTTTCTGGGAGTTGACTTACTGTAGAATAGAAAAAGATAGGAAAGAAGAGCAAGAAGGAAAGATACAGAAATACGAGTCTTAACAAAGTCATGGTCAGCAAATTAAGACCACTTGGATTACTAGTAATATGCTGTGTAACAAAGGGCAACTAAAGAAAATAAGAGAGCCCTTTTCCTTGGTGTCCTTTAACAAGTTGGAGGCCTTAAGATTGTCCCATCCCCCGCCCCCCGCCCTCTTCCAAAGTGCTTATTCAAATTAACATGTTATTTTTACAACACTGTATTTTAATATAACCAGACTCTGATTATTGAATGTAGTATTTTGAGTATAAATAGGAAAAGAAATTCAAGTGTCCTTTTTTTCTAGGGACTCTGCTCCATTTCTCTGTAGATGCTTGATCTTTTGGCCTAGGGTGTTTTGTGGGGCAGTCTGTTTGGAGATCCAGTTGTACTTCTTGCAGCATATGGGTTCCCTAATCTTCATCTGTAATCTGGAAAGTCTTGCTCTGATGATTGATCATAAGCTTTCTTGATGCAATCCAACGATATATTAGTTTCATTTAGTTCAGATGTGATTGGTCTCAGTTCTTTTCTTTTAGCTAAAGTTTCACCAGAGAGGTCTTGAAACACTAGAATTTTTTTGCTCTTGTATAAAAGGTGGCCTCTTGACCGAGCTTCCTTCGTTATTTTCTCTTTGGTTCTGGAATCTTGAAATCTCACCATTATATCTCTTTGTTGCTCGGTGTTTGGGATTTTCACTGAGCCCAGTCTGTAGGCTCTTTCCATTAAAGGAGCAACTCCTCCTTCCAAATTTAGCTCATGGGCCAGCCGTCCTGCTAAGAAAGCTATCAAGTCCATCGTGCCCTCCTAGGCTTCATCAAACCCTCTCAGTTTAATATTATTATATCTGGTTTTATTTTCCAGATCTATTTGCTAGTTCTTTATTTCTTCTTCACTGGAATGTAGAGCATATTAACCTCTTCCTAGAATGTGACCCCCCCAGCTCCATGGGGGTATCTGCCGTCTGTGCCGCTTGTTGGAGGGAATTCTTGATCTCTTTAAGGTGCTCAGTTACTAGTTTTAGGACGTTTTCCATTCTGGATACTGTTTTCTTTTCCATTTTCTCTAAGGCTTCTTTTAGCTCATTCTCCAAGGCTTGCAGTTCTTCTGTGTTGGCTGCTGGTTTTGTGGTGGCCATTTTAGGTTGCACTGGCTACTGGTTCTAAAAACGGCTTCAGCAAAGGGTTAGGGGGGCTTACTGTTACCTCCACCAACTTTCCCTATCTTAATTTTATTTTGGCTCGCCACAGAGTGCTGGTTTTTGGCTGTGGAGGGGAACTGGGGTTCAGAGCTTCGATCCTGAGTGCCCACCCTTAGCGCACGATGCCCCACCTCCAAGCTTCTGACCCTGTTGATGTTGATAGCTTCTGATGCGTAGCAGTTAGAGTGGTGCTACTTCTGAATGCAGAGAAATCTGTCTAATGTATTCATGTAATAGAGTCCTTGTGAGATTGCCGCATAATGAACTTGGTAAATCAGCCGCAGGTTGGGGACAATCAAATTGTTTTGATTACAATCAAAACAATTTAACAATAAAAGCCATTAGGTGAAAGGGCCACAAAAATCAGAGTATACTTCTGTATAAAAATGGATATGTCCATGCTGACTACAAAGGGGTAGTTGTATTAGTCTGCTGCTGCAAAATAAAGCAGACATGCAATGGCACCTTAAAAACTAGCACGTTTATTTCAAGATGAGCTTTTGTGAGTCAGTGCTTACTACTTCAGCCTCCTTCTGTGCCAAGGCCAAGTTAAATGACGCCTTCACCATGGTGGTGGCTGAGGTGCTACCTCCTCTCCTCCACTCTCTGGGGCTGAGGGGATCCTAGCGATTTCAGGCTTCATGGGTCAGGCCAGACCCGATCACTCAGCTCTGCTCTGTTCCCCAGCTAGAGAGCCAGCAGTGGCTGGAGGCGCTCTCTGGCACCACCCTGGGGGCCACACCAGCCACAGCCAGGAAGGGAGGAGAGAAGTGGAATGAGGCCCCATCCCTGCTCCATCCCTATAGGGCCCACCTGCAGATGCTGGCTGACTGGGAGGGCGGGGCCGCCTGAGGGTTAGTATCTGTGAGCTACATCTGAGAAGCTGTGAGCAGAGGAGTCAGAATCTGTGAGCGATTGCTCACGTGCTCACATTAGCGGGAACACTGTTGGGGACCCCTGTTTACAAGTTATAGGTTGGCCTTTTGCATTAGGAGTTGAATACAAGAGAGGCTTGGTCTCAAGGAAGGGAAAGGGGCTGGGGCTGTCTGCTAGAAAATAACCATTTTAAGTTCTAGGATATTTTAAGTTGTAGGATAATCAGCTTTTCTTATTGGAGAAGTTTGACTCTCGCCTATGCAAACAAGGCAATTTCACATCTATAATTTCTTTGTGTTTTCATGCCACTACAGACTAACACAGCTTTCAGTATCATCTGTGAGCTCAAAGTATTTCTGGTAGATCTGTGTTGGGATTAATTCCCATGGGTTGATCTGTTAATGTCTGTGGTAGTTAAAGTGTGTTGTTGAAGGCTGAGGGCTGGTTCCATGAGTGCTCTTAGCTGCTTTTGTGCCTCATTTATAATAATTATTTGGATAAGTAGTGCCTGCTGCACTGGGTTTCACAAGTGAGTAAGATGACAGCGGTGTAATGGCTGGCCTTGGGCTTGTAGCTCCCCAGTTTGCTGATATCCTATGCTATTCCAGACTGCTGGCTTGTGAAATTGCAACACGCTTTCCCTATTGGACATGACTGAGAGAACTCTCACTGAATGGGGTCTTGACCAAAATTCTTGGAGGGCCGATGCATGTGGCTCCAGCAAAACAGACCTCTCCTTGCTTATAGCTCCGTCAGTCAGCAGGGTAGCAACAATTTTATATCTGCATTATGTGAAAAATTAAACTGAAATTGGTAGGATTATGTGTTTATGTGGAATGCAGAAATACATGTAATTTGTTTTAGCTCCGCCGACAGTCATGCATAGGAAAATTAGCCTTCATATGATGCAGGTAATGTGCTGTGAAAAATACTTAGCATGCCCAAAGGTGGGCTTTGCTCATGTGAAGTCAACCAAGAGCTGCCTTTTTGTAATCAACAAGCTGTTGTGCGCCACAACACTGACTCCAAATACCATTTCACCCCTGCTTCACAACCTTTGGAATACCCAGCACACGACTCCCACCCCAACGTAGTTTGCTGTTGTGCCGCTGTTTTGTTGTTTATCTGTATATGTATACAGGGGGAAGTCTTAAGCTGCTTTGAGTCCCTTCTGGAAGAAAAGTAGAATACAGATACTTAAATTAAAAATATTGGGAAATGGTCTGTTTTGTGATGTCTGTGGGGATGCAGATGGACTGCCCTTTGACAACGGTGTTCACCACAGTTCTTTTCTTCTTTTCCTTGTAGAATGCATCGTGTGTTGTATTTGCTGCTAGACATGCTAGTGCCTCCACGGTAAGCAGTTCCTTCATTCCTGGTGGGTTGGGGTGGGGAGAAGAAGCCCGTCTGTCCTAGCCTTTTAGGAAAATCCATGAATTGCTCTTAAAGAATACAGAAACCTTGTGATCGTTTAGTTTTTGTTAACAGATAAAATATCATTCATTTTGGAGTTGTCTCTTCCTTCTTTATTTCTCTCTTCCCCTTCCCTTCTTTTCTATGGCTGAATTAACTGGTGTTAAGTGATCTTGTGTCAAATCTCACTTTACGTTTCAGAATCTAAAAGATGTTCTCGCAAACATGATACCAAAGGAGCAAACAAGAATTAAAAGCTTCAGGCAACAATATGGCAGCTCGGTCATCGGTCAAATAACTGTGGATATGGTGAGTTGTTCTGGCAGGTTGGCAGCAGGATTTGAGAATAAATCTGTTTAGAAATCTTTGCCATTGTATCCTGTGGGAGGTTAAAGCTCTGTCTGCAGTGGCTGCTACCACACCTGTGGAGTAAAGAAACGTTTGTTCTGGGTTACCTTCAGTCACATTTATCTGAAGCCTTGAATGAGGATGAAACACGCTCTGCTTCCACTTCTTTTTCCCAGAGCCCATGGCTATGCCTAATGGCTCTATAAGGGATGCGGCTAGCAAGGGACCTGGGGAAGTCCATTTTATAAAAGCTCTGCTGTGAGTTAGAAGAATGTGAGGGATTTTGTGATGTTACGGTATAACAAAAGAAAGGAGCCCCAGCTCAGTAATAGGATGCATAAATAGAAACCTGGATTCAGCCTTTGGTATCTCAACCTGAAGGCACCTGCTGAGCAGAGCGAGGAAGGACCTCTTTGCAGGGGCCGTGGAGAGCCATGAAGGTCAGTGGTGCTGAGCTGAATAAACCGCTCTTCTGACTGCCTTGTACAAGGCAGCTGAGGCACAGTGGGCGTGGAGCCTGCTGGGATACTGCATTCCTTCTCAAAAGAAGTTAAAGTTTTGTACCTGTAAACTTTGCACTAAATAAAGCTGCGTTCTGTCACCTGTGGACATTATGCAAGCTAAGTCCGTAATTAGTTATTTTGCATAATTTATTCAGCAGTTTTTTACTGCATTGCACAATTTTGCTTTAACTAGTCATGATGATGGAGGCAAGTGACTTCAGACAACGTTGCAGCTCTGCCCCTGCCCAATGGAAATCTTACAAGGCATCTCTTGTTTGAGGCCCCCTGGCAGAGATCACACAGTTCACCATCTTCGTAGTCATAAGAAGTAGAAAGGCGATTGATTTTTTAAAAAGAGAGTTGAGATTTGTAAGAAGCTGCGCTCTGAATGCAGAGTTCTCTAATGTAGAGATTCGTTGGTATTAATGGAGTTTGTTTTTTTTTTTAGAAAAATTTTTATTGGGTTAGAATATTATTATTTTTACATTACATTCAATTTTCCCCAAATTTTTCATTTCTAACCCCCTCCCTTTCCCCCCCTTTTGTTGACTTCCAACAGCTTTCCCCCCCTCTGTCCCTTTTCCCTTACTTCTATTAAATTCCTCTATCTAAAACAGATATACATTCTCCATTATATTAAGCAGTACATCTTTAACTCCTTTACTTACTATACACCCAAACTGTACGTCCTTGGATAAACAATTTATCCCCTTTTCCCATTTTGAATATTTCTATATATCATAAACCTATATATCATAAACCATAAAAATTTCCCACATTTAAATCAAACAAATCAAACAATTTGATTTGTTCTCTATATGTTACTCATTTCATCTTTTTATGGTAATTCTATATAGCTCATCACATAGTCAATCAATTTAACTCTTCTGTACATTCAGTTTGGTGCATATAAATCTTATCAAAGAAAGAAAATATTGTTAGTTACTCAATCCTCATGTTTAAACCTTATCATTAATTATTCTCTATCAATGTTCTATCAATTAACCTATACATATCTATATATATATATCAATCTATTAATCTAACTGCTTATAAGTTCACTTTTCTCTTCCTCCCCCGGTAAAGTCACCCCTCTCTTTTATACTTATATTATACTTCAGTAGTTCTCAAACTGCCACAGTTTTCCTCCCACCTCCCATTTCTTCTCCAGATGTTGTTTCAGCTTCTCCCAGTCCGTGTTAAACTGCCCTGAGTCCAGATCTCTCAATTTTCTCGTCATCTTGTCCATTTCAGCCATATACAGCAATTTGTAGATCCAATCTTCAATAGTTGGCACTTCTTGTACTTTCCATTTTTGCGCATACAAAAGTCTAGCTGCTGCTGTCATATAAAATATCAACGTCCTATGATGGGCTGGAATTCCCTCCATTCCCAAGTTTAGTAGCAGGAGTTCTGGGTTCTTATTTATTTGAAACTGTAAAATTTCACTCATTTCTCTTATTATTTCCCCCCAGTACTGCCTAGCTACCTCACACGACCACCACATGTGGTAGAGGGAGCCCTCATGTTTCTTACATTTCCAGCATTTATTAGAAGTATTCAAGTTCCCTAGCGCAATCTTCTTTGGTGTCATGTACCAACGATAAATCATTTTGTAAATGTTCTCTTTAATATTAGTACATGTCGTTATCTTCATTGTAGTTTTCCACAAGTATTCCCATGCCTCCATTGTTATTTCTTTATTAAAATTTATAGCCCATTTCACCATCTGTGTTTTAACTGTCTCGTCCTCAGTATACCATTTCAGCAGTACTTGGTATACCTTGGATATTCTTTTCTTATCTTCTTTAAGAAGGGTCTGCTCTAGTTCCGAGTTCTCTGTTCGTATGCCCCCTTTTGCAGAGTCCGAATTGTATAAGTCTCTGATCTGCCTATACTGGAACCAATCATAGTTAGGTGATAGTTCCTCTTGCGTCTTTATTCTAAGTTTAGATACTTCAATTTTAGTTATTTCTTTGTACGTTAAGCATTGTTGTTCATTATCAACAGCTCTCGGGTCTATCACCTCATATGGAACCACCCACAAGGGGGTTCCTTCTTGTAGATAAATTCTGTACTTCTTCCAGATTGTATATAAACTTCTCCTTACAAAATGATGCAGGAACATCGAGTTGACCTTCACTTTGTCATGCCATAGGTATGCGTGCCATCCAAAAATTTTTTTATATCCCTCTAGGGCTAATAGTTTCTTATTCTTTAATGTCATCCACTCTTTTAGCCAAACTAGGCAGATTGCATCATGATAAAGTCTCAGGTTGGGCAGTTGCATTCCGCCTCTTTCCTTTGCATCTTGTAAAACTTTTACTTTCACTCGAGGCTTCTTGCCTGCCCAAACAAAATCTGATATTTTCCTCTGCCATTTTTCAAATTGTTTAGAGTCTCTGATGATTGGTATTGTCTGTAGCAAAAACATTACTCTTGGTAACACATTCATCTTAACTGCTGCAATCCTGCCCAGCCATGACAAGTTCAATCTATTCCATTTGATCAAGTCTCTCTCTATCTGAATCCATAATTTTTCATAATTATTCTTGAACAAATCTATATTTTTTGCAGTCAGCTCAACTCCCAAATATTTCACCTTACTAGTTACTTCACAATCCGTTGTTTCCATTAACAATTGTTGTTTCTGCTTAGTCATGTTTTTGCATAGTATCTTTGACTTCTTTTTGTTAATGAAGAAACCTGCCAAGTCTCCAAACTCCTTAATCTTATCTATCACTTTTGGCATGTTCTCCAGTGGGTCTTCTACAATTAACATTATGTCATCTGCAAATGCTCTGACCTTATATGAATAGTCCTTTATTTTTATTCCTCGTATTTCCTCGTCTTGTCGTATTTGTATCATCAGAATCTCCAATACTAAAATGAACAACAATGGAGATAACGGGCAACCTTGTCTTGTTCCTTTACTAATCGTCAATTTCTTGGTCAGTTCATCATTCACTACAATTGCTGCAGTCTGGTCTCTATAAATTTCCTTAATTGCTTTGACAAATCTTTCTCCCAGTTGTAGCTTTTCCATAGTGGCAAACATAAAGTCCCAGTTTAAATTGTCAAACGCTTTTTCAGCATCTACAAAGAAGAAACCAACCTCTTTGTCACAACGCTTGTCATAATATTCAATAGCATTGATCACTGTCCTTAAATTGTCTCTTATTTGTCTGTCTGGCAAAAAGCCTGCTTGTTCCTCCTCTATAACTTCCGAGAGCCACCCCTTCAATCTCTCCGCCAATATCTTCGCAAAAATTTTATAGTCATTGTTAAGTAGTGATATAGGTCTGTAATTTTTCACGTTGGTCAGGTCTTGGCCCTCTTTTGGGATCAATGATATATTCGCTTCACTCCAAGTATCTGGAATCCTTTGATCCCTAAAAACTCCATTCATCACCTCTTTTAGGAATGGTGCCAGTTCATTGGCCATTATCTTATAAAATTTAGCCGTAAGTCCATCTGGCCCTGGCGCCTTTCCTAGATTTGCGGATTGTATTGCCTTACTTATTTCCTCATCAGTTACTTCACTGTTCAACTTATTTCTCCAAGCTTCCGAGATTTCTGGAAGTTTGGTTTTCTCCAGATATGATGCTATTGATTCTTTGTTTACTTCTTTTTTATTATACAGCTTAGCATAAAATTTATAAAAGGCTCTACTGATGGTAGTCTGCTCCAAGTACGTTTTATTTTCTTCACAGATTTTATTTATTGTTTTCTTTTCCCTTTTCTTCTTCAATTGCCATGCCAAATATTTCCCAGGTTTATTGGCACCCTCAAACGCTTTTTGATTCAATCTTTTAAGGTTCCACTCCAATTCTTTATTACTCATTGCTGTTAGCTGTTCTTGAAGAATTTTGATTTCCTGGTATATTTTCTTTTTTCCTGGTCTCTTTTTTAACTGTGCTTCTTTGGCTTTTATTTTCTCCTCAATCTCTTGTCTTTTCTCCTCTTTCTTTTTCCTTGCTCTACCATTTAAGTCCATTAGTATGCCCCTTACAACCGCCTTGTATGCATCCCAAACTTTGTTGGTTGGTACTTCTTTGTTCACGTTGTATTGTATGAAAAACTTTGTCTCTCTTCTCAATATTTCCATATTCTCTCTTTCCTGTAACAAGTCCTCATTTATTCTCCAGGCTTTCCTTTTTCTCCTTTTTCCAAATTTCCATATAATTGGGTTGTGATCTGAGCCTACCATCGGCATTATTTCTACCTCCTTAGTCCATAACGCTAAGTCTTTTGAGGCCCAGATCATGTCAATTCTTGATAATGTAAGATGCCTTGCAGAATAAAAAGTAAACTGTCTGGTTTTAGGATATTCTCTCCTCCATACATCTTCGAGAGTCTCTTGTTGAATCAACTCAAAAAAAAGCTTTGGCAATAGTCCTCTTTTCTTTTGTGCTGTTGTAGTCTTTTTATCTAATTCCAAATCTGTCACTCCATTGAAGTCTCCAGCAAGAATTATCTGGTCATATGCAAGATCGTCTAAATGCTTCCTTAAATCCTCAAAGAAGCTTTCCTTTGCACCATTAGGTGCATAAAGTCCGACTACCAACACTCTCTTTAAATTCCAATTACATTCCACTGCTACAAATCTAGCTTCCACATCTCTCATAACAAATTTTGGCTGCAGCTCCTCCTTTATGTACAACACCACTCCTCTTTTTTTCTTGTTGGAGGCCGCTACAAATTCTTTGCCCAATTTTCCAGATTTTAAATATTTTACATCCTGTTTTCTAATATGGGTCTCCTGCAAACAAACAATATCACATTTTTGTTTTAGTAGCCAATGAAAAATATTTTTCCTCTTATTCGGTGAGTTTAGTCCATTTACATTCCAAGATAATACTTTACACTCCATATTCATAGTTTTGTTGGTAAGTCTTTTTCATTGTCCTTAATAAATCGCTCCATCTCCCGCTCAGATCTGATGCGTTTTTTTGCCCCTCCAAACTCAAAGGACACTCCTTCCGGTAGCTCCCATCTGTACCTAATATTCATGTCCTTCAAAGTCTGAATTAGCACTTTATATTTTTTCCGGTCCAATAACACTGATCTGGGCAGTTCCTTCATTATAATAATCGTCTTGCCATCAATCTCCAATGGATCTTGAAACTGTTTTGTCACAATCCTCTCTTTCATGTTTCTAGTTGTAAACTGCACAATCACATCCCTTGGTAATTTCCTCTGGGTTGCAATTCTCGAGTTCACACGGTACGCCACATCTAGGATAGCCACAACTTCCTCCTCCTCCTTCCCCAGGTATTCAGCCAACACCTCAGTCATCTGTTCTTGCGCTGACTTTCCTTCCACTTCTGGCAAGCCACGAAAACGTAGCTGCTTCTCCATATGTTTAGTTTCTGCAACTGACATTCTCCCCTTCACCAATCTCATCTCTGTTTGTTGCGTGTCTGCTAAATTCTCCATCGCGTCTTCTACTGTTTTAACTCTCTGCTGCGTTCCTTGTAGTTCACTTCGTATTGTTTCCATACCTTTTTTCACTTCTGACAGCTCCGATTTTACTGTCTGTGTAACCTCTTTAACCTCTTTTATCAGCTCCAATTTCGTGTCCTTAAGTTCTTTAATCATATCTAAAAGTTTTTTGTCCAGGTTTTTATCCAGGTTTTCTATTGCCGATTGCCACTCTTTTTTTGACATCGTGGGGCTTGCTTTAGCTCGCTCCCACGAATCCGCTCTCTTCCTTAACTCCGTGGCGTAAAATTTAACGTTTTTCTATTTTAAATGTCCCGGTCTTCTTATAGAAATTAAGTTTTAAAGAGTCCAAAATGTCGGGCGTCTTTTCTCTATGGTTTCTCTATGATTTTGTAATCCAAGATGGCCTACTTCCTCTTCCGCTGAAGCCGCGACCCTTCCCCTTTCAAAAATGGCGATTCCCTACTTCCTGCCCTCCAGCAAGGGCCGCTTCTCTCCAGCCACTCTATTGTTATTACGCACTTCCTGTCTCCCGTCTTCCCACAGCAGATCTCGCGATGGTGTCTTTTTCTCACAGCTCCAAAGCCACAGGTATTCAAAACAATAGTCCCATTTCTTTAATAACTTCTTTAAACTTAGTCTCTTTTTAAATTCGATTCCTGCCGAGTCTTCCCCTCCTTTTCACTAGTCTGTTGCAGTTTAAAAATCTACTTTTTTTCCTCTCTGTTTTTATCAATCTGTCCCGTCTCAGAAGATAATGATCTTTACCTTCTCTTCACTTTTCTCGGGTTGTAATCGCTGTTTCGATTTTAAGTTCTCCTCTCAGCTTCTTCCCCCAATCGATGCTTGGGTATGTAGGTCTTATGCCAGCCGAATTGGCCCCAAAACTGCCGCAGAGATTATAGCCGACCCGTCGCAAGGTGGGACCTCAAGGATCGGGGGGAGACTCGCTGTGTAGAGCCCCCCCTCGTCCGAGATCTAGCTCACCCTAGGGTCTTGAGCGTTCTTTGCCTGCTCCCCGCCTGAGAGCAGTCGGCCGCGGGCTATTTTCACCCCGCCGGCCGGTTAAAACGGCAGTCCGGTCAGCTCCGCAAGTGGAGCTGCGTTAGACCTCCATGGATCCCAAACAGGAAGTCCGGTATTAATGGAGTTTGAATGGAGTGACACTGCACAAAATTACAGTGTTTATCTGGGTAACAAATCGTTGCTTGTGTATAAGCCTTAGTTCTGTATCTTGCCCATGCTCTGTTTCCTAGGAGCAATATCATCTTCCCCTATACTGGTGGCAGAAAGGGTTAATGCTATCCAACAAAATGTAGTTTGTACTAATTGTAAATTGTGTGGACGTCTGAATTCCCAGATCAGCTGTGAACTCTGGTTTGATACCTTTAGCTTAATGCCAGCCAAGGAGCCCTAATTTGTGATGTCTTCTTTCAGACATCACTCTTAACCAGGATTTGATTGAACAATTCCTAATGATGTCTTCATGAAGCTTCTTTCTGCTGTGCAAAACCATATGTGCTTTTTAATATGATAATTCCTTCACTGAAGATGTTTCCATGTTAGGAAATAACATGTCATTTATGTGTAGATTACTTCCCACATAAAAATGTCTATTCATGTGTAAACAGTCTGTGTAGACCTGTTGATAAGGCCTAGATTTTGGGATGTTCAGGCATAAAGTAATGTCCCTAATTGTAAATACCTCTGAACTGCCCAGTTCATACTTGCTTTGTTGCCCACCATACATGCAAGGAAATAAAGTGGGATAGAAGCATTTCAGCAGGTGGGATGGGGCAGGGACTGTTCTGCTCTGTCCGCTGAATGGCGTGGATGAGTTGCTCCAGTTTTCTGGTGACCCCATCCTGATGTCCTCTTCAGTCTTTGACTGGTTGCCTGCTTTTTCCCTCCAGATCTACGGTGGCATGAGGGGTATGAAAGGGCTTATATATGAGACTTCTGTGTTGGATCCTGATGAGGTAAGCAAGCTTGAACCTGTTGCAGTAGCTGTCTAGTTGTGTGGCTTTGTCCACTGAGATGAAGTAAACCTTTATGTATGTGTCTGTGTGGGGTTTTTTTTAGGGTATCCGTTTTCGTGGCTACAGCATTCCTGAGTGTCAGAAGCTGCTGCCCAAAGCCCCCGGCGGTGCAGAGCCTCTACCTGAAGGGTTGTTCTGGTTGTTGGTGACAGGAGAGATCCCTTCCCAAGAACAGGTAACGAGCCTGTCTGTGTGAAAGAACAGGTTGTATCTTGAGTTCTCTATGTAGCTTCTGATTGGAGAGATGGCGAGAAGAGGGCAGCCTCTATCTACGGTTTTTGCAGCTTGCTTGAATGGCAGTCAAAAACATCCTGCTGTTCCTTGTGCGAAGGGTTGATGCATTTCTCCATTTCAGGTGAACTGGGTCTCCCGAGAGTGGGCCAAGAGAGCCGCTCTGCCTTCCCATGTCGTCACCATGCTGGACAACTTCCCCACCAACCTTCACCCCATGTCACAACTCAGCGCTGCTGTCACTGCCCTCAACAGCGAGAGCACTTTCGCCCGTGCCTATTCAGAGGGGATCAGCCGCACCAAGTACTGGGAGGTAACTGGGAAGTGCAAGTGGGGACGAGTGACTGCTCCCACTGTGCTAACTACTGCTGGCTTGGCTCCCAGCCGTTGAAACTTTGGAGAGTCTTCTGTTGGAAGTGTAGCTGGTTGTGGTAATGATGTTCACAAAATCTACCTTATTTACAGGCAGGAAACAATAGGATTGTGTCATAGAGCTGGTATGTGGCTTCTGATTCACAACAATAGGCATAATTTCACAGCAGTGAACATCTGAGCCTTTGTTGTCGTGAACAATAAATAGCATTTATCTGGTTCTGAATGCAGAAAGGAAAAACATACTGCTTAGGAGCTCTAGAGGAATTCTGTTTTGCTGTGCCTCAACCTTACAGTGCATTGAACAAACACTGAAGAGCAGCTTATTCTGAGTCTGCTGTGTTGGAGCAGTAAATGGGAGCTGCAGGTTTTCACATCCTAAACTGCTGTCCTAATAAATGAACACGCAGGAAGGTGCTTTATACTGAATCAGACCATCAGCCCATCAAAGTCAGTATTGTCTACTTACTACTACTACTACTATTACTACTACTACTACTACTACTACTACTACTACTACTACTAACAACAACAACAGTATTCTTATATACCGCCCTTCTGAACAGATTAGTGCTGTCAGATTATGGGTGATAAGATATGGCAGACAGATCCCTGGATCATTTCAGCAAGACACAGATCCTTGGTTCAATGACTTTTATTCAGAAATCAGATCTTTTCCATATGCACAGGTCCGTAAATTTACTTGGAGCCAAAGAAGCATCCAAGCAGTACAGCTTCTTTGAAAGGAATAGAGGCTTGAGGAAAGTACAGATCTAAAATACTCAAACATCCGCCCCCCCCCCCCTCTAACCCACAGTTTTGAGCGGGAAAAGTCTGGGAAACTTTGGCTCCTACATCAGCTAGACCAGATAAAAAGGGATGGCAACATTTCAGACATCCAGGGTCATTTCGGTGAGCTTCAGAGAAATACAGAGATTACCGGCTGCGTTCTCAGGCAGGGAAGAAGAGAAACTAAAGTGATGCATCTAATATTTGTAATGTGAAAGCAAACCACAGGATTGACAGTTAGCATTCCCTAGAACAATGACATGGAAGGAGGGGTACAGACATACATGACAAGTGCCACATTCAGAGCGGTGAACAAAATGGGTGTTGTTATTATCCCCACCATACAGCTGGGGAGCTGGGGCTGAGGGGAGTGGCTTACCCAAGGCGCAACTTGCAGAGTTCATGGCAGTAGTGGGAGTCGAACTAGCAGAGTGCTGGTTAGCAACCCTGCCGCTTAACCGTTGTGCCATAGCAGCTCTCTCAAACTGGCAGTGGCTCACCAGGGTCTCGGTGGAGGTCTTTTACATCACGCACTATTTGATCCTTAACTTGAGATGTAGGGGCTTGAACCTGGGGACCTCTGCATGCCAAGCAGATGCCCTACCACTGAGCCACAGCCTCTCCCCCACAGCCCTGAATGCCTTCATCCAAGGGGGACTGCCTTGTTAGTACCAGGTACTGGTGAAACAGTCAAGGTTGGGATGTTGAGCAAGACTGTGGACAGTCTGAGCATATCAGCTGCTACGGAAAGATAAATTTGGCCTGTGCAGTTGCCAAGTTCTGACCTTCCCCCCACCCCCCACAGGCTTTCCTTTTCCAGTTTGGAAGAGCACCAGCTCAGTTAGTTTTTGTTTGATCCTGTAGCATGTGACAAAGGACCGAGATAGTCCACTTTGTCTGTGACCTTGGTCATTTGCATGTGGAATCCAGCTGCCCTGGAAACAGGAGACCTTGGGCACCATGACATGTGCCGCTGGCCTGACCCAAATGCGCATGCACGTCTTCATCCAGCTGTGTGGAAGCAAAGAGACTTTGGCCTCCAGTCTCGTACAGCTCAACGAATCTTTCTGTCTCCTGAGCATTACTGTCTGGAATGGTGTTGTGCCTCGTAACTAGTAACTGTTTAGTCCTAATGTAGAAGTCACAAATGTGTTATATGACAACTGTCCATGGCTGGTTCCAATCCCTTACTTGTACTTGTTGTCTGAAAGCGTGCATGTACTTAAAATCTCATGTTATTGGAGTGGGCAAGGATTACTGAGATGTGGCCCTGTAAAGCAGATCAAGCTGGACCTGGTTCTTTCCCCTGCCCCTCTTCTCCTTTTGTTTTCAAGCATGACAAATCGGCATGTTTTTGCTTGGGTTTCTTTGCCAAACTATATTTTGGGCAAGAACTAGTTCATAAATACTTTCCTAGGCTTCATATAACTTCCTGCCGTAATATTTCCTTCCACCATATCTCCTTGTCAGTTCAGAGCGCCTCTGCTAACCGTAGTGTAGTGGTTAGAATGTTGGACTAGGAGACCTTGGTTCAGCTCTGCAGTCTGCCATGAAAGCTCGCTGAGTGACGGTGGACCAGCTGCATGCTCTGTGTGCATATGTCCTTCTCTCTCAGCTTAATCTACCTCGCATGAGTGTTGAGAGGATAAAATGGAGGAGGGGTATCCAATATGTGCATCCGGAAACTCTGTGGAGGAAGGGTGGGATAAAAATATACTAAATTACCATTCTGCCTCAAAGTGCTCATAAGGAGAACTGCTTTTCCCCATTCAAAATCTCTTTGCATGAACGCGAACACCTTACATGGAAGACTACTACTTTCTGAATCTTCTCCTAGTTCCCTGTTGTAAGGATCTCCCAAGCAACTCTCAAAAGACTTCACTGCAGGCTGTAAAAGAATTTTATTGAAAAGCTGCTACTGTCATGAGCTTACTCCATCTTCGCCAAGAATAACGTTCACATGCAAGCATCAAACATATATAGGTTTTCAAAGCTCAGGCAAATTCTAAAATCCCCCCTCCCCCCAGTCTAACAGTCAGCTAAGCTCAGCTGGAAGGCATCTAAGTGGGGAAAAGAGCAGAACTGATGTATGGGATTTTCAAGGTTGTGGCGTCTGGTGCGGTTCAGAGGAGCATACAGAGAACGGCAGGAGCAAACGCCTCCCTTGCATAGTGTCACACTGCTGGTCCGAAAGACAAGGCGAGTAACACTGCAGTCCAGTCAAAGAATAGCCTCAGCATTTAACCATAACCCTAACACAAAGCATTAGAATACAACCCTAACAGCAGGGTGTCGCTGGGTATGACAGGTGATGCTAAGCTCCTGGCACCCGTATTGCCAAAGGGAATGTACAACCAACCATCCCTCTCCTCTTTGCCATGCTGCCTGAAACAGCCCCCCCTTTTCTTAAAATCTTCCCTTGTCTTCTGGGAACCCAGCCTTGCCTTACCCCTTCCCTCACTAAACCGCTATTCCATGCACCTGTTCCTGTTGTGGCGTTATTTTTGCCTTGATGTCTCTTGGTCATCCCTTCCTGTAAAGCCTATAAACAGGAAAACAGAAGCAGTCTAGGTTGTTTTAATTCCAGTTCATATGTTAGCTGGCTGCTACTCTGACTCCTGTGTGGTTGGGCCATTCGTGGGCATAAGATACTGCTTCCCACGCCAGTGCTGTGACTTCATCAGCGTGTGGCTGGAAATTAACCAGGTGAAGTGCAGTGACTGTGTTACTGCAGGAACATGGAGCCCAACCGCATAGGAATGCTTTGTGGTTGGCAGCACTACAGAAGTAACATTTGAACTACAGACACATCCTCCATTTACTGAAGGATGCAATAGTTTGAGATGGTGGAGGGAAGAGATGGGTGGCAGGCGTCTTCTTCCTTTTCCTTCCACATGCCCCACTCGACTCCCTGATTCCTGGCCAATACAGCACAAAAATAAGTAGAATGGGGTCCTAATATAGTGCCCATTGGTGCCATGACATGCGCCTGCACCTTTCCTGGTACTTGCCAAGAGTTTTGGGAAAGTGGCTGGGGCCAGGTGGGGCTTTTGCCAAGCAAGGATTCTGATTGGCATTGGAGGTTTGATTAGCTGTGCAGATCTTTAAAAACATTGCTGTGGCAGCCATTTTGTGGCTGGCTGTGCCTCACGAGGCAGCCATTTTGTGGCTGTGCCCACCATGCTGTGTCAGGATTCTGAAGGTGCCTGCAGGCTCCAAAAGGTTGGAGACCTTGTAGAGTCTACTGGATGGAGAAAGCTAAGAAGTTTCTCTGCTTTTGGCTTGTTAAAATGGCAGAAAATCATTTCATTTAAATGGAAAGCCAAGATGTCTGAAAGCCAGAACTGCCCCCTCTGGCTTCTGACCCCGCAGAAAGTGCTGTCCTTCTGTGGTTCTTGGTGATAATGAGAATCAGAAATGTGTTCAGAGTTCTTCATTCTTTACCAAGCCTGTTTGAAGAGTGTTGCTGTACATGTTGTTGGAACACAAATAATCCTATTGTTGAGCACTCAAGACTCTGTATCATTGTTTAGACTATTGCAACTGTAGCTGGTTAATGGCTCATGAGCAGCTGCTGAGATGGGAGTAGGAAGACTTTGATCACGTAGACTGTGTGGAGCAAGTGAGCCAGTAGTAGTAGTAGTAGTAGTAGTAGTAGTAGTAGTAGTAGTAGTAGTAGTAGTAGTAATAACAATAGCATTTGATTTATATCCCACCTTCAGGACAACTTAACACCCACTCAGAGCAGTTATTAAGAAGTATGTTATTATCTCCACACATCTGTGGTATGAGGCTGGTACGATATTATAGTATGGATACCTCTGTTGTAGAGCTTAGAAATCTGGTGTGTGTGTGGGGGGGGGGGAATGTCTAGAAGGGTGACCATCCCTTTAATATTCAAATCACTGATAAAATATTAGGTATCATATCTTTCCAGTTTGGTATAGTGGTTAAGAGCAGCAGGACTCTCATCTGGAGAACTGGGTTTGATTCTTTACTTCTCCTCCTCTGTCACCTCCTTTCCATTCAGTTTATCTATGAAGACTCCATGGACTTGATTGCCAAGCTGCCATGTATAGCTGCAAAAATCTACCGTAACCTGTACCGTGAGGGCAGCAGCATCGGCGCCATAGACCCCGCCTTAGACTGGTCACACAATTTCACCAACATGCTGGGCTACAGTGACCCAGAGTTCATTGAACTCATGCGGCTCTACCTCAGCATTCACAGGTAAGTCCTTTCTGGCTGCGTGATGTACGTGAAAGTTATCAGGGGCTCTGACTTGTGTGGCCTTTGGGCTGTTGCCTCCACTGGCTTGAGTTGCAGAGGTGGCAAGGAGGAGAGGTGAGATGGTGGGAAGTGCTCCCCGCTTTGCTCACGGGGACGATCTTTCTCTCCTTAGGGATGGAGAGCTCACCTGCTGCCTCTCGCCTTTGCCGCTCTTTGGAAAGCGGAACTGAATAGGTGAGGTGCGTTTACAGAGATCAGCTCTGAGTGTTTATTAAATAAAAAGAATACACATGGTGTGTAAAAGCATCAGGCTGAACACAGCTACAAAGAAATGGTGAAAACATACAATCCTGTAAACCCTAAAAACTGTTCTCATCCTAACAGTGTTGGCGCTAAGATAGGCTAGTAATTCTTGGAGTTGCAGCATTTAAAAGTCTTTCATTCTCAAAGCTGGGACTTTACCCAATGTCCATCAGCATGTGGTCAAGATAGAATCCCTACCTGAAGGTTTAGTCCTTCATGGCTTGTGCCCATCTAAGGACAGTGAACAGATGGAAGAGCACATCCTTCTCATGACCTGTGAATTTATAATCTCTGGGATCAGCCTTGTTCTTCCTGCTCCCAAAGGAAGAAAATATACTCCAGCCTTTTGGCTTCTCTGATCTCTGTTATTGAGTTGTGACATTCTAGGCAGGTGTTAGGTGGTAAACCGTTTCTTTCACTGCTGCCAGTGCCATTTGCATCTGTAAACATTGAAGTGTTCTTTTCTTGGGGTTTGAGTCATCTACAACTTGCAGCTAGGCTCCCGTTCATAGAGAATATTGATGTGAATTTGAGATAGGGAGGCATTTCTCTGCAGTAGGTTTTTATTAATAGCTGGAATACACTAGAGTTGAAAGAAATGTGGGTGGACCGAGGGGGGGGGGGCACAACGGAAGTCTTCCAGATTTACATAGGAGTGTGCAGAGATCAGAATCCTGACCCATTAATTTGATTCTTTTCTTTGTATTTAGACGCCATATTGTGTATGTATGCTGTGTATGTTGGTGGATAAGGTGGCTTTCATTCTAGTTTTGAAAACAATTCTGTGCTGTAGTGATTTCACAGCAAGAGTTGTGAGCCAGTCGCTGCTTGCCATGAACGGGTGGGCCAAGCCTCTGTCATTTGTAGCATGGGCCCACCTTATAAGTGTGTTTGGGACCATTACCTGGCTATAAAAACCGATGGTTCTGCCAAACCAAATCTTAGTGTTCTGAGCATCCCTGTTTCATTCTGTTTATGTGTACATCTAAAAAAACATAAGTTACATTATTAATCTGTGAACCACCTTTCCAGCATCAGTGCAGACCTCTTAAACTTAAGTGGTACGCCTACTGGTAAAACAACCAGATGTGCCAGCCCGGTTGCATAAAATAAATTTTAAAAGTGATCCAGGATTACTAATGAGTGTATGTGTTGACGCATGAGGGGACAGTGTTACATAGTAAGTACTATCAATATTCCTAGGAAGTACAAATAACTAGGGTCATTAGAATATCAATTAGGGTCATGGTATGAACTGTGCATATGTGTGTAATACTTTGAATTATTTGGAAGTTATTTGCTGTCTTAGTTATTATAACTAACAGCAGGGCTTTTTTTCTGGGAAAAGAGGTGGTGGAACTCAGTGGGTTGCCCTCGGAGAAAATGGTCACATGGCTGGTGGCCCCGCCCCCTGATCTCCAGGCAGAGGGGAGTTGAGATTGCCCTACGCGCCGCTCAGCGGCGCGGAGGGTAATCTAAAGTCTCCTCTGCCTGGAGATCAGGGGGCGGGGCCACCAGCCATGTGACCATTTTCAAGAGGTTCCGGAACTCTGTTTCCCCGCGTTCCTGCTGAAAAAAAGCCCTGACTAACAGAGTTTATCTTAAGAAGAGAAGTCGTCTAAATTCACTGGCAATACACAGTCCGGTATTTGTATACCTTGTTTCAGTTCTGCTCTGCCTGTTCTCCCCTCCCCTGCCTTTTTTCCTGCAGCGACCACGAGGGTGGGAACGTTAGTGCCCACACCAGCCATCTAGTGGGCAGCGCTCTCTCGGACCCTTACTTGGCTTTTGCCGCAGCTATGAATGGTCTGGCTGGACCACTCCATGGTCTTGCAAATCAGGTAGGGAGCTGCAATTTTGAACAATCCTGGCAAACCCCAAGTTGTACAGAGTAGATTTGGGGAGCTTTCCCTGTTTTTACATATCATCACATGCTGCTTACAGGAAGTGCTGGTATGGCTAACAAACCTGCAAAAGGAGCTGGGCGAGGACGTGTCGGATGAAAAGCTAAGAGATTTTATCTGGAATACCTTGAACTCTGGCAGGGTGAGTGGAAACATTCAAACTTTGGTGGGTAACTAAGTAAGCGCTCGGTTGAAAGAAGCAAATTATCTGCTGTGTAGGACTGGTCAGGTTTTTGAATCAAATAGCATTTGCTCTAAGGAGAGTGCAGCAGGCAAAGAGGGAAACCCTGTTGATGAAAGGGCGAAGTGCTTCTGAAGAACTCTTTTAACTTCCCAACTGGGACTAACAGTGCTTATGACCAATGCTCTGTTAGAAATAATACAATTCTGCACCAAGAGAAACTGGACCTTATACAAATAATGCCAGATTTGATTACGCAACTCTTGGTTGGCCAAGCATTTGTACAGGGCCCTGAAACACCCCTGAAAATCTTAAATAAAAGACCACCCTGGCCTACTTCAGGAGACGTTGTCCGTAAACTTTCAAGCTTATCATTTCAAACCAAAAGGCTCAAAATTTTGCTCTCAACGATGAGAAAGGGAGATTTACTGGAAGTCAAATTCTGCACACACTACCACATTCTTTGCTTCTGTTCTGTTCTTCCACAAAACGGTTGCACATATACAACCCTGCTGACTTTCCCCTCCCTTCTTTTGATCTGTAACAAATTCGAATCTTGAATTTGTTTAATGATTATTTAGAATAGCTCATGGTTTAAATCCTATTCAAAGTGGCCAGTCTAGTCCCTGGGTGATGCTTACTGTCCTGTTAGAGGCAGGAGTGGCTTCCAGTCTGGCAGCTGTGAAGAGATGGGTGTAGTAGTGGGAATATAAACCACATTCTCGTCTGGCCAAAATGTGTCTGCAGTTAGTAACTCACCAGCTGCATGTCTGTGAACTACCTGGTCACGTGTGTTTCCTGCAGCCAGTTGAGTTTTAGAGGGAGCTGGCAATCTCTTACCGAATGTCCAGTGAACTAGGTCAGTTTTCTGCTCTAATCTCACTTCGTTTTTCACTCTCCTAACTTTGTGAACAGAAGAGAGACTCTTGCTTCTGTGTGATTTCTCTTGGCTGAAACACAGAGGTCTCAGACAGACAGACAGAAAGACTTTAGCCCTAGTCTTCCATAATAATTAAAAAGTGCCCTTTAAGATCTCAAACGTCTTGGCTATGATTGCTGTTTCATCTTATTACAGTGTTCTGGGGCTTACTATCTAGTTTAAGGGTCTAAAGAGCAGAAGGGTGGCATCTAAAGACAATGGTATTCCATGCTGATAGGAAGACAGAACAGCTTCTTTCAGAGACACAGAGCACTGCTGCCTGTGTTTTGGCAAGGTGGGTGTGAAAGGAGAGGAAGTTCCTCAACAATAAAGGAGCTGACTTGCAAGCCCTGTCTTTTCTCAAGCTCAGCCAGTCTGGCCACACTGATACATGCTTTTGTAACCTCGCAGCTGGATTACTGTAATGCGTTCTGTGTTGGGCTGCCATTGAAGTGCCAGCAAAGTGCCACTGATTCAGAATGCAACATCCCAATTATTCTAGCTGATTTAGAACATCTCTTACCCGTCTTCAGCAGCTGTATTGGCTACTGGTTGATTCCAAGTTCAGTTCAAGGTGCTGCTTATGGCCTTGAAAGCCCTTTGTGGCATAGGACCCATACATCTCAAGTACAGTCTCTTCTGATATGCCTCCTTGTGTCCTTCAGCCCCACCACCTAATGGCTGTTCCCCACTTAAGACAGCCCACCTGGCTGTTCACAAGGCACTTCGGGGTCATTTTATCTTCTGTAGCTTCTCATGGGGTATAAACAGTAGGCATCTGTGTGTGTGTGTGGTTTTAGTGTGTTGGTTTTAAATTGTGATATTTTTAATCATGACTTGCAAGCCTCCTTGAACCCACAAGGAAAAGAGGGGCACAAGCTCTTTAATCGATAAATAAGTTCTGACAACTTGCTCTGCCGGCAGGTGGTTCCCGGCTACGGCCACGCAGTGCTGCGGAAGACCGACCCTCGCTACACCTGCCAGAGGGAATTTGCCCTCAAGCACCTTCCCAAAGACCCCCTCTTCAAGCTGGTGGCCCAGCTGTACAAGATTGTCCCTAACGTGCTGCTGGAACAGGGCAAGGCCAAGAACCCGTGGCCCAATGTGGATGCGCACAGCGGAGTCCTGTTACAGGTGAGTCGGTGGGCCCAGCCTCCGGACTTCTGTGGGATGGGGGGAACAGAAAGCCCTGTGCTTCTGACGCGAAGAGATGCAAGCCAGAATCTGTATCCTGCAAGCACCCTTTGGTCCCCTAATCCGTGTGATGATGAAAAGCTTTTCGCTTGATAAAACTCCAGCAGCAACTGGAAAGCAAACTAGTCAGCTGTGAATATGTGGTAGAACAATTTTGCTGTCAACTGTTGTGGGTTGTGAGCTGGATGCTCCAGAGACTCTCACGTGTGCTACTGTAGCACTGACATCTCCCTTCCTGAAAATTTTGATGGAGAGAACATTCCGGTCGCTGAACAGTTATCCAAAGCACAAAAACCAAGAAACCCACCAGCGCTTGTTTGTCAGTGTCCAAAACATTTCACATAAATTACCTTGTAATCCTTACAGACAGCCTTGTAAGGTAGACGACAGATAATCCCCAAAGTGCTGAGGCATGGATGTGCCTGAGGGCGTACCAGAGTGGGTGGGTGGTAAGATTTGGCACTGGAATCCCCTGCACCCTGGCTCACCCTTCTCGCTGCAGGGGTCTCCCAGCATAGGCGAATTGGATAGAAACAATACAAAACGGATGTGGAATTTGCCTCCAGGGCAGGATGTGTGTGTCAGTTGTTCTTGTACTCTTAACTTGCCACAACTCTTCTGCAGGCATAGTTCTCTCTCTCTCTCTCATAGTTCTCCACTCTTTAAACCTATGGGCTAGTTGGACAGTGGTGTACTGGTGGTTTCCCAGCAGGGAGTTCTGTGAAGTGCTGTTTCAGGAATGGTGCAGGTGCCAGATTCACTCATGCTGTACACCCTCCCTCCCGTTCCAGGGGCTCAGGTTGTGCCTGACTTGCAGCTATGGACAGTGCAGATGCAACCATGGATACAGTTTCAGGGCAAGCAACTACTGCCCTGTCTTCCACAACTTGTCTCCCCCCCCACCCCCCCAAATTGCCACAGTCCACATCACTGTTCCCAGCTTTCCTCACAATAGCAGGAGGACTGGACCAAATCCAGCTTCTGTCCTTAGGAAGCCTTTCTTTGATGTGGATTGCTCTGCCACGGAGCCTCTGGGCGTCGCTGAGCCTTCTGGAGTGCATCCCAGGACAAGCACTTTGTTTGTGGGGTGTAGGTGAGAGGGCTCTTTGGCCTTGCTCGTGCCCTGCACAGACTGAATGTGTGCTCTGGAACTCACCCAGCACTCCTCTGCCACTGTTTGTTGTAAGAAAGATTGGCCGTGGTTTCCAGGCATCCTGCCTGCAGTTTGTCTGACACTCTTAATAACCTGGTTCAGGAACTCTGATAGACATCTACAGACTGCAGTTCAAAAAAACACTGATTAATGAACACGGGCAGAAGAGCGATGGTCTACTTCCCTCTAGTGGTTGCTGCTGGACCCTTCAGCTGCCAGTTCTGTTCTGGCTGGGTATGGAAGAAGGCTGAAATCCAAAATGGCCGGGAGTTCCTAATGTTATAACTAGGATGAAGGAAAAGATCAAAGAGCTTGTACCTTTTTTGAGTTTCTCAGTCGTGTAAAATTGCTTCTGAGAAATCGGTCTTGCACCCACCTTCTTCCAGGAAACGCCCCCCCCCCCCCCACCGAATATCCTCCAGCAGGGTCATTCTCTCTTCTCTCCTCCCTCCCCCTCTTACAAAAGCACAGAAAACATTTTACATGTGAACAAACAAAACTCAAGTTCAGTTGCTAGAAAAAGATCGGGTAGTGGTTCCCAAAAGAAACAGAAAAAAACCCTGGTAAAAATGTGAGGCGAAAACTAATGGCTCCAGAGAACATGCAGAAGATGGAGGGATTCAGAAGCAGTAACAGACCAGAACAGATGCAGAAACACCATATGGGAAACAGCTCATTCAAAGCAGAGTCTGCCAAAACTTCTTTTTTTAAAAAAAAAAATATTTGAAATTAAATTTTAACCAACATACAATCAATCACATAAACAATTACAAAGTGCTGTTGCTACAGTATGTACAGTCATTATATTAGTCTGTTTACAGCATGCTTGGTACTTTGTTGGGCCAGTCTTTATATCCCATTAGCATTGTGAGTCCAAAGCGTCTTGAGCTTAGAGGAAGTTACGTATGTTTCAGTATAATCTTCTTGTTGTCTTTAAGATTCTAGCTTTAGAAATTCTTGATAGGGTGTTATTATATCTTGCAATTTTTAATGGAAAGATAGTCTATAAATGGTTGCCATTTTTCTGTGAAATTTGTCAATTTAGGGTAATTTAGTGAATGTTGTATACTGTTTGTTATCTTTTCCATTGCCATGTGTTCACATACTTTATTATACCATGTATCTAAGCTAGATGGCAAAGAGTCCAGTAGCACCTTTAAGACTAACCAACCTTACTGTAGCATAAGCTCCGGTATCTGACGAAGAGAACTGTGGTTCTCGGAAGTTTATGCCACTGTAAAGTTGGTTAGTCTTAAAGGTGTTACTGGACTCTTTGCCATTTTGCTACTACAGACTTACACGGCTGACTCCTCTGGATCTAAGCTAGGTGGTTGAGGAGATTTCCAACGTGTTGCTGTGGATGTTTTGGCAGCTATTAAAAGTGAGGAGATCAATGCCAAGACTTCTGTTGATGGAGAATTGGTCTATGAATTTGATTCTACACAGCTTTTTTTTAAAAAACTGCCTAGGCTTGTCACCAGCTCATCAAGTTAAATTAGTAACTCGGACTTCGAAGAGTTTGTATATCTCCTTTGGAATGTCTCTCCTTTAGAAAGACGCAAGTGTTTTGAGGAACTGGGTGTTTGGGTGTGCCTTTCCATGGTGCTTCAGGGAAGTAAAGAAGCCTGTCTAATGGGAATTTTTTGAAATGTATTCCATCAGTTTGTCTGCTGACCAGGCCGCCTGCTAGAAGATTTGAGATGCAACATGTCTTCACCACCCTGGCAGTCCTTAGAAAGGACAGGGTAGTTTTGAGGGGTCTAGAGGTATTTTGCAGGTTGGGCTTCCAGTGGACTTGAGCAGCCCTTCATTGTGGCAGCAGCCAAACGTAGGGACACTAGGAGGATGAGGAAAAAGGTAGCCATAATCGGGGACGTATAGGAGGTATAGTTCTCATTGGCTGCATGTGAAAACAGCTGGGTTGTCCCTTGGCAGCCCTCTAACTCTCGACTCTCTCTCTCTCTCTCTACAGTACTACGGCATGAAGGAGATGAACTACTACACGGTGCTGTTTGGCGTCTCTCGAGCCCTCGGTGTTCTGTCTCAGCTGATCTGGAGCCGAGCGCTTGGCTTCCCCCTAGAGAGACCCAAGTCCATGAGCACGGATGGGCTGATGGTGCTTGTGGGAGCCAAGTCTGGTTAGAGCCAGGGACGTGGCAGAGGGTAGCTATTGAGGGAACGGTAGAGATGATACGACTTCTTGGTTTTGTTCAAAAGGGCCTTGAGAAGATCCTTCCTTTTGAGGCACTGACCATCACATTTTCAGGTTATTTATGGGATAAATTCAGCTGAAACTAAAAACGTACCCCCCCCATTACCTTTAATACCACCTCAAGTTAGATTCTCAAGTGCAGGGCCCAGGGGCAGCTCTTCCCAAGCCCCCAGACGAGAGAGTGGGCTGCTTTCTAGCTCTGGCATTGCTGCTCCGCTTGCCCCGTGTTGCTGGCCAGGAGCAGGGAATGCCGCCTCTTTAACAATCATGTCACGTCACATGCTTTTTTAATATTGGCTATGTTACCTTTCCCTTCCGTGCGGAGGAGAGACCTGCGTTCTGCACAATATCCTCTTCTTACCAAGCCAGCTGGGAGCGCTGTGTGGAGGGAGGGAGGTTCTTGCCTTCCGCGTGCTCAGTCTCCTGCTCCTTTCTTGTATGTTCCCCCTGGCTGTAAAACAGCAGAGGAGACAGAGCTGCAGCCCCCCAATCCTCTGTGCTGAGTAGAGGAGTAAAACTCACTCCCTTCCTTATCTAAGAGGAGCAGTGCTACTCTGCCCCCCGCCCCCCCCCCCCCGGTGCCACAGCACTTGATTGTCTTGCTGTGTCTTGGTGCCCATGCAGCCCCCCCATCCCCTGTCCTTTGCTGCTGAAAGCAGAATTCTAGTGAGTTTCTGCCAGGCGCACTGCAAGATCTCCCCATCCCTTCTAGTTCAGCTTAAAGAAAGAGAAGGCACAGGGTGCTCGAAGCAAGTACTCTCCCCCCCCTCTTCGTTTGGGTTTTCAGTGTTAGTGCTGTGGTATTGAAAAGGTAGAGCTGGGGTTGTATAAATCTTAAAGAAGGGATTTGGCAACACCCCCCCCCAAATGCAGGTATAATAACTGCCATGTGGTGCCCAGTGGGCCAGCCATAACTTGAGAGCAGTGATGGCAGAGAATGGAACCCATCTCCTGGCCTCCTTTCCTCTCTAGAAAGGACTTCATACACTCCTACCTATGTTTGGTCTTTTTTTCCCCTCTGTGTGTTTGTGTGAAATCCCGTGTCTCCTTGAAACCACGAAAAACAAACAAACCCCTCACTCTTTAAGTTGAAGGCACAGCATACATGGCTGTGCAAACATCTGCATTCTGTTGCAAACTTCAGGTGGTTCTGTATAAACTGCAAAATAAATGTTTTTATTAACAAGTTACAGTATTCAAGTGTCTGGTTCCTGTTCTTCAGTCTACATTGGGATCTAGATTTTTATACTGGAGTTAATTGTTTCCAGTGGCTGACTCCGTCCCTGTTACTTTATCTATTTCTTTATGGCATTGTGTCTCTACTAGGGATGGGCACAAACTGAAATAAGAACCAAAGTTTGCGAACCAGCGGTTCATCGGTGCGCATTTCTTATGAATTGTGATGAACCACTGTGACTTTTAGGGTGGTTTACTTGGTTCGTTTTTTGGTTCGTCTCTGCAGACAGTCTGGCGCCGATCAATCTGTTCCCTAGGCAACAGGGGAGATGGACTTCTGCAGACCTTCTGAAGTCCTGGGAAGACCAATGTCAGCCCTCCATAGCTTGATAGGCTGCTCTGGCTGCCAACCAGAGAGCTCCCATTCTGCTCTATGAGAGCAGAAGGAGTATATAACCCTCAGCTCTCAGGTGAGTGGTTTCAGTTTCCAGCAGGCAGTTAGACAGGGAGGAATTGCTGTTGGATTCTCAGTCACGGGGGAGGAGAGGTATTTGCTTGGGTGGTGGGTCGGGGCTCTAACTTCACTCCAGTCTCTGTGCCACTGCAGCCTCAGGGGCCAAGCCTAGCGGGTTCCTCACCTGAGGGCCAACTCAGTGCTGCTTTACCACCCACAACGCCCATTAGCACCATGAAGGTTAGAGTGGGGGACAACGGTGGTTGTGGGAGGTAGAAGTTGCAAGCCTGTCCTGCTGGCCCACCAGTGCCCTGCACTAGTGGGAAGGTCTCAGAGGCAGAGCCTCTTTTCCCAGATCCAGGAGGCAGAAGAGTTGTTAACGTTGACAGAGGAAGAGCAGCTGCTAACACTTTTTGAGGAGGGTGCGGATGATTCGGGGGGTCGTGGAGAAACATCCAGTTCCTCCACATCCCAACCACTTGGGGCTGCCCCTGCCTGCAGCCCACCCCTCATTCACTCCTTCCAGCCCAGCCACAACAACAGCAGTTAAGCCTCCGTCCTGACCCACCAACTCCTGGTCCCTGTTTCAGGCCCAGACTTTGGCAGCACTTCCTAATCCTCCCCAATGAACCCTGTGTGGGGCATTGCCGGGTCTGCAGTGATCCCAAGCACCTGTCGTCCATCGCCCTCCACAGGCATCTGGAGAGGCACCACCTGAGTATGTTGCCC
This sequence comes from Eublepharis macularius, assembly GCF_028583425.1. NCBI lineage: Eukaryota > Metazoa > Chordata > Lepidosauria > Squamata > Eublepharidae > Eublepharis > Eublepharis macularius. Next base: position 11,236,743 of record NC_072793.1, on the reverse strand, counting down.
CCGGAGCAACAAGAACCATCCAGCAGGGGGATGAAGAGGGCTTCTGAGCAGGGAGGAGGAGGAGGGGAACGGGAGGCCACCCCAAGGATGAAGACTCGCACTGAGGGTGCTGTGAGTGGGAGTGGAACTTCCAGGCAGGCTTCCCTTCAGGAGGTGGTTTCCTCAGGGTTGGGGGCACTGCCAAACGAAATGGGGGGGGGGGCTCAGGAGGCAGGCACTCGTGTACTGGCTGAGATGATTGCCCTGGACGGACTACCTTTGTCCATTGTGGAGGGTGTGGGCTTTCGCCTCGCAGTGGACCATTGGCTGGAGAGTCTTGCCCTCCATCTACCACTCTATGGCAGAGCTAGTCAGGAACCAGTTGTCCATAGCACAAAGATGGACCATACACTTCACAGTGGACCTGTCGAGCAGCAATCAGCACGAATACACCCTTACTGCTCACTGGTGGTCCGGAGGACCTCCAGATCACCCAGGAAAAATCAGGGCCCCAAGAGGAGGAGACAGCCCTGCCGCCAGGCTACAGAGTGCTTTTGCTCCAGGCAAGGGGGATGGATGCAGACAGGGCTTTTTTTCAGCTGGAATGCGGTGGAACGGAGTTCCAGAACCTCTTTAAAATGGTCACGTGGCTGGTGGCCCCGCCCCCTGGTCTCCAGACAGAAGGGAGTTTAGATCACACTCTGCGCCATGCGGCGCGGAGGGCAATCTCAACTCCCCTCTGTCTGGAGATCAGGGGGCGGGGCCACCAGCCATGTGACCATTTTCTCCGAGGGCAACCCACTGAGTTCCACCACCTCTTTTCCCAGAAAAAAAGCCCTGGATGCAGACCACACGGGGAGGAACATTACCACCACAATCAAGGCTAGACTGAGGGAGTGGGCACCTGTGGGTAATATTGTCCGTGGCTAGATGGTTACGTACACCAGTAGAAACATAGTGGCAGCTCTGAATGCCATGTCCCTTGAGTGCATTGTCTGCCTGGTGCACAAGATGCACCTGGTCATGAGGGATGCTCCTGAGCTGGATAGCTCCATCAAGCCCACCTGAGACCAGAGATTGGTGGACACGCGAGCCTTGTTGAACAGCTGCCGCCATCTGGCTGCCCACTTTCCCCACAGCATTAAGTCTGCCCGCCAGCTGCACGAGAGGCAGGAGGAGGGGGGAGCCCAAGCACCAGCTCCTGCAGGACAGGCCCACCCGCTGGAACTCCACCTGTGTGATAACTAATCTGGTGGAGCAAAAAAAACATGGTGCAGGATATCATGTCCTGTGTGACTATTTTGCAGGGGGGAAAGGAGCTCAGCATTAGCCGTACAGACTGGCTAGCCCCCTCCCAGGTGGTCCGTGTCCTGAAGCCATTGATCAATTGGCCTTCATAAATGTCAACTCTTCCCCCACACACCAACAGCTGTTTGGGGGTATCAGTGCTCTGAGCCACCCCCAGTCTATCTGCCACAGCCGAGCACATGGGGAAAACGGAGTGGGTTCCTCACCGGGAGACCCACATTTTAGCTATTACTGTTTATTATTTGGGGTACTTCTGGGGTCTCAGGGCTGTGGCACACCACCTGTCCACACCAGGTGCAGATGCTGTTCCCCACAAGGGAATCCTTATCCACCCCCCACCACCAACAACACAGGGCCAGTGGGTCTCGCGGCTTGGGGCAACAGACTTTCCACGCCAGGTGCAGACGCTCTTCCCCATGAGGGGAATCCTTAACACCCTCCCAGAAAAGACTACTCTTGACTAACTGTAGCCAACTGGGGAGAGACACGCTTGTTGTTGGAGACCAGTCACCCCCTGGCCACACACCTTGGGTTGAGTGTGCTTGAAAACATCCCCCATACCCTTCAACCCCCTCCTAACCCCCCCCCAGACCCTTTCCTGGGCCTCCACCCACTCGCCACATTGTGGAAATGGATTCTGCCGGTTGCTGCTCTCACCTCAAGGGGATGGGCCTTTGTCCCTATCCGCCTCCTCCCCCAGCAGAGAGACTCAGTCATCCAAAGTTGGGCTCCGACCCCACCCCAGTCTCTGCCACTGCGAGCCTCCAGGGCCAAGCCTAGTGGGTTCCTGTTGAGGACTCACAGAATATTTTAATATACTTATTGTCAGTATCATTATTATTTAGAGCACCTGTCCTGGATGGGAAGGTGTCTGGGTGGATCAGGGTTCTGGGCCACCCCCTGTCCTTGCCAGGTGTTAATGCACCCCCCCACAAGGGGAATTTTAACCTCCTTCCCCATAGATCCTCCTGTCCCCTAGTCCACCAGTGCCTGCCGCCCCCTGGCTGCGTCCCAGCAGAGGGTCTTGGTTGTCCATAGCTGGCTTTGTTCCAGGAGGCTCTGAACCCCTGAAAAATAGGTGAGAAAAACCTTAACCTGGGGACCTCCTTTCTGATTCTTCTGTCAGCTAGGACAGGGAAGGACACCTACCAATCGACTGAGAAGAAGCCCTCACAGTAAGTCCAATGTTTCATTGTCCATCAGTGGAAGAAAGTATCCTTGTACGGGATACTGAAATGTGTTAATATTTTGGGTGGGAAAAATGGAGAGGAAATGAATTACTGAGGAAGTACCATTTTAAGAACTCTTCTGCCAATGTAGACACAGCTGAGGCAAACTTGTTAAGTTGGTAGTTCCTCGCCAAGGTAAAGGCTGAAGCCCAAGTCACTGCCCTACCTATGTCTGCATTTGTGGAAAAGTGGGTAAGTAGAAACCACTGTAGCAGAAAGAGCTGACACCTTTCAAGGTTGAAAGAAGATGTTTACTGTCATAAGCCAGGAAAACACACGCTTTGATCCATCGAGTTATGTATGTGCCATATTTCCTCTGTTGGATAAGGAGGAGACACAAGATATCCAAAGGTGGTTATCCTCATAAGGTGGATGTGGGGGAGTCCTCTGGACATCTCACGTGCCAGTCACGTTCCTTAGAATGATGATGACAGAATGAAGGTAGATGGATCTCCTGGTCCCTGTGGAACAAAGAATTAATTCTTGGCAAGAAGGGAGGGGGGTCATTGTGTAAGGTCACCTGATCTTCCTGAAAGGAGCGCAAAGCTCTTCTCTGAGCTTTGAAGCCCTCCCTGTTGAGGGTGTCAGAAAAGCTACCTTGAACAACAGAAGTTTTAGTGGAACTGATCTCAAGGAGTCGAGAGGTTCGTGTAGAACTCTCAACATCTTGTGCTGATTCCATGAACTGAAAGGATGCTGAGAAGGAGAACTGAACAGAATGGCTTCCCTTTAGAGAGCTGGCTCTGATCTAGTCAATCCTAGAGGAAGTAGAGAACTTCTTGAGTACACCTGCAGTAGGTGTGCTTGTTTTCTTCCTGTGACGCCTCCTGTGGAAGCCTTCCATGTGGCTTGGTAGCTCTCATGGGCTTTCCAGAAGCCAAGATGCCCTTGAAGCCCCTTTCTAGATAGCCATGTTACTATAGAGCAGTCCAGTGTTTTGAACTGTGCACAGATTAAATACCCACACACTCATCCCTGTTTAGCTTCCTGTAACATGAACAGATTTGCCCAGGGGTCATGTCGTAGAAAAAGAGCTGCAGGAACTCATTAGCATAACTCATTAGCATATGCCACACCTCTTGATTGGGCCGAAATGGCTGGGATTTGTCTGCTGCCAGACGGGGGAGTGTTCCCCCAACCTGGCAGTGGCCCAATCAGGGCCCTTTTGGCCCCAATCCAGGCCAAAATGGCCCAGATCGGGTCAGTGCTGGGGAGGGGAGGGGTCCCCCGCCGGGCACTGACAAAATCCTGGCATTTTTGGTCCTGACCCAGGCCGAAACGGGCCCCAAATGGCCATTTACCACCACCTCGTTTGAGCCCGGATCACAGGGCCAGATCTAGGGTTGCTGGCCCTCTGCATGTGCACAGCGCACACGCGAGAGAGAGAGCGCTCCCGGCACTGCATGATAACGTCACTTCTGTGATGTCATCATGCAGGGGTGGGAGGCGTGCCGATCGCCCCAGCACCCAGTGCGTGCACTGGGGCAGCTGGCTTGCCATGTGGGTGGCTGAGCACAGGGCTAGGAGGCCCTCCATGCGGTTCTCCTGCCCCGCTGCCCTGTGTTGCCCGCACGGCAAGCCAGCCACCCCAGCGCACAGTGTGCTGCGGAGCTGGCGGCAGCACGTGCATGCGCTGGGGTAAGCTGGCTTGCCGCGCAGATGGCTGGGTGTAGGGCGTGTGGCAAGCCAGCCACCCCATCGGCGGGGCAGATGAGGGCCTCCCAACCCTGCGCTCAGCCTCCCACAGGCAAGCAGCGGTGTGCTCCCGGCAGCTGGCAGCCGCGCCTGGTGCCCCTTCTTTGGCGGTGCTGGGGGCAGGCTACCCCTCTACCCCCTCAATCTGGCCCTGCCAGATCAGGGCCAAAACAGCCAGAAACAGGTCAGTGCCAGGCAGGGGAGGGTTCCCCTACCCAGCACCCGATCCTGGCCGTTCCAGACCCGATCCCAGCAGGAATGGGGCCCAAATGGGCAAAAATGGCCATTTTTGGCCTGTTTCTGCCGGGTCAGGACTGAAATGGCCGGGACTGAGTCAGGGCCAGGAGGGAGAGGCTTCCCTCACCCAGCACCAATGCAATCCCAGACGTTTCAGCCCCAATCCCAGCAGAAAATGGCACAAAACGGCCAAAAGTGGCCATTTTGGGCCTTTTATGCCCAGATCAGGTCTGAAACGGCTCGGATCAGGTTGGAGCCGGGCGGGATAACCCTCCCCTACCTGGCACTGACCCGGTCCGGGCTGTTTTGGCCCTGATCCGGGCCCAAAAGGGCCAAAAATGGCCCTTTTTGTTTCAGATCGGGGCTGAAACTACCGGGGCCAGGTTGCTTCCAGGCAGGGGAGCCTGCCCCCACCTGACACCAACCTGATCCGGGCTGAAACAGGCCCAAAATGGCCATTTTGGGCCCATTTCAAGCCCGGATCAGGGCCAAAACGGCCAGGATCGGGTTGTTGCCAGATAGGGGAGGGTTATCCCACCAGGCACTGACCCAATCCTGGCTCTTTTGGCCCCAATCTGGGCCCCAAATGGAATCTAAAGCTGGCTGCAAGTTCTCCGGGGAGAGTTTCTAACAGGGGGCGGGGGAGATTGTCACTTGCTCTAAAAGAATCCCAGTCTTTAAGGGTGGAGTGGAAAGAATAGCCAGCCTGATAGTGGTTCCCTAAGTAAGGAGATCTGTATGATCCTGAAGATAACTTGTATAGCATGTAAAGATAATAAATACATGCACTGGAAGCAGTAGTCCTGTCCACAAGTTACATGTACATCTTGTATGTACAGCGGCTTGTAAGAAAGCCAGTGTGTGATCCATTTAAAAATGAAGCTGGGGACTAGTACCTGGATAAATATAGGGTTTTACAATCAGTTATACATGTATTGAATAAATCCAAGCACACGACAGATTGTATGCATTCACTTTAACTTGTGACCAGAACTATTGTGAGAAGGCACAGATGTTCAGAATCTGATCCAAGCACAAGAAATGCTATTCCTTCTGAGGGCCAAACTTGACATGGTGTCCAGGGCTCAGAGCCCTGGATGCTGCCATTTTAAAGCTTAATTGTGTGATAAAAAAACTCTGCAAGGTCCTGATCTGGCCCACCGCCTTTTCAAGCACCAAAATGGCTGCATTCCCCACCTCCTCAACACCTGTCTAACCACTTGAAAAGGCTTGGGGGAATGCAGCGCATGACTGTCTCATCCCTCTATGATGTGGGACCCATCAGGGTCAGGCCCTTGTGGCACTTTTTCATCTCATTATTTATTATTTATTTTTATTTACGTCATTTATAGTCCGCCTTTCTCACTGAGACTCAAGGTGGATTACACAGTATGAGATTAGTACAGTCAGTATCAAGTACATTTCATAAACAATACCATAGGGTAAATAGATACAAGTTTAAAAGTCATAGTATTAGCAAGAATCCAATACAGAGTCGAAAAAATACTGAAGCAGGACATAATCAATTCTAGGACTGACATTAGACAACATGGAGCACAGGTGGTACATAGGAGGGCATATTTAATGCAGCAGATAATATGTTAAAAATAGTATATTGGAGTAAAAAACTCTCTCAGTCCAACCAAAGAATCACAAAGTGTCATATAATAAAATCAAGGCTAGGTGCACCTCAATGTCACAACTTGCTGAATTTTTCTGATCAATTTTATGGGCTGCGCCACTGCACCTAGCGTGGCTAATCTCTACATGGCAAACCTTGAAGAGACCTTGATTCTGAATAGACTTACCAATCCGTTTTTTGATAATATTTATTTCTATCGTAGATTTATAGATGACTGTTTTTTGATCGTTTCTGGCATTGACAATTTTGTCCCCATTGGTGACTGGTTCAACACCATCGATAGGAACATACAGTTCACTTGGCAGGACTGTAGAACATGTGTGAATTTTTTAGATCTCACGATTTATAGAACAGCAGAGAACATCTTGGGCGTTAAACCTTACAAGAAACTGACCGACTGTAATTCTTATTTAGAATTCGGTTCTTACCACTCCCATCATCTCAAGATAAACATAACTTACGGCCAGTTGCTCCGTCTTAAACGTAATGCCACAGAACATTCAGAATACGACAGGGAATCCAAGAATACATTACAATCATTTTGCAATAGGGGATACCCAAGTGGAGCCTTATATGAAGCCCATAATCGTGCGGAGGTTGTGCCTAGAAGGGATTTGTTTAAAGCGAAGACCAGACCTGTTTGTAATCGTATCAGATGGGCGATAGATTTCACGCCCAAGGCTCAACAAGTGCGGAGAGTTGTCCATAAATATTGGCCCCTATTACGTGATATTAAAAGGCTGAAGGATCTCATTGTCCATTCTGATTTCAAAGTGATTCCTGGAGGCTCTACCCCTCCACGAGGTCATTACAGATGCAGCCACTGTCACCTGTGTCCTCTGGCTATAACGGGAGATCAAATTAGTGTTCCTTCATATAGTAAAACCATCTATTTAAAAGCTTTGACTACCTGTCAGTCCACTGGCGTAGTTTATTTAATTATTTGCAAATGCAACAAGGTATATGTTGGTAGCACTATGAGGCATTTAAAAACTCGCCAATTAGAGCATATGTCCCGGATACAGTTAAAAGTAGCAGAAGCTCCATTAGTTGAGCACTTTGAGACTTGTGGCCATAGGGAGGATGATTTTAAATTTACAGTTCTCTTTTTGGACCCCAATATCCCCAAACGAGCCTTGCAGAGAATGTTGCTTAGAAAAGAGAGTCGATTTTCACATTAAAGAGCCTTAAACCTAAGGGGTCTTAATAGCGAACTAGACCTTTCTTGCTTTCTATGATGTTGTTTACTAAACTTGAGGCAGCAGGAGAGACTTCTTGGCAGGAGCATTCCCAGCCGGATGGTGTAATTATCTTCAGCACATGTATTTTCGCCCTGTTGTGTTGGTCTGTGCGTGAGGACGCCAGTTGAGACTCACTGTGACTATGCAGAGATTGATTGTATTGAACGATATGACTGAGCACATTTGATTAACTATTGGTAAGACTTTATTGATTATGTACAATACTTTGGATATTGTTTTATTGTTCAACAAGACGCAGTAGTTATGCTTAATTGCATGTTCTTTTTAGTTGTGGTGGATACATCTTGCCCCTGAGGAGGTTGTGGACATGAAACAGCAGAATCAAGCCGGCGCTTCATGTCGGGCATCGTGGGCTTTGTCATCTGTATCCCACCGGCTACAGTTCCACCTGGAAAAACAGAATACTATTTATTGACTTTATTGAGTATACTTACCTGTTGGATGTCCTTATTGGATCGTATAATACTCCTAATTATGTGGATGTTTGTGCAGGTGCACTAAGTTGTGACACTGAGGTACACCTAGCCTTGACTTTGTTATATGACACTTTGTGATCCTTTGATTGGACTGAGTTTTTTACTCCAATATACTATTTTTGATATATTTTGTGATTGATTAGTTTCCTACTCGTGTGTTTGCACCCTTCCTGGTCATTCCTTTGAGTAGGTTCATCTCTTGTGGTTGTGCAGATAATATGTTAGGCAACATAGTGGTGAAGTCTATGGTCCCTAACTCGTTAGCGAAGCATCCGACACCCCCTCCCTACAATACAGCCCTCCCATTCGAGTAAAAAGCCTTTTTGAATAGTTCGGTTTTGCATCGTTTGCAGAAAGCCAGGAGAGTGGGGGCTCTTCTGACTTCCTCAGGCAGGTCATTCCACAGGATAGGGGCCACCACAGAGAAAGCCCGAGTATGGGCTGCTGCTGACTTCACCTGTGTGCAGGCTTTAAAATGGCTGTGGCATCCACAGGTCCAACCTGTGGATGCCACCATGTCTAGCTTGGCTCCTAACTCAAGGAATTCAGCAATGATAACACAAAACTCTTGGAGAAAGCAGCCTGTGAGTCTTCCTGTGGGCAAACTGCAATGCTGTCATGTACATAACCAGTACAAAGAATCCCAACCTCAGCTGAACTTAGGTCTTTCCTTGCCCTTAAAGAGCACTGGGCACATGCTGCAAGGAAGCCATCGCCTGCTAAGGGAAGGGAGACTGTTGCAATCCCTGCTGGAATGCAGTTCCCAGAGGGCTTCTATAAATAGGCTGGATAGCTTAGGTTTGTGCCAAGAAACAGAGACTGCACTTTGAGAGAACAGCTTGTCAAAAAGACTATGTAAGACCCTGATGAAGTATAATATCCCCCAGCCACACAGGAGCTGCAGGGCACAAAACCCATAAAACGTTCAGAAATGGCTCCTCGCCTCTCAATCAGTGCTCCGTGTTGCTTACGTTCTTCCTGTCAATTTATGGAAAACCATTCCAGCTTTTTCGTGACCACGGTACTTTCCAGGGACAAGAGCATTCAAATGCAGTTGCTCACCTGACTGAAGTGGTGTGGTCCCAGCATACACTTTTTCCGAATAAGTAGCTTCTGCTGTGAGCTACAACCAACAGTTGCAAGATACGGTTTACTTAAGCTATATACTATCAGCCAATTTTATGCCCACTGTAGTACAACCAGGGCCCGTTTTGAGGGGGAACGCGCAGGAACGCAGTTCCAGTAGTTCTCCAAAGAGGTCACGTCAGGTGGCCCTGCCCACCTGATTTTTGGCCATTTTGGGCCGTTTTGGCCGATTGGGCGTAAAACAGCCAGGATTGGTCCCAAAATGGCCAGGATCGGGCCTCTTACGGGTGGCGGATCACTCTCCTGTGCAGCAGTGGCCCAATGCTGACCATTTTGGGCCCCTTTTCTACCATTTTCAGCCCCTTTTTGCCATTTTGGGTCCAGTTTCGGCCCTGAATGGCCAGGATTGGGTCCAAAGCAGCCAGGATAGGTGAGGTCAGGGGGTGTGGCATATGCAAATCAGTTATGCCAATGACACACTTCCGGTGATGGCAAGGGGCATGGCATATGCTAATGAGTTATGCTAATAAGTTCCTGCAGCTCTTTTTCTATGAAATGACCGAAGTACAACCTATTAACTCAGAGGATAACTTGGTCTGGGTTCAACATTCCACAGTAACGGATGAAAAAAACTATGCAAACAAGGGTGGTAATTTTAAGAGGGTAGCAGTGTTGGTCTGTAGAGCAGCAAGAGTCAAGTCCAGTAGCAACTTAAATACCAACTAGCTTTTCAGGGCATGAGCTTTTGAGAGTCAGAGCTCCGGGGGGGGGGGGGGCGCTCCCTTTATCAGATATAAAGAAGAATGGAGGTCCCTGCCCTTTTATATCCCAGTCTCACTCGAATGAATACTTGTCAGAGATGCTTTAGGCTGATCCTGCACTGGGCAGGGGGTTGGATGGTCTGTATGGCCCCTTCCAACTCTATGCTTCTTTGAATCAGGGATCTCCATCCCTACTTGTATCTGACAAAGGGAGATTTGACTCTTCGAAAGTTTACACCCCAAAAACCTTATTGGTCTTTAAGGTGCTACTGAACTCAAAGAGTGGCAATGAAGGTGAGGCAGGAAGGGTGTAAGATGTGCATAGTACCTGGTTCAGTTTTCACAGTAAAGATCTGAGACATGTCCCTTGAGACCCAGAAACCTTACACTTGAGGGGGTCCAGCTTGGCTGGTTGTCTAGAAGGCTTTGCAATTCCTTCCCCACAGTTATTTAGCTTAAAAAAGGTAAAGGGAGTCCCTGTGCAAGCACCGAGTCATTACTGACCCATGGGGGGACGTCACATCACGATGTTTTCTTGGCAGACTTTTGTTATGGCGTGGTTTACCATTGCCCTCCCCAGTCATCTACATTTACCCCCAGGAAAATGGGCACTTATTTTCAATCAATCAATCAATCAATCACCTTTATTGGCATTAGGGGTACTTATTTTACCGACCTCGGAAGGATGGGTCAACCCTGAGCCAGTTACCTGAACCTGGCTTCCACCGGGATCGAACTCAGGTCGTGAGCAACGCTTGGACTGCAGTGCTGCAGCTTACCACTCTATCTCCCTTTAAATGCAGTTGGATGAGCAGGGCCAGTGCAGCAGCTATCTACCCTAACTGTAGAAGTAAGTAGCGTCAACTACACTTTTTATCCAATTTAGTGGACACTGAATACAGAAGGTGTGGTTCTAGGAACATATTCTGAAGTGTAATACAGCCTGCAATTCTAGCTAGAACATGTATTGAAGACACCCATGCCAACTGTGGGCCCTGCAGCCTTTCTTGTTCCACCAACCACCCAGGGACCTTCTACCATCAACTTTATTGCAATCTATTTTAATGTTTTAGCCACAAGACTGATGGTTTAAAAAAACAAAAAACAAAAAAAACAATGCACATACATTCTTTTGCAAAGAGTTTTTTTTATTGGTCTATAAAAATGCTCTTGGGATTGGTTCAGTCTTTGACCTTTTGTGGGGATAGGGTTTTGCACATATTAAATGTTCACAGTTGCAGAGCAAGGGGAAACGATCCCTTCCTTAATCACTTGATTTTGCTTCCCTGCCTCTTGTTTTTTTCTCCAGCAATAATCCCCTTTCCAGCAAGCTGAGGTAGCATGCACAAGGCAAAACAACACGAGGCAGCTGGAGACGGAGGACGCTACAGCTAAGTGAAAGCAGAAGGCACCGCAACATCTATGTCAGAACTACTTTAATGCTGAGGGCAGCAGGATTGGGGTGTGGAGTGATAAGTTTCAGTGAGTTGAAGAAGTTAGGACACCCAGTTCACAGTGGGCAGGGGACATCAGGACACCCCTGGCCCACAACGGAAGACACCCACAGGAGGAGCATTACCAATCGATAAGCACTGGGGAACTGCATAAGTCCCAATTGTGCAAAGCCTTGGCGGAGAAACTAAGGCTCAGGAGAGAGAGAGTGAGAAAGTTCAGCATAATAGGGATAACATTTTAACAAGAACTTGTACAGAATGTTTTATGCTTTTTTACCATAAGTAATAACTTTAGGTAGCCAGGTGTCATTATCTACTTCTGTCAATTTAAAGGAGGGGGGGAAGCACTTGGATGACATCTATATCAACAATTCATGATTCAAGAATCAACTTTACAATAATTCAAAGTCACACCGGGAAAAATAGCCTTTATAAAATTTCGACCTTCCATCCGTCTCAAAAGCTAAGAACACAACTTTAGCACACGTGAGCTGTTCTTGGCCCTTTCTTGGCAACTGTGAGTGTAACAGCTTGCATTTAGGCAGCGCTTCTAATGAGCACCTTGATTTTTATTTTTTTAAAGAAGCAAGTTTCTAACACTCGTGGCTGTGAAGCAAATCTCCTGTGAGAGGCTCAGAACACCCCAAGTACAAACAGAATAATGACCAGAATCAGTGGCATGCCGGTACCGGAGAACAGGATCCAACAACCTTGTGGTATACAAGGCTGCATAGAAGAAGCCCAGCCAAAATAATCTGTCCTGGGGTTGTGGGACTGGCAGAGACCAGTCCCTGGGGTCAGAGGGTCCAGTAAGGGGAGGGAAGGCGGTGAAAGGGTTTCATGCACATCTTCCACGAACACAGTTCAGCTGATGGAAGTGAGGAGGGGGCAGTTTTGCCCCTTCCTACCCCACACAGTTATTCCTCTGCACAGGCTGTATTTCCACATAGGGAGCAGCCAGCTTTATGGAACGCACAGCCAGACTCGGAACGTCAGTACCAGGAGACACCACCAGGGGAAGGCCTTGGCTTCTGCTGCCCTGTTGCTGGCCCTCCCAGGCTGGCCACTGTAAGACGCTGGACTAGATGGACCACTGGTCTGATCCAGCAGGGGTTTTATTATGTACAGAGAAACCTTGGAGGTGGGTGCTCAGGCTGAGAAGTAGCTGCTTGAATGCGCGGGCTGGCTGCATTCCATTCTAAAATGGGAAGTTCATGCCCTGACACAACCCTACTTCTGCCACCAAGAAAAGCTGGATTCAGCGACCTGTATGAATGATGCAAATTGACTGTGCATCCTTTCCCCCCCCGTTCTTGGCACTGTTTATTCCACAGTTTACTATCTTGCAAATAAGAGAAATGAGCTATGATGAACTCTACGTCCCAATCACTGAAAGCCTTCGATATCCCTCTGACTTCTGAGATTTTGTAAGGCATTGCCTACACATTTTCACGTATCTTCATAGCTGTAAGGGCTAGAAAATTTTTACTTAAAAAAATGAAAGCTGAGATTCTCAGGATGCTAAATTCTATTCTGAATGCCCCCCTTTCACCCCTTCCCTGTGCTTCTGCAGAACAGCACCACACATGCTGCCCTGCCATTCAACAAAGGGCGCTCAGAGCTAGCTTTTTCTCAGAATTACTAATCTCTTGAGGAGACAAACTAAGCAACGGATCGCCTAACAAGCACAGCATATTCAGAGAGAAGGTCCACTGAGTTCAATGTGATTTACTCTCAAGTAAGCATGTACAAGATTGCAACCTTAGCAGGCTGATCAGTGACAGTGTACTAAGAATGCTATACAGTAGGAAGATTAAAAGATGCCCCCCTCCCTGAACTATCCTTTGCAGGAGGTGTGGCTGAGAGGCAGCAACTTGGTTCGCAGCCACCTGCTGCTGACATTCACGGGTGAGGCAGGGCTCTGAATCAATCAAATCTCTCTTCTGTGTAATTGGACCGGGTAGGAACCCACAGCATCGAAGCTGAAAACAAAATGGGAAAAGAGAGCGCTGTCCAGCATTCTGTGCTGGTCAGACAGCTAGGATGGGACAAGGGCAGGTTGCCCCTACGAAAGACAGAGGATCCCCTACCCTTGAAAGGCAGAGGATCCCCTACCCTTGAAAGACAGAGGATCCCCTACCCTTGAAAGATAGAGGATCCCCTACCCTTGCCTACCCTTGATAGAGGATCCCCTACCCTTGAAAGGCAGAGGATCCCCTACCCTTGAAAGATAGAGGATCTCCTCATTTCCAGCCACTCTAGTTGCACCTCCTCCCTCACAATGCGCCCTTAGGATAGCAACAAGGTCAAGTAAACATGAAGATTCCATAGGAAACTTGCTCTTTTCTGGTCGCGCGGCACAGAACGTGCTTGGTCCGTTAAGTCAGGAAGACTTCCTCCTGGGTAATTAGAAAAAGGGAAGCTAGTGCTCCTCCGGAGGTGGCTTCCTCACCAACACGAATGCTTCTTTAAATAAACTGAGAGGAGAAATACGTGCTTGCATGCCTTCTCTGGCTCCGGGAAACTGGCTTTCAAAATGTTGCCCTTTCCTTCCAAAAACGGTTAGAGGAGAGAGACGGACAGCTGGCATATATGCTGCACCATAGTTGAGCGCACCTGTCTTGTGTGTAGGCTGACAGCATAAACTGGGAGGGAGAGCAAGCCAAAGGCAAAAGGGTGTTTCTTTCGAACCAAGTCTTTTTTCAGCTTGTGAGAAAAGAATGCTATTTTTTTTAAAGCAGGAAGGGGAAAAGTGCTTCCAAATATGAAAGATCTCTGGGGGGAGGGAGATCTTTCAACAAAGGATACAGACTGGAGGTCTAAATCTATACAGGTCTAAATCTATACAGTTCCACTGATCACTATGTAGTTCTACACTGCAAAAGGTCATGTTTGAAACCTGCCAGGAATGAGGGGCTGGACTCAAGGGAGTCACCCGAAATCCAGGTTGCAAATTCAACATAGAAGGCAGGCAAGCAAGCAGTCTACGGGCAAGTCGTCAACAGAGGCACTGCACAGATGTAAAGGAAGCTGATAAACAATGTACACAAAATGTACAGCTGTATGTGGAATAAAGGGAAGCCATCAGAGAAAGATACGGGACCTGGGGAAAGCGCCATGCTAGATCAAAACAAGTGACGGATCAAGCATCTCTGCTGCAGCACACAGCCTCATGGGGCAAATTCCACCTAGGCCATAAGCCAAGCTACAAAGAGAGGAGCAGGGCTGGGAATCTTAATCCTGGAGGAAGCCGCAGAGTGTGATAGGTTCACGTTTATTAGTAAGTCAACCCTCTGCTAAGCCATTCACAGGACAGACCTATCTCAGTGCACTGGTTTAGGCATAGAGCTACTAAGCCACAAACACCTGAGGAAGTAAAGTGTGTGTGTGTGTGGGGGGGGGGGTCAGACTACATGACCCACAGGAAAGCCGTGCATAAGATTTATCTTGCTACCCTACTCCTACTCCTCCCCACCCCCACAACTCCCCCTCTTCTTCTTCTCTGCAAAATGACCCCATTCAGCCTCAAGAAAACAGTCGATGGAAAACTACAAGAGGATACATGGTGCACTCACTCTCTCACACACACTCCTACCACCCAACCACTCGCTAGAACTCAAATCATGCAGTATCCTGCATGGCTCAGCCCTTGGTACGGGAGCATTTGATAGATGGCATCTTGCCAGGGCAGACCCTCTCCCCCAGCCCCAGCAATCATGTGCGCCCGTGATTTGTGCAAAATGTGCAACTAACTTAGGTAAACTTATCTTCCTGATTAGCAGAGTACAGAGTGTGGCAAAGTTAAGCAAAACACGTGGACCTCTGAAAGAGAGCTTTCCTGGGACACCCACACTGGGGTCAGGGGAACAGAAGGCACTCTACTGTCTCTGTGCAGAAAGAGCAGCCACGATTCTTGGGAGGCAAGGAAGGGGGAAGAGACCCTGTTTCCCAGCCACTGTATATAGAGCCAACGTGCAACCAACGGAGCTGATAAAATGGAGGAGGCTTGCTGACATCACCGCTCCAGCGCTTCTAGCGCTCAATACGCCTTGGTCACTTCTCTCCACTAGGGAGGGTAGCTCAGACATCACTCTCTCTGTTCCTGCTGCTGGAACCCAGATCATATTTGGGAAATTGGGTCTAAATGAAACCAGGACACAAGAACTTGGCCTGGACTTTGAAGAAAGAGCTGCATGGTTTCTCCTTGCCTTGCCTCCCTCCTAGCCATTGGAGGCTTCTCTTCTCACACCTCTTAAGTTATCCAGACTCCAAGAGCCAGACCTTTTCAGCCTTCATTTGGCATGCATGTTTCCTTGAGTGTTAAAGCTCCTTTGCACACATCTACCCAAGACATTCTAACTAGAAACCAAGTACAGATGAGGAAGAAGAGCGCAACCAGTACTGATACACTGTACAGTTGCAGTACACACTGCTTGCTTGTTTCAGAGCCCCATAGCAGCTGTTACAGAACATCCCCTTTCTGCCACCATTGTCTCTGTCTGCCTCTCCTCCACTATGTTTCTGCACTGTGTTTGGCTTCAAGTGTCCCAGAGCAAGGCTGGACCAATAACGTTACTATTTTGCTGATGCATATCCAAACACGAGTGAGACTATCCAGCAACGGATACAGCCTCCCTCCCCCACTTTTTGTGTAACCAAGAGGCAGCCCCAGTTGGTTTTTCACATGATGTAAGATGCACACAAAAATAACCTAATCATACACGTGTGCTTTGCTTCTGCTACCCTGCTTTCAAGAAACGGGGATTGGCACAGTCCACAGCCTAAGGCAGCCACGCTGGCATATGCCATGGGGGTGGAGGACAATGGGCTAGACAGAAATTCCTCAGAATGGGGATTTACAAGACGGGGACTGAAAAGTAAAATAAAATGTGCTAACCAACAAAAAAGTGACCCAGCGTAAGTGCATGGCCAGATAAACCAGAAGGCTGAAAGGCTGTTCCATAGGCATCACAGTTGCCTACCCCCACCCTTTTTTGGGGAACAAATCTCTTTCATCACACAAGGTCCAGTGGATAAATTAGACAGGATATCAGGAGAAACCAAATAAATAGGTAAAAACAGATGACTGGGTAAGCCCATGAGTGCACACCCAGCACAAAGCGTCCGTGCGGCCTCCACAGCAGCCGGGCAGCCTTCACGTCTGATGCACCTCGTGGAACATGAGCTCTCGGGGAATGCGAGTCTCCGGTCCGAAGTTCTTTCCCGCCCGTCGCTCAAAGGCTGCCACCATCTGCTTGACTACTTCGTCGAAGAAAACTGTGGCCAACTGCGAGTGCAGCAAGGAGCGGAACTCAAAAGAAATCTGAGCAGAGAAGAAGAAGGAGCATCAAAGGCAGCCAGTTCAGCCTCGAGCCACAAAAACAGAGAAAAGTGAGCGGCAAGTGCTCTCTCTAATGGTGCAAACACTTCGCTTGAGCAATGCTTGAATATGAGACTTCTGGTTTCCCTGAACTGGGGATGTCTGCTGTGTAATTCTGTCTTGTTGGATGATCTATGACTGAAGTTTACAGAAGATGTACAACTTCACAAGCGTAGCTCTGACAAGACTGACAGAGGCCATTCTATAACCAAGGGCAGGGCAGATAACTGCAAAAGTTAATGTTTACATTCAAGTTCCTACCAGAACGATTCCAACAAAGCATTCCTAGCGCTGCAAAACTGTGCTTCAGTAGAAGGCAGCCTTAGCTTCATTGCTGCTTGAGGCTCTTGTCTGAATTTCTCTCCCCATCAGTTTCTTCCTTTTTGGTCTGGGGAAGTCTACAAAATAACACCAGGATCCTATAGTGACTGGTAAATGGTTTTTTGCCCCTTGAGGGCAGCGCCATCTTTGTACTAGGGACAGGACGGTGACCCTGTCCAAAAGCAGGTAGTTGCTTTATAGGTCTTCTGGCATAAGTTTCTCAGGATAAGCAGAGTCACACTGGTAACTTTGGCTGGGATTATTTATGAGCAGAAGAAAAAGCCAGTCCATTTCTCCTTTGGGGACTACACTTGAGAGAGACACACACAAAGGGGAGAGATCCTGAGGAGTTAGCCGTGTTAGTCTGTAGTAGCAAAATCAAAAAGAGTCCAGTAGCACCTTTAAGACTAACCAATTTTATTATAGCATAAGCTTTCGAGAATCAAGTTCTCTTCATCAGATGCCTGATCAAAGCCCAGTTTTGATCAGGCATCTGATGAAGAGAACTTGATTCTCGAAAGCTTATGCTATAATAAAATTGGTTAGTCTTAAAGGTGCTACTGGACTCTTTTTGACAAAGGGGAGAGGAGCAGCAGTTCACGTGCCCCACAGGACATGCCGGTACTTTAGCAGGGAGACCTGCCTCACGTAGTGAGAACTGTGACTGAAACTTGCTCAAGGTGAAGATCACGAAATCAAGCCCAGTCGAGAACGGTGGCTCTCAGCCTCACTTGCCCTCCAGCACCCAGGGACTGAAGGCAAGAGGCACCACGCCCAAGAGCCGTCCTCGTGTGCAGAAGAACGTTCTCACACGAGAGGAGCATTGGCTTCCTTTAAGGCTCAGTTTGCCAGAGCTAGCATGGCACAGGGGTTTGAGCCTCAGGCCAGGATCTGGGAGGCCCAGGTCTGTATCTCCAACGCCACGGGGTGACTTCGGGCCAGCCATTCTCTCTCAGCCTAACCTACTGCACAAGGTTGCTATTGCAAGGATAAAATGGGTAAGGGGAGAAGGACGTGGTAATCGGCTTTGGGGCCTCATGGGGAGCGGAGAACAAAGTATACCTGAGTAAATAAATACATTTTCCTACAAGCTGACAGATTCTGGGTTCTGTCCCTTCAGTAAGGCCAAAAGGCCATACGCAAGCGTACTCGCTCGCCACTGCAAGACAGCCTAGACCCATCCTTATCAGCACAGACTGATGAACCCATCACGGGAGGCAAGGTGCGCCGCCTGGCAGACTTTTAGAAAAGTTTGCTTACTGAGAAGTCCACTGTGCAGGTTCGAGGGTAGCCAGGAATGCCAGGGCTGAAACGCCAGCTAGTCTCCAGATGGTTGAACAGCTTCCCATCAGTGCAGACAGCCTGGGGAAGAGAACAGAGGCAGGGTCATGGGAGGACTTTGCTAACAAAGGCCAACTCCAGCCTCAGGAATGCGCCAACCCCAGTTCACTGGCCCTGGTCCATCAGCCGGCCTTCAGACTGCATCTGCAGCGGAGGACTCAGGGGTGCCCCCACAGGCACGCCCTTTTCCAAGCAGCACCCCACTGTAACAGCCCCCCCTCCCCCCAGTCTTCTATATTTCTGCAAATGGAGATGGTGACATTACATCTAAGTTATCTGTGCCTTGGGGGCAGACCGCTGACTGAGGGTGTCGATCCCTCGCCCCAGATCAATCCATAGACAGAAACACGCAAGGCACACCTTCACCAGATGGGGCCGCACCATCGTCACAATGGATGTGTAACGTTCCACAACGGGAGGGAATCCAACTTCCAGCTGGGCCTTCGCGTGGCCTGTGCGCTTAGAAACCACAACTGATTTCTTGCACCAGGGAACAAAGTCCTTGTATTCCTCCACGTTGGACACAACAGCATACATTTCCTGCATGGAGTAACTGCAAGGAGAAGAAGAACGGATTCAGGAGCCACACAGCACCTGCAATCTGGTGAGGTCAGTTTACTGAGTACGTCTCATGGGAATGGCGGCCCATCTAACTGGACACTGCAGGGAACGTATCAGCAGAGGGTATGTAAAAGCAGAATGGCTGCAGCCACACCGAGTGGGAATTAGCTTTTCGACAGGCCTCCTCAGAGCTTGACAAAGTGAGCATTTTCAGTCTACAAGTAGCGTTGCCTCCCACCGACCAAGCGCTTAGATGGCTGGTTCAAGCTTATATTCAGAGCTAGGAACGGACCCTCTGCAGTCCTACGCCAGTGCCCACACTGCAGGATCCCTTTGTACAGGCTATGACCTCCGAAGAGAGCAAGGTGAAGGATGCTCAGATAAGTCTTATAGGTCAAACCAACACATTATGCAGTTTCCCTCAGAGCCCAAATTCCCCACCCATCTTCCTATAAAACCAGCCTGCTCACCCAATGATCCTTCTTTCCGAATATTCCTTCCGTTTGTTGGTGAAAGGCCCCGTAAGGCTGATGAATGTCCGGCTGTGCTGGGCACTGAGATCCCAGTTGTGGTTGCCAACAGCATGGGGAGCCCGGATCATCAAAATCCCACAGGATGGCATGTGCCTGAAACGATAAACCCCCTGGAATTAGGAGGTCTGGAAAGGCACTTCGCCTTACTAGAGATTAATCACAACGGAGGCGGGGGGGGGGGGGTCAACACTTGTTTATGAATATAAATGAAAGCCGGGGGGGGGGGGGGAAGCATTCATCTTAGCTTTTAACAGCCCTCCTGTATTCACTGATTAATTTCAAAGAAACATGACCTAGAACTCTCCTGTATTTGAATACTGTAGCATACCACAGGGAAATGCAAACACCTCTCACATGTCACCTCCGCAGGGATATCAACTGGCAAACCTGATCTTGGGAAAATCATCCTCAAAAGGCAAAGGCCCTTGTTCTTCTTGAGGCTCCCACACCACCCTTAACTCCCACACGCTAATCTCTTACACTTGGCAAGAGCGTCTGTCTCGTCATGGTGGGGGGAAGGCAGAACCCACCCGTCAAATCAGAAAGAAGGGGGACGTGACAGACTAACAAATGTGATCCAGGAGATTCAATCCACCAAGAAGTTCTCCTAGGCAACATTACTGAAATCCCTGATAACTGCACAAGTGTGCTACCAGGGTATTCAAGTTCCTGGTTATTTCAATGAAACTTCAGCTTCCCTGTGGATTGTGCATGATGTTTGTTTATAATCTGCCTTTCTTGCGGGGACTCAAATTGGATTTCAGGATATAAAACAGTGCAATCCCACAGCATAAAACGACAACTAAACAATGCCATTGGACTAGGATTACAGAATGAAAGAACAATGTGAACCAACTAAGTCAACATACACTACAGCACAGTGACATCCAGATTTCCTCCCACGTCATGGCGCATACAGTGGTCCAAACAGTTTCACAGATCCCAGTACTTTTTAAACCTGAGCTGTTTTTGTTAAATTGCAATCCAGATGAATTTAGTAAGGACCAGGAGTATTTCATAATACATACAGTAACGGCAGCAAGAATCCTATTAGCATATTATTGGAAACGTCAAATAATGCCTACTCAAGAAGAACTAGAGGCAAAGATTGTGGAGAGTGCGGAAATGGACAAATTGGCCTCAATATTGAAAGGGCAAATGGAAGAGGACTTGGCTGGGCCCTGGACTCCATTCTGTGACGGGATAAAAAATAAGCACAAAGGCTTGAGTGTATTAATAACATAAAGGCTTGAATATAATTTGTGTTAATCATCACAGTCGACCTACTTGTAGCATCAAATGATATGTAGAGTGATGTTGTAAGCAAGGCTACTTGGTGTGTTTGTTGACCTTCCCCTTCTATCCCCTTTTTCCCTTCCCATGCTCCTCTCTGTCCTGACCTTGTTAAAATTCAATTATTTTTATATATATGGGATTTCCTCCCACGTGTGCAAGATAATGTGTGTCTTGGATTAGTTCTGTATCAACCCGTCTTGCCCTTGTATTGCCAGACAGAGCATATGTACAATGCTCAGGTCCCTAAACAGGACTATTAAACACTTCCATAAATAGTAGGGTGGTTTCCTCTTCCCCAGTGTACTCAAAATTGCATGAGAGGAAGCATCACACAGGGTTGTACAAGTCCCTCCGTGCTTCCTTCTGTCTTGGCTAGGCTTGCCATGGGACACAGCTCTTGGCTGACTTGCAGTTGCCACTATGCCCTCCCACTGTCTCACATGAGTTGCCGTCCGCCAGGGCTTTTTTTCTGGGAAAAGAGGTGGTGGAACTCAGTGGTGGAACTCAAGACCGCACAATGACGTCACTTTGGGTCAGCTGGAAAAAGAGGGGAGTTTTTTAAAGTTTAAATCGCCCTCGGCGAAAATGGTCACATGGCTGGTGGCTCCGTCCCCGTCTGGAAATCAGGGGGTGGGGCCACCAGCCATGTGACCATTTTTAAGAGATGCCAGAACTCCATTCCACCGCGATCCTACTGAAAAAAAGCCCTGCTGTCCGCCAATAAATGCTTGGAATTCCCAGTGGAAAGGCGATCTAGAGAAGGCAGAGTGTCTCGTCTTGCCTGAGCAGAGGAAAGGAACAAAGACGCTTCTGCGGGACTCAGAAGTCTGTGGGCTGCTCTCCTCAACAATTTCTTCTTCACTGTCAAAGAGTAGAAGGAATTGGCTACACCTTTGCAGTCACAGAGCAGAAGGACGAGGGGTCCACGTTACCCTGTCCCCACCGTAGTATAAGGGGACTACAGCTGCTCAGTTTCATCTTGCCCTTACCCCTGGGGTACAAATCCGATTTCTTGGAAGACTTTGCCAAAAGTGGGAGAAAAGCAAACACACTGCGCCAGTTCCGCCCGCCCTTCAGCATCTGCTGTGTGGGCACATGCTATGCATGGCAACGTGAGGCAGATATATCCAAGGAAGCGACAGGGCATACCACAAGGGTAGAGAGCAATCCAAGAATCCAGGAGAGAGGGACCCAGCCAGGTGTTACGGAACAGCCAGGTTTTTATTTACCAAATGCAATTCAACCCAGGATTGCCCATTCAGTCTGGGGAGGTTGCAGCATATTCAGGGACAAAAAGACTCTGCATGGCCAGTTACAGGAATAGCTGCCCTGACAGGTTGGTTAGGACATATTTGTCTTGGGGTAGTGCCAAGCCAACTCAGGTGCTTGAGAACAGGACACTTATGTAAGAAAGTTAAGGCACAGGAAATCCAATGCACCGCTGCAGAACCAGGTGCTTTTAAATCCAGGATGGCAGAACTCAGAGTTCTCAGTTAGATTAGCCTTCACCAAGCCCTTTAAAGCTCACTGACTTAATTTTCATAGGGAAGCTATGGTACTAGGATGCTGTATACTGAATACTGCCACCATTCCTGACCTTGCCCACCCACCCCCCCAGATCTACACACAGGCAGGCTTTTAAATTGTGATCTCAAGTCATGCCTCAGACTACATCTGTGACCCTCCAGAGCTTTTCCACTGGACCTTGGTCCCAGTGACAAAACCTCACTGGCTGGTGCCTTCAATGGCTCAAACTCAACAGTCTGGCACGGCAAGAACAAACAGGGAATGACACAAATGCTGCTAAGTGGCCGGCCAAAACCCCTGGAAGCACACACTCTGGGGGCCCCCTTAAGGCCTTAGTGGCAGGGCAGGTTTCCAAAGAAAGCCAGAACACCTACCAGGGCTAGGAGGAGCCTTCACGGGGGAAAACTATTAGCCTTGAGAAGATATTTTACTTAGAGCTCCAGTCATCGGGTCTCTCAGGTAAAACACAAGGTTCTTTTTTCAAAGATATACAAGAAAAAACTTCTGAAATCTCAAAATCAGGTCACCGATACCTCCCCCATGCTTTGTTCAACACATGCATATATACCAGGAGTGGAATGTTTAGCACTAATCTTCACCATCATTCTGTACTATAAGCAATTATCTCCAGTTTACTGAATGGAAGGGGGTAAGAGGTACAGAGACAGACAAGACAACTTACTGAAGATCACAAAAGGGCATCTGGTCCAACCAGATGGAGTGAGGAAAGAAGACACAACCCCCTGGATTCTTTGCTTCTGAGGCCTGGTAGCTTTTAGATAAGCTGTTAAAACACAACATAAAATCTTCAGCTTAAACTGAAGTATAGGCTTTGATGGGAAGGGAGGGAATTTAGAAAGTACCTGCACTATAACCCAATGGAAGATCCAAATTCACCGCATTTCTAGTGGCTGGAAGTCTCTTACAGACATCGTTCCATTGCCAAAGTACAAGCAGAAGGTCAAACTATGAATGTTACTGAACGCTTCAAACTTAGGGTTTTGGCACAAACATACAGGTATTTCAGGAAATCAGGGGTCATGAATAATGCTGGTCACTATTACAAACACTGAATTTGGATCACAACAGCCTTCAACAAGAAAATACCCACCATGCTGGAAAATACCCACCATGCTGATCCTGCACTGGGCAGGGGGTTGGACTAGATGGTCTGTATGGCCCCTTCCAACTATGATTCTATGAAAAGCTCATTTTCCCCTAACAACATGTGGGGTGGGGGGAGGTGATCCCCAAAATAAATAAATAAATCTTGATATTTAATAGCACATTCCTAAATGCTTAAAGCACTTACATAATACTGTCCTGCGACACCAATGTGAAAGCAGCTGAGGATGAGACACAGTAGTTTGGTTTCAGCCACTGAATGAAGATAGGAACATTTGAATCTGCCTTATACCACCTCAGACCAGTGGACCAATCTAGCTGATGCCATGTTCTCCGTCTGGAAGCACTTCACCAGGATTTCAGGCAGAGGCAGGACGTTCCCTACTCCAGTTGCCAGAAATCTTTTACCTGGGACTGAACATGACATCTTCTGCAGGCAAAGCATGTGTTTTAACCACTGAACTCATGGATAAACCAAGGATCTCCAGCTAAAAGCTTGTGCTCTTTACCACCATGCCAGCTCAGGGGAGGACTAGCATCCAAGTGTCCCTCTCTTTCCAAAGCTTGGAGATAAAATCAAATGCTAAATCATCTTTGTGCAAAGGAAACACCACACCAGAAAGCATCAGCGGCCTAATGCCCTTCCAAATCATCACCTAGGAGAATTGAGGCACCTTCCACTAGAGTTCCAAGTAATGCATTTCTAAGTCATGCATTTTAGGACCAAACTAGATGCACTTGTTTTAAAGAGTTAGGTTCCCTGCAGCCCCACAGCATTTCAGGGAATAGCTTTTTAAAAATAAAGGAGAGCCCGTTTGGGCTCAGAACAATGCCTTGGTGTGAGGAAAGGCGGAGCCCCCTAAGCCATTTTCCTGCAGTGAAAGAGCCGGGAGGGGGGCATATTTCCACATTTTTGCTGTACTATGTGGAGCAGCAAAAAAGGGGAAACACCCCCCCCCCCCCCCAAGTACTATTCTGGCGTGGAAAAATGGCTCAGGGGGAGGGAGGCAGGACCTCTTCCTCCTCCCCACAGCTACATTCTGGGCCCCAAATGGGCTCTATTTTATTTTAAAGCCACTCACATTCTGTGAAGCCAAGTCACCACACTATGGCACTGCATTGTTTTGGCACTTTATACAGCGTGGCTGAAGCACAGCTATGATGCAGTGCATTTGATCTTTCACACATTTTACACATACATCAGCATCCATTTGGGATCCACTTCCTCAAGTGCAATAGCCATTACACTGACAAAATCACTTAAAAAAATTGCAGTACACTGTAGTGCAAAAATCTCTTCATTCCTTCCAAATGGTTATATCCACTTGCTCAAAGCATAGCATTAGTAGTAAACTGTGGTCTATTTTGGTGTTTGCACAATTGTTGTTCAAAAATCCATGTTATACAATTATATTCAACTGCAGCAAACGGTTTGCACTCATGATGGTACAAGAATAGAGACATATGTAGGGCTACCACTTGCACAATAATCCTTCAGTTCACAGAATACCACCAAGCTGGAGATGAATTTTACCCTTATGTCACTGGACACATGCCAATATATGCTTTCTGATCAGAAATGTGTATAATTCAGAACCTGGGAATTACTAGAAGCTGTCCAAAATTCACCAGTCTTGAATCCAATCAGAAGAGCCAAAGTCCATATTGAAAGTGAGTCTGCTGTGTCGCCGGCTCTTCTATGCTGCGTCTCTATGAAGCTCACTGCATATTGACAAAACATCTCTGATTACCGAAGAAACAGGCACCACCAACCTTCTTCGTCTTGAAGGGTAACGGAAGAAGAATGTTATGTCTTCCTGTCAGCTTTGGCTCTCACCTAAGAACTTTGTTTCACTGCTGCTAAAACCAGCAGAGCCCTAGCAAAATTTATTAAGCATAAAGACCATTCATAGCATTTTTAAATAAACACTACGGGCCTGACAACTGTCAGTTACTCACACACTTCTCTCCTTGTATTGATTGGAGATGGAAACTTTTCTTTTACATGCTCACCGATATTATATCATTGGAAGAAGAAATTGCCCAAGAGGATCTATCTAAATGCTACCTGTAAAATGATATAGGACATATCTACCAATATTACATTGCACAATTCTCCTAGGCAGCCGCATCTCCAAAAGGGAATGGACAGATTCCTATACAATTGAATGACCACTAGACTCGAGCTGCTCAGTTCTCTAACACCGTCAGTGAAAAGATCAGTGGACTTCTCAGGGTAAAGCAATCTAAAGTAACTATTCACCACTAAATAAATCAACTTGAAATCTCATTTACATTTGTGGATAATTAGGGTTCACAAATACCACCAGTGGCAAGCAGACATTTAAATACAATGATCTATAGCGAGTGTACTCTGCCACTGGAGAAACACTTTTTAAAGTATTAACAAGGAAAAATAGAGCATGCCTCTATTAACATGGCACCAGGCTGGAACACAGCATCATGGACGGGAAGGGATGCTACCAACACACTTCCTGTTAGCTGCTCCTTCCATGTAAAACTCTCCTCCATACAAAAGATACACAATTAACTTTCCTCCATGGTGTCGGAAACAAGAGCTAAGCGCACTGGTCACCAAACCCATCAAAAACACAGAAGCCACTCCTTACCCATATTAAGTAATTCGGGATACACCCCTATTCCAGACACCTTAATGTGAATGGAAACCTTTCCCAAGCAGGAACACATTGACCTACAGAACCCTCTATAGACTATTAACCCTTGAAAGACCCTTGCCTACCAACCCAGTTGCACTCCCCCCATTGGCTTCCCTCACGATATCTCCTCTTTGGCAGCCCTCATCATGACCCTTCCCAAGCTTCAGCTTGCAGCTCTAACCAGCAACACTCAACAAGCCGCCACTATGGCCCCCCCATCCCTCCCCATTTTAACCTCGATCTCTCTTCGTCCTATAAGGCCTCTCTCTTTGCCATTTGCTCCTCTAGAGTCCCTTTGCAGGACATTTGCAGCTTTCCTTACCCCAAATCCTTGGCACAACATTGTTTAATTAAAAACCAAAGTCAGAAGAATCCAGTATGTTTTTTCCAGGGAACTCTTTCCACAACCCAAACTCCCTGTGGAAGGTGGCCGAGTATACATTATTTTAAAGCGTATTTTAAAGGCTTATTTCTCTTCTCTCCCCAATTTTTAATTTTATTGATGTCATTTATAGACCACCTATCTCACTGAGACTCAAGGTAGTAAGGAGTCCAGTAGCACCTTTAAAACTAACCAACTTTATTGTAGCATAAGCTTTCGAGAACCACAGCTCTCTTCGTCAGAGGCAACTTTATTGTAGCATAAACTTTCAAGAGCCACAGCTCTCTTCGTCAGAGGCAACTTTATTGTAGCATAAGCTTTCGAGAGCCACAGCTCTCTTGGTCAGAGGCATCTTTATTGTAGCATAAGCTTTCGAGAGCCACAGCTCTCTTGGTCAGAGGCAACTTTATTGTAGCATAAGCTTTCGAGAGCCACAGCTCTCTTGGTCAGAGGCAACTTTATTGTAGCATAAGCTTTCGAGAACCACAACTCTCTTCATCAGAGGCAACCTTAGCATAGATGCAGAGGAGTTAGCCGTGTTAGTCTGTGGTAGCATAAGCTTTCAACTGCCACAGCTGCATCTGACGAAGAGAGCTGTGGCACTCGAAAGCCTATGCTACAGTAAAGTCGGTTCGTCTTAAAGGTGCTACTGGAGTCTCTACTCTTTTGCCACTACAGACTAACCCGGCTAACTCCTCCGGATCAAGGGAACCGCCTGTTTTCCGCCCTTCCTCGCTCTTCATATTTAACAGCTGTAGGAGACTCAGAGTCGCAACCGGCAAGCCTTTTCCTACCGCCGAGCCGGGGGAGAAGCTTCGAATCCGCCTGGCCAGGGGAGAGCCGGGCCACCCGGCCGCGTCCCCTTCCCACCGGGCCAGCCCGCCCAGCCCCGCCTGCGGCTCCCGCTCCTCCTTCAGCCTCCCCGCTCCGCAACTCCTGCCCGCGGCTCACCTGCCGGCCGAGGCCGCTCTCAAGCGCAGCCCTCCCCGCGCTCCCAGTCGCAGAGCTTCCCGGAGCCGGCGGGCCGCCATGAAGGGGGGAAACCGGAGAGGAGCCGCCGCCGCTTCAGCTCTGCCGCAACCAGGCAGGCGCCGGCCCGGCCGCCCTGACCCCTCACCCGGCTTGCGTCACAAAAACGTCAGAGACGTCGCCGTACGTCCCACAGGCGTAATGGGAGAAGGGGAGTGCGCCCGCAAGGCATCATGGGACTTGTAGTCCGAGACTGCCTCCGAGAGAATGCCGGGGAGCGTAGTTGCCGAGCGGTTGCCTACCTCCAGGTGTGCCCTTGCACTCGCCCGAAATTACAGCGGATCTCCAGGCAAGAAGATGGCAGCTTCAGACGGCAAAGTCTGTGTTGCATAAATTCCAGGCGAAATCCCTCTCCAAAGCCACGGCCCCCAAATTTCCAGGGCTTTCTCGGGCTGGAGTTGGCAACAATAAGTCGGTATCCTTGAGGCCGCTTCGGGATTGTTGGCGCTTGCTCTGAAAGCGGGGGCGGGATGACAGTCGTGGGTTGCTAGCCTTCTGTCACGGCGTCACTGTCTTTTTCATGTGCCAGTCGAAAATGTAAAATATACCGGGGAGATCCGACACCCTGAAAGTCTTGTTGGTCTTAGAGATATTGTCTACTCGCTAAAGAAACAGCAAATATTTTTTTCTTGTAGTTCCCTTCGTTAACAGTTTGTTGTTGAAAGTCTTTTCTATGTTGATTGTGTTATGTATATTCTATAAAATTAAATTTAAAAATCTAAGTTAAAAAAAATCTTGTTGGTCTTTGGGGTGCCACTGGATTCAAATCCTGCTGTTCTACTGCAGATTAGCAGAGCCACTCAGCTAAAACACCATTACGGGGCGCCTTGTAGTGCCTGAATTTTGTGGGGTTTATCCTGCTTCCCCCCCCCCCATACCTCCTATGTTAAACATCTGCCTGGCGAAGAGCCAGTGTTGCATCTGAAGAACTGGGCAGCAGTCCAGACTTATGCTGGAATAAAATGTTTAGTCTTTAAGGTCTCCTGTTTACCTTTTTCTGGTTAAGAAAAAAACATTTGAGGGTGTAACATTTTGTAGTGATATAAGCTTTTTTCCCTTTCTTAAGCACTTAGCCTCCTTTGTCACATGTACGGAGTGGACTGAGAAGAAGGTTTGCAAAATAATCAAGATAGACTCAATTTTTATCCAAATGTGTGTATTAAAACATTTACAGGCCCACGTTTCTTGCAATGATTTGGGACCTAAGGTGCCAATAAGGCTTGTTAAAACAGTAAAAAAAACTAATTGTAACTTAAACTACTGGTACAGTCAGGGCTTTTTTTCAGCCGGAACGTGGGGGAACGGAGTTCCGGAACCTCTTGAAAATGGTCACATGGCTGGTGGCCCCGCCCCCTGATGTCCAGACAGAGGGGAGTTGAGATTGCCCTCTGCGCCGCATGGCGCGGCGCGGAGGGCAATCTCAACTCCCCTCTGTCTGGAGATCAGGGGGCGGGGCCACCAGCCATGTGACCATTTTCTTCCAGGGCAACCCACTGAGTTCCACCACCTCTTTCCCCAGAAAAAAAGCCCTGGCTACAGTAAACGTGAATACAATGCATAGCCAAATAAGAGAGAACCACACTGTTAAACCTCCAGAAACAGTACGCAATCTGGCCAGGAGTTCCAATTCTAGAGCTTTCTGTTTCCCATTATCCTTCTACGAGTCTTCTGTGAAGCATCACGAGCCGGCGATCTGATGTGACCTCGAGTAACAGAACTGAAATAAAAGGACATTAATATTTTATTAATTTATTTTACCCAGTTTCCTGGGGGTAAAGTATAGATGACTGGGGAAGGCAATGGTAAACCACCTCGTAACAAAAAGTCTGCCAAGAAAATGTCGTGATGTGACGTCCCCCTCCGTGGGTCAGTAACGACTCAGTGTTTGCACAGGGGACTACTTTTACCTTTAATATTTTATTTATTTTTTTTGGTTAACAAAACGTATACCCTGCGTTTCGGCCTTCATAAGACTTATATTCTACCGGAGTACATTTCTGCATTCTAGAATAGATACTTTTTTGAATTAAGGGTGAAAATAAGAGGTATTCATCGACATGATTACTAGCAGGGCCTTTTTTCTGGGGAGAAAAGGTGGTGGAACTCAGTGGGTTGCCCTCGGAGAAAATGGTCACATGGCTGGTGGCTCCGCCCCCTGATCTCCAGACAGAGGGGAGTTTAGAGCGGCGCAGAGGGCAATCTCAACTCCCCTCTGTCTGGAGATCAGGGGGCGGGGCCACCAGCCATGTGACCATTTTCAAGAGGTTCCGGAACTCCGTTCTACCGCGTTCCAGCTGAAAAAAGTCCTGGTTACTATGAAGTTAATACTGTTGAGATACAGTTCTATAATTGCTGGGCTGAGGCTTTCAGAACTGTAATAGTCCTCCTGACCCCATACAACGAGGCAGAGCATTTTTTATCTGTATGTTTGTTTGGTTTCTTCAGCTCAGCAACTACTCCTAATACATTTGAAATCAAATATGGTACTAGGCTTCACAGATGTAACAGATTCTTCCGGGCGAAGCCTATCTGAGGCTTTCCAAAAATATAGGATGTAAGAAAAACCAAATAAAAGTATTGTTTTTTAAAAAATAAAATATTCCCTTTACCACACTGATTCCTGTCAATGGAGGAAGGAGATTGAACTTGCAGGTGAGAGGGATCGACAGCCTTGCCACCTACTTCATTGATCCCTGACTGAAACTAGAGCAATGCCATGACATCTAGAGAAATTTCCAAGCGGGGTGCAGCGGCTTGAATTTTATGGGTGTGGAGGTGGCCATCTTAAGTCTGAATCTCAGCTCATCCATGAAGCCCTGTGTGTGAGCCGTCAGTGGCCTAGTGGATAGAGTGACATAATAGGATTGTGGGAAACCCAGGTTAGAATTCCCACTTCTATCATGGAAGCTCACTGGTTGACCATGGGCCCATCACCAACTCTCAGCGCAGCCTGCCTCACAGGGTTGTTGTTGTGGGAAAATGGAGGCGGGGAGAACAAACGTGCTAAACCGCTTTGAGTTCCCAACTGAGGAGAAAACCAGGATATAAATAAATGCAAAATTGGCAAGTAACCTTGGGCAAGTAATTCTTTCTCAGCCTAATTTCCCTTATGGGTTTGTTGTGAGAATAAGTTTGTATACATTTGCGTAGTACTGATTGCGGGAAAGGCAGGATTCTTAATGTGACATATAAGGAAGGTAGGACCAAGACCGCTCTAGCGGTCACTCCTGTGCATCTTTTCCTAGCCTACAAAAGCTCCTCAGCGATTCACGCGTGTTCCCTTTTCTCTTGCTGCTGTCTGTCCTTGGCAGGTAGAATCCCTGAGTTCTCTACAGCAACCACACCCCACACCCATGAATTGGTTGAAGCAACTTTATTAGAGATCCATCCACTTCAAGGTGCTCAGACAGCTGAATTGGCAGAAGTGACGTAAATGGGGTTGGTAGTGTTAGTTATAGGCAGGAGTCATTTCGTAGAAAAAGAGCTGCAGGAACTCATTAGCATAACTCATTAGCACGACTCATTAGCATATGCCACGCCCCCTGACCAGGCCAAAATGGCCGGGATTCAGATGCTGGCAGAGGGCGGAGTGTTCCCCCACCTGGCAGTGGCCCAATCAGGGCCGTTTTTTTATTTATTTGATTTGATTTATGGCCCCAATCCAGGCCAAAAGGGGCCTAAAATGACCATTTTGGGCCCATTTTGGCCTGGATCAGGCCCAAAATGGCCCAGATCAGGTCGGTGCTGGGCAGGGGAGGGGATCCCCGCCAGGCACCAACCCAATCCTGGCGGCTTTGGCCCTGATCCCAGCCGAAACGGGTCCCAAATGGCCAAAAATGGTCATTTGGGGCCAATTTGGGCCTGCGTCAAGGCTGAAACAGCCCGGACCAAATCAGTGCTGCACAGGGGAGGGTTCTCTTGCCCAATACCGACCTGATCCCAGCCATTCCGGCCCCGATCCCAGTGGAAAAGGGGGCCAAAATAGCCACAAATGGCCATTTTGGGCCCAGATCGGGGCTGAAATGACCAGAACTGGGTTAGTGCCTCCCCTGCCTGGCACCAAACCAATCAGGACACTTTCGCTGGATCCAGGCAGAAATGGGCCCAATATGGCCAAAAATTGCCATTTTGGGCTGTTTAGGCCTGAATTGGGCCCGATCCAGGCCATAACAGGCACAAAACCGATCCAGGCCATAACAGGCCCCCTTTGGCCTGGATCGGTGCCTAAACAGCCGAGATTGGGTTGATGCCGGGTGGGGGAGGCTTCCTCCTCCCGGCACCGACCCAATCCGGACATTTGGGCCCTGATCTGGGCCAAAACAGGCCCAAAATGGCCATTTTGGGCCCATTTTGGCCCGGATCGGTGCCTAAAAAGCCAATATCGGGTCAGTGCCGGGTGGGGAAGGCTTCCCCCTCCCTACACCAACCCGATCCGGATGGTTTCAGCCCCGATCCAGGCTGAAACAGACCCAAAATTGCTGAAAATGGCCATTTTGGGCCCGTTTTTGCCCAGATCAGTGCCTAAACAGCTGGGATCAGGTCGGTGCTAGGCGAGGGAGGCTTCCTCCTCCTGGCAACAACCTGATCTGGATGGTGTGGGCCCCGATTTGGACTGAAACGGTCCCCAAATGGCCAAAACCAACCATTTTGGCCCATTTTGACCCAGATCGAGGCCTAAACGGCCAGGACCGGATTGGTGCTGGGCGAAGGAGGCTTCTCCTGCCCGGCACCGACCCGATCTGGATGGTTTCAGCCCTGATGCAGACTGTTTCAGCTGTGATACAGGACCGAAATAGGCCCAAAATGGCTGAAAATGGCCATTTTTGGTCTGGATTGGGGCCTAAACGGCCAGGATCAGGTTGATGCCATGCGGGGGAGCATTCCCCCACCCAGCACTGACCTGATCTGGGCCGTTTTGGTCCCGATCTGGTCCGTTTTGGCCCCAATCGAGGTCTAAACGGCCCAAAATTTTTCAAAGTCAGGTTGGCGGGGCCACCTGACTGTTGGGGAACTACCGGAATGGTGTTCTGGTGTGTTCCCCCTCCAAATGAGCCCTGGTTGTAGGGAAGGTTCCCAGCCATCATGATAGGGATCGTTGAAGCTGGGCCCAAAGAAGCCGGGGGCGGATGGGTGAAGGGGAGAAGCTAGGTTTAGGCTAGACAAAACAAAGAATGAAATCATCTCTGTTCCCTAGAAAGATACATTTCGAGCTGGCCACAGCCAGCCTTCAAGGACACTTGTTGGAGGCAGTGGGGAAAGAGAAAGTAAATATTTGTGAGATAACCTACGGCCTTAACATCAATCAGAAATTTCTCATGCCCTCAGAGGACCAGCACATAATCCAGAATACACTCATGGCAGATATGCAGACAGGCATATATGACACCCTGCTTCTGCTCCAAGCTGCTCCTTAGTGCCTGAAGCCCCCACTCCTGCCTAACCAGCAAAGCACTTCCCCTTCTTCTCATAAATGCTTAGTGCTATTTGCTGCAACATACCAGGGATTTTTTTCAGCTGGAACGCGGTGGAATGGAGTTCTGGAACCTCTTGAAAATGGTCACATGGCTTGTGGCCCCGCCCCCTGATCTCCAGACAGAGGGGAGTTGAGATTGCCCTCCGTGCCGCTCTGTCTGGAGATCAGGGGGCGGGGCCACAAGCCATGTGACCATTTTCGCCAAGGGCAACCCACTGATTTCCACCACCCTCTTTTCCCAGAAAAAAAGCCCTGCAACATACTATCATGACTGCCATTCTAGAAGTGGAGTGGCAAAGTTACACAGTTTCCATGTCCTCCCTGGGTTCTTTCAAGTCTGATGAAACTTCATTCTCAGGCGCATGGGGGCCCTGATTTGCACTGGATTGAAGTGTGTGTGTGGAGAGGGGGCTTAAACCTCCTGCTCCCCACACTCACTGGCCGTTTCCACATGGTTTACCTTATTCTGCAAAATAGCAAAATCTCGTGTGAAATCTCGCGAGAAGATGCTGTTATTGCGCAAGAAGACGCAATAACAGCGTCTTCTCGCGAGATTTCGCTAATTTGCAGAATAAGGTAAGCCGTGTGGAAACGGCCCCCTGTTTTTCCACCCTGAAACTGCCACTCAGAATCACTATTTGCCTTGCTGGAGAAACGTACATATACTGTAGCATATCAGTACACGCAGGGGCGATAGTGGTTCTTCTGCAACTGTTTTACGTTGTGAAGGTGTTTTAACTGTGTATATTAATCGTGTTTTGGTTTTAACTTGTTGCTGGAAGTTTATGATGATGTTTCTGTGTCCTTGGAGCTTTTACCATTTTGTTACATTCCCTGGGCCTGAACTTTTATCTCTTTTTTTCTTATGCTGGTTGAACCTTTATAGCTTCCCCTGAAGAATCCTGGGAATTGTAGTTTGAGAAGTATGCTAAGATCCTCCAGTGAGCCACAATTTCCTGGGGGAAACAAATGATTATTTCATTTAAGTTTGTAGTGGAGATATTGTAATATATTCTTACAGTGTTTTTACATGAATACATTTTAAAAAATCAGTTCATCCCAAAAGGAGTAAGAATGTCAGACTAGGACTAGAGAGACCCAGGTTCGAATCCCCTCTGCCATGAAGCTTACAAGTTGACCTTAAGATGGTTAGGCAAAAGGAGTGACTATCCCAAGTTCAACCTGAGTGGGGATTCAAAGGCCTGGGAGTCTCCCCAGGCCTAGGCCGATTCCAGACGGCCAGAAATAGCGTTTTGCCCGCGCTATTAATCGCTTACCAGCCACGCGGGTATTTTCGCCTCCATCCGCTTTGTCTCGTCTTCATCCGTTCTGTGCCGTGCCGTTCCGCCTCCACATGTTCGCATGGCCAAGAGAGCAACCCCGGGATTGGTTCTCTCCTCCCCGGCACAACTGACGTGGGGGGCCTTCATTTGTTCGCATCTCGGGGTTTTTTTTTTTATTTCTTTCCCCCCGTTTTGCGCAAACGCGCAAACGCGCACATGCGCGAATCCGCGGCATCGACGATGCGGTCAATGATTGGTCCGGGAGATTCTCGCGAAGTACATTGGTCGATGGTCCCACTCTAGATTCTCAATTGCTAATCTGGTACGTGCTGACTGTTGGACCCTGAAATGGCGCCCGGGAGAGAGCTTTTCCTCGTGATGGCGCAGGTGGTGATTCTCCTGCTACAGAACACGGTCTCACTTTGCCATGCGCATCTGCGGCACATTCTGAGGAGGAGAAGGGCTGCCCAGCTGATTTTCCACAGCGAAAAATTGGGTACAGCTTCACGTAGGTCCACTTTGCGAGGGATCCGTCTGCGGCAGCGATGGTATGTGCTGGCGGACATCAGAGAGCACAGAGACTGCTGGGTATACCCCCGGAGCCAGGACTGGTGGGAGCGCATAGCCCTGCGTGTATGGGACGACACCCATTGGATTCAGTGTTTTCGGATGAGCAGGGGGACCTTCAATGAGCTGGTGGATGCCCTGAGGCCGACCCTGGCACGCCAGTCCACCAACATGCGTGAGCCCGTGTCCGTGGAGAAGAGGGTGGCGGTGACGTTGTGGTGCCTTGCCACCGGTGCATGCTACCGCGTTGCAGCAGATCACTTCGGTCTGGGGCTGTCCACCGTTTCGGATGCTGTGCTGGAGGTCTGCTTCGCAATTGAGAAGGAGCTACTCTCGAAGACAGTGTGCCTCGGGGACGAGGTCGGGAAGGTGAGTGATGGCTGCAGGAAGGGCAGGGGGTTTGCGCCGGCTGGAACAAAGGTGGTTTGTGTTGTTTTCCGTGTTCCCGATGGTGCGCTACTGCGCATTTCCAATCATGCGTGTTTCTGGTCTCTGTTTCAGATAATGGATGGGTTTACAGCGCTGGGGTTCCCTCATTGTGTTGGGGCGATCGATGGCACTCACATCCGCATCGGTCAGCCCCGTGGGAAGCCGGACCAATACGGTAACCGAAAGAACTACTCCTCCATCTTACTGCAGGGGACAGTGGATCACACCGGCCGTTTTGTTGATGCAGAGGTGGGTTGGAGTGGCAAGAACCACGACGCCTTCGTCTTCCGCAACTCGGCTCTCTGTGCTGCAATGGACAATGGGGCTTTTGTGCCTGGGAATCCTTCCCTGACAGTGAATGGTGTTTCAGTGCCACCGCTGATGATCTCGGATGGTGCTTATCCAATGCGCCGGTGGCTGATGAAGCCGTACGGAAAATTGGCTGTCACACCGCAACAGAAATACTTCGACCGCTGCCTGGCACGGGCCAGGAACAAGGTGGAATGCAGTTTTGGTCGTCTGAAGGGACGCTGGCAGTGCCTCCTCCATCGGCTGAAAGCCAGAGAGGAGAACGTGGTGACCATTGTTACCGCGTGTGTGATCCTGCACAACTTGTGCGAGGCCAAGGGACATGCAGTGCTTGGTTCACTGACTGATCCCATGCCCTTGACAATGCCCGGGGATGGACTTGAGTATGGGGAGAACGACAGGGGGATGCTAGATGAGGGGAAGAGGGTTCGTGATGCAATGGCTGCATTCATGTATTCCAGATGCGGACGGTGATGCTCTGGCTTTCTTTGGGGGGAGGGAAAACCCTTATCCCAAAAGTGCCAATATTGCAAGGAAAAGTTTGTCAATAAATGCCAATAAATGGTTGTTATTGCAGTCAAACATTTTTCGCTTTCCTTGTCCGTTCCTGGGTGCGGGGGGAATGCAGACCCGGCAGGTTTTGGGATTGCCGCCTTTGCGCACAAAGTTGCATCCCCCCGCAAATGCGCAATCACGCGCCAGCAGGCGAATGCGCGCTCCGTGCCACCACACGTTTTCTGGCAGCCCCCGCCATGACCGTTCCTCCTTTAGGGGTTGGGTTGAGGAGTGCTGGGAGGGCAGACAAATATGCAGTGCTAACTGGGATCCCTCCATTACTTTATGCGGGTCACCGGCACATCTAAGCCGGTGACTACAGACAGTGGCATAGCCGTATCGGTTACCCAGTTATTTGAGTCGCTTGCATGTTCGGGCTTGCAGAAATGCGCAAATGCGGCGATACACTCATGCTGTCAACCCTTGGGTGAAAATTCTCGGGGAGTAAGGGGGTGATCAAGAAATCAGTTTGCGAAAAATACTGCGTGCTGCTGCACTATGGGGGCGGGGCGCTGACGCGGACCTCGGTGGAGGAGAATGTTGGGGGGCCGGCGGCAGCTTCTCGGGAAAGCAGGGCAACGAGCACCTGCACGGATTGCCGCTTCCAAAGTCACGCATGCGCAGTTGCGCTTTCGCGCGTTAGCGCATATCCTTGCAGTAGCAGCTAAAAAAATGGCCGCCAGCAAGGGCCGCTACTGGCGGGATCTGGAGGTCGAGGCCCTGCTTGACCTCCTTCTGCAGAGTGGACGTGCCAGCCGCATCATGGGCAGCCACCACCTGCCCACAAAGGCTATTTTCTCCAGGGTTGCCCGACAGCTGGGTGCGAAGGGTTGGCCCAGGACCGCGGACCAGTGCAGGTCCAAGTTTAAGCGCGTTAAGGCCGACTTCTTCGCAGCCCTGGAGCAGTGGCAGGGCATCCCAAGAATGAGCGCCAGGCCGCCGTTCTTTGAGGAGATGCGACGGCTCTGGGAGGCGGCTGGCAGGCCTAGCTGGGAGGACCGGAGGCAAGCAGGTAGGTGGAAGGGGGGTGGTGAGTGGCAGGCGGCAGGGCCCGTTTTGGTGGCTGGTGAATTGATCTCGGCCTGGTCGCAGTCTTGCCCTCCCGTTGGTGTTCTTTGCCCTGCCACATATTAGGGTGTCAGTGGTGCTCTGTTGAGGCCCCCAGCACTGCCATCAATCCCCGGTGGCCATTCCAGACAGGCCAATGATGCCCAGGTGGCACACAGACTTCCAGGTGGCATGCAGACAAAGTCACAACCCCTCCCCCCCATCTGCCAAAGCGGAATTTCCCAATATGGAGCAGGCAACCCTATTCTTGGCTCACCTGGGAGCTGTAGTTTCCATACTAAGTGGATGCCCAAATAAAATAGCGGGCTGTGGAAAAGTTAGACATAGAAATGTTGATGGTCAGGGCTATAACTTGGAGAACAAAGCTTCGCTGGTCTATTGACCTTCACTTTCACTGAAGACCCACGTTTGTGCATCTCTTGCTGGATACACAGCCACACAGGCCCAGTGAAGAGTGCTCCTAAGAATGTTTTTTTAAGAAATCGCTGCCCCTGGGTCAAGTAGTTCTTATTTCTAGTAAGCATTTTTAGGGCTGCACCTGCTGTTCTGTGCACACATACTTGGAATTAGGACCCATTGAACTCAGTAAGACTTCAGCAAACATGCACACAACTGCAGTCTGAAGACTAGGTCACAACCCCCCCCCCCCCGTCTGCCACAGCGACAGGGTGCCGTGAGGTGCGGAAGACCATTGTGCCATTGCATGCCAGCTGTGCACCAGAGATACCAACAACCCACCCCAATCTCTTGCAGCTGCGATGAGGGCGAGGGCACGCCCCAGAACTGCAGGGCAACCCGAGGAGGCGGCAGAGGCGGAGGAGGAGGAGGAAGGAGAGGCCGAGGAGGAGGAGGGTGCTGAGCGTGGGCCCAGGATCCGTGAGGGAGAGGCGGAAACTATGGAGGAGGCGCATGGAGGTGAGAGGTGCTGCACAGATGATGGCAGTGAGTGCAGCAACGTTGGGGGGGTGGGGACTCTGGCCCGTTCGCTGATCCATCATGCCCCAATCTCTTGCAACAGGCCAGGGGGAGCAAGGGATTCCGCCAGCCGAGCCACCAGCAGGCGAGGAGCTCGTGGGTCATGAGGAGGAGGAACAGGAATGGGAGGCGCCACCTCCACAGGGAGAGGAGTGGCTGGTGGAGGTGGAGTTGGAGGGACCTCAAGGTGAGCGGTGAGCAGTCGTGCCGACATCGCCACAGCTGTCCTGCGGCACGGCACAGTGCTGCGGCAAAACGTGCGCCAAGATGGGGTGGTGGGGGTTGAATGGGGGGAAAGGAGAGGAAAGCTTGTGTGGTGTGGGGGTTGGGGCCCACGTTCTCACCCTCACAACGTCTCCTTTCCCATCTTGATTGCAGATGCACGGGGGCACGAAGGCCGTGGTGTACCTGAGGAAGCAATGGAGGGGGCGGCCAGGGGCTCGGTCGTTGCCG
This sequence comes from Eublepharis macularius, assembly GCF_028583425.1. Classification (NCBI taxonomy): domain Eukaryota; kingdom Metazoa; phylum Chordata; class Lepidosauria; order Squamata; family Eublepharidae; genus Eublepharis; species Eublepharis macularius. The sequence goes on along the minus strand of NC_072793.1, from coordinate 11,198,329 downwards.
GGCAGAGCGGGCAACCACCTTCCGCTGCGAGGCGGCCGACAGAAGAACTGGGTAAGAGCAGGTCCCGGCGCACCCTACAGCCACCTGCGCAGCACCACAAATGGCCGTAAGGTGCATTGTGCGCATTTGTGCGCAGGCGTTGTGAACCAACTGTTTTTATGTATTGTTAACAACAACATGTTTCAAATCTATTTATTTAAACGAAAGATCACTTGAGCACAGAGGCCCGCCCCCAATGCTGGATTAACAGCTGTTACCATCTTCACGCTGTCCACAGTGTCGGCCCCTGGCGAGGGGACTCCCGCCACCATGGAGGAGCCGACGACGAGCCGAGCGGCGGCCCATACACCGGGTGCCCAAGAGGGGAACAGCAGCATCCTTGAAGCCATCAAGGGCCTGGAGGGGCGGATAATGCTTTCACGTGAGTGAGTCCATGACTGCCTTTCTGGGAGGCCTGAGCTCACACTGAGGCAGTCCTCACCTCTGTCACAGAGCGACAGAGAATTCCACACGCAGCTCTCTCCAAACCCTGGTGGTGTTAAAGGAGCGGCCACAGGCTGGCAGGTTCCTCCCGGCATCTGCCAACTCCACTTGTGTTGGCAAGGAACAGACCGCTCCCTGACAGTGTGTGGCTTTGTTAACCACTGGGGAACAAATTAGACACATGTGGCTGCATCTGTCCATGTGCCTCGCTTGTTTGCAATCTTAGGTTTTCCCCGGCTCCCACTTCAATTTAAATAACCCCCCCCCCTTGGATGGGAGGCCTTCACCTATGAAGAGAGGGGCAAGGAATTCTAGGCATGATGGGGATGTGGGGGGGATGCGGGAGAGTCCCAGGCATAAGAGGCAGAGATGGAGTGTGGCGGGAACTAAGGACAGCAAGGGAGAATGGCCGGGAGTTCCAGGCATCAGGGGCAGTGGGGAGCATGGGAGGGAGGCCAAGACATGAGGGGCTGTGAGGGGAACGGTGGGGAGTTCCAGACGTGAGGGGCAGAGTGGGGCATGTGCGAGAGTCCCATGCAGATAAGGGAGTGAGATTTGAACTGATACATATCTTTGTTTTGTCCACAGTGAACACGCTGCAGGGCAGGATGGACACCGTCGAGCGCCTCCTGCTCTACCAGGGTCGGAAACACCGGGCGCTCGAGAGACGTGTGCGGGCCTTGGAGGGACAACTGTCCGCACTAATGCCAGCGGCCACTGAGCAATGATGGGACTTTGGGGGGGCGGGGGGGATCTGTTAAGGTTGAGTGTTTTCCTGTTAAGTAAAAGTTAGAGTTGAAAACAACGGTCTGATTGTCCGTGTTTTCTCGATAGGTGGTGGTGTGTCTGGGGTGGTGAGGTTTTGCAGTCTTCTGTCCGTGGGGGGGGGGGGGGGCTGGGGGAAGGTTGGGCAGAGCTGAGGAAAAAGGCGAGACTCGTCTACAGGGTTAGCCGATCCCTGGACCTGCCCACACAGGACCGCTTGGGGACACCCTGCCTTGGCTGAGGACGGGGGGAAGGTGGCCGGATGATCACCCCCTCATCCACCTCCCCCTCATTCAGCGCTGGAGCTGTGAGGACGTTGGATTCAATCACCAGGGGTGGCCGCTCTGGAGCTGCTGCCAGCGGTTGCTGCATCCGGAGCATGGCCTCTCCAAGTGTTTGCAGCGTGCTGACGGCAGCACGCATCACCTCCAGGTTCTGGCCCCAAGCATTCTGAAACATCGCCTGCTCCTGACGGGTCACCTCCATGAACTCTTGGCGCCACCTCTGTGCCTCGGAATGCTGCCTCTGCCGCTCGGCAATATCCTCGCGGTGCTGAGTGTCTGCCTGGCTCATCATCCTGTCCGCGGCCTCAGCGCCACCGTGGGCCCTCCGCTTGCGGTTCCTTATTGCTGAAAGTCGTGTTCCAGGGGACAGCTGGGCCGGATTTGGCGGAGGGCTGCCTGGGGGGGGTGGAGAAACAGCCCAGAGGTGAACACAAGGCCCCACCATTCCCCGGCCATGGTCCCCCCATCAAGCCCTCGGACCCCAACTTCCCAGGCATGCGGCATTGCAAGTGTGCGGTACCTGAGACGCCGCCGCCTGGCGAGGGCGGGCTGTTCTCCTTATCCAGATTGTCCTCCGTGCTGCTTCCCGAGGCGGACTCGTTCTCATCTGTGAAAAAGGCAACATTGATAGAACGCACTTTGGGTTACCGTCAGAGGGCATGGCTGCACTGATTGCTTTCCACCAACATTTGGGTGGGTGCCTGACGAAAAACACCATCACTTGGGAAGAAGTGCAGCCGCCACCGTTCCCTCAGAGCCCAAAGCAAGCTGATGCCGCAATTCAGGCCCACAGCGGGAAACGCATTCAAAGTACATGCCTCGAAAGAGCACCACAGTGCTCTTTCTTGCCGTTCCATTTGCAGAAATAAATGATCAGCCCCGAGGATGGAGCACACTCAGATAAACAGCCACTTGGGGAGGGGGGTTAACTGGAAAGTGTTTGGCCATGAGGGTGACGCATTAGCAATTCTCACGCCATTATCTATTGTTGGCCACAGACTGAGGTGTTGCTCCAGTGGCCACACTATCCTGTGCTGGATGGGCTACTCTTGGACATGTTGAGAAGAATCAGCATCCCAAGCATTAGTTTGGCACATCCACAACATGGAGGCAGCTTTGCATGACACTGCATGGCTGTCCCCCCGACACCCACTTGCCTCTCCTTAGCCCTGGTGCACCTGACCTTGCCACAACTCAGGCAATTGAAAACCAACACTGGTGGTCTGCACAATGTGGACTTTCAACGCACTCCCTGGGAGCAATCCAGAACAAGCCAAACAAGCCCACATCATTGCTCCTGGGATTGCAGCCGCTTTGTATTGGCCATGTACTGCCCGCCCCAGAAACTTCCAACTGCTTTTGCCATCACAGCGGGGTTTTTGGTGCCACCCCCCCCCCCCTAGGAACCCCTGCAATGGTCTCCCGACAAGCCGGCAGCAGCACGAGCACAAGCGTGTGTACCTGTGCCTGCGTGCTGTGGTGTCTTGGCTGACGAGATTCCCCCCCCCCCAAACAGCCGTCCAATCGGGACACAAGTCTGCGGGGCCAAGGATAGCGACACCTCCCGGGGTTGGATTCTCTGGGAGACAAAATGGCGGTCGATAACAAGGCCACAAGTATTCAGTTCAGGAGGGTCGCACCAATGCAATTGCGCAAATGCGGAACATGGGGCCGGACACTGCCGTATGCCTTGAAGCTGATAATGCATTTGCATGCATTTGCGCAGTGGCGCGGTTGCGCAAATGGCGCCAGCCCCTTTTTTACGGCTACATTGTGGCTCCAGAGAATCCAAGCGCTGTGTGCCTGACCGGCGGACTTCCCGGGCCCCCCCCCGGACCACCAGCAAGGGACTGCCCAGGCTGTGCCCTGAGCCAATAAACAGAGCACCCACGCTCCACAGAATCCCAGGGTGCATAACTCGACCCAGCAGAGCTGCTGGCGCGCCCCCCCCGCCCCCCTGCCCGGCAAAGCACGGACCATTATTGCGGCAGATTCCCAGACCAGCCCAAGCGATTCCCGCGCCCCCCCCTCGCCTGTTCCCCCCCCCACGTACCCGTTCCCGCCAGTCCACTCAGGGTCGCATCAGGATCTCCACCGCTGTGCAAGTGGTCATCGTCCACGAAGCCACCATGCCCTGGGAACAGAAGTAGGGCCAGCCTCGTCACATTGCATGCTTTGATCACACCCCCGAAGCACCACCCCCGCAGAAACGGCGCTTGGACCCGGGCCCCCACCTACCTGATGGAAAGGGGGTCGATGTCCTGAGATCATCCGCATTGATGGTGACGAGGTCATGGCTGAAGAGCTCCTCCGAGCCCTCCTGAAGCTCCAGAGGGCCTTCCCGGGCCCTGCCCTCCACCTCCAGCACTATACTCCGAGCCAGCCTCTTGGGGTTAACGCTTGCATCCCCCCTCAAAATGCTGTCCAGCTCTCTGAAGTACGGACAGGTTGTCGGCGCGTTCCCTGAACGGCCGTTGTGGGCCATAACCTTTTTGTACTCCAGCCGCATGGTTTTGGTCTTGGTGCGGCACTCTGTAGCTGACCGCTTGTGGCCCCGCTCAGCCATCTGCCTCGAGATTTTTTGGAAGTAGTCCATGTTCCTGTGGGTGCTTCGGAGAGCTTCCTGTATCTTCTCCTCCCCCCAGAAGTGTAGCAGATCCACAATCTCTCTATGCCGCCAGGACACCCCCCGCTTCCCAGCCACGTCCCCTCCACCAGCCATACTGCTCCCGACAAGGCGATATTGCTCTAGCACAAGTGTGTGTGACTGTGCTCGAGTGCTGTGGTTTCTCAGCCACCGAGATTCCCCCCCCCCCCGATCACCCGTCCAATCGGCACGCAAGTCTGCGGGGCAAAGGTCAGCGACACTTCCCAGGGTTAGATTCTCTGGCAGACAAAATGCCGGCCGGTAATGAACCCTCAGGTGCGCATTTCATGAGGGTCGCAGTAATGCAATTGCGCAAATGCGCAAAATGAATCGAAAACCCACGTTCGCTGACGCGCGATTGCGCAAATGGCTCCTGCTTTTTTTAAAAATGGCGATATTGTGGCCGGCCACCCGGCCACCCGGAAAAGGGGAGTTCCTTTCCCCCCATGATGGATCGCCATGAAGCGGCAAAACCCGGCATGCCGTGTTCCCACTGTCCGCTTATATAGCGCGACGGAGCGCCATGGACCGCAGGTAAGCGGGGACGGCAACTTGCGGGTTTTAACGGGTCTTAACGCTTGAAAAGCGAAATCACTCGCTTTAATTTTGCCCGTCTGGAATCGGCCCTAGTCTGACACTCTAACTCCTTTTGGAATGAACTGATTGGAAAACAAATTGTACAAGGGAAAATCCCTGTTTGTGCTGCTTCTCCAATGCAAATCAACTGATCTTTAGGCCTCTGATACTTCACCTGGATTTCACTGTTCAGTAACATGGCTAATTACAGGTTCAAGAACATGATTAAAAATAGTGTCAGTCGCACAGTCCTCTGATCCCTCCTCCATGAACTCATTTGAACCAGTGATCAAAGCGGAAAGCCAGAGAAGAGCTGTCTGTCCCCTGCCAAGTCACTTGATAGAATATCCACAGGCACCAGTGCCTTATCCTTAAGCCATGCAGCAGTCAGCATAACAATAGCAAGGATTTTATAACAACATATGCGGCAATCCTGAAGATAATTTCCTGGGAATACGTTCATTGAATAACATGGGCTTACTTCCAAGTAGAACTTATTAGAGTTGCTACTACACCAGAACAACAATGTCTGGCCTTCTCTTTATATTCAAAATACCTTGTAATGGCACAGTAGGTACTCTTCATCACATTTAGGAGACAGAGATAGACAGCATGATTTTTGGGATGTGCATCCATTTTTTAAAAATTTAAAGTAAAATGTCTAAATAATACCCTTCCTGCTTGCATTAGAGCTAATTTTTAATTATACACACGTTTATTACATTTTTATCCTTTAGGGTTATCAAGCTGGGCCTACAGTTTTCTCAGAATTACAAGAGATCTCTAGACTACGAAGATCAGTACTCCTGGAGGAAATGGCAGCTTCCAAGAGTGGGCTGTGTGGCATCACCGGGGCTTTTTTTCTGGGAAAAGAGATGGTGGAATTCAGGACCGCACAATGATGTCACTATCGGTCAGCTGGAACAAGGGGGAGTTTTTAAAAGTTTAAATCACCCTTGGCAAAAATGGTCACATGGCCGGTGGCCCTGCCCCCTGATCTCCAGACAGAGGGGAGTTTAGATCGCCCTCCACGCAGTGGCGCGGAAGGCGATCTAAACTCCTCTGTCTGGAGATCAGGGGGTGGGGCCACCGGCCATGTGACCATTTTCAAGAGGCGCCGGAACTCTGTTCCACCACGTTCCAGCTGAAAAAAAGCCCCAGCTGAAAAAAAGCCCTGGGCATCACTTATTGGCTGAGCTAGCTCCTCCCACCAAAATTCCACACTGACTAGGTACCACCCCCAAAGCTCCTGGTAATTTCCAAGCAAGAACTGGCAACCCTCCCTTCCTCCAAGAAGTTCAGAGTGACATGCATGGTTCTCCCCTTCTCCATGTTACCTACACAACCAACCATGAGAGGTAGGTTAGGCTGAGCAACTGACAGAAGGCCATCCAATGAGCTTCCGGGCTGAGCGAGGGGATTCAAGCTGGCTTTCGCCATTCATAGTCTATGCTGTCGTAAATCAGCAGGAAAATGGCGCTCCCTGTAGAATTCATTGCTCAGTGACTACTGTGTATAATCAACAAATACTCTCTCAAGCATTCAACGTTTTCCTAGTTTTACTTTTGGTGTAATAATTACCCTTAAACTACAAAAGCAAACAAGTAGAACCCAGACCAGATACACGAACAGGATAGACTTTGCAGCTAAGTTAAATGCTGCATGTAGGGTTGTCAACAGCCTGGAGGAAAACATGTTTTGCTCCTTTAATGGTGTAATCCTAAGAAGAGCTTACTCCCGTTCAAGAGTAACTCTTCTTAGCATTGCAGTATGGAGGTATAGAAACGGGCAACTGAACTTTTTCATGGCACAGGACATCAATGACCTGGGCCGATTCCAGACGGCCCTCCCCATGCTGAAACGTCGCGCATCGTCGCGCGGAAAACGCGAAATATCGCGTTTTATCACGCGAGTTTTGCGCGACATCACACAAAACTCACGCGAAAAAATGCGATATTTCGTGTTTTCTGCACGACGACGCGCGACGTTTCGGCATGGGGAGGGCCGTCTGGAATCGGCCCTGGTGCTGTTCCTGTGGTTCCCAGCGCTGCCTTTTTACAGAACATGTTAGGCAACTTCTTCTGGATACCTTATGAGCGTTTTCATTCTCCCTGGTTACAAAGGACACAAGACCCCTATTTTCCAGTGTTGTTAGTAATGGTTTTGATCTCACAGTAACTCTCCACGGACGGAAAGGATTTCAGTCAGCTGAATGAGTCTTCCTCACCGCTCCTCTTCTGCTGCAGCCTAAAAATCCTCCCTGTGCTGTTCCTGGAAGACAGAGGAACCCCCTCCCACAAGGAACTGCATAACAGGAGAGTCTATAGTTTGCTTGCTGTTGGGGGAGGGGTCTGTGAAAATTGCCCTTTGTAGAAATTTTCCACCAAATTTGTTAACTGACTACCAGGGCTTTTTTTTCTGGGAAAAGAGGTGGTAGAACTCAGTGAGTTGCCAGCACAGGGGGAAACTCCTGGCGGGAGGTGGTGCCCCTGATACCACATGCACATGTGCAAAGTGCATGCACGTTCCCGAGACCACACAATGACATCATTTTGGGTTAGCTGGAACAAAGGAGGAGTTTTTTAAAGTTTAAATCATCCTTGGCGAAAATGGTCACATGGCTGGTGGCCCCACCCCCGATCTCCAGACAGAGGGGAGTTTAGATTGCCCTCCACGCTGCACAGAGAGCTATCTAAACTCCCCTCTGTCTGGAGATCAGGGGGCGGGGCCACCGGCCATGTGACCATTTTCAAGAAGTGCTGGAACTCCATTCCACTGCATTCCAGCTGAAAAAAAGCCCTGCTGACTACTATGTTTTCCCTCTGCTCTCAGATTTCAAAGGGATCATCTGTGTTTTCCTTTTGGTGCTGGAAAGACATCCATTCAGCTACTAGTTTCTGTATATTTTCAATTAGATGCTTCTTTTTTTCTCTTTTTTCCCCTGCTTCTTTTCTCCAGAAGGCCAGATATGCAACCTGGCACCAGCATCATATTGCATACTTGCTCAGCATTCTACATAGGATACTTACAAGAGGACTTCAAATTATGGCCTTGAAGATCATATCTTTTTTTCCCTCCCCACTCCTCTTAAAAAATCATTCAGCCTGACAAAGGGTCGTGGAGAACCTTGTACCGTGTTTTGTGTTATTTTGCTTAGTCCTAACTAAAAAGAGTTATTCTGACATGAGGAAGGAATCCCAACCATTTGTGGTCAAGTATCAACGCACATGCACGTGCAGGGGCGGAGCAAGGGTTTACCTCGCTCGCGGCCGGCCGGGTGCCCCCACGCGCGCATGAGCGCACCGGCCTGCATGATGATGTCACGCGTGACGTTATCACAGGAGCGCACGCGCCGCCGCCAGCCCAATTGCTGCGGCAGGCGGCCTCCGAGCTCTCCCGCTCGGTTGACTGCGCCGCCGCAGATGCCTGCCCGTGGTGGCTGCGCCTGGCCAGGGGCTTGTGCTGGCGGCGGCAGCGGCGCGGGATGGGAGGGATAGGAGGCTGGTGCTTTGTGGCGTGCGCTCCCGCCCACCGCACCTCCTCCGGCGCTCCCTCCGGCACCCCGCGCCTGCGGCCACCGCCTACCTGGCCTCAATAGGCCCGCCGCCCCTGTGCACGTGCACGGGCTAAAAGCTTAAACTGTTTTTATTTAACTTCTTCTTAAAACCATAGGCAAATATTCTAATCCTAGTGCATACTGATTAACTGAGTAATATATTCAACTTGCTGCCGGAACAGCACACTCTCTGCCTGGAATATTGGGGATTCCACTATCAATATGCAGTGCTAATGGAGTGGTACGACTGTTCATAGAAGGCATGCTACACTACTGACTCTCAAACTGAAGGGGGTGTCAGACTGTGGCTTACTAAAAGTTGCAATCCAGCCTATCTCTTGCAATTAGACATGAGTCCATTGGTTCCAAAAGACTTTACTGAATATAAACAACCATTGTAGTCCACTGACCAAGATGCAATATCTTGGCTGGTACACGAGTATTGTTACGAATGACAGGCAAAGGTTAAGATACAGAATAGCATAGCTTAGCAAGTCCCATCCTCCCCCCATAGTTCTCAAAACAAACGGCTTGAAGCTGAGAGAGTGAAACTTTCCCAAGACTGGAAAGGTTGTAGTCATAACATTCCTCTTCTTGAAGATAACTGTTACTGGACTGCTTGTCACCTGCAAAAGAAGAGCTTAAAACACTGACAGGATTAAAATGGAGTCTCTTTGGTTAGATCACATGAGAAACATAGTCAGACCTGACAGGGGGGGCGTGGCTTTGGCACCAGCAAGATGAACGCCCAAAGAGCAGGCTCTGACACAGCCTCCCCCTAATGCCCTGAATCCAAAGCATTTACAGCACCCAAACAAGCTGTTATGAAGGGCAGAAGTGAAGGAAGCAACAAATAGCAAAACCAGGCAGATACAATATTGGACATAACATAGTCAAAGCAATCTTTATGCCCTACAGCATGCATACAGGATATATTTCTAGCAGCAATACTTAATACCTGGGACCAAAATAAAACTAAACTAATGCCGACAATTTCTTGATTCTCAACTTTACCGTCACATCAAGAATGACCCTTATCCTATACTTCGCTCTCGATTTTGCATAATAACCTCCAAAAATCAATAAGATTAGTTGATTTAGCTACAAAAGAAGGGGTACTAAGCAAAGCAGAACTGGAAATCAAACTCTCAATAACTATCCCTTGGTTCCTTTACTTTCAAATTAAATATATGTTAAACAAATTGGAAATTAAAAACATAACGGCTAAAGCCAAAACAGATCTAGAGCACCTTATAGGTAAGTCTAATGGTTCCCACAAGGGTCTTATCTCCAAAATTTATAATGTACTATTAAATTCAGAAAAACAACATGCATTGAAAATTCAATCTAATTGGTAAAATGATTGTGAAACAATATTAACAGATGATATTTGGGCTCAAATATGGCGCTCCAAACTAATTACCTCATCAGTAATCAGCACAAAACTTCAGACATATAACATCATACACTACTGGTATTTAACACCAAAAAAATTAGCAGTCATCTCATCCAAAAAATCTCTACTTTGTTGGGAAAAATGTGGGGAAATGGGCACATTTTCCCATTGCTGGTGGGGATGTAAATATATAAGAGAGTTCTGGGATAAAGTCCTTAAGCACATATCCCTTATGACATCTTACAATATAGCTTTTAAACCAGAATTGATCTTCCTTAATTATTGGGAAGACATGGCCGTACTGCAAATTAGATGTGACTTAATCTCAATATTATTTGTGGCAGCAAAGACTGCAATTGCAATATCCACCATCTCATAATTTGTGGTATACTAAAATTTGAGAACAACTGATAATAGAGAAAATATCAGAAAATATACTAATGTCTACTAACCCATCATTATCATCAAACCTATATACAAAATGGAGCCTTTTTTTGAGTTTCTTACAAACAACAAGTTATTGACATTTAACTTACCTTATCGAGATATCATCAACCTATATATATAAGATCTTTGCTCTTCAATGTATTAAGCTATGCAGGGCTTTTTTTCTGGGAAAAGAGGTGGTGGAACTCAGTGGGTTACCCTCGGAGAAAATGGTCACATGGCTGGTGGCCCCGCCCCCTGATCTCCAGACAGAAGGGAGTTTAGATTGCCCACCGCGCTGCTCAGTGTTGCGGAGGACAATCTAAATTCTCAGGGGCGGGGCGGGGCGGGGCCACCAGCCATGTGACCATTTTCAAGAGGTTCCAGAACTCTGTTCCCCTGCGTTCCCGCTGAAAAAAAGCCCTGAAGCTATGTATAAAACACGATTTCAGGAAAAAGCACCTCTGTTATTTAGTCTCTTTAGACACTTTATGTAATTTTACATTGGATAGTTACTGTTATTGTTCATGTTCATGTTTATGTTTATAAAATAATAAAAGAAGAAAAGCAAACTCTCAGACTGAACACAAACTAAGGCATGCAAGCTTGAGCTTCATTCTTCAAAGTCTGTCTTAGGCACAAGCAGGACCACTTTGGTGATAGGCCTGGTGAGAGTCTTTGGGCCGTTGTTCACAAACGTCAACCTTGTGGACTAAGCCATCCGTGCTGGGCAGGACCCAATCAATAAGTCCCATTGGCCACGAGTTCCTAAGTGCATCTTTGTCTTTTCGCAGGATGACATCACCCTCACACAGGTTGGTCTCGGGCATCTCCCATTTATGTTGGTTTTGCAGAGTTGGCAGGTACTTCCATTGTTTCCAGAAGGTGTTAGCAAGGAGTTGAACTTGCCTCCATTGCCGCTTGTACATGTCCTTGGTGACAAAGTTCCTTTGGGGAGCAGACCGGACACTTGTTTTCTGCATCAATAAGGTAGATGGCGTCAAGATGGTAGGGTTCTCAGGGTCTGAAGACACTGGAACCAAAGGTCTGGTGTTGATGATGGCGGACACCTCAGCCAGGAGAGTTGTCAAAGTCTCATGGGTGAGAGGTGTTCCAGCCGTCATAGAGTCCAAAATCTTGCATGTGATGCCAATCATGCACTCCCACACTCCCCCCATATGGGATGTGTGGGGAAGACTGAAGATCCACATACAATTCTGGGCACGTAAGAGAGTTCCAAGTGCTGGATCAAAGTCAGTGCTTCCACATATTCCCAACTCCCTACAGGTCCCTACGAAGTTCATGCCTTGGTCAGACTGGAGTACCTTGATAGGTCCTCGTATGGCCAGGAATCTCCAAAGGGCGTTAGTAAAGCTGGAAGTGTTCATGGATTCTATCACTTCAATATGGACAGCTCAGATGCTCAGACATGTGAAGAGCACTGCCCAATGCTTACTGTTGGCTTGCCCTCCCCTGGTCTTGCCCATCACCAGTGTCCAGGGTCCAAACACGTCAAGGCCAACATTGGTTGAAAGTAGGCTCAGTACTGAGTCGGTCTGGTGGTAGGTCTGCCATCTTCTGTTGCTGCTGGTGGCCCCTAAACTTTTGACACTGAACACAGGTACAGATGATGGTAGCAATGCAGCTTTTGCTTCCATGATCCACAGACCCACTGCACTGACAACTCCTTCTGTGAAGTGACGACCTTGGTGATAGACCCGCTTGTGGTGTTGTTGCAGCAATAGAATAGTGATGCGTTGACACGCCAGAAGAATAATTGGATTTGCCACTGTGGATCTCGTGGCAGCCTGATTCAAATGTCCTCCTACTCTGAGTAGTCCCTTGTCATCAAGATAGGGGGTCAACTGGAGGAGAGTGCTTGCTTTTGGAACTGCTGATCCATTCTTGACACACTCAAGCTCCTCCAAGTAGGATTCATGTTGTACACTGCGTAGAATCAGACATTCAGCCCGGCGTTGTTCATCTGGTGAAATTGGCCTAGTGTTCCAGTGATGTCTGAGGTGGATGAGGCGTACAACATCAAAAACAAGTGGAGTCCATTTGGAATAGCTCTTGGAATGCTGTGTTTCAAGAAAGTAGCTCACCTCAATTCTTACTGTCAGGTGACCTGAGGCAGAACATCAGCATCCTGGTCAGGGTCCAAGAGCTCATAGTATTCCTTGTCTTGTTGTGACTGACTATTTGGGTATAGAAGGAAGTCAGGGTCCTTAAGCCTGGTGGAGTCAGCCAGTTGAGAGGCCGGAATGGATCATGTTGCGATGTCTGCTGGGTTCTGATTCGTGGAAACATATTGCCACTATTCAGGGCATGAGGACTGTCTAATGTGGGCCACCCTGTTTGTCAGTCCCTGGAAGTTAGGTCCCTCAAGCCCTCCACAGTTAACACACAGGTGTTCCAGCTGAAGCAACTTTATTGAGATCCATACAGTTCAGGGTGTTCACACAAAGGTGGCAATTGGCAGAAGTGACAATTCAAACAAAGGTACTAATAATTATAGGGAAATTTACCGTCCTTCGGGGCCATTGACATTCTGGTGTGAAACCCCAAAGAAGTTACATGGGAACTGATTAGTTTAGACTAAATGAAGTACAAAGTGAAAATATCCCAGTCTCTGGGAAAAGATACAACGTTCACTGCTAGCAGCTCGCCTTCAAGGACACTTGCTATTTTCAACAGATAACAGAGAGGCCCCACTGGCTCTCCTTGTACAATACATGTTAACAGTTTAACTCTCTCTGATGAGTTATACAGTATACAGCAGGGGTCCCCACTCCCCAACCTTTAGGCACACAGGGGCCACATTAGAGTGCTCAATGCCTAAAGAGGACCACAGCTTAAATCAAAATGTAACAAAATCTTTAACCTACTTATTTAGATCAACAGTAAACATTTAGAGGTCTGTTGTGTGGCTGTTTTCTGCTAGTCAAGACATTAATGTCCAAGTCAAGGTTTGTGACAGACACCTTTAAAATGTCATGTAAATGTTCATCTGTAACTCTTGAGCTACACTTGGATTTCACAATTTTCATCTTGGAAAAAGTTTGTTTTTCCCAACAGAGGCTTGCAGTGAGTACGTGTTGCAGAGAGTTGGAAGGAGGGGAAGAAGCTGCTTGCAAGAATAGTTTGAAGGTGTGAGATGAGCAGTTAGCATTTGCAGAACAAAGGTTCCTCAGTTGCAGGCTTCCTAACTGAAACAGGTTGTTTAAATCATGGCAGAGATTGCTCGGAGCAGAAGCATGGAAGGGGGTGAAACTTTTGCATGCATGTTTCTCTGCTGCTTGTTTGAAGGGTAAAATATGCAGTATTTCACTTGGGAGGGATTCAGTTTCCCTTTTGCAAGATGCTGTTTCTGGATTGCAGGACAGACATGCAAGAAACACTCCTCTTTTTTTCACTATTCCGACGCGAGGAGGGAATCCTAGCCCTTTGTCACCAAGTGTCAACGCACACGCAAGGGCTACAAGCTTAAATTGTTTTATTTAACTTCTTCATACATGCAAGGAATCTCTACTCATAGTTCTACTAAATAACGAAAGGAGGGAATGCATCTTTCATAGAAAAAGGTCCATGGTGGAGCTTTGTAGACTCAGTGATTGTGGTGAGAAGAAGGAGATGGCTTACTTCTCTCCCTGCTGAGGTGTGAATGAACAAAGGACGAAATGGCCCTAACAAGTTTTGGTGGGCTCTATATGCCCCATGAACTGAACCTGTGGGGTAAGGCACTACAACTCCCAAGATGCACTTCTCTTAAAACTATAGGCAAATATTCTAGTCCCAGTACATACTGATTAACTACTATATACAGCTCGCTGCTGGAACAGCATAGGTGTCACATGCCTTTTGTTTTTGGATTTTGCTAGGCTATCCTTGACCAGATTTTTCCAAACTGGGCAATTTATGAGGTAGAATATTTGCCAAAGTTCACTCCCTTGGGACAAAGTTTCTGGATTTTATGATGAATCTAATATTTAGGTTGTATGATGACAGAAGGCTGAAAAACATATTTTTGAACATTACAATGGCCCTATATAATTCTCCCTGCAACTCTGATTTCTTGTGGTAATTTTGAGGTGAAAGCCAAATCGGTGGTGATAATTTATGTGCCAAAGATCATCCACCAGCAAGCTCACATGAAACCATCCCATATTTATAGGGAATACCTGGCTAGTTACATACTTCTGCTTCTCCAGTGCATGCTGAGAGATGAAATGGAGATCCCTAAAGCATTTTAATAATTATGCTTATGGAAATGGGAATAGTAGTTCTTCCCGATTATTTATTTATCATTTTTTAAGACAAATATGTTTCCCACGTATTTGTTCAAGGCAACCTATTCTCTTTTCCTTCTATCACCTCTTCTTTTTTGACTCTGATTTTTATATAGATTGTGAGGCTTGCAGACAGTATGTTTGTATAAGCAGTTACAGATATTAAATTATGATGATATACTAGCCATAGAATATTTTTTAAAAAACCAAATAAAGCAATAGTTAAAATTATAACTCAAAGAGACATCAGCTGAGATAAAAATTGTCTCATAGGAGGGGAAAGTTGGTAATTATAATAAATGAACTATTAGCAAATCAGCTATTTACATACCTGAGAAAATAATACTTTTGTCTCCCAAAACCCGAGTCTTTTGCTTACTAACCTGTCTCTCTAGAGAGTGTATTCCATAACGCTGATGTTATTGTGAAAAAAACTCTTGTTCTAAGGAACAAAATACATTGATCTTAGGGCCAAATTATGTATCTCTAGTATTGTGTGTTGTTTGACCCCAGATTGGGTATTCTTTGAACTACGTTCTGAGAATCTTGTACAGGCAAGCTGCGCTATCCTTTGGTGGACTGAACCTCGGAACAGCCACGCTGATCCTTATTACCAGAAAAGCTTTTTTAATGTACGCAGACTCTGGAAAACACCAACCACAAAAGCAAGGAGCAAACTGCAACACAGCCTTTTATGTACATAGGCAACAAAAATGCGGGAACAGAGAACCAATAGAGAACAAAGGCGGGAGCAGAGGTCCAATCAGAAACTTGCAACACAGTTTATCTCCAAATATGGAAAGTGGAGTGAGTGAGCATTTCTCATAATACTGCTACTTTACCTGAGAGCCCGGCACATCTCCTTATGTGGGATTATTTGCTAAATTTACCCAGGAACAAATGCTTGCAACTCACTTTTACATTCAAGACTCCACAAAATTCTCAGGACGACCAACATCTGAAAACTAAGGCTTGCAAAGCAGGGAACTAAATGTTATGCAGACCTCCTCGGCTGGCTTTGAATTCAAAATCTGGAAAAAATTGCAATAAAGACTGAAGCTGACATTAACCTGGTAGATTTCAGTATACGTGTAACTGAACTGAAAGGAGTAGGAACATTTAAATCAAAAGTGTGATAATTAGATTAGAAACTACACAGCCTTGCTACAAGGATCAGGTTATGTAACTTGAGATGTAGTGTGTATATGCTATCCTTACCAAATGTAACAGGATAGGAATGGAGAGGTGAACAGAAAAAAATACCTGAATGTTTTGTAAGGAAGTTATGAAAGATACAACATGATCATTGTGGGAGTATCAGATTTTCTATTGTGTCTTTAAAAAATTAATCATTTTTACACTTGCATGCTATACATCAGCGTTACAGTATAATCCAAAGCAGAATTTAATCAGATTACATCAATGGGTTTAGAAGGGCATAACTCTGTTTATGATTGCACTGTTAATTTCACTATATTTTATCTCTGTACTCTTGGCACATTCCATATGTTTAGTGGCACCCACGAGATCATAATGTAGAGGTGCCAGTTGCATAAAATATTGGCAACACACAAAAGATTGCCACATTTAGTAATCACTGCTGCTCTTTTTCAAGCCATTATGACTGTATGAATGCATACAGTCACTATGTGGAGGTGCTGGTTCATGCAGTCAGAACTTCTATAAAGTTTCTACTGGACTTTAAGCCTTCTGGAAGCTCTCTATGCTCCTGTGAGCAATTGGGGAATGCCAATATGTGACCTTAGCTCTGAATTGGCTGCCGAATGCATGCAAGTTCTCTTTGTGTGTGTATGTGCGCATGATGGCCCATTGACATATGCAAGTTATCACTTGATGTTGCAGTCAACAAGTAATGGACATACATGTCTTAACCATACATGTCTTAATGCGGAATATTGACATTTTGCTCTAAGTGAAATAGATGCTGCCAGTTCATTTCTGGCCCCATTTCAAGATGCTCGAGTCTTTATCTGTAAAGGCTTAAATAGGCTGGTACCAGGTGACTTGAAAAACTGTCTGCACCCGTATGAGCCTGCAGCAGTTAAGATCATCATTGGAGCTTACTGTGCCTCCACTTTGGATGGTGGCAGCAACCATGGCTGTGTCCTGTCTATAGTATATTTTCCCCACAGTGGTTTGCTTGGTGCTTTATTTCTTACTTTTTAGAAACTAGGGGTATACTTTATTTATTTATGTATTTATTTATTTATTTATTTATTTGTAGTCTGCCTTTCTCACTGAGACTCAAGGCGGATTACATGGTGCGAGAGCAATACAATCAGCAAGGACAAGGGCAGGCATTTCCATACAGTCTCAAGGACATTTCCATAAACAACGTCATAGGGTAGATGAATACAAGTTTACAGAGACATAGCATTAGCAAGGACCCAATACAGGGTTGAAGGATTGCTGAAACAGAACATAATCAGTTCTAGGATTGACATTAGACAACATGAAGCACAAGCAGTATACACGAGTACATATTCAAAGCAACAGATAATATGTAAAGCAACACAATGGTGGAGCCCATGTTTCCCAACTCATCGGCGAAACATCCGAGACCCCCTCCCTACAATACCGCCCTCCTATTAGCGAAACATCCGAGACCCCCTCCCTACAATGCCGCCCTCCTATCTGAGTAAAAAAAGCCTTTTTGAATAATTCAGTTTTGCATTGTTTGTGGAAAGCCAAGAGCGTGGGAGCCCTCCTGACCTCCACAGGCAGGCTGTTCCATAAGGTAGGGGCCACCACAGAGAAGGCCTTTGTACAGGCTGCAGTTGATTTTGCCCATGTGCAGGCTGGCACCTGCAAGAGACCCTGTTCAGCTGAGCGAAGCTGCCGTGGAGGGACATAGGGAGAGAGGTGGTCCCGTAGGTATGTTGGCCGAAGGCCATGAAGAGCTTTGTAAATAATAACCACTATAATATGTATAATATGTAATAACCAGTATAGCATAAAGCAGTGATATTCTCCCCATGAGTCAAGACACTCAGGTGAGTTGTGAGTTTCTATAGAACTTCTATGGTTTTCCCACTTTGTATGGGCAGGATCGGTGGCTAGTGTGCATGTGTGGAGAATAAGGGTGCTGTGGTCCCTGCATCACTTGGCACGCACACTGAAAGAAGCATCAGATAGCTTAGATACAGTCCCTCAGTGATAAAGAATGTTCTCTGGCCTTCTCCCACCTAATTAGAGCAGGAGGTGCTTCAGAAGAGCTAGGAGGTATCGCCTTTGTGTTTGTCAGTTCTAGGGACGGCAGTCCATGGCAGATAGATCTCCAAACCCCTCACAGCAAGCACTCCAAGATCTTGGATGAAAAGGTTTTATTATAGAGATCCATTAAGTTCACAGGTACATCCCAAGATGGGTAAGTTGGCAGGAATGGGGTTACAAACAGATGCACGTGGATATAAGGAGCAGGATTCCCCCCTCCCCCTTGAGCAGTTAGCAACTAGGCACGAAAATCCCAAATTCTCATGAGAAACACAATAGCTTTGTCTGGGCAGAGAAAGGCAGAAGATTACAAGGAATTTAACTCCCTCTGTCTCTTGCGAAGAGTTACAGTACAGTACAAGGTCAACAAGCAGACTCCAGAGATAACAGGCTCGGCATTAGTACTTTTGTTTTCAGGCAGGCCAAAGAAGGCATGAATATAATGGTTACAGTATATGAGCATAATATGAGAGCATACAGGCACACAATGTGATCAAATCAATACAGAGAATATATGAATGGCATGGATGAATGGTATGCACCCATTTGGAAACAGTTGCCTCTATCATAGGAGGAAGCTTGGCTTGGAATCTCCCAACATGTTGTGATTGGTCTAAGGTTACCAACAACACACAGAAAAAAAAATCCTGCCTCCCTAACAGCAGCTTATAGCTGTTACTCTGCTGGAGGTTATATTTACCTCAATGCCGTGAAAAGCTTCACCTGCCCATTTCCACATATTACATCTGTTTAAGGAGCAGGGCATTTTTTTTTACTCCAGGTTGTTGTCAACCCTATCATACCCCTAACCCCCATGGCAGACATTTTGTGGTTAGTTGCCTCCCTATGGCAGCCATTTTGTGGTTAGTTGCCTCCCTATGGCAGCCATTTTGTGGTCACACACACAACCCATTCTCAAATAAGTTCCTAATGGGGTGGGGGATTTCCCACCCCCAGTGCACCCTTTCTGGGGCAGCTAAATTGTGCAGGAAGGACCATAAGAGGAAAAGGGGTGGGGTGTTGACTGCCAGAGTTCTGACACTCTGGCGTCACTTTTGGCACATCCAGTTGTGAAGTCAGAATGTTGCCAGTGATGTCATTACATCAACAGTGAGGGCCCCTACCAGTCCCCCACCTGTTGCCCGTATTATCCTATCAACCCTGGCCATTTCCACACATCTTACCTGCCTGCGGAACATTGCACAAAAGACCCAGAAGACAGCGTCTTCTTGCGTGAAATCGCACCAAGAAGACGCTGCTATCTGAGAGGTTTGTGCGATTTCGCGCAAAACTCCCGGATAACAGCATCTTCTTGGCGCGATTTCATGCGAGAAGACGCTGTCTTCCAGGTCTTTTGTGCGACGTTCCGCAGGCAGGTAAGACGTGTGGAAACGGCTCCTACCTCAAACTTCCAAAGGTGTGTACAGGAGGGTTAGCAATAGGCTTGGAGAAGAATGTCCTGTACTTTTGTTGGAGGTTTGATGTATAGAAATGGGCAGCCGAAGCTTTTCATGACTCGGGAGTAAAAATAACATCAATGGTTACATAACATCAGGGCTTTTTTTCTGGGAAAAGAGGTGGTGGAACTCAGTGATGGAATTCAGGACTGCACAATGATGTCACTTTGGGTCAACTGGAATAAGGAGGGAGTTTTTAAAGTTTAAATCGCCCTCTGCAAAAATGGTCACATGGCCGGTGGCCCCGCCCCAACCTCCAGACAGAGGGGAGTTTAGATTGCCCTCCACGCCGCTGTGCGAAGGGCAATCTCAACTCCCCTCTGTCTGGAGATCAGGGGACAGGGCCACCAGCCATGTGACCATTTTCAAGAGGTTCTGGAACTCCGTTCCACTGTGTTCCAGCTGAAAAAAAGCCCTGCCCAGAGGCCAAGCATTTGTCAGGACTCCAAGACCAGCACTGTTCCAGCACAGCCACTATTGTCACTTTGCAAAGTCAGAGGAAGAGAATTCAGTTTTCAGGACTTGCCTCTTCCAGGGTCTGCTTGGAAGATGTTGCCTGATGGCCTCTAAAACCTTTGAGCCGGCACTGAGGTCACATCTCACAATGAAGAAACCACTCAAGGGAGCAATGCTGAATGAAATTAATAAATTGCCCCCCCTCCCTTTTTCAGAAGGGCTAATTTTTATGGACGACTTGATGATTGCAGTCACTTGTATTTCTGCATCCTATATATTCAGGATGCTAAGTGGAATAGAGCATTCTCTGTTACAGCATTTATCCTCTGGGACTCTCCAACAAGTCTTATTGGGTTATAAGGAGGTTGGGTTCTTCTTTGTGGACGCTGAAAAAGCATCTGACAATGTGAACTGGGATTTTATGTTCGCCACTATGGAACGGCTACAGTTGGGAGAAAGATTTATCAGAGCAGTAAAAGAAATCTACAGAGACCAGAGTGCAGCAATTGTGGTGAATGACGAGGTGACTAAGAAATTGACTATAGGCAAAGGTACAAGACAAGGTTGCCCGTTGTCTCCACTGTTGTTTATAATGGTTTTGGAAATTTTGATGATACAGATCCAAGAAGATAATGCAATCCGTGGAATAAAGATAAAAGACTTTTCCTATAAGGTCAGAGCATTTGCAGATGATATAATGTTAATTGTGGAAGATCCAATTGAAAACATGCCAAGGGTAATAGAAAAAATCACAGAATTTGGAGATTTGGCAGGTTTTTTTGTAAACAAAAAGAAGTCAAAGATACTGTGTAAAAATATGACTAAACAAAAACAACAGCAACTTATGGAAATAACAGACTGTGAAGTAACAAATAAGGTGAAATATTTGGGAATTGAACTGACTGCAAAGAATATAGATCTATTCAAGAACAATTATGAGAAATTGTGGACTCAAATAGAGCGAGACTTGATTAAATGGAATAGATTGAATTTGTCATGGTTGGGAAGAATTGCAGCAGTCAAGATGAATGTGCTGCCAAGAGTGATGTTTTTGTTACAGACAATACCAGTTATTCGGGATTCCAAGCAGTTTGAGAAATGGCAGAGAAAGATATCGGACTTTGTTTGGGCAGGCAAAAAGCCTCGAGTGAAAATGAAAGTGTTACAGGACGCGAAAGAGAGAGGCGGAATGCAACTGCCCAACCTAAGACTTTACTATGAGGCAATCTGCTTGGTTTGGCTGAAGGACTGGATGATGCTTAAAAATCGCAAATTGCTGGCCTTAGAGGGATACAAAAAATATTTGGATGGCATGCATACTTATGGTATGATAAAGTAAAAGCGGACTCTATGTTTTTACACCATTACATTCGGAGAAGCCGCTTCACAATATGGAAAAAGTACAGAGATTACCTACAAGAAGGAATTCCCTCCTGGGTGGTTCCTTATGAAGCGATAGATCCGAGAACTGTTGATAATGAACAACAGTGTTTAACGTATAAGGAGATAACACGAATAGAATTTTCTAAATTAAGAATAAAGACGCAAGAAGAGTTGTCTCCAAACTATGACTGGTTTCAATATAGACAGCTCAGAGACCTTTATAAATCGGATTGTGCCAAGGGAGGGATAAGAATGGAGAACTCGGACTTGGAGGAAGTAATTTTAAAAGAAGACAAAAAGGAAATTTCAAAGGTCTATAAAGTGTTGTTAAAATGGTATACTGAAGAAGAGGTAGTTAAGGTGCAAATGGTGAAGTGGGCTATAAATTTTAATAAAGAAATAACAATGGAGGCGTGGGAATACTTGTGGAAAAATACTTTGAAGATTACGACATGCACTAACATTAAAGAGAATGTCTATAAAATGATCTATCGTTGGTACCTGACACCAAAGAAAATTGCGCTAGGGAATGTGAACACGTCTAATAAATGCTGGAAATGTAAAAAGCATGAAGGATCTTTGTACCATATGTGGTGGACTTGTGAGGTAGTCAGGCAGTACTGGGGGGAAATAATAAGAGTAATAAGTGAGATTTTACAGTTTCAAGTTAATAAGAACCCAGAACTCCTGCTACTGAACTTGGGAATGGAAGATATTCCAGCACAACATAGGACATTGCTTTTTTACATGACAGCAGCGGCTAGACTTTTGTATGCGCAAAAGTGGAAAGTACAAGAAGTGCCAACTATCGAGGACTGGATTCACAAATTGCTGTACATGGCGGAGATGGATAAACTGACAAGAAAACTAAGAGACCTTGATCCAGGACAGTTTAACACAGATTGGGAGAAGCTGAAACAATATTTGGTGAAAAAATGGGAGGTGGGAGGAGAACTGTGGCAGTTTGAAAATTATTGAAGAAAAACAAAAGAAGAGAGAAGTGACTATACTGGGGGGAGGAGAGTTAAAGAAGAATTACTAAGCAATTATTCTATTTGATTATTCTATACAGTATTAAGTAATAGTTATTATGTGATATATAAGAATAGAAATTAATTAATTAATTATGTTGCTGGCAGATAGGGGTGTAATTGAGAATTAACAGAATTAAAATTCATGAATACAAGAAGGGGGGGAATGAGAAGTAGCATATAGAATATAGGTTAAATTGATTGACTTATGCTGAAGGTATTTTTGGTTATAGCGATATTTAGAAATGTGCAGAACATGGGTCAAATTGATTGACTTATGTCGAATGTATATTGTGTTTATAGTTATATTTAGAAATGTGTAGAATATGAGTCAAATTGATTGACTTTATGTTATAAAGATAAGAGATATAAGAGGAAGTAAAGAGTAACATATAGAGTATAAGTTAAATTGGTTGACTTATAAATGTATTCATCACTTACGAGTACTCAGGTTATGTATAGGGAGGGATAAATTGTTTGTCCCATATTGATGACATTAGAATGAATAAGTTAGAGTACAGGATATTGAGAATATTACCAGTATTATTACTATTGAATAACATGCCAGGAATGTATTAGTTAGTTGATAAGTGAAGGGAAATTGACTTAGCACTGTGTTATAATAGACTAGCTTAGAAGAGTGTGAAAGTATATGTTTAATTGACAAAATAAGTTGAAATGAGTAGGGGAAGAATAGACAAAGGGTTGGAAAACTGTTGGAAGTCAACAAACGGGGGGGGGGAAAGGGAGGGGGTTAGAACTGGAATATTAGAGTAATTTGATTGTTATAAATGACAAAATATTTCTAATTCCAATAAAAAAATTTTTTAAAAAAAAGTCTTATTGGGTTATGAACTGGTTCATTTTTATACTGTGATTAGTCTGCTTGATTTTATGATATTCTATTGTATCAGTGTTACGTCTTTTAAAAGAATATCTTGGCCATTATTTTTGGAAAGACAGTTGATGTTTAACATAGCATAATTTGGGTTCTGTTTGACAGTTGTAAGATTCTTCTTCTTCCCATCCTCATTTCCAAATTGGGATCTCAGGTTCACAGAGCTAGATACATATCAAATAGAAATCAGCGCTACAGAGGATTAAGTGCCCCTCTCCTTTTATTTCTAAAGAAGTTACTCTAACCTAGTCTGGAACTAGAGTTGCCAGTTGAATAGAGAACAATAAAAGTCTTGCGTGCATTTATGCACGCAATCAGGGTTGCAGAAATCAGGAGGAAAAGCTTTGAAGCATTTACACATACCAAAGTTTGCATAGTAAACTGCTGTTAAAACTGTACAACTTTGGAAGAGGATTAGAAAATGGGGAACCCAAACCTACTGTTCATTGCATGGTGGACTGCCGTAGCATCTGGAAGAGTGGATAGTGCCCTCTAGTAGACTTCAGAAATTCTGTGCCTTACTCAACTGCCGTTCTTGATCCTGTGAAAATTGCACACATATTTCATGTGGTGTTTTCTTTGTGGTCCACAGAGAAGTGAAATGCAACACATTCAAGATTTTGTAAACTTGAGTTTGGGATAATACTATTGCTATATGTTGCTAATTCCAATTTATTTCTCTAGGGTTGCCAACAGCTTGCATAACAAAAATATCATGCCCTTTTAATAGAAGCTTAATGGGATGTTATTTATCTGGTGGTGTTATTTCCTCCTATGCCATGAAAAACTTCAGCTGGCCTTTTATACACATTAAACTTCTATTAAAGAGGCAGAACATGTTTTTTCTCCAGGCTGTTGGCATCCCTCTAGTAAGTTGCAATTTGTTGAGCAGGAAAATACTTTCCTGCTATCCCTAGGTGCCTATTTATGGGAGTGATCGTGGCCACAGAGAGAGCTGTTGGAGGAAGAGGGGTGTCCTGGTGTGTTGGCAGCCCTTGGCAAGAGTTTGGCCATATGCAGCTGAGCAAAGACGGCACTATGTTTTAAGCTGGTTCTCAACAAAACACAGACTGTGATGACAGCGGATCAAAGAGATACTGTTAAAACATCTTGAGCAAGGAGATCTGTACTTAAGGGAGGCCTGTGTTTTCATATTTAGGCAACTGTCATAAATATTTGCTTGCCAATGGCTATAATTTAATTGAATTGTAATTACATGCTTATGCCAAATTTAAACAGAAGTGATTATAAACTATTACATTCCTGGCACATGGTAGCATATATCATGTTACTTCATCTCACATAGTTGGGTTCCTGTGATAAGTGCTGATCCAAGTAATTTTCACTGGTACTCCCAAAACCTTACCATCAGGAAACCTGAGGCATCACAGTCATATTTGGGTAACATTGCAAACTGCAAATCCGTGTCTGGTGTTATGGCTAGTTGTTACTTATCCTGAAGTTAACCAAGATTTTATTAACAAAAAAAGACAAAAATATTATGGAATTGTGATGCAGTCTAATGAGGAATGTCCCTTCTACGAAACAACGATCTTGTTTCACACTTCCGCAAGCAATTTCCAAGGCCAGTTTCCTGGAAACATATGGTGTTTTGCTGATCTCAGTTTAGAAACTGAGCAGGGATGGGGAATGAAGAACAGTACTAGTTGCTACGACAGCATCAGCATCCAGAAATGACAGCAGCCCCTAAACACAAACTATGAGTATGTCACCAATTCTAATGGCACTTGTCACCAGCTACCCAAGGCCCTTAGGCAAGTACACCTGTAGAGAGAAGAGCATTTTACATATCTAAAAATCATGCATTGTCTTCTGAAGTACTGGCTGTATATTCCAACACTGGATGTTCATACGTATGTGTCATGTTGCAACTGACTTATGGGGACTTCAGCAAGGGGCTTTCAAGGCAAATGAAAAGCAGAGGTTTGCCATTGCCTTCCTCTGTAGAGTCTTCATTGGAGGTCTCTCCAATACAAGTATCTACCCTGCTTAGTTTACCGATACGACAAAATTGGGCTATCCCTTGCTGTCTTTTCTCCTAACATTGGCTGTACACTAAAGCAATTCAATTACTTTAGTGTCTGTCTCCTTCCCACTTGCCTTTTCTCAAGCTTTATGGCCAATAGAGGTTGGCAGGGACCCGGAAAAACCCACGGGCTGTGGGTCTGTGGCGTTTCATGGACCACGAACTTTCCATGGTCCAGCGCCAGTTCACAAACTGACTGGTTTGTTGATCTGGTCCAGTGCTTGGAGCACTCTAATTCCCTTGCTCCAGCTGACTGGTGGGCTGCCAGTCAGCTGGAATAGGGGGATTTAAATGTTAAAGCACTCCCAGCGCCACTTGCCAGTGGGGCAGAGAGTCTTTAACGGACCACGGACCAATGGACCAGCGAAAAGTCCATGGGATCTGTGGAAAATGGGCGTCCCATCACCCACCAGTTCGTGAACGCCAAACTGGCCCAGTCCGTGTTAAATTTTTGTCTGTTTTCTGGTCCATGCCCACCTCTAATGGCCAACTAAAAACACCCTCTTGGTGGTGATCAAGGACCAGATGGCAAATCAGAATGGCATCACACAGCTCACAGAAACGCAGTATTGGTGATCAGCTTTGGAATTTTCTTCCTCAAAAGATTCTAAAAAGCCCAAACGTGAGCATCTTTCTAGAAAATGCGTTTTTTAAAAAAAATTTAGGGATGAATATAGTTGTCAGGACTGTGACCCACAGCACTTCCATCTTGCTTTCTCCCTTGCTGTACTTTTCCAGTATTGTTTTTGTGTGCAGGTTCACAGGAGCAGCTTTGGTTCCCAAGACAGTCTTATCTGGGATGGCTCGCCGCAGCGACCTTGGAGCCGTTACTTTCACATTCCCAGCTTCTATACTAACAAGGGGGGGGGGGTGGACTGGTGGGTTTGATATACTGTAACCAGCCCTTGGTATGTCATTCTCAACAAGAGTTCTGTGTGCAGCTGGACCGGTCCCGCAAAGGCTTCAACGCCCACCCCCACCCCGAGTGAACCCACTCCTTGCTGGAGGACCAGCCATAACTCGAGCCAGGGGGGTGGATGTGCCAATGGGGTAGATTAAGCTGGAAGCAACTTTTGACAGCGAGCCACGAAAGTTAGGATTTTTCATTGTGCAAGCGTTGCAGTTTTTCAATGAGTGGGAACACCTGTTCCCCACAGAGCAAAGCCGGGTCCATTCATTTGGCCTCCAGGCTGGAGGGGATAGCGGCGGAATGGTATGTGATCCTTTATGATACGGGGGTGCCGGAACTTTGGGACTTACAGGCTTTCATAGCCGCTCTGAGAGCACAATATGAAGACCCGCTGGAAAGCGAGAGGGCTCACACGGAGCTAAAAGCCATTAGATAAGGCTCCAAACCAGTGAGGGAATACGCAGCTAAGTCCCGCCAGCTAGCAACGAAATGCCCCAATTACCATGAAGGAGTTAAAATTGAATTATTCCAGAATGGATTAAATCCAGAGCTTCTGGATCAAGCATTAATGCAAGCCCACACTCCTCGGTTGGATTCAGCTGGTGTGTGAAGTCGAAAATCGTACTTAAGTCGTCCACCTCGTGAAACAACACCAACTAGGCGGTGCTCAGAGATCTGCCCCTGTCCCAGCAAGAGGCCGAGGAGTTCCAGGGGGGACAGGGGTAGCTTGAGGGACTCGAGATACCCGTTGGAGGCAGGGCCTATGTTTACAGTGCATAAATAATGGACATTTTGCGGCCCAATGCCCTCTGAGAACTTCAGCGGAACCAACCACCCCTAGACCAATCCCAGCCCCTCACATGGGCAGAGCTGAGCGTAAGCCGCCCGCAAGACGAGGAAAAGCAGACAAGGGACTGGAAGCTGAAGAAATCCCAGGGGAGATCGTCTACCAAGTTCAAGAGAGTTCGCAGTACCTGCAGTCGGGAAACAAGGAAGATCTGCCATGAAAGGGCCCCAATGGCAGGTCAAGAAGGAACCCACCCCTGCAGAGGTGAGAGAAAGGGGGGCCATACTATTCATGCCAGTTGAACTTGTGAACCCGAAGCGGGGAACGCACGTAAGGGTGCAAGCCCTCATAGACTCAGGGTGTTCCCGCGATATCATATCACTAGCTTTAGTGAATGGGTTAGGTTTGGAAACCCATGAATTGGGGGATCCCATAGTCTTTGAACAAATGGATGGATCCAGCATGAGTCCTGCAGCTTATGAAACTGGGAAAGCATTGGGAAAACCGGCCCTATATTGTTAGCCAGGCAGCCAAATACCCCTTAATCTTGGGTAGACACTGGCTCTGGGACCACAACCCCTACATAAAATGGTCGGAGGGGATGGTGATCTTCAGCCGGGACCAATGCCAACACCATGAATGGGACAAAAGATGGGGTGAGAAGGCGCCCTCCCCCTTGGAAGCTGCATTACTCACAGAGGAAGAGTTAGTGAGCATCCCGGAGGAATTTAGAGACCTGGCCCAAGCATTTAGCGAGGAAGAAGCAGATGAACTTCCTCCACATCGCCTTTCGGATTGTGCCATTGAACTGGTGCCAGGGGAGAAACTACCCAAAGGCAAACTATTCTATGAGCCCGGCAGAACGCCAGGAGTTGAGAACGTTCATTGACAAAAATCTGGAAAGAGGATTCATCCGCCCTGCCAGTTCTCCCCATGCAGCACCCGTGTTGTTCGTTAAAAAAAAGGATGGGGGATTAAGACTCTGCACAGATTTCCGGGGAATTAATGCTGTCTCCATGTCCAACGCTTACCCCAATCCCTCTAATCAGAGACTTGCTTAGCGTGGTGGCTCAAGGTAAAGTCTTCTCCAAATTAGATCTGAAAGATGCGTATTTCCATGTAAGAATATGGGAGGGGGATGAATGGAAAACCGCCTTCAATATGCCCCTGGGACAATATATTTAGTCATGCCTTTTGGCTTGAAAGGCGCTCCCAGCGTGTACATGAAGCTCATAAATGAGGTGCTACATGAATACCTGTACAAGGGAGTGGTGGTGTACCTAGATGATGTTTTGATTTATACTCAAGATAAGTCGTCCCATGTTGTCAGGACTGTGACCCACAGCACTTCCATCTTGCTATCCTCCCTTGCTGTAATTTTCCAGTATTGTTTTTCTGTGCAGGTTCACAGGAGCAGCTTGGTTCCCAAGACGGTCTTATCTGGGATGGCTCGCCGCAGCGACCTTGGAGCCATTACTTTCACATTCTACAAAGGGAAACCCGATCTCAGTGAGTGGAGGGAGAAAGTGAAAAGCGAAGTGGAAAAGGAGGGGGAGGAAGCACCCAAAACAGAACTCAACCAAACGGAATCGGGTGAATGGCACAAGGGAGCTAAGCTGTACATACCCCTAAGTTTGAGGAAGGAAGTACTGCAACAATGCCACGATGCCAAACTGGCTGGACATTTTGGCTATTTAAAAACCCTCCACCTAATTCAACGAAAATTTTGGTGGCCAACTATGAGGCGGGACGTCTCCCAGTATGTATCTTCCTGCCTTATATGCATAATGGAACAAGAAAAGGAGGCTTCCCCCGGTGAATACGCTGGAGCCTTTCTATGCTCATTGGGTGGTGTAACTGAGCTTTTCATTACAATGAACATGGAGAGAGAGAATGAATGCCCCTGAGGAAGTCGTATAGACGAAGAGCTGAATGGAAAGTCTGCTAGCCACAGTTCTGGGCATTTTCTTTGCACACTAGTTGGGTTTTCTGCATTCTCCCATGTTTCATCTGAAAAAGAAATGATATAGAAGATACTACTGTTAGTACCATCTGCAGCGATCCTTATAGATTTACCTGTACCATCATAGCCCTTTTGGGCTCATCGTGTGGATCTCGGTCTTTTCGCTTGCTCCACCTAAAAAAGAAAAAAGAAAAAAGAAAAGCCATCTTTATATACTTGAAGTATGAAGAGAATTGGATTTACTTGCATAATCAATATTTGTTGGACTCACCTGTGAAACATATGGGATGTGTCTAATTGGGACATGTGCAATTTTCCTTGCATGTTGTTGTATATAGGGGTGGTCAATTGAAATTAATATTGCTTTGAGGTTACACACCTATGAACCTATGAATTGTTGTATTGCTGTTATATGTGTTAATTTGGTGTATAACCTGTGGAAATATATGAATTTACTGATATATTGACCACCTGTAATAATCTGTATTCTCCTGTGCAGTTCTTTCCCCCTATATGCATAATGGCCAAAACTACAAGGGGAAAACCACCAGGACTGTTACAACCCTTGGAAACCCCCTCCCGTCCCTGGGCAGTGATCTCAATGGACTTTATAACCGATTTGCCGCTTTCTAAAGGGTGCACTTGTGTCTTAGTGGTGGTGGATTTATTCTCCAAACAAGCTCATTTCATTCCTTGCACCACTATCCCTACTGCAAGGAAGCTGGCCAGCTTGTTCATGAAACACATTGTAAGACTCCATTCGTTTCCCCTCAAAGTGATATCAGACCGAGGCGTACAGTTTGTTGCCAACTTCTGGCGGGAACTACTTCAAGTGGTGGGCATTGAACAAGGTTTAAGCTCCGTCCATCATCCTCAAACCGACGGCCAATCGGAACACATAAATCAAGTGTTAGAACAATTCCTCCGATGCTACATTAACAATCAACAGGATGACTGGGTGGACTTTATTCATTTTGCAGAATATGCGTACAACAACTCTGTCCACAGTTCTACTGGAGAATCCCCCTTCAAAATAGTGCAAGGATATGAAGGGCAAGCCGTACCTTTCGAGACCACTTCAGAAACCCAGAAACCAGGAGATCTGGGAGAATGGTGGTCCTCTCTCACAGAACAAAGGAAATCATCCAAACAACCTTTAAAAAGGCTAAAGAGGATTACAAAAAATATGCAGATCGCCACCGTGTGGAACAGTGGAAACTGCAGCCTGGAGACCGAGTTTATGTTTCCACCAAAAACTTTAGGAGCGAACAACCTTGCAAAAAATTAGGACTGAAGTACATGGGTCTTTTTCCAGTCAAAAGAGTAATTAACGAAGTGACAGTGGAGTTAGAATTACCCAAAAACCTACGTCCAATGCACTCCACGTTTCACTTCAGCTTGTTAAAGAAAGCACCGTTGCCGGATGAATGGCATCCGGAGAAAGCAGTCCCTCATCCTACCCTCATTGATGGACAGGTGCACTATGAGGTGGAGGAGATTCTGGACTCCAAACGGAAGCACAATAAACTGTATTATCTTATCAGATGGAAAGACTTTGATGAAAGCTTCCGAGAGTGGGTAGAAGCCTCTCATGTAAACGCCCCAAAACTCATAGCAAAGTTTCACAAAAAATACCCAGACAAAGTGAGATCTGATGTGTGAGGGGAGGGGGCTTTGGGGAGGCAGAAATGTCAGGACTGTGACCCACAGCACTTCCATCTTGATTTTTCCCTTGCTGTACTTTTCCAGTATTGTTTTTGTGTGTAGGTTCACAGGAGCAGCTTTGGTTCCCAAGACGGTCTCATCTGGGATGGCTCGCCGCAGCGACCTTGGAGCCGTTACTTTCACATTCCCAGCTTCTATACTAACGGGGGGGGGGGGATGGACTGGAGGGTTTGGTATACTGTAACCAGCCCTTGGTATGTCATTCTCAACAAGAGTTCTGTGTACAGCCAAAGCTTCTCTTAGCCTTTGGATTATCTATGGACACTTGCATATTCTGAATATATATATTCTCTCAATAAATAACCTTTGACTCAACAGACCTTGGATTTCTTGCTGCAAGGGGTGGGAGATGAAATTAGAGTATCCTGCCTTCCATAGACTGATAGTAGTAAGCCTGGATAAACAAGGATTCTTGCTATTTAATTAAAAGGGCATATTTATCTTTTACATATTTAACATGTGTTTTTATTAAATGTTGCCTTTAGGATTCACTGGGAATAAGCTCCGCTGAACTGAACACAGTGGAACCTAATTTGGAATACAATCTATTAATGTTGCTGCCTGCCAGGAGCCTTTGTGGGGAGAATTTCAGTATTAGTCCTGTATACATGCATACATCCTGCATGTATGTGCATATATCTGTTTGCAAAACAGCCAATGCGCATGAATTTAAAAAAAACCCTTGGGGCTAATACCTGGATGGGGGTTTCATAGAATCATAGAGTTGGAAAGGGCCATACAGATCCTCTAGTCCAACCCTGTCACGGCTACAGGCCCTCAGTGCCTCGACCCAGCTTAGGGGAAGAGCCAGCAAAGGTCTATCAGCCGGGCTAAACAAAATTAGCAAATTGGCAAGAGAAGGAAAGTCCCTCAAATGCCCTCAATTCTGCCACCAGTCCCTCAGGGTTCCCAAAAGCTTTAGGAGGAGAGGGACACCCTCCAAGCCTATTAGGGAGCTAAAAGGAGCAAAGTCTACCTAGCAAGGTTGTGCTTGCAGGTAGAGTGCACAGCAAAATGTTATCAGGTAGGTGGTTCACGAGAACTAGCAAAAATGGGTTCGGCAAAGTACCTTGAGTTTTGAGACCCCAAAGTCACACACCCAAACACAAAATATAATATAATTTATTAAGGTGCAAGGTCATATACAATGGTACAAGACAGACTGTGAGGAATAAAACAAAAATACCTATAGCTTTATTTGCTCTAACTTATACATACCAATATCATAGTAGTAGTAGATTGTCAAAGTTGTCAAGAAGGCAAAAGGCAAAATCTCTGGTCACAGAGGCAAATTCAGTCAGGCTTCATAGCACAGCAAAATGGATGGGTTCAGGAACGTCCATCCCCAGACAGAGCCAGTTTGAGATACTGACCGAGTTACAATAGTGGTTACTGCAACCCAGACAGAATCTGAGGTCCATTATTGGTAATGGGTTTTTTATGCCATTCTTGCCACCCGAGAAGGGAGGGCCAGTCCACCAATTGGTTAGCAAGAGTGTGATCTCATAGTCAAAAGTGACTGTGTGCAAAAAAGGAGTTAGGTGTATGGCTGCAGTCCAAGGCACCCCCTCCCATCTTGCAGGTGCAATTAGTTTCATGAAGCAAGAATGTTAATTGGTTTACTGTCTGGCCATGGAGGTTCTCTCGCTCTGAGTGTCTTATCTAATCTGCAAGGTCAGAGTGTTCGAGAAGCGAGAGGCGTCTCCGTTCTCAAGAGAAACGGCTAGAAGCAGAAAAGGGGGAGTTTGTGGGCTAGAAAGTGTCTCAGAATAACAAGGCCTCTTGACCAAAGTTTTAGGCAGCCATTCTACCTCAGAAAGGCTAAATACAAAAGAAAGTTAAGCATTTTTCTCTACAAACCCCCTGCCCAGTATAGGATCAGCCTAAAGCATCTCTGACAAGTATTCATCCAGCCTCATCCAGTTTAAATCATGTCTCCAGCTATACATATGTGGACTATAACATAGGATTATTCAGGTGAACCGTAGTGTTGGTCTGCAAAGAGTAAGATCCAATAGCACCTTAAAGACCAATGTTAACATGCTAGTGGACCCAGATCTTGCTCTAGGATTATTTAATGTGTGTAGGGAAAAAACTGCATGCACACTGTACACAAATTGTACGTGTATCCACTATATGTAATTATAGTTTCAGAAGTCCTGTTTACAACATGTACTCTGCATTAATTGATGCCACAGTTTAGTTCTCTAACCACAGTGGGTAAAGCAGATTAGGATGATCTACATCCACAAGCAGAAATGGAAAGGAAAATTGATTCTTCTAGCACTTTTGAGCTACCTTGTGAATATATATAGTTAAATCCATGCATAATCCGTATACAGTATATCTGATCAGTACAACCTTTAATAGGGAAGAAAATGAAAATACTTGTGATTACAACAGCAAGGTCTCTTTAGAAGGCTAACTGTACACTCCTGTGTAGGTTTCCTCCAGCCTGAATCCACTGAAGTCAGTCGGACTGGTGGTAGCTCTGCACAGGTAGTTTCAGGTGGGGAGCTGTGTTGGTCTATAGTAGAAGAGAAAAATTTGGTTCCAATAGAAATCTAGATCCAGAGGAGTCAGCCGTGTTAGTCTGTAGTAGCAACATAGCAAAGAGTCCAGTAGCACCTTTAAGACGAAACAAATTCACTGTAGCATAAGCTTTGGAGAGCCACAGCTCTCTTCGTCAGCTGCATCAGATAGAAATCTGGGCGGTCTTTCAGGTGCCACCTGATGCTGGACCCGAATCTTTCTCTGCGTAGGAGAACTTTAATTTCTCCAAAATAAAACAGCAGCCGAGCGGTACCGCGAAGAGTAACACGAGCTCTCGGAGCCAGACGGGCTTCCTCAGAAGCGCTGAAGGACGCGCGAAAACTTCTGCCGCGCTCCAAGCTGCGGCCTCCAAGGCCTCCCCGTGTTCCCGTCTGATTTGGCGGCGGCCTAAGGGGCTCCCCGTCCGGAATCGCGAGGCCCTCCCAGGAACCGGAGGCGCCAGGCCGAGCAGGGGTCGCGGCCCTCGGGCGCCTCCGCGTCCTGGTCCCCGCGGGCTGGGCGGGCCTGGTGGCGGGGCCTCCCCGGCAGGGGTCGCTAGGCCGGCCAGGGCCTGCCTGCCTCCCTCCTTTCTGCGGTAGGCGGGCTCAGTTCTTCCCCGCCCCACAGCAGCCGGAGGGCGCCGCGGCCGCTGAAGTGCGATCGATGCCGGGAGCTCGGAGGAGGCGGCGGCGCTGCTGAGCGAGGGGGGCGGCCCCGCCCGGAGATGGGGATTCTCAGCATCACGGACCAGGTACGGGGGGAGGAGGCGAGGGCGGGCGCTCGTCCCCGGCCTCCGTTCCCCTCACGCTCGCGCCCAGCTGCGGCCTCCTTCCTCCGCCCGGCCCGGCCTCGTCCGCTACGCCAGCCCGGGGATGCGCGGCCTAGTGGCGGAGCCGCCCACCTAGGTTCGGCGGGAACAGCCTGGTTTGCGCTCGCAGGCGGCCGGGCCCTCCCTGAGAGCCGAGCTGCAGTGGGGGACACGAGAGGAGGCTGGGCTGGGCTGGGCTGGGCCGGGCCCGGGCCGGATGCTGCCACCATCCCAAGAAGGCCGGCGGAGCCTGGGTTTGGCGTAGCCTGTTTCCCGCCTAAGGAAAAGGAGCTCCGATGGCCCGTCGCGCGCCTCCACCTGCAGCCTCGCTGCCCCTTCTGTTCCCCCGTTCCCACCACTGGGGTAGACCAGCCCCTTCCAGTTTCATGAGCCTCTCCAGACAGGATTTTTTGTTTTTTGCATCCTCTGAACGCTTTGTCTCTTCTGAGGCGGGGAAACGTCCATCCATCCCTGAGTGGATATTCCTATTACAGTGGGAAGGGAGAAGCAGCTCCCTGAAGAAGAGTCTGTTCTAGTCAAAAACGAAAGTCATGTAATAGGTTTCCTTAAGGCCCATCTAGAGTAATAGAAAAAGCAGCATGGGGTTTCAGTCCCAATAAATAGTATTGCAACCTTTTTCGGTGTTTTGGATAGAAGAGAACGTTCTTCAGGGTGCCACTTCTCCCTTCAGCTTTGTAATGTGTTTGGCCCTAATAAAAGGTGTTATATGATTTTTGTTCCTGGACGTTGCTTTGGACCAGTCCAGCCGCTGCAGCCTCTTTTATGCAACTCAAAAGGCAGAAGAGCCTTCTCGGGGTGTGGATCTTGCAAGCCTGTTGTTTTTCTATAATCTGTTTACCCTACTCCTCACTGCTTGGCTTACAGACTGTCATGTTCCCTCTTTGCCAGCATTTTCTTCTGTCTTTATTTTTACATACACACACTCTTCAAAGTATTGGAGCAGATGGTTAAAGTCCCCTGTCACTCTTCAAGAGATGTTTCTCTCAGGATCTTGAAGTTAAGCCAGTGGTCCAGGGCAAGTAACCTTGTCAGACTTGCCACTTAAGGTGCCTTGTGATGTATGCATGTTTTCAGGCAGGTGGGCTAGTAAATTTTTTGTGGCCTTCTATATTCTTGTTTCCTTGTGTATAAAAACATTTGCAACGAGGTGGTTTGCATCCTCTCTGTGAAGTCTTTAGTTTTGTTGTCTCCTTGACCTTTGCAATTATTTTGTCATGGCCTAGCTGCATTTCCCTATTTCTTTATGTGCCTTCCCTATGCATTTAATCCCATTTATTACTGCTGCAGAATTAGCACATCTTGTTCCGAGTTAGGATTGCGCTCTGGGCTATGTGTCACAATTTCCCAGTAGGCGATGGTTGGTCCACTATCTTTATACTTTACTGGGAGTGCCTGTTTGCAATTCTCTTTCAAAAGGCTCTCTCATACTTTTGATTTTAAAAGTGATGCTCACTCTGTGGAATTCAGTAGTGGAGTCTGCTATGCATTTTAAGTGTTGCAAACAAAACTTCAGTGGCTGGAA
Organism: Eublepharis macularius; assembly: GCF_028583425.1. NCBI lineage: Eukaryota > Metazoa > Chordata > Lepidosauria > Squamata > Eublepharidae > Eublepharis > Eublepharis macularius. The sequence goes on along the minus strand of NC_072793.1, from coordinate 11,163,133 downwards.
TTGTGTGTTCACATAACATGGACTTTGATTTCTTAATCTAGAAGGGGAGTTGCACTCTGCTTGAATTAATGTATTGATAATACCCAACAGATCTGCATAATTTAACAACATTTAGCTTTTTTATTTTTTGTTATTGTTAGAGTTTTGATTACTTGGCCAAATATTTGCTGTTTCATTGCAGTGTTGGAGATTTATATTCTATTTAAAAGAGAAAAATTTAACAGATAAAATCTGTCATGGGTTGTAGGGAGGGTCTGTCCCTGCAGTCCAGCATCCAGGTTGCCACAGGCCAAAAAAAAGAATTAGGCTAGTTCTCCGGGATTGTCTCTGATCTTTTGTTGCCTGGATAATTGGCTACCAAGTGGACTCTTTTCTTTGCACTAGCCAGACCTTTTAGTAGTTGTCAAGGTGTACTTTTCACAAAGATGCATTGCGTCTTCTGTCTTTTGGAGATGGCCGTCCATACCTAGCTTTCATTCATTCATTCATTCATTCATATATATATATATATGATTAATACTCACTTTCATGGCCTATCTGTGCAAAGTACATTGCAATAATTCTCATTTATCATTTACATCACTCTTGTTAGGTAAGTCATTAACTCATCTGGAAAAATACCTGCGTTCTAATAGCTTGAATTAGAATTTTTACATTGGTACCAACCTCAGCCCTCTGTAGGACTGTTTTCTTTTTAAAAAATGATGCTGTCTCTTGAGAATTAATACTTTCCAGCTCCATTTGTATTCCCATTCTGAAGTTGGGAAACCAACATAGGCTTTCTACACTCGGCATGTTTGTATTTACTATAGACCACACAAACTGAACCTGGATTTTTGTTCCCCTTGTGATTGCGAAGGGGGTTGTTGTACCAGTTGCCCAAGAAACTGCAGAATATAATTGTCTAGGGACCATCTCCTCTTAGAAGAGGAATGCTGGGGACCCATGTGGATGACTCATGCCTCCCCCTTTATGCCCCCCTTCCTTTTACTGCTTTATCCATGCACTTTGGATGAAGGGAAATAAACCTGGGCTTTGCTGGACAGAAACATTTCTCTGGAAAGAGATGCAGAATCTGAAGGAAGATGAGATGAGCAGATGGGGCTGGCATCAGTTCTGCCTTATACTAGCCTGTGCTGTGTATGTGGGAGGGCCATGAGGGCATTTGTTACAGCTCTCTGTTGTATCCCCCCACACACACACACCAGATAGTGGTTTAGAGCTGTACCAAGATAAGGGATCTCCCTTGCTTGTGCATTTGGATTACATATCAATTTACATTGTCCTGCATACTGGAGCCATAAATGGTAAATAGTTGTGAGTAGTTGAGCAAGTTTTACAACAGCTTGAGTATTGTGCTGTCAAAGGAAAGGCTTGATAGAGTTGTGCAGTCAAAATGAATTTACATTCTGATAAGAGTACTGAGAAATAGCGGGATTGTTTGTTGTGGGGGGTTGTGTCACTGGAAGGTGGTAGCTGCCTGACAGCACAACTAACATGCCTTGTGTTCTCAGATAAGTATGATTTATTCCCCCAAACAATTGGGGAAGATCTTTGAATTAGCCTCCAGACTCTCAGTTTTACAGGTTACAGTTGGATGTTATGAAGAAAGTGCTTAGAAAGGAGTGTAGGGACAGACCTAAGATTTTAAAGGTTTTTGGGGGATAATTTTCTTAATTTCAAGAAGCTAACATTGTGGGATTCGGTCCTCGGTGCAAGTCACACCCTCATACGATGTTTCTGACAGCTTTAGTTCAGATATTACTACTCAGCCGGTTTTCCAAATATATAAAATAGGGATGATACAACTTACTGAGCTGTTACATGGAAAAATGAGCTAAAGAAACTTTTACTACTTAATTCGAGTTTTCTCTAGGGAGGAGAGTAGGCTATAAATCTAAAAAGAAAATTAAAAAATGCATTTTCATCTCTAGGTAGGACACCTGAATCAAATCCTTTTTTTCTTTCTGTAATAAAGTGATGCACCTGTTACAGAAGTGCCTGCATCCCAGGATCTCATAGAAACAGCTTGCTCACATTTACAAATGAATCAGAAAAGGTGCTGGTGGAAGCTGTGGGAGCTTTGTTTTCTTCTTAATTGTTTAAGCCAGTGATTAAATACTTCTACCCCGTTCAGAATGTTCTCTGAAACTTTCTGTGGGCCTGCTTGAAGGCTATTTCTGAACAATAAATTACTACAATTAGGAATACAGTTGCAAATCGAAATGATAATAAAGACACTAAAGTGCCGGTGTGTACAAATTAAGTGAAAGTTCGTATTTGCCTGTGTCTATCAATAAAGCCTTATAATGATGGCAGTGAATGCTGTTTGGCCCCAGGGATTATCCCTGGCAAGGGATTAGGAGTGGGCAACACACACCTGCCTTTTGCGGAGGGGAGAAGCTGGCTGTGAGCTACTTGACTGTGGGGTCTCCTCTGCTGGATTGTTCATCTGATCAGCACGTTCACACTAAAATAGCTACATAGTCCACTGCACTAGCATAATCCCCAGTGTCCTTTGGTTTGCACGTGTTGAAGGAGGATATCCACATACAATGGGAGGTATGCCAGTATAAATATTGATACTGGAGCTGCAGAGACAGAGCAAAAAGGAGTCGGAGGAATAAGGAGGAGCAGACGTGGTGGTGAATCCGCCGGTGTATTTTAGATAGAGACCCTTATGCTACGTTCCCAAATTCTTTGCACACTGATTACAGAAGAAGACTGTAGTGGTTCCCCAATCCCGTCTGCAAGTTCTGTGTACAAAGAAGTTTCTGTGCAGGCCTCCAGGAATCTGCTTGTCGGGGGCAAATTTTCCTGGCCCTCTGGCAAGTTTTGAGTAGGGCAGCCATCCAATCCACACATCTGATTGCTGATGATGGTGACGGGAGTTTGGTCCTAGAGTTCTGGCTGATAGAATGCTGTGCCATGCATTGGCTTGTAGGGGCCATGGGAGCTGGATGCATGTCCTGACTGGCTGTGCTATGTGCTGGTGGCAGCAGCCAGGGCTTCAAGGAGGATAGAAAAGGAGAGATGTCTGAGGCTGGAAGCAGGTGGTGGCTTGAGCTGCTAACTACTAATGTTGTCACTCCTCAACCTAGGGAGCCAGATTCATCTGATGTTGACAGCCTGCATGCTGCCTCGGCTTCATGAAGCTGCGCGCTCCCAGAGTACAAGCCTGGTATCCGTAACTGCAGGGACTGATATCCCCGACCCCTGGGAGTTATGCTACTAACCACAGAGCATGTAGCAGTTCCCCACACTAGAACAAAATACACCTATCAGTAACTTAACTGTGCCTCTAGTCTCCTTGTGACCCTACTAGGTAGGGAGTATGAACCCAGGCAGTCCTGACCTCAGCAGTTCTCAGCAGCACATGTAGCTCTCCTCCCCTTTCTCTCTCTTTGTGTGTGTGTTGTCTCTTACATTACACTGAGATTTGGAACAAACGAGTATTCTGTCTGGCACATAGAGAGAGGGTAGGGACTACTCATGTTGCACTGAGCTTTGGAGCAAGCAGTAGTAGTAGGAGTTGTGCAACGCTCAACATAAATCTACAGAAGTACGCTTTTCTTCATATGTTTGCAGCAGAGTCCTTGAGGCAGATGAAGTGTTGGTGGCTTGGCTACCAGACAGCCAAAATTGGTTGATCCTTTTCCTATGTAGAAAAAATGGCCAGAGGAGCCAGAATAATTCTCTCTTGCCCTGATTGTGAAAGGCAAGCTAGGCGATATTTGCATGTGCCAGCACTAAAAACTTAGCCTTTTCATTGACTGATGGGTGGCATGGATTACACTGTGAGTAGTTCAGAGAATTTTAGTGGGTTGTTGCTGAACAATACAGCAAAAACATGAGCTTAATTGTTATTTGGATTGTTGTGGTTTTAACTGCTTTGAATGTCTTCGTGGAAGTAAGATATAAAAGTCCACTAGATTTGACTTAAATATGGCCGTCATCTCCATCTGATTGCCGCCCGTCCCTGCAGATCTCTTTATTTCTTGTAGCAAGTGTCTCAAATGTTGTCATGTCTGTGTCTTTTGGGAGGGACATAGCTGAGTTGCAGGGCACACACTTCAAGTGTTTGAAGTCTCTGAATTAACCTTTGGCCATGTCTATATGACATTGAAAGTTTAATCCCTACTTTAGCAGAGCTAGGAATTGTATCTTCCTGAAACATGAAGAGTCGTTTGGCACTTTCTGATGTTTTATACTTGATGGTGTAGAGTAGACTAGGACGGATTGGCTGGCCCAGTGTAAGGCTGCTTTTTATCCCTTATTCAAATGTTTGTGGAGTAATGGCACGAATACCTCATTTCCTGCTTATTTTACAGCTGTGTTTTCCCCTCCTTTATAGCCTCCTTTGGTCCAAGCCATCTTTAACCGTGATATAGAAGAGGTGAGGTCACTGCTGAGTCAGAAGGAGAATATCAATGTATTGGTAAGTGTTGGGGCACCAGGTTTTTCTTGCACATACTAGTCTGTCTTCTCGTTACTGTGTTATCTGAAAAATCACGTCTTCTTGCTTCTCGCCATCTGGGTATGATTTCCCTGCAGTGTGGGTGGAGTTTGGGGAGAGGGCCCCTGAGGCTTTGGCAAACATTTTCCACGCAGCCTTCATCCAGTCACTGTTTTGCTTTTAGTATCTCTCTCATTATAAAAGAGAAACACTGGACTCCCTTGCTTCAGAGCTTGTCTGAGTATTGGTGTGTTCGGCTGTTGTGTTACTGTGATTGGCCTTGCTTCTGAATGCTGCTTACTCCTGCTCTGGATGGTCTGCCCTGGAGCAGCTTGTTGCTTCTCAGCCCTGTTTCATTGCAGTGTTGGAGATTTATGGCTAATAGCGGTTAATAGTAAACACAGGGCTGTTGTAGGGATGGGTGAGGATTGTGAAATACTTTGCACACTTAAGTGATATACAAGTCAGAAAGGCTCATATCAGTAAATGCTGACTTTGTGGAGAATCAGCTGTACCAGATGCATTGGTCTAGCTGTGCAGAGCAGTGGGTGGCACCAGAATCAGCTGTCTGTTTTGGCACTGCGTGAGTTCTGTGTTAGTCTCCTGGCCTGTGTTAACAGCATTGTTCATCTTGTTCTTGTGCAGTCCATGAGGCAGTAATTAGCTTTTTTCATCTTGGCTCATTCTGCACAGGCACATGGGGTGGAAGCCTTGGGGCGCTATGAGCTGACCTCCTCTCTTAGCACTAGGAAGGAGAACTTTTTTATGTTTGAAGCAGGTCAGCAAGACTAATGATTATGTGCACCTTTGCTGGTCTTGTACAGTATGAGAACTTGGTAGCACCAAGGCACAGGAATGTGAGAAATCTACTTTCCTAGCTTTTTGACCATGTAAGCAGGATGTATTAGTAAGGAATCCACAAGAAAAAGCACCAAGTGTAAATACTCGGGGAAGTATTTTCCATAGAGGCAGGAAATTGTTAATACATTTTGTGTATGCAACTAGGTATTTATGAAAGTTATTAACAGTCTTCATTCTCTACTAAAAGGTTTGTTTGCAGCTAATAATCTTTTCCAAAGGGAGACTTTCTAAATCCAAATACTTGTAACAGTATTAAACATAGGTGTGCTTTGGATTGTTTATTTATTTCAGTTTATAGCCCGTCCTCCCCACAAGTAGGTTCCGAGTGGGTTACGACAGAGTGGGTTCTTAACACCTACATTTGATACTATTACACTGTTTGGTGTAGTGCCAGTTTGGTGTAGTGGTTAAGAGCGCAGGACTCTAATCTGGAGAACCGGGTTTGATTCCCCACTCCTCCGCTTGAAGCCACTTGGGTCAGTCACAGCTTCTAGTTCTCTCAGCCCCACCCACCTCACAGGATTTGTTGTTGTGGGGATAATAATGGTATACTTTGTAAACCGCTCTGAGTGGGTGTTAAGTCATCCTGAAGGGCGGTATATAAATCTAATGTTGTTGTTATTAACTTAGAGAGGCTGTCTTTGGAAAAGTTGCTTAGGAATTCTGAAGTTGCAAGAGGTTGGATCGTAATACCTCTAAAATGCATCATTCTGTGATAATGGATTGTGAGAGAGATGGCTGAATTGTTTTCCACTTCACCAAGCAAAGGTTGAGCTGGCCATGTGATTTCCTTTCTGTTGGGAACAAGAGTGTTAGAAGGAAGAAAAGGAGCTTTAAGTAAAAGGGGGTGTTCCTACTAGAACCTAAGGGCCTGAATTGGTAAGGTTGTTGTTAAATTCTTACTGGGCTAATGGGACAACCTCTGTTAAATAAGGCAGAGTCTTTTAAAGTTGGAGGCAAAATCTCCACTTACAAGTCTTGGCTCATAATACAGCTTAGAAGGTCAACAAGGTTATCTGGTCCAGTCCTCTGTTTCAGACCATCCCCTCTCCAGACTGCCATACACAACTCAGAACAGTTTGCCACATTCACATAGCAGAAGCATAAAAGGACCAGCAGAGCAGAGGAATCTTAACTGAGCCAAGCGAAGCGAGCTGAGTTGAACCAAGCCATGTGCTGGAGAAGGCCGAATGAATGTGTGAGGCATCCCTCTTGGGTAAAGTGATCTCCGTTGTTAGGATGCCTCTGAAGGTGAACGGGAAACAAAGCTTTTGAACGTTGCTGTTCTCATGAAGGAATGAAAAACAAGAATTAATTCTAGAGGTCACTCATGCTGTTTCTCTGTTACCTGGGGGCAAGGAAGAATCGCCCATGGATTGAGACAGGTAGTTGGTAACAGGCAAATAGTGCTGTGGGGTGGGTACCAGAGAGAGTTGAGTAGATAGTAGGCAGTGGGGAAATCGTGGATGAGTCATATAGTGGATGGATGGAAAGAAGGCCCTAATTACTTGAAACGCTGAATTAAGTAACACCCCCCCACACACACACGGTAATGTACCAGTGCATGTGCCAGCTGGGTCATGCTGACTTCTGTACGAGGGGCACTGTGTTATGTGATATATCTGTTTAGGGACTGTGTGGATGATGATGATGGCGAATAATACCATTGTGCTAGTTTTGCACAGTTCTAACAGTGGTATTCTAAACAGATGTGACAAAACAGCTGTTTGATTCAGGCCGCAGGTCACTTGGAATACTGCGTCCAGACTGCACATTACATTTAGCTATCTGAAGAACATATTTCTGACATTCTGAAAGCTATCTTTTAATCCCCATCAGAAGATCCAGTAAATGTTGCCTGTTTTATATATCCTTCTAGTAGGTGAAACATGGTGGTTGTTCACTGTTTTCAGACAATAGAATATTAAATACATGTTGGGATATTTTTGCCTCCTGGGATGTGGTCTGCCTTTTTAGGGTTCATGATTTAAAGCAGTAAAAAGTTGTGAGTGGAAATTAGTTGAACAGCAAATTACATAAAGTCCGGTTCCCCCCCCCCCCCATGAGATAGTGAACTATAAATTTTTGGTTTGAAGTTAGAGATCTGTAGGACAAGCATAGCCAGAATGCTTAGGACTGCATGCTGAATATTAAAAGCTGTCCTCAAATCTCTGGTTCACGGGGAGGGGGGGGAGGGCGCTAACGTCTGAGAAAATAATTTTCACATTAGCTCGGAATGGATTGACTCATCTGTTCTGGTTCAGATTATTCTGATTCAGTTGGTTTGAGGCTGAGAAATGAAATGGTTTGTCTTTCTCACTGTACAAGTCTTCTTTCTGGTTTTATTTTTTATTTTTATTTATTCAGTACTCTGCAGAACGATTTCTGCTTATTCAACCCAGATTTCAGCTATTAATCTGTATCCTCTTTTAGTATTTTTCCCATTTTATCCATTGGCCTTAGAGCGCTGACATCCCTCTGAACAGTGGAAATCAAGGACTTGGTGCTAAACCCAAAGGCCAGATGTTGGTTGATATGCTTCAAGGTCTAAGTAGCACTTTCTGTCTCTTAATAGCCTTTAGAAATGAGTTGAGGACCCACTTGCTTTGCTGTTAAGGTTAGATTGGCATTGAGTGTCAATGCAGACAAAGTGACGAAGTTTGCGCAATGCTTCCTCAGTAGCATCACAATATTACTGTGTCCTTTTTTCATCTGTCATCAGATGCGTTGACAGTGTTCATTTAACATCGCATCCTGATCCTCGGCGTTTCACTCCTGTGCTGTAGCACTTTTGATCAAAAATGAGCGGTTGGGGACTTTCTATATATACGTTGGGGTGGATTGTGGACTTTCATTTAGAATCCCAGTGTTATTTTTTTTTTAGGAAAAAAGTTACGTATTTAACCCTCCTGCAGTGTTCCTGGAAATTTGAAACGGGGGGGGGGGAATTAAAATATATTCAGTACTTTTAAAAATCAAACAAAATATGCAAAACTATGGCAATTGGACAGTTGTGGGATGGGGAAAAAAGGTACAAGAAAATTTTATTAAAATATGGGCAGCCCTGTCCTGACTGACCCAGCCCAAACACCTGGACCTAGAAACATGAAATTTGGGGAGAACTTTCCTTTCATTTTTTTTTTTTTTGAAAAATTTTTATTGGGTTAGAATCCATTATTTCCACATTTACATTCAATTTTCCCCAATTTTTTCTCTAACCCCCTCCCTTTCCCCCCCCTTTTTGTTGACTTCCAACAGCTTTCCAACCCTTTGTCCCCTTTCCCTTACTTTTATTAGCTTCCTCTATCTAAAACAAATATATATTCTCCATTATTCTAAGCAGTACATCCTTAACTATTTTTAACATTATATGCCCAAACTGTAAGCCTTTGTTTCCATCTTAGATAAACAATTTATCCCAATTTTTCAATTTCAGGTATTTCTATATATCATAAACCATATAGATCATACATTCGTTTATATCAAACAATTTGACTTATTCTCTATATATATTACTCATTCTATCTTTTTATAATAGTTCTATATATCTCTCCTCACGTAGTCAATCAATTTGACCCATCTATATCTTCAGACATTCAGTTTGGTACAAAACTTGTCAGAAAAAAAGAAAATATTGTTAGTTAATCGCTCCTTATATTTAGTCCTTATAATTAATTATTTTCTCTATGTTCTGTTTGTTAACCTATATATATCTATAAATATGTCAATCTATTAATCTGACTGCTTATTAATTCACATTTATCTCTTCTCCCCCCGGTAAAGTCTCCCCCCTCTACTTCAATACTTCAGTAGTTCTCAAACTGCCACAGTTTTCCTCCCACCTCCCATTTCTTCTCCAGGTATTGTTTCAGCTTCTCCCAGTCTGTGTTGAACTGCCCTGAGTCCAGATCTCTCAATTTTCTTGTCATCTTGTCCATTTCAGCCATATACAGCAATTTGTAAGTCCAATCTTCAATAGTTGGCACTTCTTGTACTTTCCATTTTTGCGCATACAAAAGTCTAGCTGCTGCTGTCATATAAAATATCAACGTCCTGTGTTGGGCTGGAATTCCCTCCATTCCCAAGTTCAGTAGCAGGAGTTCTGGGTTCTTATTAATTTGAAATTGTAAAATTTCACTCATTTCTCTTATTATTTCCCCCCAGTACTGCCTGGCTACCTCACACGACCACCACATATGATAGAGGGAGCCCTCATGCTTCTTACATTTCCAGCATTTATTAGAAGTATTCAAATTCCCTAGCGCAATCTTCTTTGGTGTCATGTACCAACGATAGATCATTTTATAAATGTTCTCTTTGATATTAATACATGTCGTTGTCTTCATTGTAGTTTTCCACAAGTATTCCCATGCCTCCATTGTTATTTCTTTATTAAAGTTTATAGCCCATTTCACCATTTGTGTTTTAACTATCTCATCCTCGGTATACCACTTCAACAGTACTTGGTATACCTTGGATATTCTTTTCTTATCTTCTTTAAGAAGGGTCTGCTCTAGTTCCGAATTCTCTATTCGTATACCTCCCTTTACAGAGTCCGAATTATATAAGTCTCTGATCTGTCTATACTGGAACCAATCGTAGTTAGGTGATAGTTCCTCTTGTGTCTTTATTCTAAGTTTGGATGCTTCAGTTTTAGTTATTTCTTTATACGTTAAACATTGTTGTTCATTATCAACAGCTCTCGGGTCTATCACCTCATATGGAACCACCCACAAAGGGGTTCCTTCTTGTAGATAAATTCTGTACTTCTTCCAGATTATGTATAGACTTCTCCGAACAAAGTGATGCAGGAACATCGAGTTGACCTTTACTTTGTCATGCCATAAATATGCGTGCCATCCAAATATTTTTTTAAATCCCTCTAGGGCTAATAGTTTCTTGTTCTTTAATGTCATCCATTCTTTCAACCAAACTAGGCAGATTACATCATGATAAAGTCTCAGATTGGGCAGTTGCATTCCGCCTCTTTCCTTTGCATCTTGTAAAACTTTCACTTTCACTCGAGGCTTCTTGCCTGCCCAAACAAAATCTGATATTTTCCTCTGCCATTTTTCAAATTGTTTGGAGTCTCTGATGATTGGTATTGTCTGTAGCAAAAACATTACTCTTGGTAACACATTCATCTTAACTGCTGCAATCCTGCCCAACCATGACAAATTCAATCTATTCCATTTAATCAAGTCTCTCTCTATCTGAGTCCATAGTTTTTCATAATTGTTTTTGAATAGATCTATGTTCTTTGCAGTTAATTCGACTCCCAAATATTTCACTTTACTTGTTACTTCACAATCCGTTGTTTCCATTAACAATTGTTGTTTCTGCTTAGTCATATTTTTGCATAATATCTTTGACTTCTTTTTGTTAATGAAGAAACCTGCCAAGTCTCCAAACTCCTTGATCTTATCTATCACTCTTGGCATGTTCTCCAATGGGTCCTCTACAATTAACATTATGTCATCCGCAAATGCTCTGACCTTGTATGAATAGTCCTTTATTTTTATTCCACGAATTTCATCATCTTGACGTATTTGTATCATCAGAATCTCCAATACTAAAATGAACAACAATGGAGATAACGGGCAACCTTGTCTTGTTCGTTTACTTATCGTCAATTTCTTAGTCAATTCATCATTCACCACAATTGCTGCAGTCTGGTCTCTATAAATTTCCTTAATTGCTCTGATGAATCTTTCTCCCAATTGTAGCTTTTCCATAGTGGCAAACATAAAGTCCCAGTTTAAATTGTCAAACGCTTTTTCAGCGTCAACAAAGAAGAAACCAACCTCTTTGTCACAACGCTTGTCATAATATTCAATAGCATTGATCACTGTCCTTAAGTTGTCTCTTATTTGTCTGTCTGGCAAAAAGCCTGCTTGTTCCTCCTCTATGACTTCCGAGAGCCACCCCTTCAATCTCTCCGCCAATATCTTCGCAAAAATTTTATAGTCATTGTTGAGTAGCGATATAGGTCTATAATTTTTCACATTAGTCAGGTCTTGGCCCTCTTTTGGGATCAATGATATATTCGCTTCACTCCAAGTTTCTGGAATCCTTTGATCCCTTAAAACCCCATTCATCACCTCTTTTAGGAATGGTGCCAGTTCATTAGCCATTGTCTTATAGAATTTAGCCGTAAGTCCATCTGGCCCTGGCGCCTTTCCTAGATTTGCAGATTGTATTGCCTTACTTATTTCCTCATCAGTTACTTCACTATTCAACTTATTTCTCCAAGCTTCCGAGATTTCTGGAAGTTTGGTTTTCTCCAAATATGACGCTATTGATTCTTTGTTTACTTCTTTTTTATTATACAGCTTAGCGTAAAATTTATAAAAGGCTCTACTAATGGTAGCCTGCTCCAAATACGTTTTGTTATCTTCGCAAATTTTATTTATTATCTTCTTTTCCCTTTTCTTCTTCAATTGCCATGCCAGGTACTTCCCAGGTTTATTAGCACCCTCAAACGCTTTTTGATTCAGTCTTTTGAGATTCCACTCCAATTCTTTATTGCTCATTGCTGTTAGCTGTTCTTGAAGTATTTTAATTTCCTGGTATACCTTCTTTTTCCCTGGTCTCTTTTTTAGCTGTATTTCTTTGGCTTTTATTTTCTCCTCAATCTCTTGTCTTTTCTCCTCTTTCTTCTTTCTTGCTCTACCATTTAAGTCCATTAGTATGCCCCTTACAACCGCCTTGTAAGCATCCCAAACTTTATTGGTTGGTACTTCTTTATTCACGTTGTATTGTATAAAAAACTTTGTCTCTCTTCTCAGTATTTCCATATTCTCTCTTTCCTGTAACAAGTCCTCATTTATTCTCCATGCTTTCCTTTTTCTCTTTTTTCCAAATTTCCACATAATTGGGTTGTGATCTGAGCCTACCATAGGCATTATTTCTACCTCCTTAGTCCATAATGCTAAGTCTTTTGAGGCCCAGATCATATCAATTCTTGATAATGTAGAATGCCTTGCAGAATAAAAAGTAAACTGTCTGCTTTTAGGATATTCTCTCCTCCATACATCTTCAAGAGTCTCTTGTTGAATCAACTCAAAAAAAAGCTTTGGTAATAGTCCTCTTTTCTTTTGTGCCGTTGTAGTCTTTTTGTCTAGTTCCAAGTCTGTCACTCCATTGAAGTCTCCAGCAAGAATTATCTGGTCGTATGCAAGATCGTCTAAATGCTTCCTTAAATCCTCAAAGAAGCTTTCTTTTGCACCGTTAGGTGCATAAAGTCCGACTACCAACACTCTCTTTAAATTCCAAATACATTCCACTGCTACAAATCTAGCTTCCACATCTCTCATAACAAATTTTGGCTGTAGCTCCTCTTTTATGTACAACACCACTCCTCTTTTTTTCTTGTTGGAGGCCGCTACATATTCTTTGCCCAATTTTCCAGATTTTAAATATTTTACATCCTGCTTTCTGATATGGGTCTCTTGCAAACAAACAATGTCACATTTTTGTTTTAGTAGCCAGTGAAAAGTATTTTTCCTCTTATTCGGTGAGTTTAGTCCATTTACATTCCAAGATAATACTTTACACTCCATACTCATAATCTTGTTGGTAAGTCTTTTTCATTGTCCTTAATAAATCGCTCCATCTCTCGCTCAGATCTGATGCGTTTTTTGGCCCCTCCAAACTCAAAGGACACTCCTTCCGGTAACTCCCATCTGTACCTGATTTTCATGTCCTTCAAAATCTGAATTAGCACTTTATATTTTTTCCGGTCCAGTAACACTGATCTGGGCAGTTCCTTCATTATAATAATCGTCTTGCCATCAATCTCCAATGGATCTTGAAACTGTTTTGTCACAATCCTCTCTTTCATATTTCGTGTTGTAAACTGCACAATCACATCTCTTGGTAGTTTCCTCTGGGTTGCTATTCTCGAATTCACACGGTATGCCACATCTAGGATAGCCACAACTTCCTCCTCCTCCTTCCCCAGGTACTCAGCCAACACCTCAGTCATCTGTTCTTGCGCTGACTTTCCTTCCACTTCTGGCAAGCCACGAAAACGTAGCTGCTTCTCCATATGTTTAGTTTCTGCAACTGACATTCTCCCCTTCACCAATCTCATCTCTGTTTGTTGCGTGTCTGCTAAATTCTCCATCGCGTCTTCTACTGTTTTAACTCTCTGCTGCGTTCCTTGTAATTCACTTCGTATTGTTTCCATACCTTTTTTCACTTCTGACAGCTCCGATTTTACTGTCTGTGTAACCTCTTTAACCTCTTTTATCAGCTCCAATTTCGTGTCCTTAAGTTCTTTAATCATATCTAAAAGTTTTTTGTCCAGGTTTTTATCCAGGTTTTCTATTGCCGATTGCCACTCTTTTTTTGACATCGTGGGGCTTGCTTTAGCTCGCTCCCACGAATCCGCTCTCTTCCTTAACTCCGTGGCGTAAAATTTAACGTTTTTCTATTTTAAATGTCCCGGTCTTCTTATAGAAATTAAATTTTAAAGAGTCCAAAATGTCGGGCGTCTTTTCTCTATGGTTTCTCTATGATTTTGTAATCCAAGATGGCCTACTTCCTCTTCCGCTGAAGCCGCGACCCTTCCCCTTTCAAAAATGGCGATTCCCTACTTCCTGCCCTCCAGCAAGGGCCGCTTCTCTCCAGCCACTCTATTGTTATTACGCACTTCCTGTCTCCCGTCTTCCCACAGCAGATCTCGCGATGGTGTCTTTTTCTCACAGCTCCAAAGCCACAGGTATTCAAAACAATAGTCCCATTTCTTTAATAACTTCTTTAAACTTAGTCTCTTTTTAAATTCGATTCCTGCCGAGTCTTCCCCTCCTTTTCACTAGTCTGTTGCAGTTTAAAAATCTACTTTTTTTCCTCTCTGTTTTTATCAATCTGTCCCGTCTCAGAAGATAATGATCTTTACCTTCTCTTCACTTTTCTCGGGTTGTAATCGCTGTTTCGATTTTAAGTTCCCCTCTCAGCTTCTTCCCCCAATCGATGCTTGGGTATGTAGGTCTTATGCCAGCCGAATTGGCCCCAAAACTGCCGCAGAGATTATAGCCGACCCGTCGCAAGGTGGGACCTCAAGGATCGGGGGGAGACTCGTTGTGAAGAGCCCCCCCTCGTCCGAGATCTAGCTCACCCTAGGGTCTTGAGCGTTCTTTGCCTGCTCCCCGCCTGAGAGCAGTCGGCCGCGGGCTATTTTCACCCCGCCGGCCGGTTAAAACGGCAGTCCGGTCAGCTCCGCAAGTGGAGCTGCGTTAGACCTCCATGGATCCCAAACAGGAAGTCGGGGAGAACTTTCCTTTCATGATGTAAATATCCACTAAGAAGGGATTTTAAGAAATTCGCCCTCTAAGGGGGTAAAAAGGGGTAAAATGCGTTTTCCCAAAGGGATACAGCTTCCGTGTGAGGGCTGGCAGGCTATTGCCTGCTTGTGCCCCTGCCCACTGCCAGCTCAGCCAATCTTCCCTGATTGGGCCAGCCTTTCAAGGTCATTTGCATATGCGAGCTGATTTGGGCTCACAACATTCTACATCTCTTCTCCCCTCCCCCCCCAAGACAGTTGGTACTATGCTATTATACTACAAAATCAACTCAAAAAACAAACAAGCCCACAAACCAAAAAATGTTACATACCCATAAGCAGGGCTCATTTCGAGGGGAAATGTGCTGGAATGCAGTTCCGGCAGTTCCCCCAAAGAGGTCATATGACAGGTGGCACCGCCCACCTGACTGTCAGCCATTTTGGGCCTGTGTCGGCCTGGGTTGGGGCCGAAATGGCCCAGATCGGGCCTCTGACGGATGGTGGATCACTTTCCCGCTCAGCAGCTACCCCAATCCTGACCATTTTGGGCCCAATTTCAGCCCTGAATGGCCAGGACTGGGTCCAAAACAGCCAGGATAGGTGGTGTCAGGGGGTGTGGCATATGCAAATCAGTTATGCCAATGACACACTTCCAGTGCTGGCAAGGGGTGTGGCATATGCTAATGAGTTATGCTAATGAGTTCCTCCAGCTCTTTTTCTACGAAATGACCCCTGCCCATAAGTATTATAACCAGGGGTCATTTCATAGAAAAAGAGCTGGAGGAACTCATTAGCATAACTCATTAGCATATGCCACGCCCCTTGCCATCGCCGGAAGTGTGTCATTAGCATAACTGATTTGCATATGCCACACCCCCTGACATAACCTATCCTGGCTGTTTTGGACCCAGTCCTGGCTATTCAGGGCTGAAATTGGGCCCAAAATGGCAAAAAGGGGCTGAAAATGGTCAGGATCGGGGCCGCTGCTGAGTGGGAGAGTGATCCACCACCCGTCAGAGGCCCAATCCGGGCCATTTTGTCCCCAATCCAGGCTGAAACGGGCCCAACCTGGCCGAGAGTCAGGTGGGTGGGACCACCTGACATGTTACCTCTTTGGGGAACTGCTGGAACTGCGCGTTCCCCCTCAAAATGAGCTCTGATTATAACTGGATTTAAAGTAGTTAAATACCATAGAGAAGCATGGGTATCAAGCTAATTACTTAATAAAGTAAAACCAAGTCAGAAGAGAAGCACCTGGGCTGAGGCAAGAGCACATGGTGGAGAGCTGTTGCTAGAAGGTAAGGGGTTTTTGTCTTTCTGCCTCTTGCCTTTCCCTAGCTACTTTGTGAGAAGCTGAGGGTGAGTGAGTTCTGTGTAGCTTGCTAGAGAGTGGTTCTCGTTAAGTTCTGTGTGGGGCTGTTGGGGGTTGAGTGAATTGCTGTTGCTTGCTGCTGGTTGCTGTTGCTCTTGGTTACAAGCCCTGCCCCTACTGTCCTGGGGCCCTGCTGGGCTAGGCAGGAAGTGACCTTTTTGAAATAAAAGGCTCCTCCTCACCAGAGGGCTAAAGGGCTCTTGGCCTGTGGCTCTTAGCCTGGGGGACCCAAAACTCCACTGAGAGTACTCTGGGTATATATTTGGAAGGCAATCATGTCTACTGAAGCCCCCTTCTCAGTCACCTGCATGGAGTGTGCCGTGTTTGTCTTCCTCCCAGAAGAGAAGATGGAGTTCACTTGCCAGAAGTGTAAGCTGGTCAGACTTTTGGAAGAAAAATTTCAGAACCTGGAGGAGAGGATCACCACCCTTCAGGAGATCAAGGAAGGGGAGGATTTTATTGACAAGAGCCTGGGGGCTCTGCACAGCCAAGAAGAGGAAAGTCAAGGAGAAGAAGAAAGAGTCCATCTCCCTTCTGAGCCTCCTCTCAGATCTATGGTACAATCCTGAAGACGTCAACGAAGAAGATGCTCTGGTCCACTTGAGCTCAAGAATCGTTTTGAAGTGCTAGAGATGGTGACGGAGATGAGAGTGGAAGAAGAACTGCAAAGACCTGGAAGAGGGAGTGCAGAGGACATGGGGCCACACGGAAGTGGGAAAAAACGGAAGGTGGTAGTCGTCGGGGACTCTCTGCTCAGGGGTATGGAACGCCATGTCTCTGGGCCAGATCCCCTATTCCGAGAGATGTGTTGCTTGCCGGGGGCCAGAATTCAGGATATTACCAACCAACTGCCGAAACTCATTAAGCCTGCTGATAAGTACCCGTTTGTGCTGATTCATGTGGGAACGAATGACGCGGCTGCGAATACTGTCGCAAGAATTAAAGAGGATTATGAAGCTCTTGGAAGGCAGTTGAAAACATTGAGGGTTCAGGTGGCATTCTCTCCTATCCTTCCAGTCACAGGAAGAGGAATGCGCAGGGAGCAGACCATACTTGAGGTAAATCGTTGGCTGAGATGATGGTGCCGGCAGCAGCACTTTGGGTTCTGGGACCATGGGACAGGTTTTCTTAGAGAAGGCCTTCTAGCACATGATGGGCCATACCTCTCAAGGGCAGGAAAGAAAATGTTTGGAACGAACCTGGAGAACTTCATCAGGAGAGTTTTAAACTGATGCCGCAAGGGGAAGGGGATGATCGACATGGTGATTTCAATGACGAAGTGAAAACAGTGGGGACCCACCTGGGTAGGACAGGTCAAACAAAGGTACAGGGCTACAAGTGTCTATATACCAATGCCCAAAGTATGGGCAATAAGAAAGAAGAGCTTGAGCTTCTATTGCAAACAGAGGGCTACGATATAGTAGGAATTACTGAGACTTGGTGGGATGATTCCCATGACTGGAATGTGCTAGTGGATGGGTATGAGTTGTTCAAGAAAAACCGGAAGGGTAGAAGAGGAGGTGGAGTGGCATTGTATGTGAGGAGAAGGCTTGACTGTCAAGAAGTTATGGAGAATGGGGTGGACAGCCCAGTGGAAAGCATATGGGTAGAAATAAGAGGAGGAAGGACAAAGGGTATTATTATTGGAGTCTGCTACAGACCACCTGACCAGCGAGAAGAAACGGATGCTGCCCTCTTTGAACAGATTCAAAGATTCCAGACATCAGAACCTTGTAATTATGGGTGACTTCAACTTCCCCGATGTGTGCTGGGAGACAGGCTCAGGAAAGCGTCATGAATCATGCAATTTCCTGACCTGCCTGGCCGATAACTTCCTTTTTCAAAAGGTGGAGGAAGATAGAAGGGGCTCGGCCATACTAGACTTGATATTAACCAACAGGGAAGGATTGGTAGATGAGGTGGTGGTGGTGGGGACCTTAGGGGGAAATGACCATGTCCTCCTTGAATTCCAGTTGCTGTGGGGGGCCAAGGAAGTTCGTAGCCAAACTTGAAGGTTAGATTTTCATAGGGCCAACTTTGATGAACTCAGAGGCTTGATGAGAGTCATTCCGTGGGGGAGTGTGCTGGAAGGGAAAGGAGCGAGTGAAGGGTGGGCCATTCTCAAACACGAGCTTTTGCAAGCTCAAGCCCTCGCTGTCCCAGCAAGATGGAAACATGGTAAGGGCTCCAAGAAACCGATGTGGATGAACAGAATGCTCCAGAATAAGCTAAGGGAAAAAAGGAAATGTTCAGGAAATGGAGAGAAGGACAGACTTCTAAAGAGGGGTAGATGAGGGTTACTAGGTACTGCAGATCAGCCATCAGAGAGGCCAAAGCTCAGTACGAGCTGGGTCTGGCCAGGAGGGCTCGCTACAATAAGAAAAACTTCTACAGATATGTGAGAAGCAAACGCAAGGTAAAAGAGGCAATTGGACCGCTGTTGGGAGTAGATGGAGAAGGTCTGATGCAGGACAGAGAAAAAGCAGACAGGCTTAATGACTTTTTTGCCTCTGTTTTCTCCCTGAAGAACTCAGGCACATCTAGAGATAGTAGAAAATGTGGCAGGACACCTGAGTGGCTAATTGACATTGACAGAGAGGTAGTGGAGAGGCATCTGGCTGCCCTGGATGAATACAAATCCCCTGGGCTGGATGGGATGCAC
The DNA here is from genome assembly GCF_028583425.1 of Eublepharis macularius. Taxonomy (NCBI): domain Eukaryota; kingdom Metazoa; phylum Chordata; class Lepidosauria; order Squamata; family Eublepharidae; genus Eublepharis; species Eublepharis macularius. Next base: position 11,144,496 of record NC_072793.1, on the reverse strand, counting down.
CCAAGAGTGCTGAAAGAACTTTCTAGAGAACTTACAGAACCCCTGTCCATCATCTTCAAGGCCTCCTGGAGGACTGGGGATGTGCCACAAGATTGGAGAAGAGCGAATGTTATCCCAATCTTTAAGAAATGGAAGAAGGATGACCCAGGAAACTACAGGCCAGTCAGTCTGATGTCTGTTGCTCGGAAGATATTAGAACAGATTTTAAAGGGATCAATCTGTAAGAATCTGAAGGACTGCTCAGTGATCCGGGGAAGTCAGCATGGTTTTGTTCCTAACAGATCTTGCCAGACCAACCTGGTTTCCTTCTTTGATCGAGTGACCAGCTTACTAGACCGGGGGAATTCTGTTGACGTGATTTATCTGGATTTCAGTAAAGCTTTTGATAAGGTCCCCCATGACATTCTGATGGGCAAACTGGAAGACTGTGGAGTAGACTATAGGACAGTCCGGTGGATAGGGAACTGGTTAGAGCACCGCACCAAAGAGTGGTGGTCAATGGCGTTTCATCAGATTGGAGGGAGGTGTCCAGTGGGGTGCCACAGGGCTTGGTTTTGGGCCCGGTACTTTTTAATATTTTTTATCAGTGATCTGGATGAAGGAGTGGAAGGGCTGCTCACTAAATTTGCTGATGATACCAAATTGGGAGGAGTAGCAAACACCCAAGAAGATAGAATTAAAATTCATCAAGACCTGAATACTCTGGAGAAGTGGGCAGCTGTGAATAGGATGCAATTCAACAAAGACAAGTGCACAATATTACATCTGGGCCACAAAAATGGGAAGCACAAATACTGGATGGGGGATACACTTCTGGGCAGTAGTATATGTGAAAGGGATCTTGGGGTAAGAGTGGACTGTAAACTAAATATGAGCAGTCAGTGTGATGCGGTGGCAAAAAAGGCTAATTCAATCTTGGGTTGTATCAAAGGGGCCATAGCGTCGAAATTGCAGGAGGTCATAGCCCCTCTCTGTACTGCCTTGGTTAGGCCTCACCTGGAGTATTGTGTGCAGTTCTGGAGGCCTCACTTCAAAAAGGATGTGGACAAAATTGAGAGGGTGCAGAGGAGAGTGAAAAGGATGATCAGGGGTCTGGAGACTGAGCCCTACGAGGAAATGCTGAGGGCCTTGGGAATGTTCAGTTTGGAGAAGAGGAGATTGAGGGGGGATATGATTGCTCTCTTTAAATATTTGAAAGGCTGTCATTTGGAGGAGGGCAGGGAGCTGTTCCAGTTGGCAGCAGAGGACCCGAAGCGATGGGCTTAAATTACATGCACAAAGGTACCGGCTGGATATTAGGAAAAACTTTTTCAGGGTCAGAGTAGTTCAAAAGTGGAATCAGCTGCCTAGGGAGGTGGTGAGCTCCCCCTCACTGGCAGTTTTCAAGAAGAGGCTGGATGAATACTTGTCAGAGATGCTTTAGGCTGATCCTGCATTGGGGAGGGGGTTGGACTAGATGTTCTGTATGGCCCCTTCCAACTCTATGATTCTATGAGAATGTTAAAAAGAAGAAACCTTAACTTACTGCAATTGATTATGAATTCTTCAGTGATATAAGACCAGTGGATTGTGTATTATGTAGTATTATGTTATTATGGATATGTGTTAGCTGGTGGTGGTGTTTTATATTGATTTTTTAAAAAAAATCAAACAAATGTACTTTAATAACATGAAATATGTATCATTTAGCATGAGATATACTATTTGGTATATATGACGTTTACAGGTATGCCTTTGCTTTATGAAAGGAAATTGCAAATTATACTAAGTGTAGGGGATAGAATGGAAAGCCGCTTAACCTAATAATACGCAAGTAGACTTTAGTTCTTGCCAGTAGGGAAGATGGAAAGCAAATGTTTAAAATAGAAAATATCAACATTTTGGTAAACAAAAATATTTTATTATCTTTGCTTGGGAACTATATTTAGAGTTTAGCATTCTCATGGAAAAACAGAACTTTTAACATAATTAAGAACTAGCAGTACATATGGAAATTCAGTTGTATATTATACAGAGTTCATTATTCCCTCACCATACACAATGACTGTCATAGCAACAGCACAGTCAGAATTAGCTATCCTTTTTATTAGGTTTATAGGCTGCTCCATCCTGTAAAAAATAGCCTTTTAAAATGAAAGCTCAGCTCTACTTTTATTTCTCTGAACAGGATCAGTGTGTGGAAAGATCCACGGCTTTTTATCCTGAATTTGTATTCATAGACTTCAGAAAATGTGCAAAGTCACTATGAGGATATCAACTGTGCCCCCCACTCCCCTCTTGGTTATATTGTGGTTGGGAAGAAAGGAGGGGGCTGCCGTCTTGAGACTCTGATTATATTTGTATTGCTGTTCTGGTTTTTAAATGTATTTAAATGGTTTATTTTTGTACTATTTATATTACTGTAAGCCATCCTGAGCCCGCTTGCAGGGAGAGCGGGCTAAAAATCGAATGAATGGATGAATGAAAGAAAGAAAGGGAAGATTTGTACAAGTTTGAAAGAAGCTTCCTCTTCTCTTTTACGTGTTTGTTTGGGTGGTGATGGGGTGTGTGTGTTATTTTCAAATATTAATATCTGATCCCAAGAATTCAACTTGTTCAGTAATTCAGTCAAATGCAGCAGCAGTGCATTTATCTAATGTTACATTTTTGAGTCTTGGATTTTTTAGATACTTGTAGCAGTGTAAACTGACCATGTAATAATTTTTTTAAAAGCTGTTTTTAAACGAGCTTTTTACATGCCATTTTGTAAGAGAAATTACGTAAGATTCCTCCCTCCCCCATTTTCCCAAAGTTTTGAATTTTTCATTTCAGGCCTTGGAGGAAATCAGGGAGAAAGATGGGCAGATTTGTAGTTTTCCTGGAGGCTTCCCCACAGGCCTTTGTCTATATATCTCATTTGAACGTGGCTCCAGAGTGTGGATTTAAAAAATCCTCATAACGGGGCCAAGTACAGAAAGGGGAGGCATTTCTGCAAACATTGAGGAGCAACTAGCTTTGCAGGAAAATCTTACATTAATTAAGTTGGACTAAAATGCTCATATATCACAAGAGTACTTCATGAGATCTAGACAGCCGTTGTGAATTGCCTACGTAATCTGAAATGGCTACTGCGTTAGTTTGAAACTTCACATGAGTTAGTGGGAAGAAGGAGCAGGTAGGCAGGAAGGGCAAGAAACATTGAAGGGGGGGGCACCACCTGAGTGGACGGAGAGAGAAAAGAAAATTGAAGCAAAAAGGGTGGATGGAAGTTGGATTCTATAGTTAAGGGAACAGGCGGAGCTTGACCATCAAGATCTTTCACACCTACCCCTACCCAGCCTTCTAGGTGCCACATGTCTTTGCCCATAGAATATTATGCCTGATTCTCCCTCTTCAGCCTCCCACGCTATGTGGCACTTTGTAAATAAGGGTCCCCTAACACTCAGCAGCAAGTTTTCAGCTTCCATGTGAACTGGGGGTGGGTGGGGAGGCATGAACGATTCTGTGGTATGAACTCCTTTTGCCCATACAGCTGTAGGATCCAGCGCTCTCATATTTTGGGCATAGATGCAGAGGAGTTAGCCGTGTTAAGGCTGTAGTAGCAAAATCGAAAAGAGTCCAGTAGCACCTTTAAGACTAACCAACTTTATTGTAGCATAAGCTTTCGAGAATCGCAGTTCTCTTCGTCAGATGCATCTGATGAAGAGAATTGTGATTCTCGAAATATTTTGGGCAGACCCTTTTAGGTCAAGAGCCTTACAAAAATAGAATATATCCAGTGCCTACATGTTCTATGTTGAGGAATTTTGTTGTAGATAATATTTGTAACTGAAATACGTAAATTAGCACTAGACGTGAGGCTCTTTGCATATTTTCAGAATGGTCGTCATTTGCTGAACAAAGTGTCCATCCATGCTGCGGATCGCTGGTCTTCGTGTGTTGCAGTCGTCAGGTCGCTCACATAGCCCACCTGCTGAGTTGTAGAGCTTTTGCTGCTTTTTGGAAGGGCCTGGCTGCTGTTGGTGTGCACTCACAGAACGCGAGGGTGCTGTGCTTCCTGCCTCACTTTATACACACAACAAACACACTGTGTAGCAGCAGAGCGGCGAGGTGAGGTTGCTAACTGGTGAAAAGGATTCTTTTTTAGTACAAACAGTTCAGAGACCTTATGAAAGCTCTCCTTTGGCTTTTCTCTCTTCCTCCATATGGTACAGCTTTGCTCAATTCCTGTTCCTTATCAACCCACCAATGCTGTGTGATGCCTGTAATCCAGAGCCCCTTCCACCAATGAGATCATTAACTCTGCCTCCTCCTCCTCCTGTACCATGAATGTGATTTCGTTTGATTTTCTGTCACATGCTTGCACATTGATGGGTCAGGAAAGGTTGAAACCTACAAGTTTTGGAGTTTTTTACAACCTGACCCTGAATCTTTGTGAAACATCGGACTAGAATCTATGGTATTGTAGGCGTAGATTAGAGTAGCCTTGAGTCGATTGTTACAGAAAGTACTTCTTTAGCATTTGAACTGAAATGCATTGGGTGGGAAATTCTATTATTATTATTTTTTTTGCAACTAGTACTAAGGGCTTGTCTAGTTTGAGAGTCCATGCGGGATTGAAATTGATTTAGATGCTGACTTGCAGCATCTATGCAGTAAGTGTCTGGGCATTTGAGTTAGCACTACAAGCAAGTGTGTTTGTTTAATTCACTTCCTTGTCCTCTGAAGAGGGTCCTGTAGTTCTGGTACAAAATGGATGGCATCTGAATTACTACTACACTAGACCATCATCATTATAATGTGTTGCCTGAGTTCACCTATCTCTGTGCTTTTCCTTCCCTTGCTCTTCCTATTATCTGATTCTGACTGGCATTGGTAACAGCATAGTAGGTAAAACTATTTGCGGCTAGGTTTTTGTATATGCATGTGCTTTTTTTAAATAAAGGGATGATTACTTTATCCCATTAATGATATTCAAACTTTGTATTTACAGAGAATCCTTTCCATATGTACTCATCTGCCAAATAACCCCTTCCACATCTACAAAAGAACTCTTAATATGTTCCAGAGGAATGTGGGGCCTAATATATTCAATTTACTTGGAGGCCCAGCCTGTGCCTTATGCTTATCTTTCCACGTGAGAGCGTCTTGTAGACCAAATTCAATGTCTTTCTGTGGTGCGGAGGAAAATTGTTCTTTAGAGAAACTCCCAAGGGACTGAAGGTGAAGGACAAAGTTTTCCCCTCCGTTTTATTTTGCAAAGAAAAGCAGACTTTTGATTTAAATAAAATATTTTTTTAAATTACAGAAATGTTGATTTTTACCCACCCTGCAAAAAGGTAAATGTGACAAACTGCTTCTCAAAGCAAATATTTCCGCTATGAGGCAAAATAATTTGGAGGTTGACAGTGACAGCCCACTAGCGTTAAAAGTCCCATTGTTTCTGGGTGCATTTTTGACAAGCTGTGAGCTACAATAAATTCTTAGGCAGATGAGTGCAAAGTTTTTGTAGCAGATCTAAGCATAACAACGTAGTGTTTTTGTAGGGGAGAGAGGACCTAGTCAGTGAAGGACATGGATACTATATTCTGTTTGGTCATCTTCTAATGGCAGTATCATTTTGTTTCGAATCAGGACCAAGAGAGACGAACCCCTTTGCATGCAGCTGCATTCTTGGGAGAATCTCCAATTGTTGAACTCCTAATACTATCAGGTAAGAAGTATAGATGTGCACACTTTAACAGGCCAATGGTCTCGTATGTTTTGAAAGCACAAGACCTTCATATTAAGAAAGGGCTTTATAGGGCAAATCTTCTCCATAATGAAGAAAAGAATCTATTGGGAAAATGGCCGGCCCCTGCAGCCTGGGACTCGGGGAACGGAGGGGAGACTGCGACTGGGCCGTGGCTAGCCCAGCTCAGGAAGCGCATTTGCAGCGCGTCACGCCCTGCAGAGTCTGTACATCCTTTCCTAAAGGAGCTGGTGGCTGTCTGGCTCAGGCTTGTTATAAAGAGAGCCAAATTGTTGTGGGAGCTGGAGATGAGAAAAAGGATTATATGTTGGACATGAGTGTGTAGCCCCTGTAGCTTTAGAGCGCTGGATTTAAATCTGGTAGATCTGAACTCAAATCCTTCCTTGGCATTATCCTCTGCAAAGTCCCCATACCTCATCTTCTCTTTGAAATCATTTAAAAAGAAGAGTTCTAATCTGTGATTGGAATGGTTGCAATCAAGAATGCTATAGTTAGGAGATTCCTGCTAGTAATGTTATTATTGCTAGTCATGATCCTGGACCGGCAAAGATTTATGGAAACGTTCTGATTGCATTTGGTGAGGCTATTTTAAAGCTGACAGTTCTCTCTGCTGTAACTCTTTCTGTGTGGGATGCAAAGCAGAGTCAGGTTTCTGGACAGTGAAGCCAGAGCAGATGGTTCTCACTGTGCGTGCGCTAAACTTTCCCAAATTAATGACAATGGCAGAAGATAGGGCTTAATAATTTTTAACTGAGTTTTAGTTTTTGCAGACTGTTCTGTCTACACCTAATCAATTTTTATTTTTTCATTTTAAAAAATGAGTGACAGCTGGCACGGTGAGTAGCATATTTGCTATGGGAGGGCAAACCCTCCTCCTTCTTTCCAAAATGATGCTCAGGCAAAGCTCCTGCCTGGCATGTTGCTACTACAGTAGTGTGCTGGGAAGACTGTTGAAGGCTGCTGCTCTGTACTGAAGAGCCAGTCCCGTGAATCAGTTTTTCTTTTCAGTTCCACAGACAGGGTGCACTTATCTATCGAGTAGTAACTGAAGTGTTGCATTGGTATATATTCCCAATAGGCATAAAAGCAGCTGTGGCAAGGGGGGGGAGGGTTAATTGGGAAGGGAAAGACATGCGGGGGGTGAAGATTCAGAAGTTCACCTCCTCATTCAAATGGCAGCCTTGGTGGCTGCTTTGTACAAAAGAGAAAACATGACTAAAAAGAATAACACTGAGATGGTAAGGAGATCCTAATGAATAAGTGGAACGAGGGAGAAATAGCGTACTACTATTTTTTTTTTAATTTTTAACAAGGCCGTGAAATGGAATGGATTTATTAGTAACTCTCCAAATGTTGAATGTCCTTCTCAAAACATTTGGTCGACTCTGTCAGCTATGTGGGATCTAGTTCATACTTCCTATTCTTTTTGGGCAGGTGCTAACGTTAATGCAAAGGATACACTTTGGCTAACCCCGTTACACCGTGCTGCAGCTTCTCGCAATGAGGTATGTACTCATCCATTTCCTTTGACCTACTGGCATTCTCTCTGTTAAAGTGACAAGGCCAAGCCCACCTGGTGGACTTTAGGCTTCACATATTCATGGTGTACCTGCCTTGGGTCATACTGAAAGCTAATAAACTTGAGCAGTTGAATTAACAACGTTATGACAAGCGTTATCTGAATATACTCATTGCAGTACATCTGTGGAGCCAGTATGTGATGTTTCTCAGCTCCAGGAGCTTTATTATAACTCTGTAAGTTCCATTGATTGGGCATGTTTGATTAAAATGGGAGGCATGTTTCAGTTTTGGTCCAAGAAAGAATGTCTTCCTCTTGTGTTTTATGCTTGCAAGGAGGCAAGCAAAGAGCAGTTGCTCATGCAGACAACTTAGGGTAGCCTTTGAATTAAGAAGAGTAATTCTGATCTAGTCCTACCTGATGTGAAGACCTGGTGGAATTACCTACCTTGTCAGAGGTTGATTGGAAGGAAATTATTCTGAAACAGTAGGTCATACACAAATGTAGTGGGCAGTTTGGGCTCTTAGCAGCTTTTAGCATTTTTATTTTTCACAGCTCTGGTACACAGTTTTGGGAATTAGTGGCTTTAAAGTATCCTCCGAGTATCATTCAGTATTTCTTTGTACAGTTGCTCTGGGTCCCAGAGTAGCTAACCCAGCATGGTTGGCACAATATCAGAACAGCATTTTCACATGCTAGATATAATTTGTGTCTAATGGTTGATTTTTTTGTTTTATTAGAATACATTATATTTTTGTAATGGAAATTTCACTGAAATTGCAGATTTTGTCAGGATGAGCTACAGAATTTTTTTTCTTTGTATTACTGAAATGAATCCACAAACAGGCCAGCCTGTGCATTTACATGATCCTGTATTAGCTATTTGTGATCTAAATGGGGTGGAAATGAGTTTTTTTTTAAAAAAAAGCCTCCCTGCCTGGCTACCTGGAAATAATTTTTTCTAAAGAAATGGAGTCTAGCCCTGATGGTTCAGGCTGAAGGTACTTATTGTTTAGCATTCTGTTTGCCACAGTGGCCGATCAGATGTCTCCAGGTGACTAAGCAAGTGGTACTAAGCCTGAGTAGACACTGAAAATATCCTCATTTGGCATTTATTCTTCAGAATCTGGGACTTGGGGAGGGTAGTAGGTTCTGAAATTTCTGCAGATTTTTACTTTTTTTTCTTTGTTGTCTCTGCATCACATTAATAGTATTTGAGGATTTGCGGACTATGCTTGGAGAAACCCCTGGCACTAAGCTTAAAAGGATTTTTCAGTGTTGGCTCCACCCTCTAGGATGGGGTCCCCAACATGTTGCCCATTGACACTTTTCCTGGCATCCACCAAATGTTTTTAGACAATGGGTGGAACCAAGTGGGGCTTTTGCCATGCAGGGTTTCTGATTGGCCACTCCACCAATTAGGGGTGTGCATAATGGAGAAACTGAGCTGAAAATACACACAGAACTTGTTGGGTTGGCTTGTTAAAGCAGCTTCCGGACGTTGAACCAATATCATGAAGATATTGGCTCAGTACACCCACCCAAGAAGATGGTAGCTGAAAGTCCCAATGGGTGGCTGTCAACGGCTAGTACGCATTTTTATGCTTGATGAAAACAACTGGGAGTTATGGCACATGAGTACACTCTTGCCAAAGGGCATTGAAACGAGACTTTGAGCTAGCATCTCATTGGGTGGGCGCTTACTGAGTCGGACCATCAGTATCTTCATGAACCCTTCGTAATGGACTGCGTATGTGTGGAGGGAGGAGTGCAACAAGTCTGCAGTCCTTGGCTCACTCACTCAGTCCTGCAGGTGTAAATTGTTTGGTAATTAGTACAAGGAGAATTCGGCTATGGAGGGTCGACCAACTGCTAACGAGCTGAAGAGGCTTATCTTATCTCAAGGACACCAGGAGCTGAGAGTATGAAAGGAGCTTGTTCCCAGGGAGGCTTCTTAGCAAGAAAAGGGGGGAGTGTGGAGGAAGGAATTTTCCTAGCAAGAGGCTTGTACAGACAGGAAGCCTCTGAACCAAAGTTTCAAAAAAGATGGCTTCTGTATAAATTAGAACATGGCATTTTTCTTCACACCCCTGGAACCAAAATGGAAATTTTCTTGGTGCACACCCCTGCCGCCAGTCTGTCTTGAGACTGAGCCTTCAACTTCATGGCATAAGCCCTCTTCACCACCTCAGAACCAAGGATCCCCTTCTGCGCAAGCCCTGTTTCAGCAGCCATCTCAAGACCAAGCATCTGCCCGAATACCTCAGCCTCCATCAGCCTCCCCATTTCCAATCCAGGAAACTCGACCAGCACTTTGGTTCCAATAGAAGCTCGTCAGTGGGCAGCAACACCCATTTCTCAACTACCCCTGCCTACTCATAGTCCCAAAATTGATCCACACAATCCCCCTTCCCTTGGGGGTTGGACAATGATTACTCCAGCTCTGAATATTCAGATAGAGCTTCCAACTTTTCTCTGACCTTCTTCTTGTCAGACCCTACTTTAGTTTCATTCTCTTAAAATCTGAAGCTCTACTCAGAGCAGCTTTAGCATATGGACCATGCATTGGGCATTCAACAGCCATTCCTACCAATTAAGTAACTGGTCTTCTGCCATAGATCTGCAGCTCAATCCATGGGCCTTTGTTCTGATCCTTGCCGTCAGAAACAGCAATCCTGGTGTCACTCACACCAAGACTGTCTGTCGCTAGAGATGGGCACGAACAGAAAAAAGAAACCCGAACATGATGTTCATTGTTCGTTGCCATCCACGAACAGGGACTCATGAACAACCATGAACATGGCCCTGTTCATGAACATGTTCGTCGTGGTTGGCTGTTCGTGGGGCCAGCAGGCTCTCCTCCATCATCATCCAAGTTTGGTCAAGATCCCTACTGCACCACTCCCAGAAACCTGACCTGAGCAGGCACCAGGAAAGGTACCAATAATAAATAATAGCTTGTCCCTAGAGCCTGGCAGCAGCCCTGGGACTTGAAGGGGTAGATCCCTATCTCACCACACACAAAGAAAATTCAAGCTCCAATGCACTCTATCAAAATGCCAACAGCAACTGTCTCTCCCTCTCCACTGTCTGTAAACTAAGCTAGAGCTGGGAGCCCCCCTCCCCCCTGCTCTTTGCTCCCTTGTAACAAATTTGGAGCTCCACACTTGAAAGGAAGACCTGCCTGTCAAGCTAAATTGGGCTTCGATTGGGGTTTCCAGGGCAACAGCAGGAGTTCAGATAGAGTTCAGACAATCCCTGCCTAAGTTGCCAAGGGAACTGATTGCAGGTACCAGACTGTCTGGCTTGACGAACAGCAACAAACAACAGCAAACGAGGCTTGCAACGACCACCTGTATGTTTAGAATGGGACCTCACAAACAGCTTGTTCCGAACAGCAGATTGGGCTGTTCATGGCTTTTTTTGTTCGTATTGCTGTTCATGCCCATCTCTATTTGTCGCTCCATGACTTATTCTAAGAAGGCTTTCTCCAAGCCCCCTTCTTTGTCCTTGCATTCTAAGTCAGCTGTATCTTCTGACTGTAGCCTTTGACTCCCCACACCCCGCCCTCACTTACCTGAGCAGCGGGGGGACGCACACTTTCCTTGTGCACTCCTCTGCGGCGTGCCTCTGTGCGCTGCAGCCGCCAGGATGGGGCCCATTTTGGCCCGGATCAGAGCTGCTGTGGAGCGCAGGAGTGCTCCTGCGCTCTGCAGTGTTCAAAACTGGCCCGATCCATGGCAAGCCGGGCCCGTTTTTAGCAGCTCCACAGCACCCAAAATGGGCCCGTTTTGGCACAGATTGGGCCCATTTTTGAGGCGCCGCAGAGTGCAGAAACGCTCCTGCACTCTGCAGTGCCTCAAAAACGGGCCTGATCCGCGGCAGAACGGCCCATTTCTGGTGCTGCAGAGCGCAGGAGTACTCTGCAGCGCCCGAAAATAGGCCTGCCCAGGGGGCCGCGTGATGATGTCACTCCTGAAGTGATGTCCTTGTGCCTGTGGGGGCACGCGTGCGTGCTCTGCGCACGCTCACCCTCCTCTCCCCAAAGGTAAGTGCCAGGCCCCTGTCCCCCACCGGGAGGTTGAGGGGGCCTGGCAACCCTAGCCACCACAGAGAATGCACATGCACAGGCAACTGTTGCTTTTCCCCATGTGCAAGGTGGCACATGCAGAAGGCCCTGTTCAAATGAGTGACGCTTCCATGGCAGAGCATAAAGAGAGAAGCGATCTTATCGATATGCTGGACCAAGGCCATGAAGAACTTTGTATGTGATAGGCAATATCTTGAATTAAATCCAGTAACTAATAGACAGCCAGTAGAGTAACAGCAAAATGGGAGTAATATGTATGCTTCTCCTAACTCCGGCTAATAAATGACCTGCAGTGTTCTACAACAACGAGTTTCAGAGTTACCTTAAAGGGGAGATCTATGTATAGTGTGTTACAGTAGTCAAGTCTTGATTTTACCATGGCATGGATCCAGGTGGCCAGATTGGTCATGTTTACGTAAGGACCCATCTTCCAGGCTAGACTGAGGTTGTAGAAATCATTTTTTGCAGCTGCCTTAACTTGTTTTTCTAGCAGTAGTGTTGGACCTAGTATAACATCTAGTCTCTTAACTGAGTCTGCACGGGTCAGATTACCCTTCTGGGGGGAATACAATGTCCTTCAAGATCTCTGCTTTCCCAGTGAGCATCATTTTTGTCTTGTTTACATTCAGTTTCAATTTGCTTGCTTCCAGCCATTTGACCATAGCTGTTAGGCAGCAACCCAAGATTTGTATTGTATCCCGTGGTGTTTTGGATAGTGAAATATAGAGCTGTTTGTCATCTCCATATTGCTAGATCCCAGTTTCAGGGCCACGAACGATTTCTTCTAAAGGCTTTCCATAGAGGTTGAATTACAGGGAAGATAAGATTGCACCCTGTGGAATCCCGCAAGATGATTCCAACTCTGGAGATAGCTGGTCTCCAACAGCAGCCCTTTGAATCTGTTCTGTGAGAACAGAACAAGGCACTTCCCTCAATATCCACTTCTGCTTCCAAACACCTCAACAAGATGGTCTAGTCTACTGTATCAAATGCTGCAGATTGAGGAGCAACAAAGACGCATGGCCTTTGTCTGCATTCGGGTGGAGATCATCAACTAAAGCCGCCAGAGCTCTCTGTCCCATAGCCTGGCCTGAATCCATGCTGAAATGGGTACAAAGCACCAGATTTATCCAAGAAGACCTGGAGTTGGTCAGCTACTGCTCTCTCAATCACTGGCCAGAAAGGTCAGATTGGCGACAGTGATAATTGGCACTGTCATTTTTGTCGAGGAATAGTTTTTTAAATAGCAGGCAGATAACCACCTCTTTGAGTGGTCAAGGAAAGGTCCCCTGAGTTAGAGACTGATTTCTGGTGGATCTCAAGGGTTCATTATATGGCCCTAACTGCTAATATGGGCAAGGATCCAGCACACAAGTAGTGACCTTCATTGATGCCAGGATCTTATCAACATCCATCATTGTGACTGGGTCAAAGTATTCCATACATGAGCCAGATGGTGTTTGAACCATTTCTTTCACCTAGCCTGTATTACAGCTGGTATCTAGGTTAGAACATATTTGTGCTGTTTGATTGGCAAAAACTTTGCAAAGCCATCACAGCTAATTGTTTGTTCTTGAGACTGTAAAGGTTCAGATCTGGGAGTCAGAAGATGTCGATATGTTGATGCTCATGAACTAATGGATGCAGTGGCAGCACCTAAGAAGATGTGGAACGCAGGATTCTTTTACATATTTTCCCCTCTGCCCGCCTCTCCAGGGTCATCGTCACGGTCTTGAGAGAGATGGCCAAATGCATTCTAATAGTAGCCTTTCGGCTATGCCGGACCTGGTTTTCATCCCACCTTTGCCTGTCTGAAGGGAACATTCTCCATCTTTTGGAATGTAGGAACCTCTTATCTCAGGACTGTGGTCACAAACTGCAACCAGATGTCACCAAACTGAGACTCGCTGCACAGAGAATCTATCCAACTATTATTCCACTGCACTATTCCATATCCTCCTGAATTGCAAGAAGCTGTCAACTGGTCATTCTTATGCCAGAGTCGAAATGCTTCTGCTTTTCTGATACCCTGTTAACCGTCCATTCATTCCATTTGGGAGTCCCTAATGTTCTTGTGCGACCAGGGTTTCATGGTATCCTCATTGTGTGTGCATCTCATTACTGTCCCACCACTCTGCTGTTGTGGGGGCCTCTGCTTATTCTCATCCAGCATTAAAACAGTTTTTCAACGGCTTGTTGAGACTTTAGCCTCCAGTTCCAAAAACTCTTCCTCTTTGAGACCTTCAGTTGGTCTTGTTGTGTAGTTGATGAAATTCCCCTTTGTACCTATGGCCTCCTGTAAACTCCATTGGCTGTTGTTAAAGACAGCCTTTCTTGTAGCTATAGCCTGCTTGTCTCACAAATGAACTCTGTGCCCTTTGAGCTGACCCACCTTACCTCCAGTTTCTTCTGGACAAGGTGATCATACATCCTGATTGTACCTTCCTTTCACAGTACTTGGCTCTTTTCTGTGGTTTTAAAAAATCCTTCTATAGAAGCTGAAAGAGTGCTGCATTCCCTTCATGTCTGGTAGGCTCTTGCTTTCTACATGAGCAGAACAGCTGCTTTTTTAAAAAGATCATCAGTTCTTCTGTCATGGTGGCAAACACAAAGGATTCAGAATTTCTACTACCCATATAAGCAAGTGGACATCTTCCTGCATCTCTCTCGGCTACCAGCTGGCAAATCATCAACTGCCATGGCAAATTCTTAAACATTTGCGCAAGACATACCCATTCCAGATGTTGGCGAAGCAGCAACCTGGTCACAGTCACTATGTCTTAGTCATTTGAGCTCAAAGGGAAGCAACTTTTAGTCAAGCAGTGCTAAACATTTTGTTCAAGGAAGGCATACCTGTTTCCATCTCCAGGTAAGTCAGCTTGCCAGTCTTATCAGTGTGATGCACAGAGACCATGAAGGAGAACAGGTTCTTAGAGTGATCATTTGTGCAGTCACATGACCTGCTCACCTTCCCCTTAACAGATGCTTGACTTTTTTCTTCTATGTATTTGGGAAGAAGAACTAAGCTGGAAGTGTGCTTCTGCCCTCTCTAAGCATGCACGCTGCTCCTAGAGGGTGGAGCCAGCATCAGAAAGTCCTTTTAGGCTTAGCTCTGAAAGTTCTTCTGAACTGATTCTGCACATGCTCTAATCTCTTCAGCACAGGTGACCATTGGAAGCTATGGAGTTGGATGTCATAAATATGCAGATGACACCCAACTCTGTATCTCACTATCCAGGTCCCCACAGGATGCAGTGGAAATCTTAGATTGCTGCCTGACAGCAGTGGTGAAATGGCTGAAAAACAGCAAATTGAAATTGAACCCAGACAAGACTGAAGTGATGCTTGTTGGGAAGGCAGAGAGGACATTGTACTCCCCACTTTCGATGGAGTTCGTCTGACCCTTGCAGACTCAGTTAAGAGTTTAGGGGTTATACTGGATCCAGTGTTATTACTAGAAAAACAAGTTAAGGCACTGGCAAAAGATGCTTTCTACAACCTCACTCTGGCCTGGAAGATTGCTCCTTATCTTGACACTGCTGACCTGGCCACTTGGATTCATGCTATGGTAACATCAAGGCTTGACTATTGTAATGCTCTATACATTGGTCTCCCATCTAAGTTAACTAGGAGGCTCTAATTAGTGCAAAATGCTGCAGCTCGATTGTTACCAGGAGCGAGCAGGAGCATGAACATTTCCATCCTACAGTCGCTCCACTGGCTACCCATCATTTACCTTGCTCAGTTATTACATACAAAGTTCTTCATGGCTTTGGTCCGGCATACCTATGGGACCGCCTCCCCCTCCCTATGTTCCTCCACGGCAGCTTCGCTCATCTGAACAGGGTCTCCTGCAGGTGCTAGGCTGCACGCAGGTGAAGTCAGCAGCAGCCCGTACAAGAGCTTTCTCTGTGGTGGCCCCTATCCTGTGGAATGACCTGCCTGAGGAAGTCAGAAGAGCCCCCACTCTCCTGGTTTCCCGCAAACGATACAAAACTGAACTATTCAAAAAGGTTTTTTACTCAACTGGGAGGGCTGTATTGTAGGGATGGGGTCTCAGGTGCCTCACTAATGAGTTGGGGATCGTAGACTTCATCACACTTTTTGCCTTATATATTATCTGCTGCTTTAAATACATACTCCTATGTACAACCAGCGCTCCATGTTGTCTAATGTTAGTCCTGGAATTGATTATGTTTTGCTCCAGTATTTTTTCTACTCTGTCTTGGACCCTTGCTAATGCTATGTCTTTTAAACTTGTATCTGTTGACCTTATGGTATTGTATTGAAACGTACTTGATACTGATTGTATTAACCTCATACTGTGTAATCCGCCTTGAGTCTCAGTGAGAAAGGCGGACTATAAATGATGTAAATAAAAATAAGTAAATTAATTAAAAAACAAAAACAAACCCCACCCCACACACATGTGCACATCAGTCAAGACAACTCCGCAAATCGGCTTCTTCTCTAGTACAGCCTTGTTGACAAAGAGTCGTAAAACGCTCCCTCCCCTTCATTGACTATGACCTTCCACCTATATTCCATGAGAGGGGACATTGCATTACAGGTAATCGGGTAAAATACATAAATGGACCTTTAGATACTAACGGTGCTATTGTCAGACCTTGCTGGAATTCTCTGCAAGAGCAGCAAGCAACCTACATGTAACAGTTCTGGAGTACGTGGCCGTGGATCGTGCTGAGGCTGGCCTCCCTGGATGGTGTCCTGCTAGAAGAGCTGCTGTTCTTCCTCACCCGAATCAGTTAACTTGTGCAGTTGCCTTTTCCTGCTGGCCTCACAGCTTCAGGCCATTCCCAACGCTGAGAAACACGACTTAATACTGGCTCAGCTCATTCAACTCTTCGCTCTAAAAAGGCATCAGCATTTTTTTTTTTAATTGCTGGCTGGCTTGCCTTCCCGAGAAGTAAAGCGGAGTGAGTTGTGGGGTCTTACGCTGATGAAAGGGGAAGCCGTGTCCAAAGGTAGGCCAGTGGGCTACGTTTGCCTCCTGCCAACACCTCCGGAATCACTGAAGAGCATAAATTAACTACAAGATCACATAGCTCACTGGCGGCATCACTCCAGAAGTCCCCAGAGAGCCCATCAGAAAAGCAACAGAACAACCAGAGCCCAGACATCAGTTTTGTCAAGATTTACGTATGCAGTATGGACTGTGTTGCTGAAATCAGGCCTGCTGCCATGTTTTAGGAGGGTCTTAGAACTAATGCTCTTCTGCGTTACTTGAGGCGGTGACACCAGAGACTGCTGCTCCCTCACCCTGAATAATCACCACTATTCTTCTACGTTTTGAAGCTTCAACCTGACGTTAAGGCACTTAAAGAATGAAATCTGAGAAAACTTTCTAGCTTCATTTTAGTGCAGAAACTTGACATACTAACGCTAGAATTCAGCACGCATGGTACCTTGGAAGTTTGGGCAAGAGGATACCCTCTCATGTCGTTAACTTTTTTAGCTGCTGTGTAAACTCCAGCGTCTTTATTTAATGCTTTGTAGGCAGCAGTTACCTGTATACCTTCATTCATGGCCACTAATGGACCTTACAGTTACTCGCACCAGTGCTTAGTTTCCCTTGAGTTTTCTTAGGTGGTCTAATTCTTAATGTCATTAAGAGGATGAATAAACGAGGGAATTGATGCCTACATGCCTTAGCCATGTAACCGACCGGCTTAGAGATTTAATGAGGCCACGTGTTTTGCTGTGTCTGACGGACTCACCAAGTATTTCCCCTTTTGGCAGCCATCCTTTAGGTAGGGTTGTCATTTGTTGCCATTGACAGGTAATCAGTGGGGCAGCAGGGGTGGGTGGGTGGACAGGCAAAATGGAGATCTTCCAGCTTCCAAGTCACTTCCGTCTATGTAACTGGAAGTGGTCTTGTGAGATGCTTGAATTTGCTCCAAACTCTGTGGTTTTTATGGTAGAGTTTTGTGCAAATCCTAGAGCATTCTGCAGTGCAATGATGTTGTGGTGTTGGGAGATCACCATTATGTCTCTCCTGCTCCTGGCTGACTTCTCCCAGAGTTGCTAGATTACTGTATGATATTGTCTCTTACCTTGCAAGAGTTCGGTCCTTTTAATGTATCTGGAGCTGGGCTCCTGGTATACTTCCTTCTCCCCAAGCGCTATGAGTCATTACACTTTTAAAATGCCTCTTCTTTCTCTTATAACACAGTCCCATCTCCTCACTCATAATGCTTTATTATTCCTATAAGGTTCCCTCATTATATCTTGTCCTGCTCAGCCAGACTTAAAAGCTAACCCTGAGTTCTGTCCCTTGCAGAAGGCACTTAACCTCCTCCTAAAGCACTCGGCAGATGTCAATGCTCGTGACAAGTATTGGCAAACACCACTGCATGTTGCTGCTGCCAACAGAGCCACCAAGTGTGCTGAGGCCATCATTCCCCTACTCAGTAGCGTCAATGTGGCAGACCGCACTGGCCGCACGGCACTGCACCATGCTGTACACAGCGGGCACATCGAGGTAAGGCAGTATTTGTCTTTGAGGATGCATTCCTTCTCTATAAAAGGAGGATGAGCTGTGAAAAAAGTTACCTATCATGAAAATCATGTTAGCTAAGAGTGTATGTTATTTTGCGCACACATATGTGACAGTACTCAGATGGCTGTTTGTTTCAGAGAGCAGGAACTTGGTCGTGGTATGTGTGGATATTTAGAGGAGACGAGTGACTGTGTGTGTGGGTTAATTGCGTCTCTCTGCTATCTTTTCGCTGCAACCCCACGTACACACGTGTGCACTGTCCACATGCCAGCCTTTTCTGCAGGCTCATTATAAAGAAAATTAGAATAAAAATTCTGAATTTTGTTCCAAAAGATGTCGACATTGAGTATCGAAAATAAGCCTGTTTTGCAAAATGGCAGAATCTGCATAAATTATTCTAGCCAAGAACTTTGAAGGGTGGTTTTTAAGCTCAAGATTCCAGTCCTTTGGTTCAAAATGTGTATATATTACCACTTTCTTATCTAATGGTCAGGAAGAGTTGTGTTGATAGGCTTTTTTGCCTTGCACAGATAAGCTTATTGAGAAATTCAATCTGATGTATTAAAGAGCGGGCTTCTCTTTTGTAGTGAGAATGGTTTGGGGATGAATCCAAAGCTTTCCCTTCGAGCTGCTTCTCTTTAGTTTTCATATTTCTGTGGAGGCAGGATGTACATCTGTGCCCATGCATGCCCTGAGGTGTTCCATCCCAAGAACACAAAAGTGTTGGTTCTCGCAGTGTGACCCAGGACATGGAGTACCATGTAAACTGAGGCTTGTGTTTGGCTGTGGTGTAATCTTTGTCATTGTTTTCTGAGCCTCCTTCTTGTACATCTCTTTCTAGATGGTAAACCTGCTTTTAAATAAAGGGGCCAATCTGAGCACATGCGATAAGAAGGAGAGACAGCCAATACATTGGGCAGCCTTCCTTGGTAAGTTTTCTTTTCCTTCTGCAAGGACTCTGGCTTGTGTTTGTAATGTTTGCATGCCTGGGCCCCTCTAGTTAAGGAGATGCATGTCAAGGCACTGAATACTCTGGAAAAAACACCTAGCAAATAATTCAAAATGCTTGAGGATTGCTGTACCCTGTTGAAGAATCCTTAAATCTCACTTCTACTTTAGGCTGCCACTTTGCAGACTGGGCCAGGAGAAAAGGCAGCTGTGGCTAATCCCCCCTCCCCGTTCTGAGGGTAGGGGTGCCATCTCCACAGAGGTGGGCGTTTTGGGTGGGAAACGCCCGCACATGCGCTCTGGGGAGACAGGTGCCCCTTAGTAGACTTTTTAAACTGTAGAATTCACCGTTTGGTGGGCCTGCGCACGAGCAGTGCTATATGTGCCTGCACAGAAGACCTCAGTGAACAACAGTTACAGGTAAGTGCAACTCTGTTTTCTTCCTTACCTGGATAATTTACTGTGTTTTCACATTTTGTTTCCCCAAAGATGTCTGTTTTAACTGGAACTTGCTTGCCTTATGCCTGCTTCTGATTTTGATGCTGTCCTTAGTTTCAGATTTGGGCAGCGATGGGCAGCCCCTGGTATACATGCCAAACAGTGGCACACCAGACTATTTTTTCCTTGGTTCCCAGTGTCAGTTCTCTTTCCAAGCTGCTGAGGTGTGCCCCTGAGGTGTTGGCAGGGCTGCCACAGAATGGGAAAAAGTGTATGCCAGTCATCACTACCCAGGTCCATGTAGCTGCCAGGCATGGTGAGACCCTGGGGCGTGCTCCCAACATGTCTCACCAAGTGTAACCCTTGGCTTCTCCTCCACCTCCCCTTGTTTGCTGGTGTTCTAGTTTCTCCATAAGTAGATATTGTGAGGTGCTGGTTGGCAATCAGGTCAGAAAGGTTGCCTGCTGCTGGCCTAGGTAACGTGCATCAGTCTTAAATGGAGTAACTTAATTGAACTTAATTGATTACTCAGGGCTACTCCATAGAAATGGTGAAATAGTTGCTTAGGAATATTTTTTGTGTGATGAAGAAGCCCTTTCTACTGCTGGATTGGTCTGGGGCTGAAAGATTCAGTAATGTCTGGCATGTGGAGTAGAATAACAACAACAGCATTCAATTTATATATCGCCCTTCAGGACAACATCCACTCAGAGCGGTTTGCAAAGTATGCCATTATTATCCCCTCAACAAAACACCCTGTGAGGTGGGTGGGGCTGAGAGAGCTCTGAGAGAGCTGAGACTGACCCAAGGTCACCCAGCTGACCTTCAAGAGGAGGAGTTGGGGAATCAGACCCAGCTCTCCAGATTAGAGTCCCACGCTCATAACCATTACACCAAACTGGCTAGAGGAGGCATGTTTTTAGGAGTGCTGCTAAATCAGAATAAGCTGACAGCCATATTCATACCACAGAAACGTATTCTTTTGGTAAGTTTATTGTTGCCAAAGGCCGTTACAATCCATACACATAAACCACTCTAGCAAGTAAACATATGTACAAATATTAAAAGATTAAAATGATCTAGGCAGAAAATACCAGTCAGATAAAACCATTACTATCACTGGAAACAACTCTAGCCTGGATCTTCTTGGCTGCTAAGGCGAACAGAGAAACTCTATAAGAAACAAATGCAGCAGCATCAGACAGGAGACAAAACAACTTCTCCGAGTCTCAAGAGGAGTTTAAACCAATTAAAAACCCTTCTAGGAATTTATTCCTTGGCTCTGCATAAAGTGGGCAGGATAGTAGGCAGTGTGGTAAATCCTTCACAACGTGAGCACCACAAATGCAGTAGCAGAGAGGGCTTGTGGTGTTTTGACACCGCGGCCAGCTAGCAGCGCTGTGGGCGTAGTTGGGAACCGAATTGAGGTAAAGGCTGTTCTGAGGGAGGATGTTGACCAAATCGGGCGCTCTAACATGGCCCTTCCTGAAAAGTTCAAACCATGGGGAGAATTTAGAATAGGAGATCGCCTGCCTATCCATTCTGGCATCACAGTGGAACACCCATTCCCGAATGTTAAAGCCAGCAACCAGGACACCCTGGGAGTCGTCACAGATGGAGTAACATCAAAGGATGTTGTTATAGCTGGCTAGTTGCACAGCCTCATTTTTATGCATAATTTCATAGCATAACCTGTGCAATAGACTGGTATTGTCGTTACGCTCCTTCCTCCAGAAGCAGGGTTAGATGTACCCGGGCTCTGACTGAGGGCAGGCCAAGCTCTGCTCGCGTAAGAGCTGCAGAAGTACCTTTTGGTAAAGCTAAAATTCTGCTTAGGAAATGGTTTTGGATAGATTCCAAAGCTGTAATTAAACAATCTTTCCAACCCCAGACCTCTACACTATAAAGGAGCTGAGGAATAGCCTCACTCAAATATATTTTCAGTGCCGGGTCTATTAGAAAACTGACAGAAACGTATTCAGTACATCAGGTTATATTTGCAGCTATCCGAGTCTGAATGAATGAAATTGACCATAAGATGGAAGAAAAGAAATAATTAACTAGTGAAGAGCAAGGTACAGTAAGAACGAGTCCAGGGCTTGGATATAATAGACTCATATGTTTTGGGCAACATGCATTCAGTCATTTTGCATCCTTCCCACTTATGCAGACAACTAGGAGCACAACTTGTTTGTTGTGAAATTGGTGTTTTCCAGTTGCTCATGCTGCTTGATCTCTTAACCATAGTTAACAGATCGGAGCATGCTGCAGGCTAACATACTGCCTCATTTCCCTGGAACAAATTTCTGCTCCACTTTTAACCATAGTTAAGCAGTCCATCAGTACCAGTGCTATTGCAGTTAATACAAACCAGAGGTCTTAATCAAGCTTTGAAACCATGACTTCAGATCCAGGTTAAGAGAGAACTTTAGTTTGACTTAGCATAATTAATGATGTAATGCTTAATTGTAGTTAACGGAGGAGTGAGCTTCATGCTTGAGAAGAAGGGCTAGGGGGAGGAAGTTCACAGTCCCCTTGTCCAGTCAGTCTCCTGTCTCAACATCAAGAGAACTCAGCATCCAAAATTCTGAATGTCTGCCTTCTGGATGACTTTCCCCATCACCCAAGTATATAGCAGTAGGATTGACAAAGATATTGGTCTTGGCAGCATGAAGACTTAGACAAATCAGTAGGTAATCATTAATCTGGCATCAGTTCACAGGAGTGGCCTTGACAACCTTTTGATACAGCTTTCAGTGTAGAGTGACATGACTGAAAGTGACTCTGTATCAGCAGAAAGAGGAAACAAAGCAAGATAGGAATCAACAGTCCTCTTCAGTTTGCTTACTTGTGTGTCTGTACAATGTTTCTTCCCAGGGCATTTGGAAGTATTAAAGCTGCTGGTGGCCCGAGGAGCGGATGTTACATGCAAGGACAAGAAGGGTTACACACTGCTGCATACAGCGGCAGCCAGTGGCCAGATTGAAGTTGTGAAACACCTGCTAAGGCTTGGAGTTGAGGCAAGTTCCAGTACCAGCTCAGTGGATGCTTCTGTGTGGATAGGCTTCTGCTCAGTCCTGTGCCTTGTAAATGTGTAGAGGCTAGTTAGCAGATACAAAAATCAGTGTCTGGGAACATGGGAAGCTGCTTTGTAATGGATACACAAAGTGCATTAAGCTTCATTATGTGAGAATATCACGTGCATTTGGGACATAGGTGGGCAGATACGCTGTGTAGGGTTGGACAGGGATGCAGCTGGAGTCACGCCCACCCGTGTGTGTTGGCAGAGTGTTACGTGAGAGAGTCACTTTTCAGAATGCCATGGGATGTGGATGTGACCACTTTGGATGTGACCAAGTTCCTTCCATAGGACGTGGTAGGAATCACGCCCCTCCTAAATGTTTTGAAATCTTGAACTTCTGAATGTACATTTGTCCAGAAGAGAGACTTGCATTTATTTACATATGTGCAGCCCCAATCTCTGTTTTATTGTGTGTCTTGCATATTTATTTCTCTGCACTTACTGGCATTTCAGGCTTCATTATTTCCCTGCAAAGTTGCTAGATTCCATATTAAAAGATGGAAGTTCACATTACCCAAGACCCAGCTGCGTAGTGGATTCTGCTCAGAGTACTATTCAGGCTTACACCAGAAGCTAGGTAGCATTGGAGAATATTGTGGTGGCCACTTGAAATTACTCTTAATTGTCAATACTTACATAACTCCAGAGTTACTAGGCTTCTGTGAAATGGTATTGATCTCATAGGGAATGGGGAATGCTGAAATAGCATCTGTTGCTTGGTGGAAAAACTGGGTTAATTAGAATCCTTCAGACACTAAAAATGCCAAATTCTTCCCTGTGCTTAAAATCAAAACAGCAAAAAAACATGAACTGCTCAGTTCTTGGAAATGGAATTGCTCTTGCTTGGTTGGTAGGGATTGGGGGGAGTTATGTGTTGCCCACCTTGTATTGAAAAACGGAGGTGTAAAACTGTGTTCCTTACTGCTTATTTCTGTAGATGCAGCAAAGCCAGGTGCCTTGCATAGGCTGATTTCCATGCATTTCAACAACACATTGAACTCTCTGTTAATTACATATGCCAAGCTACCTGTAGAAATAGAACTTAACTAATTAACATATGCAAAACTGTAAATAATTAGACGTGAACAAGTTTGTCAGTCTATTTGCCATGATAGTTAAATGGAATTTTCTTGCTGGGTGCAAGCATTGGAGGAGGGTTGACTGCATGTATCTGTAGATTTGCCAGTATACTGCCTGCGGTTGACTTCTGGTCCAGTCCTCCTGGGCTGCTGTTATAATATGTTATTTAAAAAGGCAGGCTTTCCCTACCTCAAGGAGTTTGCAATCTAAATTTTGACAAAATCTTAACAGAAGAGAATCTGATTTTTAAAATTATAAGACATAAAAGGAAAACCATGTTGTTGATGACTCACTTTTTATCCCCATGCAAGAGCAGTACACGTGGATAAGAATGGAACCCTCGGCAACATGTTTTGCCTTCCCACTGCCTCCTCAGGGCCTCTGGAGGCCCGGGGAGGGCCAGCGCAGCAGCAGGAAGGCCCAGCCCAGCATGGGAAGTCCTGGTGCGGCAGTGAGAAGGCCCAGCTCAGCTGCCTTTCTGCCTCGAGCTGGCTGGGGCAGCGCAATGGACCCTGGAGTGCTCCTGTGCTCCGCAGCAGCCCAATTTCGACCAATTGGAGGCAGAATTGGGCCTGTTTGGGCTGAAATTTGCCTGTTGTGGAGTGCAGGAGCACTCCAGGGCCCATCGTGCTGCCCCAGCAGCGTTCCTGCAGTCTGGAGCAGGCCAATTTCAGCCCCAAATGGGCTTGGTCGCTAGTCTCCCATAAAATAACCACACAGATTTCTGTTGCATTTCTGAACTTGCACCTTTAGAGGCAATTCATTATTAAAATCATATTTAAGACATTTTTGTCAATAAGTGGTTAGGTAACAATTTTTGTATATTGGTCTTGGTACTGTAATAAAAATGATGACGATGATGATGATGAGACTTTCAATGATAACTAAAAACAATATAGATTCACCCCACTTTAAAAACTGAGAAACTTGTAACAAATCTCCTAACTAGAGTGGGCACGAACCGGGAAAATTCCGAACCATTTGGTTCGTGGTTCGTTGTGTTTCGTGAACCATGAACTTGCCCCAGTTCACGAATCGGCTCGTTCGGTTTGTGAAAACATCACTTCTGGGTCAGCAGAAGGTCTGCAGAGAGCCCACCCCTCCACTCCCCGTTGCCTAAGAAACTGGTTAATTGACACAAGGCTGTCTGAAGTGACGAACCAAAATACGAACCAAATGAACTGGGCTAAAATTCATCACTGTTCGTGAGAAATGAGCTCCCATGAACCACCAGTTTGTGAACCACGAACTGGCCTGGCTCGCGACGAACATTGGTTTGTATTTCGGTTTGTGCCTGCCTCTACTCCTAACCATAACCCTCTTAGAACAATTCTGCCTCACACTGTTTCCTAAAACTTAAATGGAGTGCCTTTTTTTTTGCCAACCCAGACACACGCCATGCTAAACTGAAAGCCACATTGTTTCCCCCTCCATCCTTTCTACGCCCCAGCTTGTTCATGGCACTTTTTTCAAGTCCTGAAATACTTTAGTGGGCAGGTCAAGCAGAGAAAATCAGAAACATTTAGAAGTGTGCATGTGTGAGAGAGAAATGTGCACATTTACTAGGGAGACGACAGTTTCCATGTGAGTGGTTGTGTTATGCAGTGACGGTGCTTAAAGGATAATCTGTAGTCACAGGCAGTGCAGCCTTGGAGTTGCCGTTTCTGGCCTAGCAATTTGCACAGCTCCAGATATCGCACATTCACATGTTTGCTTGTTCTTGTAGATTGATGAACCAAATTCTTTTGGCAACACTGCACTTCACATTGCCTGTTACATGGGCCAGGATGCTGTGGCCAATGAACTGGTCAATTATGGCGCCAACGTCAACCAGCCCAATGAGAAGGGCTTCACCCCCTTGCACTTTGCTGCTGTCTCTACCAACGGGGCCCTGTGCCTGGAACTTCTCGTCAACAACGGAGCCGATGTGAACTTTCAGGTATGGCGGGTAAAGCTGCATACAGGCAGCCTTCTAGTGAAGATGGTGGACACGGTTTATTTCAAAATGCCAGTGAGGTGCTGGGATTGTAGGCAAATTTATATTCTAGGTGGTAGGTTTATATTCACTTGCAAATTTACCTTTATCTTTGCAGAGTA
Source organism: Eublepharis macularius (assembly GCF_028583425.1). Lineage (NCBI taxonomy): Eukaryota > Metazoa > Chordata > Lepidosauria > Squamata > Eublepharidae > Eublepharis > Eublepharis macularius. The sequence continues at coordinate 11,118,991 of NC_072793.1, read as the reverse complement.
AAGAAGGGAAAAGTCCTTTGCACATGGCTGCCATTCATGGACGGTTTACACGCTCTCAGATTCTCATACAAAATGGTAAGTGGAGCCAGTATGCCTGTGCTTGATATCTTACAGTGTGCCTTTATTCCTCTGCTTCAGTTTGCAGTTCTTTGTTTTTATCCCACAGAGTGATCTTGGGCATGTAGACGTTTAATATGCTGCTGTGTGAATTGTAATGCATTTACATCCATTAACTCTTGCCTATTTTAAACAGTTTCATAATGCAAAGTCATGCATTCAAAGCAATATCTCACTTATGATGTTTTTTAAGTTAAAGAAAAGCAGTTGCAAAATGTAGTAAAAAGAACCTGACAGATTTAAACCATCGCTCTTCACAGTTCTCAGTCAGTGAGGGGAGTGGCTGTCCCAGTATTTCTCCAGCTTGCTCTGGAGGTGGAGCCAGGCACATTTTGTTCTGAGCTTGTCCTTTCTGGCAGAAGAAGCACTCCCCACTCTGGGTCTGAATCGAGCCCTGCAGTTTCCCCAGGGCTCTTGATCCATCATGGCTGGCTTTGAGCAGCACAGCCCAGACCGCTTGTGGCCCTTGCTTTCCTTGGATCGAACAGATAAGAGTGGGAAGGAAGCCTCCTGGCTGGGTTCTTGCCATGTGCCCTGCGGCATCTTCTACAGGCACCAGGCCGTCACAGTCCCATTTATTTCAAAGCTTTGTTGTCTGAAGTACAGGAGAATCGGTTTGTCTACTGTTAATTTGGCTCCAGTAGGCTCAGCTCAAAGATAAGGAATTTTAGGATAGAGCTAGGAATGAGGAAGCTTGAGTTTGGGTTGCAACCCTTACTCTACTTTGTTTCTTCAGTTCTCTTTGTGTTTCTGATCATTTGAAAAATCAAAGTTGTTAATGGATTTTGCTTTCTAGGCAGTGAGATTGACTGCGCTGACAAATATGGCAATACCCCCCTCCATGTTGCTGCTAGATACGGCCATGAGCTGCTAATTAGTACTTTGATGACGAATGGTGCTGATACTGCAAGGTGAGGAAACATAGTGTCTGTATTTAAGAACAGTTATGATGCCTGTGTGTATGTGTATATATTTAAGAACAATTATAATGGGTTGGCTCACGTGTTACACATAATTGTGGTGAGGCTGTGGTATGATAGAAGGAGGTTGTGATGATACTTTGCAGCTTTCCTATGCACACTTATATGGAGTAGTGACTAACCTACAGTAGTGATTGTGAATTTGAAGATGATAATTCGAACATGATTCATTCCGAGTGAAATCATTCACTACCTGCCCAGAAGAGGAACAGTGTGGTAGCTGGTGCACCTCTGTGTGTGTTCACTGTGTGTGTTCACCTCTGTGTGTGTTCACTGTCATGCTTATTATATTAACTGTCATATTAACTGTTCTGTGTATTTTAACCTGTGTGGGGAGGGCGGAATATCAATCGAATATCAATCAATCAATCAATCACCACATTGATATTGCATGCTTTGTTTGTGTGTCTTCCAGTCACATCCCTTTCTCATATTATTTTTCCAGGCGTGGGATCCATGACATGTTCCCCTTGCACTTAGCTGTTCTCTTTGGATTCTCAGACTGTTGTCGTAAGCTACTTTCCTCAGGTATGTGGTTGCCCTTGCTTGTCTTCTTGGTGCAGGTTTTTGAAATGGGATTGTGATGATAAGGAATCATGATCCTTTCTGTATATGAGCCTGAGTCCACTTCAGGCAGTCAAGAAAGCTCACAGGATAGAGATACTCCTTTCAGTTGGTTGCATTTGCATCACTTAACAGTAGAGATGGGCATGAACCGAGATATGAACCAAAGTTTGTGGCGAACCGGGCCATCCGTGGTTCGTGAACTGGCGGTTCGTCAGAGCCCGTTTCTGACAAACCGCTACAAACTTTAGGCTGGTTCATTTGGTTCATTTTTTTGTTCGTCGCTGCAGACAGCCTGGCACCAATCATTCGGTTTCCTAGGCAACAGGAGATGGATTTCCTACAAACTTTCTGTTGGCCCGGAAGTGGCCTTCTGCTGACCCGGATGTGATGTTTTCATGAACCAAATGAACTGGTTTGTGAACTGGGGCAGGTTCGTGAAAGTTTGTGGTTCATGGTTCATGAAACGCGGCGAACCACGAACCGCACGGTTCATTGTTTTTCCAGTTCGTGCCCATCTCTACCTAACAGCTATGTTTACTTATTTACTTACTACTTTTAGTAGATGCAGTGAAACCCAAATTGGGGTAGAGGGGCATAATTTCCTCCTTCATACCAAGATGCATCAACGAGCAACCCAGATAAGATATTAAGAAAAATAAGTCATTGCTTATCCCACTCTCAAAGGCAGTGTATGCTGAAGGGGGCAGCACTTGGTCTTGAAGCCAGATTAAAATGTGCTGTTTGTCTAATACCAGGATTGCTCTTAATCTGTGCCCAAGAACACTCATGCACTGGATAAATTCTTGCACAAAGAAAACAGACACTCTAAGCACATAATAAGTGATAACAATCGAGAAGGCACATGTACATTTAGTGTATTTTGCATCCATTTGCATATTTTATTCTTAGCTAGATTGTGTGGGCTTTTGTAAAATGGGGAAATTCTTGGTAAGAAATCATCGAGTAAGAGCAGGATGTGCTTTTATCTTGGTCTAAATGATGATGGATAACGTGGCGCAGAAGGCCCACTCACAGAATAATGGAACCTCTTTCCAATACCGCCTGTCCATACATGGTCTCCATAATAGTGAGGGGTAGCAATTGGGTTTTTTTTTTCCGTAGGAGAAAAGATCTTTCCTGAGATCTCTAGGAATGTGACCTCCATTTCAACCACCACACTTTCTGTGGATCTGTGCTTGGGTTTACGTTGAACTAATAATTATGCTTGAAATCTCTGCTTATTCTGCTGCCTTTTCCTTTACAGGTCAGTTGTACAGCATTGTCTCCTCGCTTAGCAATGAGCATGTGCTGTCCGCGGGCTTTGATATCAATACGCCAGATAACCTCGGGAGGACCTGCCTCCATGCTGCTGCTTCCGGAGGGTAAGTAATAAACCCAGCTGATACTTTGACAGAGTGGTCCTGCAGAGAGAGAGAGAGTCAGTGTTGTTTATTTTCTATTTTAGCTACTTTTAGTTCTATAAAAAAACCTGAGTGAAAGCTTTGACCTTTTCTGTGTATCAAGAAGAGAACTGATTCCGCAGGTTCAGGGCTCTTGGTTGCTTGAAGAGTGTACAAATAGCATTGTCATCAGATTGAAACTGTTCTAATCCCATCTGCTTTAGTGTGAATATGACTGGTCATTGTGAAGAACATTTCTAATTCTTTCAGTTGAATTGGAGTAGGGAGAGTTTTCCCTTTGCATAGCCATTTCCTCCAGTTGCTCTAGACGATGGGGCCATTATCCTCCATGATGGATAAGAGACGTCCACAAAGTTTCCCAGTTAAACTGTGCAAGTGTACTCAGGCTACCCAGGGCTACCATCTTTCTTATGAAACATAGTCAGATATCCCATCGTGCGTTCAGTCAGTCCAAGCATTCTTTCTTTGTTCCTTCAGGGTGTGATTGTGTTCCTTTTGGTTTCCTCTGTAGGAATGTTGAATGTCTTAACTTGCTGTTGAGCAGTGGAGCTGACTTGAGGAGGAGAGATAAGTTTGGAAGGTAACCTCTGAGAACTGTGTACTTGTTGAGGAGCAAGAAAGGTCTTCAGGGGAGTGATATTGAATGTTAACGCGGGGCTTTTTTTAGAACATGAATGGTGCTCCTGTACCTGTGTGTGTCTGCCCCCCCCCCCCCGAAGAGAATTGCTTGTTACCTTTGCTGCAGCACAGTCAACAGCATGAGTCATTGGTGCACTGACTACAGCACTGACTTCGTATATGATGAAATCTAGATTCAGAGCCTGCCTCTATCGTGGACTAGTGATCTCTGCCTCAGTCCTGTAAATGAAAAATGGTACTTGCAGAATGTTATCAGGAGAAAGAGCAATGTAATGCAATAAAGTTCCTTCTTATACTTTAGCGTTGCTATGTGATTCAGGCTTTCTGTTCTTTTGATCCGTTTAGCAGCCTAGCCTTGGTTGTGTTGCTGCCTCATTTTGGCCTTGCATTGGTTCGGTGCGGGTCAGGTAGCTTTATTGACACAAGCTTCTGGTTCAGCGCAGGGCCATAGATGGCTTTTTGCATCCAAGCCACTCACTGCGCAAGTGATGCCTCAAGCCTCCTTTTCCTTCTCTTTTCCAATCCAGGACTCCTTTGCACTACGCAGCCGCTAATGGCAGCTATCAGTGTACAGTGACACTAGTCACAGCCGGAGCCAGTATTAACGAAGCTGACTGTAAAGGCTGCACATCCTTACATTACGCTGCTGCTTCGGACACATACAGGAGGTAGGACGGATGTGGTCCATCATGGCAACTTGGCTATCCAGAAAAACCTGAGACAAAAATCACCAGCACCTAGGTTTAGGGACAGGGAATTAATTCAGCTCTAAAACTCTCCGTGGAAATACTGTGAATTGGAAAGAGTTAAAACAAACGTTCTTATTAAAAATAATTCAGAAAGGCAGGGCTCCACGTGGTGTCAGAAGCTTCCCTGTAGCTGAATTGATACGGCACTACCTACCCCCCAAATTTAAAATTCATAAATGAAACTCCACTGTAATGAGGGAAATTATTCTGTAAAATTTTAAGTGTTTGGTGCTTTTAAGTTGCTGTCTGGTTTTAGGACAGACTACAGTCAAGTTCTTGATTCTCTCTCCCCCCACCACCCCCATTACCTGCTTAAGAAAATTTCCCCCAGATTAAAGCCAACGTACATTCCTGGGCCAACCAAATTACCGTGATATGTCCGGGTCTTCCCCATCCCCTGTCATAAGCGCCGTCAGGCTTGTGAGTTGTGAAGTCTGAAAAGAATCCAGGGTTCTGGTTCATTGTTCTCGGATAGTAAGTGGCTTGTGTAAGTTTGAAGATCATCTGGAGGAGCTTGTCTGGTCTACTGGGTGATCCTGATTAAACATAACATCTTCTGATGATAGCAAAATCATGTGTGGTGTTTCACTGAACTATTGTTGTATTGGATTCCCAAGTGGAGTATTCTTTAGATGGTGTATGCAAAGTATTACCATTCCAGTCTTAAGCATCTCTTCCACTGTAGACCAAGCTAGATGATGCCATTTTAAATTGATTTGTAGTTTTTTAACGCAGAACTGTGAGTCCCCGTCCCAAAGAGGTGCACAGCAAGGCAGCCCCAGGTGAATGGGCTTGCTGGCTGGCTGGCTGGCCCCAGCATTTGGGTGGGGTGGGGGAGGAGAGGGATCGCATCCCAGCCCTTTGCCTGGCCAGTGCTGCCTCTGCTGGCTGTCTGCCTGGCTCCCCTTGCACTGTCGATGGTGGTGCGGCAGTGGCTGTATCTTTGGTAGTGTGGGCAGTCACATGCCACCACTGCTTTCCTCCTGCTCTCACTTGCTTTCACAGGAGAAAGAAGGTGACCCAGCTGGCCAAGCCGGTGGGAGTAGGAAGAGGTCGACAGCAGCGGGGCTGTGTGGACTTGTCTTTCCCCTGTGAAAAGAGATGAGAGCAGGAGAAAAATGGCAGCCACACATGACTGCCTATGCCCCTAGACGCACGGGGCAGGGGGAGAGAGCCACTTGAACAGCCAGCAGTGGCCAGGGGGAGGGCCGAGGGGCAATCCCTCTCCTCCCCCCTATCTGGCATGCCAGGGCAAGATGGCAAGGCCTCACCTCCTGGTGAGCTTGCCAGCCAGCCCACACACCTAAGACGCCTCACTGCGTGCCTATTCTGGATGGGGCCTTGCAGCTCGGAGTTTAGTAAACTACAGATCAGTTATAAAGGGCATCAGTGGCCGTGGGGGTAAACCCGTGGCTGCCACCATGTCTAGCTTGGCCCTGTGTCCCAGCAAAACTGACCTAGGTTTTCTCTCTTGAAGAGCTGAAACTCATTCAGGAAACAGCCATGACACTGACGAGGAGCCACTGAAGGAGTCGCGACTGAAGGAGGCAATCTTGTGAGTAGTTCATCCTTTTCTTTAGAAACCCAGTTTTAGGAGTGAAAGTGTTGCTTTGACTGCAGTTTCCCCCATCTCCAGTGGCAGACTGCTTAACTTTAACACGACACTGCTAGAATGGAAGAATCCTGAACAATGCTGGGCGTGGCCGTGGTCAGGAACCTCCTTTCCAAATCTGGCTGTCTGGCGCGCTCTGCCTGGGAAGCAGCAGTCCCTGCTGGGGCCCTGTCTGTTGTGTGACTGGAATCATTCAGCCTGGAAACATGATCTGTCTGGGTGTTCTCTCTGCCTCAAACTTGCATGCTTTTAGTAGGGGATCCACTATTGATCTGTCCTTTCTTTTCCCCATACTGAAGCTGTGCTGCACTGGATTTTTGCAAAGTGCCCCAGATGTCCGTTTGACGAGGAGAAGGGAGTAAAAAAAATCTACTAATTTTTTTCAGTGTCTGGGAGAGAGTAGTGCAGGGGGAAACAGAGAATATTCCATCAGTGGAGAAGGGTATCCTTGTGAGGGTTACTCCTCCCAGCCCCAATTCTCAAGCTGGGCTGGGCTGAAGATCTCGTAGAGTCCTTCTGTTTTCGGTAGGAGGCAGATCCCCAGTACAGAAGCAGCTGCACAGTACTGGAAACGCTCTTTCTCCACCTGCAGAACAGAAGAATCAAGGATTATGACAAGGAATGCACAGAAGGGACCTTTTCAGCTGCCATTTGGCTTGTTTCAGGTGCTCCTGAAGCCACATGGCTTTTATAGGTGCACTAGGACTTGCCTCGTGGAGCCACAGGAGAATATGTGCCTCAGGTGTATAGATTCTCATGAACCTGCTCTCTCATGCCCAAAGAAAACAGACTGGAGGTTTCTGAAGACCTCTTAAACAGGCTTGTGAAGGAAAGGAAGTTCATAATGAAGGTCCTGAAAGGTCCATTGTCTACAGGGGAGGGACTTCCTTGCTTCACTCGTCCTATCAGAAGCATGCCTTCACGTTCCCATTCAGCACTTTAATTCCCATCATAGGCAATAGTTCCAGTTCTCATATAACCCGTTATGCCTCCGATATGGGGTACTCCTTAGTCCCAAAAGTAGATACACAACTTTGCCTACAGGGCAGCTCAGTTTACTGTGACTGAAAACGATGTTTTATTCAAGATGGGTAGCTGTGTTAGTCTGTCTGTGGCAGTGGAAAAGCGCAAGAGTCTAGTAGCACCTGTAAGACTAACAGAATTAGTGGTAGGGTATGAGCTTTCGTGAGCCACAGCTCACTTCTTCAGATACGCCACTTCAGATACATCACCACTGATGTTTTATTGTGACTTACTTTATTGTGTTCTTTATTCTATCACAGTAAATGGGGTTGACTAGAGGAGTTCCCTGATTTCCCAGAGGAATGTGGCTTCTTTCATGATGCTACTGTGAGGCATTGTCATAAAGCCAAATAGCTTTGCAGAATAGCTTCATTGCCTGCTAGAAAATGCATCTCAACTATTCCTGATCTAATCAGATAATTTGTTTTAGTTGTTTAGAGTTCTTACTGGATAATGGTGCTGACCCATCTCTTCGGGACAAGCAGGGCTACACCGCTGTCCATTATGCAGCTGCCTATGGCAACAGACAGAACCTTGAATTGGTAAGTTGTGAAAGTGGCTGATAACTTTGGAGGTGCAACTAAGCAGTGGATGTTTGTATGCACTTTCCTGCTCTGGGCTCCAGTCTGAATTTTTCTCATTTAGCTGAATAAAGATTTTGTAGTATATTGACAGTGTTACTGTAAGGGAACGTAGAAGCCAGAGGAGACCTGGAGTGTTTGTATGGTTGGGAATAGATCTTGTGCCTTCTTTTACTGTAGCTCCTGGAAATGTCTTTTAACTGCCTGGACGATGTGGAAAGCACCATTCCAGTCAGCCCTTTGCACTTAGCTGTAAGTGTTTGTCATGATCTCAGATTTTGCAGTATTGTGTGTTCTAACTCTACTGTGAAAAGTAAGCTTGTTTATACTACAACAGTGACTATCTTTCGAGTGCAAGCATTGTTTCTGGTATGGAGAGGAGAGGGCCTGGAATCAAGGTGCAAACTGGCATGTTCAATCCTCCTTGTTTAGTCTTGTAGGCCAAAAAAGAAGAAAATTTATTATTACTCTTACACCATTAGTGTGCATGACATTTTACAAAAAAGTACAAAAAGAGAGCTTCCTGCCCTGAGGTGCCTGCAATCTATCAGTTGAGACAAGGGAAATGAAGAATGACAGGAGAAGAATCCGTGTTCATTTCAATTGCACGTACTCGGGTTTAATTTCAGTACAAGATGAGGATTGAACAAAATGTGCCAAAGGATTTGAGAACCATGCAAACTAAGTAGGGGTGTGCGCTTCGGGGTCTTGATTCGGAGAAAATGCCCGTATCAGAGCCAGCATGCTCGCAAACGAGGTGCGGAGCCTTCTACCCTTTAAGCTCTTCCCCCGTGCCTCCAGCCAGCTGGAGAGGGGAAGAGCTTAAAGGGCAGAAGGCTCCGTGCCCCGTTCGCAAACAAGACATGGAGCCTTCTGCGCTTTAAGCTCTTCCCCCCCCCCGTCTCTCCAGCCATCAGCAAAGGAGACAGAAGAGGCCGTTCCTACCCCTCAAATGGTGCGGCAGCCATGAGGGGCAGGAAGGGTCAGAGGAGCCGGCTGTGCACTTCCCCGCTGCCCAGCTGGTTGGGAAACCCAAAGCGGGAAACCCAAATTTTTTAGCAGTGCCCACCCCTAAAACTAACTCGTTGTGTTGTGCTGCTTCCAGGCCTATAATGGTCACTGTGAAGCCCTGAAGACACTTGCCGAAACCCTGGTGAACCTGGATGTGCGGGACCACAAAGGGCGGACAGCTTTGTATCTTGCCACGGAGAGGGGCTCTACGGAGTGTGTGGAGGTGCTCACCAGCCATGGTGCTTCTGCTCTTGTGAAGGAGAAAAAAAAGAAGTGGACACCCCTACATGCTGCAGGTGACAGCAAGACATTTCCTTTCTTTGCTATCCTGGCTGATCATGCAAACAAGACTTGGAGTACTCTGAGACCTTGGAGAAATGGCAGTTTAAGAAAGGGATGGGAGAAGGGGAAGTTCTATGCATAGCTTTTTAGTGTTTCCTCCTATATTTCTTACAGCTGCCTATGGGAACACAGATTCCCTCCATCTTCTCATTGACAGTGGGGAGAGAGTCGACATCACAGATGTGATAGACATCCACGGGCAGTGAGTTTCCACTGGATTATATGCAAATTCTACTGTGCATTCAGGCTATTTCTGATGCTAGGCAGGGCTGATAGAATCCTTAAAAGCAAACGCTGCTAAAATGGTATAATTAATGAGTAATAATGCTATGTGTATGCTATACACAGTAGCATTAAAAATTTGCAGAATATGGTACTGGGAACAAAATTCTTGAGTATCTCATTTTTAGAAGGATCAGGTTTCTAGACCTTATGGTGCAAAAATTATGTCTGAAAATAATGTGGCAGTGCTCAGAAGTTAAGACAGGTGGTAGAACAAGGTTTCTAGTGGTTGAGGGGAAGGGAGGGTCTCTCTCTGTCTCTCTCTCTCTCCTTTTTTTTGCATGTATCTTTGCTCTTCCTCTTGAATGGCAAAGCCAGAAAAAAGTTTGCATGCCAGTAAAAAATGGCAGAAAAAATTATGCGGAATAAGGGAGACAAAGTATGTTTGCTCAACTGATATTTACTTGATGCAGAATGTGGGCTACTTCAGTGCAGAGTTTCAATTTTTTTTAGTTTCGAGTACATACATTCCTGCTTACAATACATGATGCAGCAGACACCTGCAGGAGAGAATCCTGAATGAAAGGAAGCATATTAAACAAACACGGGTAAGCTCCTTTACTTCTAGGTCATACTGAGGAGCTTTCTCATCCTGACACAACTGTTCCACTACTTTTGTTTTCATCACCTTCCCAGAGCTGAGGATAGCAACTAGGGATCCTAATTCCTGCTTATCATTTAATCATGGGGCAAATCTTAAATAGCCTATAGAGTTAGGATCATAATTTAGATCCAGAGGAGTAGCCGTGTTAGTCTGTAGTAGCAAAATAGTAAAGAGTCCAGTAGTCCAGCCTGGATTGTGCATTCCACCTCTTTCATGACTTCTTGTAACTTATTTACGTTTACATAACCCTTACTCCCTGCACTCTCTCTTCCCCCTCCCCTCACCACCTATATATCTCTGGCCAGTTTCTTCATACCCTCCATGCATCTAACGAAGAGAGCTGTGGCTCTCAAAAGCTTATGCTACAACAAAGTTGGTTAGTCTTAAAGGTGCTACTGGACTCTTTACAATCATAATTTAGTTTCTCAGTTTGCAGACGTTCTCATTTTGAACAATCGTGTCTCTAATTCCTTTCCATAATATTGCTTAGAATCCAGGGCAGACCTACATTTTATCCTTCTGGTTTTAGCTCTCAAGATGCTCTCTCAGCACCCTCCTTTCTGTAAACGTAGCACTGGCAGGTCCAAAGCGCTCTAAAACCCCAGAGTGTACCAGTCTTACCATGCAAATATTTGATTTTTCTACAACAGAGAGATTCTCGCTTTTGTTACAGAACCCCATTGATGTTGGCGATCATGAACGGCCATGTAGATTGTGTCCACCTCTTATTAGAGAAGGGATCCACTGTGGATGCAGCTGACAGGAGAGGCAGGACTGCACTGCACCGGGGGGTGAGTGGAAGAATTGAGCGGAAGAGCTGCTTGTGGCTTCATAGCCCTGCAGCGAGCTGGCTGTGTGGGTCCTCAGTTCTTATGAGGAAAGTTTAAGTTTAGACACAGCATCGTTGAAAATTGAAAACCTTCAGCCAATCAAAATATTCAGTAGGTTAGACATTGTGCACTTGAAATCTTGAGCCAGTGATAGCTGGTTTCATATTTCAAAAGGCCAGAGCGAAAGACCTGCTCACGGATACTGTCACAGTAGTATTTGTGCTGGGCACATTCTCTCATTCGCTGCTGTTCTTTGCTGCTCCCAGGCTGTTACTGGCTGTGAAGATTGCCTTGCAGCACTGCTGGACCATGATGCCTTTGTGTTGTGTCGGGATTTCAAGGGCCGGACCCCGATTCACTTTGCCTCGGTGTGTGGGCATTCTGAAATCCTGAGGACCTTGCTGCAGGCAGCGCTCTCTACTGACCCTCTGGACTCTGTGGTGGACTATAGTGGCTACTCACCAATGCACTGGGCTTCTTACAGTGGTAAGAATTCAGTGGGCTGTGGTATGGCTTCCAGTGTCCCTCCCTGTGGCATTTTATGAGCTAGCCCAAGTGGTTGGGTGGTTTTAGCAATTCCCTTGCTTAATCAAGTAACACACTATGGTAATTGGGTGCTCAGGACAGCTTTGCTTGCCTCATTTCTTCCTACCTCCCATTTCTCAATAATCCTGATCCTTTGTCTAGAAAATCCAAATTCCAGGAATGCTAAAAATTCTGTATTCAAAATGGGTCATTTTGGGTGCAGAGAACTGAATCTTTGATGTAACAACTGAGTAATGCTGTAAGCCTCCTTTTGCAGCCTCTCTCCTTAGGGGGAAATGCAGAAACGTATGGCCACCAACTCTCAGAATACGCCTCTTTTGTTGCGATCAGAAGTCTTTTCTAGAACTTGAAAAAGGACCAGATAGGTGAAGGCTGATGATAATTTCATGAAGCTGGAGGAGTGATCTGATCGTTTTCCCTGCCTCTTTTTCCTTGCCAGGGCATGAAGATTGTCTTGAATTGTTACTTGAACACAATCCATTTGCATACCTAGAAGGAAATCCCTTTACTCCATTGCACTGTGCAGTGTAAGTCTCAGCTGGCCCTTGGAATATGTAAGAAGTGTGGTGGATGGGGATAGCAGGTGGAGAGGAGAAGCAAAGATGGATTTTTGCTCTGGTAGTGAGACCCTTGGCTGTATGCTTTCTACAGAAATCATCCCAAACATCTCTGTCTGCTTGAAACAATGCTTCTAAAGATGTGAGATTGCTCTGAATTGCTGTTAGTTTGTAAGAACTTTTGGGGCAAGAGCCAGTCCACACACACAGCACATTATCTATAATAATAAAAATCAGCATCTAACATCATCAGCATCTAACAGAGCCAGTGTAGTGTAGTGGTTAAGAGCAGCGGGACTCTAATCCGGAGAGCCGGGTTTGATTCCCCACTCCTCCACTTGAAGCCAGCTGGGTGACCTTGGGCCAGTCACAGCTCTTCCAGAGCTCTCTCAGTCCCACCCACCTCATAAGGTGATAATTGTGAGGATAATAATAACACACTTTATAAACCGCTCTGAGTGTGGTTTATAGATCGAATTGTTGTTGTTATTATTGCTGGGATTCATGTGCAGAAACCTGGGAATTGTAGTCTTCTGATGGGCTGATAATTTTTTGTTGTTGGAGATCCTATCACAATTTCCATGGTTTCCTGGCTTTGGATTATAAAGCAGGTTTCTGTTTATAGAACAGACGTGCCCTAAATATCATAGGTAGGATGAAATCTTGAATTTGGCTTTCAGGAAAAAATGTAAATCTTGGAGATGTAGTCTTTGTGGAAACCACTAGAGGGCATATCTCAACTATGCAACTCATTCCTCACCAGCGGTAAAATGAGGAGTCGGTAGTGGCAATTGAGGATTTCTCCTGGGGACTAGCAAGCTACGCAAGGAAAGGCAGCCGTCATTCGTAGCAGACAGCTCTACTGCATTTGTTCTCAATTTGTGGTTTTTTTTGTCCTGTCTGAGAATTGTTTCATTTTTTATTTAAAATATTTATCTGCTCGCCTTTCTACAGAGTAAATCAGGATCTAAGGCAGGTAACAATACAGAAACAATTAAACGTTAAAACAACAAATATAAAATACGTTAAAACGTAGAAAGCTAAAACATAGAAAGCTGTTTCCCCTTGGCCTAGGCTCCAGTTGCCCCAGAAGCTCTCTGGAGTAATTCTGTTTTACTCCTTCTCTGGAAAGGCAGGAGGATAGAAGCCCCCCCCCCCCCCCCCGATTTCTTTGTGAAGACTGTTCCACAAGCACGGGGCAGCTGCTGGAAAACCCAGGCTCAGGACATTGTAGAACATGCCTTAGGCAGATAGGGCACTGATAATAGACCTTGTTGGAAAAAACTAAGGCTACCACATGGGAACACGCAGGGAGAGGCAGCCGTTCAAGTAGATGGATCCTGGGTCATGAAGGTGCTTTAAAAGTACATACCAATGCGATGGATTGGAAACAAAGAGGCACCAGTGAAGAGACCTTAGAATAGGAGTAATGTGGTCTTGCCAGCTAGCCCCTAATAACAAATGGACTGATGAATTTTGTACTGACTGAAATTTCTGGATAGTCTTCAAGGACAGCTCCATGTAGAATGTGTTACAGTAATCTAGCCTTGAGGTTACTGAAGCATGGATCAGTGTGGCCTGATCAGGCACCAGCAAATAGGAAACCAACTTCCTAATTAAATGAACCTGGAAAAAACATGGACACCTGTTTCTCCAACAGGAGACCAGGATTAACCATGATTCCCAAGCTCTTAACATTATCTTTCAGTGAAAGTTGCACATCATCGATGGTAGGAAGAACAATCCTATTTAAAGCAGCGGCCCTCCCGGCCAGCATCACCTCCGTCTTATCTGGATTCAGCTTCATTTTGTTCTCCCTCAACCACTTGACCATCGCATTCAGACACCGGGCCAGGTATCCCCAATTTTGGGAGTGGTGAAGGGGCCTTTGCCCAAATTTGGGGGTATCCTGGGTATTATCATTGTCTTTATTTAGATATATAATTCTGGAGGGTCAGGAATAAAATTTGATCATATTAAAAGGCCCTACCATTCTGCTGGCTTAAGTCTGGCCTCTAAAAGCCAGCCTGAAGAGCTAGAAGATGCTCAGGTGTAGGTTGGATGAGAATCCAGGGGCAGGAAGTACCATTGTTGGGAGAAAGCTGCCATAAATTCTCCATGCTGTGCACATTGTATGCCTTTGTGCTATAGCTCCCTTTTTTTAAACTTCATCTTGCCTGTAGTTGTGACAGCAGGACTGAAGTTACTTAGAAATCTGTGTGTATGGGAGGGGGGAGAGGAGAACACAGATGCTGCTGCCTCATACTGAGTCAGGCTATTGGTCAGTCATCTGTTCTGGTTAGAAGTGGTTCTTCAAGGAATTAAGCATCCTTCCTACCTGCATTCTTTTTAACAAGAGATGCAAGGTATTGAATCTAGAATTTCCTGCATGAAAAATATGCCCTCAAAGACTCAGCTACAGCGTTCCCTCTGTGATTGTGCGTTAAATGTGGCACCTTTCTGAGCTTTCCTCTTTTTTAACACCTTGCAGAAGAAAATATAACCAAGCCATGTTAAGTCATGTTGTTGTTGTGTTTCCTTCCTTCTGCAGAATTAACAACCAGGATGGCACTGCTGAAATGCTAGTAGAAGCATTGGGTGCCAAGATTGTTAATAGCAGAGATGCCAAAGGAAGGTGAGTGAGTCTGCAGTCTTGCTGCTTGCCATTGCTGAACTCTTTGACTGTGTTGTCACCTTGTTGACTTCAGCGCTTGGACAGGAAACTTCCCTTCATGAAGTGGTGTAGAAACTCGGGGGAATTTGCTAGGAGTGAAGAGGCTGAGGCCCTGTCTCTTAACCTTTCTAATGTTGAATGGGAATAAACATACAGTCTGGTAGGTTGGATGAGTCTAGTTACCAGTGCTAATGCAGTGATCACATCTTGGGCTTCCGTTCTTTTTCTTTACTGCCACCGAACACATCATCACCTTGTTCTCCCATGTGGTTTAGCTGTGCTCCGAGCTTGCCTTTCTATACCCCTTGGACTTTGTGGTGGCCAACAGCAAATGTTGTGTGTCTTCATGCATTATGAAGTGTATGGTGTATGGATAGGGGAGGGGAATGCAGTGCTGTCAGTGGCTGCTTTGTATATTGTGTAATGTCTAGTTGGATGGCAAGTTGGTGGGAAAGAAAAGTGAAATAATGAAAAATAGTTATGTAGAGGTGTGAACAGAAAAAATCAAGAGGAAGGAATTGCTTTTGGGGGTGGGGCGGTTCCCAATAATGTCAGAACTGTCCAGTAGAGCCTTGTGCAGCTATGGCCCTCCCAGTCACGATGGCATTTTTCCAGTGCTGCCGTGTGAGTGCGTGAGAAAATGCAACATCTCTTCAGTTGAAGAAACTATCCTGAAGAGAGGGGACAGAACTCCCCTCATGAAAATGAGCTGAGCTGAACTCTTGATTGACGGTTGTGAGTTTAGCCCTTTGCAGAAGACACAGTAATCTTGCGCATACTGTAACATACTGCAGCTGTGTCATATATGTAGAAATGATGCAGACGTTGGCGCTTGTCCAGGTCCATGTTCCTTCAAGGCATTTCCTGTTCTGTTTCTAGGACCCCCCTTCACGCTGCTGCCTTTGCAGACAACATCCATGGTTTACAGCTGCTTTTGCGCCACCAGGCTGAGGTAGACACGACCGACCAATTGGGAAGGACCCCTCTCATGATGGCTGCTGAAAATGGCCAGACAGCAGCCCTTGGTAGGTGGCGAAACCTCTGCCCCGTGCCTCTACCTTCTTCATGCCATCAGGGCCTGTCTGTTCCCAAGGTCTGCTTGCAGGGCCACTACCTTTAAAATGCATATAATATCTGGGCTGGCGGACTGCTGGACACACCTCTTTGAAATGATCAAATGGCTAGATGCTTCTCTGAGACCCATGCCTGGCTGGGGTCTTCGCCAAGCTCACTTCTGATTAGTGCCCGACTATCTGTGTGTTTTTGTTAAGATTCTCTCCTTCACTTACTTACGTTCAAGATCTTGAGAATGAAAAAGTAATATGGAAAACATCTCTTAATGTTCTGTTTGTGTGTTGCGCACACCCAGAGATTCATCCTGGGGAGAAATCAGGAGGTAGCCTTGGATTCATGCACTTTGTCCCCCACTGCCCTCATCCAAAAATGACCCATGATACTTTAGTGCGTGAGACAAAAGATGCAATTAGTCCCCCCCTGCCCCCGCCCAGCAAAAATATAATTCCTGAACTAAATAACGGAGAACTTGCTGCAATATCACCAAAAATCTGTCACGTAAGACTTTTTGGCTCAGCCTGAAGGTCGGCCCTGTGCTTATTGGCGTGTGTGTGAACGGCTGCCTGAGACTTGCTCCCGATCTGTCTTTGGGGACAGCCAACTTTACAGGTCCTTGTTTCCAAGTCTGTAGTCAGCCTCATCACTCAGGTTGTTCAGAAGTGGGCTCGGCTCATTTAGCATGCCGGCAGACCTCCGCATGTTTCAAAACTATCATCAGTTGGTTTTAATCAGCATCAGTTTCTGTCCTCCAAAGTTATTTAATGATACGAGAAAGCAGCAACATGCAATGAAGGGGCATAAGAGCATTTTTCACGCCCTTAAAAATTAAGTGGAAGAAAATAACACAGGGTGACGTGTATCCTCGAAAATGATCCTTCATGAAATCCTCCTAGGTAGAAGTCCCAAAATGTTGTTTTTTTGTATCTCCTCCCAATGCCAGAGTTTCTGCTGTACAGAGCAAAAGCAGATCTAACTGTGCTGGATGTCAACAAGAACACAGCTCTTCACCTGGCCTGCAGCAAGGTAAAGTGTTCACAGGGGGGCCTGCCTAAGGCACCTTCTCAAGCTACCTTTTTTTTATACCTGTCAGACTAAACTAAGGGATCTTTTACTGGTTGGATTGGGAAATGGGTGCCAGGGAGAGACTGTGTCTACATTTTGCAAAACAAATCTAAAATCCAAACAAATCTAAATTATGGCTCCTAAATACATAATGAAAATTAATAAAACAACTGTTAAATAAAAGTAGCTTGATTTATTCAAAGACATTTGAATTTTTGCAGAATTTGTATTTTTAGTTAACAAGGAGATTTGTGATAGAAGAATTATAGAGGCCATCTCCCGTATGGAATATGGGATAATGGTGGGCCATGAAGAAAGGGCAAAATGCTGCCCTGCAGGCACTGGAGTCTTAAAGTAGGTATGTTTGAAAATGTGCAGACACTGTCTCCACCATGAAGGCTAGGAACTTGATGTTTTCCAGTCAGAATTACCAGAACCTCTTTTCTGTGGCAAATACAAGATCCCTTTTTTTTTTTTTTTAAATTTTTATTGGGTTAGAACATTAATATTTTTACATTACATTACATTCAATTTTCCCCTAATTTTTCGTTTCTAACCCCCTCCCTTTCCCCCCCTTTTGTTGACTTCCAACAGCTTTCCCACCCTCTGTCCCTTTTCCCTTACTTCTATTAACTTCCTCTGTCTAAAACAAATATATATTCTCCATTATATTAAGCAGTACATCTTTAACTCTTTTACTTATTATACATCCAAACTATACTTCTTTAGATAAACAATTTATCCCATTTTCCAGTTTTGAATATTTCTATATATCATAAACCATAAAAATTTCCCACATTTAAATCAAACAATTTGATTTGTTCTCTATATATTAATCATTTCTTCTTTTTATAGTATTTCTATATAACTCATCACATAGTCAGTCGTTTTAACTCTTCTATACATTCAGTTTGGTGCATATAAGTCTTATCAAGTAAAAAAAAAAATATTGTTAATTACTCAATCCTCATGTTTAAACCGTTAATTATTCTCTATCAATATTCTATCAATTAACCTTTACATATCTATATATATCTCAATCAGTTAATTAATCTAACTGCTTATAAATTCACATTTCTCTTCCTCCCCCGGTAAAGTCACCCCTCTCTTTTATACTTTTATTGTACTTCAGTAGTTCTCAAACTGCCACAGTTTTCCTCCCACCTCCCACTTCTTCTCCAGATATTGTTTCAGCTTCTCCCAGTCTGTGTTAAACTGCCCTGAGTCCAGATCTCTCAGTTTTCTTGTCATCTTATCCATTTCAGCCATATACAGCAATTTGTAGATCCAATCTTCAATAGTTGGCACTTCTTGTACTTTCCATTTCTGCGCATACAAAAGTCTAGCTGCTGCAGTCATATAAAATATCAACGTCCTATGATGGGCTGGAATTCCCTCCATTCCCAAGTTTAGCAGCAGGAGTTCTGGGTTCTTATTTATTTGAAACTGTAAAATTTCACTCATTTCTCTTATTATTTCCCCCCAGAACTGCCTAGCTACCTCACACGACCACCACATATGATAGAGGGAGCCCTCATGCTTCCTGCATTTCCAGCATTTATTAGAAGTGTTCAAGTTCCCTAGCGCAATCTTCTTTGGTGTCATGTACCAACGATAAATCATTTTGAAAATGTTCTCTTTAATATTAATACATGTCGTTGTCTTCATTGTAGTTTTCCACAAGTATTCCCATGCCTCCATTGTTATTTCTTTATTAAAGTTTATAGCCCATTTCACCATTTGTGTTTTAACTATCTCATCCTCGGTATACCATTTCAACAGTACTTGGTATACCTTGGATATTCTTTTCTTGTCTTCTTTAAGAAGGGTCTGCTCTAGTTCCGAGTTCTCTGTTCGTATGCCCCCTTTTGCAGAGTCCGAATTGTATAAGTCTCTAATCTGTCTGTACTGGAACCAATCATAGTTAGGTGATAGTTCCTCTTGCGTCTTTATTCTAAGTTTAGATGCTTCAATTTTGGTTATTTCTTTGTACGTTAAACATTGTTGTTCATTATCAACAGCTCTCGGATCTATCACCTCGTATGGAACCACCCACCAGGGGGTTCCTTCTTGTAGGTAAATTCTGTACTTCTTCCAGATTGTATATAAACTTCTCCTTACAAAATGATGCAGGAACATCGAGTTGACCTTTACTTTGTCATGCCATAGGTATGCGTGCCATCCAAAAATTTTTTTATATCCCTCTAGGGCTAATAGTTTCTTATTCTTTAATGTCATCCACTCTTTTAACCAAACTAGGCAGATTGCATCATGATAAAGTCTCAGGTTGGGCAGTTGCATTCCGCCTCTTTCCTTTGCATCTTGTAGAACTTTTACTTTCACTCGAGGCTTCTTGCCTGCCCAAACAAAATCTGATATTTTCCTCTGCCATTTTTCAAATTGTTTAGAGTCTCTGATGATTGGTATTGTCTGTAGCAAAAACATTACTCTTGGTAACACATTCATCTTAACTGCTGCAATCCTGCCCAACCATGACAAATTCAGTCTATTCCATTTGATCAAGTCTCTCTCTATCTGAGTCCATAATTTTTCATAATTGTTCTTGAACAAATCTATATTTTTTGCAGTCAGCTCAACTCCCAAATATTTCACCTTACTAGTTACTTCACAGTCCGTTATTTCCATTAACAATTGTTGTTTCTGCTTAGTCATGTTTTTGCATAATATCTTTGACTTCTTTTTGTTAATGAAGAAACCTGCCAAGTCACCAAACTCCTTGATCTTATCTATCACTTTTGGCATGTTCTCCAATGGATCTTCTACAATTAACATTATGTCATCTGCAAATGCTCTAACCTTGTATGAATAGTCCTTTATTTTTATTCCTCGTATTTCCTCATCTTGTCGTATTTGTATCATCAGAATCTCCAATACTAAAATGAACAACAATGGAGATAACGGGCAACCTTGTCTTGTTCCTTTACTAATCGTCAATTTCTTGGTCAGTTCATCATTCACTACAATTGCTGCAGTCTGGTCTCTATAAATTTCTTTAATTGCTCTGATGAATCTTTCTCCCAGTTGTAGCTTTTCCATAGTGGCAAACAAAAAATCCCAGTTTAAATTGTCAAACGCTTTTTCAGCGTCTACAAAGAAGAAACCAACCTCTTTATCACAACGCTTGTCATAGTATTCAATAGCATTGATCACTGTCCTTAAATTGTCTCTTATTTGTCTGTCCGGCAAAAAGCCTGCTTGTTCTTCCTCTATGACTTCCGAGAGCTACCCCTTCAGTCTCTCCGCCAATATCTTCGCAAAAATTTTATAATCATTGTTAAGTAATGATATAGGCCTGTAATTTTTCACGTTAGTCAGATCTTGGCCCTCTTTTGGGATCAATGATATATTCGCTTCGCTCCAAGTGTCTGGAATTCTTTGATCCCTGAAAACTCCGTTCATCACCTCTTTTAGGAATGGTGCCAGTTCGTTGGCCATTGTCTTATAAAATTTAGCCGTAAGTCCATCTGGCCCTGGCGCCTTTCCTAGATTTGCGGATTGTATTGCCTTACTTATTTCCTCATCAGTTACTTCACTGTTCAACTTATTTCTCCAAGCTTCCGAGATCTCTGGAAGTTTGGTTTTCTCCAAATATGATGCTATTGATTCTTTGGTTACTTCTTTTTTATTATACAGCTTAGCATAGAATTTATAAAAGGCTCTACTAATGGTAGTCTGCTCCAAGTACGTTTTATTTTCTTCACAGATTTTATTTATTATTTTCTTTTCCCTTTTCTTCTTCAATTGCCATGCCAAATATTTCCCAGGTTTATTAGCACCCTCAAAAGCTTTTTGATTCAGTCTTTTAAGGTTCCACTCCAATTCTTTATTACTCATTGCTGTTAACTGTTCTTGAAGAATTTTGATTTCCTGATGTATTTTCTTTTTCCCTGGTCTCTTTTTTAACTGTGCTTCTTTGGCCTTTATTTTCTCCTCAATCTCTTGTCTTTTCTCCTCTTTCTTTTTCCTTGCTCTGCCATTTAAGTCCATTAGTATGCCCCTTACAACCGCCTTGTACGCGTCCCAAACTTTACTGGTTGGTACTTCTTTATTCACGTTGTATTGTATAAAAAACTTTGTCTCTCTTCTCAATATTTCCATATTCTCACTTTCCTGTAACAAGTCCTCATTTATTCTCCAGGCTTTCCTTTTTCTCCTTTTTCCAAATTTCCACATAATTGGATTGTGATCTGAGCCTACCATCGGCATTATTTCTACCTCCTTAGTCCATAACGCTAAGTCCTTTGAGGCCCAGATCATATCAATTCTTGATAATGTAAGATGCCTTGCAGAATAAAAAGTAAACTGTTTGGTTTTAGGATATTCTCTCCTCCATACGTCTTCGAGAGTCTCTTGTTGAATCAACTCAAAAAAAAGCTTTGGCAATAGTCCTCTTTTCTTTTGTGCTGTTGTAGTCTTTTTGTCTAGTTCCAAATCTGTCACTCCATTGAAGTCTCCAGCAAGAATTATCTGGTCATATACAAGATCGTCTAAATGCTTCCTTAAATCCTCAAAGAAGCTTTCCTTTGCACCGTTAGGTGCATAAAGTCCGACTACCAACACTCTCTTTAAATTCCAATTACATTCCACTGCTACAAATCTAGCTTCAACATCTCTCATAACAAATTTTGGCTGCAGCTCCTCTTTTATGTACAACACCACTCCTCTTTTTTTCGTGTTTGAGGCCGCTACAAATTCTTTGCCCAATTTTCCAGATTTTAAATATTTTACATCCTGTTTTCTAATATGGGTCTCCTGCAAACAAACAATATCACATTTTTGTTTTAGTAGCCAATGAAAAATATTTTTCCTCTTATTCGGTGAGTTTAGTCCATTTACATTCCAAGATAATACTTTACACTCCATATTCATGGTTTTGTTGGTAAGTCTTTTTCATTGTCCTTGATAAATCTCTCCATCTCCCGCTCAGATCTGATGCGTTTTTTTGCCCCTCCAAACTCAAAGGACACTCCTTCCGGTAACTCCCATCTGTATCTAATATTCATGTCCTTCAAAGTCTGAATTAGCACTCTATATTTTTTCCTGTCCAGTAACACTGATCTGGGCAGTTCCTTCATTATGATAATCGTCTTGCCATCAATCTCCAATGGATCTTGAAATTGTTTTGTCACAATCCTCTCTTTCATGTTTCTAGTTGTAAACTGCACAATCACATCCCTTGGCAGTTTCCTCTGGGTTGCAATTCTCGAGTTCACACGGTACGCCACATCTAGGATAGCCACAATTTCCTCCTCCTCCTTCCCCAGGTAATCAGCCAACACCTCAGTCATCTGTTCTTGCGCTGACTTCCCTTCCACCTCTGGCAGACCACGAAAACGAAGCTGCTTCTCCATGTGTTTAGTTTCTGCAACTGACATCCTCCCCTTCACCAGTCTCATCTCTGTTTGTTGCGTGTCTATTAAATTCTCCATCGCGTCTTCTACTGTTTTAACTCTCTGCTGCGTTCCTTGTAATTCACTACTAATCGTTTCCACGCCTTTTTTCACTTCTGACAGCTCCGACTTTACTGTCTGTGTAACTTCTTTGACCTCTTTAATAAGCTCCAATTTCGTGTCCTTAAGTTCTTTCATCATGTCTATAAGTTTTTTGTCCAAATTTTCTATTGCCGATTGCCACTCTTTTTTCGACATCGTGGGGCTTGCTTTAGCTCGCTCCCACGAATCTGCTCTCTTCCTTAGCTCCGTGGCGTATATTTAAACGTTTTCCTTTTTTTCAAATGTCCCAATCTTTGCCAAAATTAATTTTTTTTTGTATCCAAAATGTCGGGCGTCTTTTCTCTATGGTTTCTCTATATTATTGTAATCCAAGATGGCCTACTTCCTCTTCCGCTGAAGCCGCGACCCTTCCCCTTTCAAAAATGGCGATTCCCTACTTCCTGTCCGTCGGCAAGGGCCGCTTCCCTCCAGCCACTCTATTGTTGTTACGCACTTCCTGTCTCCCGTCTTCCCACAGCAGGTCTCGCGATGGTGTCTTTTTCCCACAGCTCCAAAACCACAGGTATTCAAAACAATAGTCCGATTCTTGCAATAACTTCTTTAAATTTAGTCTCTTTTAAAATACAACTCCTGCCGAGTCTTCACCTCCTTTTCACTAGTCTGTTGCAGTTTAAAAATCTACTTTCTTTCCTCTCTGTTTTTATCAATCTGTCCCGTTTCAAGAGATAGCGATCTTTACCTTCTCTTCAACTTTCTCGGGTTGTAATCGCTGTTTCGATCTTAAATTCTCCTCTCGACTTCCCTCCCCGATCGAAGCTTGGGTATGTAGGTCTTATGCCAGCCGAATTGGCCCCAAAACTGCCGCAGAGATTATAGCCGACCCGTCGCAAGGTGGGACCTCAAGGATCGGGGGGAGACTCCTTGAGTAGAGCCCCCCCTCGTCCGAGATCTAGCTCACCCTAGGGTCTTGAGCGTTCTTTGCCTGCTCCCCGCCTGAGAGCAGTCGGCCGCGGGTTATTTTCACCCCTCCGGCCGGTTAAAACGGCAGTCCGGTCAGCTCCGCAAATGGAGCTGCGTTAGACCTCCATGAATCCCAAACCGGAAGTCCGCAAATACAAGATCCCTTGAAGGAGAATCCTTGTGGCTTTTCCTACTTTGCTTCCCCTCTCTCACTGGTTAGGATCATAGAACCATAGGGTTGGGAAGGACTTCTCAGGTCACCTAGTCCAACCCCCTGCACAATGCAGGAAATTCCCAACTACCCCTATCCCCCGACTGTCCCAGTGCCCCCTGCTCCATGCCCAGAAGATGGCAAAGCACCTCCAGGATCCCTAGCCGAACTGGCCTGTGGAAAATTGCTTCCTGACCCTAAGGTGGTGATCAGCATTACCCTGGGCATGTAAAAAGGGCCACAAGAACTATACACTGATGCAACCCATTCTGGATGTAACCCATTCTGCCCTCCCACTCATGATCTGTCCAGGTTCACAGAATCAGCATTGCTGTCAGATGGCCTCTGCTTAAAAAAAGCCTCTGCTTTAAAACCTCCAAAGAAGGAGAGCCCACCAGCTCCTGAGGAAGCCTATTCTACTGAGGGACCACTCTAACTGTCAGGAAGTTCTTCCTAATGTTTAGCCGAAAACTCTTGATTTAATTTCAAGTCATTGGTTCTGGTCTGACCTTCTGGGGCAGTGGAAAACAATTTGTGCCATCCTCTATATGACAGCTCTTCAAATACTTGAAGTTGGTTATCTCCTCTCCAGGCTAAACCTTTCCTCATAGGATTTGGGGTCTCTGGACCCCTCACCATCTTCGTTGTCCTCCTCTGGACATGTTCCAGCTTGTCTATATCCTTTTTAAATTGTGGTGCCCAAAACTGAATACAATACTCTAGGTGAGGTCTAACCAGAGCAGAGTAGAGCGATACCATCACTTCTCGTGATCTGGGCACTCTGCTTCTGTTGATCCAGCCCAAAATCACATTTGCCCTTTTAGCTACCACATCACACTGCTGTCTCATGTTCAGTGTACGGACTACTAAGACCCCTAGATCCTTTTCACACATATTTCTGCCAAGACAAGTCTCCCCAATCCTATAGTTATGCATTTGATTTTTCCTTCCTAAATGCAGAACTTTGCATTTATCTCTGTTGAAATTCATTTTATTTGTTTTAGCCCAATTTTCCAGCTTTTCCTTACTCTTTCGACTGTAATTGCTACCCTTCCCAATTTAGTATCATCTGCAAATTTAATAAGCATTCCTTCTATTCCTTCATCCAAATCATTTATAAAAAAGTTGAACAGAACACGTCCCAGGACTGATCCCCGAGGAACTCCACTTGCCACTCTTCCCCAAGAGGATGAGGAACCATTAACTAGCACTTTTTGCGTGTGATCTAAGTTCCAAAGAGTTTATTGTCTATAGCCATAAGGCTGTCACAATTTACCAAACATCAACTAATAGTTAAATCCATTATCACAGTTTGTAAAGGTTACTTAAAATTAATTAAAATCGTACAGTATGCCAAAACTATCCCAGGAATCACGAAGCAGCCTCATTCAGTACCACCTTAGATCTTATCTTTTTGGCTGCGATTGCAAACTGAGAGACTCTATAGGACACATGATGATCAGTGTCAGATAACAAAAACACAGTCTCCTCAGTTTCAGAATATGTGTTTGTGACTGATGGGATTCTGGCCAAGAATTTAGCTCTGGGTACACTATATAATGGACAATAAAGTAGGTAGTGGGAAAGGTTCTCCACTGTAGGTAATCCACAAATGTAGGTGCGATGTTCCATAGGGGTGTGAGAATAACGCCCTGCCAAAAGAGCTGTCTGCATCATCTGAAAGCGCAGAGCAGTGAAAGACACTCTGAGGTTATAATGAGAAATACTGGCTAGGTAGGGAGATCTTAAATGGTCAAATTTGATTAGTTTATACCAAGGAGCTGCCTTAGATTTTAATATTGATAGCCGATCTATCGCTGTATCTGACTTGTAGATCCACTCCTTAAGTGGGAGGTTGTTGGCTGAGACCCCTAACAAGTCATCCGGGATGGTATACCTTTGGCAAATGGTGGATAGAAAGCCAGGGCATGTGGGGTCTTTGGATAGTAAGTAATTTACTGATGGGCAGCTTAAGGAGTCAGAACTGGAAAATTTGATCCTTTTCCAGTATTTTAAAACCGCACGGTGCACCCGCGCCCTAAGGGAGGGGAGTCCTGTTTTGGCCCTTATCAGGGTGGCAGGAGCGCCTTTGGGTAAAGCCAAAATCCGTCTCAAGAACTGGTTTTGGATTACCTCAAGACTGGTTAGAATATCTTCCTTCCAACCCCACACTTCAGCTCCATATAAGAGGTGAGAGACGACCTTGCTCTTAAATAATTTCAGTGCTGGATCTATCAGTCGACCCCCCCCCTTTGTATGAAAAAAATTTATGATTGACCCTACAGTCCTTGATGCCGAGGATTTAACCATCGCAAGGTGTATCTTCCAGTTCAGAGTCTCTTTAGAGGTTACCCCTAGATATTTAAAGGAGCTGCATTGCTGGATTGGGTTGCCAAGGATGCTCCAGCGGGAGATTTTTGGCTTTCTCCTGAAAACCACTACTTTTGTCTTTGTGTAGTTGACATTGAGAGCTTCTTCGTTACAATAATGGCCTAACTGATCTAAGAGTCTCCTCAAGCCGATCTTGGTCAGGGAGGTTAGGACCATGTCATCTGCGTAAAGGAGAACTGAAATCTTCTATTGTCCCAGAGAAGGCGGCGTGAATTGGGGACCTGACAGAGTCTCATTGATACCATTAATATACAGGTTAAATAGAAGAGGGGCCAGCACACGACCCAACACACAGAGCAGAAACAGCCGTCGCTTATCGATGTTAAGTTTGGCAAGCTTGGACCATAAGCGGGACCGATTGATTGAATCGAATGCAGCAGCCAAGTCAGCAAATGCTACATAAAGTGCCTTTGTTGGCCCATTTATTCCAGAGTAAGCCAGTTGGTATAGCATTTGACAGTGGTCTATAGTTCCAAGACTGTTCCGAAATCCCGCTTGCGTGGGATGAATTATTTTTTCGGTGGTCACCCAATCTTCCAATTTTGCCAGCAGATATTTGCTATACAGTTTTGCTGTTGTGTCAAGTAGACTTATAGGTCTATAGTTTTGCGAGTCAGATTTATCCCCTTTTTTTTGTATAGGTACCACTATGCTCAGCTTCCATCCGGAGGGGATTAGGCCTGAACCATTAATTTGAGTAAACACCCTGGCCAGTACTGGGGCCCACCAGTCTGGGAAGGCTTTATACAGTTCAGGTGGTAACATATCCTCACCTGGAGATTTACCAGTGGGTAATGAGGCAATTAGTCCTCTAATTTCAGCTTCGGAGACTGGTGCCCATTCTGGCAGGTCCAGAGAATCCTGATGTGCAACCTGTTGGCAAGTCCAAGTTCCCTCTGGTTGGGGATATTGAGGCCCGAAGTCTTTATTAAAGTAAGAAGACCAGACGTGGCCTGGAATAAATAAATCAATATGGCAGTAGAGGGAGCTTGGACAGGCCGCATCTGGAGTATTGTGTGCAGTTCTGGAGGCCTCGCTTCAAAAAGGATGTGGACAAAATCGAGAGGGTGCAGAGGAGAGAGACGAGGATGATCAGGGGTCTGGAGACTGAGCCCTACGAGGAAAGGCTGAGGGCCTTGGGAATGTTTGGTTTGGAGAAGAGGAGATTGAGGGGGGACATGATTGCTCTCTTTAAGTATTTGAAAGGCTGTCATTTGGAAGAGGGCAAGGAGCTGTTCCAGTTGGCAGCAGAGGGTAGGACGTGAAGCAATGGGCTAAAACTACATGCACAAAGGTACCGGCTGTATATTAGGAAGAACTTTTTCATGGTCAGAGTAGTTCAAAAGTGGAATCAGCTGCCTAGGGAGGTGGTGAGCTCCCCTTCACTGGCAGTTTTCAAGAAGAGGCTGGATGAATATTTGTCAGAGATGCTTTAGGCTGATCCTGCACTGGGCAGGGGTTTGGACTAGATGGTCTGTCTGGCCCCTTCCAACTCTATGATTCTATGATTCTTGTGAAAGCAACCAAGTCCCAAAATCCCGAGTCATTTCTTTCAGATACTGCACTATCTAACTCATTCCAGAGAAATTTAGCATGTTCTAATTTCTTCTGTTTAATTAGAGCTTTGTACTGGGACCTAAGCATTGTTAGACTGTAGATCTGAGCCCTACCCCTATTATGCCTGGCCTGTCTCATGGTGTGGTGGAGTTCTTTTTTAAGCGCTCTGCATTCATGGTCGAACAAACCACTTTGAGCATGGAATATCAAAAGAGGTGCCATGCAAAATATGCAGGTTGGACAGAGAAAGCAGTTTCAGTAGTTTAAGGCCAAACTTAATTACTACTGAATCCTTTGCCAAGCGCTCTAAGACATGGGCATTTGTAGCAATCTGTGTGCTCACACCATCTCTTGCCTTAAACTTGCCCGCCCCAGTTCTCGCGTTGAAGTCTCTGCGTAGAAGAACGTGTGTATTTGGGTATCGAGAGGTTAGCCTATACATCATATCAGATAGAAGATCCCAGACTAACTCACCTTTCTGGGGTGATAAGCCCCTAGGGGGATATATACGTTAACACAGAGTAGACTTCTAAAATGATCACCTTTGAGAAGTAGGACCTGAAAATTATTAGGGCAGTTATTCTCTAGCACTTGTATATCTATGTTTAGGTCCACAGAGATCAAAATAGCCAAACCCCCACTTCCCCGTCCCTTCGAGCGTACTTTAATCGCAGGCACAGAATAGACCCTGTAGCCCTGCACAATGGGGAGATCAGAGTTCTGGATCCAGGTTTCCTGCAAACAGAGAATGTCATAATAATGCAAAAAAGCTGGGTCATATAACTTATTGCACCAGCCCCCCAAGTTCCAAGATAGGAGCTTTAATTGTCAGTCAGCAGCTGTGATCTTGTTTAGCTCCCCGGCAGTGTCCAAAAGAACAGAGTTGTTACTATTCGATGGAAATTTCTCCCGAGCAGACTGCTCCCCCACATTAGAATTCTTGTGGACACCGGCATCGTTACAGGATTTTCTTGTCGAGAAATTGTAGAGAAGCTGTCTGGATTCCATAGATCCACCACCTCATGAGGGGAGCGGGGAGAGTTGCCATCTCTACGCAGTTCTCAAGCACGCTGGGCTCATTGGCCGCTGGAGAGGGCTTTTGCTCTTGCTGTATTGGTTTGTCTTTGGTTCTCAGAAGCTTGTCTCTTAACACTCCCAATCTGGTGGTAATCGCCAGTTGTTCAGAAGGCGGAAGGGCTGAGAACGATTTGAGTAATTCTTCTTCAACTGAATTCTCAAGAGAGGCGTGGGCTGGGGCCATTCTCAGGTGCGAGGAAGAGTCACTCTGCGTGACGTCTGACACTGGATCTGGAGTAGAGCTCTCAGCCTCCATCTGGGAGTGGTCTTTTTGCCAGCATGGTAGCAGAGAGTTTATGATCAAGTTATTGATTATTGAAAACCCTAGCAGGGGAAATCCTTTTAGTGTGGAAAAATTCCTTCCGGCGAAGCAGTAGGCTTGGAATTCTGGGACTGCCAAATGTGAGAAGAACTCTTTGAGCCTGGTATGAATTGTCAGGTGGCTCAACCAATATTAAGTCTATTGCTAGTTGACTCTCATGTAGAAGAGCTCTTAGATGAAAATTGGCCTGTCTTACTGAATACCCAAATAATGTCTGGCCTTTGTAATTGCAGTTAGGCAGACTTTACAGGGCTGCAGCTTTAAGTGAAATGGAGCCTTCTCAATTTGAGAATGCTGAGGCTTTTTGCATTTTAAGGGACTCCCTTTTGTGTGGGGAGCAGTTTTCCAGTAATGGCCTCGGCCAAATCTGTATTAGCTTTGTTGAACGGAAGTAGCTTCTGAGTATGTTGTGTAAGTTGATCAGTTTTACCTTCCAATAGTAGTAATCTTTCAAAAATAGATTCCACAGTTTTTACTGTTAGTTGCATGGTGTCGAGCAGCGTGATATCGGGGCTTCTGTTGTTAGCAAGAACAGATTCTTCAGCTGTTGTTTGCTGCTTATCTCCCCTTTCAACCGGGTGTGATCTGTCAACCAGTTACAGATCCACCTAATAGTAATAGGATCCAAACCACATTTTACCCATTTGTCAACAAGGAACTTTATCAAAAGCCTTACTGAAATCGAGATAAACTATGTCTACAACATTCCCCTGATCCAGCAAGGTAGTAACTTTCTGAAAAAAATAGATAACGTTAATCTGACATGACTTTTTCTTGAGAAACCCGTGCTGGCTCTTAGTAATCACAGCCATCCTTTCTAAATGCTCAAAGACTGACTGATTATTTGTTCTAAGACTTTTCCAGGTATAGATGTCAAGCTGACAGGTTGGTAGTGGCCTGGATCCTCCTTTTTCCCAGATGGGGACAACATTTGCCCGCCTCCAGTATTCTGGCAGCTCACCTGATCTCCAAGAATTCTCAAAAATAATGGACAGAGGCTCATAAATTACACTTGCAAGTTCTTTTAGTACCCTTGGTACCCTTTAGTACCCTTGATCTTGTGCTTTGAAGCTGCAGATGGTTGGTTCAGTTTTAAAATTTCACCGAACAACCACAGGTATAATGCCATTACTTGGTGGTACAAGTCAGGTGATGAGTAAGTGGGAGCCTCTCTCATTGCTCACTCTTGATTAAAATAACACGAGTATCAGGACGGATGCAAGAGATTCAAATGCTCAGAGCCCTTTAGGGATGGCTGCCATCCCTTCTGCTGACAAATGAGGTTTTTTGTTTCCTCCTCAAGGAGATAGTGGAACATAGGTAGTTTCAGATGGAATCGTTCAGGTGTTATACATGTACATTTGCACTTGACCAGGAACATTATTTCTTTTTTCCTTCATTTATAGCCCACTATTCTTGTTTACAGAGGTAAAAGGCAGATGCCTTCCCTCCGTTCCTCTGACATGTAGTCTCCTCCTCCGTTTCTGGATTTCCTCACACTGTAGTTTGCTGTGAAAACCTTGGTGTGCCCAGTTGGGAGATCGTGGCAGCCTATAGTGGGAGGAGGGAGCGCACATTATGTTCATCTGACTTTTCCCAGATTTGGGAGACAGGCACCAGTTTTAAAAATGAAATACTCCTTTATTTTTCTTTCCAGGGTCATGAAAAGTGTGCCTTGTTGATTCTGGGGGAAACCCAAGACCTTGGCCTTATCAATGCAACTAACAGTGCTCTGCAGATGTGAGTATTTGCACAGCTGGTGGAAATGGAAAACTGTTCTTCCTCGTTTCTCTACAAATCAATTTTCTGTCCAGTAGCACTTTCCTTATTTGAGAGTGAAGTGCCAAAATACAGTACTCAATATTCTTTGAGTGAAGGTGTGACTGCTAAATTGGTTTATAACCCACATACATTGAAACTTCAAGGCCTGATTAG
Organism: Eublepharis macularius; assembly: GCF_028583425.1. Lineage (NCBI taxonomy): Eukaryota > Metazoa > Chordata > Lepidosauria > Squamata > Eublepharidae > Eublepharis > Eublepharis macularius. The sequence continues at coordinate 11,088,393 of NC_072793.1, read as the reverse complement.
CTCTGTTCAAAGATGACAATGAAATTATCTCTGAATTCGCAGTCACTAGTAATCCTGGGATATCTTATTTTTCATATTTTTATTTTAAAATGTCTGAACTACTTTTCTAGCTAGCTCTCAGCATCAAAAAATGAAGTTGAACTTTCAAAACAACTAAATAAGACAACTGTATAGATAAAGCAATACCAGTATCTGACACCATAGTCATCAGTATCAAATATAGGAAACTTGGTAGGGAAGAGGTGCAGCTTGGAGTCTAAAACTAGAAAATGTTTGTGGCTTGGTCAGTCTCCTTGGGGAAGAGAAGATACAGCTTCAGCACGACCACAGAAAAGACCCTGCTGCACACAATTGTAGTTCTGATCTTCTTGTAGAATTGCAGTCCCAAGCAGGGACTCATTGATCTAGTGCTTTTTCAGTCTTATCAGGAGGCAGTTTAGACGCCAGGTGGCTGGATCTTTGTAAAACTCAATAGATTTTTTCCCCTCCAATTTGTCTGAAGTGGCAGCTGGCCCCTGAAGGAATTGTCTTGACTGCAGTGTTTTTTAAAGTCAGTGGTTCATAATGAGTTGATGAAAGTATATTTATTTATGGGGAGGCAGCTCTCAATAATGATCTAGAGCTGCTTCTATGCAGGGATTTTTTTTTCACAGTAGCAGAAAATGTCCAGACAACACAATGCACAATTTATACATGAGTTTTGTGGTTCCCATTTTTTCCTCTTTATTTCAAACCTAACTTTTTCTGAAGTAAAAAATGGAACCATAGGGTGGCTGTGGGTTGTCTGCCCGTTTGGCCACTCCCCACAGCCACCCCAAGAAGGGAGATGGGGCTAAGCTCTGCCCCCCCCCCCGCCCCCCAGGGCTTCAAAAGGCTTCTTGATTTCTTTACCAAGCTGGGTCAGGAGCTTGCAGACTGGAGAGGGGTGGGCTGGGCAAAAGCAGCAGGAAAGAGTGGGGATGGCAGCAGAGCAAGCATGCTGGAACGGGCCTTGTGGTCCTGTTCCCATGCACAGGTATACCGTTTGCAGTTGCTGCTGTGGCAGGGGGGCATTTTCACGCCCCATCTGGAAGCAGATTGGGCCATACCTCCTGAATTCTCAAGGCTAACTGTCTGTAGTCATATTCTTATGATCAGTAATCGGGGCAGTGCAGTTACTGGTGGAAACCTGAATAATTTGTTTCCAAAAACAGATGGAATGAACACCTTCTGAGAGTGGCTATCTTAAGCCACCTGTTCAATTTTTATAAAATGTTATTGGGAGAACAAAACTGAATATTTAGTCTTATTTGAACCACAGAAAAAAGGGTTCTGTGAATTTCTTCCTTCCTCCCAGGGCTTTTTTTCTGGGAAAAGAGGTGGTGGAACTCAGTGGTGGAACTCAGGGTCGCACAATGATGTCACTTTGGGTCAGCTGGAACAAGGGGGGAGTTTTTAAATTTTAAACTGCCCTCGGCGAAAATGGTCACACGGCCAGTGGCCCCACCCCCTGATCTCCAGACAGAGGAGAGTTTAGATTGCCCTCCGCGCCACACGCCCCCTGATCTCCAGACTGTGGCACGGAGGGCAATCTAAACTCCCCTCTGTCTGGAGATCAGGGGGCGAGACCACCGGCCATGTGACCATTTTCAAGAGGTGCTGGAACTCCGTTCCACCGTGTTCCCGCTGAAAAAAAGCCCTGCTTTATCCTATGGTAGACAGTGTTGCAAACAGGCCACATCTTGAGTCAAAGGAACTTTGATTTAATGTTGTCTGTTACAAGAATGGGATCTTGTCCTTGCACCTCCCATTTCTATTTTCGGGGGCGCGGGTAATGAAATAGCGGTTTTTTTAGGATAGGAGGCCCTTGCATATTAATTTTTCAGAACCTCTCTTTAGTTCCCTCTGTGTTTTCTATTTCATCTGTAAGCTTTTTACAAAATTCATCAGGCTCAAGAGTGTTAAGTGCAGAATTAAAATAAGACAGAAGAGAGCATATTGTATCCCATCTTATTCTACTTCTGGCCTTAAAAGAAACAAACGAATCACTCGAGTTCCAAGTTTGTGACCCTTCTAATCAATCAGTCCACTTTCTCTCCGTTCAGCTCTCCCCCGCCCCAGCCTACCCAAGGAAGCAAGTTTGGCCAAGTTCACACCCGCCCCTCTTTTTCCTGTCTTCCTACTCTGTGCAGGCCGCTCCATATTGCAGCTCGGAAGGGACTGGCCTCTGTTGTTCAGGCTCTGCTGAGCAGAGGTGCCACGGTGCTTGCTGTGGACGAAGAAGGTGCGTATTTCTCACACCTGGAAGTTCTTCTGGGTGACTGGGTGGAGTCAGTTAAAGTGCAGCATATTGGCACTTTATGTATTCACTCAGGCTGGAAAGTCAAGCGAGCTCAGCTGGTTGGGATGAGGAAAATTTTAGTATTGTTCCATGTCCTATGCCTAGATGCGAAATAGAGTGAGGTTATCTCCCTCTCTTTCAGTTCATCCTTGATGTTGGGATCTTAATCTTTTTTGTTCTTTGGGGAGTTGTCAGTATCTGTTTGTTGTAAAATGGAACCAAGAAAAGGAATCCAGTCTTCAACTCCTTTATTCACTGAGCAAAAAATCGTTCATCTGTGGTCGTCAGTGCAGTCCCTCAGTGGGAACTGTGCTTGCGCAGGCCAGCCGCTCAGAACGTGAATTTCTTTAGCTTACAGCCATTAAGGCGGGAGGGGGGGAACCTCCCCCACAGACTGCGCCAAGCCGGTTTTTCCCGCTGAAACAGTCACGTGCTCGGGGAGGTTGCCCCTCCTCTTCCCCGGTTTCCTTTTCACCACCGCAAGAAGCAGACATTGTTCTTTCTTGTATCTCTTTATTCATTAGCGATTGCCTGTGTTTAGACAGAATAATTGTATATAGTTCTACATAGTTGTTCATAGTAGTTAGTAGTTGGTGTTTAGTTAAGAGGATCTACGCCATTGCAGATCCCCTAAGGAGATAGAGGTGGTGAGTCACAAATATTCTTCTGTGCCCCCGCCCCCGTTTGATCTTTGAGAACCGTCATGATGGCAGACAAATTGTTATTTAAGAAGTGTGCTGAGTCCAGCACTAAGATGGCCAAGACCAACGGCCACTCATTGTGCGTAGTGTTTTTGGGCAAGAGCCACATAGTTGAGAAATGCAAACACTGCCAGTTGTTCATGCCGAAGGCAAGAGGGGATTGGGTGTCACGCTTGAAGGCCATGCTTTGGGAGAAGGCCATGTTCAGTGCCAGTAGCCCAGCAGCGAAAAAATCTGCCCCAGCAGAACACATGGCCTGATCCTATAACATCATCCAATCCAGGAGCGTTATTGGATCCGAAGTCTTGCCCTTGAAACCAACCTCGGCACCGGTCACGGTCCCGAGACACTTCGACATTGATGTGATCAGCAGCAAGCAATATTCATTTGGAGAGCAGCCCTCGTAGACCCCAAAATGAGGCTTCAGGGTCACTGGTGCCGACGGGACCTGAGGAGACACCATCACTCCACCTAAAAAACATAAAGAAACTTGACGCGTTGAGCTGAAAGGTTTATTCAGGGTCTGCCCTAACTGTAAAGATGGCTAACTACCTAGCCACAATGAGTGGGTATCAGATATTCCTATTGCAGAAGATGGCTGCCTTTATGGAAGCTTTGCCAGAAGACAAGATACCCCTTGCAAAACTCATTTGTTAGGAGATAGTGGTCCTGTCAAAACAGCAAGTTAGCGCCAGCAGACATGTTCTTGATGTGTCTGCTAGAGCTCTCAATACAGCTGTTGTGCTACACAGACATACATGGCTGAGATCTACAGCTCTGCCTGTTGAAACATCAACAAAATAAGAGGACATTCCTTTTGAAGGTACTTCTTTACCAGATGAATATATCTCCAAGAAGAAAAAAGATAGACAGCTAAGTCATATGGCATCTTACTGCAGACAGCTCTAACTACTTCCTAGAGATAGGTGACATGACTATCAAAAAAGGTGTGATTACTGGACATACAGGTTCCAGCCTTACTTAATGTCTGTAGACTCCACCAGGAAATTGTATGCATATAAGTGGAATAGGTTCATGTTTTGGGCAAGCACTGAGGACATTGCTCCAGAAACATGACAACTGTCTAGTATATTTGAGTATTTAGCTTCCCCACAGGCTTCAAGATTGTCATCTTCATCAGTGAATATTCACTTAGTGGCCATTTCAGCATTCCGTAAGGGTATTGACGGAAAGACTCTCTTCTTCCGCTATTTGTCTAAGCTTTTCTTGAAGGGGTTATAGAACTTGTACCCACTGAGAACCCTGGTGGTCCCCCAATGGTCTCTACCTTTAGCACTGGCCAAAGTGGTGTCAAAACCATTTGAACCATTGACAACTTGTTGTCACTTTTATAGTTGAAAGTAGCCTTTTTAGTGGCCGTTACATCGTCCGGGAGAGTCCGTGTGTTCAGTGCACTCAGCGTAGAGCCTCCCCTTTTGCAGATACACCCTGATAAAGTAGTGATGCACACACCAGTTTACAATTTTTACTTAAAGTTGTATCAAAGTTTCATGTATAATAGAGCATATCTCTCCCAGTGTTTTTCCTAAACCCTAAAACCGCTCAAGAACATACACTACACACATTAGATGTCAGAAGAGCCATTTTATTTTTAAAGGACAGGGACTCAGTCTTTTTGCAGGGACACAACCTTTTTTGTTTGTCACTCTGGCCCTTACAATGGTAAAGCTGCATCCACTCAGACAATTTCTAGTTGGGTAGTATCAGCAATCAGGCATTGTTACAGTTTAGCCGATGTTCCTTGCCCATTTGCTCTTTGAGTACTCTCAACAAGGGCACAGGTGACCTCAGCTGCATTCATGCGAGGAGTTCCTCTTGTGGACATCTGTAGAGCAGCTACACGGTCCTCAGAGGAGACTTTCGTGAAGCATTATGTGATGGACATCAATGCGCGAAAGGAGTAGGTAGTGGGCCAAGCAGTTCTTCATTCTGTCTTTGCCTGAGAGCATCACCCCACCACCGGGTGAGTAGCTTGTTATTCTCCCAGTGTGGGGCTGCACTGAAGACCGTAGATGAAAACAGGGTTGCACTTACTTGTGACTGCTGTTCATTTAGGTCCTCGTGCAGGCACACATTCCCCCCTCCTGTCCCACTGTGAGCTCTCTAGAGTAAGTAGAGGGCATGCGGTGGCAAAGGAGAACGGGGGAAGGAAAAGAGCAGCCTCCCCAAGCACATGACCATTTCGGCTGGAAAAATTGGCTTGGAGCGGTCTGTGGGGGAGGATGCCCCCCTTAATGGCTGTAAGCGAAAGAAATTCGTGTTCCGAGCGGCTGGCCTGCGCAAGCGCAGTTCCCAGTGTGTGGCTGCATGAAGACCGAGATGAACAGCAATTACAGGTAAGTGCAACCCTGTTTTTCTGTTCTATATGTATATATGTATACATACATCTATATGTACAGACACAGTATAGATTAGTTTAAAACCAGAAACTTTACAAGAAAGTGTTCTTCAGAGCATCACAGCAGTATAAACTGGCAAAACTGTACTGGTTTGTGTTCTTTCCTTGCTTCTTGGGATCCCCAAAAATATCCCTTCATGCTCTTTCTACAAGTGAATGCCGGAGCAGGAATATTCAGGTATTCCTGCCCTGGCTTGACAACCAGAAGATTTCTCTCCCCCTCCCCCCCGTACCCATTTTTCCCCTTTTCCTCTGAACCTTTAGAGAATTCACTGCCTCCATCCAGGAGCCCTGTTCTCCTATGTGAAGGTATTTATAAAAAAGGACTAATTTAGGAGAGAGAGTCATGAGAATATTGCAAATTAAACATCCTGTGAATGGGGTGGCAACATGTGTTAGGAATAAACTTCTCCCACAAAGGTTTTCCTGACTCCGTCCGGCTGCTTTGAACATTCTCAGAGTCTTGCAAAAATGGCAAGTAGCAACCTTTTGAAGCCCGGCTTCCGCAACCAGTCGCTGGTCTTCTGCTGGTGTTTGGAAGTTCCTCTTGGTATAGCAGTCTTAATTCTCAAGGCAACTGCTTTAAACCTGTAAAGGAAATAGCCTTCCCTTAACAACACGCACTACTTTACCTTACATTGCCTACTTAGGCTACGGCCTCTGTAAATCTGCTAATAGCTGCCTGGAAGTCAACTGTCTCTAAATTCTGCCCCCAAATGACATCTGTTGGGAAAATCAACTAGAGACAACGGGGGCTGGTTGTCATTCCAAACAGTAACTGTCTCAAAAAACCTGAGTCAGTCCAGGTATCCTCTGCTTCCCTGCAAACAGGTAATCGGAACTGTGAATAGATTCTCTGCTCCTTCGGACAATGCTGACCTCTTGAGGAGAAGGAAGAGATACCTAGGGAGAAAGTTGGGCGCTCTCTCCCCCCATATGCGTTCCACCGATCGCTGCTGTGATCGCGCAGTTCCTCTTAGAAGAGCTGTAACTGACCTGCTCTGTTGTGAGAGGGAGAGCCTGGAACTCGAGGCATGCTCTGCTCCCGGCATTGGCCCTGGAATAACATGCTTGTAGAGCCAGTGCACTCACACTGCTAACTCCGTGCTGCTTCAGAGGAAAGGAGGGAGGGAGAAGAAAACCACTCCAGGCAAGGCTTGTTTGAACTTTGTAAAGCCTCAGAAGAACCCTTCTAGTTAGACACATCCCGTGTATTTCTCAAGGTGGCCCAGTTCCACCTGGAAAACATTAGTGGCCTTGCTGTCCAAGTTTGGTTTGATGTGATTGAGTCTCTTTCTCTCACAGGCCATACCCCAGCCTTGGCTTGCGCCCCCAACAAGGACGTTGCCGACTGCCTGGCACTTATCCTTTCCACCATGAAGCCTTTTCCACCTAAAGACGCCATCAGCCCTTTCAGCTTCAACCTCCTCAAGAACTGCGGCATTGCTGCCAAGACGGCAGCCTGCAGTGCTCTGCCCAACGGAAACAGCTGCCCTTACACCAAGGATAGGCACAATGCCATCGGCTTAGATGGCTGTTACTCGGAGTAGCTTAAAAACCAGGATGGGTGATCTAATATCTTCTATTTATTTAGAAATTCTATAAATATAGGACACTTTAAATGAGAACAAGACTGGAGGGGCCTTCTAAAACGGCCTGGGCACCAAAACAAAACGGGAAAGAAGAGAAGGCTCTCAGCTTCTGCTTCCTATCTAGATTCTTGCTTGACCACTAGCATCACAGGCTGTTAAATAAAATTAACAGGCAATGATGTGGTTCTCAAACTTAACTGCATGTGAACCCTTGCCACCAGTTACTGTCATGGCATTGAAAGCAGGTTGCAGATCTCCTGCTTACTGTGCAAATATTTTGACATTTAAAAAAAAAATCTTTAGCGATTTATCCTGTTGCCCTTATTTACTCAAAATGTAGACTTGTTGGATTGGCGTTCCTTACAATTGATTGTTCTCTTTCTAAACTTGAGAAACTTGCTTTGGTTCTGACTGCCTCTGTCCTTCATCCAAGGGCACTGGTCATAGTTCCCGAGCGTGTGATCTCATTGGATACATTATATGGCCACCCTTTTAAACTCCGGTCCCTGTTGGCTTGATGCTCCTGAAAACTGATCGAAATCCAAACCAAATTAATTTTTCACGTGGGTTGGGCACAATCCTCGATTTGAAACTCACAGCATCTGAAAGTGCGTTCCATCTGTATGGCCTCCTCTGCTGTTGAGATTCATTAAATAGTGCATGAAAGCTAGGCAGGGAGCAGAAGCCTGAATTTCTTCTGTGTTTTATTTTGCATTAGGGGTTTGACAAATGAGGGGACTGCTAAAGGCGGGCAGCAGCTCCTGGCAAAGTGCCACTATAACTGCTCCTTGTATGATAATGATTTCTTTTTTTCTGTTTTGTGTTGTCATGCTTATCCCTTTTGATTCCAGTGAAAACACTTGAATTGAGAACTACTGTACCTGGGACACTCTGATATCATAGGCAGCTTGTACTCCCTTGTATGCAAAATGGGTGCTGTTGCCCAGCCAATGCGGTCCTCTCTGATTACTTGTGTATGCGCTGCCTGAATTACCCCTACCATATCAGGCACTTTAGGGATTTTCTCTTTCTGGAGGGCTTTTTTTTTTTTTTTGTCAAAGGGTGGGAGGGGTACCGAAACATTGGATCCCCAAAGAGAAATTCCTTCTTGGGTTTCCCCCTCTTTTCTGTATTGTGCAGTGTTTCCACATTAGACAGCTCAGTGTTGCTTTAAAAAAAGAAATTATTTATAAAGAAACAAGCATTTACGTTTTTAAAAACAGCAAAAAAAAAGCTTTCACCTTTTTTAAGGAAAACAATGCACTTCAAAGACTTACTTACAATCCTACACTTGTATTTATAACTATTTCCCCCCATAGAATGCCATCCAACAAGTTTTATTAGGGAGCGCATTCATGTGTGTGCGCGCGCGTGTGTGTGGGTATGTCTGTTGGGTAGTGTGTTGTTTTTTAATTTTAAAAATTATATTTATAAAAATGCAGATTTTGTGCATTTTGAGTGCGTGCACTGTTTTTTTTTTCTTTTTTGTACTGTAAATTTTATCATGTGTAGAAACTAACAAAAATTCACCATATCACAAATATTTTCAAAGCCAAAGATTGGGGTGTAGCAATCAGATGAGGGCCAACAGGGCGAATCTGTTTTTTGATCCAAGAATCTTTCCTAGTCCTGCAGAGCGGCTCTGGTTCTTGAACTGCAGGTGGCAGAGACTCCCGAAATGAATTATTCCAAGACCGTACATATTTGAATCAGTGAGCCGTTGGGACTAGAGTTTCCTTTTGAGACCATTTAACTTTTATATCCCTTCCCCCCCGCCCCCGCTCTTCTTTTGGAATCTGCTAGACTGTTATGGAGAAAAATATAAACTAGCTGTACACTTTAACCATCCTGCTTCATGGTGAATTTTACAGGTTTTTATTTTTTAAAAAAACTTAAGTTACAATTTCTTTAACCAAAAATTTAAATTGAAAGCCAGTTTTTTCCCCTTTGTTGGCTGTACACTGATCTTGTGATATCAGTTGAGCACCATCGCCATTTCCATAGCTCCACTTACCCTGGGCTGGTCCATTTTCAGAGGGGGAAATTGGAAACCAGCCAGGTTGGGGGGGGGGGCGATATCTGCCAGAGAGGAGCTTAATCCAGATGCAAGAGGCAAAAAAAAAAAAAACCCTCTGAAAATGAGGTTCCCTTCCTGTTCTTTTGGCACTGTAAAATTTACCAAAGCCAACCACTTAGAGCCAAATATTTGGAGCTGCAATCTTGTCCTTTGGTGAACAGTGCATTTTTTTGAAAAAAAAAATTCTCATTTCTCATTTTATTTCCCTTTTGTTTAGTTCCCACCAAATGGACTTTGTCTTCCCCACAGACCACTGCTTATCATCCTAAGTCAGCTCTTTAAACATGAGCTGAGCATTTCATTAGTTGCTGCATATGGATAGGTTGCAAAAATTGGGGGCCTTAAGGTAGCGTGTTCTAGTCTTCTAATGAACCCAGCCATTTCCTTCAACAAAGCCTTCCACAAAAGACTAGGGCGCTACTAGCTTAGCTGTTTCTTTCTTTGATGCCCAACAAATTTCAAGAGATCTTTCTCACTTTTGCAGCTGCTAAATGTAAGCATATCAAGTTTTACGGCACCTGCGGAAAATGTACTTGCTAAATAGCACAGCAACAGCCTCCTGCAAATTGGCCATTAGTTTCTTAGCTGCACTATGGTTGGGTTAGTTTTCTCTGCCCTCAGTTGCTCCAAATTCTCTACCTTGAAAGAAAGTGTTAATCTTTCTACACCGAATACCTCATGTGGGAATAGACATGAACAAAACTTGAATGAAAAAGCCCCCCCTCTCCTACCTTCAACCCCCTGCTGTTAAATACAGAAAGGTCCTTTTCAGTACTCTGTAGAGGGAGATCTGAAAATAATTGTAAAACCTTGTTTACATTTTTTAAAGGTACTAGTAACTTGTAACTTCTTTTAAATTGTCTAATTTTATTTCAGCCTTTTAAGTGCATTTCTCTTGTCCCTACCACACAAGAAGAATGGGGGAGACAGGAAAGGGATGCTATTGTCTTTTTTCAAGGGCTAAAATTCTCCTTTAAGGATCAGGAAATCTCTGGAAGGGCCCCTGAGATTTGACATATTTATAGAAAAGGGCGAGGAGGGACCCTGCACAAAGTGCTTCCTTTTCTGGATGCTTTTGCTGGCTGTACAACTCACCTGCATTAGATGATGGGGAACTCTTTTTTGGTAGCCCGAAGGAGCACGACACGTCACTGTTTGAGAAACAGAAAAGCTGAATTGGGATTGCTGCTCCGTAGGCTTTAAAGCAGTTTTTCTGTGTTCGGTAGATAATTGTGAAGTTAGAAATGTTACCAATGTGGAGATCTAGCCGGGGTGGGGGTGGGGGAGAGAGAGATTCCCTCAGTAGCACAACTCTGTGGACATCAAGTATTGTCTATCTAACGTGTCTGCCTAATTGCATTTAAAAAACTGAAAATGGCAGCATGCGGAGTAGCTTAAAATGGTGGTAGGTTTTCCCAGATCATTTCAAACAAGAGAATCTCCTAGCCTTAGTGATTCATGGATGTGCTTGCTTTTTATTTTGTTTTATTAGGATTGTAGCAGGTTGTTAAGCGTGTTTTCTTTTTGTTAACTGAAGAAAAATAATTACCTGACACTTGATCTTTTTTTTTAATTAATGCATAGTTGCTGATAACCTGTTCCTTTCCTTACATGACAACATTAAACCTTCACTATATGACAATCAATGTGATCTCTTTAAGGGCTTCAGCGTTTTTAGTTCCGTTCACTTTTGCCCCTTTTATTTCTTTTTTTTACAAATAATTATGATGGTGATGAAGAAAATGGAGTGGAAACAATTCCAGCAGCGCATACGTGACCCAATATTTTTTCTTGATTTTTTAAAAATAAAGACGGTGGCAGGAGTTGGGTGGGGGTAGGTGGGAGAAATGTGGCCGGTTCTGCTGCAGTCGCCAGTCTTGTTCTCTTTTAATGCTGTAACATGTACATTTGACAGCACAGCTTGACAATTTTAAGTAATAATCAAAGTGTCTGGTGGTAATAACTTGCATTATTGTGCTGCGATGAAAGTTGGTTTCCCTAGTGCGTTGTAAAAGAGGGCTGGAGGCAAACTTCCTTTTCTCTTCCTCTTCTCTCCCTGCCCTCTGCCCCCCCCCCCAACCTGCCTGCTTCAGTATTGTGCAAGCACATCAGTGAAAGATGTGCAGTATTTTATGCAGGGTTGGGGGAAGTGCGGCGTCATTTCCCTGTGCCGAAGTTAGAACAGATTATTGCTTGCTGTCTGATCTGATTGCCACCCTCCTTAGGACAGGCACAGATCTGACCATGTCTCTTTCCCTTTTGACTTCAGAATATTACGCCCCTCCCCCCAATTCTTTTCTTCATATTTAAAAATTAATCAGTGAATTCCCTCCTTTAACACAGCCAAACAAGGAAGTTTCTCTCCAACCACCTTTCTCCGAAGCACTTGCTTTACAAGTAAATGAGCACTTTTGTTTTAAAAGCATGAGGGTCTAGTTCCCCCTTTTATAGCAACCCATAGGAAGAAGGCCAGCAAGGGGAAATGGGATCAGGAGGATGAGTTTTTTTTTCTTTGTGTGGGGTGGGAGGGAGGGTAGAGAATTCTTTTAATTAAATTTCATGTCTCTAGAGAATCAATGAACAAAGGGAAGTTGTGTTAAAAAAACAGCACAAATACATTTCAGCTTGACAAGTGTATTTGCACTGCCATTTTTAGATAAATGGGCCACCCACCCTGGGAGCCCAGCTGAGCCATAACTATTGACAAACACTGAATGTAAATGTCCTTGTAGAGGGCAAGTACTGGAAAGCTATAAATTGATATTATATTCCGAAATGGGCACTTCAGCTGATTTAAAATAACGAATCTTGATAAAAAATGAAGTTCATTTATTTTACTTTCACTTTATATTTGTTTGGGGAAGGGAGGGTTGTTCCTGGAGATTAGGGGAAATTTTGTTTTCTTATTGCTTTAATTTTTGAACTCCCTTTGCCCCAAGAAGAGGTGTGAAATCATGGGAAATAGACCCCCCCCCCATGGCTCTACGGCAAGGGATGAATTATGATTAGAATGATAATTGTCCTAGAAATTGGTATTTGAATTAGCACTCAAAATACTGCGCCACATACTTCCCCCACCCAAATGTTCAGGAAAGAAGTTTTCAAACTGTGTTCCCGGGAGTCCCAGGGAAGCTTATCTGGTATTCCTTCACCATAAGATCAAGGAGAGTGAACTAGCAATATTCTTGAAAGACCACTTGCTTACCATTGCCAATCTTCTCCTAACATGTACCCAGCGTTCCCTGCAGTTGAGCATCCCAGCAGTTAATTCTTTTTATATAGGGCAGTCGGGTCTAGCAATCCTGGGGACATCCAGTATTGAACATAAAGTACGTCTGAGGACATAATCCAGAATTCTTTGTAGTGTGCAGAGGTTCTGTGGCCATGGGTGCATGGATTCCCTGGTAGATGAATGAGTGGAGAAGGGGTTCTCTAAGAGCAGGAATAATTGCTAGCTTAAGACATTCTGTAACAAATACATACTTTTTGTGTATGTTAATTCTATTCAGCCATTATTAAAAATAATATCAGCCCTAATTAGACACTCCTCCAAATGTGCCGAAGGGGCCATAATATCAAGAGCAGAGGGGGGAGGATAGTAGCATGGACTTCTTTTAAAATCTCTTCATGCTATAATCCCAACTCATCTTTCCCTTGAGTTTTAGACAAAAAAATAAAAAGGGTGGGGAGAGGGAATTCTACATTTTAATTAACCACAGTTGTGAAATTGTTGGATTTGTTCACTTACTTAATTTTTTTTTCTCCGGGCTGAGATCTTCTGGATTATTCAGCAGTGAACATGTAGTAATTTAGAAACAAATGTGATTTCAATGCCATTAATTGCATAAAAACGCCATGCCGAAAGAAGAAAAGGTTGGGGGATGTATAGAGATTTCCCAGTGGAAGAAAAGATCTGAATACTGGCAAGGATATTTTCTGAACCTTGGAGTGGTGGCTTCACAATAGCCATTAGTCAATGAAAAAGGAAGAAAAATCTTCTGGGGTGGGGGGTGGGTGGGGGAAAAATCTTTAAGGACTCCTTTTTGTAAGGCATCTGTAGCAAGTTCTCAGTGTCTTTCTTTCAATATCCTATGTGTAAATGCTGCACCTATGTATATTATGCACATAAACATTTCTTTTGAATAAGATAGGACAGACCTCATCACCAGTCAGGTATAAACGACTCTTCCTCTTCTGTGTGTTGGTTTTTCCAGTGTGCATGTGTGCGCGTGTGTGTGTATGTGTGCGTATCTCTGTGCTGTGAGCATCTTTTCAAATTCACTCCTGGTGCAAAAACAAAGGGATTGAAAAAGAAAAAAATAGCCTTACTTTAAGTCCAACTTTATTTTAAGTTTGTCAACTTGAATATAATAACATGCATGAAAGTTTTTGAACCTAGCTGAGCCTTGTGTGCACTGTGGGTGGCAGTAAACTTTTTTTTCTAAACAAAAATTAGTATGCAATTTCAACCACACTTGGCTCTTTCTAAAAGTCCTGCTTTGTTTTCTTAAATAGCACGTGGGGAAGGGGGGTTTGGATTATGCCGGCTTGTGCCTGATTTGCCTTCTCAAAACCCTGGAAACTGCCCCCCTTATCTAATGACCAGAATGGAAACCTTTTTAATACTGCATGAATAGCTTCAAGTATTTTCCCTTTTTTCTCCATGAGACCATCATTTCCAGAAGGTTGAGAGGCTTTGAAACTCTTTCAGGCGACGGGGTGGACAGTGTAGATGGCACGGCATGGTTATGTATTAGAGAGAGAGTCTGCCTGAGGGCCTCCGGATTTCTTTTGGGTCACGGTAATGGGTAAGATATGAAGGTTATCCTTTCATATCTGTTGCACTGTTTATTAAAGAAAAGCCAGTGACCTCTCTGGACAGAGTTGGCTTTTGAGTTGAGGGATCCAGAACACAACACTTCTCACGGCGATAACTGGAGAGCACAGGGGCATCTTTTGCAAAAACTGGCAGGTGGACCCGTGACCAAACATTTTACAAAAGGTCAGGAAAGAGTGCCTTCAGGTTTTCGTCTCTCTTGCACCTAAAGAGATGCTGCCTTGATGGGTGATGTTATCTAACCTGCAAAAGTGCAGAGTGCCATCCAAAGCGGAGGTGTTTTATCAGGAATAGAGACTACCTCAGTAAAAAGCATGAATTGGTCTGAGATCTGGAAGTGTCTACTGTTTATCTGTTGTCTTGACCATGAACCAATGTTGGTTCTTTATCCACTTGGCAGGAAATGGTACTGTTCCCCCCCAGTCATCTTGGCTGCAGTGCAGTTGTTTGGTTGGTCTAGCTTGGTCTGTTTGGTCTTGGAGGGGATGGTAGGTTTAATTTTGTCCTGTCAGGTTGGCTGGGTTTTCCTGTGTTGTGATTCTACCAGCATCTTTTTAGCTTTCGCTTCCTCTCAACACACCAGCTTTGTGAAACAATCCCCTGCAACGAGTCTCTCTCAAGTAGCGGGAGAGAGGCCCATCCAGCCACCTTGTGTCACATCACTGAAAACATACGTTGTTTGTGTCGAGGAGGAGGAAGGCATGTGCAGGTTTGCTTTGTTTTTTCTGGGCATTGCCTTAATTCCAGGATTTGCACTAATGTATCATCTGGCCGCTTGGGAATCCATTAGGCAAAGTGGGTGGGTGGAGGGATAAGAGTGAACAGTGATGGGTGGGTGGGAGGGAAGGAGGCAAGTGTTATGAGTTGACCAAAAAAAGGGGAAAGGCCAGTTCTTGTGATGGAACTGAACGTGCGGAGGCTCAGGGGGGAGGGGGGGAGGCCCCTCATAAAATGTAACCCTTCCAGATTAGTAGATGAACAGCATGCTTGTGTATTTGGGGGCAATCCTCCTTGAGGCTTTGGTGCACCTATTAGAATACTGCAGCTGATAAGCTGCCATTCCATTCCATTTGCGTCGGGATTTTAAAAGGAAATGACATTTTTGGCACAGCCCACACTCAAAGGCCACTGCTGATGGTAAAAACTAGAAGGGGTGGCAGTTCAATAAGACAAGACACCATACAGTTAGCTGCCAGGTTTCTTTGTTTTTTGAAAAGGCTTTTTTTCTTTGGTCCACTCGAAGGTACTGACCAAAATGGCTGCTTATATTTTTGTGGATGTATTAAATTCAAGTTGCAGTTGGAAGAGGCTTCCTGTGGTGGGCTGGCTGACCTGCAAAGTGGTCTGAGGGCCTTTATGTATCTGCTGCTTGTCAGCACTTCTTTTCAGATGATTGGGGCATTTTAAAGACCTTCTGTTAGCTTATCTTTCTCTCCTCTTATCTAGATAAGTCTTTGAAAACCTATGCTGATCATTCCAGAAGCTGGTGCTTCCTGTGGTGGAAAAGTATAACAAGTGAGTGCTTGGCCCTTTCTAAGAACAGCAGCATTCTGTTTAGTGAGACTCATGCTCAAGAAAGATGCATGCCTCAAAGCATCTTTTAGCTCTCTAGAATGCTGGGAGAGGTCTTTCGCACAGGGGGTCTTTCCTGTGGTTTTGGGGCTGAGCTAAAGTGATTTTTCTCTGAGCTTCCTCACAACATCATTGTCCAGTTGTTGGCTTTCCATGGTTTCCTCATGTTTTGAGAAAATACGGTGGAATGATGAGGAAACCACTGGAAGAAATTTGGGGAAAAAACAATGCAGTTCAGTGCCCGCACCACAGGAAAACCTCCCATTTGAAAGACCTTTGAATCTAAAGAAATTTGGTTTTTCTTTTCCTCCTCCTTGGCTCCCTTTTCCCCTCTCACAAAGGTACACTGAGTGGAGGTTGGAATTTTTCTGTCTCTTGCTCACACAGTCCACCAAAGGATCTTCTATACAAAACAACCCTTGCTCTCTTCATGAAGTGAGCAACACTTAAAATATCAAAGCCTTATAAAGCGCCTGTGGTTCAAGTCTATGTAACAATCTGAGTGTATCACCTTTTAGGTGTCATGTAGAAAAACAGGTAATTTATCTGCTCCTTCCTAGTCTTATACATCCTTTGCACCACAACTTTTGTGGATATAACTGTTTTCACCTCTGAACAGGTTTGGCTTCTTCCTCGGTTCTATCCCAAGAGTGTTGAATGGTGGAGCCTCATTTCACAGCTTCATTTCACAGTTTCTTGATGCTACCGTAGTGTTTTACTTGCCTTTATTATGGCAGAAACATTTAGCATTCGGTCTGCTTAGGGAGTGTGGCTTAATTGGTTTGGGAATCAGCTGTTTTTGCATGCAGGTTTAGATGGTAAATTTGACATCTGGAACGTCTGCAATATTTTAATGGAAGGGGAATACAAAAGTTCAGCCTGTTTTGTTCCGGTTTTTTGAATGCCAGCATATCTTGTGCATTATGTGGCTTTGGTACTTGCCCATAAATGTATGCATGCCAGTTTCCGTATTGTGGAGAGCTCTTCTGCCGCCAAACCATGATGCTTCTTGCTGTCAGTGTGCAGGCAACTCTGTCACCGTCTTGCCTTCCAACTCCTGAGAGTCACACTTTTGAGAGGGAAGAAGGAACTTTGCAAAAAAACGTGAGGCTGCTTCTGCAAACTTTGCGGGTATGTTTACAGTAATGTTTACCCAGCATGTGGTGGTTCTCCCCCCACCCCTAATTAATGAGTTGATGGCATAGTTGTTTTTGTGTAAGTACATAATTTGAGAATTGCACTGAATATAGCTGCGTGCCAGTTCGTGAACTGTCATTTGTTTTATTGTTTATCCTCTTTTCAAACCAAAAATTAAGTCTCTCTTGTTCCTGGAGGATGATACATGTGTAATGTGTTCATCGGTTTCTCTTAGTTTAGCAAACTCCTCACCTCTTGCATAGAAATAGTATTTGATTTTTTAAAATTGCAAAACATTTTATTTCATTATTCCATATTACAAGTGAATGTTGTTTTTATCCGTAGTTAAGGAAAGGATATTTAGCTATATATAGCAGAATTGCCCAAAGTGTTTGAGTATCTCTGCCCATTTATAAATCTTTCCTGTTTATAACTCCCAGTCTGCTAACGGCTTCTTAAAACTGCTCCTGCCCCGTATCTGAAGGCACGTGTCTACAGAACATGAGAATCGGCCATTCTCATTTTAACACACGGGTGTGAATCTTGGCAGCAGGAGACCACCGTGCACTCCTTGTTTCTGTTTGAACACAGCCACTGGTGGACAAACTCTGGGAAAACAGGGCTGGCTTACTTGAGGGTGACGGTCAAGAGCATCTCCTTCCTGTCACCCAAAGGGAAGCTTTTCAAATGGGAACCGAAAGCAAGGGCTGTGTGTCACTCCAGCTTTCTCTTAGCTCTGCCGCTGAGTGTTCTTACTAAAGGAGCAAGAGAGGCCATCGTTAGCTTTTTCCTGAAGTAACTGCCAGCTCAGTCAACAGAGCCTTGTGACGAAGGACATCTGAGCTTCTTTACTGGTTCCCTCGGTGCGGAATTCCTCTGGGTGAGAGCACCCTTTGGGCTTTTTGTGTTCTCCCTTTGGCAGAATTTCCTCCCCTGAGTGCTTGTATTTCAGCACTATCTAAAAGATTGTTGTGAGGGGTGGTGAGAGTGTTTCTTTTGTCTTCAGGATGAGTCCCGGCCCCCTTCTTGCATGTGTCTGGCACAATTTTCTTGGGCACAATGATGGAGGTTTTCGTAACAGTCGAACTAACATAAGGAAGACCTGTATATCTATGTAGGAGCCTAGCTGGCTATCTTATTAGAGGCATGAAAGCGAAAAGCAATGAGAGGACGCCTTCCTTTAGAGGACCATTTCTTCCACCACCAGACCCCCAAATAACCAGCCTTTCTCATTGGTTTGAAGGTCAGTGTTGTTACACACAGGAAATGAATGCTGCTTCTGACAGTCTGGTGAGAATGTGTTGAGGCAGAGGAACAAACTGCAGCTGCAGTGGGAGCGTCAGATTTTTTTCTCACGATTACTGAAAGGGAACCCAGCTGGCCCTTGAATGTATAGGGCAAAATCTGGCTACCAGAACAGAGCCTTGAACTATCACCATTATTTGTCATTCTGGACTGAAAAAAAAGATGGCCCTAGTTTATAAAGCCAGTGGCTAAATTCATTATGGGGCCTCCTGTTCATAGTATATATGCATTCCTCAAATGAAAGATGATAGTTTGGTCCATAAAATCTCATAAGTTCCTGCCCTGAGCCTCCGTCCTGGTGGGAGTGCATTTGTTCTTGGGTTTTTCTGTTACGATGTTGGTATTGTAAAAAGACCCAGATACGGGCTGCAAGGTCCAGGTCACAAGTATTAACTGCTGCTTGCTTGAATTCATTGGAAAGCAGGAACTTTTCAAACCTGTTTTAAAATCAAAAGTAAAAATTGGCGTATTCCAGAAAACAGAATAAATTCAGTGGTATGTTGCGTGCGGAGAATAGTGTGTGTGTGTCGCCTAAGGGGCCTTTCTCCAACGTAAGAGGCTCTTCCATTAAAGGGGTGCTCCTAAGGCTGCAGGAAGGCTTGCAACTTTGTCCAGTGGAGCGGGAAGATGCATGGCAGCACCTTCTGCGAACCAGGTGCTTTGTTCTTTGTAGTTCAGTTGTCGTGAAGCCTGTTGCTTGCCTCATTTCCTACCTATGTCAGGTTTGTTCACCTGTTTTGACACTGAGATGGAGACTCCGTTTTGACAATCTCATTTACAGAGTGGGGGGGGGGGGGGTTCTTTCTTGCCTTAGTTACCTAAACTCCATTCCTATAAAACCACATTTGTTTCTGAGGTTTCCTGAGGTGGAGCCATGGTAAATGATTCTGTTGCATGTTGTGTGTGTGTGTGTTTAAAAAATTGCTTGGCCACGCTGGGTCTGCAAGTGAAGCAACGAGCATCACCAGGTTAGAATGTTGGGGGTGGTGATTCTTTGAAGAACAGCAGGAGTTGCTTTGACCTCCTTGCATTCTGTTCATTACAAACATGCCTAAATATTGGCCCAGGCTGCCTTTCTTGCTGGGTGTGTGCTTGTCTTATAGCAATACATGTTGTAGCTAATCTCACAGGCACTTCAAAAGACTACCTGTGCTCCAAACACATTTCTTTCTCGGGAGCAGCAATAAAGGGACAGGGTGGGGTTACAGGGAGGAAATAAGTTGCTGCATTGAGAATTTGTAGCTTGTTTATATAGCTTGCACGGGGTTAAGTTTTGCTTGCATTTTTTGCTATCATGGGAAGGATTGTGATTAGACCTATATGAGCATTAATTTCACCCTGGGGGTTTCATTCTTCGTAGCAATGATTATTCCCATGCTGTTGGTTTTATATTTGTCCTTCTTCCCCACTTTTCAGTGTTGGTGTTTTTTACAAATAAGGCCTGTTACTTTGCACTTGGACACACCAACGGTGTGTGTCACTCAAGGGGCATCCTAATTGTGTTGAAGTTTTTGTGTGTGTGATAGGTACAGCCAGTATTTTGTAGTGGTCTTTGTAGTTAAGGATGGTCTAGATGGACTTTGTTCCCATCTGCATGAGCCGTTAACCTTGATTTTACTTGTTATTATTCCTTCTCCTCTAACCCTGGCCGTTCTCTCTAGTGGCAGTGCATACAGCTGAGTGGAAGGAGGTTTGGGGGTAAGTGTGCATCTTTCACTTGCTCTGTCATCCTGTAGGTGGTTTCCAGCTTGTCTCTTACGGTTCAGTAAAGGTGTTCTGTAGGTCACAATTGCAGCCTACCTTTAGTGAAAACAAAATGCTGGACCAAAATGACAATGGGATAAATGGTTCAAAACCAGTTTTGAATTAAACTGGAACTCTTTTGAACCGTGTTTTTTCTAGAATTCTTTTTCTAGAATTCTTGCAAGACTACTGGTTATCCAGTGTGCGGAGCTATTTTAATATGAAAACATGACTTGTAGATACTGTGATACTGGTGGGGCTGCTTTTATGGGTCAATGTGGCATAAAAATGTCTTTCAGGATACTGTAAATTGTTTCCCTTTCCTTACTCTTCTTTTTACAGCCGATAACTGAGTATATCTGAGTTTATTGCCTTACAATCAGGGACCGGAACCATATAACATAAGGAGGCCCCAGTTAAGGTTTCCAGGGCTGATCTTGCAAACTTTGGAGAGGAGGTTTTGGTGTCCCAAAGGAAGTCTGCACTATTTCAACTTAAAATAAAGAGGGCAATACAGTATTCTGTTTGACCTGTTAATGCTGTTCCTAAGTAGGGGCTTTTGTGAAATGGGATGGATTTTCCCGCTGCTTGTCTCTCTTGTCAAATCATTTTGGTCCAAAGGCATTCAAAGTATATGCTGGTGTGACTGTTACTAATTTTATCTGCTCCTTTTGGGCAAGGTTTTAAACCTTGTTTAGCATCTCCACAACATTTTACTAATTGCATTTAGACCAGTTGCTGAGTTGGTTTTTTATTTAAAAGAATTTGGACATTGCTTTTGCTGCTGTGTCTGTCCTTTCAGGTGAGCTGAGAGGGAGGGAAATGTCACTTCAGAACTTCCCCGTTAGGGCATTTAGGTATCATCTGCATGCCCTGATGTCCCAGGAATGCAGTTATCACTTGATGAGTAATCAGCATTACAGTGAAAAAAGGCAGCGAGCTTTGATATTCCTTAGTTATCCTGGCTTTCTTTTGCTGCTCTTGTTAAGACTTCCCCCACCCAGAGTCACAGCCATAGAGATCCCAAATATGGAGGACCAGCATTAGGATAATCTGTATGGAAAGAATGGGCTTTGGGAAGGTGGGCAGAACTCACCACACCTCACATTTCCACCTAAGTTGCCTGCCCCAAGTGCAAGCACTTTAACCTGTGTGTGTGTGTGTATGTGTGTGTGTGTGTGAGAGAGAGAGAGAGAGAGTGATTTCAGTGTGTTTTAATTGAAGGTGGCTTCAGGATGTAGACGGATGAACAGTTGAGGTAAAGTCACCATGGGCCTTTATTATCGAAAACACATTGTGCATGCACACCTTTTTTTAAAAAAAAGATGCAATTATCCAGCTTGCAAACACATGGGCACTGTTGTCAACAGAGATTGCATTTTACCATCCTTACTCCATTTCAGTTTACGTCACATTTCAGAAGCTGATGTATATTCTGCTTGCCTCCAGAGTCATCCCTCTGGTTAGTTCCCCATCACTAACCATTTGGCTGTATTGCTTATTTATAAATTGACTTTTGGCCAGTTTAGACTGGCAGGATATAGCACTGAACTCTCTCATGGATTATTATATTGGATCCATTTACTCCGAATGCAAATGAAACATCGCCCGTTGGTGGCTTTACCACTTCTGATCATCATTTGAATTCACCCTAGTTCTTTGTTTATTGGTCCATTTAAAACAAAATCCACGCATTTATACTTTTGGATCTCTTTCCTCTCCCCCTCAAGAGCCCAATGCAGAACATCTGTGTAGTAATACTATTTAGATTCCTACGTAAGAAGATGGAAGTCTGGATGTGAAATTCATTCACCTTTCAAAACTTTAGGGGGATGGGAGGAGAGCAGGTCTTCACACCTACCTCTTGCAATAAAAATGAAGTGGAGCAGGGCACTGTAGAATCTTTTCTTGCTCTTCATCTATGTGTAGACATAAAGTCTGTGCGAGGAAAAAAATCTGAAAGGGGAGGAGCAGCAGCAGCAATAGTGGAAATTCTTTCTCCTGCTGTGTGTGGGTGTGTGTTCCTTCTTATCTTGTGATTAACGAGCAAACGTAAATGGGGGGTAGGGTGGAGGTGGGTCGGCTCTTAGATCGACTGCTTGTGCTTAATGAACTTGCTTTGTTTTTGGTCTTTGTGTTTAACAGCTTGGGGTTGGGTAGCCTCGGGGGGGGAAAAGCTACTTGTGCGTTCTCCTTCAGAGCACTAAACCTACAACCCGCTGATCAAAACCAGCATGCAGGCACATGGTCCTACCTGAGAGTAGGGGCCTTAATTGGAGGTTGCTTGGCTAAGGAGGATTATTGTTGTTGGTTCAGTTGCCCTCGTTACACAGTTTTGCAGGATGAAAGAGTGGCTGGGGGTGTGCTGTTCGTCACGTAAGAGTGTTCTGCATAGGGATGGGAGGTAGAAAATTCCTACAGGACACTCCCCCGTCCAAGCCTGTTGACCCACAGCAACTGAGGGATGTTTAACTTTGCACCGTTGTCTTGTTTACATTGTGAATTCTGGACCAATATTTAGAAGAGACTAAAAAAAAACAAGACGTGTTCAGTCAGCTCACAGGCCTGCCTTCCTGCTTGCGAACACACGATCTTCCTTCGAACTCTGGTTTAAAGCACAAAAAGAAGCTCTCTTCACAAATGGCTTGTTGGTTGTGGGGTGGGAGCTTTCAGTGCAGCCCCCTGGCTAATGCAGCCCCCACCCTACCTGGCCAGTTCCCACCCGAATGCGGCAGAGAGCCCCGCTGTGTGTGCAATCAAAGTGTGAACCTTCTTCTGTGTCCCACCTCACAGCCCACAGGCTCGAGATGCAGGTGCTTTTGTTGGCGTCATCCCTTCCTCGGTGGTCTCCTCGCCCCCCTCCTTTATTAGGGGTCTGTCGACAAAACAAAGCACTCGTCTCTCTGTCAGTAAATGAACCTCTGGCAAGCCTGCATTTCCTTCCAAGAAAAGAACAAGCAACCTCCTTTTCCCCCTGCCTGGTTGTTCCATGGAATGCAGGCATTATATTAAAAGAGCTATATAAATGTATGTATGAAAAGAACAAGGGAAAAGAGAGCTACCACAAGCCATCCACCACTCCCCAACCTCCCCTCCCTTCCTGGGCACAGTGTGGAATCCACCTTGTATAAGCCCCTTATATTGTGAATCCAGTGAATGGTTACTTTTTTGTCTCAGATGTTATATATTAAAAAAATCAGAATTTCTGCATCACCTTTTGGGGAGTGGGGGGAAGGGAGGGGGTTGAACAGGAACTTAAAAGCTAAATTGAAAACAAAGCATTCAGACTTGATCTATTTTCTACAATGTATGCTGCAACCAGGTTCTGTTATTCATATTGTGGCTTTGAATCAATTATGTTTATTAAAATGCTGTTGCTTCTATCTGTCTCTGATTTGTTTTTCTGACAGCAGATGTGACTGGTGGGGATGGTGAAGTACAGGAAGGAAGGGGCAGAAGTGGCAAGGAGGTTCTGACACCACATGATTTGTTGGCTTTTATATATATATTTGGTGAGGCAACATAATATTACCATTGCTAGACTGTAGATTTGGGAGTCCAGGAAGATACATACCAATCTAGGTTAGAGCGAGGAGCACAGTTTTGATCACCAGCATTGTCTAAAAACTTGATGTGATTCCCTATTTAACCTCTAGAGGAGTTAGCCGTAGTCTGCAGTAGCAAAACAGCAATGAGTCCTGTAGCACCTTTAAGACTAACCAACTTTACTGTAGCATAAGCTTTTGAGAGCCACAGCTGCATCTGATGATACAGCTGACGAAGAGAGCTGTGGCTCTCGAAAGCTTATGCTACTATAAAGTTGGTTAGTCTTAAAGGTGCTACAGGACTCTTTGCTGTTTTCCTATTTAACCTCTGTGTCCTTTTCAGAAAGATTAGTCTGTTAAGCATGGGAGCATGATCTAGTCATGGTTTTCAGCATTTCTTGATTTTCATTCATAGGTATTTTAATCCTCTGTTTTTGTAAACTGCACTTGGCAGATGAGCTGAGCCACATTGCTTAAATATGTGTCTGTGGAGATGGCCCTTTCTTTACTTCCTTTAATTTCTTGAATGGGGAGGAAGAAGGTTCTAAATAAGCTAAGGGCATCATAATGCTGGGCATGTTAAATGGACAGAGGAAACAAATGATCATAGGTTAGAACTACTTATATAAATATCTACTTATGGTTACCTATTCCACACAAACTCTGACTTTGTTCACATAAACCAAGGTAAATAATGAAAGAACAATTCCTATAGGGAAATCTGTATTGGTTTACCTTTGATAACATAAATATATTCGTTTCTAGAGAGGATCCTTTTCCTCTGTGGTATATTGAGGTACTCTGGGGAAGAGGTGAAGTGGCTCCTACTTGGATAAAAAAAACGCATTAAGAGGCAATTGAAGAGCATTCCTTTTCCCTGAGGGTTTGTCTCACAAGTAGATTTTCTCAGGTTGCTTTCCTGGGGCATTAATTTAGCCCTCAGCATAACCCCCAATCCCAAATATTTCTACACTCCATCTAGTACATGTGTATCCTACCCTCCTTCCAAGGTGATGTGCATGATTCTAATTTTATCATAACAACTCTTGTGAGGTAGGTTAGGCTGAGAGTCCTGTTCTAAGGTCATCGCCACCCATCTAGTTTCATGGCAGAATGGGAGTTTGAACCCAGGTGTCTCAGTCCAACACTCTTAACCACCACACCACAGTAGCTGTCTTAATCTGCTTTCTCCCACATAACTCGAGACAGAGTCAAAGTCTTCAGCCTCTCCATTTTAGTGTAAACAGCACTTTGGAAGACACTAATCTTTGCTTATTGGCAGCGGCTCACTTTAATACTGTATGAGGCGCCCCTCTCCTCTCCTGTGTGAACCATAAGAGGGATCGCCTCCTTGTTTACGCTCAGGTGTTCTCTGCCACAGGCCAGCGCTAATAACCAGCCTGAGGAGCAATAAGGGGAAGACTTTGCCAGTTAAAGAATGCCTTTCCCTTTGTCCTTGAGGTAAATGAGTACAGAGTGTCTTGTTCAGTTCAAAGCATGTTAAAAATTAGTTGCTGACATTTGTGAGTCTTGCTCTAAATTTGACTAAATTAGGTGGTTCGGCCCTGAACTGCACCTAATCTCTGCATGTGCTGAAGGGAAGTGAATCCCAGAACTTTTTTTTCAAAAAGTGTGGTCGAGAATGTCTTGCGACCAATGAGGCTAAGCTATGAGACCCATCACAGAGACTGTTGGAGTGCAGTATGGCTTCCCTGGCACCCTTACAAAAGAAGGTCTCATTCAGATCCTTACAGTGGGGAACTTAAAACAGGCCCAGCTGCTTGTGCCTACTGTCATTTTCCCATTTTTTTTCTGGCCTAAGATAAGAGTGAATTCTGCTGCACCCTCCTTCCATTTGAGGAATCTCAATTTTTTTCATGCTGCGGGGTGGGGAGCAGATATGGCTGTATGTGAAAAGGGGGAGGGGGAGTAGTTGTTTCAGCTACAGCTATGCCTGAAATGAGGGTCCACTTGGAAGTGTTTTAAAACCATAATCCTCTTTATTAATATACTTAGTTAAATGCAAACAAATTTCAAAACTGCATTCATGATATGGATGGCTTATAGAACACAACCATGCTGCAGACGCATTCTTTGCATCTTTTCAAAGTAGCTTCTGTTAAAAGCCTTTTAAAGTGCAATGGAATTCTACAATTTATATTAAAACTGAGCTGCTCCACAAGATAGCTGCTGTCTTTTAAATAACTCCTCCTCCTGCATCGCACTGTGAGAGGGCACATAAGTTTGTGCATCAAGCCATTTGTTGCTGTTCCTCCTTTATAAAATACAGGGACTGAAGGTAACAACTTGCCTCCTTGGAGAGGATACAGTTGGTTTGTTGTCAAATGCAGGAATAGGGAAGCAAGTAAAACACGTGTTGCTACCGATCTCCCTCTTAAATTTCCCCCTAAAATGGGCATTCTCTTGGGAGAATATAGTCAGTTCCATTACTCCTCAGAATGCTATGGAAAGGAGATGGTTATAATTGAAGTGGGCTTGCGCTGCATTCCTTGGCGTTGGGTGTAGCATGCTGAAAAAGTGCTAGCCGTCCATGTGGAAACTGATCTGGCCTTCAAAGATGGCGATGCAGAGCATAAGTGCTCCTCCCAGAAGGAAGCCCAAGTTTTGGAGGACAAAGTGTATGAAGGAGCCTCTCTTACCACTGGAAGAACTCCTCTGCAGCATCTCAGGCAGCTAAAGAGAAGCAAAAAAACACCCTGTTAATCTTCCCAGGAGCCACAATAAAACTGCCTGCAGTTAAAGGAGACTCTTGTCCTTGAAAGCAATAACAAGCAGGCGGTGCAGTTATCTTAATCGCATCACAACCTTTGGCTACCTGAGTCCTTGAGCAATTTAGTAGCAGAGGCCTCAAACTGCACTTGGGGCGTTTCTTTTCCCTTTTGTCTGAAGCAGCTACTCTTACCCTTTCTGCTGCATGGAGTAGATGCTCCTCCTCGTTCCACAATGTTTAGCCTGAACCTATAAGAAGAAACTCCTACAGTGTTGAAGTGCTTTTAGGCTTTAGTTAACAATGTAAACTCACCCATCCTTTAAGAAGATCAAGGCAAGCAGCATGCATGTTCCCTCTAATTTATCCTCATAACAGCCCAATGAAACGGGTTGGGCTGAGATGTATTAATGGGTCTAAGGCAACCCTGTGAGCTGTGTGAGCGAACAGAAATTGAAATATTGAACAACAAAAACTGGAGATAACCCTGTGTGATATGATGAGAACTAGAAAGTAGGGCCTGGGTTCAGACTTCTGTCTTGAAACTCCTTAGACGACGCTAGGATAGAGAATTTCTCTCCACCTAACTGCCTCACAGAGTTGTGGGAAGAATTGGAGGAAGAGGAGCCACGTATGTTGCTCTGGGCTCCTTGAAGGAAGGGTGGAATAAAAGTGTAATACAAGGTTTCTAAAATAAAACAACATGGATCATCCCAGCTGAAGTTTTGAAAGAAGAGGGTTTTACACATAAGAAGTTAGCTGACGCTGAGAAAGGAGGATGGAAGAAGAATCTTCCCCTCGCCGACACAGGAATGGAATAGACATAGGAGAGCCATTTTGGAGGCCAGAGGCAGAGGAAACTGGGCAAAGAATGCCAAAGCGGGTTGTGTGTGTGTGTTGTCTTTCATATGTTGTTTGGAAATCAACCAGTTCACATTACTAATGTTGCTTTCCGTTTCCTTGCATGTAGACAATGATCAAATGTTAAATAACATTAGAGGCTCACGAGCCATTTGCTCTTTGTTAATACATAATCTTACCCTCATGGATAAGACTAGCTGTGACAACAGCTATAGGCTCTTTTAAAAAATACTGTGTAAATCCACAACATTCCTCACTTGCCTATCAAAGGTTGATCAAACCACAATGATTTCAAAGTCCCTGTCTTGGGACTCGTCACTCGTCTCTTGTTCATCTTCGTTCTTCTGTGCAGTCCCCCATGGGACTGCGCACACACAGGCCTGCCGGCCAGAGAAGTTTTTATCACTTCCATAAAGCTCCACAAGGGGGCTGCTTCTCCCAGTCACATCTCAGCCCGTTTTTCCCGCCTCAACGGTCACATGACTATGTGGGAGGATTAACCCCCCCCTTCCCCTCAGTTCTCTTAGCTGCCGCAATGAGAAGAACCTTGCTCATGAGCTCCGTTAATTTTTAGCATCAAACATTTTATTTGAAGAGAAAATTAATACATTTTGGAATAGCTTCACCGCTCCTTATGTCTTGTGTGTTTTGAGGAGATTTTGAATCGACTTTCGCATGTCATAACCGCAGCTCCTCAGATTACCTCAGGGTGTATTGTTTTCATGAAATATGCTGGATATGGTGCTAAGATGGCCTACACTGAGGAATAATGCCGACAGACACTGTTCTGTTGACAGCTGTGTCAACTGCCATGGTGAAGCATCTGCTCAGCTCTGAGACGTAAATAATCCAGCAAGCTACAGCCCCAGGCAGCAAAATCATCTGCTGTTGACCGGCATACAACAAGCTCCGACCCCCAGGCAGCATAATCACCTGCCACTAACGGGCATTCAGGAAGCTCCAACCCCCAGACAGTTAAGTCGTCTGCCGTTGATGGGCGTTTGGGAAGCTCTGACCTCAGGCATCTGCCTCAATGAGGCATTCAAGGAGCTGTGACCCCAGGCAGTTAAGTAATCTGCCACTAAAGGGCATCCATCGAGCTCTGATACTCTGGCTGTTGAGTCACCTGCCATAAAGGAGCACCCATCTTGGGCTGGATTAGTGAGGTCAGAGCCTATGGTGAAATGTACCATGCTCTGAAAGGCCTTTCTCAGAGTTGACATCCTTCGGATCCAAGATTGGAGTCAAGATCTTAGGATCTGAGACCTCCCTCGGATCCATGACCTCATCGGAACTGAGGCTTCCTCAAAACCAGATGCTATCACCCTGATGCAAGGCTCATAGGAGCCGAAGATCAGCTACAGGCACTGAGGTTAAGGAGGCTGGCTTTAGTTAACCCGAGAGAGAGCTGCAGACAGAGATTAGAATTGCGCTCTGCTGCAGGACCCTCCTAGATGCCCGTCACCACTTTCAGATCTGAGAATTTTTCTCATCGGATCCGAGAGATCAGAGTCGGCTGTCGGCTCCACACCCACAGTCAGAACCGACACGATGCCTTCTCATACGAGTAATTTGTTGGTGATGTAGTGGTGAGCATAGCTACCTTCCAAGCAGTTGAACCGGGTTCAGTTTCCAGCCCATGCAAACAAACAAAAGTCATCTTAGGTCCCATGAGTTGCTTTTGTGATCGGATCCAGGAAGGATCCGTCTCCTGATGGCAATATGGAGCAGAGATCTGTTTCCATCTTGGTGGAACGCCTGCACTGCCTTCACTGGTTACAGAACTAATGCATCAAATTTACCACCCGATACTATACCCTCCCCTGCTCGTTGAGGGAAGAAAACTTGATGGACTGGGCAAGAGCCAATATTCTGCCTCAGTTTTTAAATCTGCACGTCACTAATTATTAAACCATTATAGATTACTACCTTCCATATCTCAAGGGGAGGCTGTCATATTATATCACTGACCTCCCAGTGTGGAACTCTAGGGTCACAACTGTAACATTGTCTATGCAGTAGATGAAGCAGGCGGACACGCTGTAGATGCATCACCAGAAGTAGGGCAGAAATGATGGGGTGTTGCCCCTGACTTAGATTCTTGGACTGCCCCCCTCCCCATGACTAAGTTTAGAATAGAGGACTCTGGGTGCTTCCCTTCTTTCTCACATAGATGAGAGGATTTCTCAGTAGAAAAGAACTCTCTTGGGGTCACTAACACAACTGATCAGGGTTACAGTTCACCATGACCTCCGGTGGGAAGAAGGGTTCTGTATAGTCCTGAAATCATTGCAGCACTCACAATCACAGGGACCCTAAGGTTCTTCTTAATGGTTTGACAACCTATTTCACTGATCATGATCAGTGACATTTGTTTTCAGGTCTTAGCCCTAAGGGACAATGACTACGATTTAAGAGTTTTTAAAAAAGTCTCTATGCATATTACTTGCTGCAGCTGCAAATAATTCCTCATTGGCATTAGAGAAAGAAAATTGGTTCCTCAAGGCAAAGGGGCCATTCGAGGAACTCTAATTGTGACTTCTTCCCCATGTTTTTGTTAATACATAAGAGAAAAGTTCAGCCTGTACCAGATTTCAGACAGCTTGCTGTACTTAAAGTATTAAGGATAGAATGGTCGCATTCCCCTCTTTATCGTCTCGTTTGAAGGTAAATTGCTGGGTTCCTACCCTGGTCTTCGGGAACGATTATTCCCATATCTCTAAGGATGTCGTTAGTTGGGATTCAAATACCAAGGCAGGTATTCTGTACACAGTTCTTTTTGTTTTCTTAACAACATCCAGATTGTTCATCAACTGCAAGGAACCAGCTTAGCCCATCTCACAACTCTAGGTTGTTCTTTCTTTACTGTACCTGAATGATTGGCCCTTTGCGGCATGGGTTTTGGAACTAATTGATAACCGATGTGGTATTTGTGGTATACTATGAACCTAGAGTTGGTGATTTTGGGGAAAGGTCACAATGGGAGCCTACCCAGGGTCTTGTCCACGGTGATGCAATGTTGGACGCCGTGAGTGCCAAGATCATTCTGCCCTTGGGCAGGACTCAAGACAAGTGACTCCAGATCGTCTGGAGCAGACAGGGATTGCCAAGACTAATGACAACTACCACATCAAAAGTACCCCTTGCCATGCTAAATATGTAAATTTGCAAAAGTGATTTTCTGAGAAATTTGCAGGTCATTCCTCATATTTCTCTATTCATAAAATTTGTCTATCTGGAGACAAATCCTCAGGTCCTTTGAGGGGTGATGATCAGACCATTAATTTCTTCATGGGTGTACCTTTTGGTACTAGACAGCATCACGTTATCCCAATAACGGGTGCTTTATTGCAGAGTTGGGGGTGCACACTGTGATGATATTATATAGGAATGAATGGTCTGAATATAGGAAGGAAAGGATATTACATATTTCTGCACTGGAATTCAGAGCCATGCATTATGCTCTTGTTTTCATCACAGATATGCGTTGGGGCAAAGATATTCAAGCCCAAATGGGCAACACCATGGCAATCGTTACCTCAACAAGTGGGAACGCACAGCATCGCTAACCCATGGGCACAGACTAGGGTCTTCTGCAGTTGGGCACTTCCTGATGGAATTTCCGTATACAGTGTCTACATCCTGGGCTCAGACAATACCAGACCGAAGGGTTTGAGCACCGTCTTGAGTTCCACTCCTTACTGTGTTGTAAACAATATCAACTTGCAGCTAACATTCCTGCAGCAGGTAGTTCCGGATGTGAACAAGTTCACAACTAGTGTTAAGGCCAAGGCACGAGTGATGTTCTAGAACAGACAGCAATCCCCTCTCTTTGGAGACATATTCCTACACATATGAACAAGTTGCCTATTCTATGCATCCCGTCAATTTTTCCTTAGTCTGCAAACTTATTTACCTATTAAAAGGGACATTTCAAATTGTAGCCCAGGCAAATTGGGTTCTTAGATTACTTGCTCATTTCCAATCAGAGGTACAGCTCACTTCCTCTGATACTGAGCTTAATTCAACTAGGAATGCTGTTTCTTCATGTTTTGGGTTTCATGCAGTTGTCAGCATGATACACTCATTTCTCCATACAAGTACTGGGGTGTTTTATGACTCCAAATGGAAATTTTTCTTTCAGAGTAGGAAGGGCACTTGGCTAAGAGTTGTCCTTTACTCTTTATACTTGAGTATCTATGTACCCTGAACTCAGGGGTTTTTTTGCTACCCAGATTAGTAGGGTTAACCTATCTACCTTAGACTCTGTTCACGTTCTGATTAATAGCAAGCCTGTGCCCTCTCGTCCTAATCCCAGCAGTTCTTTAAAAAGATGCTCAAGTTTTGTTTTCCAAAAACACCCTTGGTCCCTCAGGGATCCCTGTCCTTGGTATGGTTGTACCTTACGTTGGCATCCTCCAAGCCCCTAGTGCTTAGGACTGAACCAGCCTTTTGAGCAAAATTTGGCAAAATTTCAGGAACGGGAATGTTCTCTGTCCAGACATCCAGTTCCTACTAGGTTTTTTGTTGTTTTTTGATTTATTTTAGGAGATTTCCCTGCTTGTATTTTAAGAAACCTGCAATACAGGACACACGGGAGTTGTTCATTCAGATCTGTATCTGTTTCTGCGTTTTTTGAGCCCAATCAAGAGTGAATGGACATCAGCCCAGCCAATGGATAGATAGATACCATCCGGTTGGCATACCAACATATTGCTTAAGGCCCCCCCCCTTCATTTGGGGGTTTCGCTTTGTCAGGTCTCTGGCTACCTCCTTAGTGTTTTCTGCAAGAGGAACCTCCATTTTACGTTTGTGAAGCAGTTCCTTGACCACCATCGAGTGCCTTCAGTGGGCATTGCACTTTAGACATCAGTTTCACATAACGTGGCAGTTTTGCATGCCTTGTTAAAAAAAAAAAAAGAGGAATCTGCAAGATAAGTGGCTGGTCATATCAGAGGCTCATGCCACATAGAACGTGGCAATAATTGGAGCAATATTGCAATCTTTGTTTGAAAAGAGAAAGAAAGAAAAGGGAGAGTAAACACTATACAATTTTAAGTCATTGCAAATATATATTGGCATATCTCCTGCTTTGCCTGTACACAGGGCCGGCGCGCCCATGGAGGCCAGGTAGGTGGTGGCCTTGGGCGCGAGGGCACTGGAGGGGCGCCGGAGGGGGTGTCGGGGGCGGAGGTGCGCGCAGCGAAGCTAGCATGACTGGGCCGCACCTACTGCTGCCGCCAGCCAGCCAGCCCCGTGCTGCCGCCGCCGCCACACGCCCCAGCCGGGCGCAGCCTCCGTGTGCCGCCCTAGCAGCGGCTCGGGGCTTCTGCGCCCAGCTGGGGCGCGTGGCAGCAGCGGTGACATGGGGCTGCGCGCTCCTCCGCCCCCACATGCCCCAGCCGGTCACAGAAGCCGCGAGCCGCTGCTGGGGCGGTGCGCGGAGCAGCCTCTGTGCACCGCCCCAGCAGCGGCTCGGGGCTTCTGCGCCCAGCTGGGGCGTGTGGCAGCAGCGGTGACATGGGGCTGCGCGCTCCTCCGCCCCCACATGCCCCAGCCGGGTGCAGAAGCTGCGAGCAGCTGCTGGGGCGGCGTGCAGAGCACAGAGAAGGTTCCACGCGCCGCCCAATCCATCTTGCGCTGCGTGATGACGTGACGTCATCACGCAGTCAGAGGCTGCGGGCGCCATAAACTCTGGCGCCGGCCCTGCCTGTACATTTGCAAACTTTTTAAATACGAAGTTTATTATGTATTGGAGAGATTCACCCCACCTCCTTGTGAGTGTGTAGCTTGTTAATCTCTCATGGGGGACTACACAGAAGAACGAAGATGAAAACAGGGTTGCACTTACCTGTAACCATTGTTCATCAAGTTCTTCTGTGCAGGCACCCATCCCCTCCCTCTTGCCCCACTGTGAACTCTCTGGCGCAAGATCCAGTATGGGATCGCAGAGGCTCAGAAGAACTGAGGGGAAGGCGTCGTTCCTCCCACATAGTCACATGAGCGTTTAGGCAGGAAAATGGGCTGAGACATGACTGGGAGAAGCGGCCCCCTAGCGGAGCTTTATGGAAGCGATAAAAACTTCTCCAGTCGGCAGGCCTGTGCGCATGCAGTCCCATGTCTGTCTGCACAGAGTAACTCGATAAACAATGGTTACAGGTAAGTGCAACGCTGTTACACACTTTTCTCCCGCCCTTTCTTCAAAAAGCGGAGAGTTCTCCCCTCAATTTTATCCTAACAACAACCCTATAATGCTGAGAGAGTGACTGACCAACCCAAGGCCACCCAGTGAATTTCACGGCAGACTGGACACCGGAATCGGGCTTCCCTGGCATTGTAAGACACTCTAACAGTGCTGGTTCTCAGCTCATTTGGAAGTCTCACCAAGTATAACCCTTTGTGATGAAGTTAAGGTTTGGCTCCCCTCGCCCCTTTTTTCACTAGACATTTTTTTAAAAAAATATTAGATAGTTTGTATTCTGCCTCCATCAAGTAGCATGTAAGATCAATAAATACAATGCGGTCTTAACACAAACCTAACCTGTAGAAATGTAGCAGCTGTAGTAGTTCCTGGCTTAGAGATAAAATGCTGGAGAAAATGTCACTTGCTTAATTTCTGTTTCCAGCTGCTGCTAAAGTCACAGGAACAGAGCCAATGAAAAACAAATTAACCCAAATTGAAATAGGATCCTCCATGCAACGTTCTATTGCATGTAAAAAGAAAATTAACACGTTAGCCTCTACCGTCCAGTTTTGTATGTTGATCTGTCCATTTTCAAACCTGTGAAAATGTAGAGTATCCTTTGAAATAAAGAACTGGGCACCCTGACAGCCTCCACTTTCATTAAATAAAAATACTAGGTTTTTGCTTGTAAAGAACAGCCTGCAAGCGCATCCATGCCTTTCCTCTCTATCTACTACTCCCTTGAAAAAACAAAAATCCAAACTACTTAAACATGACTGAAGCAGAACTATAAAAACATAAGCAACTGTATACAAATATGCAAAGTATTCACGCTTTGCAGAAACCGGCTGCAGAAATTTATTCTGGTTCTGGGGAGTAGATGTGTGACAAGGAGTTCACAGAGCCCTTGTGCTACAAGCCAAAAAGTTGAGTAACTAGTGTGGTGAGTCAGCCATTGGTACCTTATCTGAAATCCTGTTATAAAAGAGGGCATCAGGATTTGAGTCCAGTGGCACCTTAGAATTAAGAGACCAACAAGATGCTCAGGGTATAAGCTTTTGAGCGTCAAAGCTTCCTTCTTCAGAGCATCAAAGCTTCCTTCCTGAGTGCCGCCGGGGAGATCGAGGCATGAATGGAATGCCGCAGTAGTTCAAAAGCGCTGCTTCTGCATTAGGGTGCTTCCACAAGCAGGTTTTGACCCAATCTCATTCCTAAACTGGAGTGCTGGGGGGAGGGATGGTGCATCTGCATGACAATGTCCCCTGCCCCCAAATTGTAAGCCGTTGGCCTAGCCTCCGCCATCTTTAATAGCCATTTAACGTGGCTACCTGTGATATAAAATCACAAGGTCCCTGGATTTAAAATGGCAGTTTAGATTGCAGCCAGTGGAATTCCAGCTAACAGTTGCTGAGTCCCACCTGGGAGATCGAGGCATGAATGAAATGCCTCATGTAAATGCGGAGAGATTCACAGTGATTAGTTTTACAGTCTCCCCAGCCCCTAAAGGAATCCAGAGCAACAAAGGTCTCACAGTCATTCCACTTTACAGATTCCTTTCCCTCCTGTGATGAGATCTCCTGTCCTTGATTGAGGAGCTAATCAAATGGCATTCATAAGTATTTATAATTTGTTCCTGAGAAGGTACATTCCCCAACTAAAGTCATCAAGTGGACTTCATTAACAAACTGCCCTTTTGTGCAGTGCCAGAACAAATTTTGTATTCTCTTTCACACGCCCCGGCAGCTACCAGTCAAGGTAATCAAACCTTTTGTTACTCCCAGGAATTGACTGCTGGAGTCTTTGTTCTAACAGCTAGGTGGGCCATCCCACCTCAGGGCACGTTTTACCCTATAAGAGTAGTGCCCTGGCCCCATTCAAAGTGTGCACACTTACTGGATCTGAAGTGCTGCTCCCCTGGGGTTGCTCCAAGCCTCTTACTCTTCTGGTTGAGAACGCTGGCGTTTGAAGCTCTCCCTCCACGGACTTCCCTGCTCTCCGTATAGGTAATTATCACCTTGCAATCCCTCAAATCTATTCCACCTTCACCACTGCTTTTCCTAGGCCTCTTGTGTGTTTGCGTGCAATCTTGTGTGTGTGTATACATTTGTCCCTCGAATAAAAATTACCCGTTAATTAAGAACACTGGCTTCGTGCGCATTCTTGGGATAGGACCCCATAAATTATTGGTGGAGATCCCATTGTTACCACCTCTCGCTTAGCCATCTTCCTTGCCGCTAATTCCCCACTCTCTATTACTCGCAAGGAGACCATTCCAGGTAACAGCTTTGCTGCAATCTTTCCCAAACGTGGTATGGTACTTTGGGGGGGGGGATTGCAGTTATAGTGCATTTGCACACTTTGCTGATTAAAAGTTTCACAGTTTTGCGGGTCCTGCTCACTTTGGCACCACCTTCCTTGCATTAGTGTCCCACAGCAGCCACCCCACCCCCTCCTGAAGGCTTTTTCATATAGTTTAACCCCATGTGGCCTTTTACATGCAAGCAAACTTAACTGTTTGACAAAGACCACAGCGAATGAATACAGGATCACTGTGGTGCTTATAATCCGAGAAATCCTTACTCTGTTCTCTGCTTAAGGAGGTGGCAGGTCACTCTTTCTTCACTGAAATTGTTTCACATGATTATTGTAATGTCAAAAATGCTACTCCAAGAACAGCAAGACAGAAAAATAGTAAAGCCATAAGGATTATTTAGAACTTTGTGACATGCCACCTCTGCAAAGGGGATCTGGAAATGGGCAGTGGTCCTCACCATGTCCACGAGAGCCACATACAAGAACACGCCAGCTGTGATGGCAAAGATCCATGGGGTGACTTGTGAAGTGCTCTTGCTCACAAGTGTCCCCAGTACTGTGCCGCAGTAGGCCAGGAAAGCAGAGAGTAGGTTGAAGAGCAGCACTCGCCGGAGCGGCATGCCTGCCTGGAGCAGGACAGCACAGTCCCCTGCAAAGAAAAAAGGATGTTGGACGTACTGGGGCCACATCTGTCAAGACCTGGAAGTACAACACCACCACCACCCCCTCTCAAAACCAAGCAATACAGAGCGAGGAAAAGCACGGAAGAGAACAACCAAAATTACTAAAATGCTGGATTACCCTTCAGGTGAGGCTGAAGAGTTTTTGACTATTCACAGTTTAGAAAAAAGAAGACTAAAGGGGAGGAATGATAGAAGTTTATAAAATGAAAGAGGTGGAGAAAGCGGGTAGAAAGAACTTTGTTTTCCTGCGTCTCCGATTCCCCCCAACATGGACCTGTCTCAGCATAACCAAGACGCTGCTGTGTGTGCAGCTATGCCCTTGCCAGCTGGGGTACCCGTAAAGGTTTCCGCCCACACGGGTCTTACTGGGATCAAGCAGCAGCCATACTGAGACAGGTGCAAGTAAATTGGGGGAGTCTATTTTAGCAGGTTAAAATTATTTTTTTGTTTTATTTAATCAGCAGAAAGATTCATACTCAAGGTGACTCACAAACAGTAGCTTCAGAAATAAACAGCCTAAAATTGTTAAAAAAATTAAATAGGAAGATTTGAAATAATCGTAGCAGTAAAAAGTTGCCCAAATGGTTGGAAATTCTGGAGAGAAAAAAGTTGGGGGTTTGATCTGCTGGAAGAATGAGAAATGGGATTTGAGGGAATTTCCTTAATGTGTACACACACATTGTGACGGATGTTGCACGGAATTCTGATTTCTTGGTTTCTTTTCTATTTCTCTCACTTACCAAGCTCATGGGGCAATTCATGGCAGAATACGGCCACTGTGGTGCTTAAACCACTCGAGATTCCATCAGAGAAGGCAGCCCCTAAAGGAAAGAAGCCCAGATTATTGTGAACCTGATGCTGTCAGTGTGTGTTCAATTTTTGGCAATCTGGATGATGTAAATTAATCTTGCTTTATTATGGTCCAACTTGACGGCTTTCGGGTTCTCTTCTAGCCCTATGATTATGTGAAAGAGACCTTGGGCTGGTTTTTCTGAAAATGAGAGCAGAACCACAAGTGACAAAAGGCACAGGTTGGACACTTATCAGCTTCCCTCAAGTTTTGATGGGAAATGTAGGCATCCTGGTCTCACAGCTTCGCTCTCTGACTGCCGTCCAATGGACTTTTCAACGGTCACTTGTCCAACATTCCGCCAAGCTGCCTACATTTCCCATCAAAACTTGAGGGAAGCTGACAAGTGTCCAATCTGTGCCTTTTGTCACTTGTGGTTCTGCTGTTAGTGACAAAGAACTTTTGTGCCTTGTGCAACCCCCTTTCTATCTCATGGGACATAGCCAAATTCCTCTAGGAACCCCACCACTGTGCCACCCCCTCCTTTTCAAAATATCCCCTGTCCTGCACAAACACAAGCGTTGTGATCAAACTAGATAAGACAAAGCAGTTGGTGCAGCAAAATCATTAAGTATCACACTGAAGGCACGTTCTCAAAAAGGCTAGCGGTGTCTAAATAAAAACCCAGGGCTTCCAGTGTGGCTTTACAACTAAGATCGAAGACAATTGATTCTGCTTTTCAGAGAGGTGAAGGCAGTTTGAAAGAGGGATCACTCGCTGTGGTGGGCTCACTCCTACCTCTCTTGCCTATGGTAATTGGGTGGTGTGAGGTTTTGTATGGCTTCTAAAACCTACACAATCCATTTGATGTGAAGTGAAACAGAGATGAAAGAAACGCGTGTGCACACCATAGGAAAGTGAAGCCTCTCTCAGACCACTTTCAAATATCTTACAAGTCCACTGGTAGTTGGGCCCAAGATTTGGGGTTCCTCCCTACAAAGTTTGGATTTTAAAAAATTGTTACCTTGTTATAAACATTCATAACATCATATACCATACAATATTTACATTTTTACATGTTAGGCAGTTTGGATTATTTTCCAACCTGTGATGCCAGAATAAAGCTAATTAATTAAACCTTCATTAAAAATTCCTCACCAATGGCCAATCCATCTGTGAAATTGTGTATCCCATCCCCTAGAATAACCATCCACGCTATGTCTGCGATCCCAGCACTGCCAGCTGGGCTGTGAGAATGACCGTGGTGATGTAGTTCCGCCACCTGCCTCTCCGAATTTGCTCCATGCTCCTCCGAGTTGCGGATTTGGACAGCGCAGTCCTGGACTTCATCAAAGAGGATCCCAGTTTCTCCTTCAGGCACCGTCAGGGTCTCAGATTCAGTACCTGGAACCCAAAACAAGCAGTGAAAGATCAATGGAGTTTGCCGCCCCCCCCAAAAAAACACAAAACCATTGCCATCTGCGGCATGGACACCTTCCTGTCCACATGGTATCCAAAAGGTGTTTTTGACTTCAATCTTTCCATAAAAGATCACACCAAGCCATGTTTGGAAAAGAGCACAGCAAAGCAGGGAGAAAACACCGAAGCAGGACTAATAAAAGACAACCCCCTGTGGATGCTACCCCAAACTGTGGGGCTGTAAGGAAGCCAAGGTACAGCAAACAAATCTGGGCTGAGGCAGCCTGTCTTGTACTTTTTATGTCACTTTATGGTTCTTGTTTCTGCTTATTTATTTAAATTGCATTTTTGTAAGCTGCTTCATGTCCCCACTGGAGAGGCAAGCAGGGTAAGAACGACCTAAATAAGTAACTGCCCATCATGGAAAAAAAATCACAGAGGTTGCCTGGTTCTATGGGACCCTATTTGATCCCCTTAGACCCCCTCCCTTTCAGCAGCCCTGCATCTGAATGAGACCAAAAGAAAAGCCCCTCATGGAATATAGTATTTTTTAAAGGCCTGATACTAGTAAGAATTTAAAGCAGGCATCAAACGCCATGACTCACCACAAGGTCTTGGCCTGTCTCCGACATGGCTTCTCTCCTCTGTCTTAACAGGCGATCGGTCAGATGGCTTTCCAGCGGTGTCCTTTGGAAAGAGGGAAACAAACCTGATGAACTCTTGTTAAGCTCAAGTGAGATGGGGTGGTACAGGCATGGTTGTTCCCCTGACAAATCCCTGCCTAGCTGAGCACGGCCTTCAGAATCATTTGCAACATACAGAGAATCCTTACCCAACAGTTGATTTGGAAAGGATGCCCCAGGGCTTTTATTCTGGGAAGAGAGGTGGTAGGACACAGTGGGTTGCCAGCACAGGGGGCAGCTCTTGGCGGGAGGTGGTGCCCTTGGTACCACATGCATGTGCACAGAGTTCACATGCTCCCAGCACCGCACAATGATGTCACATTGGGTCAGCTGGAACAAGGGGGGAGTTTTTTAAAGTTTAAATCACCCTCGGCAAAGATGGTCACATGGCCTGTGGCCCCGCCCCCTGATCTCCGGACAGAGGGGAGTTTAGATTGCCCTCCGCGGCAATCTAAACTCCCCTCTGTCTGGAGATCAGGGGGCGGGACCACCGGCCATGTGACCATTTTCAAGAGGTGCCGGAACTCCGTTCCACCACGTTCCAGCTGAAAAAAAGCCCTGGTATGCCCCAAATCACTGGCATCTTAAACCATGGGGCGCTTGATCCTCAAGTGCTAAAATGAGGCTCAGTTCCCCTCTCGTCACAGTGCCGAGACATGTAGATGCTGTGGAATTTTGTCTCACTCTAGTGGTAGGTGGGATGAACCATGTGGTGCTTGTGGTACTTTGTCCCTCCACTAATAGCAGCAGCTGTGACAGACAGAAGATGTGGGCCATCTCCTTCTAGTGGTGATGGTAAGCTGCATGTGCGGGGCCTGATGAGGGGCAACAAGCTTTGACCAGTGCCGTTTCAAATGTTTTTCAGTCCTTCAGCTGCTGTTGATGTGCATGTGTGGAAAACAAAACTATCAGCTGCATTATTGGTCAATGGCAATGCAAGGCGGTTAACTTACAAGTGCATTTTAAATTTCCAGAGCTTTGTGTGTGATGTCAATCTTTCAAGACTGACATCGCACACACATCTACTCTAAAGAGCAGAGCTGGGGCTGGCGAGATCAGCACTGGTAGCTCAGGAGCTGTAGTGATTCCTTATGAATAATACGTTACTCTGTTGCAGCAAGAACAAACAGGAGTCAGGTGGCACTGTAAGAGCCTGACAATAGCTGATTCCGCACACGTTAAATAATGCACTTTCAATACACTTTATCAATTGTTTGAGATGGATTTTTTGTTCCGCACACAAAAAAATCCATTCCAAATTATCTGTATTTCTAGCATATGCTTTCATGGATTACAGCCAATTTTATCAAATGCAGTGTAATCCTCCCCTCTCCCCCACTTGCTTCTTCTTTTTTCCTGTTTTTTTCTGGTTCAGACACTGTGGACATCCATTACATGGCAGCTGAGCATCCTTCCACAAACCCAACCACACAAATACGGGATTTCCTGTTCAGTATACAGAGGTGCGAATGGGAAGAGTAAACTCTGTTTTAAACACACTGTGCTGAAATCCTGGCTAAATTCTCGCCCCCCCCCCCCAGCATCTAAACTGCACCACTGGGGATAGTCAAAAGCACCTCTTACCCGCTTTATGTGAATTTTCTTCAGTGTTCCCATGAGATTCTCAATGAGAAAGAGAAGGTAAATGCCTCCCAGCACAGAGAGGCCCTTCAGTATTGCATCATCTGCCAGGGGCTGCTCATTCAAAGATAGAAGACCATGGGATCTTTCTTGGGCCTGCATGAAAACAGTCCAGTAGAGAATCAAGAATTCAGAACGAATTGGAGGAATAAAGATATTAAAAGGTTTCTGTTGGAGCAGACCAGAGTCCGTCTAGACCAGCATAAGGCCTCCCACAGTGGCTAACTAAACAGAAGAACAAGGAAGAGCCCTGCTGGATCAGACCAGTGGGCCCACACAGTTCAGCATTCTGCTTCACATAGTGGCCAACCGGTAGTCCTGGAGGGCCTACAACAGGGCATAGAGGCCAAGGCCTTCCCGGAGGTGGCCCCCTTGCCCTGGTATTCAGAGATGTACTCCCTCCAGGCACTTCCAGGAGGACCACAAACAGGTCATCAGAACAACATTCATCCTCAGCACAGTGAGTAAAGGTAGAGCAGAACTGGAAGAGAAGTGTCTGGAGAGAAGCAATTTCACAGTGGAATCACTGATGGGGGGCAGCACAGCACAGCAGCCACTTCCTGCCCGCCCTTTCTGCCCCTTAAACCCCACTACTACCCACTATATAGAAACCCAGTTCTAACACATGGATTGATAGGAGTACGTGCAAGTTTCCACACAGGGCAAAGAGTGACTTTCTGTGGCTGTTTTATTTTGGGGTGTGGGTGGGGAGACTGAATGAATGGTTTTATTTGCGGTCAGAGACCATAACAACGACAATACATCCTTATCCTTATCAATCAATCAATAATTAAATCCAGCGTAAAAATGTAAAGGACATAAAAAATACATTTAACATTTAAAATCTTATCTTAAAATGTATATAGTTCTCTGGGAACCGCTGGAATTCTAATATTTAAAACGTTGACATTAAAATAGTGGGGAGACTTGATTGTACTTGGGTCATTTTGTAGAAAACGAGCTGTAGGAACTCAGTAGCACAACTCATTAGCATATGCTACGCCCCTTGACATCACCAGAAATGTGTTATTAGCATAACTGATTTGCATATGCCACACACCCCTGACATCACCTATCCGGGCTGCTTTGAGCCCAATCCTGGCCATTCAGGGCCGAAACTGGTCCCAGAATGGCAAAAAGGGGGCTGAAAATGGCCAAAAAGGGGCCCAAAATGGTCAGGATCGGACCACTGCTGAACAGGAGAGTGATCCACCACCTGGCCCGATCTGGGCCATTTCAGCCCCAATCCAGGATGAAATGGGCCCAAAATGGCTGAGAGTCAGATAGGCGGGGCCACCTGACATGTGACTTCTTTGGGGAACTGCCGGAACTGTGTTCCGGTGCATTCCCCCTCGAAATGAGCCCCGATTGTACTAAAACAGCACTCTATAGGCTGAAGTGAATTGTTTTGCATTTTGGAGGGGGATGATTTACTCTGCACTTGGACAAAAGCTAAGGGCATTTTCACATATGAAACTTAGTTGTTCTTGCAGCAACTGAGCTTTAAAAGTTAACACAAGATGCTTTCACACAGGTGTTTTTCTTCCAACTGGCACTCAAACTGGAAATTTTGGGTTTTGTTTTTTTCCCCGGAGCAGCCATACAACATTTTCCTCCACTCACTCTCCTCCTGTAGTTTCCACTGGTTTACTCCAATGGTTCCCAAACCATTTGCTCTGATTTTTGGTGACTTCCACACTGGGTGTTTGATCCAGCTCTGGCACTAATGGGAAACAGAGTTTTCTCTGCTTTGACCTAGCATTACAGTGCTTTCCCCAGCTTTCCCACAGCTTTTCCAAAACCTGCTTTACTACAACATTTTTGGAAAAAGTCACAGCATTGGTGTTTACCACACAGGGAGTGGTTTGTGTGGCTTCCCCACTGCTGCGGCAGCTGCCATTACAGTGAAGTGGTAATGGTTTCCTCATAGCAGATCTCCTCACATTTTCCCTGCACCAGTCAGCTGCAGCAACCATTTCCCCACCTGCCCACAGGCGTTTTTTTAAAAAATCAATACTTGGCATATCAATATAACTTTTATAATCGGACCATCAAGTTCCCTGAATTCCTAGCTTAACACCCAAAGCTGATGAGATCGGGCTAGCCTGGGCCTTCCAAAGCATATAGCTACTACTGATTTTTTTTCTTCAAACAGCCACCTGTGTGGAGTTCTGGAGGCCTCACATCAAAAAGGATGTGGACAAAATCAAGAGGGTGCAGAGGAGAGCGACGAGGATGATCAGGGGTCTGGAGACTGAGCCCTACGAGGAAAGGATGAGGGCCTTGGGAATGTTTAGTTTGGAGAAGAGGAGATTGAGGGGGGACAGGATTGCTCTCTTTAAGTATTTGAAAGGCTGTCATTTGGAGGAGGGCAGGGAGCTGTTCCAGTTGGCAGCAGAGGGTAGGACGCGAAGCAATGGGCTTAAATTACATGCACAAAGGTACCGGCTGGATATTAGGAAGAACTTTTTCACGGTCAGAAAAGTTCAAAAGTGGAATCAGCTGCCTAGGGAGGTGGTGAGCTCCCCTTCACTGGCAGTTTTCAAGAAGAGGCTGGATGAATACTTGTCAGAGATGCTTTAGGCTGGTCCTGCACTGGGCAGGGGGTTGGACTACATGGTCTGTATGGCCCCTTCCAACTCTGTGATTCTATGATTCTAAAAGCCCTCTAGTGCTGTTTGTGGCAGATCACCATGCACAAAGGAATGCCTATAAAACCACGGAGACAACCTCTACCCCGCCCCCCGTGTGGATGCGCCGTTGCCTTTGCAAATGCTTCGGCATACACAGTGGCAATGAGTGGACATCAGGGAATCGTGCTCATTGTTACAACTACCTCCCTTTCACTTTCTCTTCCAAACTCCTAAGGATCAAACAGTTGCATGCAAGGGAAATGGTACAT
Organism: Eublepharis macularius; assembly: GCF_028583425.1. Lineage (NCBI taxonomy): Eukaryota > Metazoa > Chordata > Lepidosauria > Squamata > Eublepharidae > Eublepharis > Eublepharis macularius. The sequence continues at coordinate 11,044,941 of NC_072793.1, read as the reverse complement.
ACGTGTGGCCAGAGGTGCAGCAGGGCGTCCCCACACAGCGTCCCCACAGCCAGTGCCACGAGAAAACTGAGAAGGAATCGGAAGACATCACCACTGAGAAGAGGGACAAGGATGAGGGCAAGCACGGAAGGCAAGCTGGTCAGGGTGATGGCTGCAAATCCCCAGCCCAAGCCTGTGGGAAACAAACAGCATGAGCGAGCTGAAGAACGGCGACTGAAGCCCTGAAAGCAACAATTGGCATGGAACCAAAATAGATACAGGCAGGGCTTTTTTTCAGTGGGAATGTGGTGGAACGGAGTTCCGAAACCTCTTGAAAACGGTCACATGGCTGGTGGCCCCGCCCCCTGATCTCCAGACAGAGGGGAGTTTAGATTGCCCTCCGCACCACCGAGCGGCACGGAGGGCAATCTCAACTCCCCTCTGTCTGGAGATCAGGGGGCGGGGCCACCAGCCATGTGACCATTTTCTCCAAGGGCAACCCACTGAGTTCCACCACCTCTTTTCCCAGAAAAAAAGCCCTGGATACAGGGAGCCCCATCCTTGCATACCATCTGTATGGATCCAAAACAGCAGCAACAGAACTTCTTTTCCACAGAGACCATGTGGAGTTCTTTCCTCCCTCTAAAGCCGCAAGAGCGCAAGCAATTTTGCAGTGCAAAATAGGTCTCTCAACATACAGAACCTGGGGCTTCCCAAAGTGTGGGTCGCAAAGGCACCAGAACTGTGGAAAGGGAGATTTAAAATTGTGAATCCCTAATTTCTGCAAGCTTGAACAAAGAATGTGAGTGGGTGTTGGAGGAGGGGATGGGAGAGGTGCAGGGAGGAGGGGTAACAGTTGACAAGTAGGGAAGAAATGACACGTGGTCAGGTATTGCCTAGGAAGGGTGCTAGAAAAGTGTATTGGTGTAAAGCAAAGGGCGTAGAAGAACAGCCAGGCTTGCAGTTACAGATAGTTGTAATCGCTCCTATTGTACAACCTGGGACATTTGTTGAGCCATAACACCCACTGAGAGCAATTTACAAAGTATGTCATTATTATCCGCACAACAGCAAACACCCTGCGAGGTGGGTGGGGCTGAGAGAGTTCCTAGAAGCTGTGACTGGCCCAAGGTCACCCAGCTGGCTTCAAGCGGAGGAGTTTGGTTTTAGAATTCCTAGCTTAAAATAAAATCCGTGGCAAATCTCCCCCCTCCCCGTGACAGTGTTCCAAACTCTAGCTACGTGACCTATCCAGGGCTTTTTTTCTGGGAAAAGAGGTGGTGGAACTCAGTGGGTTGCCCTTGGAGAAAATGGTCACATGGCTGGTGGCCCCGCCCCCTGATCTCCAGACAGAGGGGAGTTGAGATTGCCCTCCACGCCGCTGAGCGGCACAGAGGGCAATCTCAACTCCCCTCTGTCTGGAGATCAGGGGGCGGGACTACCAGCCATGTGACCATTTTCAAGAGGTTTCGGAACTCCGTTCCCCCACGTTCCCCCTGAAAAAAAGCCCTGGACCTATCCGTCTCTGCTCACTGCAGATTCCCCCTGCGATCACAATCAAGACCACAATGATAGTTGCTTCAGGAATACTAAAAACCATAATCACCCTCTGTTTCAATACCTGTGAACATGGCATGTCAAGGGGGAGAGTGGGAAGAGGTATCTTAAAGAAGTTCCTGTTTATTAAAAGATGTTCATTACAATTTGTTGACCTTAACCCCCAACCTTTATATAAGATTCTAGAAGTTTCTGTTGTTGAAAAAACAGCAATAATTTTTTTTTAAGCCCCACTGCAAACATGGCAGTTTCACTTGTCAAAGAAGGCTGCCTATACCCTGGTTTGGGACAAAATAGACATTCTTTGAACAGACTACCCTGTGGGTTAATAGACTCTTTAACTGGCAAATTGTTGTCTTGGATATCCCAGCTCAAAAGTCTAGATGACTTCAAATTTCAAGGAGACAGAAGTGGATTTAGGAAATCCAGAATTTAATAATAATAATAACATTTGATTTATATACCACCATTCAGGACAACTTAACACCCACTTAGAGCGGTTTACAAAGTATGTTACTATTATCTCCACAACAATAATCACCCTGTGAGGTGGGTGGGGCTGAGAGAGCTCTGAGAAGCTGTGACTGGCCAAGGTCACCCAGCTGGCTTCAAGCGGAGGAGAGGGGAATCAAACCCGGTTCTCCAGTTTAGAGTCCTGCTGCTCTTAACCACTACACCAAACTGGCTCAGAAGGGGAGTCAGGAAATTTTGGTTTCCATGGCAACCATGGGCCACCATTATTTATTTATATATAAATAAAATGTATGCCTTTTGCTCAACACAGCCTGAGTTTTTTGCCAAGAGAAGCTAACAGAAATGCACCTGAGTAAATATAATTTAATCAACTTCCAACTTCAAAGAATTGATAATGCTGTAGAAAGCAAAGGAGCACTTAACAGAGGCAGGAGCATGGAAACAGAAGGGAAAATACCATCTGTGACTTTTGAGGGACAACGGGCAGCCATCAATAGAGAAAGGATAAAATTTAGGACAATAAAGCATCCTTATTTAAGCGTTGGAAACCTTGGCCAGTCCCTTTCTGATTTCTGAGCTCTCAGCCAAAGTTCTCCACTTTTTTCAGATCTCAAGGACTAGAAACTTGCTTTTCTTTTCAAGAAATTAAAATCCAGGGAGTTGGATGCCAAAGCCTACAAGACAAATGGAACTGGCACCGTCCTGCAGAGAACACTGGGCTGCTATCAAGAGGATTGGGACAGAGGCACAGATCTCTTCATGGGCCACATTTTGGGGGAGGCAGCGTGAATTACCAGGCCAGAGAGAGCTTTCCATCATGCCGGGAGACACCTCATCATAGTGTTGGATGCAGACTCGGCTATCGATCTGGTAGAGCAGAGCTGGACACAGCAGCGTGAACTGTGCTGGAGTGATCTTGGAGACAGAATTCAAGCCAAAATTCACCAGCAACTGTGATACATTGAGGCACTGGGGACAAGAGAAATAAGTCAGAAACAAAACAGAAGGGCATGAGCAAATGTGGAACAAGGCCTGGAATTCCCATAAATATTTTATTGATTCACAACGCTGGTTCAAAGAAAAAGAAAAAGCAGAAAAAAGTGGAACCAGTCTATTGCGTAATAGCCAAGGCTTACCTTCTAGAACTTATAATTATCAAGGCTCATGCCCTAGAAATCATTAAAGAACGTGTGTGTACGCATATGCGCATGCGCACCCCTCAGCATTAGCAAAATCACCAATCACAGCCAGTACGTCTGGGATGAGAGGATAAGCTTCCCAGCAACTTTTAACACCCTCCCACCCTGCTCCAGCCTACCCACTCCATCCAATACTCTTTTTGCAGTAAATGCAGGAATTGGTGAACCAGTACAGTGAGACCCAGATTCAAATACCATGGACGTTGGAACTCAAGGGGAGACTTTGGGCCGGTCTCCTTTTTCCAGCCTAACTTACCTCACATATTTGTTCTGGGGGCAATATGGAGGATGGGACTGGGAAGAACTCGTATGAGCAAATCTTATTTATTTACTTCATTTATATTCCCCATTTCTTCCTCAATGGAAACCCAAAGCAGGTTACATTGTTCTCCTCTCCTCCATTTTATCCTCACAACAACAATCCTGTGAGGTAGATTAGGCTGAGAGAGTATGGCCATTTTCACACGTCTTACCGGCCGTGCAAAATCGCGCAAAACTCCCAGAACGACAGCGTCTTCCTGGTGCGATTTCCCATCATGACTCCGGCAATCATGCCACAAACCGGAGTAATGACGGGAAATCACGCCAGGAAGACGCCGTCATTCTGGGAGTTTTGCGTGATTTTGCGTGACCAGTAAGATGTGTGGAAACAGCCTATGACTAGCCCAAGGTCACTCAGAGAGCTTCTGTGGCAGAGTGGGAATTCAAACCTGGGTCTCCCAAATCCTAGTCTGACGCTGTAACCGCTATACAACATTGCTGGGCTCCTTGGAGAAAGGGCATGATAAAAATGTGATAGATAGAATCTTGCTGTGTCTCCCAGCTTGGCTCTCACTTACATCCTCATGCAGGTGGTTATAGACGGAGTGGTCCAAAGCAATGACCCTCTCCAGAAGATTTAGGCTAGAATGTCCATGGGAGGATTTGAAAGGAGTTTCACCCTTCCCAGAGTGCTCTGCTGTTTGCCCGGAGCTTGATTTGGTGACATGGTGGATACCAGGGAGTGCAGGTGGCAGTGGCGTTGGGGTAGCGTGGCCCTTCTGAGAGAATCCATTCCTGAGGGGGAAGCAGAACAATCATCCCCAAAGAACAAAAGATGATGCAGTTTTAGGTTACATTCAGGGCTTTTTTTCAGCAGGAACGCAGGGGGACGGAGTTCTGGCACCTCTTGAAAATGGTCACATGGCTGGTGGCCCCGCCCCCTGATCTCCAGACAGAGGGGAGTTGAGATTGCCCTACGCGCTGCTCAGCGGCGCGGAGGGCAATCTCAACTCCCCTCTGTCTGGAGATCAGGGGGCGGGGCCACCAGCCATGTGACCATTTTCTCCGAGGGCAAGCCACTGAATTCCACCACCTTTCCCCAGAAAAAAAGCCCTGGTTACATTTCTGACACCTTTAGACTGATTAAATGGATAGTTAGCAGATCTCCTCCTAATCTTCAGTCCCTTGTCACTTTGAAGGCAATGAGTTTAGAGGATAAACTATTTTCTCTTTTATGTCTTATTTAACTTCTCCAAATATTCTGAGACATTTAATTGACAGTAATAAAAATGTTTTCATGTTTAATTAAGCAAGGTTGATTAACCTTTTTTTGCAATCGCCAGTTCAGCTAGAACAAAATGAGGCACACAGCAAGCCCTTCTTAGCGCATTGCTTTGCAAAGCCTAAACAGTTCAATAGAGCTCTTTGCACAGCCCCAGAAGGTTGCCAATAGCTTTGGAAAACTTGAATTATTAAGACTTGAATTATTAAAACTTGAATTAAAATCTAGCAAGATTTTAATTTGGCTGCAAGCAAATTAGATAAGCAAGACCAGCCTTGCAAAAGGATAGCTGCAAACCAAGATCAAAATCTGCATCAAGAGCATGCTTGAAATCTAACTTGCGTTATCAACAGGAGCGTGCATGATGGATAATCACTGTGCATCTGTCCATGATAGAGGATGCTACACTAGGCAAGAGCAGCTTTTTCCTCAGGTGTATTTCCAAAAGCAGACGGATTACCTGGGGGTAACACCCTCTGCTTGAGCCTTGCTTCTGTGCTCTGTCGAGTGGAGGTGCTCCAGTGCCGAATGGAAGTGCAAGTGCTTGTTCTCTTGGACCTCCAGGATATCCAGATGGGAGACGTGGCCGTGGCCCAGTGCGTCATGCTCAATCTCCACCACCTGCACCTTCCCTAGTCCCAGGCTAAGCAGCAGGCGTGTCAGGCCCTCGAAGGACAGGGTGCCATTCTCCCCATACTGCCCAAAAAGCTGCTGCAGGTAGTAGCCCTGCTCCTGAGTGGCATCTTCGGGCAGGCCCTGCACAGCTCCATCAGTGAGGAAGTTGGGCGGTTCCTCCAGTAACGGGCTACATATGCCCTGCAGGGAGAGCAGGGCCACCCATGCGCCAGCTTGAAGAAACCTCAGTGCTCTCTGGTCCATTAACAGGGGCCTGCAATGGAAAGAACATGGCACTGAGCTCTAAGGAGGAAGCACAGCCTCAACAATGGCGGTGTGGCTCTCAAAGCAAGAGGCAAGTAGGGTCCGTGTAATTCTTGGAATGACAACTGCTTCCCAGACTACTGAGGTCAGTTCCCCTGGAGGAAATGCCGGGTTTGGAGGGCGAACTTCACGGTATGCCACAGAGACTAAGAGAAACCAAAGTCCTAGAGTGATATCACATCCCTGCTGAGCTCCCTCCCCTGCCTAAACTCTGCCCTTCCCAGGCAATAACACATAATGTAGTGGTGTCTGTACTAGTCTAAGAGCAAGGTATCAGGCTCTGGATGATAGGATACAGCAGACAAATCCCTGGTTCTTTTTAGCAAGACACAGCTCCTTGGTTAAATTACTTTTATTCAGAAATCAGTTCTTTCCATATTCAGATCCAAAGGTCTACTTAGAAGTAAGGTGAGCTACTAAGTAGTTCTAGTAGAAACTTGACAAGAATGGCAGCATGGGAAAAACACATCCCTTTTCTACCCAACTTTCCTTCCCCCTCCCAATTCCCAAACAATTCGTTGTTGTTTTTTCTGTGTGAAAACATGGTGCACATTTGTGCTATCATGCTACGAAGAGAGAAAACATATCATAGTCTGGAAGAAAGGTTCAAAGTTGTAAACAGACAGCCACCTGGGAACATGTGAGAACGCACTAGAACACCAGCAACAGAAAATGGAGTTATACCAGGCAATTAAGCATATACTTGAGAAAAGAAATATTGGCATGGATGAATGGGTACAGTCAAACATGACATAAGGAGAGACCCAGGTTCAAAACCCCACTCCACCATGGAAGCTTGCTGGATAGCCGGGGCCAGTCACTCTCAGGTTAATGGTTCTTACAGGGTTATTATTGTGACGGTAAAATGGAGAACAATGTTAAGCTGCTTTTGGTCCCTTTGAGGAGGAAGGCAGGGAATTCTAAAACTATGTAAAACAGAACTGTCTAAGGCTTTCACGGCCGGAGAATGATGGTTGTTGTGGGTTTTCCGGGCTGTATAGCCATGGTCTTGGCATTGTAGTTCCTGACGTTTCGCCAGCAGCTGTGGCTGGCATCTTCAGAGGTGTAGCACCAAAAGACAGAGATCTCTCAGTGTCACAGTCTCTCAGTGATCTCTCAGTGTCACAGTCTGTGACACTGAGAGATCTCTGTCTTTTGGTGCTACACGTCTGAAGATGCCAGCCACAGCTGCTGGCGAAACGTCAGGAACTACAATGCCAAGACCATGGCAATACAGCCCGGAAAACCCACAACAACCCTAAAACAGAACTGTTCAGGAGGGCATTTTTATAAAGGAATGGTTGCATTATAACAGAATTATTCAGGAAAACGTTTCAATAGAAAGAATGGGACTGCGTAGGGAGACCTCCCACTCCTGCTTTTTGTTGTCCACAGGAGGAAAAATGGAAGACTGGGAGGGAGGAAACAAAGCTTGTTTGGCTGATGGGAACTTTTTTCCAGCAAGAAGCCCCCAAGCATCCAACCTCAACCTGCTACATCTTGAATTCACCATGCACTTTTGAATCACCATGTACCATGCACTTTTGAATCAATTCTCAGAGCAGTGAAATGGAATGAAAATACATTTTTCTTCATTATTTAGGTAAATATCCATTTTCCTCCTGTTTTGTATACAGTTGCACAATTACACTTTCCCCCAGTATTATTACTTTTTCACAGCTGCTGCTCCCTGCCATTCTTCTACTACAATCCCCAATTTTAAAAAGAACACAGAATTTTTTTTAAAAAAACCTCAGAGATTTTTGAGCGGAGACATACTATTTAAGTATTACCTAAGTAGGTGTCAGTGTCTGTCCATGAACCCAGGTGATCTTGCTACCCACTCTTACATTCACTTCTCATCAGGGCTTTTTTTCTGGGAAAAGAGTTGGTGGAACTCAGTGGGTTGCCCTCAGAGAAAATGGTCACATGGCTGGTGGCCCCCCCACTGATCTCCAGACAGAGGGGAGTTGAGGGCGCGGAGGGCAATCTCAACTCCCCTCTGTCTGGCGATCAGGGGGCAGGGCCACCAGCCATGTTCCACCGCGTTCCAGCTGAAAAAAAAGCCCTGCTTCTCATGCAGATGCCACTAGCTGTACAGGTGATGCAAGGTATCTTATGTTTCAAAGATGCACCCAACTGTGCAGGTGCAAAGAAGGGATGAACAGTGAGTATTTCTGTGCTTTACAATACAAGTTGGTCAGTGACCCCAGGGGATATTACCTCTTTCCCAGTAAGTGAGATTACAGTTCTTGGGCTGGACAAACCCACTACAAACGTCAGTGAGCCAAGCACAGGTACAAAGCTGCTTGGACAGGTGCTGTACTCAAGACAAAGTTCAACAGGGAACACTGAAGGTCTCTGATCAGGAGCTGATCTTGTGCATAATCAAGCGGGTTTTAACAAGGTATGATTGTATGGCGACCACGTTTGCCTTAGTTCCGATAACACTCTGGCCCCAAACTCACTAAGCTTTATTGTTTGTTCTTCCTGTGCTCTTTCATATCCTAAGGTATGGATAGCTGGAAGTTTAATGTGAAGGAGACTGACTTGAACAGAAGCAAGAAAAATACCTTCAGTCAGTCCTAGTATTCCTGATTTGTTCAACTGCTTACTTACCTGACTTAAATGATCTAGAATGGGGTGGCAGTGACCCCCTTTGGGTTTGAAGTGACAGCACTAAAATGAACCCTACCAATTTTAGACTGCATAAAGTTATCCCAGAACCATTCCAGAGAGGAGATCGATTCCTCACCAAGGACAGCTTGGTAACCATATCCAACCAAATGTGCTTGTTCCCACACAACAAGTACTTGCCAAGAACTGAGTGCAATTAATCACACAAAGCTGCCTTATACTGAGGCAGACCCTTCTATCAAGGGGCTTTTCCACAGGGGCAATTTTTGCTGGTGCCAGCCTCATACTTCTTCGGATTTCTTGCTGAATTCCACATGCTTACCTCTCCCTTCAGATTTTGATGCGTTGTTTTCAAGGCTTCTCTTCAGATTTTCTGTGACCTGTTTTTCCCTGATGTTTTTTCAATGCAGTTTGGTGTTGGCTTTTTTCTATTGTGCCGAATTTTCATTCCCCCCCCCGCCCTCTCTTCTGCCCTCCTCACCCCCTTTCCAGTCAACATCTTGCTGATTGGTCCCTCCTCGGAGTTCTGCCACTCCCTCCATCCTCCTCTCAGGCCCTTCTTCCCCATTCCCCACCTCCTCCTTTCTTTACACCAAGACAGATTTTTTTTGTAAAAACTTTATGCATGTATGTATTAGATTTTTATACTGCCTCTTCCTCAAATGAGGCTCAAAGTGGTTTACAACATTAAAAAAATTAAAAGCCACAATAAAAATTAGGTATTAAAACTAATTTATTATTTTATTATTTATTTACTTTATTAAAATTAATTTATTACATTATAAATGTTGACATTATTGCATTATGAAAATTATTTACCCTTCCTCAATGTTGTCGTCAACTGTAAAACATAGTGCCACATATGCTATCCATATGCTATCCATGCTATCCATTTCCCACATGTCATGAACAAACAAACAAAAATGTCAACAGTTGCAGCATGGCTGAGGTGTGTTGAAGACTGATTTTTTTTTAAAAACCCTGAGCTTAATAACATTATTATGTCATAACAATGACAGGGTTCCTTCATGTCAAGGTTACAGAATCCCATTTGGCAGCTCCATGGCACAACACTGAAACTGTGAAACCTGAAATGAGCAGCCACAAAATGGCTGCTTGAACCAGGAGAAAATGGCTACCAGAAGAATTGTCATTTTAGAGAATCTCCGGGTGTCATAAGGCAATAATGCAATTAGGCATGCACAAAAACAAAAGCGGGGATGGGAGTGGTGATGGGATGGCATCTGTGACACCAACAATGATATCCATACCTCACCACATAATCCTTTTTATTTCATGATGGTGCCAACAAAAAAAGCCAACACCACACCAATGGCACACCAGGTTAAAAGCAACGTGAATAAAGGTAGGTGGCCAAACCAAATCTGATCCTAGAGGAGAGAATACTCAAAAAGAGAGGAGTAAATTGCCCACGTGGAAAAGGCTGAGGTCAGTAGATGGCAGTGTCTCTTTAGAGCTTCAGGCGGAGGTCTTTCACACACCCTCTAACCCTTTCAGCTGGAGAGGCAGAGGACTGAACCCAGGGCCTTCTGTATACAAAACTATCGAGCCGCAGCCCCTCCTCTAATCAGGTTGGAGCAGGCAGCTTCTCCCCAAACCTGGCTCCACTACATCGAGTTTATGTATATTTTTGTGGCATGACTGTGCCAGGAGGGAGCAGAAGCCAAACCTGCCCACTCTCAGTCACTGTAATCCTGAGAGGTGGGAGACCATCTGTCATTCCCTTGTTCTGTTGCAATGGTTATTGTGTCAGTTGTAGACTGCAGCCCAAATTAAAATGCTCCTCAAAATGCCTCTTCCATTAATTTTGAGAGCAAAGAGTCCTAGGATCTGATGATAGCTGATATTCAGCATCACGGTTTCATAGCTTAAGATTGCCATGTCAGGGATTTATAACTGGCCTCAAATGAAGGCACTGGTGGTTCTGCCAATTTATTACATTTGTGAGTTAATAGGAAATTCAGATCCCTGGGTGAAACATCATTGCGTTCATATTCCACATCACATTTATTTTCTCAGTAATCCTTACAACAACCCTGCAGAGCCCCCCGGGTTCTGATATATCACCCTGCTTAAGGCCACCAAGGAATTCATTACAAGATCTGAGCCACTGACTACCTCAGGGCCAAGCTACACATGACGAATGACACTTGAACGGCAAGTGGATTGAGTGGAGGGCAAGTGAACAGGGAGAAATACACTTGCCGTTCACGTGTCATTCGTCACGTGTAGCTTGTCCCTCAGTCTCACAACCCCCCCAGGAAAGTAGCAGGTAAGTTTTGTAAGCAAGTAAAACAACACAGCAAATATCAAAACAATAACATGTTTAAAAATACCCGTTCTCCTGACTGTAACACTGTCCAGAGCAATGTCGGGAAGCACCATCAGCCTTCAAATCTTGCCAGTTTCTGGGTGATGTAGCTTTAGCCAGGTGTTAGCTGTTTCTTTAAAGTCTTTGCTGTTGAGCCGCAGTTTGCCACAGCCACGCAGAGGCAGCAATTAAAACCAACAGCTCCCTGCCCAAACAGTCCTCTCTGGTTAGAAGGGAGAAATGAGGCGTTCAGCTTTTTAATAGCAGCAGTTTTGCTCTCATAGGGCTCTTTGATCACTGGTGGGTGGATTGTTTTGCATTGGAGTAGGAGGGGCTTGCTTGGGCATCTGCCCATAATAAAACAACAGGTGGGAATGTGGGACAGGATTTTTCATCTTTTCCCAGAAATTTGTGTCCAGAGCGGGGGAAAGCAACATGTTCCTACATCACTGGGTTTTGGAGTTGCATAAGAAAGGTGTGTACAAATCTCTCTAGTTACTTTGGGGTAAAGGGCCACTACAAAGAACTTTAAAATCTCATTAGACATTAACAACATCTGATCAGGCAGTTTCAATGCCCCTGTCTGTGATTGTCTGTGCAGGAGAGGAATGTAACCCCAGGACTCTTCTCAGACCAGGAGCAGCGCTTTCATTCTCTGTTTTTAGGGGACTTAAACCATGCGCAAATATAGACCTGGCTTAGAATCTTCCCTCTCTATCATTTTGCATGAGAAAAATGAATTTGTTTACTTTCCCCTTTAACTTGGGCTACCAACCAGACATGGATCCATTTGTCTCTTTTTTGTGTTTCAGAATACAGTCCCTAAAACAAGTAGGGGAATAACTAAGGCAGCATCAACACATTGGTGGATATTGCACTTATTGAATTTTTGGTGTAGACAAGACCAGGATCATGAGAATTGTTTTTCCAGTGTGGACAAGACCGAGCTGGTCCAAGAGCTTTCGGCATCCTAAGCCTGCTGCTTGCCTAATGCCCACCCCACCCCCTGCTGCCACCACAGTTTGCCTGGCCAGTGTGCTCGGAGCCACTGCAGCCCGGGCTGGGCACATTCCCAACCACCAGAGAAATGGAGCAGAGTGCAGTGCAGCAGAGCAAGTGGCTGCCTGCTCTCTCTTCCTCTTTCTTAGCAGGGTTGGGGGTGATGGTGGCACTGGGGCAAGAGGTGCTGCTTGGGGGCGTCTGCTTGCGCTTGCATGCCTCTTTTGGTGCTCCCCTCCAGCACCCTAGGTATTTGCCTAGTTCTGCCTAGTGGGTGGGCAGCCCAGGAAAGAGGTGACCGATTCCTTTAGAATTGATGAAAGCGATATGAGAGCTTCCCCAACTGGGTAAATAGCAGCCTTCCAGGACCATTTCAGGTCATGAAAATTGTGGGGAAAGGACGTTGAAGCACCTTCTAGTCTGAATCGGGCCCCCCCAGGGGTTTTTTTCAGGGGGAACATGGGGGAACGGAGTTCCAGAACCTCTTGAAAATGGTCACATGGCTGATGGCCCCGCCCCCTGATCTCCAGACAGAGGGGAGTTGAGATTGCCCTCCGCACCACCGAGCGGCACGGAGGGCAATCTAAACTCCCCTCTGTCTGGAGATCAGGGGGCGGGGCCACCAGCCATGTGACCATTTTCTCCGAGGGCAACCCACTGAGTTCCACCACCTCTTTCCCCAGAAAAAAAGCCCTGGCTGCCCCTAACAATGCTTGGGAATTGATTTCCCAGCACACAACTTCAGATTCACATTTGATCCAAGCCTTTGCAGTGACCACATATGTGCCACATGGATTTTGTAATGTGTGAACAATCTCTTAGATGAGTGGTTCTCACAGCCTTTCATATCTTACATCCCACCTATCATATGGCAGAGAGACACAAGGCCCACTTTTTAAAAAGAATATTTACAGACATTCTGTTACTATATTTATCCTTAATGATAACTTTTAGGAGATTTTAAAAACTGCAGTAGTATTGTTCAAAGTATATTTTGTGGTTATGGAATTAAAACATGAACATAAATTATAATTTCAGTAGCAGCTGAAAATTATTTAATACTGTTGAGAATAATTTTTGCTGCTATAACAAAACCACATGGGGGAGGGGCAGAAGCCGAATGGATAATCCACAGCCGGTACGGTTGGCAGGAAGTGGTGCCTCAATTACTTTGGCTGGTGGGCAGGGGGGACGGGATTAGGAGAAAGACCAAGTGACCAAGTTACTAATAGCATGCCAAAAGATCACAGATGTATAATCTGAGGTGGCAGGTCGAGTTGGCAAGAGTTGGGGATTGAGGGACAGTGAGTTCATATTAATTGTTATGAAAATCCTGTGTCTGGTACATATACTATGTCATGGCCCAGTCTGGGCTCAGTGAGAGCGGGGACTCCTCAGGAGGAGAGGGGCTTTGTGTAGCCAGCCAGGACTCCTCAGGAGAAGAGGAGCTCCATGTAGCCGGCCCTGACTCAGCAGAGGCCGGTAATCAGGAGCCGCAGCTGCTGGCTAATTGGAGCTTACAGCCAGCAGCTGAGGCAGAGCCACCAGTACTCTCCAGCCCCAGCACCACAGGGGAAGCTCAGCCAGGGACTTCCACAGGGGAAGCTCAGTCAGGGACTGCCAACACCACAGGGGAAGCCCAGCCAGGGGCTTCCACCACCCCCACCCAGGTTTGCCCACATGTAAAGAACGCCGCAGACAAAGGCTGAGGCTGGAGCTGCAGGAGAGACGGCACAGTGCTCACCTCCTGAACCGACGCCAGCTGCTGGAGAGCGATGATGAGTAGCAGTAGGATGGAGCCCCAGCAGCTGGCTGTAACCCATGCCTGGCTATAAAAGCTGAGCTGAGGGAACTGCCAGGCGTGGAAGCAAAGTGTCAAACTACTTGCAACCATGCCGTGTACCTCGCTTGTGCCTGCCTTTGGACCTGACACTATTGGCAACTGACCTTGGACTGTACCTGACCTGGCTCTTGGACTCTGGACTCACTCCTGGTGTTTAGTTTGTGCTCTGACCACAGTGTGGACTTGGCTTTTGACCCTAGAACCCCCCTTGGGCTTTTTGCTGGTGCTTGGACTTGAACCACCCTGCTTGGGCTGGCCCAGCCCATGACATACTACTTGCTGAGAACAAGTAAACTCATATTTTACCTATTCCTATTAACCACAGGGGCAAAATTGGAGTTGTGTGTGTTAAGAAGAAGTATGCCTTGGCTGCTTTAGGGCTCTTTACCTTCTTTCCCTGTTTGTGGGCTTCCTAAGAAACATTTGATGAGACACTGCTGAGAACGGGATACCATCCTACGTTAGAGGGATCTTTGGCCTGATCCAGCCTCTAGGCCTCTAGGATTACTCACTGTGTGTGAATTATCTTTTACTTTGGAAAAAGATCACAAGTTACCTTTAGGAAGTGACAGGGGTACCTCCTGTCCTTGACAAGGCAGTTTTGTAAGCCATGTTATTTTGTTTGGCAAGGTTAATGGTTCACCCAGTTATCCCTTAGCTCAGAAATTAAGTAAGCTCTTTTTCCCACCCAGCAGGAAGTATTAAAGGTCAATGTCTGTCTGTAATCGCATGTGAAAAGGAAGGGGTTGGGGGAAGAGTGAAATGAGAACTGGCACATAGTTCCAAGAGAAGGAGAAAAACTCTTTGGTAATGGGGGGAGACAAGCAAATCAATTCCCCGAGTTAAGTTACAGATTTGTTTGGCAATCTATGTTCTTACTTTGTAGGTACTAGTACCGTACTACCTACACACCCACAATGATTAAGGGTCACTGAATGACAACTTGTCAACTGGAAAACTGATTGCACCCATGCTGAGGGAAATCCTTTCATACACTGATGCAAAACCAAGAGAAGATGGGCAGAGAGACCAGAGAAGGGTCCAAATTGAAACTGAACATAATTTCGGTACTGTCTTGAAATAAATCCAAAGGGATAACTGTTAATCTGTAGCAGCAAAATTCAACAGGAATCCAGTGGCACCTTAAAGACTAACAAAATTTATTCCAGTATGAGCTTTTGCGAGCTAAAGCGCACTTCAGATGTAGCTGATGAGCGAGCTCTGACTCTCGGAATAAATTTTGTTAGTCTTTAAGAAGTCACTGGACTCCTGTTTTATTATATTGGAAATACACCTTTTTTTCAAACTTTGAAATTCTAATTGAGGTGCAGATTTTCCCCACTTCTTCCTTATATTCACAGGGCCTCATTACTCTAAAACCAGAACTTTTCTCTAATCTTCATTGGGAAGGATAGCTCTAAATAGCCCACACATGTTCTTCAGAAAATTTTTATTGTAAACAACACCAAAAATATATGAGTTCCAAAAAGTCTGGGGCTGAAGTCCTTAATTATGGGACTATTGAGTCTCGCGCATACACATGCAATGTATCAGAAGCTGAAATTTACTCCCAAAACTTAAATCCCAAATATGAAAACTGCATTTGGAATTTTGGGATACAGACTCAAAAACATCACAAATCTGAGAATTTCACCCCATCATTCCCACTATTTTCTCTAGCACAGACTCTGCGTGTTTTGTAGTCAAAAGACAGACATTCAACAAGAGAAGCTTTTCCCACTACTGTTTGTGGGGAAACAACTATTTGTTCAGAAGCAGCGTCTTACGTTGGTGTAAAAGGAACAAGAGCCCAGCTAGAAATAAGGAGGCAACCCTACACTGGCTTGGCTTGATAAGACCTCAGCATTCTATTTTAATTTTGATATGGCCTATAGAGGAAAGCTTGCAGTCCTTGGCTTAAATATTCACATATAATGCTGGTGATTCATAGTTAAATATATCCTAGGTAAATATATGGTTACATATGAATTACATTCATTTTTAAAAGTTAGGTCAACAGCTGGCCCTCATCCAGTGTAGGTACGGAACTCTAAACTCACAAAACCTTTCCTTCACTGAGCTGAGATGTCGTGGTCCAAAGTACTGTGTGGGGTTCAGCAGGAACGCACCACTTTTTAATGTGCCAAGCTTCCCCATTTATTTAAATGGAAGGAGCACATAGAGCTTTACTGAAGTAGGGTATCCAGACTGCAAACTGAAATACTGCCTATAACTTTTTAAATGTCCAAGGCAGCTGCAAGGATTCCCTCCCATTCCCACTCATACCATCCTGTGCTTCAACTGGAATCCCAAAGGAGTACCAAGATCTGGATGTCATCATAAGAACTGCATGGCCATCACAGAAGAAACAGCAGCCGCACGTCTTCTTTGCCCTTTCCTTTCCCAGTAGCATCTAGTTACACAAAATGTGACACAATGCTCCAAAATTCTCTATCCCTACAAACACACCAATCAATAAGAGGGAGGGTGAGGAAAACAGAGTCTCAGAACATTTCATACATTTTGTATTAGTAGATATGATAAAACAGCCTTTACTGTTTACTGTGAGGAAGATTACAAGTTACCAGACCTCAGCACAAGAGCAAGATCCTGGTCCAATAGCACCTTGAAGACCAACTACATTTACAAGGTATGAACTTTCAAGAGTCAAAGCTCCTTTAGTTAGACATGTCGTATCTGACTCTTGAAAACTCATACCTTGGAAACCTAGTTGGTCTTTAAGGTGCTACTGGATCTGAATCTTACTCTTCTACCACAGGCTAACACATTTACATACTTGAAACTATCTTCAAGGAAGCTACATGTTGTATTTAGCTTGATAGAACAGGGATGCAAAGTGCAGAAAATTACCATCTGTAACACAAGAAAAATCCTATGTGCTGATTCAACCGTGGGGGATCCATTGTTCCAAATTTGCAAATAAACTAAATTTCAGCAAGCTTGCATTGCACTTTCCCTTTGAAGTTTCCCTGCTTGAGAACTGCTACTCCTAATTGATTTGTGATCAGGTTCATGGTGGGGTGGAAGTTGCTGAAAGCCTGGTGAAATGTTTCTGGTGCTTCTTTCCCATGTATCCAGATGATAAAAATGACGTATCTCAAGTACAAGAGGGGTGGGAGCAGGTGGGAGCTGAAGAAGTGCGGTTCCAAGTCAGCCATGAAAATGTTGGCACATTGTGGTGCCATGTGGCTGTCCATGGCTGTGCCATTGATCTGAAGAAATAAATAGTCACCAAATCTCCTTCCTTTTCCACTCCTCATATCTAACTAAGGGACCTTTGACTCTTGAAAGCTCATACTTTGGAAATCTGGCTGGTCTTTAAGGTGTTATTGGACCCAGATCTTACTCTTCAACTGCAGACTAACATGGCTACCCACTGGAGAAAGAGCTCAATAAGGAAACCTAATCAAACCCAATTCCCAAACACATATTTAATCACTGACACCACCAGAAATGTTTTGCTAGAAATCCAGTCTAGCACTACTGGAAATTAAACCCTCTCTTTTGTGATCTTTAAAAAGTCTTCTAATAAAGGTTTACAGTCATTTCCATGGGCATCTCCCCCAATTTATTGTGAGCACCAGGCTAATTCAATGGGAGTCACATCTGTGCTGGTAAATAGCCGGGTAAATGATTTCTTAACCTTATTTTGGATCAAGTCAGGCATATGTGAATGTACAAGCAGACCACAAACCACATACACAGATTTTTTTTAAAAAAATAGCATTTACTAAGCATATAACACAACTGATTACAAAAGAAAACAGAATATTGAGCTAAGGTCTATTTGCAGCATTCCGAGGCAAAGAGAAAACGATTCTTCTTTCCCTAGCTATAACCCTGTCCAAAGAGGCAAATAAATATGTAGGCATAAATAAAGTTAGCAGGATTAGTTCCCAATTATTGTATGGGTATGAACTAAATAATATAGCTTTCATGCTTCCTTAGGCAGCTTCATGGCATTTTCTCTCCTTCCTTCTCTTTCCTCCCATAAGCAAATTCATATCAGACACCATTCCTCCACCTGCTGGAAAATTTGCAGTACTTTGTTTCCAGATTGGTCCCATTGGTTACCTGACTTATAGCTCAAAAAAGAGGCATTTTCTCTCCTTCTAGCCTGCCATTAACATACCAAAGAATTTTCTGACAGAGTAGGCTAAAGCTAAACTGAGAAACTAACTGCGGTGTCCTCAGTAGAGTCAGGGCTTTTTTTCAGCTGGAACACGGTGGAAAGGAGTTCTGGAACCTCTTGAAAATGGACACATGGCTGGTGGCCCCGCCCCCTGATCTCCAGACAGAGGGGAGTTGAGATTGCCAAGCGGTGCGGAGGGCGATCTAAACTCCCCTCTGTCTGGAGATCAGGGGGCGGGGCCACCAGCCATGTGACCATTTTTGCCCAGGGTGATTTAAAAACTCCCCCTTGTTCCAGCTGACCCAAAATGACATCATTGGTCCTGGGAGCATGAGCGCACTTTGCATGTGCACATGTGGTACCACCCGCCAAGAGTTGCCCCCTGTACTGGCCACCCACTGAGTTCCACCACCTCTTTTCCCATAAAAAAAGCCCTGAGCAGAGTTATAGTCAGCTGTAGTCAATGGTCTTAGAATGCAACTCTGTTTAAGACTGCCTTGTAAATTCACACCTTTTATACTAACTGGAGGTAATCTTAAACTACTCTCGGAGTATCAAGAAGTTAAATATTCCCGCCCAAATCCTAACTATGAATTTTACAAAGGCAGCCTGAGGGCTGAAATTTTATTGACGTGAATGGGGGAAGAAAGGACTGGTGCTTTTGGTGGCAGACATGCAACTTTGATCATGCCCAGTTCCGCTGACAGAAACTGTATTAGCTGAAATGCTTCCTGCTGCACAGGACTCCTGATATGTACTGGACTGGATAACCCTCCAAGAATATAAGGCCCAGACCATAATAAACTGCAGGGCTTTGGAAGCTTTCCTTCTTGGAGGTATCTGTCACATGCTGTGGAATATCAAAAGCCAAACCAGTTATCTCCTAGATCTTTGCCTCCCAAGGAACACAACCAGGGAAGGAAATGAAAATTGTACTGACATGATTTGAGTCCAAAATTGGTTAATTTCATTAAATACATAATCTATTATTATTATTTTTAAAAAGAGGACATAGCAAAGATTATTTACAAACCATGCATCAAATATATTATCCTGTTGTGATATACACTTTTAAAAATACTTAAGCATACAATTGTTATAGTTGTTATTCCAAAAAGCAATACAATTCAGAGGATACGTTAGATGATATAATAATGGCCGTTTCCACACGTCCTAAAAAGAGCATCCCACTCACTGAACGCTGGTGGCTTTTCCACAGGATTTCTGACGTCTCCGTTTCCAAAATGGATGCAGGCAGTTTTCATGGTGCCACGCAAACGGAAGCAAAACTGCCCACATCCATTTTGGAAATGGAGACGTCAGAAATCCCACAGAAAAGCTGCCCGTGTTCAGTGAATGGGGTGCTCTTTTTAGGACACGTGGAAACGGCCAATGATGGGAAACGTAAGGAAGGATTTGGTAGGGCTGCAAGAACTTGGGAAAAGAAATGCATTTTTGTTGTATCAAGACAGAACAGAAAATCAGACAATTTCAACCTTTTATTACACCCATTCTCCCAGATAAGATACCAACATTGATTAGGCTAAAGAACTACCAGTATTTGATAACTGATCAATAAACAATAGTATCAAAGGGATGGTAGGAAGAGTCTATCAGTTGCCTATCAACCATAATAAAGTGATGAACATCTTCAAGAAATATGATTGGAAGGCTTGTTGTCCCTCACTCTAGGAAAATGTTTGGTAAGTAATCTTGAATAACGTTTTAAGCTCAGCCTCCCTATTGCTTTTTACACACATCTCCATCCCCGTCTTTTTTCTTTGAATGGGGATCCAAGATCAAGAGTAACCTATATGGGGAGGGGGCAGAAAGAGAGTTGCATGAAAAGCAGAAGATCCATAACTTCCCTCCTAGCCCCTGCTTCTCTATTGGAAATTGATTCAATCTCTTAAAACAAATTCAGAGGCCAAAATTAAGTTTGGTTCAAACATGCAAGAACGTTACTTTCTCTACACTTCGTTAGTGTACTCTTGATGTCTAAAAGCAGAACATGTGAACCGACTCTGCTGAAAAGTATGGTATGAAAGGTATCATCAAATAACATTATATCATCGATGGCCAATTCACTTTGCACTTGATATTATCAACATGTGTGTGAATCATGGCCAAGCGTATCGTGTAAAGAAATGAAGGGCTTAGTACACATGGAGATGGTATGCTACAGAAATACATGCAAAGCTGAGCCTGATGCTGTACAATTCCAAACACAGAACCTTACCTCCTGCCATGCAAAACTTTAATGTTGCCTCCCAAACTGGTGAAATTATAGTACAGATTCTTAATTTTCTAGCCTCTCTCATTCATGCCTAAAAATAAAAAGATGATGAATCCAAGAACTGTTCCCAGTCTTCGTCTGAAGTATGTGGACGTTTCAAAAAACATCCAACACAGCAGGAGCTTCTGTTTGATGAACATACATCAACAGTACTGAGAGTTCAATTTTATTTTAAAGGATATTTTTCTTTTACAGATCACAAATCTCCACGGGGAGACTGCAGAGAGGAAGGGCTTTGTACAAACGACCTTCCTGCATTGTTTCACCCACCTCCTTCAGATTTTATCTGGGACCTTCTGCATGCAAAGAGGCTGTCCCACTAAGACGCAGCCTACAATTCTTTAAAAGGGAGCAATCCCCAGCACATGATGTGAAGGAGTCTCTAAATAATTTTGCAAAGAAAAGAAAGGAAAAGAAAGAACTTGGAGCAAGTTTAGGGGAAACTGCATTGTAAGTCCCTCTTAGAAGTTTCCCATAGAATCACAGGGTTAGACTAGGGTCATCTAGTCCAACCCCCTGCACAATGCAGGAAATTCACAACTACCCCTCTCTCGACTGCCCCAGTGACCCCCCCTGCTCCATGCCCATATGTTGCATGAAACCAACATTCCACCCCCAAAGGCTCTTCTCTTTCTATTCATACCTTACTCCAATGAAGGGCAGATATTGATTACAAGTATGTAAGTCCCAGAGGCAGGTATACCGTGGTCTTTACTATGCCAACTTCTGTCAAGTAGATATGGCAGACAACTACAAGGAACTAGTGCAATGTCCATATAACAATGGCCACCAGCTAAGAGCATCTGGGTCGCCTGCCACCTTGACAAAATATACTGAAAGAAACTTCTGCAGCAGCTGACAACATGGTCCTTTCATCCCCATCATCGGGACCCCAAAAGCCAACATATATCCAGCTGTGAGGCGGACACTGATATTCCAGACAAATCAAAGTCTGTCATCCGCAGGAGCGCATGTACAGTGAGATGTATAGCTCTACATCGAACACAACTGTGCGAAGTAAATTTCTGCCTCCAGTGCAGCACGACACCAGGGTCTTTGCCGTGTGTGCTACCACAGCAGAGCCGTGAAAGTCCTTGGGCATGAGTTGAAGGGTAAGGAACCTGAGTGATACTGACCCATGAATCATAATGCTAATAAAGGTAATCAGGGCTTTTTTCCTGGGAAAAGAGGTGGGGGAACTCAGTGGGTTGCCCTCAGAGAAAATGGTCACATGTCCGGTGGCCCCGCCCCCTGATCTCCAGACAGAGGGGAGTTGAGATTGCCCTACGCGCCGCCGAGCGGCGCGTAGAGCAATCTAAACTCCCCTCTGTCTGGAGATCAGGGGGCGGGGCCACCGGACATGTGACCATTTTCAAGAGGTTCCGGAACTCCGTTCCACCGCGTTCCTGCTGAAAAAAAGCCCTGAAGGTATTTGATTTGATTTGAATCATAGCCAATGGTTTTGGCCAGTTGGGTTGATCTGGTAGACATCAGCCCATGATAGCTTTTGGGTTTTTTAAAAAATACAATATACATTTATGCTGTTTTTAAATTCTGTTTATTTTTTGTAAGCTGCCTTAGGTCCTCACTGGTGGGGGAAAGCAAGATCAAAATATACCAAATAATTTAACAACATGCCAGCTTTGTGTCATTTTTGTGTTTACAAAGGGACCCCACAAAAGATTTAAGCAACGTTACCTTGATTAGCTTCCCCCGCCAGTTTCTCAGGTATGTGGGAATTTCAGGTGTCGCCGCTTCTGGTGCTGAAAGACCTGGCTGGCTGAACAGCTGGAAGGGTCAAGGGTTGCTAGGGCTCTACCAAATCCTGCTCGATGGACCTGGGAGTGGCACGGAGGAGGCAGGGCGCTTGTGGACCAGGGAGGAGTCTGAAGTGCAAAGAGCTCCCTGGGAACAGGTGGCCGGAGCCCAGAGCTCTCATGGGTTGGCAGAGTTGCCAGGGGCTTTTTTTGTGCAGCAGACGAAGCTCTTCCAGGTGCAGGGGAACGCTTCAACTGCTTCATTTCTATATACTAAATGATGGAAAATTCTGCCCATGAAAAGAATCAGAGCCCTTGATCATTTCAGCTCACTGGCCTCCTATTTCTCCAGTTTTCTATTCTGAGAGGGAATTGTGACAAACATACGTGCTGGCGTATCATCTTTTATGTTACTTTTGAAAGAAAAGAAACCCTGCTGTCTATCATGCCTAGTCACTATCTCCAGTTTAGGGTTCTTGCAGCACGAAGGATATTTATTGAACATGGATAGATTTTTAATAGCACAATTTACCTTGATTGTATATTTTAATTAGATTGTATGTTGTTACCTTTCTGGTTTTTGATTGTATTAAACATAATGATTATCTATTGAACAAACGTAAACTTGCCTCCCACGCTTTCAACAAGCAACCCAGGTAACACCGAAGGGAAGATACTTTCAGCAATACTGTATGCTTTTATGAAGAACATTAGTAAGATTTAAGTCAGCAGGGTGCAGAGCGCTGGAGCAGGATCTGGGAGGCCCTCCCATTTGAAACTCCACTCTGCCGCAGAAGCTTGCTGCATGACCTGGAGCTAGTCACACTCTCTCAGCCTAGCCTAGCTCAAAGGTTTGTTGTAAGGATAAAATAGAACAGCGAAGGGGATAATGTTGTGAGCTGCTCTGGGAGACCCTTAGGGATAGGGCTGACAGGTCCCCTTACGCTCCCAATGGGGAGGGTGTGTGTGACCTTTTCCTATCTTTGTGCATGCACCCTCGGGGCAGCGCAATGATGTCACTTCCAGGAGTGACGACATCCTCTGGGACTGCTCCTGCACTTTACATAGCGTTGCCAGGTCTAGGTTGGGAAATTCCTGGAGCTTTTGGGGGTGCAGCCTGTAGAGGGCAGGGTTTGGGGAGGGGCCTCAGAATGGTATAGTTATAGAGTCCACCCTCCAAAACAGCCATTTTCTCCAGGGGAACTCATCTCTCATCTGGAGATCAGATGTAATTCCAGATCTCCAGCCACCATCTAGAGGCTGGCAATCCTAGCTTTACATCAGGCCAATTTGAGCCCAAATTGGCCCAGTGCAAAGTGTGGGAATGCTCCTGGGGCCTGTGCGATGATGTCACTCCTCGGAGAGACGTCGTCATGCTGTCTCTAGATCACGCCCAGGAGGCCTGTTCTCTTGCCTCCCCCCACTCTGGTCAGGTGAGTGGGGGGTGGGAGGCGGTGGGAGCAGGGAATCCCTTGCTCCCACCAGGGAACCTGGCAGCCCTAGTCGGGGAGAATACTGGAGTATAAATGAAGTAAAATAAAAATAAATAAAATATTTAGAATTCATATCACTCTCCACCAGGGCTTTTTTTCTGGGAAAAGAGACGGCGGAACTCAGTGGGTTGCCAGCACAGGGGGCAACTCTTGGCAGGAGGTTGGTGCCCCTGGTACCACATGTAACGAAATGGTTGCCAAGGGTGAAATGAGTGCTGCTAGCAGTTAATCTGTTTTAAAGGGGAAAAAAATGTTCCCCACGAGGTTTAATGGGCTGTAGGGCCAGGGAGGGGCCTGCAGGAGTCTCGGTAGGGGACGCCCTTCTTCCTGGACTACAACTCCCAGCTGCCCCAGGCCAAGAAAGGGCGGTAAAAATAAGGGACGGAGCAGCCTCCACAGAGATACCCAGCCCATCCTGAGGGGAAGGGAATCCACCTTCTTGGTTGAAGAAGGAGAGGCTCCTGCTGCGGGGTGAAACCCGGGTGCCTGGGCCCTAAGTGTGGAGGGCCTGGGAGGCAGCAGAAAGGAAAGGAAGGGGGGACCTTCCCTGAGACCACCAGCCCCTTAAGGCAGAGTAGGGAACAGTGTGGTAGGGAAAGCAGACGGCGGTTCTCTCCAGTTCGATTTTCTGCCCTGTGGGTTACGAAAGGGGGGGGGTCTACCCCTATGTGTTGTGCCTTTACCTGCTTTGTGTGCAAGTGCTCTGTATGTAGTTATTGAACTACAGTTTTTGAATATAAAGAACCTTGTGGTGCTCTGACTACATAACCTCCCCCACTTGGCACGCTACACGAAAGGAGGGAGCCCGGGAGAAACTGATACGGCTAGACCTTGGTTGGCTGCCAATTCTCCAGGGCTCAACCAAAGATTGGGTAATTCACTTCCCAGTAAGGAAATTCAGCCAGAGGGGTCTCACTGCCCCTCAGTCAGGCAGTGTACAAATCAGTGAGTGGTGGCAGCGATGGAGACTGTGAGCCACGCCCACCAGGGATGGTGGGAGGCGGATAGCGGGGCTAGCAGGCCATTGACGGCGGCTCAGTTGCCCAGACTGAGAGCCAGCGCCCGTTCCGCCACACCACGTGTGCGCGCAAAGTGCACACATGCTCCCAGGGCCCATGACATCACTTTGGGTCAGCTGGAACAAGGGGGGAATTTTTAAAAGTTCAAATCACCCTCAGCAAAAATGGTCACATGGCTGCTGGCCTCACCCCCTGATCTCCAGACAGAGGGGAGTTGAGGACAATCTCAACTCCCCTCTGTCTGGAGATCAGGGGGCGGGGCCACCAGCCAAGTGACCATTTTCAAGAGGTGCCGGAACTCCGTTCCACCGCGTTCCAGCTGAAAAAAAGCCCTGCTCTCCACAGTGTTCAAACCACTTCATGTACATTTCCTCAGTAATCTTCACAATGCTTCTGTAAGCGGGGTAGGAATGGTTACCCTCATTCTTGCAGAGGGAGGCAGAGATTCAGAGGTGATGGCTTCCCTACAGCCATCTGAATTCACAGCAGAGTCCAGATTTCAGTCAAAGGACTTCCTGGTTTCCCAATGAAGGGCTGGACTACAAATTCACTGGATTGAGCCCAGGTCCGTCTGCCACAAGCGCCATCATGCAATTGAAAGTTCCCTGCTCAGTCACCAGATAGAGGGTCCTTATGCCCCCCTCCCATTTCATTTTCCTCTCCTGAAATGTCAGAGGAGCGCTATTTGCCCCTTTGGGGAAAACTTCGTGCACCCCATCAGTAGATATGAAGCACCAAACTGGGCAAAGAAAGCAATCCAGGACTGTTTCAGGTTGGCAAAGTGGCACAGAGGAAAGGCTGAAGCTCTTCTCATGTCTACAGCCATGCAAGGCCCCACACACCTGGGACTTGAGTTCTCAGAGGACAAGAAAAAGTGAATTCTGCAACATGGATATATTATACAAACTAGCAAAGTTGTGTGTATCTGCTTTGGATATGTAACTTAGGGGTAAACTACCCTGTATGTCAGGAGTTGGACTCGGAGTACCAGCACTGAATCATCAGGTATGTAATTTGGCTTTAAGAAAACAGCAGGGAGAGGGAGAAAATATACAAGAATGCTGGGGAAGGTGTGTTTCGTCTTCTTTCCTTGTGCCATGTCCCAGATAAAAAATGCTGCTTCTGCTGAACTAAACGCCAAAGGGAAAAAGACACGTACTCATATTGTGCCTGTCTTCTTCTTCTGGCTATTGGGGATGCATGTCGCCTAAGGAGGGTTATTTCCGACTGGCTTCACTGCACGAAGAGGGTATTAACCCCTTCTTCCCAGCAACCTGTCCCCAATCCACCTTGGGCCTTGCCTGTAGTTGCTTTTTAGAACCAAATCACATATTTGGAGTTCCATTGAGAGAATTCCGGAGTCGTGTGTTATGTGGCCTCTGTTCTGCTTCTAATAGCTCGTTAGATGGTTAAAGGAATATGTGGGGCAGTGACCCCTGGTCCCCTGATTACTGGAAATCCTGTCTCAGCCTTCTGGACTGCTGAGATTTCCCCAAGGATTCAATATATCCACCCTTTCAGAACTCCTTGAGGGCCAGCAAGTCATTTTTTAAAAGTCCCATACCAAGCTTTTCAAGATGCTCATTTCTGTGATCCACACCAATTGTGTGCTTGCATAGTGTGAAGAATACAGGGCCCCGGTCTTTGGGATGTACTGAATGCTGCCAAGGGCTGTCACAGCACAGCATTTAATTACTCTCAGCATCCCTCATTGGAAAAGCACTACGAGTCGTCATCTTCCTCTGCTATCAGGTGTTCCTGCTCTATGTCCTTAAAGCAGGCTCGAAAGAAGGAAGAAAGGGTCTGGCGGAGGTGGCGCTGGTTGGTATCCAAAAAGATATGGCCTTCATCTGGGTAGATCTGGTGAACAAACACACTGTGGTTAGCCATGTTTTTGTTGCTGTCTTTAGAAGTAAAAAAGAAAAGCTGTGCGTCGTTTCTCTGTTCATAACAACTCTTAAGATGCAACCAAGGTCAGGAAACAGCTAAGGGAAAAGAAAGCCAGATTATAAGGAAATAAAGACAAGAAGGCCTGAAGTTGGGGGCTCTTGACTAAGGAAAGCAAAGGTGATGGTGCTCACTTTAACTACCAGCTTCATTGTGGTAGCAACGGGGCCTTTTCAAAGGCAAAGCTGTGTTTGCCACTGCCAAAGTGGGAGGAAGGTGAAATAAAGCAGAATCCTATTGCAATTCCTGTGCCCATCATTCCATCACCTTGTGCTCCACTGAGGGGCTGTTTGGAGCAGGCCAGGGCAGACTGCGCCTCTCCTCTCACCCTTTCCAGTGGCTGCCTAGTTCAAACCAATCCGAGAAAGCTTGGCTCCATCCACTCCTCTTTGGGCTTTCTACTCCCTTATGTTTGCCAGGCTAAACTCCTAGAGGGCCTGGTGTCCAGGCTTACTAAGCGCTCATTGGAAAGGGGGAGCCCCTTGCTGCCAGTGGGTGCTTCTCACTGCTGCTCAGTTGGCTGGTGAGGGAAAAAAATGGCAGGAAACAGAGGGGAATATCAGCAAGTGTCCTGACACACTGATGGCACTCCCTGTGCACCAGGAAGTAACATGAAACCATAGAGTCTGCCCAAATGCCAGAGCATCCCCAGTGTCCTCTGGTGACATGCTGACATCACTTCCTGGCACACAGGGAGTGACACCAGCATGTCACCAGTGACCTAAGGACATTGCTAGTGAGCCTCCTACACCCAGTATGTCCCCTGCCAGGACCTGGCAATGCTACCAGTACCTCAAGTAGTATATAAAATAGAGTTATACCAGGTGTGGCTTTCCCCCTCATAGATCAATGGCGTGTGGAAAAACACACACTTGGCAGAATGTCTCCTTCTAGACAACTTTAAGAGTGTCGCAGGGCCTGGAAGGACAATTGCTAAGTGGGCTAAAAGTCCCAAGAGATGTTACGTGTATTTGTGACCTGATTTTTACAAATTGATTTGAAGTAAGCATCTGCCATGGATTTTTGGTCCAGTTTACAGAAACAGATATGACACTTCATACTGAGTTCTTGGAACTCTACTACTTCAGGTGGGAAACCACATGTTTAAAGGCTTTCCCACATACAAAAAAACTCTTTCCCTTGGGAAAAATAAGCAGGTCCAAGAACAGATTTTATTTAGTTTTCTACCTGACTCGCCAGTCTTCTACATGACATTCTGATGGGCAAACTGGAAGACTGTGGACTGGACTATAGGACAGTTCGGTGGATAGGGAATTGGTTAGAGGACCGCACCCAAAGAGTGGTGGTCAACGGCGTTTCATCAGATTGGAGGGAGGTGTCCAGTGGGGTGCCACAGGGCTCGGTTTTGGGCCCGGTACTTTTCAATATTTGTACCAATGATCTGGATGAAGGAGTGGAAGGGCTGCTCATTAAATTTGCTGATGATACCAAATTGGGAGGAGTAGCAAACACCCAAGAAGATAGAATTAAAATTCAACAAGACCTGAATACTCTGGAGAAGTGGGCAGCTGTGAATAGGATGCAATTCAACAAAGACAAGTGCACAGTATTACATCTGGGCCTCAAAAATGGGAAGCACAAATACTGGATGGGGGATACACTTCTGGGCAGTAGTATATGTGAAAGGGATCTTGGGGTAAGAGTGGACTGTAAACTGAATATGAGCAGTCAGTGTGATGCGGTGGCAAAAAAGGCTAATTCAATCTTGGGTTGTATCAAAGGGGCCATAGCGTCAAAATCGCAGGTCATAGCCCTCTCTATACTGCCTTGGTCAGGCCACACCTGGAGTATTGTGTGCAGTTCTGGAGGCCTCATTTCAAAAAGGATGTGGACAAAATCGAGAGGGTGCAGAGGAGAGCAACAAGGATGATCAGGGGTCTAGAGACTGAGCCCTATGAGGAAATGCTGAGGGCCTTGGGAATGTTTAGTTTGGAGGAGATTGAGGGGGGACATGATTGCTCTCTTTAAATATTTGAAAGGCTGTCATTTGGAGGAGGGCAAAGAGCTGTTCCAGTTGGCAGCAGAGAGTAGGACCCGAAGCAATGGGCTTCAATTACATGCACAAAGGTATTAGGAAAAACTTTTTCACGGTCAGAGTAGTTCAAAAGTGGAATCAGCTGCCTAGGGAGGTGGTGAGCTCCCCTTCACCGGCAGTTTTCAAGAAGAGGCTGGATGAATATTTGTCAGAGATGCTTTAGGCTGATCCTGCACTGGGCAGGGGGTTGGACTGTATGGTCTGTATGGTCTGTATGGCCCCTTCCAACTCTATGATTCTATGATTTGAAGGGTTTCTAAAATGAGAAGCATTCTGACTTCCCTCAACAAAGCCCCAGGAACTTTGGACCACATGATTTATCTGTATTTGTAGTTCAGCTCATATAGGTTCGAGTACAGGGGTAGGCAACTCCCAGCAAGAGTGCCAACAGCAGCATTTTGTTTGGCACCAGAGGCCAGATCTCCACCAAAGTAACCAAGGCACTGGTAGCACTGCAGGATTCAGCACTGCAGGAGAAGCCTACAGGGCTTCTGCCTGTCCTAGCTGCCCAGACCTGTACAGCCACCAGCCACGTCCAAGGCAAATCCCTGTGTTGGTGGCCGTGTTGCCGGGGCTTGGTTTTCTCCAAGTGGTCTGCCAAATACCACCCTTATCTCCCCATCCCATTTTATCTGCTGGCACATCAACATCTTCATAGATAGATGTTTCATTTTAATTTGGCATTTGAGCTGAAAAGGTTGCTACCCCTATTCTAGACAATGACAAGATACATTGGTTGCTAAATTATTATGAGAATCCAACAATTTCAAAAGGTCACTCAAAATGCCTCCCAGAATCAACAAGAGAGGAAAAGAAAATTGCAACTGTCTCATTCATTGGTATTGAGGGGATATATTGATTCTCCCAGTGAGAGAGAACGCCTTCCTTCCCAATATATCCTACCTGAGTAGCATAGTTAGACTCTGCAGCCAACATCTGGATAAGAAGCTCAGCTGTGTGTTGGAAATGCACTGTGGCTGTTGGAGGAAAGCGGAAAGGTGAACTTAGTGACATGTCAGGAGGAGAGTCTTTCATAGATGAACTATGAACACCCAATGTTACCAAGGCCAGTATCTGCATTCAGATTAAGTGGCTCCATCCCACCCACAGATAAGCAGAACATCTGCAGTGTTCATGTACTTCGTTTCAGACATTCAGTTTTGGTTTCTCAAAAACACAGCATGGGAGGGTATGCTACACAGAATATTCCTGATAGGTACAGTCACCATGTTGTGTGAATAAGGCAATGTAGATATTTTCCAACTTTCATACATACAAATGGAATTCCAGATTTTAAGGGAAATTACATGAACTAAAGCTGTACCTGAAAGAAAATAAATATTTTGGTCTTTAAGGTGCCACGGGATCTCTTTTTGAAATCCCCTATGGCTATCCCATGGGAGGAAAGTGTTCACTTTAGTTTCATGGACTTAGTTTCAGTCAGGAATGAGAACTAACACCTTTTGCCAAAGGTGTCACAGAAAAGGAGGATTTTGAGGAAGGATGTGACCAAAAGAGAGAGTACTAGCACCAGAAAGGTGTTCTATGTGGCAATCCCGGCCATTTGGCTGTGTTCACAATGTTAAGTCTCGTTCTAGGGCAATTGATGATGTTATGCAAAGAGCATCATGGGAAGGGAGTCGTGTGGTGATATCAGAGAGTTCCCCTTTGATCTTCTTTCTACCAAGAAAAGAATAATTCAATCCATAATGAATGGACTCCCTTTCAGGGAGTAGCAGACCGTGCTAATGTTCACAAAGTTTATTTTAAATATGATTTTAACCCTATCTTTCTACCATATATGGTCCTCAATGCAGCATACAGAATCCCCCAAAAGATACAACCAAGTAGCAAGATGCCCACCCACACCTCAAGCTGGCTGCCATGCTCCAATGCTTATGCACTTTCCTGCCATTGCAGCTCTGATTGTTCTTCCTCTTTCAAGGTGTGGTAGCCTTGGGTACAAATATCCTCCAACGCCAGACATAATGGATTGCCAAGTGTATCAGTCAGATAATATCAATAGAGCTCCTTCCTCTGATGGAGGGGTGGTTGGTTGCTTCCTCCTCTCCTGGTAGCCTTAACAGTGACAGATGGAAGGGGTGTGTGTGTGTGTGTGTGTGTGGAGGTCCTCAGGGGCTCCTCAGCTTTCCTGCACTGAGCAGGAGATTGGACTAGATGGCTTACCAGGATCCTTCCAAATTCAGGAGCCAGATTCACACACAATGAAGATGTATGAGGCTGCTTGGTTAGAAGGTGCATACATTTTTCAAGGTACTCTTTGCTATAATTGTTCTTTTACTGTATTTGCCTAAGTGTGTGTAAATGAAGAAGAAACACACGGGATTCTTTGAAATAATATTATTTGCATGCACTATTGCCGAGTATTTTCAAGAGGTGCCGGAACTCCGTTCCACCACGTTCCCGCTGAAAAAAGCCCTGCATGCATCATATTGTTCAGTATTATTCAAATTTTACATTTTCAAGTGTATACTTTTTATGCATACTGTGATGGACTCAGCTTCAGATGCTGAGATTTCCAGAAGTGAAAGTATGATTGACATGTTTTCTCCCCCTGCTCCCCCCAATTGTGGCTAGCCTGAAATGGCAGTTGGGGATGGAATGTTGGGGAAGCTGTCAGTTGGAGTTGGAGGGAAAACAAGGGAGTGAAAGGGAGCTGGAGCCTGGCTTTAGACCAGAGAGGGTCAGCCAGAGAATCCTCTGTGAGAGGAAATAATGTTTGTGAAACACTTTTAGTCCTAGGACTAAAGAGGACTAAACCTAGGACTAAACCAGCACTAACTCCTGCTTAGACTCAAGAAATCTGGGAATTACAGAGGGCCAAGGAAGTGGGTAGAGAGGAGTCTCCCCTTCAGTGCCAGGAATAGGGTTATAGCTCATGACTATAATGCCTGCCCAGTATCTAGGAAGGGTTTGTCTCAGTGGTGCACCCTAAGATCTGGAGAGGAGGGAAAGTCGTGCTGTGTTTGTGTTTGAGTATATAAAGTGTAACATCTGTGAAGCAGTGTCGACCTCTGAAAGAAGCCAGCAAACCTAGTGTTATACCAAGTGTTTTGTGCCTCACACCAGTGAAGTTCCTGTATAAAAACCTTTCTGTTACTTAAGTTCAAACATCTGCCTACCTGCCTTTTGATTTTAACCTTCTGTGAATAAACCTTCAGTTATGTTTTGAACCTCCCCAAGCCTTGGGTGCCAGTTTCTGCTAAAGGGAAGCGCAAACCCCTGATCTGTCCCCTACTAAGACTTGGCTGGGCAACCATTTTTAATATTTCTTAAGGGTAGGACAAGAAGGAAAGTTGAAGCTTAACATCAACCATGCTACCAGAGGCTTCCCAGCCCAGTATACAGTTTCATAGGCTTAAAGAGGAGAAGTTTTACTTCAGGGTAGGGGAAGGTCAGCCTAAGCCTGAGTTGGATGTGGGTTTGGGGCACATACACATAAAACAAAACAGAATGAGTCTGTATTTTTGTTCCTTCCTTACTTTAGCAATTCTAGACTGAACTGAAGATGTAAAATGCATTTGAAACTCTAAAATAACCATTCATTGTTACGTGGGCCCAGTCTGCACAGCTTACCTGAAGCAGGGATGTTTCGGAACATGCTGGAAAAAACGGGGAAGATCGCGTTTTCTCGCATGAGTTTTGCGCGACATCGCGCAAAACTCACGCAGAAAACGCGATCTTCTGCGTTTTTTCCGGCATGTTCCTCAATGTCCCGGCTTCAGGTAAGCCATGCGGAATCGGCCATGATCTGAGAGGCTCCATTAAAAGGACAACAATTCCTACCATCCTTGAACATCCTTGCCAGAGTGGATCTTACCGTCTCCAGTTCCATGCACAAGCAAGACGTTCTTGTCCTTGAGACGGATTGCTTCCTCCAGGACAGAGGCCACCTGGGGAACGAAATGGATTGGGTGGAACACAAAAAGAGTTAAAACCTAGCCTTTCTGTGTTTCCATCTGTGGCTGCTTCCATGTTGTTATTTTAATATGGTTTCTTGCTTGTTTGGCCTTTTATGCTATTTTCTTGTATCTTGCTTTTCAGCACAAAGGGGCCTACTGGAAAGGTTCCCAGGCTGTCTCCCATGATCCAAACACAGACCAAGCTCTGCTTACCTTTAATAAGGTGGGATCTGGTGGCTGTGGTTAATAATTTGCTGGATCTTGATAAGAGTGAGAAGATGGATTGGATAATGAGAGTTATTTAAAACCGGCTGAAGGGCCTTGATAGTGAACAATAATACAACTCAGCTTGTTTGTTTTTATTTAATTATATAATTAATTATATATATAATTTTATTTAAGTATATAATTTTGCTACCCCAAATGGCTTATACTGTTCTCTTCCCTCCTCCATTTTATCCTCACAAAAACCCTGTGAGAGAGTTAGGCAGAGTGGGGGTTGATTGGCCCAATGGCAGAACCCAAATCTCCCAGATCCTAGCCCAACCAATACAGCACACTGGTTGAGTTTAGGGACCACCCTATGGGCCATCAGGACTTTGCAATGCCTCAGTTTGGTGTGAGGGCCAGTTTGGTGTACTGGTTAAGAGCGCGGGACTCTAATCTGGAGAGCCAGGTTTGATTCCCCACTCCTCCACTTGAAGCCAGCTGGGTGACCTTGGGGCAGTCACAGCTTCTAGGAGCTCTCTCAGCCCCACCCACCTCACAGGGTGATTGTGGAGATAATAATAACATACTTTGCAAACTGCTCTGAGTGGGCATTAAGTTGTCCTGAAGGGTGGTATATAAATCAAATGTTGTTGTTGTTATCATCATCATCTTGGGATGGTCTTATTATCCATCTGTAAGCCAGTGCAATTTGTAGACTCTCAGGAAGGGAGACAAAACTTACTGCCAGAGACACGTGTCTTCTCAGAAGATACATGAAAAAGGCAGACAGAGAAATACTCCCTGCCCCATGGATCTTTGGTAACTGCAAAAGCATGCTTAGTAGAACAAAACCTCTCCTTCCTCTGCACATACACTTGTGAACCCATCTCCCCATCCCCCCCCAACATTTTGAAGATGAATGTAATCACACATAAAACGTGAGTTCATTTGGGATTCCCCTCATTAAGCATGTACTCAGCACATGTGTAAACAAGCCTTCATAAATGGCAAAGCATATGGCAATCATATATATTCACTACAAAAACTATTAGTATTAAAATGCAGTCCATGAAAATCATGACAAGATTAGGCTCTTTGTGGAAGGACAAACAAACACCAACAATTTCAAAATGGTTTACCCGTATTTGGGACCAGTTCACCATGGAGAAATTAGTAGATCAAATTAAACAATCTGAAGTGCCATATTACAAATCACATCTTATGGAACAATGGACTCCAGTTTTAGATTTCCTAATGAAAGAAGACTTTATTAAAAAACTCGTGTCATCTCAGGACTATTATAAGCTACTTCTTTATGCTTAAAAAAACTTATTGCTATCACTTCTCTGTAACTTATAGAGTGAAGGAACTCAACTTTAGAACTAGACACTATTAGTATTTATGAAGGGGGGGAAATAGCGTTTATACAGTTTCTTTTTTTCTCTTCTGTATATAGTTCAATGGAAATGTAATCCAAAAGTGTTATTAAATATCATTTTTTGTGTAAGGTTCAGCACAAAAACTAAATAAAATTTAAATTGGAAAAAAAGTCATGACACAATGGTCCTTGACTCCAAAAAAATACGCTACATGAATTCAGAAGCATTTCCTAAATGCTTGAAGAAATGTGGGGAGAGAGGCACCTTTATTCATTGCTGGTGGGAATGTGTTTATATACAATAATTCTGGTCTAAAGTGATTAAACATATCAAAATTATGACTAACTACTCAGTCCCATTGATGCTGGAAACTATTCTCCTAAATGATTGGCAAGATGACTCAATCCCAAACATACGCAAAAAATTGATTGCAAACCTTTTATCAGCTGCTAAATCTACAATTGCCTCATTATGGAAGGAAAACGGATCCCCAACAATTTCAAATTGTCTTACCCGTATGTGGGATCAATTTACCACGGAGAAACTCGCAAACCAAATAAAACAATTAGAATTACCAAATTATAAATCATATTTCAGGGAGCAATGGTTTCCTGTCTTAGAATTCTTGACAAAAGATGATGTTGTAAAAAACCTCATGTCAACCCCTGACTATTATGCTTTGCCGTAATTTTTGATAACTCTTGAAAATGCATTAGAAAAGCGTAAACTCAGTATCATTATCTGAGATCAGCAATAACATGAAGGAAAGATGTATTTCATTCAGAAACTCTAAATAACAACAATCTTGTTTACATCTTTTCCACACCTACATCTTTTCCACACTGTGACACTGAGAGATCTCTGTCTTTTGGTGCTACACCTCTGAAGATGCCAGCCACAGCTGCTGGCGAAACGTCAGGAACTACAATGCCAAGACCACGGCAATACAGCCCGGAAAACCCACAACAACCATCGTTCTCCGGCCGTGAAAGCCTTCGACAATACAATCTTGTTTACAGTTTATCAGAAGAGCGATATCAAATATGTTTTATGTTTATTTTATAAGATTTTGGAACTAAAATTAAATAATTTTTTAAAAAATAAACAAGCCCTCATCAGTTCCTACTGCATTCAGTAAAGCAAAAAGAGGGAAGGAGGAGGCAAAGATGGGAAGAAACTCTGGGCACACGTACCGTGTAGGCTGCATCCTCGCGGGCTGGCATCCCTAAGTAGCGTTCAGAGAAAGTAGCAGCTGTGGAAAGGGGCACAGGAAGGGAAGAGATGTTTAGAGCACTATGGAGCTGACCTCTTCCAATAAGCAGGGCTTTTTTTCAGGGGGAACGCGGGGGAAAGGAGTTCTGGGACTTCTTGAAAATGGTCACATGGGTGGTGGCCCCGCCCCCTGATCTCCAGACAGAGGGGAGTTGAGATTGCCCTCCACACCACTCAGCAGTGCGGAGGGCAATCTCAAGTCCCCTCTGTCTGGAGATCAGGGGGCGGGGCCACCAGCCATGTGACCATTTTCTCTGAGGGCAACCCACTGAATTCCACCACCTCTTTTCCCAGAAAAAAAGCCCTGCCAATAAGCATTTCCCTAACGGACAGCCTCAACAGCAGTGTCCCAAAGCAGTAAGAGAGAAGGGGCATTTGTACTTTCATGAACTTCAGCAATTGGGTAAGGGCCTGATTCTCCAGTCCCTGGATCCCGACCCAGATGAAATCTTTTGATGATTCACTGCTTTTGCAGGATGGTTAAGCAATGAAGTTTTATACAGACTTCAGAATTTACCTTTTACAAAATTTAGATTTTCTTGATACAGAATTGTGTCTTTGTGGATGTTTTTTTATTTAGCAAGATATAAAAAAAGGAGATGGCGTGGGAAAAGTAGTTTTATTCCATACACCTTCTCTATGCAGCAGCAGTTTATCTGTGAAAAGCACCTGATTTTATCAGACAGACCCACCAAGAAGCATCAGGGCTGAACTACAAGTGACACCAAACACCTGTTTTTTTAACATGTTGAGGACGTGATTTTACCTGGGAACTGTAGTTGAAAACAGCATTATATCCTTAGCATGGGGAGGCAGGGAGGGGAAAGAGCTTTTCAATGGCTAATTCCGCACACGTTAGATAATGCACTTTCAATGCACTTTATCAATAATTTGAGGTGGATTATTTGTTCCGCACACAAAAAAATCCATTCCAAATGATCTATAAAGAGGATTGGAAGTGCATTATCCAACGTGTGCGGAATCACTCAAAGACAGCTGCACAGGAGCGCAGGGAGAGAGAAACTTTGCAATTGTTTTCTTGCAATCTCGACAGAGAGATGAACTACCAGTTCTTTCCCTCCTCTGCTTCTCTATGTTAGGGACAGGTCCGGTACTCCTTTCTCTGTTAAGAGGAATAGAATAATAGAATCATAGAGCTGGAAGGGGCCATACAGACCATCTAGTCCAACCCCCTGCCCAGTGCAGGATCAGCCTAAAGCATTTGTGCAGAGAAGAGGCACTCTTCTCTGGCATGTTCCTTTATTTATCCAAGTGGAGGAAGAAGTACCAACAATAAAGGATGAGAAATCTTAGAAATCAGGAAAATACAAAGGCATTAAGGTAAACTTAAGGGGATCCACAACCCTTGCTGCTACTCACCATGGAAGCGGAAGCTGGTGATGGGTGCCACAGCTGCTCCACATTTAAAAAGGTCTCCTGCCACAGCCAGGAGCTTAAGTGCCAAAAAGCCCCCGTAGGCCTTTTTTAGAAAAGGCAGAAAGAGCAGACGGTCAAACACTCGTGCCCTGGTGAAGGCTGACTTATTTATTTATATTTCTTCCGGTTATTTTTAGTCTGCATTTCTCAGTGAGACTCAAGGTGGATTACACAGTATAAATCAATACACAATCATCAACCTGGACATTCAATAATACAAAAGAATAAGGATAACATAAATTTGGAAACAAGCAGAAATCTAATACAGGTGTGGAAAATGCTGAAAAAATGACATTAACAGCATGGAAACCACCTTGTAGGAGCATACTTGCAGCAACAGGCAGTGCACAATGAATAATTCAGTTTTGCACAGTTTGCAGAAAGCAAGGAGAGTGGGGGCTTTCCTGACCTCTTTGGGCAGGTCATTCCATAAGGTGGGAGACACTGCAGAGAATGCGGCAGCAACACTGGATCCAGTATAACCCTAGGCTCTTAAATGAGTCAGCCAGTGTCAACTATACCCCATCAAAAGCGGGGAGCACAATATCCTTCAATAGCTCTGCCTTCCCAACCAGCCTCGCTTCTGTTCTGTCTGGATTCAGTTTCAATTTGTTTACTTTCCGCCAATTGACTACAGCTGTCAGACAGTGGCCGTTTCCACACTACTTACCTTCATCCGGAACTTTGCGAAAAATACGCGGAAGATAGCGTCTTCTCACGCGAGTTTTGCACGCGCAAAACTCGCATGAGAAGACGCTATCTTCCATGTTTTTTTCGCGACATTCTGCAACGTTCCAGATGAAGGTAAGTAGTGTGGAAACGGCCAGTGACTGAGGGCCTCTACTGCCTCATCAGGGGACTTGGATAGAGTGATATAGAGCTGGGTATCATCTGCATATTGAAGACATCCAATTCCATGGTTATGAATGATTTCTCCTAAAGGCCTTACATAGAAGTTGAATAACATGGGGGAAAAGACTGTGCCCTGTGGAATCCCGCAATATAATTCCCACCCTGAAGATAACTGGTCTCCAACAGCAACGATTTGAGTCCATTCAATGAGGAACAACTTAAACCAATCTGAGGCAGATCCCTGATAACTACTTTTGCTGCTCACTGATCAAGAGACATCAAGAGCTCATGTATGCGGTATTTACATGATTTTAGCAGCTGAGATTGCCAAGGATCCAGAGCACAAGTAGTGTGTAAGCACGAAGCTGAAGTTGGTTCCCAGTTCCCAATTCGCATTTCCTAGTTCCTTATTCGCAAAGCCAAAGAAAAATATTGTGGGGAAATTGAAAAGCTCTGAACCCCAAAATGAAGTCCTCTAAGTGGACCTATACTGGGTCATCCTACAAAACCCAGATCTTGAGTTAACAGCTTCAAAATAGAGTGCCCCCAGAACAATTCAATAAGAAGAAAGGGATGGCAGCTGCAGCAGAAAAAAAAACTTTGGATCACCCCAGCCCTGAACTCCAGAGACTGTCCCCTACAAGAGGATATGTGCTAGTTTTGATCCAGTCTCTACTTCTGGAGCTAAGGCCTACTATTTCACCTTTCTCCCAGAACCTTGCATTAGACATTGCAGTGAATAAGGAACTGGGAACCATAAGAGCCCTCTCCACCCCCGAATAATCTTTGGATCACCCCAAATCACACAGCCCTGAACTCCATAGACTGCCCCCTGCAAGAGGACATGTGCTGGTGCTGATCCAGTCTCTGGTTCAGGAGCTGAGGCCTCCTATTTGGACTGCCTCCCAGAACCATCTGTTAGACAGAAAATAGGGGAAAATAAAGGCCCTCTGTGCTCAAAAACAATCTTTGGATCACCCCAAATCACTCAGCTCCGCACTCCAGACACTGGCCGTTGTCACACGGGCATCTGTTCCATTAAATTTACAGCACATAGCGTCATCGCTGATATCGGCACAGTAACATTTCTTTGGGTCACCTCACGTTTCTTCGCGCTCCCAGCTGTCCACACCTAAGCGCTCTGTTCCGTTCTCTCTAATGGGCGCAGAAGCAGCTCCTCCCCCCTTTTTTAAAAAATTTTTTTGGTGTTTAATTCCGCTATAACGGAATAACATTAGATAAACACTCTTTTCTCAGTTTCCTAATCTACTGCTGTTTCCTGAATAATCTGAAATCCGTGTGCACAACTGAAGTTGTTGTCAGCTGGATGAGGCTGCAGTCTTCCGCGCCTAAGATCCTCTCGGTAACGCAAAACTGAAAGCGGAAGTCAGATAGAACGGTTGCGGAGTTTAAAATTTTCCCGCACAAAAAAATAAAGGCATTATATCGCTATAACATCGTAATGTTAAAAAGAAAAAAAACAGAAAATGACTGAACACGGCCATTTTTAGTGAGGTGTGGTTTTGGGTTAAAATAAAAATTTCTCTAATGGCAATTCAGTCATTTTTACTTGTTTTCTTCAGCAGAAAATTTTCATTGTGTGATGTCGTTATAGCAATATAAGGACATTATTACAAAAAAAGAGGGGAGTCGTGGAAGAAATGGATTCTGGGATTGAGGAGAGGAGAAAAAGGGTGGGGCTATGGCGTGGCGAGGAGAAAAACATCGATCTGAGGCATTCACACTGAGGCGCAAAATATCGCGACTATCAAGCACAAAGCAGAAGAGAGAAAATCGCATCAGTGTTGGAATAAGGTGGGTGTTTGCCAGGAAATTGCGCCATTTTCACGCTAAATAGAAGCCCGTGTGACGACGGCCACTCTGCCCTACAAGATGGCATGTGGTGTTGCTGATCTAAACTTTGGTTCTGGTGCTATGACTTCCTATTAGGGCTTCATCCCTGTAGCTTGTATTGGGAACAGCTTCTGTCTCAAAACAGTCCTGGGTCGAATCCACATTACTCATTCTAAGTCGCATGTTCCCCGCATTCCCCACGCAATCCCGAGTGCCGGTCACATTACCTCATTAAACAGACGCATTTCATTCGCATTTCTCCCGAATATCTGGTCACAGGTTTTCAACAGGAGTTTCACGGTGGCCGTGAACTGGCCAATGCGCAATTTACGTGGTTTTTTAAAAAACCACCCCCCTTCCTGTCTCTCCGGCCGTTCTGAGAGTTCCTATTGGCTGATTCAACTTGCAAGTGCTCCGTAGTCTGCAAAAGACTGTTTTTGACTTCATAGCATTGGATTTATTGATTATGCTGTTTCTGAATCAAATCTGGTAGTTTGAAAAATCATTTTGGGGTGAATCCATCCTCAGAACGGACTCGCGAAACTTCCTTTTTAACTGTTTTTTATTGTATATTACTGTAATATCGAAATTACGAAATATCGAAATAATGACACTCCAAGGAAGTGAAACTTCAGTAAAATTCAGGCACTGAACTCTCCTGCATAGGAAATGCCCACGAAAGCTTCCCACATGCTTCCAAATTTCCAAAAAAGAAACGGGAGAGAGCCATCAGTGCTGTCAGTGGGGGAAAGAGAGGCATCATTATCTTCAATGATGTTTCTTTATAAGGCAAGATCGAAATTACGGAAAAGTGCGCTCAAAAAAATAAAAAAAAATGGGCGGGGAAAAAGGTCCCGCCCAAAAAAGCGGTTTTCGAGCGGCCGTGTGACAGGAGGGACGCGCGAGAAAGATGGATTGGAAGCAGGAATGTGAACTAAGAGGAAAAAATCGCGGATTGGAGGCAAACGGAAGATATCCGATAAACATGCGGGTAATGGGTGAATGTGGATTCGACCCTGGTCTTGGACCTCCTCAGATTTGGAACCTGGACTAGAGTGTTAACTTATCTCTTTCAAAAAGAGTCCAGCAACACCTTTAAGACTAACCAATTTTATTATAGCATAAGCTTTCGAGAATCACAGTTCTCTTCCTCAGATGCATGGAGGGCAGAAAGAAACTGGTCAAATATAGAGGAGAGGGGAGGGGAGGAGGAGAGGAAGGATGTAAACAACTCCTTTGATATGGAGATGCAGACAGCTCCTTTTGGTGTGGGGATCAGTTTGCTTGTGCAAAGGTTCAAAGGAGTTTGCCGTGTTAGTCTGTAGTAGCAAAATCAAAAAGAGTCCAGCAGCACCACCAAGACCATCCAATTCCACTGCAGCACAAGCCTTCGATAACCACAGCCCTCCCCGCCAGATGCATCTGACAAAGAGAACTGTGGTCCTCGAAAGCCCACGTCAGGTGCCACTGGACTCTCCCTGACCCCGCCTATGTAAATGAAATCAGTTACCTGTGATAATGAGATAACCATTCATAGTCCCTATTCAGTCCCAGCTTGACAGAATAGGAGCTGGTAACCCTACGTAGAGGGCTTTTATTTTCCCCAGTTCCTTATTCACCGCAACGTCTAATGCAAGGTTCTGGGAGAAAGGTGAAAGAGGAGGCCTCAGCTCCAGAAGTAGAGACTGAATCAGAACCAGCACATGTCCTCTTGTAGGGGACAGTCTCTGGAGTTCAGGAGGACTATGTGATTTGGGGTGATCCAAAGATTATTTGGGGGTACAGAGGCCTCTTATATTTCCCAGTTCCTTATTCACAGCAATGTCTAATACAAGTGTAACCCCCAGAGTCCAGAGGACCAGGTTCAATGTTTACCAATTCAAAATATAAACGCAATTTATTTAAACACAGCTATGAAACATTCCCAAAGTTATCAATACTGGATCAGTAACCAGTGACCCCAGCGCAAAGTCCTACTCACAATCCCTTGGTAAAGTGCACAGACAGTTCTGTGGATTTGGCCAGAGGCTATGTCTGGAACAGCGTCCGAAATATCCAAAAGGCCTCGCCACAGCAGGACTCTGTTTGTGTTGTGAAGATGCTGTCTGAATCCTGGAGCTTGCTTGTTGTCCTAGGAGCAGTTCCCCTTTTTTCCTAGCAAGACAAAGTGGGGCAGCTCCATACTAGGGTGCTGGTCTCAAAGAGTCAACGAGTTCAGCTGCCAGCAATTCCTGTTCTTTGCTCTTCCTTGCTTCTTTGGATCTTGTGAGTTACTGCACTTCTCCCAAGGAGAAGAGTTCAGCTCTATGATCTTCATAGCTCCAAAGCTTGGAAACTCTCTGTTGCCCGCCAGTCTTTCCTAGTCCTGTATTATACCACCCCTCCTAGTCATGGTGACCTCTTTTTTATATACATGCCCCTTTGCTAAACATGCAAATTAAACAACCCTTGGGACAGCTCAGTTATCTGCTAGTCTGGTCCATCAATTTATCTGCAATCTATTAATCAGGCCTAGGTCCTAGGCCCCCAAACCCTTTTTCCAGTACAGGCTTACATGAGGTTCTGGGAGAAAGGTGAAATAGGAGGCCTCAGCTCCGGAACCAGAGACTGGATCAGCACCAGCACATGTCCTCTTGTGGGGGGCAGTCTCTGGAGTTGAGGGCTGTGTGATTTGGGGTGATCTAAAGTTTTTTTCTGCTGCAGCTGCTGCCCCTTTCTTCTTATTGAATTGTTCTGGGGGCACCCTATTTTGAAGCTGTTAAGATCTGGGTTTTGTAGGATGACCCAGTATAGGTTCACTAAGAGGGCTGAGTCTGCTTAATCTGGGGGTGTATAATATGTGCCCCTGCAAACTTCATTTTGGGGTTCAGAGCTTTTCAATTTCCCCACAATATTTTTCTTTGGCTTTGCGAATAAGGAACTAGGAACTGTGAATAAGGAACTGGGAACCAAGTTCAGGTTCGTTGTGTAAGCCTGTACTGGAAAAAGGGTTTGGGGCCTAGGACCTAGGCCTGATTAATAGACTGCAGATAGATAGACCAGACTAGCAGATAACTGAGCTGTACCTAGGGTTGTTTAATTTGCATGTTTTGGAAAAACCACGGGCGGCCCTGGAACAATTGTTGCGAAGAAAACACACAATACCAGGACACCACTATAACGAATGTACATATATTCCTGTCCACATGTAAAAGTGCAAAGTGCAAAGTGCGATGTGTTCAAATATATACAATACAGAAATACACAGTATAATCATATACAGCACATATGTTGTTCAAACAAGTCTTTACAGTCCGTATAGTTCCTTGCTTTCATTTAAAGTGCAACATGCAAAAAATTTTTATATGGAAGCCCATGGAGAGAATCGTGGAAGATGTAATCACATTCCCAGTCCCAAAATTCAAGATTTGTCCAACAACGCCGACGGGGATGTGCAGGCAATTGTCATTAACCCGTTTCGTGAGAGAACTCACTTCATCTTGGGCATACAAAAATTCAGACTGGATACACTGTAAGTGTAGAATAAAATGAATTACACAGCCAAAATAAATCACAATTAGCAATATATACACAATACAATGACTTTTTACTTACAGAAAATTGCAAGAACCAAACTCATTCTCTGAGGGCTTGAGAAGAAGGTGGTGTTAACGGACTCATGATTGAATAAACAGCAACTGTGTATATAACTCAATTTGGGGCCGAATCAATCAATGTACTAACTAGAGCCAGCTGGAGGGTACTGAGTCATGAAACAACTTGCAGCCCAAGTTGCCAATTTTCATAGAAAGCAAGAGTACATAATCTCCATATTAAGTCCATATGGTGTCAA
This sequence comes from Eublepharis macularius, assembly GCF_028583425.1. Classification (NCBI taxonomy): domain Eukaryota; kingdom Metazoa; phylum Chordata; class Lepidosauria; order Squamata; family Eublepharidae; genus Eublepharis; species Eublepharis macularius. The sequence goes on along the minus strand of NC_072793.1, from coordinate 11,001,959 downwards.
AGTATTGAGTTGAAAAATCCACTTGGATTCCAACCGCATAAGTAATTTACCTATATCCCCTGTATGAGGGCAATCCAAATGTTCAATGACTGAAACCCTGAAATCATGGTATAGGTGATTACACTGTTGAAAATGTCCAACCAGGGGTGCTTCTATCACTCCATTCCTAATCCTCGATAGATGCTCCTGAATTCTTATCCTAAGGGGGCGGGTGGTACTACCTATATAGAGCAAGGGACACTGGCATTGGATAATGTAAACTACATTCGTAGATTTGCAATTTGTGAATTTGTTGCTGGGAACGGAACGGGTCGTTATAATCCGGTCCAGTCCCACCATATGCCCACATACATTGCAATTGCCACAAGCATGATGGCCTTTGGGCATAGTAGTGCGTGGAGAGGTTGCAGAATATTCGGACCTGATCACGATGTCCCGAATGGACCTGGTCCGTCTGAAACCAACCGCCAGTCCCGAGGCACAACCACGAATGTCAGATAAAAGGTGCCAATGCTGCCTAATAATGGAGGTGATTCTGGGGGCTAAAGGAGTATAGTCCAGCCCCCATTTGATCCTGTCATCAAAACTCCTCACTCTGGGGGTCAATAGACTATCCCTTTCCAATACATCTGAACGTGCACTCGCCCTCTCAATAACCTGACTGGGGTAGCCCCTCGCTGCAAAGTTCTCCCCCAGCTCCCTGCGTCCAATCTTGTAAAAATATGGGTTAGTAGAGTTACGCTTTATCCTCAGTTCACGTGGACCGGTAGTACTGACAGTATAGACTATCTAGACGTGACCATCTACAGAGAAAAAAACAACAGATTGGCGGTGCGTCCCTTTAAGAAACACACGGACCGCTGTTCCTATCTTCACTACCGGTCTTTTCATCCACGAAATTTGCGGGATAACATTCCTTTGGGCCAATTCCTGAGGATAAAGCGGGCTACCCCAGTCAGGTTATTGAGAGGGCGAGTGCACGTTCAGATGTATTGGAAAGGGATAGTCTATTGACCCCCAGAGTGAGGAGTTTTGATGACAGGATCAAATGGGGGCTGGACTATACTCCTTTAGCCCCCAGAATCACCTCCATTATTAGGCAGCATTGGCACCTTTTATCTGACATTCGTGGTTGTGCCTCGGGACTGGCGGTTGGTTTCAGACGGACCAGGTCCATTCGGGACATCGTGATCAGGTCCGAATATTCTGCAACCTCTCCACGCACTACTATGCCCAAAGGCCATCATGCTTGTGGCAATTGCAATGTATGTGGGCATATGGTGGGACTGGACCGGATTATAACGACCCGTTCCGTTCCCAGCAACAAATTCACAAATTGCAAATCTACGAATGTAGTTTACATTATCCAATGCCAGTGTCCCTTGCTCTATATAGGTAGTACCACCCGCCCCCTTAGGATAAGAATTCAGGAGCATCTATCGAGGATTAGGAATGGAGTGATAGAAGCACCCCTGGTTGGACATTTTCAACAGTGTAATCACCTATACCATGATTTCAGGGTTTCAGTCATTGAACATTTGGATTGCCCTCATACAGGGGATATAGGTAAATTACTTATGCGGTTGGAATCCAAGTGGATTTTTCAACTCAATACTTTGACACCATATGGACTTAATATGGAGATTATGTACTCTTGCTTTCTATGAAAATTGGCAACTTGGGCTGCAAGTTGTTTCATGACTCAGTACCCTCCAGCTGGCTCTAGTTAGTACATTGATTGATTCGGCCCCAAATTGAGTTATATACACAGTTGCTGTTTATTCAATCATGAGTCCGTTAACACCACCTTCTTCTCAAGCCCTCAGAGAATGAGTTTGGTTCTTGCAATTTTCTGTAAGTAAAAAGTCATTGTATTGTGTATATATTGCTAATTGTGATTTATTTTGGCTGTGTAATTCATTTTATTCTACACTTACAGTGTATCCAGTCTGAATTTTTGTATGCCCAAGATGAAGTGAGTTCTCTCACGAAACGGGTTAATGACAATTGCCTGCACATCCCCGTCGGCGTTGTTGGACAAATCTTGAATTTTGGGACTGGGAATGTGATTACATCTTCCACGATTCTCTCCATGGGCTTCCATATAAAAATTTTTTGCATGTTGCACTTTAAATGAAAGCAAGGAACTATACGGACTGTAAAGACTTGTTTGAACAACATATGTGCTGTATATGATTATACTGTGTATTTCTGTATTGTATATATTTGAACACATCGCACTTTGCACTTTGCACTTTTACATGTGGACAGGAATATATGTACATTCGTTATAGTGGTGTCCTAATTTGCATGTTTAGCAAAGGCCCATGGGGCATATATATATAAAAAAGAGGTCACCATGACTAGGAGGGGTGGTATAATACAGAACTAGGCTAGCTGGAGAGAGAAGAAAACTGAAGCTGAAGCTGTTGCTTTTTTGGAAGGCAAAGCTTGTTTCTAAGCTTTGGAGCTAAGAAGATCATAGAGCTGAATCTGCTAGCTGGAAGAGCTGAACCCTTCTCCTTGAAACAACTGCAATAACTGACAAGAGCTGAAGAAGCAAGGAAGAGCAAAGAACAGGAATTGCTGGCAGCTGAGCTTGTAGACTCTTTGAAACCAGCACCCTAGTACAGAGCTGCCCCACTTCATCTTGCTAGGAGAAAAGGGGAACTGCTCCTAGGGCAACAAGCAAGCTCCAGGATTCAGACAGCATCTTCACAAACAGAGTCCTGCTGTGGCGAGGCCTTTTGGATATTTCGGACGCTATTCCAGGCATAGCCTCTGGCCAATAGCCATCACTATAACTTGGTCAAAATGGCCCATTTATTAAGCATGTATTAAGCATTTCTTCCACCTTGCCTCAATTACACCTGGCATCCAGATCAGAGTGTATTCAGGCTTCTATCTACTGGACTGGTTGATCCAGCAGTGCAGCCTCAGCCTAAATAGGCTGGGAGTTAATCTGGCTCAGCTGCACTTGGGAGCTGTTGCTGCTCTTGAGACTGCGCTGTGCCTTGGCCAGGATCCTGCAAAGAAGAGCTACTTTCAGAGGCCTGTTCTGGATCCAGGCTGGGATTGCATGCTGCCAGTGTGGCAGTTTGCCTCCTTTGCGCTGCCATAGCTCAGGCCTGCTGCTGCCGCTGCTCTTGTGGTATGGGAGCAGGTCCTGAGGGGCGATGGGCTTGGGCTTGGGCTTGGGCCTCTCCTGGGGGAGGCTTGCTGGCTGTCTCCTGGGCTAAGGGCAAGGTCTCTCCTGCAGGCTCTGGCAGGTGGCCTCTGGTACTGCTGCAGCATGGTCAGTTGGTGCCTCTAGTGTCAGACCCTCCCTGACCCCTCTGGTCCTTTTGGCTCCCTGTCCTTGACTCCTTGAGAACTTTCTCAGAGTCACTGGGCTGGTCAGAGGAGACCGTGACAATTAGGAATTCTAAAAACTTCCAGAGCATTTTGGAATCCAGAAGGATTCATGAGCCTCTGTGGGTTGAACCTTTTAATGGGTCCTCCCATTTTTCAGGGTGTTGGGGCCATCTTCACCATTGCTTTCGGACCATGATTCAGGCTGACCCTCCAATCTGGAAAGAAGACCTCCCCCACAAAGGATCAGTGCAAAAGATTAAGTGTGGATTACTCAGTTTTGCAACTGTGTGTGTGTGTGTGTGTGTGTTTGACCTTCTGCTTTCTCCCAAAGGAAAGAATGGCTGTTTTCACAAATGGCACTAAGGCCACCATTTAATCTTTATTGTTTGCTGTTGTTCTTTGCTGTCATAGACAATAAGAGAGAAAGAGCACACAGAGAATGTTTGTTCTAATCAATACAGCTCTTTCAACAGATTTATAGACACAAGCAATTCAAATTCTTGCACAAGCAGGTTGAAAGTGGATCAGGCAGAATTTCTTAAGGTGCTTTTAGCAACTGGTTTCTTCCCACCAGTCGGGGTACTTTTGCAATTGACAGGCGGACCTGACTCCCACAAGCCACACAGGAACGAGCGTATCAGTTCCAGTGCTCATTGCTGATAGGCTAAGCAGAGAGGCAAGACAACTGCAAACAGGGATGCTAGTCCCGTCAGGGGTGGGGGATCCCCCGCTCCCACCCTCAACTAGGGTTGCCAGCCTCCGGGTGGTAGCTGGAGATCTCCTGGAATTCCAGCTGATCTCCAGGTGACAGAGCTCTGTTCCCCTGGAGAAAATGGTTGCTTTGGAGGATGCACTCTATGGCACTATACTCCATTGAGGCCCCTTACCTTGCCAAACCCCGCCCTCTCCAGACTCCACCCCCAAAATCTCCAGGAGTTTTCCAACCTGGACCTGGCCACCCTCCCCCCTGCCCCTGCTTACCTTGCTGGCAGGGTGGGGGAGTCTGATTTGGCTCCCTGGGGAGCGCGAGAGCACTCCCAGGGCAGCACATGTCCTGCACGATGGTGTCCCTTCCCAGAAGTGACGTCGTTGTGCAAGCCAGGAGTGTGCATGCGTGAGCAGCGCATGGGAGAGAGGGGAAGTCATAAGGTAGGTGCCGGGCCTCCGACCTCCTTCCCGGGGTGGGGGGACCTGGCAACTCTAACTGCAAACTGTAAAGAATGCTGTAAGGATAGCACCAAAACTGCAATGGTATTACTATGCTAGGAAGTGCCTCTTCTTTGAATGCAAAGGATCTCCATCCCAGTGCACTATCATTGACACTGCTGGTTTCAAACTGAATGTAGCTGGTTTGGATGACAGCCAATGCCAGGCAAGCAACTATTTCCCCAATAGAGAGATGAGCGCAATCTTCCCTGTTTTCTAGATCATTGGGCCTAACCATTCAAATTCAACTTTTTAGTTTGGTGCTGGGAACTCAGGTCTTTGCGTCATTTTCTATTTTTATCATACTTTTATGCTTGCAATACTTCCTGTTCAAAGCCCTGTGTGGACAGTATGGTTACAGGGGGAGGAGCTACCATTAGGAAGCACCCTTTGCGGCATGCTGTGCTGCACAGGAATACATGTTGGAGCAAATGTTACTGGCCTTGTCAATCAAATTTGTGGTGTGAAACTATGCCAGGGAGGAACACATTCCCACCATTATCTGTGAACTTCTCTAAGTTCTCTCTCCTTTGCTGGGGAGAGGTTGCCTAGATGACCTTGGAGGCTACTGCACCATCCCTGCTACTTTCCCCTGTTTTGCTGACAGTTAGAAAAAAAGCGGGGGGGGGGGGTTAGAACTTTTCCCGCTTTGCTGATCATTGGGAAGGGGAGGAGGTTAGAGATGCTCCGCACTTGGAAAGCCTATATATGTAGATGCTTGCATGTAAATGTTATTCCTGGCAAAGATGGCGTAAGTGTATGATTCTGGCAGCTTATCAATAAAGAACTTCTACTACCCATAGTAAAGACTTTTGAGAGTTGCTTGACGTCCTTACACATAAGCTGTCTAGACCTAAGTTGTTGAGAAAGAGTAGCAAGCAACAGGTCCCCCAGGGTGTCAAGGGGCAATGCTTACCTTTCCATAGACTGCTGTGCGCCTGCGATCCACATAGGGAAGCTGCAGCAGCAACCTGCAAGGAGGAAACACCGGCAGGCCGTTTGTATGTATTGACCTTCCCTTCCCCTGCCCAACCCTGACAAAGGTAGGGGAACTCTTACGGGAAGTAGTGGGGGCATGTTGGATCAGCGCTGCCATCCTGAGGCTGAATGAAGTATACACAGTATGTAAACATGCAGGCTTGAGTAGACTTACTGCATCAGAACGACATGGTCCTTTATGTCCAAGGAGCCCAGTTGGCGGTTGACTTCATGCAGGAGCTTGAGGCCTTGGTTTCCAGAGCCTCGGCCATCAAATTGAACTACCACAGCCCCCATGGAGCTGGAGAGAGCAGTATCCCAGTCGAGATGGAATTCCTCTGTGGCCTGCTGGCTTCCTGGAGTTTCTGGGCTGCAAAAAGGGCAGTTACGGTTTACAGTTGTACAAAAATATTTTTAAATCTGAAACGAAAAAATCAAAATGACCCCAACAATTCAAAACTGCCCCCCCCCCTGCCAAAAACAGGCTGAAGGCAGGAAAAGGAGGAACCTTTTCTGGTATTCCCTGTGAGAAGTAATAGATTCTCATGTATTCAGGTCCTGTAACATTACAGTATGGCTGTTTTAAAACCATCCTAACAATCTTTTCCCGTTTGCCAACATTTCAGTTAATTAAGATACACATAAATTAGCACATTGGCATTTTTTAAATATAGCATTTATTGGAGAATTTATAAATTGTAGGGTTGATGGAAGGGTGGGATGCAGTTTGTGAAAAATGAATGAAATGTAGCCCCATATTTCGGTGACAATAACAGATATCTGTAATTCGGTTTTAAGAATAGGTCCAATGGCCCCTTCTTGGAAAATGGCTAATATAATCGTAATCCCAAAACAGGGTAGTGATCCTCTGAACACTGCGTCGTACCGTCCTCTCTCTCTCCTTAATCAAGACTACAAAGTGTTCACATCAATCCTAGCAAAACATATAAACTCTTTTATCACACAACTGCATTCATAATTGGGAGAATATAGGATTTGGATTGATTAACTACTAAGCCTGAGACTAGGCCAAATTCTGTTAAAATTCTGTTTTTTTCTAGCTTGTAAATGGTGTAAGGAGGAAAGTGGGTCCATCAGATATAGTAGCATGTCATCTGCAAAGAGACTGATCTTAAAACGAGAAGGTGTTAAGATTAATTCCTTTAATGTCATTATTTTCTGATTGACATGGCTAAGGGTTCAAGAGCAATTGCAAAAAGGATAGGGGAGATGGGGCAGAATTGGAAATTAAGGTCCAACAGACAATTCATTGGTATATTTATTTACAACTTCAAAGCATGGCAGACAATATAAATCTAAAAAGAATAATAAGCTCCCTGAAATCTGACTTTGAACAGCTTTTAGATACCTCAACCTTTAAATGTAAAGGCTTAATCTCTAAAACTTAAAATATCATACTTATCCAAAAAGAAAACTCCAATTTATCAAACCAAATAGTCAAGACTGTAACATGGACCTCTATGAAGAACACTGGAAAAAGATTTAGACATCTAGTGCTCTCAGCTCAAATATATTAGTCACTAAATTACAAACTTTTAAATTGGTAAACAGGTGGTATATGACTCCTCTAAAGTTATCACACGTCATCGAAATTGTCACCACTATGTTGGAAAGGCTGTTGGTGGAAATGCCACTTACTTGACAAATTTTAGAAGGATATTTTAGCCACAATTAAAAAATAATAATAACAACATTCGATTTATATACTGCCCTTCAGGATGAATTAACACCCACTCAGAGCGGTTTACAAAGTATGTCATTATTATCCCCACAACAAAACACCCTGTGAGGTGGGTGGGGCTGAGAGAGCTCACGAGAGCCGTGACTAGCCCAAGGTCACCCAGCTGGCTTCAAGCGGAGGAGTGAGGAATCAAACCCGGCTCTCCAGATTAGAGTCCCACGCTCTTAAGCACTACACCAAACTGGCTCTCAGATAAAGAGATAACAGGCTATGAAATCTCTCTTTCTCCAGAATAAATTTTTTTGGATTTGTGGGAAAATTTTAATATCTCTAAAAATTAGAATAGCTCATAATAAGTTTACTCACTGCTTCTAAAAGCGCCATTGCTTTATTTTGGAAATTAAAAAAATCCCAACCTCAGAAATCTAGTTTGCCAAAATCTGGGATCACTTTATCTTAGAGAAAATACATGATAAAATATATCAATCTGAACATTTCCTAAATGAAACAAATTTAGAGAAATGGTTCCCTTTTTTAGAAAAGGGTTCCCTTTATAGAAAAGAATAATCTCCAACCCAATTCAAAGCTTTTACAATCCTTAATAACTATATCATTGCTCAAGTTTGGCTTCTGTTTTTTCGTTTATATATATACTTGTTATTGTATGCTAATTGTTATTTCTTAATTGTATTGTGTACACACAATAAAGTTTTGTTTAAAAAAAGAAAAAGGAATATGATGAGACAGTTAAGTACAACAGGACTTGGTCCAGCAACTAAGAAACTAGTCAAGGAACCCTAGTCCCGGTGCAGGGCCGTTTCCAGATGGCTTACCTGAAGCCGCTCCATGCCACAATGTTGTGGATCGTGCCGGGGAAAACGCGAAATATCGCGTTTTCTTGCATGAGTTTTGTGCGACATCGCGCAAAACTCGCACGAGAAAATACGATATTTCGCGTTTTCCCCGGCACAATCCACAACATTGTGGCACGGAGCGGCTTCAGGTAAGCCATCTGGAAACAGCCCAGTTTGATTGGTACTACCTGTTTCCAACTGGATGCAGCATTTTGGATGGTGACAAATGTCATGCCAACAGAGCTGACTCTATAAAGATGTAAGGACAGAGTGCCTGTCCTGTCTGCCTCATGGTACGGCTACCCAAATGGGCCGCATTCAACAGAATAAAATTGTATTTGCTGTCCTACAGACGGCAATCAACATAGTTGAACAATCTAACAAAGCGCAGACGTATATGCCAAATATAAGGAGTTTGGACAATAGTAAAATGTTATTGAAGATCAATATACATATTGGCAGGGTTTTTTTCTGGAAAAAGAGGTGATGGAACTCTCAAGAGGGAAATGAGGGAGAAATACACGGGCCCCCTTACAAAACGGCCATTTCCTCCAGGGGAACTGATCTCTGTCTGGAGATCAGGGGGCGGGGCCACCGGACACGAGAGTTGCCGGAACTCTGTTCCACTGCTTTCCCACTGAAAAAAGGCCTGCATATTGGAATATATGAGATAAATAAAAGCAGCATGATAATTCTAGATGAGTAGCTATGCCTGAGGCATATTTAAACTAACCAAAAGGATTTGATGGCCAATGGGGTGGGGATTTTGGCCCTCTAGTCTGCAAGAGGTGCCCCTTGAGGCATACCTTTAAAAAGACACAGTGGACAAACCATAGTAGAGGCAGGGTAAGGGGAAAGGATTCAGACCCACAGTGCCATGATCACAAAAGTGGCTGCCTTAAGTCACTGAGCCATGCTTCTTGAACCCCTACGTCTATTCAAGCCTTCATGTCTGTATGATAAATTAAGGAGAAAAAAGAGCTATGCTTTGTGAGCCACAAGCTGCATTTTGAGTGCTTATTTTTGGACTGTGTGTCTGGTTTTCCAAGAAAGCTTGGAGTTGTCCAGCTACCCCTCATTCCATCGCCTTGCTCCAGAATGGAACATTTGAGATTGGCCAACAGTTATTGAGCTCTTCTGGGTCCAGGGTAGGCTTCTTTAGAAGTGGACACACCACAGCCTGTTTCAAGGCTGGGGCAACATCCTCTTCTATCAAAGAGAGATATTAAATGCACAAAGGTAGAATAAGGACATGGAGGAGCAGCTAAGAGAGTAGGTGGGGGTTATCACTCACAGGATCAGTAGCAATGGACAGAAGGCACATTGGTTTGGAGGTGGCACGGTCACACGCACAGACAGGTCTGGTTGTGAGGGAAAGATGGGGGAAAAAAAGAATCATGAATACAGAAAAGTAACCCCATGACCTCCCCTATTCAAACATCTTTCCTCACAACAAATCAACGAAACAGTTAAAGTGCTTCAGTCTTATGACCTTTGACCGCTATAGACTCTGCTTCAAAATTATGGGTTCTTCATAGTTTCCAATGGACCATGACACTCACAGTGACAACTCATAACAGCACCTACATCTTTGCTATTGCACCACATCCTTGCTTTAGAGCTCTTGGCCCAGGAAACTGCTCACACACGTGGGCAGAACAGCCCTATCATGACCCCCTGCCAGTATCTTTCCCAGCAGTCCCAACGTTCTTGCTGTCACCCATCTCAAACACAGTCGTGGGGTGCCAGGTTTAATCTGGGGACAGGGTTTCTCTGCTTTTGGTAGTGTCACAGCAAGGAAAACCTCAGTATGGTTCCCATACCACAATAGGTCCTTGATGGGAGAAACAGCAGCTAACATTCTATCCAGGGCTTTTTTTCAGCGGGAACATGGTGGAACGGAGTTCCGGAACCTCTTGAAAATGGTCACATGGCTGGTGGCCCCACCCCCTGATCTCCAGACAGAGGGGTGTTTAGATTGCCCTCTGCACCACTCTGCGGCGTGGAGGGCAATCTCAACTCCCCTCTGTCTGGAGATCAGGGGGCGGGGCCACCAGCCATGTGACCATTTTCTCCGAGGGCAACCCACTGAGTTCCACCACCTCTTTTCCCAGAAAAAAAAGCCCTGCTCCTATCTATGCAGCTGTTTTAAAGATTGAGAGAGCTGCCCAAATATGGAAACCTGGGCTGCTTCCACAGGGAGATGATTCTCTGTGCCGTTCTCCCTGCTGCTGCGAATATAGAGGCATTCACAGTGACAATGGAGCAGTCACAAGGACGTTTTCCCTTCCTTTCCTAGCCTCAACCCTCCATGGCTGCCCCTCCCACCACTGCTACCAGAGGCTTTATTCAGACTTCTTGAAAATCAGCTGCAGCAATGTTCTAGTTTCTCAGCTGTTATTTGTAAATGTCTCTAGTCCCTTTAGCTGCAGAGTTATAGGGAGAAAGGGGCAGCCGGTATCTTTCCCCTTATAGCTCAGTAACCAAAAGGTTTAGACACTTGAAATCAAGAACTACTACACTGTTGCAATAGACTATTATAATGGTATAAGTGGGGGTCCCATGAGAACTTTCGTGGAGCATCTCATTTCCCCTCCTCCACCACTTCTTCTTCCCATTCCCTGAAAGCCCTCATAGCCTCTCCTTTTTCATGCTTCCTTCCTTCCCAGCCACCCTACCTTTATTTGCCACCCTGTCTACAGCTTTCCTTCCTTACCTCCTCTGGCAGCATCTACTTACATCATTCAACTTTCCTCCATTTTATCCTTGCAACAATCCTGTGAGGTAGGTCAGGCTGAGAATGTATAACTGACCCAAGGTCAAGCAGTGAGCTTCCACAGCAAAGAGGGGATTTGAATCTGGATCTTCCAGATCCTGGCCTAATACTCTATCTGCTACACCACACAGACTTTTGCGTGGTGGTTGCTGCTGAATAGTAGTAAGCAGCTGACGATGGGTAAGTCACGTGGTAGTAAGTCACCAGGGGTTGCTGTCAGTGAGTCTTTCCTCAAAGGCCAAACCAGTTCTGGAGAGAGCCCTTTCTCCTCTTCCTGCCTTTTACTGACAGAAAATGAGGCTTGAAGACTAGCAGTACTGTTATGATTGACTAGCAACAGCCACAACAACAACTAAGCTTCTTAAAGCTACAAGCACTGCTTCTACTATTGGGGGTAGTTCTATCCCCTGATGTACTCCCCCCGCTCCCCCAGAATTCAGATTTTTCTGCAAAACTGGGACTTTTTCATCCTTGAGAAAGCTCTGTCTTGTTTGTTTTTGGCTCCAGGCTTCAGATTTAAGTATTCACAGACTGGGGCATGTTGAGAATTAGATATATTGATAACTTTATAGCAATATAATAATAATAACATTTCATTTATATACCGCCCTTCAGGACAACTGAATGCCCACTCAGAGGGGTTTACAAAGTATTATCCCCACAACAAAACACCCTGTGAGGTGGGTGGGGCTGAGAGAGCTCCAGAGAGCCGTGACTAGCCCAAGGTCACCCAGCTGGCTTCAAGTGGACGAGTGGGGAATCAGACCCAGCTCTCCAGATTAGAGTCCCGCGCTCTTAACCACTACACCAAACTGGTAATATAGCTATTACCAAGACTTTCATTGGAGGGGGGAAAACGGCTGCCCCAGGAAAAATGGCAATGTGGACAGGAATGGAAAAAATGCAAACCTTCCCATCCACATGGCATCCAAAGGAGCTTTTGACTGCAATCTTTTCAAAACAATCACAGCAAATCTGGGCTGATTCCACATGGCTCACCTGAAGCCGGGACGTTGTGGAACATGCCGGAGAAAACGCGATTTTCTGTGTTTTTTCCGGCATGTTCCGCAACGTCCCGGCTTCAGGTGAGCCATGTGGAATCGGCCCTGGTTTGGGAAAGCAGACACAGAAGCAGGATGAATAGAAGATGACCTCATGTGGATGCTTGTGAGAAAAGTACAGCTGAAAGGAAGCCATGGAGCAAAACCTCTGTGTGGAAGCAGCCCCGATTGACACACATGGAGCAGGCTCTTGGCCATGTTCAGATTGCCACAAAAGGGACCCCCCTTCAGTACAGCCAAAGGTCAAATATTCCCATAGGTTCTAACTCCACCAGTAACTACTCCCCAAACATATCAAGCCAGGCCCTTCCTAAGCAGTGTAGCGGGGGGGGGGGGGGGGCTGCTGCAGACGTACCGTAGCTGGCCAGCCGGAGGGTCCGGAATTCCACTAGAGGTGTCTCCTTATGCATAAGGCTATCTTTCAGGAGTTGGTTCTCTTCTAGGAGAAGAAAATCTGGGGGGAGGGGAGGGAATGAAACAGATATCGACTGGATCAGCAAGGGTTGGAAAGCCTCCAGCTCACTCTCCAAACTTATTTGTGGATGCCAGCCTTTAAAAACAAATACTTCTCTACACAATTGTATGAATTCGCTAGTCTTAACAATGACTTCTAAAACAGCAGATGCTTTTTTCAGGGACAATAAAATGATATTTTTGTTGAGACATAAAGAACACCATATTTTTGTGTGCTTCACATGAGTCTCCCTTAGTCTGGAGGTTTAAAAAATTCTTCCCTTCTCTCTACTTTTCCTTTTAAAATGCTTTCTCTTTAGATTTTTACTGCTGCAAATATTAATGTCTAGCAGTTGAAAAAATGAGTTTGTCAAATATGTTTTAACAGAAGGGATAAAACAGTTACTTCCTAGTGTAGTTACTGAACTGAAAATCATATGAAGCATTTATGTTAAGATGGTAATGGAGGAATTTCTTGCAAATTAAATTGTGCCTCATACAAAGAGTCACCAAGAAGTGTGGAAGAAGGAGAACCTCACTTTGGAAATAAAAAAAACAATTTACTTATTAGACACTGGGGGGAAATTGGGGGATCATTCCCTCTGCCCTCCTATGGTTCTGCTATACTGAAATTCAAACCTTTGAAGATCTTTAGATCAAATTCCCAAGAATCAAGAAGGCTCACACCCTAAATGAAATGACAATATGGGAACCTGCTCATCTGTAATAAAAAATACCCCCCCACACACACACACACTCTGATACTCACCATGGGGGTTAGCTGTAGAGTGAACAGAGACTTGAGGGATTCCGGGCCCTGTAGAGTGAAGGAAATTCAGATCTAGCCTGTGCTGGATGGAGCAACATAAACCATTGCACACTGCTGCATGAAAAGAGGAATTAGATAGGTGCAATTTTAAAGTCTACGACTCCCCATTCGAGTAACAAGTGGAGAGAGGCCTATTTCAAGCTCCCCAGCCCCCAAACCTGGGCTGTTTCCACACTACTTACCTTCATCTGGAACGTTGCGGAACGTCACAAAAAAACCGTGGAAGATAGTGTCTTCTCGCGTGAGTTTTGCATGATGTCGAGCAAAACTAGCACGAGAAGATGCTATCTTCTGCGGTTTTTTCGTGATGTTCTGGAACGTTCCGGATTGTTGGAAATAGCAATGTCTGGTGTACAACAGCAGCAAGAAGGAAGAAGAGCCTACCATGCAGGGGGCAGCAAGGGTCACTTAGTTAGGACAGTGAGAGCAGCACCTCTCTTGTTTCCTGGGGGTCATTTCCTTGTCTTGTCTCCTATTGGGCTAAACAGGGCAATATCCTGCTTCTTCTCTCTCCTGCCACACTTCTTCTCTCTCTCTGCAAGATGTAGTCAGTTAGCTAGGATCTCTCTTTCTCCTCTTTACTATCAAGTATGTAATGTCCTCAAATAAAACTTTTTGCCTCTTTAATCAGCACAGTGTAATTCCGCTGCATTATTTGTACTCATCCATCACGGATGAAGGTAAGTAGTGTGGAAACGGCCCTGTTCTATGCCAAAGTGCAGTTTGCTGTTAAGAAGCAGCCTTGATATTCCAAGTATCAAAGGAGAGAGCTAAAAAGATCCCATTTTCAGACTTCCTCAATGAGGTACTAAGGTTGTACCAAATTTCAGCTTTCTACCTACCGCACAAGTACCTTAGTACCACTGTGAATGACCAAGTCTCAGTGCTTATTTGGGTCAGGTGCTCAGGATCACCTGTCATATTCAAATCCCCCTGCAGCTGTAGCTGATGCTGTTGGGGTATTTCTCTTATTTGAACCCAGAGTGGGAAACTTGGAACAGAAGGTGTTTGTTCCTATTGAAATCTCTCCCAAGCATGGGAGCCTGCTTGACCTTGAGCAGTCCATGAATCACACAGCCTGTTTTCCTGAATGCAGAGTTAGAAAACTGTTAGGAGAAAGAGGGGGGGGGAATCAGGAGCAGCCTTGGGGAACCTCTATCTGCGTGATACTTGTCTGTAGTCGCCAGTCCTAGCAAAGATGGCTTAAGTGTGTGATACTGGCATTTTATCAATAAAGAACTTTTACTCGTGAAGTCTCTTGAGAGTCACCTGGCATCCTTACAATTTGCTTGCAAATCCTAGTGGGTATTCTCGTAGACACCCACCTTTGCAGAACAGTATGAAATGTTCCAGTCTGGGGCTGAAAGAGATGTCTACGAAGGAACAGCCTGGTCGCAGGCCGCAGGTCACACAGGTGCGACTGAAGGAGCCATCCAGGTCCATGCTATCCAGGAAAAAGAAGAGAGGCAAGTACTGCGTGTCTTTCTTGCTCTAAGACACTTCCTGTATCCTGTCCCCTAAGATGGTCCGTTTCCAGATGGCTTACCTGAAGCCGCTCCATGTCGCAATGTTGTGGATCGTGCCGGGGAAAACGCGAAATATCGCGTTTTCTTGCGTGAGTTTTGTGCGACGTCGCGCAGAACTCGCGGGAGAAAACGCGATATTTCGCGTTTTCCCTGGCACGATCCACAACATTGCGGCATGGAGCGGCTTCAGGTAAGCCATCTGGAAATGGCCCTGGAGGCAGCTTCACAGCCTTCTCAGTCCTGATCTCTTTACCACTAATGTTAAAAAGCCAAAGTGGACTCACACATGAGAGTGCTAAGTTTGGCAGTAGGAAACACAGCTTTCCATGTATTCTTAGGCAAGCCACTCTCTCTCAGCCGAGATCCAGAGGAGTTAGCCATGTTAGTCTGTAGTAGCAAAATCAAAAAGAGTCCAGTAGCACCTTTAAGACTTTACTGTAGCATAAGCTTTTGAGAATCACAGTTCTCTTCATCAGATGCAATCTGATGAAGAGAACTGCGATTCTCAAAAGCTTATGCTACAGTAAAGTTGGTTAGTCTTAAAGGTGCTACTGGACTCTTTTCAATTCTCTGAGCCAAGTCTATCTCACAGGATGGTTGCTAGGTTAAAATGCAGCATATAAATTTGTTACCAAAAGCTACAAAGAAATATGCAATGAATCCCCCTCCGCTCCTTCATGAAAATCTGAACTTGGGCTACAAGGCCAGGGGAGGGGGAGATAAAATGTCCTGAATAAATAATAGTGTCCTGTCTCCTTAGCATTATCATAACAGGCACCAGCAAACATTGAGTGATTTATACACTGCCTTTCCACCCAAATAGAGTTCCCAAGGTGGCAAACAGATGTAAAACATTAAGACAACATTTTAAATATATCCATATTTTTATTGTATTTATATATGCATTTTAATACAATAAAAATATAGACATATAAACAAGCACATAAACACACAACCAGAGAGGAGGGCCAATAAGAGTTTACTGGAGGTATGCCAAGCAAAACAAAACTGGAGGGGTATGCCAAGACAGTGAAAGAGGAAAACAGGAGAATCTTCCTGGGGAGGGAGTTCCAGAGTTTTTGTGCCACAACTGAGAAGGCCCTTTCTCAGGTTGCCACTAATCTAGACTCAGATGGCGGGGGCACCTGAAGCAGAACCTCTGAATGGGAGAAGACAGTCCTTAAAGAAATTGGCTGCAAATCATATAAGGCCTTAAAGATCAATGCCAGCACCGTGAATTGGGTCTGGAAGCAAACAGGGAACCAATGTAGCTAGAACAAAACTGGAGTAATAGGGTCCCTACAACCTACTCCAGCCAACTGTGGCTGCAGCATTCTGACCCAATTGCAGCTTATGGACAGTCTTCAATGGCAGCCCCATGTAGAACACATTGCAGTAATCTACTTTAGATGTTACCAGAGCATGCACCCTGTTTAGGATGGCACTGTAATCGTTCAAATTATGTTTCTTCCACAATCTCAGATGAAGAGACCTCAAAGATGAAACCAGACAGAAATGTGAAGACAATGCTAGGGAAACTAGCATTTAAGACAACAGAGGCCTCTTCCTGAACGCACCCACCTTAAAGTGCATTTGTATCTTTGTTCAGTTCAATAGTGTGTGAGCTTCTGCATATGAAAGCTTCCAACTGACCAGAAAAAACAGACTAGGTTTCTCTTTTTCAATGACAGCTTAATATATCAACAGTTGTAGCAGAAACTTTTCCTAGCATGGAGGTAATTATTGTCACCTACTAGTTACATTGCCATTAAAAGCACAACCTTACCTAGTGATAATATCATAAACCCACCTTTGGACTATTGCTAGGGATTTGTAAAGGTTGTATGAGGAAGAATTCTCTCCCATAAGCTGTTTCCCTATCTCCACTGTGATTGTTTCTTTCCTTAATCTAAACTCCACCTAGCAGGGCTTTTTTTCAGCAGGAACGTGGTGGAACAGAGTTCCAGCACCTCTTAAAAATGGTCACATGGCCAGTGGCCCCGCCCCTGATCTCCAGACAGAGGGCAATCTAAACTCCCCTCTGTCTGGAGATCAGGGGGCAGGGCCACTGGCCATGTGACCATTTTCACCTAGGGCAATTTAAACTTTAAAAAACTCCCCCTTTGTTCCAGCTGACCCAAAGTGACGTCATTGTGCGGTCCTGAGTTCTACCACCTCTTTTCCCAGAAAAAAAGCCCTGCCTATGAACATTTCCATATTTCACTCTGCAACTCTTGGAACTGAGGGTGTCGTTCTTTGAATAAATCACTAGGTGACAGCAGGTTAACATTGTAAAAAAAGGCACACGTGCAGTTAACATGAAATTTATGCCTATTTCAGATTTTCATGAGGGGGCTGGGGAGGATGCACTCGATATTTCTTTGTACCTTTTGGGAACAACTGTACACAGCCTGTAGTCTGTCTGACTAAAAGTTTTAAATAAGTAAATTATGTTGGGTTAATGATTTGGTTACTTCCCATCAGAGATGGTGGTGATCAAATCTCAACTCAGCCATGACATCCCTCGATAGCCTTAGGCCTTCCATATACAAAATGGGGATCATCCTGGCCGAAACAACAGAATTCTTATAAAGTTTAAAGTGCAAACTTAAAAGTTACACCCTTTTAATCCTTGTTTAGGCGCCGCTGTAAAGAGTATCAGACTGGGGTGACCTCGGGTTCTCTCAAAATTACAACTGATCTCCAGACTATAGAAAAAATGGCACCTTTGGAGGGTGAACAATATGGCATCACACCCCTGCTGCACCCCATCCCTCCCGAAACTCTACTCTCCCCAAATCTCCAGAAACTTCCCAACCCATAGTTGGCAAACCTATACATAGCCTGTTTGAGGGAAGGGTGAGATAAAAATGGGTAGGTCCAAATGTGAACTGATTTAACCAGGGCTTTTTTTCTGGGAAAAGAGGTGGTGGAACTCAGGACTGCACAATGAAGTCACTTTGGGTCAGCTGGAACAAGGGGGCAGTTTTTTAGATTAAATCGCCCTTGGCAAAAATGGTCACATTTGCCGTGGCGCAGAGGGCAATCTAAGCTCCTCTGTCTGGAGATCAGGGGGCGGGGCCACCGGCCATGTGACCATTTTCAAGAGTTGCTGGAACTCTGTTCCACCGCGTTCCAGCTGAAAAAAAAGCCCTGGATTTAATGTTTGAAAAATTCTATATAAAATGTCGACTATTAACTGGCTCACTGTGGCAAGAATACACTTCATTGGAAACAGTCTAAATTACTCACCTGTACAAGTGTCTTGTGGAGGGATTGTCTTCGGTACTTAGGAAATACCTAAGAGCAAGGAAAGAGTCGATCAGACACGCTTTCTCCTCACTTGCTACTGTCTCAAGGAACTGCTGCAGGCAAGGATTGTAAACTGCCTAATGCCGAGTTAGGATGCCTGTTGCTCAGTATGGTCTACTCTGACAGGCGGCGGCAGCTCTCCAGAGCCCCTCAGGCAGAGAAAGGAGGCTCCCAGCTCTTGTGACTGATGGTGCCAGGCCCAGGGATCGAACTGGTGACTCCCTGCGTGCAAAGCAGGGCTTCTGCCACTAAGCCACTATCCCCCTCCTCCTTATGGTCTCTGGGGACTCACAGCTGCTTGCTGTGCTCCCGGTACCCCAGGATCTTGATGACATCCCAGTCTCCAGAGGTCAGGAGGCGCACACTACTTTCCTTGCGGCTGGGCTGGCAATAGATAAAAAGGAAAGGGGTGAGACATACATGTGTTCTCCACAAGTGCTGTTACTTTTTAAAAACTATCTCTGTGCCTGCCGAAGCAAACTTCCACAATTTCATCTCTGTGTCAGGAAAAGCTTCTTAACTTTACAGTTACCTGATGAAGCAACATATAAATCAAAGAAACAAGTAATTAAAGAAATTTCTGCAAGTCAGGAAGCTTATCCGTGACCAGATGCAGGAGCAGCAAAGGAAAACAAAAAATGAATAAAAGACTCGCATTTGCCACACACAGAACTCCAGAATAAGGAACTCTCTGGGAGACCGTACGTTCATTTGTGACTGGGGCGGGGAGAGAAAGTGAGTGAGTGAGTGCAAGCCAAGTGGTGCTGAGCTCCAATGGAACAACATCTAGTGTGAGTCAGAACATGAGCAGCTCTTCCATACATCACAGGGATGGCGTATTCTAGTAGAATTTCTTCTTGCAGTCATGGGCCATCTTATCTATCCTGTGAATAGTTCTGTTCCTACTAAATAAGGAACTGGGCTTTGAAATAAGGAACAGGTGGCAAGTCTGCAGAGGTAAAACATATAGACTGTTCTTGAAGGGGGGTAGGGTATATGAACATTGGCCTCAACATGCCTGGGAGCCAAGCTACAAGTGACGAATTACACTTGCCTGGCAAGTGAACAGACTCACGTGTGTGGAGCGCAAGTAGAGGTCAAGTGAACAGGGAGGAATACACGTGAGTCTGTTCACTTGCCAGGCAAGCGTAATTCACCACTTGTAGCTTGGCTCTGAGCTGCTCTCCCAGTGAGCAGAAGTGTGTGGGAAGTTATCAGAGACAGCTCTTGTAACCTTTTCTTGACCTTCAGACAGAGCTCCCAAATGACTGGAAAGAACCTGGGCCAAACCATGGCCGTTTCCACACGATTTTGCACGAGAAGATGCTGTCTTCCGTGTCTTCTGTGTGATTGTCCGCAAGCAGGTAAGACGTGTGGAAACGGCCATGGTTTGGCCAAGGTTCTTTCCGGGAGTTTTGCGCAAAACTCCCGGATAACAGCGTCTTCCTGGCACGATTTTGCATGAGAAGACGTTGTCTTCCGGATCTTTTGCGTGATGTTCCACAGGCAGGTAAGACGTGTGGAAACGGCCCTGCTCTTGTGCTTTTAAAAGCACCTGCATGTGTACAAAATCAGTGAGTGATGTTCTTCAAGGCATGCAGGAAATCATCCTCATCTTTTAAAGTCTGCTCCTATGAACGGGCACAAAGGAAGGGGGCAGCGTCCCAAGGTGTCTGCGCCCAGGGTCACTCAAAACGTTACTTCTTTTACGAGTTCGCCACAGAGCCAACCTGTGTCCCGCACAGTCACATGGCAGCTCTGGGGAATGGTTGTATTAAAAAAGGAGAAGCCAAATAGGCTCACGCTGGGAGAGGAAGAGTGCCTGGCTTTCTCCTAAGTTTTCTTCCCTGTGCAAAAACCATGCGGGGGCTGGGGAGTTTTCCTGTCTTTGCTGCCACGCAGGCACACAACAGCTCTATGTGGTACGTCATATCTGACGAAGGGAGCGCTAACTCTCAAATGCTCATATCCTGGAAATCTAGTTGGTCTTTAAGGTGCTGCTGGACCCAAATCTTGCGCGTCTGCTACAAACCAACACTGCTACCCTCCTGGAACTATCTTGTTGAGAATACCAAAAGGCTGCCCCCTTTTTTTTTCCTGGAAGAGCTCCTGGGCATTTTAAATTAAACAGTAGGCAGAAAGTCAGATGTGTCCTTCACCTTAGTGTACCCAGGCAATGAAACACTTTGTCAGTTAAATTTCTGCCTGCAATACAGATCGGAAAGGCACATGAGACCTACTAGAAACCCCCCAGCAACCCAATTGCCATGGGAGGCGTTTTCCGGTGGGAGTCAGGTTACCAACCAGTCCCTGAAGCTGTCCCTTTAACAGAAGTTTGCTCTGCCATAAACAGGAAACAACTCTGTGTCACCAAAAGCTTCACCTGTAGATTTCTGCATATTAAACCCCTTTTAAACTGTATGTTACAAATGGTATGCTGTTACATTGCCCTGAGCCTGCATCTAGAAATGCAATAAATAATAAAATAATAATAACAATTTTAAAGGCAGAGGAGCAAGCCTGGCTGGGTTTGTTTCTGGCGAGTTAACAATTCCCCCCTATTGGGAACATTATTTAAAATCTCATGGCCATTGTATGTGCTAGGAGGCCTAGATGGCTCTGATTTACCTGTGTGGAAAGCATGGTGACGTGGTGGAATTCCCCTTGGGCTCCCTGTTTCACGGGCACAGGCAGAAAGAGCGTTTCGGCATCTTCAGAAAAGACTGGCCTCCCCTGCTGTTATAAGAACAAGGATGTGGGTGCATCGCAGGATATCCCAAGTTTATTGGATGTGGCTGAGCTTTCCATTGCTTTCCATTTCCTGTCTCACTGCCTTGTAAATCGGGCCTGTGATCTGTCCAGCTCAGTATTAACTACTCTGACCACAGGCTCTCTGAGATGATGATGATGATGACGACAACAACAACAACAACAACATTCGATTTATACTACTCAAGTCAATTAAGTAGGGTTTACTCCTAAGGAAGTGTTCTTAAAATGGCATTGCTAGTATCACAAATTAGGTTCTTGCAAAAAACACACCATTGAGGGGGGGGATAATATAATAATAACATTCTATTTATATACCGCCCTTCAGGACAACTTAATGCCCACTCAGAGCGGTTTACAAAGTATGTCATTATTATCCCCACAACAGCAAACACCCTAAGAGGTGGGTGGGGCTGAGAGAGCTCCGAGAGAGCTGTGACTAGCCCAAGGTCACCCAGCTGGCTTCAAGTGGAGGAGTGGGGAATCAAACCCGGCTCTCCAGATTAGAGTCCAGCGCTCTTAACCACTACACCAAACTGGGTTTCAAGCAGCGCACTTTCACACTATCTGTGGTAGAGAATATGTGAGTGAAAAGGCTAGAAAATGTCATTTCTTTAAAGTAAGTGAAAAAATCTAGGGAGAAACCTGGAACACCCTTGAGGTGGATGCGTCTGAAGGTCTTGCTGAGCACAAATGTGAATTTAGTGTTTGATAGACCCCCCCCCCCAGGGCTTATTTGGAGCCGGAACGCACAGGAACGGCGTTCCGGTAGCTCTAAAAAGAGGTCATGTGGGTTTTGGCCCCGCCCACATGGTTCCCTTTCCTGGGAGTGAATGCCGAGCGCTGCTGGGCTGCAAAGGTGCTTTCATTCATTCTGCTCTGCTCTTTTACTTTTATTTGTTCAGGGGGGTGGGGAGAGAAAAAGCATGAATGCCGAGTGCTGCTGGGCTGCAAAGGAAGGCAAGGCGCTTGCATTCATTCTGCTCTGCTCTTTTACGTTCATTTGTGACTCTGGCGGGGAGAGAAAGTGAGTGAGTGAGTGCAAGCCAAGTGGTGCTGAGCTCCAATGGAACACAAGCTGCTTGGAATTCATGCTGCTTTATTTTCATTTGTGACTTGAGATCGAGTGAGTGAGTGGCTGCAAGCAGGGCCGGCTCTCCAGAGGAGGGTAAGCTGCTTTGAGTTAATTTTCCTTTAAAGAAATACCTGGAGACTTTTGCTGAAAGGGGCCTGAGGGGTGGATGTTGCCTTCTGACACACTTCTGGTGATGTTAGGGGGTGTGACATATGCTAATGAGTTATGCTAATAAGTTCCTGCAGTTCTTTTTCTAGGAAATGACCCCTGCTAACCACTATGCCACACTCATTCTTGTTAGTGAACGGCATTGTGTGGGTGCTAAAAATAAAATAAAAACTTGTCGTTTGGCACTGTGGTTTGCAGAACAACCTCCATGTGGATGCAGACTGAGAGGGAGAAAGTATATATATATATGCCACAGAGGAGCAGATAGCCAGTTTGGGGTAGTGGCTGGACCTGACTGGTTCCCAGTGCCACCTCCTTGAACCAGTCACAGATACTCAGCCTCACCTATGGGGGTGTTGAGGGAATGAACTGAAGGCAGCCAGAACCACACACGTTACCCACGTTGGAGGAAAGGCAAGAGGAACAGGTGCTAGGTATATTGTTGAAGGCTTTCATGGCCGGAGAACGATGGTTGTTGTGGATTTTCCGGGCTGTATGGCCGTGGTCTTGGCATTGTAGTTCCTGACGTTTCGCCAGCAGCTGTGACTGGCATCTTCAGAGGTGTAGCACCGAAAGACAGAGATCTCTCCATGTCACTGGGTAGGTAGTGTGCTAGGTAGATTCTACTTAGCCTTCACTGTGAATAACAGCTGGCAGACCTATCCTTAATTCTCAGTGGACTATTTAATTATTTTACTTTGGTGTTGGTCCAACTGCTTTCGAAGGTAAACTGGGTTCAATGTTGAAAAGACTACAGCTGTCTCAAAAAACCTGATCCAGAGTTTGTTCTGTTAACATCTCTCTGTTTCAACAGGGCCAAGGAAGCTTCCTACCATGCACGGGCCACTAATTGCCTTTCTTCTCGTGGGTCTTCTGCTGCCTCGTGGATTGGATGGGCACTCACTGTCCCTGGCTACCCCAATGGGGAGCACTTCCAAAACCAACCGTCCCCCCTCTGTCTCCACCCATGCTCCCGGTAGTACTTTGCTTAGTTCCATTCTCCCCAAGCCCTTCCAGTCCCGCTTGCCTCAAAGTGGTGTTTCCTGTGACGGCGCGGAGGGCAATCCAAACTCCCCTCTGTCTGGAGATCAGGGGGCGGGGCCACCAGCCATGTGACCATTTTTGCCAAGGGCAATTTAAACTTTAAAAAACTCCCCCCTTGTTCCAGCTGACCCAAAGTGACGTCATAGTGTGTTCTTGAGTTCCTCCGCTGAGTTCCACCACCTCTTTTCCCAGAAAAAAAGCCCTGACAGTTACCATATCTGAATTGCGGCATTTCCATCTACAGGCTCGTGTTGCACAATACGCTACTGAGGGTGGGGGAGGCTGCTTCTTTTCACAGCAGTCAGATTTCCAGAAAGGCAACTCAATGACTACCCTGTTATTACTGCTCCCCAGAGGTATTCAATGCAGATATGCATCCTAGTACAACAAGAGCAGGTTTGTTCCTAATCACCTGACTCAGATATTCTTTCAGCCAGGACAGCGCAGAGAAGGCTGTTTCATAAAGTTTGCCAAGGCAAGCCCAGGTTTTTTCGCAGATGCCTCACATATATATTATAGTGAACGTATGTGCCATCACTGTACTTGTGGGTTTTCTTATGCCCATTCAGTTATTCTTAAGTTACATTCAGTGAAGGTTGTCCGGGGTCTGAGGCTCAGCCCCCGGACTTACCGGGAGGAAGGGATGGGAAGCAGCCAGGAGACAGCTACTCAGCCGCCCCGACAGTCGCCCAGGCCCCGAACAGGCCAGCAACAGAGAGGGAAAGGAAGCCCCAAGGGTCAGACAGGGCAGGTGGAAGCCAGCTAGCCCCACCGGTGGGAGGCTAAGAGCCCAGGCAGGGAGAGTGAGGACAGCCTGGAGGGGACCAGACCAGAGGAAGAAGGCACAGGAGACAAGGACAGCCAGCCAGCCAGCAACCTTACCAGTAGGGGAAGAAAGGCAGCAGAGGCAGCACAGGGCCACACCTCAACCTGCAAGCAGGGTGGAAGGGAATAGCAAGGGCCAGGTGAGGCTGGGAGCAAGGCAGCCTCAGGTGAGACTGCCTGAGGCAGTCAGCAAAGAGAGTCTGGCAGCCAGCAAAGGAAGCACAGGTGTGGCTGGCCAGAGCAGCCAGCAGAGCAACACCAGATGTGGCTGCCTAGGACAGCCTGGGGGGCGTGGCTGGCAGGTGGAGCCAGGAATGGGTGAAGGGATGTAAGGGAAATGCACCCAGAGGATGGGGTGAGTTGTATAGGAGCATGGTGGAGTTTAGGAGAGAAGCTAGAAAGAGGAAGAGCGAGAGAGATGAAGGAGAGGAGGAAGAGCAAGCCTGGAGAAGGCGAGGAGGGCAGAGGCTTTGGAGAGCGAGAATGAAGGGGAAGCAGCCGGGACTCTGTCAGGTTGAGCAGGCTTGCGAGTGGACTGAGGAGTGAGGGTGATGTATACCCCACTCCTTCCACAGGGCGAGAACCTGCACAGTCCCTGATGGCCTCCCAGAATCGAGGTCAGGCATGCCGGCATAGCGACGCCTGTGGCAGGACCTGACAAAGGTACAACTAAACAGGTGATTTATGCTCCACCTTTACCCAAACATTGGTCTCGGGGATCATATGTAAAGTGAACACTCATCAGTTCTTTCTTACAAATGGATGTATGCACATACATGCCAGAAGTTTGAGAGTTCCCTGTTATGTGTGTGCAGGGCTCAAGTGTTATGCACATCAAGGATCCGCTGCAGCCAGTCATAGCTCCCTGTCTATTGGACCCATGCAATATTGTCAGGATGTCAATTCTCTAGCCAGAATAACGCCATGTTAACTTGTGTTATAATCAGTAGTTGTCTAGTTTTCCTCCCTCTAGGCCCAGGTGTTGTCCAGGCCGCTCATATCCATGGGAGCGAAGAGCCTTATCTATCCAGTCCAGCCAACGACCTTGATGTCCTCGTCTTCTCATGCCTTCGCAGACAGGACTAGGGGGAGATTGGGAATGGGTGTTTGAAGTGTTGTAACTTTCCTTTTACATGCCATTCTCAACAAAGCTTTCGTTCAGCCAAGGGCCTCTACAGCCTTTGGATTATGGACACCTGTATCCTGAGCATAATCTTTCAATAAACCTTTTGGAATCAAGAGACCCTGTGCTTCTTGCAAGAGAGGGGAGACGAACTCTAGATAACTGAGATTCCATAGTCTGACAAATATGCATATTTGTGTGCACATGACAATTGCATTTATGGTTTGTACTTTGAAGCGTATGCCAAAGTGTGAAATGACCCCATATGCTGACACTCTTAAAGTTTCTTGTTTCTCTGAGATATTAGAATGCAGCAGACCTTAGTGACAACAATAAGGACCAAAATAATGTCAAGTCTGTTACCTGCATGTCCACCCAAGCATCTGAGGTCACTTTGTATTTCTAAAGGAAACAAACAAGGTTGTTAGGTGAGTCTCTGAGACAAATTACACATCATACAAATTATCACCAGTGCATTCTGTGTTCACCCCTAGAGGACAGACATAAAAGCATTAAAATGAACCAGAGTTCTAAGAGTAGACAACATCCATCCACTCGTCCTGAGCAGGGCTGAATGTCTTAAGGGATAACTAATCTTCATGAAGTGGTCTTAATAATGTGCTCCTAGGGGTAC
Source organism: Eublepharis macularius (assembly GCF_028583425.1). NCBI lineage: Eukaryota > Metazoa > Chordata > Lepidosauria > Squamata > Eublepharidae > Eublepharis > Eublepharis macularius. The sequence goes on along the minus strand of NC_072793.1, from coordinate 10,976,270 downwards.
CGCCCAGGGGTCCTGTCTAAGCACCTTCTGCATTACCATTCCAGGAACCCTCTCTTTGCTCAGACCTGTGGAATAAACTTGGCTATCATGGCTAATTTTTTTTCCTTTGAATTGGTGGCTTTCACATGATGACTTCAGGCTGTCTTAAATCATCCCTTTCTTGAGATTAATTACTAGTGGAATTGAAGCTGGGTTCCACACAGCAGTTAATATAGCATTATATTCTGTACAAAATCTGGCAGCTCCCTTCCCCATGCACAAGAGCTACTATTATGTTTACGTGGAAGTAAGTCATGTCCAGCAAAGGCCCTGCAATTGCTCCTTTAAATTGTCTTTCTTCTCTCTTTTCATTCCACTGCTTTTCCGTGCCGAATTATTTCCTGTTCAATCTTGCAGCATCTCCTTAACCAGTTCCTTTTCCCTAGTCATAACAGCTTTAGTTACTGCTTTTCTCTTTTCAGCCAAACTTATTGCTCACTAATTCTTTTTTAGAAGTCCCATGATCATAATTTCTCAATAGTTCAATTATAATTATAAAAATTCACCACTACTTAAAAAATTATTTTACTTTGGTTTATAGTCCACCTTTCTTCCCAACAAGTACCCCAAACAGCTTACATCATTCTTCTCTCTTTATGCCCGTGAGGTAGGTTAAGGTGTTTGTGTGTGTGTGACTGGCCTAACGTCCCCCAGCAAGCCGACATGGCAGAGCGGGGATTTGAACCAGATCCTAGTCCACCACTCTAGCTACAATACCACACTGGCTCACTATACCCCTATTGCATTCTAAGTTTTAAAAAAATCACCACAAACCATGAGAGAAAAACAACATGGAGTTGGTAATCCAAGCAGTGTGTTGCTGCACATCTTTGTGAAAGTGAGGCTTATCTGTACCCCCTTCCTTGCAGTGGTGATGGAGAGAGTAACCACATGGACTAATATTCCCCTTTAATCCAGAGGATTAATACAATTCCTACTTTAGCATGATTTTGTGTACACGGTGGTTCTTTGTGTTTTACATTCCTTTACACCATGGGTCCCGTGCATCTGGAACCACCAGGTATGGAGATCTCCCAGAATTACAACTGACCTCCAGAATACAGAGATCATCAGTTCCCCTAAAGAAAATCTCTGCTTTGGAGGGTGGACTCTATAGCACTATATCCTGCTTTGGAGGGTGGACTCTATGGCATTATATCCTGCTGATGTCCTACCCCTCTCCAAACCCCGCCTGCCCAGGCTCCACCCCCAAATCTCCAGGCATTTCCCAAGCTGGAGCTTCCCAACCCTACCCAGGAATACCACGTGTCATGCTTGGAATGAATATGATGTTATTGTCGATGTTCCCCTTTCAGGGTGGTGGTTATTGGTTTCCACATGAGGGAAAAAAATCCCTGTATTGAGGCAGCTGCTGAAAATGTAGGAATGTAGGTTGACATCATCATCATCTGAATTAAAAACAGAGCGAACGAATGCTGTCTACGCCAGACATAACCACTGAGTGTGGCAGCAACCTTTCTCTCCTTAGCACCTTGCCAGGAAGCCCACCGTCACTGCTTACCTCAGAGCAGGACCCCGTGGGCACCTCACACAAGCTCAACACAGACATGTTCTGTGGCCTGTTTAACCACTGCACGGCTAGCCGGGATTGCGCCACCCATTTTACCATAGTGATGTAGTATTCTCTGGGGAGAGAATAATAGAAATACCATTGGGGTGAGGCACAAGGAAGCAATTCAAACAGCCTTAATGCCCCGCTTAGCCCTTAACACAGAGACAGTCACTCTAAACCATGCTCTGCCTTGTATCATTCCACTCTGTGTTAGGTAACAAACAAGCTGTTTTTGATGTAGCAGGATCCTCTCCTGAAATAATTAAAAAAAAGAATACCCTCAAATGCCTTGGAGTCATTGCGCAGGATCCTTTCCCCTGCCAAGTTACGGGAAGGCCAGGGCCTCCCCTTCCTCCAAGCACAAAACAAGCTTCGAGCCTGGCTGGTGTCTCTCCTGGACAAAATTAGAAATGGGCTCTAAAGACAAGAAAGCTTCTGTGGCATTCCCTCATCTTGCACTTCCAGGCTCTTCAGCTTGGGCTCTGTCTGGACCCCCTGTGGCTAAGCAGCTTCACATCCTATTGTCACTGGGCTGAGAATCCCTCTCGTAGGCAGCTTGCCTGGGGAGAACCTGCGCCCTTCCTCCCAAACTGACCCCCCCCCCCAGCTACTCCTGCACAAACATATTCCGGGAATAGCCAACATAAGAGCCAATTTAAACCTGCAACTTATTTCCCTCTCAGAGCCAAGCTACAAGTGACAAATTACACTTGCATGGCAAGTGAACAGACTCGCGTGTATTCCTCCCTGGTCACTTGCTGTTCACTTGCGCTCCACTTGATCATGTAGTCTGTTCACTTGCCATGCAAGTGTCATTCATCACTTGTAGCTTGGCTCTCAGTGTGCTCGTGTTCACTGTGGGACTCAGAGCTCAGCTGGAGCAACTCCTTATATTAAGATGGGTAGCCATGTTAGCCTGTCTGTAACAGCAGAAAAGATCAAGAGTCCAGTAGCACCTATAAGACTAACAAAATTTGTGGTAGGGTATGAGCTTTCATGAGCTGAGCTGTGGCTCATACCCTACCACAAATTTTGTTAGTCTTATAGGTGCTACTGGACTCCTGCTCATCTCCGTATATTAAGCAGCCACTGAATGAAGTAATGTTCTTCTAGCTTGTTTTGGTTGCCTCAGCATACGGAAGGCAAAAGGGCTTATCTGACACTCACACTCTGTTAGACATCAAGAGATAGCCCATCTCGTGCCCAGGTTACCAGTACTTGAACCAGACAGAGCTCAAGGTCCAGATTCTAATGACTAAATACCTATATGCAGGGCTTTTTTTCAGCTGGAACATGGTGGAACGGAGTTCCAGAACCTCTTGAAAATGGTCACATGGCTGGTGGCCCCGCCCCCTAATCTCCAGACAGAGGGGAGTTCAGATTGCCCTCCGTGCCACTGGAGTGGCACAGAGGGCAATCTAAACTCCCCTTTGTCTGGAGATCAGGGGGTGGGGCCACCAGCCATGTGACCATTTTCACCGAGGGTGATTTAAACTTTTAAAAACTCCCCCTTGTTCCAGCTGACCCAAAGTGATGTCATTGTGTGGTCCTGGGAGCATGCACACACTTTGTGCACATGCATGTGGTACCAGGGGCACCACCTCCTGCCAAGAGTTTTCCCCTGTGCTGGCAACCCACTGAGTTCCACCACCTCTTTTCCCAGAAAAAAGCCCTGCCTATATGCAATCTGAGCTTAGCACATGTATTTCCACTAATGACCTAAGAATGAAATCCTGTGGTACGGTGTAAAGTGCAAAAAGGCTGAAAAGTGATTGTAAATTTCTGCAGGGCCATCGATGGATTTGCAAGCCTGGTACAAGCACATATAAAACAGTCTGGTTTTCATCATTAGAAATGGGATATATGCACGTTTAGAATTTCCTTTCTGCTTTTCACACATGCATCTCAACCGCCGGAGAAGTGCTGAAAAGGCACATATGGATTCATGTATAAATTCGCCCAGGAGACACAAGTCTCTGGTAGTAACATGAACAGCAGCCCCTCCTCCCCTCCCTCCCCATCTGCAGAAGCATGCTTGGTGGAATGCAGGGACAGATGGAAGTCACCCCTTCCTCTACACTTACCAGCCCATTCCCCCACACAGACCATTTTGAAGGTGGGTGCAGTCACATGTTAAACATGAGTTGGGTTGGGGGTTTCTCCCAACCCACCTTGCATTTAGTGCACATGTAATCAGACCCTCAGAGGCCCCTCTCTTGAACAGCTTTTACCTGGCCTTGAAAGTATAACTGTGCAGAGAATAGCTTAGCCAACAAAACCAGAAGCAGTAAACAACTGCTGGATGAAACCAGCTAGATAAGATGGGAAAGTTTCACTTAGGGCTGAGAGGACAGGATGGGCCTTTTGTCTCAGCAAGAAGGTGGGGCTTTGTCTCGAAAAGGAGCAAGGCGTATAGAAGACCCTCCCCGGCATTTTACGGTGGGCTTAGAATGTTTGGACTTGCCTGAAACTCTGTACCCCTTTTATTCCTGCAATACAATCTTTTTTCTCACTCAGAGTTCTCCACCCTTGTAGTAATCATTGGGCAAAGCATCAGGTCACAAACCTTGCTGTTTTTGCAATAGTAACTCAGTTTTCGTGGTTCCCAGTAGTTTAAATTATCTCCTAAGGGAGGCCTATTAATGTATTATCTTGCAGATATTGTGCAAGGCTTTTTTAATTATTAAGGCAAGTCCTTAGGGACTATTATTTGTCAGTAGATTTTTGTGATATTTTCATTGGATGCTTTATGTTTTACTATTTGGTGCTTTTTTGCTGTTTTAAAACTGCATCCTGTGTTTCTGTTATTCATTTTGGTCATTTATGTGGAGGGAATGATATAAATAAAAATAGAGAGAGATGGAAAAAGGCAAGATCTTAACTGGGCACTTTCTGGACCCTGCAGAGATAGACGCACTCTGCACGTGCTCCCAACTGGCACAGCAACATCACTTCTGGAAGTGATCTCATCGCGCCGCCTGTGGGAGCGTTTCTGTGCTTCGTTTGGGCCCGATTAGGGCCCCAAATGGGCCAAATCGGCCCCGTGCGGACTGCTCACACGGCCAACGTGGTGACATCACTTACAGAAGTTGCATCATCATGCCGGCTCCAGGGTGTGTGCATGGGCACCTCGTGCTCCACAAAAGGTAAGTGCCAGGTACTCCACCTCCTGATGGGAGGTGAGGGGTACCTGGCAACCCTATACGCATGACAGTGCTGTTTGCCGCTGTATCTCTGTTTGTTATTTGTTCTTAATCTGTATGTTTTAAAAATCAACATGTATTTTCAACGGCACCAAATTTAAATGAATTCTCTGCAATGTCCCACTGCTTGGATTTAGGGGAGCAAACATTATGATTGGTCAACAATAACAACACACCTGCCCTGGAGGGGTTCGGGAGGGAGCAACTCCAGTATCCGAAGTGGCTGTGGCCTAGACAGGTTCACCACAAAGAGCTGAACTGACGGGATGGGCTGGCCAGCCTGAGAAGAAGAAGAAAAATGAGACAGAAGGAGATTAAGGGCACTCCGCTGAGCTAGGGGAGCAAGACTGTACAGGCAACATGTAATACCAGAGTGAACGCAAGCTGACGGAAACTTGTTGGTATAGAAGAATAGCTTAAAACAAACTTTTCTAAGAAGAGCAATTAAAACATCTCACATAGGAGTGTCTAAACAAAGGCCATGTGATCTAAGGGCCGCGCTAGAAGTGATGAATTACACTTGAACGGCAAGTGAACAGACTCACATGTATTCCTCCCTGTTCACTTGCGCTCCACTTGCACTACGTGATCGAGTGGAGTGCAAGTGGAGCGTAAGTGAACAGGGAGGAATACATGTGAGTCTGTTCACTTGCCGTTCAAGTTAAATTCGTCACTTCTAGCTTGGCCCTTAGGGCAAGCCCACAAATCACCAGTGTAAAATACACAGTGTAAAATACTAGGAAATGTCTCTAAATTGTAAATTCTATTGCTACACATTCCCTGAGGAATATTGCATAGTTGGAGAAAGCTGAGTGAGTATAGCAGAGAGAAAGAAGAAATGCTGAAGAGACTGCCAGAGCAAGGGACATTTTGGCATTGCTGTCCCTGGATGCTGGAAAGAGAGGCTTCTGAGAAGCAACACAGGATACTTAGAAATTCTTGCACTAAGGCCTGCATAAATTCTGCCTTCGACTCGCATGGCCAGACCCTGGAGTTCTGGGATCAGGTGACGAGAAGAGTAAAGTCTAAGATGTTCTATCTAAAAGCTGGCTATACACATATTATTTATTTTGTTCAGAAAAAAATTATGCCATCTCTTCAGCGACTTGGCTCAAGGAGGCTTACAATTAAGACAATAAAACAAAGCCATTAAAAACAAGCCATTAAAATATCCAGGTTGCAACAGCATAAAATACTGAGGATATCTAAATACGGGGGATTATCTAAAATGCTGTAGATAAAATAGTCCTCAGGATATAAAACCCTTAGTTTAAAACCTGGATAAAAAGGAATGTTTAAACCACCACCTAAAAGAAAGTAAGATAGGCACCAGGCAAGCCTGACAGGAAAGGTCATTCCAAAGACAAGGTGCCACCATGGGGAAAGCCCTGTCTCTGGTAAAACATGCAAGAAAAATATGTAAGATTGGAGAATAGAAAAGATTAGGTAAGGCCATTTAGGTGGGTGCTCTGGTTAAGAACTGCCCATAAATGTCCTTATGACTACTGTTTCCTTCTCTTTGCATGGGAGCAAGGAAGGGGGACTCACCTTAGGGTAGGGGTAGTGCCAGCTGGTTGGGTAGTTTCCTCCCAGAAACTGGGGCAGCTCCATCCTGGGCACCAGGGAATCGTTGATGGTAAGATAGGCTAGCTGCAAACCATCAGGTGAACACCAGTGGGCGCTGCTTGTCTGCAGGATCTCCTCTTGGGAACAAAGGGACACCAGGTATGAGGACCAAGGAGAAAGCCCCGGCTGCTGAAGTCCACCCACAAATCTTAAGCTAGGTATGCAGAACTCACACAGAGAATGCAAAAAGGAAATCACCATATTCTTGGAAAACTTGTACATCTCTCAGACTCTCACCCAGAATTAGATTAACTATAGAGCATATCCAGAAAACTGTCTAGTCCCTCTCTGTTTATAAACAATTTGAGTTCTGTTCCCACCTCTACCGGGATTGCCAATGCTATTCCTTGATCAAAGCATTACAGTAAAGCAGCAGCTCCAACAGCTGTCAACAGAGGAAGGCATAATCGAAAAGAGTCCAGTAGCACCTTTAAGACTAACCAACTTTACTGTAGCATAAGCTTTCGGGAATCACAGTTCTCTTCGTCAGAGGAAGGCATAACTGCATAATGCAATTCATTGCACTTTAGAGTGGTTCATTTAATTCTTGTCAAACAGAAGGAAAACTAGAGTGATGTATCATGAATTCTTAAGCTATGGAGAAGATGAGAATGGTGGATAAAGGAACGGGCAGCCCAATCCTAAGGGCTGGCCTGGCGCCTGCGCCCGTGCATCAACGTAAAAGCAGCACTGCTCCACCACTCCTTATGGACCTTTGCGGGACAGCCACGCTGGCACCTCAGCTCTGCAAGGCGAGGCATGGCCACCGCCAAGAGCACCCACTTGCCGTTCTCCTGACTACCCTGCCAGGACCAGCCAATGGCCGCACCACTCCCTTGACAGGCACGAGGGGCAAGCAGTGGTGCAGCCAATGGGCAGGCTACGATCTCCGCTGCTGAGTGACACCCTCCCATCAGGGAGCAGGCATCCCTGCCCAGGGGGAGCAGAGGTAACACTGAAGGTGTGGACAGGGCACCCACCCTCTCGCCCATTCAACCCCCATTTCCAATGACGGCCAGGCTGGTGACTGCAGCTCCACTTGCTTACAAATCCTCCCTGCCCACCCGCCACCATGAGAAACAGGTTCCTCCTCTCTGAAAAGTAGGACCAGAAAGGCTGCAAAGAGTGAAGAGGGACCCAGGATCAGCCCCCCAAGGTCAAGAGGCAGCTATGGAGAGGCGAGCAGGGGCGGATGCCACAACAACTGACAGTGCTACCCACTGGAAACCGTCGGGAGACTGGAAGGACCATTGGATGTGATGGGAGCAACCAATGCCTCTCGACTTGCAGCGGCCCCATTGCACATCACCACATCGAAAAGGTGTAAGGAGAATGCGGGGTAGACCTTGCGAGCCAGGCTCCAGTCCCGGGATGACGCCCCCCAGAGTGGAATGATGGCCTGCAGGACCCGAGAACCTGCGCCAGGGGCCGCCATCCCACTCCCCAGCACAAGATCCCCAGAGTGCATCTCTGGCTTCACAAAGAGCAAACGAGAAAGAGCCCCTGAGATCCCAGGGCATCGCTCCCTCTCCCCCCCCTGGTTGTTGCCATGGGGCTCAACAACTTCACTGCCCACATGCAGAGATCCTCTGCCTGGATTATTAGACACCAGGAGAGGTGTTGGAGAATGGGAGTCCTCCGTGGCACCACCACCACCCCTGCCAGGCACACACAGGCTACACTCCAAGTCCCACCTTGCTGCATGCCATGAACCTAAGGGGGGAAGAGGGAGGGAAGCTGGCTTGGGCTGTAGTCTCCAAGGTGCAACTGGACCCCTGCTCTTTTGGCCTGCAGAGCCATGCAAAGGCGCGGAGCCACCTAGAGCCTCCTTGGAGCCACCCCACCTGTCCCAGCCCAGAGTCAGAGACCATTCACTTCAAAGTGTGGAATGGCAGCTCTTGGGGGAAGTGGAGGGGGCCTACTGACACCCAAAGGCAAGCAAACAGACTGGAGGGGCGGTTGGTGTTCAAAACACATTTTATTGAGCTTCAAAAAGAGGTGTCTGGACACACGTCTTCCCAATGTCGGCCAGCCAGGATGAGAGCAAAGCCAGCCTGTGCAACGGTCAGAGCTGTAGAATCCATTCTTCATGCTGCCCTCCCAGGAGCGAGGTTGAGATGCGGGCTGCCTGGAGAACCACTCCCTGGGTTGGACTTGAATGGCAATCGTGGAGGATCATGGGGGGCTGGAACAGCCATGCTCCCTGGCTTCCCTGATGGGCCGTGACCTGCCTAAAAGGGAAACAGACACATGTGTGGCAAGGGACCCTAACCTGTGCAAGCCCCAGCCCAGTCTGCCACACAGTCTGGGAGTGTGTCCGTGGGTGGGAGTGGTGGTGGCAGCTCCATTGTCACAGGTGCAGCCCACAGGCAGATGACGCATGCCCCTTCAGTGAGAAATTACTCTCATCTGCAGCAGGATGGTCTGGCCCTGTGAGGAAGACAGTCGAGGGGCTATGCACCCACCACCAACAGGGAGTCCCAGAAACCTAGTCACCCCGACCTGCGGCCGCACTTCCTCCTCTGCCGGTGGGGGGGCAGCTGACGGGGTCTGAACAGAGCCCCCCCCCATATGGGAAGCTGGAGCTTCCCCCCAAATGGCTGTGTTGAGGGTGGTTCCCTGGACAACTGTCTTTGTGACCAGCAGGGGCCGCTGCCGCCACCCCCTCCCCACCGGCAAACCTCTCTTGCAGAGGCTGGTGTTCAGGAGGGTGCAGATGAGGGGAGGGGGCCAACTACTGTAAACGAGTGAGCTAGGGTGCCCCTGCCCCAGATTCTTCTTACCTGTCAGTGCTCCCTCTCCCCATCACAAGCTGGGATTCAGGTGTCAGATAACCTGCAAGGAAACTTGGGTGGTAGTTGTTACTAGAGATGGGCACGAACAGCAATACGAACAAAAAAAAAGCATGAACAGCCCAATCTGCTGTTCGAGAACAAGCTGTTCGTGAGGCCCCATTCTAAATGAACAGGTGGTCGTTGCAAGCCTGGTTCGTTGCTGTTCGTCAAGCCAGACAGGCTGGCACCTGCAATCAATTCCCTTGGCAACTTAGGCAGGGATTGTCTGAACTCTGTCTGAACTCCTGCTGTTGCCCTGGAAACCCCAATCTAAGCCCAATTTAGCTTGATAGGCAGGTCTTCCTTCCAAGTGTGGAGCTCCAAATTTGTTACAAGGGAGCAAAGACCAGGGGGGAGGGGGGGGGGGCTCCCAGCTCTGGCTTTGCAGACAGTGGAGAGGGAGAGACAGCTGCTGTGGGCATTTTGATAGAGAGAGTGCATTGGAGCTTGAATTTTCTTTGTGTGTGGTGGAATAGGGATCTACCCCTTCAAGTTCCAGGGATGCTGCCAGGCTCTGGGACAAGCTATTTATTGTATTGTCGAAGTCTTTCACGGCCGGAGAACGATGGTTGTTGTGGGTTTTCCGGGCTGTATTGCCGTGGTCTTGGCATTGTAGTTCCTGACGTTTCGCCAGCAGCTGTGGCTGGCATCTTCAGAGGTGTAGCACCAAAAGACAGAGATCTCTCAGTGTCACAGTTCCACACTGTGACACTGAGAGATCTCTGTCTTTTGGTGCTACACCTCTGAAGATGCCAGCCACAGCTGCTGGCGAAACGTCAGAAACTACAATGCCAAGACCACGGCAATATAGCCCGGAAAACCCACAACAACCAACGAACATCATGTTCGGGTTTTTTTCTGTTCGTGCCCATCTCTAGTTGTTACTCAGACATTCCAAACTTAGCTCTTCTTCCCTTGAGTGAGTGCAAAGTACTCTCTGATTCCTCAAAGTCCCCCCAATGCACTTGTGACCCAAAACCGTGAGCACCCTCTCCCGCCTTGCACTCTAAGTCCTCACAGCTCTAAGTCCCTGGGGCACGGGGCTGCCAGGCAGAACCTCTGGCCACCTCCCTACTTACCTGGGTTCATGGGCATCCTGCCCAGAAGTTATATAGGATGCCCAGTGAACTGATTGGGCATGCAGGTGGGGGGGCTCAGTCGCCATGATTGGTCCCAGCAGTAGTCAGCATCCTGTGTTCCATTGAGCTGCTTGAGCAGGGCCAGGTGTTGGGCCATTGAGTGAGTTTCCCCCGTACAATGGGCACCAACGGACTACACCAGCATTTTTCGCAGCGTAACTTTCTGCCACTGCAGTGGGTGTGCCCGGGCTTGGAGCGGCTTTGGGAGCCGACTAAATTGCAGCCCACCCCCCAGCACCAACACGGGGACTTACATGCCTCCGTCTGGCCACCTGTCCTGGCTGCTGCTGCTGGGCCGTGGCAGGGGTGCTCCATGCCCAGCTGCCGGCAGAGGGGGGATTACAACCATGCAAGTACGAGTTATGGTGGCATACCCCTTTGTCTGCTCCCTAAGCGTTTTTCTCCTCCCCCCCCCTCAGGATTGCACTGTAAATCACCTTTGATCACCATGCACAGGTACCATAGTGGTCTTTCCTTCGCTCAGAGAAAGAACATTCTACTACAAATGTCTGTACGAATGAAATGGGATGTCCTTCTTATTCCCTTCCTCCAAAAAGTTCATTGAAATTATTGTCGCCCTGAGGCTTCCAACAACTTTAATATGACTCTGCCCTCCCCAGTTTTTTTCACCTTCATACAGCCAGTCAGAGATCCCATTGAAAACAGCCCCTTTGTGTCCAGATGAGGTGATACGCTTGGCCCTGCTAGAGACGTCGGCTTGATAGTAAATGTCATTCTTTAGAATAAACACCTGGGAATGGAAGAAATCAATAAGGTGACTGGATTAGTCCATCTAGAGCTTCTCTTTCTCCGCTGTGAAGAGATCTAAAGAACAATTTAGTAGAAAAAACAACTAGCTTTTCCAAGCTGCAACTACTGGGCTTATCCCCCCTTCAGGGTCTTGTACTCATGAACTAGCTGTTTGCAACCATGTGCATATCTGAAGATCCAGTTGAAACCACCATGGAAATCAGATCACGGCCCAATTGCAGCTGCGAGGAAGTGGGATTACATCACAGCCCTGTTTTGCTACGTATACAATTTAATTTTTACCATGAATTACCATCAGGCCAGACTAGCCAACGACTGTGGGATTCAAAGTTGAGACCACTTGTGGCCTCAGACTTCCATGGTGGACTAAAAGAACCCTGAGGCAAACTGAACCGAAAGTAAAGCCCTGAAAATTACCATAATTTAATGCATTATTCCAAAAGTTATGACTGCATGAAGATGCCCTAGGGTTATCCGCTGATTAAAGGCTTTTTTTCTGATCAATAATTACCTGCCTTAAACAACTAATCTATTAAATGGAAATAAATTACTTCAGACAAAAATGTCAGTCTAGGCTAAGAGTCTCTCTACACAAGACCCTTTACACGAGGATGCTCAAGTGAAGGGAGACCAGGGATTTTTTTCAGCTGGAATGCGGTGGAACGGAGTTCCGGAACCTCTTGAAAATGGTCACATGGCTGGTGGCCCCGCCCCCTGATCTCCAGACAGAGGGGAGTTGAGATTGCCCTCCATGTGGAGGGCAATCTAAACTCCCCTCTGTCTGGAGATCAGGGGGCGGAGCCACCAGCCATGTGACCATTTTCACCGAGGGCAACCCACTGAGTTCCATCACCTCTTTTCCCAGAAAAAAAGCCCTGAAGGAGACGCAATGTTAGCTGGGAAGGTTCTGTCAGTTTCACCTCCATTTGGGGAGGTGAAGAGGAAATTAATAAACCCTCTGAAGCAGCTATCTTTGCCTGCTCTGTAGAGAAGGAAAATTGACAGAGCCTTTTTCTCTGTCTTTTTAAACTATGCTTCCCGGCTAACTTTGTGTCTCCCTTCACTTGAATGTCCTTGTGTAAGAAGCCTCGTGTAGAGAGACTTTTAAGTGTGCCAACTTGTGATCTGGAAAAAAAGTCTTGCCTCCAAGGGGCTACCCTTGGAGACTCTCCAGAAGCCACAGCTGATAGGGAATGCTGTGGCCAGAATGTTGACTGAAGTGGGTGTAGGGGGATCATATCACTCCAGTCTTGTTCCATCTTTAGTAGCTCCCAATTTGGTTCTGGGCCCAGTTCAAGATTGCAGCTAGCATACCTTAAGGACCGCCTTCTCCCATATGAACCTACCCATCAACTTGGTCATCTTTGGAGGCCCTGCTTTGAGTGCCCCCGCCATCTTAGGTTAGATTGGTGGCAACCCAAGGAAGGGCATTCTTGGTTGTGGCACCAAAACTTTGGCGCTCCCTCCCCAGGGAGATTTATGTGTTTTCCACTGTTAGTGTTTTCCTCCAGCTAGTGAAGCCTTTTTTGTTTAATGTTCCCTCACCAACATTTATTAGCTCTCCTCCTACGGGTGACAGCTCAAGACTGGCAACCAACAGGAGATTGGCCTGTGGGGTGCCTCTCCCTCACCAGCTCTTAATGATGTTGCTAAGGACACAATGACTCTTCCAGTCATGTCAGAAACAACATTATTTCATTAGGATGATGGTGATTACCTTCCCTACCTCCCTTCATTTTTCTCCCACTGCCTAGCTGAGCAGCAGCAGGAAGAGTAGGCCATGGGAGAGAAGTCTCCCACTCAAAGCCTGAGCTTTACAACTCATATCCTCCCTATTAGTATTATTTTATGTAATTGTTTTAAACACACACACACACACACACACTTGTATTTTAAATGCTATTTTAATGTTTGAAATATTTTAATGTTTGCTACCTAGGGACCCTGAGTTGAGTGGAAAGGTAGTATAGAAATGTTTTAACTAAATAAATAATAGAAGCTTAGGGTCAAGCTACAAGTGATGAATGACACTTGCCTGGCAAGTGAACAGACTCACGTGTATTCCTCCCTGTTCACTTGCCCTCCACTTGCGCTCCACTTGATCACTACAGGCCAAGCTACAAATGACGAATGACACTTGAACGTGGATTGAGTGGAGAGCAAGTGGAGGGCAAGTGAACAGGGAGGAATACACTTGCCGTTCAAGTGTCATTCGTCACTTGTAGTTTGGCCCTACGTGCAAGTGAACAGGGGGGAATACACGTGAGTCTGTTCACTTGCCAGGCAAGTGTCATTCGTCACTTGTAGCTTGGCCCTTAATGTGTAGAAATGAACAGCTGAAGCTTTCCGTGGCATGGAGATAAATAACATCATCTGGTAAAATATATCTCACTAAGCCTCTATGAAAGGGACAGGACATTTAGACCTGTTTGGGGTATACTGAAAGAAGTGTTTTTTAGTGCAGTCATGAACGGAGTTGCCTCCTTTTAAGCCCATTGGCTTCAATAGATTTAGAAGGGTATAACTCTCCTTAGGATTGCACTTTTACTATGCAGCTATTAGTTCTATTATATTCAATTAGATTTATCTGCAAGTAACCAGGCACTGGTTTGCAGGCTTAAAATTCAATAAATAAAAGCTACCTTTTTAAGAAATGGTTTCCATTTTTTTGAATACCTTGAAAACAATAATTCCCTACCTGGCCTAAAATTCTTTTGTATATACACAAATGTATAAGTTATCTTCATGTTTTCAGAGTATATTGTGTTATTATGTAATCCCATACATGTTGTATGTTATAAGAACTCTCTCCCTGTACTTGACTAGTTCCAACTTCTTATACTTAAATAAGCTGTATTTTGTTTAATTGTTGTTTGTTATTAGCATTGACATTGTGTGTTTTGTAAATTTTTGTGTGTTTTACAGTTTTAATAAAAGTTGAAAGTTAAAAAAACAAACAAAAAAACAAAAACAAAAAGAGAAGTAAAGGCCATCTTTAAAATATTCTTTTTAGGGCCGTAGCACACCAAAATCAAATTAGCCTCAAATATTAAACAAGACTGCCCTTAACTTAGAGCTCCACGAGTTAAAATTTGGCATCTGTTCAATCAGATAAAAGTTTTAGATTATCAGTCAATTGATCAACTGTTTGATTCATGTTTGCGTTTTTCAGTTGCATACTGAAAGAATGCCAGCTACACGCTGTCCAGACTGAGAATCCCCTTAAGATAGACTGAGGCAGAGATGGGACTTACCAGCTGGTTATCCCGGGCTCCCCAGGCTGCGTACTGCAGGTGTGTGGAGTCTGCCTTGGGTACATCTAGATGACTGGTTTCTCTAGAAAGGAAAACATTACATCTTTTCCCTTGCAATACGGTAGCTTGGGAGGCACAGTAAGCTTAACCTGTCCTTCTGAGTCTAATGATGTCTGTCAGTCTTCTACTCCAGGGATATGAAATGCTAAACCAGAAATGATTCTCCAGTGCCTTGATCTTTTTGTCCCTCCCCATGGCTAGAAGAATTTTGCAAAACAAGCAAATATATGCCGATGAATTTAATTTGAATAATTTATATCAGATGCACGGCTTTTTTTCAGCTGGAAAGCGGTGGAACAGAGTTCTGGAACCTCTTGAAAATGGTCACATGGCTGGTGGCCCCATCCCCTGATCTCCAGACAGAGGGGAGTTTAGATCGCCCTCCACGCTGCTGGAGCGGCACGGAGGTCAATCTATGCTCCCCGCTGTCAGGGGCGGGGCCACCGGGCATGTGACCGTTTTCTCCTAGGGCAATTTAAACTTTAAAAAACTCCCTGACCCAAAGTGACATCATTGTGCAGTCCTGAGTTCCACCACTGAGTTCCACCACCTCTTTTCCCAGAAAAAAAAGGCATGATCAGATGCAATAACAAGTTTATTTTAGGCTGTTTTTATAAAGCAACTAGTTAAGCACAATAATAAACAGATTTATGTTTTCTGCATGAATTATTAAACACAATTTGGATCAGGGCATAGAGGACGCAAGAGGAAAAGTGGCATGTCATAGCCCAATCTCATCAGACCTCGGAAGCTAAACAGAGTCAGTACTTAGATGGGCAATCATCAAGGAAGGCACTGGCAAAACACCTCTGCTTATCACTTGCTGAGTCACCACATGTCTAAACGTTATGGTGCATGCGCACACACACGCAGAGGACCCATTGCTCTGAGTAGCCCAGCATTAATACAACAAGATGATTGTATAAATTAGGTCTAAGAGTCATTAATCTGTACTGAAAGGTATATTTTTTTCCATTGACCCAGTCTCCTGTGGACTAGTCAACAGCTTTTGTGGACTAGTCAACAGCTGTCCCTTAGCATATAAATGGCCCCTTTCAATATCCTGAGTTTTGTGCACTCTAATATTTTCCAGAGTGATTATTAAATTTTGCAATCTGGAAAGCATATTATTTTGCTTAAAGATGGGAAGTCAGCCAAAGGATGCCAACAGACTGCTCTCAAAGTCCTCAGGCTGGGCCTGCACTCTTTCCTTTGCAGGGGACTGAGCCAGCAGAGCAGTTTTGTCGACCTCATGGAAAGGGGAGGTCAAATCAAGTCAACCAGCAGCTCCTGATTCTCTGGTGAGTGGGCAGTAGAACTAGGTGCCTTGTTTGGAGGACTAATCTTAGTTGCTGTTTGCTTTGGCTCTAGCACCCCTATTTCCTGTCTAAATTCCTTTCTTATAGATGACATTGAAAGAATTGGGGTCCTTGCCCTTTGAACAAAGAATCAGACTAGAGAAATCCCATGTGTTTTTAGCAAGTCCTGCCTTAAAAAAAATAGTGAAGAAATCCTAAGCCACTTTCACACTGCTTACCGGCCACGGAACATCGCGCCGAGCTCCCGGAACGACAGCGTCTTCCTGGCGCAATTTCGCATGAGAACAACAGTTCTTGCGTGAAATCATGCCAGGAAGACGCTGTCATTCTGGGAGCTCGGCGCGATGTTCCATGGCAGTGTGAAAACTGCCCTAGAGGAAAAAAAATTTCTAACTTACCCTGTCCCCCCTTAGGAACTGAGGACTCCATGAAACGTATCTTAAATAAATTGATGAAAAGTCGCCGCACAGAAGAAAAGCAATATGTTCTTTTGCCATCTGCTTTGTCAACCAATTCATCATACATCTCTTGTATGGAATAATATTTAGAACAACTGTATTGCAGTTCATACGGCATTCACTTGAAATCTTTCTAGTGGATCTCTATTTTTCTTGAGAAGTAGAGCTAAGGGAGGTAGTCTCTGATTAACCTTTTATTGTCTTGCTGGTGTCTTTGATATTCTTTACACTCCCTGCTACTTCATTTATGGTATCAACTTTTTTTTTTTTAGTTATAGAAATAAGGAAACATTCCAAAACAACTGCATAAACCTATCATTATATGCAGGGCTTTTTTTTCAGCGGGAACAAGGCGGAATGGAGTTCCGGCACCTCTTAAAAATGGTCACACGACTGGTGGCCCCGCCCCCTGATCTCCAGACAGAGGGGAGTTTAGACTGCCCTCCGTGCCTTGGCGGCATGGAGGGCAATCTAAACTCCCCTCTTTCTGGAGATCAGGGGACAGGACCACCGGCCATGTGACCATTTTTGCCAAGGGCAATTTAAACTTTAAAAAACTCCCCCCTTGTTCCAGCTGACCCAAAGTGACGTCATTGTGCGGTCCTGAGTTCCACCACTGAGTTCCACCACCTCTTTTCCCAGAAAAAAAGCCCTGATTATGTGAGTAGTTTCCCATTACCTACCGAAACATAAACTCTTAGTGGCTGTTCGAGACCACTGGGTTGAATGAACAGTAATAGAAAAGCTGGAAAGATTAATCCATACCGGAAGAGTTTCTATGAAGAGTATGTTGGAATTTGGGAATGGATGGAATGAAGTAACGGTAGTGAATCAGAATTAGGGAATTGCAGCACAGGTCCCAAATCAGTATGGTATGACAACATTTATCCACAACACTTATCCAGATATCTGAAGGAAGGGGTCAAGAAACTGAGTCACCTGTGTGTGGCTGTTTCATGTGTTGCAAGATTCCAGCCGAGAATGCTGTGTCAGAATTCATCTGAAAACTCAGCGTAGATTGTCATGTCATGATTTCATATCCTCGATGAACCTGTCTCTAATCCCCTTCTAAAGCTCTTTATGCTCATGGCTATCACTATGTCCACTGGCAGTTAATACCACAATTTAATTATTTGTTGAGTAAAAAAATAACTACTTCTTTACTCAATGAGTAATTAAATAGCAGAATTCACTGACTGTGAACGCAGTGATGGCCATGAACACAGAAGGCTTTAAAAGAAAATTCAAGACATATCCACATGGAGGATAGGCCCGTACTAACCATGCTGTCTAAAGGCAGTAACCCTTCGGGGGCCACATCAGGGGGAGGCCTTCCTCTCTATGTTCTGTTTATTGGCCCTGCAGGGCAACAGATTGACCCCTGTTTGAAACACAATGTTGTATTAGATGGACCATGGTCTGATCAAGCAGGGCTCTTCTGAAGTTCATATATGGATTTTACGCTCTACATACATAACAGGATGAATTTGTCGGGAAGTCTCAGCCACTTATACATGGAGTGAAAAACCCAGCTGTGTGAATTTTACAGTCTATGACTGTATAGCAGCACCTTCCAGGGAGAAATTCTATCATATGCAAATCAGTTGCTAGTCTAGTGCAAATTACGGAGGATATGTAAAGAATTTTATAATTTTTTAGAAATGTTCTTTATGCACATTTTCTTTTCCAGATATAAAATTGGTAAAAGACTGTATAATCTTCTGGACCGTTAAGTATGGAAAATATAATAAATTTTGAAAGGCTGTTAAGAAAAAAAGATTGTATAGATGCATGTACGATTGAGGGGGGCTTTAAAGCCCTAGGAAGGCTTAACACGGAGAAAGTTAAGTTAGGGTAACCCTTTTACCATGTGGCAGCCAAGCACATATGCACATCCAGCTTGACAACATGGGATGAAGCAGTTTGGATGTCATCAGAAGTTAGGAGTTACTTATGGCCACTTAGCTGAAATGGTAATAAGAACATGCTCACTGACGGAACTGATATAGAACAAAATACATATCATATTTTGGTTGGTCCTCTTATTACTACAGATGCATATGCAGTTGTGTATAGAAACTGCACAGAACCGAGGTAAATGCAATTGATTAACCACTTTGAAAGTATATAGACTTGTTTGTTTTTGTTTGAAGAATGCATCTCAGGACATGATGATACTTGTGTAGCTCTCACCTGGTGCCCAAGTTGTAGATCAGGTACTGAGCGGTGAAGGAGTAGCGGAAAACCTTCAAAGGACAGGGAGAGAAAATTGACATTAGTGTGACTGATTTGGGGCATCTATTCTCTCCTTTTATTGTTTGCATTAATCAGGGCTTTTTTTCAGCTGGAACGCGGTGGAACGGAGTTCCCGAACCTCTTGAAAATGGTCACATGGCTGGTGGCCCCGCCCCCTGATCTCCAGACAGAGGGGAGTTTAGACTGCCCTCCGTGCCGCCGAGCGGCACGGAGGGCAATCTAAACTCCCCTCTGTCTGGAGATCAGGGGGCGGGGCCACCAGCCATGTGACCATTTTCTCCGAGGGCAACCCACTGAGTTCCACCACCTCTTTTCCCAGAAAAAAGCCCTGCTAATAATACAACAGAAAAGGAACGACATGGACTTACCTCCTGATTGAATTACCCTTCAGAAGAGTTGGTGTATGGGTTTTGCACAGGATTTGACAAATGTGGAGTCTGGAAGGCTAAACACTGTGAGTCAAAACTCTGAAGCAGTAGCCAGGGGTCATTTCGTAGAAAAAGAGCTGGAGGAACTCTTTAGCACAACTCATTAGCACAACTCATTAGCATATGCCACGCCCCTCGATATCACTGGAAATGTGTCATTAGCATAACTGATTTGCATATGCCACACCCCCTGACATCACCTATCCTGGCTGTTTTGGACCCAATCCTGGCCATTTAGGGCCAAAATTGGGCCCAAAATGGCAAAAAGGGGCTGAAAATGATCAAAAAGGGGCCCAAAATGGTCAGGATCGGGCCGCTGCTCAGCAGGAGAATGATCCACCTCCCGTCAGAGGCCCGATCCGGGCCATTTCAGCCTCAATCCTGGCCAAAATGGGCCCAAAATGGCCAAGAGTCAGGTGGGCGGGGCCACCTGACATGTGACCTCTTTGGGGAACTACTGGAACTGCATTCCTGCGCATTCCCCCTCAAAATGAGCCCTGGCAGTAGCCATGTTAGTATGTTGCAGCAAAAAACCAAAAAGCAACTTAAGGGGACAGAACCTCCTTACATGTCCCATTTTCCCACAGCTGTAACACTGAACTGCTTCAGTCCTATATTTATTTTGAGATAGTTTTATAGGAGGTTTCTCAGCTCCTGTCCTGTAAGGTTTAAGGGTTTCTGGCCTTTCAAGATGTCCTTGTAACATGTTTTTCCCACATAGAACTAAGTAATTGTTATTTCTGCTGCTTTAGCTACCATAGCTGTTTTTTACATATCCACCTGTATTCCACAGGCATAATGTTATAAAGTTGTTCAAGAGCAATTAATTGTATCGCTTGCTCTCTAGTAACTACTTTGGATCCATCAATCCGTCTGTTAAGTAGATATTCCAGTCTATAGGCAAGTTGATTATAAGTCTCTTCTGGTTTCTTTTTCAGAGTTCTCAACTCTTTCCTGCTGTGTTCTGGAGTAAGTCTAAATCTTTGATTGTCTCTTTAAACAAATCATAGTTCTTAGCTTCCTCCTGTCTCAGAATATATTTCAGTGAGACCATCACAAATTTGGGAACACAGATATAACATCCTCTTATCATCAGAGATTTTAAAATCTCCACATGCTCTTTTACAGCTGACAAAAATGACTCAATACTATCTCCTTTATGATACAGAGGAAACATTTTCATGCCCCCCTGAAGTAACATTAGAGGAGTATAGGTGGGAACACTTGGGACAGGCAATTTCTTCAGGCCTCATTCTCTGTAAGCTACCTCCAGAATGGGAATTATCTTGGGTCCCACAGGGCGCAATCTTATCTCCCAAGTTATTCAATCTCTACGTAAAACCTTTAGAACTCATTCGCAGCTATGGAGTTGGATGTCATCAATATGCAGATGACACTCCACTCTATATCTCGCTATCCAGGTCCCTACAGGATGCAGTGGAAATCTTAGATCGCTGCCTGACAGCCGTAGTGAAATGTCTGAAAAATAACAAATTAAAATTGAACCCAGACAAAACTGAAGTGATGCTTGTTGGGAAGTCAGAGATCTTGAAGGATATTGTACTCCCCACTTTCGATGGAGTTCATTTGACCTTTGCAGACTTGGTTAAGAGCCTAGGGGTTATACTGGATTCAGCACTACTACTAGAAAAACAAGTTAAGGTAGCTGCAAAAATGCTTACTACAATCTCACTCTAGCCTGGAAAATGGCTTCTTATCTCAATATGGCCGACCTGGCCACCTGGATCCATGCTATAGTAACATCAAAACTTGACTATTGTAATGTATTATACATTGGTCTCCCATTGAAGTTAACCAGGAGGCTCCAATTGGTACAAAATGCTGCAGCTCGACTATTATCAAGAGCGAGCAGGAGCTTGAACATCACTCCCATTCTGCAGTCACTCCATTGGCTACCTATCAGATACCGTGCTCAGTTCAAGGTTACTACATACAAAGCCCTTCACAGCCTTGGTCCAGCATATCTACAGGGCCGCCTCTCTCTCTATGTCCCTCCATGGCAGCTTCGCTCATCTGAACATGGTCTCTTGCAGGTGCCAGCCTGTACATGGGCAAAATCAACAGCAGCCCGTACACGGGCTTTCTCTGTGGTGGCCCCTACCCTATGGAGCGGCCTGCCTTAGGAGGTCAGGAGAGCCCCCACCCTCCTGGCTTTCCACAAACAAGGCAAAACTGAATTATTCAAAAAGGCCTTTTTCTCAGCTAAGGGGGCAGTACTGTAGGAAAGGGATCCCAGCTGTTTCACTAATGAGTTAGAAGCCATAGATTTCACCATTATGTTGCCTTACATATTATCTGTTGCTTTAAATATGTACTCCTATATCCTACCTGTGCTTTATGTTGTTCAATGTAAGTCCTAGAATTGAGTATGTTCTGTTTCAGCTAATAACATATCTTTGTAGACTTATATTCTTTTTCTCCATGACATTGTTTATGGAAATGTTCTTGACACTATGGAAATGCCTGCCCTTGTCCTTGCCAATGATAGTATTAACCTCACACTATGTAATCCACCTTCAGTCTCAGTGAGAAATGACATAAATAAACAAAATGTCTCCTTTGTGCTTTGTTGCCTCCTTTTAAAAATCCAGTTCTTTCTTTTTCTTCTTCCTTCCCACTCTTTCCATCTTTGTTCGTTCAAATTCTCTCTCTCTCTCTCTCTCTCTCTCTCTCTCTCTCTCTCTCTCTCTCTCTCTCTCTCTCTCATTTCTAATTTGAATTTCCAGTTCTTTGACAGGTTAGGATCCCTCTCTATTTCAGATCCATTTTCTTCAGTGTCCGTCATTCTGCTGTTTCTCCTTCAGTAGGTCTAACATTTTTAGGAGGTTGGGGAGTACCCCAGGTTTGCAGAAACAAGTGGGATCCGTATGCGTCAGGAGGACCACTTCACTGTTAGATATATGATACGCAATTGTTTGTATAATTGTAAATTTCTTGCCAACTTATTAGTGGGGCGTAACTTTACCTCTGATATTGACAAATTCGTTTTTTTGTTATCTGATACTGATTCTTTTGTCACTAGCAGAGTATCCCTGTTTGCCTGAGCTGCAAAAAAGATTAGGGCCAAGATTGTTTCCTTAGAAACATAATTTTCCCATAACTGTCTGGTATTTATTAAGGTCCCATTTTAATTGTATTCTATTTTTATTATCTTAATAACTGTATTTTATGCTTGTAAGATAGATTTCTATTTTTACTGTTTTTAACTTTGTATTGTGACGGCCTTTGGCCATATACAATTAAACCACTACTTGTATAATTGTCAGTTAACCCTTGTATGTATTGTGATTAAAACAAGCCAATTGATGGAAAGACAAGCACTCACCCCACCAAGTTAGATTTGTATATGTGGTCTCCCCGACTGATTATTTTCAGAACCGTAACACCTTTAGGCAGGGCTTTTTTTCTGGGAAAAGAGGTGGTGGAACTCAGTGGGTTGCCCTCAGAGAAAATGGTCACATGGCTGGTGGCCCCACCCCCTGATCTTAGATTGCCCTCCACGCCGCTCAGGGCAGTCTAAACCCCCCTCTGTCTGGAGATCAGGGGGCGGGGGCCACCAGCCACGTGACCATTTTCAAGAGGTTCCGGAACTCCGTTCCCCCGCGTTCCCCCTGAAAAAAAGCCCTGCCTTTAGGACCTACAATGACAGATGTAGCTGTATTACATTTGTGGACTGAAGATTCAACGAAACACGGTTTGTGCTAAAGTGAGGCTTTCTTCCTCACCCCCTCATCTATCATTGGCTGCATCCACATGTCAAGGATTCTCTGTTTTGCATTTATTGCTGCTACCTACGTAGAGACATGTGCTTTGGCAATGGGAGTTTTCAGCACACTTTCCTCGAGCAGCCACCTTCTCCCCTGCTATATCATGAGAGGCCTTTCTGAGGGCTTAAAAGAGCAGTCATTGCTATAGCACTGTAATTCCATAGCACTTAAGTAACTATTGAATTTTTTTTAAAAGAGGCCCTCAAAAAGTCCTCTGATGGGCACAGCAGGGAAAATGGCAGCTGTGAGGGTCAGACAAAAGGAAATTGCCATCAGTGTGGGCAGGAACTTTGCAAATCCATATCTTCCTGTCCCGATGGCATGATAACACTCTTGGATTGCGTTCTTGCCACAAAGATCAGAGAAAAGTCCGTTTGGGAAAGAGTTAATGGAAGATAGGGAAAGGACAACTGGAACACAATCACTGCACAATGCTGTGTGAATGCTGCAAAAAAAGAAAAAAGTGTTTCCATGTGGAAGGAGCCACAGTACCCGTCATTCCATTGTAATTTGGGGTGTGGGGCGGGGTGTTGAGGGAAGATGTAGAGCTACACTACACCTATCAGGAAACCCAGATATTTGCAAGAATGGCTGAAGAAGCAAGAAGAGCAAAGTTGACCCCCTGAAGCTGGCATGAAGAGGTACCACAGAGCGGTGAGTCAGCATTTCTACATATTGGAATGGTTTATAATTCTCTGAAACGGGGACAAGCAATGGCAGCCAATTTCAACCTCAATCAGCTTAAGCTTTTATTGGTGATAAATCTTGACTCTTTCCTGGAAAAAAAAAAGTTCCCTGGCTTCAGATGTTTATTCTAATGGTCCCATTTTACCTACTGGGTGGGGAACTGAAACAGCTTAGAAGTGAACCTCATCTTTTATAGCTTACCGGCTGTACATCACAAGCCAAAAGCAGGAATTGGAGGTCAGGAGACACTTGGAACTTCGTGGCTCTCAAGAAATGCTATGGAAAGACAAGGAAAGGGTGATAGAATCATAGGGTTGGAAGGGATCTCTAGGGTCCTCTAGTCCAACCCTTGCACAATGCAGGAATTTCACATCTACCCCCTGACTGCCCCAGTGCCCCCTGCTCCATGCCCAGAAGATGGCAAAACACCTCCAGGATCCTTAGCCAAACTGGCCTGTGGAAAATTGATACCTGAACCCAAGGTGGTGATGGGCATTACCCTGGGCACGTAAGAAGGCCACGAGAACTTAGCACTAATGTAACCCATTCTGCCCTCCCCCTCATGATCTGCCCAGGTTCCCAGAATCAGCATTGCTGTCAGATGGCCATCTAGCCTCTGCTTAAAAACCTCCAAAGGAGAGCCCACCTGATACACGCAGAGGCAACTGGACCGTTTCTTCAGGCTGTCCTTAAATATTTGGATGATCTAGACAAACAGGCACTTAAACTCATAGGCAGGCAAATCCATCCATCTTCCCACCTGTCCATCTACCATTGGTCAGTCTGCAGAGGGGGAAACCATAATGGCCTCCCTCAGTAATGAGGCCCAGTCTGAAGGACAGCTGTAGGTCTGGGAGCTTTATACCAGATAGTGGCACTGGGTTGGCCTGCTGGTCTAGCCAGACTCCCTGTGCCAAGAAATGTTGGGCTTTTCTGTGTTGGGCTTTTTTTCAGCGGGAACATGGTGGAACGGAGTTCGAGTACCTCTTGAAAATGGTCACATGGCTGGTGGCCCCGCCCCCTGATCTCCAGACAGAGGGGAGTTGAGATTGCTCTCCATGCTGCTCAGCGGCGCGGAGGGCAATCTCAACTCCCCTCTGTCTGGAGATCAGGGGGCGGGGCCACCAGCCATGTGACCATTTTCTCCAAGGGCAACCCACTGAGTTCCGCCACCCCTTTTCCCAGAAAAAAGCCCTGGGCCGATTCCAGACGGCCCTCCCCATCCCGAAACGTCGCGCGTCATCGCGCGAGAAAACGCTATATTTCGCGTTTTCCACGCGATGACGCGTGACGTTTTGGGATGGGGAGGGCCGTCTGGAATCGGCCCTGGTTTCTCAGCTGAAATTGCCTGCAACCCCCACCTATGACCTAGTGGCTCTGGGAACAAGAAGCCAAGGCCTGCTCTGCCAGGTTCCTGCTTCAAGCCATACACAGACAAAATATTATTGCTTTTTATTTCTTTAAATGTTTACATCCTGCTTTTTGGAATACAACCTCCCAAAGTATCTAATATTAATATGCCATCCCCTGTCTGCAGTAGATTTTGAGGATCCTGTTTTGAGAGTTTCTCCTTGCTATGGATAGTAGTCTGTCATGAGCACAACTTGGTCACTCTCTTATCCCCACAGCTCCACTAGCCAGATGCCGTCTGGCAAGCTGGTCTTGTTCGGTAATTAGCAGACTGACATGCGCATCGTGTTCAGATCTTGTCTTTAACTAACCAAGAACGCTAGTTTCTCTCATAGCCATAATTCCTCATCTGAAATATGGGGAAGATAATAGTATTGACCTGCCTGATGAAGTTGTTGTAAGGATGACAACCAGATAATATATGTGGGGTGCTTTGGACACTGAAAACACCATATAAATCCAAGTATTATTATTAATGTGGCTCAATGTTCACCCCCTTTTATTTAGGCCTTTCAGCAAGTCCCAGCCCTAATGCCACTTCCTGTCAGATAAGCCTCGAGCATATCTGCCATGGGTTAAATGTTCCAACGTATCTGTCATGTGTTATGAGTTTCTTGCTAGAGTAATTAACATGTCTCTGAGAACATGCAGAATAAAACCTGTTTTGCTGAATGGTTTCTAGCTGCTTATTTTGCAGGTGTTTTGGTTGAGACTTCCTGGCAGGCCTGGGAACTCGGCCTTGAAGTTACACAGAGACTGCACCAAGCCTCTAAGAGACTGAATAGAGCTCATCCCTTCCCTCCTCCCAGGCTCTGCGTGCCAAAATCCTAACGGACGTTCTTTCCCACTGGAGGGGGGCAGGGCGGGCGGGGACTGTGACCTCTAATTAACCTTGCTTTGCTACCTTGGGCCATTCCAGCCAATACTCCTAGCATCTTGATACTGGTATTTTTCTTTAATAAAAACAACTTTAACTCATACATCTGAATGATGCAGTGAAGTGTTGGGGGAAATACCTGGCAAGACCTGACACTCCCACACTCACAGTGAAATCCTAAGAAGAGTTACTCCAGTCTAAGCCCATCGAAATCAATGGGCTTAGATTGGAGTAACTGTGCTTAGGATTTCACTGTCAGAATCCTTTAGACTTTTTGCTCCTTGCCCCCCATTGTTTCTGGGATCAGGTGATGGTTGCTGAACCTCTCCGCCCCAACAACAGCTGTCCAATGCACTTCCCAGTTAGGAAGCAGTTGGAGTAAATGTCCAGAGACTAGAATGCTCCTAAGGCTTTTTTTCTAGCAGATCCTGACCTCAGTTCTGCACTCTTTTCTCCTTCCTTTCTCATTGTGGGAGAATGAGTACCATTGGTTTCACATTCCAGGTTTGAAACAAGTCTAACCCTGGAAGTCTGAACACCCTCTAAGGACCAAGCTAGAAGTGATGAGTTACACTTGAATGGCAAGTGAACAGACTCACATGTACTCCTCCGTGTTCACTTGCGCTCCATTTGCATTCCACTCAATCACGGAGTCTCCACTTGATCACATAACTATGTGATCGAGTGGAGTGCAAGTGGAGTGCAAGTGAACAGGGAAGAATACATGTGAGTCATGTGGTTCATGAAATGGCAGCGGTTGCCATTCAAGTGTAACTCATCACTTCTAGCTTGGCCCTAAGTTGAGCTCCAAAGAGATGTTTCTCCCAAGAGCCTGTTTAATATCCATGGAACACAAGGAGAGTGAAAGCAACTGTGCTTACCAAATCTCTGTCCTCCACTAACAAGGTGTAGTTCTTCTGGGGCACGTGCCACTTCACCGTGGTCCCTGTGTCACTTAGCGCCACCAGCACATCATCTGTACAAATAAAAGAAGGCAAACTGCAATCCATGTGATTCTTTTTATCAGATGTAACATGATTGTAACCCGCCCTGAGCCTGCTTGCGGGGAGGGCAGGCTAAAAATCCAATCAATCAATCAATCAATCAATCAATCAATCAATCAATCAATCAATCAATCAATCAATCAATCAATCAATCAATCAATCAACTACCAGGACCTGACACTCAGTGAGAAAAATCAATAATAGCAGTTTGGTGTCCCTGAAAGAGAACTGATCGGTCATCACTCTTTCGAACTTTTCCATCTCTAATGATGGAGATCTTGAGTTTTGCGTCTATGGAAGAGTATTTGAGCACTTTCAAGGCTGCATTTTTGGTCCATGAAAGGCCGCGGTTCTCTGAAGATAGAAAGTTTGAAAACCAGGGCCGTTTCCAGATGGCTTACCTTCACGCGGGACGTCGCGCCTCGTTGAGGGGAAAATGCGAAATATCACGTTTCCTTGTGTGAGTTTTGCGCGACGTCGCACAAAACGCGCGCGAGGAAACGTGATATTTCGCATTTTCCCCTCAACGAGGCGCGACGTCCCGCGTGAAGGTAAGCCATCTGGAAACGGCCCAGCACTCTGAAATAGGTTGTGTTCCTTTCTTTTTTTTTTTTATAATATTTTTTATTTTTCAATATCTAACATACAAACCTACTACATACATACATACCCTACAAAACAGTAACTACAAAAGACTACAATAGCACAAGGGATGGGAAGGAAAGGAGAAAAAAGAGAAAGGGAAGGGGGGGTGGAGAAAAAGGGGAAGGTAATCTACAAACACTAAACACTACGTTTCAATGCTTTCCCTTCATACTGCCACAGTAAAAAAATAGCTTAATAAGATAGTGACGGAGTGGTTGATCATACAAATTACAAATTACAGCTCAAATTAAATCTTTTTCCCTCCCCTGGGCCTCGGGCGCAATTCCCTCTGCGCAGCTACCGCCGGAGCGCTCATTGCCTCCCCCCTCCCTTCAGGCTTCGGATCCTCTTTTTTTTGCTTGGTATCTGGTCCAAATTCTGGATTTTTATCCACAAAATCCCTTAGCTGATCTTCCGAATTAATCTTGTAAGCTTTATCTTTATAATTAAACCCGATTCCTTCCGGGAGTAGCCATTTGTACTTTATATCCCGTTCCCTCAAAAGAGCTGCCAACATCTTGTACTTAAATCTTTTCTTCCACACTAAAAATGGAACGTCCTTCAATATCTTGACTTTATTTCCCAGAAAGTCCAATTCCGCATTATATGAATTATATAGGATACTGTCCCGGACCCTCCTAGATGAAAACTCGATAACAATCTCGCGAGGCAGCTGCCGCTTCGTTGCATATTTTGAAGATGCCCGACGGACTCCCAAAATGGCGCTTTTCACTTCTTCTTTAGTTGCCCTCGCGGGTGTCGCTAAAAGTTCCGAGGCGAGATCCCATAAATCCTCTTTTTCCTCCTCCTTAACATTCTGGAGACGCAAAATGGTTTGTGTTCGCTCCACTTGCAGTCCGATCAGCTGGTTTTCCACCAACTTTAATTCCCTGTTCGTTGCTCTCGTAAGTGACGCACTTTCCCGGGCAGACTTCTCTGCCCCCCCCCGCTGCTTCTTTAATGGCTTTCACATCGCTTTCAATTAAGCCCACCCTTTGATCTGTTTCATTCAGCTTGTCAACAAAGGGTTTTATGGCTTCCATAACCGCTCTTTTAACCAGTTCTTCAAGCGTCTCGCCCCTCTGCAAGGCCGCCGTAACTGACTTGCCAAGAGAAGGACTCTGCTTTCTTGCTGCCATTTTAGGGGGGGGGGAACCACCAATCTTCCGAGACTCTATGAGGGGGGAAAAATCCAAGTCTTCTAACCTTCAGACCCCACCACTCCTCACAGCGCTTGTAGTAACAGAAGGGATTCGCTTACTTACAGGCTTTTCGCCTAATCCTGCTCCTTGCCGTTTTCAATAGCCCGGCAGCACACTGGGTGCCGCGCTCGTCTGCCGGCCTCCATAGGGACAAACGGGCGATTTACCCCCTGCCTCGATCTGTCAGAGGGCTCGTCCCGGTGCGTCCCGGACTCAGACTCCCTGCCTGAGAGTCTGGGGGCTAACCTTTGCAGATCAGCCGCCCGGCCAGGCGGCTCGGCCGCTTCCTCTCGGACCTGCCGAGAGGAGCGTCCGACATGGCTGCGAAAATGAAACCGAATCCTGAAATAGGTTGTGTTTCAAGTCAGCCTGCAGTCATCATAACGAAGGGCAAAAACAGAAGGCTAGACGTCTACATACAAATTACAGGCTCATTCAACTGCAATCTACATCAGGATCAGGCAAGGCAGGGAGAGGGGTTTAACCCCCTTAATCTCCGTTCAGTTTTGCTAATCAAAATGAGCACCTCCATGTTGCTATTAGTACATTGAAGGGGAAAAAGGCATATCCTTTTAAAACACACCTCCCCCCACCCCGCATCAGAATGCCAGCAAAGCAGGCAGAGTGGAGGTTGCAGGGTGAAACCCCCTCCCCCCTTTAGCCCCATTGTAAATTGAGAGGAGAATGCGGACTGGGCCCAGCATACCTTCTGGACTGTCTCTTGCATATGTTCCCCGGAGGTCGCTTTGAACAGCTAATAAGCAGTTGCTGATGGCCCCTGGCCCCAGGGAGGTCTGCCTGGCCTCTACCAGAGCCAGGGCCTTTTCAGTCCTGGCTCCGACCTGATGGAACTCTCTGTCTGAGGAGACTAGGGCCTGGCGGGATTTGTTATCTTTCCGCCAGGCCTGCAAGACGGAGATGTTCCGCCAGGCATTTGGTGGGGGCTAGGCTCTCCTCTTGCCGGGCATACCGCTGAAGACCGTCCACCACCCATGCAGGAGCTCATAAAGTGTGACGCAGCCCTGCACCTAAAATGCTGAATTGTAATATTTATACCCGCCGTTTGAGAAATTTTATTGCACATGGAATAATGTTTTAAATGTTTATTTATAATGTTTTTATTGTTTTAAACTGTATGTTATAAATTGTATGTTGTTACACCGCCCTGAGCCCGTCTGATGGGGAGGGCGGTCTAGAAATGTAATGTAATGTAATAAATAAATAAATAAATGCCACCAGAGAAAACAAAGCTGCTCACCTGTCAGCCAGTGTAGCTGGGGGTGATGAGTTTGGAATTCATCACTCTCTAGGTCAGCAAGAGACAGTGGGGTGCGGAAGCCTGGTGGGAGGTCTTCTGGATGGAGAAGGAGAGGAGTTAGCACAGTGCCGCCTGTACCAGGGGCCGAAACAGACATGCCAGTGATCACAGACCTCTGTCAGTCTGCTAAAAAGGACATGCACACAGCCACAATTCGGATCAGGACCCAAGAAAAGGATTTACCCCGCCAAGTTCCGCTTAGTCTTGGTGCTCAAAACCCTAATGCCTGCACTGTTATTAGCAGTTCCAAAGGGGAAAAAAAGATGTTTCGTCTTTCCCCCTTGTAATAACTAATTAAACAACTAAACATTTCTTTATTAATAAGGAAGGACAGGAAGTCTAGTTTCAATTAGTGAAACCAAGTGGGGGTTGAAGGGGTAAATCCCTTTCTCTTGCCCCTTTGTCCACAGTCCAGATGACTGCTGCACACACGAATACACACCCAGTTTACCTTTTACAGAATGAGAGCTTTGTCACTTTCATTACCGAATGCTAAAGACGGTAAATTAAAGAAACTTAATGGCTTGCGAAAGAACATGGTCATGTAAATTATTCAGTTTGCTTACATCTACATCAGTTTGCATACTCACACTGCACACTTTATACAGATTGCCGCATCAGAGAGGCTGGTTGAGAGGAGAATTGCTAACCTTTAAAAAAAATCTTATTATTTTTAATCACCAGGGGACAGCGAGGATACTCAAATCTTCCACTGCTCTCCCACCAAGGAAAGTACCAGCTTCCCTGCCGCTGTTTGCTCTCACCTGGACTGAGCATCAGGATAGCCACAATGATCACGGACGCCAGCATGGCGACGACTAGCATGGAGATTCCAATTCCTTTCCAGTTGCGAGGTGAAGAGCTGGAGGCTCCCAATCTCTGAGCAAGAGTGGAGAGAGAAGATCTGCAGTTAGTACAAACGAGACCACTTAGCTGGGCCAATGGCATTAGTACAAATGGGTCAAAGGTGTTAACTGGGGTGTTTTACTATGAATGATAAATCGCTCTAACAGTGGCTGATTCCGCACACGTTGGATAATGCACTTCCAATCCTCTTTAGAGATCATTTGGAACTGAATTTTTCGCGTGTGTGAAACAAAAAATCCACTTCCAAACAATTGCTAAAGTGCATTGAAAGTGCATTATTCAACGTGTGCGGAATCAGCCAGTATTTGTCCTGATGTCAGTTTGGACAGCAAAGTCTACACTATAATGGCAACCTCACTTTAAATTTGTTTTTAAACACTAATAGACTAGCAATGTTTGCAAGAAAGAAAAAAGAAAGAAAGAAAGAAAGAAAGAAAGAAAGAAAGAAAGAAAGAAAGAAAGAAAGAAAGAAAGAAAGAAAGAAAGAAAGAAAAGCTATGGTTCGTTGTTGTGGTAAAATTTATTTATTTACATTTTTTATGGTCCGCCTTTCTCACTGGGACTCAAAGCAGACGACAGTGTGGGTCAGTACAGTCAATTTGAAAGACGTTTCAATGAACAATGTAATAGGATACATAAATGCAAACTTGAAAAGATTTTAAACCAGCAAAAATCTGACAGAGTTAAAGGAATGCTGAAACAAAGCATAAACTATTCTAAGATTCATATTAAACAACATAGAAACGATCAAGTAGGATCATACCTATAGCAACAGACAGTACCTAGTAGTAAAGTCTATACTCCCTATCCCTTGACTTTGAACCCACTTCTCTTTGAAATGACTTCCTTATAGTATTGCCCTCCTATCTGAGAGTCTCTCTACACGAGATGCCTCGGTGCGTGTTCATCAAGTGTAGGAAGACGCAATGTTGGCCAGGAAGGGTAGTTTTAAAAGACAGAGCTGGTGGAGACCTTTCCTCAGAGGGTTTGTCAATTTCATCTTCACCTCCCCAAACACTCTGTCAATTTCACCTCTCCAGTCTAAAACTGGCCGAATCCACACTACTGTTGTTCTTGCGGCAGTTTTTCACTTCCGCTGCGCCATTCCTTCATCTGTTCACACGCATTGTCTCTGAAGCCGTTATTAATTCGGCATGGCGTCACCACAGCCCATTGCTCTTTCACCGCGGGTTATCTTTTGATGAATAACTGCCCTCCGTTGAATTTCGAGCCTCTCTTGACCCGCCTCCCAATTAAGAAGTAATTCTCCGCCTTTGTCCCCACCCCTTTTTTTAAAAAATAAAAGAGTACCGTGTTGATATGGCGACATCTCATCATATTAATCTCATTTTAAAAAAGCGGGCAGACCTCAAATATCAGAGGAACAATTTCATATGTTAATTCGATTTATATATTGGGGGGGGGCATCCACAGATACTGAAATCGTGGCTCATGTTACGCCCCAACACGGACTGTGCCGACGAGTTAGGCACAGATGTCAATTTTCCAAAGACAAAATGAAGCTCTGCTGTGGGATGCTGCTGTAGGTGATCGTGACCGCTCACCCATTCCTGGATGATTTCAACCAGCATGCAGGCTGTGATGTTCCAAATGCTCATTGTAAGTGTCTTGGGTGATTTTTTAAAATATATTATATTAATGGTGTCGTTGTACCATTGAACCAGGATGCTTACTCGTCGATATAGCGTCAATTTGTCCTTTAAAAAAAAAAAAACCGCGGGGCCATTTGGGTTTTTCCCGCTCCTTTACCCGTCTTTTTGAAAGGGGATGTGATCAACGGATTGCGCAGGAGAAGCGCTATTCAAAGGGTGATGTGGACAAACAAGCAAAGAACGCGCAATAACAGATGGAGCAATCATTGCACAAGAAAAGCGGGAGCTAAGGTAGTGTGGAATCGGCCACTGTGTTAGGGATGTGTGCTGCAAGTTTCTGATTTGGGTTTTTAACCCGAATCGAGCCCGATTTGTAAAGATTTGGGATTCCCAAATTAGCCCCAGCATTGCTGAGCCGATTCAGGAATCCTGAAGGAAAGATTTCCGAAGTGATTTGAATTGCTTCAGGAAGCTTCAGGCAAAGCGGCGGCAGCCGCTCCCACAGCACTTTTCTAGCTGTTTGCTGTATTATTTTAATTAATTTTAGTAACCTATACAAACTGTGATAAGGGATTTAATTGTTTATTAGTTGACTTTGACTTGACTAGCTGTTTGCATTTCAAACACCAAGAAAAGTGCTGCTTGCTTTTAAACCTCCCACCCCGCCGCTTTTCTCCCTCACTTCCGTCCCCCCTCTGCTTTTTTCCTCACCCTCCCATGGGGGAAAAAGCGGTGGGGCGGGAAGTTTGAAAGCCATCCGTTTCGTGCCACTTGCAAGCAGCATGAAAAGAGGCGCTTTCAAAGGCTGTGCCGCTTGCTTCATCCGATGGGAGGGGGAGCCTCCTCCCCCTCCTATTGGGGGAAGCAAGCGGCAGGGCAGGAAGTGTAAAGCAACATTTTTTCTTGCCACTTGCAAGCTGCATGAAAAGGGTTGGTTTGAGCCTCGGTGTGCTCTGAAGCTTTTAAACAACCAAATCTTTTTGGGGTGCATACCCCTAATCGCAATCAGAGGGCAGCAAGGGATGGAACTGGGCTGAAGCTGCCTTCCAGAGCCAGGCTTGGGCTAGGAGAGGCTGTTTCCCTTCTGGCATTTAACAGCCCCTTCACACAGCTCCAGTTTACAGCAAAGCTTTTGATCTGCCACTGACTCTGTCTCTTTAAATTTACCCTTCCAGGCTAACATTGCACTTCCTAACATGTGTTCTTCACGTGTCTGATATCTCATGCAGAGATACTGTGAGTAAAAAGCCCTTTTGAATAATTCAGTTTTGTGTATTCTGCAGAAAGCCGGGAGAGTGGGAGCTTTCCTAACCTCTTCAGGTCGTCCATTCCATAAACCGGGGGCCATCACAAAGAACGCACGTCTCTTCGTGCAGCTGTTGATTTTGCCCATGTGCAAGGGGACACTCGCAGAAGGTCCTGAAAGCGAACAAATCGAAACTAAACTCAGACAAGACCAAAGTGATGCTGCGTGGGAAGGCAGAGATATTGAAGGACATTGTGCTCCCCACTATCAATGGGGGTCAGTTGACCCTTAGAGACTCAGTTAAGAGTTTTGGGGTTATACTGGATCTGGCACTGCTGCTAGAGAAGTAAGTAAATGCAGCTGCAAAAAATGCCTTCTTTGAAGTTAGTTTAGCTTGGAAGATGGTGCCCTTGACACCTTGACATGGCTGATATGGCCACCTGGATCCATGCCATGACAACTTCAAGGCTAGACTACTGTAACGCACTCCACATAGGTCTCCCCTCTAAGTTAACTTGGAGACTCCAGTTGGTGCAGAACACTGCGGCTCCAGGATCAGGAGCTAGACAAAGCAGGCACTCCATTGGCTTCCCATCAGTTACCGGATCAGTTCAAGGTTTTGACTACCACATACAAAGCCCTTCATGGGCCTTGGTCATTCATATCTACAGGACTGCCGGTATCCTACCAGAGCAGCTTCGGTCATCTGAACAAGGCTTCCGCAGGTGCCGCCTTACAACTGGGCAAAACCAACAATTGCCCATACACGTGCATTCTCTGTGGTGGCCCCCACCTTATGGAACAGCCTGTTTGAAGAGGTCAGGAAAGCTCTCAGTCTCTTGCTGTCATGTATGCCAGCATACCTGCCATTATTGTGTTGTGCTGATCATAACTGTTTGCCAAAGTTATATTCTGCACACTGTATAGCTCATCCGAGAGTGTCTTAACTGCTAATATTAATTGCAGGAGAGCCAGTGGGGCCTCTCCGTTATCTGTTGAAAATATGTACTTTCACTTTTCCAGCAAGTGTCCTTGAAGGCGAGCTGCTAGCAGCGGACATTGTGTGATATCTTTCCCAGAGACTGGGATATTTTCACTTTGTACTGCATTTAGTCTAAACTAATCAGTTCCCATGTAACTCCTTTGGGGTTTTGCGCCAGAATGTCCACGGTCCCAAAGGGCAGGAAGTTTCCCTATAATTAGTAATGCCTTTGTTTGAATTGTCACTTCTGCCAATTGCCACCTTTGTGTGAACACCCTGAACTGTATGGATCTCAATAAGGTTGCTTCAACGGGAATGCATGTGTGTTAACTGTGTGGAGAGCTTGAGGGGCCTAACTGCCAGGGACTGACACTTGCCTTTCTACAAACTATGCAAAATCTAAATAATCTCTGAACCATTTCCTTACAGCATTTCCTAGAAGGGCATTTTACACCGTTAACAGGACTGTGCTGTAAGGAAATGGTTCAGAGATGTGTTGGAAAAGAGATAGAGACTGTTGACTATACTACTGTGTACTGTCTTTTGATGTAAGTATACCCCTACTGGATAGTTTCTCCACATCGTTTAAAGTATTATGTCAATTTGCTTATTTTTTTTCAGTACTGTTTCAGCTCTATATTGGATTTCTGCTTGTTTTCAAATTTTTATTGTATTGTTTATTGGATGTCCCCGCCATTGATTGTATTACCTTACTCTGTGTAAGCTTTGCAAATTGCACTGATATGCCCTACTACATTGTTTATTAAAATGTTTTTGAAATCGACTGTAGTGGCTCGCATTGTGTAATCTGCCTTGAGTCTGTGAGAAAGGTGGACTATAAATAAAATTAAATAAGCAAATAGACAAATAAATAAAATTCCCACTGAGAAATCTACTTCGAGATTTTCTTGGGGCCTCAGAGAAGGTGGCCAGGACAAGCAGGAAGAGCGGGGAGGTGATGGATAACAGAAAGAGTAAGAAAGGAGGGAAATGGGATTTCCACTCCGCTGCAAATCCTTGCAGGTTCAGGGATTTTCAATCATGTTAAAAAACAGCCCCTCCTAAACCATGATTTATGAACAACTATAAAAGCACCCCTTTCTTTCCTGTAAGCAATTAAGGGTAACTAAATAAAGTTAAGTAAAGCAGAGAAGCCCAGTGAGCGCAGGTAAGCGTTTGTGTGCATGCGTACCGATGAGGCAATCAACTCACGCGGAGTCCACTTAGTTTAGAAGAGAAAATAAGAGTCCTTTTATTTAGGAACTCCACTCAAGATAGGATAGAGACAGAATCTAGTCTCATCTGTCTAAGCTAGGATGTGGGTAGATATGGTCATGGTGGCAAGCAGGGCTTTTTTTCAGCTGGAACGCGGGGGAACGGAGTTCCGGCACCTCTTGAAAATGGTCACATGGCTGGTGGCCCCGCCCCCTGATCTCCAGACAGAGGGGAGTTGAGATTGCCCTCCGCGCCGCCGAGCGGCGCGGAGGACAATCTCAACTCCCCTCTGTCTGGAGATCAGGGGGCGGGGCCACCAGCCATGTGACCATTTTCTCCAAGGGCAACCCACTGAGTTCCACCACCTCTTTTTCCAGGAAAAAAAACCCTGGTGGCAAGACAGAGTGAGTGAATGTGCCATGTGAGGAAGATGAAGAAGGATAGAAGAAAGTTCCCTGAGAGTAGCAATCTACACATCAAAAGGGATAGCATCAGCTAGAGCAGAGCCCCCACCCCCCCGTAACCTGAGACCAGAAACAAGGGAGAGCGTACAAGTTCTTCACTTCTTACATTTCATCTCCTTTGCTCTTTCCTTGACTTGGAGCTTTCAAGTTTGCTCCAGAGAGAGGCAACAGCTTCTACCGCTCATCCTCCGAACACAGCCGTAGTGGCAGCCAGGATGTCTGAGGCATTCCAGTCTGAATTTTTGTGAAACAGCCTAGAACAGACCCAGTTCCTATCCTTGCTACCACAGTACCTACAAAATCTAAACGATAAAATAGTCACAATAAATGCTGACTACTTCTTCCACAGTTCAGTCTTCCGCACACCTACAGTCTGGCTCTTTGATGGCCAATTCCGGGAGCAATCATAAGCATGTTTACTTAGAAGTAAGTCCCATGTTGCTCAATGGGGCTTCTTACTCCCAAGAAAGTGTTACCAAGGTTGCAGCCTCTGTCTCTCCAGCAAGTCCGAAGGGGTATTCCTATCCTATAGGAGTATTTTAAACCCAGGTCTGAAATGCCCTCTTGCGTTCCAGTCTCTCTGTCCGATGAAGACAGTTAGGACAGGTCTCTATGATGCAAATTCTTTTTGGGTCGTTCCCAAAAGTCTCTTCTTCTGGAAAAGCCAGAAGTTACTAATTTAAAAAAAACCCTCAAAGAAACTTGCTCCATTATTGATCGATAATACCCACAGAGCTTTTAAACTAATTGCCTGGCATCCTATCAGTCTTTCTGCCTCAATGGTATTTTCAGTCTTAATTAAGAGATCAGAGAACCTCCAAAGCAGCTTGGATGGGAGCCCAGGACGGGTCCATGGCCCACCACTAGACACATCTTCACTTCTGAAAGCTTTGGACTCAAAATCCACAATTTGGCTCCTCACACAGCAGAAGCAGTTTTACAGTCCCCTGAGAGCCATGATTGGTTGTACAATAATTGGGGTCATCACTGAGACTTCATGGTAGCTCTTCTGCATGAAACTTCCAATATTCAGCCCCAGTTAAAAAACTTTATCTTCACAGATGGAAAAGAAAATTCCTTTAGAAATGAGTTTCTCTGAAACAAATATCCCTAGAATGGCAATTCCTGCTCCAGTAGGGGGGAGGTAGGCAGGGCTTTTTTTCTGGGAAAAGAGGTGGTGGAATTCAGTGAGTTGCCCTCGGAGAAAATGGTCACATGGCCGGTGGCCCCGCCCCCTGATCTCCAGACAGAGGGGAGTTGAGATTGCCCTCCGCGCCGCATGGCGCGGAGGGCACTCTCAACTCCCCTCTGTCTGGAGATCAGGGGGCGGGGCCACCGGCCATGTGACCATTTTCACGAGGTTCTGGAACTCCGTTCCACCATGTTCCCGCTGAAAAAAAGCCCTGGAGGTAGGTAGTATCACTATAGAATCAGCTAGACAGGGCAAATTCAGGCTTGAGTACATATTGGCAGATGTTCGTAGTTGGCACCAGAGGAAGAAGGGGATGACAGAGTACTAGTTAATAAGTAATGTGTATGCCAACTGGTAACGTTATCGGTCCACTTTGGTACCATATTATAATCTCAGTGTCACACGATCTGAATCCACTTCTGCCTCTTCCATTGACACCTCTCTCTGTGATTGTTCTTGAGCCAACCAAGCTGAGTAAAAGGGTCCCCCATTCTTCTATGGGTTCTGGTCCAAGCACAATGATAGCTGTGCTTTTGGGCTTAGTGGGTCCCTTAACCACTCTATGCCTTGTCAAGTAACTCACCTTACTGTTCACTAAGTCTAGTCATGGAACTGGAAAAGATTCCAGATCCTCCATGTATTAATCTGCAAAGACTGTTTTTATTATTTAACTTAATTTATACTTTGCCTTTCTCCCCACTGGGGACCCAAGGAGGTTTACCTAGTTCTCCTCTCCTGCAATTAATCCTCACAACTGCTCTCTGAGGTAGGTTAGACTGAGTGCATGTGACTGGCTCAAGATCACGCAATAAGCTTCCATGGCAGAGTGGATTTGAACCTCGGCCTCCTAGGTCCTAGTGCAACACTATAGCCAGGGTAAAATGGGGGGAAGGAGATCAACGTAAGCTGCAGTGGCTCCCCATTGTGGGAAAGGTGGGGTACACGTAAATAATAAATACAGCTGAAGATGGGGACGGATAAAAGGTAGGCTGCTTGGTGGGTAGACAGGAAACAAACAAACAAGGAAAGCTGAGAATATGGGGGCTGCCAGGAGGAAAGAGGAAATAATGTGCGGATGGAGATACAGGGTAAGGTGAGGTGCACCGCATAAGTCCTCACAGATTTCCCAACTGGGCCCAGCATGGCTGGCACCACAAAAACCAAATAAAAGTAGGTTGGCTGGTGGGTGGAAAGGAGGCAAGGGAGCTGGAAAAGGAAGGGGGGAAACAGAAGAGCTTGTTGGGGCTCTCAAGGAAGGGGAAGAAGAAATAGTGGGGGAGGGTAAATCAGATGCCCCTCACCTGTACATTCACAGGTGCTTCACCGCATGTTCAAACTCCAAATCAGCTTGGTAGAAATCAACCTACTTTGTCATTAAAAGGACTAAAAGTTGGCTAAAGTAGTTTGTATCAGGCAAGAAGCTGATTTGATGTTCCTTCCAAGAAACGTTACTCGCACCTTAAGATGTATTGGAACCGGAACTCCTTGACTCAGGACGGAGCCCTGTGCTGCCAGATGAAAGAGTCCGAGTAGACTTGTGAAACACCAGCTGGCCCACATAGACCCTGCAATACTGCACTTTGAAATCTGCAGCAAATAAGATTTCAATTAGCTCATTGTGCAATCTTCCCTATGCAATTCTCCAAGGCGAGAAAAACCTTTTAAAAGAAATCCAAGGTAAATTTTGCCAGCTTTTGGAGCTTTTTAAAACCTGGATTCAGGCCTGGCTTTGGGAGGGAAACAGCCTTGGTTGCTATGATTGATGACTTCTGCTGGGATCTTCTCAGTGGATTGTGATACCATTGACCAGGGAAAGTATGGCTGAGTTGGGGGGGGGGGGCACCATGCTTCACTGGTTCCACTCTTACTTGACCAATTGCAGATGGTGAAGCTAGGGGAATACTGCTCAGCCCCACAGAATTTATGCTAAGGGGTCCTGCAGAATTCTGACCTGTTCCCCATGCTCTTTTCATATTGCTTACCCATAGGTTAGTAATTGGATGGGAGACCTCCAACAAAGACCAGGGTTGCAGAGGCAGGCAATGGCAAACCACCTCTGTTAGTCTCTTGCCATGAAAACCCTGCCAGAGGTCACCATAAGTCACCTATGACTTGAGGGCACTCTCCACCACCACCCACCCATCAGTTACCAGGCTCAATTCAAGGTCATGACTATCACATTCAAAAACCCCACTCTGGCCCCACCCCACCGGGAGATGTGGGAAGACGCTGCCATGGCAGGAACGGTCCGAGAGAAGGCCACCCACCCTCAGGTCTCCTCTGATGAAGCGGCCAAAGGGAGCCAGGATGGGGAGAGCCCACAGAGCCTGCGCCCACCCCAGGAGCCAGGCGCAGCAGGGGTGGAGGTACAGGAGAATGCCACGGCCAACGGCCGGCCTGCCCCTCTCTGGTGGGACGAGCCCCAGCCTGTGGCTGCAAGGGCCCCAAGGGAGATGCCCAGGTGGTGTTGGGGTGGATGGGACTGGTGGGGGCTGGCCAGCCCTGCCCTCCACAAGGGCTATAGAGATCAGGGCGGGGCTAGGGGCAGCTGCTGCCCCAGGAGCGCCCAGATGGGCCAACACAGCCATCAATCAGCTCAGGGAAGGAGGGAGCACGCTCTGACAGGGGAAAGGGGGGAGTTCCTCCAGGGAGGTCCTATAAAGGGAAGGGTGACAGGGAAGGCTGATGAGGAGTAGCTGGGAGAGGAGACAGTGAGAGAGAAAGAGAAGAGAGCAGAGGAGCGAGAGGGCTAACCACCCTAGAAGCCTAACCAACCTACCGGAGGGAGAGAGGGTGTGAAAGTGCTGCAAACCCCCTTCCTCCCTCCAATTCTGAGGCCTACCCCCAAGAGCATCCTGACATGTGCACCAACCTGGAGGGTGCACCCCCCTCAGGCCCCAACCCCTCCGGCGAGGAACCTGACACATGTTCTGCTTGTTCTGATATTTATTCTGGGCATAAAGCTATTTATACATAAACCTTTTCAAGGCTGGGACAAGGAGAACGATGAACAATACCTGTTTGCAGATTTGAAATCTAAAAAATAAACTGAACTTTGTTCAAGATTCTATACCATTGAAATCAGAGTCTGTGACACCCTTGTGCTGAAAGAACGGCTCTGATTTTCCATCTGTTTCCAGACGCAATTGAAAAGGTGTTCTTACCTTTAATGCCTTAACGGCTTGCGGCCAGGGTACCTGAGGGACCATCTCCTCCCATACTATTCAGCATGCCAGTTAAGATCTGCCTCTCAGATCCTGCACTCTATACCCCTGCCTTCAGAAGTGAGGTGGGTGGCAACTGGAGACAGGGCATTTTCTGTGGTGGCACCTCACCTTCGGAATGCTGTCCCCTTGAGGCTTGCCTGGTGCCTGCTTTACTTTCTTTTAGGTGCCAGCCTACAACACATCTTTTTAACCTAGGCTTTTAATTAGTTTTTATCGTATGTTTTTAATGGTATGCTTTTGCTTTATGAATAATTTTTATGTTGCTTATGTCTAATGGGCTGGATTTTTAATGCCTTTTTCTTATACTGTGATTTTTAATTATAAGCCAACTTGAGCAGGGCTCTGAAGAGATAGCATAGAAATATTCTAAATAAACAAAAAACAGGAGACAATAACCAGCTACTGAGCCATGACTCTACAGTCCATGAGTCCCAGATCACAGCTTTCCTTCTGCTAACCAAAAGGGCCTTTTAGTCTTTGCTGCTTCTTATACACCAGTGCCTACCATGACAGCGGCAAAGTGACAAAGTGAAGGAAGACCTCATCAACAGTCCTGCAAAGTTAAGGCTAATTTTCAGGCCCTGTTCTTGCAAGAAGAATGGGAGGCAAATTCACACAATCAGCTGCAGTGGTAGTTATCAAGTGTTAACCTTATAAACTTGCCCTTTCCTAGAACTCCCTTCCTGCATTAAGAAATCCTGAATTTGAGAGCCTGGGATAGCAATCTTAAAAATATAATGTGGTTATTGCCGCTGCATCATTGCAATAAACTGGGAGCCCACAAGGAATCACAGGAGGGGGGACCAATCAGAGAGACCCTCTCAAAAAATTTCCCCCTTTCAGGGTTCTATATGTTTTCAGGCACTTAATTTTCCTCCCTCTCCTTTTTTTGCCTTTAAATGACTCCATTGCTCTCAATATTCCATCACCCCATCCATCCCTCAATATTCCCTCCCTCCCTCAGTCCTCATTAGGCCACATCTCTGCTTTGGTTAATGTACAGAGCCATAGCTTTTCTTTTTTTGCATGCATGGAGCTGTATGTGCAGAAACCCCACTTGTTTTGCTGTTGGGATTGGCACTAGTCACCCACCCTATATATAGTGACAATTCTTCATTTATGATCAGTTTGTAAGGTGGTCTGCAGTCTTTTTCTTGTTAGTCTTTTTACCAATTGTGTGAGGAAGCTTGCTATTGTCCCATTTTTATAGATGGGAATTAACTGGCTAATGGAGGATATACAATTGGGCTTGCCACTTCAACCCAGGTCTCTCAAAACCATTGGACTGTAGTAATGATTCCTGTAAATCAGCCCACAGCAGAGAAGAAGCATGACAGATAGAAAAAGAAGCCGTGGTGTGAAGGGTTCCAGACATTTCACAGGGGGTAGAAAACAGGAATTTGAGAAACTTACAACTACTTTTATTATAACTTCTACTGCTACTATTAACTTACTATAACTTCTGCTACTCTAGTCCAAAAACTAAACTACAGCCCTGGATTCATCTATATTAACCAGTATGACTTAAACCTTCTTGCTTGCTTTCTCTATCATCCTTTTGACAATGGAATGCTGCCATTGTGGACTCCCAATAATTGGCTTTGAGCTTTTCTGCAGGCAGAGGAGATGAAAGAGGCCAAGGGTCTAATTAATGTAGGACAAGGAGGTAGAATTGTATCCAGGGATCACTCTACACTACGGGAGGCATGTTGGATTGTTGAATAAGCTCTGACATTAACTAAATAATTCCCTGCATGTAATGAACTAGCACATAAAGGACATGGATATTTTAAATTCTTTGATGTACTTGTTTAGTACACTACTGGTACAATCCTAAACAGAATTATGCCCTTCTAAGTCAATGGGCTTCGAAGTGCACTGTGATGGAGTTTTTTAAAAGTCTGAAGTGGTACAGACCACAGTGTTATCACTTTGGTCTCAGTACTTCATCCTGCATAATGTGTAGACGAGCTTCAGTATTTGGGAAAAGGACATCCCAACATTCTTTTCAAAGGAAGCAATGAGATAACAGCTTCCTCCTCCAATACCTATTCTGTTAAAGATTCTCTGAGCCTCTTTGCATGGAGGGAAAGGCAGGATATAAAGATTCTAATAGAGAAATACATACATTAAAAAGTCCCTTTAAAAGCCAAAGCACC
Organism: Eublepharis macularius; assembly: GCF_028583425.1. Lineage (NCBI taxonomy): Eukaryota > Metazoa > Chordata > Lepidosauria > Squamata > Eublepharidae > Eublepharis > Eublepharis macularius. The sequence continues at coordinate 10,933,414 of NC_072793.1, read as the reverse complement.
TGCAGAGACGGGCAAGGACAGCCACAGCAATTTTGCAGAGCATCTCATAAGCTCCCATATGCTAATAATATGCAATTTTCAAACCTCCGTTCAATTTTTCAATTGAATTATCCATAGGGTGTAGCATAACCACATAAATTCATTCTGAGATAGCCAGTACAATTTAAAAATTAAAGAAATGACCTCCCCATTAAAGAAATTAAAAATTAAAGAAATGGTACCCACCTCTCCCAATGTTACCTGCTGCAACTACAGGAAACACTTTTGTGGGTAACCAGACAAAAGGTCTACTTTTGCAGCAGCATATGCAATACAATCAGTGTCAAAAATTAGCCCTAAGAACTTGGATCTTGCCTCAGAGTATGTCATGGTAGCAATTCAACATATAATGAAATAAATCCCTGATCCCACAAGCCCACAGACAGCAGCTTTCAAGCCTTGAAGCATTAAGAGTCCTTGCTCTGTGCTTTAATTCAGGCTTTGCTCACTAGCGGCGAATGTATGACAACCTGCAATCTCAATCCCATCCAGAAAGTGTCCTGTGAGCAACAGCCTGTGGATACAAACTACCCATGAGGTTAAGCCCCATCCATGAAACTGCCTTGGGACCCCTGACCCTGTTTCCTAAGCCATCTTCTCTTTGAAAGTCTGCTTCAAAGAAGGGTAACAGGAGGCTTCAGGCTAACAGAAAACTCACCAGAGCAGCTGACATGTTCTGATGGGCAGCTATCATGCTGAGGGTCTTGTGGAGAAGCCCAAAGTGCAGGGACACCAACTGTGGTTGTCACTCCCTTCGTCCCCGGTGACAATTCTCAGGTCTTCTGTACTGTAGAAGTGGCACTGAGCATCCCTAGGCCATTAAAGCTTCTTGCAGAAAACCTTCTTGCCAACAACTGATATACTGACCAAAGCAGAGGAAGGGGGATCAATCAAAATGACAGGTGCAATCTGGGCTCCCTCAGCCAAAAAAAAAAAATCCTGCCAATGGTTTGGCAGGGAGTATAGCCAATTAAAGTAAATGGATGGGGGAAAAGGGGGGAAAGCGCATTTAGGCAGGAACCCAGAAGGCACCTTTAACTGTTTAAGGAGCAGGGACATGGGGTGGGGGAAGGGGGCTGAACTATTGCAGAGAACACCAAGTTCAGCAGCATGAAAACCCCCAAACTTTCAAAGACCTGGGCCAATTCCAGACGGCCCTCCCCATCCCGAAACATCGTGCGTCATCGTGCGTCGTCGCACGGAAAACGCGAAATATCGCTTTTTCTTGCACGAGTTTTGCGCAACGTCACGCAAAACTCGCGCGAGAAAACGCGATATTTCGCGTTTTCCGCTCGATGACGCACGACGTTTCGGGATGGGGAGGGCCGTCTGGAATCGGCCCTGGAAAGGACTTCAGATTCAGTATCTGATTCAAAAGCAAATGCGTCCCGTGTCCGCGCAATCTAAACTGCTGGTGTCCTGCAGAAAGGCCCCTGTAGAAATGTGGGGAGGGGCTCAGGCAAGGGAAACAAGACAAGCCATGCCCAACTCTCCCTAAAAATCCTTCCAAGATCCCTTTATTTATGTATTTTAGTCCCCCTTTCTCACTGAGACTCGAGGCAGATTACAGAGTCAGGGCTTTTTTTCTGAGAAAAGAGGTGGTAGAACTCAGTGGTACCAGCTCCCAGGACCATGTGATGATGTCACTTCTGGGAAATGACATCATTGTACAGGGCGTGCCCACCCCCAGGAGTGCTCCCATGATTTGAGTCCGCTCACCTCCCCACCCCAGGCCGATTTGGGCCTGATCCTGGCTGTTTTGGGCCCGTTTTGGCCATTTTGGGCCCAATTTAGACCTGAAGCAGCCAGGATCGGGCTGCTGTGTGTGTGTGTGTGTGGGGGGGTGTTCCCTCACCTGGCAGCGGCCCGTTCCTGGCTGTTTTGGGCCCATTTTGGGCCCAAAATGGCCAGGATCAGACCTCTGCCGGGCAGGGGAACACTCTCCTTCCTGGCAGCCGTCCAATCCTGGCTGTTTGGGGCCTGAATTGAGCCCAAAATGGCTGAAAGCTAGCATCTAGCATTGCAGCTAGCATCTAGATCAGAGCATATTCGTGCTATTTTATCAGCGAAAAACTTAGCAAAGGCCTCGCAGCTAGGAGTCAAACTACAAGTGACAAATTACACTTTCCTGGCAAGTGAACAGACTTACGTGTATTCCTCCCTGTTCACTTGCACTCCACTTGATCAAGTGGAGAGCAAGTGAATGGCAAGTGAACAGGGAAGAATACACGCGAGTCTGTTCACTTGCCAGGAAAGTGTAATTCGTCACTTGTAGCTTAGCTCTAATGGTCTGTTCCTGGGACTGGGCAAGAATTAAGGGAATTCCGCTTAACAACCCTGGTAGCAAGTTAACAATGTCCTAAAAAGTGTAACTGGTGAGGAATTTAATCCCAGAATGGTTTTTAATGTGAGTATTGTGCAGTTATGAAGACTTGCCACCAAATTAGTGGAATGATTGTGACTGAGTGATAGGGAACAAGCTTTGCATACAGAAGATTGCAGGTTCAGTCCCTGACATTTCCAGCTAAAAGTTCTTGGGAAGCAGATGTTGGGAAAGACTTAGCAAAGGCCTCACAGCTCATTGTGTTCCTGGGACTGTAAACGTTCAGATTTAGGGGGTTAGGTGTCTGGATAGCTTAAAACAATTGGGATGGTTGTGAACTAACTGACACAATGGTTGCTGAGAAATCTTGTTTCTTTGCTGTCTTCGTTTCCGCTTCATAGGTGGGCTATGTAGCATGCTCTATCAGCTTCCACGCGAGTTTTTAGCTTCTGAGATTACCAGCAGGAATAGCCCACACATTAAAACCATGAGTTAGAAAGACAGCAGAAGTGTTCCAGAATTTGAAATGTGTTGTTTTCTGTGTTCTGTGCTTTTTCTGTCCCCTGTAAAATAAACCCAGCCCTGGCCATGGATTAGGTTCCCCATTGCACAAACAGTTGCACAGGCACAGGTAGGAAAGAAAGTCCTTTTCCTGAATTTAAAAACAAACAAAAAACCCCATGAAGGTAGGAGGGTGTCACACACCTGACCCCTCGAGGGAGTCAAACCATCCCCTTTCACACAGGGGCCTGGCAGGTTCTAATTAAAAATTTCTCTGAAGTTTATTCCAGAGCAAGTTTGCTGCCTCCAGATTCTTGTCTAGGCAGGAACTAGGGATGTGCAATTAAGTCTATCTGGTTTAAAAATATACCCGAAAAATATCTCTTATTATTTGGGTATATATCCAGGTATATCTGTCTTATTCAGGTATATTCGGATAAACCAGCATTTACATTTGTGAATTATCTGTACATATTCGGGAATATCTGGGAATCGCATTTTAAAGGTTGCAAGAGTTTCACCCTCCTTCTGTGGGTCTTCCAGGTTCTAGGAAGAGGGAGGGAGGCAGAATTAGTGTGTGTGTGCGCGCACTTGCTTGCTTGCTATGTGACATTGCAGGATCTGGCTGGCTGCCTTGGTACTACCGGCTTGGCAGTTTTGGTGCTGGGACGATCTGGTTTGATGTTGGTCCTCTTGGGTTTGCATTGGCCCTGGGTTCTGCCTGGCGTCTGTGCTTGTAACAGTGTCGCTTGCTTCAGTTTGGTTCTGCTGGGATTCTCTGGTTTGATGCTGGTTCTTCCCCAAAAGCAGGGGTCTCATTTGAGAGCGTGCTTAGGAAAGCAGGTCCTCTTTTTGCCTTTGCAGCCTATTTATATGAAAAGAGAACTAGGTTTTCTCCCAGGAGTGCAGTCAAGAAAAGAAAGAGGGACATCCTAAATTCAAATAGAAATTACAGGTATAAACTGATTTTTTCTTTAAGTGCCTAACTTCTTTATGTATGTGTATGTTGTCTTACATTCGGGATCATGTTCCTTTTGGGTAAATAAAGTACCCACTACAATTCAGACCAGTAACATTACTAAAGCATTCGACCCCTTGAATAATTCGTTAATCCTTCAGAGGTACAACAATTTCAAACATTTAAATGGGAAGTATTTTTATTCTTAAACACAAGAGACAACAGCCATCAACTGGTAGACTCAAATGGGGGGGGGGACGACAACGGACCATTCTGTTCTCCAGCTTTGCCTCGTTTACTAAGCCATGAATCAGATACGGAAAGTTTCTGGATTAGGAACGGGCTCACTCACCTCTTCGTATTAAATATAACAAACTCCACTTCCCTCAGCTGCGTCTCTCTCCCATCTCTCAATCTTTTTTTCAAAAGGATTATTATACTGGAGGTGGGATTTTGTTTTAGACCTTTTGGTCAATGAGGCCTGGGACTGAGCATCACTTGGAGATTTGGAACCCGACAACGGTCAGCGGCACTTCTTAGATGCTTTGTTACTTACTTAGGGCAAATGGAACATGAAAGGAGTATGTATTGTGACATGAGTCTTCCTTAACAACTAACTCAGTACTTATCCACCTCAAAAGGAATGTATTGTGACTGAAGGAACCACCAGAGGTGAGCCAGCTTTTGGGCCACTTCTGTTTCCTGCTCTGTTGGAAATTGTGGGATATTCTTTGACGAACAAGGGATGTGTCTCAAAATATAACAACAAAAATAAGTTCACCACAGGTGGAAAGTTCTACCAACATTTCAATAGCATCTGGATTCCAAAGCGTATGAAGAGTGAAATTGGTGGGGGCCAATTATTTTTTGAAAACATGGCAAGTCAAACCCAAAATATAAAGAGAGTCACTCTGGAATGCTTATTACAATATGTATATAAAGCCCTGTGTGTTCTGGGGGTGGTTTTAACTGAGCCAGAGAGCAGGCAGCAAAGGAAAGATACTACAGGGTTTTTTGGCACAGTCAGGCTTGGTGGCCCTCCATGAATTCTCACCGCCTGTGCCACAGACTGGTGACTCATGATTTAAATTCAGGCTCCATCCTAAGATGAATCTTAGACTGAGGGCAACCGTACATTCCCAAATCACGGCAAGCTCCTGAATCCTGCCTACAGAAGTACTTAACAAGGGTTGTATTTGTTTATCTGATAGATGCTTTAGTGTTTTTCTCCGATTCCCCTAATGAACTGCTTTCTACTTCTGCGTCCCACTAAATACCCTCCCATAGTCTACACTGAGCCCTAAGACATTAATCCTGAAAAACACCATGCACAATTCATAACTAAGGAAATCTATTTTACATGCACACAAAAAATTGACTGCCTAGTCACAAAGACGTGCATGGCAGGGAAAATTCATGACAGACCTAGGGTCTGAACCTGGGAATTTTACAAGGGCTGGTACGACAGCCTGTCCTCTAGTTAATTACTCAATGAAGACTGGGGAGCTAAAGCCTCAGTTTTACCAGTATTCATGTACATCAATGGCATTCTGCTTATACCTGCAGGGGAGAATAGATCATTGCAGCACAATGTAATAAAACAGAACGACAAGCAAGGAGAAGGCAGGACTTCAACACTGACTTAATGCTTTATGACTTGATTTCATTTCAAAGATTCCATGACCAGAACTCACAAAGAGAAAAGGAAAGAGCTTTAAAGCCACGAAGCTTCTAAAGTGACTAAAGGCCAGCTCTAGGTGGTTCCAAAGAGCCTCTCTCTGCTGGAATCTAAATAGGTGCTCCCCCTACAACCTCAGCCAGCTTTCTGCTACCTTCTGCAGAGCTGGCCACAGAAGAGACAGGAAATACCAATGGATAGAGCAGAGGTGGAGGAAGGGATGACTGCGCATCACATTCTGTTTAGGATTCCTCTTGTGCTACACATCTATAGATCACCCAAACCTTGAGACCAGTGCTTCTAGTGTAACTCCACCCCCACATGGTCAACATGTGGTCTCAGTCTGGGACCCATGAGTTTGGTCAGTAAAGTGGGGACGGCCACACCTCAGCTGAAATCTCTGGGCCCTTGAGGAATGTGCAGGCTGTTGGTTAACGACTCTCTCCTCCTTTCTCAGACATGTATGTCTCCTAATCCACGTTCTAGAAAGGCTGCAGCCCAAGGACTAGGTTTTGGATCGTCCTCTCCAAAGCACAGACAAAAAGTCGTATGCAATGCCTTCTTGGATCAGAGAGAGAGCACAGAAGAGAAAACAGCAGCACCTGTTAGGAAAGCAAGAACAAAACACCATGAGCCACAAGGCCTGAAATCCTAGTTCTAGGAGAGTACCTACACTACTTGCAGGCGTGAGCCATGCCCCAGGATCACACGCCAGAATCGGAAGAGAGGGAGGCCCTCCCTTGGATGCTACACTGTGTGAGCAGAGCGGCGCTCGCATAAACAGCAACTTTCCTGCTTCCCCTCTCCCACTGTAGTCATTTATGCCCCCTGAAACTGTTCCCCCCTGGGGGGGTCACAGGACCCCCAGGAACAGGATGTGGGTCAAAACGGGAGGCTGCAGTGAGAGGGGAGAATCAGCAAGCATTGCCTCCCCACTCTTCCACAAGCAAAAATGGCACCTGAGAAGGCAAAGTCAGCAGGGTCTTCACGGAAAATGGTCCAGAGAGTCCAGGGAAATTAACATCCACGTGATGCATCTCATATCAACTGACTTCAATGCGCCCTACTTGGGGCTACCCTTGAACAGTATCTGGAAGCCACAGCCAGTGCAGAATGCTGCAGCTAAACTGGTGTTCAGGGCCAACTGCTGGGAACATGGGACCCCCCCCCCCTCCAATATTATAGCAACTATACTGGCTGCCAATCCACTACTGAGCCCAGATCAAGCCGCTGGTTCTCACTTTTAAAGCCCTAAACGGCTTGGGACTGGGATATCTGAAGGACCATCTTCTCCCATATGTTGCTGCTTGGGAGTTAAGATCACAGGGAAAGGCCCTCCTGACTGTCCCATCCGCCAAAGGAGCTCAGTTGGAGGGTAAATGAGAGAGGGCCTCTTTGGTGGGAGCCCCACAACTGTAAAACAAGCTCCCCAGGGAAGTGTGCCTGGCCCTCTCACTTTCAATCTTTAGTACATAGCTGAAGACAGTTTTATTTAGAATTGCATTCAATTAATTTTACTATATTTTAACAGTTTTATGTCGTGGTTTTAAATTCAGATTTTGTTCTGGATCAAATAATGAAGAGACAAATTGACTACAGCAGTATCCAAAGAGGTAACTTCTGGAGTTTCAGCTTCCAGTGCTGAAGTTTTAATAAACACATATTGTGCACCCACTTTGTGCTGCATGTGAATGTGTGCAGAACTTGCAGATGCAAAGACAGATGATGCGGCTTCATCTATGAACATTCATATAAAGACACAAAGGGACAGAAGACAGCACACAGGATGAGGCACCCAGATGCATTCACACACCTCTTGGCAGAGACACTGGTCCATGCAGGGGAACGTTAACCCGGGCTCACAGTAAGAAAAGTCGCTCCTTACTCTTAGGACTGCTCTGGCCTTCTGGCTCCGGCACCTTCCAGTCCATCTTCCTCCCTTTCTCATAGAGGCCCTTCAGCACCTTGCGGAACTCCTCGGGCTCCAAGCCACCACCGCTCAGCTCCGTGTACTTCCTGTGGAGCTGGAGGGCTGTGCGCGCATCTTCAATGCTGTCATGAGTCTCTCCCTGGATCTTCAGGTCTAAGGGGCACGGGAAGAGACGCTGCGTGGGACAAAGGTAGTTTCGCCCTCTTCCGTGCCATTTGTCACTACAGGGAGTGTGAGTGTGTGTGTGGGGGGGGGACATCTCCACTCCCATCCAAAATGTTTCAGTTAGGGCAAAAAATGTATCCCCGTTATAATATCAAATGCTAGGAAACAAACCCTTCCTGCAGACCCTCGTATCAACCCAACCATGAATTCCTTCCCTAATTGCAGCCTTGCTGACGTCCCCCCCCCCCCTTTGAACCTCTACATCCAAATTTTCTAATAAGAAACCGGATATAAGGAACAGGACTGAAATATTTTAAGAAAAAAATAAAGGATCAGTGAAATATTGAGTACTACGACAGTGATACAAAGGGAATTGCGCTGCCTGGAATCCAAAGGGAATCTGGACTGACCCAAGAAGTACCATGCAAGGAAGCGCAGTGAGATCATCCTCTTCCGGGGCATGTGGAACAAGTACACGGTATCAATGACTTGGTCCCTGGGCACCTGTAGGGACAGGCACATCGTGTTATAAATGCAGGCAGCACAGCAATACACACTAGAAGAACAGCTGCTACAGAATATGGTGTCAGAAGTGTGCCAGGAAAAGTACGAGGCCCTTCCTAAACAGAGTAACACCCAGTGTCAAACTCTGCCCAAAGCTGCAACAGTGCACTGCACTATTAAGACCCCAACCAGCTGTTTTCCTTTGCAAGTGTTCTGTCTTCGTGGAACCCTTTTTCATACGGACTCCCTGCACATCCACAGCAGCCTACGGCAGAGGGATGGTTTGAGGACAGGTGAGGCACAGCTCAGTTCATAAAGGGCCCTGGACAGGCCTTTGGGGCCGCATCACTGTCTTATCTTAGCTGAGGAGGTGACCCAGTGTTTTCTTGCAACTAGTTACTGCAGAGAAAGGGAAGCAACAGTGGATACGTGGTCTCTTCAGGAAAACTTGTCTGCGGTTACACTGAGGAGTTCTTGATACGTTTCTGAGAAATGCCAAGATCCACCCAAACACAACTCGAAAACCACGTTCGTTCTGAAGAAGGCAGCTCTGACTCTCAAAAGCTTCCACTCTAAAAACGTTGTTGCTCTCTTAAGGTGCCCCTGGACTAAAATCCTGCTGTTCTACTGCAGACTAACACGGCTGTCCACCTAAACTATATCCAGTAAACCATCCTATGCAGGTTCATCCCTGGCAAATGCTCTCAGGACTGCAGCCCCACATGCCGGAATTAGGCGAACAGCCTGAAGCTACATCCTGCTTCAGTTTCTCACTTTGTTCTATTTCTTTTAGATTTTATGACTGGGGAGTGGGAGGCAGGGACGTGTGCATTTTATCCTTGCTCAAGAAAGTCAAGAAAAACTTGTGGGTGCTGCACAAATAAATGAACTGTGATAGCTGGAGAGAAAAAAACCACTCTACAGAAAAAGTAATGCAAATATAAGTAAGAAAAAAATGTAACAGGAACATAAAACACATCCTTATTACTGGAGAATTCCTACTGTTTGTACACATTTCCCTCTGTGTCCTAGAATACAATCCTTTGGTTTATGTAGATTGCTCTGCCTCTGAATTCCTCAGATCATCCATAACCCTCACCATTCACAAACTTACCTGCAAACAGGCCCAAGTCTTCCTTCTGCCACTATCTTCACTTGTTATTGTTTCACCCCTTATGTCTTCACTTTCTTTATAAACAATAGAAATACACCACCCAAACTATTACCCAATGAAAGCTTTCAGTTAGTAGAGGGGAGATATAGACTAGGCTAAGAAAGAAAGAAAGAAAGAAAGAAAGAACGAAAGAACGAACGAAAGAACGAAAGAAAGAAGGTCACCATGATGTTGATGACCCGGAAGTCTTTTTGTAGCCCATGACCAACAAACTTGACTCCGACATCGATGAGAAAGCGTAACTTCAGGTAGGTGGATTTGAGGGTCGTAAGGTGCTTGGAAGAAATTTTGGCATCCAGGTCACCTGGTTTTATGCCCGAGTACTGAGTGAGGTAATCTACCACCTGCAAGGATAAAGACAGGACGGCCATTGAGTGATGACGACAGACGGACACTGGGTTTAACATGGGAAGTTCTTCAGGCTCAATGGGAGAGGGCCAACTCTGATCCGGAGATATCCTATAAAGTCCAGCAGACGGGACTTCTACAGGATGCTTCCTGGGATAAGTCTGGCCCAGTTCAGAAGGGGAAAAAAATTAGCTTCCCAGAAAACCACTGAATCATAAAGAAAATAAACCAATTCATAAACTACAAACAACTATGTTCGGCTTATCAAGGCAAGAGCTCTCTTGGATAGAGGAAACAAGAGGAGGACACCTCCTTCAGCAATCAACTATGTTAACTACTGGGACAGGCTGTCAGTCCTTCCAAAGCCAGTGAAGAACAGCTTCACATAAAGCCCCAGAAATGGAGATTTGGGAGCCAACTTGTCTACAGGTAAGTATTACCTCCTTAGCGTGGGGAACTAATATAACTGTCGGCAGATTCTGATGCTGAGGGCTGCATACCTGTTCTTGTGTGGAGATGTAGTCGTCAATGAAGGGAACGCCTTCGTTGGGACCCTGCCCCCTTACGCATGTGATTCTGGCCACTGACATCTGGCTGGGCTTGATAGTTGACTTGGTCCCATCACTGCGAAGGTTCAGCTTCCTCCTGTTGTGGATTTTAAAAGTACAAACAGATGTGCTTCATGTGGCCCACACAAAGGAACAGAGTCATAGATGGTGAGTGGGGGTGGGGGTGGTTTGCTGCTGCTGGATCCTGGCTCATAGCTATAGCCTCAGGTCTCCTCCATGGAATATTGTGTCTTTTGTCAGCTCTCTTTGCCCCCATCTTTAGAGAGGAGGCAGCCAGCCAGCAGAGACATTTCATTCATGGCACCTTGTCTACCCACCCACCCACCCCCTTGGTTTGCCTGGTGCCTATGCTAATCTCAGGTCAAAACATGTCTTCTCACACAGGCATTTAATTAAGAGGTTTATCTTTTAACACCATTTTTGTAGTCCTTTGTTGTTGTTGTTTTGCTCTGGGAAGTATAAAACGCAGTTTAAGCAGCCCAATGTTTTATCTGTTTATGATATGGGCGAGTTTTTAATGCTGGATTTTAATTGACTACTTTTTACATTTTTGTATTATATTTCATTTTGTAAGTTGCCTTGGGGAAATTCCCTGGAAAAGAAGAAACAAGGGCTTCCCTTGGTCCTATCAGAGGCCACTGCAAAAAAGCAAGCAGACAGAAGAGCTCAACTCAGAAATCTTCCGCTCCTCCCCGCAACAGCCACCCTCACCTCCCCACACTGCAACCTCTACCTCATTTAGGGTGACGAATTCAGCATCCAGCCCCACCAGGTCTCCAGCTTGCGGCATCTCATTCAGCATGAGTGGGATGAAAGTGGCGTGACATTTGCGCTGCTTTTGCGAGCAAGAGAGGCCTCAGCAAGCAGCACGTTGGCTTCAATGGGGTTCTTAACTGAAAAGGGGAAGAGAAACTGGGTCAGCTGCTTCACCCAAGTCATGGATGCTCTCTGGGATTATGGAAGGGGGAAAAAACCCAGAGTCCCCCACCAGTGATTTCGGATTTGGGTGCCCCCCCCCCGAGGAGGAGGTTTTGCAGGTACAGGTTCCTTCCAGGTTCAGACCATTCCCAATTTCTAAATATTCTAGAGACACAGGAAGAGCTTCATCACTTAGGAAGACCTAGAGGTGTAAGTGGCGCATTTTGAAATGCTGCAGATCCTCATGACACCCCATACTCATTCCCCAACAAAAACGAATTTTAGGTTTGTTCCCTTAGTTTTCTGGGATGAATGATGAACTCAGGAGTAGGGTAGGGCCCCAACGGAGCCCCAAGAACACTTCTCCCTTCAGAAATGAGGCACTCACGGGAAACCCACATACCATTCAGGTTTACCTGCTTCAGGAAGCTGAAACGCACTAGCTGCTGTTTTACTCTAATGGCTGATCAGAAAAAAAGCAGCCATCCCCTCTTGCAATATAAGGGAAATAATGCTGACCAACCTCACAGAGTTGTTGTAAGAACTGCAGCAAGATAATCTACACGAAGAGCCCTGCTGGAGCAGCCCTTACAGTCCAGTATCCTGTTCCACAGAGTAGCCAACCAGAAATCCTGCCAGTAGGACCTTCTCCCTGCAGCTGCCCCCCCCCCACCAGCAATTCGTGTTCAGAGGCCAACTACCTCTGAACATGAAGGCTCCAGTTAAGTCAATGTGGCTGATATTAGTTGATAGTTCTGCCCTTGAACTTGCCTTTAAAAATAACACGCATTTGTACAGTGCTATTTTAAAGCGTTCAAGGCACTCCATACCTCAGTCACCGTTTTCACCCCCAAAAGTTTGCCCCTTGCACTTCCAACATCACTATGTTCAAGTTTAAAAGATGATGATTTGTATTTTTAAAACACTGCAGCATCTTTTTTTAAAAAAATCAGCTTTTTTCACATGGCAAGGGAAAAAGGGGACAGTTTCAAGGGCGAGGTAAGAAACAGGCTTGTTTGAATTTGTGTGATCAAGGAAGATCTTCAGGCTCCTTTCAAGAATTTGGGTTTACTTGTTTGTTTTGGGCAGAAAGTAGTCACTGTCTCAGTTTCACCTCTTCTCATACAATGTCTTTAGGCAGCTAAGTCAGGTCCACCCATGAGTGTTTTTAAATCCTGTGGAATCATTGCACCCTAAAAACACAGCTGCTGCTAGGTTCAGGATAGAGCTATTACCGAGATGGTAAGAGCACACACTCCTTTTAAGCAATAATTTTGCTCCATCAGGGGCTCCAACAGGATCAAGGAAACTACCATCCAAATCTTTTAAAAGCCTTGCAGTATCCCTGCTCCACTATAGCCTTGGAAAGGACTTACCAAGTAAACAAAGCTCTCATATCATCTCCCACTATATGGATTTTTGACAGAAAAACCTGCCGATACCATTGAGCTATAGGATTCATGATATTTCACAAGCATGCTTGATTTTTCTTATTAGCACCAGATCCTAAGCAAGGATCTCTCTCTCTGATGTGCTAGCACACAAAACATAGTTGAATTTACCAGTAACTGTTATTAATTGAGGTCTTCTGTGCTTGCGCACATGGGACTGTGCATGCCCAGGTCTGCTGATTTGTAGGTTCTATAGCTAAAAATTCTTCTAAGGGGTGTTTGCCCCTTTCCAGAGCACAGGCATGGCTTGTTTCTCGCCAAAACAGCCTGCTCTCTGGGAGGAGCGATGGCCCCGATGCTCAGTGTCTCCTTCCAGGTAAGTAGTGAAGGGTACACAGCAAGCAAGGAGGGAGGGGTGTGTGCACCTGCACAGAAGGCCTCAATGAACAATCGTTACATGTAAGTGCAATCCAGTTTTCGGTCTTCTGTGCAGTCCCACATAGGAGATTAACAAGCCACTTTATCCATGGAGGAGGGGTGCGCTCTTCATGAGAACAGCATGACCCATGGCTGCTTCCCTCCTGTTATGTACATCTATGGCATAGTGCCTGATGAAGGTATCAACTGAAGTCCATGTTGCAGCTCTACAGATGTCTTGTAGAGAAACAACTTTAAGCGGGGCTGCTTGAAGATGCCTGTGACCTGGTGGAATGAGCATGGATTCCCAGTGGACAAGGTAAGTCAGTTTGTTCATAACGCATCCTAATATCCTCAACTACCCATCTGGCAATGGTTTGAGAAGTAGTCTTTTTGCCCTTTTTTGGTCCTGCATAACAAACAAAAAGTTGCACATCTGCCATACGGTTCAAATGATGCCATATGGTTCAAATAAAAGAGTATGTCAGAGTATGGAAAGTCCTCTCCGCCATGGATGTTGGGGAAGGAAAAAATATAGGCAGTATTAACTCCTGTGAGTTGTGAAATTTGGAAACTACCTTCAGTAAGATCTCCAAGCTAGGTCTTAGAACCATGTTTTCAGCATGGATGTTAAGAAAAGGAGAACCCATGTGAAGTGCTGCTAATTCACTTACTCTCCGGGCAGATGTGATGGCCACCAGGAATGCTACTTTAGTAGAAAGGAGCCTTAAGGGACAAAAGGCCAGGGGTTCAAATGACTTATTCATCAGTTTTGTCAAAACCAGCTGCAATGACCACCACTATTTGAGCTGCTGGAGGAAACATGTTTTGAAGGCCTTTCAGAAGCCGTTTTGACGTATAATGTGAAAAACCTGTCTTTTTGTCTACAAGGGAGTAAAAAGCTGACATTGCAGCCAGATAAACCTTGATGGAAGAGGAAGAAAGCTCAGCATATTTAAGGCTCAAAAGATATTCAAGGACAGAGGCTAAAGGGCACATGTATGGGTCAAGGCCTCTAACTCCTGGACCATCCTATAAATCTCATACATGGGCATAAGATCTCCTACTATTAGGATTTTTAGCATTTAATATAACCTGTAATGTCCTAGTCCCCCAGGGGCCCGGGGCCGGAGTACAGAGGCCAGTCACGACCAGGTAGTAAAGAGTAAACAGTCCAAGGGTCAAAAGTAGTCACAAGTCAGGTCCAGTCCGAGGGTCAGAATTCCAGAGTTTGGATCGCAGCAAGGGCCGTGAAGCAGCCGTAAAATGTACTAGTTGCGTCCATAAACTTCTGCTTCTTCCAGCCGTTTTTACGGCCAAGTCCTAATGAGCTAAACTGTCCGCCGTTTACTTGGCAGACATCCCAAAACCACACGTCCATCCTGGTCGTTTGACAGTGGACCCTCGGCTCATGAGTTGAGCACACCTCCTACTTTCTTGAAGCTGTGCTGCCTCTGACAGCGTTGGTGCTGCAAGGGTGTCGGCAGAGAGGGGTGGGATTCTGCAGCCTTGTTCTGCAGCTTCCGAATTCCCTGGGGCTGGTTCTTTTACAGCTGAAGGCTGTGCTATCTGATTAGCCGGTCATTGGATCTGCTGTTGCTCTTCATCTGACTCGAGGTCAGCTGCAGCTGGGTCAGTCTGACGAACCTTCACTGAGCACAGAACGAGGCTGACTTACGGAATGACCTCTGCCACTTCCTGAGGGAGGCCACCTACTGCAGAATCCACCAGGCCATCAGTTTGAGTCTGGGCATGTCGTGAGTCGTGACTCCTTGGCATAGCAGGAGATCTGTTACCAACAGAAAGTGTCGAAATTTGCCTTTGGCCATCAGAGACAAATGTGAAACCGTGCTTGGCGTGGCCAGACGGGCGCTATTTCTATGCAGTCCGTCTTTCCCATCTGAATTTTGCTGATGATGAGAGCTATGGTGGGAAGGTGTAAAATAGGTACCCTGGGCTATGGTAACTGGAAAGCATTTCCCAGGGACCTTGAGTCCATTCCCGCTCTGGAACAGAACAATGGAGCTTTTCTGTTCTCCTCTTCCATGCACAGGTCTATGTCTGGGAATTCCCATAACAGGAAAATCAGCCATATCTATGACTCCTTCAGTGACCATTTGTGAGTGGAAAACCCCAGTCTGCTCAGTCAGTCTACAATGAGATTAGATGTCCCTGGAACGTGAATTGCTTGCAGGGAGACATTGTGTGGTAACGCCCAATCCCAGACTGGCATAGATTCCAGACAGAGAGTCCTGGAAGTAGTGCCTCCCTGATTATTTATGTAGAACATGGTTGTACAGTTGCCTGTAAGAATTTGGACACGTGTACTTTGCAAAGGAGATAAGGGCATAATGAACTGCCCTCATTTCTAACACACTGATACGTAAATTTCTCTCACCCTTCAACCAAGTACTGTCGGTAATGAGATATTCACAATGTGCTCCCTAGCCTTCCACTGAGGCATCTGTAGTAACCGTGGCCTCAATTTTTTGAGATCCAAACTGAACCCCTCTGAATAGATGGGGATCTAACAACCACCAGCGTAGCTATATATAGTTCCCAGCTCAAACCCATTCAACATATCATCAGTGATCTACAACCCATCCTGGAAAATGATGCCTCTCTCTCACAAGCCCTGGGTGGAAGACCTCTCCTTGCCTACAGACAGCCCCCCAACCTTAAACAACTTCTCACTTACAACCATGAATTGGCTAGCAGAGTCACCAACACAGGTACCAGGCCCTGCAACAGACCCAGATGCCAGCTCTGCCCTTATATCAACCCAGGAAATATAATTACAGGACCCAATGGCATCAACTACACTATCTCTGGCTCTTACAGCTGCTTGTCCTGCAACGTGATATATGCCTTCATGTGCCAACAATGTCCTTCTGCTCTGTACATTGGACAAACCAGCCAACCTCTGCGCAAAAGAATGGACACAAATCTGACATTAGAAATGGCAACATCCAGAAACCAGTGGGAGAACACTTCAGTCTATCAGGACATTCCATCAAGGACTTAAAGGTCACTGTAGTTCAACAGAAACCTTGCAAAAACAGAATCCAACGGGAAGCTGCTAAATTGGAATTCATATGTAAATTTGATTCAGGCACGCTTGGATTGAATAGAGACTATGAATGGTTATCTCATTATCAGAAGCCAACTGATCTTATTATCAGAAGTAAACTGATTTGCTTCTACTCCCCCCTCCCCTCACTACCTATATATATCTGGCCAGTTTCTTCTTATCTTCTATGCATCTGATGAAGACAACTGTGATTCTCGAAAGCTTATGCTACAGTAAAATTGGTTAGTCTTAAAGATGCTACTGGACTCTTTTTGATTTTGCTACTACAGACTAACACGGCTAACTCTTCTGGATCTATAGCCAGAAGTTGGAATAGAATGCGGGAGGGGAAGTACATCTACCTATCCTGAAGAGTAGTCCAGTCCATGGAGGGAGAGAGAGTAACTTCAGATGTCCCGTGTTCTCGGCCAGGAGAGCAAGAGGCTTAGGGCAACCTCAAGGGAACAGCGCTTTGGATCCAATAAGCGTACTCAGTTTGAATGGGGCAAGGGTCCCTACTCTTATAGGGCAAAGCATGCCCTGAGGCATGAGAGTCCTCCCAGCTGTTGGAACAAAGACTCCAATGGTCAGTTCCTGGGAATAACAAAGGTTTGATTACCTTGATTATTTGCTGCCAAGGTGTGTAAAAAGAGAACAACAACAACATTCGATTTATATACTGCCCTTCAGTACAATATAATGCCCACTCAGAGCGGTTTACAAAGTATGTTATTATTATCCCAACAACACCACCCTGTGAGGTGGGTAGGGCTGAGACAGCTCCGGAAAGAGAGCTCTTAAGAGTCCCACACTCTTAACCACTACACCAAACTGGCTCTCTTGCGAAGTCTCTCCTGGAACTGCACAAAAGGAGCAGTTTGTTAATGGGTTCCACCGGAGCTGGGCTGATGAATTTCGTTGGGGAATGTACCTTTCCCAGGAATTAATGATGAGAACTTATGAGTGCTAATTTATTTCTCCTCAATCATGGGCTGGGAATCTCATCACGGAAGAAGGGGAAAGGAATGTGTTAAGTGGGATGACACTGCAAGACCCTTCTTGCTCTGGACTCCACCCGGAGCTGAGAGGACTGTAAACTGATCACTGCTGGTCACTCTGCATTTACATGCGGCATTCCATTCATGCCCAGATCTCCCAGGCAGGACTCAGCAACGGCTAGCTGCAATGCCCATTTGCAAACCAAACTGCTTTTAATCCAGGGGCCTTGTGATTTTATATCACAGGTAGCTATATTAAATAGCTATTAACATGGCGGAGGCCAGGCCGACACCAATGCTTCGTTGTTCGGCTGGAGAGTGGGAGTATGTTGGGGAGATGGAGTAGATGGAGTATTTCCTCCACAATAATGAGAGCAGGAGTCAATGATACCGATCCTTCTGGGAAGGAGTAGTTCTGTCTTTGACTTGGCCTTCTTTGCAATTGGTTCCAAGGATGTGCATTCCAAGCTTGTCGATTCCAGGGAATGGCGTTGCGAGGAGCCCGTCTTTCTTCTCAGGTTGGTCTTGGTTCCCTTGGGTGTTGGGTCCGAGGCAGTCAACGGAGCCAACGCCTTCTGGGAAATGATCCCAATGATCCCAGTGAGATCGCGGTGACTATCAATCGTAGAGATAAGTAATCCGAACAGGTAAAAGATAATAACGAACAGACAGAGCGAGAAGACCTCTCTCACCGGTGGCGAAAAGAGAACTGAGGGATGAGGGGGTTCTCTGCATCTCTGTGCTGCATTCGGGCAGGAAAATGCCGCGCATGCGTGGACAGGCGGAGACACCCCCTCTGAAGTCTTAGAGCTAGAAATCTCTCTCCGAAGCAGGCCTGCACAGGAGCAGTCCCAATGTGAGGCTGCACAGAAGAAATGAGATGAACCTCTCCAACCAGCAGCAAAAGAGGAACTGAGGGTCAGGGGCGTCACTCCTCCCAGAGAGCGGGCTGTTTCGGCAGGAAACAAGCCATGACTGAGCTCTGGGAAGGTGCAAACGTCCCTTAGAGGAATTTTTAGCTATAGAACCTACTGATCAGCGGGCCTGTGCATGTGCAGTCCCATGTGTGCCTGCACAGAAGACCAAGAATGAACACTAAAGTTATTCATGCTGAGGACTAATTTACACAACTCCAGGAGCATACAAAGTTGAAGGTATGTGAATAGCTCATGTTCTGGTTTTTTTGAGGTATGTAAATGTCTTACAGCTCTGCTGCAAAAACATTCTGAGAAAGGTCAGAAACCACTTGGTAAGATGTTTGTGCATGCTGAAAAATCCAGACTTTGAGGGCACTCACTGGGGCAATCCTTCTACCGTGTGCTTAAACTCCAGCCCACATACAATCAATTTCCATTTCACAGTTTGGACTTCTAGGTTTATGCAAATGCGCCACAACTTCCACAGAAAAAAGAGTTTTTGCCTGAAATCAGAGGTTTCCCTCCTTGCCACAAATGCTACTGTCCTTTTCATCATAAGCCAAATATGTTTTCACTTCCTCTTGATCTGCAGCCCTGCTTCCTTGAAAGAGATACTCAATGTCTGTCCCCTTCAATCCCTGTAGTGAATCAATACTTCATAACAACCCACTTTATTCTCATGCCCCTCCTTGTGAAGGCTATTATTCACCCTCCCCAGTAGTAAAGCCGTGTTGGGAATTTCCTAGTCAGCATTAGTCAGGCCTGAGCACCTGGCAATCAAGGAGGGTTCAAAAAAGAACAGGAGAGAAGGTCAAGAAGCAGAACCCTAGGAGGGCTGTGAAGGAACTGAGGATGTTTAGAATAAGCACTGCTTTCCAACAAGAGGAATATTAGAAGCACGATTAGAAGTCTTTTTTAAAACTTCTCGGAGTTAAAATCAAGTAAAAAAGACAGCTGCTTGTCAAGCGGATGTGAAAAATTCATGAATTGTTGGGACTGATAACCAAGCGAGGATGTAAGAAATTGACTGGTTGTAAGGAAGAGGCAGAGACAGGTACCTTGAACCAATACCATCTTACACTGTGGCTGCCAGGCTTGCTGCTGGAAGCAGAGAGAAGTGCCTCTGAAGTACTCATTCTGGCATATCTGAGTGATCAGCAGCAGCGAGTCCTACCCATGTAGCTAGACACAGGAATGGCACTGCGCAATGCACTGCAAGCAACCTCAGTCCACATTTCAAAGACCAGCCCTGGAATAATGTTGTGGAGCCCGAGCTCAGGAACTCCACTGGCTCTTGCACATGCATGTTTGTGGAGGATGTTTTGAAGGGGCTTAGGCTAACTGATTTTGCACATATGTGCAGCGTGAGTATAAAGTTAATTAGATGATTCTTCACTGGCAACTTCTATGTGTCAGGTATGCCTTAGGCACCCCTGCCATACTCAGCTATGCTTCAGGACAGGAGGAGAGGATGGGAAGTCAGGAGTCAGTAGATCCTCTGTTGCTCTTTTCTTCCTGTCTTATCTGTGTGTGGGGGGGGGGGGGAGTTGGAGCTCCGAAGTGCCTGGGAGCTGCTGTGGAGACCCTGAAGCCTGGAATCTTTCCTCCCACAAGCTTTTCCCACTCAAAGCGCCGCACCGAAGCCAACGGACCCTAGTTCGAAAAGGGAGAGGAGGGACGGAGCCTATAACCGATCCTGGATCGCCCTGGGCAGGCATTCCTGTCAATTTCCCTGTACTGTTCTCTGATGGTGAAACTTTCTCAATAAAGAACCTTAACCCAGACAACCTGGGCTGATGGAGCGAAGTGTCTGGAGAAGGCAACTGGCAGAGTCCGACACCAGGGCTTTTTTTTTCTGGGAAAAGAGGTGGTGGAACTCAGGACTGCACAATGACGTCACTTTGGGTCAGCTGGAACAAGGGGGGAGTTTTTAAAAGTTTAAATCGCCCTTGGCAAAAATGGTCACATGGCCGGTGGCCCCGCCCCCCGATCTCCAGACAGAGGGGAGTTTAGATTGCTCTCCGCGCCGCTTGGCGGCGCGGAGGGCAATCTAAACTCCCCTCTGTCTGGAGATCGGGGGGCGGGGCCACCGGCCATGTGACCATTTTTAAGAGGTGCCGGAACTCCATTCCACCACGTTCCCGCTGAAAAAAAGCCCTGTCTGACACTATGCCTAATATAATTAGACATCTGGATTTGACAAAAAGAAAAAGTCTGTTGCAAGAGCAAAAAGTTTCCCTTGGCTCCCCAGAGTCACAGGGTATACATCTGCAAACACCTGTGCTAGCCATTTCCCTGTAGTCAGACACACATGTACACACTCACTGTTTAAATTGTACTTGGAGTGGAGGTTGCGTCGCACATAATAAAGAATACCAGGCACCTTCCAGTTCATGTCAAACTGCACAGCCTCACACTGCAAATCCAAAAGCAAAAAGTAAAACAATAAATAAACAACAAGTAAGAAGAAGTCAACAACGAGAAAACACAAACATTGCAAACGTGCTTCTAGGAACAACTATGATTTTTTTAAAAAGCAAATAATACAGAAAAATGCTCCCCTTGGATGTCACTACCATACTTTGAACTCTTATGCAGACACAAACTGCCTTGGGCTGATTTATTTAAAATAGTTTAACCCACTTTTTCCCTCTATGGGACCAAAAAGTAACTTGAGGACAGATAACTAGGTTGGTGTAAGGTAGACATGTGCTGCAATGTGGATTTAGGAGGTTCGGTGCAAAAGACAACTAAGATCACCCTGTGTTACTATGTTAGTGAAGGCATGCTCAAACTCACGTGGCAACTTTACGAGCAGAGCAGCCACAGGCGAGGCTGACAATTCCCCTATGGCCTGTTGTAAGGGCCTCAGGGCTGGCCTGTCGGGGTTTTCATCAGACCAGCTTTCCATGTGCGAGCCTGGCAGGATTTCCTGGCTAAAGCACCTGCCTTGTAACCAAGCTGACGCTGGAATCGGCTCCCACCCTCTTGGGACTACAATCTTATTCAGCTGCAGGAAACTATGCAGTTTTGTTTTATCGTAATAGAGATGGGAGATGCATTTGTCGGTTTAGCCTGATAACCCTCTTAATGTGTCTTGTAGTAGATGCTTGGGAGACGCCTCATAATCAACAGGATTACAAAAAACCTGGGAGGCTGGACCTCTGAATCTAGTGGTAAAATACTCAGCTACTGTCTTTGCGGGGGCGGGGGGGAGGGCATCCGGGCACCTTTGGATTAGACATTTTTTAGGTTATCTGTTTGCACCTTCAGGTTCATAGCACAGAACTCAATGCCAGACACGGCCTGTGAGGTTCTAGGGTTCAGTCAGCAATGCCTCGATGCTCAGCGCTTGCTACCTGATTTTCTCTAGCAGGCTCCAAACACATCCCCCCTCCCTATAGCTCTTCCGCTGCTTTGCCTCCACCCTACTATATACCAAAAGTTTCTGCAAAAACAGAGGATGCTATGTTTAGAAAAAGCAGGCAAGTGAACATCTTGGTGAGGGAAAAAAATCTCTTTTATATATGAATCTGCAGAAGCAAAATTCTCTTGATGTGGAATTCGGATTCCCAGGAGAGGGAAGGGGCACAAAGCATGGACAGTCCTGATCTCCTTACCTTGTCCACAGGCTCAATGAGAAAGTCATTGAAAAGGTACCACTGCTGGTGTGTGACGCCCTGAGCAAAGAGATGGAGATAAGTGCATTACTGGCTGCAAACTTTCACGTATGGACCATGACTCACAGTCAAACAGAAGATTACCTATACCCAAGAAGACTCTGGTATAAACGGTAATAGGAAAGGGTCTTGGCAAAAGACGATTCTCCCAGAGTTTGGGAAGCTATGAATGAGATCTGAGAGCTCTCAAGGGCAGCAGAATGCAAAGATCACCAACTTGTTCTGGCTTATCCTGCTGACTCACCTCCTTTCTTTGGTGGTAGGTCTCCCCCACTTTGATGTGCCCCACTAGGCTGCCCCCAGTGCGGGAATCCAGGATGTGAACAACAGTTGCCATAAGATCATAGACGTATGTGGACTCCTGATCATCCAAAACACTCAGCTGAAAAGAGGAAGACGGCACAATCAAAGTGCTCTATTCCTAAGCAGCTCTGGGAACTGATGGGCCCAAGAAACCTCATTTTTCCCTACATAAAGGAAAAACTGGCCCACTGTTAAATATATGCCAACAGCCAACCCTTAGCCTTTGAAATCAGAACTCCAATGTTCCAGCCTTTCCGAAACAGAGCACAAAGCTGGACTGGCCCAAGGTTCTTGGTTCCAGCACAGGACATTTTCCTGCCAGGCGGGATACCTTGAGGGGTCTACCTTACAGCACATTTACTTTAAAAATTCTTTCCTGTTATTTTCTTTCTTTCCTACTATTTTCAGAACCCTCATAATATAAGGCTAGATCACAGTCTGATAGATATCTCTCATGTAAGAACACGAAAAAAGGAAATCCTAAACAGCTCTGTTTTTATCACACCATTAAGATTCCCATCACCATTTTGCACTAATGTTGTGATTTTTACAATTTTGTGACATTTTCACCCAATGCTATGAGTGTATCAGTGGGGAAAGTGTATGCAAACGAGTAAATGACAGATGGGAACTAAGCTTTTTCAGATCTGAATCTTCACTCCACATGTTACTGTGCTTCATGGAGGCAAACGGTGGTCAAAGGCGAACTTCTCTCTCTCACGATGGGAAAACAGTCCACAAAATAGTTAGGCTATGGTACAAGTTCCCAAGGGAGGCTATAGAGTCCTCACCCTGGAGAGTCTTCCAAATTAGCTGCTAAACTACTTGCAAAGATTGTTTGGTTGTCTCCAGGGCTTTTTTTCTGGGGAAAGAGGTGGTGGAACTCAGTGGGTTGCCCTCAGAGAAAATGGTCACATGGCTGGTGGCCACGCCCCCTGATCTCCAGACAGAGGGGAGTTGAGATTGCCCTCTGTGGCGCGAAGGGCAATCTCAACTCCCCTCTGTCTGGAGATCAGGGGGCGGGGCCACCGGCCATGTGACCATTTTCAAGAGGTTCCGGAACTCCGTTCCACCGTGTTCCAGCTGAAAAAAAGCCCTGGTTGTCTCTGAAAGTGGGCAGACATTCGCCAGGTTTCCTGAGGAATCCCTGAGGTCTTGTGATACTGAGAGAGCATTTGCAAATCATAAAAAGATGCATCAGACCAGCGGTCCATCCAGTCCAGCATCCCGTTTCATGCTGCAGCCAACCAGCTGCCCTGGAGGACCAACAAGCAGAACGTGGGGGCCAAGGCCTTCCCCTGGTGTTGCCTCCTGGCACTGGCATTCAAAGGCTCACTGCCTCTGGACATGAGAGTTCCCTTCAGCCACCATTGTTAGTAGTCATCGATGGACCTCTCCTCCGCGAATCCTGTTCTACCCTTTGCAGCCGTATGTGAAATTTAAAAAATCTGGATTGACCATATCGTTTTCTCTAGCCCTAGAAGCCTCCACCCACATCAGGTGCTATGGGTCACTTTCTTGTTAGCAAGAGCTGCTTTACTTCAGAGCATTCCTCCCAATTGTAAACTTCCAGCTCCTTGTTCTTGGACAGCTTCATTTTGATGGAATAAGGAATCCAGATGTTCTTCAGCTCCTCAATGGAGGTGTAAGAGTTGCCCCCCTCTGCCATTCCTAGCTCATTCCTGAAAGCAAAGCAAACACAAGCACAGGAAGCATCACAGATCCCGAAGGAAGCATATTCTTGAGTGGCCCTGAGGTTTCAAGAGCCATTTTTCCCCGCTCAGTCAAACGCCAGGCTTCCCTGGTGTTACTGAAAGAACAAAGAAAAAGAGATGAGCCTGCGTATTTCAGGGAGAGTGAATAGAATCTATCAACCATTTGACCATCTATATAATGAACCAGTTCCCATGTAACTGTTTTTCTGTGTTAAAAAATGAACATGAAAAAGTTACATCCAAATGTAAAACCATCTATGAGTTTTGCAGGAAAGATTTGTGAGGAGGAGCTGACGCGTGGAATCTAGTTACGTTGTTCAACTTTCCAGCAAAATCCATGCAGATTGTTCAAAAACAGAACTTCTTTTTTTCTGTTTCGTACACAAATATCAAACACAGAAAAGGGGGAGAGAGGGCTTGTTCAAAATTCTACTTGTCAAAGTAAGATGGTCCATCACAACAACTGAGAGTTATCTGCTGAATTTCTCCAGTGGTGCTGCTTTCAGAAGAAAAAAAGTTACGATGGAATTGGCTCACTGACTACATCCCAGAAGCAGCACACTCAATTCAAACTGAAACAGACACTGTTGGCTCCAGTTTATCTGGTTGCGTACTGGAGGCTAGTGTGATCGTGATGTGTTTTTCAATGGGACGTGACCCAGTGATTTTAGAGTGTGGGGAGACAAGCATTTTATCTCTCAAAGCAGCTGATGATGGTCAAGTGTGGCACCACTGACAAGTGAGTAGACCCATTTGTAGTAACTGGTAGGTCTAGGGCTTGAACCAGCTGAGGCTGGGACTGAGGCTGGGATTGCACACATTCAGCACTCAAAGTCCTCTGAAGCCACAAAAGAGAGAAGGGCTGCACAACATCAGCCTCTATGACTGGTGGGCAATATTAAGTCTCAGGATTGACCTTCTGCCCTTAGCTGCTACGCCTCAGGTGGCACTCAAGCAATTAACTCCAGGGACCTTGGGATGGAGAATACACCTGCCAATTCTGTATCGTGTAATTATTGCTCAGAGCCACAAATATACATTTCTTTTCTCAAAAATATGTCTATGAATCCAGAGAAGCCATCCATAATTAACAGCTAACCAAGGTAAAGAAAAAATATGATGAACCCTTCAGGTAATACTGGCATTACTATATATTACAGAAATATTTATAATTTGTTTTTTGTTACCCCAGGCCCAGTCAGAAATCTAAAAAAAATCACAAGTGAGTTAATAACCCAGCATGGACTTTTAAATCTTTTTAGTACAGAGTTCTGGTTACCCCAGATAGAATGGTCTATATTGTTCATTCAGTTTACACTGCAGTTGTAGTCTTGCTACTGTGATTTCTTTCTGAGCATGTTGCCTAGTTTGTAGCCCAGCACAGACAAAACTGTGGGCAAAGTCACACCTGCGTTCCAGTTTTTAAAGCAAGAGCCTTAAGTAAGAAAGATCAGAACTGGCAGATAAGAAGCCATCCTAACTTACCATTCTCCAAGAGGGATTTCTCTACTCCTGGAGAATTCCAGTCCACCTCTCTTCATCATCAACTTCTTAAAGGCATACTGTTGAGAAAGGAGAAACCAAAACTGTAAGTCTAACAGATGTCCATACAAATGCGCAGCAATTAATTCAACATCAACGACTGGTGACTTCTCGTGCCAATTTCAGGAATGGCTTGAAAAGCACCGGACTGCCTGTAAAATGAAAGGGTATATACATGTGCACTCCCAAATACCTCTGCCTGCATCTTCCAGAATTCTGCTTCCTTGGAGCTGTTCACTTCACAATTAATGACCAAAACATCAGGCAGGCAGCGGATATTGCGTGTCTGGACCTTGAGTGGCAAAAACATTAAATGTTACATAATGGAAGGGCAAGTGACACTGAAATGGTGGCTTTACTGTACAGCTATTGGGAATTTATCATAGCTGATCAGAAATATTATCCATCTTGAAAGACTTTCAAAATGGTGGCAGATTTCAGAGAAAGCTATCAGAGACCGTAACTGATGAATGAGCTTTCATTCATACGAAATTCTCGCTGTCCATTTGTGCTATCAGCTTAAGAATTTAACTCCAAAATATTAAGCTATGATTTCTTCTAGAACCTGTCAGCAGAAACACAGGATGCTGGAATTAGCCATGAGAGCAGCAAGAGCCCTCCATCAAGGGTACAGCGTGCTCCCGGACAGCCGTCTTGACTGATGCAGCCTTGTCCACAGATGAATACAGCACAGAGCTTGGGATTGGGAAATCACCTTGTGAACGACTGTTCCCTGCCTGCTTACCGTAGGCTGGTACTTCTCACAGTTCTCACACCAAGCCTGTGTGTTCTGTTCCAGACAGATGCTTCTCTTTAAGATCTGGGCAAATTCATAATCCTTAGTTTTATCTGGGGAGAAGGAAATGGGGGGGAGGAGTCATTTTCATTGCCCCGAAGATCTAACTAGGGCCCTTTTCACACTGCTTACCTTCACTTGCAATGACGCAAAACATTGCGCAAAACACACTGCGCAAATCTCGCGTGAGAAAACGCGATCTTCCGCGTTTTTAGCGCGATGTTCTGCGTTGTTGCGAGTGAAGGTAAGCAGTGTGAAAAGGGCCCAGGAAGCAAAACCTAAACAGCCAGGAAGTACACTGAAGAACCTTAATCCCAGAGTGAGCAGAGGTCAAGTGCAACTGCTGAAGGGCAAATTGTGTCAAGAAATACTTTGCCTAGACCCAGTGATGAGTCTGACTCTCTTAATGCAGAGGTCTGAAATTTTACGACAGTGAACACCACCTTCTCAGGTGAAACTTAATCAAATCGGCAAAAAAAAAAAAAGGACAGGAGTCCTGTGGCATCTTAAAAACCAGCGAATTGTTATTCTAGCATAAACATTCATGGACTAGAGCTCACTTCATCAGATGCATGCGAGCACATCAGATTTAACTTAGCTGGCAGAGTTGTCTGAAGAAAGGGCCAGGCAGATAAAGGTCAAAAAAGGGGGGGGGGGGGGATGAGGCAAGTTGAAGGTCCCCAAGGGAAGAAACCAGTTGGAAGGCTACCTCGGTTCAGTGGACAGAGTGCTGGACCTGGACTCAAGAAACCTGGGTTCAAATTTCAGCCCTTCTATGAACTCACAGGACTGCTTTGGGCAGGTGACCCTCTTCCCCATGTGTAAATGGGAAGTGTATTTGTAAAGCTCACATAGGGTCACTGTGAGGATGAACAAATAAAAGCTTGCAAAGCACGGTTTATATTATGAAGTGCTGCAGAAATTAAACAACCGAGAACAGAGCCACCAATACACTGAGTCACAGAGGCAGGGAAGGATTTCTACTCAGACGAGGCTGTTAAGTGTGGCAGCAAGGAGCTTGCGGCTCCCCTAGCAACAGTGTGCACCGCAGCAAGGACGCCCCGATCACAGGCTCCAGTGGAGGTCTTCTAAGCAAGGGATTGCAGTCACGTAAGCCTGAAAAAAGCCACTGGAAAACTGTGAGAGATTCACAACAACTTTCCAATGCTTGCTGCCTCTGGTTCACAGTATCAGTCAACCGCAGTTCAGTTTTAATTCCATCCTTGCCCTACCCCCTTGTAGCATCCCTAAATATCATACCATTGCTGTCAGGGTAGGAGAGGGTAAAGAGCAGCGTGGAAGATACTCGGACAGTCTCTTTGCCGCAGCGACACATGCTGCAGTTCTCCACTTCACAGCTAAAAAGCTGCCCGATGACCGAGTCCCCTGAAGATCCGAAGGTGCTAGAAGAAAGGGAATGGATGGATCAGCTGAGTCTGGGGTTTAATGTTTAGGAGGCCGATGCTGAAACTTTCTTAGGGTGCCTGCTGCTTGAGAAGGCAAAATCTACTGCTGGAAGGGCGGCAGTTCCTTCATTCTGGTAGCTGCTTTTGGTAGGATCTACCTGCAGTTCAGCTTCTAAACATCATCACTCTTATGCCACTCGTCAGCAGGCACAAAGCCAGGAATAATTAAGCGTGCTTGCTCATGTATATGGGATATTTCTGCCACCGGTGCTTACAACATGCTCTTCCGTAGAGGACAGGAAGGTTGGGGCAAAAAACCAATAAGGGAAATGAAGAAAAATTCCTTGTTACGTGGAATAATGAGAACGAGATGATTTTTCTGACGGGACAACCTGGGCTAAAGGGGGAAAGAAAGCGAGGGGAAGTACATAGTAAGCAGCACCATCAGGATGCCAAGTCTCCTCCCTTCCAGCCGCCAGGTGGGGTCCAGGTTGCTGTCTAGTTGCTCAACCCACAGCCGTGGCTGAGATTGCTTGCGCTTTGGCTAGTCTGAGGCTTGGACCAGGCACATGACAGCCTAAGGCCGGGACTGCACCTGGGACTGCACACGTTCAGCTATCAGGGCCCTCTGAAGCCACAAGAGGGGGGGGGGGAAAGCTCCAAAACTGGCCGGCAAGATTAAGTCTCGGGTAAGACCAGGAGACCCCGAAACAGTTCTGGAATCCAGAAATGTCTACTTTAAACCCAGATCAAACCACGGAAAGAAACAGAACGGGATGGTGGATTCCAAGAGAAAAAATCGTTGCTAACTGAGCAATCTCAATCTGCCTGCAACAGACAGATGGGAGCAGGAGGGAGGGTGTTTCTTGTACCTGCTGCCAATGCCCCGGTAAGCTTGAGGGCCTTCCTGCTCTTGGGTTTCCTGATGGAGCTGGGTCAGGATGAAGCGGTTCCAACTCTGGATCAAGCGGCCAAGGTTCACTTTCCCTGTCGCCTCATCGGAATCAGCCAAGATCAACCCCAGAGCAGCTGCCTCTGGAATGGTGCGGAAGGCACGGAGGAAGTTACTGCCCTGGAAGAGAGAGAATGAATTGAAAAGAATACTGAAAAGAAAAAGTGAAGACAATCGCCTATTGGCTGAGCCCAAGACTGCTCCATCCTCCCATGTGAGCACATCAAACTGGTTCAATTCCACCCTCTTGGTGAGGCACTGGAAGGGGATGGAGGGGCAGAGCACACAACTCCATAGCTGCAACACAATATTGTTGCCTTATAGGCAGCCTCTGTGCTGTGAGATAAAAGCCAGAGAGCTGCTTTTTGCAGAGGTATGTTGTGCTGGGCTATGCCAATATCCCAATTGTCCTGGGCAAGCACAGCAATGCAGCAGCAGATGAACAAGCGTGATGAACAAGCATGTCACACCTCCTCAAAGAGCTCCACCAAATCAACAGCCCATCACTAGACTAGTAACGCCCCCCCCCCATCTCCTGCCCACTCCCATCTCCACATCTTTGCCAAAAAAGCTAAAGCAACTCCAGATCAAGTTCAGTCTTCACAGGTTTCCCACTAGTTTTGCCTCTACTCTAAATACACCTTTTGAACCAGCATCCTATCCCAAAAATCTAGGGATATAAACACCTTAGTTTGTGTTTACCTGACAAGGGTCCCCCCTGGACAAATCCAGCATGTGGAATAAAAACCCCAGTTCACAGCTCAGGCAGAACTCCTTCTGGCACAAGTGGTTCTGAACCAAACAGCGCACCGGCTCCAGGAAATACAGCACCTAATGACGAAGAGGAGGAGGAGGAGGAGGCATTTGCCAGAGAAAGGGGATGACTACATAGGAGGGGGGGGGGAAATGCAGCACAGAGCGAAGGCGACACCCTGCACTTACTTGGATCATGCAGTTGCAGTAAGCATTCGGGATGTGAGGCTCCAGGCCGGCAAAGAGAGTCTTGTTGTAATGTTTGAAGTCAAAGTCCTCCAAGCCCAGCTTGGAATATTTAATGGTGACCTAAGCAAATCAAGCCAGCGAAACACAGAGAGAGGATGGGTGTGTGATGGTGTGCATGGAAGTACTTTCGCTTATTACACCAGTAATGAGTAACAGCACTACAGCACAAGGGAAGAATCTTAAAGGTTTTTTGCTCTTTCGTATATGCAAATTCTTAATGCACTGGGACAAGCGCATCTGACTTTTCCAGGTACTGCTGAGGAAAGGATGCTGAGACCAGCATTCCTATTTCAGTATTGCTCCTGCCTGTTCTCGCCGCTGAAATTCACAACAGCAGCATAAATATCTTCCTCCGTTTGCTTCTTTTGCTCCTGAGCTTGTAAAAAGAAAGTGGGTCTACCCCACATAGGACAAAACTTACCTCTGAACAAGGCCTTACCCAGGGCTTTTTTTCTGGGAAAAGAGGTGGCGGAACTCAGTGGGTTGCCCTCGGAGAAAATGGTCACATGGCTGGTGGCCCCGCCCCCTGATCTCCAGACAGAGGGGAGTTGAGATTGCCCTTGATCTGAACTCCCCTCTGTCTGGAGATCAGGGGGCGGGGCCACCAGCCATGTGACCATTTTCAAGAGGTGCCGGAACTCCGTTCCACTGTGTTCCCGCTGAAAAAAAGCCCTGGCCTTACCACCCCACAGTCCCCTCGAGTTAAGACTTCTCTAGCTACCCTGGTCTGGCACATATTGTCACCCAAGAAAGCAGAACGTCTCTTATGAGTCCAAGCACACAAACTGATTCACGGCCAGTTGGGGCTGTGGTCAGATTGGGGAATCGGCAGTGGTTGTTTCGATGAATGCTGGCTTTCATGCATGAGCATCCTTGGTCCCGCCCCCCTCCCCCAATAACTTTTTCATTTGAAAACTCTTCACTGCTCCCTTAAACAATCCTAGCGTCCTTTGCCAAAACATCCAGCACCCCAATACGCATTTAAAACAGACCTTCCTGTATTTCTTTGCCACCATGTAGATATAGGGCTCTTCCTCCCGTCCAATGGGAGATTCAGGGACTTGGCTGAAACTGTCAAACTCATTGTCCAGTTCTTTCAGTCGATAAGGAATCTGCAAAAGGCAGAAGTATGGAGTGGGTGCACAGTTCCCATCCCTATTCTATGTTTTTCCCCCAAAGCCAGAATACAATAACTTCATACATTAAAAATGTTGCGCATGTACACATTTCATCCCTGTACTACACGGAAGATGGTTTCATTTATTAATCTCCAAATGTACATGTATTCTTGTATGCAAGAATGGGTTCACAAAAAGTATTGAAATACATAAAAGAACACTCAACAACAATAAAATAATTGAACCCCAGAGCAGTTCAGAAACAGCCCCATCAGTCACTCCCAATCTATGCCCAGTATCAATAAAAACATTAGCCTGTCAACCTTTTGAACAACGCCAGACAAGCACATCAGAACGGCTCAATCAATACAGCTAGCCTCCAAAGGCCAGCAGAAGTGAAATAGGCTTGTGCCATTTTCTGAGCCTGGCTACAGATTTCCTTTGGCAACAAAAGAAGGACGTGTAACTGCCTTACACCTTATAAGGCAGAAGCAGGTTGGTGATAAATTGTTATGCTATGCCTATTTGGGTACAGCTCTAAAACCAAAGTGAATATTCAAAACTTGTTTCTGTTTCGTTTTCTGGGTTACCCTCAGGCCTTTTAGGACATGTTGGTTTTATAAAGCCAAGAAGAACAACACACGCAAAGCAATCTATTTCCCCTTAAACCAACACTCTCATCTGCTGCTAAATAAACATTCAGATTTGACATGCAGAAATGACTTTCCTTGCCTTCATCTAAAGTATCAGCCCTTCTGAGGTCAAGTACATCTTTAGAGGTGTGCCCTGGCCACCACAAAGACCTGCAGTGCTCAGGAGGTGTGAACAGAAGTGACAACTTGTGTGGTAACTACCTGGTTCCGGAGCTTGGTCCTTGGGTTTGGAGCATATCCAATGAAGCCAACTTTCTTCATGGTACGAAGAATCTCTGGATCAACAGGTGGGGCTCGTCTACAAAACAATTTGTGGCTTAAACCTGTGTTCCTCAAAAAGTGAGATAAGCTTCTTATAGAGACTTTTCGGAGACTTTTCAGTTGATGCAGAATGCTGTAACTCGGCTATTATTGGGAGCTAGGAGGAACATAAATATTACTCCTATTCTGCAATCACACCTTTTGCTATCTATCAGTTAATGGGATTATCACATGCAAAGCTCTTCATGGCCTTGGTCCTTCATATCTCTACGCTCTGAAAGCCAGTTTGGTGTAGTGGTTAAGAGCGCGGGACTCTAATCTGGAGAGACAGGTTTGATTCCCCACTCCTCCACTTGAAGCCAGCTGGGCGGCCTTGGGCTAGTCATGGCTCTCTGGAGCTCTCTCAGCCCCACCCGCCTCACAGGGTGATTGTTGTGGGGATAATAATGACATACTTTGTAAACTGCTCTGAGTGGGCATTAAGCTGTCCTGAAGGGGAGGTATATAAATCAAATGTTGTTGCTGTTATTTATTACATTCTGCAGCTCTGCTCATCTAAACAAGGTCTTCTGCAGGTGCCACACTGCACATGGGCAAGATCAGCAGCTGCCTGTACATTTGCATTCCCTGTGGAGGCCCCTACCTTATGGAACAGTCTACCAGAAGAGATCACGAAGTTCCCACTCTCTTGGCTTTCTGCAGAATATGCAAAACTGAATTATTCCAGAGGGCTTTTTATTCAGATAGGAGGGCTGTACTGTAAGGAAGTGGTCTCAAAGAGACGCATCAGTAAAGACTGTAGTAAAATAAAGCAAGACTACAGACTTCACTACTATTGCTTTAAATATGATCCTACTGAGTAGTTCTTATGTTGTTTAAAGCCAGTCTTAGATTTGCTTATGCTGTTTCGGCATTTTTTCAAGTCTATATTAGATTTCTGCTGGTTTTAAATCTTTGCACATTTGCAATTTGTATATACCCTATTAGATTGTTTATTGAAATGACTCTGAAATTTATGCTACCCGCTCTGAGCCTGCTTGCAGGGAGAGTGAACTATAAATTTAATAAATAAATAATAATAAATAAATAAACTGAATTTACTGACTCACGCGATGTAATCCGTCTCAAGTCTCAGTGAGAGAGGCGGACTATAATAAACATAAAATAAATAAGAAAAGCAGGGATTTGCTGAGAAAAGTGTGAGGTTGCTCCCCTCAGACCTCTTCCAGAGATTCAAATGCATGCAAAGGGGTTAGATCTTGCAAAAATTCTTGCATCAACAAAAAATGCTGTCAGAGATCTGTGGGATCCAACCCATCAGTCCCATTTCTGGGTGCTGATTTTGCCAAACCCTAAAAAGAGACTGTTATTTATTTTCAAGTGCATCTTAACAGCCTTGATTAACCCTTAGAGGGGTTTACAATATAATTCACAATTGAGTCAAAACAGAACGCTCACACACAATGTCACATAGTAAATCAATAAAGCAGCAGTAAAATGTTAATGAGATTCAAATTAAAAGACAGGAAACAATCAAACAAGCCAGCCCATTCAGCTCCCGAACAAGTTCAGCCTTGCTCTCCTGCTCTGAAGAACTACCTTGGTGCAGGGCCAGAGTTGGCGGCTGGCCAATCTGACAACACAGACTCAGTGGTCAGAGGCACAGGGATCAGTGACAGGGGCATGAGGTCCTGGTTCCAGTCCAGATGAGGCAAGCTGTCCACAAGGCAAGGCAAGGCAAAGTCAGTCTCCCGGGAGTAGGCATTAAAGGTGATTTCAGGTGAGTCAGCCCAGAGGTGGACGCAGCCCTCTGAGTCTCCAAAGACCAAAGCCTGCTTGCTGGCGGACACGTCAAAGCTCATGATCAGCTGGCCCACCGTGTTGACGTGGAAGATGTCTGCAGGGTTGGCCAATCCGGTGGGTTCGCAGAACTGGCACTGACCTAGGTGGGATGGTGGAGGAAGAGAGCAAAAGGGGGAACGTGGCTTCTCCCAGCATTCAGTGCAGACATTTCCCCCACGTGACCTTCGTTCTCCCACCCTGCTGGGATGTGACTTTGAAATGCCAGGATACCCAGGGGTGAGGTCTGAGGCTGGAGCACCTCTCTGGCCACCTTCCTACCTGTCTGGGAGATGATAGCCAAGCGAGACGTGTAGGTAGGAATGAACTTCAGGAACAGAGGGTCAATGTGGACCTGCAGAGGTGTGATGGCGCGGAGCATGCGCAGGTCGTACACTTTGAGGAAACGATCACAGGCAAGGCCGTTCATCCGGCTGGAGAACCCACAGGTCACCAGCAGGTTGCCGTGGACATCAAAGTCCGACAGGCTGCCTGAGTAGGCATCAAACTCATGCTCTACAGCAAAAGTGCGAAGGTCACGCAGAGACACCTACGAAGGAACAAAAGAGCTTCTATGGGAGCGGCTTACAAGGACCCTGGCAGGGAAACGAATGGCACCGAGGGGGACCGCCCGGGCACTTCTCTCCATGGGCTTCTTTTAAGTCAAGGGGCTGGTAGGATCCAGGCTTAATTTTCTGAATGGAGGGCGCCCCAATGAACCAAGTGGAAATCCTCTGCCTCCCGCTGCCGCTCGCTAATCTCCCCAAAATGCTCCCTTTTGAGGAGCTCGGCGGACTGCAGTGGGAGGGATGGCGCAAAAGTTTCATCCTGCGGGCAGAAGGGCCTTTCCACGAACAGAAACTGAACTTCAGACCCAACCCCAACCTATCCCTAACCTATCCCCTCTCCATCCACCTTGCATAGTTAAGGTACACACCGGGGAAGAGAATCTGCTGTGATCTGCAATGTCTGCAGTCCAAATCTCATATCTGCCATGAACTAATTAGGTGGTCTTAAGCAAGCCCCTCGGCTTTCCCCACAATATGCAAAATGGGTGGAAGAACACTGGCTTACCTTACCAGACATCTGTAAGGATAACGAGAAGATAATGTATTTAAATGTTTTAAACACCAAAAGAATCATACAAATGCTAAGTATTATCACGTGAGGCACAGGAGTGATATATCTAGCGTCACATGTGACATCCTTTAGACTATCCCAGTCCAATCTATCTCGTTCTTATTTACCGCTTTATTGTTTGCCATCCAGGAGATCAACAGTGCAGTCCTAAGCAGAATTACTTCCTGTTAAGCCCTGTGAAGTCAATGGGCTTTGAAGGGTGTAATTCTAATGGGACTGCAGTGCCAGTAAATCTAACTTAGCCAGCGGCAGTACCTCATTTTTAAAAATTTCCAGAGATACATTGAGCTCTTTAGTAATCTTTTATGCTTTCTTGCAACAATACCAGCTTAAGCAGCATTTTCAATCTAACAGCTGAAAAGAATTACTGTCTTCTAATTTAGGGAGAAGCAACGCATCTTGGCCCATAGCCTCACCCTGTGAGGTGGGTGGGGCTGAGAGAGCTCAGAGAGAGCTGTGACTGGCCCAAGGTCATCCAGCTGGCTTCAAGTGGAGGAGTGGGGAATCAAACCCGGCTCTCCAGATTAGAGTCCCGCGCTCTTAACCACTACACCAAATATAGCTCATCTCACTTTGGTGCTATTTACAACTCTCCCTGAATTGCAATTAGGTGATTAAAAGTTTACCTTCCCTGAAGTGTGGCCACAGAAGAAGAAACGGTTTGACTGCCTCATGATAGTGACTCCCGGCACTTCCACAGTGTACTAAAAAGAATGCAGAACAGCGAGGCAGGAGCAATGCGGTCATAAAGCATGCTGGACAAAAAGTATGTTATGCAGGGCAAAAAGGAGAGAGCACCAAAATTAGAGCCAGATGGCATTTTTCATCCCACGAAGAAATATTTTTCCAGCTTGTTTGTATAAAATCGTATTACAAGACAGAAAAAAAAATCCCAAATCATTCATGCGTAAATTCTTGCAATGGATTTTTTTTAAAAAATCAACAACATGGACAGCAGTTTTCAAAAAAACTTATGAGCAAGTTCTTTTTCGCATAGAGGCTAAGGACAGCCAGGGTGGTATAGTGGAGAACCAGGTTCAAACCCCGGAATCTGGATGGGGTTGGAGCCTCCAAGGCCCCACTGGATACCTGCTCCTTCTGGCAGCAGGGACGCCAAGGCACAGAGACACCTGGAGCCTCTTTGGGGCCACCCCAAATGTGCCAGCCCAGAACCAGACACCATCTGCTGGGACGTGTGAAAGGGCAGCCCTACGCGGAAGTGGGGGTGCTACTGTCACCCTCTAGCTGTGCCTCGACTTATCTGGGGATATGGCTGCCCCAGCTGGAGGTTATGTAGGGTGGGCGGGGGAACTTATGGGCTGCCATGGTGGCTGGGCCACCATGGGGGCACGAGCAGACTGGCCTCCACAGTAGTCGGCATCCTGTGCTGCGCAGGGCCACTTGAGCCTCAATGCGCTACGCCACCGTTTTGCATGGCATAACTTTCTACCTGGACGCGAAACATCTTGGGGATATGACTAACCCGCCCCCCTGGCCCATGCCCACCCACCCCCCGGGTCCCTGCGCAGGGACTTACACCACACTTATGGCCACTGCAGCCAAGCGCCAGCGGAGACTCACGGTGGACTGGCACCATGGCCAGGTGCCCGTGTAGGAGAGGGTGGCGCCAGGGTAAGCACGGGATATGCCAGCGTAAGTCTCGGTCAGTTCCCTGTGCACTTTCTGCCCCCCCCCCCCACCTCAGGACTGTGCTGAAAATCTCCCAACACCAATTTCATACACATATAATGGACATGTGTACGGGCTAAAAAAAATTAGCAAACTTTTACAGATAGGATGAAGCATGGACTAAGACTGGATTTTCCTTTTGAAATAAGAGACATTGTTACTTAACTATATACCAATGTTTCCCAAGAAGTCAAGCGACTTCAAAGTATTATCTTAATTTGATTACGATGGCTGGAATTATTTCATGAGGTACTGGAAACAAGATATATTCCCTAAAGTACAGGAATGGATTCATAAAACTAAAGAAATATTTATAATGTTCAAACTCAGTGCTCTGAAAACAACGGTTCAGATGTACAGCAAACTGAGACATTTCAGCAACTTCTAAACTTTTGAGTGTTCTCAATAAAGTCTCTTTCCTCATAATCTGACTGGTCATCAACTATCTAAAAATGTCTGTTGTTACAGAACATACAAAACATGATTAGTGTGGCGAATTGATTTCATTTTAAATAAGACTCATATTTAGTTTTGCATGCATTGAATGTAATTGTAAATGTAATTATACAGTGTGTGTGTGTGTGATGTGTATACACACACACACACACACACACACGTTAATTCCAATATTTAAAAAATATGGGAAGTAAGGTTTGCGGTGCGTGTTTTTAGATTATGTTGTTTGCATAATCAGATGAAAAGATCAGAAATGGAAACATTTTTACTTTTCCTTTGAAATTTCACCCCTTGTTTCCTTTTTTTTTAATAGTAAAAGAATTAAAAAATCTGGTTACAAGAACTTAATTTTGATGTTCCAGGACATTTCCTCTGAGATGAAATATTGGCACTTTTGAATTGCCTGTAATAAGAGCTGAGACTGCTTGAACAGAGGATCAAGCCCTCCAAGTTGTGACTTGGGGCAGGCCTCTTTCTCAGATTCTCAGTTTCTTTCATTAAGACCAATTAACTGTATTAATAGACATCACTCATTCATTCACTGGCGATGCCTGTCAGTGCAATCCTAAGAAGAGTTACGCCCCTCTAATCCCATTGAAATCAATTGACTTAGACTGGAGTAACTCTGCTTAGGACTGCGCTATTTGTGTAAAACCAGACACGATACACCCAGCTCCATTAAAGAAAAAAGAATGCTCTTCCCTTTTAATTGGGGTTTAATAGGATATTATTTACCTCCACGTCATGAAAAGCTTCAGCTGCCTATTTCCATAGATTAAGCCTTTCTAAAAGGGAAAGGACGTCTTTTTCTCCAGGTCCTTGGCAACCCTAAACACACCCACTTCCAGCCAAACTTCAAGCTTTGGGCAATCTCAATAAATTACATACAAGGAGGTGGAAACTGCTTGATCAGTTTGGGCATACCTTCTGGGTCTCTTGCACTGTATTGAGATCTATCTCTATCACATGGTTGGTAAGTCCCCCAATGAGTAGAGTGGTGGGATCAGTCAGCAGAAGGCTGTGCATGTCTTCGCTCTCGTCCATGCTAGAAGAGAAAGAGGGGCATTCAGGGCCAATTCCCCACTCACATCACTTTCTTGATTGACCTGATGAGCACACACACACACACAGAAAAGTTGCATCACCAAGTTACACTACATGGATCATCCAGGAAACATGGGGCAGATAACCTATTAATGATGTAATGTTTCCACCTCTACTTGTTCATGGGACGATTTCAAAAAAAAGGAAACAGGAAATGCTGTGTTGAATCTGCCCACACTGTTCTGGAAGAAAGATGGGGTAGGAAATACAAGCTCTCTTCTCAAGTTTGCACGGGGATCTTCCATACAGTGCAAATATTTTTCTGACCTTCTCACCGTACCCGACGTGTGATGAAATCTACAGAGCTTTCATCATGTTCCTCTAGGCTCAAGTGGCCTCCTTATAAGCAAAACACTGTACAGAGAGCAATGACTCACACAGTCTTCCACAGCCCAGCATCCCGTAGGGGAAGGCACTTACAGATAATCAAAGATTATGAGGCCTCCTCTGGACATGTATTTGAGGTTGGTTTTGGTCAGAAAGAGCACCCCGTTCTCCAGGCTCTGGATCTGTCGGATATCATCGCTGCTGTGTACTTGGAAAGACGAGTAACGTTCCAGGGCTGGCCCAAAGAAAGATGTGGCATGTCCCTGAAATTAAGACAGGCAAGGCTGGTCACCTTCACTTCAGATCTGATTCTGTCATGTGTGCATCCCATATTGGAAGCTACTGCAGAGAGAGAAACGTGGGCCTAATTAAACAGCCAGGTGAGCCAGATGGGAGGAAGGGGCTGTGGCTCAGCAACGTGCAGAAGGTCTGAGGCTCAACGTCCAGCATCTCCAGTTTAAAAAAGGAC
Source organism: Eublepharis macularius (assembly GCF_028583425.1). NCBI lineage: Eukaryota > Metazoa > Chordata > Lepidosauria > Squamata > Eublepharidae > Eublepharis > Eublepharis macularius. The sequence continues at coordinate 10,895,062 of NC_072793.1, read as the reverse complement.
CAGGAAGTAGGTGATACGAAAGACCTCTGCCTGAGACCCTGGAGAGGTGCAGCCAGTCCGAGCAGACAATACTAACCTTGATAGACTGATTGCCTAATTCAGGATAAGGTAGCGTCATATGTGTGTGCTATTTGCGATCTGTTATCAGCTCCTAGAAGCCATTTAATATTTGACTGCTGGTTCTTCCTATGCAGTTTAATTATTGTAAGATCATCTTTAATTTGCTCTTGTTTTGTTGACTATACTGGCATATACCCAAACACAGACCTATTAAGTGGACCTCTTCCAGACTGCTGTGGTAGGAAACTACCTTAAGAAAAATTATTAAAACATTTCTCGTACATACACAACTGATACAATCGCCTCCAGAACTCGGTTAGCGCATCTACCTGCCAATGGAACAACATGAATTTCATCCCAGAATTTTTCCTACATAGACTTGCACAGCAGAAACAGAGTTTTAGATCCTTTGTATGGTTCAAGTCTCACTTGTCTTTCCCAAAATTGAAGAATTATTATCACAGTGATTGAAGCTCACTGATAAAAGAATCCAACAGCAATGGAGTTCTACAGTAATGAGTTAAGAGTACTGTATTCTATTTATTGTTAGTACTTTCAGTAGAACATGAAAGGAATAACAACAAAAACAACTACATTCGATTTATATACCACCCTTCAGGACAACTTAATGCCCACTCAGAGCAGTTTACAAAGTATGTCATTATTATCCCCACAACAAAACACCCTGTGAGGTTTGTTGGGCTCTGGGGGGAAATAATAAGAGAAATGAGTGAGATTTTACAATTTCAAATCAATAAGAACCCAGAACTCCTGCTACTAAATTTGGGAATGGAGGGAATCCCAGCCCATCATAGGACGTTGATATTTTACATGACGGCAGCAGCTAGACTTTTGTATGCGCAAAAATGGAAAGTTCAAGAAGTGCCAACCATTGAAGATTGGATCCACAAATTGCTGTATATGGCAGAAATGGACAAAATGACAAGAAAACTGAGAAATCTGGACTCAGGGCAGTTTAACACAGACTGGGAGAAGCTGAAACAATATCTGGAGAAGAAATGGGAGGTGGGAGGAGAACTGTGGCAGTTTGAGAACTACTGATGTACAATAAAATGTAGAGGGGGGTGACTTTACCGGGGAGGAGAAGAGGTTAAAGAGAATTTCTAAGCAGTTATGATATTAGATTGATATATATAGAATAATAAATAGAATATGGATAGAAAATAATTAATCATAAGGGTTAACTATAAGGATTGACCAACTAATAAGATTTTCTTTTTGATTCCGTACAATGTACCAAACTGAACATATTTCTTTGAAGCTGTATATGAGTCAAATTGATTGATATCATATATAGACTTATGATTGAAGGGGAATAGAAATACTAATGTGAACAAATATAATTAAAATAGAAAGAAGAAGATAGAATGAATAACATATAGATTATAAGTTAAACTGGTTGATTTATATGAATGTATGGTTTGCATAGTTTATGATATATAGAAATATTTGACAGTGGGATAATGAAAAATGGGATAAATTGTTTATCCATTATGGAAAAAGGGATTCATAGACAGGGTACAGAGTATTAAAAATAGTTAAAGAAGTATTGCTTAGAATAAAGGGAGAATATATATTAGTTAGATAGAGGAATATATAAAGAGTAAGGGAAAAGGGATAAAGGGTTGGAAAACTGTTGGAAGTCAACAAAATGGGGGGGGGGAAAGGGAGGGGGTTAGAAATTGGGAAATGGGAAAATTGACTGTAATGTGTAAACATTTGATCCTAACCCAATAAAAAAAATTTTCAAAAAAAAAAAAAAGTTTGTTGGGCTGAGAGAGCTCCTAGAAGCTGTGATTGACCCAAGGTCACCCAGCTGGCTTCAAGCGGAGGAGTGGGGAATCAAACCCGGCTCTCCAGATTAGAGTTACGGGCTCTTAACCAGTACACCAAACTGGTATAAAAATTATACCATCTATATCCACTATTCATCAGTAGTTCTCAAAATCTAGATTGCCATTTAAGCCAATGAGAGCAGCAAAGAAACGTTTTTTCTCCGCAACCACTGCATCAGGTAGTTTGTGACCATCCCACTTGTTCAAGGTATCTTGACATCTTCTGACTCTTAAATCTGAAACTTTACAGTCTCAAGAACAGACAATTAGCTGTGATGCCTTTGCAAAGTTTTTTGCTAATAAAATAGCACAGATACACTGTGATATAGATGACTGCAAGGTGGAAGAAATGCTTCCTACACTATCTGGCTCATGTATGGACCACTCTGACCCTGTCACAATGATGGATGTTAACAGGATCCTGGTATCTGTGAAGATTACTACTTGTGTGCTGGATCCTTGCTCATCTTGGCTGTTAAAATCATGTAAGAACCATATAAATGAACCTTTGAGGTCTATCATAAATCGGTCACTAACTCAGGGAACCATCCTTCAGCCACTCAAACAGGTGGTTATCTGCCTACTAATCCCTAGACAAACTATCCCTAGACAAAAATGAAATGCCTAATTATCGCCCAGTCTCCAATCTACCCTTTTTGGGCAAAGTGATTGAGAGAGCAGTAAATGATCAACTCCAGGTCTTTTTGAATAACTGGTGCTTTGGACTCTTTTCAGTCTGAATGCATGCCAGGTCATGGTGGGACAGACAGCACTGGTGGCTTTAGTTGATGACCTCTTTCTGAACATAGACAAAGGCCACGCTTCTCTGTTGCTCCTCCTGGATCTATCTGCAGCCTTCAAAAGAGCAGACCAGGCCATCTTGCTGGAGGCGGAAGTTGGTATCGAGGGACGTGCCCTGGACTGGTTTAAATAGTTTCTCATGGAACCGACTCAGAGAGTCCATACTGGGAATTATTTTGCAGGGATCCACATGGTGCAATCTTACAACCATGAAGTACTAACATGAAAAAATATGCTGTCCTCTGACACTTGCAAACAATAAATTCACAGAGGGAAAATAATGAGGCAATATCAAAACTTATCTCTTGACTGCATTATTAAACTTAAGATTTTTCATGAAATGATAAAAGTTACTCTAATCAACCAATGGAATATCCGAGGACCATTTTTTCCTCCAACATACAACAAAACATAGTAAATTTTGAACAGCTTACTGAACAGATACACCATCAAGCTCTCAGCCCTATGGTTGAATAACTTTGTTTGGAGTTTAAACGGAGGCTGGGTTTGCAATAGAAGGGTATATAAGACAAACCACAGAATAAATATAATTAGACGTGAATGTAAGCAGCCAGATTACAGAATTCCAGTGATGTCTTCAAGCTTCGCGATTCATTAAACATGCCTTCAGAAAAAGATGGTAAGCACCTTTTGGGGAAGGGCAGTGGGTCAAGGGGTAGAGACCTGCTTGGCATTCAGAAGGTCTCAAGTAAAAGCATCTGGGCAAATCTTTGTTCTTCTTGAGACTGTGGAGAACAACGCTATACAGATCAATGATCTGACTGTTTCAAACATTCAGCCCAATCCACACTAGATAAAGTAAATGAGTTAAATCACATGTATCGTGCTGTAAACCCAATATATATATATACATACATGAGTCTACCCAATCAGTGAAACACATTAACAAGCACCACTTACCCCATGGTTCCCAACCCAGAGCATCTCTTCATGTAGGTCAAAGTGTGAGAAGGAGACAGGGACACCCACTTCAGAGACCACAGTGTGGAGCTCCGAGTACATGCCCTCCATGATATGCACTGGGTCAGGCACAGGAATGCCCTCCAGTGGCACCCCTTCGGGATCCAGCTCCACATTCTGTAGCAGACTAGGATTGAGGTGGGGATCCAAAGCAGGGTGGAGGGCAGGCACATATTCTGCAAGGGCTGGATCAAGGCCTTCAAAATTCATGGTGGACATTCACCTTTAAGGCAGAGAAAGGAATTCAAGATAAGCTCTTACTAAGACAATTATAATATCACTATTGAGTGCAGGAATAGATATTTCATAGTAGAGGCCAGAGGAGTTAGCCGTGTTAGTCTGTAGCAGCAAAATCAAAAAGAGTTCAGCAGCACTGCAGCACAAGCCCTCGATAACCACATAGTAGAGGGAGGCAACAATAGCTTGAACTCACCCTACCATTTGTTTTCAGCTTCCAAGACAGAAATCAAATAAAGTTTCATCCTCTTAAATAGCCATCCTAGCTATTGCTTTGAGTAATAAATATACAGGATCATTATCCATCAATGATGTATACTCAGCCCCCCAGTGAACATTATTCATAATCAAAATAGTTTGTTTAGTTCTTGGAGCTTGATGCGGTCATGACAAGTGAAGTTTGCATAAATGTTTTTTTAGTGATTTTTCTGTTGTTCTTTTTTCATGTAAAAGGTGGGGAGAAATAAAACATAATGAGCATTTCAATCTCCTTTATGGAATACATTTCATTTATACTGAGACGAGATTGTAAACATCTTCATATGTTATACATATACACATTCTAGTGAGTTACTCTTTTGTTTATTTAAGACTAGCATAAGCTTTCGAGAACCACAGTTCTCTTCGTCAGATGCATCTGATGAAGAGAACTGGTTCTCGAAAGCTTATGCTACAGTAAAGATGGTTAGTCTTAAATGTGCTACTGGATTCTTTCCTATTTTGCTACTACAGACTAACTCCTCCGGATCTTTTGTTTATATTGTGGCTGTTTCTACAGAAGAATGGCACAGATGAAATACATTAAACACCTTTTTATTTTACAAATAATAGTAATTTGGTTGTATTTTTACACTCTTGGATTTATGCTGTTTCACCATGTTAGTGGTTTATGGCCACTTTTGGACTGATTCTCCTTCTAGAACTTAAAACGTGAACAGCACGATCCACTATTCTGGCCCTGCATTGTTCTGCTGAGTCTCTGTGTTGGTGGTGAATGAACATTCAATCATTTCCAATGCAGGTGCAGTAAAATTATCCATCTTATGAGAGCAAGAGTCAAGTCCGATGGCAACTTAAAGACCAACTGGATTTCCAGGGTGTGAGCTTTTGAGAGTCAAAGCTCTCTTCACTGGGTATTTGATGAAGGGAGCCCTGACCCTGGAAAGCTCATACCCTGGAAATCTAGTTGGTCTTTAAAGTATTACTGGACCCAAATCTTGTCCTTCTACTGCAGACCAACATGGCTACCCCCCTGAAACCATCTTGAGGTTGACTAGTATGTCTCTGCAAGACTTATTGTTCTGGACTACGTCCTTCCCCAATAAGACAGCAAGTAATATTCATCTAAACATACTAGCCAGGCTTCTTCGCCTTTAAATCATAAACTTTGAAATGAAATTCTGGAAATCTCTTGACTGTCTCTGTATCCAAACAGCCACAAAACAAAATAGAACTGGACAAACTGCATCTAGGAGGGCATCTTTATGAACAGAAATCACTTCAGAAAGGCATCCTGCAGGAGAAAGGTACGGGGAAAGCTCTAGTCAACTAAGGCTGCAAGGCAGTCCCCAACAGTCAACTTACTTTGGGGAATAGTAAGGAGTCCAGTAGCACCGTTAAGACTAACCAACTTTATTGTGGCATAAGCTTTCAAGAACCACAGCTCTCTTTGTCGATGCATCTGACGAAAAGAGCTGTGGCTCTCGAAAGCTTATGCCACAATAAAGTTGGTTAGTCTTAACGGTGCTACTGGACTCTTTTGAGTCTACAGACTTACACGGCTAACTCCTCTGGACCTATTACTTTGGGGACGCTCTAATGAATTCTGAGGCTTACTTCCAAGTAAACATGCACAGCATTTCTCTATTTAGCAGGTTCTCCCTCAACTAATAGAAAAGGGGGGGACACACATGATACCCATAATCCCCTGCGCCACAGGGGCATATTACCCAGAACCTGCTGCGGTAGAGAGAACGGTAATAGGCAAGTACTCGGCACTTCCTGGTCCATATAGTATCTTGAGACCCACTAAGTCATGCTGCGTTTTGAGCACCCCGAACTGCCCACTCCCCTTTGCAAATTACCTCCCTGGAAGGGGATTACCCACAATTCTTTGCTGTTCCAGGTTCCCTTCCCTCAGCCGCCGTCTTCCCCCGCCTCCACCCTCTTCGCGGCCGCTATAGCAACCCCATGCCTTTTCATCTCGACTCCCGCCTCAGCTGCCCGGGGGCGTCCCGGCTATTAGCGTTGGCGCCTATCGACCAACCAGAGGGCGCCTTGGAAAGAGCAGCCAATCAGAGCAAGGATGAGATGGAGGGTTTTACGTGAAGGACGCTCATGTGTAATCGGGGATGGAGCGCGGAAGGGTCAAAAATGTGCGCTAGTAACGGCGCTCGTTAAAAGGGAAACGCCGAGGAGGCCTGGGAGCGGAGTCGGTTCCCTCGCGTTGCCTTGAAGTTTGGTGGGTGGGACCGCGTCTTTTGCATAGACGCTTTTAAGGGCGCTTGGAAGGAAGCGTCTTTAAGATGGCGTCCTCAGTGGCAAATGAGATGGGCAGGGGGCGACCTATTTTTTAACCCAGCAAATGGGCTGTTCTGTCCCTTGTCTGAAAGTCAGAATACGGCCTGCCTGCATTTTTCTTACCGTTTTGTTTACTCGCTGCTGGCCTCGATAGGCCCCTTTTTAAAAAAAAGCCATTCAGGAAATGCATCACAAAAATAGTAACTTGTACTTTCCTGTCGTAATGAATCACTGTAATGTTACACAACACTCACACAGCTTCCTTTTACGTAATTGTTCAAGGGGCTGCATCAAATCTCCGCAAACCAGTTTGTAAATAAATTCCACGTGGGTGACGATCGCCTCTTGTGCTTGTTAGAATAAAGAGTGGCCAAGGGAGAGGAGGGTTTGTTTGTTTATTTAGGGACATTTTATCCTCTTTCTGAATAAAAACTACACAAATCTAATAGTAACACCAGAGGTTGGTATCACAGTTCTGCAAAAAGCAAGTTTTGACAGGGATTGAATTACTGAGTTGAAAAATCTGGTTTGTGACGTCTTAATGGATAAGATAGTTTATAAGCACGGGGGGGGGGTTCCTGCTCACAAGAAATATTTCTTCAACATTGTTAAGTCATTTATAATGATTATAATGTATTGAAACACAACCCCTTAGAGGATATAAAACAAGTACTCTGAGAGTACTTTGATTAGTCTAGTTATGCATGTTGATAACTGAATAAAAGAGGGTAGACACAAAGTAGAAAGCTGTCAGTTCAATCTTATATATGCGATACATCTTAAAATTCATGTTATATTTCTTAGGCAAAAAGAATCACACAAGTCGGCTTATATTAAGAAAATGAAACATTTATTGTATTTATATTAGTGTTGCAGCATTTATAGTTCTCCTTTCTCAAAAAAATCCTTGAATCGTATCAAACATCAATCATGATAAATAGTAAGAAAGCAATTAACATCAAATTATTGAATCAGAACAGCTAATCAGAACAGCATCTTAACAGTGCAGCAGCTTCATATATTTATTTATTTATTTTAAAATTTATTAACCACCTTCCCACCTTAGAGGAACTCAAGGTGGCTTACAATATAAAACAGAAACAAACATAAAAATACATCCAAAATGCATTTAAAACACCAGACATCCTAAATAAAACAGTCTTTAGCTGCCCCCTAAAAATAGAGTGTGAAGAAGCCGGGCACACTTCTCTTGGGCGGTTCTTCCATAATCGTGGCGGGGCTGCCAACAAAAAGGCCCTCTCTTGTGTATATCGATAGACCAGGCTTCTTTGCTTGATGGGATAGTCAGGAAGGCCTCTGCCTGTGATCTTAACTCCCAGGCAGGAAAGTATGAGAGAAGTCGGACCTTCAGATTCTCTGGTCCTAAGCCATATAGGGCTTTAAAGGATAGAACCAACATCCTGTGTTGGGCTCAGGATAGGCTTGCCAGCCTCCAGGTGATAGCTGGAGATCTCCCGGAATTATAACTGATCTCCAGGCAACAGAAATCAGTCCCCCTGGAGAAAATGGCTACTTTGGGGGGTGGACTCTATGGAATTATACCCTGTTGAGGCCTCTCCCCTCCCCAAACTCTCCCCTCTTCAAGCTACACCCCCAAAATCTCCAGGAATTTTCCAACCTGGACCTGGCAACCCTAGCTCAGATTGGTCGCCAGTGTAATTGCTGTAATATTGTGGTCACATGTTCCCAGTAGCTGACCCTAACTGTGGAACCAGCATAAAAGGAATAATAAGCGGCCGGTGTGTAAAGTCGTCAGCCCCCTTTCCTTCCAGCTTCTTTCATGGCTACAACAGAAAGTTTTCTATTTTGTCACATAAAGGAGTAGATAAAAACATTCCAAGGTTGACTTTCTCTCCAGAAGGGGTAAGAGATGAGCATACACCCCCTCCTCTCTTGAAAGATACATGTTTGGCACTGTGTAGATCATGGTGTTGGAAAAGGGGTTGGTGTTAAACCAAATAAGGCAAAAGATGCAATTTAGCAATATAATAGGCTACACAATGCTTGCAGAAATCTCACGAGAATAATTGTATGAAGTGAACAAAACCAATCAGTAGGTATATAGGTGGTCAAGTGTATGTGAAAACCAGTAATTAACCACTGTAAAGTGATGCTCTTAGTGAAGTAGACAAAAGGTATAAAAGATCAGGTATTTCTTTGTCATACATGGAGGCCTGCTTTGAAGCCGTGTTCTCTATATTACAATATATAAATCAACTCTTCCAGCCCTTGTTCGTCTCATTCCTTTGTTTCAAATTGGGTCGGGGCAAAGGTCCACAGTTCTGTGTAACATAACCAGCAGTCTAGCTGCTGCGTTCTGCACTAACTACAGCTTCCAAACACCCTTCAAGGGTAGCCCCAAGTAGAGCACACTGTAGTAGTCCAGTCGAGATGTAACTAAGGTATGGATCACTGTGGCACTGATCAGACCTATCCTTGTGTATCTTTAGCATCATGTGCTCACTGAGCTCATTTTCCTCAGCAGCTGCAGAATAGCAATCTAGTCACTGCATGGTGCCTTAGTGTTCATGTATATATGTTTATATTATTCGACATTCTTCTTGAAAAAAACATGTCCTCCACAATTCTACTCAGACATTTAACTTTTAGACACTCTGGGAAAGAAGCTGAAGCCTGAAGAACTCTAACATCTCACGATAATAACATTTTAAAAAAGATATCATCAAAGGGCAAAAATAAAACAAGGACAATGATTTACCAGGGTTGTCACATACCAGGAAAAAAGGAATGTCTGTGGTAAATAGGAACAGTTTAAATATATTTTTTAATCAAAACATTTTTACCCTGCTTATCTCAAGAGATTCAAGGCAGCTTCAGAAATTCCAAAAAGGGTAAACTTGCAACAAAACAGAAAAATAAGAAATAATCTACTATCGATGGCTGTGTTGCTAAAACTCGACTGTTGCTACTGTAGCAACACACAGCTGAGACAAGATAGTTGTGATGCTGGTTTGTAAGGCTGCAGTTTTGAAGGGGTAGTGCAGCTTCTCCTTGATGGGGTAAGTTTTTCTTTGACGGACTCTCTGAGAAGTTTGGAGGTTCTGTTGGACGGACCTTGCTTTATTATTAGAAAAACAAATCAGTTTGGTGGTTAGAAGTGCCTTTGTCCATCCTCATTTAGTGTATAAGTTATCGCCCCACTTAAGTACAGCCAACCTAGCCATTCTGATCTGTGCTGCTGTAACCTCAAGGACCGACTACTGTAATCATATGGTGCCACCCTTGAAGAAAACTCACTTCAGTTCACACAGCAACTCCCTTATCAGAAGCTAGTCATTTTATTCATGTTACATCTATTTTGAAATTATTGTATAAATTGCTTATCTGTGTCCAGAGTCAATTCAAGCATTAATTGTTTATCTGTGTCCAGAGTCAATTCAAGATGCTTGTTCTGACACAGTTGGCAACCCCCACAAATAAAGAGCTCTCTCCTTCCATATGAACCTGTGCTGCTACTCCAACTGTCTCAGCAGTCCTCTCTCTGTGTCCACTCCTATATAAAGCCTTTAGATACTCTCCTTCCCCACCCCAAGGACCAAGGTACAGTCAAAATATCGTATGTAGTGTTTGAACCTTCTGCAGCTCCTGTGTCATTACAATAGAAAGGAGGGAAGAGAAGTGTTGCACAGAAGTATCTTGTATCATCTCCATTCCTTCCCTCATGCAGACAGTAGCTGTGTGATCCAAACATCAGTTGTGTCTTGCTGCTGCAATCTGGTTTCTCCAGCAGTGCACCATGGGTTGGATCCATGGGAGTCCCCTTGTCCCCCAAGAGCAGCATTTGGGGGGGTGCATTTTGCACTGCAGCAGAGGGGAGGAGCTGAGAAAATCATGTCCCATGGGCAAAAATTCTTCTGTGCTCTGTTGGATCCAACTTTAGACTGTTTTGTTGCCTGAAACAGTTCTTTGTCTTTTCTTTTGGTTGCATTATTTTCCAGTTCTTCAATCCTAGCCTCACTGCATTAATCTTTGCTGTTTGAATTGTTTTTATTATATTTTGTAATCCCCCTTGAGCCTCAGTGAGAAAGGCAGGCTATAATTGAAATGAATAATAGTAATGATTGTGGAGAAACGTTCTCTACCTTAGAATTCACCCCAGTAATTTAACCATTAGGACTACACTGCTTAGATTTATTATTTATTGATTTGATTTGATTTATACCCCGCCCTCCCCACAGATGGGCTCAGGGCAGCTGAGATGTTGGAACCCAGGTGCAAACTTGTGGAGGGGGCTAGGGAATAAGTCATTAAACCCAAACACATTGTATTTTAGTGTTTACACATAGTATTGGCTCTGACCAAAGCAGGACAATGGTTTACTATCTCACACCATACTAGAATGTTGCATCTAAAGGGACAAAGAGGGAGACTAGAAAGTGTTCTCTTCTTCTTTGTGTTGATCCCATGGGCAACAGATTCTTCAAAGAGAGATTGTAAATTCCCAGGATGGGAAAGAAGCTCTCTTCAGTCTTCTTCTTCTCCTTGGACGGGCACAAGCCATGAAGAACCTTTTCCTAGGGACTCTGTTTTGTCCACGTGGCAAGATACAATGGGGAGGAGTCACTCACAACTCTGAGAATAAAGGTAATGTTGAACTTTAAACTACTGCAGCGTCAACGGTCCTAATTAAGCATTGTTCAGAGTAACTCCCGCGTGTAGGGAAAGGAAACGGCGTGTTTTCACCTTTTCTTTGTACCCTTGCTCAGTCTGAGAGCTGGAACAGATATGTCTTTTATTCATTTATTAGACTCTCTTACAATTTGAATGCTCTAAGCCTGATCTCTTTTTTAAAAAATGCCTAATTGGTCTTGATAAATAAAGTGCAGTAACAGGGGAGAGATAGTGGGTACGCTCACCATCCCTGGAGCACAATACCTCTAAAGTGCAAAGTTGCTGTTGTCCCCATGCTAATTTGTAGGAGTGAAGTGGGAGATGTGGCAACTAGACAGAGCTGCTAACCAGCAATGTAGATCCAGAGTGCTAGAAGTACAAACTCTGAATAGCAGGAGAGCATTTCAGAGTTTTATTTATTTATGTAATATATAGTCTGCCTTTCTCATTGAAACTCAAGGCAGATTACACAGATTAAGTCAATATAGTTGACAGATTAGTACATTCAATAGACAATGCAATAGAATTTGGATTGTAGGAATCTGGAACCAACCAGGAATATAAACAGAAAGTATTAATATTATATGACAAACTAAGTGAAAATTACATGAAATTACATGATAAACTAAGCAAAGTTACATTAAATTGCATGATAAACTAGTAAATATTACATGGAATTACATGATTACATTTAGCAGTTAGTTTCCTTTGTGTACTGCTCTTCTGGACAAAGTCAGTGTTGTTATCCCCCACAATGCAGCTGGGGAGGAGTGGCTGATGAGTTCATGGCAGTAGTGAGATTCAAACCAATGAAGTAAATCACTCAGACAATACAAATTATAAACTGTAGTATAGACGACAGTCCCTAACTCTTTACCCAGGTATTTTTCTGAGCTGTTTTGTTACAGTACAGTGTTATCCGTGTAGAAATGCCCTTGAATTTTGCATAGTTTGTGGAAAGCCAGGCGAGAGGGAGCCTTCCTGACCTCATCAGGCAGGCCATTCTGTAAGACTGGGGTATGCTTGCCAGCCTCCAGGTGGTAGCTGGAGATCTCCTGGAATTACAGCTGATCTCCAGGCAACAGAGACAAGTTCCCCTGGAGAAAATGGCTGTTCTGAAGGGTGAACTCTATGGCATTATACCCCACTGAGGCCCTTCCCGTTCCCAAACCCTGCCCCTTCCAGGCTCCACTCCCCAAATCTCCAGGACTTTCCCAACCTGGAGCTGGCAACCTGGAACTGGGGCCACAGTGGAGAATGCATGTGTACAGGCAGTTGTCAGTTTTGCCCATTTGCCGGTTGGCATCTGCAGAAAGTCCTGCTCCAATTACCAAAGTTGTCATGGCCGAGCATAGGGGAGAGGCAATCCTACAGATATGAGGGACTAAGGCCGTGCTGGTGGCCGCAGTTGATACCCAGTTTGTTTTGAGAACCCTCCTCTAGATTAAGTAATAGGGGTGTCAGTGTTAAGCAGAGAGAGACTTTGAATGGCCATGGAGTTTTCTGACCTCCCTAGAACCTGAAGGTATGGGGGCATGGAAGTCCATTATTTGGTTTTGGTAACACAGCTCTCAACCTTCCTTTTCTCATAAACAGTATAGTACAGTTGCTTAGATTGTATGTTATGAGCTAGGAAGTCATGGTTCAAGCATCACCTCAACTTTGAGCTCCACGCTGACTCCTGCCTGCTGAGCTCCATGGATAGCCAGCCCATCACAAGCTACCACTTCTATCTGCAATATCAGTCCTTTTAATAGTAAAGTGTCTTGGCTCTACTGTGATCAGAAAAACAGTACAACAGGGCTACCCATGGGCAAGGTAGGGGTTTCCACATACTTGGGGGAATTCCCCAGCTATACAGAGAAATATGACTTTGGGAATTTTTATTTTTATTTTGGTTAGTTTACAAACAGACTGAGTTGGATTGAGAATTTTCCAGGAATTATGGAATGTTGAGAGCCATTGAGAGTCAGTTAAAGGTAAAAGGGGGGGGGGGAGGAAATCAGCATGATTAGCGAACAGGCCAAATCTAGCTGTGGGATAGAAGGTAACAAAACTTTCATGCGATGGAATAATATTGGCATTCTTCTCCCCCTCCCTTTTTCTTCTTTTGGTTTCTAGCATATGACAATTTGCTAGGACACTGGGGAAGAAAACATAACTTTCCATTCTCCTGCAAATTTAAACATTCAAAGTTGTGGGATGTTCCAGAGAGAGCATCTCTGGATGCTCAAGAAATGGGATTTGAAACTATCCCGTAACATCTGGAGTTCACACGCCCAAGGGGGAGGGATACTGAGAAAGTGTATTCACCTCCTCAGGGTGGGAGAAATGTGAGTACCGAGGAGATTTCTCTAACTGAGTTTGTTTGTTTGTTTGTTTATAGTCCACCTTGCTCAATGAGACGCAAGGCGGTTTACACAGGATAAGCCAATATGATAATTGACCGAGGCATTCAAGAAACCTTCAATAAATAAATAAATAGTGTAAGGATAACAGAAATTTGGAAACAAGCAGAAATCTAATACAGAGCAGGAAAATGCTGAAACAAATTGATATGACATATGAACAGCATAGAAACTGTCCAGTAGCATGCCAAAGGTAATAGAGAAAATTAAGGAGTTTGGAGATTTGGCAGGATTCTATGTAAATAAAAAGAAGTCAAAGATACTATGTAAAAATATGACTAAACAAAAACAACAGCAATTAACAGAGATAACAGACTGTGAAGTAACAAATAAGGTGAAATATCTGGGAATTGAATTGACTGCAAAGAACATAGACTTATTCAAGAATAACTATGAGAAACTGTGGACTCAAATAGAGCGAGATTTGATTAAATGGAATAGACTGAATTTGTCATGGTTGGGAAGAATTGCAGTAGTTAAGATGAATGTGTTACCAAGAGTGATGTTTCTGTTACAAACAATACCAATTATTCGGGATTCTAAGCAGTTTGAAAAATGGCAGAGGAAAATATCAGATTTTGTTTGGGCAGGCAAGAAACCTCGAGTGAAAATGAAAGTATTGCAGGATTCAAAGGAGAGAGGTGGAATGCAGCTGCCCAACTTAAGACTTTACCACGATGCAATTTGTTTAGTGTGGTTGAAAGACTGGATGAAGTTGAAAAACCGCAAACAACTGGCCTTAGAGGGATACAAAAAATATTCGGATGGCACGCATATTTGTGGTATGACAAAGTAAAAGCAGACTCTATGTTTTTATACCATTATATTCGGAGAAGCCTCTTTACAATTTGGAAGAAGTATAAAAATTACCTACCGGATGGAATCCCTTCCTGGGTGGTTCCATATGAAGTATTAGATCCGAGAACTGTGGATAATGAACAACAGTGTTTATTGTATAAGGAGATAACACGAACAGAATTTTCTAAACTAAGAATTAAGACGCAGGAGGAGTTGTCTCCAAGTTATGACTGGTTTCAATATGGACAGATTAGAGATCTTTATAACTCAGACTGTGTGAAGGGAGGGATAAGAATGGAGAATTCGGAATTAGAGGAGGTAATTTTGCAAGAGGATAAAAAGGAAATCTCTAAGACTTACAAAGTGTTGTTAAAATGGTTTACAGAAGATGAGACAGTTAAAGTTCAAATGGTGAAGTGGGCAATAAATTTTAATAAAGAGATAACAATGGAGGCGTGGGAATACCTGTGGAAAAATACGTTGAAGATTACAACATGCACCAGTATTAAAGAGAATGTCTACAAAATGATTTATCGTTGGTATTTGACACCAAAGAAAATTGCGCTAGGGAATGCGAATATGTCTAATAAATGCTGGAAATGTAAAAAGCATGAAGGATCTTTGTATCACATGTGGTGGACTTGTGAGGTAGCTAAGCAGTACGGGGGAAAAATAATAGAAGTAATAAGTGAGATTCTACAATTTCAAGTTAATAAGAACCCAGAACTGCTGCTACTGAACTTGGGAATGGAAGATATTCCAGCACAATATAGGACATTGCTATTTTATATGACAACAGCGGCCAGACTTTTATATGCGCAAAAATGGAAAGTACAAGAAGTGCCAACTATTGAGGACTGGATTTACAAATTGCTGTACATGGCGGAAATGGACAAAATGACAAGGAAATTGAGAGATCTTGATCCAGGACAGTTTATCATGGATTGGGAGAAGCTGAAACAATATCTGGGGAAAAAATGGGAGGTGGGAGGAGAACTGTGGCAGTTTGAAAATTACTGAAATACAATAAAAGAGGAGAGAAGTGACTTTACCGGGGGGAGGGAATTTAAACAAGAAGTTCTAAGCAATTATTTTATTTGATTACCAAAGATAGTATTAAATAATAGAGGTGTTATTATTAGAATTATAAGGATATAAGTTAACTAAATATATTTCTGGCAGATAACCGTATAATAGATAAATTATATTCTAAATAGATTGAATATAAGAAATGTGGAAAAGGGAAAGAAGTATATAGTAACATATAGAATACAAGTTAAATTGATTGATTTATATTGAATGTATACAGTGTCATAGAAGCATTTAGAAGTATGTGGAGTACGGGTCAAATTGGTTGACCCATATTGACGAGAATAGGGTGATTAAGTAAGAGAATAGTAAATGGATAAAATGTTGTATTATTAAAGAATGTATGCTAGGAATGTAATAGCTAGTCTTATAAGGTAAAAGGGGAAGGGAAAAAGGTAGCATTGTGTTATAAGATAATATATAAGCTTAGAAGAGAATGAAAGTGTAGGTTTAATAGTATAAAGTAAGTTTGTTGTGAGTAAGAAAAAAGATAGATGGGGGTTGGAAAACTGTTGGAAGTCAATAAAAGGGGGGAAAGGGAGGGGGTTAGAATTGAAAGTATTTAAAGGGAAATGACTGTATTGAATATTTACATAATTTCTAATCCAATAAAAAAATTTTAAAAAAGAAAAGAAAGAAACTGTCCAGTAGCAGCATATTTGCAACAACAGAGATATTTTATATCTCTCTGAGCCATTTACTTAGAGCACAGTCCTATTACCTATGTAGGAAAGCCCTCTTGAATAATTTGGTTTTGCACAGGTTGCAGAAAGCTTTCCTTACCTCTTCAGGCAGGCTGTTCCATTAGATAGGGGTCGTTGCAGAGAATGCATGTCTATTAGAGATGGGCACAAACTGGGAAAATAACGAACCATGTGGTTTGTGGTTCATCAAATTTCATGAACCACGAACTTTCACGAACCTGCCCCCCCGGTTTGTGAACCGGTTCGTTTGGTTCATGAAAACATCACATCCAGGTCAGAAAATCATCACTTCCAGGCCAGCAGAAGGTCTGCAGGAAGTCCATCCCCTGTTGCCTAGGAAACTGATTGATCAGCACCAGGCTGTCTGCAGTGATGAACCAAAAAACGAACCAGCCTAAAGTTCGTGGCGGCTCGTTAGAAATGGGATCTGATGAAGCGCTGGTTCGCAAACCACGAACCAGCCGGTTCATCATGAATTTTGGTTCATATTTTGGTTCGTGACCATATCTAATGTCTATCGGCAGCTGTTGATTTTGCCACTGCAGAGTGGTACCTACAGAATAGAATAGAATAGAATAGAATAGAATAGAATAGAATAGAATAGAATAGAATTCTATTCTAGGACTGATTTAGGAGTATGAATGCATTCCTTTGCCAAAGTTCTCATCAAAGAGTAAATCCAAGAGGGGGTGGTCCCAAACAAATTGAAACGAAGCCGAAGAACAGGACCACGTACAAAAGAGTTTAATTTTCTTGCTATCAAAACTCAAATATAAGGCACAACGAAAAGCCAAAATCAATTTTCTTGCTTTCAGAACACAATTGTAAGGCAACGGGTTTGCCGGCTTGGAAATTAGGCCCCGTTTCGCACAATGTGCTTTGTCATAAGCCACATGTAAATCTAAAATAAACAAGAGAATACATCATTTGAAATAGCCAATGTGCCAAACAGTCTTACATAGTTACAAAATTACAAGGTCTCTCACTTACAAAGAGAGAAAAAAACTCACCAATTATAGTCTGCTATTGCTACTTTTCTCTTTTACATAGAAGCCACATGTAAATCTAAAATAAATGAAGGGATACATCATTTGAAATAGCCAGTGTGCCAAACAGTGTTACATAGTTACAAAGTGTCTCATTTCCAGAAGCCAAAGTTACTTTATCCACACATATAAATTACATTCAAACTGCCCTTGCTGGTATATACAGTCATGCAGAAATCATAGCAAATGTTTTTACAGAGAAAAAAGCTCACCAATTATAGTCCGCTATTGATACTTTTCTCTTTTGCGTAGATGCAAAGAATCCCATTTCCCAAAAGCCAGGTTACTTTAACAAATTACATTTAAACAGACCTTGCAGATACAAACATTACAGAAAAAACTCACCAATTATAGTCTGCTACTGCTACTTTTCTCTTAGAAGCTTCTGTTCCTGAATGATTTTACTTCATGGGGTGGGGTAATGCTGACTACATCCACTATTTAAAGTTATATTCATTATTAACCCAGTGCCTTCAATTTAAAGGGGCCAGGCTGTGATGTTATCAAAAGTATAGCTGTGGAATGCCAATTGGTGTATATTAGCCCAAAAATGGAGAAAAATCCACCTCAAGATTCAGCCCATGCGGTGCAAGGCTATTTAGTTGGACAATCCACTGTGCTTCCAACTGTAGCAACATTCTGTGCGTGTTAACAGATTGTTTAGGGTCCACTGTCTGGAGCACAGAAAAAACAAATTCTCGCTCATGGGTGTGGAATTGATCAAAATGCTGGCTTAGGGGTGCTTCCAGAGATTTGGTTCTGATTCGGGACATGTGTTCTTGGATACGCAGTTTGAGCTGTCTAGTGGTACTCCCTACGTAAAGTAACCCACATAAGCAACGTATAACATAAACAACCTGTGAAGTAGCACATGTTGAAAAACTTTTGCTGTAGAGATTCTTGCCTGTGATGGGATTAATTATATCTGTGAGACTAACTGAGAGGTCACATATGTTGCAGTGACCACATTTAAAGTGTCCCACTGGCAAATTGCCAGATGTGTTTTTTTGTTTAAAATCTGTATGTACCACCAAATCCTTAATGCTTTTCGTTTTTCTTAGCCCCACTAATGGTGGGGCGGCACACCCTGGAATGAATCTCAATATGTGCCAGTTTTTCCTGTTGACTCTGATGATCTCAAGAGCCAAAGTAGAAAACTCCATGGACCATGTAATTCTATCCTCATCAGACCTAGTAGTTGGAGCTAGCAAACTGTCCCTGGAAATCAGATAAGATTTTAATCTAGCTTTCCTGACCACTTCCTGTGGGTAACCTCGTTGTGTAAATGCCCTCTCTACTCGAGAAGATTCCCTACTATAATCCTCAAAGGAGGTAGAATTACGTTTTAATCTTAAGAATTGGCCATACGGGATATTCTTGATAAGGCTTTTGGAATGATGAGAGGTATAATGCAAATAAGCAAACCTGTCGGTGGGCTTTCTATAAGGTTTCACACCTAGCTTCCCTCCTATTCTTTTGTAAATGCATACATCCAAAAAATGGATTTCATCAGGGCTATAATGCCAGGAAAACTTGATGTTAACATCCACTGAATTCATCCATGTGGCTAACCCCTCAGCATTACTGCCATCTCTCAAAATAATGGCCACATCGTCAATGTACCTGCCATAGTAGAGAATTTCCTCAAAAAAGGAGTTTTGTTGTGGATTCAGAAAGAATTTATCCTCTAATTCTGCCATGTATAAATTGGCTATACTGGGAGCCGCAGGGCAACCCATCGCGACTCCCTTGCATTGGAGAAAAAATTGATCCCTGAAACGAAAATAATTCTTTTCAAGTATTATGTCCATGAGTTGGAGGACAAAAGAAATGGGAGGGTTGTCCACGGGTCTGGACCTTAAGAAGTTTTCCACAACTGTTCTCGCGCCCTCATGAGGGATGGAAGTATAAAGTGACTCCACATCCATAGTCATGAGGATGGCTTCACTAGGGACTGTGAGTTGCTCCATCTGTTTAATGAAAAAAGTGGTGTCCTTGATATATGATTTGGAGGTTTGGACAAAGGGCTGGAGAATCTGGTCTACAAAAAAAGAGAGGGGTTCAAGCACCGAATTGGAGCCTGAAATGATCGGACGGCCGGGAGGCGGAATTCTATTTTTATGAATTTTGGGGAGAATGTAGAACACAGGGGTCCGGGGAAAGGGATTAATCAAATTCGAATACATGTCCTGGCTGAGGTCTCCCATCGCTAGTGCTTCCCCCAGCACTATTTTGATGATCCTTTGTATATCTGGCAGGGGGTCCCTGGCTATGGGGCGATAATTTTGTTGGTAGAACTGTAATTCTACCTCTCTAAGATAATCTTCCGTGTCCATAACAACAACACCGCCCCCCTTATCTGCAGGTTTCAAGACAATAGATTTATCCTCATCAAGACCCCTGAGAGCCCTCTGCTCCGAAGCTGACAAATTGTGCCAATTACGATGTGGACGTCGCTCCAAAATTTCAATTTCCTTTGTAACCAGTTGTTCAAAAGCATCAATAGAAAAATCATCAACTTTAGGCATAAAAGTGGACCTGTGTCTAATCCCTTTTATTCTCGTTGCTTGGTGACCACCACCAAACAATTTATGTAATTTTATTAATCTAATCAATTTAAACAGGTCTACTCTAGTTTTAAACGCATCATATGGGGAGGTAGGAACAAACCCCAAACCTTTGTTCAGTACAGCGATTTCCTCTTGAGACAAGATTCTACGTGATAAATTAAACACTAAATCCGAAACCTGCCCCTCCTGGGTCTGTAGCCTCTCCCTAAAAAACGGCCTGAACGTTGTTCACCATAGGTTACACTCCTACTCCTTAAATTTCTCACAGAGTGCTGCTCATCCCCCGAATAGTCTGTATCCGAGGGGTCTGTGGTCTCAAAATCTGACCCTGTTTCTCGGACAGACCCCCAAGTAACTCTTTTTTCCTTTCTCTGTGTATCCACCTTGTCCTCCCAAAAATAAATATTGCCACTGGCATAGTCCCGTCAGTCCCTACTCAATTTTTTATTCTTAAGATCCTTAAGTTTTTGTTCACATTCCTTGATAAGGCGGTTGGTATTTAACAATTTCCGTTCATACTCCTCATTGGAGATAGACTCCTTAATTTTCTCGCTTAAACTATCAGCCTCTACTTGTAGTTTTTCCACATCACCAAAGGCTGTCTCAATCAACAACAACATCAAATCAAAAGAACAGCGATTGAGTATCGATGCCCAGCACTTCTTAAAGGCATCGTTCTCATCAAGCAGCATTGAAATGCTACCAAATTTTAGTTCATTTCTGAAAGTAATCTATATAAACATTCTTAATCCCTCAAATCCATATATGATACAGTTAGGGTTACCATCTCTGGATTTGAAAATTCCTGGAGATTTGGGAGGGGAGGGGAGCCTGGGGAGCATGAGTGTTGGGAAGAGGAGGGAGCTCAGCTCATTGAGCATAATTGTACATTACTGGAAAACTGGCTGACATGCCTTTTTAACTGTCATGAATATATCCACACTCTCAGTTCTCTTTTTCTGAGCTTGTGGGATAAGCAATCTCAGAATAATTCCATGAGGCCTTAGCAAAGGAGGACCATTCTAAGAAGCTAAATATGAACAAGCCGCTCCAATTTCTGATCCTAGGTTTGCCAGCCAACCAGTACGTTCTGGTTCAACTAGAAAAACTGTCAGTGATGGGATAGCCACTCCAGTCCTCTAATTCTGGGAGCTTATAGCAGCCACTCCAGCAATCAGACAGGTGGGACGAGCTTCCTTTTTGTTTGTGAGACTGAAAACTCTACCTTTTCTAAAGGCCTTGGCCTTCCAATCTCTGGGTTCATTCTGGGGTGTACCCATGCCCTTGAATTCCAGACCGAGCTTAATTTAAATTATATTTATTAGCTTAACAAGTGTTTTCAGACACATAAAGCACTCTCATACAGGCAAGACATAAAACAAAGAAACCTTACTGTTGCTTATAAATTCTGCTTATCTAAAAATTTAAGAGCAGTAATGGGGGTGCAACATCTGATTGTTTTAATGCGCAACCTGAACTTTGGGCAAGAGGCCACTGTCAGGACAGAATATGGGGAGATAGAATGGTTTTCAGTTGGCAAAGGTATCAGACAAGAATGCATATTATCTCCCTACCTGTTCAATCTCTATGCAGAGCATATCATAAGGAAAGCTGGATTAGATCTAGAAGAAAGTCGAGTGAAAATTGGTGGAAGGAACATTAACAGTATGAGGTATAACACCACATTATTGGCAGAAAACAGTGAAGACTTGAAACCACTTCTGATGAAGGTTAAAGGAGAAAGTGCCAAAGCAGGATTACAGCTGAACTTCAAGAAGACAAAAGTAATGACCACTGAGGAATTACACATTTTAAAGGTGACAATGAGAAAATTGAAATTGTTCAAGATTTTCTATTCCTTGGCTCAATCATCAACCAAAAGGGAGACTGCAATAAGAAATCAGAAGAAGATTGAGTCCCAGAAGAGCAGCTGTGAAGGAGCTAGAAAAGATCCTCAAAGTTAAAGATGTCTCTCTGGGAACCAAGATCAAGATAATCCAAACTATGGTATTCCCCATTACTATGTGACAGTTAGTCGATGAAGAAAGCTGACTTGAAGAAAATTGATTCATTTGAAATGTAGTGCTGGAGGAAAGAATTACAGATACCATAGATAACTAAAAAGTCAAATAAGTGGGTTCTAGATCAAATCAAGCCTGAATTCTCTCTAGAAGCTAAAATGACAAAACTGAGGCTATCATACTTTGGTCACATCATGAGAAGACTACGTTCTCTGAAAAAGTCAATAATGCTAGGAAAAGTGGAAGGCAGTAGGGAAAGAGGAAGACCCAAAATGAGATGGCTTAACTCAATAAAAGAAGCCATGTCCTCCAGTTTGCAGGATCTGAGCAAGTCTGTTAATGATAGGACATTTTGGAGGTCTCTCATTCATAGGATCGCCATAGGTCAGAGGCTACTTGATGGCACATAACAGACACACACACACACCTAAGCATCTCTGGTTGGCATCTATTCATTGTTTATGTTACCCATCCAGTAGAATGCTTGCCCCTCCCATGTCTGGTTGTAGTGTTTGCAGGTGCCCACCAGTGGTGAGCAAACTCAAGGGGGTTTGCCCCATTGCCTGCCAATCTGAAAGCCATTGGCAGAGCTGGCAAGCCTGCCCCCCCGGAGGTCATACACCACCAGCAGGCATGCCCAGAACACGCACGGCACGTGTGCTCATGGGGGCGTAACAACATCACTTTCTGAAGTGACGTTGCGCCAGTCACAGGTGTGCTCCAGTGCTTTGCTGGGACCAATTTTGCCCCAAACAGGCAAGAATTGGCCCCCGCACAAAGCACAGGATCATGCCCATGGCTAGCGTGATGATGTCACTTCCCAAAAGTGATGTAATTGCATGATCACCTGGAGTGCACATGAGCTTTGTGTGCATATGAAGAGGATCATAGGAACAGCTTAAGGTAAGTGCCGTGTTCCCACCTCCCACTTCCCACCGGGAGGTTGAGGCAACCTGGCAACCCGGCCTGGTTGGTCTGACATAGGACTCAGTGCATAGCCCAGCAACTCAAGGGCCAATCAAGGCCAAGATGTTAATTAGCATTTCAGCAGTGTGAGAATCTAGGTAGTGAATGTGAAGACCCTCTGAGAACAGTCTCCCAAAGTCAAATCACTGGGAACTCAGGTACTGAATGAATGAATGAATGAATGAATGAATGAATGAATGAATGAATGAATTTATTTGCGGTCAGAGACCGTAACAATGACAATACATCCTTATCAATCAATAAAATAAGTAAATCTAGCATAAAAATATAAAGGACATAAAAATACATTTAGCATTTAAAATCTTAAAATGTATATAGTTCTCTGGGAACCGCAGGAATTCTTTTTTTTTAAATTAAACAAAATTTTATTAATAAAATGCATACAATAAATTACAAGATAGCACAGATTAACAAGTAATAAGTAACCACAGCAATTCTAATATTTAAAACATTGACATTAAAATAGTTAAAATTGTAAAAAGACCAGGAGACTATGTATGGCTATTCTTTTTATTATGGAATTTAACCAAATAGAGACAGAATTTGGCTATTTGCCTGGAGATAGTTGGATTTTCATCAATTAGGAGTTTCTCCAGGCAGGCCTTATTTGCCTCTGCAACTGGTGTGTCTAAGAGTGGGGAAATAAACTTGTCCCTATAGACTTGATGGAAAGGACAACGAAAGAACATATGAATAAGTGATTCCACTTCACCAGTGGAGCAACTGCAGCATCTATTCTCATATGGGATCTTTCTATATTTTCCTTCAATGACCATTGAAGGGATAACGTCACATCGGGCCAGGGTGAAAGCTCTTCTTATAAGATGGGACATCCAAATGAGTGAGATATCTGGCCATACCCATAACATATCTAGATTCCCTAGGGGCCATAAAATGAGGAAACTGAGCTAAATCTCGTTGGCGCTCTATGTCTCTCAGCCTTGTTTAACAATATTTTTTGCCTGGTCACTGCCCTGAGTCAGTAGGTTGGCAGGCGAGAGTCCCAATTTTTCTAGGTTGCTCTTAACCATCCGCATCCACCTAGGCTGGTAAGGATCTTGGTTTATTAGAGGGAGAAGGCCTTTTTGATTGTTATATATCTTGAGCCACTGATAAACAGAAGATAGCAATATTCTGGCTTCAATTCTCGTTTAGCCTGTTTCTAGCCGTAGGAGGGCATTTGGCACTCCTGGGGGTACCTGTAAGATGGCACGGATAAATTTGGACTGCATCTTCTCGAGAGCTCGCAAATTATCAGCAGATATGTCCAAATTAATACCATATAGGAGTTGCGCAAGGGCTTTAGCTTGATACAGCTTCAGTGCTACCAGGACATATAAGCCCCCTTTAGATTGAAAAAATCTCAAGATAGCATGCACCGCCCTTTCAGCTCTCTCCACCATCAGATTACAGTGTGCTGTGTTAGCCCCCGAATGCTGTATAACCACCCCCAGGTAGATGAATTTATTTACTTGTTGAATTTTATTCCCTTTCATCCTCCAGGATCGCTCCTTGGGGCATCTGCCAAATGTCAGAGTTGATTGTTAGGTGTCCTTTGTCGCAGTATGTTGTGAATCTATCTAGCGCCCTTCAGAGTCCTAATGGGGTCCTGGCTAATAGGACTGCATCATCTGCATAGAGAAGAACTGGTAAATGGAGTGAAGCAAACTTCGGCGGATGGAAATTGAGGTCAATCATATATTTCACCATGTTACTGATGTAATAATTAAATAACATGGGGGCCAATAGGCAGCCCTGCCTAACTCCTTTAAATGTTTTTATTGCTCCAGTGAGTAGTCCCTGCCGGTTACATCTCACACTAAGATATGATTCCTCATGCAGGGCGCGGATGAGAAATAACAATCTTTTATCTATGCTAGAGCCCTCTAGTTTTTGCCACAATCTCTGTTTAGAGATAGAATCAAAAGCTGCCTTCAAATCAATGAAGGCAGCATATACAGAAGTTGGACCTTTGGCAGAGTATTTTTCTATCAACTGTTGAAGCACCAGGCAATGCTCAACCATTGACCTTCCTACCCTAAAACCTGCCTGTTCCAGTGGAATAATTTCTTCCTGTTCTAACCATATTTCAGGTTTATCTAAAAGGTGCCTTGTGTATATTTTACTGATGATGTTTAAGAGACTTATGGGCCTATAGTTTGCTGGCTCATTTTTGTTGCCCTTCTTAAGTATAGGGACCACAATAGCAGTCCCCCAGTGCTTTGGAATTCGGCCAGTTTAGTCTATGTATGTAAACAGGGTTGCAAGAAACTGCGCCTACCAATCTACATTCTCTTTTAATGCTTCAGGACAGATTCCATCCATACCTGGGGCCTTCCCATTTTTTAAACAGGCGATGTGGGCTCTTACTTCTAGGGGGCTGACAGGAGGCCATGCCGGAAAGTTCTCTATGCTTCCAGAGAAGGCAAGCTGACTATGGTCATCATAAAGATTCTGGAAAAATATAGTCCAGTTTTCAGCAGAAATATGCATATCCAACAGTGAGGAGGACATCTTGGGCCTCCTATCGTTAGTAAGTTTCCTAAATAGGGCAGCATTATTTTGTTTTACTGCCTGAATAAGTTCCTCTCATAGATTCAGAGTATGCTCTTTCTTTTTCCGTTGTATAATCTGTTTATGGGTTTTTTTTCTGATTTAGTAGACCTAATTGTGCCTCTGATTTCCTTTCCAAATCATCACTCAAGGAGAGTGAATATAAACAGTTTAGTTCTTTTTTTGCTCTGGCGCATTCAGAGTCAAACCAAGGTTTGACATTTCTGTGAGGACGGTGTGAACTATTTCCTAGCAAGGTTGTCAAGATAATATTAAGCTCATTAGTTAAAAGCTGATAGTCAGCTAACGGATCATGGTTAGAGTTTAAATTTGTGAATGGTGAAACACATTTCTGGAGATTTTCTGGTGTTAGGAGTTCCTTTACTTTTTTATCAAGTGTACTGGCCCATCTTAATCTTTTCCCAATAAATTCTACCTGTGGTGTATATCGTTCTTCTTGTCAGTTTAAATTCAGTGGAAGAACAGCCTGTAAGGATAATGGCAAGTCGTCACCCTCCAAATAAGGGAGTACTTGGAAGGTTTTGATCCTTGGTAGCAGGGAGCTACTTACTAACATATAATCAATTGAATCTGCCCTATCTCCTACCAAGAAGGTGAATTCCCCTGGGTAGTCACCATAGAATGCCCCTCTCCTGCATGCCAGTTTGGCCAAACATAGGCCTGCAAAATTCACATGACAATCTTTAGATGTTTGTGTAAAGGGGAGTCCAACTAATTCTCCCTCTTGACTCTCTACATTTGGCTATTAAAGAATTATCATTATGTCCCAAGCGTGCATTTAGGTCACCAGCCAGTAAGATTTGAGCTTCAGGATGTTCAAGTGAAAGATCCATTATATAGCTGTCAAGAGCTAGCCAGTTTTCCTCAATGAGTGACTTTTTCGCTAGTGGTGGCAGATATGCATTTATGATAATTAGGTTTCCCTTTTCCCACTCTACCTATAAGGCCATAGCCAAATGAGTCAGAGGGGGTTTCTCCACACAACAGAAGAGATGAGAATACCCAACCCTCCCCTTAATCTGCCCGGGCCTTTTCCAGGAGCTGCTTCTAGATTAAAGGAATAAAAACCATCCAAATGGAGGGCTTCTGCTGTCCATGTCTCCTGTAGTATAATGACGTCAAAGTCACGCTGAAAAAAATGAACATCTATATATGAATAAAGGCAATGAGACCACCCAGCTACATTCCATGGTAAAATTTCTACAGGCTTGTTCAAGGTTTCTGCGCGTTGCAGCGACGATAGGAGCAATTTCCTTCCTTAGTTGCTGTGGGGATATCCCTAATTGAACATAGTTCGGGATCATCAGATGGAACAACCAGATTAGAGTTAAAATTTCTTTTGTTAATTATTATAGCTGGTTCTAGAGGAAGTCGATTTGCATCTGAAAGCAATGGAGCCGCTTCATCTGGTGTCTCCGAGGGTTTAGTAGGAATAGCGTTGACATCCATTTCCTTCTCTCTGATTTCTGAAGGCCCTTTCAAGCCCTTCAGGGTAGCTATCCAGGCAGTCTATCACTGAATCTTAACCGCAAGGTGGTAGTGTGGCAAAAGAAGACAGAAGTTCAGTTTCCACCTCCTCTTCAGGCCAGCTAGGGTCCAGATTTTTCAGGCCATTTCTGCTGCTAGTGATCAATGGTGGCAGTTTGTCAGCGGTGGGGGAGGAGTTAAAAGGCTTTGGGCCCGGTGCCTCCAGAGGAGAAGGCAAGTTTGAAGGTGTTATGGGTAAGTTTGGAGGTTCTGCTGCCACCTCTAAGGGAAGATCTTTAGTGGCCTTCTCAGTGCCTGTGACTCCTGGTTTTGGGACTAGCCTCAAAATCTGAGAATTTTTAAAATGTCTTTGTAGCTTGATCCCCAGCACAGAGTATCTGTGGGCATAAGCAAACAGCTGGGAAGGTATTTTATTTGTGTGAAAATGCAGGAGAAAACGTTCATATCGTATGGGACCAGCTAATCTTTCCAACTGAATAAGATCAATGGAATCAGGGGCAGTCTTAAGAAGGGAGGCCAGATGTCTTTTTGCCTTCCATTTACAGCTCCAGTCAATGAATCTCCCCCTCAGTGGGAAAACATTTATGACAATACTTTTTGGATTGTAAACCAGAGAGAAGGGGATTTCCCTTGAGAGTTTCCAGCTTATTTGATAAGGCCGAGGGTTTCATGGGGGCACTCTCTGCATCTCCTGGTTTGTTTGACTCCAGAGCGTATGTTATGTTTCCTGTTGTGGAGTTTCTGCCCCTTTGCTGCAGCAATGATAAAATCCTCTCTTGCTGAGTAAAAATTATCCGCAGAGATTCAGCCACCAGTGATGTCTGTTGTGCTAGCAGCTCCAACTCCTTGGAGCGCCTAGTTGTTTGTAAAACACTTGGGCAGGGTGGTGAGTTGCAAGCACAAGCCTCCTCAGTAGTAACCTCTGACTCCTCCACCTTCTCCTCCAAGCATTCAAACCTATTTTGAAGTTTTACTGGGGCATAAAATCCTCCATCTTAGATTGCTTGGAGCTCAGGAGTGTATACTCTCCTTTAAAAGGGTAAGCTCTTTTCTTCTGCCCCATTGCCTCTAATGGTGTAGTAGCCCAACACAAGGTTGCAATGGCTTTCTTATCAGAGTTCCCCACATGGGCCTCTGTCTCTGGTTTCCTGCAGCTTCTGTAACTGCTATAAATCTTGTGTTTAGCAAGAGAGCTAAATATTTCCTCAGAGTGTAGCAAGCCTCAAGGAAAATGTTTTATATTATATTGATTATTAACTAATAAGTGCTATAATATTGTTCTGATTAACTAACATTTAGAAAGATTAAATAAAATCCTTCTTCAGAGTAAAATATAGCTTTCAAGAGCTAGATACTGTTGGAACAGGAAACTTGCAGCTCGAGAAAAGAAGAAGTATACAGCATTGTGTATCTCAGAATAGACTGCTTGAAAGATAAAGTTGATGATTTAAAAGAATTTGTCTGGATTTATGCTGCACTAAGAAAAGTCATGTCTGGGTCAATTGATTCTGATGATGAAGCTAAAATATTGTAAACTTGTAATCAACTATGTACCACATGCTA
This sequence comes from Eublepharis macularius, assembly GCF_028583425.1. Classification (NCBI taxonomy): domain Eukaryota; kingdom Metazoa; phylum Chordata; class Lepidosauria; order Squamata; family Eublepharidae; genus Eublepharis; species Eublepharis macularius. The sequence goes on along the minus strand of NC_072793.1, from coordinate 10,866,706 downwards.
TGTGATGTAAGCAAGCTTGATTATTTCAGCATCTGAACTCTCTCTATTCGGGGCTCAGAGGTTTTGAAGTGATATGATATCACATCTGAGCCAGCCGGCTTAATAAATTTTCCTTCTTGAGATTCTGTTTGGTTTCAAGTCCTTGGGCAAATCCCTAGTCCTGCTACAAGAGTAAAGTGCAATCCCGCTCCAGCTTAAGAGGTACATTGTTCCGCAGTTATGTATGTTAAGGCAGCAGAAGCTCCAATAAAACACTAGGTGGTTTGGCCTGGGAAAGCTGCCCAGCTGCCAGAGTTAGTAGATAAGCTTAGGAGCTCTTTAGAATGCAAGAAGACAATTTTCAAACACAGAAGTTGTTTGTAGTTATTTAAAAACCTTTACAACCTTGAAGTCCTCGGAGCTCCTAGGGAAGCTGACTCCTGTCTCCGCCCGACCGGAACACTCAGGGACTGCTCAGCAGGTGTTATCAATCAATCCAACCAGCACATATCTAGCTAGGCCAAAAACTGAAAACACATTTCTGAACACGAGTTCAGCCATTTTTACCAAAACTTGGGTTTGGGCTGAGAACTTCCTTACAGTCAGTGGAAGGGGGAACTCTATCTTGTGTTAGGCTGTCTCCATAACTCATGACATTTATGCCCTGGCTTCATCCCTAATCAGTCATATTCTGCCTGACTTTTTCTTCACCACATCCCGACCATTTTGGTCTGGCTTCAACCCTATCCTGCCCATTCCTACCTGAACTCTGCCTCCTGGACACGCTCAATGGATCAATAGTTCTGCAATCAAAAGCATTTAGTAATCCTTCTGATCCAGCCCAGGCCTGCTATCCCTAAGTGCAGACCCAAGTTGATAATTCTCAGCTCCTCTCCCTTATATAATTACCTCATCCTCTTGCAATCGTATGCCTGCTTCTTGTCCATTCCTAGATTTTTGTGTTTTGACCTTCCAGCTTAAAAATAGGTCATATTTGGACAAACTATCATGTGGCTGATGTTTAATGAACCTCTGCATTACTATGTAGGTTCACACACCTCCTGCTCAGGCTGTGGCCTCGCCAGATGAACTGCTGACGTGGGACACGCTCAAGAAGGTGCCTTCCACAGAGTCTTCAGAGTACTGATTTCATGATTCCCCATGTTGGTTTTACTTCCTGGCTCAGATTCAAGCACAAGTAGATGAAGTAAGGGAAATTTCAGCCTGCAGTTCAGCCTAACAGAGTTGCTGCCCTTAACTCCTTGTGGAGGGGGGGCATTTTCCTCTTTCCAGACACACAAGGCAAATTGCTTCCAGGAAGGTCAGTGAGACTCTCTTAAATTATGGTGTTCAAAAATCATCTTGAAAAGGAAGAGTGGATGGATCCAGAATCCAGAAATGTGCTAACAGTCCAGAAATGCGCCCTATCCATGTCCTGGGGTCATGTAGAATCATGGAGTTGGAAGGGTCATCCAGGGTCATCCAGTCCAACCCCCTGCACAATGCAGACATTCCACAACTACCCCCCAACTGCCCCAGTGGCCCCTGCTCCCTGCCCAGAAGATGGCAAAACACCTCCAGGATCCCTAGCCAAACTGGCCTGTGGAAAATTTCGATCTGACCCCAAAGTGGCGATTGGCATTACCCTGGGCATGTAAGAAGAGGCCACGAGAACTAAGCACTGATAGAACCGGTTGTGAGTCGCTGCACTGCCTGACCTGCTGGCCCCTCTCTCAGCTGTGTTCCTGGACGTGTTGGTGGGGAGCTCTCCCTCAGCCTCAGAATAGGCAGGGGAGGGGGTTGCATCACCTGGTTTCTCCTGCCTGCTGAGCTGTGACCTCACTCCTCTCTGGCTCCCTAGTCATGCCAGCTTCTTCCTCCTCGGTCTCACTGGGAGCTCTCCCCTTTATAGCGTACTTCAACCCCCCCCCTTCCTTGGCCGCCAATCAGCCCTTGTTCCTCCCTTCCCCTGTGCACCTCACCACCCTGGGCTGCTTGCTACAAGGGTGGTCTGTGCCCTGCTTGTCATTGGGGCCCAATGGGGCACTGGTTCCCATTCTCCCCCGCTCCTGCCTCCCCTGGAGGGCATTCTGTCTGCTGCCCAACTCGGGCACAGCCATTCCCAGGTGTCTGCCTGGGTTGCCCCACCTTCACCAGCTTCAGCAGCATCCCCAGCTGCAGCTGCAGCACTGTGGCGTGGCTCAGCAGGCCAGAGATTGCTGCCGTGCGACTGTGCCGATCAGCTGTTTGTTGGGCAGCAAAGCCTGCTGCCACACTGCCGCGTAGTCCAGCTGGTGCATGGCATCTTTTGGCCTCCTCTCCAGCTGCTTCACCCTGACAGTGTGCCTCGTCATCCCCAGGGCTGAATGAGGGAGCGATGGTCAGGGGCAGCAGTGGGCTGAGGGCTGGGCTCAGTGTTTGGGCATGGTGGAGTTCTCGGGGTTGGGCAGCACCTGGCAGGGATCAAGTCCAGAGCAGTTGCGGCTTGCTCCGGACACCCATTCTGCCCTCCCCCTCATGATCTGCCCAGGTTCACAGAATCAGCATTGCTGTCAGATGGCCATCTAGCCTCTGCTTAAAAACCTCCAAAGGAGGAGAACCCACCACCTCCCAAGAAGCCTGTTCCACTGAGGGACCGCTCTAACTGTCAAGAAGTTCTTCCTAATGTTTAGCTGAAAGCTCTTTTAATTTAATTTCAACCTGTTGGTTCTGGTCTGACCTTCTGGGGCAGCGGAAAACGACTGTGCCATCCTCTATGTGACAGCCCTTCAAGTACTTGAAGATGGTTATCACATCACCTCTCAGTCATCTCCTCTCCAAGCTAAACATTCCGAGCTTCTTCAACCTTTCCTCATAGAACTAAGATCCTTTTCATACATGCTAAGAAAAGTTTTCCCCATCCTATAATTATGCATTTGATTTTTCCTTCCTAAATGCAGAACTTTTCATTAATCTCTGTTGAAATTCATTTTATTTGTTTTTAGCCCAGTTTCCCAGCTTTCAAGATCATCCTGTATCCCTACTCTATCTTCAGCCATATTTGCTGCCCCTCCCAATTTAGTATCATCTGCAAATTTAATAAGTATCCCCTCTATTCTTTCATCCAAATCATTTATAAAAACGTTGAACATAATAAGTCCCTGGACTGATCCCTGAGGAATTCCATTTGTCATTCTTCTCCAAGAGGTTGAGGAACCATTAACTAGCAATCTTTGGGTGCCATCTGTCAACCAGTTACAGATCCACCTAACAGTAATAGGATTCAAACCACATTTACCATCTTGTCAACCAGGATATTATATGGAACCTTATCAAAAGCCATACTGAATTTGAGATAAACTATGTCTACAGCATTCCCCTGATCCAGCAAGGTAGTAACTTTCTCAAAAAAAGAAAGTTAGTCTGACATGACTTTTTCTTGAGAAACCCATGCTGGCTCTTAGTAATCACAGCCTTCCTTTCTAAATGCTCAAGGGCTGACTGTTTGATAATTAGTTTAAAGACTTTTCCAGGTATAGATGTCAAGGTGACGGGTCGATAGTTACCTGGATCCTCCTTTTCCCCCTTCTTGAAGGTGGAGACAGCATTTGCCCACCTCCAATCTTCTGGCACCTCACCTGTTCTCCAAGAATTCTCAAAAATAACAACGGCTAAGAAATTACATCTGAGAGTTCTTTTAGTACCGTTGGATGCCATTCATCTGGCCCTGAGGACTTCGTTCCTTTTAAAGAAACCAGGTGTTTACGTATTACCTCTATGCCGATCCTAGGCTGTAACTCCCTTCCCCCATCATGTGTTCTGTTACTGCCAAGTTGAGCACCATTTCCCTCGCAGGAGAAGACTGAGGAAAAGTAGGAATTGAGCAGTTCTGCCCTGTCTTCATCACCTGTTACAATTTTACTTCCCTGTTCTTGCAATGGCCCTACCCTGTCCTTGCTCTCTTTTTCTTACTTTGAACATAAGCTAAGAACCCTTTTTTGTTGTTGTTAGCATCTCCTGCTAGCCTAAGTTCATACTGAGCTTTAGCTTTTCTAACACTCTCCCCACAAGCATTAGTTATTTGTTTATATTCATCCTTGGTTATGAGGACCTTCTTCCATTTCCTAAATGAATCTTTTTTATTTCTCAGTTCATTAGAAAACTGTTTATGAAGTCTCCATGGCTTCTTTAAGCTCCTCCCATTTTTCTTTCTCATAGGAATCATTTGTGATTGTGCTTTCAGAATTACAGAATCACAGAGTTGGAAGGGGCCATACAGACCTTCTAGTCCAACCCCCTGCCCAGTGCAGGATCAGCCTAAAGCATCTCTGACAAGTATTCATCCAGCCTCTTCTTGAAAACTGCCAGTGAGGGGGAGCTTACCACCTCCCTAGGCAGCTGATTCCACTTTTGAACTACTCTGACGGTGAAAAAGTTTTTCCTAATATCCAGTCGGTACCTTTGTGCATGTAGTTTTAGCCCATTGCTTCGCGTCCTACACGCTGCTGCCAACTGGAACAGCTCTTTGCCCTCCTCCAAATGACAGCCTTTCAAATATTTAAAGAGAGCAATCATATCCCCCCTCAATCTCCTCTTCTCCAAACTAAACATTCCCAAGGCCCTCAGCCTTTCCTCGTAGGGCTCAGTCTCCAGACACCTGATCATCCTTGTCGCTCTCCTCTGCACCCTCTCGATTTTGTCCACATCATTTTTGAAGTGAGGCCTCCAGAACTGCACACAATACTCCCGGTGTGGCCTGACCAAGGCAGTATAGAGAGGGGCTATGACTTCCTGCGATTTTGATGCAATGGCCCTTTTGATACAACCTGTGGCGAAACGGGGCCTTTCCTCCCACTGGCAGACCCCGCTCTGCCTACCCCTCCCTTTTCGCCTCTGGCCAGTCACCTGAAGGGGCTGTCTCCCTTTTCTGTCTCCGGGTAGTTGCTGCCACCACTGTCCCTTGTTAGGCAGGACAGCCTCCTGTGGAACAGAAGATTTTTCTTCCTTCAGAAATTCCAAAAAATCATTTATTTAACTTCTAACTATATACAGGCAAACATACAGTGAATGGAAGGAATAATAAAACAGAAACCCCTACTCTTATCTCCCTCTACTTCTCTATACTCATGCCCTAATTCGATGTTGTGTAGGGCAGGCCCAGTCCTTTGATACCTGGGGTTACATTAGATCTACCTCTCCCCTCAGAGCCATCTCTTCCTCAACTCTTCAGCCACCAACTGTCCACTTCCAACTCCCCTCCACCAACTGACTCGCTCTCCCTCCAATCACATTCTACTCCAGAACTGGCCCCTCCCCTCTGCAGCCCATAGAAAGTTAACTCCACAAACAGAATGGCGTTTCTCCACACAACCCAAGATTGATTTTGCCTTTTTTGCCACTGCATCACACTGACTGCTCATACTTAGTTTACAGTCCACTCTTACCCCAAGATCTCTTTCACATACACTACTACCAAGAAGTGTATCCCTCATCCAGTATTTGTGCTTCACATTTTTGTGGCCAAGATGTAATACTGTGTACTTATCTATGTTGAACTGCATCCTGTTCACAACCACCCACTTCTCCAGAGTATTCAAGTCTTGTTGAATTTTAACTCTATCTTCTTGGGTGTTTGCAGTCCTCCCAATTTGGTATCATCAGCAGATTTAATGAGTAGCCCATTTACCCCTTCATCCAGATCACTGATAAAAATATTGAAAAGTACCGGGCCCAAAACCGAGCCTTGTGGCACCTCACTGGACCCCTTCCTCCAATCTGATGAAACAACATTGACCACCACTCCTTGGGTGCAGTCCTCTAACCAGTTCCCTATCCACAGAACTGTCCTATAGTCTAGTCCGCAGTCTTCCAGTTCACCCATTAGAATGTCATGGGGAACCTTATCAAAAGTTTTGCTGAAATCCAGGTAAATCACATTGACAGAGTTCCCATGATCCAGTAAGCTGGTCACTCGATCCAAGAAGGAAACCAGGTTGGTCTGACAAGATCTGCTGTGGACAAAATCATATTGACCTCCTTGGATCACTAAGCAGTCCTTCAGATGCTTACAGATCAATCCCTTCAATATTTCGCTTTTAAGAAACTCCAATCCATCTTGAACTCCCTTCTCCTTAAGTATTTCTCACCATGGGATTCTACCCAGCATAACTTTCAGTTTGTTAAAATTTGCTTTCCTGAACTCCATCCTATATGTCTGACTAGGTACAGCTTTTCCCGTCCCCAAGACTGTAAATTCCAAAATTACATGGTCACTGCTAACCAGGGTGCCTACTACTTTCACCTCATCAACCAGTTCTTCCCTGTTGGTGAGTATCTGGTCCAAGATAGCAGAACCCCTTGTTTCCCTCTCCACTTTCTGAAAAATGAAGTTGTCAGCAAGACAAGTCAGGAATTTATTTGACCTTCCATTTTTAGCAAAGTTAGACTTCCAACAGATATCCATGTAACTGAAATCCTCCATGACCACTGTGTCCTGTCTCGTTGTGAACATTGTAATTTGTTTTAAGAGTTTCTCATCCAAGTCTTCTGCTTGGCTTGGTGACCCCCACCATACTATCACTATTTTTATTCCTTTTATTTTTACCCAGAGACTCTCAACTGATTTTCCATGCTCAGATACATGTACTTCATCACAAGTATATACATCCTTTACGTATAATGCTACTTCCCCCCTCCTTATTTGTCTATCTCTTTTGAACAAGTTGTATCCCTCAATCCTAGTATTCCAATTGTGAGCGTCCTTCCATCAAGCTTCAGTAATGCCTATTATGTCATAGTCCCCTTCCTGTATTAGGCAGGGCTTTTTGGGGGGGAGAACGCAGGGGACCGGAGTTCTGGAACCTCTGCGCCGGGGGCAATCTCAACTCCCCTCTGTCTGGAGATCAGGGGGCGGGGCCACCAGCCATGTGACCATTTTCTCTGAGGGCAACCCACTGAGTTCCACCACCTCTTTTCCCAGAAAAAAAGCCCTGGTATTAGGACTTCAAGTTCCTCCTGCTTGTTTCCCCTACTCTGTACATTAGTGTAGAGACATCGGAAGCCATGCCCTGAGGTTTTTGTTTTTGTGCTTACCTGCGAATTAATGTTTCCTAGCATGTGCTCCACTCCCTGCAGGTCTTCAGTGTTCCCTTCTCCAGTTATAGGCTTTGAATTTTTGTCTCTCTCTCCCCATAGGATTTAGTTTAAAGCTCTCCTTATCATGTTTGCAAGGCTCTTACCAAACATTTTTTCCTACCCTCATGAGGTGCAAACCATCCCTCAATAGAAGAGCTTTATCTCAAAAGCATAAGCCATGGTCCAAGAAACCAAACCGCTCCTGATGACACCATCTACATAGATGGTGTAGACCATAGATTATTTGCAGCATTCTCCTTTCCCTTCCTAAACCACTGCCTATGACAGGAAGAACTGACAAAAACACAACCTGGGCTCCCAGGTCCTTAACCTTTTTACCCAGAGCCACATAGTCTCTTTTAATGCATTCTGAATTGTGCCGGGCAATATCATTTGTTCCCACATGTATCAGGAGGAAGGGATGATAATCTGTGGGTTTGATAAGTCTTCCTACCCTTTCTGTCTCATCCTGGATGTGTGCACCTGGTAGACCACATACCTCTTGAGATGACAAGTCTGGTCAGCACACTTTACCCTCTACCCCTCTCAGTAGGGAGTCCCCAATTACTAGCACACGCCTTCTCCTATATTGAGGAATGGAAGCTCTTCTCATCCGCAGGGGCCTGAAAAATTTCTTTCAAGGTTTGAGGAGTATGGGGGAGTAGCTCTTGATCCAACAGTCCGGAATCAATATCTGTGGGGGTATCCTGGAACCGATAGCATCAGAGGCTCAGAATGTCTCCTGATTATCCTGTTCCTGTGGGTTACTTTCTTCCATGTGCCTGCCTCTTGTATTGGGTGCTCCTCCAAATCCTGAGATACCTTTCTCTCCTCCTCATGTTACCCTCTGAAAAGTGCTTCATACGTTCTGTCCATGTACTTTTCACCCTCCCTTATTAAATTGAGTGTGGACAAGCATGCCTCAAGTCCCTGTATCTTCTCCTCCAGTAGGACTACCAACTTACACTTGCTGCAAGTGTAGTTGCTGTTACCCTCAGGTAAGAATACAAACATGCCACAGACTGTACATGTCATTGCCTCGGCTCTCTCACCAGCTATGCTGCTGCAATCCATTTCAGAGGTAGTTCAGGTTTTATGGTACTTCCCTGATAATTCCCCTGCCAAACAGCCTCACAACACAACTTGGGAAAGGTTGGCAGGAGGAGGGTGGGGAAAGCCTAACACCTGTAAGATGTAAGAGATACTCAGCTTCTAACAGGGCCCACAGGCCAGACCCACAGGCTAAGAGCCAAAGGGAAGCGCGAGGAGGAACTTAATTCAATTCAAGGCTCACCCAGCAGAGGCCGAGGCCAGCAGTCAGCCCCAGGCAAAACAATCACTCTCCTCAATCACCCTCCTCAATTAGTTCCAACTCAGGCAAAAGACACAAACGGAAAAAACACTTACTCCAACTGGCACCACTTTGCAGCAGGCTCTGCGCTCTCACCTCCCCCCCCCCAAACACTGTCCTCCCACACAATAACCTCAGTTAATTCCCCCCAGTAGTTAAGGAAGGCAACAGAAAAAGACCACTCCAGCAGCTCTCTTCCCTGCTCCCTCTCAGAGCTCAGGTGGCTGTGATGTATGTTGGTACCAAGGCTCAGCACGGCTGCTGCTTTCAGCAACATAATTACAACTCCCTAATGGAGTTTCTCTTTGGGGCAGTGTTCAGAAGGGGCTGTTGGCAAATGGTCCCTCACCATTTCAGTTTGCTGCCTACATGTTTTGAATTGGTGCAGCAGCAACGGCTGCAGGTGAGGGTCCTTTCTGCCTCCCAAGTTCAAGGTGTGGGTTGCAGGTGCTCCAGGGCTTTTGCCAAGTATGCATGACTTCTTGCATCATTTAGCCGTTGAATTTACAGGTGCAGAGTTCCACTGTCATCTCTCAGGGTTTTTGCTTGTTTGTTTCAGCAAGCAACTGCCCATGATTGCACAAGTAGGTGCTGCTCCCGAGGCACAGCTTAGTATCATGTTCCGGGCAGTTACATACTCCTGGTCTCTCACCTGTCAGCACCCAGTTTGGCTTGAGCAACTCCCATTGTGATCAGTTGAAAGGGTCTCAGAGGGACGATGAGATTAATTCCAGCCCACAGTCCACCAATGGCTTGCGAGTAACCCACCGGCCAAACTCTGTATCATCCAGCTGAATCAAAGTGACACAACACTGCAGACAGGATGTAGTTTGTCTTTGCAAGCAGAGGATATCCATTACTTTGCTATCCCTGGGGCATGTGAATTTGTTGGGCCAAAATCCTCCCGTGGTGAATGTTGACAGGGGTCGGCATAAGGCCAGCAAAGCAGTCAGGACCACAGCAAGAGCTCCTGCAGGATTTGGAATTTGTTGTGGTAGGATTTGCTGAACTGAGGCTGACTTCTTTCAACAGGATGTCACAATCCCTAACAAGGCCTGAGCCATATATTAAGAGGATGGGGATGGGAGCCAAGCTAAGCTAATCCCCTCCCACGCAGAACCCAGAGCAGCCTGGAGGAGAGGATAATTATTAAACCATGCCAGGCAAAATGGCTTGCTTGCTTGCTTGTTTGTTTATACTCCCTGTCTTTCTCCCAACACAGTTAAGACCAAATGGCTTCTTTCTTTCTTTCTTTCTTTCTTTCTTTCTTTCTTTCTTTCTTTCTTTTTCGTTCATTCGTTCGTTCGTTCGTTCGTTCTTTTGGTCGGTTGGTCGGTCGGTCTCCCTGCCTTTCTCCCAACACAGTAAGGACCAAATGGTTGGTTGGTTGGTTGGTTGGTTGGTTGGTGGGTTGGTTGGTTGGGTTGGTTGGTTGGTTGGTTGGTTTGTTCTCCCTGCCTTTCTCCCAACATGGTAAGGTCCAAGCCAGGTAAAAGCAAAAAATACAGTACAAAAATATATTATAAAAATAAGGCAGGGCACAGGTACTACATAGGGCTGATCTGACATGGTGTTGGCTCGACTTTTGAGGACTCCAGATACACTGGACTGTGCCTGCTTTTGAGGGCACAGGTTGCGCCTTGCCAGTGCTACCTGTCGCCACATAAAGTAATGGAAAACCACATTTTGACCCCATTGGGTGGGAAGCTACCTTATAGTTCTGTTAAGATTCCCTGTTCTGACACTTTGAATAAAAGCACCCTGTAAAGACCCAGGAGTTTGACTGAGTTATGCTGCAGTTATTTTGATAAAATTGTAGCCTTGACAAACCCAAGCTTAACTGTCATGTGTGGCCCTTCTGAGAGCCAAGCTACAAGTGACGTCTTACACAGGTTGGACACTTGTCAGCTTCCCTCAAATTTTGATGGGAAATGTAGGCATCCTGGTCTTGCAGCTGTAATGGAGAGCCAAGCTGTACACCCAGGATGCCTACATTTCCCATCAAAATTTGAGGGAAGCTGACAACTGTCCAACCTGTGTAAGATGTCTCTTGTAGCTTGGCCTGGAGTACACAAATGTGATGAATAAACAAACAAGCTTTTTCAGGTCATAGTTGTTGAGTTATGAGACTCTGGCAAGTCCACGGAGGCAAAGTTCTCACTGAGTAAGACATCTAGGAACCTCCGCTTCCTCCTTGCATATATCCAACCTGCCCACAGGCATAGTATTTCATTTCCCCACAAAAATGCAGTCATCCGCAAGCTTGCTCACCTCTGTGAGTGTTTGCCTCCCTCCTCCTCCTCTCCAGATTCCATTGATGAAAAAGAAAACCACACAAAGGGAAGTAGTTTCACTACAACCTCTATTGCCTCCTTTTTATGACAGTCAAGGGTGAAAATGAAACCATGGTCTTAATATGACTGATGTTTTTTTTTTTTAATAATGTAGCTAGTTACTCAATGTTACACACCATTTTAGATAAGACTTTGTGCCTCCATGATACTTGGCTACTCCAACCACATTCTTCCCTATATGGTCCTTCGCTATAGATACTGAGAAAACAAGACAATACATTTATACGTATATGTCACCACAAATAAAATATTTTTGAAGGGAGCGTGGACAGGTAGTGAAATTAAAAGAAATGTGTTTGTGCGATGGTCATTTTTCTCCAAAATGCTCAAGCAAGGGATTCCACATTCCTTTGCCATCATGTGTTATCACTTTTTAAAAGCTCTGCTTTCACCGATTGTATTAGCTCCTCAGAGCTAATAACGCTGAAAGAACTGCTTTCCACTGTGAGCCAGTTTGGTATAGTGGCTAAGAGTGGCAGGACTCTAATCTGGAGAACCGGGTTTGATTCTGCACTCCTCTGCTTGAAGCCAGCTGGGTGACCTTAGGTCAGTCACAGCTCTTCCAGAGCTCACAGGGTGACTGTTGTTGTGGGGATAATAATGATATACTTTGTAAATTGCTCTGAGTGGGCATTAAGTTGTCCTGAAGGGCAGTATATAAATTGAATATTGTTGTTGTTGTTGTTGTCATCTTTTTGGCCCAGCAGGACTGCTCTTTGAATCCAGACTTTCTGATCATCAGATAACATCCATGTAACTGGCAGGAAGCCCAAGACCGCATTGACCCCCAAAACTGCAATGGAACGTCACCCTCAGCCCTTCTATTGCGTACAGTCCCGTGTCACGGAACACATGATTGTTACACCATGACTCCAACAAGCTTCTCCGGATACCATCTTCTTTTCAGATATTCTGACTGGTGTCTAATATTTTAATTCTCTTCTGTATCAGTTGAGAGACTGGTTTCCTCCTACTCAGGGCTTTTTTTCAGGGGGAACGCGGGGGAATGGAGTTCCAGCACCTCTTTAAAATGGTCACATGGCCAGTGGCCCCGCCCCCTGATCTCCAGACAGAGGGGAGTTGAGATTGCCCTCAACTACCTGTTGAGATCAGGGGGCGGGGCCACCGGCCATGTGACCATTTTCTCCAAGGACAACCCACTGAGTTCCACCACCTCTTTTCCCAGAAAAAAAGCCCTGCTCCTACTTGTATATTTTTTTCTTTTTCTTTCTGTCAGGATGTCTATTCTCTAGCCAGAGCTACACCATGTTAACCTGCTATAATCTGTAGTGTTTAGTCTTTCTCTCCCTCCAGGCCGGATGTCTTTGGTCGCATTTACCCATGGGAGAGAAGAGCTGTTATCTGCACGCTCCAACCAAAGGACCTTGAAGCCTAACTCTTCCCACGTCCAAATTGTCCCAACAGACAGGACTGTGGGGGGAGGCTGGGAACGAGTGTTTGATGTGTTGTTACTTACAGTTTGGGTGCCATTCTCAACAAAGCCTTTGCTCAGTCAAGTTCCTTTTTAGGCCTTGAAATATGGACACTTGTATCATGAATGCTGTCTTTCAATAAACCTTTTGGAATCAAGAAACTGTGTGCTTCTGGCAGAAGGCGGGGAGAGACGGACTCTTGATAACAGGGATTCCGTAGTCGGACACTTTCTTGTTTTGACATCAAGTTGCAGCCATGTTATGATGACAACCCAGTGGGGTTTTCAAGGCAAGAGACATTCAGAGGTGGTTTTCCTGCCTCCTGCCTAGTGGCCTCCCATCCAAATACTGACCTGGGCTGACCCAGTTTAGGTTCTGAGATCTAATGAGATTGGGCTGGACTGAGCTATCCAGATCAGGGATTAAAATTATAGATGTACAACCCTATGGATTAAATGTTTGTTCAATAGGCAGGCTTTCTCTCTTCTTGTTCACTTTATTTTTTAATTCTGCCCATGAACATTTTTGTCACCTGACTTTTTTAAAAAATCACCATTTAAAAAGTTGCAAAATTGCACTGAGAATGGGGGCAGGATTGGGAGATTCATGATGGTACATGTACTAACCAGTCAGGGCTGTGCATGTTCATTTTTTGGTGCAAACTTTGCAGAATTGGGGTTTTTTTTCTGAGCTCAACCTTGGAGATAAAATTGTTTGTTCTTGCAGAATGTGGAAAGTATGGTCACAGTGCAGCCACGCTACTTAAATAACGTTAAGTCTTCTTTTCTCATTTTCATTTTTAACACATGTCCCTTCCTTATTTCCTTTGCTTTGCAACTATGCTTATGTTTTGGCCAGCCCCTGGAAATGAGAAAAGTCAAGATTGTGTCTGCTGCTAGAATGCGATGCTATCAGCCAGTGGATTGCTAAATAGCATCTGTGTTCCTCTAAAAGAGCAGTCAGCTGCTCTCTTTCCCCAAAACAGCCACATAGAAGGGATGTAGAATTTTAAAATTTTATGTTGCAGGCAGTTGTTTAGTTGGTCTCTGTGGTCAGATTGGCCCTGGTGAGAACCACGGCAATGTGTGTTTCTCTTGTGCCATTCCACCAACACCAAGAGACATCATGCCGTGGCTCCTTCCCATGGCAGCATTTCTCCATTTGCCGAGAATGGCAATGGCTGAATCCACACACCCGCGGAGCATCCCGGCGTTGCGCTAAATGTTCGCTAAACACCCGGAAGTGTAGTGTCTTTCTAGCGCAATTCGCAACGCCGGGACGCTCCGCGGGTGTGTGGGTTCAGCCAATGCTAGCATGGGAACTCTAGCCTTTCCAGTACTACTGGGATGGGGTAGCAACAATCCCCACACCAGAAGAGCAACATTAAGAGGAGCTCCTGGCTGTTTCAGCAGCCAGCTTGTGAAGCCCGGATGCTTTGCGGTAGTGGGATTTGACTGCGACTTCCTTACGGTCCATCTGCAAAGTTAAAGCAGCACTGCTGGTTGTCGGTTACGTTTATCTGGCCTCGTTTCATTCTCATTGCTCACTGTGCACTTTTACCTGGTTAGCTATTCCTTTCTGGAGCTCCTCGACTATGAACATATACCAGAATTGTAATCAGGATCTCTAGCCCCCCCCCCCTTTTTAAAAAGTGAAAGTCTTTGTAGGAGGGTGAGACAAACTGGACTGGTACAATAGGGCTGAGAAGGAAGGAGTGCATTTGTTAGAGGCTGAGGGCCAAGCTACAAGTGACGAATTACACTTGAATGGCAAGTGAAGGCTGCCCTTGAATCTGGTGGATCAGCTGCAAATGGTCTATCTGACAGATTTGTGGCAGTGGAGTTAATAATGGACTGTTCTCTCGGGTGCAAGATCTTGGTGCTCAGTCCAAGCCAGCTTCCCCCCCTCACTGACAACACTTTTGAAAGTGGTCTTCCATGGCACAGATGTCGGGAAGGCAGATTACAGAGAGGACAGAAGAGGTAAGATTTGAATCTCTAAGGTGCCTCCGGACCTGCATTTTGCCCTTCTACTGCAGGCCAACACGGCTACCCGCCTGAAACTATCTTGATCAAAAAGACAGGAAGAGACTTTTAAAGATAGTCCACATTGACAAAAACTGTGAAGGGAGGTTCCCTAACGCTGCTTCTGTTCCAGCTGACGAAACAGAACTGAGAGGAGGGATTATTCCCTCTTAGGCATGTTCGTTCTAAACTGCATCTCTGAAGGGGGAAGGCTTTCACACCTAAAAGCTAATGAAGTCGCCAAAAGGTGAAAAAAAAACCCTTTTTTTAGTGTGCTGACCATTTGTGTAAACACTTTGACCTGACCCAAAGAAATGGTAAGGTCTCAGCTCACTAGTTCAACTACTTCTTTCGCCATACTGGATGAGCCAAGAAGAGGATATTCCTAGCGCTAAAAAATGCCTGTGGTTTTCAAGCACTTACTGTTTTCTCTTCCTCTCCCATCCCCACACACGCTCTGTGTTTTCAAACAAAAGGGACACGTGGAAAGCTAGAATGATGTAACTTGTTAGGGACAGTGAAATGTGTCATGTGAATTTCATAGCTGTGTGCAGTACCTTTCTGTGCAATGTGGGATCGTCAGGAAAACGGGAAGGGGCATTCCCTGATCGGTGTAAGTTTCACTTCACAACATTTGGAATCTCCACTGAGATATCTGGCACTGAGTGTCTGGCACGTTGGCCCTCCAGTGAATTCCAGCACAAGAAACTCTTGATTCTGCAGAACTTTGGGCGGGAGCCCAAAACCAGAACTGAATGAAATGAAGAGAGCTGGTGAGGTCACCACCAACAGATCGTTTTAGGGCACATTTGACAGGGCAATTTTTTTACTGATAAGATGTGTTCTTTCAACAAACCCCATCGTATTCCGCTTCAACGGGTCCCTGGCTGTGTTTGTCAAAATAATAGCACCTACACGCTACATATGAATGTAAAGGCTTCTATGGAGTGGGGATTCATCCCCTGTTAGCCTTTTTTCCTTCTCTTCCTTCTCTCTTTTTTCTCCCCCTTGGTCAAAATGTAGATTGTAATGGAGTCTTGTCTCCCCCACCCTTTGTGAAATGCAGTGTCCATTGATGATGCAATATACGTAACAATGACTTTTACCAACGTATTGGTGCAGAGAAACTTAACGTGTCTTTGCTCTCTGGAACAGGATCGATCCTAAATTATTGCTGAGCCAATAGCCTTTTTGGTAATACTGTACTAGTTGTAACTCGCTTTAGCACTGAGATGCTGAAAGTCGTACACACACAAAAATGTTTAATATTTGGCAGGGTTTTCCCACAGCATTTGATTAGGGCACACTGCTATCCCAGCTAATCTGCTGGCCCAGTGGGTTTAATTGATTCCCAGGTGCTGTACTTTAAAATGCCTTCAGTGCGAGTGTTCATAAAATAGATGAACCAATGATAAAAAATATGTTTTCTGAGCATATGCAGTGTGTGCCCATATGGGACTTTACTGGTCCCTGTTTTCCAGGGATATTTCCTGTTTTGGGTAACAATCTGAGATAAATCATCACCTCTGTTTTGTGTTGTTGTGCTTTGGGAGTGCCACTTTTAAAATATTGTGCATATTAAATTAAATGCATTTAAACACATATGTCTGAACTGTAAGGCTTTATTTTGTTCACAGTTGAACACAGCATGGGGGAGGTTCATTTTGAAATCTTAGCACAGGACAATCACATTCCCCCCCCCCTTTATTTAGATGTGGCCAAACCCCAGATATAGCCAAATGGATGGTTGTTTAAACAGACGCCCAGGGTCCCTTTGAACCCTTTTTGACAGGCTCCACATGGGGCAGATGTGGGAAGGGGCGTATGTAATAATTTGGCCTTTCTGGCTCTGTTGAAGAGCTCTCTGGCCTCCCTTGCCTGGACCAACTGCATCCCTGCTGAAAATACGGAATTCTTTCAGAACTTTGACAAATGTGGTAAAAAAATCCAGTTAATTTTTAAAATTTGAATTTATTTCTTCTCTTTCTGTAATAAAATGCATAATGTGTACTGCACTTGGGAGGAGCAAAGCTGAAGCGTGGCTTATGAGGAACAAAATAAGTTTTGGTGTATGTGAAAAGGTGGGGTTTGTGGATTCCATTAAGGACCATACCCATCATTTATCCCAGGGCTTTTCTTCAGCAGGAACATGGTGGAATGGACTTCCGGCACCTCTTGAAAATGGTCAGATGGCCGGTGACCCCGCCCCCTGATCTCCCTGATCTCCAGATTTTCACCTAAGGCAATTTAAACTTTAAAAAACTCCCCCCTTGTTCCAGCTGACCCAAAGTTCCACCACTGAGTTCCACCACCTTTTTTCCCAGGAAAAAAGCCCTGGTTTATCCTATAATTTTGTAGCTTTAACTTTGTCTTGAACACTTGTTTAATTTTAAAAATCAGCTTCAGAAAACAGTGCAGGACAGGTTATTGTGGAGTAAAGGTAAATAGTGTATAGCAGGTGGAGAAGAGCCTACAACAATGTGGATAGTTGTGTGTGAAGGGAAGGAAGGGTATTGCGGGTACACAAGCGTGTCTCTTGTTTCATGTATGAAAGCTTGGAAGGTTTGCACCTCCCCAGTCAACAGCAAGGCATCAGAGGCAGCTCATGCCTGTCTCCAAATCTGAGAGGAAGGGGAATGATTTCCACATAGAGCTGTGGTGCTTACCTAGGTTTAAACCTTCATGCCACTTTTCATGCCAGCTAAGCAGAGTCAGCCTTGGTTAATAATTGGATGGAAGTCCTCCAACAAAGGCCAGGGTTGCAGAGGCAGGCAGTGGCAAACCACCTCTGTTAGGCTCTTGCCATGAAAACCCCACCAGGGGTCACCATAAGTCAGCTATGACTTGACAGCACTCTCCCTCGCCACCACTCTTCATAAATTGAGCTCTGTCAGCACAGTTTTTGAGAGCCAATGTACTGCAGTGGTTAGAGTGTTGGACTGGGATCTGGGAAAGCCAGGTTCAAATCCCCCCTCGTTCATGTAACTTGCAGGCTAGCCGTGGGCTAGTCACTCTTCTGCAGCACAACCTACCCTACAGGGTTGATGTGAGGATAAAAGGGAGGAGGAGAACAATGTAAACTGCTTTTGGTCCCCATTGGGACAAAGTAAGTAAATAAGTCTTTCTGTAGCATAAAAGCCTTGGATGTACCTCCATCAGTCACTGGGCACCCAAAACACTCTCATTCTGACACTGGACCTCCCACACCACTTTAGTAACATTAATTGTACCATAGTGTGCTAACATTGGGAAGATATGATCAGTTTTGGCTGTGTATATGCAATTTAACAGATCGCTTAACATATGTAACCATGGGCTCTGTCTATCTTTCCCTACGTGCAAGTGTATGTAGAAAATCATCAGAAGTTATTTATAGATTTATTTGAAAGGATGTTTCATAGAAAAAGCAATCTGAACTACATCTGAAAGTTGGATCCTTGAAAAATGTTGTTGCTCTTTCTAAATAAAATCTGGTGCTCTTTACTTGGGAGAGGCAATAGAAGACTTAGAAACCTGACCTACCTCTCAGCATATGCTGTGATCCCCCCACCCTGACTACAATTGTACACTTCAGCTAAGCTTAATGCAGGCAAAGACTCTCTAACTGCACTCTGCGTAACTGGAAGTGACATCATCATGTTGTGAGACTCTCTAGGAGTAACTTGAATGGTTTTTACTATACAATTTTCAGTGAATCCTAGAGCATCCCACAACATGATGACTTCACTTCCAGATACACCAGAAATGACACCATGGCTGTCATCACACGGGCTTTTATTTAGCATGAAAATGGTGCAATTTCCCAGCAAACACCCACCTTATTCCAACACTGATGCGATTTTCTCTCTTCTGCTTTGTGCTTGATAGTCGCGATATTTTGTGCCTCAGTGTGAATGCCTCACATCGATGTATTTCGCCTCGCAATGTCCTATGCCCTCCCTACAATCCCTGAATCCATTTCTCCCCACGACTCCCTTTTTAAAAAAATTATGTCCTTATAACGCCATAACGACATAACACAATGCAAATTTTCTGCTGAAGTAAAAATGACTCAATCACCTGACTCAATCAGGTGTGGTTTAACCCAAAACCACACCTCGCTAAAGTTGGAAAAACAAAAGGGTCAACCAATGTTCTGACCACTCCATGGGCGGGAAAAAAGGGCAACCTATCAACGTTGTTCTGGGTTGGTCTACGGGAATGTTTATATAATGTTATTCCGTTATAGCGGAATTAAACGGCAAAAAATTTTTTTAAAAGGGGGAGGAGCTGCTTCTGCGCCATTAGAGAGAATGGAACAGAGCGCTTCGGTGTGGACAGCTCGGAGCGCGAAGAGCCGTGAGGTGACCCAAAGAAACGTTACTGTGCTGATATCAGGTATGACGCTATATGCTGTAAATTTAACGGAACAGATGCCCGTGTGACGACGGCCATTGATATCAACAGATGCCATTGGGTTATGTCCTCCCCTCCTGTCTTTGGTGGATCACCAGCCCTTTGTTGACAGCCCTAGTGCCACAGATGTGTTTACTAGTGCCCACTTGCTTCTTCCCCAAAACACCTTTCCCCCAAAGCCAAGAGCCAATCTTGGACTTCACTGGAGCTGGAAGCACTTTAGAAGACTGCAGAAGGTATCACCTTTTGGTCTGCAGGAAGCTCCCATTCAGAAGCAGCTACCTACGACATAGAGGGGATGCTTGGTTTGGAACCTGCCAACATTTTATAATTGCCTCCCCCACGGCAGTAGTTTCAGGACTGGTCCCGTAGTCACCTTTCATGGCAGCCATTTTGTGGTGGTGCCATCTACCCTTTCTCAGAATTCCATTTCGTCTTCCATTTGGATGAGAATTCTCAGGACTTCTCAGTGTCTCCCGTGCTTTGTATAGCGTTGACAATTTAAGAATCGACATGACTGCTTAATTGGGACTGTGTATATATTTGCCCTGAGAGACTGTCTGAACTTATACGGTCTGTTTGTATATAAACTGATGCTTCTGTATAGAAGAGACTTGAATTGTGTGAGTAATTCTTGAAGTTTGTTACACTATATATTTGATTGGTATTTGTTCCTGGGAGTTGTGTAGCTTGACCAGATCCCTTGGGAACGCCTCTATTTTTATTGCAGTTTAAAATAAGGCCTATACTAAAAATGTATTGCCGACCAAGTCAGTATACTTTACTCCCAATTTCTCTGTATCAGCCACATCATTGCTTATTTAATGGAAATGTGGTAGTAGAAGCCTCTGAGGAGAAAGACCTGGTAGTAGTCACCTGTGGCGAATCCCTTTCCCATTCCTAACATGGGGTTAAATAAGAAGGGCAGGGTTGATGATGAAGTTACAGTCTATAGGAAATTATGTTTCGCTTCCCAAGAACAGAACCCTTTCATCTTTGGTCTCCTCAAAACATTTGTCTGTTAAAAAGACATTCTGTCCTTTATGCCCAACAGACCACAGGATGGTTACTTCATCTTTTTGAAAGTCACTCTGGGACTTCCCCTCTGAGCAGAGGGGCCTGTTTGTGATGGTATTATGATTAGAAAAGAGATACCGAGCTGCAGAAAAAAACATATCCAAAGGCTTCGAAGGGGAACAGATGAAGGCTGTCAGTTTTTCTTAGAAAACAAGTTGAGCGTGAGGCATGCCTTCTTAAGCACAGAATCGAACTCATAGTGTATAATATGCAGGGGCCCCACTATATCTTGCTGGGGGGCACTTCATTTTCTGCTCCCCCATAATTTCATCTTTCCCTTCTTTGAAAGGCCGCAGAGTCTCTTGCCATTTACTGCCTTTGCTGTTTTCAAGCCAACCAACCCTTGTTTTCCCTCCTTCTTTACCCCTGGCAGGCTATCCCTGGGAAGTTGCGCAGTGCCATCCACTGGGCCAGGCCCACTTGGATGTGTGGTATCCGGTTGCCTGGTGGCCCTGATGAGTCTTCCCTCAGAGGCCAAAACAGCCTGGAAAAGGCCCTCTCCCCTCCCCCTGTCTTTTACTGACAGAAACCAAGGCTTCAATTGGCAATGCTGTTGTGGTTGCCTTTATGGTCACAGAGGGGGTTTGCGGCAGGAACTGGTCTATCCTCCTCATTATTATTATGTCATGATATCATAGCCCATCAGATGTTTGGGCTGGCTTTTTGGTCTCTCACATCGTCATCGTCGTCATCGTCGTCGTCGTCATCAATTTTAGAATTCAGATTTTTCTGCAAATCTGATACTTTTCTTAGGTTTGTAGAAAGATTTGTCTTGACTGTCCCTGCCAGACACAGATCATGTACTGTACAGGATGGGGAAAATGGAAAGAAGGAAAGTCTGAGGCAAACCCAGTCCTGGGTTGTATCAAAAGGCCCATTGCATCGAAATTGCAGGAGGTCATAGCCCCTCTCTATACTGCCTTGGTTAGGCCGCACCTGGAGTATTGTGTGCAGTTCTGGAGGCCTCACTTCAAAAAGGATGTGGACAAAATCGAGAGGGTGCAGAGGAGAGCGACGAGGATGATCAGGGGTCTGGAGACTGAGCCCTACGAGGAAAGGCTGAGGGCCTTGGGAATGTTTAGTTTGGAGAAGAGGAGGTTGAGGGGGGACATGATTGCTCTCTTTAAATATTTGAAAGGCTGTCATTTGGAGGAGGGCAAGGAGCTTTTCCAGTTGGCAGCAGAGGATAGGACTCGAAGCAACGGGCTTAAATTACATGCAGAAAGGTACCGGCTGGATATTAGGAAAAACTTTTTCACCGTCAGAGTAGTTCAGAGGTAGAACCAGCTGCCCAGGGAGGTGGTGAGCTCCCCTTCCCTGGCAGTTTTCAAGAAGAGGCTGGATGAATATTTGTCAGGGATGCTTTAGGCTGATCCTGCACTGGGCAGGAGGTTGGACTAGAAGGTCTGTATGGCCCCTTCCAACGCTGTGATTCTGTGAAAGGGTCAGTATTAAACAAGAGCAGGTCTCCTAGATGCCCTGAGTATTGAGCAAGTCTGATCCACTAGGGGGCAGGGAGTATCACCTGATCAATTCTGGCTTATCAGTGCAAAGAGACTCCCTTAGCTGGTAGGGTGGGTTGCTCTGTACTTACCCTTTTTTTGCTGCCCATATCATTTTTAATCCCATGCCAAGCCCTAATTCCCCCCTTTTGCATTATTCTCAAGATACTTTTTTTAAAAAAGGCAGATGAATCACAGAAGTGAATGTAAGCACCACATTTTCATTGGAGGAAGTATGGGTCTATTGCCTGGTGGCCCGCAAAACCTGAGGCCATCCCTTGTGCAAAACCCCAGCTGTTATTTTAAACAAGATTGTCTGTAAAAGGCCTAGGAGTGCGTCTTAGAATCATAGAATCATAGAATCATAGAGTTGGAAGGGGCCATACAGACCATCTAGTCCAATCCCCTGCCCAGTGCAGGATCAGCCTAAAGCATCTCTGACAAGTATTCATCCAGCCTCTTCTTGAAAACTGCCAGGGAAGGGGAGCTCACCACCTCCCTAGGCAGCTGATTCCACTTTTGAACTACTCTGACCGTGAAAGAGTTTTTCCTAATATCCAGCCGGTACCTTTGTGCATGTAGTTTTAGCCCATTGCTTCGCGTCCTACCCTCTGCTGCCAACTGGAAGAGCCCTTTGCCCTCCTCCAGCCTTTCAAATATTTAAAGAGAGCAATCATGCCCCCCTCAACCTCCTTCCCTTCTGTCCTAAACATCAGGCAGACCAGTGGAGAGTGCGGTTTTATTAAAGCCGTTAATGTACCAAAATTGGACATGATGCTCACATAGAAAAGTATTCCAGATGAGAATTCATTTTTAAAATTATGATTTGCTAATTTTGGGCATCCGGGCATGCTTTTAACCAGGGCTTTTTTTTCTGGGAAAAGAGGTGATGGAACTCAGTGGGTTGCCCTCAGAGAAAATGGTCACATGGCTGGTGGCCCGGCCCCCTGATCTCCAGACAGTGGGTTGCCCTCGGAGAAAATGGTCACATGGCTGGTGGCCCGGCCCCCTGATCTCCAGACAGAGGGGAGCGGCGTGGAGGGCAATCTAAGCTCCCCTCTGTCTGGAGATCAGGGGGTGGGGCCACCAGCCATGTGACCATTTTCAAGAGGTTCCGGAACTCCATTCCACCGCGGTCCTGCTGAAAAAAAGCCCTGCTTTTAACATATATTATGCTTTATCGGGTTTGTCAGGCTTTTTTTTTTTAGAATGCTCTGCATTTTCAGTTTTACCAAGATCTCATGGGTTGGATTAAGCAGTTGATTTCCACTGAGGGGCTATTTTCATCAATTCCCTCCTCTCACTAGAGACCTCCAAATCACCTTTCATGCTGTTCCTTAGGATCCTCTCTTCCCCCAGGAGCAGCATTTTAAGGAGCATTTAGGGCTGCGACAGTGGGACAGACAAGAAAGTCCCATTCCACTGACAGAAAGCTCCCCCATCAGTGGAAATTACCCCTGGATTCAATTCAATGCCTAAAACAATAAAGGAAAGTATCATCAATGGGTGAACAAATCTACTCCATCATCTCCATGACACTCTCTAAAAATAGTACATGAGGTGAGGCTAGTCATCCCAGTATGGAAAAATGCATAATTCACCTGTATTTTCTCCAGGAAAGACCAAGGTATGCTGTAGGCTTGTCAAGGATGAGATTCCCATTGGTACTACACTTTAAAAGAAATTATAATACATCTTGACGTTTAAAAAAGTCTGTGCAGTTTCCCCCCACTGTATATTTTGTTGATTTTCATTTGCTATTTCAGTTCATGTTATAATGTGATGCTGGAAGCTCAGAGGAAAAGCAAGAATTATTGCATCATCATTATTTGCATTAAAACCATCAGAGTTGGTTTTAATGCAAACTATTTTGAGGCGTCACTGCTGCAAAATAAAGACCATGAGCCAACAGGGACTAAGATGTCACAATGTTCTGTGTATTCATTTTTAAAACATTCCCTATTGATATCTCCTTATTAAGCAGTTTCATCAATTCCTCCCACGCAGATGCTGTTTTGGTTATTTCGGCACACTTTGAGTCTCAGAATGCTTCAGTGCAGGAAACTGACTACCTTGGTACAGTTGACCAGTACAAGACAGCCACATTATGCTCCAAGGAGCCACTCAGTTCTCCAGTATGCATTTCCTAGGACATGAAGAAACCATTATCAATGTATCTTTTTCTCAACATGGCCAAAAATGTGGATAAAACCAGAGACTGGTGCCATGGACAGACAAGAGAGATTATGCTATGAACCTTAGAAAAGCCCCAGATTTGCAGAAAAACCTGAAATCTTAAAAAAGAAGGGTGTGTGTATGTTAACCCTCCCCAAAATAACAGAAGCAGCCACTATAGCTTTAGGAAACAAATCCCCTTAGTAGTCAGTACTAGGCAACCACAACACTTTATTGCACATCTGTTTATTGCATTCTTATCCCATTTGTCATTTTCCCAATAGAAAAATATTTATGTATAAAAGAGATAGTTTCTTTGGTTATGGATTCTACATGGGTTCTATTGTTAGCTCTGTCAAGTGTCTAATTAATTAGAATAGTAATTTCCAAGCAGGGTATTCTAGCATCCTGCAACAGTTGCTAATATGCTGGGTGAGTGGGTGCTGTAAGTCTTAAAAAGTTGTCTATAGGAGAGGCTGTTCTGGCCCTTGTCTTCTTTTAATCAGCCTATGAAGAGGCCAAAGAAATGTATCCTGTACCTGCACCTAGTTTGACTGGATTAGGTCATTCATTGCAGAATAATCCACTTGTAATGAAAGCTGACCATTCCCTGCAAGAGTCCCTGCTGCTGACTTGCCCATTTCCAGAAAGGAGGCTGTAAATTAATTCTTCTGAAGCTCTAAATGGTCTAGGCTATGATGATTGAGAAAGAGGTCATTTTCACACTGCTTACCAGCCACGGAACATCGCGCCAAGCTCCTGGAACAACAGTGTTTTCCTGGCGTGATCACGCCAGGAAGACGCTGTTGTTCCAGGAGCTTGGCGCGATGTTCCATGGCTGGTAAGCAGTGTGAAAATGGCCAGAGTCTGTTCTTGTGTATACTTCTACCCCATGTGTATACTTGTATACAAGTGTGTTCTTGTGTATACTTCTACCCCATGATTTAAAGTCAGGAGATAAGTCCTGTTTTTAGGGGCTTCTGGTTATCTGTCCTTGTTCTTTCTTTCAACATATGTATTGCATGAAATAAGAAAAACACTTAGAATCTCTCTCTCTCTCTCTCTCTCTCTGTGTTTGTACACACAGGTAGGGAGAGAAAAGGGGGATTTGCAACTGGCCGACCCTGTTTGGAGCGTCTGGTGTCCAACTCAGATTAGTCAACTAAGCAGCCTTTTGAGGTTACCCACACTGGAGAGCCCAGGGAGGCACATTGCTTCTGCTTTTCCAGTGCACTCATCAGTGTCACAGTGAATGGGACCTGTTGGACTTAGTTCTAATCCCTGACATCATTGCTCTGTCCCACCCCCACCTGTCAGGCCTCAAGGGAAATCCCCACTGCCTGCCTGAGTCACCTGTGACAGAAGCATAAATAGGGAGCCTGGTTCCTCAAACTCCCAGTCTCAAGTCTAGTCCTCCTGCATCATTCCAGGCTCAATCTGAACGCTAGTAGAGATGAACAGCCTGAGGAGCTACTGGAAAAGCTGCCTTCTTTGCCTCCTTCTGCTAATGTTTGGGGCTTCCAGAGGGCTGCCTCAGCCCATTGGTTCTTCTGGCACTAACTGGCAGCATTGTAAAAATGCCTCAGAAGAGATCATCGATGAGCTGCAGAAGTTGGGAGTCAAATCCTTGACACTGGTGAGTGGCAACAGAGCTCCCTATTTTAGAGGGCCAAAGTCCCAAATAGCAGCATAGACCACTGAATAGGAGTGCAGGGAGAACTCTGGGGTTCTAAGTTCCAAGGTCAAGCTAGAAGAGTTTATTTGTTGGGGCTGCAGTCAGGGCTGTTTTTCTGGGAAAAGAGGTGGTGGAACTCAAAACCGCACAATGATGTCACTTTGGGTCAGCTGGAACAAGGGGGGAATTTTTTAAAGTTTGAATTGCCCTCGGTGAAAATGGTCACATGGCTGGTGGCCCCGCCCCTGATCTCCAGGCAGAGGGGAGTTGAGATTGCCGCGGAGGGCAATCTCAACTCCCCTCTGTCTGGAGATCAGGGGCGGGGCCACCAGCCATGTGACCATTTTTAAGAGGTGCCGGAACTCCGTTCCACTGCATTCCTGCTGAAAAAAAGCCCTGGCTGCAGTGATTATCTCCCAGAACAAAGGGACCTGGGATTTGTCTGTACAAGAAGGCAGGAGACAGTGACTGGAGGAGATTTGCAACAACTGTGATAGTTTTGCTCTTTTGCTCAAGGAAGGCAATATTGGGTGAGAAATAGTATTTATTCATCCATTTTGAGTCTGAGTTTGTTTAGAGAAGAGAGTTAAGACGGTTGAGGATAATAGGGGCCTGGAATGAATGTGAACTAGGAGAGGAGTTGGGAGGGGGGCTTTTATGAGACACAAGGAACCGTGATTGAGTCAGGTGGGTCTTAACATTGCATATTATTGTTGACATTGTTGTTATTGTTATGTTTTTTTTTGCAATGCCATCAGTGTGTTTAGTACTTCACACAGTAGCAAGAACATAGTTTCTTGCCTTGAGGAGTTAATAAATAAAAATACTCGATGTGACTTCAATCAAAATAATTACTATGCCCTGGCTCTTTACTCATTTTTGCTAATGTGAATTAGAATCCCCAGTTCACCCATAGATAGATGGATACAGTAACTTCTACATGTGTGGGGAGGGGCAGGGAGATCTAGACACAGTGTAATAGATTGTCAGCAATTAATGGTTTTCTCTAAAATCCTTCCAGAATTTTCTGATATAAAATATTCTCTTGCACATCGAGACTTTTTTTTGCAACCATTTATAATAGTTTCTTATGTCATCTTCATTCTGAAACCACAGGTTGTGATGCAATTGGTGTGTTTTTCACTTAATATTCTAATATTACAGCATCACTGGTTTTGTTTTCACATGATTGGGGGGAAAACCTGCCAGTCTTTAACTACCCTATTGTAAAAACAGTTTTAAGGAATAATAAATGTTAAGGTTAAGATGTTATTGGGCATGTTTCATGGGGGTGGGGGGTGTTTAACTATGATCATTTATGTTTGGAGAGGGTATCTTGATTTTTTATGCAACGTTGCTGAATCTAAACCCCATGATTAGAGTAAAAAAAATTTTTTAATGCAAGAGCATATCCATACTCGATAAATCTGGCCAGCAGGATCAAATTGGCTATTGTATGCAAATGTAATCCCCCCTAGCCCCCCTCCCTAAACTGCCTTCAAGAAAGGGTGATACAAAGTGGGAAAGTAGCAGGAGGGGAGGGAGTGTTAACCATTTCCTTCAAGATGCCCCCTCCATATATTTTCAGGAAATCCTGGGGCTTGAGAGAAATTGGGGACCGCCCCCCTCCCTATGTTCCGCCATGGCGGCTTCGTTTCCTGCAGGTGCCACCCTGTTCATGGGTGAAATCAACAGCTGCCTGCACAGAGGCCTTCTCTGTGGTGGCCCCCGCCCTGTGGAACGGCCTGCCTGAGGAAGTCAGAAGAGCCCCCACTCTCCTGGCTTTCTGCAGACGATGCAAAACTGAATTATTCAAAAGGGCTTTTTACTCAGACAGAAGAGCTAATCTGTAGGGAGGGGGTCTCAAAGAGATGCTTCACTAAGGAGATAGGGACCACAGGCTTCACTATGTTGCCCTATGTCCTATCTATTGCTTTAAGTATGTACTCCTATAGATCCAGCGGGCTAGTTCTATGTTGTCTAATGTCAATCCTAGAATTGCTTATGCTCTGTTTCAGCATTTTTTCAACTCTGTATTGGATTTTTGCTAATGTTATCTTCATAAACTTGCATTTATTTACCCTATGGCATTGTTTATTGAACAATTGTCTTTGATATAGACTGTACTAATCTCACACTATGAGCCAAGCTACAAGTGATGAATTACACTTGCCTGGCAAGTGAACAGACTCACGCGTATTCCTCCCTGTTCACTTTCCCTCCACTTGATCACTACGCGAGTCTGTTCACTTGCCAGGCGAGTGTAATTCGTCACTTGTAGCTTGGCTCTCTGTAACCTGCCTTGAGTCTCAGTGAGAAAGGCAGACTATAAATGACATAAATAAATAATCAATACTGCACCAAATGATTATTTGTAGGGAGTTATGGTGGCAGCGGGGGTGAGTGGGGGGTGGGTCTTTATTGCTGCTTCAGTGTGGAAGAAAGGGTTGTAAGCACCTTAAATAGCAGAAGATATTGAAGATAGCAGAAGATGTTGAAGATAACCCAGCCTCAACAATGCTCCCGAAGTTGGCAAGAAAAATCTGGAAGCATGAGTGATCGAATGATCACACATGTATGCTCCGTAGTCCTCTGACATCTTCAGATTGCAACATGGACCACACAGGGCAGTTTGTATGATTTGTAAGAGACTCGTGTGTAAAAGCATCAGGAATCGCCCAGTTAAGTGCCCATAGTATATGTGATCTCAACAGAGAAGCTGTGACAGTAGCAATTTGAGGCAGCACATAGATGGCATTAGATGCTCTAGGAAAGGAAATATATGCCAAAGCAGAGAGAGAGAAAGCATACACAAGTAGTGTGTGTGGAGGGAGAAGCTTAATCCTAAAGCTAGATTCTGTTAGATGGCATCCAATGGGAAGCCAACTCATAAAGTGGCAGGTTGGCTGAGAACCCATCAGACCTGGAAAAGAGTTTCCACTCAACCCAAATATCCTAAGAGTAGGCGAGATGT
The DNA here is from genome assembly GCF_028583425.1 of Eublepharis macularius. Classification (NCBI taxonomy): domain Eukaryota; kingdom Metazoa; phylum Chordata; class Lepidosauria; order Squamata; family Eublepharidae; genus Eublepharis; species Eublepharis macularius. The sequence continues at coordinate 10,838,654 of NC_072793.1, read as the reverse complement.
GCTCCCTTTTATTGGACTCAACCACAACACGAGCAGGAGTTGTGGGAGTACACAAAGCAAAAGAGGGAGTCAGATGGATTTTATTCCTGTTTCGATTGTTGCACCAATATAGAGAAAAGCACATGACAATAATCAATACTGAGCAATACTAGGCCAAGCACTTATATTCTAGATGAACTTTCAAACTTTGCATGAACCGTCTGTGTTTTTTCCCCCTGTTAGGTAATTCTAACAGGTGCGCTTTAATCTTTTGACAGTTAATTAAAATAGTGGACTCTATCGAGATTAATGTTCCTCTATCAGAGATTCAACCAATAGTGATCTCTCAACTTAACTTTTTCTGACATTTCTCAGAGATTTATAGTTTTGTTTTGCAAGTTTGAGTATAACATCGTTTTTTACTAACTGGAAGGTTATACAATAGAAACTATGAATATTCAATGAAGTATCAGACCAATTATTGTTTGTTTGTGCTATCATGTGAATAGACCTTAGATATTTGCATATGATGACTTATAAAAATGCAAATTCAGATAGAATGTCAGAGCTCTGATGGAAGGAATCTTTTGAGAGAATTTAGGTGAGAATTTATTTTTACCCATGCCTTTCATAGAAACTTTGATTATGTTAAACTTGGAATTTATTAGGAAATGTTAGCAAACTTATTTCTTATTGTCTTTCTGTGTTATGTTTTTATAGGATTTATATTAATAACCATTTATATTTTAATTACTTGCTTCATTAAAAAACGAGGGTGTATTTTCAATAAAGTGAAATAAACTCTAGACATGCGTCTGTGTTTGATGAAGAGTTGCAAAGCAATATCGAACCCTATATAAAATAAGTGTACTGATAAACAGGTGGTTCAAAGAACTTAGCTGTTTGACAGGTCTGAAAATTGCTGAAAGCTTTCCACGAAAAAGATACATACATCTTTCTTTTGGTTAAGTAGAAGCTTAGTTTCAGACACGGGCAAAAGCTCGTTACACGATGTTGGGGAAATGCTGGATTAGGAGTTCAACATTAGAACTGGGACTGAATGATGGTAAAGCAGAAAATATACATGGCAGGGGTAGTTGTCTCTTCCCACCTGGACACTGGTTTTTCAAGTCTGGGAATGAGACATCCTTATACCTGGTGTCTGCTTTATTTTCCTCTAGAATACAAATGAGCCAGATTCATTTCTCAAGATTGAATGTGAAGACCACTGTGACCCGGAGTCCCTAGGCAATGATAATAAAATGGTAACCACTTTTTTGTTTTAAATCAGGCAATCATGTTGATTTCTTATAATGGAAATCCACCTGTGTAGTAAAATAATACTTATTTGTGTTGTTGTGTTTTGTGCCATTGATCTTCAGCTTTGCTGATATAAAGATGACAACAGCCTTGCGGAGCTTAGTAGCTCACCTCTCTCAAATATTTTTACAAGATATAGACTGATGGATTTGAAATAGCATTTTAGGCCATGCTGGGGTTTTCTGAGTAGAAGCTTAGGCAGAGTTAATCAGATGCTGGATAGCAGCAGGAAAGGTTCCTTGAAACACAGCCTGTACTCCACTGTTGATATTCTCCTGAAACCTCATTCCCATAAGGCAGGCTGGGGCAGGCATGGTGCACTGCATGGACAGTTGCCATATGTGGTAAGTTTCCCTCTTGGCTTCACCGACCTCACAGGGATCTTATGAGTATAAAAAGAAGGAAGCAGCCATCATGTACACTCTGAGCTCCTTGTCGGAAAGGAGGGATAAAAATATAATACAAGAAACTGAGATCCAACAAGCCTGCCTGTTGTCCTCTCTGCGCAAGAGTGTGCTTTCTTGGCATATGTCCCAGAGTCCTTTGCAACATACAGCAAATTCCCTAGCGGACATTCAGGTGTTCCTTGACAGGCAATAAGGAAACTGTTCCCTGTAAGTTTGAAAAGCACCGTTTTAGACCATACCATAATCTTCCAATCTCTTGAAGAATGACTGAGGAGTTGAAAGAGTGTCAAATTCTTCCGAGTTTGGGGAAGTGAGTGATGTGTAGTGGGCTAGCCACTGAGTGTTCATAATGAGGAAAGAAAGGATAAGTCCAAATGAAATTTTTAAAAAGGAAAAAACGCATTCCCTGCAGTGTCAGCAGCTGGTAATATTTGTGAGGCTGTAGCATATGAGTGAGTTGAACATGAGACTCTATTCTGCCTCACTGGCTGCACATCCCGTCACGACCACCAGCTTCTACCTCTTTTTTTATTGCTGTCTCACAATCCGAAGGAGGGGATTGAACTGTCCGTCTCAGGTATTCTACTCCAGCTCTCTTTTTAGATTTTGTCTGAATACCGAAAGAGGGATGAGATGAAATAGCAAGATTTCCAGCACTAGGCAGTCCAAGGAAAGGAAGAGATTTTTTTTATCCCTCAGGTGTTTTAGCAGTGGTTTGGTCTTCATTTGACTCTCTGCTAATGCTAACCTCAGGAGTCGGCTTTGAATGCCAGGGCTCAGTCCTTGAATATGTGAGTAGCAAAGATGACAGTGCCCCTGAACAGGTGCAGAACAATTTCCTTTTCTCAGTTAACATTCACAGACCATTTTCAACATCTAGGATTAGGGGACAGCTTCCAGTGTAATTCAGAGAACGCTTGATTCTGGAATTTTAAAAAAATCCAATTATTTTTCTCCTAGCATTGCCTGCAGAAAATAAATCAAGGACTTCGCCATTATCATGAACTTCTGGGACGGTATTGTCAACCACTAAACATCACTGACCTACGATCAGCCTTGAATAAGCTGTCAGGCCTCCTTCAGAAGGTGAGTTTACAAGATGAAAGGGGTTTGGTGAAGAGAATGTACAGGAATCACGAAGCAGGGCTGTAAGAAAATTTAACAACTCAGGTGCAGACACTTGAAAAAATGAAATATTTTAGACCCCTCTATGACTGGGTGGATGTACTTTACTCTGGTAGATTTCACACATGTCACTTCGAGCTCTTTACAGCCTTTCTCCCACTATTAGTTCAGTTCAAAGGGTCAGGTGGTAGGTGATGTGAAAGACCTCTGCCTGAGACCCTGGAGAGCTGCTGCCCGTCTGAGTAGACAATATTAACCTTGACTGACAAATAGTCTGACTCAGGATAAGGCAGCTCCATGTCCATGTATGGGGGAATATGCCTTACATTTCAGTGTGCCAACAAATATCTTAATCCCCGTAATTAACACAATACACATTAACTTTCTCTCAACAAATGTTAATGATTCTACTAAAGTGCAAGTGCAAGCAAGTACAGAAATACATTTCACCAGGGCTTTTTTTCTGGGAAAAGAGGTGGTGGAACTCCGTGGGTTGCCCTCGTAGAAAACGGTCACATGGCCGGTGGCCCCACCCCCTGATCTCCAGACAGAGGGGAGTTGAGATTGCCCTCCGCGCCATGTGGCGCGGAGGGCAATCTCAACTCCCCTCTGTCTGGAGATCAGGGGGCGGGGCCACCGGCCATGTGACCATTTTCAAGAGGTTCCGGAACTCCGTCCCCCCCACCCGTGTTCCTGCTGAAAAAAAGCCCTGCATTTTACCACTTCATCATTACAGGAAATAAGCAGGTAAGTACAAATTCATAAATATTTTTCACATCTCATTGTAACCAGAGCTCATTTAAAGAGATACACTTAATACCAACAGCTATAGCTCAATCCTAAATAAACAATGATATAGGGTAAACAAAATTCAGTAAGTACACAATTCTAGTCAAAAGACCAAAAGAAACAGACACGTTTGCCAATTTGGCGAGCTGAGAATGAAGTATGAAAATTTTCCCGTGAGAAAGTGGTGACGAAACAGGAAAGTAGCTAGCGCCCTGTCGGGAATTTGGGACTCTTTGGAGGGGGCTCCCACGTTGAAACTGCACAGTGGGGTCCCCCTTACGACTAGACACACATTAATTCAGGAGGTGACCACCTTCAGAGAGCTACATCCTGCTGTACCTGTGGAAGAGAAGAAACTAGAATGAAAAAACTTCCGTTTAAGCTGACCATTTATATGCCACAGAGGAAGAGTATTATTCACCTCCACACCACCCCTCTCCAGAATTGTATATGAACTGTGGGTCTTTTTAATGTACCATTGTGCACTTATTGAATTTTGTATACCTTATATCATTGTTTATTTAGGATTGAGCTATAGCCGTCAGTATTAAGTGGTGAAATGTATTTCTGTACTTGCTTGCTCTTGCACTTTAGTAGAATCATTAACATTTGTTAGGAGAAAGTTAATGTGTATTGTGTTAATTACGGGGATTAAGATCTTTGTTGGCTGCTGTTGGTGGAACTCCGTGGGTTGCCCTCGTAGAAAACGGTCACATGGCCGGTGGCCCCGCCCCCTGATCTCCAGACAGAGGGGAGTAACCAGTAATTGCCCTGTTTGCTAGTTACACTTCCGTGTGAGCAAATGCATTCTAACTGTATCACGTTTTTAGAGCCTTGCCTACTTTTTTTTCCTCTGTAAAATAATACATTCTGGAATGTTTCCTTCACATAACATTCCAACCAACTATGTGTACAGAAGAGTGGAGGGAAAACTCATACTTGTGTTGTCAATGCAAATTGTCATTACTGCACTTCTCCACTGGCTCATGCAACTGAGCGTGTCTTGCCAATTTCACAGGTGGCAGGAAAAGCTTACTAGCCCAGTCCTTTTCCTTGCCTCTTATTTTGGCTGCATCAGAGGGGAAGAGGAACATTTGCTTTTCCTTCCAAAGAGCCCGTTAATAATAATAACATTTGATTTATAAACTCCCCTCTGTCTGGAGATCAGGGGGCAAGGCCACCGGCCATGTGACCATTTTCAAGCGGTGCCAGAACTCCGTTCCACCACGTTCCCGCTGAAAAAAAGCCCTGCAGGAGACTAAAACACTTTGAAATCCACAAACATGGTCTGTGTCTAAGCTAACAGCAGGCATAGAAGGGAGTCCAAGCCCTGATACCAAATTTACTCCATTCCCCAAGAAAGGGGCTCCTCAATACTTAATTCCTTCTCGGTCACCTGTTTTTTGCTCTGAGACTTAGCCTGGACCCACAGGTGATAGCTGTTCAGTGCCTAGCTCCAAAATAATTTTCCAGTATCAGACCTCAGCTCAGAAGTGCGTGCAGTAAAGAGACTGTCACAAGAGAGCTTGTCCTGGTCTGCTTTCTTTGTCACCTTACCAAGATGAAGCCGCACAACTGAATTTATTTATTCAGAACATTTTTATACCGCCTCTCTGTGGAACCTGCCCAAGGCAGCTTACAGAATAACATGTAATAAAAATTCTAAAATTAAAAGTTTAAAATCCAGCATTAAAAAACACAAAGATGGCATAAAAGCAAAGATAACTGAGCAGCGTAAAACAAGAGTTTTCAAACTAACAGCAAACTATAAAATGTTAAAGGTTTTACCCTTTATTAAACCTGGATGAACACAAATCTTTGGCCTGGTCCCTGAACGAGAGCAGCCTCGGTGCCAAGAAAGCCTCCGTAAGGAAAGTGCCGCCACTGAAAATTCCTATCTGGTTGCCACCCACCATCTCTGAAGGCAGGGGCACAGAGAGCAGGGCATGTGAGGCAGAATTGTTGTTAAGTCATTCAACCGTCTGGCCAGAAAGCACATGTAACTCTGCTTTCTCCCCCTCTTCTTCTTCTGTAGGATCTAGATGGCACAGCCAGTCCAATCAAATGTAATACGTTCATTTGGAAGTCCGAGCCACTCCAGCAACACACCTTATGGCGCCTGCAGTCCTTCTCAGCTGTGGTGGCAAGGGTCTTCGCTCATAGCGCAGCTTTAAATGGGAATATGAAGATTCAACAGTAATGGAGGATTTCTGCAAATGGAAAGGGTTTTTTTTGCCAGTTCCCCCTCATTACAGACCTATGACCACCCCAGCCATTACTAGAGGGGGGGTCACTTTTTCCTCTGGGAGCAGCACTTGAGGGTGGGGGCATTTTGGGCTGCAGCAGGAAAGAAAAGAAGTGGATAAGTTATGATCCATGGTTGAAAATCTTTTCCATCTGTGGAAATCTCTGGGGGACCCAAGCTTAAGGGAGTGAAACCAGCAATGTGTGTGGGGTGGGTTTCATGATATGCACCTATTTATTTAATGTATTTATTTATGTATTTATTTAATGTGGCCTGAGTTCTGCTGACCACTGCATCACCAGTGGGCTAAAATGGATAGCTAAGGTCTATGCCAATGTTTAATATTAAGGGACAGGTTTGTTATAGAACCACACTCCTTCACTTAAAAAAAAATCAGTATCATATGTGCCCCTTTTGAGGGATGCCTTCATTGTATTTATAATATGGATTATTTATATTTTGTACTCTATGCTCCAGTAAAGTTTTAACGTTGAAATGGTCTGTAATCTCATTTGTGCAACAGCAACAGGTGCCCTAAGCTGAACATCAAACTTGGGGCTTAGAATCGGATGCCAGCTATGGTTTGTCTAACAATTTTTGAGAGTTTTTTCAATGGATCTTGTTAGGACTCCACTTGTATTTCTTGTGATGGGGGAAAATCAGTACCTCGTTAAAGAGCTGCTGTCTTCTACTGCTCTTTTCAACACTTGCAAACATTGCAAACAACCTGGCCCGCTGTGAACATGCCACTTCAAATGGCAAGCACTCTGTTGCAGGTTTTTCAGCCTACTTGCTTATTTCAGGCCTCTGCCTACCAAGCGTCCTCACAAAACGAAGAAAGGAGAGGGGATGGAAGATGCCTCTGAAGACTGCAGCCCAAACCTAGGTGGAGAATACTTAACTGTAGAGCATCTTCCCGAACAATCTCAGTTTAATACTGTCCCATACAAACAGCTAAGGCCGTTTACACGGAGGTTTTGCTTGACTTTAACATACAGAGTAAAAACAGTCACACAACATTGTCCTTTCCCAAATTTGCTTCCATTCTTTTTTGAGACGAGGGCAGACCAAACATATCACAGTCCAGTGGGAAGGTTCACTTTTCCAAGGCCCTGCCCACGTTGGCACAATTTTCCTGCCATCAGCCCCTCAAGGCTGTCATATTCCCTGTGGTGCCACCAGAAAGGTTGGGAAGAAACTTTTTAAAATGGGCAATTACTACAGGAATTGCTGATTTTAAAAGCCCATCTTAAAACCATCCAGTGGCACCACAGGGGAAAAGGCCCCAATGAGAAGAAAGTGTGCAGAAAAGTTCCCCGAAGAGGGAAAAGTGGAGTGTCTCAGGGATTGGTTTTGGGATCTGTTCTGTTCGACATTTTTATAAATGGTTGTTGTGGGTTTTCCGGGCTGTATTGCTGTGGTCTTGGCATTGTAGTTCCTGACGTTTCGCCAGCAGCTGCTGGCGAAACGTCAGGAACTACAATGCCAAGACCACGGCAATACAGCCCGGAAAACCCACAACAACCATCGTTCTCCGGCTGTGAGAGCCTTCGACAATACATTTTTATAAATGATTTGGATGAAGGAGGGAATGCTTATTAAATTTACAGATGATACTAAATTGGGAGGGGTAGCAAATACGTCGAAGACAGAGTAAGGATACAGGATGATCTTGACACGCTGGAAAACTGGGCTAAAACAAAATGAATTTCAACAGAGATAAATGCAAAGTTCTGCATTTCAGAAAGAAAAATCAAAAGCATTAATTATAGGATGGAGGGGGACTTGTCTTGGCAGTAGTAGGTGGGAAAAGGATCTAGGGGTCTTAGTAGACCATACACAGAATGTGAGTCAGTAGTGTGTTATCGTGGCTAAAAGGGCAAATGCGGTTTGGGGCTGGATCAACAGAAGCAGTGTCCAGATCACGAGAAGTGATGGTATCGCTCTACTCTGCTCTAGTTAGACCTCATATAGAGGATTGTGTTCAGTTTTGGGCACCACATTTTCAGAAGGATATAGACAAGCTAGAATGTGTCCAGAGGAGGGCAACGAAGAGGGTGAGGGGTCTGGAAATCAAGTCCTATGAGAAAAGGAGCTTGGAATGTTTAGCTTGGAGAGGAGATGACTGAGAGGTGATAGGATAACCATCTTCAAGTACTTGAAGGGCTGTCACATAGAGGATGGCATAGAGTTGTTTTTTGCTGCCCCAGAAGGTTGGATCAGAGCCAACAGGTTGAAATTAAATCAAGAGTTTTCGGCTAAACATTAGGAAGAACTTCCTGACAGTTAGAGCAATCCCTCAGTGGAACAGGCTTCCTCAGGAGGTGGTGGGCTCTCCTTCTTTGGAGGTTTTAAAGCAGAGTGTAATGATTTCAAGTAAATGTGTGTATGTATCTTTAAATGCTTGGTGTGAGATAGGTGAAGAGAGGGGGTGAAAGAGAGGGATGAGGGAGTGATATGATTGGTTGATGGCTGAGGGCCAAGCTACACATGACGAATGACACTTGAACGGCAAGTGGATTGAGTGGAGGGCAAGTGAACAGGGAAAAATACACTTGCCATTCAAGTGTCATTTGTCATGTGTAGCTTGGCCCTGAGAGGGTGGGCCTGAATGCAGTTTGAGACTGAGAATGGAGAAAGAACATTCAGTCAGAAGAGAGCAGGCAAGCTGTGTGCTGCCTGAGCAGTTTAAGCATTTATGTGAAAAATATTTAGTCAGGGAAAGAGAGGCTACGGGAGAGTGTTTACGTTCAAGTAGAGGTAATACACTTAATTTCCCAAGAATAGGCAAGGAGAGGTCATCAGAACGCTTCACCGTGTCAGAGGATTAATAAGTGGCATATAACATACACATGCAGGCAGGCATACCTGACCCTATGATTCCGATTCTAAGAAGCTCCCATCACCCATGTTAATGCCTCCGCAAATGGAGAATCCTCACCATGTGGATACAACCCGAGAGTCACAGCAAGCATAGCTGAAGTGACTGAAGCATAGCTGAAGGGATCTGTCGAGGCTAGAAGAGTGGGCATCCATGTGGCAAATGAGGTTCAATGTAGCCAAGTGCAAAGTAATGCACATTGGAACCAAAAATCCAAAATATAAATACAAGTTGATGGGGTCTGAACTGGCGGAGACTGACCAAGAGAGAGATCTTGGAGTCATGATAGATAACTCACTAAAAACGTCAGCACAGTGTGCGACTGCCATAAAAAAAGCTAATGCTATGCTAGGGGTTATTAGGAAAGGGATTGAAAACAAATCAGCCGGTATCATAATGCCTCTGTATAAATCGATGGTGAGGCCTCATTTGGAGTACTGTGTATAGTTCTGGTCGCCACACCTTAAAAAAGATATCATAGCACTGGAAAAAGTACAGAGAAGGGCAACTAAAATGATTAAAGGGTTGGAACACTTTCCCTATGAGGAAAGATTGAGGCGCTTGGGGCTCTTTAGCCTGGAGAAAAGACTGAGGGGAGACATGATAGAGGTTTACAAGATAATGCACGGGTTAGAGAAGGTAGAGAAAGATGTGTTTTTCTCCCTTTCTCACAATACAAGAACTCGTGGGCACTCTATGAAATTATTGAGCAGTCGGGTTAGAACAGATAGAAGAAAATACTACTTTACACAAAGGGTGATAAACACATGGAATTCGTTGCCACAGGAGGTGGTGGCAGCTACAAGCATTGCCAGCTTCAAGAGGGGACTGGACAAATATATGGAGCAGAGGTCCATCAGTGGCTATTAGCCACAGGAGATAGATGGTATTCTCTTTGTGGGGAGGTGGTGCTCTGTTGTCTTGGTGCTGGAAGGAAGGCAGTGGGAGGGCTTCTGGTGTCCTGGCCTCACTGACAGTCCTTTAGATGGCACTGGATTTCTAGCCACTGTGTGTGACAGAATGTTGGACTGGATGGGCCACTGGCCTGATCCAACATGGCTTTGCTTATGTTCTTATGAAGTAGGTATGTTCATTTTCTGGCAGCCCCAAGGCTCGAAGGAGGCGGCCAGCAACGGGAAACCGTCAGCAAAAGATTCACACGTAGGGCCAAGCTACACATGACGAATGACACTTGAACAGCAAGTGTATTTCTCCCTGTTCACTTGCCCTCCACTCAATCCACTTGCCGTTCAAGTGTCATTCGTCATGTGTAGCTTGGCCCATAGTTAAAGAGTGTTGAGATCCAAATGACTGAAACTCTTACTGAAGAGCAAATCCTGGCATTCTTGGCAGGAAGAAAAATCTTATCACTATTGAATCAGTTTATGTTTGCCGGGTAATGGCCTTCAGACGCCCCAACCCATAGCCACTTCAGGCCTTGCTTAGCCCGCCAAGTGAGAGTCCCTCTCCCTTGAAAGAGCACCGGTTGGTGCTGAAACCGATGTGAGGCTGGCCAAAGGAAAAACCCTTGCTCATGCGTTTATTCTGATGCCTGGATTCTCCCTGCACCTTAAATGTTTCCCAACAAAAGCATGATAAATTCAGTAGCAATTGTCACAGCGGTAGGGTAGGGTCCCATTCTATTGTCTGTCAATAAGGTTGCCAACACTGAGTGGGGAAATTCCTGGAGACTGGGGGAGGGGAGTTTACGGAGGGAGCTCAGCAAGGTTGTGATGCCACCGGGTTCACCCTCTGATGCTGCCATTTCCTCCAGGGAACCGATTACTGTAGGCTGAAGTTGGAATTCCAAGAACTTCAGGCCTTACCTGGAGACTGGCAATCTTACCTGTTAGCCAGCGTTAAAGCCGTACATTCTACAGAAGGGACAGAGAAAACAAGGCTTCTTCTCCTTCTTTATTAACGTAAAACAAACAAATAAAAATTTTAAAAACCTCAATGCTGGCTATGAAAACACTATTGCCTCTCCCTTTTTAAGGGAAGGGGAAAAATGCCAAAGCCGATTCTTCTGACCAACTTTTACCAATTATTGTCTACCACCTTGAGTTTTTCTTTTGAAAAAGAAGTGTGGGAAATAAATACATTTAAAAAAAATCCTACACACTGTCTATTTCTTTTTAAAATGTGTGTGTGTGTGTGATGCATACTAGTTTGAAGACAAACCCCCAAAACTTGTTGAAGAACTCTTGCCGCAGTGGTACAACTAGGGGAAGAGCGCCCACAGGAATCGCCCCCCACTTTCCAACTTATCACTGTTGCCCGGACCTGAGGGGAAAGTTGCAGGGAGGGGCATGACTTCAGAAGGGCCTTCAGGGCAGGCTGCAGTCTTGGAGCTGGGCAGCAGCGCACCTGTCAGAAGGGCGACTTCTTCCCAAGTCACCTTTGCCAGCTCCAAAGCAGATTGCAGGGCAGCTTCCTGCCCATTTTGGAGCTGGTATGGAGGTCAACACTATGCACAGGCTGCTGCCTCTTCACTTGTGCCACCTACTGCTGATCTGGCACCCCAAGTGGGCACCCCAAGACTCCTTTTTTTTGTTTTCACAACACATGGAAAACTAAAAATAACATAATCAGAAAGAGTCCAGTAGCACCTTTAAGACTAGCCAATTTTATTGTAGCATAAGCTTTCGAGAATCAAGTTGTCTTCGTCAGATGCACGGAGGGCATGGAGGATGCATGCCCTCCGTGCATCTGACGAAGAGAACTTGATTCTCGAAAGCTTATGCTACAATAAAGTTGGCTAGTCTTAAAGGTGCTACTGGACTCTTTCTGATTTTGCTACTACAGACTAACACGGCTAACTCCTCTAAAAATAACATAATAATAAAGCATGAAAAAACATTTTAATGGTTCTCTCTCGCCTCCGACAAAGGCCAGTGCTTCAACTGCACAGCAAGCGAAGACACAAATGGGATACAGCATTGAACACAGCTTGTTCCATACTGGCTTGGAGAAGGGATGGATGAGATTTCCAGTGGTGGCCAAGAATGCTGCCAGCACAAAGTTGAAGCTCCACTTACCAATGTAAAAAATGTTTTAAATACCTTTTTCTCCAGTTCTTGGGAAATTCCAAGGATACTTTACAGAGTCAGTTTTGTTGTAAAGATGGTATTGGAGACAAATCATGTTTTATAACAGTTTTAATTCACAAATATATACAGGGTGAGCAGGCAGACAATAAGCAAGCAGGCATGGATAGACAAGAACGGCAAGATTACCACTGCAAGTAGCATAGATCCGACACCTCAAGATCCCCAAAGCTGATCCTGCCAGCCGGGAACTTCATTCTCATATAGCTCCAAAGTTGTTTGTTTTTCACTATATCCAAACTATATTTTTCTAGCTCTACTACCCGCCTGTGCTGTTCAAAACTAGACCATTTTTCAATTCCTGCCTAGATTTTTATTTATATTTATATTCCAATTTATATATCAATTTATATACCGCCCATCCCCAGGGGCTCTGGGCGGTGAACAGTTAAAATTGATAAAAACAAGAACTAAAATCAATATACAAACAATGGAGATGGAGATGCCAATCTGGCCTCTTAGACAACAGTAGGCTTTAATGCTGGTCCATTAAGTCCTTACGATCCCAAAAAGCATCATCAAGTATTTAGAGCCAATGATTCATATTCTAGTAAAATGTCATTCTGGTAGAAAACAAAACAAAAGACCACCCATTAAGTTGATGTGTTTATTTCCCATAACAGAATTGGGAATATGGTTATCAAAATGGCCAGAGGACCCAGTAACCTCCTGACTTTATTTAGGCTATTCCTTGTTGACCCAGGTATTTAGGTCACCATCAGCACAATCCCAACCTGAACCGCACCGTTCGAAACCCATGAATTCAGAAGAATGTAAATCCGCTCAGCATTGCTCTATATGCTACATTCCTTTTTTTAAAAAATTCAACTTAGTTAACCAGGTAACAAATTAACAACGTAACAATGTGACCACACGATACAAATCAACCAGCGGATATGACAAGGTCATCTCGTAAGTCTAAAACATGGACATATTGATAAAATTACTGAGAAACAACAAGGCTTTTAGTACCAAACACACCTTGTATTGATTTAGGGAAACCAAAACATGCTACATTCCTGGCTCTCCCAAACCACCCATTCAGAGGGAAGCTACACAAAGCGCCAAGGTGAGCGCACAGCTCTCTTTGTAGTCTTTCAAAGAACAGTCACTCTATGCAATTCACTGCTGGGGAAGAGCGGCGGGGGAATTCTCTCTGTCTCTTGCAAAAAGCTTCCGCCTGAGTTTTCCTCCAGAAGCTTGGGGGCCGGGGTGTGTGGATGTAACAGAAGGCAAGAAGTCCAGGGTGGCTTTTTGCAAGAGAAAAAGAGAATCCGCGATGTGATTCTCCGCGAAGAAGAGTGGTAGGGGCGATTCTCTCTCTCTCCCTCTGGCAAAAAGCTGCCCTGGATTTCCTGCCTCTTGTTATATCTGCGCCAGGCTCTCGCAGGCTTTTTGCAAGAGGCACAAAGAGAATCCCCACCACCACTCTTCCCCTAGTGGAGAATCGCGCGGAGCGGCTGTTCTTTCTAAGACTACACTACCCAGGGAACTTGCAGGACCTGACGTGAAGAACATGTCAGGCATCTCATGTAGTTTGGGTCTCAGTTCTTCAAGCCAAGCTTACAGGCTCAAATTCCTATGCTGATTCAGCCCTTTCCTCAAGACAATTTTAGTAAGAAAGGTCCTACTTTTCGTTGAGCATAAAAAAAGGTGGATGGAAAAGGACCCTCATCTGTAGGAAGCTGCCATCATTGCCCCTACCGAAGGATAGATTTTTGAACAAAAGCCTGTTGCCAAGCCTATAAAGCTAGAAATCTGCATCATCCAAAATTAGCTCTGGCATCTCATGTGGTAGCCCAAACAGCTGATGGTACTCTGCCTGTTCATCCTCGGCCGGTGGTGGAAGGAAAGGGTCTGAAAAAAAAAGGGAAAAGAACATCAACTAAGCATTGAAGGAGAAAAAAAAGCAGGACTGTTGTAAGGAATGGGGAGAACTGAAATGGGGAGCTGCCCCACTGCAGCTGTCATCCCAGGAGAGAACACTGCACCCCATGCCAGATTGCTACCAATTCTGGGTAGTTCAGATTCCACCCTCAAACATGCCCTGATACTATTACTCACCATTCCCATCAAGCATAACGTTTCTAAGTAAGACATTGACTTCATTCATATTATCAAGGGGAAATGCATCGTTCACCCCCGGAAGTTGGGGCTCCTGCGGGTTCACCCCTGGAAGTTGGGGCTCCTGTGGGTTCACGCTCAGAAGTCGTGGCTCCTGCGGGTTCACCCCCGGAAGTCGGGGCTCCTGCGGGTTCACCCCTGGAAGTTGGGGCTCCTGTGGGTTCATGCTCAGAAGTCGTGGCCCCTGTGGGTTCATGCTCAGAAGTCGTGGCTCCTGTGGGTTCATGCTCAGAAGTCGTGGCTCCTGCGGGTTCACCCCCGGAAGTTGGGGCTCCTGCGGGTTCACCCCTGGAAGTTGGGGCTCCTGTGGGTTCATGCTCAGAAGTCGTAGCTCCTGTGGGTTCACGCTCAGAAGTCGTGGCTCCTGTGGGTTCACGCCTGGAATTTGGGGCTCCTGCAGGTTTACCCCTGGAAGTCGGGGCTCATCTGGATGCCTAAATGAATAGCAGGAAGAAGAGTTTACATCAATTCAGCACTAAAAGGACACTGTGAATTCTGCACTAAGGAAATCTCACGTTTATCAGGATAAATGATCAAAATAGGGATTAGCAGACATTAAGGAGAGACAAGGACACTTCTTGAACACAGAAAGCCCTGTTTGACCTCTGGCTTTAGAATATATGGCCAAAACTATGCATTAAAAAATTTGTTGAGTGCCATGTAACAGTTTATCTGATGCCTTGACATAATTTTGCCTCATACCTGCCCACAAGAGCAACCAATGATCTGCAGCAGGGGTAGGGAAAACGTTTGGTGTAAAGGTATCAAGACACAAGAGACAGAATCACAGAGTTGGAAGGGGCCATACAGACCATCTAGTCCAACCCCCTGCCCAGTGCAGGATCAGCCTAAAGCATCTCTGACAAATATTCATCCAGCCTCTTCTTGAAAACTGCCAGTGAAGGGGAGCTCACCACCTCCCTAGGCAGCTGATTCCACTTTTGAACTACTCTGACGGTGAAAAAGTTTTTCCAAATATCCAGCTGGTACCTTTCTGCATGTAATTTAAGCCCATTGCTTCGTGTCCTACCCTCTGCTGCCAACTGAAACAGCTCTTTGCCCTCCTCCAAATGACAGCCTTTCAAATACTTAAAGAGAGCAATCATGTCCCCCCTCAATCTCCTCTTCTCCAAACTAAACATTCCCAAGGCCCTCAGCCTTTCCTCGTAGGGCTCAGTCTCCAGATCCCTGATCATCCTCGTCGCTCTCCTCTGCACCCTCTCGATTTTGTCCACATCCTTTTTGAAGTGAGGCCTCCAGAACTGCACACAATACTCCAGGTGCGGCCTAACCAAGGCAGTATAGAGAGGGGCTATGACCTCCTGCGATTTCAACGCTATGGCCCCTTTGATACAACCCAAGATTGAATTAGCCTTTTTTTCCACTGAATCACCCTGACTGCTCATATTTAGTTTACAGTCCACTCTTACCACAAGATCCCTTTCGCATATACTACTGCCCAGAAGTGTATCCCCCATCCAGTATTGGTGCTTCCCATTTTTGTGGTCCAGATGTAATACTGTGCACTTATCTATGTTGAATTGCATCCTGTTCTCAACCACCCACTTCTCCAGAGTATTCAGGTCTTGTTGAATTTTAACTCTTCTTGGGTGTTTGCCACTCCTCCCAATTTGGTATCATCAGCAAATTTAACGAGTAGCCCATTTACCCCTTCATCCAGAACACTGATAAAAATATTGAAAAGTACCGGGCCCAAAACCAAGCCCTGTGGCACCCCACTGGACACCTCCCTCCAATCTGATGAAACGCCATTGACCACCACTCTGGGTGTGGTCCTCTAACCAGTTCCCTATCCACCGAACTGTCCTATAGTCCAGTCCGCAGTCTTCCAGTTTACCCATTAGAATGTCATGGGGAACCTTATCAAAAGCTTTCCTGAAATCCAGGTAAATCACGTCGACAGAGTTCCCACAATCCAGTAAACTGGTCACTCGATCAAAGAAGGAAACCAGGTTGGTCTGATAAGATCTGTTGGGGACAAAACCATGTTGACTTCCCCGGATCACTAAGCGGTCCTTCAGATGCTTACAGATCGATCCCTTTAAAATCTGCTCTAATATCTTCCCAGCAACGGAAGTCAGACTGACCGGCCTGTAGTATCCCAGGTCATCCTTCTCCCCTTTCTTAAAGATTGGGATAACATTCACTCTTCTCCAGAGGCAGCACAAGGGTTTCTGGTGCTCGTGGCTGGCCAGCCAGGTGTCCCCCCCCCACGTGCGCAAGCGTGCTCTGGCCTGCGTGATGACATCACATGTGACGTTATCACGCGAGCGCGCACACAGCTGCCGTCACCGGCGGGCGGCTCTGACAGTGTGCGGGTGGCCTCCGAGCTCTCCTGCTCGGTTGCCTGCGCCACCGCAGATCCCGGCCCGCGGTGGCTGCACCCAACCGGGGGCGTGTGCTGGCGGCGGTGGCAGCAGCGCGGGGCAGGAGGGCTAGGAGGCCGCAGCTCTGTGGTGTGCGCTCCTGCCCCCCCACACCTCCTCCGGCGCTCCCTCTGGCACCCAGCGCCTGAGGCCACCGCCTACCTGGCCTCAATGGGCGCGCTGGCCCTGCTCTTCTCCAATCTTGTGCCACATCCCCAGTCCTTTAGGAGACCTTGAAGATGATGGACAGAGGCTCTGCAAGTTCTCTAGAAAGTTCTTTGAGCACTCTTGGGTGCACACCATCCAGCCCAGGGGATTTGTACACATTACAGAGAGTGAGGGAGGGTCAAAACTTGACACAGGGCTTCTATTTTCAGCAGTGGCTTCATGTTTCTTATAACATTCCGTTGAAAGGACTTGGCATGTATTGCCAGGTTACTGGTCCACTCAGTATAAAATCACAGAATCATAGAGTTGGAAGGGATCTCCAAGGTCATCTAGTCCAACCCCCTGCGCAATGCAGGAAATTCACAACTACCTCCCCTTCCCCCATAAACCCAGTGACCCTTGCTCCATGCCCAAAGATGGGAAAACACTGTCAAGATCCCTAGCTGAACTGGCCTGGGGGAAATTGCTTCCTGACCTCAAGGTGGCAACTGGCATTACCTGAGCATGTAAGAAGGGGCTACAAAAACTAAGCATCTTCCTAATGTTTAGCCAAAAACTCTTTTAATTTAATTTCAACCTGTTGGTTCTGGTCAGACCTTCTGGGGCAACGGAAAACAACTCCACACTATCCACTGTATGACAGCCCTTCAAATACTTGAAGATGGTTATCATATCCCCTCTCAGTCGTTTCCTCTCCAGGCTAAACCCACCGAGCTCCTTTAACCTTTTCTTATAGGACTTGGTCTCCAGACCTCTCACCATCTTCGTTGCCCTCCTCTGGACTTGCTCCAGCTATATCCTTCTTAAGTTGGGGTGCCCACAACTGAACACAATACTCTAGGTGAGGTCTAACCAGAGCAGAGTAGAGTGATACCATCACTTCTCGTGATCTGGACACTATGCTTCTGTTGATAAAGCCTAGAATCACATTTGCCTTTTTTTTGTTAACACATCACACTGCTGACTCATGTTCAGTGTATGGTCTACTAATACCCCTAGATCCTTTCCACACATACCACTGCCAAGGCAAGTCTCCCCCATCCTATAATAATTTATCTCTGTTGAAATTCATTGTATTTGTTTTAGCTCAGTTTTCCAGCCTTTCCTTATTCTGTATTCTACCGTATTTGCTACCCCTCCCAATTTAGAATCATCTGCAAATTTAATAAGCATTCCTTCTATTCTTTCATCCAAATCATTTATAAAAACGTTGAACATAATAAGTCCCTGGACTGATCCCTGAGGAATTCCATTTGTCACTCTTCTCCAAGAGGTTGAGGAACCATTAACTAGCAATCTTTGGGTGCCATCTGTCAACCAGTTACAGATCCACCTAATAGTAATAGGATCCAAACCACATTTTACCCATTTGTCAACAAGGATAGTATGTGGAACCTTATCAAAAGCCATACTGAAATCGAGATAAACTATGGCCGTTTCCAGATGGCTTACCTGCCTCCGGAATGTTGCGCCATCTTGCGGGAAAAACACGAAATATCGCGTTTTCTCACGCGAGTTTTGCACGACGTCGAGCAAAACTCTCGCGAGAAAACGTGTTATTTCACGTTTTCCCCGCAAGATGGCGCAACATTCTGGAGGCAGGTAAGCCATCTGGAAACGGCCTATGTCTACAGCATTCCCGAGATCCAGCAAGGTAGTAACTTTCTCAAAAAAAGAGGTAAGGTTGGTCTGACATGACTTGTTCTTGAGAAACCCATGCTGGCTCTTAGTGAGTTTTGTCAATTTTGGTTTAAATTTTGTGATGTAGTAATTTGTATTAATAATATTGTACTTTTCTTGTTACTTGCTATGGCTATGCTGACGGGTCGGCAGTTACCCAGATCCTCCTTTTTCCCCCTTCTTGAAGGTGGGGACAGCATTTGCCTACCTCCAATCTTCTGGCACCTTGCCTGTTCTCCAAGAATTTTCAAAAATGATGGACAGAGTCTCAGAAATTACATCTGTGAGTTCTTTTAGTATCCTTTGGTGCAATTCATCTGGCCCTGAGGACTTAGTTCCTTTTAAAGAAACCAGCTGTTTACGTATTACCTCTATGCCGATCCTAGGCTGTAACTCCCTTCCCCCATCATGTGTTCTGTTACTGCCAAGTTGAGCACCATTTCCCTCACAGGAGAAGACTGAGGAAAAGTAGGAATCGAGCAGTTCTGCCCTCTCTTCATCACCTGTTACAATTTCACTTCCCTGTCCTTTCAATGGGCCTACCATGTCCTTGCTCTTTTTCTTACTTTGAACATAAACGAAGAACCCTTTTTTGTTGTTTTTAGCATCTCTTGCTAGCCTAAGCTCATGCTGAGCGCTAGCTTTTCTAATATTCTCCCTACAAGTATTGGTTATTTGTTTATATTCATCCTTGGTTATAAGGCCCTCCTTCCATTTCCTAAACGAGCCTTTTTAAATTTCTCAACTTATTAAAAAGCTGTTTATGGAGCCACCTAGGCTTCTTTAGGTTCCTCCCATTTTTCCTTCTTATAGGAATCGTTTGTGATTGTGCCTTTAATATTTCACCTTTAAAAAACTCCCACCCCTCTTGAACTCCCTTCTCCTTAAGTGTTTCTGACCATGGGATTCTACCCAGCATAACTTTCAGTTTCTTAAAAGTTGCTTTCCTGACTACCTACAGCTTTTCCTGGGGCAAGTTGGGGGCAAAATGTTTTGCCTCTCTACCGCCTTCTTGGGGCCTCCGGAGGCCTGGGAAGACCCAGCGCAGCAGTGAGGCCCTCCCAAGGTCCTACACTGGCTTGGGGGGGCGGGGAGGCTCCTCACTGCCTCAATAGGGCCTTGGGAGCAGCGGCTGAGGGGCTGAAGGAGGAGCAAGTCCCCAATCTCTTCCCAATCCCCCCTCAACTGATGCTGCAAGGGGATGCACGGGGGGGGGAGTGCTCCTGAGCCCCTTTCCACACACCCCAGCAGCACTCTCGACCCCGCGCTAGGGAGGGGGCGATGCCCAGCCCAGCTGCCCTGCACACCTCCCGCACAGATGAGGCACTGCAGAGGAGGCAATGCCCGGCCTGCCTGCCCTGCCCTCCCCCCAGCCAGATGGGGCACAGGGGAGGGAAGAAATGCCTGGCCCAGTTGCCCCGCCCTCCCCTGGCCCAATTGGGACGTTGCGGAGGGTGCAATGCCCAGCCTGGCCACCCTACCTTCCCCCAGCTCAATCGGGAAGCTGGGAGGGGGCAATGTATGGCCTGCCCGCCCTGCCCTTTCTAGAGCCCGCTGTATTTTTTCCCACAACTGGTTTTGTTGCTAGTTAAATATAACTGTCTTTCCCAATAAAGACATCTTCATGGTTATGGTTGAAATGCACAAAGACATGGAATGCACACTGGAGAGACTGGATGTAATAACAATGCAATTTTTTTTTTAAATCTAAAGAAAAACAAATCTAAAAGAAGTGTAGCTGCATGGAGCCTGGGCTCTAAGAACCAGTGAGTTTAGTTAGAGAACTTCTTTGAGAACTTCTGACAAAACATAAGCCAGAAAAAAAGAAAAGAGAGAAAATGAAGCACGTTTTGGGTACAAAACAGTTGCAGACTTGTGAAGTGTGTTGGAACTTCAAACAAATTACACATTGTCTTTCTGAAATTTGGCTCCCTACATAGATTCTGTATGCCAGAATTCAGAATGACGGGCCAAGTGGTCTTTATTATGTGACAAACAGAATATTTAGTCATTAATGGCAGAATGCAGAATAAACATGTCTAAGCAACGTGTACATTTTCTACTGCAGAACTCTGTGAGACTGACGGGATCCATCCTATCCAATTTTGGAAGCCGCTGTAAGTTTGGGTGTTAACCCTTCCATCCCCACAAGAGAATGTGTGCAAAGAAAACCACTGAGCCTATTAGGGATGAAACTGGGTTCACGGTTTCTGGAACAGCCCCACTCCTCTGTTACCAGAAATTGGAAGGTGGATTCACAGTAACCCCGGGAGAAACTGGAGAGGAGAAACATGGCAAGTCAATTCTTGAAGGGGCCAAGATGGGGAAAGACAGCATTGCTCACCTAGAAGAGACTCTGATCAGACGGTGGTTCAGGTATTTCCTCTGCTCCATCAGGTCACCTGGGAAAGGAAACAAAACAGAATATACGGGTGGAAGGTAATATCATACACATCAGGGCCGTTTCCACACGTCTTACCTGCCTGTGGAACATCACACGAAAGACCTGGAAGACAGCGTCTTCTCGCGCGAAATCGCACCAGGAAGATGCTGTTATCTGGGAGTTTTGCGCAATTTCACGCAGATAACAGCGAAATCGCGCCAGGAAGATGCTGTTATCTGGGAGTTTTGCGCAATTTCACGCAGATAACAGCGAAATCGCGCCAGGAAGATGCTGTTATCTGGGAATTTTGCGTGATTTTGCACAGATAACAGCGTCTTCCTGGTGCGATTTCGAGCAAGAAGACGCTGTCAGTTCCGGGTCTTTCGTGTGATGTTCCACAGGCCAGTAAGACGTGTGGAAATGGCCCACCTCTCCTCTCCAGCCAAAGGCAAGCACATACCGCATTGGCACCTGTATCTATGAATAAACCTTTGTATATAATAATAATATTTAATTTATATACTGCCCTTTGGGAAAACTTACTGCCATACTCAGAGCAGTTTACAAAGTGTGTGATTATTATCCTTACAACAATCACCCTGTGAGGTGGGAGGGGCTGAGAGAGCTCTGGAAGAGCTGTGACTAACCCAAGGTCACCCAGCTGGCTTTGAGTGGAGAATCAAACCCGGTTCTCCGGATTCGAGTCCCGCCACTCTAAACCACAACACCAAACTGGCATATACTATACATAAAGCCTATTAAGCCTGCAGTGAGGTTTCCCATACCTCTGCTGAAAGGGGCCCTGAGAACAGGTCCTTAGGCAAACATGATCCAATAATTGACTCTGCTATTAATAGCCTCGGGCGATGAAGAACAACGCCCCTCCCTCTCCCACCCCTTACCCTCCCTGCACTGTTCCCTGGATGTATCGTGTCTTTACTTCATCATTCTCTACTTCGGTAATCCACTTTTATTGCACTTTTTCTTGTATTTACTCTTTATTACACTGTTTTATAATTTTGTAATCCATTTTGAGTCTCACTGTCAAAAGCAGACAGTACATACATAAAACCAAGAAATCTATTTCAACCTCCCCTACCCGGGCTTTCTGGGATTTTGCCAGACATGGCTCAAGAATTTTCAAGCTTAAAATAATCAACTTTAACTGGAAGAAAGAGGGGCAAAGTACTGGTGGGGGAAAGGACGTTGCAAGAACCACCCCCCACTGCATTCAGCACAAATATACTTTCCCTTCAGAACTGCCAAGCTGGCAGCAGAAGTCACCTACAGACGGCAATTCCTGGTGAGGGCCTGATGAAGTCATCAAGAGAACACCCTTTTCCTTGCGTATCCAAAAAGTGTGAGGGCTGTTATGTGTCTCTGTCCTTAATAACACACACACACACATGCACGCACGCATGTATATGCTTGAAGCATGGGAGGAAGAGCAAAATGGACATCTAAGCGGGTATGACATTCATTGGCATGCAAATTAGCTGATTCACAGGTGCAAAACGGGACCTGCACCACTGGAGAGTGTTGTTCTTTGTGTTATATCCAGGGCTTTTTTTCAGCAGGAACGCGGTGGAATGGAGTTCCGGAACCTCTTGAAAATGGTCATATGGCTGGTGGCCCCGCCCCCTGACCTCCAGACAGAGGGGAGTTTAGATTGCCCGCAATCTAAACTCCCCTCTGTCTGGAGATCAGGGGGCGGGACCACCAGCCATATGACCATTTTCTCCAAAGGCAACCTACTGAGTTCCACCACCTCTTTTCCCAGAAAAAAAGCCCTGGTTATATCTATCTTCACTTGCTTACAAAGCATCTTAGACCACAGACCTCCCA
This sequence comes from Eublepharis macularius, assembly GCF_028583425.1. Taxonomy (NCBI): domain Eukaryota; kingdom Metazoa; phylum Chordata; class Lepidosauria; order Squamata; family Eublepharidae; genus Eublepharis; species Eublepharis macularius. The sequence continues at coordinate 10,816,214 of NC_072793.1, read as the reverse complement.
CTTCACCCCCTTCGCTCTGCAAAGCACTCGTGCACTGAAGTGTATAACGGCATCTTCAGATCAGCAGCCATAGAAGCGGGAAGTCTGTTTTTAAGCCATCTCCTCCAAAGGAAGTTCTAGGACGCGGAGCCCTCCCTCAGCAGCTGTAGAGCAGCAGGAGGCCAACAGCCCTGCTCTTGTGTGAAAACCACTCATGAGAAAGGAGAGGCGAAGCGGGCAGGCAACAGTACCTTCCCGACGTTCACTGTAGTAAGGACCAAAAGCTTCATTACGGGGAATGTCCGGGTAGAGGAAACGGAGTGGATTCTCAGGGATGTCCTCCTCTGCTAAGAGCTGGTAGTCATGGATGATGTCAGGCAGCGCTAAGGAATTCAGCTCCGCTTTGGTGTAGGGCACAACCGAGCGGAACGTTGGGGACCCTGTAAAATTCGTGCACAAGTCGGTAGTTGAAAGGCAAACAGAAATTCCTGCAGCACCCTGAAGTTTATACTAGCTTATCTGCCAGCATCAGATGTACAGAGTATAGAAGTGGCTAGTATACAAAACTGCATTTTGGAAAACCCTGAGCCCAGTTCATGGCTGCCCTCGGCTCTTGCACCCTTTGACATGCGAGAGGCCACTGGATGCTGCAACTCATGGAATCCTAGGGTTAGAAGGTACACCCAGGGTCATCTAGTCCACCCCTTGCACAATGCAGGAAATGCACAACTCCCTCCCCCCGCCACACCCCCAGTGCCCCCTGCTCCGTGCCCAGAAGGTGGCAAAACCAGGGCTGACAAACAGTTATCAAAGACTGCTTTATACACAGTAGGGGGGGGGAAGGGAATGAGGCCTGGCCCCCAGGGGCTCACCGTTGTTGTATCCCACCCAGGTGCAGGTGATCCCACCATCTCGGGTAGTTTCACTGAAGCGCAGCAGGAAGGTGCCCTCCCGCTTCTCCTTCAGCAGATCCTTCTCACGCTTGCGGCTCACAAACCCCATGATGAGACTGGGGCAAGAAAAGAGAGCAGAGGAAAATATCTAAGGAGAAGCCACACGTCACCCTTGTTTTCCCTTTGGCCCATCCCACGCAATGTCCTCTTGACGATTGCAGCCTCGGTCACTCCCTGGTACCCTCTACTGCAAGCATTTCATAATGGCAGGGCCAGGCTGGTCCGTAATAAGATGCAGGGCTGGTACAAGCTCCTAGCCACTGCTGGTTACCTGGATGGTGGAGTCTGCTGGAGGCCTGCTACATGATCAGCAGCTCCTTCAGGTGAAGCACAGGTCTCCCCCAGCCACCCGGGGAGGGAGAGCAGAGAGCCGTCATTCACTCTCCCCTAGGGACAGCTCCGGGCAGGACCATCCTTGGGAAACAGTGCCCCGGTCAATATAGCAAAATAGCCTCTTTCCGCGGTGGCTCATGTCCTGTGCCTCTGCACTTCTCACCAGTAAGCCCTGGTCCCAACAGAATCCTGCTAGGCTGCTGTGTGCCCACCTCAGGTCCAATGGGGCCTGGACTCCTCGCCTTCAATACTGCTGATTTTCTATTTCTTGAGTCCTCCTACCGCATCCCTCAATCCTTCCTTACAGAAAGACTGTAAACATTTGCATCAATGTAGTTCTGCAAAGTGCAAAACCTTGCTACCTACTGCTGTAGCAAAAGGTTTCCCAACACGTTACTAAGGCTTGCCTTCTGCCGCAGCTGGCCCCGTTCAGTACACAATATAATTAAGCCAGAATTATCCTTTCCTTAAGGCACGGCTTGTACAAGCTTTGCTCCTCAGCTCACTATACTGACAGAGATGGAGCTATTCCTCCATAACCCGCTTAGCTATGCTCATTGCAACAGCAGGTATCCCGGAGAACAACATTTTCTAAATATCTGTATTTCGTTGCATCTCTCTGCTAAGACTGATTGAATAACAGAAGATTCAACTTATCTGAATTGCATATCCAGCAAAATTATCCCCCAAACCCACCCTCACAGATGAAGGCTGATTGTAAAGAGGCAAGGAAAAAGCACTGAATCACAGACACACTGTGGGTGGCCTCTATATGGAGGGGTATTTTTGTTTCACAGGAACCTTCAATCAACTAAGTTACTTTTCTCACGGCACACTAACAGGCCCTTGGTGGCGTAATTATGGACTTGGTATAGAAGATCAGCTGGGAACTAGGATTCCTGAATCACATTTCTACCCCAACTTCCTGCACCTCAAAATAGCTAAAGTTTTCCCTTCCCTCCCACCTCTTTGCCTCTCACTACTTACTTATTCTTCCAGAGTTCCAGCAAGTGCTCTTGAATCAGGCCTAAGATTCCATCAAGCCAAGTCCAGAACGAGAAGTTCTCCCCGGGAGGACATGTCTCCTGCAGGACCATCACAGACGGCTTATTAGCGGGGAAGTTGCTAGATGAGTATCAGAGGGAGAGAAGGGGCTGCACTAAGGTGAGAAACTTACCTTACAGAACTGGTGCCAAGTGATTATGTTCTGTGGTTTTACCTTCGGCCCTTTAATTGGGAAGGAAGGGCAAGCCGTAAGTCACATAATCACTTTGACAAGCAAGGGTAGTTTTTCGCTTTTTATTTGGCACTCCCACTCCCCTCTATCGGTACTTCTAGATTTTTGAGCTGAAAGGCAGACCTCAAAGGACAGTACAAGTAACTTCATATTAACGAATAGGGATGTGCATTTCGGCTTTCTGAAAGCCGAAAGAAAGCCGAAACAAAAGTGTTTCGGCTTCTTTCAGGCTAGCCGAAACGTTTCGGGCTAAGCCGAAACGTTTCGGCTAGCCGAAAGAAAAAAAGCCAAAACGTTGGCAGCACTATCTTACACAAAAATAACACAACTCACTTAACATCAGAGAATCACAAAAACACAATTTCTGGCAAAAACACTTTATTTCTGTAACTGCTTTAGGTTACAAAGTAGGAGGGCACAACAGGGCATGATAGCAATGTACTACAAAAAATAATACAACCCACTTCACCGTTTGTGACAGCAATTGTGTTTGTGTGATTCTCTGATGTGAAGTGAGTTGTGTTATTTTTGTGTAGTACACTGCTTTCCTGCTCTATTGTGCCTTCCTACTGTGTAACCTAAAGCAGTTACAGAAATAAAGTGCTTTTGACAGCAATTTTTTGGGGTGATTCTTTAATGTGAAGTGAGTTGTGTTATTTTTGTGTAAGATACTGCTTCCATGCCCTTTGGTGTTCCCCCCCTGCTGTGTAACCTAAAGCTGTTCAAGAAATAAAGTGTTTTTGACAGGAATTGTGCTTTTGTGATTCTCTGATGTTAAGTGAGTTGTGTTATTTTTGTGTAAGATAGTGCTGCCATGCCCTTTGGTGTTCCCCCCTGCTGTGTAACCTAAAGCTGTTCAAGAAATAAAGTGTTTTTGACAGGAATCGTGCTTTGTGATTCTCTGATGTTAAGTGAGTTGTGTTATTTTTCTGTGTGGGGGACTGCTGGTGTAATGTGTCATTATGCTTTGCCTACTTGTACTTTGGAAGGGAGAAAATAATTTTTTAAAAACTTTATTTTGTGTTGTTCTTGTTTTATTCTTTGTTGTGCAGTTGGTTCCCATCATAGGGAACAATGGGGCTGGCTGGCCAGCCATCTCTGTAGGTGGTGGGGGAATTTGAGGGAGGGTGTCTGTGGTTCAGGTGCTCTTTCACAGGGACCAGCTGGCACTCAGAAGTGTGCCCACCATTGTGGCACCCCTGGGCTGTGCAGAATTGCCCAGGGAAAGAGAGTTTAGAAGTTCCCAGCATAGGGAACAAAGGGAGAGGGCTGGCCTTTGCCAGCTTGTTCCTGGGGTTATGGGTGTGGGGCAGGTGGGGGTGGATTTGGGTCTGTGAGGGGCTAATGTGGGGATTTGGGTCTGTGTGTGGCAGCTGGGGGGGAATTGGGTTTGTGTGGGGCTGTAGGGGGTGGACTTTGGGGGCTGAGAACACCTACTTGGGGAGGCCATGAAATGCCCCCCCCAAGTGGGAGCAGTCTGAGCTTTGGTGGGGGGTGGGAGGAAGGGTGGGAGAAGGGCCCCAGAGGGCTGGGGGGCATTTTGCATGCAAAATGCCACCCCTGGCAAGACAAGCCTCCCCCAGCTGTCAGTGGTAGAGATGAGAGCACCTACTTGGGGAGGCCATGAAATGGCCCCCCCAAGTGGGAGCAGGCTGAGCCTTGGTGGGGGGTGGGAGGAGGGGTGGGAGAAGGGCCCCTGAGGGTGGCAAAGGAAGCCTGCTTCTTCATTTTTCCCCATAGGAAATAATGAAGAAGATGAGCAGCAGCATGCTAACAATATGCTGCTCATTCGCTTTCTTATGGGAGGATAGGGGGACCTGCTTTGGGGGGCCATAACATGGCCCCCCAAAGTCCAATCGGTCTGAAACTTGGGGGGTTTGTAGAGAGGGGTTAGAGGAAGGTCCCCACCAATTTTGGGCTGATTCGGTGGGAAAATGCCTCCCCCAGACGTCCGGGAAGACGCCGGAGGCATTTTCCCATTGAAAAAGCCGAAAGCCGAAAGCCGAAAGTAAGCCGAAAGCCGAAAGCCGAAACAGCTGGCCGTTTCGGCTTTCGGCTTATATGAAAGAGAATCCTCTTTCGGCTTTCTGCTTTCGGCTTTAGCCGAAAATTTTTGGCTTGCACACCCGTATTAACGAACAAGTAAAATGCAACAAGTAACTCTGTATTAATGATTCCCAAGTAACCAGTACCTATCTGGTGTCTATATTCACCATCACTAATTCAGTTTTAATATTGCTGCTCTACCCAAAAACACATGATAAAAAAATTATGTGGGTTGGGGAAACCCATCCTTTGATCACATTTAGAGGAGGGCAGGGAGCTGTTCCAGTTGGCAGCAGAGGGTAGGACCCGAAACAATGGGCTTAAATTACATGCACAAAGGTACCGGCTGGATATTAGGAAGAACTTTTTCACGGTCAGAGTAGTTCAAAAGTGGAATCAGCTGCCTAGGGAGGTGGTGAGCTCCCCCTCACTGGCAGTTTTCAAGAAGAGGCTGCATGAATACTTGTCAGAGATGCTTTAGGCTGATCCTGCACTGGGCAGGGGGTTGGACCAGATGGTCTGTATGGCCCCTTCCAACTCTATGATTCTATGATTCTAATCAGGAACATGGGGGTTAAAAAGCTTTAAGGGCAATAAAACAGCTTCATGTTCCATCCCAGGGATCAATGGCTCCTAGGCAACAATCCAGAGAACTCACAGCATAATCCTAAACAACTCTCCTTTGGATTATGCTGTCAGTCTCTTTTTCAGTTTCAGACCCACAAAAGTTACTCTGTCCACCTTCTGCCGCTGTTTCTTTGGGGCAAAACGAAAGCCTTTGTTCCAGGAACCTGAGAACCGTGTCTGAACCCCAATCTTTGCTACTCGTTGTAGTTTTAATCCACTAGCTTCCCCTTCACCCTAATGAACTGCTAAGAGCAGCTAGAACTTATATTAGTTCCCAGGGCTTTTTTTCAGGGGGAACGCGGGGGAATGGAGTTCCGGAACCTCTGGAAAATTGTCACATGGCTGGCGGCCCCGCCCCCTCATCTCCAGACAGAGGGGAGCTTAGATTGCTCTCCGCGCCGCTGAGCAGTGCGGAGGGCAATCTAAACTCCCCTCTGTCTGGCAATCAGGGGGCGGGGCCACCAGCCACATGACCATTTTCTCTGAGGGTCACCCACTGAGTTCCACCACCTCTTTTCCCAGAAAAAAAGCCCTGCTAGTTCCCCATATCCTCCATTAGATTCTGGCCACATGCTCCCTGATCCTGTAGGAATTTCCACCTGACTCTTCCAGCCCTGCACTTGCCCCACATTACCACAGAGCTTCTTTCCCAGCATTTTCAGCTGTTCCGCATCAAGGCCTCGCTTAGTAGCATCTAAGAATTGCCAACTGAGCACTTCTGACAGTTTGGCCCAAGTGGCAGCAGTCGGATTGGAAAAAAACAGCTGGTTCTGAAAGGAAGGAGGAAAAACAGCGAGAGAGATAAATCAGATGAGTGACTGTATGAGCAGAAGTTTGGTCTAGTGGTTAAGAGCAGCAGGACTCTAATCTGGAGAGCCGGGTTTGATTCCCCACTCCTCCACTTGAAGCCAGCTGGGTGCCCTTGGGTCAGTCACAGCTCTCTCAGAGCTTTCTCAGCCTCACCTCACAGGGTGATTATTGTTATGAGGATAATAATAATAATATACTTTGTAAACCACTCTGAGTAGGCGTTAAGTTGTCCTGAAGGGCGGAATATATATTGAATGTTATTATTAATGTTATTATAAAGAAGACTTCAAACGCGGCATAATTTATAAGAAAATCTAGGATCTTCAGTGCCATTCTAAACAGAATTATATCCTTTTAAGTCAATGTACTTAAAATGGTGTTAACTCTTTGTAGGATGGCGCTGTAAGAAACGGAACAGAATGCCCTTTAATACACAAACTCAGTCACATGAGCTACTTCACAAGTTACAAAAGGCGCTTTCGCATAGGACTTAACAAGTTACCAGCAGAGTGGCAGCATTTATTAAAATTTTTGCAACCTGCCTTTCCTCAAGGCAGTTGCCAACTGGTTGGGGAAAAAAATGCTCTATCCCTTTAATAAAGGCTTAATGCCTGGTATTTGCCAGGTGAATTTATCTACCTCCATTCTGAAAATCTTCAGCTGCCCATTTCTATTCATTAAGCCTCTATGAAAGGGACGGGACATTTTTCTTTAGGCTGATCGGCAATCTTAGGAGACCCTCATATGGAGTGGTCTACATGTATAAAAGGTTGTTGCGTGCACACAGTTGTATGGTGCCACACAGCTGTGGATCACCTGACACTCCTATGACATAAGTTAGGAAACAAAAGGCGACAGCAGAGAGAGAGATTGATTGAGATTCGTTCCACAAAATGACCGAATCCTGCAGAGGTCTTGCTTTTTTGTTACCATTTGGAAGCAGAATTAAAAATGGTGGCTCCAAACAGCACTGAGTGGAGTGCCTGATCCTAAGGCTGTTACTAAGAAGTCCGTCTCATCCAGTTCTCGAAAGCAAATGCAGCTCTCAGACTATTTAAAGAGGCTCCTCCTTCTCCTAATCACCATTAATACTGAAATTGACTTTTCAATTAGTGGTTTCCGTTTCAAGAAGCCACAGCAACCCTAACATTTGCTATCTATTTTTTCTTAGCACAATTACACTTCAGCAGAAAAATGAATAATTATTTTTTAATCAAAAGATGTGCCTACTCGAGTGCTCCTTCTCATGAAGTTACATTTGGAGTGAAGCACTTTCCTATAAAAGAGGCCAAATTAATTGGGACTGTGACTATTCTCTTGGATCGATATATTTTCTGTACACCAGTGTGTACCTTAGATTAGGCTGCAGCAAGTTCCCTCACCCTAAACTGGCACTATAATATCGCTATAACATTGTAATAATTATTATATTATATTGTAATGTATTAGAACATTGTAATAATAGGGTTATCAGGTTCTCTGAATTCTCAGCTTTCTTTTTAAAAATAAGTAAGTCTCTAGTCCCTTCCCTTGTGGAGATATAAGGGAAAAGACATATCTTCACAAGGGAAAGAGACTTACTTTTTAAAAAAATGAAAGCTGGGAAATAAAATTTAAAATTATTCAGTTAATAGTATCAGTCATCCAAAAGTCCAAGAAAATTGGTTCAGTTCATGGGATGCATATTATCATCAATATCAGTGGTGGTGCTACCACTGAAATACTCCTCTTCCTTCCACAGCAAAGGATTATACAAGCTTTGGGTCAGATTTGGGACTGGAGAAAAACAATGTTTCATTCCTGCACATCATCTTCTCAAACTTGCACATCAAGTTTGGACCAGAAGTATGCAGCATTATTGTGAAGAACCACATTCTATTCAGCGACGGTGCAAGGTTGGAAGCAAACCATCGGCAACGAGAGCAGAGCCTCTTAAGTTCTTAGAACAATTTGGTGAGACTGACAATCTGCCACAGGAAGAAAATTCAAATGTGGAAAAGGATCTTGTCAGAGTATGGTCCTGAAATGCTGATGTAGACATGTTCAAGCTGTTTCTTTCAGATACACAAATGACAAATCCCAGGATATGCTCCCATCTACTGCATACTCCCCCGGAGGACATATTCAATGGGCATTTCTAGTAATCAATGAATATTTCTAGTAATCAGAGAGTCATTTATACTCTCCTAACCATTCAGTGCTCAACCCTATAGACAATAACTGGGACGAAGGAGATGAGCGTTTGATACCAACAAAGGGTCTCAGACCCATACCAGAGGAACTACTGACATTGTGTGGCTGTAAAACTTGCAAATTTAATGCACACAGGTACAAGAAGGCTGAACTAATTTGTTCTCTTTTCTACAAGCATCCAAAGAACTGTGAAAATGTTGCATAGCAATTTACTTTCTGCATTAGGACTGTAACTTTTGTTTAAGCATAAGAGTGTAACCAATATGTAAGCATTATCATTATCACACTGACAAACAAACACCTCTAATATTTTGTTTACTGTAATTTAAGGTGGCAGAATAAATAATTTTCTGTACTTTTAGGAGCTCCCACCATGTTTTGTGCCAATTCTCCCACCATGTTTTATGCCAATATTACAAAAATTAAAAAATAAGCTTCTCTGGATTTATTACCTGCCCTCCCCAAAATTACAAATCTTAAAAAATAATACTTCGTATTTACAACAAAAATAATAACATAGTTTTATTGACCTCAAAAACATACAGTTTGACACCAATATAAACATCCTAAAAGAATGTGGAAAAAAAGATCTGCCATCTTGCAAAATGGCAGCTACAAGAAAAAGGCTGTCGCTGCAACAAATATAATAGTGTATTTGGCTTTATCAACTCCAAAAACATGTGTCTGGCAGCAAGACGAGCATTCTGTGTGAATTTTAAAAACTGAAGTAACACACACACACACAAATTCCGTTTATGTTCTTTTACAGGGGTCTGTTGTGGACAATTTTAACTTTTTAAAAATCGGCCCCATACACGTTACTGTCATTGTAATAATAGGCTTAGAAGGTTCTCTGAATTCCTTGGTTTCATTTTAAAAACAAGTCTCTAGTCCTTTCCCTTGTGGAGATATAAGGAAAAAGACATATCTCTGCAAGGGAAGGGGTTAGACTTACTTTTTTGAAAAAATGAAAGCAGGGAATTCAGAGAACCTACTAAACCCATTAACTTTTTTGTGCATGTTTATCAATATAAAGGCTGAACTTTTTTTTAAAAAAAGACTGAAAACAAACCACTCATTTTCAGGGCAGGGGAGGGGAGGGGTTTGACAATGATAACAGCACCATCATTGCAAAGTGGGTTGAAGGTGAGCGAGAATGGGCGGGACAAACAAAAATGAAAGAAATATTAGACACAAAAAAAGGCAACTCAATTCCAGCTTTCAGAAAATATTGGGGTAAAAATGGTCTCAAAAGAATGGGGAAAAAGGGAAAGAAAGAAGATCCAAAATGAAGTAAGAACTAAAGGCACAAAAACGTGTGTAAAAATCAGAGGATAAACCAAAGCCATACGGGGCCAGAACTGATGAAAAAACCCTGTGCAGAAAAGCCATTCAGTGGTTCTTCCACTGGAACATTAACTGCAAAAACTGGAGGAAAACTTTCAACTTTGTCTAGTGGAAGTGGCACAATACAAGCCGTCTTTTCTAATTGTTGCTTCTGGCATGGATGGCACCACCCTCTTTTGTGTCTCTGCAGCACAGGAAGCATCTTAAGGACAGGCAAGTCTTTTTTAGAGAGGTCCTTATGCTTAGTGGGGAAGACAGATAAAGCAGACTCTTCAGGGACTTTTCGGAGGACCCCTCTCCTAAAATACTATGTGAGCATCACCGAAGCTAAACTCCAACACAGGAGGCCAAATTTGCTTTGGTAGGCAGACTCTTTCCCCGACATTAAACCCTACAGTTTAACAGTGAGGTGAGAAAATTATTTTATTTTTATTTTATTTTTTCACATTTCTATTCTGCCCTCCCAGCAAGCGGGCTCAGGGCAGATCACAACCCATAAAAATACAATCAAATTCATTTCCATAAAACATTTAAAAACATCATTAAAAGAAAACGTATTTCTAATTATGTAGTCAGCCTTACAAACTAAAACAGGATGGTGGGCAGCCTTTGCAGGGAGGGTTAGATTTTATACACCCCTTTTAACTATAAATGTTTTCTTAGTTTTGCAACTAAGATTTTAACCTTGAATGTGTTACTTCCCAGAAGCATTTCGAACCTATAACAAAAGTATGACTTCAGCATGGCGGTATTCAGGGATTTTTTTCAGCTGGAACGCGGTGGAACGCAGTTCCAGAACCTCTTGAAAATGGTCACAGGGCTGGTGGCCCTGCCTCCTGACCTCCAGACAGAGGGGAGTTGAGATTGCCCTCCGTGCCGCCGAGCGCCGAGCGGCACGGAGGGCAATCTAAACTCCCCTCTGTCTGGAGTTCAGGGGGTGGGGCCACCAGCCATGTGACCATTTTCTCCGAGGGCAACCCACTGAGTTCCACCACCTCTTTTCCCAGAAAAAAGCCCTTGAGGTATTTATATTACAGTGAGATCTGACTGGCCTGTCAATCAGGCTTTTTGGGTGCCATGGGAAATGTAATTCTGAAGGGATGCTTGTATTCACCCCCTTGATCTTTTATTCTGTAAACAATCAGTGCTAAGGGTATATAAGATTCTCTGATGTAACTGGTCTTTATGCATATATCCTAGAGAGGGTATGCATCTGGATTTTATTGGCAAATAAAGCTCGTATCTCTTTGTATTACTGTGTTTGGAGTTTTGAATATATTTGGGTAAGCGGTAGTAGGGGGACTTATAATTCTCTTTACACAGATACACTCTGGATCCTGCCATATGGATGGGATCAGGTCTCTGCTCAGGAGCACTGAACTGGCACGCTGCTATCTGGGAAAGCATGTAAGCCCCTAAATGACATGAGGGTTCCCTGATAAAAGGAAAGAGCATGAAAGATGAATTGCTAGGGAAAGTAAAGGAAAGATGAAGAATCATGCATAATATGTTCACATATAGACTAACCTAGCTGAGATGTGTGGGTACAATGGAGGCAGGAAACGGAGACCAGAGGTACTCCCCAGCCTGTGAGGTGAAGTGTAGGGAGATGGCTGCGTCTGTTTCTTACCTTTGGGTCCGCACCAAGCATATTGAACCACAAGATGGAGGCCCAGGCACTGGAGGCCTGGTTGACATTAGAGAAGATCACCACCGGCAAAGTGGACGTCTAATGGAGAAACATCACAAAGGTTGAAAGAGGGGGAAACGGCAGTGCCCTGAACTATTCGATGGCAGATTGAAGGTGCAGGTTTCTACATTCCTAACTGTGATTAGTCTCGAGATGCTAAATGTCCACGAAACCCTGACACACATTCTTCCTAGCAGTGTTGCTGGGCATTTAGTAGGTAGAAATTAATTCCCTAGCAGCAAAGAGCAGCAGCAGGGAGGAAACCCTGGCAGAAAGCGGGCAACAGCTCTAGCAGAAGAGGAGTCTCGTCATGTTAGCGAACTCACAGGTAATCAGTCTCCCCTAGCAAGGATAAAGTATGCCATTATTCCCTGGCTACAAGCGGCATTTCCTACGTGCCACATTATTAAAAGCAACCAAGAACTCATAAAAGCATGTCTGCCTCCCCATAACCCCCAACCGTTAGTGGGTCTCATACCTGCAGTTGGCACCTGAGACCTAGGTAGCAGTAATCTAGTGTGAATGTGATGACATGCAGCTCCTCTGTGATGGGCAATGATCCCTGCAACGAAGAAAGGGAGGGTCACAGCCAATTGACATTGCCCCCTTACTCAGGACATGGCCTGAAGGCACCCCGTGCAGCAACCTTTCTGAAGCTACCTCATTAGCACCTTGATGGAAGACCTAGACCACCACGTATACTCCTTTTGAGTTCTATGGATAGGATGCAATTAAAATACAGCTGAGATTATACGCACCAAGAGCAGGATTTTCAAGAACTGGCAGAGGAGAAATCACATCCCCTGGTACCCCTAGTGCTTCCCATCTTGACTGTGACTGTTTCCCCCTCCCATCTTGCCTGCCCACCCAATCACCTGCTTTCCTTCGGCTCCCTCACCCACCCAATTGGCCAGGTCCTCTGTGCAGCCAATCACTACTTTTATTTTTAAAATATGTTTGGATGTCTGCAGAAGTGCAGATGTTGCTAGCTATTTGGCATGGGGGGGGGGCTGTTAACCTCCTCCCCCTTTTTTTACACATTTGTGCAAAGCTGGGGTTCATGGGGGCCAGCATGGCAATTAGATGTACTATGCTTATAATCTGAAAGCTACATTCCTGATAATAAAGGATAAAATATAGAATTGAAATTATACTAGCTACATGACAAAATACTTTGAAGTAGAAAATCTCTGAGGCATGTCAGGTTGGGAAATTTCATAATTGTTATTGTGTTCTGAAGCCCTCAGATCAGAGAGGCAAGGGTATCCCCATAGCCCGTGGAAACCTTCAGCCCCCTCTTTATGAGGCAACCCTTTCCTCCCAAGTATACCAGCGGCACTGAAAGGATGGACACAGAGGTAAAGTCAGGGCTTTTTTTCAGCTGGAACACGGTGGAACGGCATTCCGGCGCCTCTTGAAAATGGTCACATGGCCAGTGGCCCTGCCCCTTGATCTCCAGACAGAGGGGAGTTTAGATTGCCCTCCATGCCACATGGCATGGAGGGCAATCATAGAATCATAGAGTTGGAAGGGGCCATACAGACCATCTAGTCCAACCCCCTGCCCAGTGCAGGATCAGCCTAAAGCATCTCTGACAAATATTCATCCAGCCTCTTCTTGAAAACTGCCAGTGAGGGGGAGCTCACCACCTCCCTCGGCAGCTGATTCCACTTTTGAACTACTCTGACCGTGAAAAAGTTTTTCCTAATATCCAGCTGGTACCTTTGTGCATGTAATTTAAGCCCATTGCTTCGGGTCCTACCCTCTGCTGCCAACTGGAACAGCTCCCTGCCCTCCTCCAAATGACAGCCTTTCAAATATTTAAAGAGAGCAATCATGTCCCCCCTCAATCTCCTCTTCTCCAAACTAAACATTCCCAAGGCCCTCAGCCTTTCCTCGTAGGGCTCAGTCTCCAGACCCCTGATCATCCTCGTCGCTCTCCTCTGCACCCTCTTGATTTTGTCCACATCCTTTTTGAAGTGAGGCCTCCAGAACTGCACACAGTACTCCAGGTGTGGCCTGACCAAGGCAATATAGAGAGGGGCTATGACCTCCTACGATTTCGACGCTATGGCCCCTTTGATACAACCCAGGATTGAATTAGCCTTTTTTGCCACCGTATCACACTGAATGCTCATATTCAGTTTACAGTCCACTCTTACCCCCTCTAAACTCCCCTCTGTCTGGAGATCAGGGGGCGGGGCCACCGGCCATGTGACCATTTTCACCAAGGGTGATTTAAACTTTTAAAAACTCCCCCTTTGTTCCAGCTGACCCAAAGTGATGTCATTGGCCCTGGGAGCATGCATGCATTTTGCGTGTGCAGATGTGGTACCAGGGGCACCACCTCCCACCAAGAGTTGCCCCCTGTGCTGGCAACCCACTGAGTTCCACCACCTCTTTTCCCAGAAAAAAAGCCTTGGGTAAAGTAATGGTATCTTTTCCAAAAAGAACCTTTTGCCATCCCCCCCGTACTGGCCCATCCCCCTGTATTCATTCAATAGTCAGAAAGAAGGGCCAGGAGCTCACCACTTCCCTAGTAGGCAAACCCACCTCGCTGGCTCCTTTGCCACCTTTCCCTTTACCGGAGCCACAAGGTTTTTGCTCTTTCAGCATCTGCCAAGAGAAAAGAAGAGGAATCACAGAAAGTCAGAAGCAACAAAAAGTAATTTCCTACCACCAGAAAAAGCTATTCCCGTGCTTCTCAATTTACACAATCTGAACCACAAGCGGCCCCTAAGAGCAGCGCAGCAGGAACAAGAGGGAACATATTAAGACTTTCATCAAGGTGGATTTTATAAGACTCGAGCAAGGCAGTTGGAATATGACTGAGGAATGTGTGAACAAGGGGCATGCACCAAACAGCCCCCAAATAAACTGTATAGGGGTCAAGGCCCCTCCACCAAGATTTCCCTCCTTCTCTGGCTGCATCTCATATGGCAAAATAGAGCAAGAGAAAAAAAACCAAATAGGATGGCCTCTAGCAATGATGATATCACAGGTAGGCAGCTCACAAATGGCATTCAAACTCCAAAGAGAGAATGGATCACACTGAGTGCTGTAGCCATCAGAGAAAGGTGAATTCTGTAGAGGCCTAGCCTCTTCAAAGATGCAGTGAGCTCCCCACCCAATTTCTAACAGTTAGGCTGCTGTATTGTCGAAGGCTTTCACAGCCGGAGAACGATGGTTGTTGGGGGTTTTCCGGGCTGTATTGCCGTGGTCTTGGCATTGTAGTTCCTGACGTTTCGCCAGCAGCTGTGGCTGGCATCTTCAGAGGTGCAGCACCAAAAGACAGAGATCTCTCAGTGTCACAGACTGTGACACTGAGAGATCACTGAGAGACTGTGACACTGAGAGATCTCTGTCTTTTGGTGCTACACCTCTGAAGATGCCAGCCACAGCTGCTGGCGAAACGTCAGGAACTACAATGCCAAGACCACGGCAATACAGCCCGGAAAACCCACAACAGCCATAGTTAGGCTGCTGTTAAAAATTAAGCTCCTATAAGTCAAGGACCCAGACATAAGAAAAGCCATGCAGACTAAGGGTGTGAATCACCACCCCAAATTCAGGTGGTCCAGGTTTCAGAGATACAAAAAAAAATTTGGTATCCTCAAAATCTGGGTCAGATTCTTTAATCTGGTTAGAGAATCCTGTGTTTATCCAGCCATTATTCCCTAAAAGGAAAACTATCCAGGGGGCTGGGGGGGCATTTTTCAAGCAAACTCCACCAAATTTGCACGGAATTTACTCCCTCCTGTCTACTAAAGACCTGCCAAGAGCGGACCCTGGGGTCTGACTCTATGAGCTCCTGAACAAGATGGCCCCAGCCGCACAGCATTGTTTCTTCTGGGAGAAACATTTCCCAGGCTTTTCAGGCAAAGGGAAGCCTCGAGTAAAAGCAACCTGTGGCCAAAGCCAGTTTGCAATGCAAGCCCCACTCCTATGCAAGCCGAACCAACAAAGCCCAACAGAACCAAAGTGAAGGAGGGGAAACCAATGACCAACCAGAGAAGCCCAATGCCCAGCATAAAAGTCAATGATCCCAAACTGAAGCACGGGCTCGCCAGAGCCACAGAGTTTAAAAGGAAGCTGCCGGCAGCCTGAAGGGCTCTTCTGGAGCTCAGCTAGAGGTGCAAGGGTGGGATGGGAATCCACTCTGCCTGCTGCCTCCAGACCCTGCCAGCCTCGTGCTACTCTCCTGCCACAGTGCGAAGCTCGCCTCTGCTTCACGCCACCGGCCTCTTGTGCATGCTGCTGTCCTGCTGCCTCTCGCTTGCACCGCTGCCCTCTCGCTCGCTGCTGCTCTGCCTCTGCTGTGGCTCAATAAATCTGGCCCGGCAGAGTGTGGTTCTCTGGAACAGATCCAGGATTCTCCAATTTGATCTGGCATAGGCTGCTTATGCTGGGTCGGCATAAATCCTGCTATTTAGCCGTATCACAAATCCCGGATCACACACCCCTAATGCAGACAAGTAGAACAACGTCTGCTCTTGCTTTTCAGGGTCTTGCTGAGGAGTGCAAAAACACGAGGATGACTTACAAGCATTTCGCACTTATTTTTTCCATCTTAACAGTATTTGAAACTTTTCAATGTATTAGACGCGTACTGCAGTTTTTGCTGCTGACCCTCTCGGTGTATCTGTGCTATCACACAACTCCGCCTACAAATCTGTCCTTCACTCGTCCTTTATAGGTAGGCAACCTCAGAGATTCATAAAGCAGTGGAAATGATTGTACACTCTCTCTCTCTCGCAACTTCTAAATCATTCTTCTCTTTCTTCCTATGAACTAAACGATGGGAATTTTTCCATACTTTCTTTGCGGGCAACGCCAGAGGCCAAAAAAAAAAAGATAGGGGATACAAGTTTGAACTGTAGCCTCACAACAGGTCATCCCCAAACTAAGTGCTGGGAAAGTTATAATTTCCAGCCCCTCCTCTATAACCTAAGCAGAATTCCCTACCCCACTCTCCAATAAATATACCCACATCCTCCCCAGAACTCCAAACAGAATTTTGGCCCTCCAGCCACCAGTTCCCTCTCACCAGGCCCGTACAATGTGACTGAAGTCACAGACGAGGCCCTGCACCTGGGGCCTGTCCTTCACCATGGTTTTGGTTGTTGATGGCAAGATGTTGAATCTTCGGAACCTTCAAGTGGGGAAAAAGGACAAAGAGTATTATATAACTATTCTGGATTGTGGCTGTTTCAATTTTTCTCCTGATGCTGTCCGGGCTTCCGTGTTGCTACCTAATGCTTTTATTGGAGACCTGATGGTTTTACCCTTTTAGTTTTACTGCTGGCTCGACCACGTTTTAAATGAGCAGATAGATTCTATCATGTGAGCTGCTGTTTTGCAATATCTGTCTGGTCATTCTGTATTTTAATGTTCCGGTTTGTATAAGCTGCCCTAAGTATTTTGGTAGAAGGGAGGTTATAAACACAATAAATATATGTAAATCAATCCCGCAAGCAAACTATGATCTCCAAGTGCCAATAACCTAACATGTTCAGATTCAGAAATGCTATGTATGCACCTATTGATACATTTCAAATGTATTTCTTAAATAGCACTAGATCTAGAGCTCCTCCAATGACACTATCACATACCCAACTTGCATCTCACACTGCCTAGCAGCCCTCAATGCTGTGCAAATACGTAATAATAATTTTTAAAAGCACCAGGATGACCAAGAGTGAAGCATCACTGACCAAATGACTGATTGGCTGCACTGAGGGCAGCAAAGGACAGGAGGCAGCTGGTTAGAGCCAAACTACAAGTGACGCCTGACACAGGTTGGACACTTGTCAGCTTCCCTCAAGTTTTGATGGGAAATGCAGGCGTCCTGGTCTTGCAGCCTGGACTTTTCAACTGTCACTTGTCCAACATTCTGCCAAACTGCCTACATTTCCCATCAAAACTTGAGGGAAGCTGACAAGTGTCCAACCTGTGTCAGGTGTCACTTGTAGTTTGGCCCTTAGAGTACAGGGCAACTGGATGGCTGGGTGTGGCACGGTTAGGACTTACAGTGGCAGAATGAAGGAAGTGGGGACTGGTGGGGGGAGGGAAGATTTCTCTCCTCCCCTGTCAGTTCTTATTGGTCAACTGCTTCTTCGTTCAAGAGATCACCACATACGGTGAAATCCGTGGGTACGGGGAAGACAGGCTACTGCCTTCCAGTAGCAAGCAACCATATTTCCTGCAAAATTTAACAATGTAATGAATCTAATGACAGCAGAGTAGAAGCAAAAACAGGCTGGAGCCCACATCATGTGATCCAAACATGAACATCAAATGGTAAGGGTCTACTTTATCTCGATCAATTCTGAGATTAAAGCTCTTGAGGTATACACTTAGTCCTGACTTAGACGAGCACTGTCTGATATCCACGTCTGTGGCCCTGGAGCCCTAGCTACGCCTGGGCCAAGTCAGGAAATGATAGCCTTGCTCTGACTTGCGGCCTCGCCTCAGCTGTCACTTACCCGACCAAATTTGCAGAGCCACTGCAAGAGATGAAAAAGAGAAAACAATCGTCAGTTGATGGTCTAGCTCTAGCCTCCCCCACCGTTGTGCTACTACAATCTCCAGCAGGGACGGGACAATCAGAGCCAGAGGTTTCAACTCGAAAACATACCTGTCAATCTCAATCTTCACTTCCATCTTGTGGTCTTGATCCATCAGCTTCACCAGAAGCCTAAATGGCAGCAAAATAAGTTACAATCTACTTGACCGACACCTAAAAATGCCTTTGTCAGACCACTGGTCTATCAGGATCAGTGCTGTCTACTCCAACTGGCAGAAGCTCTCCAGGGTCTCAGCAAAAGGTCCTCTACATCACCTGCTCCCCAAACCTCTGAACTGGAAATAGTTGAATCCTGAATAGGGATGTGCACCCCGAAAATACTTGGAAATACCCCAAACCCGGGTATTTGAATCACTTCAGAATGCTCTGTATAGATTTGGAGCATTCCAAAGTGATTCGGGGGGAGGCTTTCTCCCAGCACCCCCACCCTCACCCCCCACTTAGCCCCCCCCATGGTGGCCATTTGAGGGGCAGGAAGGGCCTTCTCTGTCACCTCTGCACGGCCCTGCAAGGCTGCAGGGAGTGCTGGAGCCGCTACCACTGCCACCAGGCTCTGGATCCGGTGGTGCACGACCCTGCAGGGCAGCGGGGAAGGCCAGAGCCGCCACCTCTGGCCCTTCCTGTCCCTCAAATAGCTGCTGCTGCGGCCATTTGAGGGGCAGGAAGGGCCTTTTCTGCCTCCTCCGCCACCGAACGGCCCCGCAGAGCTGCAATGATGGCTGGAGCCACCTCTGCTGCACCGCCTCCTCTGGGCCCGAAGTGGTCTGCATGGCGGCCGAGAAGGCCGGATCCCGTGGTGCGTGGCCCCGCAGGGCAGCAGGGAAGACCACTGCCTCCATGGCTGCAGGGCCAAGGTAAGTGGGGTGGGGGTGGGGGACTGGGGGTGGGGACGTTTTAAGCCAAAGCAATGGGTGGGTTCCCAAAGCAACCCAAATGCTTCAGGGAAGCTTTGATTCGGGGTTTCCGAATTGGGGCCAGCATGCTGGTCCCGATTCGAGAATCCTGAATCTTTACAACTTGGGTCCAATTCGGGTATTTTATCCAAATCGGAAACCCGAAGCTCACACCCCTAATCCTGAACAGTGTGAATGGTGTTGCGCTACAGGAAAGCAACTTCCACACCTCCCACATTGCAGCTTTCTGTGATTCCACTGTGGTCCTGTAGGTCAGCAGACCTGAAGGAAAAGTATGAGGAGCAAACTGGCCATCCACAGGGGAGGGAGATGCTGGCAAAAATTGCCCTCCCGTATTCTGCTCCTCTACTCTGCAGATGGAAAAGCCCATCCATTGGCTCTTGCTGCAGTGTTGGAATGGTGCCCGAAGACCCAAGCCAGGAACTGTACTTTCTGGGTGTAAAGCACATGCTCTACCAGAGTCACAGCACACACGCATGCATGCACACACACACACACACACACCACACACACAAACCAATACCCCTTATTCATTGGAGAGTCAGAATGGGGGTGTACTTCCAGACCAGTCAGGAAGTTGAAATTTGGTACACAAAGAGTCCAAGACTGTTTCCGTCTCTCCCATCCCTTCATATTTGTAACCTGCAGCAAAATAATCACTTCTGTCTGTTATAATCCCAGTAAAGAGCAGACTATATTTCATTTATTTGATCTGTGTATGAGAATTTATTATATTTTTATTCCACTCTTCCTCCTAGGAACTCAGGCTGACATCCATGGTTCTGCTCCATTTTGTCCTCACAACCATCCTGCGAAGCAGGTTAAGCATAATAAGAATGACTGGCCCAAGGGCACCCTGTCCGGTGAGATTCACGGCAGAACATGCATTTGAATGTGGGTCTCCTTGGTTCTTGTCCAACATTTTGATCCATGTGCTCAGCTCCTGCTCACGTGGTTATGTGATTCACACAAAAAGAACAGCGTCAGCCACAAGCAGTTCTCATGGCTGACTGCATATATGAAGGTGACATGAATTAGTCTACCCTCATACACTTCACAAAGGTCACACACGGGAAGAAGACGGATTTTTCAACAGCAGCGAGGAATCTACGCTTCTAAAATGCAAGCTGTATTTGCTAGTTAACAAAGGCAAGTTCTCAAAATACCAAGATATGCAACGAAGGGGTATCTTTGCTTTTTCCCAACCCCTTAAAAATATACATACATATCGGTCTCCCAGTGAACACTCCAGTGCTGAGATTTCTTAAAAGGCTAATTCATTTTTCAGTTCCTTAGACTGGTCCTACTGTGCTATACAAAGCCCAGTAGAATAGACATTCACGCACGCATGTTCACCACTTGAGTCTAATCAATGAATTCTCATTCTCAGCTAGTTCTGCCTCTATATAACAGTATCTCAACTGGGTGAATGGTATCAGAGTTCTACCTGCAGCGATTAACCTGCAAGATCACAGACTGGAAAATTAGCACATTATTCAATAAGGGAACATTGGCCGTTTCCACACGGCTCCCTGCTGCTCGTAACAACCCGGAAGATCGCGCAGAAGACGCGGAAGATCGCGTTTTCTCATGTGAGGTTTGTGCGATGTCACAATCTTCCGGGTTGTTACGAGCAGCGGGGAGCCGTGTGGAAACGGCCATTGTGTGGGGCTGCTACTCAAAATGGCAGACAGACAGTCATTTCCTTCTCACACTCCAACCAGTTCTCGCCAAACCATGCTAGAAACTGCCTCTAGTGGAAATGCTCAGCATGGTAATGTCTGGGCACACGTCATATTATACATTACAGGCAGGAGGAGGGGAGAAAACTCTCAGAACAGAGCTGTCCTTCTTAGAAACAGTCCCATGTTCTTACATCAGTCAGCCATCATCCAAGAACCAAAACGGTGAAGGGTTAAGAGTGCTGGATCGGGAAGACCCAGCTAGGAAGTTCACCGGCCCAGGCTCCATCTCTCAGTCTAACATACCTCATAAGATTGTTGTGCGGGTAAAATGGAAGGAATCCTTCCATATGCCACCCTGAGCACTATGGAAGAAAACTGGATTAAAAATGTGTGTGTGCAAGAGAGGAATGATACCAAACATGCAGTTTCACGGTGACTGATGAATGTTTGTGAGTGAAGCAGATTAAGGTATACGCAGCACTTGTGGGAAATTTTCAAAGTGGTGCAGGGGGGCAATTCAGCTTGTGGCTGTGGGGTAGGGGAAGAAGGGGCTTCTGCCTCCTTGGCCATGTTTCTGAACTGAAATGGCCCCCGGTGGGGTGTTGTTTGCCACATTTTGGAGCTGCGCGTGCTCCAGACCCAATCTGTTATAAATCTTCATGTCTTGTTTCAGCTCGATTTGCTGTTGTTCCCAAGATAGCTCATCACAGTCACCAAACAATTCTCCAGAAAACATTTCATTGAGCTTTCTCATATCAGAATGCCCTTCTCCCTATCACTTCAAGATGTTCGGTCTTATTTTAAAATCTCTCCTCTCTTGGGGTTGATTTTGAAGAAGCTGAAAGAAGCAGCCAGAGGAAAAGAGAGTAGTCATTTCTCCTACCTGACACGGACAGAGAACTTGTTGTTCGTCTTCAGCAGCAGTGGTCGGCGACTGGGGAAAGGCATTTTAGGCTGACTCTCCACCACAAAAGCACTGGGGACAGAGTAGAAAGAGGTCAGCAGCCACCACGCTCAGCCCGCACTTCTCTCCTCTGCCAAACAGACCCCTCGCCTGGCTGTAGCACCTTTTTAAAAGGCAGGAAATTTGCTCCTGCAGCCGCTGCTTTAACTGGGGCAACTGGAGCGGCAGCGGGTCTCCACTGTAGGTCACCTTTCGATGCAGGTCCTCCAGGTACTGCAGCACCAAGAGCAAATGGAAAAGGTCCTCAGCGTTTCCTGTGCACCTAATGACACACAAAGTAGATCAAGAGACAGCAAGGGCACCAAAAGGGGGCAGGGGCAAACCCTGACCTATGCAATGCACCAAGCCCAGGAGAGCCTTCCATTGGTCCTAACAGAGAGCCAAGCTACAAGTGACGCATTACACTTGCCTGGCAAGTGAACAGACTCACATGTATTCTTCCCTGTTCACTTGCCCTCCACTTGCCCTCCACATGATCACTACGTGGGCAAGTGAACAGGGATGAATACACGTGAGTCTGTTCACTTGCCAGGCAAGTGTAATGCGTCACTTGTAGCTTGGCTCACAGAGAGGGCCACAAGGGCAGCAATCATTTTGGAAGCTGGCTCGAGTGCAATAACCATCTCACCCTCCCTTTGGAGCGACTACATGAAGCCGACATACACCAAGCCAGGACACAGGTCCGCCATTTTTTCTAACTTAAAACCAGGAGGTGCAGTGCACTCTCGCACCCAACTCAGGCTGACTTCTTGAGCATGCCTGAGCAAGGACTGCCCTCTCTTCTTTGGCATAAGCCACTGACCTGAGCCTGCCACCCAAGCAGAAAGAGGCAAACCGTGAGCAGGGATTTGTGCAGAATAACAACTTTGTTATGGTTGCTTGCTTTTCTGGATCTGCTGGAAGTGCAGGTATTAGACGTTATATGGGCAGAGTAGCCTCTTGTCCCGCCACATACACACTTCAGTAGACTCTGCCAACCACCTAGAGATTTTAAGTATATTAACAGACCAGTCTGTGTGCAGGTGCAAGAGAGGGGAAAAGACCCACGTTCCTCTTTTCTCCCTTTGTTGGCAAAGTGTCCCTGCCCAAAACATGGGGGCACCATAACAGCCTTCTCTCGTGGCATGCAACTGTGTTGCACCAGGACTTATCAAATTTCACCTTAAGCAGAAAGACTTGGCCACCCAGCGGCTAGCAGCATCTGATTAAAAGAAGGCAAGAGGAATCAATCATGCTGCTTCCTCTGTGGGTAACTGCTTTGGGATCAAAAGAGCCTTAGTTTAGACAGCTTCCCACAGCACACCAGCACTTTCCCCAGAACTTTCTGCTGTATTCTGGGCCAGTTGGGGAATTACTATCTTAAGTTCATGAAAAGGCTGTGTGTGGCTGTGACAGACTGCGCCTGAAAGCAGGTTTCCTAAGTGCAACAATCAGAGAGCTGGGAGGGAAAGTTGGAATAGAGCACTTGAGTGACAGGCTGCTTCCTCTTCTCTGACTGGTCAGTTAGAACCCAGCGGAAGGGCTGACAGTAGGCCTCTTTCAGGATTGTTCAGAGAGAGTTTGTGAGTGAATCTGACAGGGAAGGTCAGACAGGTCCCCCTTTGGAGCAAGGGAAAAGGAAATTTTTGCCTTTACTGTAACATCACTGTCCTGAAGAATTTAATTTAAGAATTCTTCGTACAAGTGTCAGCACCCGCTTGACACAGACACCATAGAACTGGTAGTGTGTTTTGGCAAGAGTGATTGGGTAGTAGGTTGAGACTCCCTTTCAAGCCAAAAGAAGAAGGGTTACATTTTCTTAGGAGAAGGAGATTAATTCCTGCCCAGTTTCTAAAGGGGGTTTGGCTCTGAGGATGGCCCCAGGTCTGTTGTGAAGGAGAAACAGTTTTAAACTAACTTCAGGAAACCTGAGTTGTCCTAGGAAACTCTGAAAAAACACTGTTGCTGTAACTAAAATATTAAGTACAACACTTCTCATTGGTAAGAACCAAGAATATAAGAAACTAAGCTTCAAGGAATCTATTTTCCCTGTTACTCAAGAGGGTATTCTGTACTACGAACAAAATTTTACCTCGGCACTTTCATTCCCTTTATCCAGTTAAAATAAAGTTAAAGAAAGTTATTTCCTTTTGAATGGTATAGTCTCCAGGGCCATTTCCAACAAAAAGAAAAGAGGGCCCCTGCTTCTCCCCATCAAGTTCCTGGGCTGCGCTAAAAAGCCAAAATTATATCTGACTGTCAGGGTGGGACAAACAGACTTTCAAAGCACAAGGCAAGTGGGAACTTGGGGCTGCTCAGCCAAAGGAGGCAACTGAATTTAGGTGGGAAAATTTGCCTCACAGTGCAGAAGTGAAGGGGGGGGGGATGTCCGTCATAGGCACCTTATTTAAAGGACTGATTTATTTAGAGTATTTAATGTACCCAGTCTCTCTCTCAACATTCTCAGGACCTCGGGTTAACCAGCCCCCTGGTGGGCATGGGGGAATCCCTTGCTCCCAGCCTCCGCCCCTCACCACCTTGCACCTGGCTGGTGGGGAGGGGAGAGTGGGAGCTGGCCTATGAACCCTGTAGCGCACTCCTGCGCTCACCAAAACACACGTCAAGCCGGTAATCACATTATTTCCAACACGGAAGTAACGAGTTGCACACAGGGCTAATTTGGTAATAATAGGCATAAACAGTCATTCTTGGTGTAATGCAGAAGTGCTCCAAAGCACATATGCCCCCCCCACCCCACACACACACCATCCTCAGTTTTCATGCTTAGAGGACCTGGCAAACCTATCAGGACCCCAAGGCAGGGAACAACAACAACTACAACACAAAAATAAATAATCTTTCAAACGATTGCCATAGGTTGGAGGCGACTTGACAACACGTCACACACACACACACACACACATTAACTCAATTAAAACTTAACGATAAGCCAAAGCCCACATCTATAACTTTAAAGCTGCCTGAAATAGTTCTATTTTACAGCTTTACCAAAAGGCCACAAGAGAAAGCGCCTGCTTCTTCCCTTTGGGGAGGTTGATCCACAGCAGTACGGCAGAAACTGACTGTATCGTTGAGAGTGGGGGGACTGAAACTCTGTGGTGAGGAGAACAATTGCCACAGAAGTTCGTATCAGGCAAGATTGCCCTCCAAATATAGTAAAAAGTCCAGCAGCACCTTTAAGACTAACCAACCAGTAAACATGGCTAACTCCTCTGGCTCTATAACCCTCCACATATGTGATTCACCAGATCTTGAAGGGTTTTGAAGAGCACCAAAATGCAATGTGCAAGGACCCTCAAAAGTGATAAGAAACTGACTGTTCTTTGGATCTGTTCGGGGTGGGGTGGGAAGGATGCCTACCATTTCTCCAGTTGTTGTAATGTAGTGTCACAAACATCCCCAATACATGCCCGCCGTTGGCAATCTTTCCACTTAGATAGCTCTGACAGCAACAGGTCCCTCAGAGTGTCCGATCGGCCCAGTAGGGCCTGGATTTGGGCCAGCACATCCTGAAAGAAACAGACCGTTCATAGATGAGACTCGGCCTACCTAAGTCGAGAGCAAGAAGAAGGGAACAAGGCATCACTTGAGTGGCTTCGATGGGCTCCATTTTAAAGAGGTAGTTAAGAAGGACACACGTTTTGGGGCAAAGTCTCTTGCCAACCCCATGGCTCACCTTGCGGTGACGGTCCAGGTTATTTATCAGGACTTGCAACTCATTCAATTTCTTGCAGAGACTAGGATCAGAAGGTGCTGAATTTTCTGCAAGAGAAATCTGCATTTAAGAGGAAGCCCACAAACACCAAAGGCCCAGCAGAAGTCCCCCACTATTCCCTAAAGGCAATTCCACATGATTCTACAATTAGAAAAGGGAACAGGGAAAAGGGAATGCCTCTCGTTAGCAGGTGCATCCTGGAGTGCTCAGAACTTCTGCTGGTATTTCGGTGCCATGGTTGGCGTTTCTGCTGCCCTGGAATGCGTAAGCCTGTGTGAACTAGCAGGGATTAGACACAGGATGATTTTCTCCCCCAAACTTTCAAACATGTGGGCCGTTTTCACACTGCTTACTGGCCGAAATTGCGCCAGGAAGATGCTGTCGTTCCGGGAGCTTGGTGCGATGCTCCATGGCCGGTAAGCAGTGTGAAAACAGCCAAACTTATCTGATCCCCTCAGGGGCACTGAGAGAGGTGCCCTCATCCAACCATATCAATCAACGCTTCTATCTGCTCCGCCACCACATCCCCATCCTCACCCAATATCTTGTACGCTTTGAACCGGAAATCAAAGATCTCTTGCAGATCCTCAAGCTGCCCTATGAAATTTTTGAGACCCTGTGGAGCAGATCAGAAAACATTCGCAGTCAATGGGAATGAACACACATGCCTGTCACATCCCTCTCCCACCGACAGCCGAGTTGAGCTAACCCAAGCCTCTGATTCTGTCAATCCCTACTCACCCTGCACTCTACTTCTTGCTCAAGATTGCCCACTAATAGCATGGAGGTGCAGTGATGCAGAAAGCTGCCAGAAATAACCAGGGACATCGCCTGCACAAAAGCAGGGTAGCTTGTGATAACTTGTCAGTGGACAAGGCGGGTTGGCAAGTGGGCCGTGATTAGCAAAGACATGGAAAATTGCACCGCAGTGTCAGGATGATTTAGAAGCTGGAGTCTAAATAATGGAGCAAAATAGTAAAGAGTCCAGTAGCACCTTTAAGACTAACCAACTTTATTGTAGCATAAGCTTTTGAGAGCCACAGCTCTCTTCGTCAGATGCTACTGGACTCTACTATTTTGAGACTACAGACTAACACGGCTAATAATGGAAATTTGGGCTAAAGCTAGAGAGAAATTTTTCAGAAGATTAGCAATGCCACCCCAGGCAGAGATACACCCTTCTAAGCCCATCAACAGATTTAGAACACTGTAACTCTCCTTAAGACTGCACTGTCAGAGAACTGGAACTGTGGGGCTATCATTGTGCATAGTACACACATACACAACGAAGGTGCATGTTTGGCTAGACAAGAGGAAAGTAAGAGTGGCTTCACAGCTCTCAGCACAAAAGTCAACTTCCAAGGCAGGCTCTTACCTACCACCCTACCGCTGTTCTGTAGACTTTCAGCACAGGACTACCATTTGCCTGGGCTGGTAAAAGAAATGGGAAAGAGTGGAAATGATGTCAGCAAATCAGGTGACACACTGAAATTCCCACAATTCTATGGGAATACCATAGAGTCTGGGGGAATTCCAGAACATTACCTGAGGCCAGTTCCAAATTATCATCCGGAAGAGACATCACCATGTCACATGACATCATTTCCACTCCTTGCCAATACCTCCAAAGCCTCCAGGGGTGCAAGACGACAGCCTGGAAACTCTATTTCAGCATGGTACAGTTTGAATGGAAAAAATATTGGTTATGAAAGATGCGCCTGGGCTGATTTCTCACTAGGTAGTTCCTCTCACATCACCAGTGAGGAGTAACACACTTAACTCATTCTGGTGTCTAGAGAAGTTTCTGGAGTATTCCCTCATCTTTTTAAAAAGGAGTCAGCTTAGGATTCAAGCATGTCCACTATGTGGTAAATAATGTGCAAGGGCCCAAAGTGGTATCATTTTAAGAACATTTTTTTTAAAAAAAACAATGCATTTGTCTTTTAAGTGTTTCCTTTCAACACATGCAAGTAATTCCAGAGAATTCTGGAAATGGGGAATTCAAAACAAAATTTCTTCAGTTAGAAGTGCTCTTCCTTCTAAATCAGGCCCAAAGTTCAGTAAATTTCAGGCGTAATTTGGAACGAGCTTGCGCCACTATTAGCCCTCCTACCATCGCTGCCCCCTTTCCTTTAACATTCAAATACCGGGAGTGCGGGCAGCAACGGCTGTACTGTGGAACCTCAACAGGTATTGTGCTGCACAGAAACACCAGGTGATGTTTGAGAAATGATAATGGATCGTTACAAGGGGCTCAAGGAAGGCGCTCAAGATCCATTGTGTTTTCAACAGTGTCATTAGCAATCTGAAAGGGATCAAACTTAGCAATGGTCAATAATTTTAAAACAAAATAGTCCAGAACTGGTCCGCAACTGTAAATAAGATTCCCCCCTCCCCCAACCTCCACACACAAGTTTCCCTTCAAAAAGTGAAACTGGACCAAAAACTGCTTGCCTCTTTGGTCTAGGCAATTTTATGACTCCGTTGACTTGCGAGGGACTGGTAGAAGCAGCTGCAATTAGGAAAAAAGTTTCAGCCCACCTCATAGTAAAGCTCCCTCCAATCTCCATTAAATGTGTTTAGTTACCAAGTGCCCACGCTCTTACCTGAACCGCCTTCCGCATCTCCGCCAGCCGGTCCTCAATGTTGTTTTCCTGGCCAGTGATCACGGTAGTATCAGGTGGGGGCTCCACCTTTGACTGTATAGAGAAATAATATGTACATTACTTACAGTAGGTGGCCAAGTGTCTACTGTAAACAAACTACTAAGAGCATAAGGACACAAGAAAATCCTGCTGGATCAGTTATAGTGGCACGTTGTAGAATTGTATCTCAAAGCGTTGGTGGTGTGCCACAGTCCCTCCATCTTGTGCTCAGTTGCTGATCGAGCCTGAACATTCCTTTCTGTTAATGTAAAGTGCTTCTCTAAGAATCTTTCTTTTCACTCTAATGTCCATTTGTCTAATCAGTGTTAAGTTACTGCATGTAGGAATGAGGTGTTTAGATTAGCTCCTGGTACAAGTGTTTTTAGGGAAGCTAAGAGCGATCTTCATCTTGGACGATTGCCAGGCACACTTCTTATCAGCCGGCCTTGACTACTTGACCGTGCCTTGCATCCCCCTTTGAAGATGAGAACAAGTACCAAATTTTGCTATGCAAGTTTTGTAGCTGTGTCTTTTTATATAATTTTTATTTTATTAATAGAATTAAAAGCCCAATAGAAAGGGTAGAAAGCGAAGATAAAAGAAAGAGAAAGTAAAAGAAGCTTACAAGAGAGAAGAAAACAGAACTTAGAAATAAAACAGTAATACATACTTCATTTCCATTCTTCTTTACAACACTTATCTTATTTTAGCAAACATCACACTTAAAATTTTTAATCTCTCCAAAATTTTCTTTTCGACTACTGCCTCCCTTCTATTTATTCTTTTCCCAGATTTATCTGCTTAAAGATCAAAACCACAAATCATCAAATCACTATTCCTCGTTTCACGCAGGAAGTCAATAGGGGGATTCCAGTTAGCCAAAAAGGTAGACCATGTTTCTCTGATCAAAGCTGTAAGTTTAGCCGTCTCCGCTAATTCTGTCATTTTCATAATCTAGTCCTCAATTGAAGGCAATTCTGTACTTTTCCATTTTTGCGCATACAAAAGTCTGGCTGCTGTAGTCATATATAAAAATAAAATCTCGTGCTTATTTTCTGTTTGTCCATTAATCCCAACAAAAAGGTTTCTGGCTTAAACTGTATAGTAGTCTTTAAAAAAAATTTGTATTATCATATGAATTTGAGTCCAAAATTGTTTAGCTTTACAGCAAGTCCATCAGGGATGACAGAATACTCGTTTCTCACATTTCCAACGTTTATTTGACATACATTTACTCGTTTTAGCTAATTTATCAGGGGACATATACCATCAATACATCATTTTATAAAAATTTTAAGCCCCTTTACCCACATATTTTCCAACTGATCCATCATTATATTATACCCTAAAACTGTAGCCCATTTTACCATACTATGTTTCACACATTCCTCCCGTTTCAAATTTCAGTAACATCTTACACATTTTGGAAATAAAATGTTCATCATTTGAACAAAGCGCTTTTTCAAACTCAGTCGTTTCATGTTCAAAGCCCCATAGTTCTTTAAATCCAGTTTGAATCTTTCGAAAAATTGAGCTTAGGAAAACCATCGACATTTATAACCTTTAGCTATTAAATCCTCCCTTGTCTTCAATTTACCATCTCCCAGTGAGAATTCTAGTAAATCTCCGTAAGTCAACCATCCCTGTTTGAAAATCATCTCCCTTCTGTAAAACGCTTCCTGTGTTGAAATCCAAAGTGGTGTCTTCTGTGTTAGTCTCAGAGCCAAGCTATAAGTGACGCCTGACACAGGTTGGACACTTGGCAGCTTCCCTCAAGTTTTGATGGGAAATGTAGGCGTCCTGGTCTTACAGCTGTAATGGAGAGCCAAGCTGTAAAACCATTTCCCATCAAAACTTGAGGGAAGCTGACAAGTGTCCAACCTGTGTAAGGCATCACTTGTAGCTTGGCTCTCAGTTTATATTTGTTCCAGATTCTCAAAATGGGTCTCCTAATGACTTTTAAAGTCTGCATTGACCTTTACTTTGTCGTACCACAAATAAGCATGCCATCCAAATCTCAGGTCTTGACCTTCCAATGTCAAGAGTCTCTTCGTTTCTCAGAAGCATCCATTCTTTTATCCAAATTAGAGATACGGAGGCATAATACACTTTCAAGTCCAGTAAACCAAGTCCGCCTCTCTCCTTTGCATCCTGTGAAATTTTATATTTAACCCTTGGTTTTTTCCCTTGCCATATAAAATGTCCTTTGCCATTTTTTAAATGGTACATCTGAAGTTAACACAGGTATTGTCTGCAAGAGGAATAACGTTCTAGGTAAACCGTTCATCTTAATAACCGATATTCTCCCCAACAAGGACAACTGTACTCCTTACCATCTCATTTGGAGGGGGAACGCGCCAGAACGGTGTTTCTGTAGAGCTGAAAAGTGGTCTGGTGGGTTTTGGCCCCACCCACGTGATTCCTTTTCCTCCCCTCTGCCTCCCCTCCAAAGGAGGGTAAGCTGCTTCAATTCATTCTGCTGCTTTATTTTCATTTGTGACTCATGAGTGAGTGAGAGTGAGTGCAAGTGATTGAGTGAGTGCAAGCTGGGCTACTGGGCCTGGATCTCCAAAGGAGGAAGGTAAGCTGCTTCAATTCATTCTGCTGCTTTATTTTCATTCATGACTTGTGAGAGAGGGAGGGAGGGGTGAGTGAGTGAGTGCAAGCTGGGCTACTGGGCCTGGATCTCCAAAGGAGGAAGGTAAGCTGCTTCAATTCATTCTGCTGCTTTATTTTCATTCATGACTTGTGAGAGAGGGAGGGAGGGGTGAGTGAGTGAGTGCAAGCTGGGCTACTGGGCCTGGATCTCCAAAGGAGGAAGGTAAACTGCTTCAATTCATTCTGCTGCTTTATTTTAATTCGTAACTGGTGAGTGGGTGTGTCCATGCAAGCAGGGCTGCTGGGGCTGGCTTTCCAGAGGAGGGTAAGCTGCTTTGAGTTCATTCTGCTTTATTTTCAGGAAATACCTGGAGATTTTTGGGGAAAGGGGCCTGAGGGGTGGGTGTTGCCTTCTGACACACATCTGGTGATGTCAGGGGGTGTGGCATATGCTAATGAGTTATGCTAATGAGTTCCTGCAATTCTTTTTCTACGAAATGCCCCGACCATCTTTTTTAGTTTTGTTCCATGTCTTAACATAATTACTTTGAACTAGCATTCAGTTCATCTCTGTCAGCGTGATACCTAAATATTTTACCTTTTTTTCAACCTTAAAACCTATTTTCATCAATTCTTCCTGATTTTTAATGTTCATGTTTTTGTCACCAATTTTGTTTTCTGTTCTTTTATTTTAAAACTTGCCAGAGTACCAAACCCTCTCAACTTCTCCATCAGTATTTCAATTCCATCTAACAGGTCTTCCAGAATCAGAACTAAATCGTCTGCAAAGGCTCTTAATTTATATGACTCTTTTAAAAATGTTAACACCTTTGATCCTTTCCTCTTGTCTAATGTCTCTATTCAAAACCTCCAACACTAAAATGAAAAGGAGTGGTGACAACGGACATCCTAGACATGCTCCTTTCTGAATCTCACATGCTTTAGTTAGTTCTCCATTAACAATGATTTTGACATTCTGTGAAGTATAAACTGATTTCACCCATTTTATAAAGTTCTCCCCGAAATTCATCTTTTTCTAAGACTTCAAACAAAAAAGCCCAATTTAAATTGTCAAAGGCCTTTCCAGCATCCAAAAAAATCAGAGCTGCTTGTTTTTCATTATGTTTATCCAAATATTCCACTATGTCTAACACAGTTCTAACATTATCTTTCAGTTGTCTTTTGGGTAGGAAACTACTTTGGTCCTCGTGGCTAAAGACTTTAAGAACGCACTTATGTTTTTCTGCTAAACTGAAGTAAGTAGTTTATAATCACTATTCAGCAATGATATAGGTCCATAGTTTTTTGCTAATGTTAAATCTTGCCCTTCCTTAGGTATCAACGTAATATTATATTAGCATCTTTCCAAGTCTCTGGCATCCTGCCTCCTGATAAAATTGAATTCGTTGTATTTTACAAGGGTACTAAAATCTCATATTCAAAGCATTTATAATACCGACTAGATAGTCCATTCGGGCCGGGTGTCTTCCCCATTTTTATCCTTTTAATTGCATCCACCACCTCTTGAATCGTTATAGAGCCATTCATCATCTGATGTTGTTCCTCCGTAATTTTAGGTAAATTCTGTTTTATGAATAATTATTCATTTTGGATTGGGGCCGAAATGGCCCGGATCAGGGCCGAAACAGCCTGGATCAGGTCGATGCCAGGAGGGGGAACCCTCCCCTGCCCGGCACCAACCCAATCCTGGTCATTTCGGCCCCGATCCGAGCCCAAATGGACCAGAAAATAGCCATTTTGGGCCTGTTTTGGCCTGGATCGGGGCCAAAATGGCCCTTTTAATAATTACTTTTAATATATGCATGTACCCTGTAATTTAGGCCCTATGTTTTAACTTGCTTTTAGCTACAACCTTGTGCATACTCATAATAAATAATTATTTGGAATATTATTGTTTTAGTTTGCATATCTCAGAGGACAACCAGCAGCAGTTGGCAAGCCTTCTTTCAGAGATAGGAAGCATGTTTGCCATTATGGATCTTATCACTGAGGAGTCCCACAGTTCTCTGGAGCCGTTTGAAAACACTGATCTAGAAGTGCTCTGGCAAAGCATTAGAATAATAAGGAGCTACGAAAGGAAAATGCAGTAAAAAGCATTAGAAACGAAGCATTCAGGGATGATGCAGGCAGAAGAAGCAGAGAGGGGTGTGCCCACCATGTTTTGTCTTCTCCAGTGCCACATATGCAAGAT
This sequence comes from Eublepharis macularius, assembly GCF_028583425.1. NCBI lineage: Eukaryota > Metazoa > Chordata > Lepidosauria > Squamata > Eublepharidae > Eublepharis > Eublepharis macularius. The sequence continues at coordinate 10,783,680 of NC_072793.1, read as the reverse complement.
TTGTATGCTACAGAAAGCTCAGTATGCAAATTAACAAAATAACGATACAAAAGAATTCAGTGACTTATTTGATCAATTTTCAGCAAGGGAAGGCACAAAAAAAGCACGCTGGAGGAGTTATACATCAATCTGGAGTGTGAGTGGCACTCAGCAAGAAACACTGCAATGGATCACTGTGACATGCTGGGGGACAAGACAGATGGCCACGCTCAGCAGGAATATGCCAAGCGCCGTCCCTTACGGGAGAGTTTGCCGTGGCTGCTGCTGCGAGAATCGCCCTCTCCTCTCTCAACAGACCATCAATTATGTTGGCCAGCTCCTCCGGGTGATTTTCATACTTGGCCTGAAAACAAATAGCATAGCAGAATAACAATAATTAATTCAAATATTTACACCCCACCTTTCCTTGTGGCTCTAAGCAGCTTACAAATCCCAATTTAAAAAATGCAGAATAAAATAAAACAGCGATTCCCAGGCAAACCTGCCTTGCTCAAATTGTCTCCGTAAAATGTGAGGCAAACTCCTGATAAGATTGCCAATTGATGCTCCCTGATGAAGTCCATCACAGCCTAGCCCAGCCCAGAACAGCTTTGCAGCCACACAACAGCTGTTTTAGCCACAGAGCCAGGCTGTTGTTGATGAGGCTGATTTTGCCCAGTCCGAGAGCTACATTACCAAAGAACAGACAGATATCCCCCAGGGTTGCATCATTAAACAGACCAACGTGTGGAAAGCATGCTTTCCTGCGATTAGTACCTCCGCAGCTGAATGCAGCCTTTAAATGACCACTGGCCAGACTGCCCTGTTTGCTTTTTGCACCTGTGAAATCAGTGGTATGCATAAGAGAAGTGACTGCAAGGACTGATTGCAAGATTAGCAGGTTCACAGGCAGACACCAAAGGCACAGAGAGATCCTCAAGTAGAAAACTTCAATTTAAAAATCTCGTATGTGAAAGAAAAAAAAATCATGTGGGATTTTTCTTTGTACTATGTGTCTTTTTCAAATTGGAGGCAGCGGCAGACAAGGCAAGGTGCTGCAAGAAAGGAATGTAAGTGTACAAAAAAATCCCCTGTGATCATGACAACTCGACACATCCAAATTGCTTTGTGAATTATAGGCTGCCTGCTTGCAAGGGCAAGCAAGATATGAACCAAGTGTACCTATTTGCAAGAAGAAACTAAAGCCTAGCTAGTCCACAACCTTAGAAATTTGTTACCGCACTCTCCATCTCAAACCCTCCACACAATGCATAAAGCTTAGCAGGAGCTCAAGCTCCTGCTGACAGACTCGGCATCTTGCAATGAGCAGAAGGTGACCGGCACTGAAGGAAAACGCTGCATAATGGAAGACCATCTCTGCAATGGAAGCCACTCTACGGAAATGGAAGAAAGGATGAAAACCCAAGCTTATACATATAGCTTCTGGGGTTATTTTGGTGTGGGCAGAGTAGTCTAAAATAAAGATGTATTTTGCTTTTAACCATGTAGTAGGTTTTACTTAATAAATTGCATTCTACTTACGATTCTGCATTTGATTTAGAAAGGCAGCTGTTGAAATTTACTTAAGATGCAAAATTTTAATTTAGTTAACCAGCAAGAAAGCAGCAGAAAACACTCTGCAATCAACTGACAGTCCCAAAACTCGACTGGTATTGTACTCTTTTCCCGCTCCCCCCAGGGCCCCCCCCCCACACACACACAGCTCTGTCCCTGTACCTGTAGGTCGAGTTTAGAACGGCGAAGGTTGTGTTTGAGCACCATGTTGGAATTGTTCTCTGCATGATAAGCAAGACGTCCCAGCTGGTCATCCAGATGAGCCAGCATGGTTTGGAAAAGCCAGTAGGCCTGGGAGCAGTCAGACTGCATGACCTGGTTCCTGAAATGTACGGGAGAAAGAGGCAAGGAGAGAATGAAGCTTTGGCATGTACAGGTAGACATAAAGATATGGATGATGGAGGAGTTGAGAAATGAGATACACACAATCCAATGGTAAAGCAGCACTGGACTCCAGCAAGGCCTTTACCCTTCTAAAGCCAACAGTCTAGCAGCTGGAATCACAGCCAGAACAATCCTTCGTCTGATCATCTGGGCCGTCGTCACACGGGCCCTTATTTCGTCAGTTTTGTACTAGAAATCGTTTCTTCTGTTATCGTTATTAGAACGGATTCTCCCATCTTTTGACGACTGTTTGCGCTTCCAGTCAGTCACATTAAAAAGTCAAAGTGCCTCCGGAAACGGGGCTCAAAATTATTTTTTTCACATATTTGCACTACATCACCCTTCTATTATACCAGTGTTGTGCTGGGACAACCCAAAAGCCAACCGTGATAGGTAGCAAAGGTTTCCCACCCATGGCAGAATAGCGCTATAGCGCCATAAGGCTGACTTTTAAAAAAAATTACTTTGAGGCTTAATTGGAGGTCGCGCTGGGGCTTGTGGGAGTGTAGGGCAGGAGAATCAGCGTTAGGTGAAACAGATGATCGGGGAGAGTGAGCGTTTTGGTGCTGCAAAGTGTTCATAGTTGATCCAGGGCATTCACATGGAAGTGGATAAAGACAACATAAAGAGTCACAAAGGGTGAATTGGGGAGAATGGCGAAATCGCAAGAGAGCCGGAATAAGGTGAGCATTCAGTGGGAGATGGCGCTAGTTTGGCGCTAAATTTATGGCTGTGTGACGACGGCCCTGGCTAGGTAAGGGCCAAGTCTAGCTCCAACTTTAATCTCTCGCCTGTGTCAGGATCCGAATGCTCTCTTGTATACTTTTGCTTAACCAACTCCATATTTAATCCTTTCAGTGTTCAGTGCTTTCTTCCCCAGGTGCAGAGGTTCCCAGGCAGCTATCTCACAGACCTGCATTGTTTTGGCTACCGACGTTCCACCAAGAACCGGCCTTGGGGAAGCTTTCGCTTTCGCAGCTTCAAAGGGAATGTTTTGAGAACTATGGGGGGAGGATGGGTCAGCTATGGTATTAACTATGTATCTCTTACTTTGTCTGGCATTGGTAACAATGCATATGTACCAACCTGGATATTGCATTCAGGCCAGTGGACTATAATAATCTTTTTCTTCATTAAATGCTTTTTGGAAACAATGGACTTTTGTCTAATTGCAGAAGGCAGACTGGAGTAAGGATTTTATCTAGCCACAGTTCTGACATTTTGTTACCAATCTCCTCTCCCATGCCTTAACCGGATCAAACGGACTCCAAAGCTGTCCCACCCCGGGACCCTTTGTTCGACCCGTATGCCTCTCCCGGTCCTCGAGGCGCGGAATCTTCTCAAGTTGTACCAAGGGAACAAGGATCCACGGTTACAACCATTTTCACCCTCGCTCCCAGTTCGGAGAGAACGAGGCCCAGCGCATTAACCGTTCCACTATTCAGTGTGCCGACCCCGACGCAGTGGGGGGCCTGGCCCAGAGAGACGAGGGAGCGGAGGATCAGCGCGATGTTTACCAAATACAGTTGGATAGCCGACGTAGCCTGGGGTCTATACCGGAGCAAGCTGAGGGCCGTCCGTGGCTGTTCTGGAATCGGACGGCCGAATAAGCGGAAGGGGACACCTCTCAGTGAGGGGCTCTAAGCTGGGACTATGCTGAAGTCACTCCAAGGGTGGGGGAACCCGATGTCGGAGAACATCATTGGGCACAACTCCAGAGCAGGACAATTGCCATTGATTCTGGAATTTCAGCAATCACTGGATTAACTAAAGGTGTACTTGCGGCGCGATCGCAGGAAGAACAAGGGGTGGAAGCACCCCTGCCGTGGCAACAGACGCTGAGTACGGAACACCCGCCAACCCCTCCAACTACTGGGGATACGGGGGATCCGCAGCAGCCTACAGATAGAGTACAGAGGTTGGAGAATAGACTACAAAGCATGGAAGAGAGTCTAGCCAACACAGTACATCTGCTTTCAGTGTTAGTGGCGGGAGACAAAGACAGAGCCCCGCCAACAGGCCTGCCCGGCATCAGCCAGAGCCTGGCTAACATGCAGGACCAGATATGGCCGCAGCAACCGTTAGAAACGGGCGAGGAGATTGGGGCCACTGGAGGGGGATCCCTCATGGTGGGAGAAGGAGGAGGACCGTGTCCGGATGACCTCTATCCAGACCAGCTTGCAACCACAGATAGCAGCAGCAGCAGCGAGGAAACGGAGGAGGAGGAAGAACCGCCGGTTCAACCACGCGAACCAGCTTCCCCTATAAGGCCTCTGCCAACCACCCAGGCGAGCCAGCCAACCACACCGACGGTGGTTCCAGGAACTTTGCCGACGCAACCACAGGGGCCTCCTTCCCCTATAATTCAACCACCGACAACCCAAGCGAACCATCCAACTACGCCGCGGGTGGTTCAAGGAACTCAGACCTCACCGAGGGGACCTCGCCCCACCCGACCAGCGCCAACCCGGCCGACGCTGAGACAGCCGACGCCGAGGGGGCCCTTGCCAATTCCCGGGCCGATACCGTCCATGGGGCCGGTGGCCCCTCCAACCTTTACACCCGCAACCGACGCCGAGACAACCTGTTCCCCAACCTCAACCGCATTCTCATCCGCGTCAGCCACTGTTGCAACTGGGGCCCCTGGACGCCTATCCCATGCCAGTCCAGACCCTCAGACAGGATCTACCCATGGGATGGGTCAAACTGGACGCGACTTTCGATGGAGACCCGTCCAAGTTGGGATTTTTCCTGGTACAAGTGGTGCAATTTTTTAATCGTTGGGGACACCTGTTTGGAAGCGAAGCCAGCCAGATAGAGCATCTGGGATCGCGTCTCCAAGGTAAAGCGGCTGACTGGTATGTGGGACTTTATAATGTGGGGGCCCCCGAGCTGGAAACTCTCCAGGGGTTAGTGGATGCTATCCGGGCGCAATATGAGGATCCCTTAGAGGAAACCAGGGCTAGAACAGAGTTGCAAGCGATTAGGCAAGGCAGTATGTCGGCTAGAGACTATGCTACTCAATTCCGACAGCTTGCGGCCAAATGCCCGAGGTGCGAGGAGTCCACCAAGATCATTCTGTACAAACAAGGGTTAAACCCGAAATTGCTAGATCGAGCGCTCATGCAAGACAACCCGCCTACACTGTTAGGTTGGATACAGTTGACTTGCGAAGTCGAAAACCGACTCCTCGAAGTGCGCCTAGCGGAACAACATCAACAACCCCCGAGCCACAGACGCTCCTCCACACCGTTATCCTTGAGAGGGAGCAGGGGAACTGGGTATGCCACCCGTGGAGCGAGAGATGCTAGATGGCAACAGGGATTGTGCTTACAGTGCGGCCAGAGTGGCCATTTCGCAGCGCAATGCCCATATCGGCCTGTGCAAAGACCTCCGCTCCAATTACGACGCCCAGCTCCCCTAACCAGCCTAGCGCTGCCACGCCCTATTCCTGTACCCAGAGCTGCCCCGAGAAGTAAGGGGGCGCCAAGAAAAAGTTTCCCAGAGAGAGGATTAGAGTTGGAGGAGATCACCGAAGATGATCAAATAGCCATGATCGGGGGAGGGAATCCCGAGAGTCCGGAATCGGGAAACGAAATGGATCTGTCGTAAAAGGACCCAAACGGCAGATCGCACGTCAGTCTGGTCAGGTGTTACACCGACCCCCGGGGTCCATTCTATTCATTCCGGTAACGTTAGTAAATTCGGACAAGAAGATGCACATCCGTGTGCAAGCCCTGATTGATTCGGGCTGCTCGAGAGACATCATTGCACCTGCCTTAGTCAATGGGCTGGTGCTTCCAGTAAAAGATTTGGATGTACCTGTCATTTTTGAACAAATGGATGGCACTAACATGAATCCGGTTACCACAGAGACTGTTCCGATCATTACCGGTATGGGGTCACATTGGGAAACCAGAACCTTCGTCATTAGTGCCACGGCCAAATATCCCCTGATACTGGGAAGCCGATGGTTGTGTGATCACAACCCCCACATTGACTGGGCAGAAGGAAGTATTACGTTCACCCATGAATCCTGCAAAAATCATCGTTGGGATCAGAACTGGGGGAACAATCCCACTATGTCTGAGTCAGCTCTACTCACCCAAGAAGAAATTAACCAAATACCTAAACAATATAGGGCATTCACCCAAGCCTTCACAGAAGAAGAGGCCAATACCCTCCCTCCGCATAGGAGGACGGACTGTGCTGTGGAAATTTTGCCAGGGGCCACACTGCCCAAGGGTCGATTATACCCTATGAGCCCCAACGAAAGAGACGAACTTAGGAAGTTCATCGATCTCAATTTACAAAGAGGTTTCATCCGCCCGGCCAATAGTCCCCATGCAGCCCCAGTGTTATTCGTGAAAAAGAAGGATGGGGGCTTGAGACTGTGTACCGATTTTCGGGGACTAAACGCGGTGTCCGCTAGCAACGCCTACCCCATTCCACTCATCAAAGATTTACTCAACGTCGTGGCCCAAGGTAAGAACTTTACAAAATTAGATTTAAAAGATGCTTACTTCCATGTTCGTATACGAGAAGGGGATGAATGGAAAACCGCGTTCAATACCCCACTCGGACAATATGAATATTTAGTTATGCCTTTCGGCTTGACTGGTGCCCCCTCGGTGTTCATGTCCATGATCAACGAAGTCCTGCATGAATTTTTGTACCAAGGGGTAGTGGTGTATCTTGATGATGTGTTAATTTACTCAGAAACGGAGGAGGAACATGTGGAACTTGTAAAAAAGGTCCTGACCACACTCATGAATAACAAACTGCCTATTAAACTCTCGAAATGTGAGTTCCACAAACCTAAACTCACCTATCTGGGCTATTGTATATCGTCAGAGGGTTTAAAAATGGACCCAGCGAAAATACAGGCAGTGCTAAATTGGCAGGTCCCCTCTACTCGAAAAGAATTGCAATCGTTTCTAGGGTTTGCCAATTTCTATAGAGAATTCATTGCTAATTTCACACAGACCACACTCCCCTTGACAGAACTGTTAAAAACAAAAGACAAGGGGGAGCAAGCAAAGAAACCCGGGGCGAAGCTATCGTGGACACCCGAGTGCGAGGCCGCTTTTAACCAGCTAAAAGAACAGTTTGTCTCAGAACCCGTTCTACAACACCCCGATGAAAACCGCCCATTCATAGTACAGGTCGATGCCAGCGATACGGCAATTGGGGGTGTGTTACTGCAGCGAGGGGAGGACGGAAATCTCAAACCTTGCGCCTTCCTTTCCAGAAAGTTTTCTGAGGCAGAGAGGAATTGGAATGTGTGGGAAAAGGAGGCTTTCGCTGTTAAGGCGGCACTCACAAATTGGAGGCATTGGCTAGAAGGAGCTAGACATCCGTTCGAAGTCTGGACGGATCACAAAAATTTGGAGGCCCTGCGCAGCCCTCGCAGACTAAACGCCAAGCAATTGCGGTGGGCAGAGTTCTTCTCCAAATTTGATTTTACCTTAAACTTCCTCCCTGGCAAGACTAATTTCCTCGCTGACGCTCTTTCGCGCATGCCTCAACATAAGAGCAAAAGGGAGGAGACCATTGACACAGTGTTTTCGCCTACGCAATTAGGAGGTGTGGTGACTACGCGCAGCCGCGTTAAGACCTCCCCTTCACCCGATCAGGGCTGGAGAGAAAAGCTGAAAGCCGAAGTGGAGAAGGAAGGGGGGGCGGCGCCCAAAGACAAACTGCAACTATCCGCAAATGGGGAATGGCTTTGGGGAGACCGGTTTTATGTGCCTAAATGTATGAGGAAGGAAGTTTTACAGCGTTGTCATGATGCCCCCACAGCGGGACACTACGGTTACTTGAAAACGCTCCACCTAGTGCAATGCCAATTTTGGTGGCCAGGCATGCGCAAGGACATCTCCCAATACGTAGCATCTTGCCCCATCTGTCTCAGCGCCAAATCCAGGAAGGGCAAGCCACCAGGGCTCTTGCAACCACTAGAAACGCCAAGTCGACCGTGGGAGATCATTTCTATGGACTTTATTACCGACTTGCCACCCTCTAAGGGACATAACTGTATTTTGGTTGTAGTTGATCTGTTTTCCAAACAAGCGCACTTCATACCGTGCACCACTATCCCCTCCGCTAGAAAGCTAGCTGATATTTTTATGAAAAACATTGTGAAAATACATTCTTTTCCATCCAAGGTGATTTCAGATCGCGGCGGGCAATTCGTTGCCAACTTCTGGTGGGAGCTTTTACACCTACTGAGGATTGAACAAGGGCTCAGTTCAAGCCATCACCCAGAAACAGACGGACAGTCCGAGAAAACTAATCAGATATTAGAACAATTTCTACGCTGTTACATTAACTTCCAGCAAGACAATTGGGTTGACTTGCTTCCGTTGGCAGAGTTCTCCTACAATAACAGTGTACATGCATCTACAGGAGAAACCCCTTTCAAGGTAGTTTATGGCTTCCACTTCAAACTGTTCCCGTTTGAAGCGCTTCCCCCTCCAACAACAGCTTCACCAGACGTCACCGAATGGTGGGGGGAAGCAGCTCACCAATGGACTCAGATCAAAAAGCATCTCGACAAAGCCAAACAAGACTACAAAAAATACGCCGACCGCCACAGTGCGGCAGAATGGGATTTACAACCTGGCGATCTTGTTTATCTGTCTACAAAAAATCTGAAAATATCCCAAACTAGTCGAAAGCTAGCTTTCAAATTTTTAGGACCTTTCCCAGTGCGCAAAGTAATCAACAAAGTGACTGTTGCTTTAAATTTACCAAAGAATCTCCGTTATTTACATGATACTTTTCATGTCAGCCTCCTGAAAAAGGCTCCCAGTGACAACCAATGGCATGTCAAAGGCCCCCCAATTCCCACGTTAATCGATGACCAGACTCATTATGAAGTACAACAAATACTGGACTCAAAAATTAAGCGCAACCAGCTGTTTTATTTGATTAGATGGAAAGACTTTGATTCTGGGTTTGATGAATGGGTCAATGCTGTGCATGTCCATGCCCCTAGACTGGTAAAGGCATTCCATTCTCGCTACCCGCACAAACCGGGGGGGGGGGCCTTCTTAGGGGGGGCAGAATGTCAGGATCCGAATGCTCTCTTGTATACTTTTGCTTAACCGACTCCATATTTAATCCTTTCAGTGTTCAGTGCTTTCTTCCCCAGGTGCAGAGGTTCCCAGGCAGCTATCTCACAGACCTGCATTGTTTTGGCTACCGACGTTCCACCAAGAACCGGCCTTGGGGAAGCTTTCGCTTTCGCAGCTTCAAAGGGAATGTTTTGAGAACTGTGGGGGGAGGATGGGTCAGCTATGGTATTAACTATGTATCTCTTACTTTGTCTGGCATTGGTAACAATGCATATGTACCAACCTGGATATTGCATCCAGGCCAGTGGACTATAATAATCTTTTTCTTCATTAAATGCTTTTTGGAAACAATGGACTTTTGTCTAATTGCAGAAGGCAGACTGGAGTAAGGATTTTATCTAGCCACAGTTCTGACAGCCTGCTCGCTGCAGTAACCAGGAGTTGCATGGGTTCTTATTACAGTTCCACCTGTTCCTCTGCCAGCTAAGGGCTCAGCGCTTCCTCATCGTGCTGGCTCTGGGTCTGCTGCTCATAGATTCCGCTTGCACCCACCTAGGACAATCCATCCTATGTTTCTCACAGGAACAAGTGAATCGTGAACAGGACTCATAGGGAGGAAAGGGAAGAGGTTATTTTCCCCTTTCCGTTGGTTCTCCCCTTTGCTGGCAGTGATAAAGTGGAGTTACCAGTTCTGCTCTTCGATCCAGTACGCTAGGTATTCCCGCACTTCCATTGGCAGACAATCATCTGAGTAGAGACGGTGCACCTGCTCTCGATGGATACTGTCCAGCATCTGGATTTGTTGCCACTGAGACATGTTGGGGGCTGATAACGGACCCCCCAAGGACCTGTGGAAGCAAGTCAGAACATCAGGAGATGGAAATGTGTCTTCTGGCAAGTGACCAGAGAGGCTGTTTAGAACAGGGATCCCCCAACCTTTTTGAGCCTGTGGACACATTTGGAATTCTGACACAGTGTGTGGTGGGTGCATCAACAAAATGGCTGCCACACAATGGCTGCTGCAGGAGACAGAGCCAGCCACAAAATGGCTGCTACAGCTTACCTCCAGTCACACAGTAAAGATTTTAGCACTGTTGAAGCAGCTTCTGCCAAAGCAATTTGCTCAACCAATCAAGTCTTGAATGGCCAATCAGAAGCCCTGCTGGGCAAAAGCCCCACTCACTTTCCTTGTGTGGTGGGCACAAGAAAAGGTGTTAGTGAGCACAACCGTGCCCAGGGGCACCACGTTGGGGACCCTTGATTTAGAAGGTCCCAACTGCATGAAGAACGCATCAAGCTATTCCAAGGTTTATTTTGTATTAAAAGTGGTTTCAACAAACTGAAAGCAAGCTTTTAAATGTATTATTCAGTACATTTTTATCCCACCTTTCATCCAAGCAGCTCAGGGCAATATCCATTAGCTTCCCCTTCCCCATTTTATCCTTGCAACAGCCCTGTAAAGTAAGTTGGATTGAGAAAAAGTGACTGGCCCAAGGTTACCCAGAAAGCTGAGTGGGGATTTGAACCTGAGCCTCCAAGATCCCACTTGGACACTGTTCCACACCACACTGGCTCTCAAACAATTGGGCCCTTTTCACACTGCCTACCGGGACTCGCAACGATGCGGAACATCACGCTACAAACGTGGAAAATCGCGTTTTCTCGCATGAGATTTGCGCGACATCGCACGAGATTTGTGCAATGCCGCACAAATCTGGCACGAGAAAACGTGATTTTCCGTGTTTGTAGCACGATGTTCTGCGTCACTGCAAGTCCCGGTAGGCAGTGTGAAAAGGGCCTTGTTTACTTGCCACTGAAAACAAGCCAATATACATTTCTAATTCTGTATAGTACTAGAATGGCTCATTATTGTACTCCTGACTTTTCACAAATACTTATATACCTATGTTGTTTGTAACCGGTGAGCTAAGAACCTCGAGCAGAGCAATGAGTCTGTATGGAAGAGTGCAAGGCCTCCATTCTGTCTAAAGCTCGTGCACTTTAGTGTGTGCACATGTGTGTACCAAGAACTCTCTGAGGAAGAAAGGAATCCCCTGTGCTGGAAACAATTGTGTTCGTAATTTTTAAATACATTCCAACATGAAGGAGTGTAAAATTGATTTTATTTTGCTCCACGTAATCGCCTGCCTTTCTCCCCCGTGGGGACCCAAAGTGGCCTACATGGTTCTCTCTGTCTTTATTTTACCCTCACAACCACCCTGAGGTAGATTAGGCTCACTGACCAAAGATCCAGCAACAAGTTCCCAAAGAAGTCGACTGACAGACTAATTCTATGGATGCTACGGTGAATCCCACTGAGCTCAATTAGATTCATAAGCAGACAGGATGAACTGGCTGATTGGTATCACTTCAGCCTGCATTTCCCACCCCTTGATGTTTTACGCCTTGCTTTTGTGCTACGCTTAGAGCATTCCTAAGCAGGTCTACGCAAAATCCTTCTCAGATCTATTTAATGCAGCTTACTCCCAGGAAAGCGTACTTATGATCGCACTTTTGGTCCACTGAAATCAATGGGCTTAGAAGGTTGCAACTCTGAGGGCCAAGCTACACATGACGAATGACACTTGAACGGCAAGTGGATTGAGTGGAGGGCAAGTGAACAGGGAGAAATACACTTGCTGTTCAAGTGTCATTCGTCATGTGTAGCTTGGCCCTGAGTCTCTCTGCACAAGACATCTTACACAGGAACACTCAAGTGGAAGATCTTACACTCGTTCTCCCGCTGTGGATACGCATGCACTACTACGGAGACAGTGTGCCCTTGAATAGAAGACCACACAGGAAGTAATCACTTGAGCATCCCCGTGTAAGCTGTCTTGTGTAGAGAGGCTCTCTGTTTAGGACCAAAGTGTGGAAGTTGAACCTAATGCACAGGATTGCAGCAAGGATGGCTGAACACTGGTCCAGTGTGGGTCAATGTAGTAAGTGCTTGCAGCCCCTGGGCTTGCTGAAACATGCCGGCTCAGCTAATCAACAACACCCGCACCTGGTCCCCGAGTCTCTAGTGAAATGCTTTGAAGACCAGTCTCAGGGCCAAGCTACAAGTGAGGAACGGCACTTGAACGGCAAGTGAACAGACTCGCGTAGTGATCGAGTGGAGTACGAGTGGAGGGCAAGAAAACGGAGGAATACACGTGAGTCTGTTCGCTTGCCGTTCAAGTGTCATTCGTCACTTGTAGCTTGGCCCTCAGAGAGTTCTCTCTCTCCTCCCTGAATGTTCTCTGGGCAGTAACGCTAATCAGCTGCTTTGCCCTGAATGGCTCCCGTGTCACCTGGTGATGTATTGGGGGTTAGAAAAGATGGCTTCTGAGTATACGTCACACCCCCACCATTCTCTCTTCTTCACCTGGGCAAGCCTCCCTGCTGCACCAACTCAGCATAGAGAGGGCTCCAATGCTACCAGATGGGTAAGATGAACAGCTATTGGACGGCCACCAGTGAAGTGAAGCTTAAGTTTGTCAGCTCTTAAAGTTTCAGATAAGACAGGTTTTAGTTTGGCAACAGTAAGTTCTGTATCTGTCACCTGTTTTGTTTGAGTGCTTTGATTCTTTGCAACCCTCCCTAAACTAATAAAATATATGGAGAGTCAGGGCCTTGGGGAAGGCAGAGCTCTCAGCCCAAATTAAATAAAAGGATCAAGCTCCACTCCTGCCTGACCGTCAGTGTGGCTGTTTTCAGCCCCCAAAGTAGGAGGTGAGGGGGCTTGAACCATTCCATTGGTTTGTACATCTACATGGCTTAACTACTGTGAAGGTAGTTTTAATTTTTTTGTTTTTGTTTTAATTTGTATTCTTTCTTTTTAATTAGTCTCCTTGAGCAGGGTATCTGGATAGGTGATATGCAACTGTTTTAACTAAAATAATTTAAATGAATCATTAATTTAAATTTAAAATTTAAATTTAAAAATTCCACTGATTTATTTAGTTCCTGAATAAAAGTGCATATTAATTGGCTACTATAACTATAACACATTAGAGTGATTCTGCATATGTTAGATAATGCACTTCCAATCCTCTTTATATATCATTTGGAAAGGATTTTCGTGCGTGCGGAACAAAAAAATCCACCTCAAACGATTTATAAAGTGCACTGAAAGTGCATTATCCAACGTGTGCGGAATCAGCTTTAAATAGAACCTTTATAAAACCTCAGAGTACACTCTGCATTTCTTAAAAATGTAACTTAACTTTTAAAAAAAATGTAACTTAACATTTCTACTGTTTTAATAAGTAATATGAAAACACGTTATTTATTTTTAGGTAATAACACCCATGACTTCCAACAGTCTCTTTTATGACCAGCAGCGATTATAAGCTTTCCTGGATGTGTACTGGTTAGATTCAACTGTAGAAAGCACGTTTTCCCTCTCAGTGATGCTTTCTGCTTTAGCCTGTCCCTTCTCTTTTGGCACTCCACAAAACACAAGTACTGGTTGTTACTGGTCAGCTCATTGTTCTCTGTGAGACAGAAGGGAAACATCCATGTTGTTTGACTCCAACAGGCTACTATCCTAAAAACAATCCCCCGGGAGTAAGTCCCATTGAATAAAAACATAGGGTTGCTCCCATAACTGAGGATACTGAACTAGTAGTTTCCAGGCATAAAACAGGTCCATCCAGAAAGATCAGAGGTGGGTGAGATCCATGGTGACTTGCCATTGCTTGGCTCCTAGCATCAAAATATAATGTGAATATGACTATATGACTGACAAGTTGTTTTCTCCATAATTCTTTACAAATGAAAAGCAGCCTTTCACAAAAGGGACATAAATTCAGTATTAAGAGATCAAGTGCTTGCAAAAAGTACAGATTTCATTTTAAATCACGGTATTATTAAAAGAGAAACTGACTATAGCTGAAATTTAAACCATGTTTTAACAAGTGGGTTTAATTTTTTTTTTTAAATCCACCCTGAAAGATAACAGGGGCCTGTGAGAGATTAACTCTTTCAGGAATATTCCATCTGCCTGCCCTTCCTACCCCTCTAACCAGGGCTTTTTTTCTGGGGAAAGAGGTGGTGGAACTCAGTGGGTTGCCCTTGGAGAAAATGGTCACATGTCTGGTGGCTCCGCCCCCTGATCTCCAGACAGAGGGGAGTTGAGATGGCCCTCCGCGCCGCTCAGCGGCGCGGAGGGCAATCTCAACCCCCCTCTGTCTGGAGATCAGGAGGCGGGGCCACCAGACATGTGACCATTTTCAAGAGGTTCTGGAACTCCGTTCTACCGTGTTCCAGCTGAAAAAAAAGACCTGCCTCTAACCCTTAGACAACTACAAGAGTAGGGACTGGAGGCCAGCAACTGATTCCTGCCACTTCCAGAAGAGCTGGGAGGCCTCTCTATTCCTCTTGACCACCAGCACAAAGGCTTGCCACAGCCTCTCTCCTATTGTGTGCCTAGTGTGTAAATCAAACTTATTATGGTCCTAGACCGGCAAAAATATTACAGTGGTAAACGCAGAGCATACAAGTTGGTAAATCAGTAGATCAATAATAATAATAATAAATTACATTAAAATATTTAGACTACATGATAAAAACCAAATACAAGACTCCCTCTAGTTAGTAATTAGCAGTCACCTGCTCCTCATTGCCACCCAACCAAATTTAGCAACCTTGTATGTTATATCCTGGGACCTGTCCGAAAACATTTTCGAGAGAAGAGAAGCTCTACGTCTTCCCGGGTAGGTTGTAATGATAGGCATTATATAGACTTCTCGTAACTGAATGTGTATCTTACATTCAAAGATGGCATGATCTAGTGCAGGGGTGGGCAATTATTTTGGCTCGAGGGCCACTTTGTGGGAGCGGAGGTTAGCGGAGGGCCGCACCTTTTAAAATGATTGCATTCATTAGTTAACTTTGCATTTCAGAAAAGGTATAAATTGTATCATAAAAATCAGTAAACATAAATTAAATAAAATAGTGGTAGTTTTATTCAATTTATTTATTGTGCTAATTTCATATTGCGCATGGGAAGGAAATCTCGGTTCAAGGCGGATTTTCTGACTGTCTTGGTGGGCCACAAAAAACTCTGTAGCGGGCCGCATGTGGCCCGCGGGCTGCAATTTGCCCACCCCTGATCTAGTGTTTATATTTTCCCATCACCACAGGGACACAGACACTCTTTTAACAGAATTCTTTTGTATCTACCTTCAAGTACAGCAGAGGGCAAAACGTCCCATCGCATTAACGTGAAGGTTCTCCTGTGTTCATGATTTGCCAGAGCCCACTGATGTGGGAAGGGCGGAGTATAAATCCAATACATTAAATTAAATTAAATTATAAAGATAAGGCATAGAAGTTAGTCTGTTCACGGTGTCAAAGTCAAATAACAGCTTTTTGATTCTCTTTATGTCATGTTGCCTCTCGACCCCAAGTATTAACAGCCATTTTGGCTTGATCATACTGAGCAATAATTGTTGAGATAAACCCATAGGAGGCTAATTTCCTGTCTAGTTCTCTAGCCCAAGATGGAGCACAAGTTATCAGTTAGCATTAAATTGATAAGTCCTTTGGGAAAGCAGATTAACTTCAACCAATGAGACATTGCCACTATCCATAACCCGGCCTCCACTGTTGTCAAGCCTGCGTCCAGTCGGATTGCAGCATCTGAGGCACTGGGGGGGACCTGGAAAATTCCCCTCAGGAATTCTGATTGTGTTGCTTCCATTGAAGTACAACTGAATTTAATGCTAAACAGAGCTCTATATGTAAGTTGAGCTAACAATTTTGCAGTGAATAGCCTAAGTGCAGCTGTCAGACATCTGCTTCCCTTCGTCCAAAAAAATGTTTGGATTGCTACAGCAGACCATTGGGCACTCGAGGCAACATGCACAATGTGCGCATTGCTCGACCCAGTCGCCTGGAAAACCACACCCAGATATTTATAGCATTGGACTTGCTCTATACAGACTGAGTTCAAGTTCCCTGAGTGAGTGTTGGGTCTTTGCGCAAAGACCATTATTACTGTTTTTGTGTTATTAAGCTCTATGGTGTTATCCTGTCAGTACTCTGTGATTGAGTGTATATAGCTCTCCTCAGTCCAATAGGAGTCCTGGAAAGTATGACTGTACCATCTGCATAGAGGAGAAGAGGAACATGTCTTCTGTTCCCAACTTTGGGGAGATGGAACTCTAGATTATTTAGATAGGATACCATATCGTTAAAGAAAAGTTAAAGAGAAGGGGGGCCAGTATACAGCCCTGCCTGATTCCCTGCCTTACTTCTATCAGGTCTGTCAGGTGACCTTGAGAGCTATATCTGACTCATATAGTGTTATTTTCGTGAAAGGCTCGAATCAGATATAGTAAGCTATATTGATGTGGATTTTAATTCTTTCCATAAGATGGGTCTAGCAATTAAATTGAATGCTGATTTTAAGTCAATGAAAGCTTCATATAAAGACACTGTTGAATTGGAGGAGTATTTTGTAATTAGATAATCTAAGATCACACGTTGGTCTAATGTTGAGTACCCCTCTCTGAACCCAGCCTGTTCATTGGCCCTTCTTCAATCCAGTCCCTAAGTTTCCATTGTAGGGGTTTTGCATATAGCTTACTTATAGAGCTTAATAGACTCCAAGTCTGTAATTTGAAGTGTCATCCATACAGGCCTTTTTATGAATAGGAATGATGACAGCAGCCCCCCAATCTCTTGGGGTTCTGCCAAGCTTTAGAGATTCAATAAGGTGTCTCACCTCTGAGGGCTTCATTCAGTTTACTAAAACAAATACAGAAGAAACCAAAACTGCATAGCTGAGCCCTGGAAAACGGGGCAGATTTCTTCTAGGTTTCCGTTGTTTCTGCAACTATGAAACTGGCATGTGAAACCAAGAAGAGACTGGCAGGCAAGCAGAATCAGACCTAAACAATATGCAGATAGCAAAGAAATTTTAAAAACCAAGCAATCTGGTTCCCATTAACAGGTCCTTAACTGCCAAGACACTTGTAAAGCCGAGAGCAATTGATCTGCACAAACGGAAAAGAGATTCTCGGTACGGCTAAGTACCTACATGTATTTCCATGCAAGATGACATTACTAAAGAATGTTTATTCTGTTAACATCACCACAGTAAAGTTAACATGCAACATATTTCTATCAACACAGACCCTTCAATTGCAGGCAAAATTCAGAGTGCCGATTCATCTTTAAAGCCCTCAACTGACTGAGGGCCAAGCTACACATGACGAATGACACTTGAACGGCAAGTGGATTGAGTGGAGGGCAAGTGAACAGGGAAAAATACACTTGCCATTCAAGTGTCATTCGTCATGTGTAGCTTGGCCCTGAGACAAAGGCACTTGAAAGACCATCTTCTCCCATCCTGTCCAGCCCACCACTTAAGATCCTCCAACTGGAGCCCTGCTCTCTCTGCCCTAATCTGCAGAGATGACAGGTGGTAAGTAGAGACAGGGCTTTTTCTGTGATGGCACCCTCACCTTGAGATTCAGCTGTCACCTACTTTACCATCCTTTAGATACCAAGTCAAACATTACCAAAGCTGAACAGATCAAATATCACACAATTGAAGGATTCCCTCTTTTAAAAATATTGTTATAGACTTCTTCTAGTGAGATGGCTGTTTTATAACACCTTAGGCTACTGAATGTTTTTATGTCATTTGTAGGCTCTTGGCTTGTATTTATGGTTACATTGGTCCTTTTATGGTTCCCATCTTTATAATTTTGTTTCTTTTAAACCTTGTGAGACCTCTTGAGCAGGTAACATACACATTTTCTAAATGAATAAATGCAAACTCTAAAAATGTAATTAAGACAAATGACATCAGAAACTATTCTGTGAAACAAATGTTAGTGCCCTAATAAGATTTTTTAAAATTAAATTATTTTTGACAGAGTATACCTGTACATCAGTTCTATGTATTATATATTGGTTTTAAATTGAGATGTACTTTCTCAGATGGTTTTGAACCAATCTTTTCAGAGATACTGGATTGTATTCAGAAGGATAATTTTTAAAAGCAAGAAAGACAACATATAAAGGGATGACATATAAAGGGACTGGAGACCAGTATGGCTCAGCTGGTGATTTCAGGAGAATCAGAGAATCACAGGGTTGGAAGGGACCTCTAGGGTCATCTAGTCCAACCATCTGCACAATGCAGGAAATTCACAAATACCCCCCCCCGACTGCCCCAGTAACCCCCTGCTCCATGCCCAGAAGATGGCGAAACACCTCCAGGATCCATAGCCAAACCGGCCTGTGGAAAACCACCACCCAACCCCAAGGTGGCGAATGGCACCACCCTGGGCATGTAAAGAAGGGCCATGAAAACCAAGCACTGATGCAGCCTCTTCTGCCCTTCCCCTCACGATCTGCACAGGCTCACAGAATCAGCATTGCTGATATTATGTGGAACCTTATCAAAAGCCTTACTGAATTCGAGATAAACTATGTCTAAAGTATTCCCCTGATCCAGCAAGGTAGTAACTTTCTCAAAAAAAGAGAGGTTAGTCTGACATGACTTGTTCTTGAGAAACCCGTGCTGGCTCTTAGTAACCTCAGCCAGCCTTTCTAAATGCTCAAAGACTGACTGACTGATGATTTGTTCTAAGACTTTTCCAGGTATAGATGTCAAGCTGACGGGTTGGTAGTAACCTGGATCCTCCTTTTTCCCCTTCTTGAAGATGGGGACAACATTTGTCCACCTCCAATCTTCTGGCACCTCACCTGATCTCCCAGAATTCTCAAAAATAATGGACAGAGGCTCAGAAATTACATCTGTGAGTTCTTTTAGTACCCTTGGGTGCAATTCATCTGGCCCTGAGAACTTAGTTCCTTTTAAAGAAACCAGGTATTTACATACTACCTCTAATAACATTCAATAATAACATTTGATTTATATACCGCCCTTCAGGATGACTTAACACCCACTCAGAGCACTTTACAAAGTATGTCATTATTATCCCCATGACAAATCACCCTGTGAGGTGGGTGGGGCTGAGAGAGCTCTGAGAGAGCTGTGACTGACCCCAGCTCACCCAGCTGGCTTCAAGTGGAGGAGTGGGGAATCAAACCCGACTCTCCAGATTAGAGTCCTGCCGCTCTTAACTGCTACACTAAACTGGCTCAGTTATGCTGATCCTAGGCCATAACTCCCTTCCCGCAACATGTGTTCTGTTATTGTCATGTCCTTTGCAGGAGAAGACTGAGGAAAACTAGGAATTAAGCAGTTCTTCCCTCTCTTCATCACCTGTTACAATTTCACTTCCCTGTCCCTGCAATGGCCCTACCATGTCCTTGCTCTCTTTTTCTTACTCTGAACATAAGCAAAGAAACCTTTTTTCTTGTTTTTAGCATCTCTTACTAGCCTAAGCGAAGGAGACATTTTGCATATCATAGAAACACAAACACAGAACAGACGCAACCAATGTTGTGTAGTGGTTAAAATATTAAACTAGGATCTGGGAGACCCAAGTTCAAATCCCCACAGCGCCAGTTCGCTGGGTGACCTGGGGCCAGTTTCACACACTCAGCCTCACTGCTCTGAGTCCCCACTGAAGAGAAAGATGGGGTATACAGAGTAAATGTGGCTACGAAAAATCATTTTGCCTCAAACAAATTGTAACAAGAACACACCTTACACCACAAAATGCTACAGAATATGTTCCCTATCTTTAAATACGTAAAGCAGTAACTCCCAATGATGTCCTAGCACGAGCAAACAAGTTCTGCTATGTTTTTATTATCAGACGCAACAGGCACAGTCGCGGTACAATCTTAGGTAAACTTACTCCAGTATAAGCCCATCTTAACCAACTTTCTTGCACTATCAATTACTCCCAAAGGAGAGCTGCATTTTTAGAAGAAACTATCCATTGCACTTCCATGAAAATGCTTGATCTGGTCTTTTCTTTATAAGACAAAAGGACACACCCAGAGCAGAGTCTCACGAAAGCAAAAATTAAAAAAACAAACCAGATGTGTGGCATAAAACACTACAACATCTGACATATTGGCCGTTAATTTGTTTAAAGACTTTAGAATGCCTGGCAAAGTTTTTCAACCTCAAGTACGCATACGGAGAACTCACTGCAAATTTGTAAGGTAAGAGGAGGCATACATTAATCAGCTATTGTGGGGCAATTTGTTTTCCTCAACGCATATACTTGATCAGACAAAGATCCAGATGACATTTGAAGGCTAACATCTGTCCTGGAAAAAATTATAAGAGATGCATCTCTGTGACAGGGTACCTACACTGGTCTGTTTGGTTTAAATGGTTATTAACCTCTGAGCCTCACAACGTTCTGATTTATTAACAAAGTATCACCTTGGACCTTCTCCACAGAAACATTATCCGTCCACATCGCATAAAATTAACTCTAGTGTTTCATGCGTGGTCACTTTATAGCGTGTAACAGCCGAGGGGTAAATGCGACAAAAGTGTCTGGATTTGAAAATCTGCCTTCTTGAACCCGCTACCAAGACATCAGCGTCCCAAAGCCACAGGGCGGGCACTCTGATCACCACCCGGGTTCAACTCCTCCCCGTGCCAGCTTCCTCCTCCTAGCCTATGGCACCTTCAGCAACTGGGCACCAGCGAACCAACTTAACCAACCCACCCCCCGGATAGATCATCCACCTCCCAAGATGCGAGTCTCTGGTCTCTGAATCTGCCCAGAAGTGACCGCCACGCGCAGTCCGTCAGAGGGCCGCCCCGTCACCCTCCACGCAGCCCCGCAGCCTACCGATGCGAGAACCGCTGCGCGACCAGGACCGACGCCGCTCCTTCCAGCTGCTGTCCCCGAGATAGCCCCGCCCACAAGAAGCCAGCGGTAGGGCCATTGCTCCGCCCCCGCCTCGCTTGATTGGACCAAGAGTCTGAGCCGCTTTTAGGAACGGAGGGAGAAGTGGCCGTTCGAGGAACAGCCGGCTCTGGCGGCGGAAGATTTCGATTTCCCAGGAATGATGTCAGTGCCGCAGGCGGGGCCTCGCGCGTGTCTTGGGCGAAGGGAATTGTGATTGGCTGAGAACTTGATCTTCTGTGCTGAGAAGCGGCAGCCTCTTTAACGGAGCCGGCGGGAATCGTTGTGGGTGAGTGAGTGAGTGAGTGGGTAATTGGCGCTCACATGCAGAACTAACAGAGGGAGGCATTCTCATGTGATGCAATGGGCGACAGCTCACCATCAGACTGTAAACCGACGAATCAACTTTATTGTAGCATAAGTTTTCGAGAACCACAGCTCTCTTCATCTGATGATGCAACTTTATTGTAGCATAAGCTTTTGAGAGCCTCAGCTCTCTTCGTCAGATTCAACTTTTTTTTATTTTTTATTCTTTTTATTAACTACATTAACTAACGATACAGAGGGAAAGAAAGGGGACGGGGAAGGAAAGAAAAAAAACAGCAACATATAACAACACTACACTACACATAATGCTTTCCCTTCATACTGCCATTATTAAAAAAAATTACAGCTTTGTATGATATTGATGGAGTGGTTGACCTTGCTAAATACAAATTACAATTCAAATTAAGTCTTCCTCCCCCTCCTGGGCCCCGGACGCAATTCTCTCTGAGCGACTGCAGCCGCAGTGCTCGTTTCCTCCCCCCCCCCCCTTCAGACTTCGCCTTTTCTTCTTGCTTGGTGTCTTGCTGAAATTCCGGATTTTTGTCCTCAAAATCCCTTAGTTGATCTTCTGATGTTATCTTGTAAGCTTGATCTTTGAAAAGATGCAACTTTATTGTACCATAAGCATTCGAGAGCCACAGCTCTCTTCATCTGACGATGCATCTGACGAAGAGAGCTGTGGTTCTTGAAAGCTTATGCTACAATAAAGTTGGTTAATCTTAAAGATGCTACTAGACTCTAGTATTTTGCTACTACAGACTAACACGGCTAACTCCTCTGGGTCATCAGACTGTAGGTGGTGAAGAACCACATTTGCAGTGCTCTTCCATGCGCACGCTTCCTGAAAAACAGAATATAAGGGGGAAGTCTAGTGTAGCTGTAGACATGCTGTGTTTGTTTTCCTGGGATGGGATTATTACTATAGGGGAATTCTGAACAATGTAACCTTTACCAGCTGCAAACAGATGGGTGTGGAAGAGTCCATTCCGCCAACGGATTCTGCTGCTTGTGTAGCCTATGTACACTTCAGAATGTGTGAACAGGCTCCATAGAAAAGCATGGTGTTCCAGAAGAGAATGCGCGCTCTGGTCTCTCTGTGACGGCTCCCGCACACACACACTCAATATTTGAGTTTGTGTTCATGAATAGGGTACTAGGAACTGCAAATAAGAAACACTTCAGCTTTGTGTCAACCCCCTACAGCTGACCCTTACCCTTGGAGAAGTCAGATATGCAGCCTGGAGGTACACACATCTGATAGGTCTAAGTGAGCATGTATCTGAAGAAGAAACCTTGGACTGAGCAATCACCTGCCCTCTCTCTAAAGCATAACTCACCTGTGGAGCTTGAACTTTCAGAAAACCCAAAGCACTATTGTGTTTTACTACATACAACTATTGACATCACAACCACAATAAGTAAGAAGTGAAGGACTCGCACTGTCTCATCTCAGGTTGCACTACGTGATCGGGTGGAGCGCAAGTGAACAGAGAGGAATACATGCGAGTCTGTTCACTTGCCATTCAAGTGTAATTCGTCACTTCTAGCCTGGCCCAGAGACAGAGAGAGAGCGATATCAGGGCTATGTACTGGAGCTATGATATGCATGGATTTTTATTGTATTTTAATATGTTTTTAAATTGTATTTTGTATTTTAATATGTTGATATCCACCCTGAGCCCACTTGCGGGGAGGGCGGAATAGAAATTTGAAATAAATAAATGTGGATGGCTACTTTCAGGGACTTCCTTCCTTCCTCCTCCTCTGTGGCTTGCTGTCTTTCCTCTTTCCTCTTCTCCATCTTGCAGCCATGGAGGCAGGGCAAGCTTCCTGCATCCACTGGCATCCTAGTTTGGATTAGACTCTTTTCTCTTTCATAGCCTAACTGGAGTACCTAAAATAAAAGGATTCTTATTTTCCTTACTAAAGTAAATCAGGCTTCGTGCAAGTTTATCATCTTAACAGCACACATTCACACACTTGCAATACAACCCTAAGAACACTTTCCTGGGAGTAAACGCCATCAAATAGACTTGAGTAGGGTTCTGAGTAGACCTGTTTAGGATGGCGCTGTTAACTACACTGACAGTCTCTCTCTCTACACAAGACATCTTTCATGGGGATGCTCAAGACTTTCTGTGTAGTCTTATATTCAAGTGTACTCTGTCTCCCTAGCGGTGCATGTATATCCACTTGTGTAAGATGTCTTCTGTAGGGATTGTAAGATACTCTGCTAACACACTAGTGTGGCCATCTTCAAGTGACCAAAAGAGAGAACAAGACCCCTCAAAAATTAGGAGCAGGACATTTGAATATGCTAACTTACATAGATGCAAATGTACACATAACTACTGTAACAGAAATATGACTCACCACACAGTGCCAGCTTTTCCCACTATCCAGGTACTAACTGTTGAGTGGGAACTTTTCAAGACCCCCCCCCCCTCCACTCTTCCTTCAGATGGCTCACCATCCTTTTTACTGCACCCCCAACAGCTTGGCAAGCCTGAGCAGCCAACTGCACATAGCTGTGGCAACTGCACATAGCTGTGGCAACCTTAGGGTTGCTCCGGAATCCGGCCTCCACAACCAGCTAATTTTACTGGACAAAAGCAGAACCTGGACATTTCCCAGGACTAGGGTTCCCAGGTCCAGGTTGGGAAATACCTGGAGATTTGGGGGATGGGAAGGAAGAGGCCTCAGTGAGGTATAAGGCCATAGAGCCAACCCTCCAAAGCAGCCGTTTTCTCCAGGGGAACTTATCTCTGTCACCTGGAGATCAGTAGTAATTCCAGGAGATCTCCAGCCACCACCTGGAGGCTGGCAACCCTACTCAGGAAAAAACAAAAAAAATCCATCACGCTGCTTCCTGGTTATGGATTTCTTTCTGTTTAGCATACTATATTACTATATGTTCAGGATAAGCATTCACTGCTTATTAATTTTTGGTGCTAACATGGTTTATAAAATTACAAACTATTTAACGAAATGACACATAAAAAAAGGAAGCCAGGGATGGATGGAAATTTGTCAGAGCCCAGTGGATCCAACCGTAAGACACAGAGAAGCCACTGCCTCATGTGGCGCCATTAAAAGACAGCAGTTTGCCAGTTAATTAGTGGCTTATTATTTCCTTTTTTATCACAGGGAAGGGATTTGTGATACCACGGAGAACTTAGCTTTTCTACCCCCGGCACCACAATCTCTTTGGGCAATCCAGGCCTGAGCCAGCATTTCTGGAATCTGTTTGGGGGACCAGGCACACGCAGTCAGCCTGCCTCAGACCTTTTTGACGTGAAGTGAAAGGTCAAAATGACCCCAAATATGTTGTCATTTTAAAAAATAACGCACCGCAATTGAGGCTTAAAGCAGGAAACTTCTGCCATGAGGTATATCACCTTTATGAATACACAACTCTGAGAATGTGTAGTGTGTGTGTCTCTCACCATTCAAAATTCAAGGGGCTCTTCCTTGGTGGCCCTGCCTTCTGAAGTAAGCAGGTAATGACTGGGGCTGGAGCTTTTGCAACAGTTGAGCTACTTTTGTTGCCTGTATATTTATGTTTGTTTCCCTGAATTGTTGCGTTTTCATTCTAGCCTGAGTGTGAAATGGGTCGTTTTCACATATCTTACCGGCTGCACAAAACTCCCAGAACAACAGCGTCTTCCTGGTGCACCACGTACCAAAGACATGACGGGAAATCGTGCCAGGAAGACGCCGTCGTTCTGGGAGTTTTGCGCAATTTTGCGCAACCGGTAAGACGTGTGAAAATGGCCATAGTCTGTGTGTGTGTGCAGGGCCGGATCGACGGGGGGGGCAGGGGGGTAGTCTGCCCCCGGCGCCACCAGGGAGGGGGCGCCAGGAGCAGGGGCCGGCTGCCAGAGGGCGCAGGCAGCAACACGGGCAGCCTTGCAGTCCCCTGCGCTGCCTTTCGCCTGCCCCGCAGGACAGGGGGCGGCTGGCTTGCCGTGCACCCCCTGTCCTGCAGGGCAGGCAAAAGGCAGCGCGGGGGGCTGTGGGGCCGCCCGCGTTGCCTTTTGCCTGCCCCGCAGGGCAGGGGGTGCGTGGCAAGCTGGCTGCCCCATCCTGCAGGGCTGGCGAATGGCACGGGTGGCCTCACAGCCCCCTGCGTTGCTTTTGCCTGCCCTGTAGGGCAGGGGGTGCATGGTAACCCAGTCGACCCCTGCCCTGCGCAGCAGGCAAAAGCAGCATGGAGAGCTGCAAGGCCGCAGGATTCGGTTTCGTTTTCCTGGCCATGTCGGACGCTCCTCTCTGCAGGTCCGAGAGGAAGCGGCCGAGCAGCCTGACCGGGTGGTTGACCTGCAAGGGTTAACCCCCAGGACTCCCAGGTAGGGGGTCAGGGTCCGGAGTGCTGCGGGAAGAGCCCCCTGAAGTCGATGCAGGGGGTAAATTGCCCGTCTGCTCCTATGGAGGCCGGCAGACTTGCGCAGCACATCGCGTGCTGCCGGGTCATGGAGAACAGCAACAAGCAGATTTAAGGTGAAAACCTGTAAGTAAGCGGATCCCTTCTGTTACTCTAAGCGTATGCGAAGGATTGGTGGGAGTTGAAGCTTAAGAAGGCTCGGATATCTTCCCCTTCATTGAGTTTTGGAACTTAGTTGGCGGACTCCCCCCCCCCAAGATGGCGACGAAAAAGCAGAGCCCTGCTGTGGGCAAGTCGGTTTCGACTGCGTTGCAGGGGAAGGGAGAGACTCTTGAAGAGGTGGTTAAACGGTCGGTCGTTGAAGCTATGAAGCCCTTTGTTGATAAGCTAAATGAAATCGGACAAAGGGTTGGCTCAGTTGAAAATGAAGTGAAAACCATTAAAGATGTAGCGCTCAAGGCAGAGAAATCTGCTCGTGAAAATGCAACACTCATGAGAGCTACAAATAAAGAAGTAAAGCTTTTGGAGAATCAATTGATAGGACTACAAGTGGATCATGCTCAGACGGTATTGCGTTTACAGAACGTGAAGGAGGAGGAAAGTGAAAATTGAAAGGACTTGGTGTCGGAACTTTTGGCGTCATTCGCAAAGGCAACTAAAGAAGAGTTAAAAAGCAATATTCTGGAAGTCCGTCGGACATCTTCAAAATATGCAACGAAGTGTCAGCTGCCTCGCGAGATTATTATTGATTTTTCATCTAAGAAGACTCGGGACGCCATTTTATACAACTCGACCAACGTGGACTTGGACTTTCTTGGCAACAAGGTTAAGATATTGAAGGACGTTCCATTTTTAGCTTGGAAAAGAAGATTCAAATACAAAAGGTTTGCAGCTCTTCTGAGAAAGCGTGATATAAAATACAAATGGTTATTTCCAGAAGGCATCTAGTTTAGATATAAAGACCAAGCCTACAAGATAATATCGGAAGTACAGCTGAGGGATTTTGTGCTTAATCATCAAGAGTTCGAGCAAGAAGAAGATCCAGAATCTGAATGGGGGAGTGGGGAGGAGGGAGTGAGCATAGCTATTGTAGCTGTTCAAAGAGAACTGAGACCGAGACGCGGGGGGGGGGGGGGAAGAAGACCTGATCCTGACTGTAGTTTGTATTTTATAAGATCTACCAATCTAATAGCATATTAGAAAGTTTAACTTTAAATAATTGTATTCTGAAGGGAATTCAATACTTGCAGTTGTAGTCTGTGTTCTGATGTTGTTTTTTCCCTCTCCCCTTGTTTCCTTTGTCCTTTTGCTGTTTGTAGTTTTGATGTTAGTAATTAGTAATTAGAATTTTTTAAAAAAAAAATTTAAAAAGAGAGAGCTGCGAGGCCGCCCGCGCCATTCGCCTGCAAGGAGGCGAATGGCGTGGCGGCTTCCCAGCCCCGCACGCTGCCTCTGCTCCACCCCGTGTGATGACATCACCAAAGTGACGTCATCACGCAGTGCGGGAGTACGCGCGCTCTGCGCGCGCACAAAGCACCCCAGCAAAGGTTGCCTTGGGCGTGGGCAACCCTAGATCCGGCGCTGTGTGTGTGCGGTCTTTCTTTTTAAGATGTGAATTGTGCTTTGTGCTTGTTTAATGTTTTTTATGTTAACATTTTTATACTGTTTTGAAAACAAGGAAAAATAGAACGTAAATATTTTAAAATAAATAATGGTACAGCTCTGCTGTGGGAGAGTGATTAACAAATATAACGCTTATTCTGAAAAAATCAACGATTCTCCAGTAAGGTGTGCATAATAACATGGATCAACATGTATAAACCACAATCGCAAAGTATATTAAAAGTCCCCAGGTTCAAAACTCATTTTTGAGAGTTTCCTCAGACTTGATGGTATGTTATTAACAGGGCTTTTTTTCAGCAGGAACACGGGAACGGAGTTCCGGAACCTCTTGAAAATGGTCACATGGCTGGTGGCCCCACCCCCTGATCTCTGTCTGGAGATCAGGGGGCGGGGCCACCAGCCATGTGACCATTTTCTCCGAGGGCAACCCACTGAGTTCCACCGCCCCTTTTCCCAGAAAAAAGCCCTGTTTATTAGTGTCCTTCTCATTTGTTCACAAATTAAGAAACCAGTTGCTTGTACAATGATCCTAATTCTGATGTCAAAATACACAAAGCAGCTGTATCTTCTTCAATACTTATCAAATCTTGAGGGAGGGGGAAAAGAATATCCTAGCTACCCAAAAATGCTTACCCTCTAACTCATAACTCCGGCCCTGGGGGAGAAAACTTCATTTCTGTTATCTGACATAGATACTTATATGTCCTACAGAGTTTCTTTATTTGCCCTTGCTGCAAAGAACATACGCTCCAAGATGGCAAAGCAAAGGGAGGTTACTTCGACAATTGTTCTCATTATTATTCCTATTATAGTGAGTTTGTAGCTCTATTTTAAAGCTGGTTCCCTGTGTATTTGCTGATTCTTAGTTTGTACACAATTTGTATCCCTCAGTGTTGATGGTAATGTATATTTGTAACAGCCAAAGGCTATATACAATAAACTGAACTTGAACGTAACTCCGGCCCTTTTTGGAATAAGTTACCAAAGTTTATGAAAAGTTTATGAAAGCTTATGAAAAAGCATAACCTTCAAGCAGTATTCAGACCCACCAGAAAAATACAACAGATGCTACAATCAGCAAAAGACAGTAGAGACCCCCTCACCTCTGCAGGAGTATACCGCATACCCTGCAGCTGTGGAAAAGTTTACATCGGGACCACAAAGCGTAGCATCCAGACAAGAATAAAAGAACATGAAAGGCACTGCAGACTTGGCCATCCTGAAAAATCAGCAGTGGCTGAACATAGCCTAACTCAAACAGGACACAGTATCCTATTGCAGGACACTAAAATACTTGACAACACTTCCAACTACTTTGTCAGACTGCACAGGGAAGCCATTGAAATTCACAAGCATAAGCAAAACTTCAACAGGAAAGAAGAAACCTTAAGAGTGAATAGAGCACGGTTTCCAGTTCTGAAAAACACCAGGCTAACAAAACACTCTATACCCGACAATAGCCCTACAGAGAAGATTAGCACATCAAGCACCAATCCATGTGCAAAAAGAACCTCCTCAGGATACAGTGAAGCCTCCCTCCATTAGCATTCCACACCCTGGGAAACTCTTACAGGATGACTCAGCTCAACCCCACCCCTCCTGAGTAGATATAAATGACCTGCCAACATCTTTTCCACACTGTGACACTGAGAGATCTCTGTCTTTTGGTGCTACACCTCCACAGCTGCTGGCGAAACGTCAGGAACTACAATGCCAAGACCACAGCTATACAGCCCGGAAAACCCACAACAACCATAGTTACCAAAGTTGTTGAAAAAGTTATTGAAGCTCCATTCATTGTGTACTGCATTCATTTTAGAGCCTTTCCCTTGCTGATTTTCTTATACAGTTTGACTAGAGCACCCACTTATTCTTCTTCTTCTGGCTGCTTGGCAGACATTGGCTTGGAGTCTAACTTCCCTTTCCGTTTATGCTACTTCCTTCACTTGCAGAAGATGGAGAGGCTCCAGAAAATGGGGAGGCTGATTTGCCCCTACTGCTGCAGCCTTCCATGAACCCCCAAACTGTGCCTCAAGGACCATTGAGACCCTGGAATACCATGGAGGTAAAAGTTGAGGGCTGCAACGAGAAGAGGTGCGGGAGAATAATGAAAACAATAGATCCAGAGGAGTTAGCTGTGTGCATCTGACGAAGAGAACTGTGATTCTCAAAAGCTTATGCTACAGTAAAGTTGGTTAGTCTTAAAGGTGCTACTGGACTC
Organism: Eublepharis macularius; assembly: GCF_028583425.1. Lineage (NCBI taxonomy): Eukaryota > Metazoa > Chordata > Lepidosauria > Squamata > Eublepharidae > Eublepharis > Eublepharis macularius. The sequence goes on along the minus strand of NC_072793.1, from coordinate 10,754,322 downwards.
TTTTCAATAAAAACAATGCCTTCCATTTTATCTGCAAGTGGAAGTAACCTGTGCAAACAGAAAGATTAGGATCCAAGCCTAAAATTCCTGCAGTAGTTGAAAGGTTCAGTAAGACAGGTCCAAGTGTTATTAATTCATATGATGCTTCCAGACATACAAACTTATTTATCTATGTTCTTACTTTTGCCGTTATTCATACTTTTTCCTCCAAAAACTCCTTGGTGGTTGTTTTCTGAAATACATGTGAACCTATTAACGTCAGAGTAGTGTCCAATCAATATCAGAGAATTCATACAGGATTGTTTGACTTCTGTCTGCAAACAGTTGAGATGACTCAGAGGTTACTTTGAACTAACTTTGTATTCTCTGACCTCTTTTCAAAACATTCAGGTCAGATGTGATCCTTTCTGTCAATTTTTAATAAAGTTCCACATCTGCATACTTGCATAAGGGTGCATATAACACCGACATCTGATTGCATCTGATTTTGGTAATGTTTATTATTTTATTTTATTATTTATTTATGTCATTTATAGTCTGCCTTTCTCACTGAGACTCAAGGAGGATTACACAGTGTAAAATTAGTACAGTCAATATCAGGAACATTTCCATAAACAATACCATAGGGTAAATAGATACAAGTTCACAGAGACATTAGTAGGAATCCAATACAACATAGTGGTGAAGTCTATGGTTCCTAACTCATTAGCAGATTATCTGAGATCCCCTCCCCTACAATACAACCCTCCTATCTGAATAAAAAGCCTTTCTGAATAATTTGGTTTTGCATCCTTTGTGAAAAGCCAGGAGAGTGGGGGCTGTCCTGACCACCTTAGGCAGGTCATTCCACAGGGTGGGGGCCACCACAGAGAAAGCCCGTGTATGGGCTGCTGTCAATTTTGCCCATGTGCAGGGTGGCACCTGCAGGAGACCCTGTTTGGAAGACCAGAGCTGCCATGGAGGAGCATGAGGAGGGAGGAAGTCCCATAGGTATGCTGGACCAAGGCTGTGAAGACTTGACAGAACGTCAATAATAAACCTACAGTGGATCGGTCTAAGGACCAACAATATTACAAACGTACCACTCAGCACCAACAGTTTACACAATTTATACAAGATTACAGTGCCAAGTGCTCAAGAATGTAATCAATGCAAACAAGGCAGACGTCCAGCAGACGAGAAAGTCTAAAGTCTAAATAATTAATCCTTCTTGCTCCTCCCGGTGCAGTCTCCGTCCGAAGTACTGGAGACCTCTTCGCTGACGGGAGAATGTAGTGAAGCTGCTGGACTTGCCACGAGAAGTCGCCGCCCGACGCTCAACAGGGCATCTTAACTCCTGTTTCGGGTCTTTGTAAACAGACAGCAAACATTCCTAATGAAAAAATCAGATGTACAATGCAATCGAAATACAGTCAAAAGGTTACATACCACAGCAAATACAAGTCATAATTACAAAAGCAAGAGAGACTTACAAAACCGCAATACACTTCGCTCCTCTCAGTCCCAGTGGAAATCAGAAACAGGTGTGTGAATGAAAACGACCACTCATTTAAATGCAAATTGGCAGAGGATACTCTCAAGATTTAAAGAGGAACTGTCAAGTAGACATACAAACTGTGACAGCTAGTACGATAACGAGGCTGCAAGCTCTAACAGGTAGTAAAAGAAAAAAACTCATTTGAATGCAAATGTAAGCCAGATGGTGCATTAAGCATTTCTTCGATCTCGTCTGCATTGCAGCTAGCATCTATATCAGAACGTATCTGTGCTATTTTATCAGCAAAAAACTTAGCAAAGGCCTCACAGGCCCTGGGACTGGGACTGTAAAGGTTCCGATTGAGGAGTTTGAATTAGGTGAGGAGTTAGGTGTCTGGATATCTTAAACAATTGGGATGGTTGTGAACCAGCTGATGCGATGATTGCCAAGAATCCCCCCCCTCTTCATTTCCACTTCATAGGACCTCCAGTGGGCTCTGTAGCATGCTTTATCAGTTTCTTCAGCTCAGCCAGCTCCATGGTAAACCTTGGGGTTGGCTTCTGTTCCAGGGGCTGGAGGGGTTGACAAGGAACAATGATGACTATAGCTTCAAGGAGCTTTGCGTTCCACGTTCCTACAGCAAATTCCATGGAGCATGTGTCTGGAATTCTGAAATCCCCCAAGGCATTTTGGAATCTAGAAGGGTCCATGAGCCATTGTGGGCAAATCATTTTAACCGGACTCCATTTTGTGTGGTGTTGGAGCCATATTTACTTTTGCCTTCAGCAGATGATGGTCTGACCATGGTTCAGGCCGAATCTCCAGTGTTGAAACAAGACTTTTCCCTCAAAGGCTCAGTGCAAAATGTTAAGTCCAAGCTGTGGCCTCTTTCTTCCTGCAATATTCCAGCAATGCATGTAACCAGGGCTTTTTTTCTGGGAAAAGAGGTGGTGGAACTCAGTGGGTTGCCCTCAGAGAAAATGGTCACATGGGTGGTGGCCCCGCCCCCTGATCTCCAGACAGAGGGGAGTTGAGATTGCCCTCCGCACCGCTGAGCGGCGCGGAGGGCAATCTCAACTCCCCTCTGTCTGGAGATCAGGGGGCGGGGCCACCACCCATGTGACCATTTTCGAGAGGTGCCGGAACTCCGTTCCACCGTGTTCCAGCTGAAAAAAAGCCCTGCATGTAACCTTGTTCCTAACAGATCTAGAACTGTATACTATTAATGCAGCCGGGGAGGCAGAAATGGCCCCATTGTTGGCAGGTGGAAGGCTAGAGAGGTTAGATAAACAGCGAGTGTTGTTGCTTGATACTGGTTGCCTTTGGTAAATCCTGCCCCCGTATCTACCAGCACCCACCTGCACTCAAATAGTAAATTCACCAGACATTTTGCACCTCATAAGCACGACAGTTAAAGCAAACCACTGAAGAGCTGCGGAAGGTGAAGGTGAACTATCGTTGGGTAAACCTGAGCAAGCTACAAGTTTCCTTCGAGGGCAAAAAACTGTATGCCACAGATCAGGACTCAGGATCGCTTTTATTACAGCAGATGGGAATAGCCTTGCCAATGGAGACTGAAATTACCTCACAAAAGAGATGCAGAGGAGTTAGCCGTGTTAGTCTGTGGTAGCAAAATCAAAAAGAGTCCAGTAGCACCTTTAAGACTAACCAATTTTATTGTAGCATAAGCTTTCGAGAATCAAGTTCTCTTCGTCAGATGCAGGATACATGATACAGAGACTGGTCAAATATAGAAGAGGAGGGAGGAGAAGGGGAGGAGAGAGAAGAGGCAATGGGGGGGGGGTGCAACCAAAACATTCCTTTGCTAGTATATGTAAACATCTCCTTTTGGTGTGTGGATCAGTTGGCTTCAAAGGAGTTTCCCTGTTAGTTTGTAGCAGCCAAACAGCTAGACCATCCAATTCCAATGCAGTATGAGCCTTCGATAACCATAGCTCTCCCTGCCAGATGCATCTGACAAAGAGATCTGTGGTCCCCAAAAGCCCACGCTTTCGGGGACCGAGAATTCAGCCTTTAACACCACAGAAAGGCAGCAAAATTCCCATCCGTGAAAGTTAGCAGTGAAGAATTCTCTAACCTTATTCTTTCAGGAGTGTGATTCTCTCAATGTTTACATTTTGAAATTTAAATATCATAATTGTGGGGTTTTGGGGAGGGGCTGGGAGATTTTAGTTGGACAAATAGCCTTCAGAGGAGACTGTCCTTCAGTTGTATTAATACAGTAACCCTGTCGAGGATATTGTCTCCAGGGTTATAAAGTACAGTTTAGTGTTTTGATTATAAAGGGTTTTTTTCCTAGATATACATATCAGTTCTTTTTAAATCAATTGATAGCAAAGGAAATTAATTTCTATAGGTAAATTAGCTAGGAAATATTTCATTGGTTTAAGGGGCCATAAGGAGCTTATCTGCAATATTTAACTTGTTATAATTAAGAATATAAAAGTATAAAACATTGGAATTTAATAGAATGAATCAATAAAAAGGAAAGAGGAAAGGGAAAGAGGAATAAAAGGGTAATAAGTTTTATACACACACACACACACAGGGGTCATTTTGTAGAAAAAGAGCGGGAGGAACTCAGCATATGCCACGCCCCTTGACATCACCGGAAGAGTGTCATTGGCATAACTGATTTGCATATGCCACACCCCCTGACATCACCTATTCTTGCTGTTTTGGACCCAATCCTGGCCATTCAGGACTGAAATTGGGCCCAAAATGGCAAAAAGGGGCTGAAAATGGCTGAAAAAGGGGCCTAAAATGGTCAGGATAGGACCTCTGATGAGCAGGAGACTGATCCACTACCAGTCAGAGGCCCGATCCAGGCCGTTTCTGCCCCAATCCAGGCAAAAACAGGCCCCAAATGGCTGAGAGACAGGTGGGCGGGGCCACCTGATGTGACCTGTGTGTGTGTGTGTGTGTGTGCGTGTGCGTGTGTGTGTGTGCGTGCGCGCGCGCGCGCGTAAAGTCAAAATTCTTAAATAGTCAGCAAGGTTAAAAAAAAAGTGGAACTTTGATCATTATATTGTACTATAGTGTGTTTGCTCCTTTGTATACTATTGTTGGATAGTGATATTCCTTTCTAGACAAGGGTAGATATTGGGAGGGGAATCAAGAATAATTATATAAGGTGTTTCTTCATTACAAAGCTTCTTAAGAAGGGGGTGGGATTGGGGTGGGACTGGGGAACCATTATATAATGAATTGGTTTATTTAATTATCATTGTTGATAATATACATAGTGGCGGCCATTACTTAGACAAATTGTAGGGCTACATCCATGGTATATTTAAACAGGTAGTATCCAATAGGTGTTGTATCCATCAGTACATAGTTGGAGGAGCTCTTCATTTCTCTTGTGTCCTCCACTGTGTGCAAATGATGTATGCCCCCCCCCAGCTGCATGCCCCAGGCTAAGAGCCACGAGCCCTTGTACTCTCGCCCTTTGGTTGTGCGTCCCTGCCCAGTGCCCCAGTTAAATAGCTAGCCTATACCTGTGAAGAGAAGAGAAAGCGGGGTGGAGGTGGGGCCTGCACCCAAACGGCCCGCAGCTGCAGATCATAGGGGTTTACTGCAGGCATCCATCCAGGCCTCGGAAAGGTCTCCTCACAAGCAAGCATCCACCTGGCCGTTCAGCAAGCTCTCCTCACAAGGATAAGGAAAACGCAGTGTCCCTGTTCAACCACATTATGGCATTGTTCTGACAGCAATCCCTATAAGATTGGAGTACCTAATAACTGACAGACAAAGTGTGGGCAGATGTCAATGTGAACCTACTAAATTTGCAGATACCTGTCAGGATGTTAATTCTGTAGCCAGAGTAACGCCATATTAACTTGTGTTATAATCAGTAGTTGTCTAGTTTTCCTCCCTCCAGGCCGAGGTGTCGTCTAGGCCGCTCATATCCATGGGAGCGAAGAGCCTTATCTATCCAGTTCAGCCAACGACCTTGATGTCCTCGTCTTCTCATGCCTTCGCAGACAGGACTAGGGGGAAGGCTGGGAATGGGTGTTTGAAGTGTTGTAACTTTAGTTTTACGTGCCATTCTCAACAAAGCTTTCGTTCAGCCAAGGGCCTCTACAGCCTTTGGATTATGGACACCTGTATCCTGAGCATAGTCTTTCAACAAACCTTTTGGAACCAAGAAACCTTGTGCTTCTTGCAAGAGGGGGGGAGACGAACTCTAGATAACTGGGATTCCATAGTCTGACATTTTGTTGAGAATCTTGTTACTCCCCCGACCCCTCACCCAGGAAGGATGGATACCGGAGCTACTCCGCTAGACCCGTCTGACCCTGGAACAGAGGGTGTGGGGCCATTAAAGCTGCCTGATGGTGGGACCGCGCAGGTGAGAGCGAGCCGGGAAGGAGCACGACCCTAAGTCAGCGTGGGACGAGGCTTCCTCCCTGTGACATCTGTGCCTACGCCTGGGCAGTGGGGTCCGCGACCCTGGGATAGCCGAGAGAGACGTTGTGGAACGATGTTTTCTCGCTCTATGATTGACTCGAGTTTAGCCCCAGTGTCGGAAAGCCTGGGGACCACTGAAGGTCCGGTTTGGGAAACTGGCTAGACGTCATCCACGTTTTCTGCAGGAGCTGCCAGAATAAGCACCCTTCCCCAGTATCACTGGAATGAGGCCGCAGGTTGCTTAGTGGAGTGTTCCCCGCTGGGCGAGGGGGGTAGTTTCCAGGATTGGACTGCGCCCCGGATGGAGTTAATGAGCTGGGACTATGCCGATGTGGGTTCAGTTGGAACTTGGGATAGTGACGCGGGGGGCCCGGCAGGTGAGGAGCATTGGAGCGCCCTGCAAGACCAGTCCCAGGTGCTGCAATACGAAATGCTCGCTGTGACCAGGATCGTCAAAGGCTGGGTCGCGAGTGCTTTGGAGATGCCTGGTCCGTCCGCATCAGAGACCTCTGTGGCCCCAGGCCCTCAGGTAGCAGGCTTTCCAGAGGAGGAGGTGCAGTGCGTCGGCCGCGCTCAGAGAGCCTGAGAGGAAGGGTTGTTGCTGATGGCTGGAGGGAATGCTGAGGAAGACCTGAACGGCCAAGAAGAGGAAGACCGCTACTGACCTTTGGAAGCACAAATGGAAGCAATGCGAGAGGATCTGGCACAGGCCACCTATCTCATAGGTTTGATGGTCCAGGGGTTGATGGGAGATGCTGCAGGGGCAACTGGCCTTCAGGGTCCTGATGGTGCAACCGGACCGGCACAACCTGCAAGGCTGGCCCCAATGGCCCCCGCCCCGGCAGCCCCTCGCCTGCTCCTAGCCCTACCAGCTCCGCCAGCCCATCCCGCCTCCTGCGCAGCCTGCCCTGAGAGCGCCAATTCCACTGCCACCTCCACCGGCCCTAGCCACTCCCGCCGCACCAGGAGGTCCAGCGCCAGCAGCTCCAGCCGGACCAGTAGCCCCCGTGATTCCGCCTGGAGGCCCAGTGGTGCCGGCGGAGGAAGGTTCGATAGCACCAGAGGCTCCAGCGGGACCGTCACGGAATGAATCCTAAACTTCTAGATCAGGCGCTAATGCAAGATGATCCACCAATGCTCCTGGGCTGTATTCAACTGGCTTGTGAAGTGGAGAACTGCACCCAAGTAGTTCGCCTGGTAGAGCAGCAGCAAGCCACTGGATCTTGTCAGGTCCCTCCAACCCCGGGAAGAGGACGGGGTGCTCCCGTCGCAAGAGGAGCTAGGGAGACGCGATGGAGACAGGGGCTATGTCTACAATGCGGGGGTAGTGGACATTTTGCCGTGCAGTGCCCTCGTCAGGTGCAGAACCCCCAGCTTCCACCGACCCGACCCATCCCTGCACCATGGACTGGAAGAGGTCGAGGACAACCCAAAAGAGGACGTCCCGATACTGGATTAGAGGCTGAGGAGGTGTTAATGGAGTTTGAAGTCCCAACCCAGGACAGCGAAACCAGCATCGGGCAGCCAGGAAACGAGGGGGATCTGTTGTGAGGAGGCCCCAGCGGCAGATCAAGGAGACAACCACCCCGGAGGAGGTGAGAGAAAGAGGGGCCATATTATTAATCCCCGTAAAATTAGTTAATCCAAAGAGGGGGACACATGTGCGAGCACAAGCCTTGATAGACTCTGGGTGCTCACGAGACATTATTGCTCCGGCACTTGCAAATGAGTTAGGGTTGGAAACCCATGCCCTAGAGCCCCCTATAATTTTCGAGCAAATGGACGGCTGTAACATGAACCCAGCCATACTGGAAACAGAGTTAGTACCTACCGGGATGGGCAAGCACTGGGAGAACCGCCCCTATGTGGTCAGTCAAGTAGCCAAGTACCCTCTCATCCTTGGCAGTAGATGGCTGTGGGATCACAACCGCTACATCAACTGGGAAAAGGGGATGATAGTCTTTGACCGAGAATATTGCCAAAAGCATCATTGGAGGTCTCAGTGGGGCGAAGAAGCCCTGGCGAATTTGGAGGTTGCTCTCCTTACGACGGAGGAGCTCAATCTAATTCCACCGGAGTACCGAGATATGGTCCGAGCATTTAGTGAGGAGGAGGTGGATGGATTACCTCCCCATCGCAACACAGACTGTGCCATAGAACTGGTTCCTGCTGTTCCATTCCCTGCTGGTCTTCCAAGCGGCTGACTCTGGAGAGGCTTGGAATATCCCCACTCCTGTCGTCTTCCCTGAGGTCTTCATCCTCTGAGGACTCAGAGCCCACGACACCTGCTCAGTGTGGTGGTGCAGGGTAAGATCTTTTCAAAATTAGATCTCAAAGATGCTTATTTTCATGTCAGAATAAGGGAAGGGGATGAATGGAAAACCACGTTCAACACCCCCTTAGGCCAATATGAATATCTCATAATTCCTTTTGGCTTAAAAGGGGCCCCTGCGGTTTACATGACGATGATCAATGAAGTTTTGCATGCATTTCTCTACAAAGGAGTAATTGTTTACCTTGATGACGTGTTAATTTATTCAGAAAATAAAGAATTTCATGTAAAATTGGTCAGGAAAGTGTTGGCAACCCTTATGCGCCACAAACTGCCAATTAAATTATCTAAATTTGAATTCCATAAGGAAGAATTGGACTATCTGGGCTATCGTGTCTTGGGGCAAGGGCTAAAAATGGATCCCGCTAAGATTAAAGCAGTACAAGATTGGCAGGCGCCCTCAACGCGGAAGCAGTTGCAGTCCTTCCTGGGCTTTGCAAATTTCTACAGGCCGTTCATTGAGGGTTTCGCCCAGATTGCTCTCCCTCTAACTGACCTGCTGAAAACAAAAGGGAAGGGAGATCAAGCCACTAAGCCAAAGGCAAAGCTAAGGTGGGGGCCAGAGTGTCAGCTAGCCTTTGAAAAATTGAAGGACCAATTCACTACAGAGCCGGTCCTACAGCACCCTGATGAGAATCGAGCCTTTATAGTGCAAGTGGATGCCAGTGATTCAGCCATTGCGGGGGTCCTCATGCAAAAGGGGGAAGATAATAAAATACGGCCATGCGCTTATTTATCCAGAAAGTTTACAGAAGCAGAAAGGAATTGGAATGTGTGGGAGAAGGATTTGCAGTAAAAATAGCTCTCACCACTTGGCACCACTGGCTGGAGGGATCCCGCCACCCCTTCCAGGAGTGGACTGATCATAAAAACCTGGAAGCGCTTCGCACTCCCTGGCGCCTTAATGCTAAACAACTTTGGTGGGCCGAATTCTTTTCAAAGTTTGATTTCACTTTAAACTTTCTACCTGGTAAATCCAATTTCCTGGCGGATGCTCTTTTGTGCATGCCCCAACATCAGAGCAAGAGGGAGGAGACTATCAACACTGTATTCTCCCCTAGCCAATTGGGAGGTGTGGTGACTACGCGTAGCCAGGCAACCAAAGAACAAATGAGAAAGCAGGAAAGCCTCGAGGGGTGGAGAGGAAAAGTGAAAAGCAAAGTGGAAAAGGAGGGGGAGGAAGCGCCCACAGAAAAAATGACACAAACGGAAAGCAGAGAGTGGTTTAAAGGAGAAAAACTTTACATCTCGTCTAGCTTAAGAAAAGAAGTCTTACAACAATGCCACGATGCCAAAACTGCAGGCCATTTCATTTACTTAAAAACCCTGCACCTAGTGCAAAGGAAATTCTGGTGGCCCAGTATTAGAAAAGATGTCTCCCAATATGTAGCTTCCTGCCCGACTTGCATAATGGCAAAACCCAGAAAAGGCAAACCCCCAGGACTTCTGCAACCACTGGAAACCCACCTCCCGGCCCTGGGAAGTCATTTCTATGGATTTTATCACAGACCTACCCCCCTCTAAAGGTTGCACATGCATATTGGTGGTGGTAGATCTGTTCTCCAAACAAGCTCACTTTATTCCTTGTACAACAGTGCCTACCGCAAAAAAGCTCACCAGCTTGTTCATGAAACACATTGTAAGGCTGCATTCTTTTTCTTCCAAGGTAATATTGGATTGAGGAGTACAGTTTGTTGCCAACTTCTGGCGGGAGCTTTTACAAGTAGCTGGAATTGAACAAGGATTAAGCTCCAACCATCATCCTGAGAGCGACGGACAATCAGAAAGAATTAATCAAATTTTAGAACAATTCCTCCGCTGTTATATTAATTTTCAACAGGACAATTGGACTCAATTTCCTCATTTTGCCAAGTACGCGTATAACAACTTGATCCACAGCTCCACGGGAGAAAGTCCGTTCAAAATTCTTCATGGATATGAGGGTTTAGCCTTCCCCTTTGAAACTAGCCCAGAATCAAAGAGATCGGAAGATCTAGGAGAGTGGTGGACCTCCCTCACGGAGCAGTGGACTGTAATACAAAAGACTTTAACTAAAGCTAAAGCGGACTACAAAAAATATGCCGACCGCCATCGTGTGGAGCAATGGGAATTGCACCCAGGAGACAAAGTATACGAGTCCACCAAGAACTTCAGAATAGAGCAAGCAAGTAAAAAATTGGGACTGAAGTATCTAGGGCTCTTCCCAATAAAGAAAGTTATCAATAAAGTGACTGTGGAATTGGAATTGCCAAAGAATCTCCGTCAAGTCCACCCTACTGTCCACATTAGTCTCCTTAAAAAGGCACCTCTCCCAGATGACTGGCATCCTGAGAAACCGGTGCCCCACCCGATTCTCATGGAAGGCCAAATACATTATGAAATAGAGGAGATTTTGGACTCAAAACAAAAACATAACAAGGTTTTTTACCAGATCAGGTGGAAGGACTTTGAGGAGGGGTTCAGAGAGTGGGTGGAGGCCTCCCATGTAAAAGCCCCAAAACTGGTTGCTAAGTTTCATAAAAAGTACCCTGAGAAGGTAGGGGCTGGAGGATGAAGGGGGGATCTTAAGGGGGGCAGAATGTCAGGATGTTAATTCTCTAGCCAGAGTAACGCCATATTAACTTGTGTTATAATCAGTAGTTGTCTAGTTTTCCTCCCTCCAGGCCGAGGTGTCGTACAGGCCGCTCATATCCATGGGAGCAAAGAGCCTTATCTATCCAGTCCAGCCAACGACCTTGATGTCCTCGTCTTCTCATGCCTTCGCAGACAGGACTAGGGGGGAGGCTGGGAATGGGTGTTTGAAGTGTTGTAACTTTCCTCTTACATGCCATTCTCAACAAAGCTTTCGTTCACCCAAGGGCCTCACCAGCCTTTGGATTATGGACGCCTGTATCCTGAGCATAGTCTTTCAATAAACCTTTTGGAACCAAGAAACCTTGTGCTTCTTGCAAGAGGGGGGAGACGAACTCTAGATAACTGGGATTCCGTAGTCTGAGAATACCAAATAGTATCAGCGTTAAATAGTACAAACAGAGTCTGGGGGTACAAGTCAGACATGCAAGAAGAATGGAATAGCTGGGAAGACCCAAAACAAAGTACATGAAAAGGAAACAAGTGACAGACAGACCACACAAGAGGAAATGGAGGGAGAGAAATCACTGACTAAGTGGTATTTCGCACTCCAGATTCCTGCTCAAACACCAGTCCTGTCCTTTAAACTTATCCGTCCTGGGATGTTTCATGGTGTCTCACTATAGGAGACACAGCTTCTGCTACCCAATCTGAGGACTTTACAGTTAGTAAAAAGACAGAGGAATTGTGATGCATCTTCCATCAAGTAGGAACACACAAACTGTCAAAGGAGCAAACAAGGGTCTTTTATTTCCTCCTACTATGTCCTTAAACATCAAATATGAACAAAGTTTACAAACATCTAATTTTACTAAAAGTGAGACACATGGTCTAAAAATAAGATAGAGCTCAACCAACTACACCTTCTACTCTGATAGACACAAATCCTGGTCACGAATAGACATGTGCTGGGCGTTAACGTCATTAGTGGCAGACATGAAAGAAATAGATATCCTATCACAAGTGATTGGAGATCATAACCCTCTGACAATGAAGATAAAAGAGGAAAGAAGACAATTCAGATGGAGACTGAACATAGGTCTATTAAAAGATAAAAAAATTTAAAGAGATGGTCTCCAAAGAAATGGACTGGTACACAACCTGAACAAAGAAACTACTGTGGAAATTGTGTGGGATGCAAGTAAAGCTTTTTTTAGAGGACTGGCAATCAGATATGCGGCAAAGAAGAAGAATAGGGAAAGAAATAAAGACTATCAGAAATTGGAAAGGAATTTAAAAGAAGAAGAAAGCAACTTAAAAGACAGCCCTGAAAATAGCACAGCAAAACTGAGGATAAAGATGCTCCAACACAAGTGCAATCTGATGCCAACAGAAGAGATTGTGAAAAAAATTAAATATGCAAAACTGAACTATTTTGAAAATGCAAACAAACCTACAAGATGGTTAGCTTATAAATTAAGAAGAGAAAACCTTAAAAGACAAATAATGTCTCTGAGGGATGAAAAAGGGGAGGAGAAAATGCTTCAGAAGGAAATAAAGAAGGTGGTGGAACTTTTCTATAAGAAGCTTTATGGGAAACTAGCTGTCCAGCCAGAGCAACAAGAAACCTATTTGAAGAAACTGGGCCTGAAGAAATTCAGTGAAGAACAGAGAAAGATTTTAAATGACCCAATTGCTATGAATGAAAGATCACAGGCATTTAAAAAACAAAATAAGGAAAATCTCCAGGACCAGACGATATTCCAGCCGAATTTTATCAGTGTTTTGAAGAGACTTTAATGTTTCTATTTAAGAGTTTGAAGGAAAAAATATGGGACACAGTATCTTTACCAGAATCTTGGAAAGAAGCCATGATCTCCTTAATACCAAAGGAAGGAACTGACCTGAAAGAAGTCAAAAACTACAGACCAATTTCATTGTTGAATGTGGACCATAAAATTTTTGCATCCACTCTTTCATGGAGATTAAGGAAAATAATGCACCATACGATCCATCAAGATCAAGCTGGCTTCTTAACAGGAAGACAAACTAGCATAATATAAGAAAAATATTAAATATCCTGGAATATTATGAGGCCCATCCAGAAAAGCAGCTAGCTTTAATGTTCCTAGATGTGGAAAAAGCTTTTGACAGTCTTAATTGGCAGTTCATGTTCAAACAACTTGGAGAGATGCAATGCGGGGAAAACTTCCTTAAAATAGTTCAAAAAATTTATGATAAATGAAAAACCAAAATTTTAGTTAATGGCCAATTAACAGATCTAGTAGAAATTGAAAAAGGAACTAGACAAGGCTGCCCATTATCCCCTCTTCTGTTTATACTAACGTTGGAAACACTCATGGATAGGATCTGAAAACTAGAAGAAATCAGCGGAGCCAAGATCAAGAAGCAAGAATATAAAGTGCAAGCATTTGCTGATGACCTAGTCTTTATCCTAGAAGACCCTTTAACTTCAATTCAGAAGCTCCTGCAGGAAATCAAGGAATATGGCGCCCTGGCGGGGTTGAAAATAAATATTCAAAAGACAAAGCTGATTACAAAAAATATCCAGAAGCAGCAGATGGGAGAATTAATCCAAAAATCAGAACTGGCAATTGAAAAGAAGATAAAATACCTAGGAATTTGGATGGCTAACAGATGCAGCTTTCTGTATGAAGATAACTATATGGTACTCCTAAAAGCAATTTAAAAAGACTTGGAAAGATGGAAGGATCTGCAGATATTGCTGGGAAGAATTGAAGTGCTAAAAATGAATGTCCTTCCAAGAATTCTATTTTTGTTTCAAAACATACCAATAGGGGTACCTAAAACATTCTTTAAAGAGCTTAACCAGGCTGTGCAATCCTTTATTTGGCAGAACAAAAGACCACAAATTAAACTGAAAGCATTGCAGGATACAAAGGAAAAAGCTGGTTTTGCCCTACCAGATTGGCTTCTATATTATAAGGCTTGTGCATTGACCTGGTTGAGAGACTGGATTACTTTGGAAAACGAAAGGCTTTTAAATTTGGAAGGACATGTTCTACTGATGGGCTGGCATGAATTTCTCTGGTATAAAAATGGGAATACCATAAATATTTTAAAAACTATTGAATAAGGAAGGCATTAGTTTCGGTCTGGGAAAAAGTAAGATATACCTTCTATGAGAAAATTCCTCTATGGGTGTCCCCAATAGAAGCATTTACACCCTAGATATGGAAACGTGGGGTTTGTGGTAGTCTTACCCAGATAAAGTTCTATTTAATACTGCTTTTGCTATAACAACATTTTACTTGTTAATTTAATGTAAGTTAATAACTCATAATATGGTTACAACGAGCTGTTTTAAATATCTGTCAAAGTTTGTTAATGTTATGTTTTCTGAGTTATATGTTGTAAACTAATTCATAATTAATAAAAAAGAAGAAGCATTTACACAACTTACATTGAAAAAGGAGGGGAAGGCCCCTACTTACAAGGAATTATTGAAACTAGGCAGTTTGTTAAAAAATTCAGAAGAAAGGGCAGACCTAGATATTGAACTCGGATGGTGGGGTCAGGCACAATTGGGATCTAGATATAAAAAAGATAAAGTAATGGGTTTCTATGAAAAAGATGAGAATATTGACGTGATAATGTGTGGTACTAATGTTAAAATGATAAAGAAAATATATGGTGTGCTTCTAAACATAAAACTACAGGGGGAAGAAGTTAAAGATACTATGATAAAATGGGCAGAGAATGTGGGGCATACAATTGAGTTAGAGCAATGGTCGCAAATGTGGAAGGGCAACTTAAGAATGACAAAATCGGCTTCTTTGAAAGAAAATGTATACAAAATGTTTTACAGGTGGCACTTAACTCCCATTAGGATTGCTAAAATGTCTTCAAATATGTCAAATAAATGTTGGAAATGTGAAAGTATGCCGGGTTCATATTTCCATATGTGGTGGACATGTAAAAAAGCAGTGGAGTTCTGGAAGATGGTCCACAGAATGATTCAACAGACACTTAAGATTTGCTCACCCTTGAAACCAGAACACTAAACCACATATTGGTTCCAGTTAATAAAAACCAAAAACACCTGATTTGCAATATAATTACAACAGCGAGGATTTTATACGTGGGACTCTGGAAAATGGCAGTTACCCCAACACAAGAAAACCTGATTGAAAAAATACTTGAGACAGCTGAAATGGACAAACTTTCGAGTTTATTGAAAGATGTTGATATTATAACACATAATGACATTTGGGAGCCATTGTATACCTGGATACAGAAGAGGATTGAAGAAACTTAGCTTATAGTCAAGATGAAGACCTTTATGGACAATCACTAAAAATAAATGGAAAAATAGAAAATAATAGCTGAGCCGCAGAACATAAAGAGGTATCTGTAATAAGAATTATGAGTTTGAAACATATTAGACTGAATGGTGCAATGTGTTAAATTTACAAATATATGATTTTTTCTTCCCTCTCCCTTCTATTCTGTATCCCTTATCTGTTATCAAAAAAATAAAAAGTAAAAAGTAAAAAAAAAAATAATAGAAAATAAGATAGAGCCAGCTAGATGACCAGACCAGAGTAGTTGGTGGGGGTAAGGGTAGGATCAAGCTCTTCCTGCTGATTGTAATGTCTGATAGTAGCTTTTACCGCAGGCTTTAGCCCTATAGAAATACCCAGCCCAGCAACACTACTGACTCCGCCTGTCAAAGATGCCAGTAAATCAAAGCCCAGGTCCATAGCACCTTCCAGAGCACGTTCCTTTGCCAGGTCTGAGCAGTTCTGAGTTGCGTAGTAGAGGCTGGTACCCAAGTTGTAATAGGTACTGGCCACAGGTATCCATTCCAAAACTGCATGTACGCGTTGTTCTCTCTCACTAAAACAGTGCTCCGGGGCAGAACGCAGGTTTCTTGCAACCTTGTGACACTGATGTAGCCAGGAACGGGCACCATAATGTGGGAGGAAGTAGCTGCCTTCTCGATCTACCACTTGGAAGAAACCAGTACCGTTGGAGGCCACACCGGCACAAGAGTTTCCCTGCTGGTGACAAGCTGTGGCAGCTGCCAGAAATCCTCTGTAGACACTGTTTACCCGGCCATGCAAGACGGACCCTTGAATGGGAGTCAGTCCCTTACAGCGCCGAGCTTGTGTACGCGCTAGCTGTTCCAGGTTAAACTGCAAGGCAGCACTGCTCCTGCTCTGACCAGAGGAATTAGCTGTTCCCAGAGACCTCGCCATCACAATCAGGAGGGCGTCAGTATCTGCATTTCCCAGCTCCCTGTAGAGATGCAGCACCAAGGTCTCTGCATGCTGAGCACAGCCTGCACCTTGCAAAGCAAGCGCCAGTGCGGCCTGAATGAAGGTCTGGGCCAGCAGAGGCTTGTTAGCAAAATTTTCGAGGGCACCAGGCATCAAGTCGTCACAGGAAACACCACTTTGAGGCAAGCGGGACTGGAAGGGCTTGGAGAGAATGGAACTAAGCAAAGTACTACCGGGAGCATGGGTGGAGACAGAGGGGGGACGGTTGGTTTTGGAAGTGCTCCCCATTGGGGTAGCCAGGGACAGTGAGTGCCCATCCAATCCACGAGGCAGCAGAAGACCCACGAGAAGAAAGGCAATTAGTGGCCCGTGCATGGTAGGAAGCTTCCTTGGCCCTGTTGAAAGAGAGATGTTAACAGAACAAGCTCTGGATCAGGTTTTTTGAGACAGCTGTAGTCTTTTCAACATGGAGCCCAGTTTACCTTCGAAAGCAGTTGGACCAACACCAAAGTAAAACAATCAAATAGTCCACTGAGAATTAAGGATAGGTCTGCCAGCTGTTATTCACAGTGAAGGCTAAGTAGAATCTACCTAGCACACTACCTACCCAGTGACATGGAGAGATCTCCTTCTTTCGGTGCTACACCTCTGAAGATGCCAGTCACAGCTGCTGGTGAAACGTCAGGAACTACAATGCCAAGACCACGGCCATACAGCCCGGAAAATCCACAACAACCATCGTTCTCCGGCCATGAAAGCCTTCGACAATATACCTAGCACGTGTTCCTCTTGCCTTTCCTCCAAGGAGTTCTGGGTAACGTGTGGTTCTGGCTGCCTTCAGTTCATTCCCTCAACACCCCCATAGGTGAGGCTGAGTGTCTGTGACTGGTTCAAGGAGGTGGCACTGGGAACCAGTCAGGTCCAGCCACTACCCCAAACTGGCTATCTGCTCCTCTTTGGCTTATATATACTTTCTCCCTCTCAGCCTGCATCCACATGGAGGTTTTTCTGCAAACCACAGTTCCAAACTACAGTTTTTATTTTATTTTTAGCACCCACACAATGCCATTCACTAACAAGAATGAGTGTTGTATAGTGGTTAGAGCATTCAACTAGGATCAGGGAGACCTCGGTCCAAATCTACACACCGCAATGGCAGCTTTTGGGGTGACCTTGTGACCTCTCTCTCAGCCAGGCTTGTTGAGAGAGTAAAATGGAAGAGAGGAAAATTATGTAAGTAGGTTTGGATCCCCATTAGGGGGGAAAGGCAGAATATAAACAAAGTAAACAAGCACAAATAACCGTCTGCTTTCCAGCCTTTCTCTGGTCCTCAGTACATTCTCTCTCAAACCTAGACATTTCCAGAAAAAAAGCTGTCCAAGTACGTTAGCAAGCCATTTTCCTTGCCTCCATCCTCAGAGCCCCAATTCCCTCAACCTGGCACGACTTGGAGAGCTTTTTCAGGTTTTGAGTTTTTTTGCCGCTGTGCTATAGCACAATTACATTACAATGCTCAATTGCCATTATCCTAATCACTTGCTTTTTGTAATGAAAGTTGAGAATTTAGAGAAGTTTCCTACCCTTTTCATTGCAGATCTCCAAAAGGAAAAGGTCTACAGACCTTTGTATTTTATAATTTTCTGCAAAGCATTTATTCCCTGACAAAGGAATATTATCATTATGTTTGAAAATTAGTGTGGTAGTTGAACTGTTGAATGTTTATTGTGTTATTTTAATATGAAATGTTAAGTGTATAAAGAATGGGGGGGAAACTAAAATAAAAAGTATTTAAAAAAATTGAAAGTGGGAATCCAAAGGAACGAGGAGACTGTGAGAAGAGATCATGACAACATTGTGTTACAGCAGAACATCCATTACCGAATGCCCTCCCCAAGGCCTGCAGTGACACAGGGGCGGCAGTAAGGGGGAATGGCAACAGACTGAGGGAAGCGCACAGGAACCTTGTGTGTGAGTACTCTGTTGCATCTGTGGCAGCAATGGCAGGGAAATGGAGAATCCTTGCCACGGGGATGCCACGTCAATGAGGTCTCTTAAACTACAGGAGCAGGTCTCTATTGAGAAACTGGAGTTAAATTCAAGCAAAAGGCAGGTTACATAAAACCAGGGCTTTTTTTCAGCTGGAACGCGGGGGAACGGAGTTCCGCAACCTCTTGAAAATGGTCACATGGCTGGTGGCCCCGCCCCCTGATCTCCAGACAGAGGGGAGTTGAGATTGCCCTCCGCGCCGCCAAGCAGTGCGGAGGGCAATCTCAACTCCCCTCTGTCTGGAGATCAGGGGGCGGGGCCACCAGCCATGTGACCATCTTCTCCGAGGGCAACCCACTGAGTTCCACCACCACTTTTTCCAGAAAAAAAGCCCTGCATAAAACATCTATTCAACATTGCTGGTAGGGTTGCCAACTCCAGTTTGGGAAATTCGTGCAGATTAGGGGCACTGTCTGTGGAGGGCAGAGTTGGGGAAGCGATACCATAGTGTTAGCCCTCCAAAACTGCCATTTGCTCTAGGGGGATTAATCTTTATAATCTGGGAAACAGTTGTAATTCTAAGATAACTCCAGGCCCCACTTTGAAGTTGGAAAACTTTACCGTTGGTGGTAATGGAAGAAGGAAGGAAGTTGGTTGGAACTAGCAGTGCCAGAGTTCAGAGGAGCTGCACATGGCCGAATCCACACTTCCTTTTTGTTTCCGCGCCTTTTTCGAAAGCGGTGCACTGTTCATGCAGATACTCACATGCTTTCCCATTCCATGTGTTCCCTGCCATCACCGCGCCACAGTTGCGCCTTCCTTCCAAACCACGTGATAGTAGCGGAAGTCCGTTATCTCCCCATTTTTTTTTTTTTTGCACAGTGCAGAAAGGTTGGTATACCAGTAAACCAACTGTAGTGAGCAGTGGTTTGCGTGGGAAAAGAAACGGTCACTGGAGCATGCACATGTCACACGGGGACCGTTTCCCTACTGTGTCCCACCATTTTTAAGAGTGCAAGGAGCCAAGCCGAGCAATCCTGTATTTCCCACAACGATCATCTCCAGTAAATGGCAGGTGCGGAAAACAAATATATTCCTGAAAGCTTAGGACGCAAATTTGCCTGCCATACCAACCAGCCAATTGTTAGAAAGTGGTCTGTGACGAGCAAAAAATGAGCCAATCAAAGATGAGAGGGAGGGTACACTGCCATTTCTTAAAAGTTAGAATATCGGTATACTGGAAAATTGACTTTTTTTAAAAAAAAAAGGGGAAGTGACGTGCGCCTTCAATTCTGACGGCGGAGGATGGAACTGCCCACTGTAACGCTTTACTCAGTGGCGTGTGGAGAAATGATTGCGCCATGAAGACGCACTGGAAGGGTGAATGTGATGATGCACAGCATGGTAGAGGAATGAACCTGATTGCCACGAGTGCGCAAGATAAGTGGATGGTGAGTGAGTGTGGATTTGGCCCAAGTGAGAGACCTGTGCGTCAAGGAAAAATGGAATTAACTCACCCGGTGTATTCCACAAAGGGATGGGCTTCTGTGGTTTCCCTGTTATTTCTATGACCGCATATATAGGGTGTAGCAGCAACAGGGTTTCTGCATGGCAGCTTTCCCCACATTTCCCCTGGTCCCCCAGTACTAGCTATCCCCACAGCACTGGTGGCTTTTCAGGGTTTTTAAAATCAACAATTGAATAGCATTATAGCATTATAACGCTATAACATTATATACGTCTATCAGCTTCCCTGAATTTCTGGCTTTCATTTTTAAAAGTTAAGTTTCCAGCCCCTTTTGTTTTGGAGATAAGGGGAAAGCATCTCTCTGTAACATAGGGGCTAGGTTTTTTTAAAACAAAAGCTAGGAATTCGGAGAACCTGACCGATTGTTATAACGTTGTAATGCTAAGTGAGACTCAATTGCTGGTTCAAAGCAACCAACACAAAAGCCCTCTGGTGGCAAATGGGAACGGCTGCCATGGGAGACTGTGGCAGGGAAAAGTGCGCAGATGTGGGCAGGACTGGGAAGATCTGCTACACTGGCTTTGCTGCGATGTTTCCCAAAACACTGTAGGGAAGCCTTTGGGGAGAAAATTGCAGGACAGAAAGGGAAAGACTGGGAAGTGCACAGAAGAAGGAAAAAGTAACCACTTCCACATAGCACAAAAGCTGAGGCAGACAAGCTGTGTGCAAATGACCCATACGATTTCCTAAAGGCATGTTTGCACCACCTCCCCACAACACAAAGAAGGCTGCTGCAATTCAGACAGGCGGCTTTTTTGTGCTTCACTTGATTGATTGAGGGGGAAAGCAAGATCCGGGCCCAACAGCACCTTAAAGACCAACTAGATTTCCAAGGTAGGAGCTTTTATGATTCCAGTTCCTTTTCCACTCCTTCCTATTTGATGAAGGGAGCATTGACTCTCGGAAGCTCATACCTTGGAAATCTAGTCGGCCTTTAAGGCGCTATGAGCCCCAGATCTTGCTCTTTGATTACAGACCAGCACGGCTACCCACTTGAAACTATCTTGAGGGGAAAGAGGCATGCACGAGCCAGCGGCACAAACAGAAAGGAGAAAGACCAGGGCTCTCCATACCTTAAAGGCAAATTATGGGCACACACAGCCCTCATCACTGCAGGGAGGGGATTTAACCCTTCATCCTCTGCTTGGTTTTACTAATCAAAACCAGCCCCCCCCCTTATTGTTACTAGGGAAGAGAGGGTTAAAGGGGGAGACAGGTTCTGAATCCGTCATTAAAGAGGAATTAACTTTCCTACAATGTTTCATTCAATGCTTGGGCAGACAACATGGGAAGGTCTGAATCTGTCCCAGAATAAGCCAGTGATGGTGCCTGTTGATGAACAGATCTGATGGCCAGGAATAGCTTCCTCCTGCCCCAATGCAGCAGTGCGGCCCCAGGGGCAAATCTGCTAGTCAGCCAGATTACAGCTCACTTTCAAACAGCAGCCTGGAGCCCTTTCTGCTAGGCTAGGTTACTCACAAAAAATTATTTTGAGGCGCTTTGCTAGTGTGAATTGTACATTCACAAAGAGGGGTAAAGAGATAGCATGTGGACAAATAGCGCCTAGTGCAAGGCCTAGATCTGGGAGTAGAAAGGGTGAGGGAAGAGAACCGAGTGAGAAGTGCTGAGAGATCTGTATCATATAACAAAGGTTGCGTGCTGTGTGGGTCAGAGTCCCACAGGGAGCTGACTGTGCTGTTCTAAGAAAATACGGTAAATAGGAAACCAGAAGTTTCAGATGAGGCACGATGCCTTTTTTCTGTTGCCAGTTCTTTGGGACCAAGTGAGGACCCCAGAATCCCCCCTGACCCCTTGTTACAGAGGCAGTTAAAATAGCCTAATCACCCAACAGCCTGTAAAATTGATTATACAAATACCTCTCTGAAGTCTAGCTGAACGTGTGTCTGCATTTGCTAGAAATATACCACACTAACTGTCAAGTGTTGTTTGGTAGGTGGTGAGCCAAACATGTGCGAGTGTCAGAGTGGGGTGGGGGCATTTTCTGCTCTACAACCCCCCCCCCCAAACACTTTGCCTATATCTGCAAGCGCTGCCCTTCCTCCCTTATCCCCTCCAGCCCCCTGTAGAAGAGGGCAGCTTACCTGCTCAGAGAGAAGGGGTAAACACATAAAGCTGCAGGATGAGAATTAAGAAGCTTTTCACTTGGTGCTTGTATATATTCCAGCTAGTCAAACCTTATCAGCAGACCCCATTGCAACATCCAGCTTCACTGGAAAATTCTGGCCTGGATTTTCATGCAACCTTTGCAAGGTTTCCAAAACCTTCTTTCTATAGTTTGTCCTCTATTTTTACTCAACAGCTAAGCTTGTCTAGGACTTCCTGAGAATCGTAAATCCTTTACAGTGAGACAGAACCAAGGTAGAAAAATAAAAAAGAACCATTAGAAACAAGGGAATCCGGAGATACTAAGCCATTGGGGAAAGCCTTTAGGGGGAAAATTATTCATGGCTATGGAGTAGGTTGTCCTCAATATGTTGATGGTGCTCAGCTCCGTATCTCTTTATCCCTATCGCCTGATGACATTGCAAAAGTCCTGAGCCACCGCCTTACAGCTATGGTTAAATGACTAAGAGCGAGCAAGTTGAAAGTGAATCCTGTCAAGACAGACGGTATGTTTGTTGGGAAGGATGTTTGTGCTTCACACTTTTGATTGGGTCCAATTGATACTTGGTGACTCAGGAGCCTAGGAGTTACACTGAATCCGGCTTTACTGCTAGAGAAATAAGTTGATGCAGCTGCAAAAAAAAACATTATTTCTGCTTTGCTTAGAAGATACCCTCCTGCCTTGATTTGGCTGGTCTGGCCACATGGATCCCTGACATGGTTATCTCATGGACTGCTTAAATGCATTCTGCACGCGACTGCCCTTAAAAACTCAGAAACTCCTTTTGGTACAGAACACCGCAGCCCAACCACTGTCAGGCATGCAGTGGAATGTGCAACATACCCATCCTGCAGACATTCCATTGGCAAAAGGATTAGTAATGTGGTATAATGGAACAGCTTTGGAAGTTGCTTCTATAAGGCATAGCTAAGAATATGTGCCCTTATCAAGTAGGATAGCTAGCTATTGTTAGATTATTTTGGTGGTAGAAAGTGCCACCAAGCTGCAGCCGACTTATGGCAAACCCATCGGGTTTTCAAGGCAAGAGACGTTCAAAGATGGCTTGCTATCGTCTAATTATGCAAAGCTGAATTGATTCTTAAAAGGGATTCCTTGCCTGTGACCTATTTATTTTGGGGTAAGGTATTTTTATGCAGGGCTTTTTTTCTGGGAAAAGAGGTGGTGGAACTCAGTGGGTTGCCCTTGGAGAAAACGGTCACATGGCTGGTGGCCCCGCCCCCTGATCTCCAGACAGAGCGGCGCGGAGGGCAATCTCAACTCCCCTCTGTCTGGAGATCAGGGGGCCATGTGACCACCAGCCATGTGACCATTTTCAAGAGGTTGCGGAACTCCGTTCCACTGCGTTCCTGCTGAAAAAAGTCTTGTTTTTATGGACTCATACAATTGCTCTCCTTTAATTATCTGTGTAGCAGTAGTGGATTTGCCACTGAGTTAGTCGATGTTAAAAATGCAAAAGTTATGCTGTAATAATGCATAAAACAGAAGCAAAGAGTCTCTAATAGTATCACTCGTGTACTGTACCCATAACGTTAACAAACCTAAAATACTGAGGTGTACCTCTTGCCAGAATTAAATGATTTGATACCGAAAAACTAACTAGATGCCTAGGATTTCAAAAGTGCACGCCTGTATCTGAATCAGGCCAGACCAGAGTTATCCGGAAGATGCTAAAGCACCAGAAATGGGGAATGGGCTATGAGATACAATGTGAAAGAATCCTGTCTCTAAAGCCTGTCCAAATCCCAGTGAACTATAGCAAGGACTAAGCTGATGCTCAAACCTGCCAATTTTAGGTTAAGCAAAACACGCTATTTATCTTAAGAGATTAAAAACATGATTGGATTAGGGTGGGTGGCTTATATAGAGAGAAGGTGAAGGAGGTCCTAAAAGTCAGTAGTATATATTGCACCCCTTCCTCCAAGCCTCAGTCTCTTTCTTCCAATGTGACTGGCTCTTCTGTAGGAAGGAAGCGCTACTTAAGCGAGTTGAAGGATTCAAACTTTGCTCAGTAGAGTAGTAGGATACATGCCAGTATTCTGCTCCTAACAGAACTAAGAAAATTCTTGAGCTCTTCACCCGTTACACAGATTTCCCCCCTTCCCCTCCCGGAATCCCTTGCTGTTTTGAGCAGTCACGCAGCACGAGATTTGTTTATCATTTCTGTATTTTACGGTGTTTTAAATTTATATTTTTATTGTTCTGAGCCACCCTGAGACTGTTTGCGGGGAGGGTGGGATATAATTCTAAATAAATAAATAAGGTAGGAATATCCTTCAAAACATTTTATTTCTTCAGAGTTGTTCCAAAGTTTCAAACATGTAAATATTAAAAAACATAAAAAACAAAACAAACTAGCAGGAATACTGCCTGACTAACACGAAGAAGGGGAGGGGGTCCCTGAACAGGCAAAAGTGGGAAGCCAGTGGGAGGCTCTCTGTTCTTCTCCAGCATTGCCCCCATCCAAGAGCAGTCCAGACAATGAAGTCAATAGCTGAAAAGGGACAGCAAAGAAACAGCTGGCAGCAGCTGGCAATGGAAGTATCTTGCCAGGGGATGGTTATCTCGGTGCAAAGGGAAGTGTGGGCAATGCTTCTTCCCCACTGAGCTGCAGCTCTTTGGTTGCCCCTTGCCATTTAGCTCTAACTCGGGACACTCAATGGGACTGTGCGGTTCCTGCTCCGGCATCCACATTCAGGGAAGGAGAAGTGGGGGACAGGATAAAATGTAAGTGGCAGAGACAGAAAGGTGTCTGCAAATATCGTAAGGCAAGCAAAGGGACAATGCCAAGAAGTCTTAGCCAGGCAGATCTACAAGTGAAGCCGTCTTAAGATGAAAAGAGCCGACATCCCTCAATTTTGGCCTAGGAACCCCATCTGCAAGGATCACTTTGCACAGACACTCAGTGTTGCCAGTACAGGGGTAGGTTACAAATGGTCAATCTACAAACATAGAACAGTTCAAATCGAGAGACAGCGCTAGATTCACCAGCACAGCATGAGAATAAGCCCAATTCGTATTTTCACGCGTTCTTCTGCCATCCATTTTCAAGCTACTAGGTCCATCCGTCCTCCTCATCCAGAGTCCAATTGCTCTGCATCCCCTCTCAAAATCTTGCCCCCCTCCCAAAGGAGTTTTGTGGGCGGAAAATGTAGGGAATCCGACAACTGCTGATGGTCTGGTCCAGTTAAGGCTTCACCGCCTGAGGCGACGGCTGCAGCTGGAGTTGTATCGGAGCAACTGACTTTCTGGCACCAGGAAAAGCCCTGCCCCATCAGTCTTCCTCGTCTTCCTCAATTCGTAGGCACTTCCTCTTGCCAGCAGGACGTGGGCCATCCTCCTCACTGGAATCTGTAGGGCCAAACAGAAATAAAAATGCCCCTTACGCCAAAGGGTGCAGAGAGCACTTGGCACAGGTAACTAAACTGGGAACACGTGCTGTCGCTATCACCCGTTCCAAGGTTGCAGCCACAAGGGACTGGAAGTTATTTAAACAAACATAAAAAATAGGAAACTTTCAGGTCTAGGGAAAATCTGGAGGTTAGGAGAGAATGTGAAACTGGACAGGCAAACTAG
Source organism: Eublepharis macularius (assembly GCF_028583425.1). NCBI lineage: Eukaryota > Metazoa > Chordata > Lepidosauria > Squamata > Eublepharidae > Eublepharis > Eublepharis macularius. Next base: position 10,729,014 of record NC_072793.1, on the reverse strand, counting down.
CATTGTGGTCCATCCCTGCCTCTTTATTTTATAAACCATAACGAAGCTTTCTTTCTATAACAGACATCATTTGTTCATTCAATTTCCCCCTGAGAATCCTTTCTAAACCATTGAAATGTCATTTTTAAACCACTGCATTCCAGAATTTCCAAGATGTTTCTTTTTACAAACCTGAATTGTGCTGATTGTTTTACTTAAAATGCAATTACAACGCCAAAAGACTGGCAAAGCAAGTTTTTCTCTGACATCTGCCTCTCCCCTTTGATAGCTGTTTCCGGTTTGTTTTGCCAGAGACTGGCATTTGTGGGTCAGCCATGAATTAGTCAGTTTTTATTCCAGGAAGGAAAGGAGGAAACTTTCATTGCTCTTTACATCCAAAGCAGATGCTTATTAACCTTTATCTTCTACACGGCACAATGGTGCAGTAACAACTCCTCTTTAAAAAGCAACTGCATTTTCTGCAAAGAGCAGCTGACATCCCTTTTTCATGCCTTTGCAGAGAACAGGGATGTATGAAGGTGCAGTTCAGGAATACTGCAGCCACACTGGAGATCCAAATGATTTACCTGCAAGATAAAAGTTGCTTTGAAACAAACGTACAAGGAAGATGCTAAAGCGGCAGTTGCAGGGAGATCTGGGGCCTCTGCTAAATGGGACTTATTTTTGAGTGCAGCAGGATCTTACCTGTGAATTCTTATGGCGAATACAGTGCTATGTTGCCCTCACCTGGATAGCCCAGGCAAGCCTGATCTCGTTTGATCTCAGAAGCTAAGCAGGGTTTGGCTTGGGTTAGTAATTGGATGGGAGACCTCCAGTGAAGACCAGGGCTGCAGAGGCGGGCAAGGGCAAGCCACCTCTGTTAGTCTCCTGCCTTGAAAACCCCACTAGAGGTCGCCATAAGTCAGCTGTGACTTGACGGCACTCTCCCCCACCACACAGTGCTCTGTTACATATTTAGAGTATTTTAAGCCCTCTTTCCTCCCAAGGAGCACAGGGTGGCCTTTGTAGTTCTGCCTCCATTTCCACGCCCCCCCCCCCCCACAACATTCACGTGAGAGTGACTGGCCAAAAGTCACCCAGGGCCAAAACGGATGGGACACGGATGCCATTTTAAAGTCTAAAGTGGTCAATTTAAAAATGCTGCAAGGGCCCAATCCTGACTGGGTCTGCAGAGTGGAGAGGTAAGATTATTTTGTCCCCCACATCCCCCAAACCCTTTCAGGTGCTGACATGGCTGCAAGGGTGGGGAAACAAGTTGCAACTTTTGGCACTTGAAAAGGTATACTGTGGGGGTGGGGGATGGACGCACTGAGTCCACTGTGCTGCAGGCCCGATCAGGATTGGACCCTTGCAGCATTTTAAAACCTTTTAAACAGTGGCAGTGGACACAAGGATGCTGTCGTGCCTCGTTTCGCCTCCAGTAATTTTCACGATGCCCAGATTAGCCCGATCGTAACGTATACTGAAAGCTAAGCAGGGTCAGCCTTGGTTAGTAACTGGAAGGGAAACATCCAAAGAAGTCCAGTGTTATTGTGCAGAGGCAGATAGTGGCAAACAGCGTCTTGCCTGGAACACTCCAGCAGGGGGTGCCGTAAGTTGGCTACAACTTGATGGCACTTTCCACCACTGACAAGCGGGGACTCGAACCTGGGTCTCTTCCCGTCTTAGCTCTAAGCACTGCCAGACCCTGGCTCACGTGTTGTACAGCCTGCTGCTGCTTGAATTCAGCTTCCAGGTGACTGCAGAAAAGCGATGCCGCAGCAGCAGCACAGAAAGATCTCAGCACAGAAGCAACCTTGGATGTCCTAGGCTGGAATTTCTCAAAATAGATGATAGTTTATGACACACTTTTTCCTGAATCAAAACCGGAGACACTTGGCGGTTGAAAGGGTTAACAGCACTTCACACTCGACAAGAGCCCAAGTCTTTTGATTCTTGGCATGCCTCCTGATAGGGAGGAAGCAAGTGACTCTTGCAAAGAAATAACAAGAAGCCTTCAACTGAAAACCCGTAATACTACTGGCATGATGCAGAGATGCAGTAGAATTCTCTAGAGGAGGCTGGCCAGAACGAAGCAAGGCCAGACAGAAAAGCCCATGCAGGGGTATGCCACGGAGCCTGCTTCAGGGTAAAAGTACACACATGAACCACAGGCGCTTAGTTTCTCTCTCACAGCATACTAGCTGTTCTTTCAAGGCACACTAATGTGTCCCGGCACACCACTGCAGCTGCCCCCTCCCCAAACACACGCAAGAGACAAGCATCTGCAGGGCTCCAGAAAGTACAGATACCTCGGCTGTCGCTCTCATCCTCATCGTTGCTGATCAGACGGGCCCTCTTGGGTCCCAGTGTGGGCTCCTCCCTGAAAAGAAGGGTGGCAAGGTAAGAGTATTGGGGATATTTTCACCACTTGTGAACACCAAACATATAGACGGAAGTGAGCCATCTTGACACAGTGCTTAGAGAGTCGGGTTGGGATCTGGGACAACCAGGTTTGAATCCCTGCTTTAGTGTGGAAGGTCGCTGGGTGACATTCAGCCCGTCACAATCTCTCAGCCTATCCTATGTTGCAAGGTTGTGACTGTGAGGATAAAACAGAGGAGGAGGGAATGATGAGATGATCACCACTTTGGGTCCCCGTTCCAGACCAAAGCAGGACATAATTTTTTTTTAAAGAGCCTGGAGACAGGCTGAAGGCAAGAACGCTTGTCGGAAACTGCAGCTTCTAACCCTTATTGCTTCAGACTGATTCTTTTTTTGCCTAAACCCCCAATTGCTCAAACCAAGAGCTCTGATTTTCTCGTCTTCCTCCATTCCCAGAACAAACGAATGTTTATATAAAGGTATAACTTCTGAAAAGAATAGAGATATGCATTGAAAAAGCAAAAAATCTGGAATATTAATATTTCCTTTGAAACTAGTCTTTGTTTTATCCCAAGCAATTTTTTAATCATCCCACCTCCCCACAAGTCCTGGTGCATAGCTATCGTGTGATATTAATGAACTTTATTATTAATTTCCTCCAACAAGCTTAGGCTGACAGGTGCAGCCCTCCCACCCATCCTCAGGCGAGCCCTGCCGGATCAGACCAGCAGTCCACCGAGCCAACAAACGGGGCAGAGAGACCAGATGCCGTTTCCTAGCACCGGAATGCAGAGGTCTGCAGCCTGTATGACTATGGAGGTGCCCTTTAGTCATGACTACTGCTGGAGCTATGCTCCATGAATCTGGCTAATTAAAGCCATCTATCTTCACGGCCACGACATCAACTGGCAGCGAATTCCGCTTAATTTCTCATTTAGTATTTTTTACTAATTCGAGTAATTTTGCCTCCCTGAACCTGTTGCCTATCTACTTCAGCGGGTGTCTACCCCTGCCCCCTCAAGTTCTGGTAGTATGAGAAAGGGTAAGAAAAGCTCTCTGCTTAGTTTCTCCACTCTATGATTTTATAGTCTTCTATCATGCCCCTCTTTAGCTGATGCTTCTAAGCTCCAGACTCCTTAATTTCCTTCTCACCACAACCCTGAGAGGTTAAGAGACAACAAGTGCCTCAGGATCACCTGCTGAGATTTATGGCAGAGTGGGGTTTGAACCCGATTCATTCTAATCTTAATCAGGCAACAGTCACACAAGCTCTCCGTGATATACTGGCTCGTACTGCGGGGCAAGAGCATACGACAAGCCAATCAGACTGCAGACGTATGAAAAGCCACAGTGACACATCAGTGGGATTCCAGCATTGTCAACTAGTTGCTAACTGAATGCAGCTATGCCTGGCGGCGGCAGCTTCTACTACTGGTGTTTTGCTCCTGCTCACCCTACGGCAGCTTTTGACTGATAGACACAGTAAGAGATAAGTCACAGACAGTCCCTGTGCTTCCATCTATGACTCAGCCGTGTAATCTTGAAGACTTTCAAGACTTTTCAAAAAGGAATATTCCAACAATGAAAACAAAATTCTTAAAGGTGTGTGTGTTGTATTTCAGGAAAAGCAAAGACAAGTCCAGACACACATTTGCTGCCAGCTACTACAGTCTCCTTCTGCCACTGCTCTCAGCGTTCCCCAATCAGTCTGTGGCTTCCCCCCAGCTTCAACTCCACCCCCCACCCCACCCCCCACCCCCTTACGCATGCAATCCTTCACTCTCACTTTTCTGGAATGGGGCTCCTTAGCTCCTGTGTGTCAAGAACTTCTTCTTCTGAAACGAAAAGGAGAGAGTACATTCACTGAAGATCCAGAGGAGTTAGCTGTGTTAGTCTGCAGTTGCAAAATAGTAAGAAGTCCAGTAGCACCTTTAAGATTAACCAGCTTTATTGAAGCATAAGCTTTCAAGAACCACAGCTCTCTTTGTCTGACAATGCATCTGACTCTCTGATTCTCGAAAGCTTATGCCTCAATAAAGCTGGTTAGTCTGAAAGGTGCTACTGGACTTGTTACTATCATTCACTGAAGGATGGTTTGCCCAGAACTACAGTGCCATAAAGTGGAGGAAAACAGATGCCTGGATGTAATAATTTAGCCCAGCATTCCACACTAATTCAAATACAGAGATCTCTACCAAAAAAAAAAATGTTAGAGCATCCCAAACCTGCAAGTCTTCCAAGCAGATAACCACAGAGATGAGTAAGCGTGAATATTTTTTCCTCCTTATGCTTGTACATCAACATGCATCAGTCACCAGGCACAGCAATGCCAGCGGAGTCAACAACACCCACGGGCTTTATTCACTCACTGCAGAATTGCGGCCAGCACATCTCAGGAAATGTTGAGTCATCTGTACCCCAAGGAGGCCCCCCAAAAAACACTTTCTACTGAAGGGATCGGCTCAGGCTGGGTTAAGTCACTGATCCAGAATTCAGCGACATCACATCACGGCTCCTCCATCCACAGACAGTGCAAAAGTACGTTTCCGGGCAATTTGACAAGAGGCAGTGCAACAGTTGTGGCCTGTAGGGTGATCGACAGCTCCCCTGCTTTGTTATGCTAAGCCGGCAGCTAAAACAGCAGATTTCTCAAGCCCCCTTCCCTGGGGGGTGAGACATCAGAACACCACATATGCCGAAGGGCAGAGTATGGATTGGCAGGTGATAAATCTGACAATTGTAGAATATGCGATCTGCATGTCCTTCTGTCAGGCATGGAGGAACCCTCCCCTCCCCACGTCAATCCAAACGAGGAAACATAACCTAATTTTAGAAGCCAGTAACCAATTCCACAAATTCACATGTGTGACAAGAAACGAAACTTAGTAATAAATGCTTGTGCCAACTTTGAGGGCATGCCCTCAAGATAATGCTTTTGAACGGCACACTATCAGCCAAGGTTTGTACAACTGTAATCAGGTCATTAAACTGATTAATCCCCACATTCTGAAGGCATTATTTTGGGCTCGATTTTGCAATGAGTAAAGTGTATATGCTTGCATGTTAGTATTTATCTGATTCTGATGGTCATTCCCCCTCTCTACGACCACTCTTCATGCTGGATGCACAGCTGCAAAAATTAACCCAAATCTTGTGTTACACAAACAGGGCAGCACCCATGTTACTGCTGTGCATTATAACCTGCCAGCGTGGCAGCAGCACGTGCAGGTACTAAGGGCAGAGCATCAGAACCTGCCTGACGAATTGGCTTACGTTTGAGCTCTGAAGCCACTTGGTTTTCTTGCTTTGGGGTTCAAACAACCCTAAAGGGCTTGAAAATCAGCAGGATCTAATTTGTACACATGAGTGGCATGTATGTGCTCACACGCATCCTGAAAATGGCTACTGTGCCTCTGCAAGCATTCTTCAGCCACTGGCTGATTTGCTGTGATGCCATGGATGGTTCACCAAAACTCCAGTGTTAAAGGAACACGGTTTCAGGTGGGTAGCTAGCTGGGTTGGTCTGCAGTAGATGAGCAAGGCTGGAGCCCAGTAGCACTTTAGAGACCCATTAAGATTTTCTGTGATACAAGTTTTTGAGAGTCAAGCTCCCTTAGTCAGATACAAGTAGGAATGGAGTTCTGAGTTTTTATCCCAGTTAGAAGCAGGAGTGGTGTTGAAAAGAAGATAGGATGTAGTGGTACAATGTGGAACATAATTGGCTTGATTGGAGCAGAGGAAGAAATGCAGAAAATAAACATCTGTATGTCCCTCCTTAGCTCGGGGGGGGGGGGGGGTTCCACTGTTTTGAATTTGTGAATGAACTCATAGATCCAGAGGAGTTAGCCGTGTTAGTCTGTAGTAGCAAAATCAAAAAGAGTCCAGTAGCACCTTTAAAACTAACCAATTTTATTATAGCATAATTGATTCTCGAAAACTTGATTCTCGAAAGCTTATGCTATAATAAAATTGGTTAGTCTTAAAGGTGCTACTGGACTCTTTTTGAATGAACTCAATTTTAGTAATCTTGTGTTATAATTTTCCTTTCATGTTTCTCTGTTTGAGAACAGCCACTCTTAGGTCAGCAACAGCATGTCCTGCAAGATTGAAGCGTTGTCCCATTAGTTTATGATTTTTGTCAGATTTATGTCCATTTATTTTTTTGCACAGGGGCATACCTGTTTGTCTCATGCAGAGTGGAAGGGCCTTGTGGCACTTGATAGCATATATAATGTTGGAAGACGAACCTGTGAACGGACCTGAGAGCTTATCTTACTTCTTTGCAACACCCTCCCACCTTCTAACTGGGATAAAAAGACTCAGATCCCCATTCCTATCTGATAAAGGTACCTTGATCCTCAAAAGCTTATGCTTTGGCAACTCTTTGTTGATCTTAAGGTGCTACTGGACTCGTATAATGGTATGAAAAAGGTCCAGTGATATAATTTTGACAAACCAAGGTCTAAGTGTAGCAAAAGGCCACTCTGAGCAGAAGCAAACCAGCAAGCAGAATGTCTAGAAAACAAGGGACTGTGGGCTGAAGAAGAAAGGTAATAATAAAATCAAAGTTTAATATGGTATACTAGAATATCTCACTACTAAGATGGCAAAGACAGAAGGTTTAGTCATTAATTTAAACCAATAAAGGATGACAGTGATCCATAAGCGTGTTTTTAACGGCACAAAAGGGAACTTGCAGAATATGCCTTAAAAACTTTGATTGTACTTTTTCTAGAGACTGCCAATAAGACTGATATGGTGTTATACTCAATGGTGCTCCATAAAGTAATTGGGCGTGAGACTTGGCCTTAAAAATCCTAACCGCTGCTGCTACATTCCAGCCCCCGGAAGAACAGTAATATTTCTCAACTGCACCTGTGCTTTCGGACGCCCTTGTTATAACATGGTCCATGTGCGCTTTTCTAGAGCTCTGTATCCCACTATCCAAATCTCTTGGAAGTCTTGGGTCTCTGCCTGACAACTGCGGTCAAATGGCTGAAAATGAACAAATTGAAATGGAACCCCGACAAGACAGAAGAGATCCTGGTTGAGAAGGCCGGCTGAAGGACGGGGTGCTCCCCATTTGTGAAGGGGCTCAAGCTGACCCCTACAGACTCGCTTAAAGAGCTTTTGTTTTCAAACATTTGCAGATTTGCATTTGTATACCCTATTGAATCATTTATTAAATGTTCTTCCTGATGAATGTATTGACTTACACTATGTAATCCTTGAGTGTCAGTGAAAAAGGGGTATAAATAACATAAATCAATAAAAATAAATTTAGTTGAACATATAAAGGATTAATTAGCATATTTATGGAATTTAAGAGATAAATGCCTTAGTTTTCTATAAGCAAATCTGTAAAATTCACCCAATAGAGAGAGCTGAAAACTTCTGTATCCTGTATTTCAGCCACTCGATCGATTGATTGATTGATTGATCGGTAGATCGATCGATAGATATTCTTCTGTTTGCAGGGCTCCCCCAGATTCCCGGTGGAAATACTGGGCCGGGGGGAAATCCTCAGACTTTTCATGCTATATGTTATAAGTGAAACCTTGTCTTTAATATCATTAATTTCAAAGAAAAAAATATTTCATATGAGATTTCCCCCCGTGTTCATCAAAATCTCTCATTTTTTCCACTGAAAAAATAAAGAAAAAGTCTTCATGGAAAAAGGATGTGTTCAAATAAACAAGAACATAGAGGGACATGTTTGTTTTTATGTTTTCGTTTCTTTTTGTGAACTTTAGCTTGTTTGCTGTAATAAAATAAGAATTTTTTTAGAAAAAGGATGTAGCGAGGCCATATTCTTCCATACGCCACCCCTCCGAGCCTTCACATCCCGAGGTCAGCTCCAGCAACAGGGCTTCCATGACAACGCTCCCGCACCCTTCCTAGATGCCTCACCCGCTGGATGCTCTGTGGTCTCATCTGCCCTTTCTTGCAGGGCAATGGAAACAGCCAGTCGCCGCAGCTGTTCCGGGCCGAGTTTGGCTGGGATGCGCCAGAAAGATTCCTGTAGGAAGCAAAAAGAAAAAAACAGGTTTTGTTTTTAAAGTGCTGTCAACTCCAAGCTGCCAAAGGTTATCATTTGCTTCTAGCACCTTCTTGCCTGATTTATATGCAAGCAGGGCTTTTTTTCAGGGGGAATGCGGGGGGAACGGAGTTCTGGCACCTCTTGAAAATGGTCACATGTCTGGTGGCCCCGCCCCCTGATCTCCAGACAGAGGGGAGTTGAGATTGCCCTACGCGCTGCTCAGTGGCGCGGAGGGCAATCTCAACTCCCCTCTGTCTGGAGATCAGGGGGCGGGGCCACCAGACATGTGACCATTTTCTCCGAGGGCAACACACTGAGTTCCACCACCTCTTTTCCCAGAAAAAAAGCCCTGTATGCAAGTCTCTTATTGCAGTTGTGTGCGGGGGGGGGGGGGTTCCCCCCAAACGATAAGACTAGCCCCTTCCCTCTCCCCGTTTCTAGCATTCACTCCCTCTGAGCAAACAGTGCACTAAGCCCAAAGGAGAAAGAATACAGTTCAGCCCTTCAATAAATGAAGAAAGGAAACAGAATAACTGATGGTTGTTTTAAGATGCAAGACTGAGAAACATAAACCAAAGAAATTTTTTGAAACGTAATACAAGTTCAAATATACAAGCCTTATTGCGCCAGAGATGTAGAGGCCTCTGCACCAAAGTAAGCAACAGAGATTTGACTTCATCACATGCTAGAGTGATAACAAGGACTGGAACCAAATACACATTTCCCCCTCCCATTACTGCAACATTAAATTTGACTTAGTGATTTCAGCCTCTGCATAAACCCTCTGCACAAGTGCCCACACTGGACACTTTGACTCAGCATTTCTAGCGGCCTAATGACATGATCAGATTACGCTGCACTGCAAGTTCTGTGCTCGGAATTCAATTCCCAGTGTACGGGGCCCAATTTGGAGCCAGATCACAACACGCAGGAACAGGAGTTAAAGCTTTCCTCCCTGGGCTGTTTTCAACCTGAAATGCCACCCCCCACCCCGAGTCTCCGCTATTCCCTTCTTCCTGCATGCCGCAGTCCCGATCCAAATCGGCTCTCACGCGCATGGGAACTGAATTCCAAGCAAGCAACTCACAGCACTCATCTGACCGCCAGGACCCATGGAGGACTCAAGAAAAGCCCAACGGAATTACTGAGACGTGAAAACACCCCAGGAATGAACTCCGGGACTGGAGAGTCTCAAAGCCTCGGTGAAGGCAGTCCAGTTCAGCCAAATGTTAGTGCACCTCACCTGCCTGCCGGCCAGCGTGACTGTATTCAGCGCTCAAAGGAGGAGGATTGGTGTGGCTGAACCACACCCCCCCCCAAACAGGGAATGGCTAACCTAGCACGTAAACGAAAGGCAGGATGGCCAATAATGCTTTTCAGCAGGAATTCCAGTCAGGCATTTAGAAAGTAGAGACACAGCGCAGCTCTCGGACAATGGGTAACGATGTTGCTTTAAAACAGCCTTTTTGGGGGGGAAGGACCCCAAAGTAGAAAATGATGAAACAGCACCCCCATAAAATCCAGTTCCACACACCTGTCCTCTTTCCTTTTTCTCCAGCAAAAAAAGTTACCTGCTCATTGGCTGGGGCCCGTATCCCCACGTTCCTTAGCAGCTTCTGGAAGCCCTTGTGTTCCATAGCATCCTCGTTCTCTTCAGACAGTGGCACCAATGGTACAGGCTGGGCGCATCCTAAGGAAATAATGAATTCATCAAGGTAAGTTCTGGCCACTGTACCAGGAAAGAGATGCTTGTCTAGAATGTCATAGCGGATCTTCAGTTCTTGCCTTGGGAGGAAAAGGCATTTTGCTCCCTACCCATCGTTTAAAAGAATGGCAGAGGTAGGAATACAATCATGAAGCCACGATTTCTCACCCTTCTAAGCAGCAGGCACAGAACTGGGAAACAGTAGTACCAGGCCCAGCGCCCCCTTTATTTACCTTCCTCTTCTCTGTCATTAGCTGTTCGGTTTAGGCAGCTCTGGAGCCACAGCAGAGGACCAGACAGGCCTGTAGAGATAAAAAGTGGAGATGGGTAGGCCAGGAGTGGGAGAAACCTCTTCCCTCAATGACCTTAGACAGCACATGGGAGTAGGAGGGAGAAGAAGCAGGAAATGACGGCACTATAATGAGACCTAGGGAAGGCCCAGCCTGGGTTCAAGGCCATTTTTTGTGTTATAACTTCAGAAATATGGAGTCTGAGAAATTAAACTAGGGGCTTAGACAAAACTTTGGTCCACAGATGCAAGAATTTAACAGAATGAACAGTAAAGGTCTGGCCTAGAAGCGTTCCCTTGATGTGCTAGTTCTCTGTTTGCAAGGAATATTTTAAATGAGAGAACATTCTGAAGTCTATCCCACACTTGCAAATTCGGAAGTGGTATAGACCATTCTAACACTTCGTTCCATTGCATTTGTAGACTCTGTACATGAGTCTCAAATGCAGAAGCACCAGGCATCTTACAGGTAGTGCCAATATCAACAAGCAAAAAAGGCCAGCGAGCCTGCAATAAGACGTGGACTGTGCCTATAATGTCCAATAAATCATCATCATTACAAATTACAGCTGAGCACATTTCAAACCATGGACTTTCCAAATCAACCATTAGTACTTATTATGGAGAGACGTTTCATTAAGAATGGTGTGCACTATTCACAGAACAAAAGAAACTTCTGTTGCTGCCTACTACTACTCATCTTCCCCCTCAGAGTGCTGCTGCTGTGAGCATGTTCTAGAATTCATGCAGCAAGGACAGAAATGTCCAAGGTATTTGGCTGGTACCTACTCAAACGGCAGCCCTCTGCAGATGACATTATAAACACACTGAAACCAACACATGGAGAAGGGTGTTTTTTTCAAGCATTCCAGCAGAGTGCCTACCTGTGCGTGATTCATGCTCCTGGGCGGGTGTCTGCGCATGTGTGAGGGGATGCCGGCGTACTTTGCCTGTTCCCCTTCTACATGAGCTATTTCTACAAGCATAATGTCATCTGCAGAACGCTCCGTATGTACATGTGATCTTGAAGATATGAAGCTTGGTAACTGCTATCCATTGTCATCATGGCCCTGTGGGAACAGCTGGCGCTGGGGACCACAGCCACGCAGCCACACCGGAGCCTCCTTTCCTGTTACAGGGGCTGCCGCTGCCCTCTCACCTTCTTGCTGCAGACTTCGTACGACCTCCTGGAATCTCCTGTCAGAGGCAACGGTCCCCTTTTTGTTTGTCCGCCCATCTGGAGGGCCATTCTGCAGGGCTCTGTCACCATCCTCCCAGGCCGGCTCCTCCTCTTCCTCGCTGTCCAAATCCTCCTCCTCTTCTTCTTCCTCTTCTTCATCATTAATGTCATTCAGATCAGGCACCCCAAAGTCCTTGGGGAACCCGCCTTTTTTCTGAAAATAATGAAGACAGACAAGAGTACACCACACTGTAGAGTGGTAATTGAACATAAGCTCACCATCTTCCTCCCTCAACACATAAAGGACACGGACTTCCTGTTTGGGATCCATGGAGGTCTAACGCAGCTCCACTTGCGGAGCTGACCGGACTGCCGTTTTAACCGGCCGGCGGGGTGAAAATAGCCCGCGGCCGACTGCTCTCAGGCGGGGAGCAGGCAAAGAACGCTCAAGACCCTAGGGTGAGCTAGATCTCGGACGAGGGGGGGCTCTACACAGCGAGTCTCCCCCCGATCCTTGAGGTCCCACCTTGCGACGGGTCGGCTATAATCTCTGCGGCAGTTTTGGGGCCAATTCGGCTGGCATAAGACCTACATACCCAAGCATCGATTGGGGGAAGAAGCTGAGAGGAGAACTTAAAATCGAAACAGCGATTACAACCCGAGAAAAGTGAAGAGAAGGTAAAGATCATTATCTTCTGAGACGGGACAGATTGATAAAAACAGAGAGGAAAAAAAGTAGATTTTTAAACTGCAACAGACTAGTGAAAAGGAGGGGAAGACTCGGCAGGAATCGAATTTAAAAAGAGACTAAGTTTAAAGAAGTTATTAAAGAAATGGGACTATTGTTTTGAATACCTGTGGCTTTGGAGCTGTGAGAAAAAGACACCATCGCGAGATCTGCTGTGGGAAGACGGGAGACAGGAAGTGCGTAATAACAATAGAGTGGCTGGAGAGAAGCGGCCCTTGCTGGAGGGCAGGAAGTAGGGAATCGCCATTTTTGAAAGGGGAAGGGTCGCGGCTTCAGCGGAAGAGGAAGTAGGCCATCTTGGATTACAAAATCATAGAGAAACCATAGAGAAAAGACGCCCGACATTTTGGACTCTTTAAAACTTAATTTCTATAAGAAGACCGGGACATTTAAAATAGAAAAACGTTAAATTTTACGCCACGGAGTTAAGGAAGAGAGCGGATTCGTGGGAGCGAGCTAAAGCAAGCCCCACGATGTCAAAAAAAGAGTGGCAATCGGCAATAGAAAACCTGGATAAAAACCTGGACAAAAAACTTTTAGATATGATTAAAGAACTTAAGGACACGAAATTGGAGCTGATAAAAGAGGTTAAAGAGGTTACACAGACAGTAAAATCGGAGCTGTCAGAAGTGAAAAAAGGTATGGAAACAATACGAAGTGAACTACAAGGAACGCAGCAGAGAGTTAAAACAGTAGAAGACGCGATGGAGAATTTAGCAGACACGCAACAAACAGAGATGAGATTGGTGAAGGGGAGGATGTCAGTTGCAGAAACTAAACACATGGAGAAGCAGCTTCGTTTTCGTGGTCTGCCAGAGGTGGAAGGGAAGTCAGCGCAAGAACAGATGACTGAGGTGTTGGCTGATTACCTGGGGAAGGAGGAGGAGGAAGTTGTGGCTATCCTAGATGTGGCGTACCGTGTGAACTCGAGAATTGCAACCCAGAGGAAATTACCAAGGGATGTGATTGTGCAGTTTACAACTAGAAACATGAAAGAGAGGATTGTGACAAAACAGTTTCAAGATCCATTGGAGATTGATGGCAAGACGATTATTATAATGAAGGAACTGCCCAGATCAGTGTTATTGGACCGGAAAAAATATAAAGTGCTAATTCAGACTTTGAAGGACATGAATATTAGGTACAGATGGGAGCTACCGGAAGGAGTGTCCTTTGAGTTTGGAGGGGCAAAAAAACGCATCAGATCTGAGCGGGAGATGGAGCGATTTATTAAGGACAATGAAAAAGACTTACCAACAAAACTATGAATATGGAGTGTAAAGTATTATCTTGGAATGTAAATGGACTAAACTCACCGAATAAGAGGAAAAATATTTTTCATTGGCTACTAAAACAAAAATGTGATATTGTTTGTTTGCAGGAGACCCATATTAGAAAACAGGATGTAAAATATTTAAAATCTGGAAAATTGGGCAAAGAATTTGTAGCGGCCTCCAACAAGAAAAAAAGAGGAGTGGTGTTGTACATAAAGGAGGAGCTGCAGCCAAAATTTGTTATGAGAGATGTGGAAGCTAGATTTGTAGCAGTGGAATGTAATTGGAATTTAAAGAGAGTGTTGGTAGTCGGACTTTATGCACCTAATGGTGCAAAGGAAAGCTTCTTTGAGGATTTAAGGAAGCATTTAGACGATCTTGCATATGACCAGATAATTCTTGCTGGAGACTTCAATGGAGTGACAGATTTGGAATTAGACAAAAAGACTACAACAGCACAAAAGAAAAGAGGACTATTGCCAAAGCTTTTTTTTGAGTTGATTCAACAAGAGACTCTCGAAGATGTATGGAGGAGAGAATATCCTAAAACCAGACAGTTTACTTTTTATTCTGCAAGGCATCTTACATTATCAAGAATTGACATGATCTGGGCCTCAAAAGACTTAGCGTTATGGACTAAGGAGGTAGAAATAATGCCGATGGTAGGCTCAGATCACAACCCAATTATATGGAAATTTGGAAAAAGGAGAAAAAGGAAAGCCTGGAGAATAAATGAGGACTTGTTACAGGAAAGAGAGAATATGGAAATATTGAGAAGAGAGACAAAGTTTTTCATACAATACAACGTGAACAAAGAAGTACCAACCAACAAAGTTTGGGATGCATACAAGGCGGTTGTAAGGGGCATACTAATGGACTTAAATGGTAGAGCAAGGAAAAAGAAAGAGGAGAAAAGACAAGAGATTGAGGAGAAAATAAAAGCCAAAGAAGCACAGTTAAAAAAGAGACCAGGAAAAAAGAAAATATACCAGGAAATCAAAATTCTTCAAGAACAGCTAACAGCAATGAGTAATAAAGAATTGGAGTGGAACCTTAAAAGATTGAATCAAAAAGCGTTTGAGGGTGCCAATAAACCTGGGAAATATTTGGCATGGCAATTGAAGAAGAAAAGGGAAAAGAAAACAATAAATAAAATCTGTGAAGAAAATAAAACGTACTTGGAGCAGACTACCATCAGTAGAGCCTTTTATAAATTTTATGCTAAGCTGTATAATAAAAAAGAAGTAAACAAAGAATCAATAGCATCATATCTGGAGAAAACCAAACTTCCAGAAATCTCGGAAGCTTGGAGAAATAAGTTGAACAGTGAAGTAACTGATGAGGAAATAAGTAAGGCAATACAATCCGCAAATCTAGGAAAGGCGCCAGGGCCAGATGGACTTACGGCTAAATTTTATAAGATAATGGCCAATGAACTGGCACCATTCCTAAAAGAGGTGATGAATGGAGTTTTTAGGGATCAAAGGATTCCAGATACTTGGAGTGAAGCGAATATATCATTGATCCCAAAAGAGGGCCAAGACCTGACCAACGTGAAAAATTACAGACCTATATCACTACTTAACAATGACTATAAAATTTTTGCGAAGATATTGGCGGAGAGATTGAAGGGGTGGCTCTCGGAAGTTATAGAGGAGGAACAAGCAGGCTTTTTGCCAGACAGACAAATAAGAGACAATTTAAGGACAGTGATCAATGCTATTGAATATTATGACAAGCGTTGTGACAAAGAGGTTGGTTTCTTCTTTGTAGATGCTGAAAAAGCGTTTGACAATTTAAACTGGGACTTTATGTTTGCCACTATGGAAAAGCTACAACTGGGAGAAAGATTTGTCAAAGCAATTAAGGAAATTTATAGAGACCAGACTGCAGCAATTGTAGTGAATGATGAACTGACCAAGAAATTGACGATTAGTAAAGGAACAAGACAAGGTTGCCCGTTATCTCCATTGTTGTTCATTTTAGTATTGGAGATTCTGATGATACAAATACGACAAGACGAGGAAATACGAGGAATAAAAATAAAGGACTATTCATATAAGGTCAGAGCATTTGCAGATGACATAATGTTAATTGTAGAAGACCCACTGGAGAACATGCCAAAAGTGATAGATAAGATTAAGGAGTTTGGAGACCTGGCAGGTTTCTTCATTAACAAAAAGAAGTCAAAGATACTATGCAAAAACATGACTAAGCAGAAACAACAATTGTTAATGGAAACAACGGATTGTGAAGTAACTAGTAAGGTGAAATATTTGGGAGTTGAGCTGACTGCAAAAAATATAGATTTGTTCAAGAATAATTATGAAAAATTATGGATTCAGATAGAGAGAGACTTGATCAAATGGAATAGATTGAACTTGTCATGGCTGGGCAGGATTGCTGCAGTTAAGATGAATGTGTTACCAAGAGTAATGTTTTTGCTACAGACAATACCAATCATCAGAGACTCTAAACAATTTGAAAAATGGCAGAGGAAAATATCAGATTTTGTTTGGGCAGGCAAGAAGCCTCGAGTGAAAGTAAAAGTTTTACAAGATGCAAAGGAAAGAGGCGGAATGCAACTGCCCAACCTGAGACTTTATCATGATGCAATCTGCCTAGTTTGGCTAAAAGAGTGGATGACATTAAAGAATAAGAAACTATTAGCCCTAGAGGGATATAAAAAAATTTTTGGATGGCACGCATACCTATGGCATGACAAAGTGAAGGTCAACTCGATGTTCCTGCATCATTTTGTAAGGAGAAGTTTATATACAATCTGGAAGAAGTACAGAATTTATCTACAAGAAGGAACCCCCTTGTGGGTGGTTCCATATGAGGTGATAGACCCGAGAGCTGTTGATAATGAACAACAATGCTTAACGTACAAAGAAATAACTAAAATTGAAGTATCTAAACTTAGAATAAAGACGCAAGAGGAACTATCACCTAACTATGATTGGTTCCAGTATAGGCAGATCAGAGACTTATACAATTCGGACTCTGCAAAAGGGGGCATACGAACAGAGAACTCGGAACTAGAGCAGACCCTTCTTAAAGAAGATAAGAAAAGAATATCCAAGGTATACCAAGTACTGCTGAAATGGTATACTGAGGACGAGACAGTTAAAACACAGATGGTGAAATGGGCTATAAATTTTAATAAAGAAATAACAATGGAGGCATGGGAATACTTGTGGAAAACTACAATGAAGATAACGACATGTACTAATATTAAAGAGAACATTTACAAAATGATTTATCGTTGGTACATGACACCAAAGAAGATTGCGCTAGGGAACTTGAATACTTCTAATAAATGCTGGAAATGTAAGAAACATGAGGGCTCCCTCTACCACATGTGGTGGTCGTGTGAGGTAGCTAGGCAGTACTGGGGGGAAATAATAAGAGAAATGAGTGAAATTTTACAGTTTCAAATAAATAAGAACCCAGAACTCCTGCTACTAAACTTGGGAATGGAGGGAATTCCAGCCCATCATAGGACGTTGATATTTTATATGACAGCAGCAGCTAGACTTTTGTATGCGCAAAAATGGAAAGTACAAGAAGTGCCAACTATTGAAGATTGGATCTACAAATTGCTGTATATGGCTGAAATGGACAAGATGACGAGAAAATTGAGAGATCTGGACTCAGGGCAGTTTAACACGGACTGGGAGAAGCTGAAACAACATCTGGAGAAGAAATGGGAGGTGGGAGGAAAACTGTGGCAGTTTGAGAACTACTGAAGTATAATATAAGTATAAAAGAGAGGGGTGACTTTACCGGGGGAGGAAGAGAAAAGTGAACTTATAAGCAGTTAGATTAATAGATTGATATATATACATAGATATGTATAGGTTAATTGATAGAACATTGATAGAGAATAATTAATGATAAGGTTTAAACATGAGGATTGAGTAACTAACAATATTTTCTTTCTTTGATAAGATTTATATGCACCAAACTGAATGTACAGAAGAGTTAAATTGATTGACTATGTGATGAGCTATATAGAATTACCATAAAAAGATGAAATGAGTAACATATAGAGAACAAATCAAATTGTTTGATTTGTTTGATTTAAATGTGGGAAATTTTTATGGTTTATGATATATAGGTTTATGATATATAGAAATATTCAAAATGGGAAAAGGGGATAAATTGTTTATCCAAGGACGTACAGTTTGGGTGTATAGTAAGTAAAGGAGTTAAAGATGTACTGCTTAATATAATGGAGAATGTATATCTGTTTTAGATAGAGGAATTTAATAGAAGTAAGGGAAAAGGGACAGAGGGGGGGAAAGCTGTTGGAAGTCAACAAAAGGGGGGGAAAGGGAGGGGGTTAGAAATGAAAAATTTGGGGAAAATTGAATGTAATGTAAAAATAATAATATTCTAACCCAATAAAAATTTTTCTAAAAAAAAAAAAAAACACATAAAGGACACAAATCCAGTCACTTCTGTTGAAGCCAAAATGTATCAAGCCCTACACATACCTACACAAACATTTCAGCCTAATCTTTACATCTTATAAAACAATGTACATATATAGGAGGGCTTAAGACTGGCTGCCCCCTGTAAGGGAAGTGAAGGGAAGGGTTCACTGATAGTTTTCAAGAAGAGGCTGGATGAATATTTGTCAGAGACGCTTTAGGCTGATCCTGCACTGGGCAGGGGGTTGGACTAGATGGTCTCTATGGACCCTTCCAACTCTATGATTCTGTGAAGGGAAGCACTGCGCTCGTGAAAGGGCACGTCCACAGACTGCAATCATTTGCTTTCTTCCTCATAGCCATTTGGAAAGGGATCAAGGATGCTCAAGACCTGTCAGTTCTAATGAGCATGTACATACACAGGCGTGCATGTCATGGGCATGCACATATGTCATGTACACACACACACACACAAAACAGAGGGTGGGCACCATACCGCACCACAGGAGCCAGGCTTGCGCTTGCGCTTCTTGTAGAGCTCCTTACGGTCAGACACCAGCCCCATGCTGAGAAGCTTCTCAATAATGCGCGCTTTGGAGCGCTTCTCTGTGATGTGCCTCATCACATTGCCTAGGATATCTGCCAAAAGGAAGAGAAACAGGGACAGCGTGTTGGGGTGGGGTATTGCTAAATATGAGTAAGCAGCTTAGTTCAATAATAAATAATAACAGCATTTGATTTATTTACCGCCCTTCAGGACAACTTAACACCCACGCAGAGCGGTTTACAAACTATGTCATTATTATCCCCACAACAAAACACCCTGTGAAATAGGTGGGGTTGAGAGAGCTCCTAGAAGCTGTGACTGACAAAAGGTCACTAGCTGGCTTCAAGCGGAGGAGGAATCAAACCTGGTTCTCCAGATTAGAGACCTGCGCTCTTAACCCCTACACCAAACTGGCTCTCCCCCTGCCAGGAGAAATTATTTTCCCTCTCTTAAGGCACATGTATATAAAGAGGAGGATTATTCGCCTTAGAAAAGGCCACCAAAGTTCTCATTCCTTTCCTAGCAGTGTTTCATATTATTCATTTCATAGTAATCAGACACGCAGATAGAAAGCTAGGGAGGAAAAGAGCAGAACTGAACCAAAAAGGTTAAATAGCCACCCATCAAGAGAAGATGGCAAGTAATCCTGCTAGAAGAGCCAACAAACCCACTGCGCAACATTTGTGCATTTCGCTTTGAAGGTATTTGCCGTTTCCAGACTCTCCCATCAGTGCCCAGCCCTGCCACTCAGATAGTCCCAAGATCTTTCGGCCCCCCAGTCCTACCATCTGTGCCCCGAAATTCCTCAAAAAGCCGCTGAAGCTCTGCCTCTTGATCCTCCGTCCACAGGACGATCCGGACCCCCCTTCTGTCCAAGAAAGCACAGCATAGTAACAGCATTAACATCTCTGGGGCTCACCTCCTCCCACGCTCCAGGGCTGCCAATAAGCAAGGGAGCAGAGGTCTGCAGCACAAGCCTGATACCAGAACTCCGGAGCAGGAGACTCGGCATCCACCCCAAGCTCAGGGAAGAAGGACCTACCGCTCCCGAGGGAAGTCTTGCACGCTGCGCGCCAGCCCCAAGCGCACCAGCCGCTTGGCCACTTGTTTACGAGTCCGGGTGTCGGTGCTCAGGTGTGCCAGGACGCTGCTCAGGACATCTTGATCTAATGTGCGGTGGGGGAGGGGGGAGGCGTGTGATGCCCTAGGAGCAATGAGAGTTTTGACCCCCGCCCCCGCCCCCTTACATATGAAAACAGAAGCAAAAGGTTCTACGCAAAGGACTGGGCGACGTATTCTAGTAGCCCATCTTCTACGTGCACACCTTTATTAGTCACCTGCAGGCCTTTAATGGAGAACCGGCAAAGCTTCCATGCCTGGAGGCAATTCTCCCCCACCCTCTTTGACCACTCAAGAGGCTATTTGTAAGCCTGCACAATTCTTAGATCCGGAAGTCTTGGCTGCCATAGTTCCTCCTCACAAGAACCGCTTCCCTCTTGGAAGTAACACCCAGGAGTCCTGAGCCTCTGTTCCCCGCCCCGTCCCCGCCTATTGCCCCCTGGTCCAGCTCAGAGGGCCACAGAATAAAACGGAGGCGTCTTATGTGGCGTCTAGCGTGCAGCTGCCCACTGTGCCCCTCTGAAGCATGAACTGGTACCTTCCACGTCCTTGTATTTATAGTAGAGTTCCCGCAGCTCCTCCTCCTCCGCCTCAGTCCATTGGCAAGCCTTGCGAGAGTCTGAGCTGTTGGTGGCCAGAAGGACAGTATTCAGAGAGGCTTCTCGACTCCTGACAGTGTTCCAAAGGGTAATGTGGGAAGTAAGGACCGCAACGAGCTCTTCCCTGACCCCGTTCGGCCTTGTTCGGGCTCATCTGTCCTTATCTGATCTCGAAGTGGAGTGCCCACCCATCCCTGGGACATTGTTTCGGAGGGGAAGGACCAACACGATCTCGGACGTGACGTTTCTCCATTATATTTTTATGTTGTTTGCTCCAATAGAAATACACCTGTGATTCGCTTTTTCTTTTGGCCTAGCAGACAAACTAAACAGTACTAATCTTACAGAGAAGCGAGCAAAATACAATGAATTTTGCAAGTAGCTCCTGACGAACCCAGAATTATTTCTGAATGCCTCCAAAGGCAGGCAGATAAAGTGAACAAAGACAGCCACACTTAGGGGGCTGTCAAGAGTCACCGTTGCACCTCTGAATGTTCTGATATTCAATCTGGAAAGGTCAACGTTTGCAAGCTACCGTTCTCACGCGAACTACCGTTCTCACGCGAAATTGCGCCAGGAAGACGCTGCCGTTCCGGGAGTTCGGCGCGATGTTCCGTGGCCGGTAAGCAGCGTGAAAACGGCCCATGATTCTATGAACTCACCCTTCTCCTTCCTGCAACACACTGTAGCTCTCAGTCATCCCCCGTACCACAGCCGTACTTTTCCAGAACAATAATTCCATGTAAGCCTTCTTGTTTGTGGATGCCAGTGCAAAGAATTTGCCCACAATGTATTTGGCAAAGGTCACCAGTTCCTAGGGATATCAGTAGGGAGAGAGGATCTTAAAGTGCGTGTGTATAGAAAAACATACACAGATACAGATATAGCTACTGTGGTGCAGGCGTGCACTTCTCTGTATTCTTCTTCCTCTCCCAATGCAATGTTCTTAGATCATGAGCTGTTATACACGCTATACACACACCCCACCCCGCATAAAACAGTCAGAGAGCCCAGGAAGGCATTTTAAGCCTGTGTAAAGATTCTGTACCATGTTGGGAAAAGCAGACAGGACACAAAGCAGATGCTAGTTTGTACACAGAGCAACCTGCTGGCGGAGGACTTCTGAGGGGGCTTGTGATTAGAAAAGCAAAATAAGCAGTGAATTTTTATGACAGGCTCTGCATATTATTTTTAACATCTTCCCAACAGAAGAAAAACTTTGTAAAAGTCTTCCAGATGCTTCTGAAAGGACCCTCTTTAAACAAGTCTTTACAAAAGAGCTTGTTTTCAAGGCAAAAACACTATGTCCTCCACATTGCTACACGCTATACATTTCAGGCCTGATGAAAAATACACAGGGCTGTTATTTAATGTTAAGTAACAAAACTAGGAGCTCCACTTACAGAAAGCTGGAAAGCAGCCTTATAACAACCCTGAAAGGCATTTGTATTATCCTCATATTGCAGAGAAAAGGTTGAAGCAGAGAGCAGGATCTTGATAAAGCCATTTAAGAGGGGAAATCCTGAACTGGAGGCTTCCTGGTTCCGTCTCTCTTAGCCAGTATACTAACCTCGGTCATGGTTCTATCATCATCATTGCATTCTTTCGGTTAGGGCTTTTTTTCTGGGAAAAGAGGTGGTGGAACTCAGTGGGTTGCCCTCGGAGAAAATGGTCACATGGCCAGTGGCCCCGCCCCCTGATCTCCAGACAGAGGGGAGTTGAGATTGCCCTCCGCGCCAGCACGGAGGGCAATCTAAACTCCCCTGTGTCTGGAGATCAGGGGGCGGGGCCACCGGCCATGTGACCATTTTCAAGAGGTTCCGGCACTCCGTTCCATCGCGTTCCAGCTGAAAAAAAGCCCTGCTTTCGGTATGCAAAGTACATTTCATTTATTGTCGTTGGCTAATATTTTGGAGTCAGTGTTAGTTCCTTTGTACTATTGATGTTTGTTAGACTCAGTGTCCAAACCTACTCCCTTCCCCCCTAAAACAAACCTTAAGTAATCGAAGTCCAACATTACATTTCTCCCTCTAATATTTAAAACCTGGTATTTTAAAATAGACCATATCTTGCAGTGAAGGGCTCGCATGTAAAAACAGCAAAAGAGTTAACAGGGTTTTTTTATTCTCAGATAAAATCACAGATGGCAAGGATGAAATCAATGAGTAAGCAGCCAAAAGCATAGGAAGTATGAAAGCAGCTTTGAAGGAGAGCAAAAAATAAAAATAAAAATAAAAAGGGGGACAATAAGATAAAGAGCTGCTTGATACATGAGTCAGACTGGTTGGCCATCCAATCCACCAATGGCTTCTCCAACTGGCAGCAGCTTTCTGAAGTCCCAGGGAAATGGCAGCGTTCCATGACACACTGAAAGGCCAATTGCTGGCCTCTCCAAATAAAAGAGGAACCTGGGAAACAGGCACTGAGAGACCCTGGAGAACCCTTGCTAAGTTAGTATATCCCATATTGCACTAGATGGACTAATGGCCTAACTCGGTATAAGGCACCTTCATAGGCTGATGTTTGTACATAGGCTTCGAAGAGACATTTTGCCTTCCTGCCCCCATCCCATCATTCCTGACCCTGGGATAACTCTACGCTTAAGGCTGGAGGAGCAGCATAGAACAGCTGCTACCTGGGTCAGGAGGTTATAGAAGAAGGAGGGAAGAGGGCAAGACAACTCCCGTCTGCCTTTTGGGCAAGCGTTTTTACTCCCTTCCCTCTCCCCATTGCAATCTCCATATCCATGATGTAGCTCATGTAAGTTCTCCAACCCTGGGAAGAAACTTCCCAGGGGTTGGAAATGGCCATGGGAGGGAGGAGGGGAGAGCCAGAAAGACTGGGGTTCATATATCCACCTTGAAGGTCCTTGGACTGGCTCCGTGCCACAGTGGGAGAAGGCGATGTGTTTGCAGGGCAAAGAAAGTGGTTTTGAATGTTTATTTGCTGTCTTGTGATATGTAATTGTGCTTTAAAGAAACAGAAACCCATCGCCTTGACATCGGGCACTTTCCCTTGCGGAGCGCAGCACCGGCTCCCAACACGGAATTCTTTCTGGTGCCTCGCCGCTAGGGCCTGTGTGGTCCATTCTTTCAGTGAACTGAATTACTAAGCCTGTGAGCATTTGGGAATCAATATATTGGACACTGAATAGGACTGGTGACGGACGCGGTTCCCATTGTGGATACGTGTTGTTTGTATTTATGTAAATTATACATCTTTATTACCATTTTCAGTGATTAAGAAGATTGTTGGTTTTCTGGTTTATATTTATTAAATGTGATTGAGTATTTGTTACACTTTGTCAGTTCCTTGCTGCTTTCCAGCTTTGCTTTTGCTTTAAAGAAACAGTTAGCAGCTTTGAATGATGGGATGAGGCAAAATATAAGTTTTTAAAATTTAGGCATCCCAGCCTACCTACTGGATATCCTTTTAACTGGAGTTTCTGAACTTAAACCCTTACGTATGAGAAACGTGCCATTTTTGGCATGAGGTGGCAACTCAAAGCCTTGAGATCTGCCATCCCGACGCACTCAGCCCACGCTCTCATACCTCTAGCAGGGGCTCACCTTGTAAGCCCCAGCGGTGGGATCACTGAGAAGCCGGTTGAAAAGGCAGAAGATGGAAAGCTGGAACAGCAAGGCCTCCATCTTGAGGTCACAGGCAATGCGGTGCAGCATCTTCACTATGCAGTGGTTGGTGTGGGCGCTGTTTTGTTGGTAGTTCTTGAAGAGAAGGATGTAAGCCCTGACCACATTAGGGCTAGCAAACCTGCACCCAAGGATACACACACGAGACGTGCTCAGAGTTAAGAACCAGGGCTGCAATTCCATGGAAGTACAGAATGGAATTAGGCACAGGATTCAACTTACTAAGAAATCTCAGATTTCATTTTTAAAAGTAAGTTTCCAGCCCTCATGATTGCAAAGGTGATGGTAATGAACTGGGGAAAGGACATACCAAAGTGGCTGGTATAGAAGGGTAACCTTCTGACATTTTAAACCCTTCAAGCACACAGGACTTGAGAGAATAGAAATATAGGATGTGACACACAAACATCTCAAAACCTGCATACCGCTTCATATAGTCGAGGAAGCTGAACTCCTTCTCTGATACGCGTACAGCTGCCAGCTCCTCCTCAGCAATCTCCTCTTCCTCGGCTGCCTCGTCAAGTTCTTCTGGCTCTGGTGCTGCTTGCCCTGTATACATCAGAAGGGATGTGTGATGAATTAAATAACATGTTTACCAGTACCTTCCACAGTAGTCTTGGCTAAGCAGAAGGAAGCACTTTAGCATTATCCAAAAGTGGGAAAGGGGACAGAGATGCCCTTAAGTTTAATGAACGACTGCTGCCCAGCACTAAGACTATGGAGCCCGTCAACATCAGAGAGGGGAGCCACCTCCTATGCAGCGCTCACACCACTTGGGGCAGTGTTGAGCAGGCCCAGACTACGTTCAGTTACAATGCCTGCCCAAAGAGAGGGATTCCTTGCAACTTGAACATATCTCAGAAGCAACGTAACGAGCAATTATCAGTTAAATATTGGGAAGTAAACTCGGCCTTTTCTAGAAACCAGAAGCCTGCTACCATTCTGACCCCTCTTTTCATCCACACAAGCCGATTCAGTAGCAATCTTTATTCAAAATGTTAAACTGCCACCTCTCCTCCTTTACTCGAAAGCCGCTTACAAACAAAGCATTTAAGAGCACACACAGTGAAAATGAAAACAGTAGCAAATGAACATACACACACAACCTCCGAGTGAACAAAGCAGAACTAACAACCAGACACTCAGCCCTCTGGCCCTCCCCGCCCCCCGGGGCAGATGAAATAAAAGTTCTCTCAGCCTTTCATCATCCTAGACTGGAGGAAGGAATATCCTGTACCCTCCAGAACTGTGCGGCCACTACTGTAAGGGCACTCCTTTAATGCTAGATGTTGCCACCTCTCACAGGGAGGATGTTAAAAGCAGGGCCTGATCTGAAAATGTAACAGGTGCGGGTGCTGAGACTGACTCTGATGCCTGCGAGTATCAAGACCTGAAGGGTTTTGAAGGTCCCAAATGGCACTGTGAACGAGATCTGGAGGCACAGCTGCAGCCAGTCTTCTTTTCTCCTTTCCACGCTGCCAAAGAACACTGTGCGCTTTGGATGAGGTAAAGCCAAGCAGCAGGATCCTTCACCTTGCTACATTTACATTTTGAAGAGCCCTTATCTTGTTAAAAATATCAAGGTGGTGCGATGGTGCACCTCTGCAAGGGACTGCCCACCGTTTTTGGGAAAGGAAAGGCAGATTGGGCAGGAAAGCCAGCGGAGGAGTCCCAAAGACCGCCTTACTGTGGAGCCGCCCTGTCCATGCACAAACAGGCCGGCCTGGGAAACCATGAAGGCCAGCCACAATTTACTTCCATCTGCACCCCACATTTCTCCCCAACTGGGACTCCAAGTAGCTTACAACATTCTCCATTTTATCCTCACAACAACTCTGTGAGGTAGGGTAGGCAGAGTGTGTATTACTGGCTCAAGACCACCTAGCAAGTTTCCGTGGCAGAATGAGGAATCAAACCTGGGTCTCTGAGATCCTAATCCGACCCTCTGGATCTCAAAGGGCAGCACTAGAGAGCAGCCAGTAGATACTTAGGGATCCCTGGTGGCTATGCCTGACTTTGCTTATCCACGTTCTACTCTACTGATATAAGGACTATGGTTACTCACGAGGGAGGTTGGCAAAAAAGATTTGCTTCAGCAGCTCCACCTCTTCATCTGGCGCAAGGCTGGGAGATCCGAAAACATCCCCTTCAGGCCACACCTCCCTTAGGGGACGGAACAGACACGGGAGGATCAGATGATTGCAGCAAGGAAAATAGGGATAGTTATTTCCCTAACCCATAAGTCAAAAGCACTGAAAAAGAGCACGTTATAAATACAAGAGACATTTTTAGACAGCATAGATTTGTGAAAATAGAGAGTCCAGCAAATATCATTACTCATGTTACTTAGCCGCCTTAGTGGCCTTGTCAGAGGCAGAAAGGCGGGCTTACAGTTTGTAAATAAAGAATAGCATTTACAGACCAACAGACTTCCAACTTTGATCTTCGTAAATGTTTTCAGAAATGCAATTTGTTCTTCTGGCTAAGATGCCTGATATATTAGTAATGAAATACGTCTGTCTGAAGCTGGTGGTCTTTCTTTACTGGAGGGAAATCATGCTTGTCTCTTGACAAGGTTTTTGGAACTTGTTCTGCTGATACACATTAATGCGTATTTCAAAAAGATGACTAAAATATCTTTTCAATTTCATTTCTGATGCTTTCCCTACTTTTAAGGTTTTGACAAGTGCAATATATAAGAAACCCCCATAATGGTTGTTGTGGGTTTTCCGGGCTGTATTGCTGTGGTCTTGGCATTGTAGTTCCTGACGTTTCGCCAGCAGCTGTGGCTGGCATCTTCAGAGGTGTAGCACCAGAGGTGTAGCACCAGCAGCTTCAGAGGTGTAGCACCAGCAGCTGTGGCTGGCATCTTCAGAAGATGCCAGCCACAGCTGTTGGCGAAACATCAGGAACTACAATGCCAAGACCACGGCAATACAGCCCGGAAAACCCACAACAACCATCGTTCTCCGGCTGTGAAAGCCTTCGACAATACATCGAACCCCCATAATGTATCTATTTTGGGGTCCTTCTGAACTCTATTCCCCAGTTCATTTTCCTGTACACACTCGAATAGATTGCCCTGTCAAGACCAGCCTTTAAAATCCTATTTGGCTAACCTGTTTGCGTGACTTTGGTTCAGGAGTGTAAGTTTCCATTGGCCTAAGTTCAGCCTGGTCTTGGAGAATGAATGCAGGCCTCCCTAATGAGTTGTCCCTGGAGCCTGTTTGCTCCCAAAGGAAACCTCCTGAGGCAGCAGAGAGAATCAGCCTCCGCCCACCCTCCCTAGTTTCTCATACTAGCACCGCTAATTATCTAAGTGTGCTTGACTGGCTAACAGTTCTTGGAAAGATGGCTGCTCACAGCAGTGTGGATCCTCCAAATTCAGAACCAATCTATCAGCATGTAAGAGAGGCTCTTTGCGCCATGCCAGATACCGAGATGTCCAGGACTGCCTGGCGTGGTTTTGGACTTCCTTTTCTAAGTCTGTGAGTATCAGCAAGACACCTGGAAGCCACACCAGAGATGCAGGTTAGCAAGCCTTTTCATGTCTAGTTAGGTAGCTTTAGGTGTTATTATTTTCTCTGCCTACTGCTTGTTCTACAATAGAGTGGTTCCTGCCCTGCATACACTCTCCCTAATCCGAATTACTTAATAAAGCAACATGTGTTTTACTTCTGGTGTCTTGAGTTACTGACTAAATGTGTGCCTATACTCTCAGAAACGAACCCAGATTCTGAAAGGTGTCAAACTAAGGGCCAGACCCCTGTAAGGCTGCTCAAGGTTTCAAGTGGCCGTCAGTTCAGCACTTGGGAATGGTAGCAGGGGCTCTATAGGTCAAGACATGCCCCCCTTCACACTAGACAACCTGCCTGTCCCTAGGCTTGGAACATTCACTGGGTGTGTGTGTGTGTGTGTGTGTGTGTGTGTGTGTGTGTGTGTGTGTGTGTGTGTGTGTGTGTGTGTGTGTGTGTGTGAGAGAGAGAGAGAGAGAGAGAGAGAGAGAGAGAGAGAGAGAGAGAGAGAGAGAGAGAGAGAGAGAGCGTTAAATACTTTGAGCAGTTAGAATGTGCATGAATACCGTAACACCTCAGAAGCAGGAGCAACGGTGAGGTCTGCTTTCAATAAACAGAAGCCATAGTTTTAAACAGCCAACTAAGGAGGTTTCAAATACTTCAACCCATGTTTACCTCAGACTTCTTTCAAGTTTTTCTGACCAGAACGAAAGCTGCAAAACCAGTATTTTTCTATAAACTTAATGCAGTTTAGTCCTATTGGTGTCTTCGGACTACAGTCTAACAGAAGTCTTGACTAATGCACCTTTCCCACATTCCCCTCTCCCCAGCAGCTCCTTCTGTTGCTGGGAAAGTTTATTCCCAGGAACACAAGTACTGTAGGGTCTAACAGCTGCATGGGTCAGGTAGGTTCAGTGGGGAAAAGAATGTAATTGGCCTCTCTTCTTGCCTTGGGAGAGGGAAAGTGGGAAAAACCTGAGACCATCAGTACCTGACAAATAGCAGGATCCAACCCACTGTTGTAATAATATAGATTAAAGCACATTATACTAATCAAGACTAAGCTAATACATAGTAACGGCTTGTATTCTCGGTGAACTTTTAAACTTTTCATGAACTGTCTGTGCATTTTTTAGTGTTAGGTAACTAAAACAGGTGCACTTTAATCTTTTGACAGCTAATTAAAAATAGTGGACTCCATCTAGATTAATGTTTCTTTATCAGAGACTGAACCAATAGTGATCTACTATCTTAACTCTTCCTATCATTTCTCACGGATTTATGGCTGTTTTGTGCAAGTTAGCTATAATGTCATTTTTGGCTAATTAGAAGGTTATACAATAGAAATTATGAATATTCAACGAAGCATTAAACCAATCATAGTTTGCTTATGCCATTATGTGAAAAGTTCTTGGATATTTGCATATGATAACCTATAAAACATGCTAATCTAGATAATGAGTTAGAGTTCTGATTGGAAGAGATCTCATGAAGATTAGGTGAGATTCTTATCTTTGCAATGTAGGCTATGAAAATCTTAAGAACTTTGATTATTTTAAACTTAAGAGTTAGTTAGGAAATGTTAACAAATTTAATTCTGATTGCCTTTCTGTGTTCTATTTTTGTAGGACATATTAATAATCATATATTTTTTAACTACTTGCTTCATTAAAAAAACAGTGTATTTTCAATAAAAGAAAAAATCTAACAGGTGTCTGAGTGCTTTGATTAGAAGTGACAAAGCAATAAAGAACCTTTTACAAATAAATGTACTGATAAGCAAACGGTTCAAAGAACAATTTTGCTTGACAGGTCTTGAACTAATTGCTGAACACTATCCAAAAGAAAAGATAAATCTTTCCTTTGGAGTAGTGGAAGCTTAGTTCAGACACAGGCAAGAGATCCCGTTACACCACCATCTGGGCTGTGCTGGGATAAAACCTTTTCACTTTTAAGTTCTCCCTAAGACTGAGAACTTCGAGGGACAAGAGAAGCCAGTTTGGTGTAGTGGTTAAGAGTGCAGGACTCTAATCTGAAGAATAGGGTTTGATTCCCCACTCCTCCACTTGAAGCCAGCTGGGTGACCTGGGGTCAGTCACAGCTCTCTCAGAGCTCTCTCAGCCCCACCCACCTCACAAGGTGTTTTGTTGTGGGGATAATAATAACATACTTTGTAAACCACTCTGAGTGGGCATTAAGTTGTCCTGAAGGGCAGTATATAAATCAAATGTTACTACTACTTATTATTACTACTTCTCCTTCTCCTCCCACCCACAAGGAAGGTCTTGTGGGGGGGCGGGTCGCAGAGGGAAGAGTTGCCTTCTCAGTTACTATCTTGTTTTCGACCAGGAAGCAGGGCTGCCTCAGCCCTCTGAGGCTCACAGTCCCCCTTAGAACTAAATTTTGGACACTGATAGAAGCATAAAGGCCTATGGGCTTCCCACCTCTGAGCTTTAAGAGCACCGATGCACCTCCAAGCTGCTTTCTTACCTGGCTGAATGCAACAGGGACAGTGCTTCAGGTGCCCGGCCAGCCAGTAGGCTGTCCTGGATCCGTACCATGGCATCAGCTCGCTGCTCCTCCAGGGGAACTTCTGAGGCTGCATCGAAGGGGGCCATATCCTCTGGAAGAGGCTCAGAACCCTTGTGGAGGAAGAGATGCTGCATGAATCTCCAGAAGAACAAAGACGCTTCACGAGGAGACGAATGAAATGCTGATTCACACCCCCACATTTCTGCCCCACCTCCACAGTCCACAATGACTTTTCCTCAGATGACTCCATCAGTGTTTATCCAGTCATATGAATGCTTGAATGCAAGTCCAGGTTGCAGGTCTGCCCACCCCAAATTTGTGAAGTCTTCTAAAAGATGGCTGCCCTCATACCTCAACAATTTACATGGGGTTGTTCAATTGTTTAAGAATCTAACTGGGTTAGGGGCAGGAGAGAGAGGGACAGAGAGAAGAAAAATGCTTGGAAATTTTTGTTATAAAGCAAACTCATGGAACTACTCTCAAGCCAAGATATTGTATGAATGCTGAAGCTATACTATAACTGTCAACTACTAGATCTCTTTACAGAAAGAGGAGAAGAGGAGAAGGAAAACTAAAAGACACACATTACAGGGCTTTTTTTCAGCAGGAACACGGTGGAACAGAGTTCCGGAACCTCCTGAAAATGGTCACATGACTGGTGGCCCCGCCCCCTGATCTCCAGACAGAGGGGAGATCGCCCTCTGAGCTGGTGATCTAAACTCCCCTCTGTCTGGAGATCAGGGGGCGGGGCCACCAGCGATGAGACCATTTTCACCAAGGGCGATTTAAACTTTTAAAAACTCCCCCCTTGTTCCAGCTGACGTGATGTCATTGTGTGTTCCTGGGAGCATGCACACACTTTGCACACGTGCATGTGGTACCAGGGGCACCACCACCCGCCAAGAGTTGCCCCCTGTGCTGGCAACCCACTGAGTTCCACCACCTCTTTTCCCAGAAAAAAAGCCCTGACAAATTCCATTTGTGAACAGTGCCCAGGTAAGTCTCAGAACAGATACCATCCTAGGAATCACATAATTAGGTAATACTATCAAACCAAAATTAAGCTGTCATGCAGCATTTTGCAAAAATGACACTTCCCTTTGCTATTGTGGACTTAAAATTGTATGCAACTGAAGACTAAAGATTCCAAGATGAAAAGAACAATTTTATTGTCCATACAGTATGTGCACAGCACATTTCAGTAAGATCAAAATCTGTCTTTGTGCAAAGTTAGCCTCACCAAATAATCATTCTTTTAAGGATATTCTCACTGACATC
This sequence comes from Eublepharis macularius, assembly GCF_028583425.1. Taxonomy (NCBI): domain Eukaryota; kingdom Metazoa; phylum Chordata; class Lepidosauria; order Squamata; family Eublepharidae; genus Eublepharis; species Eublepharis macularius. Next base: position 10,697,735 of record NC_072793.1, on the reverse strand, counting down.
TATCTGCAAACACTCTTTGTGACAGAAACTCTTACAACAATGAAGGGTTTATTTAATTTTGCTCTGAAGAGCTTCACTGCTGGAAAAGGTGTACATGACTGAGATGCTTGCATACAGGGCTTTTTTCTGGGAAAAGAGGTGGTGGAACTCAGGACGACACAATGATGTCACTTTGGGTCAGCTGGAACAAGGGGGTAGTTTTTTAAAGTTTAAATCACCCTTGGCGAAAATGGTCACATGGCCGGTGGCCCCACCCCCTGATCTCCAGACAGAGGGGAGTTTAGACTGCCCTCCACGCCGCTGGCGTGGAGGGCAGTCTAAACTCCCCTCTGTCTGGAAATCAGGGGGCGGGGCCACTGGCCATGTGACCATTTTCAAGAGGTGCTGGAACTCCGTTCCACCCCGTTCCCGCTGAAAAAAAGTCCTGCTTGCATATCTCAAAACAAAGCAAAGCTCTGCTGACAGCTGAAAAGGCACTCCGGGATTTTGTTTCTGCTCTTTTCAAAGTCTTGGTTCCTGCATCAAGTCTAAGCTCTCTTTCCACCTTTATCCTCCTCCTCCTACCTGTGTGCATTTACTGAGATGCTCAGCCAGCTTTGGCCACATTTCCTCCAGTTGCTCGGGAGTCTGGGGATGCATACTGCAAGTGGCAGAATGAGCCTGGGGCTTTTTTTTCCTCTTGATCTTCTTGCTCTGCAACAAAACAGATAATTTTATATTTAGGCACAGCTTTTGAGAGAAAGAGAACATTGGCAGAAACGTAGAATCCCCAGAATGCTTTACCCAAAAATAGTGTCCGCCAGGTAGGTGAAGTTAGGAAGTAAGAGAAACCAGGGAGTTCATAGTAATGGTCCCAAAGATGCCCAGTTCAGACTGATGTATTATGCAAAAAGACCTGACATCAGATAGGGTTTTTTTATTGCTGCAGTTACTTCTAATTGTGTTAACATAGACGGAACTGTACTGCTTAATTTTCAAATGTTTTATACCATTATATTTTTAATTTTCTAAATGTAACACATATTGAGGAACACCAAAGTAGAAATGCAGATTATAAAATGGGATTATAAATCAATACATTTTTCTGAAGAGTGCAGTATCTTCAGTTTAGAAAATTTTTAACAAGGGAAAACATTGTCACTATTCTTGCAGATTCGAATATTTGAACAGATTCTGATTGTTTATTTTGCCTCTTTTGTAGGTCAGTGGTTTCTCATTGCAATCTTTTAACAGCCAATGCCAAGGAGTGGGGAATTAAGTTAGTAATAAATCAGAGGTGAATCTGTGAGTTGACTTAGGATCATACATGGAGAAAGCAGTTTTGTCAGTCCAATCCCTGCTTCCCAGTCTTTGAGCGTGGCCACTTTATAGCCACCTAGTGGCACGATATCAGCCAACACAGCAGAAAACTGCCTACGAAAATGAACTAGGATCAGGGCCTTTCCTGAGAGGTGCCTGCCTGTCAAAATGGGGAGGACATAGAAAGTGCTCCCAAATACCTGGACTATTACGTTGTTCCTCCCTTTGCAAAATCTCTCCAGCATCTTCAAGAAAAGGTGAGTGGTCTCCACCAGGTCTTTGATGAATGACCTGGGCTGCTTTTTCTCATCAAGCTTACGGAAGAGGGTGAGGAAAAGCTCGCGATACTCCATCAGGTAGAAAATGTTATCTGGGGTGGGGTGGGGAGGAGGGTAAGAAGTTATCATTAATTTTATCCAAGCACAATGTAAGCTGAAAAAGAAAGAAGAAAGACTGCCGAGGGGGTTCCTGAGCACTGCCTCCTCCCATCCTGTCCAGTCCACTATTAAAGATACTCCTTCTCAAGCGCTGCTCTCGCTGCTCCTGCCTGTAGAGGGGACGTGGTGGCAACCAGAGACAAGGCTTTCTCTGTGGTGGCACCTTGCCTTTGGAAGGTCCTGATCCTTGAAGCTGATCTGGCTCCTAACCTTACTGTGACAAACCAAAGCATTTATTTTTGTTCAAGCTTGTCACCGAGAGGTTCGTCTGTTTTTATGGTCTCCTTCGAGCCTAGTTTATGAATACGTTTTAGGCAACTGAGTGGTTTTCTGCTGGTTTTTATGTCCCCAGCTAGTTTTTAACTGACTTGTTTTATTATTCATAATTTTGTACATTATGATTACAAGACTTTAATTGTACTTCTTTTACTTTGTAAAACGTACACATTTTCTAAATAAAACAATACAGTAGCCAGAACAGGCGTTCCTTTCCAGTTCTCTTCCTACGTGCTTATGCCCTGCACTGCAAGGCACATTTGATTTTATTTATTCGTAACTAAAAAAAGCCTCACTCTTTATGATATGGCTGCTGTTGCGCACAGCTTCTTCTTGTGAATGGTCCATTTCGTGCACAGTCATCAGCAGCTCCTGGTAGGCCTTCAGAGCCAGATGCATCCTGGGAGATGAAAAAAGGGGAGCTACAAGGCAAGTCGTCTCTTTGGCTTGGTACAGAGATGTGACAGGACAGGCCTCATTCAAAGCCATCGAGTGGGAACGACAACAGGTAACCCACCGGTCCATTCTGAAGAACAGCTAAACGTGCCCTCTTACCTTCGAGACCAAGATGTGGCCTCCTTCTTATTTATAAGCATCATTTCGTAGTAGTTGGTCAGATTCTGCTCAATGAAGTGAAAAGTCCGGACGCCAACAGTCTCGGAAACCAGCTGAGGATGGGAGGAGGAGGCCCGGTTGAAGGCCATGAAAAAGGCCATGGCCCACAGGTAGTAAGTCTCATCGTGCTGCTGGGCCTTCTCCCTGACCAGGTAGTCCTGGGAAAGGAGAGAGAGAGAGAACCTGTGGAAGGGCTGCAGCCAGTTCAACAGCACTCGTCTCTTTGGGGTCCGTTATGGCACCGTTCGCAGCACAGCAAGAAGTATTCAGGTTTGGTACAGTTCTATCCTAATTATTATACCAAGGAAATACCAGAGATTCAAAATTTGTGTTTTTTGTACAATTTAGGCCATTTTGTGGAAGGAGGCATTTTTGACAAGGACTAGAGAAACAAAAAAAAAAGTAGAGGGGTCAGAGAATGTCCTCAGTTCTGAGCTTACTTGAGGCTCAACAATGGTGCCCCCCACCCAAACCCCACTAAAATATGATAAAATACTTGGCATTTTTCCAGTTTAGGGCAATCAGAGTCTGCCACCTAAAGATAAGCTGTACAGGCAGATGTTCAGGCACAATAAAATTCAGGGACGGACAACAGACATTGCACAATACATCAAATGTATTTATAACCAGTTATATAGCACCAAACACCTCAAGAAGCCCCTCTAAGTCAGAAGATTTCGCTCAAGTTACCTACACGTTGCTAGGCTTAGAAACCGCATTTGGGGAATGAAAGCAAAGGATACTGAGATGACAGATTCTTGAACAGATATCAAATTGTTACTTTCTTCCAAGGAGCTTCTGCATCTACAAATTCAAAAAGGCTTTAACAATCCCCCTTCCCATTGCTGTCTTCTCCTGGAGACAGATCTTGAAGGCCTTTGACTTGGCAGACTGCCTCAACTCTCTCTGCAACCTCATGCAAGTTATAAACATAACTAGCAGCCATGGTCTGGGTCTCAACCTCTAGCTTGTAAGCACAAACAATGATTCGCAGAAGTCGTCATTCTTCCTGATCAAGATGCCATAGTAAGCAATGGTTTCCATGAATGTGGAAGTGAAACAGTGTCATATATGCAAGCATCCATGCCATTGTTGTGTTCTGCATCTTATACTGATAGTGATATAAGCATCTGTGCCATCACTGTGTTCTGCATCTTAAACACATACTGATATAATGCCAAAGTTAAATACTGTACCTTATACATTTTATATAAGTCACCTGAGGGTGTCTAGACTGCTAATACTAATTTCCAGAGGAGCCAGTGGCCTCCTTGTTATCTCTAAGAAATATGTGCTTTCACTTCTGAGTGTCCTTGGACCGGAGCTGCAGCTGTGTACTGAAATGTATCTTTTTCATAGGAGGGAATGATTCCACTCTGTGCTTTGTCTAGACTAAACTACTCTGTTCCCATGTAACTTTTTGGGTTTTTGTGCCTGAATGCAAACGAGTCAGAGGGCGGGAGAATGTCCCCTGTAATCAGTAGTTCTATTATTTGAATAATCACTTCTGCCAATTTCTACCTACGAGTGCACACCTGAACTAAATAGATCTCTAAATAAAGTTTCTTCAACCAAGGCACCTGTGTGTTTGCTGTGAGGGGCTTGGGGATCTAACTGCCAGGGACTGCCACCCTAGGTCTGACAAACAGAGAACCTGAACACTGAGGAGGGGAGAGGAGAGGAGAGTGAGAAACTGTAAGGCATTGCCCCTCCACAATGCCTGAGACAGCCAACAGAACTAACACAAAAGTTAAAGCCTTGCTAGGCCCAGCTGCAGCCAAAAGCACATCTGTGTTCAGGAACAAATATCCAGAGGCATCCCAGAACCTTTGGGTATCACCCAGTGCTCTTCCCTTCCTCAAGACCATTCGTTTTCAGGACACTCCACTTTTAATAAACCCTAAGCACAACATTGGATTTAGACCTCGCCCTCACCTTGACCAGATACATGAGGCGGTTGTAGCAATTCTCCAAGAAGTCAATGCAGAACTCCTTGAGGAAGACGCGCACATTGAGGGCAGAGCGACGAGGGGCGCCCTCAGTATCATGGGCCCGCTGCTGTCTCTTTGGCACTCGCCGCACCTCCTTCCCCAGATCATGGGTATAGTTCTTCACCTGGCCAGGAATGAAAGACAGAAGAGGAAAAATATGAGAAATAACACTGGTATTGCTTTTCCTGCCTCGGTCCTCTTTTTGCCCCATCCCCTACTGTCCTTGCTTGCCTAACTTAATCTTCTTTGTTGCAACAGCTCTGGACAGAAGGAGTGAAGGAATCCAGGGAGGAGTGCAAAAGAAAATACAAGACTTTTAAAAGAGAGGCACAAGACAGTTCTCTGGGCTGCAACCTGGGAAGTCAAGCTGATGGTTGCTGAGTTAAGGCCTTATCCAGCCAAAGCCTCACCCTCCTCGTCTCTCTAGCTGTCACTGAGAGTCCAGTGGTTGGCAGAGCAATATCACTCTCATCATAGGAAGCCCAGTTCTGGGAGAATGAAAACAGCCGTCCCTAATGAGCAGGAGGTATTTCCAAAGGTGGCTAACAAAAGTGGCTTCGGGGTCCTCCCTGAAGCGGCGACACCAAAAGGGATCTTACCCTTTGGGCCCCCACTTCAGAGAGCGACAAAATCCTGGGCACCTCAAGCCCTGAATACAGTGGGCTTTAAGCGACTTACGTTGTGTAGTCCCTTGTGCAAGACAACATCTCTGTCTCCAATAGACTTCAAGCCCTGGATGATGTAGCAGCCACCAAAGCGGGAGTGCCTAGAGAATCAGAGAGAGAGAGAGAGGGAAATAAACAGGGATCAGGATGGGAATACCCATGAGGAGAACAACGTATTTGGAATGACAGCTTTAAAAAAGAGAGGTAACATATGGAAAGGAGGCTTGGAAGCCCTCGCCCCTTAAAATCAGATTTTTTTTTGTTGAAACCCCACAGTCCTTCTGAGCACAGTCCTGGCTTTTTCTTAGATCCTTGGGGACCGTACTACACTACCCTCGAGGTCACCACACGTTTGGATCAGATATGCCCTCACTTGGAACTTAATTCCAAGGCACGTGCAGACCCAATTTAGATCGGAACACGGCACACGGAGAGAGGAGGCTGAAGCCTCCCCTCTGTCCCAGGCACTGTTTCCCCATCCTGAAATGGCCCCAGAAAGCTGCTATGTGATCTGCTGGTGAAACCTGCATGTACTGATGGCTACACACAAGGTTTCCCTACAGGGTCATTTCAGGTCAGGAAATGGAATGGCGGAATAAGGCTTAAGCTCCTTCTCCCACCCTCCTGATCTGAATGGGGCCCATGGGTACGGGGGATTGATTTCTAAGAACAGATCACCTGTGTCACCATTACTTTTTCAGAACCAAAGTACTGTAATTCCATAAAAGGAAATAAAAATAAACTCCCGTCCCAGATATTTGTGTTAAATCCAAGAATATGAACGTATTCAATATATGCTATTCACTGATGCAAAGGAAATCTATTACGCCACACTCAAAAACACATGATGCAAAGTACTTTTGCACATACTGACTTCAGCAGAAGCTTCAGGGTTTCAAAGAATTGGTTAATGGGGAACGCAGAAAGCAAGGCATGATCCCAATGGTGAAAGGGTCAGGTATAGTGCCTTGGCTGGCAATTCAGGCCACAGACCAATATGAATAGTAGTAGGTAGAGGGTCACTTCTGCTCACTCCAAGTCTCTGAAATCTGTTGGCATGAGAATTTGCCAAACCATTAACACTCATCCCATCTCAACAGAGAGAAGGCGGACACCTGGGCGGGGCGGGGAGATGAGCCAGTGCATCCCAGAATTCTCTGCGCTGCAGCAGAGGACTTTGGATCACACTATCCAGTTGCCCGGGCGCACTGAGCAGTACTGGAAGTGGTGCACAGCTAGAGGCAACTGCAGAGAGTTCAGATGGCCCCAAAACCAACTCTCACTTTTCACCCACCAAGGGCATATACAGAACACAGTGGACAGGTGATAGGAGTCCCTACTACTCCTTGGCGCACTGGACCAAAAGCTCAATAAGGTCTAACCAAAACCTGCATTGATTTGGCACAGGAGGCCAATCCAGATTCAGTCACAGGCTGGAGTCGGAAATGATGGGGCTTGGAACGAGGTTGGGTTACCAAGGTTACTGAACACGTTGGAATTTTCTAGTTAAAACTGTTTCAGACACGGGTTCCCCATACTCTGGATCAAACTCCATTCGTCTGCTTGGCCATCCATGGCCAGGAATTTGGGAGAGGGACAGGGAGCACATGGAGAAAGGGCAAGGAGTATACCAAGCCCATGAAATCCCTTTCTCTGCAACCTTCTCACTCAGTCCTCTTGGCAAACCTTCTCCAGATGAACGCATACATACTTCTGGCAAAACCCAAGATCTAAAAAGGTGCTTTAAGCAACAGCAACAGCACAACAAAAAATAAGTCTTTAGATGTCAGCATCACTTTACTAAGTAACTGCACTGGTAAATCCAGCGATGGGCCATGTTGGCATGAGCAGTCTGAACTGAAAAGTCCAGATTGAGCCCCCGCAGCAAGCTATACAAGCCCCCTTCTCTTGCGTCACCTGCTGCTCCGTTGGAGTATGCGGCTCTTCTTCTCGGCCAGCTCCTTCTGCCTCAGGACCTCCAGCTCTGCCATGTCTGTCCCCCGTTCCCTAGCTGAACGGGTCTGCCCTGTAGCTGCCAGCTGCTCAGGGTTCTGTTGGAGACAAGAGTTTTCAGTGCCTTATCATCTAAAACCAGCTCATCCAAACTCCAGGAACCACACATCCCAGCAGATCAGGGGTATTCAACTGTTCCAGGCCAGGGACCAACTGTACTGCAAACACGAGAGGAAGTCACATGACAGAGTCATTAGGAAGAGGTGGAGTCACCGGAGCCAATGCCAAAACCAAAGACGTTGGGAACCAGGACTGTATAGTACTGAGGAACAAGGCAAGGGCCACAGCTATGGAGCCTTCTTCTCCAGCATGGGACCCCGCCTCGCTGTCCTGCTGCTCTGTTCGGCGTGCTTGCGGAGAGGCAGGAAGGCCTGGCACCTGCACTCTCTATGCAGCAGGTCCTTTCAAAAGGCCCTCCAAAATGGCAGCTCTATGGAAGCTCTCAACCCTACAAGAAGGGTTGGACCCACCTGAAAGCCCAGGCCCACGTGGGGAAGGGAACTGTAAATGGAGTGCTGGCTTAATACTTTTGAGAAAGCTTGTCTTAACTGAGAAGTATTAGGTATAAGAATAGCCACACAACAACTCACTCAAAGCCTTGTCAACAGTGGCCAGTCAAAGGCCTCGGACTCAAAGGCCAGGCATGCGAGAGACATCCATTCCCTGATGTTTCGGAATACAAATATTGCATTCTTGATTATCATGGCCAATATGGCCAGTGATTGATTCTTTAATAATTTATCTAAACTTTGTTCCTGTTCTCCCTCTAAGACAATGATGTCAGGAACCATCATTTTCTACTCTACAGATACCCATCCTATTCCCCTCTCTAGACCATTAATACATTTGCAGATGAAACCCCTTCTGCATCCACGCCCATCCTCCCCATTCTACAGCCCGGGTTGCATCCAGACACAGCTGGTGATACAGAGTTCGTTTTCAACTGGATTATCCGCACAGGAAAATCCAGTTGCAAGTGACTGGAGCCAATTACAGGTTTGAGTGCAACACAGATTTTGTGGATTTATTTCCATTTATCACACAGGGATTGAACCCATCCCCCCCTTCCAGCAGTAGATTCTGCCACTCCGACCGCCTCAGTTTCTCAACCTCAACTCCTTAGTAGGCTCACCTGGTCTCGGAACATCAGGGAGATGATCTCCAGCACATGCAGGCTCCACTGCTGCTCGCTCTGGGAGCAGGCCAGGAATTTGAGCAGGTCATCCATGCCACTTAGGTGCATGGCCCACAGCACACGGTCGTGGACGCCGGCATCATCATCAATGATCTGCAGGAGAAAGCAGACGGGCCTTAAGCACGAGGGCTCTCGCGCCAAAGACGTTTCTCTGAAGCACTGATATCAAAGGGGGGATAATACGCCATTTAGTTTCCTAGGGTGGTGCAGCTGTTAAGGAAAGGCGATACTCCCTATTGTTGATTTTCAAGTTATCTTCCTACAAACCCTTGAGTTTTGTCAGAGATTTACTTGGGAATATAATGGAGAAAGACTGTAATGGCAGAAAAGCTACCCACCCTTAATAAGAAGATTTGGAATGCAAAGCAGCTTCTATGGCATTACAAATTTTACAAGAGGTGTGGGGTACAAAAAAGGAATTGGAAAAAAACCTTCCCTCCCTGTGAGCCATCCTCTTCCTGCCACCATCTTCTCTTCCTCTCACTGCTGCCACTTCCTGGCGTTGTAGCATCCTTTCCAAAGAGCACCACTGCCTTCTCTTCCTCATCCCACCAAAAGTCCAGATTGAGCCCCCCAAAATCACTGCAGCCCCCCCCCCCCGCCCTGTCCCCTTCCCTCTCTACACCGAAGTCCCCTGACCCAAGTGGCGATTAGACCACATGGGATTCACAATCCAGAAAATCAACTTCCTTGTAGCCAGATGGGACTGCTGCAGGTAAGACAACACAGGAAAAGATCCATGACACTCAGTTTCTTCTGCTGACATATCACTGGATGCAACCCAATACAGTTTGAACACTGCAAGAATGCTACAGAAATCCTAAGTAATATTATTTGGCAAAAATCTTCAGGAAAGTCACAAAAAGCTTGAAAAGAAATAATGGAATTGAGGAGGCAGAGGAAACTGAAGAAGCAGGACGAGAGACCTTGATGATGTTGAAGTGGAAGTGTTCACTTAAATAGTGGAAGTTGTGACATAACAAAAACAATGGTGGAAAGAATAAAAAGAATAACCTGGCTGCTTAAGATGTATCACTGCCATGAGCAACTCTAGCTCAGTATCTGCCTAATCTTACCAGATGACCAGCCGTCTCATAAATACCTTCTCTTCATCAGGGTCAGCAGGGACATGCAACACATTGCGCAACAAAAGCAAGATACGTTCAATTAACAGGTTGTCCTCCTCTTGACGCTGTTCCCAGTCCTGGGTTGTAAGAAGGAAGGGAAGAAGGGAAGGATCATCATATAAAATGCCACTGGGTGAGCAAAACCAGGCAGGCTTTTGCTTCTCATCGGCCTCTGCCATAACCCAGCTCTTCCCAATGACTCCATCACACCCACTCCGAGCCCTCCGTTTCGGCTCTTTCTGATCCCCTCCTTGGAGGTAGATTCTGCTAGCCGTCTGGCACAGCACTCACCAGCTGCAGCAGGTCATACAGCTTTTCACTCAGCACCCCGAAAACCTTCTCACTAGCAAATGCCTGCGAGGAAGGGAGTAAGCGCATTAGCGTCTCAACAGAGAGGTGGGACACGTTGTCAGTGCAAAAATCACAACCCACGTCTTCCTATCGTAGCCTGCCCTACTTTGGTCTCACCCTTACAAATTGTCCATGATCCTCAGATCAACCCTCGACCTTGCCCTGCTGATGGCCCCCTGCCCTTTTGATACTCTTCAGTTTGCATGCAGAAAAGCCTGGCTTCAGGAAAGCTGAGTGTGCCTGGGGCACTTCCACCACTCAGACATGGAGGCACTTCCGTATGTCTTTGGCCCCAGAATGGACTGCAGCAAGTGAAGGGGCAGCACTAACCACTCACTTCTTTGTAGGCCTGCAGATAAGAGACGATTTGCAGGAAGTGATGGCGGAAGCTGGCATCCTGGGGCAGTTTGCCAAAGCAAAGCAGAGCAGGCTGGGTTAGATTCACCATCAGCCTAGGAAAAAAACAACGCTTGGTTAGGACTGAAGTTATTTTCCATAATGAAATGGCACCGAAGACTCTATTGATGTGATTTATGAATGTCTGAATGTATAATAATTTAGAAAACATATAATGAATGTAACAATTGTTTATAGAGATCTATCCTTGTAAAAGTTATTTGTATTGTTGAGATTTTGAAAACAATAAACAGAATTTGGGAGGGGGGAAGACTTTACTGGATGGCTTGTTCTCTTGAAGAATGACGATTGTGGAGAAGAACGAAAAAATGACCAGCAGGATTTGAGTCCAGTAGCACCGTAGAAACCAACAAAGTTTTCAGGGCAGACATTTCTGAGAGTCAGAGCTCCCTTCTTCAGATACCAAAAAATGAGTAAATGCTAGCTGAAATATTACTTCAGCACACTGATCATAATTTAAAGAAAACAAAAAGAACCTGTCTAGATGTCAAGAATTAAAGATATAACTCTCTTGAATCAAAGGTATACAAAAGGTTAATAAAAGGAGACAAAAAGCAAACCTTGAGAGCACTGGTTTAATATATGGATTGTTTTCAATATTTAATAAAAAGAGAAACCTCCATTTTTTTTAATTATACGGTTTTTGCTTAAATTAGATTAATTACATGTTTAAGAGTGTAGAAACAAAATCAGGGAGGGTGGACCATTTGTGACTCTAATGAAATCCTGTATCCAGAAATTTTCCAGCTCAATACCTCTGTAATTTTGGACAAGTCCACCAGATATAGTAACAATGACCTTCTCATCCACTCCAACAGAGACCTCATTTGGTTCATGTGCACTGTTATGGTTTATCTAATGAGTGCCATTTATATATTAATTTGTAGCTGTTTTCTCTACTGCTCTAGATGTAAAGAGTAGAAATTTACCATAGAACCATGGTTGCTAAGGGAATCAAATTTTTAAAACCTGCAGAATACAATGAAAAAAAACATGCTATGAATAGTATCACAACTGTTTTTGAGGCTATTTGCATATTATTATTTTCAGAGTACCCTTATATGAGGATACAAAAACTTGCCAGACCCAATATTCATATCAAAATTTAATTCATTCATTGAATGTTCATATAGCAATATCACCACTTGTTCTTCATAATTAAGGCTTTATATTGAAGTATTGAAAAAGGCTGTATGACTGGCCTCCAACTAAGGAACTAGAAGGAAATATTGCACGTAATTAGATAACATAGTATCTGGGTTATGCTAAAGCTATTATAATAGGCAAACAACATACTATGGTTGTTGTGGGTTTTCCGGGCTGTATTGCCGTGGTCTTGGCATTGTAGTTCCTGACGTTTCGCCAGCAGCTGTGGCTGGCATCTTCAGAGGTGTAGCACCAGAAGTGTCACAGTGACACTGAGAGATCTCTGTCTTTCAGTGCTACACCTCTGAAGATGCCAGCCACAGCTGCTGGCGAAACGTCAGGAACTACAATGCCAAGACCACGGCAATACAGCCCGGAAAACCCACAACAACCATCGTTCTCCGGCCGTGAAAGCCTTTGACAATACAAACAAAACAGGGTTAACATACCTGTAACTTATGTTCATCGAGTTCTTCTGTGCTGACACACATGGGGACTGCGCAGGCGCAGGCCAGCCGCCGGAGAATTTTCTAGAGCTTCCATGGCTCCGAAAGGGCCGTTTGTCGCGCGCCTCAGCGACCGTTTCCCGCCCAAACGGTCACGTGATCCTCCAGCGACCAACGGCCCCTTCCCTCAGTTCTCCCTTGCCGCCGCTTGACCAACACACTTCAGCCATAACACCTTAAAAACACCAATTTCCGTTACAGCCATTACATTATCGTGCATTGGAGTTCACAGCGGGGTAGGAGGGAGGGTTGTGTGTCAGCACAGAAGAACTCGATGAACATAAGTTACAGGTATGTTAACCCTGTTTTCATCTTCGTTCTTCTGTGCCTCCACACATGGGAGTGTACCAAGCTTCACACAATAAGGAAGGCGGGGGTGAAGTCCAACACAATTTTATTGAACAAACAAGCATAAACAAATAGATATGCATATATACATCTATGTAAAAAACTGTGTAAGGACACATAAATACTCAATATTTACATATATACACCCCAAGGTACATATATATACTCTTTCACTCAAGGGTACCCAGCAGGTACGCCAAGAAAGTCATCCCAAAACTCCTTCAGGAAAAAAGGGAGTGTAGGACAGCCCTAGCCACAGATACATCCTGCTCCGCATTGACATCAATGGCGTAATGCTTGACAAAGGTGTCTGCAGAGGACCATGTGGCTGCTTTACAAATGTTAACCAGGGGCACCCCCCTGAGGAGCGCCGAAGAGGACGCTTGGGACCGCGTGGAGTGGACCCTGACACGAAGCGGGCAAGCCACCCCTGCCAGGGAATAGGCCTTGCCAATGGCCGTCACAATCCACCTAGACAGGGTCTGTGAGGAAGCCCTGTTACCCTTGTCCTTGGCCCCAAAACACACAAACAGGTGAGGACTGGTGCGGAATCCCTTTGTCCTATCCAGGTAATAGGCTAGGGCCCTTTTCAAGTCTAGGGAATGAAGGGCCTTTTCCCCCTTAGAGGAGGGTTGAGGAAAGAACGCAGGTAGTGAGATATCCTGCGAGAGGTGGAAGGCGGACACCACCTTGGGCAGGAACCCGAGGCAGGGACGCAGGACCACCTTGTTGGGATGAAACACAAGAAAGGGAGGGTCAGACCGCAGTGCAGACAGCTCACTGACCCTTCTGGCCGATGTGACGGCCACCAAGAACACCACCTTGTAGGACAGCATATCCAAGGGGCAGGAAGCCATTGGTTCAAATGGAGGCAACATGAGACGTGAGAGCACTAAGGACAGTGACCACTGAGGCACTGGCGCCGACACAGGTGGGTAAAGATTGTACATGCCCTTAAGAAACTGGCGGGATTGTGGGTGAGAAAACACCGTAGCACCCTCAACTCGGGTGTGAGCAGCTGATATCGCTGCCAGGTGGACCTTGAGGGAGGACACCTTCAAGCCCTGGCCACGCAAGTGGCACAAATACTCGAACACAACCCCCAAGGGACTGCTGTCAGGCACCACTCCTCTGGCAAGCGCCCAGAGCTCAAACCTGCGCCACTTGGCCGCATAAGCGCGCCTAGTGGATGGCCGACGAGCATTCAGGAGGACCCTCTGTACCTCGTCAGTAAAGCCTATCGGGGAGGAACGATCCGCCAAGCCGTTAGGTGCAGCTTCCTGGGATCGTGGTGGACTAGGCTCCCGTTTAGGAGAAGGTCTTGCCGAGGGGGCAGACTCACATACGTCCGTTGGGACATCCGCAGGAGCTTCGGGAACCAAACCTGCCGTGGCCAGAAGGGGGCCACCAGGATGCAGTCCGTACCGTCCTCCTCTATCTTGCACAGGACCCTGGGAATCAAGGGGAACGGAGGAAACATGTAGTGCAAGCCCTGCGTCCACGTAAACTGGAAGGCATCCCCAATAGAGAGGGGGTCGCTCCCTGCCCTGGAACAGAACGTGTGGGCCTTGGTGGTCGCCGCAGTGGCGAACACGTCTATCACTGGATGACCCCACATCTGGAAGATCGGCCCAACGCACTCTACGTTCAGTTCCCACTCGTGGTCCAGCAAAGGGACCCTGCTGAGGGCATCTGCCCGGGCATTGTCTGACCCAGCCACGTGTATAGCACGGAGCGACACGCCGTTCCTGATAGCCCACTGCCAAGTGAGCGTGGCTTCCCGGCACAGGGCCATAGACACTGTGCCCCCCTGCTGATTCACGTAGTACATGGCAGTCGTGTTGTCCGTCTGCACCAAGACCTGACGATTTCTCAGCACTGCTGTAAGAGACACAAGTGCGAAACGAATGGCCCTTAGTTCAAGCACATTGATATGGAGGGTCTTTTCCCTCTCAGACCAGACATCCTGCACAGATACATCACCACAGTAAGCCCCCCATCCCAGCAGAGAGGCATCAGTGGTAACCGTGACGTCATGGTGCTGATACCCAAAGGGGGTCCCTCTAAACAAGTTGTCATCAGACAGCCACCAGTCCAAGGAGGAGAGGATGACCCTCGGGATAGAGAATTTGAGGGACGGAGGGTGCAGCAGAGCATCGTACCTCCGCAGAAACCAATTCTGGAGCGGGCGCATACGCAGCCTAGCGAAAGGCACCACAGAGGTGGCCGCTGCCATATGCCCTAGTAAGCACTGGATAGTGCGCACAGACTGGAATCGGTTCCTTTTAAACACGGACACTAGACCCTTTAGGGACCGAGCCCTCTCCAAGGGAAGCAGAGCCTTACCCTCCTCAGAGTCTAACAGTGCACCAATGTAGGACACTTTGCAGTTGAGCACCAGCTTGGATTTCTCCAAGTTCACCAGGAGCCCCAGGCGTTGGCAGGTGCTAAGTACCAAGCCAATGTCCTGCACCAGCCTAGACTCCGATTCAGCCACGATGAGCCAGTCATCGAGGTACGGAAAGATGGTACAGCCTTCTTCCCGTAGGAAGGAAACCACAGGGGCCACACATTTAGTGAACACTCGTGGGGCAGTGGACAGGCCAAAGGGGAGCACCTTATACCGGAAAACCCTTTGCCGGTAAACAAAGCTCAGGTATTTCCTGTGCTCCTTCCGTATGCCCACGTGAAAGTATGCGTCTTTTAAGTCAAGAACCGCAAACCAATCTCCCTGTTTCAGCAAGGCGATCACAGCCGCCAACGTAACCATTTTGAATTTGGTCACCTTGAGGAAGGCATTAAGGCCCCTCAGATCTAAAATGGGACGTAAGCCCCCATCCTTCTTGGGGACCAAGAAGAACCTAGAGAAGAATCCCTTTACAGAGTCCTCATAGGGCAATTCTTCCACAGCACCCTTGGCCAAGAGCGACACGATCTCCGCATCCAGCTCGGCCATAGTGTTATTGACAGCTGTCAGGGGTGAACTGCATCTAGGCAGCTCAACAAACTCCAGCCCGTATCCCAGTTCAACAATAGTTAAGACCCATGAGTCAGATGTTATTGACTCCCACTCAGAGAGGAGTGGACTCAGTCTGTCCGAAAAGTTCGGGGATACGGCTGGCGTGACCCGTCAGTACTGCCTCCCGGCGCCCTGCTGATCTTTCTGCTGGGCCGGTTGTTGTGCCGGACGAGGCTTGAAGGGCCGACGCCTCCTCTGCTGTTGTGCGGGAGGGTAAGGCCGCTGTTGGTAGGCAGGATACTGGTGGTAGCCCGGCCGCTGTTGTTGGTATCTGCCCTGGTAATGGTAAGGGCCGGACCGGGGGGCGTACCGTGACCTGGAGGAGGGCTTGTCCGCTGGAGCCAGACCCAAGGACCGCGCCGTCTGCCTGTCCTCCTTTTTCTTCTTCAGGGTCTCGTCGGTGGACTTGGAGAACAGCGAGTCCCCTTCAAAGGGCATGCTCTCCACCCTGGAACGCACCTCTTGGGACAGGGCCGTCGACCGTAACCAAGAGTGGCGCCTGAGGACCACCGCCGAAGCCATCCCTCTAGCAGCAGTGTCAGCAGCGTGGCTCCCAGCATTCATTTGCTGTTTAGACAGCCGGACAGCCTCTGTTTGCAGCAGGGACACCACAGCCTTCTGCTCAGGTGGGAGGTCTCGGGTATAGGACGCCAACTTCTCCCAGAGGTACAGTTGGTACCCTGCCATGATGGTCTGGTAGTTGGCAATCCTCAGACCCAGCGAAGCTACAATGTACTGGCGCCTGCCCATGGCATCAAGCTTCTTGCCCTCTTTATCCGCAGGCACCGAGGAGTGACCCGACCGTCGGGGGTTGAACTCCTCTGTGACCAAGGAGGAAGGTGGAGGGTGCTTCACCAACGCCGGCCAGGTGCCCTGCTTGATCTTGTAAAGCTGCTCGATGCGCTTGGATGTTGGAGGCTGATCACAGGGCACCTGCCACACCTTCTCCACAATCTCCTCAATACCCTCGAGCATGGGGAAGCCAACGGACGCCGGATTATCCCCATAGATACGCTTGAGGAGCTTGTCCTTGGTCTGGGGGACTGCTGAAGAGATATCCATCTCGAGAGCCTTGGCCATCCTTGCCATCTGGTCGGCGTAGATGCGGAGGTCCTCGAATGGCGAGTCCGCAGATGGCACTAGCTCCTCAGCCGGCGACGGTTCGGACCAGGACTCCGACTGGTAGCCGCCAAAGCTCTCCACATCCTCCTCATCGGAACCGAGCTGGGATTCCGGAACCTGGAGTGGAGGGGGAGCCCACGCCGGCCTCGACGTCGATGGCCCCGGTTCCGACATGGAGAAGCCGGCAGGTGCCCCTTCCCACTGGCAACGGTATGGCGAGGGGAGGTAGGAGGCCTGTCGATGTTGGGACGCAGTGGACCGGGCCGATCGGACACTGTCCCCAGACCGACGTCGCTCACGACCGGCAGCAGGTGGAGATGGACGGGCAGGGGAAGGACGGCTCCGACGAGGAGACGGGCTCGGTTCCAGCCTCGGCGACCGAAGAGCAGGCGATGGTCGGCTCCGACAGCGCGGGCTCGGCTCCGGCCCCGACGAGAACTCTGCGGGCACCGTCTCGAAGGCCATCGGATCCGGCACCGGCACGGAGAGTTCCTCTGGTTCGGGGGAACCCAGATGAGGGGAAGGCGTGTGAGGAAGCACGATGACCTCCTCCTGGGGAGCGGGATGCGGCGACCGATGATGTTTGGTCTTCTTCTTCTTCTTTGCCGGTTCCGAAGAAGACCTCGGAACCGACGCGCTCCTCGCCTTCGAAGGGGACCTCGGCTTCGACCTCTTAGACTTCATCGGAATCGATCCGGTCGTCGGTTCCGATCGGGGACTCGGTACCCGGATCCTCGGTTCCGATGTCGGTCTCGGATCCGACCTGGTGGAAGATGCGCTACGGGGCGGCCGCACCGGTCCCTGCGCTGGAGAGGCCGCTCTCGACGCCGAGGCACTCGGGGGACGCGGTTTCGACCCCGACCTCGCGGAGGCCACTGAGCCAGCTCTTGATTGCCGTTCGGCAGAGGGGCTAGGGCCGGCCTTGGGGGAAGGTAACGGGGCGCCTCCGGACATGACCTTCTGCCACAGGGAGGAGTTCAGTCGGGCCTTGCGCTCCTGCCGGGCCTTGCTGGTGAAGCCCTGGCAAATCCTACAGGCCGACACATTGTGGGTCTCCCCCAAACAAAAAAGGCACAGTTCATGGCCATCGGTCTTGGCCATTTTCGTGTGGCATTGTAAGCAATGCTTAAAGAGAGCCTTTGAGGCCATCTTCAGGGGCACGCTAGAGAGAGGTCAAACAATCCGGGTCGTATTTACCGAGTCCAGTCAAAGTCCAAATCAGTAAGCCGAAGATTAGTCGAGGTCCGAAGTCCAAAGTCAAAAGCCAAAGATCAATCAGAAGTCAGAAAAAGCACAAAGCACAGAGCAACGAAGCTCACGTTCTCTCCAAGCGGCGGCAAGAAGAGAACTGAGGGAAGGGGCCGTTGGTCGCTGGAGGATCACGTGACCGTTTGGGCGGGAAACGGTCGCTGAGGCGCGCGACAAATGGCCCCTTCGGAGCCATGGAAGCTCTAGAAAATTCTCCGGCGGCTGGCCTGCGCCTGCGCAGTCCCCATGTGTGGAGGCACAGAAGAACGAAGATGAACATACTACTTCTCTCGCCATCACAGTTACCTGATAACAGCATCAAAGAGTTGTTTATCTTCAGGATATTGGACAATGATTGGCACCAGGTCATTTTGTAGAATCTGAGCTGCCCCCAGCTGCTGCCGGATATCCCGAGTCTCATCTTCATGTCGCAGGTAGCGGATCAAGTCTTTCACACTCTCTGTAGGGGCACAAGACATGTGAGAAGGAAAAAGAAAGTGAACTGGAAGCAAAGGACCACCGACTCCCTTACCTGACCACTGCAATCGTTTTTGGAGGCCCAACTTGGGATGACCCTGTGTTCTAAGGTAAGGTTGGTGGAAGATGGCCTTCTCAGCTGTGACATCAAAAATCTGGAATTCTCTCCCTAGGGAGTCTCGTCTGTTCCCTTCTGCCAGCGGGTGAAGATTGTTTTGTTTTGTTCGGCATTCAATCAGTAATCCCTCCTTCAAGCCCAATCGTTTTAATTTTTGTTTTTATGCCTCTGTATGTTTTTAGCTCTACTTTTAATTGTGTTGTTGCTGCTGCTATTGTTGTTTCAATGGTTTTTAAAATGTGATTTTATTATGTATGTTTTAATTTGTTGGGTGGGTGGGATAGAGAGACAGAATTCTCATCCTGTAATGTTCAACAGAAAAAGGTTAACAGGTGTGAAGGTGTCTTATACCAAGTTGATCAACTGGTTCATTCACCTCAGTAATGTTCAGATGGGAAACGGCTCTCCAGAGGTGCAGGAAGAGAAAGAGGTTTTCCAAAACCTGAGATCCTTTAAATGGAGATGCCAAAGACCGGAAAGTACTTATTATTTATTTAAAACATTTCTTAGCCCTCTTTCCACCAAAAAAGCTCAAGGCAGCTTACAATGGAAAATACAAACAACATAAACTATATCAAAAACTGATAGTTAAAAACACAGATTAAATATATTTAAAAAGCTGTCCTAAAGCTCACTGTAGAACCTCTCCATGAAAAGCCTCACCAAACCACGTCCCCAATACTGGAGTAAGACTGTTTATCTAACCCACTATATTATCTACCTTAACTGGCAGCAGCTCCCTAGGAACTCAATCTGTCCCACCTCGATAACTAAAAAAATTTCTACTTAGATATATACAAAGCATGTGTTTTACCATGCCGTAGAAGACAGGTATGGAGGAAGGCAGCTGTGAACGTATTTTACGAGTATGCTTTCCTAAAGAAGTGATGGTAGTTGCTAGTGGGATAGGAGCAAAGATCTCTGAAACGGCCCAGATCGGGTTAGAGTCGGGAGGGGGAACCCTCCCCTGCCTGGCACTGACCTGGTCCAGGCAGTTTTGGCCCTGACCCAGGCCTAAAAGGGCCCAAAATGGCCCTTTTGGGCCTGGACTGGGGCCAAAACGACCAGGGCTGGGTCACTTCCAGGCAGGGGAGACTTCCCCCACCCAACACGACTCGATCTGGGCCCAAAATGTCCATTTTGGGCCGGTTTCGGCCCGGATTAGGACCGAAATGGCCAAGGCCGGGTTGGTGCCAAGTGGGGGAGGGAGCCCCCAAATGGCACTGACCCGATCCAGGCCGTTTTGGCCCAGATCCAGGCCTCTTCAGCCCCAAAATGGGTCCAAAATAGCAGAAAATGGCCATTTGGGGCCCGTTTCGGCCCGGATCAGAGCCGAAATAGCCACAACCAAGTTGGTGCCCACCAGGGGAGGCTTCCCCTGCCCCGCACCAACCCAATCCGGGCCTTTACGGCCCGGATCCGGGCCATGCTGGCCCTTATCCAGGCCGAAACGGGCCCAAAATGGCCATTTGGTGCCAGGTGGGAGAAGGTTCCCCAAACGGCACCGACCTGATCCAGGCCATTTTGGCCCAGATCCGGATTGGGGCCAAAACAGCTGGGACCGGGTTGTTGCTGGGCGGGGGAGGCTTGCCCCATTCAGCACTGACCCGATCCGGGCTGTTCCGGCCCCGATCTGGGCAGTTTTGGCCCCCAAACAGGACCAAAATGGCAGAAAATGTCAGTTTGGGGCCTATTTTGGCCCCAACGTGGGCCTTTTCGGCCCCGATCCAGGTCAATGTGGGCCTTTTCGGCCCTGATCCAGGCCGGTAGAAAATGGCAGTTTGGGGCCCATTTCAGCCGGGATTGGGGCCGAAAAGGCCAGGAGCAGGTTGGTGCCCAGTGGGGAGGCTTCCCCTGCCCGGCACCAACCCGATCCGTGCCGTTTCAGCCCCAATCCAGGCCGAAACGGGCCCAAAATAGCTATTTTTGGCCTGGATTGGGGCCGAAACGGCTGGGACGAGGTTGGTGCTGGGCGGGGGAGGTTTCCCCCGCCCAGCATCAACCCAATCCGGGCCTTTTCTGCCCCAAACCGAGCTGTTTCTGCCCTTATCCAGGCTGAAACGGGCCCAAAATGGTCATTTTGGGCCTGTTTCGGCCCGGATCGGGGACGAAACACCCAGGATCAGGTTGGTCCGAGCTGTTTTGGCCCAGATTTGGGCCATTTTGGTCCTAATCAAGACCCAAACAGCCCTAAAGTCAGGTGGGCAGGGCCACCTGACTTTGGGGAACTGCCGGAACGCCGTTCCGGTGCGTTCCCCCTCAAAATGAGCCCTGACCCCACCTCAGTTCTGTTTCTTAGTCACACAAGAGAAACAATATGGCAGTAACTGGTTTTTACATAAAAATAAAAACTGTGAATTGTTACACATCTGCCATGCAAAGGAGAACAGCTAGTAGAAAGTTCCTGTTGTCAATAATTTCCTTAAGCTGCATTCTCATAACACCGTCATTTTACTAATTAGCTGGCCCTACTACAGCTTGTGACTCATGCAACCCTCATTGCAACCTCCAGCCAGGCCTCCCGCACCCGGGGTCTCTCACCTAAGCAATCCGGCTCTTTGTGGTATGTGTTCCCCTCCAAGAATCCAAGAGCGCTACATGTGGCCAAAAGTTCACAATTCATCATGTACAAGTCCATAAATCTCAGTCTAGACAAAAGAGGGAAGCCTGTGGGAAACAGAAGCAGAGGCAAACCATATAAAGTATACCGGCTGGGGGTTTTTTTCCTTCATAAAATGAGGGATCAAATTGCGAAACAAAAAATCATGTGTTCAGGCCTGCAAAATATGTACTAGCACATTTTATGCTAATAACCCAGGAACTTAAACGTATTACACAGATGTGTATGTGGCTGGTGTTTCATAGTCTGACGCTGGCTTCTCAGAACTACAGCTGGCCTAGGAATCTGAAATACTGTTCTGCTCCTGCTTCTGCCTCTGCTAATTTGGGAACGATCCCCCTGCCCACATTTGATGCAATTTTATAAATGCCTCAACAATTGCTCACCAGCATTTTCCTCATGGAAACTGCCTAAATGTGGGAATGACTTAACAGTTATAGAACAGGCCCTGCCCATTCTTTGGGCCATTGTGTTACGAGTGTTTTCTGACTAAAGCGGTGCACTGCTTCACCACCACCACCACCATCTACACACAACTATACCTATTACATGAGAATCACACAACACAAATAAGGCCAAAGGCCACTTGTACTAGCCCAAGAGGGCTCCATCATTACGTTAACCTGATATTTAAAAAAGAACGTATGCAACAGGCCAAATAGCAGAAGATGCTGTTATATATAATTTGTCCCTTACTTTTTTGTTTTACAAATCACACCTTTTAGAGCTGAAAGGCAATATGCCTTTGAACCCTTTCCCCATCATAAATAAATGTCACCCTCCAAGATAGTAAAGAGTCCAGTAGCACCTTTAAGACTAACCAACTTAATTGTAGCCTAAGCTTTCGAGAATCACAGTTCTCTTCATCACGCATCTGACAACGAGGTTCTCGAAAGCTTATACTACAATTAAGTTGGTTAGTCTTAAAGGTGCTACTGGACTCTTTACTATTTTGTAACTACAGACTAACATGGCTAACTTCTCTGGATCTATCACCCTCCAAGATAGTAACCTATCTCACATGGTTCTTATAAGGATAAAATTAAGGAGATGAGATAAATGTAAGCTGCTCTGGGTCCCCTCTGGGGATAAAAATGGGATATACATGAAATAAAACAAATATATAAATGTTATTGGGGGAAATTATATAGTCACTCAGCTTTACCTTTTTAGGGCAAAAAAGTGCATTGGGGATTTTAACCGGGAACAAATAGCCCAAGAGGAAAGGATTAAAAAAGGATCCAGAGGCTGGATGAATATTTGTCAGGGATGCTTCAGGCTGATCCTGCACTGGGCAGGGGGCTGGACTAGACGGTCTCTATGGCCCCTTCCAACTCTGTGCTTCTATGATTAGAAAACATTACACCAAGTTCCAGTTTCCACTCTACTTTGCATCCTCTGTGTCGGCATTTTGAAAAGAAAAGCAAAACGGCAGGGCACACGTAGCATGAGTCTGGATATTATCATTTATATCCTTGCCCCAGAAAGTCTTTTTACCAAATTCTGTTAACCCCTTTTCCCCAGAGTGTGCACTCCTTCCTTCCTCTCCGAACCTCTGTTAATCCTCCGCTATCTCCCTTTGCTTTGTGACACTCCTTCTCTGTACCCCACCTCACAGTTTTTCTGCTCCCCCCCCCCCATCAGAGTCTCTTTGGCAGTGGTGGAAAATGTTGTCAACTCATAGCTGACTTATGGGGACCTCTGCTGGCGTTTTCAGGCAAGACGTGGTTTTGCCATTGTCTGCCCCTGCGTAGCAACCCTGGTCTTCTTTGGAGGTTTCCCATCCAATTACTAATCAAGCTGACCCCTGTTTAGCTTTCAAAATCTGATATGATCAGGCTAGCCTGGGCTATCCGATTCAGGGTCAGTTTCTCTTTACTCCTCCCCATTCTGCGTTGGTTAGCAGCAGTGTACACGGTTTTTGCTCTGCCAGTGCTGGCTGGCTGCCCAAGGCTGAAAAAAAACATGCATCAATTCCATCCTACACCCATAAACCCACAGAATGGAAAAACAGCACAAAACATAGATTCAAATAGCCTCCAAGTCCCTCACCCCTGCTGTTTACAGGTCTATATGGGCATCAGATGTTTCTGCAAATGGGTGGGAAGCGGATGTAAGCGGTGGATATTTGGTATTTCCGAAATGGCTGCAAAGGCCAAAAGGCCCATACACAGCCAACAGTCCACAACTCTTTGTGTTATGCAGGCCTGCTGTACACCTTATTAATCAATCCTGCATCGTTCTCACCTTCCTGTCCATACACACAAATCTCTAATGTGGGCTACAGGCCCCACTTTAAGCATGACCACAGACTGAAGGGGAAAACCCCCACCCCTCACCAGTCCAATACCGAGCAGAACAGAAATGTTAGGGTGACCGAGAACTTACATAAAGTGATCGTGTGGACCTTGCCCACTTCTGACAGAAATACTGACTTGCATTATTAGAAGCAACTAGATCCCAAAATACGGCAGCATTAATCATTTTCTTCCATTCCTCAATTATCAAACTTGCAACAGTAGAACATCTCATTACTCACACAATTCACAAATAACAAGATGTGTGTGTGTGTGACTGTGCATGAAAGAGTGCCAATTCACACATCATTCCACTCATCCAGCGAGAGGCATTTTAGTCTAGCAGACTGCAGGCATCTGAAGACCTGGGGATCCTGCTCAGTAATGAAGCTCATGCAGTTTTATCTCTTTGGGCCAATTGTTATTCGTTTGTTAAACCTACCTCATAGAGTTGTCATGAGGGGGAAATGGGATAAACCAGAGAGCCAGTGGGGTGTAGTGGGGTGTCAGACTAGGATCTGGGAGACCGAGGTTCTAATCCCCATTCTGCCATGAAAACTCACTGGGTGACATTGTTAGCCAAACAGGTGGTCTCCTTAATTGACTGGGCGAATTAGCATTAGAGACAGCGAGAGTGTCAGGATCCGTCATATTCAGGGTTCTTAACCTGGCTCTGGCTAACTGGGATGCCACAGCCTGACAGAGAGGGGGTAACTGGGCGTAACCACCTATGTATACCACGATTATTCCCTTAGTGAAGCCTCAAATAAACAGGCAGGAAATGGGAAAACAATTTTGGGGAAAGGGTGAAAATTATGAGTTTCAGAGAAGAGAAGGTCCATACAGGAGCAGCAAAATGACCAGCGTTTCATGGACAGAAGAAGCCCAAATGGAGTGGGGTGTGTGAGCAGGTACCAAGACACACACACTGAGTACCTGGCTGGACGGCCCAGTTATAGCGCAAAATGTGCTGTAGTGATGTCAGACTAGGATCTGGGAGATCCAGGCTCAAATCTCTACCCTGCCATGGAAGATCACTGGGTGACTTTCAGGTAGTCACAAATACTCTGCCTAACCTACCTTACAGGATTCTTGTAATATTAAAATGGAGAAGGGGGGAATATTGTAAGCCACTCTGGGTTCCTCTTGGGGAAAGAAGTGGGGTGGGGTATAAATAAAATAAATAAATAAATATAAATAAAAAGTAACCTTGTGGTACCTTAAAAACACCCAGCCTTTATATTATAGCATGATTGTTTGAAGAAACAATCAATGAGCAACAGCTTGGAGACTTTGGATACATTTACAGGGGAGAAAAGTCAGAGCAGAATGAAAACAGGCCGATTTGGGAAGCCACAAAACCAAGTTGTGTGGTATCACAGACGCTTTGTGATTGTGTAAATTCAGCGGCAACACAATGCCCAATTTTATTATTAGACAAACATGACCAAGCCCCTTTTTTAAAAATGGAGGAGAGGAGAATCATGTAAGCCACTTTGGGTCCCTTTGGGGAAAAGGTGGAGTATAAATGAAGTAAATTAAAATAAAATAACCATAAATTATCTGATGCTTAGGGCCACAGGAGTTAGCCATGTTAGTCTGTAGTAGCAAAATAGTAGAGTCCAGTAGCACCTTTAAGACTAACCAACTTTATTGTAGCATAAGCTTTCGAGAACCACAGATGCATCTGACGAAGAGAGCTGCGGCTCTCGAAAGCTTATGCTACAATAAAGTTGGTTAGTCTTAAAGGTGCTACTGGACTCATTACTATCTGATGCTTGAGTCACATAATGTACGTTCTCCCACTGTATGGTGAGTTTTGTTCTCCTTTTAATCCCATGAATGAGCTCTTACAAAATAACCCAACATACATTCTTACAAAATAGCCCAACATACATTCAAGCTCCCCAGTATCCAGGTTTTGATAAACTACAGATGGTTTACCAGTGCTAACTAGAAATTTAATTCTGTTGCTCAGCAGGGAAAGCCTCCGATAAACTCCTCCACAGAAAGCTGAATTTGCCACTTTCAAAAAGGTGCCTGGCTACCTTTTGTGCTGGAATGCAGTATGAAAGTCACAAACCAAAAGATGAGGGGGTTGCTATGAACTCTCACCACACCCTACACTAGTCCCTATATAAAACTTCTTCACCAAGTAACATGGGGAAAAGGGATCACACTTGCTTTGCCTTTGTGGAGTAGGAAGCAAGAAAGCTGACCCTGCTGGCTATAACAACTAGGACTGACATCTAAACCCAGAAGTCAGGCTTGCTGATCAAACTGCTGAACCTTCACAATATCTTGGCTCACATGGTTCTCCCCAGAGGCAAAGTGTGTGTCCCAACAACCGAAGGGAGCCAAATAAATGCAGATCAGTGGATTTCTTGGTGTGAAGAACAGGGACTGTTAGAACATCTCCAGATAATCTGCTAACCAGCACTAACAAGCACCATAAACTTAAATTCTTCTAGCAGCAACTCAACACAATAATCACATTCAAGGAGACTACAGAACCCCATTCGTTCACAAAAGGATCCCAGCACATCAAGGATCAATAACTCCTTCAGGTTACAGACTAGAAAGCAGAGAATTTTCACCCTACCGGTTAGTGCAATCCTGCATGGTTTTTTTTTTTAACCAGCAAATCCTTCTGGCTCCAATGACCTTCATGCACATACAAACTTTCCGGATACATGTGCAACTGGAATTCTTTTAAAAAGCAAAAAAGAAGAGACTGCAAGAGAAGATGAGGAAAAAGGCTGCTGAAAACTGCCAGTCGGTTGACAACTTGTGAAACACTTGATGCCTTTTTTTTTTTAATAAAGTGTTTTCCCATTCACTTCTTGGAAGCCCCTTCCACTTACTACTTCAGTCCCTCAGATTCTTAAAAGATGGTACATCATATAACCTGGTTTATGTAATTGGTCCACTTACCCAGAGTGCTGCAGGATTCTAACCTACTTTCGTGCCTCTGGGAGGTCACTGGGTAGCAGGGGAGGGAAAGATGTACAGAAAGCTTCAACTTTCTTGGCAGTTACAATGCTTGAAGGTACATCCTTCAGTCTAAGTTGCTATTAATGTAATATCTGATGGCTCAATCACATTTTCCCCATGGAACTAACATACTGAATGCAGCCTTGTATGAACTTCTCTATAGCACTGAGTTAGAATATGTTTAGAATATACCCTCGTTTTCTACACATTATGGGAGCATGAAATGGGGGGGGGGGCTTCATCCTACCCCGTGAGCCATTTTCCAGCACCAAAACAGCCATGTCCTGCAGACATTTTGGCACAGGAAAATGGGGGAGGGGGGTGGATAGGACACGTGACTCATGTAATGTCTAGTTTGGGCCTCAGTTCAAATATCTGAAGGATTCTAAGGGGAAATATCTGTTACTATTAGTGGGATTTCTTAAGGGACTTCAGCATACCCTTAAGTTGTCACTAGATTTCACCTGAAAGGAAATTCAAGTCACATTTGGAGGTTCCTTCTCAGGCAAACCTTCTGAAGATTTTGTGAAAAGCCAAGAGAGTTTCAGTAGCTTCAGTAAGATGGGCAAAGCTTTCAGAGGCAAGATGCACACCTGGGCTGTACATTCAATGGAAGTAGTTGCTGAACCCACCAACTTCCCTATCATGCCAGAGAAAAATTACACAATAGTTGTGCCAAGTACTTTTTAGAACAGAAGCAAGCGTTTTCAGAAATCACTACGAGAGACTACGTCTAGTTCAGACTGATAAACTCCCTGGAACCCACCTTCCCTCACTCACAGCTTGTTTGAGAAAGATTCTTCCACTCCCTTTTCTTCCCCTCGCCTTCCTGAGAAAAAACCAATAGTTCAGTTCCTTGGCTATAGGATATTTCAAAAATCAATACTATAGAATTAATAATATTTGATTTATATACTGCCCTTCAGGACAACTTAACACCCACTCAGAGCGGTTTACAAAGTATGTTATTATTATCCCAACAACAATAAACAGGCTGTGAGGTGGGTGGGGCTGAGAGAGCTCTGAGAGAGCTGTCACTGACCCCAGGTCACCCAGCTGGCTTCAAGTGGAGGAGTGGGGAATTAAACCCGGCTCTCCAGATTAGAGTCCTGCTGCTCTTAACCGCTACACCAAACTAGTTATAGTGTGTACATCAGTACAATACAAGGCAAACGCTTTCTAAGCACCTTTTAAAGCACCTGTTTCCCATACTTGGCAACATCCAAGCCAGATAGGGCCATCTTTCGAAAATATCAGCAGGTCCAGCCACACTTTGGCCAGGATTCACCACAGAGCATAAATTTCTCCACTGGAGAAAAGACAAGTGACAAGTGTGACAAAAATGGATTGGGTCTTTCAAGCTATCTGGAATCTATTCCACAAACCACCGTTACCCTGGGACAGGACGGTGGCCAGACTAGAAAACCTGAAAAAAAAACCCGCTTGCAGCAATCACTGCCTTCAATGCCTACAACGCCACTGCACTGATCCACATCTCCTCTGAGCGTGTCTGGAACCCAGTTCCATTCACACTCTTGAGGAAACTCAGTTCTGGTCAGCGAGATACAAATGAGCACCAATTAGAAGCAGAATAAATGTGTTATATAAGGCCTCATTGTCATCCATCCTCTTCTTTCTACTGCTGCATGCTAATAAAGCCAGGGAGTGTAAAAAACTGGGTCAAGGAAGGACACCCTGTAACCTGGAGTTCTGCGTCACATGCAAGACACCTCATCCTCACAAGGGGGGCTGGGTGAGGTCACCTAGAAGAGCCCTTCCTTATGTGGCCTCCTGTGGCAGGCTCATAGGGCATGGCCGACACAACCGCTCTTCTCAGATCTCTCCAACTGTAAAGCATTTATGCAACTTTTGCAGCTATAACCCCTACCTATTTCCCACTATCACTGGAAGTCCTCTTCACTCATCGTAACTGTAAGCCTGTACTGGAAAAAGGGTTTGAAGCCTAGGCCCTAGGCCTGAGTAATAGACTGCAGATACATAGACCAGACTAACAGATAACTGAGCTGTCCCAAGGGTTGTTTAATTTGCATGTTTAGCAAAGGCCCATGGGGCATGTATATAAAAAAGAGGTCACCATGACTAGGAGGAGTGATGTTATACAGGCCTCGGCTAGCTGGAAATACTAAAGTAGAGAAGAGCTGCTGCTGCTGCTTGGAAGGCAAAGCTTCTTTCCAAGCTTTGGCGCTAAGATCATCACAGAGCTGAAACTACTGGCTGGAAGAGCTGCAGTAGCTGGGAAGAGCTGAAGAAGCGAGAGCAGGAATTGCTGGCAGCTGAACTCATTGACTGCTTGAGACCAGCGCCCTAGCACAGAGCTGCCCCACTTCGTCTTGCTAGGAGAATAAGGGGAACTGCTCCTAGGGCAACAAGCAAGCCCCAGGATTCAGACAGCATCTGCACAAGAAGAGTCCTGCTGTGGCAAGGCCTGCTAGGTATTTGGGACGCTGTTCCAGGCAAAGCCTCTGGCCAAATCTACAGAACTGTCTGCACACTTTACCAGGGGGTTGTGAGTAGGACTGTACTCTGGGGTCACTGGTTACTGATCCAGTATTAATAACTTTGGGAATGTTTTAATAGTTGTGTTTAAATAAATTACATTTATATTTGAATGGGTAAACATATTGAACCTGGTCCTTGGGACTCTGGGGGTTACATAACCTCTGGCAAATTTCTGTTTTACAAATGAATCCCTTGGGAATGCCATTTTTAAAACCTCTATCTCAATCCTTTCTGTATTCACAGGGCAATCGGGAGCCTGGAGGGAAGAAGCATAACTCAGAGGCTCAGGAATCCACCCAGAACGCTCAGTCTCACCTATACGTACCCTGCCCTTCAACGCCTCCAAGAGGTTAAGCAAGACAAGACTGTTAATCTCTCCAGCGCATGACTGGGCAGACTGGCCATCTCACAACAGGGATCTGTATTCAGCTGTCAGGGTGCTCAGGCCAAAGTGCCCGCAGTTCTAGTGTACAAAACCCAGCATTTGTTCCCATTCCTGGAACAAGTGCTGAGCACCTGTAGCACAGCTCAGTTACAACTCTACTTATCAGAGGGCAAAGAAATGGCACTAGGTGTCTATTAATTGCCACCTCCAGCATGCATCCTGAATAACTCACCTTATCTTTCTATATTTCCATCATGCAATGACTTAATCTGCCCAAGCAGGACCTAGTGCAATTCAGGTTATTGCTGTGATCCATCTATTAGTCACAGAGGCACCTTTTCAAGGAAGATTTAACTACCACTAACACAATATCCTCTCCCACGCAGAGCAATTAGCAAGGCAAGTCAAAAAAACCTTAACTGAAAAATAATGAGCCAATCACAGCTTGAGATGGAAATGACCTCATGCAGTCATAGAAATGGTAAAAATCAACACGGCAGGAAGGATTCCAAGGGCAGATGAACAAGCATCTTCCCAGGGGGCAGCACGGCCAAGTGCTCTGAAATGACAACTGCAGAGCATGCAGCTAATGCACCTGCAGGGTATGAAGTAACAGGACTCCTTTAGAGCTTCCAAATCCTCCTGTCACTCAAATTGCTTATTTCCTTTATTTACCGTGCATATAATGATAGGGAGACTTACAGGTATTTGAACTCAGGAATTGCATCGGGGGGGGGGGGATGTTATTTTCTTCCTCCCCTACATTTCGGGGGGAGGAACTAACTCACAAAACCTACTAATGGTGAGGAAGTACATTTGCTGTCTCCACTTTCAAATGGTTTTGCAAGGTAGTAAAGGATAGTGGGTATGTTACTGCTGAATGGGGCAACAATCTGAAGCCCACACTTACCCCTCAAAATCTCCCCAACCACGACACCTCCAGAAGCATGCCACTTATACCAAATCCATTACTATTTCTGCAAACCTGATTTCACACTTGTTCCTGAAACCATGAGTACTAGAAACCTGAAAATGAAAACTGTGCATAGGGCTAAACTAGCAGCTGTCCAAGGGTAAGCAGCTAGGTGGCAAACTCCACTGCTGTTCTTCTACCTCATTGTATTGCTCCTACACCCAGCGATGTTGTAGCCCTGGAAAACGTATGCAGCTCTATTGTGGTATATGAAGACTTGTCATCCAACTCCGAAAGCTGGCAGAAAAG
Organism: Eublepharis macularius; assembly: GCF_028583425.1. Taxonomy (NCBI): domain Eukaryota; kingdom Metazoa; phylum Chordata; class Lepidosauria; order Squamata; family Eublepharidae; genus Eublepharis; species Eublepharis macularius. The sequence goes on along the minus strand of NC_072793.1, from coordinate 10,667,327 downwards.
ACATCTGACTTGCAAGGTGTATCACCTCATTCTTTTTTTTTAAATTTTTTAAATTAATTTTCCATTTTTTAAATCTAACAATAAAAACATATAACAAATAGCAAGTAACAATAAAGAATCTACAATTACAACTTGTAACATTTAAAGCTTTGATAAAATTCCATACATTGGCATTTTGATAAACTACAACTTGCATTATGTTGTTTGGCTTCTTAATGAGTTACCATAAGCCTGACATTTCCAAATTGCAAACTGCTTGTTGAGGAAGTTTTGTGACTAAAAATTCATTTCTAGAGAGAAATTCCAAAAAGGGTTCCCATTTGGTGTAAAATTCTGTTGTATCACCTCATTCTTAAACACCATACCCAGCTCAGTCCAATTTTCACACTCTTGGGGAGGGACATGGGTCACAAAGGAATGATGGTGCATCTTCAACGTAACAGTAAAACGTAACAGTCATGCTTGACTGAAGATTCAAAAATAAAGCAAGGCACACTATGACATGACCACAGAAATTTATTAAGCAAGCGTGAAACAACTAGGCAGAGAAGATACAGAGAAACCATTCTAGCGTTGATTATCACACGTCAACTCTTTGATTTCATCTTAAACGCTTCTTTCAAGTGCACTGTTATGTCACCCTTCCTCCAAGGAACTCAAGAGCAGCCTACACATTTCCCCTATTTTATCTTCACAACAGCCATCTGAAATAGCTTAGAGAGCTTGACTGACTCGAGGTCACCATGCAAGCCTGATGGCAGTGTGAGGATTTGAACCTGGGTCTCCCAGATCTTCATATCACACTCTAATGCCTACGCCACATGGGCTCAATTATAGGAAGTTGTTAAATGACCAAGTCTATCAAATGTCTTGTTCAGATAGCTTTTATTCTCTCTTCTTAATCCAACCAGCCTCAGTTAACTCTGAGCTACAAGGTGGAAGACAAAACAAGAATAAGAGAGTAATTAGAACAAGCAGTTCACACCCTCACTGACTGTACCACCCATTCTAATTCTGTTATTGGAGAAGTAGAGGGTTACATGTGGAGAAGAAGGGTAGAATAGCCACATCCACAGGGTGGGTTTTTGGTGTCAGGCACACTAAGGGATATTCCACACAGCAACAATTCCGTGTTATTTCCCATTGCAGTTGCCAACGTAAGGGCACCTTTTCCCTGCCTAGTTCTGCCACAGCTGCCATTCCCCTGCACCTTTGCAACACGGGTGGCACGGGTGTTCTAAACCACCCAACACGGGTTCTAAAATTATAACAATCTGTTCTCTGGATTCGCAGCTTTCATTAAAATCTCTGGCCCTTTTTGCCATAGAGACAGAGGGGGAAAGGTGTGTCTTGGCCTAAAAAGTGCTGGAGACTTGCTTTTTTTAAAAAAGCCCGGAAATTCACAGAAAGTAAATGATAGACCATTAAAACATTACAATACTATAGTGATCTAACTATTGCCAATAGTTTTTAAAAGGCCCCCCATCAGGTAGCACAGGGGAGTGTTGTGGAAAATGGTGCCAATGTAGGTGGCACCTTTTGAAGTACAGCATATTTTCCACACAGAAGGCAAACATGCTTCAGCTGCATACCACCAGGAAATAGTGGATCAAAGAAGGTTTGAGAAACCACAGAAAAACATATGGATAATGATGCTGCGTAGCAACTCAGAATCAGTACACTGCAGTTGGGGGCCCAAGCTGGAGCATCAGCCTTTCTAAAGTTTCCATGCCCAATACACAGGAACAACCACAACTAGAGTGTTGGTTTCGTCCATCCCACTAGCCACAGCTCAGAGCCACATGTAGCTTCAGGCAAGCTGCTCACATGGCTGAAGCAACAGACTCAAAGGCTGCTCCCAAGAGCTCTAAGACACCACCACGTGAGGCAACCACCAACTCCCTCCTCCCCAAAGCCAGCAACAGCAGTGAACGAATGAGTCCCAATCACAGAGGGCCAGAAGACAGGGCTAGTTGTTCTTTGTGCACAAAAGCAGCCATCAGACCCACGTGTACTGCTCAGAGAAGCAATGTGACTGGAATGAGATACCATCATCTTTCTGTTTACACCCCAAACAATAAGGTGCGGGGGCAGAGTGGAAGTCGAGGGACCGGTCTCCACAGCGCCGTAACTGTTAAAACTGGCTCAGCTTGGGAAGGGAGAAAACAGCAGAACTGGGAATTAGCAACCGTTTTCTATGCAATGAAAATACATACTATCAAGCACCTGGCTGGGTTCCTCCAGATGCTTTACCGGTAGCATGATATGTCAGAGTCCGAGAGAAAAAGTCACTCAGGGTCACTTTCCTTTATAACAAATGAAAGACACAAAATGATCTACAAAACAGGTAAACTATCTGAAAAATAATCATTTAATGTATGAAAGCACCTATGCCATGGGCTTGTATTTAGCATAAAACAACATCAAAAACTGCTCCTAGAGGCAAGAAATGCTTTGTTTAATAAGAAAATTAAGTCTTTGATGAGATAATTATAGGTCCTTGTCACAGCAGCCGGGGACCAGGGAAGCTTTCTGTGGGCTGCCACTAGGGTTGCCAGCTCCAAGTTGGGAAATTCCTGGAGATCTGGGGGGTGAAACCTGGAGAAAGTGGGGTTTGGGGAGGGAAAGGACCTCAGCATGGCATAATTCCATAGAGTCCATCCCCCAAAGTAGCCATTTTCTCCAGGTGAACTGATCTCTGTGGCCTGGAGACCACTTGTAATTCCGGGAGATCTCCAGCCACTACCTGGAGGCTGGCAACCCTAGCTGCCGTCACTCTGGTACAGGTTTCCTTGGAAGGGCCCAGAACACCCAACCAGGGTAATAAACAACTTTATTTAAGAGGTTAACTGGTGTTCAAAACTTTGTAGGATAAGGAGAACAGTAAAGGTAGGCAAACAAAGAAAACACCCTAATGCGTCTCTCTAGACTGTTCCTAGCTGTCTCCTGGTGATTGGCTTCAAGCTGATTCGTCCCTTCTGGGTGAGGGATCCCTCTGTCCACAGAAGCCTCTCCTCAGCTCTGCTCCCTAGCAGTGAACATCCTCCCCCTGTGGTGAGGCCTTTTATCTTTTCTCGCAGGCACCATCTCCTTACTTTCCTGTTGGTTCAATTTTCCCTCCAAATCCCCTCTTAACCAATCACAGAGTCCAAGGGGGACCTGGGAAATGTAGGCCCTGTAGTTACTTTAGTACAGGCTTCCTCAGAGCCACTAGGCCTCACTAGCCCCAGGCTCATAACACACACACACCGCCTCCCCACTAGACCAAATCATGGGGTCTGGCTACCTGGATCCCCATCGATAAGGTCTACAACTAAGCTGCGGGTTGTTCTTTTGACAATCTAAAACTTAATACACAAGCTCTGTAACTCATTAAGATAGATCCAAGTGGAAAATATGGATAAACACTATAGTGGTGAAACAATAGAGAATATCTATGTACAGCAAGGTAACTAACTAATCATCACAGGCTCTGTGGGACAGAGCATCAGCTTCTTTATTCTCAGATCCTGCAATGTGCTCAATCTCGAAATCGAAGTCTTGCACGGCTAGGCTCCATTGCAGAAGCTGAGGGTTGGTAAGCTTGGCAGTCTGGAGCCACTGGAGAGGGGAATGATTGGTTTGAGCAGTTAACGTTGACCCCGCAGGTAGGGCTGGAATTTTCCCAATAGCATAACATTCCTTTCCAGGAATTCCCCAACCCACTTCCCGCTCAGTAAGTTTCTTGCTAAGGAAAGCAACCAGGTGTTGATCCTGATCTGGCCCATCCTGAGATAACACTGCCCCCATGCCACCGTCAGAAGAGTCAGTGGGGAGGACGAAGGGTCTATTGAATTGAAGTCTGGAGCCCTTAGACCTGGACAGATGATGAGGGAGTTTTTTAGCTCATTGAAAGCCTGCTGACATTGTCATACATTTTTCTTATCTACTCAAAACCATGTAGCCATGGAAGACAGAAGCACTTACAGAAGCCAGTTCAAGGAGTGCTGCCCCATTTCCTGCATCCATCCATCCTGTAATATGCTAAGCCTATTCCTTTTCATCTACTGAGGTCCTTTCTGTCCCCTCCTGTCAATATTCTTTCTGTGGCTCTGCCAGAGGGCCAGGCAACCAAAACAGCATTGGAAGGAACATCAGGAGCTGTCTAGTCAAACCGCTAGAATGGCAGCATTGGCTGAGTTTAAACCATAACTGAAACAAACACACACACACACACACACACACACACACACAGAAGCCTTTCTGGATTTTTAAAGTGATGCTTTTTCTTTAATCCTCCTAATCTGCATAAGTATGGATACACCTTATTTGTTTGTAAAGGACAATGAAGAGAACAGGCTTATTGGGAGAATGTAGAAAAGCCAAGCCAGTGGCAGTTGCACCTTTAAAAGAGAGCCAGTTCGGTGTAGTGGTTAGGAGCACGGGAGTCTAATCTGGAGAGCCGGGTTTGATTCCCCACTCCTCCACTTAAAGCCAGCTGGGGGACCTTGGGTCAGTCACAGCTCTCTCAGAGCTCTCTCGGCCCCACCCACCTCACAGGGTGTTTTGTTGTGGGGATAATAATGACGTACTTTGTAAACTGCTCTGAGCGGGCATTAAGTTGTCCTGAAGGGTGGTATATAAATAGAATGTTATTATTATTATATCATAAAAATAATCATAGAAACATCCAACATTGAAGGGTGGCACAGCACTCCCAAAACTAAATATTTTTAGAAAGATTTAAAGCAGTCACATACCGGAAGGGTGTTGTTATTCAGCGGGTGGGGAATAGAACAGTGAGATATACCTTGCTAGCATTTTATATAGGGTTGCCAACAATCCGGAAGAAAAATGTCCTGTCCCTTAAATTGAGATTTAATGTGTGGAAATGGGCAGCTGAATCTTTTCAGGCTGCAGAGATAAACATCCCATTAAGCCTTGAGTAAAGGAAATTGGCACTTTTTCCCCAGGCAGCTGGCAAATTTATTTTTACATGCAAGTAGCACAGCAGGGGAACACTAACCTTGTAAAGAGTACAACAAAAATGTCTAGTTTTCAAAAAAGTACAGACATAGGCAAGTGTGATTTTTAAAAGATTTTTATCCCATTTTCAGCGCAAAGATAATCAAAAGCAGCTTAAAATAAACACATAAAATATAAAAATATTGATGCAATACCCATCACCAGTTGCATTATGCTGCAACCACATTCCACACAGCACTGCTGACTGCAATGGACACACCAGTGTTGTATCTCTTGTCTGTGCCCAGACAAGAAGTATTGCGTTTTGAAGGCTAGGAAATTGCAGTTCCCCCACAACAGAATACCCTGGGGCAGGACACCTGGGCCATTTTCGCACTGCTTACTGGCCATGGAACATCGCACCAAACTCCCGGAACGACAGCATCAAATCATGGCAGGAAGATGCTGTCGTTCTGCGAGCTTAGCATGATGTTCCATGGCCGGTAAGCAGCGTGAAAACTGCCCTGGATTCCTCCCAAACAAACAAGCAACCGTTGTGAAAAGAATGACACTGAATTCATGTTGGGATGCATTAATTTGTACCAAAGATACAAATAAGCATCTACCTTTAGAAATTAACTGTACAGTGTGTGTGTGGTGTGTATACACATGCACGCAAGGAGATTCTCCTTGGGCAGTTTATGCCCTGCCATGTTAAATCAGAGTATGTACAGCTGCTTTTTGAGTACAGCACATGCAACACAACAAAGAACAATGTACTATCCTTACCTTGAACAACCTTGGGAATCTTTAATAGGCAGCAGACAGGCTTCTATATTTAGATTTATTTTTTAAGAGAGGACTACCCCCGTTGCTATATCCAAGGCTCGCCACTGCTTTACAGAATAAAAGCACAAACTGATGTTTCAAAACTGACAGGTTGTCACAGAAACAGACAGAGCAACAGCCAATGAAAGGCCACAGAAGGTCAACTGGATTTATCTGCTACCCAGAGGCTTCCCTCCTGTACAAATTATACTTTAACTGGAACACATCCATTAATGAATGATGCCACCGCTGGGAAGTTTAAACCACTGGTCACTCAAGAAATAATAAGAAAAGGATATGTTCCATGCACATCTGAAGTGAGCAGTGACTCACAAAATCTCATACAGAAATAAATGTTGTTATTCTCTAAGGTGCCACCGGACTTTTATTTTGCTACAACACACTAACATGGCTACCCCATTGCAACCTCAAGAAAAGGAGGCGACTACTTCCACTGGAAAATCAGCAAACATTTTTACTAAAAGAAGCCAACCCAAGCCACTACTGGCTAAACGCTATGCCGTTGCTACAATGCAATTCTTAACTAGTTGGGACGTTAAGTTGCATGCCTGAATGTTCAATTATTGCATTTTTATTTAGCACCTCTTTACCTTGCCCTTTCTTTAAGGAACTCAGGGTGGCATACATGGTCTGTATGTTTAAAACATTTACATGCCTTCTCTTCTGAGATCTGTTCCCATCCTTGATTTTGTCCTCACAACCACCACACAAGGTAGGTCAGAGTGAACTCAGTAAGGTCACAAAACAAATTTTACAATGAGCAAGGATTGGAACCCGAGTCTCCCCAGGCCTAGTCTAACACTCTAACCGTTACAACACAATGGCCCAGCCAGTAAAGCTGCCTCCCTATGCTGCAGTAGATCCTATCATATTCATTCTTTACCCCCACTGCTTAGGAATCCCCAGATACCCAGCTCCCACTATGCAAATAAGAAGAGCCCCATTGGGCCAGTCTAAAAATTCATCTAGTTCAGCAGCTTGTTTCCCACAGTGACCCACCAATAGTGCTGCCACCTCTGGCTTGGGAAATGCCTGGAAATTTGGAGATGGTGCCTGGATAAGAACTCCAGGCACACCATACAGTACACCCTCCAAGCAGCCATTTCCCCCATTTTCTTTGTAGTCTGCAGATCAGTTGTAATTTGAGAACTCCAGGCCCTACCTGGAAGTTGGTAACGCTACCAGCCAGTTACCCCAGAAGGCCCACTACAGTAAAAGCAGAGGAGTTAGCCCTGTTAGTCTGTAGTAGCAGAAACAGAAAAGAGTCCAGGTATCACAGTTCACAGCATCTGAAGAAGAAAACTGTGATTCGCGAAAGCTTATGCTACAGTAAAGTTGGTTAGTCTTAAAGGTGCTACTGGACTCTTTTCTACAGTAACAGCAGAGAGGCTAGACTTCCCCATATTGTTGCTCTCCCCCCTCAATGGTGTTTAGAAGAACCTGGAGTTTTCATTTTCGCTTACTCTCCAATAACCCTCCGTTTCCTCTTAAAGCTCCAATCTTTTTGCATAAATACTTTGGCGATCGATGCCGACAGGGCTGGTTTCCGACAAAGCAGAGACAGGCCAGGGCCCTAAAGCAGCTTGCAGAGAAGTTAAGCCTCACCGAGCGCAGGAGTGGGGCGCTTGGCCCGTGGCTGCAGCCCTCCTCAGTCACTGCGCGCCAGAGCGTCCGCACAGGGAAAAATCCATCTGGGAAGGATCGCTATAACGCGGCATCCAGCCATGGGCGGAGGCAGCCGGAGCGGCTACGCGCCTCCACCGAACCCCCCCCCCATTACCACCCCCCCCGCCTCCTCCCAAACAGGGACGCTTCCTTCGCGGCTACCAACTAGAGTTGCCAGCTCCAAGTTGGGAAATTCCTGGAGATCTGGGGGGTGAAAGCTGGAGAAAGTGGGGTTTGGGGAGGGACAGGATCTCGGCATGGCATAATTCCATAGAGTCCACCCCCGAAAGTAGCCATTTTCTCCAGGGGAACTGATCTCTGTGGCCTGGAGACCAGTTGTAATTCTGGGAAATCTCCAGCCACTACCTGGAGGCTGGCAACCCTACTACCTACACAGCTCGATTTCACAAAGCGCCCCTAAAGCATGACATTAAGCCCGGCTGACTTGTCCCTTCTTAACCGGATTGCAGCCGTGCAGCCCAGTCCTACGAGCAGTTGCTTAGAAGCCGCTGCTACTAAATTCTACGGGCCTTCCTCCTGGGGAGGACCCACGCGTGCAATGCCGCTTCCCCCAAGCCACACGCCCGTACGAACCTTTCCAGCTACTCGGGACTCGGCTCCGTTCTCATCTTGAACCGGGCGGAGTAACGCGGGGCTTCAGCCGGGCGCCCAAACTTCCAAGCGCCGCCTCCTCTCCGAAAGGCGCGCAAAACCTCCACAGCGCCTTAAAGGGGCAACAGCCGGCGGCCCGATCTTCTCCATGTTTCCTCGGAAGTAAATCCAGGACGAGCCAGACCGTTTCCTTGCGAGTAAATGCCTTCCAGCATGAGGCTAACCTGGGAGACAGTCCCAAGGAGTTCACTAGGGCTTCCTAAATGTGCGCAGTCTGCAGCTGTGAGCCAATTTTACCCCATGTGCAAACTCTGTGCGTGCGCGCGCGTGCATGTGACGGCAATAAAAAAATAACACGGAGGCTACAATGTCACAACAAGGCTATAATAATAAAACACACAACAGCATCTTTCTCGAGCGCGTCTGTAAAAGTACGTCTCAAATTCATTACTTGGAACGCGCTTCCATTTCTACGCCCGCGCGCCTTCCCGAATTCGCGTTGCGCTCCCGACCAGCTCCGGGTCGCTCGCTCTGGTCACGGACCAGCCACCCCGTCTGAGCCGCCTGCTGTTGCTCTTTTAAGCACCGCCAGAGCTTTGCTCTTCTTCGCCAGGCAGTTGTTGGACCTGCAATTTTGCAACCCGATGGAGAGAAGCAGGACTCTGGCTAACCCAGGCAGCCGTCGTATCCCTCCCCGCTCAGCAGTTACTATCCGCAGTTATTATATTGCGACTATGATCGTTATTACAGATCCGTGGTAGTTGCTCTGCTGATGGGTGGCCCTTTTCAAAGCGCCAAACCATTCTAAAGCACGAACATCCTCAATGATAATACTAAATAATCAATATAGTTTGTCTCTTCAGTATGGGACATTTTTGTAGGAAGTTGCAAAAACGTTCTCAATATTAGACTTCGCATCAGATCTCCGCCGGTTGGAATCCCAGGACTGCCATGAGCCCACCAGGCGGCCTTGGGTGAGCCCCTCCTCTCAGCCCAGCTCCCCAGCTGTATTAGGGTTTGCAGCCTCCAGGTGGTAGCTGGAGATCTCCCGGAATTACAACTGATCTCCAGGCAACACAGACCAATTCCCCTGGAGAAAATGACTGCTCTGAAGGATGCACTCTATGGCATTATACCCCACTGAGGCCCCTCCCCAAACCCCGCCTTCTTCAGTCTCCACCCCCAAAATCTCCAGGAATTTCCCAGCCTGGACCTGGCAACCCTAGGCTGTATTGTGCAGAGAATAATAACACTGGTTTTGTTCACTGCTGTCTAGAAGAGCGATATATAAGCATAGTAGTAGTTATGTGAAAACATGGCCGAGGTACAAGTATGAAAATGTTTTGACTAGCTTTTGTTTTTTCTCCCAGTTTTTTGCAAGTTGTATTGGATGGGAGACCTCCAATAAAAAATAAATCAGGGTCACTATTTATTTCATTTCATGACATTTCTATTCCACCCTCCTCGCAAATGGGCTCAGGGCGGATTACGTCAGTTAAAATATAATCACAGTACAGCAAAAATTTATAAAGTCAGAAAAGCATGTTAAAATCACAGTTTACATATAAATAGTTAAAAAGGTATCAAGAGGGCAGCAACCACAATATAACTTATCTTCGCTCAATAAGACAGAATTCTAAAACAGAATGGTGGTAATGCATCTGGTGGGGGGGATTTAAGCATTCATCAACTCCTTCCCCCTATATGGCCAGCGAAGGTAGGGTTGCCAGCCTCCAGGTGGTGGCTGGAGATCTCCCAGAATTACAACTGATCTCCAGACCATAGAGATCAGTTCCCCTGGAGAAAATGGCTGCTTTGGAGGGTGGACTTCATGGCATTATACCCTGCGGTGGTCCCTCTCTTTCCCAAATCCTGTCTTCTCCATGCTCCACCCCTCACATCTCCAGGAGGCCAGGCCCAACCTCAACCATACGCCTGGCAGAACATCTCTGTCTTACAGGCCCAGCAGAAGGACAACAGATCCTGCCAGGCTCTGGTTTCGAGAGACAGAGAGCGGAACTACAAGTGACAAAAGGCACAGGTTGGACACTTGTCAGCTTCCCTCAAGTTTTGATGGGAAATGTAGGCAGCTTGGCGGAATGTTGGACAAGTGACAGTTGAAAAGTCCATTGGACAGCAGTCAGAGAGCCAAGCTGCAAGACCAGGACGCCTACATTTCCCATCAAAACTTGAGGGAAGCTGACAAGTGTCCAACCTGTGTCAGGCGTCACTTGTAGTTCCGCTCAGAGAATTCCACCAGGCTGGAGCCAGGACCAAAAAGGCCCTGGCTCTGGTCGAGGCCAGATGGGCCTCCTTGGGGCCAGGGACCACCAACAGCTGTTTGTCTGATGATCGAAGTGTCCTCTGGGGCGCATATAGGGAGAGGCGGTCCTGCAGAGATGCAGGTCCCAGCCCGCTTAGGGCTTTATAGGTTATAGCAGAGGCAGGCAGTGGGCAACCACCTCTGTTAGGACCAAACTAGACCTGCAGGTTTTTAAAGACTTGGGCCTGGGTTCTACAGCCATACAGCAATTAAAAAATAAATGGCAGTTTAAAATAAAAGAGAGCCCAACTGACCTCAGAATGCCCGCCCCCCCCCGGAAAGGAGAGCCCCCCCCCAGCCATTTCCCCATGTCACAGCAGCACGGGAGGAGTCCCCCCCCCCCCATTTTTACTGCTCCACATACACAGAATATTCCACATGGAGCAGAAAAACCTCCCTCCCCTGCTATTTTGACAGGTAGAAATGTCTTAGGGGTCAGGAGGAGCCCCCCCTCCCCCCCACAGAGGTATTCTGAGGCCATTTAGGGTCTCTTTTAATTTTAACACCTACCCAACTCTTTAAAAACCTGCACATCAGGCTTGGCCCCAAGGCCTTGAAAACCCCAGCAGGGGCCACTATAAGGTGGTTACACAACCTGACTGCACTTTCCACCACCACAATGTATATTAAAGCTTTTGTATGGGATTTCAAAAATCCAGGTATGCCAATGGGTGTATTTTTCATTGGTCATGAAAAAGAAGAAAACTAATGGGCAAAATGTTGTATGGCTGCAAAAGCTACTGCCTTCCCCCCTACCAAATAAAAACAGAGCAAGGAGATGTTCAGGAATGCTGGAGTCAGTGTGAAGATGCTACTGGACTCTTTTCAATTTAAATCGATTTTTTAAAAAGTCTTCTGAGGGAAACAAAACTAGTGGGATTAAATGGAGTGGCCCCTTAAATTTATTTCAGCATAAAACTTTGTTGGTTGGAGCATCAGAATCAGATGTAAGAGAAAGGGGTGGACAAGAGAAGGCTCCCTCCATCCCCAAAGGTACAGCTCCAAAATGGGACAAATACCCACCCCGTTACAGCTAGGGAAAGGCTGTGGGGTGAGGCAGGAGCCTGTCCTCTCCCAATACCATGGTCCTGGGCCAAATTGGGCCCCAGTGGGCCTTTAACATGCAATTTGGATATGGGGGGAAAGGAGCCCTGACCAAACTTGTTACAGAGGTAAACGGTGCGCAGTTTCCTTCCTTTCCAGCCCAAGGCTATGTGACGGAAGAAGGGAGTTTGGGCAAAGGGATACCCTATTGAAGACAGATGTCCAGGGAGACAGAAAGAGCAGCAGTTTTTCAGTGACTATAATGTGGTTAGGAAAGCCAATATGCTGCCCTTCCAAATAACTCTTTTGTTGGAATAAGTTTGTTGAATTGAACAGGACTTAACTGAAGATAAGGAGGTCTGGCTCTAAATTGCTTGCATAAGAGACCATAGGTTTGAGCAACATTGAAAGATGAGGAGAGTGGATTCGGTTTCGTTTTCTCACCCATGTCGGACGCTCCTCTCCGCGGGTCCGGGAGGAAGCGCCCGAGCACCCTGACCGGGCGGCTGATCTGCAAGGATTAGCCCCCAGGACTCCCAGTTAGGGAGGCAGGGTCCGGGACGCTGCGGGAAGAACCCCCCGAAATCTATGCGGGGGGGGGGGAATTGCCCGTTTGTCCCTATGGAGGCCGGCAGACGTGCGCGGCGCCTTGAGTGCCGCCGGGCAACGAGAAACGGCAAATAAAAGAAACAGGCGGAAGCCTGCAAACAAGCGAATCCCTTCTGTTCTACAAGCGTTTGTGAAGGAGAGGTTGATCTGAAGAAGACTCGCTCTTCCCCTTCGGTGAGTTCCAGAATTCGGCTGGCGCCCCCCCCCCCTAAAATGGCTGCAAAGAAGCAAAGTCCCGCTCTGGGTAAGTCAATCTCGGCTACCTTGCAGAAGGGAGACTCGCTCGAAGAATTGGTGCGCAGGGCGGTGGTGGAAGCCATAAAACCCTTTGTTGACAAGCTGAACGAAACTGATCAAAGGGTGGGCTTAATTGAAAGCGAAGTGAAAACCATTAAGGAAGCAGCGGGGGGGGCAGAGAAGTCTGCTCTGGAAAGTGCGTCACTTGTGAAGGCTACGAAAAAAGAGCTGAAGTTGGTGGAGAACCAGCTGATCGGGCTACAGGTGGAACGAACGCAGACAATTTTGCGCCTCCAAAATGTGAAAGAGGAGGAAAATGAGGATCTGTGGGGTTTGGTCTCGGAACTACTGGCGACACCCGCAAGGACAACTAAAGAAGAGGTCAAAAGCGCCATTTTGGAGGTCCGTCGGGTTTCTTCAAAATATGCAATAAAGCGACAGCTGCCTCTCGAGATCATCATTGACTTTTCATTTAAAAAGATTCGGGACACTATCCTATATAACTCATACAATGCGGATTTGGACTTTATGGGCAATAAAGTCAAGATTCTGAAGGACGTTCCATTTCTAGTCTGGAAAAGACGTTTTAAGTACAAAAAGTTCGCAGCTCTTCTGAGGGACCGTGGAATAAAGTACAAATGGTTACTTCCGGAAGGAATATGGTTTGGACATAAAGATCAAGCCTATAAGATATTATCAGAAGATCAACTAAGGGATTTTGAGGAGAAAAACCCGGAATTCCAGTGCACCAAGCAGGAAGAAAGGGAGAAGTCTGAGGGGGGGGGGAGGAGACGAGCACCGCAGTGGCGGCTGCTCAGAGAGAATTGCGTCCGGGACCCAGAAGGGGGAGGAAAGTTTAATTAGAATTTGGAATGTGTATTCTGTATGATTAACCACTCCATCATTATTTTATTGAGCTATTTTTTTATTATGGCAGTATGAAGGGAAAACATTGAAGTGTAGTGTTGATTGTAGGTTATCCTCCCTTTTTTTCCCTATTCTCCCCGCCCCTTTCCCTTTTCTCCATCTTTTCCCTTCACTTGTGATAGTCTTGTGAAAAAAAAAAAGAAAGAAGAGGAGAGTGGAAAAGTAATACAGCTCCCTCTTTTGCTGTGACTGCCTGTGGCTCTCAAGGGTATCAGGAAAAGAAAGGTATTTCTTAGAATCTACATCATGAGATCCTTTAGACTGAACTGGGATCTTCAGCGATCTACCGATTAGTCACAAACTCATTTCAACGTCATGTAGGACTGGAAAAATGGAGAATGCCTGGCTTTGTCTGTCTGATTGCCTCTGAATATAGACAAAAAACGGATGTCCCCCCCCAGAATAAGCCCAAGGCCAATTAACAGTTAAAACCTATGCATTCTTTCTTGGATTATAGAACTTGCAAATAAAGATGCATAAAATAGTCTGTAAATGCCATGCAAAAAAGTGAAGAGATTACTACAGTAAAAAGCTTGCTAGCCAGGATCCGTGGGGAGTGAGGGCTGCTGGGTTAACCAAAAACGCCAGCTTTTAGCTGGTGTCAAGAGTGCAGCGGCCTCAAGCAAGCACCAGTCATGCTGGGACTTGGCCAAGAACTGCTGTTCAATCCAATGCTGCCTGCTTGGCACTGCTGCCCTGCTGGTACACTGCCAACCTGCCGTGAGTGCCTTGGGCCTGCAAGTGTTTCAGCCTGCAAGGGTGCAAGTCACTCATCGGCTCCCATGTGATTCAATCAGCTGGCAGGCGGCAGCAATCTTAGCGCTTCTGGGGCTGTTGGCAGAAGTCAAGGATGCCCCCCCCCATTCTTCTCTGCTTTTTTTGGTTTTGTACCCCGTTTGAATAATTTTGTTTAATTGCTTCTGATTAACTTTGCCTAGGTAGGCTATAACAAAACTGGCTACACTGATGACATGTGTGTGACATTTTTGAAAAAAACAAAACATTCCAAGTGACGAGGTGTGCCCGCCAGATCAGTCCTACGTGGGTAAGGAGGGAGCGCCAGTGGCAGCCAGAGGGAGCCAAGCTGACTATGCTCCAGCTGTTGTGGCTCGGGGCCTCCACTTGTTCCTGGGTAGCAGAGAGGTGAGTCAGAGGTGCTGCCTGGCCAGCTGGCTGGCGGAGGAGGGGTGCCATCCAGTGCAATCTCCAGTCCCACCACGAGCAGCCAGTACCAAGAGTACCAAGCTGCTCCGAGCGGGCCGACTGCAAAAGTAAATCGCCAGCTTTGCTCTCCTCCATCCTGGGCAGGAGGAGCCCCTGCAAGATGTGGCTGCTGGGGCTGCTCTGCAAGGCTCTCTGCGGCGGCCAGAGGGAGCCAAGCAGACTATGTTCCGGCCCTCAGTCCTACAGTTTTGAAAACTGACATCCGAGAGAGAGTTCTAGTCCGCCCGCAAATGTCTTTAAAGGAAATCAGAATAGACCTAGCCGAGCTCAATATAACCCAGAAGCTGCTGCAGTGCGCCCCCTATCTAGAGGCCAGCAGCAAAGGTTGGAACGCATGGCTACAGCTATGGATCGATTCCCCTTCCTCTCTCTCGCGTGCCAGACGAAGCATCGCTGACTGGACTGCTCCTGCAGCTGGAGGCTTAGCAATCATGAATTCGGTCAATATTGAAACTCTTGCCAATAAATTCGCCCATGTCACAACCAGCATCTCTGACCTAGGCAAACCGGTGGTGCAGTCTCTAAATTATATTTCAAACGGGCAACATGAGATCAGCTCCATACTAGTTAATTAGGAAAGCCAAATTGAAAGAGACTTTTCTCTGCTGCTCAAGGGAACGCAGTCCTTTAAACGCAACGTGTCAATAGCCGTGGCATGACTGCAAGCCCAACAATTAAATCAGGCTGTGGCCATGGGGGTAATTCGGCAAGCCCCTGACGGGCACCTGCCCCTGGAAATTAAAAGATTGATCATGTCCAAATTGTCACCCCTTGAACTGGAGCTCGAATCCTGGTGGTCCCTTGTAAACTCCTCATTCTCATCGACCACCCAGGAGCTTAAATTATTTTTATTAATGGCCAGCGCACACGAGTCATTCCATGTATATCCAGTGGTGCTTCTGGGACTCCAAGTCAGCGACGCCGAAGTCCTCTACGCCTGACACCCCGACCATTGGGCCTGCTTCACTCCGACCGGATGGCAGCTCGTCAGCCTGCAAGGGTGCCAGCACCAGGACCAGACCGGCTTCATCTGCCAAGACCAAGCCTTCGCGCCGCATCACCCTTGTGTAGCCCCGCAAGTCGACACCCTCAACGAGTGCCCCTTTGAGGTAGCCCGCGAGAACAGCTCTGCCGTGGTCTATCTTGGGAAGGGATGTGCCTGCGTGTGAACAACCTGTGACTTCATGATCCTGAACTCGTTCCAGCTCAAGCCTGTGATCCCGGGAGTCAACCGCTGCTTCTGCAACCTGTCTTCGGTGGCAGCCTGTGATTTCTCCTACACGGTACTGGTCTGGACCCAAGAAGAGATCCTGGTAGCGCCCTCCATCTACTGGCACGTGAAGCCCATCTCCCTTGGCATCGGTCTGGAGCTAATCCATGAGCTCTTGCCCCACCCGCAGCTTCATCGCACCCTCCAGAGCATCCAGAGGGACGGAGATACTACTGCCTTGGTCGTGTCCCACAACAGCAAGGAGATCCTGGACCTGGCCCAGCAGATCAAGACCACCGGGGAACATTCGTGGTGGGAGACCCTCTTCGGTTGGAGCCCCACCGCCACTGGAATATTTAATTTAGCCCTACACCCGATTGTCATTATTCCAGCCTTTCAACTCCTTTTATGTGCCACTTTGATCTATCTGGGATGTTGGAGCCGCCGACAGCTCCAGCAACTCCGGATGTCCCACTACCTGGATCGCTACCACCCTGAACTCCTCCTGCCTTAACTGTTGTTCTTGGCGCTCTATTTATCCCTTCACCTATTCTGTTGCCTATTTTGATATGGACTGTGCTCATGTATCTATGCCTATATGTGTATGGACTCTGAACTGGCCCCATGGACGGTTTGCTTGCCGGACACTGCTCTGAGGCCCTCTTGTGGACTAGGGGGGGACGTATTCCTCTGCCTCCCAACCCATGGCTCGCCTCCAGATGGCCACCAGCGGCTCCACCTCCATGAGGACTAGGAACTGTGTGCCTGGAACCCTTCCTGCCGCCCACCAACCCTGCGCTGCAGATTAACGCGGACAGCAAGGGGGGGCTGGAAGTGTGTTTTGGGACACATGGACTAAGCTTGCTTGTTCTTGTAAATATGCAACCCAGTCTTATAGCTATACTATGAACTGAGCCATCTGTGATCTTTACAGTTCCTCTCTAGACCTTGCTCTTCTATGTTCCTCATGAATTGCTTGTTATGAATGTCACCCCTATGAATTGAGCCCCCCCTAACTAGTCCCTCAATCTATCTGTTGCAAGTGCACCTATGATACCCCCATGAACTGGGCTTTTTAATCACCCCCTATCAATTTCTTCTCATGAACCTTTTTAACTCTATGAATTGTTCTTTTGGGGGATTGCATTTTATTACTCCTTCTGCTGCATTGCTTCTTAAATTATTTATCTCTTATGAAATATCGGATGAATTGGATTTTAATCGGGCCTTTTAACCACCTCCCATGAATTGCCCCCCATGAATTATTTCTTTGAAAAGTTATGTAATTGTCTTCTATGAATTAGGTTTTAACTGGACCATATGAATTGTTCTTTTAATTATGAATTCCATTTTATTACCCCCCCCCCATGAACCCTTCCGGCGTCTCCCTTCATGAATTATTTCCCACACTTGCTTTTATCTCTGTCACTGCTTTTATCTATTGATGATTATGAACTACGCTTTGCTTTTATTCCATACCTATGAATTGCCCCATGAATTGCTTGCGCTTTTAATCTCATATGAATTGCTTTTAATCAGATATGAACTGCTCTTTGCTGTTAGTCTCATATTCATGAATTGTTCCATGAATTGCTTGCGCTTTTGGTCTTATGAATTGCTTTCCGTTTTTATTCCTATGTCTATGGATTGATCTATGTACATGAATTGCTTATTGCCAAATTGTATATGAACGGTTGCACTTAAGCACACCTCCTGGTGCGGACTCAAAGACCTGCAGCCCATTGGCTGATCCAAATTCTTTCATTTGGTCAAGTGGTTCTCCAAACCAAATTGTAAAGTGATACCTCCCCTTTCTTCCCTTCCCTCTCCAACTTCGCTTGGAACTTGACCTCCAGACGTGCCACTCGTCCTGCCTTTGAAGCCAAATTCAGAGACCACGTGTCTGACATCACGTGGCCTCTGAGGGGGGGAATTGTTGCCAAGTAGCCCCCCTCTCCTGCACTATGGCCTGCCATGGACTGTGTTTGGGTTTCCTGCGTTGCTGTTTCACTGCTACACCAAAGACTGCCTTGCACGTGTGCACTTTAACACACATGTCTATTTCCTGCCTGTTTACTGTCTGCCACGGACTGTGCCTGTATTCTATTCCTGCTATGGACTATCCCTATTCCTGCCTCAGCTTGGGACTAAAGCTATGAACTAGAGCTACACTAAAGGTTCTCTCTCTGGGCAGCACTGCCCATGCCAGTATCCTGACTTTCCTGCGTGTCTGGACTCCACTACACGTATCTGTTTCCTGCCTACGCTCTTTGCTACAGATTACCCACACCAGGCTGCTTCTGTCTCTGCTATGGACTGTGGTGTACATACTGTTTCCTGCCTCCATGGAAGCCTGCCTCACTTGGGCCCAAGCCAGGCTGTTAGCAGCCAGGTGCCAGCCAGGGAAACCTCCAGCGTGCCTGACCAGGCACCCCCTGGCCAGTCCCGTCTGGAGCCTCCTGCGGGCCGGTCACCCAGCTTGCCCCCACTACCGGGCAACCTGATAGCAAGCCTCAGCCATGCCCAGCCAGCAACCATGTTCCCGGGCAGTCAGAAGACCAGCCTGAACAGCCTGCTGAGAGAAGCCATTTCGGAGAAGCGAGCAGACCACGTCCACAGCGGTGAGCCTCACCTTGCTCTGCATATCTTAACAGCCGCCCCAGAGAAGAAGCTAAGTGCTGAGCACTTAGAGAATGCATCTCAAAGCAGCCTCCGCATTCCAGAGATGATGAAGACAGGACCAGCCCTGTTCGCTGGAACATCCATTCAACACGCCTGGATCTCCCCCTCCCTCCTTTGTCCCCTCTTCCCAAGGTGTCACAATAATATAATCAGATTCCTAAAGTGGCCCATCTAGGGTAGTTGTAGAACCATTAAAACCTTTGTTTCGCCCATGAGAACCACTAGGAACTGCACCAGCCCCAGGGTACGTTTTGGGGTATTTAAGCCGGTCTCCCAGGCCACATGGTGCGCGTGCCATTCCTATCCAGACTCCTTGCTGTCACCCTATATTGGATCTAGTGCAGGCATTAGACCACCTCATCTCGCTGCTACGTCTTTGCTCCACGTCCGGATTGTGAGTATACCCAGCTTCATCGCTCTCAAGTGGGCTACCCCGCTAATGCAACTGTCTCTATTTTCCTATTCTATTTTCCTACCTCTTGTGTGTAATCTTGTATGCGTGTGCTGGTTCAGACATACACCACATTATTTAGTAAAACACGTATCGTTATTTAGTCTGCCTCTTTATTGCATGAGCGTCTGCAGAAGGACCCCGGTATATATTGGTTAAAAGATCCACACTAAATTTAGTTCCAGACTGCTAGCTAATTCCCCATTCAAATAGAGCAGTTCTGGTAACAAGCTAGTTTCAATTATTTTGATTGTTCACCGCTGCAGCTCCTCCCTCGACTTGCATAGGGTTTTTTTTGTCTCTGAGGATCACCTATCCACACACAAAGCCTTTTGGGTGACCACAGAGGTTGCTGGGAGGGGGGAGGAGGAGAAGGTAGGAAAAGATCTACTTTCCTGAGCATAATGGCAGTGAGATGTAACCCATAATGTATATTTTTGTTTTTGAAAAGGCAAAGTAGTTGTGGCACTCCAGGGGTGGATACACTTTGTTTCTGGAAGCTACTTTATTCAAAAGCCTTGGGAGCGATTAGTCACAAAATGGTATTTCAGCTGGTGCAGCCAATCACAAAACGGGGGCCAGTATAAAAATTATAATGTTAAGGGAATGTCTGCATTGCTTAGGTGGGGAAGAGCCAAAGCAAACTACCACAAGTACCCATCCCAGGCTGTAATTTGCCATGCACGGGGGAAATATACAGTTACCTCTAAGTTTTCCCTGGAAGAGAAAAAATAGCATTTTTGATGCTGAGGAAGAGTCATTAGCATGCTCCTATACCAGGGCTCATTTTGAGGGGGAACATGCAGGAACGCAGTTCCGGCAGTTCCACAAAGAGGTCACATGTCAGGTGGCCCCACCCACCTGACTCTTGGCCATTTTGGGCCTGTTTCAGCCTGGATTGGGGCCGAAATGGCCCAGATCAGGCCTCTGATGGGTGGTGGATCACTCTCCCACTCAGCTGCAGCCCGATCCTGACCATTTTGGGCCCCTTTTTGGCCATTTTCAGCCCCTTTTGCCATTTTGGGCCCAATTTTGGCCCTGAATGGCCAGGATTGGGTCCAAAACAGCCAGAATAGATGATGTCAGGGGGTGTGGTATATGCAAATCAGTTATGCTAATGGCATACTTCCGGTGATGGCAAAATGACCCCTGTCTTATACCATCCAGAGCAAGGGTGCGTGTGTGCACATATAAAGGAGGAAGAGGAGGACTGTAGTGTTGCCACATTCCTTCTGGAGACAGGAAATCTTCCACCTGCCACCCTGCCACCACTGTTTACTGCTGCTCAGCTGGAGGTGGGTGGCAGGAGGTAGGTGAGCCCATCTGTGGGGAGGGCGGGGTATAAATCAAATCAAATAAATAAATAAAATAAAAATAGTGGGCCAAAAGGGGGACATGATTGGCATCCCTGGTGTGATTATGCAACTTCCAGTGTGAACCAGAGTGACATGATCATGTTGGGTGATGCTTTGGCATTCACCCAAAATTCTATGGTTAATCAATAGAGTTTGGTGGAATATTGTTCGGAGCATCACCCCCAGCATGATGAGTCACTTCCAGGTTGCCCCAGAAGTTGCATCATCATCCCCCACCACACTGAGTAAGGGCCAAGCTACAAGTATTGAATGACACTTGAGCGGCAAGTGAACAGACTCACGTGTGTATTCCTCCCTGTTCACTTGCCACTCAAGTGTCATTCGTCACTTGTAGCTTGGCCCTCAGTCCCCGTGTCTCCCGTTCCCAACAGTTGCCAGGCCTACAGGAATGGCAACCCTACAGGAAAGGCAGACGGGAAAGGGTGCTGGTACTGTTGTTTTCCCACACAAAGCCAAGGTGTTTGTGTGTGCTTTGCCTTCACATGAAAGAAGAAGAGGAAAGAAATTGCAGCAGTAGTTTTATAGGGAAGGACAGGGCTTTTTTTCAGCCAGAACATGGTGGAATGGAGTTCCGGAACCTCTTGAAAATGGTCACATGGCCGGTGGCCCCGCCCCCTGATCTCCAGACAGAGGGGAGTTTAGATTGCCCTCCGCACCGTTGATGTGGAGGGCAATCTAAACTCCCCTCTGTCTGGAGATCAGGGGGCGGGGCCACTGGCCATGTGACCATTTTCGATGAGGGCGATTTACACTTTCAAAAACTCCCCCCTTGTTCCAGCTGACCCAAAGTGACATCATTGTGTGGTCCGGAGTTCCACCACTGAGTTCCACCACCTCTTTTCCCAGAAAAAAAGCCCGGGGGAAGGATAAGAAAGTGAATTCAGCAGCACTGTAAGAAGGGCAGAGGACTCATTGTTTGGAGACTGACTGGTAATTCCAGAGTGACCTTCTGCCCACCTCTGCTCTAATTTATCACACATTTGAGGTTCTTCTCAGTGTGTTAAATCATGTAAAAAATGGGGAAGATGGGGCTTTATTCACTGTCTTGCCCAAACTGGAAAAGGAACCCAAGCTGTAGCAGGAATGATGGATGTGCATACATACATTTGTGTTTGGATCAGGCCTCCTGTGACATTCTTCAAACAGATACTGTTTTTCTTGCCATGACCCCCCACGAAGGGGTCTGTGGACTGTAGGTTCGTGGGGATTCAGTGAAATCTCTGTTGGAAATGGATGATAATCCACGTCAAAGAACTGTGGTCACTCTCATGATGATCATAGGGTGGGATAAGGAAGGAGTAGCGAAGGGTTCATGGTTCAGCCAGTTTGAAGTAAAAAAAATAATAAAAAATACATGACAAAATGAAGTTGCCTTAAAATGAATCAACCCATCAATGGCTGTTTTCACACTGCTTACTGGCCACGGAACATCGCGGCAAGCTCCCGGAACGACAGCGTCTTCCTGGCATGATTTCACGCGAGAACTGCCATTCTCGCGCAAAATTGCACCAGGAAGACGCTGTCGGTCCGGGAGCTTGGCGCGATGTTCCGTGGCTGGCAAGCAGTGTGAAAACAGTCTATCTATACTGGCTGCTGTGACTGACTGCTACTCTCCAGGGTTTCAGACCTCATCACAGCACCTGCAACCTGATCCTTTTGACTGAAGATGACACCTCTGCACGCAAGGCAGATGCATTTGCACCCTCACCCACTTGTGAGCAGATGCTGTAGACTGATCTCTCTTTTGTGCAATAGTTAAGTATCAACTTTTTCACTCGGTATCAGCTGATCTCCAAAATGCTTCTTGGCAGCAATAGGCAAACATGGAAGATGCAAGTTTGAAACAGGGGGGCATTTCCAGAACAGCAGTGACATAGCAGTAAATACCAGTGTACCTCTCATCATCTTTGTCTTTGTAAGGGACATCTTGTATCTGACCCATCCAGGCATGTTTTCCAGATATGGAAGGCTTCAATGTACAAGATGCCTGGGGTACAGGGGATACCAATAAGCAAAGAGCTGGTTGGAGAAAAACAATGGACTGGATCCTACAACCAGGTACTTCCTTCAGCAGAGGAGATTTGGGCTGATTCCTTTTTCCACTGTGAACCCTCCCCCCCCCCACACACATCATGCCCTGTGCTGGGGAGCTACAGTGAGAAAGTTGGGAAAGTTCTGTCCAGTTTGTGGATTCTAGGATTTTAATCACAGTGGGATGTCTTGATGTCAAAAGAGCACCAATTCCATTCCCTTCGGTCTTTCCTGAAGCCTACAAAGGTCTATTCAACGGGACTTCCTCCCCAGGAAGAACATAGTGCTGCAAAGCTGTAAGTAGAAATCAGGAACCTTGACTTTTATAACTTTATCCGCCAAACCCCGACAGTCCAATGGTCAAATGGCATTTATTCCTTGCTCAGAAACGGGGGATAGGAAGTTATGTGACTGAGGCCGGAATACACAAGACCAAAGTTTCTTTTTCTGCAATATTCCATGAGACAACAGGATCGCAGCAGTTAATTGGGGGGGGGGACCCTTACCCACATCCATTCACTTGATTTCTCTGATGCAGTGCTATTACCAAAAATAAAATACAGCATTTAATTAAATGAATTCATTCCAGCAGAAGAGCGGAAAGAGAAAGTTAAGGTGATTCATCCCGCTGTCATCTAGCAGGAAAAAAAATAAAAGCAAGATACAACAAAGGATAAATGATTGATGTCTCACACACAGCAAAGCACCAAGATGGATCCGTCCGAGTTCAGTACGAATCCAGCAAAGCTAATAGGCTGATTTGGTGTCATTCCATTGATTTAGTGAAGTGACTCTGAATTGACACCCACGGTTAAGTCTATCAGTTTCATAGGAATGGCTGTTAATACAGATGGTTACCCAGCTGGCTTCATCCCAATGGCGCCAGATTCCGTTCCATTGGCTCCACTTGTAGCCCTCTTTGACTGCTGTGATTCAAGCTAATGGTAACTCCATTGAGCCTAAAGGAATGAAGCTATTGTAGTGAAGAGACTTTAGAGTCACTTTGACATGCTTCTGTTGATGCAGGTACACAGTTTTTCTGGACTGGTGTGGCTTTTTGTTTACTATAGCAGTTTTAGTAGAGAGACTCCAAAAATCAAATCACACCAATATATCTGAAAAAAAGGATCTGCCCCTAGATACGTCAACACTGCAGGAAACATAGGTGTGTTTTGAACATCACTTCAGGTGGGAACATCTGCATGCCCAACTGCTCACAAATACTTCCTTCCAGCTCCCCCTGTCTTTTGACTTCATCAGCTCTCATTCCGATAGTTCTTTCCCATCTGTGCAGGTCTTATGCAGCACGGTTCCTTCTGGAACTGCCTGCATAGCAGACAAACCGATCTGTACTTGCGCATCTTTTCCCCCTCAGAGGTAGATAAAAGAGCATAAGAATTGCCATGCAGGGGAAACTGAAGGGTCCATCTAGTACCATGATGAAGACCTTGAATGGGTCAGCCCATGGGTCTATCGAGTCCAGCCTCCTGTTTGCAACAGTTTCTGGCCAGATGCTTTTGAGTAGTTTGCAACAGCATTCTCCCATCATTTGCTTTCCTACAACTAACATTTAATGACATGCTGCCTTTGAACCTGGAGATTCCATTCAGCTACCATCACAATTGATATACTTATCTTTCATTATCATGTCTAATCTCCATTCAAAGTCATCTTTTAGCCATTACATCTAGTAGTATTTGAATTCCATCCTTTGATTATTCATTTCCTTTTGTCTATCCTGATTTTACTACAGATCAGTTTGACTAGGCCCTGAATTCGGTTATTATGAGGGAGAAAAAGTACTTTCCATCCATTTTTTACATAACTTACAATTCTGTACATTTCTATTATATCCGTTCCCCAGTTTGTGTCATTTCTAAACCAAAAATCCTCATACATTTCAGTCTGTCCTCATGTGGAAGATGCTCCAACCCACTGACCAATTTATTTGCCATTTTTCTGTTCCAGGATATCCTTTTTGAGGAGGTGACCAAACTATACGCATACAATTTATGTAAAGGCATTATGCAACTAACTGTTTAACACGGAATTTGCCTTATTCATCCATGCACCACACTAACCGTGCACTCTTCTTAAGCAGAGTTTCACCCTTCTAAGTCCATTGAAGTCAATGGGCTTAGAAGGGTGTAAGTGTTTAAGATTGTACTGTTAATTGATGTTTTAATTGAGCTGTCTACCATGACCCCAATGTATTTTTCCTGATTAGTAGTCACAACAGCCGGTTGAGATACCATTTGTGTTCTGAGATATTTACCCCAGTTGGGATTTTTGCTCCAGTGTTCATAAGTTTCTTCTTTCTTGCATTGAATCTCATTTTCCATTTTCTTGCTCATCCGTCTAATTTGAAGAGATCTTTTTGGTGCTTTTTGCAGACTGCTTGAGTGTTCGTCTTCCTGGATAATTTGATATCATCTGCAGACTTGACTTTATCTCTGCTCATGCCTTGTATATGTTTTTTCAAACATTTTTTCAAACATGCTTTCTGTTTTTCCACGAGTTACCAGTCCATGAAAGGAACGGCCCTCTTATTCCATTACTAACAACTTTACTGAGGAGCTTTCGGTAAGAGATTTTTTAAAAAGCTTTTTGGAAGTCTGTGCCATTGCCCCTATCTACATGTCTTTTGACACTTTCTAAACATCATAAATTTTGTTGAGTCAGGACTTCTTTTGCAAAAACAATGATGATTCTTCATCAGCAAACTAGGCTTGTTCTTCTATATGTTTAATAATTCTCACCTTAACAATGGTTTTAGTAAATATATCGGGGATGGGCCTGTCATTTCAGGCTTCCTCCTAGATCCCATTTCAAAAACTGGTGTTACAGTAGCTTCTTTCCAGTCCTTCAGTAGGGAGAGTGATTCTAATGATGCAATAAAAGATCAATTATATATGAAAGACAGGAGCCAAATCATTATTTATGGTCACCAACCGAAACTTGAACTCCGTCCTGAGTCTTCCAGCTCACATACCAAAGAGTGAGATGGAGAATTCCTATACTGCAAATTTCTTGTGCTGTTTTGCCTACTTCAAAGCTTAGCAGGACAAAAAGCAGTCTTCTTCCACACCATCAATTCACCCGTACGTGCCAGAAGACTTTGGAAAGAGGAAAGGAGCTCCCTCCATTTTTATCGTTTCTCCTTTGAAACTACTACATTTAGCCATCCAAAAGTGAGATCCTAGAACCTGACTTGAGAGCTGCTATAGTGTAGAGGTTAAGTGGTTGGGCTGCATATCCACACTCTACTGGTTTGAATCCCACTACTTCCATGAGCTCAGTAGGTGGACTTGGGTAGGCCATTCCTCTCAGCCCCAGCTCCCCAGCTGTATTGTGGGGATAATAATAACACTGACATTGTTCACCGCTCTGCGTGGGGCACTAATCTGTCTAGAAGAGCGGTATATAAGCATGCAGTTACTATATAAGTGTACAGTTATTACTCCCAAATATTGAGCCTCTGCAAAATATC
Source organism: Eublepharis macularius (assembly GCF_028583425.1). Classification (NCBI taxonomy): domain Eukaryota; kingdom Metazoa; phylum Chordata; class Lepidosauria; order Squamata; family Eublepharidae; genus Eublepharis; species Eublepharis macularius. Next base: position 10,641,653 of record NC_072793.1, on the reverse strand, counting down.
TATCTACCTTCCATAATCTTTAATCACCTAACATCCCTATTCTAATGTATCTAAAGAAGTTTGCATTGTTTGTTTTCATGTTTTTAACAGCAATCTCTTCAAAAAAATTCTTCTTTTTTCTCTTTTGTCAGCTTAACATTTGTTTTGCCATGGTTTGTGCTCCTTTTTATTGTTTTAATTTGAATGAGGCTTTCACTTTTTAAAAGAAAGTCTTCGTGACAGCTTCCTTGTCTCTTCAGACAGAAGGCATTTCACAAGCAAGGCAAGGTGGAAATGGGTGTTCTCAGGGCTTTTTTTTAGCTGGAACACGGTGGAACGGAGTTTCAGCACCTCTTGAAAATGGTCACATGGCTGGTGGCCCCGCCCCCTGATCTCCAGATAGAGGGGAGTTTAGATCGCCCTCCGCACCGCAACTCCCCCCTTGTTCCAGCTGACCCAAAGTGACATCACTGCATGGTCCTGGAAATGTGTGCGCACTTGGTGCGTGCACATGTGGTACCAGGGGCACCACTTCCCGCCAGGAGTTGCCCCCAGTGCTGGCAACCCACTTAGTTCCACCACCCCTTTTTCCAGATAAAAAGCCCTGGGTGTTCCCCAAACAGTCCCGTTTTCATAGACAGGTGAAAGAAGGTGACAGGTGAGGTGTTGTAAAAATACTGAGTGGGGAATCCAGGAGTGCTGATCTATACAGGTGCACATAACCTGTTCCAGGAACTGCCTCTTCAGAAGTAGGTCCAGGGCAAAGTCGTCGCTAGGACTTATTTACAGCCTTGCAGCTTAAAAGACGACTCACAACAATGAACTTGCCGGGGAGAAGTGACAGGTATTTGTCTCCTGCCGATGTGTCCTCTGCCAGTTTAACAGTACCACTTACTAACCGGAGGTTTGCACTTGAGGATCAAGCCTCCCTGCACAAGAGAGAGAAAGGGGAGGGTGCCAAAAGGCATCTGGTTTGGCTTCTCAACCTTGCCTTACCAGGCCATTGAGAGAATTATGGAGCTACTACATGTGATGTGCTTTGAATGCTCTAAAGACCTCTCTATTGTTAGCCTGTTGTCTACCCCGGATTACACTGATCTGCCTGGGAATATTGGTGTTGAGCCCCATTGTGGGCATGCAGCCTGTGGTGTATTGGCTGTGTATATTTCAATTGTATCTATCGCTGAGATTGCACAAAGAAAAATTAATCTGGGAGCGGATTCAAATGCTTTACTCTTACTGGTTGACACCACATCTCTCCGCAAGATTCTCTAGTTTCTAAACAGTGAACCCTACTGCCCTAATCATCCTGTCCTAGGGTGAAAAAGGCAATCCCTAAAGAGCTGACTTTCAGCTCCAGACAATAGAAATTGAATGAGGACCCCTTCTTTTCTTGCGGGGTGTGTGTGTGTGTGTGTGTTAAGGCAATAGTGTAAATTTAAACTGGTCAGTGATCCAAATCCCAGGATGCCTGCCATGTTTCCCAGTATCTCTTTCTCACACACTCATATACGTGTGCAGACACATACGTGAACAAGTATGCAGCAAAAACACTTCTTTTCCCACATGGAAGTACCCACACAGTCCCCCTTCTCTCCCTTCTTTCTCTGTGAGTTGAAGACCTTCAAGGCAGCTGCTTAGAGGAACTGGGAGAGAATGGGATGCGCCACCTTTTCATTTCTGCTGCTTTTCCAGAACCCTGGGACTAGGCCTCTAGGCTGGCCAAGGACAAGCCACAGAGAGCCAAGCTACAAGTGATGAATGACACTTGCCTGGCAAGTGAACAGACTCACATGTATTCCTCCCTGTTTGCTTGTGCTCCACTTGCACTCCACTTGATCACTATGTGATCACTATGTGATCAAGCGGAGTGCAAGTGGAGTGCAAGTGGACAGGGAGGAATACATGTGCATCTGTTCACTTGCCGTTCAAGTGTCATTCGTCACTTGTAGCTTGGCCCAGAGACGAGGAAGGGGCTAGATTATTTGCACCACAGAAGGAGACGAAAGGGCAACGATAATGTGTAAAGAATAGTTTGGTCTTTCGACCGTGTGCTAGATAACACAGCCACCAGCAGCACGCAACTCATGAGCACACTGCAGAGTATTACATGTGTTATCAGCTGATCTATGGGCCTGCCACAATTTCCACTAGGGAAAACAGCATGAGGAGGAATGGTGGAAGCCCCCCCACCCACAGTGCTCCTAGCTGTGCTGAGCAACTTAGAGCCAAGCTACAAGTGACACCTGACACAGGTCGGACACTTGTCAGCTTCCCTCAAGTTTTGATGGGAAATGTAAGCGTCCTGGTCTTACAGCTTGGCTCTCCATTTAATTGAAGTTTATAGAACCCCCCCCCCACACACACACCCAGCAGAGGGGAAGGGGGGCACCCAGCGAGAGCCCAACGTCTACACTTCCCTCCCGACCGCATGTTCTCCCTCCCATAGACTGCCGCTCTGTAAACTTCAATTAAATGGAGAGCCAAGCAGCAAGACCAGACTGCCTACATTTCCCATCAAAACTTGAGGGAAGCTGACAAGTGTCCAACCTGTGTCAGGCGTCACTTGTAGCTTGGCTCTAAGCAGATTTTAAGGTGAATCCCTCAAGAGTCCATGTGACTTTGAGAAGGCTTGCCTCTCCTGTATCATTTAGCCGCGAGCTGAAATGCAGAAAGTGACTTGACTGGGGACAGGAACAGGGTTTGGGGCCGTCTTTCCTTAGCCCTCTTCAGCTGCTTCAGAGACTGCCCAGCACGATCGTTTGCCGATGCACAATCGCCATTTTTTCTGAAAAGAGCAATGAGTATATTTTGAGTTTTGTACACATTACTCAAAGCCTGGATTTTGCGGGGTAGACATTCACATGTTCTGAAGCTGCAAAATACACACATTGCCCTTTTTGGATAAAATGGTCATTGTACATACTAAGCTGGTTGTACCAAGTGCTGTCTCCTGCGACATGTGACTGCAGCATGAGAAACATAATGCCAGAAAAGCATTATATTCTCTCCCTCTCCCTCCCCACCTCTCCCTCACACACACACACACACACAGAGACCCAGTGCCTAATTGGCAAGGGCTGCACACAGGTAGTTACACACAGAGAGGCAACTCTTGTCATTTTGCAGGAATTCAAAAGGGAAGATCCGGAGGAATTAGCTTTCCTATACCTTTCCCCACAAAACTGTTTCCAAAATTTCTCACCGCAAAAGAAATGGTTTAAAAATCAGGCAATGACATTCCCCTTCACTCCCAATCCCACCCACTCTCCCCATTCTATTGTTCCGGGTATTTAATTTTTTTTTTGAAAGAGAGAGACCGGATAACAAATTGTCCCTTCGGATCTGTGTCCCCTAAGACACCACTTCCTACTGGCCAGGAGCAATAACAGTCTGGATACTGGGCCAGTTGTTTCTGCCCCCTCTCTCCCCGGAGGAGGGGTATATGTATGCTATGGTATGGTCACCCTAGGCCACTGTTTATAGTGCTTGCGTCTTCAGCTCAACAGGTTCCCCAGGAGGCTCTGGGGGAGCACTGGTTTCAACTGGCCGGTCCCCTTTGAGGATAGAGAGGCGTTCTGAAATGCCGCGCATCCGGGGGAAGAGGATGAAGTCATACAAGAAGCCGCCCATCACACCACCGATTATGGGTCCGACCCAATACACCTACAAAGGAGAGGAAGAAACACATCCAGAAAGGGAGCAGTGAGCGCAGAGAAATGGTTAAGAAGTAACCTAAATAAATTCTAAAATACATAGAAATAGCATTGTAAGAAAGGAAATGTCTTCCAAGAGCCTGAGATGGTAGTTAAACAGAATAGGTAGCATATAGACAGAATAGGTCCGATTACGATCAGAACCACAAGACACACAAAGAAGGGGAGTTCGCCTCTCCCCATCCCATAATATTTTCCAACGTGTACTATTTTGGGGAAACAACATGGGGTACAACAAGACCAAAAAGGGGATGGCATTTTGAAATTCTGTTTCAGATTTAAATATTTTTTTTTTTGCATGCAAGAATAAAGATAACACATTGAGGAGAAATATTTAGCAGTCCTCTCTCTAACATCCTCGTTCCATCCATGCAGGGAGCATTTTATGTGGGGGGGGGCTATTAAAATATATGACCACTCCTGCAAACCTGGAGTCTGTAGTGGAAGAGTTCATAATACTACCAGCTCAATCCAATCCCACATTCAACAAGATGACTCTGTGGCCAGTAGATCTGCATGTGCGACCAAATGAGATGGTAGAAACGTATTGATCCATTTCGGAGGGGGGGTCACTTTCTGGGGAAAATGTGAAAAAATTCCTTCCCAGGTGGGAAAAAAGCCTCCGACTGAAGAATTGGTGCATTAGGAGAAAGATTTAGGGTTTTTTTCCCCCTTGCAGTTCTAGTGGATTGTAAAAAAAACTTACCTAAGTTTATTTTTTATACAGCAGATCATCTGCGGCTTAGCATATCTGATCTGAATTGGTAGAGCCTATCCATCACATAAGAACTCATCTGCCTTCTTCCCCCCTCATTCTACATCGTGTAGATCGTTCCTCAGGCTGAAGACAGACTCTCCCCCACCTCCAGAGTTGAAGATGGTTTAAAAAGCCATTGCTGCTTGGACTGTTCAAATACATCCCCTTTTTGTTTGCGCTAAACTGATTTCAAAAGGTTTTGCCTTGCTTCCAAACTATGTCATACTTGTGAGAACAATGGGTGAACAAATCCAGCAAAAGAAATATGTCTACACAAAGGGAAGCAAAGCCTCTCTCCATCTGATTTCAGCTCTCTTATCTGGCGCGTAGGGCAATCTCAACTCCTCTCTGTCTGGAAATCAGGGGGTGGGGCCACCGGCCATGTGACCATTTTCTCCGAGGGCAACCCACTGAGTTGCGCCATGCGCACTGGAAAGGATGTCATTCCCGGTGCAACAATGAACGCTCTGGAGCACACCGGAGCAAGTTCCAGAGCTCCCAGGAAGGACCATTCCCCGCACCTCCTCCCTGCACCACTGGCCAGGTAAGAGGCAGTGGGTCCCCTGCTCCCTGTTACGGACACAAAAGGGGTGCTTCCACAGCTCTTCTGAAGCATCTCCTGCTCCAGTGAGTTGAAGGAATGCCAGAATTGGCTCTTCGCTTTGGAGAAGAAGTAAACATGTGGATGGGTGCCAAGGCATCCAGGCACCATTTTACTTTTTATTTATTTAAATCATTTCTCTGCCACCTTTTGACGCAACTCAGGGTCTCCAAAGTGGTGAACTTTAAAACATGTAAAACATTAAAACCTTTCAAATATTAAAAACAGCATTTAAAATACAAATATACACACACACTATATTTAAAACAATCAAAGAAAACACACAAACACATACAAACATGGAAACCAGGAGTAGGGCTAATAAGAGTTAATGAGAGAATACGAAACAAAACTAAGCAGTCTTCTTCACCCGCTAGAGGATAAAGGGAGACAGACCAATCTCCATTGGGAAGGGAATTCCAAAGATGGCGACTGCTGATCTATCACTATCCTAAGACTTTTCGCTTGCCACTGGGATTGTCCAATATTTTCTAATTAAGTAAGCCTGTGACCACTGTGGCCCATGCTCTTCTTTTCCTCTGTGGCTTGCTAAAGCAGTAACATCTCCATTTGCTTATTTTCCATAGCAGCCAGCAAGGTTTGAAAGTACCCAATACACCATTCAGCAGCCAGGCAGGACACTCCTGGATAAATCCTACAAGATTGACTGAAGAAAGCTGGAAAGCAGGCCAAGCTAGAAGTGACGAATTACACTTGAATGGCAAGTGAACAGACTCGCGTGTATTCCTCCCTGTTCACTTGCACTATGTGATCGAGTGGAGTGCAAGTGGAGTGCAAGTGGAGTGCAAGTGAACAGGAAGGAATACACATGAGTTTGTTCACTTGCCATTCAAGAGTAATTCGTCATCGTCACTTCTAGCTTGGCCCAGAGAGAGACTTTTGTGGCCAACCAATCAGCTTCCCATGTTGGTCCCAGCTGACTGTGGGGGTAGGTGGTGGCAGGACTGACTCTTCTAAAGAAAAGTTAAATAAAGATCTTGGGGGGCTCAGAGGGGAAAAGGCTGGAGAGTTTGGAGGCAGCAAATCCCTCAGAGGGCAGGATGGGGACTGAGCATCTGGCCTGCATTTTTATCTTTAGCACAGCCCTGGTGGTTGCAGGCACTTTACTGCTATTATGTACTTTAAGGCTACAAGGCTAGGCTCATTTACCCAGCAGCAAGTGCTGTTGAGCTCACTGAGTGTTACTTCTGAGTAAACATGGTTAGGCTTCCACAGTAATTCTCTTAATTTCAGTGGGAAAGTTAAGTGCAGGGCTTTTTTTGTGTGGAAGCACTCCCTGGTACCAAGTATCAGCACCTCTCTGGGAGTTCTCTCAAGTCCTGAGGGGGGAATGGATGAAAATCATTGAAGCCTTATATATGAATACTGGCACCTTTTTAAACCAAAAAGGCGCTGATTGAGCATAGACTGTTTCCCTTTCAGGACAATGGGGATATTAAAATGCTCGGCCCTGGATGGATTGTGTCACTTATTATTCCCCTTTTATACTGTATAAAATATAATTCACTAGACTATCCGTGTAATCTTATGCAGATTTAGTCCTTGCTAATTACTTCATTTAAATGAGTATAGACTGAAAGTAACTGAGAAGGACTGAAATGTTCACGATGATAAATATAATCTTGTTAGTAATGTTAGATTTTTTTTTAATTTAGAAAACTGCAATAGATTTGTTAGGTTTTCAGGAGCCACTGGACTCTAGTTCTCACAGGTACAGTATCCCTGAGTCTGGACTGTATCACTTTCAGATTCAAAATGGAACATAATATGCTCGGGAACTCAATGGTTTTGCAGAAGAAGCAGAAACAAGGACAGCACTCGGGACGAGGTTTGGGCTGAACGAGGTGTTCTGGAATGTCTCGGGGGGGGGGGGAAACTGGTGCACATACCTAGAAAGAACAAGGTACCAGCTTTTTGTTTAATTTTTAGAAAAAGTTTCAGCACTTCTATTTAACATTTTCATTTGGCATTCTGCTTTCCTGTCAAGCCAGATCCAAATATCCTTGGTTATTATATTATCAGTGGACCCTGCAATAAAACCTTGTAGATTGTGTCGGGGTGACAGAATCGAGAGCTGTGCTGGGTCTGGTGATTGCAGAGAGGTGGTGGTGGCGGCACTGATATTGGGGTGGGGAAGGGCAGCTGCAGGGAGGCCTGCCTTTGCTTTTCTCCTTGGAAATATCCTTCTCAGTTCCTCCTCCCGCCCTTACCAAAGATCCTTCCCCGTTTCTGTTTCCCCTGCTTTCCAAAGATTCCTCCTCCCTTGCAAAGACTCTTCCCCTTTGCTCGCCCCTTTCAAACAACTTTCCCACGTGCAAGCCATCTAAAAATCCTTCCCCTTTGCCTCCTCCCCCAGTCCCAAAGACATTTTCCCTAGCCTTGTCAGATGCCCACTGGTGGCAGGCAAACTCTCAGATGCCCTTCTGCCTGCCAATCAGCAGGATGTGACAAGATGCCCGGTGATCACCCACCACTGGCGGGCAACTCAGGCAAACAGGGAGGGGGCACACACTCACAGATGGAACTGACATCATCTCAGTGGCTGCAGGAATTTCACCCCCCAAAAGGTCAGTTCTTAAAGTGTGAGGATTGAAAGCGACACCATCATGCGCCAGCCAGGAGCAGAGTACCAGGGCCCCCTCCCACCGGTTGCTAGGGTGACCTGGCCGTCCCATCTCTCCCTCAGATTCTCTCCCTGTCAGTTCTAGGGATGGCAGTCCATGACAGATAGATCCCCAAACCACTCACAGCAAGTACTCCAGGGTCTTAATGGAGCTCTTAATGGATCTCTATAATAATAATAATAATAAACCTTTTTTATTATTATTATAGAGATCCATTAAGTTCACAGGTCCTTCCTATTCATCTTTGGAAGGACCTGTGAACTTAATAGATCTCTATAATAAAACCTTTTCAACCAAGATCCTGGAGTACTCGCTGTGAGGGGTTTGGGGATTTATCTGCCATGGACTGCCGTCCCTAGAACTGACACTCCCTTGCAGCAGCTGGGCTCTCAGCCACGGAGCCTGGGCCTGGGAAGAGGTGAGGCCTGGCTGCAAGGATGGGTCCTGTTCCTCCGATGGCTGTGCACCCCATTTCACTTGGCCATGCTTTACTTTGGCCAGCTCATTTGGATCACCCAGCAGCCACGTGGTTCCTTGGGACCTAAGGATTGTGCATGCACATAACTCAGTGTTTGGGGGGAGTTCAACCCCAAAAACCTATACAGAGGCTTCTAAAAGAGAAGAGCAACAAGGACTGTTTTTGAGAGAGCTCTTTCTTTTGGGAGTTAAACCCCCTCAATTTTGTTTTTGTCTGTGAGCCAAGCTACAAGTGACGAATGACACTTGCCTGGCAAGTGAACAGACTCATGGGTATTCCTCCTTGTTCACTTGCCATTCACTTGCGCTCCACTTGATCAAGTGGAGAGCAAGTGAAGAGCAAGTGAACAGGGAGGAATACACGTTTGTTCACTTGCCAGGCAAGTGTCATTCGTCACTTGTAGCTTGGCTCTGTTTTTACATTTTTCTGCAACCCTGCAGAGTCCGCTAAGATTGCAGAAACATGGGTTATGTTCCCAAGTGGCCTCAATCTGCAGGTTTAGATATTCACAGATTGGGGGCCACTTGACGATTAGTGTGCAAAATGATGATAATCCTTCACCTCCTGGATTTTCCTATATGGCCAAGAAAATGCAGTGGTTGGATTATGTTACAGTAGCACAATATCCAACAGTGTGCGGTTCCAAGCTCATATCTCTAGATCCTGCTGACATTTATTTATTTATTATTTTATTTTTAACCCACCCTCCCCACAAGTGGGCTCAGGGCGAGGTACAACATTGATTAAAATACAACTTAAAATCAATTATGAAAACAGATAAAAAACTGTGCCCCTTTCAGGGCAACCAGCAGAAGTGGACTCTCCATACCCCTTGTAGGGAATCTTCCGCTACTACCACCTGTCACACACACACACACTCATTACACTGGGGCAGCATAGCACCACAGAGTGCTTCTTCACCACAACTGATCCAGACACTGCTTTATTTCAGACCAACCTCACCCCTTGTACCTAGTGACCAGTTGCTGTAGATCGAAGTATATGTCTTTCATGGCATGTACGAAGCAAAGTCGTGACGGAATTTGAGTCAGATTTAGTCATTTCAGAGTCATTTCCACAACCATTACACACCTGATTATTTACACCTACCTTCTTACCCCATAAACATTTTGCTTACCCAGTGGTTGGTGAAATTGCGGGTGATAACAGCAGGGGCGAAGGATCGGGCAGGATTCATGCCAGCTCCTGTGTAATATATCTGCAAGACAGCAGGGTCAGGATGGAGAGAGGGTTCTCCCTGTATTCCAGATACCCCACATCTCTGAACCCCAAGTTGATCCAATTTCCCCTACTAAAGGCTGGGTGGAATTTATATTTAGAACCCTAGTCTTCTCAGAACCCTCTCATAGCGTTGTAAAAACTTTAGTTGACAGCAAAGAGTCATTTTATGTGTCACACCATTGTACTACCATTTTTATTTCCAGATATGGCCACTGTGAGTGGGCAAGACTATGGAGCACATATTGTGCTAGAGGTTCTAAATGCCTGCCCTGGGGATCTTGCCAGCAAGGCATGTTACAGTTAAGACACAAGGCAACTGAGAGCCAAGCTACAAGTGATGCCTGATACAGGTTGGACACTTGTCAGCTTCCCTCAAGTTTTGATGGGAAATGTAGGCATCCTGGTCTTGCAGCTGTAATGGAGAGCCAAGCTGTAAAACCAGGATGCCTACATTTCCCATCAAAACTTGAGGTAAGCTGACAAGTGTCCAACCTGTGTAAGGCGTCACTTGTAGCTTGGCTCTGAGTGATTTGTTGTTTCACAAAATGGAAAGTGAGGTGAGGACACTGCTGCATAGGTTTTATCGGGGAGGCAAGGTGCTTATTCGTTTAGCCCAGCCTTGCCACGCAAATAGATTACAGCTGCTCCTGCTCATATTTCTGGCACGTCATTACCCCAAAGAGGTGTCCAAGAGTGAGTGAGAATCCCACAGCCATCGCCACAGACCCCATGCGCCCATTGCGTCTCTCATCATAGGTGGCAAAGATGCAGAGGACAAACTGCAGGGTCAGGAAGATCTCCACGATGGTAGCTTGGCCCACATTTACACTGGGGTGTATCTGCAGCCAGGAGACACACAAAAAGAGAGCTATAAGGGAACAGCAGAAGTCAGCGCTTGATTTTGCCCCGACTGATGCGACCAATCAAACTATCATTGCATAATTACTGAAGTTGTGTCCAGAGGCCCATCTTATTCATTCTCCTAGGCCCAAGTTGACTTTAATTGTACCTGTCCTGTGCCTAGCAAATGTTTGTGGTGCTGTTAAAAAACTGGTTGGGAAGTGAACATCTACAGATGACCAAAGATGTGTCAAATAATGTGCTGCAAGATTTATTTTCATAGGTCCTACTTGCCAGACTAGTTTTTAGTCACATTCAAGGCTGACTAGGGCAAGGCAGAGGTGAAGCAAGGGAAAAGAGGAACAGCCAGAAGGGCAATAAAGAAGTCAGAAGTCTGTAGCCAGTGAAGAGTCCCAGAGATGCTCATACCCAGGGCTTTTTTTCTGGGAAAAGAGGTGGTGGAACTCAGTGGGTTGCCCTCGGAGAAAATGGTCACATGGCTGGTGGCCCCGCCCCCTGATCTCCAGACAGAGGGGAGTTGAGATTGCCCTCCGCGCCAGCTGGCGCGGAGGGCAATCTCAACTCCCCTCTGTCTGGAGATCAGGGGGCGGGGCCACCAGCCATGTGACCATTTTCAAGAGGTTCCGGAACTCCGTTCCACTGCGTTCCCGCTGAAAAAAAGCCCTGCTCATACCTCTGATCTTGGAAGCCTATGTACAGGCAAGGAGTACCCCTTGAATGGCGCTGCCCTCTTGCTGAAGAGAGTTGGTGGTTGATCTCTCTACAGTTCCTTCCTTTGACCAGAGTTGGGTGGTACCTGACAACACACAGGTCCCAGGGTCAAGTCCGCTGCACTTGGGTTCTTCTGACAATGGCTGCTATCCTACCACCCCGCTGAGCAAAGTTTGAAGCCTTCCTCCAGCCTACGGAGACGTCCTCCAAAGACTTGAGTGGCTCTCACTCCAACAGAAGAGTTGCTTTAGTTGATCAAAGTCTCCAGAGGCTAAGATAGAATACATGGCACTATTTCTCAGCTTCTGAGAGCCATCTGTTAGAAATCATGTAATTATGTACATCACTCGTTAATTAGAAAAAATGAATTCGTGTCGACATGTCCTTCTTCTTTAACCAGCTGTATGCAGTCATCCTCCCTTTGGCTTTATGCATTTTGGAAGAATTGTAGGGCTGGTGGGGACCAAAAGGCCATCTATTCCCACCATCCATCACAAGGCGAGACACTACAGAATAATGCATCTGGAGTAAACATCTGCAGATGGCCAAAGGTGTGTCAGATAATGGGCTGCAAGATACTCCTTTCCCTTGCCTGTCTTGCCGAACCTAGGCAATGCTGCGCTTTCTCACCCTTCACACTTATGTTCTCTGGATTATTTTTTAAGTATTTGGTTGTTTCCACATGGGGATGACTCTCACTGCTGCTGAGAATGCAGAGGAGTTTGCAGTCATAACAGAACTTCCGCATGGAAGTATTCCCCGTAGTATCCCCTCATGCCTGCCGCTAGAGTGCTTTTTGCCCCCCTTCTAAAAATAAAGCTAGTAGCTGTTGATATCCCTGACCTGGATGGCCCAGGCTAGCCTGCACTTGGCAGATCTTGAAAGATAAGCAGAGCCAGCCCTGGTTAGTACTTGGATAGGAGACCAGCAAGGAAGTCCGGGTCGCTACAAAGTGGCAAGCAGTGGTAAACTGCCTCTGAATGTCTCTTGCCTTGAAAACTCTGGTGGGTTGCCAAAAGTCAGCTGCAACTTGACAGCACTTTCCATCACCACCTTATAATGTATATGATGCAATAACAATATATCTACTGCTAATCAGGGATTTTTTTCAGCTGGAACGCGGTTGAACGGAGTTCTGGAACCTCTTGAAAATGGTCACATGGCTGGTGGCCCCGCCCCCTGATCTCCAGACAGAGGGGAGTTGAGATTGCCGTCCGCGCCGCCAAGCGGCGCGGAAGGCAGTCTCAACTCCCCTCTGTCTGGAGATCAGGGGGCGGGGCCACCAGCCATGTGATGATTTTCTCCGAGGGCAACCCACTGAGTTCCACCACCTCTTTTCCCAGAAAAAAAGCCCTCCTGCTAATCAAAAAGAATAGCCAGTAAAAAGCCTGCTGGTGGTGAGGAAGTGAGTGGGATGGCAGGCACAAGGGGAAAATAGGGCTGAATGTGGCACCCAGATTGGGGCGGAGGGTGGTGGTGGAGATCTGTACTTTCCTGTCTAAACACTGGACAGGAAGATACAAATTTCCTAAACCTACTTTTGATACAATCCTTATAGAAAGATCATAGCAACATGTTTGTGAAAACATGTAGCAGACCCAGAGAACACCTTGAAGGTGGATGAACGCTGATGTCATGCAGAAGCCCTTAAAAGAACTGCTGCATTTGGGGGGGGGGGGAACGGGAGGAAAAGTGGAACAAAACTTTCGTATGGAAGCAACTTTTGTTATTGTCTCCACCTTCAGAGCTGTATCAACCAACTTCCCCTTTAAAGAACCTCCAGTTTATATCCATCCATCATGGTCTTCTACTCACTGCTTTCCCTTTTCACCCCGCCACACCTCAGACACAGGCCAACCTCACCTTCACGATTTTCTTCCTCATAATTTAGTGTTTTAAAGTACATTCAAATGAAATATTATTTGAGTGGCAGAGAAACTCTGGAAGAACACTCCCCGCCCTTTTTGTTAGACAAACGACCTCCTTTTCAGTGAGAAAACATTTCTGTACATTTGCAGGAGTCAGAGAGGCTAGCGAAGAGTGTTGATTAGCCGGCACCCAGGAGAACTTCCTCAAGGAATGTCTTCTCCATCCATCCCCAAACTAGGGGTGCTGCTAGTTTCACAACAAATATGTTCAAAATCCAAACAATGTGTTCAAAGGTTTGTCCAGACCTGAGCCAATCACCATGTCTGGTTCATGACCAACTGCCACAAACACCTACCAAACCTGCATTGTTTTTTTTTTCAAAACTGAGTATGTACCATAACACTGCCAATCCAAACAGATTAGTGGCCATTAAGAATAGTCTGCCTAGATGACAACTGGAGAGTAGGATTTTTTAAAACACAGCATTTATTTATGATTGATTTATATAATTTGAGACTGATTTAACTTCTTGTGGCTGAATCCATGCAGCAATCCACCACTTTCCCTGCATTTTTCTCTTGACATGCTACTGGAAGTCTTTTTAAAGATTTTTTGAAAATCAGTAGTCGCTACTGCACTTTTGCAAACTAACATTCTAATGATCCCTTGTCATGATCTCTGAAGTTCCAGATTTCAGTTTTAAAAAACAAGGGCTGGATCCTTTGGATTTATTCTGCTAACTGTACCACCTTCCTCCAGTACAAGGTGCCTTCCCCTGATGCTAGAGGAAGATGCTACCATTAGTGGAATAGATCCAAGGGTCCAACCTCATCCAACCCCTTCTGTTGTGGAGCTATAAAGGAAAAGATGCAGGCAGTACATTTCCCCTTATAACTCCACAAAAGGAGCTAGACACTTTTTTAAAAAAATGAAAGCTGTGATTTCAACAATTGCAGCAGTAAATTGTTAAGACAACAGTTCACAATAGTGCAACAGCAATTATCAGTTTAAAAAACTCAAAAAGTCTTCCAGTGGCACAGGTGGGATAATGGCAGGCAGGTCTACAGGTAAAGCTGATTGCTCTGTATTTCTCTGTTATGAAGAAATACAGCCTGTTTAACAGCCACAAAGGGGTTGACAGTCAGATTGATAACTGAAAAACCATTTCCCTGTTTACAACCTGTGAAAAGGACATAAATTGAACTAGTGGGTGTTCAAGTATCCCTGCTACAAACCAATTCTTGGAATTTTATTACAATGGCATGCACATTTTTTAAAAAAAACTGAAAAACAATTGGTGTGACATGTTAAAAACATTTTTAGGAAGTGGGCCGTTTGCCTAAAGCATGGGAGTGGAGATAAAATTAGCAACTGGATCACCGCTGGAATTGCTGGGTATGACTGTCTTTATTATAGCAAGGATGAAGGAAGCTGGGTTCATTCAACCGGGGGGGGGGGGGAGCGGAAGCAGTGACTGCAGATCTAATGTTACAACTCTGTCCACAGTCCTTTTAAAATCTCTTAATTGTTAACTATCTTTATCACTGTTCTCTGTACTCAGTGAATTTGTGTCCTCCTGATTACAAACTCGCAACCTTGCCACACACATAAAGTTTTAATCAAAAGAGGTAGGTACTTTTTCTTTACAGCTGTGGCTCTGTTACCCTAACTTTAGTGCAACATTCCTAAATTGATCATTTCCTAAACTGAAGATATGAAGTACTATAATGCACAGAACCACCACATGCCTGAGAATAGCCATAAAAGATGCACATCGACTCTGCAGGAAATTTGAGCCCAGATAACACCAATCGCTCTGGAAGAGGACTACCATGTGACAGGCTTCCGAACGATGCAATTTTCCATCAATGGGCACTGACAAAACAATTTATTTTCTCCAGGAGGTAGTGTGTTTCCCTCTAAAACACACACAAACATTCAAACTATTTTTTCTTGAGCAAATATTAAAATGTGCCCAGCCTTTTTCATAAATTAATATGTAATGTAAATATAAAATCTCTGTTGACTGCAAGATTGCTCTTCCACCAACTGTGTGACACTAGCAACATCCATGTTCACAGCAAGAAGGAGGAGCCTCAACATCACATTTTAGTTTAATAGGTGAAAACTTTCTTAATAGGCAAAATCTTACACATGAGATCTAATTCCAATATTGGTGTATCAGGCAACAAAGGAAAGAGGGATCTTTCTCCCAGTTTTCAAGGGGATCAATTTACATGATCACAGTTGGTTTGCAGTATCCACCATCACTGGATTTGATCACCAGTCACTGGATGGTTCTTGAAAAGTAAACAAGAGTCTTGTGGCACTTTATAGGACTAACCAGTCTTTATCCTAGCATAAGCATACTCTCAGGGACTCCGAGCCCTCTCGTCAGCATGCCTCCAAGAGTGGGTACCGGTCCTCTAAGCCTTATGGTAGAATGATAACTTGCTAGTCTTTAGGATGGTAGAAGATTACTGTTAATTTTGCTGTGACAGACTAACATGACTAGACGTCTGAAAATTATTCACACAAAATACTGAAAATGAAATCGCAGTCTCAGGCAGATTCTGAACAGTGCAGGATATAAATCTATTTAAATAAATAAATAAATACACCACAAGTGTGTCTTTCTTTTGCTCATCATCCTCTTGCACAAAACTCTCAAACTGTTACAATTACACAATCCTTACGCTCCATTGTGCTGTCTCTTCCCCCCTTCCAGTTTACATACACAGATGTATGTAAGTATAGCATTTTCTGTTATCTGGTTCCCACCCAGCTACAAAACCAGTCATGCAGATAAGCCTCTGCAAGAGAACAGCTGACACCAAAAACCTAACCCAAATTTTAAAAGCATTATACAGGCCCCTTGAATGTAGCCATGTTACTTCTTCAGGTCTTAGACTGGAGAATGCCACCCTCCTGAAATGCTCTCCCAAACAACTCTGCATCCAGTTACCGTGTTGAGTGCCAGGTTACCCCGCAGCGCCGGTGGCGTGACTCCATAAAGCACAGCTGCCCCGGCAACTCCTCCCAGCACCTGGGCCACCATGTAGAAGACAGCACGGAAGAGGGAGAGCTGTGAGCCCAGCAAGAAAGCCATGGTGACGGCTGGATTGATGTGGGCACCGCTCACGTGGCCTAGAGACTGCACCATGGTGGCTGCCACCAAACCGAAGGCCAGTGCCACCTGTAGAATGTTAAAGGGGCCGATGGCCCAGCGAAGTGAAGCCCCCAGGCCAAAGAACACATAGAACATGGTGCCAAAGAACTCGGCGAAGATAGCCCTCCAGAAGGAGGACGAGCGAGCTTCCCACATGATGAGGCAGGCGGACAGCAGAGGGGGGGGGGATTGCTGTGCCAGCAGGACCGGTCTCCACACTCCCTGCTGCTCCCCCCACCTAAGCCCACTGCTTTCTACTGCTGGCTATGAGCTTTATAAGGCTTCCTAGCCCTGCCCAGGAGGTGGGAACTCATTGCAACTCAATGGGGCATCTTAACTGCTTCATTGCCTGGTTGGGGACAGCTGTGATGATTTTTATAAAGGCTCAGGAAAGGATATTCCTGCCTTCAGAACTTTCACCCTTTATAAACCGATCTTCTTCTGTGCTTTGATTTTCTCTCTTTCCCCTTGATACCCTCGTCTTTCCAGTTTAGAAGCTTTTGTGCGGGCTCCTCGCTGGCAACTGCTGGGGCTGGAGGAATCAAGGGTGCCTTGGAACTGGTGATTTCTGTAGTGTAGGTATGGTGTGCATTGGGGGGAAGGGGTCGGGTACGGAGAGTACTCTGCCACTCTCTTTACTAGGATAGTTTCAAAGAGGGATTTTTATGTATCGCAATTTTCCCCCTGGCATCAAGAAGATGCCTTTTAAGCCGTTCTGTCTGCAGTTCTACGACTCTTCCCAGTGTGATGAAGGTAGTGGACATGATGCCAGAATAGCAACTAGATTTTCAAGCTGAATGCAGTTGGGTGAGAGGGAGGGAGATTGCCCGTTTCTGTGCATTTATACAATCATGCCTCTTGGGTCAGGGACGTGTGGGCACTCGGATATGACTCAGCATGCAAGCAACATCCTTTAACATCAGGGCTTTTTTTCAGCCGGAATGTGGCGGGACGGCATTCCGGCACCTCTTGAAAATGGTCACATGGCCGGTGGCCCCGCCCCCTGGTCTCCAGACAGAGGGGAGTTTAGATTGCCCTCCGCGCCGCATGGCGCGGAGGGCAATCTAAACTCCCTTCTGTCTGGAGACCAGGGGGCGGGGCCACCGGCCATGTGACCATTTTTGCTGAGGGCGATTTAAATTTTTAAAAACTCCTCCCCTTGTTCCAGCTGACCCAAAGTGACGTCATTGCGTGGTCCCAAAGCATGCATGCACTTTGCGCGTGTGCATGTGGTACCAGGGGCACCACCTCCCGCCAGGAGTTGCCCCATGTGCTGGCAACCCACTGAGTTCCACCACCTCTTTTCCCAGAAAAAAAGCCCTATTTAACATGATTCCAGCTCTCCACGTCCCCCTTCAAATTATCCAAGCAATGCTAACTCTGAGGAATATGCTCAGAGGAAGTAAGTTTTTTGGCCTTGCAGCATTCCTTGAACAGTAGGGTTAAGCTGGCAATGCCTGCTAACCAGATCAAACTAGTAATACACACAGAGAAACCAGCACCATCCTAAACACATGCTGTGAGGAAAAAGGCTGCCGGACACACCACCATTTTGAGAGGTATAGGCCCACGTTTGTGGTGCGTACCTCCTAAAGCTAATGTCTTTGGAAGATACATATTTTCATTTGTGTGTGCCATGGAAATGTTCCAACGCCAGTTAACATTTGCCACAATGTTTTTTCCATAACGTACACAAGGTTAAATCAGATACGTATGTGCTGCAGGCATAACATAGGTCTGTAACATGTATCTGATACAATTACAACCAGCTCTATTGAAATATTATTGAAAACACTGGAACTTCCTTTTGAGTAATGTAGTTTACAGCCTATTTGTTAGAGATTTCTCCAAAAGACAAGATACTTCTGATTTGATTATAATAAGTTATATCATACCATTTATATCATACCATTTCATAGCAAGACCACAGTCTCCAGAAAACCAGATTCTCTTCTCACCACCACAACAGGAATTCTGGAATTTTCTACTGCACAAAGGGTGTGCAAATAGACATCTCTTGAATACTAGGGATGACTTTTATTCTAGATAGGATTGAAAGCATTATTCTCTGAATCATTACCCATTAAGACTGGTTAAATGAGGCCACCTCCTTATGGTCTAATGAGACTGTTGTAAATACTACGCACACATCAAAATCAAGCATTTTCAAATCCCAGTGAATTCAATTGGAAAGTTAAGTAAGGTGTTCTGAAATCAATAGGATTACACAGAGCCTGAGGTCCAAGCTACAAGTGATGAATGACACTTGAACGGCAAGTGAACAGACTCGCATGTATTCCTCCCTGTTCACTTACGCTCCACTTGCATTCCACTCAAACACGAGTGGAGCGCCAGTGGAGTGCAAGTGAACAGGGAGGAATACATGTGAGTTTGTTCACTTGCCATTCAAGTGTCATTCGTCATTTGTAGATCGAGTGGAGCGCCAGTGGAGCACAAGTGAAGAGGGAGGAATACATGTGAGTTTGTTCACTTGCCGTTCAAGTGTCATTCGTCATTTGTAGATTGAGTGGAGCACCAGTGGAGCACAAGTGAAGAGGAAGGAATACATGTGAGTTTGTTCACTTGCCATTCAAGTGTCATTCGTCATTTGTAGATCGAGTGGAGCGCCGGAGCACAAGTGAAGAGGGAGGAATACATGTGAGTCTGTTCACTTGCCGTTCAAGTGTCATTCGTCATTTGTAGATCGAGTGGAGCGCCAGTGGAGCGCAAGTGAACAGGGAGGAGTGCATGTGAGTTTGTTCACTTGCCGTTCAAGTGTCATTCGTCATTTGTAGATCGAGTGGAGCGCCAGTGGAGCGCAAGTGAACAGGGAGGAATACATGTGAGTCTGCTCACTTGCCATTCAAGTGTCATTTATCATTTGTAGATCGAGTGGAGCACAAGTGGAGCACAAGTGAAGAGGGAGGAATACATGTGAGTTTGTTCACTTGTCGTTCAAGTGTCATTCGTCATTTGTAGATTGAGTGGAGCACCAGTGGAGCGCAAGTGAACAGGGAGGAATACATGTGAGTCTGTTCACTTGCCGTTCAAGTGTCATTCGTCATTTGTAGATCGAGTGGAGCGCCAGTGGAGCACAAGTGAAGAGGGAGGAATACATGGGAGTCTGTTTACTTGCCGTTCAAGTGTCATTCGTTGCTTGTAGATCGAGTGGAGCACAAGTGGAGCACAAGTGAAGAGGGAGGAATACATGGGAGTCTGTTCACTTGCCGTTCAAGTGTCATTTGTTACTTGTAGATAGAGTGGAGCGCAAGTGAACAGGGAGGAATACATGTGAGTCTGTTCATTTGCCATTCAAGTCATTCAAGCTACAAGTCATTCGTCACTTGTAGCTTGGCCCTGAATAGCATTCATTGTTTATCACAACGGTGTGCTGTTAGTCTATAAGGAAATAGCTTCAGCCAATAAAAAGTGTCCTTGTGCGATGTATTTCAGATGATTTCCCAAGCATTTGGACTGTCAGCCCAATCCTGTGGTGGTGGTGGCAGCCAGCTGCCAATACAATATCGGCAGCGCTGGTCTGATCCCTATAGACATTCCCTAGGGAGGAAAGGCAACATGTGCCTTTGCAAGGCACAAACGGTATATCACGCACACCAGAGTCCACAGCAACCCTGGTAAAACCCACCAATTAGGCAGTGGCACCCCATGACATTCCTCTGAGTAGCACATGCTCGTGCAGCTGACCACCCAAAGCTGACATGGCCACTGCCCCTCAATGCCACTCCCCTCCCCTTGCCAGAGGACAAGGAGGGAAGAGCCACTGCAGCCCCAACCGAGGCACATGGCCCGAGTGTTCCCGCATAGCTCACAGGAGAAGGGCTCCCAGGCAGCAGGCAGGATGCCCACCTGCCCCCCGGCAAGGCTCAGACCTGCAGCAAAAGTGCTGGCCAGCTACAGCCATTCTTGCTTCAAGCTATGCAACCCCTTCCCCCCCCCCCAAAAAAAGAAAGAGACAGAAGGAGAAAATAGGGGCCAGGCTCAAACCTAGCCACTGAGCCAAGAGGGCAGAGGCAAAAGAGGCGTGCCGTCAGGCGTCACCCACTCCGCTGGAGCCCTGACTTCATGACCAGCCACATGGGACCAGGCAGACCATATTGCACAGACAGGCATGGCCCCCTGGAAAGATACTGTGGATCCCAAAAGGGCAATAGGACGGCACTGCTGATGGGCCACCCAGACATCCATCATCTTGGCTGAGACACCCCTGCATGATCCCTCTGTGCTGGACCCTTGCGCCCCACCCACCCTGTGCCTCCTGTGGCCCACACCGCCCTCCTGCACGGCTTCTTAGATGCCGGCAGTGCTAGGGGGTGGGGGTGGGGACTCAGCAGGGCCGGCGCACCTACTGAGACCAGGTAGGTGGTGGCCGCAGGCGCGGGGTGCCGGAGGGAGCACCAGAGGAGGCGCAGCGGGAGGGAGTGCGCGCCACAAAGCACCAGCCTCCTATCCCTCCCACCCTGCGCCGCTGCCGCCGCCAGCACAAGCCCCCGGCCAGGCGCAGCCACCGCAGGCAGGCATGTGCGGTGGTGCAGGCAACCGAGCAGGAAAGCTCGGAGGTCGCCCGCCGCAGCAATCGGGCCGTGGCGGCGCGTGCACTCCCGTGATGATGTCACGCGTGACGTCATCACGCAGGCCGGTGCGCGCGCACACTCGTGCGCGCAGGGGGGGCGCCCAGCCGGCCGCAAGCGTGGCAAACCCTTGCACCGCCCCTGGGACTGAGAGACCTGCCCCCTTGCTGGAGCAGACCACCCATCAGCCCCACCATCGCCCTGTGCAAGCTGCATGGAGGAGCCAGCAGCGTATGAAGGGGGAGGGGTGGGGATGGCAGAGGGGTGGCCCTGCCAGTCTGATGCAGCCATCTGAAGAGGAGCGTTGCAGCGCACCAACACTCATTGTGAACTGCATGTCGTCAGTCTTTAAGGTGCCATAGGGCTAAAAGCTAAAAGAAACAGAGGTCCAGTTGTCACCATGACAACTGTGGGCAGGAAAGCTCCTTCCGGGAAGCCCTACGGGGAACTCGCAGGAGGGCAGGAGGAGGAGTTGGGGCACAGAGTGGCATGGAGTGGGGGGGGGGCTGGCAGGGACGGGGTGCAAGTCTCAGCCGCTCAATGACAAAAAGAGAGGGGCGGATTGGTAGACTGCTGCAAATGTTGAGCAGCCGCAGGGGAATAGTAAGGAGGTGTCCAGTAGGGCCCCTGCGGCTTTGCAAGCTACTCTGGGCAGCCATGAGGAGGTGAGGCAAGCCGTCCCTACCACATCAAGCCTGTGAGCGGGGTGGACTTGCTGGGCAGATGGCTGCCTGCGTCAGGATGCTGCAGGAGCTGGGCTGAAACCAGCGAAACCAGCGAGGTGGCAGCTCCATGGCAGACTGGCAGGATCCACACTGGTCACTGCAGCCAGACCACACCGCCCCGGGAATGCCATCGCCCCAGGTCTCTTCCCTGCTGAACCACCACCTGCATAGATGCCATAGAGAGACATGTGCAATTATGATGAACAGCACAGCCATGCTGGTGGTGTCTGTGTCCCTCAGATGGAGGGGGGCTCCATTTGTCAGGATCCCCGCCAAGGTGCATGCCATAGCCATCCACATGACTCTTACCCATCCGCTGTGTGTGGACATGCACATCACCTGTATCTCCTCCATCTGCTTCTGCTACTGCATAGGGCTCTGACCCTGTGCGGGAATAGGTGCCCTGGTTGCTTGGACAGTAGTTCCACTGAGCACAGTGGGGCAGCTGCCAATCCCCCCCCCAAATTCCAGTAGTGCCCCATCCCCCACCTGGAGGGACTATCCCATACACACACAGTTAGCCTTGGCAACAGGAGCCTGCATTGCCAAAGCAGCACCCAGGGGGCACGTGAGAGGGACAGGGGAGGTGGGAGCAGACTCTTCGGCCGAGCCTGCTGGATCCCCACCCCTGCTCACCTGTCGGTGTGTAGTTGTTCTTTGGGGTACATCTCTGGAGTGGGGGGACCCATAGGGACTCTGAAATGAGACATGTTAGTCACCTGCAAGGAGGTTTGCTCTCCCCCTTGAGTGTAAGTGCTAAGTGCTCCCTCTGTGCATATCTCACCACCAGGGTGAAATTTTGTGTACTCTAAGTGTGCAAGTTGGAAACCTCAGGGCCAAACTACACGTGACGAATTACACTTGACTGGCAAGTGAACAGACTCACGTGTATTCCTTCCTACTACGTGATCAAGTGGAGTGCAAGTGGAGTGCAAGTGAACAGGGAGGAATACACGTGAGTCTGTTCACTTGCCATTCAAGTGTAATACGTCACATGTAGCTTGGCCCTCTGAGAGCAAGCGCCATGCTGCCCACCCTATCATCTGAGCAATGGGGCACCGTGGCTCAGGTTTATGTAGTGCTGGGGGGCTGTGATTGGGTGCTGCCACTGGGGAGAGGCATGATTGGCTTTGGCTGTGCTATGCTGGGGCTTGTAGGTGGGACCTGAGAGGAGGCATTTCGCCTTTTCCATTATACGAGTGCATGCGAGCTGCGCTGCAGTGTCTGATGGTGTAACTGTATGGCAGTTCTGGGAGGGGGGGATTCCCAGGCTGGGGCAGCTTAGGTATGAGCTGGCCCACCTCTTCCCTTACCAGCACAGAGGGATTGTGTTGGCATTGCTCCAGTAAGGGGTTGTGGCATTGCTGTGCCAGTGGTCAGCCATGGCACAGAAGCAGCAGGGCATTATACCCGCCAGCACATCTCCAAGATATGCCGCATAGCAGTTGGTTGGTTCTGAGCACCCCCCCCCACACACACACATTGTGCTATGTGTTACATAACCAAACGAAACTGCTACATTTTCAAGTATTCTCAAAATATCAACTTTATTGGAAAAGAGTAATTTTTATCTAGCAAAATACATAAGCAATGCGTTAAAAGCCATACAGATAAAGAGATCTGCACCAACAATTCTGAACTCGTTCACTAAGATGCAGGGCTTTTTTTCTGGGAAAAGAGGTGGCGGAACTCAGTGGGTTGCCCTCGGAGAAAATGGTCACATGGCTGGTGGCCCCGCCCCCTGATCTCCAGACAGAGGGGAGTTTAGATTGCCCCCCACACAGCTTGGCGGCGTGGAGGGCAATCTCAACTCCCCTCTGTCTGGAGATCAGGGGGCGGGGCCACCAGCCATGTGATCATTTTCAAGAGGTTCCAGAACTCCGTCCCACTGCATTCCAGCTGAAAAAAAGCCCTGCTAAGATGTAATTTCTATTGATGCAACTGTAATCTTTTCCCCAGTGGGAATTCACGTTCTTGATGCTTAACCTTTATTCTGATTTTTCACCTGCCGAATAATCTTCCCAAAATGGGTTAAACTAAGATTTGCTGCTGGCTTTGTTGGTTCCAGCAGGTAGAAAAGGGTTGTGAGTCTGCCCTCCCATGTCAATGTGCTTTAGGGCCAAACTACGTTTGGGACTCTGATGAGATCCCCTGGAACATAATTTAGCTACGAAAAGCAGTCATGGGGGAAGGGATATGGGTCAGGTTCCTGTGGCACTGAAGAAGAAGGCGTCGGCTTCTTTCCCCCTTCCCCAATACTAGTGTCCTAACCAAAATACCGCGCCCGGTGCTTTAAACACTGGAGGGAGAAAAAAAAGTACAGAAACAATATAGGTGATCCCTAGAGCTACCCAACATCACTTCCGGGTTTCCCTGGAAGCGACACAGAGATGTCACCTACATCATGTCCCCCCTGCCAGACGAACCCTAATGGAATTCTACACACAATCAGAGAATGTGGAATCTGGACTCCTGAGGATTCTACCTGGTATTTTAAAAAAGAAATCAAGAATGCAGCCCACAGACTGGTGCAATGCACTGATGTTCCCAGGGCTTTTTTTCTGGGAAAAGAGGTGGTGGAACTCAGTGGGTTGCCCTCAGAGAAAATGGTCACATGGCTGGTGGCCCCGCCCCCTGATCTCCAGACAGAGGGGAGTTTAGATTGGGAGGGCAATCTCAACTCCCCTCTGTCTGGAGATCAGGGGGCGGGGCCACCAGCCATGTGACCATTTTCAAGAGGTTCCGGAACTCTGTACCACCACGTTCCTGCTGAAAAAAAGCCCTGGATGTTCCTGCCAATGCAAGCAGCCAAACCTTAGGAAGTCCCAGGCTTACCTGAGCTCTGAGGCACGGCATGTCCCACTGGCTGCGCACCACATGGTGAGACTGAGTTTTTTTTTTTAAATGAAGACTATTTCAGCTGACATCTGTTAACCAGGAGTTTTTGCACCAGCATTTGTGAATCATACCTCCAAGTTTCTAGCCCTTCTTGGCAGTCATTCTAGCAAGCTGAGCGCCTGGGGTTCTGCCTGGCTCTTCCTCAAGGCCTCCTGTCTTCCATCTTCAGACTGGGCTGTAAATGTAATTTACATTCTGAACTCAACCATACGCCCACAAGACACTCTGTCTGCCACATGGGGAACTTTGGAAATTATTTGTTAAAGCCAGTTAAAGGCCACAAGACTCCTTTTTGGTTTTGCCGCAGCAGTCTAAACTGACTATTCCTTAGAAAACTGAGAATGCAGCATGCAAACTGGAGTATTCTGAAAGCAAACTAAGCGAGTTCGTAGAAATATAGTCTGTTAATTCTATTATTTATCTCCATCCCTGGTATTTTAACACCACTCTGTTGAACACCACTGTGGATCCCTTTGTATAAAAACAGGGCCGTTTCCAGACAGCTTACCTGCCTCCGGAACGTCGCGCCATCTTGCAGGGAAAACGCGAAATATCGCTTTTTCTCGTGCGAGTTTTGCACGACGTCATGCGACGTCGCGCAAAACTCGCGCGAGAAAACGCGATATTTCGCATTTTCCCCGCAAGATGGCGCAACGTTCCGGAGGCAGGTAAGCCGTCTGGAAACGGCCCAGGTAATCTTTTGCCCTCAGTCCTGGGCGATGGAGTTGGGCTCATTTTAAATTATGAACATGTTTTAAGTAGGAGCCGTGCAGAAGTATAGAGATTTGGGTTAGGGAAGGAAGGTAGTTGGGACCCGACCTTGTGCCTGGGGCTGGAGTCTCAGGGGTTAATCACTCAGCAAAAGGAAGGAGGACAAAAAACAGCCCCCCTACCCCAGTGCTTAGAAGGAGGCCTCCAGGGATATTTGTCACCACAGCATTTTGGAGTGGAGGTTTAGTCAGAGCTGGTTAAACAGGCTTTAATTCTCTCTGGGCTGCAGGGGATTTAACTGCCTGCTCAGTGATTGGGCAGTCCCGGGAAAAACTGCCGGGCCTGACCCTGGCAAGGACAATGGGACTTGCTGGGTTCAGCACTTCACCAGGCCCAGGTTGTTCGAGGCACAGGGAGGGGAATCGACACCGACGTCACTCGCTCCATTGCACTCTCCCTACTTTATTGTGCGGCAGGTTTTAGAGGGGGCTGGTTAAGGCCTGTGGTTGAACTGCACCCACGTGGCAAACAGAGCAAAGAGGCCCAGCTTGTTCTTTTGAGATGTTCTCTAGTTAGGGTTTCACCGAGACACATAAAGGCCTGGAGAAGAGACTTGCTGAATCCCTTCTCTGCAAACGGACTAGAACCCTGGAGGCCTGATTCCCAGTTCTAGCTCACTTATTGTAAATCCTACCCCTGAGCTGGGAATAACAACAACAACTGCACTTATATAATGCTTTTCTAAACAGTGTCCCACTCAGAGCAGTTAACAAAGTCAGTGTTATTATTATCTCCACAATACAGCTGGGAGCTGGGCTGAGAGGAGCGGCTTACCCAAGCCAACCTGCTGAACTGGCAGTAGTGGGAGTTGAACCAGCAGAGTACTGATTTACAGCCCAACCACTTAATCACTATGCTACAGCAGCGCTATGCTACAACAGAAAGCAGGTAGCTTTGTTCCCAGTTCCACTTTCATTAGTTAAATAGATCCTATCTAGGGAAAAAGAGGACCCATGATGACTCCTGGCTTCCAGTCCTTCCTTGCTTTAGGCTGGTAGAACTCCTCCCGCCATTACTCTTCAAACACACAGACAGAGCACGTGACTCCTGGAAGCGTTCAGTGCCATAATTATCGGGCTGTGCTATCTTTAGGGGTGAGATTCCAGACGCACCTAAATATCAAGGCCCAGCTAGCAGGAAGAACAACTGGGTGAGGTGGGCACGGCACGGCACCACTGACATAGGGGGTTATGATGAGATGGTAATAATAATAGTGTGCGTATGCAACTCTTCTAGGCATTAGTGCCTCACTCAGAGCAGTTAACAAAGTCAGTGTTGTTATTATCATCCCCACAACACAGCTGGGGAGTCGGGGCTGAGAGGAGTGGCTTAATCAATACTCAAGGTCACCTGCTGAGCTCATGGCCATAGTGGGATTTGAACCAGCAGAGTGCTGCTTCACAGCCCAACTACTTAACCACTCTGCTACAGCAGCTCTTACAGCAGGTAAGAAGACCAGATGTTGCTGTCTCCTATTCAGCACTGTGTTCCCCTTTGCAAGGCGGTTTGGTGTGAGCAGGAGCAGAAAATGAAGAACGGGACATGCTGGCTGCCTCCACTATCTCAATGTCATGGCAGGTCAGGCAGGCAACTAGCTTGTCCCGTGAATCGCTGCTAGCGAAGAAGAATTCATAGGACATTCCAGCAAGGACGGCACCCAGGATGGGTCCAAGCCAATACACCTGAATAGAAAAGAAAGAGAAACTGGGTGAGACGGCATCAAGTGGGCTCTGAACCAAGACAGTATAGTGGGATGGCTTGGGGAGGAGGGGCGAGGGGAGAAGAAGGCGGTGGATTTAAAAGTTTGGGGCAAACTGAATCAATGCAGTATCTGCACACGCTAGGAAACAGTCTGTAGAAAGCGTACCTGAAGGCTCGGGGTTGATTTCCACGAGACCCACAAGTCCACCAGATGGGGACCTCATACACAGCCCCTGAACTTTGTCACAGTCGTACATGATTTGCATGTTCTGATCTCCAACCATGTCCCTGCTCTGGATCAGAGTACTGCCCTTGCACAGAAGGCGCTTCGGCCTTCGGCCGCTACCTTGAGAAATGATCTGGGGAAGAACTCTTAGGTCCGTTGCGGAAGAGCACGTGGTTTTCTGCAATGAACCAAGTGGCTTCATCAGGGGTCGGAGGCTGAAACTCCTTCTGCGCATGCACCCCTCAGTCTGATTCGGAGCAGGAAAGCCATGCACAGGAAGAGAGGAGAACATACAAATCACACAGGACGGTGGAGGAGTTTCCAGATTGAGTCTGGGGATCTCTGCCTTCTCATGCTCCATGTCTCATGGAGATAATAATAATAATAACATTCAATTTATATACCGCCCTTCAGGATGACTTAATGCCCACTCAGAGCGGTTTACAAAGTATGCCATTATTATCCCCACAACAAAACACCCTGTGGGGTGGGTGGGGCTGAGAGAGCTCCGAGAAGCTGTGACTAGCCGAAGGTCACCCAGCTGGCTTCAAGCGGAGGAGTGGGGAATCAAACCCAGTTCTCCAGGTTTGAGTCCCACGCTCTTAACCAATACACCAAACTGGCTTTCCAGAGAGTGAGAGCACCCAGAGTAGGGGATGGCAGATCAAGAAATGCAGGGCCAAACCAGGGCCGTTTCCAGATGGCTTACCTGCACCTGGAACGTCGTGCCATGTTGCGGGGAAAACGTGAAATATCGTGTTTTCTCGCGCGAGTTTTGCGATGTTTCGCGTTTTCCCCGCAACGTGGTACGACGTTCCGGGTGCAGGTAAGCCATCTGGAAACGGCCCAGAAGAGACACTAGGCATTCTGTGAACAGAGCTCCCAGCATCTTTTTTGTCTTTAAAAACCATGCCCAGTGGCAGAGGTCCCATTGGGCCTCCCCCTGTGCTGTTTTTCCTATGTGGAATGGCCGCATTTGCCCCACTGAGGCAAACATATGAGTACCTGAATCAGTATGTTTGTTCCAACGACACAAATAGAATCTGTATGGGGCCATTTCAGATTGGGTCCTCAATGGAAATGGACCCCCCACCCCCAGGTGTGTGATTATTAAAGAAAAAAGACACTGAAAGCTCTAGGGGTGAAACACCCAGCATCTCAGCTGGGCCGTTTCCGCACGGCTTACTGCAACCCGGAACGCTGCGCAACATGCCGAAAAAAACCACGGAAGATCGCGTTTTCTCGTGCGAGTTTTGCGTGATGTTGCGCAACATTGTGCAAAACTCGCGCGAGAAAACACAATCTTCCGTGGTTTTTTTGGCATGTTGCGCAGCATTCCGGGTTGAGGTAAGCCGTGTGGAAACGGCCATGGTGTAGCCCACAGTCTGTGGTTTCCAAGTATGCTTGATCCTGGCTCCTAAATCAATGCATGTGGAGAAAGAAGGGCAAACTGAACACAGGGGCCCAGAAGGGCAGAGCGCCAGTCCTCTCTCAGCTGGGTTTCTAGCATCCACTCACCCAGTGATGTTCCCAGATTCCTGTTACTACAGCTGGTCCCAGTGATCGGGCAGGATTCATGCTGCCCCCAGAGAATATGCCCTGAAGAGATATTATATAAGTCAGCGGTGATGTTCCGTTTCCTCTCTTTGACAGATTATTCCAGGAGTTACTTGCTATTCATAGTTGCAACCATCATCTTCTCCCTAACTGGCATTCCCACCTTTAGTATTCAGCCTGCTGAAGATTCCTTTAGTACCTAATGCCAGGTATGTGCAGTGTAGATTCTGTCATTATAACCATCCTATTTTGTGATTTTCATTTGTTATTCAAATATGCTTACATTTATTAACAAATGTATTATGTGTGCAAATTTTTATTTTAGTATCCTTTCTGATCCATCAGTTCTTTGAGCAGCAGTACTAAACATCATACTAACGTGCAACTCTATGCTTTCAAAGGAGGCTCTTATTTTAAACGTTAAATATTAATTTCTGCGGCCATGAGAACTGGATATTGTTCCAACACATGAAATCCCCTCAGTGTTATTAAGATAGTGTCATTTATCTTTGTACGCTCACAAGATTGTTCTATTTATTTGTTTTACTAATTTAAATGTTGATATCCCACTGCAGTCCCTGAAGGAACCCAAAGTGGCCTTCAGTAATGACAACAAATTATTAATAAAACAACACCCCTCCCTGCTCAAATCAGCAAACTATTGCGAGGTAGTCTAGAAGACAATAAGTGGTTTGTTGAAATTCAGCAGCAGTGAGCCACAGGCACACCAAAGCTTTATAGACTGTACCCTCCACATGTGGTAGATTGGAGAGAAGCAAGACCAGTTCAGGGACTCATGCAGAGAAGCAAAAGGCTTCCTCCTCTGAAGCTGGGTAATGTTTCTGTGTCTCTCTTTCTTTCCTTTTGTTAAATGAAAAGTGGGCATGGAGGCCCCTGACCTGGATGGTTCAGGTAGCTCAGTCTCATCAGATCTTGAAGGTTAAGTAGGGTTGGCCCTGCCAGGAATGTCAAGGTTGTTATGCAGAAGCAGGCAATGGCAAACCACCTCTGTTCCCCTCTTGCCATAAAACCTTACAGGGTTTCCATGAATCAGCTGCAACTTGATTATTTAAAAAAAATGGTGGGTGGGGACATTATCCCTCATAGCTATGTAAAGCTACAAGAATGTTCACAGTTCAACTGCTGTGAGAGAAGGGACAGAAGCCACTTGTTTTGAGATCAGGGTCAGATCGAGGGGGGCAGGGGGGTAGTCTCCCCTGGCGCTGCCAAAGAGCCAGCCACCAGGAGTGCACCGGTGGCAGCGTGGGCCGCCCGCGCCATTCACCTGTCCCACAGGAAAGGGAGCGCGTGGCAAGATGGTCGCCCCCTCAGCAGGGCAGGCGAGTGTCGCGGGTGGCCTCCCAGCTGCCAACACTGCTGCTGCTCCGCTGGCGGCACGTGCTGTGTGTGCGCGCTGTGTGCGCGCATGAGGGTGGCCGGACTTAGGTTGTCCCGGGCGCCGGGAACCCTAGATCCGGCCCTGTTTGAGATTAAACCTTCTGTGCTGGCAGATCTGGATACAAAGTCCAAATATCCCTGTTAACAATTAGACATTATCTTTTTCTTTCTCTGAACATATGAAGCTGTCTCCTATTGAATTAGACCATTGGACCATATATCTCAATACTGCCTGCTCTGACAAGGACTACTAGGAAAGAGAGAAATAGAAACAAAAATAGATCAAACTATTCCTTGGTTTTCATATTTTCAATTATCCTATTTTGCAAAGGATATCAACCTAAAAGAAATAATGAATACACCAAAAACAAATTTTGAACAATTTTTAGAAGTAGCAGAGTTTACTCGTAAAAATTTAATCTCTAAAATTTATAATATACTAATACATAATGAAGACATCCAACTTACAACTGCACAATCAAAATGGCAACAAGATTGTGGAACACCTCTAACAAAAAAAGATTGGGAACAAATTGGGACATCAAATTTATCCAACTCCAAGGTTATTAACACTAGGCTGCAAACTTATAAAATTATTAATCATTGGTACCTGACTCCCCAAAAACTATCAAAAATTTATTCAAGAAGTTCACCTCTTTGTTGGAAAAAGTGTGGCGAAGTAGGTTCCTTTGCCCACTGTTGGTGGGAATGCAGAGTTCTGGGAAAAAATATTACACCAAATAGCCCTTATTACAGCATACACTATTCCCCTAAAACCAGAATTAATTTTTTTAGACATCTGGAAAGACCAGTCAATACCACAAATCAGGAAAAAATTAATAACTACTTTTTAGTAGCAGCAAAATCTACAATAGCCTCGTATTGGAAATCCCAAAGTTTACCAAACCTTGACACCTGGTATAACAAAATTAGGGACCAATTTATGATGGAAAAAATAACAGAAAAAATATGCTCTCAAACAAATCCAATGAGAACAACAGAATTTTACACTAAATGGGAACCCTTTTTGGAATTTCTCTCTAGAAATGAATTTTTAGTCACAAAACTTCCTCAACAAGCAGTTTGCAATTTGGAAATGTCAGGCTTATGGTAACTCATTAAGAAGCCAAACAACATAATGCAAGTTGTAGTTTATCAAAATGCCAATGTATGGAGTTTTATCAAAGCTTTAAATGTTACAAGTTGTAATTGTAGATTCTTTATTGTTACTTGCTATTTGTTATATGTTTTTATTGTTATATTTAAAAAATGGAAAATTAATTTAAAATTTTTTTAAAAAAATACTGCCTGCTCTGCCTGGCAGCTGCTCTCCTGTGCCCGATGCAGAAGGCTTTCCCATCACCTACTACCAGAGGGGCTTTGAGTGGTGAGGCCAGGAACGGATCCTGGAACTTCCTGCGGGCTAAGCACGTGTTCCGCCAAGCCACAGGTCCTTCACAGAGATTGTCCTGTATCTCTGCGCTGTAAAGTAAACAGCAGGACAAGATCCGTCTTACTCGTGCGTACTCTGCAATCAATTCCATTTCATAGAACGGAGTGCTGATGAGAAATACGTGTTTTGTTTTGCGTGTTGCTTTATTTTAGTACACGGAGGCAAGAGGGACTCTGGTATCTGCCATAGCGGAAAAAAGTGATGTTCCGTTCTTGCATAGTGTGGTGGGTCTTTCGCCTCCCATTTCAGCTTGACTTCTGCTGGGACTTGTGACTTCCACTGATCTAGTATTTCCAACCAGTGCCATAAAAGGGGCAGCTCATTCACCTGCAGGGGCTCTTACCGCAGCAAGGGCTCCTGCTACTACAGAGAAGCCGATGGCCAGGATGCCGGGCTGACTCAACTCACGCCTCCGATGATCTTCTGCAGCAAAGATGGTGAGAGCCAGCTGGAAAGTGGACAAAGCCTCCATTCCTAGAGCTTGTCCCGCATTCCCTTCACTGCTAACCTGAAATGGAGAGGAAGGTTGGAGAGGAGTGCTTGAGGGCAGGACACCCCAAGTCACCAAGTGGCATTTCCTAGTCATGTGCATATCAACAACATAATGAAATGTATACTGGCTTTTGAACAGATGGTGTTAATGTTGGAAGAGGAGGATTCAGAGCTGCCCCTTTCCTCAGGTTTCAGAGGGGGACAACCCAAAGAGTTAGAAAGACAGAGCGGTCAGGGCACTCTGCTTACTGCTGCTTGCTGCTCTGACTGTCCTTTGATATGCAGATTGCTAGTCTTGGGATTTCCTCCTCCTGACTTCTGCCCTCTCACTTCTTCCGGGCTTTTTTCCAGGCCACACCTCTCTCCTTCTCCCCCCTCCCATCTGGGCAGCATGGATGCAGGCCTTGCCCTAGCTGTCTTCACTTTGGACAACTGAAAGGATGCAGGATTTTAACATCTTGGATGCAAAGTGGGAGTTCTACTTTGGCATATGTAATTAATAATTTTGTTTTATCATAAAGAACCCAAATAACAACAACAAATTGTCATGAATTGGCAGTTTTGTTAAGAGAAACAATTTTAATTCCTTCCCCTCTTTTTAGGAATCTGGAGTCTGTTTCAAATCAATTCCATTTTGATAAAAAAGAAAAGAAAAAGAAAGTCCAAGAGAGGAGGGGCAGGAAGGGAGGTTCTGCGATTTTAGAATTTCACTCTGCAGATGCTCAGAGGCAGGGAATGTCTCCCCAAAGGTTCCTATGCTCCTGCTAGAGCATCACACTGTGGTGTGAAACATCAAAAAAAGCCTGGAAGGGCTGAGTTTACAAAAGGGGGCACATAGAGCACCACCGTGTGATGTAGCAAAAAAATACAAAGAGAAATTAAAGAGAACCCCTTTTTTGAAAGAAAAAGAGATTAAGTAGAAATGATAGCTATTTTGGGGAAAGAAATCCCACTCCCCATAATGCTACAAATTGGAGGGGAGGAATCAATATTATAATAAATTATGTTGCCTAATATGGTAACTTGTATTATCTAGTTTCGGACCATTTCAAGTTGGCTACCACTACAAGTCAGTTCACTGGATTTATTAAGGCACAGTTATCTTCCCAAATGTGTACACTTGTTTTACATTCAAAAGTTAAAAAGAAAAAACCCCATTGTTTTGCAAATGTTGAATGCATGTCCATAACGGTGTCAACACATTTTTTCGCAATCCAAACTGCTCTCTCGTTCCAAGAGGTATTCCTGGCCCATACAATGTTTTGTGGGCAACAATGGAGCCAACAAGCCTTAGAGGGAGGGGGTGTGCCCGAGGGGAAGGGGTTGAGGCACAGTATAACGCCCATGGATTGTTGGGAAAATGGCAGCAGAGTGATAGACCCGTTGCTGGTCAGCTGAGGACAGGAAGAGGCAAAGCCAGTTAGTTAGGAGAAAGGCTGAAGTGGCTGGGAGTTTGCTGTTCAGAACGGCAAACAAGGATGACCTGGAAGCATTTGTAGAGGTCAGAGAGCATTACCTAAATCATCAGCCTTCTGGATTCAAGGTGATTTCCTTAGCGGGTATAACTGGCTTTCTTACAGTTCCTTTTGCCACAACTGGGTGACCGGGCAGTGAGTGAATCTCAGCCTGCCATCCCTGAGGTCGAAGATCTACTCTAAGTCAGAGAGGCCCAGGGCTTTTTTTCAACTGGAACGTGGTGGAACGGAGTTCCAGAACCTCTTGGAAATGTTCACATGGCCGGTGTCCCCGCCCCTTGATCTCCAGACAGTGGGGAGTTGAGATTGCCCTCCACGCCGCTCAGCGGCGCGGAGGGCAATCTCAACTCCCCTCTGTCTGGAGATCAAGGGGCGGGGACACCGGCCATGTGGCCATTTTCTCCGAGGGCAACCCACTGAGTTCCACCACCTCTTTCCCCAGAAAAAAAGCCCTGGAGAGGCCCAGCGCAGCACCATGAGATAGAACCAGTGCCGCCACCAGTAGTAAAACCATTCTATGCCACAGCTGGCTTGAGTGGACACATTTCACTCCCTGGATAACTGGAGGGGAAAGGGGTGCAGTTCACTCACCTTGGTGACCAACTGCCCAACGGCTGAAGTGGGCAGCACGAGGAAGAAGACGCCTGACGCTAGGATGGCACCCAGGCACTGGGCCAGGATATAGCTTGCAGCATGCAGAGCATCCAGTTTGCGAGTACAGAGGAAGGCCACAGTGAGTGCTGGGTTGACCTGGGCACCGCTGACCTCACCCAAGCAGTGTGCCAAGCTGACGGCAACAAGCCCTGCAGCAAGGGCTGGCTGGAGAGGGGGAGGGAGCACTTGCTTAGGACCAGCAGGGGAGGAGGCACCCAGCACGACCCAGACGAAGATGAGGGTGCCCGTCGCTTCTGCCAACAAGCAGCACCAGAACCGACGGCTTCGCAGTTCCTGGAGTGGAGGGAACAATGAAGGGTCACTGGATGTGGGCACAGAGCAGCACACACACACGGACACACGAGAGGGACAGATTTTCAGGAAACATCCCCCCAACCATCTAACTCATCCTCTTGTTTAATATAAGCTGTTGGATAACCTTTATCAACTGTATATATAATTCTCAATGTGGCCCCATCTGTGGATACTTAATCCAGAGATTTGGCCATGAACAGACAAGACAGATTTTTCTATAAACCTGAGAAAAGCCCGATTTGCAAAAAAACCTGAAATCTAAAACGAACAAACAAAAACAACCTCAAACCCTTGCAGAGATCTAACAAACCCATCAAGCAGAAGTGAGAGAAGCAAAAGTGATGTGTGACTGCCTTCCTCTGCAAAGTCTTCCTTAGTGGTCTCTCATCCAAGTACTTACCCTGCTTAACTCCTGAGATCTGATGATATCAGGCTATACCATGCTGCCTTGTCTCCTTAGGGGGTTAGCCCCCCCCCCATAATAGAAACAGCACATGGAGCATTGAAAAACAAATGCCCTCTCTCAGTGGCCTGTTCTGGCCATTGCTAGGAAACCATTCACAATATTTCTAGCCTTCAAGTGTTGGTTTCTGTCAGAAAAGTCAGGGAGAGGGGGCAAGGCCCTTCCCAGAGCTGCATTGGCCTTTGAGGGAGAATTCACTGGGGCCAGACTTGGCAGCAACCACCAGGCTACCTGCTACAACACAACCTGCATGATTCACCCCAGCCCAGCTGCTCTCTAATATTCAATCACAGCCACACCTTGAAGTGACGTCGCACCAGCTGCGGACATTCTCCCACGTTTCTCTGGGGCCAATTTTGGATCCAAATGGGCCAGATTTAGCCTCGTGCAAAACACGGGAACACACCCATGGCCAATGTGATGACATCACTTCCTGAAAGTGATGTAATCACATAATCATTGGGAGCATGGGTGCACGAAAACAGACACGCAGAAGGAACAAGACAAGTGCTAGGTCCCTCCTCCTGCTGGGAGGGTAAGGGGACCTGGCAGTCCTACCTTGAAAGCTAGTGTGGAATAGTGGTCCGAATTTCAGATTAGGATCTAGGAGGTGCGGGCTTGAATCCCCACTCACCCACGGCGCTCAGCGGGTTCCCTTGGACTAGTCACACACTCTCAGCCTAGCCTACCCCACATGGATGCTGTGAGAATAAAATGGCAGAGGAGAATGATGTAATACTGCTTTGGGTCTTCATTACGGAGAAAGAAGGGGTATAAATGAAGTAAATAACAAATATAGCTGAAAATGGGATAGGAGAGATGATATGGAGGCTGCCAGAAGGACAAGAGGAAATAGTGTGGGGAGAGCGATCCAAGGAGAGTGACATTAATTCCACAAGTCCTTGCAAGCGTTTCCCACTGCACAACTGGGCCCAGACTGGAAGGCCACACTGTGCAACTGGGCCTGGCCCAGCAGCTGCAATTGTGCAGTTTTCCTAGGGAGAGACTGCCGTGGGGATCGATCAGGAGGGAAAGCAGATAAAGAAGGCAGGAGGGCAGATCAAGAAAAGATTGGCTGGTGGGTTGTTAAGGAGAGAAGGAAGCAGGAAAAGGAGAGGGGGCTTTAGGGGGCTTTCAGGCAAGAGAAAGTGGAAAATAAGATACTCCGTCAAGTCCTTGTGGGTCCCCTGCGTATCTTTTATAATCCCCCCACTTCTCCTATAATCCTCTCATTTACCCTATGGCATTGTTTGTGGAAATGTCCTTGAAATTGACTGTACTAATCTCACACTGTGTGATCTGCCTTGAGTCTCAGTGAGAAAGGCGGACTATAAATGATGACGACGACAACATCAACACACACACACACATTTCTAGTCTGTAGCCACGAGGATTTTGCCAGTCCATGACCCACCAAAGTACTAGGCTATCTCTTTGACCCAGTGCCTAAAGAGGAAAGAATCATAGCATTATGAAAAAGATCCCATCTAGTGCAAGCAGAGTAGTGTGAGCAGAAGTTTTGCTGCCTGTACATTTTGCAGTACAGGCAGCCTGCTGTGTCCCTGAACTCATGCCTGGGGTATGTGTATGTCAGTGGACCTCTAGGAACAGAGAGAGAGGGAGGGGGAGAGAGGGAGAGAGGGAGAGGGAGTCTGCATGGGGGCAGGGAGAAGGGTGAACACTGTTAGAGCGAGTGTTAAACTACGCTGCGGAATTAAACGCCGAGCTGGTTAGAGAGGCAAAAGCTTTATTTGAGGAAGTTACATACATGAGGGAAAAAGGGAGAGAGATCCTAGCTCTCTCTATTCCCTTTATATAAAGCACATTCCTGAACTATTCCATTAAAATATATCCCTATTATCCTTATAAAATGTATTTCTGAACAATTCTGTTTTATATAGTTTGCAGAAGACCAGAAGGGAGGGGCCCTTCCTGACTGCCTCAGGTATGCCATTTCACGAGGGGAGGGCCCCAACAGAGAACGCATGTGGACAGGCAGTCCTTTCCTAAAGCATACCTAGCTCTCAAGGCTCAAAGCACTCGGACATATTTTTTATTCAGTCTAATTGCAATCCAGTCCAGCTGCGTTTGTAGCCATTTATTCAGGAAAGCTCTGGCAAAGCATAGTTTGTAAGGATGCTTAGAGAGAACGAAAGCAGGAGAGAGTGCCTTGCTCTACATCTCCCATCTGAACACAACATTAAACCCAGGGCATACATGGCCATGTTCGGCATCTTATTGACTTAATCAATAAAAGAAATCAGAGGCAGAAGGGCAATTAAGGCAACTAGGAAATGCCCTGCTGGGACAATGACTTAGGGGCTTAAACAAGGGGTAGCCCTGTATGGAAAAGGACGCATCTGGCCTGGTCCTGCCATGTCCCACATGGTAAAGAATATGCTCAACTTTGTCCCATGTGGCAAATGAGGCACCCAGAAGGCTGGGCATGCTCTTTCTCCCTCTCTTTCTCCTTGCCGGGGGGGGGGGGGGAGAGCATTTCCAGATCTATTTTTTCCTCCTAGTCTACCATTGGAAAAAAATATTATAGGAGAGATCAGGTATAGCCTAGAGGAGGGTAGAGCAGCATCCTAAAGTGGTGTCCCTCAATCATACAGAGCAAGTGTTCATGCAAATATAATTGGTGACTGCCTTTGAAAATGGAATTTGTACCAGGGCTTTTTTTCAGCTGGAACACAGTGGAACAGAGTTCCGGCACCTCTTGAAAATGGAGCGGAGGGCAATCTAAACTCCCCTCTGTCTGGAGATCAGGGGGCAGGGCCACCGGCCATGTGACCATTTTCACCGAGGGCGATTTAAACTTTTAAAAACTCCCCCCTTGTTCCAGCTGACCCAAAGTGACGTCATTGTATGGTCCTGAGTTCCACCACTGAGTTCCACCACCTCTTTTCCCAGAGAAAAAGCCCTGATTTGTACAATTGATTGCCAGGATTCGTAGCCACCAAAGATCCCGTCCTCCATGTATTCATGTAAGTTAGTGGTTCTTAAAACTGTGGTTTGAGACCTAAAAGTGGGTTTTCATGACTATCTCACTGGTGCGTCACAAGGCCAGGAAGAAGGAAGTGGAACAGAATGAGTGAGGAGAAGAGGCTCTAAAGATCTCTTGACAGCAATTTGGGTTTGCCGCTGCATGATGTGCAAAATGGCCATGAAATACAGTCTGTTGCTCTGCTACACTATATATTTCTAAATACTGAAAATGAAAAACAAAATAAACTTATTCCGGGTTAACTGATGTGAGATTCCTGCCTTTTTATGGTGTAAAGGAGACAACTAGGGTTACTTTGCAAATGGGTCCCAAACAACAAAGTAAATTTATAACTGGATCTAGCTTTAAAAAAAATCTGAGAATCAGTAACATTTTTTAAAAAATCATTTATGTGCCCCCCCAAAAAAGCTGACAGGTTTTGAATCACCAGTGGGAATCACATAACAGATTGCTTTATAATCGGTTCCCGAACCAAAGACATTAAGAGGTGGATCCTTAACTTTTACCCAAAGAAATCTTGGTGGCTTGGGACCTTCAACTGAGTCATGATCTGAACTAAGATGGGTTGCACCATTTTTATTCCACCCCATCGCTATCACATCTGTATCCCATCCTTTCACGCATGAACTCAGGGCAGCATACATGGGTCTCCTGTTCTCCTATTCTCAGAAGAGGCTCATGAAATACATATACAGTGGAACAGAGTTCCGGCACCTCTTGAAAATACTCGGCAATATTGCGTGGAAATAATATGATTTCAAAGAATCCCATGTGTTTCTTCCTCATTTCCCTCTTGAGAGTCCCACCACCTATTTTCCCAGGAAAAAAACCCTGGTTCTAACTCATACAGTATAATAGCTCCCTAGAGAGAGAGTGAGGTAGGAGGAAAAACAGAGCATGACTGACTAAAATGTATGAGAGAGAGAGAGAGAGAGAGAGAGAGAGAGAGAGAGAAACTGACTTCCCTGAAGTAGGATTACTAACAGAATACAACTCAGCTCTGATGGACGATGCCTTTAACAACATCCCTTGATGAGAAAGATGCCATGCCTCCTCTTAGATGCTCTACCTGTACCAGTTATATCCGGATTTTGAACCTATGGATATCAGCATGGCTGGTGGCCATGCATACCAACTAATTGCTCCCTTCTTTGCGAATTCCTCACAACATACAGAACAAAAACACACACCTGTCTATGTTGCGACATAAGTAGATCAGCTGAACCGAAGCTCAGATAATGGAAGGAAGCACTTTAGCATCAAAGGACAGGAGAAAAGAGCCTAGTGATGGAAAGGCAGAAAGATGGCTAGACAAGGTTGATCACAAGGTGTGTAGAAAACTGGGTAGCCAATATATAGGTGGACAGATGGTCGAATGGATGGATGGTCCTAGGAACAGAGAAGTTGACAGCAATTACAGAAGCGTGGGAGGTACAGAAATGAGCTCTTGGTCACTCAAACGTTCTGACTACCTCAACGTTTGCCAAAGGATGCCCTTACCTCCCTGATGTCCATGGTGTCTGGCTCATAAAGGTCTCCCTCTGATCTGCGTGAGGGAAGATGCTATGCTGCTGTCCTCTAGTGGTTTGCCGAGCCCTCTCCTTCCCCCCCCCCCACTTTCCTCCTCCCTCTTCTTCCTCCAGCATCAGTTAGTATCCTCCTCAAGGGGAAGCAAACTTAAAACCAAAAAGAATGGGTGCCACAAAACAGCCAAGTGGTCAGAAGTAGAATTGGGCAGGCACTGGAGGTTGCAAGATATCCCCCAAGAAGCACCAAAAATGTATTATTTTATAATTGGCATAATCAGTTCACATAATGTCAGCTCACCGTTGCTCATGAAACAGCACCAATTGGTCCAATCAACAGACATTCTACTATTAACTCTCCACGGTTAACCCAAACAAAAATCTAAAGAATTTTTTAAAATCCTTAAAAACAAGGATGTGAATCTATGGAAAGATTCTCTGGCATACATCGGCAGCAAGGACGTCAAGGTAACAGGTTCCTTTGAACCTAACCCAGGAGCAAATCTGAAAGGAGTTGTTGTCACAGTTACCCTTGCAGCCAGCTGCAATAATTTGTCTGATCAAAGAAGCCCTGGATGGGTGCTTATGCTAGGACAGTTGCTGGACTGGGTTTTTGTTTGGTTGGTTGTTTTGTTGGGAAGTTATTTTTAAACTCACCTTCAGTGCTATGTGATAGAACATATTTAAATTAATTTACACAGGCAACAAGCTTATCTTTTTCACCCAAAGAGGAAAAGGCATCAGAATATGTAATTAAATATGTTGTTTAATGTGAGGAAGGACTACTGCGCAGTTGCAAAGTACATACTTTATCTACCGAAAGTCCAGAAGCGAGAGCTGGGAAAGTCCTTTCCCTGCTTGAGCCCCTGAGGAGTTACTGCCTATTACAGTAAGCAGTACTGAACTATGTGCACCAATGGTGTGACTTATGGCAGCTTCTGATGAGTTTCTAACAACAACAAGGATAAACACACAAGAGTTAAATACATGCTCTAATCGTTTAACTGAATATGCACGTAAGGAAGTGTACATGTGTGAGAAGTTTGAGTGTGCCATTATGTATGGATCGGGCCAAACGCACATCCAGTGTGCACCCATACTTTGCTGGTGCTTGGCCCGTATAGATCCTCAACACTCCTGCAATGTGGTGGGAATGCATCAGGATGTGGGAGGAGGAGAGTATGGGGCGGGGGGCAATGCAGCAGACTCAGAGTGCAGTTTTTAAAAAGTTCTGTCCTTCTAAGTCCACTGAAGACTGTACATCAGTTTAGGACAGCACCTTGCATGCCTGGATCAGCACACTTCTGCACCACAAGACTCCGGTCTCTTCTGCAACTTTTCTGTCCTCATGTAACCATCGCAGGACTAAGGTCAACAGCATGAGAATGTACAGTCCAGAGGTGGAAGAGTGGGCTTTATCAATCAGACTGCAGGTGCGAAGCGGCATTTGTAAATGCTGCCCTTTCTTTCAAAGAACAAAACGTAAAACTCAAAAAAAATCAGCAGGTAAAGGGGAGCACTTGACTGTTCTTTCCTAATGTGTTAGTTTTCTGTTTGCAGGGATTTTTCCCCCCTTGGGGAAGCATTCAAAGTGGTATGCCCCATGTGCAGCCTGAACTGGTATAATTCATTTTACCACCTCAAAACCCTGCCACTTCCTCAGCACCTCATCCTGCCATCTGTAGAGACCAGTACACAATTTAGACGTGGACTATACAGTTACTGGGATCCTGCAGGCAGCTGAAGCTGCAGCAGCAATGAATGTTGTGTACAGAAGAGTTCTTGTGTGTAAGTGCCCCGAGGCATCGACGCTGAAGCGCAGGCAGCTCTCTTGGCAGATATGCCCTTTCTACATATGGCTTTGGGGAAATATATTAGCAAATCCATATTTGCAAGGAAACACAAAGGGGGAAGCATTAGTAGGGGGAAAATGACAGGCAGGAGAAAGATGCTCAACCTTCCTGCTGCGCTCTGAGGCCATTTTTTTGTTCAACGAGGTTTACTTTTAGTTTTGCAGCTGTTTTAGCGAACAACAGAACAGGTTTTTGGAACAGAGAATTTGCAAGTAACACTATCCCCAGTTGCCGATGTTCCCCCAGCCCATGTTAGCATTTATGAGATAAATGCTGTTTATTAACTTTAATGGAAAACTACCTTCAGGGCACACGGGTATGCATGTAAGCTTATGTAGTTATTGGACTGGATGTGCAAGAACCATGTGAAGTCCAGTCCTTTACTGCTTTGAGTTGTGGCCTTCTGGGACAGATATGGATTGGATTTCAGAGTGCTAGAAATAAAACATGAAAGATACATAAAGTGCCTTAAGCTGTAGTGGAAATTTTTCTGGACACCTGAATGCCCGAAGTACCTAACCAGACAGAGGCTGCCCACTCGCAGTCACTGAAATTATTCACAAGAGCAGCAGTCGAAGATAATACAAGCCCTTCACACATGAGTGGGAGGAGTGGGCCTAAGTGTGCTGGCCCTGCCCACGCATGATCACTGGACTGTGAGCATGGTGTCTGTATGTGTGTTTGTACAGGGACACCCACCCCATGACTGAGGTTCAAAAAGGGTGCTGGTACATACTCTATGCACATTGATTTCAACAGACAAAATGCTGTATGTAGAGAGCTACTATCTGCCCAGTTTGGCTAAGATGATTAAAATCTATAATAGCTGAGGAATCTTAAATCCTTGTTAAGACTTGGGAGATGCTACTGGCTTGGGAGAGCCGGTTTGGTGTAGTGGTTAAGAGCGCGAGACTCTCATCTGGATTCCCAAGTTTGATTCCCCACTCCTCCACTTGAAGCCAGCTGGGTGACCATGGGTCCATCACAGCTCTCTCAGAGCTCTCTCAGCCTCACCCACCTCACAGGGCGTTTTGTTGTGGGGATAATAAGAAGAGCAGTATATAAATCAAATGTTATTGTTGTTGTTATTAATTTTAACATGGCAATTTCACACTGGAGCCTTCCTCTGAAGTTCTTTTATTGAAGAATGATGACTGGGAGCACTGAAATGTCTTTCCCGTCAGTCTCTGGAGCTGGCAGATTGTTCTGCTGCCCCTCCTGCTTCTGTCAAAGGGAAACTTTCAATCACTTCCAGGGCAGAGCTGCTACAGCCTATGGCACTCTGCACGAATCACTGCTCTGGGCTTGCCTTTGTATAATCCAGAGGCATGCTCAATGCGACGGACTCTTCTAAAACCTGGGTAATTCTAACTCTCACACACTCTCTAAATAAACCTCTTCAGCTGTAAGAGGGAAGCACACTTCCAATTTTAATTCAGAGGAAGTCGGCTATCTGGATTTTCGGCCTCATTGCTCTGTCTCCTCTACCACCAGAAAAACATACTCTGTTGATGGGAAACCAGGGAGTGGTCCAAGCAGTCACCTCAAAAAAGTACAGGACCTCTACAGGTTCTATTCACTACATGCTGTGTGTTGACAATTTAGTTGAGCCCCTCTCCTGGTTTCTGCCACGTCAGCGCTTGGCTCAGCAAAAGCCAGGCCTCGTTTTGACCTCTCGCTGGCAAATGCTCCCTCTCTCTCTCTCTATTCAGCTCTCCTTTCTTTGGCGAGCACTTGCTGACTTGCCACAAAGAACCAGAACAATCCTGTCAATGAAAAGGTAGCAACAAAGGCCAGCGCTCTACCCCCTGCAGTGGTCATATGTCCCTGTCACATTTCATTAGCATCCTGTGGAGTCAAAGGTTGGGAAAGTAAGACTCCGGCGACCATTTTGAAGCTGGCAACAGAAAAGAGGAGGCAAGGTTTCTTGACGTTTTCCCCTTGCTTGCTGGGCTGGTTTTTGTTCCGTTTGTTTTTTAAGAAGGGAGACGCATTCTGAAGTGCGATTTTCCTCCTGTGTTCTCAAGTGGTACTGTCCATTCCCACACCTCAGTACTCTAACCACCTTACTCTTCTGTTTGTGTAGACCGGGGCTGTTTTCACACTGCTTACTGCCCATGGAACATCGCACCAAGCTCCCGGAACAACAGCGTCTTCCTGGTGCGATTTCGTGCTAGAATTCTTGCGCGAAATCGCACCAAGAAGACGCTGTCGTTCCAGGAGCTCGGCGCGATGTTCCGTGGCTGGTAAGCAGTGTGAAAATGGCCCAGAATTTAGTCCCAAAATAGGTACATTAGGATGAAAAAGTCTCAGACAAGATATGAATGTTGAGTGATGCAGGAGTGTCCTGTTCCAGGCATGGAGACTGAGAACATGCTAGATTGTGATGTCAGGTGCAGTAACCTGGGCCTTAATTCTCCCCCAAGTAGTAATTAGCAGTGCCATCTCCACCATGTACATCTCACACACCTGTTTTTTTTAATTTTGGAGATGCATAGGGTTGCCAGCCTCCAGGTAGTGGCTGGAAATCTCCTGGAATTACATCTGGTCTCCAGGCCACAGAGATCACCTGGAGAAAATGGCTACTTTTAGGAGGGTGGACCCTATGGAATTATGCCATGCCAAGGTCCTTTCCCTCCCCAAACCCCAATTTCTCCAGGTTTCACCCCCAGATCTCCAGGAATTTCCCAACTTGGAGCTGGCAACCCTAGTGATCCGTTATCAGAACAAACAGGAAAGATGGAAGGAATTACTTTAGTAATTCTGACAGCTGGTGACAAAACTGAGATAGGTCTAATACTACAATATGGCTATCTAGAGAAGCACAGTACGAGAGGCACTTATCATGTCTGAATTAGTACACATTATGTTTTCTTGTGCATTTTATAATTCTTTGCAATAGGGATACCCCCAAACTGCCTAGGATGAAAAAAATCTAGAGTCAGCCCTGCTTTGGGAATAATAACCTAGGTAAACAGAGACTG
This sequence comes from Eublepharis macularius, assembly GCF_028583425.1. NCBI lineage: Eukaryota > Metazoa > Chordata > Lepidosauria > Squamata > Eublepharidae > Eublepharis > Eublepharis macularius. The sequence continues at coordinate 10,597,538 of NC_072793.1, read as the reverse complement.
AAACAGATAGAACTCATCTATCTGTGCTTTTTGATTTGGGTCATGGTTATTCCTAAATTTGCTATAACAATATAAACCAGGATGTGTACCAAACCATAGACAAATTCACATGGGCAAACTGAAGTGGCTATTTGTAGGTATTTGTGAACATTTGGGGACCCTTGGCAATAAAGTTATGGGAGCCAACGACTGGATTTCCAGAACTTGCTTCCTAAAACTTACGGTGGGAAAATGTTCAACACAGAGATGCCTCTTTTCAAACAGCGGTATCTTATTCCACATTCATTTCAGCAGTACATTATTTCAGTATTGACTGCAGTGGTTTCAGTGGGCAGTACACTATTGCTCTTCCTCTCAGCTTTGTCCCGACTGAAAAGAACTATATCCATTATCTCTTATGTCTGCATCTGAGTAAGGAATATAAGAACTGCTATTTCTGAAAGGTACACTCTATCCAACTATTTCTGGCCAGGAGGATTGAAGAAATAATGCTATGACAGCCAGCTATGTAGAGCACTTACAGTGTTTTGGTGCTGCCTATAGGTGCTGCCTATAGACTAAGATGTGATCTACAATATGAAGGTGTTTTTATTTTGCTTCAATATAAAAATCATACGAATTCATGAGGATCCATCTAACATCCTCTGCATCTGGCTTTCACCCACCTCCCAGTTTTTGCATTTCATCCGACTTATAGGGGGCTCCTCCCTGCCTCTAGTCCAGAAAAGCAAATGACGCAATAAACTTTTGTTCACTCCTTAAGGTGCCACCTTTTACCTATCCCTGCCCAAATTTAAGAGATGTAAAGCTAACCTTTCCCCAACATGAAATACTGAAAAGTGGCTCGGCAAATACTCCCAAACAAGCTTGCTCAGAAAAAGAGTAGAAAAGAGCAGGAGTCCAGTAGCGCCTACGAGCCTTAACAAAATTCGAGGCAGGGTAGGCGCTTTCCCGTGAGCCGCAACTGCCGGACCCTCGCCCTTTTCTACAGAATAACGGGGCTGCCCCCCTCGCTCTCTCTCTAGGGGAGAAAAGGTGTCATTTAAGGCACTGGGGCTAACTCTCAGGAAAATGTTTTTAGCACGGCAGCCTCTTGCTACGCAGATATTTAAAAGCTATCAAAGGATGGAAAGGCCCCCACGTCTCCAGTCGCCCCGCCTTCCCATTCTGACCAGATTCTTGTCACGAATTCGACCCGACCTCCGCCCGCCAGCCACGCCCCGCCCCGCCCCGCCCCGCCCCTCCTGAAGCGAACGACACGAGGCCTTCCGCGCGCCCCTAAAATGGCTTCCGGGAAGGCCAGGAAGGGCCTTCCGACGCGGCGGCCCGACGATAAGATGGCGGCCCGAGAAGCGGAAGTCGCTTGCGGAAACATTTGCCTGGATCCAAGATGGCGAAAACTAGTCCGGAGCAGGGCGAGTTCGCCCTTTTGCAAGATGGTGGCTGTGGGTCTCCTTCGGTTGGCCTTGCGGGAGGCGTCGTCAACGTGACCGGACTGCGCGAGTCCCAAGATGGCGGCGCCCGTGCTGCGAGCGCTGAGGCGGCGAGGGCGGGTTGTGTGCAGCCTGGGAAACAGTTTCTTAGGCGGAGCGCCCCGGAGAGGTAGGCCTCTTTTGAACTTGGGGGGGGGGGCTCTGTTGGACTTAGGGGGGGGGCTGGGGGGAGGGCTCTGGCACCCAAAGCTACTACGGCGCAGACATGCAGCCCATACCTCTTTGTGCTGGCATGTACATTTCTCTACTTCTCCGTAAAATCCCCGGGACGTGTGTCGGGGGCCAATCCGTAGGACTGTCGCCTCTGTTCTGTCAAGCCTTTCTTTCCTTTAATAGCTGGATGACTATTAAAAGCTGAATAGAAAAAAACCAACTTCATATTAGGAAGAGCAGCACCTGTTGAATTTCTGCCTATCGTTCAGTTAACGGAGTTCTACCAAGGCCCTAATCCTTAATTTTGCTTAATTGATGATTCTCATTATAAAACTAGCGCGTCTGATTTGTTGTTTCCTTTATGTGTTTCGTTTGCCAATATGAGATTAAGGTCTTCTCTCTCTTGGTCTTCTGCTATGTGCTTAATGTGTACTTTGGAGTGATCCAACGATTTCTTGTTTTTTTAAAATTTTTTTGGCAAATATCTGTTTTCTTCATTTAATAACGAAAAGGTAAGAGTCTCGGCAGAGCTGCCGTACCTCTGATTACCATGTGACCTGCAGAAATGTAGTAAAGCAGCTCCTCTTATGGTAATATGCTAGCTTATTTTGAAGTATGATTGGAAACGCTTAACCTTGCCTTAAGTGAGTTTACTCTGAAACATCTAATTGACTTTAATGGGATTTAATAGGTAAGTCTGATTATTAATTGCACATATTAAATTTAAACTACATATGTGTGAAACACTGAAAAATGTACATGCTGAATTCCCTGATGCTTCTAGAATTCTTGAATGAGATCTGCCAACTTCCAGATTTGAGGCTTATTCATGGCATATCACTTCACCACTATCTCAACTCCTTTTTTCTCTTAGCACAGATGAGAAGGTGTGCAAAGTGTATACTTCTTGTAAGCCCCTTTCTTTGCCTGCCAAGTTGTTGAATAACTGTGCTCCTACAGAAGGTATGGTGGGATTCTGCTTGTGTGTATACAAAGCAGCCACATGGCTTTTCAATTTGATTTAAACACAGAGTTGAAGCTGAAGTTCACTGGAGGGTAAAAATCCAGTTATAAGGGCAGCAACCTCCCCTGACCCTAATTTAATAGCAAGGTTGGTCTGGACGTTCTTTTATTGAAGGCCCCACCAAAACCTAATACATTACAGCCTAATTGCAGTCAATAAGGGTTCTATTTTGAGCTCCACAACAAAACACCCTGTGAGATGAGTGGGGCTGAGAGATCTCTGAAAGAGCTGTGACTGCCCCAAGGTCACCCAGCTGGCTTCAAGTGGAGGAGTGGGGAATCAAACCCGGCTCTCCAGATTAGAGTCCTGCGCTCTTAACCACTACACCAAACTGGCTCTGAAGCTCTTCAAAGATGATTTTCCAGGGTTTTCTGCAAAATATGGGGAAGAGGGGACTAGATCAGTTGCATAACGTTGTTGCAGTGTCTGTACTTAGTTCATTGCATGCTTTATTTCCCCCCAGAGAACATGCACTAGTCAGATATAGTTTCTTACCAATCTCAACTGTACATTTGCACTCAAGTATCTGTCTGCAACACTAAATTCACTGTAAAATTGGGTGGGTATATTTTTTGATACGCTGGCAAAATCATTTATGTTCCTACCCTTACCGATTAGCACAAACAGTTCTCAGGATTGGGCTGTCATCTTCTCTGATTTCTTCAGAGCCTTATTGTTAATATGTCAGGCCTAAGATTACTAGTTCCAGGTAGAACACGATTACTGGTTCCTCTGTTTCACTTGATATTTCTGTATCTTCCTACATAAAGGTTGCATATCTGTTTAGTGTTTTAGTAAAAGGAAGACTCTAAAACACTAACTTTATCTTTAAGAGCACTGCCTTACTAGGGCTACAACATCTAGTTGGCTCATAAGTAAGTTTGGTCAATTAAAAACTAAAAAAAAAATCTCCCAAGTAGTTGGGCAGCCATTTTTTTAGAACAATATGAACATTTACAAAAACCATAGGTGGCTGACACCATCTCAGAAGATCCAGAGGAGTTAGCCGTGTTAGTCTGTAGTAGCAAAATCAAAATTTGGTTAGTCTTAAAGGTGCTACTGGACTCTTTTTGATTTCATCTCAGAAGAGGCATTCCTCCTCTGCAGCTGTCTAGGAATTGGCATTGCAATTACCTCTTAATATATAAGTCAACATATACAATACAGAGAAAATCCCAGGTAACCATAGAGTGAAACAGTCCTGTTAAACTTCAGCATTCTCTTCCAAGCGGCAGCAAAATCACTGCTTTTTTTTTTGTTCTCCTTGCAGAGATCAATTTTAAACTAGACGAAAGAACAGCCCACAGCAGCTTGGATCTGTTCAAAAAGAATACTGGTGTTATTTACCGCATGGTTGGGATTGACCCCACCAAAGTGCCTCAGAACCTCGAACGCTTCAGAGATTGGGCTGTAGTGCTGGGTGACACCGCTGTGTCTAGTGGACGCCATTACTGGGAAGTGACAGTCAAACGGTCGCAGCAGTTTCGTATTGGGGTGGCTGATCTGGATATCTCCCGGGAAGGATGCATTGGGGTAGATGATCGCTCCTGGGTCTTTGCCTATGCTCACCGTCGCTGGAATGCCATGTTTGCCAATGAGACTACTCCGATCAGTAACATTGGCCATCCGGACAGAGTGGGTGTGTTGTTGGACTGTGATGGCAAGAATCTCAGCTTGGTTGATGTAAGCAAACTTGAACTCGTCCATAGCATGCCTGCTGAGTTCCAGGGCCCTGTGGTACCTGCTTTTGCCCTCTGGGATGGCGAGTTGCTAACACATTCAGGTCTTGATGTGCCTGAGAAACTCAATGGGAACTGAAAACCTCATAAGCCCAGTGACATTTGTTCAGATAGGATACTCTTGACATATTTGTAGCCAGTGATTTTCACTTCCCAGCCTGCAGGCATTTTTGGCAAAGATAAGTGCAGATTGAACCCTATCCCAGTTTCGAAATAAGGTTACACTTCAATGTTCAATGACAGGACCACGTACCAGCTTTCTGCCCCTGCTGTCTTACCTCCCATAGTGGATGAATTTTGCTATGTATGGAATTAAGACCCATTTGGGTTAAGTTAGCTCTCATGTGTTTGTCTAAACAGGAAAATGTGCTTAGATGAAGGCTGGCATGATTTTTTGAAAGAACCAGTTTGTTTCAAGACTCGTATTATGGACGGCATTATAGATACGTCCTTTTATGCCGGTATCCTAGGCACCAAATCTTCTGCCAAGTGCCCCCTTGCCTGTTGTGAACAACTGCACTAATCTTTCTGCACCAAGCAAGATGCCTGCTTGTGCAGATGCCTGAAACAAGGACATTTCCTGTTTGACAAGAATCTCTTTGTATCTAATGCATAGCCACCATTGCCCCCTGCTGGCCTAGTGGGGAGATAGCCAATTCACTGCTACGCCTTAATGGTATTCGGACCTTCCTGCATTGACAGATATTGCTGCACGTTATCACTTTCATAAGAATTGCTTTATTACCACATCCCAAGGATCCCATCTCTCTCTGTGATTCTCCTAGCAAGAGCTGACCTCTAGCCCCCTCCCTTTACCTGGAGATTTGTATTTAGTGCTGCAGTGCTAACAGAACAAGTATCAAACCCATTTATATCTGTGGGCCCTTTTAGGCTTGTATGTGTGTGTTTTTCCACATGGTGCTAACAATCAACTCAATGCAATCAAGGAACAGCTGTTTTCATTAGCCCATTACAAGAGAGAAGAAGAAGGTTGTGTTAGTTCACCACAGTCACTCTGTTCACAGTTCCCTAGCAAGAGAGCTATTTGACACATTCTCTCTACAGAAAGGCTTCATTTTATCAACATAGCAAAATTCCAGGAACAGCAGCCTCTTGTGCAGTGTGTATGTTTATATGAGTACAGCTATCATAATCAATAAAAGTGAAATTATTTAAAATAATGCATTCTTTCTTGTTTAGGATGTTTAGCCTGTGTAGTGACTTTCCTGAAAGTGTCCGTAATTCGGGCAAAGATAGCCAGACTTGGACTTGGATTCTGTGAACTAGTTCTGTGCGTGCTAAGTCCCTGCTGCAATGTATATTTCCTCTGTCACAAAAACTTCCATGTGTACCAGATCACTGGTTTTCAGTGGAACTTCCCACAAATAGAAGTTTTATCGAAGAGGAGGTGCACTCTATGGCAGAGACTATCTAGTGCGCACAGAACTCATTTGTAGTATTTAAGCAGTGGTGTTTAGATGTAAGACTCAGCAGTGGTGGAATATTGTGCTGCTTCAGAAGACTTGTAACAGTGGAAAACTTTTTAAAAGCATTAAAGTTGCTGCTGCAAGAAGATAGGCTGAGTGAATGAGAGTGGCTGTTTTGGAGACTGAAGTAATTCTCCACCACATTTAACTTAATAGAATCACAGGGAAATTATTTATTTTGAAATACAATCTTGGCTCTGAGTATACCAACTTAGGATTTTACTGAAAGTCTGTCTTCCTGCATTTAACCACATATCCTTCCATATCATTTAACCACATCACCCTTCACCACATTAGTCTCTAGATTTACTTGGAAAGCTACGGCAGAATTTTATCCATTGCTGAGGCTCAGAGAGACTTTGAGTACCCTTTTCTGAACCACAAATATAGCAAGAACTGCTTGATCATGGGATGTATTGTATCTCAGCCTAATCTTCATATTGGTATAACTTCTCTCTCTGAGGCTTGTTACTGTACTAACTGCAATCCTAAACAGAGTTACTGCCAATGGGCTTAGAAGAGTATATAACTGTTTAAGATTGCACTGTTGTAATGGGCATATATGAGGGGATTTCAGTACACTGGAAGGTGGGGAGTCGCAAAAAAGAAGATTGTCACAGTAGGAAGCACGGGGCCAGAGACATGGGGAAAATATAGAAATGTGGGCGATCAGTAAAATACTAAGAGGCAAAATCCTGGAACGGAAGTTCTGCCTTCAATGCTTCCAGAAAAGAGGTACTCGACACTGGGTTACATCCGTTTGCTTATGTGTTATTTACTTACTTTATAGCCTGTCTTTCTCATTGGGACTCAGCCTATTACATGATGCAAAACAATGCAATCAAATACTACAAGTCATCTATTAGCAGTGCAATGGGACTAGGATTATAAAAATTGAAGTATCAGACAGGGAATGTCAAACAATGCAGAAAACGGAATAACAAAAGTAAAAAACAATATAGTGGACCTTTTAAAATCCGAAGCATCACCTTCTAGCAGTGTAAGTGACGAGAACACTTAACATTTTGTGCCGATGACCTAAACAGAAGCTCTGAGAGACTGGAGCTGCCCCATTCGGCTCTTTGCCCAGAAGATGCTGGTTCTGTTTCTGTGTAATCAGTCAACCTTATCTATCATATCACCAAATAGGTGTTGAGTTTTGTGTGAAACCTCCCAGGAAAGAAGGGGAGTTTCTTTCCAAGTTAAGGGGGCTTGACCACAAGTTGCTGAAAAAGGAAGCTGCACTTTCCCCGTCCTTCTTTCCCTCAGCGGAAGCCCTAAACAGCCAGTGTATATTTGAATGCCTGTCTTCCTTCAGAAATGAGAGCACGCGACTCTAGTTAAAGCTGGGATAAACTGCAGCCAGCATAGCAGCCTGCCAGCCTTTTCCTGCCGTTCTCACGCCATACTTTCCAATTTCTCTCTGGACAGATCCTCAGCTGCTGCTTCAGCCTGTCTGCAGTGGCTGCAAACAAACAATAATCTCGAATTACTCCCAAATTATTGACTGGAACCCACCAGTGGAATACAGGAACTTTATGGATTGCTAGAGACAGGTGTTAGGACGTACGTACAGTGAAATTTTAAGCTGCGGCTGCCTACACAAATTGTTGAATATCTTGCTATTTGCAAATGGGTTCTCCTGTATGGACAAAACAATTCAGTTGCAAATGATTACCATAGTGCAATATCTCAGGAGGTATGGGTACAGCCCATGTTGGAATTGATTTCACAATCGATTTCATGTCCCCTGTGAACTGTAGTTTTGCAAACACACAAAAAAGTGCTGTGGTTTCTCCATTAAGATCTCTTGTCTCATCACAGTTCCACATTTAGGAGCTGTAGGTCTGTGAAGTCTGGTGTGCTCCTCCACCTGGCAGCTGCCTGATTTGGCCCCATTGGGGCAGGGAGTGCTGCTGGGGGGAGGTGGGTAACCTGGCGCACTCCTGAGCCGGCCTCCTCGGCAAGCCCTGTTGCAGAGGACTGACCTCTTATCCCTGCTAGGAGCGCACAAGCGTGCCTGCACTCTGGGATAGAGGGGAGTCATCGGAATCACGGCTTCCCTGTGTTGCGGACAGCTTCAACACTGTTTGGCTATCATGGTGTACTGACCATCTACCGCACCAGGAGATACCCTGTCGCACCTGCTGGAGGCGGTAGCGGGGTGGGCTTTGGAGTACCCGAGACTGGTGGTGTTGAGAGACTTCAATGTCCACGCTGATGATGCTGCCTCTATCCGGGCTGCAGCTGCACTGGGACTCTCCCAGTTTGTTTCGACTCCCACACACCAAGCAGGACACATGCTAGATTTGACCTTTGGGATGGCGAGAAATGTGGGTCTGGAAGTAGTTGAGCAGGTGCCATGGTCAGACCACTTGGTTTTGAAGGCCTGGCTGGATATCCTGCCCCCCCCCACATGGGAGGTGAGCTTATTTATGCTCGCCCACGGAGGCTCATGGATCCTATTGGTTTCCAGAATGCTCTGTGGGATCCAATACTCCCTTGCGGTTCGTTAGATGAGCTGGTGGAAGACTGGCAAGTCTGTGTCTCCGAAGCCATCGACAAAATCCCCCCCCCCCGTTGCCCTCTTCGCCCCCGCACCAGACTGGCTCCCTGGTAGCTATGATGGATAAAGCGGGAACTAAGACGGTTTGAGTGAGTGTGGTGACGATCTCTCGATGAAGAAGCAAGAACATCTTATAGGACGTTTATGAAAGCCTATGAGATGGCGGTGAAAGTTACGAAGAAGGATTTCTACACAGCTTCCATTGCGTCAGCTAGCTCACGCCCAGCAAAATTATTTAATGTGGTTTGGTCTTTGGTCTCCCTGTTGGGGGGAGACTCTCAAATTTTAAATTCCAATATTAGCTGTGAGGCTTTTGCGAGCTTTTTTGCTGACAAAATCTTGTCTCTCTGCCGTGACTTGCCAGCCACAATTGATACAGTATGTGAACTAGAGGCCCCTTGGCTGTCTACTGAGCCGATATTAGATCAATTCAAACCACTCTCGAGATAAGATTGACAGGACCCTGCAAGCAGTGAGACCTACCACATGCTCCTTGGATCTGTGCCCGTCATGGCTGGTGAAGGCCAGCGTAGATAGGCGACGGACTGCCTTGGAGGCCATTGTCAACATGTCCTTGAACTCTGGGGTTCTTCCTGGAGCATTGAAGGAAGCTGTGATTAGGCCTCTACTGAAGAAACCATCTTTGGACCCCACTGACTTGGACAACTACTGCCCAGTTTCGAATCTTCCATTTCTGGGTAAGGTGATTGAGCGGGCAGTGGTGGAGCAGCTACAGGGTTTCCTGAATGATTCCTCATCCCTAGATCCCTTCCTGCCCGGGTCACTGTTGCCAAGGAGCGCCCCCCCCCGTCTCCTGCTCTAAGGCCTGCAATGAACTGTGTCTGTTTCCTGTGCTGCTATTTAAAGCTACACTAAAGACTCTCTTTCTGGGCAGCATTGCCCATGCCTGTATCCTGACTTTCCTGCGTGTCTGGACTCTACTACACGTGTCTGTTTCCTGCCTACGCTCTTTGCTACGGATTACCTACACCGGGCGGTTCCTATCTCTGCTATGGACTGTGTTGCCTACTGTTCACTGCCTCCATGGACGTTCGCCTCACCTGGGCCTAGAGCCATGCTGTTAGCAGCCAGGTGCCAGCCGGGGAGACCCTCAGCGAGCCTGGCCAGGCACCCCCTGGTCAGTTCCCGCCGGGAGCCTCCCGTGGGCCGGTCACCGAGCTTGCCCTCGCTACTGGGCAGCCTGCTAGCCAGCCCCAGTCATGCCCAGGCAGCAGCCATGTTCCCGGGCAGCCAGAAGACCAGCCTGAACAGCCTGCTTAGAGAAGCCATTTCAGAGAAGCGAGCAGACCACGTCCGCAGCGGCCAACCTCGCCCTGCTTTGCATATCTTGATAGCCGCCCCGGAATGGAAGCTAAGTGCCGGCCATCCTAAGCACTTAATGGACGCATCTCAAAGCAGCCTCCGCATTCCAGAGATGATGACATCGCAACCAAGCCCAATGTCCTGGAACATCCATTCAGCCCGTCCGGCATTCCCCCTCCCTCCTTTGTCCCCTCTTCCCAAGATGTCACAATAACAATCAGATTCTAAAGTGGCCCATCTAGGGTAGTTATAAAGCCATTAACACCTTTGTTTCACCCATGAGAACCACAGGGTAAGGCACCAGCCCCAGGGTACATTTTGGGGTATTTAAGCCAGCCTCCCAGGCCGCATGGTGCGCGTGCCATTCCTATCCAGACTCCTTGCCGTCACTCCCTCTGTGGATCTAGTGCAGGCATTAGACCACCTCATCTTGCTGCTATGTCTTTGCTCCACGCCGTTACTTGGTGAGTATACCCAGTTCCGTCATTCTCAAGTGGGCTACCCTGCTAATGCAAACGTCTCTATTTTCTTACTCTGTATTTCCTAGATCTTGTATGTTTCTTGTATGTGTGTGCTAACTTAGGCATACGCAACACTATTTAGTAAAGACACGCTTTATTGGTATTTAGTCTGCCTCTCTATTACATGAGTGTCTGGAGAGGGACCCTGGTATTTATTGGTTAAGATCTGCACGAAATTAAAACCCAGACTCCAAGCTAATTCCACCCATCAAATAGAGCAGTTCTGGTAACATCATGGGACGGAGACATTGCTGGTCACCCTCACTGACCATCTCCGCAGGCAACTGGATCGTGGTGGATCAGCGCTGCTGATATTGTTGGATTTGTCAGCAGCGTTTGACACGGTCGATCATGATCTATTGACCCACTGCCTTGCCAAAGTGGAGATACGAGGGACTGCCTTACAGTGACTCGTCTCCTTTCTCTACGGTTGGGAACAGCAGGTGGCGCTTGGGGAGAAATTGTCATCCCGCCACCCATTGGTGTGCGATGTCCCTCAGGGGGCGATACTCTCCCCACTATTGTGTAATGTTTACATGCGCCCCCTCGCCCAATTGGTGCGGAGTTTCAGACTTGGGTGTCACCAATATGCCGATGACACCCAATTATATCTGATGATGGACGGCAGGCCTGACTCTGCCCCAGATGTCTTGGAGCGTGCCTTCGAAGCTGTGACTGGGTGATTGAAACAGAGTCAGTTGAAACTAAATCCCACAGAGACGGAGGTCCTGCATGTGGGTCTGGGGTCCATGGGTGCGGGACTCCAGCTCCCTGCTCTTGATGGAGCTCCGCTTGCGCCACTTGCGAGAGTGAGGAGCCTGGGGGTGATCTTGGATGCCTCCTTGAGTATGGAGGCACATCTGTCAACCCACGACCTAACAGCAGTGATCCAAGCAATGGTTACCTCTAGATTAGACTACTGCAACTCGCTCTGCACAGGGATTCCCTTGGGTTTGATCTGGAGATTACAGCTGGTTCAAAATGCAGCTGCGTGGGTGATTGCAAGAGTCCCAATAGGGGAACATGTAACAACTATATTATGCCAGCTGCATTGGCTACCAGTTGAGTACCAGGTCCGGTTGAAGGTTTTGGTGCTGACCTATAAAGCCCTATGTGGACTGGGTCCAGCATATCTGCAGGACCACCTCTCCCTATATATACCCCAGAGGACACTTTGTTCTACACACAAAAAACTTTTGGTGGTCCCCGGTCCTAGGGAGGCTCGCCTGGCCTCGACCAGAGCCAGGGCCTTTTCAGTCCTGGCACCGGCCTAGTGGAACTCTCTGTCTGATGAAACCAGAGCCCAGCAGGATTTATTATCCTTCTGCCAGGCCTACAAAACAGAGATGTTCCGCCAGGCATATGGCGGAGGCTAGGCTGGGCCCCCACTAGCCATACTTGACTTGACTTGAAAAGATCTGTCCACCACCCTATATATATCTATAGATATGGATATATGGGCCGTGTCTGAAATGAAGTAACTCTTCCATTGCCATCTGCAGAGAAGTTTTTATTGTATGTAGTGTTTAAAATTTTTATTGTAATGTTTTTAATCTGTTTTTGTGTGTTTTAATGTAAATTAAAATGGTGTGCTCCGCCCTGAGCCCGCTCGGTGGGGAGGGCGGACTAAAAATCTAACATAATAAATAAATAAATAAATAAGCAGTATATATTTCTTGTAAATCTAATTTTGATTACTTTTTATCATGCAAAATGGTGGTGGGATGTGGTCACAGAGGAAGAGGCCTGTAGAAAGGATATGTGTTTGAGTGAGGCATACTGTATGATTATAGGGAAAGGTAATTTGCTTGTCTGCAGAAGATGATGTGCTTTGTTAAAGTGCATTCTTAGTCCTACACATTAAAAAAGCATCAGCCATGGCCTTACTGTAGTTTATAACTTCGGAAGAGGTCTCAGTCCATCATTCCTCCTTCCTGGGCTGCCTACCGCATCAGATTCATACAGTCATGGAGTCAGACACACGAGCTGTACTCGAATACCGGAGACCGGTGGGAGGCTCGATGATGGTCCTGACGCTGGCCTCAACCGTAAGCCTGGTGGAACATCTCTGTCTTGCAGGCCCACCGAAACGATACAAGATCCTGATGGGCCCGAGTGTCCTCAGACAGAGAGTTCCACCAGGTTGGGGCCAAGACCGAAAAGGCCCTGGCCCTGGTCGAGGCCAAGCGAGCCTCCCTAGGGCTAGGGATCACCAGTAAGTTCTTACCCGCTGAACGAAGCGCTCTCCGGGGCACATACAGGGAGAGATGGTCCCTCAGGTATGCTGGTCCCAATCCGTTTAGGGCTTTAAAGGTTAAAACCAACACCTTGAAATGGATCCGGAATTCCACGGAGAGCCAGTGAAGCTGCTGTAGGATTGGTGTAATATGTGTCCTGTATGGAACACCCATCAGGACACGAGCAGCAGCATTCTGGACCCATTGTAGTTTCCAGATCAGACCCAAGGGAAGCCCTGCATAGAGTGAGTTACAGTAGTCCAGCCTGGAGGTGACCGTTGTATGGATCACTGTTGTTAAGTCCCAGGCTGAGAGATAGGGGGCAAATTGCCTGGCTTGCCACATGTGGAAAAAAGCAGTCCAGGCAACAGATGCGACTTGGGTCTCCATAGACAGGGAGGAATCCAAGATCACACCAAGACTTTTAACAGATGAGACAGGCACCAACGGGGCCCTCCCAAAGGCTGGGAGATGGAACCTTGCATCCAACAGCCCAAGGCCCAAGTACAGGACCTCCATCTTTGCAAGGTTCAACTTCAGTCTGCTCTGCTTCACCCAACCAGACACGGCCTCCAAAGCTCTCAGAAGGGCGTCCGGGGCAGAGCCGGGTCGGTCGCCCATCAACAGATACAACTGGATTTCATCTGCATACTGGTGACAACCCAGTCCGAAACTCCACACCAGCTGGGCGAGGGGGCACATATAAAGATTGAACAACAGGGGGAAGAGTATCGTCCCCTGTGGGACGCCACATACTGTGACAGATAGTCTGCAATGAAACAACTGGACTGTTGTAATGATGTACAAAATTAGCTGGTCTCAATCAAAGAGTATCTGTTCAGCACAGGAAAAGGAGTAGCTAGGAGGAAGAGGGGAATGCACGGTCACGGAGTCCTCAGAAGATAGCTTCATAGCTCATAGTTAAATTAGAGCCAAGTCAAATCATAGCCAACATTGTATCTGCCAAATGCCAGAAGTAAACGTATGTAATCAACAGGTAACCGAAAACTGTTGTAACCGAATACTGTTTCTAACCAATGAGAAGCATATCACTTATGCTTGTGATTAAGATGTTTCAGCTGCCTTACTTATGTATATAAGGAAGTCTGTACTCATGGGGGAGGGGCTCAGTCCTTTGTGGCAAAAGTCACGCTGAGTCCCTGCTGGCAAAATAAACTGCTCTCCTTCCTGATACCTTGTGGGTCTCAATCCTTGATCACCCCTAGGGCTGCGACAATACCAGTGACTGGCGCGTGGACACCCTCTCCCCCAGCACTACCCTCTGTCCTTGACTGTGGAGAAAAAAGAGAAGCCACTGCAAGGCCATCCTTCGGATCCTCACATCGGTGAGACAGTGGGCCAACAACTCATGGTCGACCATGTTGAATGCTGTTGAGAGATCTAGCAATATCAACAGCGCCGACCTGCCTCGATCCAGGTGTCTGCGGAGATTTCTGTGAGGGCGACCAACACTGTCTCCGTCCCATGGCCCAGATGGAAACCGGACTAGTATGGGTCCAGGACAGAAGTCTCTTTCCAGGAAAGCCTGCAGCTGTTCCACCATCATCCGCTCAATCACCTTTCCCAGGAACGGGAAAGCGTAATAAGGTGGACATAGAACTCCAACGTCTACAGAAGGAAGGTATCCTGGAACCTGTCCAGTTTTCTCACTGGGCCACCCCAATTGTGCCAGTGGTCAAGGCAGATGGATCTATGAGAATTTGTGGGGACTATAAAGTCACTGTCAAAAGACTGCTAGGCTGGATCCCTATCCACTACCTCACATTGAAGATTTATTTGCATCCTTGGCTGGGGGGACTGTTTTCCAAGCTTGATCTCAGTCATGCTTATCATCAGCTACTTCTCGATGATGAATCCAAAGAACTGCTAACGATCAACACTCATCGAGGGCTATTTAGATACACTCGCCTCCCTTTTGGCGTTTCCTCTGCTCCTGGTATTTTTCAAAGGGCCATGGAGGGAGTGTTACAGGGGATTCCCAATGTTTTGGTTTATGTGGATGATATACTGATCTTTGGGGTAGATCAGGAAGCCCACTTAGATATGCTGCACGTAGTGTTGCAAAGGCTCAGAAAGGTGGGACTTAAACCACAGTGTTCTTTTATGGTCTCCTCTGTACAGTACTTGGGACATATTATTGATGCAGAAGGCCTCCACCCAGTCAGTGATAAGGTACAGGCCATTGCAGAGGCCCCCAAACCAACATCTGTTTCAGAGCTGAAAGCATTTTTGGGCCTTTTAAACTATTATCAAAGATTTTTGCCCAACTTGTCCACAGTATTGTCCCCGTTGCATGAGTTGTTAAAGAAGAATGTTCCATGGAAGTGGGCAAGGGCTCAAGATATAGCATTTCAAACGTCAAAGACTTTGTTACAATCCTCCAGAGTTCTAACACATTTTGACCCTAGATTACCCATCGTGTTGGCTTGTGATGCCTCCCAGTGTGGGGTGGGGGCAGTTTTGTCCCATGTATACCCAGATGGCACAGAGAGACCGATTGGATTTGCATCCCGCACCATGTCTCCAGCAGAAAAAAATTGTTCTCAGCTCAACAAAGAGGCTTTAGGAGTGGTTCTCGGAGTCAAAAAGTTCTACCACTGTTTGTATGGCCGGGCGTTCACCATCCTTACAGACCATAAACCATTACTCACACTTTTGGGTGAACACAAACCAATCCCTGCTATGGCCTCCAGCAGGATGTAGCGGTGGGCTCTAACTTTATCGGGCTACCAGTATGAAATGCAATTTCGGCAGGGTGGACAACATTCTAATGCTGATGAATGCAGTAGGCTTCCCTTACCTGATTTCCCGGCACGGGTGCCAGACCCAGGAGATCTGATCCTGCTTGTGGATTTGCTCAGTGGCACGCCTGTGACGGCAGAGCGCATCAGCCGTGGGTGGCCTACCCACGTCCAGGAGGAGTTCTTGCAGCCATTTTTTCAAAGACGATTGGAACTAGGATTTCATGCTGGATGCCTCATGTGGGGGAGCAGGGTGGTAGTTCTCCATAAACTTAGAGGACAGGGTCAAATCCACATTACTCATTCTAAGTCGCATGTTCCCCGCATTTCCCACGCAATCCCAAGTGCCGGTCACATTACTTCATTAAACAGACGCATTTCATTCGCATTTCTCCCGAATATGTGGTCACAGGTTTTCAACGGGAGTTTCACAGTGGCCATGAACGGGCCAATGCGCAATTTACGTGGTTTTTTTAAAAACCACCCCCCTTCCTGTCTCTCTGGCCGTTCCGAGAGTTCCTATTGGCTGATTCAACTTGCAAGTGCTCCGTAGTCTGCAAAAGACTGTTTTTGACTTCATAGCATTGGATTTATTGATTATGCTGTTTCTGAATCAAATCTGGTAGTTTGAAAAATCATTTTGGGGTGAATCCACCCTCAGAACGGACTCGCGAAACTTCCTTTTTAACTGTTTTTTATTTTTTTTTATTTTATATTACTGTAATATCGAAATTATGAAATATTGAAATAATGACACTCCAAGGAAGTGAAACTTCAGTAAAATTCAGGCACTGAACTGTCCTGCATAGGAAATGCCCACGAAAGCTTCCCACATGCTTCCAAATTTCCAAAAAAGAAATGGGAGAGAGCCATCAGTGCTGTCAGTGGGGGAAAGAGAGGCATCATTATCTTCAATGATGTTTCTTTATAAGGCAAGATCGAAATAACGGAAAAGTGCGCTCAAAAAAATAAAAAAAAATGGGCAGGAAAAAAAGGTCCCGCCCAAAAAAGCGGTTTTCGAGCGGCTGTGTGACCAGAGGGACGCGCGAGAAAGACGGATTGGAAGCAGGAATGTGAACAAAGAGGAAAAAATCGCGGATTGGAGGCAAACGGAAGATATCCGATAAACATGCGGGTAATGGGTGAATGTGGATTCGACCCAGGTTTTGAACCAACTTCATGTCTGGGTATTGGCTTTTGGGAGAGGGAGCTGATGGGAGTCAGGAGTGATAAGGGGGCACACAGGGCCAGTATCTTTTCAGGTAGAGCTGTCTTCAGGACAGATAATTAAAAGACACCTGGATCAAATCCGCAGGATGTCATCACAGCATCAGGAACACCAGGGGGTGGCAGTAGCAATGCAGGATGGGCCAACATTGAGGGGCGGAGGGGAGGTCTCAGATGTAACAGGGGAAAGGGACAATTCCACCACAGGGGATTATCAACCATCACCAGCAGTTGCAGAAGAGCCTCAAACATCAGGAGTGACTGAGTCTCAGCCCCTCCAACGTGATAGAGGTCAAGAACTGCCACAGACGAACTCTGAGATGACTGACCCCAGGAGGTCCGGGAGATTACGAAGAAAACCAGATAGATTAACATTCTAGATTGAGTCTTAAAGGAAGAGGGGTGTTATATCGTGGCAAGTTGTGAATTTGGTGATGTTCCCTTATTGAACTGTAGTATTTTCCCCCTGATCCCTTTAGGCCAAAAAGGCTGTGTAGTAGTTTAGTTTTCATTTTCCCTTCATGTTGTGGGCTGTTTGTTCTCTACCAAGCAGGGGCCAGGGAAGGGCCTGCTTTTGTTAAATAAGACTCTCAAAGTATTGTCGAAGGCTTTCACGGCCGGAGAACGATGGTTGTTGGGGGTTTTCCGGGCTGTATTGCCGTGGTCTTGGCATTGTAGTTCCTGACGTTTCGCCAGCAGCTGTGGCTGGCATCTTCAGAGGTGTAGCACCAAAAGACAGAGATCTCTCAGTGTCACAGTGTGGAAAAGATGTAGGTCATTTGTATCTACTCAGGAGGGGTGGGGTTGAGCTGAGTCATTCTGTAAGAGTTTCCCAGGGTGTGGAATGCTAATGGCGGGAGGCTTCACTGTATCCTGAGGAGGTTCTTTTGCATATGGATTGGTGCTTGATGTGCTAATCAGATTAATCAGATTTTCCCAGAGGATGTAACAGCCTTATTCCATCATTGTCTGACAACCAGTTACTTCCAATGGGACAACGAATTCTATGAACAGATGGATGGGGTGGCCATGGGGAGCCCACTCAGCCCAGTTATAGCAAACTTCTACATGGAACATTTTGAAAAAACAGCTCTAGAATCAGCACCCCACAAACCCAGTGTATGGTTCCGGTTTGTGGATGATACATTCATCATTTGGAGCCATGGGGAGGAAGAATTGAGGGAGTTTTTGAATCATCTCAACAACATCCACCTGAACATACAATTCACAATGGAGAAAGAAAGTGAGGGAAAACTCTCATTCCTGGATACCTTGGTCATCCGCAAAGCAAACTTTCAGTTAGGTCACAAGGTCTACAGGAAACCAACTCACACTGATCGGTACTTACACAAAAACTCCAATCACCACCCCCGACAGAAAAGAGGCATAATGAAAACATTAGTGGATCGTGCAAGACGGATATGTGAGCCGCGCTTTCTCAATGAGGAAATTAATCATCTAAACCACGCACTTCAGGCAAATGGCTACTCCAGAAATGAAATCCGAAGAGCAATCAAACCCAGGATGAATCAAACAACCAAGGAAAAACAGTCACCTACAGGAAAAGTGTTTTTGCCATATATCAAAGGAATTACTGATCAGATGGGAAAGCTTATGGAAAAACATAACCTTCAAGCAGTATTCAGACCCACCCGAAAAATACAACAGATGCTACGATCAGCAAAAGACAGCAGAGACCCCCTCACCTCTGCAGGAGTATACCGTATACCCTGCAGCTGTGGACAAGTTTACATCGGGACCACAAAGCGTAGCATCCAGACAAGAATAAAAGAACATGAAAGACACTGCAGACTTGGACAGCCTGAAAAATCAGCAGTGGCTGAACATAGCCTAACTCAAACAGGGCACAGTATCTTATTCCAGGACACCAAAATACTGGACAACACTTCCAACTACTTTGTCAGACTGCACAGGGAAGCCATTGAAATTCACAAGCATAAGCAAAACTTCAACAGGAAAGAAGAAACCTTAAGAATGAACAGAGCATGGGCTCCAGTTCTGAAAAACACCAGGCCAACAAAACACTCCACACCCGACAATAGCCCTGCAGAGAAGATTAGCACATCAAGCACCAATCCATATGCAAAAGAACCTCCTCAGGATACAGTGAAGCCTCCCGCCATTAGCATTCCACACCCTGGGAAACTCTTACAGAATGACTCAGCTCAACCCCACCCCTCCTGAGTAGATACAAATGACCTACATCTTTTCCACACTGTGACACTGAGAGATCTCTGTCTTTTGGTGCTACACCTCTGAAGATGCCAGCCACAGCTGCTGGCGAAACGTCAGGAACTACAATGCCAAGACCACGGCAATACAGCCCGGAAAACCCCCAACAACCAAAACTCTCAAACCTTTAGACATGGCGTGCTGATGGAATTATTACAAGTCCAGTAGCACCTTTAAGACTAACCAACTTTAATATAGCATAAGCTTTCGAGAACCACAGCTCTCTTCGTCAGAGGCATCGTCAGAAGAGAACTGTGGTTCTCGAAAGCTTATGCTACAATAAAGTTGGTTAGTCTTAAAGGTGCTACTGGACTCTTTACTGTTTCACACCAGGCTCTCTTTGTAACAACTCCCTTCCCTTCTTCCTCTGTATTTAACCGGGTTTAATGGATGTACACATCCTGAGCTCTGACTCAAGACAGCTCATGCTGAAATAAATTTCATTTGTCTTTAATGTGGACTTCTGTACAATTTTGCCATAACTGATTAAGACAGCTACTCCTTTGGAACCCTTAACCACTATTTAATTGCACTTGTATTTACAAAATGCAAAACTGCAAAGATGCCGACTTTTCCTGGCAGAGCTCCTGTTCCTTTATCATGCAGCTATCTAGCAGATAATGCTTAGTCAACAAGTTAATCTATTTACAATGATAGTTTCATCTGCTAAATTTCTAAATAGCAGGCAGCTCGTATTCTTGGTGCAGACACAGGTGTCTTCCTGGGAACAACCCTAGGTAGTACTTAGAGTGTGCTATACGCATCCAAGGGTGCATAAATGCCTGGGAGTAGATCAGAGGGCGCATTTCATGCAGTTAGGCATTTTCACTTAGATAATAAGGCTGTGCAGTAAGAAATGTCTCAGATAAATCCTTTAGTAACAGGCGAGGGAATATAGACTATACTACTGAGTGCTGTTTGTTGATGTAGATATGGTCCTGCCAGGCAGTTTCTGCATTATTTAATATGTCATGCCAAATTACTTATGTTTTGTTGCAGCAATGTTTCATTTCTGTATTTGAAATTATGCTTGTTTTCAAATTTCTGTGATCCAGAGCCCATTGTATTGTTTATTGATTGTATTTATTTACACTGTGTAATCTGTCTTGAGTCTCAGTGATTTATGACATAAATAAAATAATAAACAATGCTTTCTATTCATGGTTTATTGCAACCCATTCTTCCTGATATGGTTTTCTTCTCCTTCCTCTACACCAGGGCTCATTTTGAGGGGGAACGCACAGGAACGCAGTTCCGGCAGTTCCCCAAAGAGGTCACATGACAGGTGGCCCCACCCACCTGACCCTCAGCCATTTTGGGCCTGTTTTGGCCCGGATTGGGCCTATGACGAGTGGTGGATCACTCTCCTGCTCAGCAGTGGCCCGATCCTGACCATTTTGGGCCCCTTTTTGGCCATTTTCAGCCTCTTTTCGCCATTTTGGGCCCAATTTTGGCCCTGAATGGCCAGGATTGGGTCCAAAACAGCTAGGATAGGTGAAGTCAGGGGGTGTGGTGTATGCAAATCAGTTATGCTAATAACACACTTCCGGGGCTGGCAAGAGGCATGGCACATGCTAATGAGTTATGCTAATGAGTCCCTCTAGCTCTTTTTCTACGAAATAACCCCTGCTCTACACTAACCTTCTAATAGAGTTGCCAACTGCCTGGGGCAGCCAGGGGTGGGGGCGAGTCCCGTCCTATTAATAGAGGCTTATTGTGCACTAATAAGATGTGCAGCTGAAGTTTTTCATGGCATGGTAGCAGTAAATAACATCTCCTGGTAAATAACATCCATTAAACCTCTAGTAAAGGGACAGGGCATTTTTTTCTCCAGGCTGTTGGTAACCCTACTTCCATGGCATGAAAAGCTTCTATTTATCAATTAAGCCTCTATTCAAGGGTCATCATCAAGTTGCCAACTACCGGGAGTAAAAAAATATCTTGCCCCAAATGTCATATCATTCAGTTCCTGTCACATACTTGAGATTCAGTGAGTCCTGAATCTGGAAATATTGAAAGTTGCTGTAACAGTGTGTGGTTATCAATATCATAAAATCCTGGTTCCAAACATCTTTACAAATGTGAAATTCTTGATTTTGTCATGCTTGGTTCCAGTCTCTTCTCTATTTCCAAGTTCTTCCTGATTTATTTCATGCCCATGAAAGTTTTCTTATGTCCATAAGTAGTCTGGTCTATGCTGACCTAGGCATGCCTTAGCCCTCTTGAACTCTGTGGGCTGAGGAGCCTAATCCCAGGGCTTTTTTTCAGCTGGAACGTGGTGGAACGGAGTTCTGGAACCTCTTGAAAAGGTCACATGGCTGGTGGCCCCGCCCCCTGATCTCCAGACAGAGGGGAGTCTAGATTGCCCTCCGTGCCGGAGGGCAATCTAAACTCCCCTCTGTCTGGAGATCAGGGGGCGGGGCCACCAGCCATGTGACCATTTTCTCCAAGGGCAACCCACTGAGTTCCACCACCTCTTTTCCCAGAAAAAAAGCCCTGCCTGATGCTAAATGGACTGTTGACTGGGATTCAAGTAGGATTTGTTTCTGAATAAGCCCACATGATAGGCTGCAGGAGGATGGTTCTTGCAGCTGGCTTTATCTTCCGCTCCTCCCTCCCTCCTCTTCTTTCTTCTTCTTGGCTAGAATCCAGCGGGCAGCTCTTTATGGGCAACCTGGAGCACAGGCTTTTATTACGGTTTTTCTACATTTATAATTCATGTTTCTTTGAAGGGTCAGAGTGACCACATTTCCCTATGCATCATCCTCATCACATGGTAGCATGTACAGACTTTTCATAACTCTTGATTCAGACCCAAGCGACACGTGCAGCAGAATAAATGGGCAGAGTGGTGTATTTTGTTGAAAACTGCAGTTGGGGGAATACTGGCTTGTACCTTACATTCAGCTAGTGTTGCCAGCCGCCAGGTGGGACCTGCCTGACGTTTTCCCAGAATTAATCTCCAGAATACAGAGATCCATTTCCCTGAAGGAAATGGCAGCTTTGGAGGGTGGGCGCCGAAGTCATAGTCATAGTCATAGAGTGACTACGGAGGGTGGATTGCCAATGTCTACATTTACCTAAGTAGATTAATAAGATACATTGGTTGTTGTGGATTTTCCGGGCTGTATTGCCGTGGTCTTGGCGTTGTAGTTCCTGACGTTTCGCCAGCAGCTGTGGCTGGCATCTTCAGAGGTGTAGCACCAAAAGACAGAGATCTCTCAGTGTCACAGTGGCGAAACGTCAGGAACTACAACGCCAAGACCACAGCTATACAGCCTGGAAAATCCACAACAACCATCGTTCTCCGGCCGTAAAAGCCTTCGACAATAATAAGATACAGTCCACCGGTTTGGTGTAATGGTTAAGAGTGGCAGGACGCTAATCTGGAGAGCCGGGTTTGATTCCCCACTCCTCCGCTTGAAGCCAGCTGCGTGACTTTGGGTCAGTCACAGCTTCTAGGAGCTCTCTCAGCTCCACTCACCTCACAGGGTGATTATTGTTGTGAGGATAATAACAGCATACTTTGTAAACTGCTCTGAGTGGACATTAAGTTGTCCTGAAGGGCAGTATATAAATCAAATGTTGTTGTTGTTGTTGTTGTTGTTATACTTCCTCATAATAAAAGCTCTTCAAGACCACCTAATTCTGCTTTGTATGTAGATTAATGCTACAATATTTTCACTGCAGGTCACATTTCTGTTGCTGCTAAATCCTGTCATGACCAACACAACAGAAAGAGAAAGGATACTGACAGCTGTCTGAAACCGTTTAGATTAGAGAGATACCTTTCAATTGTGCTGCTGAACTATTTGCCAATAGGCCTGTATTTAGATACCCCACTAGGTGGCAGCCGTTCTTCTACTTTTCAGTACAATTAATCTTTTTAAAGGCCTTGGCTGAAGAGTAGCTTCAGGTGAGTGATCAGCTAGGCGGGAATACTTCATGTGAAAGTCCATCAGTCCAAGGACTGGACTGAAGGGAAGAATTGTGAGAGGCCTTCTAGAGATACCGTGGACAAGGAACCTTATTTTAAGATGAAACTCTAGTTTTTGTAGAAGTGGTGGAGCCAATGGATTCTTCACTTGATACTTCATAGCCCAATTCTATGTAAAGTTAGGAACGCCTAACCTTTTGACCTATGCCTCTGCATGTACATATGCCTAGACGCTCTCTGAAAGTATAAGCAATGCTAACTTTGTGCCGGAAATGCTGGAAAACATAGTGCATCAGCAGCTAGAGTCCTGTGTACCTTTGAATACTGTGGGATTCAATTGTTAATAAATAAGCAGGGCTTTTTTTCAGCAGGAACATGGTGGAACGGAGTTCCGGAACCTCTTGAAAATGGTCACATGGCTGGTGGCCCCACCCCCTGATCTCCAGACAGAGGGGAGTTGAGATCGCCCTCCGCACCGCTGGAGCGGCGCGGAGGGCAATCTCAACTCCCCTCTGTCTGGAGATCAGGGGGCGGGGCCACCAGCCATGTGACCATTTTCTCCGAGGGCAACCCACTGAGTTCCGCCGCCTCTTTTCCCCCCAAAAAAGCCCTGTGAATAAGCATAGGCTCATGCAGTCTGCCTAAGTGCTTGCACAGTTGACGGCAGTACTGTTGATCAGATGTGTATTGCAGAGGTCTTACTTCCACCTTTAGTTTGTGATTTCTGGAGGCCTGCAGCCATAGTTCAGAGTATTTCATGCTGATGACTTTCCATTGTCTGCCTTCCATTGGGTCTGGTTGCAGGAACAGCCTTCTCTGATTAATGCTTACGTTTTTTATGTTTGGGCCTCTAGGATATGTGAACTCAATATCTTCAACAAGGTCTAGCTGGAATAGTTTCAACATACCATAGAAAGGATGAGTTGGACAGCTATAGTTTTACAACAGGCCTCATCCTGTAGGAGAGCAGATAGTAGGCCTTGCCCTGACCTGGGTGGCCCAGGCTAGTTCTGTCTCCTCAGATCTCAGCCTCTAAGCAGGGTAGGCCCTGGTTGGTACTCAGATAGGAGACCACCAAGAAAGTCCAGAGTTGCTACACAGAGGCAGGCAATGGCAAACTACCTCTTAGGCCAGCCAATGCCCCCTCACCCACTGGGCGGTGGGGATTCCCTGCTGCCTCTCCAGTCTCCTGGCTGTTGGGAGGGGTGGGGGAAGGCACCCAGGGAAAGCCTGTGACGCACGTGCCTCTGCATCAATGGTTATCTACAGCAAAAAGGACCACGGTGTTAACTGTAAGACAAACATCAATTACAGCTGTGTAGTTGGAAAATTACAAACAATGTAAAGGGTAAATAGTCATAAGTATCTAGTAACAAGCCACTGTTCACACAATCAATGCAGCTGGTCACATGCAATCCAAAATAAATATTATTTGCTGGCAAAATTCACATCAAATATAAATTCTCATATCCAATCCAATCCACAATAACACATAATCAACGTGCTCCTCTTTCGATGGAAACATCTTCTTCTGGTATGGATTGATCAAAGTTGTGATGGTTATGTGTGTTTCTTCAATCCGCAGTTAGAGTTAAAGTGACTGTGCTATGAAAGTGTTAAAAACAGCAGTAAGTAAACTGTTTCCCTCGTCAAGTTTAACAATTAATTGCAAACATGGGGGATTAAATGACCCTTACCACTAGTTCCCAGTTTGTACATTGAAGAAAGCGACAGCTTACTGATACAAGTGACTGCTGATTTACTTTGTGTGTACACAGGAGATAAGTTCTGCTGCTCCATCCTCCTGTTTGCCCCCGGGGGATCTGGCAACCCTACTCTGTTATTTCTTGCCTTGGAAACCTTACGGTCTTGCCAGAAGTTGACAACGCTTTAGATGGACTTGAACTTATATGGTTCTTGCATACGGGCCGCTTGACTTTACCTGTAATGTGTTGAGATAAGTACAGAGAATGCAATGCAAACCATTTTATATATAGCAAGGCTTTTGTCATCAAAGCATCTCTGCCTAAAATCAAAGGTACTGCTGTGCTGTCTCCAACACAGACTTTTCCTCAAGGGGAATGAGAGATGGCTCTTCCATCAGGCTTGACGGCTTCTCCTGGCTACAAAACTACAAAAGGGAGAGGCCCTTCCCAAGGCATTTAACGTGAACACTCAGCATTGCAAGTTCCCTAATTGCAGCATGTTAGCTTCACCACACGCCCCAGTGAGGGAAGAGGCTGGCGCTCTTGCTGAGTCGGTGTGGTGGGATGGTGCCATCTGCTGGAAATAATTAGAGGTTTTTATTGTGATTTCTTTATTCCCCTTCTGAACTCAGAACTGTCTTCAGGTAGGAAAGGGGAGTCATTGCTATTCTTAAGGTGTGCCTGTTAGTAGAGACTGGCTCGGTGGGCAGCTTTCCCACCCCAGTGCTGTCCTTTACTCTTCTCCGTATGAATAAACATCAGTCACTGACTTTTGTGAAGGCAAATAGGGACAACCAGGAACAGGACTAGACTTGCTTCCTTTTCTTTGTGGCCCCAGCCCCTGAGAATGCAGCCTGCTCCCACACGCATAGCCACACACTGCCTAAGATTTCTCGGTCGAGCAGAAGTAAGACGGTATATCAGGAAAGCGTGATAGAATTTGAGGAAGTGGCTTTTCAGTATAATAATTTTTAATAGAACATGAAAAGTATAAGACTAAATAGAAGTATTATTGAGTAGAACAGCACTGGAAAACAACTTTGGTGAGAAAAGCGATGGGGCAAGCAAGAATTGCGGGTTGTGTATTGAACTGCTATTCACTTCAAGAAAAAGAGATAAAGTGTGTGTGTGTGTTTGGGGGGAACTGTTCAATCAAGTATGGCTGCAGCTTCTCGACCGCTCCCTGTCGCTGTGTTTTCAGCTGTAGCTTGATATACACATGCTAGCAAATGAGAATCCTTCTCTCCGTCCTATCTGAAGTTTCATTTGCAGATTTCTACAAAAGAAGGTGCCGTTAAAATGCACAAGGGCTGATCAAAATGATTTTCTTTGAGTCAGCTGGCAACTTAAAATCCTTGAACCAAGTAAAATTTTCTCCCTGTCCTCCACCCCACCCAATCTGGAAACTACTCAGTGATTCCAGATTTTAATATCATTAATACTTTGGATTTGTTAAAAAAATTAAATGACTAATCCCTGTGACTTTCAATGCCAGCTGCTCTTCTTGTGTTGCTTGTTCTGAATCTGTCCGGATTGTCCATCACTGACAGGACTATCTAGTCCTGAACTGGCTTTTCAGTGTAATTTATTAATTTAAAAGATTTTTTAAAATTCTGTCTTTTCAATAAAATGTCTCAGGGGATGAATGGTATTTTTTCAAAAATTTCAAAAATGCAATAAACATCTTACTATTTAAAATCTAAAGACTATTTATGTACTAATTTATGCCCAACTTTATCCATAGTGGGGATCCGAAGCAGCTTACTCGGTTCTCCTTCCCTTTATTTTATCCTCACAACAAATGCAATATGTTAGGCTGAGAGCGTTTGACAGGCTCAGGTTCACCCAGCAAGCATCAAGGAAGAGTGGGGATTTGAAACGGGGTGTCTCAGATCCTAACCCAAGACTCTAATCGCTATAACCGCACTGAGCACAAGAATGAATTAAGCAGTAACAACAGTTCAAAGTCACAACAGAATACAGCAAGTCCTCAGTGGAATGCAACAAAACTGCAGCATATTCTTACCCTACAATATTAACTTACTTCCATCGACACTTCCCCCAGTTTCATTTAAACAGCTTTCTTTTTCACCCCCCAGATAAAAGCAAATTTAGATACCCACTTCCAATTATATGTTTTCAGCTTTGGAATCAGTAAGAGGTGACCCCTGGACTGGATTCCATATCTGAAATTAATTTAAGTTTTCAAAAACTGTGTCAAGGGATTAGATGAAGTAGTGGTGGATTTTATTCTGATACTGTTTGAGTCCCTCCCTCTAAACCAGACTTTAGTGAGCCAGCTTCTCAAATGCCCAAGGACTGAAGTTCCCGAAATCAGCCACTGGGGGTCGCTGCAAAACAGGATCCTCCCCTCTCCACCCCGTGTCCCAGCAGCCAGGAAGAAACTGTCAATCAGCCAAGACAAACTGGCCACATATTTCCCAACCGTTTTGCCCCCTCCCTCCTGGATAGTTGGGCTGGCATCCAGCACATCTGCAGTTACAGTGGGCCCTGCCAGCTGGAAAATCCAGAGGCCGTGACGCCAGCGAAAGGCCTTTCCAGCCTAGCTGTTCCTGCAGAGCTCTATCCCACCCTTTCCACTCAGCGTAAAGGTTCCTCTTGACCTCCTTAAACCAGCAAAGCAGGAAACAGCCTCAAAGCAAGGGCTCAGCACGGCTCTGTCAGCCCAGGAACTTTGTTTTCAGTGCCTGGAGGACGCAACTCTTGATCATATGAAGTAATTAGGAATGCTAAAGAAGAAATGCTCTCTGTGAATATGCAGTGTTTTTCTATCAGCACCCACAATCACAGCTCATAAATCCAGAATTAGGAAGTATTCCTATCAGATCAGATTATGTAACTTCCAATAAGGTTTGAATCCTGGAACTTAAAAAAAAAAACCCTTAAAGTATTATTATTATTTATTATATTTATATCCCGCCCTTCCCGCAAGCAGGCTCAGGGTAGGTTACAACAGAAGATAAAATATACAAGATAAAATCACAATAAATTAACACAGCTTTCTAATAAAACACTTGCTCACTGTATAAAAACCATATAACATCTGACGGAGGTGGAGGTGCGGCTTAACCATGCGTGGTCGCTCATATGTGGGGGGTAGATGGTCAATACCTCCTACAGACATAGAGGAGACTGGGAGAGAGGCTCATTTGGTGGAAACCCTGATGGCCTCAACCATAGCCTGGCAGAACATCTCCGTCTTACAGGCCTGCCTGAAGGATACAAGATCTCGGCAGGCCCAGGTGTTCTCAGACAGAGAGTTCCACCAGGTCGAGGCCAGGACCAAAAAAGCCCTGGCCCTGGTTGAGGCCAATCGAGCCTCCCTGGGGTCAGGGACCACTAGTAGGTGGTTACTGGCTGATCTCAGCAGCCTCCGGGGAGTATATGGGAAGAGACGGTCCCTCAGATCTCTCAAGTAATAACAACAACAACAACATTTGATTTATATATCACCCTTCAGGACAACTTAATGCCACACTCTGAGTGGTTTATAAAGTGTGTTATTATTATCCCCACAACAATCACCCTGCGAGGTGAGTGGAACTGAGAGAGCTCTGAGAAGCTGTGACTGACCCAAGGTCATCCAGCTGGCTTCAAGCGGAGGAGTGGGGAATCAAACCCCGTTCTCCAGATTATAGTCCTCCCACCCTTAACTGGCTCTCCAGTTTACGCACCATTTGAAACACCAGCCCTGCAAGATTTCATTTCATTTATTGTTTTTGAAGGATTGGAAGTTTTTGCTTCTATATAACTACTTGAACTACTTTAATTAGGGACCACAGCCTGGATAGGATTAACTCCCTGTTCCATTGTTTTTGGTCTGCAAAAGCGACAGCCTCTGAAAGTACCAGATTTCTGCAGAAATGAGTTGTCCAGCTCAACTAATGTTATGCTAACAATATTTGCTTTGATGTATATCCCCTTGATTTATTTGGGAATCCACTCAATGGATTTTAATGGGATTTACAACCAACTAAGTGTATAGAAGAGCCCCGTGGTGCAGAGTGTCATATATGCCTCCTACATATCTGCCATGAATGTATATTGGCTCTGCCTCTGGTCTCTGAGAGTATGGGAAGTTCTTTATTGCTGTAATTGCAGGTTATCTCACAAATGTTTACTTTCTCTTTCTCCCTCCGCTGAGCCAGTGTCCTTGACTGCCAGCTGAAACTGGCCCGAAATATATCCTTCTTGAGAACCAAAGATAAGTTCATCTTTCTCACTGTCTACTCTAAAACAATGTCTCACCCCCAACCCCCTCCCCCGGTTAACGGCCCTCTTTTCCAAAGGCGGGACTATTCCCTATAACGAACATTGCTAGCCCCACATACGTCAAGTCTGCCAATTCCACTGTCTATGCACCTTGAACTTGATGGATCTCTAATAAAGTTACTTCAGCTGGAACACCTGTGTGTTAACTGTGGAGAACTTGGGGATCTAACTGCCAGGGACTGACATTTTGGCAAAAGTCCCTTATTTCTTCTGGGACTGGAACCACGAACGAGATCACTTGCACGATGGTCTGTTATTCGAATGCAGGATGACCCAATGACCCAGAGGACCCAACAACCTAACCTAAAGACCCCGCCGGATGGTGTGGGCTTGGTGCAGCGGCTGTGGCACTGACACAAGCTGAGATGATCCTTAAATGGTCCACAGGAGTGGAGTTACCAAGGGAACAAGTAATCAACCTGGAACTGGGGCGACTCCATGGAGATGGGGCGGCTGGAAAATCTGCGGGCAAACCCACACATGGGAGAGAACTGGGGGCCATCTCGAAGAAGGGGGCCAACCATCTGAGCTGGCTAGTGGCTACCCCATGGGAGTGGGCGCCCCAAAGGTTGACGGGTCAGCCAACCTGAGAACAAAAATTGCAACCATGGGGCATGGTGTTTAGTCACAGTATGGTGGATCTAGAAGAGCTCCTCAAGTTGGAAGAAGCTCATGCCAACCTGATAAAATCTCTGAGGTCAGAGGTTAAATCAGGAACTACTGAGAAAGAACCTCCCCCCCCCCTTCCTGGGACTGAATCCAGGCAGCTACAAGCTGTATGGGGGGAAATGACTGGACTAAAAAGGGACGTGGTGCAAGTGATGCAGGGAATACAAGACATGATGGGTTGTATGCTGCTGATGGGGGCACCCCAGGGGCTGAGGCCTCATGGAGATGAAACGAGGACAGGCCAGGGGGATGTTTTGCATGGACCCTTTCCCCCTCCCCCCCGTCCCTCTGCAGAGGGGCCTGATTAGACCCATGGGGGGCCCACCGGTTGCTCCCCCACTACAAAGAGGCCCCAGTGGTCCTGCTGCAGCCAGGAGCACCAGCATGGCCAGTGGAACTTCCCAGGCATCCTCAGCCCCCAGCCGGATGCCCGGCCATCCCGCTGCTTGGAGGTGCACCGATTAGTACACTACTACAACCCATGCCACCGGTTCAACCCCTCCCTGTTTTGCCGCCACGGGATACCAGTAGCACCAGGAGGGCCGGTTATCCCTCCACCCAGAGGTGTACCTTTGGGAGAGCTGTTACAACCGGGTCACCCTCTCCCGGCTTGGCCACTAATAGGGATGCCGGCCACACCAGGAGGGGTCCCTCATGCAATAAGGCCGCAACAGGGGTTGCGAAAATTAGAGGCACGATTTGAGAGGGACCTCGAAGGACTGGGCTACTTTGCAAACCATGGAATTCTTTCGAAAATTGGGCCACCTCTTCCCAAATGACCTCAGCCGGGTAAGCCATCTAGGATCCCGGTTGGTGGGTCAGGCAGCTAAATGTTATGTTACGTTAAATGAGGCTGGGGCCCTGGAGCTTCAGAACCTTGAGGCATTTGCGCGAGCATTGAAGGCTCAGTTTGAGGACCCACTGGAAGGAGAACGGGCCCAGATGCAACTAAAGCGGATGCGGCAAGGGAACTGTCCAGTCTGTGAATACACTGCAGAATTCAGGCGGTATGCAGCGAAGGTGCGTGACTGGTCCAAAGGAGTCAAAATCGAATTTTTCTGGGTTGGCCTGAACCCAGACCTGGTGGCCAAAACCTTGATGCAAGACGATCCGGCTACCCTATTAGGATGGATCCAACTTGCCTGTGAGGTCGAAAACCGAGACCAGGTGGAGAAGCTCATAAAGATGCAGCACCAGTCAGCTAATAAGAGGCCTCCCATGGGATTGAGGAGAAAAGAGAAGAAGACTTTCAACCCATGTTCCCCAGACACGGAGCGAGCTATCTGCATCAGAAGGGGATTATGTCTACAATGTTGGGGGAGTTGGCCATATCGCTGCCAAATGCCAGGGGAGCAGAACGGGGTGAATGGAGGGAAGCTGTGCCGCAAGACCGGCCACCCCACAGACCACCAAGCCACCAAAATGAGCTCCCAAAAGGAGATGCAAAGTGGAAACTGGCCCTAATGCTATGGAGGGGTCAAGTGAGGAACGATGGTTGTTGTGGATTTTCCGGGCTGTATAGCCATGGTCTTGGCATTGCAGTTCCTGATGTTTCACCAGCAGCTGTGGCTGGCATCTTCAGAGGTGTAGCACCAACAGAGAGAGATCTCTCAGTGTCACAGTGTGGAGAAGATGTTGGCAGGTAGTTTATATCTACTCAGGAAAGTGGGTTTGGGCTGAGTCATCCTGTAGGAGTTTCCCGGGGTGTGGAATGCTAATGGAGGGAGGCGTCACTGTATCCTGAGGAGGTTCTTTTGCATATGGATTGGTGCTTGATATGCTAATCTTCTCTGCAGGGCTATTGTGGGATGTGGAGTATTTCGTTAGCCTGGTGTTTTGCAGGGCTGGAAACCGTGCTCTATTCATTCTTATAGTCTCTTCTTTCCTATTGAAATTCTGTTTATGCTTATGAATTTCAATGGCTTCCCTGTGCAATCTGACAAAGTAGTTGGAAGTGTTGTCAAGTATTTTAGTGTCCTGGAATAGGATACTGTGTCCTGTTTGAGTTAGGCTATGTTCAGCCACTGCTGATTTTTCAGGATGGCCAAGTCTGCAGTTTCTTTCATGTTCTTTTATTCTTGTCTGGATGCTATGCTTTGTGGTCCCGATGTAAACTTGTCCACAGCTGCAGGGTATACAGTATACTCCTGCACAGGTGAGGGGGTCTCTACTGTCTTTTGCTGATTGTAGCATCTGTTGTATTTTTCTGGTGGGTCTGAATACTGTTTGTAGGCTGTGCTTTTTCATAAGCTTTCCCATCTGATCAGTGATTCCTTTGATATATGGCAAAAACACTTCCTGTGGGAGACTGTTTTTCCTTAGTTGTTTGATTTGTCCTTGGTTTACTCGCTCTTCTGATTCCATTTCTGGAGTAGCCATTTGCTTGAAGTGAGTGGTTTAGATGATTAATTTCCTCATTGAGAAAATTATCACA
Source organism: Eublepharis macularius (assembly GCF_028583425.1). Lineage (NCBI taxonomy): Eukaryota > Metazoa > Chordata > Lepidosauria > Squamata > Eublepharidae > Eublepharis > Eublepharis macularius. The sequence goes on along the minus strand of NC_072793.1, from coordinate 10,565,714 downwards.
TATCCGATTCGGTTTCGTTTTCTCCGCCATGTCGGACGCTCCTCTTCGCTGGCTCGAGAGGAAGCGGCCGAGCACCCTGTCCGGGTGGCTGATCTGCGAAGATTAGCCCCCAAAACTCCCAGTGAGGGAGGCTGGGTCCGGGACGCTGCGGAAAGAGCCCCCTGGAATCAATGCGGGGGGTTAATTGCCCGTTTGTCCCTACGGAGGCCGGCGGACGTGCGCGGCGCCTCGAGTGCTGCCGGGCCATGAGAAACGGCAAAGAGCAGAACTAGGCGAGAGCCTACAAGTAAGCGAATTCCTTCTGTTATTACAAGCGTACGTGAAGGAGAGGTGAGATCTGAAGCTAAGAAGGCTCACTCTTCCCCTTTGCTGAGTCTCAAAATTTGATTGGCGCCCCCCCCCAAATGGCAACAAAAAACCAAAGTCCTGCCCTTGGCAAGTCAGTTTCGGCTGCCTTAAAGGGAGAATCGCTGGAGGAAATTGTACGGAGGGTGGTTGGTGAAGCTATAAAACCCTTTGTTGACAAGCTGAATGAAACAGATCAAAGGGTGGGCTTAATTGAGAGCGAAGTGAAAACCATCAAGGAAGCAGCGGGGGGGGGGCAGAGAAGTCTGCTCGGGAAAGTGCGTCACTTGTGAAGGCTACGAATAAAGAGCTTAAACTGGTGGAGAATCAGTTGATCGGGCTACAAGTGGAACGAACACAGACAATTTTGCGCCTCCAGAATGTGAAAGAGGAGGAAAACAAGGACTTACGGGGTCTTGTCTCGGAACTATTGGCGACACCCGCGAGGGCAACTAAAGAAGAAGTTAAAAGCGCCATTTTGGAAGCCCGTCGGGCTACTTCAAAGTATGCAATGAAGCGTCAGTTGCCGCGCGAGATCATCATCGATTTTTCATCTAAGAGGATCCGGGACACTATCCTATACAATTCATACAATGCGGATTTGGACTTCTTGGGCAACAAAATTAAGATATTGAAAGACGTCCCATTTCTAGTCCGGAAAAGACGTTTTAAGTATAAAAAGTTCGCAGCTCTTCTGAGAGAACGTGGAATAAAGTACAAATGGTTATTTCCGGAAGGAATCTGGTTCACCCATAAAGATCAAGCCTTTAAGATATTATCAGAAGATCAACTAAGGGATTTTGAGGACAGGAACCCAGAATTCCAGTGCACCAAGCAAGACGAAAAGGAGAAGTCTGAGGGGGAGGGGGAGGAAACGAGCACTGCAGCTGCATTTGCGCAGAGAGAACTCCGTCCGGGACCCAGGAGGGGAAGAAAAATTTAACTTGAAATTAAATTGTAATTTGCATTTAGTAAGGTCAACCACTCCATCAATATAATATAAAGCTTTAACTTTTGAATAATGGCAGTATGAAGGGAAAACAGAAATGTAGTGTTTAGTGTTTAGTGTTTGTAGGGTACCTTCCCCTTTTTTCCACCCCTCCCTCCCTCTCTTTTTTCTCTCTCCTCTTTCCTATCCCTTGTGTTATTGTAGTCTTTTGTAGTTACTGTCCTGTAGGGTATGTATGTATGTAGTAGTTGTATGTTAGATATTGAAAATAAAAAATTATATTAAAAAAAAAAAAGAGAGAAAATTATCACATATCCGTCTTGCACGGTCTACAAAAAGGCAAGAATAATGCAAGGTGAGAGCAAAGGGAGGGAATAGTTGGGAACACCTTGCCAGCTACCCAACATTTCAGTGAGCCTTTGGAGAGGAACCTGGTTTGTGGCCACTGAGTGAGCTGAACACTGAATTTAGAAATCCAGAACCAAGATACGGTTTTGTGAGTTTGGTTTTTCTTAATTGTATTTTGCTTGGTTCCCTAATAAAATAATAAACACAATTTTTTGCATTCTCTTGTAAGTTGGCTTATGATACATGAAGAGAAAGAGAAACAATGCATATTCAAGAAGACGCAGAACACAGCAATATGCATAGGCTATTTATTTATTTTATTTATTTATTTCAGATTTCTATTCCGCCCTCCCCGTGAGTGGGCTCAGGGCAGATAACAACATATTAAAATACAATAAAAATCCATCTACATTAAAAAATCAGCAACTAGCCTGCATTAAGTTAATTTCTGAAGGTGTGTGTGGTAAGCATACATCCTTTGCTATTTACCCAAAGCTTTCTAAATAAGTGGGGCTTTCTAGGGTGGGAAGGACTGATAATATTGACGAGGGGTGCTGCATTTGTGAGCACTTCCTGAGTCTATAATCTAAGCCCATTTTTGCATCTCACCCTGAAGGAGTCTGTTACTGGCAAGCCTCGGTTGGAACGAGCCCTTCCTTTTGCAAAGGGCATCCTCGTGAACAGGGTTCCTTTACTCGGCCTGGGAGCATCCTGACACAGAGTGGTGGTGCAACTACAAAAGGTTTGCCACAAGAGGTGGAACCAGGGCTCATTTTGAGGGGGAACGCACAGGAACGGAGTTCCGGTAGTTCTCCGAAAAGGTCATATGTCAGGTGGCCCCGCCCACCTGATTTTTGGCCATTTGTGGCCCGTTCTGGCCTGGATCGGGGCCCAAAATGGCCAGGATCAGGCCCCAAACAGCCAGGATTCATCCCGAAACAGTCAGGATCGGACCTCTGGTGGGTGCTGGATCACTCTCCTGCTCAGCAGCAGCCCAATCCTGACCGTTTTGGGCCCCTTTTCAGTCATTTTCAGGACCTTTCCCCCATTTTGGGCCCAATTTCGGCCCTGAATGGCCAGGATTGGGTCCAAAACAGCCAGGATAGGTGATGTCAGGGGGTGGGGCATATGCAAATCATTTATGCTAATGACACACTTCTGGTGCTGTCAAGGGGCGTGGCATATGCAAATGAGCTGTGCTAATGAGTTCCTGCAGCTCTTTTTCCATGAAATGACCCCTGGGTGGAACTAACCACAAACTACCAAGGAGTGAGGTCATGCATAACTCTAATAGTAACTCTTCAACATTGCAGGCAGAAGTTCTGTTTAACAGGATGCCTTTTATAATGAACATATTGTTTAAAATATTTTCTTGCATACACCTTTAGTCACACAGTGAAGATCCTTGTGCTGTGGTGACAGCTACTGCCAAAAGCAAAAAAAAAAAATGTTTTAAATCTGTACAGGCTGTGAATATCTCCTGTGGCCAATTATAAGCTTCCTGGGCATTTTCTAAAAACATTTGACATACACCAGGAGAGGAGTTGAAGATGGCATGGCACCACATTAGGGACCTCTGCTCTGTACTAAGCAAACCTGGGTGCCTCCATCCTAAAAAAGAACTGGGTGTCCCTCGGTTTGCTGTGGATGAAATCCTTCTCTGTGGCTTGGGATCGAATTTGTATACATAATTTCACCATAGTGGTAAAGGAATTTTCTCCACCCTGATGGTGAGTTGATAGTGGGGCATAATAATCTCATCCCTTCTATGGGTCTATGGTGGTTTCTGTTCTTCCAGAGGCTATGGGCTATTTTTAGGCCTCTGTCCTAGTGTCAGCAATGCTCCTGATAAAGCCACCCACCTCAGAGAGGCAGGTTTCTGTTCCCTGCTAGCTGAGCCTACAGCGAAGTTTGCTGATTTTCAAAATAAAAAAACATTCTGGTGGGTCAACAGAGCTTTTGATGGATTGCCAGGGTTAAAGGCAAATATCTATTTAATCTGAGGTGTATATTAAAAAAATTAAAAGGATGGGTGTGGTGGGCATAGCCTTGCCCTCCCTCCCTCCCTCCTCTCCTCCTTTTCTGTAGTTGACTGCAGTTGATTGCTTGACTACCTTAGTCCAGTATTTCTGGTACTGCAGGGATCGCTTGGTAGGGAGTAGCTATTTATTTGTTTGTTTAAAATAAAATATTTGTCAAAATATTCTTGGAGTGCCTTCCATTAAAACAATAAAGAGGTATATAAAAGTATAAAATGAGCAGAGTAAAAATATGTTGATGCAAGAGTAAAATCATTAAAATGGGTGACCAGCAGATAAAAATATAATAAACTAAGTCCATGAAACAACAGCACCAAACCTTAAACTTACAATAAAAATTGGACCAGTAAAGAAGAAAACATGTCAAGACAGGGGGGAATAAAAACCAAAGAATTACAAATGGGGGTGAGGGGTGGGCAGGGGCTGAGATCACCCACCCCAGGTAGCAAAAAGGCCCGTAGCACCTTTGAGACTAACCAACTTTATTGAGGCATAAGCTTTCGAGAACTACAGCTCTCTTCATCATCAATAAAGTTGGTTAGTCTTAAAGGTGCTACTGGAGTTTTTACTATTTTGCAACTACAGACTAACACGGCTGACTCCTCTGGATCTTATCCCAGGTGTTTGGGATGATTAAAGGTTTGGTGCCAGGTGACCTCTCTAGGGTGGTTGTTCCAAGAACCTATACAATTCAGGCCTTGTTCTGAGGTAGCTGCACAGGACTACTAGTTATTAGGTGAAGATCATAAGCTGATGCAACATCTGTACAATTTGCACAGAAGGGACATTTCTGTCACGTTAGGCTGCTGCTATTGCCCTGACACTTTGATGAGAAAAGACGTGTTCCCGTATGTAACCAGAGTTGCCAACTTTGGTTTGAGGAATTCTTAGAGATTTGAGAATGGAGTGGGGGTGGGGGTGGAATTCTTGGAAAGGCAGAACCTCACCAAAGCAGCCATTTTATCCAGGGGAGCTGATCTCTATAGTTGGAGATCAACTGTAATTCCAGGAGATCTCCAGCCTCCATGCGGAGTTTGGCAGTCCTATGTAATGCTGCTAGAATCCTCTGAAGGTTTGGATCTGGCAACCCTAATTTCAGTATTTTGCTGCTCCAGCAGAAGATGGAAGAGACGTTCTTTTTCCTAGACTCTTGAAACAGCAGGAGGAAAGAAAGGATGGACACCCTGCTGTGCTATCGAAAAGAGTCCAGTAGCACCTTTAAGACTCACCAATTTTATTGTAGCATAAGCTTTCGAGAATCACGTTCTCTTCGTCAGATGCATGGAGGGCAGAAGGAAACGGGCCAAATATAGAGGAGGAGAGGGGGGGAAGGGGGGGAAGGAGGAGAGGGGGGATGTAAACAACTCCTTTGATATGGAGATGCAGACAGCTCCTTTTGGTGTGGGGATCAGTTTGCTTGTGTAAAGGTTCAAAGGAGTTAGCCGTGTTAGTCTGTAGTAGCAAAATCAAAAAGAGTTCAGCAGCACTGCAGCACAAGCTGCACATAGCACATAGCACATAGCACTGCTGTGCTATGAAGACCAGAGAACAAGCAGGAATTTCCTCCAGTGAGATGCTGAGTAGAAGCTAAGTAGGGGGAAAAATCTGTTGAATTATGGTCTGGTGGACAGTTGGTCGGCTCTTTCCTTTCTATTGGGGGAGGGGATCTGCCAAGCAACTCTCAAAAGACTTCACTGTAGGCAGTAAAAGAACTTTATTGAAAAGCTGCTAGTCTCAAGAGCTTACTCCGTCTTTGCCAGGAATGACGTTCACATGCAAGCATCAAACATATATAGGTTTCCAGAGCATGGGCAAATTCTAAGATCCACCCCCCTCCCCCCAAAAAAGACTAATGGTCAGCTAAGCTCAGAGGGAAAACATCTAAGCAGGAAAAGAGCAGAACTGGTGTGTGGGATTTTCAAGGTCGTGGCATCTGGGCGGGTGCCTCTTCCCAGACTAAGGAGAAAGGCCCTGGTGCAGTACAGAGGATCATAGAGATAACAGCAGGAACAAATGCCTCCCTTGCATACTTTCACATCAAAGGTTCCAAAGACAAGACGAGTGACATTTGCAGGCCAGTAAAAGAACAGCATTCAACCATAACCATAACATGAAACATGACAGCAGGGCGTTGCTGGGTATGACAGGTGATGCTAAGCACCTGACAGGAAGCAACAGCTATTGTGAAGATTTCTCTGAGTCTACTAGGCCTGAAATATACTGGACTGCCAACCTCCAGATGGTAGTTGGAGATCTTCTGGAATCACAACTGATCCCCATGCCTCAGAGATCAGCTCCCCTGGAGAAAATGGCTGCTTTGGAGGGCTAACTCTTTAGCATTATACCCTGCTGAGATCCCTCCCCTCCCCAAACCCTCCCCTCTCCAGGCTCCGTTCCCAAAATATCCAGGAATTTCCCAGCCTGAAGCTGGCAACCCTAACAGCAACTGGTCAGAACTCAGGGTGTCAGAGCTCTGAGGGAAGGGGAAGGTAACCAGGCAGGTGTGGGCTTCGAAGGGCAGCTTGAGACACCTCAATAAGGGTTTGTATCAGGAACAATTGGCTCTGAAGCCCAGAAAGCAGTGAAGGGAACAATTAGTTATTTCAAATATTTTATCCACTGGTGCCAAAGTGCTTAACTGGTCACGCTCATGTTCTTTTAGTAGAGATTCATTACCACTTAACATTCTTTAACTACCCAGCCCTGATATGCCTGCAGTTAAAGTATTATAATGATGGAAATGCGGATCCAAATAATATTCTATGGGGAGAGTTAGTGTTGCCAGCTGATCAGAAAATATCTGGCCTGACTGGTTTCTGTGGCTTTAAGAAAAGCTTAATATTTAGAAATTAGTATACTATGGGAAAATTTTCACAGTATGAGGCAGTGGCTAGTTGTGAAATTGGCAACCCTATTTCTGACTATGGCAAAGAGTAAGGAATATTGCTCCTCACCATCTCAAGCAGGGCTTTTTTTCAGCTGGAACGCGGTGGAACAGCACCTCTTGAAAATGGTCACATGGCTGGTGGCCCCGCCCCCTGATCTCCAGACAGAGGGGAGTTGAGATTGCCCTACGCGCTGCTCAGCGGCGCGGAGGGCAATCTCAACTCCCCTCTGTCTGGAGATCAGGGGGTGGGGCCACCAGACATGTGACCATTTTCTCCAAGGGCAACCCACTGAGTTCCACCACCTCTTTTCCCAGAAAAAAAGCCCTGATCTTAAGGCAAATGTGTACATGGAAAAAGAGCCAAGAGGCAAGACGGTATAGCCTGTAATCTTCTGCTGTGTTTTTGTATACTAGGAACACGCTGGTGTTATCATCACTACCTAATATTAAGCTGGTTGGCCAATGAGCGGATGATGAAAGCTGAAAAAATAGACCACCTACTGACAAGGTAAGTATCTCTGCCTACTGAAAGGATTCTCTATGTAGGCAGAAAATATAATTTTGTAAATTAACCTGAAGAAAAAATACCTCAAAAATTAGCCTGGTGGGTATTAAACATACATGTCAGGGCCCTGGCCCCTGCCTAGGGTTGCCAGCTCCACATTGGGAAATTCCTGGAGATCAGAGAAAGTGGGGTTTGGGGGAGAAGGACCTTGGCATGGCATAATTCCATAGAGTCCACCCCCCAAAGTAGCCATTTTCTCCAGGTAAACTGATCTCTGTGGCCTGGAGACCAGTTGTAATTCCGGGAGATCTCCAGCCACTACCTGGAGGCTGGCAACCCTACCCCTGCCATACTCTGGGGGTTTGGGATTCACGGGTGTGCTGCTGGCCTGATCCTCTTCGAGCTTCTTTAGGAGTATTATTAGGATCTTTATCAAAAAGAGTCCAGTAGCACCTTTAAGACTAACCAATTTTATTGTAGCATAAGCTTTCGAGAATCAAGTTCTCTTCGTCAGATGCATGATACAAACTGGGATCTTTGACATACTTTGGGAGAAGCTCTGGAATGCAGAGAAGGCCGTTATCAATGTTTCCAGGACAGTTATCTCTGTTGCCAAGAAGACAAAGAGGATCCAACTTTGTTTACTTTTCTTTTTCTTTCTGCAGCTTATTAGGAATGAACTTAGAGCTTAGTTTCAGGGGGAGTCGTGTGGGCAATAGTAAAGTGGGTAGTGCCTGAAGCGGGAGACTGCCTGAAGAACGTAAGGCTTAACGGAGGGAGGGGACAGCCATTCCTATCAAGAAAGTCTTTCTGAACTGAACTCTTGGATTATTAAAAGCTTTAACTCATGCATCTTTGGACTTTGCAATGAAATTATTTGAGATCTGAGCTGGCAGTCTCTGACAGTTTGATAGGAATGATTCTTCAACCTTGCGAGCTGGACCTAAGAAACCGTTGATTCCCATCACCCGGGCCATGGCTGCAGGTGTAGCGGGTACTGGTACTACAGTGCCAACAGCGGAAAACTTTGAAGACCCCATTGACAGGCTTGGGCACAACACAAACATGTTGGATGGAGAAACTGTGGAAGTCCTCGCAGACGTGCATGGGCCCAAAGTGGGTGCATTGGGTGCAGGAGGGGTGCTGCCTCAGACTGGACTCCCCAGGACTCCAGCCAGGAGGAGGATGGAACAATGGGAATGTTGGCGGGACCAACTGTTTGCATAGTCCCTCGATCAAGGAGAGGATATCCTCAAGGACATCGAAGGCCTGACAGGGGACAAACTTAAAGACCCCGCAGAGGAGTGTTGGCAAGCACATTGGCAGATGGAGAGGTACTGCCCCGATTCATTCTTCCAAAGAGTGATCTTAGCCGCTCAGTGTTGTTGGAAGATTGAAAACTAGGAGCAGGTAGTAAAACTGCTCTGTCTCCAGCATCAAGTGGGGCAACCACAGCGAGATATGGTGGAGCACCTGCAGAGAGAGAGAAGCTGTAGACCCGAGAGCTTTTTACCTCGACTGAGAGAGAGAGGAAAATATGGCGTGGATTGTGTCTATGGTGTGGGGCCGCTAGCCACTTTGCAGCAGATTGCCCCGGAGAGAACCCAACTGTTCCTCCAAGAGAACAGAGAAACAAGAATGGCCTGGGAAGCCATCCGAAGCCTGGAGCCGCCACATCCCATCCCCAGGAGAAGGTAGCTGCGGCTGGAGCGGAGAAGGAATATACGTGACCTAGAGCTGGCACCCCCACCCACAGTGAGGAAGAAGAAGCCCAGCCAGCTGGAAAGGAAGAAGGCCTGCTGTGAAGGGTGCCGAGCTGCAGGTCTGAAGGGGAAAGGCATTGATGATGGTGAGGCCATGGGGAACTTTGTTTTTCATCCTGATTATGTTAGTGAACCCAAAGAGGGAGACTCATATTAGGGTCTGAGCCTTAATTGACTCGGGATGCAGCAGAGACTTACTGGCCCCTTCATTAGTAATGGGATTTGGGTTAGATTTAGTGCCATTACTGAAACCGATCTGGTTCGAATGTCAGTCCTTGGCAGGTAGAATCCCCAAGTTCTCCACAGCAACCACACAGGTGTATTGGTTGAAGTAACTTTATTAGAGATCCATCGAGTTCAAGGTGCTCAGACAGCTAAATTGGCAGAAGTGACGTACATGGGGTTGGTGATGTTAGTTATAGGGAAAGTTCCTGACATCAGGATAAGGACCATTAAGGTTTAGGGCGCGAAAGAGCCAGGGGGGGTGAAGAGGAGAAGCTACGTTTAGGCTAGACACAACAAAGAATGAAATAATCTCAGTTCCCAAGAAGGATACATTTCGAGCTGGCTGCAGCCAGCCTTCAAGGACACTTGCTGGAGGCACCAGGGAAAGAGAAAGTAAATACTTGTGAGATAACATCAATAAGAAACTTCTCATGCCCTCAGAGGACCAGTACACAACACAGAATGCATTCATGGCAAATATGCAGGCAGGCATATATGACATCGAATTGATGGATGAGACCATCATGAAGGGAGCCCCTCCCACTTACGAGACTGAGAAAATTCTGCTACGGATGGGAAGTCACTGGGAAGAAAAGACTTTCATAGTGAGTCCAATTGCCAAGTTTCCAGCGGTGCTAGGAGTGCGCTGGCTCCAGGACCATGAGCTGTACATCCAGTGGAAAGTGGGGCAAATGTGGTTCCCAGCAGGAGACTGCAAGTAGCATGTGTGGGATGTGATTTGGGGGCCCCATCCCCCACTGATTCCAGAGACTGTGTGCCTTACTCAGGAGGAAATTAAGGAGATACCCCCCGAGTATCAGGATCTGAAGCAAGTGTTTGATGAGGGGGAGGCCAATGAACTCCCTCCTCATCAGTCCACGGACTGTGCCATTGAGTTGATTCCTGAACAGACCCTTCCCAAGGGGAAGCTGTATTCTATGAGCCCAGCCAAACGTGAAGAGCTCCACAAATTCATTGACAAAAATCTGACGAGGGGCTTCATCAGACCAGCGAGCTCCTCTCATGCAGCCCCAGTGTTGTTTTGCAAGAAAAAGGATGAGGGCTTAAGACTTTGTACAGATTACCGAAGGATCAATGCTGCTTCCATATCCAGTGCTTACCTGCTCCCCGTTATCAGGGATTTATTGGGGGTCGTTGCCAAAGGTCAAACTTTCACTAAGTTGGACTTAAAGGATACTTATTTCAGAGTCTTCATCAAGGAGGGGATGAATGGGGGGGGATGAATGGAAAACTGCCTTCAACACCCCCTTGGGCAATTTAAGTATTTAGTGATGACTTTTGGGCTCCACGGGGTGCCAGGAGTTTTTATGACCCTCATCAATGGGGTTTTGCACAAGTTCTTGTACAAAGTTTCTACCCAACTTTCTTTCCCCCTCCCAATGCCCAAACAATTCATTGTTTTTTTCTGTGTGAGAACATTGTGCATATTTGTGCTATCATGCCACGGAGAGAGAAGGCATATCATAGTCTGGAAGAAAGGTTCAAAGTTGTAAACAGACAGCTACCTGGGAACGTTTGAGAATCCACTAGAACACTAGCAACAGAAAATGGCGTTACACCAGGCTTCCAATAACTGGCAACTAAGCATCTAAACAGCAAAATTAATATTGGCATGGATGAATGGGCACAGTCAAACATGACACCTGTGCATATGTTTCCCACAAATTTTCTGATTCTGAGAGACATTGGTCGGTGTGGGACAAAGAAGCAACTGCTGTTAAATTTGCTCTGTCAACATGGCACCATTGGCTAAGGTACCGTTTGAGGTGTGGACGGACCTTCGCTCACCCCGACGGCTGGGAGCAAAGCAACTTAGATGGGCGGAGTTTTTCTCAAAGTTTCAATTTACACTTAAACACTTCCCCAGAATGATGAATTTCTTGGCAGATGCCTTATCACGCCTCCTACAACATGAAAGTCAAGAGAGGGAGGTAATGGACACTATGTTCACACCAACACAGGTGGGAGGAGCTGTAGTGACGTGCCAGCAAGCCCATAAACTTTTGGTAAACCCGCCAGACTCTTGATTAGGAAAAGTCAGAGAAGAGCAAGGAAAGGAAGGTAGGGTGGGTTCCCAAGATCCCCTGATGGAGGAGAAGGAGGGGTGCTGGTATAGAAATGGCAAACTATATATACCAGAAACCATGCGTGAAGTTCTAAAAAAATGTCATGATGACAAGTTGGCTGGTCATTTTGGATTTGTTAAAACCTTAAATTTGACCCAAAGACAGTTTTTGTGGCTGGGAATACGAAGGGATGTGTCCCAGTACGTGATATCTTGCCCAACTTGCTTAATGGGGAAAAAAGGGGGGGCCCTCTGGGACTATTGCAACCGATAGAAACCTCTTCTAGATCCTGGTCTAAGATTTCTATGGACTTTATTACAGACCTTCCCCCTAGTAAGGGAAAAACTGTGATCCTGGTGGTGGTGGAATTATTCTCAAAACAAGCCCACTTTATACCGGGCTCTAAGCTGCCTACAGTGAAAAAACTGGCTACCCTGTTTATGCAGAATATAGTACATCTGCACTCGTTTCCTGACAAGGTAATCTCAGATAGAGGAAGCCAGTTCATGGCCAAGTTCTGGCGGGAGCTCCTCAAAGTAACTGGGATTGATCTTAGTTTCAGGGGGGAGTAGCGTGGGCAGTCGTAAAGTGGGTAGAGCCTGAAGGTGACTTAAGAACTTAAGGCTTAACAGAGGGAGGGGACAGCCATTCCTATCAAGAAAGTCTTTCTGAACTGAACTCTTGGATTATTAAAAGCTTTAATTCATGCATCTTTGAACTCTGCAATGAAATTATTTGAGATCTAAGCTGGCAGTCTCTGACAGAGCATCAGTTAAAGGAAGGCAAAAAGGGGGAAGAGCGAGAAATCAGTCTGCTCGATCCTCTGAGCTCATAGAATATTGCGGGAGGGTTGCAGGGTCCAAATTATTCCCCCCACTAGACCCTTGTGGGCTGCCACTAAAAACTCTTTACCCACTGACATGGTGTGGGTGAAACTCTTGGAGTGTGCAGGAAATTGTGACCGCATTCATTAGCTAAAAGGGGGAAAAGCCAATAAAAATGGACTGATGAGTAACAAGTATGCACCAAGCAGCATGATATTTTGAGAACAGTTGAGAGACAGTTAAAAGGGAAAGGGAGGGAAGACAGGGCAGCGTCTTTGCATCTGTCATGGCCGCCACCACTGCCATTTTAGAGCCTAAAACGGGCGATCTAAAAATTGCGTGGGGACCCAAACCTGATTGGGCCTGGAATACGGCAGGATGAGGTGCTCTTATCCACACACATGTATTTTCAAGTGTTGAAATGGCTGTGGGAGAGGGTGTTTTGGTACTCCAAAGTGAGAGCCAGTTTGGTGTAGTGGTTAAGAGCGCAGGACTCTAATCTGGAGAACCGGGTTTGATTCCCCACTCTTCCACTTGAAGCCATCTGGGTGGACCTTGGGTCAGTCACAGCTCTTCTAGAGCTCTCTCAGTCCCACCCACCTCACAAGGTGTTCTGTTGTGGGGATAATAATGACATACTTTGTAAACCGCTCTGAGTGGACATTAAGTTGTTCTGAAGGGTGGTATATAAATCGAATGTTGTTGTTGTTGTTATTACTCAAAAAGGTGAGGGTGGGGGACAAGAGTGCTTCATCTCACCGTGCTCTGGCCTCACAGCATTTTAATGTCATCCATTGTAGACTTTAAAATGGTGGCCGTGGCCCATGACACTAGGCTGCTGTCCTGTCTAGTTTAGCCCTGAGAGTTTATAGAATCCTGGAAAGGAAGATTTGGGGTGAATGTGTGAAATTTCAACATTAATGTCCCTTCCTGGAGTTCTGTATAGGCCCCTAATTTGTAGGGAGCTTATTTCCTTTCTGGCTTATCATGACTCAGGTTAGCTGTTTTGGAGCGTCATTGTGCAGGAGCTCGTCTGCCTTATGAAGCTTCCCCAGAAAGAATGCGGTAGCTATCTTATGTTATTAGTTTGCAGGCTATTTAGGGGGATTCTGAGGTTCCTTAAATGCTTATCGGGGGGGGGGGGTCAGTTAGAAGATCAATAATGGCGGACAAGTGACCCTAAAAAGAACTTTTCCTGCCTGCTACCAATTTTCTTCTGCAATTTGTATTTGCTGAGGAGTGATGGATATATATACTAAGTCATCCTTTCTGTATGTAGATATGCAGACAAATTCCCAAAACAAAATTGGTCAAATGGTAGGAAGAAAAGAATAGGAATAAATGAACAGTTCTCACAGTCCAAGGAAGCGAGCACTGTAGCAGCCAAGTATGCAGACAATAGCAAATTCTTTAGCATCCTGGCCCCTGCCTGCAAGTATGAAACCTCTGCAAACGTGGGACGTGAATAGGGTTTCCATTCCCCCGCCCGGGGCGGGGGATCCCCCGATCCCACCTTTCCCCCCCACACCCACTTACTTGGACAGCAGGGGGACGTGCTCCCTGGGGTGTCCCCTCCCCGGGCGGTGCAGTGCACCCCTGGTTGGAGGATGCACTCCTGCAATGTGAGAGCAGGTGGCGGTGGCGAAAAGAGTGACCCATTCTCACTGCTGCCAGCATGACCTGCTTTCACCGCCACTGCTACTGCCGCCTGCTCTTGCTGCCACCACCACGGCTCCTTTGCGCCAAACGAGAGCGGGCAACAGCCGTGGCAGTGAGAGCAGGCCGTGCTGGCAAGGACAGGGGCCTCTTTGACCTGGGGGTGCCCTTTGACCCCCCCCCCAAGAGTGTGTAAGGTGCCTTAGAATACTGTGTGCAGTCCTGGTTGCCATATCTCAAAAAGGATAATGCAGAGCTGAGAAAAGTACAAAAAGGGGCAAACAAGATGATTAAAGAATTAGAGCACTTTTTCTACAAGGAAAGGAAAGGTTGGAGAATCTGGCATGTTTCAGTCTGGGGAAGAGATGGCTATGGGGAGACATGAAAGAGGTTTATTAAATTGTGCATGGGGTAGAGAAAGTGAATAGAGAGAACTTTACTAGAATTTGGAGCACCCAATAAAGTTTTTGAGAAATAGATTCAGGACAGGCAAAAGGAAATGCTTCTTTACTTTATGAGTAGTTAAACTGTGGAATTCACTACTAGTGAAGGGAATGATGGTCACTAGCATAGATGGCTTTAAAAGGAGGTTAGACAGATTCATAGAGGCCCCTTGGTGGCTATCCACAGTGACTAAACTTCTGAATACTGAGTGCTAGGAGGCCACTGCGGCCTGTTCCTTTGCCCTTCAGATCATCTGATTGTTCACTGTATGAAACAGGATGCAGTTCTAGATGGACCACTGCTCTGTTCCTGGAGGGCTGTCTTTATGTTCTTATGGAATTTCTGTAGGCATGTCCTGGGTTACTAGATTAACAGTGCAATCCTAAGCAGAGTTACTCAAGTCTAAGCCCATTGATTGGTCAGATGTGGGTGTTGCTTGCTGTTGAAAGAGGATGTGGAGTTGTCTGTCCAAAGAGTATGGCAAATCTGGCATTTTGTAAGTAGAAGAAGTCAAATTCTACGCCGTATTGTATTTCAAAAAGTGCTCTTTCTGCTAACATGTCTTGCATAACTTATGAACGTGGGGTTGGATCCAGCCATTTTCCACTCAGTCTTGCCCAGTTCTCCCTACTACAGCCCCCATCTCACATGATTTTGTCTCAGTCATGATTCCCAATTTGCCTTTTTTTTGGATAATGGAAAAGGTAGTTGAATCCAACCAACCGGGAAAGAAGTATTAATATGGCTGCAAGATAAGAAATAAACTGTCCATGCATAGTATTAAAAAACATCCTAAACTCTGAAGTAATTTGCAGGATGCTGTTTGCATACTTTCAGAGTTATAGCTGCAACTCGGAGAGTAAGGAATATGAGATTTCCCAGAATGTATCCCAGCTATTGGATTCTAACTGGGTTTCACAGAAAATTATACCTTGGTACTGGGCCTGGCAGACTTGAAATAGGAAGTAAATCAACTTTCCAACACCCCATATGCTAGTGCCTGTACGTTTGAAAGAATTAGGCTATAGTTCTGTGACAGAGAATGCTTTGAATGCAGGAATTCTTACATTTGGTCATTTGTGTTCTAGTTTAACAAGACCTCAAGTAGCAAAGCAGTGAAAAACCTCAACACAGGGTGGATTGATTTAAATCAAAACAATGATCCCGATTTAAATTGCCAGGAAAAAAGGCAAATTTAAATAGTTGGTTTTCCATTTATCGTTTAGATACTTCTTAAATAAAAGTGCATGCCCACATGATGCTAATCACCATAAAATCACAGATCCTTTAGATACTATCTGAGGGTGCACTCTTAAGTTTCTTAATATAAAATGCATTGTTTATTTTTAGAAAACTTAATGCTCATGACCTTAAATAGGATCTGCCTTACAACCTACAGTCTGTCAGGTTTGGGTATTAAATAAATAAATCAGAAAATACCTATGCCACCTCTCTAGATATCTTGCTCATAAAAACATAAAACACAATAAAAGTTATTAACAACTAAAAACCTAGTGTTAAAAAACTTAGTTTACCACTAAACACGGAATGCTTCCATGTGGGGATTTTTGCCATGTGGACAGAGGGTCGTAAATAGACATGGGCACGAACAGCATTACGAATGAAAAAACCCCACCATGCCGCTCAGCTGCTCGCGAACGGGCTGTTCGTGATGCGCCACTCCAGCCGAACAGGCGGTTGGCGCAAGCCTTGTTCGTTGCGCTCGGCTGCTGTTCGGGAAGCTAGACACTCAGGCGCCTTCAATCAATTGCTTCTGCAACGGAGAGGGGGAGTGCCTGAACTCTGTCTGCACTCCCTCTGTCTCCCCAGACACCCCAATCAAAGGCCAACTTAGCTTGATGGGCAGGTCTTCCTTCCAAGCGTGGAGCTGCAAATCGGTTACAATTGGTAACGTGGGTGCAGACACCAGGGGGGAGGGAGGGGGAGGGGGTTGTTCTGTGGCCATGGGAACTCCAATCTCATCCCTGCAAACCCTGTTAGGCAGTTCTGACTGCCAACCACAGGCCTCCTGCGTTTCTCAATCAGTCTTCAGCTTATAAAAGGGCACTGCGCTCCGAGTTCTGGTTTCACTTTCAGCAAGCAGTGGAGTGGGACAGAGCTCTTAATAGCGTTTGGGAGGAGAGAGTGGGAGAGTGCATTGGAGCTGGGCTTTTTTCTCTGTGTGGTGGGTGGGATAGGGAGCTATCCCCTCTGGTTCCAGGGCTGCTGCCAGGCCCTGGGGCCAAGCTCAGTGGGCACCTCGGCTGAGGGCTCACCCTGATTATTAGTGCCTGATCTGGTCAGGTCTCTGGGAGTGCTGGGCTAGGGCTCTAGCCCCTCCCTCTTGATCCAGGGCTGCTGCCAGGCCCTGGGGCCAAGCTCAGTGGGCATCTCGGCTGAGGGCTCACAGTGTTCTCTCCTTTTCTGTCCTCCTTAATTCTAGTTTGGTGGCACAACGAGTCTTCCCGTTGTGTTGGCCGCCAAGGGTGCTCGTGGGGTGAAGTGCAAAGGCAGTCCTCCTAGTTTACTTGTGGAAAGCAGTACTGGGTGTGGCTCGGGGGCAGCAGAGAGTCCCCCTGCTCCCCCAAATTCACCTGTGGGGGCTGTGGAGGAGGCCAAAGAGGGTTTTTCGCTGGGGGGAGAGGATGTCTCTCAACATTTTGAGGAGGGGGTGGGTGATGGATCCCTGGAGGAATGGTTTGTATTTTATGAAAGTTCCTTTCCGTCCCCATCCCAAACTCTCGGTGGTGTCCCCGCCTGCAGTCCACCCCTCACCCTGTCGTCCATGGCCAGCTCCGCAGCGCAGCCTGTAACCATTCGTCCTCCTTCCCCTGAGATAGTTAGCGGTCCATGTTTCAACGCTTCCGTATGGAGGCACTTTCAGGCCCTTCCTAATGACCCCCGTGTGGTACGGTGCCATGCCTGTGATGTCCTGGTGCGCAGGGGCAAAAACCTGAAGCACCTGTCGTCGATGACCCTGAGTAGGCACCTGAAGATGCACCACCCGAGCCTGTGGTCTCCGTCCTCGCCCAGCAAAACATCCGTTGGGGGGAGAAAGGGGGCGACCAGCCCTTCTGAGTGGGGATCGCCTTGCCCTGAGGGTGCCGCTGGTGGGAACGGAGTGCTCAGGCAGGCCGCGCTCGCGAAGGTTGTCCCCTCAGGGTCTGGGACAGCAGCGCCGCATAGAACGTCAAGGTTGAGGGCTCAGAAGGAGGCAGGCCTTCACATCTTGGCAGAGACGATGGCCCTACATGGCTTGCCCATATCCATCGTGGAGGGCGTGGGGTTCCGCGGGCTACTAAAGCATCTTGCCCCTTGGTTCTCCATGCCGCCGCTGCACACCCTTGCCTGTCGAGTCCTGCAGGTATCTCGAATGAGGGCTGGAACATTTGGGTCAGGTTTAGCCAGGCCCACTCCCACTGCTAACAGGCTTCTGAGGCCTTGCTAGGCCTTCCTGGAACAGCCAGATCATCATGACACCTCCTTTCTGCGAAGGCAGGAAAGTGGGAGATGGTGGCAGCAGCCTCCTTCGGACACTTGTGCAACAGCACAGGAGCTGTTGCCCATGTAGTTGAGCCACATGGTGGCCCTATCCATTGCAAATGCTGTGCCCTCTGAGCAGGGGGGAATGGGTCCCTTGACTCATGTCCTTTCCGCAAAGGCAGGAAGGTGGCCGATGTCAGCTCCTGCTGCTGCTCCATTTCTTTCTCTCCCTCTCTGGAACCACTCTGACCCGTCCAAGCAACCTTTCCTGTCCCGTCCATCCCCTCCTTTCTGCGAAGGCAGGAAGATTGGTGATGCTGGTATCAGCCTCCTTTGGCCAATTGTGCTGTTGCCCATGTAGTTGAGCCACACGGTGCTCCGATCCATTGCAACCGCTGTGCCCTCTGAGCAGGGGGGAACGGGTCCCTCGACTCATGTCCTTCCCGCAAAGGCAGGAAGGTGGCCGATGTCAGCTGCTGCTGCTGCTGCTGTCCAGTTTCTGTCTCTCCCTCTCCGGAACCATTCTGACCTGCCCAAGCAATGTCTCCTGTCCCGCCCATCCCGTCCTTTCCATGAAGGAAGGATGGTGGGTCACGTCAGCCGCTGCTTCACAAGGGACTATCCTGTTACTGCTCCCTCCTTGGTTACACAGTTCAGTTGCAATCGCACAGCCGATTGTACCATATAGGGATACAGTTGCTTGCACAGTGTGGTGGCTCCCCTGTCAACGGGACTGACTGGACCCCTTTGAGCCGGGGGCGAATGTGTCCTGCGTCTCCTGTCCTTTCCGCAAAGGCAGGAAGGAGGGCGATGGCAGCTGCTGCCGCTGCCCTATTTCTTCCTCTCCTCTCTGGGACCCCTCCGACCCCTCCCAACTACCTCTTGCTTGGGAGCTTTCCAGTTCCCGGTCCATACCTCTCCCTCCCAGGTACTGCCAGGAGTCCCTTCCACACCACTTGCACTGCCCTGTCCCCTCCTTTCCGTGATGACAGGGAGGTGGTCAAGACAGCAGCCACAGATGGATCGGGGTCTTCCCGTCCCCCTCGCAGGATCTTCCAGGTGCAGCTGGTCGCCACGGCCGGAACACCTGGGTCCCCCTCTCCCTGACCACCCGACGGCCGCAGTCATCAACCACCTTGCTGCACAAGTGGAATGTGTTGTCCACCTCCGACCCAGAGGCCTGGCAGGCGGGCACATGGGGGGTGCCACTGGCCAGCGACCAGACCCCCTGCCCCTGAGATGAGAGGCGGCATGCCACTGCCTCCCTGTGCCCGCCAGGCCCGGCGGCTGCACTCTTCACCCACCTTGCTGCACAAGCGGAATGCGTTGTCCACCTCCGACCTGGAGGCCTGGTGGGCAGGCACATGGGGGGTGTTGCCAGCAAGCGGCCAGACCCTCTGCCCCCGAGATGGGAGGCAGCATGCCACCACCTCCCCATGCTAGCCAGGCCTGGTGGCCGCACTCTTGACCCACCTTGCTGCACAAGCAGAATGCGTTGTCTGCCTCTGACCCAGAGACCTGGTGGGTGGGCACATGGGGGGGGTGCCACTGGTGAGCAGCCAGACCCCTCGCCCCTGAGATGAGAGGCAGCACACCACCACTTTCCTGTGCCCGCCAGGACCGGCGGTCGCACTCTTCACCCACTTTGCTGCACAAGCGGAATGTCTGCCTCCAACCCGGAGGCCTGGCAGGCGGGCACATGGGGGGTGTCGCTGGCGAGTGGCCAGACCCCCTGCCCCCGAGATGGGAGGCGGCACGCCTTCAGGACCACCGCATGGGGCACAAGTGAACTGGGGAGGGTGGTTCCATTTGTGTTGATTGGGAGTTTCTTGGGGGCATTGAATTTGCGAATGTATAACTCCGAGATCCATACTGCAATCTTGACCAAACTTGGGTGGTGGCTGGAGAAGAGCCTGCTGCACATTCCCGGTGAATATTGGCTCTGTAAGTGCTAATGGGTCCGCTCTGGTGCCAATGAACACCGAACACATTTGGTAACGGGACATTTTCGGAACCGGTCAGCTGTTAATGTTCGTTGTCGCAAATGAACACCGAACAGCCTGTTCGGGTTTTTTTTCCTGTTCGTGCCCATGTCTAGTCATAAATTCAGCTGTAAAAAATATCCATTTGCATTAGCTTTGGATTTGGTTTTAAACCAGATTTATTAAAAAAAAATAAAATCTTATTATGGCTGATAGGTTTACATTTTTTTAAAAGCTATATTTTTTTAAAAAATCATTGCTCTTCATCCACTCTTTACCTAAGGGCCTTGAAGAGGTACTGCTTATCAGAATTGTAGACAGTACTTATCTTCATACATTTGTGTATGTTCAAGTCATAAACCCTGGGAATTATATGTAATGCATGCAAAATACCTAGGCTATAACACCTTCTCCTCTCTCTTGATCTCCCAGACATTTTCACAATGTGCATCAAACCTCTGGAGCATCAGTGTACAAAGAATATATCTGTCATTGTTTGTTAACACTTTGGGTGCTATGTTGATGGTGAAAATCCAGGTTATAAATACTCTAAATTAGTAATAAGTGAACAAATAAATAAAATTATCTGCATCTAAAAGCTACTGGGGGGTGGTGGGGTCTCTGCTTTTGTTCCAGGACAGCAATTCTTGAATTGAGTGCCAAGATATACTATTTATTTACTTCATTGATATTCTGTCCTCCTACCCAATGGGGACTCAAAGCAGCTTACATTTTCCTTTCCTCTATTATATCCTCACGACAGCCCTGTGAAGTAGGTAGGGCTGAGAGTGGCTGGCTCAGGGACACTCAGCAAGCTTCCACGGTAGAGCAGCGAGTCACACTAAGTGCAGTAAGCAGCACGCAACACTAGGGTTGTGTAGTGGTTAAAGTGGGTCTTCCAGATCTCGGTCCGACACTTTAACCACTACACCACACTAGTGTTGTGTGTTGTGAGACTGATGTTAGGGTGTCTTGAGAAATACGTTTCATGAAATAATGTGTGCCTAAAGTTGCCTGCTACCAGAGGAGGCTGCTTATTGCACTCAGCAGGAGTTCACAACCCTGGCTGTGTCTCTTTTCAGTCAGCCTCTGCAGGGAGTAGGTCATTTTATCGCATCTCTGCCCTGGAGCATTTAATCATTCCACATATAAAGATGCAGCAGAATGACTCATTCCCAGAGGAGGCTGCCTGTTGTGTATCTGCACGAGTCTCTCTTCAAGGCAGCCTACTGATTAGTAGGAGGCTAACCCAGAGCTATGAGGAGGTGTGCTCAGAACAGTAAATCATGCAGACACCCACAAGGAAGAAGACTCCTTGGAGGATAGGTCATTCTTATGCAAGCTGACTTTTAAAAAATTTTAAGGATGAAGTGTGCCTCCAGTTTTAATTCAGAAAAAAGTATGCATTTACTTTCAGAATGTTGAGAGACATTCTGAAAGCCAGATCAGGAGTTTAGAATTTACGACCATGAGATTCTACGTTCTTTGTACTGTGAGTACACTACATACAGGCAGGGCTTTTTTTCTGGGAAAAGATGTGGTGGAACTCTGTGGGTTGCCAGCACAGGACCACACAATGACGTCACTTTGGGTCATCTGGAACAAGGGGGGAGTTTTTTAAAGTTTAAATCGCCCTCGGCTAAAATGGTCACATGGCTGGTGGCCCCGCCCCCTGATCTCCAGACAGAGGGGGGTTTAGATTGCTCTCAGCAGTGGGAAAGGCAACCTACACTCCCCTCTGTCTGGAGATCAGGGGGCTGGGCCACCGACCATGTGACCATTTTCAAGAAGTGCTGGAACTCGGTCCCACCACCTTCCAGCTGAAAAAAAGCCCTGTATACAGGTATCTGCTGGTATCCAGGAACGCACTAAACCACAAGGGGGCTCTGAGCCAAGCACTGATTTCTTTCTCTGTCCTGTCCCAGGAGTGTCTGTGCTGACATTTTAACACCAGACACCTCAGGAGGTTGAAAATAACAACGGGTCTTCCTGCAGCAATTGGAAGATGGGTTTTCGCAGAGCTCTGAATGGGACATATGGTAACCCTGCTGGGTAGTACAGGCGGTTCTTCGGGCCAAGGGGCAGGATTATGCCATGCTGTGGCTGCTGAGCACCTGGTGAACTTTGCCGCGCATTCCTGCAACGTTGTTGTTTTTCCGGATGCCCCGCATTCAATCCCAGGGTGAAATCCGTGGAGAGGTCGCCGGGTCAGTCTCGTTTGGCGTCTCTTTTGCTCTTCGGCGGCTTCAGCGCTCCATCTCT
Organism: Eublepharis macularius; assembly: GCF_028583425.1. Classification (NCBI taxonomy): domain Eukaryota; kingdom Metazoa; phylum Chordata; class Lepidosauria; order Squamata; family Eublepharidae; genus Eublepharis; species Eublepharis macularius. The sequence continues at coordinate 10,543,915 of NC_072793.1, read as the reverse complement.
CCTTGGAGGGGTCTGAGCGGATGGTGGCGGGGAGGCGCTAGGGCCCCGCGGAGACCAGCCAGCCCAGCCCTGGATTCCAGGCTGGCTTGCCTTGGTGACGTAAGCCAGAAGCCCTGTCTCTCTCTCTCTCTCTCTCTTTTCTGTGTGTGTGTCGTCCTCTCTCTCTCTCTCTCTCTCTCTCTCTCTCTCTCTTCCCCCCTCCCCCCTCCCTTCCCAAGCTCCGTAACATTAAAGCGAAAATGCTCCTTTCGGTGCCTCCTCGTGCGGGGATCGCCACTTTTGGCTACAACAAAAGCAACAAGAAGGTAAGGAGGAAGCCAGCCCGCCCCCCCCGCCGCCCCCTCCCCTTCCCAGGATCTCGGAAACGTCCTTGGCTCAGAGAGGAAGGAGAAGTCCCGGGGGGGGGGCGGAGGGAGGGAGGGCGGCCCGCCCCTGAGCAGCCCGGCTGGGGGGGCTGCTGCCATTCCGGGGGGAGGCGGGCAGGCGAGGCGCGGGGGGGGGGCAGACCTGCGGGGCGGGCGGCTCCCGGGCTCGGTTCCCTGGGGGACCCCCAGCCATCCATCCATCCTTGCCAAGGCCCGGCTGTTCCCAGCGGGGCCCTGGAAGAAGCGGGCGAGACCAGAGCCACAGGCCGGCCCGTCGCGGCGCTGGGTGGGTGGGGGGGACCCTCTCGGGCGCTGCGATCCGGCGGGGTCCCCTCCCTGCCCCCCGGAGCGAAGAGAGGAGCCGCGGCCCCCGGGGGCTGGGGGGTCTCCCTCCGCTGCGGGCGGCCGGCGGCGGCTGCGATGCCCGGCCCGGGGTTCAAGGCGGCCTCGGCCAAGGCCTGGCTGCTTAACCCTCGCCTGGCTGCTGCCGCCGCCGCGGCCCCGGAGGCTTGCGAGCCCCCTCCGCCGCCGCCCCGGGTGGGGTGCCCGGCGGTGGCTTCCGCGCCTCCCACGTGTTCGGCGGCAGCGCCTGCCATAAAGGAGCCCGCCGTCCCCGCCGCCCTTTCTGCTGCCCACGTCTGGGGCGAGACGGGCGTACGGGATGTGCCGGAGAGGCGGCGGGGCGTTGAGCCTGCGGCGAGGCCGCGCTGGCCGCAAGGGGCTGTCACTGGGCGCCTGGCGGGCCTGGCCGGCTCCGGGAAAGGCCGGGGGCCTCCTGGGCTGGCACACGGGTCGCCTTCTGTTGCAGACGCGGGTGTGGACGAGCGGGTCCTCGGGCGAGACGCGCGGTCTCGGGTCCGGGCGGCATCTTTAGCTGAGGGTGCGAAGAGGGAGATGTAGGGACTGGAAGCCCCGCACGCCCGGAATTGTCAATGGTTCTTATTTTTGTTATATTGATTCAGTATCTGCTTTCTATATATACCTGTGGTGTCAAGTAAAAAAAAAGGGGGGGATGTTTGACTTTCCTGTGCCTCAGTTTCCTCTCTCTATAACTGAGAACTTGGGCTGAAGGCTGAACGATGAACGTGCAAATCATGTTCACTATAGCAGTGAAATTGGACTAAACCCCGGGCGGGGGGGGGCGGGGGCGGGGAGAGCAGAGGCCAGATTTGGGTCCTTAATTGTGTGTCCCTATTCGGGACAAGTCTGGCCCTTGAAGGATCTTGAGCCACCTTAATCTCAGGGGGCCTTGCTGCCAATTTCTCTTTGAACCAAAGTGACATTTTCTTATTCTGACCAACGATTGACAGGGGATGTGTAGAAACAGGAAAATGAGGGCTGAACTTGTGCAGTATCTGGGCCAGCCAGGAAGAAGGCAGGATTGTGTGCGTGTGGGTTATGGGTACAGATATCAGCATGTCCTAAAAGGACAAATTGCCAACAATGCAGACAATTAATGTAATTTGTGGTTCGATGTAAAATTACTGCTTTGTTTTTGTGTGCATACGTTTTTTCACTTCACCTTTCTCTGTATCCAGCTCTGTGTATTGTGTGTATGTATTTTTTTTAAAAATTACTAGATTTGTACAGCTTTCCAGCACAGATTTCTTTGGTACTGGTATTTTATTTCATGGATCTGGTGATCCACATCTACAGGTTTTATGGAAGCACTGTCAACAGTCAGTACAGGAGGAAATGTGCTTCAGGGAGGGACTGGGTTTCTCAGTACATGTGCTCGCACACACATGCTTTGGTGAGTAGGTGCAATTGTGGTAGCATGTGTGCACAATCTCATTGTATGTGTGTCCATCATTTGTATGATCACCACCATCTGAGTAGCATGTATTGCTGAATTTGGATCATAATGACTGCACATGATTAGGTAAGAAGGAGTCATTTGATGTGTGATGTTACTTTTGTGGCAGCGTACCTGAGGGAGAGAAGCCTTTTCTACGTTACTCTGATCAGCGTGTATTACCAGAAGTGATGTACACATAGTAGTAGTTGTAGCCTACAATGTGCAAACCGCCTAAATTGAAGAACGTGTGTCCTTCACAACTAAATTGAAGAACATCCTACATGTGTTGCTTGGTAGGAAAAAAAACATGGATTTTGATGTGTTATTTTTTAAGACTGAAGAGCCGACTAATGAGACTAAAGCAAGATTGCTGGTTTAAGCTGATTGTGGCTTGCGTTCAGTGTATCTCTGAGTCAGTTCTCATGTTTTGTTGGGGTAATTCTTTGTGTGTGCCCACATGTGCATGAGCTATATAACAGAGGAGCTTGTAGTTCATAAATGATGGCTTTATCATTTTCTGCACTGCACAATAATCAAAAACATATATCTTAGATGGAGAGAAGCAGGGCTTTTTTCCAGCTGGAACGCGGTGGAACGGAGTTCTGGAACCTCTTGAAAATGGTCACATGGCTGGTGGCCCCGCCCCCTGATCTCCAGACAGAGGGGAGTTGAGACTGCCCTCCACACCGCGCGGAGGGCATTCTAAACCCCCCTCTGTCTGGAGATCAGGGGGCGGGGCCACCAGCCATGTGACCATTTTCTCCTAGGGCAACCCACTGATTTTCACAACCTCTTTTCCCAGAAAAAAAGCTGTGGTGAGAAGTCACTATAGCTGTTGGTTAACATGTGAATGTGGGAGAGACACATGCACAGGAAGTGACCCAATGTCACACAAGAGCTGCATGTGTGGCAGTAAAGTCCCGTGAAAACCGGCTCTTTGCATGCACTTTGGGGGTATGTATCTTGCGTCTTGCATCTCGTAGATTCACATTCTGGCTGTGGAAGCTATAGATTCCCTTCTGTAAACTGTGGGTTGCTTTGCTAGTGCCCTGGTTGCCTTGAATTCTCCTAAGACTGTATTAGATCGACATTTCTCTGGTGCCATGGCAGATACAGAGGGGGTAGGCAGGGAAGGCTGCCTGCATCGTGAAGCAAAGAGAATTCTGTGCTTCACAATTTGTTCATGCTCTGCAGTTAGTCTTTGCTACTGGGTGGAAAATACTCCGTGCTAGAAACTCAGCTATTTATACCCTAATAAGTTTCCTGGCCCAAGATCCCCTCTGATCTGGGAGACTCGGACTCAAATCCCGGCTCTACCATGGAAGTTTGCTCGGTGATCTTGGGCCAGTCACAACCTTTCAGCCTAATCTACCTTGCAGGGTTGTTGTGAGGATCAAATGGAGGAGAATGATGTAAGCTGCTTTGGGCTCCCATTGGGGAGAATAGGCGGGGTATAAATGAATTAAATAAAAATAAATAAATGGGTCTGGAAGAAAGATAAACAAAATAATGTGGTATATTTAAAGTCTTGCTTAATGTCGGGAGGGCTTGATTTAAAGCAAACATCATTGGGGTGATAGTTGCTGGCTGATAGTGTTCAAAATGCAGACCAGTAATAATAATATTTAGTATCTCTATGTTGAGATTCTAGTTTTCATGTTACTTTGATTTGCCTTGAATATCTGGGATGTGCTTTAGAGAGTGTTTAGAGTGCTTCACATACATAATTTCTGTCATCCTCACAACCCTCAGGGCTTTTTCCCTGGGAAAAGAGGTGGTGGAACTCAGTGGGTTGCCCTCGGGGAAAATGGTCACATGGCCGGTGGCCCCGCCCCCTGATCTCCAGACAGAGGGGAGTTGAGATTGCCCTCCGCGCCGCCAAGCCACGCTGCGCCAAGTGGCGCAGAGGGCAATCTAAACTCCCCTCTGTCTGGAGATCAGGGGGCGGGGCCACCAGCCATGTGACCATTTCCAAGAGGTGCCGGAACTCCGTTCCCCCGCGTTCCAGCTGAAAAAAAGCCCTGACAACCCTGTATTATTATTATGAGCCTTGCAAATAAACCCACCAAGATTACGAGCCTGCCTATCCAATGAAATTCATGTGTCATCTTACCCTGCTTATGTTTCTCTGTCTGTTCTCCTGGAGGGCATACTTAACTCGCCACAAGTGAGCAGGCAAGCAGAAGGCCGTGATCTCCATGTTTCAAATGAGATGAGGGCTGAGGGTGAGAGGAGAGTAGTTTGCCTACAGTGGACTCTCAGCACAGAAGAGCCAGTCAATTCTACCGCAAAGCACAGAAGAATTATTTGTCTTTAGAGGAGGCAGATTGAAAACACTGACTCATGCAGGAACACAACAGGTATGCTCCTCCCAGGGCAGGTATTTCTTGTTTTACAGACATAAAAGTGTGTATTTTTGGATTGTTAGAATGAACTTACCTCCAGTTTTAACTTGGAAGAGAATGCACTCCCACTATCGGAAGGACACATCTTCACTAATCTATAAGAATCAGAGGGACAGTGGATATGCATCCAGTCCCTGCAGTACACTTGGATTCTGTTGGGAAGCTTTCGGCTTCATCAAAGAACCAGAAACCTTTTTTAATAAAGCAAATAACCTTGAAAAGTGAAATCAAATCTATGCTGCTTGAGACACCCAAGCACTACAATGGTTCCTAAAAGTAAGTCATTGGCTGTTTTCCCCCTTTAATCCAGGATCATCATATGAGATGAAAGGTGCCATGGGGCCACACTTTCTGTGCCTCACTGTATGATCGTAAAAGGTGCCACTGTTTCACATCTTGCTTGTGAAGGGATTTTGTCAGGCACTGCTGCCGCAGCCCCTGATCAGCAGTTCTTCTTGTCTCCCCTGGGCCTGAGCCCCTCATCTAAGTCCCTTTCCCATGCACCACGCCCGGCTCTCCACCATCTTCTTGCAGGGTTCAGCTGTTACCTGTTTCTCTTGTCTTTGTCATCCAAGTCTCCTTTTCTGTTGATTAAGCCCACCACCCTTTCCTGCCTCCCCAGCTGGCAAATAGCAGCTTCTACATTCCTCGGTGCATGGACTGTTTCTAGAAACAGGAGCAGAAGCTGATGTTGCGACTTGCAGTAAGTCAGCTCCTGCTTATAGCAACATTTGTTAGCCGTGAAGATGGTTTAGTAATGCATGTGGAGTGGTAGGAGTTCCACATGCTGCATCCTGAAATACTCGATAAGTACCTGGGGCCTTATGTTGGGTAGCTCAGTTTTAATCCATACAGAAAGATTTCATGCATTCTTCAGTGAGGCTTCAAGCCATAATGTCTTTGTTCCAGAAAAGCCTTCTTTAAAGTGAATGGGACTGATTGCAATCTAAATCAAATAGCTGGTTGCCAGAGCACTGTAGCCAAACTCAAAGCCGCCCAGTCTTGATTATGAACGCAGGGCTTTGTGAGAGATGCGTGCCTTATCCCCCTTGTCTGTAAAATGAAGTCGCTTCTTGTGGCCAAATTGGACAAGACATGGGAGATACATGAGCCATCTCATGACCCCCCTGGTTTGTTTTTTCTAAACAGTAGCCATTGGGGAGAGCAGAAAGTGCTATTAATATGACATGATGTGAATACTGAGCCCTGTCACTGATTGCTTTTGCACTGATTGCTCCACTTTGGCTCTCAAACTGGAGTGAGGGTTGTCAGAGTATTCACATGACACATCTTCCAGTTCAGTGCCTTCTGTTGTGCTTTGTGGCTTCCCCAGGTGTCCCCCAATGTTTCCCAAATCTGCTTTGCTCCAGTCTTTCTGGGAAAATCATTCAAGGTGGGCTTGCCTACAGTGTCACCATTAAGATGCTAATTTCAGAACCTTCCCACCCATATCCAGGTCCATTTTCTCGCCTCATCTCCTCGCACCCTCGCTGCCCATGGCCACTGGCTGGCTTTTAGCCAGTTTTTAAAAAATGGTAGCAGGCGCTATAGTGTCATAACACCAGGTTTTTTTTTCAGCTGGAACGTGGTGGAACAGAGTTCCGGAACCTCTTGAAAATGGTAACATGGCTGGTGGCCCCGCCCCCTGATCTCCAGACAGAGGGGAGTTGAGACTGCCCTCCGCGCCGCTGAGCGGCACGGAGGGCAGTCTCAACTCCCCTCTGTCTGGAGATCAGGGGGCGGGGCCACCAGCCATGTGACCATTTTCTCCAAGGGCAACCCACTGAGTTCCACCACCTCTTTTCCCAGAAAAAAGCCCTGCATAACACTGTATCGATATGCCTACTACCAATGCTAAAAAACTGGCAACAAGACCTTGATAGTGGAGGAGAGGGTGGCAGCAAGGAGATAAAGAGGAAAGAACAGGTGCTCCAGTGGCTGCTTCAAATGCCTCTGCTTTTGCAATGGCTATGAGTCCACATGGGGAATTGCTGCCAAGCGAAGGCTGCAGCTGTGATTGATTTTCCTGATAACACTCTGCCTTCCACTGTATTCCAGCCCCCAAAGGGAAGTCTATCTTGTCCCCTATGGACAGGAAAGTAGCTGTGGGGGGGGGGGGAGAGGTTGTTGGCCCACAGTTAAGTGGCCCTTACCACTGTTCCTATCAAGTTTGCCTGCCACCCCCAAGCAGTATTTCAGATTTAAAAAAATAAGAGGAGAAGCTTGGACATAGTCTAGTTTGGCCCTCCATTTTTCAGATGGCAAGTCTAGGCCACAGTTAGAATGCAGAGGATGCAAATCTGGATGGAGGCGGGGCGGGATTCTCAACAGCGGTTCTTTAGCTGGGGTGTGAAACCCGCTTTGGCCACCAATGAGCCTTGCAAGTTAAAAGCTGAATTGGCTGTTGGTCTTGCAAATGCCTTCAAGCTTCGGGTGGATTGCCCAATTTAAAAACAAAAAAACTTTAAAAGCATCCCAAGTACATACGAATGTCCACCCTTCACTCTGTGCACAAATAACTTTTTAAAATCTGCACGGCAAAAACAGTTGCAAAAAAGTGCTCTGAAAGGGATTTGAAGGGTGCTGTCCTTGCCGAGTTCTAAGTGACTGAGCTCAGGAGATCCCGGCTTCAAATCTTGTTATTGCCTTGAATTTATCATGAGCATTAACCTATAGGCGCCTTCCACAGCTTGCTTTTCTTATTTAAATTGTCACAGGAAACTTGCAGAGCTTTTTCCCCCAAAGCTTGCTCCAGTATAGAAGAACATGTGTGTGTTTCCAGGGCAGTGGAGGTGTTCACGCCTCTTCTGCCACACACAGGATGAAAACTGATTTGTAGCTTCAGTGCTGAGCTTGTTATTTATTTATTAATGTTATTTATAGTTCGCTATTCTCACTGAGACTCAAGGCGGATTATATAGTGTAAGTCAATATGATCAATAACTAGGGCATACAACAAAAATACCATAGGGTAAGGATGGCAGAAATTTGAAAACCGCGGACATCTGATACAGAACCAGAAAAAATTCTGAAACAAACATAAGTAGAGTGATTTAACATATTAAACAATGTGGAACTATCCAACAGGAGCATGCTTACAGCAACAGACTACACACAGAATATAGTCTAAAGACCTGCCCTTTTACCAGTGTATCTTTCTGAATCATTTCCTTACAATGTAGTCCTATTACCTATGTAAAAGAACCCTCCTGAGTCATTCAGTTTTGCATCGTTTGCAGAAAGCCAGTAGAATAGGAGCTTTCCTGACATCTTCAGGCAGGCCATTCTGTAAGGTGGGGGCCACCACAAAGAATGCATGCGCATGAGCAGCTGTTAATTTTATCCATTTGACAGAGTGGCACCTGCAGAAGGCCCTGTCCGGTGAGGCTGCCATGATAGGGGCATGGGGAGAAAGGCAGGACTGTAGATATGAAAGAACAAGGCCATGGACGGCTTTGTATGTGGTAGCCAAAACTTTGCCCAGAAACTGATGGCAAGCCAATGGAGTAATTGCAGAATGGGAGTATGCTCCTCTTAGTCAAGCTGTGATGTTCTCCACCAACTGGAGCCTCCAGGTTGACTTCAGGGAAGATCTATGTAGAGCGCATTACAGTGGTCTAGTTTCGGTGTTATCATGGCATGGATCCAGGTGGTCAGATCAGCCATGTCCAGGTAGGGGACCATCTTTCTATCTAAATCGAGTTTGAGGAAGGTGAAGCATGCTCACTGTAGTTCAGATGCATGTACAGCCTTCAGATATCAGATATCATATTCATGGAGAACCTGTTCTTCTGGTTTTTGGCACAAGATAGATTTGCACAACACTGATTGGCTAGTGTCTCCCCCACACCTTTTGAGAACTGGGTTGTATGCAGTGTTTACTGGCCAGCCTTTGTGTCATTCAGAAAACCAATTTCCTTCCCTCTCTGAACATATTTTAAAACGTAAAATCTTATATAGAGGTGGTGAGGAAATTTCAGTCATGTAAACATGGCCAGCACTTGAAGGAAGAGAAAAAAGACATCTTGCTTGAAGTATGGAGGGGAGAACAGGAAGAGGCAATGGGGATTTGATCCATGGGCTGGAGTGCATGGATCATATCAAAAACCCCGTATGCATCTGCTCCTGTTCACGAGTATGTCCGTCTTGACCTTCACCACCAACCAGAGGGAGGTTACAAGCGCCTCGCTGTCTGTTCTTCAGCTCAGAAAGCATCTCTGTACTTGTGATGGTTGTGCTGCTTATTGATTCTCCATATGTAGAATTTGGCATTAGATACACGCCGCTGAGAATCTCCGCTTTCATTTTTGTTTTGAAGAAGCACATTTCAAGCCGTAGCAGTTAGCAGAAAGAGAGGCTTGAGAACAGGCAGGCACTGTCTGGAAGTTATTCCAGAGTTCAGGGGGTGGAGCTTCTATATTCTGCATAACTATTGATCTCATCTTTAGTCTTTTTTGCTTTGTCCTTCTCTCAAAATCCTCCTACTGTATAACTTTTACCCATAACTTTATTTCTCTTCCTGCCAAGACACTATGATCTGTCAAAGAAGATTCCAAATTTTGAAACAAATTTGGATTCTGAATAAAGCTGAGAAATGAGCATACTTAACATAAACCATATTGATCTATGGAATTGGAAGTTGGGTTTTTTTTGTGGGGGGGTGATATTCACTTTAAAATGTCTAATATTTTTGCATAGGCTAAATATAGGCTTCCTCTAAAACAAATGTGATCGGGAAGTACTGCCAATGTGGTCATTGGAGTACAACTGTGCATGCTTGGACCCAGATTTCATGGCCAGACTTCAGTAAGCCTGGCCACAATCTTTTCCCCACCCCCCTCCTCCTGGAAAGTGGCAGTTGAAAGAAGAATCACTGCTCGTGGTGTGTACACTCTTGCCACTTTTGTCTTCCATAAGCAGGTTTTGCAGGTTATTCCACAAGTGACAGTGGGGCAAAAGAAATGTGTGTGTGTGTGTGTTCCAGGGGCATTTTTTTTTAGCCTGAGGGGCAGTTCTGGGTCTGTCCCAGCTTTGAGAGCTCTGAATGGACTCTTCCTGATTTGAATTTTTGTCAGGATAAGAACTGAAAGAATTTAGAGCTGTCACCCAGTTAAATCTCAGTCCTATGTGTTCTAGCCAATTGGTTAATTGATTGATTAGTTAAATTTGCATACAAGAAAAGGCCATCATTCTAAAGAAAAAAACGATACCTTTTGTTTTAGGTTATCTGTGGCACAGCAGACATCCCCTTAAAAGAGGCGTCCCCTTCTCTTTTATAGGTTTTAAGACAAGGCTTGCTCTTACTTTGGGGGAGAGGCTCCAAGATGACACTGTTTACTTTCCTTGGTGGGAAGAGGCTGTGGTTCCATGGTAAAGTATCCGCTTTGAGTGCTGGTTCAGCCTCTGGCATCTCCAGTTTAAAGGATCTTGGATGGAAGATCTTTCTGTCCCTGAGGCCCTGGACAGCTGCTGGCAGTCACAGCAGGCAATACTGAGCCAAGTAGTTCCATAGTCCAACTTGTCAGCTTCGTAGGTTTATGCCTGCAGGGTTTTTAAGTACTTGTATTAAAAACTAAAATCAAGTCAGTCCAAATGTGAAAATTTACCCGATTCATCCATTTTGCAGCCTTAAAATAATCAAATCTACACAATAACAACTATCAGATAACTGAATACCATCTAATGATGCTCAGAATCGACTACCCTCGGTGCCAACCCCAGTGCTGAAAGATGTATGTGGAGGAGGAGCATCTGTGGCCATGGAACTTGGCCGAAGGCTAGCTGGGATACATGGGGCCATCTCTCTCAACACTATTCATTTACTTACGTTACTCACAGTCCACCTCTCTCACTGAGACCCAAGGCAGATTACACTGTGGGAGTCAGAAGAGTCGATTTCAAAGTCATTTCAATAAACATGTAATAGTGTATATACATGCAAATTGACAAAAATTTAAAGCCAGCAGAAGTCCAACACAGAGTTGAAGAAATGCTGAAAGAGAGCATAAGTGATTCTAAGACTGACATATTAAACAATATAGGAATTACTCAGTAGGATCATATTTATAGCAACAGCAGTAGTGTTGACGGTCCCTCCCTATATCTTTACTGATGAAACTCATTGAGAGCCTTTCCTTATAGAACAGCCCTCCTGTCTGAGTAAAAAGCCCTCTGGAATAAATCAGTTTGGCAGAGTTTGCAGAAAGCCAAGAGAGTGGAAGCCCTCCTGACCTTTTGAGGCGTGTTATTCCGTAGAGTGGGGCCCACCACAGAGAAAGCACATGTGTGGGCAGCTGTCAACTTGGCCCATGTGCAAGGTGGCACCTGCAGGTGGCTCTGTTCAGATGAGTGAAGCTGCTGTGGTGAAACACAGGGAGAGAGGCAGTCCCATAGATATGAAGGACCGAGACTGTGAAGAGCTTTGTATGTGATAGCCAGTACCTTGAACTGAGCGCAGTAACTGAGTAACAGTGACTGAGTACAGCAATGGAGTGAATGCAGATGGAGAGTAGAATTCATGCTCCTCCTAACTCCTGATAGTAGTTGCACGTCAGTATTCTGTACCAACTGGAGTCTCTAAGTTGACTTATGCATAAGGCTTTAAGTACGAGTAATCTGTTTTTTATTTTCCAGCCACTCAACAATTTATACTATTGTTTCCTATTTATTTAGTAAAATTTTGTAACCACCTTTCTGCTTAGGGCAGCATACATCATTCTCCCCTCCTCCATTTTCTCCGCACAACCAGTCTGTGAGCAGGGTGATCTAAGAGAGGATGGGTGGCCCAAAGACATGTGGTGAGTTTCATGATGAGAAGGGATTTGAACCCGGCTCAGCTCCCTACTACCATACCTCATATATTCCAGTAGCATTAGTTGAGACTGGACCCTGCCTTGTGCTAAGCCCAGGACACAGCATAACAGATGGATTAAGCGAGTGTACTCTGTGAAAAAAATTTCTTCTTTTCACTTTAAATTAAATATGTTAGTGATCCAGTTAATTCTCTGACCCTGCAAAACCATGTGCACCAATGAGGTACATGTAATACTGTGTGTATGCGCCAGGTGTGTGGGAGCAAAGCAGAAACCATCCGATTCTCAGGCAGGAGAAAAGTTATTTATTGGCTTAAAAGCAGTTCTAGACTTCCATCTGGAAATCTGATCAATGGTTTTCTACATAAACATTTTTACGCCACATTTTTATTGAAGATAAGAGTATAAGGAATACTGCACTTAAAACCAGACCTTGGCTTCTTCATGGTATGGGCATACTTAACATGACACATGGTGGACCAAAGGTGAATGTGAATTTCATAAAAGCAAAGAGTTGGAAAGGGACCAAAAAGATTCCTCGCCTAATCTTTTCCCTGAGGGAGAGCCCCTTCGTCCGCCAGCCCCCTCAAGATAATCAAACTCAGTGCAGGCCGCACTTAGCAGAGGCGGCTGTCTCTTCGGGTTTCTTTAAGGGCAAGTCTATTAATGGCTGTTAGTTGTGATATTAGTAAATATATTTGATATTTAAAATGCTGATAAACCCTGTATCAGTAGTAGACGGATCCCTGAAAGAGTGGATTTGAGTTCAGCAGATCTGACAATGAAGAAATAGGAATGCGTAAAAGGGAGAAGATAGCTAAGTAGAAAACACCCAGGTCGCAGGGCAGTATGCCTCAAAGTAGGACGGGCAGCAATGGAAGTCTGTTGCATTCACGTGCCACTTTCAAGCTTTCTAAAGATACCTGGCCAGGCTCTTAAGTATCAGAATATGTGTCTCGATGGGTGTTGTGCTTCTCCAGAAGGAGAATATTTGTGCTCTTAGGTTTGATAGCTGTTGCTGTCACACCCCAGACTGCAATTTCAACTTCCCTGCTTTCCGAAAGGTAGACTGGCTCAGGAGCAGTGTAAAGGGAAACCAGGAAGCTAATACCACAAGCACACTGGCAGCGGATTCCTTTGAAACTGCTGATGTGCCAAATCTCCAATGTCTTCTTTAACTCAAGGGAATTTAAAGAGCACTTCTGGGGTTCTAAGAGCATAGTTTCTGTGGAAAATTTAAGTGCACATGTTTGTGGCCTTTAGATGATGGACAATGTAGATATGTTTCTACAGAGATTTCCCATGGGGGAGCTTCTAGTCCCTTTTGTGCAAAAGAAGAGACAACAGAAAGCTACAGACTCTCATAAACTCTTTTTAAAAGTATGTGAAGAAATACTATTTTACTGCTTGACTGTGATCCTGATGTGAGGAGTGTGTATGCAAGAGACACTATAGAATCTCTGCTTTCGGAATGAAAAAAATATGGTTCTAGACCTTATGATTGTAAAGAAAAGCTTGAAATGTCAAAAGCATTATCTGCTGACAGCATATACATACAGGTTCCTTCCAGCATCTTTGAGCTTCTCTGGGATTATTAATATGAATGCTTTCATATGGTTTTTAACAGGGCTTTTTCTGGGAAAAGAGGTGGTGGAACTCAGTGGGTTGCCACCACAAGGGGCAACTCTTGGCGGGAGGTGGTGCCCCTGGTACCACATGTGCACGCGCAAAGTGCACGCATGCTCCCATGGCCAATGACATCACTTTGGGTCAGCTGGAACAAGGGGGGAGTTTTTAAAAGTTTAAATGGCCCTCCATGAAAATAGTCACATGGCTGGTGGCCCCGCCCCCTGATCTCCAGATAGAGGGGAGTTTAGATTGCCCTCCAGCGCGGAGGGCAATCTAAACTCCCCTCTGTCTGGAGATCGGGGTGGGGCCACCAGCCATGTGACCATTTTCAAGAGGTTCCGGAACTCTGTTCCAGCTGAAAAAAAGCCCTGGTTTTTAATGTACCATTTTAAATATCAGGAAGGTAGGTTTTCGGTTGCGTTTTAACCTTCATGTGATTTTTGTGTCACCTGTGAACAGATGTTCACACTAACCAAGCAGACTATTGACCATCTCTCCAGCATTAGACACTCAGAGCTGTATAAATGCCGATCCAGGAAAAGGCAGGGCTGTTCTCCTGGTGTTCTGGCCCAAGGCACACAAGCGTCTTTGAAGGAGAGGAAGCTTTCACTAGCAGAGGAAGGAAATGAGGACGAGCTGGAGCTGATGGGATATCCTGGGTGGTAAATTAACACATCTGAACATTCGTGGACAAATTCTGAGATTAAAGGAAGGGAGTCTGGATAAAACTTTCCAAAGCAGAGTCCTATTTATTCTCCAGCGTCCGGTTCTTCTCAGAAGCACCAACGCGTCCCTTTTCCTTTGCCCTACTGCCTGTGCCCACCACCCTCCCATCACTCCCAGCTCCTCTTTATCCTATACAGTGTTCATAATGTGCCTGCCAATTCTGAGTAGAGTTTGTACCCACGACCTAACAAGTCAAATCAGATTTGTTTATTAGATTCAAGTAATTAACCATTTGCAAAGTGTGTGTAGTTTGCATAATTTATTGTGCTTGGGGCAAGCATGTGTAGAATTTAATTTTCCTGATTGTGAAATGTTGGATTTGGAGCTGCAATAAAGCAAGGATCACAAATAAATGTGTATTGATACACGTATAAAATGCATCTGATAAAGTCCATGACATTTTCAATAAATCGGCCAGCTTTTCAGGTGCCACAAGATGCCTTTTCCCCCATCTGTCAAAGGCTGTCTTGCAGCCCAAAGTGTTGCGGGCTCTGGGGCTGGATCCTACTGTATTCATTTGTTCCACTAGCAGCAGTACCTCTTCAGCTCCTCTTGCATCAGGAGAAAGCACCATGTTCCAGTGGAAGGTGGTAGTGTGAGAGCGGAACGCATCTATAGGATCCAGCCCTTTATCCAACCCTACTCTGTTGTGGTGCTCAGGTTGGGTAAAAGAGAAAGGTCTGAAAATCTGGAGACTTAATGGTAAACTGACGTCCGTGAGCATTGCCCAAATTATGCAGCCGCTGAGCTGTTTTGGAAACCCACGCTCATGTGTGATGCAGCTGTGCAAGATTTGCCTCTTCTTACGGACGGGCTTACACTTTCTGTGCCATGGCCAGTTTTTGGACAGCGAGAGAAGACGAAAGAGAAAAGGGAAGCCTGGATAGATACATTAACAGAGAGAAATAATATAGTTGTTAAAAGTAAAAGTGGTTTCAGGTTGAAGATTTGTTAAGGTTGATTATGACTGTTATAGGTTTATATAATATACATAATAAACTGAACATAAATATAAATGTACAGTTCACAGGAGCTTAGATACTGAGTAGAACACAAAAAATATACATTTCAGCATACCAGTTAGAGTATGACAAAGGATCAGCATGGCTGAACACCTTGGGGGTCTTTGGACACATCCAGGGCTTTTTTTCAGAGGGAACGTAGTGGAACAGAGTTCTGGCACCTCTTGAAAATGGTCACATGGCTGGTGGCCCCGCCCCCAATCTCCAGACAGAGGGGAATTTAGATTGCCCTCTGCACCACATGGCATGGAGGGCAATCTAAACTCCCCTCTGTCTGGCGATCAGGGGGCGGGGCCACCAGCCATGTGACCATTTTCGCCAAGGGTGATTTAAACTTTTAAAAACTCCCCCCTTGTTTCAGCTGACCCAAAGTGATGTCACTGTGCGGTCCTGAGTTCCACCACCTCTTTCCCCAGAAAAAAGCCCTGGGCCCACCACTGAGACTGGAACGCCTTGGGAGTGGGAGGGAGGAAGCTTGCAGGAGTTGCCATTGTACTGCTTCCCTCCCAACTGAAAATGGGAGTTCACCCCATCAGTAAGGAGGGATGTTCAGGGAAGGAGCATCTCTCCCAGCATGGTTCTGACTGTCTTGCTTGCCTTCAAGCCCCATTGTCATGTGCTGACAGAACTTGAAGGGCCTGACCATGGTGATCCCTCCCCTCCAAGTTGGAGGGGTGTGCATTTGTGTGTATGTGTGCATGCAAGGGGAGGCTCATGAGGAGTCATTCTGCTCAGCCAGTCTCCTCCCCAAACCCCCTTGGCCTTCTCCCTGTACACTTGTTTTTAACATAGAGTCTACAGTCTAGTCTGAATGAACACATACTGACTTGGGGCACTGGGAAGTTCTCCTGGGCAAGCCCCATTGAAATGAATGGGCGCTACACAAACACAGAAATAATACTCTTGTGCAGGATTTGTCCATTTCAGTGGAACTTGCGCAGGAGAACTTCCAGTGCCCCCAGCATTGCTGGCATCTCCTTCGTACAGATGAGGGGGACTGTGGACTTTTAGATCACAGGGAGGAACTCGTATCTTACGGTTTAGGAATCTCCAGTGTGGGCAGGTATGCATTTGTCTGTGATGCAGATGTGTCCAAAACAGAGAGGGTTATAAAACACAAACTTAAGTTACACAGGCAGGCAGCATGTGGCATAAACTGCATCCAGTAAAAACCGGATTAGAGACATCTTGATAAGAAAGTTTCATATATTTTTTAAAAATGTTATGCCTTTCCTGTAACCTTGCCTTCATACACATTCCTTTCTAAAATCATTATTGTTTCTATTTTGAAAAGTTACAGAAAATAATGCAGGAGATATTTTACTGTGTAGATTCTGTACCTTGCAGTGGCAATGGAAGTGTGCTATGAAGGGGGAAGTCCCTGGTTGAAATGTCATCTCTGGAATGATACATGAGAAGAGTCTGTACTGGACTAGACCAAAGGTCCAGCTCATCAAGCTTCCCGTTTCCCACAGTGGCAAACCAGGTGCCCCAGGATGCCCTGCAGGGAGGGACACGGGGGGGGGGGCAAAGCCTCCCACTGGGGTCTCCCAGCTATTGGTATTCTCAGGGCTTTTTTTCTGGGAAAAGAGGTGGTGGAACTCAGTGGGTTGCCCTCGGAGAAAATGGTCACATGGCTGGTGGCCCCGCCCCCTGATCTCCAGACAGAGGGGAGTTGAGATTGCCCTCCGTGCCGCTTAGCGGCATGGAGGGCAATCTCAACTCCCCTCTGTCTGGAGATCAGGGGGCGGGGCCACCAGCCATGTGACCATTTTCAAGAGGTTCTGGAACTCCGTTCCCCCGCGTTCCCCCTGAAAAAAAGCCCTGGGTATTCTATCTTGTATCCCACCCATTCTCTGTGGAGCTCAGAGCAGTGCATGTGGCTCTCTCCCATATTATCCTTGCAATACCCCTGTGAGGTAGGTTGGATTGAGTGCAGACGATTGGCACAAGGTCAGCTAGTAGTCTTCATGGATGAATGGGGGTTTGAATCCAGTTTCAGGTAGGTAGCCGTGTTAGTCTGTCGCAGATGAGCAAGACTGGGGTCTAATAGTGCCTTAAAAACTAACTAGATTTCCAGAGTATGAACTTTCGAGAGTCAGCGCTTGCTTCGACAGATATGTCAGGATTTGAATCCAGGTCTCCCAGGACCTAGTCTGACAACCCTAATAGGCTTGCCAACAGACCTGGAGAAGAAGGTACTGTCCCTTTAATAGAGGCTTAAGGTGTGGAAATGGGCAACTGAAACTTTTCATGGCAAGGAAGCAAGTAACATCCCATTCAGCCCCTATTAAAGGGACAGGAGTCTCCCCCCCCCCCCCCGCCCCATAGGCAGTTGGCAACCGTATTCTCTAACCATTACATGGCTCCGTATTGGTAGAGAGGTACACTGTCTCCGAATATGGAGATTCTGTTTAGGCAGTAACCTTTGATGGAGCCGTCCTCTGGGAATTTGTCTAGTACCTCTTGCAATGCATAGAGTCATTAGTTGGCCTTAGGTGGGGGAGATTGGCTGCAACTCGAAGAACACGGGTCCTAACCTTTTGGAATTTCTGAGTAGCACTGCCTAGCAACGCTCTCTAAGAGTCTCTTCCCGCCCCCTACCCTTTCTCCTTGGCTCAATTTTCCATATGCAACATGGTGATAATACTACTGCCCCACATTACAAAGTTGTTATAAAGGTTATCAGGACACCCAAATTATGTATGAGATTACAAACCCAGGATAACCAAGGTATGTTAAATCATATTTCTCTACACATGTGTGCATAAAAGCATGCACACCTACCCTTGTTTTCCCAGCCTAGCAAGGCTCTGTGTAGAGAAACAACAAAGAGGAAGTTGGTAGTGGGAATGGAAGGGAGAGGAGCCTATCTCGCTTCCTATTCTGTTTTTTCCACCCTGGGAAAGCCCTCTTAAGCAAGGCTCTGCCTGTGTCCTGTGTCCTAAAGATTGACCTCAGAAGTAACAGTAATGACTTTCTCAGCTGTAGCTGAAACACATTCCTGGGATCGTGGCAGAGCTGCTGGCTCTTCCCTACGTCTCAAAAGGATCCCTTCACTTTTGTGGGGGGACATACAGCTCCCTTGGCTCTGCCGTTGTGCCCTCCCCACCAGCTGCATTCAGATGTCTCAATAAACCTTGACTTATAAACTGTGCTTTGATCAAACCTCTGTTAGTTGTGATTAAAGTTGCGGATTGCCTGGAGAAAATATGTCCTGTTCCTTTAACAGAGACTTTACAGGTGTGTTTATTTACCAGCTGATGCTATTTATTTCTATATCATGAAAAAATTCAGTTGCCCATTTCTACACATTAAGCCTCTCAGAGGAACAGGATGTTTTCCTCCATCCCTGTTGGCATCCCTAGTTGTGATATCTGTGCAGATAGTCCAACAAATCCTAGTTACTACAAAGTTAGCATCAAACCTGAATTTCAAACTAGAACAGGTAGCTGTTTTTTTAACCACAGTTTGTACTCAGCGTGGTTTTTTGTGACATCTGAACTCAGAAACAAGTGGGGCCTCCTTTTGCCTTGGTCGTAAATATGACAGTATAGTGTATATGTCTTCCATAGTGGGAAGCAAACTGTGGTTTAAGCTCAAACCAGGATTTAGTACTTAGAACAAACTGGTAGAGTGTGTGGCAGAAACCACACTTTAAACAAACCATGGTTTATGTCTGAATGCAGCCTTGACAATAAGCAGGATTGGAGCAATTATTCTTGCCCTGATGTACCAGAGCATTTTAAACTACGTGAATGTTTACCCCACTTAGCAACTTTAGTAGACCTTCATGACAACAATAGGCTGGAAGAACAAGAATGGACCACATCCCCATCAGAATTCCAGTCATCCTCACACAGACATCGATAGCATTCCCTGACACAGATTTCCTGCCACCCCAGTTAATTCTAGGGATATGTGCTCAGAAACATCCAGTCCAAATATACACCCAAAAATGCCTTATCGGTATTTTCAGGGATCCAGAACAATATTTTTGGGAATACTTCCAGAGGAGTTAGCCATGTTAGTCTGTAGTTGCAACATAGCAAAGAG
This sequence comes from Eublepharis macularius, assembly GCF_028583425.1. NCBI lineage: Eukaryota > Metazoa > Chordata > Lepidosauria > Squamata > Eublepharidae > Eublepharis > Eublepharis macularius. The sequence goes on along the minus strand of NC_072793.1, from coordinate 10,525,102 downwards.
TCCAGAAGCACCTTTAAGACTAACCAACTTTATTGTAGCATAAGTTTTCAAGAACCACAGCTCTCTTCATCAGATGCATCGTCGGCTTTTGAGAACCTCAGCTGTCTTTGTCAGATGCATCTGATACCAGTATTCCCAAGAAGTAAAGAGTCCAGTAGCACCTTTAAGACTAACCAACTTACTTGTAGCGTAAGCTTTCAAGAGCCTCAGCTCTCCTCGTCAGATGCATCATCAGATGCAGCTGTGGCTCTCGAAAGCTTATACTTTCGAGACTGGTGTCTAGGTCCTGTATATTTTTGTAGATATTTGGGGCCAGCATTTTAAGGATCCCAGGCCTGTTTCTTTCTCCTTTGTAACAGGTTTCCTGGGCAGCAGGAAGATGGATCCCAGTTGGCATGAGTCTTGCCTAGCCTGGGGAAGGTGTTTTCCAGCGGGCACAAGCCAGGCATAGGGCCAAGCGGAGTTGTGGGTCTGGCTGGCTCCTTCCCCTTCTCTCCCTCGTTTGAGGGGTCGGGCCCTTTTCCAGGGCCATTTTTTCCCTTCCAGTAAGTAGGATGGCTGGAAGCACTTTGTTCAGGAACCTGAAGAATTGGATCTTTTTTTCATTTGAAACAAGGGGTGGGGTGGAGTTTTTTCTTGACATGTAGCACTAGCTCTTCTGCAATGTTGGTGTCATTTGGTTGAAAACAGCCACACCAGACCCCTCCAGACCCCCATTGGGAAAAACGGAACCGAAATAATTCCAGAACCCTGGAAAAACTCGAATCCGAATCCTGAAACCAGGTAACCAGAATACCATCAAATGCTGGTATTTAAATCCAAATCTGAAAAAGGCTGAGGAAAACTCATAGGCAACATATAAGCAACTTGTATGTTTTTCCTGAGTGGGACAAATAGAAATTCTTGAGTTTGAGGCCTCTGAGGTCCAGAAAACAGTCTCGGGTAAAAGTTTTAAAATAAAAATGCAGCCCCAGTTCAAATCAATAATCAATGTAACAATAAAATTCAATGTAACAAAAATCAATGTAACAATAAAAGTCATGGGGGAGATCTATTCATGCATCCCTATTTGAAGGCGTTGCCAGATGTTACATAGATATTTGAAGGTTCCCTTTAAAATCCTTCAGGAAAATATTCCCACTACCTTCTCATTCTAGGTAGAAGGGGCAGCTTCCCCTAGAAGTCATCCAAAGCGTGTGCTAACCAACCTTGACTCCTGCCAACTGTGTCTTGGCCATACATGTACGTTTCTGTGGTTCCAGTACTAATTGATTGGTCGTTTTGGTCTGCATAGGCTAGGAAATTATTTTCATGTAGAGCTTACATTGTACTGTCTTTACATTCAGCCAGCTCAAAAGTTGGTGTGAAATATTCTTCTTCTTTGGCTGGCTATTTAATATCAAGGAACAGGTTGTTTGCACTACTGTATAGTTAAATATATCCCCTCGATCTTTCTTGTGTGGTGGTAATGGTACACTCCATTAGGTTATTAATATGAACTCTGCAGAGGTTTCCTGTAGAAAATGAGGTTCTGCTGCTTAGGATACAGGATACCTAGAAAGCGATTTGGGGAACTTTGCTCTAACATGTCCCAGTGCTCAGGTAATACTCGGGTGACTGGTTTTATTCTATAACAAGGGTATCCTGGGGTGAAACATCCTAAACAAAAGCTAAAGGGGTTTAGAAGAACGCTTGCTTAGGACAGTCCAAAGGTTAAAGGCTGGGAACTTGGCATTCTAGAACCCTTCATTGAGAGGGTTCTGTGTCTTAGGACATGTCAAGGTTTGCTGCCAAGGGGAGAGCCACAGGATAGTTTCAGTTTAAGGGGCTTTGGGAAAGAAATGTGGTAGAGGTTTACCAAATTACAAACGGCACGGAGGAAAATGGATTGATCGTAACTTCAGAACAAAAGGGAGTCGTTTTCTACCCACCACATAATTAATGGAGTTTATTATTATGGGGTGTTGTAGTGGCTGTTGGTATTGATGGATTGAAACACAGATTATACAGATGTAGGTCAAATTGGTCATGTAACTGTCATAGGTCAAAATGGAGTCCCCAAGTCTAGCGGGAGGGTAATGCTGACTTCCAAGTGCTGGGGACAGACCAAGAGGGGGTGGGGCATCTCTATTGCGACCTGGTTGCAAGCTTCCCAGAAGCGTTTAACTGGCCAGTGTTGGGGAATGAATGCTGGATTAGTTTATCCTGTGAAGCTGTTGATAAACAGGAGTTGGGACAGTATGGTGACAACCTGGAGTACACGAACAGGAATGAGGTGTGGGTTAGCTAATCAGATATCCAGAAGTGGGCTCAGTGATCAAGGACAGCAGGATTCGCAGGCTTTACTGAAGCTCACCATCACAGTCCACTGCCAAAAATTCTAAATTCCCAACTCAAAAGTATCGGGTTGGATAGAGGGGATCCAACCCAAGAGGGGATTGGATAAACAGATGGAGCAGAGGTCCATCCGTGTCTGTTAGCCACAAGGTATAGATGGAACTCTCTGTCTAGGGCAGTGATGCTCTGTATTCTTGGTGTTTGGGGAGGCAATCAGTGGGAGGGCTTCTAGCGTCCCTTCCCCGCTGGCAGACCTCCTGAGGACACCTGGGTTTTTTTGGCTACTGTGTGACACAGAGTGTTGGACTAGAGGGGCCATTGGCCTGATCCAACATGGCTTCTCTTATGTTCTTATGGTTCAGTCCCAGATCTGCCCACACTTCTTTAACCAGATAGAAGCACATTGGAAGAACAGCAACTACAACACGCCCCCCCGCCCAGATTTCAGGCTGATGGGGTCTGAACTTGCTGAGAATGAGAGGGCAAGAGGCCTTGGGATCACAATGGGTAGCTCAGTGAAGGGGTCAAACCAGTGGAAAAGGCAGACTCTGTGCTGGGATTATGAGGAAACGGATTACAAAGAAAACAGCCAGTATTGAATTGCCCCTGTATAAGGCTGCGGTGCAGGCCTCATTTGGAATACTGTCTGTAATTCTGGTCCCTGAATCTCAGAAAGGACTTTGCAAAGCTAGAAAAAGTACAGACGAGGGCAGTCAGTGTGGCGTAGCAGTTAAGAGTGTGGGAGTAGAATCTGGGAGGCCCAGGTTCAAATCCCCACCCTGTCACAGAAGCTTGCTAGGTGATCTTAGACCATTCACACCCTCACCGCCTACCTCACAGGGTTGTTGTGAAGATAAAATGGAAGGGAAGAGAACAATGTGACTTATTTTGGGTCCCCATTGGGGAGAAGTAAATAAACAAACAAACACGAAGGCGTTGGAACACCTTTTCTACGAAGAAAGGCTGAACAGCCTGGGACTTTTCAGTTTAGAGACCACTAAGCGGGGGGGGGGGGCATGATAGAGGTTTATAAAATTATGCATAGGGTAAGGATAGTGGACAGAGAGAACTTTTTCTGCCTTTGGCCCAATCCCAAACTTTAGGGCATCCAGTGAAGTTGATGAGAAGTAGGTTCAGGATGAGCAAAAGGAAATACTTAGACATACAATAAATACAAATGATTAAAATGTAGCATTCACTGCCATAGGACGCAGCAATGGCCATGGGCCTTCACGGAATTAAACATATTGAGTGAGGATGGGTGTATGGCTACTAACCATGGTGACTAAAGCGACGAGCCTCCTCATTCAGAGGCAATCCCAGGAATACCAGTGCCAGGGGCAGGGCTTTTTTTCAGGGGGAACGCGGTGGAACGGAGTTCCGGTACCTCTTCAAAATGGTCACATGGCTGGTGGCCCCGCCCCCTGATCTCCAGACAGAGGGGAGTTGAGATTGCCCTCCGTGCCACCGAGCGGAGCGGAGGGCAATCTCAACTCCCCTCTGTCTGGAGATCAGGGGGTGGGGCCACCAGCCATGTGACCATTTTCTCCAAGGGCAACCCCACCACCTCTTTTCCCAGGAAAAAAGCCCTGCCAGGAGGCAACATCAGGGGGAAGGCCTTGGCCTCTCTATTTTGCTGCTGGCCCTCCAGAGTAACAGCTTGACTACTGTGTGAGATAGGATGCGGGTCTAGATGGACCTGTGGATCTGATCCAGCAGAGTTCTTCAGATGTTCTTATGATTTTGAAGCAGGATATACAAACACAACTGATTTGTTTTGCTCTGGGCTTTTGGAAACTCCACTTAAAGAGCAAAACTCTAAACGCATGTGCTGTTTTGGAACTCCTCAGACTCGGCCGGGGTTGGCAACACTCTCGAGTTCAGCCTGTAGTTACCGCGTTGCTGTATTTGCAGCAATAGCTCGTCGGTCTGGCGTCTGAATGAGATCTGTTGTCTCCAGAGCTAGAGGAGAAACCAGAATCCAGGAATGTCAGGGTATCAACTGCACCACACCCTGATGGCATCACCGCTGAGGCATTTGCGAGAACCTGTGATGTCACTAGATGTTTCTTCCTCAGGCCAAAATCTCTCCTGAGGACAGCTTGCTCACGGCTTTCTCTCTCTCCCAGAAACATTCAGAGACGTGTGTGAGATTATAGGTCATTGTCCGTCTGGGTGTGACTCACCAGAGTGTCATTTGAGGGAGTGATTTAGTGAGGCAACTTTCATCCTGGTGTGGGAGCTGTGATTCATTTCTTTAAGTTGGCATTAAACGTGCATAACTAAAACTCTGACCAATAGATTCTTAGTCAGATAGGACCACTGAAGTCATGTCACCCAGGTGGAGGCCCATATCAAGTCCTCTGATCTCAGGGGCCTCTCCATTCTCCAAAGAATGTTCCAGAGGCCGGGAGTTGCTGCCATTTTGCAGTGAGTGCTTCAGAGTTATGAGCGCATGCAGTGCTGTTAGCACATAAATATGAACATTTATACTGTTTTGAATGTAGAGTGTAATGTGCATGATTTTTTTGCATCTTTGTAAAAAACACAGTTGTTCATTTTCTTATTAGTAAGACTGTGACCAAACTTTTTACCTGGGCTTTTTTTCAGCTGGAACGCGGTGGAACGGAGTTCCGGAACCTCTTGAAAATGGTCACATGGCTGGTGGCCCCGCCCCCTGATCTCCAGACAGAGGGGAGTTGAGATTGCCTTCCGCAACGCTGGAGTGGCGCAGAGGGCAATCTCAACCCCCCTGAGTCTGGAGATCAGCCATGTGACCATTTTCGCCGAGGGCAACCCACTGAGTTCCCCCACCTCTTTTCCCAGAAAAAAAGCCCTGCTTTTTACCATACCTAAATTAAAACTGGGACGTCAACCTGGGTGGGTGGGGGGAATAAAATTATACTGGGGTTTGATCTGCTATATGCTGTTAGGGAGAATGTGATTAAAACTTGTCTTATCTAGATGAAGGCATGTTTGTGTTGCTAATTAAATCCAGATTGGAAAAAAAAAACTATCATGGCTTCTTCTACATGAAGTCTGAGAACTGTAATTTTGTCTTTGAAAGTATTGGAGTGCCTGCCTAGAACGACACTTCCCAAGGCCCCATTCGGATAAATATGAGTGGCATATATTTGCAGGGTCTGTGTTGCAGGTCTTGTACCATGCTTATTGGGAGTTTTCCCTTCCAGATGGGTGCAAAAAATAACCACTGAATTAACCTTACTGCTAAGTGATGGGCAATTTTATATTTTCATATAAACAAACACTTCAGAGTTGCAGTGACTTTGTTTTGTTCATTTATTTAGTATGCTCTTTGCCACGGCGGGGTAGGGGGGGTAGATATCACTGGAAAACAACCAGAACATGTGGTACGTTGTTGTACACCTATAAAACTAGTGGGAAGCATTGTATGATTTAAAGCAAAGGTAGTTCGTTTCAGTTGAGAATGAGGACCAAGGAGCACACTTTGAGGGTGCATATTTGAAGGATTTTTGTAAGCTTCTTATTTATTTATTTATTTATTTATTTATTTTATTTTATTTGATTTATACCTCGCCTTCCCCACAGATGGGCTCAGGGCGGCTAACAACATTCAAAAATACATTAAAAGTCACAAAAACATAAAATCAATAATAATTTTTAAAAGTCATTAATAGAGTCCAGGAGCAGGCTATTTAAACAAATATTGGGAGTCCGTATACGGGCATAGCAGATGGCCGAGGGCAGCCCCACAACAACAACAACAACAACAACAACATTCGATTTATATACCGCCCTTCAGGACAACTTAATGCCCACTCAGAGCGGTTTACAAAGTATGCTATTATTACCCCACAACAATCACCCTGTGAGGTGGGTGGGGCTGAGAGAGCTCCAGAGAACTGTGACTCGCCCAAGGTCACCCAGCTGGCTTCAAGTGGAGGAATGGGGAATCAAACCTGGCTCGCCAGATTAGAGTCCCGTGCTCTTAACCACTACACCAAACTGGCTCTGGTGGTCTTAGATGGAAGAAAGAGGACACCCGCTGGCACTCAGCCGAAGGCCCGGCAGAACATCTCCATTTTACAGGCCCTGTAGAACTGTAACAGGTCCCGCAGGGCCCAGACCTCCAATGGGAGAGTGTTCCACCAGGCCAGGGCCAGGGCAGAAAAAGCCCTGGCCCTGGTTGAGGCCAGATGGATGTCCTTTGGGCTGGGGACCACCAGGAGTTGCTTGTCTGCAGAGCGCAACACCCTGCAGGGAATGTAATGGAAGAGGTGGTCCCACAGGTATGCAGGTCCCAGTCCGTGAAGGGCTTTAAACACCAAGGTTAACACCTTGAACCGGATCCGGAGCTCTACTGGGAGCCAGTGCAGCTGGCACAGCACAGGATGAGTGTGCGCTCGGATTGGCGTTCCGGTAAGGATGCATGCCGCTGCATTCTGGACCAGCTGTAACTTCCGGGTCAGGCCTAAGGGCAGTCCAGCATAGAGTGAGTTGCAGTAGTCGAGGTGACCATTGCATGGATTACTGTGGCCAGGTCCCGGGGTGAAAGATAGGGCACCAGTTGCCTGGCCTGTTGAAGATGAAAAAAGGCAGACATGGCAACGGTCACAACCTGGGCCTCCATTGAAAGTGTGGCATCCATGGTCACACCCAGGCTCCTCACCATGGGCGAAGGTTTCAATTGTACCCCGTCGAGGGTTGGGAGCCGGGTCCCCAACTCAATCGCCCCATGACCCAGACACAGAACCTCCATCTTCAGGGGATTCAATTTCAGGCGACTCTGATGTAACCCTACCGTCTCAGCCTCAAGTCCCATGACCAAGGAATCCGGAGCGAGATCAGACTGGCCATCCATCAACAGATAGAGCTGGGTGTCATCCGCAAACCGGTGACAACCCAGCCAAAAGCTGCAGGCTAACTGGGCGAGGGGGCACATATAGATGTTAAGTAGCATCGGGAAAGAATCGCCCCGAGGGACGCCGCATACCAAAGAATGGCGAGCAGACATCTGTTCCCCGAGTGCCACCCTCTGTCCCCGATTGCGAAGGAAGGAGTTCAGCCATTGCAGGGCTGTTCCACGAATCCCCACATCGGCAAGGCGGTGGGTCAGAAGATTATGATCGACCGTGTCGAACGCTGCTGTAAGATCTAAAAGTATCAGCAGTGCCGACCCGCCCCGGTCCAGGTGTCGCCGCAGATCATCTGTGAGGGCGACCAGAGCCATCTCTGTACCATGGCCAGGCCTGAAGCCAGACTGGACTGGATCCAGGATAGAGGCATCATCCAGGTATACCTGCAGCTGTTCCGCTACCGCCCTCTCAATTACCTTACCCAGGAATGGAAGATTCGAAACTGGGCAGTAATTGGCTGGATTAACAGGATCCAGTGATGGTTTCTTTAATAAGGGCTGCTCCACTTCTTGGGCTTATTTATTTATTTATCCTACTGCATTGTTATTGAATGTCTGAGCTGTAGATTGTATTGACTCACTCTGCTGGAGCGGAGCGGAGGGCGATCTACACTCCCCTCTGTCTGGAGTTCAGGGGGCGGGGCCGCTGGCCATGTGACCATTTTCGCCAAGGGCAATTTAAACTTTAAAAAACTCCCCCCTTGTTCCAGCTGACCCAAAGTGACGTCATTGTGTGGTCCTGAGTTCCACCACCTCTTTTCCCAGAAAAAAAAAGCCCTGTTTGCTACCATTGGGCTGCACCTGCACACCCTTGGATATAGCAACCACTTGCGAATGGGTTTTTTCTGTGTGGACAAGACAGTCTAGTTTGATAACACAATATATAGCCATGGGTAAACACAGCCTAACTTAGCTTTCTTCTTTGGACTTGCCCTTGCGACAGCTTGGTGAGGTCACTTGCTCTAACTGCTATTCTCATTTTAGAAAAGGGAAACTAAGCAGGGTTGGCAAGTCCCCCGGAGCCCAACTCGGGGGATGGGGGTGGGTGGGGTGGGGGCTCATGCATTGGGAGTACTCACCTCACGTGCGCCTGCAGTGCACACATGCTCTGGACCTTCACTTTCTTGTCACGCCAGGAATGTCATCATTCCTGGCGTGACAAGGAAGTGCTCTGGAGTGCGCGTGAGCACTCTGTGGGGCTCCTGGGCCTACACCCCACACCTTTCCAGGTGAGAGGGGGTGGGGGTAGAGGCTGGGAGCAGGGGATCCTCCATTCTCACCAGAGGACTGGTAACCGTAAAAGTAAAGCTGAGAAAGGTCACTTACTCAAGACTACACAATGAGTCTGTGGTGGAGGTAGGACTTATCTCCAAGTTCAAGTTTCCTATACTTAAGTCCCAGGCCGAGATAATATGTACATTTTAAAGTGTTTTAATTATTGCTTGAGGATCTTAAATTAATGTGCACTGCCACCATTCACAAGTTATGTTTTTCCTGGTTTAACTGTAACCAGGGCTAATTTTGAGGGGGAATGCACAGGAACACAGTTCTGGCAGTTCCCCAAAGAGGTCACATGTCAGGTGGCCCCGCCCACCTGACTCTTGGCCATTTTGGGCCCGTTTCGGCCTGGATTGGGGCTGAAACGGCCCAGATTGGGCCTGTGACAGGTGGTGGATCACTCTCCCGCTCATCAGTGGCCTGATCCTGACCATTTTGGGCCCCTTTTTGGGCATTTTCAGCCCCCTTTTGCCATTTTGGGCCCAATTTCAGCCCTGAACGGCCAGGATTGGGTCCAAAACAGCCAGGATAGGTGATGTCAGGGGGTGTGGCATATGCAAATCAGTTATGCCAATGACACGCTTCCGGCAATGTCAAGGGGCGTGGCATATGCTAATGAGTTATGCTAATGAGTTCCTCCAGCTCTTTTTCTACAGACTGACCCCTGACTATAACCACCACTCCCTTTCAGCCAGTGTGGGAGAAGGCAGCCTCCCAACCTGTTTATCCCGGATGGTGGCCACACTGCCCTGTTAACAGTGAAGCTCTGGGCCACTCTCTCTCTCTCTCTCTGCCTATCTGCCTCACGGTGAGGACGCAAAGGACAGAACCCTGCATGTCTTCCAGAGCTCTTTGGAAGAAGGGCACGAGAAAAACGTACTAGACATAGGCCTGTGTGACTGGTCCTCCTCAACCACTGCAAGACAAGCGTGGAGCTAAGCAATTTCATCTCTACAATACTTTGTCAGGATTGTTTTTAAAATTAGCACTGGTATGCAGTCACAGTCTTTTCAAGAAACAAAAACCTTAAAGCTCTACAGGATTGGGATGTGGAGGGAAGCAGCAAGAGGAAGGACAAGAATATCAAACCATCAGGGCCTTCTAAGCCCATTGAAGTTGGGGGTTTAGGATTGCATTGTATGGCACCTGCTGTTTGAGACAACGTGTCAGCATGTACTAGACGGTTGCATCAGGTGTTTGGAGATTGAGCTCTCCCTTTCCTTTTTGGGGGGGTGGAGGGGGTGGCCAGAGGGCTGTTGATGGTGATTTTTTAAAAATTGATGTCTGGGTACAGTATTAAGCCCTGACCGGATAGCCCAGGCTAGCCTGATCTTGTCAGATCTCTGAAGTTAACCAGTGCCAGCCCTGACTCGTACTTGGATGAGAGACCACCAAGGAAGTCCAGGGCCTCTAGGCAGAGGCAGGCAGTGGCAAAGCACCTCTGTTCCTCTCGTACCTTGAAAACCCTAACGAGGATGCCGCAAACCAGCTGTGCCTTGAGGGCACTTTCTTCCACCGCTGTAGGGTGTTTTAAAAGGGAAGTTGTTGGGTTTAAAGTGATTTTACGTTACTGTAGTGCAATTTTTGATAAGCCTATTTGAACGCTGGGAGGAAGAGGGATATACATTTTTGAATAAAAATAAGCAATAGGATTACGGACATGTATCTGGTTATATTTCCTTTAGGGTAGCTGTGCTTGTGTGCGTGTGCACGTGCATTCATATGTGTGTGAGATATCCTTGACAAGCCAAAACCAGTGCTAGGGGAGTATGCTACCATTCCCTTTTGCTAAACTTGGAGTATATCTCCCCCCCCCCCGCTTTCCCTTTCCCAGGGGCTCTGCAAACCACAGCTGCTGTAATGAAATCCATTGACAGGGAGCCAAATTTACTGATTTAAAAATTATGGTACCTGTTGATCATGACCAAAGAAACACTTCTATACAGAGAGAAGAGATTAAATAAATAAAAAGCCATTCCTGAGGGTGCACAGCTCTGTGGTGAAATGGCAAGCGGAGGGCTAAAATGCATTTCGGGTGGAACACTTACATTCACAGGGGACATAAAAATTGCAGGGAGGTTGAAATATGATTGCAAATCCACCTTGCTGCATGGCAGTCAGCTGGTTTTAAAAACCTATTACAAACTGCACTTGAGGCTTTCGTACACGTACACTAGCAGAGGAAGAGGAGTTAGCCGTATTAGTCTAGTTGCAAAACAGTAAAGAGTCCAGATGCACCTTTAAGATGCATCTGACGAAGAGAGCTGTGGTTCTCGAAAGCTTACGCTACAGTAAAGTTGGTTAGTCTTAAAGGTGCTACTGGTCTCTTTGCTATTTAGGAAAGAAGGCTTAAAGTGACACATGTGAAATTGGCTCCCACCCACCCCCTTAAGTAGGGCTTTTTTTCTGGGAAAAGAGGTGGTGGAACTCAGTGGGTTGCCCTTGGAGAAAATGGTCACATGGCCGGTGGCCCCGCCCCCTGATCTCCAGACAGAGGGGAGTTGAGATTGCCCTCCGCGCCGAGGGCAATCTCAACTCCCCTCTGTCTGGAGATCAGGGGGCGGGGCCACCGGCCATGTGACCATTTTCAAGAGGTTCCGGAACTCCGTTCCACCGCGTTCCTGCTGAAAAAAAGCCCAGCCCATAACAGTCATTATAATCAACACTTGGCAAGATTTCCAGAAGGCAGCAGCCTCGTGCTCAGGTTGTCCCGAAATCTTTGAAAGTCAGAAAAATAAATGATGGGAAATGAAGGGGTTACTCAGAACTGACCCTTTCAAGCATGTAGTCCAGGACACTGTAACTAAGAGAAAGACGGGCTTGGGCTGTTTGTCTAATCCAGTCTGGCAGTCTTTCCCCCATGCTAATGTAAAAATAGCCCTATTAGGTCAGAAAGCCCTACTAGGGAAAGACCTCTGCCTACAACTTTGGAGAGGCATTGAGGGCTGGGCAACGCTGGACTGAATGGACCCAGAGGCTGACTCAGTTCCTTTCCAGCATATCCAGCAAAGCGCTCAGAGATGCATTTTATGAATTTTTCTTACTGGGCTAAGCTATGCACTCAAGTATGGTTAAACCTCGAACTTCTTATAAGCAAAGGGCAAACCAACTCATCTAAAGGAGCACTCAAAGCCACTGTATGGAGAGACAAAGTCATTGCTTTGTAACATGTTTGAAAAACATGTGCAAGGGGGAGCGATTCTAGCACTTCACTGTAGCCTTATTTGTGCTAAACAACTTATGCCCTATAGTTATGCTCTGGTCCACGCAGTTCTAGTTTCACATGGATCACCTTGAGAAGGGGCTACAGTTCAAGGGCAGAGCTCATACTTTGTATATTAGAAGCCTCTGCTTGATCCCTAGAATATCTAGTTAAGGACATTTTTGCAAAACCTTAGGTTGTTTTAACTGAGTTGTGCACCAAGTGTGGCTTGCTATGTGCACTGCACTGTGCAATTGTAAGTCCTGTGATGTATTGTGCAAAGAGATATATTTTGTGTGGGTTGGTGCTGAGTTGTGTCTTGCTCTATCTTCATGACTGATTTTAGATATATAATATACCCGTGACCTTTTGTGCTACATTGAAACAGTGAGTAGTATTCTAGTATAAGAGATTTCTAGGACTAGAAAAGATCTGTCCAAAACCATGGAGAGCCTTTGAGACCTGCTGTCAGTACAGGCTAAGTGGATTGTGGGTGTGACTCAGCATACGACAATTCTTTATATCTCCTCTTAGTTATATCCCCGTAAACTAATTCCTGGCTAAACATACTCTTCTAAAGGGAGTTTGTATCTCCCTGTTCCTTCTCAGAATTTTGCAGATTTCCAGAAATTGGCCTGAAGTTTAGCAGTTTTGCCAAATCACTGCCCTTTGGGCCAGAGATGGTTGCGGTTGCTGGATCACACACACACATCAGATATCAACAGCTGCTACCAGCTGGTGGAGCGGGGAAGTCACACTGGAACTAGACAGGCTTTAGGACCCCGTGGTGGCCTCCAACTCAAGCCTCCAGAGGTTCAGTTCTTTGTGGCTAAGCCAGAGCTGAAAGCAGCAACAGCAGCTTGTGAATCACTTCCTCCTCTTAGCACCCCCTGCTGCACTGTCTGCCCCCCCTTCTACCTCCAGTGCCTCTTAAACCCCAGTATGTTTCTCCAGGCTGCCCATATTCTGCCTCTTCCACTGAGCCCTGCCAAAATCCTCCAAAGTACGCTGCATAATGAAACTCCAGCAGCCAGAAATATGTGAATTGAGCAACTTTGTGTGCCCTTCTCAAGGCATTCTCTCCCCCCCCCCATCTCTCCATGTATTTAAACGATGAATGGCGCTGGTGACTCCCCTCGTTGCAGAGAACTGAGAAAGGGCTTCTGTTGAAAGGATATTGCCCTTCCCCCTCTGCTCTCGAAATTCAGTATTTTGTCAGCGGGAAAATTAACCTTCCTCCCCTTCTGTTGTCCTAATATTTAAAAAGTAAAGATTTCATTGCTTCAAACTTTAAACATAACATACAAAAATAATAAAGGTGTCAAAAAATGTTCACAGTGACTGATAAACAAATGACACATGCATCCCTGGCATAGTGAACAGTGTCACTTTTTGGAAACGTTTTTGCAACATTTTGTTGCCTCAACTGCAAAAGTGACAAACTTGTCACATTCCAGCAAGAAACACATCTTCTGTGCAATTGCCCAGAACTGAATTCCACCAACAACGGGACCAGTAACTCTTCTCTAACTAAATCAAAAAGAGTCCAGTAGCACCTTTAAGACTAACCAATTTTATTATAGCATAAGCTTTCGAGAATCAAGTTCTCTTCATCAGATGCCTGACATAGAAAGTAAGCAAGGTGGAGCTGGTGACTTGATGTATTGTTGAAGGCTTTCACGGCCGGAGAACGATGGCTGTTGTGGGTTTTCCGGGCTGTATTGCCAAGACCACGGCAATACAGCCTGGAAAACCCACAACAACCACTGGTGACTTGACTTCCCTTGTTTGTTGGCCATAATAGAAAAATCTAGGCAGAGGGACTTCGGAAGGTCCCTTGACAGAGGAAGGGGGCAAATTGTGGCTTCATGGAGCCTTCTAAAATAGTAGTTTCAGCATGACATTGACACCTGCTTTGTTCAACACACTACCACAGCTGCATCCAGCAAGGAGGTAAGCTATCCTTAGAAGCTATGAATACTCCTACAGTTTACTGCCACTAAAAAGAGACATTGACACAGGTATAGGGTACGGGGAAACATTATTCATCACTAGTGATATGTAGAATTCTGCATAAGACTGCACTAAATAACACTCAAATTCCACAAGGCATTTACTAGCATAGTTAGAGAAGATCCAGAGGAGTTAGCCGTGTTAGTCTGTAGTAGCAAAATCAAAAAGAGTCCAGTAGCACCTTTAAGACTAACCAATTTTATTATAGCATAAGCTATGAATACAAGTAGGGCTATCACCCCCATCCCCTCCAAAGGTGACAGTATTTTGTTTCTGCCTGCCTTTTCCTTGTAGTTTGCTTGCCTTCTCCTGTGCTGTAATGTGTGGCCTGTAGAATACTGGATCAGATTCTATGAAGCCTCCCCTCCTGCCTTTTCCACTGGAACAAAGTGGTTTGTGCCAGAGGAAGGTGCTACCATTGGTGGAATGGATCCACAGTAGGGTTGCCAGCTCCAAGCTGGGAGATTCCTGGAGATCTGGGAGGTGAAACCTGGAGAAAGTGGGGTTTGGGGAGGGAAAGGACCTTGACATGGCATAATTCCATAGAGTCTACCCCCAAAGTAGCCATATTCTCCAGGTGAACTGATCTCTGTAGCCTGGAGACCAGTTGTAATTCCGGGAGATCTCCAGCCACTACCTGGAGGCTGGCAACCCTAATCCACAGGTTCCAGCCCATTATCTCCCTCCCCACTCCTCTCATGTAAAGCTGATGGTATTTTCACAAATGATGCAAAAGACAATATATACCACACAGATGTTTATATATTTTTGCTGTCTCATTGAAAACAATCCCTTGTAATCTCCCATATAACCACTGCAGAAACGTCTTTAGTTGAACTAACAGTGCTCTGTGATCAAAATGCTGAGTGAGGACTCATTAATGCAGTTAATTAAGAAGAGCACTTCCATTTTCAGCTGCACAAAAGTGTCCTGTTTGTAGTGAAATTGTAAATTCACCTTTGAACCATTAAACACTCAAGAGTGTGTTATAACCACGTTACAGTCATTCACATGTAACTGGTAGTGTAGCAAGAGAGGACAAAAGATGCTTTTAACCTGGGCTTTTTTTCTGGGAAAAGAGGAGGTGGAACTCAGTGGGTTGCCAGCACAGGGGGCAACTCTTGGCAGGAGGTGGTGCCCCTGGTACCACATGCACGTGCGCAAAGTGCGCACATGCTCCCAGGACCACACAATGACATCACTTTGAGTCAGCTGGAACAAGGGGGGAGTTTTTAAACATTTATATCACCTTTGGCAAAAATGGTCACATGACCGGTGGCCCCTCCCCCTGATCTCCGACAGAGGGGAGTTTAGATTTCCCTTCGCGCTTCTCCAGCAGAGATCTAAACTCCCCTCTGTCTGGAGATCAGGGGGTGGGGCCACCGGCCATGTGACCATTTTCAAGAGGCGCTGGAACTCCATTCCGCCATATTCCAGCTGAAAAAAAGCCCTACACATTACAGTCATTCGCATGTACCAGGTAGAGAGGACAAGAGAGGACAAAAGATGCTTTTAACCTTGCTTATGAGAACGGCCTAACTCCATACATGCACGTCTTTTGTACTCTTATTTTCTCATGATGGGCTCAGTTGTTCAGGAACATCTCCGTTTCCTCCTGGTTGGAGAACATTTAGCACTCTCATTATTTGGAAAAGCATCTTGGTTGCATTCCTGCATATCTCATAAACCTTCTAAACAGATCCTTGGTCCTACCTGGCACACAGCACACACAAGGTAGAGTTGCTGACTTGTAAGCCAGATACTAGGCCACAGCCGTTACAGTTCCTGATAGCCACAACGTCTGAGATTGGACTGACAGGGCACTCAGATCTTGCCTTCACAGTCATCCTGTGATCCACCAAGCCAAATGCAGCCACCAGTTAGCTCATGAGGTGTTTGACAGACTTCTTGTTCGTGCTGCTGAAATGGTAAAATGGGGATTGTCAGGCAGGGCTTTTTTTCAGCTGGAATGTGGTGGAACGGAGTTCTGGAACCTCTTGAAAATGGTCACATGGCTGGCGGCCCCGCCCCCTGATCTCCAGACAGAGGGGAGTTGAGATTGCCCTCTGCGCTGCAGCGGCGCGGAGGGCAATCTAAACTCCCCTCTGTCTGGAGATCAGGGGGCGGGGCCGCCAGCCATGTGACCATTTTCTCTGAGGGCAATTTAAACTTTTAAAAACTCCCCCCTTGTTCAAGCTGACCCAAAGTGACGTCATTGGTCCTGGGGGTGTGCGCACACTTTGCACATGTGGTACCAGGGGCACCACCTCCTGCCAAGAGTTGCCCCCTGTGCTGGCAACCCACTGAGTTCCACCACCCCTTTTCCCAGAAAAAAAGCCCTGATAGCAGGTATGCTGCCTCTCGTTTGGAGGGTCACAAATTGTGCAGAATTGCATACATCGTTGGCACAGTTTTGCCTTGGCTTGCCCACTGTGGCTGACTGGCAAGTACCCACTTGTTTTCAGAACCCCCCACGAGGTTCTTGACATGCCGACCAGGAGTATCAGTTCCTCTGTTCTCTTGCGTCCTTTACTGAAGTTGACTGCAGCCTTGCATTTCCTCCTACCATCAGCTGTTTACAGGTAGACTGGCCCTTAGGGAGCTCAACAAACAGTGATTAGTCCTGCATACACCAAAAATTACACTCTTCGAACATGCTGGAAAGCAGCAAGAGCGATGTATGCAATGTCTACTTGCCATTCTTTTTAAAAATGTGACCAAGATTTGTTAAAGCTCCTCTCTCCAACCTAAAACCATGACGCTTGGGACCCAAATGTACAACAAATAAAGTGTACCTGGCATTCATGTGAATTGCATTCTGAGTGCATGCTTAAAAGCATAACTTTTGCAGCTGCATCTTTTAATACTGAATAAGATACGGTCTTTCCCTACTTCAGAGGTCTACTTTGCTTAACATCAGGGCTTTATTTCTGGGAAAAGAGGTGGTGGAACTCAGGACCGCACAATGGCATCACTTTGGGTCAGCTGGAACAAGGGGTGAGTTTTTTAAAGTGTAAATTGCCCTCGGCGAAAATGGTCACATGGCTGGTGGCCCCGCCCCCTGATCTCCAGACAGAGGGGAGTTTAGATTGCCCTCCACGCCACATGGCGCGGAGGGCAATCTAAACTCCCCTCTGTCTGGAGATCAGGGGGCAGGGCCACCGGCCATGTGACCATTTTCAAGAGGTGCCGGAACTCCGTTCCACCCCATTCCCGCTGAAAAAAAGCCCTGCTTAACACTAATTTTAATAGATTTGTAGCTGACTTCTTGCAAAGTGTTGTGGCTTGAGCTTTTAGGTCAGGTCTTGCAGAGCTGCCCTTGTTTACAGCAGTCAGCAACACTGTGTGTACTTAAATTGACCAGAAATCTAGGAGGCTCAGTTGCAAGCATGTTAATATTAAGTCCAAAAAATGCTCAGGGCGAGTTGTTTGGTCTTAATGGTTCAGATAGGAAGTGCTGGCAGGCCTGTTGAATAACATCTCTGTTTTCTGACCTGCTTGGGCATGTTGGAGATGTAGCAATCACTTCCTACCATTCCTAACAAGGAATGCCCACTTAGGTAAGACTAAGATCCTGTTTGCTTCTAAAGGAATTCTAGTAGTTGGAACAAGCAGCCAGCTCTCGGAGTTTAGAACGTAGTGGGGTCCAACAAGCAAAAGTCTTAATCAGACAGATTCTAGCAGCAAGTCATGGCTCAAGAACAATCATATGGAATTCTCCATCTTGTGGAGCCTAAAGGCCGTGACTTAACTTAGATGCACATACAGCCATAAAAGTTCTTTAAATATATATAACAGGGCTTTTTTTCTGGGAAAAGAGGTGGTGGAACTCAGTGGGTTGCCCTTGGCAAAAATGATCACATGGCTGGAGACCCTGCCCCCTGATCTCCAGACAAAGGGGAGTTTAGATTGCCCTCCGTGCCATCAGGGGGCGGCGTCACCAGCCATGTGACCATTTTCAAGAGATTCTGGAACTCCGTTCCATCGCATTCCAGGTGAAAAAAAGCCCTGCATATATGTATATATTTACATTTGGCAGCAGGGAAGAAATCAAAATTTCAAATGCAGAAAATGAAATTCTGTGGGCATTGATAACAAAAAGGTCTCTGGATCCATTTGTTTCATGGGTCTTTGATGTACCTCCCAGCAACATCTGATGTCGGTTTTTCTGCTGTGGGACAAGCTCTGTTTCCCCCTTTTACTCTCTTGACACACCTGGCTCTTAACTTGGATTTTTATTATTCCTTCCTCCATGCTTTGGGCAGGATTTGTCTTATTTTGAGGGATCAGTTTCCAGATGCCAAGTATCTTTTAAAATGTTTATTTGGCATTTTTAAAGTCACTCTTATTTTTTTTAAAACTTGCTGTAGGTGAGAGGTGGGCTAGGAGGAACTGACCTGATTGCCAGATGGCTCAGCGGATCAGCACCCGGCACGGGCAACTTTTGTTAGAAATAGGACTAAAAACAGTTGCTCATGTGCCCCCAAAAGAGTGAGATTGAATGCACAACGGGCTCACTGCTCAAGCTCTAGCTGTCTGTCTTTGCTCTTAATAAGTCTTGAGTCTTGGGAAGGACAGTTGGAAGCGGCAATAGAATCAGATTTCTTTCCGAGAAGGTGAAGCTGTCAGCTGGTCAGGCTGGAAAGCATGGAAGTAACCAGAAGGGAACATGAACAGGTTTTAACCCGTTTTTAGAATGCTGTGAGATTTTTTTTAAAGGACTCACAGCAGCTTCTTCCCATCTTTCAGTAGACCTGTCAGGTGTGCATACTAGCCGGTGAAATGCTGGCTTATCCATGGATGGCTGATCTCCCCCTACCTCAGGCAGGTTCCCAGTGCTGGATTGACCCATGCACAAGCTGCTACTATTGCTGCCAAGATCTCCTCTTTGTGTGGGTGCACGAGAAGAGAGAGAACAGCATCCTTTCTTTTGTACCCCTGAACATAGCAAGAAGGTCGCTCACTCCTCCCCTTTGCCCTGATCCTCCTACTTGCTTGTGACCAAAGAAACACTTCCATCAAGACAGAGAGAAGTTAATTAAATAAAAAAGCTGTTCCCAAATGTGCATAGATGTATAGTGAAATGGCAAATGGAAAGCTAAAAATGCACTTCAGGTAAAACACTTAGGCATATCATGAGAAGGAGGGCAGGAAGGGTTACATTAGTGCTTAGTTCTCGGTGGTCCCTTCTTACACGCCCAGGCCGATCACCACTTTGAGGCCGGGAAGCAGTTTTCCCCAGGCCAGTTTGCCTATGAAGCCTGATGGTGTTTTGCCGTCTTCTGGGCATGGGGCAGGGGTCACTGGGGGTGTAGGGAGGTAGTTGTGAATTTCCTGCCCTGTTCAGGGGGTTGGACTAGATGACCCTGTAGGTCCCTTACACCCCTATGATTCTATGATTTGGTGAGGAGAAATGATCACACAGGAACAGAAAAACTTGGAGCGGCTGATCAGGCACCTCCTCAAATCTCCAGGAATTTCCTGAGCCTGAGTTGGCAACCCTTGTTGCTCATTGGAGGTATATTCTTGGTGTGCTGTGGTTGTTGTGTGTGTGTGTGCATAAAGTTCCATACAACCTATCAACATAGTTTTACAACTTTGGCTTTTGTTTTACATCAACATATTTTCACAGTTATGTTTTCAAGTATTTCTTGTATATGAAAATATGAATGGACATAAGTTGTGCCACATTAATTAAAAATATGAGCGAACAAGAAAAAAATAGTTGTGTTCCAGCGGCTGGGTTTCAGGCAGACCAGTCTGGCTGCAGGGCTAGCCATAATTCCCCCCCCCCCGACCACTTTAATACAGCATCCCTTAGGGAAAAAATAAAATGGAAACTCAACGATGGCTAGAATAGGCACAACTTATTGTTAACTTAGGCACATTTTTTTCTGAATTAAATTTAGAGCCACGCTATACTCTTTCATGAGAAAAAGTTAAGTTTTAAATTGTGAAAGAGTAAAAAAAAACCCATGAGACAACAGGGCAGAGACCATAAATTGGCATAGACACAGCTGAATTGCCCAGAAGGACAGGACCTGCAGGGGGCAGTAGATGTTTCATATTTCATATTGCTTTATTGCTTCTTCTCAGGTCTATTTGGGCCATTTAGCTTTTTCCAGAAACGGGGAATGACCACGTTGTTCTTGCCTACACTATAGTAGCAGAATTGCAAGTGAAGGGAATGGGCAGAAAATGAGAGCTGAGGTGGTGGGAACAATTTCTAGACCAGTAGTAGATCCCCAGCTGCTGCAGAGGAGCTTATGCATACCTTAGAGAAACATCATGAAAATATCTGGGCCGTTTTCACACTGCTTACCGGCCACGGAACATCGCGCCAAGCTCCCGGAACGAAGGCGTCTTCCTGCCGTGATTTCGCACGAAATTGTGCCAGGAAGACGCTGTCGTTCCGGGAGCTCGGCGCGATGTTCCGTGGCCGGTAAGCAGTGTGAAAACAGCTCTGCTCTGCTTCATAGATATGCTTAGCTAAGAGCTTCATTTCTGGGACTCTTCCTAGTTCATGTTGTGTTTCTATGACAGAGTAAAACTTAAGTGCCATGCTGGGATAGGGGAGTAGCTCAAGATATTTTTCATTTCTCAGAAGCAGCTCGTTAGGGGAAAGATTTGCAAATTGTGGCCCCTGCTCAAGAGTATCCTGAAACGTAGATGGGGTTGGCAGTTTAAAAAATATTTTTTCATATATTTAAAGCTTAACCCCAAAGGGTGACCTTGGGCCAATCACACACTCTCAGCCTAACCTACCTCACAGGGTTGTTGTGGTGATAAAATAGAGGTGAGAAGAATGATAAGCTGTGGCCACCCAGCAGGGCCTGAGGTCACCCAGCACGCTTCCATGACAGAGTAGGGATTCAAACCTGGGTCTCTCAAATCCTAGTCCAGCCTTCTGACCAGTAGTCTGCAATATGCCCCCTTAGTGCTTGCTCAGTGGAAGTAAAGCATTACTTAACTTGATCTAGGTTGTACCTTTACTTTCTGTCTTGCAGAGAAACAGTATTCCACTCAGTAACTACCAGCCTCTAGACTGATTCAGGCACTTAGTCATTGAGAAGGGCTCTTACCTAGTGTTCCGGCATATGGAAAAAAGGTTCAAAATTTCACAATTGTCCATCTGTTGTACAAAAAGCATGTGGACTGTAAGTCCAAAGGTTTATGGTCTCAGGTTGTATAAGAGTCTATTTAGTTGCAAATCAATATGCTTTAATAGTTACAGCAACAAATTTTATATGGGTTTGCTTAGGAAATATATTGAATTACATAACAGGGAAATCAATTTCAGGCAATTTACAATGTCCCCCAATATACATACACACTTACATACACTAATGTTTAACATGGAACCTGTGCTCAGTTTCTCTGTGCTCAATTTAGAAATGAATCACTGAGGAATAAATATTTAGGTCTGAAGTGGCAGTGTAAAAAATATAGAAATGAAGTATGAAATGAGTTATTTCTGGAGTAAGCTACTATTGCTTGGAAAGTTAGGTGCAGGTGCACCTCAATAATAAGGGAGTTTCTAAAAAGTGAATTTTTCCAGTGGAAGCATGTAAGCAATGTGGAAGCTTTGCTCTGTCCTAGTTGATTCCTACCCAAAGAAACAGGATATGATGGTAGTTATTACAGACGAGTGGAAAGAAGCGTGCAAAGGTGATCTTTTGTGCACGGCACTAGCTTGCCAAACAGCTTGCCTCTAGATTTCCCCTCCAGCGTGACTCGGCTGTCAGCCCTCCAGATGCCCTTTGAAGCCCCTCTCACTATCCCAGCCTTAGGCCTCTTGAGCTTTGAGCCAGGCCTGCTGAATAGCACAGCAGTTTTGCAATATGAATACCCCACCCAGAGTTGTCCCAGTGGGCAGGGCAGACGCAGTGACTTCAGCAGTACTTTACAATTGAATGCTGGGAATGGAGCGTCCCCGTGCAGAGCCAAACACATGTGCGTCTAGTCCCACATATGCCCTGGAGCAGGGAAAGAACTTTGAAATGCTCAGCAGGCCTGTGTTTGAGACTCCCTCCCTTTCCTTTTGCAATCACAAGACCTTGAAAATCGCCTGAGGAATGGGGCAGTGTTCTGAGATGCTACAGAAATCTTGGCAAGAGGGTGGAGAGAACCCTTGGATAAGGCAGCAAGCAGTCTTGGGAAGAGAAAAATAAACATACTTGCTATTTACCTGACATGGGTTTTTCCCCCACATGTGCTGGCAAGAAAAAGAGGAGTCCCTTTAAAATTTGCATACAAGTTACAGTTGTGTACAGTTTTTAAAAAAACCTTCTGTGTGTAACCTTTTTTTTTTAGGGGGATTGTCTTACACTTTAGGGTCATCTTTCTTTTGAGTGAATACGGTACCATGGAGGGATGAGGAATGAAGGATATGAATCAGGTTGCCAGTATTTATTCTGGCCTCTGCTTCTGGGCCTGCAAAGCCTGATCTAGAGCAATTAGGAGATGAAAATGTTTATCTGCATGTGATGTACAGTTTCACCTCTTAATTTCTGCAGATCAAGCAGCTGTTAAAGGTACATGATGAGGCTGGTTTCCCCACCCTCCACCCCGAGTTAGTTTAAATATAGAGCTGGAGTTCCTTTGTTCACTTTTCCTCCTTAAGTCTTCGAGGGCCTTTCCATATTATCTAAGCAAAAACAGGTTTTCTTCTAAAGGTATAACAGCATATTTGCACTGCATTCTATTGTCTTGACTTTCCCCAGAGAATCCTGGGAATTGTTGTTTGGTGGTGAGTCTGTTAAAAAGGGATCCCTGGGTCTTGGAACTGTAAGTCCCAGGGTTGCCTGGCAAGATGGACTGATGGTTAAATTTTCTTGTACTATGCCCAGTGCAGTGACAGTAGCACGGCAACTGTTTTTAAAGGTAGCTATACGAATACTCTCAACTGGAGTGTTATAGTAGAAGAGCGCAGACGTGGGGCGGCGGCGGGGTGTGTGTGGATTATATAAGCAAAAGAGGATGAGCCTTTTGGCATTGGTGATGCCACAAGAATTATCCAACATGTGCTTGTGATACTTAGACACTGATGTACTCCATGTAATCCTTAATAAATTTAGCTAGAGAATAAATTTAGCAAGAGAATAATTGTTTCCCCATCAACACATTATTGCTGCTTGTGTATTGAGAATTGCTGCTTGGAAGGAGGGTGGCTGGATCTTGCACAATATATGAGCAATGACCATGTGTTTAGAGCATGGAGAAAAGAATTGATCAGATTGGCTTCTTGATCGGTATGAGTATGACATCAGTGGTGTCTTAACCAATGGCAATGATGCTTGGTTCCCTCTTTGATGGTGGCAATGTTGTGGTGCTGTTGTTGAATCCAGGGGTTAAGATCCCTCAGGAGGGTGAAACTTCTGACCATTCTGGACGAGGATGTCCCATCCAGAGGTTGAAGGCAATTGACCAGGGATCCCCTCAGAGCAGGAAGACTTTCAGGGGACTTTAGCTCTGAAAGGGAGAAGGAGCTTGAAACTGCCTGAAATAACTTGGGTTGCATCCAGTGTCTTCCACAGGGGGGCAATTCCCCACTGTGGACTCGCTGCTGCAAATACAGAGGCATTCTCAGTGACAACGGAGCATCCACACGTGGTGATTTTCTGGTTTTCTCTCCTTGCCCCTTTGCATCAGCCATCCTCCTCTGCATCTCTTGAGCCTTTTAAGAAAGTCAATAGTAGGAATATTGCTACTGTTTTTTAGTAAGATACTTACTACTGATTTTAAAAAAAACTGGGGGGAAAGTACTCTGGTAGCGGGGGGGCGGGAATGGCGACCATGAGGAGATGGGTAGGAAAATGGCCTCAGCCGTGGGAATCTACACCTTCCTATTCACACATGTGCTAACCTGCTTTGACTGTGATGTTTACAGAAACATTGGACCAGAGCAGGTTCTGGGAACACTGGAGCAAAGAATGTGAAAACATAAAAGAAGGATGGGAGGAGGAAGAGGTTGTATGGATGCTCCGAGAAAGCCCTGCTGCATTTCGAGATCCAGGGCAGAGCCAACTGTCTGTGCAGATGCAGTCCTGGTCCCTTACACACAGCAGATCAAACACATACACTTTGGAAGAACTGGGAACGAGAGCTGTGCAGGTGCAACATGGGTTCTTCAAATCTCACTTTGCTACCACCATGTGCTTAGAAGTTTCATTTTAAGAGCAATCTTAGCCATACATTTCTTTGACCCTTTCCCGCAATTGATTTGTCCCTCCCACACTCCTCAGTTACCGCAGCTTATTTAGGGGTTTGTTTTCTCTTCCTCTCTCTCTCTTTCCTCCAGCAGCCTTATGTCTCAGTGGCTCAGCAGATGGCGCCCCCGAGTCCTAGTGGCAGCAGCAACAACAACAGCAGCAGCAGCAGCAGCAGCGGGCCAGGAGGAGGAGGTGGCGGTGGGGACCAGCTGAGCAAAACAAATCTGTACATCCGGGGGCTGCACCCGGGTACCACAGACCAGGACCTTGTCAAGCTGTGCCAACCGTAAGTTACCAGGCTTTAGAGACAGGGAAGGAAGGCCTCACCATGTGGCAGGAGCCACAAGATTCGAGGACCAATGAGATAATTTATTGCCGGCACAAGTTCCCATCTCTGTCTCAACATCCCACGTTCTTGACCTATTCAGTCTTTGTAAGGCAGGGGTTCTCAGCCAGTGCCACAGTATCCAAGCTTCATAAAACTCATTAGTTTATATTCAATAATCTACTAGCAGAATATTGGTTTTCTCCACATCTCCCCTCCCCCCCGCCAGTTCCTTTAGACACTTGGAAATATTTTTTACCTGGGGGGGGGGGGCGTTGACAGGATCTAAGTGGACAAACAGCTGTGGGGGCTGGGTGTGGGACTGCAGTGATGTGGAGGGGATTTTACCTGCTTCCCCCTCATTTTAGCCCTCCAATCTACATGGCTGGTCCCGTGACTGCAGGAATAATCTTTCTGGGGGCTTGAAAGAAACTTGGGGAGTGTGGAGTGCATAGAGAAAATCAGTCCTGCATCCTCTGGTAGTTTGTTGGATCCTGGCCAAGGTCGATAGAACAAATATAGGCAGAGAGCAGCATTTGAGGTTTCCTGCAACATGAGGGGGCACCTGAATGGACCAACAAGGCGAATTTAAACTTTAGAGGAAACAAAAAGTGGCTCAAAGATATTCCCCAAATTAATAACAAAGCAAAGGGGCCTAACGTGAGACTATTTTGTTAGTAGATTCAGTAACCGTCCACCTTTGACCAAAAAAGGAAAGTGTAGGGAGATGAGCAAGAGAAGACACTGGGGTCAGGTAGCCATTTTCCACAGGCCAGTTTGGCTTGGGATCTGAGAGGTGCTTTGCCATCTTCTGGGCATGGAGGAGGGGTCACTGGGGCAGTCGAGGGGAGGTAGTTGTGAATGTCCTGCATTGTGCAGAGAGTTGGACTAGATGACCCTAGAGCTCCCTTCCAACCCTGTGGTTCTAGGATTCTATGTTATAAGCCAGGGCAGGGCAAGTCCAAAGCCCAGACCAGAGTAATTCTTGAGCCACTGTTGGCTGCAGACCTCCTGTTGCCCTTTTGGGTTTCTGGTGTATTTCCCCTCTCGCCTCCTCTTCCTTTGCCAGCTCCCCTCGTCCACCTTGACTGGAGCGGAGTCTGACAGTGGATGATTAGACGGGCACTCTGCCTCCTGGCCCATCGAGAGCACGCCGGGGGGGGGGGAGGGGGGTGCTGATGAAGCCTGGAGAATTTGCATGTCTTAGATGAAGGTTGGAAACTGGCAATACGGAGTTTGACTCCAAACCTCCACTCCAGTTTTACAAAATAGTAAAGAGTCCAGTAGCACCTTTAAGACTAACCAACTTATTTGTAGAATAAGCTTTCAAGAGCCACAGCTCTCTTCTGACGATGCATCTGACAGAGAGCGGTGGTTCTCGAAAGCTTATGCTACAAATAAGTTGGTTAGTCTTAAAGGTGTTACTGGACTCTTTACTATTTTGCAACTACAGATGAACACGGCTAAGTCCTCTGGATCCAGTTTTACAGACCATCAGCCTGCCTGGGATATGATAAAGGAGAGCATTTAACATGTGTGGAAAAGTGACAGGGTGCTAGAAACCACCATCATGGGCATGATAAGACTTCTTGGATCCTTGCTAGAGTCCATCCTCACAGCTCTGAAGGATGCCCATGCTGCGGACCTCCCACTCCACCCCCCAGTAGCACCTGTAAGGGATCCCTTATTTCTAGTGCTGTTTCTACACCGTGCCACCCTGTATAAAGGAAATAGAGAGGAAAGAAAAATGCCTGAGGTTAAATACAGCATGCTCACACACTGCCTGCAGCCAGATATTTACATAGGGAAGGCTGTGTATTTATGTTCCATGCCATGGAGTGCCCTTCTCCACTTCAGCAGCCCTTGCCTGAAGGAGACTGAGCCTGGCTGTGGCACTTGACGCTCGGAGACCAGGAAGGGCAGCTGGGCAGGGGGCTGTTCCTCTGCTTACCTCAGCTCACCCCTGCCTGGAATGCCACACTTGACAAACACGCCTACTTCAAAGAGAGGCATCTGCCGGGCTGAGCATGAGGGAGGGGACTGTGGATGGGGTTTGGAACTGCTGTGAGCAGAGGGAGGGGAAAGCGAAGAAGGGAAGGGGCTGGGTCCCAAAGTGAATACTGGCAGTGGCTGAGAGCTGGGGATTCTGCCCTTGATTTTGCCACACTCGATCACTGTGTGCATGCATTGCCTCCACCGCGTCTCTCAGTTCCCACATCTGCAAAGCCATCGTCTCCCTTTCCCCACTGGCCCCGGGGCCTGAGATTTTCCAGCCACAACCCCTGCATTCAGTAGGATCCGTCCCTTTCTGAAACCCTGCAGCTGGACTCTCCTGTGTCCTAGCTGGGAGGCGCCACCGCTCGGCTGTTCCTGGCGCCGGTCGGATTTCCTGGGCTTGTCTTTTCCTGGGCAGGAAATCCTGCTTTGGGTGAGCAGGAAGCATTGGGGGTGGGGTGAAGGGCAGCTGGGATGAATGCTGTTGGTTTTGATGGGGGGGGGAGTGGGCTATTTTTAAAGGGTAAAACAATTTTCCGTGGTGCGTTCGTACAGGAGTTTTGTAATACACTGAAGCTATTTAAGGCTGTAATACTGTGTACACTTACTATGGAGTACGTTTCAGTGAACCTCAGTGGTATTTTCTTCTCATATAGCACAGTGGCTTCACAGTAGTTTACATGATAGTGCTTGAAAGGAATATTTATCTTTGGGGGAAGGATGCTCAGGGTACAGAATGCTTTTGGCTGCAAGAATCAACCTTACCACACCACCACGATAATTTCCCTCTGCTGCTGGCCTTCTTTTAAGAACGCCAGCATGGCTGATACTTATTTAAGATACATATAAACAGGGCTTTTTTTGTGGGAAAAGAGGTGGTGGAACTCAGTGGTGGAGCTCAGGACCGCACAATGATGCCACTTTCGGTCAGCTGGAACAAGGGAGTTTTTTAAAGATTAAATCGCCCTCGGCAAAAGTGGTCACATGATCAGTGGCCCCGCCCCCTGATCTCCAGACAGAGGGGAATGTAGATCGCCAAACGGCACGGAGGGCAATCTAAACTCCCCTCTCTCTGGAGATCAGGGGGTGGGGCCACCAGCCACGTGACCATTTTCAAGAGGTGCCAGAACTCCATTCCACCACGTTCCCCCTGAAAAAAAGCCCTGCATATAAACATACACTTCTTTATAGTGATGGTCATTAAAATTCTGGAAGACAATTTTAGGTTCAGAACATATGCCAGACTGCTTTTTGAGGGGGGGAGACAAATTTTTGCAGTAAGAAAAGTAAGAAAAGTAAGTAAGAAGCAAGAAAAGTAAGTAAGAAAAGTAAGAAAACTTAATTATACACATTTACCTGGATTTTATCATGCTGCACAAGAGGAGAATGAGGATTTGTACAGAACACAGATGCTCAGCCCCTCCTGGGAAGTCTTGCTAGTGAGCAGGGGTCATTTCGTAGAAAAAGAGCTGGAGGAACTCATTAGCATAACTCATTAGCATATGCCACATCCCTTGACATCACTAGAAGTGTGTCATTAGCATGACTGATTTGCATATGCCACACCCCCCTGACATCACCTATCTTGGCTGTTTTGGACCCAATCCTGGCCATTCAGGGCTGAAATTGGGCCCAAAATGGCAAAAAGGGGCTGAAAATGCACGAAAAGGGGCCCAAAATGGTCAGGATTGGGCCGCTGCTGAGCGGGAGAGTGATCCATCACCTGTCAGAGGCCCAATCCGGGCCATTTCAGCCCCAATCCAGGTCAAAATGGGCCTAAATGGCCGAGAGTCAGGTGGGCGGGGCCACCTGACATGTGATCTCTTTGGGGAAACGCCAGAACTGCGTTCCTGCACGTTCCCCCTCAAATTGAGCCCTGCTAGTGAGGTTTCTCTAAGGACTAGGAACTTATTCTTTTCCTGGGGGTGGGGGCGGTTATAAATCTTGATTAATATCAGATTTTTAAAATTCTGCACCAGATCCTCAATCTTGCAGTGTATAGTTATATACATAGAGTAAGCAAGCATGTTACAAGCTAAACAGGCTGTGGCTGCCGTATCATTCCTTCCTGAGGTTCTGTCTCATATCATACAACAGCCTTATTATGCTTGTCTGCCGTTCATTTATTGGGCAGGATTGTGCTGTGTCATCATCAGTGAACCTCACTTTTGGCAACCATGTGGACCTACCCACAAGTCTTCTTCTCTCTTGGATAACCCACCCGCCGTTCTGCTAGATGTTATAGTTCTCTGGCAGATGAGATTAAGGCATAACGGCTTGCAGTGATTTAGCCTGGAAACTGTTTCATAGCACTCTCAACAAGTTTTACATTTCTCCACCACATATCCCTCCCTGTAAAGTGGAAAATGGTTTGCAATTAGAATTCTACTCTGAACCAAAGTGAGATTGTCACTTTTTTCTCTTGCTTAGGGCTTCTGTGACTTCAGTTCAGGGCTTTTTTTTCAGCTGGAATGCAGTGGAACGGAGTTCTGGCACCTCTTGAAAATGGTCACATGGCTGGTGGCCCCGCCCCCTGATCTCCAGACAGAGGGGAGTTTAGATCGCCCTCCACGCTGCTGGAGCGGCATGGAGGTCAATCTACACTCCCCGCTGTCAGGGGGCGGGGCCACCAGCCATGTGACCATTTTCTCCGAGGGCGATTTAAACTTTAAAAAACTCCCCCTTTGTTCCAGCTGACCCAAAGTGATGTCATTGTGCGGTCCTGAGTTCCACCGCCTCTTTTCCCAGAAAAAAAGCCCTGCGAAGTGGATGTGCAGTGATAGGGACAGTGGAATTTCTTCCCATT
Source organism: Eublepharis macularius (assembly GCF_028583425.1). Taxonomy (NCBI): domain Eukaryota; kingdom Metazoa; phylum Chordata; class Lepidosauria; order Squamata; family Eublepharidae; genus Eublepharis; species Eublepharis macularius. Next base: position 10,496,038 of record NC_072793.1, on the reverse strand, counting down.
TCTAAAACTGGGTAAAGGCTTTCAAACAGGCTTGAGGCCTAGCACCACACATTTCAGAAGCTGAACTAAGGAATTGTGTTTCCAAGATGTTAAAAATGTATTGGATTACATATTGTGTAGAAGGAAGCTGTGATAGACAGCTCCGGTTCTGCCTTTCCTAGAGGTAGCCAGTGGGAGCTGAAGAAATGATGGAGCCAAGATGTCAGTTGAAAACAGTTAAGAACAGCAGTTAGAACTGGGAGCAGGGGTGGAGCAGTCCATTTGAAGGGAAGATTTTTGCCCCTGGTGGAAGAAGAAGTATGAGTGAAAGGCTGACTTCTGGGAACTGATATTTCATATTTGTTGACTGCTGGAATGATCAGGGATCAAAAGTTAGAGCCACCTAAATGTGGTTGAAATACAAATAAAGTTTAACTTTTTCCCTGTGTTTAAACCTGACTGACTGGATGCATGTTAGCTCAGGGTAAACAGTACACACACAGAAGTCATTCTGGCCTTGACCAAGATATCTAAAGAACTAAATGGTGGCAGTGTATAAGGAAAATAAATACCGAGTTCCCTTGCTCCAGTATCCCTGGGCAGCAGCTAGCGGATGTAGGGAACTTGTTGCCCTGTCTGATGAAGTCTCTGAGAAGAAGAGGAGAGAGGGGATTCCGTGTGTAAAGTCGGTCAGGGCTCTCTTCCTAGTAAATAGAGACTAGACAGGTGGGGGGCAGCTTTACCTGCCTGAATGCCTGAGGAAGAGAGATTTATGTTGGGAGGCAGTGAGGAGAGGTCGTAGCAGATGCATTTTGGAATATTTCCGCATGTTGGTTACTATGGGAACTGTGTTGAATTCCTGCACTTGCCTTTGTGTTTTTCTCACACTCATAGATATGGCAAAATTGTCTCCACCAAGGCTATTCTGGACAAAACGACCAACAAATGCAAAGGTGAGTACACAAAGCTGAATTCTGCAATCTGATGTGTGAGGACAACATTGTATAGTGGGGTGTGCAGGGAAAAGTGTGAGGGGGCAGGTGTCAGAGCTGGGGTGCTTGGGTTCTGCTAGTGGTTTCTGAGAGGAAGAGTTAAGAGCCAGTATGTTTCAGTTGCCAGTTCATTCTTTTCCCCTGTAGGATTGCAGTCCTGAGCCCCAGGAAATACCTTTTCCCTTCCATCTGCAGTCTCAGGGGCTGCGAACTGAAAACCAAAAAGGGGTGGAAGAGAGGAGAGGCTCAGGATGGAAGTCCTAAGCCAAGTTTCCGGGCGGGGGGGGACAGGTTCAGTCTGGGAGGTCCTGTGGGGATGGGTTATCTGTGATGGGGGTGGGGTGGGGGGGGAGAGTTACATTCCTGTCATGCCAGACATTGCTGAGGGGGGAGGGGGGAGCATCTGCATAGAGGCTGGAAGTGGGGAAGAGGGAGGAACCCGAATGGCCGGAGAACGTGACGGGCGCTCTCTCCCTTTTCTCCCCTGCCAGTGCTTGCTCACTAGTCCAGTAACGTTACCTCAAATTGGCCTCTCATTTCATGCTGACTGCAGTGGTATGCTAGAGGGTATTTGTGCTATGTGGAGTGAAACTGGAGGGCTGGGGAGAAGAGGTGTGGGGAGTGTCATAGGAGTGGGGATTCTGTTCCATAGAATGGGCTCAGTAAAGGGTGCCAACTGGTCAAAAGCAGACGGACGGGTTCTGTGTCCAAGCAGCCGCTGTGCCTCAAAACCAACATCCTCAAAAACGGCCATGTTTTCAATTAAACAGGATATGGCTTTGTGGATTTTGACAGCCCTACGGCAGCCCAGAAGGCAGTGACTGCGTTGAAGGCTAGTGGGGTGCAGGCCCAGATGGCCAAGGTAAGACCTCAGTGCTCAGATAGCCTGCTGGGGTGATGGGACGTGGCTGTTCGCCTCAGTAGCGTGAAGATGGAAGGAAAGGGCCCCCTTTAGGCGAAAACTATAGTTTAAAAACACATTCTAAACATAGTATGCTTCCTGCCATAATATCCAGCTCAAGTGAGGCCATTTTGCAAGTTTGTTTGGGTTCCCTTACAGCAGTGCCAGATATTCTTTGTTTTCTCTGGGTTCATCCTGCAGTGCCACTCTGACATTGAAAGTGGCCCCTTTGCCACCTCGGAATCTGAGGTTGGTGTAGCGATGATTGCCCTGTTTGATGTGAGCACTTGCCATAATCCTATGTTGCTGGTGTGTCCATGATGAGTTTAAGTTTTGCTTTTGGGGTTCAGCCGGCTGCTTTACTACAAGCAGAGCGAAGACAGCAGGGATCTTTAAAATGTGGCCCCGTGCTGTATGTACATCAGACCTCCTTGGTGACGTGCATTGCGATTGCTGTTCTGGATCAACTGCCGGCTGTTCTGAAGTCCCAGTGTAGCTCCACATCTTACATAGCAAATAGGGTACACTGGTTTTGTGCTGGCATTTCCCACATCGAAGAGAAAGGATAGTCTGTAAGGAATGAGTTCTTGGGGATGGGATGGGTTATTGCTGTGCAACAGCCTGACTTCCTTGTTTCTATAGCAACAAGAGCAGGATCCTACCAACCTCTACCTGTCAAACCTGCCTCTGGGCATGGATGAGGCTGAGTTGGAGTCAATGCTGAAGCCATTTGGACAGGTCATCTCCACACGCATCCTGCGTGATGCTAGTGGCACTAGCCGGGGAGTTGGCTTTGCCAGGTCAGTGTGCATGTGTGTGCGTGCATGTTGGGAAGGGCTTCTTTATTCTTAGGATTGCTTCCTTGAGCGGTAATTCTTGCTAAGGTATAAATCTTTGCCCAGGTCATAAGGAGGTGCTTGCTTGCGTAGTTACGCTTGCCTTAATGAAATATGTCCATTTGCTTCTTCATTTGTATTCATTTGTGTGTGGCCATAATTCTCTCACAGGAATGGACCAATGTGGTTGTTCATCCAAAGACCTGCACCTCACACCTGGATGGACCAGACTCCTTTATCCAAGCATTTCTTGCCACAAGGGCTTTTTTGTGTGTGCTTGGACAAATGCTCCATTATGCACAAAATGCTTGCAGATATGCTAGGGCATGTGCAGTCTTTCACAGTGGAATAATTGTACATATTCCCCAGTCCTTCCTTGCACATGGAGAGCACGTGGGAAGACAAGGATAGATGGGGAACATTGTTGGTGCCTGCATTCCTGTGGCATCTAGCCAGAGTCAGTTTGGCTGGGTTGGGCGGGGGGGGGGGAGTTTTTCATATGTTTCAGTTTATATATCCTACTTTATTCCTCAGGCTTAGCATAGGTTGACTCTTGCTTGCTAAACTGGACCAGGGAATCATAAACCTGCAACTGACAATTGTGGCCATTTCCCTTGCTTCTCCTCCTTCAGAGTTTGTGCTCCAAGCCGTCTGTTGTACTCAGCACAGGATTCCTGCGGCCGGTCTTCCACTCTAGCAGTATTATTTAGTGCAGTTCATAGTGCCAGTCATGGCCGTCTTATCATGGGGCTTTCTCAGCAAATGCCTTTCATAAATTAGTCTCTGGAGATTAATGTGGTCCATTAATTTCTGAGTAATTTTTTCATACACATGTGCTCATAGGGTCACATTTAAAATATAAACCCTTGAAAACAGCCGGAAGAAATCCTCCGTAGCTCAGACTTCAAGGGTGCTGGCAGCCCTCTACCTGTCGCCTCCTTTTTCTCGACACACCCAGTAGAAATTCAGCAGGCAGAGCAACCTTCCGTCTCCTGCATTTCCAGCAATATGGCTCCATGAACCCTCTGTAATAAAAGGAATGTGTGGATTGTGGCCTCTGCCATCAGGAGCGAGTCGTCTACAGCTCTGTGTGTGGTGGTGAGGGTGAGGATATAACTGTGCATTTCGGTGTCCTCCTCGCCTCTCCTCCCGGTCCACCTTGGTTCTTAATTATACGGATGGGATTCATACAAGTTTCCTCAACGGGGCAAATAGCAGCTCCCCGAGGCCATTTCAGGTTGGAAAATGATGCGGGGGGTGGTGGTGGTGCGGGGGGGGGGAGGTTTTGAGTTCCTCTCCCTGCACACTGTGGTCCTCATCCAAATTGGGCCCATGCTGTCCTGGGAATTAAGTTCTGAGCATGGAGCTCTCAATACGTGTCTCGTCAACAGGACATAGGGACAGTGTAATATTAAGTGTCAATCGCTTATAGGAAATGCTCAGCCCTTTATCTATTACCGCCCCCCCCCCTATACATACTGTTTCTCTTTACTTCTTCTGCAGGATGGAGTCCACAGAAAAGTGTGAAGCCATCATCACGCACTTCAATGGCAAATACATCAAAACACCCCCAGGGGTCCCAGGTGAGGAGTTCCATGGCTGTGAAGAGATGTGTGTGTATTGGGGTGGGGATGATGAGCCTGAGGGCTCCATAGTGGAAATCAGGGCTTTTTTTCAGCAGGAACGCGGTGGAACGGAGTTCCAGAACCTCTTGAAAATGGTCACATGGCTGGTGGCCCCGCCCCCTCATCTCCAGTCAGAGGGGAGTTTAGATTGCCCTCCGTGCCGCTAAGCGCCACTGAGGGCAATCTCAACTCCCCTCTGTCTGGAGATCAGGGGGTGGGGCCACCAGCCATGTGACCATTTTCTCCAAGGGCAACCCACTGAGTTCCACCGCCTCCTTTCCTAGAAAAAAAGCCCTGGTGGCAATCAATGTTCTAGTAGAACATGTCTTGTCTGCTAATAGGAGTGAGCTAAAGGGTGAGCTTTGGGGCCAGTTTACGTGCAGCAGAATCAAGAGATAAAGCTTTTTCCTGGACTGTAACATTTTAGGCCTAATTTTGAATGTGATGCTGGTGAAGCAAAGACTTTCCCCGTATACCTTTGCGTGGGCACTGTGCCACATTTATACTGGCCTGCCACCTGTGCAAAGCAGCTGTGCATGCTTGATTTTCATACTGGAGACCTGTAGCCTTTGTGGATGTTGTGCTGGCATGCTGCCTAAGCACACATTGCTGCTTTGCACAATTAAATACGATGCTCCGTGAGTGCAAAGTCCCATCAGTGAGTTCTTTTGCCCCACTAGCTTCACTTTTAAACCTATCCTTAAGACTTAACTCTACAATACACTGTTTGCAGATCCATCTCTGGGGTTCTGTCGAGCAGACCTGTTCTAGGAGTTCCTGGCTGAAACTTAGATTCAGGTGTGTCGAGGCCGATTTGGATTCGGATCATAGCGTACAGGGAGTGAGGAAGTTTAACCCTTCCCTCTGCACCGTTTTCCCAACCTGAAGCAACCCTGGGGAGTCACTGTTTGCTTCACAGGGGGAAACTTACGTGTAGCCCATCATTTCCCCAACATGGTGAATAGTAGTTTTTCAGGGCCACAGGAAAATGGCACGGGTGGAAGGCATAAGCCCCATTTCCCTGTGTGCTGAGGTCCTGATCTCAATCGGCCCCCGATCTAAATCTAAGTTTCACCTAGGAATTCCTAGACCAGCTCTGCTTGAGAGGAGCTGGAGCAGACTGGGGGCCAGATCTGGAGACAGCATGTCATGTAATTAGGCCCTTGGAGTGCAGGTGGGAGGTTTCGTGTTTGAATTCTCCCAGCAAGACTCCCAACATAAAGAAAAATAGATGAGTGAGAAGGGTTGAACCCAGGGCCACACTGGACAGGACTTGGGCGGGAGGGGGGGCATTCATCCCTTTATTCATGAGCCTGCCTCATTCACATCCATGTCACTTCAAGCACGTTCTAAAATCCTCAGCCTCTCTTCCAGTACCAGAGCAAGGCAAGGCTGGGAGAAAAGTGCCTACCGTGGAGGAAGGTCAGAGTGGGTTGCATTCCACTTGCCTGCATGCCCTGCCCTCTTTTTAAATATGAATGGATCAGACCCGCGTTACGTGAGCTTTGACCCCCCTAGTTTTCTCTTTTTTATATGCAAGGAAGTACATTTCTTCCATGGGGAACATTCAAGCCGGCAGTCCTCCACACAGCCTGAATTGGTATAATCCAGGACAGGGCTTTTTTTTCTGGGAAAAGAGGTGGTGGAACTCAGTGGTGGAACTCAGGACTGCACAATGACGTCACTTTGGGTCAGCTGGAACAAGGGGGGAGTTTTTTAAAGTGTAAATTGCCCTCGGCGAAAATGGTCACGTGGCTGGTGGCCCCGCCCCCCGATCTCCAGACAGAGGGGAGTTTAGATTGCCCTCCGTGCCAGTGGCGCGGAGGGCAATCTCAACTCCCCTCTGTCTGGAGATCAGGGGGCGGGGCCACCGGCCATGTGACCATTTTCAAGAGGTGCTGGAACTCCGTTCCACCGCGTTCCCGCTGAAAAAAAGCCGTGATCCAGGTTAAGCTTCACCGTTTGATATTCCTGTATAAACTGGGCACCTAGGATGCTGGAAGAGGTGGGTCAGATGACCCTGCATGGAAGTACCTGGCCAGTCTGCTCATAGATAAATAGTAGACAACCTGGATGGGCCAGGCTAGTCTGTCCTCATCAAATCTTGGAAGCTGAACTCGGTCAGCCCTGGTTAGTACTTAGATGGGAAACCAAGGAAGTCCAGGGTTGCTATGTGGAGACAGGCTGTGGCAAACCACCTCTGTTTGTATTTTGCCTTGAAAACCCTATGAGATCACCATAAGTTGGCTGTGACTTGACTGCATTTTACACACACACACACACACACACACACACACACACACACAAGTACAGTGTAGTGCTGTGTACTTGTTTCCCCCAGTTATGGCAGGAGGTCTCAGTGTTAACCCCTCCTCCTCTCCCTCTGCAGCACCCCCAGATCCATTGCTTTGCAAATTTGCTGATGGCGGCCAGAAGAAGCGCCAGAATCAGGGCAAATACGTGCAGAATGGACGAGCCTGGCCACGGGAAAGTGATACGGTAAGGGAGAGGGTACGGAGTAGCAAGAGGACGTCAGCATGCAGAAAAAGCTGATCATCCACATATGGTGATCAACGGACCTCCTGTTTGAATGTTTTGCTTGTTGTCAGGGGTTAAAAATTAGGGTGTTTGGTGGGTTGAGTTCAGTTTGGTGGGTCATAGGTTGTGTCAGGTCTGGGTTAGAACTAGGACAACTCCTGGCACGCGTGCCTAATGGTGGCACGCCAGACCATCTTGCTTGGCACACAGAGTGGTTCTCCATCCAGAGGACTGAACTGATGAGCCCCTGAGGTGCTGGCAGTGCTGTTCAGTTAACTCCCAGAGTGTGTGGCCAAGTACGTCCATCATCCCCTCTTCTCCTTTTGTCAGCTTGCCAACATTTTGACAGGTAGACTGTGGGCTTTGGGGGGAGGGCACTTGAGCCCCCCAGAAAGATGGCCTGCCCTCGAGCTAGGGGGCTTCTCTTTAGTTAGCTGCACTAGTTCTCCTGCCAGGCTGCTGGCAGGGTACAGGTTTTCCATTAGCTAGCTAGCATAAGAGTTGCAGCTTGTCCGTAAGAAGGTGAACACTGACTGACAAAAATGCTGGAGCTGGGATCTCGGTGATTCAGGAAAATGGGAGGAGACACAAGTCCCGATATGAACTAGGCCTTATTCTATTTGATGTTTCCATACAGGGTGGGATGACCTTGACCTATGACCCCACAACTGCGCTACAGAATGGGTATGTCTTCTTTTTTACTTGTACCTTCACTTCCTAATTGAGAATATTTTAGTATTATCTTCAAAGAGACTTGGAAGAATCACATCTGCACACAAGCATATGGTAAATCCAGTTCTTTGTGAAGGGCTTTATCCTTTCTCCTCCCCACTCCTTCTTCTGTTGCAGATTCTACACAACGCCGTACAGCCTGGCTCCTAACAGGATGATTGCCCAGACTGCACTCTCCCCGTATCTTCCATCACCTGTATCCTCCTACCAGGTACCTGTTGTGCACACAAACACACTCCAATGCTAGTGAAGGCAAACTAGGCAGAATTCTACACATATTTTGTTTCGGAGACTGAGATGGAGTTAGAGGTACTAAGAGAGAGTGCAGCGTAGTGACTAAAAGTCATTTAAGACAATGGTGGCAGGCCCATTTTATGAAACCCTGGTCTGGCCTGGCAGATGTTGGGGAGTCCAGTTTTTAGAGCCAAAGGAGCATGCAGGTGGGGTGTGCTGAACCTTCCCACATCAGTGGTTTACGCAGCCTCCTCGTGTGGTTTTCTTCTCAGCTGAGCTTCAGTACCAGCTTCTGCAAGGAAAAGGCTATGGGGAGGGAAGAGGCAGGCACAGGATAGGTTCAGTTCCCTTCACTTACATGTCATGTTTTCTCAGATGGTTAAAAAAACACAAAACCTTCCCCTCCCCTTTACGTGTAATTAGGTGTAAATGAACAGATCTCATTGGGCTTTCAGAGCTAGCATCAGCTGCAAGCCAGCAAGTCCCTGGTTAAAATCTCATCTTTGCTACAAACCAACAAGTCTCTCTCGGCCTCAGCCCATCTTGCATCAGGGATGTGGGGATAATGGCACTAGCGCATCTCTTGGGACTATTGTAAGGTTCAGTGTGTGTGGACTACAATATATAAATGCTAAATATTATTACTGTACTGGTTTTAGGTTCACAGCCCGTCATGGATGCACCATCAATCGTACCTCATGCAGCCTACGGTGAGACCTGCTCCTCCCAAATTCTGTCCATCTGGTTTAAGGGCATTTTCTCAAGCCATATTGAGAAAGGCCTTGTAGTTTCGGAATATTTCATGTGTGAGCCCAGGATAGAAAGAGCAAATCTTTAAAATCAAATGCACTCATAGGTTGAAGCTGTTCAAGTAACACAGAGAAGTGACCTGAACATCACTTATAAAAACTGTCCTGATACTCTTGCTGGATGCCTGATTCCAGATACTATATTTCCTCTTCCCTGTTACAAACTATGCATTAGGAGCAGAAAAGACAGAGGGGCAGGGGAGACAGAAACATACTACTTATGTCTTATGGGGGACCCACAGTTCTCAGCACTTCCCACCTGCACATCACCGTCAGATAACTATGCAGGCTTTTTCTGAACGTTTCCACTGCCGCCTGCAACGTCAGAGAAGGGCTAATTTAATTCCCGGGTCTTCTGTCATGAATTGGCCTAATCCCAATCCATTTCGCAGTCACATTCCCTCATTGCCCCACTTCTTTCTCCCACATTTCTTTCTAACCCCGCCCCCTTTTATTGCTAAGCAGGGGACAGTGCTGACCCCAGCCATGGACCATGCAATTTCCATTCAGCCCACCTCCATGATGGCGCCCTTAACCCAGCAGCTGGGCCATTTGTCTCTCAGCAGTGCTGGCACGGTAAGGACCGTATTTCTCCACCACCACTCCTTTGGGAAGCTTCTATATATATTGCTTACTCCTTCTGACATCTCTTATCTCTACTCGTCTAGTATATGCCAGCGGCGGCAGCTATGCAAGGAGCCTACATCCCCCAGTACACACCTGTGCCTTCCTCAAGCGTTGCAGTTGAGGTAAGTGTTTGTTTTCCTTCTTTCCACTTAAGCTGACAATTGCTCAAGTTGCTTTCTTTTGCATAGCTCTGATACATCACCCTACGTGCTCACATCCATGCATCACACAGGGTTGTATATTGGCTGAAATGAACCAGCTGCTTAGGTAGGGATCATGCATTGATATGATTTTTTGTGTTTGTGGACTTAAAACCGAATAGGGACTGGCAAATAGGTGCCCCTCTGTCATGCCTGTGCAAAGGTACAGATGCAAAGGTGCAGGGCTCCCTTGTGGCTACTGTGCGACTTAATAGAGAAAGTGAAAAAGCCCTTTAAAGGGCCAAAGGGGAGGCAGAGCTAAGCCATGAAATGCCATGGTGGTGTCAGATAAAGAGTCCCGATGGATAATCCAGACAACCTCTCCACAGTTCCCCCTTTGAACCTGAGCAAAGTGGGTTTATTATTGGTTTAGTTTAAAGGAGAAAGCCCCAGGAAGCCCACAAGTTGAACTCAGAATAAGCATGGTATCATGTGACTGTTTCCGTTTGATTCAGGGGTTTTGTGCATTCCATATGGGGGGAAATTCCCTTCTGAAAACTATGTCATGATTTTTTTTGACCTTTCTGAAGTTCCTTCATCACCACTGCCCTCTAGCTTTGGAATATCATATTTTCTACTAGAACCCCTCCTGGACCAGTAAGGGTTAGTATAGGACCCTGGTTTGTAAATAATTGTTAGCAGGGACCACTTTTCAACTTAGCAATGGCTAGAAGGTCAACAACATTGCTTGAACCCATTGTCTCTATCAAAAATAGAGGTTTGGGCAAAAGTCTCTTTAGACGTATGCAACGGCCTCCTTCTCAGTATGAACAGCTGTATCATCTGCGTGCAAGCCAAGGTGCAGGAAAACGGAAGACAGCAGGGGAGTTGCATTCTAAATTTCTGTTGCTGTTGACACAGTGGCCAAGGAACTGTTTTTATTTATTTATCCATTTACATCCCATTTTTCTTTCTAATGGGAACTCAAAGCAACTTGCAATACAACAATGTACAAAAATACAAGAGAGAGAGACAAAGCAGGAGAAGAGGGGACAAAAGCTTCTGCAAACATCCTCCTGCTAGCTCTAGACTGCGGCCCTTAGGCTGAGCCCTTTGGCTTTTGCCCAAGGGCTCACACCTCTGGTCACAACTAGGCCTAAAATACCTGTGGGCGGAAGAGAAACAAATTCGGCCAATTCTTCCTTAGCTGCTACTAACTAGCTAGTAGGATCTTCGCCACTTCTTGCCCTGCCAGAAATGCCCCTGGCTATGCCTGGGTTCATCTTATTGCTTGAGCAACTGAGCATCCTAAAAGGATAATGATGCCGATTGTTTGCAATCCATCTAGCCCCTTTGCTAAGGGAGCTAGTGAGTAGGGGTGGGCACGAACCGTGAAAAAAACGAACTGTGCGGTTCATGATTCGTGCGTTTTCACAAACCACAAACTTCCCCAAACTGGGGCAAGTTTGTGAACCAGTTCATGGTTTGTAGGGCTTAAAGGCCCCTTTTCGTGCTGCTTAGCAGAGGTACAGAAAGGGGCATTTAAACCCACGGATCAGCTGCTTTTTGGGGAGATCCCCTTCAAGCAGCTGATCATTTAAACAGTGGGGCTTGGCTGCCTGGCCAGGAGTTCGCTGGCTGGCCAGGAGTTCCCAGCTGGCCAGCCAAGCCCCACTGTTTAAATGGCCACTGCTTGGGGCGGCAGGGAAATGGCCATTTAAACTGCAGGTGAGGCTTGGCTGGCTGGGAGTTCCCAGCCGGGCAGCCAAGCCCTGCTGTTTAAATGATCTGCTGCTTGTAGGGGAATCTCCCTGACAAGCAGCTGATCTGCGGGTTTAAATGCCCCTTTCCGTGCCACTGCAGGGGTATTGCTTTTTAAAACAAATGAAACAAACCCGCATACCAGTTCGGAAGTTCATGGAACGGAGCTTCCACGAACTGTTCGAGAACCACGAACCGGGCTGGTTCGTGGTTCTTTTTGGTTTGTGTTCCATTTTGTGCCCATCTCTACTAATGAGGGAAGTCCTGGATGCCAAACTTAGCTGATGAGCTGCTGGTTGCCTATCCCTGGAGCAGTGGAAGCACTGCAGCAACTTAGTTCAAACTAAACTTGAAGAGTCTTGACACCTGGATCTTACTCAGCCTGGTGGGGCTGAGAGTTTTTGGAAAGGATATTCTGTAATCCCAGATCCTCTGCTGGCTATGTTGTCACAGGAGAACAGTGGTCAGCAGAGTCATGTGACAGTGGAGTCCCCGTCAGATCACACTGCCTACTCGTATCAGTACAACAAGTAACAACAGGTAAGGTGGTGTGGGTGGATGTGTGAAGGTGGTGATCACCAAAAATTGGGAAAAAGCAGCTGGTACTATGAAATATTTATTGTGGGAATTTGACATTAGGGTGCATTCTGAGCTGTTGCTTTCCTCTAGCTCATTCAGCCTGAAGCTGGAGTAATGTGCGATATTCCAATATGAACCATGGTAGATGATTGGGAAACTGGATATGAACTGCAGGAACTGCTAGTATTATGCTGGTTTATCTCTCAGGAGGTGCTTGAAAAGAGACCTCCAATGAAGACCAAATACAAAGCATGTACATTTCTATATTATGCCCTGCATTATGTTTCCTTGTTCCTCCAGCATTTCCTGTAGAAATTGTCATATTAAGAAACAGCAACCAGGTTCCCATCCAGACCCGATCTTGGCAATCCTAGTTTTTGCAAATAAAGCACAGCTCCCCTGAATACAAGACATGTTGTAGTCAGGATGCTAAAGCTATCAAATCCCCGTTCTGCTCATTGGGTGATCTTGGGCCAGGCACTATCTTTCTGTTCCTCGCCAAACTTACAAGGTTGTTTTGAGGTTAAAATGGGGTATGGGAGAGAAAGAGATGCTATGCGCATGAGCCACTAACCCTTGAAGAAAGGATGGAATAAAAAAAATCTAGTAATTAAAATGCTGAGAGCACAGGTCCAAATACGTTTGGATCATGTTGTGTTGCATTTGACATTTAGGGGCAGAAGTGCTCTTTGTCCAGCTACCCAGCCCCACTAGAAGAGGACAGAAACACTGTGGATTCATTTTCCTAATCAGTTGAGCCTGAATACCGCCCCACCCCCCCCGTCCCTTCAACCCATGACCCAACTTCCTGCTTGCCGGTGTGTTTGAGGATACGCTGCATTGGCTAAGCAGGGAGAGCCAGCTGAGATCCAACATGGCACAGCTCTTAAGAGGCTAGGACTGGGCCCAATCCAGGCTTCAGTCTCCAGTCAAGTCATGATGCCCAACAAGTGACCTTGAGGCAGCCACACACTCTCGTAGCCTAATCCACTTCACAGAGTTGTTATGAGTATGAAATAGGGAAGAGAACCATGTGTGCCCCCTGAGCTCCTTGGAGAAAAGGTGGAATAAATGTGATGTGTGTTCAGATCTGCTTTTCTTTGTGGTGTAATGATGTCTCTTATTTGTACCTTTCAAGAAGGGCTGGAGCCAGAGACCCCCCCAGGAACGGTCTCAATGGGCGCAGCTGAAGGAGGAGAGATGGGACTCCGACCTGCAAGAGGTTCGCTTGCTCCAGTGCTTACAACGTCTGGGCCCAACCTTGCCCTACAACCTGCCTTGATAATTGCTCCCATTTTTCATCCCTCTAGCACCATCGAGTGGCTCAGTCTTGAGCAATCACTTCAAGGGAGACAACTTTTTTTTTTAATTTGTGCTGCGTTTAGAAGATGGAACCATTATTGTTGTTGTTGTTTTTCTCTTTTTTTCTTGCAAAGAAAAAGGTTGTTTTTTTTTTTAAAAAAGAAAATAACTGCAATAGACTTTTGACACCAAGGAACCAAAGGAGGTTAGAGTGGAGGTGTAAAAGATAACACCCCCACCCTTAAATGTACAGATGGACTGAGGACTATTTTAATACAAGGAAACAATTTTTGGCGTGTGTGAGTGTGTGTTTCCGCGTTTATTTTCTCGTTAACAACAAAGTCAAACGCTTTTAATGCCACAAAATCCCCAGAGAAGAACAATATATATATATTTTTCCTCTCTCTTTTGGGAAGATTGCTCCGCACCTCTGGGAGGAAACATTTGTTCCTTTGGATTTTTTTTCCTTTATCATTTTAAAAGTTTTTTTTAAAAAGGACAAATATGCAAAAGTGTTTGAATATTTTTCGTTGTTTTATAAGAAAATGTTCTGAGAAAAGCCCCACTTCACAGCAGTAGGATAAAAATCAATGCAGGATTTTTTTCTTCTTCTTCATTGGGATGGGAGGGGGGAGGGATTTTGCTTTAAAAGGATTTATTTTATTATTTCAAGAAGGTAATTTTTTTTCTAAAAAAGACAAATTTACAAAAAACAAAAAAGGAAATCTACAAAAAAATCAACAAAAAGGAAATTTACAAAAAAATGTTGAACTTTGAAAGGCAGCATGAGGGGTTTTGAATGAAACCTGTCAGGATGGAGGTAGAGGATGCGGCTGGTGGCGTTTAGTGAACGGAAACCTTCTTTTTGGCATAAACTCTTCCCCAGCCAAAAGAGAGAGAGAGAGAGAGAGAAACAGAGTTTGCTCCAGACCTCGATTTCTGCCCTCCACCCTGTCCGATGGGATCGGTTCTTGCTGGATGCTTTGGATTCTGATTTGAGCTTCTGCGCGGACCCTTCTTTGCTTCCACATGGATCTTCCCCTCTCCCCTCCCCCCTGCTCTGGATCAGGGGAACAATAAACTGATTGAGGAATCTGCTGCCAGTGATGTGTTGTCGCTTCTGGATTCGTGGACATTGAATGGACACATTGCCAGCTGCAGCGTTTTGCCCCGGGACACACACACACAGTGCCTTCTGCCGCCTGCGGTCCGGACTGTGCTGCCGTATGCCCCTCACCGATTCCTGCATGCTTGTCAAACCCAGGTGCACAGTGCGTCTATTCTCTTGACAAGCCAGTTGGGGGGCAGATGGAGATGCTTCCAACTGGCAGGGACTAGGGGAGTCTGTTCCAGTTGCTTTAAAAAAAACAAACAACCAGGGAGCATCTAGCACCTTGCAGGGGATGACCGCGCTTACCCCGCCCCAAACAGAGATCCTAGTTACTATGCACGTTTCCCCCACCCCAGTTCTTGGTTGCTGGCTCCCCAGATTCGCAATAGCAGGAGACTTATGTGCAATAATCCGTCCCTTCCTACAGTGCGTTTCCCTGGAGAGCCTCTTGAAGGTACCAAGTGCTTTAGACACCTCTGCATGTTTCCTCCCCGTTTCTCCTTTACCATCCCACCCCAGTTGCTTTCCCATACCAAATGGTGCTAAAAACGTCTTATCTTCGCCAACATCATAAAATCTCCCCAGCCCGGCTGGCATGAAGTTGTCCCTTCCACTTTTTTTTTTTAATTGCTTTGTGATCATCCAAACCTTGTCTTCTCCTCTCCCCCAAAACACCTTTGAGAAAATAGCTCTTATGCCGCTGACAATCAGGGAGGACTAATTGCAGAGGCTATATGGGTGTCATGTGAGCCAGGAAGTGAGAGTGTATGTGCCTGCGCCACATGAGCTGTGTGTGTGTGTGAGCGTGTATGTTGTAGGGTGGTATTTGAAGAAGAGATTCCTGCTTAATTTGGTTTGTGTAGTTCTCAGGACACTTTTTTTGTTTTTAAAAGTATCTTTAGTACTGTCCTGACTGTGAGTAGGATCAGGTTTATCTCCTAAAAACAGTGCTTGAGGTTTTGGAACATTAAAGGCTAATAATCTCACCCACCCACCCTTCTACATAACTCCCTGGGCTTGGCTGTTCACCCCCCTCTGTTGCAGAGCCCTTAGATGGCGGGGGCACAAGGGGAACTAGTCCTAGAGTTCCAGAGAGTCAACCCCCCCATTAACTCTTCAGGTGCCAGCATGGGTAGAGACCTGTTAGTATAAGCTCTTGGGATCCATGTCTAACCATCTTTTACATATGCTGCCTGGATCATCTCAGTCTGTTGTTTTCTCTGCATGTTGCTGAGCCATGCTCAAGTGCCTTCTTTTGGGCCTAGGTGGTTTTGAACCCATTGCTTCCTTCTCTAGAAATTTCCCGCCGCCCCTCCCCCTGCACATAGTATGTCTAAGGGCTGAAGCTTCTTCTGTAGCTCCAGACCTAATCATTTGCGAGGGGGAAATGGGAAGAAGAGTCTTTGAAATAGGATCCCACTTGACCATGGCAATTTTAATGTCTGGCGAAGAGGGCATTGCTCCACATACATGGGTAGAACAACTCCTGCCACACACACACCCCGGCCTTCATCAGAATGGCTGCATTGCAGTTGGTACAGGGAAATGAAGGCTTTCCGCTTCTCACTCTATGAAGGGTTTCCACCCCACGCTTCTGTTTTTCTTGCTCTGCTGATTTCATTATATCCATAAGATGCCAGCAACTGCAACGATCTGATATGTAGCTCCTTGGGCAACTAATACATGCTGGCACAGGATTTGACTGGTGGGTTCCAAGGATCCTCCAGATGTGGAACACAGTCCAAAGAACATTTGAAATGTGTGCAAATGCTTCCTGGGTTTTATTTATTTTTGTCACCTGGCAGCAGTTCCTTGCAGTGCATCAGAAGTTACTCCTCCATGTTTAATTAACAGAAAATTGCTGCTTTTAGTTGGGGTGAGCTGCATAGGCAAAGCTGGCCCCTAAAGTTGTTTGGATCAGGCCCCTGGGGGCATAATCCCCCAAGCAGTTTTCTTGTGCCCTGCTGAAATGAATTGGAGCTACGCCAGAACATCTGAACTCTTTCTTGCCACTTCCTTTCATTTCATGGGCTTTGTATAAGGGAACTTCCTTGTAGATTGTGCCCCGTGACCACGCGTCTAGGATGCTAGGCAATTGGTAACAGAACCCAAATTCTGGGGGGGAAATAAATAGAACCAGGCTGTTGCTGCAAATAACATTTAATATACTATAGTCCCTTTTTAAGTGTCCGTTTTCTTGAAAATGAATCATTTAAACAAAACTAAGTGTGAGAGTCTCCTGGTTTTTGTCAATATTCATGATTTTAATCTCACAAACTTTTAGAAAAAATTTCTGATCTTAAATTAGCAGAACTGGGAAAGTGCTAGACATTTGATATTGGGCCCATGGAGTGATGTGTTTATTCAGTCTCAGGTCTAGTGCCCAAAATTTGGTGCTTAAGCCTAAGAATTTATCTAAACCAGTAATTTTTTAAAAAACCCTGACTCTTCTTTATGCTACTTATTTCTACTCCTTTTGTGGCAGCAGGCAATGAATGTTTAAGTCATAGTTAACAACACTAACCACGTTAGAGGTCTGAATCCTGGTTAATATTCCCCAAATGAACCAGGCTGTAGGTTGTTAACCCTGCAGACTATACATAGCAGATCCCAACACAATCTGCTTGCCATTTTGGAAACAGAAAGGTGGGAAAATTGCTTTAACCATGGTTCCCTTAGTACAATGCTTAGCCATGGTTAATACAAATTATGCTTTTATTTTCTATTTTACAGGCAGTCTTTGATCACGGATCGGTCATGGTACTCATACTTAATCCTGGTTGAGGAAAAGTAACCATTGTTAAGCATTATGTCTGCATGGAGACGATGTTGCCCCTTTTCCTAGGGTAATCCAGTTAAGACAAGACTCTGAATCAATCTGTATAGTGCTAGGAAATAGAATACAAAGCCATATGCTCAGGGTACAATCTAGTAAGAATGGGCTATAATTAAAAGTGCAATCCTATGAATATTTATCCCAGAGAGGTCAGTCAATCCCCAAAAAATTCAGACCAGGTTTCTTTCCAAATACACAGTTCAAAGTAATGAGATGGTAGCATGGAACTGAGCTGTTCAAAGCAATGGGGTAGTAGCAGATCCGCACCTACACTGCAGTCCTCATCGCCAGCCCCATTGAACTGGAGTAGTGTGTCGTTTGGTGGCCATGCGGACATGCGTTTCCCCTCAGAAGCCACCCGTTGCTATGTGCAAATAGTTGGTTTAAGGCTAAATGGGATGGAGCCCAAAGTTTCAGTCTCTCTTGAGAAATCAGAGTCCTGCTTTTGTCTCTTGATCATACCGTAACTTGTCATAACACGGTTTCTGCTTGCACATCTGTGACTGGCCGTTTTGGTCTCCTTATTTAACAGGATGAGGGGAGGGCAATGCGAATTCTGTCTCCCTCTCACATTATCAGTTCTGGCATTTTTGGCACCAAGTTCCAGTCAGAGACCAACATTTTTTGAAATACTGGATTGGTGGCAGGATTTTCTTCTAATTGTATGTTCCTGGATCAGAAAGCTACACTTTGTATTTATTGGCTACCCAATGTGCATATTTACAGGCAGAAAACCAGTGCTGGCATTCAGCTCTTATTAAATACGTTTTCTCTAAAATGGAGTTTAAACTTCCATGCTGGAAAAGGTAATGTGGGAAATTAACACGAGAGCCTTGCTTTACTTTCTGCATCTCAGAAAGTCCTGAAAGACGTGGGACTGCTATATAGGTGGCATTTCATGCAGAAGACTTTTGTCCCATGCCACAGAAGACTATCAGTGTCTTCTATCATTTAGACTATCATTTAGATGCTGCCTTGGGTTTGCAAAATTCAGCTGCACAGAACTAAACAGATGATATCCTGCAATGCTTGTAGCCCCGTCAACATCACCTGTGCAGACTCCTAATCCAATCTTGTGCCGGGCACTCTGCAAATACGTAACGTGAGCAGCAGCAAACTGCCCTCTTATTACCTAGGTCAGTGCAACAAGCGAGTATGTGGAGCGCATGAATTTTCCTGTGTGCACACATGCACACACTAATTCCATATATTGTTCTTTTCAATTTCTCTGCAAACTTGTTCCATCTGCTTTAGCTTCTAGCTGGTGTGTGTGCTTTTTCATGCATGTGCAACAGCACTATTCCCCCCCCCCCCCCACACACACTGTTTATTTGCAGGCATGGGTAAAATTTGGTGGAAAGTGGGAATGTGTGGGCAAAAGCACACGTGCCATTTTTCAGGACGACGTGTCAAATTAGTTTCTTCTGCATCATCAAGAAGTCATCTTTGGGAGTCCAGGGGGTGATACTAATATATGGCCCGAGGGGGAGGGGCGATGGGAGCCGCCTCAACGCTGCTTTCATTCTGATGCCTCTATGGCTAGTTTTCATTTTTTCCCTCTCCCATTTGGCCAAAGATACCAAAAGAAATGCCACCACCCACCATTCTGAGGGCATTTCCTGTGTGGGCAGGCAGAGTCTTAATTTGACACCTACGGTTGCCTAGTAGGGATCAGTGTGATGGAAAGGAACAGAAGGGAAGTATGGACAGGTGGAACACTGGCAAAAGCTTAAAAGGAAAAACAGAAGGGGGAGAGATGGAAAGCAAAGGAGGCACAGAAAGTATGAAATTGTTACGATGGGGGGGGTTAGGATGCATGTAAGAGTGGATGGCTAGGGTGTGTGTACATGCAGACATGAGCAAGTGTGCGCAGAGGGCATGGTTATAGACCACAGTTCATCACTGCAAGCTTCCTCATGTTCCTGAGCCCTGTTCTCATGCCCACCACCCCCTTAATACAATTACCAGCATTCCTCCATCCCCAAAGGGCACACACACTCAAGCTAAACTGGCTCCATGCTTTTGGTCAGCTGATTCCACTTTCATCCCATTGTTCCATGGCTGGACGGATGTGAAATAGTTAGGCAAGTGCTAGGTTCCCACCAAACTTATCTTTACCCTCAGTAGGCTGCAAGGACCAACTTTAAACAGCTCAGACCAGAGCTGGCAGGAAGGCACCAGGCTTTCTCAATATTCATGGCCCGTAACCCAAGCTCTAGTCCTAGAATAGCTTCCCAGAGCTTTCAGCCATGCTGACATAAGTCATGCCTCTTCTGCATTCTGGATGTCAATGGCGAGCAACTTGCAAGTTTGAAACCATGCTTTGGAAACTTGAGTGCCTGAACATGGGGACCGAATTCAAGGAGCTGGGGCCTAGGAGAGCGAGTCTCTTGAGCTGCTAGATTTTTAATCTTGTGCCTTGATTTCCCCTATCCTATTCTGCCAGTGGGGGAACTGCTCCCTGCACTTTAAAACTTCCAGTACAGTAAAGGCCTTTCCCATCAGCCTCCCCTCCCCAGCCTTGTCCTAATCCATACCCACAAAGCCCTGTGCGCTCTGCCCCAGCTTCCCTGCATAAGAACAAGCCCGTCTCCTGCATCATGCTTTGCCCCCATTCAGCCATCTGCCATGCTGGAGAAAGCAGCAGCTGATTGCCTCTTAAGATCTGGCAGACTGTAGATGTCTAGTCCCTCTTCAATGCTGGTATTTTTTAAAAAGCAAGTTCCGCCATCCAAAACTCCCATCTCCTGCCGCCATGCTTGCATCAAAACCTGTCCTCCTTGGAAGTTGTTGGTGCTATTAAAAACAAAACCACCCCCGGTTCAGAACTTCCCTTCATCATTCTGTTCACCAGTTCCAGTTTTTTATCATTCTTAGCTACACATCTACCTCACATGTACTTGCAGTTCATTTATATATCCCGAACCGGCAAACTGCACCTTCTCCAAGGGACAAGCTCTCCCTGCCCCCATCCTTAGAAATTTTTCTGGGCTTCTGTGCTTTGTTTAAGGGGGAGAAAGAAGGGGAATGTTTGTTTTGACAAAAAAAATTCCTGTGTTGCTGCTAATTATTTGGATCTTTGTTAATGTACCACCCTGTGCTTCCCCTCCCCTTTGTAAAATGAATTATGCCAAGTTAGTTGATGTCATTGGAACGGAAATGGTTTGTCCAATGTGAGGGCAGAGTTTTGTGGCCACTACATGGGACCTTGACCATGGCAAGAATTGGTAATAAAATTGCTTCCTTTTTTGCTCAACACTTGCTCTTCAAAATGGCGGCATTGCTTACATTGGAAAATGAGAGGTTTCCAACTAGAGAGGTGGTCCAGGATTTGCAGTAGATACTATTTCAGACCGCTCGGGCACAGCCTTTTCTTTTTAAAAATGGACTTGCCAAAGCAGGACAGTGGCTTAGGACTCATCCTGGGGATGCTCGAGCTATCAAGGCCCAGCAAAGGGAATAATGACTACCCTTCGGAGCAGGCCACTATGATGGCTCTGAGACTGCATGAAGCCTTAAAAGCTTTAACCAACTAAAGAATTCAAAAGAGATTCTTCTCAGTAAGAGGAAAGGAGTCATTGGCCCCAAGCGACGTAGCTCATCAACATCCATTTCTAATTTTCAGTTTCTGGCTGTCTATGTAAAAGCAACAGTCTGACAGCAGCCAGTAACAAGCTGTTTGCCAAGATTGCAGAAAGAATGCAGTTTTTTGCCTAGGGTTGTTGCTATGTGTAAAAATAAGACAGGTCTGTAACTTCCTCAAGCAATTAGATCGGGCTAGTAATGGCAAAGGCAGCCAAATGGACCAGTGGTGTGAACCAGGATGGCTGTTCTAAGCCACACAGTCTCAAATGAACGACTGTAAAGTAGCAGTCCTCGCAGCAGTGCTTCTGTCCAAAGGGAAACGATGCTCCTGATAAACACCAGTCCCTCAGCTCAAAAACTGATGTGTAGTACAACAGCAATCAACATAGGCTGAGTAGGCTAGCTAGCAATCAGATCATACTCCAAACCAGTTCCATTCCAACAGTGCATGAAGACTTCAGTCCCCTCATTCTTCTGATTCTTTTAGTGTTGGAGTTTTGCTGTTCCAAAGAGAATACTAACAGACTGACTGGCAGTTGTTTCTTTGGATGGGATGGGTGAGAGTCAATAGTCTGTCTTCTAAAAGCCTCACTTTGCCAGTGGAGGTGTTGAAACCGTTCATGCAATTAAAATGTGGCCATTTCAGCGGCTATAAAATATTGAAAGAGGATTTTGAACTTTGGAAATGTGTGTGTGTTTGTGTGTGAGAGTTGGAACCAATGCAACAGTAGCCTAGCCTACTCAACTGCATCGTCACTTGGCTGCCCCTTTCCTCTGCAGCAGCGTATCTTTTTCTTGGTAGTTTTGATGGCTACACCAATGCCTTGCCCTGTAGCAAATTGCTGTTAAAAGCATATAGCAATACCCACCCACCCTAAGCAGCATCTGTCTCATGCTGGTTTCTGTCTACAGCAGGTTACACCTAATGTGTTTTAAAATACATAGCAGATGTTCAGCATAACATTGGACCTTACATTGGCTAACTTAAAAAAAAATTACATACTTGCTATGGATTCTCACACAGATCTTTTGTGAACACTTCTAGCGCTCAACACAATGGGGACTCCCGGAGCACAAGCTTGCCTCTGGCTCAAGAAACTCTGAACTCTATTTTGAAGCAACTAGAACTCTCACGGGCCGTTTCTTTTCTGTGCTTCCATATACTGCAGGATGTAGTGAGTTTTTGAACCTCCACCTCACTTCACATCTCAACTAACTGTACCTGCTCGTTTTATTTATATACTTAGGACTATTTGTACAGGTTTTTTTTAATTAAAAAAGTTTCTATAGTTTTGTACCTTCCATGCTACAGCCAGGCCTGTTTCTCTCTCTCAATCCCATACATCTTTCCCTCTGTGGAGCTCTGACCGGTCTCATTTTGATCAATTTTTGTTTTTAAATAAAATTGTGGAAAAAAAAGAATTACAGCTTAATTGCTTCTTTGAAAGACACCTCACTTGCAGTCTTGCTCTGCACAATGCAGCCACTGTGGTGGATGCAGCCTATACTTTTTCGGTAAAACAGTAGGGCACTCCAGCAGGCCTAACCAATGCTCTGTATGAACAGCCTGTGGATACTACCCACACAACCCACAACATTTGCAATCCATAGTAGTTCCTCCAACAGGCTGAATAGGAAAAGCGCTTTCTGCGCAAGAACTTCAAAATAATTGCCTTAACACATTTGTGCTATCCCACTGCATGCTCAAAGGGTGGGTGGACGTGTTAAAATGGAAAAGGCAGTGGGAATCACCCCACCCCAGTATGTTTGCTTGGAGGGAGATTTTCCAAATCAGCAGCAAGTAGGAGGAGAAAGCTGTGAACAATGGCAACTCCAGATGGTGTACATGAAGCAAAAAGAATAAAATGTACGCCTTTGTCCTTTACAACAGAAGAAGTTTGGCTCACAAATGTGATGGAACACAAGCAGTCCCTGGGAATTTTAACATTTAATATATTGCTTCTTGACTTGGAGAAACACAGGGCCTGCTTTAGAAATCAGCAGCAGGAGAAACTGAAATGCAAGAGTGATTAGCCGCATTTAACTGTAACTTCTTCCTGAAGTTCACTCACTCTCGAACACATGCATTGGAACTCAGGTACAGCCATGAAGACCCAATGAGTAACTGATATTAGAGACTGAATAATGTCAGGATTGTATGTATTATATGCAGGTGTGGAATGTGCAACGGGGGTACAATCCTCCAGCTTCAGTTTTTAAAGAACAAGGTCCTAAATTAGCCTTGCAAAGGCAAAACACCTTTTCAGGGGCTGGCAATTCAGTTGTAAGATTTGGCCTTTTTGTAGAAAACAAATATTACTGTATAATGTCCAAAGCCTTTTTCTAGAGACATAAGAGGGACTCCATCCAGTAAATGGCAATAGAAGTACTTTCATATCCACAGAATTCGAGTCAGAGGCTGAGCATGCACATGGCCAGAGTTTTAGCAGAAATTAAAAAACCTGATTTGGAAAAATGCATGAAAACCTATTCAGCCAAGAAAAAATGTCCAAAGAGTGTGCTTCTGCCCTCAACCAGTCCTGCTTCCTGATGAATTTGTGCCTTTGGACTTCAAACATATCACTGTAATTAAGTTTCAAAGTAATTTCACCAGCACCCCAAATCAAGCCTGCACCACCCTATATCTAGTGAAATATTCTATTTTTTAAATGAATTAACATATACAAATGAAAAGCACCCTTTAGTCTACCACTCCAGCCCTGACCTAGGATGCTGGTGAAATTAAAATTGAATACTGAAAAGGGGTTGTGTGACATAAATCTTGAAACTGAAAGTGAAAAGGGGTAGTGTGACCTAAATCTTCTTGAAATTGACAGCATAAACAGGCTTGCAAAATGGCCATATAAGATGATTATCATTAGTTAGCACACACTGAAAAGAGGCTGCATCTACAGAGTCAGGGCAGCAATGGCAAGTAGCATCCAAAGGCCATGTTCCCAGGCCCATCCTAACCGCCTCACATCAGTGCAAAATTGCTAATATGACAGCAGTTGCAACTCTCCTTGCTGAACCATGCCGTAGCATTTAAAGGGCCAGAAGGGAGAAGGGAAAATAGCACATGGCAACAAGCTGCCCAGTGGTATTTTGAAAGCAAAGCTTAGCTCCTCCCACCTGTCACCACCTTGTAGTTCTCTCTTTCACAGCAAATTTATTTTTGATCCAGTTTAAATGGGGAAGCCTACAAGCTGCGCTTACAGTAAGCACAATGTGTGAACATTCCCATTTAATTTGGGGGCTTTCTGCATTCCATGTAGGGAAAAGTGCCCTACATGTGGAGGCAGCCTATACAACTTTAACTGCATTGAAGAGGGAAGGTTTTTACCAGGGTGCAAGCCATTCAGTACTTGATACGTATGCCATGTTTTAGGGAAACAGGGTCCTTTCTTACTACGTAGCAGCAGCTACACCTTCTCCCCTCTTGACCATACATGGAACCCTCCATGGACAATACTGGAGTCGTGCCTCATCTACAAGATGGAGACAGTTTAAAAAATGTCCCAAATTGCAACAAAATAACCCAAGGTCTGTGCTACAAGAAGTTCAATCATACAATTTTCCTCATTTTGTATAATTAATCAGGCATAGGAAAGGAGCTTTTTTGAAGCCTGGCTCACTGGAAATCCCTACCCGCCCACTCCTCAACTATAGAGTTAACATTGCCACAATGCATTTTTCAGTTTCTCTTCTGGCAGTAAGAACTAGGAATTGCTTGATCTCTTTTTTCCAAGCAAACACTTGTACATATTTGAAAGATGCTGAATTGGGGCAACTAAGTACACACACCTATATTTCGCTAGGCACTGAGACACCCTGCCAGAGAGAGAAGGATCAAGAGGACACCCGAGAATTGTAAATATCCAACTTGTATCAAACTCCTATGAGAAAAGATGACATCCTCAAGCACATTCTTCTCTATCAAACGTGGGTTGGTTTTTGTTTATTCTTTGAAACTTGACAAGCACTCTAACATCTGTACTTGTGGAAACATCACAAGGAAACCAAACAGGAATTCTAGACTTTTTCCCCTTCCTTTTAAACCTTATTATAAATGAGATTGGTCCTAAAAATATAGAAAGAAATCAATTTAAATTCACAAAAAACTGTACATTATCAAAAATTCACTAAAACAAACACATTTGGTTATTCATATAAAAAGTTTGATTCCCCCCACCCCAAACCCCTTCCTGCTCTGTTCAGAGCATCTCAACGGATGGTGGAGTGGGTTGGTTGGTTGGTTCCTTTCTGATATTAAACCAAGAGGAGAGGGGAAGAAAAAGCCAGTGGTTGAATAAGGCCGATTCTAGCTGTAATTTTAAAATTCATTTTTTTAAAATCAATGTAACTTAAAAAAACCCAATGTATTGAAGAAACTGATAAGATCATAGAGTACTCCCTAACCAAGACAAAGTTTAGGACAAACATGGATTCACTGTTTTACGGTACGAGGGTTTGCTTCTAAAAATGCAAACATTTCTGTAGCAACCCCCTCCCCTCCAAAAATGTCCCCAAACCCAATGAACAATACTTGCAAAACTACAGCTTTCCCATGACTGAAGAGGAGAAAAAAAATCCCAAACACAGCAGAAAGAAATCACTTAAAAAAAAAAACACCAAAAAGAAGTTTTGTTACAGCACAAGTTTAGATAAAATATAAATATTTATGCATAATATAAAGTCAGTTTCAAATAGACTTCAAATCTACCTCTTTATTTAAAAGCAAAAAAAAAAATCCCAAAATTTAAAATAAAATAAAAGTTTGAGGTTATCTGATAGAAAAAAGGCTACGTTTTGTTGAAAACAACTGGGGGAGGGGGAGGGGAGGTTGGGGTGGAGGAAGCACAGAAAGGGAGGTTTCAGTCTCCAGGCTACATCACCTGTGGTTACATTTTAATTACATCAGTGCTCTTGCGATTGGATTGGTCGACGCGGGTTGGGACACAGACAAACGCACACGCACACACAAATCTCACCCAGATATAGCACAGCTGGATATGGAGAGAGGAAAGCCATCTCCTGATGAAACCCTGCCAGCCATTTATCTGCCCCTAAACGATACCCGTAATTACAATGGTTTGAGGAGCTAGGCTGGATATGAAAAGCAGCAAGGGAGTTCAGGTTTCAGGGCGTGGCTTTCTACTCCTCTGACCCACCCGAAGTGGGGGAAAGTATAGTGAAAGAATCAAGGGGGTTTCCTCTGGTCTCTTCCATATGCCTCCTCATATCTCTGCACCAGAACAGGAAGTATTGGACCAGCATCTTGCAAAAGAGAATGGAGAAAAATCAGCAGCAGCCCCTGTTCTAGGCAGCAGGCAGCTGGGGATGGAACATGACCCAAGGCGTCTCAAAGCCCACAATGCTGATGTGTTGCACAGGTCAGGTGAACCTGTTTCCCCAGACAGCAGGTCTCCCTAGAAACCACTGCTCAGCAACAGAGTGAGATGGATGCTCTGAGATCACATTATTACTCAGAATACAGAATGCTATAGCAGGTTCTTATGTTCCACAAGGAGGTGACTGTTAGACGCTGAATTAGGAGTGAGCTATAAAATGGCTAGTTTCTCTTATCCTTGTTAATAGTTACTACATGGACTATTTTTGGAGGAGGAGAACCAGCCACTATCAAGAAAAAGAGTAAAAAAACCCCCAAAACAAAAAGTTTTTGCTTTGATCGCCTGTGCTTTGACAACAGACAGGATGGAGGAACAGGGGGTGACCTGGATCAAGTCACAAGGATTTCTCTGTCTGGCCAAGTGCCCAGCAGCACCCAAATGCAAACAAGCTGGAAGAATATGCTTTGGAGCTCCCTTTTGCACTGAGCTTCTCTTGTTTAATGTGGCCACAATCCATCAGAAAATCTCCGGCATAAAACCACACTGTGAACCATGACACCCGGCTCCCATTCACCTGAGTGGCGCTTGTGCAAGAGGCTTCCGATAAATGCTGTTCAACAGCTTTCTGTAGCTCCAGGAATCAAACACTGTGTCTGAACAGTGGCTGTGCTGAGGCCTTCCACATATGTACGGCTCTCAGGCAGTGTCGCAACAAACTCTGCTTTTTGTGGGTCTGACACAAAATTCTCTTGCCCACACGGGAATGTCACTGATAAAAGATAATGCTTTCCACCTGAAAACAGTCAGGATTGACAAGGGATCAGAAGAAGAGCTGAAGTGTTAAAAAGAGTGTAGGCAGGTATGTGAGTGTAAAGAGGGAATTAATAAGTACCTAGAAAATGTAGACAAAAACAAAAGGAAAGACTTAACAGCAGCTCCAGATTTTTAGAGCAAGGGCAACTGAGGACATCCTCTTTTTTTCCTCCCAAAGTTGCACTTAGTCTGAAATGCAAGTCAAGAAGCTGGCAGCGCTCTAGACCCCGCAGGGTCTAAACAAGGCAACAGGAATCTAAGCTGGAGGAGAAACCACGACACTTCTCTCTAGCATCTTGTCCCTTACCAAACTGGACACTGGGTTAGCCATTTGAGGATGGAAGGACTGCATTCTTCCCTTGTAAGGAGGGTCACATCCCACATCCTTCTCAGGGCAGAAATACCTACATTAGACTAAAATTCATGTTCCAAAACCGGAAACAATCCCACCACACACACAAACACACACACACACACACACACACACAGAGAAGATTGCAGATCAAACATTGTAGACAGTAGCCATCCCTGAGGAACAACACGGGGGTGGGGGGGAAGCACTCAATAAGGCCAGGATCCCATGACACAATTTCCACAATTCCTGAGGAGCTGATGGGGGCAATCCCCAAATGCAGTCCTTCCCTCCCAAAATGCATGTCCCACTCACCCCTACTCCTGCAAGCTCCTGTACTTTCTGTATTTGGTCCTTTGTAGCCTAGTGACACAGTACAGCACACCACCCACCATCAGAAGGATGGTGAAGCACAAAAACCTGCTCTGGGGCACAGCAGTCAACACATGAGGTGCCTCTGTTAGAAGGATTCCATGTGGAGTGGGGGGTAGTGAGAAGATTCATCCAGATTAACTCTAGTTGGTGTGCCTAGAGAAATATAGGATCTAGTTGATATCCTCTTCTTTGTTCTGGATTATTCCCATTTTGTTCAACTCCCTTAGAAACGAAATCTGGAATAAACCAATTCTGAGCATACACACACAAATGAGGATATTGACTTGGATTAACTGAGGCAAGAAACATAAAGGCCCCACATACTCACAAAGAGATGAAACTAGGGGGTCACTGCTCAAAGGAAGCCCTAGGTCCTAGATAGACAAGGGAAATATGGTTTGAAGGGACACCTCACAATACAACAAGACCCTCAAGAGAAAGCTCAGCTTGTACCCACCAGAGTGCAGCTTCCTGATACCCCACTCTTCCCCTTCCCTCAATATGCTCCAGCTCCAAACTATACCCTTGGTTTCTGAAAGAAGTCAGGAGAAAGGAATGAGCCACAACTGTGGTAGCTGTTGGGAAGGAAGGAAGCAGGACTGGGAGAGACAAAGTTGGGGTCAAAGGGGGTGGGGGAGAAGCAGCATGTTTCAGTGTCATCAAAGGTTGTCATTCCCAGAGGCAGGAGTGATCTGCTTTTACACGTTTCAACGCGACTCTAAAAAGGAGGAAAACTTAACGTCCACATTACTGGCCATTAATGCATGGTACTGACACTGCACAGAAAAAAGTGTTCTTACACATTCACTAAGAACTATTGCTATTATTAAATAGCCCCAGCTAAGGTGGGGTTGTGGGTGGTGGTTTTTTCCATTTGAAAAAATGATTTTTTTTCTTTCTTTTTTTTTGGCTTACACAGTCAGAAAGTTTGTGTTGCTTGGAGCGAAGAGATGGAGGAAGGGCTTCAGAGGATCCAAGCAGTGGAGAAGGCTGCCCCACTATTAAATGCCAATCCAAATCCAGTCAACGTAAGAGGGAAAACCAGAAATCAGCAGGTAGCAAGATGAACTCCAGAAGAGAGAGTGGGCAGCACAGAGTAAAAAGGGAGGGGCTTCCCCAAGGGCTCCTCTCACCTCTCTCCCTTCTACCTGCTTCATGCGTTTGTCTCATGTTTCCCCTGATAAAACTCCTCCCACCGGCTGTCAAAAAACTGGCGCATGGACAGCCCTGCCTTGCCCACCTCCGACTCATCCTCATTAAAGGTCCGGCAGTTGTCAAACACCAGGACAGCATCAGCAGCGAACTCCTCACAGCTTGTGTACCTGGGGAGTAGAACAAACCAGCAGTCAGCTTTTAGGAAGTCCAAGCCCAGGACTAACCAAAGGGATTACACTGGTGACTAGCCTGGATTTAGTCCCTTTTACCTACCTTTCATAGCTATGCATCTCCCATCATTAAAATTCTACCCCTAATCCTCACATTCCTCTTCCCTGCACTGGTTAGAAAGATGGGATGGATTACTACAATCTAAATTTCAACTATGGTGAAATCTGGAATAACTTCCTACAGGAGTGTGACATCCCAGAAGATACATCTGGCCTCCTCCCACAACCAGATTAAGGCAGCCCACCTGCCTTCCCCACTACTTTTTCCAAACCACTGCTGGTATCTGCACTCATTTTTTTTAAATTTTCATATTTATTTAAAATGTAAAGAAAAAATCTACTGAATGTCCTTGCTGATATAGTATACATTGTAAATACAATCTTTTTAAAAGTATGAACTTGAATGATTAACATTATATTATTGAGTCCTATAACTTATAACTATGAGATAATAAAAAGAAAAAAACCTCAAATTAGTTGAGCTGATATACTCTAATTTTACATATTCAAAATTGTCTGATATATTTTGTTTAGTGGTTGTAAATTCTCCATACTGATATACTCAAAAAAGGGAAACCATTTTTCCATAAAATTTGTCGTTTGGGGGAAATTTTCAGCTTGGTAAATTCCATCATTAATCTTTTCAAATAGAAAGTGGTCCCAAATTTTGGAATACCAGTTTGTTATTGTAGGTATAGTATGTCATTTCCATCTTAATGCTATTGCATTTTTTTCTGCCATTAATAAAATATTAATAAAATCATGTCTAATTTGGGGAATATCTACATTGTCCCATGGGTTTAGAAATATCAGCTCAGGTTTCATTGGCATTTTATAACTAGTTAGCAATTTGGTGGAGTTCCAGTGAGGAGGTCAAGGAAGATGGATGCCCAGCCACAGCTGAGAGACAGCTCAGCTAATTTGCCATAGTGGGAGAGATTTCCACCTGGCTATCAGCCTGGAATAAAAAGTCAGATTTGGAGTTTATCCCATTCGCATTCCAAAGATTGCTTCTGGGGTCTTTATTGCTGAGATGGAGGTTTTGGCATTCAGGTCCCTACTTTAGCTGTCGGAATTGGGGACAGTTATCTCTACTCAGAGCTGTACTGGAGCCTATTAATGGACACTAAGTCCGCTCCTCATTTTTTGATGTTAGAAGAGACTAATTAATTTAACAACCAAGAGAGATTTTCTCCAAAGCAATGTGGTAATATCCTTTGGGGAGACAGCCTTTTTTTCAGGAGACTATAAAAGACACTTGAATAAATCTTTCTTTTTCCAACTTTGTGGAAGATTTATAAATCTGGGAAGTAAAAAGTCTAAAAACTGAACTCTTTTTCAAGATTTATTATTGTGGATTTGGACATTTTTAAAGGAAAAATATGCTTGGGACTAAAAGTATTGCTCATTAAAAGAAAAAGTGAAGCTGGGAAACTTATTGTTTTGACTAACGAAGATAAGAGTTGCTTGGACCTTGCCGAGGTTTTCTTTGGTTGCTATGGCAACAGGACTAAATTAGGAGTGAAAGAGACAGGGTTGCCACAGAGAAAGGAAAGGAAAAAAACCCAAACTTCCTGACTAGAGAATCTTTCTGGCTTGAGAATCGTAGATGCTTACTGCCACCTACTGACAATTGCAGAATATTTACAATGCTGACTACAAAAAAGACTATAGATTTTCCAGAAATGGAACAGTTTCAGAAATATTTCCAGCAAATGGCTGATAAAATGGATGAGTTGGGGAAGAATCTGGGGGAGAAAATGGACTCTCTTGAGAAACAAACAGATAAAAGGATTGTTGCTCTGAGATAATATTGACAGAACAAGTTCAAAAATTGGACCAATCTATGAAACAAGTGTCTGCAGAACTGAATCAAATCAATGAGAAGGTTGGGATAATAGAAAACAAAGTAGACTCTCACGATATAGATGGAAAAACAATTGGATAACCTTGCACTGTTAGAAACGTGAGAAAAAGAATTTGCTTTGAGGTTCAGATCCATTCCAGAAGAAGATGGTGAGGACATTACAGATAAAATGCTGTGGCCTTGGTGGAGTTTTTGGATTGGGATCAGGAGACAATGCAAACAGAAGTTTACCGAGTGTATAGAATTAACTCTAAATATGCCAAAACGAGGAAGGTCCCAAGGGATGTACTGGTCTATTTTGTTAGAAGAAGGGTGAAGGAGCAAATTTTACAATAGCATTATATCACAAAATTAACAATTGGTGGTGCCCAGATTATTGTTCTGAAAGAAATTCCCACACAATTTTTGCATAAACACAAGGATTATAGTTTCCTGGTGGAAAAACTAAAACAGAAGAACATTTTGGTGGGATACTCCAGAGGGTGTGATCTTTACATTTCATGGACAAAGATTTTGGCTGAACTTGGTACATAAAGCCAGAGACTTTCTGGAAAAACACAAATTTGGACGACGTTTTGACAAAAAGTTTAACAGAAGTATCAACAGGGCAACAACTGGACCAGAGTAAGGAAGAGGAGGAAGTGGGGTTCATATTTAATTCTGTTTTTTCTACCTTCCCATATATATTCCTCTGACTTTTGTCTCCCATTTTATTAATTTTAAAAATCTGATGGTATGATGGATTACAAACGTTTAACATGAAGCATTAATGGGGCAAATTCAGCCCCAAAAAGGAAGAAAATATTTCACTATTTGAAGAACCTAAAACATGTTATAATTTGTTTGCAAGAAACCCATATTAGAAAAAAAGATATAAAATTTCTGATTTATAAAGTTCTGGGTGAAGAACTTATAGCAGCAGATACGAAAAAGAAGAATGGAATTGCTTTGTATATTAAATCTCACTTAGAGCATAAACTGATATTGAGTGATGAGCATGGAAGATATGGGGCAGTAGAAATAGACGTACAGGGGTCAAAAATGTTGGTGGGGGGACTCTATGCTCCAAATGAGAATAAAACTGGATTTTTCAAAAAAAAAAATGGGGCATGTTTAAAAGATTTAGCATATGAAAATTATTGCTTGATGGGGGATTGGAATGGAGTGATTGACCCGAAGATAGATAGATGTTCTGAGAAACATTAAGACACTTCAGGGTAAATTGTCCAAAGCCTTCTTTGATTTAATGGACAATTTGGGTTTGATTGATCTGTGGAGACAGAAAAATGTCAATGCAATCGAGTAGAGTATACCTTTTTTCAGAAAGACAGATCTGTCTCAAGAATAGATATGATTTTGACATTGAGGGACATTGCTACTAAGGTGGTTAAAATAGAGGTCCTACCCAAGACCTTCTCAGATCATAATCCTGTACCTATGATTTATAGGGGGAAATGGGGTACCTACAGATGGAGATTAAATGAAGCTGTGTTACAAAATGAATGGATTATTAAAGACTGTAAAAATAAACTAAAAGAATTTTTTGAATTAAATCTAAATAAAGGCACAGACATGAGAATGGTCTGGGATGCAAGTAAGGCATTTATTAGAGGTTATTTAATCCAACATAATGCTCAACTGAAGAAAAAGAATCAAGAGAAAAAGCAACGTATTTTGGACGAGATAAAGAGCAAAGAGGAAGAACTAAAGAGAACTTCTGGAAAAACAAACATATTGCAACATATTAAGATCTTACAACAACAACTATTGATGTTAATGTCAAGAGAAATCAAAATAAAATTGAATTATGCCAAACAAAGAACATTTGAATATGACAATAAGCCAGGGAAATGGTTGGCATATAAACTGAGAGAGAGAAAAGAGAATATTGAAAATACAAGAGGCAGACAAGGTATTAACAGATACTTCAGAAATACAAAAGGCATTCTATCAATTTAATGCAAATCTCTATAAGAGTTGTGACGTATCAGTGGAAAAAACAGATGAATATATTAATAAAAAGAAATTACCTAAGATTACAGAACAACAAAGACTAATTATGAATGGACCTATAACAGTAAGAGAAGTGGGAGACGCTATAAAAAAGAGTAAGTTGGGAAAAGCACCTGGACCAGAAGTTACTTTAAGTGTTTTGAGGATGAACTCTTTCAGCCTTTACAAAAGACGATGAACTCTGTCTTAGAGGGAGGTAAAATGCCAGAAATGTGGAATGAAGCCAACATAGCACTTATACCAAAAGAAGGTCAAGACAAGGTATTGACAAGAAATTACAGGCCAATATCATTATTAAACAATGACTATAAGCTGTTTGCCATGATTTTGGTGGGAAGACTTAAAAGAATCCTACAGGACAGTATTCATGAAGACCAAAGTGGATTTTTACCAAAGAGGCACCTGAAGGACAACGCAAGAATAGTATTGGATATTTTGAAGTACTTGGAAAAACATGATGAAAGACAAGCCTCTTTGATCTTCCTAGATGCCAAGAAGGCCTTTGATAATTTAAATTGGAAATTTTTGTTTAAGATCTTAGAAGATGTGGATTTTGGAGACAATTTTATAAAATGAACTAAGTTGATTTATACATCCCAGAAAGCACAGATAGTCATTAATGGAGAGTTAACCAAACCACATGGAATACAAAGAGGTACAAGACAAGGTTGCCCATTGTCACCCTTGTTATTTATACTGGTACCTGAAGTTCTGAACAGGGGCATAAGACAAGATGAAAGAATTCAAGGTTTAAAGGTGAAACAGGAGAATTATAAATTAAGAGTAGGGGTGTGTGCTTGGGGTTTCCGATTAGAGTTTTTAACCCGAATTGGGCCCGATTTGGAAAATACAACATTTGCAAACAGCTGGCAAAAGAAAAATTCAAGATTCCTGCTCTTTCTTAGGAGAGGGGAGGGGGGAGAAGGAGTGAGTGACTCACTACAACCTCCTCCTTCCCCCTCCCATCTTGTGAAAAAAGGTGGGAAGCTTGAATTTGCTGATAACTTTGCTGGCTGTTTGCAGTGCAATGCAATGCAAGTAGCCAGTAGGTGCTGAGTGCAGAGATTCCTGACTAATTTACAGGATGGGAGGGGCGAGTGACTAGACTAGGAGTACAAGGGGGAGGAGGGAGGAGGATCAGGGAAGGGAGGGGGAGTTAGGAGTGTCCAATCCCACTGCTGCATCCTCCTTCCAGCCAATGGATTCTCTGGAAGGAGATGCAGCAGGGAATTTAAATTAGAGGCTGGCCTTTGGGCCAGCTTCCATTCTGTTCCTAGCCTAGAGAGACTTCGTCTGGGTGGGGGAGGGGAAGGGGAGGGTTTTTTTAAAACTTAATTTAAAATAATCTTTGATTGGGGGGGTGGATTCTTGCCTCTGTGTGTGTGTGTGTGTGTGTGTGTGTGTGTGTGTGTGTGTGTGTGTGTGTGAGAGAGAGAGAGAGAGAGAGAGAGATTGAGAGAGAGGGCCTTTTTTGGTGTGAGCGGCTTCTGGCGGGGGCATTTGTTTTTGGGGGGGAGGCTGGTCTTTATTTACAGTTTTAAATTGGGGGGGGTTAAATTTTTTCTAGCCATTGGTGGGGGGGAAACCATTCCTGTTGTGTGTTGTTTTAAAGTTCACTGTTGGGGGTTTGACTTTTTTTCCTGCTGTTGGTGGTGGTGGTGGGAATGTTCTTGTTTTGAGTTGTGTTGTTTAAAAGTTCACTGTTGAAGGTTTAAATTTTTTCCAGCTGTTGGTGGGGAGGATACTGTTCCTGTGTTGTTTAAAAGTTCACTGTTGGGGTTTTAAATTTTTTCTAGCTGTTGGTGGGGAGGATACTGTTCCTGTGTTGTTTAAAAGTTCACGGTTGAGGGTTTAAATTTTTTTCAGATGTTGGGGGGGGGGGGGTGGGACTGTTCCTGCTGAGTTGTTTGGTTTTAAAGTTTACTGTTGGGGATTTAATTTTTTCCCCAGCTGTTGGTGTATGTGTGTGGGAACTGTTCCTGTCTTGTGCTGTTTAAAAGTTTACTGTTGGGAGTTTACATTTTTTTCCTGCTTTTGGTGGTGGTGGGGAACTGGTATTGTTTTTAAGTGTGTGTGTGTGTGTGTGTGTGTGTGTGTGTGTGTGTGTGTGTGTGTGTGTGTGTGTGTGTGTGTTGGGGAGATGTAAGTAGGGTTCATGGGAAGGCTTGCTAGGGGGTTCTGATTTTAACTGCTGTGCTTAAGTGGGTGGGCCTGAGTTTAATTTCATTTTAATCTGGGTTTCGCTACTTTGCTGGCTCTGTGTGTGTGTGTGTGCAAAGTATGTAGGGGAGGTGCAGGTGGGATTAAGAGGGGGCTTACTTGGGGTGGTTGGCAAATTTTACAGTTGGTGTTTCTTAGAATAGTTGGTGTTGGTGTTTTACAGTTAAGGTTTGTTGTTTGCTGCTGTTGCTGTTCTGTTGGTTAGGTGGTTGTGGTGTTTATGTAATATGGGGTGGACATTTTTTAAGTTTTTGGGTAGATTCACCTTGACAGTGACTTCATTTTTACTATAAAGGGTACCAGAAATGTCCACCCTAATTTTTTGCTGGGTTGCTCCCCCCCTTAGATTTTTAATGGGAACATACATATAGTCCCCTGGTTGTAGTTTCCATGGAGCTGATTGTTTTTTATCAGCTTGTCTTTTGTAATCCTCTTTCACTTTTTCCAAAGTGGTTTTTATTACTTCCCATTGAGTCTTTAAGGTAGACCACCATTCTTTCAGGTCCCCTGGTGCGTTGCTGCTTGGAGTCTTTACAAAGGGCATTGCTTTGCCCTCATAACCTGTGGAGCTGTGTATTATGCTGTTATAACAACATTCGGCAAAACTCAGAAAATCAGCCCCTCTGATTTTCCCCATCAGGCACACTTGGCAAGTTGATACATATTGCGATACGTCTTTTCTCATGTTTGGCCACCAAAATTGTCTTTGTACTAGATGCAATATCTATGAATAGCCGAAATGACCAGCTAGCTGTGAATCATGGCAGTGTCTTAGCAACTCCCCCCTCAAACTGGCTGGCATGTAAAGTGTGCCGTGATGGTACCATCCGCCTCCCTCTCCCTTTTGCAGTTCGTTTTTTGGTAAGGCATCCCCCTCCTTTTCTGCCTCTTGTTTCGCTTTCGAGTCCATGCCTGGAGAGTTAGGTTAAACTGGCTTTGCCTGGCTCCAGGTGGTTACTGCCCCCCACTACTAAGCTGGAGAGAACATTGTGTCTTCTCTCTGGCTTTCACGTTGGGACATGCGCGAAAGGGTGTCTGCCAGGAAGTTAGATTTGCCAGGGAGGTGCTTCAGCGTGAAATTAATTTTGGAGAAAAACTCCACCCACCAGAGGTGCTTGGTGCTTAATTTTTGCGGGGTGTGCAACACTTCCAAATTTTTATGATCAGTCCAGATTTCAAATGGCACCCTTGCCCCCTCCAGCCAATGTCTCCATGTACATAACACCAGTTTAACAGCCGAAGCTTCTTTGTCCCACATGGACCAGTGTTGCTCAGCCTCCGAGAATTTTTTTGATACTTAGGCACAGGGGTGCAGCTTCCCTGCCTCAACTGCTTGCAAAATAACTCCCCCCTTGGCAATGTCGCTCGCATCTACCTGTACAACGAACTTTCGATTCTCATTGGGGTGGCGTAGAACAGGATCTGAACTGAACAAAGCCTTTAAATGCTCAAAAGTTTTTTGGCATTCTGAAGTCCAATTTAATTTAGCACTGGGTTTTACCCCTTGCGGTCCTTTCCCTTTGGTTTTCAACAAATCAGTTAAGGGCACGGAGATTCGAGCAAAGTATTTTATGAAGGGTCTATAGAAGTTGGCGGACCCCAGGAACAATTGCAACTGTCTCCTGGTTTGGGCGGCGGCGGGGGGGGGGGGGGTTCCACCCCACCACTGCTTGAACTTTTGTGGGGTCCATTTTTAACCCATGCTTTGATATTCTGTACCCCAGGAAATCCAACTCTTCTGTATGGAATTCACATTCAGACAATTTCACTGGCAGGTGATTGTCCCAGCGAGTTTTTAGTACCTGACGTACTAGTTTTACAAGGGATTCATAATCTTCCAAATAAATCAACATGTCATCAAGATAAACAACCACGCCCTTATACAAATGTTGGTGTAGGACTTCATTAATTAGATTCATAAACACTCCCGGAGCCCCTTGTAATCCGAAAGGCATTACTTTGTATTCAAATTGACCCAAAGGGGTATTAAAAGCGGTCTTCCATTCATCCCCCTCCTTTATTCTCACTTGGATCTACGCGTCTCGCAAATCCAGTTTCGAAAAGATTTTCCCTTGAGACACCACTCCCTGCAAGTCTCGAATCAGGGGGATGGGGTAAACATTAGACATCGGCACCACATTGATCCCCCTATAATAAGTACACAGTCTCAATCTCCCATTCTTTTTGCAGAACAACACTGGTGCCACATGAGGGGAGCTAGCCAAGCGGATGAATCCTCTGGCCAGATTTTTGTTAATGAATTTACACAATTCCTCCCGCTCCCCTGGGCTCATTGAGTAAAGTTTTCCTTTTGGCAGTTTTTGCCCTGGGATTAGCTTTATGGCACAGTCAGTAGCCCGGTGGGGGGGGGAGTTCATCGTCTTCCTCCTCGTCAAACACATGGCTCAAGTCTTGGTATTCTAGGGGGATTTGCTCAATCTCCTCCTGGGTTAGTAGAGCAGACTCGGGGGGGGGCGTGTTCAGACCCCATGTGGAGTTCCATACATGACTTTGACAACCCTCCCTCTCGCAAAGCATAGTTCGCCGGTTTTCCACTTTACGTATGGGTCATGATCCCATAGCCACCTTATTCCCAAGACCAATGGGAATTTAGTGGCATCAGTTACTACAAAAGTTCTGGCTTCCCAATGGCTCCCCATCCCCACTGGGACCATCTCAGTTTCTCCATTGGCCAGGACTCCTTTCATTCGAGACCCGTCCATCTGTTCAAATACAATGGGGTAGTTCAATTTACTTACATTCAGCCCCAATCCTGTGACTAGAGCTGGGGCAATCAAATCCTGAGTGCATCCAGAGTCAATTAAGGCCCACACTCAAATGTGGGTAGTCACTGGCATGTAAAGTAAGGCCCCTTTCGGTCTCACCTCAGGCAGTGGTGGCTCCTGTGGGACCTGTTGCAGGGGCCTCCTCACGACAGGTTGCTGGCGTTTTCTGCCAGCTGGCCAGGAGTTTCTTCCTCTTCCGAGGGTTCCTCACTCGATCTCTCCATAGCACTGAGGCTGGTTGCCACTTTGCTTCTCTTTTTTGGAGCTTTTTTTGGCAGCTTGGTGACCTGTAGGATGGGCGGTTTCCTGGCGCAGCTCTTCTCCATTCGCCCCTTCATCCTCCTCGGGCATTTGGAGAAACGGCCAATTCCTCCGCACTGTAGACATAATCCCTTTCTCATGCAGGCGGCCTGCTCCAAATCCAGGGAGCTCGAGTCGAAGGTCTCCTTTCTTCTCCTTTCTCCCTGATTCCATGGGGATTTTCTTGGCAGTTGTCTGGTGCTGCATTTTTGTGTGTTTCATCACCTGGTCTCGCTTCTTGACCTCGCACTAGTTGGCTCCATCCCAACAGGGTGGTAGGGTCATCTTGCATCAAAGCTTTAGCCACCAGATCTGGGTTCAGGCCAGCCCGGAAAAATTCAATTTTGACTCCTTCAGACCAGTCCCTCACCTTAGCAGCATACTGCCTGAATTCTTCAGCGTATTCACGGACTGGGTGGTTTCCTTGCCTCATCCTTTTCAGTTGTGTCCGGGCTCATTCTCCCTCCAGCGGATCCTCGAACTGGGCCCTCAATGCTCGCACGAACGCTTTGAGGTTATGAAGCACCCAGCTTCATACAGGGTGACATACCACTTAGCTGCCGAATCATCCAACTGGGATCCCAAGTGACTAACCCGGCTGGCGTTGTTTGGAAAGGTGTGGCCCCACTCTGAAAAATTCCACAGCTTGCATGATAAAGTATTCCAGCTCTTCCGAGTCCCTGTCAAAATGGGCCTCTAATTTCTGTAGTCCATGCTGGGGTACTATTGCAGGGAGGGGTCCTCCTGGGGCGGCTGGCACCCCTATTGGTGACAGAGCTGGAAAAGGTTGAGCCAGGAACACGGGTTGCAGTGGTACTCCCCCAGGTGGCAGAATAAAGCCCCCTTGTCAGAGACCCATGTTGACTGGACTCAGTACCCTCTGATGACCCTTCCTCCTCCGAGGAGCTGGGAGAGCCTGCAGGAAACCCACCCGCAGCGCCTGAAGAGCCGGCCAGCGACCAGCAACCTGGCCCTCCAGTGCAGCCCAACCCCTCAGCGCAACCCGGCCCCTCAGCGTAACCCGGTCCCACGGCGCTAGGGGAGAAGGCGCACGCGCAAGAGGAGCAGCCGGCGCCTCAAAGTACCAAGCCTTGTGAGCCGTCGGCAAGGTGGAAGGCACAGGTGAGAGAGGCGGTCTGGGCACGATGGAGGAGTGCACGTCTGCAAGCCCAGCAATGGCCAGAGCTGGACGTCGAGGACGAGGCGGGGCAATCGAGCGAAGGGGAAACACCTGGGCCTCGTTCTCTTAAGGGAGACGCTGGGCAGACCCCAGTGTGGGAGCAACGTCATTCACCACTCCTAGCGCCCAGCAGCTCGGCTCCTGGAAGCTACGCCTCCGCCTCATTCCCTGCCCTCGTTCAGACTGATCTCCGGTATCCTGACCTTGGCTTTGTCCTCGACCACCCCTCGCTCCTCCTCACATTGGACTGACGACCCAGTTTGCAGACCTCAGCCCAGCTCTTTGACTCTCCACTGCTTGCTCCCCTAACGGACAGACTTCCTGGCTCACAACCTCGGCTTGCTTTGGATCCTTTCTCTCTCGCCCTCTCCCCCTCGCTCAGCCCGGTGCCCGAGCCAGCCCCTAGCCCTGACCGTGACACCCCTGGTGCCACCGGTATCCCTCGTGGCAGTAAGGGGGCCGGAGGTGGGACTGGCAGCCTGGGTTATAGTGGTGCTCCAATCGGTACCCCTCCAAGCAGCAAGATGACCGGGGCCCTGGCTGGCACCAGGTGCTGCCTAGGCAGTCCTATTAGTGGCGCTGGGGCTCCAGGCTGTAGTGGGGCCAACAGTCCCCCTCTCAGTTGGGGAATGGCCGTTGTTCTCCCCAGTTCTCTCAGCGACGGCAGGGGGGAAGGAGGTCACAGGGGTCTTAGAGGGTCCCCCGCTCAGTCCCCCCACCTCCAGTTCCTTTAGGCGCTGGGCCCAGAAGCACTTCCATCTTGGACGTTCAGCATATCATGTCTTGTAGTTCTCTCACCACTTGCACCAAGTCCCTCTTCAGTTCGTTTGTCTCTCCTCCCCATACTGCTCTCCACTGCTCGAAGTCAGCCTCTGAGGAATCTGTTGCCGTTGTGGTAGATTGGTCCTCGTCTGGGGGGTTCTACCGGGGCATCATAGGGACTTAGCCACACTTCCTCCTAGGTTACCCCATCACTTGGTAGTAGGCATCCGTCTCCAAAATCCCGAGACTGGTGGAGCGAAGCCGATACCTTAATTCCTCGCTCCGGATCCTTGGGGCTTCCTCCATGCCAGTTTGCTCTTGAGGCCCCCCAATCTGGGGATTGCTTATTTTCATCCGCAAACCTCTTAAGGCATTCGTCCAGCTCTTCTAAGAATTCTTCCTGCATCTGTTGGCAGGTGGACGGCTGGGTTCTGTATTTTTCAATCCCCCCTTCGTGAGCGCCCCAGACTCCCAGCCGGTGATGCTACTCCAATTGGGGTTCCTCTGGTCGCCGCGTTTCCATGGGTCTGTTCCAACTCTGAGTTGATTAACTGTTCCTCTGGGGGTTCTGGAGTCTCCTGGTTGGTCTTGTATGGCATCACGCCGGTAGTTTGGCTTCAGGATTCTAGGTCCAGAGGAAAAGGAGGCACTTCTGCCAAAATGTCAGTCCCTGGCAGTTAGGTCCCCAAGTTCTCCACAGTTAACACATAGGTGTTCCAGTTGAAGTAACTTTATTAGAGATCCATTCAGTACAGGTTGCATAGACAGTGGAATTGGCAGAAGTGACGTATGCGGGCTAGCAATCTTAGTTATAGGGAATCTTCCAACCTTAGGACAGAGGACTGTTTGGGGGTGGGGTTAGTTGGAGTGAGAGCTTATTTAGAGCAAGCAGTGAGAAAGATGGACTTATTTTGGGTTCTCAGGGAGAGCACACCAAGAGCCAGCTTTGGCTGGCTGTCAAGGACACTAGCTCGATGGAGCGAGAAAGAGAAAGTAAACATTGTGAGATAACAGGCACGGAGCAATAAAGAACTTTCCCCATTCTCAGGAGCCATAGATAGAACATACATACATTCGTGGCAGATATGCAGAAGGCATTTATGACAAAGAGTTTCTGGTTACAGATACAATCACTGATTCAGAAGATTTTGAAGATTAGAATCCAGTTGAAACCAGAGATTTTTGGGGGGGGTGGGATAATGGACAGCCAATTGGAAAGAAGCTTTGGAACTTTGTTT
Organism: Eublepharis macularius; assembly: GCF_028583425.1. NCBI lineage: Eukaryota > Metazoa > Chordata > Lepidosauria > Squamata > Eublepharidae > Eublepharis > Eublepharis macularius. The sequence goes on along the minus strand of NC_072793.1, from coordinate 10,454,809 downwards.
TTATATTTGATTATGGCAGCAAGAGTACTCTATGCACAAAAGTGGAAAACTCCAACATTGCCTACAGTGGAGGAATGGTGGATAAAAGTATTGGAGTTTATGTCAATGGCAAAACTTACTTCACTGATTAGGGAAAAGACATTAGTTACATTTTGACTGAATGGAAACCGTTTAGACTTTTTACATGAAATGGATAATAAGGATTTGATGACATCTCGATTTATGGATTAAGAACCATGAATAATAGAAAAAAGAGGGCTTTTATGTTTAACTTACAATAAAAGAGATTCTGAAAATGATTTATATTTGTGGCGGAGAAAATCGGAACTCAGTTTGTAGTTTAGTTTAAGGGGTTTTTTTTCTGTTTTCACTGGTCTATGTATTGTTAGTGTGCCTTCTTTTTAGAATGTTTTTTATCCTTTCTGTTTGTTGTCTATAGTTTTTATGTTACTGTTTATACTTTAAATAAGAAAAATTATAATAATGAAAGTTGGTTTAAAATTGCTCTCTAAAAATCTTCTATAAAACAATATTTCCACCAGCCATGTAAATACGTTCCTGGTTCACCATATCCTTTCCAACATAAAGGTGAGCTTTGAGAATAAATTGCAGCTAATTTTTTAGGAGTCAGGTACTCTCTAGTTAAAATCTTATATGATTGTAGTTTGGTATTTACTGTTGATGAATTAAGCAAATTAGATGACCACAGCATTTCCCATAGTTCTGTTGACAGAGTTTCACCACAATGATATCTGCACTCATAATTAGGAAATGGGAAGGTGGTGAGTACAGGATGTCTGGTAACAGCCTAGGTCTGTTTATTACCAGCAGCAGAGCTGGGAAATACAGGGTTTGCTTGTGATCCTCTCTATCATCACGAAGGGAATATATTTAGCTGCATACTCTTCCACACAAGGTCCACATTAAAAGAACAGAGCCAGTTTGCATTGCCAACCCCTGCCACTGGTTCCGGATTCTGCTTTTCCTTATCTAACCATGTGGGTTAGATAACCCCTAAATAAGAATTCCCCCTGTAAGGGGGGGGCAGGTGGTGGTTGTTTGCTTTAAAAAACCTTTAAACTGCTTCAAGTTTCAACTAAAACTGCAATTAGTTGTTGTCGATTTTCCAGGCTGTATGGCCGTGGTCTTGCCAATCTACAACTAACTACTAATGTTCTCCGGCCGTGAAAGCCTTCAACAATATAATGCAACTGCAATCATTGCAAAAGGTTTTATGCTCATGATATTCCAGCAATTCTCCATAAAAGCATTACAACCTTCAAGCATCTTAAGCCTTGCCACACATCTATTCTGTCCACTTAATCTTCCCTTCCTAGTGTTTGTTTCAGGTAGGTAGCCCATGTTGGTCTTCAGTAGAACAACAAGATTTGAGTCTAGTAGCACCTCAAATGAAAGGAGGGCACTCTGACTCTCAAAAGCTCATATCCTGAAAATCTTGTTGGTCTCTAGGTCTCTTATTGGTCTCTAGGGTGCCACTGCTGTTACCGATGTTAGGTAATTTGGCAATAAGGGAACTGGCCATTGATTGTAATGCAGCCATAATGTGGCATGTGATAGCTCCAACCAGGCCCAGTGCCAAGTTTTCTGGCGCCGGGGGCAACTTCATCGTGTGCACACCTGGACTGGGTGATGATGTCACACGGTAGGCAGCCGGGACGGCGTGCGTCCTCTCAGCCGTTCCACTTAGTGGCTGTTGCTCCACACGCCGCCCCGGCAGCCTGCTGCGCCTCGCCCACAGCTGCTGCGCCCGGCTGGGAGCGCGTGCTGGCAGCGGCAGCACCACGGGGCAGCTGAACGGGCGGGTTGGGAGGATGCAACAGCTGCAGGCCAGGTGCAACAGGCAACCAGGGCGGCGTGCGGGTGGCTTCTCAGCCCTCCAGCGCTGCCGCTGCCAGCTCCAAGGCACGCAGTGCACACACCCCGCCCCCCGCTTCAGCGCCTCAGCACTCAAGGTGGCTGCTGGACCTGCCTCTATGGACACGCCGGCCCTGGCTCTAACACTACAGCATACAGAAACTTTCTAAGCAAGGTCAGCTCCAGTGGGAAAAGCTACCTCAGATGACATATTTGGGGCAACGAATCAGCTGCTGAATGTTTTCTTACATTTTCAGTGCAGGTGGACACTGATTGGTTTTCCAAAATGCCTTCAAGTTGTGCCCAACTACCAGCTAGCTCTTTCTTTGTACTCACCCGCCCCGTAGCAACCGTGCCCTCATGGTGGCAAAGTCCATAGGATTCTTGATGATTTTTCGGTAGCCAGGCACCAGCCGGGGGTTGACAGGTTCCAAGAAGGGCCAGGAATCCTCGTGTGATTCCATCTCCATTAGGATGATCCTGAGAAAACAGGGCCAAAACATGGTAAGAGGGCAAAGGAGGCAACTGGTACAAATGTGAAAGGTTCTTCCTTCCAAGAAGCAGCACTCAAGGACTTTGCAGGGCAAAGCCAACCAGGGATGAACTCCTTTTACAGCAGAAACAACTTAGGTTCCACCCCTTCTTCAACAGCCACTCTCTCCATGTCTCCCACTCTCCATAAATGTCACCCTGGGATCCCAGCTTCAAAGGGTCACCTACTCGCAGAAGGTAAGGTCAGCACACTGGCCTCGTGTAGACACTCTTCTTCTTTTGGAGGGAGACAGGCCTTCGCCTGAGTATCGGGATGGTGCACTGGCCAGGTTATTCCGCTGCTGGGATGCTGCTGCCCGGGGCCGAGGGTTGAGCTCTTCGGTTCCCCCCAAAGGCCCAGCTTTCCGTTTCTTGCCCCGCCTCAGAGCGCTGTAGTCATCCTGGTATTCTCCTTGCATCTGCAACACAGAAAAATGACCTGGACTCACTTCAGGAAAGGGATTTTCCTAAGGCAGAGAACCACGAGTTCAGGGATAACACTGTCTCCGTTTATGCACAGACAGGACATACATCCCCCAACAAGGGGGATAATGCTGGTCTCCACACAGGCATGAACAGAACATCCATCCCTGCCACCAAGTACACTGTTTCAGTAGAGGACTGTAAAGCAAAGGAAAACCTGCTGGATCAAAAAACAGTCCTGGGAGCTCGGGATGGGCCAGATTCCATGCTCCGTGGAGCCAGCACCTGAGCAATGCAGAGGGAGCAGAACCAGTCACCGGCTGGCACCTCAGTCATCTTCGGCCGGTGGCAGTAGAGGTGGCAGCCACGATCGCAGCTGTCGCATAGCAGCAAGTTCTCGTCATCGTCTCCTTTTCGGCACACGAGGCAGGTCTGAAGGCAGAAAGGACACGCAGGGTGAGCACTAGCACCGAGCCAGCCAAGCCCCTATTCAGTAGGCCAAGGCCAAAGCTGAGGGAGCTCTCCTCTCCCTCACTGCAGTATTAAAAGCCCCAAGAATTTAGCTACTTCACAGATGGTTCATCCCACCCAAATTTTGGAACTGTGTAATCTTTCCATAGTTCTCCTGGCACAGACTTAACACACATGTGCCTCCAAAGAAGCCCACAAAAAGATCAGTGGGTTAGGAGCTGCATTGGGTTAACTGCTTGCATTTACTCAATTTACATGCGCTTATGGTTCCTGCCCTGAAACAACTCTAACCCCTATAGCCCAGTGTCCTTTCCTTACCGCTCTGACAACTGACTTCTCCCAAGCAATAGAGCGTTCCAGCTGATAAATGCAGAGGCACACTTGGGCTGCACTGTGGCATCGCTCCAGTGTCTGGCGCCACATCCGCATCCGAGGTGTGATTTCATATGCACTGAGGAAGAAAAAAAAGAAACTCTTAGATTTGGGGTGGGTGAGTGCAAGAGGTGGGAGGTTCAGTCTTGATTGGCAACAGAATTTAGCAGCTTAGAGGCTTTGGGTTTAACACCCGAATCTCAGTGGCAGGGTTGTTATGAGACCTTAGCATTTTCAGCTCTAAACCTGCTTGTGCTAAATCTTCTACATCTCTTGTCATGTCTGTTATGTTTATTAAACTCGATTTATCCTCTATCCACAAGCTTTCATCATGTCAAAAGCTAGAAACATTATGAAAGTGGATCAATACTTGTTAGTCTTGACTACTTAAGCTGACCTAAAGGTGTTAGTTTGGTGTAGTGGTTAAGAGCGCAGGACTCTAATCTGGAGAGCTGGGTTTGATTCCCCACTCCTCCACTTGAAGCCAGCTGGGTGACCCTGGATCAGTCACAGCTCTCTCAGAGCTCTTTCAGCCCCACCCACCTCACAGGGTGTTTTGTTGTGGGGATAATAATGGCATACTTTTTAAACTGCTCTGAGTGGGTATTAAGTTGTCCTGAAGGGTGGTATATAAATAGAATGTTATTATTTGTTCCTGTTCTTGAATGCTACGCCATTGGTGGATTCCTGTGCTAGCAACCTTTGTGCTTTTGTCTTTGGCATCACGGGGCTTAAGAGCTAAAGCACCCTTTTGGACTCCGAACTTGCTGACAGCAACATCTGGAACAAGTTCAGGGAATTCTAGTGAATATAGCAAGCTTAAATAGTCTGTTGTTGTTTTGTGCTTCTCCATATAAATCCACATTTATTTTGTTTGCTTTTGCAGTTTTCTTTAATAAATTCCTTTTCTTACTTTGGTGTGGAGATATTGAGAGTTGTGGCTTCAATCCAAATCCAGTTCTTTGGCCATTTTGCCACATGCTACCCCTGTTAGTTTGTTTCTGGTCTTAACCGGCCGAGTGCCCCTGCCTTGCAGAGCTGACTTCCTTGCAGAGCTGACTTCCGGTTTAAAACCTGGTAGGGCTGGGAACTTGCCTCTCGGTTCCACAGCTGAAGGTTTAGTTAAGAGGCTGGTGGCAGCTTTCTACCACGGCAGTGAAGCTTCACTCGCCAGTCCTTTTGGAACTTTGCCTTTTGACACCAGCAGGTGACCCAGGCAGGCTTGCTGGAAACTGCTACAAGGGATACGACACTGGTTCTCAACGTCATGAGAAACTCAAACAGTAAAGCACTTTCACTCACATTTCTGTGGTTCCCAGCTCCAGAGTACTGGGATTATTCAGCAGAGCTTTTTCTACCACCACCTCATGTGGGGGCCAGAGGGGCTCTTTGAGGTATCTCCGCTCCAGATTCTGCTCCATGTCTGCCAGCCGGAGCACTGCTAAGTCTAGAGGATGAGTAGCTTCGCGCTGCAGGGCTGGTCCCTCGCGCCTATTTTTTACGGTTATGTCTTCCAAAGGCTCCAGCTTGTGCTCACAGTACTGCAAGTCATTCCGAAGAGAGTCAGGATCAGGACTTGCCCAGCCCTGGAGGAAAGACAACGAAAAAGAATCTGTGAGACTGGAGCTGGGAAAGAGGACAGCTACAACATACCACAGGAAGCCTGAGAATTATCTGATAGTCTGCACTTCAGTGCCACACACAACCGGCCGTTGCAACTGCAAATGCTTTTCAGGTGGTGCCACTGCACACGCGAGTCTCACATCCAATATTCATGGTATTGGTGACAAGAACCCACAGCAGGCTCCGGAACCTGCTCTCACAGAGAGCCAAACGAACCAAAGACAAAAGAAAAGCAAAACACTTCAGATTTAAGTCTCTCCCTCTCACACACTCACTCACACTCACACACACACACACACACAGAGGAGAGCCAGTTTGGTGTAGTGGTTAAGAGCACGGGACTCTAATCTGGAGAGCCGGGTTTGATTCCCCACTCCTCCACTTGAAGCCAGCTGGGTGACCATGGGCCCATCACAGCTCTCTCAGAGCTCTCTCAGCCCCACCCACCTCACGGGGTGACTGCTGTTGTGGGGATAATAATGACACAATAATGACAAAACAATGCCTAGCCTCAACTAGAGCCAGGGCCTTTTCGGTCCTGGCTCCCACCTGGTGGAACGCTTTGTCTGCTGAAATCAGGGCCCGGCAGAACCTACTATCTTTTTGCCAGGCCTACAAGACAGAGTTGTTCCGCCAGGCATATGGCTGAGGCTGGGCTTCTGCTGGCCTGGAAAAAAGGGGTGTAAAATCTTAACCCTCCCTGTGACGGCTGTCTACCATCCTGTTTTAAATGTGCTGTTTTTAATGAACATGGATTTTTAATTGTATTTTTAATATGTTGGTATCCGCCATGAGCCCGCTCGTGGGGAGGGCAGAACACAAATTTGAAATAAATAAATAAATAAATACTTTTTGAACTGCTCTGGGTGGGTGTTAAGTTATCCTTAAGGGTGGTATATAAATCGAATGTTGTTGTTGTTACACATACACACCCAGCACTAGTGATGTACATAAAAAGTTTCGTAAGCAGAGAAGCTACCGTTGCTCCACAGAGCATACAATCTAAAACTGACATCAAGGATGACCCCAGAAGGCAGGACAAAAGCAAATAACCCTTCTGAAAGCTCATAGCAGCATTTTTAGATAGCCCGAATTATTCTCTCAATATGATAAACCTTGATTTTCTAACCCATGAAACAAGATGATACCTTCATGTAGAATCTGAATCATTAAAGCGAGTTTTGCGACCAGTAGACAACGCAAGACTGACACAAGCAATGTGAGCCTCCCTTGTCACGTTAGGGGTCAAAGGGGGTAGCTGTGATACCTACTCGGATCTGTAGGTCAGCCATCAGCACCCGTTGCTCCAGTTCCTCCACCCACTGAAGCACAGAGAGGTCCATCTCGAAGGCTCGCTCAGCCATCGACCACTGGGCCAAGGCTTCCTGAGAGACAGGGTGTCCAGCACCCTCGGGCTGAGTTTGGAAGATTGGATCTAGGTGGGAAGGGAGTCAATCAGAAACGTCATGGTGTGGGCACTGGGCTCTGTATGTCCCTCCAGCCCACAGGCTGTGGAGCTCTTACCATTGGCAGCTCGGGCACACACCTCCCGTAGGTACTCTTTGTGCTTGCTGAGGTGCTTATGCAGGGCTTTTTCACGGATCCCTCGTGGATGCAGAGCCTGCACGACGGCCTCCAACTCTTCCGGATCTTGCAGCCACCACCAGCCACTCTGCATCTCTGGAATAGACAAAAGGAGAAGAAAGCCAGCTCAAGCCCTGATATTACTGATGAGCCATTTCAACTGCTGCACAATATTTTTGCTAGCCTTTCTGGGGTTTGGGACAAGTCAGCATATACAACAGGAAATGCATATTAGCTTTAAGAGGTCTCGATATGAAAGAGCCATATATGGTATACGAACTCTTAATGCAAAATTCTAGTGAGTGTCAACTTGAAGAGAACAAAATCCTAGTTCTCATGCTGGCAAATAAGAATGCAAAGATGCCCTGGTATTTTCTACAGAACCTTAGCAACTAGTGATAGTGTGGGAATCAGGTGGGGGTTAGGGGAGTTGATCAAGACATTTTTAAAAAAAGTGTTTATATATACTGCTTTCTTTCCTTAGACTCAAGATAGCTAGTATCATAACAAGAACTTTCAATGACACACAAACAATATAATAATCCACTGACTACTGCGGGGAGAGAGGGCTAAAAAATTCAATAAAATAAAATAAAATAAAATAAATAATTTAAAAATATACAGGTTAAAAATGAAGCAAGATCTGCCAAAACACCCTTTGGAATGAAACCATTTCCTATGCTTTTCTGAATGCAGGAAGTGAAGATGGCCTCTGCATTCTGGATGACTGGCCTGACCACAGAAGGGGAAAAAACAGCACTATTTGACTGCTGGCAGGCCGACAACCCTGAGAGAGGGCACCATGAGGACAAGGTTGCCTGAAAAACGTAGCTGGTGTGTCCTCTTGCAAATAACAAGCCACCTTTTCCATCTTTTTAATTCTTTTTTTTCCCCAAACCACATCCAATCTGTTTTCAAAAAGTCCATCCTGATCCAGGTTCAAATTATGCATTGGAAATTATGCATATTTGTCTTACCTGCTGGTATAGGCTGTGCTGTCAGCTGTGTCAAGTATTTCTGCTCAATTTGCTTGAAGAGTTTAGTTGGGGGGCGCCCCCGCCGCCTGGGCTGCCCCAGAGATTCCTGGGCCTTACTGGGGATGTCCTTGGCTCTGGAACAAGTGCTGTGACTCCTGGAACCAGACTGAAGAGGAGAGGAGGCCAGCAGTGGCAATGCGGGACTGGCAGAGGAGAGGCCGTTCAGCTGTGGGGGAGGAGGAAAATTAGGATGCACCTGACATAGCCACAGCCAGTCACCAGGCTCTTGTGCGAGGGAAGCTCAATATCTTAGTATGTTCTCAAAACAGCAGTCATTGTTAGGGACCACTGACAGAGGACAACACTAGACAAGAGGGATGTTAGAAATACTGGCTCTCCTAAGGCTGCCAAGAAGTTGGCAAGGCATGCTATTGATCATTTAGACTGAGCAGCTATCCTAAGAACGATGTCATATACCTAAACTATTCCTAAGAGACAGCTCTTCAGGCTTTTCCTTAAAAGTAAAGCACTGCTCCCACCATTTTAGTAGGAAGCATAATCTATTGCTGAATTTCTTTCATAGGCCTCTTCTTCCATATGGTGAAACTTTACATTGGTCTTTCTGTATATTCAGCCCATGAGGATTAGATCTGCTTTATTCATCGGTTCTGGCCCCATACTGCTTCGATTCTTTAATTTACACTTGGAGGGAGTTGAACTGGATTGGTATCTGTTTTTTATTTCTGCACTGAAAAAAAAAGCCCGATTCTGCTGTGGGCTTTGAGGATGTCAGTCTCCCCAGTCCATCCACTGAGGACCGCATTCAAAGAGTGGTGGTCAACAGTGTTTCATCAGATTGGAGGGAGGTGTCCAGTGGGGTGCCGCAGGGCTCGGTTTTGGGCCCGGTACTTTTCAATATTTTTATCAATGATCTGGATGAAGGAGTGGAAGGGCTGCTCATTAAATTTGCTGATGATACTAAATTGGGAGCGGTAGCAAACACCCAAGAAGATAGAATTAAAATTCAACAAGACCTGAATACTCTGGAGAAGTGGGCAGCTGTGAATAGGATGCAATTCAACAAAGACAAGTGCACAGTATTACATCTGGGCCACAAAAATGAGAAGCACAAATACTGGATGGGGGATACACTTCTGGGCAGTAGTATATGTGAAAGGGATCTTGAGGTAAGAGTGGACTGTAAACTGAATATGAGCAGTCAGTGTGATGCGGTGGCAAAAAAGGCTAATTCAATCCTGGGTTGTATCAAAGGGGCCATAGCATCGAAATCGCAGGAGGTCATAGCCCCTCTCTATACTGCCTTGGTCAGGCCACACCTGGAGTATTGTGTGCAGTTCTGGAGGCCTCACTTCAAAAAGGATGTGGACAAAATCGAGAGGGTGCAGAGGAGAGCGACGAGAACGATCAGGGGTCTGGAGACTGAGCCCTATGAGGAAAGGCTGAGGGCCTTAGGAATGTTTAGTTTGGAGAAGAGGAGGTTGAGGGGGGACATGATTGCTCTCTTTAAATATTTGAAAGGCTGTCATTTGGAGGAGGGCAGGGAGCTGTTCCAGTTGGCAGCAGAGGGTAGGACCCGAAGCATTGGGCTTAAATTACATGCTCAAAGGGACCGGCTGGATATTAGGAAGGACTTTTTCACGGTCAGAGTAGTTCAAAAGTGGAATCAGCTGCCTAGGGAGGTGGTGAGCTCCCCTTCACCGGCAGTTTTCAAGAAGAGGCTGGATGAATACTTGTCAGAGATGCTTTAGGCTGATCCTGCACTGGGCAGGGGGTTGGACTAGATGGTCTGTATGGCCCCTTCCAACTCTGTGATTCTATGAATCTCCTCTTCTCCAAACTAAACATTCCCAAGACCCTCAGCCTTTCCTCGTAGGGCTCAGTCTCCAGACCCCTGATCATTCTCGTCGCTCTCTTCTGCATATTCTGTCCTTCAAAAAACTTCATATGCAAGGAGAAAAGCTGCACAAAAGCTGGGGAAAGATCGATTCTGCAGCAGTTGAAGCCTTTCTCCATGAGGAATGTAAAAAAGTCTGGGAAGTAGTTTGGCGGCTGAACTGGGGTATTTTGATGGTGCGTGCAGAAGTCTGGAGAGAAATCAAAGTAGTATGGACCTGGAACCGGTGAAAAAGCCCACTACAAAAAGACCATAGTTAAGAAACCCTTCCAAATAATAAGCTTGCCTTTCTCTAATATTTCTATGATTTGCACAAAAGGTGTTCTCCCTCTGATATCATGTTCCCAAACACTATGAAAGACAGTTCGTGGTAATGGAGAGAGGGTCAAGATTACAGATACAATTGGAATCAGAGAATCCACTCCAAGGCCCAACCATGGCCATGCAAGTACAAACTGTAATTGCTATATGAAAAGTGCCAACACATGAAGAAACTTTCCCAGGATAAGTCTCCCGACAGAGTTAGGTCTCTAACCCAGAATGGAACAAGGCCGATGTGTGTACACCTCATGGAGTTATTTTCCTCTCTTCTCAACTGCTCTAGTTAAGGTCAACTCTGGGAGCTAGTAAGGAGCGATTTCTAGCTAGTGCTCACCTGCCGGGCTGAGGCCTTTGGCTGGTCCCTGGTAGGAAGCCTGCACCGCTGGGGAGCAGATTTAGGAGAGGGGTGGTCAACGGAGGTAGCAACTGGAGAGTCATTGCAGGATGCCCTGGGTAGCAAATTGAACCAGGCAACCGGGGTTTCTGTGGCACTGTCATCCTCCGCAGCAGAGTCTGGCAGCTCTTCTGGGGGTACTGAATCCCCTTTACCAGGGCTGCTATCTGGGGTAAGCACAGAACTGTTAAGCAGTGAGGATGCCTGCTGTGTCTGGCTGAGCCAGGACAGGAAGGCTGACTGACTGAGGTCATGCTGTGACTGGCCCAGCGACATGGGGTCCTCCAAATACCCATTGACGGTTGTAGGTGAAGACTCTGTCAACTTGGGATGGAGTGGTTCTGACTCCAGCAACCCCACATCATCCCTCCATGGCCGGCTCCATGACCACAAAGTTGTGCAGTTCATGTGATCAGTGACTGGTGTCTCAGCAGTCTCCTTCTTGGCTGGTGTTAAGTCATGTTCCTCCTCCTTTGACGCTTCTTCTTTCTCTGGCACATGCCTGGGTGAAGCTACTTGGAGAGCAAGAAAAATCAGTTATTTCACCACCCTGTGGTGTTCAGACATATTCTAAAATTGTGAAGTGAAGTAGGCAAGTTGAAGTGTCACACATAACATGTGCCTCAGGGCAGAACTACACATTACCCCGTCCAACTACTCCAACAGCCCGTCCAAGTGGCATAGAAGCCTTGGAAAGGGGGACACAGCTGCAGTAAAAAAGTACAGTTGGCTATTATACCACCTTCTGGGATATGCCCTCCCACAAAGCCCCACAATCATGGCTGCTTTCCATTCCTTACCAAAATCAGCCAAAAATAAATAATTGTTCAACTTAGAAGGCATAACGCAGTCAAAAAGGCAAAAAAGATGTTCTCTGCCTCTACTCTGTTCTTTCTGTCTGAAATCCCAGATTGTTCCATGGCTCTTCTCTGAAGTATCCTACCAGATGTAGCAAGCCTGTTCTTTGTGAGCACAAGTTCTAATGGAAGACGAAGTAGTCCTGCCTCAGAGATACAACAGGCATTTACTTTTCCCCATCAGACTAAAAGAGGGGCTTTATAAAGGCCTTCCCTAGCCTTAAAAAAGGTTGCATTATAGACCCATCATACCTGTTGAGACCTCACAGCCTTCTACAAAGATCCCACCCAGATGGGGCAGAACCCAGTACCGGCGTCGATATCGATCCTGCCCAAGCGATGAAGCCCGTAACAACTGTGAGGCATGGAGCAACTTCTTGCGGAAGAACATCTGGCGCTGCAGCAAGAAGAGCACCCAAGGTGTTAAAAAAGAACATCAGCAGAGAAAGCTCTAGTGACAAAAGCAGGCAGCAACACACTACCAATCCCCAAACTGGAGCCAATCCTCACCATTTCCTACCATCTCCTAAGTGTAGAAGAGACCACAACAGAGACCCACCTGTTCACATTTACTCAGCTTTCCAACCCCAAACATTTACCTTGGAAAGCTTTTCAATTTGTCTTTCCAGCTCAGGGATACTGGAGACAGGAGTGTCATTCTGAAGAGGGAAGCAAAGAAGATGAGGGTTTGATTCCATTTTACCTCCTTGACCTTGGCTAACATGCTTTGGAAACACAAAAACACGTAAGTGGGAATAAATGGGGAGGGTGTAGGAAGGAAACCCATATCACACCTGTAAACACCAACGATATAGCAAAATGCAATGAGAGGCCTTTCTCCTGTTGTACAGAAAGGGATGCAGATGCCGAGAGTATACAGTCTCACCTCACTGACAGGGGGGGAAAAGTGTCATACTGACACGTTTACCATTACATTCCGTCTACATGGGAGGACTATTTTTATACAAAGCATGCACCACTTTGAAGCAATTCATAGGGTTCAGTGGAAGTTATAGCAGTTTCAATTACTCTAGTTCCACAAGACCAGCACTGGCCCCTCCCAACTTGTTATTTATTACTGAAGCAGAGGTTCAGGAGCACTATCTCAGTCATGAAATCACCTCATCGTCCTTTCGAGTCTTGTAGGCTCTGCTCTTTTCCTCCTCTTCAACCTCCATGTCCTCATTCTCCTCTGTGATTCGTGAGCTCCGCCGCCAGCGGCTTTCCTCCAAGCCACTGATTTCTGACTCAGGTCGTCCTGTCTTCTTGGCTAAGGCAATCTTCAACCTAGTACGCAAGGGATGACAGATTTTAAAGCAAGAGCCCTTAGGATTTTTACTCAGGACAGGGGTTACAATCAAGGGGTCCCTGTCAGCTCACAGAGTCTGGCGCTAGTTTCCCTGATGGTGTCCAACAATGGTGGTGTTCTCCCCTCCCGCCCCCCCATCCATCAAGTCCTCTGGAAAGGCAGTAAAAGATGAAGCGATTAATAATCATTTGGGAGCCTACGGTCAGAGCTAGACTGCACAGCGTAAGGGATGTTGTACTGATCTCTGCCCAGTATATTTTCATGCACCTTTAACTAAAAGCTTCACCCATCTCACACCATAAACTTCTGAGCTTTCTTGAATCACCTAGATTACATTGGGCCAAAGTTAAACACACTGGTATCTACCTGCGCAGCTTGCCCTCGATTATCCATTTGTTTCTTCTATGATTGGACATATTCTCCAGAGTCTTGTCAATTTCACTGAGAAGGGAGGAGAGATAGAGAGGCTTAAGAATGTACATGAGAGATGAGCTTTATTAATCACACATGAATGGACAGGAATCCCCTTTGACCAACTCTGACATTCAGCGCATTTCATATTGAGAAATTCTGAGTTGCTGTATACTGATGAGAATAAGGAAACAACAGGACCAAATGAAACTGGAGAGCAAAACGGGGTTTAAAATTGAGAAAAAGGTAAAATACTTGGTTATTACTTTGTCAAATATGAACTGTGTGTTATTCCAAAATAATTATATTAAGATTTGGAATGAAATTAAAAGGGATATGTTAAGATGGGTAAGATTTAATTATTGTTGTTGGGAAGAATAGTTACAATTAAAATGAATGTTTTACCTAGAATGTTATTCCTATTTCAGACAATTCCAGTATTGACAATTGAGGCACCATTTAAGCAATTACAGAAGGATATATCGAGATTTATATGAGAAGGCAAAAAACCAAGTTATGACCCCTTCTTTCTCTAGGGTAGATTTTGCGTCTAATTTTTCCCGTAACACCCTCTGGGTAGTTTGCTGCCACCAGGAATATTATATTCCAAGATATTTTATTTAAGTTTTCCCTTTAGTAACGTGCCTAAGCTCCTTCGTGGTTCTATGTGGCCCTGAGGATATGAATGGGATATAGCAATGACAGCTACTCTGGGATATAACAAAAACAAAATAACCTTTTATTTTTTCAAGAAGCGTATCAGTTTCATACAAGTAGTTCTCGGTTCTTAAAGTTACTTCCTATAAACTCATTCACACAGATCTCTTCTAAGGCTTCACACACAGTTAGCCTCTTTCTCGAACTCAATATTTCTCTCACAGAAATGCTTAAAACTCCTCAGGCAGCACACAGCCGGCCTCTCTTTCTCTGACTCTCATTCACAGAAATATGAAACCTGCTCAGGCAGCCCACAGCTGGCCTCCCTTTCCCTGACTGAGTGTCCTTTCACAAACATGCTCAGTTCAGGTTCCACACAGGTTATATTTCTGTCATAAAACACTTCAACATATTCAGGCAGCACACAGCTAGCCTGCTCTCTTCTGACTGAATGTTCTTTCTCCATTCTCAGTCTCAAACTGCATTCACTCCACCCACCCTCTCAGTCATCAACCAATCATATCACTCGCTCATCCCTCCCTTTCACCCCACTCTTCACCTATCTCACACCAAGCATTTAAAGATACAGTCACACATTTACTTGAAATCATTACACCAAGGGTTAAACTTAAGGTTCTACAGGATACAAAGGAAAGAAGAGGTTTGGGTCTACCAGATTTGAGAGTATATTTTGCGGCCAACTGTTTGGTTTGGATGAAGGAATTGATAATATTAAAAAACAGAAGACTATTGGACCTTGAAGGGCACAACTTAAAATTTGGGTGGCATGGGTATCTATGGTATAACAAAGTTAAGGCCAATGCAGAGTTTAATAATCATTATGTAAGATATGCCATTTTGAGAGTATGGAATAAATACAAACCTAGGTTTTGTCCAATAATACCTCTCTGGTGGTCGTCACAAGCTCACTTTAGAAGGGAAATGGGGAGTCCACCTAAATGGTTAACTTATCATGACTTGGAATTTTCTCAAGGTCAAGTTAAAATTAAATCAAGAGAGGATTTAGCACCAGAAGGGGATGCTTGCCAATGGTTTCCCTATATGCAAATCTAGGAGACATTTGAACTGGACGAGTCAATATGACTTTAAGCAATCTAAAACTGAATTTGAAACTGCACTCTGTACTAATGATGAGCATGTTATTTCTAAAATGAATAAACTTTTGTTGTGGTTTGAGACAGGAGAAAGTGAAAGAACGTATGATGAAATGGGCAAAAAATTGTGGACATGACATATTAATGGAGCAATGGGAAAATATGTGGACAGGGGGGCTGAAATTTACATTAAGCTCTAATATCAAAGAAAATTTCTACAAGATGATCTATCGTTGGTATATGACTCCTGAAAAACTGGCTAGAATGTACAAGGAAGCTTCAAATGTATGTTGGAAAAGTGCTAAACAAGAAGGGACATTTTATCATATGTGGTGGACATGTAAGAAAGCAAGAGTTTTTGGCTGCAGATACAATAATCAATTCAGATTTTGAATATTAAAATCCAGTTGAAACCAGAGACTTTTTTGTTGGGAATGATGGACGGCCAGTTGGAAAGAAGCTTTGGAACTTTGTTTTTATATTTGATTATGGCAGCAAGAGTTTTCCACTTTTGTGCATAAACTCCAACATTGCCTACAGTGGAGAAATGGTGGATAAAAGTGTTGGAGTTTGCGTCAATGGCAAAACTTGCTTCACTGATTAGGGGAAAGGTATTAGTTACATTTTTGACTGAATGGAAACCGTTTATAGACTTTTTACATGAAATGGATAATAAGGACTTGATGACATCTGGATTTATGGATTACGAATCATGAAAAATAGGGCTCTTATGTTTAACTTAGAATAAGTGAGACTCAATATGATCCATATTCGTGGCAGAGAAAATCAGAACCCAATCTGTAGTTTAGTTTTAGGATTTTTTTTCCCTTTTTTTTCTTTTCACTTGTTTATGAATTGTTAGTGTGTCTTCTTTTCCAAGTGTTGTTTTTTTATCTTCCATGTTTGTTGTCTATAGCTTTTATGATACTGTTTATAGTCTAACTAAAGAAAAATTCCATTAAAAAAACAGGAAACAACAGGGTGGACCAAATTCTATCCTGGAACAAGGAGCAAGAGAAAGGTATCTGAAGAAGTGAGCTGTGGCTCATGAAAGTTCATGCTCTACCACAAATGTTGTTAGTCTTGTAAGAAAGGCATGGCAAAAGAAAGGCATGGCAAAAGGAGGCCCTGTCGGCTTCCCGGTGTGAGGGTGCCAGGCAACTCTCAAAAGACTTTACTTCAGGATTTAAAGTTCTTTATTGGTAAATGCCAGTTTCATGCTCCCATGCCATCCTTGCTAGCACTATCTGCTTTAGGCTTGTCTGTAGCTGTCAAAGGTTCTCCATGGATACTCCCCCCCTTCCTCTCCTTCTACTAGTCTTCTGATTCTACAAGCAGGGAAACAGGCTGGGTGATTCATAAACTTCTCAAGGCCAGGTTCCCAGGCTAGGGAGAGATTAAAGCAGGAATCAACCACTTCCCATTCTCCATTTCCCTGACCCCAACAGCATCAGTTTTATCTGCAAAAGTATGACAGGTGATCCTGAACACCTGACATCCTGCTCCCAGAAGATGAGTCCCCCCACCCCCCGGCCTGGTTTCTCAGAGTATCTTCCATGGAAAGCCCGAACCAGCTTTGCGGCTCTCACATCAGTGGACTTAACCCATTTGGCTTTGCTTTTTGAAAAGTGCTTCCATTGGATTAAATAACATAGCATGCCCCTCTTCCACTTAGAGTCCAAAATGAGCTCGACCTCTTGATGGGGCTATCTGTCTATATAGATAGGAGGTGGGGCTATGGGGTCCGTGTGCCACTGGTTGCGTCCTGGGTCTTCTTGAGGAGGCTGAAATGAAAAACTGGGTGAACGTGTTTCAAATCCTTTGGTAACTCCAGTTCAAAAGTGACTTCATTGATTCTACATTTCATTTTAAAAGGACCCAAATACTTCCATCCTAGTTTTTTACTGGGCTGTGCTTCTTTCAAGTTTTTTGGGGACATATAAACACTGTCTTCCACCTTCAGGTCCTAAGGGGGTGAATGCCTCTTATCCACTTGGGTTTTGTACGCACATTTGGCTTTCTCCAATGTTTGTTTCACTACCTCCCACTGTGACAAATTCTTGTGTAAATCACTCGTGTAAATCACCCCCCCCCCTTCTCATTTGGGTCTGCACCGAGTATTGGGATAAGTTTTTCTTCAAACCCTTGAGTCACTTGGAAGGGTTTTTTCCTCGTGGAGCCATGTAGGCTATTCTTGTAGCAATATTCTACATAAGGCAAGAACTCCACCCAATCACCTTGTTGATAGTTGGTATAGCATCTCAGGAATTGTCCTAGTAGCTGATTGGTGTGTCTGTTTGCCCATCTGTCTGGGGGTGATGACTGGAGTTTAGCCCCTGTTCGATTCCTGTCACTTTCATAGGATTCCTCCAAAAGTTGGCAACAAATTGCACCCCCGTCAGAGATTATCTTGTTTGGAAAAGAGTGTAACCATACCACATTCTGCATGAACAGCCCAGCTAGTTTCTTTGCTGTGGGGAGTTTGGAGCAGGGAACAAAATCGGCTTGTTTGGAGAATAAATCAACTATGACCAAACTTACAGTTTTCCCCTTGGAGGGGGGAAGATCAGTAATAAAATCCATGGAGATGGTGGACCAAGGTCACAGAGGGATCTCTAGTGGCTGTAAGAGACCTAGGGCCTCCCCTCCCTCTTTTCCCCATTAAACAAACTGGGCAGCTGGATACATATTAGGATATGTCCTCTCTCATTCCTAGCCAACAAAATTGCCTCTGTGTTAAATGCAAAGTTTTTACGAACCCCAAGTGCTCTGCTGTTTTTTCATCATGGCATTTTATTAAAGTTTCCTTTCTCAGGGCTGTTGGTATGTATAATTTGCCTTGTCAGCAGCACCCATCCTCCCCCTTCTCCAGAGACTCCATAAATCCTTGTAAACCCTCCCCCTCCTCCTTTCCTTGTTGTGTTTTGACCATGTTCAGCCAGGAGGAGGAGGGGGGAAGCGAGGAGTTTCTGTGCTTGCCAGTACATCAGCACTGCTCCTCCCAGCTGTGCAGGGGTAAAGACACTGTCAACAATTTCCTCCCTTTAACTCTCATGTTGTGAGAGGTGGGACAGAGCGTCTGCCATGAAATTTCCCAGGGAGATGTTTGAGGGTGAACTGAAACTTTGAGAAGAATTCCACCCATCTGAGCTGCTTTGCCCCCAATCTGCAAGGTGATTTCAAGATTTTTATGATCAGTCCAAATCTCAAAGGGCATTTTTGATCCTTCCAGCCAATGTCTCCAAGTGGACAGGGCTAACTTAACAGCTGCAGCTTCTTTGTCCCAAATGGACCAGAGTCTCTCTGTTTCTGAAAACTTTTTGGATACATAGGCACAGGGGTGTAGGTTCCCATTAGAGCCCCCCTGTAGAATCACCCCACCTATCGCGACATCACTTGCATCGACTTGCACAATGAACTTCTTATTCTCATCTAGGTGACATAACATAGGTTCAGAGGTGAATAGGATTTTTAACCTCTCGAATGCCTGCTGGCATTCATTGGTCCACTCCAGTTTAGCACTTGGTTTTAATTTTCCCGGCTCTTTCCCTTTCGTTTTCAACAAGTCAGTTAAAGGCAGAGCACTTTCCGCAAAGTTCTTAATAAAAGGTCTGTAAAAACTCACAAAACCCAGAAATGACTGTAATTGCCTTCTTGTTTTGGGAGCCTCCCACACCAGCACCACTTTAACCTTGGCTGGATCCATTCCTAGCCCGTCCTTGAAAACTTGATATCTCAAAAAGTCCAGCTCTTATCTGTGAAATTCACACTTTGATAATTTAGCATACAGGCGATTTTTATACAGAGTACTCAGAACTTCCTGCACCAACTTTACATGCTCCTAATTACTGGAATAAACAACAGATAAACAACCACTCTTTTGTACAAATATTTATGCAACACTTCAAGTTCACGAAGACCCCAGAGGCCCCTTGCAAACCAAAGGGCATAACCAAATATTAAAATTGCCCCAAAGGAGTGTTAAACGTGGTCTTCCACTCATCCCCCTCTCGAATACAAACTCTGAAGTAAGCATCTGTTCAGTCCAGTTTGGTGAAGATCCTTCCTTTAGCTATTACTCCAAGCAAGTCTCTAATGAGAGGGAGGGGCATTCGACATAGAAACTACATTAATTCCTCTGTAATCAGTGCACAATCTCAAGCCTCCATCCTTCTTCTTCCGGAACAGCACCGTGGCAGCATGGGGAGAGCTTGCGGGTTGGATAAAACCCCTTTCTAGGTTTTTATCAATGAACTTGCAGAGCTCTTCTCTCTCAGCTGGGCTCATAGAGTACAACTTTCCCTTAGGAAGATTCTCCCTCGGAAGCAGCTCAATGGCACAGTCTGTTGGCCTGTGAGGGGGTAATTCGTCTGCCTCTTGTTCATCGACAATCCCCTTAAATCATGGTATTCAGAAGGGATCTCCGCTAACTCTTCCCTTGTTAAATATACAGTTTCAGGCATGGGAGGGTGGTTGCCACCTCATTGTGGGTTCCATAGTGCTCCTGACATTCCAGCACTGGGAAACATAATCAGCCTATCTTCCACTGTATGTAAGGATCATGGTCATAAAGCCATTTGACTCCCATTTATGATCATAGTCATAAAGCCATTTGCACCATGGCTTTGGCCACCAAGTCTGGGTTTAAGCTGACACAGAAAAACTCCACCTTCACTAACTCCATCCAGTCTTGTACTCTGGCAGTGCACGCTCGGAACTCGGCTGCAAACTCGCGCACTGGTCACTTCTCCTGCTGCAGGCATTTCAGTTAAGTTCTTGCTTGCTTCTCGTCAAGAAGGTCTTCGTACTGCACCTGCATCACATGCATGAAGGCTCTCACACTCTGCAGCTCTGGGGCTCGTGCAGTGTAGAGAGTCACATACCATTTGGCCGCCTCTCCTCCTAACCAGGAGCCCAGGCAGCTCACCCGGCTGGCTTCTGGGAAGGTGTGGCCCCACTCTCTCAAGAATTCTGCCACTTGCACTAGGAAGTACCCCAACTCCTCTGGGTCCCCCTCAAAGCGATCTTCTAGTTCCTGTAGCCCCCATGGCAGCTGAGGTGGGGGTGCAGACATCAGCCCAGCTGGCACTCCTGCTGGGCACACAGGTTGGGGCCCCAGCACTAGAGTACCTTACCCATCTAGGGGAAGGATGGGCGGCTGGTCTTGTGGCCCTTGAGCAGCTTGACTTGGCAAAACTCCTTGCCTGCCTGGCAGGGGGGCAGGTGGGGTGGGCTGCTGGGTTCCCACCTGTCCAGTGGATAGGGAACTGGTTAGAGGACCACACCCAAAGAGTGGTGGTCAATGGCGTTTCATCAGATTGGAGGGAGGTGTCCAGTGGGGTGCCGCAGGGCTCGGTTTTGGGCCTGGTACTTTTCAATATTTTTATCAATGATCTGGATGAAGGAGTGGAAGGCTGCTCATTAAATTTGCTGATGATACCAAATTGGGAGCGGTAGCTGATGATACCAAATTGGGTAGCAAACACCCAAGAAGAGTTAAAATTCAACAAGACTTGAATATTCTGGAGAAGTGGGCGGTTGAGAACAGGATGCAATTCAACAAAGACAAGTGCACAGTATTACATCTGGACCACAAAAATGTGAAGCACAGATACTGGATGGAGGATACACTTCTGGGTAGTAGTGTATGCGAAAGAGATCTTGGGGAAAGAGTGGACTATAAACTAAATATGAGCAGTCAGTGAGATGCAGTGGCAAAAAAGGCTAATTCAATCCTGGGTTGTATCAAAAGGGCCATTGCATCGAAAACGCAGGAGGTCATAGTCCCTCTCTATACTGCCTTGGTCAGGCCACACCTGGAGTACTGTGTGCAGTTCTGGAGGCCTCACTTCGAAAAGGATGTGGACAAAATTGAGAGGGTACAGAAGAGAACGACAAGGATGATCAGGGGTCTGGAGATTGAGCTCTATGAGGAAAGGCTGAGGGCTTTGGGAATGTTTAAGTTTGGAGAGGAGGAGATTGAGGGGGGACATGATTGCTCTCTTTAAATATTTGAAAGGCTGTCATTTGGAGGAGGGCAAGGAGCTGTTCCAGTTGGCAACAGAGGATAAGACCCGAAGCAATTGGCTTCAATTAAATGCAGAAAGGTACTGGCTGGATATTAGGAAAAAAATTTTCACGGTCAGAGTAGTTTAAAGGTGGAATCAACTGCCTAGGGAGGTGGTGAGCTCCCCTTCACCGGCAGTTTTCAAGAAGAAGCTGGATGAATATTTGTCAGGGATGCTTTAGTTTCATCCTGCATTGGGCAGGGGGTTGGACTAGAAGGTCTGTATGGCCCCCTCCAACTCTGTGATTCTGTCCCAGTGGGATGGTAACTAGCAACCACCATAGAGCACCCTCCATGAATGCATACATGTGAATGAGATTTTCCATGAACGTATACACATTATTCCTTAAGCTCTTCCATCTCAGCTCAAAGTTTGGTCACTCCAGCGCCTGCAGTTACTCCCCTTCCCCCAGGTTCCTCTCCTTCTTCTGAGGACTCTTCCTCCTCGGACTCCGTCTTGTCTGTCCGGTCTTCCAAGCTTCCGTCAGTCAAGGTTGTACCTCCAGCCAACGCTCCTGCATTGGGCCCACACTCTTTGGCGGGGTCTTTAATGCTTTCCTCGGTTGGTGCTGCAGCATCAGTCCCCGTGCCTTGCTCAGCAGCCATGGCTCAGGGTTAGGAGTCTACAGTGTCCCAGGTCTGAGGGTTAAAGGCAGTCCTAGCAATCTGTAAGGATGCCGGGCAACTCTCAAAAAACTACGCCATCCTTGCTAGGACTGACAGCTAAAGCAGATAAAAGGTTCCCTGCAGATACTTCCCCCCCTCCTCCTACTAGTCTTCTGACTTTACAATCAGGGAAACAGGCTGGGTGATTCACAGACTTCTCAAATCCAGGTTCCCAGGCAAGGGAGAGATTACAGCAGGAATCAACAACCACTTCCCTTTCTCTGTTTCCCAGACCCCAACAGCATCAGTTTAAGCTGCAGAAGTAGGACAGGTGATCCTGAGTGCCTGACAGCTAGTAAGACTAGTGTCAGAGAACATAATGCATGCTGGGATGCAGTTAATCTCCACAAAACATGGCCCTAAAGATGCTGAATTATTTCCCTTATAAACTTTCTCCTCAACACTCATGGCAACAGCATCCTGGGACTTATACTCTACACAGCCACGTCATCATAAAATAAAGCAGATTGTTACATAAATGCGTCACTGAGAGACAATTCAGAAAACTCCTTGGTTTACTATCACTTACTTGATGATAAGGGCACTGCTGTTTAGTTCGTTCACCAAGAAAGCCAGGACAGAAGCCTTCCTGTCTGGGGGCAGTGCCTGGAAGGGTTTAGTGCGCAAGCTATCACACAGATCTTCATCTGCCCCATAAACCATGAGAAAGCAACGAAGGATCTCAGACACAGTATCACGGTTCAGGCTTATCTCAGACAGCTTCTCACCAAGAATCTTCAGTGACTGGTAAGAAAAAGGAAAGAACAGAATAACTAAGGGCAATTAGCAAAAAACATTTCATACACACAAGCTATTTTCCTAGTTCCTCAATGTCAGCCATAAGTATGTTATTGGCCATTACCCATGCCAATAACATACATGTTCCTCTATCAAGCCCACTAGACCAAAACGCACAGAAAAAAACGTCCAATGTGATAGCTACTTGCTTACACAAGTAGAGTGATGTGGCAGCAAAACTTGAGCTGAAGTCTAGTGGATTTCAGTAATCCTTAAAAGATTACTGAAATTTATTCTAGCATAAACTTTCATGGGCTGACTCACGAAGCTTCAGCTGGAATAAATTTTGTTAGTCTTTAAGGCACCACCAGACTCCCAGTTAACCTTGCTAGGTTAGATTTTCAGTTATGAGTGTTAATAGACCAATAGTGAGAGTAACAAGAGAAAGGAGGGATATAAAACAGGGTTGTACTTACCTGTAACTGCTGTTCATCTCGGTCTTTGCACACACTGGGAACTGCGCTTGCAGAGGCCAGCTGCTCGGAACAGGAATTTCTTTAGTTTATAGCCATTGGGGGGGGGGTGACCTCCCCCCCTAGATCACTTCCAGCCATTTTTTCCCACCGAAAACGGACATGTGCTCAGGGAGGTCGCCCCTCTCTTCCCCCAGTTCTCCTGTGCTGCCGCGCACCCTCCAACTTACACTTGAGAGCTCAGAGTAGGGCTGGGGTGTGTGTGTGTGTGAATGTGTGCCTGCACGAAGACCTAGATGAACAGCAGTTACAGGTAAGTGCAACCCTGTTTTCATCTACGGTCTTCAGTGCAGCCTCACACTGGGAGAATAACAAGCTACTCACCTGGTGGTGGGGTGATGCTCTCAGGCAAAGAGAGACTGTAACACTGCTTGACCCACTGCTGACTCTTTTCGAGCATTGACATCCACTGTATAATGCTTCACAAAAGTCTCCTCTGAGGACCGTGCAGCTGCTCTACAAATATCCATGAGAGGAACTCCTCGCATGAATGCAGCTGTGGTCACCTGCGCCCTTGTCGAGTGGGCTCAAAGAACAAGGACACTGGCTAAGTTATAACAATGTCTGATTGCAGAAACCACCCACTTTTGCCCTTGTTAAGGCCTGAATGACAAATAAAAATATTGTTTCCTTGAGAAAGGTTTGAGTCCTGCCTTTGTAAAATAAAATGGACTGACATCTAATGCGTGTTGAGGACGTTCTTGGGCTGCCGTAGGGTCTGGGAAGAATAGTGGGAGGGATATGCTCTGTGATACATGGAATTTTGAGACAATCTTAGACAAGAATTGTAGGCTGGTGCGCATCACTACTCTATCAGGGTATATTTGTAGGAAAGGGGGTTCTATGCTCAACGCCCTAAGCTCACTGATTCTTCTGGCCAATAGGACAGCCAATAAAAAGGCTACTTTTAACAACTAAAGGGACAAAGATCAAGTTGCCATTGGTTCAAATGGTTTAGAGACATCAACTTGGCTAGTACCAATGACAGGGACCACTGGGGCACTATTGGAGTTCTTGGAGGGTATAAGTTATACAACTCTTTCAAAAATAGTTTTGACAAATAATGTGAGATTATCTTCCAATCAATTATTGGGGGTGGGGGTTGCATTGTTTTCTGTGGCAAACAAATCGACCTGTGGGAATCCCCATTGTTGGAACACCTGATGTGCATACTAGTCTGTCAGGACCCACTCGTGGTGTGATCCGCCCATTCTGCTCAGCTGATCTGCTCTGGAGTTGTGTATGCCTGCTATATGCAGGGCTGATAGTGTAATACCATGGCCTATAGCCCAATCCCACAGTCAAATGGCCTCTTTGCATAGCTTCCTTGAAGTGGTCCCTCCCTGTTTACATAGAATACTGTAGTTGTATTGCCTGATAGGATCTGGATCTTTTTGTGTGACAGCATATCTGCAAGAGAGTTAAGTACATAATACACTGCACAAAGTTCCAGGAAATTAATATGTTAATTAATTTGTTTTTCTGATTCAGACCAAACGCCATTCACTGACGCGTCTCTGTAATGGCCACCCCATCCCTCCAAAGAGGCATTTGAAGTGAGTGTAACTTCATGACATGGTATACCAAACTCTATCTCCCTTGGGCAAATTATCATAAACTGTCCACCATCCTAAAGAGCATAAGACCTCTCTGGGGATTGAAAATCTTGTGTGAGGGCATTGAAACCCAGGGTGAAAACGTCTGCTGAACCACAGTTGTAAAGTTCGCATCCTCAAATGTGTAAATGGAACCACCGCTGTGGTCAAGGCCATCAGCTCTAACAGCATCTGGATAGATTGTGCTGATTGAAAAAAATCTATTTGATTGAAAATGCCTGGCTAGGTTAGCCAACTGGTCTATCCAGTTGGCAGGTAAATAAACCCTGTTGGTTCTAGCATCCAGCATGGCTCCAATATATTTTACCATTTGTTTAGGAATCAAATCTGCCTTATTTTTGTTGATTATCCAAATCCAAGGACTCGCATGTGGACAGTACAAGATTTATATGATCCTCAAGATCTTTTGATGACCTTTCTGTGATCAACCAGTCATCTAGGTATGGCTAGATAGAGCACCCTAACTTCCTAAGGTGGACAACTACCACAGCCATACATTTCGTAAATACCCTATGTGCTGTTGCTAACCCAAAGGGCAGGGCTGTGTACTGAAAAACTTCCCCTTTGAATACAAACCTGAGGTATTTCCTATACTCCTCATGTATTGATGTGGAAATAAGCATCCTGCAAAACCAGGATCGCAAACCAAGCATCGTACGAGACCATACGTATGACCCAAGGGAGTCTGACCATTCTAAACGTTGGGATCTTCAAATGGTTGTTCAGGCCTCTCAAATCCAACATGGGTCTTTCCCCCCACTTCTTTCTTATCTACCAAAAAGAAATGGGAGAAAAAACCAAATGGTATATTTAAGATAGGCACCTTTGAAGGGCCCCTTTGCTTATTAATGCCTGGATCTCCTGTTGCAGCTCAGGCAATATATTATTAGGTGCTAGAAAAGGTAAATGAGTAGGAGGCAAGGTATAGAACCTATTTTAACAATGGAAAGAACCCAAACATCAGAAGAAATATTCTGCCAATTTTCCATAAATTTAGATAACCTATTCTCAAAGGGTGGTGAGCCCACTGACCCATTGGCCTCTAGTCAGAATTGACCCTTTTGAGGCTGTGGAGTATCTTTATTTGCTTGGAGCGACCAGACTGCTCTCTTCTAGGCTGTCACTGGCCCGCATAAGGGGTTTTATATGGATACCGAGGCTTGTAAGGTTGCAATCTGTAGGCCCTATAGTCGCGCCTCTGCTGGTGGTCAGTCACGCCTTCCAGGACATCTGTATGCGGGGGTTCCAACTGACTGTGGCAAAATGCCACATGATTTTAGCAGATTGACGGTCCTTTTTCTTTTTGGAGAGATATTCATTAGTTTTCTCCAAAAATAACGAAGCACTCTCAAAGGGCATGTCTTCTATCTTGTTACATGTTTCAGTGGGTAATGCCGTAGATCTCAGCAATGTGTGTCTACGTAGAGCCACAGCAGTGTTAAGACCCCTGGCTGATACATCCAGGACATGTCTGCTGGCGCTGATTTGTTGCTTTGACAAAGACTAGTGCCTCTTCATAGATTAATTTTGCAAGCGCTTTCTTGTTCTCTGGTAAGGACTCCATAAAAGCAGCCATTTTTTGCCACAAAAATATCTGATATCCACTTATTATAGCCAAGTAATTTGCCATTTTCATGGTCAGGGCAGACCCTGAGTAGACTTTTTTTCCTACTACATCAAACTTTTTGCCTTCTTTATCTGCTGGTATTGCTGGGCCACCCTGCCTGTATCTAGCCTGTAGTTCCTCTGCTATCATTGATGAGGCAGAAGAAGGGGTTGACAGGTAGGTGCATTTATCCTGTTTAATCTTGTAAAGAGCCTCAACCTTCTTTGCTGTGGCTGGTATCGATGCTGGCTTCTGGCACAGGCTCTCCACGATCTCCACAAAGCCTTCAGTCATGGGAAAGGCCACTGTGTCCGGGGTGTCTGAGTAAATATACTTCAGTATGCTATCCCTTGACTTTTGTTGTACTGTGGACACATCGATATTAAGCAATTTTGCCACGCGATGCATCTGTTCAGCATACAATTTAAATGTTGGGTGAACTTCTTTCCTGATCACTCAAAGCCTCTTCTGGTGATGGGTCCGAAGTAAGACTCGGACTCTGCTCTGTCTTGAGAATCTCTGGTTCTGACCGTGACTCCGACCTAGGATCGGAAGCTATGGTTTGCGCCTGAGAATACCAACTCGGACCCGAGAGAGGAGGTAACTTTCTAGGCGCTGAACGCCCCAGAGATGAGGCTGCGTAAAGGTAAGTAGGGTAGAGATCCTACTCATGTGGGTTGCCAGTTGGAGGCTGTGGAGGGTACTACAGCGGTTGTTGATACAAATGGTGCGTCTGCTCGGGAACCACATACCCCACTTAACGGGAATCTGACTCCCTTCTGCTTTCAGCATCCAACAACGAGGACCTGGATGCTGATCTTGTATGGGTAGGAATCGACTCTGCCGGTTTCTCGTGATCGTGAACAGTGCCGAGGTCAGTTCCAAGGGTGCGCTTTCGGATCCGATGATACTCCAGCAGACCTCGGGTCCGAGGATCTAATGGGCTCGGGGTGCAGATTTAGAAGCTGAATGCACTGTGCACTCTGCCGGGGCAGATATCTTTGCTGCCGGGCTGCTGCCGCTGGACATAGCCTTCTCCCAGAGCATGGCTTTCAAGCGCGACACTCAATCCCCCTTCGCTTTTGGAGTAAATAACTAGCAGTACTTGCACTCTTCCATGACATGGCTCTCACCTAAGCACACCAAGCACAATGAGTGGCCATCAGTTCCGCAGACCTTTTAAACAACTACTTGTCCGCCATTACGATGATTTCCAACGCAAACCTGGGGGCGGGGGGAGCACAGAATAAACCATCTGACTCACTGCCTCTACCCCCCTGGGGAATATGTGTCAGTGTCGCTCACCTAATTAACAGTACTTACTATAAACTACTAACTATTAACTAACAACCTAACAACTCTATAGAACTATATACTATTTGCTTAAAGATCAAGCAAAAGCTTAGGAGCTAAGAAAAAGATGTCTGCTTCTTGTGACAGCAAAAAGGAAATTGGAGGCAGAGAAAGATGACCTTCCTGAACATGTGACTGTTTTCAGCAAGAAAACCAGGCTGGTAGTGGTCGGGGGGGGGGAGGTCACCCCCCCCCCTTAATGGCTATAATCTAAAGAAATTCCTTTTCTGAATGGTTGACCTGTGTGAGCGCAGTTCCCAATGTGGGACTGCACTGAAGACCGTAGATGAACTAGAGCCTTTTGTTTCTACAAATATACAATATACAGTGTAACATGGAATGTAGTATGGGACAGAGGATTCAAAATCCTGAGAATTGCAGTCTTCATATACCTCCATCAAATAAATCTCTAGCTACCATGGCAACAAAAATATACTTGCAAATAGGTAGACATCAAGTGGCTGGGGTGGGATTCAATGGCTTGGAGTGCATGCCTCTGTTCTGGTTGCGGTCAAGTTCCCTTTGGGGCTAGAAAGCATTGCAGATACTTCTCTCTCCATGCCTTGGCACTCTAACCTGGCCAGTTCATCTGGTGACTCAGTCAGGTCAAGGGAAGCAACTGCAAGCAGACAGAGTTGCCTATGATGCAGCAGAAGCTGACATGGAGGAATTTTCTTTCCCACTCCTGACTGCATAAACAGAACAGGGTTGGGGTGGATATTAAGAAGTTAAACAGAGAACTCTGTAGCTAAGGGCACTGCCTTGCTGAAACAGAGTTCCTCAAAAAGCCAAAGGCTATGGAGCAGAGTGGACCAGAACGGGGAGGTTTCTCCTCCCACCGGAAGGAAGCACATCTCAATGTCATCTATGTGGTCCTGCCTGTACAGCAGAAGAAACCTGGTCCTTCCTCAGCAGAAAACCAACATTTGCTGGAACCCTGATGCTCTAGAAACCATATTCCAGTTTGGAACAGGATGATGGCCACACGAGGATCCCTGACAGCAGTGCATCACTGTACGCTCCACAGAAATGGAAGGTTTGGGGCTGGGCAATATTAGTTGCGCTCCTCAAAAAATGAAATGAAGGCCAACAGTGGTTAGGACAATTCGCCTGAAATCTGAGACACAAACTCAAAACACTGTTTCACTCAAACGTGTTAAGTGCAAGAATCTTGTGGTAATATTTTTTCCCTAGACAAACAAAAGCTTCTGTTCTGGAAAAGTGTAAGAAAAATAAGTGCTGATAAGAATGGGGTGGGCAGGGGAGTGGCGGGGGGTGGGTGGTTGGAGATTAATTGCTTGCTGTCTCATAGATCGGAGTGTTCAGATCTGCAAGTCTTTTCTCAGGTCATACTTTTGCTGTGAAATTTCTTTTTAAAAACTGGAATGTGTGAGCTGCCATAACATCCAGTTATGGTCTCCAAATGGTCTCCAGGGAAGAGTGGGAAAATGCATCTTATTCTGAACCTGAGAAGTAAGTAGGGAGTAGCTCCCAATGTTTTCTTTAATAAGATAGGGCCTACAAGTACAATTCCGTCTTTGAAATCTCCCTAGTTCTGCTATGTTCTGTAATATAGGGCTCCTGAAATAGTAGCATAAAGGGACAACCTCATGCTTAATCTAATTATGCAGACCTAGTTTGTGAATAGGACACTTTTAAAACCAAAGATATTAAGAGGCTCACTTCTTTTTCATCCCAGTCCAAGAGAGTAACCTCAAAACTCTGAAGGTACTGGGTGGAGAACCCAGCTTCCTGAGACTGTCAACCTTCCATTGTTTTAAGTCTAGTGTTTATGGTTATGAAGAAATGTATGGAAGTGTGTGGGCAATCCCTACTGATTTCTCGTAAGCCAGAAGGTACCTGAACAAAACTTCCAAGCATTTAGGGACAGGGTTTCTGGGTTTCACATCCATCCATTGCCTTAACACAGTCAGAATTATACCTTTTTTAAAAAGCAGAGTGCTCATACATCATATATTTAAACACAGCTTTGATAACTGCATGTTAAGATTTTGAGTGTGCATGCACATACAGGGTATTTTAGCCTATATGGCTGCTCATGGACATGACAAATGGCCCTACCTGACAGTAAGGAGGCAGACCAGGGTCGTAGAGTGCAGCTTTCACCAGCTTAACCAGGAGGTCCAACACTACACCCAAACTATCTCCTACATTGAAAAGCCCCTCTTGCAAGGTGCTCAAGCTGGGAACTTCCTTGGATACATCAAAGCCTAGAACCTTGCCATAATTGTGTAGGAACTCCACAATGGCTAAACAGTCCGAGAAGGCTTGGTCAGGCAATATCAGCCCAGGGATGCGGGAAAATTCTGGCAGAGGCTGGAAAAGATTGGTGAAAGACAAACCATCAGAACAAAAAGTATAGACTTAAGACGTAGCAGAACAAAGTAGCTAATTTTACCTATACCATAATTTGACTTGGGAAGGAGTTGTAACAACTTATGCTGAGGCCACATTGTCCCCCAGTGAGGTGGAAAATAAGAATACATATTCCAGAGTCTCCAAGAAACATATCTCAGGATCAAAGCGAGAGGATTTTTTTTTAAAAAAGGTGGCTCAAAGATGCACTGCTCGTTCCTTGCAGATATCAAAAATTTTCCACATTTCTCCAGCCCTTTGCCAAAACATTCAAAGTTATCTAAAGAATGGGAATATTAAAAGCAGAATAAATAATATGAAATAAGGGAATCTATGCACACACAGTTCACATGACAAATGTCCCCTAAGTGTAGAATTCAAATTCTTTTGGTGCAGGCACATAAACTAATAGAGAAACCACAAAGTTTCTCTATTACTGGACAGGTTCCAAAAATCAAAGCACAGGCATGCTTCCAGCAGAAAAGCTTACCACGGCTGAAAAATGTAAGTAGAACCAAACAGCATAATACCAATTGTCCCCCATGCCCTTAACTTCTAAGAGAATCCACACTGAACAGCCAGCATGGTACAGCAGTTAAGAGTGCTGGACTAGGAGCTGGGACACCCAGGTTCAAATCCCTGTTCCGCCCACAGAAGCACGCTGGATGCACTTGTACCAGCTGCACAAACCCAACCTAACATGCTCCACAGAGTAGTGGCCATGGGGATAAGATGCAGGCAGGAAGAATGATGCCGCAAGCCACTCAAGAGTTCCCACTGGGGAGAAAAGCAGGGAATATCTTTTTAAAAAATCAGTAAGAGCACGTGTAAGAACTTGAAGGAGGTCTTCAGTTATTTCCAGTAGCGTTAAGCTCTTGTGTGCCCCGTCATTCCTGTGTTCAAGCAGCGCAACGAACCTGGTGATCCCCCAGGCACATGTCCTCGGTGGGCTTCTTCATCTCTTCCAGAATCATTTGCTGCCGCTCCCGCTCTTCTTGACGTCGCTGAGCTAGAAGATTCTTGTCCACTTTCCGAGGAACCTTGGCTGCTGCCGCCACCTTCTTTTCCTTGGGCTTTACCTTTTCTTTCAGCTTCACTTTCTCCTTTGGCTTCTCTGGCTTAGTTTTCTCTGGCTTGCTGTTCTTCTCTGGTTTGCTGTTCTTCTCCTTCTTTAGCTGAGGACAAAGAGGTATCAAGATTCAAGTGGGATTATGCAAAATCTAGCCACCTTTGTGCTTTCTCAAGCAGCTGCTTACAGTCATTACGCACCTTGGGCTTTCTTTTGACTTCCTTAACCTTGACCTCCTTGGGCTTAGGTGCCTTGGCTTCTTGCTTCTGCTTATTTTGCATCTAGAAAGAAAACAAATCAGGAGTAATAGTACCAAGGAGAGAATCTTTCCCACACACACATACAAGAGATGGCAGGAGCTATTTGCTTCATCTTTACAAAGTCAGTTCCCAAAACATTTACTAAGGGCACATCAGCAAAATTTGGACTGCCTGCACACCTTAAATTGTAAAACTTCTTTCAACAGCTTAATACAATAGCCCATGTAGTCCACTAGCATGCATTTATACACATTGCGTGGATGATGACAATAGCAACAACGTTCGATTTATATACTGCCCTTCAGGACAACTTAATGCCCACTCAGAGCAGTTTACAAAGTATGTTATTAGTATCCTCATGATAATCACCCTGTGAGGTGGGAGGGGCTGAGAGAGCTCAGAGAAGCTGTGATTGACCCAAGATCACCCAGCTGGCTTCAAGCGGAGGAGTGGGGAATTAAACCCGGTTCTCCAGATTAGAGTCCTGCAGCTCTTAACTGCTACACCAAACTGGCCACTATACCAAGCGATCAACTTTGGAATTTTGACCCATAGCATACCAGCTTTGACCAAATTTTTCTATCTTCTACGATTGTAGACAAAAATCTGGAAACATATGATCAAGGAAAACTGAGAAGAGATTATACTCTTTGCTCCCCTATCCATACTTATCACCTGCAGTTTTTCCTTCTGCTCCATTAATCCATCCTTTCAAAATGTGAGTTTTCAAAACAAGTGTTATGCAAACTTACCACATAAATTCTAGGACTGGGTTTGCTTGGTGCTAATCTGGTAAACTATCAAGGAAGTTCCCTACCTCAACTTTAAAACCCAGCATAAGAAGCACTACTTTTACTCTGGAAGCATTCCTATGCTGTCTCCATCAGGAGGGCTTTTCTTCTTGTACAGGATGCACAGTTCTATACAGGACACACAACATACCTTTTGTCTCATTTTTTTCTTTATTTTGCTCATCTTTTGCTTATCATCATCACTGAGTACCTCTGCAAATATGAACAGGACAAAAGAAAGATGGGGAAATAGAGAACTGCCAGAATAAACAAATTCTGCATTCCATACTCAACAGCACCCACGTGCTTCAAAGATATTACATCACCAAAACAGACAGGTTTCGGGTGGTGTATTCCTCAGAATGCCCCACCCTCACACTAAGATGTATCTGTAACTCAATAGTCAAAGTTCCCCTTCCCTATAATGTTTAGTATTAACTTTTCCAGTCCCAAAATAAGTATCCATGCATGCTCAATCTCTCTTTGATACCTGCTACAAGTCTCCTCCAGTTCCCAGGAACAAAAACCTTTCTATATTTTAGCTGGATATAAATCAAGGTGCCCTCCTGAATATATTGCCAACTGTGAGCATAAACGCAGGAGCCAATATATCCAAGAGCACAAACCATATCCCAGTGCCAAAATATCTGTGTTAAGGAAGCTTATGAATCCAGGTACAACCCAATATCATGGCAGTTACAGGGTGTCCTAGTGCTGTCCAATACAAAAGCATGGATGCTCAAAATCAACCTTCTAAAGGATATTTCCTGCGGACTCAAGGTCCACAAACAATGTGCTGATGCACAAACATACACTGTGCAAATACGAGAATTTTAGCTGTGTGCAGACTGGTTGTCCCTCATTAAGATGTAAAGGATGCTCCCTCTGCTTTCCATTGGCTCTTGCACAGTATGATTTCCCATGTAGGTCAGCACACAGAAAGACTAGTGACAGGCCATCAGGATCATAACTAAATCAGTGATCCTCAAGGATCCCCCTACTCTACAAGGCAGCATGAAGAATGTTCTGATCTCAGCTGCTATATTCAAAATAACCAGGAAATGTTGCTGCATGACATGCACATTTGTTAGCTCGAGACAACCCTTAAGACACTTGCAGTCTCGTGGATAACAGCATCTCAGCTGGGCTGAGAGATTTCAGCATCTAATGCTACCCACAACAAGCTAGGCCTGACAAAGCATTCACAGCTCCTTACAATAGGGCTACTTGTTTTTAAAGATTCTACATAGTTAATCTACAGGGACCTGTACTTGTATTTAGATTTGTCAGCTTCCTTTTTTAAAAACAAGTTTCTAGTTCTCATGATTGTGGAGACACACAGGAAAGTAGGAAGATAGTTTTTGCAAGAGTTTTTAGTTCTCACGGCAGAACTCCTATGCTCTGTCTGGTTACCTACCCCACCCTTCATTGTCTCCAGTCACGTTTTCTTACCTATATACTCTTAATGCCCCTTGCTTATCCGTTCCTCTCTTCCTGCTGCCACACCGCTCCTTGACAAGAAATTCCAAATTTTGCAAAAACTCAAACATCAATTTCCATAACAAGCATGCAAATGGAGTTTTATGAAAATAAGCAGATTTGCATGCATCACATTGATTTGCTTTATTTTGAGAGCAAAAATTGAATTTTCTTGACACAGAATGAACAGCCTGCCTTAGAGATCAACACATAACTCTTGCCACAAACTAAAACTCTTTCTTGTATAGGTTACAGGCATGCAGAAAAGAGTTATTCAAGATGGTACCTTGAGCTTCCAGTTTTTTCAGAACCCGGGCATCCGTCTTGCTCAGAAGATCAGGCACTTTCACTTTGGGAGGTCGGCCTCGTCCACGTTTCACCTTGGGCATTTCCTTAGCCTTGGCTTTCTCAGTATTGCGGGGCCGGCCACGTTTGCCAGTGATGGCCTGTATACGTGAGGGGATTTCCTCAGGTGTCAACTTTACCCACTGCAAGCCCTGTGAAAGAAGGAAAGAGATACCATCTACAGAAACTGCCCTCTTCTTTCCTCTATCACTTCCATTTCTCTCCAGCAGCTTTTCAGTTCTCCTTCATGAACCAGCCTATTCCAGCAATGCTGCTTCTTCCTATTCCATAAATACACTAACTCCGAACGGATCTTTGTCTTGTCAAGTAGATTTTTTTTTAAAAAAAAGCTTGACAGGATGCTCAATGCTCATTTTGTACAGCTGATGAAAACAATTGGCTGACACTACTACCCTCTTTAGCACTGATTTGGCAAAACACACGGTCCTTCAGAGCAATCAAACTGTGCCTCCCTGGTAAACATAAAGGTCTGATACTAAGCCCAGGACGTAACACACTGACAACTCACACTGCATGGACATTCCCTTGGAACGTGTGCTGCAGCTCCTGTTCAGGCTATTTACTTTGACTACATGGTCCCAGCAGAACGGAGGCTGAAGTGAGGAGTCTGATGTCAGTAACCTCTTCAGGCCTGCAATAATACCCACCTCAGGAGTATCCCGCTCTTCAAAGAAGTCTCCCACAGGCATCCGAGGACTGAAGCTGAAATGTTCACGGCGGACATTCTGTACAACGTTTCTGCTCAGATACTAGAAGGGGAGTAAGTTTTCAGAAAGTCAGCCAGTCATACAGGGTCCAGCCTCTTGTTAGGATACAGGTCCTGTCTGAAGGGGGTGCATGCCCACTGGAGCTGATAAATAATCTCTTATCAACCTCTTAGTGGGGGAGGGGGTAAGAACAACTGAAACAAATAAATAAAACAGTTTGTGCCAACACGTACATGCTGGATGTTGCCCACCAATAGGCTTTACAATATTAATCATGCTAACCTCTTTCTGAGGGAAAGAACAAAGAAGATAAAGCATATTCTATTTATGGCCTGATGGTCTGTGTACTAGCCTACTGCAGCAGTTATTAATAGCAGCTCTCCTGGCAAAATCAATAGCTCCTACAAGCATTGATAGTGAGAGAAGTTACCTAACAGTATGGCAGCAGCCATTAGGGGAAAGAACTGAGGAGCGTCAACAAAGCTCAGGGGAAATGCCAAAGTCTCAGGAGACCACCATCTGAGATGGAGGGCCACTGAACAAAAATAAAGACAGGCAATTGAATGCTGCTGTTCTCCATACTGCTTTGCTTTTGACACAGTTTACAATGTGCTATGGAAGCAATAAAAGTTCTCCAACTATCACTTCCCACATTCACTTTGATGCCAAAATGTTGCTACTTGGAACAGCACCTATCTCCTCAACAGCACCAGAACAGAGGCATTTTGTGGGAACACTTGCAGTTAAGCTATGTGCCCTCTTTTATCATTTGCGGTGGGAGTAAAACCTGCATTATAGCATTACTGCAGCTTCAGAGCAAGAGAAAACCACTCCTGTAGTACACCTCCTTGCCCTGGAGCTGGTGAAGAAACAGGAAATGGGCCAGGAAGAGGCAACACTGCTACTGCTAGACAAAGCAAGTTGTCAAAAATCATCTCAAGCTTCTGTTGTGGCACAGCACAAGCCAAATGGAGAAGTCACACCAAGAGGAAACTGTATCCTCTGTCCACCAACTGCTACTGACACGTCTCTCCAGGAGGCAGATTTTACCTTTATCACCTCCGGAAATTGCTTCATCCGCTTGCCACAAGGCCCGTAATACCAGGTCTCTCCCTGCCAGCGGCTGCTGCCCTTCTTAATGCGCACTTCCCTTCGCCACCTGAACAAGGAAATGGCTGTTATAAACTGGGCACTTGCACTTTCATCCTTGTTACCCCTTCCCATGCAATATATAGTACAGTGCCTGGATGAAGAAATGCATGCATTCAAGATGATGACATGACCTACCCATGTTTTAGAGGGTAGCGCACCTCATCTGCTGTGGCTATCCGTCTTCTTGGGAGGTCACCTGCTCAGAAAGAACAACAATTACCAATGCTGTCAACTGATGACGAACCTTTTAAATACAGCCAAGGAAGTTAAGAGACCTGTGGAAATGGGTCTGCTCACTTTTTGCTGACATGTTGAGTGCTGAGGACTCTTTGTTGCCCCCACCTATCAGAGACGCAGTGGCCTCTAGGCAGCTGCTGTTGACTACCTCTTCCAAGGTGGCATCTAGACTGTCTGGTTCCAGTGATGCTTGGGAATCTAGAAACTCTGGGTCCTCTTGTTCCACTTCACTCACACCTGTCAACTCTAGGCTGCTGTCTGCAGCAAAGAAAGGAGAGATCAGTAAATGAGACTGCATAGGGGGAACGAATTACACACTACCCCCTCCCAGGAAAGGAAAGACATCTTGGAAAGATGGGAGTTTTAACAGTCTTCACTTGCAAATCCATGAACCTATAGTTTTAGAATTAATGAATCTGAACAAGAATTATATTACTACACTGTTTCTTTGCTCCAAGTAGTTTATTGTGGCCTGAATATTTGGTGTAGGACTCACGTGCATGTCAAAGATAGGAAGAGTAGGAGCTTTTGCATCAGAGTACTAAGAGTGTGGGGACTGATAATTACAAAAGATTTTTTAGGAGCTGTGAAGAAGAAATTAGATTGTTAGAATAAGGCGCTGGGCATCATAAATCTGGACTGAAAGACCACCCACAGATTCCCAGTGTCAAAAGAATAGATCATTTCAGATATATGTCTAACAAGGTGGCCTTTGACCTCTTTTATTTAAACCCTGACCACCTAAGGGTTGAGCAACTTTTCCCAAAGTGAACACTGCTAGAGTGAATCCCACCCAGTAACAATCCATTGACATAGTTTCATCACTTGTGAACTTTCTTGTCTTTTTTTAAACAATCAGGTTATACACCGTAACATCTGCAATTATCAAGTGAACAATATGATCTTCTGAATCCATCTATGAACTTACCACAAATGGAGTACACAGAAAAGGTTCTGAAATAAGGAGCCACAATTCCTTAGCTTTGGTTCAGAAGATACTTGGGGATGTATGCAAGTTTTCTCTCAGTTCTGCAGTTTTTGAAGAAGCAGACTCTCAGAAGCAGACTTTCAGCTTTCTCAAGAGTAACAAGTAAAAATTCCAGTCCATTGAGTGTGAAGCTACCTTGTGATTATCCTCAAAAGGTCTAACCAATTTAATTGCCCAATGTCAAAAAACCACAATGGGTTCACAAACGTCCAGTTATGCTCTCTTTCACACACAAACTGTAAAAAACATGATCCACTGCTCTCAATGGGTTGGATCCAATGACCAATGAATACAGCAGAACTCATTAAAAGGAACAGTCTCACATTCTGCTTCCTGCTGTAGCCACTGTGCTGCCTGAACACCTGTTCCTAGTGTTCAAAGGACCAGCAGGAACAGTGTGGGGCACGATGTGGGCTTCTGCAGTGGGAGCAAGGTACGGATGAAATCTCTCTCTCTCTCTCTCTCTCTCTCTCTCTCTCTCTCACACACACACACACACAGTAGAATCATAGAATCACAGAGTTGGAAGGGGCCATACAGACCATCTAGTCCAACCCCCTGCCCAGTGCAGGATCAGTCTAAAGCGTCTCTGACAAGTATTCATCCAGCCTCTTCTTGAAAACTGCCAGTGAAGGGGAACTCACCACCTCCCTAGGCAGCTGATTCCACTTTTGAACTACTCTGACCGTGAAAAAGTTTTTCTTAATATCCAGACGGTACCTTTGTGCATGTAGTTTTAGCCCATTGCTTCGCGTCCTACCCTCTGCTGCCAACTGGAACAGCTCTTTGCCCTCCTCCAAATGACAGCCTTTCAAATATTTAAAGAGAGCAATCATGTCCCCCCTCAACCTCCTCTTCTCCAAACTAAACATTCCTAAGGCCCTCAGCCTTTCCTCGTAGGGCTCAGTCTCCAGAACCCTGATCATCCACGTCGCTCTCCTCTGCACCCTCTCGATTTTGTCCACATCCTTTTTGAAGTGAGGCCTCCAGAACTGCACACAATACTCCAGGTGTGGCCTGACCAAGGCAGTATAGAGAGGGGCTATGACCTCCTGCGATTTTGATGCTATGGCCCCTTTGATACAACCCAGGATTGAATTAGCCTTTTTTTGCTCATATTCAGTTTACAGTCC
Organism: Eublepharis macularius; assembly: GCF_028583425.1. NCBI lineage: Eukaryota > Metazoa > Chordata > Lepidosauria > Squamata > Eublepharidae > Eublepharis > Eublepharis macularius. The sequence continues at coordinate 10,416,837 of NC_072793.1, read as the reverse complement.
ACTCTTACCCCAAGATCCCTTTCACATATACTACTGCCCACAAGTGTATCCCCCATCCAGTATTTGTGCTTCCCATTTTTGTGGCCCAGATGTAATACTGTGCACTTGTCTTTGTTGAATTGCATCCTATTCACAGCTGCCCACTTCTCCAGAGTATTCAGGTCTTGTTGAATTTTAATTCTATCTTCTTGGGTGTTTGCTACCGCTCCCAATTTGGTATCATCAGCAAATTTAATGAGCAGCCCTTCCACTCCTTCATCCAGATCATTGATAAAAATATTGAAAAGTACCGGGCCCAAAACCGAGCCCTGCGGCACCCCACTGGACACCTCCCTCCAATCTGATGAAACGCCGTTGGCCACCACTCTTTGAGTGCAGTCCTCCAACCAGTTCCCTATCCATCGAACTGTCTACTCCACAGTCTTCCAGTTTGCCCATCAGAATGTCATGGGGGACCTTATCAAAAGCTTTACTGAAATCCAGATAAATCACATCAACAGAGTTCCCCCAATCCAGTAAGCTGGTCACTCGATCAAAGAAGGAAACCAGGTTGGTCGGGCAAGATTTGTTAGGAACAAAACCATGCTGACTTGGCACAGTACCCTTGTGCTGGTGGAAAACAGCCACAGAATGGAATCCCATATTTGCAAGATCCTTTGGTCCTTCCTTACCAGAATTCAACGTACTGAGACCACAGACCCACACATCTCTTGTCACTGCTTGAAGTCTAACCTTCCAAATAATTTATACTGCAGGATCTCATAAGTTCTTCCAAAGACACTCAGCAAGGATGCTCAGACAAGAGGAAGAAGTGGAGAGATGAGGAGGAGGACCAAGTGCCGCTTGAACCTCCTCCAGGTGCAAGAGCAACAGGGGGAAGGGAAGGACACCACCAACCCTCCTGCACTCCTTGCACAATGCCACCTCATAGTTATAGCCTGCTCACCTTGCAAAACAGACTCCTCAAGAACAGGTGGCAAATTGGCACTTCCAAAAAGTGAGGTGTCAGGCTGGCTATCATCTGCCAATAGGCTGAATGAGTCAGGATGGTTCAGAGAAGGGCTGCCAGGACAATCCAAAGCAGAGATGTCAGGCGGGTCTTCCAGAGGGGACTTGCCACTCACCAGCTCAGATGTATCCATCTCATAGAGATCTCCCGTCCCAGGGTCTGCAAAACAGGAATTGGAAACAAAGATTTATATATTCTATTAAAAATGCAAATTCTCAAAATAACTGCTTGGAAACAGGTTTAAGAGTACCAGTTACCATTTCCCCCTTTTTTCAGTTCAGTTTTTGGTACAGCTTCCCCCTCCTTTTCCACCTCTTTTTTAACTCTTTCCTCCCAATCGGGGAGGTTGGGCGCCACACTCATCTTTGTAGTTTGGCTACGGGTAAAAACGGCCCCTCCCAATTGGGCTGGTGAGAATATTGTGTCTATTACCTCCTCCCTTTGGCTTTCACGTTGGGGCATGCGCGAGAGCGTGGCAGCCCCCCAAAACGGACATCCTGTCAGTAACCGCTGTCATGATGGCGGCACCGGCTGCCCCCCTTGGGGCTGCGAAGTAGAAGGAATTAACTGTAATCCCGTCACCAATCATGCAGTGGTGGCGAACCGGGGCATCTCCAGGGCGATGTCCCCGCCGGTATTCCATCTCGTGGCGAGGTAATTGGTCTCCTCCATGGGGGGAGCAGGTGGTCGCTCTGGTGGGAGTTGTTGCAGCTCTGATGTTAGTCCACTTGTGTCAGGTATTGGGACCATTTGGACCCCTGCAATAGGCAACCCCCGCATCATCTCCTGTAATCCTTGTACTACTTGCCCCATGTCTTGCTGAAGCTTGTCCATTTCGGCCTGTATAGCTCGCAATTCTTGGGATTCAATCGCTTCCAGGCCTCCTCCCGCAATGCTCTCCCGGGACCCCACCCTGGTGGATTCATTACTCCCTAGTTGAACTTTATGGGAGTTGCGTCTTAATAATCCACTCTTAGTCTGTCGGCACAGCCCCTGTTGTGCTGAGCCCACACATTCCAACAGAGTCTTCGACAGTGGTCCCTGCTGGTGGCAGGGTTCTGTAATCCGGGGGTCCACTAAACTTGTAGGGAGTTTCTTCCTCTTTGGCTGCCTCTAGTTTGAAGAACTCTTCCAGTTCAACAAAACGGTGACAAAAGATCGCGCCATGCCACTGTAGCTTTTCCTCCCTCATCCTTTGGGTCACCAACCGCCGTGGTGCCCACTCTCAGGGAGTAGCTGATATCCAGCTCAGATGGGTAACACCGCTCCTGGGGATTGCTCCGAGCTCTGCAGGGTCTTTATCCACGGTTATATCCATTAGGTACTCCACCCTAGGTTGGGGTTTGGGTACCAGTTCGTTTGAAGTTCCCCCAGCCGTTCCATCCCCCAGGCTTGGCTCCAGCTGGGGGTCTAGAATGTTTTGAGGCTCCTCTGGCTCCATCGTCCCTGGGTCCAACCCATACAGCATGGTACCGGCAGTCGAACATCAGAAGTCTTGGGTTCAGAGGAATAAAGAGACTTCTGCCAAAATGTCAGTCCCTGGCCGTTAGGTCCCTTCAAGTTCTCCACAGTTAACACACGGGTATTCCAGTTGAAGCAACTTTATTAGAGATCCATACAGTTCAAGGTATTCACACAAAGGTAGCAATTGGCAGAAGTGACTATTCAAAAATGGACACTACTAATTATAGGGAAACTTCTTGCCCTTTAGGTTCGTTGACATTCTGGAGTGAAACCCCAAAGAGTTACATGGGAACTGATTCGTTTAGGCTAGACAGAGTACAGAATGAAATCATCACAGTCTCTGAAAAAAGATACATTGCTCGCTGCCCGCAGGTTGCATGCAAGGACACTTGCTCCAGAAGTGAAACAGGTAACAGGCAGCCCCCGCTGGCTCAGTGCATTGTAAGTTAGCAGTTTACACACTCTCAGATGATGTATAGAATACAGAATACAACCTTAGCAACCAGTTATGATCAGCACAAGATACATAACACAATATTGGCAGGTATGCTGGCATACATGACAACTTGCTTCAAACAAGGAAAATAGGTGTCTTGAAAGGCAGACACAAAGCCAATGATAATGTAGAATCTGCATATCAGTGACAATGACAGTGCATGCCACAGGAACTATTTGCACACAGGGCACAGAACTGTATGTGATCAGCAAAGAAGCTGCAGCCCCATGATCTTTTGTGGCCATTAGCTGAATTTATCCAGACTTAATAAGACATTGCATAGCAAGACGTACTCCTTCACCAGCAAACAACATATAGATACTGCCATACCTGATAGGGATGTCAGTTGTAAGATCCAAGAGGGAATCATTAGTTCAAACCACAAACTGAAAAGCTGCAAAACCACATGCCCCTTACCTCTGTCTAATGACTCAAATGGCTCCAAAGGATCTTCCAGGGGAGGGGGTATTCGCGAAGCGTCTTCCAGACAGCCGCCTCCAGCATCAGGTACCAAGACAGAGGCTTCCTGGCTGAGTGGCTCAACAACTGGAGAAGACCCATTGTAGCCACACATTTTCAAGTCTATAAGAAATTTTGAAAAAGATATTACATTTCCAGGTAATTATTCAAAAATACTTCACCATCAATTTAGGATCCCAAAAGGTAACAAAAAAGATGGAAAATTAATTATCTATGCAGCATTTTAGTGCATTCAAAATTCTTAATGCAAATTCTACAGTAAGCAAATACTACACAGTTCAGTCTCCCTAGGAAAGACAATCCAGAGACCTGGAGTATAGTGCCATCAGCAAGCAGACGACACCCAACTCTTTCCCACCAGGTTCCAAGGAGGCTGCAGAGAGACTAAACTGAATGAATCCACGACGGTCTACAGAATGGCTAAGAAGCTGAAGCTCACTCCAGACAAAACAGAAATGCTTCTGATCAACGGAGTCACTGATCCAGGGCAAGGTGTACAACCAGTCTTGGACGGGAATGCATTTTCACATAGAAGTCAGGTATGCCGCTCGGGAGGGTTCATGAACATTCAAGTAGCAGCCATGGCTAGGAACACTTTAGTTGATGCTGGTGCATCAGTGCTGCACTCTTTCCCTGACAAGATGGATCTAGTCACTGTCACATGCCTTCGGTTACACCCAGATGAGATGCCTGTAACATGCTGTAGCTACCGCTCAGAAGCTACAGTCGGTGCATAATGCAGCAGTCAGAGGCTTGTAATTCTGATCACATAATACCTGTTCTGTATCACCTCCGTTAGCTTTCAATTCATTTCCAAGCCATATTCAGAGGCTAGTTTTTAACCTTAAGCCCTAAGAAGCCTCAAGGACTTCCCCATACTGTAGGAACCCCCTTATGGGCACAGTTCATCAATGGAGGCCACATTCCACAGCCTTCTGAAGGAAGCAAGCAGGAGGAGGTCTTCTCAGCAATGACCCCCAGGAACTGTTCCTTCCCCTGGGGGGCCTATTTCTCTCTCTCAGACAACAGGTCAAGACATGGTTACTTCAATGCACTTTTTACCTAGTTTAATAAATTGATCTTTTGTTGTTCTTTATTAACAAGACCAGGCTGCCTGTTCTCATTGCTGTTTCTTTATTATTTTGATGTTAACAACAACAACAACAACAGATTTATATACCACCCTTCAGGATGACTTAACACCCACTCAGAGCAGTTTACAAAGTATGTTATTATCCCCACAACAAAACACTCTCTGAGGTGGGTGGGGCTGAGAGAGCTCCTAGAAGCTGTGACTGACCCAAGGTCACCCAGCTGGCTTCAAGTGGAGGAGTGAGGAATCAAACCCGGCTCTCCAGATTAGGGCCCCGTGCTCTTAACCACTACACCAAACTGGCACCAAATTGTTAATGGTAAGTATTGTTTTACTTTGGTTTTATTAATTTTTATTATTTTTGGCTAACTTAGGGATCCCCCAAAAGGGCACAGTAAGGTAGGATATAAATTCTTTTTATTAATAAACATACAATTCAACTTAGCTGTGTATGGTGAAAGAGTACACTTTTTAAAGATTGAATCTAGAAGTTAGAGGGGGAGGTAAAACTGCTACAATAACTGAAAACACCCCTGCTGTCAGTGGTGACCTTAATTTTTAAAACATTGAATGAGTCCAATAATAAAGCCACTTAATGTTTTTATTAGCTGTAAAGCCAAGCAGTCTTGCTGAAAACTCTGAGACACCCACAGTTATCCTTATCATGTAGGTTCAGAAGAGACTCTGCCCAACAATTATAAGCATGTAACATGGATTACGCCCACTGCCATCCATTGCACTGGGTGTAAAGAGGTAGTGAGTTTTCCATTGCACCCCTACTGTGACTCCTCAATGTCACAGGACAAGGAGTGTGGATGCAAAAATAGCAGAACATGACGGGTTGTTTTTTTACTGCACTTCCCCCAAACCTTTGATAATATACTTTCTTTAAATAGCAGTCTATAATGCAGATCATCACTCTAATTCTAACCACTAGTATTGTTCACCCACCACCACCTTAACTCAGCACAAACACTATGCTAGCTAGCCAGCTGCCTACTATGGACAATTAAGAAGAGGCAGAGATCCTGAGTGAACCTGGGAATGCAGCGCTGTGACCAAGTCAAGAGAGTGCTGGAAACAGAAACATGTTCAGCCAACACTAAAAAGAGAAGAACTTTGCTTTAGGAAAAAAAGTACCAACTATTCTTGTGTAGTCAAGTGCTTAACTATTCCACACCAGGCTAGCTATGAGAACAAATTAACCTAGTGTACCTTCAAAGCTGACCCAAGCAATGCCACATCTCTTAATGACAGCAAACCTCTCCAATTCATGATAACCTTTGACATGAAGCAGCAGGGCTTCAAAGCCCCATTGAATGTGTCTGAACAAGCCTATGAGGTATTGCTTTGAATGAAAGTATTGGCCACTGGTGTTCTGAATTAAGGACCACACACATCACACCCAGAAGTCAGCATTCTACAATTAACCTATAAACACAGTCCTTTGACGCTGAACCGTAACTCTCCTTCCAGTTTGCTTTGCCCCACTCACACCTATCAAGCTGACTCCTGTGATTCACATAAAAATATTATTAACATGAGACACTCATTTTGCTTCTATGAGGCTTTCTGGAAATCCATGGAAGAATGCCAGTGTGAACTTGTCATTCCTCAGCCATTTTTCTCCCCAGTCAACTAACTAATTTCTCCAAAGGAAAGGCAGATATGGCAATTCTGCTTAAAGAGCAAACCACAACCAGCGCAGAACCCGTGTAACTGACTTTCCCTGTTCCAAGCATTACTAGGGGCAACTCTTTGAGACAAAGGCTGCAAAGGTTATACCAGCCTCAAGAGGATAGAGACATGCATTCCTATATAGCTGCTTTCAGAGCAGCAATGCCTCTAAGTTTTAACCATTTCTAAAAAGGCATGAATCTAGGCTTGGTTTTGTTTCGTGAAGCTACCAGTCAATTTTTGAGTGAAAGCTATTTTGTGCCAAGGTGGGTCTGTATACTCCACTGATTATTGGAAATACACTGACAGACTGTGATGACCTTATTAGAAAGTAGTCAGATATCAGACAGAGAATGTCAAGAGACTAAGAAGGAGAAGATGGTTCATACTTCATAATTTGAACAGAAGGACCCAATGCTGAATTAAAGATTGTGTACATCTATATTCTGAGACTGTACTTGCTCATACAGTATTCCTACTGCTAGTACACGTGTGTGTGAATGCACTTTCTTTATTCTAGTAGAATTTCCACATGCAGCAGGAAAAGTCATTCATGCAGTCTGCCATTGCTTCCCTACTTAGCAATATGGCCTTTGACATGAAATAGACAAACAAGCATCATGTTCTCAACAGTGAGGAATTTTGAAAAAGCAAAACAAGTATACTCTCCTCCCTGCGGTAGTCTCAGATAATTACATTGCAGCAGGACTCAACCTGGCCCATGCCCTGCCCAATAGCATAGCAGGATCAGTGATGAATGCAAACAAGTATGTTCTGTAACAGTCTTCATATTCCAATGGTAGGTCTCTTAAATAAAAAGTTTGAGAACCATTTGTCGCTGTACCTGGCTGTGTGCTTTCCAGCTCCATGCTGCCCAACAGGCTGGTGCCGTTTTCTGAGACAGTAGATGCAGTTTCTTTCACAGGCTCCTCATTCCCTGGTTCATCCTGCTGTGGAGAGAAGCCCTGGCTGCCAGAGCTAAGCATGGGAGAAGGCTGAGATGATGTGTAGAAGCTGGATGGGCCATTTTGCAAGAGTTCAAAATTCTGATCATCAGGGAAAGAGTCATAGAGCTCTGTTGAATCAAAATTCAGACCCATGGTCCCTGGAGTGCCGTTGGCCCAGAATTCCTGTCCACCACCTCCCCTAAGATTGGTGGTGTGCCCTGGTGAGCCTTGCCGATTGCTTCCAACACCATTCAGCGGATACTGGGAAAACAGAGGGCCGTCCTTGAGGGTGTTGCCATTGCCAGATGGGTATTGAGAGTAGTTCCAGAGATAGTCATACGAGTGATGGAGGTGGGAGGTGGCTGAGGAGCGGGTCCCTGAAGTACTAGCATTAGTTACAGTAGATAAGCCATTAACATTCATGTTCCCATTCAAACCTACCAGGAGAGAAGGAAGAAAGAAGCAGATATTAAATTCACAGTAAGCACTAGGAATACTGAGTGAGGGGGGAGATTGTTTCTCTCTTATTGGCCAGTCTCCCTTTATTGAGGGTGGGGGAGACAAAGATGGTACAATAAACATTGGAAAAATGGATGACAATGATCAACTTAGCCAAACTAACTCGAGGCCATCCACAAAAATTCCTCTTTCCTACCCAGACCCAAAATAAAACCGGGTTTCTGCATGTGATGTCATTCGCTTTATGAATGACCTGACATTTTCCCAATATGTATTCCAAAATATTATCTTTCTGGTCACAGCAGTCAAAAGCCTTCCAAACAGGCCCACTTTCTATATCCGCTCCTGCTGTTCAAGATGCCTCTGCCTTCTTAGCTAGGAGTCTGCACGCCTCAGCAGCTCCCGTTTATCCAGTTGTTTCTGTGCACAGCGCTCAGTAAAATCTTCCCAAGCTCTTCAGAATATAAATATAGTTCTCCTTGCAATGGGAGTGCTGTAGGGATCAGCCCAGCCCTTGCAATTTCCATTGGTTATAGAATAGAAGGAAGGGGGGAAAATTAGCCTCTTGGAGTTTTTTTTCCTCCAGAAGAGAAGGAAATTAACATTCTTTTTCCATCTTTTTCCATACTGAAGATATACTGGAAGGAAAAGTACTACATTGTTTAGTAGAAAGGTGAGCATGTCAGTCTTTGTGCAAAGCTTTGTGCAAAAGATCACGCTGCTCAAAGTTATGAGGAAATATGACCATCTGGATGTGCCCAAATTTCAGAAACCAGAAGGCAAAGGCGAAAAAAGTACTAAAGAGAAAAAACTGTGTCCCCATTCTCCCCCCCCCCCCGCCCCCCTGGAGCTCATTTCTCATCATCAGCATTTTTAACATTTTAATCTATGCAAGCATAGGTTCTCAACCCTCCCCCCACTTCAACATGACTAGGATGAATGGAATAAGGCCTAGTCCACACAGACAACTAGATTAGCATCCTATGTCAATGGCATCCCCCTCAACACAGGGGTTTGGGGTTTTTTTGTGAAGTGATACTGCAGTAAATATGGGTGAACTTTTAAAAACACTATCGTTTTCTAATATTTAGCCAGAAATACAACTGATCTTAATCACTAGCACTTGAATATACAAGCACACAGAGGAGGGTGGCTCAAATACTGCAGATGAGATAAATGGGTGGCTCACTGTGTGGTTTGGTGAATATCTGCCAGCTCTGTATCCTGACCTCCTTTGAGGTGTGCAGGGCAACATGAGTGGGGCTATCTCTACAACAATCCTGTGGCATAGATTAGAGTGTCTTGTTTGGGTTGCATCAGATCTCTTTGTTTAGTACTGAAATCTTGCTGTAAAACAGAAAGAACGACCTGGCTCACAGGGTTGTAGAGGGGACAAATAATGTTAAAAACAGATTAACATGGTAATGAACATGTTACCATCATCACCTCCACTACACATCTGTAGTGGAGACAAAGGCAGGCTCTAGATAAAAGTCGCAAGATAAATAAATACACACTTTCATATCCTGCAGAAGACATCTGATCAAGGAAAAAAGGAGGTGGTGTCATTGACTCTGTATATCATAGTGCTGTTCTGGCAAACTCACTCCTTTTGGGGGAATACTCTCAACTTTCCAACTCTTCCAGGCAGCTCCCAATTCACAAGAGGCAGTTTTATTTTTAGGTGGTGCTAATTAAATAACCAAACAACTGATGGGAGGGAGTCACACTGATGGAACGACTTATGCCAGGCTAGATCAACACTGCACACTGAACAACGCATTGCATGATTTATCCTGGATCTTCTCAAGCTCTGAATAAGCTCTTGTCATCTTGATTTAATTGCATTATGCCATTTTTGAAACTGAGATATAATTCTTTGGGTTTTTTGCCAGTCTCGTGGAAGAATAATGTTTAAATGAATATCAACGAGGCAGTAGATACTACCTACCTTCCCAAGATTTTCTCCATGATTAGGACTAAATCATCTTTCAAAAAAGAAAAGTCCGGATTTTCAAGATTTCATCAGCTTCAAATGTTGTGCCCCACAGATACGAGATCACACAACCTTAACTACTGTCCATGAGCCACTGCTACTGCTTATTCTATTCGACTACCCTGGAGAACAGCCAGCATCCTTGCATTTCAACTTACTACTAGACATACAACTATTTCCTCAAAGCCCCTACGCAGGAACATGAAGAAGAGTAGAACTGAAATTTCATACTCTGGCAGGAACCTGCAGTAATAATATTAAAATATCCATAATTAACATTCATGCCTAACTCAAACTTACCTTTCCCTTGCTGGGGGAAGTTCATGGGAGATCCATTTGCGTATATGTTGTCCCCTGAGGAAGGCGCCGGTTTCAGTCCTGAGGCAGTAGGTGAAGAAGGAAGGCCAGTGAAGTTAAAATGGTTGTTGGCCTCCATTTCTGAGAAAAGAAACACATTAGAGGATTGAAGCCACTATGGAGACGAAATGCCGCTCTTCCAAGGCAGCTATAGAAGTTATCCTTCATGTCACTTCCACAAGCCATTGGACAACAGTTCTAAATAATACTAATGCTTAACATTTAAATAAGTCTTCAGCTGTCATCAAATTGCTCTGTATACCTTATCACAGGATACCTTGACAAAAACTCAGTAAAGTATTATTTTCATATGCAAGGGTGAGTGGCTGAGTGAAAAAGGCTGAGAAGGTGTGCTTGTGGTTTGCCTGTATCTATCTAACAAGGTGATAGATTTCCGCAGAGGACTTTCTGGTTCACAGCTCAGTCTCTTTGCTACTATGCTATACTAGCTCTCCAAAGCAGCTGGACAAGCTAGTCACCAACCATCTTAATCAAGAATAAAGCAGCTAGCAAAAGCTAGCCCTTGTGGCTGGCTGCCCTGTGTGTAAGGCCCAGGCCCATATCAGAAACTACGGGAATGTTTTCCTCTTCAGGAAAAGGAAGAACCCTGCTGAAAATATAACAGGAGTCTCTTTACTTAAATCCGTGCAAAGAAAGTACAAAAGAAAGTAATGAGGCGTCCATCTTGAGTGGACAAAGTTTAATTAGGTCTTGATGCCCATTCTGCCACCACATTCTAATATTGGAATTTATTTAAATACATAGATCCAGAGGAGTCAGCCGTGTTAGTCTGTAGTTGCAAAATAGTAAAGAGTCCAGTACCACTTTTAAGACTAACCAACTTAACTGTAGCATAAGCTTTCGAGAACCACAGCTCTCTTTGTCATATGCATCTAACGGGGGCTTTTTTTCTGGAGAAAAAATGGGGGCACTCTCACCTGGGGCAACTCCCGGGAGGAGGTGGTGCGCCTCTCAATATATGCACGCGCAGAGCACGGGCGTACGCGCGCGCTCCCTGGACTGCATGATGGGCCCAAAATGGACGAAAGGGGCCCAAAATGACCAGGAGTGGGGGAGTCTTCCCCAGCCTGGAAGAGGCCCGATCCTGACCATTTTAGGCCCCTTTCGGCCATTTTGGGCCCAATTCAGGCCCCAAATGGCACGGATCAGGGCCTAAACGGCCTGGAATGGGTGCTGCCAGGTGGGGGAACCCTCCTGCACCCGGTACCAGCCCAATCTGGGCCTTTTTGGCCCTGATGCTGGCCATTTTGGACCCTAAAATGAGTCCAAAACAGTCAAAAGGGTACCAAAACTGCCTTGATTGGGGTTGAACTGGCCTGGAACGGGCCACTGTCGGGCGGGGGAACCCTCCCCTGGCCTGATCCTGGGCGTTTTGCTCCCAATCCAGGTAATTTTGGGCCCTAAATGGACCCAAAATGGTGCCGAACCAGCCCAGATCAGGGCCGAACCAGCCTGGATCGGGTTGCTGACAGGTGGGGGAACCCTCGCCGGCCCAGCACCAGCCCAAGCCTGGCCCTTTTAAGCCTTAAATGCACCCAAAATGGCACAGAACCCTCCCCCGCCCGGCATCGTCCTGATCATGGCTGTTTCGGCCCCAATCTGGGTAATTTTGGGCCCTAAATGGTGCCAAACCAGCCCAGATCAGGGCCGAAGTGGCCTAGATCGGGTCGCTGCCAGGTGGGGGAACCCTCCCCCGCCCCGATCCTGGCCATTTTGGCCCTGATCTGGGCTGTTTTGGGCCCTAAATGGGCCCAAAACAGTGCTGAACCAGCCTGGATCAGGTCGCTGCTGGGTGGGGGAACCGCTTCCGGCCCAGCACTGGCGTGATCCTAGCCGTTTCGGCCCTGAACCGGGCCAATTTTGGGCCCTATGGGCCCAAAATTGCCAGGATTGGGGTCGAAACGGCCAGGATCCGGCCAGTGCCAGGTGGAGGGTTCCCCCACCCAACAGTGGCCCGATCCAGGCTGTTTTGGGCCCAATCCAGGCCCCAAATGGCCAAATAAAGCTCTTTTAAAAATACCGATGTGACACCAGTCCCGTGGGTATTTTAAAGAGCTGCCAGAACGCCATCCAGGGGTGTTCCGGCTCAAAAAAAAAGCCCTGCATCTAATGCTACAATTAAGTTGGTTAGACTTAAAGGTGTTACTGGAATCTTTATTATTTAAATACAGTGTCTTTGTAAGATACAGGATTATCCTTGACTGGTTAGCATGTAGCAATGTGACCACACAACTGTTCCTAATATGAAGTGTACATGTGCATTTGTATCACAAATAGGCACATTAGTAAGGTCCTTAAAAAGGAAACCAGGGATCAAGCAGGTTAACTATTGGACTAGAATCTGGGAAACCCGGATTCTGATCCCCGCTCTGCCACAGAAACATGCTGGGTGATCTTGGGCCAGTCTCATACTCTCAGCTTAACATACCTCACAGGATTGTGAAGGAAATAAAGAAACCAAACAGTTAAGAAAACTATTACTGAGAGAGTTTATCCCATAAACTGTATCCCATACAGTTTATCCCATATAACGTCTTACTATGTAAGACAACTGTAGCATCTCTGCTTGTGCTCCATGGCCCTTTGTCAGCTAAACAGGCCAACGTAAGACTGCAAAGTACTGTGTGAAAACTCAACATCAGATGGCATAAGCTCTACCAAGTCATCACTGCCCTCGCCCAGCTAGTCATTTCCCCATCCCACAGGAATGCAGATGAACTTTTGCCTCTCTGCAACTTGGGGGGGGGATTCTCAGTATTTCCTGTTAACTTAAATTAGTGCATGAAATAAGTATGCTGCTCACAAAAGTTTGACAAAAATAAGACAAAGGATGTAATCTATTACTACAGGGCCTAGCTCATCCAGTGGATCATCTGCACCTCCCAAACATAGCAATTCTCCCAGCGTCTAACAGAATGTCCCTCTTTTGTTCTCCTGTCTTAATTCAGAAACTAAAGAAAAATTTCTCAAGCAGGCCTGGACAGCTGCCAAGAAAAGCAACCCTTGGTTAAACGAAGAAAGATGAAAGAGTTCAAGCTGCAGATTCAGACCGGTCTGATAATTTGCACTTTTTCATAAACAGCAAGTGCGTAGCAATATAGAATACCAAAAAATCTCAGCATGAAGCCACATAATACATTATACCTTGCACCCAGAGGCCTCCGACTGAACATTCTATTTATTTATTTATTTATTCATTCATCCATCCTCCCTCCCCATAAATGAGCTCAGAGTGGATTATAACATGAATAACTAACTTTCAATGAAAACAAAATTAAAATCATAAAATTAAGTAGCAACACATTTGGGCAACAACCCAAGTTGCTCAACCCACATCCAAAAAATTCCATGAGGTGGGAATAGACAGAATCACCCAGCTGGGATCAGGAGCAAAGCAGGTGGCAATGCCTGCCCACTGGGCCGGGATCAGGTGCAGTATAGGTGTTAATGCCACCCCTTTCTCCCGGCCAGGATCAGGAGTAGAGCAACTGGCAATGCCCACCCCCCCTTCACCCAGCTGGGATCAGGAGTGGAGCAGGTGTCAATGCCCACCCCCCCCCACCTTCACGCAGCTGGGATCAGGTGTGGAGTAGGTGGCAATGCCCACCCTCCTTCACCCGGACAGAATCAGGCACAGAGCAAGAGGCAATGCCTGCCGGCCCCCATTCATCCAGCCAGGATCAGGAGTAGAGCAGGTGGCAATGCTCGTCCCCCTTCACCTGGCCAGGATCAGAAGCAGAGCAGGTGGCAATGCCCACCCCCCACCTTCACCCGGCTGGGATCAGTCACGGAGGAGGAAGCAATGCCTGCTTGCCCGACCTCCGCTTTCTAGAGCCCATTGTATTTTTTCCCACAACGGGCTGTTACTAGTATATTAATATTTCAGTGGGAAACCAGGGTGAGAATTTTTTTTTCAATCCCCCCCAATAGGAGACCAGTATAGAAGCCCGCCTGTACCTCAAGCTCAGCCATATGCCTGGCGGAACATCTCCGTCTTACAGACCCAGAGGAAATATAGTAAATTCTGCCAGATGGAGAGTTCCACCAGGTTGGTGCCAGTATTGAAAAGGCCCTGGCCCTGGTTGAAGCCAGGCCAGGTGAGCATCCTTGAGGCCAGGGATCACCAGCAGCTGTTTGTCAGCTGAACGGAGCACCCACCTTGGAACACATGGTGAGAGATCATTCCACAGATATGCTGGTCCCAGGTTAAAATCAAAACCTTGACATCATTTCTACTCAAAACTGTAAAACTATGTTTTACCCATACATCTGGATTCATTTTTAATCTCTCAACCACTATTCTATTCACATAATCAAAAATACAGTTTAAGGAGTCCTGGCTCTGGGCTTTCCCCTGATCTAAGATCTGAGCTTCACTCTCCTGAAGCAAAACAAAAAAACTAACCCCACCCCCTCCCTCTTCTCTCTCACACAGCCTGCTGTTAGGAAACATGCTGAAGGCCTGATTTGAATGCAATGTGGGTGGGACTGCAGAACGTACCTTTGCATTCACCTAGTATCTTTTTAAACTGGGCCGTTATGCATGCAATTTTAGCATGCCAGTGCAACACCCACCCAAGATACAGATTTCTGGCATAATATTGTGAACACAGCAGCTGAGGCCCCGTTTAAAATAGATGTTGGACACATGCAATGTCACACAGGTAAGTTCTCCTGTGTTGCCAACATCACATTTAAATCAAGCCCAATATGTGAGTGCCACAATCAGTGACTCAATTTTTATGTGAAATTAATCTCTCAATAGCTTAAAAAACTTGAGTGGGAAGACTCCACCCAAAGGAGATTTGAAACTATCAAGGTTAGTATTGTCTACTCAGACTGGCAGCTGCTCTCCAGGGTCTCACATCACCCCCCCACCTGATAGTTTCAGCTGGAGATGCCAGGGATTGGATCTGGGACCTTCTGCATGTCAAGCAGATGCTCTATCATTGGGCCAAGGCCCCTCCCCAATGGAAGCAGAGGTTGCTACTACTCACGTAAGTATGCTCAGAACCCAAAAGAAGCTTTACAGCATGTTCTTATGATCAATTACTTTGATTTTACCATACCTTTAACCAGGGCTTTTTTTCAGCCGGAACACGGTAGGACGGAGTTCCGGCACCTCTTGAAAACACTCACATGGCGGGTGGCCCCACCCCGATCTCCAATCAGAGGGGAGTTTAGATCGCCCTCCGCACTGCAATCTAAACTCCCCTCTGTCTGGAGATCAGGGGGTGGGGGCACTGGCCATGTGACCGTTTTCGCCGAGGGTGATTTAAACTTTTAAAAACTCCCCCCTTGTTCCAGCTGACCCAATTGCGTGACGTGATTGCGTGGTCCTGGGAACATGTGAGCATTTTGCGTGTGTGCATGTGGTACCAGGGGCACCACCTCCTGCCAGTTGTCCCCTGTGCTGGCAACCCACTGAATTCCACCACCTTTTTCCCCAGAAAAAAGCCCTGCCTTTAACTCATTTTAGTATCCAAATTAAGTGAAATTGGGAAGTGTAGCGTCTTGAATTTAAGACACAATAGAACCTTTCTACTATTTGGGAGGAGCAGAGAATTAAAAAAAAAAAAAACCAGAATCTGTACTGTTCTCCCTTAGGAGTATCTCTACTCATTACAGAGGAAAAAAAGATTCTTCATGAAGCAACTATCTTTTGCAACTGTTCCCATGTCACAGAAAATTCAATCAGTGAGGGCTTGCAAATAATCATGGGAAAACATAAACAAGACCTTTGGAATACCCATATATTTCAGAGGTACAAGACGTATACTGCTGTACTTCTTAAGTATGGCAAGAGTAATCTGAATGCCATCCATCATTCATGGCACACCTTTGTCCAGGTGAAACTTTACTGGATCAGATCAGTGGATCAAAACTGCTTCCAAAAAAGTAGACATGCAGTTTATTCATATCTTTTTAAAAGACCTGTCAGTAATATTTCAAGCTCCCATGACATCGCTTGGGTTTGACTGAATCCAGTTCTATTCCCAGCCACAATTGCATCTGTGTCATCAAATTCCACAAATGAAATATGTGTGGGGGGGCACACTTTTGTTTGTATTTAAGAGAAACAAACCTTTCCTTGAAAGCTTACAACAGGTGGAAGGTGAAGTAGAGGTTAACTAACAAGGCCAACACAACATGGAGCAAAATCTCAACTTGGAGTACAGTTCCCTACATATATTGATACTATTGCTCTTCCAATATTCCCAAACTTCCAGGTTATTTGCTACAGGTGTAATGTTCTATTTGTTGCTTTACAGGACGGATTCATTCATCAGAAAACAATTATTCCTCTACTGCAATTGTCAGTAAAAGCCTGTACAACATCAGGGGAGGCAAGGAATGGAAGTCAGTTCTAGGAATCCCTCCACATTACTTTAGTGAACTTGATTCCATTGAGAATCCACGTGCTTTAGCAGCTAGAGTCTCAGACACAGGTCCAAATTGCCACTTGACCACAGAAGCTTGGTCTGGGTAACCTTGGACTGAACATACTCTTCCTCATATAACCTTCCTCACCGGGTTGTTGTAATGGAGGCAGGAATAAGTATGTACACAACCATGAGTTGCATGGAGGAAGGACAGGATACATGTAAATAAATGAATAGGGAAATCCAGAAATATACAGCGGGATCTTGTATAAATAAGCGTACAAGCAGTACATATACAAGACATTTACTCTGGTACAACTGCAGAACTACCTATTACTTGGCTATGCCTCACAAACTAATAATGATTGCAGAGCACTTATGTACAAACCACCTAGCTTATTCAGCATATGAACCGACCTTTTTATGAACCTCATCAAGGCCCCCTCTTCAGTGGTCTGCAGTCTGAGTCTACTTCACAGGCAATGCAGGTTCTTCTTTACAAAACTGAAGTAGTGATCCAATTCTCCAGTGACACAGATCAACTGACCACATTAAAGTCATGGGCTACTCACAAGTACATTGCACCAGACTAGAATTTATATAAAAAACATGTTTCTAAACTACCCCACACAGAGGCAGATCTTAGAACAGCTTCACTAACAGGGAAACTGGCAGCAATTCTGGATAAAGGCTATCCAAAAAGCAGATTGGTGGTGGGAGGGGCAAGAATGTGGAACATTTTTAAGATATTTTTTCTGCCAACCTGAAATAAGACTAGATTTTTGATCTAGTTTAGAATGATCCCTCTTGCCCATTTTCTTAGTTAGCAATCATTGTCCAGTTTATATACCAAAAACAGATGCAGAAGTACTAAATGTAAGTGAAAGAATAATTTCAGACACAGCTTCTGCTTCACTGGTTCATTGACTCTTGCACCGGGAAGCTTGTCTCTCTCACACACAAGCAACCCCCTATTACTGCAGTGTCACGCCAAGCTCCACCACCTAAGCTGGAAGGCTATTGTAACTGCAGGGGGGAAATACTGCTACTAATAGCTGCGCAGCAAATGCCCCTCCCCCAACTCAGTGTGCATCATCAAGAGCCGCCTCTGTTTGTATCGAGGCCACCTTATGGGCCTGCCGTTTCTCCTCCAGAAAGCAACGAATAGTACCCTAAAAGCACGTATCAAGCCCGGTATCTGATGTTAGCCGCAGAATTGCTTATAATTTCACTTTAAGGGTCACAACAGTGGAAAAGGCAGCTGCTGCTCAAGCAAAGGGACAAACTGCGCTGCAGCCGAGGTGAAGGGAGGTGCTGGGAAGACCTTGTAATTAAAGGGGAAGGCAGAATGGCGTGCTAGGAAAGAAGCCAAGGAAAATGGATGAATTAATTGTAGCCAACAAGAGCTACAGGGCGGGTGGGGGGGGGACGAGTTTAAAGGGGAGGGGTGTAGTCTAATGATTTAAAGCTAGACAAGAACCACTCAAGCAGGGGTAAAGCTGAGCAGTTGATAGAGCCAGAGAACATCCCTCTGTCTCAGCCCTCTGTCTCTCACACACTCCCAGCACAATAAGATGTTTTAAAAGTGGAAGGTAAGGATCATCTAACCAGAAAATCTATTTGCCTAAACAAATGGAATATTCCTGTCACATGACACCTAATACAGGCCCAATGATCCACAGGCACAAGGCAGTAGCATTTACATGTAGTTAATACTATGCGTATTTAGCTGGATCACAGGTTGTCTGATTATAACAACCCATTCTTAACTATTCCTCAGTGAGCAAGTTATTGAGATTAGCAGGTGCTCATGTCCTCCCACCACAAAGATGAGGCGCTTTGTCTACAAGCTGGAGACCTTCCTGCTCTAAACTATCCAAACTCGCTTCAGACAAGGTGCTCAATCCTACTTTTAAAGCCGTACCTGCAGATGCCGCCTTGCCTTCGTTGAAAGTGACATCTTCCTTGAACAACTGAAAATATTACACATGCACTTTGCAATACGGAATTCCTTTTTGAAGTTCTTGCTTATCTTTACAACAATCTCATTATATTTCTTTTAGGGAACAGATGCTAAAAGGCACCCAAGGCGACAGAGGCAACAAGAATTCATCTAATCTGTGTATTTGATAGCAACAACTTCCCACTTTAAAATACAAGGCTATCTTATTGAAATGTTCCTTTTATGAAAAAGGAGGGAGATTTGGCGTATATTACAGGTTTTTAAATAGTCATAGCTGTAGTCAAATAGTGCAAAAATAATTACACGTTAGAACTGCAGAATAGAGAAGGAAAAGAACCATCTAGATCCTTGTAACAGCAACTGCTTTAAGTTGCACAGGACTACAAATTCTTTCTCTGCTCAATGGACCCAAGACCTTGCAAAATACAATGCTGTTTTAAAATTTAAATTTCCAAGTAGTGTAGGAGTGGAAACTGTTTGACAGTTTCATGGTTCCCTTCATTAGGTATCACAGACAGATCCTGAACTAGCAAGATGCTCTTGTTTACAGTCATGGGGTGTTTGAGCTTCTGCATGGTATAGCCCCCATGTAAAGTGTAACACAAAGTTCTCTCACTACAACCAACCCACAAGACCCCCCCACCTCTTGAGAAACAGTCTGCAGCATTGGAGAGCTACCTACACTTCTGACACAAGGATACTCTGTGGAAAGTACTCCTTATGTTTCCTTACATCTCCATCTTAAATGGGAGCACATTTAATGATCTATTCAACCTACAACAATATAAGAGCTATATCAATATTTTACTTTAAAAACTCCAAGATAGGAAACTCTGTTCATACCCAAAAAAAGTGAAGGAGGCAGTCTGTCCTGTTTAATTTGGGACAGACAGCAAGTATTAAAAAGAGAAATATGAACACTTACAAGGCTTAACTTTAAGCAAGTCCAAGGACGTGGATGCCATTTTACTAGCTTAGGTCTCCTGTTCAAAAACATGAAATGATTGTCACTTTAGTTTTGTGTAACAATTTTTTTAAAGAAGGCAGTGGCCCCAAATTGCAAGCCCTAAATCTTGTGCCCACTGGCTGCTGGGGAATGGGGCTAATCTAGCCAAGGAGCTTGGGGAGAGCCAGAAACTGAAACCAAATCTGATTAAAAAGGACATTTCAAAAAGCAACAAACACAGCTGCCATTTCCCGGCCACTTCCTGCAAGGATGGGGGAGGGAGCAGAGAAAGAAGGCTGTTTGCATCAAGGTTCAGTGCGCATATTTAGGCCATGGAAGAGGACAGCCCCAAGTGCTCTCACTCAAACCTGGGCCAGTCACCAGGGATTCCCTGTGCCCACCTCCCACACAAAGCCATCATCTGCAAAAACCACACTCACAGCCCTTCTCCTGCTACAAGTATAAAAATCTTAGCCTCTCAGCTTCCCAAATAAAAAAGGGAATGCTATGAGAAACCATCCCCAAACCATCAAGACTCAAGGTGTTGAAGTCATATATGCAGAGGATCTCTGGTATCACAAGCTATTTCCACTATACATGTACCTACACTTTCCCCACCAACCATGCAGACCAAGGCAATAGCAAACATGAGATTCAGAACTCCTGAACCAACCAGAGGTATGTGTGTGCATGCATCTGCACATGTGCTTTTGTGTACACTGAAAAGAGTTCCATATTTTTTCACATCTTCAAAGGCCAGTCACCATCCATATTCCTGTGTATCGCTCCTTACATGCACCTCTGTTTCCAAGCCATTTTCTTCACAAGCTGCAGCACCAAGAAAGGACCCCTAATAGGGAATCAGAATCCCTACATGTGGTCCCATCCTATTATTGTCCAGGAAGGGAATAACCCTAACCTTATTATAATGAATGCAAAACCCACAAATGTCTCCTTACACATCTTATGCCCAGAGCAGCCCATTTCCCTACAGTCCAGGACCCGTACTCTTCCTCCTCCAACTCTGAGGAATCCTCACAAACACAAGACTGCTCACTTCCGATTACCTAAGAACTGCCTACAAACGTTTTGCACTCAAAATACCATCCCCCCCCCTTTCAGAAGAAGGCAACACCTTACCCCCCCCGCCCCCCGCACATACACACTCTTTACACTATTAAAGCAACCCAGGATCAGTATGGTTATTGTGCTGAATTAGAACCTCGGAAACCTGCAGCTCCCTGGGTGACTGTGGGCCTAAACGGAGAAAGGGGAAATGATGTCTGCCATCCTGGGCTGCAGCAGAAGGTCAGGAAAAAAACGAATAAGCATTTAATTCATCTTTGAGGAGAGAAAATGGGCTTGTTGCATTATTCTTATGATACGACCCTACCACCCTTTTTCCTCCAGAAACAAAATCCAAGCCCTTCAATTCTCCACGGCCTTCTCCTCTTGTCACCCCCCCCCCCCCAACCCAGGCTCTGCTCCCCTTAGAAGCCGTCGCCACCGTCCTCCAGAACGGGTTTTCCCGTGGAGTCTCCCCGCCCCACCCCAGAAGGGGACTCTCGGGCTTCCCCCATAACCTGCCTTTCTTCGAACGAGCTTTTGCTCTCCAAAGAAGCAGGGCCCCGGCCCCACGCCCGCTCTGGGGCTCCAGGCCTCGCCAGGAGGGAGGACATTTCTCTCCCCCCCCCCGCGCCCCCCGTTTAGTCAGAAGGAAACTTTACCCCCCTCCCCTCCCCTCCCCTCCCCCCCCCCGCGTCCAATCTGAGAGGATGAGCTCCTCCTCCCCCTCCCCCCCCAACCGCAGCAACGGCAAACAGGGCCACGTCACGCACCCAAACAGGGCTCCCCTCAGCCGCCGAGCGCCAGGTTTTTTCCAGCCGCCTCAAGAGCCTCCACGCTCGCTCGCTCGCTCGCCCCCTTCCTTCCTGCCCTCCTCACCTGGGAGAGGTGTAAGCCGTCCCCTCACGCGGCCTGAGGCGGTCGGCGCTGTCGGCGGAGCATGGCCGGGAGGGCGAAGGCAGCCGCCGGGGGAGGGGAAGCGGGCCGAAGCCACGCCAGGCAAGGCCAGGCCGCCGCCAACGCCGCCGTCGCCGTTTCTCCCCAGGAAGCCAGCCCGTGCCGGGGCGAGCGACGCAGGCGAGACACCGCCGGGTCCTAAGGCCCGGTTGCCTCGGCGGGGCGGGGACGGGAGGCGAGGCTGGGCCGCAGCGCCGCCTTCCGAGGAGGCGACAGAGGCCGCGGCGCCCGGCGCCCCCAGGCGCGAAGTTGTCCGAGAAGAGCCGAGCGGGCGGCCGGGGCGGGGGGCTCTCCCCTGTGGCTGAAACCCGGCTGGGGGGTCCCGCTCGCGGCCGCAAGAGCCCCTGCCCGGAACGGGACTCGGCGCGCGCGCGCTTTCGCGTCTCCCTCCCGGGGCTTTGTCAGGCGCGATGGCCAAAGGCTGGCCGAAAACACGGTTTTTAAAAACACGCACCCGCTTTTATTTTCAGACTTTTGCCTGGGAGCAGCACAGCTTGCTGAGGGCGGATCTGTGGGCCAGTCCAGCCGCACACTTGTTTGTCCGCCCCTCGATGTCCGTCACAGGGTTGCCAGCTCCAGGTTGGAAAATTCCTAGAGATTTTGGGTTTGGGTGTGTGTGGAAGCTGAAGAGGAAGGAAGGGACCTCCGCAGGTATAACGCTATTAGGGTCCACCCTCCAAAGCAGCCATCTTCTCCAGGGGAACTGATCTCTGTGCCCTGGAGATCAGTTGTAAATTCCTGAGATCTCCAGCCACCACTGCAGGTTGGCAACTCTACTTGATTATACCCAGATGAATGCTGAAAAGCTTTTCATATGCAAAAAAACTCTCAGTTCAAACACCACGGAGAGAATTTGCATAGGTCTCAAAAAGAATGAGTGGCCAGGTTGTTGTGTTAGACTAGAGTTCAAATCCTCACTCAGCCATAAAGCTCACTTGTGGCTATTGTTATACTAGAACCCTGAGGCAAGACACAAGAACAGAGAAGCCTTCGGCAGATGCTCCCCTTTGAGATGGGGGACCTTTCCCAACAGTTCCTTGGCAGAGTATTTCTCCTGTCTGACTTCCCCTTATCTTCGGAGAGCATTCATGTTCGCTCGGTTTAATGTTCTTCCTTCTGCCATATTGTACAGGGCGGGGTGTGTGTGTTAAGAAAATCCCATTCTCCACTAGTCTTTGTTCCTGTGGTCTGAGGGAGGTAGAAAGTCCTGAACACGTTCTTCTGTATTGTTTATTTTATTGTGATATCCGTGCCGTGTATTTAGAACCTCTTCTGCAAAATCATGATGGACAATCTGATGTCAGTAAGACTTTCCTCCTTATTATTCGCTCAAAACCACGAGGTCACTGAGTCTGTGGCTAAATTCCTCTGTCGTGCATCCAAGAGGAGAAGACTGGTTTAAATATTCAGGTGACGGTGGTCTTGTCTTCCTGCTGACTGTGCATGTTCACGTTGTTATGCCAATAAAGGTATACCATTAAATGGTAATGGAACTCTGAGGAGTTCTCTCTTTTCTTAGTTAGTGGGACTGGTTAAGTCACAATGGCTTGTCCATCTACATTTAAAGACTACCTTGCCATAATCTGACTGCATCATGAGAGCTTAGTCCACCATAGAAACTGTGGACATGAGAGTGGTAAACATCATGAGCTCCCACCTGTCCCATGGGCTTGTCTGCAACAATTAAATAATTTATTAAATTTAGGAAGATGGAAAATGTGCCCATATATAAAAACATATAAAGCATTTAAAATCCAGAAGCACAGGGCGAGGGCTAACAAAAACCATCCATGCACCCACTCTGAAGAAATCCATACCCAAACCAAATCAAAACTGGAGGAGACCTGTTTGCCTTAACTCCAAAAGCCAAATCAGAGACCCACCCAACAACATGGAGCGGAGCTCAACATTAACCCCAGCAGCATCCAATGTGCACTCAAGTTGTAAGACAAAGAGCGGAACTACAAGTGACAAAAGGCACAGATTGGACACTTGTCAGCTTCCCTCAAGTTTTGATGGGAAATGTAGGCAGCTTGGCGGAATGTTGGACAAGTGACAGTTGAAAAGTCCATTGGACAGCAGTCGGAGAGCCAAGCTGCAAGACCAGGACGCCTACATTTCCCATCAAAACTTGAGGGAAGCTGACAAGTGTCCAACCTGTGCCTTTTGTCACTTGTAGTTCTGCTCAAAAAGGTCAGTTGTGTAGAACCTTTTCAAACATCTGGTGATGTTCAAAGGAAAATCTTAATTGGAGAGAAAAATATAAATGTCACTCTTCAAGTGGGACTGGGAACTCAGAATACCTCCCAGGTATCACCTTGTAGGAGTAAGTTGTGCCCAGTAAAACTACCCCACACGGACCAAGTTGGGTTCTCCCAATCCATCGTGTTACTTCACTGAACTTCCTTGTGAAAGGAGGAGGGATTGGTGTAGCCAGGATCCCAAGATGTTGGCCTGGTGATGCAGTATAGCCGATCGAGATTTTCAGCGGGTAATGGTAATGCCGCCCAGAGATAAGGACCTGTCAACTCTTTTATCAGCATAAGTCACATGGTAGGTTAGAACGGGAAACATGGAGAAAGCGAAATTGCACTTACCCAGAAAAGTAAGATTTCCTTCCACTGCCCAGTGGGAACCACAAGGAGGTGGCAGTTTTCCTAAGTTATCTCCATAACCAGACTCATAGAGACTCATAGGGAGATGTTAAAGAGAGTCATAGCTACACTATTTATTTACTTAATTTTTATACCATGCCTTTCTTCCCAATGAGAACCTAAAGAAGCTTACATCATTATCTCCTGTATTTTATCCTCACAACAGCCGGAAAGTGGCTTAAGGTCACCCAGCAAGCTTCCATGATAGACTGGGAATTCGAACCCGGGTTTCCCAGATCCTAATCACTACACCACACTGGCTATTCGTAGGCATTTTGGCTCAAAAGAGCAGGAATGGTGCAGGAGGAGTATTTGCCCCTTTTTTTCCTGTCCAGGGTTAAAGCAGTCCAAGAGGGGCCACTTCCAATCACAGGAATGGCACAGAGGGCTAAACTCCTTCCCCACCACTGCAGCTCCGGGCCATACTAAGCCCCCCTGGTCTCGAGTTCCAGTCTCAAGTACTTTGAAATTTGAGTAGCTTTGAGTTATTCCTAGCCTAACTCACAGGGTTGCTGTGATCATAGCAGGGAGGAAGAAAGACCTTGTGTACTCCCTCAGCTCCATGGAAGAAGGAAGAAATTGAAATGTTTTTTAAAAGTTTGCAACCCTTTTAAATGTAGTCATTTCCCACATTTTAAGTGCAAATCAAATGATCAAAAGAAGAGAAAATCAAGCGGCAAACGCGCATGTAATTAATTCTCTTTCTTTGTTGCTGCTTGTTACGTTCCACGGCTGAGTTTAGGGCAAAGCCCAAGCAGGCTCGAGAGAGATGCGGAAAGGCCAGTGTTTAAAAGCAGGCATACAGAGGCATAGCTGCAGAGACAAATAGCGGCAGCAGCCGCTAAATCGATGGAAGAGGAAGCTGCAGGAAGGCCCACTATATGACAATGGAAGACCCTAAGCCTTGGAGATGTAGAGTTGCCAGAAGGGGGCTTTGTGGTGATGTGGCCAAGCTGCAAGGAGAATGTTGGGTGCCTGGTTATCAAGGACAATGCATTTACTTACTTTATTTATAATCTACCTTTCTCACTGAGACTCGAGGCTGATTACACAGTATAAGTCAATACGATCGGTGGCTGGGACATTCAAGAAACAATACAACAGGGGAAAGATAGTAGAAATTTGAAAACAAGCAGAAATCTGATACACAGCTGAAACAAAAAATCAAGCAATTTAACGTGACATATTAAACAATGTGGAAACTACCCAGTAGGCGCATACTTGCAGCCAGGGCTTTTTTTTCTGGGAAAAGAGGTGGTGGAACTCAGTGGGTTGCCCTTGGAGAAAATGGTCACATGGCTGGTGGCCCAGACTGAGCGGCGCGTAGGGCAATCTCAACTCCCCTCTGTCTGGAGATCAGGGGGCGGGGCCACCAGCCATGTGACCATTTTCAAGAGGTGCCGGAACTCCGTTCCACTGCATTCCCGCTGAAAAAAAGCCCTGGTGATAGCTAAAAACTTGAATTGAGCCCAGCAAATGATGGGTAACCAATGGAGTGACTGCAGAATGGAGTAATATGTATCCTCTGCCTGGCTCCTGATAGTAACTGAGCTGCTGTATTCTGCTCCAACTGGAGTTTCCAAGTAGACTTCAAGGAGAAACCTATGTAGAATGCATTATAGTAGTCAAGTCTCAGTGTTACCATGGTGTGGATCCAGGTGGCCAGATAGTCAAAGCAGAGGGCCATCTTCCGGGCTAGACTAAGTTTAAAGAAGGCATTTTTTGCAGCTGTATTAACTTGCTTCTCTCGTAATAATACTGGATCCAGTATAACCTAGGTTCTTAACTGAGCCTGCAAGGGTCAACTGAACCCCATCGAAACTGGACATTATAATGCCCTTCAAGATCTCTGCCTTCCCAGTTAGCATTACTTCCATTTTGTCAGTTCAATATCAGTTTGTTCACTTTCAACTGTGATGGTGGTCAGAAAGGTTCGCTGGAGAGTACGGTGGAAGTGTCAACAAGCTGGAGTCATGTTCCCTGCCACTATAGAGAAAATCATTCACTAGTAGGAGGGACGAAGGAAAAGAGGAGGAGGAGCTGGCTTTGAAATGTTTTTAAAGTCAATATATGATACCATCCCTCTGAAAAGCAGAGGAGGACTCCAACTGAAAATCAGGGGGGAAGTTGGCAATCGATTCAGTGTGGCCAGGGAGCTTTGGCTGCTGGGAGGCCTCATCCTAGAGCTTAGTGTGGAAGAGAGTCTTAAGGAATTGCCAGAGAATATGCAAGGTGGGACAGTTCATCAGAAGTGTACAGGTAGGGTGTGTGTATGTGTTCCCTGATAGAGGGAAGGAGTACCACAGCACAAGCTGTTGCTAGAAAGCTGAAGTCAGGGCCGGCGCGCCCATTAAGGCCAGGTAGGAGGTAGTCTCAGGGCATGGGGTGCCGGAGGGAGCGCCGGAGGAGGCGCTGGGGGCGGGACCAAGCACCACAGAGCTGCAGCCTCCCAGCCCTCCCGCACTGCTGCCGCTGCCAGCACAAGCCCCCAGCCGGGCACAGCAGCTGCGGGCAGGCATCTGGGGTGGTGCAGAGCAACTGAGCAGGAGAGCTGGGAGGCCACCCGCACGCCGTCCCAGCTGCCTGCTGCAGCAATCAGGCCGGCTCTCTCTCGCACCCTTGATGATGTCACATGTGATATCATCATGCAGGCTGATGTGTGTGCGCATGCACGCATGCGCCTGATCCACTAGCCGGCCGCAGGCACCAAAAGCCCTGGCGCTGCTCCTGGCTGAAGTTGCCAGGGCAGCAGGCTCCGGGGGCACTACCATAGGTCAAAATATGGCATCAGATGGAAAAGAATTAGGCCTAATTCTAATTCTGCTAATTATTGTATGGATTGAACTTTCAGTTCAAGAGCAATGTGGTGTCTTTCCCTGCCCTATTTGGTCCCTGAAGGGTGGAGCCCTGGATCAGTGTTACAGCATCTCTTTTGCCAGGTTCAATCCTGGTATCTCCATTTAAAAGAATCAGGTTGTAGGTGATGTGAAAGACCTCTTCCAGAGACCCTGGAGAGCCACCTCCAGTCCAAATTGGCAGTATTGACCTTGATAGGCCAATGGTCTTATTCGAAGAGAGAAACACCTCTCCAAAACACTGTTCCCCAATGAATAGTGCTGTCAGCTCTGACTGTTAGCGGTTCTCCAGTGTTTCAGGCAGAGGTCCTTGCTTACTCTACTTACACACGGTCCTGTCTGTTGGAGACTCTGGGGATCAGATCAGGACCTTCTGCATACCAAGGATGTGTCCTGTGAGCCATGGGCCTTCAGCCACATCCTGTCATTACTGCAACTCAAAAGCCTTCACCCGTGCAGCCTGTGGCATTTCTTTCTGCTGCGCTGCTCTATATCACGTAACCCAAACAGTTTTGTAGTGGAAGAATATTTATAAAATTATAGCTGGGAAAAGATCTTAAGGAAAGGTGAAACTTTATCATACTGCAAAAGATCAGTTTTAGGTGGATAGCCACGTTGGTCTGCGGTAGAACAGCAGGATTTGGGTCCAGCAGCACCTTAGAGACCAACAGAATTTTCAGGGCGTGAGCGTCCGAGGGTCAGAGCTCCCTTCTTCACACTCATGTCTGAAATCCTGCTGGACAAAAGATCAGTCTTTCTCCCTTCACCCCGCCCCATGCTCAATTTCCTCCCATCCCAATACAAAAAATAATTGCTTTCACCAGGGGTCAATTCGTAGAAAAAGAGCTGGAGGAACTCATTAGCATAACTCATTGGCATATGCCACGCCTCTTGCCATCACCGGAAGTGTGTCATTAGCACAACTGATTTGCATATGCCACACACCCTGACAACACCTATTCTGGCTGTTTTGGACTCAATCCTGGCCATTCAGGGCCAAAATTGGGCCCAAAATGGCAAAAAGGGGCTGAAAATGGCTTAAAAGGGGCCCAAAATGGTCAGGATCGGGCCGCTGATGAGCGGGAGAGTGATCCACCTCCTGTCAGAAGTCCAATCCAGGCTGTTTCGGCCCCAATCCAGGCCGAAACGGGCCCAAAATGGGCGAGAGTCGGGTGGGTGGGGCCACCTGACATGTGACCTCTTTGGGGAACTGCCGGAACCTTGAAATGAGCCCTGGCTTTCACACATCTCGTCCTTCAGTCATCTGGACCTCCATCTCCAAATTTTGCTTTAAGATGCTAACAATAAAAGTTCCAAGTTTCTAGAGATGCCAGAGATGTATTCCCAGTTTTGTGGATAGTGGATTCACTTTTGTGGCACTACATAACTCTGGGATTAACACAATTCACAGACTGGGTGGGAGGCTAACCAATCTTTCAGGGCTGGGATACTCAGAATAGCTTCGAACAAACCGGAGCAAAGGAAGACACGGATGACGCTGGGCCTGAGGACTCCCCAAGGCAGACCCTGCTGCCCATTTCAGCTTTTCCAGCTGCTTGTGGTATCAGGAGACTGAAGCTGCCACGGCCTGCCAGCCCCTCCTTTCCTGAGACGCAGAGGCCAACGCCAACCAGCGCCTACAGGAAAAATCTCTGGTGGCTGCAGGAGAAACTGAGCCAGAGGGCAGCTGGAGGACATGGGAAGAACACTCGCACATAAATCCCACCACCAATAGAGAAGAGTGCTTGAAAAATACATGCATGTTCCCAGTTCCTAATCAAAAAGGGCAATAAGGAAATCCAGAATCTATGGGAAGCAGCGCTATGGATACTAGAGGCTGGAGGGGAGGGGGAAAAAAACCAGAACAAACCCTCCTCAGTTCCCAATTAGCTCCATTCTCTGCTGATTCCAGCTGGCTGAGTCAGCCACACACAGCAAAACAACTCATCATTGTTATCTGCCCTCTGCTCTGCCTCCCACCTCACATACTGAAAGGCCTCTCATTTAATTAATCATTGCTAAGGGTTTGGCTTGCTCTGCAGGTGGGGAAACTGAGGCCCAAATTGATGGTGAGGCTTAACTCACACAGTTCTAAGAGGAGGAAGATGGCAGGCTCTCAGGGCACTGCACATTCCCTCTTGTCTCGCACTCACAGCTTTATCTGATGGGGCCAGCTGCATAGACTCCAAAGCTGTTTGCAAGTCTTTAGGTTTGACGAGCATAAGGTTGCTTGGCTTGCGGGCAGGGGAGGCTCTCAATAGGTTTGCCAACATCCAGCCAGGCCTGGAGTTCGCCCAGAATTACAACTGAGTTCCAGAATTCCAAGGATCAGTAAGAAACTGGCAACGTGTAAGGATGGACTGCATGGAATGACGTCCCCACTGAGGATGCTCCCCTCCTCAGGCACCGTCCCCAGATATTCAGGAATTTCCCAGTCTGGAGTTGCCAACCCAACAGGGAGGGCGACTCTGGAAATGCTTTTCCACCTCAATCCCAGCAACCCCCTTCCTTACGAGGCTTTCTCAAAAAGCGATCAAATGTGTTAGAATCATCAGGCATCAGCCCAGAGTAGCAGCACTGACTTCAGTTAGGTTACTATAGAGTAAATGGCTAGAAGGGTACAACCAATATCCCAATTTTTAAAATTATTCTGAATTGCGACCTATGCTTTTTGCCAAATATGCAATGCTTACAGTCAGGGCTTTTTTTCTGGGAAAAGAGGTGGTGGAACTCAGTGGGTTGCCCTCAGAGAAAATGGTCACATGTCTGGTAGCCCCGCCCCCTGATCTCCAGACAGAGGGGAGTTGAGATTGCCCTCCGCGCCATGTGGCGCGGAGGGCAATCTCAACTCCCCTCTGTCTGGAGATCAGGGCGGGGCCACCAGCCATGTGACCATTTTCAAGAGGTTCCGGAACTCTGTTCCCCCGCGTTCCCCCTGAAAAAAAGCCCTGCTTCCAGTGCAATCCTATGGAGAGTTACTTCAGTCTAAGTCCATTGACTTCAATGGGCTTAGACTGGCGTAACTCACCATAGGATTGCATTGCCCAATAGCACAGTCCTAAACAGAGTTACACCCTTCTAAACCCATTGAAGTCCTGCGTTTAGGATTACACTGTAACTCTGCCATGAGGCCTGCTCCCACAAGTCTTATTTCTTAATGCCAAGCATGGGGTGGCAAGTTATGGTTACCCACAACGTTGATGATGGACAAGAAGTGCTCTGCACACAGCTAGACAGGCTCGTCTTGAAAGCTGAATAACCTGCTTCAGATCAGTCATGCTGCTGAAAGGAAGATCTCAGGACTGAGCAAATTAAACCTTTTGTTGTTTAAAAAAAGAGAAAATACCAGACAACCAATCCAAGGCCTACAGAATTCCCGGACTGAACTGTTCTCTAGAGATGGGGGACATTCTGCAGACCTGATGTCACTAACTCAGCACTAACCTGTCTTCTACATTTCCCAAAGGACAGTGTCCAGGAAAGCAAGTATGCATTTTGCCTGCGGGAATCTTCAGTAATTTTTTAGTGTGGTTTTGGTATCTCTGTGTACTGATAATCATTGGAATGCGTTGCCAATTCATGCACTATTTTCAGGTACGTATGTTGGGGTGTGGGGAGACAGTTCCTGAAAGAGATCTACTTGAAATGCATACTGTTTCCTCCATTTGTTAAACTGGGGGTAGGTGGGCGTCTGCTTTGCTGTACTGTCCCTTTGCTTAGCTCAAGCATGGGAGGGAAATTGGATAATTGCACCAGGATCCAGAGGCAGGGTCACTCCAGAGGCAGGGCTTTTTTTCAGCAGGAACATGGTGGAATGGAGTTCCGGAACTGCTTGAAAATGGTCACATGGCTGGTGGCCCTGCCCCCTGATCTCCAGACAGAGGGGAGTTTAGATTGCCCTCCGCGCTGCTCAACTCCCCTCTATCTGGAGATCAGGGGGCGGGGCCACCAGCCATGTGACCATTTTCTCCGAGGGCAACCCACTGAGTTCCACCGCCTCTTTTCCCAGAAAAAAGCCCTGCCCAGAGGTGTGATGCTTGTAGCCTTGCCACTACCCCCAGCCTACAAGGATGTGTGTATGTAAAGCTGCAAAGATCACGCGAGAAAACTTTTAATGAAACAGCAAACGTCCTGGTAAGGAACTCAATAGGAGGCATGGTACACACAGGAGCTAAAGCACGGATCCTTTCTTTTGTGTGCAAATTGCCCTAGTCCCTCTCTCTAGCAGCTCTACCTAGGGGTGAGGGCTTCTGGGGTACAAGCCCATTAACTGGTATATAATCTATCTATTTTTTCAGAAACAGAATGGATTTTTTTTTCTTCCATTACACATAAGATTGGATGTTTGGGATGGAATCTTGGTGTGGGTAGGTGTGTGAGGAGCCCATGTTACAAATCTGTACCAGGCCTGGAGAAATAATGCTTTCTTTTGGTCTCTATGGTAATTCCAGGAGGGTAGCCGTGTTAGTCTGTTGCAGAAGTCCAGTGGCACATTCCTAAAGATTAACCAGATTTATTCCACCATAAACCTTTTTCGACTCACCAAAATTTACACTGGATAAATTGGGTTAGTCTTCAAGATATCATTTCTGTTTAAAGTTCCTGTGGTGTGTGTTTATATATTCATAGAACCAACATGCAATCCCAGCTGCGCAGGACCCCAGTGACCTTGTAGATGAAAAAACAAGGGGCTTCTGACCGTTTTTGGAATGCATGCCTTAGTCATGTGAACATCTGGCGACTTTCTTCCCATTTGACCAGATAATGTAGTCCGAGCAGTGAAAACAGCCTCCCATCTTCCAGTCTGCAAGCATGAACTACTTGCAGCTAATTCCTGTTTGCTCAGCACCTCCAAACAAGATCCCTTGCAGGGGGTTAAGGGATGCACCAGACAGACCCACAAAGCAAAAGCAGCAAGTGCTCAGATCCCTTTGACCCAATGAGTAGAGGGAGAAAGATGTGCCTGTCTGGTTTGCTGGAAGCAAAAGCAGGTTATAGAGAGAGTTGCAGGAATCTTCATGGATGCTGTAGCATGGGGTGGGGGGTGGAACAGATTAAAGAGTCTGGCTGGCAGAGGGCAAGACAAAACAGCTGTAGGAAAGCCCCGCTGATCCTCACCCCCCACCCTATCATTATAAGTCTGGCCATGCTGCGAGCCATCAAGGGGTAAGGATGGTAGTCAGCAGAGGGCTTGGTTTCCTAAATGAATGGGCTTGCCACCCTCCTTATTCTGTCACCTTGAATATTTGAACAGAGATGAATGGCCATGGTCTATCCTATGTATTTGGATCTACTCAAGAATGGAATTGTACCTTTCTCCTGAGTTCAAGGCATCTGCTTGCAGGTTGCTGGTTCCAGAATGATAAGAGTAAGTGATTGAAGAAGGATAAAACTGGCAAGTCATTCTCTCATCATGCCCATTTATAATATGGGGATTAATAATACTGTCCTACCATACAGGCAACCCTTTTGCCATGCTCACAATACAAACGAAGGTTTGGAAAAAAGATCATGGCTGGCCACACTGAAACTACCATTGCACACATGTTCGTTGTGCAAATCCTAGCTCATGGTTGGAAATCATATGATGCAGCAGCAGCCTTGCAAAAACAAAGCAAGCCTGGGAAATCTCCTGTAGGCCACCTTGAGTTCCTTGAGAGAAGGCAGGATATCATCACGGATATATTTAGTTCTCAACATGGCCCCATCTGGGGATACTTAAATCGGGAGAATGGAGCCATGAACATACAAGACAGATAATTCTACAAAGTTAAACCC
Organism: Eublepharis macularius; assembly: GCF_028583425.1. NCBI lineage: Eukaryota > Metazoa > Chordata > Lepidosauria > Squamata > Eublepharidae > Eublepharis > Eublepharis macularius. Next base: position 10,384,237 of record NC_072793.1, on the reverse strand, counting down.
CAGGTCTGAAGAAAAATCTGAAATCTTAAAAAAAAGGGGAGGTAGGGATTAAAACCCTACCAAAATACTTGAGGCAGTGCCAGCAGCTAAGAAATTAATGCCCTCCGTGGCCACTGGTAGGCAACCACAACTGTATTGCCAGACTTGGTTTTTGTCAGTAAAAGGCAGGGGGAGGGAAAGGGCCCTTTCCGAGGCTCTTTTGGCCTTTGAGGGAGGACTCATTGGGGCCACGGCCAGCAGCAAATACCCGAAAACTCACTACCATGCAGCTTGCATGACTCACTCAGGTCTGGCAGCTCGTTACAGTTCAACAGCAGCTACCTCATAAAAGCCAGAATTGTGTAGTGGTTAGATTTTCAAACTAGGATCTGGGAGAATAACCTTCAAATCCCCATTCTGCCATGAAAGCTCACTGGGTGACCTTTGGCCAGTTACACATTTTCAACCTAACCTACCTCACAGGGTTGCTGAGAGGATAAAGTGGAGCAGAATGCTGTAAACTGCTTTGGGTCCCTAGAGTGGAGAAAGGAGGGGTATAAATGAGCTAAATAAAATAATAAATATAGCTGAAGGGGGTGGGTGGCAGATAAAAGGTTGATGATTGGGTGAGAAGGAGAAAAGGAAGTACAGAAAGATGGACATATGGAGTCTGCTGGAGGAGGAAAACAAGAAATAGTGTAGACAGGGGGATACAACAGAAAGGCTGCTTCTGCAGGTTCACCACCACACAAGTGGGCCTGGCCCGGCAGCTGGCACTGCACAACTGGGCCAAGCCTGACCCACTGGCTGGAACCCTTTCCCAGGGACAGGAGAAGCTGAAGACAGCGAAGATAAAGGTAGATTGGCTGGTGGGGTAGGAAGGAGAGAAGGAAGCAGGGAAAAGGGATGAGCTATGGGGGCTTTTGGGAAATGGAAAGAGAAAATAGTGAAGGAGGGAAAAATGAGATCCCCCCCAACTCCTTACAGAACCCCCACTTATACTCTCTATATCTCTTTGTAAAGTAGTTGAGCCAGAGGCATCTACACACACACACACACACACACACGAGACCAGATATGCCCCAGAAGCATTGAATGCTGAGGACATCTGTGAAAGTCAGGGGGAAATGAAAGGTTCGTGCCTCTGAGAGTTTGGAGAATCCAAGAGGAGGCCATTTTGGAAACAATGGAATTTCCTGATTATTCCTCACTGCAATTCTTGCAGGTCCCCAGTATGTCAAGAAATAATACTGACTAAAATCAAGCAACTATTTGTATGCAAGAATGAGCTTTCCTTATTCAAACACCACAAACAGATCTTTCAAAATAAAAAATATATGTTTTCCAGTGGAGTTTGTTCACACATTCAGTTCCAAGTAGGGTTGCCAGCCTCCAGTTGGTGTCTGGAGATCTCCTGGAATTACAATTGATCTCCAGGCCACAGAGATCAGTTCAGCTGGAGAAAATGGCTGCTTTGGAGGGTGGACTCTATGGAAGGAGACCATCCCCAAGCCCCGCCTTCTCCAGGATTCACCTCCCAAATCTCCAGGAATTTCCCAGCTTGGAGCTGGCAACCCTAGCTCTGAGTCAGTGTGTTAAGTAACTAAGTGATGAGAAATCAAGCAACAGAGAAGAATGTGTGGACAACTTCCCCACCCTGATCCTTAATTCCAGGGCTTTCTTTCTGGGAAAAGAGGTGGTGGAACTCAGGACCGCACAATGACGTCACTTCGGGTCCGCTGGAACAAGGGAGAGTTTTTAAAAGTTTAAATCACCCTTGGTGAAAATGGTCACATGGCCAGTGGCCCCACCTGATCTCCAGACAGAGGGGAGGGGAGATTGCCCTCCGTGCGGCTCCAGCGGCATGGAGGGCGATCTCAACTCCCCTCTGTCTGGAGATCAGGGGTCGGGCCACCAGCCATGTGACCATTTTCAAGAGGTGCTGGAACTCCGTTCCAACGCGTTCCAGCTGAAAAAAAGCCCTGCTTAATTCTCTACCTGGGCTAACTGCAACCTTTTCTAATAGAGGGGATGGCAGGCAACTCTTACTTCTCTCTGGAGTAAAATGCCACCAAATGTATGGGGAGGCCTCAGCTTGACAGCTGTCTTGATCCACCACCATAACCACACTAGAAGCACCGGGAACGGAGACAGAAAACTCTTCTGGATGCACAGAAGTCTTGAACGGCCCTGCCAATTAATCTGCTCCCAGACTAGAACGCGTCACATGCCCATTTAGTCAACAGCAGCGGCCATGCCAAAAGTGTCAAAAGGCTCAATAAACAAAACCACAATGAAGAACCAAGACTGGGTGGGGAGAGCAGCATCACTTCCCCTGCATCGTAGCGACTGGACAAGATGCAACAAGTTTCCCCTGGCTGCTGAATGAGCAGAGAAGCCAGGTTTTCTTTAAGACCTACTCTGTCCTTTCTTGACCTCATGTTGGCAGCAGGTAGCCAGATGAAAAGGAAGTCTCTAGGGGTTAGGGCAATGAAGCAATGACCTGAATTCAATGTTAGTATTGTGCAAAAAGCCTCTAGCTCCTGCTTGGCCCTCTGAGAGACAGCCTCCTTCACTGTCTAGTGTCTAAAAAAATTGAACAGAGTTGTCCATGGTTTAAATTTCAATGCATGCGTAAGAATGTAGGAAGAGCCCTGCAGGATCAGACCAACGGTCCATCTAGTTCAGCATCCTGTTCCACACTTTGACCAACCAGTTGCCTTGGAAGGCCAACAAACAGGGTCAAGGCCCTCCCCTGATGTTGCCTCCATATAAATTAGCATGCCAACAGACTCCTAACATTCCCCCCTCTCCCATTTGCAGTTTGGAGACCATAATATGGACCAGCCTTACAGGATGGTTGCAAAGATTGCTGAGATAATGTTTTTATTTTACTGAACTGTTGTACTGTGGTTTTATTGTGAGCTGCCATTGTTTTTTTTGAAGCTGAAAGGCAGGGTACAAATGTTTAACAAACCTTGAAAAAGAAATGTTTTGAACTCTCAACTGCTGCCTACGTGTTGCATTATTATTTATTTACTTCAATTATACCCCACCTTTTTCTCAAGCGGGGACCAAAGGTGGCCTCTATAATTTTCCTTTCCTTCATTTTATCCTGACATTTTATCCTGTGAGGTAGCTTAGGCAGACTGGGTGGGACTGGGTGACAAAGATCCGATGCTACCATTTTTAAAGGAAGGGCAACCTGCTCTATCCAAAGGCATATGGCTGATAAGGGTTTCTTGTGGCAACTATTAAATCAAAACCCATCTGCAAAAAAATAAGCGCTTGATTGTGCCCAGCGCTTTTTTCAGAGGGAATGCAGTGGAAGGGAGTTCCGGCACCTCTCGTGTCCGGTGGCCCCGCCCCGATCTCCAGTCCCCCTGGAGGAAATGGCCGTTTGGTAAGGGGGCCGGTGTGTTTCCCCCTCATTTCCCCCTTGAGAGTTCCACCACCTCTTTCCCCAGAAAAAAAGCCCTGATTGTGCCCATGTCACAGTTGGGACAGTAAGGCAGAATTTGAGATTATCCAACCGTGTTTCACCCCGCGGGTTTGAACAGAGGCTGAGGGAAGCCCAGCGGGTCCCCCCTGGCGAGTAAAGGGATGGGCTCAAGGGCTCCCTCTCACGCGGCCAGAGAAGCGTTCAGGGGCTTCTGAACTTCGGCCGGTTTGTGCCGGCGTGATCCGCTGTTTTGCGGCCAGCCGGGGCGCTTCCTTTGCCAGCCGCCCACGTCGCCGCCAGCCGCAGACAAACCCCGACGTCCTTCTCCGAGGGGCAGGCGGCAGCGAGGCCGTCGCTTTCCCAGCTCCGTAGAAGGCTCGGCAGTCTCGGGCGGGCCGAAGAGAGGCGGGGGCGGGCGGGCTGATTCGGGACAATGGCTGGGAACCGACTTCAGCCTCGCCGCACGGCTTGCAAGGAGGACTCTTTCCGCGTATTGCAGGCAGCCAAAGACGGGGACAAAAACGCCACGTTGGGGGCGGGGGCGGAACAAGAGGGCGGGCGGGCAGGCGAGGCCGGATCGGCTTGCAAGCGCCCCCCCCCCCCCCCAGCGCTGTGTCGCACTTGCTGCCGGAGCCTCCGCGAGAGAGACTCGCGGCCGACCGGCCGGCCACACCAACCAACCAACCCTCCCCGGGGCCATTGGCGCCTGCGTGCGTGGCACGGCTCTGCTGCAAGGGGCCAGGCGGGGGGAGGCTTCTGCCAAGGCGCCCCTCCCTCCCTGCCCGACCCTTGCCCAGCTGCCGGAGCCCGACGCTTCCCTTTCCACCCCGTTAGGGGGCGGCAGCGGGCGGGCCCCGCGCACCCCCCGCGGCCTTCAGGCAGGGCGATTCTCTGCTGTGAGTCACCCGCAAGGACAGAGAAACGCCGGGGCCGTTCGGAGGGGACGGGCCAGCTAATGGTTCGCAGCAGGGAGAAGGGTGACGCCGTGCAAGCAGCCAGGCTTTTTAAAAAACCTCCAATTTCTACATCTGGAAGAATTCTGCTCCGTGTGGCCGCGGAATCCTGCGCAGAGTGCCCCAAAGCAGGGAAATCGGCGTGCTCGCGGGGGTCGTTCCGTTTAGGGTTGCACCGTCAGTCTGTTGCAGCGAAAATCTAGAGGCACTTTCAATATTCCAGCATAAACTTTCATGTATTAGAGCCACGAAGTCCACAAAAAACTTATTCCGGAATCAAATGTTACTATTCTTTAAAGTGCCACCAAACTCCATTTTATTCTGTTCATAATGACCGAAATTAAAATTCTTGCAAGCCCCCCCCCTTTAAAATAATATAGGGATTATTATGCCTCTGCCTCAGTCTTCTTACTTTTAAGTGTGAAAAACACTTTTTCTTCGAAGACTTCAACACAATCCAGTATGGTGTCATAGTTAGGGTGTTGGATTAGTGTCTGGAAAACCCAGGTTTGAATGCCCGCTCTGCCAGGGAAGCTTGCAAGGGACCCTTAGGCCAGTCACATACTTCCTGCCAAAGCCCATTGACTTCAACTCTGTTTAGGACTGCCCTGTTAATATCTAGGAAGGGACTCCAGAGTGATGGGATGTCGGAGCAGTTTTTGCTTTTCCTCTTCTCCAAATGAGGCACGAAAATGACGGCTGCCTCAAGCTTTCCCACCCTTTCTAAATTAGGCACAGTTGTCTGTACATTATCCCATAGAGCAGATTTCTCTAGTTTTGCCCAAATCCACTAGTAATACCAACTGCTATGAAACCCAAGGAGAGAAGAGCCCTGCTAGATCAGACCAAGAGTCCATCGAAGTCAACATCTTGCTTCCAGCCACGGCCAGCGAGATGCTTTTGGGAAGTTCACAAGCAGGACATGAAACCAACAGCTGGTTCCCACTGTTTGCCCCCCAGCAACTGCTTCTGAACATGGAAGTTCCATTAAGCCATCATGGCTAACAGCAATTGATAGACATCATCCATGAATGTATCTCATCTCCTTAGAAAGTCATGTAAGCTGCTGCAGCTATCACTTCATCCCGTGACAGTGAATTCCACAAGTTCATTATGCACTGTGTGAATGAGTACTGCTTTGGGTCTGCCCTGAAACTGCTGCCCATCCATTTCACTGGATGACACCTAAGTTTCTGCCTAAACAGTTACAGGGACTGACTGTACCACACAAAGTAATATTTACATGCACATGTATGTGCCGTTATGTCGCAACCAACTTATGGCGACCCCAGCAAGAGGCTTTCATGGCAAGTGAGAAGCAGAAGTGGTTCCCCATCGCCTTCCTCCTCAGGGTTTTCCTTGGTGGTCCCCCATCCAAGTATCGACCCTGTTTAGCTTCTGAGATCTAACAAGATTGGGCTATACCACACCATTCCACATCCAGCACATAAACTATTACTTCCTTTTAAGAAATGTTTAAGATTACTAATTTATTTCCCATTTATAAGTGGACCTGTGTGAATGCTTCAGTTCTACCAGAGCTACAAATCAAGCACAACATTTTGTGCTGGTGAAAGAATTCAGTTTCCTAAGAATTTTGTTTCTGTTTCTCCACCCCCCCCCCCCTTCGAGCCTATGCAATGAAATGCTTTAAATTTGTTGACTTTTCTAAGTCAGGGGGGGATGGCTGAAAAAGATTTGCAGTGGCTGTGGGATGGGCTTCTTCAGTGTCTTGCAAAGCCCCCACTCACTCCCCCCCCCACGATGGACAAAACCAAATAAGGAAAGCAAAATATTAAAATGCACAATTAAAATAGAATAACATTTGTCCACCAGCTTATGTGTGTATTGCTATTTTCCTGTATAGTTTCTTATGGATTCTGTGAGCTGCCTGGAAGGCCAGACATGGAGGGAAAGATGAGTTTAAAAACATTTAGATACATGAATATGCAAAATAAGAGGAATTAGGCAGATGTAGATCATTCATACAGATCATAACATGCAGGCTGTTCTTGGTACAGATTTTGATTGTGTTGGGTATACATGGCTCTCTTTATAATGATAAGCCTGCTACATACCACATAATACTGAAATTCAGACAAGAAGCCTCTCATCCACAACTCCAAGGAACTGACTTGTGAGTGACTCTTAAAAATTCTGTTGGTGAGCCGTGAGAAAACAAGAATACAATCTAATTCTGCTCATAGGAAACTTGTGACCTTGGCAAACCTCTGACTCTGCTCAAGAAGGCTCCTGCAGTCAGGGAATTTTTTCTGGGAAAAGAGGTGGTGGAACTCAGTGGTGGAACTCAGGACCGCACAATGACATCACTTTGGGTCAGCTGGAACAAGGGGGGAGTTTTTTAAAGTTTAAATTGCCCTTGGCGAAAATGGCCACATGACCGGTGGCCCCGCCCCCTGATCTCCAGACAGAGGGGAGTTTAGATTTCCCTTGGTGCAGAGGGCAATCTAAACTCCTCTCTGTCTGGAGATCAGGGGGCGGGGCCACCGGTCATGTGGCCATTTTCAAGAGGTGCCAGAACTCCGTTCCACTGTGTTCCAGCTGAAAAAAAGCCCTGCCCGCAGTGCTTACAGATGTAACCAGCTACATCTGAAGAATGTCACTTATGGCCAATAGGCTGTGAATTTGCTTACATGACCTACACAAATTCAGAAAAGGGGGAATATATGCATGATGCTGAGGAGCCCAAAACATATCTAAAAAGAGGAGGATGTTCTACGGCAGCTCCAGATGGTAGAAAGATGAGGCAAAGGTTGCCTGTCTACCCCAAAGAAAAAAGTGATAATTGCTTTAACAGTAGCCCACACAGCACTCATGAAAGTCAAAGGCAGCCTTCGCGATTGCAACCCTCACTCTTTCTTGACTAATGGAGCCCCCAACCCACACCCTGCCTGGAGATTCCCAAAATTCTGCAGCTCTGAATGCTCATTCATTCATTCATTCATTCATTCATTCCATGGAGTACAAAACGTTATCCCCATTTACAAAGGGAAAGTGATGCATCAACTTATAGCAACAGAGTTCAGGCCCACAACATTTATTTTCACACATCTTTCTCTCAAACTGAGGTGAGACTATTGTCATCCTGGGTTCACCTCACCACTCTTCCCCTTCACCAACAGATTTCTATTCTGGCTGTACTGACTCCTACCTCTGAGTCTTGATCAGGGAGGGTAGCACTTTGGGGCAGATGTCTATTGCCCTACAGGAACAGTGATATGTCAAAAGAATGGTCCCCATCCTCTTGGAGCAGAGATCTTTTAACAGAATTTCCCAGGTGCCCTTGCTCTCGCCACTAGATGCCATGCGTCTAGGCCAGCGATCCTTAGTGGGGGCTACACAGCCTAACTTTAAGAATTTGGCCAGTGGCCACTAGGCACAAGGTTGAATGCAGGCCGGAGGTCTGTGTATCCAATACACATAACTATAACCATATAAATAAAACTGCCTTGCCTGGAGTGGTATTTTTATGTCCCAGCTTGTGGCTGGGAAAGTATTGGGTGATAAAATATTGCATGCTAGGTGGACAGCAGTAGGTTCATGGGTAAAAATCCCTCATCCAGAGGGATCGAAATAGTAGAGTCCAGTATCACCTTTAAGACTAACCAACTTTACTGTAGCATAAGTTTTCGAGAACCACAGTTCTCTTCGTCAAAACTGTGGTGCATGCATGCATCTGACGAAGAGAATTGTGTTTCAGCTTATGCTACAGTAAAGTTGGTTCGTCTTAATGGTGCTACTGGACTCTACTAGTTTGCTACTACAGACTAACCCGGCTAACTCCTCTGTAACCCACTTCGATCCCTTTCAAACTTGAATCCCCCTTCTGGAAAGTGAGAGGAGACAGCGCCCGCCCACCTTCCCACCGGCAAGACCGCCTCTCTCCTGACTTCAAGCGTCATGGAAGTTAGAAGCCGCCCAGAATCTTTCGGGCGCTGGGACCCAGGCGGCGCTGAGCGGCGGCTGCCGCAAAGGCGAGAAGGGGGGGGGGGGAATCCCTTCCTGATGGTGAAGCGGGCGCGGAGTCCCGGGCTCCGCCTGGATCGGATCTGCTCCGCTGGCGGGGCTCCTCTGGGGCTCCCTGCCCGCGTGAGCCGCACGCCGCTCGCTCTGCAGCACCCCTTACCTGGCTGGAGAAGCGTCTTCCAGGGACCGGGTCGGGAGGCGGCGGCGGCGGATCGGCCAGGGGGATCCCAGCACGCAGGCTCTTCTCGCCCTCTGTGTCTCCGGCTGGGAGCAGGTGGCTGCCGAAGCCCTGGCGCTGATGTCACCACGCTCAGGCTGCTGCTGCCGCCGCCGCCTCCTCCCCAGCCCCAAGCAGGAGGCAGAGGCAGAGGCGAGGACGGCGCGGGGAATTATTTAAAGGCGCAGGAGCCGTTTGCGGGCCGAGGAGGCAGCCCGGAAGATTGCAAAGAAAAGGTGGCGGGGGGGGGGGGGTCCTTGTCCCTCTCCTGCAAACTGCGGGCGGGGGGGGGGCGGGGGCTGCCTCCTAGCTCCGGCCGCGGGAGGGGGCAGCTGCGCCTGGGCAGGGCCCCGGCGCCCACCCCGCAGCCTCGGTCAGCGCTCGCTGCTGTGCCGGAGCGTGGCGGGCGGCTCAGGGCGCGGAGAGGGCGCCGGGAAGCGGCGAGGTCCCGGCAGCCGGGCCTTCTCCTGCCGCAAGCACGCCTCCCCTCCCACGCCCCCGATAGCTCCCGGGGAGGGGGGGGAGGCGGCGGCGGCCGAGACGCGTTTGCTGGGGGAGAGAAAGAGAGAAAGAGAACTGGCTGACAGTTCCAAGCCAGAGCGCTAAGTCGAGGCTATGGAGGCCTTGGAGGGTTCCGACGTTTGGATTCTTTAGTGTGATGGGAAAGCCTCGCTTCGGAGACTCCCGGATCGAAGTGGCGCAGTGAGGTAATTTTAGACGGGATGCGCCCGCCAGGGGTCGGGTTGCCAGATGGGCTAGAGAAAAACGGCCTCTCCCGTGTCATGTGCCCGGTGATGTTATTTACTTGCCTGGCATAAAGAGCTTTGGCTGCCCATCTACACACTTGAAGCCTCTATTAAAGGGACTGGATGTAACCTGCTAATGACCCAGGAGAGGACATTTTTCTCTAGGCCAGTTAGCAACCCTTTGGGAACCGGCACTTTTGACCAAGCCCTCTTCAAATGCAAAGCCCAGACTGCACATTCAGCCAGCTGGTCTCATCCCATCCCACCATCCCACCACATGGCTTAACCCGATTCTGTGCACATTTGCTGTCCTCCGAAGGGCCTGCTTTGGCAGCCACTGTCCTGGACTTCTGCCCCAAAGTCTGCCTGTGATGGTACCAGTGCATGGAATGTGAGTGACAGGGGTTCATGCTCTGAGGGGAATCCATGTGGGCTATCCTTTAATAATTGGCAGAAATGAGCCCCCCTCCCCAATCATCACATCACATAAAGCAGTGGTTCCCCTTCTTAATATAAACAATTTCACAGACCTCCCCCACAAATGATAGTAGTTGTACTATTAGTATCCAGTGATTGAGAAAATACATGATGACAAAAATATCAAGATGACAATGCTTTAGCGTGCATATGAATTCACTGACCCCTTGCAATAACTGTGAAATAACCAGGTTGGGAATCACTGATGTAAACAGGGCTTTTTTTCAGTGGGAATGCAGTGGAACGGAGTTCCGGCACCTCTTAAAAATGGTCACATGGTCGATGGCCCCGCCCCCTGATTTCCAGACAGAGGGGAGTTTTGATTGCTCTCTGGTCTGCGGTCTAAACTCCCCTCTGTCTGGAGATCAGGGGGCAGGGCCATCGGCCATGTGACCATCTTTGCCGAGGACAATTTAAACTTTAAAAAACTTCCCCCTTGTTCCAGCTGACCCAAAGTGAAATCATTGTGTGATCCTGAGTTCCACCACTGAGTTCCACCACCTCTTTTCCCCGAAAAAAAGCCTTGGATGTAAAGGATTTCATCACTAGCCCAGTACCCCATCTCTTGCAGTGACCAGTGCCACTGAGAAAAAAAGTCACCAGCTATCATTCCTCAGTTTGGAATTTGCAGCACACCAGAGTAATTATCTAGGGCCTTGCTCATTTCTCTCTGTCCTCAGGGGGCCTTATAGTGAATTCTATTTGAATAACAAACAGCCTTGAAAGGATCAGAGCTGGGAAGGGAAATCTTCACTGGCTGCCAAGCCAGGAGTCAAGACCACTAATCAGTGTTGTAGCATCCAAAGCAAAGAAGATTGCCATCAGCAGCAGGAGGAAAGAACTGCTGGGCTGGGAAACCAAAAGCAAAGAAGAAAAACATTGGAACTGGAAGTCACAAACTTAAGAGAAGGGCTGGCATGCAGAAAGTACAAACTGCAGGTCAAGTTGGCTGGAATCACAAAAACATCTCCAAGGACAGGCCAGCATAGAAGGGTGGGAAGAAGCGAGAAATTCAAGGCCCACAGAAATAGTCTTGAGGGCCGGCACAAATGTACAAGTCAAGCGGCCTTCTTTAAAATCATCATAAATATCAACAAGGCCACCTTGTCCCATATGTCCTCCTGCACTAGTCGAGGTCCTCAGGCAGGCGCCTGCTCGTTTCCCCCTCCTGCCCCCTGCTTAGGGTAGCCCGCCTGGAATCAACTAGAACCCTTTCCTTTTGCACTGATGCTCCCACTCTGTGGGATGGGTTCTATGAGGGGGGAAGGGGGGGGTTCTGTTTCTCCAAATGTTTCCAAGGCACTGCAAGGCCATTCTATTTGCCAGGGCCTCTCATGGCATATAGATTGCAGATCTTTTGAAAAGGAGTAGGTATTTGTGGTTTTATCTTATTTTGTTTTAAATTGTGATCTGATGCCTTGAGTGAGCGTGTAGAAAAGTGAAAAATATAAAAGGCCCTGCCCACAGGTGTATTGTTTCCTTGTGGGCCATCTGTCAAAGAATTAGAATGCAAGCATTTATGGGCAATCGATTCCTGACTCTTGGCCTGTTATGCCTGGAGAAGCTAATATGCTGCCTGCAGAGAATGTTGCTCATTTGTAGCTCACATACCCAGATAACTTAGTGGCAAGGTGAATTAGAAAGCCCCAGTTAGAGACTCCCACCCCCTGGCAGAGTTTCTGTTCCTGAAACTGTGATAAATAACCATCAATGGTTAGCTTAACCTGAAGCAAAGGAGACAGAAAATGGAAAGCCCCTGTTGAGAGCAACGCTATAGATCTGGATTGGAAGATACATTCTGCAGTCTGGGATTGCTGGAGCAGCTGAAATATAGTAAGCAAAGAGAGATTACTGGTTGTTGTGGGTTTTCCGGGCTGTATTGCCGTGGTCTTGGCATTGTAGTTCCTGACGTTTCGCCAGCAGCTGCTGGCGAAACGTCAGGAACTACAATGCCAAGACCACGGCAATACAGCCCGGAAAACCCACAACAACCAGCGTTCTCCGGCCGTGAAAGCCTTCGACAATACAAAGAGAGATTACTCTGGCAGGCAAACAAGGGCAGATTCCCAGTGTTCCTCTCTGGCCTGGCCAATCCAGAGGCTTCCATAACGCCTGTCAATTATGCCGACTGCTGCATTCTGCTTCTAAGGACTATGCTGCTGTCTCAGGTCATGGGTTTTCTGTTTCAGTTCGCGGAGCCCCTGACAGCCTCATCCATTGGCCTGCTGGAAACAACTGTGTCTGGTCCTGCCTTTTGCAGAGTACCTGCTCTAACCTGGAGGTGACAAGAGGCGATGAGAGAAATAGAAGGGCGACTTCTGTTGTCCTTCTGTTGTCAGCTGAATCTTCTCATCTTTGGATGTTGTTGACTGCCCTGGGGTTCTTTTGACAAAGAAAAGTGGGTTTATGAAGGGGAAGAGAATGACGCCATGCTGAAACAAAAAATAATTATTATTGTATTAATTCAGAGGGACAGCTGCTTTAGTTGGTGGCTGTGAAAATAAACAGGAGTCTTGCAGCACTTTGGATACAAGCAAGATTTTATTTCAGCATAAAATCTTTTGTGAACTAGAACCTACTTCTTCAGATTTTGTAACAACAACAACAAAAAGTTGCACGTCACTGTTCCTGGTGCCCTTCCATCTCCAGCATTCCACTCCAGAGGGGGCTGCTTTCCTTTGGTGGACAATTGCCACTTGCAGTTGCGTGCTTCGTCTTGAAGGCTGAAGTAGCTCTTGCCAGTGGCCAATTTCTCTAAAGAGTTGCTGTAGCTCTAGCTTGTGACAGACAGCGCTGCTGTCCCTGCCTCAGTTGTGTGGGGGAAGGCCAGGGCTTTTTTTCAGATGGAACGCGGTGGAACGGAGTTCCGGCACCTCTTGAAAATGGTCACATGGCTGGTGGCCCCGCCCCCTGATCTCCAGACAGAGGGGAGTTGAGACTGCCCTCTGCGCCGCCGAGCAATCTAAACTCCCCTCTGTCTGGAGACCAGGAGGCAGGGCCACCAGCCATGTGACCATTTTCAAGAAGGCGATTTAAACTTTTTTTAAAAAACTCCCTCCTTGTTCCAGCTGACCCAAAGTGACATCATTGTGTAGTCCTGGGAGAATGCGCACACTTTGCGTGTGTGCATATGGTACCAAGGGCACCACCTCCTGCCAGGAGGTGCCCCCTGTGCTGTCAACCCACTGAGTTCCACCACCTCTTTTCCCAGAAAAAAAGCCCCGGGGAAGGCCAAGATTACTCTAGAGCAGGGATTTTTTTTCCCTGTAGCACTCTTTCTGTAGTACTGGCACATCTTTTAGCCAGCAGACTTGGACCCCCAAGAAAGCAAACATTATGAGTACCCACACCTCTTTTTTAAAGAAAAAAAGCACTGCTCAGAGTTCAGCGAAACTATACTTGCTCAGAGGCAATCTCCTTTTTATTATTATTTCCCCTATTTTAGTGCTGAACACTGGCATGAAAAGCTAGTTTGGGGGGCTGATCTATTAGATTAGGTCCTTCCTAAACTAGATTCAAGTAATCCTGTTCCTTAAATGCTGGGGAGTTGTACAAACATCTCCACTGTCCTCCCTCCTTTCCAGGGAACCATCTGTGTCAGAGGCTGCAGTTGGGGTAAGCTACAACTCTCCAGGGTTGGGCAATTAGGTGCTTGGTGAGCACGTCACATCATTTGCTAATAATGATTAAAACTGCCAGTTTCCACAAAAATGGCTGCAAGTCCCAGAGGCAGTAAAATTTGACAGCAGGGACAATTGTAAAAAATGCCAGCTGCATTGCTGCAGGGTAAGCAGTAAAGGCACTTGGTGCATTTTCAAAGCTGGGTTAGAACAGAAGTCCTATTGCAATGCAAGACACTTCTATTGCATTGCATTGACAGGGAAAGCAGTCCTGAAGTGCAAAAGAAACAGAAAACATTTAAAAGAGAGAGAGAAATCCAGACCTTCCCCTCATTTCCCCCTTAAAGTACAAAAGTAGGTCTGTACAACCCATCCAGGTTAAGGTCTGGCTGCAAAGGCTCCAGGACTAATTTTACACCACTCTAGTCCTGGGTTCAGGAGGAGGAACCAGATTGCCTAGTGGTTAGACTTAAGCTGGGGAGACTTGGGCTCCAATACTCTTTGACAATGTTCAATACATGACCTTGGGCCACTCCCTCTTTTGCTCAATGTAACCTACCTCACGAGGATGTCGGGAGGATAAAATGGAGAATGGCACAACCAGGGCTTTTTTTCAGCTGGAACGCGGTGGAACGGAGTTCCAGCACCTCTTGAAAATGGTCACATGGCTGGTGGCCCCGCCCCCTGATCTCCAGACAGAGGGGAGTTGAGATTGCCCTCTGCGCCATGTGGCGCGGAGGGCAATCTAAACTCCCCTCTGTCTGGAGATCAGGGGGCGGGGCCACCAGCCATGTGACCATTTTTGACGAGGGCAATTTAAACTTTAAAAAACTCCCCCCTTGTTCTAGCTGACCCAAAGTGACGTCATTATGCAGTCCTGAGTTCCACCACTGAGTTCTACCGCCTCTTTTCCCAGAAAAAAAGCCCTGGGCAGAACTATAGGCCACCCTGAATTCCTGGGAGGAAGGGTGGGCTAAAACTGGGAGAGGACGTACCGTAGTTGTGGCAGGGGTGCCATTTCAATTTCCAGGAGGAGGCAAGATTCTTAGTAAGGTTAAAGGCCCCCTCTGGGATGTAGTCAAGATTAAATTGCAAGGAGGGTGTTCATTTTCATAGCATTTGCTCTGTTCCCAGTGCTGCCTTTCTCCCAACCCTTCCTCCAAGGACTTCAGAAGAAGCTCACATGGCTGTCCTCTCTCCATTTGATCTTCATAACACCCTTGTGAGGTAGTTTAGGATGAGATTGGCCTAACATCCCAGTGGACTTCATGGCTGAGCAGAGGTTTAAACCCACAGCTGTTACTTCTACTCTGACCCTCTACCCATTACAGCACGCGAACAGTACAATCCTAAGCAGTTTCTCCATTGTGAAATCAACGGGTGTCGACTCGAGTAACTATGTCTTGTCGAAGGCTTTCATGGCCGGAGAACGATGGTTGTTGTGGGTTTTCCGGGCTGTATTGCCGTGGTCTTGGCATTGTAGTTCCTGACGTTTCGCCAGCGCCTGGCGAAACGTCAGGAACTACAATGCCAAGACCACGGCAATACAGCCCGGAAAACCCACAACAACCATCGAGTAACTCTGCTTAGGATTGTGTTGTTAGTGTGATATCTTTGTTGACCTCATGATAACTATAGCAGTGTAAACCGGCAAACAGTTGTTTAGTGTTTTAAGCAAAGAGATGTGTGTCTTTGGCATGAATACCAAGTACCTGTTTTAATTTGTGTGTAGTCCCAGTTGCTGTGTGAAGAACCAGTCAGCTGGCCAGAAATATAAATGCTTTTGAGGAATAAATCACATTGAAACTTTGCCTATATGGCACCGTGGACAGTGGATCCAGTACTGTCAATTTTCGTGATGAAAAGTGCCTCACAAGGCTTTTATATGCAGAGAGAGCGATCTGTCCAGGAGCTTTCTGTTAAAATTTGAACCCAGGTCTTCTGGTTCGTAGTCTGATGTTGGAAGTTCTAGATCTAGAGATCTCTGGGTTTGCCTTCATACACATTTTCTTTCCCTCCCCTCTCTGTGTGAAATTTTAAATGTCCAACCAATCACTACAGGCTAATGACACAATGCTGAGACTAGGCCCCAATTCTAGATGCGATTCTGATTTACATTCCTTGAATGTCACTTCTGTAGGCGGAGTGGGTGGGTGGGGGGCATGCAAAAGGACCCTCTTCCAGTGCTTCATTACCAGGTTGATTTTAGGTTGATGAGATTGAGGGTGGGGCTGTGTGTGATAATCTAAATTGTACTGCAGTGTAAGCTTTCTGAAGGCACTTATGTGCCTGATTTAGGGATGCCAGCCTCCAGGTGGTAACTGGAGATCTCCCAGAATTACGCTTGATCTCCAGGCAACAGGGACCAGTTCCCCTGGAGAAAATGGCTGCTCTGAAGGATGAATTCTATGGCATTATACCTCACTGAGGCCCCTCCCCTCCCCAAACTCCACCCTCTCCAGGCTCACCCCCAAAATCTCCAGGAATTGCCCAACCTGGACCTGGCAACCCTAACCTGATTCCCATTTTGTATACTATTGTGATACCATTTTGTTGTTGTTCTTGCACTGTTGCCATTTTGTGCCAGCAGCTCTTGTTGCAGTCTGAAATCTATTTGGCCCTAGCATGGCCTAACCTGACTCAGTTAGGGTTGCCAGGTCCAGGTTGGGAAATTCCTGGAGATTTGGGGGGTGGAGCCTAGAGAGGGTGGGGTTTGGTTAGGGGAGGAGCCTCAGTGGTGTGTAATGCCATAGAGTCCACCCTTCAGAGCAGCCATTTTCTCCAGGGGAACTGGTCCCTGTTGCCTGGAGATCTGTTGTAATTCCTGGAGATCTCCAGCCACCACCTGGAGGCTGGCAACCCTATTCACGGACGGTCAGTGTGGTCTGCCCTGAGTATGAGCAGCTCTGGAGGGCATTTGACATCCCCCGCGCTATCTAAAATCCTATCCTATCTGACTTGGGCTGGGGGTTGGACCAGCAGGTCTGTAGGGCCGCTTCCAACTCTGTGATTCTGTGATCTAAAACAGGAGAGGTCAGAGATTGGGCCTGGATTCTGCGCCACCACTGAGCCGCCCTCCTTTCCGCTCCATTCACTGGTATGGATCAGTGCAAAGAGCTTGCGAGCAGGGAAGCCCAGCTGCAGGCAGAAAGGCAGCCCCCCCCCTTGCCTACACCGCGAGTGCGGCGTGTGTCAACGAGCGCCAGGACTCCTTTTTCTCAGCGGGGGTGGTGGTGTTGGTGGTCTGGCTTCTGCTCCCTTTTGCCGCCTCTCATCCCGCCAGGGAAAGGCGCGTCTCCGTCTGCCTTTTCTTCTGGAGCTCAGCAGCAGACGAACCTTTGGAAGCCGGAGCGCGGAAGGAAAACCCCAGACGTGCTTTCCGCCCGCTCTGCTGCGCCGGCGCCAGAGCGCCCGGGCCGCTCCCCACTGACGGCTGCAACCCGGCCCTTGTCCTCGGGCTAATGCGAGGGGAGCGGAGGCGGCCTGGGGCCACGTGGCGAGGGTCTCCCGGCTGTAATGGGCGAGGAGGCGCTTCCCGGGCTGCCGGTTGGGGCCTCCCTCGCGCTTAAGCAGCCGCCGGAGCCGGCCGCTTCCTCGGGCAGAAAGAGGGCGCTGAAGAGCGGCGTAAAAGAGCAGGGAGAAATGGGCTTATTTGGACCACGGCGCGATTTTGCCCCCATCGGCTGGCCTGTTCGCCAGGAGGGCCCCAGGCCGGGAACAGCGGCAGCCCTGTTCCCCCGCCGGGGGTGGTGCGTACACAGCTCTGAGACACATTGCTCAGTATTCAACACCACTTTTGCACCAAACCTGTCTCCACCGTAGTAATTTTTTTAAAAAGGGGTGGGGCCAACGAAAGGGATCATTCCGGCAGGAAAAGGGTAATGCAACGAGAGGTTTTCGTTTAGGTGGAGAAACAAAAACCTCAAGGAGGGAGAGACATTCTGTAGAATATGAAGCAGAAGTTGGTTCCCAGTTCCTGGTTCCTTATTCTCAGAGCAAAACACAAATATTGGGGGGAATTGCAAAGCCCAGTTCTTGAGTTAACAGCTTCAAAGAAGGGTGCCCCCAGAACACATCAATAAGCAGAAAGGGGGATAGCTGCACCCCCTCCCCAAATCTTTGGGTCACTCCAAATCACACATCCTGGCATTCCGGAGAATGTCCCCTACGAGGGGACACGTGCTGATACAAACACTGGTACTGGAGGTAAGACCTCTTATTGGGCCTGCCTGCCAGAAGCCTGTATTGGGAATTGCTGTGAATAAGGAACTGGGACAGATACATGTCCTCTTGTAGGAAAACAGTCTCTGGACTGCTGGGCTATGTGATTTGGGGTGATCTAATTTTTTTTTTAGGTGCAGCTATCCCCCTTTATGCTTATTGTTTTTCTTCTGGGGGCACCCTTCTTTGAAGCTGTTAACTCAAGAACTGGGCTTTGTAGGAGGACCCAATATAGGTCCACCTAGAGGGCAGAATCTGCTGAATATGCAGATGTGAGATATCTGCTCCTACAATCTTTATTTTGGCCTGCAGATAGGGTTGCCAGGTCCAGGTTGGGAAATTCCTGGAGATTTGGGGGGGGGGCAAAGCCTGAAGAGGGTGGAGTTTGGATAGGGGCCTTGGTGGGGTATAATGCCATAGAGTCCACCCTGCAAAGCAGCCATTTTCTCCAGGGGAACTGGTCTCTGTTGCCTGGAGATCAGGTGTAATTCCAGGAGATCTCCAGCTATCTCTTGGAGGCTGGCATTTCCGCTCCATTCACTGGTATGGATCAGTGCAAAGAGCTTGCGAGCAGGGAAGCCCAGCTGCAGGCAGAAAGGCAGCCCCCCCCCCTGCCTACACCGCGAGTGCGGCGTGTGTCAACGAGCGCCAGGACTCCTTTTTCTTTTGGGGGTGAGCCTGGAGAGGGTGGAGTTTGGGGAGGGGAGGGGCCTCAGTGAGGTATAATGCCATAGAATTCATCCTTCAGAGCAGCCATTTTCTCCAGGGGAACTGGTCCCTGTTGCCTGGAGATCAAGCGTAATTCTGGGAGATCTCCAGTTACCACCTGGAGGCTGGCATCCCTAAATCAGGCACATAAGTGCCTTCAGAAAGCTTACACTGCAGTACAATTTAGATTATCACACACAGCCCCACCCTCAATCTCATCAACCTAAAATCAACCTGGTAATGAAGCACTGGAAGAGGGTCCTTTTGCATGCCCCCCACCCACCCACTCCGCCTACAGAAGTGACATTCAAGGAATGTAAAGGTTTTAACCTCCTCAGTATTTCCAGTTAAATCTCAGCCAGAAGATGCCAGGCTATGAGAGAGTTTATTATAGAGGCTGAGATACTAGCCAGCCCCTTGCTTTCTTCCTTTTTTTGCTATGAAGTCACTGGGAGCCCATAATCACACTTCACTCTGGCTCAGTCCCTTCCCTCTGCATTTTGGAAACACTACTGTCTACTTTACAGTGCTGTTGCAGTGCTGCCTAGGGAGGTGGTGAGCTCCCCCTCACTGGCAGTTTTCAAGAAGAGGCTGGATGAATACTTGTCAGAGATGCTTTAGGTTGATCCTGCACTGGGCAGGGGGTTGGACTAGATGGTCTGTATGGCCCCTTCCAACTCTATGATTCTATGATTACAAGAAGATAATTTTCATAAAAACTCTTGAGCTGTTGACAAGACTAGAGGGTTCCTTTGCAGTCCTGCCGTCTAAAGTTTAAACCAGCTAATCCCCCTTTCCTTTATGTTTTCCCAAGCACAACAAATTTCTCTGAGTGACAGCATGTGTGTGTGAGAGAACAAGCAAACGAGCAACTGAGAAGTAATCACAAAGATATATAAGTATATTTTGGAAATAGGGTGGAAAGTGGGCAATGTCCCTATTCTGAAAATAACTTAGGAGAGTCTTGATTTCAAGCAGTGATGTTCTAACTGATAGTTCATTAAAACCTTTTTGGTCAGTTGAAAAGATTCCCTAATTAATAGGGAGGGCCAGATGTTTTAAGAATGACTTTTCCTATTAGTACCTACAAAAGCTGTAGGCTGCAGCAGCATCATAGAAGAATCATTTCCCCGCTTCTCTTCCCTAGAGAAGACCTCTTCAAAGAAACTTATGATACAAGCAGTCACTACCTAAAAACCAGGAAAGCTTTTAAAATTCAGAAATATGGATCGATTCATAAGCAAGCTGATAGATTTACGGGGTGGTGGTGGTGGTATTGCCTGCAGTTACTCCACTCTAAGATTTCAGAGGTCTTTGCACAGAATAGCACCATCAGTCAATGAACATTGGACTAAGATTTCATTGAATGGCTGCCCTATTTGTCCCGCCTTTAAAAAAATTATCAATGCTACTAGACTTTGCCCTCCCGCTCCTTCAGGTGCCCTTTTTGAGTTCTCTAGTTCTGTATCTTCAAGCTTCAGGAACGAAACAAAAAGAACATCTGGCAAGTTTCTGTAAAATATCTCCCCAAACGATATTTATTTTTCACTAGGAAGCAAGGCTATTTACTAGCAGAATAAATATACTTGAGATCAAGCTGTAAACAGTAAGAGCTGTGTCTAGGAGTCAAGATGACCTGTGCTGCTCAGAAATGCCCCGATACAATCAGGCTGCGGCCCTTGTAGTTGAGGTAAGCAACTAGCTCTTGGAGTGATGTTCCTTTTATAGTCACTAGGGGGCCCTTTGTGGCAAATAAAAATCCCATCTGGTCAGCCCTTGAAAATTAAGAAGGTAAACCTCTGCCTAGCAAATTGCTATTTCGTGTTTTCAAAATGGTTCCGAGAGAGTCTACAGTCCTATTCTCTACCTCTTCCAGGATTATCAAAAGTGGCGATACGTTCGATCTATTATGCCTCCTCCTCCAATATAAGCAGGGTGGTAAATTTGAGAAATTGACACTGGAATGATTGCGATACTCTAGGGATTCAGCTGAATTAATCCCATATTATTTTCATTTCACAGCTACCATAGACAGCCTTACTGATACTATTTCAAAGCCAAGAATGCTGATTAAAGAGGATGAAATTCATTAAACTGAGCTCTAGGTGACCCCAACACCAACAGGTCCATAGGGCTTTCAGCATTCATAACAAGGTCATTATTAACTTCCTTGTAAGGTAGCCCTAACAACCCTGATAGGACCAAGAGTGAAATCAACACCTGGATGTTTGGGGAAATGTTGGTTAGGAGGTCTGGTATTCAGAACTGGTGACCAAGATTTGTGGGGAAGGTCAGGCAAATATTGACTGCATTTTTTATCCCCCGCCCCGCTCCTAGAAGCTCAAGCATGGGGTACCTGATTCCCCCACCCTCATTTTATCCAAACAAGCTTGTTAAGTAGGTTAGGCTGATAGACAGTACCTGGTCCAAGGTTATCCAGTAAGTCTAATGGCAAGTGGGACTTGAATTTGGTTCTGCTCATGAAAATCTCAGATTGACCACAGAATATGCTTATTCCCACTACTGTTCATAATGCCCCCAAACGCTTATCACAACCACCTCAGATTCTTGGATAAGCCATACCCACTGAAGCCTTGTACCTCCCAGTCTAATAACCAGCCTGAAGTCCAAACACTTTTGCAGCACCCCAGAAACAGGTTAACTTCTATTGGCCTGAAAATCCAAATAGATCTGACTTAAGAGCAGGGGTAAGCCAATTAAGTGGCGTTCAGGGAACTCTTTCCACATAGACTCAATCGTTTAAGGAACCCAAGAGCATCTTCAACAGAACTCTTGTACATTAGTGGAAAAGCCCAACAGCGCTGCCTGGAACAGAGTTTGAAGATGACAAGGACTAGTATGCTACACCAACTGTGCTGGCAAGGATGTGCCAGAGTGGCTGGTATGAAATGTGGTATTACCTTCAGCTATTACCTTTTTAAAAGCAGCAATCCTAATTGTATTGCAGCAGTAGTCAACTGCTGCAATATAATGAGGTGGTACAGGCTCAGACTGCTGGCAAACCATAGCTCTATGTTAATAAACTCCTCCTCTGTATAAATAAAAATTAGCACGAGGAGCATTTGACTACATTTCTCTCCTGCAAAGTACAGAATGACGTGCAGAGGGGGACCAGGATCTTTTCCTTCTCCTACTCACTCACAGTTCCACCTTCTACTCCTTACCTCTAAAATGCGTTGTTCCCCAGCTGCTGTTCTGGATGTTTGCTGCAGGTTACTCCCATCTTTCTTTGCTTCCTACAGTGATGGTTGGTTTCTTCCTTCTCCCCCCACCTCAAAGTTACCAACTGACATCTGGTACTAAATTCAAAACTGGGGCTGTTCAATAGGCCAGCAAAACCAAATCCAGAATAAAAAGACATTGCATCTACAACTCAGCAAGACCAGATATAGCAGAATGCAAGGGATTCTGTTCCCCATCATCTAGACAGGCTGATTTCCAGTGATGAAAATGTTCTGGAAATCAAGTACAGCAACACTCACTTTCACTCACAGGGCAGGGGACAGGCAGGAGGGAGCAGTACTCCGAGTATGGAAGGCTGGAGGACACAGCCCGGTTTCCTTGCTGTTAGCCACCGTAAGAGAACAGTAATGAGGAAGTGTTTTCTAGCAGGAGATGAAGTAAAACGCCTGTTTCTGACAGAACCAGGCCGGTTTATTCTAGGTCAAGCTTTTTTTGCAGTTGCTGTATTCTGTCTACTGTATTAAGGTAGTCGAAAAGCAAGAAGACTGCAGAGGCACGGTGTCTCTCCTCACTCAGAAGCTTGTGGATGGGTGGTTGGCTGAATGCCGACAATGTAATCTTAATGAGAAAGGTACCAGTCTCTCTCCAGCACCCCCCCCCACCCGCCTACCAAAGCGAGACAAACTCCAGAGCTGCAACTCAGGGCAGACACATACATATTAGAGTACTTTCTTAGCCAGCTCAGGTAGTAATGCCTTCTCCAGAGTGCGCTGGAACAGTTTCCAATACTGAGTTGCACAGTCTTTTGACCAACCCCTGCCAGGTAGACAAACTCAACCTATTTCAAACTCAAGCACATGTATTGCTCGCTTTCCCTCCCTTAGCCATCTCCAGTAAGATACCAACCACTTTTTAATCCCAGAAGACGTTTTTATTGGAAACTTTAAATACTTTTCAGACATATCAGGGAATTGGACAATATGAACCAGTGACAGAGGAGCGCAGGTTTTGACTCAGCAGTTAGACTCATGAATGTTCTTCAGCTAACTTCTCAGCCTTTGCCACAGCCTCTTCAATGGGTCCCACCATGTAGAAGGCCTGCTCTGGGAGATGGTCATACTCTCCTACACAAGAGAAAGGATACCAGCAAATCAGGAACTAGCAGGGGATTACTCAAGGAGGAGGGAAGCAAACTGGCATTCATGTAAGAGCAGCATTACCCACTGCTGTGTGGCTGAACTTTCCCCCCACCTTACACAGTTTCTCTACTGTGTAAGAAGTGTCTCTGTCTATGCCATTCTGGTATGGAAGAAACAATGGAGCACATCCTTCTATACTGCTATTTTTACTAGAACATTTGGAATATATACCTCACTCCTTTTATGCACAATTACCCTGGTAGATCACATGAATTTTGTATTTCACTCCCTCTTAGCGATTGGTGTAGCTAAATCTTGTGCCCAGGCATGTTTAATTATACAGAACATGAATGCTTTAGCAAATTTAAATTAAGATTTGTATTTTTTGTCTAGTATGTTTTATATATTTATGACATGCATTTATTGCATTTGTCTGTTGATAATTTTGACTCTGACTTCTGATCTAGGATCATACTACTACTACTACTACTACTACTAGAACAAAAGATCATGTAACAAATTATAAGCATAATGTAAAGGGTGATTTACTACCACCACCAACCTGGGCTATGTGTGAAAATGTTAAATTGGCTTACAAATCCTTTGCCGAGTATTATTCCTCTTGAAAAAGAGCCACATTTCTAGAATGTGGATTCTTTTTGCTCGAGAACACAGAAGCAACGGATGTGGTAACTGTAGCAGCAATTATGAGTAAAATCAAAGAGGTTCAAAAGGCTGCCAAGACCACTGTTTACCTTTCAGGATCTGCTGGAACCCCTTGATCGTTTCTTTCAGAGGCACCAGTTTGCCTGCATGGCCAGTGAAGACTTCAGCCACCTGGAAGGGCTGCGAAAGAAATCTCTGGATCTTACGGGCACGGGCTACAGTCAATTTATCTTCTTCAGACAACTCATCCATACCCAAAATCGCAATGATATCCTGGAGGGACTTGTAGTCCTAGAAAGAAACAATGCTCGTAAGACCCAGTTCATGGAAGCCTAGTCAGTCACATGACAGTGCTATTAAGTTTTGCCTTTTGAACAGCCACTGGCACTAGTGTGGGATCTCACAGTTGGAAGATCTCCTGCTCTAGACGTGCTGCACAAGGAAGGTGTTAACCAAACCGTTTCTTCAAGGGCCAGAATGCATTTATTAATGCCTAACTCATATCCTGCACACAAATCTACCTTCTTTTCTCACCTGCAGAATCTTTTGCACCCCACGGGCAACATCATAATGTTCCTGCCCTACAATATTGGGATCCATGATCCGGGAAGTGGAGTCTAGAGGGTCCACAGCTGGATAAATGCCCAATTCAGCAATGGCACGAGACAGCACCGTGGTGGCATCCAAGTGGGCAAATGTGGTGGCAGGAGCTGGGTCAGTCAAGTCATCAGCTGGCACATAGATAGCCTGGGAAGAGAAAAGTTCAGCGGAACCACACAAGAAGATGTAAGACCATCTGCTTGAAAACTTGCTACTCCCCCGCTGCATAAAAAGGGCCGGGGGGGGGGGGGAGACAGCCAGATTTCTCCAGGGTGTAATTCTGCTGTCTGTTCATTTATGGAATTACAGCAAGCAGGTACATCTTTAGGGGCAGGTTAACTCCATTGAAAGAGACAGTAGGTACCTGCACAGAAGTGATTGAACCTTTCCTGGTTGTTGTGATTCTCTCCTGCATGGTACCCATATCAGTTGCTAGAGTGGGCTGGTACCCCACAGCTGAGGGGATCCTACCCAGCAAAGCAGACACCTGGAAGAGAAAAAAAATATAAATTACTTCTCTATTCCCTCAGGGGTGGGCACTGAACTTGCCTTTGAACGAAGCTCTGCAGTAAGAGAGCCAGTTTGGTGTAGTGGTTAAGAGCACGGGACTCTAATCTGGAGAGCCAGGTTTGGTTCCCCGCTCCTCCACTTGAAGCCAGCTGGGTGACCTTGGGTCAGTCACAGCTCTCTCAGAACTCTCTCAGCCCCACTCACCTCACAGGGTGTTTTGTTATGGGGATAATAATGACACACTTTGTAAACCGCTCTGAGTGGGCGTTAAGTTGTCCTGAAAGGCGGTATATAAATCGAATGTTGTTGTTGTTATTATTATTAAGTTATCAGGGATTGGCCCAGAGCCACTAGAACAATCAACAGACATTCCGTGCCATGCTTCTGCTGAGCTGTACCATATTTCCACCACAATCTCTTAACATTTCTATACATTCCTTCTACTAAAAGGAAACGGCTCTGGCTGGGCTAGAGATCCCTTGGCAACTAATGCCAAACTTTTAAAGATATGCTTTGTCACTAGTTCATTCCTTTCACTAAGACAGAAAGACCACAGCCCGAGATTAACCCACCATACCAAGCCATACCTCGGATCCAGCCTGTGTGAAGCGGAAGATGTTGTCAATGAACAGCAGCACATCCTGACCTTCTTGGTCCCTGAAGTATTCTGCCACAGTCAACCCAGTTAGAGCAACCCTGGCACGAGCACCTGGTGGTTCATTCATCTGCCCATAAACAAGGGCGACCTGAGGGAAGAGAAGAAAGTTAGCCAAGGTTTTAGACAGCAGCACAATACCATAGCCAGCAAATCACTAACTGCAAGCTACATTGTACAAAAAGCATTTCCTTGAAAGGCAAATTCAGACCATTGTTGCAACAGATAAGCGAGTGAAGGGATCTTCTCTTCTACTATGGTCATATTTGGCCTCCTAGTAAGAATCCACAGCTCCCTGTTTAAAGCAGAAGAGCCAGTTTCTGGGACAAACGTTCATACTCCAATCTTCCAGACGGCACATTAAGGCAATTGATACAATACCCTCCGAGGTGAAAAAAGTATGTTAGCCACACTGGTCCATAGCAAAAATCAAAGCCATGCAACGACTTTATGAATGCCAACCAAAAAGGATCAAGGATTTTATATCTGAGGATAGGGGCCAACATCTTTGCATCTGGACAAATCCTACTAGCGTGCTCACCTTGGATGTGGTGTCCTTCAAGTTGATAACCCCAGATTCAATCATTTCATGGTACAAGTCATTCCCCTCACGAGTTCTTTCCCCAACACCAGCAAATACTGAGTAGCCACCGTGTGCTTTTGCAACATTGTTGATCAGCTCCATGATCAATACCGTCTTGCCCACACCGGCACCGCCAAACAGACCTGAGGCAGAAAAAACATTCAGCCCACCGGCCTTTGGAATATGTCCCCCCTCCCATGCCCTTTTCCTTCTCAGATAAGAAAGTTGCTTCAGCAAGCTCAGAAGAACGAAAGTCTTGAGGTGCTCATCACGGAAGGATGGTAAGCCAAATATTCAATCAGCACTAAGCTCTGACTTCTAGTGAACAGGTATCCAAAATGCCGAAGGTAAACTTCAGACAAATCAAAAATCACCCATTCCAGATTGTTCCTACCCCACAGTACTCTTTAATAGCTTACCAATTTTTCCACCCTTAGCATACGGGGCAAGGAGGTCCACAACCTTGATACCAGTAACAAGGATTTCCTGCTCCACACTCATCTCAACGAACTCTGGTGCTTCAGCATGGATTGCAGCAAACCTGCAAGAGACAAGTGGCTTCATGCCTAAGAACCAGCTATGCAGCGTTAAAGTATGTCTGGAGTAATTAGCACTGTGGTTGTTCTAGGACAGGACGAGCAACACCGTCTCTTCATTTTGTCCAGGACAGCTAGAATTGATCTTTCGATTAGAATGGTCTCAGGTATGCAAGTGAAACAGACTGAAGTACCTCAAAATGCTGGATTAGGATTTTTAGTACAGCAAGATATGGAGCAAGGATAACAAAAATCTGAGAATCTACACACTTGTCAATGAACTCCGGATGAGCAGACTGCTGTGACTGCAGACTGTCAATCCAGTTTTCTGTTTTCTAGAGAGGTGCTCAGTCATATCAATATTATTAACCTGCGGATGTACTCAGAAACGCAGTCCTTGTACTTTACACCTGCTATACTCAAATGTTCTATAGTTATGAATGCAGCATACTACTATCAGCGTACAGTTTGAGAACTTACGGAAAAATACAATTAAGTTATTAATAATGAGGATTTAACTATGCTATGCTATGTAGCAAGAGGATTTAACTATGCCAGTTAATCAGATCTTTATCAAAGTATAACCCATCAAAATGTAAGTCAAATGAACTCTATTAAAACAGCTACCATGCTGTTTAAACTAACTCTTGTTATCATTTATCTTCCAAATTCACACTTACTGTTTTGTTGTTATTGGGCCTCTTTCATCAATTGGCTCTCCGATCACATTCATGATTCTCCCAAGGGTCTCGGGCCCTACAGGAATTCTGATGGGTGCACCTGAGTCCAAAACCTTCTGGCCTCTTACCAAGCCTTCAGTACCATCCATAGCAATGGTTCGAACAGTATTCTCACCTGCAACAGAAGTGACAATCATTGTAAAAGTTGCACTTCCTGTCTGGTATGAGCAGTGGAAATGGTTCTAGCATCCAGCAATAAATTTTTATTCTCAGTGCTTAGTTCCAGTAATTAAAAAACAAACAAAATGAATACGCGTGCACACATGCTGCTTAACGAGTACATCCCCACTGTGGGTGGGAAACAGTGTACCAAATCTCAAAAGAATTTAATGAATGGAAAAACAAGCTTTTGCTTGAGTGGTTCCAATATAAGTAAATTAGGCTGCAAAACTCATCACTATTGGATACAGTCAAGACTTGACCAGAGTAGCAAAACCAAGGACAGGCAATATTTTTGTTTTTCAACCCTTTGACGTGAGCTGCTCCTTAGTAATGAACTTTCACACAACACTGGCTATTTTCTCAATATCTCCGTTGCTTTCACTTGAAGTTTAGACTCAGTATGTTGGCAACTTGCAAACAATCAACACGGCCAGCCCACAGTGTATTGCATTCCTAAACCACAAGGCCATTAGGAGATTAGTTTCCTTCTCAGATCATAAAAATGGCTTCAGCGAGCTCAGAAGAACGAAAGTCATCTTTTACTGATCATCAAGGAAGGAACCCTAATTCTATTTAATGTATACGGATAGTACTTACCTAAGTGCTGTGCCACCTCCAGCACCAGCCGGGTGCCCCTGCCTTGCACTTCGAGGGCATTCAGGATGGGTGGCAGCGCTTCATCGAACTGGACATCCACCACAGCACCAATGACTGCTACAATACGCCCAGTGGACGTTCCGGCTTTGGCTGCAGGAGCCGTCTGTGCTGCATAGTTCCGGCCTAGAGAAGATCAGACAGACAAGCTATCAGGTCACAGTGCACCCTGAGTCCCCAACATCCTACCAAGGAAGTAATACCACAAGAGAGTAGGTCTTGCACACTTCTCCTTCTCATATCCTTCTCTAAAGAACACATTCTCAGATATAGCACTTTCACACAAAGCACCGGCCAGGTTTCAAATGCCCAGAATACTCCCTTAGAGCCAGACATTAAAGGGGAAGATATGCAACGATAACATGCTTTTTAAAGGAAGCTGTTCAGCTGCTACCTAACACTTCCAAGAACTGTTGACTCCCCAGAATACAGTTTGAAGGCCACAACAATACTTCAAATCCTAGAGTCCTTAAAGAATCAAGCATAAAAAACACATACTATATTATTACAGGCCTGTGTTCACTTTTCCCCAAATAACCTGAAAGCCAGTGATTAAGAGCACGGGACTCTAATCTGGAGAGCCGAGTTTGATTCCCCACTCCTCCGCATGAAGCCAGCTGGGAGACCTTGGGCTAGTCACAGTTCTCTGGAGCTCTCTCCACCCCACTACAGGGTGATTATTGTTGGGGGATAATAATGACATACTTTGTAAACTGCTCTGAGCGGGCATTAAGTTGTCCTGAACGGCAGTATATAAATCAAATATTCTTATTATTATTCTTTGCTTCGGGGCCTTCAAACCCCACCCCTTTACCAGCCATCAAGTACTAGTTCTCACCGAAGCAAATTCTCTTCTGGTGGAGTCATAAAAGCAGGTAAGTTCTGCAGCACACAAAGAGCCACTTGTAACTGAGGAAGAAGAAAGTCCTTGCAGCCCCTTCCTCTAATTTGGTTCCTTTCCCTCAAAACACAAGCCCCACAACTACCCTTGCCTTCTGCAGAAGCTGCTCTCAAAGACTAGGCCTCAACCTAATTCTCACATATGAAACTAGACAGGGCTAGAGGAGGAGGGAGCCCACGGAAACAAATTCCAGGGGCTGCGGAACTGGGCAAGACATGCCATTTTGTGTTCATATGTTCAGTTGAGTTGTTCAAGGTACTCTAGGAGTCCACCCTGACCCAGTGCCCCCCTGGGAAATTGAAAAGTCAGACAGGAGGGCTGTACTGTAAGGAAGCAGTCTCAAAGAGATGTGTCATAAAAGGGATAGGGGCTATAAACTTCACTACTATGTACTATTTCTTTCTGTACGTATGTTCCTACTGAATGGTTTCTGTCGTTTAACATGTCTTAGAAATGTTTATGCTCTCTTCCAGCATTTTGTCCACTCTGTACTGGATTCCTGCTGGGTTTAAATCTTGGCAAGTTTGCATTTATAAACCCGGTTACATTGTTCATTGAAACGTCCTTGAAATTGTCTGCAGTGACTCACCCTGTGTAGTCGGCCTCGAGTCTCAGTGAGAAAAGCAAACCATAAATAACGTAAATAATAAAGAAATCCTACACCCCTGAGTTAGGCCAAACGTCTGGTGCACTGGGAAAGGCCCGATTCCCGGTCCATCCCTTCCCTCCTCACCCGCTCTACTCTGCACAGCCTCCCGCCAGCGAGGCCGCAGCCCGGGGCCGTGGAGGGCGGGGGCGTTCTCTCGCCTGCCCCCCCCGGTCAGGAATTTAAGCGCTTTTCTAAGGTCCTCGCCTAGAAAAAGGAGCGCGAAAAACAACGCCGGGCCCGTCCGGGGGGGCTCCAGATCCGATCCGTTCCGGCCCTTCCTGCCAAGGGTTCAGGGCAAGGCACCTCGCGTCTCCCCCCTTTTTGTCCCCCCAAGAGCGGCCAAGGTCGCGGCGGGGCGAGGGAGAAGGCGCGCGCCCGTGTGCCCCCCGTAGGGTTGCCAGGTCCAGGTCGGGAAATTCCTGGAGATTTGGGGGCTGGAGAGCGGAAGGGTTTGGGGTAGGGGCCTCCGTGGGGTATCAGGCCATAGAGCTGACCCTTCGGAGCAGCCATTTTCTCCAGGAAAACTGGTCTCTGCTGCCTGGAGATCAGTTCTAATCCCGGGAGATCTCCAGCCGCCACCTGGAGGCTGGCAACCCCACCGCCCGCTCCTCGAAATGGGGGCCGCGGCAGACCCCGAGCGACCAACGACCGAGAGCGGCACTGGAGAGCCGCGGCTGCTCCCGCTCATTCCGGCTCCGGGCCGCGCGGCCTTCCCCTCCCGCTCCCGCCAGTAGGCCCCAAGGTGACCCCGCCCTCGGCCGCCTCCCGCACTCACGAGCCCCGGCGGCCGCTGCAGCAGCGCCTCCCCGAAGCAGCAGCACATCGTGGAGCGGCTGGCAGACGCTCCGCGGCCCCCGCAGCAGGGAAGCGGCCGAAGAAGCGCAGCGGCGACCCGCGAAGCCCAACATGGCGGCCACCGGCGGACTGAGAGAGCCGCGCCGTTGCCAGCCGGATCTGCAGAGGCTGGGGGAGGAACGGGGGGGGGACCCGAGTCTTCTATTGGTCGAGAAGGTTCGGCTTTCTAGCGCCTATTGGGTAACGGTCTTGTCATCTGTCTTCGGGATGACCCACTTAATTAGGAAGGGCTCGAGGCCACTCCGCATCAAAGGGGTGGAGCTTTTGGGCGGGCCCATCGCCACACTGTTACGCTATTTGGCACAGCAGCTGCTCTTCAGCGGAACGACGCGTCTCCGAGGGATTCTTCTCAGTAATTGGCCAGAAAAAAAAACCCGCCCTAGTAGGAGACGAATAGCCAATGAAAAGTAGGAAAGGGGGAGGAATCGTTTCTTAAAGGCGCCGTCCTCACCAGAGAAAGCGGGCACGTGTCCCGGGCTTGTCCTTGTCCCCTTAGCGGTCGCTTGCCTGATGTTTTCGCAACAAGCGAGCAGAGCGGAGAGCGGGTCGCTGGAAAGCGAGTTTCACGTTGAATTTAATCTCATACGAAATTACACGTTTAATCGAGAGCAAGTCCGAAATCCCGCGGAGAACAGGGTTTCTAAAAATTAAAATAGGAGGCCTGGCGCCCCAGTCTTTCTTCAGTCGGCTTGAATGGGGCTGTCTGTTCTGGTCCTTGCTGTTTGGAGTCACCTGCGCTTGTCAGCTGTAGAGCAGGCTGGCCCAAGGGATCCGCGGGCCCTTCTCTTTCTTGCACCCTTTAATACGCTGACGGTGTGCAGGTGTTGATGCGTAGGACTGCAACTTCTTTCTTTCTCCAACCTCTCCCTAGCCTGGAAAATGACTTGCCTCGACCCGGCCAGCTGGATCCATGCTATGGTCAGGGCTGTATTACTCTTAAAGCTGACTAGGCTGAAGCCTAGTCCCCACCCCCGCAGGGCCTCGGGCAGGGTTGCCAGCTCCAGGTTGGGAAATTCCTGGAGATTTGGGAGGTGGAGCCTGGGGAGGGATCTCACCCGGTTATAATGCCACAGAGCCCACCCTCCACAGCAGCCCTGCTCTCCAGGGGAGCTGATCTCTGTGGTCTGGAGATCAGCTGTAATTCTGGGAGATCTCCAGCCACCACCTGGAGCCTGGCAACCCTAGGGGCCTGTCATTTTTTTTTTTTTGCTGAGGCACACCCCCACATAAATTACAATTGATTCTCTTATATAACCTCTATTAATAAGATAATTAACTGTTTCTTTATTGAAGTGAAACAAATTCTTATAATAAATCAATTATCCATAAATTATATATTTTAATAATTAAAATTTTATTCACATCAAAATATTACAGTATTGAACAATTATACCCACAAAATGTACTTTCCTGAAGAGTTCTACTCGCACAACAAAAATATTTTAAAAATTGCTTCTTCAGGAGACACTCAAAATGGATATAGGGCTACGTGCTGCGATCTAGTACCTGCCCTACCAGGGTCAGGCTGTCAGCTGTAGTGGGATGAAAGACTGAAATGCCAGAGGGCCCCCGAAGTACCTGAAAGCCTAGGGGCCCAGCCATGGCTTAATACAGCCCTGGCTGTGGTAACATCGAGACTTGACTATTGTAATGCACTATACATAGGTCTCCCATCTAAATTAACTAGGAGACTCCAAATGGTGCAAATTGCTGCAGCTCAATTGTTATCAGGAGCGAGCAGGAGCACGAACAACCCATCCTGCAGCCCCTCCATTAGCTACCTATTAGTTACCATGCTCAGTTCAAGGTATTGGTTATCACTTAAAAAGTTCTTCACAGCTTTGGACCAGCATACCTACGGGACTGCCTCTCTTCCTATGCTCCTCCACGGCAGCTTCACTCTTTTGAACAGGGTCTCCTGCAGGTGCCACCCTGCACATGAGCGAAATCAACAGCAGCCTGTACAAGGGCTTTCTCTGTGGTGGCCCCCCACCCTGTGGAACGGCCTGCCTGAGGAGGTCAGGAGAGCCCCCACTCTCCTGGCTTTCCGCAAACGATGCAAAACCGAACGATTCAAAGAGAATTTTCATGCAGATAAGAGGGCTGTATTGTAGGGAGGGGGTTTCAGATGATCCATTAGTGAGGTAGGAACCACACACCTCACCACTATGTCATATTGGATTCCTGCTATTTACTGTTGTTTATGGAAATATTCTTGATATTGACTGTACTAACCTCACACTGTGTAATCCGCCTTGAGTTTCAGTGAGAAAGGCGGACTATAAATGACAAATAAAAATAAATAAACTTCAAGAGGCAAATATCTGGTAGGTGTACGGTTGCCAGCACCACTTCCTGAGTTTATCTAGTCTATAATGTCCTTTAACAACCATCATACTCATGCCCAGGGTGTTCAAGTGGCAAAAAGTGACCCTTCCACACCAGTGATGGAGAAAATAAGGATTATAATTTCTATTAAATTTGTATTCCAACTGTTCTCTGAGGACCTCAGCGTGGCATACACCAGAGTTTCTTTCTTCATCCTCACAGCAGTTTCATGAAACAAGTTGGGCTGCGAGATGAATCACTGAATGTATGTAATGTCTGAGTGGGCTTCTGAACCAGCTAGAATGCACAGCAGCGTTTTCACAGACTTCAGTTCTACAGGATGAACAGAACTAAACCAGCTTGAACCGCCTAAATTAGCACAAACCACATGAATAGTACTAATAATAAAAAATCTGATCCAGTCTTAACCATTCCTCCAAAATAAGGAGAGCTATAGAGTTATGTTAATTTACATTTGTTTGTATTCCTTTGTTATTTATCAAATTTATACCCCACCCTCCCTGCGAACGGGCTCAAGGTGGCTTACGACAAGGAAAATGTTATGCATGAAAATCATAAACGATTATCTAAAAATAGTATTTTAAAGCTCAGTACAATACATAGTACAAGACTGGCGCCATAAACAATACAGGCTACATCAGATTATCTTTTTGATCTCATTTGTACAAGACTGCCGCTCTTTAAAGACTTTCTTGTCTTTTCTCACTTCCTGAATTCTGCTTGTTACCCACACTGCCATCTTAACTTTAATTACTGTGGTTGGAAGTATCTTCCGAGAGTCTTGGGAAGATCTGACCTCCTTATTATTTCCTTTTAAATGAGCACCTAATTCCCTCTTTTGAAATAAAATGTGACCTCACCCTGTCAATTTTCTGAACAACATGGCACTTGCATGTATTTTGAATTGTACAGCAGTGTGCTGTCTGACAACACAGACCTCCCTCCTGCCTCCAGGCACTGTTCAGGATTACTAGCACTGGCCAGTACCCATAGTGCTTCTCTAAAATTCATTCCTGTAGACTAAGTGGAAGTCAGTTCAAAGCAGTTGGTAAACTACACACATTATCTGATGTAATCTAGGTTGAGTGTGTTTAAGTCAGCCTGAATTTGTTTGAGAGGTATACATCAAACTGTTCAAAGCAGAGTTTTGGAGATTTTCCATTGTACGTTTTCTGAAATGACATTTGTACAGAATGAAGTTATAACACACAAGCTGTGTTTTTTAAATTTCCAGACTATTGTTTATTGTATACATAACATTAAATTGGAAAAAATATACAAAACCTGGAGAATCTCTATTGTTTCTAGACTCTTTGAACTGGTCTATTAGATTTAGCCCCTTTCAAATCCAAGACTCACAAGAAAAACACAGGCCCCGAGACCTTGTCTTCCTTGAAAACCATGCACAGAAAAGCCGGGAACTTGTACGAAGGTTCTGTTCCTATAAAGCCACAAGTGGGGTAAGCATCAGGGTTGGGCCAGCAGAAAAAAGGCACCCATTTTGCCGAGGAAAGTAATCCCAGCCAGGCAGACTTGCAAAGGATCGCGCAGTTAAGAAATCAAGGCATCTGTTCTGAAAACAATTTCTAGGGCTCATGGTGAGCACCAAGTTTGGAGATACCATATGGGCTAAATTATGGTCATCATCACTAAACACACACAGAGTTTTCTCCAACAAAGAGACGTAACAGTAGTTCATCTAATGGAGCCAAGTCTTTTAAAAAAAGGGAACTGAAGGAAGTCTCCAGGATTCCTTTCTTTATTATGAGGATCCAGAGAAGTGGTGCACTGTGACGGAGAGCCAGCTGGAGCAAGGCTGGGTTTGGAGGTTTATGAATCAGAGCAGAGGACCTGGGTGCCAAGACTTGGGTTTTTGGGGAGGGGGTATGGATTTGGTACTCTGAAGCTTTGTGAGGGCAGAGAGCCACTTGCTTATGTTGCCTCCCTGTGATGTCAGGTCCACATTTTCAAGGGTGTTAGAGTGCCAGAGTGTCCTTAATGAGGCGACGCATGGTGGTGGTGACAGAGGTCCCAAGTGAGTCAGTAATCTGGTAAGAAATTTTGTACAGGTAGGGCTGGACATCTCGCAACCCCGTATCAAAGACGTTGTCAACCTCAGACTGGGTGGGCATCTTGGGCAGGTACTCATGCCGGTTCATTACCTCCACAATATTGATGATTTTCTCGCAGAGTTTCTCACCAACCTTCTCACGACAGATCTGCCGCTCCTGCTCATTAGCCAAGCTGACCACATTCACTTTGACAGTCCACACTTCCCAAGGGATGCACTCATCTGAGAAAGGCCACCGCGACTTCTTCTTCTGATAGAATTCCAGGGAGATCTGGCCTATGCCATCATTGCCGGAATTTCGCAGAGCATCCTGGGAAAATGAAACCACCAGGTGTCATTCACAGTGCAATCCTAAGAATGTATATTCAGAAATAAATCCCACTGAATTCAAAAGGCCTCCCTCCTTCCCTTGTGAGTATACTTAGGATAGCAGCTTTTGAAAATTGATTTTCAAAGTATCCCTTATGATACACAGAAATCTCTGATCCAAGAAGCAAGAGTCATGCTGCATTTACAACCAAGGCACAAACATACTTGCATGACCACCATTATAGATAATGTTTCAGCTTTTCAGAACTCAGAATTTCAAGACAATGTTTGCTAAAAAGGGTTTGGCCAGTCTTCAACGGCCAGGACGACGACCACACCATAAAACTCTCTCTTTCACCATGAAACCCAATCTCTGCCTTATGGCCACAATTGTCCTCTCCTGCCCCTGGCATCCTGGAGGGTTCTGGATTTCTTGTGGCTATTTTCTTTCTCATCTACTGCTCAATTTAAACAGTCAGTAATAGGAATTAAAATAAACAAGAAAAACGAGGCATCCTTTATTAAGTACACTGTACTTAATTGTAGCATAGTAGTTAAGTGTTGGTTATGAATCAGCACTCTGCCGGTTTGAATCCCACGACTGTCATGAGCTCTGCAGGTGTCTTGGGTAAGCCTGTCAGCCCCAGCTGTATTGTGGGGATAATAACAACACTGAGTGGGGCACTAATCTGTCTAGAAGAGTGGTATTTAAGTACAGTTATGATCATCACCACAATATCGGATCTTGAGGACAGATATTGAACGATTAGCCTGAATGCAGCGCCTGCAGAAATGTAGAGAGCATCCCATACGTGTCTTTAATCATTCTAATTATAAACCTTGCTATAACATATTTATGATTTGATATCACTGTACACTCTACCAACATTCAGTTGTAAAACAGGAACGAGTTACCAATCACAAGAAGTATACAAAAACTCTTGTTTAGAGTTGTGAAGCACCTCCAGGCAGTCCGGTAGGTGACAAGTATAATAAATATTCTGACGGTAAAAAGTAAGAATTAACAGGAAGATAAGTGATATAATTGGTTACTTTCAATAGAGGAATTCTTGGCCATGCTAAAGTTTTACAGAAAGTTGAGAACCAGGGTCCGCAAAGGTAGGGGTCACCCACTGGCAGTGATCAGTTTTGCCCTGGTCTCAGTTACATCACCTTTTACTCACATAAATGGTTGGTTAGTAACCACTGAATCGTGTAGGGAAAAGAAATGTGAGGGGGGTTAGAGCTAAAACAACAGGAGGGCAAAACCCGGTGACTACATCACTGACAAAATTCTCACTGTAATGAGAAATCTGGGCTCTTTCTATGCTGGGAGCACAAACATGGACTGAGTGCTCTCTCCTTATATAATCTCTCTCACTATAATGATTGGCTTTTTACTAGGCACAAGCCTGGAGAAAAAATGTCCTTTACCAGAGGTTTAACAGAATGTTAATTAACAGGGCCGTTTTCACACTGTTTACCGGCCGCTGAACATGGCGCCGAGCTCCCGCAACGACAGCATCTTCCTGGCCAGGACGCTGTCTGTTATGACCTTTACTTACTTTGGGGTAGATTTTGCCTTTAATCTTTCCCTTACCCCTCTGGGTAGTTTTCTGCCACCAGGAATATATTATTCCAAGGTATTTTATTCAAATTTCCCCTTTGGTAACGTGTTTAAGTGTCAGGCTCCTTCGTGGTTCTATGTGGCCCTGAGGATAGGAATGGGATATAGCAATGACAGCTATTCTGGGATATAACAAAACAAAATAAATGTTTATTTTTCAAGAAGCATATTGGTTTCATAAAAGTAGTTCTCGGTTCTTAGAGTTACTTCCTATAAACTCATTCACACAGATCTCTTCTAAGGCTTCACACACAGTTAGCCTCTTTCTCGAACTCAATATTTCTCTCACAGAAATGCTTAAAACTCCTCAGGCAGCACACAGCCAGCCTCTCTTTCTCTGACTCTCATTCATAGAAATATGAAACCTGCTCAGGCAGCCCACAGCTGGCCTCCCTTTCCCTGACTGTCCTTTCACAAACATGCTCAGTTCAGGTTCCACACAGGTTATATTTCTGTCATAAAACACTTCAACATATTCAGGCAGCACACAGCTAGCCTGCTCTCTTCTGACTGCCACTTTTGCTCTCCACTCCCAGTCTAAACTGCATTCACTCCGCCCACTCTCAGTCATCAACCAATCACATCGCTCGCTCATCCCTCCCTTTCACCCCACTCTTCACCTATCTCACACCAAGCATTTAAAGATACAGGCACACATTTACTTGAAATCATTACACTGTCGTTCCGGGAGCTCGGCACGATGTTCAGCGGCCGGTAAGCAGTGTGAAAACGGCCCAGGTGATGTTATTTACTTCCATGTCATGAAAAGCTGAAGCTGCCCATTTCCACATCTTAAGCCTCTATTAAAGGGGCAGGATTTTTTCTCCAGGCCGGTTGGGCAGCCCTAGCTGCAAGAAAAACCTGTAATAGTTAGGTATAGAATGCTTTACCTTGAATTCCCCAACAGCTTTTCTCAATGCCCGGTCAAGTTCTTCAGAAGAAACCCTGACATAGGTGAAGTCAATGAAGTCACAATCCACATCTTGTGTGCCCACTGTCCCGATAGAGTAGGTCCCCTCCTTCTTATAGTGGAACTTCCCTGTGCTGCGATGGAGCAGTATGGTATGCAGTACAGCCAACATAGCTTCTTCGATTTGGCGACCCTCCACGGACACCTCCAGCACCTCTGAGCGACAGTTCATCTTGGCTTTTGCAAAGGAAGGTAGGAAAGTTACCCTCAATAACTGAGAGTGGCAGGAATATCCAATACCAAAATATTACATTATTTAAAAAGAATTTTACAGAAAACAGTCATCTTCTAATTAAGGAAAAAATGACTTTAGCGGTATGATCAGGGGAGGGAAAGAGATAAAGACCAAATAGCTGGATTCAGTTCCTTTCTCTGCCACAGTCTCAGTTGATGCAAATTACAACCACAGTTATGTTACACATCAAAGCTTAATTTTATGGTTTTGACATTTAGTCCATTAATCAATTTAAAGATTTTTGGTAAATCGTTCCAGATTAATCATTTTTTAAAAATGTGTATTATTTCCAATTCAAGTACTTAAACTGCACATGAAGCTAGTTTATACTGAGTCAGAGTGATGGATACACAGGCAATGTAATCTTAAGGATGTTTTCCTGGGAGTAAGCACCATTGAATAAGATTCTGAGTAGGCCTCCTTAGGATTGCTCTCAGAGTGTACCAATGCCAGAGTTGCCTATTGACTCTCCTTTTTAACTGGAGATACCAGAACTATAGCCTGGGACTATCTGCGTTCAAAGCAGACGCTCTATCACTGAGCCAAGGCTCCTACCCTGATAGATACCATTTTAGAAGATGGATGTATGCTACATCTGCATGCAGACTCAAAGAACCAAGAAAGAATGCTTTTCTCTATGTAACAATTGTCTGAAAATTGATTCATAGATTAAAAGATGTAAAAGTTAAGCTGGCAATGGCCCTAGTTAATTTGTAAAAAGACAGTTGACAGGACAGCTGTTAAATGTGCCCCCTGCTCTGGACTTTTAGCAGCAAAAAGCAAAGGGAATCAGGAAAAGCAATGAAGGAAAGCAAACCATGTATTTTCTGTGACCATATCACCAGTTTGAGAGCTGCTGACTTAGGACTGCAAGACACAGGTCCATCTTCTAGCACCAGGAATTAGCCTTCTTCTCTAGAAATCCAACAATCGATTTAACAGCACAGCCCTAAGGAGAGCTACACCCATTTAAAACCACCGACCTCAATGGACTTAGAAGGGTGTAACTCAGTTCAGGACGGTATGGTTTGTCAGATTACCAAACTGGTTCAAATGGGTGTATGTTGCCCCCTAGTGGTTTCTACTGTTGTTTTATTTGGAAATACCCACCAATGGAGCGTTGCGATTTGGTTGGCAGTAGCATTTTGTTTAATGTTGGGTAAAAATATGGCACATTGGGATCAACAGAGTCTCCATTTCAGGAATTAGGATCAACGTGTGGGTCCCAAACATGACCAGAGGCAAAATTCTGTTGCTAAATTTTCTTAAAACAGAAATGCCCAAACATGAAATAAATAGAATATAGGGATTAGAAATGTTTTCCAGTGAAAGAGTGACTGAAAGTTGCAAACTGATGCACGGTAAGTAAAGGGCAAGCCCATTTAAATCAATGGGACTTGCTTCTGTGTAAACATGCATAGTAGCTACATCGGGCTACATCCAATCCGGATTGTTCTGTATTTGGTGCTGCAGTAAGGATACATCTCTTACTGCTTTCCTCTCAGTAGCCTGATATCTACCCATTCCTGAGAAATGGCATTATAAAAGACAGGAGTAAAATCAATGTGTCAACTGGCCAAAATAAATAAATAATAATCCCACTCCTGCCCCTTTGACATGGGTTTGATATGCAGAAATCAGCAAGTGAAGCTTTTTGTGGTAAACAGTTAAACAGGATCACCTACTAGATGTTGCAGATTATACTGCTCTTAAAAGAAAAGCTACAGTGGCTAGATGAAACCAGGGCAGCCTGGGGGAGAAGAGAAACATGCTAGTCTGTAGATAAAACAAAAAAGAAACCAACTGGCACCTTAAAGATTTTTTTAAAAAATCCCGCATTTGTAACACAAAGTTTGCGTCATCAGATGCAGAAGAGCGCATCTGGTTTTATATAAAAAACAGAAGAGTGAGGGGGAGATATTACAAAGAGAGGGCAGTTAAAAAAAATCCAGGCTAAAAAGTAATCCAGCATGGGTGTGAGACACTCTCAACCACTGTTAGATAGTCAAAATATAAAATCTAGTGCAAGATGAAACAAAATATGTCAGATGCATCGTCAGCTTTCGAAAACCACAGCTCTTTGTCAGATGCATCTAATGAAGAGAGTCGTGGTTCTGGAAAGCTTACGCTACAAGTAAGTTGGTTCGTCTTAAAAGGTGCCACTGGACCCCTTCCTATTTTGCAACTACAGACTAACGCGGCTGACTCCTCTGGATCTGTGACCTGGACAAGGGCCCCTGCAGCAGGAGGCCCCGGCTTTGCTCCCAGCCCTGCCCGCTAAAGCTGAAGCTTCTGCCGGGTCCCCGAAGGGATTCCCCGAGGGAGAAGGGCCCCGCGGCCACCAAGGCAACCAGCCCGGAGGGCACAGGGAAGGGCCCCTTTCCGGGCAGAAACCAGAGCCCGGGACTCACCTGAGCCGGCCGCCGCCGCCTGACCCCGCCTGCCGCTCGGGCCGGCCCAACGACGCACCGGCGGCGAAAGGGCCGCCCAAGCCCCGCGGCCGGCCCGCGCGGCGCCTTTGGCCTCTTAATCTGTCTCTGCGCCGCACAAACACGCCGCGCGCTGAGCCGGGTTTCGGCGCCCGCCCGCCCCGCTCCTTCCCCGGCTTCTCTTCGGCCGCTCCGTCCACCCCCCCCCCCCAGGCCCGGGCGGGAGGCTCCGGCTGCCGCTTCCCGGCCGCGCCCCCAGCTGCCGCCCACCGCGGGGAAGCGCCGCTGCAGAGCGGGAGGCTGCCCGGCTGCTGGGTCAGCGGTCAGAGCCCCGGAGCCCGCCCGCTCGCTTCCGGCGAGGGCTCGGCCTTGCTGGCTGCCCTTGGGCGAAGCGGGGCTGCCAGCTCCCGGGAGGGACATGCCTGGAGATTTGGGCGGGGAGGGGGGCGAGGCCCCCAGCAGGGACTCAGGCCGTACCGCCCCCCGCCCGCCCGAGCAGCCCCTTCCCCCGCGGAACTGAGCTCAGCACTAGCCGGGAGAGCGGCTGCCATTCCGGGGACCCTCCAGCCATCACTCCGGCAAGGCACCTCACGGGGTTGTTGTGAGGATACAATGGAGTCGGGAAGGATGTCGCGAGCCGCTTTCGGTTTCCGCCAGAGGGACGCGGCAGGAAGAAGCGAGGCCGTCTCGCGTCCCCCGCGCCCGGACATATTTTAACTGGGCGCGCCAGCGGCCGACTCTGGCATCGTTCGCAAGCAAAGCAAAGCAAAGCGCCCGCCCGCCCCGGCCCCTGCGCCGAGTCCACGCCGCGTGCCCCTAGAAGCGCTGCCCACAGCGGAGCAGTCCCGACGCGCCCCCGGCCACTGCGGCCCCGCGCCTCAGCCGCGCCGCCATCGGTATACCTGCTCCGGGCAGAAACCGCCGCGGGACGGCCAAGCGCGCACGCGCAGCCAACCTCCGCCCTCCGCGAAAGGCCGCGCATGTCTAGTACGGGATGTCGCGGCGGGGCGCCCGCTTTGCCTTCGGTGGGGAGGGAGCGCGGAGGCCTTGCGCGCCGCTTCTTGGCCTTTTGCCTGTTTGCCCTGCCTTTATACTCTACTAAAATACAATACTAAAGCGCAAGGAGACTACTAAGGTTTATAGTCTCTTTGTGCGCTGCTGTAAAACCCTTTTCCGTTTTTGGTTTGTTTTTATCTCTTTTTTGGTCTTAATTTTTAATGTTTTTTTCCCCTGTATAAAAACCACACTATGCACATCTATTTTGTTTTCTTGAGCCTGTCCTGATTCCAGGGGATTGAGGACAGTTTAATGAATCCTCTCCTCTTCCAGAGGAGTTAGCCATGTTAGTCTGTAGTAGCAAAATAGTAAAGAGTCCAGTAGCACCTTTAAGACAAACCAACTTTATTGTAGCATAAGCTTTCGAGAACCACTGCTCTCTTCATCAGATGCATCATCAGCTTTTGAAAAAAACAGCTCTCTCTGTCAGATGCTCTCTTTGTCAGAAGCTTATGCTACAATAAAGTTAGTCTTAAAGGTGCTCCTGGACTCTTTCTTATTCTCCTCTTCCAGTTCCCCAGCCGTTACCTCCCCCGCTTGGTGAGTTTAGACTGGTAACTGCTCTGGGTGGAGTGGGCTCTGGTCCTGTGCTCAAAAGCTCTGGGAGCGAAGAGGGAGGAAGGGAGGCCCCTGCTGTTTTGCTGTATATGTTCTTCCCTTGGTGTTTTTGGAATGGTGGCTGCTGGGTGATGTGCGCTCACCTTACGCTGTTCTGTTTTGTTCTTACAACAGCCCTGTGAGGTAAATTACTCCGAGAGATTGATTGGCCCACTGTCAACTAATGATATTAGTGGGGGATTTGAATTTGGCTCTCCCTAATCCTGATCCCTGTGCTGCACTGACTGGATTTTCTTTTGTTGGTTACAAAATGATGGGATGGGATGGGATGGTTTATAAGATGATGAGGAAAGAATAGCTGTGGTACAATCATGTCAGATAACTGGGCCTAACCACAATAGTAAAATTGAGGTATGTCTGTATGATTTGCTGTTTCATTGTAGTGCTGCCAAAAAGAGTGAGACATTTCTAAATGATTTCCCAAAACACAACTATAACTATCCAGAAAACGGTGGGTGATTTTTGTAAGATTAAAATGAAGGCACCGAAGTTAAAGCTGGAAGCTGAACCATCCGTGTTCTCTAAATGCGGCAAACCTGTCTGCATTTTCATCAGAAGTGCTTTTCAGTATAAGTGAAAGAACTGCTCCAAGTTAGAGCTGTTCTGAAAGGCAAACTTTGTTGGCAGATCATCTGTCATGTTTTCAGAAGCTTTATAGAGGAACAGAAAGTATCCAGCAGCAAACTTGCCTCTGTGGAGAGAGAGGCAAGTTTGCAGCTGGATAATTTCTGTCCCTCTGTAAAGCTTCTGAAAACATGACAGATGATGGAGCAAATCAGGCTAACACGCTTAACATGAATTATGACAGTATTTTCATATATCCACGAAAATAATGAATGTTGTTCAAGCAAGGAGTTTATATTAATCAGTTTGCAAAAAGAAGAAAATCTACTGATCCTCTATTGATCCTTTAATTATCTTGTACCTATACAGAAGATTTTACAAAGGTTCAGAAACTTTGCTAGAGATCAAGGAATTTGGTCTTCAGATCCAGGTTCAAATCCCCCCTGTGGCCTGGAAGCCTGCGGAGTAACTTTGGTCAGTCATTCACTCTCTGCCCAACATACTTTGCAGGTTATTGTGAGGATACAGTGTAGGAGAAGGGAACAATGTCAGCTGCTTTGATTCCCCATTGAGGAGAAGGCAGGTATAAATGAAGTAAATAAACCATACACTCTGAAAGGACCAGAAGATGATGATGGTCCTGGCAAAATTATCTCTAAAGTTGGAAAATAGGTGATATCATAGGGCTCAAAACTGTATGTGGAGAACCACAGTTTTTAAGCCCTCATTTCTACAGCATAGTATTGCTAAAATGGTGACTACGCAAGCAGCTTTATTAAAATTTGTCAGTACAATACAAATTGGAGGCAAGGTATTTAAATAGTGATCATTTTCAAAAATATCAAGAAAATCTTAATTCCTCGACCATACCATTTTTATAGCACACCCCAATGCAGTTCATTTCATTTCTCCAAAGAGATGGCTAACTTCCTTCACTTTGTGTTTAAGATAACATGGTGACACCTGTACAACAGTTATCAGGGTAGATTGGAGAAGAAGTACGATGGGAAAAATTGAACTATCCAAATGTTTTCAAAGCCAGCGTATCATTTACCAGAGATCAAATGGGTTTTTTGTTGGCTTTCCAAACTATGGATTCTGACTAATTTTGCTACAAGCTGGAAATTGCCAAAATATTCTATTTCATAAAATGCAGGAGTGTTTACACCAGGAAAAGGGATTTGGAGATTCTTAGGTGGAAAACAGATGAGCTAGGTTTTGTGATGCTCAAAACAGTGCATGTAGAACCCAAAGGCTACCCAGAAGATCATAATTGGTCTCCAGAACTTATGA
Source organism: Eublepharis macularius (assembly GCF_028583425.1). NCBI lineage: Eukaryota > Metazoa > Chordata > Lepidosauria > Squamata > Eublepharidae > Eublepharis > Eublepharis macularius. The sequence goes on along the minus strand of NC_072793.1, from coordinate 10,340,512 downwards.
TTTTATGTGGAAAGGCCAAGTACCTGACATGCAGGAAGCATACAAAAATGAGAGGGGAGCAAGGAAGGGAATGGACATGAAACGAAGTAAGTTAACTGTGCAGGAGGACAGTGAGTTTATGCCATTTTCTCCCCAGTATTCTAGAACTGTTATTCCCAACATGCAGGTTATGATGACTTTGCTGACAGCAGTTTCTTATGCAGACAAGAGTACTGGTAGTCCTGAAGGCTTCAGCTAAACAGCACATCTGTAGGAAACTGGAAGCTGAGCTAGGGAAGTACCATGATATTTTCCAAGATGCAAAGAGAACTCCTAAGTTCCAAAACCAAAATCTAAAATGTCAACAGGCATTCTGCTCAGACATCCTGGCACCCCTGATCAGATATTAAACAAAAGGTGAGACCAACATTGGCCTCTTATTGTTCATGGCACAAGACCATCTCGAATGGATTTTCTGGGGTTGGCATTTATAAGGGTCTTTGACCCTGCAAGTCTCAGCAGAAACGTTTGTGGCGCTGTCACTGATAATGCATGCATAAACAGGACGTGATAATGCTGTATATCTGCAGGTAAAAGGAAAGCAAATATTCTGAAAAGCTTGGCCAGCTGCAAAGCGGAACATGGAGCTGGGCCTTTCCCTAGAAATCATGAGCAAATTAGAGGCATTCACTTGCCTCACTAATGTTATGAAACATTTTTACTGTGAAAGTCAATGGCATTGGTGCTACAGGCTGCTCCTGATGACTGAAGAGACTTCTCTTGGTGTGGTGAGGTGATTTTTTGCTGATTCCCCCATTACTTTGCTCCCGGTGCTGTTTGTGAGGATCCCCCGCCCCCTAGGACCAGAATTCAGGGTGGCTTCGTAGGCTGCAGAGGGAAAGAGATCTTGTGGTATGATCTAAATGTTGTTCATAGATAATGAACTTCATTTCCCTACCTTTACCAATACATTTATTACAAGCATTTTGACTGCTGCAGCCACTCCACAAGGAAGGGGTGGTGGTGGTGTTTAGTCGGGCTTCAAATACATTGTGGTTATAACCAAGATCTGATCACCTCTTTTCCATGTCTACGCAAACAGACCCTGCCAACAATCATGAGCTTTCATCCTGCAAAAGAGCCAATGTGGAGCAGTAGTTAAGAGGGTCAGACTAGGATCTGCGAAGCCTAGGTTTGAATCCCCATTCTGCCATGGAAGCTTGCTGGGTAACATTGAGGTAGTCACACCCTCTCAGCCTAGCCTCAGAGGTATTGTCGAAGGCTTTCACGGCCAGAGAACGATGGTTGTTGTGGGTTTTCTGGGCTGTATTGCCGTGGTCTTGGCATTGTAGTTCCTGACGTTTCGCCAGCAGCTGTGGCTGGCATCTTCAGAGGTGTAGCACCAAAAGACAGAGATCTCTCAGTGTCACCGACACTGAGTGTCAGTGACACTGAGAGATCTCTGTCTTTTGGTGCTACACCTCTGAAGATGCCAGCCACAGCTGCTGGCGAAACGTCAGGAACTACAATGCCAAGACCACGGCAATACAGCCCGGAAAACCCACAACAACCATCTATCTCAGAGGGTTGTTATGAGTAGAGATGGGCACAAACCAGAAAAAAACAACCATGCTGTTCGTGGTTCATCAGATTTCACAAACCATGAACTTTCATGAACCTTCCCTTGGTTCGCGAACCAGCTCATTTGGTTCGTGAAAACGGCACATCCAGGTCAGAAAACCATCACTTCCAGGTCAGCAAAAGACCACTTCCGGGCCAGCAGAAGTTCACTTCCGGGTCAGAAGAAGGTCTGCAGGAAGTCCATCCCCTGTTGCCTAGGAAACTGATTGATTGGCACCAGGCTGTCTGCAGTGACGAACCAAAAAACTGAACCAAACGAACCAGCCTAAAGTTCGTGGCAGTTCGTCAGAAATGAGATCTGACGAACCGTGGTTTACGAACCACGAACCGGCTTGGTTCATGCTTAATTTTGGTTCGTATTTCGGTTCATGCCCATCTCTAGTTATGAGGATAAAATAGAGGAGAGGAGAACAATATGAGCCATTTTGGGTCACCATTTGGGAGAAAGGTGGGGTAAAAATAAAATAAATAAAAATAAAGTAATTTTGAACTCTCCCTTGGGGCTTGTTAGTGTTGTTCAGCTGGACTTCACAGGTTTCTAGAAAGCGTGTGTGCCTCTGAGCATTTTAAGGGTCAGCTGCTCAGCAGAGCGGCCGTGTAGCACCAGCCTAGAAGCCTAGCTGAGCTCTTCAGCTGGGATTGCCTCAAGGCTAAATGGATTTATTGTTGTTTCTCAGAGGTCTGCTAGGAAATGGGTCCTTACATAATGGCATACTCCGCTCTGGTTAATCTGCCTGTGGCCAAGGCTGAACAGAAGGATCAATGATGGAGAACCAGGAGGTGCAAAATGTCCTTTCATTCCACATGAATGTGACCTGTTGTGATAAGGGGGGTAAAAATAAACTGAGCTTTCCAATTCAGAAGGAGTCATGGCAATAAATTAGAGGTGAAAATTATGAGGGGGGGGGAAGCTGTGCCCAGGCCACACCACATGTAGCCAGAGGGGGACACTGCAGTTGACTGAACACAAAAAATGCTTTTGCTGTGACTGGCCCAGACAAAAGGATTTGTAAGTCTTTCTGGAGCGTTCAGCTCCATGACTGCAAAAAACCATGACCAGTATTGGTGTAGAATTGGAGTTTCCTTTAAAAACAACAACAAAACGTGTAGCTTTTCTTCGAAAATTTGTTGCATCTCCACAGACCTGCAAAGATTAGCTAAAAGCAAGTCAATTCTATTTTCAAGCCAGATACTGTGTTTGTACTTTAGGACTGCATATTTACACGAGATTAAGGCTCATGGAACCAACTGATTTCTAAGGTGCTATGCGGTGGCATCTAAGATACTGAACTATGAATTGAGAGTTCCCCAATTCAAACCCCACCTCCCCTCAACTCACTTGCAGACTTTAGGTAAGCTCCCCCCTCCTTTTCATCCCTTTCTCCCTTCTTTAATATGGAACCTATCTTATGGGCTGGTTGCAACAAGACGGCGCATGTTGGAACGTTTGGTAGGGCTATACAGATACTAGCTTCGTATTAGTTTAACATGCATCTGCTGGTACTGTATATCCTGTATGCAAGGATCTGACCCGTTTGTCCTTTGACACACTATAACCTTTCTCCGTCCTTTGCAAGTGTTACTCTGCCCATCGTGAACAGAGCTCCTTCCTTTAGAAAGCAGGAGAATCGGGTGTCAGATATTACCTCATGAGTTCACTGAGAGTTATTGCTATATTGGGAATCATTTTTCTACTTATTAAAACTCACTAGGTGGTCTTAGGCAAGCCACTCTCAAATTGCCACTCCACCCTTCCACAATAGGAGAATGATAATACGGCCTTGTCTTACATGGCTATTATAACAGTGAGCAGGGCTTTTTCCTGGGAAAAGAGGTGGTGGAACTCAGTGGGTTGCCCTTGGAGAAAATGGTCACATGGCTGGTGGCCCCGCCCCCTGATCTCCAGACAGAGGGGAGTTGAGATTGCCAGGGGGCGGGGCCACCAGCCATGTGACCATTTTCAAGAGGTTCTGGAACTCCGTTCCACGGCGTTCCAGCTGAAAAAAAGCCCCGACAGTGAGAACAGTACGACGTATGCATATATTTAAAGCATTTGCTAGCTGTGTTTCTACCAGGAATTCAAGGCGGCTTACAATATTTATTTATTTAAAACATTTATTTAATACATAATAGTAGCAATGGTAACATATTTATTTAAAACAGAATATATGTGAAGTACTTTGAAAAAGCAATATAAATATGATTTTGATTAACGACGTATGATTTTGATTGATAAGTGCACACTGGAATGTTAGCTGTTATGGTTGTCACTGAAGAATCCTGGGAATTATAGTTTAATGAGGGTGTGGAAAATCCTCTTTTAGGAGATCCTAGCACAGATCTGTAATTCTCATATTTCCCTAGGAAGAGCAAATGAATATTAAACTAGCTTACGGTATTAGATATGTTCTATACTTTTCAGTTATACTTGTCAGTCACTGCCATTTTTATTTCACCAGCTCAGTCAAATATTGTGTCTCTTTCTCTTTAAACATAACCAACCACGCGCCATTCCTTGCTCCATTACATAAGCTAGCTAAGCACTTCTCTCTCTCCCTCTTAGAAATATTCTTCTTCCTTCTTCCAAGACGATTACTGGCGTATGAGTGACCTTAGCTCACAAACCTCTGCTCTTCCCTCAAAGGTAAAATGGTGGGTCTTATGTTACCAGTCCCCTTCTATACACTGAGATGTGCGCGCGCACACACATGCACACCCCTTGTCAGTTACTGCTTGAACTTGCCCAGGGTTCATAGAGAAGTGTATTATGTGTGAGTGAGCTTACAGCATCTCAGATGTCTTGTCTGTGGTCCAAAATGACTTTGTGTCTGGACATTTATGGTATGGGTTACTCGCCTGTTCTTTTTACAGTCAAGGGCACTGCTAAATGCAGACCTAGTTATTATTCCACTGCCCTGGTGTGTCTGCCAAATCCTTCCCCAAGAAACCCTCAGCATGGAGAAGTGTCACCTCACCCAGAATGCCTTTCTTATTACGCCTCGTTCTTTCTAGACGGGGCTTTTCCGTGGAGGAGTTTTCTCTTCCAAGCAGGTGACTTGTCATACAGAAGGGTGGTAAGGTTAGGTCTTTTTTTCAATAGATGTAATATTGTATGGCATGGCAGAAGTCCAAATGTGTGCTTTGACTGCTCATTTCTTTTCCCCCTTGTCAGAAAAACTGGAGGAAGGTAAATCTGAGTTCTGTCCAAATTCAGTTATGGAAGAATCTTTTAATGGATTCTGTCACTGCCATTTTTATTTTACCAGCTCAGCCAATGGAATTTAACCAATGGAAAATCCCAGAAAAACTGAATTGCTAATGTAGGAGGAGCTAAAACTAAATTATTGGGGGAAAGGTATTTTAGAAGAAAAGTATGTGTGTGTTGTTGTTTTTCCTAATGAAAATAAACATTTTGGATATTCTAATGTTTATTTTCTAACGTGAGTTGTATAATGGTGAATCTATCCTTCTGTAACTTGTCTTTATTTTTTACCTAAACTTTCAGACATGTGTGGTTTTATTGGGGTTACTAAAAGGTAAGGAGGGAAAAAACTTTGGACATGTTCAGAGTTTTCCAATACTCTCTTGTTAGCAATCAGACCCCTCCTCATAGTAAAAGGGCAGTTTATGGATATGGAATATCATTAACCCGTTTCCAGATGTCCTGGACACTGCCTGGCTCCAGGCAGATGGATGCCAGCCAGCCTGAAGACTGGAAGGTTACCAAATCATGAGTCATAAGCAGGGCTTTTTTTCAGCAGGAACGTAGGGGAACGGCATTCCAGCACCTCTTGAAAATGGTCACATGGCTGGTGGCCCCGCCCCCTGATCTCCTGACAGAGGGGAGTTGAGATTGCCCTACGCGCCGCTCAGCGGCGCGGAGGGCAATCTCAACTCCCCTCTGTCTGGAGATCAGGGGGCGGGGCCACCAGCCATGTGACCATTTTCTCCGAAGGCAACCCACTGTGTTCCACCACCTCTTTTCCCAGAAAAAAAGCCCTGGTCATAAGGAATGACTGACTGAATGGCCTCCCACACCCTGGAGAGCAGCGGAGATATCAAGGTTTCCTGAGGAGACATCCAGCTTAATCCCATCAACACTCTTCTGTGCCTCCCATCACCCTATCTAACCTAATCAGGCTATTCAGCAAACCTAATAGCCTCCCTGTCCAACACTTAACAGGTCATCAAGCTATATTTTTACCTATAGTCTGCCCAAGATAACCATATCACACCTTTCCCAACTTATTGCCCCACTGCCAGACAAGCCATTAAGGTATTGTTTCTGGAAGCAAGATGTCACTTTGCTCCAGGGCACATTTTGCCCTATAACTGGGCTGTCCTGCCCCATGCTCAGTGTGTGTGTGTCTTAGTACCTACTCACACCCCCACTCCGTTGGGCAGCTCCTCTCTGTGAAACGCTGGTCATTTTGCTGCCCCACCATGGACTTCCTCCTCCTTCCCTCCAAGACTGGTAAATTATCACCCTTCTCCTCTAAATTACTTTCCCATTTCCTCACTTCTTTCCTAGTTAACTCTGTGTGTGATTTTCTGTGTGCTTGCCTTTTACTGCTCTGTTAATAAAACCCTTTCCTTTAGAACATCTGCCTGTTCATTTGAGAGTTCTCTAAGAGAACAATTCTGGTATACATTGGTGGAGATCCCAGTTACTTCCTCTTGCTGCGTCTCCTTGAATGCTAATCCCCCCCAATCACAGGGAGGCACCCATTTGAGTAACACGCTTCTCCATTATTGTTTAAGTGCATATATTAACGGGTTAAGACCAGACAGTGAAAACAAGTTTAGCTGGGACTAAATTTAAAAGCTTGGTCGTTCTCTTAAACTGCAAATCTTTCTGTAGCCTCAATGCCAAAAAAGTGATTTAGAAGGATAAATACTATATAGTGTCTCTCTCATTCCTCACTAACCCATTGTGAAACAGATCATAATTATTTCCATTTTATAAGAAGGCAACCAAGTTGCCCAAATTACCTAAACTGAGTTGAGATTTGAACTCAGCTCTCTCATGTCCGTGCACAACATTCTTTCTACTCGTATTTCACAAATAATTTCCTCCTCCTTTGCAACGAACTAGGGGTAGCCACCAAGTCTCCATCTGCGTCAGCATTTTCTCTTTACCCTGAACAGCGTAAAATCCATTTGAGCGGGAAGCATTCCCTTCCCATCTCTGTTGAATGTTGTTCCCCTTCACCAAAGATTGCAGCAGGAGCTGGCAGACTCCTTTCCCTTGGACTGCCATCTGTTTTACGGAACCCTTTCCTGTTTTTTTAAATAGCAGGTGGAGGCCCGCCCCACAGATGCAGTGCAGAGCTTCACCTGCTAAATACTCTGAATGTCTTCTGCCAAAAACATGGGAGCAATACGGAAATGGCGGAAATTCTCCCTCTCAGCCCCATTAGCCCAATGGCCGCACTGAAAAGATGCCAGGCTACCGTGCCAATAACTGTGACAGCGGAGACGTGTCTGTTCTGATGTTTCCATGCAGCTGGGCTCTGGGCCAGGACTGCGCCCAAGGAACGTCCCTGTCTCATGCGCACAAAAATTGCCTCAGGCTTCCCAGCTCAGGTGACATGTAATTACTGATAAATATAGGTGCGTTGCCAAGGAGCGGTGTGTGTGTGTTTATCTCTCAAGCAGGATGTGAGCATTAGTCCCACATGTGGCAGCCAGCCATGTAACTGTTCCAGCCCTAGCTCCAAAACCTGCCAATTTTGTTTCTTTCTTACAAAACAAGGTCATATGGAGGTCAAAGTGGGAGCTGGTTGCATGAGGCATCCTAATCTGTTACTATGAATGAAGGCATCAATATTGCACCCGATTCCCCATTTTGTATAGGATCAACAACGTTTGGTAAGCCACCGATACAAGTAGAAAGCTTTATCCACAAGATGACGCAAATTGAGAATAGCACGGGCAGTGGGTGGGAGATGAGCACAGTACAGCATTTACATCTAGCCCTCACTTATCCAGTAGTGGAAATGAGGAAAAAATCACTTGCAAGTATTCTTGGTCTTTTAGTCCATCCCCTTTTTAAAACCACACCAGTGTATCACTTTCCATCTTTGCTCATGCCATTTCTCCGGAGAGACAGATGGCTACTAGCCGTAATGACTAAAGGGCACCTTCACAGCCAGAGCTAGGAGGCAATATCGGGACAAGGCCTAGGCTTCTATGCCCTGTTGGCCTTCCGGGGCAATTGGTTGGCCACTATGTGAAAGAGGATGGTGGACTAGATCCTGCAGGACCTTATATTGATTCATAATGCTTTCAGACATTTCCCGCACCTATCATTTATAATCAGATGTCTAGATCTTCCAAGATGATGTTGTTATTAGCTCCCACTTTGACCTCCATCTGACCTTGTTTTGCAAGACCTTCCACCGCCCATGCAGGAAAATGCTGTATTTTAATATTTTATACCCGCCAATTTTAATTGTTTTGATATAATGTTTTAATGTTTTTATAACTTTTTACTGTTTTAAACTGTTGTTAAACCGCCCTGAGCCTGTCTGACGGGGAGGGCGGACTAGAAATGTGATAGAATAAATAAATGATTCTTGGAGCTTTTAAATATATGCTTGCGTATAGCTCCCTGGCCAGGTTATACAACTTGCTTAAAAAAAAAAAGGTGGGGGTGCTATATCCTTAGCTTCGATGTTAATCCCGGTTGATCAACCCACTGCCAGCCCTCTCATGCTCCTCCCTTTGTATCGTCTTTTGTGGCTGACACTTGGGGGGGAAAGGTAAATCCTTTCAATCTTGTTGGCTATAATCAGAATAAGTACAGATAGTGGCTTGCAACCAGCCACGCAGGGCACTTCTGTCTTTGGAAGTGGAGGTATGTGGTTGCCACCAATTCCCTTTCCCGCTGCAGGTCCCCATTCTGGAGGGTCCTCAGGAACAAAATGTCAGGCAGCTACAATGGGAGGAGGAAATGGGAAAGTCTTGCTTCATGAGGTCCACTCTATGAGAGATTCTCATTGGATACAAGCCAATATGGAATGAGCCAATGGAATGAGCCCTGTGGCGCAGAGGGGTAAGCGGCAGTACTGCAGCCTGAGCTCTGCTCACAACCTGAGTTCGATCCTGGCAGAAGCTGGGTTCAGGTAGCCAGCTCAAGGTTGACTCAGCCTTCCATCCTTCCGAGGTCAGTAAAATGGGGACCCAGTTTCCTGGGGGTAAAGTGTAGATGACTGGGGAAGGCAACGGCAAACCACCCTGTAAAAAGTCTGCCAAGAAAATGTCGTGATGCAACTTCCCCCCCTTGGGTCGGTAATGACTCGGTGCTTGCACAGGGGACTACCTTTATCTACCTACAAGCCAATATAGAATTGACCAACACAGTCTGGAGAACTCTAGCCATTAGCCTGTTTGTTAGTCATTTTTAACCTCTCTCACTATTATCTTTGTACCTACCTACCTATTGTGCTGCCAGTCTGTGGGTTAGTATATCCAAGCTGACTACCTGCATGTAAGGAAAAGATCACATTTTGTTTGCAAGACTATTCTGTTGACATTTTATATTTGGCTTACCTCTAATCTTTGTTGGATTTCGAGATATGGTAACTAATATCTAGGATTCTTTTCTTACCCTGCAAAGATAATAAGCTAGGGTTCTGATTTCTGCAGACCACATTTGGCCAAAAAAATTCAAGGCTCAAAATCTTCCCTTCCAAACTTCCCAAGCCACAGTATTCTGCTCAAATGCAGCTCAGCTGTATTTTTTTCCAAGACTAGATACATACCTTGATGTTTTCACCTGATTTTTGAGAGTATATATCCTCACAGTGTGCTGGATAATATTTATGAGCTGCTTCCTCAGCTGAATATATCTTACTCTTTCAGGTGTATTTTGTGGAAAACAATAGTCCAGATTTGCAGTGTTATATTCCAGCATTGTTTAGAAGATGGGAAGATCCAAACTCTTCCCTTGGGATTTTAAAAATAATTTCTTAGTCTCTGCTGGATCTTTTGGTGCCTAATTAGATATTTTTAGTTTTGCCCTATTTGTGGATTCCTGTTCCTTTTGATAGGTGAAGTTTCTATGTGCTCTAAAGAATATCATGGCATGTGATGATGTATTCCTATTCTGGATATTTTATTGGCCACCAGTATCACTTTTGTTCTTTGGGCTGCCAAAACCATCCTTGTGGAGCAAAAGAATAATTGTGTTATCAACAGGACATTCAAAGCATGCATCCTTTCAGGAAGTGTTTAGGTTTTGGTAGCAGTGTCCCTAATGAATTTTAAATGACCGGGAGATCACTCTAAATTCTTAAATGGCTGTGGATTTTGAATTCAAACCTTATCATTTACCATTAAGAACGGCTTTTTTTCTGGGAAAAGAGGCAGTGGAACTCTGGTGGAACTCAGGACTGCACAATGACGTCACTTTGGGTCAGCTGGAACAAGGGGGGGAGTTTTTTAAAGTTTAAATCACCCTCGGTGAAAATGGTCACATGGCTGGTGGCCCCGCCCCCTGATCTCCAGACAGAGGGGAGTTTAGATTGCCCTCTGTGCCGCATGGCGTGGAGGGCAATCTAAACTCCCCTCTGTCTGGAGATCAGGGGGCGGGGCCACCAGCCATGTGACCATTTTCAAGAGGTGCCAGAACTCCGTTCCACCGTGTTCCTGCTGAAAAAAAGCCCTGCCATTAAGAACCCCAGTTCTTCAGACACCTCTCCTAGTGGAACGTGGGAGATCACCTTAGATGACCCTGCAATCTCACAAGGACTTTAAGGTTGGTGTCCCATTTCCTAATGTTCTGCAGGGCGTAGAGTGTGACTCTTCTTGTGTTCTTTTTAGCTAAATGGAGCAAAACCCAGTCATGTTCCACTAATCTCCCATCAAGAAGCGGACAGATTGACCCTGCAATATGGCAATTTCTTGATCTGCATGGTGCTGGAACAATGACTCTTTTGGCTATCCTTTGGCCCTGCCAGCAGCAATGGAGCTGCAAGAAGTGCAGTAAAAGGTGGTCATCTTCTTCAGGTGAAATTGCAATGGAAGACTGGGAGACGAAAAGGGAACGAGTAAGACTGAGAGAAGAGGAACAGAGCCATAAAATTGGAGAGGGGAAGTCAGAGGAGGAAGACACCTGTGATGTGGGACCCAGAGATACCATGTACCCCAGGGCCCTTACATGTCTGCAACTGCCCCTGCCTAATTGATGAGAAATCTGTCTTCCCAGATGGAGATTTTAAGTCATGATTCTGGCTACACTTCTGGCTGGGAACAACTAGCACAATGCGTTTAATATATGTGCTGGGCCTAATTTGCCAGATGTTGGGGCGGGGGGAAATGTTCTTGCCCTCTCATATGCAGAAAGGGGCAATTGAAGCTTTTCATTGGATGGAGCTCAATAGCATCACCTGGTAATAGCTGCAGATCAAACTGACATTAAAGAGCCTGCTAGAGTTCAAATGCTGGGGACCCTGGATGGGCTCCATCTTGGGACAAGCAAGTTAGGCTGCTCAGACCTGCCTCTTGTGTAAATCAGAGCTTTTCCTCCTGCATTTTGACAAGTGGTAACATTTTTGTTTTAAATCACCCTCCAGTATAATTGCACTGAATCTAGTTCTTGGAACTGGAAGTGTTCAATTTGATAGATTTGATGCATCGTTTGAGTTGGCTTCCTGGGAATGTGGCTAAGAACACATAAGTCACTGTGTTATAATTTGTCTGGTAGACTGTCCTTCACCAAAATCAAACAGAATGTGTGCGTGTGTTGCGGGGAGGTTACCTGCCACTAATCTGGATTCAGGGATGCTTTAAATACAAAAATCATGCTGTTCATTTAGAGCTCCATCCCTACGCAACTGTCCTCAGAAATTAGCCTCTCTGTTCCATGGGGTTTGCTTCCTGGTAAAAATGCAACCCTAGCCTCTTTTTCTTGTATATTCTTGATCGAAAGGTAACTGGTACCCCTTTTAGAGTAGCCACCTTCCCCCCCACCCCCACAGTCTTCTGTGCCAGTCTGACAGTAAAAAAGAAACACACAGCTAAATTTTTTCTCTGGGGATGCAGAGACTGTTATCCTTCCGCCAGGCCTGTAAGACGGAACTGTTCCACCAGGCGTATGGTTGGTGCAAGGCGGAGCCCCCATGTCCGGTTGAGTATGGGTTGTGCCCTCCCCACTAGCAACATCCTCCATCTGTTGATTATCCTCTGTAATGCTCTGGTGATGGCTAAAGGGTGGTGCCCTGTGCATATGTATAGTGTATTTTTTGTGCCGCTGTGTATACACACACACACACACACATATGTATTTTAATTTTTGGATGTTTTACAATTTATAATTTTAAGCTGTATGAATTGTCAGATATAATTTTAAATTTGTGGATAAATTGTAATCCGCCCTGAGCCTGCTGACGTGGGGAGGGCAGAATATAAATCTAATAAATTAAATTAAAAGCTGCTGACCTGTTATGCAGACATTCAGTGAAATAGAGGCAGTGTTATATGTCTAATAAAACATGTAGTAAGAAGGGGAAGGAAAAAAGAAAGCTGCCTAAAATTACAACCCGATTACCTTTTATCCCTAGTCCATTTATAAAAATGTCCTCCTGAACTGTTCTAGTTTATACATTTTGTGAAACAATAGATCAATAGGAGTCTTACTACTTACTTCTTAGGGTGTTCCTATGGATTCCCATATAACAACAACAACAACAACAACTGTGCTTATATACCGCTCTTCTAGACAGATTAGTGACTCACCCAGAGAGGTGAACAAGTTAGTGTTATTATTATCCCCACAATACAGCTGGGGAGCTGGGGCTGAGAGGAGTGGCTTACCCAAGGCCACCTACTGTGCTCATGGCAGCAGTGGGATTAGAACCAGTAGAGAGCTGATTTGCAGCCAAACCACTTAACCACTGTGCTACAGCAGCCCAAAGAAGAAATACATATAGGATATAACTGTATTTTAGGTGTTTTTGTGAATCAAAATGTGTGTCCTATTTAAGTAAGAATTTCAACTGCTTGCCTGCATATCCTGTACTCTCTAGTGCTCCTTTGAAGGTTTAAGCATGTTTCCTTCAAAGAATTCCAAGCAAGCTCCTTGGCCATCTCTTACCCGTTTAATAGCTGCCTGGAATGAAGCTCTTTGATGGATAGTAGTGGGGGAAAGCCAGATGGTATCAGCAGGGCCAGCGCTTCCACTTAGGTGGAGCCGGCCCCCGCCTCGGGCGCTGAACTCTGAAGGAGGCGCCATGCTGGCCCCCCAACAACCAGCGTTCCCTGCAGTGTGCGCGCTCCCGTGTGTTTGCGCAGGAATTCTCCTCTCTTGGCACAAGGCATTTCTTCTGGAGTGCAGAAGGGCAGCCCTGTCTTCCTGCTCAGTCAGCGCCTGAGGAGCTTCAACTTCAGCCCCATCAGCGGGGACATTTCTCTCTCTGACTTTTCCCCCTCTTCCTCTCTCTCTCTCAATTTACGCCTTGGGCAAAGCTTCCGTGAGCAAAAGAGACTCTAGCTGGCTGGGGAGCAGTGAGATCCCGTCTGACCTTTTGTCCCCCTTGTTCCCTCCTTTTTTTGTTGCTTCCCCCCCACCCCCACCCCCCATGTACTAAAAGGAATGACAGGAGGATTGCCCATTGGAAATAATAGGAGAGGCTTGAAGACCCACTGGAGATAATGGGAGCCAGGGATGCCAACTTACTTGCCTGGGCTCCATTGAAATGCATCACAACACAAAAAAAGTTGCAAAGAAAATGTGGAATGGATTTTCCATAAAGGTCTCTGGGACCAGATGGAATACTCTGGGAGTGGAATTACAGCCCCCGGAGTGCAATGACGGTCTCTGGGAATAGAATCTGTGCTCAGGGACTGGAATGACAGGTCAAAGAGTGGAACGACTGCTCCTGGGAATAGGGTCAGGGCTCTGGGACTGGAATGACACCCCCTGTCATTCCACACCCACCCAGTCCACTGATTCTTCTCCCAGGGACTGTCATTCCACTCTGGGGCCTGTGTTGGTAGATCAAGATGGGTAGCCGTGTTTGTCTGTAGCAGTAGAAAAAAGCAAGAGTCCAGTATAGCACCTATAAGACTAACAAAATTTGTGGTAGGATATAAGCTTTCATGAGCCATAGCTCACTTCTTCACTACTGGACTTTTTTTGTGTTGCGATGCATTTCAATGGAGCCCATGCAAGTAAATTGGCATTCCTGGCTCCCATTTTCTCCAATGAGCCTTCAAGCCTCTCCCATTATTTCCAATGGGCAATCCTGTCATTCCTTTTAGTACATCCCTTTCCCCCTCCCCGGCTGGCATCAATTCTACTTCTCGACTTTCCTCAGGCTTTGGTGGGGGGGCTGCTTTTGGTGGAAAGAGTGGCTGGTTGTGTGTGCACCACCACAGAGGAAGGAGAAAGTGAGGTGAGACACACACAATTCCCTTTCAGTCCCTGTGCGACAGGTAGGAGCAAATCACTGTTGTTGGGTTTAAAATTGTTGTTTTAAATTCTATTACTTTCCTCCCCCCTTCTCCCTTTCATTCTCCCACCCCCTTGCTATTCTCCGATCTCAATGCTGCTCCCCCTTCACTCCAGCAGTGCAGTGCCCCTTTATCACCTTCTCTCATTCTCTAGTTTACATACATCACCCCCACCTTCCCACTTTCCCCCAATAGTTTATTTCAATATTTATACACCACATGCTTAGCTGTCAGCTGCCGTTCACTTCAAACCCAAAGGGCGGGGAGAAGGATGAGCATGGAGGGTACTTCCCGAAAGGGATCTCTGACAAAGGTGATCAATATTTTGAGGCTTGGAGAGGGTCGGAGAGAAGGAGAAGGCTTCAGCTCAGTCTCCCCCTTCCAAACATCTCTCTCTTCCAAGCGGGCCCTGTAAGAGAAGCCCTCCTTCTACTGCCAAGAGTCTCGGGGTTCAGAGAGAGGTGGCAAGAAAGAGAGAGGGAAACTTTTTTTACACACACACAAAAGGAGGTGTGCTCAAAACTTCAATGCAAGTTGCTGTTTCTGCTCACAAAATAGATTTTTGGCTCACAATAAGAAAAACAAAGATTGTTGTTTTTCTCACACTTATTTAAAAAATTAAAATTTAAATTAAGAGATAAAAATTAAATTAAAAATGTAAAAAGTTTCAAGTTTTGTGCTTTTCATTTTCCCTACATTTCTTCTGTTTTTAAAAATTGGTTAGCGGGGGGGCGGGGGGGGGGCAGTGCAAGTAGGTATCTCGCCTCAGGTGCCAGAAACCCTGGCACCGGCCCTGGGTATCAGCTAAATCCTGTGCCATGCAGGTGCTGAAGACATGGGAGCATCCTTCAAGGCCAGAAGCTAGCAACCCTCTTCTGCCATCCCAGCAACAGCTGTGAATTCCTCGTTAGTCGCTGAGCTGCGACCAGTCTCTACATTCTACCAACGCTGTGATATAAATTCGCTCCATCATGGCCTGATTTCTGTTCTCACCTAGGAGACAATTTAGTTGCTTAGTTACCACCAAGGGCTGCTTTGGGATATGCTTTGCGGTATCCAAGAGGTTTTTTCCCCTTTTACTGTTCGGATGCTGGATTCCCTGCTTATATAGCATGTAGGGAAAAGCTATTAAATTAAATCTGGCAGGACTGTATCTTTTTCTTTTTCAGGTGGAAAATGTTTCCCAAATATTGCCTAAGGCCTTGATCCTATACATCCATCTTCTACCACCTTCTCCTAGGACAGCTTGCATAGTTCTCTTGTCCCTTATGCTACCCTTACAACAATGCTGTGAGGCTGGTAAGGCTTAGAGAATGGTTGGTCCAACAGCACTTGTAGGGGGCAGTTGTGGGGGGTGGAGGATTTCAATCCGGGGACTCCCTGATTCTAGTTCAGCCCATACGGGCTCTTAGATCCCACTATATTCAACAAAGCTTATTTCTGTCTTCAAGTACACTCACTAGAACACATTGATTTAGAATCATGTGATGCACTCTATACCATGCACAAACAAACTATTCTCTCCCAAATGAGGGCTTGATTCAGAGTTACCTGTTTTCCTATACAGCTTTAGCAATAGCAGTATAGTTAAAGGTGCCTGAGTTTTTCAGCGTTCTGCCAACGTAACACATGAAAATTCTACTTTCTGTAAAATCAAGATGATCTGTTCCACTGGTCTGAAATTTCCTACAGAGTGTCTACCTTAAGAGAGATGGAAGGATAGCCAGATTTTAGGGAGGAAACGCCAATTTAAATAGCTGAATTGTAGAACTTTTAAAAATTTACCTTGACCTTTAAAGTGCTGACAGGTCACCATCGATTTCTCTGCATCCAAAACATGCCTTCAGTTGCCTCTTTTGCCAGTTCTGCCAAATGTTCAAAAATATCCCAAGGGTCTTGTCCGCACTAATTTGGTGAAAATCTGTTTAGGTATCCACTAGTGCTGAAGTGATACGGCTTCAATTTTCCCATTTAAATTAGAAAATCTTTTGCTGGTGGAAGGCTTCTTGCACCTGAGGAAAGCTGAACCGCAAGTGGAATGGATGTTAAGGCTACCATTTTGATTTTCTGCATTAGGCAAATAAAATCCAGACTTCTACTCAGGGCTTTTTTTCTGGGAAAAGAGGTGGTGGAACTCAGGACCACACAATGGCATCACTTTGGGTCAGCTGAAACAAGGGGGGAGTTTTTTAAGGTTTAAATTGCCCTCAGCGAAAATGGTCACATGGCCGGTGGCCCCGCCCCCTGATCTCCAGACAGAGGGGAGCTTAGATTGCCCTCCGCACTGCTTGACTGTCTGGAGATCAGGGGGCGGGGCCACCGGCCATGTGACCATTTTCAAGAGGTGCCGGAACTCTGTTCCACCGAGTTCCCGCTGAAAAAAAGCCCTGCTTCTACTGCTGCTGAGTCCAGCCAATGGGTTGGATCCTAAGATCCATCAGCAGAAGGCACTGATAGCTGTGAATCTTCCTAGCTTTCCCCCCTGCTAATAACCCCTGTCAAGGGCTGCCTTGACAATCTCTGTAGAGTAATAGCCTCTTAGACTGGGAAGCTGCAGTGGGGAGGGAAGACAAAATTGTTCCCTCCTACCTCTTCTGCCAGGACCCATTTCCACTCCAATTGGCCTTTGCTGTAGATGCTACAAATGGGATTCCTGTGGTTTGTAAAGATGTGCTATGGGGAAGAGACTGAGGTGCCTTGGCTCTAGCACCCAGGCCCGCTTGGTCATTTTTGCTGATCTATGTCCACCCAGGGCTGTTCTAGCAAGATAAAGCACCTACGGATGCCTTTGTTTGGCATTGTGCTGCGGCATAAGAAATCTTTACTTTGTGTTCTCTGTTTAGTGAAATCCTCCATGTTGCTGTTGCTGGGTTCTTCGCTGTTCTGGCTTCTGGAACTGGTGATACTCAGATTCTCCAGGCTGGAATCCATGGACAGTTTGACACCATTGACATTGGCTGGCTTGGGGGAGGACGGGGCTTTGGCTGGGAAAGAAAGGGTGCTAAAGGCTGCCTTGCTGATTTAGTGCCCCCTGATTTGGAGGATGCTCTGGTGGTGCATCATAGAGATGCTTGATGCTTGCCCACTGCATGATGGAAATCAGATTGCCAGATAAATGCTTAGGAACATCATGGATCCAGGATCACACTGTGGTGTACTGCGATCTGGAACTTGCTTTGGACGCTGGGCATACTAGGATCATCTCCTTGGACCGAGGAAGCCATATGCCGTTATGAGGCCTGCTAGATCAATAGCAGCTTGCCTTTTGTGGTCGCTTCCGCTCACTCTCAGAAGGGCCTTCAAATACCTTTTGAAGCCCCAAGAAGCAGCTCACGTTGGGACTTGGCACTTGAGTTGTGATCTGCCAGGCATCTCAACTGTTGCTGGGATGGTGTGGGGTTGGTTATGTCCAGGGCTTTTTTTCAGCAGGAACGCGGGGGAACGGAGTTCCGGAACCTCTCGAAAATGGTCACATGGCTGGTGGCCCCGCCCCCTGATCTTCAGACAGAGGGAAGTTGAGATTGCTGGGCAGTCTCAACTCCCCTCTGTCTGGAGATCAGGGGGCGGGGCCACCGGCCATGTGACCATTTTCTCCGAGGGCAACACACTGAGTTCCACCACCTCTTTTCCCAGAAAAAAAGCCCTGGGCCGATTCCAGACGGCCCTCCCCATCCCGAAACGTCGCGCGTCGTCGCGCGGAAAACGCGAAATATCGCGTTTTCTCGCGCGAGTTTTGCACGACGTCGTGCAAAACTTGTGCGAGAAAACGCGATATTTCGCATTTTCCGCACGACGTTTCGGGATGGGGAGGGCCGTCTGGAATCGGCCCTGGTTATGTCCTTCGTGAGGTCTATGGGGATGCATGGAAGGGCCCCAGTTTTTTGATTTATCTTGTCCAGTTGACAAACAACTTCCTATAATGGGGAATGCAAGACAGCAACGTATTGCATCAACTTGCTACAGTGTTTGTTAATATATTGAGGCCCAAGGAAGGAACGACTGCAGATTATTTTTCATGCACTCATCAAATGCGCATTTATGTGACATTCCGCTTGCTGATCTGCAGGGACTACCAGTTTCAAGATGGTGGATGTACATAAGCTTGTGGAGTACACTTGCCCCTGAAGTGGGGGGTGGGATGACAACTCAGCGGTTGAAGAGGTGGCAGTCGGCGAAGAAAACTGTCCGTTGACGGAGGGGTTGAAGGAAGCAGTGGAAAGGCAGTTCTCCCGACACTTACTCCTTAGTTGTTTTAAAAAGAAAGTTATTTACTGTATTGTTGCTAATTATTTGTTATGATTAATAAGGCTGCCCGTGTCTAATATGGATCTCTATAATCAGTAATCAGTGATGTCTTCAATTCACAACCAGCCCTTTCCCTATCATAGAACAGAAGGTGGTGTGCATGAGCCCCCCAGGCTATCTTCTACCCAGGCAGTGAACAGACCCACCCAGATTTGGTTTGCTTCAGTGAGGTTGGTACACCATGTACTTTTGAAAGCATAGCTTGGGATCCACTAGTGGTTTCAGAGGCAAAAGAGAACCAGGCTCCTGCATCTTTGACAGCTGTGTAGAAGGAGTATTTTTGGTCAGGTCAGGTTTTGATATGCTACTCTGCCTGTGCCCAAAGACCCTCTCCATACAGCTTTAAAAGGCACAATGGGCCCTGTTCTCTGTTGCATGGGTCCACCCTCTACACAGCTGCAGCCCTTTTAGCTGCAGTGAAGCAAAAGCACTGTTTGTCCAACAGGGGGAGCCAGCGCTTTGAAGAGAGCCACTTCACATTTCGCCTTCTATGTCTCTGTGTGTGTGTGTGTGTGTGTGTATTCGACTGTGTTCTCAACAGTTGGCAGGCAAGGAAAATAAGTAGGGTGGGTAAGGAAAGCCAGTCTGAATCAGTCCGTGCTGTTTGATCACATGCTTTTGACGCACCTATTTTTCAGAGTCTTTTCCTGCAGGGCAATCATGGTTTACTTTTTTTTAGCCAGCTGACTTTTTCTAGGGTGGCTTCATATCAGCCCATTCATGTGGGGATAAACTCGCATAAGGGAACTTTCTTCTTAACGAGCACCATTGCTTTTAGTGTGAGTGAGTGCGGGGGACGAGGGAGGACCTGCTTTGCAAAGAACCTCAGTTGACAAGTGATGGATGTGTCAGTTGACCAGGGTATTGGTATTGTAGTTATAACCATCAGGCGAATAATCCTGACCATTTGACTCCATTCTTGGTAGGGAGGCCAGAAGCAAAGGAGGACAGGACTTCTTCAGTGCGCAGCTGGAATTTCTCCAGTGCTGAACCCCTTAATCTGGGACGCCATAGGGCTGGTTCACGCTAGCCAGCTGATGCCCGCCAGGCAAGTGCCTCGGGATTTTCCTGACATGTTCAGCTCACAGCCAGGCAGTGTTCGTGTGAGTAGGGTTGTTTTGTGTGAACCAGCACAGCTGCATGGGGGATATTACCTACATGACCACTGCAGTTTGGGAAATTGCAGCGGCATGAAATGGTGATTACACAAGTCCAGGGCTTTTTTTCAGCAGGAACGCGGGGGAACGGAGTTCCGGAACCTCTTGAAAATGGTCACATGGCTGGTGGCCCCGCCCCCTGATCTCCAGACAGAGGGGAGTTGAGATGGCCCTCCGCGCCGCTGGAGGGCAATCTCAACTCCCCTCTGTCTGGAGATCAGGGGGCGGGGCCACCAGCCATGTGACCATTTCCTCCGAGGGCAATCCACTGAGTTCTGCCACCTCTTTTCCCAGAAAAAAAAGCCCTGCACAAGTCCCAGAGATCACACAAATCACTCCCTGCATGGAGGATCTGATTCATACAAAGACAGGAGTGCTGCCTGATCATAATCCTGGCTGTGCTCCCACATGCGCCGGAGACTCTTACTGTGGGGCTGCCCCCAGGGTCAGAGGACTAGGAGGGATCAGCAGTACGTGGTCACAAGGCAGGATCTTCCACATCTGGTGATTTCCAGGTTAGACTACTGCAATGTGCACTCTAGGGGCCTGCTTTTGGAATCTGCAGCTGCTACAGAATTTGGTGCCCAACCCTTTGAGGAGGGCCAAGTCCATGTGGCACATTTCTCCAATATGGGCATCCAGTTGGTTTCCAGGTCCAGTCGAAAGTTGGTTTTGACCATTAAATTCCTAAGTGTGGGATGAAGTATCTTAACAATAGTTTCTTCCCATATGAAACACCCTGAGCAATCAGGTGAATTTCTGAGGTCCTTCTACATATGCCCCCCCCCGCCCCCGAGTCAGATATATGAGAGGTGGCAAGGTGAGACGGGGGCTTTTCAGTGCTGGTGTCAAAATTTTGGAGTACCCTTCTGAGGAAGCCTCATATTCACTCCTACAATTTAGGAGCGTGTTCTGGAATTATGGGGCTTGATTCGTTTTTTATTATTGCTGGGTAAGGTATGTGGGGGGGGGGTTGGTTGTTGGGACTGCCTTCTCTCTAAAAATGATATGGAAGCTGTGATTATTTTTAAAAGATTTCATAATGCACAATTATGTATTTATTTTAAAATGTTTATCTCCTTCCTTATTTTAACACATGGCTATCCAACAGTTGTGAACTGCTTGGTATATCTGCCATGTTGAAAAGGGGGGCGGGATATAATTGAGTGATTACTTCCGTCTCTTTTTTGCTTTGTGCCAATAAAGCTCAACGTGACTTACAGTGCAATCCTACGCAAAGTTACACCCTTTAAAGCCCATTAACTTTAGTGGATTTAGAAGGGTGTAACTCTGTTTAGAATTGCACTGTGAGGGTTTTCCCTAGTGAGTATATCTGAGTCCATGCTGTTCAGATTTTTATCCCACCCTTCATCTAAAGAGCTCAGGGGAGCATACAGAGGCTTCTGCCCCTCATCTATACCCACAAGAACCCTATGAGGTAGGTTAGTCTGAGGAGCTGTGATGGGTCCAAGGTTACCCCATGAATTTCCTGAATAAGGAAGGATTTGAACCCATGTCTCCCTAGTCAAAGCCAGACATTCCACTCACTGCACCATGTTGGCTTAACCTTACAGTGGAGTTCTGAAGCCATGTGGGGTAGAATTGCCAACAGGCCTGTAGAAAAATTTCCTGTCCTTTTAACAGAGGCTTAATGTGAGGAAATGGGCAGCTGAAAAATTTCAAGGCATGGAGGTAAACAGCATCCCCTAGTAAATAACATCAATTAAGTCTTTTATTAAAGGGACAGGCGGCTGCCAACCCTAATTTGCTGCTCTCTCAGTTGTTTCCTTGTTACTCTTTCTTGTGAAAAGGCACCTTTGGAAAGGAAAAAAAACCCAGCTTTGTTCAGGAATGTAATGTTCACATGAACAACCGGTATAGAAGCTGGATGTTGCTCCTCTTTAACAAAGAGATTGCTCTTCTGTCTTCATTTTAGCTCCTTGTACAAAGCCTATAGTCATACAGTAGCCACTCTATGGATTTCTGAAGCTTGCAACAAGATTCATAGCAAGCCTCATGAGTCAGGACCTAGATATATCCACATTTTGCATTGCAGAAAATGAGCAGTGTATATTAAGAACGTTTATGATGTGACTTTTTCATTAGGGTTACCAATTGCTTGAAGAAAAAATGTCCTGTCCGGTTAATAGTGGCTTAATGGGATGTTATTTATCAGGTAATGCTATTTGACTCCATGCCATGAAAAGTTTTGGCTGCCCATGTCTGTACATTAATACTTTATTAAAGGGGCAGGATGTGTTTCTCCAGGTGTGTTGGCAACCCTAATTTTTATACTTCAAATCAATTATAGTAATGTTATCAATACAGATCAAAGTCTCAACTTTTTCAGAACAAAAGATTTTGGAAAACTCTGCAAATATCTACAAAAATCACTAAGTTTGCCAAAGGAAAAAAAACAAAAAACCAACCCTAAACCCTCACCCTTTTACTGACCTGTTTGTTCTCACACAAAGAGCTTGAAAAACCATTTTTAAATCAACTTTTTCAAGTTTACAAATGCTTGTCTGCCTTGAACTGGTACGTAACATGACAGATAATCTCACATCTGCCGTAGCCTCACCAGCTGGCCTTAGGAAAGCCCCTGCCTCAGCCTCCCGCATGTGCACTGCAAGGATTTATCATGCCAGACTCCCTTACAGAACTGTTCTACAGATAGCAACAAGGCAGTGGGTTGTATCCCACCACTCAGCGAAGGATGGTGCGATCTGCCCGGACAAAGTGCACCATCCCAACAGAGGGTCCCCTTGCAGAGGCAGGACGCCGTCGCCTTAGCCGTCCAAAGTAAATCCCTGAGATGCTGGCAATGCCTCTGCCCTGGGTTTGCTTCAGACACGTATCCCCTCCCCCTGCCCCAGTTTACTGGTGACCAACATCTTTGCAGGTAGATTATGTATGTTTTTCAACACTTGAACCAAAAGCGTCGCCTGCCCCGGTATAGCCCAAATGGCTAAGTGTGATGGTCCCCTAGAAGCAGTTCAGCATCGGCGTGCAGATTTGCAAAGCTGATTGGCATGCCTCTGTTTCCTATAAACTGGTGGTAAGTGAATGGCCAGTCTGTTTCAGACGGGCAGACGGCCCAAGATGGAAGGTGCACTGGGATCCCATTTACACTGTATCCTTGGCAATGCCAAACAGGTACCTCAGTTTGCTTCCAGCTTCCAAATTATATACTTGACAGACAAATGAGACCCTCAGGTCTGACTGTGGAAGAGGCTAGTGTGATACTCCCTGAGGGGCATATCGTGCTATAGATAGCCATGGCAAGGCTGGGTGTGATCTCAAACATGTGCCAAGGAATGGGTTTCAATTGCTCTCTGCCAAAGAATTAGTGAGAAAAAAATGTGACCACAGTTGGCTTCTAGCCTCACAGAAATTCTCAAAGCCTTCAGCGACAGGAGACCCCCTTTAAAAAGTTACTTTCATTCAGCCCTCAACAGCAGCTCCACCTGACCGGGAAATCTCCCCAGTACTTTCTGTGATGACCAGGTGCTGGCTCCAGTCACATTTTTGCTGTCTTTGACTCTTTGGCACAGAGAGGTTGAAACCTATCCCTTGGCACACGTTTGAAATCTAGCAGTCACCCCCACCCCCGTCTTGCCATGGCTATTTATAACGTGGTATGCCCAAGAACCACTGCTGCCAGGCGAGGCCGAGACAAGTGTTGAGGCTACATATAGGCAGACTCGGTTCCTCTCAACAAATCACCCTTTTCTCTCTGCTGTCCCAAGGACTTGAAATGCCCATATTTGAAATTTAACTAATGTGAGCAAAATTTTGTAATCCTGTTGCCTCCGGGGGGGGGGGGGGGAATGCCATGTGAATGGCCTACTTAAAGCTGCCCTGCAAAACTCCACATTCCAACCAGCCGAGGGCATTCTTTCTCTCCCTTTGGGGAGATCTGGGCACTGCCCGTTGTTGTGTGTGCAGTGTGACATGGGGGAGGGGAAGGAGAAAGGGGGAACTGTAGCTTCTAGAATTCTCTGCATGCCAGCAATACATCCACCTGGACTGAATCAGGACATAGGCTTCCTGTCTCATTGCCAATGCTGACTTCTCCACACCCTCTACTACTATGCACACCCCACCCTATTCAGTCGCGCCGGCCATTGACATTCACCGGCTATTGTCATTCGGCTTCTGCAATCACTCCACTCTCCGAGATATAAGGACAGATGGACTCACATTCTAGCTGTATCTGAAGAAGTGAGCTGTGGCTCATGAACACTCATACTTTACCACAAATTTTGCAGTTCTTATAGGTGCTACTGGACTCGCTCATTTCTTCTATAAGCAGCGTCTTTGCTTGAAATTCGCCACCTTCATCCACAAAACTGCTCCTTTGCAAAGATACAAGGCCCATCATCTGTGTCTTCTCGGCAGGGATGTTTCCCCCCACGTTCTGCTGATTCAGGCGAACTTGCCTTTGCTTATGGCACTGTATTTTGAAAGGATAACACATTGGATCACAGCTGTTACCACCTCTGTGCATAGTTTGGCACCAATCCTGGCAGAGTAAGGCAATACCATGATTGATTAGTGTGTCAGGTCCAAAAATAATAACCTGCTGATTGCATCACATTTGAACAGTCGTGCCACCCTTAGTAGGTCACCTTCAGGCCCAAGGCTAAGAGCCAAAGAGTCCAAGTGTATCTCGGGATCAAAAGCCTTGTAGCCCCTAGAACACTTTCACCCCCACTGCCAGAGGCATAAAATAGGAAGGTCCAGGGCTTTTTTTTCTGGGAAAAGAGGTGGTGGAACTCAGTGGTGGAACTCAGGACCGCACAATGATATCACTTTGGGTCAGCTGGAACAAGTGGGGAGTTTTTTAAAGTTTAAATCACCCTTGGCGAAAACGGTCACATGGCCGGTGGCCCCGCCCCCTGATCTCCAGACAGAGGGGAGTTGAGATTGCCCTCCGCGCCACATGGCACGGAGGGCAATCTCAACTCCACTCTGTCTGGAGATCAGGGGGTGGGGCCACCGGCCATGTGACCGTTTTTATGAGGTGCCGGAACTCCGTTCCACCACGTTCCAGATGAAAAAAAGCCCTGGCAAGGTCATTATTTCTTCCTTGATGAACCAACATCTTCGTTTTTCAAAAAATATTAAAAGTATGTTATCCAGATCTCATCTTCAGTCAAAATGACTGACACAAGGCAACATTTTGAAGCGAGCTGAAACAAAATTTCACATTAAATGGCAACCTGCCATTTTTCTCAAATCAAAAGTACATTTGAAAATGGGCATTCCTATAGATACATTTTGTAATGTCATTTTCTTCCCAAATTCGTTTCAATGTTAGTTAGGATTTTGAAGCTTTGAGCTATTCCCAACGTTCCTCTCTTTTGCAAAGGGCTTAGATATTGTACAAAGCTTTCTTTGATGGAGATGCTTGGTTTTTCATAGGGGAGGAAACTAAAATAGGAATTGCAGAACAAGGATGTACCCTAAAACAAATATGTAGTATTTAAATGTAGGTTTCTGGAATACCATATATATTTGGTGTTCAGGATATTAGGGTCCAAAAATACCGATTCAGTATTTGGATCCGGGTTTTATTTGGGAATCTGAATATATTCAGCTCCATTATTCCCTGTGGGGGGGACTATCTAGGGGCAGTTTTATGTGCAAAACCCACCACATTTGTAGGGAACCTAGTCCTTCCTGTCCACTATAGACCCCCAAGTTTCAAGAAAAATGGACCAAGTTCTCTGCACAAGGTGCTCCTAATCATTCTCTATTGCTCCCTATGGGGGGGAAATTCCAAGCGGCTTTCTGGGGCAAAGAAACCTTAACCAAACTTCAGACACACAGAGCAGCAACCATTTGCCAACTGCCAACCCCAAATACAAGCTGAACCAACAAAGCCCAGCAGAGCCAGTGTGAAACAAGGTCATTACTGTTGCAAGCCAAACAGAACCCATGTCACTCACAGAAGCCAGGCAGAACCCAGGGCCGGTGTGGTTACAGAAGAGAATCAAGTAATATCAACAACCCAGCAGGACCACCAACATGGCACAAGCACAGTCAGCTAGACCCCTACAGTAACGCTTAGTATAGCATCCCTTTCCCAAGGAAGGCTTCAGAAAATGAGGAGGGGTAATTTGGGGTGACCCAAGTTCTCTCTGCAGTCTGAAGGCTGCCTTGTCACTCACTGGCTCAGAGGAGCCTCGCCACAGTTCAGCAGAAGCGGTCTTCATCTCTGGTGCTCCTGTTCTCTCCTTACACTGTTAAGAAGAAAGTTAACACAACAACAGAACAGCATGCATACGAGCTTCATTTTTTGGTGTTTCTGTGAGTTTGGCTTCTGCTTGTTTTAAAAATAGGCACATACGTGGTGTCAATTCTGTACTTTCCCTAACATTTCCTTTCAGTGGCAAGAGAACAAATTTTTGGTGCTACTTTTCTTAATTTTCTGCACAGAATTGTGCCAAGGTCCAAGGAATATTCTGGCTGGGTTGGTGTTTTTTGGGGTGTGTGTAGGGGGGAGATTCCAAGTCGGAAATGTGGATTTTATAAAGTGTGCCAACTGAATAAACTGTCCTGCTGGTTTTCTACCTAAGTTTTAACTTTGGGACGAGTGCTTTCTCCCATCTACCCAACACTGACAGAGAGGATGCAGGCACATAGATGTGGTCTCTTCATTCACTGTCAAAGTCTAGAGTTGGGAAATTGAAGAGTGACAAATTGATCTTGATGAAGACCAACTGCCCAGTTCTTCAGGGGACCAGGCAACTGTGATAAGAAGACCTAACAATGTTGCCCATGTGGGAGAAGACACATTTGCTCTGCATGCTCATTGGAGGGTATGAGAGGACCCTCTGAGCCTTGAGAAAGAGGTCTGGACAGCTTGTCCCTTTCTTGACGCTGTACCTCAGAGGACAAGTGGCATAGTAAATGTGCTTGAGGCTCACTTGCAATGCCACTGCCCAGATGTTTTTACCACCATCATTTACCATGTATCCTCTGGTGATGTCTCTGCCTACCCACCCCACTGACTGCCTCTCGATGGTGGCAGAGATTTTGTCTGCCATTTGCTCCTTGTCAAGGAGCTCAGTGTGGAGCAAAGCTTGGCAGTAGCTAGCCCAGCAGTGCTCCTAATCTCCGCTGCTTGGTTGTCCCACACCTGGTGGAAGGTTATCAGGTTGCCACAAGTGCACAGTCAGTGAGAGGTACGCATGCTACGATGGAGGGCTGGTCCAAATGTGACGTGCACACTTCTCCCACTAGCACAGGACAATAGTGCCTTCATGTAGAGGCTACCACAGTCCTACTCAAGTGTGAACAGGGAGCGTGTACCAAGAATAGACTTTTTGGAGCAACCTGTGGAAGAGGAAATCCTTGACTATGGGAAAGGGATGCCTGTCTAGAGCTCTAGACTAGCCCTCTTCTCTGCCCTCTGGATCCACCCTCTTGGCACACTAGTGTCATCCTCACCAAACATCTCCATCAGAGATGCTTGGTATCCCTTCCCTACAGGAGGCTGGGGGGAGGGGGGGTATGCCAGAAGTGGTCGTGGAATGACCCCTCTCTTGGCTTGCTGGTCACTGAGCAGAGCAAGTTTCTCTTCTCCTTGAAGAAGCAAGGCCAGTTGTGCTTCTTCAAGTGGTTCCTGAGTCCGGTAGTTGATAGATGAGCCAGGTCTTTCCCTCATCTTATCCAGACCATACACAGCTGGCACTGTGCCTAGTGCTCCATCTTCATAGTCCTCCATCTTCTGGAAGTGCCCCTAGGCAGTGGAGAAATATGGGTCCCCATGCTGCCCTGCAGCTATGGGCCCTTCAGGAACCACCTCCTGTGATGTGCTTGAGGCAGACATTCTGTATCTAGGACAAGGGAAGGAGATGGCTGATGGTGAAGGGGTTGAGATGGCGGCACCTTTGGAGGCACTTTCTCCATCTCTTCCTCTTCCACCACCCACATGCTCTCCTCCTGCCTCTCCGTGGAAGGCCTGCTGCTGGCCTCAGAGGAAACCAGGAAAGGGTCCCTGGTGGCAGTCCTCTTCTCTAGTTCTTCCAGCATCCTCTGGGATGAGCTTACGGACTGGAAGACTCACATCCCCTAACTCTACCCCAAAGGACATCTCATGGTCCTCTTCTTCCTCCTGCCGAGTCAGAACAGTGGAAGGATGTGGAACCTCAGCAGCAGACCCCTTCCCAGGGCCAGCTCCTGCCTCAGGCACCTGTGCGGGCAGTGCTCCTGCAGCAGCTTCCGCACTGCAGGTCCTTGGAAGGCCTGCTTTCCCCAGCCAAGTCATAGGCTGGGCTGGGGGAAGCCTCAGCCCTTCCGCCACCCTTCTGCCCTGCTACTGCTTCACCTTTTCCCCAGGGCCCCGTTGGACTCCTCTGCCTCACGCTGTGCTCACTACCACTGGTCTAGCTGAGCTGTGCTACGCTCAATCACTCAATCCAAGGGGGACATCCCAGAAACCCCACACTCTACAATAAATATATATCAAAAAGAATTTAATGACAATGACATTCTCATAATATAAATACGGTAGTATACAAAATTTCATAAAGTGTTACACAAGTTCATTCAATAATACAAGTCATACAACAGCATATGTCCATACATCTCCCAAACACTGTTCATAGCCAACGCCAGTTCTTTTGGCTCTGCTAAATCCTCTCCTATGTAAGTGCTAGAGAGGAAAAAATGCTTAAACCCGTACTCGTCCTACATGTGAAGACGTTAAAGTAACGAGTTCAAAGCAGCCGTTAATACTGTAGCTATTCAAAGCGGCTAGTTCCAAAAAGCACGCACAGGATCCCCGGCAGGATCTCCCGGCGGATGGCAACAAGCCCGCCAGCTACAGTTGCTCGTTTCGGTTTCCCTTCGTCCTGGCCTCCTTTCTGCCATAAGAATATTATAAGTTACAAGCCGCATTTATTTCAGTGAGAAAGCAGTATATTCCATGCCTTTTACTTACGTAACAGTCAAAATCACAGTTTCCGAACTGATTCGCCCATAGCGACGCTTTCCCTTTTCGATTAGTGCTAATTCACAGCAGGTGCTCGTCTACAGTGCTGTACCTTTTTATTCCCTTCCATTTCACGTTTTGTTCTTCTTAAAGTTACAGTGACATACATCCTTTACTGCAGTCATCAGACAACAATTACAAGAACACTGCAAAATTAATCTCGCTATTCAACCCATTAGGTATCAAACAATTCATTCTGTGTATCCATTGGGCTTCCACCTGTAATAACTTAATGTTGTTGCTGTTATCAATTTGGACCACTTCCAATACTGAATATCGAAGTTCTCTTTCATTGTTGTGAAATTTAATAAAATGATCCACTAATGGAGCTTCCAAATTCCTTGTGCGAATCCTGGAGAGATGTTCCCTTATTCTTACTCTGACTGGTCGTGTTGTACTGCCCACATAAATCAATGGGCATGGACATTGAACAATAGACACTACCTGTGGTGTGGAGCATGTAGAAAAGAACCTAGAATAAAGCGGTCTACCTGACTCCGGATGTATGATCGATGTTACACAGAATGAATTGTTTGATACCTTGCACCTCTGGATCCTCCTGGGGAGGATTCTTGAATGATATATGTAATATAAGTTATATGCTGAAACTTATAAAACGAAGATAAAAATTGGCTGCAATATTGTGATATGCGATATTAAAAGAATGATTATGTATATGTAATATATGATTGATAAATAATTGTTTTCTCGTTGGTCTTAGGACCTATATTTCAGGAAGTTGGATTTGCCAGGGAGGTGCTTCAGCATGAAATTAAATTTGGAAAAGAACTTCACCCACCGGAGGTGCTTGGTGCCTAATTTTCGCAGGGTGCGCAATGCTTCTAAATTTTTATGACCAGTCCAGATTTCAAATGGCACCTTTGCCCCCTCCAGCCAATGTCTCCAAGTACATAATGCCAGTTTAACTGCCGAAGCGTCTTTGTCCCACACCGACCAGTACTGTTCGGCCTCAGAGAATTTTTTTGATACATAGACACAGGGGTGCAGCTTCCCCTCCTCATCTGCTTGCAAGATAACTCCCCCCATGGCAACATCACTAGCATCTACCTGTACAACGAACTTTCGAGGGATGGCATAGGACAGGTTCTGAAGTGAATAAAGTCTTTAAATGCTCAAAAGCCTGTTGGTACTCTGTAGTCCAATTTAATTTAGCACTGGGTTTCACCCCTTGCGGTCCTTTCCCCTTGGTTTTCAACAAATCGGTTACGGGTAAGGAAATTTGACAAAGTTTTTTATGAATGGTCTATAGAAGTTGGTGAACCCCAGGAATGATTGTAATTGTCTCCTGGTTTTGGGGGGGTCCCACCCCACCACCACTTGAATTTTCGCTGGGTCCATTTTTAACCCTTGCTTTGATATTCTGTACCCCAGGAAATCCAACTCTTCTGTATGGAATTCACATTCAGACAATTTCACTGGCAGGTGGTTGTCCCAGAGAGTCTTTAGTACCTGACGTATTAGTTTTACATGGGACTCATAATCTTCCGAATAAATCAACACGTCATCAAGATAAACAACCACGCCCTTATACAAATGTTGGTGTAGGACTTCATTAATTAGATTCATAAACACCCCCAGAGCCCCTTGTAATCCGAAAGGCATTACTTTGTATTCAAATTGACCCAAAGGGGTATTAAAAGTGGTCTTCCATTCATCCCCCTCCTTTATTCTCACTTGGATATACGCGTCTCGCAAATCCAGTTTCGAAAAGATTTTCCCTTGAGACACCACTCCCTGCAAGTCTCTAATCAGGGGGATGGGGTAAACATTAGACATCGGCACCACATTGATCCCCCTATAATAAGTACACAGTCTCAATCTCCCATTCTTTTTGCAGAACAACACTGGTGCCACATGAGGGGAGCTAGCCAAGTGGATGAATCCTCTGGCCAGATTTTTGTTAATGAATTTACACAATTCCTCCCGCTCCCCTGGGCTCATTGAGTAAAGTTTTCCTTTTGGCAGTTTTTGCCCTGGGATTAGCTCTATGGCACAGTCAGTAGCCTGGGGAGGGGGGGAGTTCATCGTCTTCCTCCTCGTCAAACACATGGCTCAAGTCTTGGTATTCTAGGGGGATTTGCTCAATCTCCTCCTGGGTTAGTAGAGCAGTCTCTGTGGGGGGAGTGTTAGGACCCCACTCTGGGTTCCATACATGACTTCGACAATCCTCCCCTTCCCGCAAAACATAATTCTCCGGTTTTCTACTTCACGTACGGGTCATGGTACCATAGTCACCTTATTCCCAACACCAACGGGAATTTGGTAGCGTCAGTTACTACAGAAGTTCTAACTTCCCAGTGGCTCCCTGTTCCCACTGAGACCATCTCAGTTTCTACATTGGCTGGGGCTCCTTTCATTCGAGACCCGTCCATCTGTTCCATCTGACTGGGCGGTTTCCTTACCTCATCCGCTTCATTTGTGTCCGGGTCCATTCCCCTTCCAGCGGGTCCTCAAACTGGGCCCTCAACGCTCACACGAATGTTTTGAGGCTATGAAGCTCCGGGGCCCCGGCTTCATATACATATCATGTATGTATATACATATACATTTATATACATATCATATACATACCACTTAGCTGCCAGACCATCCAGCTGGGATCCCAAGTGACTTACCTGGCTGGGGTCGTTTGGGAAGGTATGGCCCCACTCTTGGAAAAATTTCATCGCTTGCATGATAAAATATCCCAGTTCTTCAGGGTCTCCCCCGAACTGTGCCTCCAATTGGCACCACGTCAGCTGGGGGTGGCATCATGGGAACAACTTGTGGGGTGACTGGAAATCCAGGTGATGGTAAAATTGGGGGAAGGATCCATGGCTGTGGAGGCTGCAGGTGCTGCTTGACTGGCGCCCCTCCCATCGGCCATGGGGGTTGTAGAGGCGGCCCAGCCGGCACCTCTCCTTGCAGTTGGGCGTCCAGGACCCCTCTAAGAGGTAGAGGGAGGGGTTGGTAGCCCAACAGCCCCACTACCATTCCCTGAGGTGGCAGGGTAACCAGGGGGTGGCCTAGTGGGTTGGCAGGTGCAGCTTTCGGTGGTAGGCCTGGTGGGTAAGGCACCGGGGGATTGTCCAATCTCCGCAGTAGGGGCCCCACTGGCATGGCTGCCTGCTGCGGTGCTGGTACTGCTTCCAGCCCCCTTTGTGGGTCCGCTTGTGGTTCCTCTTGTCCAGGGTCAGCAGGTGGGGGGCCAGTAATGCACCATATCTTGGAACCTTCCCATCATCTGGGCCATCTCTCTTCTAAGAGCATCCAGTTCCCCTTGCATGACCTGTAACTGGCCCCGAACGGGCCATTGCTCATCCACGGAGTTATAGATTTCTGAAATATCCCCCTCCAGCCCCATCTTGTCCTCTTCCCAGTGGCTAACCCATGCTTCGGGTCCCCACCGGGTTGAAGGCCTCTGGGGAAGGGGTTCATCCAAGGCTGCTCTCATCCAACCCTGGGTGAGTCCTGACAGGGCCAATAAATCATATTTTACTACTGCCAATTCCTGACGGAGGGTAGACACAGGGCTGAGTTCATCTCCTCTCGATCCCAGTTTAGCCGTCTCATCCAGGGAGTCTCTAGCAAGGAACAAACTTCCCCAGCAGACATTCTTCCAATGCCTCTGTTCCTCCCCCCAGTTCCTAACATCTGTATCTCCAGGGGTGTAATCGCTTCCCATGACAGGTAGCTGTCTTGGCAGAAAATGGAGCTGATGCGGTGCCCCAATCCTGCGGCCCACTCTGTCATCTCTGTTTGGGGTCTTTGGGTTGATTTGAAGTTTCATCTGGGTTCTCGGGAATGGCCGTGGCTGGGTGCTCTACCATCATGCAGGAGGCCTCAGTCACGGTCCTGCTTCCAGGAATAAAAGGACTTCTGCCAAAATGTCAGTCCCTGGCAGTTAGGTCCCCAAGTTGTCCACAGTTAACACACAGGTGTTCCAGTTGAAGTAACTTTATTAGAGATCCATTCAGTACAAGGTGCATAGACAGTGGAATTGGCAGAAGTGACGTGGGCAGGGCTAGCAACATTAGTTATAGGGAATAGTCCCGCCTTTGGGACAAGGACCATTAATGGGGGTTGGGGGGTTGGGGTGAGACATTATTTTAGAGCAGACAGTGAAAAAGATGAACTTATCTTTGGTTCTCAAGAACACACCACGAGCCAGCTTTGGCTGGCAGTCAAGGACACTGGCTCAGCCGAGCAAGAAAGAGAAAGTAAACATTTGCAAGATAACCCATTAGCATGAAGCAATAAAGAACTTCCCACACTCTCAGAAGCCAGAGGCAGAACCCAGATCCATGGCAGATATGCAAGAGGCGTATATGACAGATTGCTTCATCTATTCCTTCCTAACGGAATCATACAGCACAACTGGCTTTTTTGCATGTTCATTCTCAGCCCAGTGATATTCAGCTCCCCCCACCTTGCTGTGTCATTATTTTGCTCAGCTGGCAATTGTTCAAACAGATGGTTAAATCATATAAATTAGTTATCAATAAAATGATGAAAAAATTCTTCAGTTTGGTGTTCACCTAAATAGTCCTCAGCAACCTTAGTGGCTGCTGATCTCTTTGGGCTGACAGTGTTTTTGTACATGTACTCTTTGCCAAGCCAAAGAGACCTGGCAATCATTGCATGTCTGATAGTCAAACACGTTTGTTGCAAAATTCACTCCATCCCTAATTCCCATTGAACTCCAATTCTAGGGGTCTTTAGGTGAGTTTCAACCATTTTTAAACTGATACATTTTACAGTGTATATATTCCCTTAATAGATTGATGTGTAACTGGGGCATTTATATAATCCAGAATAATTCAGAAATGGGATCTCTGATTTTAGATGCTGACTAGAGCAAGTGTGGGGAATCTTTTTTGACCTGAGTGCCAAACGCCCTGCAATGTCCTCCTGTGAAAATGTTGGTGTGCTAGCAAAAAGGGAGAAGGGAGAGGTGAGGACTGTACTTGGCCAGACACCCTGGGACCTAGCTCAACCCCGGCAATACTGCCAATGACACAGGAGTTTGTCTCAGTCCCGTGGGCAGAGAATTGGCTCTGCGTGTCGAGCAAAATGGTCTGGCATGCCACTGCTTGGCGTATGTGTCAGAAGTTTTCAGTTCCTGGAGAAATGCACTGCAAATGGCAGCCATAACATCTCATATAACTTACTTCTGCCCAAATATTGTGATATGCATCCCCTACCCTGCACTGACAGCCAAATATGTGGAGGGAGAGCAGGGAAATGTACAGTGGCCTGACATCAGGACACAGGGAAGACACAGCAAACAAAGGAGGTGCCCTGATGGATCAGTCCATCTAGTCCAGCATCCTGCTTCATGCAGTGGCCAACTGGTGGTTGCTCCTGACCGCCACCACCTCCTGGTGGAGCAGTGGGGGGCGGGCAGAGTGAGCTACAAATCACTGGTGACAGTGACAGTGTGATGTCATGTCCGGAGCAGACTCGGTAGTGATGTCATGCCATCAGCGTGACACACTAACATTAGAGACATTAGAACGTTAGAGAGCCTGTCGATGGCATGACATCACTCCTAGGTTTGCCATGAAAATGATGTGCTGGCAGTGCACTGGTGGTCCCTTGTCTCTGCCCCCACCCCTGTCTCCTGTTGAGCATCACCAGTGGCCAGCAACCCTAGCTACAAGAAGGAACTATACATGCTGCTGCACTCATACTGTAATGTTAGTTTTATTTCAGTCCATCCACTAATTGGTCTTTTGATGTCTTATGGCCACCCTGTTGCCTCCTGAATATATGTCCCTGGCAGGCCAAGTGTCTATGGCTCTTGCAAAAGAGGAATATTTTTAAACTTGACCGTGAGGGTCGGACAGGTTTCAGGGTCATTTGAGTACTGTAAGAGCAGCAGCAGGCCAGCTCCCGTGAGTGGTTTATGAAGGAAGAGGGGTGGAGGTTGGTCTCCTTGGTGTTGTCCTTCAGAGCAGTACGTGGCCGGCAAGACTGTTCACAAGCAGTTACCAGGAGAGCCTCTTTCCTTACATGTTCTCTGGCGATATAAACGGCGGGCTATTGATGCAAACTTGGACAGAACTTAGTCTTTCATTGAGGAGGGCAGATAATAAATCATGTAAATAAATAAATACACCTGCACAATTAGCCCTAATCTTGATTTAGAAGCTGGCGAACTTCAAGAGAAGAAGGTACCTTAAGAGAGCGTTTTCCATTAATACCTGCTACCCTTAGGAAAAAGGAGAAAGACGTGCTCCTGTAGACAACTACGTAGAATAGATCTGAATGTGTATTTGCCCTACTTAGCCAGTTCATCCTCACCCACTCTGAGTGGATTTATTGCTTTTTACAAAAAAAAAAAGAGAGAGAGAGAGGTCTTGTTTGACATGGAATTAAGATGAAATTAACATTACATGAATAAATAAAACATGAAATTAACATGAAATAAAACATGAAATTAACAAACCCTCTGAGGAGTGATCTCTGCTGGCTCTGTCTTTTTAAACTACCCTCCTGTAGAGAGGTGAAAAACTACGCTTTCTGGCTAAGGTTGCGTTTCCCTACACTTGGGTGTGAGATGTAAGATGTCTCTTGTAGAGAGAGTAGGAATTTGCACCTGAATGGAGAACAACTCCATTTGCCAAAAGTCTACCATTCTCCCTCTTTCTCCCTTCCCCATTTCTGTTTTTAGTTGTAAAGGTGTCTTCTGAAAGATTGCACATAGTGTGTATCTGATGAAGAGGGGTAAAAGTCATGAAAGCTTATGCGGAAATAATATTTAGTTAGTCTTTAATGTGCCATGAGACTTCAGTTTATTTTGACTGAAACAGACATTTATCCCCCCTCCCCTGATCAGTGCAATCAAACATGTATTTTAAGTTCTGTTCCGGCAACTTAACTCTAGGCATGTATGGGACTGATTTGGATTTATACTGTGGGGAGAGGAGAAGGGGGCTTTAGTCCAAACCCATGCTGGTTTCCAATCCTACAATTGTCCTGTGGGGGGCACTGTTTACCCCATTGGGGGCTTCACATGCACCAATAGGGTATTTCCAGAGGAGTTGCCATGTTGGTATATTGCAGCAAAATAAAATGGGTGTCCAGTGATGCCTTGAAGACTAACAATGTTTGTTCCTGCATGAGCTTTCATGAGTCGGAGCTTATATGCTCAGATCTCGTGAAAGCTCAGGCTGCAATGAGTGTTGCTAGTCTTTA
The DNA here is from genome assembly GCF_028583425.1 of Eublepharis macularius. Classification (NCBI taxonomy): domain Eukaryota; kingdom Metazoa; phylum Chordata; class Lepidosauria; order Squamata; family Eublepharidae; genus Eublepharis; species Eublepharis macularius. The sequence continues at coordinate 10,304,770 of NC_072793.1, read as the reverse complement.
AGGTGCCACCAGACTTCTGTCTTATTTTACTGATGGGGTCAGGGCTTTTTTTCTAGGAAAAGAGGTGGTGGAACTCAGTGGGTTGTCCTCAGAGAAAAGGGTCACATGGCTGGTGGCCCCGCCCCCTGATCTCCAGACAGAGGGGAGTTGAGATTGCATGCGGCGCGGAGGGCAATCTAAGCTCCCCTCTGTCTGGAGATCAGGGGGCGGGGCCACCAGCCATGTGACCCTTTTCAAGAAGTTCCGGAACTCCGTTCCCCCGCGTTCCCCCTGAAAAAAAGCCCTGGATGGAGTATACATAAGCTTATCATGTAGGAGAGAAAGAACCCCGTTATTTCTTCTGCAGCACAGTTCGGTGCAAGATTCCTGTCCTCCATTGTAGCTGGTTTTCCCTTATCCTGAACTTGGGGGTTTACAAAAGGAAACGGGCTGGTTCTTTGACTGGGTCAGGAAGAAGTCTTTTCAAACACCTCCGTTCACATTGGCGCAATACAGGCAACTGAATCATGTGACATCCCTTTCTTTCCCCATTTCCTTTCGTTAGGTTTGCTTATATTTCCCAGGCCCTAGGACAAGACTGCCAACAAATCATAGCCGCAGTCCAGGACTCTGATACTGCCTTAAAAATCTATGTTTTATATCATTTAAACAGTTATTGCTTCCCTCAAGAATCCTGGGAATTATAATTTGTTTGTGCTAAGAATTTTCATTAGGGATCCTTTGCTTGTGTCACAGATGGCTCAGTCAACTTTTTACTGACCCTGTTCTTGTGCCTTTAACAGCAGCACCATCTGCAGTTTTTTTAGGTGATAATGTTAAAATCTGCACTATGAAAAGCTTCCTTCTTCATTTTTGCATCTCAGAGCCAAGCTACAAGTGACGCCTTACACAGGTTGGACACTTGCCAGCTTACCTCAAGTTTTGATGGGAAATGTAGGCATCCTGGGTGTACAGCTTGGCTCTCCATTACAGCTGCAAGACCAGGATGCCTACATTTCCCATCAAACCTTGAGGGAAGCTGACAAGTGTCCAACCTGTGTAAGGCGTCACTTGTAGCTTGGCTCTCAGTGTTTTATAATCACAGAAGCAAGCTTTTCTATACAACAGAAAAAAACTGTCCCTAAGGACAGGGGGGTAACTTTTTAAAACCGCTCCTCAGTATAAATATACACACTCCTGAGGTGTTTTTTTAAAAAAAGGCTTACATTGTGGAGTGCAATTCTAACAAAGTTAAACCCGGAAATGAGTCACACTGAGTTCAATGGAGATGACTCCCACATAACTGTATATGATTGCAACTTTAAATTTTATAAGTCTTGATGAAAGAGTTAAGCACGTGTTTTAAATCTCTTAAATGATACCAGTGTGACTTCAATGTGCTTGACTGTGGCTGGGTTGCACACATATTTTACTATTTATATTTGTAAAGAACTAACTAACTGAACATATACTCCAGAAGAAATGTCTGGGAACCCAGATTTCCAAACAGTTAGGAAAGGTGCCTGCCTATACTCAGCCTGCACACGTTGCTTATTTAAAACCACTGTTCTGTATTTATTTATTTCAGAAACACTCAGAGGTTTCTTCTTCATAGAGATTTTGCTTCAGTCTGGCACCTGAACTGGAACGGATTCTTTTGCAGCATCCTTGTAACGTTGTCCCCTAAATGTCCACTTTCCAGGTTTCTTCCTATTCGCTCTGATGTATCTCGAAACTGATTCAATGTGATATTTTGTAAAGATTGTAGTCAAAGTGCATAGACAGGAAGGTTTGTATTTTTTATGTTCCTGCCCACAATTTCATTGTTTTCTTTGCTTCATCTCCCTAAAACCACCATTTCCCCCCTGAAATTTTTTAAAAAAGCAACTTCTAGAATGATCACTACAGCGTTATAACAGCAAAACAATCTACTGTCATGAATTATTTTCTCTGAATTTCCTGCTTTTGTTTTAAAAAAGTAAACCTCTACCCCTTTCCTCTTGTATCTCTGCAACAAAAAAGACTAGAACTTTTCCTATTTTTTTATCTGAAAGCTAGGATTTTAAAACAGTCAGTAAGCTGTGAAAATAGTTTAGTATAATGTTATAATGCTACAACATAATAGCAGTTACTGATATTTTTTTACAAAGCCCTCAATGGACACAGCAGAGACAGAATGCAAGGGAAATTGTGGCTGACAGAGCAAAATGTGCACAAAATTCCTCTGTGGATGCTCTGTTGCCAGTGCAAATGTCTCTGCATTCACACAGAAATGAAGAATCCTTGTTGTGTGGATGCAGCCATGGAAAAGAAGTGATGCAACGTACTTTGCAGAAAGCAACTTCAGTCCAATGCAGTTCCGAGGATGGTGTGGGCTAATAAAGTACAGGTAATGTTCTGACACATGTAAGATGGCATTTTTCTTAGGGTGTTCTTTATCTTGGAGCTCTACTGATGGCAAGCCTATGGCCCTCGCTATTAAGCCATTCTTTCGATAGTGAGCTTTATTGTGTGTGTGTGTGTGTGTGTGTGTGTGTGTGTGTGTGTGTGTGTGTGTGTGTGTGTGCAGGAAATGTACATGTGATCAGGGCCTTTTTTCAGCTGGAATGCTGTGGAATGGAGTTCCGGCACCTCTTGAAATTGGTCACATGGCCGGTGGCCCTGCCCCCTGATTTCCAGACAGAGGGGAGTTTAGATCGCCCTCTGCACCATGGCGCAGAGGGCAATCTAAACTCCCCTCTGTCTGGAGATCGGGGGGGGGGGGCAGGGCCACCGACCATGTGACTATTTTCGCTGAGGGCAATTTAAACTTTAAAAAACTCGCCCCTTGTTCCACCTGACCCAAAGTGACGTCATTGTGTGGTCCTGAGTTCCACCACCTCTTTTATGTGAGTTCTAATCCAGTCCTTCCAGATCTTTGAAATGCAGAGCTGTGGTTCTAACTCTTCACTCCAGCTGCTGCTGTTGCAGAAGGCCAGTGGCAAAGTAAGGAGATTGTTAATTTAAGTCGTGAAGCAAAGAAGCCAGCTAAGGCTTCTCACCAAGGTTATTCAGCAATGTCATATTTGCTCCTGCTGATAAATTTAGCCTTGCCCGGCATATAAATTAATATAAGCTGCAGCTGCGGAAGGGAGAAAGTCTTGGAGGCCTGTTTCTCCAGGGTGTAAGAAGAGGAAGACGTGCCCTTTTCCCAGCACATACTGTCCTGACGAAAACTGCTACTCCCAGCTGCTTCTAGACTATTGCCAAAAAGTCTGGGGTTACAGGGCCAGCGCAAGGGGATTGAATCAACCTCTTGCCTAAATGTGGTTGATCCAAACTCCTGCCCCTCTATAGAACATCCTGCCAGTGAAAAGACTATACAGAATCGTCATAAGCAGCGGCTTCCTTCTCATGGGCTGCCTCTACACGTCATTGAATGTTGTGCTCTTGTTGCACTATAGCAATTGTTTGCAACTGGACTGGCTTGTCCACACAGGAAAATCCAACTACAAATGATTGCTGTGGTGCAATGAGAGTGCAGTATTCAGTGTTGCCTGGAGACAGCAATGAGGTCACTACAGTTAGTGTCAAGTGATCTGCTTAAAACGGCTTTGCATAGTGGAGCTATGTGAAATTAATGTTCAGCTATGTTTTTATTAGTGCTGCAAAACTGAGAAAGTCAGGGTTTTTTCATGCTGGGAGTCCTGTAAGTACCAAGGGGCTCCATGGAAGATTAGTAATCCTGCAACAGTTTAGTTCTCACAAAGAGGAAGAAGATCAGCACTAGTAGAAGTCCTGCATGGGAGTAACTGTAAATGAAGGTAGCCAACTTTTTTTTTTAAACCCCCACTCTCTCCAATGCTTTTGCTTAACCTTATCTGGATAGTGTCTTTGGTCTGTGGTCACGGTCATCTATTAAAAGACCACCTTGTACATTATGGTGCATTCTCAAGAATACTTAAAGCAGTATAATTTCCCTCTGACATTGATTCTAACTTCTGTTTATTGTGTCCACAAACTACTGCTCCCAGGTTCCTGAAAATCAATACCTAAGACATATTGTAAAGCTCCTTAATAATCATTCAGGAATCTGGTACCACTTCATTCAGTGCATGATCTTTATCATTCTTTCAAATAATCCAGTGACCCAATAGTCTTGGACCACATAAATCACATTAATACCACCCTCTTATTCCACCCTTACCTTGAAGCAACAACAGTAAGAAATTTTGCCACAGCCAGCATTATACCAAAATCAGTATCAGCTAGCCAAAAACCTGGGGAAGTAGAAGGAGGACCTGGAGCAATCAGTGACTGATTCCAGAGATCTTGCAAAAGAAAATAGGAGTTAGAGAGTGCACTCAAAGAAAATAGGAGTTTCAACTGCACCAGATTCACAAGAATACAGTCTATCAAAACAATCTACTCCTTGGAATCTGCCCATGCCCAGCAAAAGAGCAGCGGGAAAAGCTTAGACAGAAGAAAAACCTTTTGATACTTAGGGATGGTCAGTCAATAAAAGTAAGTTGGTAGAGCAAAAAGAGCCCCAATACCAAAAAATAAAATAAACGACCAGCTCTAGAAAGAGCTGATTGACAGCCAAAGGCCTCTAATAACAATCTAATGGCATTATCACCATATCACCATTTTATTATCACCATATCACCATTTTATTATCACCATATCACCATTTAGGCTTCTCCCATGCAGAGTGTCATCATCCTGTCTTGCCTGTGTTGGATGCCGGCCTGGATGCCGGCACAAAGTGCACACATGCACCTCCACAAGCACAATGATGTCACTTCAGGAGTGACATTATTGCGCGGCCCCTGGGAGCGCACCCAGGCTCTGCAGGGGCTCAAAACAGGCCCAATCTGCACCGAAACGGGCTGTTTTGAGGCGCTGTGGAGCACAGGAGTGCTCCTGCACTCCGCAGTGCCTGAAAATGGGCCCACTTTGCCACAGATCAGGCCCGTTTTGAGGCGCTGTGGAGCGCAGGAGTGCTCCTGCGCTCCGCAGTGCCCAAAAACGGGCCCGTTTTGCTGTGGATTGGGCTCATTTTGAAGCACTGTGGAGTACAGGAGCGCTCCTGCGCTCCACAGCGCCTCAAAACAGGCCCAATCCATGGCAAAACGGGCCCGAAACGAGCCTGATTTCGGCTGAAACGGGTCTGTTTTGAGGCACTGTGGAGCGCAGGAGCACTCCCGCTCTCCGCAGCGGCCCCGATCTGGGCCAAAACAGGCCCGATCCCAGCAGCTGCTGCACATGGGAGCACTCAGTGCCGTGGAGGAGCGTGCATGGAAGGTGCATGCCCCCCCACTGGTTAGGTAAGTGGGGGATGCGGTGTGGGGAGCAGGGGTGGGGGATCCCCCCCACACCGGGGGTCTGGCATCCTTATGATAATAGGAGGTTTGGGGTCTTTCCAGACTGTTGCAATCATGGCTGCAGTAGTAAAATAGCAGAGTCCAGTAGCACCTTTAAGACTAAATTGAAGGTTGTTTTGACATAATGTGTCCTCTATTTCCAACAGCTTATCTTGTGTATTTTTTCCTTTGGTTTGCAATTCTGTTACTTCTTCCAGTTCTAATGCAGAGTCTGCTGCCTCTTTAAGAGTTTGAGGAAGTTCTTTGAATTGCTGATTTAGAAGCTCCAGAATTTGAGTTAATTTAGAGGAAAAACATACATCTATGTCAGTTTTCAGTTCCATCCAGGGCTGGTGCACCCATTGAGGCAGGTCTGGCCCCCGCCTCGAGCGCTGAGGCACCGAAGGGGGTGCCAGAGGGGGTGCCGGAGGGAGTGCCAGAGGGGGTGACGGAGGGGGTGCTGGAGGGGGTGCTGGGGCCGGGGGCATGCGTCGTGGAGCTGGCGGCAGCAGTGCTGATGGGATGGGATGGGAAGCTGCTCGCGTGCCACCCCGGCTGCCTGCCGTGCCTGGCCCACAGCTGCTGCAGCCTGCCAGCCCTCCCACCCCACGCTGCCATTGCCGCCAACACACGCCCCCGGCCGGGTGCAGCAACCACGGGCCAGGCGTGGCAGGCATCTGGGGCAGCGTGCAGAACAACGGAGCAGGAGGGCTGGGAGGACGCATGTGCACCTCCCCAGCCACCCGCCACGCCCGACTGGGAGCGTGGGCAGCCTCTGCACCCCATCCCAGCTGCCCGCCGGCCAATTGGGCCAGCTTGCTGTGTGATGATGTCACACACAGTGACATCATCATGCAGTCCGGGGCACATGCGCACTCTGTGCATGCACATAGGGGCAGCCTCGGGCGCCAGAAACCCTGGCGCAGCCCCTGGTTCCATCAGGTTGCTTTCAGTCATAGGTGCATTGTTCCTTGCTTCTCTGCTATATTTGGCTGCCATTTTAGCTTTCAAGTCCTCTCCGGGCCCGTTACATTGCTGGGCTCACTGGAGGAAAAATAAGCTTTAACAGGGGGGAATGGGTGGCTAGAGGCATGTTCCTGCTGCCACTTCTCCAATACTTTGATTTATTTGGCTGACCTGAAGATGCTTGTTTTGCTGTCCTTCAGAGGATCGAGGCCAGGCGCTTTGGCTCTATGCGTCTGCCATTGCCTTGAGACGCTCTGTGTCCCCCCCATGACAGTTTTTAAAGCAGTGAATTCTAAGCACAAATGGAACTGCTCTTGCAGAATGGAGTGTTCCAATCTTCTTCTTCCAGCTGTAGATCCTGGTGGGCCATTAGTCCACTGGAATGTCATAGGGTGAAGGGGGGGGGTTGCAGTGGGACAGAGAAATTGTCAGTGATCTCACATGTGTAGACGTGTGCTTGGCACAAGTGGAAGTACTTAACTACTAGCCTCCAAATTAATTTATGCTTAAGATCCATCTAACAGAAATAAAAGAGCTTTATTTATGAACAACTACAAAGAGAAGAATTATATCAGATTTTCTTCATTAAAACGATCCCATGTATTTGTCAGGCTATGGATGACAGGATATGGCAGACAGATCCCTGGACCGTCGCCACAAGAAGTCCAGGCTCTTGGTTAAATGGTTCTATTCAGAAATCAAATCATTTCCATATATATGTCCATAGGATCACTCAGAAGCAAGGTAAGCATTAAGCAGTAAGAGCAAGATTGACAGGAATAGTAATTCTTGGGAAAAATCTTCCTCTTAACACACACGTTTGCTCCTTCCCCCCTCCCAACAGTAAACAGGATTTTTGGCGCAATTTTGCCCTGAGAACATCTCGCATAGCTGTACTATCAAGTTGAGTCACTAAGAAAGCAAGATGCAGCAATGTAGTACACAAGGTCGTGAACACTGAAAGTTTCTACTGTCCATTAGATAAGCACCTGCAAGCAGCCTATGAAAGAAACAGTTATAGCATTGGCAATATGACATCAAGTTACAGTATGAAGCATTGGTTCAGTATTAGCATTGGCATGGATGGGGCTCAGACATGACAGTATTCTTCAAAGAAATTCTGAGCTATGTGATATTCATCCTGACTTCCTTTTTGTTTATGTGATTTATGAACGCATAGATGTTATTTTATGTAAAGCTTCCTTATTCTAAATCAGAGCATTAGTCTGTCAAAGTCAGTACTGTCTAATGGGATGAGCAGCAATTTTTCAGAACCTCTAGTTGGGATTTCTCACACCACCTTTGTATGCAAAACAGATGCTGTACCACTAAGCTACATCCTCTCCCTAGAAAAGCTACTGTTTTTCAATGGAGCAAAGGATGAAGTTTGCCATAGGAATGTTACTGTTGGAGGTGGAGGAACATACTGGCTCCCAGAGCCTGGATCCAAGGACAAATGCAGTCCCCTCAATAGAGGAGATCATATCTCTTACTCCAATGAGTCCTATGGGAGGAAATGGTCTGTATCAGAAAAAAAATCTATTGAGAGGAAGCCTCAGCTTCAGACCCCGTTATTCCCAGGGCCTGACATGTGTCTTCCGAACAATGGGTTCTTGTTTACCATTTCCTAGTTGGCACATAGAAGGAAAAGGGTAGCAGAATTTGTTTTCCAGTGATACAGTTATATACATACACCCACATCATTTCCAATGTACAACAAAATATATAAAATAACAACATTCGATTTATATACTGCCCTTTAGGACAACTTAATGCCCACTCAGAGCAGTTTACAAAGCGTGTTATTCTTATCCTCACGACAATCACCTTGTGAGGTGGGTGGGACTGAGAGAGCTCTGAAAGAGCTGTTACACAGCTGGCTTCAAGCAGAGGAGTAGGGAATCAACCCCAGTTTGAAAACCGAATCTTTCCATCCCTGCACACCCCTATATTCAAGTACAGTGTTCGTGAACTCATTTTGGGGGTAGAGTTCTCCCAAGGAGATCTGACTTCCAAATGCTTTTTTCTTGTTTAAGACATAAAGCCAACTTCATTACTTGTAAGTACATCAAAAGGTCATCTATATGCTAGACTGCAGCTCAGAAATAGGAAGTAATTATATGCAGCCTTACTGGAACGTTATTTTTTGGTAGTTTTATAAAGTGAGTAGCTAGCAAGTGAGTTGCCAAGATGGAGTCTAAAGTCTTAGGAGAATAACAGCAAACCTGTATCCCACTTTTATGGTTTAAGTACATGGGATTGTAGCACTTTCTTCCTTCAGTGTATTTACAGTCATTCAGCATAATTCTCTGCAGACTTCTGACAGTAGTATTTTTTGGAATTATTCTGGATGTGGACAAGGTGCCCTTGCTCTCAGAACATTTGGCTCTCACATGCCCACTCTGGAAGACCGTGCACGTGTTTATAACTATAATGGGATTTTCCATGGAACATCTTGACCTCTCAGAGTTGCTGATGGGACTTGAAAGTGCTGTTTGCTCATGTCCGGGACCAGCTGATAATCAGCTACAGATGTGATGTACCAAGTATAAGATGCCCAAAAACTATTTTAACAGCAGAATTCTCAAATCTCACAAGTGACCAGGACAGCTGTCTGTCTAGCCCAGCATCCTGATTTACACAGTGACCAATCAGTGGCCCTGGAAAGCCAAAAAACAGCACAGAAGCCAAGGCCCCCCCCCCCAGCGCTGCCTGCTAATAGTTGCATGCAGAGATGTGCTGCCTCTGGACATGGAGGTTCCCTTTAGTCACCACGGCCAGCGAGTACTGATGGACCTCTCTTCCGTGCACTTTCAAGCCATCCACGCTCATGGCCACCACCACCTCCACTGGCAGTGAACACTTTCCCCCTTAACCATGAAGCTCACTGGATGGCCTTGGGTCAGTAACTCTCTCTCAGCTTGGCCTAACTCACAGGGTTGCTGTAAGGATAAAATATGGTGGAGGGGACCATGTAGTCCATCCGGAGCATCTCAGAGGAAGGATGGGGGTACACATGCAATACAATAATAAAAACATCAGGTGATGATGACTCCGGATTCATGTTGGAACATGCTTCCCTGGAGAGCATGCACTCTTATCCTATCTTGTCATAACTTCTGTCTCATGCCGTTCATGCCACACACGTCCATGATGTGGACTAGATGACAATTGCGATGTCAGCTCCCAAAACACAACATTTAACATAGGCTAATAGCATCTTTATGAGAACCAATTAGAATCACAAAGGAGAGAGCAAGCTTTCAAATCCACCAAAATTCTTCTTCAGCAAAAAACCAAAACCAAATGGGAGGAAGGGAGAGCAGGAGAAGGAGAGGAAGCCGTTGCGGGGTGGGCACGCTGAAGATGCTCCCGCTGCAATAATGTGTGAAATGGAACTGAAGGGATATGATACACAGAGGTGGGTTAGATCACGCTTGGTGCGAAATAGATTTCAGGTTGCAGCACCACAGGATAGCAGGGTGAAAAAGCAAGGTCTGGCCTCTCTTTGAAAAGATGTGAACCAGGAGTTTATTCTGATCCAGAACACTTGGATTTCTTGCAAGGCAGAGAGCAGAAGCAAAGAAGAATGCAGTAGCCCGACTGAACTTACCCCGACTGAACATGCAATCCAAAGCTGTTACGCCCTCCCAACCCCCCTGCACCCATGCCACAGTCCTGATCCAAATCAGCCCCCCCCACACCCTGGCACTATTACAAGGGGAAACACAGAACTCCCCAACCCTTCAGCTATCAGAGCTCATTTTAACCAAGGTAATGTTTTTATTTATTTATTTTTGTTGTCTAGGTTTCAATTCTATAGGGTTTTGCTCCTGTATTTCTTATATTTTTATTTGGATTTATTTACTTATGGTTTTTTATGCTGTTTTGAGTATATTGTAGAAAAGTAACCAAGAAATACATCCATGAACAGTAAACATTTGGAAACAGTGCGCTGACTGTGAGCCAAATGCTTTTCCCACAAGGAGACTGTGAAGTATTGTGCTAAGCCATCAGGTGCGGTGCTGAATGTGTTTGAGTGTGGCATGCCCTTTTCTTGAGTGCAGATCAGAGGTGCAGAGCTTGGAATCTTGTCTTGAGAGCCAAGCCACACGTGACAAATGACACTTGAGCGGCAAGAGAACAGACTCACGTGTATTCCTCCCTGTTCACTTGTGCTCCACTTGCGCTCCACTTGATCACGTAGTGGAGCGCAAGTGAACAGGGAGGAATACACATGAGTCTGTTCACTTGCCGTTCAAGTGTCATTCGTCGCTTGTCTCTTGGCCCTGTGATCAAGCGGAGCACAAGTGGAGCGCAAGTGAACAGGGAGGAATACATGTGAGTCTGTTCACTTGCCGTTCAAGTGTCATTCATCACTTGTAGCTTGGCCCTGTGATCAAGTGGAGCGCAAGTGGAGTGCAAGTGAACAGGGAGGAATACACGTGAGTCTGTTCACTTGCTGTTCAAGTGTCATTGGTCACTTGTCTCTTGGACCTGTGATCAAGTGGAGCGCAAGTGAACAGGGAGGAATACACGTGAGTCTGTTCACTTGCCGTTGAAGTGTCATTCATCACTTGTAACTTGGCCCTGTGATCAAGTGGAGCGCAAGTGGAGCACAAGTGAACAGGGAGGAATACACGTGAGTCTGTTCTCTTGCCATTCAAGTGTCATTCGTCACTTGTAGCTTGGCCCTGTGATCAAGTGGAGCACAAGTGGAGCGCAAGTGAACAGGGAGGAATACACATGAGTCTGTTCACTTCCTGTTCAAGTGTCATTCGTCATTTGTAGCTTGGCCCTGTGATCAAGTGGTGCGCAAGTGGAGTGCAAGTGAACAGGGAGGAATACACGTGAGTCTGTTCACTTGCCATTCAAGTGTCATTCGTCACTTGTAGCTTGGCCCTGTGATCAAGTGGTGCGCAAGTGGAGTGCAAGTGAACAGGGAGGAACACACATGAGTCTATGGTTGTTGGGGGTTTTCCGGGCTGTATTGCCGTGGTCTTGGCATTGTAGTTCCTGACGTTTCGCCAGCAGCTGTGGCTGGCATCTTCAGAGGTGTAGCACCAAAAGACAGAGATCTCTCAGTGTCACAGTGTGGAAAAGATGTAGGTCATTTGTATCTACTCAGGAGGGGTGGGGTTGAGCTGAGTCATTCTGTAAGAGTTTCCCAGGGTGTGGAATGCTAATGGCGGGAGGCTTCACTGTATCCTGAGGCGGTTCTTTTGCATATGGATTGGTGCTTGATGTGCTAATCTTCTCTGCAGGGCTATTGTTGGGTGTGGAGTGTTTTGTTGGCCTGGTGTTTTTCAGAACTGGAGCCCATGCTCTGTTCATTCTTAAGGTTTCTTCTTTCCTGTTGAAGTTTTGCTTATGCTTGTGAATTTCAATGGCTTCCCTGTGCAGTCTGACAAAGTAGTTGGAAGTGTTGTCCAGTATTTTGGTGTCCTGGAATAAGATACTGTGCCCTGTTTGAGTTAGGCTATGTTCAGCCACTGCTGATTTTTCAGGCTGTCCAAGTCTGCAGTGTCTTTCATGTTCTTTTATTCTTGTCTGGATGCTACGCTTTGTGGTCCCGATGTAAACTTGTCCACAGCTGCAGGGTATACGGTATACTCCTGCAGAGGTGAGGGGGTCTCTGCTGTCTTTTGCTGATCGTAGCATCTGTTGTATTTTTCGGGTGGGTCTGAATACTGCTTGAAGGTTGTGCTTTTTCATAAGCTTTCCCATCTGATCAGTAATTCCTTTGATATATGGCAAAAACACTTTTCCTGTAGGTGACTGTTTTTCCTTGGTTGTTTGATTCATCCTGGGTTTGATTGCTCTTCGGATTTCATTTCTGGAGTAGCCATTTGCCTGAAGTGCGTGGTTTAGATGATTAATTTCCTCATTGAGAAAGCGCGGCTCACATATCCGTCTTGCACGATCCACTAATGTTTTCATTATGCCTCTTTTCTGTCGGGGGTGGTGATTGGAGTTTTTGTGTAAGTACCGATCAGTATGAGTTGGTTTCCTGTAGACCTTGTGACCTAACTGAAAGTTTGCTTTGCGGATGACCAAGGTATCCAGGAATGAGAGTTTGCCCTCACTTTCTTTCTCCATTGTGAATTGTATGTTCAGGTGGATGTTGTTGAGATGATTCAAAAACTCCATCAATTCTTCCTCCCCATGGCTCCAAATGATGAATGTATCATCCACAAACCGGAACCATACACTGAAATCCGAAGAGCAATCAAACCCAGGATGAATCAAACAACCAAGGAAAAACAGTCACCTACAGGAAAAGTGTTTTTGCCATATATCAAAGGAATTACTGATCAGATGGGAAAGCTTATGAAAAAGCACAACCTTCAAGCAGTATTCAGACCCACCCGAAAAATACAACAGATGCTACGATCAGCAAAAGACAGCAGAGACCCCCTCACCTCTGCAGGAGTATACCGTATACCCTGCAGCTGTGGACAAGTTTACATCGGGACCACAAAGCGTAGCATCCAGACAAGAATAAAAGAACATGAAAGACACTGCAGACTTGGACAGCCTGAAAAATCAGCAGTGGCTGAACATAGCCTAACTCAAACAGGGCACAGTATCTTATTCCAGGACCCCAAAATACTGGACAACACTTCCAACTACTTTGTCAGACTGCACAGGGAAGCCATTGAAATTCACAAGCATAAGCAAAACTTCAACAGGAAAGAAGAAACCTTAAGAATGAACAGAGCATGGGCTCCAGTTCTGAAAAACACCAGGCCAACAAAACACTCCACACCCAACAATAGCCCTGCAGAGAAGATTAGCACATCAAGCACCAATCCATATGCAAAAGAACCGCCTCAGGATACAGTGAAGCCTCCCGCCATTAGCATTCCACACCCTGGGAAACTCTTACAGAATGACTCAGCTCAACCCCACCCCTCCTGAGTAGATACAAATGACCTACATCTTTTCCACACTGTGACACTGAGAGATCTCTGTCTTTTGGTGCTACACCTCTGAAGATGCCAGCCACAGCTGCTGGCGAAACGTCAGGAACTACAATGCCAAGACCACGGCAATACAGCCCGGAAAACCCCCAACAACCATCGTTCTCCGGCCGTGAAAGCCTTCGACAATACACATGAGTCTGTTCACTTGCCATTGAAGTGTCATTCGTCACTTGTAGCTTGGCCCTGTGATCAAGTGGAGCGCAAGTGAACAGGGAGGAATACACGTGAGTCTGTTCACTTGCCATTCAAGTGTCATTCGTCACTTGTAGCTTGGCCCTGTGATCAAGTGGTGCGCAAGTGGAGTGCAAGTGAACAGGGAGGAATACACGTGAGTCTGTTCACTTGCCATTCAAGTGTCATTCGTCACTTGTAGCTTGGCCCTGTGATCAAGTGGAGCGCAAGTGAACAGGGAGGAATACACGTGAGTCTGTTCTCTTGCCATTCAAGTGTCATTCGTCACTTGTAGCTTGGCCCTGTGATCAAGTGGAGCGCAAGTGAACAGGGAGGAATACACGTGGGTCTGTTCACTTTCCATTCAAGTGTCATTTGTCACTTGTAGCTTGGCCCTGTGATCAAGTGGAGCGCAAGTGGAGCACAAGTGAACAGGGAGGAATACACGTGAGTCTGTTCAGTTGCCGTTCAAGTGTCATTTGTCACTTCTAGCTTGGCTCTGAGAATCTCAGGCCGGCAGCACAAGTGCACAGCACATCAGCACACCCTGCTCCTCAACAAAGGAAGCCCTACTCTGGCCCAGCCGACCGGGGGTGGGTTGTATAACAAGGGGAAAACAGAAAAGGAGGCTGATGCATGGGGAACTTGGGCAGCAGCCTTGCAAGGAGGCCCTTGTCTTCAGAGTGACCAAGGATTTCCTAAACCCACACAGCCAAAAACGTGTGGCATCCAGGCCTGGAAAAAGAACAGCCTGGGATTCCATCCCTGCCTTTACGTCAGATTCCCTTTTACTATTGTACGGCTTTGGAAATTAGCGATCAATACCAAACAGAAAGCCCGTTGTTCTGGAGAGGGCGGCTGGCCAGCTGTTTATCTCGGGCCATGTCAATGCTCCCCTTGTTAACACAGTGACTGCCATTCTCCCACCCCCACCCGCAGCCTAAAGAGCCACCGGCAGTGCAAAAGATGGTGCAAAGCTTCTGCTTGTGGGGAATGTTTCCTCTGGAGAATATGGACCTAACTAGAAAGCAAGACAATGGAAAAGGCTGAAGCAGGGCCTATTGTGGCAAGCTTATCTGCAGTTAGAATCGTGACTGGAAGAGAGAGGTTTAGGGGATTGGGAGCTGGACAGAGGGAGGAGTAGAGACCCTCGCTCAGCAATGAATTCTTTCAGCCTTTGCCATCTGTTAGCCTTATTTAACCCCTCTGTTAAAAAAAAAAACCCTGGAAAGACTGGACCCTTCCCACATCACAGAGATGTCATTCTTTAAAATTCCCAGCCCCCAAATTAGGCAGCAGAGGTTTAGCAATATCTTTTTGCCATCTGAAGGAGATCTGTACATCTGGCCCTCTTCTGTTGCTAGTATGTAGCCTGGGTGTGGCCAGATGTGTGAGCTTTTGGCCGGGCCAAAGAGGTCTTGGCCTTTGTTTCTTAGATCATGGCTTGCAGCCTCTGCCTGGCCCTGAGTCACTCAGCACAATGGATCTAAGATCAATCCAGGAAGTCCAAGTTTTGGTGGACAGCTGCTGTCCCTGTCTAAATTATATTTTCCTGTTTCTTTGTATACTGATTTGAGGCCCCAGTGGAGAGAGAAGTGGGATAGAAATACCCAGGGCTTTTTTTCAGGGGGAATGCAGGGGAACGGAGTTCCGGAACCTCTTGAAAATGGTCACATAGCTGGTGGCCCCGCCCCCTGATCTCCAGGCAGAGGGGAGTTGAGATAGCCCTCCGCGCCGCTGAATGGTGCGGAGGGCAATCTCAACTCCCCTCTGTCTGGAGATCAGGGGCGGGGCCATCAGCCATGTGACCATTTTCTCCAAGGGCAACCCACTGAGTTCCACCACCTCTTTCCCCAGAAAAAAAGCCCTGGAAATACCTAATAAATAACTATTATGTGGTGATGGAATTTTGCTTTGCTAGTGCTTGAAGGGTATGAATATGGTATTGAAGATATTTTTAAAAAGATGTTCTTTATCGTATCTGGAACATCCCTGGTGATTTTGCCCAACAACAGGAAGTAGAGGCAGCTGGCCAAAAGGAATGCTGTGCAAGCAGCTGTCACTGCGGGATTGGAGAAGGGACAGCGGCATCACCTGGAGCACGGTCCCCAACCAATGTTGCGTCCCCATATGTAACACTTCCAGTTCTCCAGCCATTCCTCTGTGGGAAAATAAAAGGCTGTATTTGGGGGGCGACCTTGAGGTGGAATAAAAATTTCCCTACCTCTCACCAGCAAGGGGTGCAACGTATCTCAAAACACACAAGCCATCACTCCACGTATGCCTCATCTGCCACAAGAGCAGGCGTTTTGCTAGTGGTTGAATGGTGGGGGTCAGGAAAGCTAGAAAGGGGGTCTTGAACTGCATTATACCGAATCAGCTGCATTATACCGAATTAGACCAGTGGTTTCATCAAGGTCAAGACTGTCTACTCAGACTGGCAGTGGCTCTCCAGGGTCTCAGGCGAAAGTCTTTCGCAGCCCTTATTACTTGATACTTTTTTAAAAAACTGGAGTTGCAGGGAATTGAACCTGAGACCTTCTGCAAGCCAAGCAGATGCTCTACTACTGAGGCATATCCACCTCCTCTGAGTTCCATGACTTAGCCTCAGGCCAGATTACTCCCTACTAGTGTACCTCTATCTCCTAAGCTGTTGAATTGGTAGGAAAAATGGTCAGCAGCTACCCTGTTTGATTGAGGAACCAGATGAAACTGGGGAGTGATTCCCACTTCTGATCTTTTAAATTTATTGGACATATTTCTTTCCCAACTTTCTCCTTCAAAAGAAGGACCCAAGGTGGGTTACAGGGAAAAAATGACAAGGTCGTGCTTTTTACAATAACAGTTTGTCAAAAAAAACTCATTAAGTTCTTGCTGACATTAAAATGAATGATTGCCCCATCAAAGACCCCTTGAAACATTCCAAATGACCACCACATTTAAGTACCCTCAAAATCTCTCCTAAACAGTTAGGTTTTGCACAGTTTCCTGAATACCAGGGGTGTGTGTGTCGGTGTGTGCATGTGCATGCGCATGCATGCGCTCTATTTCACCATAGCAGTGTGCCCAAAGCAGGGATGTGGGAGTCCTCAGCAGGACAGGCAAGATTGCTAGCAAACCTTACTGGGATGAATGCAGGTGCTGCACGAGCTCATATAGGGAGAGGCAGTCCTTAAGGAACGTGTCATGTATGCCTGCCTGCAGTACATGCCATGTGTATGTTATGTGCAACCTATTAATCCTCTGACACTATGTAGAGTTCTGAGCACCAATCAATGCCTGTTATGTGGAAGTTCAGTGTGTTATCTCTGCTTTGAAGTTAAACACTTTTACTTATGTAGCCAATGGCTTTGAGGCCAGATGCAGCTAGTCTGAATTGTATCTTCCCTGAGAACAGGAATGATTTCATCCCCAATTTGCTATTCTTGCTTATCGTAGTCTAAACTCTGATACTTTTTGTCTCTGGCTTTTGCGCCAGAATTCCAATGGGCTACTAACCTGGGGCGGGACATTAACCTATAACTAACCATGATTTCCCTCAATACGTCACTTCTGCCAATTCCACTGTCTGAGCACCATGAACCTGATAGATCTCTAATAAAAGTTACTTCAACCAATTCACCTGTGTGATTGCTGCGGAGAACTTGGGGATTCACTTGCCAAGGACTGACAATGCTTTTTAAAAACATCAAGGAGCATGCCAGAATAATAGGAAAAAGTTCCTTCTCTTTGGGCTTGTGCGACCCCTCTGCTGCAGCCTCTCACGGATGAGAACAGTGACCTGCTGGGAACCTCCGTCCTCATGTGAAGTATTGCTTTTCATGCCCTGTCCCCTCCATTATGACATCACTGAAAGCTTTTTACTGCCAAACTGATTTCACTGACGCTGGGATAGCCTTCCTGGCCTGACGTTAAAGCCAAGAGGGTGTTTGTTCTTTGGATTAAAGATCTGCTAGAGAAACACAATGGCCCTATACTGCTTTATTGACAAAACAAAAGCAACTTCCCCAGGTACAGAGTATGAATAAAAGGCTGTGTGCTACGTGGGACTTCATTGTTCATGCATGTATTTATATGCACGTACATGAGAGTAAAGATGCACCCCCAACACACAACTTTTACATTAATCACTAGATTCTAAAGAAGAGAATTGAACCTTGAGAAATGACGTGACTATTTGTTCATACTAACAAAATGTTAACAAGGCAAACTTATGGACAAAATAAGGGTTTAGAACTAGAAAACAGGTATGGTTCCTGGTAAAATGTGTGTGTCTCCTTCATTATACATTAATTTAATTGGAACATTTTGATGCAAATTAACACATATCTTTGAAAAGATCCATATTGTCTGGCAAAAACATTTTCACCAAAAAGTTTTCTTCAGTGGCTACAGATTTTCACAAATTAACAATTAACAGGAACATAGTCCTTGCTGGGTGATCTTTGGCCAGTCACACCCTCTCAGACAAATCTACCTCACAGGGTTGTTGTAAGGATAAAATGGAGAGGAGAACAATGTAAATCTCTTGGGAGTCACCATTAGGGGGGGAAGATCCAGTATGGAAGTAAATAAATAGATATAGAGCTGACATGTTGGGTCTATGTTCCTCACCTGTATTCTGTATTCTATTCTTTATGAAAAGAAGTTTTCTGTTTGTACGTGATTCTCTCTCTCTCTCTGTCTCTCTTTAAAAGTTTCCGAGCGTTCAAAACTGGTATGTCCTATCCATACCTTGAAGTGGTACAGCCCATTTGACCACCTCATCTAGACCCTTTCGGAGACTAAGAATGCCCCAGGCATGGACAGTGTAAAGGAAGTGTTTGCGTATGATTGGGAGAGATCTTATCCACACATTTTCCCGTGCAAATATCACAGCAGGAGAGCTAGCAGGTGTTATTTCTGCCCTGTGTGTGTATCAGATTGAATAATTCCCCCCCGATTACTTGGAGGACCCTGTGCTGGTACAACGCTGATGAAGAAATAGGAAACTTTCACTACAGCGTGCGCCCCAACATGAGCTCTGACCTGGAGTCGCCTCCATTTGGTCCAGTTTCCCTGTTGCCGTAGTTCTGCCCAGGGCTTTTTTTCTGGGGGAAAGAGGTGGTGGAACTCAGTGGGTTGCCCTCGGAGAAAATGGTCACATGGCCGGTGGCCCCGCCCCCTGATCTCCAGACAGAGGGGACTTGAGATTGCCCTCCGCGCCAGCTGGTGCGGAGGGCAATCTCAACTCCCCTCTGTCTGGAGATCAGGGGGCGGGGCCACCGGCCATGTGACCATTTTCAAGAGGTTCCGGAACTCCATTCCACCGCATTCCTGCTGAAAAAAAGCCCTGGTTCTGCCTATTGCCTTTGCTGTGTCATTGCTCAGAATGTCTCACTTTCCCAGGCTCTTCCCAGAGAGAGTTGGTTCCTAGGGGCAAATGTGTGGAACCCCTGGGCCAGCTCCTCATCCTAAAGTCTGACCTGGGCGTCAGCATGGCTGCTTGTTGTACCTATGCATCTGAGGAGGTGGTGGTGAGCCCTGATTCACAAAAGCTCATACACTGTATTAGGCTTTAAGTTGCTACTGGCCTCGTGTGTAATTTTGTAGTATCTGTGTACAGTTGGGTACATCAAGTGTCAGGGTTAGGCTACACCGCTAGCCTTGCTCCCTCAAGATGGATGATTCATCCTTGGGTGTGTAAAGATAATTTTCTCCTTGAACGTCATTGCATCCCCTGCTAGTCTCTAATTTCCCTATGGCCCTGTGACGATGTAACAGTCAGCACTGGTCTGTTTTCCTTGATCATAGGCCACCATGACAGTGAAATCCCTAAACCAGGGTTAAGACTGGTTGGAAACCAGTAGGATACAAAGCAATGGGTTGAAGTGTGTTTGCAAACCATGATTTGCATTAAAGATGGCTAAGGCTTACGTCGACACTGCACAAGCCAAAGCTAAGGCAATTTCCTTAGTTTTTCTGCTTCCAGATCTTTTTAGTGTCTTCCTATACAAACCCCATAGGTCTTAGCTTAGCAAGGTGAACCATGGAACAGTTGGGATCTTACCCTTATGGTCAAGGCAAAAATACCCATGTGTTAACCATGGCTAAGTGTTCATATTTGCATCAAGCCTGAACCTTGTGAGAGAGATCCAACAGTGAGAAGGGCACGGCACGAAGTGGCTGCTTTGGCAAAAACCCCTTTCATTTGCAGTGCAGGCCCTTCCAGTGGATGGAAATGAATTGACCTCTTCTTGCTACAGGGTGGCAACTGGACAGGATCAGGGGGAGGAAAATAGTTTTCTGAGCATGCTCTAAATGGGAATGAAAATTATTCCGCCATGCACGTCCCCATCAGGATCATGTTTCCTCCGAGCACAGTATGTACAGTCTATGCTGGTCACACCCTTCATGGAAAAACATTTAGGCATGACCAGAGCCTTCCTCTTTCGCATCCTCCCCCTTTGAAAAGGAGCCTCTCTCAGGGGCAGCACCTCATTGGCCAACGCTCCATGTGCTGGTCATATGTAGGTAGGTGTGTGTGAATGAGGAATCCCCGCATCCCTGCTAACTAGGAAGACAATAGGATACTCATGATCATAATAAAGTCTATTGTGTTTGAATCAATAGTGCAGAGCTATTGAGAAAGGACAACAAAATAAATTGGATGGGTTGACAGGAATAAATCACGGGGCTGAGCAGTTCCATTTGGCTCAGCTTTGCTCAGACTTTGGCTTGGAGAACTGCATTCAATTAATGCCTCATACTGGAACAAACGAAGTGACTTCTCCAGCTTGGCTGGTGCATCCTGGTGCTTCAGAGTTTCTCAAAGGGTGAAGATCTTTCATTTCTAGAAGCTCAGCTCTGGATTTCAGCTCAGCATTGTGTCTCCTAAGTCCTGATACACACCACATCTGTATGTTGGCCAGAGCCTGCTGTTGCCAACCACACACCCAGCTTTTCTGGCGTATGAGTTCTGAAGAGCTCTGTGCGTGCGACTAATTTTATGTCCCTTCCCAGTTCCCACCCACACATTGTTCCACTGGGGGACTCAATGCTGCTACTGTCCCGAGCGAAGATACCCACGACCAGCCAGCATGCAAACTGTTCCCCCTTCCCAGCTTGCCTGCTGTGAAATGAGATGGAATGGAACATTCCACACCCACAGCGCTGAACACTCTAAGATTATTCAGTGTCCAGCTTCAGAAATTCTCAAAAGACCCAAATAATTGGTTATAGCCATACCAGCTGTGGGAAACTGCTACCTGCCTTTGCCTGGAGATAATCTGCTGCCATTTTAAATGTGCATGACATCAAAGCAAGCCTACACCATCTACTGCTGAAATGCAGCTACCTCTGGAGACAGACTCCTTGCAGGTACTTATTATGAATACAAAAACGTTAGAGACTCCCTCTCTGTCTCCTCACACCATCCTATCCCTTGATAAAACAATCATGGCAGCTAAACTTGCAAAAGAAAGAATGTCATTTCATATAAATACATAAGAAAGGAGAACAAGAAGTTGAGCAGTCCAATGTCATAAAGCAGCTCCATACAAAACATGGCGAACATAATTGAGAAGTCTATCAGGAGTTCCTCCTGTGTAAGTGTGGCTGTCGTATATCTATGGTGCATAATATTTTGTACTTACATCTGAGAGCTATTACTGAGCCTGTTTTCCAGATGCATATGCATACAGCTGTATGACATCTGTATTTTTGTGGCAATACCAGTATAACGCCTTGGTACACAGAGACATTAGGTTTGCTGCAAACGTAAGAGGAGTCCTGCACTAGATTTTTACTGTGTACAAAACCAGGGCTTGCTGTTGCTGCGGAGATGTTGTGGATCCCTCTTCCTATCCTGCTCCTCTAGTGAAGCTCCCTTGACAATTTTGAGGGCAGCCTTTATTTTCAGATAGGCTCCTTTAAGACTCTTGCAACTGCACAAGACGCAAAACTGTAACTGGTAAAACGTTTTGCATTGTGGAGAGGCAGCTTCACTGGGCGAATTTCTACATCTCGTATTTCTTTATTTTTTAAAATGTATTTAGATATATATTTATACCCCACTTTTCCTCCCAAAGGGGACCCAATGCAGCTTACAACAATGTTCTCCCCTAACCTATCTTATTGTCACAACTACCCACTGGTCCAAGTGAGCTTCCATGGCAGAGTGGCGATTTGAATCTGGGAGTCCCAGATTTTAGACTGACAGTCTAACCTTGCCACCGTGCTGACCCTCAGTAGGTACTAAAGGCATAGAAGCTCTGCCAGGAAAAAAGGGGCACCGGTGATCTTATTTCCTACAGCGCCCATCCCAATAGCCCCAACAATTGGCCATGCCTATTGGCATCCCATCTTGTTTTAGGGATTGGATGCAGCACATCCTATTAAAGCTGCAGTCAGGTTACAACCCAGATATTTGCTGTATAGGTTTGAACTCCCTGTTGATGCAGGGAAAGATGCGCATTCTCCTCCTCGTTCTTCCCTCAATCCTGCTCGCTCTCACTTGTTGGAACAAGCAGGCCTGAAGGCAGGGCTTTTTTTCTGGGAAATGAGGTGGTGGAACTCAGTCGGTTGCCCTAGGAGAAAATGGTCACATGGCTGGAGGCCCCGCCCCCTGATCTCCAGACAGAGGGCAATCTCAATTCCCCTCTGTCTGGAGATCAGGGGGCGGGGCCACCAGCCATGTGACCATTTTCAAAAGGTTCCAGAACTCTGTTCCACCGCGTTCCAGCTGAAAAAAAGCCCTGCCTGAAGGTGAAGGAGGGAGACAAATGACGGCATCAGAAGAGAAGTTAATGGGAGGTGTTGTCTCAGTCTCCTCTCCTGCTTCAGCAATGATTTTAAATGTATAGCACAAATCTCCAGCTTGCAGTCTGGCAAGCTGAGATTTCCATTTGCTACTGTGGCAAAAATCCCACCATAGGTACAAAACTTAGGACATGCCTGTAGCCTCTGATCTCAGATATGTAGGAGATGCTTGTGGTTTCTTGGGATCTGTCTCTAGCCAACGATAAACAGAACCCCGAGAAGCATTACTTTTAAGGAAGAGGAGACTTGGCGGGGATTTGGAGAAGAGAAGCAGCAGATGGGTAAAACAACTATGTGGGTTCTGTGAAGCAGGCTTCACGTACTTTGGCCCTTGGCAGTAGCCTGCAGTGTCTGTCTGTCTCCTCCTCCTCCTCCTCTGTGACTATGCATGATGTCTCTAGGCTCAGCTGCAGGGTGGCGGTAGCGAAGCATGCGGTGGGCATGCTGGAATGGCTCTGGGCACTCTGCACATGTTCAAATCATTTCTCATGTCTATATATTTTAACCTGACCTTCCTCCAAGAAGATTGGGGTGGTGGTGGTGGTATATACAGCTCCCTCTTCTGTCCTCACCATAACCCTGAGATAGATTAGGCTAGAGAGAGAGAGTAACTGGTTCAAAGTCACTAGGATTGCCAGTTAGGGTTTGGGAAATTCCTAGACATCTGGGGGCAGTGCCTAGGGAAGGTGGACTTTGGGGAGAGAGGTCAGCGAGGGAATGATGCCACAGAGTCCACCTTCCGAATGTGCCATTTTCTCCAGGGGAACTGATCTCTGTAGTCTGGAGATCAGTTGTAATTCTAAGAGAATTCCAGGCCTCACTTGGAGGTTGGCAACCTTTTAAGTCACTCTTCGTTTTATGGCTGAGTAGGGATTTGAACTCAGGTCTCCCAATTCTTCATCTGACATTCTAACAATAATATTTAAAAGTCTTTTCCATGTTTTATTATAGTTCCAGTGTACCAGAATCGGGAGTATTTCAAGATCAGATTTTACTGCTGTCTCTGTCTAAACTGGACCGAGGCAAGCTTGGCTATGAAAGGCTTTGGGTAACCCCATTTTCTTTGCTTTTAATGAGTTATACTGCATTTACCTAAGACGACACTTAGCAAATTCCTGAGAGACAGCATCTTACTGTAACCATGACCCCACACTTACTCCTTGTTCTATGTGAAGCTATTTATTTTAGTACATTTCATCCAAACAGTTCAGGGCGGCATACATTATTTTGTGTTCGTCCCTTTTATTCCTCATAACAACCTTGTGAAGTAGGTTAGGATGAGAGAAAGTGACTGGCCCAAGGTCGTCCAGTGAGCTTCATGACAGAGTGGGGCTCCCGGACACTAGTCCAACACTCCAACCCCTACAACTCACTGACTGCCACCACCACACATGAATGGCGTTAGAAGTGGATTGAGTGGAGCACAAGTGGACAGGGAGGAATACATGTGAGTCTGTTCACTTGCCGTTCAAGTGTCATTCGTCACTTGTAGATTGAGTGGAGCGCAAGTGGAGCACAAGTGAACAGGGAGGAATACATGTGAGTCTGTTCACTTGCTGTTCAAGTGTCATTCTTCACTTCTAGCTTGGCCCTGAGCCCTGCCTTCATTTAAGCGGCTTTCTATCCCAGAAAGGAAAGCTATCTGGACATCTCTCTCTCTCTCTTTTGCAAACTTCGTGACTTGGGAGTTGCTTCTCTTTACTCTCCATGGACAAGCTTTCCTTTCCCACAGGGATCTGAGGTTTCTACATGCCTTCCTTTGTTAGCTCATCGCCAGAGGGCTGGGCTGTCCTTTCTTTTGCAAGCAGCGACCGGATGGCTCTGGATGACAAGCACATGAAAGCGAGAACATTGCTGCCAGAAGTTCTGGAGTGGGAGAGCAAAACATGCCGCTCTAGACTAAGCTGACACTGACCCGTGGTCGCTAGGAGCTCAGGTGCAGCCTTCAGAAAAGGCAATGCCATGTTATCTCAATCACATCACCACGAATTTCAGTTTATTCAGCTTTTCTAGTACGTTAACTCTTTTTGTTTCTACAAGACTAGCCATTACTATTTTTCTAGTTAGTACTTGTATCATGATGAGCTACAGCAAGCAGAAATTTAACTGATGTAGCACTACTGTTGTGGAAAATGTTTCATCTGTTGAATTGTTTCATATAGCCATTAGTAAACATTTTAAAATAGATAATATAAGCTGCCAAGTTGCAGCAATTATTGTATTTAAAATACTCTATTCAGAACTCAAGGGAAAAAACAAGTTTGTTCATTACTTCTGAATACAGCCTCAGTAGAGTTTGTTTGTGATGGGCATGAATCTGGTTAATTCTTGGACTCATGGTCTCCTTTTATTTATGTATCTACTACATTTTTATCCCACCATTTCCTCCAAGGAGCTCAGGGCAGCATACGGCTGACTCCCCTCTTCCATTTTTACCCTCACAACAACCGTGTGAGCTACATGTGTTAACAGTCAGACCCTCCCTCTCAAGGAGAGGGGAGTTTATGAATGTGGCAATATCATAAACCCTTTCTCCTCATGTGCCCTGAGCAAGAGGCATGTCGCCTGGCTAGGCAGGACAGTTCCCAACCCGGCTGGAGTGGGAAAATTACTGGAATGTGAGTCATGAGCAGTCATGGGCCGTTTTCACACTACTAACCTGCTTCTGGAATGTTGCGAAACGTTGTGAAAAAACCATAGAAGATAGCATCTTCTCACGAGAGTTTTGCGCAACATTGTGCAAAACTCTCGCAAGAAGACACTAGCTTCCGCGTTTTTTGCGCAACGTTTCGCAACGTTACGGAAGCAGGTTAGTAGTGTGAAAACGGCCATGGGCACGAATGAAGAAAAAAAGACTCAAACAAACTGTTGTTCGTTGCCATCCACGAATAGCAAACAACAAACAGTAATGAACATGACCCTATTCACAAACATGTTCATTGTTCGTGGCCCTTTAAAGATCCCTTTAAACTATCAGCTGGCAGGTGGCAGGGGGGATTCCCCCCTGCCGCCCAGGTGATAGTTTAAAGGGCCCTTTCCTGCCATGTGCAAGGGGCAGGGCCCTTTAAACACCCCACAAACTGACCGTCCCAATGTCCAATACCCCTCAAATTTGCAGGGGACATAGTCCTCACTGTCCTCTGAAGACCCCCCCCCCAAGTTTCAGAGAGATTGCACCCCAGGAAAGACATGATGCATGGGTCTCCCCCTTTGTTGTCATTTTCTCTTCACAGTGGCAAAAATGGGACTCTCTGATGGAAGCTACTTTGAGGGGTTACAAACTGACCTTCCCAATGTCCAATACCCACCAAATTTGCAGAGGACATAGTCCTCACTGTCCTCCAAAGACCCCCCAAGTTTCAGAGAGATTGCACCCCGAAAAAGGCATGATCCATGGGTTCCCCCCCTTTGGTGTCATTTTCTCTTCACAGTGGCAAAAACGGGACTGCCTGTTGAAAGGCAGCTACTTCGAGGGGTTACAAACTCCCCTTCCCAATGTTCAACACCCACAAAATTTGCAGGGGACATAGTGCTCACTGTCCTCTGAACACCCCCCAAGTTTCAGAGAGATTGCACCCCAGGAAAGGCATGATGCACAGGTCTCCCCCTTTGTTGTCATTTTCTCTTCACAGTGGCAAAAACAGGACTCTCTGCTGGAAGCTACTTTGAGGGGTTACAAACTGACCTTTCAATGTCCAATACCCACCAAATGTGCAGGGGACATAGTCCTCACTGTCCTCCAAAGACCCCCCAAGTTTCAAAGAGATTGCACCCCGGGAAAGGCATGATCCATGGGTTCCCCCCCTTGCTGTCATTTTATCGTCACAGTGGCAAAAACGGGACTCTCTGCTGGAAGAACTTTGAAGGGTTAAAGCCAGAAGGAAAGCCAGAAGGAGGTCAGACAGAGTTCAGTCCCTGCCTCCGGTTGCCAAGGGAATTGATTGCAGGTGCCAGAATGTCTGCTGAGGAAGGCAACGAACAAGGCTTGCAACCACCACTTGTTTGTTTAGAATGGGGCCTCACGAACGACTTGTTCATGAACAGACGAACGGGCTGTTCGTGAGTTTTTTCCATTCGTAATGCTGTTTGTGCCCATGTCTAGTCATGCAGGTGTTCCTGCATCGACAAGTTGCCCACTATAGCTGTAGGCAGGGCTTTTTTTCAGCTGGAACGCAGGGGAACGGAGTTCCAGAACCACTTGAAAATGGTCACATGGCTGGTGGCCCCGCCCCCTGATATCCAGACAGAGGGGAGTTGAGATCCACGGAGGGCAATCTCAACTCCCCTCTTGCTGGAGATCAGGGGGCAGGGCCACTAGCCATGTGACCATTTTCTCCTAGGGCAACACACTGAGTTCCACCACCTCCAGAAAAAAAGCCCTGATAATAATAATACCCCAAGAGGATCCCATATCTGAGTCCGTGGAGATCTGCTAACAAGAGCAGATGGCACTCCGCTAAGTGGGTATGATTCAGTATAAGCAGGGCTTTTTTTCAGCGGGAACACGGTGGGACAGAGTTCTGGACCCTCTTGAAAATGGTCACATGGCTGGTGGCCCCGCCCCCTGATCTCCAGACAGAGGGGAGTTGAGATTGCCCTCCGCGCCGCTGAGCGGCGCGGAGGGCAATCTCAACTCCCCTCTGCCTGGAGATCAGGGGGCGGGGCCACCAGCCATGTGACCATTTTCTCCGAGGGCAACCCACTGAGTTCCACCGCCTCTTTCCCCAGAAAAGAAAGCCCTGGTTGTAGGTCACCTCAAGATCTGAAAGCAGCGCCTACTGAGTGGTTTGTAGTTCTTAGTTTCACTGAAGAAGGGGAGAAAGGGTGAGTGACAGCTGGAAGGGCTTGTACTGCTGCTTCTAACTTGGAGCAACGCTAAAGCCATGCCCAGCACATGACAGCGTATGCAACAATCCATTTACCATACATTGGGAGGGACCAGGAAACATAACTGGAAAGCTTTGTCTGCAGTCACTGTGTGTTGGAATAGTTTATGGCCGTTTTCACACTGCTTAGCGGCCACAGAACAGCGCACCAGGAATGACAGCATCCTCCTGGCATGATTTCGCGGAACTGCAAAATTGCACCAGGAAGATGCTGTCGTTCCGGGAGCTTGGTGCGATGTTCTGTGGCCGCTAAGCAGTGTGAAAACGGCCTATATATTTATTTACTTCATTTAGACCCTGCTTTTCTTCTCAGGGGAACCCAAAACAGTTTGTAGTGTTTTCCTGTCCGCCATTTTATCCTCACAACACCCCTGTGAAGCTGGTCAGGCTGAGAGTGTATGACTGGCCCAAAGTCCTCCAGTGAGCTTCCTTGGCAGAGTGGGATTTGAACCTGAGTCTCCCAGTGCAAAACATTCTAACCCCTACACCATACAGGCCCCGAAAAGGAAGCCCCATACCCTTCTCAACTCAGCTGTATGAGGCTTGACCTACAGCCTGTTTTCATGACCCTTTGTGTCTGACTGACATCCATATTCCTGGGTCAGCTCGTAGCGGCTCTACCTCATGCGTAACCCATTGTGTGAATGCGGACACCAGCTGCAGAACCCAGCACAGATAGATGTTTTAGTCTCCATCGCAACCACTCGAAAGGCCTCGGATATAATGATGTGTGAGAAATCAATATACGCTGGCTTCAATTTGCACTTGGCACCACCTTTCACACAACTTGCTTAGAGCATGGCAGCATGACTGAATGCCAGCCTGGGCTGACCAAACAGTGTGAATGTCATGCACCCAGTCATGAGAACAGGCATTTTATAGCCCTAAAATTATGCAGTATTTGAGTGTGTGTTGAAGTGCTTGCTCTGGGAAAGTACCCATGTTTGTCTGTTGGAGCAAAAATAAACGGGAGTCTTGTAAAGGCTGAAAAACTTAACAAGATTTTATTTCTGCTTAAGCTTTTGTGAACTAGCTGCCTTCTTCAGTTGCAGTGAGTGGATGACTACTATGGTTTGCATAGGTAGAATCCACTTACTGGGTAGGAACCAGGCAGTGATCCATGGACACAAGAACGGAGCTTTCCACCCCACAGCAGTCCGAACCCAGCAAAGCTTATTGGGGGGGGGGGTCATAGGATCTATGTGGGCTAATAGCCAGACAGGTTGGAAGGCTGCATGAGAAGGGGGCCTGGCCTGACCTTGCCCCATCTGGGGAATGACAGGCCCACGCAGCCTCACCTAGGGTTGCTAGGTCTGACTTGAGAAATTCCTGGAGATTTGGGAGGTGGAGCCTGGAGGGGGTGAGGTTTGGGGAGGGGTGCTGAGCAGGATGTAATGCCTTAGAGTCCACCTTCCAAAGCAGCCATTTTCTCCAGGGGGACTGATGGTTGGAGATTAGCTGTAATTCCAGGTAATCTCGAGGCACCACCTGGAGGCTGCCAATTGTAGCCTCACCCTACCTGACCACACAGCTTGGCAGGGCACCTACTGCTGAGGACGGACTGGGCAGGGTCTCCCTCCCTCCTTTGGCAGGGCACAGCCAGGGGGAAATCTTCCCTGCCTCTAGCCCACAAAAGTTTATGTAGAAATATTATTCTTTAAGGTGCTGCAAGATTCCCGTTTATACTCCAACAGTCATGATGTCATGACTTATGGAAACTGTAGCTGAGTGAGGGGCTCAAAATTTTTAGGGATGAGGTGCTCAAAAATGACTGCCCTATAAACATACGTACACATATTGCATATGAGGTATTTCAACCTCAAACAAAATTCCAATATATTGAGGGGTAGAAATATTCCCACCAAAATAAAAATGGTTGTGGTGGCAGATATTGTTTCACCTCCATAGCTCCAAAACATGCTTTGACACGAGGCAGGATGTTTCTGTTGCATAGATCTACCCCTCCCCTTTAGCATGTATTGAACAACTCACATCAGTTGTTCAAAAAGCTATAGTTTTTTAAAATTTGAAACAACTAAAAGTTATGTTTTGAACCTAAGATACATTAGACAACTAACAAACATTCACGAATTTAACGGAAAACATGTAAAATTAATAGATTCTAGCATTTTTGTATCTTGAGGCAGGGCTTTTTTTCAGCGGGAACGCCGGTGGAACAGAGTTCCAGCACCTCTTGAAAATGGTCACATGGCCGGTGGCCCCGCCCCCTGATCTCCAGACAGAGGGGAGTTTAGATTGCCCTCCGCGCTGCAGCGGCGCGGAGGGCAATCTAAACTCCCCTCTGTCTGGAGATCAGGGGGCAGGACCACCGGCCATATGACCATTTTCACTGAGGGCGATTTAAACTTTAAAAAACTCTCCCCTTGTTCCAGCTGACCCAAAGTGACGTTATTGTGTGGTCCTGAGTTCCACCACTGAGTTCCACCACCTCTTTTCCCAGAGAAAAAGCCCTGTCTTGAGGCATATTTCTACCCCATGAATATATCTCTTTGTAGAGAGGTAAATATTCTGCAGGTTATCAGGAAGTGTCATCAAGCTGTATCCCTCCAGAGCGGTTAAAATGGTCCCCTGGACCAGTGTTTTCTTCATGAATGCAAGAAGTATTTTTTATCCAATATGTTAAATGGGCTTAGGTTTAAAAAGTACCCCAATGGCAAAATGCAGAGTTCTAGAGCCGTTTTGTACTACAGGTGCTTTTTGTTTAAAGAAAACACACTGTAAGTGGTAACTGGCCGTAGTTTGGGGGGCTGGTTTATTACTGTGCAGGTGACATTGTCTGAAGGGGACGCTTCCACATGCACTCTGCCAAAAAGTTCAGCAGAGGCGGGAGTAAATGCACGCTGCGCGGATTTCCAAGGTTAAAGCTTGTAGTATGGAAAGGGTATCAGGCAGAGCAGTTGCCCAATAAAATAAGCAGTGGCGTTTTTTAAAAAAATGGGCTTGTGATTATACTGTCTGGAAGAGTTGCAGTTTTGAGAGGCCAATCAACAAAGCTCTATGCAAAGCAACCTTCCCCCTGCCCCCCCCAAGGAGTTTGAATCTGCCCCCTCCCCTTTGCAACTGCAAAGGGCCGAACTGGTGAGTCACATACCCCCGCAGAAGATAGGACTCTCTCTGCTTCCTCTCTGCACTTAAACACCATTCTTTCAGTGACCTGATGAAACCCTTACCCCAAAGAGAGTGGCACTACAGCAGGGACATTGGGAAGCCTTTGATTTTGTGCCAAGGCAGGGAATTATTCCAGCCAGTGGGGGAGAGCAGAGAGATCATGATTCCTGGCCTATTTTGGGGAGAACAAATCAACAGCGCAACAGGTGGTGAGCCTTACAGCTGCTGCCTAGGGGATATTACTTACTGTTCAAGGGCATCAGAGTTTCCACATGGGCTGATCCCACCCACCTATTGGCACTCAATCACTGCCCAACGATGAAGCCATTTTTTGGGGCCAGACCAGCCTCAATCTGCCCAGAAACAGCAGACCAAGAACAAGAGATAGCTAGTTAGACTGTCCAAGCTCCGTGAGAGAGACATATCATAGCACATAGAAGTATTTAATTCCCAGCAGGGTGCCATCTCTGGATACTTAAATCCAAGACTAGGACCATGGACAGACAAGATGAATTCTACAAACCTGAGAAAAGCGCTAGACTTGCAGGGAAAAAATGAAATCTTAAAAAAAAAAAAAATGGGGCGTGAAACCCTCCAAAATGTTAGAATCAGAGCCTGTAGTTTTAAGAAATGAACACGCTCAGAGGCTGTTGCTCAGCAATGACAACAGTATTGCCAGCCTTCAAGCTTGGGTTTTGTCAGTAAAAGATGGGGGAGGGAAGGATGCGTTCCAGTGCTGTTTTGCCCTTTGAGGGAGGACTCATTAGGGTCAGGCCTTGGAAGCAACCATTTGATACTAGTTGACTTTCATGATTCATTGCTTCTGCTCAACAGCAGCCGTGCCCCAATAACTAGGGTGGTACAGTGGTTAGAGTTTCACGTTCAAATCCCGACTCTGCTGTGGAAGCTCACTGCAAGACTTTGGGGGCCGTTACACATTCTCAGGCTAACCTACCTCACAGGTTTATTGTGAGGATAAAACGGAGGAGAGAATGGGTCCTCGTGGAGAAAGGGGGAGGTGTAAATGAAGTGAATTAAAAAATATAGCAGAAGATGGGGGGGGCTGATAAAAGGTAGGTGGGTGGTTGGGTCAGAAGGAAGCAGGGAAAGTTGAGGATATGGGGGCTGCCGGGAAGATGGAAAGAGGAAATAGTGGGGGGAGGTTAAATTAGATGCCTCCCTGCAGCTCCTTGTAGGCCCTCTGCTTATGCCAACTAGGAATTGCTTATAAAGATCCCTCCCCCTATTTGGAGCTGGAACGCTGGCATTGCCTATGGGAGGTGGAAAAGCACTGAGAGCAAACTGGCTCCCAAACTTAGACATAATTCAGCAACGATGCCAAGAAGGGTCTGGATAGCCAACTGTTGCTGGGCTCCATGTTGTCTTTCACTTCTTGGCGGCCTGTTCTGCTTCAAACCCAGCTGCTTTCTGCTGTCATTCGAACCTACCTGAAACAAGCACATGAGAGTCCTCTTGGGGTATTATTATTATCAGGGCTTTTTTTCTGGAGGTGGTGGAACTCAGTGGGTTGCCCTCGGAGAAAATCATCACATGGCTGGTGGCCCCGCCCCCTGATCTCCAGACAGAGGGGAGTTGAGATGGCCCTCCGCACTGCTGAGCGGCGCGGAGGGCAATCTCAACTCCCCTCTGTCTGGAGATCAGGGGGCGGGGCCATCAGCCATGTGACCATTTCCAAGAGGTTCCGGAACTCTGTTCCGCCGTGTCCCAGCTGAAAAAAAGCCCTGATTATTATTATTATAGTAACCAGACACCTTACAATCACAGTGTTTGGGTGCAGTTCTTGAATCTGAAAGGGGGCTCTCACAGCTTTGCCTCGACTCCCTCTTTGATCTTGGCTGAGGCAGTTACTTAGAACCCTTAGCTTTGCCAGTGGGTCACACTGGTGAGGGTTGTCCCACATTTGGGAAAGTCGTTCCCACCCATTCCCCATTTTGGGAAACTGTGCGGGTTGAGAATGATGCCGCAGTAGGCAGAGGTAGGAGGCAGGATTTAATGAGAGACAGAATGTCCCTTACAGCGATGGGGCCTTTTGAAGCAGGGAGAGAGAGTGACGGTGAAAACACATTTAATGGCTATGAGAACATCTCTGATTAATTTGCTGGAAATAAAAGAGACTAAACATAGAAATGGTGGGGGAGGGAGAAGAGAGAAATTCACCTATCCGTTGTACAAACATGAACAAAACCAGAGGTTAGGAATTCTGAGGACACGTTTCCAGTAGTGTTGCATTAACTGAGAGCCAAGCTACAAGTGACGCCTGACACAGGTTGGACACTTGTCAGCTTCCCTCAAATTCTGATGGGAAATGTAGGCGTCCTGGTTTTACAGCTTGGCTCTCTATTACAGCTGCAAGACCAGGATGCCTACATTTCCCATCAAAACTTGAGGGAAGCTGACGAGCGTCCAACCTGTGTAAGGCGTCACTTGTAGCTTGGCTCTGAGGAGTCAGTTATTGCCCGAGTATACAAAGATGATAGAACTGGCTTGCTGCCCTCACCATCCTTCTTGCCCCCCAAACAGTTTATTGGAATCTGTTCGGCTTACAAAAGCTGCTAGTTCCAGCTCTCACTTCAGCACGTCAGATTCGCCACAGACCAGCCATTCATCATAGCCCTTAGCCAGTCCCCACCATCACACAGTGCCACTTCAGGAGAGAGGCACCAAGGACTGCTTCGTCTTCGTGACTCAATAGAGAGACAGTGCGGTATAGCACTTAGAGTGTTAGACCAGGATCTGGGGGAAATCCCCCCTCTACCATGTAAGTTCACTTGGTGACCTTGGGCCCATCACACTCTCTCAGCCTCACCTACCTCACAAGGATGTTGTGAGGATAAAATGGAAGAGAGGGGGATGATGTAAGCTACTGTGTGTTCTTATTGGGGAGAAAGGTGGGGTATAAATAAAGTACAACAATTTAAAAATAAAATCATGTTGTTCTGTTGCAAATTCAGAACAGGTGTCATGATTTTTTTTTAAAAAATGTCAGAACAATATATATTATCAATACTGGTTGAACAGACCCTCCCCGTTTTTCTTTTGTCTAGTCTAAACATTACACTTACCCATTCCTGGTTAGTACTATGATGTGTAACATGAATACTTACCAGATACTTTGTTTGTTGCAGACAATAATAATAATTTATTATTTATTTGTATTTATTTATACCCTCCACATTTTCCCCCAGTGGGGATCCAAATGCTTACAACAGTCCTGTGAAGTAGGTTAGGCTGTGTATGACTGGCCCAAGGCCACCCAGCAAGCTTTTATAGCACAACGGGGATTTCAACCTGGGTTTCCCAGATCCTAGTCTGACATTATGAGCACTACACCATGCTGGTGTAAAGAAATTAAAAAAAATATACCCCCTTCCCAGAATTCAGGAGGTTTCTAAGGAAGTTGTAGAAGCTACATCTGGAGAAGCCAGCACTTTGAAAGAGAACCATAGATATACATCTAGATCGTTTGAAAGAATGGAGAATGTTAAAAACATAATAGCTGGGCGGATCAGAATGGAGTCTGCTTAATGCAGTGGCATGGCACTGTTTATAGCATCTGTCAGGGACGAGAGGAAACAGCTGTAACAATTATGTAACTGTGCATGTACAATACACACTCCAACTGGTTCAAACTGTTTGGACACAGCAAACAGTTTGCTGAATATTTGACTGTAACAATCACAACTTTTGAGCAAGCCACAAGTTGAGCCAGCAGGAGATAGAACATTGCTTTAAGAGACTTGAATATTACTTGACAGTATTTTACTAGTCTTATACCAACCCAACTACCTCTGAGAGCTATCATCACTGATGGCTTTTCAAACAGCAGTCATGTGGTCCCGCGTTATCCTCAGCAGCAATTCTAGCCTTCCTATAAGTATAATTAAGGCTTTTTTTCAGCTGGAACGCGGTGGAACAGAGTTCCGGAACCTCTTGAAAATGGTCACATGGTTGGTGGCCCTGCCCCTGATCTCCAGCGGCGTGGAGGGCAATCTAAACTCCCCTTAGTCTGGAGATCAGGGGGCGGGGCCACCAACCATGTGACCATTTTCGCAGAGGGTGATTTAAACTTTTAAAAACTCCCCCCATAATCCAGCTGACCCAAAGTGACGGCATTGGCCCTGGGAGCATGCATGCAGTTTGCGCATGCACATGTGGTACCAGGGGCACCACCTCCCGCCAAGAGTTGCCCCCTGTGCTGCCAACCCACTGAGTTCCACCACCTCTTTTCCCAGAAAAAAAAGCCCTGACATAATCCAAATGTTCAAAGTGTCACAGGCCTGAAAGATTATGGCAGATCATCACAGAATTCTTGAGGTGGATTTCTGAGGTGACAAACTACCAACTCAGCATGCCAAATGTATGTGGCAATCTTTGCAAATGAACAAATCTGTTTTCATATGATATAAAACTCCATGCAGTTAAGTGTAACACCAAGGCTGGTCTCTCTCTCTTTTTTTGTTTTAGAAGCAAAAGGATTTGTGTATGTACTAAGTACACGTGCCAATTTAATTTTATCAGCAGTGAGTGTGAAGAGCCAGTGGACTGGCCAGAGATAGCAGCATTCCTAAGGTATAATCTCACGTAGCCTGAAAGCCAGGGGAGAGGATCAGCCCTCCTAAGATCTAGTATTAGCTATGCAGCTGGGATATCATGGTGCAGGCCCGGCTGGCTTGGTTTTGTGGCAATCAGATGACAGGTTTTCATGCTTCTGACTGAACATTCAACTAGGCACATGGGAAGTGTTCTTTCTGACCACATTAAAAAAAAAAGCCACTTACCAGCACTGTTCTTTTTCTGCTCTTCTTCCTTTTCACCCCTACAAGAAATGACTGTTCCAAATATATCAGTGTTCTTTCCTTGTATTTGCAGTCCATTGGTAGATAGTGGCATTGATTCACAAATGAAACCTACGTCTACATACAGGAAAATGTATACATTGTGTGTTATTACATACTTCTCTTAACACAAAATGCACTGCATTTGAAGTAGTTGGAGGAATCCTCCATCCTACCATAAAGAATAAAGCAACCTGTTCCTCCTGTACCCCATTTTAGAGGTGAGGTCAGACCCTGGCAGCAGGATGCCCAGCTGCCCCTGCCAAGACCCTTTAACAGAACCAGCAGCATTATGGATTAAAGAGAGGCTATTTAGGTGGCAGAGATAAGTCTGGTATTTGGCAGCTCAGTAGGAACCATTGGCGTGTGTGTGTGTTTACCCCATTTCGGCCCACTGATAGCGAAAGAACGGAGTACTCCTCTCTCAGAAGACACCTGTGGTTCCTCCAACTGGAATCTACAGCCTGCTGAAGAAAATGGGACTGAATAGGCTAGAAGATCAATACAAGCACACCAGACCACAGTAGTGGTGCAACATGTGCAGTGCCCAGTCTGCAACAGTGATCACATCCAGGCTGCTTCAGAAGGGCCGTTTTCACACTGCTTACCAGCCACGGAACATCACGCCAAGCTCCCAGAACGACAGCATCTTCCTGGCGCGAGAACAGCGCGAAATCGCACCAGGAAGATGCTGTCATTCTGGGAGCTTGGTGCGATGTACCGTGGCTGGTAAGCAGTATGAAAACGGCCAAGGTTTTAACAGTGTCAAATAGTGAGAAAGCTCGCTACTTCAGTCCCAGTATCTATCCTCTCATCTCTTTGTGGTAGATTAATATTTATGTATTTATTTGGATACTTACTCATTAACTGTAGTAGTACAGAGATCTAGGTTAGCTAAATTGCTGTGCAAACACACACACACCCTCATGTTTTATGTTTGAGCAGCTGCCTTCTAACGGCTGCTTCAACCAGGACCTTCTCCTCCTCGTGTGGTTGT
The DNA here is from genome assembly GCF_028583425.1 of Eublepharis macularius. Lineage (NCBI taxonomy): Eukaryota > Metazoa > Chordata > Lepidosauria > Squamata > Eublepharidae > Eublepharis > Eublepharis macularius. Next base: position 10,268,656 of record NC_072793.1, on the reverse strand, counting down.
TACCTGTGATTATTTTACTTCCCACACTGATCCAGAGCACCACAGCTGCTTCTGTTTTGATTTGGATTCACTTACCTGTTCCATGCCTTGGTCTGTAATTGGATGGGAGACCTCCAGCAAAGACTGCCTAGTCAGACAATGGCAAGCCACCTCTGTTAGTCTCTTGTCATGAAAACCCTACTAGGCGGTCACTTGACAGCACTCTCCACCATCTATTTTTTTAAGATATTAGTACCTTTTCCTAGTCGTATATGGGAGGAAAAAGGTATTTAAAACTGCCCTCTTTCTTACCCCTCTTGGCATAATTTATGGTTTTTTAAAAGAATGTTACAGTAGAGTCCCTTTTTTCCATTTGTCTTCTATGAGAGATGGACACACAAGTTTAGTTGAAATCAGCCATCTTGTACAGCAAGCATATTTCTTAAGTGTCCCATGATGTGCAACACCTATATAGGAGAGAGTTGACTCTTGGAGCAGGAGGCTGGACTAGGCCTGGGGAGATCTAGTCAGCCCAAAAGCTCACTGGGTGACCTCAAACCAGTGACTATTTTGCTTTCAGCCTAACCTACCTGCCAGGGTTGTTAACAAGAGGGAAGGAGGAGAACCAGATAAACGGCCTTCAGCTCCTCGAAGGAAGGAGAGGATAAAAGTGAGGGAGATCTTTTGGAAAGTTAAAAAAAAATAAGATGTAGTGATCAGTTCATCAGAGAGAAGATTACACAAAGCTTCTCTTTGATGTGCTTTTTAGTATACAGAGGGAGGTGGTTTTTATATACGCACATGGAGAATCGTTACAAAAAAATGATATACCAAAAAAATGATCAACCTTAAGAGGTAGGATTTTAGCATCCCTTTCTGTGTTAATGTATAGGTTAGTCATGTTGACTCTTTCAGAGAGCTGAAGACAGTTTGAAAGACAACCCACTCCTGGCTTCTTGTGTGTACATCCATCCTGATTTTGTTTCTGATGAACAGGTTTTTGCATTGTTTCAGAAACCTGTTTGAGCACAAGCAACAAGCGTACAAACTGATAGGAGCCAGACATCTCTCAGACCACTTTCTCTCTCTCTCCAGCCTTCATCCCTTCTTTGCTTACTGTTCTGGATGATCATAATTTGCTCTCTCTCTCTTTTAAAGCAGATCTTGAAGGATACAGGTATGGCCACAGACAGGCATGAACAACCAAAGCTCTCCAGTTTGCAACCGCATAGGGAAGTTTCAACACATTCTAGGAAGGATCTCTCGTCCAAAGATTTCTCCCGAGTCTTTAATGGGGCGGAGGGGGGGGGGGTGGATTTCTGGGCTTCCCATTCACATGCCTCTTTACGGTCTGTTCCTACACAAGACTCCTACTGTCTCGGTTCAGCACTGCTGCTGCTTCAGGAAAACTTGCTTATTGTATTTGCTATATAATGGGAGCCACTTACTTAACATTTCCTAACACAGCAAGTTAAACATTAACATACGGCAAGTTTCCCTAAGCAGTTTTTGTTTGCCCTACTGCAATCCAAACGTAATACAACCTCGAAGCAGAACTGGCACCTCAGTTCTGGACTTCGGGAATTCATTCAGGTTTATTTTTTATTGTTAGAAGTCTATTCCATCAACGCTAAACATAAAATGAATTTGGAGTGAATTTCAAGCAAGTTCTCTTACCCTGATGTTGGGGAGAGTAGGAATCAAGCTGGGTTGTAGGAACCAAGTTAATCCAGCTATGTGGTTTAGAGATTTCCAGACAGAGTCACAGCACTAAAGTATTAAGATTAGCATGCTGATATTGAAAAACATCTAGTTTAAAAAGACTGTTATTTTCTTTAAAAGAATCTCTTGAAAATTGAATTTCAAAAAGAAAATGTGAAGTGTTAGAATTCTAATCCAAAGTTTAATATTTTTCTAAATGTGTGCAAAATGAGTTAATGCCCATTTTCAGACATAAAAGAAATCTTTAATCTTTGTATTCAGATTAATCACTTAGGCTACAGACTGCTGACGGAGGTTTGAAAGAGGTTGCATGATGCATGGTGTGTATGTTCACCCCACTTTTGTCTAGTAAACAGGTGGGGCAGGTTTTGTATCGTTTCAAAAAAAATTTGATCTAAGGCAACAAATAAGACATAGGTAGGGTGCGTCAGGGCTTTTTTTCCTGGGAGAAGAGGTGGTGGAACTCAGTGGGTTGCCCTCGGAGAAAATGGTCACATGTCTGGTGGCCCCGCCCGCTGATCTCCCGACAGAGGGGAGTTTAGATTGCCCACCGCGCCGGTGGCGCAGAGGGCGATCTAAACTCCCCTCTGTCGGGAGATCAGGGGGTGGGGCCACCAGCCATGTGACCATTTTCAAGAGGTTCCGGAACTCTGTTCCCCCGCATTCCAGCTGAAAAAAAGCCCTGGTGTGCGTATATATCACGGGAAGCAACACCTCCCCAAGTCTTAGCTGGTTTCGGGTAGGCTCTTTACTAACATAACTGAGAGCTGATGCATGGGGGAAAGAGATCAACTCTATTTCTCTATAAAGGAGACTCCAGTTTCAGCAGCTTGAATTACCCTTGGCATGTAAATGGATCTCTGAGGATCAAGCACAGAAACAAGTGGATTAGAATTACATCTACTCAGGGTATTTTTTATTCAATATATTAAATATATATTAATAATTGAAAAGTCACATACTGGAAATTGGAAAGCGGGGATAGACAAATATAAATGTCAAAAAAATCATAGACTTTACAATATAAAGTTTATATACACAGAAAGGCAGAGGGTGTCCTGCAGGCACAGGACATTGCACAATTGCCAGACATAAGAGCCCTCTTTCCTTCCCATTCTAACCTCTGCTCTTCATTCATCTGTATTTACAAAGACTGACATGCTATTCTTATTTATATCTATATATATATATATATATACAACTTTTACAAAAAGGGAATCTGACAAAAACTTGACTGCAATCGACAAAAGCAGCAGGTGGGAGGAAAACCATCCAGTGGACACGTGCTTATTTACGGCGCAACAGCCCCCGTTGCCACAAGTGCCGGAGGCAGGGGCCTTCTGGGCAAGCAGGTGAGGAAATTCCAAGTCCCACGTCTGGGAGCGAAGTCTCAGCTGGGCTTGACAAACCAGGGCCGGCAGGGCCGACAGCATGGAGGGGGAAAAAACGAAACGAGAAGGCAACTCGTCGCATCTCAAGTCCCTTGCCTGCAAAAATGGACAGCATTCCAGAAAGTGTTCCAGAAAACCAACCGGTGCAATTGCACGGAATTTAGGTGCTCTATTGCACAAGAAGCGGTCAGCAGGCCATGGGGAAAGGCAGCATCATTTAGGGTCATTGTGCATGAAACTCCAGAAGGCACACTAAAATTTCCCCCCAAAAGGTTAAAAAAAGAGAAACCCAAGAAGTTGTCCCGAGTTCAGAGACAACTTCTGGCATCTCTGAATGTCCCAGTAGCCTATAAGCTTAAAGCCCGAAAGGGGGAAGGTGGCATTGGCTCTTCCACGACCGTCAGTCCTGAACCACTGGCCTCTGCCAATGCCCTTCCAACGTCTCTGGAAATGGTTCCTGCAGGCTCCCCTCCAGATAGTGGACGGCAGGGAATGTCTCCTGCCAGTTTCTCTCTATCCGGGGAGGGGGATGTGGGAGAGAAGAAAAAACCTCCCTCCCCCCCAAGAGAGCATCCGGCGCATGGCAGTGTCCCCAGTTGAGTCCTCAGAAAGGCAAAGTGTCCATGAATATTTTATCCACAATGGGAGGTGGTGGCACCAAGTCCTCCAGCTTCAGGTAGAAGATGCGCTGCAGGCCCTGGGTACAGAGGGTGCGGAGTTCTGGGAGTTTGCCTAGCAACTTGGAGAGGCAGTTTGGATGCACCTGTTCATTGGTGGTAGAAGTCACGTGGTCTTTAAGGCAGCTGACAATGCGGTTCTGGAGGTCCTCAACCTTCTTGGGCTCTTTTAGCCCGTGGCGGTCTGGTTTGGAGGTAGAGTGAGGAGGGAAGATGGACAAAATGAGAGTCATCAGAAGGAAGCAACCAAATTCTTAAGCAAACATTCATACTGGAAATAGCATGCAACCTTCTGCGCCAGTGATTTTCGAGCTAGTCTTTAGCTGTGAATGAAGCCATGAACTGTGCATGGGAGGCTGTAACAGGTGCTGCACCAGAACAGCCATATCCCATACAAGTCACTGAAGCACACCAATAATGCCATCAGAGGTCTTTGGGAAGCCCTGCCTTATGTTATAAGTTTGAGAATAACAAGGAGCACATAACTCAGGGCCTTCCTATACACTGCAGAATACCACCTCTGTATCACAAGCCAAGCAGAGCCTAAGATGGGATACCAGGACGTGATTCCTCCAGCAACTAACTTTGCCAAATCAACCTGCACTCTGGTAATAAGGCCTGTAAAGTCTCTCTCTCTGTTGTTTTATTCCCATCTTGGAAAATATTTCAAGTCACCACAGGCTGATTATGAGTCTGAGCACCTTTCCTCCAATATCTGGGAGCATCATATATATAAACTTACAGCTCCCAACTGTTATAATAAAAGGACGGTGCCATGGGTTTGCCACATGTGGGACAGCGATCATCAGAAGCCAAAGCGTCTCAGCTCCTACGTCACATGTGTACTTCCTGCTTTATGCATCCCAGAAGCTCATGTGTCCACCCTACCTGTGATTATGACAAGTGCAGCAAGGCAGGAGAAGGAGGGCACATCAATGTTCATGCGATGGAGGCTCTGGGAGAATTCGATAATGGAATCTATCCATTCCCCAAAGCCCCGGACACATTGCATGCGATGCAGCACCACACCGTTGCAGAAGATCAGCTTGCCCTCTTCTGGCTTCGACCTGTGAGGGAAAGGGTGGCTTTATCAGAGAGGAAGTTTGCCTTTAAAAAAACCCCATAATGCCCAAAGACCAGAAGGGATAAGGAAGAAATGAATGGGATCACCCTACAGGGAGAAAACCTATTGTTCTCTTCTAGTGGCAGCAAAGCCTTGCTGTGAGCAAGTTGTGTGCGGCGGAGGCTAGAAGTACCTGCCTTCCCCCTAGTAAAGTTGCTGGCAGCAGTCAGGCAGGCACCCGACTGCTGCCACGTCCCTGAAATGTTCGATTCCATGAACAACACTCAGTCCAGATTAAGGTAACTGAGCTGGGCTGCCTCCCTAGTGATAATGACTTGCCCATTTTTACCATGGTGAGCTTTGTAGTTCCACTTCATCATTCAGCAGAGATTTGAACCTGGGACTGCTAGGTTAATAACTGATGCTACACTAACACACTTACTCTACTTCTATGCGGGGGAGAACAACAATCCCTGCCTTCCATGAGATAGTTTGAACTGTTTTCTAATTCTGGTCCTATTGCATTGTTTATTGGATATCTTATACTGTCTGACTGAATTGCAATTTGGGGGAGGGGTTGTAATCCACCTTGAGCCTCAGCAAGAAATGTGAGCTATAAATTGTTTCTCTTTCTCTCTCATCACCTCCCTGCCAAGTTCCTTTTTGCTTTCCTCCCCAATTTTTAGAAATCAGCACCGCAAGCTGTCCTCCCTCACCCTAAGACAGCACAGAAGTTCTATACATCCCAAAACACAGAAGACTGTGTGTGCAGAGCCAGGGAAGACGAGGGGCATACTGAAGTAAGCGGCTTTTCTGGAAGAAGCTATAGATGACAAACCAACAAAGTGCCTTTTATGGCCATATGTGGCTTTTGGTGTGTAAGCATAACACGGATCTTTTGAAGTGCCTGCACTGAGCATAGCTCAAGAAGGTACAGGGTGCCAGCACACACCTGGCTCTAGGGTGTCACAGGCTGCAATGAAGAACTACCTGAAGCAAAGTTTATACTCCTAAAGACTGTGGTTCTATTAGAGCTTCCGAGAAAGCTGAAACTATGGTTGTTGTGGGTTTTCCGGGCTGTATTGCCGTGGTCTTGGCATTGTAGTTCCTGACGTTTCGCCAGCAGCTGTGACTGGCATCTTCAGAGGTGTAGCACCAAAAGACAGAGCTCTCTGTGTCACAGTGACACAGTGTCTCAGCTGCTGGCGAAACGTCAGGAACTACAATGCCAAGACCACAGCAACACAGCCCAGAAAACCCACAACAACCATTGTTCTCCGGCCGTGAAAGCCTTCGACAATACAAAGCTGAAACTATTAATGCTTTACTCTTATTTGGCACAGTAAAGTTCCTGTCATATGACAGATCAGAGGTTTGGGGGTACAGACACATGTATTTCACAGCAGAACAGAACTTTAAACTGGAATCTCTCCTGCCCTCAGACATATATTACATATACCTGTAATTTTATTGCCCTTGTTTACTAACCTTGAACGAGATACTTCAAAAACAAAGGAAGGGCATAACGGAACAATTCTTCCTCTCTTGCTTTCTCCTTTGCAACTAACATATTTAAGGGATATCCAAGAACAGAGCCGTCATTTTTGATCTACAGCCACCAACGACCACCTTCTACCATTCGTGCAAGCAGATGAATGCATCCAGCTACCATTGACCTTGGGCCAAATTATTTGTTTAGGGACTAAAAACTACAATTGGTTTCACAGTGCAAAGTTGCTGCAGGTTACCTGTAAGCTAGCCGGAGAATGAAGAGTTCAAGGAAAGCAGATTCCAAAAGCAGGTCTTGATCCTCTTTCGGAAGTTCTAGGAAGCCCTGGATCTTCTCTGCCCATTTCCGGATCACATCCATTGAGCCTGTCAACAGGTCATAGAACTGCTGCACATCCATACAGTCTTCCTTTTCAAACTGGTATGAGACAGTTTCCTGGAACTGATGGGACAAAATAAGCAATATGTTGAACAGGCAAAGACAGATCTGGGGTTGGGGGTTTTTTTTGGTAAAATAGGCAGAGTTAATACTGCAAATGCAATAGTTCTTTCATGACTTGCACTCTTTTCACAGAAGAAGACTTAAGAATTATTTGACTAAGGCAGCAAATTCAAACAGCAAAGATGTATGATCCAAATTGGAAAATAGCCCACTTCTGGATTCTCAGGAGCCACCGTGTTCTTCAAACAGAGCTATAGGATTGGGAGTATATTCCACTTCAATATTCATGTTCAAGCCCAGTTAGCCTCTAATTCAAAGTCAGTACCATCTAGCAGTATGGACTTTGCAACTGGAACATGTGTGCTTTGACATGACCAGGGCATTACATACAAAGCCCAACAATATCCATTTCGGGCCTTAAACGATCAGTGCTGGTTTCACACTGCAGAATGGCTACATCCCAAAGAGAGGAGGCATCTGCAGACCTAAGAAAGAAGCTACATTAAAATTCAGAATGCTCCTCAATTGGCTGGTGGGGGGGGGGCTTTCTTTGGGAGTGAAATCCCCCCCCCATAGTTTTCTACATCATTAAAGTCTGGTAGAATTATCACTGTTCAGACAAAACTTCTCAAGGTTGCTAGATCAATCCAGTCTTGTTCTGTCTACACTGACTCCCAATTTGTTTCAGGGACAATTAAAGGGACAATTCAGGGACAATTAAACTTTTAAAGCCCACTTTAAAGTTGAGGGCCAGTGTACCTTAAAGACCGCCTTCTCCCATATGAACCTACCCATCCATTCGAGTCATCTTCAGAGGCCCTGCTTTGGGTGCTCCTGCCATCTGAGGCTAGACAGATGATCATCCAAAAAAGGGCCTTCTCAGTCAGGGCACCAAAACTTTGGAACTCCCTGCCCAGGGAGATTTATCTGTCTTTCTCCAGCGAAGACTTTTTTTGTTCTGTTTGGCATATCTCTTATAACTGTTAATGGCTTCCTCCCTGGTTTTTAGTGTTATGTTTATTTATATCTTTTTTACTATGTTATTGTATTTTTATTTTTCTTTAAATATTTTTTATGTTGAAATGTCTTAGTGTTTGATGGTTGCCACTTTGGGGGACCCTATTAGGAGGAAAGGCAGCATAGAAAAGTTTTAAATAAAAAAATAAATAGATCTGGCCCAGCTGTGCAAGGAGAAGAATTTAGTAATTTCTTCCTCTCATAAGACTACAGCCTTGAGTTTATGTAGGAAAAAAAGGAAAGTGGATTGTAAAAATAAAGAAAAACTACTAGAACTCTTGGGTGACACATTGAAGAGAAAGAATTTGATACAAAAATTAAAGCGTTAAGACTTATGCCTGCCCTCAGTTCATAGTGACAGCCAGCACTGGACCACTTCATGAAAGATGGGTCTACTAATGGATATTAGCCATGGCAGCTAAAGGGAACCTCTCTGTTCAGAAGCAGTGTACTTCCAGATACCAAGTGCTGGGGACAGACCTTGAAGTTTAAGAGATTCCCAGAGGCATCTGACAGGCTGTTGTTTGAAACAGAGAACTGGACTAAATGAGCAGAGCAGTTCTTCAGTTTCCCACCCCTGTTTTATGACCAGAGTGTGTCTGCTGGCCTCCTTCACTGGGCCACACAGTTGATATGGGCCAGGATATACTGCCCACCTGGCCAGTTCCCACAATGAGTCCAGACTGTTCTGAAGTGAAAAGGAATTCGCTTTCCTTAGGACACTTCTTGGGCTGAAATGGAGATGAGAAGCCCCTCGCTCTGCTCCTTGGGAACTTCAGCTAAGGACATTCAGCAAGCTCTTCCCCCCCCCCCAGCCTCTTAGCATATCACTCTTCAGTCAGCTTACCAACAAATGTTAAAATATATCACAGATCCAATAAAACCCAAGGACCCTCACTGAAACTATCATAAGACCATATAAAACCATCATCAAGTCAGCAGTTTTTGACAGAACCTTGGAACTGGGCCAGAGAACCCAGAACATTTTCCCTGGCCTGCCTCCGTTGCCCCTCCCCATCACCAACGACTGGGCCACAGACTGCAAAGCAGATCAGTACCTTGGAATAATCAAGTTTAGTGGCGCTGGGTACGGAATCGATGTGCGCTCTCACAAGAGAGGAGATGAGGCTGATTGGGGAAGCATCTGGAGCTTGTTTGGGTTTGGAGGGCAGCCGACCGCGGCGGCCTTTCAAGCTGTCTGTCCGCACCACTGAGGAAAGAAGGGGGGAAAGGGAGAGGTGAGAACACAGTTTTAGAAAAGCAACGGCTACTGACAAGGAGAGTGGCGGAAGAAAGCCTTTCTGAGGAACTTGGACTGACTCCTAGGCAAAAAAACAACTGTTGATGGAATTATCAAACTCTAAGTGTTTGGAGCAACATATACGGTGGGGTTGAGTGCCGTGGTGTTTTGTACTTTGTGACCACATTTATGAAGTGTAGAATTTAATACTGAACACACACAATTCAGCCATGCCGTGTGCTGTGCTGCTTTGGACACTGAAAGGAATCCATGAGAAAAAACGGCACGAGGCTTGTACTTCGGCCATTTTCACACTGCTTATTGGCCACAGAACATCGTGCCGAGCTCCCGGCACGATTTTGCGTGAGAACAGCGGCTCTCGTGCAAAATTGCGCCAGGAAGACGCTGTCATTCTGGGAGCTCGGCACGATGTTCGGTGGCCGGTAAGCAGTGTGAAAACAGCCTTCTTCTCCCCAATGATCCAGACCTTATCCCAAGGGAGGACAGAGTTACATTCTGTCTCTGTACTAGAAGGACACCTCTCTGAGGAGAGAGCGGACACTTGTGTTTTCTCTCTTACACCACTTCTTTTTGGGAGTCTGAACAGGCTACAAATAGGCTTTTTTCCAAAATGGTTTTTTAAACAAAGCCCTCACAGGCAGACTAGGACAGTGACAACTGCACCAGCAACTGTTGTGGTCTTGATGTTCATCTTAACTATGTGTCAGCACAAATCTGACACACAACCAAGCCACAACACTGCAGAGTTTAGATTGCTTTGCTCAGCTGAACATCAGTTCAAGGTCATGTTCAGGAGCACCATTTCTGGCATTTGGATCTCACACGTTTCAAGGAGCTTGGGACAGTGTGCATGAATGGTAAGATCCTGTTCTCCTCCCCCTGCCCCCAACAACCTTGTGAGTTTAGACTGAAAGAACAAGTGGTCCAAGGTCACAGAGTGATCTTCAGAAACAGTGAAGAACAGGCCACTGATTTAGTAAATAAAAAGGACGAGAGGAAAGCCATCAGTCATCAGTTTGGATGACTGTATCTTGCCCTACAAATGCTTTCTTTCAAAAGAATACCTGGAACATGCACAGGCCAGTTCTACAGCGATGGAAGAAGTGGGTTTGTGTGCACTGGGCAGGCAAGGCCTTGTATTCATACCAAAGAAATGAGCTTCCAGTTACAGTCAGCAGAACCAACCCAAAACTTCAAAGCAGGACTACCACCCCGATCCTCTGTTTCAAATGGGACTAAATATCAGGTTTAAGTATTTTAGGGCCATCAGCACAGGGATTGATCCAAAGGACTGTGATTAGAACTCTGCTCATGAAACGGGTCTCTCTCTCTCTCCCTTCCCCCTCCCTGTTGTAGCTCCCTGGAAAGTAGTTCCCGGAGGTTGGGGACCCTCAAAACATGGGATGCAATGAGGGAAGAAAGGGGGATGCCCCAGCCGAAAAGCCCTCCGTCATGTCTACAGAAGCACTCTCCTGCTCAAGGAAGGAGGATTTTGGATGCAACCCAGCAGTTTCTTTTAAAGCCCCCTTATATTTAAGGGCTGCTACTCCTGATCGCAATCATTAGTTACTCCTCGATTATCTTGTCACTCACAAATAATTCATGATTGAAGCGTTGATCAACCTGCTGTTTAATGTTCATAGATGAAAAGTGAATCAAGCGTACTGATTTGAGAGCACTGAACCAGAAAAAGGTGGCTACTACATGTAACGTAATGCAGGCTTCGAGGGTGTGGTCTCTTTGCAGGGCAGTTTTTGTAACTTCGTTTTATTAGTCGCCAACCTCCTTCATTCTCAAAGTGCATCCAAGGGAGTGGGCTCCTAGCCCAGGAGCACCAGGCATCACAAACAGGATGGGACGCGCCTTACCTTCTTTGACCATTCCCACGGCAAGGCACTTCTGGAAACGGCAGAACTGGCACCGGTTTCTCCGTCGTTTATCCACAGGGCAGTCTTTGTTAGCTAGGCAGATGTACTTGGCATTCTTCTGTACCGTGCGCTAAGGAAGAAAATTAAGGGCAAACCATCACCCTCATGCAGGGATATACAGTGTATTTCCAACCCTGGTGATGGAAGAAGCAAAGGCCCATCTACCAGTGATTTATTTATTACAACATTTCCACAACCTGTGGTTTCAAGTTTCCTGAGGCCACTGTCCCAAGGGCATGACAGAAGACATCTCCAATTTCACGTGGGTGCACTTTCCAGCCACAGCTGAACTTAAACATTTCCGCATGTGGGTAATATTACTGTAATGCCACAGAAATGTGGTGATGAAAGAGAGAAGTGGCATCCACCAAGCATGACACTGGAAAGGCTGAAGTCTTCTGTACCAAGACCTACAATGGTCTCAACTAGCAGTTTGAAAATATTTTAGGGTACATGATATAGGTTTGGGCACACATGGGTGTACAAATACCCCATCTAAGTAGCTGTCACCCAATGTCTGAACAGCTCCAGTAAAATGCATAGGTTTGAATCTTGATTGGCGTTTCTGCAAACACAAAGGCTTCCACCTATAGAGTGTGATATTCCCACCTCTTGTGGCAGCACAAAAAACCCAGCCCTACAAAGCTACATCTCAATATTTTAGAAAAGTGAAGTATTTTCTATTAGAAGTCCATGGTTTTTCTCCCTTTGACCCACAATTTAATTCTTGGTATGTATCAGACACTAGGCATCCTCTGGACCCATGCAAATCACTGCATGTGTATTAACTGAACATGTCTGCGTGGTTGCATTCAAAATCCTACCCCTATGACAAGTTAATCTGTCAACCACAGTCAAGTCACAAGTTTAACTCTGCATATTCAGAATGCAAGCTGAGAGGACCCGTGCGGCAATCAGTACAGCCTGAAGCAACTGCAAGGTGGCCTCATCATGTGCCCACGGCACAGCTGAGCCAGCACTTAGCAGGCTCCCGCTTCTGGCTGCTTTATGGGATAATGTAGACAACATGGGAGTGCAGCTGCATGTCGGGCATTCAGCGAAGAATCGCTGGACTGCATCACAGCATGCCGAACTCAACAGGGATCTGGACCATTTCAGTTTGGTCGGGTGAACTGGTTCATAAGACTTCCAGAATCAAAGCGAGAGAAGATTGAGAAATATGGGCATGAACGCATCGAAGATTTTCGTAACCATTCCTTTTCCTTGCTAACTGTGGCCTTGTGAAGGGAACTAAGATCTCTCAACACCCTCATCAAATTCCACCGTCCAGGACTGCTGGGATGGTGTTATAGTGATCCTTGGCAGTACAGACAACCATTAAGAAATGCCTGCCACTTTCTGGAGTCTCAAGCAACAGCTCCACTTTTGATACATGCAGGGGTCCAAAGATATCGGTTTGGCTGACCACCCTGGCACTATTCGTGCCCACTACCAGCCCCCTTCCCCAAGCCCTCTGCCTTTCGGGTGGGGGGGACTTCTCTTCTTTGTGTTGGAGCAGGGCCAGATCAATAGGGGGGCAGGGGGCAGGGGGGTAGTCTGCCCCCGGCACCACCAAAGAGGGGGCGCCGGGCACAGCTGCCACCCAGGGAGCGGGCAGGCAGCAAGACAGTGGGAGCGCTTGCTGTGTGCCCCCTGTCCTGCGGAACTGGCGGTGGCAGCGCGGGTGGCTGGGAGGCCACCTGCGCCATTCACCTGCCCCGCAGGACAAGGAGTGGCCGGCTTGCCGTGTGCCCCTTGTTCTACAGGGCAGGCAAAAGGCAGCGGGGGTGGCTGGGAGGCCGCCCGCACCATTCGCCTGCCCCACAGGACAAGGGGCACCCAGCATGCCACCCACCCCTTGTCCTGTGGGGCAGGCGAATGGTGCGGGCGGCCTCCCAGCCACCCGCGCTGCCACCGCCAGCTCCATGGCACGCTGGGACAGTTGGCTTGCCGCGGGGCAGCATGCGCTGCCTGCATGATGATGTCATGGAGAGGACTTTGGTTGCCCGGGGCGCAGGCAACCATAGATCCAGCCCTGTGTTGGAGTAGAGAGAAGGGGAGAGAGTCATTTTTTCTTACCATCTACAAACTTTAGGGGTTAAGTGAGAATTCAGAGATGGAGGGAACCATATGGCTAAGTACCCTTCTTGCTAGAGGCACTGGCCCCCAGGGACTATGTTCTCTTGCACTGAGGTCTAGAAGAAGAGAGGAAGCTGCCAGCTCTGTATGGGCATAATCTCCTGCAGAAGTCTAAACCGGCACCAGTGAACAGCCTAAGAAAGGGGCACCTTCCTCTCCATCAGGGTCCATCAGATATAGTCTGGTGGGAAGAGTCCCCTTTCCTTTCATATGGGCTCCCCAAGTTTCTGCTTTAAGTTAAACATTTAGTGTGTGGCCGGGCAGGGGGGAAAGGGGGAAGGAGCAGCAGCCCCTGAATGCCAACATGATTTAAGGGCACTGGCCGCCTGCGGCGTCTGTCTGGAAGACACCATCAAGGAATGCTTTTCTGGCACAAAACAAATGGACAAGGAGCCATTCAGATCCAGCCTCTTTTATTTAGGCAATAATTTGCAACCAGGGTGGGCGTGGGATTGCTGTGTGCACCCAGAGAACCACCCGTTCGCTGCTAACGTGAGAATCATTTTTGTCAGCTGCTAGATAGGATGATTTTGAAGGTTTAGCCTTTGAGGGATGGAATGGTTTCCTACGGCCTTCCGTGGGTTTACCTCCTACCACCCAAAGGTCCTTTCCATCTCTCCATTGTGAATAAGAGAAATAAGATCTTCCACAATGACTGCCTTTATTAGGCAAGGCCAAGGAAAGGTCTAATGACTCATCTCTACAGCCGTCAAGAGCAGAGGCTCCCTAGCAGGCCTCGAACCCTCGGCATTCTTGGCACGGGTGAGTGTGGTGTACAGGCTGAGGAATGCTGTTCACCTAATGGTACCCCACCACCACCACTGCAGAATTCTACAGGCAGAGCCAGGGATTTGGGGGGGGGGCAAGGTGAGAAGTGACAAATCCCCTCCCCTTACCTTGAAAAAACCCTTGCAGCCTTCACAGGTCCGGACACCATAGTGCTGACATGAGGCATTGTCCCCACACACAGCGCAGCGCCCCTCATTGGAACCAGGACTCCGTGCCTTTGTTGGAGAGAGGGAATTGTCCATCAAGCTAGGGCTGTCCAGGATGGGAGAGGCCTGGTTGAGTGGCAAAGGGGAAAAGCTCACTGAAGGGGAGGTTTGTGGAAGCGAGAATACATCTCCGTCCACCAAGTGCTGGTGGGCAGCCGACTGCATCTTCAAGGGACTCTGTGGGGGGATCCCAGGGCTGTGCGTGGAGCTGCCAAAGGAGAAGTAGGAAGGCTGAGTAGAAGCAGTTTTTGGTGACTCCGTTGTCGCTCCGGCCACCCACGGTCTCATGCCCTCATAGGTGTGAGTGGGGGAATAGGCCCCAAAGGAGTTCTCCCAAGATGGCCCCTGGGAAGTCTGGAAGCTTGGTGTGGAAGGAGAGGGGATGGAGCATGGACTGCCATAATAGTCTGAGCCACTTGAGGACATGGTCTCATCCAACTGGCTGCTGAAAGAGCCCGGGTAACAGCCGTAGACTTGGAAATCCTCCAACTTAAAGGATGCTGTAGTGGGGTTTGCTGCTGGGATCTGGTAGAGGAAAGCGTCAAATTCACCAGTGTAATTGTCCATGAATGTGCTGAAGCTGGGCAGAGAGGTGGTGGCAGCAGCGATCTCCGCGTTTACCAGGTCCATGGTGGACTTGCCAAACTCAGGGGTCAAGAGGTCTGCAGGGTAGCGCTCACAGGGTCCTCCACTCTGAAGTAAGCTCCCATATTGAGTTTGGATACAGGGCATCTCTAGGAAAGGAAGAGGGGGAAACAGCCCAGTTAATTGATAGTCAGCCAAAAGATACTCCAAACAAGATGCTAGCAGAGCAAGCAGGGGCCTGAATGTAGGAAAGGTCACTATCTAAACTTTATTTATACCCCACCTTTCCTCATGGCTCAAGGCAGCTAACAAATGGCAGTTTAAAACATACAGACTGCAAAATACCATCTACCCCATAAAAGATACCTGCAGTCTATACCCCACCAAAAGGCCTGGCTAATAGAACACTCTTGCAACGTCTCCTAAAAATGTTGAGAGACGGCACCCTCCCCTCCCCTCCCCTCCCCTCCCCGGCAGCTCCTCAGGAGCCACGACAGAAAAGGCACAGGCTCTAGCTGAGGCCACATGGGCTACCCGAAGCCAGGGGACAACTGCCAGGTGGCAACCTGAGGACTGGCACAGATGGAAGGAAAAGGCCCTGCAGATGCTGGAAATAAAAAAAGTAGAAAGTGAGAAAGTGAATAATTATCCAGTCAGAAGATAATTTTGCTGTTGCATGACAATGGGAACGTGCACAGAGAAATTGTATGAAGTACACATCGTTGACAGTTTTCATTGTTACTTTCCAAATAGGCGAGTTCATCTCTATTATTTTTTTTTAAACTGCTTATTCTTCTTACGCACTCTGTAGCTGCATAGATTACTGAGATGGCTGCTAGATTGCGATCTTATGAACTGTTGCTGGTTTTCTAGGTAATGTGCGGTACACAATAGGTTGTCCAAATTGGGCAAACCCCACACAAGATTTTTCTTTTATTAAATAAGAAATAAGATGCAAGAACAAGGCAAAACTCCGAGGTATAAATGTAACCCACGTATGCTGGCACATGATGTGCTTTTGACAGCGGTTTGGAACATAGCCTTGTGTAGAGAATTGGAGTGCTTGTCTACATGGCTCTCTGCCCATCTGCATGGCTGGTAGAGAGGTTGGGGTTATTATGGATAACAGCATAACCCTCTTCACCAGGGCAGACATTTTGATGGGATAGAAGGAAGACCTGGGTCAAGCCAGTGTGGTACAGTGGTTAGAGGGTTGCACCAGAATCTAGGAGACCAGGTTCGAATGCCCACTCTGCTATGGAAGTTTGCTGAGAAACCTTGGGTCAGCCACAGATGCTTAGCCTACCTCACGGGGTTGTTGTGAGGAGAAAAATGGAGGAGAGAAGAGTGATGTAAGCTGTTTTGAGGCCCCACTGGGGAGAAAGGCATGGTATAAAAGTATTAAAGAATAAATATTAAATAAATAAAGGATATAAAAGAAGCAAATAAATGAAGGTTAACAAGGACAATGTGTGAGAGAAGAAGGGGAGAATATACATTTTACTTAAGCTTCATTTCAACCAGGGATGTGAACAAGCCAGTTAAGCCAGAAGTATTGCCAAAGAATGTTCTAGGAGGGAATTTAAGGCATACGGGACTGTAAAGGAGGAGGATGCAGAAGTTTTAAAAAGCTTCCTTGTGAAGTGGTGATTGTCCAAAGAACCAAAACAGGCATAAGAACAGCCAAGTCTATCAAGGCACAAAGATTGACCAAGATACCATTTGCTCTGTTCCTGTATCTTCCAGCCCACTTCCAAGGCAAGATTCCTGAAAGCCAGATGCTTAACTTGGAATTAATTCCACACTTCATATGGCCACCATGTGCACAGAACATCAGGGGGGACTCTACCATGTTCTTGCCTGGATGACTCCAGAAAGGGAACCGCTTCATGCTCTCGTCCTCCCTGTGCTTTTCATGCAACTAACAAAGAGGAACGCTATAAAGACACTTGTTAAGTCACGCCCTGCCCAAAGCACTCCATATTTAGCTTTGAAATGGCCCTTCTAGATGGAGTGGCTCCCATCTCTGACAACTTGGCAGCACATTTTAAATCACGCAGCTAACAAGCATTGCTGCAAACAAGCTTCAATCATCAGGGCGCTGGCCCATAACTGGCTCTCAGAGAACGCCGTGGAGTTTAGCCGCAAATGGCACCCTGTAAAAGGGGAGACGTAACCAGAGTCTTGGGCTGCGCTGAAAGCCAAGACAGTAGTAACCCATGTGGCAAGATGATAATGTCATTCACATCACAGACCTTTAAAGGTTAGGTGCTATTGGTCAAGGGGCTGCTACTTTAATGGGCAGTAAAGGATGATGGAATGTTGAGACACACAAAATCCAAGCCGACTTGGCAGAGCCACGCCACTGAAAGGAGATTAGGGCACTCTTCCTGGTGGTACTGCTTCTTCCATCTTCAGCTCACATCAGGTCTTTGGTTGGAACCCTACCCTCCAACCTACAATCTTAGCAGAACGATCAAAAACCATACATATGGGCTGATATGCATCACTGCACCAGCCACGGTTTCTCTAACTGGCAGATATCTGATCCAACGTGTAACTCAGAAAATCCTCCCAAAGGCAGAATCAGGCTTTGTTCCCCAGGTTCAGACAGTGCATAGTTGGATGCTCAACTAGTGCAGCAGAGCAGAGACCCATGGGGGACATCGGAAGCAGATGGAAGAGCAATAGACAATGGGGATGATTCTCCCAAAGGAGCGATAAACAAATAAGCATATTGCTTCCCTCTGTGTTCTTCTACATCTCATCTGTTAATATGAAAAAAAATTAACCAAAAGATTTTGCAGCAATGACCCCAGAAGGCAAAGTCATGGCAGTTTCAGGTGCCGCGAAGGACACTGCACATTTACTCTGTGTTTTTCTTCTACTTCCTTCCAAGGGAGAGAGCCCAACTACTTATTGCTCAGTGATCCCGATACATTTGCCATCAGGGACAAATGTTCTGCCCGCCTATCAGATGGCCTAGTCCAAGCCCATTTCTCTCTCAAAGTAAAGCCATCTAAATCTTTATACTCCAGCACTTCTGTGCACTCGTTCATGAGTTACACACTTCTATTTCCATTGCCATCTCAGCCAGTTATTCCACATTCCTAAAATAGAAACCTGGAGCTTAATTGTTAAAATTTGTTAGGGGTTGCAGTATTCAAATGCAGTTAACAGATGCTACCTAGGGCTCTTCCTTGCAACATGGTATTTATTAGCTCTCTCCCTGGAGGAAGGCTTGACGTCTGCCAATGCAAAGGGCCATCTCCTGAGGCCGTGTAAATCCAGCTGGTGCCATGATCTGATCTCAGGGATTGCTGCTGGGATGGCAGAGACCAGGGCCTGATTCAGTGGAAGCGTTCCACCAGCTAAGGAGGATCTGCTGCCGGATCCCCTCCTCTGTTCTCATCATCCCAAGAGATATTCAAAATAAAATGAAGATGAATGGCTTGACTGCAAGTAGGGAGTTTGCCAGTACACTTAAAGCCACGCCTAGGAAACAAGGCCCACAGATGCCTCAGAACTCTCAAACACACCAAGGACAACACGCGTGCTGCATGATTTCGTGGGCTATTTAACTGGGCTATTAGAAGGTGCAGGCGCACTCTTCCTATTGCTCCCTACAAAGGAGTGCGCCTTCTAAGGCAAGCAGCTTCATACATGCCCTTGAGAGGGTTTACACATTTTTGCTTAGTAGCAACCTTGCCTGCAGTACGACTGGTTACCAGGAACACAGACATGTTGGAATACAGAAGTATTCTGAAGGTGCTGTGCCTTCAACTGTCTGCCATGCAAACATTAGCATTTCCTTTTTCAATAGGAAAAAAAAAGCTTTCCCTTGTGATTTCTGCAGAAAAGCAAGCCAGGCTGTTTTCTTTACCTGTCAGTCGGCAACCTGACGGCAAAGGACTGAATTCACACTAGCAACAGTGTGTCCAGAATGCAAGCCACTGTATAGCCACTGCTGGAGTGGCAAAATTGTTACATTTCCATTTTGGAACTGCATGGTCCCAGACATGCAAAGTGCACACAGCAATACTCATATATTATAGGGGGTATTAAAATACGAAAGTACAGAAACAAAAATGTGTAATATTCAACATTTTCACCATGTCCACAAAATAGTTTTGACCAACACTCAATAGACAAGGCCCTCCCTGGCACCAGCGTTGCTCCCCGTCTAAGATTCCATCTACCTGTTTGCCCACCATATAGAAACCTCTCTACTCAGGCATGCGAGGGTGGGACTCGTAGCCTCTTGTCCCAGAGCCCAGATAACAGAACTGCACCAGAAATGGCCTGAGAGCTTTGCAGCAGGGGGGTGAGGACATCCGTCCAGAAGCCCAGTTTTCTGCAAAGGCCTCTCAGGCTCTTTCTTCTTGAGGGCTGCTGAGGCTTTCTACCCTCAGCATTTCCCGCAGTCCTCTCAGAACAAATGGTAAAGGGTTGCTATAACGACGCATCCACCTCTCCAGCCACCCCTTTGAGATGCTTGCTGTTTGCAAATCCATTGGCTTCCGGAATAATCGTAAACAGCAACAGACGCACTGGCATCTCTCAAGCCTGTAAAGATACTTGCCCAAGAGGAGTTATCCACATTAGGGTTTGTTGCTCTGCGATGATGGGGGGTGGGGTGGGCTTTTATTTAATAACCTCGCTCAAATACTAGAATTCCTTCCTGTTTTGTTTTTTAGAATATGTTTTATATTTGAGAAACAAACCTATGCCATGTATGTAGCAATCTTGAAGTACAGCTGAAGTAATTCCAGTGATCTCAGTGTAGCGTTAGGAACGGAAGGATTTCTGCCTTCAGGGTCTATGTAGCCATCTTGGGTCAGGCCAGTGGCTAATCAAGCCCAGTATCTTTTTTTCCTGGCAGTGGCAAAAGCATCCAGAGGCTTCAGAGGAAGTGGGGATCTCTGTACTACTCTCACACACAACTGTGGCTCACACTGTATCCAGGCTCTGTGCTTAGGCATCAGGTAGTGCTCAAAAGCACCCCCTGTTGGGGAGTCAGGACAATGAAGATGGACTATTTTCTGTGCCTGCGATGAACGGGTGCCAGTTTCAGAGTTCTGAAAAGCAGTCTTAGCGCTGCAAGCAAGAACAGAAGCTGCTGCTCAAATCACCACCGTGTGTTTCCGACGGAGATGGCAGGCAGGGGGATTGCAACAGGCATCGACAAGTTAGTACTGTCAGTTTGGAAGTTTTAGGGGGAAAACTTCTCAATTAAAGGCAGATCAAGATGGGGAGCCGTGTTAGTTAGAGAGGCAGTTTCTTATGAGTTTAATATTCTATCATGACTGCTAGTTTACTGCTGAAAATAAGTGCTTTTGCTCCAACCAGTTTGAATGTGGTGGGTCTGTTGTTGCCTGTGTTCAAGTCCAAAACTGCTCTGTGACAGAGGCAGGGGGGCCATCTCCCCCACCCCAGCAGGTCTTCCTGTGACATTAGCAGCTAGAGCAGATGTCAAAACTGAACAGGTACAACTTCCTTTTCCACACAGAAGCAGTCATGGGGAAAGCTGCACTTACTCAACTTTTGTCCCACCAGGAGGAGTCTGCACCACGCAGAAGGGACAACAGGACTAGAAGAAAAATGCTTCCAGTTCTTTAAAAAAAAAGCCATACTTAAAAAGGAGGGAAAGATTATCTAAGCTTTCATAACCTGCCTTGTGTCCCAGAGAGAAAGGAAGATTGTAAGTAAAAAATAAATAAATATGTACCAATGCCAAATTTTAAAAAGCTCCGATGATCAATTGCCTGGAATTTTTCCGGCACTGTTTGGTAGACAATTAAAAGGACCTTTAAGGAACTGTTTAACTATCTTGGTGTTAATCAACCACTCAGTAACTGCCATGGGATACTTGTATTTATTTACTAGAACAAGTTCTAATGTAACCCAAGAGAGACAAACCGTTCCTTGGAAGTGCCATTATTATGAAGCTCAAGTTACTCTATCACTGAAATCTCTATTTTGTCACCATAATGAACAGATTGGCTAATTGGTTGATCTTCAGGTTTTCAAACCTGGCTTGCTTTTAAAAAAAAGTGATGTGGCCTGCATTGCACAAATGGCAACTGCTGTACATTTGGAACAAATCCGCAGCAAGTTGACTTTGTCAGCCTTTGAAGTCTAGTGCACCAAGGAAACCAAAGCAGCCCTGGTTGCTGCAAAGGAACAGGCTGCCAGGTGCTTGAATTTGATGCTGCACCTGTTGTTTGGGACATGCCAGGAACTGCCGGCCTCAAACAGCCACATGAAAGAGGCCACCATGGAGCTCTTCCTGATTTATGCCTTTCAGCACCTGTGCTGTACCAAACTGCTTTGCAAATCAAAACTTAGTGAGTTTATTTTTTTAAAAAATCATCTCTTTTTGACAGGGAGGGGTGACCCCCTCCCCAAATAACTAAGCCTAGAGACACCCCCCCCATCATGAAGTGAAGAATGATTCCTGCATTTGGAAACTGATAAAGATTCTGCTGGCTGTTACACATTTCAACAAAATGCTCCGATCTAATTAAGACCACCTGTCCACCAGAGGATACTGCAAGGTTTTATTTTGCAAGTGCAAAGCTGGCACCAACAGCTCTCATCTAGCTGGTCTCACAGGGCGAGAAGTGAGCTGCCCAGTAGAGAGGAAATAAAATGCTGCTTTTCTGCTCAGAGTAAAAAGCTTGCAAGCTTTCCAGCTATGCAGGAATGAGGCATTCAGCCTGATGAAGAGACTGTCCATGTAAAAGTTGCACACGTCTCATCCAAGTCAGAGATTACTCTGATAAAATATACTTCATCTATTTTTTCCACACCAAAATACAGACCAACACAAACACCATTGCTTCCAATAGAATCTTGCAGATGGACGGTCTTAAATTCTTTTTCACTAGAGACCACGACTGCTGGCTGTGCATTGTATCAAGGCAGCCTATCGAACATCTGGTGAAACTATTTTCCGGTCTAACCAGACCAGTTATGAGATTTTGTCCCAGCTGAGGTGCCACCCTTTCTAGACTGCACTGGGCTACTGCCATGACCAAGGTTGTGGGTGTGGGTGTGTGTGTGTGTGTGGAAAAAAAACATTCCGCTGCCTCACATCACTTGGACACACCTGCCAAAACTCCCAGAAGCTCAGGTTACTGCAACTTCATCCTCTAAAATGCAAATGTGGGCTGCAAAAGCTCCCATTTGAAACAAGCACCCCATTATCATTTTGTCCACCCAAACCAAGCCCCCGAGTGAGGTCCTCTTGTAGTTTTAGTCTTGCCAAGAACTAGCATTTCCCTTGTCCTACGAAAGCTCTTGCAACGGCATCTCACACGTCATTTGGTACAATTACTTTGCAGGTTCCCACACTCAGAAGTCATCTTATCTCCCCCCCCCCATTACTTTTGACATCAAGGCTTTTCTTTGTAGGCACAAGAACAAAAACAATCTGCTGATTGTAACCAGTGATAAAAGAAGCACAAATGCTTTCTGAGGTGCATTCTATTTATGAAATAGTTTTTATGAAGCTGCATATACAGCCCAAGTTTTAAAGTTCCTCCTCTAACAAGGTGGTGAGTAGATACTGGCAGACCTTTCCATGTTGCAAATTAACTCTCCTACAGTTGCAATCCTGGAAGTAAGTCATATTGAGAGCAAGAAGGCTTACGGCTGAGTAAATACAGGCAAAGTAGACTGCAAGCAAAACTCTACATGCAGCCTCAAGAAAAGTTATTCTGAAAGGGTGCACTGAAGAGCTGCGTTGCATAATGCCCTCATCAAGCAGTATGAGAGAGAACTACCACATCGCTTATTAGGACTCTCGTTACCCCGAAGTCCCTTTCCCCGGTATGCACAACATACAAGTACCAGCCCCCCACCCACCCCCAACCGAGGAAGCAACGCGGCACTCCCCCTTTCGCGTAATCACTTTTCGACGCGCAAAGAATCAAAATGCATCGCAAACCATCAGCTGCCGACCCGCGCGGGCTTCTCGCCGCCCCCCGCCCCGCCAGCCGCGCTCTGCCACCCCAGGCAGCTCCCCGTCCCAGAGCAGCCCTCGGGCAGGCGCGCCCCAGCCGGCCGCCTTCCCGTCTGCCAGAGCGCGCGAGGCACGCCTGAGCCCTACGGCGAGGGGCTTCGCGAGAGCCACGTACCCAGGCGGACTCCGGCAGGCGGCGCTTCTCGGGGCCGCTTTCCTCCCGCGCTGCGATCGAGCTCCGCCGGCGCCGCACAGGCCACTGGGGCTCACCAGCCCGCGGCCAGGAGATTCTCTTAAGCGCTCTGTGACGCACGGCCGGGGGGGCGGGCCGCGAAGGCGGGGGGATCCTCTGACGCACGCGCCCGGCTGCAGCCTTCGCCATACAAGGCGGCGAGGGGCGGCCTGTTCCGGCGCCCGCGGAGCGAGGGGAGGGCGCGGAATGTCTGCGCGGGTGACGCACGCGGGGTTCCATTGACGCACGCCTTGGAAGTGTTTGATCTAAAAATAGAACGAGCTGCCCCCGGCTAAAAATAGAGCCCTTGCCTCAGCGGGAGGGGGGAGGGGGAGGAGGGGAAAGGGCGGCAGAGGAAGGACCAAAAGCGGGCAGCGGCCGGGAGCCCCGCCGCGGGACTGCAGGGGCGCGGGGGGGGGGGGGGGCTGCAGACCTGTTGTTGCTACCCCCCGCCCCGCATCGCCACTCTGGGGCAAACTCGACGTCCCAGGACGCGCAGACCCACCGGCAACCTCCAGTGCCGGTTGCGCGCGCTCCCTCCCTCCCAGCCCGTGCCCCTCCTCCAGCCCAAGGCGTGGAGTCCTCGGGAGAACTGCCTGCCAGATCTTGCCCCTTGCTTCCCTGCTTCCAGGGCCCTCGCTCCCTCCCCCAGGCAGCCAGCCAGCAGCAGCTCCTCCCCTTCCTGGGAGCAGCAAAGACTGCTCTGACCAGCGAGCGGGCCGAGCCTTCAACACAGTTATCAACGGATGGCCATCAAGCCATAATAACAGCAATAACAACCGTGAATTTGCATACTGCTCTTCTGGGCAGTCCAGTGCCCACTGTGAACAAAGTCCCTGTTATTATTGTCCCCATAATACAGCTGGGGCTGAGAGGTGTGGCTTACCCAAGGCCACCTGCTGAGCTCATGGCAACAGTCAGATTCGAACCAGCGGACTGCTGATTCACAGCTCGATTACTTAACCACTGGAGGGGGGGAGATGGTGATCCTGATGTTCACAAGAGCATGTCATGACACCACCAGCTGTGACCGAGGTCACACTGAAGCCCCGGAAAGCCTGCTATGCTAGCCCGTGTCCAGAGAAAGGGCTCCAAGAAACTGGTAGGA
Organism: Eublepharis macularius; assembly: GCF_028583425.1. Lineage (NCBI taxonomy): Eukaryota > Metazoa > Chordata > Lepidosauria > Squamata > Eublepharidae > Eublepharis > Eublepharis macularius. The sequence goes on along the minus strand of NC_072793.1, from coordinate 10,244,642 downwards.
GGGTTACAGCTGCTGTTGGACTGACCCTCTAGGTCTTTAATTGGCTGACTCTGAACGTTAGCTGATGACGTTTTTTTTTTCTAGCCAGGAGATATGATGTCAACAGAAAAGCTTCACTTCGTTAAGTTCTGCCAGGTAGGCAGCTGTTTCAAAAGCACTGGAGGAGGGCCAGTAAAAGGTGACTGCTCTAAGGAAAGTCTGTCTTAGCAGATCTACCACTAAATTCCCTTGGCATTTGGCAAAGCTGGTCTCTTCTTGTACTCGTGTGTACCACCAGCGCTCCACGCTGTCTCATGTTAGTCCTAGACAGGGCTTTTTTTCTAGGAAAAGAGGTGGTGGAACTCAGTGGGTTGCCCTAGGAGAAAATGGCCACATGGCTGGTGGCCCCACCCCCTGATCTCCAGACAGAGGGGAGTGTAGATTGCCCTCCGCGCCGCAGAGTGGTGCCTAGGGCAGTGTAAACTCCCCTCTGTCTGGAGATCAGGGGGCGGGGCCACTAGCCATGAGACCATTTTCAAGAGGTTCCGGAACTCCGTTCCCCCGCGTTCCCCCTGAAAAAAAGCCCTGGTCCTAAAATTGATTTATGTTTTGGCCAGTATTTTTTCTACTCTGTCTTGGATCCTTGATAATGCTATGTCCTTTAAAACTTGTATCTGTTTATCTTACGGTATATTGTATTGAAATGTACTTGATACTGATTGTATTAACCTCAAACAGTGTAATCCGCCTTGAGTCTCCATGAGAAAGGCGGACTATAAATGATGTAAATAAATAAATAAAAAACATAAATTAATCCAATGGGCTAGTTTCAATTTGACACACATTGTCAACAATCCCTCTGCATATTGTTACTATAAAACTTGCCTTGTTTCAGGACCCCCTGAAAGTGTCCATTTTTTTGTACAACAGACTCATAAGTGGTGTGAGTGTACAACCAAATTTTTAAGGACATCAGAATCAAACATTTCATAAACACTGACACAGATTTATTAAAGGGAACTCCTTTAAGGCATAGGAAAAAATGTAGTCGCTGGGGAAACTGATCTTTTTCAAGATAAGAGGCAGAGCCCAGCCAAACTGCAGGAAACATTTTTTCTTTTATTACCACTTCTAGGCTGGGTGTGTTTCGGGAAAAAGCCTTGGTGGAACCCCCTGTGAGCCTGTTCAGTCAAGGAAGGAAAACCAGAGATGACTAAGGAGTCCAGAAAACTAGGTCAGCCTCTTGCCTGGATCTCTCTGCACCTGTTGCCAGCTGGGTGGCTTCCCCTCCATTTCCCAACCCTCAACACATTGTAGGCATAATTCAGCAGCTCCCAGGGAGCCTCATCTGTTTTCTGATTACTTTCCAAAGCTTGCATACCCCCCTCTCCAGACCCCCTGAAGGCAGTTCACAAGTAAAACAATAAAAGACAGAGACAAATCATGCCAGCAAAACAAGCTAGGTCAATTATATCAGCACAAGCCAGGGTATCAGAGCACATATAAAACAAAAAGAGCAGTCTAAACAATTACTGATGAAACGGGACCATAAAACAGCTTTCAAAAAGACGGCATCCTTAGTAAAAAGCCTGAGCAAAGAGAAATGTTTTGGTCTGGTGCCTAAGGGAGAGTGAAACAGGGCCCAGGAAAGGCGGTGCAAGGGGGAATCGCAAAGGCAGGGTATGCCCACTGAAAAAAGCCCTGTTTCTAGTCACCTGGGGCATCACCTTTGCAGTCAGGAGCAGAGACAGCAAGGGATCTTAACTGGCAGGCCGGACAATATGGAAAGAAGCATAGAAGAGCTGCACTTGTCGTGTGGGCCCCGGACTCTCATCCCACCACCCCAAGAAACCTTCCCCCTCTTCCTTTGAACCAGCTTTCCAATCCATTCCAATTCTTGGCTCCTCTCCAGTGCAATCCCCTTCAGGAGACAGTAGCAGCAGCCCACTGCACAGGCAACAAGGTTAGGTTCCTTTGTGTGTGTGTGTGATGTGCCGTCAGGTCAAGTGAATGAAAGACCTCCGTGTGCTCCAGTTTCAATCGGATCAATTGCAGTTCTCAGTTCCACATTTACACAAGAGCCAGCGTTTAGATGATCCCAGGTCGAACGCCTGCTCTGCCATGGAAGCTTGCTGGGTGACTTTGGGCCAGTCATACACTCTCAGCCTAACCTACCTCACAGGGTTGTTTGTAAGGATAAAATGGAGGAGAGGAGAATTATGTAAGCCACCTTGGATCCCAATTGGGAAGAAAGAAAAGATTGGGAAGAAATAAATTTATACATATATACTGGGGGGGGGGCAGTTTATCTAGAAAATCTATACGCCACCTGTCCTGAGACCTGCTCAAAGCGGTTCATGAAATAAAAACGTGATTTTTTAAAAAAGCATTTAAACAAGCTAAAAAGAGCATCTTTTGTGCATTTTAAACAGCACAACAGCATGGTTAAAATTGTTAAGATGACTTTTTGCAGATGAGCAAGTTAAGTCCACTCTTCCAAAGCCTTCCGTGCCACTAGCCTCTATTCCTTTACTATGCAGGACAAGGCACCTAAGAAAATCCTGATGCCCACTGTTCACTATAGACAGAGATATCAAAAAGCCCTCCAGATGTACAAAAGAACCCACCTGACAACCTGCCCCGTACAATTCAGCAGCCCCACCGGCTGTTCACCTTGGAAGTGCTCCCTCCCACCCTCCTCAATGCAGTCAACTGGTGTGTGCTTAGGAAGCACCGCTCTCTTACAATAGTCACAGAATTCTCCAGGCTAGAGCTGACCTCGGAGGACAATGCGGCTTCAGAAGGAAGTCTTTCATCACCACTTTCCCACCTCACGGGCTAATTTGCATGACTCCATTCTATTGGCTGTGATAACCAAAACCCACAGAGGAATCCGAGCATGGCTGCTTAGGGGTGGGATTACTGAATTCCATTCAGCTCCACTGAAGCCTGCCCACTGATGTCTTGCGAGATTTTTGGAAAAGACCCGCAGGCATCCTGCCTCTCAGGAGAATTTGTCTTTCATAAGAACATCAGAGTTCCAAGCTTCACAAGATGCATTTCTGTTACTCTTTAAATAGCCTCAGAATGCCTCCTGTCTTCACTGCTGTCATTCAGAAAAGTGCATCAGCACTGTGAAGAGTAAGAGACGCTAGGAATTCAATACAGCGAATGTAATCAAGGAGACCAGGGCTGACTTCCGAGTCTTGTGGGGGTCTGCTTTTTTCAACAAACAGAAGCCCCTTTGACCCACTACTGTGTTTTACATTTTACATTTTCAAAAATATGCACACTCAGCATCTCTTAACTCCATTGTGTTAAGCTACTCTGTTTCATGGGATAACATGATAACACAGTCCATGCACGGTATGTGGCAGGTTCCAACTTCAGCCACTGATATTTCCAGTTTAAAATCTCAGGAAGCAAGACCTGAGATCGTCCCTTCTCTTCCTGAGACCCGGGAGAGCAGCTGCCAGTCAGAGTAGAGAATATTGAGCAAGATGGATCAATGGTTTGCCTCATTAAAAGGTACATTTGTATTAACATACTCAGAGTCATGCTTAAGAATGGTAGTAGTGCTTTGCCGGGGAAGACAAGGGACCTAGATCACCATTCTTTGCAAGAAACTCAGCAGCCAGCAAGCCACCAGGACCTAGCCAGCAGACCCCAGTCTACCCTCTGCCAGCTGTGGACTACATTGTTGGACTTGACGTGAGAAATACAGATTCAAACATCTGCACAGCTATAACACTCCCTTGGTGGCCCTGGGAAAGCTGCTGTCCCTCAGTGGTATCCTAAGATCCTTCGTGAAAGAAAGAGGAAGCAAACACAATCACGTTCCAAGCATTATCTGAACTGCTAGTGGAACCAAGAGCAACACCAGGTAAGAGCAACAGTCCATGTCAAAATAATGCAACACCCACAAGGTACTTCTTTCTACAAAAAAGCTCCTGTTTTCTGAAAAGTCACCTAGAAATATCTGGCAAGGACTGCTTTGTGGGGAGGTCAGGGGAAGGAGGCAAGCTGATAAATAAGAATCCATAATTGCCAAACACCACAATGCTACACACCCACACTTAAACCGAGTGGGACTTACTTTTGAGTAAACGTGAAATTGCATCAGTTTTCCTTTAAAAGTCTAGCCTACCAAAAGGATGATTTTCACAATACTTACCCTCATTGCTATTGGCCCCCAAAGGCTTCCAGCACCTTGTAGAGTTTAGCTAGGAAAAAAAGTCCACTCCTTTCTGGTATTTGATGCTTTGTCTAGAATCCTCCGTTCCAGTACTCCAGTTTAGTGATACATCCGAGATTGCAGCCTCAAAGTGGAATTTTGCAGGCCAAGCATAAAAGACACCGATAACTCAGCACCCGGAAAGATTGATGTGTTTTCCTATTGTTAAAAATATTTTTAGCCTCAGCAGCCTCTGGATTTGCTTAAAGGCTTCATGTTTGTAAAACCAACTGCGTAGCAAGATGCGTTTTTATTGCATGTTTGAGCAGCAGCCCTGGCGGGCATCCCGGAGCAACTGGCGTAGAGAGGAATGCTGGTCAGTCGTCAACTGGATGCTTCCAAGAACTTCAAACGGCCGGCTTTTTAGGGCAAATTCAAGAAATGTCTAATGCCCTATTTTTTTTTTAAAAAAACCAGCAAGTAAATATATTGCAATGAGACTGTGATTGCCCAAGAATAAGAGTGCAAGGGCGTTCTTGGATAGCCAAGATAGTAGCCCAGTCCCAAGATGGGTGGCGGCCATCTTTATGATCAGAACTATTTTAGCTCTGCCAGAGCTTTTTTTGTACAGCGTGGCCTCAGATGCCTTGGCTTAGAAGCACAGAATCCTGGGGTTACTTGGAAATCTACATCTAAAAATCTAGATCTAGTCAGCCCTCTTGTCCTAAAAAAAAGCTTCAGGCTCAAAATGCAGTGGCAGGGTGGGAACCAGCGCCTCGTCTTGTTCTGTAGAATGTTCAGAACAATGCGACTTTTGAGGGCAGGTTTTTTTATTGTTGTCATTTTTAATCTCTGGCAAAGCTTTGTAAATGGTTTTTAATTTTTTGCTTTAAAGTCTTCTCTGAGAAAAAATGAAAATAGTGGTTACCGAACTCAAGCTGATAGACTTGACCTGAGGTCATAACCCTGCTCCACCACACAGGCCTCCTGGGTGATTTGGGGTGAACGAAGATTTCTTAACCTGATCTACCTCACAGGGTTGTTGTGAGAAGATGAAACAACCTCGGAAGTCCACAGAAGCGTAGGTTGCAAAGGTGACAAACACATTTTTCAAATTGACTTTTTTGGAGGAAAGACTTCCCCAAAATCCTCTCTTACCTGACCAGCAAAATTCAGCTACTGGCAATTTCAGAACAATGGTGAGGCAACCCCACAAAAAAGAGAAGCAAAAAATGGACTTTAAAGAGGAGCTGTGAAATTGTTTGAAAGAAGTTTGCCTGCAGTTACTCAACCCTCTGACCATTTCAAATAGAAAATTCCACTTATATGAATGTGGGGTATTTTAGCCTTACCGATGTCTAAGAAAGAGCCATGATCTTCCCTGAGCTCATGGAAATATGGCTTGCCACTTACAGGATGGGGAGGAAACCACTCTGGTGCCTCATCTATGGAGAGTGAACCTTTTCCCCCCTCTAATAATCTAGCAATCTCAGTAAAATTACCGGGGTGGGAGGGACCTGTATCAGCACAAAGAACGCCCTCCACCCTCAGCCAATGTGCTACCACCAAAGGTAATCATGCTCAATATGGAGTTGCAGAGTGAAAAAGCACATTGCAAACTTGAAAATGCCCCAGGAAAAAGGAAGATGGAATTCCAAAAGCAGTTATGATGAAAAACAACCTAGAATTCAGATAAGCTCAGAGGAAAGGCCAGAAGAGTCCAACACATTTAGCACAGATTAAAAATGGTGTGCAGGGGGTGGTATGTGTGTTTTGTTTTTTAAAATAAGGATATTGGAAAGAGAGAGAGAGAGAGAGAGAGAGAGAGAGAGAGAGAGAGAGAGAGAGAGAGAGAGAATTGTTCAGACTTACCAATGTGCATAGTTGCCACTTTTTTATGCCACCAAGTCACAGCTGACTTATGGCACAGCCAGTTTGGTGTAGTGGTTAAGAGTGTGGGATTGCACAGCCAAATACTGCCCAGGGCAAATCCTATTTAGCTTCTGAGATCTGACAAGATTGGGTTCCCAGACAATTTATAGTTGCTTCTTTATACTATTGCTATCGATTATTTATACTTTTGTAAACATTCACTATCTTTTTTAAGCCACCCCAAATCTCTCTGTGTTGGGGATTTAATTAATACTTTGTTTATCCACACACACCCCATGGCCAACCCCACATCCACTTCCGAGACAGATGCTGCTTTAACACCCAGTAGAGCAGTGTTCTACTCACCACATAGAAATCTTTCCCATGAAAGAGAACTAGAGTTCTGCAAATTGTTCTGGCACAGTTTGGGTTTAAAAGAACAACTGCTTGGAAGTCTGATAATCAGGGTATGTTCCAAGACAATCCCAGGTTTCAAAGTGTTCCTTACTTATGTATTAGAAACAGAAGCTTGGAATTGGGTAGCGAGAATTATGCAGGGAGGTTGATCAACTCCACACTAAGTTACTAGATGTGCATCTGTACCCGCTGGCTTTTCCAAGATGTTTCTCTCCCTTCACCTATCCCCCATGGAGATTTTTTTAAAAGTAGGGCAATTGGTCAAGGTGCCATCATCCAGCTTTTGGGTAACTGCAGGAAGCAACAGGGTGTTTTTAGTGGTGGCTCCAATAAAGTACCAGTGGAGGCATGGTGCCAAACCTGCCAGCTGCCATGTAGGGGACTGTGCAAGATCCATTTATTTAGACAGGCTTTTGCTGAATCAATTCAAATTGGTCTTTGGACTTTGGGATCTTTCAGTGGTGGTAGACCCATTATTACCAACTGGAAATTTAAACAATCAGCAACTAAATTTTGGCTAAGGACCAGTTCATGCAGATAGAAGACCAGGCCTATTTTGTCCACCTGATTCCCTCCTTTGCCACGTACCATTCATCCTCTTCCTTCGATCTGCCTGTCTGGCCTCTGCCTGTCCAAAGGAAGGGGGGGGTCACAGAGTCAGGGTGTACAGAAGAACCCTCTGCACACTTGCTAGACTCTCTCACATGCTACTTTAAGTTTGCCAAAAATGCTGCTCGTCTTGAGGAAAACCAGTGGGCATCCTGGAACTTCCTGCAATTCCAAGGGCTCCAGTTTCATATGGCTCACCTCCACCAGACTACCTGTTGCTTTCCTTTTACAAAACTCATTGTCCCTTAAGAAGTGAATGAGCAGCGGCAGCAGCAGGTGCTGGCAGAATCTGTGGGCCAAATGACCTCCTTTAAAGTCCTGGAATTGATCTCCAGTCACCAAACCCTGTTATATGGTGTGTGTGAGAGGGCAGAACTGTTATATTGTAAGCCATCAAAAGTTCTCAGAAGAGCACTTGGAACAAAAAAAAAATCAGCCACAGAACAACTCACCCCAGATGGCCTCTGTCTTTAGGACTCGACCTCGGAGTCTGAGTGCTGCTTGACCAGCCAAGGCATTTACTCTGTCATGGCTAATTCCTACGGTTCTTTCAGAAGATGTGGATTGTGAACACACAAAGAGTGACAAAGGAGCATTCTGGGCCAGATGGGGAAAAGAGAACAAATGCAAACAGCACGGCAATAATCTGTCCAGTGCCCAATGCTGGAGAACAAACAGTGACGCAGGCATCAGAAGCTGCAAACAGCAGGAACCAGGAAACTTATTTATTTATTTATTTATTTATTTAGAATAGAATAGAATAGAATAGAATAGAATAGAATAGAATAGAATAGAATAGAATAGAATAGAAGGGCTTGAGAGGCAGAGCTTAACTGGTGGGCTGGATAGTATGGGAGCAGACGGTCTTTCAGGTATCCTGTCCCCAAACCTTAAAGGCACTTTCCATTGTGCCTGGAAACAGATGGGTATCTTTCTGCAGAGAAGTGATATACGACCCCTGTAACCAACCAACCCCTTGGCAGCCTGCCTGCCGCGTTTTGGAGCAAATGAAGATCCAAAGGTGGCTGCATGAAAAGCACATCCCAGTAATCTAACCTGGATGTGATCAGAGCGTGGATCACTGTGGCCAGATCACCTTTTTTGAGGAACAGCCATAGCTGGCCAATCAGGAATGGCTGGCTCCGTGATCCTCAAGCAGCTCCTCCATTGACCAAACAGCGCTTCAGTTTTGCATGGACTGAACTTCAGTTTATTGGGTCTATTGAACTGAAAGTCTCAGTCCAAATCTCACCTTGGCACTAGGAGGTCTTTAGCCTACAAGTCCCCTTTTTGCAGTATGGAGACAAGACTTGCGCACTTGCAAGGATTTCTGAGCACACAAGAAATGCTTTAAACACTAAAAAAAGAGAAAGACTAACACAAATGCTACGCCCTCATCAATATTGTTGCCCGTTGGACAGCTTCCCCTAAACATCTGGCTGTAAGCTATGGCTCCTCCCACTGGTGCAGACCCCCTGCAGGCTGCCCACACTCTTCAATGGTGGAACAGGATTTCAGGGAGTGGGAAGCAGCTGGTGGGGCAAGTTCCCTTCCCCAAGTGCTGCAGTGTGCAGTAGGATCCAGTTCAATGCGCTGGACTCCATGAGCATCATCCAGAACCATCAAGGCAAACCTCGTGCTCTTACAGGCACTGCCCCACAAGACATTCCAGCTGCAATTGGATGTAGCCACTCAGTTCACTCAAGGCCGCACGGTCCCCAAGCACAGCCCATACCTGTCGCCTAGCAACCTATCTGCACAGAAAAAAAGGAAAGGAAAAAAGAGAACACAGCAGAACCTGTGCAAGTTGTATTTTCCAGACTTGAAGGCACAACAGCAGTTTGGGGTTCTTCTGTGTCAGGCTGGACCTTTTTTCCTGTTTAGAAAACTTCTGTCAAAAGTTCAGCCCTAGTACTAAAGCACCCCAATTAGAAACCAAAGACAACCTCGTGGAAAAAACCTCGTGGCCTGAGCCTGCTGTGAGGATTCTAATGGTCCAAGTTATTTATGCACAGGCAAGATGCGACTAAAGCAGGTAGGCAGCCATAACAAGGGCACGTATCAACTGGATTACTATTTTGGGACTAGCAATGCCCTACTGGCCTTGAACGCAAAAGTAACAGAGGATGTGTTTTGCTGGCAAGCAGTCTTTCTGTCCCTTCTCCAAGCCCAAGGCAAGAGAGTCAGAGGAGAAAAGAAGAATGCTCTAGTCCAGGACAGAGATAATCCATGAAACATGAAGCACTGCTGGAATTTCCCCCAAAGCCAGAAGGCCCCCTGGCAAGGAAAATGGAAACATGAAATGTCTACTGGCAGTGGCCCCAGCACACACTGGCCAAAGGGGGGGGGAGGGGGAGGACACAGACCTCTGGAAATACTATCTGTTGTCATTAGTCGGAGAAAACCCCTTTGGGAGTGCTAGCTGAGAAACCATGACATGCTCTGGTTAATGATTTCAAGTTTTTCACGAGTTCAGGGATGAGTAAGGGCAGGGAATCGGTCTAGGAGGTATTACCAGTTGAAAACAGGAATAGAACACAGACAACTTATCAGGAGGTCATCCGTCAAGGGTGTGCATTTCCCCTTCAAAGATTCCATGGGACCCCGGTCGACAGCCTGTGCAAAATCCTTGCCGACAGCCTGTGCAAAATCCTTGCCCACCCACAGACAACTATGAGCTATGCACAGTGCACATTGGGAAAAAGCATGCCACTAGCCGAAAACTTTATGCCAGTGAAAATGATCCTTTAAACTCTGGCTTTGTTCTCAGCAGCCAAAGGAAACTAGATACCATTACTAAGATAGCCAGATGCTCACCTAGGGTTGTTGACTAGAGCCAGCAAGTATGTTTTAACGCCTGGACTCTTTGGCTCTTTACTTGCAGTCACAAGATCAAAGTGACAAAGTGAGAAATCCTGCTTCATTTTCCAAAACACAAAAAGACCGTTCCTCCTGAAATGCAACAAGCTCTCTGGGATTTGGGTTTGCCAATAGCTTCCCATCCCAGACGAATTACTTCAACCTTTGGGAAGCAATGTTGACTTAAGGGAACGGGTATACAAAGAGGATGCTCTAACTGACAATTTTTTAATCAGTAACACAAAATTTGCCCCATGGTATAAAACCATCAAAAAAGACCACATTAGAGTACGTTATCTGACTGATATCACAGTCTATAAGCTTAGGGTAGCATTTACAACATTACGCTTACAGTCTATGCCAACTGAGATGCCAAAAAACCCCCATAGATCAGTGGGTACGTATCTGGAACCTCAATTGAGGACTTTGAGGTTCTCACTATGTTTTAAATTGTCCCTTATACCAGGAACCAAGGGGACAATTACTTGTGAATATTTTATCTAGTCTCCATCTTCTGTTTGACTTTGATATATTAAATTTTATTCTTTCAGACACAGACCCTTTTATTTTGAATAGGATGGCCCTCTATGCCCTGGCTGCTAGGTAAATAAGGGCAAATGTGGTAGCCAGGAGAGTAAACACCTGACATAGATTAGAAACCGTTCGGTTTTAATGTTGTTTAATGTTTACATTTTAGGCAAAATGCATTTTACAGTAATTTTATTTATATGTATGTAACTATATCTGTATTCTTGTATTTTTTGTTCCGTTTTTAATTAATGATTTTAGACTGTGAAGGCCTATGGCCACATATAATAAATTTGTCTTAAAAAACAGCTTCCCCTGCACCTATTCCATACACTTGTTTTACCAACATCCTACACAGAAACAAAGTGGTATCTGCTCAAGTTTGAAGCTGCAGGAACCAGAAGGAACAGCTGAGAAGCAGATAAGGTTGTCCTCCCCCCACTCCACCTGCCCAGGTGCATAACAGATTAGCAAGAAGTACAGACTCCCCCTCTCCTATTGCCAAGTGTTCTGGACAGGAATGTGTCCAGGGGCTTGGAGTTCCTTCCTGGGATGGTCTGTTCTTGATAACCCCGCAAGCTATGTGCTTTTCGCCTTGCTGAGAGCCACGGGCAAGCCACAGAGTCTCCCAATAAGCTGGGCATTCCTTAGACAGTACTTAATTCTATTGAAGGGGGCATAGTCTAGATGCAAAACAAGTTCCTGGTTACAGACCTTATCACAGACCCCATACACCAGAGAAAGGAGTCTACTCACTGAATGGGATTTGCGAATTGTGGAGCTGGCTTCCAACCATGGAAGAAAGAGCAAGAATGTCGAGTGTGGGTACAACAGCTCATATCCAATGAACAGTTTCTCAGATGGAAGGATCCTGTCCATGTCTTTCTCCCCTTCCCCATTCTCCCTCAAGTCAAAATACTGCGGCATTTTGGGCTGCAGAGAGAGGCAGGGAAATTGTGCTCCATGTGTGCAAACCCTTCCATCCACGGAAGCACTCTGTTGGAGACCTGGGTTCAAATCCTCCCTCACCTAGGACGCTCACTGGGTAACCATGGGCCACTCATTCTCTTGCACACTGACTTCCCATGCAGGATGGTATCAGGGTAGCTCAGAGAAGAGGATAACCATGTATGGTAACCTGAATTCCCTGGAGGAAGGGTGTCACAAAAGTGTACTAGATGCTTCAACCAGCCTTACTCATAGAGTAAGAGGGTTGGATCCCACAGGCTTCCCACTGGCACCAGAATGCCATATTGTTCTACTCCTTTGCTCACACTTGATTTTTTTGTCCACGTGAAGCCTTTTGGAGGGGTGGAGGGAGCCCCCTTCTGCACCACCAGAAAAGCTGGTAGGATCCAAATGAAGGCAGCTAAAGTACTGATCCTTCCCTTACTTTCTCAGCACTGAATTATGGGGATATTCTTACAATCCAATACCGGTTTGTTTTTACTGACTGCACTTGCCTTCCAGCCAAGGCACTCAATGTGGTTTACAATTTTTTAAAAAAATATATATAGATTAGAATCAACAAGGTTGATATGTCAGAGTATGGAACCCTTTGGGAATCTTTCTCGGCAGATTTCAGAACAAGTCACATAACTTATTTTATTCACTCCAATACTATTAATGTAGTTATGTACTGTGGTATAAATAGCTCCCCCCACGCTTTTGAAGTGTATTGTTTTGTGTTGTAGACCATTTTTATTTGCCAGCCTCAAAAAGTGACTCACAGTCCAGGAGAAAAGCTCATAAATTTGGGGGGGGGGGGAGTTAAAGGATGACTAATTTAACACCCACTTTTATACAGCTCCAGTCAGATCGCTTACCTTCCCCAGACGGCCAACATCATTTTAACCCAGATATTTCTGTACTCCATCCCCACCTCTAGGGCCCCCCTCCCTTACTACATTCTTGTCTGTGACATTTACTGACAGGAAGTTCCACAAGATAGTTATTCGCTGCAGGAAGGAATCCTCTTGGAACTCAACTTGGAACGCCTTTACTGTTGCAGGTGCAGCAAGCACCTTGTACAGGGGCCATCCGGCTGCTTTCTGGCTGCAGTGAAAGGCCAAAGCCACAGATGGTTCCAATCAGCAGGGGCCAGGCCAGAGACTGCTAGTGAGGTTTGGCAGGCAGCACGCACAACGCACGCATGTTTGTGTTGAAGGGGAAGCCAAGCCCACAGAAGCGTCATCAGAGAAAACAGCGTAAGGGGTGTCCCACCCGCCACTGGACGTCAGCAGCCAGATGGGCAGGAGCTCGCGTCAGCAGATCGCGAAAGTACATGCCAACAGCCATATATAGGCCATGTGGGGAATCCCTTCTAAACCTGGAATCTTCTCTTTCCAGCCCCCGTAACTTACTAAACCACACTTAATAGCCAAAGCTGGAAAGAAACTCTGAGAGTTGGTGGCTGCCAAGGAGTTGCTGCAATTCTAAGCAACGCGGCTAAGTTCCGTCTATTCTAGCACAGTTACAAACTTAGTTTGCCAGAACTAAAGGCAACCCCCCCCCCAAAGTTTAACCAATTCATGCACATTTTCAAACTACAAAAATGCTTCTTTTCTCACAAATAAAGCAATTTCTGATTTTTTTTTTAAAGTCTTCATTTTATAACAGGCAATTTCCAGACTCCTGTAGTGGCTGGCTAAGGAAGGCCCAGTCCACCAGGAGATTCGAATCTTACTTGCCCCTCATCAAGCAAGTTTCTCATAAACAGGAGGGCTCATTTTGCTAAGCACAGCAGGTCCTTAGCCTGGGCAACGCCCAGAGGCTGCCGTGCCGGCTGGCATGTGAGCACCAAGTAAAAATGTCATCATTTCACTCACTGGTATCCCTCAACACTGGGGAGAATATGGGCCAATACAGCTGTTTACAATCTTATTTTTTACTTTATGGATACCTAATTTCAACAAAGACAGAGAAGGATATGTCAACATGATGGGAACAACCTAGGAAAAGAATACTTACTTATACAAGGTAATAATGATCCAATTTGATTTCAGTTTGATATACCTTGTAAATTATTGTAAATTCATCTCAGCCATTGCTAAAATAAAGACTACCAAGTGATTCCAGCTGATCTCAGCCTGCAAAGAAAACCCTGATTCTCACTTCAGGTTTTGGTGCCATTTGGACCTTTCTGGACTCTATTTTCAAAGGAGACATCCCTCTGTTATTTGTTTCTTCTTCCCATAATGCAAGTGCTACACTCATAACATCTACAGCAATCAAACAGTGAGACTGCCGCTATACTGCACAAAAAGTTGGCATGACAGGGTCTTAAGATCTGGACTTGGAAAATTTACTGTTTTCCTCTCTCTCTCTCTGGTAAGAGTCACCTGATGAAGGGCTCTGTAGAACTCGAAAGCTCGTGCAATGTTTTGTGTCATTTGGATTGGCCTCAACAAAAGGCTGTACATGATTTTCTTTTTCAGGTGCAAATAATGCCATTTGGATGCCTGGGGGTGGACTACGAAGTTCAACTGGCCCAGGAGCAAGCCAAGCTGAGCATCCCCTGGAGCGATGCATGCCAGCCCTCCGGGGCCACAGATTAGGGTCCGTTCACTCATGTCCTTTTCCACCACAGGAGGCGGAAACTGGTGAGCGTCACTCGATCTCTGCTGCTGCTGCTGCTGCTGCTCCTGCTGGCAGAGTCCAAACCAACTGGTCCCAGTAGTACTAACAGAACTCCTGGAGCTTAACTCTGCTGGCCCCTACCTGCCAGTGGCCCACCGGGAGCTTCTCTGCAAGTTAAAGGGTCAGTCCATCCCTGATTGTGCCAAGAGGCGAGGAATCTCCTGCTTGCCTCAGTTGGCACGCCTGCAGCCAGCTTGCCCGCAGCAGACATTTATCGGGAGAGGCCAATCCGGAAGAACTGCCCCCAGCCACCTCTCTTTTAGCCCACCCTCCTCCCAAAAGGTTCAGAGCAGCTTACAGTTTCTTTTCTGCCCATTTCATTAGAACTACCACCCAGTGAGTCAGGGCAAGGTTGAACAACAAAGGACGAGCCAGAGGTCACTTAGTGGTCAAGTGGGGCCTTGAATCGGTCTCCCCAACCTTGTCTGATGGCTCTTTGATCACTATGCCCCACAGGGTGTCTGAAGGAGGGAGCTCCGACCCTTGACATCTTGCACCCTGAAAATCTTGTTGGTCTTGAAGCTGCCACTGGACTCAAATCCTGCCACCTCCGCTAGGCAGTCAAACCAAGACCTTTGGCACGGCCGGGGCATCAATATCTGATCCGATATCTAGCAACTTTCCTTGGGGAGGGAGAGTAGAGGGAGCAGGATATAATTGTCAGCTTGTAGATATTTCAGCTTTATTATGTACGTTTTTAGACCAAAAACAACCACTCAAGGATAGGATAAAAGAAAACCCATGCAGACATTCTCAAATAGTTTCCTTTGTTACTCTTGGTATTTAGAAACCAACATGCAGGGCCGTGGATGCTTTGTGCCAAACATTCTCTGGCAAGATACTGCAAATAGCTTGCTCTGCATAAATCCTCTGAGCCTCCAGCGGGGAGAAAGTGAAACAGCAAGGTTTGTTCCACGGCCTCTGGAGCTGCGGCTCACTCCCATCTGGCTTCACTGTGCACTCTAGACACATTTTTGAGTTTAACTTCACACCGATGAGGACTAGATACGTGCTTTCTAAAATACATATGCATTTCACAAAATCCTCCCTGTACTCCAAACATGTCTACCAGATAAGGACACAGCATGCAAGTGTAGGCCGTCACAACGTGGATGCGGCAGGGAGCACTGGACCTTTGTTAGGTCAGGAACAAACGCCACATAGCCTTCTCTCTGCCCCCATTTTATTCTAACAACCATCCTCTGAGGTAGGTTAGGATGGAGGGAAAGGCTGGCCCAAGGTCACCTCGTGATGGTCCATGGCAGAACAAGGATTTGAACCTGGGTTCCTAGTCCAAAACTGTAACTATTACACCACACTGGCTCCAGTTCCAAGTCTAAAAAGTCTATTGATTTCAATGGGTTTCACTCTCAGCTTGAACCTCAAGGAAAAGCAGATGTGAGTATTTTAGTAAGTAACTAGACATACCTAGAGTTGGTCTAGAAAGTCTAATGGTGGGCATATCCCTTCTGAGACCAACCCTTCCAACAAGAGATGCAGAGAATAAGGCTGGAGGCAGATTATTCCAAGTCAGCACCCAGGGACTCAGCCCTCATCTCTTGCGCTTGTATTTTACAAGCTGAGCCCTGGATGGGGCTCTACAAATAATCATTCTACAAAGCATCAGTTCCATGAACAAGACCTTGATCCTGGGGCTCAAAACAGATCTTGGCTCACAGCTTGGTTGTCCAGAATGCTATTTGGGGATGAAAGGAGTACAAACAGATCGTACTGGCAGGCTCCAGTTTCCAAGTAAGCAGAGTGGGAGGAGAAGCATTTCTATTTTCCTGACCCCAATGATCTTTGAGCCTTGACACCAGATCAGAAGCAGCCTAGGCTTGGGAGAAAGGAAATCACTATGGACGGGGCTTTTTTTCAGCTGGAACGGGGTGGGCGGTGGAATGGAGTTCCGGCACCTCTTGAAAATGGTCACATGGCTGGTGGCCCCGCCCCCTGATCTCCAGACAGAGGGGAGTGTAGATTGCCCTCCATGCCAAGTGCGATCTAAACTCCCCTCTGTCTGGAGATCAGGGGGTGGGGCCACTGACCAAGTGACCATTTTCGCTGAGGGCAATTTAAACTTTAAAAAATCCCCCCCTTGTTCCAGCTGACCCAAAGTGACGTCATTGCATGGTCCCGGGAAGATACATGCACTTTGTGCATGCGGTACCAGGGGCACTGTCATGTCTGAGCCCCATCCATGCCAATGTTTCATACTGAACCAATGTTTCACACTGTAACTTGATGTCCTATTGCCAATGCCATAACAGTTTTCTTCCAGGCTGCTTGCAGGTGCTTATCTAATGGACTGCAGAAACTTTCAGTCCTCATGACCTTGCTTACTCCTGCTCATTGCTAGGTCTTGCTTTCCTGTGACTCAACGTGATAGTACAAATATGCGAGAGGCTCTCACACAGAGTGCCCGCCAAAATTATGTTTATTATTGGGAGGGGGGAAGAAACAAACATATGTGTAATGAAGAAAGATTTTTCAACAGATTCTCATTCCTGTCAATTTCTTGCTTACTGCTTAGATGCTTACCTTACTTCTGAGTAGTCCTATGGACATATATATGGAAATGATTTAATTTCTGACTAAAACCATTTAACCAAGAGCCTGGACTTCTTTCTGCAATGGTACAGGGATCTGTCTGCCGTATCCTGTCATCCATAGCCTGACAGGCACCACCTCCCGCCAGGAGCTGCCCCTGTGCTGGCAACCCACTGAGTTCCACCACCTCTTTCCCCAGAAAAAAAGCCCCGACTACAGAAATGGGCAGGTATCTTTGGAACAGAATCTGCCGGGGTGGAGGAGGGATCTTAAGGCCCAATTACTCTTGAAATGAATAAAGACACCTTAGAGAGAAGAGTGGCCCTGCACCCCTTATTGCCTTCCAGGGGTGAGAAAATGTAATATTTGGAGAAAAACAGTTAAAACTACTAAACAGAATATGAAGTGCCTAAGGGGAGAAGGAGAAAAAGAGCAAAAGAGTCTCATAGTACCAGAAAGCGTCTTCTTCTGAACACACAACAGAGGGGAAATATTCACCCCGATTCTACAGAGAGGTTAATTTGGGGGTGCAAAGTGCCGTTCCGAGATGGGAGCGCCGCTGGCTGCTTCTGCCCAGCAGCCCTGGACTCCCTCGGTCGCCTCCCATCCAAGGCCAAACCTGGTTCGCTCCAAGATCCGGCGAGATGCGGCCAGCCTTGACTATTCAGGACAGGGCAAGGTCCACTTCAACATTTGAGAGAGACAAAAAATGTACAGCTGCAGAAGAAGCGCCTTTGAAGGACCTGGAGCCCGTGCTGCGTGCGCGCTGGCTTCGGCCAGTGAAGGAGGCCGCTCGCTGCATTCGGAACGGGCATTGCCCTGGCCGGGCGACCCGAGCCCGAAGCCTTTGATCCGGACCAACCCCCGTCCAAGAGATCGGCAGCCCCAGGACGCCCCGGAGAGCCGCCGCCGCCGCCGCCGCCGCCTTTCAAGCGCCGCAAGAGCCCCGCTGACGTTTGCTGCGCCCCTCGGGAGGACGCCCGCGCGCCAGCCTCGAAGTTCCCCCGAACCCTTCAGCGCCGCTGGACCCCCGAGACGGACGGCCACCTGCGGCGGGCGCCAGCGCCTGCCTCGCCCGCTCCCCTCCGGCCCGCCGGCGCTCCGCCCTCGAGCCGCCCGCCTCCTTCCCGGCCTCGCCCCCCCCCCCCGCGGGGCGGGATCGGGGCCCCAGCCGGCCCGCCCGCCCGCGCGCGCTTCCTGCCGGGGTGGGCGGCCGGCCCCTGGCCCCCGGCCCCCTGCCCGGGCCGCTGCCTCTCCTGCCGCTCCCGCCCCCCGCCCGGGCCGGAGCCTCCGTGACGTCAGCACCCGGCTCCATTGACGTCGTCGGAATCCCGGCCCTCAATGGAGCGCGGAAGAGGCGCCGCCGAAGCCGCCGCCCCCGCCGGAGAGTGGCCGCCGCGGCCCCGCGCAGCTCGGCGGCGGAACCGGTTCCGGGCGGGCGCGGATCGGATCGGGCCAGGCAGGCTCTCCCGCGACGCAAGCCGGGGGCGCGGCACTCGGCGGGGAGGACCCTGCGAACGGGGAGGGCCCGGCCCCCTCGCGAGGAGCGCCGCGGCGGGACTCCGTCCTGGGCCAGAGGGCTGCCGGCTGTGTCTCTTAAGGAGGAAAGCGCCCTGTCCGTTCAACGTGCGGAGGTGGGCAGCGGGAGTTTTTTCTGGGCTCCGGGGCGTCGGGCTCTTTTCCTCCAGGCCAGTTGGCAGCCGCATGGAGGGCCCGCTCCTGGCTCCCGGCGCTTTAGTGCTGCGCACGGAGGAGAAATCTTTTGATGGAGGAGCTCGAGGGAGGGGAGAGGCCTGGCCGGAGTCTTTCCGCCCCACTTTGCAGAGGTGGCAAGTAGGGCCAAGCTAGAAGGGACCCGTGACACTCGCCTGGCAAGCGAACAGACCCCCGTGTTTTCCTCCCTGGTCACTTGCTCTCCACTTGATCACCTAGTGCAAGTGAACAGGGAGGAATACACGGGAGTCTGTTGTAATCCGTCTCTCTAGCTTGGCCCCTAGTCTGATCTTCACAGCTTGTAGAGAGCATCAACCTGGTTGCGGAGAAGGTCCTCAAGCCATAGCTGACCTATGGCGACCCCTGGTAGGATTTTCAGGGCAAAAGACTAACACAAGGGGCGGGCCATTGCCTTCCTCTGCAGCCTCGGTCTTCATGGAAGATCTCTCATCCAGCTACTAACCAAGGCTGGCCCTGCTTAGCTTCTGAGGGCCAAGCTACACATGACGAATGACACTTGAATGGCAAGTGTATTTCTCCCTGTTCACTTGCCCTCCACTCAATCCACTTGCCGTTCAAGTGTCATTCGTCATGTGTAGCTTGGCCCTGAGAGCTGATGGGATCAGGCTCCCCTGGGCTATCCAGGTTGCAGCATTTACAGCTCATCCATCTAGGCTGGTTTTAAAAAGGGCTGCACTTTCGTGCCCCTTCTGGTTTGAATGTTCATCCCCATTGCGAAGACCTCCGTTTATTTCTCTTGCCAAAGAACAAGAGTCAGGCGCTCCAGCAATATACTGCAGGCTCTGAGGCATGTTTACTTAGGAGTACGTCACGAGACTCCAGGTAAGGAATGCAGCCTTACAGGTACAGCCCTTTGTTGGACCCACCTCCTGCTCTTCATGCCTCAGGCCTGTCTGCCCAGAGAAGGGCTCTTCTCCCCTCCTTCCTTGGGCCTGTTGCGGCTCTTTTCAACAGGTGGCCTTTATATTGCCCAATGCGGAGAGAGTGTTTTCGCACATGACGTTAAGGCTCTAATTTTAACAGGACTAGGAAGTAAGTTTCATTGAACTCGTTTTACTTTGGGATGCCCAAAGCACCTCTGAAGCTCTCGGATGCTATTTTGGGACAGACCAACGTTGCTGATGTTGCGGAATGCAAACAGAGCATTCCAGCCAAGGGCAGGCTTGACATTCCCGTTACAGGCATTTCAGCACAACCCGGGTTTAATCCTCATATGAGAAATGTGTGGCTCAAATCAGCTTTCCTTTCAACTGGTTTGTAATGTGAATGGACACAGTACATTGTCAGGATGGAACCTCCATGCTCAGAGGCAGTGTACCTCTAAATACAACTTCTGGAGGCAACAAGAGGCGTTGACATCCATGCACTGCTGGTGGGCATTCTGGTGGCATCAAGTTGACCACAATGGGAAACCTGATGCTAGACTAGGTGGGTTTTTGGCCTGATCCTGCAGGACTCTTCATAGGTAGAATGCACATTTAAAATTGGATGTCTTCGTTCCAATATACATGTTTCTGTGGTGACACGTGTCCGTTTGAGTAATTGCAGTTTATTTGAATGGGCATATATTCCAGTTTTGTTACACACATACTGCAGCTGTAAAATACGTATGTTGCCATATTCAGACAAAATGGCAACTGAGGTAATTGGCATAGCAAACTCTCCGCAGTGTGCGGGAAGAGCAATGACTGAAAAGGGCCATGGCTGTTGCTGCAAGATCACGTCTGACTGGTCACTCCCTACATTGCACTTGGCAAATGCAAATCATGTGTGGTGTCATGGTTCGAGTTAGACTAGGGTGTGGAAGGCTTGGGTTCAAATTCTATTAAGCCTGCTGAGTGGGCCAGTCACAGTCTCTCAGTCTTAGCCTACCTTGCAGGGTTGTTGTGAAGCTAACATGAAGAAGGGACTGCTAGCAGCTTTCCTTGAGATGGTGTGATCTTGGTGTCTGACCCCCACAAAGCAGAAGTTACAGCGGTGACCACATCACATACAGGTCATGAAATCTGAGCCTTATACTTTCTCCTTGCACTTTAATCTATCTGTGGCACTTCTTTGGGGATGCAGCTGGGAAGAGGCATTGTCACACTGAGCTTTGCAAGAAGACAATTCCGAAATACCGCGTTTTCCCCGGCACGATCCACAACATGGCGGCATGGAGCGGCTTCAGGTAAGCCATCTGGAAACGGCCGGTGTTGAAAAGAATCCCCTTCACAGGGATATATGTAAGTGGGAATACCTATGCTTACCGCCCCCCCCCCCCGCCCCCCCCCCACACCTCCAGTTTATGGTGACAAACCTATTCCAGTTTCCTTGCTGAAGACATTATCATTAAAATAGCTTTTGAGTGCCCTCAGGGTCCTTTATTAAACTTGTAATTTGGTTCATAAGATAGACAAGGACCTGTGTCTTAGCAGTAGACGGCATGCTTCGTGTGCATGAGGTCCCAGGTTCAATCCCAGGCCTCCCCAGCCAACAGGTGTTCAGGAATAGTTGTTAGGAAAAGAAGATCCCCACCTGCCCGGACCCTGCAGGGCTGCTGCCAGAGCTGTCTTGGTAGAAGGCGGCACCACGTCACTCGTCGTGAATTGTGCCTGCGCACCCTTATTGAGATGGATGTTAAGCTTGCTACTGGATTTATGTTTATTTA
Organism: Eublepharis macularius; assembly: GCF_028583425.1. Classification (NCBI taxonomy): domain Eukaryota; kingdom Metazoa; phylum Chordata; class Lepidosauria; order Squamata; family Eublepharidae; genus Eublepharis; species Eublepharis macularius. The sequence continues at coordinate 10,223,631 of NC_072793.1, read as the reverse complement.
GGCATTTATGTCCTAAGCATACAGAAATAATTGGTGGTATAACCAGGGCTTTTTTTCTAGGAAAGGAGGCGGTGGAACTCGGTGGGTTGCCCTCGGAGAAAATGGTCACATGGCTGGTGGCCCCGCCCTCTGATCTCCAGACAGAGGGGAGTTGAGATTGCCCTCCGCGCCGTGGCGCGGAGGGCAATCTCAACTCCCCTCTGTCTGGAGATCAGGGGGCGGGGCCACCAGCCATGTGACCATTTTCAAGAGGTTCTGGAACTCTGTTCCACTGCGTTCCAGCTGAAAAAAAGCCCTGGGTATAACCTTTTTTTGCTCTTGTTTTTGACAAGATGTTTACAGCAGCTGAGATCTAAGGCAAGAAGCTGTTTCTGAAAATGAGTAGTATATATTTGATTTTTACCTAAGTGCATGCGTAATGTCGTGGGGTGCTTTTTTTGGTCTCTTGCATTGCAGTCATATTTTTGTGATCCCATTCTGCTGAGCTGTATTTTAAATGCTCTTGACAATGTGTTAAAGTGGGTCATCCAGCAGTTTTGACCAGAAGCTCTATCCGCTGACCATTCTTGGTAGGAATTTGTTTATAGTCCATCTATCTTGCTGAGACTCCAGGCGGATTATGTAATGTAAGTCAGTACAACCAGAAGAATGAATAGACATCTAGTAAACAATGTAATAGGAATAGGATTGCAGAAATCTGAAACAAGGCATAAGTGTTAAACATAACATGCTTGCCAGTTTGGTGTAGTGGTTAAGAGCAGCAGGACTCTAATCTGGAGAACCGGGTTTGATTCCCCACACTTCCACTTGAAGCCAGCTGGGTGACCTTGGGTCAGTCACAGCTCTGCCAGAGCTCTCTCAGCCCCACCCACCTCACAGGGTGATTGCCGTGAGGATAATAATAACATACTTTGTAAACCACTCTGAGTGGGCATTAAGTTGTCCTGAAGGGCGGTATATAAATCGATGATGATGATCATCATCATCATCATCATCATCATTATTATTATGTTAAACAATGAAAGAAATGGTATTCTATAATGTAAGCAGAAATATAATGAAGCAAGAGCAGGATACAAATATATAGGAACAGAGAGTGCATATTAGTAGTATAGTCCATAGTCCTGTTCTCGCTACTGAAATATCTTCCCGAATCCTTCTATCACAGTGCAGCCCTATTCCTTTACAGAAATACTCTCCTGAACAGTTATGTTGTACATATTTTGCAGAAAGCCAGTACGGGAGACCTCCTGATCTCCTCGGGCAAGCCATTCTGTGTGTGTGTGGGGGGGGGGGGCACTGCAGGGACTGCATGTCTATGGGCAGTTGTTGCTCTTGCCCACTTGTAAGGCAGCACCTGAAGAGGGCCCTGTTCGGATGAGCAAAGTTGTCATGGCAGGACAGAGGCGGAGAGACTGTTTTGCAGATATGGGGGTCCAAAGCCAGGGAGGACTTTGTATGGGATGGCCATTCCCTTGAAACGCACCAGTACCTAATGGAGAGTCATGGAATGACTGCAGATTGGGTGTTGCGTGCATGCGCGACGTCTGTTTCCTGATAGCTGAGCTGCAGCGTTCTGCACTAACTGGAGCTTTTTAGTTGATTTTGAGGGAAGGCCTATATAGACTTACATTAATCTAGTACTGATGTTACTGTGGTGTGGATTCAGATGGTCAAATCAGGCAAGTCATAGTAGGGGCCCATCTTCCAATCAAAACTAACAGTGAAATCCTAAGCAGAGTTACTCCAGTCTAAGCCCATAGAAATTCCACCGTAAGTTGGAAGGAAGTGTGTTTTTGCAGCTGCATTATAATTTGTTTCTCTAGTAGTAATGCTGGGTCCAGTATAACCCCTACGATCTTGACCGAAACAGCAAGGCTTTCTGTTCCTTCCACAGCATTTAAGGGTTAGAGGAAACACTGCAAACTGTATCACTATAACCAGACATATGTTTTTAAAAACAAATTCGAATTTTGTATTAAGGTAACCTAAACTGCACTAAAAAAAAATTCAGCCAGAAGAGATTTAAGCACCCCTAAGCGTCTTAAAATCATAGGATTAGACTGCGTAACTCTGAGATGTTAGACATAGGCCGTTTTCACACTGCTTACCGTGAAAACGGCCATCCACAGTTTCTTTTAAGTGAAACTTTAAAAAAAAAAGAATGAAAGCTCAGGATGGTGCCCTCTGCACAGTACTAAACTTTGCATTGTTACAGTACAGTCTCAGCCCCAGGGCTTTTTTTCAGCTGGAACGCGGGGGAACGGAGTTCCGGAACCTCTTGAAAATGGTCACATGGCTGGTGGCCCCGCCCCCTGATCTCCAGACAGAGGGGAGTTGAGATTGCCCTCTGCGCCACTCAGGGCAATCTCAACTCCCCTCTGTCTGGAGATCAGGGGGTGGGGCCACCAGCCATGTGACCATTTTCTCCGAGGGCAACCCAGCTGAGTTCCACCACCTCTTTTCCCAGAAAAAAAGCCCTGCTCAGCTTTGTAACCAGGGTAGTGATTTGGCAGGGTCAACTTAGTGGAAATGCTGCTCTAGATCCCACCAAGTTTGTGGCAGGTGGTCTTAGAGATTCTGGGGTCCTGAGCAAAAGTCCAGAATGGGCCCCCAGAACCACTGCCCCTTCCCCTCCCACTAGGGCCAAGTAATGGGGTGGTCCTCATCCCATGCTAAGCTGGCAGCAGCTAGCTGCCCAAACCTCAGGTGGAGTGGGCATGAGTAGCTGCAGGAACCTGCTGTTTGGGGGTGGGGGGTTGTGTCTGACTGGGGCCCCACTCAGCATGGGACCTGGGGCAGCTACCCTGGTTGCCCATTGGCTAAGACAGCTCCTGCTGGTTGTCTACAGTGTAAATCCCGCAACTTGGCTGTGAACATAGAATCTATAACTGCAACCCTGTGAGCTTGTTACAGAGAGCCAGTTGCAGAGGGCCAGACCCGAGAATGGTGTCCTCTCCTAGGAATCTCTCTGTGATTCCTGAAATAGTTTTTAAAATGGTCAGATGTCTGAAGGTTGTGGGCCAAGCCACATGTTATGTATTACTGTAACCTGACCTGGGAGGAAGCTTGGTTCTGGTTCCAAGGGAAATGATCAATCGGGTCTCTTCAGCCCCATTCACTAAATCTTCTCATGGGGGTATATTTCCATAACACTCTCTTAACACAAGTGGGCTATGCTGTTGTGAAATTTCCCTTCATTCCAGCAGGACCCACCCAGGAGGGCTTTCTGGTGGGTTATGCCCCATATCGATTTATGGAATGAGTGGGTTGCAATTTTTTGGTCGGAGCTGCAAAGTCTCGGTCTAGGCATCATTGATTTGAGGCTATTGGGGCAGGTCGTGGGGTGAACTGCTAGGGAGCTGGATTTGTATGGGGAGAGAAGTGGAAAAGAGCAGCGCATTTGACCATGGAGCATGCAGAGATATCATTTGGTCTGTGCGTGGAGTATCTAATCAGGGGCTATTGACGCAAGGGTTGTTTTGTGCTGCTGAAGGATGACTCTTTTGCAGCCAGCTGGAACTGGAATGAAAACTGGGATTCCACACGGCACTTAGCAATGTGCTATATTCCTCATAAAAATCTGTTTCCGTGGGCAAGAGCCTACTGTTCCTCTGTTCCAAAGTTAAGTACTGTTCCCCAACGTTTATGCGCCTACAAATTTGTGCTGTGCTGCCCTCATATGGTTGGAGCCAGTACTGCACTAGGATTTAAATAGAAGCAGTTATGCATTAGGACGTTCTTGTCTATTCAGCGTGTTTTATCTTTAGTAGTGGGAAAGCCAGCCAGGCAGGACATAAGTAACATGACTGTGGGACCTGGTAGACATCTGCAGGAGCGCTATAGTGCTTCCCTTCCAGTGCTTATTCTTGGCAGGGAGGTCCCAAAAGGTGTTAATGGGTATGTAGTTGTCATCTCCTAGAGCCTTGGCGGCTAGATCTGTCGTCTTTCTCAACGTGTATATTAGACTGTAAAGTAGGATTGTGCAGCTTCTAGGGATAGAAAGAAACACGTTGCTCCTAGGAATTGCTAAAGGGGTTATTGTTTTGATTTTAGTTTTTCTCTTCTGGAAAAATTAAAGGATGGATAGATTATTTCTCCAGTTCCTGTGTACATCGGGGTGCATGTATTAATACACACATTAATATACAGCCTGTCATTTCACATGTTGTGCAGGATGTGTGTATCATTTTGAACTGCTGATAACAAATGATGGGCTAATTATATATATAGAGAGAGAGAGAGAGAGAGAGAGAGAGAGAGAGAGAGAGAGAGAGAGAGAGAGAGAGAGAGAGAGAGAGAGAGAGAGAGAGAGAGAGAGAGTCTTTTAATCAAACACACACCTTGCTTTTAAATCAACAGAAGAAAGACTGTTACATCAGTAGAGTTTTCAGAACTCAGGGAAGATCCTTCAGCAATGTGCAATAGTTGTGGGGCCCACAGACAATGATCCTTGGCATGATCATGGGGCGGCGGCGGGGGGGGTGTTACATGCGCACGGGTCTCTTTTTCACCTGCAGAATGTAGGACAAGATACCATTCATAAGCCGATGACGGAGATGCTGTTAACATGGCAGTCCTTTGAAGTGCAGTCCTAAGCAGGGTTAACTTCATTAACTTCAGAGGGCTTAGAAGGGTGTAAGTGCGCTTAGAACGACACTCTTAAATGGGCAAGTGGCATACAACCTGTTTTATTTGGCCCAGCCCTTCCTCTGAGGGTGGCATACATGGTCTCCCTCTCGTTCTGTCCTCCCAACAACCTCGTGAAATATTTTAGGCTGAGGAAGAACGAGTGGAGCAAGGTCTCCAAGAGCATTTTGTGGCTGAGTAAGAATTGGAACCCAGGTTTTCCTCAACTCTAGTCTGGCACACTCACTTTTACGTGACACTGGCTGTCTCCAGCCTGGACGGGCTTGCAGTGTCCTTGCAAGCACAAGTTCACCCCTTCTAGATTCAGCTCAGATCAAGAAGAACCAAGGGGCATCTATCGTGCCTCTTGCCAATTTTGGCTGGTGTGCCAGTTGCATCCTCTCCTGGGAAAAAAAATTGCCTTGCCATTGAGATGCAGGTTCTGGTAGCATCGAGGTTAGGTAGCTCACGTGTGGCCCGTGGATCTGAAATGGTAGCCCGTCTAGGACACAATGGTGAGATTACTGTCCCACCACGAATTTACTTTGCTTCCCAGTGTGTTTTGTGGACACAGTTGAAAGTGCTTGTTTTCCCCTGTAAAGCTCAGAAAATCTTGAGGTCGGGGTGTCTGATCTCCTGTCTGAACTTAATTGTTCCCTGAAATCATCAGCTGAGGTTTTGCTTCGGGTTTTGCTTCTCTTTTGGAAGCTAGGAAGGTGATAACTGGACACGGGGCCTGTTCAGTGGTTGGCAAAGGGAGAGCCGTCTCTTATAGCAGGATAAAACCAAAGTCCGGGGTCACCTGAAAGACGAACAGCACTTATGTCTATAGGAGCTTTCGTGAGACACAGCTTGGTTTCTCAGACATGTTCGCCTGTTCGCGGGGAGGGAGGGCTAAAAATCGAATTAATAAATAATAAATAAATAAATAAAATGTTTTTCAGTTGTGGCACCTTGGCTGTAGAATGCCTTTCCCAGAGAGGGGCTGCCCAGCACCAGCACTTCAGTTGCAAAGCACAACCCATCTTACCTACTTGCGGCTTTTCCTGGATCACTGGTGATTTTTATGGTGGTTACTGTCCTGCTTTTGGATGACATGTTGTTTATATATTTTACTTTGTAGTTTTGTTTATTTATTTAAGATACTGACCTACCTCACTGTCTCTGAAGAAATTCACTTGAGATAGTTTCCAACATAACCAGTAAATAAGACAAGAAAATGGTATCTCCGTAAGGACACCCCCATAAAAGATACCTGCCCAAGTCTCTGGAGAGCTGCCGCTAGTAAGAATAGACAATGTTGACTCGATAGAACGATGCTCCGACTCAGTATCATGCAGCTTCATGCATACACTCACAGATAAACTTTACACACCAAGGTTTTTTCCTGAGGGCTGATGGTTGAATGGGTCCAATTCTGATGGTTGGTTGATGCTCTGGGCTGGTGATAATGTTTGGCAAGCTGCTGTGGGTTAAAGTGTATCCTTTTTTTAAAAAAAGAAAGGAGGGTTTGTACTTGTTTCTCTGTTACTATGCTGTACATATATATCTGCTAGCTTCTTTGGGGCTTTTTTCAGGAGAGAAAGGTGCGGTATTAATATTTCAGATAAATAAATAAAAACCTGCATACATGATTATCATATGTGAAAATCCATATTTTAAGTTCTTTAGCCAATATATATCTTGTTATCACTTTCTCTCCATGCTGGGCACCTATGGACTCTATGGTGTACTTTGCATGGAATGAAAGTAATATTTCCTAGAGTGCTAGATTGTTGGCAGCAGGGAGGCTGACAAATCTTTACGGAGGGATGCCAGCATTGAGAAAGAAAATGTTGTTTTGTCCTGAATGTGTTGGGTTGATTCCTCTTGCGGCTTTTCTCTCCCCAAAGAACCTGTTAGGCCGACTGACGCTGTGCCCTGTTGCATTTGCTACTCTGTCCAGTAGATGGTGCCAGAAGAACCACTTCATTACAGCCTCTGCCAGTTTTGGAGAACAGTTTAAAGGAAGAGCAAATATTTTCAGCGACTTGATGAAGTTGACGGCACTTTCCACCACCAGCCGTTTGATAGGAAGGTGCTGTTGGGCCGTTTCCTTCTTATCCCTAGTTCATGCCAGTATTGTCGGCAAAGGAGACATGTTCTGTTTATAGACACAGAGAGCCAGCTTAGTGTAGGGGCCAGAGTTTTACACAAGTAGCCGAGAGACTGGATTTCAAAGCCCTGCTCAGCCATGAACCTCGCTGAGTAACCTTGGGCTGGGCTAGTCACACTTTCTCAGCCTAGCCTACCTTGCAAGGCTGTTGTGAGGATGAAATGGAGGAGAGAAGGACCACATAAGCTACACTAAGCTTCTTGGAGGAAGGGTAGCATTAAAATGTACTAAATAAATAATGATGGGGGCTGCATAAGAACAAAATATCGATGATGAGAATGAGGCAGTTTGCAGTGAGCGTTCTGCCCATCCTCAGATTTGCTATGCGTATGGAGAATGTAGTATCTCCTTCCGCTTTAGGCACCCCAAGAAACTCAACTATCACTAAAAAAGAGAATCGAGTGTCTGTCCCTCATAGTTGTAGAGAAATGTTTGGGGATGAGGTAACGTTTGGTGAAGGCAGAAGAGCAACAGAGAAATTGACAAGTGCGGCTCTAAGGCCAGTGTCGGGGCTTCCCGCATTCCAACGTTTTATGATTTCCTGAGATCCTGGTCTTTCTCTTAAGTCCTTTTCTTCTTCTCTTTTCCCATTCATCCTTGCTGTTTGCTACTTGAGCCCTTTCCAGTAATGTTAGGGCTGCCGCAAGAAGTTGCTTAATGAAACCCATCCATCCAGTCACAGGCTTTCTGAATGATGTAAGAAATGTTGACCAGACACCTTCTTTAAAAAGGTAGTACTTGCCATGGCTCAGTTGATACATAACACAAAGGTACTGCTTTTTTTTTTTTTACTCAGACAGTTTGTAAAGTCAGGGCTGGGCTGGCCGACCGATCCTATTCCTAGTTTGCGTAGATAAGTCATAGTTTTGCATGCTGTCAAAACCTGGCGGGTGTCCTTTCTTCCCCTCCTAAATTAATACTTCATTTCCAGCTCCTCTCTCCAGGGCAACAGAGTGTGGGAAAGTGCTTGACTCAGGGACGGAGGCTCATCTGCAATTAGCATTGCTGGTGCCTTCCTTTACCGCTGCGGAGGGGCAGGGCGGGGGTGAATTGACCCTGAAGGAAGAAATATGGAAGAATTGAACCTGAAGGAAGAAATATGCCCCCAACCAGGCAAGACATTTACCCTGGCAACAGGGGTGGCACCAGGGTTTCTGGCGCCCGAGGCTGCCCCTACGCACGCCCTGGACTGCGTTATGACATCACTGCATGTGACGTCATCACGCAGCAAGCAGGCCCCATTGGCCAGCAGGCGGCTGGGATGGCACGTGGAGGCTGCCCGCGCTCCCAGTTGGGCACGGCAGGTGGCTGGGGAGGTGCACATGCATCCTCCCAGCCCTCCCGCTCCATTGTTCCACACGCCTCCCCGGACGCCTGCCACACCTGGCCCGTGGCTGCTGCGCCTGGCCAGGGGCATGTGTTGACGGTGATGGCAGCGTGGGGCAGGAGGGCTGGCAGGCTGCAGCAGCTGCGGGTCAGGCCCGGCAGGCAGCCAGGGTGGCGCATGAGTGGCTTCCCATCCCTCCTGCTCAGCTGCCAGCGCTGCTGCCGCCAGCTCTACGGCACACACCCCCATCCCCGGCTCCCCCTCCAGTGCCTCAGTGCTCGAGGCGGGGGCTGGACCTGCCAAAATGGGCGTGCCGGTCCTGCCTGGCAAGTTGTTTCTGAGCAGACGAGTAGACTGCAGTTCTGCTCATTTCTTCTTGAAAGTGAGCCCTTTTGAAATAAGCAGGGCCCTTTCCCCAGTGTGAAAGCCGTGTGAAAAGGGCCCAGCTCCATGATTGCCCATGAGCCTCCTCCAGAAGGCCCCAAGGTTGTGGCCAGGTTGGGCTCTCCTGGCATTTCTGAACTAGCTGCTGACCTAACGTGCAGCAAGTATGAGTGGGAGGGAAGTGCAAATGGGCAGGAAAAGCTGCACCTGCCACAAACATGCAGCTTTTAAAAATAAAGGAAATACATTAGAACACGGAGCTGGCAATTTCAAACTACCTACAAAAGCTGGGGAGGGGGGGTATACTTTCCCTAGCCATACAGAGGGGAAAGGACTGCAGATTTCCACTGAGCTGTAGCTGTTCCTCAAACAGAGCCTCGGCCCTTCACTGCCACAGGAAAGACGGGCGGGAGTTTCCAAGCAGGAATTACACAAGGTCCCACAGGAAGCCCAGGCAGGAAAAGGAGCTGGATGAACCTCAAGTGCACCAGGCTAATCTCAGCTGCGCGTCCCTTTGTAGCATTCAGGATCACAGGCTCCTCCCCTTCCCGGGCAGACGCTTCCTTGTTCCTCACAGGCATCTGTGCCAAAAAGCACTAAATAGCTAGCTGGGGCCAAAGCACATAGAATGAGGTGTGGGTCATGTGACAGTCCACGTTCCAGGCCCCTCTCGTGCCTCCGTCCGTCCGTCTGTCGGTATTGGTGTGAGCCACAGCAGAGAACATCCTGGACGGGGCTTGCTGGGCTATAAGAGATCTGGCCCGGCTGGAGACTCGGCTTCATGCTGGTGAGGAACAGGCAGCACAAGACTGGTCTGTGGACATGGGGATAGGTAGGTGGGCAGCCACAATGGTCTGCAGATGAACAGCAGGGTCTGAGCCCGGTGGCACCTTAAAGACCAACAAGATTTTCACAGTGTGAGCTTCACTTCCTCAGTCTGAAGAAGGGAGCTCTGACGCTCAAGCTTATACCCTGAAAATCTTGTTCGTGACTAAAGTGCCACCAGACTCAAATACTGCTGAGGACATGGGAAGACTGAACCACTCGCTTAGAGTCCAGGGCATGTGTGTTTATAAATGCGGCGCTATAGCCAGGGCTTTTTTTCTGGGAAAAGAGGTGGTGGAACTCTGGATTGCCAGTACAGGGGGCAACTCCTGGTGGGAGGTGGTGTCCCTGGTACCACATGCGCACATGCAAAGTGCACGCATGTTCCCAGGACCACACAATGGGTCAGCTGGAACAAGGGGGGGAGTTTTTTAAAGTTTATATCTCCCTCGGCAAAAATGGTCACATGGTCGGTGGCCCTGCCTCCTGATCTCCAGACAGAGGGGAGTTTAGATTGCCCAGGGCAATCTAAACTCCCCTCTGTCTGGAGATCAGGAGGCGGGGCCACCGGCCATGTGACCATTTTCAAGAGGTGCCGGAACTCTATTCCACTGCGTTCCAGGTGAAAAAAAGCCCTGGCTATAGCTATGCCTTGAATTGAAAAGCTTTGTAAAGGTAAATCTGCTGGGTTTTTTTTTTTTTAGTAAAGTCACATTTTTTAAGGCATCAAGAGATTGAGAACACATGTATGCAAGAGTCTGTCAAAAAGTGAAAGCATGCTAAATATCTTTGACTCGTCAGGTAGATTTAAGCCTTTTCCTAACTTGCAACAGACTTACTTTTTTTCAACTTTAAATAAACTTTATTAAAACAGAAAAATTGTTCAATAACAGCTTAAAAACAACATACATTGGAAGTTAAAACACTGAAAGACGCTATTAAACTATACACAAGAATTACAAAGCAATTAAAGAACAATGGGTCAACTAAATTCATAATCATAGATAGATCTACATCATAGATATATCTACATCATTGATGTAGGAACTGTTTGGGGTGGGCGAAGTGGAATATTGCCTTATTTCTTGCTACAAGATCAATTATAGGTTGCCATGTTTCAGCAAAATCAGAGATATATTGGTCTGACTTGATCTGCTTTTGGTGATCTAGAATTTTCTCCATTACAAATATGTCCCATCTTTTCTTGTACCAATCAGATAACAAAGGAAATTTACTGCTCTTCCAAGCTGCCACAATGACTAAGTGGGCTGTGGCACATAAAAATGCTATTAGGTTAAGTCTTAACCAAGGTATACCTGTATTTTGAAAGAAATTCAACAACTTTACTTCTGGCTTAAAAGGAATTAGACATGTTGTAATAGTAACAGACTCACTTTGTTTATTCTGTTCCAAATGTCTGTTGTGTGGTCAGACACATCAAGCTGCCTTACGCTGAATCAAACCATTGGTGTCTCCAAGGTCACCTTTAAATGGAGACGCATGGCCTTGTACCTGGGCTCTTCAGCATGCAAAGCAGATGCTTCCCCCCGCCCTGTCCACAAACTACACCCCTTCCCTGTCTGATGCTCAGGCCACTGTAATACTGGACAATGTGAACTGAAGATTCAAGTAATTGTTCAATTGTCGACTCATTGGATGGGCCTGTGTCAGCCACACTCTGTCTCTGTCTGTGAAATGAGTATATTTTGACTGATTGAAAAAATTGGTCTGAAGACCAGGGCTTTTTTTCAGGAGGAACGCGGTGGAACGGAGTTCCGGAACCTCTTGAAAATGTTCACATGGCTGGTGGCCCCGCCCCCTGATCTCCAGACAGAGGGGAGTTGAGATTGCCCTCCGCGCTGCCGAGTGGCGCAGAGGGCAATCTCAACTCCCCTCTTGCTGGAGATCAGGGGGCGGGGCCACCAACCATGTGACTATTTTCTCCGAGGGCAACCCACTGAGTTCCACCACCACTTTTTCCGGAAAAAAAGCCCTGCTTCTAAGTGCTACAAGTCAGGCTGCTCTTAAAAGCAGCAGAACAGAACTCACTTTTCTAGATCACTTTGTTTTAACTGCCTTGGAAGAACTTGGCAGCAACAGAAAATTGTTGAGAGGCAGAACAACTTCTGGGTCGGCTTCTAGAGAAACAAATAGAAGGATGGGGGGAATTCAGAGTTTTGAATTGCCATCTTCATGCAGCTGTTAAAGATGCGTAGCCTTCAGCCATGCAATGAGGCTGGGAATTAGTGTGGTATAGAGGTTAGTGTTGGACTGGGACTGGGGAAATGCATGTTCAAATCCCCACTAGCCATTAAGCTCCCTAGATAACCCTGGCCCTATGAATCACCCTCTCTCTCGCTCTCTCCTTCAGCCACATATAGCTTACAGGGGGGTTGTGAAAATAAAATGGAGGATGAGAGCGCTATATACACAACCCAAAGGTCTTTGGAGGAAAGGTAAGATTTCAAAAATGAATGAGATAGATATGTTCTCTCCAATTTCAGGTGAGCACCGTGTTTTCCTGTGTAATAGCAAGTGTGCCAGAAGCCAGAGCAGAAATCTCTGAGACAGTCCTCTGTTTGATATCTAGGCACACCCAGGGTGTTGGGTGTGGAATGCTCCCTGGTGCTATATCCAGCTGCCTCCATGCTTCACATGCCATCGTAAACCAAGCGAATGCTCCTAATCATCCTGAGCCTGCTGCCTGTCACAATGGGTTTGCTTCTCAGGAGAGTTGTGCCCGTGTTGACAAAACTCAAGCCCCCTGGAACGCAAGTGTTGTTTCTGCCTTGACCGGCTGTGAGAACCAAGCAGCTGGGAAACACGCACAGTGGGTGTGACACAAGCACTGAGGCAGATGCACATTGGCTTCTGTACACACTGGCTACAGACAAAGGAACTGTGAACCACAGGCTAATAGAGCTGTGTCCATACAAGCCATAAGTATGCACACTGGAGCTGTGTGCCCATCAGCCGGGATTGCTAAACACTCGCCGTCATGGGATTATTTCATGCCACCCATCCTGTGATCCCATCCTGTAATGCAGCAGGAGAGGGCAGGGTGCACCCTAAAGGTCAGATTCCCACATTCTGATAGGCTTGCCAGAAGGCAAGCTGTGGCGGCTGGGGGTTCCCTGCATCCTCAGAACCTAGAACCTGACATGTCACCAAACGTTCTTCAATTCCTGCCCTCTATTCAGGGCATCCGGTCACATTCTCTTACCACCACAACGAGCAAGATCTTGGTCTTTTTATTAAGTTCAGTCCTGTGTTTGGGGTATGGGAGCATGGAACCAAGGAAAGGTTGTGGAGATCACAGATGTGAGAGGAATGGAGGTATGTCACCCAAAATAGTATGCCATAATCATGCCCCCTATCCACAAATCCTGGCGAGAAGCCATGAGACTTGTGCAGCTATATATTTACACAGGTGCTGAGTTACATGAAGGAGAGGGACTGAAGCAGAGATGTTCTTCCCCGAGGCAAGGTGAGGTGGGCTGTTGTAAGCCACAGGTGCCAAGCACCATTAAGAGTGTCCCAAAGAGAGAGGGACAGATTTGATCCACAGAGCACAGCCTAGTCGGTCAACAAGGACTCCTGAGCGGGGTCCTTTGAAAGGGGGGGAAACCCTTCAAAAGCACCATTGTTGAATTCCATAAGAGTGGCACAGAAGAATCCCTGTAGTAAGGCATCATTTCAATTTTTCCAGGCACTTGAGTATCTTGAATCATAACTTCCGTGGAGATAGATTAAGATGGGTAACCTTGTTAGTCTGTAGCAGTGGAAAAGAGTAAGAGTCTAGTAGCCCCTATAAGACTAACAACATCTGTGGTAAGGTGTGAGCTTTCATGAGCCACAGCTCACTTCTTCAGATTCAGCTGTGGCTCACGAAAGTTCATACCTTACCACAAATGTTGCTAGTCTTATAGGTGCTACTGGACTCTTGCTCTTTTCTATTGACTCATACCAGTCTGAGAAGCCTTTAGCTGCCTCTTCAGAGTTCTGCTCGAGGTAGCTTGTAATTAAACACAAGCCACATATAAATGATTTGTAAAACAGAACAGATGATTTAAAAGCTGGTAAGATAAATCTCTAATTAAATCCTGGGTAAAAATATTTGTTTTAGTCTTGCACTTAAAAGAAAGTAAAGTAGGTGCCAGGTGAATCTTATGGTGAAAGGCAATCCAAAGTTCAGGGGCCACCACAGGAAATGCCCTGTCTCTAGTTGCCACCTGCTCACCTCTGAAGGCAGGGGCAGAGAGAGAATGGCTTGAGAGGCAGAGCTTAACTGGTGGGCTGGATAGTATGGGAGGAGACAGTCTTTCAGGTATCCTGGCCCCAAACCATTTAGGACTTTAAAGTGAAGAACCCCACTTTGAATTGTGCCTGAAAGCAGATAGGTAGCCAGTGCAGATCTTTCTGCGGAGAAGTGATATGATCCCTATAACCAACCAACCAACCCCTCACAGCAGCCTGGCCACTGCATTTTGGAACAATTGAAGTTTCTGGACAATTTTCAAAAGCACCCCCATGAAAAGCACATCACAGTAATCTAAAGTGGATGTGATCAGAGCATCGATCACTATGCCTAGATCATGTTTTTCTTCCAAGGAGCTCAAGGTACCTTGTTTCCTTGTTGTTTATCCTCACAACAGTCTTGTGAGGTAGACTACAGTAGAAGATGGTGGCTGGCCCCAGGTTACCCAGTGAGTGAGGATTTGAACCCAGGTCCCCCAGTTCTAGCCCAACACTGTAACCACTACACAACACTGAGCATTACTTGCAGGTTGTGTGCAATAGGCATGTGGGCCACACATGGATAATTTTTGGGAAGGGGGGGGAATTGAAATCAAGGGTAATTTCAAAAATGTTTTACTCTGGTTTGTTGGGCCATTTTGTTGTTTGCCCCTATTCCAGGCATTTGGGAAGGAACACTCAATAAATGTCTGGTATTTGAAGAGGGGAGCTTTGACTTCTGAAAGCTCACACCCTGAAAAGCTTGTTGGGCTCTCAGATGCAACTAGACTCAAATCCTGCTGTTCAACAAATCTCTCTCTGTGTGTATAAAATTAAGCGCCATCAATCCAGGTTGATATACATATATTGTAGATCTACAGATATAGCTATGCTTCATTATACTAGCCTCACAGTTTCCCTCAGGCTTCACCCTTTCCCTCAGAGTCTCTGTACAGGATACTTCTTATGCGAGGATGCTCAAGTGGAGGGAAACGCAATGGAGCCCGGAGCAGGAGTTTAAAAGCCGACGGTTCTGTCAATTCCCCTTCTCCTCAGGAGGGTAGTTTGAAAAGGCAGGGCCCCATCACTCCTCAAAGGGTTTGTTAATCGCATCTAATTAACAAACCCTCTGAGGAGCATCTCTGCTGGCCGTCTTTTCAAACTACCCTCTTGTAGAGAGGGGAAATTGACAGAGCCTTCCCTTCTGTCTTTTTAAACTACAAGTCCCAGGTAGCCTTGCTCTCCTTTCACTTGAGCGTCCTCGTGTAATAGAGTATCGTGTAGAGGGACTCTGAGGGCAAAGGTGAAGCCTGAGGGAAACTCTGAGGCTATACTTAAGAGTATAATGAAGCATAGCTATAGCCAGGGCTTTTGTTCAGCTGCAATGCGGGGGAACGGAGTTCCGGCACCTCTTGAAAATGGTCACATGGCTGGTGGCCCCGCCCCCTGATCTCCAGACAGAGGGGAGTGGAGATTGCCCTCTGTGCCACTGGAGCACAGAGGGCAATCTGTCTGTCTGGAGATCTCTCTGTCTGGAGATCAGGGGGCGGGGCCACCAGCCATGTGACCATTTTCTCCGAGAGCAACCCACTGAGTTCCACCACCCCTTTTCCCAGAAAAAAAGCCCTGGTTACTAGTTTATGTCAGACTGACTCTCGCCACCCCCGACCACCATGTGCCACAGCGTCACTGTGGTTCCACTTCCTTTTTTGCCTATACATAGCTTCCCTGCCTCAGACTGGACTCTTGTGACTTTTACTTAGTTACGTCAACTTGTCTGGGTTCACCAAAAGGGGCTGTAGTTGATTATCAGAATAGTGATGTGTGGTTAGTACTCCACGCAGAAGTTACAGCTACCTCTAAGAACGGGGGCGGGGGGGGGGAATTACCAGGTGCAATTTCTACCCTCACTGCAGCCTGGCTGAGGAAGTACAGCCTTAGGGCTTAGATCTTGCAGCTCTAATATAAAATAACAATACATGGGCAAAAGAAAAGCAAACAACCAGAAAAGAACAGCAGAAGTACACATAAGAAAAACATATAGCTCTCTCCTCCGCCCTTACTCCTTCGTACATCAGGGGGTGCATTGTGTACGCATACAACCCGTGTGTGCACAGAGCTTTTCTAACTATATCTCATGGTTCACATTAGTCATTTGGTGTTTGGCCACCTACGCTTGATAACGTAGTTCCCAAAAAGCAGAGTGACAAGAATTTTAATATTCATGCGAGAACTGCTACAAATAAACCTCCACAGTGCAATTTTGTTTGCAGGCCTGGCTCATTCTAGAGGTTTCACCTTCCCCCTCATTTCATTGCAGAAGACGTGATTATTTGATCCTTGATGACATGAAGCGAACAAGGAGCAAAACAGATCAAACAGAACTGAAGGATCCTCTTCATCTTTTCCCACTTTTCTTTGAAAAAAAGCACACACACACACCCACACACACACACACCCCAGCTGCATCTGTGATAGAAGACTGTACATAAAACAATGAGCAACAAACAGATGGAATTGTGTTCCTGCTGAATGTCCTGATCCAACAAAATCATTCACTCATGTTAGGATGTGGAAAAAGGGCAACCAAAATGATTAAAAGGTTAGGGGAGGGGCCCCCAACATGGCGCCTACCAACACTTCTCCTGGTGCCTACCAAGTATTTTGGAAAGTGGGTGGGACCAACAGAGTTTCTGATTGGCCATTGGAGATTTAACAGATACTGCCAGGTAGGGTTGCCAGCCTCCAGGTGGTAGCTGGAGATCTCCCAGAATTACAACTGATCTCCAGGCAACAGAGACCAGTTCCCCTGGAGAAAATGGCTGCTTTGCAGGGTGGACTCTATGGCATTATACCCCACTGAGGCCCCTCCCCAAACCCCACCCTCTCCAGGTTCCACTCCCCCAAATCTCCAGGAATTTCCCAGCTTGGACCTGGCAACCCTACTGCCAGGTGAGTGTTTCTTAGCTAGCTCAATACATATACTTGTGTGTATGCAAGAAAATATTTTTAAACAATATTTTCATTTTTAAAAGGATCCTGTTAAAGCGTCTGTTAGCCTGAAATGCTGCAGGTCCCCCCCCCCCCATAAATGCATAACCTCTACCTGACATTTTGTGGTTGGCTTTGCCTCCTGTGGCAGCCATTTTGGGGTTGTGCCCACCCCCCTGCGTTTGCTGCAGTTTCCCCTAGAAAAGATTGCAAAACCCCACAAAAACAGCTCAGGAGCCAAGTTGAGATGCAAAGCAGGGGGAGAGGTGGCGGGGGGGGGGGGTCTGCAAACTTGTGGAGCCATTGGACACAGAGGCTTTCCCACAAAAACAGTGGTCATGGGAGATAAAACCACTCACGAAGCAGGTGCCAGGAGGGCAGTCACGAAACGTTAAGAGGGTGGTTGCCTTGGGACCTTCGATGAGGGTAGCGGTTTCCGAAGGGTGGCGGCTCTCGGCTGACTCCAAGCTGAATCGGCCTCCTGGGGTCATATCCTGCTCCAGTGAGGCGGATGAAAGCCAGGACTGGCTCTTTGCTTTGGGGAAGTGGGCGTCAGGAAATGCTGCAGGCACGACATCAGGGATCAGAGGGGTAGAAGGTCCCCCATTTTCGCTTGCTTATTGCAGGGGACTAAGGGAAAGCCAGGCTTTGTTTTTCTTCTCAGGGTGGTGACAGAAGCCAAAGGAGCAGAAGTTCACATGGAGCAGCAAAGACAGTGAAACACCTCATTGCTGAAAGAAAGGGAAAAGCCAGATGTGAACCTTTTCTAAGTGTGCAGCGGGAAGGTGGGAAAAGCCCTTTAAACCCCCAGAAAGACAAATTGAAACAGCCGCGTCCTTTAAACGGAGTCCTTGGCCTACTCAGATGCCCCTCCCTTCAGTTACGGAAATATCACCATTTTCTCCTGAGGGCACCAAGTGGCTGGTCCTTCCCTGGTTTTGAACTTAGCCTCCCTAGTACATAAGAGGTGCATGACAGGACGAGAGGAGGGCAGACGTTTTCTCTGGGGAGGACAAATTCAGCAGAGGGCAGCAGTCCGGCTGGATCATTACATCCCAGGTTAGGAGGGTAATGAGAACGAAAAGGGAATTTCTCAAAAACCCAAATCTAAGCAAACTAGCAAGGAAACTCCATGCAAATGCAAGACCTTGCTAAGACAACGACTCCCCCCCCCTGGCAAAAGCCCCATGCTTTAATGAACTTCCGTGGCATACGGATGGTTTTTTCCCCCTGACAACCAGTGTGGTGTAGTGGCTAGAGTGTCAGCCTAGGATCGGGGAGACCCAGGTTTGAGCCGCATTGTGCCAGGCCTCGTGTCTGAAGAAGGGAACTCTCACTCTTGAAAGCTAAAAATCTTGTTGGTCTCTGAGGTGCCCCTGGTGGTGTAAAGCTTTTATGCCTTTCCCAATAGGGGGAAAAAGCAAGGTACAAATATCTAAAGAAAACATGATGAAAACCATCTTCCATTTTTATTTACTTCATTGATCCCCTGCCTTTCTCCTCAATGGGGACCCAAAGCAGAATACCTCATTCTCTTCTCCTGCACTTTATCCTCACAACAATCCAGTGAGGTAGGTCACGCCGAGCGTGTGTGACAGGCCGAAGGTCACCCAGAAAGCTTCCATGGCAGAATGGGGATTCGAATCTCAATCTCCCAGATCCTAGCCTGATGCTCCAACCGCTATACAACACTGGCTCTTTTACCTCCTGAACTGCCCATCATTCAAAGCGCAGTAGACCTGTTAGAAAGGAATCGGCAACCCTAGGCTGAGAAGTGTACCGCTTTTGCAAATTACCAGGCAGCCACTGTTACCTCCCATACTCCTTCCCTGCTTGGGTTACTTAGCCCGCTGCAGGAAAATGGTTGACTAGAAACTGCCAGGTGCTCAGGTACTATGGAAACCAGAACCAGGTGAGAGGGTTATCAACAGCACCTGCTTACTCCGTCCAGGGCGACCGCTATTTATAGACCCACCACCCAGCTCTCGAAGCCGTCTCCAGCAGCAGGGCCTGCCATCGCCCAGCAACAACAACCGGGACCCACCTTCTGCTCTCCTAATCTCCATATGTCCCAACCCCTAAATAAGCCCCTCAATAAAGGGCCAGCCCCACCCTCAGCCAATGAAAGGCTGGCTGCTTCAGGGCACAACAGAACAAGAGAATACAGCCATTCTAACCAAACAACAGGCAGGTTTTGTTGTTTAGAAAAGCCGCAGGGCTAAATCCCCACCCTGCACTAGGTCCCGGGTCTCTGTTGTTTATTTTATTTGCATGGGAGGGAAAGTTTGGGCAGCTCCTGCTAATGGAGCCTTTAAGAGGAAAGTACAGCCTGGAATATTTCTACTGTTTCAGAACTCTTATGGCAGCATGTTACATTTGAAGTACATCAAATTTCATTCAATAGGGCTTTTCTCACTTAAGTTTGCAGTGGATAGAAGCTCCAAGCTGCAGTATTATACGCTTACCTGGGATTAAGCGCCATTGAATAAAGGGGGGCTTTTTAAGAAGACAGGGAGGACTGAACTGTTACAGGAGGAGAGCTGGCCAAGGTAAAGGGGTGTGAAGCATGCAGTGCTCAAAGCTGGGAGCCCTCAGCCCTGTTTGTGTGTGGGTACAGCATCGCAGCTTAATAGACAAAGATGGAGCTTTGCTCTCTCAAACACGATGCTTTCTGAACACAGCCTGTAGCAGTGAGCAATTATGTTGAACAATCAAGAGGGAAAAATCTAGCAAGGTCGATGGAGGAATATGCAAACCTTTCAGAGGCTGAATTTTGAAATTCTGTGTCAAGCTTAAGAAGCGTATTACAGTTTTTGAAAGTATAGACTTTACACTGCTTTATTATGAAGTGAGGGGTGAAAAAATTAGAGTTGCCAACTGATCAAGAGAAACACAGGACTGTGCCTGTTCCTGTGCCTTTCAATAGCTGCTTGAGGTGCAGAAATCAGCCCATGCAATTCTTCAAGGCAGGGAGGTAACAATCACCTGCCCAAAGTCTTATCTCCGGGAGGGCACACTGAGAAAGTTCACCTACACATTCTGCACAGTGATAAGGGCTGGCTGAACAGGCGACCTTAATTGCGAGTGGGATGAAAGTACAACTCCTGCATTTTGCTTTGTTCTGCAACGGGAGGGGGGAGATCCTGGAGCCCCGGCCTTCTGATGTCCCCCCCCCCCGCCCTTCCCCTTATGAGCTTAGCAGCAAGGGCTTTTGTCAAGAGCTCCGGAGCTGAGTGTGCAGTTCTTGGAAGAAGGAGCAAGCAGAACTGTTGGTCTCAGCCAGCAAGGTGACAGATGGGGAGCTGAGGTTCATTCTGGTAAGCCAGGAGCTTTTAAAAGCATAAGCTTTATCACATACAACCCACCCCCCTCATCACCTACACAGCCTATTAGGCAGCTCACCAGGTGCCCTTGGGAGAAAATAAGGATGAATATCGGAGGGACTTTGGCTGGAAGAAAAGCCATGTTCTGTTCACCGATCTGGAGGAGTTAGCCGTGTTAGTCTGTAGTTGCAAAATAGTAAAGAGTCTAGTAGCACCTTTAAGACGAACCAACTTTATTGTAGCATAAGTTTTCGAGAGCCACAGCTCTCTTTGTCAGATGCATCATCAGCTTTTGAGAACCACAGCTCTCTTCATCAGATGCATTGTTGAAGAGAGCTGTGGCTCTCGAAAGCTGACGATGCATCTGACGAAGAGAGCTGTGGCTCTCGAAAGCTGAAGATGCATCTGACAAAGAGAGCTGTGGCTCTTGAAAGATGAAGATGCATCTGACAAAGAGAGCTGTGGCTCATGAAAGCTGACGATGCATCTGACAAAGCTGTGGCTCTCGAAAGCTTATGCTACAATAAAGTTGGTGAAAGGTGTTTCTGGATTCTTTACTATTTTGTTCACAGCATCACATAACTATACGCTGTGAGGAAAGCCTGGGTCTCCCACCCCTTCACTCTGAAGGGCAGGTGAGAAGCAGAGCTGGAAGGCACAGCATTCAACTCTACCTCTGCGATTCTCTCCTGCCCACAGCAGCTTTAGGAAAAAAATCTCCCAGCTGGGCTCTGACCCTAAGCCTTGTTAGGGGAAACAAATGGCATAGGGGGGCATTTGTAGGAGGAGGGCTCAGGTACCCTCCTGTGAAAATAATTTAGGTGGGTAGCCATGTTGGTCTGCAGTAGAACAGCAGGATTAGAGACCAGGGGCACCTTAGGGATCAACAGGATGTCCAGAGTGTAAGCTTTTGAGAGTCAGAGTTCCCTTCTTCAGGCACAAGTAGGAATGAAGCCTTCATATCCCAGCTGGCAGTGGGGGGGGAGTGTTACGAGGGAGGGCATCAGGGTGTAAAGGTATAAGCAGCTTGAATAGCCCTTGAATAGTCTTTGGCAGGGATATAAAGTCTCAGGGATCTCCATTCCTATTTGTGTCTGAAGAAGGGAGCTTTGACTCTCGAAAGCTTATACACTGAAAACTTTGTTGGTCTCTAAGGTGCCCCTGGACTCAAATCCTGCTGTTCTCCAGTGAAAAGTCTCTCATGCAAGAGCTGTTTGGTTTACTGAGAAGCTGGCATGGGCACCACAAGCTCTGAGGAAAGGCGCTTTCCTTGCCAAGGCCACTTTCCCCTCTGAGCCTTGTCCCCAAACTTAAATGTCGTTTATTTCCAGCTTTGAGGGGAATTGAGGTGGCTGATGTAGGCAGTTTCCTTTTATCCTTTCACTGTGCACTTTTAAACTTTCAACTTTAGATGCTTAGGATTATTATTATTATTTATTTAATTTTTTATCTCACTCCCCCTGCAAGCGGGCTCAGAGTGGATCACAGCTTTTAAAAGGGAAGACGGAAGGGCTGTTCAGGCTGCTTATACCCTTATACACCCCGATGCCCTCCCTTGTAACACCGGCCCCCCCCCTGCCGGCTGGGATATAAAGGCACCGTTCCTACTTGTGCCTGAAGACGGGAACTCTTGCCTCTCAAAAGCATAAAATAGAGTAACATTTTGCAGCAATATAAACATCATAACAACATAAATTTCTAAAAACAGTGATGCATGTATTGCCCCACCCACTCAGCCTAGATAACCTGTGGGGCAGGGTGGCCAGTTATAGATGGTTACAGAAACCGGGGAGGGGGGGGGACACGCTGCCCCCTTGGTAGGAGCCCACCCACCCCAACCGCCATATGCCTGGTGGAACATCCCTATCTTGCCGGCTTGACGGAAGGTTAACAAATCCAAATGATCCCAAATTGACACAGACAGTTCCACCAGGTCGGTGCCAGGGCCGAGAAAGCCCCGGCCCTGGTTGAGGCAAGGTGAACCTCCTTGGGGCCAGGGACCACCCGTCGGTGTTTATCTGTTGAACAAAGCTGCCTCTGGGGAACGTAAGGCGAGAGGCAGTCCCGCAGGTATGCTGGTCCCGGTCTGCTAAAATAATAAGTCTCACCGCTTTAAAACAGCAGGGTCTGTAAGCTAGCTAGAATTTATGCAAAGGTCTAAAAGAATACTGGGAATCAACCCTTGAGATTTCTCTTCACCCCTTCAGCACTGATGGGCTGGCCAGCGTTAGAGAAGTGACTTCACTCCCCGTTCTTTGGGTGTTCCCTCTCACATTTGATTCTCCATACAGAAAGGATCACCCCACCTGAAGCTTACTATGCTGAGGCAGGTGAGGCAGAGATGTCGAAACTTGGGCATCCCACCCACCCCTCCCCCCCAGCACTCTGACAGAGGATCAAAATAGTCACGACTGACTCTCCCCCGTGGGTTATATAAATGCTAGCAGCAGCAGAAGAGTGTCAGAGTATGCAATGTGGGCTGATTTGGATTAAGGTTGAGGCTTGGCGGGAACGGGGGTTTAACATGCCCTTCCCCAGGACTGCTTTCTTCATGCAAATACTCCCAAGCTATTTGACTCATGGAAACAAAGAGAGGCATCCGATAGTCAAGGGCCTACATGGCAGCATAACCAAATCTGGTCCTTCTATGACATATTTTGTTTAAGGTGGACTGGAGGGATAACAGGATGCTAGATTAGATGCCAGTTTGTGAAAGGAATGGCAGGCAAAGATTTCTACGGAACTGAAGAGCTTTTTAAAGCTGCTTTACAGAAGGGGAGAAGATGAAGGTGAACCGTTGCCCATAATCCAACTGCAGATTTATGCTGGTGCAGTAAAGCAATTGGCACAAGGCACCCCGGGGTGTACTCATTGCTATTGTGAATCCT
The DNA here is from genome assembly GCF_028583425.1 of Eublepharis macularius. Taxonomy (NCBI): domain Eukaryota; kingdom Metazoa; phylum Chordata; class Lepidosauria; order Squamata; family Eublepharidae; genus Eublepharis; species Eublepharis macularius. Next base: position 10,200,873 of record NC_072793.1, on the reverse strand, counting down.
TGTACCATTTCCTTAATAAAGGACTTTCAACCGCCAGTGTTCGGGCTGTAGAAACTTTATGGATTAGTAATCAACACATGAATTCACGTTAAAGTTTCAGTCATGCAAATGGGCTCTCCGATTGACTTGGTTGATTTTGAGCTCTGAATTTTGACAATGTTTGGCTGTTCGGTTTACGAAAGGCTGGGGAACCCTGCCCTATGATACGTTCCACCCCACAAGGCAAGTCGGTGCTGCTGGGGGAGGCTGGCACCAGCATGTTTCATCAGAGCAGAACACAGTGGGCAGGGGAAGTGCCATAAAAACTGCACAGAAGGGAAGATTTACCTCGTCCTCCTTCCCCTAATATAGGTCTCTGCCCCAAGCTGCTTTTGGATCTAAAAAAAAAAAGAGATTTCCCACATCCACTTCTAATTCCACTTGAGCAGCTATTTGAACCGACATCTCCCAGACTAGACATTTAGCCACACGAGTTATCTTTGCTCCTCCTGTTTCCTAAGCCTCTTGGGATGAGGGATACAGCAGACCACAACAGGCTGGGCCCAACCGGCTTTCTACCAGCATTTGCATCCTGGCTCTTAACTGAAAATTCCACAGTTGGGGGCTAATCTCGAGAGAGAGATCCCTCCAGGCATTCCTTCCACAGCACTCAATAGCAGGTTCTCTTTTCTGAGTCTGAAACAGAATTCCAGATACTGGTTATAATCTTTAGAGCCCTAAAACGACAATGCCAATTATGTCGCTGGTTCAGGTGGCACAAACAGCACAGCTATTCCTACCCACCATTATACAGCTCCCTCCACTGCACTCACCAGAACCCAGTGTCAGGCAGGCAAGCCAGCCTGCATATCTACTGGGCCGGGGGGGGGGGTAGATAGGCTTTCTTCCTGTAGCGTAACTTCCTTCTATCACTGTATCTTGGTTACACTTTGCAGATTTATCAGTAGGGCTTTTTTCCAGTGGGAATGCAGTGGAACGGAGTTCCGGCACCTCTTGTGTCCAGTGGCCCCCCGCCCCCTGATCTCCAGACAGACATCATTTCCCCTGGAGGAAATGGTCGTTTGTAAGGGAGCCCGTGTGTTTCTCCCTCATTTTCTTCTTGAGAGTTCTACCACCTCTTTTCCCAGAAAAAAGCCCTGGTTATCAGTCTGGAAAACAATCTTGGGCAATTAAGCTTGGCAGCTTTTTCAGGACTTTCGTTCACTTCAAGTGACTTCTTTGGACTGGGGGAAGGGCACTGGGGGTATAATCTCTCGGAGAAGACTTTGCTTCAGCATTCCAGGCAATCTCTATGCATCAGTGCACTTCTACGGAGTTATCTGAATAAAGACCTTTAACTCATACAGCCATGTTGGATGAAGTGGAGAGTCTGAGAGAATCCCCTAGCCAGGCCTGACACCCAGCCAGAAATAACATCTATCCACTTGTGCTGGCCTTCCACAGACTCACAGATGAAGAAACTTGCATTAAAAAAAAGTTGTAGCAGTCTTGCAATTGGTTTGGGATGAATCTAGCTGTTTGGCAGAGGGAGGCTGGCAGCTTAATGGTTCCAATGTTAAAGCATTCAAGTACCCCCTTTTGTCAACTGACAGGGCAGGCCTTGATCTAAACAGATTCCATTTACCTGTTCTAGCCATAGCTCTAATATTGCCTCCATTGCATTTTCAGATCATCTGCAACAGAGGCCACTGCTCAGTTTCCCAGAAGAATTAGCAGACATAACTTTTGCTGGCCAGGGAAAAAACGATGGGGGGAAAGCTTTGCCTCCTAAATGTCTGTGCCAGGCTGCTATAAAAGGTACAACAGCAAAGCCATTTAATTTTTTTAAGGTGGTAGCTCTTGCTGCAGGGTTCACTCTTGGTATAGAAGGGACGGTCATAGTTTCCATAGAGTACCTGCTCCTTCTCAAGCTAAACTTAACCGAAGCAGCCTCTGAGCTAGCTTATTTTGGGGCAGCAATCAGGGCAGGGCAATTTCCTATGTAATTAAGGGTAACCACATGGACAGCCACAAGCAGCCAGTCTGGGAATTCTACAGTTCAGATTGTAGGACAAACTAGAGCCTATAAAGAAGCAAAATCTTGTTGAAGGCACGCAGAAACATTAGAGAGTTGCTTGGCCTCAGCGCTGTTCAGCTGGATTAGCTCAAAGCTGTGACTGGGAACCTACCAATGCCAGACAGGAGAAAAGACCCACCCTGTCCCAGGAGAACTTCAAGCCTAGCACCCAACAGCAAACAACTGGAGCCCAAAAACTGGGCACCCCCCTTATTTTCACAGCATTACCCTTTCCCAGCTCTAGTGATCTTGTCATATAGATGGCTCTTCCTAGTAGAGATGGGCATGAACAGCAATACGAACCAAAAAAAAGCCACAAACAGCCCAATCCACTGTTCGTGAGCAAGCTGTTTGCGAGGTCCCGTTCCCAGCGAACATGTGTTCGTTCCAAGCCCTCTTTGTGGTGTTTGTCAGTCATTCGTAAAGCCAGGCAGTCTGGCGCCTTTCAATCAATTCCCCTGGCAACATATGCATGGTCTGTCTGAACTCCTTCTGGCTTGTAACCCCTCAAAGTAGCTTCCAGCAGACAGTCCAGTTTTTGCCACTGTGAAAAGAAAATGACAGGAAAGGGAGGGACCCATGGATCATGGCTTTCCCAGGGTCCAATCTCTCTGAAACTTGGGGGGTCTTCAGAGGACAGTGAGGACTATGTCCCCTCAAATTTGGTGGGTATTGGACATTCGGAAGGTCAGTTTGTAACCCCTCAAAGTAGCTTCCAGCAGACAGTCCAGTTTTTGCCACTGTGAAGAGAAAATGACATGAAAGGGGGACTCATGGACTCTCCTTTCCCCGGCTCAAGTTCAGCTAAGTCCCAAGGGGGCTGTTCTGGCTCCCACAAACCTCCAACTACGAACATGTTTGTGAACATGTCATGTCCGTTGATGTTCATGAATCCCTGTTCATGGATGGCAACGAACAACGAACATCGTGTTCGGGTTTTCCCCCCTGTTCATGCCCATCTCTACTTCCCAGTAGATATAAACCATAGCTTCCAAAAAAATAAATCAGGATATAATGGTTCATAAGCCACCACACATGTAATAGTGTAAGGACCAAAGCAAAAATGACATTGCTACTAAATGCCAAAGAAAGAATAGTTTTTACTATATTTATCCAACAAAATTAACATCTGAAAGAATTGGTGTGCATGACCTGTTCAAAAACAGCCTTTCCTTTCTTCCTTTGCTCAGTCACATGCTTATGCATATGCAAGCTGTTCTTGAGGACACTGATCCCTTCCTCTCCCCCCCCCCCCACCCTTGGCCCTGCTTTCACTTTGGAGCCTGGCGCTGCCTTTCCAGAGGTATCTAGCACTGAGCACTCTTCGTCCTTTCCCCCCCTTTGCTGTGTCACCCAGCTTTCCTGCAGCTATTTCCTGAGATAAGCTTTAGCTACTGCTGCAAAGAAAAGAAAGCCCCCCCCCACACCCCGCTTTGGTTGCTCTCACCCATGTGTGTTGCCAGAGAGAGTCTGAGTGACTGGAACTAAAGCTTTCAAAGGGGTAATTTTACCCCCAAGAAGGTGACTGAGCCCAAGCCAAGTCTACGGCACCTTCCACAAAACCCCTTCGCTTATATTAATTCTAGGAGGGTCTTCACTGAGTAAGACAGTGCTGTTGGTAATCACCGGGTTGGCCTTCCTAATGTTTTCAACTGTTCAGGGCTCTCCCGCTGTTTGTGGGTGGTCCAGAGACCATCCCCAGCACCCATGACGCTGCCTGGATGGGCTAACAGGGGTTGTCCACATTATAAACGTTACCCACTTTAATTTCCATGGCTTCTCTTTCCCACTACCTGTTTCAGAGAGCAAGGGGCAGGGCTCTGGCTATTCTCATCATTCTCTAAAGTACCCTAACAGTTACAACCAAAAGGGACTCTGGTAGGGCTGATGTGCTTCCAATGCATGTTTTGCTCTGCATCCTTACGGCTTCCAAAATTGTGCAGGGCGATGGGCAGAACATGAAATAGGAAAGGGGGGGGGGCTTTCCCTGTCCCGCTGTTCAGAAAAAAAAGTGCTGCTCTATAAATAGTAGAAGAAAAAAGTTTAAGAGCATCTGGACTTTTTTAAATACAAGGAGGAGGCGGGGGGTGGTGGTGGTGGAATCCAGCCACTGGAGATGACGCGACAGGCAGGATGTGGCTGGTAAAGAGCGTCCTCAGAGCTGATTACAGAGCTCAGCGGTTCAAAAACAAAAGTCACACACAATTAAATTGGGACAGGAGCATACGTGGGGAAATTCCCCTACAGTCTCTAGATCCTTTCAATAATAGAAGACCATCACTATAAGTGACAAAATGCTGGTTGCTACAGCAGCTCATGCTGTTGGGTTAAGAATTCCTTTGTTCAATTTGTGGTTTAGAAGCAGCCAAGCAAAAAGGCCTTTAGGGCAGCCCAGGGAAGAAGCAGAGATCATTACAGTTCTTGACTTCCAATGGATGCACCAGAGAGTAACAGGGTGCAAGACGTTCTGGAGTTCTCATAACCCTATTATCCCAGTGCCCCTTAGCTCTCTTGCAGTACCTACCCCTGAAAGCTCCTTTGATCCCCCGTCTGGCCACTACCCCAATATACAAACAGCAAGCCCTAACCCTTGTGCTACTTCAAGCCTAGGTCAACACGCCAATTCTGCTAACACCCCCTTCGGTCCTACAACAGAGCCCACAACTAATATTCCAAGTCCATCCAAGACTGCCAGAAGGTTCTACAAAAAATATCCCTGCTGGTTAAGCAGTCCAGAAGTCATTCCACTCTCATCTTTCCAGAAGTCACCTAAGCCCCCCCAAAAGCAAAACCTCAGTTGCATTAATAGATAATATCTATACTCGGTTCCTGGAACAGCATCGGCTTCAAAACGATTCTCCCAGAAATGCAGAATGCCAGACCACGTGTGCTTCTTTGGCCCTACTGTGTGCTGTATTTCCTTTTGAGTTTCCTGATCTCTCCCCCCGCCCCACTACTTCAAGGGCTCTGGCTGGTAGATTTGCTCCTGAATTCTCACCGACACCTATTTCCACCAGCCAGTTTCCTCTTGAAGTCAAGCTGCCCTAAACAACTCCAGTGTCCATATCCTGGAAAGCACAGCCAAGCCCACTGGCCTTTAGATCTACTTGGAAGCTTAATGATTTAGAGCCCTTTGAACCACCCCAACAGAGGCTCAAATCCTCCTGCTGGTCCGAAATAAATAAATAAATAGTCCACTTCTTTAAAAAAGGGGAAGGCAGCCTGGTACCCATCAGGCCCTGCCTCACTTCCCTAGTCATGTGCGCCCCTTTACAACTGGCTCTCTTCCTCTTCCAGAGAACGGTTCAATCCGGGGATGAATTTGAGTAGTCTTTTGCGGAAGCTTCCAGGCTTGCTTTTCCTGGGCCGTGGTGTCCCCACGGAGTTCTTTTGGTCACATGACTTGTCCCAGAAGCGGGCAGCTCCATTGCTGCTGGTGCATTTGACACTGGCGCTGCGGGTTAAAGCTTGCCGGGGGTGTGCGAGCTGGGCAGCTGCAGGGAGCGCGTCCAGGGAGTCAGCCGAGTCAAAAAAGCAAGTCTGATACACAGAGTCTTCACTCTCCTCTGTGGCGGTGCTGACACACCCCACGCTGCTGTACGAGCTGCTTGAACTTGGCAACAGCATCCCTAAAGGGATGGACCCTTTGGCCAACCCAGTGCTGTACAGGCAGGAACGCACCGATTCCAAGGTATCATAAATGCTGGGATCTTTCACCACAATCCCTAGCAGGAGAGATGAGAGAATGATTGGAGCAAGTGTGGGGATGTGCCATGTCAAAAAAGGCAGAACCAAGCCCGAATGTTTGTTTCCCCCAAACTCATAACAGTTTACCATGCCCTGTCCTGCAAGGACTTCAGGGCTCCTCCCTTTTACCCTCAACCTGCCTGGGGGGCACATCAGGTTGAGCCAGTGACTGGCCCAAGGCCAGCCAGTGAGCTTCACGGCAGGGGGGGGGGTTGGAAACTGGGTCTCCCTAGTCTGACATTGCAGTAGAGAAGTTTTAGATGGGTGGTCTGCAGGAGAACAAGATTTTTCAGGCATGAGCTTTTGAGAGTCAGATACATCTGAAGAAGGGAGCTCTGACTCTCGAAAGCTGAAAATCCCTGAAAATCATGTTAGTCTCTAAGGTGGCACTGCACTCAAGTCCTGGTGCAATACAGAAGTGTTTTTTCATTCAGCTCAGGCGACACCCCATAGTTCAGGTCCCCAGCCTGAGCCACAGTTGTCCAGCAGTCCCATGTAAACCTTCAATTACGCAGTCATGCAAAGAAAGCAGACAAGCAAAGGCCTTCCCAGATGAGGAAAGTGCAGATGCTTCCCAGTTCTAGTATGTGCCTGAGTCTAGCATCAGTGCCTGCTGAAGACACAGGTTGAACTGCTGCTGTGTGCACGTGGTATGTGCCGTCAAGTCACTTCTCACTCCTCAAGTCATTTGCCCTATGAATGAAAGACCTCCTATCATTACCTGCCTTGCTCGGATCTTGTAGACGGGAGGCCGTGGCTTTCTTTGCTGAGTCCAGCCACTTCATGTTGGGCCTTCCTCTTTTCCTGCTTCCTTCCAACCTTTTCTAGCATTATTGTCTTTAAAGACGGCCAAGTCTCATCCACTACTGGACCTGTGTGGTGGAGAACGGCCCTTCCTGTCTACCACCGAGCAGTTTGCAAAAGCCTCACGAGCACTCCTGGGCTGGAGGACGGTGAGACGTGCTCTCAAGTACGGTAGCAACAGAAAGAATATAAAAGGGTCACAGGCAGACTGGGTGGCTACACGGTGTTCTATGTCTCTCGTGATGAATCCACATGATCAGCTGAAGTGTCCCTGGCGCTTGTGCAAAAACAGTCTACACAACTCATTCTTACAGGATTCCGCTAGCCGGAGGGATCATGGCACTTTCCCCTGTAGCAAAACATTGCTGGGAAAACACAATCCCACCCCCCGCTCCAAGCTAGACAGGGAGGGAGAAGATGCTGCAACCTTCCTCATAGGAATGCACCTGTAGTGGAATAAAGGGAATGTGTGGGAGGCCCCAGCTTGCCACAACAGGAGGCAGAGCTGGGAGGACACTGCCAGCCCTTTCGGACCTGCTCTGAAACTACGGATGGACTGGGTGCTCTCTGCTACTCCACCCCCCGCCCCTGCCACTCACCATGGACCAGGCGCTGCTCCTGCACCATCAGGGACCGATACTCTCCCCATTTCTCATACAGTGTTTGCTGCAATGGAAGGAGGCCCATTAGCTATGTCTGCAAAGTCACAGAATTAAACCATTCTCCCCCCCCCAACTTGATTTCATTTGCATGTATATTTGTTGAATTGCTTAATTCTTCCCCCGCTTTTAAAAAAGAATCCAGCGGTCCTTCCCCCACCCCTCTTCCAATATATGCCTTTCATTGCAGGACCACTGACCTTGAGGTACTGCAAACGGGCCTCAAGCTCCGCTCTCCGGATTGACGTGCCATACAAGGTCTCCAGCCTGAATTGGGGGTGAGAGAGAAGGAGGAACATATCCTCCGGTTACTGGTAGCTGATTGGATCCCACAACATTATTGCTTAGGCAGAGCCAGCAGGGGCTGGGGAGACTTGTACCTCCCCGCGCAAACAAGCCCCTTCTCACCTGAGCATGTTCCCAGATGCCTTGATGATCTCCACAATCTCACGGTGGCGGACGCCCTCGACATTGAGACCATTCACACTAGTAATCGTGTCTCCTAGGGGACAGAGGTGGACAAGGCGGCAGGGATGTCAGTAACCTTTTCATGACTTAAAAGAAGAACTAAACCCCAGAGAGCATTAAGATCGGCAAATAAGAACTAACTGGTGGCCCCTGACCCCAGGGAGGCCCAGCTGGCCTCGACCAGGGCCAGGGCCTTCTCAGTCCTGGCCCCAACCTAGTGGAACTCTCTGTCAGAGGACACCTGGGCCCGTCATGATCTTTTGTCTTTTCGGTGGGCCTGTTAGACAGAGATGTTCCACCAGGCATCCGGTTGAGGCCAGGCTTTGATTGTTTTAGGAGTCTACTTACCAGTCTCCCGCCTGGGGGGCTATGAAATCATCTGCCCCCCTACAAGCGCAGTCACTGGAGCGTTATTAACTGTGGCCCCCTCTCCCCCTCCTCTGTTTACATTATGATTGGGAAATTGGAGGGGGCCGCCCTCTGAGATGTTGTCCACATATGTATTGCGGTTTCTGGATTTTTAAATGTATTTAAATGTTTTAATGTGTACTAAGCGTTTTATTGTACCCCACCCTGTGTCCATTTGCAGGGAGGGCAGGTTAAAAATCGAATCAATTAATCAATAAAAATAAACCAGCGTATCCAGTTCCCTCTGCTAAACAACCAAGTATCTGTACCAGGCAAAGTGTAATGTGTACCAAAAAGGTTAAAAGGTTACACGGTAAGGTAGCCCCAACTTCTGCAACAAATGGGTTTTTACAAACTGTGTTGACCATGCAAATTTCCATCTCTAATGCTGCAAAACTGATTCCAATTTACTCATCATGGATTTTCAGGTGGCCCACGATCACTGGGAGTCTTACTCAGCAGTTTCTCAAGCTTCTCAATTTAAATCAGCTATTACCCACACAATTCTAAGCATGTCTTCAAAACCAAAAAGACTAGAAAGTTTCCTTAAGGAAGAAGGGAAGAAAAAACAGTTGAGCATTAAGCCAATACCATCTTCTGTATCTCTTGCACACCTTTAAAATAGTGTGATATGTACACGTACAGAGCCTCTCACAAACCATCTACAATCCTCAAGGGGAAGAAAACTACCCCTCTGGTACTAAATGTAAGGAGGGAGGGAAGGAAGCAGCCCTACGAAGCACCTGGAGGTCTGCCGCTCTGAACCCATTCCAGCTCTACCTACTGCAAATGTGACCCTTGGACCAGCCCTGCAAACATCAGCTCCCCTGGGAATGGAGCAGCTGGCGACAAAGACTACCCTCTGCTGCTTCTCCTCGCCAGCCTCCCGGAAGTCACGCTTATTCAATGGACCCATCACGGGATTTGACCCACAAGGGATGAATCAGCACATCTTTCAAAAAGATCTCTCTTGGGCATTTGCCAACTGATCAAGACACCAGCTTGCTGGCTCTTTCCCCAGCCTGGGGTCTGAGAAACCCTCATTTATCCAGGAGATGGATGGACGGAGACAGAGAATGCACTGTGTGTGTGTGTGTGTGTGTGTGTGTGAGCAAGTTGTAAACTACCCTCTTCACCTCACAATAGCTTCTAATTCTTTATCAGCAACATATTCTTGAAACAGAAGTCCTTCTAGGCAACAGGGATGGAGGTCATCAGATGGTAAACCCTTCTGGGAAATTTATTTCCCCAGCTCTGGCTTGTTCAAGTGCAGGTGCCACTTTATTTCTGCTGCAGATGAAACACACCCCGATGAGCCTTGTGCGAGGGCAGTCCTGGGTTTGCTGCAACATCTGCATTTTGCCACACAACACGAGAGCTTTAGATAAAGCATCGGGAGCATTTCATGATTGGTTTCTGAATGTGTGAGTGTTTGATCATAAATATTATACAACTAGCAACAAAGCCTGTTGTGGGGGAAAAAATACAATGGGCTCTAGAAAGGGGAGGGCAGGCAGGCAGGCACTGCCTCCTCCTCTGTCACTGATCCTAGCTGGATGAAGGCAGGGGGGCAGGCATGGCAACCTCTGCGCCTGAAGAGAGGGGGGGCATTGCCACCTGCTCTGCGGCTAATCCCAGCCAGGTAAAAAGGCCTTGCCACTTGCTCTGCACTTGATCCCAGCCACATGAGGGGGGGGATGGGCATTGCCACCTGCTTTGTGCCTAATACTGGCTGGGTGAAGGGGGGCAGGCAAAGCCACCTGCTCCACTTCTGATCCCGGCTAGGTTGGGGGGGGGCAGGCATTTCCTTTGGCTCCGTGGCTGATCCCAGCCATGTGAAGGGGACAGGCATTGCCCCCTCCTCTGCGCCTGATCCCAGCTGAGTGAAGGCAGGGGGAAGGCATTGCCACCTGCTCCAGACTTGATTTCAGCCACGAGGGGGGGTGCCTGATACTGGCTGGGTAAAGTGGGGGTGGGGATTTCCACCTGCTCTGCGCCTGATCCCACCTGGGTGAAGAATGGGTGGGCATTGCCTCCTGCTCTGTGCCTGATTCCAGCTCAGTGAAGTGGAGGGGGGGGCATTGCCGTCTACTCCACACCTGATTCTGGCAGGTTGAATGGAGGGCAGGCATTGGCTCCTGCTCCGTGCCTCATCCCGGCTGGGTGAAGGAGGGGGGCAGGAATTGCCACCTGCTCTGCTCATAATTCCTGGCAGGTGAAGTCAGGGGAGTAGACATTGCCACATGCTCTGTGCCTGATCCCAGTTCGGTGAGGGTGGGGGTGGGTATTGCCACCTGCTTTTCTTCTGATCCCAACTGGGTGAAGTGGGGCCCGGCACTGCTACCTGCTCCATTCCTGATCCCAGCTTGGGCTTCCCGCCGTGCCGTGCTCTCTGGAGGTTTGGCTGCCTCATTTGGGCTTCCCTCCACTGCAGCGCCCTCTGGAGGCACACTAGGGTAGGAAGTGAGTTGTCTTGAATATGCTTAGCCTTTTATATAGTAGGATTGACCACTGAGGAAGGCCTTAGGGCCGAAACGCGTCTGGTTGGTCTTTGTGTTGTTCATTGAACTATACCATGGTCTGTCTTTGTGCTGGTCATTGAACTGCACCACCACCTGCATATTGAGAACGTTTTAGCAATTTTTAACATACACATGTAGCCTGAGTATATCACCTTTAATTCCAGGATGTAATTCCAGGGTAGGATATAAAATAACAAAGGTTTTTTTTCCCCAGCATTCCCTCAGTGATCTCTCCTTTGTATGTTTTTATCACTGATTTAATTGCTTTAATGATGTGCTGTTATTATTTTGGTTGATATTGTTTTAAAATGTGGTTTTATAATATTTATTTGAATGTTAGCTGCCTTGGTGGCCCTTGCAAGGGCAGAAATGTTACAGCACACTAAAGCTAAAGCGGTCTCTGTTGGGTCCATGACTGAAAAGCTGCCTCTTCTATGAAAAGGGGGTGTTAATAAGGGCGAGGCTTGGCAGATGCAAACTGAGAAGGCACAAGGCCTGTTAAAGCGACAGCCTTGCGAAGTGTGCCTGACTATTTACAGCTATAGAGGCAAGATGTCACCTTGGAACTCAGCAAAATGGGCCAGTCATCATCTAAAGGCCCTTCTACATGAGAACATACCAGTTAATAGCTTCATTTCAGTCGAGCCTCTTAATAATACACACCAGGCACAAAGTGTTCTTTTTACCTTCTGTATCCCTAGAACTCCCAGCTTGTTGCTACACCAGAAAGAATTTCTATATTCCAGAGGGATCTTCTCCATGAGGGTTTTTAACAATTTGATCATAAACCCCTTGCTATCAAGCCAGCAAAAACATGCCTCTCTGATCGCACCTGATCATGCTACTTCAGTGTTCACAGTACGAGGGACCCAGGGTGGGAGGGCTCGGGATTTTGACTTCCTCTCACAAGTGAATACAGCCTCTGAGAATTCCTTTCTTGAGAACTCAATTGAGGAGGAACTACTGAATTCCTTTTCGGCTCTCCTGCCCACCAACTGGCGACCACCACCAGATTAGGAGCGCTAAGAGATAAGCTCCTGAGAGCAAAAAAGGACCCAACACAACACAAACTTCTTGTGAAAGATTCGCCCAGGAGTCAACAGGAGCCCAACCTAGGAGGGCACCATTCTTTAGTAGCGAATGATAAGCCTGAGAAAATGCAGGCTTCCCCACCAATAGTGATGACCAGGAGCAATGGGTGTATTTCCCTGGACAGGGAGGGGGATTTGAACACCATGTTGCCAACAGCGTGGTTAGATAACCCAGTCCCTCATAATGCACAGGGTACGCCCATTAGTAGCCAGGTCCTTTCATTGCTATCATCTAGGGGGTGGCACTGCAGAACGAGAGAGGGCAGCTCAATTGATTTTATCTCTACATTTGACATAATCCTTGGACAGGAAACCTGGTGTATGGAGGAGCTTTCACTGAATGGCTACAAATCATTTGTCTTATCAGCAGAGGCATCTCCACATGGTAGAGCCAAAGGAGGGCTCTGCATTTTAATCTTCATGTCACTGAAAATAATGAGAGTGGGGCTCCCCAAGTATGATCACTTTGCTATGGCTCTGCTGCTTCAGCTTCAAGACATGTACTGGCTAATTGTAAATGTTTACTTGCCCCCTGCTAGAACTAACGAGCAAACCCAGGCAATTTTGCTCGAGCTTGAATCCTATCTACAGCATTTAATGTTGATTTACCCTACAGTTTGTGTTATCGTAGGAGGTGATTTTAATGCCCGGATTGGTTCTGATGATCATAGTTCGTATGTCAAGAACAGTTATTGCCCATTCAGGGTTAATAGCACAGCTTTACTCCTAAATAGGCTCTCCAAAGATACAAAGGTCAACTTTGCGGGTCATTTGTTAGGTCAAATAATAAGTAGAACCAATCTTTATGTATTGAATGGATCCCTCCAAAATGACCACCCCGCCAAATTTACATACTGGTCAGGTGACAGGATGAGCATTATCGGCTATGTTATGGTCTCTGGAGGTATGGTCCAATATAGAGTTTTTTTTGAGGTGGCTTCGTATTGTGAAAGTGACCGTTTCCCTCTTTTATAAACATAGACATGCAAAAGGCAGATCTGTATGTGGATAAACCTTTTAACTCCTATTTAGGAGCGGCAGAAGATGACAAATACTGTCGACCCAGATGGAAAGAGTCATTGGACAAAGCTCTGGCCAAAACTCTGCAATCAGAGGCTGTAAAGGAAATCTCTCACAGTCTAGTAGCAGCAGACAATATAGAATCCTGCCTTGGGGAATAGGAGTTAATTCTGGGGGAATTTCAAAAGGTTTTTCAAAATTTCTAAATCTGGACCCTAGTGACTTGGCTCATGATATAGATCTTGGTTTGATAAGGAGTGCAGGAATGCAAAGAAATCTCTTAATGCGAATTATACTTGATACAGGCTCAATCCAGCAGCAGTATCCTTGTGGGCTTTGAAATGCCAAAAAGCCCAGTATAATGCCCTCATTAGAAGGAAGAAACTGGAATCTATCCGGTTAGCCTGGGATAAACTTAGAAAGGCAGTAAGGGAGAAGAACTCAGTCTTATTTTGGAGATTGGTTTCGGACCTTCCAGGCAGCCCTCCAACTATTATAAATAATTCCATCTTGCCTGGTACCTGGGAGAACTATTCTAAGAGCCTGTATGGAGATATAACCATGAGAAATTCTGTTTCTGTTGATATTAATAGTTTACCAATTTGGCCCCCCGTGGATACCAAGGAGGTGAAACAGCTCATTGATACTCTGGAGTCTGGGAAAGCCCCAGGTATAGATCTAATACTCCCGGAACTGATAAAGTGGAACGGAGAGTGGTGGGCACCCATTTTGGCTTCACTATTTACGCAAATCAACCAATCTGGAAAAATCTCTAAGGACTGGGGAGTAGCTGCTATAATCCCCCTTTACAAAAAAGGTAACAAAGATGACCCCAATAACCATAATAAGCAAACTGTATGCAAGACACCTCTTAGGGAAATTTAGGGATTGGCTGGAAAACGAATCCAACTTAGCAGAAGAACAGGCTGGCTTTAGGGAGGGCTGTTCCACTCTAGATCAATATATGTTGTTAGATCATTTGATCGCAAAATATTCCTCCAATTCAAGCGTGTCACTTTTTGACGCCTCTCTGGACCTGAAACCAGCCTTTGACTCTGTATCTAGAGTTATTTTATGGGATAAGCTAAGGGCCACAAGCATTGATAGACGTGTACTTTTTAAAATTCAGGCACTACACAACCATACAGCTATACGGGTCAGGTATACCTGGCCAAGGTCATCTCACAGACCCCATCGGAACTAATAGGGGGGGGGTCAAACAAGAATGTCTTCTCGTGCCCCTTCTTTTTAATTTTTATATTAATGATTTGTTAACTCATATAAATAAGCCTGAGTTCCATCCCCCAAGGCTAGGTGATAAACATCTAGGGGTACTTTTATATGCAGATAATGCTGTTTTACTCTAAAGGACTCCAATTGGACTTAGGAGAGCTATGAGTTCTTTTGCCCAGGACTACTGAAAAAACAGAGGTTAATAATAACATAATAACAACATTCGATTTATATACCGCCCTTCAGGACAACTTAATGCCTACTCAGAGCGGTTTACAAAGTATGTCATTATCCCCACAACAAAACACCCTGTGAGGTGGGTGGGGCTGAGAGAGCTCCAGAGAGCCGTGACTACCCCAAGGTCACCCAGCTGGCTTCAAGTGGAGGAGTTGGGGAATCAGACCCAGCTCTCCAGATTAGAGTCCCACGCTCTTAACCACTACACCAAACTGGCTCTAAAACAAAAATGATGGCCTCCACAAAAAACAACCCCCCCCCCAAAAACTTACCATTGGTCTTTAAACACCATTCCTATTGAACAAGTTTCATGTTTTAAGTATCTGGGTGTCTTTTTCCAGGCAAATGGCTCGAGAACTGTTAATATAAACTCTGTCGTTTCAGATACCAAAAGGAGCATGGGGGCAATTCAAAAATTCCCTTGGCATAAAGGGCGTGAATGCGTTATAGCGGCCCTCGGATTATTCAAGGCCAAATCCCTTACTCGGCTTATTTATGGAGCCCCTATAAATATTACCTCAGATCTAAGGAAACCGGAAATGGTTCAATCTAAACTTTTGAGAACATTCTTACAAGTGCCCCATGGTGTCCTAAATACACTCGCTCAAATTGAAACCAGTACAGTCATGGTAGAGGGAAGGCTGTGGATCGCAGTGATTTTGTATTGGCTAAAACTAGTATTTCTATCCAAAGGTTTCATAAGTTTAAGAATTCTGGATTCTTTCATCCCCCCATGGCTTAGGGTGTTGGATAAGAAATCACCTTTATATGGGCTTCCAACAGACATGGGCACAACCCCCCCCCCCCGAACCATGTGATTCGTGGCATTCCATGAACCACCGACTTTTTCCCAGTTTACGAATTGGTTTGTGGTTTGTGACATTTCAACCACCCCGCACCAGCTGCTGAAGCTGGTGCTGAGCGTTTGAAACAGACATCCCCTTTCTCCTGCTGCCACGGGGCTATTAGTTTCACAGACCCCACACCAGTTTCAGCCGGTTGGCTGAATCCAACATGAGGTCTGTGAAACTGACAGCCCCTTTCTCCTGCCACTCTGACAGCAGGAGAAAGGGGCTGTCAGTTTCACAGCTCCCGCACTGGGTTCAGCCGTGGGGTCTGTGAAACTGACAGCCTTTTTTCCTGCTGCCTGGGCTGTCATTTTCACAGCCCATGCTGGAACCAGTGCGAGGTCTGTAAAACTGACAGCCCGAGCAGCAGGAGAAAGGGGCTGTCAGTTTCACAGACCCTGCGCTGGGTTCAGCCGACGGGCTGAAACCGGCGCAGGGTCTGTGAAACTCCAAACCGGCCACGGAACAGTTGGAAGTAATTTGTTCTGTAAAAACGTGGTCCCTGCAAACGAACCAGCCATTTCGTCCGGAATTTTGTTCCGTGCTTCATTTCGTGCCCATCTCTAGCTTCCAAAATAATATCTGTGCTCTATGGGTTATGAGAAAGCTAAGCACATAGTAAAACAGAGGATACTAAGATATTGTGAGGCAACAAAATAGAGCAATGGTGAGTCCTTCTAGATCCCATTAATAGGGTAACGCCTATGCCTTATCTCTTCAATTTATCAAATCAAGAGTATAGGAGAATGTTTACACTAATGTGATGTGATGTACTTCCCTCTGCTGTTCTTGAAGGGAAGTTTTAAAAAATCCCTTATGAGGAAAGGGTTTGCCCCTGCTGTGAGGAAAGGAAAGAATCTTCAGAACACGTTATATTTGATTGCAAGGCGTATAATAATCCTTGCGAATCTCTCCCTTTCTCTACGACCTTATCCCTTACCTGTAGTCAAAGATTGTGCCTTCTGAGAAGTTTTCTTTCAGACAGGCATCCTTAGGGCACTCAATAGGTAGCTAGATTTGGATGGCTTAAGGATTAGGAACATCTTAACTGCTCAGGCAGATGAATGTTAAGATTTTACTGTACTATCAAGCATTTTAAATTTTAATCTACTGTATTCTGAATGATTTTACTAATGTTTCTATTTATTTCTGTGGTACCTTTTTACGGGTGTTTTTAAGTGCTGGCCACTGACCATGAATAAAAATGCATTCATTCATACCAGGCTTAAGCCCTGCTATCTGGGCTGGACTGCCGTCATGAACACGGCATACAAAGGTGAACATCTCCACGCTTTTGGTGTCCTGATGGTGCAGCCCATAGGTCTGAAAAAGAGCAGGAAGAACAGGGGGCTTATTAGGGGATTGCAGCACCACCTCATAGCATGCAAGCTGTATCACAACCTGAGCATTACTTAGACACATCTGCATGTACCAGAGGTACCTCCCAGCACTAAAAGATCCAGAAATATACAGCAAACAGAAAAACTAAGATTTCCCCCAAGACAAATGGAAGAGATATTCTCTCTGCACTTACCTGAATCTCAAAACCAAAGGCTTGAGCTTCTTCCTTCTCCAGCGTGATCACCTTCCTGAAAATGCCCATGGAGAAGGAAGTCAGTAGCTGGGATTCCCCAGGAGCAGCACAGGACACAAAAGGCAGCGCGTTTCTACAGCCACCCAAGGACCCATCTCCACTTGCCACACTCAACAGTTACCCCAGATGACTTAGCCAATGTTTCCCTTGCTTGCAGCTCAGAGATTGTTCTCCAAATAATACAGGCCAGGTGGGAAGCACAGAGCAACAGTGGGGCCTTTTGGCCAGGCAGTGGTTAAGTGTTTGCACTGCACTAATCCACCCTTTTCGGATCGTCACCCAATCTCCTGCCACGTTAAGCCAAGAGAGTAGGCAAGAAAAGAAGCACCCTTCTGCATCATCCCCTTCTTCAAAGGCTCCAAGAAAGCAAAATGGATACAGGCACAAAAGCACAGTCAGAAAAAAGATCAGGAACCACTTTATCCAAGAGGCAGGCTAGCCCAGCCAGAAGTAGGGAGAGCAATATAAGGTCACTGGACATGGGATATTTCACAGTTAGGAAACAAGCAATGTTTAATGATTTAACACCATGTGTGTGTTTGTGTGTCTGTGTGACACACACACACACACACACACGTATACGTATGTATATATACACTTACGCAATACAACTTTAATCCAAGGAAAACATAAGCAAGCTGTCCAGCAAGTTAACTGTTCACTTGCTTGATTCCAACTGCTGGAGCACAGGGTGCACCCCTGAAAAGCAGCACCGCGGTTGGATACGCGGCACAAACTGAGACCATTCTCTGACTGACAGTGAAATCCTAATCAGAGTTACCCCAGTCTAAGCCCATTGATTCCAATGGGTGTAGACTGGAGTAACTCTGCTTAGGATTTCACTGAGAGACACCCTTTTTGGAAGACTGCCGAGTGACACTTTTCTTCAGCATCACTTAACAAAAAAGCATTCAGCACTGATATTATAATAATGGCCTTTATCAATTTACAAAATTTAAATTAGCTGGATTAACAATCCCTTAATGGAACACATTCTGGGTGAGTCACATTATAGTGATGTAGAAATTTACTAAAATAACTTAGTAAGCTAAAAGGCATCTTTTCTAAGGTCCTCTGCTGCTAACTCAGAATATAGGATGTGGCTGCAACTGGGAATTATATAAACACTGATTCATTCTCATGTGTCATGTTTGCAATGAACTCCCAGAGAGAACTGGAGGCGAGCATTTATAAAGCGTTTGGTTCTATTCACTTCAGACAAGTTACAGTCCCCACAACAACCCTGTAAGGCAAATTACAGATTGAGGCAGGTGGGCTGAGAGTGTGGCTGAAGACCAACCTAGTGAGTTTGAGACAGAGGCAAAAACTGAACCAGGGTCCTCCCAGATCATTCCGCTTGGCTGTGCCTGCTCTCTTATTAGCATGCAGCATATAAATATATGATCGCAGAAGCGGACGGCCCACTGACAGCATCCTGAGGCAGTGAGTTCTGAGATAAGTAACAGTGCAAAAGCCCTTGGACGAAAAAAGCACTGCACTGGAGGCGAGGAGTCAGTTACTGAGATTTTTGCTTCATCTGCTGCCTAAACAGGAACACCTCACCATCTTATTTTTTGGCTTTTCCCCAAGCCACCTCTTCTCCTTTTAGTACAGTAGAAGTTGTGCTGTGTAAAAAGTAGTGTTATTACAACATATTCCTCCCAAACTACTTTTTCTACTACTCCACTGGTTTTGTGTGTTGGTTTCTTGCTCTGTACTTGGTGCAGCCCTCTTCTCCAGCATCCATCATAAAGTCTCTGCTTTTTATGCAAAATGTTGCAGGTTCAATCCCAGTTCCCACCAGTTAAGACAGGAGGTGATGTGAAAGATGCCAACATGGCACAGTGGATCTGGATCTCCTATATGGATTCAAACCGGGGCCTTCCAGATCATAGGATTTTGACGGCCCAGCTTTGACCCCCTAACTCTGCCATGGAAGCATGCTGGGTGACCTTGGGCCAGTCACACACACTCAGCCTAACCTACCTCACAGGGCTGTTCTGAGGATAAAATGGAGGAGAGGAGAATGATGTGAGTCACTTTAGGTCCCCACTGGGGAGAAAGGGGGAGATATAAATAAAGGATATAAGTAAGGCGAAAAATGGGATTTGAATTTCTTCCTTTTGAGAATCACATGGAAATCAGTGGAGGTTAAAGATCTCTTTGGCAGCAATAGCAAAAAAATTGTCTAATTCCAAAAACCAGACCACTGGTCTGTCTAGATCTGGCTTTTCTCATCTCTGATTAGCAGTGACTCTTAAAGCATGGGCAGAGAAAGGTTTTCCCCAACACCTGTTATCCGATCCTTTAGGCAACAGATGCAAAAGACATTGCACATGCAAAGCATGCGTTGGACTACTGAGCTACAGCCCTTCCTCACACACACTTTTAGCTCTGGGTTGGACTGGGCAGAGGGAAGCAGAGGGCTTGGACTACTTGTTCTGTGCCCAGAAACAGAAGGCAGCATCTGACAAGCAGCATGACTTACCCATTTCTGGGCTCGGAGAAGCATTTCCACAGAAGATGCTGCCCTGGGGCTTGCCATAAAGGATTTCCCTGGCCCACTTGTCAAAGGCAGAGCCTGTCTCCTGACAAGATGCACTCAACTGTCTCCAAGACAGCTGGGCTCGGTCATCCTCTAGCTAATTGCCAGGTTTCATTGCTTGAAACTTCTTTCCCCTTCATTAACAAATCAAATCACACCCAAACAGCTCCAGAAGCTGAGCATATGGGGAGATGCTTCCTTTGCACCTCTACATGTGCCTAAGGAGCAAAGCTTCTGTGAATCCACACCCCCTTTCTGCACAGAGGTTGATGCTTCAGGAAAATCTACAGGAGGTGCCAAATCATTCCAAATATGCAGGCAGAGCATTTTTCCCAAAGAGGCACATGGTCGGTTTCATATTCCTGTTTTGATTAACTGAAGCATGATGGCTCAATGACGGTGCTTGCCAAATGCCCATGGGTTGCTTTTATCAGCATCTTCTTTCAAACCCCCAAACTAAAACAAGATATTATGCTCTTGACCAGTATCTCTACACCCTTCAAGCCTTTTTGAACATGCAGCAGAGCACAACTACATCCCAATCAGGGACTAAAGGATCATCTAGCCCAGCCCCTATTGCAACAGATAGGGTGATTCATTTATTAGCTGGCTAGAGATGCAATTGCTAATGCAATTCGGACCAGATGGTGACTGAACCAGTTGATATGGAGCTGGCCGTTTCTGTTTACCTCCTAGGAGAGTGGAGGGAGAGATAAAACTTCACTATGGCAATGGAAATAGCCTACTAATTACTTTACATGGCCCTCCTACTTTACATCCTAGATCCACTACTGTTTGCATACACTAAAGAACTGACCCTTGGATTAGTGGGTGTGCAACAATAGCTTCTCCCATCTCTCTTTGCCAAACATATTCAGTGCATCAAGTGTTTGGTCCTGTCTGCTACAGATCTGGGTTCCAATCCCATGGACACATTAGCATCCTTGATTCTGATTCCCCACGGTAAAATGGGAACAGTAGTAATGAAACATTTCAGGGTTTACTGCCAGGGCAAAGATTGGGAAACATTTTGTTAATTAAAGCACCATGGAAATAATAGTCAGCTGCTTGCCGGGCTGCCATGATCTGTTTGTGAAAGGTTTGTTTGGAAGGACAGACCAGAAACTGATTTAAATTGTAGTTCCCAGGAGGATACGGAGACTGTGTGTTATCTTGGGGGATTCTGTCTGCTGCTGGAAAGGCAGAACCATCCCCTGATGCAAGAGCTGTATCTCAGCACTGCAAGAGGGTGTAAGTCCTGATTAAGCACCTGTCATTCTCAAGAGTACCCCACAGGGAAAGCCAAAATGCCCTGACATTACTCTGCGAATTAACTCATGTGTGTAAGGGCCAAGGTCTCTACCTCCCTGTTAAGCGAGCCACGGGAGGGAGAAATGTCAAACCCCACCCCCCACCCCCGATAATCCATTTGCACTCAGGCTTTAGAAATCAGGCTAGCTATTGCTATTGAAGGAGCTCCTCATTCAGAAGCATGAATGAAGGGGTCCATCATTAAAGCCCCTCCCTGAAGGCCATTCACACCCCAGAGACCATCAACTGAGCTGTAGCCTCCAGAGGGTGGCTGCGTGTTGTGTTACAGCTGTGATCAGTGATTAACCCCAAAGATGGAATACTGGATGCGAAATCATTATTTATAAGTGTATCGGAGGAAGAGGGTTGCTTGCTATTATGACTGTCTGCAGCTAACGAAAGAAAACCGCAAAGGCTACATTCCTATCTGTCTTAGAGTAAACCTCAGCTAGAAGAGAATTTGCTGATCTCATTCAATTTTTCCTGGCAGAAAAGGAACGAAGCCGTTACCTGTGTTGCTCGGGTGACTGGCTGAGAGAACGCCATTTGAATCCAGACCCCTGAAGAAGAAGCAACAAAAGAGAAAAAAAAGAGAATTAAAACCAAGGACATGGAATGAGAAAGACATACAGATTACAGCTCCAGAGATGGCGTAGGCATTAGGGGTCTCTTTCAGGGATTTGAAGACACAGAGCAATTACAGAGGTTCTGGATCCCAAAAATATGCCAGAAGAGGAAGATGGTGTGCCCTCCAGAGCTGTTGAGGAGTGCCTACATTTTAATCTTGGAAAAAGGGTAAAGAGTTCATTTCCTGTTCTGTGCTCTCTTTTGAACAAACCAACCAACCGTGATCTCATGTACAACAGGGCAGTTTTTATAACAAAAAGGAATTTAGTGGCACCTTAAAGACTAGCTGATTTACTGAGGGGATAAGCTAGAGCACACTTCCAACAGACACTCACCAACAAAAGCTTCTGCTTCAGTAAGCCTGCTAATCTTTAAAGAACAACAAGACTGCTACAACACAGGGACATGCCTGCTCCACTGGCATCAGATGTGAACAAGTCTTTAGAAAGCGGGAAATCCCAAGACACAGCGACCAATATGAGCTGATGGTAAGTCCTCACTTCAGATTTCACCTCAAGCAAGTCTTCATTTCTTGACATCCCACCAGGGACTCTACCGGGATAATTTGGCCTACCTTACAGGGCTGATGTAAAGCCTAGCTGAGGTTTGTTTATTCAAATCACAATAACGCAGTACTTTTTTATTAAGATGCACCAAGGTATCACAATACAGTCAGCAAGTTGTAAGTTGGACAAAACTGTTCCAGCATCATAAACAGTTCTGATGAACTTAAATACTTGCTGTTGTGATATTTTGGTTGCCCTGAACAAAAAGGCACCAACACTCTTCTTAGAATTTTTCTATGAACCAACACAGCTAAAGACTTACGTTAATGGCTTTAAGCAGAGCTCATTTGGGGGGGAACACGCAAGAACGTAGTTCCAGCAGTTCCCCAAAGAGGTCACATGCCAGGTGGACTCACCCGCCTTACTGTCAGCCATTTTGGGCCCGTTTTGTCCTGGATTGGGGCTGAAACGGCTCGGATCAGGCCTCTGACGGGTGGTGGATCAATCTCCTGTTCAGCAGTTGCCCAATCCTGACCATTTTGGGGCCCTTTTTGAGTCATTTTCAGCACCCTTTTGCCATTTTGGGCCCAATTTCAGCCCTGATAGGCCAGGATTGGGTCCAAAGCAGCCAGGATAGGTGATGTCAGGGGGTGCAGCATATGCAAATCCGTCATGCTAATGACACATTTCCGGCGCTGCCAAGGGGCAGTTATCAGTTATGCTAATGACACATTTCCACTGATGTCAAGGGGTGTGACATATGCTAATGAGTTATGCTAATGAGTTCCTTCACCTCTTTTTCTACGAAATGACCCTGTAACGAGCTTTTGCCCATGTCTGAAACTAAGCTTCTACTAGCCAAAAGAAAGATGTATCTTTCTCCTGGAAAGTTTCCAGTAATTAGTTCTCAGACCTGTCAAACAGATAAGTTCTTTGAACCAGCTATTTATCAGTACACTTATTTATATAGGGTTCAATATTGCTTTGCAACTCTTTATCAAACACACAGACACCTGTCTAAAGTTTATTTCACTTTATTGAAAATACACCCTAGTTTTTTAATGAAGCAAGTAATCAAAATATAAATGGCTATTAATATAAATCCTATAAAAACAGAACACAGAAAGGCAATGAGAAATAAGTTTGCTAACATTTCTTAATAAATTCCAAGTTTAACATAATCAAAGTTTCTATGAAATGCATAGGTAAAAATAAATTCTCACCTAAATTCTCTCAAGAGATTTCTTCCATCAGAGCTCTACCATTCTATCTGTGTTTGCAATTTTATACCTCATCATATGCAAATATTTAAGGTCCATTCACATGACAGCACAAACAAATGATGATTGGTTTGACGCTTCACTGAATATTCATAATTTCTATAGTACAACCTTCCAATTAGTAAAAAATTACACCATACTCAGATCTGCAAAACAAAACTACAAATCTCTGAGAAGTGTCAGGAGAAGTTAAGTTGAGCGATCACCATTGGTTGAATCTCTGATAGAGGAACATTCATCTCGATAGAGTCCACTATTTTAATTAACTGTCAAAGGATGAAAGCACACCTGTTAGAATTACCTAACACATAGAAAAAACACACAGACAGTTCATGCAAAGTTTAAAAGTTCATCTAGAGAATACAAGAGCTTGGCCTAGTATTGCTCAGTACTGATTATTGTCATGTGCTTTTATCTATACTGGTGCAACAACCCCTGGCTTTAAGTACCCCCAAAGTACTATACCCATGCTAAATTATTATTGGCACAGATCCAACCATCTTCTAAGGAAGCTTCTTCCAACTTAAGAGCCTCTTCCATTAAAGCACCACTTAAGCCGGAGGAAAGATCCTTGGGCTGGGGATAAGCTTTGCTCAGTGGAACAGTAGTATCTACTCCATTAACCTGACCTGTGTGACCCATTTAAATGTCATTTGGTGCACACAGCTCTTCTTCGCCTTGGTAAATGACTGTGCCCTCAAGTTATGTTGGAACTATTCAGATTTAGCCTTCTATGTCAATCCTTATCCCTGAAAATCTGCATAAAGATCAGAGACCAGAAGTGAATAATGTTTATGTCCTCTAGGACCAACAGTTCTAGCTTCTATCAGTTCTAGCATAAACCGGAGCATTTGGGTGGCTTTTCACAGACCTCCCCCCGCCCCGCCCCCACAGCCCTGAAGTCAAACGTTTCAGACACACTTGAGATTACAAATTCAAAAGAGGGTCTCTTGCAGCTGCTGAACACCCACCACCAATTCTGATGTCAAGCAGGCACAGTTAAAGTCACGTTCTGAACACTGCATGTTTTAAAAAGCCATATGGCTCAGCGCCACCGGGAAATGAAAAATCTTTGGGAGAGAAGGGCTTTGTTTCAACCCAAAGCCCAATTTTAAAATACATTAACCATCCAGCTCATCTGGAACAAACCCTCTTATTGTTGGGTATTTGAGCAAAGGGTGACCCCAGTGCATGATGGGAGCTGAGGCTAGGGTCTATTAGCCAAATCTATTACCATAAATATATCCAGCCACCCTCAGAGGTGGGTGGTGGCCCCACATTCCAGTTCACATTTAGCATGGAGAATGTCAGACTTCTTGGCAAAGTCACAAACAGCAGTTGGCAATAAAAGACAGAGCATTGTCATTAAGTTTTCCAACTTGCGCGAGTGTGCAAACGTGTGCGTCTTTGGTTGCACTCAATGACTTTCTCAAGACCAGCCAAGAGACATGGCAGCAGGTTTCTATTAACGGGCCACATATGCAATTGGAATAAACATTAGCTCATGCTCCTATGTGGACGCTTCAGCACATCAACTACGGCCTGCTGTGGAGTTTCACAAGCCTAAAATGACCTCCAGGCTTTAGAACTGCAGTGTGTTGGTGCAACCCCCCAAAGTGAGCTAGTTCGCAAACCATGTGAAGCCATGTGAAGCCCAGGTTTCTTAAGCAGAGTTCTGAAGTCAGGACTGCACCTGGATTTTTCAAAGAGCCTGCTGGAAAAAAGACAATGATTCCCCGTGGAACTGAGCTGAGGATTTAGATGGCCCTATTTGAAATGTTTAGGCCTGTTAATAAAGTGAGTGCCTCATGCCCAGACGCTGGGCCCAAAGGGGAAAAGAGGAGACAGCCACGGTGCAGCTCTGCAGCTAGGGAGGGCCAGGATCACCCAAGTCAGGCAAGAAGACACTGTCTTCCATGCTTTTCCATGTGCGCTGCCTTATCCTCATGCTGCCGGTGAATGCTGGCCCAGGAGAGCCGCATGCTAGCACAGGTTAAAGGCATTAGGCAGAAAAGAAAGAAATGGTTTGCCACTTGCTTCTTCTCAGCCTGGAGCATGGCAGAAGGAATCAGTTTGAACAACGGGCCTCCTCCAAGCCAAATTTCACTGTCCCCAACACGTATCTGAGAAGGGAATTGCCCCTTCCAACAAAAGGACCTGAGGCAAGGAAATTGTGTCCTCTTCTGAAGGCAACCTCATTGTTTCCAACGATTCCCAGAGTGATGTGATGTCACTTCCAGGCTTTCCCCAGAAGTGATGTCACGCCACAGGAAATGCTGGCATTTTTCAAAGAAAAATTATCCTGATGCCACTCAGAGTGAAAGGGGTGCTGGGGGGAGGTCTCCAACCATAGATCCACCCCCATTTCTCTTAGCACAAGCACCTAGGAAGGCTATAGGGGCTAAAGGGAAGAAGGAAGGTCACCCACTCTTTGGTCCCAGTTTTAGAGGGAGTACAGCTCCTTCCCCTCAAGGGCAAACAACAGGGGCACGTATATACCCTGCAGCCTCCAAGTTTGTCACAGAGACTGGACACCAGCAGTCTTTGTGCCAGGGCCAATAATGCCTTGGCAGGAGGGTAGCAAAAACGGAAGGAGCTGACCCTTTCTGGAGCCACACCAAAGCCTCAGCATGTCAAATACTTTTCATTTGAGCAGAGGGGTTGCTGTGGCAGCACCATGAAACTAGGAATTGCATGGGGGCATGCCCTCTTCTCCCTGCTCTTCAATGTTTTACTGGTTTCCACTTGTATTTGTTCAGACAGCAAGCCGATAATTTATTAAATGTTTTACACCTCAATTTTCTCCTTGCTTGGGAACCCAAAGAAGTTTGCAAAAATCCCCAACTATAATTAGACACCCAACCAATAACACAAAGAAAAACAGGACAACTCCAGGGTAGGCCTTGAATCCAACTGGGTCAGGTTCCCTCAACATTGCAGGTGGCAAGCCGCACAGTAATAATGCCTGAGAGCCCTTTGGCCCTTGCCCAAAGGCTTGCATTGCTGGCCATGCCTAGACTTAATGCCTGAAATAGGAAGGTGAACAGAAGCTCAGACGATATTCTACAGTTAGCAGGTATGTTCCCAAAATTCTCCTCCAAGACTGACCTCTTAAGATCACTGCCGGGTTCTCGGGAGCTGCTGCTTTTGCCACCCTTCATGTGCAGTATACAAAATCTGGAGTCCGTGACCACAGCAACAAACATCCAAGCGAAGGAAAGTGCACTGGCGCAAGGAGGCCACCATGAGCCCACTGCAGGATGTGGGCACATTTCATGGCAGACAAAGATTTCTGCGGGACCAAAGGACTTCCCAAGGATGATTTGCAGAAAGGGAAGTGATAGAGATGAGCAGCTGCCAGTAATCCAAGCGCAAACCATGCATGGAATCACACCAGTGCACTGAAACAATTGGGCAGGGTGCTCCTGTGTATATGCATTAGTTATTGTGAGATGTCAGTTGTGCCACTTCCTAGTAAAGGACCCTCAACCACCAGTGTCTGGACTGCAGAAACTTTACTGATTATCAACATGTCAATTATCAGTAAAGTACATTTTCAGTTAGGCAAATGGGCTCTCTTATACTGGCTCTTTGTGGATCTCTTGCTCTGAATTTTGACGAAGTTTAGCTTTTTTTAGTTGTGAAGGGCTGCTGGCTTCAGCGCAAGCATGGCAGTCTGCTTGGAGTGTTTAATCTTACCACTCAAACACCTCCTTGGAGGCTCATGCCAACAGTGTTGGAAAACTGTGTTGTCCAGCTGTCTGTAGAACCT
Source organism: Eublepharis macularius (assembly GCF_028583425.1). NCBI lineage: Eukaryota > Metazoa > Chordata > Lepidosauria > Squamata > Eublepharidae > Eublepharis > Eublepharis macularius. The sequence continues at coordinate 10,174,145 of NC_072793.1, read as the reverse complement.
GAAAAACCTATAAGGCCCTATAAGGGTCCAGCGTATCTACGGGACCGTCTCTCCCCATATATTCCCCAGAGGACACTCCAATCAGGGGACAAACAGCTGTTGGTGGTCCCTGGCCCCAAGGAGGCCTGCCGAGCCTCAACTAGAGCCAGTGCCGTTTCGGTCCTGGCTCCCACCTGGTGGAATGCTCTGTCTGCTGAGATCAGGGCCTGGCAGGACTTACTATCCTTCCGCCAGGCCTGCAAGACAGAGTTGTTCCGCCAGGCACATGGCATCCACCAGCCTGAAAAAAGGGGTGTATAAAATCTTATAACCCTCCCTGTGAAGGCTGTCCACTGTCCTGTTTTAAATGTGCATTAATACACTGCTGTTTTAATGATGTTTGAATGCAGATGAATTTTTATTTTAATGTATTTTAATATGTTGTTATTCGCCCTGAGCCTGCTCGTGGGGAGGGCAGAATAGAAATTTGAAATAAATAAAACAAATACCTGAAAACTTCATGCCACACATCTTTAAAAAGTTTTTCTCAAGGCCCATCTAAACAGAAATTAAAAAATCTTTCCCTCTCCTGAATGTTAAACTCCCCAATCGAATCAATAGTTGCACCTCTGCAACAAAGCACAGCTGACATCTTACAGGAGCCCACAGGCCGCAGTCTGAAAGACTCGGTGTTGCCGTTCAGGTTCTTGGGCATGTGTTGCTGCCATGTGCTGAATCTGGGCAAATAGCAAGCCCCTTTGCTGTTCAAAGTCTGAGCCAACTGACCAGATAATTGTGGCGAAGGGAGCCTTTATCCTAAGCCATGGGAGGAAAGAACTCCAAGAATAAACAAGCAGGTTTTTGCCCAGGGCCTTCCAGAGCCCAGCAAGACTCAGCCGTGACAGAAGCTGCTCCAAATGGCAGCCAGCTGAGAGGGGAGGCGCGCCTTTCAGATACTTGATTATCCCCCTTTCACTCCCACCCTTGCTCTGGTTGCTGGCCCCAAACACGCAGAACAGCCTTGGACCTGCTAAGACGGCTGTCTCCGTCCGTAATTAAACACAGACGCTTATGCAAACATGTGCTTCCCATATCAAGCTGGAGGCGGCTACAAGAGGGAGACACACCAGACATCCTTTGGGCTGAGGATGGGATTCCTGGCTGCCAGAGTTACATGGCTGGCTACAAGGGAAGGAAGGCACCTCTTCCCCTGAAGCAGCGCAAGAGAGAGGTTCAAGCCTCCCCAAACTTCCCTAAGGATGGGATCACAGGCGGACGGAGAGGAAAAGAGGCAGTCAGGAAGATGCAAATAATTGCATGCTGCAGAGTTTTGAAAATGAAATGAGCCTCGGCTACACAACCCCACCCCTTCCCTACCCCATGGCTCTCTAAACAAACAGGCTTTTCATCCCCTGGCTGGGAGAGTGACTAGTTTCCTGCAATGGAGTGGGGGCTGCTTTTCCAGGGTTACAGCCGGGTTGCACACTTTTTCTAGAGATCATAGGCCACAAACCAAAGCCTGCCAAGAACACGGCAATGCTGCAACCTGCAGTCAACTCTTTCACCAAGTTGCTGATGCCAGACCAAAAGGCTAGAGAGTTTACTCAGGTGTAGGAAATGGGTTCCATGACTTCTAATAGGCAGGGTCACTATGGCATGAACCACTGCCAGTTCTTCAGCCGGATGCTTTTTCCTGCCCAAACCATGGCAGGTGCCTTACTTTGACATGGCAATAATGTTGCCAACCTCCAGGGGGTAGCTGGAGACCTCCCAGAATCACACCTAACTTCTAGACTGCAGAGGTAAGTTCCCCTGGAAGAAATGGCAGTGTTAGAGGAATTATATCTCTACTGAGCTCACTCCCCAGTCTCCAGGAATTTGCCAAGCTGGAGTTGGCAACCCTATCTGGCATGTAAGTTTTACAAATTCTGAAGTGTCACCTGAGCCGCTTCTTCTAAGGCCAGTAGCATAACTGTCCCCCTCTCCTGTCCCACTGTTTTGCATTAAATTGTAAGGCAGAGCACAATAAATGTGTGGGAAATCTCTATCTGTTTTAAAATCAAAAAGTAGCACCTTTAAGACTAACCAACTTTATTGTAGCCTAAGCTTCCGAGAATCACAGTTCTCTTCGTCAGATGCATGGAGGGCAAGAAGAAACTGGTCAGATATACAGGTGGAGAGGGGAGGGAGGAGTAGATGCAAACAGTCGCTTCTGATATGGAGATCAGTTTGCTTCTGTTAAGGAAGTCAGTTACTTCGGATAATGAGATAACCATTCATAGTCTCTATTCATTCCCTGCCTGACTGAGTCAAATTTGCATATGAATTCCAATTCAGCAGCTTCCCATTGGATTCTGTTTTTGAAAGGTTTCTGTTGAACTACAGTGACCTTTAAGTCCTTGATGGAATGTCCTGGTGGATTGAAGTGTTCTCCCACTGGTTTCTGGATGTTGCCATTTTTACTCTGTTTTAAGCCACTGTAACCCACACTGAGCACTAAGTTTTGGTTGAAAAGGCTATTTACTTCATTTATACCCCACCTTTCTCCCCAAACCAAAGCAGTTTACATTGTTCTCTTCACAACAGCCCTGTGAGAAACACTAAGCTGAGAGTTTGTGTGACTGGCTCAAAGTCGCCCAGCAGGCTACCATGGCAGAGTGCGGTTTGAACCTGGGTCCCCCAGATTCTAGTCTGACACTCTTAACCACTACACTATGCTTGCTCTCTAAATAAAAGTAATCAAAGGAAAATATTTATATTCCCTTATCTCCCAAATGGGGACCCAAGGTGGCTTACATAATTCTCTCTCCTCCATTTTATGCCCACAACAACTCTGTGAGGTAGGCTAGGCTGTGTGTGTGACACTGAGAGATTTCTGTCTTTTGGTGCTACACCTCTGAAGATGCCAGCCACAGCTGCTGGTGAAATGTCAGGAACTACAATGCCAAGACCACGGCTATACAGCCCGGAAAATCCACAACAACCATCGTTCTCCGGCTGTGAAAGCCTTCGACAATATACATATTTTTGTTCTGCTGCAAGCCCCAAACTCCTGCCGGGACCCTAACAGAAGCCAACATTTCCTACTTTTTAGATCCCTCTCATGTTCCCAGCTGGCAGATTATCACCTCTTCTACCCTGATAGCCACTAATGGAGACGTCCTTATTAAAACAACACATTTTACCCTGTCTCACTAGGCATCGCTCTGAAAGTTGCCCAATAAAGCCAATTTTTGGGTCTATGATGCAAAGTTAGCTGGCACCAGCAATTAACTTTTTGAGCACATTTGCTCTTGGACTGCTGCTGGTTTTCTGTTCAAGCTGCCCCCACCCATCCTAAATGCACACAAGCTAACTGTAGCTAACAGTACCCACAAAGATGAACGCTCTCTAAGTTACTTACCAATTATCCTGATCAGGGCTCAGTTCTGGTAGTGAGAAATAGACTTTGGCTGAGCCCACTGGGTTGGGGGGGGGGAGCAGTTTTGATTAAGCTAGAGGGATCCACTGGGACGGTGCAGCATTTGAACCAGAATAAACTTGCTGTGCAGAGTTTCAATCACACAAGCTTTCATTACTCATTCCAAGTATGGGATAACCATTAGGAACAAAACACAGTGGTGTGTTGTACAGAGATGTCACAAAAAAAGATCCTGTTAGCCTATCCATAGAAGAGGCTGCCCACTGTATCTCTGCATGAACCACTGTTCTAGCCCTGCACTTCCTATTCAGCCTACGCTGAGGAGGTTAATTCTTCTGAACTTGTGCCTCAGGTATGATTGGATTCTTCAGCCACTGCTCATGCAGCAATGACTTGCCCTCAGAGCCAGCTGTACCCTACATTTCTGTAGGAGCTGGCATTCAACTTTCCTTCAACTGGACCATATGCTCAAAACAGAAATTCAAAAACGCTGGGGGTAGGGGAGGTCATTCCTACACTACACTTCAAGTCGAAGAATGAAGCAAGCCTCTTGTTCGAGTTTGAAGCGTGAGCATGGAGCTAGAGTATGAATTCACCACAGTAACATCGTTCGGGGAGTCTAAAAATGGTCACGCATCAATGCAAGTCCAATACAGAAATCTCCAGAAATTAAAGGTATAAGAAATCTTGCTTTGGGAATTCAGTTCTTAAGTGTTCAAGCTGGAAAGCAATTAGCACAAAATTATTTGCAAATCCTTTCACAGGCCTGCTCCTGACCTCAGAACAGTTTTGGAACCTGCAGGAAGACTCGTTTTGAAGCAGCGTAGTAATTAAGCTGTAAACCGTGGCCGCGCACACGTCTCTCACCCATTCGTCCTGCTCTTTCACACTTATGTCACTTCTGTTCTGAACACCAGCCCTGTTCCGGTAGCCAAGGTGTTCAGCAGCGACGTCAGGCACCCCCTTTGTCCCCTCCCCGCTCCACCCCCATACTGAGGTAACTACTTCTGTTATCTGGACATTTGGCAACCTCTTTATAGCTACACTAGTCATAGTGTTCAGTTCCTTTCCACAGCTGTTATCTCTGCTGGCAGTAACAGGCTACCATAGCCACAGGATACTATTATGGGATGCAGAGAGCACAGGATGCACAGGAAATGCGTCCTTATTTCCCCCAGTGCCGTATCACCCAATGCAACCAAGTTCAGAGATGATGTTAGAGCCACATTGGAAGTAAAGCTGTCCCTAACCTTTTGTTCTAGTCTTGTTTGTAAGAACTCTCAGCTATGGTAATAATAACTTCCCTTATATAAGCGAGAGATCACTTGGGCAGAAAAGAGGGATCAGTTTATTATTCTACACTCCTGTGAGGCATCTGTTGCTGACAGGGGCGTTTCCTGTCTCTAGATGCTTTTCATGATGTCTTTGTACTCTGGTAAAGATACCCCAAAACACCCCCTCCCCCACACACAATATATATGGCTGGATCCAGGCCCTTTTTTCTGGGAAAAGAGGTGGTGGAACCCAGCAGGTTGCCCCGGAGAAAATGGTCACATGGCTGGTGGCCCCACCCCCTGATCTCCAGACAGAGGGGAGTTGAGATTGCCCTCCGCGCCGCATTCTGGTTGCCCTCTTCTGTACTTTTTCCAGCTCTGCAACGCCCTTTTGGAGATACAGTGACCACAACTGCCCACAGTATTCCAAATGAGGCTAGAATGCACCTATGCAAGGCCATTATTATATTGGCTATTTTCAATCCCCATCCTATTAATCCTTGGCACAGAGTTTGCCCTTTTTCACTGCTGTGGCAACTGAGTTGACTCTTTAATTGAGCTACGTGTCCGTTGTGACCCAAAGGTATCTTTCCCTCTCAGTCTCAGCCAATTTGGAACTTATCAGCATATATCTGAAGTTGGGATTTTTTGTTCCAATGTGCATCACCTGACACTTGCCTGCCCTGAACGTCATTTGCCACCTTGTTGCCCGCCCACTCAATTTGTGGAAATCCTCCTGCAGCTCTTCACGGTCAGTTCTGGGTTTCATCATCCTAAATAGCAAACTTGGCCATCATACTGTTCATTCCTCTTCCAGATCATTTATGAACAAATTAAATTGCAGCAGCCCCAACACCAATTCTTGTGGGACCCCACTGCTTACTACCTTCCATTGAGAGAACTGTCCGTTTATTGCTACTCTTTGCTTCCTGTTTAACCAGTTTTTAAATCCATAAAAGGACCCTTCCTCTTATCCCATGACTTACCCAGGAGGCTGTGAGGAAAAAAGCCTTTTGAAAGTAAGTAATGACTACAAGATCACCCTTATTTACATGCTTTTTCATTTCCTCAAAGAACTCCAAAAGGTTGGTGAGGCAAGACTTGCCTTTGCAGAAGCCATGCTGATTTTCCCACTACAAGCTTTGTTCCTCATTGTGCCCAATAATTCTGTCTTTGATTACAATGTCTATTGATTTGCCTGGGACAGGTCTTAGCCTAACAGGCCTGTAATTTCTTAACTCCCCCCATGATCTATTTTTTAAAAAGTGGTGTAACATTTGCTACTCTTCAGTCTTCTGGTACAGTAGTTGATTTTAGTGATAAATTACATATACCGGTTAGCAGCTCAGTTCCTTAAGAACTCTCGGGTATATGACATCAGGTCCCGGAGACTTATCAGTTTTTAGTTTCCCCAATAGGTCAGCTTGGCTCAGTTTTTTGGAGACTTCTCCACACTTTCCACTTGCCCCACATTTTCCACACTGAACACAGATGCAAACAATTCATTGTGTTTTTATACCATCTCCCCCATCCTCATTTTATTCCTTGGACATCCAAATTCCCAGCGTCTTCTCCATATGGTTTCCTACTATTTAAAGAAATGTTTATTGTTTGTCTTGATGCTTTTAGCAATCCTCTTCAAATTTATCTTTTTTCACGCCTAATTATTAATGTACACTTCTTGCCCCAGTCTCTGTGCTCCCTTCTGTTCACTTTATTGGGAGATCCTACACTTGAAATCTGGGTCATATACTTTGATCCAGGTTAGAGAATTCCGGATTCAACCATCCATTATTCCCTATGGGGAATAATGTCTGATGAGCTGGGGTGCATTTTTAAAGCAATTTCCACCAAATTTGCTGGAAGCCCACTCCTGACTGTCCACTAAAGACACCCCCCCCCCCAAATTTCAGTAAGTTTGAAGGTCCCCGAGGTCCAACTCTGTGGGCCCCAGAACAAGCTGCCCCAAGCAACTTCCTGACTTGGGAAGTGCATTGTACCTGATGAGTGTGTGTGTTTTTAAACAGAGCCCAAGCATCCTCTAAGGATTTTACTCTCTTGTTTCCCTTTCAGCTTTCTGTTAACTATTCCCCTCATTTTTGTAAAGTCCTTCTTTTGAAATCAAATGTTACTATGGTTGTTGTGGGTTTTCCGGGCTGTATTGCCGTGGTCTTGGCATTGTAGTTCCTGACGTTTCGCCACCAGCTGTGGCTGGCATCTTCAGAGGTGTAGCACCAAAAGACAGAGATCTCTCAGTGTCACAGACTGTGACACTGAGAGATCACTGAGAGACTGTGACACTGAGAGATCTCTGTCTTTTGGTGCTATACCTCTGAAGATGCCAGCCACAGCTGGTGGCGAAACGTCAGGAACTACAATGCCAAGACCACGGCTATACAGCCCGGAAAACCCACAACAACCATCGTTCTCCGGCCGTGAAAGCCGTCGACAATACATCAAATGTTACTGTTTGGGACTTTAGGGACAATTTTCCATTGGCACGAATGCTGACCTTAATAGCATTGTGGTCACTGCTCCCAGCTGGCAGAAAATTATCTACATTTCTCACGAGGTCTTGAGCCCCGCTGAAAACCATGTCCAAGACGACTGCTTCTCTGGTTGGCTCTGAGACCAACTGTTTCAGTGCAGTCACCCTTGCGACATAGATTACACAGGCTCCCCTTCTTCATGCCCAGTGCTTTCAATGCGGTTTCATGTGCTTAACATGTTTTTTAGTCTGGGTTTAACTGTTTTTAAGGATATGTTTCTATGATGTTTTGAATGTTAGCTGCCTTGGTGATCCTAACTGGGCAGAAAGGTGGTATACAAATTTTGTAAATCAATAAAAACAAGGACCAAGCTTGTTTTCTGTTGGTCCTAGAAGGACAGGCAGAGTCCAGCCCAGTGGAGGCATAGGCCTGTTAATGGTGGCAAAGATAATCAGGTTTGATCACGCTGACATTCTTTATTTTTAAGAACGACGACAAAATCTCATTACTAGACAGTGTTGACGCTAGATGTGAGGGACCTGATTTCAAGTCCTGTTCACCCATGAATCCACTTAGTGCTTTTGGGCGATGATGCTCTCAGCCTCCATTTCCATTTGAAAATGGGAACAGTAATCTACCTTACAGGGGTTTTAAAAGAGTGGGTGTGAGAAGTGGCTACATTACGTGGTGTAATAGTTACTTCAGTCTAAACCCACTGGAATCAGTGGGCTTAGAATGAGAGAATCTCTACAGAAAAGTGCATGGTATGTTAGCACTTTTACTAACACAGACACATGGTCTTAAATAGTTATGAAAATGACTAGTTATGAAATAGTTATGAAAATGAGGGAGGTAGTACAATATTCAGTAGCCACAAGGTTTTAGTTTGCAAAAATTAACAAGACTTCAAGGAACAAGCGGGGAAGGGAGAATCTGCACCCCCCAAGCGTTAATTCAGATGGAAAAAAACTTACTGCTTTTCAGAAAAGGCATATCTGAAAAGCTGAGCCAAGTTCACCAAGCACACGCAACACTTAAAAGTGATGAGAATTTCCAAGTCACCTGACTACCAATTCCAAACAGTCTGCACAGGAAAGCCTGAGAATATTATGTGGATAGGGAAGGGCGGCCCAACAGATTCTGCCTGGATTTATAAGAATAGGGTGCAGATGCACTTATGGCTGCAGATGACTTACGGCAGTCCCATAGGTTTTTCAAGGCAAGAGGCAATCAGAGGTTGTTCACCCCTGCTTTTCTCTGCATATCAAACCTAGACTTCCTTGGTGGCCTCCCAATCAAGTACTAACCAGGGTTAACCCTGCTTAGCTTCCAAGATCTGATGAGATCAGGCTACCTTCAGGTTTTTTCAGCCCACTGCTCTCATGATCCCAATTCACCTGATCACACAATAATCACATATGCTAAAGTGAGCTATGCAAAAATATCTTCAGGCTTCCAGAACTCATAGCAGTACTACTAAAAATGTCATTGGCACAGTAGTAAAAAGGTAGTATTTCCCCTGTACAATTTCAATTTAGCTGCAGCTGCAAAAGCCAGCAATACTTCCTTGTGTTTTATAGGAGGGGTGGGGGGCTGACAATTTTAAAAATATCTTTCACCCTTGCAGGTAATGACAGTTACATCTTTTTAAAATTTTGCAACATCCAGCCTAAGGAACAGATCCAGAGAACTCAAAAGCTTGTAAAGTGTTCAGGTACATTTTGTTTGATCCGAACAGGCCAGCTCAATATCAGATCTCAGAGCTTAAGTAGGGTCAGCTTAGTTAGTATTTGGATGGGAGACCACCAAGGAATTCACCATGGCTGCTATGCAGAGACAGGCAATGCCTCTGCTCTTCTCTTGCCTTGAAAACCCCAGCAGGGGTCACCATAAGTCAGTTGCAACTTGATGGCACTCTCCATGCACAATGCAAGGTATTGCTTGGATTGTAAGCTTGGCCGGGGCAGGGTGGTGGTGTTAGCTACTGGAACTAACTTAAGTCACTCCTGGAACAAGTCTGAAATTTCTAGGGGTTCCAGGCATTAAAGAACAAGCTAGGTGGTTTAGGGACTCGGAAGTATTTTTCCCAAGGAGATGGCCAGAAGAGTTCTCCACTACATGCCCCCTTTCTATCTGCCACCTGTACTTCACAGTAGCACTACTCATCTGCAATATAATAGACTCCACAGCACATATTAACATATCACACGCTAAGAAGAATCAGCAGTTGAAACACACATACCTGCCCATCCCAACTCACTCTAAAGAAAAAGAAGCACAAGCTGGTGCTGGTGCTAAACATCTGAATGTTTAGGTAAGAGTAACAAAGCCTGAGGGCAGGAGCCGATTGGCCATTTAACTCCCAGGAAACCCTCCCTGTGGGCCACTGCCCTTGCAGGCCACAGGTGGCCAAGCCCAGCAGCCACTTGGCTCAGGAATTTCATAGCTAATCAGTGTCGGCTCACCAAATCTCTCCTCCTAGATGGCTGCCATTTTGTGGGATGAGGCAAAGGGTGAGCCAAAGTCCATTCCTGACGCCACCGAGTTCAGTGGCCTCTGAGGTGCTTGTAGCACTACAGGGGCTGCCCCACCCGGCTTGCTCCAGGGCCTTTCCCACTCCCCAGTCCCATCCTGTCTTCAGGGATACCCTTAATCTGAGATTGGAGAAGAATAACCAGTCCTTCACATTATTATTTAACAGATAAAACTTACAATGGATAAAGATTCAGGTAACCACCCTACAATAGCCACAGGTGAACAGAGGATTTATTTACTTGCGGAGACAGGGGTGGGCAGCTCATTTGAGGCTGGTCCATTTAAATGCCTTGTTTGTTAAATATATGCAAGTTTAAGTCCCAGGTAAGTACATACATGGCCTCTACTGCATGGAGGTGCTGGCTGACCATCTATTTCCAGGCACAATTCAACATGTTGGTTCTTGCTTTGCAGGCTTTGAAGTAGCTTAGGGCTAGATACCAGAAGGACGGATTCCTCCATGGCCACCCAGCCCATCAGTTAAGATCTGCCAAGATGTGCCTCTTAAGCCCTGCTTTCTGGGCCCCCATCTTCAGAGGTGAGGCAGGTGGCAACCAGAGACAGGGCATTTCCTGTGGTGGCACCTTACCTTTGTAACGCTCTCAACAGATGATTAAAACAAACTCATACACAAGCAGGGAATAGGGCCCATAAATTTACTGTGGGTATGCCGAATGAAACAAAAAAGTTGGTGGAAGACAATGACAGAGGGAGACAAGCAACTCTACCTAAGAAGTGAATTCCAAAGTTTTGGTGCCACAACCGAGAAGGCCCTTTCTCAGGTTGCCACCCATATGGCCTCAGATGGCAGGAGCACCAAAAGCAAATCTTCCAGTGACGACCTGACTTGATGGGTGGTTTATACGGGAAAAGGTAGTCATTAAGGTCAATACTAGCGCCACAAATTGGGCCTAGAAGCAAATTGGGAGCCAGTGCAGATGGACTGGAGCGATATGTTCCCGACAACCCACTCCAGTCAACACGCTGGCTGCAGCATTCTGTACCAACTGAAGCTATTTGACAGTCTTCAAGAGCAGCCCCACACAGAGCTTATTGCTGTACTACAATCTGGATGTTACCAGGGCCCGCACCACTGCGGCAAGATCTTTCCTGTCCAGGAAGGGCCACGGCTGGCTCACCAGCTGGAGGTAGTGAAAGAAGCCCTGGCCACCTCTGCCACATGTTCAGCCAATAGGAGGGGCAGGTCCAGCAACACCCCCAAGGTATGAACCTGCGGGGAATGCAATCCTATCCAGAACAGGAGGTGTCCCCATTCCTGGGTCAAGCTACCAGTAGCACCCCCATTGGGTCAGGATTAAATTTCAGCTTGTTAGCTTTCATCCGTCCTAAAACTGCCTCCAGGGACCTCTTCACAGTTTCCACAGCCTGCCTGGGAAGCACGAGATAAGAGCTGGGTGTCATCCACATCTTTGAAGACCACCAAGCAGGCTCCTACTCGACTTCCTAAAACATACCTTTTCACCCAGGCTTTTAATTAGCAGTTTTATCTTATCAGCTATTTAATAGACCACTTCTGTTTTGTGGATCGTTTTTATGCTGTTTGTATTATAATATTGTGGTTTTTAATCGAAAGCCACCTCAAGCAAGAAGCATAGAAATACTCTAAGTAAATAAAATATCTTAATGGAACAGTTAACACTCTAAAACTAGAGTGTCACAGACACTTTTGAGAAGCACCCACGATAGCCATGAACCAGGTGAAGCAAACTGAAGAGAAGCACTCGCAGGGGAAGCAGAGTCAGTTGAACAGAGTCTACAAAGGCCTTCGTCCCAACTGAACTGTTTTGCCTTCTTCCCCCGATTGTCTCCTAAAGGAGTTCCCTTCTGAAACGAGCATCTTAATGTAAGCTAAGGGAATGCTCTTCAAGCAACATAACAGTTTTTAACCCAAATTTCACAATTCTTATTGAACACACTTGAGATGAAGAAGCATTTGCTCCATCTAACATGACAGCCGCCGGTACCCGCCGGTGCTTTCACGCATTATACGAGAATTGCCTTCAAGAGCCTCTCACTATTTTTACTAGCATGGGAGAAAGTAGAAGAGTTCCCTTTTTAAAATCAAAAGGCCACCTTAGCCAGTGCAGATTAAACGCTTTCACATCACACAAAATGCTCCACAAGAAAGAAACCCAAATCACCTTGTTCACTGCAAAACTATCTTGCCCCACCTTATCAACACACTCCCCCCAGGGGCCATGGGGCAGAAGCTTCCCAGCCTCACTCCCTAAGCCAAGTGATCATCCGGTCTGCCGAGTGCCAAGAGCCTTAGGAATCCTTCCACATCCATTCATAGTGCAGCTTTATTGGGCAAGACCAGCTCAATGGACCATTCGCCTAAACAGAGCGGAGCCACTGGAAGTTGCATCAGCAGAACAGGTACAAGCTACACAAAGGCGCCGCTGGAAAGCTCCTGCCGCGGCACCTGTGCCGAAGGGGCTGGGGGGGGGGGTCACTGACTGGCCGGGGAGCCCAGGCACGCCTCTGCGTTCCGGGCAGGCGAAAGGCAGGAGGCGCCCGAAAAAGCACGCTGGCCCACTGGGCCACTCGGACCTTCTTCCCCAGAAGGAAAACTGCTCTCGTCACCGGCTGGGCATTAGGCGGAGCGGAATGGCAGAGGCCCCAAGGGCCCGAGAAAGGAGCCAACGAGCAAGTGACTCCGCCACACAGGTGGACGGGACACGATCCAGCGCCCCTGAGCGGAAGGCAGGAGGGGGGCCAGCTGCACAGAGGCGGCCTTCGAGGCACAGGCAGCCCGCCGAAGCAGCTCTGCTCCCTGCATCCGATGGGGCGCAGGCTCGGGGTTGCTGAGCCTCACTCAGCCCACGGACCCTCACCCGCCCCCGCCCCGCTCACCCCCTCTCACTGCCGCTCCAACTTTAGGCAGGCACCGGACAGCGGGACACGGCCAGGCGCGCGAGGCTCTCGCCGGAGCCCCCGGGAGCAGCAGCCCTGCGCGCCGCCAACAGGACGCTCAGCACCGGGCGAGCCTCGCTTGGCCCTGAGCGGGGGCGGCGGCGGCGGCGGCGCGGTGAGAAGCGGGCGGGGTCCGGGGTCTTTCCGATGAACGTGGCGGAGAGTCGGGCAGGCGAGCGGGGCGGGGGGAAGGAAAGACGGCCAACGCGGCGCTCGCCTCAAAGCGCCCTTCTCCGCGGCTCAGCCCGCCCTTCGTTGCGCCAGGCGGGGCGAGGCTGGGACGGGCGCCGGAGGGATCCTCCTGCCCAGCCCGTGGATCGGAGTCTGGGCGAGGGGAAGGGGCGGACAATGCCGGGAGCAGGCGGCTGGAGGGACGCGGACGCCGCACGCGGGCTGCCGGCTCCGGCCGCCCCCACGCCTCCGCCCGGCGGTCGCAGCCCCTCGCTTACCCTCCTGGTCCGGGGCAAGGTGCCCCCCGAGGCCGCCAAGGCTCGCTCCAGCTCCAGCTCCGACGCGCGGTGCCCCGGAACGCCGGGCCCTGCCCCGCTCGCTGCCGCCACCGCCTCTTGCTCCGGCTGCCCGGGCCGGAGGCGCCGGAGTCTCCGCAGGGTCATGGCCAGGCCGCGGGGAACGGGGAAAGGGGGGTCTCGGCGCACGAACCTATATGGGCTCTTCGAGGGGGCGGGGAGCGGGGCATCCCGGAAGGCTCGCCCGCCCCAATTAGACCACGCCCCCCTTTCCCCTCTCTTTGCAAAGGCTAAACCGCTATCCCTTAACATTGGGGAAACCCCGCCCTTGCGACTAGGCCACGCCCCCGGCCGTGTTGCCGGCCGCGTGGGGGCGTGGCAGTCGCGAGCCGGGCTGAACTTTTCCCTCTTTCGGAACCCGCCGCTCCTTCCGCGCGGGCGCTTCGGGCCCGGGGACCTCCTGCCCGCGGAGGCGCGTCGCGCCCCTCGAGCCCTGGGCGGCGGGCCCCCTTTCCCGCGAGCTCCCCCCTCCTCCCGGGAAGGGAGCGCTGCCCGCCAGAAGTGCCTCGGCCGCGCAATGCCTGGCGCCCCCCGCCCCACCTCTCCAGCCCCCGGCTGGCACCGCAGCCCCTTTGGGGAGTCCGGATTGGGGCGCGGGGAGGCGCTCCAGACGGGGCCTTCCCCGGTAAGGACAAGGCGGCTTCAGTTGTCTCAAGCCGGCTCCAGTGAGGAGACGAGGCTCCGCTCTGCCGCAGGGTGCACGGCTTCCGCAGCCTCGCCGCCTAAGGCGGGGGGACCGGACTTGGGTCTGCGTCTTAAATCTAAAAGTTTGTGTGAACACAAACTCTCTCTCAGGCCCAATAGACAAATACTGTTAAAATATGTCGCAGGACTACATGTTTTAATTCACAGGCATGTTCCTTTTGTTATCTGCTGTATAGTAATGGGCAGGGCTTTTTTTCAGGGGGAACGCGGAGTTCTGGCACCACTTGAAAATACTCGGCAATATTGCTTGAAAACAATATGATTCCAAAGAATCCCGTGTGTTTCTCCCTCATTTCCCTCCTGGGAGTTCCGCCACCTCTTTTCCCAGAAAAAAAAACCCTGGTAAGGGGTATGTGGGTCCTGACCTGACCTGGATGGCCCAGGCTGGCCAGATGATCCCGGAAGATAAGCAGGGTCGGTCCTGGTTAGTGCTTGGATGGGAGACCACCTTCTAGCAGGTCCAGGGTCTCTAGGCCCAGATGGTTGCAAACCACCTCTGGGTCTCTTGCTGTGAAACCCCTGTGGGTTGCCATAAGTAGACTGGGCAGCGCTTGACATCTGCATGGGCTGTGTAGTAGCTTAGCACCCTCTGCTGCCAACTCTGCTCAATTGCAAGGATAATATTCATACAGTGTCAGGAAAGCCCTGACAGAGGTGATGGGTAAGCGACTACAGCAACAGAAAGCTTTTCTTGTTGCACCAGCCAACTCCTTGACGACATAAAGAAGTCACAATCTAAGATGCCCAGGATGCGCATGAAGCTGTCTTCTACTGAATCTCTCACCTACTACCCAGTCCTTTTAACTGGAGAGGCTGGGGACTGAACCTGGGGTCTTCTGCACGCCAACATGGTGCTCTGTCTAGAGGAGAAAAAACTCCTGTCCCTTTAACAGAGGCTTAAGGGGATGGATGTTATTTACCTGGTGAAGTTATTTACCTCCATGCCATGAGAAGCTTCATTTGCTCATTTCCACACATTAAGCCTCTGTGAAAGGGACGGGACACTTCTCCGGGCTTGTTGGCATCATTAACCATTGAGCCATGGAATAAATGAAGCTGCTCTGTACTGAATCAGACCCGCCGTCTCTCAAGGCCAGTATTACCTATTCTGGGTGGAAATGATGCATAGGCAGGACACACAAGCCTTTGGGTGAAACTGATATCTTGGGTGAGATCTGGGCTGTATTGTACACGGCATTTTTGTGTGTACACACTGTTAGGTCATTTTGTAGAAAAAGAGCTGCAGGAGCTCATTAGCATAACTCATTAGCATATGCCACACACCCTGACATCAAGTATCTTGGCTGTTTTGGACCCAATCCTGGCCATTCAGGACCGAAATTGGACCCAAAATGGCAAAAGGGGCTGCAAATGGCAGAAAAGGGGCCCGAAATGGTCAGGATCAGGCCGCTGCTGAGCACGAGAGTGATCCCCCATCCATCAGAAGCCCGATGCTGGCTGTTTCGGGACCAATCTTGGCTGTTTTAGGCCCAATCCTGGCCATTTTGGCCCCAAATTGGGCCCCAAATGGCTGAAAGGGGCCCAAAATGGCCAGGATTGTGCCCAAAATGGCCGGGTTTTGGCTGCTGCCAGATGGGTGAGTGTTCCCACACCTGGCAGTGGCCCAATCAGGGCCATTTTGGCCCCAATTTGGGATGAAACTGCCCGATCCAGGCCGAAACGGGCCCAAAATGGCTCAAAATGACCATTTGGGGCAAGTTTTGGCCTGGATCAGGCCTAAAATGGCCCAGATTGGGTTGGTGCCAGGCAGGGGAGGGGTCCCCCACTCAGCACCGACCCAGTCCAGGTGGTTTTGGCCCCGATTCCAGCAGAAACAGGCCCAAAATTGCCATTTTGGTCCCATTTGGGCCCGGATCAGGGACAAAATGGCCGGGATCAGGTCGGTGCCGGGCGGGAGAGGCTTCCCCTACTGGCACCGACCCAATCCTGGCCTTTTTGGCCCCGATCCCAGTGGAAATGGGGCCAAAATGGCTGAAATTGGCATGTTTGGGCCTGGATTGGGACCAAAACGGCCGGGACCGGGTCAGTGCTGGGCGGAGGAAGGTTCCTTCACCCAGCATCAACCCAATCCGGGCCGTTTTGGCCTCCATCCAGGCCGAAACGGGCCAAGAATAGCCAAAATCAGGTGGGCGGGGCCACCAGACAAGTGACCTCTTTGGAGAACTGCCGGAACGGTGTTCTGGCGCGTTCCCCCTTGAAATGAGCCCTGGATATGAAAAGGGCATGTGCCATACAGCTACACTCTTCAGCTTTGCATCAGAGTGAGGCTGACCCTGCATACAGACGCCCCTTGAACTGGGATATATGCCTCCAGTTTAGCTTTCTGAAAAGCTGAAGTCTTTGTTCACATGGAGATGATGAGGTTTTTTTGAAACCCCTAACAGACCTCCTCATATGCAAACCATACATGTTACAAAAATATATTTGTGAATGTTACAGTGTAGATTACAGTACACATGTTCTGGTTGGGATGAACGCTAATTCCCCCCTTCCTGCAGAGAAACTGTAGATGAGGAGGTGGTTGGTGTGTTTCTGTACTGAGTTTCCAGCTCGCTTTTAGTGGCCTGGCCTACAAGCAATTACTACGGGGGTGGTGGTAAATTCCTGGTAAATTCCTCTCCATATTTTCTGCTCCAGGATCTCAAGCCAGTCAGTGGACTCTTCTCCCTTAGTTTTCCTTCCCCTGTGCGCTTGTCGTGTGCCTCCAAGCCACAACCAACTTATGGGTTTTCAAAGCAAGTGGCATCCCGAGATGGTTGCCATTGCCTGCCTCTGCGTAGTTCCCTTGGAAATCCTTTGTGGCCTCCTATCGAAGCACTAACCAGGGCAGGCCCTGCTTAGCATTCAAAATTTGTATTATTTATTTATTTATTATTTTGATTTATAAACCGCCCATCCTCAGGGGCTCTGAGGCTCAATCTGACAGGAGCACGCTCTGTCTCCATCGGGCTTTTTTCCTTTTTGATTTTATGAGCAAATATTGTTCTGTATAAGGCAGTTCCCTAATTGTGTAGATACCCCAGTCATATCAAGTGGTGGCCCCTTTTGCTGAGAACTTGAAAAATATTCATTCATTTGCTATTAGAGGGAATAATTTAATATGCAAACGTTCCTAGTCCTGGTTTGTTTTTTTGTAGATGTAGGATTTTAGAGAAGTGCTGTAAGTATTCAAACTATTGCTGAGAAGTCCAGCACTGAGGACTAATTCTCATCCCTTGCATATCACTGTGTAAATCAACTAGCAGGTGGCTATGTGAATATACTCCATGGAAAAGTATGAAGAATATTGTAAAAAACTGCAATTGTGGTTTGAACTGGCTGTGTTCTCCCCAGAACTGGGAGTCATTCCTAGTTTTACATCTTCAGAGGAGAGCTTTTGGGAGTCCACCATAGTTGGTTTAACAGCAGACTTCCGAAGCGTTAATAGGCTTGACATAGCCGTCTACTCCTAAAGCTGTATTGTAAGTAGTGCTGAGTTCTGACTCAGGTTTTCTGTAGTGAGCATATGGTGGATGTTTTTTGCCTAGCTAAGCATGGATTATCAGTTGTATATATACGCCACGTTTTTAGGTCAGTTGTTGAATCGTGCTACCCGGGTACACGGGGAAAAATTAAGAGAGTTAATTCACGGGCGGTTTGTTTTTGTATTTTAATAATCCTTTTGAATAGTATAACAATGAAACAGGTGGATTTTTTAAAAATCTACATGTGAGTGAAAATGTGAGTGCTGGATTAGAACTAAGGAGACCCAGGTTCAAATCCCCACTTGCCATTAAAACTCACTGGGTGACCTTGGGCCAGTCACCCTCTCTCAGCCAAACCCACCTCACAGAGTTATTGTGAAGATAAAAGTGGTATTCCACCTTGAGCTTTTTGAAGGATGAGCACCAAAAATGCATTAAACAAACATTTTTTACTTTGCCAACAGCTGTTGAGTTGGATCTTGCAATTTCTCACCTCCAGGGCCGCCCAAAATGTCTCTCCCAAATTCTCTTCTTGAGGGATGGGGGACTCCCATGAAGAGCTTAGAGGGGGGAACCAGAGTTCTTTGGGAAGAGGAGAATTGCCAAAAATACTCCCCCTATTTCATAGAAATCTAGGAGGGATTGATAGGATCAAGATTTTTCATGATATTTTGCATTTATACTCCCAGTGTAGCTTGCCCAGATGAAAGTGAATGATATTTAACTCTTTCAAAAGTTGATTGTTTAAAATATTTAAGCTGTCTCAAGCTGCTGGAGAAGGGGGAGAGATGTGTTTTAAATAAGTGCTTCAATTCTAAAGATGCTGGGACTCTGCTATTGACTGCATACAAACTACACGTTTTTTGTGTCTTTCCCGTATCCGGCTGTGTGGCAGAGACTGTAAGAGGACAGGGCCAAAGTCGGTCACTGCTACAGAGTCTGCCGTGGGAAGTGGCGGTTAGGCTGTTGGACAAGGACTGGGGAGAGCTGGGGTGTACTGGGAAGTTTAAATAGTCCAGGAGCAAGCCAGGTTGAGTGGTCCCTGGGGTGTTACAGGGGCCAGAGGCATCTGCCACAGGTATTGGCTTACCTGCTGCTGCCTCCTCCTTCATCCCCAGTTGCCAGCAGTGCAGGAAGAGGTGATGGGTGAGCCAACACCCACCTTAGGCACTGCTGGTCAGGTCTGAGTCATCCGAAGAGAGGGTCTTCCCAAATAAAATAAAAGTGATATTATATCAAGTAGTGTCTAGTGACTACTAAATCAAGCTTCCTGCCACTTACAAAAGGAATATTTATCAACAATAATGAACACTTGACAAAATTCAACCAGTCTGGAGTCTTGGAACACGTCTACCCTTGTGGAGGAGAAAGGACCCCCTGAGCGTTTGAGCCGGTGACTTTGAGACGACGCGGATTTGCACAGCACAACAGCACTTCCATTACTTCTTCCCCACTTGGAGGAACGCCTGTCTCCCACTATTGAGAGCGTTCATTAGTAGGTTGGAACGTCCTTTGGAGTTTAGGACATTTGATGGACTACGTGTGGATATAGAAATAGAGGCACTGTTATGTGTTGATTTGAATGTATTTTCCACAAGTAGTTCAGTATTGACTTGTTTGTGGTTGACTGGTTGAATTTTGTCAAGTGTTCATTATTGTTGATAAATATTCCTTTTGTAAGTGGCAGCGATTGATATATGTTACAGGAAGTTGATTTAGTAGTTAATAGACACCGCTTGATATAATACCATTTTTATTTTATTTGGGGAGACCCTCTCTTCGGCTGTCTTCTACAGTCTTTCCCGTGGCCTTTGTTTTTGCAGGCCTGAGTCATCCCTGCAGTTCTGACAGAGCGACTGGGATCTGGGATGTGCTTGCTCTGGCCTGCCAGTTACGCAGCGACTGGGTTCTGGGCTGTGCTTGCTCTGGCCTGCCAGTTACGCAGCTACTGGGTTCTGGGCTGTGCTTGCGCTGGCCTGCCAGTTACGCAGCTACTGGGTTCTGGGCTGTGCTTGCTCTGGCCTGCCAGTTACGCAGCTACTGGGTTCTGGGCTGTGCTTGCTCTGGCCTGCCAGTTACGCAGCTACTGGGTTCTGGGCTGTGCTTGCGCTGGCCTGCCAGTTACGCAGCTACTGGGTTCTGGGCTGTGCTTGCGCTGGCCTGCCAGTTACGCAGCAAGTCTGCTGCTCAAATGCCCACCATGTTATGAAAGTGGCCTTGGGGCAGTCACGCTGCCCTTCAGCCTAACCTACCTCATAGGGCTGTTGTGAGGATACAGTGATCTGCAGACAGCTACATAGGCTGTCCTGAAAGACAGGATAAAAAGCTTAGCAAGCTGAGCACATTTGCCGCACTGATGAGGCCTAGCAGTTCCCTGTTCATCTCCATAAAGCATTTCCTCTTTCTGAGTAGCTTGGGCTCAGCAGCTGGTCTTAATTTTTAGCAAGGAATGAATACATTGCCAACTGCCGAATATGTCTCAGTTAAGAACAAGCGCAAACACTGGGTGTCTCGGGACAGCTGTCCAGCAGCTGTAAGAGGATTGTGCAAGGGTGTGATGTTTTGTGTTTTGGAAGTATCCCCTGGAATGCTTGAGTTATGCGTGCTTTCTTCCTTGGGAGGACATTCAGAGGGATCCCCTTGCTATCCCACCCAGCATTAAAAGGAAATAGCTGGGATTCCTTGTATAGGCATTTGCGTGAAGACGATGCACAAGTTTTATGCCAAAACAAAAACAAAAAACATCGCCAAGCCCAGAATTTTTGATTGAGCATCAACTAAGAACTTTGGAAAGAGATGCAGCATTAACGCGCGAGATCATAGTAGTGGCAAATCCTGAGCTCCTGCCTGATCGCTCTAATCCTGTTCACACGTTACGCTGAACGTGTGTGTTTTTGTTTGTAAGAAACAGCCGATGCACTTTCACTTTACAAACAAAAAACAGTGTTGCACTTAACCTGTAACTGTTGTTCATTGAGTGTTCATCTATGCACGCATGCATGGGAACTGCGTATCTGCAGGCCAGCCGCAGATGCTACCTAGCCTTTTTGCATGCTTTTCTCCTAGGCATGGCTATAAAAGGCAGGGCAAGTGGCTTCCTCCCTCAGTTCTCTAAGCCACCAGGGTAGAAGGAAATTAACAATAATAAAGAGCAAAAAGTGGGGAAGGAGGGAGGGATGTGTGAATGTACAGAAGAACACGGGGTGAACAGCAGTTAAAAGTAAGTGCAGCCCTGCTTTCATCGTTGTGTTTTCTGTGCAGTCCCACATGGAAGATTAGCAAGCCAACTTACCCAGGTGATGGGTGTGTAGCTCTTCAGCAGAAAAGATGCTTCAGGACTGCCTTGCTGACAGCTGCGGCCCTTCTGGAGTCTACATCAATGGCATAATGTTTGATGAATGTGGACGGCGAAGACCAGGTGGCTGCCTTACACAGTTCCACTATAGGGATACTGAAAGTAAAGGCTGACAGTGTGGCAGGGCCCTTTAAACTTCAGCTGGCAGGTGGGGGGAATTCCCCCCGCCTCCCAGCTGAAGTTTAAAGATCCCTGCCGCTTGCAAGCGGCAGGAAAGGGCCCTTTAAACTGTCCCATTCCCTACCTTCCCCTCCCCCCACATGGCACCATTGAGGAGGCGGCCCTCCTGCCTCCCCACTGGCCTCCAGCGGCAGTGGCGGGCCCTCTCTGCCGGCCAGCTGGCTGGGGCTGCGCGGCAGTGGCACTCTCTGCTGGCTGCACCAGCTGTGCAGCGGCGGGGAAAACCTTCTGCCCACGTGGCCACTGGCTGTGCCAGCAGGCCACAGCGGTGGGGAAGGCCTTCTCTGCCGGCCAGCTGGCCAGGGTAGCAGGGGCACCAGCATTCCACCCATCAGGTAAGTGGGGTGGGGCGATGGGGTTTAAAGGCTGGGGTGGGAGTTTAAGGGTGGGGTGGGCCTCCTCCCTCCTCCCCCTCCCCCGTCACTTCAGAATGCTCCGAATCTTTCCGGAGCATTCCGAAGCAACTTTCCTGGATCTTTTCCCTGCTTCAGGTAAACCTGAAGCGGAAAACCCGAATCTTTTTAGTGTTTACACTCCTACCGGGTTTCATTCCCCACTCCTCTGCTTGAAGCCAGCAGGGTGACACTGACCCTCAGGCCAAGCTGGCATAGGACTGTAAGAACCAGCGCTGTGTGTTGTGACAGGGACTCTATGGTCTGGCCCACCAGAAGCCAATTGTTGAGACAGGGAAAGCTGGTACACCCTTTCTTTCTGAGGTGGCTGACCACTTACTGCCATGACTTTCATAAAGATATGAGGGACAGATGAGAGACTGAAAGGAAGAACCTTGAATTGGTGTCTTTTGGATCAGTACTGAAAACAATGGAACTTTCTATAGTGAACATTTATTGGAACATGAAACAATGTGTCTGGCACCGCCAGACTTGGCGCCGGGGCCGGGATGCCACCCTCCTGCCGGGAGGCCCGGCCCCCCAGCAACCCCCCCGCCCCGCGCCCCCTCACCTGCTCGACGGCTGGGGCGAAGATGACGCTGGGCCCCTCGGAGGGCCTTCCCGCGCTGCCGAGGACCCGCAGGGAGGCCCCGAAGAGCACCGAAAAAGGGGTCCATAATTTCAGAGTCCCTGTCAGTCTATTGCAGCAAAATAAAATGGAAGCCCAGTGGCGTTAAAGACTAGCAAAGTTTATCCCAGCATAAGCTTTTAAGAGACAGACCCACTTCTTCAGATAAGTACGAGAGTGCAAAACTGAGAGCTGTACCCTGAGAAGAGGTTGGAGTATATCTTCCTAATCATTTTAATACAGGGAATGATTTTGTTGTAATTAGTTTGAGGTTAAGCTGTTTTTGAGCTAGATAATCTGGTCTAATGGGGTTTACCTGCTCATCACACAAATGCAGATGCTGATCCGACCAAGATCAGCTTAACACAATGTCTGGACCCGGCTCAGTCCTTCACTAAAAGAGACCCATCAGCAGTCCCATGAGATGTCAGCAACAGGCCAAAGTCCATCCACAAGCAGCCTTGGGGGCAAAGGGGCAAGGAAGAGAACCCTCATGGGCATGCAAGCGGCCCAAATGGCAAACTCCTGCTTGCATTTGAATTAAGACCCCCTAATTCCATTTGGCTGAAAGATAGGCGAGGCATTGTAACGTCGTTAAGGGATGAACTGGAGGAGGGGGAGCCTCTCCCAAACATATGTTTATGTGGACTAGCAGCATGGCGAGGACTATAATTACAGAAAATTGGATAAGCAATTTTAGCCTTATGACAAAGAGAAAGGGGAGGGGGAACTAATGGAAATTTTGAAAATTATTGTTAAACATACTCCACCATCTTCAAGGCAATTAGCTTGTTATAACTACTGGAAATTCTCTAGTAGAAATAAGGGATGATGCATTTGACAGGAGTTTTAAAAAAAAGTTTATGTCACCCTTTGGTCTGTTGCTGCTGGTTTTTATCTAAATATTGCACAAGAAGGAAAGTGGGCCTTAAGAAAGCCTTAAACATTTTTTGTCTGGCAGCAAGGGATGAAGAAACCCAGGCATTTAATCCATATGCAGAAGCTAACTTTCCAGTCTTCAGATTTTTTTCCAAGGTAGGGGTGTACCAGGTGCTTAGCATCACCTGTCATACCCAGCGACACCCTGCCGTTAGGGTTGTATTCTAATGCTTTGTGTTAGGGTTATGGTTAAATGCTGAGGCTATTCTTTGACTGGACTGCAAATGTTACTCGCCTTGTCTTTCGGACCAGCAGTGTGACACTATGCAAGGGAGGCGTTTGCTCCTGCCGTTCTCTGTATGCTCCTCTGAACTGCACCAGACGCCACAACCTTGAAAATCCCATACATCAGTTCTGCTCTTTTCCCCACTTAGATGCTTTCCAGCTGAGCTTAGCTGACTGTTAGACTGGGGGGAGGGGGGATTTTAGAATTTGCCCGAGCTTTGAAAACCTATATATGTTTGATGCTTGCATGTGAACGTTATTCTTGGTGAAGATGGAGTAAGCTCATGACAGTAGCAGCTTTTCAATAAAGTTCTTTTACAGCTTGCAGTGAAGTCTTTTGAGAGTTGCTTGGCAGATCCTTACAGGGAGCACACCTGAGATTCGTACAGCTACTTTTTGCTTAAGCCATCATTGAGTAAGGCACAGTATGAACCATATTTATTCAGCATTGCCACAGTGTATTAACTGGGACTTACTCTATATGCATAGGATTACAGATTTATAGTCTTCTTGTATGTGTCTGTAAAATGCCATCAACTTTCAGCCAACTTATAGTTGTCAGGATCCAGTATGTTCTGTGGTTCCTTGGTCAGAGTTACGCCGTGTTTAATACTGTAGTCGTTAGACTTTCTCTCCCTCCAGGTCCAGGTGTTATTTTGACCGCGCTTTCCATGGGAGAGAATATTCTTATCTGTTTCTACAGCCAGAGACCTTGACGAGCTGAGCCTTCCCACAGTGAAGTTCTCATCGCTATGGAAGATGGGGGGAAGGCTGGGAGTGAAGGGTTAGATGTACCACATGTTGTGCTTTCTTTTTTCATTCTCGACAATGTGTTCAGCCAAGATCCTTTCTAGGCCTTGGAATATGGATACTTGTGTCAGAGCCTAGTCTTTCAATAAATCTTTTGAAACCAAGAAACTGTGCTTCTTGCAGAAGGGGGATACGAACTCTAGATAACTGGGATTCCATAGTCCGACATTGGTGACCCTGCTAAGGTTTTCGAGGCAAGAGACTAAAATTCCTCTTAAACAAATTGTTCCTGGCATGATAACACTGTACTTCCTCTTATAACATGCCTAATCTGGTCCTAGTTGTATGGATGACTTTCAGTTGGTGAGATCTGATGAAGCGGGCAAGCTGCTTAGAAGTGGTACAAGGAAGAATAAGGAAGTGGTAGACCCACTGCATGGAGAAGAACATAGAATTTTAACAGGTGATCAAGAGAAGGCAGATCTGCCCAATTCCTACTTTGCTTTGGTCTTCTCTTGCAAGGGAAACTTTGTTCATCCTGGCAAAAAAGGACACATGGTGACCGAAGGGAGTTGCAGCCTAGGATAGACATAGACGTGGTACATAAACACATTGCCTCTTTAAATGAATTCAAGTACTCAGGGCCAGAGGAAATGCATTTTAGTATGCTAAAGGAACTTGCTAATGTAATTTGGAGCCTTTTGTCTATAATATTTGAGAATTCTTGGAAAACATATGAGGTGGCAGAAGACTGGAGGCAGGCATACGTAGTCCCCATTTTTAAGAAGGAAAAGGGAGGATCCAGGCAACTACTGACCTATCAGCCTAATGTCCATACCTGGAAAGCTTCTAGAATAAATCAGTCAGTCAATCCTTGAGCATTTAAAAAAGACAGCCATGATTACTAAGAGCCAGCACATGTTCCTCAAGAAATCATGTCAGACTAACCTTATTTCCTTTTTTGAGAGAGTTACTACTTGGTTGGATCAGGGGAATGCTGTGGACACAGTTTATCTTGATTTCAGTGAGGCTTTTGATAAGGTTCCACATGGTATTTTTGTCAATAAGTTGGTAAAATGTGGTTTAGATCCTAACTATTAGGTGGATTTATAACTGGTTGACAGATTGCACCCAAAGAATGAGTGTAAATGGTTCCTCATCCTCTTGGAAAGGAGCAACAAGTGGAGTTCCTCAGGTATCTGTTTGAGGCTGTGTGTGGTTCAATGTCTTTAGACATCACTTAGATGACAGAACAGAATGGATGCTCATTAAATCTGCAGATGATACTAAATTTGGAGGTGTAGCAAATACAGTAGAAGACAGAATCAAGATTTGGATAATCTTGACAGGCTAGAAAACGGCTAAGACTAACAAAATGAATTTCAACAAGCACAGATGTAAAGATCTGCATTTAGGTAGGAAAAATCAAAGGCACATAATTATAGGATGGGGAAGACTTGTCCTGGCAGTAGTACATGTGAAAGGGATCTAGAAGTCTTAGTAGATGATACACTGAACATGAGTCAGCAGTGTGATGAGGGAGCTAAAAAGGCAAATGCAGTTTTAAGAACAACAGAAGCGGAGTGTCCAGATCATGTGAAGTGATGTATCACTTTACTCTGTTCTGGTTAAACCTCACCTGGAGTACTGCATTCACTTTTGGGCACCACAGTTTAAGAATGTTGACAAGCTGGAACGTGTTCAAATGAGAGCAACAAAAATGGTGAGGGGCCTGGAGACCCTATGAGGAAAGGTTGAAGGAACTGGGCATGTTTAGCCTGGAGAGGAGATGACTGAGAGGTGATATGATAGCCCTCTTCGAGTATTTGAAGGGCTGTCAGACCGAGAATGGAGCCGAGTTGTTTTCTGTTGGCCCACAGGGTTGGATCAGAACCAACAGGTTAAAATTTAAAGCGAAAGAATCTTCAGCTGAACATTAGGAAGAACTTCCTGTCAGGCTTCCTGGGGGGCGTGGGGCTCTCCTTTTTTGGGAGGCTTTTAAGAAGAGACTAGATGGGCATCTGACAGCAATGTTGATTCTGAGATTCAGTATGAATTTAGACTGTGAGATGGAGGACAGGAAGGGATGAGTCGATTGCCACTTTGGGGTTGGGAAGGAATTTTCCTGCAGGCCAGATTTGCTAGGGCCCTTGAAGTTTTGCCTTCCTTTGGGCATACAGCCGTGGTCACGGAGGGAGGGGAGGGAGCTGTGAATTTCCTGCCTTGTGCAGGCAGTTGGACTAGATGACCCTTGGTGTCCCTTCCAGCTCTACATTTCTAAGTATGCAGCCCTCAACATCTAGGCTCGACCCTTGCCCTTATTAGCTGATCACATGATATGGGCTTGGGTTGATTAAGTGGGCCTGGAAGGTAGGGTCAGCACTGCTGGTGTTGCTAGATCACATGGCAGCGTTTGATACAGTCAACTATGATCTATTGAGCCACTGCCTCGCCAACATGGGGATCCATGGGACTGCCTTACAGTGGCTGGTCTCCTTCCTCCATGATCGGAGACAGAGGATGGTACTTGGGGAGTATCTGTTGTCTATCCAGCCCTTAGTAAGTGGTGTTCCTCAAGTGCCAATACTCTCTCCGATATTATTCAACAACTACATGGGTCCCCTCACCCAGCTGGTGTGGAGTTTCAGGTTGGGTTGTCATCAGTATGCTCATGACACCCAACTTTATCTGTTGATGGACAGATGAGCAGATTCTGCGCCAGATGATCTGGCCAGGGCATTGGAGGCCGTGACTGGATGGCTGAAGCAGAGCCGACTGAAACTGAATCCTACGAAGATGGAGGTCCTGCACCTGGACTGAGAATGATCTGATCTTGGGATCTAGCTCTCAGCACTGGATGGATCGCCACTTGCACCTGTGCCAGTGGTGAGGAGTTTGGGTGTGGTCCTGGATGCTTCCTTATCAATGGAGGCCCTGGTCACAGCAGTTGCCAGGTCTGTGTTCTTCCATCTGTGCCAGATCAGGCAACTTGCTCTGTACCTTGTGACCCACGACCTAGCTGTGGTGATCCATGCAATGGTCACCTCCAGGTTGGATTACTGCAACTTGCTCTACACTGGGCTGCCCTTGGGCCTACTCTGGAAGCTACTGTCAAGCAGGCCTGCGACCTGCCTGCCATACTCAGTGACGTCTTTTACTTTGGGAGAGGGGGGATAGTTTGCAGTTTTGCTGTTCTCTTACTATTTTCTCTGCTATTGCTATCCTGCACTCAGCTGTGTTATCTGTAAGTGTGCGGGTGGATGGAGCTCGAGGCGCCTGGGAACCAGCCGAATGACCTTGGAGCCTGCATCTCTTCCCCCTTCCAGCTTTTCCCGCAAGACCCCGAGCGCCAAGACTAATGGACTTCTGCTCGAAAAGGGGGGAAGAGAGAGGAGAGTATAACTTGCCCACTGGGCCTTGCCCTGGTATCCCTGTCAATTACTTTGTACTGTGCTCTAATTATGGTAATCTCTTAATAAAGACCTTTAACTCATGCAGCCTGGTATGATGAAGTGTAGTAGTCTAGGAGAATCCCCTGGCACAGCCTGACAGCTACAACTGGTCCAGAATGCGGCAGCGCATGTTTTGACCGGGACTTCATTCAGGCCACATATAACATCAGTCTTGCACCAACGGCATTGGCTTCCAGCGGAATTCCGAGTCAGGTTCAAGGTTTTGGTTTTAAACTTTAAAGCCCTCAGCAGACTGGGATCAATATAGCTGCAGGACCACCTCTCATCATATGTTCCCCAGAGGATGTTCCACTCAGCAGACAAGATCTACTGGCGGTCCCCAGCCCCAAAGAGGTCTGCCTTGCCTCGACCAGGACCAGGGCTTCTTGGTCCTGGCTCTAACCTGGAGACCCGGGCCTGGCAGGATTTGCTATCTTTCCGCTGGGTCTGCAAGACAGATGTTCCACCAGGCATACGATGGCTGAGGTGAATGGGCCACCTAACTGGCCTCCTGCCATTGCTGTCCATCTGCAGCTGGCCACCTGGCCCCATGGGTTTTACTTCAATGGGTTGTGCAATTGTGTGTGCCCCTGTTTTTAAGTAGTATGTATTAAAGGTATTTTTATATTGTTTTATGCTACCATGTTTTATTCTATTATGATGTATGTTGTGCTCTGCTCTGAGCCAGCTGTGGGGAGAGCAGATTATCAATACAATATAATAAAATATATAAATAAATAACTAGTCAATGACTCTGTGGGAGGGTACAGTTCCAGCTGTTTTGACAGAAGTGGTCATGAGACCGCTTCTGAAGGCAGCACATCTGGACCCAAATGGCCTAAGTAAACATTGCCCAATGATCAGCATTCCATTCTTTCACAAGGTGCTTGAGAAGGCGGCAACTACAAAGCTTTAGATGATCTTGGAGATGATGGATTTTCTAGACCTATTTTGATCCAGACCTGGATTTGAACAGAAGCAGCCTTTGTCAACCTGAATTATTTACTGGGAGAGTGACAGCGAGTGTGTGCGTGTGTGTGACCCTGTTGATTCTCCTGGACCTCTTAGGGGCTTTCAGTAACTTTGGCCTTGTTACCCTCTTGGAGAGGCTGGCTACAGGGGTAGCGGGGGGGGGGGACACTGTGCTTTAGTCGCTCTGCTCCTACTTGATTGGCCGATTCCCCGCCCCCCGCTCTCCTGTATTCCTGCAGAGTACATTGTACTCCATGATATTTCAACTATATGAAGAAGCCGAGGTCTCTGGATTTATAGTGCGGTACGACCAGCAAAAAACCCGAAACAAACCAGCAGGTTGTCGTCTCCCTAACAGCTGAGGTTGGTAGGTCTGTGGAAGTCCTGAACAGGTGCCTGGAAAAGGTAGGAGTGTAAGTGCAGGTCAATAAACTGACTCAATTCAGACAAGACTGAGATCAGTGAGAAAGCTGCTCAAGGACATGCTCTTGAGCAGTTGACATATCTCTGGAACAGAATATTATCCCACTGCACTCCTGCAAGTGACTCTTGCTCCACTGTTCTCAACCATGCAGAAGTGTCCTGTTCCCCCCCAGAAGTCTGCCGTTTTCCATTGGTTACCTCGATGGCTGAATTGCCTCCCAGAACACCTGCATGATGCTTTCTCCAATACCTTCAAACCCCACCTTTTCTTTGAAATCCTTGCTGCAACCAACCTTCTGTACTGAAATTAAGGCTAAGCACGAGTAACAGGAAAGAATGCATATTCTTCTACAGGTTATCCCTATTTTCCTTCCCTCAGTGCCCCCCTTATGTCAAATTTGGTAACGTCCGCTAGCAGGAGAAAAGAGTTGGGCCATAAATTTTAACAAAGAAATAACAATGGAGGCATGGGAACACTTGTGGAAAAACACAATGAAGACTACAACGTGTACTAATATTAAAGAGAACATTTACAAAATGATCTATCGTTGGTACATGACACCAAAGAAGATTGCGCTAGGGAATTCGAACACTTCTAATAAATGCTGGAAATGTAAAAAACATGAGGGCTCTCTGTACCATATGTGGTGGACGTGTGAGGTAGCTAGGCAGTACTGGGGAGAAATAATAAAAGTAATAAGTGAGATTCTACAATTTCAAATCAATAAGAACCCAGAACTCCTGCTACTGAACTTGGGAATGGAGAATATTCCAGCCCAATATAGAACATTGCTTTTTTACATGACAGCAGCGGCCAGACTTTTGTATGCGCAAAAATGGAAAGTACAAGAAGTGCCAACCATTGAGGACTGGACTTACAAATTGCTGTATATGGCCGAAATGGACAAAATGACAGGAAAATTGAGAAATCTGGACCCAGGACATTTCAACACAGACTGGGAGAAGCTGAAGCAATATGTGTTGAAGAAATGGGAGGTGGGAGAAGAACTGTGGCAGTTTGAGAACTATTGAAACATGACAAAATGTAGAGGGGGGGGGTGACTTTACCGGAGGGTAGAGAGAGAAATGAAAATGTCTAAGCAGCTATCTTGTTATATATAGAAAAATATACAGAATATGGATAGAAAATAACTAACTATAAGGACCAATTAATTAATATTGTTTCTGGTAAAAACGTGTAATATGTTAAACTGAATAAGTCTACCTGAAGAAATATATGGATCAAATTGATTGATAACTTTTGACGATAGTTATATAGATGTATAATTAAAGAAAGAGGAAATTAATAATATAATTAAATATAACTAAAGTAGAATGAAGATAAGATATGTAGAAAAAATAATATACAGAATATAAGTTAAATTGGTTGACTTATATGAATGAATGGATTATACGGTTTATATGGTATATGGTTTATAGAAATATTTGAAACCAGGAAATTATGAAAAAAGGGACAAATTGTTTGTCTAATACGGAAGAAGGGACTTAAGGATAGGGTATAGAGTGTTAAAAATACTTAAAGAATTATTGCTTAGATTAAAGGGAAAGTATATATCTGTTAGATAGATGAATTTAAAATGAGTAAGGGAAAAGGGACAAAGGGTTGGAAAACTGTTGGAAGTCTACAAAAAAGGGGGGAAAGGGAGGGGGTTAGAAATTGGGAAATGGGAATTGATTGTAATGTGAAATTAAATGATTCTAATTCCAATAAAAATCTTATTAAAAAAAAAAAAGAAAAGAGTTCTTGCTCCTTGTAAAGGGCCTTTCTCATCGATGGCATAGTAATAATAATATTGTTGGGGCCAAATATCACTCTTTTCCAGCTGCTAATCTTGGAGTTCGACGTAAGTTCAGAAGCTTTGTACTTATCAAATAGCCGCCTGCTCTGTAGTTTCCTTGCCCATGAAATGGAAAACACAGTGGGGTCAACACACCTCAGTGGATATTTACTACAGGGTACTTTTAAAACATGAAAGAATGCACAGCACTTCTGACAGACTGGACAAAAGGAGAACAGGAGGCAATTATTAACTGAGCTATCCCATAGTGAAAATGCCGGCTCCCTGTTCTGGAAGCTGATTGAAAGCAGACGTGAAGCACAGTTCCCAGTTTCCATCCAGAAAAATCTACGCTCCTAGGATGAAAAGTTAGAAAAGCTCAAAATTTAGCACTCTCCCAGATAGGGACTGAAACCACCAAGAACAAAAACATCAGGCTCCGCATTTCTCCACAGCCCATGCTTAAGAGAGATGTAAATCGTCTCTGGCAGCTTTTTTAAAAAATTATTTTTAAGAAGAGGCAAAGATGCAGAGGAACTTCTTTCTGGAACCATTCTGACGGAAGACCTTTGTACTCAGTTCTCAATAGTGGTGGGACTATATGGCCCGTGAAAGTCTTCAGAACCAACTCTTGCCCAAGATGGCTACGCACATGTTCATTGCAGCTCTCTCTTCAGTTTGTTGCACTTTCCTTTTCTCACTTGATAATGAAAATGTGCTCTGGAACACAAACTGTCTTGGTGATGCAGATACCCTTTGCAATTCCCTGAACTGCTATTCCCATTTAAGTATTTAGTTTGCTTTTGGCTAACTGGACAGTAATAACCAGAACAAGAAAAAAGCCACGGAGCTCATGTGAATAAAAACAAATTTTAATAATGTACAACAGAAAATTGGACAACCTCATTCTTATATTAAAACAAAAGATTTTTTCCTATATTACACATATTTACATTTGCATACTGAGGAGGTAAAGTGTCTAAGTGGCTATTTTACAGTCTTTTTCTAATAAAACATACAAAACTTGAAACAAGTATAAAAGTCAAGGAGCCAAGGGGAGGAGGACAAAAAAGAAGAAGAAACAGACCAGTACCAAAACCCATCTGTTCTGAAGCCAGTGTGCCACCTGCCAGAGACTGACTAAGCCCCAGCTGAGAATGCAGACCTCATACATCTGACAAAAGGCTAAGGCTCAAATCCTATGGAGCACTTCCTTCCCCCTCCTCCTCCCAGAAGTCCCCTAAAGAACTCCAAAATGCTGACGCTGGCAGTTGTGGGACTCAGCATGGCTGAAGAGGCTACAGTAAGGAAGGGAACCAGCCTTTAAACAAGCCAAATGTCTTGCATCACTGGAAACACTGCCAACAGAAGGGGAAGGGGAAGGCAATGTCACAGGTGTGTTCCCCCCCACCCCCACTGCAGCCCCTCTCCTTGTTGTATGGATTTTTGTTCATGGTGAGACCCACGGCATCAGCACTTGGGAAGAGCAAGAAAAAATCATGTTATAAGCACCTTTGCTGTGTGATCCATGCCTAAGAGCACATCCGCCTTACGAATGATCTTCCATTTGGATTTTTGACAACACCAGACTCTTTGCTTCCCATGAGCTTCATAAAGTTGGGCTACTCCTAAACAACTGCAGAGTGCTACACAACTGTGCATTTTTCCTGTGTTTCTGAATATATTGGGAATGCATACATGGGCAGGTAGTACAAATTTAACTGGTTGCTTTTAATAAAGTTATCACAGCAGCTACAGGTTTTTTTAAAAAAAAAATAACTAGCAGCCTTCACTTTTGGACCCATGGCCGAATGGACAGGAACAATAGTCTTGTGAATTCACAATAGAATTGTGAACAATAGAATTGTGAATTGTGAACATGAGGATTTCAAATGCAGCATGTCTTTTTAGCAGGTGAAGCAGAAACAGGAAAATCTGCTCTTCTTCAGCCTAGTGTAGTGTTGCAAACTGCACCTTAACCACCAACTCTCTCACATGTCACAGGTAAACATTACAGTACAGAGAAGATGCACTTTGGAAACTTCCCAAAAGAGCATCTAGTGGAGACTTACCTTGCCCTGAAGAAGCAAATAGTGTTTTTAGGCCATTTAGTATATTTAGCCTCATGCCTTCTTGAATACCTCCTGCATGCTGGCTCTAAGCAAAATTACTCCTAGGTTTTTGCTGCAACTTTGCAGTGTTCTTTGGACACTGATAAAAAAATGCTACAGAGAAAACTAATTACTGTCCAAGAGACTGAGACACATACATGCATCTATAAGCCGGAGTCTGAGTCAGCCTGTCCCTTTTAGACTTCGAGATGCAACACAACATTTGCCATCTCTTCATGTATTCATCTCCATGTGTGGCTACAAGGGGAACACATTAATATAAGCCAGGATGTAAATTTCATCCCAAGTCAAACCACTGTTACATGGACGCATGTCTTATTAATTCGAATGGAGCTTATTTCTCAGCACTCTGAGCTGCAGTGCCATAAAGGCAAAGAAAACAGAAAATATGTTCTGAAAAAAAAGAGGATTTGTCGCTTCAAAGAACCCTTGGGTAGAATGGGCCTACAGACAGGCTGAGTTTTTCAGTGGCAAGTTAATTGCACAGGTATACCACTCTTCACACTGCAAAGGCCAAGAAATCTTTCAAAGAGAATGGCTCCAAAAATAATTTTTTTTACTCAGGGGGATCTAGCTAGGGAAGTATCCTTTTGCTTGGTAGGCATCTGTGCGATTCTCTTCCACATCTGCCCAACTGCAACATTTAAATCCGTATGCATTCTTTTCAGCTTCCAATACTAGTCATAAAGTAGACCACATTATCTCAGTAAAATTTCCAGGTACCCTTTTGTCTTTGATCAGAGATGCAGGAATGATTTAGCAAGCTGTGTTCCCACTGCTGGAGATATGCAGTAGCCTCTAGCTCAGAAAAATCAGAATGAAGTCACAGAGGAAGGCAAGTTTTACAATCAAAAGCACAAGCTCCACACACTCCTCCATGAATAAGAGTGCCTGAGATCTTTTAAAACACAGACTGGAAGAAACAACAGCTCATTGCAAACCAAAAGGAGCAGGTAAAGTTGGCTCCACAATACAATGCAACAACTCTTCAAGCATTACACATTGACACAGCTGAGGACAAGAGAAGGGGCAGAGTGAGAACACACACACACACACACAAACACAGAATGTATTATATTTTTAAAAAATCCTGCCTCTATTTGTCTTAAAAGCCAGGATTCATGATTTGAGCAGAAACAGTTCCAGTGTAAAACCGAGCTGTGTGCATTTTTAAGTGTTTTTTGCAGTGATTTCTTTATAAACGGAATGAGAAGTAATCATCAATTTTACTTCTCTTATAAACAGTTAAAAAAAAGTTAAAATTCTACCCCCCCCCACAATAAAATAATAATTAAAAAAATAATCAAACCACTCCAGTTAAAAGTTATGGCTTCAAGAATTATCTACCACAAACACCCGACCTAACAATAGAGTTCTTGATGCGTTATTTGCATCATAATACAGTCTCGGACTGTTCCCTAAGCAAACGTGACAACCAAATCAATCTTGCCACCCCCTGATTATTCAACTGAAACAAAATACATGCAGTTAATCTATTCCCACACCATCCCTCCTCCCCTGCAAGTGACACCTAACTGCTTCCAGAATATGGGAGACTATAAGACTATATATATATATATATTTCACACATTCTCTCTCTCAAAAAAAATCCAGACTCATTTGCAGTCGTCATTCCTTGAGGGAGAAATCTTGCCTGGAAGCATCTGAGTTACGTTTCCCCAGTGGATGCTTACACTCTTACACCCGGACATGTAAAATGCTAGAGTAGTTCTGCCAAAGGCACCTTGAGATATGGAAAGGTGATGATCCTATAAGGACGACATCCTTCCTTAGTCCTGCTTTCGCCTCACTTGCTTTTACACCAGTACAAGCTTCAATTCAATTCCAGTGGACGTCTAGTCTTCTGCAAATGGCTCTGTTTAACCAGGCAATCTTATGTTTCTACTCAGCACTGCCATTAGGGGGATCTTGAAGCCAAGCGTAAGAAAAGCTGTCCCTTGCTTTAAAAAAAAAAAAGCGGAGATGGATGGCAGTGAGATAATTTGTTCAGTGCCCCTGGTAGTTCTAACCAGTGTCACAGCGTATTTCTACCTCTCCCAAGTGAGAGGAAAGCTAGATAACAATCAGTAGACAAAGAGGGCACTAGCACCTGCACTTCACAAAAGGACATTATTATTTGCACATGCACAGGAGCACAAGGGAACACAATACACACCTAAGGGCGCAGGGACACGTACCTTTGCATGTGCACACACTGTTGAACACTAATAGCTGCGCTGGTTTAAGATGTGTCAAGCTAGAAAAGGGTCAAGAGCTTCACGTGGCCAGGCAGGGGGAGCACGCAAGGCTTCTGATGTATGCAGATGTCAGTCCTCAAGACACCCCTCCCTCTGAATAAAGTCTTTTCTTCTCCCAAGCCATAAGGCTTTCCCCAATAAGTATGTCACTAGAATTTAAAGGGATTTCCACTGAAGAAACCAAAGTTACAGTTGTGGCCAACATTTGTCTATACAAGTCCCTCTTTATGCTCTCATGAGCAAATTAGGAAAAAAAAAAGATGAGTTTTGCTCCTCAACCAGGAAGAGCACTAGGTCTTAAGAAGTCCTCCCTCCTCTCTTAATCACCTGCAGGCCAAAGTTGTCCACACATGGATAGCAGCAGGCTTTGTAGAAATAAGAGGTAGCCTTCACCACCACATATCAATTCTAGCATGGCAGCTTTTGTGCAGTTTCCTCCAGATGGGGCTTGCAGATTAAATTTTCACGTCTTCTAGGACACTGAGCTGAGAGAGTGTTTTCTTGATGCGCAAGGCTGTTAACCGCGCTGCCCCATTAGCATACCAGCACTCTCGCATCATTTTCCCCATTACTCGCAACGCCTGAGAACACAAGAAGAGACAGAGGCCATTAGGAACTTTGCCCCACCGTATCAAATCCTATGGCTCTTTTAGCTTACGTACATCCAATGGCTAGTGATCCGGCAGTACCTTCAACTTAACAACAGAAAACACAGCATACAAGGATCTATTCATACTCAAACATGACCTTAATTCACTTTCCTTGTGAAAAGGAACATTTCTCAATCTTTTTGGGGGGGAGGTGTGCTTTTGGGTCTCCAGTCTTTGACTACTGCACTGACAGAACCCCATATTCACTTTTCTTCTTTGACAATTATTTATTGGTACATTTGATGAAAAACTCACTGATAAGGTAGTGAGAAAAGGCTTACTGGACCTACTAAACTTTTTGATAAGCCTAACTTTCGACACAATTCTAAGTGTCACCTGATACTGTCGCTGCGCCACACTCTGCCATTTTAGCACATTACTTTCTGAGCCATTTGCTGCCTGTACTGTTCTATTTCTCTGCCTATTTCTCTGAATAGTAATATGACAAAGCTGTCAAGCAAGTGCTCCACCACATGCCCAGATCCCAACTCACTGTGCAGTGAAAGGTTTCAAAACAATCACTTGAAGCAGCCTATTAAATTGGGACTTTGGCACTTGGGGGGAGGTGTTCGCATAATTCTTTTACTAAGTACACTCTTCCATCCAGGCATTTGAAAATAAAATACTGCCTATATATACACATGCCAGAGTTAGCACACACCGCTTCGCAAGGGAAGCAAACACAGTTATCTTCATAATCATCCAGGTGGTAATGAAATCCATAGGGTTAATCACTCCCTTTTTAACATTTGGAAGCTTTGTCTTTGGCGGTGGCTCACTGCAGACCTTTTCCCTTTTGTTCAAATGAGGAAAAGTAAGAAGTTTGAGAAACTGCTGCCTCACCTACCTCATTAGGCTATCAGAAAGAATCACTCGGTACAGAGTAATGTTTGCTATGTGGACAGTGTCAACAGCCTGCCCAGGCCTTGGGTTACCTAGATACTACACAGTTTCACGGTGACATCACAGAATTCTACGCTAAAAGCAGTGACGAGAGAAGTCATTCACTCTAAGGAGGAAACTGTACTTGGGCTGCTTCTACTATTGCTGCTGCTGCTGCATACTTGTTTAATGCCAACCGGGCCACAGGCCTTCCTCCGTGCCCTGAGTTCATGACACATGTGATGTCAAAAGCACTGTTTGTCAGAATCTCCCATTCTACTGGTTGTATCCTCTCTCTTATCCCTCAGGACGACAGACGAGTTTTACCTCATAACTTTGCCACCAGTTAGGAATGTTCGGTCGCAGCTTCTGATCACACACAACCTTTCTCATTTCTTCAATAGAGGGGTCAGAGGGTACAAGATCATAATACGGGAGCTGATATTCTTCATGAATGCCTAAAAGAGGGGGGAGGAGGTTGGATTATTATTCCAGTCACTACCATTTTCCACAAATGTAACAGTTCAACATTGTTTATTGAATATCCTATGCAGGACAGGAAGAATGCTAAGCAGAGGTGGTCTAAAAATCTGCAGGGCAGCATCATGTAAGAGAGGGTCTAGCAGGAAAGCTCTGCTACCTTGAGATAGTTGGTTTTCAATAAACACACGTCATGTTTCTACCTTTACATTCAGCATAGATCCCAATCTTTGTCCATGCCCTCCGCCATCACCAAATACATTACTAATTAAACTTCCTCAGTCCCTGATGAAGAATATTAAGGTAAAAATATTTGTAACAACAAAGCAACATGAGCTTCTTATTCTGGAACAAATTATGCAACCAAATGTGGACTTTCTGGTTACAGAATTTGTGAATTTTCATTTACTTACACACCCACACCCACCCACCCACCCACCCACACAGAGGATGTGGTAAAAACGTACCCATCAAGCAGAATTTAATTACTGCTATCGTGTCAATGAATTGGAGTATCCAAGAAAACAGAACGAACACCTATTTATATTTGACGCAGAACACAGACTCCAGAACCATAAAAAATGCTCAGAGCCTCAACGGACCCATTAGTGGTACTCTGATTAGAATGATCTCCGGAACCAGCAGGACCCCTTCCTGGCAACAGCGTTCCCATTGCCTCCACCCTATCTAGTGTGCTGTGGCGCGAAGGCAGTTTCATTTTTAAAAGGACATTGACGATTCTATGAACTCGGATGACTGCTTCGATCCAACATTTGAAGCCTAAAGAAGTGACCTTTAGATGGGCAGAATAAAAAGTAACCTATTACCGCCTGAGTTGCATCTGCGAGCGACTTCCCAGTAGACCAAGCCCAGGGCATAGATATCAGCACATTTAAAGGAATCAAAATGCTTCATGTTAATTGTTTCGTCAAGAACCTCAGGGGCCATATAGCTGAAACAAAATAAAGCCAAACACATTCATTGTTACTGGGGACATAATTTATACAGCAAGCATTTCCATATGACCTGTTACAGCTAAGATCTATTACTATTAAGGCACCTAAGTGACAAAGAAGCCCATTTGCTACAGATAGTGCTGAAGGATCGGCATGTCCATAACAATATCCCCAAGAGGGAAGTTCACCCACTCAAAACAAACCTGAGGGATCTTTAATATATATTTTATATAAAAAGACATTTTTCTGTTTTTTTTAAAAAAAAATAAAACATTCAAAGTGATAAGAAGTTATGGATGAAGACAAAAGCACCTGGCTTGGAAGTGGGTAGAAATAGCCAGAACATCTATTTTGTTCTGAATACTAAAGACAACCAGGGGCTAGCAAGAAAAAAAGGACAGTATCAATTAAACCTTTTCAGCAACTTCCAACCACAGCTCTCCTAGTTCACTGCACAAAGACTATGAACATCAAGCACTGCTCCAAGTGGCAGGTTCTATCAGTTCCTTACCGCTTTGTTCCAACCCTCTGATTGGGTGCAATGTCTATCGTATCAGTAACAGAATCATGGCGGACAGCCAAACCCAGGTCTGCAATAGCACAAGTTCCATTCTTCTTCACTAGTATATTCTTGGATTTCAGGTCCCGGTGTGCAATCCCAGGTTTTCCTACCAAAGCATATCAGTCAATAAAGATTTGCTGAGTATAAAGGAAGAAAAGGAAAAGGCAGCACCAAAGCTGCCACTAAGTTCAGTCAGTTTTAACCTGCAACACATACAATATAGAGGGCTGGTAACCCTGAAGGAAACACACGGAAACCTCTTATCATACTTAGCACATCTAGGTTAGCAAGGGTGCTAGTTGAATGAGCTTGCTACTGCCAGCAGATTCTAGTTAAGAAAGGCATTTACAACACATACTATCTGTAGCTAGCCTAATTGTAAGCTTTCTTGATCATTCAGCTTTGGCCTAAATAAGGGGTTCCCAATGTGGCATCCGTGGGCGCCACAGTACCCTGACCTTTCTTGGCACCTGCCAAATATTTTAGAAAGTGGGTAATGCCTAATGGGACTTTCTGCCCAGCAATACTTCTGATTGGTGGTTGGAGATCTGACTGGCTGTGCAGATTTTTTAAAATGTTGCTTTGGCAGCAGCTGCTACCATAACACAAGGATCTTCATCGTGTGACTGAAGGTATGCAAGAATATATTTTAGAACAATATTTTCATTTTAAAAGACATCCTTTTAAACAGAGTTTCTGCCTGAAATGTTGAAGTATTACTATCAAGAGTTAACTTCACTCCTTGACTTTTTGTGGTTGGCTCTACCTCTTGCAGCAGCTATTTTGTGACTGCACCCACGACGTCAGCATTCAAAAGTGCCCACAAGCTCAAAAAGGTCGGGGATCCTTGGCCTAAATTCTATTAGTCTCCTTGCCAACTTCCGTGAGCTTTCTGTTTTCATCTTTGGAAGGAATTATTTCAACACTCTCCATTCAAGAGAATGACAGAGCCTCTCTCACAGGAGAGACTCGAAGGAACCTCTCTCGTTTTCTAATTCACCACTACAGAATTTGTATCTGCGACCGTCTGCTTCTTACCTTGGGTCCCCACAATCTCCATGTGCAGATGGGCCAGTCCACTGGCAGCGGATAGAGCCAACTTAATCATCCCCTCGATAGTTACAGCGTATCGATTGAGGTAATCAAACAGAGATCCATGCTCATGGTAGTCAGAGACCAACCACAGCTGAGTCCAAGTGCCGTTATCTGTGGGCAGGACAGGCGGGGGAAGGGAGCGTGCGTTTAATAAACTGCGCCAATATTTTTAACTCCGAAGTTCATCTCAAAACAGCACAGGGATGTAAACAGCAAAATCAATACGGATGAAATCAATCAATCACCTGCACCTGATCTTTTAATGCCATTTATTTTAGGCAGTGTGACTACTGTTTCCTACTCCTTGAAAGTTATGGAGGAGGAACTTTATGGAATTCTGGCCCTGGCAACTGACTACTCCTAGAAAGAAACAATTGCCGCATCAGATCTGTTGACAACGTGTTTCCGAGCCACTGAACCAAACCTTTTGTGCATAGATAGCAAAGAGGCAATCCCAGCATACGTCTCCTGAACAAAAAGAGGAATACTAGGAATGGAGCTCTGGAGACTGTTTTGGCCTGTGGAAAAAGCTGCAAATTACCTGTCCTGTGGAACAATAATGGGTGACGATCCCTGGGAGAAGGAACACAGTGATAAGGCTGTAATGGCTGCCAAGGAGAGGCACTAGGGGAGAACTGCATGTTTCTAAAACAATTTAAATAATAGTAATAATAATGTTTTAGTCATGTTGCCCATCGCAGACACCGCGTCCCAATTTTCAGCATCAAAGACACACCTGCAACTTCTGTTTGCTTTCTGGAACGTGACAGCAGCACAATACCTTTATTGTCTGCAGCGATAAATCCCAGAATATTTTCATGGCGTAGCATGACAGTCTGGTAGATCTCGGCTTCCCTGAACCAGGACCGCTCTTCACGTGAAGAGAAGATCTTCACAGCCACATCACCACCACGCCACCTGCCACGCCACACTTCTCCAAAACGACCTTTGCCAATGATTTCCTGCAGGACGATTGTTCGTGCCACAGTGCGTTGGACAAAGAGTGGCAAACCTGGCAGTGATAGGGAAAGAAGTTTAAAATGTAGTAAGATAGACACATCAGTTTAAACAGCATCACAGAGAATTGCCTATCC
Source organism: Eublepharis macularius (assembly GCF_028583425.1). Taxonomy (NCBI): domain Eukaryota; kingdom Metazoa; phylum Chordata; class Lepidosauria; order Squamata; family Eublepharidae; genus Eublepharis; species Eublepharis macularius. The sequence goes on along the minus strand of NC_072793.1, from coordinate 10,133,569 downwards.
TTGATTTCCATTTATTCAAGAATCCAGACTGTAAGTTTTCCTGTATTTAAAAACCAATGGCACAGCTGCTGTGTAGGGACCCACTTCTAGAGAAACAGGAGCTCTGAGCCACTAAGAGAGGCCCAACACTAAGAGAGGCCCAACAATTGTGCAGCTTAGACCTGCACTTACAGCAATTATGCCAGAAAATACAGCAAGAGGAGAAAATGCTGAAGAGGATCTCATAAAAATGCTGAAGAGGAATCCCATAAGAAATGAAGCTAGGCTAGAACAATATCCAACACAGACAGCCAAAGCAGTATCTGCAGGTAGGCAGCTGTGTTAGCCTGCAGCAGAACTGCAGGATTTAAGTCCAGTGGCACCTCAGAGACCAACAAGATTGACTGGGATATCTCAACTGGAATATAAAGGCTCAGAGATCCCCACTTGTCCTTGTATCTGAAGAAGGGAACTTTGACTTTCGGAAGCATAAACACTAAAAATCTTGTCGGTCTCTAAGGTGCCACTAGACTCAGAGCCATTATGTTGTTTCAGCTCCTTGGGAGAAGTAGCTGAATGTGTGTGTGTGTGCTTGCCACTATCCCATGTAAGAGTGTGAACCGGGAAACCCCCAGTTCAAACCTCTCTTTATCAACAAGTTCGCCAGATCACTTTAGTGGCTAGCCTCTCTCTTAGCCCCCTGTCTACAATATAAACGTACTATTGACCTTCCTTAAAAGGCTGCTGCTGTAAGGATTCCCAAGATAATGAGAAAGATAACACTGACTTACTATTACTGCAATAAAACATGCAGCAAACGTTGCAGCTGGGAGAAGCCTCGTTTTAAAAGCATGCTGCAGTAGGACAGTGACGGCTGCATCACTTTTGTAACGCAGCACAGGTACAGGCTTCCCTTTTCTTTCTTAGTACGGGAAGAAAAGAAAATCATCGCTAAGTGCCGTCTTTATGAAAGTATTACCTCCTTTAATTTCAAAGCAAACGTAGGCGGAACTGTGGAGCTGCTGACAGTTTGGGTGGCAGCTTAGGGACTGGCTTCAAAAGCGGCTATATAATTGCAACGTTTTAGCTTGAGAATGGTTTCAGAATATTGTCCTTGAAATGGATACTTGAAGATGGACAATTTTTAAGTACTGCAACCATGCTGTAGTCCAATATTAAAAAAATCTCTACAGAAAAATAAGGTCTCCATACCTGATCCAGAGCCAGAGGTAGACAGATCGTAGACTAAATCTTGCAAGGTTTTGTCCTTGGATAGGCACATCTCACAAGAGGGATCCTCCATGTCCAGCCGCTGACGATTGTGGTAGACTCGCTGGTGGTGGTGAAAGACGAAAACTACTATGATCATAATGACGAACACAAGGAAGACTGGGCCAGCAATCACAGCCACCAGTTCCACAGGCCCCCAGCTAGAAGGTGCTGCTTCATCTTTCCAATGTCCTTGAGGGGAGAGAAAGAGCCAAATTTATAAACAATACAGTTTCTTCCGCTAATAGTTATCACTCTTCAATTCACAACCAAAATATGCAGGCCTTGATTTTTCACACGGCACAAAATGCCTGCTTCTAGCAACAGTGAATGTACGGAACAAGAAACAAGTTTGTCAGGGATTTAAATTTTACAGTAACAGAAAAAAAACACCAACGCTATTGGTTTTAAGACTCTACTTATGTTGACAGAGCACAAATAACATACTGAAACAATATAAGAATATAAAAACAACTCCGATTTTTAAATCTAGAACTATGCCTTTGAATAACCCTTTCACAAGAAGACATTTGGCAGATGAGTTTTTTTCTATTACAATATTCTAGAGAAGGCTAGAACAGCATGCAAATTTCTTTCAGACATGCATGTTATCAGTGTAACAGGTCAAACATTAACAACTCTATGGGAGCAACCACAATTTTAATCTTACAGCAAATTTGTGCTTTTTTTTTTAAAGCACATTTTGAACCTGCTGCTGCTTAACAACAGTGTGCTTATATGCCGACCTTCTGGACAGCTTAGCGCCCACTCACAGCAGTGAACTAAGTCTGTGTGGTTACTATCCCCGCAATACAGCTGGGGAGCTGGGGCTGAGAGGAGTGGCTTACCTGAGGCCACCTGCAGAGTTCATGGCAGTAGTGGGAGTTGAATCTGCAGAATACTGATTTGCAGGCAAACCACTTAACCACTATGTTACAGTAACTCTTTACATATCCCTTGTAGTCCCTCGACACCTTCCCAATTGGTTTAGCAATAGTTAAGACAAATGAAGACTTACATTGTATGTAAAACTCTGTTAACTTTAGCTTAATTCTTCTAAACGTAGGTTACTTAACTCACAAAGATGCCATGTACACAGGCTCTCTAACATGGAAAAGGAAAAGTTGTCCGCAATATCCTTCAGTTCCACAAGAGGGTGCCAAAGCTATTTCCAAGCATATTCCTCATTGTTTACTAACTAAAGTGTATTATTGAGGCAGCATATCCAAGTAAGAAAGCTCAAATATACAATAAACTCCTCCCAATAAGGAATTTAATGTTTAAGTACAGCAGCGAAGTAATGTCTGAGGCTCTAAAAACATGCACAACAACAACTGCATCAGGATAAAATGTGGAACCTTAAAAACGAGTAATACATTCACTGTGTTGTAAACGTCTGTGATCCAGGGCCCACCTTGCCCAGTGCATAAGGTGTTATATTCAGTTGGCAGAGGAATAGATGTATGAGGCTGCTCATTAAATTTGCTGATGATACCAAATTGGGAGGGGTAGCAAACACCCAAGAAGATAGAATTAAAATTCAACAAGACCTGAATACTCTGGAGAAGTGGGCAGCTGTGAATAGGATGCAATTCAACAAAGACAAGTGCACAGTATTACATCTGGGCCAGAAAAATGAGAAGCACAAATACTGGATGGGGGATACACTTCTGGGCAGTAGTATATGTGAAAGGGATCTTGGGGTAAGAGTGGACTGTAAACTGAATATGAGCAGTCAGTGTGATGCGGTGGCAAAAAAGGCTAATTCAATCTTGGGTTGTATCAAAGGGGCCATAGCGTCAAAATCACAGGAGGTCATAGCCCCTCTCTATACTGCCTTGGTCAGGCTGCACCTGGAGTATTGTGTGCAGTTCTGGAGGCCTCACTTCAAAAAGGATGTGGACAAAATCGAGAGGGTGCAGAGGAGAGAGACGAGGATGATCAGGGGTCTGGAGACTGAGCCCTACGAGGAAAGGCTGAGGGCCTTGGGAATGTTTAGTTTGGAGAAGAGGAGGTTGAGGGGGGACATGATTGCTCTCTTTAAATATTTGAAAGGCTGTCATTTGGAGGAGGGCAAGGAGCTGTTCCAGTTGGCAGCAGAGGGTAGAACGCGAAGCAATGGGCTAAAACTACATGCACTGGATATTAGGGAAAACTTTTTCACTGTCAGAGTAGTTCAAAAGTGGAATCAGCTGCCTAGGGAGGTGGTGATCTGCCCTTGACTGGCAGTTTTCAAGAACAGGCTGGATGAATATTTGTCAGAGATGTTTTATGCTGATCCTGCACTGGTCAAGGGGTTGGACTAGATGGTCTGTATGGCCCCTTCCAACTCTATGATTCTATGATTCTAAGTACAAACAGAAGAATGGTGTATGCATTCACATGTGTGTGTGGCGGGGGGGGGGAGTATTACAGAAATACAAGACAGTATATCTCAAAACACAGATGTTCCATTACATTGCAGAGCACAAAGGAAAACAAGACTCAGTTCAAAGAGTCAGCTATATAATCAAAGTGGATATGGACCACTCCCAATTGGTGGAAATTTATCTACAGTACATTGTAGTCCCAGTTTCACTGGGACTAAAGGTTGATGACACAGAGTAAGTCAATACAATCAACGGGATGGGACAGCCAATAAAAAACACAATAGGATTTGGATGGCACAAATCTGGAACCCACCGAAATTCTGAATCAGAGCTGAAATAAAGTGTAAGTATTAACATGGCATATTAAAACAATGCAAAATTTACGTAAGATCCGACTTACAGCAACACCCAGCACAAGCTATGCACAGTAGTACAGTCCACACTCCCCAACTCTTCTTCCAAGAATCATTCTGAACTGTTTTATTACAGTACAAACCCTGTTACCTGTGTTACCCAATAATTCAGTTTTGCATAGTTTCCAGAAAGCCCGAAGAGTGGAAGCCTTCCTGACCACATCAGGTAGGCCATTCCACCAGGTGGGGGCCACAACAAAGAATGCACATGAACAGGAAGTTGTTGATTTTGTCCATTTACTGGGTGGCACCTGCAGATAGCCTTGTTCCAATGAGTGAAGCTGTTGTGGTGCAGCACAGGGACAGAGACGATCCTGCAGATATGAGGGCCCAAGGCCATGACGGGCTTTGTATGTAATAGACAATACCTTGAGCCTGGTTAACTGATGGGCAACCAATGACATGACTGCAGAACAGTAGTAATATGCATGCTCTGTCTAGCTTCAGAGAATAGTTGAGCTGCGGTGTTCTGCACCTCCAAGTTGACTTTCAGGGGAGAACTATGTAGAGTGTCTTACAGGAGTCTAGTCTCAATGTTACTCTAGTATGGAGGATTCAAGTGGCCAGAGCAGCTGTATCAAGGTAGGGGGGGCATTTTCTGGGCTATATTGAAGTGAAAGAGTTTTTTCCAGCCTTTCCAGTGGTAGGATTGGATCCAGTCAAACACCAAGGCTCTTAACTGAGTCTTCAAGGGTCAGCTGAACCCCACAGCAAAGGAGGATGGATTAGAATAGCATACATAAACCTGTAAAGAGGGACAATTACTTTCTGTAGAATTCAGGTTTCTGGTGAAATAGCTGTGACATAGCAGTGAAAACAGAAAAGGAATGTCATAACCCCTTAAAGAGTAAGAGATTTACTAAAGGAAAAGTTTTTGTTGCCTAGAAGGAGGCTCTAGTCCATGACTGCTTGTACTAGGATAAGCCTTAATAGTTTTTAAGGTACCATAATATAAAGGAATAATTCCAGATGGGTCTGTGGCAGCAAAATAAAATAGGAGTTTAGTGGAGTTTTAGACATTAACAACATGTATTCCAGCATAAACATTTGTGACTCAGAGGTCACTTCATCAGATGTATAAAGTGTACCTCCATAAGGCCAATGAATTTATACCGAAGGCTTTAAAGAACAGAAAGGCAGCGTGTGTGTGTGTGTATGGGGAGGGCTGCGGTAGCATTGTGGTTAAGTGGCTGGCCTGCAAATCAGCACTCTGCTGGTTTGACTACCACTAATGTCATGAGCTCAGCAAGCGGCCTCAGGTGAGCCACTCCTCGCAGCCCCAGCTGTATTGGTGTGGATAATAACAACACCGAGTTTGTTCACTGCTCTGAGTGGGCACTAATCTTTCCAGAAGGGCAATATATAAGCACAATGTTGTTACTATTATTAAAGACAGGCCAGTTTAAACAGCTTTCAATCAAAAGAATAGTCAATCTACTCACAGCGGATGAGGACCACTCACAACTGTTTATAGATAGGCAAAGTAGGATTAATATAAAACACAAACTAGCTATCCTCTGTAAAGGTATAAACACTTACAGTGAATGAGGGCTGCAGGGGAGGGAGATGGTGTTAAACACCTTGATGAACTTCTAATTCAGCATTTTTGACTGGATTCTCCCTTTGAAGGAGAACAGTGACTTTTAGCATCAGAATGACCTGGATGATTAAAATGTTCACACGCTGATGTTCTGAATTTTTAATGTCATATTTGTGTCCACGTATTCTTTTCCATAAGGACTGAAATGCTGTCCAATGTAGAGAGTAGAAAGACACTTCTGCCGTATGAGGGCATGTGCAGAGTGCCATCAAGTCATAGCTGACTTATGGCAACACCTGGCAGGGATTTCATGGCAAAAAGACTAACAGAGGTGACTTGCCATTGACCGCCTCTGCAACCTCGGTCTTCATTGGAGGTCTCCCATCCAATTACTAACCAAGGCCAACCCTGCTTCTGAGATCTGACAAGATCAGGCTTAGGCACGTATTACCTGGAAAATGGGTGAGTGAATGAGGACAAGGTGTTATAGCTGATGTTATTAGGATTTAATACTTAACAGTCTCTAAAGTGCCACTGAACTTGTTCTGACATGAGGTGTCTTCTCCAGTGGGGCCGCTGCCTTACTTATCACTGGGCTGACATGTCATCCTGGGCCTACTCAGGCCACAGACCAGACAAGCCCATGGGAGGGTTCCTGCAACCCACCCCCCTTTTTGGCTTACTTCCCAGGAGTCCAGACTTCTTAGCACTCTGGCCAGGCACTCCAGTCTCCTCCCTGGTCTGGTTCTGGAGTCCCCTATTTATCTGTCCCCTCCCAATTTTTTACCTCAGCCCCACCCCTGGCCCTGCTTCCAGGGCCTGAGAAGCAAAACTAGGCCAGGGGTTGCAGCGCTCCAGGTACGTCCCAAGCCCCATACACCCTTGTCCCTGACCTGAGGACCTTCTCTCTGGATGGCCTCTCTTGGGTCTCTGGGGTCCCCCCCCTCGCTGGGAGTCCCCACTGCAGCTACCAGCTGCATTGCGCCAAAGCTTGACATGGTAGAAGTTGTCAGGGTGCCGGTTGATGATGTCACCAGTCAACATGTCTTCTCCTGCAGTCAGGGAAGGCTGCTGGGCTGGCCTGCTGCCATCGGCTCTGGCTTCTTGCAAGCCCACAGCTCCTTCATCAACATCTGCAGCACTGCTGAGGGGTGAGTGAGGCTCTCCTCATTTGCCTCATCAGATCGCTGCTTCGCAAGGCTTGGAGGGGCGGGGGGGCTAGCTGCCTGCATCTGGGGCAATACCTGGACATCTGCATATGAATTCCAACATCACTTTCTTACTAGAATCTCCTCTGGAAACTCTTCTGCTGATGTGCAGACCTTTAAGTCTGTATCGAATATCCTGGGAGTCTGAAATGCTCCCCCACCACTTTCTGAGGGTTTACATTTTTAATGCCTGACTTGCAGTCAGTCATTCATCCTCTTGTGAACAGACCATCCAGTTCCGTTATTGTACATTTCAGAAGGGCATCGCTAGCACATATCACAGCACTTTGGGGAGCATGCAGGTGAATTAGTCCTTGATGGTTCGGGCAGATGTCGGTTCAGTGACTTGGGTGAGCATAGACAGGTCTCTTCACCCCCCACAGCTTGCCAAAAGAAAGGGATCGTCTTCCAGGAGAGGGTACAGATCACTGATGATGCACAGGAGTGGTTTTAACTGTGACGAGGCTAAACAGGCACCCAGGAGTCACCTTCAAATGTACAGGCTCGGAAGGGGAAAAAAATAACAGAGAACTACATACTGTTACCTACACCTCTAGTGCATCGTCATGGACAAGTATTGGTTACTGTACCTAATTTCATTAGCAATGGCACCACCAGTTCCCTGTGCCATTTCCTGACCTGGCAGCATAAAAACAAAGAGAAATATACTGGTGACAAATTGATGGTTGTGTGAATGCAGCACAAAGAACAACACAATTTTTAAAATTTCCTGGAAAGAACCCCAGAGCACTCCCTTTGTCAATTATGTAGATCCTGACTTACCACTGGGCACCATGAGATCAATTTTGTTGCAGTAGTCAGAGTAGCAGCAATATGTATTGCGCAGATCTTCTGAACTCAGGCAGAAGAAAGGCTTCCCAGCAGGAACAAGCTCTGATTCAGGGATACAGGCTCGGACATGATGCTTGACTCCATTCATGTTTGATATTGAGACCATGCAGGCACCATCTGTTTCACATGTGGAGTTTGCTTGGGTGCAACTAGAGCACAGACACAGTAAAGCTATAGAGACCAAAAAGAGAGAGAAAAAAATCTCGGTGACCAACACTTCACAGAGACATAGGGGGTGATACTTTTGCCCTTAAGGTAGGGCTCCAGCTAACTCCAAGGTTTTAGGAAGATGCAAACGGCTTTAAAGGAGAACTAATAACATTTGTAGAACATTTTGAATACCAGTGGTCAAGACAATATGGAAGGCATTTACTGTTAGTTCACAGACTTCCCATCTGTCTAAGTTCATAAAAGAATGACTCACTTAGTTCAGAGACCCTGTAATACTGTATGAACTCAACCGACACCAGGAATAAGAGTAGCCCATCTCTCTCTCTCTCTCTAACTCAGCAATGAAAGCAGCATCTCTCTAATCGCTGACAGATATGCATTATAACAGCAGATGCAGAAGAGTTCTGGACGTGACCAAAGTGCTTCAATGCCTTAACTATTCAACAGGAGGCATTCCCAAGTCACATTTCTACTCAAACAATCAAAGGTGTCTCATATATTGCTCTGGAAGATCCATGTTCTTGAATATCACACTGTGGATATTCTACCACCACCACATGCTATCCCACTAATTTCAGCTTCAACAGGTCACCTTTATGGCTGACAGCAGCAAGTCTGCCAAGATACAGTCCCATCATGGCATGATAGAATTAAGATTTCAAGTGGAATATAAAAATTCATTTACTCTAACCCACAAGCACCTCACTCCCATCCAAAAGCTTCCCATGATCACACTCAAAGTAGGCAGGTCCATTGTCTGTAAGCTACTGAGCAGCTTTGTTGGCCGTGACCAAAGGGCTGAGTCTGATAAGCCCACAATGCAAACGGGATATCTGAAGTGAAAGGTCCTGCATTCTGCTTTTCAGACATTTTCACTATGCTTTTCTAAAGTACACACTCACAAATCACCTGCGGCCAAACTCTTTGCACTGGGATTCTATGACTGGAATGTATTGGCCCATAAAAAGCAGTGGGGGGGGGTCAATGGGCACTATGGCACTGGAGTCATAGGGAGGCGTAACACTCTCCCTAGTACGCCACTTCCCAAATTATAAATGACACTTTGGCCTGCTTCAAGCCCCTGAGTGTGTGTATGGGGCACAAAATCAGTAAAAATCTTGTTCTACAGAGCCTTAACTATCTGGAGGGGGGGGCATTTTTGATTACAGAAACAATGTAGGGGAAAGAGACAATAAGCTAGTCTCCAGTGCCTTAACCCCAATCCAATTCCTACCCTTCTACAGCTGATTTTTAGAGCAAACTGGAGTTCAGTTGTGGAACTTCAGTACTATACACAACTTGATCATGCATCTGCAGTTAGTTCTCTAAAACCAACCTGAATGGTGCGGCGGTGATACTAAGGGGTACTAAGAATTTCAATCATGTCTGGCAGCACAAGGGGCACAACCCTAGCAATGCTGGAAAGTCAATTGCTTAAAGTAGTAGTTATTTTGTAGTGTGAGAAAGGACTGCCTACAGGCCTGTTCTAGGATATGACTTTTTAAAAAATAACTTAACTTTTACATTGTATTATAATAATGGCCACAGACAACTTTCTGAAATTGTCAATCATTTAACTAGTAGAAGTACATAAAGAAATCTGCACGAGCAGTTGAAAGCCATACAAGGCTGGTTACGGTATATTAGCATCTTAAGCCGGTGGTACGTAGATGTGGCATGCAGTACTTATAACTGTATTCTCTATTGCCGAGCAATCTTCACGGGTCCCTGCCACTTCATTATAGACCGAAAGGTGCCAATGACACCTGCCCATGACATTTCTTAAAAGGTGAATATCTCCCTAACTTCATGACCTCTCTAGTGGCCTTAGGCAACTTGTGTTCCTTTAGCTCAGCCTGTCACCTCCAAAGTATGGCACTGACACACCTTTCAAATATAGAGATTATGGATGGTTTGGCAAAAGGAGAATGTGTTGTAAGTTTGAGTACTCTTCCCAATTCTGTGCTTAGCCCAGGAGCCGCTGGTTCTTTTATGCAAAAGGCTCTTCTCATGAGTAAAAAAGTGATCCACATTAGCAGGAGTGCATGAGCAGGTGCAGGAGGAGTTAAGCACCCATCTTTCCTTTAAATTTTCCTTTACAAATCCCCTAGCACATATCATGCCAGCAAACAGGTTTGAGAACACACACTTGCCAAAAGAATCTCACAAGTATGTCATACCAGATGTTTTCTCCCTACAACAGCAGCTTGCTGTATTCTATGATAAATACACTCTACTCTTCTGTTCAAAGAAACATAAAACAACTGTCAGATTTGCATCTCAAGCCTCCTAGCAGAAGGATTCTACCTCAAGGTGCCTGGAAAAAAAGGCAGCCAAATCCCCAAGCAACAGGAATGAATGGCGAGGAAAGGGGTGGGGATCACTTAATAAGCACACTGTACTTTCTCCAACTGTCATTAGATCCTGTTTCCCCAGAGGGGATAAGGAGCCTGTACATACCTGCTGCACAAAGACAATTTAAAGCAAAATGTTAGCAGTAACTTTTTAAAAAATTATGGTTAAATGCTGCCCACTCTTGACAACAATTCCTCCAGTTCTACAAAGAAGTCACTTAAATGTGAAGTCAGTTCAAATTCATGCAGAAACTCACACCATCATTTAAAATATGGTAAAATAGTTAACTACAACAATATATAAACTGGCACAGAAAACAAGAGCCAAATCACAGAGCAGCATTAAATGGCCTGACAAACCTAGACGGACAGCTATGATTTTACTCAGCTTCTATTAAAGTAAGTGCCAAGTGCACAAGGGTAGGAAAGGAGTTCTGTCGATGGGCCTCCCCACTGAGGACCTCTCTCAGACATCCACAAATCATTTTTCAGATTGTCTCCAAGAAGTTAATAGGTAGCAGATTCCTATAGGAGCAAGCAATCCTTCAGAACTCCGATCTCAGATTTTTTAGGGATTTTATAAGCTAAAACCAGCACTCTGAATTATATCCAAGAACAAACCAGTAGCTAACAAAGTTATTAAGTACTGACAAAATGTGCTACTTCTTCTCTGTGCCACTCAACAGCCATGAGACTATATCTGAAATACCTGAAGTTTACCTTTTACATGCAATCAAGTTTGTCTGGGCTACAGCAGTATTTGTCTCCTGGAGGGTAAGAAAAGTTCCTTTGAAGATTTTATGAAGGAAAACTGAGGTATGATTTCTAAATCACATTGTGAATGGCAAATATCCACCTCTAAAAGCACAGTGGACATACATTATGGAGCCCTGACAACAGAACATGCCCAGTAAATTTACTATGGATGAGTGCCTGCCATTTGCCATTTCAACTTCTTGCAAAATATGGAACGCTGGTGCAGCTCTAGCAAACTCAACTGCATGCAAAGCAATGCTGTGAATGTGATGCTTGCCCTGCCCATTATTCTAGGATGAAAGAATGAAAAAAAGCAACTCTTCCTAGGTAATTAATAAATGTAACAAGCTAAGTATAAGGTCTGGATTAAGACTTGGAATTATAGTTCCCATGGAAAATCCGAGATGCTGGAGGAAGTGGTTATTTACAGGAACACACATCTCCAGATCAGAAGTGTACCAAAAGCTGTATTATAACACTGAGCCCATTTGTGTGGAGGGCGGGGTATAAATCAAATCAAATAAATAAATAAAAATTAAAAATGCAGAAATGTAGCATCTTGGTGGACTGCGTGACTCTTAAGAGGGCAACTGGTTCAATGTCAATGGAGTAATTACATTCCAGCCTTCTAGACCTTGCAGTTTCAACTTGACTTTGCATTCTAAATATTTAACTGATGTGGATTACTAAGAGTAACATAAAAGGTAAGATGTTTAAAAAGTCATTTGCAAACTAAGAAGTTGTTAAAAATAAAATGTACTTCTCAAAAGAAGCTCATGATAAACTTAAAACTAGCGCTTTAGCCATGCTGTCTGGCAGAGGCAGATCTCTTTCTGTCTCAGAATTGGGGGAAAATATGAAAAAACTCAACTGGTCCAAGATAGGGAAGAGATTACTATGCACTTTGTATTGGTCATAAAGGATTTCATTTTACTATGAAAAGTGGCCCACTTAGAGTTTGGATTGCGATGGTCATTCGGTTAATCAGTTTCTGGCAAGCAGGCCGATAAACGCTCATTTATGAGACCAGATCACTAGGTAAGGCAGAGTGTGCATTTCCCATCCTCTAGGTATTGTTAAATCAAAACGCATTAGAGAGCTTCCTTCACAATATAAGCATTAAATTATTTTGATTCTGTGTTAAAACAACCTATGACAAACACTATGAAAAGACTTTTGACATACTAATCAACATGTTAATTCAACTTGTAGACATGATTCAACTGAAATGGTAAGATTTCACAGATGTGAAAGCCTGAAAAAGTTTGCTTTTGAACAGGAAGGAAAGGCAGAAAGGGAATGCCAAACAACACACAAAGATCTTCAACTCTTGGTAGAAAATTATGATAGAGGGGGGCCAGATGAATCTCCCTAGCAAGGGAAATCCATGGTTTTGGTATCATGACTAGAGGTGGGCACGATCCCCCAAAAAAATACCGATCAAGCTGTTCGTGGATCCGCACTGGCGATGACCCCAGATCACCAATCCACCCCGAACAAGTCCTGTTTCCGATCGGGGATCGGGGAGGCCAAAGTGGAGGGGCGCCCCCCCCCCCCACACACACACTTAGAGCAGAGGGGGAGGGAGTTTTTAACCCGGCGACGAGCGTCCTCCCCTCAGGTAGGGGACGTTTTCACACACACACACACACATACACACACGCACAGAGCAGGGGGGGGAGTTTTTAACCCGTCCCTGCCTCTCCAAATAGAGAGACACACCCCGTCAACATGTTTCAGCCAGCTTTTTAAAAAAAGCAGGGAGAGAATCCTTCATTCCTCCCCACCCGATTTTAAAAGCAAGCAGCCAGTCTTCCAAAAGCATATTTTAAACAGGAAGAAAGTAAAACCAGGATCCACACGGATCCCCGCGGATCCTATGGTTTTTTAAATAGGAAAAACACAAATGAAACATCAAATCACATATCACTGCCAGGTCCACAGACTGAAATATAAAAAACACAGATCCAAAAATATTTGGCGCTGCCACGGTGAAAAAACATGAATCTGAAACACGGATCCTCATGAATTCATATGATTTTTACATTGAAACAAAACAAAAAGGCTGTCATATTTTAGATCTTTTGGTCCTGTTTGCGGCATTGGACATGATCTGGGACAGTATACTGGATTTTGGGTGGCCTCATGTAAAAATCAAGAGGATCCATGAGGCTCCATGCTTTTGAACCACGTTTTTGCGCCGTGGCGCTGCCACAAAGCTGTAGATGAATGATTTTTTTGGTCCCATTTGTGGCTATGGACATGATCTGGGATTGTATGGTAGATTTTGGGTGGCCTCATGTAAAAATCAAGAGATCCATGCGGATCCGTGCTTTTTTAGCATGTTTTTGTGCCGTGGCAGCGCCATGGATTAGTGGATGCATGATTGTTTTGTTGCTGTCTGTAGACTAGGACATGATCTATAATATGACAACCTTTTTGTTTTGTTTTGTTTCAATATAAAAATCATATGAATTCATGAGGATCCGTTTAAAAGCATCTGGATTCAGCTTTTACCCACTCCCTTTTAAACACACACACAGAGCCGTGAATGAGGTTTCCCACCAAAATACAGTGTCTTAAAAGCAGGTTAAAAACAGAGTGACAGACAGAAAAACAGCCATTCCTCCTACAAAGCCCCATTTTTTAAAAAAGCAAAAAACATTTGGAGTGCTCGTGGTGGCTACAGAACACCCCCTTCCCCCTCCCTCCCCTCTCTTTTCTCAGGCCATCACCCATCTAGCCTCAGATGACAGAGGCACCAAAGCAGGGCCCCTGACTATGAGTATACTGGTGAGGTAGGTTCATATGGGAATAGAAGATCCATAAAGTATGCTGGTTACAAATTGTATAGGGGCTTTAAAGGTCAATCCCAGCACACTGAATTGGACCTGGCCACAAACTGGAAACCAATGTAGCTGGAGTAAGACTGGAGAGAGATGGCTTTTACAACCCACTCCAGCCAGCATTCTCACTGCAACATTCTGTACCAGTTGTTGTGTCAGGACATGCTTCAAGGGCAGCCACACATAAAATGCATTGCAATAATTTAATCTAGATGTTACCAGGTTATGTACCACAGTGGCCAGGGAGTCAAGCAGCAGACCTTTGTCCAGTTAACATAGTCTCAGCCTAACCTACCTCTAAGAGTAGTTGTGATAATAAAACAGAGAACAATGTAAATTTCTTTGGGTTTTCACTGGGGAGAAACATGGGATATAAATGAAGTACAAAGATAGTGTTAATAATAACACTTATGTATACTGTAAACATTTACAACATATTTTCAAGAACTGGAATATGAATATTTGAATGAGTAATTTTGTCCAAATATGAATAATTTTCACAGCAATTCATATATCCATTTAATGACAATACATCATTGAAAGAGTTCACTGTTTAAATGGTCATAGATCCAGAGGAGTTAGCCGTGTTAGTCTGTAGTAGCAAAATAGTAAAGAGTCCAGTAGCACCTTTAAGACTAACCAACTTTATTGTAGCATAAGCTTTCGAGAACCACAGCTCTCTTCGTCAGAAGCATGGAGGGTAAGAAGAAACTGGCCATATATATATATAGTGGTGAGGGGAGAGGGGAGTAGATGCAAATCAGTTTACTTCTGAGAATGAGATCAGTTTGCTTCTGTAAATGAAATCAGTTACTTCTAATAATGAGATAACTATTCATAGAGCCAAGGCACAAGTGACGCCTGACACAGGTTGGACACTTGTCAGCTTCCCTCAAGTTTTGATGAGAAATGTAGGCATCCTGGTCTTGTAGCTGTAATGGAGAGCCAAGCTGTAAAACCAGGATGCCTACATTTCCCATCAAAACTTGAGGTAAACTGACAAGTGTCCAACCTTTGTCCGGCATCACTTGTGGCTTGGCTCATAGTCTCTAGTTTATCTAAGTCTGACTGAGTCAAATTTACATATGAATTCCAATTCAGCAGCTTCCCATTGGATTTTGTTTTTGAAAGGTTTCTGTTGAACTATGGTGACCTCTAAGTCCTTGATGGAATGTCCTGGTAGATGGAAGTGTTCTCCCACAGGTTTCTGGATGTTGCCATTTTTAATGTCAGATTTGTGTCCATTTATTCTTTTGCACAGAGGTTGGCTGGTTTGTTCAATGTACAGAGCAGATGGACATTGTTGGCACATGGCAGGGCATATATCACATTGTTGGCACATGGCAGGGCATATATCACAATGGAGGAAGAGCACCGTTAAGAGCCAGAGATAGTGTAGTTGACGCCATTGGGTCCTGTAATTGTATTTTCTAGGTAGATATAAGGGCAGAGTTAGCATCTGGGTCTGTTTCAGGGTCTGGTACCTGTGTTGGTGACTCTGCTGGCCGATTCATGGTTATTAGTGAGAAGTCATTTAAGGTTGGGGGGCTGTCTGTAGGCAAGAAGAGGTCTTCCACCCAGGGCTTGTGAGAGAGAGGCATCATTTTCCAGGATGGGCTGTAGATCACTGATGATACATTGGATGGGTTTGAGCTGGGAACTATAGGTGACACAACTAGTGGTGTTCTGCTGTTCGTTCTTTTAGGTTTGTCCTGGAGCAGGCTGTTTCTTGGTACTGTGGTTCTCGAAAGCTTATGCTACAGTAAAGTTGGTTAGTCTTAAAGGTGCTACTGGACTCTTTACTGTTTAAATGTTATCAGGTTTACCTTGATGTCAAATATGCTGATAGTCCAACCTAGTGCAATTATATGGAAGCATTTTTGTCCAAATAATGCACTTTTTTTTACACTATGGAATTTGTTTTCTGCCTTCAACTTCTATTCCCTACCTCTCAGACGGTAAAAAATGACACATGCACTAACACAGCATAGGGTGCAGCTGTTTGCAATTCTCTCTAGTAAGAACTAACAGTGATATTCTGAAGTCTTCAGAATTAGATCAAACGACTCTCCTCTTAGCTTCCAGCAGTGGCACATGATGAAATTATAACCAGTTACCACTTTCTAAATCCACTGAGGCCTCAGGGCATAGAAGGGTATGGCTTAAGAATGCACTATTAAAAGATTGGAAACTGGGAAGGAGAGAAATAACATAAGTCACCATTAAGTCAATTTGCTTTTTTCGAAGATACACAAAAAGGAAAATCAAGCTCTTTAAGGAAGGATATTTTCCTTTCAGTTCATTTTACCTTTTGTCATAAATGCCTTAGAACAACTGATACAGGCTCAATAGACCAGCAGGTACATGAAAGTGTTAAATCGTATTATTCTTCACCAGCAATATCAGGGTTTCCTATTTTAAAAGACAATCTTTCAGGGCGTACTTTTATCCTATCCTTCTTCCAAAAAGAAGGCTAGCATACGGGGGGCTTTCCCATTTTAACTCACAATAGCCTTGTAAGCTTGATTACATGAGAGAGCTTTTAAAAAAAAGCAGGAAAACCATTTTAACCACCCCACCTCAGGACATTTTCCATTTTTTTGCATTTAAAAAAAATTGACATTTTCAAGGCCACTGTTTATGAACTACTTTATCTTTTCAAATGAGGGAAATATTTACCTATAAGACTTTATCCATTTAAAATGTATAGTATGAAGGCTTATCTAAAACTCTCTGCAGCATCAGAGTATAACTCAGTGTATACTGTAAACCAGGGCTTTTTCCCTGGGAAAAGAGGTGGTGGAACTCAGTAGGTTGCCCTTGGAGAAAATGGTCACATGGCTGGTGGCCCCGCCCCCTGATCTCCAGACAGAGGGGACTTGAGATTGCCCTCCGCGCCAGCTGGTGCGGAGGGCAATCTCAACTCCCCTCTGTCTGGAGATCAGGGGGCGGGGCCACCAGCCATGTGACCATTTTCTTTTTCTTTTTTTTAATAAAATTTTTATTGGAATTAGAATCATATAATTACATATTACAATCAATTCCCATTTCCCAATTTCTAACCCCCTCCCTTTCCCCCCTTTTCTTTTGACTTCCAACAGTTTTCCAATCCTTTGTCCCTTTTCTCTTACTCATTTTAAATTCATCTATCTAACAAACATATACTTTCCCTTTAATCTAAGCAATAATTCTTTAACTATTTTAATACTCTATACCTTATCTTATCTTTAAGTCCCTTCTTCCACATCAGACAAACAATTTGTCCCCTTTTAACATAATTTCGTAGTTTCCTGGTTTCAGATATTTCTATAAGCCTTATACCATATAACCCATACATTTATATAAGTCAACCAATTTGACTTATATTCCGTATATTACTTTATATAACTATCGTCAAAAGTTATCAATCAATTTGATCCATATATTTCTTCAGGTAGACTTATTCAATTTAACATGTTACACGTTTATACCAGAAACAATTTTAATTAGTCGGTCCTTATAGTTAGTTATTTTCTATCCATATTCTATATGTTTTTCTATATATAACAATCTAACAAAATAGCTGCTTAGACATTTTCATTTCTCTCTCTACCCTCCGGTAAAGTCACCCCCCTCTACATTTCGTCATATTTCAGTAATTCTCGAACTGCCACAGTTCTCTTCCCACCTCCCATTTCTTCAGCACATATTGCTTCAGCTTCCCCCAATCTGTGTTGAACTGTCCTGGGTCCAGATTTCTCAGTTTTCTTGTCATTTTGTCCATTTCGGCCATATACAGCAATTTGTAAGTCCAATCCTCAATAGTTGGCACTTCTTGTACTTTCCATTTTTGCGCATACAAAAGTCTGGCCGCTGCTGTCATGTAAAATAACAATGTTCTATGTTGGGCTGGAATGTTCTCCATTCCCAAGTTCAGTAGCAGGAGTTCTGGGTTCTTATTAATTTGAAATTGTAGAATCTCACTTATTACTTTTATTATTTCTCCCCAGTACTGCCTGGCTACCTCACACGTCCACCACATATGATACAGAGAGCCCTCATGTTTTTTACATTTCCAGCATTTATTAGAAGTGTTCAAATTCCCTAGCGCAATCTTCTTTGGTGTCATGTACCAACGATAGATCATTTTGTAAATGTTCTCTTTGATATTAGTACACGTTGTAATCTTCATTGTGTTTTTCCACAAGTATTCCCATGCCTCCATTGTTATCTCTTTATTAAAGTTTATGGCCCACTTCACCATTTGTACTTTAACTATTTCATCTTCAGTATACCATTTCAACAGTACTTGATATACCTTGGAAATTTCCTTCTTATCCTCTTTCAAAAGTGTCTGCTCTAGTTCCGAATTCTCTGTTCTTATGCCTCCCTTTACACAATCTGAATTGTAGAGATCTCTGATCTGCCTGTACTGGAACCAATCGTAGTTGGGAGATAACTCGTCCTGTGTCTTTATTTTAAGTTTAGAAGATTCTATTCGGGTTATCTCCTTATATGTTAAACACTGTTGCTCAGTATAGACAGCTCTCGGATCTATTACTTCATACGGAACTACCCACATGGGGGTTCCTTCTTGTAGGAAGTCTCTATACTTCTTCCAGGTTGCATATAGGCTTTTCCGTATATAATGATGTAGGAACATAGAGTTCACTTTTACTTTGTCATACCATAGGTATGCATGCCATCCAAATATTTTTTTATATCCCTCTAGGGCCAATAATTTCTTATTCTTCAACGTCATCCAATCTTTCAGCCACACTAGGCAAATTGCGTCATAGTAAAGTCTTAAATTGGGTAGTTCCATTCCGCCTCTTTGCTTTGCATCTTGTAAAACTTTCATTTTCACTCGAGGCTTCTTGCCTGCCCAAACAAAGTCTGATATTTTCCTCTGCCATTTTTCAAACTGCTTAGAGTCTCGGATAATTGGTATTGTCTGTAACAAAAACATTACTCTTGGTAACACATTCATCTTAACTGCTGCAATCCTTCCCAGCCATGACAAATTCAATCTATTCCATTTGACCAAATCTTGCTCAATCTGAGTCCATAATTTTTCATAATTGTTTTTGAATAGATCTATATTCTTTGCAGTCAGTTCAATTCCCAGATATTTCACCTTAGTTGTTACTTCACAATCCGTTATTTCCATTAACAGTTGTTGTTTTTGCTTAGTCATATTTTTACATAATATCTTTGACTTCTTTTTGTTGATATAAAACCCTGCCAAATCTCCGAACTCTTTAATCTTCTCTATCACTTTTGGCATATTCTCCATTGGATCTTCCACAATTAACATTATGTCGTCCGCAAATGCTCTAATTTTATAAGAAAAGTCCTTTATTTTTATTCCGCGGATTTCTTCATCTTGTCGTATTTGTATCATCAAAATCTCCAGTACCAAAATGAATAGCAGCGGAGACAACGGGCAACCTTGTCTTGTTCCTTTACTTATAATCAATTTCTTGGTAGTCTCGTCATTGACCACAATTGCTGCATTCTGGTCTCTATAAATTTCTTTAACTGCTCTTATGAATTTTTCTCCCATTTGTAGCTTTTCCATAGTGGCAAGCATAAAGTCCCAGTTCAAGTTGTCAAACGCTTTCTCTGCATCAACAAAGAAGAAACCAACCTCTTTGTCACAACGCTTATCATAATACTCAATAGCATTAATCACTGTCCTTAAATTGTCTCTGATTTGTCTACCGGGTAAAAAACCTGCTTGTTCCTCCTCAATAATTTCCGAAAGCCACCCCTTCACTCTCTCTGCCAGTATCTTCGCAAAGATTTTGTAGTCATTATTAAGTAAGGATATAGGCCTGTAATTTTTCACATTAGTCAGATCTTGGCCCTCTTTAGGGATCAGTGAAATGTTGGCTTCCTTCCAGGTATCTGGAATCTGTTGATCCTTTAATACTCCATTGATCACTTCTTTTAGGAATGGTACCAGTTCATTGGCCATTGTCTTATAAAATTTAGCTGTAAGTCCATCTGGCCCTGGTGCCTTTCCCAAATTTGTTGATTGTATTGCCATTTTTATTTCCTCATCCGTTACTTCATTGTTCAGTCTGTCTCTCCACGCTTCCGAGGTTACTGGGAGCTTCATTTTCTCCAAATATGTCGCTATTGATTCTTTATTGACCTCTTTCTTATTATACAATTTAGCATAAAATTTATAGAAGGCTCTACTAATGGATGTCTGTTCCAAATACGTTTTGTTATCTTCACATATTTTGTTTATTATTTTCTTTTCCTTTCTCTTTTTCAATTGCCATGCCAAATATTTCCCGGGTTTGTTTGCACCTTCAAACCCTTTTTGCTTCAGTCTTTTAAGATTCCACTCCAGTTCTTTATTGTTCATTGCTGTTAACTGTTCTTGTAATATTTTAATGTCCTGGTAAATTTTCTTTTTCCCCGGTCTCTTCTTTAACTGTATTTCTTTGGCTTTTATTTTTTCCATAATCTCCTGTCTCTTCTCCTCTTTCTTTTTTCTGGCTCTTCCATTTAAGTCCATTAGTATGCCCCTAATTACCGCCTTGTAAGTGTCCCAAACCTTGTTGGTTGGTACTTCTTTATTCATGTTGTATTGTATGAAGAACTTTGTTTCTCTTCTAAGCATCTCCATATTCTCTACCTCTTGAAGTAAATCCTCATTTATTCTCCATCCTTTCCTTTTGCTCCTTCTCCCCAATTTCCACATAATTGGATTATGATCCGAGCCTACCATCGGCTTTATTTCCACTTCCTTAGTCCATAACGCTAAGTCTTTTGAGGCCCAGATCATATCAATTCTCGATAATGTAAAGTGTCTTGCGGAGTAAAACGTAAATTGTCTACTTTTCGGATTTTGTCTTCTCCATACATCTTCTAAGGTTTCCTGTTGTATCAGTTCAAAAAACAACTTTGGTAGCAATCCTCTTTTCTTTTGTGCAGTTGATGATTTTTTGTCTAACTCCAAATTCGTCACTCCATTGAAGTCTCCAGCAAGTATTATCTGATCATATGAAAGTTCATCTAGTTGCTTCCTTAAGTCCTCAAAGAAGCTTTCTTTTGCTCCATTAGGTGCATAAATTCCAACTACCAGCACTTTCTTTAAATTCCATACGCATTCCACTGCTATAAATCTGGCTTCCACATCTTTCATTACAAACTTTGGCTGCAGCTCCTCTTTAATGTAAAGCACTACTCCTCTTTTTTTCTTATTAGAGGCCGCTGCAAAATCATTGCCCAATTTTTTTGATTTTAGATACTTTACATCTTGTTTTCGAATATGGGTCTCTTGCAAACATACAATATCACATTTTTGTTTTAATAGCCAGTGAAAAATGCTTTTTCTCTTGTTCGGTGAATTAAGTCCATTTACATTCCAAGATATAACTTTACACTCCATAATCATAATCTTGTTGCTGGTAAGTCCTTTTCATTGTCTCTTATAAATCGCTCCATCTCTCGTTCCGATCTGATGCGTCTTTTGGCCCCTCCAAATTCAAAGGACACTCCCTCTGGTAATTCCCATCTGTACCTGATTTTCATGTCCTTCAAAATCTGAATCAGCGCCTTATATTTTTTCCGGTCCAGTAACACCGATCTGGGTATTTCCTTCATAATGATAATCGTCTTGCCGTCGATCTCCAATGGATCTTGAAACTGTTTAGTCACAATCTTCTCTTTCATATTTCGGGTCGTAAATTGCACAATCACATCTCTTGGTAGTTTCCTCTGGGTTGCAATTCTTGAGTTTACACGATATACCACGTCCAGGATAGCCACAACTTCCTCCTCCTCCTTCCCCAGGTATTCAGCTAACACCTCCGTCATCTGTTCTTGCGCTGTTTTTCCTTCCACTTCCGGCAAACCGCAAAATCTTAGCTGCTTCTCCATGTGTTTGCTTTCCGCAACCGCCATTCTCCCCTTCATCAGCCTCATCTCTGTTTGTTGCGTGTCAGTTAAATTCTCCACCGCGCCTTCTACTGTTTTAACTCTCTGCTGTGTTCCTTGCAGTTCATTTTGCATTATTTCCATACCTTTCTTTACTTCTGACAGCTCACTTTTCACTGTCTGTTTAACCTCTTTGATCAGCTCCGGTTTAATGTCCTTAAGTTCTTTGATCACTTCTAAGAGTTTTTTGTCTAGATTCTCTATTGCCGATTGCCACTCTTTTTTCGACATCGTGGGGCTTGCCTTGGCTCGCTCCCACGAGTCCGCCCTCTTCCTTAACTCCGTGGCGTGAAATTAAGCGTCTTTTTAATTTTTAATTTAAATGTCCCAGTCTTTTTGCAAAGAAAAAACTTTTAAAGAATCCAAAATGTCGGGCGTCTTTTCTCTATGGTTCTTCTATGGTTTTTGTAATTCAAAATGGCTTACTTCCTCTTCCGCTGAAGCCGCGGCTTTTCCCCTTTCAAAGATGGCGATTCCCTTCTTCCTGCCCTCCGGCAGGGGCCGCTTCTCTCCAGCAACTCTATTGTTATTACGTACTTCCTGTTTCCCGACTTCCCGCAGTAGCTCTCGCGATGGCAGAATTTTCTCACAGCTCTATAACCGCAAGTATTCAAAACAATAGTCCTAATTCTTTAATAACTTCTTTAAACTTAGTCTCTTTTCTGTTTCGACTCTTGCCGAGTCTTCTCCCCGTTATAATTAGCCTGTTGCAGTTTTAAAATCAAGTTTTAATCTTCTTTACTTTTAACAATCTGTCCCGTATCAGGAGATAGTGATCTTTACCTTCCCATTCACTTTCCGTGGGTTGTAATCACTGTTTCAATCTTCGTTTCTCCTCCACTCCTCTTTCCCCTGTTGAAGCTTGGGTACGTAGGTCTTATGCCAACCGCATTGGCCCCGAAACTGCCGCAGAGATCTTTGCCGACCTGTCACAGGGTGGGACCTCAAGGGTCGTGAGGGGGCCCGTCGCGTGGAGCCCCCCCTCGCCCGAGATCAACGCGCCCTGAGGTCTTGAGCGTTCTTTGCCTGCTCTCCGCCTGAGAGCAGTCAGCCGCGGGCTGTTTTGCCCCCGCCGGCCGGTAAAACGGCAGTCCGGTCAGCTCCGCAGTTGGAGCTGCGTCAGACCTCCATAAATCCCAAACCGGAAGTCCCCTCTGTCTGGAGATCAGGGGGTGGGGCCACCAGCCATGTGACCATTTTCAAGAGGTTCCGGAACTCCGTTCCCCCGCGTTCCAGCTGAAAAAAAGCCCTGCTGTAAACATCTACAACACTCAGATCCAAGATGTATTTTTGAACTGAGAGGATGCTTCACGAGAGGAGCATAAACGGCCCTTTCTGTTTGTGGATTGCTGCTTGCCCTCCTCTAGTGACCTTTAAAACTAAGATATAGGTGCTTAGGTAGCCTATGGCACAGCAATGTGCAACTCTCCATCTCTAGCACTGGGTATGCTTGCAATTTTGTTTGTAGAAAACACATTAAAATTTCATAAATATGTCAACTTGTACAATTTTATACACTAGCTAAGCTATAAATGATCAATTTTATTTCAATTCTTCCAACCATTTCAGTTTTCAACAGCCTGGAAAACCAGACTTTTTTCCATAGTTTTAAAATGACAGGAAATTTTATAATTTTCTACAACACTCCTTGATGTACAATAATCCATCCACCAAAAATGCTTCAAAATGTCATCAATAGCATTTAAATGAAGGGCCTCTTAATCATTGAAAAAACAGACATGACTCTGATATCAGTCCATCCAGTGTTAGTTAAAACTATTGGATATGTCATCTCTTCAGTGTTTGGGTCAACAGAATAAATTAATAGAACCATCTCTGTAACATTCACTATGCATCAATAATAAAAGATTCAGCTGCCTACTGGACCTAATAAACAAATTTCAAAACATCATTTCTTCTATGTAGCTTATACAATATTAGGCTTAGAATGACTCTTTAACAAACTCTGCTCAATGGGTTAATCCTTTTCAACGATCTTATTATCCTCACATTATTGAATAGGTGACACACATATATCCTCTCCAACAGAGCTTTAAACCTACCAGGCTAAGCATGTACAACTGGCAGCAGCACAGAGCAGCTGAAAAAAAATCCTAAGATTTACTGTAAATCTACTCATGTTTTATGCATGAATGTACAAAAAATAGTCCATGTTGGGTAGGCAGTTTGTAGTATTTAGTTTTTTGGTGCCTTGTTAGTGCTAAAGCAGCTGCCGCATACTATACATCAACTCCAATCTGAAACCTTCTAAATGTGCACCTTATTCACATTGTCTGTACCAGCAGCTGTGCAAGCATGATGTTCCCTTGCTAGACATTTTCTTTCAATTGAAATAATCAAAGCAAATTACTTCACTTCATAAACACGCAAACAGATATTGCAATTTTTACCACTGAAACATGTCCTTGCTCCATGTTACCCAGTTGTTTCCACCTGTTTATCTGCATGTATGACTGAGCTGTCTGGTAACTAGTAGCAGAGGGCTTTTCACTACTTGGAATGTGTTTCCTAGACTCCAATGAGTTTCATGGAATCACCTGGAATCTCCCCAGATCTAGACCCAACTACTGGTTTCTAAGCATTTTCAATAATACTTCTGTGTAAGATTGTTAAAAAAAGCCTGTACATTTTTAATACTATAGAGTCTGAAAAGAAAATATTTTTTTAGGAACCTCTGCAGCTGTTCATATTTCCTAGATACTTGATTACCTGCAGTTTTCCACCAGAGTGCTTCTAGGCTATGATAAAACATTATATGATGCTGTTCTAAATGGCTAGTGTGACACTATGAGATCCGGGTTTGCCTGCAAAATTTTGTACAGTCTATCTGATAGAGCTGCATGCTTCACTATTTGCCAAGTCTGTTTTATATGAAACAGACATTTCTTTCTCAATCCATCCAGGAAGAAAGGAACTAGTGAGAGGCTATTAAAAACAGATTAGAAGACAATCTATCCAGTTCTAGCATTTTAAAGTTCTGACTAGTGACAGAGAAAATGATTCTCGCATCAATAAAACCAAAAGCAAACTCATAATATTGCTAATTATTTCACTTTGGAGAATGTTCAGAAACCATAAGGTGGTTGAAAGGCCAGAGTACGTTTCTTTCTCAAAGAAGATCCAGAGCGCAACTGAATGTTTGGACAAGTCCAATGAAAGAAAACATAAAAACAAAATTCAGATCAGACTTTCCAGCAGTTAAATGGGAGGGGGAGACAGTTCTTACCTCTAAAAAATATAACTCGCTTACAAAAAAGTTCCAAAGTTAGATACAAAAAGGGAAGTTAATGCAACATAGATCCTTATCAACACAACACCAGTAAAAGTCTACAGATGAACTGAAAGAAAGGAGCGATACAAGTTTGTTGTGAATTTACTTCTATCTGTTTGGCATGCCTGTGTCTGACATTCTGCACTGAGACAGACCCAACCCCAAAAGAAGCTGTTTAAACAAGCCTAACAGTTAAGCCTCAGAGCCTCAGAATGAATGCTTTGTTCTTGCTCAAGAGATCTGTCAGGTATGCATTTGCGCTGAATTGAACCAAACTGACAGATAGAACACAAGACTTGCTATGACACAAGTCTGGGTGGGGAGACACTGCTCAGTGTCGCTTTCCTCTTTTACTTGCTTCATCCGGACACTACCTTTTAGCAATCTCTCTTTCATACCACCAGAACCTGGGCGCCCAATCGGCTGCTGATTCAGGATAGAAACTGCACAAGTAGCTTATGGAACTCACTGCCATAGCATGCAGTGATGGCCTTTGGCTTATACAGCTTTAAAAGGATATTAGACAAATTTATAGAGGATAGATCTATCAGTGACTATCAGCCGTGATGGCTAAATGAAACTTTCATATTCAGAGGCAGCGTATATATCCCAAAATGAAGTGATTCCGGCCCGTGCCCTGCTTGGCAAGTTTCCTTATTAAATACCCAAACTCTGCTAGGTAAAGGAAGAAACTCCGCCCGCCCCCCGCATTCAAAAAGGCTTCACTATTAAAATCTATGGTTATTTGCAGGCCTTCCCCCCCGCCCCCAAATCATCATCCTATAAGCAAGCTGTAGCTATCCAATGTGACAGACCTCTTTTCAGAATTGAAAAGCTTTTCCTTTTTCTAACATATTATCAGACTGGCTGACCAACAAGCCCCTGAAGAAGATGGTATTAGAACTCAATTTAAAATCCTTATTAGTTGGATGCACACTGATTTTCTTGACAGTAGGCCCTTCGAACAGAACCTGGGGGAGTTTACAGTAAGTGAAATGCTTTATTATTTTCAGACCGGAGCCATATCCTGATTGCTGCATATGATTAAGATGCCATGTCAACTGACTATGAATCCAAGAATATGAGAGCCTGTGAGGTGTGATGGCTAGAGTGATGGACTAGGACAGGGTTGGCCAAACTTGCTCAATGTAAGAGCCACACAGAATACATGTCAGATGATTCAGAGCTGCAAAACATGATGCAGTGAAGTGACTTCAGAGGAAGAGGCGGGTTTGGAGGAGTGTCCTGAAAGTGACATCACCGGAAGGGGTGGGGTTTTGGTGCAGTATGCTAGAAGTGACAGCATCAGAAGGGGTGGAGCTTAGGAAATGCCATCACCTGGCCTTGACCTGGATATTACATCATAAAAGTGATGTTATATCCTTGTTAGGCACCACCCCCAAAGTCTCCTGGATCCATCCCCAAAGTCCCCAGGTATTTTCCGAGTTGGACCTGACAACCCCAATGTTTCTACTGAAAATATCAAAATCATGGAAAGAAAGGAGGAAGGGAAAGAAAGAAATCTGAAGGGGGGGGCAGGTATTAAAATGCATGTGTAGTGAGAGGAGAAGAGAATAGAAAAGGTTTGGGAGGGAAGCCAAGGAGGGAAGCATTGGGATTGCTTGCCTTGCTATTCTTAAATAAAACACACAATGAGGGTTGGGGAGGCTAAGGGCTGAATATGAAAAGGGGAGGGTTTTAAAATGCCTGCGTGGTAGAAATGGGAGAGAAAAGAAGATCAAAAGGAATAGTTGGTGGAGATCTAAAAATTGGGGAGAGGAATACAAAACCTTGAATGGGTTCCTCCCCCACCAGCTCCTGCAAAGGCAACCCGGCCATCAACTCAACCCTCCCAGCATTCCCCCAAGGGAAGGGAAAGGATCCCCCACCAGAACACCCCACAACCATTTCTCTCTCTCTCTCTCTCTCTCCCCTGCTCACTCTGAAAACAGATTGGACCCCCCCCCTCACTCATTTATATACACATGGGGGAAGGAGAGATGAGCTTCTTCCTGTGTAAACCACTGTGCAAAGGATTAATGCTGCAAACTCTGACTAAACAGCTGGGGAGGGAAGCACTGGGAACACCTGCCTTGCCCACCTACCTGCCAGAAGCCTCCTGGCCCAGTGTCATGGCCAAGTCTCCAGTCTAGCTCAACCACACCAGCCCTGCACCATGCTCACCCGCTGTTGGCCCAGCTGCCTGGCCAAGGGAAGGGTAATTGTTTAGATTTTAACTAGTCTGTTGTAATTCTTTTTCAGCTCTGTTATAGTTTTAATAAATTAGTCACAATGACTTTAGAAGTATCTTTATAATGTCTGCGCAGATAGTTTACCAAGTATTTTTTTTATTGTCAAATCAAACATGGCAAGCCCCACCCCCACCCAACCAGGTCTCCTGAACACTTGCAAGATTTATTCCATGTGTGGCTTGCTGGGGACCTCCAGAAACAGAAGGAGGAGGTGAGCCAATTTGTGAATGGGAATCGCTCTGTATGTGGAAACCGTGTGTCGGATCCAAGTCCTTGTTCACATACATGCTAAGTATTGCCATCATATTCTAATTGATTCCTAAGCCTTCTTATTCACTTCCTGTTGTCAGAATAACTTTCTAACTCTATACACATAAAAGCTGTTCTTTCTTTAATTGCAAACGGGATAAAAGCAATGGCCTGGGGTCCCACAACACATTATGCTGCAAAGTGCTGTGTAACTTTACTTTTTAAAAACAGCTACTAGACACTGCCATCAGGAATTAAGGGGGAAGCGTCTCTGGTGGCTGGGAGAAGCATTTTGGCATAAGCAATTTTGAGAAGATAATTAGCTGTCAAAAATTATTTTAAAAGTCCATCCACATCTACCCTTCTTCTTTTCCTGACTGTCCTAAAGTTGGCAAACAAAAAACCTGCTTTTTATTTTTTAAAAATTAAAACAATCAGGAGGGAATTACAATGAACTCCTTGTAGCTTGATTCTGTCACCTCATATGCAACACATCTTGCCCTTGTATTTTCAAGTTCTACTGCTGCCTGAGTACCCTTAGAATGTGAGCACTTTATTTTTTGGGACAGCATGATTATTACTTCCAAAACAAAAATTTTATCAGAATCATTAGTGATTCACTAGATACCTCAAGCCCACACTTCATCTAGTAATCAGAGTTACAACAGAGGACAAATTGATGAAACATAAACTAAGTAGCAAACAAACAAAGTAGCGAACACAAGATAGTGAGGATAATATTTTACTCAGAGCCCAGTGAAGTCATTGGCAATGTAACAGGTAACAGCTTAGAAACAGGTTCAAGTTCAAGTTCCTTCCGCTCATTTGATTTTTAGTCACTTTACCAGAACCTATTCTAGGTCTGATGCAGGTGTTTTCACCCCAACAAGTACATACTTTAAAACGCTTACTTCAATTTGATATATTAATCAAATTTACAACCCTCCTAAACTGTGCTAATTCATAAAAATGTGAATTCAATCAAAGCAAAGATGGTAACATTAGTTGATTGGCGATGATGTTCACATTCCAATAACTAACAGTGAAATCCTAAGCAGAGTTACTCCAGACTAAGTTCACTTATTTCAGTGGACTTAGACTGGAGTACCTCTGCTTAGGATTTCACTGTCTGTCTGTCTGTCTGTCTGTCTATAGCTTTCAAGTCCTATCCAATAGGCATGCAAGTAGTACGAGGCCACAGCCTAGGCTGCCAATATTCTACTTACTTTGGCTGACATTACGCTGTCTTACTATTAAGTGCAACTTGTCTTAGAGAATTCCCTCATTATTGCTTGCTCTATTGGAACAGAACAGCACAGAATCACAGAAAATAAACTCAATGAACCTATGGAAAGGAAAACCATCTCACTCTCTGACCCTCTGTGAACTGTGCTTGTGCTCATCACAGGAGTAACATTTTACTAGAAATCTTTTGCAAGAGCAATTTCCCCAGTGCAGTTACAATTGGACATCCAGACCCATCGTTAAAAAAGTGAGAGTGGTGGGGGGATGGGTGGGATCTTATCCATCTAGCCAAGATGTTTACAAAGGAATTCAAAACTTTTTTGGGGACAGTGCATTCAATTCCCAGTTAAGTGGTATCTTTTTTGGGAAGTCGTGAAATATAAATTATGTTCTATTCAGAGCTAATCTAAACTGAGTAAAACTTTGTTCAAAAAAAAAATCAGCAACAGAACACTATGGCTGCTAAAGCAGACCATAAAATGGCTAGGCTTCATACAGTTTTTGCCATTTATTATTTCTCTTGTTATAAGACTTTCACCTACCCACATCTTTCATCAGAAGCACATTTCTCCATGCTGTATGCACACCTTACCAGGGAATACTGTTAGTCAAAATATACACACAGCATTTATTGTAAACAGAGACAGTTTACTGAAACAAAGCATCAAAAGAGAGGAAATCAATTTCCCTGTTCCTGTTTATTTTCTGAACAGCCAAAAAATTCAAGGAAAACATATGACCTTTCCAGTGCAGTCAGAAGCATGACAATGATGGACAGGCACAGTCTTGGATGGGCTTCACCAACACAACTATTTAGAGCCCTCCTCCATGCACATTTAATTAGTTAAGAAGAATCCTTTAGAATCTCTAAGGCACACTTCTGTCCACCTTCCTGAGAGGCTGGCAGTTTGGAGGCTTTATTTAACAACCCAACATTGAAATAACTAACTGCTTTAAGGGCTTATTTTAGTGTTCATTGGAAGGATACCTAGACAACAAACTGTCAAGATATTAATATCTTTGCTGACCACAACAGAAGAAATCAAGGGCTCAAAAGGCCACATCAACTCAGTTCTCTCTCAGACCCATCAGAGGAGAGATCACCATCGCCCTGGGACCTACACTGTTAATTGCAGAAACTTGTGTTAGTCTCCAGAACATACAAACACACTCTTTTCACATGAGCATAGCATCTGATTTCTCTCTCAGTTAAATCGTTTGCTACTTAATAAAATTCATTTGACGCCCAACATATGATTACCCAGGGTAACAAAAGGGTAACTCAATGTAAATGCACTAAGAATTTCACTTAAGGTGAAATCATAATTAGAAGATATGTCTTCTAGCGATTGATGGAGCCTGCTTCCAGACAAACAGGTTTAAGGACTGGGTTGGAAGATTTTTTGGTTCATTCTTTTAAAAGGTAAAACAGTCCTAGTAATGGAAAGTATTCTAGAACTCCTAGTCTAGCCAACTACACAGGCCAGTGATGTTTTGTTCTTTTAAGAGAAAGAAATTCAAGGGTAACTGACTAATTCTAAAAAAACTAATTTAAAACATCACAACAATAAGCAGGCGTTTAGATGGAAATGTCCCAATAACAAAATCTCTGCAAAGCTGTGTTGTTTCCAGTGATAATCGGCCCTTAGAAATCAAGGCAGTTGGTTAATATTACAACAGATTAAGCATATGGCCTTGATCATCATCATTCAGGAACACTGTGAGGTCTTCTTTCAAGCTCTGCAAACATCTACAAGTTCTTCTCCCCAATACTGCCCCTAATTCTGCATCCTCAGGTTGAAGTTAATTTATTCCCGATTCCTTATTCATTATAAAAATCCTAAACGGAGCAATCTCTTTGGTAGACCTCTTAGTCATGGTGTATGGCTATGTAATAAGGTGAATAATTTGCCATACAACCAAGTCACCAGGACCATATATAACGAGAATTGGGTCAATTCATATCAGGCTGGCTAGTGGTCTGAACACAAAGTGAACCATTCAGACCATTAGTTGACAGTATGGCAAAAGTGAAACTTGGGATGAATATGATCCAGGTTCCAAGAGGAAAAAATAGGACTGTCCTTCTATGGTCAAGTTCTGACCAGCCAGTATTCTTGGATAACAAATCTTTGGGTTTCAACCCACAGCACTTGTCCTATAATCCAGGGGATCATCTTGTGCAGTAGAAATGCTAGCCCCACCTGAACTTCTGTTAACGTACAGTTTGTTCTCAACAAAGATGGCCCACCCTTTTCTTTGAAGCACACTTCTGCAAATAAGGAACTGGTTTTTGACTGGCTCCTTATTTGATTATGCCTTTGCTGAGATGTCAAGAGGAATCTGGTGCCATAAAAAATTTACAGTGAAACGAAACATCAGATAAATCCAAGAAGCCTGGCTAAGCCGGGCAAACTGAAGCTACAATCTGGGCTTAAAATTGGTAAAACCCCAGTATCATTCACTTTTTCCTTTAAAAAAAGTGTGATTCTGCTGGAGATTTATACATTTATGAATATGGCTGATAAGTTTTAGGTAGGCAGCAGTGCTGTTCTGTGTTAGAAGAGCAGGATTTGAGTCCAGTGGCACCTTAGAGACCCACAAGATTTTCAGGGTATGAGCTTTTGAGAGTCAGCAGTTCGGAGTTTGGAGTCTCAAAAGCTCATATCCTGAAAATCTTGTGGGTCTCTAAGGTACCACTGGACTCCAATGACTGGAAAGGTTGCTGATAAAAAAAAACACAGTCTGAACTGCAGCCATTCTGAAAAGGGGCCAGCCCGAGAGGCCAGGTGCCCCCTCTCGCCCATCCCACCACAGAGACCAGGCCAGGGAAGAGCATCCCGGTCACAAGACTCCGGCACGGCCGCCTGGCCCTCCGGGACCCCCTCCCCGAGCCAGGGCCCACGCCTGTCCCTGCGGCCCCTTGCACTGAGGCCAGCCCATCCCGAAGGCTCCTTCTGGGCACGGCGCGCTCTTCGGCCCCCACCCCAGCCACGCACCCGCCACCCCTTCCCCGTCTCCTCGCAGGCGCAACCCGGGACGTGCCCAGGCGACTCCCCCCGCCGCCCGCCCGCCCGCCCCTCAGGTAGGCGCTCCCAGCCCCAAAGGGCGCTCCTGAAGGAGGGGGGGCGGGGGCGCTTCCCTTCCGCTCCCCGCTGAGGGCAGAGCGGCAGGCGAGCCTCCCTCACAGGCGCCTGGAGGGCCCGAGCCCGCCCGCCCGCCTCCGGGAAGGGCTCCCGAATTCTCCTCAGAGAAATCTCCCCCTCTCCCCAGGCCCCTCCCCACGCTGAAGCCGCCGCCGCCATGTTGGATGAGGTCCCGCTCCCGTCCGCGCCCCGCTCACCTTGGGCCCCCCGCTGGCCCCCCAGCAGCACCGCCAGCCCCAGCCCGAGGAGCGGCGAGAAGGGCCGGCAAGCCGCGCCAGGCGAACCCCCCGCCATGATGCCGGCCTGCTCACAGGGGCGGCGGCGGCCACGGCCTCGCTCTCGCCCTCGCTGGCGGGGCTCGGCGGAGACGGCAACAAGGGCCGCCGCCGCAGCAGCGCGAGACAAATCAGACACAAGGGGAAGGCGCGAGCGCGCGAGGCGGCGGTGTTGTCAGCCCAGCCGCGCTTAAAGGGGAGGCGGCGCCGGCTCTTAAAGGGGAGGGGCCGAGTGGGCACGGCGAGGTGTCCGCCGACAAGAAAATCAGTGTCGCCAGACAAAGGATGGATGGATGAGGAGAGGGCGGCAATACAACGCCGCGCTCATTGTGGCTTGGGTGCGTCACATGCTTTTGCACGGGTGTACGTGGGGACGGGAATACACCCAAGGTGTGCTTTACTGCAGTTGGGTAGCCGGGTGGGTCTGCAATAGAAGAGCAGGACACGGGTCCAGCAGCGCCTTAAAGACCAAGGTATTTCCAGGATATGAGCTTTCAAGCTCATACCCTGGAAACCAGTCTGGTCTTTGAGGTACTGCCGGACCCGGATCTCGCTTTACTGAAGCGAGTGTGCAGGCAGAGAGGATGCGTTGCGCGCCGGGGCCTTCTGATGAGGTGGGCTCTGGCTCAGGCCAGCTTAAGGCTGCAATACATGTTGCTAGTCGTTAAAGAGCCGCTGGACTCCTGTTTTTGTCACACAGTTTTAAGCACCATGTGGGGAGTGGGAAGTTTTGTAAAACAGGCGTGGGACCGTAGGGGTTGTCAGCTCCAAGTTGGGAAATTCCTGGAGATCTTGGGGGTGAAACCTGGAGAAAGTGGGGGTTTGGGGAGGGACAGGACCTTGTCATGGCATAATTCCTTAGAGTCCACCCCCAAAAGCAGCCATTTTCTCCAGGTGAACTGATCTCTGTGGCCTGGAGACCACTTGTAATTCCGGGAGGTCTCCAGCCACTACCTGGAGGCTGGCAACCCTACGTGGGAGCAGAGCGAGACAAGTAAGTGGAAAACATTTCTTGTGTGGAAGACGGAGGCCCCTCGATGCAGGGCTCACGCTTGAGGGCACCATCTGGTCCCGGAAGCACCGGTCGCCCCTTGGTAGTGACGGGCAAGGAATCGGGACCCAATTGCCGCTGTGGGACAGCGGCCAATTTAAAACTCAACTCTCCTCCTCAAAAGCAAAGTTATAACAACTCAGC
The DNA here is from genome assembly GCF_028583425.1 of Eublepharis macularius. Classification (NCBI taxonomy): domain Eukaryota; kingdom Metazoa; phylum Chordata; class Lepidosauria; order Squamata; family Eublepharidae; genus Eublepharis; species Eublepharis macularius. The sequence continues at coordinate 10,100,223 of NC_072793.1, read as the reverse complement.
CCAGCCTGCCTCCCAGGTATTGTGAAGACAAAATGGTGGAAAGGAGATTGCTATTGTCGCAACTTTGGGTCCCCATTGTGGGGAAATGGCTAAGAGCAGGGCTTTTTTTCTGTGAGAAGAGGTGGTGGAACTCAAGACCGCACAATGATGTCACTTTGGGTCAGCTGGAACAAGGGGGGAGTTTTTTAACGTTTAAATCGCCCTCGGCAAAAATGGTCACATGGCCGGTGGCCCCACCCCATGCTCTCCAGACAGAGGGCAATCTAAACTGGAGATCAGGGGGCGAGGCCACCGGCCATGTGACCATTTTTAAGAAGTGCCTGAACTCCATTCCACTGCGTTCCAGCTGAAAAAAAGCCCTGGCTAAGAGAAAGAAATGAAGGCCGGCCAGCCTCTTAGTGTATACACTTGCACTCCTCCTCACTCCAGGATTGTGGGACCCTGGGATGTGTGAATGGGACACTGCCAATGCAAAGGCGCTGGGAGAAGTCTCCTGTTCCCTCTAGCAATACTTTTGTTACATGAAGTTCACATAATCAGCTGCTGGTCCTGGTACTCCAAGGCATATGCATTGCTTGATTTCAGTGCTTGGGATTATTGCCCGGCAGTTGAGTCCATGAAAAGCATTTGGGCCTTAAAGGAAATGCGAAGTGATACTAAAAGCCTTCCTGTGGTGTACTGTGTTGATGGTCCATTCAAACACGCATGTTGCCTCAGTCTCAAGAGAGGACCATATACATAGGGAGAAGCCAGACCTGCGTGTACAGCTTTCAAATGTAGAAGCAAGTGACAAGCATGCATGTGTGAACCAGTCCTTTTTGGGGAAACCTCATTTTCATTACAACATGCGTACAGTTCCTACTATATTTATTAAGCAATGTAATTATATCCATAGGATGGTGCTAATTTCTTTTCTATGTGGCTGCATGTGGAATGGAGTGATGAAGGTTTCTGTTGTTATGTGTACCTTAACTTCACCGATCACATCTTAACATTGGTGTAAGTACAGTGCTACTGTTACATGATGATAAAAAAAGAAGCTCAAATTCCAGGGAGCAACAGAGAGCACAAAAACTCCGTATTTTTATTATGGTGGAATTATATGTGCTGCTGGCTCCATATGAAATGCAGACACAATGATACTGGATACCCCTAGGGCTGATGAGCTATTTTCAGCCCCCTCCATTCAACCCAAGTCTGCTCAATGCAGGATTAGCAGAGGGAGCTTGACAGCCCCTTTGTGGGCCCTTCCCAGACTGTGCTAGCAGCTCCCTAGAGATGCATCACAGAACGGTGTTGGATTCCAACTAAAATGCAGCTGGTTGCAGCAGAGTTCAGAGCTCCGCCTCTTCTTTCAGTCATGGTACACATGCATTGTGCTACTGGTCCCTTGGGGAGTATATGTGTTGCTGGAGCAGTTACATTCCAGACTTAAAGAAAATCCCCATCCTAAATTCTTTCTGGAGGCTGAGTTCATGATTCACTCGTGGAATTTCTCATCTGTATGTGTGCGTGCGCTTGGGAGACTTACACCAGGCCTCCAAAGCTTAAAGGCAGAGACCACGTCCAGCTGTAGGGACCTAACCAAGGGAGGAACTGAGACTGCAAAGAAGGGACAACTGACAAACAGGGATTTTTAGTGAGATGAAAGGAGTAAGTTCCATTCCACTGAAGATTAATTTTTTGGACATTTAATCCAAAAACATTGGTTTGTTTGGTCCTTCCACTTTTGTTATGAAAATATTCCTCCATATCCACAAAACAGTCACATTAGTGGATGGTCGAGGACACCTATATCAGTGGTTCACGAAGTGTTAGCTGGGCCTCTCTAAAGAAGCACGTTCTAGGTCCCAGGGGAGGCCCGAGTTAATGAGTGGTATTCCTGACTGAGGACAGCAATGTCAGATGAACTATTGCAGTAATCCCCAACATCGTGCCTGCTGATCTATTTCTTGATGCTCACTTCCTTTCCCCCTTTCCCTAAACCCAAAAGCCAGTTCTGGCTTTCATCCTTCTCATAGGAACAGAAGAGTCCAGAGCCATTACCTTTGTGTCTACAAGAGGTACTCATTTGGGAACATCTACCTCCATCATAGGAAGATGCTTGGTTTGGAAACTCCCAGTATCTTATGGTTAGCCCAAGCCCCCCCATGGCAGCCATTTTGTGATGTCAAATGCTTTATGTTTTTAAAGTTCTAAAAGTGCCTGCAAATACAATTATGTCCAGGACTCATTAAGTGCTGTTTTCTCAGGGAAAGAATGATAGCTCAATGACAGAGCACTTGTTTTGCATGCAGCAAGTTCTAGATTCGATTCCTGGCAATGGTGAGGTGGCAGGAGTAATGGAGGATAGTCAGATACAACTCAGAAAATGAGGAGTACGTGGGCTTTGGACAGCATGCGCTCTAGCCCCTGCCCTGAACCAAGGGAAATAACAGGGTTTGAACCAGTACGATGCTTACATCCATTGCATTGGTTTCTCTTTTTTCTTCCTCGATCACATGAAGCATGTTTATTCTATTGCCTTGCATAGAGAAACTCTATAGACAATAGAAACTTTGACAAGAGGCTGCCATCATCAGTTACGCAAAAGCAAAAAACTTCATTGAAAAAATTGAATCATTTCACACCCTTGCTTTCAAACGCAGGATCTTTTTTCTTTTGGTACCACTTTTCATGAGAGTTGTCTTACCTTAAGGTGATAGAACATGGCTTCTGTATCTTTATGTAGGACTTGGCCATCATGTGTTCCTTGGTTGCCAACAGGCCTGGAGAAAAACATCTTGCCCCTTAACAGAGGCTTAATTTGTGGGAATGGGTAGTTAAAACTTTTCATGGCATGGAGGTACAGAACATCAGCTGATTAAATAACATCCCATTAAGCCTCTTCAAGGGACAGGACATATTTTTTTTTTAAAGCACATTAAAACACTGAATGTTTTTGTTTGGCCTTTGGGTTTTGCAACCTAGAGAGCCTGTTTAAGCCAAGAGGTGAGATTCAAACTCAGCACATAAATAAAGCAACTGCCACGGTTTTAAGTTGATTTCCAAAACAGATTTTTTTCAATTAAAAATTGCTATCCTGCATAATCAATGAATATATGCTCATTGGGTGGCTCTCATTGTCTAAAATAATATCCATTTGCTTTTAAAAGTGTAATTCTTGACATTTTTTTGTCATGAGGAAGGCCCTGAAATTCCTAACCGGAACAAAAAGAGGGTGGTGGCGGCAGGCAGCATCTTTTGCTCAGTTTATGGTACAGGCTTTGAGATAACTAATGTTTATCTGATAGGCGGATCCATTTCTGGGTGATTTATAATATTTTGCAATATTACTGGAATCTGGGTGGGAGATGACGTACATCAGGAAATATTGCACCATCGCTGTTTTTTTTTTTTAATCAGAGAATAGAAAAGAGTCATTTCAACAACATTTTTAGTTTGGTTCCTCTTGAATCATGTACTGTGCAATCCTAAAAAGAATTATACCTTTCTAAGCCCATTGACTTTAAAGGACTCAGAAGGGCTTAGCTCTATTTAGGATTGTACAAAGACTCCCCCTCCTTTTTTTTTTTGCTGCAGTTAACAGGAAACTCTTGGATTCTAGATGGAGCAGATTGATTGATAATGGCCTAAAAGGTTGCCAGATACATGAAGTGCAACTTAAACACTCGGATTTCCATAGAAACTGTGTTGGCTCAAAGCAAAATCCAAAAACTAAATCCATGTAAAACCCTTTATTAAAACCAACCAAAATGACACAAAACATTTGAGTTCTCCAGTTTGGGTTGGTCTTAATATAGGGGATTACAAGGTTTTGTTTTTGGCAGGTGGGGCTTGTGCTTTGGACCAGTGCAGCTACTTGGAACTTCCATCTACTTTGAACACCAGAATTTAGCTGGGAAAAAGGGGGATTCTTCAGCTGGAGGGAAATGACCTGGGAAAAGGCTGCTACCTAGGGCAATATTACCGGTATGGCTCCCTCTGACTTTACTGTGTCCAGCCACACTTCATCTCTAGTAATGTTCATATCAGGACTACATTTTCCTTCTGTTCTCAAGGCTTTTAACTGACCTGTGTTTCTCGTATGGTGTGAGGAAAACATTTGACCCCCCCATTTTTTTAAATTCACAATATAAGTTGTTATTATTTTCTTCTTCTTCTTCCCAGGCCAAGGTATGACACTAACTTGACTCTGTGCTGTATAGCCATATGACTAGAAACTTGCTGCTTCTTTTGAAAATGAAAACTGTGATTATCAGGACGGAGAATTTTGCATTAGCTAATGAATTTATTACTTGTAGCATGACTGCATACTTGCAGAATATAATCAGTCATGACTATACACAGAAGAAGGATGGAGTATAAGTTTTAAAAGGTGAGTATGAGCATCTAGATAGCCCAGGCTAACTCATTCTCATCAGATTTTGGAAGATAAGTAGGTTGAGCCCTGTTTAGTACCTGGATGGGAGACCACCAAGTAAGCCTGGGGTGCTACTCAGGGGCAGGTAATAACAAAGCACCATTGAATGTCTCTTGCCTTAAAAACCCCATGGGGTCAAAATAAGTAAAAAAGTAGAGTAAAAGCAGATGAGATGCTTGAGTCCAAACACCTTTAATTTTATTAAGAAGTTGCCACAGTTTGGGGGTGGGAATAATAGTGCGAGTTGAGTGCACAGGGAGCCAACTAGGCACTATGCTGGTGTATATCTTGGATATGTAGGCATATCTGAGATACACGGGCAGAGTGCCCCGGTACCTCAGCTGGACGCTGGCATGTGAGTGCTGTGCAGCAACACTGGTGCAACCCCCTTTGCTATGGGGAAAGGGGTGGACCTATAGGCATGGCAGAAGCTAGTTGACTCCCTAAGCTGCCTCAGCCTCCCTCTGAAACCGATGGAAAGTTCTGCTATCAAAAACCACAGGGTACCCCTTGGGAACCCGTAGAACAGGAAAGGCCAAATGTCCTCCCACAGATGCTCCAAAAGCCCCCAAAGAGCCCAGGATACCAACTACATCTGCAACCAATCAGCCTCCTCCCCAGTGGCAGCCAAATCCCTCCCCAGCACCGAGTCACTGCCCCTCCCCAGCCAGGATGGCCCATAGTTCAGTAGACGGGGCATGCAGCGTGGGACTCTGTCTAGGAGGTCTCTGCTGTGCACACACAGAGCTCACAGATAGCATTGCCAGTCCCCTTCTGGGGGTGGGGGAATCCCCTCTTCCCACCCTCCACCCCCTACCCCTGTTTATCTGGTTGGCATGGGGAAAGGAGGGGGAATGCGCCTTCTGAGGAGTGCTCCCAGGCAGCATGGTGCACTCCCGCGTTCTGCAGTGGGCCAATTTCAGCCCCAAATGAGCCGAAATCAGCCCGCTGTGGAACGCAGAAGCATCCAGGGCCCATTGCGCTGCCCTAGGAGCACTCCCGTGTTCTGCAGTGAGCCGATTTCAGCCCCAAATGAGCCGAAATCGGTCTTCTGTGGAGCGTGGGAGTGTGGCGGCATGTGGCCTGCATGATGACATCACTTCCTGGAAGTGACATCATTGTGTAGCCCTGGGAGCATGTGCGCACCCTTTGCGCACACACGAGGATGTCTGTAAGGTGAGTGCCAGGTCTCCCAGAGGGTAAAGGGACCTGGCAACCCTATTCACAGCATTGCATTTGGGTGGCAGGAGAAGCCCAGAGAGGGCACTCAGCACCCCTCAGCACCCCTCAGGGAGCACACACAAGGGGCTAACGAGTCTCATTTCAGAACCCGAACAGGTGTCCCATCCTGGAGGCTCAACCTGACGGGTCAACTACGCACTGACAGGTGAGGGAGTCCAGCTGCCCCAACAACTGCCTCACCCATTCCCCTCACATGAGCCCAGGCACTGCCCCAACAAAGCTGGCTCCCACACTTAAGACTAGTGGTGTGTGTTTGCAGGCGCGCGCACGCACACGCACACGCACACACACACCAGCCCCATGCCATGCAATGGGGCATACATCTGGGGAAGTGTACACTTCCCATGTACCCCCGTCTGCCCATGATGGGGGGCAGGGACACCTTTGCCAGGGCACCCACCAGCTGCCCCACAGCGCTCTGGGGATCAGCTGGACAAGCAACCATGGGACCTGTTGCCTGGCAGGACTGGGTCCTATTCAGCAGCAGCAGCAGCAGCAGTGAATGGAGCAGTTGCAGAGCAGTTTCGCATGGGATCAGTAAGTGTCATTTGGATGGCTACAGCATGCACCCCAGGGATGTCCGTGGCAAATGGCCCCTCATCTCCATGAGGCTGGAACCACAACCCCCCCCCCCCCAGGAATGGTTGTGGCCGGCACAGTGCCTGCTGTTTCCCATCCCCACACGTTTCTGTTTAGCATCCGTGCAGGTGATGATTCAACAGGGAGACCCTGGAGCATGACCAGTGCAGTCCCTGTCACTCACTCACCAGCTGCAGCCCAACTCCTGCCTTCCAGCCACCAAGTCACTGAGATGCATGCTGTGCTAGGGACGGCTCGGCCTGTCTTCCCATCGCACCGGGAACAAAGACACAGGCGCCATACTGGGCAGAGGGAGCTGGCAACTCTATTAATCGGACCTCTTAAATGAAGTCTGTATGTAAAATGGCAGACGGAACAAGAGCACAATGCCGGCGTTAAATGCAAGCTGCCGCTATCTACGGCGTTTTGCTTCCCATACTCTGATACACTTTGACTTGTAACCGTATCAGTGCCCATTCATTCCACGTTCGCTTGTGCCAGTATCTACTGTCTGCTCACAACAGTTCCTTTCCACCACGTGGAATAATTTATATTTACCTTCTTCCTATCAGCTTATTTTGGATACAAAAAGTTATTAGACATACAAGATACTGATGCACATCTGCAAGCTGCTGATTAAATTTAAAAAATGCAGCATGACTTCTGGTGCTAACAGGGACATTTTGAGGGCACAGCAAGGGGAGTGGGATGAAAGTGCGCCGGGACCCCTGCACACCTCGGAGGATCTATCGCCTGAGCCCCATTAACATTGTGTGGCTGAGCCCAGCATTTGCTCTGGGAGCTGACGAAGAGATTGGGTGCTTAAGGTTTATAAATATTTGTCCAACCACGGCCTGATAAGCGATCCAACCGGAGACACGAGGGACTCGGAGCCTCCCGGGCTCAACAGAAAATAAAACACGGAGCCAGTCACAATATTTTGGACACACTTCTGCGATAGCCAACTGCCTGCAGGCTGCAAGCGCTACTGGCTACGAAATCATCCCGCTGCTGAATCCTTGGCCTCGTGCGAGTGTGACAGAGGCAGAGGGCTTTCCTGGACTTGGGATTTCCTTCCTCCAGTCAGATTTAATAGAACAAAGGATGGGCTCCTGTGCAGCTCCCCTTGCACTCCACCCCCAGGCTGAACTCCTTCACAGCACTTGCTGTCCGATTCCTTGGCTGGGGATGCTGCGGGTTGAACCCCGGAGACCTTCTGCGTGCAAAGCAGGCGCTCTGCCGCTGAGCCACAGCCCCTCACATCCCACCGGAGCTTCAGACTCGCTTTGGATATGTTCCCATCCCTCAGCAAAATAAACCTGGAAAATGTCTGACCCCACAAAAAATGGTCACTAATCTATCTGTCCAATCATCCCTATGTTAGTTACCTAAAACAAAACGGGAATAAACTTTTATACATCTTCTCTCCTGGAGGTAATTATTACATGCCATAAGTGAGCGGGCGAAGGGATATTTGATTGTCTTCAATGGGATTTAAGCAGGTAGGATTGCAGTTTATTTTACTGTTCCATGTTTTAAGAGATTCTCATTTCCCACCTTTTGGATGTCTTACTTTTGTCTGCATTCTTCTCTCTTCCCATTACAGAACGTTTGACTTGCTACACTATATGGTTTTCTTCTAAAAAAAAAAATCCTGTAATTTCAAGAATGATCTCATGTAGAGACCTTTTCTTACCGTTCCCCCCCCTAAAAATATTTGCTCATTCATGCAAAATAAGAAAACATTTGCAAAATAATGGAATTTGGGTACAAATTTAATAAATACAAATTAAATTCTGTGCAAAATAATGACATTTCGAAGGCAACTTTGAGTCTTCTTTGTGAAATCAGATTACATCTCTTTCACTTTGGTTTACTCAGCTGCCCTGTCATAGGTATATTCTATGCAGGTATAAATGTAAGGCAGGAAAGGTTAATACCATGGAGATAATAGCATTGGCTGTGCTGAATGAACAGGCACCGGTCCCCCCCCCCATCTCTGACATCTGCAGTTGATGTCGACATCTTCCCTTTGCCTCTTCAATTCCAAAGTTCAGTGTTAGAATTGATTAAAATATTGCAAACATCCATCCTGATTATAAAAAAAAAAGACTTTTAAATGGTGGCATTTGTGCATGGGGCATAATGTTCACAAGGTGCACATAGATGCAAGTGCTCAATTGCTTGAAGGGTGAGTCTGCTCAACATACCTCTGGCGGCACCGGTCAGAAAATCTCCCTCATATGATTGGATAAAAGTGCAACACGGGGTTTGCAACTGTTGCATTCCTTTCATATTGTGCCACCATATGGAATAATTTAACCAGGGCTTTTTTTTCAGCTGGAACACAGTGGAACAGAGTTCTGGCACCTCTTGAAAATGGTCACATGGCCGGTGGTCCCGCCCCCTGATCTCCAGACAGGGGAGTTTAGATTGCCCTCCGTGCCGCTGAGCGGCGCGGAGGGCAATCTAAACTCCTCTCTGTCTGGAGATCAGGGGGCGGGGCCACCGGCCATGTGACCATCTTCACCAAGGGTGATTTAAACTTTAAAAAACTTCCTCCTTGTTCCCGCTGGCCCAAAGTGATGTCATTGTGCGGTCCTGAGTTCCACCACTGAGTTCCACCACCTCTTTTCCCAGAAAAAAGCCCTGGGCTTAACATTTGAACTATCTCTTCTTTGGGATTGTGATTTACTTCAGCTCATTATCAAAAATGAAAAAATCTCTCCACAAGGCTCAGGAACAGATGTTTAGGGGTGCTATGTATGTATGTTTGCCCCAAACAGGCTCAAGTCACGTAAAAAAGGGCTGCCCTATAACAGCACGACTGAAGTCCCAAACAGATGATATTTAATCATGGTAGTTTCTTAAACTCTAGTTGATCCCAGACATACAGGGCAACCATGGTTGAGCTTGTCAACTTAAGACACTGTCTGGTATGTATAAGAGAACAACAGCAAGCAAAGAGGCAAAAAAGGCAGGAGAAAAAGGCCTTATTTGTGATTTGCATGGTACAGAAGTAATGCAAACCAGTCTTGCAAACCTGCTAAGTACCAAAGTTTTACATCTTGGCCGATCTTTAACCATGGTTCAAGAATTCAGCTATAATGCTTAACCATGGTGAAAGAAAGCAAAACACAGTGGCACATGTTATGTGCAGAGGGACTGGATGTTTCTTAGGTCTGTTCCATACAGGAATATTTTCTGGCCATTTTTCTCTAGTCTGGAGAACGGACAGGCCCTGGAGAACATGGTGCTCACGGGCTTATCCAGTCTTAGAAAGGATGGCAAAATGTGGAAAAGTTCAGAAATGGATGCCAGCAGTTATTCCACCTACCTATTCACCTCCATGTCACAAAGAAGCTATTGATGACCAAAGATGCACCTATCAAGCCAAGCAGGAAATGGGATCACCTTTGCTAATCACCCTAATTGCCTCTTGCAACAGCATTTTCAGGGGGAGTCACTCTAGTGCCTGCTCAACCGCGAGGGACATTCCTCTCAGTTCTGACCTACCCCATTGAATGGCTTATCTGTTCGTGCAAACTGCATCATACCATCGAGCTAGCTTCCTTGAACCCTTCACAGCCCCAGGATGGTTTTGTGGGATATGTGAGGGGGGAGGTCACACCCACATGTAAACAGACATACCTCTCCACATGGTCCCTCTTGCACACAGGACACACTTTCCCCATACAAGCCTGCTTCTGTCTTTCTCGACGCTTGACTGTGTTGACTATGTACACTCTTGTGGAACCTGCTATAGCTAGCATGTGCATACCAAACCCAAACATGGCCCTTGAATATGTGTGCATGTAAATCACATCTCCCCTTGGAAGCGCACGGGCCTTTGCATTTGTTCTCTTGCCGTCTCCTTTGTGCCTAGGTGTGTGCACACACAGATGCACACAAATCCTACACGCTCAATTTAAATGCTGGCTTATGAATGGCCTTTAATTGCTGTTTCTAAGGAAGCAGCCCTTCGGGCAGAGCGGCTGTGCTTTTCCCAAGTAGAATCCCTCCCATTTTGCAGGCGTTGGTGGCGAGACGGGCTGGCGTCAGGTTACAGATCCAGAGGGTATTTATATGAATGTATGTGCTGGGAGAAGTGGGTGGTTCCCCCCCCCTCGCTTTTGTTGTTAAAGAAAACAAATTAAAGATGCCTGAAGCAAAATACATGGCTATCATCTGTTCTGTGATATTTTTTCCCCCTTCAAAGGATTACTCGCTGCCATGGGGGCTCTAGCCCAAATTTTCTTGGCTAGATTTCAAATATGGTTCACTGTAACCACTGACAGAGGCCAGGACCTGCACTGGAAAGAGAAGGGGTGACCTTGAACTTTTTGCTGAGCCAATGAGTCAGAAATCTGATCTCTGGCCCCAGAGCCGGTGCCTGCAGTTAGAAGTGTTGTTTGGGTTTGTCGAAGGAGTCGCTGAGCTTTTTCAGTGTCTTTTTAATCCTCAAAGCTGTGAGTCTGGCCGAGGGGCTCTGGTACCAGCATTCCTTCATGATCTTGGCCAGGGCAGACAAAGTCTGGGGGATGCAAGGGAGGGGGAGAGAGAAGGGCAAAGGAAACATTATTGCCATGTAGAAACAACTGCGACTTTCAGCTTGTTTAGAATTTCCAGTTAGTTTCATTCGATGTAACTCGAATCCTATGTTGTTTGTATTGTATCAATAATATTCATGCAGAATTCCCCTGAGAAATTGCTAGCCACATTGAAACTCTATTTCTTCCCTCAAAATTCCTCAGGTGTTTCTCCTGTGTGGGTCCCCCTTCACAATTTATCTCAGAAATTGCCATTAGACAAAATTTGATGGCAACTTCAGTCCTCAGTTTTTTCTCATTTGGATTCATCAACAGTTACCCATTTGGTCCTGATCAATTGCCTTGCCTCTTCTTGAGGGGTAATGGGCACCACTCTTGGATGGTTCTCTTTAGTTCCTCCAGGGCACCCTCTGAGGGTTGCTATCGGTGAAGAGAAATCTTCCCTGTGAGACCTGAATTGTGGGGTTCTTCATGGTTCGATCACCTTCCCAATGTTATTTAATATATATATGCAGGGCTTTTTTTCAGCTGGAACACGGTGGAATGGAGTTCCAGAACCTCTTGAAAATGGTCACATGGCTGGTGGCCCCGCCCCCTGATCTCCAGACAGAGGGGAGTTGAGATTGCCCTCCACACTGTCTGGAGATCAGGGGGCGGGGCCACCAGCCATGTGACTATTTTCTCCGAGGGCAACCCACTGAGTTCCACCACCTCTTTTCCCAGAAAAAAGCCCTGTATATATGCAGTTGCACCCTCTTGCCACGATCATCAGAAGGTTTGGAGTTGGATGGAATCAATATGCTAACAACCCCTAGCTCTTCTTTCTCCTGGATAATCAGCTGGGGGCAGGACTTCCGGCGCTATCATAATACCTAGATGTAGTAATCGATTGGCTAAGGGGTAGCTGGCTGAAGTTGGATCCATCTAAGACAGAAGACATGAGGCTGGGGGAAATGAGATGCTAGCTGGAGGGTCACTTCCGAGACTCAATGGATTCTGCAAAGAGCCTTGGGGTATGGTTGGATTCTGTCCTATCCTTGGGTAAACGAGCATCCATGGTAGCATGGTTGGCATTCTTTCACCTATGCCAGGCCCGCCAGCTGGCTCTCTCTTTGTCTGGGCCTGACCTGGCTACATTGAGCCATGCAATGGTTTCCTCCAGATTGGATTACTGCAATTTGCTCTACATAGAGCTACTCTTGAAAATATTTCAGAGTCTTAGGTGGTCCAGAATGCAGCTGCCAGGTTGCTGACCAGGACATCATGGTCAACTCAAATTTCTCCAATTTTGCAGCAGCTGCAATGGCTTCCAATTAATCTCCAGATCCAATTCAAAGTGTTGGTGCTAATCTTTAAAGCCATTTATGGCCATGCCCCTTTTGGTTATCTTCTCGGGGCCTTTTGCAGTGCCCAGCCCCAGGACATCATGGTTAGTTGTCACCCGGGGAAGGGCTTTCTTAGTTGTGGCCCCTGCCCTGTGGAACACCCTCTCTGATGACACCCTGTTGCAGTAATATAGATTAAAGCACATTGCAGTAAGCGGTATAAAACAATATACTAGTATTCTAGGTGAACTTCTAAACTTTGCATGAACTGTCTGTGTTTTTTTTTAGAATGCTAGGTAACTAAAACAGGTGTGCTTTCACCTTTGACAGCTAATTAAAAATAGTGGACTCTATCTAGATTAACATTCTTCTGTCAGAAAATGAACCAATGGTGATCTACCAACTTAACTCTGTCATTTCTCACAGATTTATAGCTTTGTTTTGCAAGTTGGAGGTAACGTCATTTTTTGGCTAATTAGGTTATACAATAGAAATTATGAATATCTAATGAAGCATCAAACCAATCATAGTTTGTTTATGCTATCACATGAAAAAGCTGTTAGATATTTGCATAAGATAATCTATAAAACGTGCAAATTCAGATAGTATGTTAGAGTTCTGATTGGAAGAAATCTCATGAGAACCTAGGTGAGGATTTTATCTTTGCATTGTGTGCTATGGGAATCTTAATGCATTTCACAGAAACTTTGATTGTCTTCAAGTTAGAGTTAATTAGGAAATGTTAGCAAACCTAATACTTATTGCCTTTCTGTGTTCTGTTTTTGTAGGATTTATATTAATAACCATATATATTTTGATAACTTGCTTCATTAAAAAACTAGGGTGTAATTTAAATAAAGAAAATAAATAAACTCTAGAAAGGTGTCTGTACTTTGATGAGAAGAAGCATTGAAAGGAGGACCCTAAATAAATAATGTATTGATAAGCAGAATTGGTTCAAAGAACAGTCCTGTTCGACAGGCTGTACTAATTGCTGAAAGCTATCCAAGAGTATAGGATAAATCTTTCTTTTGAGATAATAGGATCTTTAGTGAAGTGTAGCTAAGAGAGTCCGTTACAACCCAGACCGTGTTGGATCAGTTGGATTTCCACAGGGCATGCATGGCCAAATTGTTGACCAGATATTTGAGGGGTTGGTCCTGATTCCTCCTGACAGTGATATGAAGCTGAGCCAGCTATTTTAATATATTTTCATATTTTGACTTTAATTCTATCGCTTGTTGTGGGTTTTCCGGGCTGTATTGCTGTGGTCTTGGCATTGTAGTTCCTGACGTTTCGCCAGCAGCTGTGGCTGGCATCTTCAGAGGTGTAGCACCAAAAGACCAAAACACCAGGCTAACAAAACACTCTATACTCGACAATAGCCTTGCAGAGAAGATTAGCACATCAAGCACCAATCCATATGCAAAAGAACCTCCTCAGGATACAGTGAAGCCTCCCGCCATTAGCATTCCACACCCTGGGAAACTCTTACAGGATGACTCAGCTCAACCCCACCCCTCCTGAGTAGATACAAATGACCTGCCAACATCTTTTCCACACTGTGACACTGAGAGATCTCTGTCTTTTGGTGCTACACCTCTGAAGATGCCAGCCACAGCTGGTGGCGAAACGTCAGGAACTACAATGCCAAGACCACGGCAATACAGCCCGGAAAACCCACAACAACCATCGTTCTCCGGCCGTGAAAGCCTTCGACAATTTAATTCTATTGTTATTATTTATTCTTATATTGCCTTTTAACATATTATACTGTTAAATGTTATAAATTGTCTCAAAATCCTAGGGTGAGAGGCAACTAAAAACTAATAAATAAGTGTAGGCTTTCTTCACCACACTTCCAATATTTATCTGTTGCTGGGAAGATATTAGAACAGATTTTAAAGGGATCAATCTGTAAGCATCTGAAGGAACACTCAGTGATCCGGGGAAGTCAGCATGGTTTTGTTCCTAACAGATCTTGCCAGACCAACCTGATTTCCTTCTTTGATCGAGTGACCAGCTTGCTGGATCGGGGGAACTTTTGATAAGGTCCCCCATGACATTCTGATGGGCAAACTGGAAGACTGTGGAGTTGACTATAGGACAGTTCGGTGGATAGGGAACTGGTTGGAGGACCGCACTCAAAGAGTGGTGGTCAATGGCGTTTCATCAGATTGGAGGGAGGTGTCCAGTGGGGTGCAGCAGGGCTCGGTTTTGGGCCCGGTACTTTTCAATATTTTTATCAATGATCTGGATGAAGGAGTGGAAGGGCTGCTCATTAAATTTGCTGATGATACCAAATTGGGAGCGGTAGCAAACACCCAAGAAGATAGAATTAAAATTCAACAAGACCTCTGGAGAAGTGGGCAGCTGTGAATAGGATGCAGTTCAACAAAGACAAGTGCACAGTATTACATCTGGGCCACAAAAATGGGAAGCACAAATACTGGATGGAGGATACACTTCTGGGCAGTAGTATATGTGAAAGGGATCTTGGGGTAAGAGTGGACTGTAAACTGAATATGAGCAGTCAGTGTGATGCGGTGGCAAAAAAGGCTAATTCAATCCTGGGTTGTATCAAAGGGGCCATAGCATCAAAATCGCAGGAGGTCATAGCCCCTCTCTATACTGCCTTGGTCAGGCCACACCTGGAGTATTGTGTGCAGTTCTGGAGGCCTCACTTCAAAAAGGATGTGGACAAAATCGAGAGGGTGCAGAGGAGAGCGACAAGAATGATCAGGGGTCTGGAGACTGAGCCCTACGAGGAAAGGCTGAGGGCCTTGGGAATGTTTAGTTTGGAGAAGAGGAGGTTGAGGGGGGAAATGATTGCTCTCTTTAAATATTTGAAAGGCTGTCATTTGGAGGAGGGCAGGGAGCTGTTCCAGTTGGCAGCAGAGGGTAGGACGCGAAGCAATGGGCTAAAACTACATGCACAAAGGTACTGGCTGGATATTAGGAAAAACTTTTTCACCGTCAGAGTAGTTCAAAAGTGGAATCAGCTGCCTAGGGAGGTGGTGAGCTCCCCTTCACTGGCAGTTTTCAAGAAGAGGCTGGATGAATACTTTTTAGAGATGCTTTAGGCTGATCCTGCACTGGGCAGGGGGTTGGACTAGCTGGTCTGTATGGCCCCTTCCAACTCTATGATTCTATGATTTAGTGGAATTTTTCTCATACTTCCTCCAAGGGCATATATTGTCTTCTAGTCATCTCCCCCTAACTTCTGAGGTTGCACCAGGCCTTGTTCACACAGATTCAACTTCACAGCTGCCCCTGCTACCCACGAATACCTACAAATACTAAGGTTTGTTCCTGCCAGTTTTCCTGCTCAGTCTTGTCTGGTTGCCTCCTCACTTTAGCCCACACCCCACATACCTTTAGTTCACATGAAACCCATGACCCAGGCATAGCCTTTTTGGTGATCAGAATAAACTCCTCCACCCTCTTCAGGTTGCATGAAAGCTGGCTGGATCAAAGCCTAAAAATCCCAAGTTTCAGAATTTTGCATCCAACACCAAATTTGTTCCTTGCACAGTGTATTTATATTTATTCACTGAAATAATTATACTCCTGTGGGTTACCAAGCTGCAACCCAGAGACCTGCTCTGTCCTTTATGGATACTGATTCAGGAAGAGGTGCAACCACTGCAGCTTTATCAACCTCTGGCTTCCTCACTCCTCTTTGGCCTCCTGTGCAGCATTGCTATAGTTCTGCTTGCCACAGTAGGGTGGAGATGGGAGACGGACAGGTTGGGGCGAGGAGCCAGTGGGAGAAGCTGCCATGTCTCCTGGTTAATTGGTAGCTTTAAAGTCCTAATGCAAATCTCCAGGCTGCAACTCAGCCATCCTAGCTGTTATTAATGTTCTTTCTTTCTGGGCACAAACAGAGCCACCCAGTTTACCCTCAGGTAGGTCACATGGATTTAATGCAGGAGGTGCTGTGTGCAATGCTAGTTTTGTGGGCACTTTGTTTGAAGGGGTGAGAGACGGTGCCAGAAAGCAGTCTTGGCTCATGGTGCTGCCCAGGACCTGAATGCCATTTGTCCTTCCTGCTCTGAATGAAGCTTAATAGCAGGTCACTCACCGGGTCAGAGTACAATCGATTTGGAATGGTGGGTGTCTGTTGGTCAACACAAACCACTTTCTTCATTTCTTCAAAGCTGGGGTCAATTGGCACCATGTCAAAGAAAGGAGGTTTGTAATCTTCAACAATCCCTGCAAAACAAAAGATATATGTATATGGAGGTATGAGAAATGAGAAGCCCAAAGTGACAGTGTGCACTTGTGCATGAAATGCTGGTGTAAACTGTTGTGCACCAGATAGGTCTACTCATTTGCAAATATGTGTGAAATTTCTCTCTGTTCTCACTCCAGGGTGGGAACATGCAGGTGATGGTATCTATTTATTTAAGTCTTTTATACTCTATCTTTCTCCAAGTGGCTTATATCATTCTCTTCTTCTTTTATCCTCACAACAAGCAGGGCCTTTTTCAGCTGGAATGTGGTGGAACCGAGTTCCAGCACCTCTTGAAAATGGTCACATGGCTGGTGGCTCCGCCCCCTGATCTCCAGACAGGAGGGCAATCTCAACTCCCCTCTGTCTGGAGATCAGGAGGCGGGGCCACCAGCCATGTGACCATTTTCACCGAGGGCAATTTAAACTTTAAAAAACTCCCCCCTTGTTCCAGCTGACCCAAAGTGACGTCATTGTGCGGTCCTGAGTTCCACCGCCTCTTTTCCCAGAAAAAAAGGCCCAGACAACAACCCTGTTAGTCTCAAAGTACGTGACTAGACTAAGACGATCCAGCGAGTTTCCGTGGCAGAGTGGGGATTTGAACCTGGCTCTCCCAGATTCTAGTCCAACACTCACCATGCTAGGTTATACTGATGGGCTAGATCGAGAATTGATTTTTTCATCAGCCTAACTGAACTTCTCCCCTCCTCCTGCAGCCCACTGAGGGTCCTGAGGATAGCGGACCCTCAAGAATAACTAAAGGGGGTCCTGCAGGAAGAACAGGGAATTGGCGGGAAATGGCCATTTCATTAGGAACCGACCCAGTGGGGACATGCTCACTTTTCAGTGCTTTCAGCACTTTAATTCTGTCCAGGCCTAGGTCTCCTGAACCTTATCTGAGGTAAAACAGTCCTCACCCCAACAATGGCCTTGACTACAGTCCTTTGGTTTCTCCCTTATAAGTGAATGGTTGGAATTCACCCCAATTTGGGGTGGTGGTGGTGGTGGATTAAATACTGCACTTCAGGGCACTGTTGCGGTAAAGTCCACCCTGCCCTGATACTTGGGGGCAATGATCCCACCGTAGGATGCAGAGGCACTAGGAGCGTGCAACAGCACGTGCGCACACACAGAGAGAAGAAGGCATTGTTTACATCTGAGTATGCCATAAATATTCAGTATTCCTGATATTTAGGTGAAAAAAATACTGGTATAGCATTCAGAATTCTGATTATATTGGAATTCTGAATATATTTGGAGTTCAGAATATATTTAGCTCCATTAGTCCCTATGGGAAAGTCTTTCCAGGGAACATTTTTCAAGAAAACCGTACCAGAATTGCAGGAAAACTCAGTCCTGCTTACCCACTAAAGATCACCCATGTTTTAAGTGAATTGGACCAAAGGGTCTGATTCTACTGAACAAGTAACTCTCCATTGGCCGTTTTCACACTGCTTACCAGCCACGGAACATCACACCAAGCTCCCGGAATGACAGTGTCTTCCTAGCATAATTCTGTGTGAGAACCCATGCGAAATCGCGCCAGGAAGACGCTGTCATTCCAGGAGTTTGGCGCGATGTTCCGAGGCTGGTGTGAAAATGCCCATTGTTTCCTATGGGGGAAAGATTTAAGGCTTTCTCCAGGACACAGGAAGCCTTAGCCAACACACAACAACAACCAATGATGAAAGGCCTCCCAATGCAATCAGAACCAACAGAACCAAGGTCAAACCAGAGAATCCCAGCAGAATCAAACTGAAGCAAGGGACACTGTTAAAAGCCCAACAGAACCAGTGTCACTCAAGGATGCTAGGCAGAACCCAGGGCCAATGCAAGCCCAGCAGAACCGACATCAAAGCAGAGAATTCTACTAGAACCAATGTTAAACCAGAGAATTCCAGCATTCAACCTAGCAGCCAGACCTGGAAATGGCATATGGCAATCAAGCAACACACACACACACACACACACACACACACACTCTCTCTTCTCCTGTTGCCTGGGAAGGGGGGGAGACAAGCTGCTGCAACCTTTGAAACAATATCCCCAAATATATCTGGATAATTTGGTAATGTAAATACCAGTTTATCCAAACATATCAGAATATACTAGATATATCCAGATATACCCAAATAATTCAGAATATTTATTTTTCGGGTACATATTCGGTATTCCTGAAATGAATCACACACCCCTAAAAGGCATGCTGCATCCTCAGAAATACTTGGAATATACACACTCTCTGTCCACAGCACTTTCTCCAGTTAGGGTGCTTATGAACTTCAGCAGTTTAGTTGGGATGCTCACAGACATGGACAAAAACACTGGCTGAAACAGTTCTGACTGTATATCAGAAATTACGTTTTGTCCATATATATTAAAAATATATATTAAAATATATTTAAAAATAAATGTGTACAGAACTGCACAATTCTAAACAAATTCTGAATTTATTTTGACACTAAAAAAATCTGAAACAAGACTGCATCAACTGCAAATATTTGCAAGTGTGTAACTTTTAACAGACAACATTCACTGGTTTCTGTTTGGAAAAATACAGTCTGGAGCAGAGTTTTTTAAAGCATCTACACAATGTTGTCCTTGATTCATCCACCTTCTGGGGTTTCTTTTATTTTTTCTCCATTGTTTCCACATGGTTTGCTATGACCTTTAAAGAAAGATTCCAGTCAAAGCAGGTTTGCACGCAGTGCAGATAGAGGGTGTGCATTTTCAAACCTCCTGCGCATATTTTTCCATTTTATTCCCATCATCCCATTGTACCCTGTGACAAAGAGGGGGAAAGGGAGGCCCAAGGAGATGACAAAGAAGCACAGAGAATATCCCATGTGGCCACTCCATTGTCTTTGTGAATGCCTCCGTAGTTGCAGCAGCGATGACTGCATAACAAGGAAACCTCTTTAGATGTCAGAAAATGATTTGTGGGCAGCAAATGTTCAAGCAAAGGTTAGTTTCTATTACTGATCTACCCACAGCAGATGCACAAGATTACCAAGCATGCAGTATGGATTTTAGCAAAGGAGATCTCGTTCCCCTGGCACTCACAAGAGCTAGAGGGCCACATAATGTCTCACAGGTCATCTCCAAAGCGATGCCACCCTACATCATGGATTTCAAATCATCCCGAATATTGTGAGATCCATGTTTGCAACCCACAACCTCTCTGGAGTTTTGTAATTCAGTGTTAAGTAACACAGTGATAATTTTCTGATTCTAGGGTCCCAAGCAGTTCAAAGATATGAGCAAGGCACTGTAATTTTTGGCATCTCATAATCTCCTCCAACCGTGTTGTTTCTGGTATTCAAAGAAATAACAAATCATCAGCACAGAGTGATTGGTGATGAAGCTACGGAAATTGGCAGGAGAATACAGGACAGGCAGATTTTTTTTAAAAAAGGCTCCATGTTGACATCAACTGATGAGGATGCTGAAGAAGGACATTATTATTAGTATTGGTACATTCCATCATATCAATACACGCCTTATAATTTTAGCAAATGTTAGTCTCTCTCTCATTAAACATGGGTTTTCCGAAATCATGTGCAAATTTCAGTTGAGTGGTGCCCATTAGCACCGTCATTATTTGATCTTGCTAACCAGCCTATAAGGAAAAGGCGGCATTCGTTGCTATGCCACAACAGCCAATGTGAACTCTTGTGCATTAAGGAACTTGACTCTGATGGCAAACTACTATGGACTGAATCAGGCACACCTGCAGATATATTTGGAAAGTGTGAAACACACGTTGCAAATGCATTGTGGAATAGATACAACAGTGAGTTAATAGGCATGAACTTTCTAATGCAAAAGTGATGGAGCATTAATGGCACATGAAACAGTCATCTATGACAGTAATGTTTCATGAGAATTTTCTGACACTTATCAGCAAAGTACGTTTTCTGTCTAACAAGCAAATTCTGGGGAATACTTCCCCCAAAAGTTTTTATGGGCCGTACAGCAGATGCAGTTTCTCAATGTGAAAGCTGCCTTTAAACATGGTAGATCAGAAACATGTCACAGAAGCACTTTGCCGACACAGATATCTTAATCCTCCTCCTGTATAACTACACCAAACATTTTGATGTAATCTGCCATGCACAATGAAAAGTGTCATATTAAAACCATGCAAGGACCAATAGGCTGCAAGATTATCATCTTTACACATTCTGGAATTGGATATGACATTATGTGCTCTTGTTCCTTAAGAATAAATTGGCAGCAATTTGACACCTCTGCAAAACTGAAATGCTAAACACCGAGGCATCATTGTTTGGGTCACAATAAAGTGACAGCACAAAAGTATGCTGGTTGCAACATACCATTGTAGAGGAAAATCCAAAATCAAGCATTTTGAAAATATTGCAATATGATGCCCCATCCAATCAAGTAAAGAGCCTTGGGTCACTCCTGGGCCTAGCCTTGCATTTCAAAAAGCTGTTTGGACTGTTACTAGGAAGACCTCTGATTTCTTTGGCTACAACAGACTGACTTGGCTACCTCTTTGTTGTTAGGAGTACCTAGTAAGTGAGGATTTGAACCCAGTTCTGCTCAGTCCTACTCCAGCACTCAAACCACCATAACACATATTAGGTATATAGAGGCATATATTGGGTATATTGCTTATATATATATTTTAGTTTTATTATTTGTATATATTTATAAATTGATTTAAGCTCAGGAAAATGCAGCATTTTTAAAAATTAATACCTGAAGCAAATTAACACTGCAAGGAATTGGTTTGGCACTGCATGTTTTCAGTCAGAAAACAATGCATGCATGTGTACCAAATGAAAGCACATTTGCTACACATCACTTGGGAGATTTGGGGATGGGTCCAATGATGCCTTTCTCCCAAGTTGTGAAGGATAAGATGGGCTCCAGCTCCACCTCTCCTGAGAACCAACCAATGAGAGGGGGCAGAATGCTGGTCCAGTGTCAGTGGTAGTCTGTTGGAGAGGCCAAAAGGAAGTGAAAAGGCTTTGTGGAACGGCTGAGAGAAGGCAGCAGAGATATTACTGGCTTTTACAAACCTGTTTTGTTACACTGAAACATTATCTGTTTAATCCCAGTCTATTTATGAGTTTAAAACCATTCGCCCCTATGTTCCATCTTGAAAATAAAGTTTATTTTTGTTTTGTTTAACGAAGTCATTGGCTAAAGGAAAATATCATACACGCAGACTTCAAACGCTCTGGTCGCGTTAGATAGGCCAAGTTTAAGTAAATGGTGGCAGTATATATAGGGAAAGTAAACTCTGTTCCTTTCCCCCAATAGCCCTGGGCTGTAGCTGGGTGAGGGGAAGGAAAAAAGAAGGAACAGGCTGCCTGTCTGGTAGAGCCTCTGGGAGAGGAGAGAGCGGACCCTGTGAGGATTTGGAGGTTAGACAGGTGGTGTGTGGTTTACTGCCCTTTACTGCTTGGGAAGCCCTTAAACCTGTGAAGAGAGGTTTAAGGTGGGTGGAGGTATGGAAAAGGTAGATCCACCATATTTTTCCTCTAAAAGACAAAGGTTTCTTTCAACAAGGAAAAAATTTTCTGCATCAGAGGCAGTCTTTCTCTACCAGAAAAAGTGATTCTTCATTGGAGGAAGTCTTTCTTGCTTGAAGGAGAACTTTGCTAAAAAGAATCATAGGATCCAACACAGAGACGGTAACATTCCTGATCCTAAAGTGGAAGATGAAAAAGCATCGAGGAAAACTCCAGCCAGTATGAACTGAGCGGAGTTCAGCACCCGAAAAGTTACTGATCATGATTTGTCTGTGGCTGCAAAATAAGTGTGGCTGAACCATCATTTGGTATTAGGGCCATATGCCCACTTTATAGTGTATTTCACAAAGACTTGTGGGGACTGGGTCACAATAAAGTGTATTGATTTACAGGGACTAGGCCAGGAACTAAATATGAAGCGTAATAATAAAATTTCTTTTACAAGTCTCATTTCAGAGTCTGATACAATGCAAGAAGCTGGCGACTACACTGCAATAGCTGGAGACTGCACTGCAATAGCTGGAGACTGTACTGCAATAGCTGGAGACTGCACTGCCATAGTGTATCCTACTTCTCATTCTTGATACAAATGCAAAGGACTAGCATTTTTGCATGCATCTGTAGCGGTGTATTTTGGATAACCCAAAATAATTTCTGTGAGAACAACTTTTTTAAAAAATCGTATCTATTGTACTATAGTGATTAATATTCTGGACCAGTGACTTCTTCCTCCCATTTCCAAGTTATGGAAACAGCTTTCATTTTACTTATTTTAAGAATAATAAGTATTTGAACTTTAAAAACAAACAGAGACGGTGAATTACGCAACTCTTGAAGGCTCTGATGTGCTTGGTTCCTGCGCTGACTAAAAGTTCAGAGTACAGTACAAGGTTTTATAGAAAAATCACCCTCGGCCCCAAACCGGCATTCGTATGAAGAAATAGTCCCCTGCACACCCACATCCTCAGAGGCGTCACTGAGTATGGAATCACCGAGCATTAACGCAGGAGGGGATGGGGAGCAGGCGTGGTCGGTTCCAAGATTTAAGGGGCCCCAGACAGACAGTCCTCAGGCACCCCCTCCCATCTTATATTTGCCACCAGCCCCACACGTGCCGTCCTTTCCTTCCTCCACATGCATCCATCCCACTTGCCTGGATGGTCTTCCCCTGCCCACATGTGAGCTCTCCGGGGCTTTTTTTCTGGGGAAAGAGGTGATGGAACTCAGTGGGTTGCCCTCGGTGAAAATGGTCACATGGCTGGTGGCCCCGCCCCCTGATCTCCAGACAGAGGGGAGTTGAGATTGCCCTCCACGCCGCTTAGCAGCGTGGAGGGCAATCTCAACTCCCCTCTGTGTGGAGATCAGGGGGCGGAGCCACCAGCCATGTGACCATTTTCAAGAGGTTCCGGAACTCCATTCCCCTGCGTTCCCCCTGAAAAAAAGCCCTGGAGCTCTCCCACTGCTCCTGCTCTCCCACTACGTGCAGCCCTTTTCCCAGTGGCACTGGGCAGCAAACGTGGCAGGGAGTATGGTGGAGTACCAGCCAATATATGAGTGTGTGTGTGTGTGGGGGGGGGTCAACAGCAACAAGCCTTGGGGTCTGGCAGCTGGCCCACCACAGGGTATATTGATGCCAGCTCTGAGGGCAGTCCCTTGCCTTCATTCATGTGTGTGTGTGTGTGGAATTTAATCTGGAATACTTTCTGTTTTGTCTTCAGTCTTCACCTCCCAGCTCCCAACTCTCAGTCCTAGCTTTATTTTCTCCTGTTTTTTGTCCTTCTGTAGTTGCCCTTCTCTTCTGGTATATGTGCATTTTTGAGGGGGAAGAAATATACTTATTTTCATTCACACAGCCTCTTCATGTTATGTGATGCCATAGAGGTATGGCTTCTCTTCATTTTGCTGTGACTGACAGCATAGTCCCAAGCAGATTTATACCATTCTAAGTTCACGGAAGTCATTGGACATAGCGCATGGCTAGAGACTTACCCAGGGGCAGGCTCTAGGCCAATGATGTTGCTGATGATCCACTGACAACACTCCCCATTCCTTCCCGCTGTCCCCCTGCCACCCAGTTGAGCAGTGGCAGGAAGCACCTGCTGGTGGCGAGAACACGGCAGGCTTAGAGGGCACAGAGAAAGTTGTCCCTGTGCTTAGAATGGAACTGATAGACTTCTTTATATATTTATCCTTGGTTGATAGAAAAGGTTGTGTGTAACTGAACTGTAGAAATAGAATAATTATTCATCTACATGTTTGTCAGTCACCTTTTATGGACAACAGTGGGCCTGTTCCTACGTAACACTGAATGCACGCATCTTGCATGTATGTACATATATCTGTTTGTATGAAAGAGCCAACGCATCAATGCCCGTTCACTTTACAAAAGAAACTAGGGACAAGTATCTGAATAAATATGTGGCTTCAATCAGACATCCAGCTGTACACATGCATTGAATGTAACAATAGAATTACTCAACATACATATAAACTCGGTTGCCAGGTCCCCCCCAAGGACAAACCAGGGTGCGGGATGTGGGGAGGGGGTGCAATGGGCACTTACTTGTGTGCACATACTCACATCACCAAATGATATCATTTCTAGCGTGATGCAGAAGGGCTGGCTCATGCCGGGGGCTGATTCTCTAAAAATCAGCCCAAAACATAGTATTTGGGGCTGATTTTTGAGACTCAGTCCTTAGCTTGACCTGTTGCTTCCATGTTGTGTCAGAAATGTCATTTGCCAGAGTTGCAGGTGGGCACATGTGTGCTCCGGCCTGCACCCCCATTTTCTAGTGCCTTTCCCCCCTCTGCTGGCCAGGCAAGCAATGGCAGGGACTGGGGATGCCCCCTGCAGCGGGGGACCTGGCAGCTCTGCATATAAAGAAAAATCAAGTGTCTAGTATACATGGACTGTATATTCATTCACTGCAACTTATGAAGAGGGCTTTTGTGGAAGTCATTCTCCACTTTATGCACAATGAAATGGCAGACAGAGGAGGCAGAATTCTGGACTGCACCACTTCAGGCTCAAGGTGGAGCAGGGTGGGATGGTTTTAATAATTCTGAATGCTCCCTGCACATAGTAAACTAGCAAATCTAGGATAAAGGTGTAATGTAGTTCTTGTCCTTCTGCTCTATTTTACTACATGCAGACAGCTTTTCACATATTTGAAAAGACCACCCCTACATAACGTTTGAAGCGATATTGTCTCAACCTCTATCCCTTCATTCCAGCACCTTTTAAAGGCATCCTGGTTCACACACGCAAAAGCCTGAGGAAGGAATGAGGGAATTAAAATGGCTGAGGTGGAAGAGAGGCACCACTTCAGATGGCAGGTGGCAGATTCCACCTTGAATTGTTCCTTCAAATAAAAAGCTCTTGCCAGGAAATTTCCCTCCATCCTTCTTTTCTTTTATCCTCAAAACAACCCTGTGAGGTAGGTTAGGCTGAAGGAGAGTGACTGGCCCGAAGTCAATCAGTCAGAAAAAGAGCAAAGCAAGTATATCAAAGCGAACTCCTGGCTGGAAGTTTTTAACAAGGCATCGTGCCTTTGACACGACCCTCCACCTGCAATCTAAAGCGGCACATTGCCATCTCCACACTCTTCCATCTCACCCAGTTTAGTGCATAGAACTGTGCAACAGCTGTTACACATGAGTCCAGAGAAGATATTGAATGTTGTTGTTACTATTATTGTTACTGTTATATCTAGGGCAAAGGGTGAACAACAACTGATGTGAGCATTTTCTGGCTCATTCATATTGGCCAAGCATAAAAATGGAACAAATAATGTCAACCAACTTGGTGCAGAAGAGGGGGGCATGAGGTCAGTGGGATTTTTTCAGGTAAGAGAGAATGAGTCTCTGCTAGGGTTGCCAGGTCCAGGTTGAGAAATTCCTGGAGATTTTGGGGTGGACCCTGGAGAGGGCGGGGTTTGAGGAGGGGAGGGGCCTCAGAATGGTATAATGCCATAGAGCCCTCTCTCCAAAGCAGCCCTTTTCTCCAGGGGTACTGGTCTCTGCCACTTGGAGATCAGTTGTAATTCTGGGAGATCTCCAGTCACCACCCCGGAGGCTGGCAACCCGAGTCTCTGCTGGGAAGGTTTTGCCTTCAGAAGAAAGCTCCTTTCGGGCCTATGGCCTTTTGAAGCCATACAGAATGCAATTTCCCCCTTAATGGCCCAGAGTGACTCCCGACTTCACTGAGTTTTCCCGAAGCCATCGGAAATGTCAGGAGAACAAACAGGCTTCCTGCATATACTATTCCTGGCACTTTGTGCTTCTGGCACCACCTAGTGGCCAGCAGCTGGTCTTCCAATTAATCCAGACTCATGAATGTCTCTTTATACTCTCACCCTGGAAGAATTTAACCTGTTTGCAGCTGATAATGTGCGTTTGAATGTTGATTGTCCCCAGTAGTCAAGGCAGCACCGATCTGTGACTTGTTACTAACTAAAACAGAGTCATAATGTAGCTGCTAATCAAGCCCATTACAAACTGCACCCCCTTCCCTCAAACAGCACTACAGCACTCCCAAGTAACATCGCTGTATATATTGTGAAAGATACGACATTGGGCAGATACTGGGAGTAAAAGGATGGTACAGAAGGAAACATTAAGGCACCTAAAGTGTTAATAAGAATATAATGAAAGGCTATGAACTGGGAATGCAATAGGCTTGTTACTGGACAGTATTTAATCTGAAGTGAAGATGGGATTAGTCTGTCTAATCTGAGCCTTTCTTGGGAGTGGTTTGTGTGCTTTTAAACTAATGATTTCTTTGAAGTGTCTTACTGTATGGCTTTGACCAGGAGGTCAAAGTGAAAAGGGTTGGGGTCTTCCACCTGCAAAAGAAACTTTATCCACTGGGGAGGTTCAAATGAAACATGGCAGGATGTTGCTGTGATCTGGGGACAGAGAAGGATCCCAGAAATTACTGAAGCCCCACAGAGTGGTATTGAGATTAATATCTGGATTTGAGCCCCAAACAGATCTTGCACCTCCAGCCTTGGTATCAAGCAGAGATTCAGCCTGTGTATCAGTTTAAGAAGGAACACAGGAAGACAAATAAGTGCTGCTGAACCAATGTCAACATTGTACCGGTCAGATCACTTATACTATGTAAGAATATGCAATGGGGGCTGTACTAATTTCACACTGTGTAATCCGCCTTGAGTCTCAGTGAGAAAGACAGACTATAAATGACAGAAATACATAATTTTCTTTGGACCAACAAAACAACTCATGTTGATGGTTTCCACCGTTTTATCTTTGGGTGCGTATAAACACTTACACAAATCAAGTTGTCACGTGGTATATTTCCTTCTGCAGGTTAAGCCCAACGTTCTCCAACCTTCACAATTGATTTGACAGTCACACTGGCTAACAAATCCAATGTTTGCTTGCTCCATGCTTCAGGCTGGCTGTTTACTCCTTTATTTAGTTAACAATACATTTGTACTCATCTCACTCCCATTTTTAAAGTGTTGGAAAACTGCTTCAGGAAGGTAGTGGGTTGGTGGCCCCAAAGATTCCCAGCCAATCAGTGCTATGCATTAAGACTAGATTACTGTAGCGCACTCTACTTAGGTCTCCCCTCAAAGTCAACTCAAATACTCCAGCTGGTGTACAATTCCACATCTCTGGAAGACTTGCATTGTTGTCATAGGATGGAACTTCACCGGTTGGACTCCTGATTGTATTTGTACATAATTGTAAATTTGGATATTTATGGGATGGTCTATTGATATTTATGTGAATTAATTATTAGAAATTGCATGTTGAGGGCTTTTTACATTAGTAATAAGCTGTACTGTAACAAAATGGTATGTACTGTTGCTATATGTATAATTCAGCTATGTAATTTCTGCATTGTCATGTTCATGCTTATACTTTCTTTCAACTCTGTTTCAGATTTTTGCTTGGTTTCAGCTTTCTGCAGTCCTAATTCTATGACATTGCTATTTGGATGTCCCATCCTGTAGGGAAAATGAGACAAGGAATGCTCAGCTAGGCCTTTATATTTCTATAAAGTCTGCCTTGAGTGTCAGTGAGAAAGGAGGACTAGAAATAATGTAATTTTTAAAAAAATGGGCTTTCCTTGAGCTTGAACTGGGAAACATAGAATCATAGAGTTGGAAGGGGCCATACAGACCATCTAGTCCAACCCCCTGCCCAGTGCAGGATGAGCCTAAAGCATCTCTGACAAGTATTCATCCAGCCTCTTCTTGAAAACTGCCAGTGAGGGGGAGCTCACCACCTCCCTAGGCAGCTGATTCCACTTTTGAACTACTCTGACCGTGAAAAAGTTCTTCCTAATATCCAGCCGGTACCTTTCTGCGTGTAATTTAAGCCCATCGCTTCGGGTCCTCTGCTGCCAACTGGAACAGCTCCCTGCCCTCCTCCAAATGACAGCCTTTCAAATATTTAAAGAGAGCAATCATGTCCCCCCTCAATCTCCTCTTCTCCAAACTAAACATCCCCAAGGCCCACAGCCTTTCCTCGTAGGGCTCAGTCTCCAGAGATCCCTGGTCATCCCCGTCGCTCTCCTCTGCACCTTCTCAACAAGACTGTATGTCAGACCAAAATATGATCAGCTAGCTTCACAATGGAAGTTCTTCTCAAATTATGTGCATTTGTATATATTCATTCAATCCTTTTATAGATCATTAAAAAATGAGAACAGAGTCTCACAGAATGGCACATTCTCAACAGTGCGTGGCCTTGAAAAATACGCATTGCAGGTACACATGCCCCTGACAGGGTGCATCTGCCACATGCAAACTTGCAGCTCCAACGCTCATTTGACTTGCTCACCTGGCCCCATGCCATGCAGCCAAACCACAACTTGTCTTCACTACAGATGTGCATGGCTGCAATTCTTCACTTTCTTGTCCCCTAAGAAAGTGCTAAGAGTAGGGAAGATGCGATGAGGGGCGCCCAGCCAGCCTCTATATTTCTAGAAAGAAAGGAGCAGGACCAACTTTGCTGCTCCCCCCCCCACAACCCGGCTGGCCGAAGGAGCTGGGAAATTCCATGGATGTGGCAAGTTGCCAGATGGAGCTCTGGTGCTGCTGGTTACCTAATCAGTGCTGAACAAACAAAGTGCTGATTGAGTCTAATGGCCCCTTTAATCAGCGCGCCGGGCGCTGACACTAGATTACAGTGTTTATAATTTACAGCTAATCATCTGCGTGGAAAAATCAAGAGAGAGAGAAAAAACACACACACACCCCACACACACAAAACTGGAGCAGCTGAAAACTTTCATATTAACAGGCATGATTAGTAATTATTTCTGCAATGGGAGACGGGCCAGGCCCCCAGTCCAGTCCTTGTCTTCAGCTGCTATTGTAAATCCTAAACAGACAATTTACTTAGCTGCCACATTTGCTGTTTACCACCTTCCCTTGACAAGAATTAAGTGTTCATCAACAGGGCTAATTGAGATTCTCCTCCTTCCAGACAAGACAGAGTACAGTCCTAGGCAGAGCTGCAGCTTTCTAAGCTCATTTAAGTCTAGGGTTGTGCTGTTCGGGTCATAAGTAGAGATGGGCACGAACAGCAATACGAACTAAAAAAAAGCCACGAACAGCCCAATCAGCTGTTTGTGAACAAGCTGAGGCCTCATTCTAAACGAACAGGTGGTCGTTGCAAGCCTCCTTCGTTGCTGTTCGTCAAGCCAGACAGTCTGGCACCTGCAATCAATTCCCTTGGCAACTGGAGGCAGGGACTGCCTGAACTTTGTCCAAACTCCTGCTGTTGTCCTGGAAACCCCAATCTAAGCCAAATTTAGTTTGATAGGCAGGTCTTCCTTTCAAGTGTGGAGCTCCAAGTTTGTTACAACAAGGGAGCAAAGAGCAGGGGGGAGGGAGGCTCCCAGCTCTGCTTTTGCAGACAGTGAGGGAGAGACAGTTGCTGTTGGCATTTTGAGAGAGAGACAGGGAGAGTGCATTGGAGCTTGAATTTTCTTTGTGTGTGGTAGGATAGGGATCTACCCCTTCAAGTTCTAGGGCTGCTGCCAGGCTCTGGGCCAAGCTATTATTTACTACTGGTACCTTTCCTGCTGCCTGCTCAGGTAAGGTTTCTGGGAGTGGTGCGGTAGGGATCTACCCCTTTAGGTTCCAGGGCTGCTGCCAGGCTCTGGAGCCAAGCTATTATTTATTATTGGTACATTTCCTGCTGCCTGCTCAGGTAGGGTTTCTGGGAGTGGTGCGGTAGGGATCTTGATGGCTGGAGGAGAGCCTGCTGGTCCCCACGAACAACGAACAATGAACATGTTCATGAACAGGTCATGTTCATCAATGTTCGTTCTTCGTAGATGGCAACGAACAATGAACGCCGTGTTCGGGGTTTTTTTTCTGTTCATGTCCATGTCTAGTCATAAGAACCTAAGTGTAGGGGTGTATACTGAAAAAAAAATTCCCTTTTGATCCAGGCATTCCAAGCGAACAATGTATGTTATTGTTTTTTTCTGGCTCGAATCTAATCCTTTTGGTTTTTTTCATTATCATGAATTTCAGTCCCATTCTTTGCAATGAGGGCTTCAAGACTGCTTTTGCACCAAAATTGCAAAGAATACAGTCCTCCCTGTAAGCCACTGATTCATCCAGTTTTTCCTCTGTTATACTACAAACACACACAACAACAACAGACCCCAAAGAAGGCCAGTGTCAGCAGGTGCACACTATGGTGAGAAACTGGCTGGCAAAGGGGTAGTGGGGCGATGGTTAAACACAATCCTGCTTTATGTTTCACTTCTTTCATTCTCTATAGTGCCAATAAATTATTACCTTCAGTGCCATGTTTCCTTGTGCTTACTCCCAGGGAAGTATCTTTTGAACTGCAGCCTATGAGTGAAATTTGCACATTCCCCCTTTCAAATGTTTCCATCTGATAGGTGGTGACAGATCCCTCCCTTGCAATGACTCACCCGATTGGTAGGGCCATTGCTCGGGTAGTGACAGAAACAAAAAGACACACTCATGTGCACTGCGCACATTTTCCCTTCCTACCAACTGAATTAATTAATGACGTAAGAGCTCTCTCCCCTTGGGATCTGACTGATGAATACTGTTAAGGAAAATGAGATGCTGCCGAGTGAGCTGAGCACCTGCCTGCCTGCCTGCTGCTGCTGCTGTGAGGTGTGAACTGAAACAAAACACACAAACTTTTTGGTGGGAGTGTGCTGTTATAATTTGGTTTCTCAGATTTGGTTCACTGTTCTGAAAGTTGCTTTAACAAAACGAAACAGCGATTTTCAGGTCTATTTCCAGCTTGCTTGTTTCAGTTTGCACATCCCACCTTTCTTCCCAATGGGTCACCAAAGTGGCTTATAATTTTCTTCCATTTTATCCTCATAACAGCTTTGTGAGGTGGGCTAGGCTGAGAGTGTGACTGGGCCAAGGTCCTCCAGCAAGCTTCCACAGCAGAAAGGGGATTTGAACCTGAGGCTCCCAGAGTCTAGTTTGACTCTCTAGCCACTACACCATACTGGCAATCCTGGTTCGGGCCAATGGCCCATCTGCAGTTCAGCATCTTGTTTCCAACAGTGGCTGGTCATGTGCCACAAGTCCACAAGTAGGCCTGCTGGTATCCTGCTGACTGTTCCCCAGCATCTGACCATGAGTAGCATTCTGCCTCTGAAACTGCAGGCTCCATGTGATTGTCCAGCCCCCTTTGAAGTCTCATTCTAGACCTCTGCCTCTTAAGGCTGTGAGTTCCACAAGCAAGCTAATGTTCTGGCTGTCTTAACAAGTACTTCCTTTTCTTGGTCTACTCAGGCAAGTGCACCAGATGCAGGAAAAACACCCCAGTAGCCTGTCTGTGTTGGCTCCCAATCTGTGGCGAGCTCTGGGTTCTGACTTCCAAGCTCACTTGTATGCACAAACTTTTGTCATACCACTGCAAGCATCATTTCTGGAACATTTATGACATCGTAGCTAAAACTAAATCCCGCACCCAGTGAAAAATATCATACAGACCAGGGATGGTTTTAACCAATCAGCAACAGGGGCAGGTGCTCTGGGCCCCATGCTGGGAGGTGGATGACTGCCCATGGCACCACCCCCTAATGGAGGGGGGCAGCCAGCTTGGAGGCTGTTCATGCCCCCACTCAAATGTCCTCCTGCCTGCCTCATATGGGGCAATGGCCACTCCGTGCTTCAATCCTGATGGTGGTGGTGGGGCACTAGGGGATGCGGCAATGATTCTGGGCCCCCTCCTGGACTTTTACCGGGGGCCCAGAATCACTAAGACCACCTCTGACACAGGCACTCTTTCTTCTACGGTTAACTGTCACCCAAAGGGAAATATGCCTAGGTTCTCATCTTGGGGGAATAAGCTGTGGCAAGCATGTGGTGAACAAATGTTACATAGGATAGTTAAATGGAACCTCACTATTAGTACCTGATGCAGGGGACAAATAGAAACATTTGGCTCAAAACTCTTGGCAAAAAGAACGCGGGACTAGTTTGACCTTTGGCTTGATCCAGTTCGGATGCCTTTTATTATTGCAGGGAAAAACTTGGAAAACAGGCAAGACTCTGACTTGGGAGATGAGACCGCAGGGGACAAACCTGTTATCTGTCTATTTAGTACATTTTTATCCTGCCTTTTCTTCAAGGAGCCCACGGGTGTTGTACTTGCTTCTCACCTCTTCTATTTCATCCTCACAACAACCTGTGAAGCATGTTAGGCTGAGGAAGAATGACTGGCCCAAGGTCTCCCAGTGAGTTTTATGCCAGAGCGAGGACGTCACTCATATCTCCTTAGTCCGACACTTTAACCCCTACATCAAACACTGCCTTGTGTTATTCATGATCAAACCAAAATGCTATGATTGCAAAGTCAAGGTTATTACGATGTATTGTCGAATGCTTTCACAGCCGGAGAACGATGGTTGTTGTGGATTTTCTGGGCTGTATAGCCGTGGTCCTGCCAAGACCACGGCTATACAGCCCGGAAAATCCACAACCACCATCAAGGTTATTACATTTGGACTAACGAGTTCATGATCTATGGACATTTGAACATACTGACCACATAAAGATTTACTTTTCACCTTAAATTACTGTAAATCAAAATATATTTTGTGTGTTTTCAATTCACTCCCCTTACCGTTAACAACCGTTCTCCGGGCTATCTCCCACAGGACCAAGCCATAGGCCCAGATGTCTGTCTGCTTGAAAGATTCAAAGCAGTCCATACGGATCTGTTCATCTAAAACTTCAGGGGCCATGTATCTTTTGGTGCCTACTCGTGGGTTGTTCCCAATATCCAAGTAGTCATTGCTCTGGGAATGCATGACTGCCAGACCTGAAAGAGAAAATTATGTCAATTTTTAGGAGACTGCTTAGCTAGAAGGCACCATCAGGTGCTTCTCCAATGAGAGAAATCCAACATCCTGCCAAACTTTGTGGGACCTGAGGTAAGGTACTTACATTTTTTGGACTTTAATTAGTCTGTGCTGTGGGGATGCTAGCATTATCTCAGGTCTAGGGTTTCTAGAAAGAGAGGCACCTAAGCAATGCAGTGTTTAAGAGGATGGCATGGATTTTGTGATGCTTGTGCTATAACTATGAGGTTTGGGACTGTAAGTATGGCTTAAGTTGCCATCATTCATACATTTGGCTATTACTGAGAAGCCTGATGCTCTGGCTGCCAATCAACTGCATTCCAGTGTTTTCCCTGTTGTCCTCTCATCTTTTAATTACCTTATTTGAGGCAGTTTTTAAAATGTTTCATGCAATTGCAGTGCCAGACTGTCCGGTGTGGACTACGGATCTCCTGCTCAGAGGCAGGAGAAGGAGGGCAGCCAGAAAGGCAGGCGGAGAGCTCACAGACTGCAGCCATGACAAGGAATCTGAGGCTGGCCACAGAAGAGGTGGAGTATGTCCACCACCAGGACATGACCTGGCCACCCACCAGCTGCAGCAGTAATGACACCTCCCCACAGCTGCCAAGAGCCAGCTGATTCTGAGGTGGTTCCCCAGGGAAGGCATCAGCTGAGGGGGGGGGGAGGTGGAGGATGAAAAGACCTTCCATGGGACTTGCTGTATGTGGACTAGTAAGTTGAGCCCATCAGTTAACTGCAGATCCATGTTTAGTGAAATGGTGACAGAAATGCTACTTTAAAAAATGCACCAAGCAGGGTGCTGTCATGGCACCCACTTGCCGAGTCAGCAACTTGGGTGACGCCTTTGAGGCAACACCTCTTGGCCAGCTGGCCGGCAGTGATGAGCCGTTTAACAGCCCATTGCCTGAGACAATCAGCTGGGAATGGGGGTGAGAATCAGCCTGGAATGGGGGTGAGAAATGAAGTGATGAGTCTAGGATTGCCAGGTATCTGCCAGTCATGGGCAAACTCCTGGCAGTTAGCCCTCTGCTTGCCAATTGCTGGCAATCAGTGGGAGGAGGCAAGCCACTCGGCAATCACCCACAATCAACAGGCACCCCGGGCAAACTGGCGAGCTTGGCTCTGTGCCCTGCTATGATGATGCCACTTTGAGAAGTGACATCTTCATGTGTGGGGGCAGAAGCGTGTGCACACTTTGCACCTGGGCTGGTTTCTTAAGAATCAGCCCAAAATGTAGCATTTGGGACTGATTCCTTAAGAACCGGCCCTGGACTGAAGTGCACTTGTGCACCTGCCTTTCCCATGAGAATGTAGCTTCTGCAACTAATGTCATTGTGGCTGGGCATGGAGACAGGGGCACGGGGATCAGCTAGATGAGTGATGCACCCCTCCACTTCCCTGCTCTCCTGCTGGCTGCCGGTGGGACCTGGCACAGCTGAGTTGCAAAGTGGCAGCAGCTCAGCTCAGACCTCGTGGGAGTTCTGGGGGGCGAAGCCCCCAATAGGGCGTGCCCCTGGGCAAATCAGGCCCCTTCATAAGGCAAAGGGAAGTCAGCTGAGGAGGACATGCTGGCTCTTGCTCCCCAGACAGAAGGGAGCAGGGTTAGGAGGGAGGTGAATGAAATCCCCTCCCCTCTCAGTCTCTGTGAGGATACGCAGTGCACACTACTGGCAAGGTGGCTGGGTGCTGCCGGCACGGGGAATGCTTTGGCTGACTGAAGGCTGCAACATGCAGCACACTTTCAAGGGAGCAACTAAACTGAACAGCGCTTACTTCTGGGGATATCAGGCCTCCAGCTCTGGTGGAAGGCCTTCCAGCTATTCCCTTTGATGCCTGCCAGTGCTCCGGTAGGAGAAATTGTGAGTGGGGGAAGGCCTGGCACATCAGCATGTGCTGACATCACTTTCAGGTAAAATTGGAAGGGAAGTTCTAGCGCTCCACAAAGTTGCAAAATGCCAAAGCATTCCTGACAATACAGTGGCATCTCTTCTGGGTGTGCAGAGAGTGATGTCAGCACATTGCCTGCAATGTCAGCATGTTGTGCAGAAATTGTGACATTGAGGGCAAGCCCCAAAGGTTGTTTGGGGGGACAGCCTGGCAACCCTCCTTAGTTCTGAACAAATATACTTGGGCTCTGACCAGACCTGTCAGCTCCCCGAACCTGAGCGGCCCTCCTTGGAAAAGAAAGGAGAGCCCACTGCAGACATGCCACCCCCCGGAACCCTAGCTAGAAAGGACTCTCTGCTCTTAGGCCCTGATGACACCCCAGGATACATCCATCAACCCAGGTCTTGATGCCTCCCTTTCTGCCTGACCTCTCATGATCACCCTTTGAATCTCAAAAACGGTGATGGGGCCAACCCTGGATGGACACGATCCATATAGAGAGGAGTGCTTGCTTGGCATTCTAGCGCTTCTCTTCCACCTGCTCAGCTCCAGAGGACGATGCACGCTTCCAGGATCAGGGTAGCCATTGATGCAAGAAGTGTGGAGCTGCCATGACTACTACAAAACCTCTCATTCGCTACTTGGAAGCTGGAGATGCAACGTCTCAGCTGCCAACTCTTTAATCCCACCCTCATCATCTGGACAGCTCCCCCGCTGTCCAGCAGCTGCGTTTTTGACCTAGCCTAGCATTTGGCTACCCTCCTCTGCTGGACAGCTCCCTGCTCATCCTGGCTTGCATCTCTGCTCCCATGAGAGCAAGAGTGGGGCAGGATCTCACAGCAGGATTATAAAAGAGGGGATATAAGGTTATACTAAGTGCCGTGTAGAGTGACAGTGATAATTCCATATCCAGCTTTCTGCAGAATGCTACAAGATGCAGAAGGATCTTAGAGGGGAAGGCTGCCCCAGGTGAAGGCTGCATGCCCATCTCCGAGGCAGAACGGAAGAGGCTTGAACATGCATCTAATCAACATCCAGCCATCCCAGTTCACGTGGCCTCAGCCTCAGTCCCCCCCCCCTTCCTTGGTTGGTCTCTCAAGCAGCACACCGGCAGGATTCGTAGTTCTTGCAGGCGCGGGGGCAGGGCAGAGCAGGGCTGGGGGGCGGGGGGGGAGGGAGAATCTTCTTTATAGGATATCTGCTTTCTAGCAGCGTAAATAACTTGATTTTGTACTGGGGGTGGGAAGGTTGCAGCTCAGCACTCTCACTAAGCACCGGCTGTTTGCCAGTTTCAGGAGACTTCTTCCAATTTAAGTGGCTCTTCTGGATACTGCCCACTATTTCCTTGGAATGTCTCAAATGAGGGAGGAAGACGGTTTGCTCTCTTGGAACCTCCCCCCCGCCCCCCGCCCCGCCTGCCCGTGTGAGACGGTTGTTTCCCCCTCCCCTAAGCATGCAACTTGGCTTGTTTTGAATACATTCTGTAAAGCTACAACTCCATAAGCCCTTCAAAACACTTCCTCTGCAGTTCTCCTGGAACAGGTAAAGAGGCAGGCTTAGGACGTCACGGTCAGCGGTAGCCTCACTGGGCACTCTTAAGCAGGCTTACATTCTACTAGGCCCAATGATCTCACTGGACTTAGCAGGGTATAAGCCTGCCTACAGTGGCAATGAGCGAGTATGGCTCGCCCCAGACACCCTTCCTTAGAAAACATCCTCTTGCATTGTTGCAGAGAACTTTCTCATCTGCCCAAAGGGCCTGGTCAGCCACTGAAGTCCACTCACCCAGGTCAGCAATGCAGCACTGGATGTTTTTCTTGACCAGGATGTTTCGGCTCTTCAGGTCACGATGAGCGATGGCCGGCTTGCCCTGCGTGCCAAAAATCTCCACATGCAGATGAACAAGCCCACAGATGATGGAGGAAGCCAAGCGCAGGCAGGTCTCCACATCCAGAATGGTGCACTGCAGGTAGTCGTAGAGGGAGCCGTGCTCATGGTAGTGGGTGATCAGCCACAGCTGTGTGCTCGAGTTCCTCGATGTCATGTCAGAGGCAATGAAGCCTGTGGGTAGCGAAGGAGGGCAGAGCTCAGGAGTCGGCCATGCCCAGGAGTGTAGTTTCAGAAAGGGGTACAAAATGGCTGCCTGAAACACCGCTGCTGGAAATAATACTGTACTTGCCTGCCACCATTTTTCTTTGACAGAAATATTTGGACCAGTGGTCCACCCAGGCCAGGATTGGGAGACCTGACTGGAAATGGCTCTGCAGGGTCTCAGGCCGAGGGATTTCCCTGCCCCTAATATCAGAGACCCCTTAATGGGGGTCTTGCATATGTACGCACCGTGCTATAATCTCTCCCCAGTGTGGACACCCTCGCTCCTATTCTTTTCTCTTTCAAATGATCATAAAAATAAGGCAATGAAAATCTGCTGGGAAGGGCTCAGTGCGGTTCTCCATTGGGTCTTCCTGCCATTTACTTGCCCGGGGTCTGAGGCTCAGCCCCCAGACTCACCAGGAAGAGGAGGTGGGAGGCGGGAGCCAGCCGGGAGCCAGTCGCTCATCCACCCCTGCCGGTGTCACAGAGACTCACCGGGCAGAGGAACGGAGTGAGGATGCCACCATGGAAGGCAGAGGGGTGGCGGAAGAGGGTATTGCCGTAGCTGGCCCTGCCGCCGAAGAGACCACCCAGCAGCTGGCACACATTGCAGGAGCAGCCTTCTGCTCTGGAGCCCCGCCCCTCCTGATAGCCAGGGGAAGGGAAGAGACACCTAAGCCGCAGTGGGTCAGGCGGGGCAGGTGGAAGCCAGCCAGCCCTACCCTCCAATGGTACAATAGGGGTGCAGGCGGGGCGAGAGAGCACAGCCAACCCCAGGAGGAGGCCCGGGAGCCAAAGCAGCCGCCCATCAAGCCTGAGGGAACGGGCTGTGGGGATAGGGCAAGGAAGTCCCTCTTCAGAGGCCCCATAAAAAGGCAAGAGAAGAGGTGGGGTGGGAAGTTGAGGAGCAGAGAGTGAACGGAGGAGAGTGAGTAGTCAGGAGAGTGAGAGCGGAGGTGGAGAAGAGAAGGAAGCAGAGTATGGGAGGGAACTGGAGCAAGGGCACGAGGCATGCAGGGGGTCGAGACGGATGAGAGGGTGAAAGGGTGACGTATATCCCCCCTCCGGCCACAGACCCGAAGCCGGCAGCCAGCCTAGAGTTCCTCTGGATTCCCTCGTCAGGCGTTAGGATGTCAAGGGCAGCAGCATCTCGATTGAAGCCGGGGAAAGCTGCCTTCAGGATGCCCCCTTCAGGCGCTAGGCTGCCCAATGCGGCAGTGCCCAAGTCAAGTTCTGACACTACTGATTTAAAATGCTGCCACTCCCCCCTCCCAGTACACTTGACAGCTCCTGAGTCTAATGGTCCACTTTTAACCTTCCTTTTCTGACCCTGTGGCTTCCCTCATCTTTGTCTGCATGTTTTCGCCAGGGTTGCAATAACTGGTTAGTTAGAACAAGAAATTAAAAAAACCCAAAAACCTTTTGATTGACCCTGATTAATTGCACAACATATTAAAGAAAACCTGTAAACTCTTGCAAAAGTTCTTGCAAAAAACCGTAGTTGGCTGTTCCCACATGCCCTGAAGGGACGACACACAAATGGAATGCTGGTGACGCCTCTGTTTGCAAAATGGATGAGGGCTGTTTGGCTTCCGTGTTTTCAGCACCTCTTCTAGGACTGTGGAAAGTGCATTCCCAAAAAAGGCATCGAAAAAATGGAAGCTAAATAGCCTGCCACCATCTTGCAGATGGAGACATCTGGATTCCTGAGGAAAAGCTGCCAGCATTTGGTGAGTGAGCCGTCCCTCTAAGGGCATGTGGAAACAGCCATTCGCAGGCATTGCCTTAGAAGAGCCACCACCCCTGTCATACTGCAAGGAATTTCTTTTCTAAGATGGTGCTGACCTCAACTCATATAGCAGTATTAAACCAACTGCACCAATTACCAGTTTGTTTCGGGGTCCAATTCAAGGCCAATCCTTTTTATATTTAAAGCCCTTTATGGCCTCAGAACTGCATACTGCCTGCCCCCATGTGAGCTCAGAAAGACCATTCAACCCTTCCATCAAGGCCCCGCTCCCTCCCTAGGAGAGGTACAGTCAACGACCCGTTCGGCCAGAAGGTTCTCGGTGCTGGCTGCATCCTTGTGGAATGGTTTGCCAAGTGATATGAGGACTGCCTCCCCCTCTGCAGTTCCAAAGGCAGTGATGTTTAGAAGCAGTTTTGGTTGAATTTGTTTTCCATTTTTTTAAAAAAATTGGATCTTACAGTTTTAATTCCACTGATTATATATTAACTGAACTTTAGCTGTCTGATATTAGATTCGTACAAGCAGGGGCCCATGAAGACTCAATGGGAGGGAGGATTGGATCACTCCAATTGATCCTTCTTCCCATGCGATTTCCACTTACCTTCCTTCCCTCCCCTGGCAGCCCTCTGGCTTGTCTCCCTTTCCTGTTTTCTTCCTTCCCTCCTACCTGTATTCCTCCTTTTCCTTCAGTTTTCTTCCCTTCCTTTCCCCCCTCCAGCTTCACCTCATCATATCTTCCTTCTGCCTGCCTACTCCTGCTTCCCCCAACTAACCTCAAGTTTCACAATGTGGCTGCAACTGCCATTTTGAATTGCTTACCCATTTGTGGACAACAGGCTGCTGAGCTATTGTGAGGTAATCTCATGAGATCTCAACATTTTCAAACCTTTTTATTTTATTTTATCCTCTTCTTTAAAATAAAGTAAGATTTTTCTCCAAACAAACATGGGGTTGCATCAAGTTTGTAGAGACATCTTCTCTATCTGTAACCTGGCTCCATTGTGTGGGGTTTT
The DNA here is from genome assembly GCF_028583425.1 of Eublepharis macularius. NCBI lineage: Eukaryota > Metazoa > Chordata > Lepidosauria > Squamata > Eublepharidae > Eublepharis > Eublepharis macularius. The sequence continues at coordinate 10,060,263 of NC_072793.1, read as the reverse complement.
TTGTTTGTTTGCTTTAGCATTCTGGGTAAAGTTCAGAATTAGGTCAATGCTTTCTTCCATACCTTCCAGAAAATCCTCAGGCTGTAATTTGCTGCTATCTTACTTTCATCAGAGGAACAGCAAGATTCAAATCTAGTAGCACCTTAAAGGCCAACAAGATTTCCAAGAGTCAGGCTCCCTTCCTCAGATACCACAGCCTGACTCGGGAAACCTTGTTGGTCTTTAAGGTGCTACTAGGCCTGAATCGTGCAGACTAATCCAGTCTATCTTGCAGACCACCCATCTCCCCTCACTACTATGGTGATCCCTTGACTGTTCTTTCCCTGCCTTCCTTGGGCCAGGCATTTCCCCTGGCACAGAACCCTTGGAAACCCCTGGCACAGAAGCCTATCACTGGAGTGATGATGGGAAGGGAGGATCAGCAGCTTTCCTATTGCTCATGGTTATGGAGGGTGCTGCTTTGGGCAGAAAAGACATGTGGCAGGCCTCTCCCACCCCCTACTGCCCTAGGGGTTTGAAGAAATGGGAGATATAGGAGGGCTGAGGAAGAAAGGGGGGGGGAGCAAGAATAGGTGGAACTAGAAAGGAGTAATTCAGCTTGGATCGATGTATGTGAGGTCAGTTCCAAGAATGAAAGTAATCCTTGATAGCACTTGCTGATGTTCTCCTCTTGTTGTCATTGTGGACTGGTGCTGTTCTTTGCCTTTAAGTCGGGAAGAGTAAAGATAGGTGTGAAGTAGATGGATACATGTGCAGTGCATGTGTGTGAGAAGCTGTGGTCCCCTCCAGGGACAGTCAGGGCAATGATATTGCCGTTCTGATGTTTCCGGCAGGATGGTGCCATTTCTGCTCACCTAAGATGTTGTCGTGCCTCAGCAGCACCGTGTTGTAGATCTCTGTCTCACGGAACCATGACTGTTCATCCCGGGAAGAGAAGATCTTGACAGCCACGTTCTCCCCATGCCAAGTACCACGCCACACCTCCCCATAGCGCCCTTTGCCTGTTTGGGGGATAATTGCCATATTAGATTTTGCTAATTTGCACAACAAATATTTATATAAAATATTTATATCCTGTGTTTCCCCTAAAGAAAGCCATTCTCTTCCTGGAGTTTGTGTGTGCTCATCAATACACACCAGTTATACCACAAGAAAAGACCAAAAAAAATGAAGCCACTCCTGCCTGAGAGGAGGAAGGCGAAGCCAACTAGGCTTTTCTCTCTAACGAAGCTGCCCAGCTCTCAAAAATGGCAGAAAGTAAGGAATCTCTGCCCTCTGACAAGGAGATGTGCGGTAACAGAATTTCTAAACGGAATTGCGTAGATATGGGAAAATGGCAGTCTTTGCTTGTAGCAAACTGAATTGTAGCAAACAGTCCACTTGCCATCAGTAGGAATTACCACCAAAAGTTTCAGCCAGGTTAATTTCCTTTATCTGACTCTAGATTAGAAGGAAGAGATATTATGGATTGACCTGAAATTGGGAGGGGGGCTCATTACAGCAGAGTTAAGGATTAAAACAATTAAAATTGACTCCCCGATGTGCTTTTAGCCCAGGTAGGCATAATACTTGTATATGCCTTTTTTAACCTAAGGGCTAGAAGTAGCTCAGGAGGGGAAATGGCACGTGTAGTTAAGCACCCTTCTTCTACATCTCAACCCCATTCCCTTCCTCCACAGCTAATTGTTTAGGTTAAACGGCATGTTAGGGGATCCATTTGCACATCCTCAGTGTTATATGCATTTTGGTCTTCATGCAGCTAATAATCGTGAGTGATATTTCTATTGATCTGTATAGCTGGGAGATCAATCTGTGGTTCAGTTTACATTCTAGCAGTGCCATCCTAAGCAGAGATAACACTCTTCTAATTCCATTTGAAGTTAATGGGCTTAGAAGGCTGTAAGTCTTCTTAGGATGGCGCTGTTAGTTGTTACGCTGATGTGCATTTTAATGGGGAGAGCCAAAGAAGTGGTCCACAGAATTCAGAAGACCCCAAAGAACTTCTCAGCTCTCATGCTCTTAAAATCTCCAGATAAGAATTCTCTCCTGAATAAGTAGGAGTGGAAACCTCTCGTCTGAGGGCCAAACCAGATCAGTCAAGGTGCAAATGTCACCCTCACTATTCCATTTATAGTCCACCTGCCCTGCAAGCAGGCTCAGGGCGGGTCACAACAATATCAAACAGTACAACTACAATTTACATTAAAACAATAAAACCAAATAAATAACAATAAATACAGAGGGTAGAGGCATCTACTGTCAATTCCAAAAAGGCTGTTGCAGAGCTGCAAAATGCAACTAGTAGGATAAGATCATATCCAGGGAGGGCGTGGCGGGACATGGGCAGTCAGGAAGGACGACTTGCCAATGCCTCAACTATTGGCCTGGCAGAAATGCTCCATTTTACAGGCCCCGAGGAACTGTAACAGATCCCGCAGGGCCTGGATCGCCATCAGAAGAATGTTCCACCAGGCTGGTGCCAGAGCCGAAAAAGCTCTGGCCCTGGTCGAGGCTAGAAGAACATCTTTCGGGCCAGGGACCACCAGCAACTGCTTATCTGTGGAATGCAGAACCCTCCGAACGACATATGGAGACAGGTCATTCCACAGGTATGTTGGTTCCAGTCTGTTAAAGGCTTTAAATGTCAGAACCAGAACCTTGCACCAGATTCAGTGCAGCTGACACAGCAACAGATGGATATGTGCTCCAAACGGTGCCTCTGTGAGGACGTGTGTCACTTCATTCTGGACCAGCTGTAATTTCGGATCAGGCCCAAGGGGAGCCCTGCATAGAGCAAGATACAGTAGTCCAGTCTGGAGATGACAGTTGCAGGTATCGCCATAGCTAGGTCCTGGGAGGAGAGATGGGGAGCAAGGAGAGATGGGGAGCAAGGTGCCTGGCCTGCCAAAGACGAAAAAATGCAGATCTAGCAACTGCCATTACCTGGACCTCCATCATAAGAGTTGCATCCCGGATCATGCCCAAATTCCTCACCATCGACGTAGGCATTAAGTCAGGAGCCAGATCCCCATACCTATCGCTGCATGACCCAGGTGCAGGAACTCTGTCTTCAGAGGATTAAATTACAAGCGACTCTGTCTCAGCCATGTTGCCATGGCATCCAAACCCTTGGCCAAGGTATCTAGTGTGACGTCCAGCTGGCCATGGGTGTCATCCATATATTGGTGACAACCCAGCCCAAAACTCTGGACCACCTAGGCGAGGGGGTGTGTGGGTGCATAGATGTTATACAACATTGGGGAGAGAATTGCCCCCTGTGGGGTGCCGCACACCGAAGGCTGGTGTGATGACGTCTGCTCCGCAAGCACTGCCTGCTGTCCCTGACCATGGAGGAAGGAGACCAGCCACTGCAAGGCCATCCCACACATCCCCACGCTGGCGAGGCATTGGGTCAAAAGACCACAATCAACCGTTTCGTTCTGAATTCTGAATATATGCAGTCCTATTATTCCATATGGGGAAATCTTTCTGTGGGAAATGGAGGGGACATTTTGCAAGCAAACTGTACCAAAATCCCAGAGACCCTGGTCCTGCCTGTCCTCTAAAGACCCCCCAGGTTTTAACTGAATTGGACCACAGAATCCAGTTCTACAGGCCCCTGATGAAACTGCCCCCGGCCACTCTCCATTGTTTCCTACGGGAGGAAACTCCAAGGCTTTCCCCAAAACACAGAAAGACATCACCAAATGCACAACAGCAACGAATGACCATAACCCTCCCAATGCAAACAGAACCAACAAAGCCCAATAGAACCAATGTCAAAACAGAGAATCCCACCAGAAGCAGACACTAGTACAAGCCTGACATAACCGATGCCACCCAGAGATGCCAGACACAACCCAGGCCCAACATAAGCCCCAAAGACGCAACCCCAAACCAGAGAATCCTGGCATCTAACCTAGCAAGCCATAATACCAAGGCAGCAGCCAGACTGGCAATGGCATATGGCAAGCAAACAACACTGACACAGACACGCACACAGTAATGCCGCCTCCCTCCCCACCCCCCTTGTTGCCTGGGAAGCCTGCAAAAGGGGCGGGGGGGGGACACAATCTGCTGCAATCTTTCAAACACAAGTCCCTGACATTCCTGAATACATCCAGATAATTCGGTAATGTAAATACCAGTCTATCTGAACATATCGAAATATGCCAGATATATACGGAAATGTCTGAATAATTCCGAATATATTTGGTATTCCCAAGCCAACTTGCACACCCCTAGTGTGCAAGTTTCAGAATCTGTAACTTCTGTTACAGAGTTGGAACTGATGGTTTCATTTCTCAGATGTTAGACAAATCCACCTCTGCTCAGTATACACACTGGTTTTTGCCTTACCTACGCATTCAACCAGGGTAATCTGCCGAGCCACAGTTCTTTGGACTAGGAAGGGAAGTCCAGAGCCACTACCAGTGGTGCAGTCATCATTCATCCAGCCCTGGAGACAATATGAAGTAAGTAGTAAAACATCAGGGAATGGGAAGGAGATACTGGAAAATGGCAACATCTCAGATTACCTGCCTATCCTTGCTGGATGAGGGTAGGATAGTGACTAAATCCATTCCATTGTCAAAACTTCAAATTAAGATGGCAGAATTTTTAGCCAATGTAATTTCTATGCCATTGTAAATATTCTGGTATAAGGGGGAAGAAACGGGGGGAGATTGGGGGCACGGTGGGGAAGAAACGGAGGAACAGAAAGCTTAGTCCTGATGCTATGCTCCCTTGGGTCAAACTCCTGCCTCCCCAGTCAGTGGGCATAACATTACAACATCAAAAAGCTGTCTTAAGGAAATACAAGCCCCCTTAAGTCAACGGAGAGACAAAAATAACTGTTTCTGCTCTCCACTCACAAAGCCTCCCCTGAGCATAGGATATTGATTAGCTCTGCAGCCAAAGGATATTTGGGTCCTGCCTAGAAGACTCCAAAGGTCCCATTATGGTCTCCTTGTGTGTGAGCATTTGCAGTTAGAGTATTGCTGTCTGGAACAGGACGCATGGGTTCGATTTCTGCTACTTTCCCCTTTTTTGTCTTTTTTGTCTAAAAATCATGTTGTCAACCATAAGTTCAGTCCTGCTGAGGCTGCATTTCCGTCTCACCCACGTGAGACTCAACTCTCCACCCCTTATTCCTCCTCGCAGTGGTCCTCCCTATACAGCTACCCAGAAGCTCACAGTTTTGCTTCTCGCTGGCTGTAGCATCCATTCCTGCCTGTCCTCCTCCCTTGCAAAAAGCTTGCTCCCTTTGCAAAAGCATTGCCCCCAAGGGGGAGCAGCCAAGAAAAACTACACGGAGAATCAGAGAGAATGCTTTCTTTTACAGAGACTGTGAGGAGGCTGGTCCCCCCCACCCCTAAAAAATAGAGCTCATGTGGCCTTGGGTGAACCTGCATTTTAGAGTGACACCGACTTACCTCCAAGGTACTGTCCCCCATTACAGATGCCTTTAGCATGGAGTCCTCCAGGTCCCTCCAGTCATCTGACTCAAGCAGCATTTGTCTCCGGCGGCTCTGGACCACTTTCCACACAAAGAGCCCAACCAATACGGCAAGGATCAAACTGCCAAACAGCGGAACCAGGATCAGCAGCAGAAGCTTCTGGTGGGATTGGGCCTCTTGAGGCTGCTCTTTCACTGATCAGAAGAAAGCAAAATGGAGTCATTTGGTTAGTGCTGCTTTCTGGTGGGCAATGTATTCTCACAGGTATTGGGCAGCATCTCTTGCCTGTGTTCATTTGCATAAAGCCTTTTATCAGTAAACTCAAGAGGGCTGCTAAACACGAGACAGGAATGCTGTCTAGATGTCACTCCCTGCAGGCTCTGCTCTTCATCAGCACAGTGAGCGCAGCTTTTCACTTTATAGATTTCAGTTCACTTGAAAGAGATTCCTGAGAGCCAATGGAGAGCCAAGCTAGAAGTGACGAATTACACTTGAATGGCAAGCATAATTCATGTAGTGATCGAGTGGAGCGCAAGTGGAGTGCAAGTGAACAGGGAGGAATACATGTGAGCAGGGCTTTTTTTCAGGGGGAACGCGGGGGAACGGAATTCCGGAACCTCTTGAAAATGGTCACATGGCTGGTGGCCCCGCCCCCTGATCTCCAGACAGAGGGGAGTTGAGATTGCCCTCCGCGCCACTGAGCGGCGCGGAGGGCAATCTCAACTCCCCTCTGTCTGGAGATCAGGAGGCGGGGCCACCAGCCATGTGACCATTTTCTCCTAGGGCAACCCACTGAGTTCCACCACCTCTTTCCCCAGAAAAAAAGCCCTGCATGTGAGTCTGTTCACTTGCCATTCAAGTGTAATTTGTCACTTCTAGCTTGGCCCTCGCACTTCCTGCATCTGTGCTGGGACAAGATAGAGCTGGAAGGCAGGACAGAAGGGGTCAGAAGTTGCTTTGAACCCCCCCACACCAGTACAACTATGCTATGGGCACATCAGCTGAGCAGCATGATGGCTTCACTCACCGGAGGTTTTGTTCTCTGGCTTTAGGTGGTGTTTTTGAACTGATACCGAAGATCAAAACGTAAACAAAGTGAGTGAAGCCACAATCCAAACTCAAAGCCTGGATAATGTTACCGGAATGGTTAAGATTGTTTTATAAGGCTGCTGTCCACACTGCTGATCATGTGGGTGGTCAAGAAAAAAACAACACATGAGTTTCACAGACCCATGGCTCATCACAGTCACATCTGGACCAGAAGTCCCACAGTGTCATGTTCTTTGACACTGTAACTTCCGTGCACCACTAGATCTGTCCACTGAGGGCTGGGTAGAGGCAGCCTCCTTTCTTTTTTTGTTGAAGTACTCCCCCCTCCCCCCCTCCCCTTGGGCCACAAATGGAGACTGAGATGGCCCTGCTGAGTAATTAGAAGATATCCTGGACTTGCCTCTCATGTTCCAGGTCCCCGTTTTTTAACACAGCTGGTTACAATTTTTCTAGGCCAGGGTTGACCAGTGTGTGGAAGCTTTTGTAGGGGTTCACTAAGATGTCAGCCCTTATTTAAAAACTGGACTTGGGATGTATGATAAAACAGTCGCACAAATGTTTCACCATATGCCCAACATTTCTGCAGTTCACTTGGTCATCCTAGTTACAGGATCATGCAAAGTATCTCTATGCCAATAGCTAATCTGAACCCGATTCTCCTTGATATGAGACAAATAAACATTTTACTTGATCACCATGTTGGACCCAATAATAATAGTGTGCATAAAGGATTGTTCTGAACATTCCAAAAATATTTCCCAACCGAAGATATGACTTATATTCAGGGCCGAAAAAGTACTTCTTCAAACAAGGCACAATTATTTTATGGAATTCAGTGCCATAAGATTTAACAATGGCCACAGATTTAGAAGGCTTTAAAGGGGGATTAGACAAATTCTAGGTGCATTTGGTAGGCCACCATGAGAAACAGAGGCTGGATTAAATGGACTTTGGTTCTTCAGATTTTGTTTCCTAGTGACAATATGTTAATTACCAGAGCAGGGCCTATTTTTGCCATAGCGGCAGCAGGGCTTTTTTTCAGCGGGAACACGGTGGAACGGAGTTCCAGCACCTCTTAAAAATGGTCACATGGCCGGTGGCCCTGCCCCCTGATCTCCAGACAGAGGAGAGTTTAGATTGCCCTCCACGCCACTGAGCAGCGTGGAGGGCAATCTAACCCCCGCTCTGTCTGGAGATCAGGGGGTGGGGCCACCGGCCATGGGCAATTTAAACTTTAAAAAACTCCCCCCTTGTTCCAGCTGACCCAAAGTGATGTCATTGTGCGGTCTTGAGTTCCACCACTGAGTTCCACCACCTCTTTTCCTGGAAAAAAAGCCCTGAGTGGCAGCAAAACTATATAAGAGCCTGTAAAAAAATAATGTGGTTAGTGATGTAAGAGACACATTTCAATGTGCCATTGTGCAGCCTGTTTGGGTCCTGCCACACTATACACAAACATTGTAATGTGTTTTTAATAAACAACTGAAACCATTCTATTCAATGTTTCAAAACTGCCGATTGGTTTATGCATTGATGACACTCTGAGCAACCCAGTTAGCTCCCTCCCCCCACCCACAATATGTATGGATCTGTACAGCAAGACACTTGATTGTCCATAAAAGTCACTCTAGACAACACAGTGCCGCAGTTTAAAGAAAGTTCATCTGTAGGTTAAAAAGGAACTAAGAGAGAGTTCCCAAACAACCACAATTCACCATGAGTGGGTTCCAGTAACAAAAAAGTTTAGGAACTGCTACGGCCTCCCATTTTGCCCAAGTCCAAGCAAGTGAGACCGAGGCAACCACATGGTGCTACCTCTTTCTCATTTAGGGATTTTTCCATGTGCAAGAAACTGCCGAAGCATCATCTCCCTTCTTCCTGGTCATGACCTTCGCATCAGAAGCTGCAACTGTACCTGACAGCCGGATGTCGAGATTCTTATTGCACAGTTCGGACGAGCAGCATTTTGTGCCATAGTTTTCAGTGATGTCACCCCTACAGTTCAGAGAGGTGGGGTCTATGCATCCTTTCCGGGTGATGATAGTCCCTTGCTCCAGGTATTTACTTGCAAAACATGCCTCTCCTGAGCACATTTTGTCAGCACACCCTTGATTCTCACAAATGCAGGACAGCGTACCTGCAGGGGACAGAAAGGAGGAGAAGCTATTTCACAGATGGTTTATCCTTTGCTTGCTGGCTGCCCACTAACCCAACTAAACTATGCCACAGTCAAGGTATTTGTCAGTGTTTGGAGTTAAAATTTAGTTATTTATTTATATTTGATGTATATTCCGCCCTTTCACATCAGCAGGCTCAGGGCAGATTACAACTAAAATTTAAAATTACATTTCACAATTTATACAATTTAAAACCATAAAACATGTAAATACCATAATTAAAAAACATATATATAAAAACAGCGGCACAATGATCTCACTGACCACCTTTTTAGCCATCTCCAGAGCATTTTGGCAGGGAATATGTGAGAGATGGAGGGTGTCACTAGTAGGGAAGACATGTGCTGTACTCCCCCGGCTAGGGGGCACCACCTCGCATCAACCATATGCCTGGCGGAACAGTTCTGTCTTACAGGCCTGGTGGAAAAATAACAAATCCCGCCGGGCCCTGGTCTCATTGGACAGAGCATTCCACCAGGCTGGGGCCAGGACTGAAAAGGCCCTGGCCCTGGTCAGTACCAGACGGGCCTCCCTGGGGCCAGGGATCTTTAACAGATGTTTCTCACTGGAACGGAGAGTCCTCTGGGGTTCATATGGGGAGAGGCGGTCCCGCAGATATGCCAGTCCCAGTCTGCACGGGGCTTTATAGGTTAATACCAAAACCTAGAACCTGATTTGGTGCTCCACCGGGCAGAGAGAGTGGGCAGAGAGAGAGCCTCTGCTCTACGGTAACACGAAGGTGCTGGCAGGGACGGCCCCCAGCTGCTTGAGACAGAAGACTTGATGAAGCCAGTCAGTGGGAGACTCAACTTCACTAGGCCACAGTCACGGTATTTGGGAATTCAGTGTATTCTCCCTTTGGTGGAACTTCTGTTATGCACCCACAGGATGTCCAACCGAGTCCCAGCTAAGGATCGAAGATGCCAAATTACCTCTGTAATGAGCTGAGGCTGCTGCAGTGAGCCACTCCCTTCCGCTGAGCTGAGCGGGCCTTTGCCTTAAATTACAGTGGATCAAATAGCCCATCTGAGGAGAACCAGAAAAACGGTGCCCTCCTTTGGCAAAAGAACACTTTCCTGGGAGTAAGCCCATTGAGTAAACCTGAGTTAGATTCTGAGTAGACCTGCTTATGGTTGCTCTCTAACCATGTTTCCCAGGATGTAAGTCCCATGGTACTCATTGGGGCTTACTTCCTAGTAAGGGCACTTAGGATTGCCGCCTATAAGTGCTTGCCTGGAACTGGATCTCCCTGGAGTTCTTGTTTAAAGAAGAAAGATAGGATATGAATTTAACGACTGGGATAATGATGCTTAATAGAGGGCTTACTGCAGTTCCCCTTGAGGCATTTGCGGATCTCTTTGGCTCTGCCAGCCAGTATTACTGGATCTTTTACGGTCTATAAAACCTAGTCATCAAAATTTCATTAGCATATTTAGTAGGAATTGGGTAAAAGAAGGATCAAGTCTCCCCCTCCTCCTCTTCTGCTTCTTCTGCAGATAGTAAAGAGAAAGGACTACTGAAAACAGCATTCATGTTGTATGTAAAGGCTACTTTGTATGTTGCCCCTTAAAGGATTGTGTACACAGGTAGTACTATGTGATGATGATGATCATCATCATTATTATCATCACCAGTGGAGCTTAATGCTAAGTAAATACGTTTCAGATCAAAAAAACTGTAGGCAGCTGCATGGGATCAGGATGCGGATAAGAAAAGGCCTTAAGCACATGACTGGAGAAGTTTGCTCTCTTCTCCCCATTTTAATATTTGTTTTTATAATGATGAAGAATTGTAAGGTACTCAAAAGCTTGCACATAGTTTTGCATCACTTTGGTTGATCCTAATAAAAGGTGGGTTTTGTTCCTGTTCTTGAACATTCCAGATCAGAACATCCATTTTTCTTCTGTAATGCTGCCTCTGTCCGGGGTCTGGGGCACATCCCCCGGACTTACCGGGAGGAGGGGACGGGAGACAGCCGGGAGACAACCGCCCAGTCAGCCCAGCCGGCACCCTCGGCCAGAACCTACCTGCACAGGAGGGAGGGAAAATAGCACCCAAGCCTCAGAGGATTAGAAGGGGCAGGTGGAGGCCAGCTAGTCCCACCCTCCAGTGGGAGTCCAGGGTGCCAGGCAGGGAGAGTGAGGGCAAAGGCAGTGGGGACAGACAACCAGCAGCTGGGCAAACTGAAGCCTTACCAGCCAGGGAGGAGAATCAGCCTCAGCAGCTCAGAGCCACGCCCCAATCTGCAGCCCAGCTTGAAAGCAATAACCTAGCCCAGAGGATGCCAGGAGCTAAGCAACGCCAGGTGGAGCTGCCTGAGGCAATCTAGGGGAGAGATGGGCAGCCAGCCAAGGAGGCTCAGCTGGGCCTGCCTTCAGCTGTCAGCTCAGCCAGAGAGGCTGGATAGCCAGTCAACAAGGCGCAGGTGGACCGGCCTAGTGCTTCCAGCCAAATGAGCACAGGTGCAGCTGCCCAGGCCAGCCAGAGCCATGGTTAGAAGGCAGCAGGAGGGCGTGGTTGGCAGGTGGAGCATGGCAGGGCTGAAGGGATAAAAGGGAAGTCCTCCCACAGGGCGGGGTGGGTTGAGTAGGAGTAATGCAGTGGAGTTGGAGTGGACTGGAGAGGAGCGAGAGGGGACGACGAGGGAAGTCAACGGAGGAGGAGATGGAGGAGATCAAGGGGGAAGCTGGGAGCAGGTTGAGCAGGCCAGCGAGTGGACTGAGAGGGAGTCTGGGTGAGGTATACCACCCCTCCTTCCACACAGCAGGGTCCTGCAGCATCCCTGCCACCCCTTTGACGTCAGGGCCAGGCATGGCGGCGCCTCGTCCTGCGGTGCCCGCGGCAAGCCCTGACAGCCTCCTCCTTTTGGATGTGCTAGATGTGCCCTATGTCAGGCAATTCAAGCCCTTTTCTGCTCCTGCCTCTTCTTGTTCTTCTCTGCATCCTTTATAGTAAGCCTGCACACTTTTTTCTGTGATTACTGGAACTGCCTTGCCTGTCCTTCCTCTAAAATGCCCAGTGAGCCAGATGTGGTTCTCCCCTCCTCATGCAATTGGACCCATCACTCCAGCTGTGAACTAACGAATGCTTAGTCATGCAGTAGTGTTATTGCATGTGATATCCTGTACATAGTGCTTTGTCAATGCAACTCCAAACAGTAATTTCTAGAAAGATTCCTTCACCACTCCTGCACCCAAGTCTGTGCCAAATGTTTCTTACCAGAGTTTCTTGGGAGACTCAGGATAGCCAAGAAAAGACACAAGATAGATCCTGGCAGCATTTTCTCTGCAGAAACAGAACAGTCAATTAATAATAAAGATCTTCACACTATGACAGTATTCGTCTTGCCGGAAAATGTATATTGCCCATATTCTAAACAGCGTTTCTTGGATATATGCAGAAAGGGAAATATGGACAGCAGGGACACAGAGACTGAACTTGCCAAGACTCAGCCATTCAGGCCATCAGAGGGATATCTTAGCAAACCATCTATTTGCAAAAGAGCAAGGACCTCCGACATGGTGTCTCTCGGCTTTCCTTGTAGCATGCTCTGCCTCCCCCTCCCACACCTCTGCTACCACTTCTCTTACTTGGAATATGGGATGTTCTGTGAAAACAAAGTTTGATTGCCTTTCACACATAGTGTAGAAACGATTATGTGGTGTTTCCAAATATTTGACTTGGATACTAGCGAAAGCAGCAGAAGTATGGCTTACTTTTAAGCTAACATCAGTAAGACGAAATAATGGTGTTACGTGTGCACACACATGCATGTGTACATCTACTGCATCCTGAATGCACACCAAACTTCTGCAGAGCACATATTCTTCAGATCTCACTGACAATTCATATCACAGATGAGAATAGCTGGGGGACTCATATGTCCAGGCAGTCTGGATGGTAAGAGTTATAGTTTCCTTCTAACTGAAGGAGCTTGCTCTGCCCCATTTCCTACAGTCCCAGTTTAGCAGACAACCAAAAGCATAGGAAGCTGTTTTGCAAAAAAAACCATGAACATGCTGTTCGTTATTCGTTGCCGCTGCCAAACACGAACAGATGAACGGAAATGAACATGTCCTGTTAATGAACATGTTTGGTGTCCGTTGTTCGTTGGCACCAGAGCAGCCCCCATTAGACTTAGAGAGCCCATATTCACGGGGAGTGTTCAGCAGGCTCCCCTCCAGCCATCACCCAAGTTTGGTCAAGATTGCAATGCGGATCTTGGAGTTATACATTCCCAAAACTGACGCCCCCAGGAAACTCCCATTCGACACAATGGGAGCCACCAATTGTCTTTTACCCCATGTACAAGTGGTGGACTCTAGGGGGCGGGGGCTTTGGCTGCTCGTCGGCGGCACCCCCCATGTGCCCACCCGCCAGGCCTAACTTTTTTTATTCCCGGCGGAGGCTGGAAGATGGGTGATGTCGGCGGCTGCCGGGCCTGGCAGGCTAGAGAAGGTGATGTGGGGCCACCCCCTGGAGGGGGCAGGGGGTCTGGCTACTGGCTGGTGGCACCCCCATGTGCTCGCCTACCAGGCCTAACTGTTTTTATTCCCAGCGTAGTCTGGAAGGTGGTTGATGTCAGCGGCTAGGGGAGGTGGTGGTGGGCCACCCCCCAGAGGGGGCAGGGGGTCTGGCCGCTGGCCAGTGGCACCCCTATGTGCCCGCTCACCAGGCCTTCCTTTTTTTATTCCTGGCGGAGGCCGGAAGGTGAGTGATGTCGGCAGCTGCCGGGCCTGGCAGGCTAGGGGAGGTGGCGTGGGGCCACCTCCCCGAGATGGGCGGGAGGTCTGGCTGCTGGTCAGTGGCACCCCCCATGTGCCCACCTGCCAGGCCTCCTGGAGGGCACCTTCCGGAAGGTATAAAAGGTGGGTGATGTCGTTGGCCACCACAGACCAAAATTACCCAGACGTAATCTGCTAAGAAATTCCTCCAGCAAGACAAGTTGGCATATGTGGAGGCCTCGTACACACAAATATACAACCTGGTGGGTCAGACACCGACGTACATTCACCAGATGGGGCACTTCATGGCATTGTGGCTGATGGTGTTGTCCGCACCTCGCGTAGTGTAGAGTCCAGACAAAACACACCAGCTAGACATGCATGGAGCATTGGATGCCCCTCCAGTGTCGAAGAAGAGGCTGCCTCCAAGATGACCCATCATCCTGCCTTCGTGGAAAGGATGGCATTGTGGGACCCATTTCCCCTTCCTCGACGGGAACAGCAGGTGCCATTGATTGGGGCCACCATGCAGGACAACTGTTTGTGCCACAGTTCCTGAGCTGCCCCTGGTGCCCAAACCCATGAACCACCTTCCTGCCTTCACAGAAAGGACTTGAGTTGTGGCAGGACCCACTCCCCTTGGTTAGAGGGGAGAGCCAGTGCCATGGACGGGGGGCACTGTGTTGCACTATCATCTGCACAACAGCAGCTGAGCTGGATCTGTTCTGAGAAGCAGCAGCAGCAGACACCAACCACCTTCCTGCCTCCACAGAAAGGAGGGGACGGGGCGGTGCAAGTCGTTGGGAAGGGTTGTGGCAGTACCTGAGAGGGAGAGGAGGAAAGAGGGAAGATGAAGTGGTCAGGGAGAGCGGGACCAAGGGGTTCCGGCCGCAGTAAGGAGCCAGACTCGAAAGATCCGGAGACAGGAATGGGTAGACCCCGACCCGACAGCAGCTGCTGACATCAACCACCTTCCTGCCTTTGTGGAAAGGAGGGGACAGGGTGGGACAAGTCGTTGGGAAGGGTTGTGGCAGTACCTGAGAGGGAGAGGTATGGACTGGGAACTGGAAAGCTCCCAAGCATTGTGAGTCCTCATCTGCGGAACCCACAGAGGTACTCTGCGGTGGCAGCTAACATCACCCACCTTCCTGCGTGAGCGGAAAGGATGGGATGGACGGGACAGGAGAGGTGGTTGGGAAGGGTCGGAGTGGTCCCAGAGAGGGAGAGGAAGAAACAGGGCAGCGGCAGCAGCTGCCATCGCCCACCTTCCTGCCTTTGCGGAAAGGATGGGAGTTGCGGGACACATTCTCCCCCGGCTCAAAGGGGTCAAGTCAGTCCTGTTGACAGGAGAGCTACCATACTGTGCAACCATGCTGTATCCCTATACTGTACAATTATATGTGCAATCTCAGCCAAGCTGTCCCTCAGAACCAAGGAGGCAGCAGTAACATGGTAGTCCCTTGTGAAGCGGTGGCTGACATGACCCACCGTCCTGCCTTCGTGGAAAGGACGGGATGGGGAGGGCAGGAGAGGTCATTCGGAACGGTCGGAGTGATTCCACAGAGGGAGAGATAGAAAGAGGGACCAGCAGCCCCAAGGGGAGCCAGAGCAGTTCCACACCGCTCTGAGACACCTCACCTGTGCAGGCAGTACGGGCACTACTGATAACTGTTTCGGTGGCACCAGCAGACACCAGCCACCTTCCTGCCTTTGTGGAAAGGATGGGATGGACTGGACAGCAGAAGTCTCCAAAGGGTTCATAGAAGGAGAAATGGGGACCGTGTGAGTGATGAAATGTGCAGACATGAACCACCTTCCTGCCTTCGCAGAAAGGACAGGAGAGACAGGACAGGAGTGGTCGCTAGGAAGGGTCAGAGTGGAAGCAGCCCCAAGAACTGAGAGGGGCTCAGAAACACCTAACCTGAGCAGGCACTACTCACTACTGTGAGCCTTTCCTGCCTTTGCAGAAAGGACAGTAGTTGAGGGACCCGTTCTCCCCTGCTCAGAGGGCACAGCGGTTGCAATGGATAGGGGCACTGTGCGGCTCAACTACATGGGCAACAGCTCCTGAGCTGTTGCACAAATGCCCAAAGGAGGCTGCTGCTAGCACCACCCATCTTCCTGCCTTCGCAGAAAGGAGGGTATGGACGGGACAGGAGAGGTCGCTGGGACAGGTCAGAGTGGTTCCAGAGAGGGAGAGGAAGAAACGGGGCAGCAGCAGCAGCAGCAGCTGACATCGGCCACCTTCCTGCCTTTGCGGAAAGGACAGAGTTGCAGGACCTGTTCTCCACTGCTCGGAGAGGACAGCAGATGCCTTGGATAGGGGGCACCGTGATGTTCAACTTCATGTGCAACAGCAGTTGAGCTGTTCCTCGTGGCCCAAAGCGGCAGCAGCCAACAGCACCCACCTTTCTGCCTTTGCGGAAAGAACGGAGTTGCAGGACCCATTCCCCCCTGCTCAGAGGGCACAGTGGTTGCAATGGATAGGGGCACTGTGCGGCTCAACAGGAGGCTGCTGCCAGCATCACTCACCTTCCTGCCTTCGCAGAAAGGAGGGGATGGGTGGGATAGGAGAGGTTGTAGGGAAGGGTCAGAGTGGCTCCATCCGGAGAGGGAGAGGTAGAAAGAGTGACATGGAACTTTTCAGGGAGAGGAGGACAAAGGGTTACCCAGCGGAACAGGATCGAGAAGACCCAAACATATGAGAGCCATCAGCCGAGAAACCCACTAAGCTTGCCTCTGGACCTTTGCAGCCCCGGGATCTGAGGGGGGCTAGAGCATGACACCAACACTCCCAGATACCTGACCATCTCAGGCATTAATAATTATCTAGGTGAGCCCTCAGCAGATGTGCCCCCCCCAGCTTGGTCCCTGGCCTGGGAAGCCATGGTGGTACAAATGCCCGTGTCTTGATGAGTCCTCCTGAGCCCTCAACCTCACCGTTCTAAATGGCACTGTCCCCGACCCCGAGGGAACAACCTCCGCGAGGGCAGTCTGCCTGACCGTGCTGCTCCCACCTGACCCAAACGTGCCAGCCCTCATTCGCGATACCCGCTGGACTCGATGGGCAAGGGTGTGCGGTGACAGCATGGAGAACCAAGGGGCAAGATGCTTAAGTAGCCTGCGGAAGCCCACGCACTCCATGATGGAGAGGGGCAAGCCATGTAGGGCAATCGTCTCTGCCAAGACGCGAAGGTCCTGAGCCCTCAACGTCGCCGTTCTAAGCGGCGCTATCCCAGACCCCAGGGAACAAACTCCATGAGCACGGCCTGCCTGAGCACTCCACTCCCACCAGCATCACCCTCAGGGCAAGGATTCTTGCTTGGGGTGGATTCCGGTGACCCTCCCACTGATCCCTGCTCAGAAGAGCTGGTAGCCCTCTTTCTCCCCCCAATGGATGTTTCGCTGGGCGAGGACGGAGACCACAGGCACAGGTGGTGCCTCTTCAGGTGCCTAGTCAGGACCATCGATGACAGGTGCTTCGGGTTATTGCCCCTGTGCACCAGGACATCACAGGCACAGCACCGCACTACATGGGGGTCATTAGGAAGGGCCCAAAAGTGCCTCCATACGGAGTAGTTGGACCACTAAATGTCCCAGGGGAAGGAGGACGAATGGTTACAGGCTGCGCTGCGGAGCTGGCCACGGACGACTGAGTGAGGGGTGGACTTCAGGCAGGGACACCTCCGAGAGTTTGGGATGAGGACGAGAGGGATGTTTCATAAAACACAAACCATTCCTCCAGGAATCCATCACCCACCCCCTCCTCAAAATGTTGAGAGAGATCCTCTACCCCCCAGCGGAAAGACCTCTTTGGCCTCCTCCACAGGTGAATCTGGGGGAGCGGGAGTACTCTCTGCTGCCCCCGAGCCACACCCAGTACTGCTTGCCACGAGGAAAACAGGAGAACTACTTCTGCATTTCACCCCACGATCAGCTGTGGAGGCCACCACAACGTGAAGACTCATTGTGCCACCAAACTAGAATGAAGGAGGACAGAAAAGGAGAGAACACTGTGAGCCCTCAGCAGAGGTGCCTGTCAGGTTCTGCCCGGGGTGCCACCCTGTGGGGTGCCGGCCTGCCTGACTTTAGCCTTAAAGGACCTTCAGGGAATAGGTGGGATCCTGCTCTGTGGAAGGAGGGGGGGGTATACCTCACCCTCACACCCTCTCAGTCCACCCGAAGGTCCCCTCAACCTAACCTTGTCCTGGCTGCCTTCCATGACAACTGTCTTCCTCCAGCTGTTGGTCTCACTCTTCCTACTCTGCCTCTTTGTCTTCTCTCCTCCACCTCCTCTTTGTTGCTCCCTCATCCTCTCTCCCTCCTCCACTCCACCACACTCCTACACAACAACCCACCCCACCCTGTGGGTGGACTTCCCTTTTATCCCTTTACCAATTCCCTGCTCCACCTGTCAGCCACACCTCGCCCTGTACTCCAGCCATGACCTCGGCTTTCTCAAGCAGCGGCACCTGGGGTAGCTCATCTGGCTGCTTCAGGCGGCTACTGCTGTGGGCTCTGGGCTGTCTGCCAAGCTCTCTCTACTAAGGGCCTCAAGCAGCCCCACCTGTGGCTGCTTTGCTTTCAGCCCCACCTGGTCCTGGCTGATTCCTCCTAGCCTGTCTGCAGGCTGGGGCGTGGTCTGGGGCTGCCCTTCCTCCACTGCAGGTAAGGTTGCTGGCTGCCTTGCTACTAGCTGGCTGTCCCTGCTTCCTGGGTTTTTTCACCCTGGTCTGATCCCCTCCTGTCAGCCCCCATTCTCCCTGCCTGGGCTCATAGCCTCCCACTGAAGGGTGGGGCTAGCCAGCTTCCACTTGCCCCATCTAAACCTCTGTGGCTTGGGTGCCTTTTCCTCTCTCTGTGTTGCTGGCAGGTCCTGGACCCGGGTGTCTCTTGGGGCAGCTGGGTTGCTGTCTCCTGGCCGCCTCCCACCCTCTACTCCCGGTGAGTCCAGGGGCGGAGCCTCAGACCCCGGACACAGCCCACCACAGAGCTTGGCCCCAGGGCCAGGCAGCAGCCCTGGAACCAGAGGCTGAGGCTAGAGCCCTAGCCCAGCATACCCAGAAGCCTGACCAGATCAGGCACTGATATTGATAATAATAATAATCAATGTGAGCCCTCAGTTGAGGTGCCCACAGAGCTTAGCCCCAGAGCCTGGCAGCAGCCTTGGAACCAGTGGAGAGATAGATCCCTATCTAACCACACACAAAAAAAACCCAGCTCCAATACACTCTCTCTGTCTCTCCCAAAAGGCTAGCAACAGCTCTGTCCCACGCCACTGCTTGCTGAAACTGAAAGCCAGAACTGGGAGTACAATGCCCTTTTATAACCAGAGGTCTCATTGAGAAAAGCATTAGGTTTGTGGTTGGCAGTCACAACTGCCTAACAGGGTTTGCAGGGATGAGACTGGAGTTCCCATGGCCACAGAACACCCCCTCCTCCCTCCCTCCCTCCCCCCTGGTGTTTGCTCCATGTTACCAATTGTTACCAATTTGCAGCTCCACATACTTGGAAGGAAGACCTGCCCATCAAGCTAAGCTGGGCTTTGATTGGGTGTTCAGGGTGACAGAGGGAGTGCAGGCAGAGGTCAGGCAGTCCCTCCCTCCACTGCGGAGGCAATTGATTGAAGGTGCCTGAGCGTCTGGCTTCACGAACAGTGGATGAATGCAATGAACGAGGCTTGCGACAACCACCTGTTTGTCTGGAATGGTGCCTCACGAACTGCCTGTTTGCGAACAGACGAACGGCCTGTTCGTGGGTTTTTTCCATTCATAATGCTGTCCGTGCCCATGGCTAGTGCCCACACAGGAAAGGAGGCTTTTGAATGACAGCTGCTTTCCTTTCACTCCACATGCCAACTCCTGTCTACAAAGGGTGCACTGTCAGTGAGCTTAGTAAATGTGGTGAATGCAGAATACAGAAAGAAGCATTCTGAGCTTTTCTGTAACTGAGGTAGAATTTTAGGTATTGTGTTTGTTTTTTAATTTAAGAGAGGGATTTCTAATCTTGGTTTTGGACAGGCTGAGTCCTTACCATTGGCCCCACACTGTTATTGTAGTAATGGATCCTCTCTTCTGCTGAGCTGCTTGGCTTTGTTCCAATATATCCTATCATCTCCATAAACTGAGGCCAGCTGTTGATTCCTAGGACTAAATCCAGGGTATATGTGTAGTAGGCTTATCAATGGTACTTAAAAAAAAAACTCTCTGCAGGAATCCAAAACATTCCAGCTGTTCCTCTAACAAGATGGGTTTGAGATTTGTTTGTTTGTTTGTTCATTTCCTTGTGAAACAGAAATGCTAAGCTAAACTCAGTGGAATCTTGATCTCACCTGTTCTCCTTCCAATTCACGTAACCTTCCCCTTTCTAAATGCACAAGTTTTGGGCCCTGGGAGTCCAAGTTTATTTTGTTCTGCAGCGTCCACAGATTCCTAGCACAAACAAGCCAAGCCCCAGTTTCCTGCTATTCAAGAATTCCAGCATGTAGCCAGGGTGTTGCAGCCGGGACAGGAATCAAGATTGTTTAGATTTTGTTGATGGAGGGAAATAGAAACGTCCAAACACAGAGAACTATGAGCCTGCAAAGATCTATCAGAGCAAGACAAAAACAGCCTGGCTCCAGCCACGAAGCCGCCTCACAGGGCCACAAACTCCCAGGAAACAGCTTGCTTTTGTTGTTGATCAAGGAGGGGAAATGGAGGCTGCAAACAACATTGGCCCATAGATAGTGAGATCACAAAGGAACGCAAAGGAAGATGTAATGCCGGCACTCTGAAAATTAGAAGCCGGCACCAGGAGTACAAACTCCCTTTCCCCTTCTCCAACACAAATTCTACCCTTCCTTCCCCTTGTCAGACTTAGCCAAAGTTTAGCATTACATCTGCACTGATGAAAACCATGGTTAGCCATAACCAAAGTTCCCTTCATAACCAGGATTTGAAGCCACAGAATGAAGAAGTTTTGCAAGCCCTGAGTAAAAGGGAATTGTTTATCATTAATGTAGGTTAATGCCAAATCGTGATTAAGGCTGCAAGTGCAAGGAGGGAGAATTTGCACTGAAGAAGAAAGTGATCTTTTATTCTCAAGGCTGGTCCCTGATTTGCAAATCACTATTTGCAGGGAATTAACACTGCATTTGTACCAGACATATTTGGGACAGCCTCTGCAATAGAGACCGGCTGAGCTTCCTCCACTTATTGAACACAGCACACACCAAGTGAAGGTTAAGTCCTACATTTCTGCACACTTTGGCATTCCCTGTTGTGGATGGTTTGTTGGCGAATGGTTCGGCCACAGGCTCTTCTATAAGGCCTTGCCTTTCGCGACGCCTGCGCACAGGTGAGACTTACAGTGCTGTGTTATATCTATGTGAAGATGTATACATTTTCCATTACGATCTGTTCCTGCCCTCGGACAGTTAAGCACATATGCAGACCACAGACGCATGCTACCTACAGCCTTTAACAGACTGCACTATAGGGCTGCAATTCTACCTGGGAATCAGACCATTGAACAGGATGGACTTATGATTGTGGCGTTAAGGAGGTGACCTCCCTAACCTCAGAAATAAACCCCATTGAGTTCAATGGGGCTTATTGCCATGTTAGTGTGCACTGGATCGTGACCTTGTTTACTCAGGACTATCCAAGTCAGCCAGGTTCACAGTTAACAGATTATACACTAACTTCTGCAGCTTGAAGGAAAACACTCTCAAAGCCAAGCGCTTTAGGGGCCACCACAATATTACCACACTGTTCCCTAGTGATCTACCCAAAAAAAGTTTATTACCCACCCTCAGTAGAATAAATTGGTACTCTTCAACCTTTCTGTATCTGGGACCCCCCTTTAAACCGGCAGGTGGCAGCATGAACCCACTGTGCTGCAAGCATGTGACAGGAAGTCACGTGGCACCAGAGTAACAAGAGTGGAAGCCACAGCTATGAGCTCAGTGGTGTCAAGGCCTGGACCACTGGAGGCAGACCAAGAAATCTTGGACCAAGAGGAATCCTTTGCACAACAGAGTAACCTTGCCTCACCATCATAACGCTCCTTTCAGTGTGCTTGCAAAGAAAATGCACACGATGGGAAAGGGTGCATGTGATGAGGAACACTAGCCAAGCACCAGGAGGTGTACCAAAGCAAGGCACGCGACAAGGGCTTGAGCTCTGAAGGGATTCTCTGAGTGACCCTGTCATGCTGCCCAGTTGCCCCTGTGCACGGGAAGAAAGGTAGGAGGAGTCCTGATGCTCTTGCTCCCTGAGGGCTGCTCTATGGGCTGCTCTATGGATTGAAGGCCACAGAGGTAGCTGAAGCCTATCTTCTGAAGATGTCACGTTGTCCGGGAGGCCTCTCTTAACGGCAACTGCTTATTTCTTGTACCCAAAGCACATCTCACACATGCAACCTGGTATGAGGGTCGGGGGGGGGGTCAGTAATGGGAGGGCTGCATTTAGAACAGAATGGTAAAGAGTCCAGTAGCACCTTTAAGACGAACCAACTTTATTGTAGCATAAGCTTTCGAGAACCACAGCTCTCTTTGTCAGATGCAACTTTATTGTAGCACAAGCTTTCGAGAACCACAGCTCTCTTCATCAGATGCATCTGATGATGCATCTGACGAAGAGAGCTGTGGCACTCGAAAGCTTATGCTACAATAAAGTTGTTTAGTCTTAAAGGTGCTACTGCACTCTTTACTGTTTTGCAACCACAGACTAACACGGCTAACTCCTCTGGATTTAGAACAGAACAGACCACATTTCCCCACAAATCGCAAGAGTAGGATTTATCTAGCACTCCAGAATGAAATAGCTCTGGAGGCTCTGTCTTTTGTTCTTCCTCCCACTCTCTTCTCTTGGTTAGCTGCAGCCCTTCTCTCCTCCCTTTGCTCCAGCTGTTTCCCAGACTCCCCTGCCCATTGCAGAGTTCCCTTCATGACCTCCTCATTTCACAACTGGCCAGAGCTCCGATTCTCATAGACGCTGTCTGCATCTAAGTCTCTGGGGGATATGACAAAGCGGCGCCTCATGTCTACTGCTTTCCATATCCTCTGGAGAAGAGACTCAGGAGTTATGAAATCAGATCAACATATAAATCTGTTCCAAAAGCTGGGGAAGCATTGGGATTCCACTTTCTACATAGCGAGTAGCTGAGAAGGGAACTAGCAGTCTTCCCTCTATTAAAACCAGACAACGGCAGGTAAAACTCACCAGTGAGGCTTGCGACAAAGACAGAAGGTGTTTGGGGAGGGGCCATGGCTCAGTGGCAGAGCATCTGCTTGCCATGCAGAAGGACCCAGGATCAATCTCCAGTTAAAGGGACAGATTGAAAGACCTCTGCAGGAGATTTCTTTTTGTAGATTTCTTGTGCAAAATGTCCCCCATCCCCTTGGATAGCCCCCATAGTTTTCCCCATAGGGAATAATGGAAAGTGGAGATGGCTGGGGGCACCTTCTTTGGGGGAGCCATAAAATGCCCCGCCAAAGTCCATCAGAGGACCATTAGGAGTAGGTCCCTAGCAAATTTGGTAAAATTCAGTCCAAAAATGCTCCCCCCCCCCAAGAAAGCCCCGAATCACGTTTCATATTGGAAACTGGCCGAATTTTACCGAATTTGCTCTGTACTGCCAAGGAAGATTTGAGCACGCACAAAGAGAAGGTGCATCATGGTGGGATACCACCCCTTGTCTCGGAGAAACAGAGAAGAAACCTGTGCCAGTCGGTACACAAAATCAACTGCTGTGTGCCTGAAGTGTGTGAGTGAACAGGAAAGTAATGGGGGAAACACATGTAAGTGCAATAACATGCTCTACATGTGTAATTCATCTCATGTAGTTCAGCTCCTAGTCACCTAAGTTTACAGTGCATACTATTTGCTTTATACTGTTGGGTACAGGTAGGATTTCTGTGTAATCAGGGGGACTGGGCAGTCCAAAATGGTTTCCTTTGGGGAACGAATGCCTTGTTAATTTGTTAACAGAAGTGGCTTGATCTGTCATTCTTCAGGGTTCACCTTTCTCTCCATAGTCTTTAGAAGGGAAACTGGTGTGGTTGGAAGATAAATAATGCAAAAAACTTGTTGAAGCTCAACACATTGAGGTCTGGTTAGTATCTAGATGAGGGACTTGAAGCTTTTCTGCATACTCAACTTATTCCTGATTTTATTAGCAGTTGATCCACAAGCACTGGAATGGGTTTGGGTATAGTTCTTTCACACACCTGCCCTCCCCTTACATTTTTAAAATTGTGTAGTTGATTTATTTTCTTCCTCACATAAATAATTCAAGAGGGCTTTTTATTCAGATAGGAGGGATGTACTTAAGGAAGAGGTCTCACAGAGATCCATCAATAACCCTTTACAGGGAGGGACCACAGATTTTACTACTACTGCTGTAGATATTGAGGGACCATAGACTCCACTACTGTAGACCATAAAGTCCACTACTATTGCCATAAGCATAATCCTACTGGGTAGTTTTCATGTTGTTTAATACATCAGTCATAGAATTGTTTATACTGTGTTTCAATCAGCTCTGGGTTGGATCTCTGCAGGGTTTTTAAAAAAATCTTTGCAAATTTATCACATTACATGTTTATTGAAATGTCTTTGAAATTCACTGTATTGACTCACACTGTATAATATGCCTTAGGTCTCAGTGAGGAAGGTGGACTATAAATAATGTAAATAAATAAATAACCAGGATTTTCAAATGAGGGTGCTGTCATTATCTGTGACATCATCAATGGCTCATATTGATATAAGGATATAAGGCCTGAATTGTTCATATTTATGTTGATATATTGATAGAAGGGCAGAATTTAAAAAACCAAAACCAAAAATGAACACACTGCCTGTCTTTACAAGGGGAAACCTTGAAGGGGAGCAGCGCTGCTACCACCCGTCCTCCCTGCAGAGATGTAACTTTTTCCTTATATCACTGCAAGGACAAGGGACTTTTAAAAAAAAAATGAGAAGACTTTTTAATCTGGGAATTCAGAGAACCTGCTGCATCTATATCCATCAAGTTCTATGATGGATGAAAGGAAGCACACATATATAATATGATGATGCATGTGTATATTATTGTTGTTGTTGTTGTTGTTGTTGTTATTATTATTATTTCAATTTATAAACCGCCCATCCTCAGGGGCTCTGGGTGGTGAACAACAGTTCAAATCAATACAAACAAGAAAACAATCATTCTAAAATCAACATACAATAAGCAATAATAAAATTAATGAACCAAGTACATTAAAGTACAATGGTGGGGAGAAACCCCTGCACCAAAGGTGGGAGGCCGACATGGCACCGCCCCCTTCAACCACCAAATGCCTGGTGGAACAGCTCTGTCTTACAGGCCCAGCAGAACAATAATATGTCCCACTGGGCCCGGGTCTCCATTGACAGAGCGTTCCACCAGACCGGGGCCAGGACTGAAAAGGCCCTGGCCCTGGTTGAAGCAAGGTAGGCTTCCTTAGGGCCGGGGACCACCAGTAAACATTTATCTGCTGATCGAAGCGGTCTCCAGGGAACATACAGGGAGAGGCGGTCCCGAAGATATGCCTGTCCCAACCTGCTCATGGCTTTAAAGATAAGAACCAACACCTTGACCCTGATTCGGAATTCAACCGGAAGCCAGTGCAGCTGGCGCAGGACAGGTGTGATATGTGAGTGGTAGGATATACCGGTCATGACCTGCGCCAACGTATTCTGGACCAGTTGTAGTTTCCGGATCAGGCCCAAGGGTAGCCCAGCGTAGAGTCAGTTACAGTAATCTAGCCTGGAGGCGACCGTTGCATGGGTCACTGTAGCCAGGTCCTGGGGCGTCAGGTAAGGGGCAAGTTGCCTGATCTGACAGAGATGGAAAAATGCAGACTTGGCAACCACCGTGACCTGGGCCTCCACTGACAGGGAGGCCTCCAGGAGCACGCCCAGACTCTTCACCAGTGGCAAAGTTGCCAGTGGTGTCCCATCCAGGGCAGGGGGCTGGATCCCGACATCTGGCAGCCCCCATAAACAGATGGCCATTAAGGCACCACACAGCCTACACTTCACAGGCTGACAAGAATGCTAGAATCATAAAGATGGAAGGGGTCTTACAGACCATCTCGTCCAACTCCCTTCCCAATGCAGGAACAGCCTGAAGCATACCTGACAAGTATTCGTCCAGACGATACTTGAAGACTGCCAATGAGGGGGAACCCACCACATCCCTAGGTAGCCGATTCCACTGCTGAATTACTCTTAAGGTGAATCAGTTTTTCCTAATGTCCAGCTGGTACCTTCCCTCCAGCAGTTTAAACCCATTGTTTCAAGTCCTATCCTCTGTTGCCAAGGCTTAGGGTTGCCAGCCTCCAGGTGGTGGCTGGAGATCTCCCAGAATTACAACTGATCTCTAGGCCACAGAGGTCAATTCCCCTGGAGGAAAAGGCTGCTTTGGAGGGTAGACTCTGTGGCAGGGGTGGCCAAATTGTGGCTTGGGAGCCACATGTGGCTCTTCTACACATATTGTGGGCCAAGCTAAAAGTGATGAATTACACCTAAATGACAAGTGTACAGGCTCCCATGTATTCCTTCCTGTTCACTTGCACTCCACTTGCACTCCACTCGATCACAATGGGCCAAGCTACACATGACGAATGACAGTTGAACGGCAAGTGTATTTCTCCCTGTTCACTTGCCCTCCACTCAATCCACTTGCCGTTCAAGTGTCATTCGTCATGTGTAGCTTGGCCCGTAGTGAGCCTATTCACTTGCCATTCAAGTGTAATTCGTCACTTCTAGCTTGGCCCTGAGTGGCTCCTGGTGGTTCCTGAGTATTGCCATGGCTATACATTTTATTTTATTTTAGTTTATTTCCCTCTCTCACTTTCCTCTTTTCTTTCCATGTCTTTCCCTCCCTTTTCCCTTTTCCCTTTTCCTTCTTTCCTTCTTTCTTTCCATGTCTTTCATATTTTCAATAAAAATGTTGGGGTTGCCGGGTCTGACTCAAAAAATACCTGGGGACTTTGGGGGTGAAGCCTAGCAAGGATGTGGCATCCCAAGCTCCACCCCTTCTGATGATGTCACTTCCAGCATACTGCACCAAAGTCCCACCCCTTCCTGTGATATCGCTTTCAGGACACTCCCCCAAATGCACCTCTTCATCTGGTGTCACTTCAATGCATCATGTCATATGGCTCTCAAACATCTGATGTTTATTCTATGTGGCTCTTACATTAAGCAAGTTTGGCCACCCCTGCTCTATGGCATTATATCCCATTGAGGCCCCTCCCCTCCCCAAACTCCACTATTTCCAGGCTCCACCCCCAAAATCTCCAGGAATTTCCCAACCTGGACCTGGCAACCCTACCAAGGCTCCCTTTAAACTATCAATATCAGATTACAGGACAATTGTATGCTTTCCTAGATTAACTTGAACCTAACAGATAAATGACTTTTTGGATTTGAAAACAGGGCAGAACTGGCTATTGCAGAGTAAAGGAATATGGTCTACTGCAATTGGAGTGGAGCCTCTGTGGTAGAGCCTGAAGCACTGAATTTTGGAATCAGAAAGAGAGCTACAACTGTGTCTCTATTTTCATCTGTGAAATGTTGGAGAGCTTGCAACAGACTACTACCAGGGGCATCACTGCAATTGTTACATTACCCACCCTTCCAGGTAGCCCATCCATCATCTGTGTAGTAATGGAACTTGAATACCGAAAGCCGGGCTCTCCAAATTTTTGAGCCTACAGGCACTTTTGCAATTTGGAGGCTGGGTGGTGGGTGCAACTACAAAATGGCTGCCACAGGAGGTAGAGGCAGGCACAAAATGGTTTGAAACCAAGCGCACACATGCACACACAAGACAAATGTGGATGGGGATTAAATACACACACAAATACAGAGCAAGGTCAAAGGGGACAACACATATACAGAAGGAGGCAACCAGTGGGGGAAAGATACTATAAAACACAAAGAGAAGAACATCAAGAGAGGAAGGTGTGCTCTTCCACTGTTCTGGTACTCTCTAGCCCCCACAGCTGATTCATGGGACCTATTTACAGGATCCTGGATCCTTCTCTAGTGAGCAGTGGGAAGGATCCAAGAAAAAACCCCTTTATTTGCATGACAGCAGTCTTCCACTGTTTCTGCCTTTACCATAGTCCTGCTACAGTTCCTAGCCTGGCACTCACAAAGAGTTTTGAGGGGGGGGAAACACTTGAAAAAGTGGTATTGCACACAAAGCAACATTATTTCTGGCAAAACCCTGGATGTGATATCACTCACAGCTACCCCAGCGACATTCTAGGAATCCCACAAACCTCTATTGTAAAAAGCATAGAGATTTGGGGACTTCATAGAGAGCCATGGCGTAGTTGAGATGTTACATTTTTTTTGCCAGAAGTGACATCACACCACAGGCAATGCTGTCCCCCCCAATGCTGAGCGCCACAATGGCCACGGGCAACACATCAGGAAATCCTGGACTAAGGGGGATTTTTTAGGGGGGAGGGGAGTGGCAATCTTTGTAGCCTTAACTGATATGGAATTAACCATGAAACAGAACTTAGATGCCCTTCCGTACAATCCTAACCAGAGTCATGCGTTGAAGTAGATGAGTTCAGAAGGATGCAACTCTGTTTAGGACCCAGAGGAGTTAGCCATGTTAGTCCGTAGTAGCCAAATAGAAAGAGTCCAGTAGCAACAGATGCATGATGAAGAGAGCTGTGGCTCTTGAAAGCTTATGCTACAATAAAGTTGGTTAGTCTTAACGATGCTACTGGACTCTTTCTAGTCTGTTTAGGATTGCACTGTCAGCTTCCAAGTTAAAACTGGTTCAGTTCCCAGTATCTGCAGTTCAAAGGATCAGATGATGGGTGATGTCAATAAACCTCCACCTGAGACCTGGAGAGCAGCTGCCAGCCTGAGTAGACAAGACTGACCTTGATGGACCGATGGTCTGATTCAGTGTAAGGCAGCTCCACATGTTCAAAAAACTGCCTTTCTGTGCAGAATTTCATCGCTTTGTGGGAGAAAGGGATGCTGGCAGCATCTGTCATGTGCTGATGTGGCTGTCTCAAATGCACTGAAGTAACATCTCACATATTCAGGTCCCTAGAAGTTTGCAGTGGTGAACATAGTTTAGGGAGGGTTGTAAGCTGGCCACATGTTGAAGCAACCAACCAACCGCCTCACCCCATGACAATGCAGGTCGCCTTCTGCATCACTCCACTCAGATCATATTCAGAACATGGGCCGTTTCACACGTCTTACCTGCCACCGGAATATCGTGCAAAACACCTGGAATACAGAGTCTTCTCACACGAAATCGCACCAGGAAGATGCAGTCTTCTGGGTGTTTCACACGATGTCCCGCTGGCAGGTAAGACGTGTGCAAACGGCCCATGGCAGTTCTCGCTCATGGCAGTTCTCGCGCGAAATCGGGCCAGGAAGACGCTGTTGTTCTGGGAGCTCGGTGCAATGTTCCGTGGCTGGTAAGCAGTGTGAAAACGGCCCATGTCTGTTTCTGGCTATGAATCAATCCCCAATTTCACCCCATGCAAGATCTCCTTTTTAGGTCTGGGTTCTATTTCAGTTTATTCGGATTTCAGGCAATTCATTGTTGTTGTTTTTTGCTTGTTCTTAAAAATAAAAGCCAAACTGTTGTACTTCCTACTTTGTAGAACTGACATAGCATAGCAGTTGAAGAGCGTCAGTTGTAAGTTTGTTGTCTGCCCATTTGTGGTATGCCCTTAGGCAAGCCAATTGGCACCATCACCCCATCTATAAGAGGTAAAACAGTGAGCGTATCTACTGATGCAGGCCTTTCTTATTGGGTCATTGAAATGATCACTGTACATGATGAACGTTAAGTGCAATGAACTCCTAGAGAAATGCTACATAAATACTGAGGAAGGTTGACTCAGCCTTCCAGCTTCCGAGGTCAGTAAAATGAGTACCCAGTTTCCTAGGAGTAAAGTGTAGATGACTGGGGAAGGCAATGGCAATCCACCCCATAAAAAGTCTGCTAAGAAAACGTCATGATGCGACGTCCCTCTATGGCTCAGTAATTACTTGGTGCTTGCACAGGGGACTCCCTTTACCTTTTACCTAGCTGTGTTAGTCTGTAGTTGCAAAATAGTAAAGAGTCCAGTAGCACCTTTAAGATTAACCAACTTTATTGTAGCATAAGTTTTCAAGAACCACAGCTCTCTTCATCAGATGCATCATCAGAGAAAAGCACTGATTACTTTTTTTAAATTCTTGCAAACTCAAGGAACCACAGCTCTCTTTGTCAGATGATGAAGAGAGCTGTGGTTCTTGAAAGCTTATGCTACAATAAAGTTGGTTAGTCCTAAGAGTGCATCAATGTATGCTAGCTTTACAGTCCAAGAGGGTGCCTACAGCTTACAAAAAGGGTAAAATCTCAGCTCACATTTTTTTTTTTACAAAATTCCTTTTTAAACCTTTCTAGCCTCAGACACATATATTGGCGTGGCCATTGCCATGTTGCCAAAGTCCATTTGTCTGAAAACCTGGGCCTGGACTTGCATATATGAAAATATAAGGTGAATATTGAGCCTCTGGATTTCCTGAAAGTCCAAAGCAAACAAGAATATTGCACTCTGAACGTGAGATCATGTTTGACCTCTACAGGTTCTTTCTATTTCAGTGAAGGTGTATTTGTGAAATAGAAACCACAGGAAAGCACTGATTACTTTTTTTTAACTTCTTGCAAACTCAAGGAACTAGGGTTGCAAACTTCCAGGTGGTGGCTGGAGATGTCCTGGAATTACAAATGATGTCCAGAACACCGAGATCAATTCCCCTGGAGAAAATGGCTGATTTGCAGAGTCGACTCTATGGAATTCTACCCTGTCGAGGCCCTTTTGCTCCCCAAACCCTGCCCTCTCCAAGCTCCTCTCCCCCATAGTGCCAGGAATTTCCCAGCTTGGATCTGGCAACCCTATGAGGAATGAAAGTTCAAAGGTGGTGCCGCGCTTCAGAAGGATCAACTGGTCCAGAAGCTAAGCTGCAGGCAGAGGCGTTTAACTTCCCAGCGCTACATCTAATCAGTTTTTAAAAAAATCTTCAGAGGCTACTATTTTGCTTTGGAGCACAATTCCAAGTGCTGTTTATTATCTATAAAGCCATACGCTGTTTGGAACCAGAATCACAGAGTTGGAAGGGGCCATATAGACCATCTAGTCCAACCCCCTGCCCAGTGCAGGATCAGCCTAAAGCATCTCTGACAAATATTCATCCAGCCTCTTCTTGAAAACTGCCAGTGAAGGGGAGCTCACCACCTCCCTAGGCAGCTGATTCCACTTTTGAACTACTCTGACCGTGAAAAAGTTTTTCCTAATGTCCAGCTGATACCTTTGTGCATGTAATTTAAGCCCATTGCTTCGGGTATTATCTTCTGCTGCCAACTGGAACAGCTCTTTGCCCTCCTCCAAATGACAGCCTTTCAAATATTTAAAGAGAGCAATCATGCCCCCCCTCAATCTCCTCTTCTCCAAACTAAACATTCCCAAGGCCCTCAACCCTCCAAATGCCCAAAGGATTGTCTTCTCCCTTACCAGCCTGACTGTGAAATGAGTTCTTTATCAGGGTCCCTGTTCTGTGTGCCTCACTAGGAACACAGCCTTTTCTATTGTGGTTCCAACTCTCTGGAATTCCCTCTTCGCCGAGGTTCTACTGTTGCACAGTTTACAATATTCTAGGAACCAAGTAAGACTTTTTAAAAAATTCTCTCTGAACTATACATTATTTCCTCTTTTATTTGATTTCATTTAAAATTGTCATTTTATTTCCCTGTTTTATATGAGCTGGTTTTATTTGAGATAATTTTTTTGTGTGTTTTGTGGATGTGGATTCTGTTTTAAATTTTGTAATTGTAAGTCAGTCTGGGTGCTTTTCTGGAGAGTGCAGGATCTAAATGTTGAAAATAAATTAATACAACTGGGAGACTGCAAAGCAAATCTATTTTTGATACTTGTGCAGTAGAGAGGGTCAACCTCAGGGCTTTTTTCTGGGAAAAGAGGTGGTGGAACTCAGTGGGTTGCCCACAGAGAAAATGGTCACATGGCAGGTGGCCCCGCCCCCTGATCTCCAGACAGAGGGGAGTTGAGATTGAGAGCGGCGTGGAGGGCAATCTCAACTCCCCTCTGTGTGGAGATCAGGGGGCGGGGCCACCAGCCATGTGACCATTTTCAAGAGGTTCCGGAACTCCGTTCCCCCGCGTTCCCCCTGAAAAAAAGCCCTTGTCAACCTAATAGCTTTAAAGCTCTTAGTAGATTAGCCAATATGACTTGAGCCGAAACAACACTCAAGTTTTTCATTACATGCATATGGAAAAAACACAGAAGTCATATCTAGCACCTCAACAGCTGCCACTGACCCCTGAGTTATGGCAGAATGTCACATCTAGAAGCGATCAATTTCTGCAAAGTGAAATACTAGTGTGGGAGCTGGTGTAGGGCCCAGAGCAGAGGTATCCAAACTTGTTAAGCCTTCAGGCACTTCAGGAATTTTGGAAAGGGGAACTGTGATAAAATGGCTGCCATGGCAGAGCGAAACACAAAATGGTTGCCATGGGGGTGGGCTTACATCTTTGTTCTGGAAAAGAGATGCTGTTTGGCTTCAGTTTCTAAAGAACAGAGAGGGTTTTCTGCCTCTGTATTCATGGGGAGAGGCAGGGCTTTTTTTCAGCAGGAACGTGGTGGAACGGAGTTCCGGAACCTCTTGAAAATGGTCACATGGCTGGTGGCCCCGCCCCCTGATCTCCAGACAGAGGGGAGTTGAGATTGTGCGGCGCGGAGGGCAATCTCAACTCCCCTCTGTCTGGAGATCAGGGGGCGGGGCCACCAGCCATGTGACCATTTTCTCTGAGGGCAACCCACTGAGTTCCACCACCTCTTTCCCCAGAAAAAAAGCCCTGGGGAGAGGCAACGAAGCCACAGACATAAGAAAGTCTATGTCTGCGGGTAGACTGAGGGTGCACGGCTGTGATGCACTTGCCCAAGGAAGAGCTCGGCTCTGTTTGTTGAGATAGCGAACAATGCAAAGCTCCTTGATTTTTTCTGTTACTTCCCTTTGGATTTTATTCCAAAGACTCATGAAACAAGCAGGCACCAGGAAATATATTGCCAGGCACCAAAATAGGCATCACTGGGGTAGAGCATCGTCACTGGACACGTGAGAACCACGAGGCTCATTAATGGTTACGTGCACAAAACACCGTCTGCCTGTCTCACCTCCCACATCGATATGTAGTAAAAAATACATACGGTATGTTGTTGTTGCCTAACTGAACCAGTAAGGTAGGATGGGAAGGAAATGTAAACAAAAACAAATGTTCATCGTCACCATTGGCTGCAATCAATGCCGGGCCAGATTACATAAATGTGCCTCGGTTAATATTGAGTTATACTCAAGGGTGGCAATCAGGTCAGGAATGGATCTGAGGTTGCACGCAGGTTAATGAACACATCTAAATATTTTGACATCCCAGCTGAAATACACTTGCAGCACACACGGCACACAGCCGTTTAAATAACTCTTTACAAATACCATAGAGAACATAAAGGCTGTTTCTTCACTGCCTTATTTTCACGCTTGTATTGCGCCATTTCTGATCCCGCTTTCATGATACAGCGTTCACATGCCGGGTCAAATGTCTTTTGTTTCTGTGTCGTGCTTTCAGAAGTTCACATGCCTCCGCAAAAGCACTATTATCGGTGGTGGATGAGTTTGCGTCAGCTGACAAAAGCACATTCACGCCCATGTCTGTTTTTTTAAAACCTCTATTCAGATTTGTGCTATATTGCTGTTTCAGTCTGTAAGCTTGGAACCAGCTCTGCCCAAAGGAAGCCTGTGATCTGCTGTCATTTTGCCCGCCAATTTCATTTAAATTGCTCATCAGGGGCTCCCCTTCCCTCCGCTCTCCTGCTGCGGGTTATCTTGGCAGCTTTGTTTCTTGTCGTGCTCCCTCTATCCCTGGCATCCGGGGAAGCCAGGTTTGCCCCATAACTCCCTGTTGCCGAGCAGTGGCAAGGCCGTCTGCAATGGTGGAGCCATACAAAGGCTGCCTGCTCTGAGCTGCTTTCCTCTCCCTGCCTGGTTTGCTTGCGATTCAATGGAGGGAGGTGGGAGGGAGGATTGCCTACTTTTCTTTGTAGCAAACACTATTTTGAAACACTGGCAGGCTGGAGGGGGGAAATCTTAAGTGAGTGACCCCCTGTGTTTTTTTTTTGTTCAGGAGAAATCTGATGAATCAAACTAATTAAAACCAAGCTGTGAATTAAACATCCATTTTTTGTACTACTACGCTTGTCCCTCCCTTGGTCTCCATAAAATCATCAGAGACATTGGCCCATTTTGCACAGCACACTTTAAGCCGGCGATGCTGAGCATTCAGACCGATCAGTGCTGAAATGGCTTGGGGTCCCATCATTCTGCACTGCAAGACTTCAAGGCGATTAGGTGTCTGTTGACGAGTTGAGATGTGTCTGTTGGAAGCTGCATTTTGTGGGGGCTGAAGCTGATGTCATTTTTTAAAATACATTTTTCGCATGCATCCTAATGTTGTAATGTTGGAGCCCACTCCCCCCCCCCCATATTTGATGATCAGGCTGTCCCTTGCCCACTGGAAAGACAATTGGTGGTGGAGTTCTGAGGTGGGGGGAATGTACTTTTCCTGCTTGTTCCACTCTCATTTATTTTTTAAAGTCAAGCCAGGAAAGAGTTAAAATGCTGCTGCTTCATTCCCTCCTGGCAGCTTCCCTGTCCCTTTGTTTCCACAAACTGCTGTGCAAACTGCTTGAGTTTTTTTTCTATTTGGCATTAAGATAAGCCTGAAACAGCTGGGAGGGAGGGAGGGAGAGAAAAGCAGCCATTTAACCCCTTTTTTTTAAAGGTTGGGGGGAAGCTTTTCACAGGAGTCCACAGAGGCTTGCAGAATTCCTGTTTGTGGGTGGGAGCAACTGTTCTGAGGAAGCACCAACTGAGAAAAGAGGAGTGGCTGTGTGGGCATTCTCTGGAGAAGCGTTTCTAAGCATTCTCATGCACGCCAAAAATAGCGCTAAAACCATTTTTCAAGGCAGAAAAGGCAGGAAATCTACATTCTCTGAGTAAGCGCGACAATAATGGGAGGATGACGGGATTTGCACGGCTGGATTATGAGGACGTGCATACTAATTTGAGTAAAGCGGCACAATAGCGATACTGTGCCGCTAAAATAAGGACATAGGGAAACGGCTGAAATGTCCTGTGAAACTCACTACATTCTGATAGATCTCCTTCAGAGTGCCAAAATTTTGCCAAAAGATGCAGCTTTTTACATAAGTGCCCTCCTCTACAGGTACCTAATAATAAACCTGGTCCTAATGACAGGTCTATTAACTGCTTCTTGGGCAGTTAATAGCTTATCTGTAACTTAAGGACAAACAACATATTGGGTGGAAGATCCATCCATGGATCTCCTGAAATTTTAAAGACTTTCAATAAGAGGCAAGGGCAGGGGGCTTGAATTACATCAAGGTTGCGCCACTGAGGGCCAAACTACACATTATATTTTTTGATAAATTGGGTCTTGGAACTTGCCTTCTCGGCAGTCACACAACAGCTGTGGGGGAAGGTTTTTTTAAAGTCCTCGGGGGCCTGACTGTGTTAAGGACAATGGCTGGGCCAAAATGTCCAGGGTGGGGAAGTTAATTTGCTTGTCTTTGGGGCTGTACTCATCAAAAGCCGAAAGTGTAGTTTTGCCCCGAGGAAGGAGTTTAATGTTTTCCTCTTACTCTCTTATGAGAGTTACAAGAATTGGAAATACATATATTTTTTGCACTAGTAGTAGATATTATATTTAGAGTTCTGAAGTAGATAGACTAATAATCTGACAATATAAGGAAATTCTGTACATTAAAAAAAAGTGGACTAAGGCCATGATTTATGCATACTTACTTGTGAGTAAGCACCAATGAACATAATTGGCGGAAGTGCTTAGGATCGTGCTGTAAATATGTTCTTTATTGTGCTGTAAGTCTTAATTTTTGGATGCAATCAACAGTCATGATTGTTTCATGGCATGTTACAAACCTGCATTGTTCTTGGTCTTTAAACTGACTTGCATGGTCTGTTTGGAAGCAGAGAATCATATGACCAACTATTGGTGTTTCGTTTTGCAACTGGATGACTTCCGGTTTTTTGGTTTGAGTATTACATGGCCTTAATTTTTTTGTACTCTCGAATCCAGTGGTTTTCAGATTGTGCCCAGGGAAGACTGTGATGATCAGGGGTTGCACAGTGAGTAGACCAGTAACTACAAACAAGTTTCCCTGACAGACATCTTGCTTATCCTCCTGATCTTCTCCTGCAATGTCCAGCCTCAGAGCAGTAGTTTTAGTGTGATTCTTTTGAAGGGGACTGCATTACACATTCAGCAGAAGGAGGGGGGGATGAGGCGGGAGAATTCTAAGGCAGTAGACCAGTAGTCTTCATCTCATGGGTTACAACCCTCAGGTGAGTTTCTGTCTGAGTCCCACCTGCTAGGTCACAAAACCCTATAGAGCCACTGATTCTTTTAAAAAAATATTTTTGCTACTCTTTGAAAGGACCTGATGCTACTGCACATATGTAGAGATCTAAAACTGCTTCCCGCTGGGATGAAGTGAAGCAAACTTAAAACCGAGGCTTCCAAATACCTTACTAGTACTGCTGCAACTACACGTTCGGTGGGTTTTCAATGGGGAGGAGGGAAGGCATGCTTTGCAGCGGAGAAGTCAGAGGCCAGTGTTGGAGTACTTTACCCTTTTCCTACCCTCTATTTTTTTAGATTGCAGCACAGCAATCATGAATCCAAAATCCATGGTTGGGTGAAATTGTCTGGAGAGAGTTAGTGGCAGGGGAGAAAGCAATGAAAAAGGGAAAGCTTAAGAAGTCCCATCCACCCCTTTCTTGCCACCTATCATCCTTCTCCCTTGCCTCTTAACAGATGTTCAGCAGAGAGCTGGATTCCCTGTTTCGTTTTGGCCTAGATAACACATTTAAACCTCACATGCAGTTGTTTAGGCAAACAGTTAAAACACTGAGTCAAGATTCCCTGTGGAAAGCAAAGAAAATGACAGGGCAACACACAGTCATCTCCACTATCGCCTGCCAAGTGTGGCTGTAAACTTGTGTCAAAGTACTACTTCTTGTATCGTGCCCTTCTGTATCAGTCTAATAACAACGATGGGTTCTTTGGGTAGTTATCCTATCTGTAGCTGGAAAAGCCTTGATCATACCACAATAATAAATTGTTCTCCTCTTTGCAATGTGTCATGGTGGGAAACATGTTTTTCTTCTATTACTACAGATAAGAGCCATCATCACTTGCGTTTCAGGGGCAATTTATATGTCCCTGGAAACGTACTGAGGAACACAAGGTTGTGGATTGTGGGGAAGGTCCATGGGTAGACCACAGAGCCTGTGGCTAAATTTGATAGGCATGTCTGTAAAAAATCAGTTTGCTACAGACATGCCTAAATCTCAGCTGCAGACAGCATAGTAACCACCATGTAGGAATCTCGTTCAACTGTACTATGAACCCATCTGTAGGGTCCCATGACCCACCATTGTGGGAAACAATGGTGGGAAAGCATGTCTGGCAGATTTTTAAAGTGTTAAAATTTCCCGTAATGAGAAAATAATCGCTTGTCTTTGAATGACTTGGTTTTTTATACTGTGGGTTTTAATTGTAAGCCGCCTTGAACAGGACTCTGAAGCAGTGGCATAGACATACTCCAAATAGATAAACTCCATACTTTTCTCGGTGGATTTATTCTGCTGCCTACCACTGCCTTCGGGATGTTTTACCCTCTCACTGAAATTCCCTGCCGACCTGAGCCTGTCAAAGCAATGGCTAGTTGGCCTCAGGAGGAGGAGGAGATAATGCGGCCTGTACAGGCCGGGTGCTCTGGGAGCAGGCCTGGATAACTCCAAGTTGCGAATGGCTAAGAATTTGATACTAGTACCTAGGAATTTTCTCCATGCTGTAAAGGGCTGGTGCCTGCTTCCAGGAATCTGAAATATTTTTTCCAGCTTGCAAGGGTCTCCCCTCACTCTCATTCCCTCCACCTCAGCAAGAATGGAAAGGTTAAAGGAAAGAAACATCAATTCCTACTTACCCAGGAGACTTTGTAGGAGAAATGGCGCAGAGCCTGGCCACGTCCTGTATCCTAGTGCCTTCCTGCTCTCAGCAGGCCTTGGCTAACACTTCCCTAGATGGGAAATTTTCCTCAGAACCAAAGTTCGAAGCGTTTTTCAGAAAGATCTGTTTACAGATTTCACAGGAAAGCTCCTCAAAGCACACAGAAGACTAGCTCGAGATGGCTTCATGGGCCTCCTTTGTGACTACATTGCAAACTTCCCTTGATTTTCCAGCTTCATGGGGACAGCGTCCTCCAATTACTTCATCAGAAGCTCAGCTCTGGCGAAGCCTGTCTCAGAGAGGCTGGCGAATTGAAAGGGGGATCCTCTTTCCAGCCCCCCTCCGCTCTTTCCCTCTCACCCGAAAGCAGGGGTTTGGCAAGCCGTGAATGTGGGAGAAGTTAAAAATGTTTCTTATTACTGCCTCTTCCTGCCTGGCTTTTCTCCACCACTCCCAGCTAATAAAGCATTTCCTATTGCGGAGCATAGATCTACACACACACACACACACACACACACACACACACACACACACACACATGCAAAATCTCTCTTCCTCCAAAACACAGTGGGGCCCTGCACAAGTGTTCTTTATGATCTCCTGTTGGTTCAGAAACAGTGAAACAATACCGCGTCCCCCACCTTAGAAGATTGTCACTCGCCTCCCTTTACTTGCATTGTTTAAGTTTCAGAACTTGCCATTTGTGTTGCCAACCGGATCAGGCAGATGTTTACTGGTCCAAACAGCAAGGTCATCCTGTACCCATAGAATAACTGGCACTGAGATCTGAAAGCCAGTAGACCCACAGTGCTAGTGTCAGGATTTTGAGAGCCCTCACCATCAAGAAGCAGGGCAATGAGAGAAAGGGCTTTCTCAGCGGTGACACCAAAATTATGGACCCCCCCCTTCCATATTCACCTGTCTCCTCCTATCAATGTTCCATCGGTGAGATACTTTTTTTTGCTTCATCTGGCCTTTTCTTTTCCTACCTTGTGTTTTAATGTGTTGCCTTTGTTTTATATATGTATTTTAGTGCTGTTTTTAAAATGAGTTTTAGGATCTATTTCATTGTGCTAGTTTATCTGCTTTGGTGGTGTGGTTGCCAACCTCCAGGTGGTGCCTGGAGAGCTCCCAGAATCACAGCTGACCTCCAGGCTACAGAGGTCGGTTCCCCTGGAGAAATTGGCTGCTTTAGAAAAGGGAGTCTATGGGCCAAGCTAGAAGAGACGAATTACACATGAATGGCAAGTGAACAGACTCACGTGTATCCCTCCCTGTTCACTTGCGCTCCACTCGATCCCGGAACAGCTGAGATCGGATCGGTGCCTGCCCAGCACTGACCCAATCCTGGCTGTTTTGGATCTGATCCGGGCCCAAAATGGCAACTTCCGGTCATTTTGGGCCATTTTCTGCTGGGCCATTTCTGCTGGGCCAAAGGGGTCCAAAATGCCATTTGGGGCCATTTTGGGCCCATTTCTGCTGGGATCGGGGTTGGAACAGCCATGATCAGGTTGGTGCCAGGTGGGGGAACCCTCCCCTGCCCGGCACTGACCTGGTCCAGGCTGTTTTGGCCCTAATCTGGGCCCAAACGGGGCCCAAATGGCCATTTTGGCTATTTGGGGCCTGTTTCAGCCGGGGTCAGAGCCAAAACCACCAAGACTGGGTCAGTGCCTGGCGGGGGACCCCTCTCCTGCCTGGCACCAACCCGATCTGGGCCATTTTGGGTCCGATCCAGGCCCAGCACGCACCCTGCAGCTCTTTTTCTACGAAATGACCCCTATCTAACAACCATCTGCTACTACTGAGCGGATGCCAACACCATAGAAGCTATGCCTAAGAAT
This sequence comes from Eublepharis macularius, assembly GCF_028583425.1. Lineage (NCBI taxonomy): Eukaryota > Metazoa > Chordata > Lepidosauria > Squamata > Eublepharidae > Eublepharis > Eublepharis macularius. The sequence continues at coordinate 10,020,841 of NC_072793.1, read as the reverse complement.
TGTACAAATAGATGACGAAAGGAATTACCTTAACTCAAGGGATAATTTTGCAGTTTGGGCCTGTAAAAAGAACACTATAGATTTCAGTTCCATCATCCAGTGCCATGTGTTGGTGTCTGTTTGTCGCTTGTGTTGAGAGAATACCCAAACGGCTTCTTGGCCAAAGTTAGTCCACACTCTGTATATCACGAATATGTCATTCACAGGGACATCTTGCTAAAAGACGAGCCCAAGGAAAATAATAACAGAACACTGCTGATTGTCACCTACAGCTCACTAGGGGTGTGCGCTTCGGGAATCCGATTTGGGTAAAATACCCAAATTGGACCTGATCCAGAAAGCTGGCCCCGATTCAGAAATCCCGAAGCAAAGCTTCCCAAAGCATTCGTAATGCTGTGAGCAGCAGGGAAAGGAGCATTTAAACCCCTGAATCAGCTGCTCATCTGGGGCTTCCCCAACAAGCAGCTGAATGCCGGCGCTGCTGTTGGGGCCAGGAAACTCCTCAGCCCTGACACCAGCGGGTGAAGGAGGCGGCGGGGATGCAGGCATAAGCCTGCACCCCCCTCTTCTGGCCGGGCGCTCCGTTCGCCCGCTGATGTTGGGGCTGAGGAGCTCCTCTGCCCTGACACCAGCGGGCAAAGGAGGCGGCAGGGATGCAGGCTTAATCCTGCACCCCCCAGCCAGGTGCTCCGTTAGCCTGCCGATGTTGGGGCCGAGGAGCTCCTCGGCCACAACACTGGCAGGTGAAGGAGGTGGTAGGGATGCAAGTAGAAGCCTGCACCTCAGCAGAGCAAAGGTAAGTGGGGGGGGGGGGGCTGGGGGTTGTGGGGCTTTTAAAGGGCCCTGCTGCAAGTGGCAGGACAGGGCCCTTTAAACTATCAGCTGGCAGGTGGCAGGGGGAATCCCCCCTGCTGCCTGCCAGCTGATAGGGAGGGGATAAGTGGAGGGTGGGAGTGTGGGGGGTGGGGTTGCTGGGAGAAAACCCAGCCCCCTTAATCACTTTGGAATGCTCCGAATCTTTACAGATTCCCGAATCCGAAGCAGCTTGCCGCTTCGGATTTTGGGTGTTTCCAAATGTTTTTCCTGCTTCGGCTAAACCTGAAGCAGGAAATCCGAATGTTTTCCACGTGCACACCCCTACAGCTTACAACTCAAGCCAGTTGCATGCATTATTAATGACCTACAACCCATACTGGATTGCGGCATTTCCCTCACACAGGCACTGAGGGGAGAGACCTTTTCTTGCTTACAGACCGCCTGCTAACCTAAAATAACTACTCACCTGCAATGATAAACTACTTAACAGTAACACTGACTCTGGTACCAAGGCCTGCAACAAAGTAAGATGCCAGCTTTGCTCTCATATAGATCCTAGCAACACCATCAGTGGCCTAACAACATCAGCCATACCATCTCGGGTTCATACTCCTGCTCATTCTTTAATGTGATTTATGCCACCATGTGTCAGCAATGCCCTTCTACCCTCTACATTGGACAAACCAGCCAGTCCCTTCAACAAAGAGTAGGTAAAAGGTAAAGGTGCAAGCACTGAATCATTACTGACCCATGGGGGACGTCACATCATGACGTTTTCTTGGCAGACTTTTTGTTGTGGGGTGGTTTGCCATTGCCTTCCCCAGTCATCCATACTTTACCCCCCAGAAAACTGCATACTCATTTTACGGACCTCGGAAGGATGGAAGGCTGAGTCAACCCTGAGCTGGCTATTTGAACCTGACTTCCGCCAGGATCAATCTCAGGTTGTGACCAGAGCTTGCAGCTCACCACTCTGTGCCATGGGCAGAATGGACATAAGTCTGACATCAGAAACCAGAACATTCAAAAACCAGTGGTGGAATATTTTAACCTTCCAAGATATTCAGTTGCTGACCTAAAAGTAGGAGTTATCCTGCATAGAAATTTCAAAGGGAGATTAGAAAGAGAGACTGCTGAATTGTAAGTGATAACAGATCTCAAGACAATGCATCCACCTAGACTGAATTGCAACCTAGGCTTTCTGTCTCATTACCAGTGCTGATTTCTCCATACCCACCATCCCTCTTCATATCTCACCCTATCCAATCATGTCTGCTATTGTCATTCACCAGCTATTGTCATTCGGCATCTGAAATCATTCCACTCTCCAAGATATAAAGACAGAAGGACTCACATTCTAGCTGTATCTGAAGAAGTGAGCTGTGACTCATGAAAGCTCACACTCTACCACAAATAGGTGCTACTGAACTCTTGCTCTTTTTAACTGCTACAGACAGACTACCATGGCTACCCATCTTAATCTATGTCATTAAACTGAATTCTTTAACACTGATATCTTTATTAAGTTTTATACATCATTTAAAAATATCTTAAATTCACAGGCATTAAACCACATGGAACTCACAAGGACTTACTTTTGAGTAAGCACACTTTAAAAATTGTTTGGAAACTTTAGTTGCCATGTTATTGTTGGAATTAAACTAAATTAAACTATGAAAGGGGCACCACATAGAGCTGAACCACAGGTGACAAAAGGCACAGATTGGACACTTGCCAGCTTCCCTCAAGTTTTGATGGGAAATGTAGGCAGCTTGGCGGAATGTTGGACAAGTGACAGTTGAAAAGTCCACTGGACAGCAGTCGGAGAGCCAAGCTGCAAGACCAGGATGCCTACATTTCCCATCAAAACTTGAGGGAAGCAGACAAGTGTCCAATCTGTGCCTTTTGTCACTTGTGGTTCTGCTCATAGTAAGCTACTTAAGGAGAGTAAGCTACTTAAGGACCGTACCTAGAGCGGTACGGTCTAGAAGACCCACGAATTCTTAAAGTGCACCGTGCAGCTAATGAATGAACAAAAGTGATACACTCGTATGTAACAATCAAAAATACACTCTTTATACAAAGTGTTAGCTCTACAATCTGCAATCTAATGCCAAACCATATGAATAACATGAACTGAAAACAATTAGCATAACAAGCGTATATGGACTGAGTTGAGCAGACCCGCCTGCAAGTCCCAAGTCTCCACAAAGTCCTTTCTTAATTCACCACGGAGGGAGAACACTCTCTCTTCCTTCTGTTCTGCAGGAATCTCCGGTGGCACGAGTGGATGGAGAGGCCAATCCTCGGGTGGGAGAAACCTGAGAGGAGATGCAGGATGCGCAGGGAAGAATCACAGCTACCCAGAAAGCTCGACAGGGCACAAGCTGGACTCCTGTTTCGGTGTGTGTGGGGGCTTTCTCAAGAGTGTTGGAGGACAGCAAACAATATTTATTTTCAGAAATCTGTGCCAATTCACTTCTCCAGTCCCAAATGGGAGACCCAGATACCAGGTGACACCATGTTATTGTTGGGGGCTGGAAATAGTTTGGGGAGAATAGCATTTGGACAGTCACTTCTTCCTGTACTGTCCACCCTGCCAGTGAACATCCTCCCCCTAAGACTTGCATTCTGTGCTCCTGCCTGCAGGAGTGAGATAGGTGGTGACCTGAGACAGGGCTTTTTTAGTGGCAGCACCTTGCCTTTAGAACGTCCTGATCCTTGAGGCTTATCTGGTGTGAACATTCTTGTCCTTCATGTGTCAGGCGAAAACATGCCTTCTTACCCAAGCTTTTAACTGGGGGTTCCTCCTTTTAAGAGTCTTCTTCTAGAATGAGAGCACCTTTATGTAGGTCATTTTAAGCTGCTGAATGTTGTTTTATAAAACCAGAGTTTCTAGTGATTCTTAGAGTGTCTCTACACAAGACATCTTACACCGGGATGCTCAAGTATAGGGAGATGCAACGTTAGCCAGGGTGCATAGTTTAAGAAGTTTCACCTCTCTACAGGAGGGTAGTTTAAAAAGACAGAGCCGAAAGAGATTGCTCCTCAGAGGGTTTGTTAATTTCATCTTTGCCTCCCCAAAGGGGAGGTGAAATTGGCAGAGCCTTGGGAGAGGTGAAGATGAAATTAACAAACCCTCTGAGGAAGGATCTCTTCTGGCTGTTTTTTAAAACTACCCTTCTGTAGAGAGGTGAAATTGACAGAGCCTTCAGTTGGCCAACTAACATTGTGTCTCCGTACACTTGAGCATTCTTGTGTAAGATGTCTTGTGTAGAGGGTGTCAGTTCCTGGCAGGTAGATCCCTCAGTCCCTCTCCAGTGAACATACACTGGTTCCGATGGGAAAGGCTTTATTCAGGATTTTACAGTTCAGGTCTGATCTCCATCACGGAGCTTGGTAGAAGTGACAATTCAAAACAACAGGTCAATATTATACTTGAGTTTTCCCACATTCCAGCAATGGTTATGTTTTGGCGCGCAGGGGTACACTGGTTCTGTGACAACCCACTATAGTTATGGCTAAGCAGTGAGTACACAATACTGAATTCCCAGCATCTGGGTAAAGTAACAAAGGCAAGCGTTTGGAGTCTCCAAGGTAGTCTTTAGCTCGGAGATGCATAGTTCTGTAAGATAACAGGAGGCCCAACCTGGCTGGAGGAATGATAGTTATAATATGAAAAGAACAAGGCTACTGAGAGAACACAGCAGGTTAGATATTAGACATTCAATATACTTTGGCATCAGTGACAGAACAAACAAACAAACATGGCATGGATACACAGAGACATGACAGAGGGACTCTTAGACAGGACTGGCATCACTTCTGAGTTTTCCTCAGAAGTAACGTCACACCATCAGCCCCCCCCCCCATTATTTTTCTCCCGCTGGCTGCAGGAGGCAGCAGCAGAAAGAGAAGCCAGAAATGGGGGATAATCACCCACCCCAGGGGGAAAACTGTTAGCCTTGCTTTATTGTGTTTATTGTATTTTATTTATTGTATTATTAGTTTGTGAACTGCTTTGATGAGGTGGAGAGGTGGCATATACATTTTATAAATGAGCAAATGAAAAGGAACTTTTATGATTTAATCATATCTGTCATGTATACACTGAAATCAGAAGAGTATTGTTTATGAAACAGCACTAGTCTGATTCTTTTATATTGTTTGCGTTGCTGTAAATCGTATGTTTAAGCAAGATTACTTAATTGTTCATTCCTTAGAAATGCTGACTCACGGCTATTTGACTTTGTTTTATTGCAGGGCATCTCCCCCCCCCCCCGCCCTTTAAACATATAAATAATTGAAAAGCAGAAGTGATAGGAGTGTCACTCTGTGGTGAACGGCTCCTTACATCTAACAAGTGAGAAATCCTCTGAAGGCATTGTTCATAAGTAAAGTTGCCTTATTTATGGCCAGGAGCAAAATAGGCTACCCAGCTTTTATTGTTGTAAGAGAGGTTTGCCATTGTGGCTCGTGGTGTCTTCTTGCCCAAAGCAGCGGTAGCTAGCTATGCCACCTTCACCTCACTGATGATGATGCTTTTCTCACCCAGGAGCTGAAAGAGAGGCCCTCTTTACATCTTCGGTACCCCAGCCCTCTTTAAAAATGGTGGGGTAAGCTACAAGTGCCCTGTGAGGCTTCACAAGCTCTCCGCTCAGGACCGTTTTGTGCCTCTGTGATTGCTCCAGCAAGAAGCTCCCTCCCGTTGAGCTCTCATAAGAAGGGTCTGGGTGCCGATGTGTGTAGTTTGCTGCTTTGCTTCTAAAGAGGCCCGGGATGGGGAGGCTGTACAGACTATTATCTTCTCTGGCTATGGCTTCTGGGCTGGGGCAGCAGGCAGACAAGAGGAAGCATGGAAGGTACTCCTTGCCTCATTACAGAGCCAGCCCTGGAGGTTTGACACACCATTACCCTTTTGCATGGTGTGGAACTAACTGCTGCAGACCAAACTGCTATAAAAAGGACAGCAACAGGGGCTGGTTCAGAGACTGACAATTCAGTTTGTTAAGATAAAATGCTTCCCAATATGTAGCTAGGGTTGCCAACTGCCTGGAGAAAAAAATGCCCTGCTCCTTTAATAGAGGCTTACGGGAGCGCAATTTACCTGTTGATGTTATGTACCTCCATGCCATGAAAAGCTGCAGCTGCAACTGCCCATTTCCACAGATGAAGCCTCCATTAAAAAGGACTGAACATTTTTCTCCAGGCCTGTTAGTTTCCCTACCTATAGCTAGGGATGTTACCTATTTCTCTCACTGGGCTTTCTTTGACAAGTACATGACAGAAAGACAACAGAGTATTTGGTGTCTGAATCTGCTCAATTAAAAATGTTCAATTTGCTGTTTGCAATTTATGACAGGATTGTAATCCAAACCAAGTTGAGTTTGAGCATCCTTGAGAAGTCATGAAGGCAGGCTGGCATGGTCAAGAATGGAGCACTGGCTTTTGCAAAGCTAAAGCAGCGTTGACATAATTTATAAGTATTAAAAGTTTTTTAAGAAGTTTCTTCATTAGGAAATAGTTTTCCTTTGCTTGGAAATGGTTACTCCATTTAGACAAGAAGGCTTGGGGAAGCTGATTCCTGCCGCCCCCCTCCCCCTGCCAGCTGAAGGAGGGATCAGAAATGTGTGCATGAAGAAGTGGCAAGAAGTGGCAATGCTGAAATGGGCACACAGAGAAGGAGACAGTCAGGGCTCATTTGGAGGGGTAATGCACCGGAACGCTGTTCTGGTAGTTCCCCCGACAGTCAGGTGGCCCCGCCCACCTGACTTTGAAAAATTTTGGGCCAGTTAGGCCCCGCTCCGGGCTAAAGGGCTCAAAATGGCCATTTTGGGCCATTTTGGGCCCGTTTCAGCTGGGATCATGACCAAAACTGCCAGGATTGGGTCACTGCCTGGCAGGGAACCCCTCCCTTCCCCTGCCTGGCAAAAATCTGATCTGGGCCGTTTGGGGCCTGATCCAGACCAAAACGTGCCCAAAATGGCCATTTTGAGCCATTTTGGGCCCCTTTCGGCCTGGATTGGGGCCAAAATGGCCCTGATCGGGCCACTACCAGGTGGGGGAACACTCCCGCCTCTGGCAGCAGCCGAATTCTGGCCATTTCGGCCTGGTCAAGGGGTGTGGCATATGCTAAGACGTTATGCTAATGAGTTCCTGCCACTCTTCTTCTATGAAATGACCCCCTGGAGACAGTTGTGAGTTCTCTGAAACATCTTCTATGTGCAGGATTCTCTTTTGGGGAGTCTGATGCAGGGTAGCAGATCCACTGTTGTTCTATAGTCTGGAGATCAGTCACAATTTCAGCAGATCTCCTAGACCCACCTGAAGGTTGGCATCTCTACAGGGAAGTAGAAAGTGAGAGCACACAGCAATATCCTATGATATGACATTCATTAAAGAGGACGCTTGGCCAGTGGGTGGTGATAGTAATAACTAGGCACAATTAAAGGGTGGAGCTAGTAGTAGCCCAATAATATCTGTGCTGAGGATGTTTCCCTTTGTGGAAGGCACGAAGCTCACATATTAAAAGGAAACTTCTGTCATGATCATTCGGAGCACATTTGGTGGCATTCCTGGGACTTTCTCCTTTAATCTGAATTTTTTAAAAAAACTTATTTTCCTCTGGATTCAAGGGAATCTTTGGCTTGGATTCAGGGAATGCCTGTGTAGACATGCTCTCCATCATGACTAGGAGGGAAACAGAGCCAAGCTGTAGGTACGACAGCTTACTGCCACATACCTCTCCATTAAAGAGCCCCCAGCATGCCTCAGCAGGGAAAGGGAAAGTGAGAGCAAAAGCCCCCAGCACAACTGCCATTGCTCCTGCACTTTTGCACGGATGCAAAGGGAAACAAAGGGAGGGTTGCCTGCTCTGGAAAGAACCATTCCTGGAGATTTGGGAGGGTGGAGCCTGGAGAGGGTGGGGCTTGGGGAGGGAGGGACCTCAGCAGGGATGTGATACTATAGAGTCCATCCTCCAAAGCAGCCATTTTCTCCAGGGGGACTGTCACCTGGAAATTAGTTGCCATTCCAAGAGGTCTCCAGCCACTGCCTGGAGGTTGGCAAATCTAAATAAAGGGTAGGAGTGGCGTGGGGGTGGGAAAAGGCAGTACAGAGCACTGTGAGCACCAGGGTGTGGGGATGCCATTCCCACACATTTATGCACCACCTGGTGCTGCCATGGTTCAGGCACATTTTTATACCACCGCCCCCCCTTAGCCTGCCATGTGGATTGATGGTTTTATCTGTTCACAGATCAGAACTGTTCCTACGTGGCTCAGAGATGTCAGCTGTATCGAGTCAGTATGCCTGACGCTAAAATCTCCTCCGTCTGGAAGTGTACTTGGATGACATGCGTCATATTTTTATATATTGATGTTGTGGGGAGGGGTAAAGTTTAAACATCAAACTTTTTCAAAAGGCTTTGAAATGGAAAAGTACCTAAATGTAAGTATTTGCACAGTGCAGAAGCTGGTATGTTTAAATGATCGATATGATGGGAGGGGGAAAGAAGTGGCGAGGGAAATCTCATTCGAGGTCTCCTGCTGCGGAAAGATGTGGAAACAACCTCTCTTTAGACCTGGCTGAATGTGTATGTTGTTCCTTCTTCTTCCTTTCCCAAACGTGGATCCTTACATATCATCCAAATTTATCATAACCCAGCTGAGTTTTAAGGGCCATTTTTCATTTTAGCCAATGGATGATTTCAGGCCTTGGATGGGAAAGAAAAGAACTCGGTTGAGTCTGTGCCCCTCAAACTGGAAATAAACAGTTTTGATCTGATAAAAGCAGTTCTTTTGCCACGCAGGCGGGAAAAGGAAGTCGCCTCCTTGCAGGAAATGTGTCTTGAAATACCTTTCCCTAATCGCCTCAGCCATCTTTCTTCCTTCTTGGAAATCTTGGCTGCCAACCCCCTGGTCATGGAGCCAGTGGGCCCAGGGGCTGTGTCTGAACGGATCTTTCATCATGGCCTCACTTGACAGTGGAAGCGTGTTTTTCTGTGAGAGCTCATGATGACATCTGCAGTTTTTCTTTAGGCGATGGCTAAGAGGGACACATTGTGCAAGATTACTTCCCCCTCTTTCTTTCGTATTAACTCAAGTGTATCCTTCAAAGCCACCAAAATCATAAGATAAATAGGGATGCCCCCTTTTGTTCCCTGTCAAATTGCCCTGTGACTTGGTCAGCAGCACAACAAGCAAAGATACATCATGCAGCTACCCCCCCCCCACCGCCCAGCGCCCAGCACAGAGTTTCAACAATCTCAAAGCTTCATCTGCTGATTTTCTGCTTATTAAGCAGCTACTAAAAGCATGGGAACCTGCCGGAGAAAAAGGCAACAATTTAGCAGCAGCAAACTTTGTGTATGCTAAATATAGCAGAATATATAGTGTCAGGGGAGAAGAATCATTTGATAAAGGCCTGGCGTACAACAGAGATGGAAAAATTAACATATATTGAATGGGGTTGAACTTGAGAACAGCCAGGCGTTTTATGACTTGACGATACATGTTGAATATTGGTCAAGAATTGCATTGTACAAGAGGACTGGGAATGGAAGAAGTTAAGTTTATCTTTCCAAGCCTGCCTTTTTGGGCCTCCACTTGCAGAGGTGATGCACGTAGCAAACAGAGAAAGGGCTTTTTCGGTGGTGGCACTTCACCTATGGAATGCCCTTCTTCCTGAGGCTTGCCTAGCACCTATCTGGTTCTCCTTTAGGCACCAGGTCAAAACATCCCCCCACCAGGTTTTAACTGAGATTTTCCATCTTTTTGAACAGTTCTCTGGTCTTCTAGCCTGAGGACTGTTTTATAGGTTGTAGGTTGTTTTTATGCTCTGGCTGGGTTTTGCCATAGTTGCATATTAATTTTATGCTGTTTCAATGTTTTTATTATTTTACTTTGTGAGTTGGTATACTAAATGGATAATTAAAAAATCCCAGCCCCCCTCATGGACCCTGATTCCTCGCTTTGATCTGGCTCCACTCCACTCCTGCCTGTCACTGGGTCTTTCTCTTTCCCTTCTCCATCACTGTCCCAATGAATCTTCCTCCAGCCCTGCCTGGTCTTCCCTCAACCCTGCCTCTACTCACCTGCTAGGGTTCCCAGGGACCCACCAGTGCTGGGCAATCTCCTGGGGATTCCTGCCTCTGCCCACCAATAGCTGGGCATCAGTGGGAGGAGGCAGGCCCCCAGAGACTGCCCATCGTTGGCAGGCAGGCCAGGGAAATGGCTGCGTGTGCTCCTACCTACCAGCCGATTATGTAACCTCCAGTATGACCAGAAGAATCGGCCTCACCAAGGCCAGGATCGTCTCAAAACATAGCGAAAAACCCAACACCATGTCATCACTTCCTGTTGCACCGGAAGGGGCGTCATCAGGGTGCACCGTGGGAGCATGCACGCCGACGCACGCGTACCAGGAGGGGGCAGTAAGTGCCCATGGCCCCCCCCCACATCCGCCCCTCCCTCCTCCCACTCATTGTTGGGGGGACCTGACAACTCTGCCACCTGCCCCTCGGCCTTCCCCCCTCCTGCCTGCCCCTTGACTCTCTCGTCCTGCTGGAGTGACGAAGGGAGAAGTAAAGTAGGCAGAGAGAAGAAAGGCGCGGATTCTGGCTCTGGCTTTCCTCTCTAAAGCCTGCTTGATTTGGCCATTACCGCTGTGTACTTTTTGAGTTACTGTGCCTCCTGAACTCCTTTCAAAAATGACATCGGTACATATGCAGACATGTGTTTGCCCTTTTTGTTTGGGTTACCCTCCATTCCTAGCCCTGGTGGGTCCTGTTATACAGATTTTTTGATCCATACATACCTCATTAGAAATACAAGATTTGGGTCCTGTAGCACCTGAAAGAACAACTAGTTTTCCAAGACAGAAGCTTTCAAGAGTTAGCGCTACCTTTGTCAGGTTTAAGGAGTGGAAAAAGGAAGGAGTCAATACAATCCAGGCAGAGGGTGGGAGGGGTATTGTAAATTAGAGGAGGGTAGCTATAATCAATGTTGTAGATAGCTTGGTAGTGCCTGGGTGTGAAGTATAGAAAATGAGCATTTGTAACTGGAGAAAAATCCTATGTCCCAATTCAACCCTGTGGGATCCATTGTTCCAAATTTGTAAATAAACTCAGTTTCAGCAGTGTTGTAATTTTCCTTTGAAGTTTTTCTGCTTGAGAACTAGAATTGCCACGTCCCTGGGAGATGAAATCAGGGAATGGGTAGTTGTGCAGGGTGGGGGGAGACTTCACATGCACACAGCACGCAGGCACTCCAGAGCACCCATGCATTGTGTTGGGAATGGCATCATTCCTGGCATGAAGTGGAAGTAGTGGGTCTGCCAGGGGCTGATTGCATACAAATCGGCCCCAAACCCTAAACCAGGGGCCAATTTTTACTCAATCAGCCCCCGGTGTGGCCCATTACTTCTATGTTGCGCCATGAATCATGTCATTTCTGGCATGACTCCAAAGCACGTGGGCGCACGCTTCGCCCCCACAACTGCATTCCCATATCTCCTCCCCAGCCAGATGAGAGGTGGATGGGGGTAGAGGCTGGGGTGGGGGATCCCGTGCCCTCACCAGGGAACTGGCATGCCTATTGAGAACTCTTAAGTCAGTGATAGAATGTCCTGGCAGATTAAAATGTTCTCACACTGGTTTTTGAATGTTGTGGTTTTTTAATGTCAGATTTATGTCTATTTATTCTTTTGCAAAGGGACTGACCTGTTTGTCCAATATAGAGAGTTGAAGGACATTGCTGAAACTTGATGGCATATATAATGTCGGAAGATGAACAAGTGAATGAGCCTGAGATGGTATAGTTGATGCTGTTAGGTCCAGGGATTGTGTTGTTGGAGTAAATATGGGTTGGCATCTTTGCATCTTGATTTATTGCAGGCCCTGGCCCCAGAGTACATGTCTGTGTTGAGAAGTGCATTGTTGTAAGCAAGGAGTTGTTTAAGGTTGTGGGGCTGTCTGTGGGCAAGAAAAGTTTTTCCTCCAATGCCTGTGAGAGAGCAGGATCATTGTCCAGCTAGACTGCAAGTCATTCATGATGCATTGAACTGGTTTGAGCTGGGAGCTGTATGTGACCACCTGTCAGGTTCTGGCAGCTAGATCCCTATAGTACTCCACTGCACACACTCCAATGTATGAGTTAAAGTTACTTTATTAGAGATCCATCAGTATCAGAAACCACAAACAACGGTATTGGCAGAAGTGACGTGTAAAAGTTTGGAGGGGTTAGTTATAGGGCAAGTTCCCGCCTGTAGGATATGAACGGTTAGGATTCTGGCACAAACGAGCCAGGAAGGGGAGGAAGGGATTTTGAGATAGGAGGAAAGAAGAACTGGGGAAGAGAAGCAAAAATGAAGTCATTTCAGTCCCCAGGTGCAAGCCGGCTCTCAAGGACACATTCTCAAGCAGCTGCAAAAACGAAAGTAGACACCACAGTAGGCACCTGTAAGATAAGCAACTCCCAGTCAAACAGGCCCCTGATAGGCAACTTCATATACTCTCAGAGGATCAGTACAGACTAGAGCACAGAATACAGAAAAATACTCATGGCAGATATGTAGACAGACATATATGACACCACCAGTGGTGTTCTCTTGTTGTTCTGTTTGGACTTCAGTTGTATCAAGTCATCCCTTGGTATCTTTCTGGCTTTGATGATCTTTTTTCTTACTAAGAAACTACTATGTTATGTGCTGTCAAGTCACCTCCAACCTATGGCGACCCTATAAATGAAAGATCATCAAAATGTCCTATCCATTAACAGACTTCCTCAGATTCTGCAAACTGGAGGACGTGGCTTCTTTGATTGAGGCCAGCCATCTTTGAGGCCAGCCATCTTGGGAAATACCGCAGTTTGGATTATCTTGATCTTGGTTCCCAGAGAGACGTCTTTATCTTTAAGGATTTGCTCTAGCTCCCTCACAGCTGCTCTTCCAAGTCTCAATCTTCTTCTGATTTCTTCACTGCAGTCTCCCTTTTGGTTGATGATTGAGCCAAGAAATAGAAAATTGTGAACAATTTCAGTTTCCTCACTGTTAACTTTAAAATTGTGTAATTCCTCAGTGGCCGTGACTTTTGTCTTCTTGATAATCCTTGTAATCCTGCTTTGGCTTTCTCCTTTAACCTTTATCAGAGGTTGTTTCAAGTCTTTACTATTTTCTGCCAGTAAAATGGTTTAATCTAACAGCTACAGGCAGGGTTTTTTTCCTGGGAAAAGAGGTGGCAGAACTCTCAAGAGGGAAATGAGGAAGAAACACACAGGATTCTTTGAAATAATATTATTTTCATGCACGATTGCTGAGTATTTTCAAGAGGTGCCGGAACCCCATTCCACCACGTTCCCACAGAAAAAAAAGCCCTGGCTATAGCAAAGTACATGGGAAAAACTTATTGAATTCTGCTTTTTCTTACATTAACAGTCCCATGTAATTTTTCTTTTAGTCTTTAGAATCTAGTTCTTTAGAATCTAGTTCAGTGTCATTGGAATTGCCAATTTAAGGTTTTTGTAGCTTCAAGGTGGCACAGTAGAACTAGTTGCAAAAAGATATGGAGAAAAATGACCAGCCCTTTAAAAAGAGGCTTATTTATTTACCTCCATGTCATGAAAAGCTTCCACTGCCCATTTTCTCACATTCAAGCTACTGTTAAACTGACAGGGTATGTAAGTCTGTTGGCAACCTAAGCTTGAACTATTATTTGTGGTTGCTTGTGGTTACATATAATGGTTTTTAGCTGTTCTTGTATGCTCTCTGGTTAAACAAGTCTGGCAGATTTTTGAAGCACATGATTTGTTTGTTTTCTAAATGTGGTTAACAATAGAGAACTCTGCCAACTGCATCTCCAGTCACTGCATCTTTGTGAAAAGTTTCCACTTCGTGACCTGAGACAACTTTTTACTACACCGCTTTAAAATAGAGCAGCCTGGTGAAGAGTTCGAGGTAACTCAAAGGTTGGTCCTAGTAAATGGTATTGCATCCCCACCCGCTTTGGATTTTTCTTTAGTCCAGTGCAGCTACCTGCAATCTCTTTTACCTGCATCTTTGGACCAGGCCTCAAACTGAAATCTCAAGTGCGCAGGAAAGTTTAAATGCCATTGAAAACAACGCTTCCTGCATGGAGGTGAACATGTTCATTTATTTATTTTAGTTATGTCATTTATAGTCTGCCTTTCTCACTGAGACTCAAGGTGGATTACACAGTGTGAGATTAGTACAGTCAATATCAAGAACGTTTCCATAAACAATGCCATCTGGTAAATAGATACAAGTTCACAAACACATAGCGTTAGTAGGAATCCAATACAACATAGTGGTGGTGAGGTCTATGGTTCCTAACTCATTAGCAGATCATCTGAGATCCCCTCCCTATAATACACCCTCCTATCTGAGTAAAAAGCCTTTTTGAATAAATCAGTTTTACATCATTTGTGGAAAGCCAGGAGACTGGGGGTGCTCCTGACCTCCTCAGGCAGGCCATTCCACAGGGAGGGGGCCACCACACAGAAAGCCCATGTACAGGCTGCTGTCGATTTCGCTGACATGCAGGGAGGCACCTGCAGGAGACCCTGTTTGGAAGAGTGAAGCTGCTGTCGAGGAGCATAGGGAGGGAGACGGTCCCATAGGTATGCCGGACCAAGGCTGTGAAGAGCTTAATAAGCGATAACCAATACCTTGAACTGAGCATGGTAACTAATGGATAGCCAATAGAGTGACTGCAGAATGGGAGTGATGTTCATGCTCCTGTTTGCTCCTGATAACAGCCGAGCAGCAGCATTTTGCACCAATTGGAGTCTCCTAGTTAGTTAAGATGGGACACCTATGTATAGTGCATTACAATAGTCAAGTCTTGATGCTATCACAGCATGGATCCAGGTGGCCAAGTCAGCCATGTCAAGGTAAGAAGTCATTTTCCAGGCTAGGGAGAGGTTGTATTAAACATCTTTTGTGGCTGCCGTAACTTATTTTTCTAGTAATGGTGCTGGATCCAGTATAACCCCTAGGCTCTTAACCGAGTCTGCAAGGGTCAGATGAACTCCATCGAAAGTAGGGAGTACAATGGATCTCTGCTTTCCCAACAAACATCACTTTCATCTTATCTGGGTTTAATTTCAATTTGTTTGTTTCCCACCATTTCACCACAGCTGTCAGGCAGCAATCCAAGATTTCTACTGAATATTGTGGGAACCTGGCTAACAAGATACAGAGTTGGGCATCGTCTGCATATCGATGACATCCAAATCCATCGCTGCGAATGAGTTCTCCTAAAGGCTTTATGTGAAGGTTGAATGACATGGGAAACAAGATTGCACCCTGCAGAACCTCACAAGATAGCTACCATTCTGGTGACAGCCTATCTCCAACAGCAACCCTTTGAGTCCGTTCCATGAGAAACAATTTAAACCAGTCCAAGGCACACCCTTTGATGCCCACTTCTGTTTGTAAATGCCTCAACAGGATGACATGGTGTACCATGTCAAAGGCTGCAGAGAGATCCAGGAGGAGCAATAAGGAGGCGTGGCCTTTGTCTATATTCAGACGGAGATCATCCACTAACGCTACTAGAGCTGTCTCTGTCCTGTGCCCTGGTCTGAATCCAGACTGGAAAGGGTCCAGAATGCTGGAGTTATTCAAGAAAGTCTGGAGTTGGTCAGCTACTGTTCTCTCAATCACTTTGCCCAGAAAGGGTAGATTAGAGTCTGGGCAATAGTTGGCCAAATCAGTTTTGTCTAGGGAGGGTTTTTTTATTAGCAGACGGATAACTACCTGTTTGAGCTGCCAGGGGAAGGTGCCCTGAGTTAGAGACTGATTTACAATAGACCTCAGTGGTTCACTTATGTGGTTGTTACTTGATTTTAACAGCCAAGATGGGCAAGGGTCTAACACATAAGTAGTAGCTTTCATAGATGTCAGAATCTTGTTAAGATCTGTCATTGTAATTGGTTTAGGGCAGTCCAAAATGAAAGCCAGATGGTGCATTAAGCATTTCTTCTATCTTGTTTGCATTGCAGCTAGCATCTAGATCAGAGCATATCTGTGCTATTTTATCAGCAAAAAACTTAGCAAAGGCCTCACAGCTAATTGTCTGTTCCTGGGACTGTAAAGGTTCAGATTTAGGAGTCAGAAGGTGTCTGAATATCTTAAACAACTGGGATAGTTGTGAACTAGCTGACACAATGATTGCTGAGAAGTATCTAGGCAAATATCAAACCTCGTTTCTTTGCCACTGAGAAGCCTAGAACAAATACACTTCTGGGGTTTTGTGCATGCACACCAAGAGGATAGGTCTGAAATGTGCTTCAAGGAGTACATGTGAATTCTCTATCAGACTGGGATTCTGAGAAGATAAGGCATGAAGAACTTTACCTATGGACTCCAGTTTGTCTGTGTGGTGAGAGCCAATGGGGAGAAGTCCAAACTCTAGTAATGAAGATAACATGGATTTTTAAATGCTGCACCTTACCATGGTTAGTTATTATTTAGGATGAATACCGAGAGCAGGATAAGAGGATAGATTGCATTAACCTTTTCGTTGCATCTTTGCCCAGTCTGGTGCTTGAGCACACTTCATGTATACCCTTTTAATTTTTGTTTATTAAACTTCCTAATATTTTGGATGCTTGGAGCCTGATCTCAGTAAACACCTCATGCTATTCAATCTCGCTGTCCAGAGAGTGGGGAAAGGGTGGGGCAATGGGTGGGCTCGCCGCCCCTTGAGCGCAGTCACTCAGAATGGCAAAGGTGTGATGGATCATCCCTGCACTAGCTGGTAGAAGTGAAATGGGAGACACAGCAAGGCAACAAGGCAGAGCCTTTAAATAGTAAGGCAGATATAGAGTCCGTCTGGCAGGAGATACCTTCAGATTTGCTGATGGCACTTGTTACACCCCAGTTTAATTTTGATCCCCTCTCCAGGAGTAAAGGAAAGGGTGTTATTGGAGGATGGAGAACTGGGATGGCTGCAGGGATTTCCAGGCTCCCAGTACCAGAGGGAAATGAGTGTGTGAGTCTATTCCCTTACAGTTCCCATGCATTGAAAAATATTATAGAGCAGGTTTGCTTTTTTTTTAAGACATGAGAAGCCATAGGTGATGAAGTGTCTCCGCTATAGAACATTTAAAGATACAGAGGCCCTGTTTAGACCTGGCTGCTCTAATTAGGGCTGTGAGAAAAGTACATCACTGACTGTGAGTTGTTACAACCAGCATCGAGAATTTCTCATTTGGCAGCCAAAAAGCTGCTGCAGAACCAACTCCTACAGATGAACACTTGAGGAGAAACAAAATGTCAGTCAGTAAGCTGATGGCAATGCTTTTTGCATCTTAAAAAAAAGTTGTGCGAATTGGCCACTTATGCAAAGTTTGTTGAGGAATGAAGACATCAGTCATAATGCTGGCTATGCTTTAGCCTGTTTGGTTTTAATTAGGGGTGTGCACTCACAATTGTGTGCTGGATTACATCCTTAAGAAACTTAAAACTGTCTAAATGAATTAGAGTGAAGACTGATTCTGAAGTACAGTACAACCCACACAACACTTCCGTTATACCGTCGGCCTCCATAAAGAGTATTTTTTCCATGAGCAAATAATGTAATTCTGAACTTTTGTCCCTTTCCAATGTTAGTGAAGGCTGTCAACCTTCCTTTACTGGAGAGTAATTAGAGCATTAGACTAATTAGAGCAGACTAAGATTGCCAGTTTATAAACGGGTCCCTCTAGCTGTTCCTTTAATATTTGTTTCATTTGCAGCAATCATCAGGTCATGTTATTTTGCTTGCCTGAAAGCTTCAACTGCCTATTTCTGCATATTAAACCTCTATTAAAGAGGCAGGTCATTTCTTCCTGGCCAGTTGGCAACCTTAAAACAGCCAATCCTGAGCTAGATGGCACCAATCCTACAAGTTGGTATAAAGGAACTTTATGGGATCAGCCATTCTGAAGTTATGCATTGTGTCAGTTTGGGATGAGAGACCAAGTTGGGAACCACATGAACTTCTTGAGTTCCGTGGAAGAAAGACAGGGTGGTGCAAATGTAATAAATACACAAGTAAGGGAGCGATCTAAGCAGGTCTATTCAGTAGGTCCCACGTTATTCAATGGGGATTAGTCCCAGAAAAGGATCCTTCGGTTTGCAGCCGTAAAGTTGCAGCTCAAACGAGGGCAGTCACTTGGCTCAAGAAATCCTAGTTAATTGGCTGCATGAGTTTGAATTGATAATGTGTGCATAGTCGTGCATGACTGTAATAATAGCTTCGGAGTAAACAATTCTTTGTTGTTGGGTAGTACCCAAGTGCATCACAGCAGGAACCATCACACAAGGGGGGGGGGTGGTCCTTCACCCTGTGCGTATGAGAGAAGGAAGAAGCAGTTTTTGAAGTACTAGTATCAAACATAATTAACAATTTATAAAACATCAGCTCCCTGATTAGGATTGATTTAAAAGCTGACTTCAATTAATTTTGCAATCCATTAATTGACCAAATTTCAAGAAATTCTAAAGAGTAGTAAAGTTAAAGCATTTAACAGCGAAGGCGAATGACAAGTGGTCCAGGCTAGAGACAGCAAAATCTCCATCACTTTCCGTATTAACTTTAGATATTCTTTAATCTCTCTTTTTTTTACCATGTAGTTGGCCTAGTACTGACTGGAAAGGATGCCCTGGGTTGTGTAGTTTAGATATTTAGACCATAGAATTGTGTTGGTATCCTCCAGCTTTTACAGAGACAAATTCTGGTGGGGTAGCCTTGGTCATCTGTTGAAGCAAAAAACCAGAGAAAAGATCTGTAGATTCACTTCATTGCATCTGATGAAGTGAGCTTCATCACAGAAGCTTAAGCTACCATCAGTACATACATTCAATTTTAAGGTGGCACAGGATGCTTCTGTCATCCCTCTGTAGGTGAAACTGGACCATTCATGCATGTGTGTAAGTGTTTCACTTTACATAGAGCATTTTAACCCACTTTCTCCCAAATGGAGAAGCCATCACGGCTTACCATGATGTTATAAACCATGTAGTTTAAAAATTCATAAGACACTTGTAATTAAAAACAGTGGGGAACTGTGGAGTGCAAAAGCCCTATTAAATAAGTCCCCCTTCTGCAACTACTTGAAGAATCTTAATAAACATTTCACTTTAACAGCAGAAAACGGCATGTGGGGGAAAGTTGATGACTCCCCCCCATATCTTACTTACCCTCCATTTGTTGTTTCAGACACTCTTTTCTCTTCCTGGTTCTCTTCTGGTATTGAAGCCAGAAAGGGAGAAAAACGTCTGGACTCAGAGCCACTGATAATAGGTAGGCACATTGATCCAATTTAGCATTTTCTCCTGGGGTCTTTTTAGAGGAAAGGCCCCCATGTGAAAAGGAACACATACCTGCCATTGTTAGTTCTTTGTCTGGCCCTGCCTCATTGATTAAACAAAAGTGTCTGGCATCGTCTCAGTCATTCCCACACTCAGCCTCTCCCTTTCCCTTTCCTCACCAGACGCTGAAGAAAAACTAGGACAGTGTGTACGGACCCGATATTTCCCGCATCCATGTGTCTCATGCCCCCATCCCATATGCAAGCTGTGCTGGGAAAGTTAGGCAAGGAAGAAAACAGCACAGAAAGTGGAGAGGCACTAGGAGGGTGAAGTCTGACATCCGAGGTCCCTTTTTACATGTTGGTCCTACAGGTACTTTGCAGGGTCATGGTATAACCTTGGGAGTAGAGTATGAAGGGAACCTCCCTGTTTGGAGGGATTTCTTTTCTCCAACAGCTGGCAACCTCCCTCTAGCAAGCCACATAGTCATGTCTACTCCAGTTTGGATTTTTTCACTCATTCTGGACCCCCCCCATAAAAGCTTCCCTACTCTTTCAGACAGTTCCCCATAAAGAAATCTAGAACAATTGCCTCTAAATTAAATATGTATGTGAACCCTATGTATCATTCCCATATTTTAAAGTTGTGTAAATGCTGTGTGGTCATGGATGTCTTCTTTTGCATTGTTTTAAAGACACTGAGCTAATTTCCATGAGCTGTATACATGTCTGCAAAAGTGAATTATAAATGAATTCAGTTCCGTGGAAATTTGTTTAGTACGGGGGTTCTCCAATCAAGTAGCTTCCGAGCTACACTAGCTGCTATAGAGTAGCTTGTGCATCCATTGGAAGACTGAGGAAATGATTGTAAAAAGATTGACTCTGGGATTATTATTATTATTATTTTAAACAGCTTTTATTTTATAGGATTTTTCTCTATGCTTCTAGAGCAGAACAAAATTGGTAACATGCTGGGGGGGGGCAGAAGTAGCTTGGGATATTTTTCATTACTCAGATGTTCCTCTGGTTGGTGACTTCTGGGCCGTTTTCACACTGCTTACCGGCCACGGAACATCGCGCCGAGCTCCCGGAACGACGGCATCTTCCTGGCATGATTTCGTGCGAGAACAGCAGTTCTCGTGCGAAATTGTGCCAGGAAGACACTGTCATTCCGGGAGCTCGGCATGATGTTCCGTGGCCGGTAAGCAGTGTGAAAACAGCCCTGGTTTAGCAGTTCATAGGTATGGCTAGGAGTCATAAGTGTGTTTTCCTCATTTAAGCTAGGTACTTATAATGTTATTTTTCAGTAGTGGCACCTTGCTTATGGAATACTCTTCCAACTGAAGCTTGACCGAAGCCTAATTTACCATCTTTTAGGCATCAGGTCCAAACATTTCTGTCAGTCAGTCTTTTATTTAAGTGGTTGACACCATATTATAGTATGTGTTTAGTCTGAAAATTGTTATTTTAAGCTGCTCAGTGTTCTGTGTTTTATTGCGGTTACTGGGTTTTTAAATTCTTGTATTTAACAAATAATTTTTAACATTTTGTGTGTGTTTATTATGTTTTATTTTGTAAGCTGCCTTGGGCTGGATCCCTAGAAAGGCAGCATACATTTTTTCTAAATAAAAAAATACAAATGTCTTTGAAATAAGAATGACTTGAGGAATCGTGCTTATCTAAGTCATGGACATAATTTCAGAATTCAAAATGGGTAGAGTCAAGACTCTCAACAAAGTTTAAAGCACCTCTAGTATATTTTCAAGACTCAGCAACATTGTTCACACATTCAGTACTGCCCTTGCTCTTATTTGACCAAATGTGATGGCTTCATCAGGAAGTGTATTCAGAGTAAGGGGAATGATTCCTTGCTATCCCTCTGATATCATTGGCTATTTCCACATGGCCTTAAAAGGATGGGCCACTCACCGAATGCTGGTGGCTTTCCCCCTTCACTGCAGATGTCTCCGTTTTCAAAGCAGTTGCAGGCTGTTTGGCTTCTGTTTTTGGTGCCTTTTCAGGGACTGTGGGAAAGTGCGTTCCTAGAAAAAGCACTGAAAAAATGGAAGCCAAACAGTCTGCAACCATTTTGAAAATGGAGACGTCTGGAGTGAAGGGGAAAAGCTGCCAGTATTTGTGAGTGAAAGGCAAAGAGAAGGGCTCCCCTGGATAATACTGTGAAAGTAAGAAGGCAACCACTTACCAGAGGGTAAGAACTTCCAATAAATCAACCACTATTTAAAAATGTCAATCTGAAAAATTTAAAGTGCTGAAAGTGCTCAAATATGCTTACAATAAATATAGCAAATACAATTCATATATACACACTGTATAACAAAAGAACTTTGGGGGAAGAGTTCAAGAAGTAGCTCAACACTATACACCAATTTCTTATGAGCACACCCTATACAATACTATGAGCCTGAAAGGCTTAGTGCAATAAATACTAATTTCTATACATAAATATTCAATCACTGGAAATAAATTTTGCAGGTAAGTAATAGAATTTCAAGTCCATGAATATGTTATGATTGTTTCTTCTTTCTTTATAGGTCCTCTGAGAAAAAGATGTGATGTCTGACTTCTTCAGAAGGAGTAATTTGTAGAGTCTTGAAGAAGAGACTGGCAAGATGGAGCCTAACATTATCAAGACCATCAGAGCATCATGTTGCCTTGCAATTTCAATAATCAAATGGTGTACGTTATAGACGGAGAATCCCGTATTTATTGCACTAAACCTTTTAGGCTCATAGTATTATATATGCTGTGTTCATTAGAAATTGGTGTATAGTGTTGAGCTACCTCTTGAACTCTTCCCCCAAAGTTCTTTTGTTATACATTGTGTATATATGAATTATATTTGCTATATTGATTGTACTTATTGTGAGCATATTTGAGCACTTTCAGCACTTTAAATTTTTCAGATTGACATTTTTGAATTGTGGTTGATTTATTGGAAGTTGTTATCCTCTGGTAGGCGGTTGCCTTCTTACTTTCACAGTGTTTGTGAGTGGGCTGTCCCTTTAAGGAAGTGTGGCAATGACCATTGTTACATAATAGCCAAATCTGATTGGCTGCATGATAAAATGACATTATTGCATCATCTACATGGTTCCCACTTGGCTAGTTTTGCTTAAGGAATAAGCCTTGTTTTTGTTTTTAAAATGGTGCCAAAGCTGCAGATCAGAAAAAGAAGTAGAAGCAAACAGAAAAGCACAGGGGAAAAACAAGCACTGGGCTGTTCATGAAACGTTCTTCCCGGACCTCCCCTTTCTCCCCAGTTTTTTTTGTCAGTGAAAATTTGATGCAGTCCTGGTAACTCCCTCCTCTCAAGAAACACTAGGAATAGTAGTTCTGTGAGTGGCAGGCTATTGGGATAACTTTAAGATTACTGTATGTTATTTATTATTGATAGTAAATGTAACACCCAGAGTCCCGAGGGCCAGGTTCAAGTTCTAGAGATATGTTTACAAATTCAAAATGTAAATCCAATTTATTTAAATATAACAGAACACAACTGTGAAAACATTTCCGAAGTTATCAATAGTGGTTCACTAACCAGTGACCCCAGATCAGAGTCTTCCTGGCAAAACAAAGTGGGGCAGCTCTGGTGTTGGTCACAGGCTGTCAAAGAATAGTTCAGCTGCCAGCAATTCCTGTTCTTTGCTCTTCGTTGCTTCTCCGGCTCTTCCCAGCTACTGCTGTTCTCCCAGGGAGAAATGTTCAATTCTTCCCAGTTAGCAGTTTCAGCTCTGTGACTTTCTTACATCCAAAGCTTATAAACAAGCTTTGCCTTCCAAAGAACACTAACATTAGCACTCCCCGCCCCCGTCTTTTCAGCTAGCCTAGTTCTGCTTTATACCACCTCTCCTACTCATGGTGGCCTTTTCCAACACATGCCCCATGAGCCTTTGCTAAACATGCAAATTAATACAAACCTAGGTACACATCTGCTAGTCTGGTCTATCTAAGTATCTGCAGTCTATTAATCAGACCTAGGTCCTAGGCCCCAAACCCTTTTTTCAGTACAGGCTTACACTTAGGGTTGCCAGGTTGGGAAATTCCTGGAGATTTTGGGGGTGGAGCCTGGAGAGGGCAGGGTTTAGGGAGGGGAGGGGCCTCAGTGGTGTATAATGCCATAGAGTTCACCCATCAAAGCAGCCATTTTCTCCAGGGGAACTGATCTCTTTGGCCTGGAGATCAGTTAAAATTCCAGGAGATCCCCAGCTACCACCTGGAGGCTGGCAACCCTATTTACACACAATTATCTGGTTTCTCTCGCAAATACAATTACTCTTGTATAAGGTTGTGCAACTGCAGGCATTTCTGGATTTATCCTTGACCGTTTTCAATCTAGGCTGAATCCATACGGCTCAAGTTTGCCGCTATTTTCCCGCCATTTATGCGCTTCTCAGAGGGCTGTTCACATACTCTTACCTCAATCCCGCCAATCTATCGTATCTTTTGCACTGCGCCTCAGACGAGGTTGTCATGCTTTCAAATGCTTCTCTTGAGCAGTTCTCACTATGGATGTGAGTTTACAAAGAGACCACCCCCTCTTAACCACTCCCACTTCCTTGTTTCTTGCCTTTCCCTCTTTGCCAAGCAATTCTTACGGTCCCAACTCTGTCCGAAGCATGCCCGCACCCCCGTCCTGTTTATTTTTTTAAAAAAGGGGGGGCATTCCTAGCGCTATTGCGCAATCCCGTTCATGAAGATCACCCACAAGCGGTTTGGGAAGTGGCGTTGTAAAAAGTCTGTGGAGGCATGGGGGGGGGGTTGCCATTTTTTTACAGTAAATAATGTTTCACTGCTGGAGGAGAGCCTAGGTAATTTCTGATAAGTGGACTGTTCTGTGTGAGGCTGTTGGGGGCTGAGTGAATTGCTGTTGTTTGCAGCTGGTTGCTGTTGCTCGTGGTTACAAGCCCCGCCCCCTAGTGTCCTGGGGCCCTGCTGGGCTAGGCAGGAAGGCACCTTTTGAAACAAAAGGCTCCTCCTCGCCAGAGGAGCAAGCCTTTGGTGCGAGCTGTGGCTCTTAGCCTGGGGATCTGCCTGGGGAACCTGAAACTCTGCTAGTATACTGGTTCTGCTAGTACTCTAGGTATATTTGGAAGGCAATCATGTCTACTGAAGCCCCCTTCGCAGTCACCTGCATGGAGTGTGCCATGTTTGTTTTCCTCCCAGAGGAGAAGACAGAGTTCACTTGCCAGAAGTGTAAGCTGGTCAGATTTTTGGAAGAAAAGGTTCAGAGCCTGGAGGAGAGGATCACCACCCTTCAGGAGATCAAGGAGGGAGACAATTTTATTGACAACAGCCTGGGGGCTCCGCACAGCCAAGAAGAGGAAAGTCAAGGAGGAGGGGAAAGAGCCGATCTCCCTTCTGAGCCTCCTCTCAGATCTACAGTACAAACCCGAAGGCGTCAGTGAAGAAGATGCTCTGGTCCACTTGAGCTCAGGAATCACTTTGAAGCGCTAGGGATGGTGACAGAGGTGACAGTGGAAGGAGAACCACAAAGATTTGGAAGAGGGAGTGCAGAAGACATGGGGCCTCATGGAAGTGGAAAAAAATGGAAGGTGGTAGTCATCGGGGACTCCTTGCTCAGGGATATGGAACGCCATGTCTCTGGGCCAGATCCCCTATTCCGAGAGATGTGTTGCTTGCCGGGAGCCAAAATTCAGGATATTACTGACCGACTGCCGAAACTCATCAAGCCTGCTGATAAGTACCCGTTTGTGCTGATTCGTGTGGGAACGAACGACACGGCTTCGAAGACTGTTGCAAGAATTAAAGAGGATTACGAAGCCCTTGGAAGGCAGTTGAAGACATTGGGGGCTCAGGTGGTATTCTCTTCTATCCTTCCAGTCACAGGAAGAGGAGCACGCCGGGAGCGGACCATACTTGAGGTGAATCGCTGGCTGAGATGGTGGTGCCGGCAGGAGCGCTTTGGGTTCTGGGACCATGGGATAGGTTTTCTTAGAGAAGGCCTTCTAGCACATGATGAGCTTCACCTCTCAAGGGCAGGGAAGAAAACGTTTGGAACGAACCTGGAGAACTCCATCAGGAGAGCTTTAAACTGATGCCGCAAGGGGCAGGGGATGATCGACATGGCGACTTCAATGATGAAGTGAACACAGTGGGGACCCACCTGGGTAGGAAAGGTCAAACAAAGGTACAAGACTACAAGTGTTTATATACCAATGCCCAAAGTATGGGCAATAAGAAAGAAGAGCTTGAGCTTCTATTGCAAACAGAGGGCTATGAAATAGTAGGAATTACTGAGACTTGGTGGGATGATTCCCATGACTGGAATGTGCTAGTGGATGGGTATGAGTTGATCAAGAAAAACCGGAAGTGTAGAAGAGGAGGTGGAGTGGCGTTGTATGTGAGGAGAGGGCTTGATTGTCAAGAAGTTATGGAGAATGGGGCGAACAGCCCGGTGGAAAGTATATGGGTAGAAATAAGGGGAGGAAGGACAAAGGGTATTGTTGTTGGAGTCTGCTACAGACTGCCCGACCAGCGAGAAGAAATGGATGCTGCCTTCTTTGAACAAGTTGGCAGAGTATCCAGACATCAGAACCTTGTAATTATGGGTGACTTCAACTTCCCCGATGTGTGCTAGGAGATAGGCTCAGCAAAGCGTCATGAATCACACAATTTCCTGACCTGCCTGGCCGATAACTTCCTTTTTCAAAAGGTGGAGGAAGCTACAAGGGGTTCAGCCATACTAGACTTGATATTAACCAACAGGGAAGAATTGGTAGATGAGATGAAGGTGGTGGGGACCTTAGGGGGAAGTGACCATGTCCTTCTTGAATTCCAGTTGCTGTGGGGAGCCAAGGAAGTTCGTAGCCAGACTCGTAGGTTAGATTTTCGTAGGGCCAACTTCGATGAACTCAGAGGCTTGATGAGAGTCATTCCATGGGGGAGTGTGCTGGAAGGAAAAGGAGCGAGTGAAGGGTGGGCCATTCTCAAACACGAGGTGTCCAGTGGGGTGCTGCAGGGCTCGGTTTTGGGCCCGGTACTTTTCAATATTTTTATCAATGATCTGGATGAAGGAGTGGAAGGGCTGCTCATTAAATTTGCTGATGATACCAAATTGGGAGGGGTAGCAAACACCCAAGAAGATAGAATTAAAATTCAACAAGACCTGAACACTCTGGAGAAGTGGGCAGCTGTAAATAGGATGCAATTCAACAAAGACAAGTGCACAGTATTACATCTGGGCCACAAAAATGAGAAGCACAAATACTGGATGGGGGATACACTTCTGGGTAGTAGTATATGTGAAAGGGATCTTGGGGTAAGAGTGGACTGTAAACTGAATATGAGCAGTCAGTGTGATGCGGTGGCAAAAAGGCTAATTCAATCCTGGGTTGTATCAAAGGGGCCATAGCATCGAAATCGCAGGAGGTCATAGCCCCTCTCTATACTGCCTTGGTCAGGCCACACCTGGAGTATTGTGTGCAGTTCTGGAGGCCTCACTTCAAAAAGGATGTGGACAAAATCGAGAGGGTGCAGAGGAGAGCAACGAGGATGATCAGGGGTCTGGAGACTGAGCCCTACGAGGAAAGGCTGAGGGCCTTGGGAATGTTTAGTTTGGAGAAGGGGAGGTTGAGGGGGGACATGATTGCTCTCTTTACATATTTGAAAGGCTGTCATTTGGAGGAGAGCAGGGAGCTGTTCCAGTTGGCAGCAGAGGGTAGGACGCGAAGCAATGGGCTAAAACTGCATGCACAAAGGTACCGACTGGATATTAGGAAAAACTTTTTTTCACCGTCAGAGTAGTTCAAAAGTGGAACCAGCTGCCTAGGGAGGTGGTGAGCTCCCCCTCACTGGCAGTTTTCAAGAACAGGCTGGATGAATATTTGTCAGAGATGGTTTAGGCTGATCCTGCACTGGGCAGGGGGTTGGACTAGATGGTCTGTATGGCCCCTTCCAACTCTATGATTCTATGATTCTATTACTGTGGCAGCAAAGGTTGACTCTTTCCGGGTGTTTTTTTTTTTAAATTATCGGTATAGCGAAAAATCGCTATCCTGTAATTATAGTTGAGCAGTAACATTAACTAATCACAGGCATCAATGGGGGTGTGGCCCTGCCATTACAATTGAGCAGAAAATCGATATAGTGAAAATCTAGCATTAATTTTTTTTAAAAAAAGGCTACATGATGTCATCATTGGCAACGGCAG
Source organism: Eublepharis macularius (assembly GCF_028583425.1). Lineage (NCBI taxonomy): Eukaryota > Metazoa > Chordata > Lepidosauria > Squamata > Eublepharidae > Eublepharis > Eublepharis macularius. The sequence continues at coordinate 9,993,520 of NC_072793.1, read as the reverse complement.
ATCTAAACCCGCCCTGTATCGCGCGGTTCTCCCAAGGATGTGAACGGAGTATAGCACGATGCTGGCACAGTAAAAGAGGGGACATGAACACAGACTGGGACATTGTGGGATAGAATCCAGTGCAATTATTGCGTATGAAAAGCGGAAGGTAAGAAAGTGTGGATTTGGCCCTAGCTTGCTTCAGGCCAGGTTTGGGGGTTGAAACAGAACTAGTGGCATGCATCACCGTTCCTCCACCCGTTCCATCCTGCTACCTGTAGGAAAGCTGTGGTAGGGCTCAGTGAGAATGCCTGCGGAAACTGGGTAAGTGGCAACCCTTGCAGTAAACCTCTGGCTGCTAATGCTGGAGGCAACATCGCAGGGAGGGCTTGGTCTCAATGCTCTGGTGGTTTGGCCTTTCAGGGAAACTGGCTGGACACTGTATGAAACATGATCTAGCATGTTTATGTTCTAACAACAACATTCGATTTAAATACCACTCTTCAGGACAACTGAAGAGCGATATACCCAATGTCAGAGTGTCAGTTTGCTAGTCAGTTCTCAAGCCAAAGCTACGCCATGTTCTTATGTTATAATCTGTAGTTGTTTAGTTCTCTCCCTCCAGACCCAGGTGCTGCCCAAGCCGTGTATATCCATGGGAGCGAAGTCTTATCACCCCGTTCCGGCCGACCTTGACATCTTCGCCTTCCCAGGCCTTCTAGACAGGACTAAGGGGGGAGGCTGGGAATAGGTGTTTGAAGTGTTGTTACTTTCATTTTGTGTATCATTCTCAACAAAGCTTTTGTTCAGCCAAGACTTTCCTAGTCCTTGGAATATGGATAACTGTATCCTGAGCGTTGTCTTTCAATAAACCTTTCGGAATCAAGAAACTTTGTGCTTCTTGCAGAAGGGGGGAGACGAACTCTAGATAACTGGGATTCCATAGTCTGACACCCAACACCCACTCAGAGTGGTTTACAAAGTATGTTACTATTATCCCCACAACAATCACCCTGTGAGGTAGGTGGGGCTGAGAGAGCTCCTAGAAGCTGTGACTGACCCAAGGTCACCCAGCTGGCTTCAAGTGGAGGAGTGGGGAATCAAACCTGGCACTCCAGATTAAAGACCTGCCGCTCTTAACTGCTGCATCCAACAGGCTCTCAACTGCCTGCTGTTTTTTTTAATGGTTAATGAGATAGGCACCAATAATTCTATTTGCCCACAGGGGCTTTTCTTGATCAGCAATACTGTCATGCCCCATGTCAAAACCCTGCTTGAAACTGATGTGAATTGCCAAAACAGCTTGTGAAATAGAGTGTGTGTGTGTGTCGTGCGGTGGGTATGTTATCCAAAGGAAAAAAAAGTTTAATATCTATTTTACCCCATATTTCCTTTAAGGCACTCAGAGTGATGTATATGGTTCTCTCTTCCTCAGGCCTCACAAAAATCCAGTGAGGAAGTCAGACTGATGGAGAGTGATGAGAATTTGAACCCAGATTTCACTAGTCCTAATCTAGTGGTCTAACTACTATTCTATACTGCTGCCAGATCTATCTATTGGCCTCTTGTATTGGCACATTAATACAAATTCTACATCTATACATAGAATAAAGCATACATTTGACAGCAAGAATTATTGGCATGAATGAATGGACACAGTCAGACATGACACTCACCTTATCTCTCCAAAAGTATGCATCTCCTAGTTAGACATGACCTTGAGTGTCTAGATGCCAGTTTTGCTACTTTGCCAGCTGCTGAGAATGTACTGATTGTTTATTCATAACTATAAGATGTTCTCACAGAACCCGTGTAATCTTGCATGCCCAAAACCCCTAACTGTTGCTGGAGCGCAGGAGTTTTCACGTATATCATAACCAATATGTTTTGATTCCTCATTTCTACCAAGCTCTGTGTTGGAGTGCAGACGTGAACTGTAAAATCCTGAATAAAGCCTTTTCTATTGGAACCAATGTGCGTTCACTGGAGAGGGACCAAGGGATCTACCTGTCAGGGACTGACAGCTAGAAATATAATAAATTAAATCAATCAAATCTTAAGCCATTCTACGAAGAAAGTAAGTCTCATTTTATCAGAAGGGCTTATTCCCTTTGCACTGCAAATCGCCAATTTTTAAATAGTAGAATTCAGAGCAGTGGCTAGAGCAGCCCTGAAAATGTCATGATCACTAGCCCATATGATTTTATGAGTCCACTTACCTACATACAACTCGCTCTACGCAGGGCTGCCCTTGAGCCTGACCTGGAGATTACAGCTGGTACAAAATGCAGCGGAGCGTGTTATTACGAGAGTGCCAAATAAGGCACATATAACACCGTTCTTAAGCAAGCTACATTGGTTGCCAGTGGAGTACCGGATTAGATTCAGGGTTCTGGTATTGACTGTTGGAATAGGCGACTCAGCCTGCCTTTGGACACTGACTCTTTGAATGTAATGTATAAGTCTAGCAATCTGCCACTCTCTTGTCTAAGGTGGGAACGCCTACTGACTCCTCCTCTCTTGCCTCTGTGCCTCTTGGGAGATTTCACACCTTCCCTCATGGTCTTGCAAAGAGAAAAGATGTAAAGTCACCATGCTCCTTATGGAGCCCTTCTCTTTGTCCACAGACCCACTTCCAGCCTCGCTGCCTAGTTTCAGGCCATGACATTAGACTAGGGAATGTAACTGTTTAGATTAGGATCTTTCCCCTCTTATTACCAGAAGATATTGCCATGGAAGAAATCTGCTACAATAAACTGTAAGTTCTATCTTTCTATGATTTTTGTCTGAGGATTAATTAATGCACGTTTGTAAGGGTTTAAACTTTTCTGACTAAATTGCTCTGCTATGTTTCTCTAAACCGATATATAACCAATATATAAATATATAATCCCATCATTGACCTATAAGGCCCTGTGCGGACTGGGACCAGCGTATCTACGGGACCGTCTCTTCTCATATATTCCCCGGAGGACACTCTGATCAGGGGACAAACAGCTGTTGGTGGTCCCTGGCCCCAAGAAGGCCCACCTAGCCTCGACTAGAGCCAGGGTCTTTTCGGTCCTGGCTCCCACCTGGTGGAATGCTCTGTCTGCTGAGATCAGGGCCCGGCAGGACGTTCTATCTTTCCGCCAGGCCTGCAAGATGGAGTTGTTCCGCCAGGCATATGGCTGAGGCTGGGCCTCCGCTGGCCTGAAAAAAAGAGAGGTGTATAAAATCTTAACCCTCCCTGTGAAGGCTGTCCACCATCCTGTTTTAAATGTGTATGGATTTTTATTGTATTTTAATATGTTGTTATCCACCCTGAGCCCGCTCGCGAGGAGAGCGGAATAGAAATCTGAAATAAATAAAGAAATAATCATTTGAGACAACTTAATGATCTGAATGGAAAATTCAGATCAGTGAATTCAGATCGGTGAATTTCCGGTGACACTGAGAGATCTCTGTCTTTTGGTGCTACACCTCTGAAGATGCCAGCCACAGCTGCTGGCGAAACGTCAGGAACTACAATGCCAAGACCACGGCAATACAGCCCGGAAAACCCACAACAACCATCGAATGGAAAATTCTTTGTCAGGTTCCTGGTGGCGCTTTTAAACTTTTCATAGGCAGTCAGATGAATGTCTGTTTACACTCTGGGCTAGTGTTTTGGGGTGGGGGGTGGGGGGTGGAAACAAGGTTGCGAATCAGCACTCTGCAGGTTTGACTCTCACGACTGCCATCAGCTCAGGAGGTGGCCTTGGGTAAGCCACTCCTCTCAGCCCCAGTTTCCCAGCTGTATTGTGGGGATAATAATAACACTGCTGCTGTTCACTGCTTTGAGTGGGGCATGTTCTTGCATTGAGGAAAAAGTTGTGATAAACCAGTATCCATTAAACCAGTATCGGGCAGGGCTTTCTTTCTGGGAAAAGAGGTGGTGGAACTCAGTGGGTTGCCAGCACAGGGGGCAACTCCTGGCAGGAGGTGGTGCCCCTGGTACCACATGCGCCCATGCAAAGTGTGCGCATGTTCCCGGGACCGCGCAATCATGTCACTTTGGGTCAGCTGGAACAAGGGGGGAGTTTTTAAAAGCTTAAATCGCTGTAGGTGAACATGGTCACATGTCTGGTGGCCCCACCCCCTGATCTCCAGACAGAGGGGAGTTTAGATGGCCCTCTGCGCTGCTGGTGCTGTGGAAGGCAAACTAAACTCCACTCTGTCTGGAGATCGGGGCGGGGCCACCGGACATGTGATCATTTTCTAGAGGTGCCGGAACTCCTTTTCACCATGTTCCAGCTGAAAAAAAGCCCTGAATGTGGGCAAACCCCAGGATAGTGTCGAGATTACCACTGAAGGTATTGGATGCTGTGCATGTCATAAAAACATCAATCACCATATAGGGCCAAATGAAAGGCAAACAGCCTGTGCATTAAAAATCTTTGTCCCTACTTTGGAACAGCATGACATCTGGAGACCCCGAAGACAATGGGCAGGTGTTGAAGACTCCGTCACTATATTGGCACTACAAGGAACTCTGTACATGCTCTGAAGAAACTGCTCAACCGAGGTAAAGTGTACTTAGCTGAGTTAGACCAACTTTATTGCTTTTATTTGAAATTGTGTGCTGTATGATAGTGTGCTTTTCCCTGTAATGGTATTTTGTTCCCTTTCCTACCTCTTTTCAATCCAACCACCATTTCCTCCTTTTCTTCTTTTTATAAAGATATGTTCTGCCTTCCGTAGTGCAATGTATTTCTCTGAGATGTTTCTCTGAATCTCTTCCCTACGTGCTAGACTGCACAGTTACTATCCAGTTTTTCATAACTCCTTTTACGCTCAGATATTCCTTTAGTGGTGTTATAGTGCCCTAGAAAGATCCCTTTTTCACAGGACTGTGTTCTAAGCGGTCATTCTCTTTGTACATCAATTCTCTCCTCTCAGAAGCAAAAGAATGTCCTTTCAGAAGCCCTTTGCTAACAAATCCTTTGGAGAAAAGACAATAAACATTTGTCATCCCCAAGATTGTCTTTATTAATATATGCACATAGAACAACTACTTCCAGTTTTATTTAAACAGTGTTTTCTAAAACCAAGATCAAGACTGGTTCTTTCAGGAGGGGCAGGATCACTTGACCCCTTCCGTCTCCATTTGCCCTGGTTCTTGTAGACACAAGAGACTGGCTAGAACACTGTCTGTATCATCTTGTTCCTGCCCCAGGAGTCTTTCCTTGATGTTCCTGTCTTTCCTGCTTTCTCTACAGGTTTCTGCTTTTGTGGGCATCACCAGAAAAACTTGCTGTTTCCACACAGGGTTACGGGTGGGAAAAGGTGCCCCTGGTGACTGCAGATGCCGCTGTGAATGGTGTGAAAGCAAGAGCAAGAATCATCAAAGAATCACAGAGTTGGAAGGGGCCATAGAGACAGTCTAGTCCAACCCCCTGCCCAGTGCAGGATCAGCCTAAAGCATCTCTGACAAGTATTCATCCAGCCTCTTCTTGAAAACTGCCAGGGAAGGGGAGCTCACCACCTCCCTAGGCAGCTGATTCCACCTTTGAACTACTCTGACCGTGAAAAAGTTTTTCCTAATATCCAGCCAGTACCTTTGTGCATGTAATTTAAGCCCATCGCTTCGGGTCCTCTGCTGCCAACTGGAACAGCTCCTTGCCCTCCTCCAAATGACAGCCTTTCAAATATTTAACGAGAGCAATCATGTCCCCCCTCAATCTCCTCTTCTCCAAACTAAACATTCCCAAGGCCCTCAGCCTTTCCTCGTAGGGCTCAGTCTCCAGAACCCTGATCATTCTTGTCGCTCTCCTCTGCACCCTCTCGATTTTGTCCACATCCTTTTTGAAGTGAGGCCTCCGGAACTGCACACAATACTCCAGGTGTGGCCTGACCAAGGCAGTATAGAGAGGGCCTATGACCTCCTGCGATTTCGATGCTATGGCCCCTTTGATACAACCCAAGATTGAATTAGCCTTTTTTGCCACCGCATCACACTGACTGCTCATATTCAGTTTACAGTCCACTCTTACCCCAAGATCCCTTTCACATATACTACTGCCCAGAAGTGTATCCCCCATCCAGTATTTGTGCTTCTCATTTTTGTGGCCCAGATGTAATACTGTGCACTTGTCTTTGTTGAATTGCATCCTATTCACAGCTGCCCACTTCTCCAGAGTATTCAGGTCTTGTTGAATTTTAATTCTATCTTTTTGGTTGTTTGCTACCCCTCCCAATTTGGTATCATCAGCAAATTTAATGAGCAGCCCTTCCACTCCTTCATCCAGATCATTGATAAAAATATTGAAAAGTACCGGGCCCAAAACCGAGCCCTGCGGCACCCCACTGGACACCTCCCTCCAATCTGATGAAACGCTGTTGACCACCACTCTTTGAGTGCGGTCCTCCAACCAGTTCCCTATCCACCGAACTGTCCTATAGTCTACTCCACAGTCTTCCAGTTTGCCCATCAGAATGTCATGGGGGACCTTATCAAAAGCTTTACTGAAATCCAGATAAATCACGTCAACAGAGTTCCCCCGATCCAGTAAGCTGGTCACTCGATAAAAGAAGGAAACTAGGTTGGTCTGGCAGGATCTGTTAGGAACAAAACCATGCTGACTTCCCCGGATCACTGAGCGGTCCTTCAGATGCTTACCGATTGATCCCTTTAAAATCTGTTCTAATATCTTACCAGCAACAGAAGTCAGACTGACTGGCCTGTAGTTTCCCGGGTCATCCTTCCTCCCTCTGCGTGCCTCTCCCCCACGCCACTCGCTGCTGTTCCTAGCGCCCCACCACTCCCCCCCTTCTCTATGCCATGTTGGTGCAGAGGTGTTGACATGACAACATTTGCATGGGAGGGGGGAGGCTTCCCCCTTTCTAGCTGGTACTCAGTGTAAAGCTCACAGCAGCCAAGCCATGAAAGAGAAAAAGGCCCTTGAAGGGCTAAAAAAAGTAGGGAAAACCAAATACACATAGGCACTCTCAGCCACTCTGTTTTTTCCATGATGAGCTGGATTTAAGATATTTCCCCCCCCTTTTTTTTGTTAATTGGGAGAAAAGACAGGAGCCACATGGACACAACATTGTGGGGCTGCTCCCAAAACTGCAGGGGCATCACTGTCCATGGGGGGGGGGCACCCTGTTAATTAACTGTGCCACAGTCCTAAACCAAGCCCTTCGGCAGTGGCACAACACTTGACATAGAAGTGTTATATCTTTTTTTTTTAGTCTGTCCCCCCGCACTTTAAAAATTATTATTAAAGCAAAAAAGTGGGTACAGAAAAAAGGGGGGAAGGGGACAAGCAGACATGAAATTGTGTGCTACAAGGATTATTAAAATACAAAATACCAGAGTCATGACCTATATGGATATTAAAATAACTATTGAATATTAAAAAATATTCAATAACATAGAAGTGCAATACGTGGAGGGCGATCTAAACTCCCCTCTGTCTGGAGATCAGGGGGCGGGGCCACCAGCCATGTGACCATTTTCTCTGAGGGCGATTTAAACTCTTAAACCCCCCCCTTGTTCCAGCTGACCCAAAGCGACGTAATTGATCCTTGCGCACACACATGTGGTTACCAGGGGCACCACCTCCCACCAAAAGTTGCCCCCTGTGCTGGCAACCCACTGAGTTCCACCACCTGTTTTCCCAGAAAAAAGCCCTGATTCTCACAATAATGCTGTTTAGTCTGAGCAATGGCAACTGAGAATTAAGTGGTAGAAAGTTGAAGTGGCTGGATGAAGTGCACCACCTTATGCATGATGGAATGAGAGGGAAATTCCCCGGGAGAGGGCTGGGCCGGAACTGTTAAGCCCAATCTACAAGGTTTCTAGTTGCAAGGATCTTTATTAAGGAGTGTATGAATATGGTATCTTCTGTCTGCAGTATGATGTGATACAGTCCATTGTATGTGTGTGTGTGTGTGTGAGAGAGAGAGAGTTTAAATGCAGGCTTTCCTTGGCTGCATCCACATATTATTGGATGTTGTAATTTGCTTATACTGTAGCAATGCATTGCCACTGAACTGGCTGTCCACAAAGGATTATTCAGAGGCAAATGACGGCTATAGTGCAATAATCACACATCCTCCAGTGATGTGGATGTAGCCACTGTCTGTCAGCTCTGCACTCGAACAGTGGTGGTAACAGTAGCACATAAACACACTGCATGCTGCCTGGGGCCGTGGATTCCTCTTTCCGTGGTTTCAAGGTGCATTTGCACAGATCCACGTGCCAGTTCCCACAAACTCATGGTGGCCAGAGTAGAAATCTATGCAGAACCATCTGTGTGCAGATGAGCCCGTATAGTAAAAAGGGTGTTCTGAAGTAAGTAGTCTTCCCTTTCAGTAAAGAACTGGCCAGTCTCTTTCCCCTGAGCTAGCAGAACAAATGAACAAAAAGTTGTGGGAGGCAGAGGTAGTAACGTTGCGTGTGCAGGAGCTGCAGTTGGGTCTTTTTGGAATTCTGTGAGGGCTGCGGATGTTGTGAAGTGAAAGGAAGGGTGAGTAGAACCCAGCTAAAAGTGTGACAATGAATGTAGCATTCAAAGCAGTCAGAGCAGGCTCCACTTCCTTCCCCCCTTCAAAATTTTTATGATAGATGTTTGTAGGGTTGCCAACCTCCAAGGGGGGCTAAAGATCTCCAGGAATCACAACCAGTTTCCAGACTACATAGAGCAGTTCTTCTGGAGAAAATGGTTACTTGGGAGGGTAGACTCTACAGCATTAGACCCCACTGAAGTCCTCCCCCTCCCCAGGGTCCACATCCAAATCTTCTGGCATTTCCCGAGCCGGAACTGGCAACTCTGCATTCTGTGATGGTGAATGCTGTGTCAGATGTAGAGTTGCCAGGCAGGCAGTGCCTAGCAACTGGCAGGAGGGCGGGAGGGTATATGGACATGGGGGGCATGATGCCAGCTGTATAGTTTTACTATAGAGCAGGGGTGGCCAAACTGCAGCTTGGGAGCCACTTGTGGCTCTTCTAGACATATTGTGTGGCTCCCGGAGGTCTCTCAGTATCACCGTGGCCATACGTTTTATTTTAGTTTAGTTTATTTCCCTCTCTCCCTTTCCTCCATTTCCTCTTTTCTTTCCATGTCTTTCCCTCCCTTTTCCTTTTTTCCTTCCTTCCTTCCTTCCTTCCTTCCTTCCTTCTTTCTTTCCATGTCTTTCATATTTTCAGTAAAAATGTTGGAATTGACAGGTCTGACTCAGAAAATAGGGGACTTTAGGGGTGAAGCCTAACAAGGATGCAACATCACTTTTGTGATGTCACTTCCAAGTCAAAGATCAGGTGATAGCTCTTCCCAAGCTCCACCCCTTCTGATGAGCATATTGCACCAAAACTCCACCCCTCCCTGTGATGTCACTTTCAGGACACTTCCCCAAACCCACCTCTATACAAACTTGGGGAAGGGCGGCCACATTTTAATTTTTTTAAAAGCACCATATGTGTGCTTATCTGTTTAAACTTCCATCCTTTACATCATCATCATCATCATCATCATCATCATCATCATCATCAGGGCTTTTTTTCAGCCGGAATGCGGTGGAACGGAGTTTCAGAACCTCTTGAAAATGATCACATGGCTGGTGGCCCCGCCCCCTGATCTCCAGACAGAGGGGAGTTTAGATTGCCCTCTGCGCCGCTCAGCAGCACAGAGGGCAATCTAAACTCCCCTCTGTCTGGAGATCAGGGGGCAGGGCCACCAGCCATGTGACCATTTTCTCCTAGGGCAACTTACTAAGTTCCACCACCTTTTTCCCAGAAAAAGCCCTGATTATTATTATTATTATTTTTATTATTTGCAAAGAGTTGCAAAACTGCTCTGGGGAATAAGGGGAGGAGATCTCTTGCTGAGGCTACAGATGCTAGCCAATAGGCCCTACTCCCAGCTAGTTTCTGCTGCATACTGGCAGACTGTTTTTCAGAGTTTGATGCAGGAAACAAATACGTGTTTGTATAGAATTTGGTTAAGGCAATTTCTAGCCAGCTCCATTGCTCTACAGATGTTACATTGGCCATTACCCTAAAAGAAAAAGGGATTGTAGGATCCCATTGGGAGCCCAGAGGGCTTATGTTGAAACAGATGCTTAGGAGCAAAATATAGATTACATGCCATTGGTATGTACACAATGCCCCAATCACTTTTGGAAGAGGACTTAGAGCGGAGAACTAATCTGGGGGGGGGGGTGATTAGGTTTTGCAAAATCATGTTTCTTATGGGGGCTGCTTGTAAGTTTTGCAATGGAGCCAACAGTTGCTCCGCGGGGCAGGTTAAAGAGGAGGAAACAACATGGGGGGGGTGGCTGCAGCTGCTTCTGCCCTTGCACTTCCGTCGCTCGCAGAAAAGGCCGTGCAGGAGGTCTGGGAAGTGCACAACTCCCGCTTGTTTGCTTCAGTCCTCACGTTGCAACCCAACAAATGTGGACTATGTAATCTGTAAAGAGGCCCTCTGAGGCAGGTTTGGATTTCAAAATGGGTGTTTGTTGTACTTCCTATCTCCCAAAGTTATGCTTTTCAGGGTTTCCTCTTTCTTCTCCTCTTCTTACTGCTCTTCTTTGTGGGCTCCTCCTGCAGTCTCTTCAGCTTTCTTCCTCTTTTCCCGGAATTCCTGGTATTGCCACTTGGGCAACTCCAGCATGTTCTGGGAGGATGCAGAGGGCTGTGGCAGCTTGTATGCCCTTTGGGCAGCTGACTTGGAGAGTTTGATTTTTGGGACGCCACCAGGGAAAATACTGTTGCATCGCAAGCGTAAAGGAAGGGAGAGGAATTTCTCGATGGTATTATGGGGCTTGTACGGCACCAGAACCCAAGTTGGCGTCATGAGTTGGCTGTTGCAAGAGGATTCGCCAGCCATGGATTTGGCATCAGGGTCTGGTGTGTACTCATTGAGGATCTCTGGCACTGAAAGTCTCTGCTTTCCCACTTCTGGTGGACTGTCAGGACAGATGGTTTGGCAAGCAGTGGCCACAAAGGGACTGGCCAAGCAAGTGGTCATGCGCACCATGTGATCCATCACGCCATCTGGCTCAGGATCACGTGGAAAATTGATAGTGAACATGGCACGGATTTTTTCCGACAAGCACTCAGCCTGGGATTTTCCCAGTGCTTGGGCCACCAGCTCAGGCAGTGCGGGCCATTCAGGCAAATACTTGTTACAGAATTGCTCGGCACATGGACGCTGCAGAAGGGTTTGAAGCCGCACGATGGTTTCAAAACTCCCGGTAAAGGCTGCCCACTCCTGTGCTGTCTTCCTTTTCACTGGGTCCACAGCTTTCAGGTCAGCACCTAGGAATAACCCACAGGTTAGAGATCCAACTTTGTTGGTGCTATGCTTTTCAAAATGGCAGCATCAGAATCACATGGGCTGCTTTGACCACAAACTCCTGCAGGCGTGGAGAAAAATCAGCAGTGGCTGAACATAGCCTAACTCAAACAGGACACAGTGTCCTATTCCAGGACACTAAAATACTTAACAACACTTCCAACTACTTCGTCAGATTGCACAGGGAAGCCATTGAAATTCATAAGCATAAGCACAATTTCAACAGGAAAGAAGAGACCTTAAGAATGAATAGAGCATGGTTTCCAGTCCTGAAAAACACCAGGCTAACAAAATACTCTATACCCGACAATAGCCCTGCAGAGAAGATTAGCATATCAAGCACCAATCCATATGCAAAAGAACTTCCTCAGGATACAGTGAAGCCTCCCTCCATTAGCATTCCATACCCTGGGGAACTCTTACAGGATGACTCAGTCCAACCCTACCTTCCTGAGTAGATATAAATTACCTGCCAACTTCTTTTCCACACTGTGATACTGAGAGATCTCTGTCTTTTGGTGCTACACCTCTGAAGATGCCAGTCACAGCTGCTGGCGAAACATCAGGAACTACAATGCCAAGACCACAGTTATACAGCCCGTAAAATCCACAACAACCAATAATATTGACTTTGTTCACTGCTCTAAGTGGGGCACTAATCTATCTAGAAGAGCGGTATATAAGTGCACTGATGATGATGATGATGATGATGATGATGGGAGGCTATTTGAAACCAAGTCTCTACTCTGCTATCAGCACTTTAAACTCTACAGTTTCCACGTTATAGACAGACCAAAACCTGTGATCTCCACTTTGTCTGTTTGAGCTCAAAGAAAGGGGGTGAAACAAGATCTGATTCACGTGGCCATTTTTTACATGGATTGCCATTCCCTCCTCCTCTCACTTAGCACGATGCATTTGGCAAAGAGATCATCTGAACACCAACTGTTCAGATGATTTTTTAAGCCCACATCAGGAAGATTTGCATTGCCAGATTTGCATTGCCAGATGTGCTTGCAATCAAACTGTTGTGGCATTTTGTTCATCACATTCATGGCCCAACTTGGAAAAAAAATAGATTCTGGGCACACAGTTGAATGAAGTCTAGAAAGATGTGCTTCTTCGGTCAGACAGCCACGGGAATAGTTCTTAGTTTGTCCCCTCCCTGTATCCCTGTATCCAAGATACTCGTAGCAGACGGTTCCCAAGCTCGGAGTACAGTAGCCCTGCAGGGTATATGATTACTTTCCTGAAGGCTGAGGTTTTGCCTCCAGCCCGGATGGCTCTTTATCTCTGATCCCCAGATTGGGTACATCAGACAAAATGTCTCCTACACCCTTAATTTTAAAATATTTATACTCTGCCTCAGGGCTTTTTTTCAGCTGGAATGCAGTGGAACGGAGTTCCGGCACCTCTTGAAAATTGTCACATGGCCGGTGCCAGCCACCCCCTGATCTCCAGACAGAGAGGAGTTTAGATTGCCCTGGCACGGAGGGCAATTTAAACTCCCCTCTGTCTGGAGATCGGGGTGGGGCCACCGACCATGTGACCATTTTTGCCAAGGGCAATTTAAACTTGTTCCAGCTGACCCAAAATGACTTCATTGTGCGGTCCTGAGTTCCACCACTGAGTTCCACCACCTCTTTTCCCAGAAAAAAGCCCTGCTCTGCCAGTCCATCGGATATGGAGCAATCCAGTCTGTCGTCTCTTTTCTTCATGGAAGTTTCATAGACTGTAAGTGGGGTGGGGAGCAGTGTAGTGTGCAGTAATTCCAGTGCTGTGTAGGAATTAGAGTAGAACAGGATCTGGGATTAGTCTAGGATCTGGGATACCCAGGTTTGGCTCTCCACTGTGCCAAAGAAGGTTGCTGGGTGGTTTTGGACTAGTTAGACAATCTCAGCCTAATCTGCCTCACAGGGTTAGTGTGAAAAAAATAGAGAAGGGGAAAATGTTGGAATGTTGGAAGCCACTTTGGATCTCCACTGGGGAGAAATGTGGGGTATAATTGAAGTATAATTGAAGTAAGTAAATAAATAATGACATTGACTACTGAAGATGGAAGCTTAGACAGTGAGCGACTGTTGTGCTACATAACTGCCAGCAGGTGGCACTAGCGACAACTCAAACTAGATTGGGATCGCCCTAGAATTCAACCAAGAATGGAAGTTCGTGTCACGGAGAGCAGGATGCTGGGATACTGGGCCGGGACTGCCTTTGAATAGAGGGGCCTATTGGAAGTTATGAACTGTGTGAGTTTTCCAGTCAAGGCCAGCCTCCTGATTATTTAGGGATCCTTTGTGAGCTCGTATCTCTTTAGGATTAATTCTTTATGCACACATTTTTAAACAACTTCAGGATTTTGGGTTGTCCAAACCAGGGAACTGTGGTTGATTTTGAATTGCTTCAGTATAACCACGGCTTAGCCTTTGATTGTTATCACTTTGAGAATGTGTTAGTGACAAGTTGTAGCTCTCATCTTTGGCTCTCAGGCCTAGTATATTTTTGTGTGGTACTGTGGTTATGTATCTGTTTATAATGTGAGCTATCCTGAAAACAGAAATTACATAAGAAGCCCTGATTATCCAGAGATTTCTTCTCTTCCTGTAGATCGAGGGGCAGCAAGAAATTTTCTTGAGTCCTCGGGGAAAAAGGTTCCCTGGGAGGGGGGGGGGGCTTCTCTGGCCCATCACTGGTCTCTTTCTACCCACCTACCCCCTTGCTATGGCTGGTGCCAGCAGAGCCCCAAGGCTAAAAATAGCAGAAAAAGTCACAACTCTGCTCCCTCTACCACCCCTCCCACCAGGAAATGGGAGATTGCTCAGCCCCACCACTGATATCTTGCTAGAAAATGGGAGCTCACTCCAAAGTTGTCCTGGTCATTGCAAGATCTTCTGAGGTCATGACCTGTTCCCCAATGGGATAGCTACATGAAAGCAGCACATCAGGACTCTCTTGTGCCCTTTTAAATCTTGCCAGATCTTTGGAGTATGAGAGAGATGTGCTTTGCTCCCTATGGGGCTATTTTCTCTGGGAAATCGGAGATTATATCAGTGGCCTCTGGGATGTCTGTGACAATCTTCTCTCTGCTGGAGGGAAAGTCATCTGGCAACAGTGAAAGACAACTATGTTATGCATGATAGAGCCACATTCTCAACTAGAAGGTGGCCTGGAAAGAGGAAATGGAGACTGACTCTCTCAAACTTTGGTATAAATCCAGACTTCCTCCCAGGAGCCTTTCTGCAGCCTATGGAGTCTTCCTCCAGCTCAAGTGGCTCTTTGATAGGAGGAAAGTTCCTTAGGCTAGAGGAAAGCTTCAAAGTTTGCTCAGCAGAGTAGAAGCAGGAAAAGTAGGATCTGCCCCTCTGTTTCTTCCACTGCCAGCTGGCATCCCTCCAGTCTGGAAGTGGGAGATCGTTCCAGTGTCTCTAGCCAGCAGTGGGTCTCCCATTAGCCCCTGGGCCTGGGCAGTTGCCTAATCATGCCAACCAGTGGCTTGGCCCCATGTTATACCATGTCAATAGCAGCAGTTGTTCAATGACTTCAATCCCGAACTGGTGAAAAAGGAGTAATATACCTGCCATGAGCAAGGCTGAGACACAGTCAGCCTGCCCTTGCATTGCAGCCTTCATGAGCGCGGTCAGTCCCCGGATGTCCCGCTTTTCAATCTCTAGTGCTGGGTAGTAGTTCAGAAGATAGTTAAGAATAGTGGTGAATCCTTTGCGGCAAGAAGAAGAAAACAGCATCATGAATTCACACAGAAATAAACGTTCAGCATACGCTAAAGTGTGGTGTTAATGTGCCATAATGGATCAATTTACTAATCTCTGGGTTTAATCTGAATTCACAACTCACATTGCAGGCATGGCAGCAAATTGCATTGCCAGACGCTTAAAAAGCCCCCGTCTCCAGTGTGGGGATCCAGGGATGACGGACACAGCCCTTTTGCCGCGCTTAGGGACAGGGAGGTTCGATGGACTGAATACCTCCCCCCTTCCTCAGTTAGAATCATAGAGAGTTGGAAGGGGCCATACAGACCATCTAGTCCAACCCCTTGCCCAGTGCAGGATCAGCCTAAAGCATCTCTGTTGGTTGTATTGTGAATCTCCCGACTTGTTAAAACAGATAAACATTGTAGAGAGGGCAGGGTTTGCAGAACTCAGCAGAGTATAATGCCATAGAGCCCACAGCCTGTGTGAATCACTGTTCACACAAAGAGGTTCTTTTGTAAAACACCAAGCTGACAGATGACTTAGAAAGGAAGGAAAAGCATAAAATAATGAGATTTTGGATGCCCAAATTCAAATGTGCATGTGGTGCACTGAATGTATTAATCACACCTGATGTTTATTGTAACTATACACACTGGCCCCACAAAAGCCTTTCTACCCAGACTTTTAGAATAATAGAATCAGAGGGTTAGAAGGGGTCTCTAGGGTCATCTAGTCCAACTCCCTGCAAAATACAGGAAATTCCCAAATACCCCCACCCCCACAGTGATCCTTACTCCATGCCCAGAGGATGGCAAAACTCCATCAGGATCCCTAGCCAAACTGGCCTGGGGAAAATTGCTACCTGACCCCAAGGTTGCTTTACCCTGGGCATGTAAGAAGGGCTACAAGAACTAAGCATTGATGTAACCCTTCCTGCCCTCCCCCTCATGATCTGCCCAGAGTCACAGAATCAGCATTGCTGTCAGATGGCCATCTAGCCTCTGCTTTAAAACCTCCAAAGAAGGAGAGCCCACCACCTCCCGAGGAAGTCTGTTCCACTGAGGGACCACTCTAACAGTCAGGTTCTTCCTAATGTTTAGCCAAAAACTCTTTTAATTTAATTTCAACCTGTTGGTTCTGGTTTGACCTTCTGGGGCAGCAGAAAATGACTCCACACTATCCACTGTATGACAGCCCTTCAAGTACTCGAAGATGGTTATCATATCCCCTCTCAGTCGTTTCCTCTCCAGGCTAAATCCACCGAGCTCTTTCAACCTTTCCTCATAGGACTTGGTCTCCAGACCCCTCACCATCTTCGTTGCCCTCCTCTGGACTCACTCCAGCTTGTCTAGATCATTTTATCTTTTAATTAAAAGATAAAACTTTAAAATACTGTGATTTTTAGATAAAACCTGCGGAATATTTTATGAGACTCAATTTAATACTGTGCTTTTAATAGTTTATTGTTACAACTTTGATGGTATTTATGTTCTTACTATGTTTTATTTTGTAAGCTGCCTTAAGCAGATTCTATGGAGAGGTGGTGCATCTCTCTTGGAAGCGCATGCGTGCAACGGGTAAGCCCCCAGGTCCCCTCCATCCTGCTGGGAGGGTATAAGAACCTGGGAACCCTAAGCCAATCAGAACTGCATGACAAATGTAGCTGTATGATATACATGTTAGTAAACATGTTTGCTGCTTTTACCCTTAGTTTTTTTTAGGTGTACACTTAAACATTTTGTGTGTACATCTGAAAATGCAATGTTTAAAGTTATACACCTCAGTAATGCAGTAAACTCAATATTCTGTTGCTTTAATGAATGGCCTTTCCTTTGCATATCATAGTAATAGATCTGAAATGTCATTCTCTTCAGAATGATATATATTCTTCTTACATATGTATGTGTATGTGTACACAGAGATGCACACTTTCATACTGGCATGTAAAATATTTCACAGCACAGGGCATCATGCAACACTAACACTAGTTTGGCAAACAAGAGGACCAAAGAGGTAGATAACATCTGAAAGTGATATCTGAGCTAGTTTTCCTTCTCCCTTTCTGCTGATAATGGCTGGTGAGCTGAAGGCAATTGGTATGCCAAACCATAGGTGATGTCAGCTCACCACATGTCAAAACCAGAATTGTTACCAGCCACAGGTTATTGAGGCTGTTTTGAATCTTGGCCTTTGCAACATAAATTTAACTAATGATCCTCCCTTCTCAACTAACAACAAATGATCTGCATTCATTTTATCATCAGTATACTGTTAGATGTCACTGATATCTCTCTTAACCGATCATTTCTGTATACCTGGTTGAAGAGTGGTCAGTGTAATATTCTACGCTATTGAATTCCATAGGTTACTTGCAAACATCACATTTCTTAAGTAGTCACTTTGTCATTCTCTTGGGACTCCCACCAATTCCTCCGTGTTCCTGGGTACCAATGTGGCTCCCTGTACGAAAGCAGCACGTGGCCTACCTGCCTGAGCAGCTATCATGAGTGCTGTATTTCCATCATTATCCTGATGGTTGATATTTAAGTAGGGGCATTTACTGAGAACGATGACAATGTCTATGAAGTTTTTGTAACATGCCACCATTAGGCCATTCTGTGGAGGAAAAGGAAACCAGAGTTAAGATTCAGCTAGCCGAAAGCGTGATGCTCTGGATATAGACTTTGTCATTCCATCTACACACTTTGGATTGCCTCATCCTGCACTCCTGCAATGCTGGTGGTGATTGCTATACCAGGGCTTATACAAGGGCTACAGTTCTATGCTCTGACCTCAGCAGTAAAGTCAAAAACCACATGATGACTGCTAGAATTATTCTACTGCAGCAACACCAACAGCCTTGTTAGTGGTCAACCTTGCCCCCACAATATTAGAAGGCTTATGAATATAGTTATACTGTAAGCCCCTTCTCTGACTGGGCTTCAAGCACTAAAACTACTACCCAAGCATGCAGAAACATGGAAGCCAGATCTTGGCCAGGAGATGGAACATGCAAGCAAGGGGGATGACAGGCGAGGCCAGCTCACCCCCTCCCACACCCCAGAGATGAGCTAAGGATCCTGATTAGAGATGGGCATGAATCGAATTACGACCCAAAAAAACCCGCACAAACCAGGCCGGCATGGTTCACGAACCGGTGGTTCGTGGAAGCTCGTTTCCATGAACTTCCACGAACTGGTCTACTGGTCCGTTTGGGTCGTAAAGGGGCAGTTTAAATGGCCATTTCCCCAGGGAAATGGTCATATAAACTTTTCCTGTGGCTTACAAGTGGCAGGGCCCTATAAACTGCCCAAACTGGAGGGGGGGGGATGCCACGGAGGAGGGGGAGGACACCAAAGGCCCTCAGGGCAAGGTAAATGTGGCTCTGGGGCTGCGGCTGAGGTTGGGGGTGGATGGGGGCTGAGGTTTGGGCAGTTTAAAGGGTCCTGCCACTTGTAAGCGGCAGTTCCCTTTAAACTATTAGCTGGCAGGCAGCGAGGGGGGATCCCCCCCTGCCACCTGCGAGCTGATAGTTTAAAGGGACCTGCCACTTGTGAGGTTGGAAAGGGCCCTTTAAACTGTCAAATGCCCCTTTCCCTGCCGCTGTTAAATGGCCAGAAAGGGGCATTTAAACCCCATGAACTGGTTTATAAACTTGCCCCAGTTCGTGGTTCCTAGTTCGTGAAAATCCACGAACCACGAACCTCATGGTTCGGTTTTTTTGTGGTTCATGCCCATCTCTAATCCTGATACAATAGGGCCTTCCTGGAGTTCCTGAATTAATCAACACAGCACACCCTGTCAATCTTCCCTCAACCACGTTCCTATTCTTAGGCAACTCAGAGAGCTGATCGCCTCACCATCCATACTTCATGAATTGTCAGTCATTACTGATAACTTTAGTTCCACCCAGGAAGACCTAATCAAACCTTCCTACTTCATTGTCACACCTCGGATACGGTTTGCCGGTTCATTGTCCCACCGCAGAAACATGCGTATGCTCTTGGATCCAGCATCCACCCTGGAACTTTAGTTCAAGTTCTTCCACCTTGATGGAAGAAGAACAGCCTGGTGGACCTGTTTCTGGAATCCCAAATCAAAGCTTCCATGAAGCATTTGGGTTGCTTTGCAGCTGCCATTTGAGGGGCGGAAAGGGCGTTTTTTTCCCTTCTCCTCTGCTGCGCGCCTGCAGGGCAGCGGAGGAGGCCTCCACCACCCCAGCATCAGAGGGAAGGTAAGTGGGGGGATGGGACTGGGACTTTGGGGGGGTGAGGGGCTGGGGTGGGTGGGCTGGGGGGTGCAGGGGCTATGTGGGTGGGGGTTGGGCTGTTTAAAGGGCCCTGCTGCTTGCAAGCAGCAGGTCCCTTTAAACTATCAGCTGGCTGGTGGCAGGGGGGATCCCCCAGCTGCCTGCCAGCTGATAGTTTAAAGGGACCTGCCACTGAAACCAGCAGGGGGGGTGAGGAGTGGGGGGTAGGGGTGCTGGGAGAAAACCGAGCCCCCTGAATCACTTTGGAATGCTCCGATTCTTTACGGAGCATTCCGAAGCGATTCAAACACTCGAATCTGAAGCAGCTTGCCGCTTCGGGTTTTGGGTGTTTGCGAATGTTTTTCCTGCTTCAGGTATACCTGAAACAGGAAACCCAAATATTTTCGGGCTGCACACCCCTAGTAAATATCATCCAATCCCTTAAACTCTATCCAACTTTCACCACTGCTTTCTAGTCAGCTCTGAGTGTGTGCTGTGCATGTTTTGTGTGCTGTTGATTTTTCCTACTTTCAATAAAAATCGCCTTTTGGTTGAAACCTCTGTCACTGAAAGAGTTCTCTAGCCAGGACAATCCTTGTTATACACAGGTGGAGATCCTGAAGTTGTCCCCTCTCGCTGCCCCCCCTCCACTTGCATGGAGACATTAGATAACAGCCACTCCCATTACAGCATCTCCACTTCCAAGCGTCGACCGTAGTATTGCGTGCTGATGCTGCTCTCTGATAGTCTGGAATGGAAGGCATCTTTCAATGCACAACAATGGCAAGAAAACAGCCTGATTCACTTGCCCTTCTGCACACAACGGGCAACAGCCATGCCTGAATAGCGAACAGCTCCTTCCCTTTCCACAGCCCCCTTGGAAGAAAACCTACATATAAGACTCATAGGGCGCAGGATGACCAGGAAAAGGATCAGCATCCTTTTAGGGTGCCAGTGCTTCTGGGCCACTGATGTTCATAGCTTAGCATAACACCTCTCTATATGAAAGGAATGGGCATTTCGCAAGGGGGCCACATGGACAAGGGAGGATGGGAGCTTACAACTGCGAAAAATGTGCCCCGGCTCACTGGGGAAGAACAATGTAAATGGGAAAAAGGAGAGAGGGAGTCAAGCCACCACCTGGGCGACCAAAATGCACCCTAAAAAATCTCTTGCCTTTTGTGCCACCTGCTGATGAAAGTAATTATGGGGGGTGGGGAAAAGAGGGGAGCAGGAAAAGGACACACAATTTCTGCTACACAGACCAACAGAGGGGCAAGAGAAGAAGGTGAGCCATGATTGGGCCTTCGTCGTGGCCTGGTCAGTCACACGCCTCTTTCCCTCCCTCTGTTTCCATGCATTGATCCCAGTATTAAAGAGCATTTATGTGGCAATGTAGCTCAGTGGAACTGCACAATCACAGAGTGCAGAAGGCTGCAAGTTCAGTTCATAGCTATGAGCTCCTGGGAGAAACAGCGAGGAAGGACCCACAGCCACACTTTAGGTCAATTACAGCCAATCCAAGAGGCTGCAGCACAGGCCAACAGCCTGTATGACTCACTCCTGCCCTGCGATGCTTTCATTTTGCATGGCCTCGTCATGCCGTCTAGCCACGCCTTCCCCCTGTACTTCTGATCCCTCAAAAATGGCTGCAGGCTATTTGACCTCATCTTCCCCCATCCACTCCATGCATCTCTCTACTGGATTAATCATAAGAAGAGAAAACAGGTGGTGTGGGAAGTTCCTTAGACATTCGAACGCAGGAAGCCTCCTTATACCAAGTCAGACCACTGGCCTGCCACAGCAAGTGCCATTCTCTCTGCTTGGCAGTGAGGTCCTAGCTGAGATGCAGCTAGGGTGGGAGCCTGGGGCCTTCTGCGTGCAAAGCAGGTGCTCTGCCAGTGAAGCATCAGCACCTGCCATCCTCACTGTGGCTTCCATCGCAAGGCTGTTAGCCAGATGAAGACATCCAGTCCCAGAGGTTATTGTGTTGGAGAACTTACTGCCCTCCCATCCCATTGTTTATTTTGACATAAAGTGACTGAATAGCAACGGAGAAGTCCCTGTTTGTTCACCATTGTGTGGACACAACAGTCACATCTTTTCCTTGACCATGTCTGTTGAGGAGTAGCATGTAGAAATGGGTTTGCTAACCTTTTTATTTTCGCAGGGCCCCTAAGCCTTTGAAAGCTGCACGACAGGTGCAGGGGTGGGGGCAGGCGCAGCTTTCTCCATCACTGCATGTTGACGCTTGGTATGATGACACCAGGCTAGCACCTGTTTTTGAACAGCTCAGGAGCCCTGGGAAGAAAAAGGTGAAAAACCCAACAGAAAAGGGTGGCTTCCCTTTTCTGTGACTAAAGCTACTTGCTTGGGGTCTGCACCGCACTGGGTAGGGAGTGGCACAAAACTGAAAAAGCATTTCTCTGCTTTTCTTCCTGTTCTTGGACATTAATCTCAGCTCAGATGGAGCTATGCAAAAGCCCTGAAAGGCAGACTTTTGTAAAGCGAGTCTGGGAAACGGTGTCATCCTTGAGCTCTCTCCTTTGTTTCTAGAATTTAAGAACTTGGCTGTGGGCCAGCTCCGGGACGAGGTGGTTATCTAGTGCATACAAACAAACCTTGGAGGGTTTGCCATCCTTCCTTCAAGTGCACTGCGAGAGGGCAATCAATAAACTTTAAAAAGAGCACTGTTTATCAGCAAGAACAAAAGCAAGAATGAAACATAAAAAGCAAATCTATTGTTTGAACTCAGCTTTAGATTTAGCATCAAGTCCTGCCTGCCGCTTCCCTGCTTTGAATCACTCCTCCTTTATACTGATCTGATAGGAACTCATGTTTTAATACAGAGGTCTGCAGCCCTTGCATGTAGTTGGCTCCTTATTAGATGATTTAATGTTTTCCTAGGAGGACCCTTTGTAATCCTTTTCACCCAAAGCAAAACTGTCTCCAGACTTTTACAGTATTTTCAGTGCGCATAGGAGCTGGCCACGATGAGGCAAAGTATCTCTCTTAAATGCTCCATCATACAATTGGGTCAGTATTTAGCACCTGATGAGACGAACAACATTTGCAATACACTTTGTTGGTGGAGGAAAATTGATCTAGCTACATAATAGAGGGAATTTTTTTTTGCCATCAAGTCTTCCACTGACCCTGTAGGGTTTTCAAGGCAAAAGACATTCAGAGGTGGTTTGCCATTGCCTGCCTCTGCAAAGTGACCCTAAACTTCCTTGGTCTTCTCCTACCTAAGTACTAAGCTGGGCTGACCCTGCTTAGCTTCTGATATCTGACAAGATCAGGCTAGCCTGGGTCATCCAGGTAGGGCTGCGCTGTTTGCCTACTGCATGGCAAATTGAGCTCACTGCATGGTTGGGATGGATTATGGTCACGTGAGTCAGCCATGGCTCTTAGCGTTAGGGATGTTTTCTTGAACTACCGGCCTGTAGCTCCGTCCTCCTAAGTATCCCATTTAGGGACCTCTCTCTTCTTAGTGCCTATCCCATTTGAGTCAAGCCTTCTCTTTCATCCTGTGGCCACTAGCTCTTATACCCAGAGGAGTTAGCTACGTTAGTCTGTAGTTGCGAAATAGTAAAAAGTCCGGTAGCACCTTTAACTTTATTGAGATGCACCTGATGAAGAGAGCTGTAGTTCTCGAAAGCTTATGCCTCAATAAAGTTGGTTAGTCTTAAAGGTGTGCTACTGCACTTTTTACTATTTAGCTCTTATATGTTGTGTTGGAGGGAGTTTGTGTTCTCAATTACCCATCCGTTGATATCCAGTTCCATGACTTCCTCCTGGGTCACCCCGCTGTCCAGTTTCTCCCGAAGCAGCATGGAGTGGTTCTTGACACAGCACTGGTACAGGGTGAGCTCTGTGTCCGTATCCTTGTCAGACGCAGCCGCCTCATAGAAAGGGTAGAGGGAGTCTTCAGACAGGATGCTCCTGATATCTGAACAATCCTCTTCTTCCTCTTCCTCATAATATAATTCAGGGTCTGACTCATCCAGGGTGGGTGATGTGTTGGTGCCTCGCGCTCCTCCACTGCTGGCATCGGTCATCCAGGCCACTCACCACAAAAGGGGCCTGTTGTCTTGGCTGCACATGGTACTCATTTTGACCTTTCCCCCTCTACTCTGCAGCCTTCTTCAGTATACGCAGGGGATCTGCAAAGCAAAGAAGAATATTTGCCAGTGGCCACCATTAACAACTGACACTTTCCTCCCCCCCTGCTAAAATCACAGCCCTCCACAATATGATTCTCTTTGGAACATTTATTCGGTATGGGAGATCATTTAATCCCTTCAGTGTTCTGAGCCTAGGTAATCTAGTGGTCACTGTTTTCTAAGGCACTGGTCTTCGGTCCGTGGATTGACACCCTCAGGTGGTTCGTGTGAGCCCCTATACAATCATCATTTTTTTCAAAAGGCTTGCTGCTAAAGTACATGTGGAGAGAGCAAAAGTCTCGCATTCCCGGCAGGACAGTGAGTTAAGATCACCCTGTGGTGGCAAAGGATGTCACATGATTCGGATGCCATGTGACTTCCTGTCACTTGCTTGCAACTTCTGTGCTCTGATAACTGCTCTAACTGTCAGGAAGTTCTTCCTAATGTTTAGCTGAAAACTTTTAAAATTTAATTTCAAGCCATTGGTTCTGGTCCGACCTGAGGCAGCGGAAAACAACTCTGTGCCATCCTCTATATGACAGCCCTTAAAGTACTTGAATATCATTATCCTCTCAGTCATCTCCTCTCCAGGCTAAACATTCTGAGCTCCTTTCCTCATAGGACTTGGTCTCCAGACCCCTCGACATCTTCATTGCCCTCCTCTAGACACGTTCCAGCTTGTCTATATCCTTCTCAAATTGTGGTGCCCAAAACTGAACAAAATACTCTAGGTGAGGTCTAACCAGAGCAGAGTAGAGCGATACCATCACTTCTCGTGATCTGGGCACTCTGCTTCTGTTGATCCAGCCCAAAATCACATTTGCCTTTTTAGCTACCATATCACACTGCTGACTCATCTTCAGTGTACAGTCTACTACTGCCAAGACAAGTCTCCCCCATCCTATAATTATGCATTTGATTTTTCCTTCTTAAATGTAGAACTTTGCATTTATCTCTGTGGAAATTCATTTTGTTTCAGCCCAGTTTTCCAGCCTTTCCTTACTCTTTTAACCGTAATTGCTGCCCCTCCCAATTTAGTATCATCTGCAAATTTAATAAGCATTCCCTCTATTCTTTCATCCAAATCATTTATAAAAATGTTGAACAGAACAGATCCCAGGACTGATCCCCGAGAAACTCCACTTGCAACTCTTCTCCAAGAGGATGAGGAACCATTAACTAGCACTCTTTGGGTGCCATCTGTCAACCAGTTACAGATCCACCTAATAGTAATAGGATCCAAACCACATTTTACCCATTTGTCAACCAGGATATTATATGGAACCTTATCAAAAGCCATACTGAAATTGAGATAAACTATGTCTACAGCATTCCCCTGATCCAGCAAGGTAGTAACTTTCTCAAAAAAAGAGAGAAGGTTAGTCTGACATGACTTGTTCTTGAGAAACCTGTGCTGGCTCTTAGTAATCACAGCCAGCCTTTCTAAATGCTCAAGGACTGACTGTTTGATGATTTGTTCTAAGACTTTTCCAGGTATAGATGTCAAGCTGACGGGTTGGTAGTGACCTGGATCCTCCTTTTTCCCCTTCTTGAAGATGGGGACAACATTTGTCCACCTCCAATCTTCTGGCACCTCACCTGATCTCCAAGAATTCTCAAAAATAATGGTCAGAGGCTCAGAAATTACATCTGTGAGTTCTTTTAGTACCCTTGGGTGCAATTCATCTGGCCCTGAGGACTTCGTTCCTTTTAAAGAAACCAGGTGTTTACATACTACCTCTAATAACATTCAATAATAACAACATTTGATTTATATACCGCCCTTCAGGATGACTTAACACCCACTCAGAGCACTTTACAAAGTATGTCATTATTATCCCCACGACGAATCAAACCCGACTCTCCAGATTAGAGTCCTGCCGCTCTTAACTGCTACACTAAACTGGCTCAGTTATGCTGATCCTAGGCCATAACTCCCTTCCCGCATCATGTGTTCTGTTATTGTCATGTCCTTTGCAGGAGAAGACTGAGGAAAACTAGGAATTAAGCAGTTCTTCCCTCTCTTCATCACCTGTTACAATTTCACTTCCCTGTCCCTGCAATGGGCCTACCATGTCCTTGCTCTCTTTTTCTTACTTTGAACATAAGCTCCCTTTTTTGTTGTTTTTAGCATCTCTTTCAATTGATGCACATACTTGTTGGCTGGGGGGGGGGCAGAGCCCCTGGGCCAGTTGCCCACTGTTCTCCTAGTAGGTCCAGCAGCCTTCAGGGTCTTTGCTCATATACCAGCTCAAAGGGACTGAACCCTGTCAAGGCCTGTGGTATCTCGCGTAGCACAAAGAGGAGAGAGTCTAGGTACAGATCCCACTGGTTGGGATGGTGATGTGCCAGTTTCCATAGGGTCTGGTTGAAACACTTGACCAGGCTGTCAGCCTGCAGGAGGTATGAGGAGGTAAACATCTGGTGGAACCCTAGGGTCTGGCAGAGCTGGTGCATCACGGCCACCTGGAAAGGGGTCCCCCAATCAGTCAGGATTTCAGAGGGCAAGCCTACCATGAAGAAGAAGCGCATGAGGGCTTTGGCTACCCCAGCCATCTGCATAAGGCAAAGAGGTATGGTTTCCAGGAATTGGGTGGTGTAGTCCACTACCACCAGTACAAACTTGAATTCCCATGGGATACGTGCGAGGGGCCTTATAAAGTCCATGGCAATCTGATGGAAGGAGGTTGGGGCCAACAGCAGGGGAGAGGGGGGGGCCTGGTGGGAACCATGCAGAGGTTCTCTGGCACAGATGACAGGACCTGCAGTTGGCCTTCACATCGGTGACCACAGAGAGCCACAAAAAGCAGTCCAGAACCTTGGCCAGTGTTTTGGTGGCACCTGGTGGCTGGCCCAGGCCTGCTCATGGGCAAAATGCCGGACATCATCTCAGTAGCTTGTGGAGCCGAGGAGCTGTCGGGTCTCCCCACCTCCCCTCGGGTCCTTTACCACCCGCCACCACACACCTCCCTCCTCAATACACAGCAGATGGCTGGTCCAGTGGGCATCCAGAGTCTGTTCCTCATGTGCAGCTGCTGGACAGAGTTGTTGTCCCCTTGTGCCTTGCAGAAGGTGGGATCTGTGACCCACACTGCCCCTTGTGGCTCTGCTGAAGGCTCCGGCAAGGAACTGTCGGATTTGGCCTCGTCAGGGCCACTCTCATTTTCCCTCACTGCCAGAACACGGATGGATAGTTTGACCTCGTTCCTGGCTTTGCGCTCTGCCAGGAGATGAGTACCTGAGTGGGTCAGGTCAAGGTCTGCTTGCTGGTGTGCCCCCCCCCCCTGGTGGCAGCGTCCAGGGACTGGCTTGTGGCCTTAGGCGATGAAATTCTCCAGAAGGGCCACTAGGGACTGAAGATCAGCAGGCTTGTTCCTGAGAAGCCAGGTCCACACTTGGGCTGGAATGATCTGCAGCAGCTGCTCAGCCACCACCTTTTCCACAACAGCCATCTCACTTGGCATTTTGGGAAGGAGCCAGTGGGTGGCTAGCTGCCTTAGCTCAGCTGTGACCAGGCAGAGACAAGCTCCCTTGCACCAATTCCATGAGTGGAAGCAGTGTCAGAAGGTTTCCTCTGAGACTGCGTACCTGTCCAGGATGGCTGCCTTGAGAGGGTCATAGTCTTCCACCTGTTCCTTCAGCAGGGCCTGTAGGGAGGCTTGTGCCCCACCACTGAGGTAAGGCCCCAGAAAATAGGGCCACTGTGTCTTAGGCCACCAAGCCGTCTTGGCTGTCCACTCAAAGATCTCCAGGTAGACCTCTACATCTTCCTCCGGCCCCAAGTGTACTATCGTGAAGGGTGGTGTTTGGGGCATGAGCCTGACAGTCATCCCTGCCACCAGTAAGGTCTCCCATACCCGGCTGAGATCCTGCATCAACGCATCTTGTGGCTCCTGTTGCTGGGCAGCAACATCCCTAACCAGGGTCGAATCCACATTCACCCATTACCCGCATGTTTATTGGATATCTTCCATTTGCCTCTAATCTGCGATTTTTTCCTCTTCGTTCACATTCCTGCTTCCAATCCGTCTTTCTCGCGCGTCCCTCCGGTCACACGGCCGCTCGAAAACCGCTTTTTTGGGCAGGGATGCCTCTCTTTCCCCCACTGACAGCACTGATGGCTCTCTCCCGTTTCTTTTTTGGAAATTTGGAAGCATGTGAGAAGCTTTCATGGGCATTTCCTATGCAGGACAGTTCAGTGCCTGAATTTTACTGAAGTTTCACTTCCTTGGAGTGTCAGTATGTTCCCAATAGTCACTGGCCGAATCCGCATTCACCCCACACCCGCGTTTTCCGCTTTTGAGGGAGGGAACAAATCTTCCCGCCTTTTTTTTAAAAAATTACTTTTCTGTTATTTCGATCTTGCCTTATAAGGATATTGTATTTCCTTATAAGGATATTGTAATTTCGATATTACAGTAATATAAAATAAAAAAAATAAAAAACAGTTAAAAAGGAAGTTTCGCGAGTCCGTTCTGAGGATGGATTCACCCCAAAATGATTTTTCAAACTACCAGATTTGATTCAGAAACAGCATAATCAATAAATCCAATGCTATGAAGTCAAAAACAGTCTTTTCAGACTACGGAGCACTTGCAAGTTGAATCAGCCAATAGGAACTCTCGGAATGGCCGGAGAGACAGGAAGGGGGGTTGTTTTTTAAAAAACCGCGTAAATTGCGCATTGGCCCGTTCACGGCCACCGTGAAACTCCCGTTGAAAACCTGTGACCACATATTCGGGAGAAATACGAATGAAATACATCTGTTTAATGAGGTAATGTGACCGGCACTCTGGATTGCGTGGGGAATGCAGGGAACATGCGACTTAGAATGAGTAATGTGGATTCGCCCCAGTTTCTCTTGATGCTCTTCAAGCCACTGTCCAAACTGGGCCAGGTCCATGGCTCCAGGTGTCGTGCCGCCATTCCCCGTATGGGCCACCACTTTGTCAAACTCCACCACTGGGGTGCCGGAGCCTGCGGGAAGGACGCACCTTCTGGGCTTGGCTCATAGCATCAGTCTTCAAACAGAGGGGAGGAGCGGGGTATACAGCACCCTTGCACCCTCTCTCCCTCACTGCGCCGCTCTGCTCCTTGTGTGTCTTCCCCTGTCTTTCACCCTCCGCTTCCTCTCATCCACTCTCCTCTCTCTCTTCCCACCCCCTCCTGTTCATAAGGGCCTGCCTTTATGGAGATTGTCTGGAGGGATCCCTGCCCAGCCCACCTGTCTGCTCTCCCCCTTCGTCCTGCCCGAGAGTGGCAGGTCCAATCCTGGGCTTCCCACCTCCATCGCCTCCACTGGCAACGGTTCTCTCGGCCAATCTGTGCACATCTGCAAGGTGGGGCTGTCTGGGCTGTTCCAAGCGCCGCAGCAGCCTGGACACCCAACTGGGCCTGCTGCCGTTAGTCCTGTCTTGGCTGCCGGTGGTGTTCCTGCATCTGGGTGAGCTGCAGGGCTTGGGCTGCACCCATCATGAGTGCAGGAGGAGGGACCAGCTGGTTGGCATGCCAGGCAGTGGTGGCCTCACATCTGCTACTGGGGCCTTGCTCCCTGGTCTGCGCACTCTCATTGGCTGCCTGCTCTCCCAACGTTGTGGTGATGCCCTTTGCAGGGATCCTGTGCTCGATCCTCGTTCAAGCGGTGGGCACGCTCTTGCCAATCCTTCTGCAGGTCTCCACCTGGTGCCCCTTGTCCCAGTGGGCACTGGAGTCCCTAGTGAGGGTAAGTCTGAGGGGAACAGATGTAAATCCAGGGAGGCTTCGCATGGCTCCCCCAGACAAAGGTTCGCATCTTATTTCCATAACACATTATCCTCTGTGTAAAAACCAGACAATCACTGATGCAATAAAGCCAGGTGCCCAAAGACCACACCCAAAGATTTCAAGGAACCACCCATTTTCAATTGCCTTCAACATCAATGTGATTCTGAAATTCTGGCAAATCAGCTTCTCTCTTAACTAGGTACAGGAGGTAGTTGATTCTGTAATCACTGGCTTCACTGGCTCCCAGTAGAATTCCGGATCCGGTTCAAGGTGTTGGTTTTGACCTATAAAGCCCTAAACGGACTGGGACCAGCATACCTAAGGGACCGTCTCTCCCTGTATGTGCCCCAGAGAGCACTTCATTCAACTGGGAAACATCTAGTGGTGGTCCCTGGCCCTAGGGAGGCTCGGCTGGCCTCTATCAGGGCCAGGGCCTTTTCGGTCCTGGCCCTAACCTGGTGGAACTCTCTGTCTGAGGACACTTGGGCCCGCCAGGATCTTGTATCATTTAGGCGGGCCTGTAAGACAGAGATGTTCCACCAGGCATATGGTGGAGGCTAATTTTAGCCTATCATTGCCCAACCTTCCACCGGTCTCCCTCTACAAGGGGTATGGAGAGTCCACTCCCGCTGGTTGCCCCAAAAGGGGCACAGTATTTTATCTGTTTTTTAATTGATTTTAAGTTGTATTTTAACCAATGTTGTACCTCACCCTGAGCCCGCTTGTGGGGAGGGTGGGTTAAAAATAAAATAAAATAAAATAAAATAAATAGTCTGTGGCATAGTAGGGGTGCTATAGGCTACATCTGGATGCCATGTTTGGCTTCATAATACCCATGCTTTTGGGTTCTGGTTCCCTGTTCAATGGAATAAAGGACGCAAAATGTTTTGTTCATCTTCAATAATTCAATTATGTTTTATCTGACTATATTGGCTAGAGTCACTGATTTGTTATCACTTTTGTAATGCATTTGATTATTAAATAGATTTTAGATTTCTTAAAATGTACCCTGCTTTGAGCATAGGAATAGTGGTACAGAGATATTTTTAATAAATAAAATAATAATGTTAAATTAACATCCCAGGCAGAAGAACCTGCCTGATAACTCCATGTAACTGACCTATAAAACCCAGACATTGAAAACCTTTCCCCACTCATCAAATTTGGTCTAAACATGTAAAATCCCAATCCAAAATGATTAAGACAACTTTATAAACAAAGGGCACTTCTATTACATCCTAAACCTGTCTTATCTCAGGGTTTATTTAAAACACATTTTCCTCCAGTTACTTGGTTCTGTCCTTATATAATGCAGATGTTGCTAGAGAGAGTTTCTTGAAAATTTCAGACCAAAGTAGCATTGTCTATCGAGGTCATACCAAAACAGCCACATTCTTAAAACATTAAAAGCAGAGAGAATGAACAACTGGAAAAGCTTACCTGTGTATGATGCGAATTCTCCATTGCTTGTTGCTTTTAAGGTCAAGATTGGAAATCTAGTTTCAGAGTTTGACAGAATGGTAAGAAGAATTAGGATAACTAGAGGATGCTTGCTGAGATCCAATAACGTTGCTTGCCTTAGAAAATAATCCTTGCGGTTACTGTACTTAACCCAGTCCCTTTGCCCTGGTTAAGACTCCCCCCGCCCAAATATTAAAATATTTGGGGTGTTGTGCTAGCTCACTTTGGGTTTTTTTACAGCATGCATGGAGATACTGAGACATGTGGAAACTTTCTGACACAGTCTCCTGCTGCCCCCAAGTAGGAAAGAAGTGTCAGCCATGGTCCTGAAATGGGGATTTAAGACTTGAGATGTGACAGCTCGCACGTTGCTGTAGGCTTAGCTAGCAAAGATGTCTTAATTTGCACTGTTGGTTAAAAAGGCTCTGACCGCCCTGAGCAGGATTTGGAGTCTTTAAGTCAGTTGTTAATTTTAGCTACTAGACTTTTATTTGCATATGGGATTTCCAGCCCTATCAAGCAGAATGAAGCTACTTTGGCTTAGAGGAAAGAAGCAGTCAGATCCCAGAGGAACAAAGTGTTTTTATGTACTTTGTCCCACTACCCTTGGGGTCTGTTTGGCTTGTACAAAATTTAAGCATGCAGCTAAGAAGACTACACTACAATCAAGCAGTGAATTGCAGAACTGTTCAATATGTGAGGATGCATTTGCTCCAGATAATATGCTACTCCATATGATGCCATCTTTTATAGTTTCTTCCCATCAATTACAACCCAAGGTGAGTAACAAATTAAAACCATATACACAGAAAATTTTAAGTAGCAAATTATTAAAAACTGTTGTCATCATAACCCTAAAGCCCGGTTAGGTGATTACGCTCTGTGCAGGGCTGATTTGGCCTGTTTGGGGCCAGGCATGACAGCAACCACTGGGTAACTCGATAGCCTATGATGTGCCTGAGCCATCCGGGCCTGGCTGCTTGCTACTGGTGTGAAGCATCCATCAAGGTGACCAAGGCTGTTGCAGTCCCATAACCATTCCTAAAACTAGATTGGAAAGGATCTAAACAATTTGCCTCATCCAGGAAACCTTGAAGTTGTCCAGCCTCTTCCACTGCACAGGCCTGCTATTCTAACCACACAGTAACTATCTTCCAGAAAACCATAAAGAAGTTTTGCCACCTTACTTGATACCAATGTCAGTTTTTGGCTCTTGGCCCACAGACTATGGGGATGAATTGCAAATGCAGAGTGACACCTGACCTTGAGCGCTGTCATCTGTGTGCTTCCAGTGGACAATTAGCTACCCTCCTCCTGTCCTCCTATTGCAAGAAAAGACCTGAGACAGCTTTAGGGCTTAGGGGGTTAACTCAGGGAGTTGTGCACTATAATCTGTTCCCTGTGATCTCAGCAGGTTCTAAGTGGGTTATGTCACATCTGAGATCTTTTCTAAAGCTAGGTGTGTATTTACTACTTTTCTGTTCCTGCATATGCAGGAAATGTTTCCTTCATAAGGGTCTAATAATTAGCCCTCTCTGCGTTATCAGTAGATTGGACACTGTTTCACATGTTTATATACTTCTTCATTTATAACCTGCCATTGTCTCTGAGACACAAGGCTGATTACACAATTTAAAACAATCCCTTAAGAATAAGAGAAAACATTCAACCAACACTGAAAATAAATGGGATACAAAACTGGAAAGCAATGCATGAAAAACAGTGTAATACCTACAAAAAATGAAACAGAACTTAACTGCAAAACTGGCAAATGAATACAATAGTGCAAAATATACAAGGAACAAAGCAATGAAAACTGACTAATGCTAACCAGCCTTATTGCATATTTTAAAAATTCCCTTCTGGGTAGTTCCAGAACATAGGTGCTAGATCAGAGAAGCCCTGAGCCCTAAGTCTAAATATGATATATTAAACATGTTGCTTCATGTCTTCCAAATATAACATATTGCTTGCTTCACATAGCAAAGAGTTGCCATATTTTGCAACTTTCTCTGTCCCCATTTCTCCTTTTCCAACACTGCCCCCTTCTGGTCTCTATTTCACCAACAACGTTTCCCCACAAACGTTACATTTTACCTGTCCGGATCCAGCCGGTACCACTACACAAAAAATACACCCCCTTCTCATGAAACACTAGAGTGTCATCATAGCATCCAGTTTGGGAGTCATTGAGTTGAGACAATGTGTACACAATGGTGGCAAAACTATGACCTGCATTTGAAAACATGTCTTGAGATTTCATTCTGGAATCAAACAGGGGCAGTCTTAGTTATTCTAGGGCCCTGGACAAAAATGCAGAATGGGGTCCCAAAATCACTGCCAACTTTTACACACACACACCCCAGGGCCAACCAAGGGGTGGTCCTTGCCCCGTGTGAGGTGGGTGGGAGCTGCTGCTGCTCCTGGAAGACAGCGGCCTGATGGGCACAGGTGGGGTGTGCACAGGTGACATAGTCTGCTCTTCTTCCTCCCATCCTTTGTGGTGCATGTGTGGTCGAGGCCAATGTGAGGCCCAGGGCAGCTGTCCCTATTGCCCATTGGGTAAATATGCCCCTGGAATCAAATTATTCTGGTATTATGCACGTAATGTGAATTTATCTCTTTCCCCCCCTCATAAAAGCTAACTGTCCACCTAGGTTCTGAACCTAGGCCCTTTTCACACTGCTTACCGGGACTTGCAACGACGTGGAACATTGAGCTACAAATGCGGAAAATCGTGTTTTCTCGCGCGAGATATGCGCGATGTTGTGCAAATCTCACACAAGAAAACACGATTTTCTGCATTTGTAGCTCAATGTTCCACATTGTTGCAAGTCCCGGTAAGCAGCGTGAAAAGGGCCCTGCCCCCCACCCTTACCAAAGAATAATCAGTTATCCAAATAACAACGTAATCCAAATCAGAGTTACACCTTTCTAAGCCCGTTGCCTTCATTGCACTCAGAAGAGGGTAATTCTTCTTTAAATTGCACTGTGTATTATAAAGTCAAGTAATAAGCTCAGTGGTTCACGGTTTAAGGTAAGCTGAATTCCGTAAATTTCAAGGATAACGCAGGATAAAATACAGACATTGTAAGCCTTAGACATCACCCAGCATAGATCTGAGCAGGGCTTTTTTTTTCTGGGGAAAGAGGTGGTGGAACTCAGTGGTGGAACTCAGGACCGCACTGTTGCCAGGGACCGCCCCCCCCATTATGGAGCCCAC
Source organism: Eublepharis macularius (assembly GCF_028583425.1). Taxonomy (NCBI): domain Eukaryota; kingdom Metazoa; phylum Chordata; class Lepidosauria; order Squamata; family Eublepharidae; genus Eublepharis; species Eublepharis macularius. Next base: position 9,959,648 of record NC_072793.1, on the reverse strand, counting down.
CCTGAACTGTGCCAGTTTCCTGCCCTGCTGTTTTGAGGCCCCAGCAAAGACTCTGTTTAAGGGCAGCATTGCCCATGCCTGTTTCCTGTTCTCTCTGCTGTAATGGGCCGTGCCACCTATGCCTGTTTCCTGCCTCCTTGGACACCTACCTCACCTGGGCCCAGAGCCATGCCGCTAGCAGTACAGTGCCAGCCGGAGGGACCCTCCACGAGCCTGGCCAGGCACCCCCTGGTCAGTTCCCACGGAAAGCCCCTTGCAGGACTGTCACTGGGTCTGCCCTCACCACTAGGCAGCCTGCTAGCCGGCCCCCGAGACATGCCAAGGAAGAAGCCATGTTCCCAGGCAGCAAAGAACCACCATGGACAGTTTACTCTGAGGCTGCCATCTCAAGACCCAGCTCCTGTCACGTCCACGGAGCCCAGCCTCGCTCTGCTATGCATATCGCTGGAAGCCGCCCCAGAATGGAAGCTACGTGCCAGCTGTCCAGAACACCTAACGGACTCATTTCAATACAACCTCCACATCCCAGAGCTGATGCCATCAAGACAACTCCAGCTTCCTGGCAGATTTGATCAACCCGCCCGGCACACCCCTCCCCTCCTTTGTCCCCTCTTCCCGAGGTGTCACAGTCATACATTCAGACCCTAAAGTGGCCCATTAGCTGTAGTTGTAGAACCATCAAGCTTTTGTTTCCCCTCCTGAGAACCACATGGAAGGCCCCCGCCTCAGGGTACGTTTTGGGGTACTTAAGCAGGCTCTGCCTGCCATGAGGTGCTCGTCATTCCTCTCTCGACCCTCACCAGCACGCCATTCCTCTCTTGAACCCCGACCGTCACTCTGCGTGTCTGGTGCAGGCATTAGATACCGCCCCGCTTCGCTGCTACGTCTTTGCTTCTCGACGAGACCAGGTATTGCCCCACTTCTTCGATCTCAAGTGGGTTCCCTGCTAATGCAAACGGCTCTATTTTTCCTATGTTTTTTTTCTTAGCTCTTGTATGTACTCTGCGTGTATGTGCATGTACTCTGCATGTAGGCATACGCAACATTCTTAGTAAAACACGTTTTATACTTATTAGTCATTGCCTCTTTATTGCACGAGTAATCTGGAAGATGGAATCTGGTATAGTTGGTTAAGATCTGCACTAATTAAACCCAGACTGTGTGCTAATTTCCCCAAGAATAGCAGTTCTGGTAACAGCACAATGACGTCACTTTGGGTCAGCTGAAATGGGGGGGGGGGAGTTTCTTAAAGTTTAAATCACCCTAGGCAAAAATGGTCACATGGCTGGTGGCCCCACCCCCTGATCTCCAGGCAGAGGGGAGTGTAGATCACCCTCCATGCTGCTCCAGCGGTGTGGAGGGCAATCTCAACTCCCCTCTGTCTGGAAATCAGGGGGCAGGGCCACCAGCCATGTGACCATTTTCAAGAGGTGCCGGAACTCCATTCCACCACGTTCTGGCTGGAAAAAAGCCCCGGATCTGAAGTAATGGAAATCCAACCGTCTAGCACAGTGGTGTCCCACTCTTCATCCAAGGAGTTTAGGATACTGTACGCACTGCTTCCTTTCCCAGTTTAGCCTTTCAACAATTGGGCTGAGAGAGAGCATCTGGAGAGAGTTCTGTTCCACTGACTTGTGAGAACAGCTAAATTAGGCTGGATCCAACCCACTGTGCACAATCGTCCAGTTTAATACAGTATTAAGTACACGTACGCAGCGCTCGGGTGTGTGCGGCTACGGGATCCTCCAGTCTTTTAAACTATTTCTTACCAGGGATAGCAACACTAATAAAGAGATTGCAGTGTCACTGTGAATTAAGCCCACATAGGTTTGTACTTGCTGACGTACTTATTTAGCCTTTCAGCCTATTCATCCTGAGTAGATAAGCATCCTTTAAAATGGGAAGCAGAATAAAAGCATCACTCAGGTGGTTTTAGATACGTGGCGTCTCATGGTGGGCAAGGGGCCACTATGTACTTCAGACATTTCACACCTTTTCACCAGGCTCTTCCTCCAAAGAGGTCGGGGCAGCATCATTCTCACCTCCATTTTATCCTCACAACATTTCTAAGGTTGCCAACATGTCTGGAGAAAAAAATGTCCTGTCTATTAAAGACAGGTAATGTTAGGGGGTGTTAATTAGCAAATGGTGTTATTTATCTCCATGAAAAACTTCAAGTCTCCATTTCCACACGATAAGCCTCTATTAAAGGAATGGGACATTTTTCTCCAAGCCTCTTGTCACCCACAACAATCCTGTTGTCACTCAGCAAATTCCCTGGCAGAGTGGGGATTCGAACCTGGGTCTCCCAGATCTAACAGTTAGAGCCCAACGAATACATGCTAGATAGCTGTAAGCATTGCTGTTTTCTCAGATTCAGGCCTCACTATGAACAGCAAGAGGACTCTGGGTGGTGCTGGGGGATAAATTGTCCTCTGGCCACCCACTGGTATGCAGTGTGCCACAGGGGGAAATACTCTCCCCATTATTGTTTAACATAATATGCACCCCCTTGCCCAGTTGGTGTGAAGCTTCGGTCTTGGGTGTCACCAGTACGCTGATGACATCCCGTTCTATCTGTTGATGTTCAGCCAGCCTGGCTCGGCCTCAGATGTCCTGGAGCATGCCTTTGAGGCCGTGGCTGGATGGTTGAAACAGAGTCAGCTGAAATTAAATCCCACAAAGACGGAGATCCTGTATTTGAGTCACGGGCGCATGGATTTGGGACCCCGGCTTCCTGTTCTCAATGGGGCAGAACTTGTACCGGCTCCGAGAGTCAGGATCCTGGGAGTGATTCTGGACGCCTCTTTGAATATGGAGGCTCAGGTAGCTGCAGTTGCCCAGTCTTCCATCTTTGGCAGACCAGGCAACTTGCCCCTTATCTCTTGACCTGCGACTTAACTACAGTGATTCAGGCAACGGTCACCTCTAGGCTAGACTACTGTAACGCACTCTATGCAGGGCTTCCCTTGAATCTGATCTGGTGGTTGCAGCTGATCCAAAATGCAGTGGCATGTGTCATCACCGGAGTGCCGAGAAGTGCACATATTATACCGGTATTGCGCCAGCTGCATTGGTTACCAGTGGAGTACCGAATCAAATTCAAGATTTTGATATTAATCTATAAAGCCCTATGCGGACTAGCACCTACATATCTTCGGGACCGCCTCTCCCCATATGTGCCCCAGAGGACGCTTCCATCTAGTGATAAACAGCTGCTAATGATCTTTGGCCCCAGGGAGGTCTGCCTAGTGTTGACCAGAGCCAGGGCCTTTGTAGTCCTGACTCCAACCTGGTGGGACGCTCTGTCTAATGAGACCAGGGCCCGGCGGGATTTGTTGTTATTTCGCCAGGCCTGTAAGATAGAGTTGGTCTACCAGGCATTTGGTTGATGCTGCGTAGGGCCCCCACCAGCTGAAATAGAGTAGCATGGGGGCCCCCTATTAGAACATCCACCTCCAAAAAAGAAGTCTCCTTTAATTATTTTTCAGTGACAGTTGGAAATGGATTAATGAACTGTTCGTACTGCTTGTGTTTGGTTTTAAATATTTATATTGTATTTATTATGTTTTAAATTGTGCTTATAATTTTAAAGTCTATAAATGTGATCCGCTCTGAGCCTGCTGGTGTGGGGAGGGCAGAATACAAATTTAAACAAACAAACAAATAAATATGGCATGGTTGTCTATAAATGATAAAAAATGCAGAATAAGGGACTTTGAATGTGTACCATTGAAGTATTAAACTAGATACAAAGCAGAAATGAAAGCATCACAGTGCTGAACAGGGGTTACGGATTGTGCATGTAAGATGCTTAAATATGGTAATATTAAATATGGTAAGCCGCACTGTATGAAACTAGACTCCTACCTACGCAGACAGATACACGTAAATTGACTTCTCGACATCTGAGTTTCTATTGGAGTAGATCTATAGGCCCTTCACTCCTATAATTCTGGTTCTTCTGGCATCATCAAGAGTCCCAAAGAAGCCACAAGGTGGAGTTGGTTGACTATAAATATCCTTAAGGTAGCTTCATCCTCCTGGACAGTACGAAGCAGCAGTTTGCTCAGAAACACTCTGATCAGAGTAAGCCTATTTCTTCTGTTACCAATCCATGTCTTCTGATTTAGTAAATCAGTTGCAAGGGAAACAAGCTTTGGGGGCTAAAGGAAACACTGCTCCCAGCTCCAGTGGCATGAGATCCCATCACTGGAACAGGAGGCCCTCTTACAACAGCGTGTGGAAGAATGTTTCTCTCCTGAGCCTTTGCTCTACTGCAGCCCTTTAAGTCCTTATTTCTATGCAAAGGGCAGTTCTATGTTCCCTCAGGGAAACTGGCATGAACTTTAGCTTAAAATATCTGTGTAGACTAGTAGTTGCCGAAAATTCAAAGTTCTTACTACTGAGATAGACGATCTGTGCTCAGATGCTATTGTCTAACCCCCAACCCTCAAGTCTATTTACTTCTTTCCTTACTTCATTTATACCCACTCCTTTCCCCAATGGGGACACAAAGCAGCTTACATCATTCGCCTCACCATCATTTTATCCTCACAACAACCCTGCAAGGTAGGTTAGGCTGAAAAAAATGTGATTGGCCCAGCAAGCTTCCTTGACAGATCAGGGGTTCGAACTAGGGTCTCCCAGATCCTAGCCTGACACTCGAGCCTCTACACCACACTGGCACTCTTGGCTACTGCTGTCCAATGTTACATTCTGATTTTCTCCTCCACCACCTGCAGCTTTTAATGACTGATATGCTTTATTGTAATGCACTATACATAGGCCTCCCATCTAAGTTAACTAGGAGGCGCCAATTAATGCAAAATACTGCAGCTCGACTGTTATCAGGAGTGAGCAGGAGCATGACCATCCATCCTATAGTTGCTCCACTGGCTACCCATCATTTACCGTGCTCAGTTCAAGGTATTGGTTATTACATACAAAGTTCTTCTTGGCTTTGGTCCAGCATACCTACTGGACCGCCTCCCTCCCTATGTTCCTCCACAGCAGCTTTGCTCATCCAAACAGGGTCTCCTGCAGGTGCCAGGCTACACATGGGTGAAATCAACAGCAGCCTGTACACGGGCTTTCTCTGTGGTGGCCCCTAACTTGTGGAATGACCTGCCTGAGGACTCAGGAGAGCCCCCACTCTCCTGGCTTTCCGCAAACGATGCAAAACCGAACTATTCAAAAAGGCTTTCTAATCGAATGGGAGGGCTGTACTGTAGGGATGGGGTCTCAGATGCTTCACTAATGAGTTGGGGACCATAGACTTCATCACTATAATTGCCTTACACAGGGTTTTTTTTCTGGGAAAAGAGGTGGTGGAACTCAGTGGGTTGCCCTCAGAGAAAATAGTAACATGGCTGGTGGCCCCGCCCCCTGATCTCCAGACAGAGGGGAGTTGAGATTGCTCTCCGCGCCGCTGAGTGGCGCGGAGGGCAATCTCAACTCCCCTCTGTCTGGAGATCAGGGGGCGGGGCCACCAGCCATGTGACCATTTTCAAGAGGTTCCGGAACTCCGTTCCCCCATGTTCCCCCTGAAAAAAGCCCTGGCCTTACATATTATCTGCTGCTTTAAATATGTACTCCAATGTACCACCTGTGCTCCATGTTGTCTAATGTTAGTCCTAGAATTTATTATGTTCTGTTTCAGTATTTTTTCTACTCTATATTGGACTCTCGCTAATACTATGTCTTTTAAACTTGTATCTATTTACCCTATGGCATTGTTTCTGGAAATGTCCTTGATACTGTATGAAATGTACTTGCTACTGACTGTACTAATCTCATACTGTGTAATCTGCCTTGAGTCTCAATGAGAAAGGTGGACTATAAATGACACAAATAAATAATAAATAAACAATTTACTGGTCTTGAGCCAGGGTGCTGGCAGGGAGGGAGCCTCTGCTCCCATATGTGCCTGCCTGCTAGGCTAAGGTCTTCTTAGGCGCCCCTTTCACCTGCAGCAAGGTGGGTTGTCACCAAAGACAGGCCTTCTCCATAGTGATGGCAAAGTTATGGAGCCCTCTCCCTTTAGAAACTCTCCTGACACCAAATCTACCTACTTTTATGTGCCAAGGGAAGACATTTTGACTTACTAGCACCTTTTAATGATATTTTGGAACCTTTTATGAGTTTTGATCCAGATTTTTATTGTTGCCATTGTTCTGGTTTGATATTTGATCTACTGGATTTGCAGGATTTATGATCATATTTTTATTTCTTGCCTTGCCTCCTTTTGTCTGTTTTTTAAATTTCTGCCGCTGTTCTTAGTGTTGGCAGGAGCCTGTTCTCCACCCAAGTGAACCAAGCAGCTACTCGGAGGGCACCACAGTGGGGAGAGGGCACTGACCTGCTGAGGGTGGGCATATCCACTTCCTGAACTTATGCCACCACATGCCCACAGGGCCAAGACTGTGGCTGGTGGCACCAGTAGGGCTCAGCTTTATCCCCGTATGCAAGGAGATGCCTCTTGGGCCCACGCCATCACAGGCCACATCCAAGTTGAGCCCTGAAGCGCTGGCCGTTCTGCTGGGGCCCGCTTGCTCCGAAGAGGCAATGGGCAGGGGGTGATTCCCTTTAGCATCTCTTCGATCCCATTGGCTGGGTCCAAGCCAAGCCTCAGTGGCACTGGGAACATCACTGGGAATTTTCTCCATGAGAGCCAGCTTGGGGCAGCTAAATACCTAGAACCAGTCCTGGTGTTTCAATATATTCTCACTGTTTCATTTCTCTATCCATCTATTGTGAGCCACCTTAATTATATTTTACAGCAAGATGAAGTATAGATAAATTCTGTTTTAAGCTACAGCCTCAGGGTCAATGAAAAACAGCAGCTGGGTAACTCTGCATGGCTTACTACTTACTAAGGCCCTTCCTCTGAATAAGCTATTTGTCTTTTCACCTGCCATCGTAGATTAACAAATGTTGTTATCCCAAAGTGAAAAGAAAATACTATGCAGTTTAACATTTTACTAATTATCAAGATATCTGACCTGATCTTTGGTGTCTGTTTTGGATTCCTGCCCAAGTTAAACTCAGGCAGATGTCACATGGTCACACCTGACTTCCATTACTGCTCTGCGATCTCTGCACAACAGAGCAATGGATTGTGCTGTTGAGTTCCTAATATATCAGGCTGGAGGTGAATATAAGCAGACGGGGATCAGACGGAAGATTCGTGAGTGAATTTATTTAATGAACTCAACTTTGCTGCCTGTTTTGTCTTCCTTGAGTCAAAATTCATCCTCAGTTGTCTCCTCATCCTCTGATGTGCTTAGATCCTCCTCCTCCTCCAAAGAATCTTCACTGCGTTGGTTATTCCAAACCATTGTGAAACTCATATTCTGCCTAGTGGGGGAACTGTTGTAGTGGACTCCGTTGGCAAAGACGCATTGTCCCAACTTCCAGCAAATGACATAATACACAGAAATCACCCAGAGAGCCAGCCCTGTGAGGAAACTAGCAAGGATTATACGGGTGGCTGGTCCTACACACTCCTGTAATTTCAGTTTGTACCAAGGCGCTGGGACCAACTGCATGAAGAAAGTTTTCAAATTCCAGCTCGTTTCCTTCAGAAATACCTTTCTGTGATTCTGGATGGGTCTGCGGCGCCTTCTCTGGATGAGTGCTGTATTTTGAATGAGCAGAGCTGTCTGTACAGTATCTGCATTTACAGTGTGGTTCTCTTCCACATTCCATTTGGGTTCCAAACTCCTGTTTTTGTTGAGGCTCTTCTTTAACTCCCTGGAGACATCAGGACGGCCAATTTGCCGGAGAGCTCGGGCCAGACGATCCCAATCGACATTACCTCTTTCCATCTCCAGCCAGTGGTTTAAGGTTTCTTTGCACTGGGCTGCACTGGAGATTTCTTGCCATTGGCTTGAAGGGAATAGATCCTTCTCCTCAAGCGGTTCCGTGGCATCTTTGGGGGGGATGGCAATCCGGATGTAGAGCTCGTGACATTCCTCTGGATTCAGGAGCTCAGAGATACAATCTAACGTGGTGGCCTCTGGACTAGTAACGGCCATATTCATGTAGGAAGTGTGTGTGGCTAGTAAGAGGAGAGCAACTCCCATTAGCACCATGGTGGAAAAGTTGGGACTGCAGCCCTGGATCAAGATCAGCCCTAATCTCCAGCATTCAGCACTCTGGCTCCTAGCCTACTCATGCTGTCTGGCTCTCTGGGTCTTTGTTCCTTGCCCACCCTGTAGGCTCTCCTGTGGGCCCCTATGAGGTCAATGAGACCTCATCACATGAGCTCACAGCTCCTGCTGAAAGGTTACTGGAGCTTTTCCTATGTGGCTGTTTAAAGTGTACCGGCTGAGCCTTTACTTTCAGCTTCTCTTTGGGCCAGGGATGAGCAAATATTTCCCATCACATTTCTTTTTCTATTTTATTCACATTTTGTCAATGGCTTTGGTTCTCAGCTGTGTAGAATTGTTTTGTGGAATCATTTGTATGTCGTACGCAGGTACAGTTATTGTATGCAATTGGTACCTATGATATGTACCCTGTGTGTATAATGTAGAATTCTGATTTATTGCCAATGGCCAATGGCATTGAGAAATGTGCACATTTTATTAGAAACATTGGGTGCTATGAAACAGCAGGATAGGGCAGAAAGAAAGAAGCATGGGGTTTGGTTTGTTCAAGAGAGAAGCAAAATGGAAACTGTGGCTTTTGGAGAGGAACAGCAGAGATGAGACATTCAGAATCATCCCTGCTGGGAGCCTGCCAGGACCAGGGATGCTCCTGAGTGTTTGGTGCTGCAGTGCATAGCCTGATGAGGACACGGAGTAGTTTAAGAGGAGAGGAGAGCTCCTCAGCGTCTCCATTACTCCTTCCAACTCACTTCATATGGGGACATGGGCTACAGCGGCCGCAGAGGGCATCCGACCATGCAATTCCCCCAGTGGAACGGCGTTTCTGCTTGCAGAAGAGCGGGTGGTGATTTCTGCCAGTGCCAACCCTCCCGCTGCAGACTCCCACTTTGTATCCAATGCTGTTTCCAAGAGGGCCTGCTGACCCCCGAGAACAAAAATTGAGGGGGGCTAAGAGGGTGCAGCAGGATGGGGAAGTGGGCAAGTCCCATCCAGCCAAGTCCACAGGTGGTTGGATTCACCATGGTAGTTGCATCCCATCACACACACACATTAGTGGTTGGCTCTTTATTGGTATATTCTTGTCCACCTGTTCTGCTTCTAGACACTGGCTGTTTTTACACATGCCCTGGGAGATCGCGCAAACTCATGGCATGAAGCGTCTTCCTAGCATGACCTCCCAGCACGATCCCCTTTAATGGCCCAATGATGTAAGAAAAAGTGCCCTTAAACAGGATTGTGCCAGGAAATAGTGCTAGGAAGACGCTTTTATGCCGTGAGTTTCGTGCGACCTTCCGGGCACATGGCCATGTGAAAACGGCTACTATTCTGGTGGCTGGACTTCAATTCCCCTCACAAATGTCCAAGTTTTCTGGTGAAATCAGCAGCCCATATCAGTAGAAACTGCACGGGCATGGAGTGTGGAGAACATATTGGGAGTACTTGTGTGGTATGTGGTCACCGATAGGGGGTTGAGGACTATGTCCCGAAAGACCTTCTTAAGAGGTAGATGGGCAGTGGTTCCTTGCCTTTTCTGAATACACGAGTGAGAATGACAGTCAAATGTATATGAAATGGAGTCTCATTGCCTCTGTTCCTTACTAGTGACATTGTGATTAACTAAAAAAACAAATCTTAGTTAAATTGTGGTAGAGCCATAAGGGGCCAGTTCCTAGTGGAGACATAGCTGCCCCAAGGATTGCCAGCTGCCAGTATGCAATCTTCCATTGCAGTTGTCCTGAGGAAGGATTCAGTGCTGTTTGAAAGCCTGCAAACATGTCACCAAAAGGTATAATCTTACCCTCTTTGTGCCCTCTGTTATATGGCATTCTTTGTCATCGAAGTCACTGTTGCACATTTCTTTGTACCTGTGGATCGTGCATGCTGACAGGAGTTGACCAACATTGGGAATAACAGCCCCCCACCCCCACCCTCAGATTCTCCTAAGTCCCCAAACACCTGCTGGAGATGCACTTGCAAGACGGAGCCATTCTTTGGACGGAGCAGGGGCGGCACACACTAAATCATAGCCAAGCTTCATCAGGAATTAAAGGCCTGATCTTTCACCTTCCGATCAGGGTGTGGTGGAAACAGCAAGCAAGTCTGGTGGTCTCATTCAAGGTCAGCCACCCTTCACTGCTTGGTCATCACCATCACAAAAAAGGGCACTATAATTCAGGCAGGAAGGGAAGTTGGGGGATTGATTTAGGTCCCGGGAGGTGTCTCCTCTAACCTCATCCTTCTGAGTACCAGGTCAGGGCTAGGTTATGGGCAAAGTGCAGCAGGCTGGATGGGGGTCCTACATTCACCTTCCTACAGCTGGTGTATGAATACCATCGCTCCCAAGTCCTGCCTTTGGTCGAATAATGAATCCTACCTCAAGCAGGGTTAATTCTAGATGTTTCGTGGCTATCCACTGCAAACAGCTCTTAACGGGAAGGACTGGTAAGGAATTATTAACCTTTTGTAACCAGATATTAGTTGATTAACATCTTTATCCTGCCTTTCGGCACCAAAGGAAAGCTCAAGAAAGCTTTCTACAACAACAATATCAACATAGAAGAATGCTTAATAAAACCAGTTCAATAGAAATACTAAGTGATCATAGTAGAATTTAAACAAAAACCTGCCATGGCCTTATAATAATGAAAACCTTGTAGCCAAACTGACTATTATTTATTATTACATATTAATCCCACCCTTTCTTCAAAGAGCTCAGTACAACGTACATAGTTCTTCCTTTTTATCTTCACAATGGCCCTGTAAAGTAGGTTAGGCTGAGGGCCAAACTGCAGGTTCGTGTTTTTAAGAAATTGGATCCCCAACTTGTGTTCCCTGCAGCCGCACAAATACTCCATGGGCAGCAGCAAAAATGGGGAAATCGTCACCACCACCCCACACTGTTTTTGTGTAGGAAATGGCTTGGGGAGAGGGGAGACAGCAGTGCCCCCCCCCCGCAATGTTCTGAGCCTGTTTAAGCTCTCCCCTCCTTCTTAAAGAAGTCATTCCCTGCTGTTGCTGTGTGGCTGCAGGCAACACAAGCTGGGTCTGGCTTCCCCATTAAAACGCTAATGTGTAGTTTGGCCCGGAGAGTGTGCAACTGGCCCATGGTCACCCAGTTCTCTCTGTGGCAGGGTGGGGATTTGAGCCTAGGCCTCCCATTTCCTAGTCTGGCATGCTGTGATGCTAACCACTATACTCCACTGCCCCAAACTTAAAGCAAGAGAGGCTGCTTGCTTGCTGGGTGCTGTACCACAATGAGACAGCTGCTGCCTCTGCAACTTGTCATCGTTTCCCTAGCCTCTCTGGTCCACGGCCTCTAAAGCAGGGCCTCATCTGATAGCTTCAGCATACTAGGAGAGGGGGCTTGGGTTTCATACAGATTTTAAAAATTCAGTGGATAGCACAACTTGTAGATTTCCTTAATAAAAGTGTGATATTATCTTTTCTGAAGAGTAGGCACAAAAGCAATTTAATAAGATTATCAATATCTTCAAGTTAGGCATTGTGCCTGTGGTATTTTGCAGACACGTAATAAATTCTATGATTCTAAATCCAGAGCACTAAATAAATCTGAAGACTTTGGGGGACTGAAACACCAAAGCGGTTTTATGTCACAAATTTATTGCAGTTTTCAAGAGATTCAGATTATAAAATGGGATTATATCTTAAATTAAGGAAAAGGTCTTTTAATGCATATCCCAGAGAGTAAAAGAATAAATTGCATCCTGGAAATTTCTCTTAACATAGGAATTACAGAAAATTGTTTTACATTGTTTTTATGATGGCACTCCAGCTACATCAGCTAAAATATCTGGAGAATCTAAAAATGTGCTAAACATAATGGTATTCTAATTCTTATGTGGTGGGAGTGTGAAATGGTGGAATATTTCTGGAATTTGGTACATAATAAGAATAAATACAACACAACAGGTCTCCCTGTTTTTGCCTGGAAAACATCTCCCATCACTGTGAGATGTGCAATCCAGATGGTTCTGATTTGCAGAGAGGCAAATGTCTCAACTTGAATATACCACAATGGCTATTGCTATGGCACTTCTAATGCACACAGTGTTGCCATGCAATCTTTTTCTACCTACAAGAACCGTTGTAAAGACGGAGAAGGGAGGTAGAGATCATAGGTTTACATTGCCCTTTGAGCCTCTCTCCTACCATTTATCTGTATTGTAATGGGCAATCTGGTCAATACAGCATTGAAGCAAGAGAAATACTTGCGTATGGAAACTCAAAGTGACTTTTCTAGGATCAGCAATGAGTGGATCTCACTAACTCTGTAATGGACGGGCAGACTCATCAATATAAGATTTGGAACCTGGTGTCCCCCACGGTTCTGTCCTTCTACCACTTCTTCCAGAAGTCTATATTAAGACTAGCCATCTGTAGCTTTTGAACTGAGTGTCAAATACGCTGATGACTCCCAACTATACATGTTATTAATTAAACCTGAAACTGAATCCAGAGAAGATGGAGAGCATGTTAGTTGGGAAAGCTAATGTCCTGGGATTGCCTTGCTAACTTTAGATGGGCTTCAGTTGTCATTCGGTGATCCTGTGAAGAATTGAGGGGTGTTCCTAGATCCAGAGACTTGTTGATTTAAAAGAAGGTTGGAGCAACTGCTAGGAGTTCCTTCGCTCACCCATCTTCTTCCTCTCCTTCTTACGTCAGAGGCCTGCATTTCAAACCATAGTAACAAATATTCAACCCCCCCCCCCCCGATAACCAGCAGAAACAAAATACAGACTGTTTATATGGTAAAACATGACCGCTTTGAATACGATTGTTTACCAAGGGCTATTGTTTTAAAGGGTGTTTTTTGTTGTTGTTTGTTATGCAAACATATTTTATCTGGTTTTATTATAAGCCACTCTGAGTTTTATGAAAAAGCCGGGCATAAATCTTTTATTTGTACTGTGCTTTTTAAAAAGTATGTGTAGGGAAAGACTTGAATTATCCTTACATTTGACCGTCTTGGTTCCCATGTGTTGGATCCTGCTGAAAATCTCTGTTGATGGAAAGATTTCTGCCCATAGAGCTTGATTTACAAATTTCCCTTCTGATGTAGCCAAAAAATACACACCTCATGCTGCTCCTGCAGGAGAGGATCCCCAGGAAGGGCAAGAGGTCTCCAGACGGAGGATGGAATTGACAAAATGGCCCCACTTGCATATGTAGAAATAATCAATGGGTTCCAGTCCAAGATGTGGACCAAGTTTGTCTGCTCTTTTGTCCTCTGCTACCCTTTGGCACATAAGATGCCCCCCTCTCTCATTTTTATCTCACCATTCCTCCAAAGAGCTCAGGAGCAGAATACATGGTTCTTCTCTGCAGACACCTGGATCGAGGTGGGTCGGTGCTGCTGGTATTGCTAGATCTTATAGCAGCATTCGACTAAGTCGACTATGGCCTATTGGCCCACTGACTTGCCAATGTGAGGATATGTGGGACAGCCTTATAGTGGCTGATCTCTTTTCTCCATGGTCGGGGACAGAGGGTGGCACTTGGGGAACAGTTGTCACCACGTCACCCTTTGGTGTGTGTGTGGTGTTCCACGAGGGGCAATACTCTCCCCGATGTTATTCAACATCTATATGCACCCCTTCACCCAGTTGGTGAGGAGTTTTGGGTTGGGTTGTCATCAGTACGCTGAAGATACCCAACTTTATCTGCTGATGGACTGCCAGCCGGACTCCACCCCGGATAATCCGTCCAGGGCTTTGGAGGCCGTGACTGGGTGGTTAAAACAGAGTTGACTGAAGTTGAACCCTGTGAAGATGGAGGTCCTGCATCCAGACCATGAGTTACCAGGTTCGGGGATCCGGCTCCCAGGCTTTGGAGGGGCACTCATTGAGCTGGCACCGAGGGGAAGGAGTCTGGACATAATCCTGGATGCCCCCTTGTCAACGGAGGCATAGGTTACAACAGTAGTCAGGTCTGCATTCTTTTATCTTCCTCAGGCCAGGCAGCTCGCCCCCTAACTGTCGACCTGTGATCTAGAAGCAGGGATCCATGCAACAGTCACCTCCAGGCTGGATTACTGTAACTTGCTCTATGCTGGGCTGCCCTTGTGCCTGCTCCGGAAGTTACAACAGGTCTAGAATGCAGTGGTCTTGTCTTGACCGGAATGCCCTTCCAGTCACATATTATGCCTGTTCTGCGCCAGCTGCACGGGCTTCCAGTGGAGTTCCGGGTCAGGTTCAAGGTTTTAGCAGATAGGGACTGACATACCTACAGAACCGTCTCTCACTTTATATTCCCCAGAGGCTGCTCCAATCAGCAGACAATCAGCTACGGGTGATCCCTGGCTCTAAGGAGGTTCGTCTTGCCTCAACCAGGGCCAGAGGTTTTTCGGTCCTGACACCTACCTGGTGGAAATCTCTGTCTGTGGAGGCCTGGTCTCAACAAGATCTGCTATCATTTTGCCAGGTCTGTAAGATGGAGGTGTTCCGCCAGGCTTTCTGAGGCTGAGGCAGACAAATCACCCAACTGGCCACTCCCAGCAGGGGGGTGGGATATGTGCCCAACCCTGCATTAACTGAATCTTAGCCACCTCACCCCACAGACTTTGAAGTGCTGAGATGTAGGGTGCAATATGACTGCCTTTAATGTTTTAATGCTGTATTTACACAATTGCTACCAATGTTTTTAATTGTTTTTATATATGTATTTATATGTTGCTAATCTGCTTTGAGCCCGCTTGCGGGGAGAGTGGATTATAAATAAAATGAATGAATGAATGAATGAATGAATGAATGAATGAATGAATGAATGCTCTCATCTAGTGATTTTGTTTTAATTTTTCACTTGGTTCATGGTCTTTGTATTTTGTGCAGCAATGCAAAGTATTCTATGAGTGGAAGTAAGCATTATTGGAAAGCATGCATCAGCAGATAATTTGAATGTGGAACCAATAATTAGTGTAATGGAAAGATCCAGAAGATCACTGGGATGTTGATATAGATTACAAAGATGTTTGTCAAGGTCAAGGATGCTTATCAGAACTCCATAAAAATAAATGTTCAGGCACCATCCACAACTCATTTCAGTAACTCCCCCCTTCTGCAAAGGTCTTTCAGCATCTTGTCTATCAATTAAGTCATAGTCTACTGGATTAGAGAATGTGCCTATAAGAGATACAGGATTAGCTGAATAACCTCTAGTGGGAAGACATTTGTGAACCAGACTGCCTATCTCAGCACCATTGTTGCAGCCTCTACTGGTAAAATGAGACTGAAATGGAGATAAGAGACGCAGACACATCCTTATGGTACAGATGCAAAGCCTTTACTTTCTTTCTGTCTAGGAGACCCAATTGCCATTGTCAAAAAGGAGCATGGAAACAAAAGTATATATGACCCCAAGATCCTATTTGGTGCAGATTGATGGCACAGAAGACCAAAGAAGATCCAGAAGGGAGAGCACTAATGGTTTGGAACCATTTACATGTGAATTTGGAAAAGCAGATTTCAACCTTGTTGGTATATAGTTAAAAAGCAAAATTTGGGTTCAGAAGCACCTGAAAGACCAAGGTTCTACTGGGCCCAAATTTTGCTCTGGAAAAGCAAATTTGCCAACATCAATTAAGGGTGTGCTGGAGTCTCAATATAGAACAAAGGAACATTTGAACATTGAGACTGTACCAAGAGTGATTTTTAAAAAAACTTCTATCAGACACAGAGTGTAATAGATTCTAAAGAGGTGTGTGTGTGCACAATCATATATACAAAAATGTACCATGAGTAGGTGCAAAGAAACAAGCAGTACTAGGTAACATACACAGAACTGAAACCCAACAACTGTCAGTTACAGTAAGAATTACACTGATTTGTTTGTTCCACTTTTCAGG
This sequence comes from Eublepharis macularius, assembly GCF_028583425.1. NCBI lineage: Eukaryota > Metazoa > Chordata > Lepidosauria > Squamata > Eublepharidae > Eublepharis > Eublepharis macularius. Next base: position 9,943,673 of record NC_072793.1, on the reverse strand, counting down.
CTCTCAGGGCATAATTTTGCGATTTTTGTTGTTACTATTTTGTTTTATTTTACCTGCTCCAGTCTTTTTATTCTTTCCTTGCATTGCTACCTCTATGACTTGGTCATTTTCTAAGAGAACCTCTTTCTTCAGGCTTTTACCAAGCGATGACTCCAGTTCTAAGTTCTACAACAACCCTTTCTTGCTGTGTGCACAAATGACTTCACCCCAGAGCAGCTGCACAATAAAGTCTATAGATGCCTTTGGTTGGAAGCACAGTTTCTGCTCTTTCATTTCCACTTCTGTCCAGCTATAGATCTAGCAGTTAGGGTAAAAACTTCTCTCTGGCTATACAACACAAAGGTTAGAGCTCTGTTCAGTCACATCTACAGGTTGCACCCATATGACAGTTTCACACATATATCAGCTGATTCACAAGACAGTGGCTGATTCCGCACACATTGGATAATGCACTTTCAATGCACTTTATCAATCGTTTGAGGTGGATTTTTTGTTCTGCACACAAAAAACTCTGTTCCAAATGATCTATAAAGAGGATTGGAAGTTCATTATCCAACATGTGCGGAATCAATAAGTATCCAGCTAAATTAGGAGAAAGTGGGCCAATCAGCGGTGAGGACTCCATATTGCTCTCCCCTTCCTGCTTGCATGTTCAGTTTTTGTTGTTCTGGTCATGCCTTTCTGCAGTCCACCATTAGCCACAGGACAGTTCCTACATCACAGACTCATGTAGGCAAATCGTGACAGGTGATCTCCATGGGTCCTGCTGTGACCCACAGACTTGACTTGAGTTTTTAGGGGGGAGCAGATGGAGGTCTAGCACACATCCAGTCTCCATAGCCTACAGGCACCACAAGGATATCCTACACTGCCACCCCTCACACTCCCTGCTCATCACTACAGGACCTGTACTTGTAGGACTAGCCCAAGGGAAGGCTGCTCAACTGGACATACAATTTAAGGCTTTAGAAAAGATACCTGCTTTTCCTGCGTACTCACTGCATTTCTCCTTTGCTGTACAGTTACTGAATTGAGAATAGGGGAAATGCTGGACCGGATGCCCCCTTGCTGTGCATGACGCTGTCTGTACAGGAGTCAAGGAACGAGCAATACAAATGTTAGGTACTGGTATCACCAAAACAACAATTCATTAGGACACATCAAGCCCAAACTGCAGTGCCAGTGCTTATCATTTTGGAAGCCTTCAGTTTCCCCAAAGGGTGTGAGTGTGTGTACTCATGAAACTCCAGTTCCAGAAGTAAGCAATCCTAATATATTTTCTCTGAAGTCAGAGCAGGGAGCTGCTAGACAGAAAGGCAATGCACTGCCCGGAAACTGCTCCTCTCCAACATCTCCAAATACACGTAGACATACACATGCTCCTGTGGGATCCGCGCTGCTCATGAATAATAAAACAAAAGTGGCTTATTCTGGCCTCCCTCTGCTATGAATCAAAGCCCCATTGCCTAGTTGCTTTGGGAGGAGGGAAGGGCATGAAGCAGAGAGAGCAACCCAGGGCTGCAGGCATTTAGCGTGACTAACAGATTTACGAGGGGGAGGGGAGCCCAGTGCTTGCCTGGTATTGCCTTTTTAATGAGCTCTCCAGCCCATACAGTAGGCTCTTTGTAGTGGACAATGTCACGGACATAAATTTTTGGAGGAATGGGGGTGGATTCTGAAAGATTGTTGGGCTGATCTCTGAGCCCGCATTGTGCATCCTGGCACCCTAGAACGGCTTGGCGGGAGGGTGGGAGCAAGGCCTAGACCTTGGCCCCCATCAATATCCCCCCATTTTCTTCAAGGAAGTTGTGAGATGTTGTGTCAGGTTGTCCCACCCATCCTAGGTCTTCTCATTTAGAATCCCCCCCCCCTCCAACCAGGTGTTGCTGTGCCTGATTTGTAGCCTCAGATGGAGAGGACTCTGGAGAATAAGGGGTTGCTGTCGAAGGGGCATTTCCTAGTCAGAGATCGTGGTGGGTGGGTGGGTGGGCTCAAGAGACATGATGAAGAGGCAGTCCAAGGGCAGAGGGAATTAAAGGTTATGTGGCTGATTCTTGCTGGAGATAGACTACAAGACTAATCAAACCTAGGAACGTTTTATATCTATGTTCACATGCATGCAGGGAGGAGGAACATAAAAAAGGATCTGGCCAATCTAGTCCAGCTTCTAGTTTTCAAGAGTGGCCAGTGAGATACCTCTGAGAAACCCACTAGAATGGTGGGAAGGCAGCAACCTTTGCTCATTTTTTTGTCCTCCAATAACTGAGTGACCGTAGTCCTGTCACTCTTGCTCAGCCTAGCCTACCTCATAGGATTGTTGTGAGGATAAAAAAAATCAAATGGGAGAACAATATTGTAAGGTGCTGTCAGTGGCTCTGTCTAAATATCTAAATTAATTAATATGACCTTGGAACATAGAGCTAGCATGGCTGAGGACTAAAGATAAAGCTATCCTACATATGGGAAAATATCCTTTTCTACCAGTTTGAAGTCTGTGCCGTTGCCACATCTCATGGCAGTGAATTCCACCAGTTGATTACATGTTTTGTAAAGAAGCACTTTTGTTTTAGCTGTCTTGAATCTGCTACTCCTCAGTTCCATTGGGTACCCATGAGTTCTCATAATAGGAGGGAGAAGAATGATCTCTATTCACTCTTTCCACACAATTCAAAATTTCATATATCTATTATATCTGTCCTTAGCCACCCACTTTCTAAACTATAAAACCCTGAATGCTTTTGCCTTTCCCCATAAGGAAGGCACTACAATCCATTAGCCCTTTCACTGGGACTTTTGTTGATATTTATTTTGTTGGTATTTATTTGGACATTGTGGGAATGCTTCTGAGAGCTAAATCTTATATACTCTGAAGTGGTTAGGCGGGTGATATTTTTATGGGGGGGGGGTTCAAGTCTTGTTTTTGAGCAGTGATTGTAGTTTTTAATGGAGGTGCTCTGAGGTTTATTGGAACAATAAAATACAAATGTTTTAAATAAATAGGCCTTTTAAAGATATGGCATCTATACTGATGAACATGCATTTACATGTGTATTTACTTTCATGAGCACTGATGTATGGCCACAGCATGTATGCATACACACATGAATAAACGTACAAATACAAAATCATGTCCTTGATTATACCTACACAATTATATGTACACACACACACATATACAGGATATCCATATATACAGGATAGTTTTAGGTGGGTAGCCCTGTTGGTCTGCAGAAGGGAACTCTGACTCTCAAGAACGTACACTCTGAAAATCTTGTTGGTCTCTAAGGGGCCACTGGACTCAAATCCATCCATCCATCCATCCATCCATCCATCCATCCATCCATCCATCCAGCCAGCCAGCCAGCCAGCCAGCCAGCCAGCCAGCCAGCCAGCCAGCCAGCCAGCCAGCCAGTAGGGGTGTGTGCTTCAGGAATTCGATTCGGGTAAAATACCCAAATCGCACCCAATCCGGAAAGGTTGGCGATTCGGAAACCCCGAAGCAAAGCTTCCCAAAGCATTCGTAATGCTTCGGGAAGCTTCAGGTTTAAATGCCCATTTCCCTGGGGCATTTAAACCCCTGAATCAGCTGCTCGTCGGGGGCTTCCCCCAATGAGTGGCTGAGCGCCAGCACTGTCGGGGCAAGGAAACTCCTTGGCCCTGACGTCGCCGGGCAAACAGAGGTGGCGGGGACTGCAGGCTTAAGCCTGCAAACCCCGCCCCCTCTCTCAGGGTGCTCCATTCACCCAGCGATGTCGGGGATGAGGATCTCCTCCTTCCCAACATCGCCCGGTGAATGGAGGCAGCAGGGACTGCAGGCTTAAGCCTGCAACCCCCCCTCTCTTTCCGGGTGCTCCGTTCGCCCAGCAATGTTGGGGATGAGGATCTCCTCCTCCCTGACATTGCCCGGTGAATGGAGGCAGTGGGGACTACAGGCTTAAGCCTGCAATCCCACCTCCTCTCTCCGGGCGCTCCATTCACCCAGCGATGTCAGAGACAAGGATCTTCTCCTCCCCGACATCGCCCGGTGAACAGAGGCAGTGGGGATGGCAGGCTAAAGCTTTCACTCCCCCCTCTCTCCAGGTGCTCTGTTCGCCCAGCAATGTCGGGGACAAGGATTTCCTCCTCCTCGACATCGCCAGGTGAACAGAGGTGGTAGGGACTGCAGGCCTGCAACCCTCCCCCCCTCAGGGCACTCCGAATATTTTCGGGCTGCACACCCCTACCAGACAGCCATATTTATTTACATTATTTACATTATTTACAGCCTGCAGTTCTCACTGGGACGCATGTCCAATTACTCGGAGTAAGTCAATACAATCAACAAAATGGGACAGCCAATACACAATGCAATAGGATATGAATTGTAGAAAAATTCGAACACAGAACTGAAGCTAAATATAAGTATTAATATTACAGCAGCTTACAGCAACAGGCAGCATAAGATATACATTAGTACAGACCACAGTAGTAAAACCACACTTCTTAAACCTTTACCCAAGGAGATTTCTAAACTATTTTGTAGAAAAGCCGTTATATATACTCTTGTATTCATATGTACAGCCAAATACATATGTGTACAAAAATACACACACTAAATATAAGATGAGAAATAGCTATAAATATGTGTAAGATGGGAAAGGACTAAATACTGCAAGTCATATTGGGATGTTCCTTATCTAGGAGTTTTACATACACTTTTTAAGAAGAAGTTTTAAGAATGTGGTTTCACGTGACTGTGATCTCACTTGACTTCCTGTCATGCTTGCAGCTCAGTGGATCCTGTTCTGGAAAGGTTGAAGATCACTGATTTCAGGTGTCTGTGCCCCAACCCAGTTCTTCCCTGTTCAGCTATCTTAGTAGAAGGTTATTTAGTCAGAGTGTTCAAGCATTGAGAGCTCTACTATTCAAAGCTGGTCTGCAGAGTCATCATTTAAACTGGTTCTCCAGAAGAGACTGCCCAGTCTTCTGTTCAAACTGCCTATATTGTACAAAAATTCATGCTTGAGCACACTGTTGTCCTGGCAATGATATTGCTTGAATTTAGTTCTGAAACCTCGACATTTAGGAATTCTAATGTTTGCTTTCAGCTTTCCATTCCAGTTGAGCTTAACACATGTAGAAGAATGCACATTTTGGAATATTTTGAAATAAGAGAATGGGAAATTTACAGCAATGGTATTCTTCCAGCAAAAAGAGCAGCCTGCTTCTTATATCTTCATTATAACGAGGACAGAATATTACACTGCAGACAGGAGTGTGGTGTATGGCATATAGTCATGTGAACATTAACGAATGGGTTAGATTCAGCTGGGGGTAAGCTTTAGATGATTATACAGAAAAATCCTCCTTCACCTGTATTTATTTCCTTTCCATATGTTCCTTTGGTTATATTTGTTTGATTACCTACCAGTTCTGTAGTTGAAAACAAATCATACACTGGGCTTCAGTGCCCCCTTTCCTTCCCACTCTATGATGTGACTTCCTGTTCTATTTTTCTCCTGTGTGTATTTGAGAAAGAGGAAGTGCTCTTCACTTTGCTCATCTGTCCATCAATTTATTTGAGGCTCAAAAGAGGCCAATTTAAGCCTCTTATTTCTGAACAGGTGCTTATAACTACAGCCTACTAAGAAGAGGAAGGCTGAAAACAAGCACTATGTTACAACATTTACTTCACTGATCAGTTCATTAATTAGTTAAGAACCATCTGATCAATTAAAAACACCTCTGATTTATTGAGCAGCAGTTTTTTTGCAGAATGGTTATAATTTAGGTATAAGTACCTAAAAAAACCATGAATCGTAAGTGCATTTGTCAGGATACTCCCCACTCCATGCACATCATAGTCTGTGGGTCCGCAAGGGATTATGTGATTATGTTACCGGAACTGCTCTGTTTGAATGGGGAATTAGCTTAGCAGTCCAGAACTAAATTTAGCGCGGATCTAACCATCTATACCAAGGTCCCTTCTCCAGATGCTCACGTAATAAAGAGGCAGACTAAATCACAATACAACATGTCTTTACTAGTAATGTGGCGTATGCCTGAACTTGCACACACATACAAGGTTACATACAAGAACTAGGAAACATAGAGGTATGAAAATAGAGACGGTCGCATTAGCAGGTACCCCACGATGAAGTTGGGTATACTTACAATCCTGAAGCGGAGCAGAGATATAGCAGCAAGGTGGTCCAATGCCAGCACCAGAGCCACGAGTAGAGAGACAGCGGGGGGTCAGGACAGGAATGACGCATGTGGCCTGAGAGGCTGGCTTATATACCCCAAAACGTACCCTGGTGCTGGTGCTGTACCGTGTGGTTCTCACGGGTTAAAACAAAGGTTTAACCCAAGGCTAAAGGTTAAACCCAAAGGTTTAACAAAGGTTTAACCTAAGGCTTTCTGAATGCCTTAGATGGGCCACTTTAGGATTCTGATTGTATCATAGTGACACCTTAGGAAGAGGGGACAAAGGAGGGAGGGGGAGATCCAGGCGTGTTGAATGGATGTTCCAGCAGACAGGGCCTGTCCCGATGTCATCAGCTCTGGAATGCGGAGGCTTCTTTGAGATGCATTCTCTAAGTGCTTGGGATGGTCGGCACTTAGCTTCTTCTCCGGGGCGGCTATTAAGCTATGCAGAGCAGGGTGAGGCTCACCACTGTGGACGTGGTCTGCTCGCTTCTCTGGAATGGCTTCTCTCAGCAGGCTGCTTCTCTGGGTCTTCTGGCTGCCTGGGAATATGGCTGCCGGCTGGGCATGGCTGGGGCTTGCTAGCAGGCTGCCTGGTAGCAAGGGCAAGCTGGGTGACCGGCCTGCGGGAGGCTCCAGGCGGGAACTGGCCAGGAGGTGCCTGGTCAGGCTCGCTGGAGGTTTCCCTGGCTGGCACCTGGCTGCTAACAGCGCGGCTTGGGCCCGGGTGAGGCAGGCTTCCATGGAGGCAGGGAAACAGCGTGTATAACACAGTCCATAGCAGAGAACAAGCACAGCCCGTAGTAGATGGCAAGGCAGGCAGGAAGCACACGTGTAGTGGAGTCCAAACATACAGGAAGGTCCAGATATAGGCCTGGGCAGGGCTGCCCAGAAAGAGAGTCCTTAGTGTAGTTGTCCAGACATGGATTCAGGAAACTGACACAGTCTATTGCAACAGCAGGATAACTAGCAAGCAGGCAGGGAACTGACACATATATTAAAGTGCACACGTGCAGGGCAGTCTCTGGTGTAGCATTAAATCAGCAATGCAGGAAACTCAAACACTGTTCATGGCAGGCCTTGAAGCAGGAGAGGGGGCCTCTTGGCAACAATTATTTGTAATGCCTAGCAGAGCTACCAAGAAAATGGGAGGAATTAGGGGAATACAAGACTCAGGGAACAAGGTACAGCTGAGAGTTAGTAGCAACTAGAGATGGGCATGAAACACACACACACAAAAAACCCTGGGTTTTGTGATTAGTCACCTTCCATGAAACACAAAACAAACTTTCACAAAATTGTCCTGTTTTGCAAAACGATTCGTTAGGTTTGTTATTCGTCAGATCCCAAGGCCCTACAATGGCCTCCCTTCATACCCAAAGATGCCAAACTTGCAGGGAGACTTCAGCAGGCTCTCCTCCAGCCACCCTCCAAGTAGCTCTCTTCAGGCTCTCTTTGCTGACTTTTCCCTCCCGTCCTCCAGGCCTCCTACTTTCTGCTGCTGGTAGAAGAAAAGTCAAGTGGAGCAGATCTGCTTGGGTTTTTTCTCTTCAGGTTCTTTTTGCTGACTTTTCCTTCCTGTCCTCCTACTGCTCTGACAAACCTTCCCCCGTCCCCGCCTCCATGTTCTTGAAGGAAAAGCCGAGCAGAGCAGATCCGCTCAGGATCCGCTCCAGAGAGTTTGGGGGCAGGGGGGTGGGAAGGCATATCAGAGCAGCAGGAGGATGGGAGGTAGAGAGTCAGGGAACAGTTCCTGAAGCTGTCAAGCAGTGAACAGCGGTAGAAGGAGCTGTTGAGGCTGCTGCTGCTACTCCACCATCCCATTCTTAAAAATGGAAAAGGGAAACAGAGAGGGGAAGGAGTCTCCAACTACAGTTCTCAGGTAAACTTGCGCAGACCCACATTGCTCAGCTTTCAGATTGGCAGGGAAAGCTGCCTATCAAGGTTATGTGGGCTAAGATTGGGGTTTCCACGGCAACAAAAGATCTGCAGACATTCCAGACCTATGTTGTCTATGGAATCAAATGATCGGTGCCAGCCTGCCTGGCATCACAAAACATTCACAAATCAAACAAATAGGCCCAAAAGTTGTGGATTTAGTGAAAAACGCAGCCCCACGAAATGCATTTTCGCAATACACTAATCAGCCCGATTTGTCATGAAATTTGATTTGTATTTCAATTCATGCCCGTGTATAGTAGCAACATACCAGTCCCAATCAAGTCTTTCTCCTCTTCTGAATGTGAAGTGGGCCAGCAGGAATCTTTCTCTGGAGGTATAGTTAGTAATTTGATAAATTTCCTAGACTTGGCAGTTTCACTAAATAAAGAGGTCAGTTTACTTATTTACTACAGCCAACATTTTTTTACGTCCAGTTGTAGCAATAACTAATGGGAATTTTAAAATGTTGCAAGTATCTAAAAATATTACAGTTCCTCTCGGTCACTTATATGTATTCTTTCCTACTTTCCCAGAGATCTGTTACACTTCAGTATGACCAAGAGAACCCAGGATGGGGCTACCCAGATTACATTTGGGAACAGAAAACAGGAACATATTTGGTTTCCAGTGACTTCATTTGGCAGGAGCAGAAAGCTGGATTGGCATTCTCACCCCAGAAGTGTCCTTGGGTGCATCTTATCACTTTTTCTTCATATAATGCCCATTCACTCATGCTGAAATGTCAGATGTTGCATTTGGAAACACTTTTGTGGTTCAGCAAAACCTGCCTTCAGTCCTTGATCCTGGATGGCCAAACCTTCATTGACAAGGATTCTACACAGGGAGGCAATATGCACAATGCATGCCCAAGGGATCACTGTAAATACAATATGCAAACTATCTCTCCACCCATACTTCACCTGTCATAATAATGGCCTTTTTGATCTTATTCAAATAAGTATGGTGCACATGTGTGTTTTATCCCCTTTTTAAACTTTGAAAGCGACTTAAAACTATGACTGTCCCATAAAGCTGTTGCTGTCTTGCCAGGCCCCCATGTAAAGGCAATGGCCATTTTCACACTGCTTACTGGCCACGGAACATCACACCAAGCTCCCAGAACGACAGCATCTTCCTGGCACAATTTCGCACAAGGAAGACGCTGTCGTTCCGGGACTGTGTAACTATGTTCCGTGGCTGGAAAGCAGTGTGAAAACAGCCTTTGTCTGAACTTGGAGAAGGAGGATGAACTGATTTTTCTTTCCCTGCCTCCCAAACCTTTTTTGAATTTTGAGGGTAAAAGATTTCAGAGATCATCGTGTTTGGCTGTGATAACACCAAGTGATTTGAGAATGCTCTTGTTCTCCCTACAGAGCTGGGTGGTTCATCCCGAGAAAGTCAGAAGGAGCCCACCAGTGTGGAGAAGGATGAAACAATGGAGCCCAAACATCTGTCACACTCCGGCGATCACCTTCCAGCAACAATGGGGCTACTGAGCTGAGAGGCTGCCTTGCTGGAGGATTGGCGGGGGGGCAGAGACAATAATCCCCTTTGTCTCATCCTGCCAGGTAGTGTCATGCCAACTTAGCTCTCTCCCGCTTCCCTTTTATAAATTGTGACTAGCAATTTCACTCCCAAGATACATTTCACCATAACCTTAAATACAGATGTGAGACATTTTTGTGGTGCTTGATACATCTCAGACTCACCAATAACGCTGCATTGGAGAGGTATATATACCATTATATTCAATGCTGATGTGCTTTTTAGATGGTATCAGAGCTGTGACAAATCCCAAAAAATCTCAGCTTTCAGGCCCTTGGAAAAATATTAGATCACTAACCTCAAGAATTTAAATTTTAAGAGACCCTTTGTAAATAATTAAAATAGTTCTACATGTAGTAGATTAAAGATGTTCTTATATATAGGAAAGTTTTTTTGTAGAACAATTTTAAGTGGCCTTTTTCAGCCAGGAGAAATCACTTCAAATTGTTATAAAAAACTGACTGACTCAGGATAAAATCATGAGAGCTGCTACATCTGAAAACTTCAAGTTTTCATTTAAATAGATCAAAGTTGCAGTCTTATGCCTGGCAGCAAACACCACAGTAGGGCTCATTTCTAAGTACTTAAGTTAATCTGTGGTCTAATTAAGCACAATATGCTAGCCATGATTAAGAAGTGGGATAGAATGATCAGAATAATATTGTGCAATAGTGTGTCTGAAATGGCACAAAAATCTACTGACCACAGCTGCTGCCACCAGAATGGTTTAAAAAGGTTACATGAAAGGGTCCCTTACCTGATGGGAACTGCAGTGCCTTACACTGCAACTCTTAAGCAGAGTTGCACCACTCTCTGGAGTAATGCTGGAGTAACGCTTCTTTGGATTGCGCTGTTAATGTATTAAAATTATGAAGTTTGCTAATGTTTTGTAAGTTAATACTATACAGGTGTCTAATAGGGATAATAAATAGATAATTTCTCCTCGTCTCTTGTTTAAGAATGCTTCATCTGCCTACTTGCTCCATCTTATACAAAGACCCATCACCACTATTGCCCATCTATTTCTCCTGCCCAGCCTCCAGTTTTGGTTTTCTAAAGTAATCCTACACAGAACAGCAATGGAGAAAATCCCACACGTTGAAACCCACAGTGTCTGTTTCACTTTACCCCCATCCTCTTTGGGGATTTCAATTTATATGCAGACTTTTTGCTCCTCCTGCCTTTCCTTCTTGTGGATCTTAAAGGTTATAAATGCTTTTAATAGAAAACTGTCTCCATTCAGTCTCCCGAGGGAAAATGAAATCATATTTGTGTCATTCCTGTGATATGGGGGATATTAATTACTGTATGGAGACAGAGGAAGTTTGAGATTTGGGTCTGGCTCTGCTTTAGTTTTGTGTTTGGTCTTCTGGTTGTGTCAAGGAGTATTGTGGAAGATCTAGCCCTCCAGAACTGATGCCTGGGGAAATAGCAGCTGCTCTGAACTATGATTTGGAACATTACTGCAGAGTAGAGATAGAAGGGCTATAACCCGCTCCCCAGGCAGCGTTGCCAGTTGAAACCTCCTCCTTAGCCCTGGAAGAGAAAAGCAACAGGCACCCCCCCCCGTGGGGAAATCATGCTGCCCATCAGGAGTCTAAAGAAAGGGATCTGCTTACGTATTTTGCCCCCCCCCCCTTAATGTATGAAACGCCTAGTCATCAGATCAAGAAGAGATATTACCAGCTGTGATGGCTGGAGATGATTTCCTTTTTCTGGCCAATGCAACTGCCTGCTGCATTGATTTTGGTGGGTGTTTCTTTATCTATGTCTTTCTGCCTTCATAGACAAGATAGTAAACAGCATGCCTGCAGCATCAAAATCTGGGTAATGTTGCTGGTCTGATTCCCCAGTAGTTCCTTAAATCGGAAGCCCACAGACTTGTGGAGCCTGCAGATTCTTTTGAGGTTCTGTGTGATTTCTCCCCCAGCTGAATGTAGCCAACCTGTCATGTATGGTGGCTCAGTAGGGGCTTGAAACTTCCTGCTTGGAACTGCAAAAATCAGGGAAGGGGGAGTTCAAATGTGGCTGGTTGGGAGAATTCCTGGAGTGGCATGGAGGATGAGATGTCACTTCTAGGTGGAAGGTTGATGGATATGACATCACTTTTGGGAGACACTCTAGGAATCCTCCCACTCTCTACAGTCTTTACCATAGGGATTGAGGGAAATCCTAGAGTGTCATAATCAAGATCAGTTCCCATGGAGGAAATAGCAGTTTTGGAGTGTGAACTCTGTGACATCATATCTACAGTGAGCTTCCTTCCCAACTCTGCCTTCTTCAAGCATCACCCCAAAACCTCCTGGAATTTGCCAATCCAGAGCTGGAAACACTATAAGAATATGTGGCATATGTGGCATATGTGGCATGGTCCACATCTGGAACAACAGTATGAGGTGACAAAATGCTGATGGAGTAGAATGGACTGTATCACTTCAGGCAGTATGTGGGAGAATTACATTTTTAATCCCCTATATTTAAAAAAGAGCCCCGTGGCTCAGAATGGTAAGCTGCTGTACTGCAGCCCAAGCTCTGCTCATGACCTGAGTTTGATCCGGGCGGAAGTCGGGTTCAGGTAGCCAGCTCAAGGTTGACTCAGCCTTCCATCCTTCCGAGGTCAGTAAAATGAGCACCCAGTTTCCTGGGGGTAAAGGGTAGATGACTAGGGAAGGCAATGGCAAACCACCCCATAACAAAAAGTCTGCCAAGAAAACGTCATGATGCGACGTCTCCCCATGAGTCAGTAATGACTCGGTGCTTGCACGGGGGACTACCTTTACCTTTTTATATTTAAAAAACCTGCAAATAGGAAGTTAGCATATTAAGGAATGGGCTGTGCTAGGCCTGTTGTTTTATTTTACTCACTTCACCAGAAATATGGGGGTTTGCTGCACATGTAGACTAGGCTCATGGAATGATTGGGAGGGGCTGGTGCCCAAGATTTTCCAGGCTTCTGCATCTACAAGCATCTGCTGTAGTGCCAAGAAACACCACTACTCCTTGTCTCAGACTGAACTTCCAGAGATCTGGGGGAAGGAGCTAAGATCTGGAATAGACTAGGGCTGGGGTTGCTAGTCTCCCACTGGGGGCGGGGAATCTCTCGCTCTTACGCTCCTCCCCCCCCCCCGCTTACCTGGCAGGTGGGAGAAAGGAGGGGGAACACGCCACCCGGGGTGCGCTCCTGGGCAGTGTAGCATGCTCCCATGTGCCACAGTAGGCCAGTTTCAGCCTGAATCGGGTCACTGCAGAGTGCAGGAGCACTCCAGGGCCCGTCACGATGCCCTGGCAATGCTCTCACTCTCTACAGTGGCCCAATTCCAGCCAAATCTGGCCTGATTTGGCCCACTGCAGAGGGTGGCCTGTGGCCTGCATGATGATATCATTTCCAGGAAGTGATGTCATCATGCAGGCCAGGAGCACATGCATGCAGCACTCAGGTAAGTGCCAGGTCTCCAACCTCCTGCCCAGAGAGTAAGGGGACCTGGCAACCCTAACTAAGGCACATGTGCACATAAGAGCCAGCATGGTGTAGTGTCTAGAGTGCCAGACAAGGGCCGTTTCCACACACTGGTCATTCCCACCCTTTTCCTGCTTATTGTGTGTGTTTTGCTGAGTCACTCAAAAAACTCAGCCTCCGTTAGGGTAGCGAACCCTTTACCCTCCCAGTGTGTGTGTTGTATGTGTGTATGAGAGAGAGAGAGAGAGAAACCTGGCAGCGTGTTGCATGTGTGATAATGTCCTTTGTGGGGGTGACATCTTCATGCTAGATGTATGAGTGCTCCCATGTTCTGCATGGGGCTGATTCGGCCCATTTGGAGCCAAAGTCAGCTCCAAATAAAGGGTGAGAGCATTCTTGTGGCTGGCACAATGATGTCACTTCCGGAAATGGCATCATGCCCCCCCCCCCCCAGGAATGTGTGCACCATGATGTGGTTGCCATGTTTTCAGGAGAGCATCACCAAATAAAAAGGTAAAGGTAAGGGTAGTCCCCTGTGCAAGCACCGAGTCATTACTGTCCCATGGGGGGATGTCGCATCACGACGTTTTCTTGGCAAACTTTTTACAGGTTGGTTTTGCAATTGCCTTCCCCAGTCATCTACAAATATTCATCTGCAAATGTACTTCCAAAGGGCCCTTCGTATACTACAAAATGTTGTTGTTTGAAGCTACTCAGAACTGTGCCCAGCCATTGTTTCCAAGGTTGTTGCCAAGTCAGGACTGCCACCCATTACTCTTCCTGAGGGCAAAACTAGCTGGCAGATCTGTGGGCAAGGAATCAAACCCCTGGGAGTTTGCCCTCCAGTGGCAGTCACCTGGGAACCCTAGCCTCCACTCACACTCCCCCAAAGCACTTATTAGCACTTTGAGGTTGCAGGACGGCCTCCAGAGTTTGTAGAAAAAGCAATTTGGGAGGGGGGGGGGTTGGGCACTTTTGTTATTGTCGCTCACCTCCCTCTCTAATGCTTTTTTTACTCTGCACATGTGCAATCGCATGCTGACAGCTTCAGGGGAGGAGCTGGGTAGTGAGTGACCTGGAGGATTCCTCAGAGCCCTTTAACCATTCACGTGCCAAAGAATGCAGAAGAAAGCACACCGTGAACCCACAGCAAAAGAAAATACCAGGGAAAGTGCAGTCCCAGAAAAAATGGGACTTAAAAATGGTAGGAAAACAGCCTGCAAACATTTTGCAAACTGAGACATGTGGAACCCTGAGGAAAAGCCGCCAGAGTTCCATGAGTGGGCTGTGCCTATAAGGAGCCAGTTTGGTGAAGTGGTTAAGAGCAGCAGGACTCTAATTTGGAGAGCCAGGTTCGGTTCCCCACTCCTCCACTTGAAGCCAGCTGGGTGACCTTGGGGCAGTCACAGCTTCTAGGAGCTCTCTCAGCCCCACCTACTTCACAGGGTGTTTTGTTGTGGGGATAATAATGACATACTTTGTAAACCGCTCTGAGTGAGTGTTAAGTTGTCCTGAAGGGTGGTATATAAATCAAATGTCATTGTTATTGTTATTGTTATTGTTATTGTTATTGTTATTGTTATTGTTATTGTTATTGTTATTGTTATTGTTATTGTTATTGTTATTGTTATTGTTATTGTTATTGTTATTGTTATTGTTATTGTTATTGTTATTGTTATTAAGGACTTGTGGAAATGGCCAAGAATCTGAGAGACTCAGACTTGAATCCCCACTCTGCCATGGAAGTTTGCTGGGTGACCTTGGGCCAGTCACAAATTCTCAGCCTAACCTACCTTGCAGGGTTATTGTGAGAATAAAATGGCGGACGGGAGAACATTGTAAGCTGCTTTGGGTCTTCATTAGGGAGCAAAGTGGAGTATAAATGAAGTAAACGAACACATTTTAACACAAAACTTTTCTGATAGATAAAAACTTGGTCAGGGACAGTTACCAAAAACAGTGACTGTGCAGCATTTTTAAAAAGACAGCTGCGGTGCATGC
Organism: Eublepharis macularius; assembly: GCF_028583425.1. Taxonomy (NCBI): domain Eukaryota; kingdom Metazoa; phylum Chordata; class Lepidosauria; order Squamata; family Eublepharidae; genus Eublepharis; species Eublepharis macularius. Next base: position 9,928,543 of record NC_072793.1, on the reverse strand, counting down.
AGGTCTCTGTGCAAGCCTGGTTCAGGGCTTTCTCTCGCTTTCTTCAGAAAATTGTAATCGAAGCTGAGATCTATAAAGGTGCATTCTGATAAATATCTGGAACATTGCCACATTTCGATGTAGCAAACAGGCTATATGAATTTTTCTTCCAGCAGAGATCACACAGTTAGAAACATGGCATTTTGTGCTCTCTTTCCCCATCATCTTGGCATTCCCTTCCTCTCCCTTCTTTCTCTCTCTTTTTTAAAAAAAGCCAATGGAATTTCATATGTTTTTCTGATTAAATTCCAGCTGCCTAACCAACAAAGGCAAATGATCAATTTCAATTTCTCTTTATCTGGGGGTGGGCAAGAGGCTGCTGGTGCCGAATTACACTTGCTAATTCCAAAGCCGTGATTATACTACGAAAGGCTGGATGGCCCGTCAGGTCCCATGTGTGTGCATGTCGGTGGCGGTGGTGGTGTGTGTGGGGGGGAAGGGCGAGTAATTTAGCAGACGAATGTAAAAGCAGTGGTGAAATTTAGAAATGGAAGGAGGAACTCTGGCTACAATAATTGTATTTTTGATGTCACAGATGGGGCCAGCTGCAGATAGTCCCTATAAAGAAGATGGATCACCTTCCGCAGAGAGAGGCAATCACAGATCAGGGGCTCGGTAGCACTGGAGTGAGTGAGAGAGGCTTTGCTCCTTGGGTTTCATTATGTCCTGTGTGAACATCAAGATCCTAATAAGGTAGTCAGAGTTGGTGTGGATCAGAAATTGTCATGTGAAAACATGCAAAACTCATGTTCCTTCGGGAGGACGTTCCATGTTTTTTTTCATAGTCTTAACTTGCAGAGCCATATGTATATTTGTCCCTTCCGTCTTCCGTCTCTTTAGGATTTTGAACAAAGTAGTGAACCAGATGGCATAATTCCATTCCATTTAAACCATATTTTTTTCCTAAATGTTGTTATTGTCTGTTTCCTTGCCTTTTTGTGGAGGACAGAAACACCTGTTGGCAATATATTAGCAACGTCGCTCTCTTTTCTGTCTACTTTTGTTAGCCATTAAACAAGGAATCAGTTCTGGCACTCAAGAAATGTAACCTGGCTCCTCAGGTGCTTTCATCAGATTAGTTAAACTTTTGTGGGTTGGATATAAAGAGAAAAGGGGCATTATTTTATTTATTTATTATTTATTATATTAGATTTTTAGTCCGCTCTCCCCGCCAGGCGGGCTCAGGGCGGAGTACATTTCACTTTACATAAATACAGTTTAAAACAGATAAAACAGTATACAAATAACATTAAAACAGCTCTATACAATACAGCTCTTCAGATGGCAATTATCATTATTTTCAATATATCTAATTCTCAACGTATATTTAATTCTCAATCTAATATCTAATTCTCAACATATATCTAATTCTCAAATCTAGAGACTAGAGCCATGAATAGAGAAGGCAGATCTTTCTACAAACCTGAAAAAAGCCCCAGATTTGCAATAAAATCTGAAATTAATTTTAAAAAATTACTTTGGGTAATGTTAACACTTCACTAAATATTAGAACCAGCACCCGAAACTTTAACGTCTTTTCAGTGGCCATTGTGGGAATTGTTAGACAACCAGGGCTTTTTTTTCAGGGGGAACGCGGGGGAACGGAGTTCTAGAACATCTTGAAAATGGTAACATGGCTGGTGGCCCCGCCCCCTGATCTCCAGACAGAGGGGAGTTGAGATAGCCCTCCGTGCCACCAAGCTGCGAGTAGGGCAATCTCAACTCCCCTCTGTCTGGAGATCAGGGGGCGGGGCCACCATACATGTGACCATTTTCTCCAAGGGCAACCCACTGAGTTCCGCCACCTCTTTTCCCAGAAAAAAAAGCCCTGTAGACAACCACAACAGTATTGACAGGCTTCAAGCTTTGGCTTTTGTCAGTAGAAGTAGGGGGAAGGGCCATTTCTAGAGATGTTTTGGCCTTTAATGGAGGCCTTATTGGGTGCCAAGCATGGCAGCAACCACCAGGCGACTTGCTATCATGTGACTTGCATGACTCACCCAGGACTGGGTACTTGGTCCTGTTCAACAGCAGACAGCCCGTGAAAGCCAGTGTAGTGTAGTAGTTAGAGTTTCAGAGAGAGAAGTGTAGCAGTCCAGAGTTTCTGGGAGAGCCAGGTTCAAATATTGAGAGCCAGTGTAGTAGTTAGAGTGCTGGGCTAGGATCTGGGAGACCCAGTTTCCAATCCCCACTTTGCCATGGAAGCTCACTGGTTGACCTTGGGCCCGTCTCACACTCTCAGCCTAGCCTAACTCACAGTTGTTGTGAAGACAAAATGGAAGATGGGAGAATGATTCAAGCCACTTTGGGCCCTCATTGTGGGAAAAGGTATGGTATAAATGAAGTAAATAAATAATAAATATAGCTGAAAGTGGGGAGCAGATAAAAGGTAGGTTGCTTAATGGGTGGGAAGGAAAGAAGGAAGGAGGGACAAATGAAGACTGCGCTCTGTGGAACTCTGCAAGATAGTTTCCACACTGAAGATAGCTGTTCTCCCACAGCAACCATTTGAAACTGTTCCATGAGGAATTATTTAAACCAGTCCAGATACCTACATCTGCCTCCAGATGCCTTAATAGAAGGGTGCAGATAGATCCAGGAAGAGCAACAAAGAAGCAGGCCCTTTGTCTACTCTCTAATGCCAGCTCCAAAGAGGTTTTCATGAGTAAGTATCCTTAAAAGCCTAACTGAAGTGCAACTTCAGTTTGTTTGAAGAGTAGTTCAAAGGTGGAACCAGCTGCCTAGGGAGGTGGTGAGCTCCCCTTCACTGGCAGTTTTCAAGAAGAGGCTGGGTGAATATTTGTCAGAGATGCTTTAGGCTGATCCTGCACTGGGCAGGGGGTTGGACTAGATGGTCTGTATGGCGCCTTCCAACTCTATGATTCTATGATTCTGTTTTTCCAAATCTGTTTCTGCCTGATAGGCATGTGGTGGACTTTCCATGAATATAGTTATCAAGGTCATCCCATAACTTTGAGTATAATCGATATATCCCATCTCCCCCATTCCCTGCACTTGAAACAACTGTCCTGGCATTCCATCAAGCTGAACATAACAAATCTCATGCCTTCAATACTAAAGAACAAAAAGGAAATGATACACAAGCATGCCTACCCTCCAAATGAGCAGCAGTTTGAGATTGATTTGAATGTCATTGTAGCCGTACCTGCTGCATGCACACTTACAGGGAACTGTTGCAGTCTTGCAGTGAACTCTTAGCAATAAATTGAATTGAAATGGCAAAACATTCATAAGTATGAAAGGAAGGTGAGAAAGATATGCAGACTTGGTATTAAAAAGAAGACAGCTAAGAGAGATATGTTAGACCTTTAGAGCCACCTGCACCTATAGAGAGGGCGTTGTTGTTTGACACTTTTTGGAAGGATCTGCTGGCAGTGCCCATGTGTGCAGCAGAGTAAGGGCACAACATCTGCCTTTGCATGCACACTGACTAGAGAAGCGACAGGAAGAAGAGGTCTGACAACACTCAGCAACTGAAAGGATGTCTTAATGGCTCTGACCTTTGGTTTGTTCTCCACTATGACACACTATAACACTATAATACAACTCTACATGTGCTCATGTTCTGCATTTCCTTCTCTGCTGTAACAAAGCTGATTATACTTCACCTTGTACTTCTGCATCCTATCTTACTCCTTACTATCCTCCCACCTTCTAACTGGAACAAAAAGTCTAAGATCTCCATTCCTTCTTGTATCTGATGGAGGGAGCTTGACTTATAAAAGTCTATACCCTGGAAACTCTTTGTTGGTCTTTAAGTTGCTACTGGACTTGAACCTTACTCATATAATACAACCCTGTTGATGAAAGAACGAGTGACTGGCAATGAAATGAGTTTTAGGGTGGAGTGGAGATTAGAAGCCACATCTCCAAGATCTTAATCCAGCACTCTAACTACTGTACCACATTTGCGGGAGCAGCTCAAAGGCTGAGGGGGATTGGTCAGGCAACAAAACACGCATGAGACATTGCATGGACAAAAAAAGGCCACAACTTAATTCGTAACAGTGATAGGAGCGTTGGCACAGCGTATGGTGTGGATCCCAGCATCGGCTGACCCACCTGCCATCTGATGACCCCTCACCTCTTCAGCCTGCCTGTTGAAGGGGAAACTGCATGATGACAGTTAATGGGATCCACACTGGGTGGCAGCCTCTATATGGTTCCCCCGTCACCTGGAAGCAGGCATGCTCTGCCAGCCCCCGAGCTGGGCTTGCCAGTTCCCATGCCTGGTCCAAGATCCCTTATGGCAATCCCCATCTATGGGAAATCTGTGCATGCAGGCCCTGTTTCCACCCAAAGGGGATCCATGCCCAATGACCAAACTGCCACCAGAGTTCCCACCAAGCTCCTAAAGCTGTAACCAATCCAGTAATCTCTCCTGGATGTCCTGTAACCATATGACCTGTCCCCAGCTGGACAGGTGAACCCCAATTGGGTGGAACAATGCCTTTAACAGGAAATAAATAACAGAGTAGTGAATAACTAGCCCCTGGAAGCTTGCACAGTGCGCTCCACCCATTTAGACAGGCACCTATGGGCCAAATCAACCCTGTCTTCCGCCCATGCCCTGCATCATAAGCAACACTCCAGCACATCTGACCAGATGATCTACGTATTTCAAGCAAACTTTAAGTGTCTCCAGGTTCTTTAACATGGCTTGCAGTAGGTCCAGCCTGGTCCTCTTAGACAGATCATTTCCCCTGAGCTATAAAACCACCATATCAGGCATCCCGATCCTCTTGGTTAAATGAAGGAAGTGAGGAAGCAGGGAGTCCTACATCATCCCCCTCATGCCGATCCACTTGATAGAAATTGAGTCTGCTAGTCCAAGGTCCAAGCTCCAATCAGATCTTTGTGCATATTGGGCCACCCAGTGCACAATGCTGTTCCCTACAATCCAAACCAGCTTCCAACCATTAAAAAGAGTCTACAACAACTAAAAAGAGTAGGAATTAATCACCATTCAGGTTTAATGTAGGACCTGAATGCATTGGAATGCCAGCACCCAATAGCTTTCACACAAGAAGTGGGCAGGCCGATACCTGATGCCACAGTGGCCAACCCAATCCAGAATGAATGAGCCTCCAAATCCCTAGCTGGGAGCCCAGCCACTGACAGAGCCATGCACAATACTGGTGAACTGATAGCTTGTGAGGTGGGTGCCCTCCGTGTGGAGGAAAAGAAGGTCACATTCCTGTGGACGTACAACATGTAGGCAGTCAGTGTCCTCAAAGGGCATGGGCCAGATTTGGCATTGCCTAGGGAGACAAGTGTCCTCTGTCCTCGCTGCTCCATCTTAGACCGCCAGAGGGATATGCTCAACCTGGAGCCATGAAAGGATACATCCCCCCCAGCCAACAGATGGCTGGATGTGTCCCAGCTGGAACCAGCCACTAACTCCCCCACCCAGAAGGCCCCAAAGAATGCCAATGTAAATGTGGCTTCAAATAAGATACTTTCATAGCTGGACCAGCAGGCACAGGGAAGCTGCCCTAGGAGCTGGGATAAAATGGAAAGCGTAATGGGCCTGCGAGAGTCAGGAGGGGGTGGGGCAATCCTCCTCCAGCCCTCAATGATGTGCCTGGCTGCAAAAGACTTGCAGGGGTCAGGGAAGCCACACGCCTTGCTGAAGAATGAAATAGCAGCAAGGTAGCATTTCATAGTCCACAGAGTGAAACCCCAGTCCCATAAATGGGACAGGTAATGTAAGACCATGCTTCCAGAAGTGGGAAGAGCACCCAATCCTCCCCCCATCAGGCAGAAAAAGACAGGAAACTGGACAGGGCTTTACAGTAGGACTGAATGGTGGAAGGGGCCACAGACACCAATACTCCCTGGACTATAGAGAACTGTCAAGGCTCCAAAGTTCCTCCGGGAAGGGGCCTGGATCCGGACTTGCTTCTGATGCCATGGTGAAGAACCACGCCATCTAGAAGTGAGACATTGTGTCAGTGATATTGCTGTCTGGGCCTGCTACATGCTTTACAGAAAAAGAGATGTTAGCTTTCAGGCATGTCAGGACGAAACTTCGCACCAGATGCGTTACCTGCTGAGAGCGTGATGACTATCTGTTGAGAACTTTAACCACTGCCATGTTATCACACCAAAAGAAGACGCTTTTGTTCTTGAACTGCTCCCCCCAAATGGTGACTGCTACCAGGATAGGAAAGAGCTCCAGGAATGTAAGGTCCCTAAGCAAACCTGACCCCAGCCAATAGGAAGGCCAAGGCTGGGCACACCAGCAGCCCCTGAGATACAGACCGAAGCCCCGACTCCTGGCAGCATCAGAGAGAACTTGTAAGTTGGAGCTGTCAGCACATGTATTGAGCCAGAAGGATACACCATTGTACTTTGACAGGAACGCCAGCCGAACCCTCAAGTTCTCCTTCATACCTTTTGAAACTCGAATATGATGATGAGGGGGGAAAGCCCCAGCAGTGGCTCTGGCTAGGCAGGAACAAAAGAAGCGGCTTGGAGACACAACCCTGCAAGCGTAATTTAGATGGCCAAGTAGTGACTGCAGTCCTTTCAAAGTGCTGGGAAAGCACGGCGCTAATGAGGTTGCATAGGGATTGGAGTTTGCCCTGTGGAAGTTGGGAGCAACTGGCCACCGAGTCCAAACTCAATCCCCAAATAGGTGAGATGGGAAACAAGACCCTCAGTCTTTTCCTAGGTTAAAGGGGCTCTTTTGCAACGGCCTGAAACTCAACAAGCCTGTCATGGCAAGGGGAGTCACCAGCTGACCCAGCAATAAGACAATCGTCCAGATAGTGGGCGACCTGTGGGCACCCTAGGTGGCCTTTGGCAGCCCATTTGAGGAAGATGCTGAAAGCCTCGAAGGCTGCAAATGCCCATGGCCATGGCCTTGTCCACATACTAGGCCCCTTCAAATTTAAAACCTAACAGACAAAAGTCATCAGGGTGGACAGGCAGAAGCCAAAAGGCAGCCTGGATGTCACAGTTTACCATGAGGGCACCAGGGCCATAGGACTGCACTATAAGTGCACAGCGTGATCGAAAGATGCGTAGCGCACAGAGCAGAGCTCAGGGGGAATGGCATCATTGACAGATGAGCCTTGCGGGTACAAGAGATAGTGTATGAGTCGATACTCGCCCGGGGCCTTTTTGGGGACTACCCCTAATGGGCACACCCGTAGATTACAGAAAGGAGGGGAAGAGAATGGGCCGGCAACCCACCCTGCCTCAACCTCCTTGGACAGCTCGACACCCACATCCTCTGGCATTTCCCTTGCTGATTTTAAATTGCCAGAGGACGAGGAAACCCTGGAACCCATAAAGGGAATATGAAAGCCTGAAGAGAAGCCTGCCCACAAATAAGCCACCACTAAGTTTGCATGGGTTCTTATTTAGGTTCTGATGATCAGGGTTTGCTATCTACCTTTAAACTCAGCAATTCTTTTCTCTATGCACACCCTCCAACACCACCAAATTATTGGATTCTTGCAACTTTGATGTATTGCTTGAGAAGCTGTATACAGTCATCAGTCATGGAAATAAGAGCCATCATGTTTTCTCATAGCACCTGTAGTTTTCTCCTAATACAGGAGCCAAGAGACACCTGATGAAAGCAACAAAAATGAGCAAGGAAATGAATAATCTTATGAAGGTTTTTTTGGAAAAGAAAATAATGGTAATTTCTGACATCCTAGTATATAATTTTGCTCTTCATTTTTAGAAAAATCTTTGTAGAACTGCTTTTATTTAACCCTTTTTTGTCCTGCCAGATACTTTAGGGTGAGATAGAGTTCCCTTGGTTGAATGGTGGTATGATATAGTTTTCTTTGCCCATGATGTATATAAAAAAAACAGGGCTTACAGGTATTTGAAGTGCTTCAACAACCTGCAAAACTTGTTGAGCAGAAACAACAGTAAGAGAAAAGAAATAAGTGTATGCACGCCCTGCAGCAAAATTATAACATTATTTCAAATCTGCAGCCTTTCAGAAAGACAACTCTAATTTATGTGGACTGCTGATAGTCTGATCTGATTGTGCAGACTTTATGATCTTAAGATCTAGGTGTGTATCTGTATTATCATTTTAAGGCAAGGCACCTTGACATGTAGGTAAATGACAACTTATCTAACAGAGTATCTTACAAACAGACCATGTTGGAGGGCTTGGACAGGAATCATAAACTGTACTTTTCAGCATGAGATGGAGTGATAGGCCAGTAGTACAGTGAGGAAATCTGTTTAGAGCAGAGGTCCCATTGATTTATGATGCTACCCCTCCTCCCAACAAAAGAATGGATAGGAATTAACTAGCACTGCTTTCCAGCTGGGCTCAGTGAACATTAGCAAAAGGGTGGAAATGTCTTTGCCTATTTATCATCTTTGGCCGCGCTGTCTTGCAAATGCAAAGCACGCCCTTGTATTGTCTAACCTCTTTCTTGAATCCTTAAGCTACTTTGTTCTAGAGCAGGAGTATCAAACTCTAATAGGTCTGAGCTGAGGGTCCTATAGATACCCACAAGTTTTCACCAAAAATAGCAAATATATTTATATTTATATTTATATTTATATTTATATTTATATTTATATTTATATTTATATTTATATTTATATTTATATTTATATTTATATTTATATTTATATTTATATTTATATTTATATTTATATTTAAACATCACGCTTTAATGCCATCTCCATTATTGGCTAAAGTCTGAAAGATGTGATTTCTGTCCCCATGCAGTTCTGCTGTGTTATGTATTCTTGATCGTTTCTTGCACTCCAGTTGTATCTTCTCATTGCCTGACAATGACGCTGCTGCTTTAGAGACAATGGAGAGAAGAGACTGATGCTGTGGTATGCTGTAAGGAACAGTGGTGAGTTGGCCACTTGGTCCAAGAAGTGGCATCAGCTTCTAAGCTCTGAAGATGGTTCAGGCACACATGTGAAGTGTGCTGTGGTGCCATGAAACATTTTGGTGGCCTATAAAGGGCATGAAAAAGCCCTCACGCCTCATGCTTAACTCAGTTCTGTATCATTCTCCCTGTAAAATGAGGTGGTAGAATGGGTTCACCACTTCACTGCAGACAGGAGATTCCAGCTTTGAATTTCCTTTTGCCTAAGAACACCCCTCAATAAAAAAAACTAGCAGAATGAGGAGAAAGATCCTGCCCATCTATTTCGCTGACATATTTTCCCCTCCCCCCCAAGGAATGTTGAGACGGTTTGATCCTCCACCTACAGTCTGAAGCGTGGTGGAGTTCGTTCCACCCTTTCAGGGATCTGTCGCCTCAGTGCCCCCCCATTGCCCTGCATGAGTTTCCGATTCTGGCTTGGAAACTTCCTGGAGATTTGCGGGGGCGGGGGCGGGGGGGTGAGGCCTGCAGGGGGCGGGGTCTGGGGAGAGGAGGGAGCTCAGCGGGGATGCGATGCCGTAGAGTCCACCCTTCGAGGCTGCCATTCGCCTTTGTGGCCTGGACGGACACCACTACTAATTCTGGAAGATCTTCAGTCTTCAGGCTCCACCTTGAGGTTGGTGACCTTTGGTAGCATCTATCTCCCTGGTGTGTGGGTTTCCTATTTTGCATGGAGGGTTTTTTTTTAAGCAAAGGGACATTCCAGTCCAACACCTGCAGTCTGAAGTCGTGCGTCCATTGTACCACCTCATTCTCCTGCATGTGTGAAAGAGGCCTGAATTACTATTGAACTGTAGCCTGAATTCCAGCAGTAAGCTCTTTAGAGATATTTCAGCTACATACCTGAGACATTGCAAGCGATGGCCGTCGAGCCTAGCTTGCTCCCAGTCCGGCAGTTGTATAGTGTAGTTATGTGAAAATGTGTACTTCCTTTTGCTAATTTAAGGTTCAGGGTTGAATGTGGTCTTTTGTTATGTCCTGGAAGGGTAACCTGATGGTCTTTGTGAGCCCTTCCAGATCAAATGTGTTTTTTATATTAATACTTGAAATGTACTCCCTCCCTTCAGCTTCAACACCTAAAACAATAACGCACATTGTAGCCTTGGAATTTTCCAATTCTAGACCAGAGCTCATTGGGAGTCTAAAAATTAATTACTACTCACCCTTGAAGAGGGTGGCCTTTGTAGGTCAGAAGGTCACTAGTGTATCATGCTGCTGAAGATTTTATTTCAGATGGGCAAGGATGAACAGCGCCTGGTTCTTGGTTAATGAATTTGTGATGTCAGATTCCCAGGCTGTAATGCCTTGCATTAATTAACCTTCTAAACACAGGCATAATTTTTTGCCAGATCTAATAATAGGTTATTTATAGGGGAGATGGGCAAACATTTTACTCAAGTCCAGAACACTGGGCAGTTTTGCTCACAGTTTTGCTCACACATGGTAGAGAATTATACCATTTTATAACTGTTTATATCTTTAAGCCTGTTTTCTATTAATTTTCTCATAGAGGAGCATGTTTTATTTATATTTAAATATCTTACCTTTAGGAATCTCAGCATGACTCACAGGCAGCGCCACTTCGGAGAAGTTTTAAAACACTGAGATGGGATAACAGGATTACCCGTGCAGCCCGATGCAGAATGAGTCCAGTCTAAACCAAGTGAATAATCAGTAATACTATAAGAAGTATTAATTCTGGAACTTTATACATCTGAGTATACAGATGTTTTAAATAAATCGATAAACGTTATGCCAAAAGTCTGAAATTTGGTAAATGTTGAGAACACAAAATAATTCTTCCAAATGTCTCAACATTCAAAATGTTCAGCGCTGTGCCCGAGAGCGAAAGGATGCACTATTCGTGGCCACATCTCTTGATGTGTTTTGTAACTGGGCAGAGAAAATGGCAGGGGGAGGGGTTCAGACCAGGGCAGTTACCAGGGGTGGGCAGGCCCTTTAACCTGCCGCAGGAGTTTCTGGGCATGGTGGTGGCTGAGGGGGAGGTGCTGACGATGTTCAGAAGCAAAACGGAACAAGCGGTCCCTGCGGTGCTGGCTCAGGCCCGGGCTAGCTTGAGCTACTGCAGGGAGGCCCTGGCGGCACCGTGGGGGGGGACCTGGCTCGAATTGCTCACAAGACGTTTTACAACCTGCCTAGGGTTGCCATCCTCCTGGTGGGGCCTGGAGTTCTCCTGGTGAAGTTACTGATCTCCAGATTGCCGGTACCACTTCCCCTGGACAAATGGCAGCTTCGGAAGAGAGACTCTATGGAATCCCATGTTACATATCCATCCAGTTCCCTCCCCCCACCCCAAACTCCCCAGGCTCCTCCCTCAAATCACGGGAATTTCTGGAGCTGGAGTTGGTGACCACTCTGTCCCAGCAGCGACACTGCACTCTCCGCGGGCCCCCCCGCCCCCCGTGCTTCCCCCCCCCTCAAATTTGCCCACCACCTTCTTGCCAGAATTAACCCTGATTTGGGGGGGGGGGAGACAAGCAAAGGACCATGGCCCTACTTGCAGCTTTGGGGTGGGGGCAATTTCAGAAAGGGGCAATCCATGGAGGGAGGACTTAAGGCTCCCTTGCTTCCGTGGCCCCCGTCCCCCATGACGTCTTTTGCGGATCACCAGCAAAATGTGAAGTTAGGCTCTCAGGGACAGCAGCCCAGTTGCTCGTCCCCTCATTTCTTCGTTAAACAAATCTTCCTCCACCTTTTTGAGTTTTCAAGTAGTTTTGGCCTAGTGCTGCAGTGTCTTTTGAGCATTTGCTGGCCAACACCCCAGGCATTGGCTCCCAGTACTTGTTTTGTTCCCTCCTCCCACTTCTTCTTTTGTGCCTCCCTTTATGTTGCTCCTTTTGCCCAAACTGCCTCTCATTCTTTGTCCAGTGAGTTCCCTCCTGCTTCACATCCCTCCTCAAAACTCACTTCTGAGGTAATGTTTTCCTGGACTGTCGTTGCCTCATCCTTTCTGCATTGTGGGCTACCAATTAGTTTCTCCCACCCACCACCCACCTCCATTCCCTTTATCAAACCCAACATCCTGCACTCACCGTCTGTTTTACTGCACCGTAAGCCCTTTAGGCAGGGAACATGTCACATCTCTGTTCCCTACAGTTCTTACTACATTGTTGCTGCTTAATATTTTATAGGAACCAAAGCAGACATATTGAAGGTTGTCATTTGATTTTGTTGATCAGCTGCCCAGCATTTTTAAAAAATCTGTAGCATTTCTGTAATAATTTTTAGCATTTTCAAGATTTACTGTTCTTCTTCCCTAGCCTCAAAGTTCCTTTGAAAAGAAGATGTGTCTCATATCCTATCAGAAATCTATTAATATGTCCAAGTCTCAATTGTCTTAATCCTGGCTACTAAAAACTAGATTGAATTTAGAGATCATACAAATGTCTCCAAAAGATGCTCATGTGTGAACTTCAGCCAATTTCTAAAAGGAAGGCATTTAACAAATGTTGGGAAGCCGCAGACGATGCCTGCCTGCCTATTCTACCTTCCTGAGGCTATAACTAGCCATAATGTGTGATTGCCATTTAAAAGATGTTTTGGATGGAGTTCACCCTCTGCTGGTAATGTGTGTGTGTGTGTCTGTCTGTCTTGTCCACCTTTCTCTCTGGTATTCAAGGTGGAATACACAGAGTAAGTCAATACAATCAACAGGATGGAACATCCAATAAACAATGCAATGGGATTTGGACTGCAGAAATCTGGAACCAACAAGAAATCTGAATCACAGCTGAAACAAAGCATAAGTATCAGGGGAACTCTGTTGACGTGATTTATCTGGATTTCAGTAAAGTTTTTGATAAGATCCCCCATGATATTCTGATGGGCAAACTGGAAAACTGCAGACTAGACTATAGTGCAGTTCGGTGGACAGGGAACTGGTTAGAGGACCGCACTCAAAGAGTGGTGGTCAACAGCGTTTCATCAGATTGGAGGGAGATGTCCAGTGGGGTGCCGCAGGGTTCGGTTTTGGGCCCGGTACTTTTCAATATTTTTATCAATGATCTGGATGAAGGAGTGGAAGGGCTGCTCATTAAATTTGCTGATGATACCAAATTGGGAGGAGTAGCAAACACCCAAGAAGATAGAATTAAAATTCAACAAGACCTGAATACTCTGGAGAAGTGGGCAGCTGTGAATAGGATGCAATTCAACAAAGACAAGTGCAGAGTATTACATCTCGGCCACAAAAATGGGAAGCACAAATACTAGATGGGGGATTCACTTCTGTGCAAGTAGTATATGTGAAAGGGATCTTGGGGTAAGAGTGGACCAACAAGAAATATGAGCAGTCAGTGTGATGTGGTGGCAAAAAAGGCCAATTCAATCCTGGGTTGTATCAAAGGGGCCATAGCGTCGAAATCGCAGGAGGTCATAGCCGCTCTCTATACTGCCTTGGTCAGGCCACACCTGGAGTATTGTGTGCAGTTCTGGAGGCCTCACTTCAAAAAGGATGTGAACAAAATCGAGAGGGTGCAGAGGAGAGCGACGAGAATGATCAGGGGTCTGGAGACTGAGCCCTATGAGGTAAGGCTGAGGGCCTTGGGAATGTTTTGTTTGGAGAAGAGGAGGTTGAGGGGGGACATGATTGCTCTCTTTAAATATTTGAAAGGCTGTCATTTGGAGGAGGGCAAGGAACTGTTCCAGTTGGCAGCAGAGGGTAGGACCCGAAGCTGGATATTAGGAAAAACTTTTTCACGGTCAGAGTAGTTCAAAAGTGAAATCAGCTGCCTAGGGAGGTGGTGAGCTCCCCTTCACTGGCAGTTTTCAAGAAGAGGCTGGATGAATATTTGTCAGAGATGCTTTAGGCTGATCCTGCACTGGTCAGGGGGTTGGACTAGATGGTCTGTATGGCCCCTTCCAACTCTATGATTCTATTAACATGACATATTAAAATGATGCAAAATTGACATAGTAAGATCCTACTTAACAGCAACATCTAGTATGAACTATGCACAGTAGTATAGCCTACAGTCCCAAACCCCAAGAATCTTGCTGAGCCATTTCATTACAGCACCGCCCTACTACCTGTGTTAAAAAGCCCTCTTGAATAATTTAGTTTTGCCTGGTTTGTGGAATACCAGGAGAGTGGGGGCTTCCCTGACCCCTAAAAGGGAGGCCATTCCACCAGGTAGGGGCCACAACAGAGAATGCACATGAACAGGAAGTTGTTGATTTTGTTCATTTATTGGGCGGCACTTGCAGAACGCAGAGCATAGGGAGAGGGATGGTTCTGCAGATATGAGGGTCCAAGGCCCTGCAAGGAATACCTTGAACTGAGCATGGTAACTGATGGGCAACCAATGACATGACTGCATAATAGGAGCAATATGCGTGTTCCACCTAGCTCCAGATAATAACTGAGCTGTGGCATTCTGCACCAACTGGAGACTCTGAGTTGATTTTGTGGGGAGAGCTATGTAGAGTGTCTAGGGTTGCCAGGCCCCCTTAGCCTCCTGGCGGGTGGGGGAAACCTGGCTCATATCTCCTTCTTACCCTCTGTATGTTCTAGTCATGCACACTGTGCATGTGTGGTCCCACAGCTATGCAACAACGTCTCTTCCAATGATGATACCACACAGGTGCAGGAGTGCACATGCGCTTCACAGTGGGCTGGTTTGGGCCTCAGATTTGGGCCCAAATCAGCCTTCGGTGAAACACAGGAGGGGTGGCATGATGATGTTAGTAACATAGTTGCACTGCCCCAGGAGCACTCCCGGGAGGCCCGTTCCTGTGTCTTCCTCTCCCACTGGCCAGGGAAGTGGAGACAGAGGGTGAAAGCGGGGGATTCCCTGCCCCCACCAGGGGAATGGGATCCCTAAGAGCGTCTTACAGGAGTCTAGTCTCAATGTTACTGTAATATGGATTCAAGTGGCCAGAGCCAGTAGCGTAGCGTGCCTCTACAGGGCCTGGGATGAGGAAAGCCCTCATGCATGCACAAGGCACACATGCACTCCCGGGGCCACGTGATGACGTCACTTCCAATGACGTCATTGCACGGGACATGGCCGCCCCCATCCACCGCAGCCGCCCATGCCCTTTGGGAGGCTGCTTTCGCTGCTTGTGGCTGACGGGGCTGCTGGCTCGCTGAGCCGGCTGCCCCATCAGCCACAAGCAGCGAAAGCGGCTTCCCCAAGGGTGCAGTGCTGCAGGCAGCTGCAGTGAAGCGGAGACTGCATTGCACCCTTGGGGAGGCCACCCACACCACCCATGTGCTGATAGGGCAGCCAGTTCACTGGGTGCTGAGCCGGCTTTCCTGCAGCGGGCCGAGCTTGCTGTGGTGGTGTGGGCAACTGCTGCAGAGGTGGGGGGGGCGGCTGCGTCCTGCTGCAGGAAGGCCGGCGTGGCGCCCAGTGAGCCAGCCGCCCCATAAGCACACGGCTGATGTGGGCAGCCTCCCCAAGGGCGCAACACGGCCTCTTGTGCCCCCCATAAATTTTGTGCCTGGGGCAACTGCCTCTCTTGCCCCCGCCCCCCGCTATGCCACTAGCCAGAGCAGCTGTATCAAGGTATGGGGGCATTTTTGGGCTATACTGCCTTGAAGGTTTTTGCAGCCTCTCTGCTGGTAGCGTTGGATCCAGTCTAACACCAAGGCTCTTGACTGAGTCTTCAAGGGTCAGCTGAGCCCTATAGCAAAGCATGATGGATTAGAATAGTGTACATAAATGAGCAGGGAGGCACAGTTACTTTCCGTAGATTTCAGGAGGCACTGCTGATTCCAGTGAGATCGCTGTGTATGAGATGATAGCAGTGCACTACAATTATTCCCACTGTCAGGCTGGCTGATCAGTGGACTTGAAGGCAGACTGGAGCTGTGGAGCTGGAACAGACTGAGGCAAAACTAGCGCAACCTGTCGCTCTTCTTCCGTGAATACCTGTATTATCCCATAATCTTTTAGTTCTGCTTCTTCCGCTTTGTGACACTTATTTTGCGGTTTTTGTTGCGTTTGTGGGAACGCCTGGAAATGATTGGGAATGATTGGGAACGCTTCTCCAGGGACTCCCCTCATAGCCCATCCCCCCATTTCTTTTCCTGAACCATTGGAAGCAATTTTCCCACCCAAGACAGGAGTCCCACAAGCCTTTGCAGGCTCTGGGAGACGTCCCCTTTTTTTAAAAGAAAAGAAAAATTGATTGTGCTATTGCAGTATTTCTTTAAATGTCCTCCCTTTTATTTATATTTCTTTAAACATCCCCTTTTTTAAAAAAAAAAAAGGGGGGAAATTGATTGCGCGACGGCGATATTTCTTTAAATAGGAACCAACAGCTGAATACTTACAGCCATGGGCTAATGCTGCTGCTGCTGTTGATTACATTTAAGTTCTGCATGTTCAATGTCTGCTGCTAATCATGCACTAGAAAAACCACGGGCGGCCCTGGAACAATTGTTGCGAAGAAACCACACAATACCAGGACACCACTATAACGAATGTACATATATTCCTGTCCACATGTAAAAGTGCAAAGTGCAAAGTGCGATGTGTTCAAATATATACAATACAGAAATACACAGTATAATCATATACAGCACATATGTTGTTCAAACAAGTCTTTACAGTCCGTACAGTTCCTTGCTTTCATTTAAAGTGCAACATGCAAAAAAATTTTTAAAATGGAAGCCCATGGAGAGAATCGTGGAAGATGTAATCACATTCCCAGTCCCAAAATTCAAGATTTATCCAACAACGCCGACGGGGATGTGCAGGCAATTGTCATTAACCCGTTTCGTGAGAGAACTCACTTCATCTTGGGCATACAAAAATTCAGACTGGATACAAGAAAATTGCAAGAACCAAACTCATTCTCTGAGGGCTTGAGAAGAAGGTGGTGTTAACAAGATGAAGTGAGTTCTCTCACGAAACGGGTTAATGACAATTGCCTGCACATCCCCGTCGGCGTTGTTGGATAAATCTTGAATTTTGGGACTGGGAATGTGATTACATCTTCCACGATTCTCTCCATGGGCTTCCATTTTAAAATTTTTTTTGCATGTTGCACTTTAAATGAAAGCAAGGAACTGTACGGACTGTAAAGACTTGTTTGAACAACATATGTGCTGTATATGATTATACTGTGTATTTCTGTATTGTATATATTTGAACACATCGCACTTTGCACTTTGCACTTTTACATGTGGACAGGAATATATGTACATTCGTTATAGTGCTAATCATGCACTAAGCAAAAGAGAACCATCCCTTTCTCTGGGAGACCGCACAATAGCGCAAATCTGCTGCCTGGAAGGCAGACAGGCAAGCTGTATTGTCGCCTTTGCGCTTCTCCCATGCCCAGGCGCCCAGAGAAGCGGGGAGGAAGCAAGTCTGGAGGGATGTGAGGAAGGAAGATAATTATTAATTATAATTATTATTATTAATTATTATTATTATTAATTAATAATAATAATAACATTCCATTTATATACTGCCCTTCAGGACAACTTAATGCCCGCTCAAAGCGGCTTACAAAGTATGCCATTATTGATGGTTGTTGGGGGTTTTCCGGGCTGTATTGCCGTGGTCTTGGCATTGTAGTTCCTGACGTTTCGCCAGCAGCTGTGGCTGGCATCTTCAGAGGTGTAGCACCAAAAGACAGAGATCTCTCAGTGTCACAGTGTGGAAAAGATGTAGGTCATTTGTATCTACTCAGGAGGGGTGGGGTTGAGCTGAGTCATTCTGTAAGAGTTTCCCAGGGTGTGGAATGCTAATGGCGGGAGGCTTCACTGTAACCTGAGGAGGTTCTTTTGCATATGGATTGGTGCTTGATGTGCTAATCTTCTCTGCAGGGCTATTGTCGGGTGTGGAGTGTTTTGTTGGCCTGGTGTTTTTCAGAACTGGAGCCCATGCTCTGTTCATTCTTAAGGTTTCTTCTTTCCTGTTGAAGTTTTGCTTATGCTTGTGAATTTCAATGGCTTCCCTGTGCAGTCTGACAAAGTAGTTGGAAGTGTTGTCCAGTATTTTGGTGTCCTGGAATAAGATACTGTGCCCTGTTTGAGTTAGGCTATGTTCAGCCACTGCTGATTTTTCAGGCTGTCCAAGTCTGCAGTGTCTTTCATGTTCTTTTATTCTTGTCTGGATGCTACGCTTTGTGGTCCCGATGTAAACTTGTCCACAGCTGCAGGGTATACGGTATACTCCTGCAGAGGTGAGGGGGTCTCTGCTGTCTTTTGCTGATCGTAGCATCTGTTGTATTTTTCGGGTGGGTCTGAATACTGCTTGAAGGTTATGCTTTTCCATAAGCTTTCCCATCTGATCAGTAATTCCTTTGATATATGGCAAAAACACTTTTCCTGTAGGAGACTGTTTTTCCTTGGTTGTTTGATTCATCCTGGGTTTGATTGCTCTTCGGATTTCATTTCTGGAGTAGCCATTTGCCTGAAGTGCGTGGTTTAGATGATTAATTTCCTCATTGAGAAAGCGCGGCTCACATATCCGTCTTGCACGATCCACTAATGTTTTCATTATGCCTCTTTTCTGTCGGGGGTGGTGATTGGAGTTTTTGTGTAAGTACCGATCAGTGTGAGTTGGTTTCCTGTAGACCTTGTGACCTAACTGAAAGTTTGCTTTGCGGATGACCAAGGTATCCAGGAATGAGAGTTTTCCCTCACTTTCTTTCTCCATTGTGAATTGTATGTTCAGGTGGATGTTGTTGAGATGATTCAAAAACTCCCTCAATTCTTCCTCCCCATGGCTCCAAATGATGAATGTATCATCCACAAACCGGAACCATACACTGGGTTTGTGGGGTGCTGATTCTAGAGCTGTTTTTTCAAAATGTTCCATGTATTATTATTATCCCCACAACAAAACACCCTATGAGGTGGGTGGGGCTGAGAGAGCTCCAGTGAGCTGTCACTGACCCCAGGTCACCCAGCTGGCTTCAAGTGGAGGAGTGGGGAATCAAACCCAGCTCTCCAGATTAGAGTCCCACGCTCTTAACCACTACACCAAACTGGCTCTTGCCAATTCCTCCAGGTTCTCTTGAGCGAGCATGAGAAGGCAGAGGGGAGGGACGGAGGAGAGAGAGAGAGAGAGAAAAGAGCGTGACAAGCGTTTCACTCGGGGAGAGAAAGCTGGCGAGGGAGCAGCTAGAGAGAAGAGGTGAGACGCCAGCTTAGCATGAGGCTGGCAGCCCCTGCTGCTATTTAATGAAAGCCGTGAACCTCGGCACCAGCAGGCTCCATCCTGGTGGGTCACGGGGAGGCGGTAGGCAGGAGGCATCAGAGCACGCACCCCTCCCGCTTACCCCCCAATGAGGCATCAACATGAACTGAAAGCCTCAGAGAGAGAGAGAGAGAGAGAGAACCCCCCCCCCCCCAAAAAAACCTTGGTAGAAATTGCGATCGTTTGAAATAGCGATATTGTGCAAATCTTGGAGCCTTTTTTTAAAAAATGGTGAAAGTGGGTGGCAAGGTGCTGTCATCAACTGTGACGCGAACACATGTGACCACCCACTATTGCGAGATTTCTGCAGAATGTGAACTTCTGGTACTGCAAGGAAGCGCAAAAAGACAGAACAAGGCGAAACAATGTGGGATCATGGCGCAAAATTGACAGAATATCTGACCATGTGAAAACGGCCTGAGTCAGCAGCTGTTTAGTTATATGGGGCCTTTTTGGTTTCTAAGAGCCAAGCTACAAGTGATGAATGACACTTGCCTGGCAAGTGAACAGACTCACGTGTATTCCTCCCTGTTCACTTGCCATTCACTTGCGCTTCACTTGATCAAGTGGAGAGCAAGTGAATGGCAAGTGAACAGGGAGGAATACACGTGAGTCTGTTCACTTGCCAGGCACGTGTCATTCGTCACTTGTGGCTTGGCTCTCAGTTCACTTGATTTTCCACAGTTGAAAAATTGTACTTCCTGGCTGTCTGTAGGGTGGCACCAGGGCCGGATCAAGGGGGGGCAGGGGGTGTAGTCTGCCCCCAGCGCCGCCAGGGAGGGGGCACCGGGAGCAGCTGTCAGCTGCCGGAGCACGCGGGCAGCAGCGCGGGCAGCCTCACAGCCCCCTGCGCTGCCTTTCGCCTGTCCCGTGGGACAGGGGACAGCCAGCTTGCCGTGCACCCCCTGTCCTGCAGGGCAGGCAAAGGGCAGCGCAGCCGCCCACGCCATATGCCTGCCCCGCAGGAGAGGGGGCAGCCGGCTGCCCCCTGTCCTGCGGGGCAGGCACATGGCACGGGCGGTCTCGCAGCCCCCCACGCTGCCTTTTGCCTGTCCTGCAGGACAGGGGGTGCTCAGCAAGCCGACTGCCCCCTGTCCTGCAGGGCAAGCAAAAGGCAGCGCAGCGGGCTGCGAGGCTGCCTGCGCCATTCGCCTGTGGGGAGACAAATGGCGCGGGTGGCTTCCCAGCCCCGCACGCTGCTTCTGCCTCCCTACATGATGATGTCACCAAAATGACATCATCACGCCGCACCGGAAGCGCACGTGCTCTCAGCGCATGCGCGAGGTCGGACTACAGTTGCCCCGGGTACCGGCAACCGTAGATCCGGCCCTGGGTGGCACAGCAGAGCAGCAGGAATCAGGCCAACCCTTCTCTCTGCCTTTAAGCTGTTCTGGGAAAACAAGGGGGCAACTGCTCAGAGCCCACTCCCAGGGTCCCTGTTAAGAGACTTTCTGCAAATGACATCCAGTAAAGCAGAGAAAGGGCAACTTACACTTTGATGGCATCCTTGTATGTCTTGCTAGATATCAGTGAGTGGGGGTGAGGGGCGAAGAGACACAGAAATGCAATTTTGGGTGGCAGCCTCATGATCTTTATAACCACCAGTTCCAGCCTGAATGCAGAGGCTGTGTCCTTTAAAAAATAAAGTTCTCCATTGGACTTGGAGAGAGAGATTATGGTGGGATGTAGGAGAGGAGGCAGGTTTTGGTCTTCCTCGAGTTACATTTTAAATCTTGTAAGACACTCTGAGTGGTTTTAGTAAATATATGGGCTATAAATATAGTGAATAGAGAAACACACGACCTTGTAAGGTAAGTTAGGCTGAGAGAGAGAGAGAGAGAGAGAGAGAGAGAGAGTGAGTAATTGACCTAAGGTCAACCAGGTTCATAACTCGGTCTCATTGCTCCACTCTGACCACTACATCTTGCTGGATTTCTAGAATAAGGTGTGAGTATTGTGCTAGTCATGTAACTTGGATCTCATACATGCAAATCTCTGGCTTTTGTGGCTTTTGTGATATGAACCATGTAGAAAACATCCACACGTACCTGATAATACAAGGAAAGTGTTTTGGCCTATTAAATGCTGATAACCAATTTGTCATGCGTATGTTCATCTATGAATGATAAACAGCCTGCTTGTACTGAAAAAATACTGCTTTATGCTGTTTGTATGTCTCTAGCACGCCCTTTGCTTGTGTTGTGACTGGTTTTAATATTGATAATTTTTATGCTTGTTATTTTTATGATTTTATTGTTGTGTTCTTTTACCTTGTGAGTGACCTTGAGCTAATCTCAGGAGAGATAGCATATATATTTTCTAAATAAATAAATACAAGGGTGCACCCAGTGTTCTTGTAAATTGTGCCCCCCTTATCTTGTAGATGTGTTTAGCATATGTCATTCAGCAGTCCATGACATTTTAATTTAAAATCCGGTTGGCACCCATTTCTACTAATTAACAGGGGCATCTGCAGTCTACAAGGTTCTTGCACAGCTCCCATCCATTTCAGTGGGGTTGGCTCAGGAGAATTCCCAGAGCATCAGATTCATCTGTCTTGCACTCTGCTGATCTTAACACATTCTTACTTTCCCACCTTGAGGCAGCTATCATACTAGTACAGTTGCCTCTAAATGCAATAACATCTCAAAGGAGTCTGTAAACTTAAAATAACATACTAGGGGCATATGCTTGGAATATTCATTTGCTAATGCTTCTAGGCACCTGTTCATGTGCAAGTTTTTCAGGTGCTCATGTTTGTTTCAAATATTACAGAATTCACCCTGTAGGCATGTGAAGAATATGCCGCAAGCAAGCAAGCAAGCAAGCAAGCAAGCAAGCAAGCAAGCAAGCAAGCAAGCAAGCAAGCAAGCGAGCAAGCAAGAAAAGAAAGAAAGAAAGAAAGAAAGAAAGAAAGAAAGAAAGAAAGAAAGAAAGAAAGAAAGAAAGAAAGAAAGAAAGAAAGAAAGAAAGAAAGAAAGAAAGAAAGAAAGAAAGAAAGAAAGAAAGAAAGAAAGTTTGATGGTCCAAACTGCACATACAATACTTAGGTAGATGCCCTTGTTATTACAAACGGCTGAGCATCATGTGCAGTTGAGGCCTGCACAGAGGTCTGCCTGAATCCAAATCATGCCGAGAGATCATGCAGCCTGTAACCTGACTCTCTCATTCCTGCCATATTTTGCATGGCCCAGCCATGCGGTGATATTTTGTTTGCTCTCTCTTGAAAAGAGCCAATGGAAAGGGGGAGGGGAAGTGCGGTGTGACTGGAATCCTTTTTGCCTAATGAGGGAGAGACTGGCTCAACAAAACAGATGCCTTCCTCTTAATCTGGCCTGTTGCTCTGTAAACCTCCTCCACAGCTTTGATGTCACTTCGAAGCACTCCATGTGTTTCCAATAAAGTGGCTTGGTGTTTTTAAAATGTTTTTAGTTGCTGCTGCTGTTATAAGCACACGTGTGCTTTCTTCCACTGACTCAGCTGAGGTTTTTGTTTAATGATAACCCCAAGTTTCTCAGACTTCTTAAGCTTGCCCCCTTCCTTTAAAGTCATTCTGCATTCTGTCCCCACAAGCTCAGTACCAGCCACCTGTTCCAGAGATGAGCATGCAGATATCTTTACATGTCATTGCGTGCATGGAGCTTTGCTCAGGACTTAGCCTGACAAGTTGTGACTGGGCATGTTCTGGATGATGAAGATTGGGAACATCTGGGCCTACCCTAGAACACTTAAATTAAGCTTTTATTTTACCTTCCTGTTACAAATATAAAGCTTGGGAGTGGCCAGAGGTGCAAGCTGAAGAGCACTTTGCCCATGGCCTATAGCCTGTGGTCTCGGATGAGAAGGTCCACTAGATCCAGGATCAGCCCAAGATGTAGCTTGGTTCTGTTTGTTTGATAAAACTGTTGCAAGCTGCTTTGGGGCCCAAATCGGAGAAAATCAGGGTATAATAATAACAACAACAACAACAACAACAACAACAACAACAACATTCGATTTATATACTGCCCTTCAGGACAACTTAATGCCCACTCAGAGCGGTTTACAAAGTGTTATTATTACCCCACAACAATCACCCTGTGAGGTGGGTGGGGCTGAGAGAGCTCCAGAGAACTGTGACTTGCCCAAGGTCACCCAGCTGGCTTTGTGAAGGAGTGGGGAATCAAACCCGGCTCTCCAGATTAGAGTCCCGTGGTTTTAACCACTACACCAAACAAACAAACAAATAAATATTGGAAGTGAATGCTCAGGCAAGAATGGGCCGGATTCAAATTGACTGCAGCATGCAGATTCAAAATGTATCTCACTTTAAGTTCAGATGGGTGGATTGCTGACAGTTGTTCCGTATATTGAACAGCAGCAAGCCAGAGTTTGCTATGGAATATATACTCAGCCGAGAGCCTCACCAGCTGTTCCCGATATATTTGTTTTTGGATACTTTGCTTCATTTATTTCATTCGTTTGTTACATCAATATGCTGATGACACCCAGCTGTATCTGATGTTGGACGGCCAGCCAGATGCCGCCCCAGATGTATTAGCCAAGGGTTTGGATGCCGTGCCTGCTTGGTTAAAGCAGAATTGATTGAAACTAAATCCAATGAAGATGGAGGACCTGTGTCTGGGCATGTATTTTTGTACAAATAAGTAACTTACGAAATATTTTATAGTTTGTAACTGCCAGGAAGAAGGTTAACCGAAACAGGACGTGGGATGCTAGCACACCTGCAGCAGCTACGAGACAGGACGACTTGGATTAATATCTCCCTTGGACCTTTGGGGCTTTGATCTTTATGAATTGATTAAATGTTGATTTGTGTGACAATTATGACTTTGTAATTTGCTTTGCTGTGGTTTTCAATGAGGCACTGTCACTTTAATGAACAAGCACTGGTCACTTTCATTATTCCAATATTGCTTAATGTTAATATAATTTGATTCTGTATTTTGGCACTTAACACTTTACTGTAGCCATGTGGACTATCCTGAGTCCTTGAGTATGCTGTATAATTTGTGACCTACTTTTGCTGTTCTTTCTGGTTTGAATTTTTTGGTGACATGCCTCCATGGCATTATTGTATAATTACAGACTTTTGAGTTGATTTCAGTGAATACTCTATAAACGTTCACTTTCATTCATAGTTTATTGTGCAGTAGGGTTTCTCTTAGTCCGTCATGGCGCTTTTGCTTTGTTTTTCCTCCTGTGTTTATTTACTGTGACTTTCCCTTCCTATCACTATGGCTGAGGCAGGCGGCTCCTCATTTTTCTCCTCCCTGCTTTGCCACTGTTTTGTTGACTCTCTGGCAATTTTATTTACAGCGGCTGCATTAACTGATCTAATGTCATCTTTGGGATTTTTAATTGATTTGGTTTTTAGATTGGTTTTGTTCTGTTTTATATGATATTTATTATGTACTAAATGTTGCTGTTGTGTGACCCACCCTGAGCCTGCTAGCAGGGAGGATGGGATAAATACCTAATAAATGAATGAATGAATAATAAATAAATGAATAAATAATCTTCTAGTGTAATCCTGTGCAGTTATTCCACTCTAAGCTCAATGATTTCAGTAGACTTAGATTGGAGTAACGCATCTCTTGATTAAGATTTGGCTGAATTGTGGTGCAACAATTATACTCAGTGTGCATGTACCTGCATTTCTTGATATCCCTCTCTGGTGAATAAGATAACATTTTTGTCAAGTGAAGCAAAGTAGCCTGTGTGGGTTGACATGCATGGATGGCAGGATTGTAGCTCGACATTTTCCTTCCTTGTATTGCAGGATCTTGGGGTGAGTTGTCTCTCATGGTAGGTTTATGTTTGCAAAACTCCTTCTGAGTTCAGGATGTCCTTAATGTACCTGGGAGGATTGCTGAATTGTGACTCCTGTGAAAAGTTGTTTATTGTTTTTATTTTTCAAAACAATCCTTTTATATGACAAAAAAATCTTTAGAAGCATTGAAAATGATACTTTTGATTTTTTTAAAAACTAACTTTTAAATTTTCTTTGATAGCCCTGAAATCAAATCACTTTGTGGCGCTTAATGATTTTGACCATTTGTATGTATGTATGTATGTATGTATGTATGTATGTATGTATGTATGTATGTATGTATGTATGTATGTATGTGTCCATCTGTTCTTCTGTCCATCTGTCTAAGTGCATAAACATAAAGGAATGCTTTTTTTCCTATTTGGGATAGTGATAGGACATATTCTAATCTGAAGAAGGGAGCTCTGACTCTCAAAAGCTTACGCCCTGAAAATCTTGTTGGTCTCTAAGGTGCCACTGGATTCAAATCTTCCTGTCCAAAAGAAAAATCCAAAAACCAAGAACTCAATTAATGCAATACCTTTTAAAAAGACCAACCCAGTGACTCGTAAGAGCATATGAGCTTTCTAGGTCACAAGAACTCCTCTTCAGCCTGGATGTTGCAAAATAGTTTTAAAATGTATTAAAAGAGTTTGGGGAAGGAAGACGGCCTCGGACATGGTGTTAAGTCCTGTTAAAGCCTGCATTGGGCAGAGCAGGTTCAAATGGAGCTGGTTTCAAGTTACTTCAGGAAAAAGGGAATAAATTGATTTGACAGCAATGCTGATCAGCAATGCTGATTCTGGGAACCTGGGCAGATCATGAGGGGGAGGGCAGAATGGGTTACATCAGTGCTAAGTTCTCGTGGCCTTCTTACATGCCCAGGGTAATTCCAATCACCATCTTGGGGTCAGGGCCGTTTCCCCATGGCTTACCTGAAGCCGGGCCATGGTGCAACATTGTGGATCATGCCGGGGAAAATGCAAAATAATCTTGTTTTCTCGCGCGAGTTTTGCGCGGCGTCGTGCAAAACTCGTGCGAGAAAATGCGATATTTTGCGTTTTCCCCGGCATAATCCACAACGTTGTGCCAGGTAAGCCGTGTGGAAACGGCCCAGGTAGCAATTTTCCACAGGCCAGTTTGGCTAGGGATCCTGGAGGTGTTTTGCCATCTTCTGGGTATGGAGCAGGGGGTCACTGGGGAGTAGTTGTGAATTTCCTGCATTGTGCAGAGGATTGGACTAGATGATCCTAGAGGTCCCTTCCAACCCTATGATTCTATGATTACACTCCATAGGAAAACAAAGTCCCAGTTAAAGAGATTACATTAGAACAATCTTAAGCAGAGTTGCTTCAGTCTAAGCCCATTGAAATGAGTAAGTTTGTTTAGGATTGTGCTGTATGTTACTTTGGAATGCCCCTGTGCCTCTGATTTAGTGAATTTGGTGCCCCATCAGCATCGGTTGTTGTCTGCCCACATTCAATAGCAGTGACCTCTGCAAATGGAGGACCACCCCCCTTTTGTTGTGCATGATGAAATTTGTAAGCTTGTATGTGCAGTAGAGCAGTTATTCCACACATGCATGACCTCTATACAGAGGCCCAGTTCAAACCTTATGTGAAGCCATGGTTTAGTTTAACTACGGTTTGTGTGGTTGTCTGAACATGTGATGCTTCATATACTGCAGTTGGTTAGGGTATATTTAACTAAGTTCTGAAACTATCATTTGAAGTTTATTAACTTCATTTAATCTTAGTTTTGCATGACCTATATCTGGCTTGTTCCCTGGCAGCACTCTCAAATAGACACAGGCATGAACCAAAAAAATTTAATGAATCAGCAGTTTGTGGTTCAGTGCCAACAACGATCCCAAAGTCACGAACAAACATTTTCCGTTGCCGAAACGGTTCATGGTTCGTGGTTCGTGGGCACCAGAACGGTCCCTGTTGCACTTAGAGAGCCCATATTCACAGGGAGTGTGTAGCAGACTCTCCTCCAGCCAGCAGCCAAGTTTGGTCAAGATTGCAATAGGGATCTTGGAGTTATACATTCCCTCAAACGAGGTGCCCACTGAGCTTGGCCCCAGAGCCAGGCAGCAGCCCTGGAACCAGAGGAGATAGATACCTATCCCAAAAATCCCAGCTCAGTTATACTCTCTGTCTCTCTCCCCAAAGGCTAGCAAGTGGCTAGCAAGAGCTCTGTCCCACTCCACTGCTCGCTGAAAGTGAAACCAGAATTGGGAGCGCAGTGCTTTTTATAAGCTGAGGTCCCATAGAGCAATGCAGAAGGTCTGTGTTTGGCCGTCAGAGCTACCTATCAGGGTTTGCAGGGATGAGATTGGAGTGCATGTGACTACAGAACACCCCCTCCCCCTTCCTCCCCTGGGTGTCTTCTCCCAAGTTGTAACCACTTTGCAGCTCCATGGTTGAAAGGAAGACCTGCCGATCAAGGTAAGCTGGGCTTCGATTTGGGTTTCCAGGGCGACAGAAGGAGCGCAGACAGAGTTCAGGCATTCTCCCAGCTCCGTTTCCAGGGGAATTGATTGATGGCACCTGACTGTCTGGCTTCCCGAACAGCGGCCAAACGCATCGAACCAGGCTTCTTCCGAACACTGGTTCGTTTGCCATGGACAATCACGATCTGCTGGATCACGATCGCGCGATCGCCAATTTCATGGGTTTTTGAAATTCGTAATGCAGTTCGTGCCCATGTCTACTCTCAAACTGCAGGCTGGGATACCAGTCAGATCTCTATCGGGAAGGCAGGGGAAAAGCAAAAGTTACAGAAGTAACATTTGTTGTGGACAGACCAAGATTAAAATGATTGGTACAGATCACACAGTAAATTACAGCTAAAGGAAGGGCAGGCAGTTTTCCCCAGTTAACTCGTCCCACTGTAAACCTCTATCTCCACCTTCATACTGTTCCCAGGAGGAAGCAGCATTTTGGAGATCATTTTGGGCTGCAGTGGGTGGGGAGAGGAGAGGAAGTTTGGTTCCACTGTCAAAAACTCTTTCAGTCAACAAACATTTATTGCAAAATCTAAGCCATTCACTGCAAATCCTCATTGTATAGAGTAGCCACAGTTTAAATAAATGATGGCATTATTTTGTCTGAACTGTTTCTTTGTGATGATCAAAAGCAAGCAAGCACAAACTTATTTCTGATAATTGTCCACTTGAATGAAAAGGGAAGACAAACAAATTCACAAACTGCAGTGGTAAAAAGAGTACAACAGGCTAAGATTGCCAGCCTCCAGGTGGTGGCTGGAGATCTCCCAGAATTACAACTAATCTCCAGGCCACAGAGATGATTTGGCTTGGAGAAAATGGCTGCCTTGGGTAGGGTTGCCACTTCAGGTGTCCAGTTTTCACCCCGATAGTCTGATATTTTTGTGGACTGTCTGGGGGAAACATTCTCCAAATACCAGACACTTGGTGTCGCCCCCTCCCCCTCCTTTCAGGCAGCTTGCCTGCCCAGCCCAGCCACCCAGCCTTCTGAGAGCTGCTGCCGGCCTGGGGAAATAGCCGGCACAATGACCAGCCAGCCTGGGTGTCTGACCTCCACAGTGCTGATGGGAGTGGCCAACCTGGCCTTCTGTGGCTAGGTGGCGGCATCCAGGAGTGGCCAGCCAGCCCAGGTGCCTGGAAGTGAGATTGGCATGATGATGTCCTTCCAGTGGTGACATCATTGTACAGGTGTTGGAGTGCGTGCACACTTTTCAGGCACACAAATATATAAAAAATGTAAGTATCCACCCCCCTAGGGTTCAGTATTATTATAGACCCCATTGGCAACCTTGGAAGCTAGACCATATGGCATTATACCCAGTTGAGGTGCTTCCCCTCCCATAAGTGTTCCTGCCTCTGCTGAATCAACACTGTGTGTGGGGGGGGGATATTTCCCCTTTTTCCTGTTCCACCTGGAGTATTCTGTGCATGCTGAACAGCAAAAATGGGCATATCTGTGTTAGGCCTATAGTTGCCAACCTCTAGGTGGGGCTTAGAAACCTCCCAATTATCTCCATACTGCAGAGTTCAGTTCTCCTACAGAAAATAGGTTCTTTGGAGGGTGGACTCTGTGGCATTATATCCTGATGAAGTCTCTCACCTGCTCCCCAGCCCCCTCATCTCTAGTCTCTGTGCAGGAAAATGGCTTGGAGGAAGAAAGCAGGAGACTTTCCTCCCCCGCCCCGCCCTTTGTGGTGGCGGTGGTGATCTGAGTCCAAATTGGCTGTCCTTTATTTTTTAAAAGCAGCTGCTGTGTGGCTGGAGGGAACCTGAGTTGGGTCAATGGAACATGTAGTTTGGCCCTTAATGATCCATTACTGAGCAAACTGGGCCAAGGGTCACCTTGTGGATGTCCCAGAATGAGCCCAAATCAACCACAAACCCGCTTAAGAATGTGCAGGGATGTTGTGGGAGCCAGTGACCACAGTACTAGTGTGAAGATTCAGGATATTGTTAGTCAGGTTGTGTTTATTCCAATATGAAAGCTCCCTTAACATAATTTTCCAGTTGTTGGAACTTGCTGATATCTGAAAAGCCACCATTGATATTCAGCAGTTCTGCCAGGCCTAGGCGATGTAAGCCACGATTCCCAAATTCCTCAGTCTTCCTTTCTCCAACATCTTTATTTGTCCCCCTGCAGAAATTTCTCAGGATGCTGCACCCCCACCTCACTTGCTAATGACCTCTGCTGAGCCCATGACAGAATCTCATGGGGGACGCTAGGCAGCCGCAGTGTGTATGTTTAGGGGAGGGAAGGGTCTCAATCTGGCAGCAATTAGAGTAGGGAAAGTTAACTCCTCACCGCAGTTGCTTCAAACATCAATGTGTCAAAACAAAGAACTGAAACATTTCAAACGCCAAATTCAAATGTCACCAGCAATAAGGGCCTACACTTTCAAGCAGCAGCCAAACACGGCTGTAGCCCTTTTATCCCCCACCAGCATTTCAGCTCAAATTTGGCTTACATTACGACTGATTTCCACCACCATCCCCTTTAAAAGCAAATAAGGAATTATTTTGTCAAATGCAAACGAGGCTCTCTTCACACAACTCCCTGTTGTTTTCTGGTCAGTGCTGTGTTCCGTGAATGGCTGAAGGCTTTCTGGTCTTTCAGGAGAAGAAATGTCATTTTCCGTTTGAAGAGGGAAAGCTTGTTTTGTGACATTGCTGGTGTGGTCTGGACGCACAAGGCAGGCACCTTGTTGAAGTTAAACAGGCCTGGGCCTGGTCAGTTCCTAGAGGGTAAGCTTCTAGGAAGAGGGTAGCCAGCTCCAGGTCAGGAGATTCCTGCCATACAGTCCACCCTCCAAACCAGCCATTTTCTTCAGGGTAGCTGATCTCTGTAGTCTGAAGATCAGTTGTAATTTCAGGAGATCTTCAAGCCCCACCTGGACATTGACAACAAGCCTACTAGGAAGTTCCATGTATGTGGTATCATGTTTCACGATGGAAGAAAGACAGGATGTGAATGTAAGGATTATATATTTGAGTGAGGTAAATATAGACAGGGAATAATAGGATATGATTCCTTGGGTTACTTACAAGATAAATGCCTAGCTGTATACAATTTCTGTATTTCAAACAGAACTGCCAACTTGTGATTTCCAAAATTTTGATAATATGGGTCTGGCCAAAGGATGAATACTCATTAGATGAATTGGTGCTGTCTTAGAGAGCAGTCTTAAGCAGGTCTACTCAGAATTCTACTCAGGTCTAGTCCATGGGACTTACTCCCAGGCAAGCATTCTTAGGATTGCACTGCCAGTGACTTAAATCTACCAGGGAAATAGCTAATATATTTGTTTGAACCTGTGAGTAGAACTAGCAGGTAGCAGGACTGAGCCACTGTGCGGAATCAGACTAATAGTCCAGCGAGCCCAGCATCTTGTTTCATACAGTGGCCAACCAGACACCCCCCTGGAAGGCATAAAAGCAGGGCACAGAGTCCAAAGCTTCTCTCTACTGAAACTCGGGACTAATATTCACTCTCTTTTTTTCCAGATAAGAAAGAAAAACAGATAGAAAGGAGCAATAAAGTTTTCAGTACAGTTCAGTACAGTTTCAGTAGGCTTACTTAACTCCACATTATAATTCTCCAAGGCTTCTAATTAATCTCAATAAAATTTACAACTGTAAGTTCTGATATTTCATACATTGTTGCCATCATGTTGGATTCTATTCTGTACCAGATGCCAGCCACAGCTGCTGGCGAAACGTCAGGAACTACAATGCCAAAACCAGGGCAATACAGCCCGGAAAATCCACAACAACCATCTATTCTGTACATTTATTATTTATCCATTCATAAAAGGGATTCCAAGGTGTA
Organism: Eublepharis macularius; assembly: GCF_028583425.1. Classification (NCBI taxonomy): domain Eukaryota; kingdom Metazoa; phylum Chordata; class Lepidosauria; order Squamata; family Eublepharidae; genus Eublepharis; species Eublepharis macularius. Next base: position 9,897,267 of record NC_072793.1, on the reverse strand, counting down.
AAGAAGTCTTCTTCCACTTGTCCATTCAATATAGAAGTTAATTTGTCCATTTCTGCAGTTTCCATTATCTTCTCTTTTAATTCCTCCTGTATGGTATCACTTGTTGTTTCCAGTAAGACGCAAATAGAATTCTAGCTGCAGTTATTACATGAATAGTACAATGCATCTGTTCTTTGTCTATGTCCAGTATACAATTTAACAAAAAGCTCTCTGGTTTGAGAGCAATTGAAATTTGTAACACAGTTTGTATCAAGTCATGCACCATTATCCAGTACTTATGTACCTCCTTACAGGACCACCACATATGGAAAAATGTTCCTGTATGTTTCCCACATTTCCAACATTTATTTGACACATTTTTATACATTTTGGCCAATCTATCCAGTGTTAAATACCACCTGTAAACATCTTTTATATAAGTTCTCTTTGAACGCAACAGACTTAGTTATTTTTACATTCACTTTCCATATTTTGCTCCATTGTGCTGAGTCAATGTTATTTCCTAGATTCTGCATCCATAAAGTTTTACATTTTCCACCCCTTCATTGCTTTTCATTTGCATTAAAAAAAGATACATTTTCTTAATTAGTTTTTCATCTGAATCGCACAATAATTTTTCAAAATCTTTTTGCTCTAGATAAAAACCACCCAATTTCTTGTCTTTATTATATCTAGATTCAATATTCAGACTGCATGTAAACATAGAGTTTCTTTTCATCGTGGCTAGCCGTTGGTGGATCTATTCTTATGAATTCGTAATTTGTCTAGTTCCATTTCAAAGCCAACTAAACTAGTGTCCATCACCATATCCCACAGCAATGAATTCCACAAGTTAATTACTGAATTACAAAATCCTCTTTTATTTGTTCCTGCTTTGCCCCATAATACTGAAGTTTGTGAGCACCAAATTCAAAGACATTTTTCTTGGTTAGTTGCCAATCTTATTTAAGCAACATTTATGATTCCAAAATATTTCAGTCTCACTAGAAAGAGTCAAAATTCATAATTTCATAGTACTTCAGTCAAGAGCTAGGCTTCTCAGACTCTCTCTACACAAGACATCTCGGACGTGTTCATCAAGTGTAGGGAGACACAATGTTAGCTAATACTGTGTCTCCCTACACTCCAAGGGTGTCAGTCACTGGCAGTAAGACCCCCAAGCCCCTCACAGCACGCAAGCAGATGCAATGGTGGAAGAAACTTTATTTAGAGATCTATTAAGTTCAGGTATTTGAATTCCAAAAGATTAACTCCCCCTTCAGATTTCAATGTGCCCTTTTAAGAATTCTCTTCCGAGTTTGCTGGCCGCGCAGAAAAAGCGCAGGCAGAAAACTTAGAAGAGAGACATTGAAATGCCACATTGAAATCTGAAGGGGGAGTTAATCATCCGGAATTCTGAAAAAAATCCTGAAGAGGTATAAAACGTGGTAAAAATCAACCGTGCAAAAAAGGCCTAAGGGGGGACATGATAGAGAGAGAGGACACAGAGACCATTTTTTCCTTCTCCCTAAATACTAGAACTGGATGGCATCCAACAAAGTTGATGGTCAGAACGATTTGGTATGGACAAAAGGGAATACTTATTTGCCCAATGAGTTATTAAAATGTGCAATTTGCTGCCAGGGGATGTCATGATGGCCACAGGTGTAGGGGGCTCTAAAAGGAGATTCGGCAGAATCATGAAGGCGAGGTCTATCAGTGGCCACTAGCCATGATGTCTAAAGGTAACCCCCACATTCAGGTGCAGTGAACCTCTGAATCCCAGTGCCAGGAGGCAACATCAGGGGAGGGACAGAGTTTTCCTCATGGTGGGAGGGGGGGCAGCACTCACCTTCAGTTTGCTTCTCGCTCAAGCGCAAAGCAGGTATGTGCTCCTGGGCTGATTTGGGTCCCAAAGGGAGGAGGAGTGCTCCCAATGCAGCGTGATGATGTCACTCCCGGGAGTGACATCATCGCTCTGCCCCAGGAGTGTGCTCTGGAGGCCTGGTCCCTCGCCATCCCCCCCCTGCTGGCCAGGTGAGTGGTGGAGGGTGGGAGCGGGAGGGTGGGAGCGGGAGGATCCCCCACCCTCACTGGGGGGATGGCAACCCTCTCAGCGGAAGGCCTTCAGTGGAAGTAGCCGGTGGGCCACTGAGTGTGACAGAATGCTGGACAAGATGGACTGCGGGTCTGATCCAGCAGGGCTCTTCTGATGTCCTTTCCTCATGGGTATTATTAACAAAAAGTGCCATTTGGGGACAGCTCTGCAAAAATAGGTTGTTTACTGTATACTGGGTTGTTTACTGTATACTGGGTTTCGGTCGGAAAATCAGTTTCTTTAAAAGGGACTATTTTAATATAATTTAATTTTTAATTTTCCTTCTTTTATACCCTGCCTTTCTTTGCCGTGGGGACCCAAAGCTGCTGACATCATTCTGTTCCCCTCCATTTCTTCCAAAAACCAACCTTGCAAGGTAAGCTAGGCTTAGAGCGTGTGACTGGCACAAGGTCACCCAGCCAGCTTCCATGGCAGAGAGGGAATCACACCCGGGTCATCCAGATCCCAGTCTAGAACTCTAATCACTGCCCTGCACTGGCTCTCTGTGGATCATAATTTTGTATCCTTAATCACAAAAAAGTCATAAAACCAATAAAGAGAAATAGTTCCCCCTGGAAAAGGTTAACTTTTTGCTTTACAGTTCTGTCCACTCTTCACAGTTCTTGCCTGTGATGTTTTTGCCTTCTGCCATGCATTGGTGCTTTGTGAAGCGATCGTCATGTTAAAGCCAGCTGCTCTGGCAGTCCCGGACGCCTCCTAGAGCCTCTGGGGTTTGATAGAAACCAGAGCCTTGCCTTCTGCTGTCAAGAACTTCTATCACTCTGGTTTCTGCATTGCACCGTAGTTGACCTTTGTGTGCTTCAAGATAAATTAGTTATGATATGATGTGCCCATAGCTTATGCCATGTGGCAGGAAGCAAAAAGCAGATGTGCCATACTTTTCTTTCATGACATCTGGAATAAAATGGTGATCAGTAAAACTAAAAGCAATCGCTGGGTGCATTTTATGTTCTCCTAGATGACGAGACCTTGCTGCATTCTTTTCTGTGCTATAGACTCCTTCAGGTAACCTTGGTCATGTCACCTAGGAGACAATTTACATGAATGGCTATTGTGGCCACATAAGTGATGTGGTATCCCTTGCAAGCTTCCATCTCACTGACAGAATTTCTGTAATATTCTGCAATACCCATTGCGCAACCAAGCTATCACGTAGCTTTTGCGGTTAGTATGATACAAGTGGGAGGTCAGCAAGGACTTGCTGAGGAGCAGCCTTTATTTCCTCTTTCCATTCCCTGCAAGCCCCTAAAGCCCCCTCTCCTTTCCCTGCTTCCTTCTCTCCTTCCCACCCACCAGCCAATCAACTTTTACTTGCCCCCCCGCCCCCCCCCACTCTTCAGCTTTCCCTCATTCTCTCCCCCCCCCCCCCGGCAGCCTCTTTCCACAAAAACTCTGAGATGTGTGGTGGTGGTCAGTAGGGTTGGGGTCATTTATTCTGGCCTCCAGGCTGGGCCCAGTGGTGCCATGTGGAACTCGCCACAATGACGTGCAGGTGGTACCTCTCTTCCCCTGGTATCCGCCCCTCCTGAGACTATTTCCTTTTCCAGTAGCCCCCATATCCTCAGCTTTCCCTGCTTTCTTTTTTTCTTACCACCCACCCAACTTGTATATGCCCCTCCATCTTCAGCTATATTTATTATTTACTTACTTAATTTATATTCTGTCTTTCTCCACACAGATGCTTTACATCATTCCTCCATTTTATCCTCTTAACAACTAGGGTTGCCTGGTCTCTCCTAGCAACTGGCAGGCATTTTTATGGGCATGGTGTGTGTGTGGGATGAGTACTTAACTCTTTTAGCTCATGTGTGCCAGTCCGTGCAAACTCTCATGCCCTGCAGGATGGCATAACTTCTGGTTATACTAGAAGTGCCAGCATTGCATGAGGGCCAACTCTTAAGGAAATGGTATCTGGCATAAAGCAACACCATCAGCTGGTGCACAGGAGTACGCGCATGGCCATTTGTCTGGGCTACTTGTCAATGGTTGGTGATCTCCAAAAGGGTGCCGATTTTCTGTGCTCATTTGGCAAACAGGCAAATTGCTAAAAGTTTACCAGTAACTGGCGGTTACCTGGCAAGCATATTAACAACTCTGTGAAGTAGATTAAGCTGAAAGTATGTGACTGGTCCAAGGTCACCACAGAGCTTCTGTGGCAGAGCAGGGATTCAAACCTGGGTCTCCCGGATCCTAGTCCAAAACTCTAACTACTATACCACACTGGTGTTTGTGGGGTAGCTGCTGCTGAACAGCAGCAAGCAGCATCTCCTGGGTGAGTAATGCAACTTGGATGGTAGCAAATCACCTGGTGGTTGCTGCCAGGCCTGTCCCCTTGAGTTCTCTCAAAGGCCAAAACATCCCTAGAAAGGACCCTACCCCCTCCTCTGCCTTTTGCTGGCAGAAACCAAGTCTTGAAGAATAGCAATACTGTTGTGGTTGCCTAGCAAAGGCTACAGTGGCCACAGAGAGCCTTGCTACAAGTGACATTTTACACGTGAAGGATAAAGGATCATTTTCGCAAGTTTTTCTGGGAACTGAAGTTCCTCTCCCCCACCCCTTTTCCTTCTGTTCCTTCCCCTCGCTGCCTGAAGAGACAGAGAAAGCCTGCGGCAACAGCAACTTTTGCAAATCGTTCCTCCAGTCACAAGCCTGCTCTCAATCATCTTTGGGGCAGGCAGCTGCAACTTTCTCAGCTTTCTCCGGAGCATTCCGCCCCTCCCCCAGCAAGACGATTTGCAAAAGCTGATGTTGCCGTAGGCTCTCTCTGTCTCTTCAGGCAGCAAGGGGAAGGAACAGAAGGAAAAGGGGTGGGGGAGAGGAACTTCAGTTCCCAGAAAGACTTGCGAAAATGATCCTTTATCCTTCACGTGTAAAATGTCACTTGTAGCAAGGCTCTGAGAGGGACTTTGTTTCTTAAAGTTACTTGCACCCCTTCAATGATGTTGGATGATTTAACCCCCCACCTCTTATGCTTTGTTAAAAAAAAGATTCCAGATTTTTCTGCAAACTTAGGACTTTTTCCAGATTTGCTAAAACATCTGTCTTGTCTATTCATGGCCTCAGTCTCTGGATTTAAGTATCCACAAATGGGCCATGATGAGAATTAGAAATATTGATGAGTCAATCTGCTTGCAAAGTGCATTTATACAAGCATTTAAAGCAGCAGTCATTAAATGATGGCCTATCATTAGATTCACCAACTGTCCTGGAGAAGAAAAAAGTGTCCCCTCCCTTTAACAGAGGCTTGATGAGATGTTATTTGGCTAGTGGTGATGTGATTTACCTCCATGTCATGAAAACCTTCAGGTGCCTGTTTCTATCCATTAAGCATCATTAAAGGAACAACACATGTTGGCAACCCCACCTATTATGGACATAACTCCCATGAGATGGTCCATAGTGGCGTTGGAACAAACCTTCTGGGTGCCCAGGCCCGGAAGCAGACCTCATTGGGAAGCATTTATAGAGGACAAGGAATATTTTCCAGCTCACTCTGACCTTGGCCAACGTGATTGATCTTTTCCTTACAGTGTCCTCCTTTGGCTAGAGCTGGGTTTTTTAAAAAAGAGGGCAAATCCACACGCCCTCGGAGCATCCCGACATTGCACTAAATGTTTGCTAAACACCCAGAAGTATAGCGTCTTTCTAGCATGACTTAGAAATCATGATTTAGCCGGGATGCTCTGAGGGTGTGTGGATTCAGCCAGAGGCTACTTCATTAAAAAAGAAAAACTTGATCCAGAATTCTTGCTACCCTATTTTAAAGTCAATCCAATAATAATTTCCATTAGTTCAACAGAAAATAGGTCTCCCCTCCCTGCCAAATTAGGATGAAATTCTTAGAGAATGTATTCCTTCACCTGGGGATTCTCCCTCCCAAATTTCAGGAAGACAGGATAAAGCATCCCCATTTTAGGAGGCATTAAATTCCTCCCATGCACAGATAAATGTAAAGGAGTTTTTGAACTACTTTTCTAGAGTATGTGGATACTTTTTTGTAAACAAAAAACAAGAGGAAGTAAATTCTGCCCCCTCTTATACCATATCTCACTGCACTCCATTTATTTTCCATATGGCCTGGATGGGAGAAATTATGCCTCCAACAGAGCACAGCAAGGTAAGTTGCAAGTGTGAGGAGATGGCAGAGTTTGTGCCTCTCAGCTATACACTTTAATTTGTTAAAATGTTTATATTTCACTCCATGGCTCAAAGCAGCTTACAATATATAATTAAATCCTCAAACAACAATAAACCCCCAATTCCCTCTCAACATAATCAAGCCTGATACAATGTCATAAAAAGCAATAAAAGGCCTGCAACGAGCACACCACAGTGTGATTGAAACAGCCTTATGGCATTCCCTTCACCTCCTCGGGGTGTCGATTCCATAAGATGAGAGCAACCACCGAAAAAGGAAAGACGTCATTGATGCCAGGCAGGCCACGGTTTATGAAAGAATAACCAGAGGATGGCAAGCTGAAGACCATAACTCACACCATGGGGATGTACAGGGTGAGATGGCCTTTTATGCATAAGAACAGGGAAATTGTCCTGTTCCTATCAACAGAAGCTGGATGGCTCATTTCACTAGCAAAATGGGTCCAGCAGAGCAAGGAGCTCAAGACTGTGACTCAACAGAGGCACCAAGAAACTAGGTTAGAACCACACAAGAAGAGCCGTCAGGAACCCAGGAGTTGATCCACCTCATACTCTTCCTGGCCATCCACCAGGACCAGCGGTGGCAGTGGTGCTGCATCATGGAGTGGGTGTGGGGGCACTGCAGGGGTGAGCAGGGACTGGTGGAAGATGGGGTGGATTCAAAGTGTCAGTGGGAGCTCCAGGTGGTAGGAGACGGAATTGACCTGCTCTGTGATTCGGTAGGGTCAACAAAATGCCAGGAAGGTTCTATTGGGTCGAGGTGTATACAGAGTTATTGTAGGCAAACTCAGCCAGGGGTAGCTGGTCTGCCTAGTCATCTTGTTGGTAATTGATGTAGCACTGGAGGTATTGCTCCAACATGGCATTCGTCTGTTCCTTCTGACTATCAGACTGTGGATGGTGCACAGAGGATAAATGGGTGAGGGTGCCGAGGAGGGACTGGAAGGCCTGCAAGAAATGTGAGGTGAAATGTACTCCGCAATCAGAGATTAGGTGCTTGGGGGACCCACGTAATCAGAAAACATGGTACAGGTAGAAGCATGCGGTTTCTTTGGCCGAAGGTGGTGCTGGACAGGGTATGAAGTGGGCCATTGTTACCTGAATTGTTCTCCTTTCGAGTAAGAGAGTGAGGGGGAATTAGCAGCAAGGAAGATGGCTATACAAGAGGGGTAACTGTGGGATAAACTCCACCAATATTTACGGGGCCTTTCCCCAAGGTAGCAGACAAGACTGGTGCTTTAGATTCAAAGAGTAATGTTTTATTAAAAGAGGAAAATGCACACATACACACAGAGTCCTAAGAAGCTAGGCAGAAAGTGGAATAGAACGAGGGGAGGGGAAGTATATTTACCAATCAGAAGAGCAGCGTGACCCACAGAGGAAGAGAGTAGCTTCAAATGCCCCGCGTTCTTGGCCAGGAGAGAGAGGTGTAGGGAAGTGACCCCAAGGGTACAACGCTTAGATGTGAAGGTGCAGCGTGCACAGTTTGAATGGGGCAAGAGCCCTGGTTTTTATAGGGCAGAACGTGTCCTGAGACTGGGGATTCTCCTCAGCCATTGGAACAAAGACCGTAAAAGTCAGTCTCTGGGAATTACAAGGGTTTGATTACCTTGATTGCTTGTTGCTGGGGTGTGTGAAAGAAAATGCAAAGTCTCTCCTGCTGCCTCACAAAGGGGCAGTTTGCTAATGATGGCCACCAAAGCTAAGATGATGAATTTATATATGAGAAATATAGATTCCCAGAGAAAAATAAACTTATCAGTGCTGGTTGATTGATCCTTGATCTTAGGGTGGGGATTTCATCATGGAAGGAGGGTATCGGAATGTGGGAAGTGGGGTGACTCAACGAGACCCTGTCTTATCACAGCTCACACCCGTAGCTGGAGAGGCAGTAAATCAAATCACCCTAGATTTGTTGATGTCAGACTATGGCATTCCAGTTGGCTAGAGTCTGCCTTCCTCCCTTCTGCAAGAAGACAAGGTCTTTTGATTTCAAAGGGCTTTATTAGAAAGACAGCATTCAGGCCCAGGTGTCCACATTCCAGGACCAAGCAGATCCTGGCTGAGCAAAGCTTTGTTAGGAATGAGATACAGAATGAAAGTTGTTACACATCAAACCCTCAGAGCCCAGCCTCCCCCCAGAGTTCACATAGCAGGAAACTTCTCAGTGGGAACACTGGCCAGCCAAGGTCGGCTGAGAAGAGAACAGATAAGATGCAGTATCCTCTCCCATGGAAACGGCTCCTGGCATCCCATGGGCCTAGAGAGACAAACAACTACAGGAATAAGTATGGTGTTACTCAGGTTGCATTTCTCTAGAACAACAGACTCTGACAGTCCTCTGCATTCAGCATGAACATTCCTTTCAAGCTTGATCTCCCAGGTGGGTCTTTGCAACTCTCTTTGCCCAGCTGGCTGGAATTCCTCTTGCTGCAGATCAGCTGCATTTAATCCAGGGGCCCTATGATTTTATATCAGAGGCATGTATATTAAATAAAGCGGAGGCCAGAGCTGATTGCTTACACCATCTTTCTAAAGAGGTCAGTCGACTGCTATGCAAGTGCGTCCACAGGAGAGGGGACAGTCTGTGATGAAGTCCAAGGAGAGTGATTCCCACAGGCTTGTCAGTGACAGCAGCTGGTGTAACAGACTGGTTTACCAGGCACATCTTTGCCCCATTGGCACACTTCACAAGACTGACGTAGTGGGTCACATCTCCCCGCACCCATGGCCAACAGAATTTGCGAGAGAGTAGGTGCAGGGTTTGTACCACCCAAAGGGCCCTGCCAGCGGGGCATCATGGACCAGCTGTAGCACTTCCCATCACAGGTTCCTGGTGGGAGGGATGTAGGTGCGATTGTGGTGGGTCAGCAACCCCTGTTGAAGATGGTACACAGGTGGGTCCGGCTCGGCGGGGTCTTGCAGGAGCTGAACTATGCGATGGGCTCAAGGGTCGTCTTGCTGCACTTGTTGGATCCAGAGCTGTAGTGAAGCAGGCACTGCAGCGGACATGAAGACCTCGGGTGGAAGGATTGTTGTGGCTGCTGGAGCCTCCCCCTCCTGCTGGGCAAACTCAGGTTTTTGGGACAGGTCATCTGCCTGCTTGTTCTGGGAGCCAGGAATATAATGGATAGTGAACTGGCACCAGGCAAAGAGCAAGGCCCAATGGATCTGGCATTGGTTTAGGTTCCGGGTGGTCTGTAGGTGCTCCAGATTGTGGTGGTCTGAGTGCACAATGACAGGGTGCCGGGCCCTTTCTAGATGGTGCCACCAGGTTTTAAATGCGGCCTTGATCGCCAGCAACTCCCTCTCCCAAATAGTGTGGTTCTGCTCTGTGGGCATGAGTTGTCGAGAATAGAAAGCTCAGGGATGCAGCAGACCTTCAGGGGAGTCTCTTTGAGCTAGGACAGCTCCCATAGCGGTGTCTGAAGCATCAGCCTCTACAGTAAAGGGACAGTTAGGATCCGAGTACTCCAGGAATGGACCAGTTGTAACGTGGTTCTTGAGAGCTTGGAAGGTCTGCTGGCATCTGGGGACCATGTGAATGGGATCTTTGGCCATACGAGTTGGGTCAGAGGGATGGCCAGCTTTGCGAAGTCAGGAATGAACTGCCGGTAGTAGTTCATGAACCCAATGAACCACTGGACATTTTTCCAGTTCTCAGGAGCCTGGCAGGAGAACATGACACAAACTTTGGATGTGTCCATCTGGAAGCCATGGGCAGAAACACAGTGTCCCCAAAACTCTACCTTGTCCTGGTCAAACTTGCACTTTTCAAGTTTAACATACAGCCCATGTTGCCTGAGCCAGCGGAGTACCGTTTGGACGTGTTCTGTATGCCTGGCAGGATTTCAGGAATACACGAGGACATTCTCAAGGTACACAATGATGTAGTGGTCCAACAGGTCTCAGAACACATCATTTATGAACCTTTGGAAGATTGAGGGCATGTTTCAAAGGCCAAACAGCATGACGAGATATTCAAATTGGCCATAGCGAGTCCTTTGTCCCCAGCTTGAATCTGGATCAAGTTGTATGCCCCCTCGCAGGTCGAGTGTGGTGAATTTGGTTGCCTCCTGAAGCTGGTCTAGGAGTTTGGGGATTAAGGGGAGAGGGTAGCGGTCCTGGACTGTGATCTAGTTAAGTGCCTGGTAGTCATGGCGCAGCCTGAGCTCCCCTCCCTTCTTCTTCACAAACAGGACCTGGGCCAACATGGGAGAGGTGGAGGGCCAGATGAAGCCTTGTTTTGTTCTTTGACAAGAAGTCCTGGAGGGCCAGTGGTTCAGGTTTGGATAAGGAGTAAAGGTGGCCCATTGGTAGAGGTTTGTCGGGCATCAGTTTGATGGCACAGTGCCCGGTACCCCTGCAATACAGACAGAGTCCCTGAGTATGCTGCCGGGTCCTCTCTGCAGCCGTTAGGCAGGACCACACACCTCCCAGATGCATGGGTTCCCCCACTCCCATAGCCCCGGGAGCAGCCAGGGCCGGGCTGGTAAGGACCAGGAACAGCAGGAGAGGGTCCAATCTCCAAGTTTCCTCGCCTCAGGTCTGTTTGTGGGCCTCTAGGCACTGGTAGATGAGCTGGCATAGCAGCATTAAGTCTTGGAGTGTGGAGGGGTGTTCAGTTCAAGCCAGCTCATTAAGGATCCCATCGGCAAGCCCTTCCACGAACTGGTCCATCAACGCTGCCTCATTCCAGGACATGTCCTGGGCCAAGAACTGGCACTCTGCCATGTAGGTTGCTACTGTGCCGCATCTCTGGTGGAGCCAACGTATAAGCCTGTTGGCGTTTTTGGCACTGACCGAGTTGGCAAATGCCATCTGGAGCTGCTCTATGAACCCCACATAGTCCTGTAGCAATGGCAACAGTTTGAGGAGAAGTGGGGTGGACCACTTGGCAGCCGACCCTTTCAGCAAGCTCAAGATGAACCTCACTTTTGCCCAGTCATCCAGAAAATCCTGTGGATGCAGGCTGATGTACAGCTGCCATTGAGCCAGGAGAGCAGAGAACTCCTCCACGGTTCCAGCAAACTTTTCTGGCGGACTCACTGGGACTTGAGTGAGGCTGGAGGAGGAGGCAGAACCACCTGAGTTTGCTGCTGCAGCTGTTGCTGGAGCTGGGCCACAGCATTGGTCAGTTGGTCGACCCTCTGCTGCAGCGCCTGATTCTGCACCACCAGTGCAGCAGCCGTCCCAGGCTCCATGCCGCCTGTGGTTTGTAACAGTGCCTTGGTGGGAGCAGTATGTCACTCAAGGCTAGGGGTGCTTGTCCCAGGCACAGGGATGCCAAGATGGTTAACTGGTTGGTCTGACAATCTCACTGGGAGCAGGTAAGCAAGAGTCCTAAGCCAAGCTGAGGTTGAGAGCCGGGAGGTCAGTGCAACAGAGGAGAGGGCAAACGCGAGTCCAAGAGCCAGGCCAAAGTCAAGAGCTGAGAAGTCCGTCCAACTGAGAGGCAGACAAGTGGGAGTCCAAGGTGAGGCTGAGGTCAGGAACTGAGAGTTCAGTCTGGGGGAGGGCAAGGTACAAGCCAGGATCAAAGCATCCAGGCACAGAGTTGCTGGTCACAGGGAGTGGTGAACAAAGTTGTTCCATCTTCCATTGATGCTCAGGTCAATATAAGACAACAAGGGGTAGGTGTTTCCTCTTTGCCTGATTGTGGCGTCCCGCTCTCAGAGATCAGCTCCGTCCAACGCTGAACCTGTAAGTGCGTGCTCCTGTGCTTTTCCCAAACAGCCTCCCTCGCCGGGGTCCTTTGCCTTGCGGCCAGCTCCGGAGGCTCAAGTCTCTGGGTGCCGGTTCCTCCTCCTCTCTGTGTGAGTCCTTGCCCCCAACAGCTTCTCCAGAGGGCCCTGGCTGCTGCTCCATTAACGGCTCTTCTGGCGCCATGGGCAGCATGTCTGCCAGTTCTGTAGGCTTCTCCAGCCCCTCATCTTCTGAGGAGGACTTGCCAGCAGGTAGGGGGCCTGGCCAAGGTTGGCCTACAACAGTTATTTTGGAAACCTAATAGGAAACTACTGCATGCCTGGTTGGTGCTGGGGCCTGCAGTAGCTCATTCCTCCACCAGCTATTCTGCCAATAGGTTTCTTTCCCTATATAGTCCTGAGTTCTGCCTCTAACTCCCATGAGGCAGTTTAAAGCAAAACAAGATGAAGACTTTTCTTTGTTGTTTCTCTTCCACATTTCTTGCAAACGTCTTTGTTATTGCTAATGATTCCTGGCTGCCAAAGTATCTGGTGTGAACACACAGTGCCTGCTGCTGATTAAAGGCCAAGTGATAATTTCCCTAGTTCACACTCAATTGGAATTTGATGAACAGCTCTTCAGTAGCCCTTCTGAGGAATTAATAGGGAGTAGGGATGTGCATTTCGGCTTTCTGAAAGCCGAAAGAAAGCCGAAACAAAAGTGTTTCGGCTTCTTTCAGGTTAGCCAAAACGTTTCGGGCTAAGCCGAAACGTTTCGGCTAGCCGAAAGAAAAAAAGCCGAAACGTTTCGGCTTTAGGCTTTTTCAATGGGAAAATGCCTCTGGCGTCTTCCCGGACGTCTGGGGGAGGCATTTTCCCACCGAATCAGCCCAAAATTGGTGGGGACCTTCCTCTAACCCCTCTCTACAAACCCCCCAAGTTTCAGACCGATTGGACTTTGGGGGGCCACGTTATGGCCCCCCAAAGCAGGTCCCCCTATCCTCCCATAAGAAAGCGAAGGAGCAGCATATTGTTAGCATGCTGCTGCTCATCTTCTTCATTATTTCCTATGGGGAAAAATGAAGAAGCAGGCTTCCTTTGCCAGGGGTGGCATTTTGCATGCAAAATGCCCCCTTACCCTCAGGGGCCCTTCTCCCACCCTTCCTCCCACCCCCCACCAAGGCTCAGCCTGCTCCCACTTGGGGGGGCATTTCATGGCCTCCCCAAGTAGGTGCTCTGCTCTCATCTCTACCACTGACAGCTGGGGGAGGCTTGTCTTGCCAGGGGTGGCATTTTGCATGCAAAATGCCCCCCAGCCCTCTGGGGCCCTTCTCCCACCCCTCCTCCCACCCCCACCAAGGCTCAGCCTGCTCCCACTTGGGGGGGGGGGCATTTCATGGCCTCCCCAAGTAGGTGCTCTCATCTCTACCACTGACAGCTGGGGGAGGCTTGTCTTGCCAGGGGTGGCATTTTGCATGCAAAATGCCCCCCAGCCCTCTGGGGCCCTTCTCCCACCCTTCCTCCCACCCCCCACCAAGGCTCAGACTGCTCCCACTTGGGGGGGCCATTTCATGGCCTCCCCAATTAGGTCCTCTCAGCCCCTAAAGTCCACCCCTTACAGCCCCACACAAACCCAATTCCCCCCCAGCTGCCACACACAGACCCAAATCCCCACATTAGCCCCTCACAGACCCAAATCCACCCCCAGCAGCCCCACACCCATAACCCCAGGAACAGGCTGGCAAAGGCCAGCCCTCTCCCTTTGTTCCCTATGCTGGGAACTTCTAAACTCTCTTTCCCTGGGCAATTCTGTACAGCCCAGGGGTGCCACAATGGTGGGCACACTTCTGAGTGCCAGCTGGTCCCTGTGAAAGAGCACCTGAACCACAGACACCCTCCCTCAAATTCCCCCACCACCTACAGAGATGGCTGGCCAGCCAGCCCCATTGTTCCCTATGATTGTTCCCACCCCTGGCAAGACAAGCCTCCCCCAGCTGTCAGTGGTAGAGATGAGAGCAGAGCACCTACTTGGGGAGGCCATGAAATGCCCCCCCCCAAGTGGGAGCAGGCTGAGCCTTGGTGGGGGGTGGGAGGAAGGGTGGGAGAAGGGCCCCTGAGGGTAAGGGGGCATTTTGCATGCAAAATGCCACCCCTGGCAAAGGAAGCCTGCTTCTTCATTTTTCCCCATAGGAAATAATGAAGAAGATGAGCAGCAGCATGCTAACAATATGCTGCTCCTTCGCTTTCTTATGGGAGGATAGGGGGACCTGCTTTGGGGGGCCATAACGTGGCCCCCCAAAGTCCAATCGGTCTGAAACTTGGGGGGTTTGTAGAGAGCGGTTAGAGGAAGGTCCCCACCAATTTTGGGCTGATTCGGTGGGAAAATGCCTCCCCCAGACGTCCAGGAAGACGCCAGAGGCGTCTTCCCATTGAAAAAGCCCATTGAAAAGTCTTTCCCATTGAAAAAGCCGAAAGCCGAAAGCCGAAAGTAAGCCGAAAGCCGAAAGCCGAAACGGCTGGCCGTTTCGGCTTTCGGCTTATATGAAAGAGAATCCTCTTTCGGCTTTCTGCTTTCGGCTTTAGCCGAAAATTTTTGGCTTGCACACCCCTAATAGGGAGCTATTATGAGGTATTAAGGTTTTGTTTAGGGTGGGGGACATTCTTTTTTCAGTCTTGTAGATTTTTAAACAAATGCTAAAAGAGACAATGAAGTTGTTCAGATTAGATTCCCCATATCTGTCACTGCCTCCTTTTATTGTTGGGTCATGTTGATTCATGCATTTGACTGTCTTCCAGAATTGCATGAAATGGGGTCTGCAAACTAACTGGACAGTTTGTCACATTGATAAAAGTTTCCCATCTAATCATTGATGATGTTAAGGCCAGACAGTTAGACCTCCACTCCAGTAAGCTATCAATGGTTTACCTCAGCCACTTGGGCCCCATTAAGTGGTAGAACGTGTTAAACCATTTCTTAATGATTCCCCCTTGCAAAAAAAAAAAATCTCTGTAAAAAAAAGTTGAATCCATCAGGGAGAAAGATTACAGGCTACCTCTTCAAATACTGTGCTAATTTTCCAGTGAGGAGAAAATACAAAAAAAAAATTAAAAAACTCTCCCATGCAATATGAAGTGGTACAGTCCATTCTACCTCATTAACACTCATCTGCTTCATGTCTAGATTAAACCTTAGAGACCTGCGAGAAAGAGCTACCTCAATCTTCAGTATCACAGAATCACAGAACTGGAAGGGGCCATACAGACCTTCTAGTCCAACCCCCTGCCCAATGCAGGAGGAGCCTAAAGCATCTCTGACAAGTATTCATCCAGCCGCTTCTTGAAAACTGCCAGTGAAGGGGAGCTCACCACCTCCTTAGGCAGCTGATTCCACCTTTGAACTACACTGACCATGAAAAGGTTTTTCCTAATATCCAGCTGGTACCTTTCTGCATGTAATTTAAGCCCATTGCTTTGCGTCCTACCCTCTGCTGCCAACTGGAACAGCTCCTTGCCAAATGACAGCCTTTCAAATATTTAAAGAGAGCAATCATGTCCCCCCTCAATCTCCTCCAAACTAAACATTCCCAAGGCCCTCATCCTTTCCTCGTAGGGCTCAGTCTCCAGACCCCTGATCATCCTCGTCACTCTCCTCTGCACCCTCTCGATTTTGTATCCCTTCATGTATTTCTGGTAGCCAGCCGTATAATATTATATGGTGGTCTGCTCTCTGCCAGCTGTTTCATTCTGTTCCTGACGGCTCGAATCTGCTTGACTCAGTCAATATTCTTATTTCCCGTTTTTGTCTTTACTTGTCTTTCATTCTGCTCCTATGAATTGCTGGGTCAATGGGCCTCATTGTGGGGGCTTCAACTCAACTATGTCACTTAAGCCCGTTTGATTTTTGCTTGTGGGCCAGATTCTGGACAGAGGGGCCTTGTTCCTAATGCACATTTGCCAATATTTAGCTCTTGGATCTCTATTCCTGCTGCCGTCCCCACTGCTAGATGAATATGCTGTTCACAGGAAGGTTAGCTGCAACACGGGAAAGGGGAAGTATAATAAACAGAAGTTACTAAAGTTTGCTGTCTCCATTTAGAGGAGACACTAAAATTGCTCTAGCACACTTTACTCTCCCCTCAAAGGTGCAATCTGACAGAATCCTAGCAAGCATTTCAGAAGGCTCCCCAGTACCCCATATAGCAACTCCCCTCTCTCACCAACTACTCCCTTCAACAGTAATGGTGAGATGTCTCTTTGGCCGTTTTCACACTGCTTACTGGCCACGGAACATTGCACCAAGCTCCCAGAACGACAGTGTTTTCCTGGCACGATTTCGCACAAGAACTGTTCATTTCATCGTCAACTAAGGAGTCGAACATAACAATGTCTGTAGTAATGTAGTAAGATGCTTAAAAGTAGAGCTACATGGGGCACCACAGCCTCCTCAAATGGTTGCAGTGATTTCAACTAGAGTGTAAGGTAATGTTTGTGTAGGCGATCCACCTCTCTGTATAAAGCAAAGAATAAGATGGGGAAAAAACTAGAAAGCCATCAGTTTCGGTTCTGTGCTCCAAAGTGGGGACTTTGGAATCACATCCAAGACTGGATATAGTTGCCACTATTCTACCATTTTAAGAAAACTATCCCATAATGCATTTCTGAAATCCCGATTGGCTGCCACTCCTGCCTTTTGATTGCTCAGAAGTGGCCCCCATCCTTTCTTTCTGGATCACAGAATTTAGTCCAAACTACAGAATATTACAGAGAGCAGGACTGATCAACATTCACCACACACTCATCCATGAATTGTCTTTTAGAGCATAGGACATCTTTTGATCATTTTTTTTTTTAGTCCATGAGACACTTTTCCTGGTTTCCCACTACTAGTAGGTAAAATCTCTATGGAAGGATTGGTAGAGAAAGATAATGCCATATAAAATTTCTCTCATATGCTTCTTTCTCCCATTTTCATGTTCATAACAATTATGTTAGACCATTTTCTGACAGCCTCTCACTCTCTACTCTTTACCGGTACAAAGTTTTAAAATTTTGAAATACATTGCTCACGTCCTTTTAAAGATACAGCCAGAATTTTTGAATTTCATGAAATTATATACATTTGGCTGGTTTCACTATTTCCAAAACAGGAGCTTTGTGCTCATGGGGGTGTGATGATTAATGAATCAGCTGCTGGCTAAAATCTTGTGAACAAAGGTGACTGATGGCTGGAATCTGAGGCTTCAGCAACCTCCTTGTCACCAAAGCTCAATTTTCTGCAGCAAATTAATAATACCCATTAAAATGGATTGATTGTCCTTGTCAGATGCTTTCCTCCCTTGCTTCCATGTGTTCTCTTATCAATGACCCATTAAGTGAGTTACCCAAGGCGTTTGTGTCAGCGCCAAAGAATTTGCTCCTCTCCTTTTGCCGGATGGAACTTGGAATGATCCTTGGTGCCAGGGACTGATAACAAGCTTGCTCATCAATAGGTCCCTATGCGAAGGTGTCTACAGGATTTGTAATCATTGACTGTCAATAGTTCCTGTCCCTGTAGCATTATTTATTTCTCATGGCTGCCGGCTCTCATTTGGTGCAAGGAGAACACAGCGCTGCTAAAATCAACAGCTCTGATTTGCAGTCTATGGGCTTTAAGACGAGCTAATCCACAGACCCCTCATAAAAAGTCAGAGGGAACAGCTGTTTATTCATGTGGTTTTAATCTAACGTCCATTTTGGTTGGGGCTGAAAAGCATTTTATGGGTTGGCTTTCTTTACTGGCAAAACAATGGACTGGAGGCTGGGAGAGGAGGGCTGTTTGCCAAGAATTGGACTCCCCTTCAGGTGAATTTGTCCAGGACTGTGCTGTCTGTTCTTGCCTACCAGAGGTGTGCTAGCTTTTATGGTTGCATCAGAGGTGTAGAATTGACAGTTGGGAGGCAAAAGCTCTGGATGCTGTCGGTATTTGAGAATAAAAGACTGTGATGTGGAGGCGGGAGGAGGTTAAGAACAAGGGAGGATGCAGGATTATTCAAAGTACAGGCTTTTGTGTTTTCTCCCTTCCTCACTTGAAAGTGAGGGGAGAATTAAGTGGGCAGGGTATTTTATGAGCATCTGTTACCTGCAATCCTTTAACTAGATATTGCAGGGATTGAATTGAACCTTGGATATTCTGTATTCCACGGATATGCTCCCCCATCATCCCACTTAATGCCTTTCAGAAGAGTGTTCTGAGATCAGAGCACTCATCAGAAGCCACGGAAGAGATCATCCAGGGCTTTATAGTGCAATGCGATCATTACGTTGGCGCCATCCCACTTCCCGTTCCATTTGGCTTTTAGATGCTCCCCTCCCTCTGTATTATTTTTGAGCTTTCCTAAGCAGGAACCTACTTTATCAGATGCACGAACAAGACTATGAAGACTTCACAAATCTGGCATACCTTGTCTTTTTTTTAGACTCCACAGAAATCTTATTGATAGTCAAAGGTGACATCAGATTCTTTATCTTAGTGGTTTGTCACATTTTATTGACTACTGTCCAAAAAATATTGAAAATTATCCTCAAATGCCCCACAAGTCACAAGTAAAAAAGCAGGACATGGAAAACATCAGACAAGATAACTTTATGATATTTATGAATATGCTCGTGACACACAGAGCCCGCCTCTTGTGCCTGATGGAATCCTTTGTGGTAGATTTGGTTCCTATTTACTGTGCACGTGATCTTTCTAAGGACCTGGGGGAGAAATCAAGGATCTGGCATTTTATCCTCTGAGCAGGATGGTCAGTATGACAGCTCTCATCTGCTGGCAGTATGCATATGCAGAAGTACAGTCGAATGTACCAGGAGTTCAGTGGCACCTAGGGCTGCCAACCTCCTGGTGGTGGCTGGAGATCTCCTGGGATTACAATTTATCTCCAGGCTACAGAGATCTGTTCCTCTGGAGAAACTGGTTGCTTTGGAGGGTGGACTCTGTGGAATTATACCCCACATAGGTCCCTCCCCAACCCCCTCCCCAACCCCCACCCTCTCCAGCCTCCAAAATCTCCAGGGATTTCCCAATCTGGAGCCATTCACCCTAGTGTCACTTTAAAGTGCAGTCCATACAGGAAATCCATTACACCTACCTACTGATTACAACTAAAGCTGGTCTAAAACTTGATTTTCTGTTCTTTTTTTCAATCCATTGAAACTTGATACAGGATACAAAAATGGTAAGAAAAATTGACTGAGCAATACTATCTCGTTTATGCCAGGTGGAGATCTGGATCTTTTGCCTTCCAAGGTTTACAGAAAGGTCTGTGTGTGGTCAGGTCCAGTCCATATTCCTCCTGTTTAAAATTAGGGAAGGAACCCATAAGTGTTCTTCTGGGGGTTGTAACAGAGCATCTGGTAGTCTGTGACCATAGACTCCAACAGCTGACATAACAGGTAAAACATTTATTCTGTGGCCGACTGGGCATCTGTCTTTTTAACTGGGGTATGCGAGTGACAGGCATATTTCTGCAACCCCAGTATATTTCTCATGGCCTCGGCAGGTGGGCTAGAAGGGTGATGGACTGCCCTTGGGTTGCCCTTTCGTCCGTCCTTTTTCAGGACTCTGTGCCTAGTTTGCAGCAGCCAAAGGGACACTTCCCCAGTAGGAATTGCAACATATGCAGCCTCTCTATAAGAGTCTCCTCTATTTTCAGTCCCAGAACAGGCAAACCTCAATATAGTCATGCCTTTTCTACTTGCAAGACTTCTCATGTAATGTATGTGATTCAATGTAATTGCCCTATGCTATATGTAGGAAGCACCTCCCAGCCTCTGAAAATAAGAATACAAGAACACATATGAAGAATAAAAAATAAAACCAGATGGACCTCTAGTGTCCCATTTCACGCAGTGTCATCCAGATTGTAAAGACTTTAGATTCTCTGTATTAAGCGTGGTTAAACCTTCTCTTAACATCAATGTTCAACAAAAATTACTACAGACAGAATCAGAATGGATATACAGATTAAACTCTTTATTTCCAAATGGTTTAAACAATGAGATTGAATACTTTTGCTTCCTAGGAGGTTCCCACTGTGCCTTTAATTGTTGAGTAGATGCAAGCTAATGGCTGCTTGTATACGTCATTGTAAAAAACACCCCTTGGTATTAGTAAACTATTAGCAACTTAAAATTTGGAAATGTGAAAATTATTGTTATTCTTCCAGTGGAGTCCCCCGCTGTGGACAGGGGATCCCTTGCTCTCACCCACCACCCCTGCCCCCACTTACCTGGCCAGCGGGGGAGGCATGGGACTTCTGTGGCTTCCTGGGTGGTGTGGTGCACTCCTGCAGGCCTGAATCAGGCCGGATTGGGCCTGATTTGACTCTCTGAGAAACGTGGGAGCGCTCCCAGGGTGGCCGTGGCCCACGCGATGCCATCACTTCCCCAAAGTGACATCATCACGTGGGCTCGGGAGCACGCGCACACTGCAGGTAAGTGCTGGGTCCCCCACCTCCTGCCGGGAGGACGGGGATCTGGCAAAATTAGGATGGAGCCTGGAGAGGGGAGGGGCCTCAATGGGAAATAGTGCCATAGAGTGCACCCTCCAAAGCAACAATTTTCTCCGGGGGAACAGAGCTCTGCCACCAGGAGACCAGCTGGAATTCCAGGAGATCTCCAGCCACTACCAGGAGGTTAGATAACAAAAGTGGGGTCACACAAACAATTAACAAGTACCGTAGTCAAGTCAAAATATATTCACCATGCAAAATTAACAATTAAGTCAAATTAATAATCAAAATAAGCAATTAAGACAAATTATTCCAGTAAACGTGCTGTTATATACAGTTTCTCAAACAGAGAAAGTATTGGAGCAGAAAGATGGCCAACAAGTAAGTAGTTCCAATCCAGGAAGACATCCAACAGGTAAGTCTCCGTAATGTCATGTAAACATGTAAGAGCTGTATAAATTCAATACTGATTATTCTATTTGCCTTTGTTGTAAGTGGAGATGAAATTAGCGGGAGGAAGCAGAAACTCTCGCGGTGTCTGCTGTTGAGTGTTTGAATCAAAGTTGGCATGACTGTTTAATTGTTATTAACTGTATGGTGGAAAAAGCTGATGCCCCTGAAGAGGTTGCTAGATGAAACATCAGATCTCAAGCCTGTGCTGCATGTCGGGCGCCGCAGGAGTCTCTGCTTCCTCAAGCTAATTTCATCTCCACCTACAACAAAGGCAAATAGAATCAACACCCCAAGTAGATCCCTGATGAGGGGAAGGGGGGGTAAGCATTCGACATCGAGACTGCAGTAATCCATATATAGTCTCAATCTCCCATCCTTTTTCTTACGGAATAGCACATGGGGGGAGCTGGCGGGCCAGATAAACCCCTGAGCCAAGTTCTTACCAATAAATTTCCGTAGGTCCTCTTGTTCCCCTGGTCTCATAGGGTATAATTTCCCCTTTGGGAGTTTCTGACCAGGAATCAGCTCAATGGCACAGTCCGTGGCCCTGTAGGGGGAAGCTCATCAGACACTTTTTCATCAAACACTTGGCTCAAGTCTCTGTACTCTGGAGGAATTTGCGCCTTCTCCTCCCTAGTCAATAGGGCCAAGTCCCGGAGGGATGGTTCTTCCGAGCCCCACTCCGGGTTCCATTTATGTTCTTGGCAATTTTCCCCAGCAAAACACAACTCCCGGCTTCTCCACCTTACTTGTGGGTCGTGATCCCACAGCCATCGTATCCCTA
Source organism: Eublepharis macularius (assembly GCF_028583425.1). Taxonomy (NCBI): domain Eukaryota; kingdom Metazoa; phylum Chordata; class Lepidosauria; order Squamata; family Eublepharidae; genus Eublepharis; species Eublepharis macularius. The sequence goes on along the minus strand of NC_072793.1, from coordinate 9,875,601 downwards.
ACACTAGCGGGAACTTAGTGGTGGCGCTCACCACAAAAGTCCGAGCTTCCCAATGACTCCCCATTCCCATTGGGGTACGTGCAGTCTCATAGCTGGAGGGGTTCCCATTCATCCAGGAACCGTCCATCTGTTCAAATACAATGGGGGGTTCCAGCTTATACACATTTAGTCCTAGTCCCGTGACTAGCGTGGGAGCTATCAGGTCCTGAGCGCACCCTGAGTCAATTAAAGCTCGCACCCGGATGTGGGTTCCCCTCCCGGGGTTAACTAATGTGACCAGCACATAAAACAGGGCCCGTCTATATCTCACCTCCTCAGGTGTGGATTTCTTTTCAACCTGCTGGCGGAGCCTCCTCACAGCAGGTCATTGGCATTTTCTGCCAATATGTGTAGGCCCTCTTCTTCCCCCGAAGGATCTCTGCTCAATGCCTCTGATTCCTCTCCCACCTTTAGGCTGATTTCCACTTCGCTCCGTCACTTAGGAGGCTTGCAGGATGGCTTGGTCATAGGTGCTAGGGCTTTCTGCATTGGGCAGCTCTTCTCTGTGGCTTCTTTCTTCTTGCTGGGGCAATCTGCCGCAAAATGGGACAATCCTCCACACTGTAGATACAAACCCCTCTTCAAGCAGATGGCCCTCTCCATCTCTGGTGAGCGGAGCATGGGCAGCTTCTTCTCTTTTGCTCCTGTTTCATGGGAAGGTCTGTGAGTTGCAACATGGTGTTGCATTTTCAGGAGCTTGACCACCTGCTTTTGGTTTTCTACTTTGCAGGTAGGCTGGATCCATCCTATAAGCGTTCTGGGGTCATCTTGCACCAGGGCCTTTGCCACCAACTCCGGGTTCAGCCCTGCTTGGAAGAATTCAATTTGAATTCCCTCTGTCCAGTCTTGTACTTTGGATGCATGCTGCCTGAATTCCACAGCATATTCCTATATGGAGCGGCCACCTTGCAAAATCTGTTTCAATTTGGTTCTGGCCTGCTCTTCCTCAAGGGGTCTTCAAACTGGGCTCTCAAGGCTTGTACGAATGCTTCCAGGTCTTGCAGTTCTGGGGCCTGCGCTCCGTATAGGGTGACATGCCATTTGGCTGCGGGACGCCCCCCCCCCCAATCCAGGAGTCTAGGTAGCTTACCCGACTTTGTTCATTCAGGAAGGTGTGGCCCCACTCTTGGAAAAACTCCATCGCCTGCACCAGGAAGAAGCCCAGCTCCTCTGGGTCTCCTTCAAAGTGGGCATCCAGTTTATGCCACCCCTGAGGCAATGGAGCCGCAGACGAAACTGCTGGTGGCCCAACAGGCACATCTTGTGGGCCCGGCCCAGTTACAGTTCCATCTCCAACAGGCCCCAGGCCAGCCCAGCGGGAGGCAAGTGCCACATCAACTCTCGTAGTCCTCCCATCACCTGCAACATGCCATCCTTCAGGTCATCCCGCTGTCCTCAGATGGCTCGCATCTCAGCATGGATGGCTTTCCGACCCCCCCCCCCCGCCATGGTTTGCAGTCTTGGGGGTTGCTTTGGTCCAGCTCTGAGACATTGTCTCTCTTCTTGTTGTCCTCTGTTTCATCCTCATCAGATTTGATGGAAAGGGGTTTTCTTGGGGTCGAAGGGTTCACCGCCATCACCCTTCTTCTCTTCATCCTCCTCCTCCTCCTCCCTTCTCTTCATTAGGGAATCGCCCCAATCTCTCTCCCCATCGAATCTCACTCCTGGGAGGGGAGGGTGGAAGTCTTCTTAGGTATTTCTTTGGGTCCCATGCCCATACCGTCTGGCATGGTGCAGGTAGCGGATATCGAGCCCTTAGTTCCAAAGGAACAGCAAGACTTCCGCCAAAATGTCAGGCTCTGCCAGTTAGATCCGCAGTTACTTCACTGAAGACACTTTGAGAGTCCAGTTAAAGTTCTTTATTAGAGATCCATCAGTATCAGTGCACTCAGACAGCAGCACTGGCAGAAGAGACGTAATGGGGAGAAGCAGTGTTAGTTATAGGGCAGAGGCCTGCCCTGCGGTAAGGACCATTAGGCACGCAGGGCCTAGAAGGTTGGAGGGGGTAGGAGAGGGGGAAGACAAGGATGAGCTCATTTCATGTCTCAGGGAGATACGGCTCCAGCCAGCACTTCAAGGACACTTTCCCGTGCCAGTCGGGGAAATGAAAGCAGCAAGATAAGCGGCTCGTGGCTACCCAGTTAGACAGCTACACAGATAGTTCTTTACACATTCTCAGAGGCCCCAAATACAGTACAGAGAATAATAGGCACACGTGGCAGATAAGCAGGGCGCATCTGACAAGTGCCACTGAACTCCTGGCACATTCCACTGTACTTCTGCGTATGCATACTGTGTATGCCATGGCTCTGGCAGCCGGCAGATGAGAGCTGTCATACTGACCATCCTGCTCAGAGGATAAAATGCCAGATCCTTGATTTCTCCCACAGTTCCTTAGAAAGAAAGGTAGACAGGCAGAGGGAGAGGACCGAGGGATTGGAGTCACTGCTGTATGAGCCAGGTGGGTGGTAGGCAGGCAGAGGCAGGAGGGAACCAGGTCCACTGCTAAATGAGCCTAGGCAGCTGGGCGGGCAGGCAAAGGAGGAGGAAGAGAGCTGGAACCGCAGCTACCACACTCTCAGCTGTGCAGGCAGGCGAGAGGGGGGAGAAGGAGGGGATGCCAATGCCCCATGGGCCAGACAAGTGGATGGATGTGTGTGTGTCACAAATTTAAAAGCCTATTTTTCAGAAACCCTTTTAGGTGGGCTGCGCCTCTCTCCTAGCTATAGCCATGAGAGGCTGTCCTTGAACCCAAGAAACAAGGTATGGAACAGAGCAAAAGAAAAATGCAGGCAGGTTGGAAGCACAGCTAGATCTTCTGATCGCTTTGGTTCATGCAGAAGTATTTACTTTGAATTATTGCACCCTGTCTGCTCTGTCCAAACAAAGACTTCCCCCATCCTGCAAATGAAGTGTGCACCAGCTCAATATATCAGATCAAGGGATACTATGGTATATTGTATAGTTTTGAGGTGGTATTGCAATTAAAAGAATAACAAAGCTACCGAAGCACCTTTGCTCTAGGCTACACTGCAATTGGATTATATATATAATAATAATAATAACATTAGATTTATATACTGCCCTTCAGGACAATGCCCACTCAGAGTGGTTTACAAAGTATGTCATTATTATCCCCACAACAAAACACCCTGTGAGGTGGGTGGGGCTGAGAGAGCTCCAGAGAGCCGTGACTAGCCCAAGGTCACCCAGCTGGCTTCAAGTGGAGGAGTGGGGAATCAAACCCAGCTCTCCAGATTAGAGTCCTGCACTCATAACCACTACACCAAACCACTACATATCCCTCTCTCTTTCCCTTGCCCATTTTTAATGTTTATAGAAAAGCATTTGACCCTCAGGTTCATCAGCTTTTATGTCTTTGCAAAGGGGGTTACTTGCTGAATTAGAAAAATTACCATCTTACCCCCTGAAACAAGCTGATAGTTCTTTTCAAACATCCTGCCTTATTTGACTGAAGAAGGGGTATATGACAAAACCTAATACAATAATGTACCAATGATATATCATAGAATCATAGAGCTGGAACGGGCCATACAGACCGTCTAGTCCAACCCCCTGCCCAGTGCAGGATCAGCCTAAAGTATCTCTGACAAGTATTCATCCAGCCTCTTCTTGAAAACTGCCAGTGAGGGGGAGCTCACCACCTCCCTAGGCAGCTGATTCCACCTTTGAACTACTCTGACCGTGAAAAAGTTCTTCCTAATATCCAGCCGGTACCTTTCTGCATGTAAATTTCTCTTCCAAAGCCTAGAAGCAAAGTTGTTTTGTACCTGTGGAAAAAGAGAGAAAAAGAATTTCATTTGGATTTATGGGGTGCCATTTTATCCCATTACATGGCTACAAACTCTGGTGTACACTAGAATTGCCAGGTCCCACTAGCCTCCTGGTGGGAGATGTGGGGCCCGGCTACTACCTTGCACTTTCCTGTTTTTGTGCTCCTGGTTTGTGCAATGACATCATTTCCAGGAAGTGACATCATCGTGCAGGTCATAGACCACCCAGGAAGAGCTCCCACAATCTCCAGGGGGCCGATTCTGGGCCAAAGTGGGCTGCATCACACTGCTGCACAGGGTTGCAGCACTCCTGTGCTATGCGGTGGCCCAATTTGGCCCAATCCGAACTATGCAGTGGCCTGATTCACACAATGCAGCAGTGGGGGACTGGCATCCCTAGTGTACACTCACGAACAGCATTACGAATGCAAAAAAGCCACGAACAGCCCGATCAGCGGTTCATGAACAAGCTGTTCATGAGACCCTATTCTAGACGAACAAATGGTCGTCACAAGCCTCGTTTGTTGCGTTCGTCCGCTGTTCGTGAAGCCAGACAGTCAGGTGCCTTCAATCAATTCCCTTGCCAATGGAGGCAGGGACTGCCTGAACTCTGTCTGCACTCTTTCTGTCGCCCTGGAAACCCCAATGTAAGCCCAACTTAGTTTGATGGGCAGGTCTTCCTTCCAAGTGTGGAGCTCCAAATTGGTTACAATTGGTTACATGGGAGCAGACACCAGGGGGGAGGGGGGGAGGGTGTTCTGTGGCCATGGGAACTCCGATCTCATCCCTGCAAACTCTGTTAGGCAGTTCCGACTGCCAACTACAGACGTCCTGTGTTGCTCTATGGGACCTCTGGTTATAAAAGGCACTGTGCTCCCAGGCTGGGTTTCAGTTTCAGCAGGCAGTGGAGTGGGACAGAGCTGTTGCTAGCCTTTTGGGAGAGAGACAGGGAGAGTGATACCAAATTGGGAGGAGTAGCAAACACCCAAGAAGATAGAATTAAAATTCAATAAGACTTGAATACTCTGGAGAAGTGGGCAGCTGTGAATAGGATGCAATTCAACAAAGACAAGTGCACAGTATTACATCTGGGCCACAAAAATGGGAAGCACAAATACTGGATGGGGGATACACTTCTGGGCAGTAGTCTATGTGAAAGGGATCTTGGGGTAAGAGTGGACTGTAAACTAAATATGAGTAGTCAGTGTGATGCGGTGGCAAAAAAGGCTAATTCAATCTTGGGTTGTATCAAAGGGGCCATAGCGTTGAAATCGCAGGAGGTCATAGCCCCTCTCTATACTGCCTTGGTCAGGCCGCACCTGGAGTATTGTGTGCAGTTCTGGAGGCCTCACTTCAAAAAGGATGTGGACAAAATCGAGAGGGTGCAGAGGAGAGCAACAAGAATGATCAGGGGTCTGGAGACTGAGCATACGAAGAAAGGCTGAGGGCCTTGGGAATGTTTAGTTTGGAGAAGAGGAGGTTGAGGGGGGACATGATTGCTCTCTTTAAATATTTGAAAGGCTGTCATTTGGAGGAGGGCAAAGAGCTGTTCCAGTTGGCAGCAGAGGGTAGGACCCGAAGCATTGGGCTTAAATTACATGCACAAAGGTACCGGCTGGATATTAGGAAAAACTTTTTCACGGTCAAAAGTGGAATCAGCTGCCTAGGGAGGTGGTGAGCTCCCCTTCACTGGCAGTTTTCAAGAAGAGGCTGGATGAATACTTGTCAGAGATACTTTAGGCTGATTCTGCACTGGGCAGGGGGTTGGACTAGATGGTCTGTATGGCCCCTTCCAACTCTATGATTCTATGATTCTAGTGCATTGAAGCTTGGATTTTGTGTGTGTGTGGTGGGATAGGGATCTAGCCCCTCTGGTTCCAGGGCTGCTGCCAGGCCCTGGGGCCAAGCTCAGTGGGCACCTCGGCTGAGGGCTCACAGTGTTCTCTCCTGTTCTTTCCTCCTTAATTCTTATTTGCTGGCACAATGAGGCTTTGGGCAGAGGCCAAGGGTGGTCATGGGGGGAAGTGCAAAGATTGTCCTGGTTGCCCCACGGGAAGCAGTACTGAGCAGGGCTCTGGGGCAGCAGAGACTCGCGCTCCCCAAAATTCACCTTTGGGGGCTGTGGAGGAGGCCCAAGAGCTCTTGCTGCCGGGGGAAGAGGAACTCTTTTAAACTGTTTGAGGAGGAGGAGGGTGAGGGATCCATGGAGGAATGATTGGGGTTTGATGAAACATCCATCCCGTCCCTATCCCAAACTCCTGGTGCTGTCCCTGCCTGCAGTCCACCCCTCACTCCATCTTCCGTTGCCAGCTCCACAGCGTGGCCAGTAACCCTCCGTCCTCCTTCCCCTGGAACAGTTAGTGGGCCACAGTTCAAAGTCTTTGTAGGGAGGCACTTTCGGGCCCTTCCGAATGGCCTCTGTGTGGTGCGGTGCCATGTCTGAGATGGCCTGGTGTGCAGGGGCACAGCAGTGCTCTGTTTCCAGAAAGAGAAGGCAGGACGGAGGGAATCGGGCAGGGGTGAGGGGCAGGTGGCGGAGAAGGAAGAGGAGGAAGAGGGGAAGAGAGCCACGCCAGGAGAGACCCACCCAAATGGCCCACTTGATCTCTGGGCCTTGTCAGTGGGCTGTGTGGTTGGCCGCAGCACAGTGGGCGTGTCTCTCGCAGTGGAGGACTCAACAGGGGCTATGGTGTGAGAGTACCTTGCAGAGCCCAACAAGCCCCCCCCCATTCCAACCCGTTGGAGTATTGGGTGAGTAAATCTGCCGTATGGCTGGACCTGTCTATCATGGCAACCAACATCCTGTCCTGCCCTCCCACCAGCGTGCAGAGTGAGCAGGTGTTCTCCCACCTGGGAGACCTCCTCTGTCCCTGCCATGCACACCTGGTGGACATGTTGACCTCAACCTACTTGGGTATCCCTCCATGGACCTGGACCTACCTGGGCTCTGAGCCACCCCAAGTCTACTGTGGTTCTAGGCCAAGCTCCTCTGCAGCAGGCTCTAGCCCCTCTCAGTTCTCGGGGCTGCTTCCATGGCTGGTAACCCTTTGTCTTCCTCTCCCAGACAAGGTCCTGGTCCCTCCTTCAACCTCTCCCTCTCTGGATGGCACCAATATGACCCTTCCCCACATCTTGTCCTGCCCATCGCATCCTCTCCCTGACAAGTTCCTGGTCCCTCTTTCAACCTCGCCCCCTCTGGATGGTGGCCAAATGACCCTTTCCACAACGTTTCCTGCCCATCGCATCCTCTCCCTGACAAGTTCCTGGACAGTCCCTCTTTCAACCTCAGCCTCTGTGGATCGAACCAATACGACCCTTCCCAATGACCTCTCCTGTCCTGCCCATCCCATCCTTTCCGCGAAGGCAGGAAGGTGGATCATGTCAGCTTCCGCCACTTTTGAGCATGAGACAGCTCAAAAGCTGTTGCTGATACGGTTGTGCCACACGGTGCCCCCCATTCCATGGCACCTGCTGTCCCCTCTGAGTAGGGGGGAATGGGTCCCTCCATGGTCCCTCCCACCCTTTCCGTGAAGGCAGGAAGGTGGGTGCTGTCTGCTGGTGCTGCTTTTGGGCACGAAGGACAGCTTAGGAGCTGTTGCACATATGATTGCACAGCACGGTGCCCCCCTATCCATGGGCACCTGCTGTCCCCTCTGAGCAGGGGGAAATAACAACAACAACAACAACAACAACATTCTATTTAAGGACAACTTAATGCCCACTCAGAGCAGTTTACAAAGTATGCCATTATTATCCCCACAACAAAACACCCTGTGACGTGGATAGGGCTGAGAGAGCTCCAGAGAACTGTGACTAGCCCAAGGTCACCCAGCTGGCTTCAAGGGGAGGAGTGGGGAATCAAACCTGGCTCTCCAGATTAGAGTCCTGCACTGTTAACTACTACACCAAACTGGCTCTCAAATGGGTCCCGGCTGCAACACCCGTCCTTCCCGTGAAGGCAGGAAGATGGGTGATGCTGGCAGCAGCCTGGCTGTGCTACCTTCACAGGTAAACTGTCTCTGAGTGGTGTAGATTTTGTGGAACTGCCATCTTCTGTAGGGTGCGCTGAATAGACTGCCATGTCTGTGATGGCAGGCCGGTGGGTGATGCAGGGGGCAGCCCACAGTTCCCCATGTGGCCACCTACCTGTCTGCCCGCAATCCCCTTTCCTAGGGGAACCGATGCCTCCCCCACAACAGGGGGGGGGAGGCATCCTCCACCGCCTCGACGGCCAGCACGTTAGCCTCCTCTTCTACATGTTAGGGGCAGGGCCCACCTCCCAGCCTTGGTTCTTTCCTTCCAACTTTCTAGTGATGGGATAACGCAGATATTTATGCAATCCACGTCTCCCCAAGATCCCTGTACACAGTATCTGTCTCTCCTGTCAATCCAGTATAGGTATTCAATGTATCCATGCATCCTCTATCCTATACACCTATCCCATGCAGCTATGCACCTATCTATCCAGAAACCTATCTATCTCATGTACTAACCATCCAATGCTCCATGTCCAGCCAGTGCTCCATGTCCAGCCTCTGCACCACGTGAGGTGTGGACAACAGCATTGGCTCCGATGCCATGATGTCCCCATCTGGTGGATATATGTTGGTGTCTCTGACCCACCAGGGTGTGTGTTTGTGTGTGCAAGGCCTCCGCATATGCCATCATGTCTTGCTGAAGGGTTTTCTTTGCAGACTGTTGCTGCTGGGTCATTTGGTTATGCGGCCGCCACCGCCATAACCCACCTCCGGCCTTGGCGGAAAGTAGCCTCTGGGAGGCCTGGCGGGTGGGCACATAGGAGGTGCCGCCAATGAGCGGCCAAAACCCCCACCCCCTAGAGGGGAGATGGCTTGCCACTGTCTCCCCCAGCCCGCCAGGCCTGGCAGTTGCCGACATAAACCACCCTAATACCTTGGCGGAAAGTAGCCTCTGGGAGGCCTGGTGGGTGGGCACTTGGGGGGTGCCACCGGCGAGCGGCCATACCCCCCGCCACCGCCTCCTCCAGTCCGCCAGGCCCAGCGGCCACCGACATGACCAACTGTAATACCTTGGTGGAAAGCAGCCTCTGGGAGGCCTGGTGGGTGGGCACATGGGGGGTGCCATACCCCCCGCCACTGCCTCCTCCAGCCCACCAGGCCCAGCGGCCGCTGACATGACCCACTGTAATACCTTGGTGAAAAGTAGCCTCTGGGAGGCCTGGCAGATGGGCATATAGGGGGTGCTGCCAGAGAACGGCCAACCCCCCACCCCCTAGAGGGGAGGCGGCGCACCACCTCCCCCAGCCTGCCAGACCTGGCGGCCGCCGACCTAACCCACCTTCTGGCCTTGGCAGAAAGTAGCCTCTGGGAGGCCTGGTGGGCGGGCACATGGGGGGTGCCACTGGCGAGCAGCCATACACCCCGCCCCTAGAAGGGAGGCGGCCTGCTACCATCTCCCCCAGCCTGCCAGGTCCAGCGGCCACCGACCCAACCCATATTAATGCCTTGGCGGAAAGTAGAGGCAAGGTGGCCCGCCTTCGAGTCCACCGCTTGTACATGGGGCCAAAGTCAACTGGTGGCTCCCATTGTATCGAGTGGGAGTTTCCTGGGGGTGTCAGGTTTGGGACTGTATAACTGCAAGATCCGTATTGCAATCTTGACCAAACTTGGGTGAGGGCTGGAGGAGAGCCTGCTGAACCCTCCCTGTGAATATAGGCTCTCTAAGCCCAACAGGGGCCATTCTGCCCCCCTTGAACAACGAACACCAAACATGTTCATTAATGGGAGATATTCGTTACTGTTCATCTGTTCATGTTTGTCAGCGGCAATGAACAACGAACAGCATGTTAATCCCCCCCCCCGTTCATGCCTATGTCTATATGCTCAACAAGGAATTACAGCAAGGGTTGCTAACTTTTGGATAGCACAATTCTGGCAAGGGGCAGGCCCTACTCAAGGGCAAAGCCAAGCACAAAGACCACCTACACCAGAGCAAAATCAGCAGAGTCAAGGGGTGGAACTCAGTGGGGTTTGGGGCCAGCACCAGCAGCAAATGCCAGTTCATCTGAAGTGCGATGCTCTGTCTGTCTCCCTGCCCTGTTCTCTTACTGAAGGAAGATAACATCAAGGCAGCTGCCATGTTTAGAGAAGCTGCTTTTGAGTCACAGAAAAGCTAGGCTGAAATGAATTAAAGTAAAAACCAGCTGCAAGCTTAGTGGTGTGAAGGTGTTAATGCTGCTGCACAGCAAATTCCATTAACCTAAATAGCATCAAACAAAACAGTTGAAAACTGATTTAACTCCTGACATATTCCTCCATTTTTAACAGCTTTTTAAAAAATGGCTTGCTTTTTATAACTATGGTTTTAAATAGTAAACCACCTCTAGCAGGACTTTGAAGAGTCAGCATATAAATGTTTTAAATATACAAATAATATGAAAAACCTCATCTGACTACTGGCCAGGAGAAGGGAGGGAAAAATTGGTCAGGTAGCAACCGTATCTGCAATAAATGCTGGAGAAGGGGGTGTTCCTCTGAGACACACCTGCTTTTTAATACCAGCTTGTCAAATACCCTTTGTTTATACCTAAATAAATCCCTGTAATGTATAGAGGCCCTATAAGTCACCTCTTTCACGTAAAAGTAATACAGTTTTATTCAGTACAAACGATGACTGACTGACACCAATCTTGCATGGCCTACTATTTTCCTTACAGTTGCCATCTACAACTGCTTTTCATTTTTACAAACCATTTGTGTATGATCAGGATAGCTGTTAAAAGATGCTCAAGATTGCTTAACACATCTTATTATGCTTTAAGGCATAAAGGTATAAATAAGGCATAAGTAATCACTATTAAGGGAGTGTAAGTATGCACTCCCATTTAAGAGCATAAGAAGTGCCTTACTGGATTAGATCAAAGTTCAGCATGCTTTTTAAAAAATCCCAGTGCACTGGAAAATGGCCACTGGCTGTCTTGCTAACTGTAGTCTATCTGATACCCTCCTCTGGTATAAGCCATTGGTCCCAGTTGGGTGGAATGCACGACACTTCCAGGGCAATCCTAAGTGGAGTTACTCTGTTTAGGATTGCACTGTTCGTTTCAACAGACTCACTTCCCTGATGAAGAGGTTCTTACAGGCACATACTTTGTGTTCCCAGCACATGTAAATTTATTGTCCCTTGAGTTAAGCATTGACCTCAGCTTTGACTTGGTTAATATTTACCTCTCTGGTCAATCAATATTGATGTTCTCTTTGACAGATGTCAATACTTGCTTAGTGTTTGTCTATTTTCCCTTGTTGCTAATTTTCCTGAAAGCTTTTATTTATTCTTTTAAAGTTAAATTAGTGGAAAGGGCCTCTCTCTTTCCGCAGGAGGTAGATGTGGTGACCTTCTTCTGCCACTCAGGATAAAATATATGAATGTAATTTTACTGGGGAAAGAAACAAGCGCCTCATGTATATAGTTATTTGTGTGCTATGCATGTATATATGTATTATATATGTATGCATGATGTATATTTATGCGCTATCCTCCTTTTTTTACCAATGAGGTCCTTCAAGGAGCTTATAGCAAAATCACAAAATAATACCAGAAAAAACATAATAAAGTACATCAAACAAAGTAATAGACCAAAGAACCCACAAACATGAAAGCAGCAGCACCTACTGAAAAAGGAGGTCCCTTGACCTAGCATGCCAAGAAGATGTAATCTAATTGGCTTTTTATCCCACCATGCCGTTCCAAAGTCTTAAGGACTTTCCATCATTGGAAGCTGGGGTGGCCGGTTCCACTGATTCGTCCCCCTCACACTGCAGACTCCCACTGCCCCCTAGGCTGTTCCTGTCCCCCAGGAATAAAATTTCAAGGCCGTTTAGTGGGCTGCAGAGAGGGGGTTGGGAAAGTCCCACTCCAGGAGGTCTACTCCACGAATGGGTCTCATGGCATATAAGCTGTTTGAAACATAAGATCTTTGGAACCTTGAAACATAAGATCTTTGGTCGTAGTTACAGTTTGGGGCTGTACCTCAAATTATTTTTTTAAATCATACATCTATGAATGTTAAATGTGAATATAACAAACAGTTGTTTGACAATATATGCATTATTGGAAGAGGGATGGATCCTATGACTCCCCGCCAAGAAGTCATCCTCCAGCAGAGAACTTCAACAAAGAAAAATGTTTCTGTACCAGAAGTCTTTCTCCATCAAAAAAGCCATTTTTCACTGGAGGAAGTCTTTGTTCCTTGAAGGAAGATATAAGTCATTTTCACACTGCTTACCGGCCACGGAACATCGCGCCAAGCTCCTGGAATGACAGCATCTTCCTGGCGCAATTTTGTGCGAGAACTGTTCTCGTGCAAAATCGCACCAGGAAGACGCGGTTGATCTGGAAGTTTGGCACGATGTTCCATGGCCAGTAAGCAGTGTGAAAACAGCCATAGAAGAAGAGAGTCATAGGATCTTAGTGGAAGGAAGTTGGATCCCACCCACAGTCATCAGAAAGCCAAGATTTACTGATGCTCTCTTGTGGAGTGTAAATCTGGGGGTGTTATTGTGTAAGGTGTGAAGGAGGAAACTGGCTATCCTAGCTGATTTTCATAGCACACTCGTGAGGAAGCTGTGTTTAACTCTTTGATTTGATGGTGCTATAAGTAATTAACGGTAATACTTTTGTTTGGTGGATTTAATCTTTGCCCCTGAAGAGGTTGTTATGATCCTGCACTGGGCAGGGGGTTGGACTAGATGGTCTGTATGGCCTCTTCCAACGCTATGATTCTATGATTCTATGAAACATCAGGTCTCAAGCCGGCGCTGCATGTCGGGTGACACAGGCTTTTTCGCCAACGTCCCACTATTATAGTCTCCACCTGTAACAAAGCAGAAAGATATATTTTTAAAAAGGTCTTGCACAGTACTTACCTGTTTATACAATGCTGTGGGAGCTTACCTGTGGGATGTCTTCCTAATCTATATTTGGTTGCACCAATTGCATTGTTTATTTACCTGTTGGTTGTCTTCTTGATAGAAATGACTTTTGTTTTCTTATGTACTGACACTTTGATCCATTTGTGATATTTTAAATTTGGAGAGAATTTTTGCTTCGTATATGATGAATATATTCTGATTCAACTGTGTCATAGCCTTACAATTTAGAGCTGAAATATCCAAGCGTTCAAACGAGTTTTGAAAGTACTTACAATTAAACACACATATGTCAGCAACGTAGTGGCATTTCCCAGTTAGTCTCTTTGCAGTCAGTAGGCCCATGATTTTCAAACTGTGTGCCTGGAAGCACAGAAATTCTTTGGAAGATTATTAGAGTATCAAAATCAAAATACTAGCAATGGCACAGTATGTGGCCGGAAGACAGTGTTTAATGGTCAGCCAACATATGACACTATTAGAGCTTGTTTAGGGAGCTCAAGGTTTTAACTCTTTGTAGCGGATCCCACCCTACCAGTATTTTCAAATGCTCTTAGGGTGTGCTCCCATATATCTTTCTATGCAGGAACAGCGATGGCCGAACCTCTCATTTCCCCCTAATAAGTTCACTGCCATAATGTTCTACAGTCTCTGGGGAAAGTTGTTAGTGTTGATTTTTCTCCTTAAATGTTCTCTGTGCTGGAATGTAGTCTTATATCCTCTTGTGGATTGTGATCATGATTGAGATCAAGTGGATGAAAAGGAACATCTAGCAGTCATGAAAATAGGCCTTATGCCTAGAGTCCCTTAGATGGACCATCAGAAGGTGGACCAAGATAATTTGCCCCAATCTCAAGAGGAGGGGGGGGGGAAATCAAGGCTCCTGAGGTGGTAGAAAGATGAAAGGGAGAAGAACTGTTCGGTACATTGTTGTCCAAACATGATATTGCCGGGTGATATTTTACATAGCTTCAACTCAGGTTAAAAATGTGAGACTGAAGAACATCCAAGTAGGAAGACTTTCTGCCCTGAAAGCATAAAGCCATGTGGTACAACTGCTTGTTCAGGGCCGCCTTCTCAAATGACAGACACTTGTGTTAGTTGCATTGCAGCCATGATTAATATCGCCATTTCAAATCCCATTTTCTAGTTCAGGCTAGAAAGAGGGCATTAACAGACTTTGCATAACTGAACACTTTCCCAAACATGGCATCCAGGACATTAGATTTCTTTTATTGCATTACATGCATAGCAACCACCAAATCCCCAAGCAAAAATCCCTTAAATACACCCTAATATGCCTATGTGCAAGCGCAAGCACACGCACACGCACACACACACACAGATATCCAGCCAGCCTTTTCACCTCCTACAGCACCTTCAATTAATCTTTGTCAGAGGGTAATCAAAAGGAGAGAGGACATGGGTGAATATAGATGTGTCAGCAATTAATCTAACTCAGTTTAATGGAGAGGGGGGTGGGAGCAGGGGGGGATGAGGAGGCATGGTTGGGTGGTAACAGGATGGCCTTCTTTATTGGGGGAAGGGGGAAAGGAAGGGAGATTACACATTAAAAAAATAGTTTAGGCTGCTGGGAAGGATCCTTGCCAGTATCAAACGTGGCCTGAAGGTCTCCATTTTTTGGAAAGGTTATTTCAAGGGGGAGAAGCATGTTTTGGGAATCAAGAATAGCATTTCTGCATAACCTTTCAACATCTGAAAATTCATACATGCTATTTTTAATTTCCTTCCCTAGGCTTAGCCTTCTCATGGTCTGTTTTGAAAATAAAGCCACTGGTGCAGCCAGCTATTCATCTGTTTGGATTCATTGAGACTCTGAGGGCTGATTCACACATTCCAATTCCATGCAGCAGGCATGTGGACTGTTGACAGATGCAGTTTGAGAGTTTTGTGCTGTGAGCTTAATTCCCAGGAAGATGCAGGCCCAGTTTGGATTGGGACTGTGGTGTATTGGGAAAGGGTGCTTAGGCCTTCCTCTCCATGTCATTTTCCCAACCCCAGGGAGCTGCTATTTGCCCTATTGGGCAGATGGATTGCTTGTTAAAATTTCCCATTGGGGTAAATAGCAGCTCCCTGGGGCCATTTCAGGACTGGAAAACATGGAGGGACTTCAGCTCCTTCTTCTTTCACACCATGGATGTCTAAACAGGGCCCTGTGGGAAATAAGTTCTTAGCATGGAACTCCCAGCACTTATCTAATCAATAGTTAATCTGTCTACTACATGGACTTTGTTCTTTGTAATGTGTGAGTTGACTCTCAGAGTCTCAAAACTCACATTTATGCTTTTTAAATGAAAATAAATCTACTACTTTTTAAAGTCTAAGAAGTTGCATATTTCCCTTGCCCATGCAATTAAAATGCATGGACAGTATCATGAATGGCAGAGAAGCAACTGTTAGATGTTCTTTGAGGTAGCAATTCAAAATCTTTCTCAAAGATTTTCCTAGTCCAGTGCTATTTGTCCAGAGTCTGAGGCTCAGCCCACGGACTTACCAGGAAGAGGGGATGGGAGACAGTTGGGGGGCAACTACCCAGCTACCCCAATGGACACTCAGGGCCAATGCAAACCAACAATAGAAGGGGAGAAAGAGGCACCCCGGCCACAGGAGTGCAGAGCAGCTACCAAGCCCCAGAGGGTCAGGTGGAAGCCAGCTAGCCTCACCCTCCAGTGGGAGGCCAGATTGCTGGGCAGGGAGAGTGAGGAGGATTGTCAGGAGCAAAATAGACCTAAGGGAGAAAATACAGGGAGCAGGGGCAGCCAGCCAGCAACCTTACCAGCAGGGGAGGAAAAGCAGCAGCAAAGACAGCTCAGGACCACACCCCAGCCTCCAGGCAAGCTAGAGGTGATTAGCCAGGACCAAGAGAAGCTGGGAGCAGAGCAACCCCAGGTGTGGTGACCTGAGACACTCAGCAGGGAAAGCTCGGCAGCCAGCCAGCCAGGAAAGCACAGCTGTGGCTGATCAGGGAAGCCAGCAGAGAAAACCCAGGTGTGACTGCCTGAGACAATGAGGGCTGTGGCTAGAGTGCAGAGGGGGGCGTGGCTGGCAGGTGGAGCTGGGAATAGGGGGAAAGATATAAGGAGAATCCACACAAGGTGCATGGTGGGTTGTGTAGGAGTGTTGTGGAGGGGGAGGAAGAGGAAGACTGACAGCTGGCTGGAGACAGCTGTTATGGAAGGCAGCTGGGACTATGTCAGGTTGAAGGGACCTGCGAGTGGACTGAGAGGGTGTGAGGGTGAAATATAACCCCCCTCCTTCCACAGAGCGGGATCCTGCATATTCCCTGAAGGTCCTTTAAGGCTGAAGTCAGGCATGTTGGCATTTCACAGGGTGGCGCCCATGGCAGTACCTGACACTATTGTTTAGGAAACTTCAGAGAACAAGCAAAACCAGCCAACTTTATAATTTTTTGAGCAAAGGAAAAGGATTCGGGTAAATACAAGGCCCAAGATTCAAAAGAAAAAAGAGGAAGTTCCACCTGCCCATGCAGTCACTTACCTTGACAGTCAGAGAGGTTAATGTGGCAAGTATGTTTGTGTTCTGAATGAAATTGTTTGTTCTTTAAAATAAATAGCAAATATTTGATCACTTACCTCTCCACTTATGATTTGCAACAATACAGAAACTGACACTTGCTGGTGTCAGGTCTGTTGCCCACAGTCCCTCCATACTGTTACACATTTTAGATAGGATGTTGCAATAGCCTTGTGCACCTGTTCCCCTGTTGCTTTCCAGATTCCAGTGGCGGAGACCTTATCTCGGATGGCTCGCTGCAGCGGGCTTGGGGAGCTAAAGCAAGCAGAAAATGGCGAGTGGTACTGAGGCAGTAAACTCTACGTACCACACAGCTTAAGGAAAGAAATCCTACAGCAATGCCATAACTCCAAACTAGCTGGCCATTTCGGCTACTTAAAAACCCTCCACGTAGTACAATAACAATTCTGGTGGCCCAATATGAGACAAGACGTCCCTCAATATGTTTCATCTTGCCCCATGTGTGTTATGGGGAAAACTAGGCGGGGAAAGCCCCCAGGACTACTACACCCCTGGATAACCCACCTAGACCATGGGCAGTAATCTCAATGGACTTTATCACGGACCTGCCACCCTCAAAAGGGTACACGTGTATCCTAGTGGTAGTACACCTGTTCTCCAAACAAGCCCATTTTATACCTTGTACTACTATCCCTACCGCCAAAAAACTGGCTAACTTGTTCATGAAACATGTAGTAAGGCTACACTCTTTCCCTCTCAAGGTAATTTCAGACTGAGGCGTACAATTTGTTGCCAACTTCTGGTGAGAGCTCCTCCATGTCATGGGCATTGAACAAGGGATAAGCTCCGTCCATCATCCTCAAATCGACAGACAAACCGAACGCACTAATCAAGTGCTGGAACAATTTCTATGTTGCTACATCAATAATCAACAAGATAATTGGACAGACTTTATACATTTTGCTGAATACGCATACAACAATGGGATCCATAGCTCAATGGGAGCCTCGCCCTTCAAAATAGTGCAAGGATATGAAGGAACAGCACTACCATTTGCAACCACCCCAGAATCTCATAAAGCTGGAGATTGAGGGGAGTGGTGGTCTACGTTGACATCCCAGTGGGAAATAATACAGGAGACCTTAAAGAAAGCAAAAGAAGATTATAAAAAATATGCAGACAGGAACTGAACTGAGCAATGGAAACTGCTACCCGGAGACCGGGTGTACGTCTCTACAAAAACCTTTAGAAGCGAACAACTTTGCAAAAAATTAGGACTCAAATACCTGGGGCCCTTCCCGGTCAAAAGAGTAATCAATGACATAACTGTGGAATTAGAACTCTCAAAGAACCTACAACAAGTCCACTCCACGTTTCACTTCAGCCTCTTTAAAAAAGCCCCCGCCCCGGACGAATGGCATCCAGAAAGGGGGGTTCCACATCCCACCCTAATAGATGGACAAGTCCACTATGAAGTAGAAGAGGTTCTCGACTCCAAAGTGAAAAACAAAAGACTCTATTACTTAATCAGGTGGCAAGACTTCGATGAAGCATTCCAGGAGTGGATCGAACACTCCCACGTCAACACCCCACGACTCGTGGCCAACTTCCACAAATGGTACCCAGACAAACCGGGACCCAGGGGGTGAGGGGTCCTTTGGGGGAGCAGAAATGTCAGGTCTGTTGCCCACAGTCCCTCCAGACTTACACATTTTAGATAGGATGTTGCAATAGCCTCATGCACCTGTTCCCCTGTTGCTTTCCAGATTCCAGCAGTGGAGACCTTATTTCGGATGGCTCGCTGCAGTGGCCTTGGGGCAGCTCCGTCCTGATACTCCCATCCTGCTACTGATTATGTTTCTGCTGGATGGGCTAAGAGGGTGGGGGACATGTAGAGGGGTAGTTATAGTGTATCATGTACTCAATGCGTCATTCTTAACAAGGAACCTGTGTACAGCCAGACACCTTTAATTGCTTCTGTGTATCCTATGGACATATGTATGGCAAAGCCAAGATATCTCAATAAAGCCCATTTACTCAAGAGCCTGGATTTCTTGCTGCAAGGGTTGGGAGTCAGCTTCAACGTATCCTGTCTTCCATAGACTGACAGCTGGCTGAGTTAACCTCAGCAAAGCATTTACAGTGGCATTTCATGAACATAGTCTGAAGACTATGATGCTAGTGTGCATACTAATAATTATCAGGGCAAACAGAATTAAGGGGCTTCTCTGTCAAGCAACATTATTGTTGTTGTTTTCATTTCCATAATAAAAAAACTTTCAGTCAAAACTTTCAGTGGATGGGCACTACAATCCTGAGGGCTGCCAAGGTGGAAGTAGCTGGTTGTCAGTACAAATGCTGTACTGCAGTGTTACTAGAATTGGTCTCCTTGTGAATAGGGGGGATTAGCAGCAAGGAGAAGGTTATGCAAGAGGGGTAACAAGCGAGATCCTCCACCAGTTTTTATGGGGTCCCCTCCCCAAGGAAACCAATGAGATTAATGTTCTTTGAAATTAAGAGTAGTTTTTATTTAAAGGGGAAAACTCACACACACAAGAGACAAATGAACAGTTCACACAAGCACACCAGACTCCTGGGATATTAGCCAGAGGTTGGAATAGAGGGAGGGATTCGGGATATAGTTACCATCAGAGGAGTAGCGTAGTCCACGGAGGAAGAGGGTTTCGAATGTCCTGCATTTTTGGTCAGAAAGGAAGGTTCAGAGAGGGAGGGAGGGAGGGAGGGAGGGAGGGAGGGAGGGAGAGAGAGAGAGAGAGAGAGAGAGAGAGAGAGAGAGAGAGAGTGTGTCAGGGAGGAGTGCTAAGATTCAAAGTAGGCACTCACAATGCTGCTCAATTTGATTGGGGCAGAACTAGGGTTCTTATAGGGTTGAATGTGGTTTGAGGCTGGAGATTGACTTCAGCCATTAGGACAAAGACCTTAAAGGTCACCTCCTGCGAATGACAAAGGTTTGAGTACCTTGATTGGTGTTGTTGGGCCATGACAAAGGAATTAGATTGGTTGCTCCTGGTGCCTTACAAAGAAATGGCAGTTAATTAAACGTTCCTGGAGCTCAGCTGATGAATTTAAAATTTTGATCAAATGTTCCAAGGAAAAGTTTTTAAACTTATCAGAGCTGATTAATGACCCTTGATTGCAGGGCAGGATTTAATCAATGGAAAGAGGGGAGATTGGAATGTTTAGGGTAGTAACTCACAAGCACCTCTGTTGTCAAAGATAACACATTCCACAGCATGGGGAGGCAGGAGTCAATCACACCCAGTTCTCGGCATCAGCATTTACATTCCAGGCATGACTCACACTACTGGGCAGGACTCAGCAACACTTTGCGCAGCCGGCTGGCTCTCTAATGTGAATTAAGGCACATCAGATTCAAGGGGCTTGTGATTTTTATATCACAAGTAGCTCTTACAATGGCAGAGGTTGGGGTCGACTGCTCACAGCTGGTCCATTCCCAATGGACATTTTGCAGGGGGAAATAACAACATATGGACAGCCAGTGTGGTGTGTTGGTTAAAGTGTCAGACTAGGATCTGGGAGACCCGGGTTTGAATCCCTACTCTGGCATGGAAACTTGCTTGGTGACTATGGGCTAGTCGTACCCTCTCAGCCTAATCTACCTCACGCTGTTGTGGGGATAAAATGGAGAAGAGGAGAAAGTTGTAAGCCACTTTGGATTCCTCCTGAGGAGAAAGGTGGGATATAAATGAAGTAAATAAAACAAATAAACAATACATACCCCTCTGCAAGGCACAGATGGCATAGAAAGCACACTGGAGACCATAGCAACCCCTGCAACACTCCCCAGTCAGACAATGGCAGCTGATAATGCCCCTGTGAGTGGCACACACAGGGTCAAACAATCATTGCCTGCTGATCTGACAGCCCATTGCCACTCCCCATCCCCCACCCCCGAGAGCCAGCAGAGAGGGAAGAAAGATCCAGCAGCAGCAGTGCAACCCCAACAGAGGCACATGGCCTGAGATGCCCCCTCCAGCCCTGCATGGAAGAGCACCCATGCAGTGGCCAGGACGCCCAGCTTTTCCCCAGCAAAGACCTGACCAGCAGCAAAAGTGCAGTCCATCTGCAACCATCCCTGAGCCCCGCATCCCATTCCCATGGAAAAGTAAAATAAGTAAGAAAAAAAGACAGAGGTCAGTCTTGAACCCACACCCCACACAACCAAGATCAGCATCTGAGGGCAGGTTCAAAGGAGATGTGCTATCAGGCATTACACACTCCACTGCAGCCCTGACATCACCACCAGCCACATGAGCCAGGCAGAAACCATTGCACAGGCAGGCACGGCTCAGCAGAAAAGCACTGGGATAGCGTGGCTGGGGCTCCTGGTTTGATCCCCAGGTGAGGGGTGGGCAAAAGCCTTGGAGATGATGTTTCTCCTCCACAAACTGCAAAAGGGGGAACAAGATGGCCCAGGCAAAGGGCTGCCTGGAGACCCATCATGTTGTCAGAGACGCCTCTCTGTGACCCCCCACATCAACAGCTCCCTTGCATCCCTCCTTGGTCCCTTGTACCTGCACCATCAAGCTCTGTGGCTTATCGGATACCAGCAGTGCTGTGGGGCGAGTGTGGGACCCAGAGACAGCCACCCCATGCGAAAGCAGCCACACATCCTTGGACCACCCACCAGCCCATTCACTGTGAGAGCTGTGCATAGTGTGTGCGTGGGAAGGGGGTGGGGACCAATATTGTGGGGTCAGCCTTCAAGGTGCCACTGGACCTCTGCTGCATTTTGTAGCTGAAGGGGGGAAAGTCCAGTGGCACTGTAAAGACCTGTAAAGGCCTATCCCACCGCTTCTCGTTTCTCCCCTCATTGGAGGTTCAAACTGTTGGAACCAAGTATGGTTAGTCAATGGCCTGAAGAAGAAATTACATTTGAAACGAGCCAATAATAAAGACGCCGGCGAAGCTCGTTGGTGTTAGCAGTGATCCTCAATATCAGTGGATGCGGCGCCGCGGTCTCCTTTGAACTGCGCTGCTGCCGCTTGCAATTCGCAGCAGACTATGAACGCCAACCCTTGGATACTTCACCTTCATTCCACGGGGCGTTTGGTTGCTCTTCAGTCTTAATTCCAGGACTGGTTGGTTATCACCCATTTGGGTTCAAAATAGACTGGGACTACATTGTATACCTATCAGGACTTTTCAATATTGTATATTCTGAACAAAGGTTTTTGTCAACTTCCTTGAGCCTGCTTGCTCTTCTTTTTCCTGGTGTTCTTTCAGGAAGTTTTCCCCATCTGGTGTTTGTTACTGTAAAGACCAATGACAGGGATGCCAGCATGGGCATCCCTGAATGAGAGCCCAGCCTCTCAGATGTGTGAAGGGGCAGCCCGCAGGGGCAATCACAGATGTGAGTGAAGATCATGGAGTTCGTTTCCAAAAAGGCGGGAACAGAGCTTTGCTGAACAGCAGCTCATGGAGAGGGCCGATGAAGTGGGTTGCCACGGTGCTTGCGGCACCTCTGCTCTTGCAAGCTGCTCCCAGTCAGGCTGTGCCTAGCAGGGCACGCATTGAGTGAGGTGGACTTTCTGGTCAGAAAGCTGCCCGAGGCAGGATGCTCCAGGAGCCTGGTGAGAAATGGTGGCTGAGCGGAGCGGCAGGGACTGCACTGGCTATGCCCCCAGCCCTTCCTATTGAATCACAGATGCGTCGATGCTAAACAGAAATATGTGCAATGATGGCAAACAGCACAAATGCTGTGCTGGCCACAGCATGCCTGTAGGTCCCGTGGTGGTGCTGGTGGTTCCATGCTCATGCCACGGAAATCTCCCCCACCAAGATGCATTCACTGGTTCTGTGAGGAAGTGCTGTGCAACTGCCACTGCCCCATCTGCTGCTGCATAGGACCCCAATCCTGCAAATCAATGGGTCCCATGATTGCTTGGCTAGCTCATCCACCGAGCACAGCAGGGCAGCTGCCAGGCACCCCAAGCCACCTGGGCGGGGGGGGGGGGTGCCCTGGCAAAGAAGTGTGCTAAAAGCCCCATATGCGACTGCCAGTAACCTTGCCCCTCATCATGGGCAACGATCCTGGGAACACTTCTCTGGATGTATGCCCCATTGCATGAAATGGAGCGCAGTGCTGGGTAGGCCTGGCTCAGGTTGCCCCTGTGCGCGTACACAGCTAATCTCAGTGGTGGGAGCCAGCAGTGTCAGGGCAGTAGCCAGGCACCTGTGACGGGAATGGGGGAGGCAGGTTTGGACTCCCGGCTGGGGCAGCTGGATTCCCTCCCCTGATCACCTATCACAATCCGTGGTCTTCAAGACTGAGCCTCCGGAGATGGGGCGCCTGTTAGAAATGTGAAATATAACACATTAGACACACAGCTCTCCCCCTTGTATATTAGTGCTAAGTGCTCCCTCAGTGGTGCTGAGTGCCCTCTCTGTGCCTTTCCCACCACCAAATTGCAACACTGTGTGCTCTAGGTGTGCACGGCAGAGACCTCTGAGACATAGTGCTGTTCACACGCCCTACCAACTGACCTATGGGCAATTTATGTAGTGTTGAGGGGCTGTGATTGTGTGCGAATGAGGGGGTTTGGCCACCACTGGGCAGGGGGATGATCAGTTGTGGATATAGTCAGCTGTCAGAGTGTCAGTTTGCTAGTCAGTTCTCAAGCCAAAGCTACGCCATGTTCTTATGTTATAATCTGTAGTTGTTTAGTTCTCTCCCTCCAGGCCCAGGTGTTGCCCAAGCTGCATATATCCATGGGAGCAAAGAATTCTTATCACTTCGTTCCGGCCAACCTTGATGTCCTCGCCTTCCCAGGCCTTCTAGACAGGACTAAGGGGGGAGACTGGGAATCGGTGTTTGAAGTGTTGTTAATTTCACTTTGTGTGTCATTCTCAACAAAGCTTTTGCTCAGCCAAGACTTGCCTAGTCCTTGGAATATGGATAACTGTATCCTGAGCATTGTCTTTCAATAAACCTTTTGGAATCAAGAAACCTTGTGCTTCTTGCAGAAGGGGGGAGACGCACTCTAGATAACTGGGATTCCATAGTCTGACATTTTGTTGAGAATCCCTTTTAACTTCCCCGACCCCTCAACTGGGAGAGATGGATTCCGGATTACCTCCAACAGACCCATCTGATCCAGGAGTGGAGGGTGAGGGGTCGTTTACACAGCCTGAAGGTGGGACTGACCGGGCGTGAGAGAGCAGGGAAGGCGCCAGGCCCCGGACCAGTGTGGGATGAGGATTTACCCCTCAGACGTCCGGGCCTACGCAGACCCGGGATACCAGTGTGAGATGAGGATTTAGCCCTCTGATGTCCGTGCCTACACCCCGGCAGTGGGGCCCGTGGCCCCAGGATACCAGGGAAAGGCATGCCAGCACTATGTTTTCCCGCTCTATGATGGACCTAGCTCCAGTGTCGGAGGACCTGGGAGCAACCGGAGGCCCAGTTTGAGAAAATGACAGGAGGTCCACTCTCTCCACGAGAGAAGCCTGGGCCAGTACTCGACTGTGGTATCGTTGGGATGAGACGGTGCAATGCCTGGTGGAAGTAAATCCGCCAGAAGAAACAGACAGCCTCCCAGATTGGACTATGCCACGCACGGAGCCCATGAGCTGGGACTATGCGGATGTTGGTTCAGTCAGAACTTGGGAGACTGAGGTGGAGGTTCCTGAAAGGCAGGGACGTTTGGCCGCCCTACAGGGGCAAGCTCAAGTGCTACAGTACGGAGTTCTAGCAGTGACTGGAATTGCCAAAGGTTGGGTGGCTAGCGCGACTGAGATGTCGGACCCAGTCCCTTTGGGGGCAGCTGCGGTGTCTGGTCCCCAAGCCCAAGTTCAAGGAGCCCAAGCCACAGAGGAGGCAGTGGAGAGAGCCGACCGCCAACAGAGAGCTTGGGAGGAGAGCTTGCTCCAGCAGTCTGGAGAGGACGAGACGGAGCCCGACCTCAACGTAGAGGAGGAGAACCACTGCCAAGCCCTGGAAGCACAAATGGAGGTGATGCGAGCAGATTTAGCGCAAGCCACCTATTTGATTGCGTTGCTGGTCCAGGGAGAGGACGGTGCGGGGCGCACCGGGGCCCAGGCCCCAGCGGGACTACATCAGTTGCTTGAGTTGGCGGCAGCCAGAGGCAACGCAAGACCGGCCGCCCCACCCGCGCAAGGCCCACCACTCCAGTTGCCACCGCCACTGGGAGGAGTTGCATCTGCCGGAAATGGTGCGCAAGAGGGGGTAGCGCCCCAAGGACCAGCACCAGGAGTCCCTCCAGCGGGGGCCCCCCCGGCACCTATCGTCAGAGGAACTGCCCCCGCAGGTCCAGGGCCTGCTATTCCTGCGGCAGCTGTGCCTCAACCTCAGGGGCCGGCGCCACCACCGCAGTCAAGGCCGCAACCGGGACCAGGGGGAGTTGGACCACCAGGGAGACTCCCCGTTCCACCGCCACCTCAACAGCGTCCGGGTGCCCCAGGAGCACTACTGAGACCAAGGCTGCTGAGGCCCGCGCCGGTTCAGCCGCGTCCCCAAGGCATATCTCCTGCACTGCGTCAACCACCTGTCCAACCTGTGGATGTGGGAGGAGCCGGTGAGGGCGAACTACTGATGGGATGGATTAAGCTGGAAGCTACCTTTGACGGTGACCCCCGTAAGTTAGGGTTCTTTGTCGTCCAAGCCCTGAAATTTTTCAATCAGTGGGGGTACCTATTCCCTAATGAAGAGAGCTGAGTGATGCATCTCGTGGCCCGCCTGGAAGGCATAGCAGCTGAGTGGTATGTAACTATACAGGGGCCCCAGAATTGGGAAGTCTACAAGCCTTTATTGCCACGCTCAAAGCCCAATATGAAGACCCTCTAGAAGGGGAATGGGCTCGCACAGAACTGCAAACCTTGTGGCAAGGATCCCAGTCAGTGAGGGATTATGCAGCCAAATTTCATCAGCTGGCAGCTAAATGCCCACAACAAGAAGGAACCAAGATTGTGCTGTTTCGGAATGGGATGAATCCCAAGTTACTGGACAGGGCGCTAATGCAAGATGATCCGCCAACACTTCTGAGATGGATACAACTGGCTTGCGAAGTGGAAAATCGCACTCAAGTCATCCAAATGGTTGAGCAGCAACAAACCACGGGGACCCGACAAGCCCCGCCAAGCCAGCGGGGAGCACGGGGTGCCCCCGCTGCAAGAGGAGCCTGTGAGATGCGATGGAGACAAGGACTATGCCTTCAATGCGGAAACAGTGGCCATTTTGCAGCCCAATGCCCTCTCCGGGTGCAGGCACCGGTGCCCCCAGCATGTTCCACTCCAGCCCCACGATCCAGCAGGGGCCAGGGTATGGCTAAAAAAGGGCGCACCGAGACAGGCTTGGAGGCAGAGGAAGTGTACATGGAGTTTGAAGCCCAGGTCCCAGAGGCCGATGAGCTTAGCTCGCCATCGTGAAACGAGATGGATCTGTCATGAGGAGGCCCCAATGGCAGATCGAGAAGAAGACCACCCCGGAGGAGGTGAGAGAAAGAGGGGCCATATTGTTCATTCCCGTTATGCTATTAAACCCTAAGAGGGGGACCCACATCCAAGTTCAAGCCTTAGTTGACTCAGGGTGCTCCCGAGATATTATAGCACCAGTGCTAGTAAATGGACTGGGGCTAGAAACGCATGAACTAAAAGTCCCAATTATCTTTGAGCAAATGGATGGCTCTAACATGAACCCAGCAGTCCTAGAAACAGAACAAGTGCCCACAGGCATGGGCAAGCATTGGGAAGTTCGTCCGTTCATTGTCAGCCAAGCCACTAAATACCCGCTCATCTTAGGCAGTAGATGGTTATGGGATCATAACCCTTACATCAACTAGGCCAAAGGAATGATAGTGTTTGATCCAGAATATTGCCAACAACATCATTGGAAGGCAGAGTGGGGTGAAGTAGCCCCCACGAATGCGGAAGTCGCCCTGTCAACCGCTGAGGAACTGAGTCTAATCCCTCCAGAGTATCAGGACATGGCTCAAGCCTTCAGTGAGGACGAGGTGGATAGCCTGCCGCCGCACCGGAACACGGACTGTGCTATTGAATTAATCATGCACCACAAGCTTGCAATTAAGCTGTCCAAATGTGAGTTTCACAAGGAGGAGTTGGACTATTTAGGCTACCGCATTTCAGGGCAAGGACTGAAAATGGACCCGGCCAAAGTTAAAGCAGTACAAGAGTGGCAGGCACCCACCACACGCAAACAATTACAATCGTTCCTGGGCTTTGCTAATTTTTACAGACAGTTTATTGAAGGCTTTGCCCAGATCGCCCTCCCCCTGACAGAGTTACTTAAGACAAAGGGGAAGGGAGAACAAGCCACCAAACCTACGGGCCAACTCCAGCGGAGCCCAAGCTGTCAACTAGCGTTCGAAACACTGAAGGATCGGTTTACTACCGAACCGGTCCTACAACACCCTGATGAGAACAAAGCCTTCATAGTACAAGTGGATGCAAGCGACTCAGCCATTGGGGGCGTCCTCATGCAGAAAGGGGGGGATGGGCAGGTGCAGCCCTGTGCATATTTGTCCAGAAAGTATACAGAGGCGGAACAAAATTGGAGTGTGTGGGGAAAAGAAGCGTTTGCTGTTAAAATTGCTTTAGACTCCTGGCGCCACTGGTTGGAGGGAGTGCGCCATCCATTTCAGGTCTGGACTGATCACAAAAACTTAGAAGCGCTCCGAACGCCCCGGCGTCTTAATGCTAAACAACTCCATTGGGCGGAATTCTTCTCTAAATTTGATTTCACTCTGAATTTCTTACCTGGCAAATCTAATTTCCTGGCGGAAACAACACTGCAAACTTACCTGTTTAAGGCGGCAAGACAATCAAAACTCTCTCTCTCTCTCTAATAAAAGTCACCTCCTAAGCTAAACACCAAGGGTTGCAAGCCAGTGACTGGCAACTGGTGGGAGTCTGGCAGTGGGGACATGGGGGCGGGGCATCCACATGGCAGTGTTACTTCACTTCCATAGAGCTTCCAGTGTTTCCTAGAGAGGCAAAATGTCATTTCTGGCTTTTCCCTGGGAGCAATGTAATGCTGTCAGGCTGACAGCAATTTTTTAGTTTATTTTCTCCTGGCTGGCTGACAACAGCGGCTGCCAGTGGGAGGTCTCCTGAACAATTCTATTTTGCTCTGTTGTTCAGTAGGTGTGGCTGAGGAGCCACAATACACACTGATCCCCAAGGATGTTTTCCTCTGTGTCACCTAAAGCCAGTGGTAAGTGCTTGTAAATTCATTACTATGGGGTGGCACGTGAAGGGAGCCATGTTTAAATCAAATGTATGTTCTAGCCATTGTGTTATAGTGGAAGTATTATTATTTCAAATAGCATTCTGATTTTGCCAAGTGTGTCATCATCTTTCTTTTGCACATCCTGGCATTAAGCCTATGGATTATACTGCTGTTGTTCCCATTTTACAGATGGAACGCTGAGAATGTAATGGTTGTCCACTGAGTCCATGGCTGGGGAGACCTCTGAACATAACACTCCCAGGTCTCAATCTGCTGTCCAGGTGACTACCTTTTCCAGTGACTACCCAGTTATTATGGACAGTCTTAAAATGAAAGACAGCAAGTGTAATTCATTTTACTGATTTAAAATGGTCAAAATCTGAATGTCATCAGTTTGGTGCCCCAAACTGCAATGTAAGTGGCAAAATGTAAGTGGCAAAATGTGAGCCTTGCCACCCAAATTCATCCTTCCCAGTGATGAAGCCCAAATTTTGCTGGGTAAAAATAAACCTCCTATTTGCCGTGTCCATTTTAATGTTATGAATTTCAGACTCAGACTATCCAAATTTGCAAACATCACCTGTATATTCCAAATTTTGACAACATTTTGCCTTCAAAGTGACAACTTTGGAATGACATTTTGTGAATTTCAGTGTGGGTTGCTGACACTTTCAAACGTTGTCCATATTTGCTGTATTTGAAACTGAAATCTTTTTTCACTTTCTTTTCAATAAAAATGAGTTTCTGCCCTTTTACAAAAGTAACAGCCTACTGAGTTTATTTTTTGTTACATTTTTTCTCCATCTTCTTTTTCCAGAAAATGAAACTACGTTTTTCAAGAGAGATAAGAACAAACTCCAATACCAAGGCCGTTTCCACACAACGCTTACCTTTTGCCGGAACACAGCATGTTCTCACGCGAAATTGCATGCTAACAGCGTGTTCTCGCGTGATTTCTCAGAACACGCTGCGTTCCGGCAAGAGGTAAGCGTTGTGTGGAAACGGCCCAAGTGACAGCTGTGATTCTAACAAACTCAAAAAGCTTGGGCAGGAATTTGAAATCCCGGATGAATATGCTGGCCATCCAGCACACAACACCGCGACAATGAATCCCTCCGCATTTGGTTCTCTCCATTTGAAATGGCTGTGAGCATTACCTCCTGGGGCTGGTACATCCGCGCATAGTTTTGCTTTTTCAATTAATATTAGGTGAAATCCCACCCCATTCCACCTCCTTCCAGCTCCCTTGCAAAGCTTGTAGGCTTCTTCTCTCTCTCCCCCTCCCTTTCCCTTGCTGCCTGCCAGGAATGCTCTCATAATCCCCAGTTCCCCCCACACCCTGTGTGCAGAAGCGAGATTTAGCTCCCATCTCTGTGCTTCTGACTTGGACTTTTAATATTTTAATTGAGTGAATTGGCCCGGAGTAGTCTATTGAACTCTACCTGACCTCTTAAATAACAGGTCAAGGATTTAGCTTTTGCGGCTTTGACCCTTTCCCTTATCTGCTAATGCTGCTCCTCTCTCAATTAGCTGCCTGCCCCGCACTCAGCAAAAGTTTGAACCTCTTTGCAGGCGCCTGAATGGCTTCCCATCATTCGCACGTGGGTTATATATGACTGTGGCCCTGCAACGGAGATAATTTACGGGGCCTGCGCTGCGGGTTGCCTGCCTCCTAGCGCTTCAGTTGGCTGAATCCCGTCTTTCCTGGTGATCACCGGAATTGGTCAAATGGGGTCTAAATAAGAAAACCATTTTATTATTCAAATGTAGCCAGCCATTGTTTGCTTTTGACCAGACTGGATCCTGTGCTGTTAACATTGTTTCCGCTTACCACTTCTGAAGAACACAGAGACCTGCTCTCGACGACTCATATACTTGAGGTGCAAGTAGAGATGAACTAAGCAAGTGCTGGTGACAAACTAAACAAGCAGACCCTCAAAGGACCTTGCTGAAGGCTGCTGCATACTAGTTCTATGCTCAACTACTTTTGAAACCAAAACCAATAATTCAGCACCAGCTTTGTGGCATTATTTCTAATGCTCAACAATGCTGGAACATCAGTGGTCATACAGAAAATACATCTGTCTTTTGCCGGTATGTATCACTGTGTGAGGAACATCATCTCTGCCCCGATGGTCTGTGCCCCTGTCATAGCTCTGGATCAGCATGTTGGTATGTGGACAGTTAGTGGATAAGAATCCTAACAAAGGAAGAGTACAGAACTCAGCCTTGTATTGAAGACTGATATTTAGCCAGCCCTCACATACTACCTATATCAAGGCTTGCTATGGTTAGAGTAGGGTGATAAAAATGTACTCTGTACATGCTCAAATGAGAGCCAGTTTGGTGTAGTGGTTAAGAGCGCGGGACTCTAATCTGGAGAGCTGGGTTTGATTCCCCACTTCTCCCCTTGAAGGCAGCTGTGTGACCTTGGGCTAGTCATGGCTCTCTGGAGCTCTCTCAGCCCCACCTACTTCACAGGGTGTTTTGTTGTGGGGATAATAATGACATACTTTGTAAAACGCACTGAGTGGGCATTAAGTTGTCCTGAAGAGCGGTATATAAATCAAATGTTATTATTATTATGTTATTATTACTGCCTTATATTTCTAATAACAATGGGTGGCCCTGCTGTGTGGATCAAAATTCACAAGGCAGGATATATTTTTCTGCAAAGCTGCGGTAACTCTCCAGCTGAAGAAAAAAAATTGAGGCTTTAAAAAGGCCCAGAGCAAAAAATTCTGGCCAAGATGTTGGGTTGCCTAGCAATCCAAAATGCTGTGCGTTTTTTTTAAAGTAGAGATCAGCTGGCACAAGCAAATGTTGGATGTATGGACGCGTGGGGAGAACTAGGTAGCTGAGCAGATTGGGGGGGGGAATGGGAAAACAGGTGATAGGTGGGTTTGAGGGACAGTAACCTAGGAATCTGAGTGGATTTGGGTTGGGGTTAGAAGCAGAACAAGAGGGAAGAAAGAAAGGACTTGGATGGGTGACATTTCCGCACCCCCACATGTTTCCCAGATTCCCCTCTTGTTTTCCAGTTTATTAATATTTCACAAACTCAAGGCTCAAATTCTAAAATTGAAAATTTTAGATTCGGATCCCTGCCCAGTTATGAAAATTGCACTGGGACTGCAGGTAACTATTTTGAACCTAATTTAACCACTAGTCGGTTAGCAGTCTCCAGGTGAGGCCTGGAGATCTCCCAGAATTACAGCTGATCTCTGGACTAGACATGGGCACGAACAGCATTACGAACGGAAAAAACCAACGAACAGGCCGCTCAGCTGCTTGCGAACGGGCTGTTTGGGAGGCACCATTCCAGCTGAACAGGTGGTCGGTGCAAAGCCTCGTTTATTGTGCACGGCCGCCGTTTGGGAAGCCAGACACTCAGGCACCTTCAATCAATTGCCTCGGCAGTGGAGGGAGGGACTGCCTGAACTCTGTCTGCACTTCCTCTGTCGCCCTGGACACCCCAATCAAAGCCCAACTTAGCTTGATGGGCAGGTCTTCCTTCCAAGTGTGGAGCTGGAAAGTGGTAACAATTGGTAATGTAGGAGCAGACACCGGGGGGGGGGAGGGGGGAGCGGGTGTTCTGTGGCCATGGGAACTCCAATCTCATCCCTGCAAACCCTGTTAGGCAGTTCTGACTGCCAACCACAGACCTCCTGCGTTTCTCAATGAGACCTCTGCTTATAAAAGGGCACGGCGCTCCCAGTTCTGGTTTCACTTTCAGCAAGCAGTGGAGTGGGACAGAGCTGTGATAGCCTTTTGGGAGAGAGACAGGGAGAGTGCATTGGAGCTGGGCTTTTTTCTGTGTGGTGGGTGCGATAGGGAGCTATCCCCTCTGGTTCCAGGGCTGCTGCCAGGCCCTGGGGCCAAGCTCAGTGGGCACCTCGGCTGAGGGCTCACAGTGTTCTCTCCTTTTCTGTCCTCCTTCATTCTAGTTTAGTGGCACAATGAGTCTTCCTGTTGTGGTGGCTGCCACAGGTGGTCATGGGGTGAAGTGCAAATGCAGTCCTCCTGGTTTACTTGTGGAAAGCAGTACTGGGTGTGGCTCGGGGGCAGCAGAAAGTAATCCCACTCCCGCCAATTCACCTGTGGGGGCTGTGGAGGAGGCCAAAGAGGTCTTTCCGCTGGAGGAAGAGGATCTTTCTCAACATTTTGAGGAGGGGGGAGTGAAAGATCCCTGGAGGAATGGTTTGTGTTTTATGAAACATCCCTCCCATCCTCATCCCAAACTCTCGGTGGTGTCCCCGCCTGCAGTCCACCCCTCACTCCGTCATCCATGGCCAGTTCCGCAGCACAGCCTGTAACCGTTCATTCTCCTTCCCCTGGGACAGTTAGTGGTCTCTAATGACCCCTGTGTGGTGCAGTGCTGTGCCTGTGATGTCCTGGTGCACAGGGGCAAAACCCCAAAGCACCTGTCAATGACGACCCTGGCTCGGCACCTGAAGACTCACCACCCGAGCCTGTGGTCTCCGTCCTCACCCAGCAAAACATCCGTTGGGGGGAGAGGGGGGGCGACCAGCTCTTCTGGGCGGGGATGAGTGGGAGGGTCACCGGAATCCACCCCGAGCAAGAATCCTTGCCCTGAGGGTGATGCTGTTGGGAGGGGAGCGCTCAGGCAGGCTGCGCTCGCGGAGGTTGTGCCCTCAGGGTCTGGGACAGGGCCACTTAGAATGGCGAGGTTAATGGCTCAGGAGGTTCTGCAGGCTATTAAAGCATCTTGCCCCTTGGTTCTTCATGGCATCGCTGCGCACCCTTGCCCGTCAAGTCCAGTGGGTATCTCAGATGAGAGCTGGTACATTTGGGTCAGGTTTAGCCAGGCCCACTCCCACTGCTAACAGGCTTCTGAGGCCTTGCTAGGCCTTTCTGGCACAGCCAGATCATCATGACACCTCCTTTCTGCGAAGCCAGGAAAGTGGGTGATGCTGGCGGCAGCCTACTTTGGGGACTTGCACAACAGCTCAGGAGCTGTTGCCCATGTAGTTGAGCCACATGGTGCCCCTATCCATTGCAAATGCTGTGCCCTCTGAGCAGGGGGGAACGGGTCCCTCGACTCGTGTCCTTCCTGCAAAGGCAGGAAGGTAGCCGATGTCAGCTGCTGCTGCTGCTGTCCCGTTTCTGTCTCTCCCTCTCTGGAACCACTCTGACCCATCCAAGCAATGTCTCCTGTCCCGTCCATCCTCTCCTTTCCACGAAGGCAGGAAAGCGGTTGGTGTCTGGCGGTGCCACCCAAACTGTTATGAGTAGTGCCCGTACTGCCTGCACAGGTGAGGTGTCTTGGAGAGGTGTGGAACTGCTCTGCCCCCCCTCATTTCTCAGGGCTGCTGGTCCCTCTTTCTACCTCTCCCTCTGTGGAACCACTCCGACCTCTGCTGTCCTGCCCATCCCCTTTTTTCCGTGAAGGCAGGACAGCAGGTCATATCAGCCGCCTCCTTCTGTTACTGCTCCCTCCTTGGTCACGAGGGACAGTTCGGTTGCAATCACACAGCCGATTGTACCGTACAGGGATACAGGTGGTTGCACTGCATGGTGGCTCCCCTGTCAACGGGACTGACTGGACCCTTTTGAGCCGGGTGGGAATGTGTCCCGTGACTCCCATCCTTTCCGCAAAGGCAGGAAGGTGGGCAATGGCAGCTACTACCGCTGCCCTATTTCTTCCTCTCCCTCTCTGGGACCCCTCTGACCCCTCCCAACTACCTCTCGCTTGGGAGCTTTCCAGTTACCGGTCCATACCTCTCCATCTCAGGTACTGCCATGAGTCCCTTCATCACCACTTGCACCACCCCGTCCCCTCCTTTCCGTGATGGCAGGGAGGTGGTTGATGCCAGCAGCCACTGATTCGGGGTCTTCCAGGCCCTGTCACAGGATCTTCCAGGTGTGGCTCATCGCTGCGGCCAGAACCCCTTGGTCCCCCTCTCCCACCCTGACCGCTTCGTGTTCCCTCTTTCCTCCTCTCCCTCTTGGGTACTGCCACAAGTCCCTTCCCCACCACTTGCACTGCCCCATCCCCTCCTTTCCGTGACGGCAGGGAGGTAGTTGATGCCAGCAGCCACTGATTCGGGGTTTTCCAGGCCCTGTCACAGGATCTTCCAGGTGTGGCTCATCGCTACGGCCGGAACCCCTTGGTCCCCCTCTCCCACCCTGACCACTTCATGTTCCCTCTTTCCTCCTCTCCCTCTTGGGTACTGCCATGGGTCCCTTCCCCACCACTTGCACTGCCCCATCCCCTCCTTTCCGTGACGGCAGGGAGGTGGTTGATGCCAGCAGCCACTGATTCGGGGTTTTCCAGGCCCTGTCACAGGATCTTCCAGGTGTGGCTCATCGCTGCGGCCGGAACCCCTTGGTCCCCCTCTCCCACCCTGACCACTTCATGTTCCCTCTTTCCTCCTCTCCCTCTTGGGTACTGCCATGGGTCCCTTCTCCACCACTTGCACTGCCCCATCCCCTCCTTTCCGTCATGGCAGGGAGGTGAGTGATGCCAGCAGCCGCTGACGGATCGGGGTCTTCCAGGCCCACTCGCAGGATTTTCCAGGTGCAGCTCATCACCACAGCTGGAACCCCTTGGTCTCCCTCTACTTAACCACCCAGCGACCACAGGCATCACCCACCTTGCTGCATAAGCGGATAGTCTGTCCGCTTCCGACCCAGAGGCCTGGTGGGCGGGCACATGGGGGGTGCTGCCGGCAAGTGGCCAGACCCCCCACCCCGAGGGGAGGTGGCACGCCACCACCTCCCCGCGCCCACCAGGCCAGGCGGCCACAGGAGTCACCCACCTTGCTGCATAAGCAGATAGTCTGTCCACCTCCGACCCAGAGGCCTGGTGGGCGGGCACATGGGGGGTGCTTCTGGCAAGCGGACAGACCCCCCCACACCCCCTGAGGGGAGGCGGTACACCTGGATCTTTAAACTAAGGAATTTACATGGGGATACATTGCCAAAGTGGTTGCCAGAATAGGTGGTAGAGTCACTCTGGGAGATACCATCCCTTAAGAAAACCACCTTCAAATGGGCAAACTTATGGAATGCTGTGATGTCACAGCAATCATCATCCACTGACTAGAAGCCAGAATATTTCTCAGTGGAAGCAGCCTGTGATGGTATGGCTGGGCTGAGAACCATGTAAAACATTCTCTGTGACTCTATGTTCCCTTTGCATTATTTTCTTTAGATGACCCTGCTTTAATCCCTTCCTTTTCACTTTACAATATAACCATCTCAGAACACTAAGATGTGCTGCATGTTGCGGGCATGTTAAGGACTCTGGCAGCTCTCTTGGTTTTTCTGCTTAGCATGAACAAGCACACCTAGCAGCTTCAACGTGGCCGTTTGCTAAGCCTGGAAGGGTGGGGGAGGGAGGTTGCAGAGTGGAGCCGTGACATTAGCTTGATCAAAAAGACCATTTCATATTACAGTCATAAAACTGCAGCTGCAGCCAAAGCCCAAGGTCACAAAGTGACATCAGAATAGCTCCTCTCAAAACTCATCTCAGCTTCCCCCATTACTAGGTGCAGGTAACTTCCAGGCGGGATTCTTAGAATCAATAAGCCCCCGGGTATGTTTCAGAATAATGAAGAATTTAAGAGTCGATGGGCAGCGGTCCTCAATAAGTGTTCAATGGATTTGATGATATTGGTTGTAGAACAAGCCAAGATAGAAGTAAGCAATTTAGAGAAAGAGATCACCACCTTAGAAACTACATGGTACGTACAGCATTTGATACTAAATTGGCAGAATTGGAAGCACAGGTGTTAGAATTTGAGAAGAAGATGAAGGAAATTAAGATAAAGAAATTTCGTAGGGATACTAAAGACTACACAACAGGGAGGGTGTATTCCTGGTGGCTTGAAACTAACTCAGCACGTAAAAAAGTAACTTGGTCCAATCCACTTGAAACCAACTCGGAATTGGACACCACTGACGGGGATGAGACTGATACCTCAGTGGAGGACAATGCTCGGAGTAACACACAAATTAACAGGCTGAGTCGTAATAAACCTAGAGGGAATGCTTGGGGGGTAGGAGCCAGAGGACGGAGCAGGAGAACTTAGTAGTTAATCTGTCTGCCAGACAGCTTTCTGCTACAGAGACTGAAGTATTGAACTTAGGTTTAGGTTTCGTTCCTACCCCTCGGTATAATGCATTCAAAACAAGAGTCAACTTGTTCAAACTGGTCAGGCTTTTAAAACTTCGAGATTTTTTTGGCAATACACCTCCCTCCCACAGTGTCCCACCTGGTCTCCGCCCCCGTTAGATTTTTGTTCCTCCGGTTGCTAATCATCACATCCAAACTTTTGAGGCAATGGTGAATAAAGAAATAGAGGGAGCGGAGCAGCACTTCCGCTTTAAGAAGCCCAATCTCAGTTATTCACATAACCTTGCCTTGCGCTCCCTAATACAAGACGAATCTATAATTATTAAGGAGGCAGATAAAGGAGGTGCAATCGTTATAATGAACAGAGAGGACTACATCGGGGAGATTGACCGCCAACTTAACGATAGGGAGAGCAATTTGAATATTATGAATGACCCCATGAAGCGAGTAGCTAGCATTATTAAAAATACACTTGATGAAGCTTTGGCCTTAGATTGGATTTCCGAGCCAACTTATAGAGCTTTGATTAATTCTTGTCCGAGAACACCTATCTTCTATGTCCTGCCGAAAATCCACAAGCCGGGATTTCCTCCTCCAGGGCGCCCGATAATATCTGGGTCGGACTCCATTCTGGAGCCGTTAGCTAAATATGTAGACAGTTTTTGCCAGCCTTTTGTAAAAAAACTCCCATCATACATACAGGACACACGGGCCTTCATTAATGCTGTGGAGGGCATGTCTATTCCCCAAAGAGCGATGTTTGTAACCTTGGACGTGGCTTCATTATATACTAACATTCCCCATGAGGAGGCTATAGAAGCCGTCCGGATGGCCTTGGAGCAAAGAACATCATCTAGTCCACCTTCCCATTTTTTATTAGAACTTTTGGATATAGTTTTGTCACACGATTACTTTCGATTTCAGGGGGAAAAAATTTTTTTGCAGGTCTGCGGAGTCGCTGTGGGCTCTGCTCCGTGGCGCCCGAGCGTGGCTAATTTGTTTATGGGGCGTTTGGGGGAAATTTCTTTATTAAACCCAGCACAGAACCCTTTCTTTGAAAAAATCATCTTTTATTGTCGTTTTATTGACGACCTTTTTTTGATTGTGTCTGATTATAGTATAGTTGAGAAATTATGCGAGTGGATGAACTCTCTACACAGTAACATCAGTTTCACCTGGTCAGCCAATGAAAGCAATATTAACTATTTGGATGTTTCCGTCGTTCGTTCAAGGGAAAATGTTATACAGGTACAACCATATAGAAAACCTACTGATAAAAATGCACTTTTACACTTCCATTCTTTCCATCCTCCCCATCTCCGTAACAATTTACCATGCAGCCAATCCTTGAGGTTGCGTCAAAATTCGACAACAATACAGGATTTCCAAATACATGCGGCACGTTTAGAGAAACAACTTACAGTAAAAAGATATCCGGCCCGGGTGATTAGTCTATGCAAGAATAGAGCCATCAATAGGGATAGACAGGAGGTCTTAAAGAGCATTGAAAAAAGACAGAAGGACAGGTTTTGTTTTGTTTTAGATTATACACCTCTGACGAGACGCATTAGGGGTATCATTTGGAAATATTGGCCTCTAGTGGAAAGCTTGCCGGGATGTAAGGAAAAGCCACTTATTGCCCTCCATAGAACAAAAAGCCTTAGGGATAAACTGCAGAGGAGTTAGCCGTGTTAGTCTGTGGTAGCAAAATCAAAAAGAGTCCAGTAGCACCTTTAAGACTAACCAATTTTATTGTAGCATAAGCTTTCGAGAATCAAGTTCTCTTCGTCAGATGCCTGATACAGATTTTTTTGACCAGTCTCTGTATCAGGCATCTGATGAAGAGAACTTGATTCTCGAAAGCTTATGCTACAATAAAATTGGTTAGTCTTAAAGGTGCTACTGGACTCTTTTTGATTAGGGATAAACTGGTACACACGGATATAACAGGGAGGATTCCAATAAGGGAATTACCGAAAGGGCACTATAAGTGTGGCAAATGTAATACGTGCGACTTGGTGATGTCACCACAACAATTTAGGGATTTAGGATTGTATTGGAAGGAGTTTTCAAATTGTAACAGCCAGAATGTTGTGTATTTGATAGTATGCTCATGTAAAAAAATGTATGTAGGATGTACAGGACGAGCCATCAAAACAAGAATTCAGGAACATTGATAGAGGCTACGGAGGAAGATCGAAGAGGCGCCATTAGTAACACACTTTAAGAGTATGGGACATGGTGACAACGATTTTGTTTTTTTTTTTTTTGAAAAATTTTTTATTGGGTTAGAATCCATTATTTTTACATTTACATTCAATTTTCCCCAATTTTCCATTTCTAACCCCCTCCCTTTCCCCCCCTTTTATTGACTTCCAACAGCTTTCCGACGATTTTGTATATACTGTACTGTATGTGAGCCGCTATAAGGAGCCCCTAATGTCACAACGGGACCTGTTGCAACAGGAGGCTTGGTGGACTTTTAAATTACGATCTATGGAACCAGAGGGCTTAAATAATTCGTTTGATTTGGCTGCATTCTTATGAGGAAGCTCTAGGAGCACTAGCACTTTAAATGAGACTGGAAATTTGATTCATTCATTAATTGGATGTAATACTTAACAGCTGTATGTGTTTAATTGAATTGCTGACGCTATTGAGCGAACTGCCACTATGCACTTTGAAGGTTGAGAAAATTGTTGAATTATTCCTTGTAAGTATACCTGTAATATTTTAAAATTTATACGGTATATGGATAGATTTTGATACTAATGGGTATTTTATGAACTTGATGTGTGATTTTTACTTTACAGTATTTATTGAGACATTACATCCATCAGAACTGGTATTTGTGAGTATATAGTGTTATGGTTATAACTTATTACATATGTATGTATATTTATAATTATTCTAAAAATTATTCTAAAAATTATTCTAAAAACTTTTTGTATATTTCACAGTGGTAACTGCTTTGAGAAAGGGGAATCCAGAATGGGAACCTCTTGCTGGTGAACCCGTCAGCAGTTACACTAATTGTATTGGAAACAATTTTTGTACAAACATATGTTATGGACAAACTATATTGAATGATATACCCGAGTGGTTGGACTAATAAATTTACATCCTTAATATTTAGGATATAGCTTGGAGTAATAATGTTTGTATGAATGGTTATCATAGCTTTTTCATTGTTAATAGTAGTCTATACAGCACTTTTGCTGCATAGTTAGTTGGGCACGGTTATACAATTTGTTTTAACCGTACAGTGAAGGCAGAACCTAACGCTTGGGACTTACTTTGGGGTTTTTTGCAAGTCACATGCTGGATCGACTTTTGGTCTCCCTCCTCCCCTCCAGGTAGGCTGTCTTCAGCAGTTTTTTTAAAAAAATGTTAAACTTGCACATTATTCATTTATACATCCAGAAGGAAGGAAGGAAGGGGGGAAGGAGTGAGTGAGAAAGAGAGAGAGAGAGAGAGAGAGATGGATGGATGGATGGATGCAAAACAGCTTTGGAGTATCTGTGTGGAAGTTATATTGGTGACATCCTCAGGTCAGGACAGTAGGCAGCCACTAAACCTGACTTTGCCCCCAACATAATGGAGATTTATAGAAATTTGAATTTTTTCCAGGCTTATTCAAGTAGGAAAAAACCCCGTGTGTCTCATTCAGATCACCTCCTACCCGATCCTTTTAAGTGGAATGCCAGGGCTGTGCCTGGATCCTTCTGTATCCAGAACAGTACTCTACCACAGAGCCGTGGCATTGTCTGTGCATGTGCTTTGCATTATTAAGAGGCATTCCTACCACTTCTGCCGCAGTTACGTGTGTCTCTGTTCTCATGGAAAGTAGAAGGGTTTTCCTGCAATGAGGAAGTACGCTTCTTTTCCTAGCCTGTATTAAGGGGCCAAAACATCTATAATATAATCTGACAACATTTAAAAGTTTTTCTGGTGTTTTCCTATACTGGACAATAAGTCAAATACGGGTGTTGCTGTCATGCACAGAAAAGGTGCTGTAAAGTCCTCAACATCTGTAGGCAAGCTTACCCGTGCCACCTTTGTCTATTTCCCATCAAGGAAGTCAGTCAGTTGTTTTATTTATTAATTGATTTAACTGCATTTATACCCCACCTTTTCCCCAATGGGGACCCAAAATGGTTTACGTCATTCTCTTCTCTTCCATTTTTCCCCACAATGAATGCTGTGAGGTAGATTAGGCTGGGAGTTTGTAAGAGGCCAAAGGCCACTCTGCAAGCCTCCATGGCAGAGCAGGGAATTGAACCTGGGTTGCCCAGATCCTAGTCTGTCTCTCTAGCCACTACACCACACTGGCTCTCTTAAGATAGCTGAAGGCAAATTGTTTGCTTTAATCATAATTTAGCTTGTTTGGTCAGGAGTCTTTCCAGTTGAAAGAGGCCACAATCTTAGCCATCTCTTCTTTAGCTCTAAGCTCCTTAATTTCAGGGCTGAAACCTCTGGCCATCAGGTTGTTCTCCCCCCCCCTCACCTCAGAGAGACACGTTTGATACCTGCTTGCTTCGTAGCATGGTGTGACTCTTTCTTCATGACAGCACCATCTCCTGAGCAATTACCCCAAGGTTGTCCTAACGGCCCCTACTAAGGTACTTCCTGCTCTTAGCAGAGCACTCCCTCTTGCTCCAGGCTTTTGAGGATTCTACTTCTCCTAGCCTTGCCCTCCCGCATGGTCATTCCACTCCTGACTACCTTCTTGTTGCTCTCCAGTGACTTTCTCTTGGCTTGACTCCACCCATGCCCACGTGGCTCCACAGGTGGCATCACCCCTACTTGTATCTTGCTGGGATTGTGCTGTCCTAGGACCAGGTGAGTCCAGCAGTTGAGCTGTGGGGGCACAGATGTTCAGCTCAAGATACTGCATCATCAGACCACAACATTACTGAAAACAGTCTGCATGAAGTGTGAAGACAAACATGACATTTGTTCAGTGGTGGGGCCAGTCTGGAAATGTCCTCATTGTACTTAATCCTAATATACTTTATCTTCTCCAGTGCTGAGCTCTTGGAGAAAAAAACGGTCCTGCAAGTTTACAGCAAAAGTCAGCGGCAAACTGCACGGATCAGCTGTTGCCTTTGATGTCACAGAGACATCTCCTCTCAAAGTAGTTTTGCAATTGCTTTTAAACTTTCAGTAAAGAAGAGGGCATGTGAACAAGTAAATGTGTGTGTGATACTATAAGCAACAAAAAGCCCACCTGAAACATGAGAGAAGGGACAAAGCTGACAGCTGGCCAAATGTTGGACTTGCTGGAAAGGGTGTGACTTGGGCATAATTCAAAGCCAGAAAGAAACTAGGTTCACCCAGCAAGCAAAGAACTCACCATAATTTCTCTTTGTTTCATTCACCCAGTCTAAAAACAAGGATGGAAGTTGACCTGTGTAAATTGGTGTTAAGAGGCTATGCTCCAACATGAATGATCCTATCTCTGTCTGCAGAACTCCTAGGAACAGTCTTGGAATTCTGTGGTATGTGCACTAAGCATTGGTTCTGATTAACATCTGGAAGAAACCAAATCCCATCGCAATACCTGGCTACTCCAGAGCTTTATATTCAGATCGATAGTGGAGGTTCTCCAGGGATGAACTTTTGGCCCACAACTGCGATGTAACAAGTGTACTAATGTCTGGAGTGCCTATTGCTTGATGTCTGTGATGTCACTGTCAGAACATCTCAAGCCCACCTCCTTCATTGTTGCTATTGACTGGAGACAGAAGATATCTTTTCAGAAAGCTGGAGGTCATTGGGAAAGGGAGTATGGATGATCATCCCTCTTTTGCGTTTGGTAAACAGGGTTTGCAGGCTTTGTATCATGTTGTATCAAAACCTGTAAAACCTGTTGGATCAGCAGTGACAGTGGGACAAAGGAAGCGAGATGTCTCTCACATTGCTTCCAACTCACTTACATTTGATTGTTTATAGCCAGCATTTATTTCTCTAGCCTCGGGCAGGGTGATACAGGCCCATTGCATCACCAATCTTGTGTGCCCTTTGAACAAAAAAAAATTAAAATAAAAAACTTAAAATTGATAAAATTCAATAAATTCAATAAATATATGGAACTGGGTGCAACTGACAATGGATTGGAACGAAGACGATTGAAAAAATGCTAATGATTACGAACACTTCAGGGGCATATGGCTGGGAAAGCCTGTGTTAAAAAGAGAAGGAACATGGGAGGGCCAAGCTGTTTCTCCTGCTCGCCTGCTGTCATGACAAGCCTATGACCAGGGTCTCCTCTGTTCAATTAGCAGGACTGCCAGCCTTGTTCTGAAGAGAGCTGCTGTGCAAGCAAAACAAACGCCAATGTCACCTCTGTGAGAAGAATCTCTCTCCCTCTCCCTCTCCCTCTCCCTCCCTCTCTCTCTCTCTCTCTCTAGCCTTCGGCTGTCCAGTCAAGCCACAACACTTCCAATTTTGCCTCCATTGAGAGCCGCTGCCATTTCACATTTCTCATTAGTAGCAGCTGGCTTGTCCATTCAGGTGGCCAGCGAATTTACAGGGATTGTCAGCTCAGCTTTTTATGAGAAATGGGAGGGAGAAGAAAGGGACAAACGCTAGGATTTGTAAGGCCCATAAAACCGGGCCCAGCTCCAGATTTATCTCTGCTCCACCAGCCCAGCAAAGAGCGCAGCTTCTGGTTACCCCAGGCCTGTTAAATTAGCACTGGGTCCTGCATTCCAGGGTATAAATATCTGCCATTGTAACGCTCAGGAATGCAAGCATGTTGGAGTCTAAAATTAAAGAGCTAGGAGTAAGGCTTCTCGAGTTACCAGAAACAAGACTCCATTGTGTTCCCACTGGGCTGGCCTGATGCAGGGAAGTTGCCTGTTTGTATTTAGAGACCACTTCGGGTTAAATGCATGAGCCAAGCAGGCCATTCAGTCAAAAATTAGGATACATTTCTTTAATTGAAACCCTCTTGACTACACAGTTATCTTGCGCCAAATTCCAGTCGCTTGTGCAAGACAGAGCCCATACTGGGGAAACTGAATCCAATATCTCAAATCTAGGCATTTTTTATGACTGACATTTATGCATATGTTTTTGATTCCCCATGCAGAATGTCTCCCACGATTGCAAAATAGTAAAAAGTCCAGTAGCACCTTTAAGACTAACCAACTTTATTGAGGCATAAGCTTTCGAGAACCACAGTTCTTTTTGTCAGATGCATGGAGGGTATGAAGAAGCTGGCCTCCCCAACCCCCGTCTTCTCCAGTCTCCACCTCCAAAATCTCCAGGAACTTTCCAACCCAGAGGTGGCAACCCTACCTGCTAACAAATCTAGAATCCTGACCCTCTCAAAAATAGGGTATTTGGGGGCAAGACCAAACTGAAGCTTGCTATAGTCTCCGTTCAATGTATTAGGCACAGCCAGAGTTGTGGGAATTGTCCTTAGAAAGGGCTGGAAGCCAATGATATAAACAGCCCACATTGGAACGGCCAATAACCAGCAGTAGGTGGTGTGGTGGGTGATAACTGGCCGTCACCACTGAACTGAGAGGGAAGGAGTCTGCCAGCCTCTTATTGGTGGGTGTTGGCAGAGGGAGGGGACAGCTGGGGCAGCTGCATGCATGCGAGCAGCTCCCAATTGGCCACCACTGCACTGCACTGCACTGCACAGATTGTTAATGGCTTTGCCTAATGCCTTTCCAGGTCAGTGCTGGCCAGTCAGGAACTGAGCAGCTGCATGATGCTGTCCTGGATGTTCCTTGCCCTAGCACCATCTCACTCTCTCTTCTGGTCACACAACACAGGGCCAAGTCTCATTACCTCTGAACTCATGGCAATAGACTGTTCAAACGTTATTGGGCTACAGTGCACTAGCAATGCTAACTGCTGATTTTTAAAAAGCCCCCTCAGTAGCCCTCCAGTGACACAGCATGGGAGAGACGCAGGGACAATTTGACAATTGTTTGGTGGGGACACCTCCCATCTTTACTTGTCCTGCAGCAGCATTACAATTGACAGGGACAAAGTGAGAGGCAATACATCTTTTGGTACTCCAGTCCCAAGTCTCAGGTCCTCTTTTTCATTTGATCACATTAAAACTTTTTGGTATTCATGTACCCTCT
Source organism: Eublepharis macularius (assembly GCF_028583425.1). NCBI lineage: Eukaryota > Metazoa > Chordata > Lepidosauria > Squamata > Eublepharidae > Eublepharis > Eublepharis macularius. Next base: position 9,831,889 of record NC_072793.1, on the reverse strand, counting down.
AGGAGTGGAGAATGTGCCTACTACTGAAAATCAAGAGTCACCACTGGATGGAAGCCACTAACTGGATTTCATTTATATGAAAATAAGACCACACTTTCATAGCAGGGGTTGCCGACATTTTTACCCACCACTGTGCTTTACCGGTACTTGATACATAGATAGTAGCAGCTGACTATGCTTATCTCCACATTGTAAAAGTTTCTTGGTCTGCTGATTCCTGCATATTAAAATACTGTTTAAGGTACAGGAGCTGGCCATGTGGTGTTTCTGTCCAGATCAGTTGGCAGCTATATTTTAAGTTGAGCAATGACGTGTTAACTTTAATTGCTAGAACTGTCCCTACACTGCAAACTGCCACGTGCTGCTGGGAAATTCACATCTATTGTTGGGCTCTCCCCCTCCACCACTCTATACTCTTTGCAACCAGGCTTCGTGGTGGCTTTATATTTCCTTCCCCAAGAGCTGCTGCTTTGGGGGTCCTCCTCTCTACCTAGAGGGCCTCCAGCTCCAGCATTCTCCTTCATCCCTGGGATAGGCTTTTTTAAAAAGACAGCCCCTCCCCCAATAGCTACATGAATTTTAAGCACAACCAGATGTTGGAGGTGAAGCTGATGGACCCCACCCCGCTCCTTTGTGCTCTCCAAGGAGGTTCTTATGGGAGAGTTACAGTCTCCTCCTCTTCTACCCTTAAAAAAAAAAGTTTTAAAAATCAGAATCTTTATTCATTCCAGCAGGCAACAGAGCTGGTTTGTATATTGCCCTGACAGGAAGAGAATTGGTTCAGGATGTTCCAAGTGGCTGGGAAAGGCAATGGCCTTCCTTGTGGGATGGATAAGTCTCACCTTGTCTGGTTTCAAACCCAGAATTGTAAACAGGGTAGTATGCAGAGCATAACACTTTGGATCACGAGAATGTAACATTTCTTGCTTTCAGAAGTAATGGCAGAAAACTTGCTGGAATTAATTAGCCATATTTCTGGAGGACACTTTCGAAAAGGATCAAAGATCCTGTGAACTGGGATGTCATTAAAGGTGTAAGAAATCCAGTTTAATGCAGAGTAGAACAATCATTTCATGTTCCTGGTACTCCATGCCAAGTGCTAATGGTAGTTTGTAAATATATATGTGTTTGTACAAGGGATACTGCACATTTCAGCACAAATACATTTGACAGTCGAATTTAACTGGTTTGAAAGCCATGATCAAGGTGAGCTGGTCTCCAGATTTGTTCCATTTGGTGGCAAACAGCTTGAGTGACGTCCCAAGTAGTTTTGTTTGCTTGCTTTTAATTACCTGACCATGTGAAGGCAGCCAATTAGAACAGTCCTTGATCATGATGCAATTGGTTGCCTAGCAGAAACTAGAAAATGCATGCTTGCTTTGAAATTGCACTTGAGGTGCTTCTCACTGTGCTACACATTTTTTAACTTTATTTTTAAGATTTAAAACAACACAGGAGAAAGTACAATTTCCATGATTATATATTATATATATAACGATTATATATATTTGTGTGTGTTTCCACTGTTCAGTGTGTTCCACTATCTAGCCGAGAAGTCCTTGTGGTGTTCCCCAGCAAACCAAAGGACTTCATAATATGTAGATGGAGCTTGAGGGATCGAGAAAAAGGAAGTGGTAACACAGGACGGTGTAGACAAGAACAGGCTCTCTCTCTCTCTCTCTCTCTCTCTCACACACACACACACACACACACACACAAATGGCTGGGTTTCTCAGGAGAATGCAAATATTTAGTTCTCTCTCCAAAGGTGTCCCGAAGTGCCTCAGTTTTTTTTTTCCTTTATAAATGAATAAGGTTGAATTGAAATGTGGAAGATGTATTTTGCTTACACTTGTATGTATCCTACCACTCCACCCAACCAGGTTTGAAGCTTTCCACCAATCCAAGGAGGTTTCCTTCAACAGAAATGGCTCTTATGTCATTTCTGTTGAAGGACGCTCATTACACTCAAGCTACTGGATTCCTTCAGGCTTCCCCAAATCCAGCAAGTTCTACCTTAGTTCACCTGTCTCTGATTCCGCTGAGGACTTTTGAAAGGAAAAGTCGAACCTCAGTCTGTGTGTATCAGACCAAAACTCCCTTCTAGTCCAGTCTCTCCTAAATCCTGCACCTGAGATCTTTCCTGTGGGAGATGATGGCCGTTTCCACACTACTCACCTTCATCCGGAACGTTGCGAAAAAACCACGGACAATAGTGTCTTCTCGCACAAGTTTTGCGTGACATCGCATAATACAATACAATAAAAAAAAATAAACGTCTCAACTTGGCTACCTTCAAGAAAAGAATAGAGAGGCTTGTCTGGGGTTTCAGTGCATCATAAGCAAAACTCAGGTCTGCAGATCACTGATCTTGTTGACCCTGCAGATACTTCTGAAAGGATCATGGACACCACCACAAAATGATAGCCCTGGCAATGGAGTATGCAGCACAATGACTGGGGATCCATTGCGCTGTGTGACAGTGTACATGCATGAAACCTGATTATGCTGCATGGGAAGGATTCCACAAATAGGTTACAAGCAGTTGAACCAATCATTGGAAAATGAGCTGCCTGATTGCAACTGGTGGTCTGGACGTGATCCAAACCACCTGGTGTTCAACCAGCCCTAGTTTGCACAAGTGGAAGCCATTTTTACAATTTATATTCATGCAACTGAAGAAATAGGCTCTAGCACACAAAAGCTTATGTCACAATACATTTGTTAGTCTTTATTTAAGGGATTGACAACATTGAGGATTTATGGTTGGATCCCCCAGCATACAGAGTAGTCACAAACAGCAGCGGTGCAGGTTTAGGCATGAAGCTACGGTTGGGGGAAGAAAGTTTAATTCTTCCTTCCCTGTGCCATTTTCCTAATTGAAACCGTCCCTTTTAGCCCAGGTACAGAAAAAAGTCTGGGGCAACATTGATTGCTTTCTTCCCCTCAATGCAGTCTTGTGGGACTTTTTGGCCAGGGAAGTTGCACTGAGGAAGGAGAACTTAAACCTCTCTTCAGACCTGATCCACATCAGGGCCAGCTCCAACGGCTGCCTTTTAGGGCCAGTTGTGGATGCCAAACATCATGTCACAAGATTCAGAGTGGTTTTGGTTGCAAAACACTTGCATCCTCCATCTTATTACATTGCTCATCAAACTCTGAATCCTTCCTGTGGCTTAAGTGGCTTTTCCTCAGGTGAAAGAGCCACTTAAACTGGAGGAAGGGCTTCAAAATGCCTAGGGTTAGAATAGGGCCCTAAGGCTTGGGAGTGAACTACATTGAGAAAAGTGGACCTTACTTCTGAGTAAACATGTAAAACATTGCTCTGTAACTGGATTTCTTTATTTTATTCTTTCTAATCTAGATTGTCATGGAGCATGCTTGCAACCACAGTTTAGGTTAGAAATGAATCTACCTTTTAAATGGCCTTTGAAGAGTAGGAAAACGTTCTTTCTTACCACTTTCTGTCAATCAAAAAGATATTGGAAGTGGGCCAAAAAGATGTTATATGCATGAAATAAACATGTTCTGCCACTTCTTGCTTGCTTACTTAATGTGCAGTCCACACACATTAAGGGTGATTACAAAGTTAAAATCAATGCACTTAGGACGCTATAAAACATACAACCATCTGTGAATAAATCTGGTTTACAAAATTTGAGAATAATACATTAAAATCAGCACAATACATACAACATATCAGTATAATGCATATAAGCAATGTAGCAAAGCTGAATTCGAAAACTGGAGAGCAATTCTACAATAATAGTATCATCTATATAAGGAACAAAGCAGTGAAAACTGCCAGAAATTTCACAATAACTATGCAGCCTTTTAAACTATGGGAATAACAACTGGCTTGCCTCCTTTGGGGGCTTTGGAAATGAGAAAATTTATAATCTGGAGGAGACACCTTGGATTGTGTACAGATGGAGAGATAAATAGTTTAGGCTCCTCCTTCATCCCACTTTTTCTCCAAATGTCAGGAAGGATGATATTTGTTAATCATGTGGGTGTATTTAGACTTGTCGGAAGTGGAAAAAAACATCCCTGTTTTCAGCAAAGGGATTAATAAGAACTGCAAGTGTTAAATCAACCCACCCAACATAACTTTATGTAAGATTAATAAATCAAGCAAATGAAATTAGTTCAGGCCATGTAAGCCATTCATCAACTTGCCACTCAGGCATGGCACTCTCCAATAAATTGGCAGATGGGGGACCACCAAGCCAAATGGGCTGGGGAGTCTTTAATTATTGTGCTGGGAAATCCCACTCTGGTCGCTGCTTCTCCTTGCCCCTGATTTAACTGTCGCCCTGGTGTAGGCAGCAAACCAGTCCTAGATCAGGAGTTCGTCTTTCTTGTTAGAAGAGCACTTTTAGTACAAAGAGTGGGTAGGAAAGTGAAAATGGTCCTGGAACAAACTAAGCTGATTGACCCCTGCTGTGCTTCAGCCCAGTCCTTCAGGGAGACTCAACTCACTGGGGCAACAATGGGCATTAGCTCACCCATGCAGGGCTTTTTTTCAGCTGGAACGCGGTCGAACAGAATTCCGGCACCTCTTGAAAATGGTCACATGGCCAGTGGCCCCACCCCCTGATCTCCAGACAGAGGGAAGTTTAGATTGCCCTCCATGCCACAGAAGGTTTAGATTGCCCTCTGTGCAATCTAAATAATTCAGTTTTGCATAGTTTGTGGAAAGCCAGGAGAGTGGGAGCTTTCCTGACCTCCTCAGGCAGGCCATCCCATATACTGGGTCATCCTACAAAACCCAGATCTTAACAGCTTCAAAATAGGGTGCCCCCAGAACAATTCAATAAGAAGAAAGGGGCAGCAGCTGCAGCAGAAAAAAACTTTAGATCACCCCAAATCACACAGCCCTGAACTCCAGAGACTGTCCCCTACAAGAGGACATGTGCTGGTGCTGATCCAGTCTCTGGTTCCGGAGCTGAGGCCTCCTATTTCACCTTTCTCCCAGAACCTTGCATTAGACATTGCTGTGAATAAGGAACTGGGAACCATATGAGCCCTCTGCACGCCCAAATAATCTTTGGATCACTCCAAATCACACAGCCCTGAACTCCATAGACTGCCCCCTGCAAGAGGACATGTGCTGGTGCTGATCCAGTCTCTGGTTCAGGAGCTAAGGCCTCCTATTTGGACTGCCTCCCAGAACCATCTGTTAGACAGAAAATAGGGGAAAATAAAGGCCCTCTGTGCCCCAAAACAATCTTTGGATCACCCCAAATCACACAGCTCCGCACTCCAGAGACTCTGCCCTACAAGATGGCATGTGGTTTGCTGATCTAAACTTTGGTTCTGGTGCTATGTCTTCATATTTTGGCTGCATTCCTGTAGCTTGTATTGGGAACAGCTTCTGTCTCAAAACAGTCCTGGTCTTGGACCTCCTCAGATTTGGAGCCGGGACTAGAGTGTTATCTTATCTATTTGAGTGCCTGATTATAAGTGGTCACGTTTGCCCTCACGATGTTAAGAAGGCTTATGAATATGGCAATATCATAAGCCCCTCTTATGTGTTTAAAACACAGACTAGCTACTTTGCTAGACATGAGATGTTAGCGGAGAGGTCAGACTAACTGAGCTCCACACCATGCATTTATGCATAACCATAGAACAATGGAAGCCTCCAGAAGAACTTGAATGAATTCTTTCACACACCTTTCAAAATCTATCTTTACCCCCTTTCCTACTATAGTCTCACCCATCCAGACAACATCGGTCGTCAGATAATCTTTTTACACCTATAGTTCCTCACAGGAAGGCACAATCAAACATTCCTACATCATTGTCCCACCTCAAAGACAGTTTGACTTTGTCTCCACCAGAGACAACCATTGAGCCATCGTTTGTGAGCAGAAGGTGCAGTTCCGCCTCAGCGCATGTTTTGAGGCTCAGAGGGCTTTTATTTTCCCCAGTTCCTAGTGCACAGCAATGTCCAATAGAAGGTTCTGGGAGGCAGTCCAAATAGGAGGCCTCAGCTCCAGAAGTAGAGATTGGATCAGAACCAGCATATGTCCTCTTGCAGAGGGCAGTCTCTGGAGTTTGGGTCTGTGTGAGTTGGGGTGATCCAAAGATTGTTTTGAGGCGTAGAGGTAGGGTTGCCAGCCTACAAGTGGTGGCTGGAGATCTCCCAGAATTTCAACTGATCTCCAGGCCACAGAGATCAGTTCAGCTGGAGAAAATGGCTGCTTTAGAAGGTGGACTCTATGGAATTATACCATGCTGAGGTCCTTTCCCTCCCTAAACACGGTTTTCTCCAGGCTTCATTCCCCAAATCTCCAGGAATTTCCCAACTTGGAGCTGGCAACCCTACGTACAGGGCTTTTATTTTCCCCAGTTCCTTATTCACAGCAATGTCTGATAGAAGGTTCTGGGAGGCAGGCCAAATAGGTCCGGAGCCAGAGACTGGATCAGCACCAGCACATGTCCTGTTGTGGGGGACAGTCTCTGGAGTTCAGGGCTGTGTGATTTGGAGTGATCCAAATATTATTTGGGGGTTGTCATGATCTGGCTGTGCCAGGAAGGCCTGGCAAGGCCTCAGAAGCCTGTTAGCAGTGGGAGTAGGCCTGCCTATGATTCCCAGGAGCCCCTGGGCCATTTTGGCGCCCTTTTTGGTCAATCAGAATACAGGGGTCTAGTGCTATATAAGTCTGGGAGCGGAACTACAAGTGACAAAAGGCACAGGTTGGACACTTGTCAGCTTCCCTCAAGTTTTGATGGGAAATGTAGGCAGCTTGGCGGAATGTTGGACAAGTGACAGTTGAAAAGTCCATTGGACAGCAGTCAGAGAGCCAAGCTGAAAGACTAGGATGCCTACATTTCCCATCAAAACTTGAGGGAAGCTGACATGTGTCCAACCTGTGCCTTTTGTCACTTGTAGTTCTGCTCTGGGAGAAAAAAAGCCTGTGTTCTTTTCTCCCAGGGAGCAGGCCAGAGGAGGTTTCTACGAGGGAGAGAGGCCGTCATCCAGGTAGGGTGAGAAGACAGGCCTGGCAGTAGGGATCCCAGACCCCCGGTGGGGGCAGGGGATCCCCCGTCCCCGCTCCCCCACCCTGCCCCCACTTACCTAACTGGCAGAGGGGGCACACCTTCCCTGTGGGCTCCCCCACAGTGCTGCGTGCTCCCCTGTGCAGCACTCACTGGGATCAGGCCCATTTTGGCCTGGATTGGGGCCGCTGTGGAGCACGGGAGTGCTCCTGCGCTCCACAGCACCTGAAAACAGTCCCGATTTGTGGCAGAACAGGCTCGTTTTGGGGTACTGCAGAGCACAGGAGAGCTCCTGCGCTCTGCAGCGCCCCAAAAACAGGCCTGTTTCAGCGTGGATCGGGCCCATTTTGAGGCGCTGTGGAGCCTAGACGTGCTCCCAGGGGCTGCACGATGAAGTCACTTCTGAAGTGATGTCATCGTGCCTGTGGGGGCCCATTCACGCACGCAAAGTGCACGCACACCCCCTCTCCCCCAAGGTAAGTGCCAGACCCCTATCCCCCACCTGGAGGGTAGGACCCGAAGCAATGGGCTTAAATTACATGCACAAAGGTACCGGCTGGATATTAGGAAAAACTTTTTCACCAACAGAATAGTTCAAAAGTGGAATCAGCTGCCTAGGGAGGTGGTGAGCTCCCCCTCACTGGCAGTTTTCAAGAAGAGGCTGGATGAATACTTGTCAGAGATGCTTTTGGCTGATCTTGCACTGGGCAGAGGGTTGGACTAGATGGTCTGTATGGCCCCTTCCAGCTCTATGATTCTATGATTCTATGAGGTTGAGGGGGCCTGGCAACCCTACCTGGCAAACAGAGGGACAGTGAATTCAGTCGTGCTAGGGCCTTTTGTTTATTTTGCTTTCACCCATCTATTGTTGCTAAGGCACCTTGTTTGTTTGCTTGTTGGTTTGTTTGATATTAACTGACCTCCTTGTAAATAAACCCTTCTGTTTGTTGTTACTCTGCTGGGTCCTCATTCCTGTTTATTGGCCAAGCTACCAAGTTCAGAAGGGTTGGGAGGCTACTCTGGGCCTTCCCAAGGGACCCTAAATCCCAGAGTGCTGGCAGCGTAAGGTGGCTCACCCCACCTGAGGCATGACATGGTGGCTGTAGCAGTGGGATGGACTAATTTTGGACCCTGGTAAGGCAGAGTGACATTTGGCTTTGACCAAAAAAAACACTTTTTTTTTTTTTTTTGCTTTTGGCTTAAAGAAGCCACATTTGCTGAAGGTGCTTGCAAGACCAAGTAAAGGTCTGATAAAGGTGTGGTGAAAGGGGCTTTTGCTTGTTTTAGCTGTTGGGTCAACTGGATAGTGAGGCTAGAATAGGTAGTGCATGCTCCTCCGAACTGGGAAGACAAAATCAGAGGACGCGGCTGTTCCTAGAAGCAAGACCCAAGCAAGGGCTGCTAGGCCCATGTCTGAGAAGGAAGAGACAGCCAGAACAATGGAGCCCCTGAGTGAAGAGGTCTTGCATCTTCAGCTGCAACTTAAGCAAGCAGACCTTGAGCTAGAGAAAATGAAGCTTGAGAATGAAAAAGAGAAAATAAAGCTTGAGAAAGAAGAGAAAGAGAACCAAGCTCGCTTAGAGCTGGAAAAAGAGAGAATGAGGCATGAGCTTGAGATGGCTAAGCTCGCAAAGGGTCTGCCTCCTCCAGATACCCTGGTGAAAGAGGACCATCGGAAGTATCCCTTGTACAAGGAAGGAGAGGACATCAAGGCTGTCAGAAAGTCAGAGCGTCCATTTATTGTAAGCCAAGCAGCCAAATACCCACTCATCTTAGGCAGTCAGTGGTTGTGGGATCACAACCCCTACATCAACTGGGCCAAAGGAATGATAGTATTTGATCCGGAATATTGCCAAAAACACCGTTGGAAGGCAGAATGGGGTGCAGTAGCCCCCACGAATTCAGAGGTCGCTCTGTTAACCGCTGAAGAGTTAAGTTTAATCCCTCCAGAGTATCAAGACCTGGCTCAAGCCTTCAGTGAGGAGGAGGCGAATAGCCTGCCGCCGCACCGGAACACGGACTGTGCTATTGAATTAATACCAGGAGAGAAGCTCTCCAAAGGAAAGTTATATTCCATGAGTCCAGCAGAGAGACAAGAACTCAGGAAATTCATAGACAAGAATCTGGAGAGAGGATTTATTCGCCCGGCTAGCTCCCCACATGCAGCCCCTGTGTTGTTCGTGAAGAAAAAGGATGGGGGGCTCAGACTGTGTACAGACTTTCGAGGCATCAGTGCTGTGTCTATGACCAATGCCTATCCGATCCCGTTAATCCGTGACCTGCTAAGTGTAGTGGCACAGGGTAAGATCTTCTCAAAATTGGATCTTAAAGATGCATATTTTCATGTTAGAATAAGGGAGGGGGATGAATGGAAAACCGCGTTCAGTACACCCTTAGGGCAATATGAATATTTGGTCATGCCATTTGGCCTATCTGGGGCCCCTTCGGTTTACATGTCAATGATAAATGAGGTCCTACATGAATTTTTGTACAAAGGAGTTGTTGTTTACCTTGATTACGTGCTTATTTATTCAGAAAATAAAGAAGCACATGTGAAATTCATCTGGAAAATCCTTGCTACCCTGATGCACCACAAGCTCCCAATCAAGCTGTCCAAATGTGAATTTCACAAAAAAGAATTGGACTATTTAGGCTACCGCATATCAGGACAAGGACTAAAAATGGACCCAGCAAAGATCAAGGCAGTGCAAGAGTGGCAAGCGCCCACCACACGCAAACAATTACAGTCGTTCCTGGGCTTTGCTAATTTTTACAGACAGTTCATTGCCCAGATAGCTCTCCCCCTTATTGAATTACTCAAAACAAAAGGGAGGGGGGAGCAAACCGCCAAACTCACAGCCCGACTCCTTTGGGACCCAAGTTGTCAGCTAGCATTCGAAACGCTGAAGGATCGGTTTACTACCAAGCCGGTTCTACAACACCCCAATGAGAATAAAGCATTCATAGTACAAGTGGATGCCAGTGACTCTGCCGTTGGAGCCGTCCTCATGCAAAAAGGGGAAAGTGGTCAGGTACGGCCCTGTGCATATTTGTCCAGAAAATTTACAGAAGCAAAATAGAATTGGAGTGCGTGGGGGAAAGAAGCGTTTGTGGTTAAAATTGCCCTTGATTCTTGGCGCCATTGGTTGGAGGGGGCACGACATCCCTTTCAGGTCTGGACTGATCTCAAAAACTTAGAAGTGCTCAGAACGCCCCGACGCCTTAATGCTAAGCAACTTTGCTGGGCGGAATTCTTTTCTAAGTTTGATTTCACTTTGAATTTCTTACCGGGCAAATCTAACTTCCTGGTGGATGCCCTTTAGCGCATGCCCCAACACCAGAGCAAGAAGGAGGAGACTATTGACACAGTATTTTCCCCCACTCAATTAGGGGAGTGGTTACTACTCGTAGCCAGGCAACCAAACAGTCTGACGACCAAAAGGGGTGGAGAGCTGAAGTGAAAAGCAAAGTGGAAAAGGAGGGGGAACAAGCGCCCACAGGAAAAATGACACAAACAGCGGCCGGAGAATGGTTTAAGGGAAATCGGCTGTATATCCCTGCTAGCTTGAGAAGGCTGGTGCTACAACAATGTCATGATGCTCGGACTGCCGGCCACTTCGGATACCTAAAAACTTTACATTTAATACAAAGACAGTTTTGGTGGCCCAGTATCCGAAGGGATGTGTCTCAATACGTAGTTTCCTGCCCTACGTGTGTCATGGCGAAACCCAGAAGGGGGAAGCCCCCGGGACTACTACAGCCCTTAGAGACCCCCAACAGACCCTGGGAAGTGATTTCTATGGACTTTATTACTGATCTTCCCCCATCCAAGGGTTGCACCTGTATTCTAGTTGTGGTGGATCTGTTCTCCAAACAAGCCCACTTCATCCCATGCTCCAGTATTCTGTCAGCAAAAAAGTTGGCCAGTCTATTCATGAAACATATTGTAAGACTGCATTCTTTTCCTTCCAAGGTAATATCGGATAGCGGAGTTCAATTTGTTGCCAACTTCTGGTGGGAGCTTTTACAAGTGGCAGGCATCAAACAAGGAATAAGCTCCGCCCACCATCCCCAGAGCGATGAGCAGTCCAAAAGAACTAATCAAGTACTAGAGCAGTTCCTTCAATGTTATATTAATTTTCAACAAGACAATTGGACCCAGCTCTTGCATCTTGCTGAGTACACGTATAACAACGTGGTACACAGCTCAACAGGAGAAACTCCCTTTAAAATCGTCCATGGCTATGATGGAGTAGCATTCCCCTTCGAAGAACAATCTCCCAGCAACCTCTCAGGAGACTTGAGCGAATGGTAGACCGCCCTGGCAAAACAATGGGCGGAAATCCAAAAAACTTTGAACAAAGCCAAAGCTGACTACAAAAAGTATGCAGATCGCCATCGTGTGGCACAGTGGAAATTACACCCAGGAGATGAGGTGTATGTCTCCACAAAAAACTTCAGAACAGAACAGCCTAGTAAAAAGTTGGGCATGAAATACTTGGGACCCTTCCCAATAAAGAAAGTGCTCAATGACGTGACTGTAGAACTAGATTTACCAAAAAACCTACGCCAGGTCCACCCAACTTTCCACATCAGCCTACTCAAGAAAGCACCACCTCCTGATGAATGGCATCCCAGCAAATTGGTGCCACACCCAACCATGATAGACAACCAAGTTCACCATGAAATTGAGGAAGTCTTGGATTCCAAACGCAGATACAATAAGCTCTTTTACCTAGTTAGGTGGAAAGACTTTGAGGAGGGGTATCGTGAGTGGGTGGAAGCTTCTCATGTAAATGCTCCTAGACTGGTTGCTAAGTTCCATAAAAAGTACCCAGAAAAAGCAGGGGCAGAAGGATGAGGGGAGGGGTCTTAAGGGAGGCAGAATGTCAGAATGTCAGTTCTTAAGCCACAGCTACGCCATGTTCTCCTGTTATAATCTGCAGTTATTTCATTCTCTCCCAGGTGCTGCCCAGGCCACCTATATCCATGGGAACGAAGAATTCTTATCAGCCCGGCCGACCTTGATGTCCTCGCCTTCCCAGGCCTTCTAGACAGGACTAAGGGGGGAGGTTGGGAAGGGGTGTTTGAAGTGTTGTTACTTTCATTTTACATGTCATTCTCAACAAAGCTTTGGTTCAGCTAAGGGACTCAAGTCCTTAGATCATGGACCCCTGTATCCTGAGCATAATCTTCCAATAAACATTTTGAAACCAAGAGACCTTTGCTTCTTGCAGAAGGGGGGAGACGAACTCTAGATAACTCTAGAGGCCTTCCTGCAGAATTTTGAACAAGTCTGCATTGACTACAAGGTCCCCCCAGAGCAGTACATGGAAAAGCTGAGATCGCACTTGAGTGGCACCCTGGCTTCAGTGTCCGGCCAGATGGAAGGTGAAGAGAGAACAGATTACAAGCTGTTCCGGCAAAGAGTGAGAGAGAGAGGGGGATTCACCAAGAAAGGGGCCCGAAAGCGCTTCAGAGAGATCAGGCTTGAAGGTAAAGAGTCCTACCCACAGTTAACACACAGACTGGGGGAAACTATGACTTGTGGGTGGAAGTTGCAGAAGCCAAGATGCTGGCTGATGTCAAGGCCCTGATTCTTGCACGGCTTTGATTTTAGCCGGATCCATTTTTGAACCTTGTCCTGAAATGCGATAGCCCAGGTAGTCCAATTCAGTCTTATGAAATTCACATTCACGAGAGTCCTCGTTGAACTTAGAAGTGGCGTTGATCTCAGCAGAAGAACTCAACCTGGTTCCAGTGGAATACAGGGACTTAGCACAAGCTTTTAGTCAGGAAGAGGTGGACAGCTTACCACAGCACTGAAAAACGGATTGTGCAATTTAACTGATCCCAGGAGAATGTCTGCCAAAAGGGAAGCTTTATTCCATGAGCCCAGCTGAGAGAGAGGAGCTCCGAAAGTTCATAGATAAAAACCTGGAAAGAGGTTTCATCAGCCCGGCCAGCTCCCCCCATGTGCTATTCGTAAAGAAAAAGGATGGGGGGGTTGAGGCTTTGCACGGACTTCAGAGGCATCAACGCAGTGTCCATGACCAATGCCTACCCAATTCCCCTGATTCGGGACCTGCTAAGTGTGGTGGCGCAGGGTAAGATCTTTTCAAAGTTGGACTTAAAAGATGCTTATTTCCATGTTAGAATCAGGGAAGGGGATGAATGGAAAACCGCGTTCAATATGCCATTAGGCCAATATGAATATCTCGTCATGCCTTTTGGCTTATCCGGAGCACCTGCTGTTTACATGTCCATGATCAATGAGGTGCTACATAAGTTTTTATATAAGGGAGTGGTGGTTTACCTGGATGACGTGTTAATTTTTACAGAAACCAGAGAGGAACATGTTAAGTTGGTCAGAGAAGTTTTGACCACACTAATACAGCATAAACTCCCTATCAAATTATCCAAATGTGAATTTCATAAGACTGAATTGGACTACCTGGGCTATCGCATTTCAGGACAAGGTTTAAAAATGGATCCGGCTAAAATCAAAGCCGTGCAAGCCCCTACCACCTGAAAGAAACTACAATCTTTCTTGGGCTTTGCCAACTTTTACAGAAAATTCATTAAAGGGTTTGCCCAGATCGCCCTCCCATTAACAGATTTACTAAAGACAAAAGGGAAGGGAGAGCAAACGGCTAAACCCACAAGCAAGCTTAGCTGGGGGCCAGAGTGCCAGGCGGCATTTGAGAAACTAAAGGACCAATTTACTTCCGAACCGGTCCTCCAGCACCCAGACGAAAACCAAACCTTCATAGTGCAAGTGGATGCGAGCGATGCAGCCGTAGGAGGAGTCCTCTCGCAGAGAGGGGAGGACGGAAAAGTACGGCCCTGTGCATACTTGTCTAGAAAATTCACTGAGGCTGAGCGTAATTGGAATGTCTGGGAGAAGGAAGCTTTTGCAGTCAAGGTAGCCCTTTCTACGTGGCGGCACTGGCTGGAGGGGGCACATCAGCAGTTCGAGGTGTGGACGGACCACAAAAACTTAGAAGCTTTGTGCACCCCCCCCCCCCGAAGTCTTAATGCTAAACAGCTTCGGTGGGCCGAATTCTTCTCAAAGTTTAATTTCACCCTAAAGCTTCTTCCAGGCAAATCCAACTTCTTCGCGGACGCTCTCTCGCGCATGCCCCAGTTGCAAAGCAGAAGGGAGGAGACTATTGATACTGTCTTCTCTCCCCGTCAGTTGGGAGGTGTGGTCACCACTCGTAGCCAAGCAACCAAACAGCAGAGTGAGCCAAGTGGGTGGAGAGCTAAAGCGAAAAGCGAGGTGGAAAAAGTGGGGGAGCGAGCGCCCACAGGAAAAATGTCTCAAATGGCAGCAGGAGTCTGGATTAAAGAAAACAAACTTTATATTCCCACTAGCCTCAGGAAAGAGGTGTTACAGCAATGTCATGATGCCCATACCGCAGGCCATTTAGATTATCTAAAGACTTTACACTTGGTTCAAAGGCAATTTTGGTGGCCAGGAATGAGAAGGGATGTGTCACAATATGTGTCTTCCTGTCGTACTTGCATTATGGCCAAGCCTAGAAGGGGAAAGCCTCCTGGACTGCTACAGCCCCTGGAAGTTCCCAATCGGCCTTGGGAGGTGATCTCTATGGACTTTATCACTGATCTACCCCCCTCAAAAGGTTGTACTTGTATTCTAGTAGTGGTGGATTTGTTTTCCAAACAAGCTCATTTCATTCCGTGCACCACTGTGCCTACAGCTAGAAAGCTGGCCAGTTTGTTCATGAAACATATTGTAAAACTGCACTCTTTTCCTTCCAAGGTGATTTCGGATCACGGTGGACAGTTCGTTGCCAACTTTTGGTGGGAGCTTTTACAACTGGCGGGCATTGAACAAGGATTAAGCTCCGCCCACCATCCCGAGAACGATGGGCAGTCTGAAACACTAAATCAAGTGTTAGAACAATTCCTCAGGTGCTACATTAATTTTCAGCAGGATAACTGGACCGACCTGATCCATTTAGCAGAATATTCGTATAACAATTCGGTCCACAGTGCCATGGGAGAAACACCTTTTACAATTGTGCATGGCTATGAAGGAGTCGCGTTTCCATTTGACTTACAACCAGAAAGCGAACAAGCTGGAGACTTGGGAGATTGGTGGACCTCCATCTCCAAGCAATGGACATTAAATCAAAAGACTCTGGCCAAAGCGAAAGCGGATTATAAAAAGTATGCTGATCGCCATCATGTGGAGCAGTGGGAATTACAGCCTGGGGGAAAAGTCTACATCTCCACCAAAAACTTTAAAACAGAGCAAGCCAGCAAAAACTTAGGATTGAAATATTTGGGACCCTTTGAAATCAAAAAAGTCATAAACGGGGTGACTGCAGAACTTGAACTCCCCAAAAATCTATGCCATATACACCCCATGCTTCACATCAGCCTACTGAAAAAAGCACCACCCCCAGATGAATGTCATCCTGAACAACTGATACCCCATCCGACTCTTATTGATGGCCAAGTACACTATGAAATAAAAGAGATTTTGGACTCAAAACGCAAACATAATAAACTCTTTTACCTAGTTAGGTGGAAAGACTTTGAGGAGGGGTACAGAGAGTGGGTGGAAGCTTCGTAGGTCAGAGCCCCAAGGCTCCTCGCTAAGTTTCATTCTAGGTACCCTGAAAAGGCAGGACCAGAAGGGTGAGAGGAGGGGTCTTAAGGGGGGCAGAATGTCAGGATTTAACATGTTCTTTGGTCAGAGTTACGCCATGTTTAATACTGTAGTCGTTAGCCTTTCCCTCCCTCCAGGTCCAGGTGTTATTTTGACCGCGCTTTCCCTGGGAGAGAATATTCTTATCTGTTTCTACAGCCAGAGACCTTGACGAGCTGAGCCTTCCCACAGCGAAGTTCTCATCACCATGGAAGATGGGGGGGAGGCTGGGACTGAAGGGTTTGATGTATCACATGTTGTGCTTTCTTTTCCCATTCTCGACAATGACGGTGTTCAGCCAAGATCCTTTCTAGGCCTTGAAATATGGATACTTGTGTCAGAGCCTAGTCTTGCAATAAACCTTTTGAAATCAAGAATTTGTGCTTCTTGCAGAAGGGGGAGACGAACTCTAGATAACTGGGATTCCATAGTCTGACACATTGACTGGTTCCTGAATCTTCTTCTTGAGCACATTTGGTGCCTGCTTGTGGACAAGAGTCCTTCTACCCTTCAAGAAGCAGGCCAGTGGGTGGAGCGACTGGCTGAAGCCTACAGAAGGCAGAGGTACAACATTCATCAGGACTGGCATAAAAGGGAGTCTCCTAAGTCCCCACCCTGGTCCAGAAAGCAGCCAGAAGAAAAAAGACAGCCGTTCCAGCAGCAGCAACCTTTTTCCCCAAGTGCTGGTGGGAAGTCGTCCACGGTGGAGAAGAAGGTGCCACAGTGCTTTACGTGCAACCAGTTGGACCACTTTCAGAATAAGTGCCCCAAGGTCAGGACTGACATGCACCACATGATCCCAGAGAGGTCTCAGACTACTTCCCCTGCATTTGATCCAGAGTATATTCCCCAGCATCACCAGAAAAAGGTCATGGTGGATGGCTGTGAAGTTGCTGCTTGGCAAGATACTGCTTCTCTCCTGACTACTGTGCATTGCTCTCTTATTGATCCCAAGTACCTCCTCCCAGGAGAAGAAAGAGTAAAGCGCCTGCACGAAGCAGAAGGTATTGTGCTACCCATCGCCCAGGTACCGATTACCTATGAAGGTCGGAATGGACTTTGGAAAGTTGCTGTGCACGATTTTACCCTAGTGGCCATGTTTGTGGGAGAAGATTTAGCAGAGCATGTGCTCCAGGAACCTAAAGAACATGAGCTACAGTCTGCAGAACCTGAGGCTGACCAAGAGGGAGATGTGTACACGCAGTTTCTGAAAGACTTTGCAGACATTCCAGAGGAACTTGGCAGATGTGCCGGAGACTACATAGGGGTGTTAACCCGCAGCCAGACTAAGAAGCTGCAACCAGCTGAATTTGCACCAGTGACTCCTCCAGACATTGTGGCAACACCTAAAGAGGTAGAGTCTCCTCCAGTGCCCTCAGCTGCTTTCCAGAAGAAGCAAGAGGAAGACACAAGTCTTGAGGAAGCCCATGAACAGGCAAGGAAGGATCTTCCCCTCAGTGCAGTCACCCGATCCCGGCTTGTGATGGACAGAGGCCTGCTGTACTGTGAGTCCCTTCGACCAGGTGACCAAAGTGGCTGGAGGCCGCATCATTAGTTGGTGGTACCGGTCCAACATCGCCTCTGACTCATGAGCCTCGCCCATGATCTCCCCAGCAGCCATTCGGGAGTAAAAAGAACCAAAGATCGGCTGAGAGAGCAGTTTTATTGAGAAGGGATGGGCAAGGACATTGCCAAGTTTGTCCAGTCCTGTGAGGTATGCCAGACTCTGGAGAGGGCCTTGGATAAGGGTAAAGCTCCACTTCAGCCGCTTCTTTTTCATCAAACACTTGTTTTAAATCCTGGTATTCAGACGGAATGACTCCTTCCTCTTCTGTGGTTAACAGTACAGTCTCTAAGGGAGAGGGTGTCTCCTTCCCCCACACTTTAGTCCATGCATGCTTTGCACAACGATCACCTTTAAAAACCACCATCCTGGTGGACCATTTGATGGTCTCATAGCCACCGACTTCCCAGTACGAAGGGGTATTTGGCTACATCACTAACTATGTATGTCCGATTCTCCCAATGATCTCCCATGCCCATAGCAGTATGTGCCGTTTGATGTGTCAGATCTGTGGCTAAACAATAGTTGTATCCAGACTACCTTCTGCAATCAGACAAGAGTCCGTTGTTTTCAAAAGATTTACTGAAAAATGCAACCATTATAGTCCACTGGCCCAGATGCAATATCTGGGCTGGTACACATGTATTGTTACGAATGAAAGCAAAGAATACAGTACAAAGTATTAAGACTCAGTAGGCCCAGCCTCCCCACATAGTTCTCAAAACAATCCCTTTGAAGCTGAGAAAGTGAAAGTTTCCCAGGACTGGAAAAGCTGTAGTCAAAACATTCCTCTTGAGAAAGATAGCTGCTAGGGAACATCTTGGCACCTGTGAAGAAAGTACTCAGAACACTAAAAGAATTAAAATGGAGTCTCTTTGGTTACAACACATAGGGAAGCATTCTGAATCTGACATGATGCTGCATGGGGTGCATACTAGACCTATCCATTTGTTCAAATACTATAGGGTCTTTGAGTTCAGTTATTTCTAAGCCCAGTCCATTAACTAAAGCTGGCAATATTAAATCTCATGAACATCCAGAGTCTATTAAAACTTGCACCCGCATATGAGTCCCCTTTTTCAGATTTAGTAATGTCACAGGCATAAACAGTATGGCCCCTCTTTCTCTCTCCTTTGGGGGTTTGGGTTCTTTAAAGACCTGCCATCAGGACCCTTTTATGGCAGGTCTTCCTCGTTTCCCACCGGTAGGGTGAGACACTCCTCAGTTTCCTTTAGTGTGGGCATTTCATTAGCTTCGGGGTTCTCCTTGGCATCCAAACCGGTCACTGGTTTTCCCCATTTAGGCCCTAATTTCTGGCCTGGCGGTTTGGTGGGAGCTTTAGATTTGGGTACACTTTGGCTTTCCCCCCCTTGTGTCGGCATGGTGGGAGATTGCGCGGCAAACTGTCCCCTGCCTCCACAGTTTAGGCATAGTCCTTGTCTCCATCACGCTTCTCTCCCAGTTGTGGAGCTAAGAGCTTTGGAACCCTGCGCAGTACAGCCTCTGTCTGCAGTGGTCGGTCTCTTTGCTCCAGCATGCTGTTGCATTCTAACAAGTTTTACAACTTGAGTTCTATTTTCGACCTCACATGCCAATTGGATCCAACCTAATAGGGTCTGTGGGTCAGCTTGCATTAATGCACTATCCAGCAAGTCAGCATTTAATCCATTACAGAAAAGTTCAATTTTTACTTCCTCATGGTAACTCGGTACTTTTGTGGCCAGTTGCCTAAATTCGGCAGCGTATCCTCTGACAGCTCTGGACCCCTGCTTAATGGTTCTGAGCTTTGTTCTGGCCCTTTCTCCTTCTAATGGGTCATCAAATTGAGCTTTGAGCACATTTGCAAAAGCGTTTAAATCATGTAGCTCAGGTGCTCCCATGTTTTACAGGGTTACTTACCACTCTGCTGCTGCCCCTACCATTTGGGATCCCAAGTCACTCATCCAACTTTGCTCCAAAGGGAACAAATGTCCCCAGTCGTGGAAAAATTCCATGGCTTGTACTAAAAAGAATCCAAGGGTTTTAGGGTTCCCGTCAAATGTGGCTTCCAATTTGAACCATCCTTGCGGCAATCCTGGTGCAAGAGCTCCTGCTCCTTGATATCCCATCGCCTGTTGAACTGGGGCTGCTCCCAGGGGGAGTGGTTGCAAACGTCCTTGTGCCATGTAAGGTATTTGGTAGGCTCCATGTGCTTCCAAGTCCATTGGAGCAATTTCTGGAACCCCTCTGTATTGAGGTTGAAAACCCTGTGCCTGGATTCCTTGTGCTCCCTGCGGGATATTCACTGGGGGACCCCCTCCTTGTATGTGTCCCATTTGTATCCCTTGATGGACATTTACCCAAGGACCCCCCGCCTGGGTATGTCCTATTTGTACTCCTGCCCACATTGGGACAATAATGGGGGATCTTTGTGGGTGACCTGGTTGGGGCATCCTCATCCCACTGGTTGCAACTGATACTCCTGTGCTTCCTTGTGCCTGACCGGGTAGGCTCCTTGACACTCTCATCCCCATTGTGGTGCTGGGCACCACTGCACCTCTCATGATAGGAGGTATGGTCAAAGTCTGCAGAGCCCATCTTACTTGGGTTCCCCCTTGCTGAATCCTCACTCCCCCCTGGGGTGGTAAAGTGGAGCTTATGGGTACTGTTAGAGGAGGCTGACTCCATGAGTTCACTGGCACTCTCATCCCCATCGTGGTAGTTGGCGCCCCTGTGGCAGCCAAAATGAGGGAAATGGACAATGTTTGTGCTCTCCGCTATGGAACCGCTCCTACTCCCCGGGGCGGAATTTGTGGTGTCATCATTAACTTGGAATGTGGCCATTCCTGTTGCTATTACAGGAACCTGGGTGGTAATAGGAACTATTTGGTCATCTATGAACTGCTCAGGAGTAATTCTCCCTTCCAACGGAATAGGTCCTTGTCCCATTTGCAAGACTTCCCCCCTCCGTGGTGGGATAGGGGGGTCTCTCTAACTCATCGCTAGATCCCATTATCGACCTTGCCAGTGCCTCTAGTGCACTTAAATTTCCTTGTTCATTGAGGAGGTGCCATTCCCATTCCTGTTGTCGCCTCACGGCACGAGCTAGTTGTTCTCGAGTTGGATGCATCCCATCTCTCTCGATTTGCAGCGTCTGGCCCCTGACAGGGTTTTCTGGCCCAGCCACTCCTTCTAAGTCGCTTGATTTCAGGGATCCCGACTCATCCTCAATGGAGTAATCCACTAAAGTGTGTTTGTCCCCAGGGGTTAATCCACAGACCCCTTTCTTTTGTACATCTGGCAACACCGGTTGTGTTGCTTTATCCTGCAGCTCTGGTGGCTGCAGTGTCTGGCCCCAATCTTGGTGATTTTGCCTGGCCACAGCCCCCAGCGCACAGGTATCTAAAGCGTATCTGTCCTCAGGGGTGATAGCACTCCCCTGATATTCCACAGCATTACCAGGGGGTAATCTAGGGCTCCCCTGTAGTTGTACATCCCCCAACACTGATTGTGTTGTCGCCTCCGGTAGCATAGGTAGCTGCGGCGTTTGGCCCCATTCCTGGTTGTTTGGCCCAGCCACAGCTCCCATTTCCTGCTGGTTTAGTGGGTCAATTGTAGATCCACCGCACTCTGCAGCATCTCCAAGGGGTAATCCAGGGTCCCCCAATATTTGTAATCCTTCCTATGTCTCTCGTAGGAAAGACAGCCCCTTCCCTTTGTGGTGGCCTCAAGCTCCATCCCGAGTAGTTTGCTGAAGCAGTGGCCAACCTTGCCATCGGCTCTCCAACATAAGTTTCTAGTTCAAGGGAGTGCCAATGGTATGCCAAAAACATACCATGCCCCAGCATTGCCTCCCTCCTTCTGCTGTTATGGATTTGTGAGGGTTCCACTCACACGTGGTTGGCAAATTCCATTGATAGTAGGTAGAACCGGCTTTGGAGATCGCTCCCAGTTCATGATACATCAGGAGGGCTCCCATTGCGTTGAATCCCCTCATGGCAGAAATATTATGGTCCATTAAAAAGTCCAAATGGGTGTGGGTCGCAGGTACCAGCTCCCTAGAAGTCCCTTCTAGTAGCCATTGGCCCAGGGTTGCAGGTACAGAGGAAAAGTTGATTCCTGTCAAAATGTCAGGCTATGGATGACAGGATATAGCAGACAGATCTCTGGCCCATTTGCAATAGCTTTACTCAGGAGCAAGACAAGCATCTAAGCAGCTTGAACAGAAATTGACAGGATTGACAACATGTGAGAAACACTTCTCTTTTCTAGTTTGCTCTTTTTTCCTCTCCCAGTTATAAACAATACTTTGCTGCACTTTCTGTGTGAGAACATTTGTGATATCATGATGAGTTGCTAGGAAGAAAGACATATCATAGTCTGCAAAGAAAATACAAGGTCACAAACACTGGAGTCCAACAGATAACTACCTGTGAAAGCCTGAGAAATAATTAGAACACTGGCAAAGAGAAACTGAGTTACACCAAGATTATGTTTCCAACAACTGGAGTAAGCATTATGTTTAGAAGCAAAATTGGTATGGATGGATGGGTACAGACATACATGACATTAGCTCCAGAAGTAGAGACTGGATCAGAACCGGCACGTACTCTTGTAGGGGACATTCTCTGGAGTTCAGGGCTGTGTAATTTGGGGTGATCCAGACATTATTTGGGGGTGCAGAGGCCTCTTATATTTCCCAGTTCCTTGTTCACAGCAATGGCTAATATAAGGTTCTGGGAGAAAGGTGAAATAGGAGACCTCAGCTCCGGAACTAGAGACTGGATCAGCATCAGCACATGTCCTCTTGTAGGGGACAGTCTCTGGAGTTCAGGGCTGTGTGATTTGGAGTGATCCAAAGATTATTTGGGAGTGCAGAGGGCTCTTATGGTTCCTTCTTCCTTATTCACAGCAATGTCTAATACAAGGTTCTAGGAGATAGGTGAAATAATAGGCCTCAGCTCCAGAAGAAGAGACTGGATCAGCACCAGCACATGTCCTCTTGTAGGGGACAGTCTCTGAAGTTCAGGGCTGTGTGATTTGGGGTGATCTGGTTTTTTTCTGCTGCATCTGCCGCCCCTTTCTTCTTATTGAATTGTTCTGGGGAGCACCCTATTTTGAAGCTTTTAACTCAAGATCTGGGTTTTGTAAGATGACCTCATATAGGTCCACTTCATAGAATCATAGAATCATAGAGTTGGAAGGGGCCATACAGACCATCTAGTCCAACCCCCTGCCCAATGCACGATCAGCCTAAAGCATCCCTGACAAATATTCATCCAGCCTCTTCTTGAAAACTGCCAGTGAAGGGGAGCTCACCACCTCCCTAGGCAGCTGGTTCCACTTTTGAACTACTCTGGCCATGAAAAAGTTCTTCCTAATATCCAGCCGGTACCTTTGTGCATGTAATTTAAGCCCATTGCTTCGGGTCCTACCCTCTGCTGCCAACTGGAACAGCTCCCTGCCCTCCTCCAAATGACAGCCTTTCAAATACTTAAAGAGAGCAATCATGTCCCCCCTCAACCTCCTCTTCTCCAAACTAAACATTCCCAAGGCCCTCAGCCTTTCCTCATAGGGCTCAGTCTCCAGACCCCCGATCATCCTCGTTGCTCTCCTCTGCACCCTCTCAATTTTGGCCACATCCTTTTTGAAGTGAGGCCTCCAGAACTGCACACAATACTCCAGGTGTGGCCTGACCAAGGCAGTATAGAGAGGGGCTATAGCTTCCTGCAATTTTGACGCTATGGCCCCTTTGATACAACCCAGGATTGAATTGGCCTTTTTTGCCACCGGATCACACTGACTGCTCATATTTAGTTTACAGTCCACTCTTACCCCAAGATCTCTTTCATATATACTACTGCCCAGAAGTGTATCCCCCATCCAGTATTTGTGCTTCCCATTTTTGTGGCCCAGATGTAATACTGTGCACTTGTCTTTGTTGAATTGCATCCTATTCACAGCTGCCCACTTCTCCAGAGTATTTGGGTCTTGTTGAATTTTAATTCTATCTTCTTGGGTGTTTGCTACTCCTCCCAATTTGGTATCATCAGCAAATTTAATGAGCAGCTCTTCCACTCCTTCATCCAGATCACTGATACAAATATTGAAAAGTATCGGGCCCAAAACCGATCCCTGCGGCACCCCACTGGACACCTCCCTCCAATCTGATGAAACGCCATTGACCACCATTCTTTGGGTGCGGTCCTCTAACCAGTTCCCTATCCACTGAACTGTCCTATAGTCTACTCCACAGTCTTCCAGTTTGCCCATCAGAATGCCATGGGGGACCTTATCAAAAGCTTTACCGAAATCCAGATAAACCACGTCAACAAAGTTCCCCCGATCCAATAAGCTGGTCACTCAATCAAAGAAGGAAACCAGGTTGGTCTGGCAAGACCTGTTAGGGATAAAACCATGCTGACTTCCCTGGATCACTGAGCGGTCCAGATGCTTACAGATTGATCCCTTTAAAATCTGTTTAGAGGGCTGAGTCTTCTGAATCTGGGGTGTATAATATGTGCCCCTGCAAACTTCATTTTGGGGTTCAGAGCTTTTCAATTTCCCCACAATATTTTCCTTTGGCTTTGCAAAACTAGGAACTGCAAATAAGGAACTGGGAACTGGGAACCAACTTCAGCTTCGTCGTTCTGTTGGGCACAATACCAAGTTTGAAACTCAGAACCCCTCCCTGTGTTTTAACACATAAAATCTCACAAGTCCTAAAAGCAATCTCGTTTTTCCTATACTATAGTAATGGCCTTGCTGCTGGGCTGAGCTGTCCTGGACCTTTGGTCCTGATAAAGCAGACTCCCCCCTCCCCCATCATAAGCAACTTGCTGTTGTGTGACATGTGGCACTGCTTCCAACACATCATATAAAGTATATTTGAACTTCAGTGCAGGCACACCTCTGTCCTTCCTCTCTTTCCTACCAGTTGCATTTTGCTGACATTGTCACTTTTAGGAAAGTTATGAGTGATACATAAATAAGCCTTTGCTATCCTGTAGCTGCTTGTCACAATAGTTTGGAGACTATATGGGATTTGCGCTAATCAGGAGACTTGCTCATTCATACTCGCTTTTGATTTGCCCTGGAGTGACAGGAGGCTGAGCCCCTTTTGATTTAGGGAAGATGGTTGAACATGCCCCTGTTAGCTTGTGAAAACAGAACAGAAATGCCGTGTGGGGAAATTTACTGGAAAGGTTGGGGAGAGGAGTAACTCTTTTAGAATCACAGCAAAGTATTTTAATTGCCGTTTCAGGTGGGCAGCTGTGTTCATCTGTAGTAGTAGAACAAACTTTGAGTCCAATAGCACCTTAAAGACCAACAAAATTTTCTGGAGTATAAGCTTCCATGAGTCAACACTTACTTTGTCAGATTGGATTTTGTTCTATTTTAATTGCAAATTCTTTAGGTACAAAATAGCCCCCTTCAATTAAAAAACCAAACAAACCCTGACTTCTATTTTAAACATCACTGACCTCTCAAAGATAAAAATACACCAAATTTCTTCATCGACATAAAGGCAAGATTAGCTATACCTAAGTCTACATTAATGAGTGTTTCCGTTACAACTAACTCTTGTTCCGTTCTCCAGTTCTTGTGTGTAGAAATTCCTGTCTTATATTACATTTCTCTCCCCCCTCTCGTATATTCTCTCAGTCCTAAACTAACCCCCCCCCCCCCGCAAACAACTAATTTATGTGGAAAGCATGGGAGGGAATGTGGAATGGAATACTACAAACTGCGGGAAATGGATCTGTTAATTGCTTTCATAACATGTTCCAGCAGGGATAATCCTTCGGGCCTTCGAGTTCTCATCTGGTGCGCTGGACGCTGAGTGGCATTCCTTGGAATCGTTCATGTTGAGGCCTTAACAACAACAATGCAGCCGCTGGGGAGTTGCCCCCTTTAATCGGGATTTGTGGGCAAAATTCCACAGGAAAGAACAATCCCATGAGTTGCTTGCTGGGATATTAAAACTGAAGCTTTCCTTGACACCTCATTACACTGATGAGTACAAACCGGTATGAATGAGCAGTGGGGTTTTTTTTGGGGGGGGGGGTTGCTGTTTTGCTGCTTCCACTTTGTTTTAGCTTCTACTGCAGCCCTAAGCACTGTCCCTGCAGCACGGTCTTTTGTAGTCTTGTGTGTATCCTCGGCATTTGCTTGCTGATGCAGCAAACCTTGAAGATGGGGCGTCTTGATTTCTAACCTGCAGGAATCACCTAGGAAAGCTGAGAAAGAGACATTTGCGATGGAACAGATAACTATTTGTCAGAAAGCTTTTGTCAACTGCTACTTTAAAGCATGGCTTTGTTCATGCCAACTGGGCCATTCTGGAGTAGCTTGTAGCAGCATCTTAAAGCGGAAAATTTGCCAGTGTGGGCTGATTCCACATGAGAATTTTCCACTGCGTAGAGACCACAACATCCCTGCATTTAAGGTAAAGTCTCACGCAACATTATGCAGAGGAGTTAGCCGTGTTAGTCTGTGGTAGCAAAATCAAAAAGAGTCCAGTAGCACCTTTAAGACTTACCAATTTTATTGTTGCATAAGCTACAATAAACTTGATTCTCGAAAGCTTATGCTACAATAAAATTGGTTAGTCTTAAAGGTGCTACTGGACTCTTTTTGATCACGCAACATTATGCTCATTCTGAAATATGGCTGGTGGCACACTTGGGGCTTTCCCCTTTAAAACAGATGGAAGCTCAAGGGGCTTTCAAGGCAAGTGAGAAGCACATGTGGTTTGCCAGTGCCTCCCTCTGTGGAGTCTTCCTTGGTGGTCACTCAATCAAGTACCAACCCTGTTTAGCTTTTGAGATCTGATGAGAGCAGACTCTGCCATGCCTCCTTCCCTCCTTATTAGGATATCTGTGACACAAATTCAGAGCTTACTAAGAAAAATGATATTTTTTTTTAAAAAACTGTATTTCAGTTTTAAAAGAAGAATGTATGGATATATGGGGAGTATGTGAAGGGTAGTCATGTAATGCTGCGACAAAAGGCTGAATTAGAGTTTTAAAATGAATTGGGGTCCTCTGACTTGGTGCTTCCCCTACAGCCAGGCAGCAGCTTCAGGAAACTAAAATAGGTTAAGTGGTTGAGCTAAGAATCAACACTCTGTTGGTTCAAATCCCACTACTACCATGAAGTAGTAAGTGGTAAGCCACTCCTCTCAGCCCCAGCTCCCCAGCTGCCTTGTGGGGATAATGATAACACTGACCTTGTCCACTACTCTGAGTGGGGTACTAATCTGTCTAGAAGAGCTGCATATACGTCACTGATACTATAAATTGCCAAGAGCTTCAGTGGCCCCATTCAGAATGGGGCTGCAGTGAGGAGAGGGGCTTCAGCCAGGGCCGGATCGAGGGGGAGCAGGGGGGTAGCCTGCCTCCAGCGCCGCCAAAGAGGGGGCACCGGGCACGGCTGCCAGCTGCCCGGGAGGCTGAGCACAGGGTTGGGAGACCCTCGCCAGCCCTGCCAATGGGGCAGCTGGCTTGCCGTGTGTGCAGGACCTCCCAGCCCTGCACTCAGCCACCAGCGTGGCAAGCCAGCTGCCCCAGCACATGCCCTCACTGCCACCGCTCCATGGCTCACAGGGCGCTGGGGCGGCCGGCTAGCCACACAGGTGACACAGGGCAGTGGGGCACACAAACCATGCAGAGGGCCTCCTAGCCCTGTGCTTAGCCAGCTGGTGGCACGGAGCTGGTGGCAGTGAGGGCATGCACTGGGGCAGCTGGCTTGCCTCACGGGAGGCTGAGGGCAGGGCTGGGAGGTCCTGTGTGCATGGCACGCACGCGCCACCGCCAGTTCCACGGCTCACTGGGCGCTGGGGTGGCTGGCTTGCTGCACGAGCAGGCATGCCTCCTGCCCTGCGTCATGAAAGTGACATCATCACGCAGTGCTGGGAGCACGTGTGCGCTGCGTGTGCACACAGAGCACCCAAACAAGGTTTGCACCGGGCGCCCGCACACCTAAATCCGGCACTGGCTTCAGCCTTCCCCTTATGCCATTTTCCCAGTCTGAAATGGCCTCACAAGGTGTTATTTGTCCTCAGTGGGGCAAATAACACTCTCCTGGGGCTGTTTCAGGTCCGGAAAATAGAGGGGGGAAGAGACTGAAGCCCATCCTCCCCGCCACACAAGGGTCCTAATCTGAATTGGTCCTCTGTGGCATTTAGGCAATTAGTTCCCCACAGGGAACACTGACCAGACTCATAAATACATTTGGCCCTAAGAGAATAAGGTCCAGGAGACAGCCAGTTAGATCCCATCAATGAACTCACTAGGGAACCTTAAGGCAAGCCATTATAGCTAAGCCTCAACCTCCAATCTACAATATGGAAATAGTAAGACTAGTCTCCTTTGCAGGGCTGCTGTAAGAAATACTGAAATAATGTATGTGAAGCACTTTGGACACCAAAGGTGCTTTATAAATGTTTATTATCAGTAATAGACGTACATGAAACTGCCTTATGCTGAATCAGACCTATCTAGTCTATCACAAGGATTCCCAGCGTGGTACCCATGGGCCAAGGTGCCCTCCAACACCTTTTCTGGCGCATGCCAAGTGGTTTTAGAAAGTGGGCATGGCCGGATGGCACTTTTGCACTGCAGGGCTTCTGAATAGCTGTGCAGGTTTAAAAAAACTTCTTTGGCAGCAGCTGCCACCGCAACAGAAAGATCTTCACTGTGTGATTGAAGGTAAGCTGTGTGTACACAAGAAAATATTTTCAAATAATTATGTTCATTTTAAAAGGCATCCTGTTAAAGAGAACTTCTGCCTGAAAAGTTGAAGTTACTATTGGAGTTCTGCATAACCTCTCTCCCTGACACTTAGCAGTTGGCTCTGTCTCCTACTGCAAGCCATTTTGTGGTTGTGCCCACAACCCTGTGCCAGAATTCCAAAGGCGCCTGTGCGCTCAGAAAGACTGAGGACGTCCTGGGGTGTCGTCACCATCCAGTCTCCCTGGCTGTGGCTCTCCAGAGTCTTTCACAGCGTGTCCTACCCGGCCCTTTTAACTGGAGGTGCCGAGGACTGAACCTGGGATCTTCTGCATACAAAACATAAGCTCTAAAACTTGAGAATGAAAGATGCAAAATTCTTTACTTGAGAATGAAAGATACAATGGACAAGTTTGCTTCATTTATTAAATGGGTGAACAAGTTCTTGGGCTGCGCAGAACACTTTTGAATTCAATAGTTACGCTAAACCTTCTCCTATATCTTAATAACAATTGCCAAATGATTTCACAATTTTAAATTGGAAAAACGAACAAATAAACCATGTATTAATGGCCCATTGGCCACTGTATTTTATTTCAAGAAAGGTCCCCCCCGCTTTGTTAAGATCTGGGGAGAACTGAAAATGGGATGCAGCAAAAGGTAAGAAGATTATCCTAGTGCAGCCAATCCACTGAACAAATTGAGGAGATGGAGAAGAAAGAGAACCTAAACATCTAGTGGCACTGTAGTGTTTTAGAGAGGATGAGCTATTTTAAATACTGTCGTGAGAGATGCAATTCTATTTATGGGTGCCCCCATGTATGCAATGAGATCACCAGGTCATGGAGTAGGTAACACTACCTTAATCGTTCAGCTCTATCACTTCTCGTCACTGGCGCATTTGAATAAAAATACCTTCACCACTTCTAGAACATACATTGGGCTCTTGTGGGTCTCTGCAGGAGGAGAATTCCAAGGAAGAGAATTCCAAAGTCAAATGACAACCCCTGAAAACATTTCCCTTCATGTACTTGTAAGTCCTGATGTTGCACTGATGGGATGTTTAAGAGAAAATTTCTGGGCTGTCTGAAAGGCCATGTTTGGAATGTTAGCGTAGAAGCAAACTTTTATGCCGGAACTAGACAATTTAGGCCTTTGTAGTCACCCTGTCTCGTGAATTTGCCTTCTTCCCCCCCCACCCCCACCCCCCCACCACCAGTGTCCATGCAGCTAGATATTTTACAGTGCCATCCTAAGCAGAAACACACTCTTGCAATTCCATTGAAGTCAATGGGCTTAGAAGAGTATAACTCCTTAGGATGGCACTGCTAGTGAGCTATCAGCAGTGACACCAATGTCTCTTCTCTGAACAGCTGCACAGCTATAAAGTGAGGCTTAATAGGGCCATCAATTAGAAGGAATGACTGTTAAGTGTGACTGTTCCTTGACCAACATGCTAGGAACCTCCCCAGCTAAAAGCATTAACGTTTGCAGAGAGTCAGGGGCTGTGACACTCGGAATGATAGGTAATGCCATGGCTCAAGCCCTTGCTGACACTTATACGGAGTGTCATGTAACAGGGATCTCTGATGCTATCCTAAGCGAGGAAAAATGGTGTTTGTGACAAGCCAGGGCCTCATTTTTCATGAGGTTCTCAGTGTTTGATAAGCCCCTCCGGGAAACAAGGCTGCTCACCTATCTCTGGCACACCATCTGAAGTAATGAGCTCTGACAAAAGCTGATGCTGTAATAAACATTGTTAGTTTTTAAGGCTCCACTGTACCTCTTTTTATTTTGCCGCAATAGAAGCATAATCCGGCAACTCCTCTGGAATTATGAGCTGCCTGCTGCCTGCTGAAATGTAACCTAAATTGTTGATATATCATATCACCCCCAGGTAAACCAACAGGCCAGGAGGAAAAAAGGAATTGTTTAGTATCACATGTTTTTATAAAAAAAAAAAAATCTGGACCTTGGGATTATCATATTTTTGCTGTTAAACCACTAATGAGCTTTGAGGAATGTCAACTTCCCCATGGGATCAACCGGGTGTTTTAACAGGGAGGTGTCAGCATGGATTTCTGCTGATGGTGTCTATGGCTGATCAAACAGAGTGGTAATTAACCAGCCGAGACTTTTTGATCATTGTGTTACTTTTGAAGGGGGATCAGAGAGAGGAAGGGAGGCAGGGGGAAGAAAATTTTTTGATCCTAAGACCGGTTCAGCACCTGTGCTGTAATAAATATTTTTAAAATGAATAGGAATAAATCAAGATGTGCTGTTAATGTTATATTTGAATTTGGAACCCAGCTTATAGCCCTAGTAGAATCATTAAGGTACTTTGCAAAATAAAATTCCATACGCATATGAAAAAGAGTAAAAGGCAAAAGAGTAAAAGACAAAATTCCATAAGCATATGAAAAAGAGTAAAAGGCAAATGATAAAATCAAACATGAAATAGAACAGTTAAAACCAACCAATTTGTTCCAAGTATCTTTGTGTATTTGTCAAATTTTGATGTAGTGCTTGAATTAGTGTTTCACTTCTGGGTTGCTTTAGGATTAAAATCAATACCTGATAAAACAGCCATTAAATTTATTGGTGCGGGGAGTGGGTGGATTAAACATGTGGTTTAATTTGACTACCTGCAAGCCCGCCACTTAACATT
Organism: Eublepharis macularius; assembly: GCF_028583425.1. NCBI lineage: Eukaryota > Metazoa > Chordata > Lepidosauria > Squamata > Eublepharidae > Eublepharis > Eublepharis macularius. The sequence goes on along the minus strand of NC_072793.1, from coordinate 9,801,257 downwards.
CCCTTACTGGATATCTTGTTTTTGTGCTCCTCACATTACCCAGTAACTGCCAGCTTCCAAATCCTGAATTTTCATGATTTAGCCACATTTTCCTATGCCATTGTCCAATTCTCTTTCCGAAGTTCTGTGTAGCACAGTAAAATTACAATTTGGGTGCATAATAATTAAAGCAACCTCACAATTCCGTTTATCATGCATCCTGAAGAATTAAAATCTAAGCCACCTTTATTCATCATCCAAAGAGAGGTTCTGTGTTTTGGGCCATACATGATTATTATAGTTTGGCTTTGGAACACAAGCGGTTGGATTCCCCTTTGTTCGTATGTACTTTCTTCCTGAAGCATACAGTGTGTTGGGTGGACAACAGTTATTTCAGCCTCTGCACTGGATTTGGTCTCAAATTCCCTATTATCCTATTTAGGAAGACCCCCCCCCCCGGTTCTCCCCCTTGAAGCTCAACTGCTTGCATATTGTTTGCCCCTGGTATACTGGTTTTGCAGTTGCCCCTGAAATCCACTCTTTCTGTTTGTTGTTTTGACTTCACAGGCTAAGAGCAACATTCCCAACTGCCTGCTCAGCCGCACAACATCATACTTATGCTGGTAGTAGATGGTGACTTTGATTCCTTCCCTCCGGCACAATTCTTCCTCTCTTCCCTGCCCTTCCTTCTGGGGATCTACTCCTCCTGTTTCCATGGAGACACCCCATAAATATGAAGCCTGATCCTTCGCCCATTGAGGCCAAAGGCAAAGTCACCACTAATTTTAATTGCAGCGGTATATGAGAATCTGGGCTGGCATCTTTTTCTTGTGGTTATTAACAATTTATTGGGGGGGGAATGTTTCATATGACATAAAAATGGAATGATGTATTATTCATGAATGCTATGGAACCCACAAAAAATGCATTCAAAAGATTGTCATAGCCCCTAAGATGCATAGTGCCCCTGAAAACTCCTCTTCAAGTACCACTAAGAATATTTTTAGGAAGTAAGTTCATGATGTGACTATAATCATACTTAATGGGTTTATCTTTTTTTAAAAAGAAGAATGGGGGATCAATGATGGGGGGGAATAAAGCTTTATTCCTTATGTTTAGGCGTCTTTCATCAAAACCCGTCTCTCTCTCTCTCTGTATGCATGTGCATTCATACTCAACACATATCACGTACCAGATATAAAGCCTATTGCTACAAAGACTAGAACTATGACTTGTCTGAATTCTTCTTAAGGAATGTGGCTGTAGATCTCAAGCATTAAATGAAATTAATATTTGTAAATATTTGAAATAGAGGAGGGAGGGCAAAGGAGAGAGATTCATTTGCTTCCATACTCAAGGATGGATGAGGAGACTGTGGGGGAGACCAAAGCCATATAAAGCCCCCGTCCTTTCAGCTGTGAAAGAACTTTCCTTTTTGTTTTCCTTCAGCCACCCAAATTTTCAGTACCAGCTGGACCATCAGCGTGTTTTTGTGGTAAGGTTACCAGCTTTAGGAGATTTGGAGATGGAGCCTATGGAAGGTAAGTCTGGGGAGAGAAGGGTGCTCAACAGGGCCGTGGTGCCATAGAGTCCACCCTCCAAAGCAGCCATTTTATCTAGTGGAAGAGGTCTTTGTAGTCCAGAGATCAGTTGTAATTCTGTGAGATCCAAGCCCGATCTGCAGGCCCAGGCATGTTCCTGGGCCTGCAGCGACTTGGAGGGTCTGTGCACCAAAAGAGAGCATTTTGCTCCCTATTTTTCAGTAATGGTGGAATGGTCCACCATGGGTAAGGGCCCTCATGAATCCCATAGATACAATCTTCCCAGTTTTGCTTAGAAAAGAGTTGACAGATACACAATTTGTTGAATTTCCAAGTTTTGCAGCTCAGGATCTCAACACAACATTTTAGAGCCAAAGCTGAAATTTACTTTTTGAATATTTTAGTTTCCCCTCATAAATGCATCACAGTGAAAACTGGACTCAGTGGCTGGATTAAGTAGAGAAGTGAGATATCAGGTCAGAGTTGTGGGAAAGTCAGTAGGCCCGGCCTGTTTGGTGTCCTGAGGCATGAGGAGAAGATGCTCTGTGGGCCCAAGCTGGGGAAAACTGGCTCTGAGGAGGAGATCTTGCTGGAGTTCCAGGAGAGACAGGGCCTACCAGGTGAACTTTGTGTGTGTGACTGTGTGTGTCTGGATGTGGGGGGAGCTATTTTATTAGTATACACAGTGCACCAAAATATTGAAGGTCAACTCTAAGAGGGATTCAGATTGAAGTAGACAAAACCAACATGTATTGCTTGAGTAGAAGGCTCCTGAGGCCTACAAAGTTATTGGTGTTTGGGTGCTGACATGGCCAATCAGAACTGTTGCTTTGTAGTCCAATCGCTGTTCTCAAAAGTAGATACTTGTATACACTTCATGCAAACGAAGGATTCTAGCTGCTTACATTGTATTGGTTGTTCTAAAAGTGGGAGTGGTTTCTACACGTATAAATTGGTTACTGTTGAGCCTGAGTCTTCAGTCTCTCTGCTTCCAGTCTCCAGTAAAGACGTTTATTATAATAAAGAGCTGTTAATCTCAATATACAATACCAACCATCCCAGAATGAAAGAAATTCTGTCATATGACAAGCCTGTGATGGCTGCCCCTTCACTGAATTTTTATTGTTTGAGTTGTTTTATTTTGTGGTTTTGGTGTTGACAGATTTTGCTGTTAAGAAATTTCTTTGGGTTACTCTTGAATTATTTTGATGTGTTTCATGTTTTTTATTGTTCTCTTGTTTTATTTAATATTGTTAGCAGCTTTGAGGGATGGTTGAGTTTTGTCAGTGGAAAAGCAGAATAGATATGTTTTTAAATAAAGAAATATTCACTTTTTAAAAAAAGGATTACCTATAAGCACTCTTACTCATAGGCATATAAGGGAAAGAGTCCAAGCAGGTGTTCTACTCATACGACCAGCAGAAAAATGCAAAAGCACAGGATGATTAACATGTGTGTGGGCACCTTTCACTTATTTTTAATTGTATTAAAATCTTGACTTTATTTAACATCATGTTATTAAAATGCTCAGTAAAATTTATACAAGCCTTATCAACAGTTATTGACAATGACTTGTTTTAATCGCATCAATAACTTTATTTTAATCGGATTAAACTGCCTGTACAGATATATGTCCCACCCCCCTCCAATTGTTGGCTACATCTAGTGGATAAGCATTGAAGGAACATCCTCTGGAACATTATTAAATGCATCTTTTAATTGTACTTTCTGCCATTATACCAAATAATACATTTAACTATCCATTTTACCACCTGTCTTTGTTCTAAGTAACCACAACAGTATGTAAGTGACAGCCTCATTATGAAATTCGTTCTCTATACACCTTATTTTACACAATCATCAAATTTAATTCTCAGTACGAACAATTTCTATCTACATCTTGCCTTAGAAAGTTTTCTGTTTGCATTGTTTTCTTATTTCTGAAATCCTAGTCCTATTTAATTTCTACTGGATGTCTAATTCTGACTGGTTGAACTTTTAAAAAAATGTTTCATAATCTGCTTTGAGAGTGAGAAAAGCAGGCTTTAAGTGAAGTAAATTGACCAATCTATCTTTTATTTTCACTTTGGGTTGCAAAATATGCATGTCTGGAGACACTCTAAATCCAAAGATCCTAGGTTCTGGGTTATCACTTTGCAACTGGTGTTCTTTAGAACGAGACAGGGCTTTAGTTTTACAAGTTTTTGACAGCTTTCTACCATGGAATTACTATTGGGATGGAGAAGCCATGTTGGAAAGATCATCAGAAACCAAGTTCTTCATGCTCTTGCCTTCCAAGGAGAGATGGTTGCCAAAAGATAATTCTGCTGGGATGCCTAGTTTACTGAAATCCCCCCCTGCAACAATTTGACCCGCATCTACTCGAGACTAACAGTGCCATCCTAACCAATGGTAAACATGTCTAAGCCTACTGACTTCAGTGGAGTTAAAAGGGTATAACTCTACTTAATACGGTGTTATGCACCAAATGAAGACTTCTCTTTTTTCACAGGCTCTTGGTGATGGTTGTTGGTTTAGCATCTCCTAATCTTTCCTTTGATGGGTGGTCTTCTTGCCACTGTTTTGTCTGTTATATATTTTAATGTATTTGGTTTAATATTGCATAGATTTTTATTGACTGGATTGTATTCTAACAGATATGAACTGCCTTAAGGACTTTTATTGTCGATATTGTTGTAAATATACTAAATAAGTAAGATTAAATACATCTCGTGTTGAAATGATCCATTTTAAATATTAGTCTGGCTTCTTTGGTTATATAAACCAGAGAAAGAATGCTAAAAACAGATAGACACTTTCATTTACTTATTTGCTTCATTTATAGCCCACCTTTCTCACACAGATTCCACTTAAACAAAAAGGTCCTATGATGTAATGCCATGACACAGAGTTAGTTATTAAGCCTGTGATTTCAGCAATATGTAACAAGCTGGATACCTCGTACAGAAGGAGAAATCCCATTCTCCCCAGTCACATTTCTCTCCCCATCCTCTGGCTCAGCTGCCCACCTGGTCCTTCCTTCTCCAGGCTGTTCACCCCACCCACTCCTTTCCTCCCCTTGCTATTCTTGCTCTTCCTATCCATCTCCTTTGACTGTTGGGTGCCATTTGGGTTGCCCCCTAAAAAATGTTTCTTCTGTGACATCTGTGCATACGCAGGTGTCCCAGTTACTGGCTTAGGAGTTCAGTCCTCCCACTTGTTCTCAAGATCTCAACGTTTCATATTTTTCTGCATGCCCAGGGGTCCCCCTGGGTTTTCAAAAAGAGTAATGTAGGGCAACCCATGGCTATAAGAAATACGATGGTTGCAGCGAGATTGGTTTATGCAAACTGCTGGAAGTACAGAAAACTCCTTTCATATAAGAATGTTTTAAGACCTGTGATTTGTTAAGATCTGCAAAACTTGACTGTTCATAGTGCTCCATATTGTGAATGATTTTTAACATGGTGATGTGAATGCTGGTTTGGTATACTTATTTATGGGTCCATTTTGTACTGATTTGTTTTGATAGGTGTTTTAATATATTTATATATTCTTATTAATAATTTATTATCATTTGAGTAACGATAATAATAATGAAAGTGGTATATTCTTTAATGGTCCAGGGAGTTGGCTTTCAGTCTTTATCTGCTAAAGCATGTGATCATTGGTGCTATGACCAGGCAATTAGAAGTGGGAGGGCACAAAACAGCCCAACCTAAATAAATGTAGTCCATGCCAATAGGTATACTGTTAGCACTCAAATGGTAGTTTATTGCCTACACACTTTTATTTATATCTTTCTAAATAAAAGGGCTAACTTACTTTTTATGGCTCAGTCGATCTTCCACTTTGTAGCAGAAGGCCTGGCTTCAGTCCCTGGCAACTCCACTTAAAAGGAAGAGGTAGTAAGATGACGTGGAAGGCGACTTCCTGAGAGCCTTGAGAGCCACTGCCAGTCTGTAGATAATACCAACTCAGTATAAGCAACTTCCTGGTTGTTAATGGGTAACTTTCAGGAAGGGTCTTACTTTTGAGAAAGACTGACCATCAAAATTTCTCCAGTGATATGACCTTGGATACTGTTTTGAAAAACCAAATACACAATTCATTTTGTCATAATGTCAGTCCTTGGCAAGGCTCATTTTGAGGGGGAATGCACAGGAACGCAGTTCCGGCAGTTCCCCAAAGAGGTCACGTCAGGTGGCCCCGCCCACCTGACGGCCATTTTGGGCCCATTTTGGCCTGGATTGGGGCTGAAACGGCCCAGATTGGGCCTCTGACAGGTGGTGGATCACTCTCCCGCTCATCAGCAGCCCAATCCTGACCATTTTGGGTCCCTTTTCAGCCATTTTCAGCCCCCTTTTGCCATTTTGGGCCCAATTTCGGCCCTGAAACAGCCAGAATAGGTGATGTCAGGGGGTGTGGCATATGCGAATGAGGTATGCTAATGAGTTATGCTAATGAGTTCCTCCAGCTCTTTTTCTACAAAATTACCCCTGGTCCTTGGCGAGTAAATCCCCAAGTTCTCCACAGCAATCACACTGGTGAATTGGTTGAAGTAACTTTTATTAGAGATCTATCAGGTTCAAGGTGCTCAGACAGTGGAATTGGCACTGGAAATTGAGGGAAAGCATGGTTAGTTATAGGATAATGTCCCGCCCCAGGTTAGTAACTCGTTGGAATTCTGGTGCAAACGCCAGAGACAAAAAGTATCAGAATTTAGACTACGATAAGCAAGAATAGCAAATTGGGTATGCAATCATCCTTGTTCTCAGGGAAGATACAATTCAGACTAGCTGCATCTGGTCTCAAGGCCATTGGCTACATAAGTGAAAGTGTTTAACTTCAAAGCAGAGATAACACACTGAACTTCCAAATAACAGTCATTGATTGGTACTCAGAACTCTCCATAGGGTCGAAGGATTAATAAGTTGCACATAACATACACATGGCATGTACTGCAGGCAGGCATACATGACATACTGCCCCTCCAAAATCAACTCTCCCCCTTACATGGGTCCCGGTTTATGGGAGTAAACTTTATGGAATTTGCGGATTAGTTTTGGGGCACTTACATCAGAGGCTTTCACCCACTCCCTCCCCCCCCCATCAAAATCCATCCAGTGTATTAAGTAAAACAGTACTCCTCATTTAAGCTTTGAGTCCAGGATTTCTTTGACTTCATAGTGCTGCTGTCCATCCACGAAAAGGGGGTGGGATCCTGCAGTCTGGATGCCATTTGCCAGGCGGGGGAGCTTTCTTCAGGAGGCTGAAATGGAAAACCAGGTGGATATTCTTTAAGTTCTTGGGTAGTTTTACTTCCACTGTTACTTCATTTATGATCTTTGTAATCGGAAAGGGACCCAAGAATTTCCAGCCTAGCTTCTTGCTTGGCTGTTCTCCCTGTAAGTGTTTAGTAGAGATGTAAACATAGTCTCCCATCAGCTCCCAAGTTCAGTGTGTTCTCTGCTTTGAAATTAAACACTTTCACTTCTGTATCCAACGGCCTTGAGGCCAGATGCAGCAACAGTCTTTTTAATTATATCCCATTGTTGAGTCAGTTTAGTCCACCGTTCCCCCAGGTCACCTGGTTGTTTAGTTTCTGCAGTCTGAGTAAAGGGCATCACTGTGCCTTCATATTCTTGAGCCACCATGAATGGGGAGGCGCCTGTGGATGCATGGACTGTGTTGTTATAACAATATTCGGCAAAAACTAAAAATTCGGTCCAATTATCCTGTTGGAAATTGATATAACATCTTAGGAACTGTTCCAGCACTTGATTAACCCTTTCGGTTTGACCATCAGTCTCAGAATGATGGGTGGAGCTGAGTCCCTGCTCAATCCCCGCCACTTTCAATAGCTCTCGCCAGAAAAACAGTGAAATGTAGATTGATATATTAGAAAATTGGAGATATAGAAGAATTTGAATATGCTTAGAATAAGTGATATAACATATATAAGATTTAGAAAAATTATGGTTAAGAGTAATTTGAGTAATAAGAGGGGTTAGGGGTTGGAAAACTGTTGGAAGTCAGTAAGGAGGGGGGAAGGGTGGGGGCTGATATAATTTAGATAAGACGGGGAATTTGTGTATTGAATATTTTATGTACTCACCAATAAAATTAAAAAAAAATAGCTCTCGCCAGAAGTTGGCAACGAATTGTACTCCGCGATCTGAGATTACCTTGTCAGGAAATGAGTACAGCCTCACTACGTGCTGCATGAACAGATTGGCCAGTCTCTTTGCGGTGGAGATTTTAGAACATGGGATGGAATGAGCTTGTTTAGAAAATAAGTCCACCACCACCACCACCCTCCCTTTGGTGGGGGGGGGGGAAGTCTGTGATAAAATCCATGGAATCACAGCCCATGGTCAAGAAGGGGTCTCTAGGGGCCGTAGCAGTCCAGGTGGCTTTCCCCTTCTAGTCTTCCTCATTAAGCATACTTTGCATGCAGAAACGTAATGGGAAATATCTTTTCTCATGCCAGGCCACCAAAATTGTCTCTGAACTAGGTACAGTGTTTTCAAATATCCAAAATGCTCAGCTAGTTTGGAGTCGTGACATTGCTTTGACACTTCTCCCCTTAAACTGGCTGGAATGTACAATTTCCCCTGTTTGTACCAGCCTCCTGATTTGCCTCTGCAATACATCCTTGGATAGAGAGTCCCCCTCCCTTTCGGTCTCCTTGGAGACTCTCTCCTCCCAGCCTGTGGGAATGGGATCTTGTTTCATTTGCTGTGAATGGCTTCTGGTGCTAACAGCCCCTCCCAACTGGGTTGGCAAAAACAGTGTGTTTATTACTTCCTCCCTTTGGCCCTCGTGTTGGGGCATGTGTGATAAAGCATCTGCCAGGAAGGTAGATTTGCCAGGGAGGTGCTTCAGTGTGAAATTGAATTTGGAGAGGAACTCCACCCATCTTAGCTGTTTAGCGCTGAGCTTGCGCGGCATCTTTAATGCTTCTAAGTTTTTATGATCCGTCCACACTTCAAAAGGTACTTTGGCCCCCTCTAGCCAATGTCTCCAGGTAGACAGCGCCAACTTAACCATGCTGGCTTCTTTGTCCCAGATCGCCCAGTGGCATTCAGCCGCAGAGAATTTTTTGGACACATATGCACAAGGGTGCAGTTTCCCCCCATCATCGGCTTGCAACAGGACCCCTCCCATTGCAACATCACTAGCGTCCATCTGTACAATAAACTTATGGTTTTCATCTGGGTGCTGTAGCACTGGCTCTGATGTGAAGTTTTTTTAATTGCTCAAATGCCTCTTGGCATTCTTGAGACCAGGCTAATTTGGCGCTTAGTTTAGTTCCTTGTGCCCCTTTTCCTTTGTTTTTTAGCAGGTCAGTGAGGGGCAATGATATCTGGGTAAACTTCTTTATGAAAGGTCTGTAAAAATTGGCAAAGCCCAGGAACGATTGTAACTGCCTCCTGGTTGTGGGGGGTTCCCACTCCACTACTGCTTGTGTTTTCTCAGGGTCCATTTTTAATCCCCGCCCTGAAACTCTATAGCCCAGAAAATCCAGTTCCTCTTTGTGAAATTCACACTTGGATAATTTTACAGGCAGGTGATTATCATGCAGGGCTTCCAGCACCTGCCAGACCAACTGGACATGTGGCTCATAATCTTTTGAATAAATCAAAACGTCATCTAAATAAACAACCACACCTTTGTACAGGTACTCATGTAAGGTTTCGTTGATTAAATTCATAAACACCCCAGGGGCCCCTTGTAATCCGAAAGGCATCACCATGTATTCAAATTGCCCCAAAGGGGTGTTATTCGTACCCTGAAGTAAGCATCTTTCAAGTCCAATTTTGAAAAGATTTTTCCTTGAGACACCACACTCTGATGAGAGGGAGGGGGTAGACATTTGACATCGACACTGCGTTAGCCCCAATAGTCAGTGCACAGTCTTAAACCCCTATATTTCTTCTTGGGAAACAGCACTGGTGCAGCATGGGGGGAGCTGGCAAGTCTGATGAATCCTTGCACCAGATTTTTATCAATGAACTGTCTCAGTTCTTCCCTCTCCCCCCGGTTCATAGAGTACAATATCCCTTTCGGCAGCTTTTGCCCGGGGATCAACTCGATAGCACAATCCATAGGCCTATGGGAGGGGCTCATCCGCTTCCTTTTCATCAAACACTTGACTTAAATCCTGATATTCAGGGGGGTCTGCTCTAATTCCTCTTTCGTAAGCAGAACCGCTTCTAGGAGGGGGGGGGGTGCTTTCTCGCCCCACTCCAATCTCCACACATGATCAGGGTATTTTTCTATATTAAACTGCAGCATGCCCGTCTTCCACCTTACATATGGGTCGTGGTCCCAGAGCCCTCATGAGCCCAACACCAAAGGGAATTCAGTGGCTGTGCTGACAACAAAAGTCCTGGATTCCCAATGGTTCCCCATCCCTAATGGGACCAGCTCCATTGCATAAGTAGCGGGGGCACCTTTCATCCGGGACCCATCCATCTGTTCAAATACTATGGGGTGGTTTAATTTGCACACATCCAACCCCAGCCCCATGACTAACGCGGGGGTAATTAAGTCCCAAGTGCATCCCAAGTCGAGCAATGCCCACGCTCATATATGAGTTCCCCTTTTGGGATTTACTAAAGTCACTGGTATATAAAGTAGGGTCCCTTTAGGTCTCACCTCATCAGGTGTTAGTCCCTCCTGGACCTGCCACCGGGACCTCTTCATGGCAGGTCAGTGGCATTTCCCACCGGCTGGACAGGGCACTCCTCCTCTTCTGATGGGTCTTAGCTTGATCCCTCTGAGCCTCCCTCGGCATTGAGGCCGGTCGCTACTTCACTTTTCTTGGCGGGTGTCTTTGGTGTTTTGGGAGCTGGTGGGGGAGGTCTCCGCTCTGCTCTGCTGCTCTTTCCTTGTTCCCGGGGCACTCAGAGGCGAAATGGCCCATATCCCCACATCCCCTCTCCTCCAGCGGCTTGCCGTCTCGGACTCCTGGGCATTGGTTCAGGAGAACCTTTTCTTCTTTCCCCCTGTGTCGGGGTGAGATTTCTTGGCTCCCACCTGGTACTGCATCTTCAGCAACTTCACTACTTGATCTCGATCCTCCACCTCGCATGCGAGTTGGATCCACCCTAGCAGGGTTCTGGAATCAGCTTGCACTAGAACCCTTGCTACTAAATTGGGGTTCAGCCCGGTCTGGAGAAACTCAATCTTGAGCCCCTCTGTCCAGTCACGCACCTTCTCTGCGTACTGTCTGAATTCAGCGGCGTACTCACGCAAGGGTCGGTGGCCTTGCTGCATTCTCTTTAACTTTGTCCTAGCCCGCTCCTCCTCTAGAGGATCTTCAAACTGAGCTCTCAATGCTCTCACGAATGCATCAAGGTCCCTCAGTTCAGGGGCTTGGGCCTCATATAAAGTAATGTACCATTTGGCCGCGGCACCTCCCAGCCGGGACCCCAGATGACTTACCTGGCTATGTTCATTGGGGAAGGTGCAGCCCCACTCTTGGAAAAATTCCACAGCTTGCACAATGAAGAATCCCAACTCCTCCGGGTCCCCATCAAACCGTACTTCTAACTTCTGCCACCCCTGTGGCTGTGTGGGAGGGGCAACTGGTCTCCTTGGGAGCAGCACCAATGGAGGGGGCAGTGGTTGGAGTGGTGGTCCCCAGGGAAATGCTGGTGTACATGGCCCAGCTGGGCCCCTGGGGGGTGGGGAGGCCAGCCGGCTGTACCCCTATCAGTTCCCTCTGGACAGGACAGAGCCTATCCTGTACTTGTGGGGTACCTGTTTGCAATCCTTGGTGCCTCCGTGGTGGATAGGGGATACAGGGAGCGTTGGTTGGAGTAGTGTACCCCCATTCCCTGCAAGATCCCATCACTGCCAGGCATCCTCCCCTGGCAAGCACCTCATCAGTTCCTGCAGCCCCACGCCACCTGGGTCATTGCCCTTTTCAGTTCATCTATCTCATCTCACACCGTTTTTGAATCCTCCTCCTCGGAGTCCGAAGTGTCTTGAGGGGTGGCAGAACTCTCTCGTCGGGTCACCCCCATGACCTTGTAATAGTCCTCCATTCCCAAAGCACCCAGGTTGGCAGAGCGGGGTCAAAGCCCTCCTCTTTCACTCCGAATCTCCCAGGATCGACTCTCCTCAGGGCCCGTGTGTCTCGAGCGCTCCCTTGCCTCCTCCTCCCGGAAAAGAATATTCATAATTCTCACTCTGGCTTGATGGTCCAGTGAATCCCAATCCAAGCGCAGCCACTACATCAGCCTCCTTTGCTTGGTGCAGGGTTCAGTCCCCCATGGTACATAGTTATCTCGCCTGTCAACTAGGCTTAGTCATTTTGTACCTGGTGTCCCACCAAAGGTCCACTCTCTCTCTTATTGATGCAGTCGCACCAAGCCCACACACGTTTGTGGGGTCTTTTAGTTTGTAAGTCCCTGCAGTGCAGCATCTTCCCGCCATGGCAGCTGTGACCTCATTTGGAGTGCCGGCTCCAGAGATCTTTATAAAGACTTCTGCCAAAATGTCAGTCCTTGCCAAGTTCTCCACAGCAATCACACAGGTGAATTGGTTGAAGTAACTTTTACTAGAGATCTATCAGGTTCATGGTGCTCAGACAGTGGAATTGGCAGAAGTGACGTATTGAGGGAAATCATGGTTAGTTATAGATTAATGTCCCGCCCCAGGTTAGTAGCCCATTGGAATTCTGGCGCAAAAGCCAGAGACAAAAAGTATCAGAGTTTAGACTACGATAAGCAAGAATAGCAAATTGGGGATGAAATCATTCCTGTTCTCAGGGAAGATACAATTCAGACTAGCTGCATCTGGCCTCAAAGCCATTGGCTACATAAGTAAAAGTGTTTAACTTCAAAGCAGAGATACACTGAACTTCCAAAAAACAGGCATTGATTGGTACTCAGAACTCTCCATAGGGTCACATGATTAATAGGTTGCACATAACATACATTTGGCATGTACTGTAGGCAGGCATACATGACACACATATATTTTCATATCCTACTACCAAAGATGCTTTTTCCCATATGGTTTTAGCAGGTGATGTTTCAAACGCCATTGTTCAGGTAAATCATTATTTCCATTGTTCAGGTAAATCATTATCAAATCCCCTTGCTGTTCCTGGCCCTGATCCAGCAACCACTTCTGCCTGGTCGGCTATTAAGAGCAAATGGAAGAGCAAATTCCAATCATGAGGTTTGACTTTTTCTTGGGGTATCACATTCACCTCTTTTAGGGCTTTTCCACATGTCCGACTTATTCCTGGGCCGTTTCCACACGGCTTGCCTTGTTCTGGAAAACAGCGAAATCTCACGAGAAGACGCTGTTATCGCGCAAGAAGATGCGATAACAGCGTCTTCTCGCGAGATTTTGCACGAGATTTTGCTGTTTTCTGGAACAAGGTAAGCTGTGTGGAAACAGCCCTGATTTTCTTAGCAGTCGTTCTACAAACACTGGAATTAGTTTGGGTGAATGGAAGCAGCGTAGGGCCAGAAACAAAGAAAAAAATCTATGCAGAAAACCCCTTAGAGAACTACAATTATCTGTCAATTTGACAGTGGTTGGATGGCTTGATCTGTCAGTAGAAGCATGGTCTGAGCTACTGCTGGTTGGTAGTGTAACTAGTTGAGGATTTGATCTGTTTTAGATGAATTACAATCCTCCTAAAGGACCAAGTAAGAAGCATCAAGGTGCTCTTGGATCCAGCCAGGCATATGGATATCCACGTGAAGTTTGAGGACAAAACACCTTTAAACAGCTTCATTTCCCAAATGCAACCCCTTCTGGAAAAATATTATCCAAAATCCATGCTTTGGTTTCATTTGAGTGTAATTGTGCTTTATGTGTGCTCGCTCATGAAGATTCTTCAGAAACTGGTCTAGACTGCAGCTGCAGGCCTGACTGGGAAACAGAAGGCAATTTACCTTGTTAGTAACTAAAGAGTTCCAGCAGCTACCAACCTGTTTCCAGGCACAATAAAAAGTGCTGGACCTTGCTTTAAAACCCTCAATGGCCTGAGGTCAAAGTATCTGAAGGACTATCTGCTCCCATGCAAAGCTGCATAAACATCTCTTCAGAGCCTTGCTCTGTGCATTTCACCTTTGGTGGCTAAAAAGGCAGGGTTAAGGTTCATTCACCTGGCACCTATGGAATTTTTACATAATTAATAGAGCTGTACCATAATGAAATAGTTCAGAAATATACTTTGGTAAAGAGAGGAAGTGTGGATTATACTACTATGTACTATCTGTTGCTGTAAATATGCTCCTACTATGTAATTTCTGTTTCCAACTTCTGCTTGTTTTTAGATTTCTGCCATCCAAACCTTATTCCACCGTTGATGGGATATCCCAGCCTGCTGGTTTTATCAGTCTGCCTTGTGTAATCCACCCTGAGTCTCAGCGAGAAAGTCAGATTACAAAGAACGTAAATAAATAAATAGGTGCTGGATGACAACAATATTGTTTATCCAGGTGGCCGAAACAATTTTTTCCCTGCAATTTCTGATTATTTTTACTTTATCTTTTTTGAGCTTGCTTTTAGATGTTTTATATTTGCAAAATTGTTATAGGCTGCTTTGGTTGGCAGCAGGGTGGATTTGATTTAAATCAAACTGATTTAAATCACGATTTAAATCACGATTTAAATCACTAGTCATTAAGGCTTGATTTAAATAATAGTTTTCTACATGAAGACTAATTCTTGCTGGTATAACTTTAATATGCAAGCAGATGCCTGCCTTACCGATAGGTAAAGGAACTTCATTAAAGTATTCCCAAACTGGGTCTCTTTTACGGCCTGCTGCCATTATAGGTTTTTTCCTCCAAGGAAAGAATGTGATAAACCTCAGGTCATACACACAAAAGATCCAAAGACTTGTGCAGTATTGTGCTCAGAAAGTTTCACTTTCATTTTGTACTGCTTGCCCCTCCCTCCTCACACTTGGTTTCTTCTTGTGCAGATCTATTCTCCAAACAATCAGAAAAATATTGTTTCTATTCACTGAACTTCTTGAAACTTAGCACTGGAGGGGTTGATTCTGTCTTCATAGGTTTGTAGAACAATAGGATTAAGGTCTTTTTCTCAACTCTGTTCATGTTATAACATTTTTGCTGTGAAGAAGAGGCATGTGATCTCTGCTGAGCTGACACAAATTCAGTTTTGAGAACTGCAAAACCAAGCATCTGTGATAATATCTTGTAGGCAGAGAAACTGCCCAATAATCTTACAAAAACCTCTGGAAGAGCATGACATTGTGAATGGATTAATGGAATTTATTTACCAAAAAAATTAAACATATACAGCCTTATTCTACATAATTAAAAACTAATCTTTATTTCATGATGGAATAACCTTTGGGTGGTAATATATTTTCCTCAAAAAGCATTTTATTTAAAAAAATCTGATTTAAATCCAAAAAATCCAATTTAAATTAAAAAAATCTGATTTTTTTGATTTTTTTAAAAAAATCATTGATTTTTATCCACCATGGTTGGCAGACCAGATATAAATATTTTGAATAAAGGAATTATATAACAGAGAGGAAATAGAGGCCTTCACAGAAATCTTTTGTGCATCTGACTAAGAGAGCTGTGATTCTCAAAAGCTTATGCAACAATAAAGTTGGTTAAAGGTGCTACTGGACTCTTTACTATTTTGCAACTACAGACTAACACGGCTAACTCCTCTGGATTTGTGAGTAGACTATTTGACAAACACATAATGTGCAAAATTAAGACACATCCCAGCCCCAAATACTCGATTAGGGCTAGTGTATTTATCAGACTCAAGTAGTAAATCTGTTTCTGGACTAATACTTATGTAGCAGGGGGGTTGGCATATTGGTTTTCTTTCACACAAAAAAAGACTCACATAAAATTGCATTATATGGAGACAGGCTGAATCCTTCTTTCTGTGACACTTTTAATATGAAGGATTTTTCTATACACAAAAACACTGAACACGAAACCTGCCCTCTCCCCCCCCCACCCCCCTATCATACTGCCTCTGTACTGCTGGCCTTGTAATGACAGTGTTCCAGATCAGCAGAAATGAAGCAAGACCCTTCTTCAGTAGTTAGAGACCAGACACTTGTTCCCACCTGAAAGTAACAACCTGGAGAAACCGTATTTGACCTTGCGAGAAAACAGAGAGGGAAGCTGCCTGCCTGCCTTTACCCACTTCCACCTTAAGCTATGCACTGAAATAAAATTGCTGCCGAAGCAGTTAATTACCTTTTTAATAGACTTTGACCGCCCTTTCCTACCCACTGTGGAGGTGGTTAAGAATGGCTCCTTGTTTGTTCCCAGTGCTTCCCATGCGTGCTCATTTGCAGGGAGCGGGCATTCTGATCCACTTGGGGGCGGGGGTCAGGATGGCCGGGGCTAGGGTTGCCAGCTCCTGGTTGGGAAATGCGTGGAGATTTGGGGGTGGAACTTGGACAGCGTGGGGTTTAGTCTGAGGAGGGAGCTCAGCAGGGTATAATGCCATAGGGGTTACCCTCCAAAGCAGCCACTTTCTCCAGGAGAACTGATCTCTATGGCATAGAGCTCAGTTGTAATTCCGGGAGGTTTCTAGTCACCACCTGGAGGTTGGCAACCGTACTTAAAGTGGTTTTGCGGATACGGTTGGCCAAGGAATGGGAGCGAAGCACTTTCCTCAGTCGGGACGGATACAGTTTCCAAGCGCCCAGGTTTTGGGGGGGGGGGAGCGAGAGGGCTCTCCCTTCTTTACTTTGGGCAGCCTTCGGTGGGGGGCGCCTGGCCTCACCTCGGGGGTGGCATCCCAGCGCCCGGCAGCAGCAGCTCGGGCGGCGGCAGAGGCCGGGAGGGTTAGGCCAGGGAGGCGGGGAGGGGCCCGGGGCTGAGTGGAGCCGGCGCGGGGAAGGGGAGGGAGGTGGGCAGGGCGCGTCGAGCCAGGGGGAGGGTCCGGGGAGGAGGCGAGCGGAGGCCGGCAGAGGCTCGGGCTGCCTGAAGAGGGGCGGGACGGGACGGGACGGGGGTCGGGAGCAGCTCCGGCTCTGCCTCGTCCCGGCCGGGCGGCGACGAGGATGCCGAGTCCAGCGGCCAGCCCCAGCTCCACCGCGCCCGCCGCCGCGCCCGGGCCCCGCGGCCCATGTGGCTGCGCCGGGTGCCGCTAGGGACGAGCAGGGATGAGTAGGTGAGTGCGCGGCGGCGGCCCAGGCGCTGTCAGGGGCCCTGAGGGCGCAACTCTCGACGGGACCTTCGGGCCGAGGCGCGGGGCTGGCGGCGGGCCGCTGGGCGGCGGAGCGTTGCTGAGCGCCGCGAAGGCGCAGCCGGCGGGGAAGGGGGCGCCGGCCGGCCGGGCGAGGGGGGCGCCGGGGAAGCCGCTCTTCGCGGAGGGAGGCGGACAAAGCTGGAGGGCGCGCGCCGCAGGGCTGGGGCCGGCGGGGAGAGGCTCTGCCCGTGACAGGCTCGCTCGCTCGCTCGGGTCCTGCGAAGGGAGCGCCCCGCGGCAGCCCCCTCGGAGGCCCCGGCGCTCGAGCGGCTGCTCCCGCGGTCTTCGCCGGGCGGGCGGGGGGAGCTGTTCCCTGGGGGGGGGGGCTGGAGGGGGCGGCCCGCGCGCGAGCGACGGCTGCGGGGCTTGGCAACGCCTTGCGAGCCTTGCGAGCCGCGGGGAGGCGGCCAGTTCGTTGTGGCGGGCGGAGGGTCCGCCAAGGGGGGCGGGGGGCCGGGAAAGAGACCCGCCAGGCCGGGGGTTTGAGGCGGGGGCGGGAGGGCAGGCGCGCTGGCCAGGGCCGCGCCGTTGCAGCTTCTCCCGGGGAGGGCAGGCGGCGGGGGGAGACGCTGCTGCCCCGGCTCTGCCTGTGCCTGTTGGTGCCGCTCCGCCTGCACAGCGGTTGGCGAACAGGAGCGGGGCGCGGGGATGTTTGGGGGCAACTGAAGAAGCCGGGCCCTTTGTCTGGATGCTGCGTCTGCAGTGACTCCTGGGGCGAGAGGAGCAGCCGTCTCCGGAGGAATTTTGATGCGGCGTGGCGGTGGCTGCCCCCTTCGGCTTGGCCACGGCCCGGCCGGGGAGGGGGGGAGAGTTAAAAGTGGGAGCCTCCTCGCTACGCATGCGTCGCCTAGCCGTGGCTTCTGCAACCCCCCCGCCCCGCCCCGGTGGTGGGGCGAGTGGGCTGTCAGGTAGCCGAACTTGCGCCCAGAATGTCAGGCTGAAACTGCCTCTCTCGCTTCATCCCTGATGTTATTTCGCTTACCCTGGAAATGCATCCCCAGCAGGCATGGAGGTGTGGGGGGGGGAGAAAGGGGGGAGCTGGGCCGGGAGGCTCTCGCCAGTCTCAGCAGGACCCTTCAGGACTCTGCTCTTGAGGGCCATGTCCCTCAAACACGCACTCACGCAAGATGCAGAAGTTAAGACTTAAGCAGGCTGCCCAAGAACCCATCGATCGCTTTAGACCTCCCGGAATCCCTGAAGGAAAGCTTGAGCTCCTCTGATCCATCTCAGCCTGTGCTGGTGAGCCGGACGCTCTTAGGGACAAGGTGGCCTGGAATTGCAGCAAATAGAAGGGGTGGGTGATTTCTGGGCTGGTCCTGGAGGCACTGTGGCTGCCCCAGAAGGACGCTGCGCCGCCTGTTCAGTATCATTTTCTTGGCAAAGAGTGAAGCACAACCAGCACGTGGGCATAAGGAGGAGATTTTCAAAACAATGACAGTCATTAGCTCTGGTTGCCTAAGAAGTGAGTTCTCTCTCTGTCCTGCACCTTCTCAATCAGAACAACACACTGTCCTTAAAAGGCACGCTTTAGCCGTACTTCACTGAACAGTGTAATTTCTCTAAGAGATTTCCGCTGCCCTGATAGGTCGAGCGAGATGATCTTGGGAGTGCTTTGGATCTTAAATTCTGGAGAGGTTAGGTTGGAAGGCTTGACCCTATTTTCATGCCCTTTTCTGCTTTATGCAGCATTCAGCACCCATCAGGCACACGTAACTGTTTTGTTTTCTCCTGGGTGTTCCCCGAAGGTCTGCTGTAGTGTAAGCCCCGGACTCAGTCCCTGACTTGCATGCCTGTGTATGTAAAGCCCAGGCATTGTTCTTTAACATGCACATGTGTACAGAGGGAAAGTCTTCAGCAGTGTGCAAACAGCAGATCACCTATGTCTTCATTACTAGATGCAGGGGGTGATTACTTGTTTCATATATGTGTGCGCTATCCACTAACTGTAGCAATTTGAACAAATCACCATTGCTTATGTTTGATAGATTGACAACGGGGTTTTCATATTGTTGCAGCTGGATTTGCAGGCAAACCAGTCCAATGGATGAAGGATTCTTTTGATGTTTTGTGGCTACTGGATAGATAAAAAGGGGCCACAAGTCTTAAGTAGGTTAATTGGAAGATTAATCAGCACAGGTTTTAGTTGATTAATTGGTGGGGCCTGCTTCAGTTGGCGGGGGTGTGAGTTAAGGTCATACATATTTATTTTCAAGGCTGACTATAAAAGAGAATGAGTGAAGAGTTTCATTCTAAAAACTGCAGTAGTGATTTCTTTATTAATATTTGAAAGTTAGGCTGTATTTCCTTTAATTCCACAATAGACATCTGTATTGAGGTTCTAATGATAATCAGATTTATTTATATGTAATCAATTAATTTGTGAAAATATAGATAAATAAGGTTATAAATGGTATTTAAAAAGCGTTGACTGGTAGACAGTGGATCAGTGACTCCTCTCCAGTAAAAGCATAGGACACAATTGGGTTTGCAACGCTCTGCGCCCTTTTCTTAGGAGTAAGTCCTATTGATCTCAGGGGACTTTTATCTGTGAGTAAATTTGTGTAGGATTACACTTTTAGAGCGGTAGCTGTATTGTAAAAATAGAGGGTTTTCTTTTTTAAAAAAAACAAACAAAAACCCCTGTTATAAGCTTAAATGAAAATAAGAGGGTTCATTTTATGTTTTGATGGAGAAGAAAGCCTACCTTGTACAGTTTTGTTAGTTCTCAAAGCTGAAGATATGAATAGACATCTTTTTGCTTCTTTGCCTTTTCAGCCTTATTTTGAATTTAGCAGTGATCAGAGATGACGATATGGACCATAGTGTGCTCATTCAATTAAAAATGTGGCCCCAGTTCATTTTATTGCGTCATGAATGTGTTTACACTTTCCCTCGCTGCTCTTTGGAGGGGACCAGTGACAGATACTGTGTATTGTATCCCTGAAAAGGAGATCCCTGGACGGGCAAGCTCTCTCTTTCTTTCAGGGACTCACATCCTCAAAGGCAGTAGGAGCGGAGAGCAAAAGAAAAAAATCCTTTTGCACCCTGATTGTTTGGAATGGTGCATAACTGCGGTTAAAGTATGTCGGTGGGTTATACGGGTTGCAATCATTTTCTTTGGCCACTGTCCTTTAAACAAGGTATCTTGCTAGAATTTTCTTTTAATAAAATGCTCATCTAAATGAGTGCATGGGGGGCTCAGTTTCTGGGGCTTTGCATTTTGGACGTGCTGGGGGAGTGGGGGTGGGTGCAGTTTGTGCAGCTTAAGCTGCAAAGAAGCAGAAAGCTGCAGCTTCTTTCACAATGAGTTTCCTTTTAACTCAGCTCCAGGGAACGCTTTAGCTAGCAGTCTTTGTCCTAGCTTCCATTCTCTCTTAGGACCCCCCCTCCTCTTCCTCTGCATTCTTTCCTTTTGCCATTATCATTTTGGTTAAACAGAAAGGCAACTTGTGTACCATATGGATCATGTTAACAATTGCTTATCTTGGAGGCTGTCTGCTTTCTGCCCCCTTTTTTGCACCTCCCTGGCAGATCCCCAGGGTTGGTATTTTTTTTAATAATAGCATCTTCAATTTGAGGCAATCGAGTGTTGCCTGTAGAGCCAGTTTGGCTGGGGTTCTTTTAGAGACGCACTGCTTTCTTTCTTGCTGTGCTTGTTTTTCCTCCTCTCTTTGCTTCCTATTGGAAACATTCATTTTAGGTTTCTGCATCTTAGCTTGTCGTGTGGAGTTGGCTAGGAAGGAATTGGCCAGTTAAAGTGTTCCGTTAGCCTTAGAGAAGACATTGTGGCAACAATAGTAATTTTGACTTTGTGAAGCTATATTTTCTACTTGGAAAACATCACGAAACAAAACTTTTTCGCTGGGCATCTGTTTCCAAAACGTCTTGGCCTTCCTGAAAGTGGAGAGCTTGGTGGCTCTTTTGTGTCTTCCTTATGTGGCTCACCATGCTAGGGAGTACAGGAGGCATTCTTACCACCACCAGTCCTAATTTTACAGATTTTGTAGCCATGTTCTAAACTTAGTGGCATCTGTCCAAGAAAAAGATCTTGGAGTCACAGTGCACAAAAAAAGTACAAGTCAGCATGCTTTATAAATAAAAAAGAGCAACTCATTGTTTGAAATTATTAGGAAAGGAGAATAAATCAGCAAGTATCATAATGCCATTGTACAAGTATAGAGTGTGGCCACATTTGAGGATACTGGCTTGGAGCTCATGGGAAATTTCCACGGACAGAAGGGATTTCTGTCCATAGAGTGGACCTTCGTCACTTGTTCTGTTACTGCACCTCCGGATGCCTCCCCAAAGCTGCTCCTGGGGGTCAGGGAGCACCCAAGGTCTGCATGAGGGAGGGGGGACTGGCAGAAGCCACTCTCATTACATTTGTCTAAACACCGCAGTTCAAAAAATGTTACGGAATTAGAAAAGGGCAAAATGATTTAGTTTATGACATGCATTTATTAATTTGTCTCCTCCTTAGAGAAAGGGTTTGGGCTTAAGTGCTCTGATGGGAAGGCCTCACCCCCTCCAGCCAAAACCATGCCTTCTCCTCTGTCCTTTTCTTCCCTCCTATTCTCATGAACGTGCACATTGCAGATGCCTGATAGCCCTGTCCTTTCAGCAAGATGCTTCTCTCTTGCGCTGCTCTTTCCATCATTCCCCTCTCCTCAGAGTAAGCCTCCGTCTTCTCTTAACTGATACTTGTCTGTGGGTGTCTTGAGTGCAGCTTCACCTGGTGAGGATGAGGTTCCTTTTTGACTTCTTTCACGTACTGTCAGAGTTGAGCAGGGATCAAGTTCTTTATGCTGAGGGCAGATTGACTCATGACTGGGTTTTCAAAGGCTGCGCTGTGGTTAGCACATTGTCATTGTTTCCAGGTGTCCTGCCTCACAACTGAAGATGCCCTGGGCTCCTTGGGTGAGTGGATGATCCGACACCCCTGAAGCAGGCAAGTGAGCTATGGTGCAAGCGTGGCTTGTCTCTATGATTGTGGCATAGATTTTCTTCTTTCAGAAGATTGCACTATAGCAGCAGCAGCAGCAAGAGAAACTTTGTCCTCTGTACTGCCACAGCATCTGCAAAGTGTCTTCTGCCAGAGTTATTCTGGGTGGTAAATAGCCTGGCAAATGCAGGCTCTTTTCACCCAGAGCCAGAGAGAAGTTCTGTCTGCTGTGATGAATTTGCAGATGAAACTCCTGTACTCAGGGAGAGCTTAACAATCAGTGTGTTGACCATCGACTCAGAACATGAGGCAACGTGGCTTGCCTTGTTCTGTTTCACTTAATTGAGCATGTGGTGAAATGCAGATGCCCTTCTACGATTTGGAGACCTGTTTCTTACTGAATGGTGAGGGGGGACCAAAAGAGCCAGGTATGGGAATACTGGTTTAAGTTCGTTCATTTACCTGTTTCTGCTTATCCGTCATCCAACTGTGAACCTTCTAGGAGTTCAGCTGAAGCCCGGTTCCTGTACTGCCTTGTTTCTTGGGGGGAAAACACAGGCCTCCAAAGTAGCTTTTCTGGTTTTTGAGTTTGCCCCATCTCCTCACTATAATTTGTCCCTGTCTTTTCCCATTTGGCCTAGTTTTACTTAAGTATTTTTCCTGCCCTTTGCCTTTCTGTACTCTTCCCCAGTGTGATTGGCTCCTGCCTTTTCCTGTACCTGCCTTATACAACTTCTCCTCCCTGTTAGCAGACTTTTCCTCATCCCGTTGTCTCGTGCGCAGTTCCCACCAGAGCTATTCTTTGCTCTGTCTCTGCCTGTCCCAGCTTTGATTCCTCACACTCTCAACCTTTCCCTGGATTCTCATCCCTGCCACTTGCATGGCTTCCTCTATGTCCATCTTACCTGTCTGGAATAGTACCTGGAAGATACTTTAATTATGTCTTTTGACTTCAGAGTGGTGATTCATCCTTTAGTAAGATATCCAATGCTAAATCTCACCCCCCCACACACACACAGAGTCCATGTCCCTGTGCAGTCCTCTGCAATGCATGATACCGCTTAAAAAAACTCTCTTGTCATTGAATTCCTAGCTACCAAATATAAAAATTGTGAGGTAGTTTTTCTTTTTTAGGAGTAAGAGTGATTGTTCTACAATTCTAGATGTATTTGAACCATATGGGGGGTCCTTGATCCATGCTAGTCTTTCTGCTTACCAGATAAGAGGATATTGAACTACTTGTTATGAAGAAACAAGCGTCTTTTTTTCTTTAATCCCTTCCTAAGGGTGGACCTCATGTCCCCTCTATCTTTACTAAAGATTGCATAGAAGTAATTCTGGTAGTTTCACAGATTTAGGTGACATTCATACTTGGTGATAACCCATAGTTTGTTTAAACTGTGGTTTGTGCAACTAGCTCTGGTTAGTCTAGTAATAAATCCCAGTTTGTGCAAAAATGTTCACTATGAGGGAGGCTATCTTGCTGGTGCAGCCATTTCTGTGGCTACAAGTGGTGTTGCTGCTTAAGCTCCCCCCCCCCCCCCCCGGTTTATGAATTCAGAAGTCTCAAAAGACCATAATTAGTACACACTGTGGTTATCAAACTAACCTGGTTAGGTGCCAACTTGATCAGTCTTTTTTGTTAGACTGCCTTCATTCATATCTCAAAATTTGCCAGGGTTTGATGAAATTGTGATTTTATTGAAACATCCGAGTGCAGCATTAATCTCAGGCCTGGCAGAGTGTTAGCTCTTAGTATTGTCTCTGGGAACATGAAAGCTCTCTCTTCTGGACTCACACACATTGTGAGATGCACCAAAGAATCCATGTAGGGTAGCTTGTACTTGTAACTTTCCTACAACCAATCAAGGGCCATCAGTGGCTGCCTTCAGCCAGTTGTTCCACTCTTTTCCTGTTCTCTCAGAGGTTACCTACTCTTTTAGCCAGCCTACTCCCTTTCCTGATGATTTCTGTACAGTATCCGATATTGTCCTCTGGTTTGGTCCAGCCACCACATCTTTCCCTAAAACTGATAAGAGTGCTTAGTTTGGGAAGGGATACAGCTGTGGCTCCTGTTCTTTCCTCTTTAGCTGGTGTGCTGATGCAGCCCACTTAGTCACTTGTTTTATGGTGGCTGGGTCATCATACGCTACCCCCAAATGCCTGTGATGTTTGGCCTTTGTGCTAGCATTTTTAAATCAGCACCTGATAAAGAGGGACAGTTACGTAAGATCCAGAGACCAAAAGCCACCTTGTGGCGAGAGTAGCTTATCTGGAATGGATCTGGAATCGATCATCGTTTTGAGCTTCATTAAATTTCTTCAAAAACCCTGCAGCTGGTTCTATTCCCACACAATATTTTTGTCTGTGGAGAAAATAATGGTTGTAGGGAAGACTGTGTAGAGGTAACGTCGGAGTCTGCCTAAGAATATCCTGTCCCTGCTTCAGACGGCAGGTTGCATCTGATCTGTAGGATGCTTTAGTTTGTGAGAATCCCAGCTTTCAGTTTTTAAGTAAATTTCTAGCCATTAACCACCATAGATGGTGGGTTTGAAAATGAGACAGGATAGTATTAAAGGATCTAAATGAAAACAAAGTAAGTCTGAAATGCCACATGCATTGCTGTACAACTCTTGTGATGAATGAAGGTTGTGCCAGGGTTTTCAAGGATTAGGTAAAGCGATTTCCATGTGACCGTCGGTTTATGCACAAGAATGTGCCAGAATTGATTGCAGCTTCTTTACCAAACTGCTGTTTGTTCTGTACTGACTTAGTGAATGCAATGAAGAAATGATGTTAAATTAGTATTTTCTGTGTAATGGACGCTAGAAATTAATTATTTTAACAATTAGCAGTATGTGTGAGCCCAAGACATTCTATCCACAGAGGAAATTGTCCGTTGCATCTCTCAGTGTTGTACTGCTTTGTCTTTACCAACTGGAAGGAGGTGGGGCATTCTGCTACATCTCTGCCTCAGGTACAGTTTTCTTATTTAATCAGTTTTGATGGAAAGGCACAGTAGACTCGCCCATTCTCAGTGGAGGCTACCTATTGTGCCCCTAAGGAATTCAGGAGGCTAGTCTGGGTTACTTCTAATCATGAGGCACATTTAGAAGAGATACATGCAAAAACTCAGGGTAGGATTCACTGATACTGTGTTGCTTACACACTCTTAAAATAAGGTTGTCTTGCGCATAAAAGTGAAATCTCCAATTAAATCTTTCTTTAAAAATGGAAAGCATGCTTGAAGTGTGCAAAGATTTGCATTAACGGTTTTCCCTTCTGTTCATTATGTATTACCCAGTGTGGCTAGCCAATGTTGAACCAGGTTTCTAAAATGATTGTAAGACGATTTTGACATTTGCTCTAACCCTTCCTGTTAGTTGTCACAAAGGACAAGGGCAAAAATCATGTTAGACGCGGAGGTGATTTAATTGGACTACAGACTGCAGACATAGATGGGTCAAATTCTAAGCTTCCAATGCAGTACAGAAAAAAGGGTGACATTTGATCTTTTCATGAAAAGGCTCCATAATTTACCATGTCATCTTTCTTGGCAAGAGATGTTTTAATGAGAGGTTTTGATGTGATGGAGGGGAAAAAAACTGACGAAATGTCATCTGGAGATTGAGAAAGCCAGTGAGATATAGTGGTCATTAGAGTTTTGCACTAGAATCTGGGAGAGAGAGGTTCGAATCCCCTCTGTTATGGAAACTTACTGGGAGATCTTCTGTCAATCACTCACACGCCACTTCATCTACCTGTGAAGTCTGATGTCAGAATAAACTGAAGGAGAGAACCACATAAGCTACTTTGGGTCTCAGATAGGGGTAAAGGCAGGCATAAATGAAGTAAATAAATAAATATGGACTAGTGTCCAATATGTGTCTTCTCACATCATGAGAAGACAAGATTATCTGGAATAGTTAATAATGCTTGGAAAAGTGGAAGGCAGTAGGAAAAGAGGAAGACCTAAAACGAGATGGCTTGACTCAATAAAAGAAGCCATGTCCTCCAATGTGCAGGATCTGAGCAAGTCTGTTAACGATAGGATGTTTCGGAAGTCTTTCATTCATAGGGTGGCCCTAGGTCGGAGGTGACTTGATGGCACAATAACACACATCTTCTATCAGTAAGAAAGTGTGAGCAAGAATACTTTATCAGCCAAAGACAGCCCAGTTTGTTATCTCCTTAACTGTACTTTATATTGTACTGTCCACAGTGAAAATAGCATTAACTTTCTTTAACGAGCAGTGTTGCCAGATGATATCTTCGAGATTCTCTTAATAAACCTAATATTTGAAGAACATAATAACACTAATGGATCACACCAAATCTAATCCATCTAGTCCGGTAGTTTGTTTCTGCAGTAGCCAGCCAAGTGGCTCTGGGAAACTCCAAAAAACTGCTTTCTCCTGTTGTTTGTTCTCAGCATCTGGTGCCCATATATACCTCCCCAGAAGATGTAGTTAGCTATCATGGATAACAGCCATTAATAGATCTCCCCCCCCACACACACACATTTGTCCAATCCCCTTTTAAAATCTCTAGTGTCCATCACCATGTCTTACAATAGTGAATTTCATATATTGACTAGGTGGTGTATGAAGAGGTATTTCCATTCAGTCTATGCAGAACCTTCTGTTGATCAATGTCATGGGTGACTCCAAATTCAGGAATCATGAAAAGTGGAGAAAGAAATCTCTCTAACTTTCATAATATTAGTTTCTATCATGTCCCAGCTTCGTCAAGGTTTTTGTAAATAAAAAAGCCCCCAACACCATAGTCTTTCCTTGTAGGGAAGGAAAACGCTACAGTCCCTTGATGATTTTGGTTACCCGATTTGCATACCCTTTCTGACTTTCTGATTTCCTGCCTGAGACTGGCTGATCAGAACTGTACACACACTTTCTAGTTTCATTCCCTGCCACCATCAGCTGCAGTTTGGGTGACTTAAACGGGTCAGGCAGCTCTAATGAGTTGTCCTGCGACAGTACAAGACCTGGTAGCCTCTTATCAACACAAGCTGATCTTTATTGCTCCATTCAAGGCCCTCCCATGGACATTGACTGCATTGCTTTCTAGATCACAAAGCATTACCAGTTAAACATTGCCTTTCCTGCTCTAAAAAATAAAGCTGTTTCCTCAAGTAAGTAAACTAACTTTTTTATTCCTAATACATCACTTAAAATAAAAATTCAAGCCTTAAGGACTACTATGTCTTCACTTTCACACTCCACCTTATAAAGGGCCTGTGTGTTTTGACCGGTGTAAGACCTGGATTTTGAGTGACTTCTTGCATTTACATTTTCCAAGGCTGCCTTTTCCCCAGCATGCTTTGGTGCAACCTGAGATCCTTTGTAGCTAATGGAGTTAGTTTTGTAAACTGTAAAGAGTGACTCTCCCATCTTAAAGGAGTCCCGTATAGCAGATTGGTCCCATATAGCAGATTTTACCAGAAATGTCTTTTTACCCTCCCCTTCCTTTTTTGTTTAACATTGAACCTGAGGAAGAGTTCTGTGTCACCCAGAAGCTAGCTTGTTATTTGTTGACTTTTACTTGCTCCTATAAAGGTATCATACTACTGCTGTAGTTTGGATTGTGGAGCTACACTGCCTTTTACCTTGTTATAGTGTTATATGGTCGCAGGATTCGTTTCTCTCCCTGTTCCTGGCTGCTGTTCTCCTTTCCTTCTACTCCCTACAGCTTCTGCAAACAAAACCAATTCTCTTGCGGTCTCTGAGAAAAAGAACACTTTGAACCATAATTTAACCACGGCTTCTTTCTCCTTGGACAAAGGGCATTTCTCCTTGTGACAGTAATCTGGCCAAATTTTTAGCAATAAAAGACTGCCCTGCACAGGAGAAAGAGGAGTGGGCCAGGTGAAATGCGCCATGTAAAACTATCGGGATTGCTTTTTTTTAAAGGGAAAAAGTATAGATCCATGCTGATTACTCTTCCCAGGAGTACTTCATCAGTTTTCCTCTGAATAGGAAGAGGGTATCCTGACACGAGCCTAGCTTGAGCCTTCCAGAAAGCCGTGTTTTTATTTAAGCAAGATTCAGCTTTGTGGCTATGTGTGTGCCTTGTTAAATGTGATAAAATAGTTGTGCTTTTTGACAGTTGTGTGAGAACAGTATTTAGAAGATGAGCATTTGTTAATGGAAGTCTAGTCAAACTATATTCTTTGCTCATGAAGACGGGCAGTGCAGTGTACTACTGAAAACATGGCCGTTTTCACATTGCTTACCGGCCAGGGAACATCGCGCCAAGCTCCCAAGAACTGTTCTCATGCGAAATCGTGCCAGGAAGACACTGTTGTTCCGGGAACTTGGTGCGATGTTCCGTGGCCGGTAAGCAGTGTGAAAACAGCCCTTGTCTCTGATCTTTTTAAATCTTTCTGTCCTTCAGTGTTTCCAGAATTTTCCCCATGAGCAAGACAGCTAGAAACATAGCCTTTTAAAGTAATTTTTAAAAAGAAAGGGAGCTGAGATTCTCTGTATAGGCTGAGGGCGGCAGTCATTTGAATTGGTGGTCGATATGAGGTCAGGGATACCAGTGGTTATGGGACGAGGGAGGTATGGCGGTGGGGCTAGGTATTATAAGGGAAGAAGCCAGAGATATGGTTATGCTCGGGCTCCTTCCAACCTTTGCCCCATCCCAAGGGATGCTGGTAGTGGGGCTAGGACTCAGTGCCCTCTCCCGTCACTGCTGCTGTGCAACGCCAGGTCCATTAATAACAAGACCGCAACCCTTCAGCAATATTTTGCAATGGAAGAGGTAGACCTGGCGTACGTGACTGAGACCTGGGTACAGGAAGGTGAAACTGTCAGCCTGAAAGAGCTGCCCCCCCCCAGGTTTCTCGGTCCTTCACCAGTCATGGGACAGTGGCTGGGGGAGGGTGGTGGCGCTCATTCGAGGGACTCCATCAGGCCGCTCCCCATGCCAAAGATTGCCAGCATTGATTGTGTGGGCCTGGTGTGGGATGCCAAGGAGAGTATAGCCATCTGTCTGGTGTACCAATCTCCCAGTGCACCAGCAGATGCTGTGCCTGGCCTGTTGGAGGCGGTGGCTGGCTGGGCCTTGGAGTACCCCAGGCTTCTGGTCTTGGGGGACTTCAGTGTCCATGCCAATGATGCTACCTCCTCACAGGCCATGGACCTGATAGGCTCCATGGCGGCATTAGGACTCTCCCAGTTTGTTTTGATGCCCACACATCGAGCAGGACACACTCTGGATTTGATCTTTGGGGTGAGGATACAGGTGGATCTGGATGAACCTATAGCAGTGCCATGGTCAGACCACCTCATCCTGAGGGCTTGTCATGACCCCCCCCCCCCCCGGCTTGGGCGACAAGCTGATTTATGCTCGCCTGTGGAGCCAAATGGATCCAATTGAATTCCAGAACACTCTGTGGGATCTGATGCCCCCTGGTGGCTCATTGGATGAGCTGATAGAGGACTGGAATGCCCGTCTCTCTGAAGCTATCGATGAGATTGCTCCCCATCGCCCTCTCCGCCCCTGAACTAGAGTAGCTTCTTGGTATACTGATGAGCTACGACAAATGAAACGGGAGCTGAGATGGCTAGAGCGAGTGCGGCGGTGACTCCATGACGAAGTGACAAGAACATTTTATAGGACGTTTATGAAGGCCTATGAGATGGCAGTGAAAGCTGCAAAGAGAGACTACTATGCAGCTTCTGTTGCGTCTGCTAGTTCTTGCCCAGCACAACTTTCCAGAGTGATTTGGTCTTTAACGTCCCTCACACATGGGACAAAGAAAAATGTAAATTCGGTAATAAGCTGTGAGACTTTTGGAGACTATTTTGCGGATAAGATCTTGTCACTCTGCCGGGATCTGTCCACCACGGTTGATGCAGTATGTGTATTGGAGGCCCCTTGGTCGTCCTCAGGGTTGATATTAGATCAATTCAGGCCATTCTCCCAGGAGGAGGTAGGTAGGGTCCTGCATGCTGTGAAACCTACCATATGCCCACTGGACCCATGCCCATCACGGCTGGTGAAAACTGGCGGTGATGGGATTCGGGCACCATTAGCTGACATCATTAATCTTTCTCTGAGTTCTGGGTTTTTTCCAGACTCACTAAAGGAGGCAGTGGTATGGCCCTTATTAAAGAAACCATCACTGGATCCTGCTGATCCAGCCAATTACCACCCAGTTTCGAATCTTCCGTTCCTGGGTAAGGTAATTGAGAGGGCGGTAGTGTAACAGCTGCAGGTATACCTGGATGATGCCTCTATCCTGGATCCAGTCCAGTCTGGCTTCAGGCCTGGCCATGGTACAGAGATGGCTCTGGTCGCCCTCACAGATGATCTGCGGCGACACCTGGACCGGGGCGGGTCGGCACTGCTGATACTTTTAGATCTTACAGCAGCGTTCGACATGGTTGATCATAATCTTCTGACCCACCGCCTTGCCAATGTGGGGATTAGTGGAACAGCCCTGCAATGGCTGAACTCCTTCCTTAGCAATCGGGGACAGAGGGTAGCACTCGGGGAACAGATGTCCGCTTGCCATTCTTTGGTGTGCGGCATCTCTCAGGGGGCGATTCTTTCCTCGATGCTATTTAACATCTATATGCACCCCCTCACTCGGTTAGCCCGCAGCTTTGGGCTGGGTTGTCACCAGTATGTGGATGACACTCAGCTCTATCTGCTGATGGACGGCCAGTCTGATCTCGCTCTTGATTCCTTGGCCAAGGGTCTTGAGGCTGTGACGGTATGGTTACATCAGAGTCGCCTGAAATTGAATCCCCTGAAGACGGAGGTTCTGTGTCTGGGTCGTGGGGCAATCGAGCTGGGGACCCAGCTCCCAGCCCTCAGTGGGGTACAATTGAAACCTTTGCCGACGGTGAGGAGCCTGGGTGTGACCATGGATGCCACACTTTCAATGGAGGCCCAGGTCATGACCGTTACCAGGTCTGCCTTTTTTCATCTTCGACAGGCCAGGCAACTGGTGCCCTATCTTTCACCCCGGGACCTGGCCACAGTAATCCATGCAATGGTCACCTCGACTACTGCATCTCACTGTATGCTGGACTGCCCTTAGGCCTGACCCGGAAGTTACAGCTGGTCCAGAATGCAGCGGCACGCATCCTTACCGGAATGCCAATCCGAGCGCACACTCATCCTGTGCTGTGCCAGCTGCACTGGCTCCCAGTAGAGCTCCGGATCCGGTTCAAGGTGTTAACCCTGGTGTTTAAAGCCCTTCACGGACTGGGACCTGCATACCTGTGGGACCGCCTCTTCCATTACATCCCCTGCAGGGTGTTGCGCTCTGCAGACAAGCAACTCCTGGTGGTCCCCGGCCTGAAGGACATCCGTCTGGCCTCAACCAGGACAAGGGCTTTTTCTGCCCTGGCTCCAGCCTGGTGGAACGCTGTCCCGCTGGAGATCCGGGCTCTGCAGAACCTGTTACACTTTTGCAGGGCCTGTAAAACGGAGATGTTCCACCTGTCAGAGTCTGTTGTTCTAGAGAAATGCAACCTGAGTAACGCCATACTTGTTTCTAGATGCAGAGAAGTTAGCCGTGTTAGTCTGTGGTAGCAAAATCAAAAAGAGTCCAGTAGCACCTTTAAGACTAACCAATTTTATTTTAGCATAAGCTTTCGAGAATCAAGTTCTCTTCGTCAGATGCCTGACGAAGAATACTTGTTTCTGTAGTTGTTTAGTCTTCCTCTCTCTCTAGGCCCGTGGGATGCCAGGAGCCGAGTCCATGGGAGAGGATACTGCATCTTATCTGTTCTCTTCTCAGCCGACCTTGGCTGGCCAGTGTTCCCATCGAGAAGTTTCCTGCTATGTGAACTCTGGGGGGAGGCTGGGCTCTGAGGGTTTGATGTGTAACAACTTTCGTTCTGTATCTCATTCCTAACAAAGCTTTGCTCAGCCAGGATCTGCTTGGTCCTGGAATGTGGACACCTGGGCCTGAATGCTGCCTTTCTAATAAAGCCTTTTGAAATCAAAAGACCTTGTCTTCTTCCAGAAGGGAGGAAGGCAGACTCTAGCCAACTGGAATGCCATAGTCTTTGGGCGCTCCCTCCCCTTCTTTTTCCACCTTGCTTTTCACTTTTGCTCTCCACCCCTTTTCCTCTGTTTGGCTCTTAGCCGTTTGGCTGCGAGTGGTGACTACACCTCCTAGCTGACGGGGGGGGGGGGAGAATACAGTGTCAATGGTTTCCTCCCTCTTGCTCTGATGTTAGGGCATGCGTGATAGTGCGTCAGCCAAAAAGTTAGTTTTCCCGGGCAGAAAGTTGAGTGTGAAGTTAAATTTAGAAAAGAATTCTGCCCATCTGAGCTGTTTGGCGTTAAGACGTCTGGGGCTCCTAAGGGCTTCTAAGTTTTTATGGTCAGTCCAAACTTCAAACAGATGCTGCGCCCCCTCCAGCCAGTGCCGCCATACTGTGAGAGCTGTTTTAATGGCAAAAGCTTCTTTTTCCCAAACATTCCAATTTCTTTCTGATTCTGAAAATTTTCGGGACAAATACGCACATGGCCTGGCTTTGCCATCGTCCCCTTTCTGCAAATGCACCCCCCCAATCGCTGTATCGCTGGCATCGACTTGAAGGAGCGATGTCATCGGGGTGCTGTAAAACTGGCTCGGAAGTGTATTTAGCTTTGAGCTTTTCAAAGGCCAGTTGGCATTGTGGGCTCCACTCTAATTTAGAGGTGGGTTTTCTTGCTTGCTCCCCTTTATCTTTAGTTTTTAGGAGCTCAGTCAGAGGAAGGGCAATTTGAGCAAATCCTTCTATGAAGTCTCTATAGAAGTTGGCAAAACCCAGGAAGGATTGTAATTGTTTACGAGTGGATGGAGTTTGCCAATCTTGTACCGCCCGTATCTTGGCGGGATCCATTTTCAGCCCTTGCCCAGATATACGGTAGCCTAAGTAATCCAGTTCTGTTTTATGAAACTCACATTTAGAGAGTTTGTTAGGAAGCTTGTGGCACATTAAAGTGGTCAGCACTTCTCGCACTAATTTTAGATGTTCCTCTTTTGTTTTTGAATAAATTAACACGTCATCTAGGTAAACGACCACTCCTTTATATAAATGTTTGTGCAACACTTCATTGATCATGGACATGTATACCGATGGAGCTCCAGATAAGCCAATATTGTCCCAAGGGCATATTGAACGCCGTTTTCCATTCATCTCCTTCCTTGATTCTTACATGGAAATAGGCATCTTTAAGGTCCAATTTTGAAAAGATCTTACCTTGAGCCACGACATTGAGTAGATCTCGTATCAGTGGGATGGGATAGGCATTGGTTGCCGACACACCATTGATCCCTCTGAAGTCGGTGCATAACCTTAGACCTCCATCCTTTTTCTTGACAAAAAGTACAGGGGCTGCATGCGGGCTGTTTGCAGGACAGATGAAACCTCTTTCCAAGTTATTGTCGATGAATTTCTGTAGCTCCTCTCTTTCTAATGGGCTCATGGAGTATAATTTGCCTTTGGGCAGACTTTCTCCCGGAATTATTTTGATGGCGCAATCCGTGGCCCGATGGGGGGGAAGGCTATCGGCTTCCTCTTCACTGAAGGCTTGTTTGAGATTTCTATATTCCTTTGGAATGCAATTGATTTCTTCTTGGGTTAAGAGAGCCACATCAACTAGGGGTGGTTTGTCTGAACCCCAATCTATTTGCCAAAAATGCTGTTCGCAATATTCTTTGTTAAACATGACAATTCCTTTAGCCCAGTCTATGTAAGGGTTATGATCCCATAGCCAACGACTGCCTAGGATAAGGGGGTATTTAGCTGCTTGACTGATTACAAAACTTTAGCTCTCCCAATGTTCCCCCATACCAGTGGGTATTTGTTCAGTTTCCAGAGTTACTGGGTTTATATTAGATCCGTCCATCTGTTCAAAAATGATGGGGGTGGCTAACTCTTTGGTTTCTAATCCCAAGCCGTTCACTAACGCAGGTGCTATAATGTCTCTGGAGCAACCGGAATCAATTAGGGCTTCTACACAGATATGAGTTCCTCTTTTGGGATTTAATAGAATAACTGGAAGAAACAATACAGACCCTTTTTCTCTCACCTCTTCCTGAGTGATTCTTTTCTCGATCTGCCGGTCGGGTCCCTTTACAACAGATCCATCTCGTTTCCCGACTGGGGACTGGGTGCCTCTTCTTCGCTTTCGGTGGGCTGCATATCTAAGTCCATTAACACCTCTTCCGCTTCCAGGCCCTTCTACGGTTGAGTGCGCTTTTGGATTCCCCGTCCGTGGCTAGACCTCATCGCTGGAATAGGGCGAGAAGGGGTAGTGGGGGTGGAAGTGGGTACGCGAAAGGGGCATTGAGCAGCGAATGCGGCCGCATTGAAGACATAGTCCCTGTCGCCAACGAGTTTCTCGCGCACCGCGGCTTGGCGGACCTGCTCGTCCCTCCTTGGGTATCACCGGAGTTCTTCTTGTTCCTAGGGCTTGTTGTTGTTCCACTAATCTCACCTGTTGGATGCGGTTTTCCACTTCACAGGCCAATTGTATCCAGCCCAACAGCGTTGGGGGGGTCATCTTGCATTAAAGAATGATCTAGGAGTCTAGGGTTCATGCCACTTTTAAACATTACTATCTTAGTTCCTTCTTCACAATGGGGACATTTAGCTGCTAGTTGACGGAACTTGGCCGCATACTCTCTGATCGGTTGCGCACCTTGTCGGAGCGTTTGCAATTCTGTGCGAGCGTGGTCTTCTTCTAACGGATCCTCATATTGGGCTCGTAAAGCGGAGACAAAATTCTGTAGCGTGTCCAACTCGGGAGCTCCCGAATCATATAAAGTCATATACCATTCGGCTGCTTTGCCTTCCAGCCTAGAGGCCAAGTGATCAATCCGGCTTTCCTCATCCGGGAACAGATGTCAGCGGGTGTCCTCCTCCTTCCATCTAAGACCACCACTTCTTCTGGGGCTGCCCTTGGCCATCTGCTATGCCCGTATACGGACTCCCAATATTTGTTTAAATAGCCTGCTCCTGCACTATTTTAATGATTTTAAAATTTTTTTTATTGATTTTAATGTATTTTTTAATGTTGTTAGCCGCCCTGAGCCCATCTGTGGGGAGGGCAGGGTATAAATTGAATAAAATAAATAAATAAATAAATAAATAATTACGTAATAAGAGCGATGGGAGAAAGAGTGGGAAGTGGGTCACACAAGAATGGGATTATTGTGCCCAATTCATTGTCTGCGTTTATGATTTAATTTGTCTTCCGCCCAATTCTGTGGGAAAACCCACACTGATTTTATTAGATGGCTTCTGAACGGAGATTAGGACGTCTGCAGTGCACCCCTAAACATCCACCCTTCTAAGTCCATTAACATCAGTGATGTTTAGAAAGATGGAACTCTGTTTCATGTTGCATTGTTAAGAGTCCTGGCATATTCTGAGATGTTCTGTTTCCATCATCCAAAACATTGTGTTTTGGCCAAAGTATTTAATTCATTAGGCTTTCTTAATTCAAATGTGTGGGCTTGATTATGGATTTTTTTAAAGGTAAGAAAGGTAACGCACTGAGTTTTTTAAAAAGGGTTTGAAAAGAAAAGATTGTGTTAGGATATCCTTTAGTGCATGCCTTCGTGTCAAGACAGCATAGATCAAATGACCTTTGGAGTATGAAGTGCTGTTGAAAAGGACTGTGCTAAAGGGGTAGTGGCAGTAATAATGGAATGAGTCAGTGTGTAAGTGTGTGAAACAGAGACTGAGCACTCTAATGTGCATAGCAACATAGGTTTCAGAAGTGCAGGCTGCGCTGTAATTGACAGGTGGAGGAGTGAGGTACTTGACTGCTTGCTAGATCCCTAATGCTTTTTTTAGTGAATAGGATAAAGCTCCAGTAATTGATGGCACCAGGATTAATGGTTGCAGAGATGTGTAATTAAAGGGCCAGGGGTGATGCACTGCTAACCCGATCAGTGCAGTGGAGGTTAGGGAGGTTGAGTGTTTTGAAGATGATGTGTCTTCTCTAGAGTCACAGCTTGGGTGGGATGTTCCTGTGCTTGTTCCAGTTGCCTGTTCCCAGTCAGTAACTGGATGATGCTATTAAAATATACAAGGGAAAAAAACAGTTAAAAGTGTCTATGCCTGATTATCTATCCATGGTTCTTTTCTGAAGCACAGGTATTAAGTAGACTTTGCTATTCTTAAGTGTGAGCTAATTGAAATTCTTAGGACATGGAATCCTGTGCTTGTTATCTGTAGCTGTTCTATGCTCCTGTGAAACTGTAGCCTACACAGACCCCACTAAGATTTTCCGTGGCAGAGAGCACATGGCAGCTGAGCAGCCTCATAACGGAGCATGTTGTATTGAATGGCATATGTTTTGAATTCTGCAGATGGGCAGGAATTTACTTATGGATATTTCTACCCTGCTTTTCTCCCCATGAGGACCCAAAACAGCTTACATCATTCTCCTCTCCTCCATTTTATCCTCACAACAGCCCTATGAGGTAGGCTACACTGAGAGACAAGACTGGCTCCAAGCCACCCAGCAAGCTTCCATGACAGACTCCAACATGAGTGTTAGTTTCTTGGCTATTAGGATCACAAGAAATCTTGACCACTCTGCCTGTAGAAATTCCATGCGGTATGCAGTCTTCTGCAAAATTAAGGAAATTAATTGTTTCTTTGTTTAAGAAGGCTGAATTATGATCCTGACTTGAAATTTAATTTCCTTCCCAAAGCATTAGAGGAGAATGTTTCTAGGCTTGTACTCTGGGACATAACACACTGCTGTTGTAATGCACATTGCATGATCGACACACCCAGAAAGAAAAATACTGAATATTTTTCTTAAGGGTGAGCCTGAGTGATATTTGCCCTCTTTTCTCTCCTTCTTCCAGAACAAGTGCCGTCATAGACACACAGGACTAGAAGGCCTGAGGCCTGCCGTGATCCCCGTTGCAAGGCTGAACTTCCCATTTCTACAATGTGTATCACCAGCGTCACAAAAAACAATTATTTGGGGCCGTATCTGCCAGAGGATAGAGCTCAGTCATCCAGATATTGCTTGCTTATTGCCCAGTAGAAGCTAGATCAAGATTATTAAGGAGGCCCCAGTCCACCAGCTTCAGTTTCTGGCAGATATTGCTGTTCTGCTTGTGTGGACAGTCATCTTTTCCCTGATCCCCCCCCCCAAAATTTCTGTAGAGGGAAAAAGAAGAGGCAGCTGGACGCTCAAACTCTTCTACACTTTAGGCACAAATACCCAGAAATGGGCTCATCAGAATTATGGATCCTAGAGCCAGTTTGGCATAGTGGTTAAAAGCGTGAGACTCTGATCTGGAGAACCGGGTTTGATTCCCCACTCTTCCACTTGAAGCCAGTTGGGTGACCTTGTGTCAGTCACAGCTCTCTCAGAGCTCTCTCAGCCCCACCCACCTCACAGGGTGATTATTGTTGTGGGGATAATAATAACATATTTTGTAAACTGCTCTGAGTGGGTGTTAAGTCATCCTGAAGGGCGATATATAAGTTGAATGTTGTTATTGTTGTTGTTGTTGTTGTTGTTGTTGTTATTATTATTATTATTATTATTATTAGCATGGATACCTGGTAGGAATGCATTACTCTTAGTGGCATGTGTCTTCCTGTATATGTTCCGATCCACAATTAATGCAAGTAGTTAAACTGGATCTGGGTACACATCATAAATAAGCAAAACAATTTTTTATACCTGTAGCAGAGCTTTCCAGGACAGTCTGTGCTCAGCACGTATGCTTGAAAATTCTGCTTGCTTTAACGCTCTGCATGTTCCTTGCATGTAAAAAGCATTATGAGTTCGACGCTTGGGGCAATTTGCATCCCCTCTTCTTGCAAGGTGACATCTCTGTAATAAGCAGCTGCTGAAAGCGGATGAAAACAGATAAAACGAGCCCTGGGCCGAAGGTTAGCATGGCCTGGCCAGCAGCGAGTTGACAATGCTCTTTGTAACCGTAGCATAACGCATCAAGATTCTTACAGAGGCAAAGAAAGTTCCTCTGGACGTTGAATAAATTTCTTTCTATGAGGCAAGAGTCTCAAGAAAGTGAAAACAGTAGGCTTATTTCACTAAGAAGAGATCATTAGCTTGTGGAGCTTTAAGACAGAGAGTTGTTTTGAAGACTAAATGGTGGTTAAAGAAAGATAGATCTGTTGTGCAGACTTGGCTTTCTGTACTGAAGCTGTATGTATGATTGCTGATTTACAAAGCTGTGGGGTGAAGATTGAGAGATGCTCAGCAAACGCTGTAGCAGCAGAATCACGTGATGAGAAAGTGAAATTCTATGACCTATACAACGCATGCAAATTAAGCAAATTGCAACAGTTGCTCTTATTTTACAAAATTCTGCAATTTTTACTATTTGTACAGTTCTGTTTCTTGCTAACTAAAAAACTAAAAGAGAGGTCAAAATATAATGTGCTAATTTATGTTCCTAAATGCAAATTTATACACAAGATTGGGGCCCAGTAGTACCTGAAAGACCAGCTAGATTTCCAGGGTCTGAGCTTTTGAGAGTCAAAGCTCCCTTCATCAGATATGTCGTATCAGATGAAGGGAGCTTTGACTCTCGAAAGCTCATACCCTGGAAACCTAGTTAGTGTTTAAGGTGCTACTGGATCCAAATCTTGTTCTACTACTATAGACCAACATGGCTACCTACCTGAATTTATACACAATTATTATAATTTAAGTAGAAATAATACCATATGGCCTACCCTGTTTGCAATCAAGGGGCTAACTATTGATGGGAACCTTTTCAAGGCCCCCACTCCTCTTATCTGGAGGCTGGGCTTACCTGCTTACTGGAGAAGGGTGGCAGAGCCCCCTCCCCAATCCTGGGATAGGCCAGCATGTCTGGCCCCCCTAGTGTACTGTTCCAGAGCTTCCTGGCAGAATACTACGTAATATTAAAATAAAAACTTGCTGAAGTCCTACTTATCTGGAGCAGGTGCTTGTGAAGAATGAAATTGTGAGGAGGGGGAGGCACCAGGGTTCCACGTAAGATGCTTCTTCGGCCCTCTTTTGTATCAGAAGCAGTGAGTCGTGGCAAGGGCAGAGCAGAGTGGAAGGAATCCAGGCTGCACAGCTTGCTCCAGTGGTTAGGAAGGGAAAGGTTTGGGGCTTCTGGAAGAGCCATCAGCGAATGGAGCAGAACAGGCACTCCAGGCCTTTCAGCTCACAGAGGTGGCATTTAGAAAAGAGCTGTCAGTCAGGGAACAAAGGCAGCCTGCAGAGGCCTAAATGGCCCTAACATGACCAGATTGAACGTGTCGTGCTCTGAGGCACTTCTAAGGGGAGGGGCCTCCTCCAGTGGAGAGCTTCCTCCTCGCATAAGGGGGAGGCCTGGGGCCCTGGGAATAGGGGTTTCCTTCTGAACGTCTCTCTCAAGTGTACAGTATTTTTAGGAGGAATTTTCATTTGCAGGATCCAGCCTCTTTGCAGACTGTAAGCCAAGGGACAGAGATTGTAAAGCACAGGGCTTGAAATGGTGAGAATGCTTTTTGACTATTATTCCTGTTTTTATGCTGTCCTCTTTGCGAGCACTGCTACGATGGGGCTTGGGTACATTTTGAATCTTATCCACCAGTAGGCACGGTCTCAGCCTTGCCTTGTGTATGACAGCTACTTTGAGGTCATTGCCCTTTGCTCCATGGTGAATCAGGCATGTTCACACAATGCTTTTGTTACCCCTGGGTAATTGCATAGATTTCACAGAGTCCAAGGTCAGAAGGGGCTAGCAGGTCATCCGGCTTGGCCACTTGGCATGCAATACCTTTATATTAGATAAAGGTGGCATGGTTTTGTTTGGTTTTAAATTCATAATTTTTAAAATTGATTTTTATAACAGAATTACAGCTTGTAACAAAGCCAATTATAAGAACAAAACTGAACTGCTTAATTGCTTTTAATAAGGTAGAGGGCGTTGTTTTAAGGGTGGAAAGAGCTGAGGGGCATGTCTGTTCCTAAGACTGACTCCCAGTTAAGTGCAGATAGTGGGGATCGATCATTATATCTGCACCAGCCCGCTTGAGGAAGGCAGGCCTCAAGCAGTGGGGAGTGGCATTTGTGTGGTTACTGTGGCCTGGGAGTTCTGAGTAGAGATGGGCATGAACCTGAATACGAACCAGAAAACCCCACGAACCAGCCCAGTTCATGGTTCGTGAACCAGTGATTCGTGGAAGCTTGTTTCCATGAACTTCCACGAACTGGTCTCCTGGTTTGTGTGGTCTGTATTAAAGGGCAGCTTAAATGGCCATTTCCCTGAGGAACTTTTCCTGCACTTGCAAGTGAGGGGGGATCCCCCCCTTGCCACCGGCCAGCTGATAGTTTAAAGGGACCTGCCACTTGCAAGCGGCAGGGCCCTTTAAATGCCCAAATCCCACAAACCCCTTGAGTTCTGGAGAAATGAATGGCTGTTTTTGTGGAGGTGCATACGGACGACTTCTGATGCAACCATTTGTAGTTTTATCCCAACAAAACCTTGTAAATAAAAGGGGTAATGCACAGGCAATCAAGAATGTGTTAATTATGATTGCAAAGCAAAACCAGCCTAGAATTGAGTTTCGGCACGCTGCAGCCCAGCTGAGTGGTTAGCAATGGGTCAAGGCAGCAGCCAATCCATGGTTTGTACAGCCAACTTCAGCTGCAGTCTAGCAAAATGGGCTTTCCTCATCCTAGGCCCTTGAGAAGATTAGGGGCATATGGCAAACGTGTTAAGTGCACTTCCAGAGCGCAGTGACTCTTATGTATGTCTTCTACTGCATTTTGTATGCTAATAACATAATAATAAGAACATTCAATTTATATACTGCCCTTCAGGACAACTTAACACAGAATGGTTTACAAAATACGTTATTATCCCCACGACAATCACCCTGTGAGGTGGGTGGGGCTGAGAGAGCTCTGAGAGAGCTGATACTGACCCAGGGTCCACCCAGCTGGCTTCAAGTGGAGGAGTGGGGAATCAAACCCGGTTCTCCAGATTAGAGTCCTGCCGCTCTTAACCACTACACCAAACTAGCTCTCTGCTACCCATGATCCTTGCTACTGTTATTCTAACAACCTTACCTCAAAGTCTCTCTGCACTTAGATGACTCGCTTGTTGCCTGTTACACTACTTCCTTTGTGTGCCTCCTCCAGGACTTTTCTCAGAAGTACCTAGTCCGGTCATTTTGACTGTTATCACCACTTGAAATGACCACTGAGCAGGTATAGCCATTTTTGCTGGCATTTGTTGCTTCTTCCTTCCCTATGTTGCTGCTGTTAAAATGTGTAAGTTACTTTATGCTTACGTTATTCTATCAAGTGCCCTGTATATTCATAGTATGACAGAAATGAATGTTAAAAATTCTGCAGGACTGAGACATTTGGGACCTTTTCAGTGCTGAAAAGATTGTGATAAGAAATCAAGATCCATGGATGCCCAATTTGTATGCAAGGACTATCATAAGAAAAAGCAAAATGATACGTGTTACTTTGTTTTAGTCTTGGTTTTTTTGTGGACCTTGTTCTTCAATGTCATTCATACCATTATTAATGTAAAGAAAAAAGTGGGGTTCTTAGGAGACAGATAAGCCCTTCAATGAAATATAGCTGTTAATCTGGTTTCTCACATTTTTA
Source organism: Eublepharis macularius (assembly GCF_028583425.1). Lineage (NCBI taxonomy): Eukaryota > Metazoa > Chordata > Lepidosauria > Squamata > Eublepharidae > Eublepharis > Eublepharis macularius. The sequence continues at coordinate 9,759,935 of NC_072793.1, read as the reverse complement.
ATAATCTTTCCTACAAATGAGTAAAACGCAGAACCAATGGGGTTGTCTTCTTTCCATTCATTTTGTGTATTAGGCACGTTAGACTACTAGTGGCCTGGGAGAAGGGCATCCTGTGTGGTCTTCAGGGGTTTCTATCTAGACCCCAGCATATTCTGTAGTCCCTAGAACCCTCAATATATGGGCATAGTTTGCACCTTTGTTTGCCAGGTGAGCTAGCAAATGGAAGTGAGCAGCCAGTGTTGTTCACACTATTTTTGAATTATGGTCTGGGCAGGGGGGAAGTGTACGTACTGTCAAACATTTAGTCTCACAACAACCCTGTTAGGTATTGCGTTGCCCATTAGAGTTAATGCCAGAGGTACACCACCAATGTTGCCATAATGCCTGTCAAGACATAAATGCCTATGTGAGACCTGGTGAGCTTCTCCTCAACCCTTGTTCGTTCTTTCTCTTTTGTTAACCATCAGGCTTTGTTATCTGCAGGTTGAGTGGTTCAGATGTATTAATTCTCTCCCTTGATCTTGGGGATCAATCCTCTGTGTGTGTGCAAATTCCCAAAGACTGATTGGTTGTCATTGGTGGAGAGCCCGCAATGAACGCTGATTGCTTCTCTGCCTTGTGGATAGCAAATAGGGGGTTATTAATTCATTACAATCACATAAGAGAAACCTGACATGAATGCAGACTCCCCCCTCCCCTGCTGTCTCTTTGGTCATTCCTGAGTTAATTTGCCAGCTCTTGGCTCCAGTTTAATATTTTGCATATTTTATGTGCTTTGGTTGGCATTTTTTGCTGAAATTGTATTTGAGTAATGCTGTGGGGGCATGGGTATTTGGAATACTTGGCTCCATGTTTCACAGAATCACAGAGTTAGAAGGGGCCATACAGGCCTTCCAGTCCAACCCCCTGCCCAATGCAGGATGAGCCTAAAGCATCCCTGACAAAGATTCATCCAGCCTCTTCTTGAAAACTGCTGTAATGAAGATTGCTGGAAGGCATCTATCAGTGCAAATGAGGCTGTTTTCTGTTTCCTTGGGATAGCTTCTGATTCAGGCCATTTCTAGCCCCCTCTCTTGGGGAGGGGCTGTGGCTCGGAGCATCTGCTTGGCATGCAGAAAGTCCCAGTTTCAATCCCTAGTTGAAATGATCAGGTAGGAGGTGATGTGATACACCTTTACCTGAAACCCTGGAGAACTGCTGCCGGTCTGAATGTGCAATATTGACCTTGGTGGACCAGTGGTCTGATTCAATGAAGCCAGCTTCACGTGTGTTCAGATTGTCAGTTTATAATGCTGGAACGTACAGTTGTTATAGATTAGTGGAAGGGAAGCAACTGGGGCCCTGGCAGTAGCATTGAGGCTAGCAGTGCTGGAGAAAGCAACAGGCCTGGCTTTTGCCTTCATTGCCTCGGAGACCTGCACAGTCACAAGTTGAGTGTAATGGGAGTCCCTGAGCTGCTGGTGCCATGGCAAAGTACAACCCTTGTTTTCTGGCACACCAACATGTTTACAGGTAGATTTTGTAAACGTTTCAGCACTTGGGCCAAAAAGGTTGTTTGTCTTTTGCTTTACATAATACTCCTAGTTCTGGGATGCCATTATTTCCTTGCATCCAAGCATCAGTATTTTGGAGCTTCTTTTTCAATGATCATATTAATTATGAAAGTACTATTTGTGGAATGTGGTTGTGCAACAAAGATACACATTGAATAGTTCCCTTGTTATCACCAGGAATGCGTGATATAACCTTTCCCACCCTTTCCATGTTTGGCGTAAATGTCTAAAGTTTTGTGCATACTGCTATGATGCGGTATTACTTATATAGCTTTTTGAAAATTACCAGAATGTTACCCACCCCCCTCCATCAATAATAGTACCATGTTATTTTATGAACCTAGTTTTTTTCAGATTGTCCAATTATTGTTACAAACTTTACCATTCTCCCTGCAACAAAACTCTCCCACCTGATCAGCTATATGAAGATGAAATATCACTCTAGAATGAGAATAGCACTGACCCCCCCCCCCTTCAACATTCATGTCTGGAAATGCCTTTGGAAGATACTTAAGACTTGCAAGGTGAAAAGGAGAACCTTGTGATCCACATCTGAGCCAAGTGATACTCTTGTGTGGTCAACCGATGTGGATGTACAGAGAGCTCCAGAATAAGCTAAGAGAGAAAAAGGAAATGTTCAGGAAATGGAGAGAAGGGCAGACCTCTAAAGAGGAGTATATGAGGGTTACTAGGTACTGCAGATCAGCCATCAGAGAGGCCAAAGCTCAGGACGAGCTGGGTCTGGCCAGGAGGGCTCGCTACAATAAGAAAAACTTCTACAGATATGTGAGAAGCAAATGCAAGGTAAAAGAGGCAATTGGACCACTGTTGGGAGTAGATGGAGAAACTCTGATGCAGGACAGAGAAAAAGCAGACAGGCTTAATGACTTTTTTGCCTCTGTTTTCTCCCTGAAGAACTCAGGCACATCTAGAGATAGTAGAAAATGTGGCAGGACACCTGAGTGGCTAATTGACATTGACAGAGAGGTTGTGGAGAGGCATCTGGCTGCACTGGATGAATACAAATCCCGTGGGCCGGATGGGGTGCACCCAAGAGTGCTGAAAGAACTTTCTAGAGAACTTGCAGAACCCCTGTCCATCATCTTCAAGGCCTCCTGGAGGACTGGGGATGTGCCACAAGATTGGAGAAGAGCGAATGTTATCCCAGTCTTTAAGAAAAGGAAGAAGGATGACCCAGGAAACTACAGGCTGGTCAGTCTGACTTCTGTTGCTGGGAAGATATTCGAGCAGATTTTAAAGGGATCAATCTGTAAGCATCTGAAGGACCTCTCAGTGATCCAGGGAAGTCAGCATGGTTTTGTTCCTTACAGATCTTGCCAGACCAACCTGGTTTCCTTCTTTGATCGAGTGACCAGCTTACTGGATCGGGGGAACTCTTTGGACGTGATTTATCTGGATTTCAGTAAAGCTTTCGATAAGGTCCCCCATGACATTCTGATGGGCAAACTGGAAGACTGTGGAGTGGACTATAGGACAGTTTGGTAGAAGACCGCACTCAAAGAGTGGTGGTCAACGGCGTTTCATCAGATTGGGGGGAGGTGTCCAGTGGGGTGCTGCAGGGCTCAGTTTTGGGCCCGGTACTTTTCAGTCTTTTTATCAATGATCTGGATGAAGGAGTGGAAGGCTGCTCATTAAATTTGCTGATGATACCAAATTGGGAGGAGTAGCAAACACCCAAGAAGATTAAAATTAAAATTCAACAAGACCTGAATACTCTGGAGAAGTGGGCAGCTGTGAATAGGATGCAATTCAACAAAGACAAGTGCACAGTATTACATCTGGGCCACAAAAATGAGAAGCACAAATACTGGATGGGGGATACACTTCTGGGCAGTAGTCTATGTGAAAGGGATCTTGGGGTAAGAGTGGACTGTAAACTAAATATGAGCAGTCAGTGTGATGTGGCGGCCAAAAAGGCTAATTCAATCTTGGGTTGTGTCAAAAGGGCCATAGCGTCAAAATCGCAGGAGGTCATAGCCCCTCTCTATACTGCCTTGGTCAGGCCACACCTGGAGTATAGTGTGCAGTTCTGGAGGCCTCACTTCAAAAAGGATGTGGACAAAATCGAGAGGGTGCAGAGGAGAGCGACGAGGATGATCAGGGGTCTGGAGACTGAGCAGTACGATGAAAGGCTAAGGGCCTTGGGAATGTTTAGTTTGGAGAAGAGGAGGTTGAGGGGGGACATGATTGCTCTCTTTAAATATTTGAAAGGCTGTCTTTTGGAGGAGGACAAGGAGCTGTTCCAGTTGGCAGCAGCGGGTAGGACCCGAAGCAATGGGCTTAAATTACATGCACAAAGGATATTAGGAAAAACTTTTTCACGGTCAGAGTAGTTCAAAAGTGGAATCAGCTGCCTAGGGAGGTGGTGAGCTCCCCCTCACTGGCAGTTTTCAAGAAGAGGCTGGATGAATACTTGTCAGAGATGCTTTAGGCTGATCCTGCACTGGGCAGGGGGTTGGACTAGATGGTCTGTATGGCCCCTTCCAACTCTATGATTCTATGATTATTCTATGATGACCTTAGTCATGTAATGGATTTATATGGCACAGAACTTGCATCAGCAGTGATGGTTGTATCTTTTGGAAACATCATCTTTTGGACAGTCACCATATTTGTAGGATCAGAAACAAAGAGAAAAACAAGTTAACAGCAAGGAAGGAAGTACATTTGGTTTTTAGGTATATAATTTAAGAGTTATTTCCCCTCTTACTGCCTTTAAATTCTGGGTGCATCTGCAGGGCAATAAAGCATTCCATCCAAATCCTTGATCAGTTGCATTGGTTAATGGGCAATTTTTCTCAATCACCGTGAGTAGTACCAGAATAGAGTAGGAAGTCTGGATCTCATCTCCTCTTTCAAATAAAGCCCAAGAAATGCTTTATGTCCTAAAACCTCCCTTTCTATCCCAGGCAGGGTTTCCCTTACTAACCTTGGCATCAGGGCTTTTTCTAAGTGTGTTATCAAGATATCTACAGAATATCTTGTGTAGATCATGTGTGCATTCTTCATCGTTTATTACATGAAATATTATATTATAGAGCAGGAAAATGTAGCATAAAACCTAGCAAAACCATAGATTGCTCAAAAGACTGATGCTTTTCTTTGCTTGGCTTGGATGAAACAACCAAGAAGGAGCTTTAAAAACATATATATAACATTCATTTTTACTTGTAGGTTAGGATTGGAGTGTTCGCACAGGTTCCTGTTCTAAGGTTTATATAACAGAGATGGGTGTGCTCAAAACAACATCTGTTTCTTTACAAGGAGCTAAAGGGTCCTGAGCAAGCAACTGGTTTCAGAATGAGGGAACTGCATTTCTGTTCTTCTAGCTAAGAAACAACTAACTTAGCAGTGACTTCACTCTATGAGACTACATCAACTCACACAAATATTGGGAGGGGGGGGAAGCAGACCATTCCATTGTCATATAAACAATAAATATATCACAATATAGTTCCTGGAGTCCTTTTTTTCAAGAACCCAAAACTGCAGTGAGCACACAGTTTCTAGGGAACCTTTGCCCAACTCTGTGTGTTGTCTCTAAGTGACACGTAGAGTTCAACAAACAAGAGAGGAAGGGGGCTCAGTAAGGCTTCTCTTTCAACCCTACAACTTACATGTTTGGGGGAAAGGATGGATTATTTCCCCTTCATGTGGATTACAGTATCTTACCAAATCAAAGATTGTGAGGAGGCAGTGAATTTATACGAAGGCAGAGCCCCATTAAAGAGGGGGTTCCTGCCGTGGAACAGGAAGATTAACTGGTTTTTATTTCTTGGGGAATTTGGAATTAGCCTAGTGCATCCATGATACTTAAAGTGGCTTAAACATGAATGGACAAACGTTTAGTGTAGGCAGAACTGGGAAAGGGGAGAATGTCTGTTACTAAAAATAGGGTGGCAAGTCATCTTGGAGAAAAATGTCCTGTCCCTTTAATAGAGGCTTAATGTGTGAAAATGGACAGTTTAAGCTTTTCATGGCATGGAGGTAAATGTTGTCACCTGGTAAATAACAGCCTATTGATCCTCTATTAAAGAGACAAAATCCTTTTCTCCAGACCTGTGGGCAACCCTGCTTAGAAAGCAACACTCCCCAAATCCTAAGCAAAACTTCATCCTCCAAATCTGTTGGTTTAGAAGGATGTAGTTCTGCCTGGGATTGCACTATAACTGGGTAACCTTCATTATCTGTCCAAATGGTGTATACAAACTTTTAAATGGCCGTGCCAGGGGACTTACTATCTCTACACATAAGCATGTTGAAAGCATCTCTGGCTTGGAGTATTTTAAGATTTCATGGGTGGCAGACAGGGATGGCAGCAGGCCTGAAGAAGAATGTCCTGTCCCTTTAATAAAGACTTAACGTAGGGCAGTGAGTAGCTGAAGCTTTTCATGTCATGGAGGTAAATACTTTGCTATTAAGCCTCTGTTCCCCAATTCTGTTGGCAATCCTATTCTAGGCGTGTGCTGTGTGAATTAAAAACTTGTAGGAGACACTTTTTGATGTACTGGAGGACATTCTTTCGTTGCCTCTTATGAGGACTTGCGTTGAAACCCATTGAGCATTTTGAAATTAAGTTTTTCTTTGGTCCTTGAGGTTTACCTTTCTTCTCTGCCCTTTTTGGATTTCAGATGGTCATGGAGAATGAGATGATTTTGAGACAAGCATGGGACAGTGATGTCGTGTCTCATACTGTTCGAATTAGACATTACAAGGAAGGAATAGTCAACATGGAGTAGCACCAGCTTTGTAGCTCTTAAAACATTTAGGGAACAAGCCTAAAGTAGGTGTACTTGGAAGTTAGTCCCAACGGTGCTGACTGTCAGGAAAATGTTCTTAGGACTGCACCTTTAGTCTGGTCCTGATTGCCTGCATGTTAGGTGGATTTGGCCTAAATACAGAGCCCTCCTGCAGCTGTCAAGGCTTGGAATGGTAAGGGTTAATTCCTACTGAAGGCCACTGCAGCCTGCAAGTCAGGTTTTACAGGTGGGTTGGCCTGTCAAGTTAGCTACCCTTCCTTCAAAACAAGTTGCTGATGCCCTGAGGTAAGATTAACAGATGTCCCCTATTTTCAAGTAAAATCCATTATTTTAAGAAGACTGCTCTTCATTCTAAAGCTCCCTAGAACTTTACAAATTCTCCTCCTCTCTCTCTCTCTCTCTCTCTCTCTCTCTCTCTCTCTCTCTCTCTCTCTCTCTCTCTGTGTAAGTATACACACACACACACTGTCGTTGGTTGTGTGTGTAAGTAGATATGTATATGTACACACACACACACACACACTGTTGTTGGTTGTCTCTCACTTGCAAGGTCCAGCCTTGCTATTGGCTGAGCTGTTCTGATTGTCATAGAATGTTTATGAACATTCTGATTGTATAGATGAAAGGTTCAGTCATAACAAGCTGATAGGCAGTTGTTTGGGGAGTTTTGAAGGTCTCATAGGCTGAAGGACAGATTGAATATGGAGCCTAAGAATTAGATGTAGAATAACAGGATAGATTCACTAAAAAGTTTCTTGAATTCTGTTGACAGTAGGGTAGGAGAAACAGCGAACTTTAAAAAAAAACATGCTTGGTTGCTCATACCTTGTGCCAATTCAAATATTCCCATGAAAAAATGGGAAGTGCCTTATTTACAAGGTTCAGGAGACCTTTACATTGCAAAGGTATTGTGATCTGTGTCCTGCGGAATCTGCATGAAGGAATTTTCCTTGCATTTTTTTCATGGTTTTTGCAGCTGTTAAAAAAGAGAGATGCAGATATAAAATGTCAAATACCACAGTCCAGTAGCCAAGATGATCAATTGCACAGTGGCCCCAGCGGATGACCCCTCTAGTATTTCAGGCATCCTTTCTTGTTGAAACATTTTGGAAGCAGCAGCTGAATGTTGTGTCTCCTACCTTTCTTCAGCCCCCAGTGCATTCCTCCTGCTTTCCCTGCCTGTTTGATCCAATACCTTTTTGTTTAAAAATGCTTTTTGAAATCAAGGGCATTTTACTCCTTTTTATTTATTTCACTCAGTTCTTTGTCTAGGCTGCCAAGACAGCTCACAAACAAACTCTGTAAAACAAAACAACAAGTAGGAGCCAGTCAAGCACTCAACAGTTCTCATTAAAAAAGTAATCAAATACTACCAAAATCATATGTCTTTAAAAACTGCCCTGTACAAAGGAGGCACTTGATTAAAACACCTGGGAAGGCTATTTCCAGAGTCTGGGTGTCACCACAGAAAGAAGATCCTGTCTCCAGAAGCTATGCACATGATTTCCAAAGGTTCCTCTGCTTGGAGGAGGACCTCAGCAGAGGAACTTAAAGCTGTGGCAGGATAATATGGGAGCCAGCAGTCTTTCAGATATCCAAGACTAGACAGTGGCAGTGGTTTTCATCTCATGGACCTTCAGATTGGTTATGGACTTCCACAGGCTGTGAACCCCTATAAAGCTGCTTTTTACTGCTACTTTTTGGAAGGATTTGCTTGCAGTCTACATACTTAAGAGGGCAAGGGTGCCATTCCTCCAGCCATTCTATGCACACATGGTGAGAAGAGCAGCAGATCGGTGAGGTGAAGTTACTCAGTTGTGAAGAGGGAACCTCTGTGTTCTTTGTGGCTTATTCCTCACTCCGATATAGTTTGTGGTGCTTGGTTTGTATTTCCTGTCCCTGTCTCTTTTGGTCTGCTGCCCATGGTCTTGGACTTGACACTGAAGAGGTCATAACTCTGAGGGAAACTACAAGAGACTCCTGACATGTGTTCTTCACGTGTTGGTTTCCTGCAAGTTTCCGTGGGAAGTGTAGTGAGAAAGAATAGCTGGTCAATGTGATTTTCTGCCAGAGAGAAGAGTGAGAGAATCCCTCCCACCACTCAAGGACCATATTGAGGAGGGCAGCTCAGGAAGGCAGCAGCCAGCCCCCTGCATGTCTGCCTTGCCATGCAGCTGTGGTGCCTGCACTCCCTCCTCCTCATGCCTCAGCTCGGAGCACTTGCGGCAACTTCAATCACCAGCTCCCACTTGGGAACCGAGCAAATGCTGCACACTCCCCACTGCCTCCTTAGAATTGAGGACGAGAGCATAGTCCGCTTGGCTCCCTCTGGCTGCTGCTGGTGTGTTCCTCTTGCTCCCCTAAATGCACTCCACGCTCTGCAAGGAGGGAGCATGCAGCTGGTGGCCAGAGGAAGTCGAAATGCTACAGTGGTGGGAGGTCTCACAAGGGAGCAAATCAGGGCAAGGAGGCATGTGGCCAGGTGCACGGAAAGAGTATGTGCAGCAGGCGCTCTCTGCCCAGGACCCCCCCAAACCTATAACAAGCTCAGCCTCTCCCTGTCCTCAAACAGCTCACCGGAGGGATTTTGGCCATCTTCATTCACCTAAGTTATGTCTAAAAGTTATATCTAAATCAAGTTATATCTAAAATCTTTTCTGTTGGGACTCACTACCACCAGACCCATGTAAGCCTTTTCTCTTTCAAAATAGGAATAATACTCTGGGGAGGTGGCTTAGAGACTGTTCTATGATCCCTGAGGTCTGTGTGTGGACTTTTCCCAACCTCATCTAGTATGTGCTCCCTTTTAAACCAGTCACGTTGCTTGAGCTTTAAGATGTTTGCAAATAGTACTGAGTTTGCAGTGCAGCACTAGTTTAGAGCATTCAGACTAAAAAAGTTATTTCATAGGTAAATGCAGAGAGGTAAAAGCATCAGTGGATACAAGCAGTTAAAAAAAGAAACCAAAAATGTCCTCTGCTGTTGCTTTGTATTGCTAGTAGTTTTGCATGTGTGCCATCAAGCTGCAACCAACTTATGGCAAACCCATGGAGGGGTTTTCAAGGCAAGTGAGGAGCAGAGCTGGTTTGCCATCAGGCAAAGGTGGTTTGCTTTTCTTTGCAGAGTAACCCCACACTTCCTTGGTGGTCTTCCATCCGTACTGACCCAGCTTAGCTTCTGAGATTTGATGCAATTGTGCTATACCTTGCTGTGCTTGGACAGTTCTTAACATGCAGAAAGTTACACACTGGAAGCTGTTTCATACTGAGTCAGACCATTGATGTATCAAGGTCGAGGTTGCTTACTCAGACTGACAGGGGCTTTCCAGAATCTCGAGCTGAGGTCTTTCATATTACCTGCTACCTGATGTAGCAGATGCCAGAGAGATGCCAGAGATTTAACTTTCTGCATGCCAAGCTGTTACTCTCTTGATGATGGTGGTGGTGGTGGTGATGATGATGATTAATAACAACAACAACAACATTCGATTTGTATACCGCCCTTCAGGATAACTTAATGCCCACTCAGAGCGGTTTACAAAGTATGATTATCCCCACAACAAAAAACCCTGTGAGGTGGGTGGGGCTGAGAGAGCTCTGAGAGAGCTGTGACTGACCCAAGGTCACCCAGGTGGCTTCAAGTGGAGGAGTGGAGAATCAAACCTGGTTCTCCAGATTAGAGTCCCGCGCTCTTAACCGCTACACCAAACCATGATGGGCAGCAGTTCCCCCTCCCCTGAGGTAAAAGTATGCTTTCGAGGATTTGGAATTCTTGGCCCATCTGTCTGTTAATGAGAGGACATTTTGGAGTTCTTTCATTCATAGGATTGCCATAAGTTGGAAGTGACTTGACGACACATAGCACACGGACACGCAGACTTATGGGCAGGAGTTTAGTGTCAATTTGCAGATTTGGGACCTGGCCCTGGAGAAAGGTAGCTTTGAAACTGGTTCTTTTAAGTGTTGTTAATTACTAAAAGGCAAATGAGTCAGGGAAGGAATAACTCCAGACAGATGCTCCTGAAGAGCACCTCCTCACAGGGCACATACCAGTCCATGGCCTCGCCATGCAGGTCTTTGCAGAGACAATGGAAGTGAAGCAGCTCCCTGGAGGCACGTCTGCTGTGTTCCTGGAAGGTGTCCTGTCCAGCATTCTCTTATGGCATGAATTTTAGTTTATAGATAGCTGAAATATCAGCAGTTCCCTTCAAAGGGAATTCTTCATCACGACACAGAATTGCTGTGAGAATGAATAAGAGAGAACCCTCTTTGGTTCTCGTACAGAATAATACCTTCCAAATCTTTAAAAACAAAATATATTGAAAGGTCTGTGATGGGAATTTAACCCCTGTCACACATAGGTCCAATTTGGGGCATGCAAAGAGAGGGAGCATACGCCTTTTCCCCACGACACTTTCCTGACCGGAAGTGGCCCCAGAAATGGCTATTTACCCTGCTGGAGAAGCCTAGGCATAGCCCATCGGTGCACATTGGGTCCCCAGGGGGCCAGATATTGCCTCCCAGGCTGTTTCCAGTCAGGAAAATGTCGCAGAGGGAAGCCTGAAGCATCCTGTCTCCATGCACTGTGGTCATTGTCACATTTTTGCAAATTCTTTAATCGCAACAATCATGAGAACAGCATGGTGGTTAAAGGGAGCTAAGGAGGAGATGAATTGATCATTACCTAATCTTGAAAGTGTACTTCTCTCTGCTTTTAGGCTTACTACATCCAGTCTCTGCAATCCTTCTTAGAATTCTTCCTGTCTCGAAGACCTGTGATTTTTTGTTTAGAAAATCCCCCCACAGTTTCTGTTTAGTGAATCCACTCAGTTCTAGATTTTTGAAAGGAGCTGTATGTTGATGGATTAACCCTACAATTTAAAGCCGCTTGATTTGGCTATACACACAATGGTTGTGTTGCTCCAGTTGGAGACCTGGGGTGGTATGCATCTCTGGACTCTTCTGTAGCAGCAACCAGAGTGTCACAATTTATCTGTCTGCCTCATTGCTGTAATTAAATCAAGGCACAGGCAGAAATGACCAATGAAATATCAAGGGATGGTATATATCCATCCTGGCTAAGCTGTGTTGGTGATGCTGTGGCTGATATGATTTGCAGAATGTGCTTGCTGTATAATTTTTGCAAACGGTCTCCAGATCAAGAGCAACTGAAACACTTAGTCAGTCTTTAGGGGACTAAAGGAGACCTATGTGTAACCACTGAGAGAGTCTAGTATAAGACAAAGGAATCTTGCTCTTGACTAATTTCCCAGTCTACAAGTAGGAGCCCACCATTTTCCAAACCTGCATATGTCCTTCTGGTTCTTAGCCCAGCACCCAAGAACAGCCTCCTCATCAGGGGTTTTTTTCTGGGAAAAGAGGTGGTGGAAACTCAGGACTGCACAGTGACGTCACTTTGGGTCAGCTGGAACAAGGGGGGAGTTTTTTAACCTGAGCGGTTTTAAACCTGAGCGGTTTAAATCGCCGCTCAGCGGCGCATAAGGCAATCTAAACTCCCCTCTGTCTGGAGATCAGGGGGCGGGCCACCGGCCATGTGACCATTTTCAAGAGGTGCCGGAACTCCGTTCCAACGCGTTCCAGCTGAAAAAAAGCCCTGCTCCTCATTCTTCCATCTTGGAGTGGCATTTTCTGGGTTACCAAACCGGACCTCCTTTCAGATCAGGGAAGACCATGAAGGAATTTGACTTCTCCCTTTTCCTTCCTCCCCCACAAACGGAATTCAGGCATCCAGTTTCTCCCATCTCCAGTATTCTTACCATGTAGTCCTAAGCAGAGTTACCTCCTCCTCAGTTCACTTAACTCAACCCTGGTTAGGATTGCGGTGCTAATGTGCTGTGGCTCCCCTGTCCCCCCAGCCGTTCTGATGCTCTGGAATCCAGGGAGCAGTATTAATCTTCTGTAGCAAAATAAACAGGAGCGTTTCTGACATCTCACCAGGATAATGACTCTAATTCAGTTCCCTTTGCTCTCACTATCTCCCATGGAAAGTGGCATGTCAGTGTGCCAGGACAGAGAGATTTGCATTTGATGAAGCAATAAGGACATGCATTTAACGGGAAGCAAGTGGAAGGATTAAGACTTGAAAAGCTGCCTCAGTCCATTGTGTGGCCCCATTACAACTAGTTTACTCTAATGTACCAGTGCATTTTCAGACACAAGGCTTATTAGGTTTGCATTCAAATCAGTTTATAATGAAAATGCAAAGCCTATATTGACTAATGTGTGTTCACTGTCTCCTCTGTAGTCTTTGCAAAGGCAGTGCATAGTATGGGATGAATAAGCTAGAATGAGCAAAAGGTGTTTTGTGTGTGTGTGTGTGTGCGCGTGCGCGTGCGCGTGCACGTGCGCTGTGGCAGTAAAGGTCGTTACAGTAATGTAAATCATCTCTGGATCTGCCCACCTGCCATTTGCACGTTCGTTTCTGTATCATATAATGGCTTTTTGTGTTGCTGCTTCCTTTCTGTATCCTGAACCTCAGAAAAGAATTTAGGAGTCACTTATAGGAGTTACTTATAAAGGGGGGGGGGTATTATACACTTTTTGCAAAACTTTGGGTTTAAGTTCTGATTGCACTTCCAAAGTTTTCCTTAAGGCAATGGTTTTCCCAATTGTGTTCCCGATCTTCAGGAGAAGATCAGAAACGCAAGGTGAAATAAACAAGCATCCTGTGGCACTTCAAAGACTGATATTCTGGCATTAGCTTTTATGGACTAGAACTCACTTCTTCAGATGCAGACAAGATTCTCTGAAGAAAACCTGTTTCCCTATCATTATCAGTATTGCCTGGAATAATCCCAGGTCTGAACACAAGATGCGGCTGAAGAGGCATGGCCAGTGTTTTGCACGGACTGAATGTGCACCCAGGAGTGTACTCTAGAACATGCCTCAGAATGTTTGGGAGTTGATGTGGAGAATATTTCTTGAAGTTACTAGATATGGCAACCACTGTTTTATGGGACTGGGAAATCCCATGGACCATTTTAGCTCTGTTTTCTGTGACCCCATGTACCACAGGGTAATTCACCTGTAGGTTGTCCATATATACTTTTATCTGTAGGGAAAGTATATTTGGGCTTTCATTGGTTGTGATCCTTATAGGAGTTTTTGTGGGTTGCACTGGGATTCATAGATGCATGCACATACTGCTGAAGTGTCTGCAGATCTTGGAAATCCACTTCTGCCATCATCTTGTATGTTCGTTGACACTATCCTTCTGCCTCAGTTCTCCATCTGTAACTTGAATAATAGTACACAAAGTTTGTAAAGCAGTTTGCAGATTAAAAAATTACTACTTAGATAGGTGGCAGTATACCCAATAAATTCCTTTTTCTGGCCAGATCTCAACTTTGTTGTTAGGTCTATATAAAAGTCCAGGTCATCAATTACTGTGGTGATGCTTTTGGTAGGTATAACTGCATCTTGTATTTACCACACATTTGCAAGTGATTTGATGATAATAAAAACATCATTTCTCTTGCATACAAATTATTTATTTACCTACAAGATTGTGGGTGCAGAAATATTAACAAGTATTTGGTAATTTGGGATGAATTAAGCAAGCTATTTCATTTTTATTCCACCCATTCTTCAAGCAGCTCAAGATAGTGTGGAACCTCTCCTCGAGCCTGTGAAGTAGGTTAGGCTGATAGAGAGTCTGTCCCCCAGTGATCCAGTGAGCTTTATGGCCGAACAAGGATTTGAACCTGGGTCACCCAAGCTCCAGTATGGTAATAACTGGATTATTAAACCTCTCTGATCCAGTTAATACAGTTAGCATTATTACCTATTTGATTTGTTATCTGATTTTGGATTCAAAATTCTCATAATATGGAGGCTGGTCTTCATTTTGAAAAACATATTTTCTTTAGCATAAGGAAAAAAACTTGTCTGATGTTCTGAAGAAGGTGACTAGTTGAAATAATGTTCAAGCTTCCTGTTGAATAGTAAAGATAAATTTGTGACTAACACTGTGGTCCTCTTTGCAACAATAGCATAACAAATAACTTTTTCATCTAAATATTGTTAAATGTACAGGGAACCACTTGAGCATCATTTTCTAGGCTGTGGCTCCCATTTAACCTGTTCATGTTTGTACATTTTACTTGGTAGTATTGATTTCTTTGTATACATATGTATGCATACAGACATGCCTTCTCTCCTTTTTAATTAGCCCAGGCCTGGATCAAATAAATCCAGAGTCCTGACGTTCAAATTCGTTTCAGCAGCATGATAAGGCAGATGCTTATGTCAAAGCTGTCACAAGCAGCAGATGAAGAGATAAATTTGTTTCTTGGCTGCACCTTTTCAGACTGCAGGTGAGGTTCAATTTGCTGAAAGCTTTTCCGCGCAAGAAATGGTCTGTCCATGTGAAGGAGTTGCGTGTTCAGTAATGCCGAGCCCTCACATGCAGTCTGACGTAACACTTACCACAAACGGGTTTACCTTTTGATCTGCCTTTAGGAAAACCAGACCCTAGTTAGGTTTCTAATAAACAAGATTTCTTCTCCAGATTGCTTGAAAGACTCTGCTACCTACCACTTACACACACACACATGGTTTCTATTAGCTTCCTTGGGAGCCGGGGGGCCCTTGGCAGGGGTGTGAGACTCTCCACAAAGATTCGCTGTTAGCGGCTCTCTGCCACATTGCTGTTATTCTTCTTAGTTCTCAGTGTTTGTAGAGTTTCATATATGAATAGTTTTTTGGCCTGTGTTGAATTAGCAGGGTCGTCTTTTATTGGGTTGGATCCTGCTTTTGTAATGCTTGTTTTCTCTCTACTTCACAGGGAGGACAAGTTTATGCAACCTACCAGTTACTGCCTGCAGTAGCATTGCAAGGGGAAAGAGAGAGTATGTAAAAAGAGAGACAGTGTATGTAAAAGGAAGGGTCCTTGAAGGCAAAAATATCTCCATTATTAGAGGATAACTAACAACATTAGGAATTTATACCACTTGTGCTTCCATCAGAAGGCCTACCTCATGCTCTGAGATCGCCTTCTAAGCATGTTAGAATCACTCCCACCGGAATAAGGCGACTTCTGCTGTTTATAGATTTGTGATGTGTGGAACCTCCTAAGTGCATCCATTGATAAACAGGATCAGAAATTTGAGCTGCGCTGGGCTGCCTGTCTCCTAGCCTTGATCTGCCAGTTTTCTGACAGGGATTCCCTCCCAAAGCTTTCATTTTAGCTTTCTAAATAGCTACTTGTCAGTTGAGCTCTGGTGGACAAAGACTGAGCCTCCACCCCAGTCATAGATTATCTGGCTTTCAGGGCTCACACTTGCTACATTTCCCCCTTTTGAAGAGGGAAGAGCGAGTCTCCACTCCTTACAAAGTTATTATATACCCTGGGAGCAGGAATTGCTGCACAACGTGTGGTTAAGGTTGTTTTGTGAAGCATACCTGATTCGTTGGGATACCTCTCTTCTTGTCTGCACTTACAGATGAAACCAAAATCTTCATCAAGCTCAGCTGATAAAGAAATGCCTAGGCTGCTCTTCGTGGGAATTGCAGCTATCAGTATTGTATCGGAATATGCCCAGCTTTGTGTTCTGATACAGTGTCTGGGCAACTGAGAGATGATGCAGGAAAAGATGTTGGCCGCAGATGGCCCACTTTACATGAGTAATATGGGATGTGGCTTAGAATAGTTTTGCTGGGTCTGTTGTGGCATTGGATAGGCCCAGGATGTCGGTGTTATGTTAAGGTCCTTTGTGTGCTTTTGGAAAATTACGTTGGTGTCAGAGCACCTTTAACTCTCATGGCTTCTTCCAAACAACCTTAGGAATTGCAGTTTTGTGAGGTGCTGAGAATGTTAGAAAAGCCTCATCTGCCACCGCCCCACAGTTCCCAGGATTCCCAGGGGAAAAGAAGGATGATAGTGTACCTGCATGCAGTAGGATTGCCAGCTCACGGTTGGGAAATTCCAGGAGATTTGTGGGGTGAGACCAGGGGTCAGCAGGGTCTGGGGAGGGGAGGGACTTCGGCCAGGCATAATGCAAAAGGCTTCACCCTCCCAAGCAGCCATTTTCTCCAGGGGAACTGATCTCTGCAGTCTGGAGATCAATTATCATTCTGGGAGATCTCTAGACCCTCTCTCGGGGTTGGCAACCCTAACATGCAGTTCTGGATGTTCACTTGTGCCTTTAGTGGGGGGAGCTTTATGACCCCTTTTGTTAAGCCATACTGGCTGCTTTCCCTGCTCCTTGTAATATCATTTAGCAGCTCCATACAGCCTTGTCCTGAAGACTTGGACAGAAGATACTGCCTTTTTAGATTTAAATAAGTAAAGGTCCTATAGATAAAAGGGCCTAAAGATGATGTCTCTTTTGCTTTAAAGAATGACACATAAGAAGGTATTTTAGACTCTTCCCCCCAACCCTTCAGCCAATCAAAACACAGAATTTTCTTTTAAACTGGAGTTCAAACAGGATGAGATAGAGGTTAACTACAACCCCCACCCCAATGTCCAAATGTTGCAATGCATGCACAAACAAACACAAACAAAAAACCACACTGATCAAACCGCTGATATTTGTCTTCCCCCAGAAAGCTCACAGCAGAAACGGGGCATTTTTTAAAGTGCAGGAATAAAAACCAAACATCATTTAGGTTCAGCTCCCTGAAGGGCAGAATCAAAGAACCCGAAAGTGGATCTGATCCTCACAGGCTGAATGCCTTGAAAACCCACTGGAAGTGTGCCGTGCAGAAGAAACCTGAGTGGTGGTTTGTCTGTTGATCTTGTAGGAGCAAGAAACAAAGATACTCTGTTTCTGTGCTGTGCTATTGCATTCTAAAATAGTGGCTTCTCAGAAGCCTCCTGAAGATTCTTCAGCTGGTTTAAAATATTTATTTTCTGCACACTCTGTTAAAAATGCCCTGGGCAGCCTCCAGCCGTACAGAGTTGAGAAGTTAGGCAACTACAGATAAGTACACATTGTAGGAAGCTCGCTAATTTCACATGGAGTGACAGGCAGGCTGCAAAGGCCTCACTCATGTTTTGTAGGAATAGGATGTGTGCTTCAGAATCTGCCCCCAAATTCCTATTCATGTGCAAGATGCGTAGGAGTTCCTTCTGCACACAGGTTGGTATGGAAAGCGCTCATCGAAAGCCAAGAGACTTCAAACCAGTGCTGTAGCCTACAGGGCCTCAGAGTTTGAAGATCTGCATCAGTAAACACACAGAGAAGCTATCCTGTCCCTTCTCAGATTGTGTTGCCTTGTGTATTTGAGCGTCATTATTCCAGACGATACTTTAAAGGGGCAAGTGTTCCTTATCCTGGGGAGTGCCCTAGGTGAGTCCATGGGGCCTGTATTGTGCACAGATCTCTCTCTCTCTCTCTCTCTCTCTCTCTCTCTCTCACACACACACACACACACACACACACTTGGCTGAGATTATCTGCTGTCACCCTGACAGATGGGTGATGCTCAGCTGCTTGCCACATACAAATGGATACATATTAATTTTTCAGTTTGCTGGACGGACACCGAAACAGCACAGATGGGAAATGGCCTATTGGTCATTCTGATGCCCAGCTGCTCTGCCCTTGATATATGAGTGGACAGAGAGTGGACATTAGAAAGCCACAGGGCTTGTGGAAACAATAAAAAGAGCTGAAACCTGATTCCAGGCAGTGGATGTTCTGGAGGGCAGGGGCAGAATAGGGGCGCCATTGAAGTTAGCCTCGATCCTTTTAACATATGTACATTGACCTCGCTTTGATTGCAAAACCATCCTTTTCTTTTGTCAGCAAGACTCACAAGTTTGTGTGTTGTGTGCAGCACACTAGACAAAAGCAGATCCAGATTTTTTTTACCTCTTTCCCTAATGGCATGAGCCTGGGGACTTTCTTTTTCAAAAACTGACTTCCAGCCCAGCGGTCACTCCTACTTCTTAAATCTGTGTGGTCTTTCCTCATCTTGGTCCAAGTCAGTGGGAATGATGCAGTAATTTTAGGGCATGTTGCTATGCAACAGCTGTCTGAGTTCCTCTTTGGACCCTCTGGTGGCTTCCCTTGAAAGCTTCCCTTGAGAAGCAGGACGTTGGCCTTGCAGATTCCACGGCCTTTGATGGTCCCACTGTCATTTCTGACAACTGTGACTATAGAAGGGGAGCCAATGTGCTGTAATGGTTAAAGTATCACAGTGGGACTGAGAAGACTGAGGTTCGAATCCCCACTCTGTGATGAAGCTCACTAGGGCCAGCTGTTCTTGCTCAGCTTCCTTCACTGGATCATTGTAAGGATAGAATGGGGGAGGGGAAAACTGTGTTCTTCCCTGGGCACTTTTAAGGAAGGGTGGGACAAAACTTTACTAGTTAGATTGAAGAGGACTAAATGGGGCCAACCCCCCCCCCAACTTACAATGAATGCATGATACAAGCACATTTACCCCCAGAATAATCTTTCTGTGAATGTGCCATAATAAAATCTTAGCAAGTTGTAACAAGTGTTAAGCTAAGTGTTAAGGGCATCTAGTGAAACCATCAATATTTGGATGCTCTTATGACCTCAGATTGATGCAATTAGTTACTGGGATAGATAGCAGTAGCACCTTTGGCTCACCCAGGTTGCCAACCAAGAGAAAATATTTGGAGCGCACAGCCATAAGATTTGTTGAGGATGCACTCCAGTAAAACTAGCTGTTGAGCACATGTACTGATGGGCTACATGTGATGTTTCTCAAAGAGGGTACATTGTCTTCCAGAGGCTGTTTCAGGTCAGGTATCCAGACAGTGGTGCATGGTGAAAGATCTGAATTCCCTCTCCCTGCTATCATGGTCCTAATCTGAACTGGGCCTATTTGTGCCTGAGGAGTATGGAACTTCAGAACTAGAGTTGCCACTGGGGGTGGGGGCGGGAGATCCTCCGCTCTTACCATCCAGCCCCAGCCCCTGCATACCTGGCCGGTGGGGGAAAGGCAGGGGAACATGCCTCCCAAGGCATGCTTCCAGGCAGCACGGCGCACTTCCATGGCCCGATTTGAGCCTAAAATGGGCCTGATTTGGCCCCAAAGGGCCGAAATCAGCTCTCTGTGGAGCATTGGAGCACTCCAGGGCCCGAAATTGACCTGCTGCAGAGCGCGGGAGCACTCCCAGGGGCAGCATGTGGCCTGTGCAATGACATCACTTCCCAGGAGTGCACGCAGTGACATTGGTATGGTCAGTGTTAGGTCTCCCACCTACAGCCCAGAGGGTAAGGGGACCTGGCAACCCTATCCAGAACACATCTATTAATCTGACCTAGGGACATTCCCAAAGAAAACGTAGTGTGTTTTTAGGACCTGGTCAGTGGCACAAAAATTGTGCATAGAGGGGAGGGGGGGTGGAACACAAAGGTATAGCCTGTGACGGAATCCCTTTACAAAGAGCAGCATAAAACAAGGGGATGAGAACTAACAACAATAATAATGACCAATCATGAAAAATCTAAAAAAATAAAATAATAAAATTAAATTCTTCACATGTCGCCTGAAGCTCAAAAAACATGCTAAAAATGAGTATGTGTGTGTGTGTGTTATTTATTAATCGATTAAAGCATTTATTTCGTGCCTTTCTTACCTTTACAGACACTCACATATGTGTGTGCACTCACACTAGGATATAATCAAGGCTTTTGAACTAAAAATAATAATAATGAAAAATTGAAGTGAACTGGAATCTGTTGCTCCTGTTTACAGAACTGAATTTTTTTGAACTGTCGGTAAGCTCACACTTTAGCTCAGACTTTAGAATGTCACATTTCTGGATGTGTTTCCGTCTGAGTTCTATGTTTCCATCTGATGTAATAGATGTTGGTTAAATAACTCAAAATGTCATAAAAAGCTAGGTATGGAATGGAGGGCAAAGTGTATTGTTGTCATCCCCTCACCCTGTAGGCCTCCTTTGTTTTCAGTGGCTGTGTCAGAAACTGAAATCCATTAGGTGAAGCCTTTTCTAACTTGCAGTGATGGGGGTAAGGCTGTTGCGGCTTTGAATGCATGTAGGCCCTAGGGTGGGGGAGTTAGCATCCTAAGTATCAGTAGGGAAAAATTATTCTCCATGTCTCAAAATACTAGAACTCAGAGGCAAGCAGTAGGTTCAACATAGACCAAACATGTGAATTAACTACTGGAATGTATTGTCTCTATTAACGCTGTAACACGATAACTAGCTGAGGTGTCTTCTGAAAAGGATCAACAATGTATATGGAAGACATCTGAGGGTGGATCCAAAGGTTCCTTTTCTCTAATGGTGGAACCTTCTTCTGGGAAAAGAGCTTTCCTCTGACTCAGGGAACTGTCGCTGGTGGAACACACTTATGCTGCCGGAGGAAGGCTGTTAGTGGAATAGAACCTGATGCTGTATAAAGTCTGCAGTTCTGTACAGACATGGACCTTGGTATTGGCCATGGAACTGACCATCTTAAAAATCTTAGCTTTTATGATTATTTTTTAAAATTACATTTCTAGCTCTAAAGAATGCAAAGACAAGATTGTCTGGAGGCAGTTTTCCAATCTGGGTGGGAGGTTTCAGTAAGATTTCAGATAGTCTGTGGTACAGGACTTCAGCGCCCTGCAAAACTCCTTGCCCCTCCCAATGACTTGCAGCAGGAAAATAAATTATGCAAAATAAGCATAGATCTCTGTTGGCTCAGTTTGCACCATCTATACAGGTCTCATAACTCTGCTGTTAGGGTAGAACGGCTTTCCAAAAGCACAGAGTATACCCAGCTGTGACAGTTAACCATGATAGCTGAAGTGGACCCTCCATGGTTGGAAGTCCTGTGCTTCTCGTGGCCAGATGCTGGGGACAAACTGGCCATCAGAAGCTAGTGTCCAGAGCGAGATACTTGCTCCAGTATCAGAGGAAGTATGCTTGTTATTATCACTTGCTGGGGAGCAGGGGTGGAAGGATGCTGTTGCAGTCATCCTGATTGTGGGCTTCCTAGAAGCTGCTGGTCAGCCACTGTGTGAAGCGAATGCTGGACTCGATGGATGGGCCTTTATTCTAATCCAACATGGCTCTTCTTATGTTCTTTCAAGATGGCAGTCACCATGATGGTATGTAGCTGATGCTAAAGGAGCTATGGGTCTGGTTAGACCTCCTGGGAATTCTTTGTAAGCTGCCTTGAACACATCAACCTGCCTTATACTGAATTAGACCATTGCTGCATCATCAGAATTGTCAGCTCAGACAACAGTCTGGGATCTCAGGTGGAGGTCTTTCATATCACCTACTGCCTGGTCCTTTTAGCTGGAGATGCCCAGGATTGAATCCGCATGCAAAGCAGAGGCTCTTCCACCGAGCCACAGTCCCCACCTTGAATTCCATGAAGGAATAAAAGTGGGCTATTAATGCATTTAATACATCAATGCTTTGCTTGTGGCAAGGACTCATATTACAGAAGATAGTGGAAGGAGGGGGAGGATATGGAGGTAGATGGGCTACAAGTTTGGAATGTTCTAGGGCTGTGATCCCCAGTGTGGTGCTCCCTTCTTCCCCCAACACCCCTGCCACAAAGCCAACCTGGCTCTCATTGAAAGAAGATGATGATTTACTAAGTCCCAAGAGGCATCATGTTTGGATCTGCAGAGAGACCCCATTCCGAAACAGCTGTTGGTCTGTAGTAGAAGAGCAAGATTCCCTTAACTCTGACTCTTGTGAAAGATCATACCCTAGAAATAGGGCCAGTGCCACCATTGAGGCGGTGAGGTGGGCACCGCGGGGCCGGAGGGAGTGCAGGGGGCAGAGGCGCACGCCACGGAGCTGACGTGGCTGGCCTGCAGCTGCTGCAGCCAGCCAGCCCCACGCCGCCGCCACTGCTGTCACTGCCACTGCCACATGCCCCTGGCCGGGTGCAGCAGCCATGGGCCAGGCCCAGCAGGCAGCCAGGGCAGCCAAGCCCAGAAGGCAGCCTCTGCACGCTGCCCCAGCCACCCACCGGCCAATGGCCCCGGCTTTGCTGCGTGGTGATGTCATCACATGGTGATATCATCACGCAGTCCAGGGGCGCACGCACTGTGTGCGCGCGCATGGGGGGGTGGCCGCAGGTGCCAGAAACCTGTGCCTGGAAATCTAGTTGGTCTTTAAGATACTACTGGATCTAAATTTTGCCATTCAGAAACAGTTGCTGTCATTGTAGGAAGAAGCTTGGCTCAGTACTTCCCACCATTTTGAAATGGCAGCGAGTCCACTATACCAAAATACTAAAAGGAGCCCACAGGCATAACAAGGATGAGACCCCCTGTCCTAGGGATACTGTACTAGTGGGACAATACCAAAAGTAGTCTCAGATTCCATAGCAAAATCTTTGCGGCCTGTTCCAGTACACACCCAAAGAGGAAATATTATCTTCCAAAGAAGGCATAGATATGAACAGCTCATTAAAAAAACCTTATTTCTGTAACTTTGACAAATGCAATTTCCAAAAATGAAGAAGTTCAATTTTACAGTAATGATCTACAAGAAATGCCAAAAAGGAGGTGTAGGAGGTGTAGGGGGAATTGAAAAATCAGGCTGGTTTTCTGGACAAGGACTAATTTAAATATAAAGCTTTTGAACAGCAGAGATTAGGAGCAACAAACACCTTCCAGTTTACATAAATGTGATTTACAATTAATGTCATATTTTGTATATAAACATAAACCAATTAAGTGTGCATTTGATCATGATTTTTGTGTTTCCTTCTGAGGATATATAGTTTATGAAAGGTCTATAGATTATGTGGATGTATAGCTTGTGAAGGGGAATCAACCTCAAACATGAGGTTGCAATTTCAATGCTCCATAACTGTCAGTGCACATTATGTCCATATTAGGGGTGTCCACTGAGAAATTTTTTGTTACAGTTTCAAATCTGGGATTTCTGAACAAACTCTGTTCTGTTATTGGTTTGTTTGGGGTGGGCTGTTGCTGGTTTGTATCTAATCTGTTTGGGGTTTTTTTCGATACCATGCAGAGCCAGTTTGGTGTAGTGGTTAAGAGCATGGGATTCTAATCTGGAGAGCCGGGTTTGATTCCTCACTCCTCCACGAAGCCAGCTGGGTGACCTTGGGCGAGTCACAGTTCTCTGGAGCTCTCTCTGCCCCACCCACCTCACAGGGTGATTGTTGTGGGGTAATAATAACACTTTGTAAACTGCTCTGAGTGGGCATTAAGTTGTCCTGAAGGGCGGTATATAAATCGAATGTTGTTGTTGTTGTTGTTGTTGTTGTTGTTGTTGTTGTTGTTGTTGTTGTTGTTGTTGTTGTTGTTGTTGTTATTTTGGCCCCGTTGTGCATGTAAGACAAGTGTTGGCGGCGCATGCACATATTGTTCTTTTCAAGGGGAGTTGGGGAAACAAGGCTCTGGGACAGCTTTTATTGCACTTAATGACACCAGAATCACACAAAACACAGTCCTCCTTCTAAACCATGGACTCACCAAGTTTTCTCTCAAGTACAGTACCCACAAACAACAGAACCTGGAGAAGGTGGGTATCGGTGGGCATACACTATGGTGGGAAACTGGTTGGTAAGGCGATAGTCGTATTGTGGTAGCAGTGGGGCAGTGCCCAAGCAGGAGAATGTTTCAACCAGCACAGCACAGTGATGGCATTAAATAAAAATCCTGCTTTTATGAATCTTTGTATTCTGAAGCTGATAGTTGGGTAGGGATCATGCTCCTAGAACTTGATTGGCAGGAAGGCAATGCCATTGCCCATGAAGCGCTGAACAAAAAATGCCCTCATAAACACTGTGCACATTCTGCTCCCCACATATGGAGTTAATTGGTATAATGCTAAGGGCTCAGTCTCTGTCCTTGGAATCCAATTAGTTGGTAGACTTGCCGTTAAGGAAGACACAGTGGTGCCACTGGCTCAGTGCCTGCCTGCACTGCCACTGTGCAGTAAAAACCTAAACAAAACATACAAACTTTTCAATGGTGGGGGGGGGGGGGTCTTGTTGCAGCTTCTTTTCCTGAATTGTGTTCGTTGTTCCAGAAGCCCCTTTAACAAAACAGAAAATTCTGTGTGTATTTCCAGGCTGTTTGTTTCATTTTACACACCCCTGTCCTATATTCTTGCAAACAGGTTTCTAAACGATCCTTCTGCCCTCCTCCCACTAGTATTAGGAAACCCCCAGCATGGTTTAGTTATATCTGGATTCCAATTTAATATGATTTGGGGTCAGCTCAGATATCACATGTAGCCCATGGTTTATTTTAACTATGCAAGTTACTAGGATTCTGTTTAGGGATGATTGCTCAGATCATGACTTGCCTTGACAAATGTTGGTTTCATTGCCTTCTTGTAGCCTGGGAGGGTACTAGCAAGGAACAAACCAAGATTCAACTAGCATCAAGCCAGGATTTCTTCAACCATACATAACATTAAACTATAGTTAAATCTGTTTAATTAATCAGCCTCAGATCCTGGCTCAGTAGACCACAGATAACCACAGTTAGTGAAGCAGCTCTCATTCGGACAGTTACATTAACCATTGTTAGTCTAATTAAATGATGGTTTTGTATGACATCTGAACTGAGCCAATTCAGTTAATTCTTTATGGAAAAACAAACCCTTGCATATCTTCTATATGAAAAAACTAGTCTCTTCCAGAACCATGTAGTTGTGAGTCAAGTCCATGGTATTGAGTTATCTGCAGCTTCTGCTGAAGGTTAGTTTTAAAGAGAAAGATAGTCCCTTCCCCACAAAATCAAAATCTAATATTATAAATGGGGATATCGGAGATGTGTGTGTTTTGGTTCCCATTTTTTACATGGAGTGAACAAAATGGAGAAGGGAAGGGAATTGCTTCTACTCACAGCTGAACTTCTATTATGTTAATACAGTCCTTCAAGCAGACAGATATTGTGTTTTATTTTAAATGTGTGCAAACAGTTCACTGTAAATAATTGATGTTTCTTATGCAAAGCCACGCACAGCCAAATAACACTGAACTGAGGGAGAGCGCTGTGGCAAAATTTCTCTTAATGACCAGCTTTCCTTTCTCTGTCTGATTTGCAAAATATATGTGTTTTATCTTTGTGGATAACAGTCTGGGAGTTGCAAGGCAGAATTGAAATGATGTATGCAGCCCTATTACCCTGTCACAGATGCTTCAGGAGACGTTTGCAAGAAACAAGGCCGTTTGAGAGGAGATGTCTTGGTCAATGTATTTCTTCAGTAGTGCTGCGAAATCCTGTGAGAATAACTGTGAATAAAAGTGTTTTACTAGTCTCCAACTTTTCCAGACCCAGGGACTACCTTTAACCCACCAGGAGGCAACATGGGATTAACTGAGGAGCAAGCACATGACACCAGAGTTACATGGCAGGATGAGCCACAGTTACGACCTCAGTAACGAGGAGGGGGCTTTGCAATGCCAGTATGTGCCAAACACTGAATGATCAACTGTGGGAGGGGAGAGGTGGCTGGGCCGGTTTGGGGAAAGGAGCATTTTCACACGTGCTTGGAACACCGGCAGATCAACTGGTCAGGGCTGGCTACACTGGGCTGTGCCGTGGGGGGGGGGGGGGGTGGAGAGAATCAAAGGGAGAGCGAAGGAGGGGGCTGGAAAGGAATTGCATTTCTTGCTGAGTGATGTCTCGCTGCCCTCTTGCTCCCCTCAGCATGCTTGCAAGGAGAGGCAGGTGCTACAGCACCCTTGCTTTCTGCATAGACAAATGAACAGCAGGTCCTTCCAAATAGTGGCAAAAAATAAAATCAATTCTCAATATTTAAAAATGGTGGGTCCACAGGTGCTTCCCCTGAGAGTCGTGAACTGTGTTTTGAAGACCCCTGAAGTATTAGACTCAAACCGAAAAGGACCCTTGTTGGTTAAGAGTTTTACAACTAAGGGTTAGTGCCTCGGTTCATGCCCAGAAACAAGTAGTGCAGTCACAGCTGGCCCTGGGGGTGGGGTGTTGGTTCTGGCAAAAGCCAACCTATGTGGACCCTCTTCCTTGTCCTCCCATCCACAGGATGAATCTGGTAAAAGAGGTAAGCATGGCTGTCTTGACGCCTCCAATGCCTCTCCCTTGTGCAAGCAACTCTGCAACTGGTGCCACATCCTGCCCGCACGGTGTCTGGCTCTGTCTCCATCTGGCAGTTCCATGGTGGGGTTTGTTGGCCACCCTGGCTGCCAGCCTCCATGCTAGCTGCTCTGCATTCCTCCGCTCCAATGCTCGCACTCTGATAGACACGTGGGATGTATGTGATGTTGAGGCACGGCTCCTACCTTCCAATTGCTGAACATGGCAGTCTCCTGAGATTGTCTTGCCCATGTAACTTGAGTGCAGTAGGCATAACAACTGATTTCATATAATGTGTCGGTGTGAACAAAGGTTATACCATGCCCCATATCAGCAGATGAAGGTAAAAAGGGGCACCAGAATTTTTTGTACAAGTTACATTTTTTGTGGCATTTACTAAACTGTCCAACTCACGGGCTGAAGAATAACTCCAGTTGAAAGCTTTTCATGAATTCCCTTGAGCAGTTGCTTCAGTTTAGCTTTGCTACTACCAAGTGACTGATTTCTGTTGCTTCTCTGTTGCTGCCAGTAACCAAGTATTAAAATACGTGTGCACCAAAGCTTTCCTGGCTAGCCCTGTAAGCACGTTACAGTGAATGTGTACCCTGCATGTACATGCACATCCCTGTATGTAATAAAGAGCCAGCATATATTGACTTTAAAAATAAAGCCACAGTCCAGTACTTGGATACATATGGGATTTAAACCATGTGTTCAGCCATAAAAACTTTGAAAGTGATGTAGGCATTGATACAGGTTTTATGGAAAAATTAGAGTCAGGCTATGGATGATAGGATATGGCAGACAGATCCCTGTACCATTGCAGCAGGAAAACCAGGCTCTTGGTTAAATGGTTTTATTCAGAAATAAAATCATTTCCATATATATGTCCATAGGACTACTCAGAAGCAAGGTAAGCATCTAAGCAGCAAGAGTAAAAATTGACAGGAGTCAATTTAAGAAGATGGGGAAAACCCCATCTTCTTAACACACACGTTTGCTCCTTCCCCCTCCCAGCAATAAACACGATTTTGGCAGGCACTCTGTGTGAGAACATCTCACATATTTGTACTATCAAGTTGAGTCACTGGAAAGCAAGACATAGCAATGAACAGGAGTGAGTAGTATACAAGGTCAAAAGGACTAAAAGTTTCAACAGTTTGCTAGATGAACAGTTATGGCCCTGGTAATAGGATATGAAGGTACAGCATGAACATTTGATTTAAACAGCATTAGTATTGGTATGGATGGGGCTCAGACATGACATTCTGCCTCCCTAAAGATGGGTCCCCCCACTCACGGGCCAGGTTTGTCAGGATAACGTTTGTGGAAGTTGGACACAAGTCTAGGTGCATTCATATGGGATTGTTCTACCCATTCCCTGTAAGTTTCGTCAAAGTCTTTCCACCTGACTAGGTAAAAAAGTTTGTTATGTTTTATTTTAGAATCCAGGATTTCTTCTATTTCATAATGAATATGTCCATCCACCAGCATTAGGAGTGGGGGCGCCTGTTCTGGATGCCATTGGCCAGGTGGGGGAGCCTTTTTTAGGAGGCTAAAGTGAAATACTGGGTGGATTTGTTTTAAATTCTTGGAGAGTTCAACTTCTACCGTTACTTCATTGATTAATTTCTTTACAGGAAAAGGTCCTAAAAATCTCCACCTTGGTTTTTTACTAGGTTGTTCTCCCTTAATGTTTTTGGTGGAAATGTATATAAAGTCTGGTTGTAGTTTCCATTGTTCAGAGCGTTTTTTGTCAGCAAATTTCTTAATAGTCCTCTTTTGCTTTGTCCAGTCTTTTGGATGATTCCCCATTGGGAAGTTAAATTAGTCCACCATTCCTCTAGATCTCCTAGTAGATGGGATTCAAGGGTTGCAGCAAAAGGCAAGGCATTTCCCTCATATCCACATACTATTTTAAAAGGGGTGGCTCCTGTAGAGCTGTGTATTGAGTTGTTATATGCATATTCGGCAAAATCGAGAAAATCAATCCAATCATCTTGCTGATAGTTAATGTAGAATCTTAGGAACTGTTCCAGCACTTGATTTGTGCGTTCTGATTGTCTGCCGCTCTCAGGATGGTAGGCGGAGCTAATTCCTTGTTCAATTCCAGCAACTTTGAGAAGCTCCCGCCAGAAGTTGGCAACAAACTGTGGACTTCAGTCAGATATTACCTTATTAGGAAAGGAGTGCAGTTTGAACACGTGTTTTATGAACAGGCTGGCTAGTTTTTTGGCTGTAGGGATTGTAGTACAGGGAATAAAATGAGCCTGTTTTGAAAATAGATCCACCACCACTAAAATGACTGTGTTCTTTTGTGGGGGGAAGGTCAGTGATGAAGTCCGTTGAAATTATGGACCATGATCTAGGAGGGTTGCAAGAGTCCGGGGGGTTTTCCTCTCCTAAATTTTCCCATTATACACAGGAGGATACATATTGAGAAACATCTTTTCTCATCGCTGGCCACCAAAACTTCCTTTGTACTAAGTGTAGGGTTTTAAGGCACCCAAAATTCCAGCTGTCTTGGCATCATGACATTGTTGTAAGATTTCTTAAATTGGTTGGGACATATAATGTTCCCCTTCTGTGCCTGTGTCCATCTCCCTCCTGTTTCAGTTTGGCTTTGGGCACACTTTCCCCCTCCCTTTCAGTCTCAACTTTTATTCTCTCTCCCCATTCTGAGAGATCAGGTTTCGTGCTGCTTTGTGTTTTCACAGCTTGGCTGTGTGTCATCACCGCTCCTCCCAATTGAGCTGGTGAGAAAACTGTATCGATTATCTCCTCCTTCTGGCTGACATGTTGGGGCATGCACGAAAGTGCGCCCGCTAGGAATTTCAATCGGACAGGGAGGTACTTCAACGTGAAGTTGAATTTGCAAAAGAATTCAGCCCACCTTAACTGTTTGGCGTTCAGTCTACGGGGAGAGTGTAAAGCTTCTAAGTTTTTGTGATCAGTCCATACTTCAAAAGGAATTGTAGTCCCCTCTAACCAATGCTGTCAGGTAGTGAATGAAAAATTTACTGCAAAAGATTCTCCCATACACTCCAATTGCGTTCAGTTTCAGTGAATTTTTTGGAAATATATGCGCAGGGATACAATTTCCCCACTTTATTTGGTTGTAGGAGGACCCCCTCCCCCCCAGCAGTGTCATTAGCATCAACCTGGACCACAAATTTCTGGTTCTCGTCTGGGTGTTGTAGAACTAGTTCTGACACAAACAATTTTTTCAGCTTTTCAAAAGCTTCCTGACATTCTTTAGTCCAAATCAGTTTAGCACTAGGTTTTTTTCCTTGTGTTCCCCTCCCCTTGGTTTTTAGCAAGTCTGTGAGGGGGAGAGCAATTTGAGCAAAGTTCTTTATGAATGGTCGGTAAAAGTTAGCAAGACCTAGGAATGATTGCAATTGCCTTCTTGTTTTGGGTGGTTCCCACCCCACTACAGCTTGGACTTTGGCCGGGTCCATTTTTAAGTCCTTGATTTGAGACCCGGTACCCCAAGAAATCCAGTTCCTCCTTGTGGAACTCACATTTAGACAATTTTACTGGTAGCTTGTGCTTCTTTAAAGCGGTCAGCACCTTTCTGACCAGTTCCACATGTGATTATCAGCAGAATAAATCAGCACGTCATCTAGGTAAACAACCACGCCCTTTTACAGGTATTCATGCAGCACTTCATTAATTAAATTCATGAACACGACTGGCGCCCCCTGTAGGTCAAAAGGCATTACAAGATATTCGAATTGCCCTAAGGGGGTGTTGAAAGCAGTTTTCCATTCATCCCCCTCCCTTATTCTGATCTGGAAATAAGTGTGTTTTAGATCCAGTCCATGCCCCTATAAGGGGGAAGCTCATCAGCTTCTTTTTCGTCAAACACTTGTTTCAATTCTTGGTATTCGGGGGGAATAGCTTTTTCCTCCTCCACAGTTAATAACACAGTTTCTAAGGAGGAGGGTGTTTCCCGGCCCCATACTTTAGTCCATGCATGTTTTGCACAACGATCTCCTTTAAAAACTACCATTCCAGTGGACCATTTGATGTATGGGTCATGGTCCCACAGCCAACGACTTCCCAGTACCAAGAGGTATTTGGCCACATCACTGACTACATATGTTCTATTCTCCCAGTGATATCCCATACCCGTCGGGGTAGGCTCAGTTTTATAGGGTGCAGGATTCATACTAGACCTGTCCATTTGTTCAAATACTATTGGGTCTTTGAGTTCTATTAGTTTCAGTCCAAGTCCTGTAACCAGGGCTGGTGATATCAAGTCCCGGAAACATCTGGAATCTCTTAATGCTTGCACCCGCACATGAGTTCCCTTTTTTGGATTCAGTAACATCACGGGCATAAATAGTATGGCCCCTCTTTCTCTCACCTCTGGTGGTTTGGGTTCCTTAGAGACCTGCCGTCAGGATCTTTTCACAGCAGGTCTGTCTCGTTTCCTGACAGCAGTGCCAAATCCTCCTCTGCTTCTTTTTGTGTGGGTTCCCCAGTATTTCCAGGACTCTCATTGGCATCCAAGCCAGTCTCTGGCCTCCCACGCTTCGGACTCAGCAGTTTAGGGCGCCCGTGGTTTTTGGTGCATCCTGGCCCCTTCTTCCCTGCGCTGGCCTTATGGGGCATTGTATGGCAAAATGTCCAACATCCCCACATTGTAGGCATAGTCCTTGTCTCCATTGTAACTCTCTCCCAGTTCCCAAGATGAGGGGCCGTGGCCCCTGCGGGGTACGTCCCCTGTCTGCGGTGGTTGGCCTCCTCAGCCCTGCATGTTGTTGCATTCTTATGAGTTTTACCACTTGGGTTCTATTTTCGACCTCGCATGCTAATTGGATCCAACCTAACAGAGTCTGTGGGTCGTCCTGCATTAATGCTCTATCTAGCAGGTCAGCATTGAATCCGTTTCAAAACAGTTCAATCTTATCTCCTTCATGATAGTCCTGACATTTGGTAGCTAATTGCCTGAATTCGGCAGCATATCCTCTTACGGGTCTGGACCCCAGTCTTACGGTTCTGAGCTTTGTGTGAGCCCTTTGTCCCTCCAGTGGGTCTTCAAATTGGGCTTTTAACACATATATAAAAGCATTAAAGTCATTCAGCTCAGGAGCTCCCATTGTCATGCAAAGTTACATACCATTCGGCTGCTGCCCCTTCCAGTCAAGATCCTAAGTGGTTCACTCGACTGTGTTCCGAGGGAAACAAATGTCCCCAATCTTGGAAAAACTCCATGGCTTGTACTATAAAAAATCCCAAGTTCCTGGGCTTCCCATCAAATGTGGCTTCCAATTTGAACCATCCTTGCGGCAATCCCGCTGCGGGAGCTCCTGCTCCCTGGTACCTCACTGGCTGGTGGATTGGGGCTGCTCCAAACGGGGGTGGTTGAACGTGTCCCTGCACCACAAAGGGTATTTGATAGGCTTCATTTGCTCTATGTACCATTGGAGCGGCTTGAGGCACTCCTCTGCATTGT
Organism: Eublepharis macularius; assembly: GCF_028583425.1. Lineage (NCBI taxonomy): Eukaryota > Metazoa > Chordata > Lepidosauria > Squamata > Eublepharidae > Eublepharis > Eublepharis macularius. The sequence goes on along the minus strand of NC_072793.1, from coordinate 9,728,122 downwards.
GGGTGAAAGGCTTGCACTTGGACCCTTGGGGTCCAATATACCCCCTGAGGGGGGTATATTGTGGGATCCCTTGGTTGCAGGTGGCCCATTTGTACTCCTGCCCCCATTGGAACAATTACAGGGGTTCCCTGTGGTTGGCTGGTTTGGGGCACCCTCATCCCTACGGCGGCACGGCGGCAACTGATACTCTTGTGCTTGCTATAGCAGGTGGCACCCTCATTGGCTGTGTCCCCCCTGGTTGTAGCCCCCCTCCTCCCTGGGGTGGTAACATGGGAACTGTCATTACGGTTGCGGGAGCTTGAACTGGTAGGTTCCTTGACACTCATCCTCATTGTGGTAATTGGTGCCCCTACACCGCTCACAACTGGCGGAACAATCACAGGCTGTGCTCTCCCATACAGACCCATCCCTACTCCCTGGGAGGGAAGGCGGGAGGAGACTCCTTCTCTCTATTCCTGTTGCCACCACTGGAAACTGTGTAATTGAGGGAACCACTTGGTCGCCCACGAATTGCGTGGGAATCATTAAAAGCGCTCTTCCCCTCTCTGGTGGTGCTATCCCTATAAAGTTTATTGGTTCTTGGCCAATTTGCAAGGCTCCTCCCAATTCCATTTCCCCCAGCTGCACCAGGATAGGGGTCTCCCTGACTCCCCATATGCCACTGTCACTTTCCTCACCAGTTCCTTTGGTGAACTTATGCTCTCTTGCCCTTTGAGGAGTTTTCGCTGCCAGTCTTGTATCCTCAGTGCATGGGCTTGTTCCTCCTGGGTAAGATTCGACCCATATCTCACAGTTTGCGGCGTCTGGCCCCCAGTAGGGATTGCTGGCCTGGCCACAGCCTTTGAGTCGCTTGATTCCATAGAGTCCATCTCGTCCTCGACGGTATAATCCACCAAAGCGCGCTCATTGCCAGGGGTTAATCCACTGTCCCCCTGCATTTGTAAATCCAACAACACCGATTGTGTTGCCTTATCCTGCAGCATGGGTAGCCACAGCGTCTGGCCCAATCCTGGTTGCTTGGCCCGGCTGCGGCTCCCAACTCACAGATGTTCAAACAGGCGAGTGAACCACTTAGGATCTCAACTGTAACTCCACGATATTCCACGGCATTGCCAGAGGGTAATCCAGGGCCCCTCGATATTTGTAAATCCTCCGGTATTTCTCACAAGAAGCGGTACTCGCTGGTCTCAGCCATCCGCGGTGGCCTCACACTCCATCCCATGTGGCCCGTTAGAGCAGCTGCTCCCCTTGCCATCGGCTCACCAACGTACTCCTCCATCTCAGTAGAACATCGAAAGTACATTGTCCCATGGCGTTGCATCCTCTCCTCTGCAGTTATGGATCTGCAAGTGCCCCACTGTCAGATAACATTCAACCGTATGTACTATATTCTTTGATTTAGTACAAAGACCAGAAAAGAAAAGAAATGATCCTAGCAAAGTTTAGCACCATGCATTTCAGTGGGAGAGACTGAGGATATGTTGAACTTTGTTGAAACAGATGGGTCTTAAAATGGCTTAACTTTGGTTTTCTGTTATTTTTTTCTTAATATGGCTTTCTCCATTATTTTCCGTCACAGCACTTGTGCTGAGCCATTAACCTGTGCTGTTCAAGCGGAGAGGAGTTCCCCTGTCATTCACTCTTACATGCAAGCTAGATGCTTTTTCCCTGAACAGCTAGACAAGAAGGAGCAGATTTGAATTTAGTATCATTTTGTTTGTCTCCCACTGTAGGGCAAGTTTGACCTTGGTTGTCTTTCCTGATTTTAAAAATCCATTTGCCTGTGTCCAAGTGCTGTGCACTTCAGTGCAGGTGTGCTGTGTGCAGTATAATTGCACATTCATGTTTCCTTGCTATGCATGGGATTAAAATGCACACTGAATATGCATCTGATGTACTCGGTGCTGTGCACGTGTATTCTTGTGGGTAGAATATACTATGTGCCAATGAGCAGTGTTTGCAAAATGTGTTTGTGATGTATAGACTGAATACTGGCTCATATGTCTGCTTGCTAGGAGCAGCCTTTGCCCTCTGATGGCATTAAAATAGTGACCAGTATTGTTAAGGGAAATAACAGAAAGAAGCTATCTCTTTAAGGATGGAGGCAGGAACATCCCAGGTTTGAGCAGCAGCAAGGGTGTGGGTTGGGAGAGAGGACACCCGTTTTAAAACACTGAACAGTTGGAAACCTTTTGCTGCGAGCCTCAGCTAAAAGAGCTCCCCCCTACAAACCCCCCAGTTCATAGTTGCTCCTGAATAGATTAACCAGATTTCCATAATTAGAGGGCGAGGGGACAATGGGATTCTCTGCTGACTAGCCCCCCTCCTTCCTTTTGTCTTGCGTTTAGATAATGGGCAAGCCAAGAGGGTGGGAAACTGACATACCATTTGGTCACTGGACAGTAATTTTCTCACACTGCCAAGGGAGAGCGCTGAAACATCTGTTTTCTCCAGAGCGCTTATTCACGTTCCATTTCAAATGTTTGACAACTTCTCCTCTCTCCCTCTTGGCCCCGTTCCCCTCCACTCTCTCCCTTGTTTTTTTTTTTTTAAGGGCATTCGATTGGTTTCAGATTTGGTTTTGTTTTGCTCTTCGCCTGCATCAACAATGACCCTAACCTTGCATTCAAATTCCCCCACCCCCTTAGATGTGATTTTTCTAAAATTCAATTTGGCATCTCAGTGCCAGAGGGATTTTATTTATTTGAAATATTTATATCTCCATCTTTCTCCTGAGCATCTCAAGACCGAAGGTGGATCTTTTTGTAAAGATGAATCTATGGTCATGTTCAAATGTTAGAAGGCACAGCAAAGACTATTTAGCCTGAACTCACTAGAAATTATAAAATCATCTCCACAAATGTGTGTTTAGTTAAAGCGTAACATTTTTAGAAGGGCAACTCATCCTCACCTCCCTCCCTCGGGATGCTGTTCTCGCGGTTAATCACCCTCATTGTTAAAACCGTGATGCCTGAAGTAAATTCCTCCTTTATTTCTCCCCTTCTAATCCAACAGGTTTTTTAAAAAAATTATGGATTCCTCTCTTTTTTTTCCTTTTAAGAGTTTTTACACACTTTAAAAATTCATTACCTATGGAAATTCTTGTCCATCACTTCTGATTTTAAATATAAAGGTTACATAAATATAAAGGTTATAGTTATGCATCTGTCAATATCAAGAGTTTCAATAAGGGTAAGTTCTTTCTGTTAGCCAGTGAATTGAATCTTGTCAAGATCATGTGCAGCAGATACTTCAGAGCGAGCTTGGGAAAACAACCCACAGGCCCTGATCCAGCTAAAATAAACTTGAGATCCATGTCCTCTTGAAACTTGATAGAACAAATCCCAACTCACACACATTACAAATTCCACATGGTAGGCATGTGACTGCTACAGAGACTTTGGATCAGTCATGTGCCTGGGGTTCCACACGCAGGGGCCCAGTTTGGATTAGAACCACAGCCTATTGGGAGAAGGGGCTTCAGCCTCCCTGCCCCACTGTTTACCCAACTTGAAACTGCCTCAAGGAGCCACTCTTTGCCCTACTGGGGAAACTAATATGCTGATGGCTACATTTAAGTTTGCCCAAAGGCCAATAGCAGTTCTCAGGGTCATTTCAGTTCCGTAAAATATCATTTGGTGGGTGGAGAAGCCTAAGTCCCGTCTTCCTGTCTGTTGTGGTCCCAGTCCAAATCAGGCCAGGGGATTGTGTTCACAGCACAGAACTCCAGGTGTGTGTCTGTTGATAGTTCAAGTGTCTTCCACAGCTCTGAGCTGCCTGCAACTAATTCAAAGTCCCATCACTGCTTTGCCTAAGACATTAATCATTACTGAAGCTGGTTCTGGGCCACTGCTCTGTGAACCATATGCCCTTTGTTCTGTGAACTACACATGCAAATATGTAAAGCACTTGCATTTGCAAATACTGTTAGCATAATTCCTTGGAAATATTTTCTTTTGAAAATTTTTTTATTATTTTAATGTCTGAGCAGGACCCTTGGCAGGGGCCATCCTACAAATGGGCAAAATCAATAATGTGCATTTTCTGTTGTGGCACCTGCTTTATGGAATGGCCTACCTGATGAAGCTAGCAAGGCTCCCACCCTCCTGGCTTTCTGCAAACTATGAAATACTGAATTATTCAGGAGGGCCTTTTGCACAGGAAATAGGATTCTACTGTAACAGAGTCAAGGGCGAGTTCAAGGTCCAGGGTCTCCTTTCTTAAAATGCTCTTCTTTGTGCTCATACACCAACTGTATTTATTATGACAGAGATGAAAGAACTTGTAGTACAGGATATGGAACTCCCCCCCCCCCTGCTGCTCCTCCCAAGTCCCCTAAGAGTGCAGGTCTCCTTGCAAAATCTGAGGTGTACTGCAGTCCCTGAGTCCCAGGGCCAGGTTCATCCCAGGAAGTGAATTCAGCCAGCAGACTAGGAGGGCCCACAACAGATGCAATCAGCTCTAATCCAAAAAGACAGTCTGGGAATCAACCTCCTGTCTAGGAATTGAGGTCAGCAAAGCGAGTCCTGGAGAAAGGGCCTGGGCCAAAATAAATGAGCTCAGCAGCAGAGTCCTGAAGAAGAGTCCAGTAGAACTTGCTCTTGTCGTAATTCCTGCCTGCGGTTTCAACAGAGGCCTTTCTAGTGGTCCCCACTGTTGCTTGGAGCAAGCATAGGCCTTCCAAAATGCTTCCCCCCACTCTCCTTTCCCTGTTCAAAACAAACAGCCCTCATGCTCCACAACCCAACAAGGTTACAGTGAATAAAGAACCTACCTACCTACCTACATACACACACTCCTCCCAGCATGCAAATTAAACAGCCTACTTTCCCAAACCTCTACAGAATGGTTCAGGAAGAAGCTTTGGGGTAAATGGTTAGGGTCTATGGACTGTGTATAGTTTGTATTATCTGTTGCTGTGAGTAGGTTCCTTCTATGCAATTTTTTGTATCTTTTAATATGTCATGCTTTGCTTCACCTTCAGATTTCTGATGGGATGCATTCTGTGCAAGATACTGGTGTTTCCTAATATTTTTTTCACAATTGTATTGTGACATTAGAAGTAGGAAATGAAATATAGGCCATTTTCACACTACATACCGGCCCCGGAACATCGCGCCAAGCTCCTGGAACAACAGCATCTTCCTGGCATGATTTTCCACAAGAATGGCGAAATCATGCCAGGGAGACGCTGTCATTCCGGGAGCTTGGCACGATATTCCGTGGCTGGTAAGCAGTGTGAAAACGGCCATAATTTTCTGACGCTTAGTGGTGTATTCGTTTTTCCATAGGTAGTTACGTCAACCAACGGAGTAGAATCAGGGTAAAACTTTGGCCTGATACAGTCTCTTGTCTCCTAACTGTGAAAGCATATTCTGAATATAGATTAACACTCGTTCTCCATAGGGAGCCCTTCTGTTGTTTTAGTTTTGTAAGCAGGCTGCCTAGGAGTAGCTAACAGAAAACCAATACTTGCATCTCTTTAAACTACAATTCCTAGAAGCCTGGTGGGGGCAGGGTAATTAAAAATGGCCTACACAACTTGAAAGGCGTGAGTTATGTTTTAAATAAAGCTTATGAGCCCCTTTTTCCAAGGGAGGATAGTATATTTGTTGAAAGCGGCCACTCCCAACCAACTTGTATTCATATAAGCCCACATTTTAAATGTAATTAAATTCTCCTCCATACCATCATTTTGAAATGAGAAGATTTATTTCATATTATTTTTTGTAGAAGTCTTCCAAGAAAAAGCTTTTTTAAAAACTCTTCTTTAAATACAAGGACACCACCAAACAAGAGGCCTCCGTTTTCCTCTGCTTCCAAGTGGTTTTTTCCCCCTCTGAGTTCACTCCTTGGGAACTGTTTTCCTACAAGACCTTCCTAAATCGTTTAGTCAACTGCTGATGTAACCCCTCTGAAGAACCATCAGTTGTTTGACAGTCCAATGACTGTGTAGGGGAAAAATTCAACTGCATAATTTGATTTCACATCCATGGTCTGAAGTGAATGAGCGAGCAAATGTCCCTTCTATGCATTTATTGCAGATTCCACCAGGAATCACTGCATTAGCTTATCCCAAGGTCTCATAGTTTGAGATTGTCTCTGCAGTGGAAACTGTTAGAACGCTTTGGGAATAGAACAGTAGTCTGTAGGTACCTCTCCAACTTTTTTATGGACTCATCTAAAAAATCCCTTGTGTGTTTGCAGCTAAAGCTGGTGTCTGCTAGGAAACCTAACTGCATCCGCATGTTAGGTATAACACTATCATTACATGATACCAGTCATTCACAACTGGATTGTCTGGTCTGCACAGGAAAGTCCGATTGTGCTGTAGCAAAACAATAGTATAATATCCAAGTGTAGATATAGATAACTACAGAACTAGCTGATATCAGTGATTTGTGAACTAGAGTTAATTCAGTTTGTCAAGTCTTGAGCCCAGGAGTAGGGGGGAAATATTAACATTTCTAGGAGCCGGCTTCAGATTTTTAGATCTGCTTTGTTGCTGCTAGATCGGCATTGGACAGTTCTGATCCTAGGGCTGTAGTATCCATTTCCTAGAAGCCTGAGCATCTAGGCAGTTGAGGGTTTTTATAGTCCTAGTTGAGGCTCAGTTTAGTTTTAGTAGGGACTGGAGAAGGGTGCAGTTATGGATCTCTACACCTAACCAACCTGTCTCTTCTAATGTGAATTGCATGTTTTATGAAGTCCTATGGCTGTCAGGCAAAAGAAATCTAGTTAATGCCTTGCAACCACCAAGAGTCATGTGCATTTCAGGCTGCAGGTTTTTCACTTTAAAAAACCAAACCTCTCTTGATCCTCAAGGGGCTATGAAATTCTCTGCTTTTAATAGCTTCCTGCTGCAGAGAGGATTCTGCTACCATTTTGACATCACGGTCACCCCCCCCTCCCCCCATGCCCAGCTTTCCCCAAACAATGCTAGGCTGCAAGCAGGTTGTGTGTCCAAAGCTGTTGTTTACTAGAAGAACCGTCTCATTTTTCTAAAGACCCTCCCAACAAATCCTTGCATTTATTTATTTAACTGAGGACAGGGATGCATTTCTCTGTAGACATTTACTTATGGTGGTGCTTTTCATAGAATGGTAGGTAAATGAAGGCAGGATGTGGGAGAAAGCCTAGTTGAAAGTTGCCATTTAAATCCTCTTGTGTAAGTTTGATATCCAGAGTGGAAGGACAAATGCTCTATAAGTCAATTAAAGCATTAGGTAATCTAATTGTACTGTGGTCACAAAGTGGCTTAAAGGCTGAATGGCAACTCTCCCTGGCCCCCACTTCAGCGTTCCCCTGGGGCCTTTGTGAATGAGAAGAGGAAAGACATGAGAGAGAGAGTGAGGGCCCTGTGTGTGTGTGTGTGTAGGTTTGAGAGAATACATATACACAGAAACACGCACCAACAATAGAAATTAAGGGACTTGCAACAAAAGCTGGGTTTGTGACTAAAAAGCATGGTGCTTTCCGCAAGAAACAGTTACACCTGTGTAATATGGTAGATGCTGCTGGTTGGTCTCTCTTCTTGCACTCCATAGCCTTTTGGAATTTACTGAGCCCTTCAGCAAGACTCCCGAAATGTCTCTGCTCATTAGATCAGAAGGGGGGGGGAGCCATGGGCGGGGTAAAAAAACACTCCAGCACAATTAAAGTTACTTAAATGGGGGTGGGGGGTGACTGGTGGTGTGCTGTTAGCATTCCACCAGCTCTGCCCTTGATTGCTTCATCCTGTGCATTCCTCTGCCCGCTTAGTATGGAGCAGCTGAGCCCAGGCAAGGGGGGGGGGGTGGAGGAGGCGGGGAGAAAGAGCCTTGGAGCCACTCAGCTAGTTTAAAACAGGGAACGCTGCTCTTGCTGAAAGTGATCCAGAATTTGAAACCCCCTTTATGGAAAGGCACAACTGCAAGAACAGCTAGTCCAGGTTCTAATATTTTGGCAACCATTCAGTGTAGAACCCTTTGGAAAGAAAAAATACACACACACACCCCGTCCTCCAAATGGCGAAAAAGTAGCCAGTAGCCATATTAGAATGACAGTTTGGTAGTAGCAGATAACCTTAAGGATAATTTGAACAACTCTGAATGAATGTTCAAATTGCCACCTTGGATTGTTCCTTGGAAGATTTCGGGGGTTCTGTCATGACAGGGTCAGGAATGGTGCACCACCTCCCCAGAGAGACGGCTGGCCCACGGGTACCAGTCTTCCCCTTGAATGTATAGCAATAAGCTACTATTTGATATGCATGAAGGAAGGGGGAATTATCTCTGCAGTTTCAAGCTGAAAATGCCTGTTTTAATTTTGTTTCTTCCTTGTACAAATCAAACCCTGATTCTTTTTTTCTTTTTGAGCCATTTTGTTTCCATGTCCCATTTTTCCTTTTGTACAATGTATGCATTTGTTTAACATTATTTGCCTACTGATAAATCAGCTTCTATATATCAAATAGCCGTGTGTGCCTTCCCTATGTGACTCAACAAATCTGCACAATAGGACTACTCTAGGTGAGGCTGTTGGCTTCTGCAAACCTAGGAAAAACACTAAGTTTGCAGAAAAATCTGTAAGTTCAAAAGGAGACTGGGCTGGGCTTGGAGGACATAAAATTGATAGTGATGTCTGAGGTTGCTTAGACATGTCATCTCCCCCAAAGGGAGTTATTAGACACCTGAGATCTCATGAGTTGAGATGGGCACGAACAGCAATACGAACCAAAAAAAGCCACAAACAGCCAATCTGCTGTTCGAGAACAAGCTGTTCATGAGGCCCCATTCTAAACAGACAGGTGGTCGTTGCAAGCCTTGTTCGTTGCTGTTCGTCAAGCCAGGCAGTCTGGCACCTACAATCAATTCCCTTGGCAATTTAGGCAGGGATTGTCTAAACTCTGTCTGAACTGCTGTTGCCCTGGAAACCCCAATCTAAGCCCAGTTTAGCCTGATAGGCAGGTCTTCCTCTCAAGTCTGGAGCTCCAAATTTGTTACAAGGGAGCAAAGAGCAGCGGGGAGGGGGGCTCCCAGCTCTGGCTTAGTTTGCAGACAAGTGGAGAGGGAGAGAGTTGCTGTTGGTATTTTGATAGAGGCATTGGAGCTTGGATTTTCTTTGTGTGTGGTGGGATAGGGATCTACCCCTTCAAGTTCCAGGGCTGCTGCCAGGCTCTGGGCCAAGCTATTATTTATTATTGGTACCTTTCCTGGTGCCCACTCAGGTCAGGTTTCTGGGAGTGGTGCAGTAGGGATCATGACTTGGATGATGGCTGGAGGAGAGCCTGCTGGCCCCCACAAACAGCCAACCACGAACATGTTCATGAACAGGGCCATGTTCGTGGTTGTTTGTGAGTCCCTGTTCGTGGATGGCAACGAGCATCATGTTCGGAGTTTTTTCCTGCTCATGCCCATCTCTACTCATGAGAAGGCCTCACAAGATCATGGCTGCCATGATTTATTTTAATTTAATGTATTAGATTTATATTCTGCCCTCCCTACACCAGCAGGCTCAGGGCAGATCACAATTTACACACAAATTTAAAATTACATCAGATAATTCATGTGATTTGTATAATTCATACAATTTAAAACTACAAATTATAAAACATCCAAAGGTTAACAAACACACACACATATATGTATATTTATATATATATATATGTGTATATGTATATATATATATATGTATACACATGTACACAGCGGCACAATAAAATAACTATTAGATACATACCCTTTAGTCAGCACCAGAGCATTAGGGAATATTCAACAGATAGAGGATATTACCAGTGGGGAGGGCACAACCTGTACTTAACCAGACAGGGGGAGCTCCGCCTAGCATCAAACATAGTCCTGGTGGAACAGCTCTGTCTTACAGGTCCAGTGGAAAGATAATAAGTCCTGCCGGGCCCTGGTCTCATTAGACAGAGCGTTCCACCAGGCTGGAGCCAGGACCGAAAAAGCCCTGGCCCTGGTTGATGCCAGGTGGACCTCCCTGGGGCTAGGGACCTTTAACAGATGTTTACCATTATTGCGAAGAGTCCTCCGGGGTCCATATGGGGAGAGGCGGTCCCGCAGATACACCAGTCCCAGTCCACATAGGGCTTTATAGGTTAACACCCAAACCTTGAACCTGATTCGGTATTGCACTGGTAACCAGTGCAGCTGACGCAATACCGGCATTATATGTGCCCACCTTGATGTTCCGGTGATGACCCGCACCGCTGCATTGTGCACCAGCTGTAACCGCCGGATCAGGTTCAAGGGAAGCCCAGCATAGAGCGCGTTACAGTAGTCTAACCTAGGGTTGACAATGGCAAACAATGACAACTCAGGCCTTTGCCTCACGTACTGTATATCAGGTCAGTGTTTCTCTCCTTGAGAGAGTCACCTAGCATCTGACATTTCTGGAAGGGCACTAATCCTTTTATACATGCCCTTCAACACTGCATGAGAGTCAGAGAAGGGGCAGAGCCAGTTATGAGAGCAGGTCTGACATGATGGACATTGGATTTCTCCTCCTCCATTGCACTGGGCGAGTGGTAGGGGAGAGAAATGGAACCAGTAGAAACTGGGGGGGGAGGGGGGAAACTGAGACAGATGGCTATGGTAAAGAGAGGTCGGTGGAGGGAGTAGGATTTCCCTTCCACTGCAAGTCTCTGTGGGTCCCCACTTCGTTTTATTGAATGTATAAATGATGCTCATTTGTACATGTAACTACCATAAACACTGCATATGAGATCGTACAATTTAACAGCAATGGTGAAAAGCTGATACAAAACGGTGAAAAGCAAACTATAAATGAATGTTAAATGAAATAGAGAGCATTCATTCATCTCTCGTGCCTGCTCGTGCACTCAATTCAAGTGGAGCAACAGTCCTGGCCAGCACCTCAGGTGCATCCAGGAACGTGGCACACATTTGCAGGGGCTCCAAGGCGGAACTCACGGGCTTTCTCAAGCAGTGAACCGAAGAGGAGAGGATTCCCGGAAAGTACAAAATCTGGAGAGTTTTTGCCTTGTGGGATACATTAGGGAAGACATTCTTTGTGTGGAGAAATTTCTGCTGTACATACACAAAAGAAGAGAAGAGAGGAAAGGAAGAGCTTACAAAGCACAGCTTAACTCACTGCAGGATATGAGTCCAGGGGCACCTTAGCGTCCAACAAGATTTTCAGAGTGTAAGCTTTCGAGGGTCAGAGCTCCCTTCTGCCTTTGTGTCTGAAGAAGGGAGCTCTGATTCTCAAAAGCTTACACTCTGAAAATCTTGTTCATCTCTAAGGTGCAGACCAACATGGCTACCCAACTAAGCTTAACTCACAGTTGACTAAACCTGTCTGTTACAAAAGAAAGCCCCCAACATTGAATACCTTGTCACAGATCTCTAGAATAATTTCAAAAGAGTGGCTGTATTAGTCTGTTGTAGCAGACTAAAACAGAAATTAAGTGGCATCTTGAAGACTTAAGTTTATTCTAGCGTAAACTTTTGTGGGGTCTGTGTGGTGAGGTCTATGGTTCCCTAAGTCATTAGCGAAGCATCTGAGACCCCCTCCCTACAATTCCGTCCTCCTATCTAAAATCCCTTTTTGAATAATTCAGTTTTGCATCATTTGTGGAAAGCCAGGAGAGCGAAGGCTCTCCTGACCACCTCAGGTAGGCCATTCCACAGGTTAGGGGCCACCACAGAGAAAGCCCATGTATGGGCTACTGTTGATTTCGCTCATGTATAGCCTGGCACCTGCAAGAGACCCTGTTCAGGTAACCGAAGCTGCCATGGAGGGACATAGGGAGGGAGGCGGTCCCATAGGTATGTAGGACTAAGGCCATGAAGAGCTTTATATGTAATAACCAATACCTTGAATTGAGCCCGGTAACTGATAGGTAGCGAATGGAGTGACTGTAGGATGGGAGTGATGTTCATGCTCCTGCATGCTCCTGCTAACAGTCAAACTGCAGCATTTTGCACTAATTGGAGCCTCCTAGTTAACTTAGATGGGAGACCAAGGTATAGTGCATTACAATAGTCAAGTTTTGATGTTACGATTGCATAGATCCAGGTGGCCAGGTCAAGATAAGAAGCCATCTTCCAGGCTAGAAAGTAATTATCTTGCTTCAGTGCAAATGTAGCTGCTATTAGAAGTGTCAAGTTCTGTGCCTTATAGTCAGCGCTGTCTCCCCATCCTTTGCTTGTTGCAAAAATTAATGGCCAGTTACGGCTTTCTTCGTATCTGGCTTTTGAGTGAATGGCAATTGCAGTGAAAGGAGGGGAATTTTGCTTCCAATTTCGAAAGCATTATCCTTTTAGGGCAAAGACAGATCTAATAGGGGGGAAAATGCAGGGAGCAATTTGGTTAATAGGCACACATACCAGCTCATCCCTTTACTCATGTTTTAGGTGTATTTACAGTATTTGTCTATAAAAGCTTTATAATTGATTTTTATAAATCTATTTTGAATAATCATGATATGCAGAGTCTCAGAGATAAATGGAATAATGAGCTAGATTGTCCAGTTCTGCCATAGCCATGAGTCATGGCTTTAAGCATTATATGTTGCTTCTCTGGATCTTAAGATGCAATTTATTAAGGAAAAAAAATATGTTTAGGGTATATTGGACACTGTTTAGGGTATATTGGATAGCACAGTGCCTTTTTAGTAAAAGATTGCCCATTTGTTGGTACAACTGTTGGTACAGTTGTTGGCACAAGATATGGCCGTGTTCAGGTTTTGATCCTTTTGGGAGGAAGTTATTACTCAAATTAATTTTGTATTAGAATGCTCATTTATTTTTGAAAATATTTATGTACTTGGGAAATGTATTTGCCTGTCTCTTGGAGCCTATCCGATGGTCAATGGAAATGGACCCTCTGTGCCTTTACAGTTGCTAAAAGGCCTATACTACAGCATTGGAAAGAATTGCTTCTAAATTGGGCTCACTGTTCAAGAAAATATTTTGTCTTCTCCTTTAAACTATTTAAATCCCATTGGAAGAAATGGATTTGATTTAGATGAATATTTCTGTGGATGCAAGGGTGTGATTCACCTGCCTCTTCTGCTCTTGCAGGAGCCCAATTTACTCACCCCAAATTCTGTTCCTGGGGGTCCCTGAACAGGATATTGGGAGGCATTTAGGGCTGCCATGGGAGGGGGAAGAATTGCCCTCCATGGGCAGAAATCCTTGTGACACAGAAATGTTAGTCTGAATCCAGGCCAATATGTGTATACCACAGGGCTTTTTTTCAGCTGGAACGCGGTGGAACGGAGTTCTGGAACCTCTTAAAAATGGTCACATGGCCGGTGCCCCCACCCCCTGATCTCCAGACAGAGGGGAGTTTAGATTGCCCTCCACGCCGCTGAGCTCCCGTGGCCTGGAAGTACACAAAATGGAGATGGAATAGATAAGCTGCAGAGCAGTGAGTGCAAAAAGAAAAAATGAGATGAGACACAAGGCCAGACTGAAGAATCATAAATTGAAAGATTAGATTTTTCGAACTGATACAGAACACAAGGGAAATGATGCAGAGACGGTAGAATTGAAACAGTAAGGATCTTCCTTTGGGAGAAAGGCAAGAAACACTGTACAGTAAATAAAATGTTCATCACAAGGCTGTTCAGAATTCATGTGAATGAAATCCACTTAAAAATGCCTTGCAAATGAAAGAAAAATGTGTGACCACAGTAATATGGTATCTAGATAACCAAGAAGGCAAGCATGAACTTTTGGTCATAGTCCAAATATGACTCCTGCCCATAAGGTTTTATTGATCTCTTTGCATAATGCCTTACTCAAGAATATGTAAGTTTTGATCCTGTTTTGGGCAGCTCATGCCCTAAAAGAACAACTTATGCAATCTTGCATTCCCCATGTAATGGAAGGACGCATTTCCCCCCAAATTCTCCTTTAATTGAATGATAGAGGTTGATAGAGTAGTATTTGGAAAGAATTCATTGACCATCAGGCCTTATATATATTTAAAAAGAAAAGATGTAACAATAGAAAGTGCATAAAAAACTTATACAAGCACTACATTTGGAATTCATTTGAAACTTTTACAAACTTATATAAACAGTACATTTGAAATTAATTTGAATCTTATACAAGCACTACATTTGAAATTAAACTAATAGAAAGATACAGACAAAACGTATAATAACAAAGCTTAATTGTGTAATACCTCTCCTTCCCTTTCCTTGGTTGCTTACACAAACTTTAATGTCAGCTGTCTTGGTTAATCATTTCCTTGAGTTTTATCTTCTTATCTTTATACTGAGTTACCTTATAATGCTTCTTAATTTTGGCCTAAGTAGTCAAGGAAATCCTCCTAAGAGATCCAGAGGAGTTAGCCGTGTTAGTCTGTAGTAGCAAAATAGTAAAGAGTCCAGTAGCACCTTTAAGACTAACCAACTTTATTGTAGCATATGCTTTCGAGAGCCACAGCTCTCTTCGTCAGATGCATCTGACAAAGAGAGCTGTACCTCTCGAAAGCTTATGCTACAATAAAGTTGGTTCCTCTGAAGAGAATTGTTAAATGTTGCCACACTTAGTATGCTCATAATTCTGGGGAGGTGATCAGTAATAATAAAGTGAGGCCAGCAGCTATGCTCAAGACTTTTCATAAGGTTGATTCTCTACCAGGCACATCTAATTCTTGCTTTCTTTCTTCCTCTTTTCCTAGCTCTGTCAAAGATGCACTGGACACCAGAGCATGCTCAGCCTCTGAATCAGTGGCCAGAGCAGCACCTCGATGTCTCCTCCACCACCTCCTCACCTGCTCACAAGTCGGACCTCTACCACAGCAGCCGGCAACGCTTCAATTATGCTTGGGCCAATGATGACATCTCTGCTCTGACCGCTTCCAACCTCCTGAAGAGGTATGCCGAGAAGTACTCTGGAGTACTGGACTCTCCCTATGACAGGCCATCGGTACTCAACACCTATGGGGATGGCACTTTTGGGTCACTCAATGGTCAGAAGAGTGAGATGGAGCCTTGGCCGATGGCACACAGCTCAGAAGGGGCCTACCCTCTGACTCCAATGCATGATGGATTATCCAGCTCCAAAGGGATCGTCGCTCCTGCTGTCACTCCGGGTAATGGTCTTGGCACCTCTCCTGTGGTTGCTAGCAATCTCTCTGATTCAGTTTATCCCAGTAACTCTTGTGGGGGACCCACCACTTCTGGAACCCTTGGAGCCTCTCAGGAGTATCCTTCAGGCTACAGTGGGGCCTACTTACCAGCAGGCTATTGCAGCCAGCCTGCTTCAGCGCTTCCACCTCCCCACCCATCTACTCTGCATAGCTCAGGCCTCCTACAACCAAGCCATCCTTCCACTACGCTTGTCCCTAGCTACAGCTCCTCAGGACCCATGTACAACTATGCCTCAGGCAGCTACCCACCTCAGCCCAGCTATGGCACCATCCATCCTCCCCATGCCACAGCCTCATATTTACCCTCAGGCATTGCTGCCCCTACACCCATTCCCCCATCCTCTCGACCCCCTATGGTCCCTGGGTACAGCTACCAGAGCCCCCTCACAGTGCCTCCGCTCAGTGGTGAGTCAGGGAGCTCTCTGAAAAGGAAGGCCTTTGATGTCACTGGTAGTGAAGATGAAAGTGAAGGCAGGTATCGAAAATACAGCTATGAGCAACCAAAGTCCCCATATCAGATGTCCGACAGTGGTGAATGTAGAGGAAATGGATTCAACCGAAGCTCTGAGGTGCCTTTCAAAGGGGGGAAAAGGCCAGCAGCATCAGGAGTGGCTGTGACAACAGTTCCTTCAGAGGAGCCTGTTGGGAAATACAGCAGCCAGCCCATGAAAGGACTGGTCTCTCCAGCTTACAGTGTTGGTGAAGCTCCACTAAGACCTAGTGAGAACTTTGAGAAGTTCACTTCTCCAACTGCCAATGGTGAGCGTGGGGGAGATTCCTTTTCTGTCAGGATGCAGCCCAAACCACCAACATTTAGCAGCGACAACAGTGACCAGACGGTAGAAGAGCAACCAAAAGCCATGGACCCTTTCATTCTGGAGCTAGTGAACAACAAAATAATTGACTGTGGACCTCCAGTCCAATGGACAGACATCGCTGGGCAAGTCTCTGTCAAAGCTGTCATAGAAGAAGAGCTGGTGTGGCCCATCTTGAGGCCAGGGGCTTACACTGGGGCAAGTCGCCCACCCAAAACCATCCTCCTCTTTGGGCCTTGTGGTGTAGGGAAGACCCTGCTGAGCAGGTGTATTTCTACCCAGCTGGGATCCACCCTACTGAAGCTCAGTGGGACAGCATTGGTCTCCAAGTGGAAGGCTGAAGCTGAGAAGATCCTACAGGCAACTTTCTTTGTGGCCAACTGTCGTCAGCCTTCTGTTGTTCTCCTCACAGATGTGGAATCTCTCTTCGAAGACTCTGCCATACTGAAGTCCCAGCTCCTCTCCTACCTGGATAACCTTGTTACCTCAGGCGAGCAGAATGTGGTTGTCATAGCAACAACTACCAGGCCCGGCAACCTCGATGAAGCCACACAGAGGAGGTTTGCTAAGCGTTTCTACATTTCCCCACCAGATAGTGTTGCCAGGCGGCAGATCCTGCACCATGCTTTGGCCCAGCAAAACTACTGTCTTAGTGAGAGGGAGATGGCTTCCATCGTACAACTCACTGAGAGCTATTCGGGCAGCGAGCTCCTTCAGCTTTGTCAGCAGGCTGGGGCAAACAAGCTGCATGGCCTGGCAGGCCAGCTTCAGCCAACTTCCTACAAGGATTTTGAAAGCCTTTTCTGCAAGATCCACCCTGCCGTCTCTCAGAAGGAGCTGGACTTGTATATGGAATGGGATAAAATGTACGGATCTCGGCATTAGTGGCTGTTGCTTCTTGGAGATCATCTTAGATCTCCTGAGTAGAAGCTCTTTGGGAGCTTTGAGGGTTTTTTAACAATTTCTTTTTGCTGTTGAAGCTTTGTGGTTCCAAGTGCAAAGGTTTCCAAGAGATGGCATGCCACCTGCCAATGAGAAACGGAGATGGGTGAGGAGTCATTCTCATCTTTTGGAAAGTCACCCTTTTTGGATGCAAGAACTGCCCTAGATTGATTGACATACTTTTTTTGTTTTCTAAAAATGTCTGAAAGTTTGACTGTGTGGTGGTTGTTGGGTCTCTTATGTTAATGGAAAGTAGTTGCGCAACGAACTCAGGATAACCTATTTATTATTAATCTGTTTTCCCAGTCATCCCTTTCCATACCAGCATTGTAAAGTGTTCAGCCAGGTATTGTCCCCCCTCCCCTGTCCCTTTTTAATACCATACCTCTTGAATATTTCTCTTCTTTTGGTGTGGCACTGTGGGTCATTCAGCATACCATGCCATAGTTGACTCATTCCTAGGGGAATATTGTACCCTTGGTGCTCTTTAAAGCCATCAAGAGCAGCGTTGTTAAAGCAAATTGCATCAATGGGTTTTGAGGGAAGGGGTTTTGGAATTTTTGTTGTTAAAAATGTAGATTTTTTAATATTCTAGGTCTCCTTTTTATTTTTGTAATGTATGTAGTAATTTTTTTTCTTTTTTAACTACTCAGGAAAAGTAATTTACCTCAAAACAAAAAAGAATGTTTTTTTTTTAAGAAAAAAACTCAAGGAAAATTAAAATAATCTGGAAGGATTACAAATGTACTTTAATGCACATTTGAGTCCCATATTAAAGCAAAATAAAAGGAAAACGAGTAAACTTGAAGTTGTTACAAAGATGAAAGTTGAATGTATTTCAGGGGCTTTTCACAATATGTTATGCCACAACATTTGTTTTTTAAAGAAAACATTTTTTACCATAGCATTTTGGTGGAGTAACGTGTCTTCAAACGGTAAGAAGTATTAGTGTTGTAGTTTATAAAGCCATGGCTAGTACCACTTTTTGAAGGAATCTTTCTATTGTATTTCCAAACTGTGAGCATTTCTCTCTGTTAGGGTCTATAACAGAACCTTTCCAATCAGGTCCCAGAAAGCCAAGAAAAAAAATACTAGTTTAAGCTTCCTAAAGTGTAATTTGAGGCAAAACAAGTACACGTGTATATATTCCTTACTGCAATGATATTTTCAAGGTTCTGGAAGAGACTGAGGGATTGTACTGAAGACATTTCTTCTTTAAAAGGGGATAGTCATGTATAAACATAGGCTGTCATTTCCAATATCCCACTGATGGAAATAAGACCTTAAGTATTTGGAGCAATTCTCTTCTTACACGAAGGACCCCTTACCCAGTCCTGTGCTATTGCCCATTGCAAAGGCTCTTGTTTGCCGTTGTTCACAGTTTCAGTTTCAGTGAAGTAGTCTGCATGTTTTCCTGTGTGGAGTCTGTTAAAATCTGGTGCCTCTTGAGCATGACAGTTCAGGACCCATTGGCCTTGCTGGTAGGCTACAAATGTTTTCTTAAGTGAGGCTTTAGTCATCTTTAACCTCTGTCACACAATTCACATGAACTCTCAACCAAGTGATCAGACTGAAGAGAGGCTTGATAAATGCAAATGGACATTTTAGGCTGGGTAGATTCTGGCATTCACATTAACAAACAGATTCAGGTAACACTAGTATAGACTTTGCTTATGAAAACACTCTATACAAAGTTACATCCTTCTAAGGGTGTAACTGTTTAGGATAGCACTGATAGGCTCAGTGAAGGTGAATTTCAGTCAAACTCAAGCAAGACTTCCTTCTGAGATTGTGCTGTAAATCTTTTTTCTGTCAGAGCTACCTCTCTGTGAGACTGGTATTTGATGTTGAGTCTGAATTTGCTTAGCAAGAAGTATTGTCTAGGCATACGGTTGATCTCTTTTCAGTTGTTAAAAAATCCCCTTGTACCTCCTAAATCACTCCTCAGTTTCTTTCCAACAGTGTTGGAATGCCCCACCTGTGTGGGACAGTGGCATGGGCTGTGTTCTAAGAGCCTTTCTTGATAATCGGGTTATCCAGCGCCCTCCATATGCATGTTCTTACCATGCCATGAGTATAAGCCATCTTCCATCAGGTTTAAGATCTGGGACATTGCATTTTCTCAACACTCAACCCATATCCATGTGCCACACAAAGTAGCCTTTCTCTGTGGCTACTGAAAGCAACTTGTCTCACTTATGAATTGCACACAACACCAGCTTGAGAAAATTCTTTTCTGAACTGAAAGATTTCGATCTGCTTTCATTAAAGATCCAGGAAGCCAAAGCACTTAACACCAGATCGAGAGAGGAACAGGGGAGGCCTAGGCTGAAATCCCAGCTTAGCCATGAACCTTATGACCTAGGGTGAGTTGTAGTGGCCGAGCCTCAGTTGTTCCCCCATTTATAAAGTGGAAATAATGGCAACCTGTCTCACAGGCTTTGTGAGACAAACATTATTAAGCACTTTGCATATCTGAAGTGCTACATTTTTTAAGTAGAAAAGATAGCTACAAATATTTCTCTTTGTAGATTAGTCACTGAGACAAACCTCAAGAGGAGAGGAATTCTATGCAGAGTGAGTCCCGTTTAAGCCCGTTGATTCCAATGGAGTAAACCGCGTGGGGTTACACTATAAGTCTCTTTACAGTCAGACTGAGAGCTGATTCACTCGGCAACTTAAGAACTGATGACTTGCAGCTAAATAATGTGAACTGTCACTAGGGAAACCTCTTGTTCAAGGGGGATTTGCCAAATTTGGGGATATGCCATGTTTAGCCCGTAATGGCTCTTTCACACAAACACAGCACTTGATATTACTGATTGTTTCATACATTACTCAGGGGCAAAGTTAAATTGCTGCTGAGAAAACTCTCAACAAGGAGCTGAGATACAGCTCTGAATCTTCCTCCTGTGCGAGTGGAAAAGCAGTGGAGGTGGCGGGAGGGGATCAGGTTTGAATGAGCCAAAGTATTAAGCATCCCACACACACACACCAGTGCTCTATTCCCAATTATATCTTTCCATGATAGCTTTTTCTTTTAAAAAAAAAAGAGTGATGGGGAAAGGAGTATTGCAGAGATGCCTTTGATGTATGTTTAGCCCTTAACTGAATGCCTAGAAATGTGATCATTTCACAAAGTCATCAAGAGAGCTTCACTGACTCTTCAGTGTAATACATTTAGGACAATCAAGATCATAACATTTTGTCCAGTTAAATTACATTTTAGAAAAAAATGTTGGGTTTTGATTTGAATGTGGTAGATGTTGGAGAATTCATTGCAATCTTTGGCAGTCTTCGAGAGCAAATCGACCCTTTTTAAAAATATCAGCCATAAGTTTGGGGCGAAGAGGAGATACGAATTTTTTTCTTTTCTTTTTTTTTTAAATAAGAAAATCTGATAGCACTTTATTTTGGAATTATATAACTCTTGTCACACACAGAAATAATAGTGGTAATGTTTTCCTATTTTTTCCTCATTCTCATTTCCATAGGAAAAGATAGCCTCTTTGGCATAGTGATTCACATTTCTTATTCATTCACTATTGGCACCTTGAGATATTCTCTTCTGCTGGCTTTTCTTTCTGTCTTGTCTCAAGATGTTTAATCGCTGAGTCTGATTTCTAGTGTCCTGGTGACTGTTAAAAGTGTAGGACCACATGATTCTGATAAATGCTTGGAAGTGAGAGTCTCTGCTTTTATTTATTTATTTTTTTAAAAAAATGAAGCAGTTTGGAATTGAGCCCTTCTCTTTGCATTCCCCAGAATTACAGGTCAAGGGCAAAACAACACATTTCCTTGGCAAATACTCATTTCCTATGTGTGTTTGCCAGATGATGGTGATGCAGTTTGGAGGGAGGGTCCAGCAGGGGAGTCCAGTAGTTTTTTGGGAGAGTGGCTCTTAAGCCTTCCCACTGATCACACACAGCTGCACTCCCAGGCCTTTTCCCACCCAGACAGCCTTAATTGCATCCTAAGGACTTGATGGGATATGGCAGGAGGGGAAATGGCCAGGGAAGAAATTGCAGGGAAGAATCATTGGGGCGGGGCTTAAACACCTCCACCTACACAGTTCTCCTTGCAAATCCCCCAAGCCACTTATTAATTTTGCAAGGCAAACCTGGAGTTTATTTTTTAGTTATTTCAAACATTTTTACACCACCTTTCTACCTAAACAGGGACCCCAAGGCAGTGAGCTGGAAACCCTTGCTTGCCCCTCTGATGCATGGAGCACGGGGGAAGGCTTCCTGTCTGTCATGTCATTGAAATGCAGGTACCTGAACAAACTGGGGTTTTTCTCTTTGCTAAAACCTAGGATTCTAATCCAGGATTAAACCATTTAATTCCCATTTGCAGAAGAATTGGACAGGAGGGGGCACTTGAAGCCTTTCTCCACTGTGCGTATTTGCAAGTCATGAGGGATTGTTGTTTGAGTGGGCACAACAAGACGCCAGGGTTCACGCGTATCACAAACAAAGCCTCTGTTTTGTTTGTGATATCTGAATGTCGCCAATGGATTTTTTCCACCTGAGCTTGTGTCCACCTTATGGGAATATGCCCGTGAAGGTGCTTCGTGTTTTAAAGAGGAGAAATGGCTGCACGCGCCACTAAGACTAGAGCACGGTTTATAGCACTCAGCCAGCAGCACCATCACTTCTGTCAAGAGCGAGCAAGCTTCAGGCTTGTCCTCTTCATTGCCATTCAGTGGCCTTGTATGCCCCAAGCCAACCACTATGCAAGCTGTATGTTTCTCTTATCCGTAACTCCTTTCTTTTCATTTGAGCTGCCCCATTCATTGATTCTTCCTTCACAGCTCCACAGATGACCACATGGATTTCCCCCTTGGAGGCTCAGCATTGGTGATCTTCAGCCAATGAGGATCAGGAGATCAACCTGCTGGGTTGTAACTAAGCCCCTCGAGCACCTCCGTTCTTTTTTTTTGCTGCTGCTGCTGCTTTTTGAAAGGTTTTGCTGCTAGAGCGCAAGGGTGCCACACGCCCTTTCTTTGCATGCAAGGGGAGAGGATGGAATGGTGAGGTCGTTCCTCAGAGAAGGAGATTCCTCTATGGTTCTAACCTGTAGCTTGTTCCCCACTGTGGCAGACCCCTAGAACTCTGCTGTGTTGTCTGCCTCCATCTCTCTCGGACAGTTGCCCACTGGCCTGGCCTTTACCCCTCTTGATTTCGGTTAAAAGTGGGTCCTAGGTCTAGGAAGATTGAAGGCCCATTTTCTACTCCAAAAAAATGAAAACTTCAGAGAGACAGAGCTGTTTTTTATCAAGGCAACTTTCTCTTGTTGGAGAAGCATGGAGGCTTCTGAGTACCTGTGAAGTTTTTTTGGCAGGCTAGTCTCTGTTGCTGCAAAACCTGGTACGCTTCCTACAGTGTTGGTCAGTGAAAGATTTCATCGTTCCCATTGTGTTTCTGCTGCTCTAATGTTTATTTAGCCCAACCTTGTGCCATTCTCTGAGATTTGTTCTTTTTTCCTTTTCCTGGGGGACCACATGGCAACATATCAGTGAAGTTCATATTTTAGAGAAGGAGACAAGCACTTTCCTTTATTTCCAAGACTTGATCCAAAGTTTCTAAATTCAGCTTGAAGCAGGTTTCACTCTATCTCCAGCCATTTTTGTATGCACAAATACTTAGAAACATATGTGAATCCTAAAAAACAAACACCCAGAACCAGTTACATGTTGGTGACTTCCTCCTTAGACATGTACCAAGAATTACAGTGCAGGAGGGGAAGACAAATTTGCTAATTCTCCTTCCCCCCCCCCCCCCAATTCCTGGGAGTCCACTTATTCCCTCAGGAACACATTTGGGGGGCCCAAAAGGCCACTTTGACAAGGGGAACCAGTGAAGTTGCCTTACTTAACTCTAGTGTGGATCTACTCTCACTGCCTGAAAATAATGGCTTCCATGTTATAAGCAAGTTTCTAGCCTTTATAGTTGTTTCTAAATAACTGCAAAAAGTTCTACTGCTGATCATTTATACCTTATCCTTCAGAAACTAAATCATCCCTTTAAAAAACAAAAACCCTTTAAAATAAAAAGACTGCTAACCAATATAACACCTGTTTTAAAGTCACCCTTAGCAAGTTTTGTGAGTAAAAAGAAATATGCAGATGGGTTTTGAGCACTGAGTTTACTTTTCTTTCCTTAGTATAGAGTAATTTCTGTAGATTTTTTAAAACGTAGAATTTCTTTATAAAGAATCAGAAATATAATGTGAGAATCTCTTCTGGCTAGAAAAATGTATGTAAGCACAGATGAGTTACGGGTGGCCTGAACTCCTGTCTTGTGTTTTCATTCGCATGACTCCTACCACAAGACAGGCCGGTTATTAAAAATTATAATGAGATAAAGTATCAGCTCCTTTTAAGGAGCAACATTCTGCATATTTTAAGAGGTGGTGGGACAAAGTACAAATCCAGGTGTGTTGTTTTTAAAAATGGAAGCTGCAGTCTCCATCCTGGTTCTCATGTGGGAAAGTTACGTGGGAATGAGATGGTAAATTGCTGAGGTGGCAGAATGAGCTGCTCCATTGTCAGACTGCAGGTTTGGAATGGCTCCCTGAATTAAAAGCTCTGTGCTAATAGAAAACCAACACAAACAAAGGCAGAGGAGCCTCTTTCTCCCTGAAGTGCCGGTCTATGTTTGCATGGTTTTAAATATATATTTAAATTTGAATATATATATTCAAACATCGAATGTTTGCAGTTTGTGCTATCATTTCAGCCTCCTAGCCCTTCATTCGCAACTAATTCACTTGCACAGGTGAACCAGACTGAGGTGGCAGCATCAATACACCAGGGCAAAGTGTGCAATTGGCATACTCCTTGTCTGCCCCTTCAGGTGAAATTTGAGCTCTGAAGGTAGGTGTCCCTGTGCTATGTAGTGGAGTGGGGGCAGTGGAAGAAGGCTGAGGGAGGGAGCCCACCTCCTCACTGGCGTGATGGCTGCCCTCCCCTTCCCCCCCCTTTGCTCTCTTGTCCCTGATCAGGCGGCATAGGAGAAATGCTGGTTTCAGACTGTCTTGTCAACACTGTGGGACGAAAGGAGATTCTTCTATAGTTGGAAAGCAGCGTGGGGGTTAATGGGTAGAATCTGGTGGAAATGGATCTTTGGAACTGGAAGTGCTGTTGAGGGAGCTCATTGAAGAGGGAAAATGATAGAAGGATGCTGGAGTTTGGGCTTAGATTCTACTTCCCCAAATTACTCAGTTTCTGGCCTAAAAGGACAACAGTGTTACCCTGTTTCTTGACCTCAGCATTTGAATATTCAGGTATATTGTCTCTGAACATGGATGTTCCATTTAGCCATCTTGGGTTATGGGAGAGACTTCCATGGTGTGGGACAGATAGAAGGAAATTGTGGCGGCCCAGGGAAATCCTGAGAGTACTTCAGAAGGAAGGGGAGACAGTGCTCCCTCTTTTTGGGGGGGGGGGGGCAGCTGCTACTGGAAGGCTGTGTGCTTGCATAATGTTCGTGAAAAGGGGGGACAGATCAGGCTGCTCAGGTATTTTGAGCGTATGTCTTTGCTGAGCAAATGTACCCATTTCTGTGTGCTTTTGACGCTAACGGGTTTGGTTCCAATGTTCTGGTCCCACTCGGTGGCTCCACTTAGGAAGCTGTACAGTGGAGCACTCTCAAAAAGAACCTTTTTCATTCATTGCAGCCAAATACTTCTAATCATTCTGTTAAATTATTTGTGTCTGTGTCTTTGTGCGTGTGTCTTTCTGTGCAATTTCAAGGGGCTTGTGGTTATTTAAAAGTCCACATTTCTTTGAAAGGCTTTTGGAATCTCTGCTGAGGAACAACGTACCTAATTTATGTCTGCTGCCTTTTGTGTTAATCTCTCTCTCATTTTTGTGTATAGGTAGGTACTACATTTTTACTACAACTTAGCTCTTCTGTTACAGCATATCCACGTCTCACATGCCCGTCTGAAGACGCTCCCCACCTACAGCAGTTAACACTTAGCTGTGTGGCTGTTGCTTAAGAGTATATATTATTTTTAACACTCTAGCAGAAATCGCCCCTTTGAACATGCATGAATCTGTGATGGGGGTATAGAGTTGCTACTCAGAAGTATTCAAACTCTTCCATGCTCCTGTTACAGAAAGCTGTCCCAAACAGAGCCATTGCCTTGTCTCACCTTGTAAAAGAAAAGTCCACCTAGACGACAGTGGAATCTGAAGGAGAAGCCCATTTCAGAGTAAGTTGTGAGGGTTATCACACAGATTACTAGTATATTAAGTTCATGTGCAAACTCACACTCAGTTAATACTGATTTTTTTTTTAAAAAAAAAATTACCCTCTCTGTATTAAGGCATACCTTTTTCTCTTGATGTGGATCTGTGGCTTTAGGACAATGCATTCCAGGGAACTAGGGTTCTTCCAAGTTTATTGGGGGCTCCTCAGTTAATTAGTAATGAGAGATGAGCTTTCTTGAAAAAACACCCTGCAATGTGTGGGAGAGTTATATTCACAGTTGCACTTACCATTCATGCGCAGGGCAACAATGAGAGCTCTATGTTAGCTGACTCTGGCTCACAATATTCCCCAGGATCTTCTACAGCACGCAATGGGTTCTCAGCAGATACATCAGTATCCTCCCTGAAGGAACAAAATGAAACCATGACTGTCAATAAAGCTAATGGTTTCCAAATTCCTAGCAGTCCGTATGGTCATCATCCAAGCCCAACTGCTGGGAGATTAAGAATTTTGGATACTCAAGGTTCTGTGATGCTGAGAGAGTTCGATTTTTAAAGGGGTCACAGTCTCTTGATATCATCCTGGTACCTTCACTGGAAATTCTCCTAGGTATCAGATATATACCTCAGGTTGATAGCTCTTTTTGTCCCTTCTCCCTCCAAAAAGTGGTACTGGAATATTTGAAGACTTTTAAAGAAATTGTTTTTGACTTTGTACATCCTCTGTAACCATTTCTACCTCATTTTGCAACATATTGTACATGAAAGTATTTAATTCATGTCTTATTAATGTCTGAAAAAAATGCGTTTGAACTGTAATGGTCTACCTCAGAAAATACTGTATTTTAAAAAGAAAAGTATTACACAGTATTAAAGAGATTACATGGAATGAAAAGCTGTTGGATAAATTTTGTTTTTAATCTTCCCAAAAAGCCATGGGTCTTTGTGATTTCAGTGACAATTCTGACAAGCATACTCAGGAATCTGACTTATTAAATCAGCAAAAGTACAGGAAGTTTATATTCAGGGGACAACTGATATAACAATGGAAAAATTGGTGATTTTTCATATCTGAGATGAAGATATGTGGTTCAGTCTTTTGTTTGACAAATGACTTCCTTTCAACAATTACTGGCTTAACACTTGTAAAAATATGCTTGTGGCGAACCATGTATTCTTTGTTCTGTAATCTTTATAATAGCAAACCAAATAAAAGAATATTCAGGGCATTCCAGAAGTTAATGAAGCTATGAGTGTACTGGCACACAAAGGATTTGCTCTAGACGAGGCTGAAGGTTTACAACTTAAGAACTCGGTCATCAAAGAATCAGATCAGAAGAAGGAAGCTTTATAGGCCGTCCTGCCTGTTTTCTGTGCTTCCAAAAAGATACAAACATTATTAGCCTGTAAGCAGTGATGTTCGCTCCAGTTACCTGTGCTTCCAATCTAATTAGACAGCCATGTGGACTATGGTTCTGTATGTAGCTCTAGGACAACACCCCAGCAATAGCAATGGAGGCCATTTCCTTCCTTTGTGAACAAGCAACTTGTATCTCAAAAACGTGTACAAGGTACAGGTTGGAGCTGGAATGCAAATGATACACCTGTGTAGTGTGCTATTTTGGCTTGGTACCTGTGTGTCACAAAGCCACCCACCTCCAGCCCTAGAACAATTCTTGTTTCCATTTTTCTAAAACAGCGAAGGACGGTCATCTAAATTAATTAGCCATGTGTGTGCACTTCAGTGTTTCATTCTCACCTGCCTGAAGCGTGAGGGGAGAAGCAAAAGAAGGTGATGGAGCCTGTATTTGTTTCTCTAGCATGTGTGTGTGTTGTGCAAATTACAAAATTAGGAAGAAGCCAGGCTCTTTCTTACTTATTTAAAATATTGATTTCCCACTTCCCCACAATGAAAACCAGAAAGCTATTAAAACAGTCTTCTTTTTCTGAGCCCCCACAGCAAAGTAAGTTTCCTTGTTCCCTCTGGTATTCTGCTCCACAGGTAAGGGAAACAACATACAAAGTGCAAGCTTTGGCACAGGAAGAGTATACAATCTTGGCTGAAGGGGTGGTGAGAAGAAACGTAATGGGTGTATAACGTGCCTGGATTCACACAGGGAGAGAGGCCCTTCAAATATGTGGGTCAGATTGTGAAGAGCTTTAAAAATAAATTGAGTTTAGAAACAAAAATGCAGCCAATACAATTGACCTAGATCATGCACCAGATAGCCCCTGATAATAAATAGGTTAGTGTGCTTTGTACCAATCATCAGCTTGTTTTACTTGTGCAGCCCTGAGTAAAGCACATTTGTCAGTCAATGGCAGTCAGGTCCCTCAAGCCCTCCACAGTTAACACACAGGTGTTCCAGTTGAAGTAGCTTTATTGAGATCCATACAGTTCAGGGTGTTCACCCAATGGTGGCAATTGGCAGAAGTGACAATTCAAACAAAGGCATTGCTAATTATAGGGAAACTTTCTGCCCTTCGGGGTCCATTGACATTCTGGCGTGAAACCCCAAAGAGGTTACATGGGAACAGATTAGTTTAGACTACATGAAGTACAAAGCAAAATATCCCAGTCTCTGGGCAGAGATACAATGTCCGGCTGCTAGCAGCTCTCCTTCAAGGACACTTTCTGGAAGAAGTGAAAGTACATATTTTCAACAGATAACAGAGAGGCCCCACTGGCTCTCCTGCAATTAATATTAGCAGTTAAGACACTCTCAGATGATCTACACAGTACACAGCATATAACTCTGGCAGACAGCATTGACCAGTACAAAATGCAGAATACGATCATGGCTGATTCCGCACACGTTGGATAATGCACTTTCAATGCACTTTATCAATCGTTTGACGTGGATATTTTGTTCCGCACACAAAAAAATCCATTCCAAATGATCTATAAAGAGGATTGGAAGTGCGGAATCAGCCCATGGCAAGGTATGCTGGCATACATGACAACATTACAGCAGTCCAACCATGAGATTAAAAAAGCATGGAGCAGCATGGCCAGATCAGCTGACTGTAACAGGAGAGTATTGAAGAGCCTCATGCAATTGGGGTGCAAAAGTACTCCAGACTTCAGCAGATTTGCAAGAACACCAGCCTTACCAACCAGCATCAGTTCCATCTCTGAACAGTCTTGTTCAGTAGAGTAAAAATCCACTGCAACTTTTCTCCTTTATATTATATCCCAGTCTCACTTGAGCTTGATGTAAAAGGAACTCATGTTTTTTTCAGGCTGATGATTCCACATGGAGGTTTTTCTCTGCTTTTGCCTCACAGCTCGAGCACTTGGGAAGTGATGGTATCCACATAATGCCATGCTCAAGTTGTCCTCTTTCCAAGTTTGTCCTAACCCTTGCTCTTTCCCAAACCTGTTTTACACTGATTTTTAAAGAAAGAAAGTCCAAGCACATAGTCGTTCCATTTGGATGCAGAGGTGCCCATTTTCAAAGGTCATGCCCACATCGGCACCATTTTCCTATTGACAGCGTCTGGCAGCCCCCATGTTCCCAATAATACCACCAGAGGGCTTTTTGAGAGCTTTTTAAAAATCAATAATTGCTGTAACAGTGTAACACTATAGTGCAACAGCAACTGTGAGCATCATGTACCATCAAGTCATTTCTGATTTATGGTGACCCTATGAATGAACCACCTCCAAAACCGTCCTGTCATTAACAGCTCAGATCTTGCAGACTTTTAAAAAAGTCCTCCCAAAGCCCTCTGATGGTACAGTGGGGGACTGACACCAGGAACGTGCCCAGAAAACTCCTGTGTGGGAGATCCATTGTCAGTGTGAATGCTTCTGCAACATGGAGAATCTCACCATGTGGAAATAGCCTTCTACTCCTTTTTGCCAACAGTTGATCTCCCTGTATAAAATAAAAGTCTGAACCCTGCAGGTTTCTGTGTTGCAGCAGGCTTCATTAACACACACACATTCAAAAAACTGCCTTATATTGAATCAAACGATTGGGCCATCAAGGTCAGTATTGCCTACACAGACTGGCAGCAGCTCTCCAGGTGCTCAGGCAGAAGTTGTTCACATTACCACCTGATCCTTCCACAGCTGAAGGTACTGAGGATTGAACCTGGGACCTTCTGCAGGCCAAGCAGATGCCCCAACTCTGAGCCACAGTTCCTCCAAAGGGTGCCAATCTCAGCGCGGAATCTTGGGATTTCCAGGAGCGGAAGTACTTCAGGTGCTGCAGTAAATTCTTTCCTTACACTGTAAAAAACACATGCAAGACAGTGGGCACAAGCCAGGCTTCCCAAAGGGTCTGGGGAAGGGCCCTGCTAGAGCGGAATGGTTATTGATTCCCCAGGCTGCATTGCAGAATGTGGGAGGACGGGCAGGCTAGGGTGACCCCGATTCAGCAACCAATGCATGGATGCAAAAGACTCTTGTGCAGCTAACCCTAACCTACCCTCCTGAATCCCTCCTAGCCCCACAGGCATGGCCTTGTATCACTGGCAAACCCCACTAAGGGCTGCACACACATGGTCAACCTGCCTGTAGTATGGCCCTTGCAAAAACAACTTATGAAAAACAATCTGTGGGGGAGTGTGAGCTATGCCTTAATGCCTCGATGTTCAGCTAATCTGCCACACCATTGCCTGCCATGTTTGCATATGCGATGAATGAGATGGCAGCGCATTCTGTCCCTGGGGATCTGAATGTGCATGCCAGCAGCACTGTAGATCTGGGCATGAATCCTACACCTTTGCTCCTTGTGCTCCATGCTCCCCAGCACTGTGGAGGTAGTCCTGCACTGTACGGCACCTTACTCTCTCACTTCGCACTCTGGGTCTCCTTGAAAAACATTGGTCAAGTGCCAGAAGAAGCAGCACCATGGTGGAGGACTGCCTCTGCAGCAGCCAGGGAGAAGTGCACCCAGAATAAAGGCAGAGGGTCCAAGCCCTGGGCCCCAGGATCTACTCTGCACTGGCAAAGGCCCCTGCACCCTGCCCTCCACAGGGTGCCCTCCTATATTCAGTAGATAGTTGGTGGCATGTGTGTTTCCTACACTTGTGGGAAGCCAACATATACAGTTCAGTGACAAAAGAATAGCC
The DNA here is from genome assembly GCF_028583425.1 of Eublepharis macularius. Taxonomy (NCBI): domain Eukaryota; kingdom Metazoa; phylum Chordata; class Lepidosauria; order Squamata; family Eublepharidae; genus Eublepharis; species Eublepharis macularius. The sequence goes on along the minus strand of NC_072793.1, from coordinate 9,697,933 downwards.
ATGTTAATCTACTGGCACTCAAAATGGGAAGAGTCCTAGGGCACCTTAAAGGCTAACATTTATTCCAGTAAGAGCCTAATTCATTAGATACAAGCCCTGTTCATAAGTTACAGTGAATGGTGCAAGCCATGTACTGTGTACTCTTGATTTCTCTTTATACATGCATCAAGTAATTCTCAAATTACGTTCAACACATGTACAGCTCAACATGAGATTTAAATCCCACATTTATCTAGGTACTGGTCACCTGTTTAATTTGTAAAGTGAACCCATGTTGGATTTCTTCCAAACGTACGTGTAGGATGCACAGGATGTACATGTGTTTACTGATGAACATGGCTATGGTGGCTCCTTATTGAGTGCTCCCTGTTAAGAATACTTATTGCTGTTCATACAGTCCATTTAACTCTTCCACCCTTCCAGTATGTGGCATCTTTGTTTTGGGAAAAAAGTAATACTTGGCAAGGCCCTAGTACCTTGCAGATATGTGCTGTCAAATCGCCTCCAACCTATGGCGACCCTATGAATGAAAGATCTCCGGAATGTCCTATTATCTAACAGACTTGCTCAGATCTTGCAGACTGGAGGCCATGGCTTCCTTTATTGAGTCAAGCTATCTCATTTTGGGTCTTCCTCTTTTCCTGCTGCCTCCCAACCTTTCCTAGCATTATTGTCTTTTTCAATGAGTCTTGTCTTCTCATGTGACCAAGGTATGACAGCCTCAGTTTTGTCTTGGGACAAAATTATATCCTGTGCTTGCAAACATTTATGTGGAACCCCATGGAAGATGGAGCAGCTGGGAAGGATGCAGCAGAAGAGAGATGGGGCAGAAGTGGTTAAGCATACCCCACTCTGAATATGCTGCTGCTTTCCTGAAAATCGCTTTTCTGAAGCTGCAAGTATCAAGGTTTAAATACACATGTTTGTTTGCATGTAGTCCCGACCTACTATAGAAGAGGAAAAGAACAACAGCTGAGATGGAATCCTGTTGCCCTCTGATGGTAAGTCTTCAGATATGAAGGGGAATCTTTCTTTGCATACAAAGTTTCTTATTCCCTTTTGTGTATCTCTCTCTCACACACACCCGCCCACCCTTCTGAATGCCATAAATCTGCCAGCATATAATAATTAAGGGGTCATGGAGAGCCTATTTTTAAATAAATGTTAAAATCCTTTACTAGCTTGGGGACACAGACTTATGGCCAAATGCAATGGCCAATGAATGCCAGATGTTCAAAGACTGCTTGTCTGTTTCCCACAGCATTCAATAACGTGCTATAACCCAGGAAGGCTTAGCTTTGCTAGAACCCATGCCATTATCTATTGGACAACAACTGATGGAGCGAGATACCTTGGCTGCAATTCAGTTATCACTAAAATCCTTGGTTGCAATTCAGTTGTACAGCCTCCCTCTCCTCCATCCAGCTTGAAGATATTGCTTCAAATGGCCCCCATTTACACTCTGGAATCTGTGAATGAAATCAAAGGAGCAGAATAGGTCATTGGTGGGAACTCTCCCCCCAATCACAAAATGTGGATTGTTTGTTTTCATTCCACAGCAAGGCGGGCAGTAACTTAATAAAAGGAGGGAGGGAGGGAGGGTGTGTTCATGGCTTCCTAAGGCGGAACAATGAAACCACTGTGCATTTCTAATAGGCTCTCTGTAGGATTTACAGGAAGGTGTAAAGTAGGCCTGCTGCTGAAAGAAGGAAGTTTTCCACATAGCGGCCTCAGAACTAACAACCATGATTGTCTACAGGTGTGGTTAAGAAGGAGCAAGAAACCTGAACTTTAAGGTTCACAATAGGGAGGGACAATTTGGATATGTGTTCTGGTTAGTTATCTGACCTTCTAGTCTTCTGTATCTATGAGTAGGCATAAAATGTCCATAGATGTAGGAGTCTGGAAGGTCAAATAGCAAGGCATGTGTGCGCACGCACCCGCACACACACAGACACAGGGCAGCCATTTCATGCTGAGAAAACATAGTACAAGGATGAAGGATGAAGCCCTTCTCCCCCCTGCACTTTGGTCCCAGTCCAAACTGTGTTCCTGAGGTGCTTGGAAAATTAGATCCCAGCAGCTGTCATCTGACTGAAGGGAATGAGAGTCAAATGGAGGGAACTCTGGCCCAAAACACAAAGTGTAGTTTGGCTCATTGGCAATACAGACTCAGGCTGAGGCAGTTGCTGTGTGAGAAGAGCAAGTTTCTTTAACTGCTGGCTGGCCACAACTAGACATGGGCACGAACCGCATTACGAACACTAAAAAACCACGAACAGCTTGATCGTCTGGTTGCAAGCCAGCAGTTCATGAGTGTTCAAGGCCAACGAACCAGCATTCGTAAGAAGCCCGTTTTGTTCGTGAAGCCAGACAGTCAGGCGCCATCAATCAATTCCCTTGGAAACAGAGCCGGGGGAATGCCTGAACTCTGTCTGCACTCCTTCTGTCGCCCTGGAAACCCGAATCAAAGCCTAGCTTACCTTGATCGGCAGGTCTTCCTTCCCACTATGGAGCTGCAAAGTGGTTACAACTTGGGAGAAGACATCCGGGGGAGGGGGGAGGAGGGGTGTTCTGTAGCCATGGACACTCCAATCTCATCCCTGCAAACCCTGATAGGCAGCTCTTACGGCCAACCAAAGACCTCCTGTGTTGCTCTATGGGACCTCAGCTTATAAAAAGCACTGGGCTCCCAGGCTGGGTTGCACTTTCAGTGAGCAGTGGAGTGTGACAGAGATGTTGTTTGCCACTTGCTAGCCTTTGGGGAGAGAGACAGAGTATAACTGAGCTTGGATTTTTGGGATAGGCACCTATCTCCTCTGGTTCCAGGGCTGCTGCCTGGCTCTGGGGCCAAACTCAGTGGGCACCTTGGCTGAGGGCTCACATTACTATCAGTGCCTGATTTGGTCAGGTCTGTGGGAGTGGTGGGCTAGGGCTCTAGTCCCTCCCTCCCTCTGGTTCCAGGGCTGCTGCCAGCCCTGTGGCCAAGCTCAGTGGGCACCTCAGCTGAGGGCTCACACAGTATTATTAGTGCCTGATCTGGTCAGGTCTGTGGAAGTGGTGGGCTAGGGCTCTGACCCCTCCCTCCCTCCCTCTGGTTCCAGGGCTGCTGCCAGCCCTGGGGCCAAGCTCAGTGGGCACCTCAGCTGAGGGCTCACACAGTATTATTAGTGCCTGATCGGGTCAGGTCTGTGGGAGTGGTGGGCTAGGGCTCTAGTCCCTCCTTCCCTCTGGTGCCAGCGCTGCTGCCAGGCCCTGGGGCCAAGCTCAGTGGGCACCTCGGCTGAGGGCTCACACAGTATTTTTAGTGCCTGATCTGGTCAGGTCTGTGGAAGTGGTGGGCTTGGGCTCTGACCCCTCCCTCCCTCCCTCTGGTTCCAGGGCTGCTGCCAGCCCTGGGGCCAAGCTCAGTGGGCACCTCAGCTGAGGGCTCACACAGTATTATTAGTGCCTGATCGGGTCAGGTCTGTGGAAGTGGTGAGCTAGGGCTCTAGTCCCTCCCTCCCTCTGGTGCCAGGGCTTCTGCCAGGCCCTGGGGCCAAGCTCAGTGGGCACCTCAGCTGAGGGCTCACACAGTATTATTAGTGCCTGATCTGGTCAGGTCTGTGGAAGTGGTGGGCTTGGGCTCTGACCCCTCCCTCCCTCCCTCTGGTTCCAGGGCTGCTGCCAGCCCTGGGGCCAAGCTCAGTGGGCACCTCAGCTGAGGGCTCACACAGTATTTTTAGTGCCTGATCGGGTCAGGTCTGTGGGAGTGGTGGGCTAGGGCTCTAGTCCCTCCCTCCCTCTGGTGCCAGGGCTTCTGCCAGCCCTGGGGCCAAGCTCAGTGGGCACCTCAGCTGAGGGCTCACACAGTATTTTTAGTGCCTGATCTGGTCAGGTCTGTGGAAGTGGTGGGCTTGGGCTCTGACCCCTCCCTCCCTCCCTCTGGTTCCAGGGCTGCTGCCAGCCCTCGGGCCAAGCTCAGTGGGCACCTCAGCTGAGGGCTCACACAGTATTATTAGTGCCTGATCGGGTCAGGTCTGTGGGAGTGGTGGGCTAGGGCTCTAGTCCCTCCCTCCCTCTGGTGCCAGCGCTGCTGCCAGGCCCTGGGGCCAAGCTCAGTGGGCACCTCGGCTGAGGGCTCACACAGTATTTTTAGTGCCTGATCTGGTCAGGTCTGTGGAAGTGGTGGGCTTGGGCTCTGACCCCTCCCTCCCTCCCTCTGGTTCCAGGGCTGCTGCCAGCCCTGGGGCCAAGCTCAGTGGGCACCTCAGCTGAGGGCTCACACAGTATTTTTAGTGCCTGATCTGGTCAGGTCTGTGGAAGTGGTGGGCTAGGGCTCTGACCCCTCCCTCCCTCCCTCTGGTTCCAGGGCTGCTGCCAGCCCTGGGGCCAAGCTCAGTGGGCACCTCAGCTGAGGGCTCACACAGTATTATTAGTGCCTGATCGGGTCAGGTCTGTGGGAGTGGTGGGCTAGGGCTCTAGTCCCTCCTTCCCTCTGGTGCCAGCGCTGCTGCCAGGCCCTGGGGCCAAGCTCAGTGGGCACCTCAGCTGAGGGCTCACACAGTATTATTAGTGCCTGATCTGGTCAGGTCTGTGGAAGTGGTGGGCTTGGGCTCTGACCCCTCCCTCCCTCCCTCTGGTTCCAGGGCTGCTGCCAGCCCTGGGGCCAAGCTCAGTGGGCACCTCAGCTGAGGGCTCACACAGTATTTTTAGTGCCTGATCGGGTCAGGTCTGTGGGAGTGGTGGGCTAGGGCTCTAGTCCCTCCCTCCCTCTGGTGCCAGGGCTTCTGCCAGCCCTGGGGCCAAGCTCAGTGGGCACCTCAGCTGAGGGCTCACACAGTATTTTTAGTGCCTGATCGGGTCAGGTCTGTGGGAGTGGTGGGCTAGGGCTCTACTCCCTCCTTCCCTCTGGTGCCAGGGCTGCTGCCAGGCCCTGGGGCCAAGCTCAGTGGGCACTTCAGCTGAGGGCTTACACAGTATTATTAGTGCCTGATCGGGTCAGGTCTGTGGAAGTGGTGGGCTAGGGCTCTAGTCCCTCCTTCCCTCTGGTGCCAGGGCTGCTGCCAGGCCCTGGGGCCAAGCTCAGTGGGCACCTCGGGTGAGGGCTCACACAGTATTATTAGTGCCTGATCGGGTCACGTCTGTGGGAGTGGTGGGCTAAGGTTCTGCCCTCTCCCTCCCTCCCTCTGGTTCCAGGGCTGCTGCCAGCCCTGGGGCCAAGCTCAGTGGGCACCTCGGCTGAGGACTCACAGTATTATTAGTGCCTGATCAGGGCAGGTCTGTGGGAGTGGTGGGCTAGGGCTCTAGTCCCTCCCTCCCTCCCTCCCTCTGGTTCCAGGGCTGCTGCCAGCCCTGGGGCCAAGCTCAGTGGGCACTTCGGCTGAGGGCTCACACAGTATTATTAGTGCCTGATCAGGTCAGGTCTGTGGGAGTGGAGGGCTAGGGCTCTGACCCCTCCCTCCCTCTGGTTCCAGGGCTGCTGTCAGGCCCTAGGGCCAAGCTCAGTGGGCACCATGGCTGAGGGCTCACAGTGTCATCTCCTTTTCTCTCCTCAATTCTTGTTTTCTGGCACTACAAGGCTTTGGGTGAGGGGCAAGAGTGGTCATGGTGGGAAGTGTAGAGATTGTCCCGGTTGCACCACGGGAAGCAGTGCTGTGCAGGGCTCTGGAGCAGCAGAGACTCCTGCTTCCAAAAAATCACCTGTTGCGGCTGTGGAGGAGGCCAAATAGCTCCGGCAGAAGAGGAACTCTTGAAAATGTTTGATGAGGAGGAGGCCGAGGGATCCTTTGAGGAATGGTTGGGGTTCGAGGAAACATCCAGCCCGTCCCCATCCCAAACTACCGGTGCTGCCCCTGCCTCCAGTCCACCCCTCACTCCGTCTTCCATTGCCAGCTCCGTGGCACAGCCAGTAACCCTTCGTCCTCCCTCCCCTGGAACCGTTAGCGGGCCACAGTTCAACCTCAATGTATGGAGGCACTTTCAGGCCCTTCCAACTGACCCCTGTGTGGTGCGGTGTTGTGTGTGTGATGGCCTGGTGTGCAGGGGCAATGACCCAAAGCACCTGTCATCGACAACCCTGAGTAGGCACCTGAAGAGGCACCACCCGAACCTGTGGTCTCTATCCTCGGGCAGCAAAACATCCATCAGGGGGGAGACAGAGGGCCACCACCAGCTCATCTGATCCAGGATCTGTGAAAGGGTCACCAGAATGCACCCCAAGAAAGAAGCCTTGCCCCGAGGGTGCTGCTGGTGGGAGCAGAAGGGTCAGGCAGGCCGCCCTGGGGGAAGTTGTTCCATCGGGGTCGGGGGTGGTGCCGCTGAAAAGGTTGAGGTCTAGGGCTCAGGAGGTGGGTGTTCATGTGGTGGCACAGACGATTGGCCTGCAAGGCTTCCCCCTATCGGTCGTGGAGGGCGTGGGTTTCCAACTGCTGTTCCAGCACTTTGCCCCATGGTTCTCCATGCCATCATGGTGCACCGTTGGGCATCGAGTCATGCCTGCCCTCTACAAGTCAGTGTGAGACATGGTGCACAGAGAGCTGTTGATTGCCCAAGGCTGTACAGTACACTTCATGGCCAACCTGTGGAGCAGCTGCCATCATGGGTACCTTGCCTTCACTGCCCACTGGTGGCAACCAGAGGACCTCTGCCACCCCAGGCCAAGATCTGGCAGCCGTAAAAAAGTGCCCAGCTTGACACTGGGCTACAGGGCAGTTCTTCTCCAGGCCTGGTGGATGGACAAGGTCCACACCAGGAAGAACATCACTGCCACCGTAAAGGCGGCTCTGAGGGAGTGGACGTCCAGGGTGGAAGGGTTTGTCCGTGGCTTCATGGTGACGGATGCAGGAGCCAACATGTTGGCAGCCCTGAAAGAGGCATCCCTCCTGGGCCTCGTGTGCATGGCGCACAAGCTGCACCTTGTGATGAGGGATGTGCTCGGGCTGGGGAGCAAGCCAAGGGACAGCTGGGACAAAGGAACCTTGTGGATGCGCAATCTGCTGGACAGCTGCCGTCGCATCGCTTCCCACTTCTCCCGCAGCATAAACTCTTCCCGTGAGCTGTTCCAGAAGTAGGGGGAGGGAGGGCACGCCGAGCACCAACTCTTCCAGGACCTGCCCACCCACTGGAACTCCCCCTACGACATGATATGTCATCTGGTGGAGCAGAAGGGCCCGTTGCAAAACATCCTGTCCTCTTTGGATGTGCTGAGGAGGGGAGAGGAGCTGAGCCTCAGCTCCTTGGAATGGAGAGTCCTTGCCCAGATGTCCCAGATACTGAAACCCTTCAAGGATGCCACTGAGCTGTTGTGCTCGTACGAGGCCATCCTGGGTGAGGTCATCCCCCTGATCCATGGGCTCGACCGGTTTCTGGCCCAGGAGCTCCAGCACAAGCAAGAGCTGCTCCCCGGGGTCCAGGACTTTGTCAGGAGGATTCAGGCCTGTGTGGCTGAGCGCTTGCATCCTCTGTGTCACGAGGCGCCGTACCAACTGACCTCCCTCTGTGACCCCTGCATCAAGGGCAGCATCGCCACACAGGCGGGTCAGATGCAGCACTGGAAAAAGGAGCTCCGCACAGCAGTGCTCCATTTCCAGAAAGAGAAGGCAGGACAGAAGGAACCGGGCAGGGGAGAGGGGCAGGTGGAGGAGGAGGAGGAGGAGGAGGGGAAGAGGGAGGAGGTGGGAAGAGCACCACGCCAGGGAAGACCCACCCAAATGGCCCCATTCGATCTCTGGACCTCGTCGATGGGCTATGTGGTTGGCCACTGCCCGGTGGGCGTGTCCTTCCCAGTGGAGGACTCGGTGGGGGCCATGGTGCATGAGTACCTTGCTGAGCCAACCAAGCCCCCCCATGGAGTACCCCTTTGGAGTACTGGCCGAGGAAATCTGCCATGTGGCCGGACCTGTCCATCATGACAACAAACATCCTGTCCTGCCCTCCCACCAGCATGCAGAGCGAGCGGGTGTTCTCCCACTTGGGAGACCTCCTCCATCCCCGCCATGCACGTCTGCACCCTGACCTGGTGGACATGTTGACCTTCATAAAGGTCAACCTCAACCTGTTGGGGCACCCCTTCCTGAACCTGGCTCTACCCGGGCTCTGAGCCACCCCAGTCTACCGGGGTTGTAGACCAAGCTCCTCCACAGCGGGCTCAAGCCTCCCTCAGTTCTTGGGGCTGTTTTCATGGCTGGTGACCCTTTGCCCTCCTCTCCCAGACAAGTTCCCATTCCCTCTTTCAACCTCTCCCTCTCCGGATGGTGCCCAAATGACCCCTCCTCACAACTTGTCCTGCACATCCCGTCCTTTCTGTGAAAGCTGGATGCTGGCTGTTGTCCCATGCTCCAGTGTTTGGGCACGTAGGGCAGCTCTGGAGCTGCAGAACATAAGGTTGCACAGCATGGAGCCCCCTATCCTAGGCTCCTGCTGTCCACTCTGTGCATGGGGGGAATGGATCCCTCTACTCATCTCCTGTCCACGAAGGCAGGAAGGTGAGTGATGTTGGCTACAGCCTCCACTGCGACACAGGAGGGGTGGACAAGCCTGTGCCACAGCAGCCTGTGCAATCCAACATGGTGGATGTTTGGGGCCTCTTGGTCCTCCTCTCCCTGTCAAGCTCCCAGTCCCTCTTCACACCTCGCCCTCTCTGGGACCGCTCCAACCACTCCCAATGACCTCCCTGGTCCTGTCCATTCCTGTCCTTTCCACGAGGGCAGGAAGGTGGGTGATGTTGGCTGCTGCCACAGGGTACCTCAGTGGGATCCTCGGAGGAGGCCTCGCAAATGTTAGGATCTTCTGACTTCCCAGTCCCTCCTTGCACCTCTCCCTCTCTGGAACCGCGCCGACCCCTCCCAACGACCTCCCCAGTCCTGTCCATTCCCATCCTTTCCGTGAAGGCAGGAAGGTGTGTCATGTCGTTGCACGCCACTTCCCCGCAACTCAGTGGCTTTCTTGGCTCATAGCTGACCAACTAAGGGGTCTTCCCGGTCATGTTCCACGATGCAGCCGGCAGTAACCCTTTGTCCCTGTCTCCCTGACATTTCCACTGATGGTCCCTCTTCACACCTCTCCCTCTCTGGATCTGCTCAGATGCCTCCCAACCTCTCCGGTCTTTCCCATCCCATCCTTTCCACGAAGGCAGGAAGGCGTGGTGCTGCGAGGAACAGCTCTGCTGCTTGCTGCTGATGTTAGGGTGGCACCACACGGTAGCCCCCCTTCCATGGCACCTGGTGTCCCCTCTGAGCAGGGGGGAATGGGTCCCTCTCACCCATTCCGTGAGGTGGGTGCTGTCTGCTGCCACTGCTTTGGACCACAAGGGGCAGCTCAGATGCATTTGCTGAGCTGACAGGTTTGAACTGCACGGTGCACCCATGTGCACCTGCTGTCCTCTCTGTGCATGGGGGGAATGGGTCCCATGACTCATGTCCTTTCCGTGAAGGCAAAAAGGTGGGTGATGCCAGCTGCCACTGCTCTCGAGCACAGGGGACTACCAAACCACGGCCACCATCTTTGGGCCTTTCCGGTCCCGCTCTGCCATGCAGCTGTGACAAACAACCGTTTTTGCTCCTCTTCCCATCAAGGTCGTGGACGTTCCCTCTTTTGACCTCACCCTCTCTGGAACCGCTCCAACTCCTCCCCACAACCTCTCCTCTCCAGGTCACCCCATCCTTTCTGCAAAGGCAGGAAGGTGGTTGATGTCTGCTAGTGGTGGTTTTGGTCATGAGGGGCAGCTCAGGTGCTGTTGCATATATGGTTGTGCAGCACCGAACCCACCTTTCCATGGGCACCTGCTATCCCCTCTGTGAAGGGGGGAATGGGTCCCTCGCACGCTTTCCATGAAGGCTAGAAGGTGGGTGGTGTCTGATGCTTCAGCTTTTGGCCATGAGGGACAGCTCTGCTGCTGTTGCACATAAAATTGTACATCATGGTGGCCCCTGTCAACAGCAGCAACTGTCCCCTCTGGGCAGGGGTGAATGGGTAATGTCACGACCAGTCACGTCCTTTCCACGAAGGCAGGAAGGTAGGTGATGTTGGCTGCCATCGGAGAAATCCTCAGTGGGACCCTCAGGTGAGGCCCTGCGGTTGCTGGGGGATCTTGCCACTTCCCCTCCAAATGTCCTCTCCCTCCCATCCTTTCCACCAAGGCAGGAAGGTGGGTAATGTTGGCTGCTGCCAGAGAAATCCTCAGTGGGACCCTTGGGTGAGGCCCCGCGGTTGCTGGGGGATCTTGCCACTTCCCCTCCAAATGACATATCCTATCCCTCCCATCCTTTCCACCAAGGCAGGAAGGTGGGTGATGTTGGCTGCTGCTGGAGAAATCCTCAGTGGGACCCTTGGGTGAGGCCCCACGGTTGCTGGGGATCTTGCCACTTCCCCTCCAAATGACATGCAAATGCTACAAATAGATACAGAGTCGGACAGAACAAGATAGACAGATAGATAGAAAGATGGATTGAAAAACAAAAACAAAAACATTAGGAAAAGATCGATACACAAACATACATATAGATGAAGATAGAGAAAGGTATGTAGAAAACGATATAGTTATAGAAAGAGAGAAAAAGATACCTAGAGATAGAAAGAAAAAAATAGGAAAGGTCAGTATACATAGAAAGATACAGATTCAGATAGTAGTGGAAACACATAGAAAGAAACAGATATAGAAAGTTATGAACAGACAGTGAGAGAGAGATACAGAGAAACAGATAGAAAAGGGTTCACAGATATCAACTGTTCTAGATCTAGAAACAGAATGCGAATGCAACAAACAGATATAGAATCGAACAGAACATGATACATACGTAGATAAAAGGATTGAAAAACAAAAACAAAGATACAAACATTAGAGAATGTATAAGTATAATGAACATACACTAGAATGTATGAACATACATTAGAGAATGTATGTTAACAGTTAGAGAATGGTATATAGTTAGAGAATTGTATGTAGAAAACAATAGAGATAGAAATAAAAAAGAGGGGACATCACCCACCTTCCGGCTCCTCTGAGGCCCCGCGGTTGCTGGGGGATCTTGCCACTTCCCCTCCAAATGACATGTCCTCTCCCATCCTTTCCGCCAAGGCAGGAAAGTGGGTGATGTTGGCTGCTGCTGGAGAATTCCTCAGTGGGACCCTCGGGTGAGGCCCCACGGTTGCTGGGGGATCTTGCCACTTCCCCTCCAAATGACATGCGAACACTACAAATAGATACAGTCAGACTGAACAAGATAGACAGATAGATAGAAAGATGGATTGAAAAACAAAAATAAAAACTGTAGAAAAAATCAATACATATCCGCTGACGAACCTGTTCGGGGTTTGGGGTTCGTGAGGGTCAGAACGATATGGATGAAGATAAAGGTATGTAGAAAATGATATAGTTATAGAAAGAGAGAAAAAGACAACTAGAGATAGAAAGAAATAGGAAAGGGCAGATATACATAGAAAGATTCAGATAGATAGTGGTGGAAACACATAGAAACAGAGATAGAAAGTTACAGACAGTGAAAGAGAGATATAGATAGAAAAGGGTACACAGATAGAAAAGGGTACATAGATATCAACTGTTCTAGATCTAGAAACAGAATGCGAATGCAACAAATAGATATAGAATTGAACAGAACATGATACATACATAGATAAAAGGATTGAAAAACAAAAACAGAAAGATACAAACATTAGAGAATGTGTAAGTATAATGTACATACACTAGAATGTATGTGCATACATTAGAGAATGTATGTTAACAGTTAGAGAATGGTATATAGTTAGAGAATTGTACGTAGAAAATGATAGAGATAGAAATAGAAAGAAAGAGGACCTAACCCGCCTTCCGGCCCTTGCTGGGAATAAATGCTCGCTCCTGTGAGGCCTGGCAGGCGGGCACATGGGGGGTGCCACCGGCAAGCAGCCAGAGACCCACTGCCCCCTGAGGGGAGGTGGCACGCCTTCGAGTACACCCCTTGTACACTGGGCCAACATCGACTGGTGGCTCTAATTGTATCGAGTGCGAGTTTCCTGGGGGGCTCGGATTGGAGCGGGTATAACTCCAAGATCCCTATTGCATCTTGACCAAAGTGGGATGCTGGCTGGAGGAGAGCCTGCTAAACACTCCCTGTGAACATGGGCTCTCTAAGTCTAACGGGAGCCGTTCTGACCCCCACAAACCACGAACCACGAACAGGTTCATCAGGGGGAAATGTTTGTCGCAGTTTGTTAGCTTGGTTTCATCGCCGGCACCGAACCACAAACTGCGGGTACGTTATTTTGTTTTGGTTCGTGCCCATGTCTAGCCACAACTATTAATTTTAGTCAGGAGGAGCTTGCTGAATCTTAAACTGTACAGTGACAGTGAAAGTAGCCCCTTTCTATGGACAGCAAAAGTGCTCCCATTAGGAGGACTGCTACCCCTTTTTCAGACCATATGGGTTTACTGTTGTATTTCTGACCCATTTGCTTGATTTTTTTACTGTGGCTGTAAATACTAGACTGCATACATCCCTGTGCTTAAAAAAGCTGCGTTTGAGAGACTGACCATAACAGACTAACTTACCTCACAGGGTTGTTGTGAAGATAAAGTGGAGAAAAAGGTAATCAATGCTCTGGGTCCCTAGTGGCGAAAAGAGGTGGCGTATAAGTGAAGTAAACAAACAAATAAATATTGCTGTAACTTTTTATTTTTAAAACCCTACTGTTCTTAAAATAACAGTGTTTTGTGCAATTATCCTTGAATATATGCAAGAGGAAGCCTTGTATAGAATCCTGTCCTATCACTGAAATCAGAAAAGGCAGATGGATTCTCACCCTGCCAGAACAGGCAGATGGGCAAGGAAGGAATGCTTATTTGAGGATCCAGGTCCAATAGCACCTTAAAGACCAAGTAGGTATGAGCTTTTGAGAGTTAAAACTCCCTCCATCAAATACCTTCAAAAGCTCATACTTTGGAAATCTTGTTGATCTTTAAGGTGCTACTGGACCAAGATCTTGCTCTTTGACTGTAGACCAACACGGCTACCCACCTGAAATTAATTTATGAAGTCGAAATATGTTCAACCTACCTCACATGATGTATGTACACCATCCTGTCCCTGAGTGCTTGGAAAGATTTTTTAAAAATTTATTTGGAATTATGCTGCCACCTACTGACCAAGAGATTCAATACACAATTCCATAACCACCGAATGGGCAGCTAAGTAGCAGCTAAATTTTTACTCCTTTGTTTGGATCTTGCCTCATTTGGCAGCAGCTCTTTCCCGCCACTGCCACCTCCAGCCTTTCTGTCCTCAATATAAATGCAGCATCTTAACTACGTGCCTCAGAGCGGAACCACAAGTGACGCCTGACACAGGTTGGACGCTTGTCAGCTTCCCTCAAGTTTTGATGGGAAATGTAGGCGTCCTGGTCTCGCAGCTTGGCTCTCCGACTGCTGTTCAATGGACTTTTCAACTGTCACTTGTCCAACATTCTGCCAAGCTGCCTACATTCCCCATCAAAACTTGAGGGAAGCTGACAAGTGTCCAACCTGTGTCAGGCGTCACAAATGCTTATGCAGAAATAAATAAACGCACACCAATAAAAGGCTGATTATGTTAAATGACACCTAAACTGTTGACCAGGGGTTCCCATTTCTGTCTGAGTGCTGGAACCACTAATTAGGGTCACTATCTTTTCTGTCTCACTTTGATCCTGTGCCTTTCATTTTCAGACATGTAGCAAGGGCAGTTCTTGGCACAGACATAACAATGATAATAGTTTCTCTTGTTTTATTTCTGCATGGCAGAAGACAAATAAATACATTGGAGGGTATATATTTCCTGCTTCTCTCAACAGACAGACAGAAAGTGGACTCCCCTCCCCCGGACATTCTCTTTATGACATCAGACATTCAAAGGGACTTTAAATTCTACAGAAAATGATCTAGAACCCTCTGAAGGAGACATATTTTGTTCCAGGAGTTGGTCAGGTAATGCTCAGTACTGGTCACTCATTTCAAATCCCTTAAATGTTCACTCTCCCCTCTGTAAATAATAATGTAGAGGCACCGATGGAAGAAATGAAAGCTACAGCTTTACCATTTGAAATGTTCTCAGTATATCTCAGCTGTAACTGGTATCGGGAAATGGTGGATGTAAAGCAAGGGAACAATATGACCCAGGTGTTTCACCCCCAAAAGGGGCCTCCATTGTCAAGGCCCTGCATACACACCGACTGGCTGGCTGAAGGGTCTTTCAGCTGAGTCTAAAAGCCCTGAAACAGACCTGCTTGTGCATGAGGTGGTCCTCCCCCTTCGCTTTAAATGCAGTAAGCAGAGGTTTCACCTGTAATTGAGAGTTTTGGAGGTGGGAAATTAATTTTTGTGTGTCTGGCTAACTTTAAAAGTACAGGACCAGGGCAGGGGGGAAAAGAAAAAAATCTCAGAGCCTTCCAGAAAGGAGCATTCCAGAGACCCTTTCATTTAAAGGTACCTCTCCTGTTGTCCATGGAATATAATAGCTATGGCTTCCGTCCACACTTCCACACGAAACAACAGATGTCCCTTATTCCATTCCAGTTATGGTTACTAACTTGCCCTGACATGTAGACAATGAACTAGTGAAACATGTAGATAAGAATCAAGGCCAACAACTACAGGATCGTCAACATTTTTGAGCCTGCAGGCACCTTTGGAATTCTGGCATAGGGCGGCAGCCGCAAACACCAAGTGGCTGCTGCAGGAGCGGGGCCAACCACAAAATGCCATGGATAACTCTAATAGTAACTCTTCAGTGCTTCAGGCAGAGACTCTACTTGCATTACCTGACCTTTTAAGATGAACATATTGTTTAAAAGCATTTTCTTGCCTCATTCCCTGACATCCTGTGGCTGGCTATGCCTCCTGTGGCAGCTTACCTTCAGTCACTCAGTGAAGCTCTTTATGTTGTGATCGTAGCAGCTGCAGAAGCAGGTTTTTTAAAATCTGCACAAACAGATTTCCAATGGCCAATCAGAAGCCCTGTTGGGCTAAATCTCAACTGGGCCCTCCCACTTTCTGAAAATAGTTGTGGGTGCCAGGAAGTGTGGAAAGGCACCATGATGGGGACATCTTGCATATATCTTGCGGGCTCCCAAGTAGGGCTATTGCTGATAATCTTGGATGCTTCTGGAGCCTCATTTGGGCAATACTTTGCCCATCACCGATATAGGGTCTTTTCTTCTTCTACTAAGGCTATGTTTATAATTCCTTTTATGTCAACAACTTTAGAACTGGGTGAGGCAAGCCAAGTAGGGAGGCTTCTATTTCACATCCACCAAGAGTCATTCAGACACAAGAGAAACTTTTTGCACGCACAGCTAATAAGGATGCATTTGGCTGTGTGGCTACCCCTATATCAAGAGACTCATTCAGGCCCCACTGAAATGGCTA
Organism: Eublepharis macularius; assembly: GCF_028583425.1. Classification (NCBI taxonomy): domain Eukaryota; kingdom Metazoa; phylum Chordata; class Lepidosauria; order Squamata; family Eublepharidae; genus Eublepharis; species Eublepharis macularius. Next base: position 9,682,557 of record NC_072793.1, on the reverse strand, counting down.
ATCATTTCTGTTACTAGAGATGTACATCTTCACCTGTGGCCAGGAATAGTTACATCTAACATAAGTCCTAGACTAAAACGGGTGAGTAGCAAAAACTGACACCAGTACAAAGAAGCAAATTAATTTTATTCCTGAGCTCATTTTCTGCAAAAATAAATACATTTCTTTGCACTATAATTCACAAATTCTTTTTTTTTTTTAAGTATTAAGAGTTGTATAAACGTTTCATCTCCATGACCTCTGGGCTACTTGAAGGCATGCCATCTGATCTCGTAATGTTAGAAATAAGGCTGTGAATTCTGAAAGAAGGGATGGGTTCTATGCTGAGAGACATTTTTCTTCATTATTCTGTCCCCTGTTCTAAGGTGAACCCTTGTATTTAATCCAGGCTAAAATTTGATATAGTTATAAAACAGATGTTCTGCACTAGATAGGGTGTTCTGAGGCCAAGACATATCTGCATGGGTGTGGTGGGAATACCCCAAAATACTACCCTTTTAGGAAGTGTTTTGTTTCAATAGTAAGAAGATTACTGCCTGCAAACTGAACTTTAATTCACTGACAGCGATTCTGGAATGCATCTGTGATGAGGACACTGCGTATTACTCTAAAAAAAAATGCAGCCCTTATGAACGGTTTGCCAGTTAGAGCTCAAAAAAGGAAAAACACAGAATCCTCCTCTGAGTGGGATTAGATGCAGAAGGCATTTAATGTTATGATCTTAAATAAATGGTCACAATAAATCAGGATATGACAAGCGTGGCAGAAAACTTTATGGAAGAATGGTGGTTACCCTTCAGGAGCACAAACCATTAAATTGGGGAAAACAGAACAAATTCTAAACCTGTCTTCCTGTACTAAATCTTGATTAACATGCATGTTTTTCTAGGCAGGAAGGGACAATAAGGTTGTTTATTTGTGCGAGGGGATTGGTAGAGTGTATATCAGGGGTCTCCTGCATGGTGTCTGTGTACACCATTATGCCCGTCAACATTTCTCTGGTACCCACCAAGGTTTGCAGAAAGTGGGTGGGGACAGATGGAGTTTTCGCCTAGCAGGGCTTCTGATTCGCCACTGGAGATCTGATTGGTTGTGGAGACCTTTAAAAATGTTGGTTTAATATGCTAATTTAAAAAGGCGTCCTGTTAAAAAGAACTTCTGCATGAAATGCTGAATAGTTATTATTAGGGTAATACATAACCTCTCTCCCTGACATTTTGTGGTTGACTACACCTACCATGGCAACCATTTTGTGGTTGAGTCTACCTTTTGTGACAGACATTTTGTGGTTGGTTCTGCCATTTTGCAGTTGCACTCACTGTCTTTCCAGAATTCCAAAGAGGCCTGTAGGCTGAAAAAGTTTGCAGAACTTTGGTTCATATTATTGCACATTTAAAAAGAATCCAGAGTGGGCCAGAGCCATGTGTCACACAGAGAGAGGTTAAAGAAAATATCCTGATATGAAGATTTTGACACACACACACACACACTCTCCTTTCTCTTCCCTTCACATTTTAGTGCTCTCTCTCTCTCTCTCCACACAGACTTGCACAATGCTGACTTTGGCTGGCACGCTCCTTTTCTTGCTGGCAGTGCCTGCCTCATGTGATGACACAGTCGCTGATGACATTGGGGTCCACATGATGGGTCGGATATCAGAACTTCTGTCTCCAGAAGAATGTCAAGCCTTCTATGTTCAAATCACTGGCCCGGAGGAGAACGTGGAAGAAGAGCTGGATAGGCTCTTGGAGAGCAAGAACCCCATCCGCACCCGACGGCGACGAGATATCACCAGCGTTCAGGAATGCAAAGAGACCCTGAGCCAGTGGCTGCAAACAGAAGGAGACACCATGTATTGGGACCGCTTGTCCCGTGCTATCCAGCAAATTGGGCGTTCCGATGTTTCAAAGGAGCTGGGCAAGAACCTCAATCAGGACAAGACCCTGGAGATTAAGAAGAATGTGGAGGAGTATCACAAGACCGTTAAGCATCTCACCTCCTCCTTGCTTCTGGAAGAGAAGGAGGAGAAAGGTGGGGAAGGCCGACGGCGACGAGATGGAGACAGGCCCCGGAATCAGTTCAAACCAACAGCATGGGAAGATCTGGAGCTTATCATTGAGAAAAAGCCACAGCCCCCGTATAACCGGAGTCTATACGGATGGATCATTCCGCTGACCACTGGCATTGCTGGCGGGTTTCTAACCTCCTTTCTGGTAGTGGTTCTAGCTTTCTATTCTTTTTTCTGGACCTTGAACCAGGGAAACTTGGACCACATACTGCCTAGCTGTGATCCCCTGCCTAAGCTGAATTCGCCTTCATCCAGGTGCGGTGCTATCTATTGCACATATCAGTGGCTTGATAAAAAGGGGAAAGTGGACAGTGAAACAGAGGGAGAGGAGGAGGATGGCTGGGAGAAAGAGATTCTTGGTAAACCATAAAGCAATGCTAATCCCACCACAGCCTCTCTCTGTGGGGCAATGGAGTTAATAAAGCACACCCATTCATGCAACTAGTCAGAAGCTTGAGTTTGTTTTGTGAAGCTTGTTTGAATCTTAGGCTTGCCTTGGATAAGAATTACCATACTGGGTCAGGCCTCAGGAAGCATACATAGGACTGCAGTCTCACTAACTTGCACCTGCTGAGGTCTGAGGCACTACACGACAGAGACAACCGGTCTCCAAATGCAGAACATCTGAGTTATTGCTGTTGCTGAGCATTATCACTGTTTCACTTATTTCGTTATTTATCCCGTGCTTTTCTCCCCAAGGGAGACCTAGAGCAGCTTACAGCCTCACTCTCCCCTCCTCCATTTTATCCTCCCAATGACAACCCTACGAGGAAAGTTAGGCCCACAGAGTGAGTGGCCCAATTTCGCCCAACAAGACTTCATGGCAGAGTGGAGATTTGAACCTGGATCTCTCACATACCTAGTCCAAGACTTTAACCATTACACCACACCAGGTCTTATATAAGTTGAGATTCACCTACAACTGTCACAAACTATACTTTTTGCATTTTGTTGGCTTTTGACTGTGTACTTTTCTGTTCTTTTGGGCCTGAGGACACATGTAGTACATATGACAAATTGACAAAATTTATTGAATTACAATAAATCCATTAGTCTTCAGAGTGCTACAAGAATTTTTGTTTGTTTGAGCAGTGAGGGACTCAGTATGCCAGCATCTCTGACTTGGAAGGGACAGCCATTTATGAAAACAGCCAACTGCCTTAATCAAAGTCTGTGGGAAAGAAACAGTCATGCTTGGAGGTGGTCTTAGCAGGGAGAAATGTTTGGTGTGCATTAGTGCTCATATTATATGGACAAAAAAGTGGGACCTCAATGAATCTTGGCCAATTAATACTGTCCACAGTGTTTTGAAGACAGCAGCTTAAGGTGGATGTGGGGGAAAGAGTAAAGGAGCTCTGTAACACAGAATCTGCAGTCAGGATTTGCTGTTTTATCTCTGCTGGCTTATAGCTATGAACATAGAAAACTATATCACAGATTCAAGGCCCGCCAGGCTGGGTTCCAGATCTTTTCTCAGCCCAACTTCCTTGTTCTTCTCTCCATCTTGTCCCCTGTTCCTAGATTAGTCTTATCCCCTTTTTATCTAAATGGTCCTGAGGACAACAAGCGCATGAGAGCCCCCACTCTCCTGGCTTTCTGCAGACGATGCAAAAGTGAATTATTCAAAAGGGCTTTTTACTCAGATAGAAGAGCTAATCTGTAGGGAGGGGGTCTCAAAGAGATGCTTCACTAAGGAAATTGGGACCATAGTATGTTGCTGTATGTACTATTTATTCACCCCATGGCATTGTTTATGAAATTGCCCTTGATACTGACTGTACTAATCTCACACTGTGTAATCCGCCCTGAGTCTCAGTGAGAAAGGCAGACTATACATGACATAAATAATAAATAAAAACATACTACCTGTTGCTTTAAGTATGACCCTACTGGGTAGTTCTATGTTGTCTAATGTCAGTCTTAGAATTTCTTATGCTCTGTTTCAACATTTCTTCAAGTCTGCATTAGATTCGTGCTAATGTTATATCTTTGTAAATTTGCCTTTATTTACCTTATGGTATTGTTTATGGAAATGTCCTTGATATTGACTGTGCTAATCTCACACTATGTAATCCGCCTTGAGTCTCAGTGAGAAAGGCAGACTAAAAATAACATAAATAGTTTGGGCCACTTATCTCATATTTCCTACTCTAAGCAGTGACTCTCCAGAGCAGAAAAGGATCTTCTCCATTATCCGAGAGATGCCAGGAACCAAACCCAAGATGTTCTGCATACAAACCCACTGCACCACAACTCCTCCCTCGATTAGCACTTACTGCCTGCAAAGGATTGTTCAGAATAATGCAGTGGGAAATGGCAGGGACTCGTTCTCCGGGAAGTTTGGCCAAACAGAATCTCCCACCCCTACAAAAGTGATGCCGCTGCACAATGGTCAATCTCTGTTTCCTAACACAGTCCCAGCCTCCTGCCCATTGACACTCACTTTGGTAAGGAGACCAGAGGTCAGGTTAGGACACCTGTACCATGGGTTAGAAAAGGGCTTTTCTCTTTCCTGGTAAAGGCTGCAGAAGCACTAAGCACACCAACATCTTCACAATACACTGGTTAGTTTCATTGCAATCCTCATGACAAGTTGCTCCTGCATCTTGTAGTGGTAAAGAGCGTTGGATTAAGATCTGGAAAACCCAGGTTCAGACCCCCACTCTGCTGCAGAAGATTGGTGAGTGACTAACCTATCTCACAGGGTGATGGTTGTGAGGATTAAAATGGAGAGGAGAGCAATGTTGTAAGCTGTTTTGAGACCCTAGAAAAGCAGAGTATGAATATCTAATATAAATTCATTTCCTCCAGGCAGCAGAACCATGCCCTCTTTCTATCTAGTCCCCCTCATTTAATCATTTCTATCTCTTCTTGACTTGCGCAAACCTCTGGGAAGAAGCTGCTATCAGGGAAACAGAGTGACGATGCTTCGGCACCCACAGCAGGGCTCCCCAACTCAGGGAGAAATCTCTTCCATTGTTACTTTATATTAATCATCTTGGGCAGGGGCTCCGCTCACGACCTGCGTTCGATCCTGCGTTCGATCCTGGCAGAAAGGTTGACTCAGCCTTCCATCCTTCTGAGGTTGGTAAAATGAGGACCCAGTTTCCTGGGGGTAAAGTGTAGATGACTGGGGAAGGCAATGGCAAACCACCCCATAACAAAAGTGTGCCAAGAAAACATGATGCGACGTCCCCCCATGGGCCAGTAATGACTCGGTGCTTGCACCTTTACCTTTTACTCCATGAAGTGCTCTGTAATAATGAAACACACCTGTCTAACACACAATTCAAGGATTATACTGGCAAAAATATTCAGGGTACCCACCACTTCCAGATTCATGTCCAAATAGCCTCAGCACTTCTGTTTAAAAAAAAACTTCTGTTCCTTGACCCGGTTACTTTCTGAGGAATAAACCTAGACTTGCGTGGTAAAGGCTGCAGAAGCACTAAGCGCACCGACATCTTCACAATATGCTGGTTAGTTTCCTTGCAATCCTCAAGACATCATCCAAAGGGCAGACCTAAACACCAAGATCCCTCTTGGATAGAAGCAACGTTGCCCTGCACCACCCTTTCCCCTTTTCCCATTGCCCACTACCTTTGGAGCCTGTACTGAGCCAATCACAAATCACGTCGCACTGTTGCAGTTGCAAACAGAAACCGACGCTTCTCATATTATTAATTAATCGGTGCCATTAATCAACTCCTTACTGAAAGCTGACTTCTGTATGTACACAAAAAGATTGGCACTATACCCTGCTGAAGTCCCTCCCTTCCCAAACCCCACCCTCCCTAGGATCCAAGAATTTCCAGCCCGGAGCTGGCAACCCTTACACTGATGGACCTACCTCCCAAGAGCTTGTCTAATCCCCTTTTAAAGTGAACTAAACTAGTCCTCACTACATCCTGTGGCTGTGAATTCCCTGAGTTGATTCATCTTTGAATGAAGTATTTCCTTTTGTCCAACCTGAATTTATTGTCCATCAGCTTCATTGGGTGCCCATGAGTCCTAGTATTATGGGAGACAGAGAAAAAGTTCCTTTATCCTCTTTCTTTACTCCATCTATGATGTTATAAAGCTTTATTATGCCCCTTCACTTGTAAAAGCCCCCAGACTCTCAGCTTTCCATAGAGGGAAGATGCCCCATCTCGTTGATCATTCGATGGGCCTTTTTCTTCACCTTTTCCAGTATTACCATGTCCTCTTTTGAGATGTTTTGGGTGTAACTATGCACAGATCCAACAAACAGGGGGAAGGTCTCAGCAACCTATAGACTAACAGGACCAAAGGTCCAAAGAGACCAATAACAAAAAAAAAATATTTTTCTATGAAAGTGCAAGTGTTATAGTGTAATATATTAATCAAGAAAATATATTAATCAAGAAAATAAAAATATTTTGTTATTGGTCTCTTTGGATCTTTGGTCCTGTTAGTCTATAACTATGCACAGCCTGTTCATACACTGACAATATATTTTAAAGCTAGGATTTTTCATCGCAATTTGCCATGTTGTTGCCTGCCTACTCCATCCTCCCAAGTTTGAAGATCCCCTTTTGGAGCTTCTTACCATCCTGAAAAATTTAATGGCATCTGCAGATTGGCCACTTCACAGCTCATCCATGATTCCAGATAATTTATGAGCAAATTGAAGAGCACCAGTACCGATACTGATCCCTGGAACCGCACTGCTTAGTTCCTTCCATTGTGAGAACTATTTACTCCTACTCAATTTCCTGTTATCTTAACTAAATTGTTGGTCCATGAGAGGGCCTATTCCGTTATTCCATGAATGCTCAGGGAAGTTTTTTGAAAATCCAAATACATAATGTCTACCAGATCACTATTGTTCACTAGCTTGTTAACCATCTCAAAGAACTCCAGAAAATTGCTGACACAGGACTTCACTTTACCTGTTGATTCTTCCCCAGTGGGACTTGTTCTCAGGGCCGGATCGAGGGGGGGTAGTCTGCCCCCGGTGCCCCCAGGGAGGGGGCACCAGGAACAGCTGCCAGCTGCCAGAGGGTGCAGGCAGCCTCGCAGCCCCCCCCCCCCGCGCTGCCTTTCGCCTGCCCTGCAGGACAGGGGGCGGCCGGCTTGGGTAAACTGATGGAAAATATTATTAAAGATAAAACTGTTATTAAGTGTTTTTAAACATAAAACACAGAAGAACAAGCAGCGCCGGATCTACGGTTGCCCGCGCCCAGGGCAACCCTAGGCTGGTGACCTCGCGCGCACTTAGGTGATGTCATCGTGCAGGGCAGAACAGAGGCAGCGTGCGGGGCAGGGAAGCCACCCGCACCATTCACCTCCCAGCGAATGGCGCAGGCGGCTTCCCAGCCCTCCGCGCTGCTTTTGCCTGCCCTGCAGGGCAGGGGGTGCTTGGCAAACCGGCCACCCCCTGTCCTGCAGAGCAGGCAAAAGGCAGCGCGGGGAGCTGCGGGGCTACCGGCGCTGCACTGCCTTTTGCCTGCCCTAGCAGGGAAGGGGGGGCACAGCTAGCCGACCGGCCCCTGTCCTACGGGGCAGGTGAATGGAGCGGGCGGCCTCACAGCCCCCTGCGCTGCTTTTGCCTGCCCTGCAGGGCAGGAGGTGCATGGCAAACCGGCCACCCCCTGTCCCGCGGTGCAGGTGAAAGCAGCACGGAGGGCTGGGAAGCCGCCCACGCCATTCGCCGGGAGGCGAATGGTGCAGGCGGCTTCCCTGCCCCGCACGCTGCCTCTGTTCTGCCCTATGTGATGACGTCACCTAAGTGACATCATCACACAGCACTGGGAGCACGCACGCGCGCGTGCGAGGTCACCAGCCTAGGGTTGCCCCAGGCGCGGGCAACCCTAGATCCGGCACTGCTTGTTCTTCTGTGTTTTATGTTTAAAAACACTTAATAACAGTTTAATAATAATATTTAATAATATTTTCCATCAGTTTACCCAGGACAGAGGTTAAGCTAACTGGCCTGTAATTTCACCTCTGGGTCTAGTCCAAAATGTAGTAGTCATGGAAACTGTCTATGCAGAACCCTTTTGAAACACTTATTTCTGTGTGCTGTTATCACATAGAGAAGGACAACAGTTCTCAGTCACTGCTTTTTATTGTATGGTTCGTGTCAAGCTAGGCTAATCTGTATTCTCCAAAGCCAAGTGAATTCCCTAGCCATATATTACTAAATCTGGGCCCACGTGGGACTTTTTTGACTCAAATAAAGGAGATACAAGGTATATAAAAAGTGCCATTTTAAAAGTCCCCTTCCCCTTAACATGTTGCTGCTGTGGCTTTTTGGTTCAGTTGACTTGTTGTATGTCTGTTTCTTTATAGTTTGTTTATAGTTTACATGGCCCAGGGTTATTTTATTAATCGTTTTCCCCAAAGGACGCTAGAGTTAAGTCCCGTTAAGCTTCATATATTATCACATTGCCAAATCTCATTGGTATTTTGAAGAAACCACACCATAGAGCTTTCTTGCCCTCACTCTGATATTGTTGGGGTAAAAGGGGAGAGCATGTGCAGCATGGTATAGTGGTTTGAGTATCAGACTAAGTTCAAAGAGCTCTGGCTTAAGAGTCCTACTCAGCAATACTTCGAGAACCACAGCTCTCTTCCTCAGAAGCTACTGGACTCTTTACTATTATGGGCTGGTCACTGTCAGCATAACGTACCTTGCAGGGTTGCTCTAAGGACAAAAAGGAGGGGCAGAGGATACCATATATATTATCTTGAGCTCCTTGGAGGTGTCTAGCAGCAGAGCAGAGAGGAAGTTGTGCAGAAGTTGTGCAGCCTTGGTTTACATATACAATTCTCAAACCTGTGATTAATCTAAGCATTTGACTCTGTGTTGCTCTTGTCAACCTAAACTGCATTCACTTTAAATATCCAGAGTTTGCAATGCCAGTTTCTGTCTCTCATGCTTGTGCTAAGGGTTTGTCTTCAGCTATCCCTGTATGCAGCTTGGATTGCTATTGCAGTGGGAAAATAGTGCCGAGTCCGACCTCTACAGGGCATTTAGCATCTTTATGTGTTAAATTCACTTATTGACAATGGAGGGGAGAAACAACTGGAGCAGTGCCAGTGCAAGCCAGATGGTTACTGTGATTATTAAAATCATGCAGGCTGCAAAACCTCCAGCAGAAAGAAAAAAAAGTATGATTATGAAATTTTACGATCTTGGTAGATATGTTGCAAACAAATCTGTACTTATAAAGAGGGCATTTGTTGTTTGAAAAGAGAGGAATGAATTTGATTCTCTAGTGTTTAATTTCCATTTCCCTCTCATTTCTTTAGGTTCAGCTAATCCACTATAACCATGAGTTATATACTAATGTAACGGAAGCTGCAAAAATTCCCAATGGCTTGGTGGTAGTTTCTATATTTATGAAAGTAAGTACAGCAAAATTTCAAATATGCTGAAATATGCTGTTCCCTTTCCCACTTAACTTATCAACTAAACATTACATTCCTGGCATATAGCCTTTAATAATAATAATCATTTATCTATTTTTTGTATCCTATACTCTATCTTACACATTCTAGTCTCATCAATATGGGACAAACAATTTGTCTCACATTCTACATGACTTTAAGTACTTCTATAAACATAATATACATTCAACATAAGTCAATCAATTTAACCTATACTCTATATGTTACTCTTTACGACTTAAAAACTATCTTAGCGCAGGGCACAATTTTGTGCTGCATCATTCCTGGGACCTGCAATGTTGCTGCCTCACTGAATTCCAAGCCCAACGTTAAAATGTCAAGTGCTGATTAACTCCTATATAAAAGTCTCAGTCAGGCTTCACTCCGCAATTCTCACATTATCTTGCCCTGAGTCATGATGACCACAAAATGAACATGGAGCCAAATATCAATATAAACAGAGACCAAGACCTGAGAAGAATATAGTCCACAGAGTAGCAGAAGAAAGAAGCCGTTGCATAGCCTGGCAAAGGAGAAAGCCTTTTCCATGTCAAAATATTCCATAGATCCTCAAAGCCATACACAATACTGATTATTAGCATTTTTAAAACTTTACACAATACTTTAAGGCTATGCTTACAGAAGTGTTTTCTGCTGGCTGTGAGACAAGGTGGGAGGAGATCTGTTTAAATTATTTAAACTGGAACACAGCAGCCTTGGACAGAGCAAAGGCAGATGCTCCAGCCATAATGAAAGAATCACAGAACCCACAGGTCATAGTGCAGAGGGCTGGTTCTTACCTTTGAAATCCCTAAACACAGCCAGCCATGCACAAGCCCAGCTAGGGTTGCCAGGACCCCTCGATCTCCCCGTGGGAGACTGGGGCCTGGCTCTTACCTTGGAGGACCTGAAAATGTATCATGATGATACACTTATTGTGCAGCTGCTATGAATGGCTTCCCTGTTGAGTGTCAAACAAAGGTTTTGTTTCTGCAATTTAATGTGTGAAAAGGCCCTTAATTTATAAAACTATGTATTTCAGGCTTTTGCTACATTAAACAAAGCACTGACAGCTGATTATGGTGGAATCATCTACATTTTCCTTGATTTTGCAAAGGAAGGTATTAAAGTTGATAGGAATTGTTTAAATATTCTTGTTTAGAGACATCACATTTTGACATACATTTAGCAATATATGCATAATTATCTGAAGAAAATTCCTACTTGTAGCTATTGTGCTCCTTATCAGTTTTCATAACCTACAAGGAAATAATGGATAAGCCCTGTAATGGTGGGGGCAGCATGCCTTGTCTGTGAGAGAGCTGGACACCCAGTGCTATTACAACCTAAAATATGCAATATAATAGATTAAGTATTTCATTCAGAAAGTCCATAGGTACAATGATATTTTAATCACTAATGTTATGTTTGGTTAAAATTCATATATTGTAGAGATGAAAGAGACCATGGTAAAAAAAATCAGGATTTATTGAATCATTAACTTGGAATAATATTTTGATATAAAAATTGACTTTTAAATTTGACCTTTGAATTTTAGAATTAAAAATGTGCTGCCAGAATATAAATTTCTCCAATTTTGATAGGCTCATTTATGTTGATTATAAAATTTACTAAATTCTGCTATAAGCAGTCATATGGACAACTGTTGGCTGCTGATGTTTGTCAGCTGTTACATTGTCAAATATTCACTGCAATATTATTTATTTGACTTGCTCTTTGTTGAAGGAGCCCTGGGCAATGTACACACCATCCACGATCATTACAAAATACCTGTGAGAAAGGTTAGACCGGGAGACAGTGCCTGGCTTCACGCCAGAGCGACAGTTTGGACATCAGACTTCCCAGTCCCGGTCTAACACACGAACCACTGCATCCGTTCCCTGAAATGAATCTTCTGTATCTCAGTACCAGTGAACTTCCACTTTTAGCTTTCCCATTCTGTTCCAGTGGGGAAGCAATGTTGACTTGGTAAATAAAGGCTTCAACTGACAGACTGAGCTCCTATTTTAAAGTCTTAATATTATACTTGGCATTCGGTTTTTTAATTGCAAGCTGCATTGCGAATAATAGTATGGAAAGTTGTATATAAGTGCCATAAATAAGGAACTAAAAATTCACAAGATACTGAAGTAGGGTAGCTGGTCCCCCAGTGGGGGTGGGGGATCTCCTGCTCCCAGCCTCCTCTCCCTGCCCCCAGTCACCTGGTTGGCTGGGGGAAAGACGTGGGAACAGGCTTCACAGGGTGTACTCCTGGTATGGTGCGACGATGTCACTCCTGGGAGTGACGTAATTGTTCAGGCCCCTGGAGTGCTCCCAGGCTTCACGCCAAGCCAGTTCAGCTCATTTGGGGATCCCAATCAGCCTGGCACGAAGCCTGCACAATGACATCACTCCCATCCAAAAGTTAAGGTCTCCTCCCTCCTGCTAGGAGGGTAAGGGTATCTGGCAACCCTATACTGAAGTGAATTCAGAAGCATCTCCATGAGGCTGTTGCTCGACATTGCTGCGATGTAGGGTTGCCAGGCCCCCCAGGAACCAAAGAGGAGGGCAGGGAAGTTAGGCAGCAGGGACAGTGGTAACTTACCTGCTGTGTACACACACTCTTCTGCACCTCCCCATTGTGTTGGAAAATGATGTCATTTTCTGGTGTAACACGGAAGCCAGAGGTTGTGCTGTGGGGAGCAATTTGCTAAAAATTGCCCTCAAACTTAGGCAGCAGTGGCCTGGCATGAGATAGAGAGGCCTGACCCAGCCAGCCATGCACAAGCCCAGCTAGGGTTGCCAGTGTCAGACTGTGGCTAAATAATATCCTTCCTACAGGTTCTCCTCTACAAGCAAACAAGAGTCCATTGTTTGAATAAGGAAACTTTACTGTAGAAATGACCCATTATAGTCCACTGTCCTGAATAAGAGATCCAGGATGGTACAAGAGCATTGTTACCAATGAAGAGCAAAGCATGAGGTACAAAGTAACAGTTCCCAGCTGAGCCAGCCTCCCCCCACAGTTCTCAAAACAACATCTTTCAGTCTTGGGAAGCTGGATTCTGTCAAGGCCAATCGGGGATGGAACGTTGTTAGACAAAACAATCTCGTTCGGTGAGAAGTCTGCTTGGGAACTTGTGCACCTGTGGGGAAAGCACTTAAACACTAGAAGCATTAGAAAATGGAGACAGTACAGCTCATATACCCACTGAACCTGACAGCCAGGACCCCTCGATCTCCCAGCGGGAGACTGGGGCCTGGCTCTTACCTTGGAGGAGCTTGTGCGCGCGCACACAAAGCACGCACACTGTCTCCTGCAAGCTCCCGTTTGAGCGCTGATCGGGCCCACTGTGGGCCCCTGCGGAGTGCATGAATACTCCCACACCCCCAATCCATGCCAAAATGGGCCCAATCCGTGCCTGTTTTGGCACGGACCGGGTCCGTTTTGACACGGATTGGACCCATTTTGGACCCCTGTGGTGCGTGGGAGCGTTTGTGCACTCCGCAGGGGCCCACAATGAGCCCAATCCGCGCCAAAACGGACCCAATCCATGCCAAAACGGGCGCAGATTGGGCCCGTTTTGATGCGGATTGGGCCCGTTATGGGCCCCTGCGGAGCGCAGGAATGCTCCTGCGCTCCACAGGGGCCCCAATCGAGGCCAAAACAGGCCTAATCCTGGGGCTGCTGTGCAGGGGGGCGCGCAGCACTGCAGGGGGCACGCATGGAAGGTGTGCGCCCCCTGCTGGCCAGGTAAGTGGGGGCGGGGGTGGGAGGGTGGGGGCGGGGATCCCCCACCCCCACCCGGGGTCTGGCAGCCCTAAGCCCAACTGAGAGCAGCCAGGCGCAAGGACAAGGCCAGGCATGGGAAGACCCAGCCTAACCAGCCCAAACTGCATGGGAGCCTGGCAGCCTGCATCCACAACCCCTGAGAAAAGGAACCATGTGAGAGGATAAGGCAGTGCAAGCCCTGGTGGCATACTGCCCACTGCAGTAGCAGTCCAACACAGGGAAAATCCTGGCTTAGTCAGCAAACATAGGGTTGCCCTAGGGAGGCCTGACACCTATCTAATTGCACTCCCAGCCTGCGCAATGATGTCACTTCCCAGAAGTGACATCATCACATGGGCCATGGGCCACTGTGGGAGTGCTCCCGCACTCCCCAGGGGGCCAAATCAGGCCCGAATCCAGCCCAAATTGGACCACTGTGGCGCACAGGTGCATGCCACGCCACCTGGGAGTGTACTGTACCACCTGGGAACGTGCCCCAGGAGGTGCTTCCCCCCTCCCCCGCCAGCCAGTTAAGCAGGGGCGGAGGGTGGGAGCGGAGGATCTGGCTTCCCTATACGAACATCTGGCAGGAGTCAGTGCTCGTGCGGAGAGAAGCCCAGCAAGCAGGAATCCCAGCCACTCACAATTAACTTCCCTCAGTCATTATTTAACTTGTTTGTTAATACTCGTGTTGGGCCCAGAAACAATCTGAAAACCAAGAATAGCTGGAGCAGCATCGGCATTCTGTGTTCATTGTGGTGAGCCCTAATTAGCATGCCTCATTCTCAGTCAGATGACGTTGATGCGGCCGTTATTCTCAGTATGGTTAGTGATAGATTACCTGTATAATCACCGTCCAAGACTCCAATATTAGAACACTATGGTAAAGACATACTGTCCCATCTAGGTTAAGTCTATATACCAATGCCCAAAGTATGGGCAACAAGAAATAAGAGCTTGAGCTTCTATTGCAAACAGAGGGCTACGATATGGTAGGAATTACTGAGACTTGGTGGGATGATTCCCATGACTGGAATATGCTAGTGGATGTGTATGAGTTGTTCAAGAAAAACCAGAAGGGTAGAAGAGGAGGTGGAGTGGCATTGTATGTGAGGAGAGGGCTTGATTGTCGAGAAGTTATGGAGAATGGGGCGGACAGCCCGGTGGAAAGAGTCCAGGGGCTGGGCTGCTGACCCTGGACACAGCGGCGGCAGCAACAAGCCCTGACAGAAAGCATATGGGTAGAAATAAGGGGAGGAAGGACAAAGGGTATTATTGTTGGAGTCTGCTACATACCACCTGACCAGCAAGAAGAAATGGATGCTGCCCTCTTTGAACAGATTGGTAGAGTATCCAGACATCAGAACCTTGTAATTATGGGTGACTTCAAATTCCCCGATGTGTGCTGGGAGACAGGCTCAGCAAAGCATCATGAATCATGCAATTTCCTGACCTGCCTGGCCGATAACTTCCTTTTTCAAAAGGTGGAGGAAGCTACAAGGGGTCCGCCATACTAGACTTGATATTAACCAACAGGGAAGAATTGGTAGATGAGATGAAGGTGGTGGGGACCTCAGGGGGAAGTGACCATGTCCTCCTTGAATTCCGGTTGCTGTGGGGGGCCAAGGAAGTTCGTAGCCAGACTCGTAGGTTAGATTTTCGTAGGGCCAACTTCGATGAACTCAGAGGCTTGATGAGAGTCATTCCATGGGGGACTATGCTGGAAGGGAAAGGAGCAAGTGATGGGTGGGCTCTTCTCAAACACGAGCTTTTGCAAGCTCAAGCCCTCACTAATCCAGCAAGACGGAAACATGGTAAGGGCTCCAAGAAACCGATGTGGATGTACAGAGAGCTCCAGAATAAGCTAAGGGAGAAAAAGGAAATGTTCAGGAAATGGAGAGAAGGACAGACCTCTAAAGAGGAGTATATGAGGGTTACTAGGTACTGCAGATCAGCCATCAGAGAGGCCAAAGCTGAGGATGAGCTGGGTCTGGCCAGGAGGGCTTGCTACAACAAGAAAAACTTCTACAGATATGTGAGAAGCAAACACAAGGTAAAAGAGGCAATTGGACCGCTGTTGGGAGTAGATGGAGAAACTCTGATGCAGGACAGAGAAAAAGCAGACAGGCTTAATGACTTTTTTGCCTCTGTTTTCTCCCTGAAGAACTCAGGCACATCTAGAGATAGTAGAAAATGTGGCAGGACACCTGAGTGGCTAATTGACATTGACAGAGAGGTAGTGGAGAGGCATCTGGCTGTACTGGATGAATACAAATCCCCTGGGCTGGATGGGGTGCACCCAAGAGTGCTGAAAGAACTTTCTAGAGAACTTGCAGAGCCTCTGTCCATCATCTTCAAGGCCTCCTGGAGAACTGGGGATGTGCCGCAAAATTGGAGAAGAGCGAATGTTATCCCGGTCTTTAAGAAAGGGAAGAAGGATGACCCAGGAAACTACAGGCCGGTCAGTTTGACTTCTGTTGCTGGGAAGATATTAGAACAGATTTTAAAGGGATCAATCTGTAAGCATCTGAAGGACCACTGAGGGCCAAGCTACACATGACGAATGACACTTGAATGGCAAGTGTATTTCTCCCTGTTCACTTGCCCTCCACTCAATCCACTTGCCGTTCAAGTGTCATTCGTCATGTGTACCTTGGCCCTCAGTGATCCGGGGAAGTCAGCATGGCTTTGTTCCTAACAGATCTTGCCAGACCAACCTGGTTTCCTTCTTTGATCGAGTGACCAGCTTACTGGATCAGGGGAACTGTGTTGACGTGATTTATCTGGATTTCAGTAAAGCTTTTGATAAGGTCCCCCATGACATTCTGATGGGCAAACTGGAAGACTGTGGAGTGGACTATAGGACAGTTCGGTGGATAGGGAACAGGTTGGAGGACCGCACTCAAAGAGTGGTGGTCAACGGCGTTTCATCAGATTGGAGGAGGTGTCCAGTGGGGTGCCGCAGGGCTCGGTTTGGGGCCCAGTACTTTTCAATCTTTTTATCAATGATCTGGATGAAGGAGTGGAAGGGCTGTTCATTAAATTTGCTGATGATACCAAATTGGGAGGAGTAGCAAACATCCAAGAAGATAGAATTGAAATTCAACAAGACCTGAATACTCTGGAGAAGCGGGCAGCTGTGAATAGGATGGAATTCAACAAAGACAAGTGCACAGTATTACATCTGGGCCACAAAAATGAGAAGCACAAATACTGGATGGGGGATACACTTCTGGGCAGTAGTATATGTGAAAGGCATCTTGGGGTAAGGGTGGACTGTAAACTAAATATGAGCAGGCAGTGTGATGCGGTGGCAAAAAAGGCTAATTCAATCTTGGGTTGTACCAAAGGGGCCATAGCATCGAAATTGCAGGAGGTCATAGCCCCTCTCTATACTGCCTTGGTCAGGCCACACCTGGAGTATTGTGTGCAGTTCTGGAGGCCTCACTTCAAAAAGGATGTGGACAAAATCGAGAGGGTGCAGAGGAGAGCGATGAGGATGATCAGGGGTCTGGAGACTGAGCCCTACAAGGAAAGGCTGAGGGCCTTGGGAATGTTTAGTTTGGAGAAGAGGAGGTTGAGGGGGGACATGATTGCTCTCTTTAAATATTTGAAAGGCTGTCATTTGGAGGAGGGCAAGGAGCTGTTCCTGTTGGCAGCAGAGGGTAGGACCCGAAGCAATGGGCTTAAATTACATGCACAAAGGCTGGATATTAGGAAAAACTTTTTCACGGTCAGAGTAGTTCAAAAGTGGAATCAGCTGCCTAGGGAGGTGGTGAGCTCCCCCTCACTGGCAGTTTTCAAGAAGAGGCTGGATGAATACTTGTCAGAGATGCTTTAGGCTGATCCTGCACTGGGCAGGGGGTTGGACTAGACGGTCTGTATGGCCCCTTCCAACTCTATGCTTGTATGATTCTATGATTCTAAGTGTACTAGTGTGAATTAAGTGTGTTGTAAACAAACAATATGGACTATGTTTATGATTGGTTGTGGTGGCTATTAAAGTAAGAATCAACATAAGAATTTAAACTAGGAACCAAGAGGAATGCAAAAAGGGATCTTAGTACATACGGGTTGTAAAACAAGTGTTGGTGTCTAGGGCTTTGTGAAAATGATTACAAAGCTAATAAAATATAAATATTACAAGAAAAGTTCTCAAGTTCAGACATTGTCCTCAGGCTGAAAAGCATCAGATAATCCCTGCAAGATGATAGTTTGAATAGTGCTTCAAGCCTACTGTTGTCTAGAGATATATTTGTAAGGAGGATACAGACACGCTTTGTGGGGCCCAGGAGACACCTAGAGGGATACATATAGAGTACTAAGTGACTTTGAATATTATGAGTTATTAAGTTTGAATACAGTAAAAAGGCACGACAGAGATGTATTTTTGTTGGATGGTGGCCTGCGAACAGACGGCATCCAAGGTTGATGCTATAAGCAGTTCTTTTTAGTAAAGCAAATGGAAGCTCTGCACACTGCCAATCTGCAAGTCCATTAGAAAACAAGGGTGGCCTTTTCCATAAGATCCTAGACCCCGAGAGAATACTTTTTCTTCTTTGAGGCAATTATCAGCATTACTGATAGTTAATGGGGCTTTGTCCTTCCCTCCAGAAAGACAAACTAGTAAGAGGCAGAAGGAGGGAAACATAATATACTTCACTAGAAGGGAAGCGAGTGATGTGAGTATATCTTGTATTAAAATAGTTCTGCTTGGTCCATAATGATGTTATTAAATCATTACAGCCCCCTTAAAAATCTCGTCACTCTCGCATGGTACGCTCTGGATCTGAGAGAGGGAAGAGCCACTCTTCTGCCGCCGTTTGCATAAGGGCCACCCATTTGCCTCAGCGACAGGATAGCCTGCGAAGGAAAACGTGAGGCTTCCAGTATCTGCCTTCCTAATGAACAGCATAGGAATTGCCCGAGCATTGCCCATAGGTGCCACCTTGCACATGGGCAAAATCAGCAACTGCCTGTACATGTGCATTCCCTGCGGTGGCCCCCATTTTATGGAACAGCCTACCTGAATAGGTCAGGAAAGCTCCGACTCTCCTGAGACTTCCGGTTTGGGATTCATGGAGGTCTAGCTCCATTTGCGGAGCTGACCGGACTGCCGTTTTAACCGGCCGGAGGGGTGAAAATAACCCGCGGCCGACTGCTCTCAGGCGGGGAGCAGGCAAAGAACGCTCAAGACCCTAGGGTGAGCTAGATCTCGGATGAGGGGGGGCTCTACTCAAGGAGTCTCCCCCCCAATCCTTGAGGTCCCACCTTGCGACGGGTCGGCTATAATCTCTGCGGCAGTTCTGGGGCCAATTCGGCTGGCATAAGACCTACATACCCAAGCTTCGATCGGGGAGGGAAGTCGAGAGGAGAATTTAAGATCGAAACAGCGATTACAACCCGAGAAAGTTGAAGAGAAGGTAAAGATCGCTATCTCTTGAAACGGGATGGATTGATAAAAACAGAGAGGAAAGAAAGTAGATTTTTAAACTGCAACAGACTAGTGAAAAGGAGGTGAAGACTCGGCAGGAGTTGTATTTTAAAAGAGACTAAATTTAAAGAAGTTATTGCAAAAATCGGACTATTGTTTTGAATACCTGTGGTTTTGGAGCTGTGGGAAAAAGACACCATCGCGAGACCTGCTGTGGGAAGACGGGAGACAGGAAGTGCGTAACAACAATAGAGTGGCTGGAGGGAAGCGGCCCTTGCCGACGGACAGGAAGTAGGGAATCGCCATTTTTGAAAAGGGAAGGGTCGCGGCTTCAGCGGAAGAGGAAGTAGGCCATCTTGGATTACAATAACATAGAGAAACCATAGAGAAAAGACGCCCGACATTTTGGATACAAAAAATTAATTTTGGCAAAGATTGGGACATTTGAAAAAAAGGAAAACGTTTAAACATACGCCACGGAGCTAAGGAAGAGAGCAGATTCGTGGGAGCGAGCTAAAGCAAGCCCCACGATGTCGAAAAAAGAGTGGCAATCGGCAATAGAAAATTTGGACAAAAAGCTTATAGACATGATGAAAGAACTTAAGGACACGAAATTGGAGCTTATTAAAGAGGTCAAAGAAGTTACACAGACAGTAAAGTCGGAGCTGTCAGAAGTGAAAAAAGGCGTGGAAACGATTAGTAGTGAATTACAAGGAACGCAGCAGAGAGTTAAAACAGTAGAAGACGCGATGGAGAATTTAATAGAAACGCAACAAACAGAGATGAGACTGGTGAAGGGGAGGATGTCAGTTGCAGAAACTAAACACATGGAGAAGCAGCTTCGTTTTCGTGGTCTGCCAGAAGTGGAAGGGAAGTCAGCGCAAGAACAGATGACTGAGGTGTTGGCTGATTACCTGGGGAAGGAGGAGGAGGAAATTGTGGCTATCCTAGATGTGGCGTACCGTGTGAACTCGAGAATTGCAACCCAGAGGAAACTACCAAGGGATGTGATTGTGCAGTTTACAACTAGAAACATGAAAGAGAGGATTGTGACAAAACAATTTCAAGATCCATTGGAGATTGATGGCAAGACGATTATCATAATGAAGGAACTGCCCAGATCAGTGTTACTGGACAGGAAAAAATATAGAGTGCTAATTCAAACTTTGAAGGACATGAATATCAGATACAGATGGGAGTTACCGGAAGGAGTGTCCTTTGAGTTTGGAGGGGCAAAAAAACGCATCAGATCTGAGCGGGAGATGGAGAGATTTATCAAGGACAATGAAAAAGACTTACCAACAAAACCATGAATATGGAGTGTAATGTATTATCTTGGAATGTAAATGGACTAAACTCACCGAATAAGAGGAAAAATATTTTTCATTGGCTACTAAAACAAAAATGTGATATTGTTTGTTTGCAGGAGACCCATATTAGAAAACAGGATGTAAAATATTTAAAATCTGGAAAATTGGGCAAAGAATTTGTAGCGGCCTCTAACAAGAAAAAAAGAGGAGTGGTATTGTATATAAAAGAGGAGCTGCAGCCAAAATTTGTTATGAGAGATGTGGAAGCTAGATTTGTAGCGGTGGAATGTAATTGGAATTTAAAGAGAGTGTTGGTAGTCGGACTTTATGCACCTAACGGTGCAAAGGAAAGCTTCTTTGAGGATTTAAGGAAGCATTTAGACGATCTTGTATATGACCAGATAATTCTTGCTGGAGATTTTAATGGAGTGACAGATTTGGAACTAGATAAAAAGACTACAACAGCACAAAAGAAAAGAGGACTATTGCCAAAGCTTTTTTTTGAGTTGATTCAACAAGAGACTCTCGAAGATGTATGGAGGAGAGAATATCCTAAAACCAAACAGTTTACTTTTTATTCTGCAAGGCATCTTACATTATCAAGAATTGATATGATCTGGGCCTCAAAGGACTTAGCGTTATGGACTAAGGAGGTAGAAATAATGCCGATGGTAGGCTCAGATCACAATCCAATTATGTGGAAATTTGGAAAAAGGAGAAAAAGGAAAGCCTGGAGAATAAATGAGGACTTGCTACAGGAAAGTGAAAATATGGAAATATTGAGAAGAGAGACAAAGTTTTTTATACAATATAACGTGAATAAAGAAGTACCAACCAGTAAAGTTTGGGACGCGTACAAGGCGGTTGTAAGGGGCATACTAATGGACTTAAATGGCAGAGCAAGGAAAAAGAAAGAGGAGAAAAGACAAGAGATTGAGGAGAAAATAAAGGCCAAAGAAATACAGTTAAAAAAGAGACCAGGGAAAAAGAAAATACATCAGGAAATTAAAATTCTTCAAGAACAGTTAACAGCAATGAGTAATAAAGAATTGGAGTGGAACCTTAAAAGACTGAATCAAAAAGCTTTTGAGGGTGCTAATAAACCTGGGAAATATTTGGCATGGCAATTGAAGAAGAAAAGGGAAAAGAAAATAATAAATAAAATCTGTGAAGAAAATAAAACGTACCTGGAGCAGACTACCATTAGTAGAGCCTTTTATAAATTTTATGCTAAGCTGTATAATAAAAAAGAAGTAACCAAAGAATCAATAGCATCATATTTGGAGAAAACCAAACTTCCAGAGATCTCAGAAGCTTGGAGAAATAAGTTGAATAGTGAAGTAACTGATGAGGAAATAAGTAAGGCAATACAATCCGCAAATCTAGGAAAGGCGCCAGGGCCAGATGGACTTACGGCTAAATTTTATAAGACAATGGCCAACGAACTGGCACCATTCCTAAAAGAGGTGATGAACGGAGTTTTTAGGGATCAAAGAATTCCAGACACTTGGAGCGAAGCGAATATATCATTGATCCCAAAAGAGGGCCAAGATCTGACTAACGTGAAAAATTACAGACCTATATCACTACTTAACAATGATTATAAAATTTTTACGAAGATATTGGCGGAGAGACTGAAGGGGTGGCTCTCGGAAGTCATAGAGGAGGAACAAGCAGGCTTTTTGCCAGACAGACAAATAAGAGACAATTTAAGGACAGTGATCAATGCTATTGAATATTATGACAAGCGTTGTGACAAAGAGGTTGGTTTCTTCTTTGTAGACGCTGAAAAAGCGTTTGACAATTTAAACTGGGATTTTTTGTTTGCCACTATGGAAAAGCTACAATTGGGAGAAAGATTCATCAGAGCAATTAAAGAAATTTATAGAGACCAGACTGCAGCAATTGTAGTGAATGATGAACTGACCAAGAAATTGACGATTAGTAAAGGAACAAGACAAGGTTGCCCGTTATCTCCATTGTTGTTCATTTTAGTATTGGAGATTCTGATGATACAAATACGACAAGACGAGGAAATACGAGGAATAAAAATAAAGGACTATTCATACAAGGTTAGAGCATTTGCAGATGACATAATGTTAATTGTAGAAGATCCATTGGAGAACATGCCAAAAGTGATAGACAAGATTAAGGAGTTTGGTGACTTGGCAGGTTTCTTCATTAACAAAAAGAAGTCAAAGATATTATGTAAAAACATGACTAAGCAGAAACAACAATTGTTAATGGAAACAACGGACTGTGAAGTAACTAGTAAGGTGAAATATTTGGGAGTTGAGCTGACTGCAAAAAATATAGATTTGTTCAAGAATAATTATGAAAAATTATGGACTCAGATAGAGAGAGACTTGATCAAATGGAATAGACTGAATTTGTCATGGTTGGGCAGGATTGCAGCAGTTAAGATGAATGTGTTACCAAGAGTAATGTTTTTGCTACAGACAATACCAATCATCAGAGACTCTAAACAATTTGAAAAATGGCAGAGGAAAATATCAGATTTTGTTTGGGCAGGCAAGAAGCCTCGAGTGAAAGTAAAAGTTCTACAAGATGCAAAGGAAAGAGGCGGAATGCAACTGCCCAACCTGAGACTTTACCATGATGCAATCTGCCTAGTTTGGTTAAAAGAGTGGATGACATTAAAGAATAAGAAACTATTAGCCCTAGAGGGATATAAAAAAATTTTTGGATGGCACGCATACCTATGGCATGACAAAGTAAAGGTCAACTCGATGTTCCTGCATCATTTTGTAAGGAGAAGTTTATATACAATCTGGAAGAAGTACAGAATTTACCTACAAGAAGGAATCCCTTTGTGGGTGGTTCCATACGAGGTGATAGATCCGAGAGCTGTTGATAATGAACAACAATGTTTAACGTACAAAGAAATAACTAAAACTGAAGTGTCTAAACTTAGAATAAAGACGCAAGAGGAACTATCACCGAACTACGATTGGTTCCAGTATAGACAGATCAGAGATTTGTATAACTCGGATTCTGTAAAGGGAGGTATACGAACAGAGAATTCGGAACTAGAGCAGACCCTTTTTAAAGAGGACAAGAAAAGAATATCCAAGGTATACCAAGTACTGTTGAAATGGTATACCGAGGATGAGACAGTTAAAACACAAATGGTGAAATGGGCTATAAATTTTAATAAAGAAATAACAATGGAGGCATGGGAATACTTGTGGAAAACTACAATGAAGACAACGACATGTATTAATATTAAAGAGAACATTTTCAAAATGATTTATCGTTGGTACATGACACCAAAGAAGATTGCGCTAGGAAACTTGAACACTTCTAATAAATGCTGGAAATGTAGAAAGCATGAGGGCTCCCTCTATCATATGTGGTGGTCGTGTGAGGTAGCTAGGCAGTTCTGGGGGGAAATAATAAGAGAAATGAGTGAAATTTTACAGTTTCAAATAAATAAGAACCCAGAACTCCTGCTGCTAAACTTGGGAATGGAGGGAATCCCAGCCCACCATAGGACGTTGATATTTTATATGACTGCAGCAGCTAGACTTTTGTATGCGCAGAAATGGAAAGTACAAGAAGTGCCAACTATTGAAGATTGGATCTACAAATTGCTGTATATGGCTGAAATGGACAAGATGACAAGAAAACTGAGAGATCTGGACTCAGGGCAGTTTAACACAGACTGGGAGAAGCTGAAACAATATCTGGAGAAGAAGTGGGAGGTGGGAGGAAAACTGTGGCAGTTTGAGAACTACTGAAGTACAATAAAAGTATAAAAGAGAGGGGTGACTTTACCGGGGGAGGAAGAGAAATGTGAATTTATAAGCAGTTAGATTAATTAATTGATTGAGATATATATAGATATGTAAAGGTTAATTGATAGAATATTGATAGAGAATAATTAACGGTTTAAACATGAGGATTGAGTAATTAACAATATTTTTTTTTACTTGATAAGACTTATATGCACCAAACTGAATGTATAGAAGAGTTAAAATGACTGACTATGTGATGAGTTATATAGAAATACTATAAAAAGAAGAAATGATTAATATAGAGAGAACAAATCAAATTGCTTGATTTAAATGTGGGAAATTTTTATGGTTTATGATATACAGAAATATTCAAAACTGGAAAATGGGATAAATTGTTTATCTAAAGAAGTATAGTTTGGATGTATAGTAAGTAAAAGAGGTAAAGATGTACTGCTTAATATAATGGAGAATATATATTTGTTTTAGATAGAGGAAATTAATAGAAGTAAGGGAAAAGGGACAGAGGGTGGGAAAGCTGTTGGAAGTCAACAAAAGGGGGGGAAAGGGAGGGGGTTAGAAACGAAAAATTAGGGGATAATTGAATGCAATGTAATGTAAAAATATCAATGTTCTAACCCAATAAAAATTTTACAAAAAAAAAAAAAAGGAAAGCTCCGACTCTCCTGGCTTTCCGCAAATGATGCAAAACTGAAATATTCAAGAGGGCCCTTTTACTGAAATAAGAGCCCTCTGGTGCAAAGTGGTAAGCGGCAGTACTGCAGCCCAAGCTCTGCTCATGACCTGAGTTCGATCCCGGTGGAAGCCGGGTTCAGGTAGCTGGCTCAAGGCTGACTCAGCCTTCCATCCTTCCGAGGTCGGTAAAACGAGTACCCAGTTTCCTGGGGGTAAAGTGTAGATGACTGGGGAAGGCAATGGCAAACCACCCTGTAATAAAAGTCTGCCAAGAAAATGTTGTGATGTGATGTCCTCCCCATGGGTCAGTAATGCCTCGGGCTAAGAGGGCTATAGTGTTAGGAAGCAGTATCTGAGGGCTGCATCAGTAGAGGGATAGGGGCCATAGACTTTATTCCTGTGTGCTACTGTGGGCTATCTGTTGCTTTGGCTATGATCCTACTGGGTAGCTGTATGTTGTTTAATGTATAAGTCTTAGAATTGCTTATGCTCTGTTTCAGCATTTCTTCAACTCTATATTGAATTTTTCCTTGTTTAAAACCTTTGCAAATTTGCATCTATTACATTGTTTTATGAAATGACCTTGAGCCTGACTGTAATAACTCACACTATGTTATCCACCTTGAGTCTCAGTGAAATAGGCAGACTATACATACATACATACATACATACATACATACATATATACATAAAGCAGAAAACTTTCCAAGTTTTCAGGGTTTCAGTGCACCAATAGTATGCACATTGTCAAAACTGCTTCTAGAGCTTAATTTGTTTCGTATACAAACCTCCGTCATTCTTGGTCTGGCTTCTCAGCTCGCTTGAGTGACTAAAGGCTGGACATTTACTATTGAATATGAAGGCCTTGTCTTATAATAAAGAAGATGCAGAGCCAACAAGACTAAGGCTGTGGCCCATTTATTCAACTTCATTCTTGTCACCATCCCTGGCCCTTTATACTTCTGTAAAGGGGGGGGTGCGCGTGCACGTGTGTGAGTGTGTGTGTGTAAAGTACCATCAAGTCACACCCAACTTATGGCAACCTGGCAATAAGCTTTCAAGGCAAGTGAGAAGCACACGCACACACACCCCTTTACAGAAGTATAAAGGGCTAAGGATGGTGACAAGAATGAAGTTGAATAAATGGACCACAGCTTCTCACTGGTTTCTTGTTGCCTTCATCCACAGGGTCTTCTTCTTTTTTTTTTATTAAGTAAATGGGGATACAGAATAAGAAGGGATGGGGGGGAAAAGGTTTCAAATTAAATCACTCTAATACCTTGCACCGTTCAGTCTAATACATTTCTTTTCACTCAATATGTTCTGCCGATCAGCAATTTTGTTTACAAATTTTTCCATTCATTTTAAATAATGTCGATAAAAGTCTTCATCTTTAGTAGAAGCTAAATTTCTTCAATCTTCTTTTGTATCCAACTGTAAAATGGGTCCCACATATCATTATGCGTTGTATTATCCACATCTTTCAATAAACTCGACAATTTATCCATTTCAGCTGTCTCAAGAGTTCTTTCGATCAAGTTTTCTTGTATTGGAATGGCTGTTGTCTTCCAAAGTTTCGCATATAGTACCCTGGCTGTTGGAATTATATTCAACATCAAATGTTTTTGTTTTTTATCAACTGGAACCAATATATGGTTTAATAAAAAGAGTTCTGGTTTCAGAGGCAATGGAATCTTATGTATCTGTTGAGTCATCTTATGAACCATCTTCCAGAACTCTACTGCTTTTTTACATGTCCACCGCATAAGATAATATGAACGCAGGATATTCTCACATTTCCAGCATTTATCTGACATATTTAAGGACATTTTAGCTAACTTAATAGGGGTTAAATGCCACCTATAAAACATGTTATAAATATTTTCTTTCAAAGAAGCTGATTTTGTCATCCTTAAATTGTCCTTCCACATTTGTGACCACTGTTCTAGATCAATTGTGTGTCCCACGTTCTCTGCCCATTTTATCATTGTGTCTTTAACTTCTTTCCCCTGTAGTTTTTCATTTAGAAGCATATTATATATTTTCTTTATCATTTTAACATTGGGACCACACATTATCATATCAATATTCTCCTCCTTTTTATATCTAGATTCTAGTTCCGCAGGGTCTTCCTTGGTGGTCCTCCATCCAAGTACTAACCCTACTTAGCTTCCGAGATCTGATGAGATCAGGCTATAACATGCTGTCTTCCCTCCCACTAAGGGTTTGAAGTAACCTTACATAAACCTGATAATCTCAACAGATTTATATACCTAACCAGAGTTATAAATCACAGACATCTCAAAACCTGAGATACTACTTATTGAAAAGCAGCTTTGATTACTCTATCAGGAGCTAACACAAGTTAGCCATTTCCTTGCAGTGCTGAATTAGAACCACAGATAGATGTCAGAGGTCATTCAGCCCGACTATGCTAGGAAATCGGTCTCCAGTCAACTCTCTTCCTTTGTCCACCCATAAAGAACTGTAGTGCAAGAACTTTGCCTCATATCCAAATCTCTCTGAATGTTGAAAATAAGCATCCTAGAAAAGCAGTTAGGCTGGCTTCCTCCTTCGTGTGCTGACTTTCAAACAGCAGGAAGCATTCGAATGTAAGATTTCTTATCCGTCGGAAGTGAGAAACATTTAGGAAATCTGTACCATGTGATATTTCTGAACACGTAGCTTGGCATTTATAGCAAAACAAACGGCCACTCCATGGTGATATAAGCCAGAAAAGAGTTCCTTTCTTGTTGGCTTCTATTGCCTAGAGAAGCATGATATAGCTATTACTTTTTAATCAGCCGAACAAGAGCTTACAAATCATCCCTGTCAAAAACATTCCTCCCTTTCTAGATACATACCTGCATAGATGGGGAGACATAAATGCCCACTTTCTATCAGGGTTCTGAACATGGCAAAGTTTAAAAGGAATTCTTATTTAACCCCAGATACAGAACTGACCCACCTAGTAATGGACAGCATCTGCCTTTGCTTGCTCGTGTGCACTCTCCAAACGAAAGCCAAATTTTGCATCAGTGGGAAGCCTGAATTCCCATTTGCAGCTACACAGGCTTCATCCAAGCTGACCTGTGGACATTTTTTCAGGGTAGATAGCTTTGAATGGATTCCTGTTGGCCACAACTGTCATCACATTTTGTCTCCTCTGCCTGTTTTATCTCAAAACATGGAAGCTTATCGTTGTCTTGTGCTAGTTATCTTTGCCCAAACTTAGCTGCCTGTTACCATGATGTTCTGTATCCAATTTTGCAAGTCAGAGCCCAGCATTTTATCAGGTTCAAAACATCATCTAACATCTGCATTGCAATAACACTTGAAAATCACATCACTGATTTCTGGATTACAACATACAATGCATGGTAATTTTACACTTAAATACCCATGGAGTGATTGGCAGCCCAAATATTACTGACTACCTATTTCCCTACAGGAAGCAAATTTGTCTGACAGTGGCTGGAGCAGTGCCAAAACTTAAACAGTAGATATTTCAACTCAGATTATACTTGACATCTTTGTGAGTGCATAAACTATCGAGAATGTTGCAAAAGCTGCTCAAATTGAGCCAGAATAGTTCCCCTGCATTACAGTAGCACAGGACGGATATCTTTGCTGAGCCCATCCAATAATTACAAAACAAACTCAGCAGTAGAAAGTTAGTGGGGCCATAGATTTATATGGGCAATCAGGCCAGTTTGTTGGCAGTGATCCTTGGGCCCACTTGTTGACTATTGTTTGGCCACCATTTTCTTTGTGGTCGGTGACATACACTTATATTTAGGCTTGTCTTGTCTTTGTCAGTCTTGGTATCCAGTTTACTAATACAGATGTAGCATAGTCATTGGCTGTCTTCAAAAGCAGTCTTTTTTGAAGAGATTTTTTAAGTTGCTTGTAGAATGCAACTGGGGAGATAGGTGGGTCATCAGTTCTATTTCTTCTGTGCAACTGGACATCCTTAAATTGCAGCTTTTCTGTTGCTTCAAGTGCTTCTGTATAGTAAGGGCCTGGAGTAGTGCCTCTCTTCCCACAAATTTCAACAAGTGTCTCAATCTTGCCATGGGCTCTGTACAGATCGATATTTTTCTCCTGCAAATCTACACTTAATTCTGAGAGCTCTTGCAAAGCATCACAAAGTAATCTGAGATCCAAAACAAATTCTGCTGATGTAATCTTCTTATGAAGACCTTCTTATGTGCACTTCTCCTTTCTAGCTCGACCACTCTCAGTTTTACCTTTTTCAAAATGAAGCACTAGGGCTTGGTAATCCTTCCAGACAGCCATAACAGTTCTGAAACTAGATGCAACCCATCTTGTAGACAGGATCCTTCCAATTTTCAAGACCTCCATCTCTAACGTGGCCACACATGGCTTGAACTTCCTTGCATTTTTCAGGGACGAATGGTACATGACATATAACTTGTCCATAAAACTCTTAAATCTATTGATGCCACACACCTCTTTCATGACATCATGGCCTGATAATTCCAGCCTATGGCTAGCACAATGCCTTGCAACAATGGAAGGGACTCTGTCTTTTAAGAGTTTTGTGACTCCTCCACAGGATCCTATCATCACTGCAGCCCCATCACAAGTCAACAAAACCAAATTTTCCCTTAAGAATTCCGCAGTGGTCCCTAGTGACTCAAGGGTAGATATCAAACTTTTGAATATTCCATTTGCTGTTATGTCGTCCAGCTCTATCAAGCCAATGAAGTGATTCATATGGTCCTGCATGTCCAGCTCTTCAATGAAGGTGCGAATGTACACTATCAGAACTGATTTCTGACTCATGTTATGCTAATCTTACAACACAGCGCCATGTCTTTAAAAAGTGAACTGCATAGCCTACCACCTTGTAGCAGTGTTAGCAGGCTGTAAATATAACTATCGTGGACCAGCCAAACCTTGCAGGAGCAGGACTGAGGCAGTGGGAAGGGTGCATGATGCATAAACAGTGTGGAAATTAAAAGCAACAGAGAAGGAAGTAGCTGTGTGGAAGCAACTTGTCCGCTAAGTACTGACCTTGCTGCTTGTATTTGGAATTGATTTCCTCGTCTCTGACCTCAGCCTGAACTGAGAAACCTGGTTCTGGAATACCCTTTTGACATGAAGCTATGAGTGTTGCCTAACCCGTGCCTGAACCTTGGAACTGTACTCATATAAACTCGGATGCCTAGAAACTACTTCTATCTGCTGGCTGTATGTGTTAGTAATCAGGACAACAGTATAAAAGGGCCTCTTGCTTAGAAGGCATATTGTTCAGTTCACATAAGCAAGACTTGGGCCAGTTTCACATGTGCCACTTACAGTGCAGTCCTAAGCAGAGGTACACTCTTGTAACACCAATGACTTCAGCATAACTCTATTTAGGATTGCACTCATTCTTCTCTGTAAGCACACTATGTGATCTCACACTATCTAATCTGCCTTGAGTCTCAGTGAGAAATGCAGAATATAAATAAATAAATAAATAAAATAGATCTCATATTAAAGCATCCACATAGAAATCCAGCATTAACATTGTTAAAGAAAAAGTCAATGCATTTTGGTGGCCTGTTAATGTTTATTGAATCCCATAGCATATATTCTGATTCTAATTCATAGCTGCAATTAAATTTGGTATTTCCCACAGCATGGAAAAGCATACAGTTAACATAGAACAGACTATGTGCCAAACACAATGTTCATAATCCAACACATTGATTTCAATGAGCCTTAAGTGCTGTTTTAGGTTGTGTCCTAGGTAGGGCTGACAGGCCAAGCCAGCAGGAGGGAGGCAGGGATATGGGAGGTGCCAATGCCACTGATGTTGCTATATTAAGTTAAGTAAAATCCAGAAGTGACCAAAGGTAGCTCTAGAAATCACTGGAAACACTATGGTAAAGTCATAGAGAGAGGACTGGAAAGTCTAAATAGGGTTGCCAGCCACCTGCTGGGGTCAGGGGATCCCCCATCCCTAGCTGCTTTCCCCACCACTGCTTTGCTGATGGGAGGGGAATAGTTCAGGAAGGCAGGCCAGAGCTACTGATGATATCACTTTCAGTCAAACCCAGCAATGGGTTCTCAGCAGGGCCAATTCTTTAAGAATTGATCCAAAACATAGCAAAAACTGGCCCTGCTGAGACTCCATTTCCTCTGGTTTGAACTGCAAGTGATGTCATTGGAAGCCCCATGAAGTGCATGCACACTTTACACATGTGAGAGAGAGAACTGGTGCTCCCTCTCACCCACCACCTTTCTCAGTTTGAAGGTAGGGGAACCTGAGCATAGGCCTAAGGGTTGGACCCAGCAGTAGAATTCAGGGAAGGAGTTGATGAAATGGGTCTTCTCCCTGCCTTTTCCAAGCAGTCCCTTCTGACCCACTCAGAAAGTTGATTCCTAGGGCTACAGGATCAACATGGAATATAGCCATGCCAGTAGGCTGTTCTGAGGTGAGGGAGGAGGAGAAATGATGTTTCCACCCTTTTCTATCAGCAGAGCTGTACTGACACAAGAGAAAGGAGGTAAGTATTTTGCTCTTTTCTTTCTCCTCACTGCAGCCAGCTGTCTTATATGGATTGGCTCCTACTCCACATGGGTCCTGCAACTCTGGGAATCAACTTCCTAAGGTCTGGGAATGTTGGAGAGGAGAAGGTGGGGGAGATCCATGATCCTTGCATGGGCAGATCACCACATCCAACCAAAGATATCCCCATATTGTAGGCAAATCCAAGAAGGAAAAAAATTACTACAATAATAAAATTGCTAAAACAAATTCTCCCACTGGCTTTAAATCTCAAAAAATGAACATGAAAATTGGGCCTAAGCATCCTTTATTGAAAGAGGCAGGGCATATCCCTAAAGCTGAAAATCCTGTCAAAAACATCAGACAAGCATAGTGTGGTCAGCAAGAGTTTATGATATTGCCTGGACAGAGCAAGACGGTCTGTGGATGTTGCTGTAGCACCCAAGCTGTCTACACTTTGCCAGCCATTCCAGAAAACATTATAATAGAGATAAATGGGGCTCATTTGGAGGGGGAATGTGCCAGAACGATGTTCTGGTAGAGCTGAAAAGTGGTCGCATGGGTTTTAGCCCTGCCCGCGTGATTCCTTTTCCTCCCCTCTGCCTCCCCTCCAAAGGAGGCTAAGCTGCTTCAATTCATTCTGCTGCTTTATTTTCATTCATGAGAGGGGGAGAGAGTGCAAGCTGGGCTTGGATCTCCAAAGGAGGCTAAGCTGCTTCAATTCATTCGGCTGCTTTATTTTCATTCATTCATGAGTGAGTGCAAGCTGGGCTGCTGGGCCAGGATCTACAAAGGAGGGTAAGCTGCTTCAGTTCATTCTGCTGCTTTATTTTCATTCGTCAGTGAGTGAGTGAGTGAGTGAGTGAGTGAGTGAGTGCGTGCGTGCGTGCGTGCGTGCATGCGTGCGTGCGTGCGTGCAAGCTGGCCTGCTGGGCCTGGATTGCCAAAGGAGGGTAAGCTGCTTCAATTCATTATGCTGCTTTATTTTCACTTGTGAGTGAGTGAGTGAGTGAGTGAGTGAGTGAGTGAGTGAGTGAGTGAGTGAGTGAGTGAGTGAGTGAGTGAGTGAGTGAGTGCAAGCTGGGCTGCTGGGCCGGGATCTCCAAAGGAGGGTAAGCTGCTTCAATTCATTCTGCTGCTTTATTTTCATTCTTGAGTGAGTGAGTGAGTGAGTGAGTGAGTGAGTGAGTGAGTGAGTGAGTGAGTGAGTGAGTGAGTGAGTGAGTGAGTGAGTGAGTGAGTGAGTGAGTGAGTGAGTGAGTGAGTGAGTGCAAGCTGGGCTGCTGGGCCGCTTGTCTATGTATTGTAGTGCTTACTATGATTTAAAGTTGCCAACTTCCCGATCTTTCCGGAGATCTTTCGAAATTACAACTGATCAGAGATCAGATCCCCCTGGAGAAAATGGTAACCTTGAAGGGTAGACTGTATGGCATTATACCCTACTGAGGTTCCTCTCCTTCTCAAACTCAATCCTCTGCAAACTTCACACCCAAATCTCTAGGAATTTTCTAACCCAGAGTTGGAAACCCTAGCTCCAGGAATTTCCTGACCTGGAGTTGGTAACACTACTGCAGTGACAGTCTCATAAACTAGGATTTACTTGTCTAAAGGGTTGGACACTAGTAATTTAGGTAACTAACAGTGCAATCCTATGGAGAGTTGATCTAGTCTAAGTTCATTGACTTCAATAGGCGACTCACCATAGGATTGCACTGTAACAGCATCGCCAGTGCTTATTGTCACTTAGCTCTCTGTGAACCCCCAAAGTCTCTGACTGACAAATACAGTTCAGTTCAACAAAAAAGAGTGACATCAAGGTAATCCAGGTAATGACGTTTAAAATTTGAGCTCCAAGTGAATGCTGTGTTTCAGATACTGTTAAACTCCTGAGTAAAGGTGTGTGTGTTTAACCTCAACAACAAAGCAACCAATAAAAAATACCATGTAGGTAAATATTGTGTCCTGCGCTTGCTTGGACTTGGTCAAATTGTTTAAGTTTTGGAGGTTTTTTAAAAGAATTATTCTTGATAAAAACATGCAATATGCTGCTCTTAATATGTTATTAAAATTTGACGTGGATTTTATAATGAATTTTTCATGGCTATAAACTTTTAACTGGGGGAAACAGCTTTGAAATATTTAAAATGGAGAGTATGTTATGGAAAAAAACATTCAATATACAATCAATACTGTAGAATATTCTGCTTTGATATACAACCAAGTCCTAGTGAGTTTTAATGTCTAAAAGGAATTAAATATTGTTTCCTCTGGATTCTAGTTTTCTTTCTTTCTCTCTCTCTCTCTTCTCTGACTCTCCCCTCCCCCCAGTTTTAGTAATAACTGTGGGATCAACACAGTAGGTTGAATCCCCCAACTCCATTCCGCTTAGTTCTAAGTCTTCTTCCAATAGTGAAATTCTTCCTCCATCAAAGAAGTCATCTAATCTAGCCCATTCTTAACAAGTTTGCAGTATCTGTTCTGGTCTATATTCTAATTATTTTTATAATCGTCTGTAGATATATCGCTGCTTTGATGTAGTAGATGTAATTATGAAAACCCACTGTTTTTTCACTCCCTTGCAGTAAATGAATGGCTGCTCAAGTAATTAAGATGCAACCAAAAGGGGGGGGCTGTATTGCTACCACACCAAATGCTACACCAAAACAAAAAGGAGCATGCCCAGAGACAATGCCAGAGAAATAAACTCCGTGAATTATGAAAACAAAGGCTTATAATTATACAGTGTCTCCGTGAAAAATAACACTACATAACACTGAAAATACACAAAGGGAGAGAAACAACAATAGCTCAATCCAATTGTGAAAAATTAAAGTTCTTTAAAGTTCTAATGAAATGCTGAGTAGTGGCGAAAGTAACCAGCTGCAGGCAATTAAGCTGTGAAGTCCTCGGATCGATATGATGAGGTGAGATGGTAGCACTGTTAATAAGGAAGAAAACAGCACTGAAAAATGGAGGGGCAACGAGCGTAAGCCGGCCAAATTCCTCTTCTCTCGTTTCAAACCAAGATGATCCTTCTTCAGGCCAAAATATATCACATAATCAAACGAACTGACTTATCCTCAGTATCAAGAGTCCATATGCTCCAAGGTTGATGTTTTTGTTTTTCCCCATAGAGAACCATGGAGAGTGTAGGAGGATGGGGGCACCTTCTTTGGGGGGGCATAACATGGCCCCCCAAAGTCCAATCTTTCTGAAACCTGGGGGGTAGTTAGAGGAGAGTCAGGAGAAGGTCTCCACCAAGATTGGTGTGATTCAGACAGAAAATGCCCCCCCAGACTCCTGGAAAGCCAGGAGAAGGTTTTCTCTTTGAAAACAATGGCCAAATCATTTCGGCAATCTCTGTTTCGGTATTACCGAAATTTTTCGGCATTCAGAAAACTTTTCAGTAATATTGAAAAAAACTGAAACGGCCCTGATTCGGTAACTTTAACCTAATTAGTATACTGAATTGCACACCCCTAGAAAGTGTTAAATAGCTCCTCCTTGAAATTGCAGCCCAAAGGCTGTAGTCTGTAAAGAAAGAAAGTTAGTGTAAGGGATTCAGCATGAGGAATTAAAGTTGCAGGCTGCTTAGCTGCTGGTTGATACAAAATATGTCCCATTTTAAATTAGCTGCTGAAGGGGGCTGTAGATTCTCTGAATAAGGCCCACAATATTTTAGAATTGCCTTCTATGGTTGATCTTTATATACTGGAATTAAAGTTACATCCATTTATTTAAATACATTCCCAATTAATATTAGTTTAGACAAACAGGCTACAAAGAAACAATGCAAGTTTTCTTATTGGGGTGTGTGTTTGCAGTTTAATACGTAGTCCAAGGTCTAGAGGATTTTCATTTTTAAGAGGAAAAAGTAAACCAAAGCAAGTATAGTAAATTAATTTGTTAAACACATTTATTGAATTGTTAACAGTAACCAAGCACAATGTATGACCTTTGTAAAACAAGAAGCAGAAAAAAATGGATTAATTCAGTCTTGGCAGTTCCTACTACAGCTATGTGATGAGGGGAAAATATTTCAATTTCCTTTATATTCTTCAAGTGATCTATTTACAGAACTTATCTCAGTATCTGTCCATTATTAAATAAACAGAAGGATCATGACCCGGAAATAAGTTTACCTTACAATCTTCTAGTTCTGCTTTGCCAGTAACCAGTAATGAGAGTGATATGAGAGCTTTCCAAGGATTACTTGGCACACAGAACACAAATCCACTTGGATGAGGGAGTGAGCCACCATTTTTTTTAAATGGGAAGATGATGGGAGGAGAGAAGGGAGGAGGGGTACAGAGGAAGAATTTCATATCTTCAAAGTTTGAAAAGTCTTTCCTTGGTGAGCTATAGTAGTTTCAGGAAAACAGTATCAAAATTGTACTCATGTTAACGGTAGATAGTGCTTCTCTCTTTTTGTTATAACTGATCATATGAATAAATTTCATTTTGGTGAATTCCCAACTTGGCATCCTTTTGTTTGGGGAGAGGGAAGCATGACTGTGTGTGCCGTCTATGAAGTACAAAGACCGAATGAGGCTGGAGGCTTTCTGCATTATGTCAATTCACAGTAGTAGCATTCCACTGAGGTTAAGAGTTCTTCCTGCTTTCATCTTAATTACTTGCTACACCAAAACAAAAAGGAGCATGCCCAGAGACAATGCCAGAGAAATAAACTCCGCGAATTATGAAAACAAAGGCTTATAATTATAGGTTACACAGCAGGGGGGCACAACAGGGAATGAAAGCAGTCTACTACACAAAATAACACAACACCGTTTTTGACAGCAATTGTGTTTGGGTGATTTTCTGATGTGAAGTGAGTTGTGTTATTTTTGTGTAGTAGACTGCTTTTATGCCCTGTTGTGCCCTCCTACTGTGTAACCTAAAGCAGTTAAAGAAATAAAGTGTTTTTGACAGGAATTGTGTTTTTGTGATTCTTTAATGTGAAGTGAGTTGTGTTATTTTTGTGTGAGATACTGCTGGCATGCCCTTTGGTGTGCCCCCCTGCTGTGTAACCTACAGCTGTTAAAGAAATAGTGTTTTTGACAGGAATTGTGTTTTTGTGATTCTCTGATGTTCAGTGAGTTGTGTTAATTTTCCTGTGTGGGGGCTGCTGGTGTAATGTGTCATAATGCTTTGCCTACTTGTACTTTGAAAGTGAGAAAATAATTTTTAAAAAACTTTATTCAGTGTGTGTTGTGTTTTATTCTTTGTTGTGCAGTTGGTTCCCATCATAGGGAACAATGGGACGGGCTGGCCAGCCATCTCTGTAGGTGGTGGGGGAATTTTGGGGAAGGTGTCTGTGGTTCAGGTGCTCTTTCACAGGGACAAGCTTGCACTCAGGAGTGTGCCCTCCATTGTGGCACCCCTGGGCTGTGCATAATTGCCCTGGGAAAGAGAATTTAAAAGTTCCCATCACAGGGAACAGTGGAGGACGGCTGGCCAGCCTGCTCCTGGGGTAGTGGCCGGTGTGGGAATGTTGGGGAGGGTGTCTTTGGGTCAGTGTGGGGCTGTGGGGGGTAGATTTAAAAGGGAGACTGTACTGGTGACCATAGATGCCACATTCCATGGGTTCCTGCTGTGGGAGATTTTCCCATAACAGGAATCAATAGAAAGTGGCTGGCCACAGGACAGGGGAGGTTAGGTTTTGGGGAGGGGGTGTGTGGTATTTGGCAGTTTGGGTGCAGGTGGACTGTGGCTGTGGCCATTGGCAGCCCCAATCCCATGTGTTCCTGCAGTGTGGAAGTCTTCCCCACAGTAGAAAGACAAAGTGGTGTGGCAGGAGAACCACCTTTGGGGGGGCATAAAATGGCCCCCCAAAGTGAGATCTGGTTGAGCTTTGGTGGAGGGTGGGAGGACAGGTAGGAGATGGGCCCCTGAAGGCTGGAGGCATTTTGCATGCAAAATGCCACCCCTAGCCACACAAGCCTCTCTTATTTCCCCCACAGGAAATAATGGAGAAAGGGGGGCTAAGAGCAGCATATTTGGGAGGCCATAAAATGGCCCCCCAAAGTAGGATCTGCTTGAGCCTTGGTGGAGGGGTGCTTGCAAAATGCCACCCCAAGCCACCTAGAAAGATGAGTTGTTTTTCCCCATAGAGAACCATGGAGAGTGTAGGAGGATGGGGGCACCTTGTTTGAGGGGGCATAACCTGGCCCCCCAAAGTCCAATCTTTCTGAAACCTGGGGCAGTTAGAGGAGAGTTAGGAGAAGGTCTCCACCAGGTTTGGTGTGATTCGGACAGAAAATGCCCCCCCCCCAGACTCCCAGAAAGCCGGGAGAAGGTTTTCTCATTGAAAACAGTGGCCAAATCAAGCCGAAACACGAATACCGAAATGGTTTCCTGATTCAGTTAAAACCGAATCAGGTTTACCGAAACAGGCAGGCCTTGCACACCCCTACTTTCCACTCATCCCATTTTCCCACTGAAAATTTCATTCTGCCCCCCTAACCCCACATAGTCTTTTGGGACCTGATAATGTACAAATATGGGCCCCCATGTTCCCACTACTACTAAACTTCTGTAGTTTATAATCCTGGTTTGCAGAGACAAAGTGTTAATTAGATGGCCGTGCAACTGG
Organism: Eublepharis macularius; assembly: GCF_028583425.1. Classification (NCBI taxonomy): domain Eukaryota; kingdom Metazoa; phylum Chordata; class Lepidosauria; order Squamata; family Eublepharidae; genus Eublepharis; species Eublepharis macularius. The sequence goes on along the minus strand of NC_072793.1, from coordinate 9,644,988 downwards.
TGGGATGAGGGGATACACATGAGCTTGAGAATCCTCCAGAAGCATTCACTTAGCAGCTAACTGTGGGTTGTCTTTACACATGAGTTATGCCTACTTCACCTCCTTTCCATAGCCAGAAGTCAGAAGAGCTACAAAGACTTCAACAATGTTCTCAGTTTAAACACCTCCGATGATCACGGCCATTTTTCTGTGGCTTGGCCTGTGAATTGAAATCCACAGCTAGTAGAGAAGGAGAAAACTCTGAATGAGGTGCAGGCCTTTCTGATCAAACTTCCCTGAGAGTGGCCTGATTGAACACAGTGCAGTATTCCTCTGAGTAAGCATGCATATGATTGACCCAATCGCCGCTGTTTCTTTTTTCACAGGCAGGAAGATCCCACCTTACTTTTTCTTGAGACTAGTTGGTTCCAGTGGCGGGGGCTTCCTCAGTCCTGACTGGTAGCTGCTCTAAGAATGATCTGCAGCAGTCTAAGAGTCTACTCGAGACATCACAGGGATGCTCAAGTGTAGGGATACACATGTTAAGAGGAAAGGAAAGGCAAAGAGGAAATTAATGAAGCCTCTGAGGAACGATTTCTGCCAGCTTTGTCTTTTTAATCTACCCTTGTATAGAGAGGTGAAATTGACAGAGCCTTTAAACTACACAGGTAGAAGGTAAGGGGTTGTTGTCTTTCTGCCTTTTGCCTTTCCTAGCTACTGTGTGAGAAGCTGAGGGTGAGTGGGTTCTGTGTAGCTTGCTAGAGAGTGGTTGTGGTTAAGTTCTGTGTGGGGCTGTTGGGGGCTGAGTGAATTGCTGTTGTTTGCTGCTGGTTGCTGTTACTCTTGGTTACAAGCCCCACCCCCTAGTGTCCTGAGGCCCTGCTGGGCTAGGCAGGAAGTGACATTTTGAAACAAAAGGCTCCTTCTCGCCAGAGGGTGAGAGCTAGGGGGTCTTGGCCTGTGGCTGTTAGCCTGATGGACCCAAAACTCTGCTGAGAGTACTCTGGGTATATATTTGGAAAGCAGTCATGTCTACTGAAGCCCCCTTCACAGTCACCTGCATGGAGTGTGCCATGTTTGTTTTCCTCACAGAAGAGAAGATGGAGTTTACTTGCCAGAAGTATAAGCTGGTCAGACTTTTGGAAGAAAAGGTTCAGAGCCTGAAAGGGAGGATCACCACCCTTCAGAAAATCAAGGATGTGGAGGATTTTGACAAGAGCCTGGGGGCTCTGCACAGCCAAGAAGAGGAAAGTCAAGGAGAAGAAGGAAGAGTCAGTCTCTCTTCTGAGCCTCCTCTCAGATCTACGGTACAAACCCAAAGACGTCAACGAAGAAGACGCTCTGGTCCACTTGAGCTCAAGAATCGTTTTGAAGTGCTAAAGATGGTGACGGAGATGAGAGTGGAAGGAGAACCACAAAGACCTGGAAGAGGGTGTGTAGAGGACATGGGGCCACATGGAAGTGGAAAAAAACGGAAGGTGGTGGTCATAGGGGACTCTCTGCTCAGAGGTATGGACTCATCAAACTCATCAAGCCTGCTGATAAGTACCCGTTTGTGCTGATTCATGTGGGAACAAATGACATGGCCGCGAATACTGTCGCAAGAATTAAAGAGGACTATGAAGCTCTTGGAAGGCAGTTGAAGGCAGTGGGGGCACAGGTGGTATTCTCTTCTATCCTTCCTGTCAAAGAAAGAGGAATGCGCAGGGAGTGGATGATACTTGAGGTGAATCGTTGGCTGAGATGGTGGTGCTGGTAGGAGCGCTTTGGATTCTGGGGCCACGGGATTTCTTAGAAAAGGCCTTCTAGCACATGATGGGCTTCACCTCTCAAGGGCAGGGAAGAAAATGTTTGGAATGAACCTGGAGAACTTCATCAGGAGAGCTTTAAGCTGATGCTGCAAGGGGAAGGAAATGATCGACATGGGGATTTCAATGATGAAGTGTAAACAGTAGGGACCCACCTGGGTAGGACAGGTCAAACAAAGGTACAAGGCTACAAGTGTCTATATACCAATGCCCAAAGTATGGGCAATAAGAAAGAAGAGCTTGAGCTTCTATTGCAAACAGAGGGCTATGATATAGTAGGAATTACTGAGACTTGGTGGGATGATTCCCATGACTAGAATGTGCTAGTGGATGGGTATGAGTTGTTCAAGAAAAACCAAAGTCAAGAAATTATGGAAAATGGGGCGGACAGCCCAGTGGAAAGCCTATGGGTAGAAATAAGGGGAGGATGCTACAGACCACCTGACCAGCGAGAAGAAATGGATGCTGCCCTCTTTGAACAGATTGGTAGAGTATCCAGACTTCAGAGCCTTGTAATTATGGGTGACTTCAACTTCCCCGATGTGTGCTGGGAGACAGGCTCAGCAAAGCGTCATGAATCACGCAATTTCCTGACCTGCCTGGCCGATAACTTCCTTTTTCAAAAGGTGGAGGAAGCTACAAGGGGCTCCGCCATACTAGACTTGATATTAACCAACAGGGAAGAATTGGTAGATGAGATGAAGGTGGTGGGGACCTTAGGGGGAAGTGACCATGTACTCCTTGAATTCCAGTTGCTGTAGGAGGCTAAGGAAGTTTGTAGCCAGACTCGTAGGTTAGATTTTCGTAGGGCCAACTTCGATGAACTCAGGCTTGATGAGAGTCATTCCATTGGGGAGTGTACTGGAAGGAAAAGGAGCGAGTGAAGGGTGGGCCATTCTCAAACACGAGCTTTTGCAAACTCAAGCCTTCACTATCCCAGCAAGATGGAAACATGGTAAGGGCTCCAAGAAACCGATGTGGATGTACAGAGAGCTCCAGAATAAGCTAAGGGAGAAAAAGGAAATGTTCAGGAAATGGAGAGAAGGACAGACCTCTAAAGAGGAGTATATGAGGGTTACTAGGTACTGCAGACCAGCCATCAGAGAGGCCAAAGCTCAGGACGAGCTGGGTCTGGCCAGGAGGGCTCGCTACAATAAGAAAAACTTCTACAGATACATGAGAAGCAAACGCAAGGTAAAAGAGGCAATTGGACCGCTGTTGAGAGTAGATGGAGAAACTCTGATGCAGGACAGAGAAAAAGCAGACAGGCTTAATTACTTTTTTGCCTCTGTTTTCTCCCTGAAGAACTCAGGCACATCTAGAGATAGTCGAAAATGTGGCAGGACACCTGAGTGGCTAATTGACATTGACAGAGAGGTTGTGGAGAGACATCTGGCTACACTGGATGAATACAAATCCCCTGGGCCAGATGGGGTGCACCCAAGAGTGCTGAAAGAACTTTCTAGAGAACTTGCAGAACCCCTGTCCATCATCTTCAAGGCCTCCTAGAGGACTGGGGATATGCCACAAGATTGGAGAAGAGCAGATGTTATCCCAATCTTTAAGAAAGGGAAGAAGGATGACCCGGGAAACTACAGGCCAGTCAGTCTGACTTCTGTTGCTGGGAAGATATTCAAGCAGATTTTAAACGGATCAATCTGTAAGCATCTGAAGGACTGCTCAGTGATCTGGGGAAGTCAGCATGGTTTTGTCCCTAACAGATCTAGCGAGACCAACCTGGTTTCCTTCTTCGATCAAGTGACCAGCTTACTAGATCGGGGGAACTGTGTTGATGTGATTTATCTGGATTTCAGTAAAGCTTTTGATAAGGTCCCCCATGACATTCTGATGGGCAACTGGAAGAATGTGGACTGGACTATAGGACAGTTCGGTGGATAGGGAACTGGTTAGAGGACCGCACCCAAAGAGTGGTGGTCAACGGCGTTTCATCAGATTGGAGGGAGGTATCCAGTGGGGTGCCGCAGGGCTCGGTTTGGGGCCCTGTACTTTTCAATATTTTTATCAATGATCTGGATGAAGGAGTGGAAGGGCTGCTCATTAAATTTGCTGATGATGCCAAATTGGGAGGAGTAGCAAACAAGACTCCTATGATTCTATGATTCTATGAAGTATGCTGCCTTAGCAAATCGATTATTGCCTTTGCATCCTGCTTTGCTGCTAGGTGTTGCTGCCTGGGAGGGATTCCTGGAAACCTCAGAGAAACAGCACTCTTTATTTTTCTAGATTTCCTTGCCTCTGCATCACAGAGCAGACCCCCCCCCCCACCGAACCACCAACTCCTTTTCAAAATGATCCAAACATTGCAATACAATATTTATAAGAAGCCTGCTGTCTTAGCCTTTCCAAAGCCAATTGGCTGCTGGCTGAGTGCAAACACAGTTGCCCAGGAAAAGGCAAAAAAACAAAAAAAAAGCTTCGCCTTTAACTTTCCCCTCCAACGGAGTTCAGTTGAGCAGATGAAGGGGGCAAGAGAGACTACCTGGGAAAAATTTACACTTGTAAGTTACAAATACAATTGCACGCCATGCTCCCAGCCTCTGTACCTCCTGCCACTCTGAGACAGCCTGCCTGTGGAGGTAATTAATGACACCTTGGGTTCTTGATTTTGTTCTGCTGTTTTGGAATTAGCTTTAATGAGCTGAACCAACATTTTTTTTCTGTATTATGGCTCATATTTCCTGTTATACACTCCTCTACTTAACAACCATAGTGTGTTTGGAGAGCTCTTGGAAAAGTCTCTTTGTGTTTGGAGAGCCCTTGGAAAAGCCAGTCACCTACCATTCTGGCCTGAAATCTTAGCTTCTGGGCAAGGAGCACATTCATAGCAACAACATTGCAATCCTTCTTTCTTTTTTTTCAGATAACCAGGCTGGCAGGAGTCACTGCATTGAGAAACAGGCAGTACCTATCCAAAAGCAGACAGAGTTTTAATGCACCTTAAAGTCTAATGGATGTTAATAGGAACTAACAAACATTGTTAAAACAATGTTAGAGGAGGAAACGTCACCATTCAGAGAAAAAGAAACAGATTATCAATGAGTGAATACAAGGAATGCTGTTAAGTAGCTGTGTTCATCTGCAGTGTAAGAACTAGTCTCATTTCCAGTAGCACTTTAAAGACTCACTAGCGTTCCAGAGTTTATGCTTTCACGAGCCTGACAAAGAGAGACCATGGGAAATCTAGCTGGTTTTTGAGGTGCTAGTAGAACCAAATCTTGCTCTGTTAATGTTTGTGATCTTAAAATTCCAATAATTATTAACTATGACTCGCTGTTTTACCATGGTTTAGAGATTCTTGGTTTTCTTCACTTGGAAGTGTCCAACTTTTCAAAGTTTCACAAATTTACATTATCATCCTAAACGCTGTCACACCCATCTAAATCCATCAAGATTCTTAAAAGGTGATCGTTTGGTTTAGGCTTACGTTGTTAGAAACCATCCCTTTTATTTAGATCGGGTTTTTTTTCCAGCTTTCTGCAAATAGGAAAGCAGTTTTAATGCAGCTGCCATGCCCCACCTGGAGGTTGGCAACCCTAACTGCCCTCTTCACTACTAGAGGCATTTTACATGGACAAACTGTACAGAGATAAGTTGAATAATACAAAAATAATAGGTCATTTCAATCAAGCACAAAATGGAGAACAGCACGGCGGCTAATGCAACTTTAAATATGCTTAGTCGATGTAGGGACACTTGAAGTCCTGCTGTTTCAATTTCCTTCCTGTTTGCTAGTCATATATGAAGCGATTTTTCAATGTGTCCTTGGCAAGTTCTTCAGTCTTTGTTTGTGTTCGAGTTATTTCACTCTATTCCTTTCTAGTCGTGAAGTGTAATGCAATTGGTGTTTTGTGCAGGTACATTTTCACACAGCGCAACCACCCATCCTTGCCATGTAACTCTTCCACTCAAGAGGCCATTTTTTAAGGAGACTATTAGATTACTCACAAATAAATGCTGGGTTTTTAAAAAATAATAACTGACCCTTTGGCGTTAGGCTGAGTAGTCCTAAGTGATGCTAATGGAACTCCTATAAGGTAATTGGTTGAGCCCAGTAGGGCGGAGTCAGTGCCATGTCTGTGCCCCATCCATGCCATGCTTGATGCTTACCTGTTGTTCTAAACCAATGTTTCATGCTATAACTTGATGTCATATTGCCAATGCCGTAACTGTTTCGTTTCACAGGCTTATTGAAGCTGCAGGTGTCTTATCTAATGGACTGTAGAAGCTCTCAGTGCTTCTGACCTTGTACACTGCTCACTCCCATGCACTGCTATGTTTCAGCTTTGATCTCCTGCTTTCTCAGTGTCTAGACTTGATAGCACAAATATGTGAGACATTCTCAGGACAAGTTCATGCCAAAAGTCCTGTTTTACTGTTGGGAGGGGGAAGGAGTAAATGTGTGAGTTAAGAGGAAGGGTTTTCCCATGTGTTGCCATTCCTGTCAACCTGTTCTTACTGCTTAGTTGGTTACCTTGCTTCTGTCTAATTCTTTGGACGTATCTGTGGGAATGATTTGATTCCTGAATAAAACCTTTAACCAAGAGCCTGGATTCTTGCTATGATGGTACAGGGGTCTATCTGCCATAGCCTGACATCCATAGCCTGACAGTCAGCAGCTACAGCCAGGCAGCTGAGGAAAAAGCATAATTAATATGCTCTTAGCATAATTAATATGCTCTTATCATATAATATGATAGTCCCAATTCTCATCGCTGTCGGCCAAGTCCAACAGTTAATATACAGTCTTCTCTAGCAATATAATCCAATAGTCAAATTTCATTCTTTTTCTTTCAGGTGGGTTTTGAACAGTCTTCTTATTTTTAATTACAATCTTGCTTAATATTTACCACAGCTTTTGATCATATTGCATGGTACAAAGCATTAGGAAACATATTGGATGCTGTAGGGCATAGCATTAGAAAAGATAATTATAGGATTGTATTTGCACTCATACATAAATGGTCAATTGTAGTCTGTCTTTCTGTTTCTATTCAATATATTTAAATTATAACTTTAATATAAATTAAAGAATCATATGACTTTTAACATATTATACTACTTTTCCAACTTCAAAGTCTCTAACAACGTCACAAAGTGAAAACCAAAAAAGTGCCCCTGGAATATAAACTGCAAATGGGGTGGAGAACCACAATCCAGGGAAAGTCTCTAAATAAGACTGTAAACACCAATGAGATCTAAATAAATATGTCTAATAAATATCTACAAATAGTGCAAAGTGACTAAGGGCTAATATATTAATAAATACAATCTTACATCAATAAATGCATATTAGAAATATTCACAATCTACAATAAATACTGTTACACAAATAGAAGGGCGGCCAATATAATTCATACAGAATAGTGCAATGAGTAAATGTCCATCAGCGCATATGAAAGTCTATGATAAGTTCTTTCTTTCTAGTTCTTTCTTCTTTTCTCTTTGTAGGTGCATGGAAAAAGGTGTTCCCAGAGGAGACACTCAAATCAGCAGGTAAGTATCCATAAAGGATGTTCCAATATATTTTTTCTATATTCTCTTGCAGGTGGAGTCAAAATCAGAGGAGAAGAATCCCCCACAGACCCAACAAGGGCCCGGTTATTAATTACTCTCATTTCATTTGGATAAACTTCATTAGGGGTCATGTACCCAATCCACCATACATCTACAGACACACTAGGACTCTTTTGTGTGTCAGTCACAGCGCACCTCATGCCCTGGCAGCTGTGGAACATGGCATTTTCTTTAAACCCAGAAACCATAGAGAAAAGACATGTGACCTGGATACAATCATAAAAAGCAGTCCCATATCACAAAGTATAGAATGTAAGTACGTTAGTATGTAAGTATATAAATACATATGTAAATAGATCTGTATATTAATATAAGTCTATAACTATATATACTTTGTGATGTGAGACTGTTTCTTATGATACATATCAGATCAAGTGTCTTTTCTCTTTGGTTTTTGGATGTTGTCTCCTCCTCGGGGGGCCCAATGACAAATTGATGACAAGGCCACTGAATCCCTGACTATTTTCCAGAAACCGTACAAAAAAGACGCCTTCTCTGCTAAACGTGATTAAAAAAACTGTCCCGTATCACAAAGAATAGAATGTAAGTTTGTTAGTATGTAAGTAGACTACCTAAATATTATTACATAAGTATGTTAGTAAAAGTATGCATACTTTGCGATATGGGACTGTTTTTTATAATGTTTAGAGACTATCTTCTTGATGTATGGTTTTGGGCAACTCGTCAGGGATTCAGTGATATTTCCGCTGGTGTTTCACGGGGACATCAGATGAGATTATCTTAATCTGAAATGGCAGCAAAGGAGGAAGAAGATGAGTTGAAAAGAAAAAAGGGTTGCATAGAGATCATTCCTCGTGGGAGTTGCAAGAGAAGGTTGCCAACCTCCAGTGGGACCTGGAGATCTCCTGGAATTACAGCTGATCTCTAGGCAATGGAGAGCAGTTCCCCTAGAGACAATGGCTGATTTGGAGAGTGGACTCTATGGCATTATTCTCCACACAGAGCCTTCCCCTCCTCAAACCCAGGCCTCCTCGATTCCCAGCCCCAAATCTCTAGGGATTTTCCAACTCAGACTTGGCAACCCTAGTGCAGGAAGACACGTGGCTCTACTCAAGAGGAGGGATCTTCAAAGCACATACAGAAGGTCTTCCACTCACTACAGAATGAGTGGGAGTGCACCATTTGGACTGAAGGCTAAGCGGAGAATGGATGAGGGAGCATGGGCCACCTTCCATGTTGCCAAGGAAGGAGGATCATTACACACTGTGAAAAATTCAGAAGGGTGGGAGAGATGTCACTTCATGGGTGACAGGAAGCAAGATTCCTTCCTTCAATCAGCTCAGCATCTTGGGAGCTGGGCAGAGATAGGAACGCAGGTGGGGGGGCTATGAGCCAGGCTTCTAGCGCTCCTCACGGGAATGAAGCACATACTGCCTCCCCAAAACACACTTTGGACCACAGGGCAAGAAAAGGAATGCCAGATCAGTCCCAGGTGCAACCATTTGTAACTGGAAGCCCCTCAGAAACCCACAAGCAAGGTGCGAACTGCTCCTCTCCTCAACAACTGAAGCCTCCGAAGGTGTACAAGGGATGGGCTTCACCTGACCCCATAGGGAACCTCACTGCTGACACTTAGTATAAAGGAGGCACAGAAGCTTTTCAACTAATCCTGGAGAAAAGCTGACAGGAGTTGGGGAGTCAGTCCAAAGGGACAATAGGCTAAACCCGCAGAAGGATCCTTAAATGGGATTCGCTTAATTCCTCTTGTCCAAAAGCCAGGAACCCATTTCTATTCCTCCTTTAAGGAATCAGAGTCAGTTTCGAATCCTTTTTTCTGAAGAGGAAGGCAGTTTCAAATTCTCTTTTCTGAAGAGGAAGATTGGAGTGAGATTCTGTTATTTTTCAGTAATAAATCAGCATGGCGTAACAATGAGAGTGCTGGACCAAGAGCTGTCAAGGGTGGGTGACTGGTCCAGGATCACCCATCTGGAGGATCTGGCTAGATATATGAGACCCAGATCCAAATTCACACATTGCCATGGAAACTTGCTGGGAGACCTTGGGAGATTGCTGCCATCTCAGCTTAGCCTACACCTCACAGGGCTGTTGTTCTAGGGATAAAGTGGAAGTGCAAGGATTTTGAATCCTTACTGGGGAGAAAGGCAGCACAGACAGTGAGGTGGTATCACTGCAATTAGAAAGATTTGAGTCCAGGGGCACCTGAGAAACCAACAAGATTTTCCAAGTGTCAGCTTTCAAGATCACCTTTTTCACACACAAGTAGGAATGGTGATCCCTGCACCTTCATCTCCCAGCCAAATATGGGTGGGGTGTTACAAGGGAGGGCATCAGGATATAAAGGTCCAGTGCAGGTTAAGTAGGTGGGAGGGGTGTAGCAGAGGGACATGTGAGAATGATACAGAGGAACAATAAAAGAATCATAGAATAATAGAGTTGGAAGGGGCCATACAGACCATCTAGTCCAACCCCCTGCCCAGTGCAGGATCAGTCTAAAGCATCTCTGACAAGTATTCATCCAGCCTCTTCTTGAAAACTGTCAGTGAAGGGGAGCTCACCACCTCCCTAGGCAGCTGATTCCACTTTTGAACTACTATGACTGTGAAAAAGTTTTTCCTAATATCCAGCCTTTGTGCATGTAATTTAAGCCCATTGCTTCGGGTCCTACCCTCTGCTGCCAACTGGAACAGCTCCTTGCCCTCCTCCAAATGACAGCCTTTCAAATATTTAAAGAGAGCAATCATGTCCCCGCTCAACCTCCTCTTCTCCAAACTAAACATTACCAAGGCCCTCAGCCTTTCCTTGTAGGGCTCAGTCTCCAGACCCCTGATCATCCTCATCGCTCTCCTCTGCACCCTCTCGATTTTGTCCACATCCTTTATGAAGTGAGGCCTCCAGAACTGCACACAATACTCCAGGTGTGGCCTGACCAAGGCAGTATAGAGAGGGGCTATGACCTCCTGCGATTTCGATGCTATGGCCCCTTTGATACAACCCAAGATTGAATTAGCCTTTTTTGCCACCGCATCACACTGCCTGCTCATATTTAGTTTACAGTCCACTCTTACCCCAAGATCCCTTTCACATATACTACTGCCCAGAAGTGTATCCCCCATCCAGTATTTGTGCTTCCCATTTTTGTGGCCCAGATGTAATACTGTGCACTTGTCTTTGTTGAATTGCATCCTATTCACAGCTGCCCGCTTCTCCAGAATATTCAGGTTTTGTTGAATTTCAATTCTATCTTCTTGGGTGTTTGCTACTCCTCCCAATTTGGTATCATCAGCAAATTTAATGAGCAATCTGCTTACACATTGATCCCTTTAAAATCTGCTCGAATATATTCCCAGCAACAGAAGTCAGACTGACCGGCCTATAGTTTCCCGGGTCATCCTTCTTCCCTTTCTTAAAGATTGGGATAACATTCGCTCTTCTCCAATCTTGCGGCACATCCCCAGTCCTCCAGGAGGCCTTGAAGATGATGGACAGAGGCTCTGCGAGTTCTCTAGAAAGTTCTTTCAGCACTCTTGGGTGCACCCCATCTGGCCCAGGAGATTTGTATTCATCCAGTGCAGCCAGATGCCTCGCCACTACCTCTCTGTCAATGTCAATTAGCCACTCAGGTGTCCTGCCACATTTTCTACTATCTCTAGATGTGCCTGAGTTCTTCAGGGAGAAAACAGAGGCAAAAAAGTCATTAAGCCTGTCTGCTTTTTCTCTGTCCTGCATCAGAGCTTCTCCATCTACACCCAACTGCAGTCCAATTGCCTCTTTTACCTTGCGTTTGCTTCTCACATATCTGTAGAAGTTTTTCTTATTGTAGCGAGTCCTCCTGGCCAGACCCAGCTCGTCCTGAGCTTTGGCCTCTCTGATGGCTGGTCTGCAGTACCTAGTAACCCTCATATACTCCTCTTTAGAGGTCTGTCCTTCTCTCCATTTCCTGAACATTTCCTTTTTCTCCCTTAGCTTATTCTGGAGCTCTCTGTACATCCACATCGGTTTCTTGGAGCCCTTACCATGTTTCCGTCTTGCTGGGATAGTGAGGGCTTGAGCTTGCAAAAGCTCGTGTTTGAGAAGAGCCCACCCATCACTCACTCCTTTCCCTTCCAGCATAGTTCCCCATGGAATGACTCTCATCAAGCCTCTGAGTTCATCGAAGTTGGCCCTACGAAAATCTAACCTACGAGTCCGGCTACAAACTTCCTTAGCCTCCTACAGTAACTGGAATTCAAGGAGTACATGGTCACTTCCCCCTGAGGTCCCCACCACCTTCGTCTCATCTACCAATTCTTCCCTGTTGGTTAATATCAAGTCTAATATGGCCGAGCCCCTTGTAGCTTCCTCCACCTTTTGAAAAAGGAAGTTATCGGCCAGGCAGATCAGGAAATTGCGTGATTCATTATGTTAAAAGAAAAGCTTCCCTTCCTTCCTTGGGCAATCTCAGTGTTATTGTCTGATAACTTTCCTGACAATCAAACCTCTGCTATAGTGGCTTCCTTTTTAGCCACGGTGATAAAGAAACAAAATCTTCATGAGCTTAGATAGTTTAAAGTGATAATGACGAGTTATGTCTGTGTGAATTGGGTATGTTCAAGTGTACAGTTCACAGTTCATATTTTGTTGGTGTTTGTATGGCTTATGGCTTCGGCCGGAAAAGCAATAAACATATTATTATTATTATAATTACAAGGTTCTGATGTCTGGATACTCTACCAATCTGTTCAAAGAGGGCAGCATCCGTTTCTACTCGCTGATCAGGTGGTCTGTAGCAGACTCCAACAATAATACCCTTTGTCCTTCCTCCCTTTATTTCTACCCATATGCTCTCCACCGGGCTGTCCGCCCCATTCTCCATAACTTCTTGACAAATAAGCCCCCTCCTCACATACAACACCACTCCACCTCCTCCTCTACCCTTCTAGTTTTTCTTGAACAACTCATACCCATCCACTAGCACATTCCACTCATGGGAATCATCCCACCAAGTCTCAGTAATTCCTACTATATCGTAGCCTTCTGTTTGCAATAGAAGCTCAAGCTCTTCTTTCTTATTACCCATACTTTGTGCATTTGTATATAGACACTTGTAGCCTTGTACCTTTGTTTGACCTGTCCTACCCAGGTGGGTCCACACTGTTTTCACTTCGCCATTGAAATCCCCATGTCGATCGTCCCCTGCCCCTTGCAGCATCAGTTTAAAGCTCTCCTGATGAAGTTCTCCAGTTTCGTTCCAAACGTTTTCTTCCCTGCCCTTGAGAGGTGAAGCCCATCATGTGCTAGAAGGCCTTCTCTAAGAAAACCTATCCCATGGTCCCAGAACTCCAAGTGCTCTGCCGGCACCACCATCTCAGCCAACAGTTCACCACAAGTATGGTCTGCTCCCTGCACATTCCTCTTCCTATGACTGGAAGGATAGAAGAGAATACCACCTGAGCCCCCAGTGTCTTCAACTGCCTTCCAAGAGCTTCATAATCCTCTTTAATTCTTGCAACAGTATTCGAAGCCGTGTCGTTCGTTCCCACATGAATCAGCACAAACGGGTACTTATCAGCAGGCTTGATGAGTTTTAGCAGCCGGTCGGTAATATCCTGAATTCTGGCTCCCAGCAAGCAACACATCTCTCGGAATAGGGGATCTGGCCCAGAGACATGGCGTTCCATACCCCTGAGCAAGGAGTCCCTGACGACTACCACCTTCTGTTTTTTTCCACTTCCATGTGGCCCCATGTCCTCTGCACACCTGTTCCAGTTCTTTGTGGTTCTCCTTCCACTCTCATCTCCGTCACCATCTCTAGCACTTCAAAGCGATTCTTGAGCTCAAGTGGACCAGAGCGTCTTCTTCGTTGACGTCTTTGGGTTTGTACTGTAGATCTGAGAGGAGGCTCAGAAGGGAGATCGACTCTTTCTTCTCCTCCTTGACTTTTCTCTTCTTGGCTGTGCAGAACCCCCAGGCTGTTGTCAATAAAATCCTCTCCCTCCTTGATCTCCGGAAGGGTGGTGACCCTCTCCTCCAGGCTCTGAACCTTTTATTCCAAAAGTCTGACCAGCTTACACTTCTGGCAAGTGAACTCCGTCTTCTCTTCTGGGAGGAAGACAAACATGGAACACTCCATGCAGGTGACTGCAAAGGGGGCTTCAGTAGACATGATTGCCTTCCAAATATATACCTAGAGTACCAGCAGTACCAGTATACCAGCAGAATTTTGGGTCCCCCAGACCAAGAGCCCCAGGCCAAGAGCCCTTTGGCTCTCGCCCTTTGGCTCGCACCAAAGGCTCACACCTCTGGTGAGGAGGAGCCTTTTGTTTCAAAAGGTCACTTCCTGCCTAGCCCAGCAGGGCCCCAGGACACTAGGGGGCAGGGCTTGTAACCAAGAGCAACAGGAACCAGCAGCAAACAACAGCAATTCACACAGCCCCCAACAGCCCCACACAGAACTTAACCAGAACCACTCTCTAGCAAGCTACAATGCCGCTTAATTCAAGAAGAAATCTACATCAGTAAGTATCTGTCCTGGAATATCTGGGAGGATTAAAATGTTCTCCCATTCGTTTTGAGTGTTGTGATTTCTAATGTCAAATTTAAGTCCATTTCTCATTTGGTGCAGGGAGTTTGTGCTGGTGACCTAAACACGGCTGCCCTCAAACAGAGAAAATTCACAGGGAGATTACAATATGAGGTTACTGAATAGAGTTTATTCACAAATTTCGAACAATGGACCCCCAGGGCTGAACAGAGACTTAGGATTCTTACAATTAACTCAGGAAGGAGATTTACTTGCTCTCAGATTCTCTCTCTATTTTCCAAATTAAACTTTCAGGTAATTAAGAGAAGGATTTATATGCCAGACTGCAAAAGTTCCAACCAAACTCTGGAGTGATCCTTGAGAGGAAATATTTCTATGAAATGCTTTCAGTTGCTGACAGAGGAGGGTACAATTTGTGGGCTTGGTTGAAAAGAACTCAGTGAATAAGACTGTGTTCCAAAATGAGCTCCTGGATGTCGACTGTGGATTCTCTGGCTTTTGGAGAATGCAGAAGTCCTACCTATGATCTAACATGTAATGCTGAGGAACAATAAGACACCGTGAGGTGAGAAGTGGGCGGAGATGATTGAGTTCGCGTTTCAGGGTACCACAAATGGTGCACAAGATGTTGTCAGCAGCACCCCTCATCCTGGGAGACTCCTGGTCTTACTGATACGGTATGAAGACTGCCTCATTACTTTCTGCAGTGGGAGGCTCCAGAGGCAAGGTGAGAGGTGTTCTCTGGTGTTCCTCATCCCGATTTTCTGCTTCAACAAATTTGAATGAGAAGAATACAGTAAGTATAAGGAGAAATTGACTTTGATTGTCACTGTAAAAACTTTAAGGAACTTCTCAGTGAAGTTCTTTGAAAACTGAAAGAACTCTATTGGTGCTAGTTAGTCAATGTGAATAACTTGAGCTAGTAATCCACCCCTCTCAGGCCCAGCTCCCCAGCTGTATTGGGTGGAGAATAATAATACTAATTTGTTCACCGCTCTGGGTGAGGCTCTAATCTACCTATATAAGCGTAGTCGTAGTTGTTGCTGTTGTTGTTGCTGATATTTGAATGATCTGAAACACATTCAACAATAAGCAGAGGTCACATGTTATTATTGCTTGTCCATCTCCACCATGTACAACAGTTTCTGAATCCAATCTTCAACTTCTGGTATTTCTTCTTGCTTCCAGTACTGTGCATATAGTAATCTTGCTGCTACCGTCATATAATATTAAAAACCTCTTAAGCCTTTCTGCTAAAATTCTTGCAAGAATTTTATAAACATTGTTCAATAGAGATATTGGCCTATAACTCTTAACATCTGTTAAATCCTGTTGCTCTTTTGGGATCAGTGAAATATTGGCTTCATTCCATGTATTTGATAATCCTCTTTTCTTCATAATCTCATTCATCGACTTTTGTAGGGTCTGCACCAGGTCTTTTTTTATTACTTTGTAAAATTTTACTGAAATTCCATCTGGACCTGGTGCTTTCCCTACCTTGGTTGACTCTATGGCTTCTGAAATTTCTTCTTCTGTGATTGGAGCATTTAATGTCTCTTTCATTATATTTGAAATCTTAGGTAGTTTTGCATTTTCTAGATACCTATCCGCTTTCTCTAGATCTATCACCTTTTTTTGAAATAGTTTGGCATAGTATTTGTAGAATGCTCTTTTTATACCTTGATGCTCCATTAGCTCTTTCCCTTCCTCCACTATCTTCCCAATTAATTTTTTCTCTCTTTTCCTTTTCAGTTGCCAAGCTAGATATTTTCCTGGCTTATTTGCCCCTTCAAAAGATTTTTGCTGTAAAGTCTTTACATTCCATTCCAACTCTTTATTTGCAAAGGCCCTCAGCTGCTCTTGCAATATCTTAATTTCTTGCATTATTGTTTTCTTGCCCGGTCTTTTCTGTAACTCTTGCTCCTTCTTGGAAATTTTTTCCTGTATCTCTTTGAATTCCCCCCCTTTTTTCCCTTTCCCTACTATTCAAATTAATCAGAATCCCTCTTATCACTGCTTTATAGACATCCCAGACCATATGTGTTGGCACTTCCTGACCAATATTATATTGAAAAAAATATTTCGTCTCACTTTGAATAATTTCCATGTTCTCTTGGCTTTGAAAAAGGTCTTCGTTTAATCTCCACCTAAATTTTCTATTTCCTGTTGAAGCTTTCCACATCATTGGATTATGATCTGAGCTTACCCTAGGCATTATCTCTATTTTCTTGGTCAACAGACTTAACTCCGTTGTCGCCCAGATCATGTCAATTCTTGAAAAGGACTGATGTCTTGCAGAATAAATCATATAGTCTTTTATTTTAGGATTCCAATTTCTCCATATATCTTCCAAGTTTTCTTGTCCTACCATTTCAAAAAAAGATTTTGGTAATTTCCCTGTTTTTTTGTGAGCTGACTTTAATTTTCTGTCTAATTGCAGATTCACAACTCCATTAAAATCTCCAGCCATTAAAATTTGCTCATATGAATATTGGTCCAAATTTTGAGTTATCTCCTTATAAAAATCTTCCTTAGGTCCGTTGGGTGCATAGATTCCTAAGACCAAAGTCTTCTTAAAATTCACCATTATCTCTACTGCCAAATATCTTCCATCTTTGTCTTTGAAAATTAATTTTGGATCCAATTCTTCTTTTACATATATCACAATCCCTCTTTTCTTTTCTTTTGCAGAAACAAAAAATTCTTTTCCTAACTGTCCATTTTTTAAAAATTTGAAATCTTGCTCCTTAATATGTGTTTCTTGTAAACATATTATATTACAATTTTGTTTCTTTAGCCGAGAGAAAGACTTCCGGTTTGGATTAATGGAGACCTACGTTGCCAAGGGAGCTGGGCAACCAAGAGTGACTGTTTTTGGCAGGCCAGGTGCTCAGATCACCTGCTGCCACCCCTCTCCAGGCAGGAGAGGGGCCGGAATGCTACAAGACCCCAAGAGTGAGTGATCTTGGTGGGGGGGGCTCTGAATAAAGGATTTCTCCCGGTGCCTTGAGGTCCCCTTGGAGACGGGTGAACTAAAATCTCTGCAGAGCTCTTTTGAGTAAGAATTTGGCATAAGGTCTCCAGAAACCAAGCTTCAGTATCGAATTTGATCAACTTTGAATGTAAGAAACAGCACAAACAACCCAAATGCAACAAAGGAAGGTAAAGATTTCTATCTTGTTTTTCGAACTAAAAACTAGAAGAGAGCCAAAAAAAAGTGTAACTAAAGGACTAAGCTGGTAGCGGAGAAGGGGAGGAAGGCAATTGAGGCAAAGTTGTGGAATTTGACAGAACTTTAAAGCATTACAAGAAGAAAAACTAACATTGTTTACGCATACCTGTGGCTTTGGTGGAGATAACGACAGCGAGAAAAGGGGAGGGAGCGCAAGAGGAAACTGAGCAAATCACTCGAGATTGTAGAAGACACTGAGGACAGTGAATTTTTGCCTAGAGGGGAGTCAACTCAGGGAGGAAGTGGGAAGAGCGCAGAAGAACATGGAAGAAAAAGTGGGGAAAGATCATGAGATGGAGAACTGCAAGGTCAAGAGGAAGTGAATGCCTGCCATTTCAAGAAGGGAGAGGAGGAAGGAAATTACCATAGAGAAACTGCGCCCGACATTTTGGTGAGGTCAGATTTGATGTGACTATAAAATAAATGAAATTAACATTGATTGGCTCAAAATAGAAAGTAAAGTGGACATTAAAAATGGAGCTTAGAAAGAGAGCCGATACTTGGGGTGGCACAAAGGCTAGACCAGGTATGACGAAGAAAGCGGATAAGGAATGGCAGACTGCCATAGAAGCACTAGAAAAACAAGTGCTGAATGGCAATAAGGAAATGGGCCAATCTATGCAAAGAATGGAGGAAAGTTTGCTCAAAAATATAAAGGAACTAATAAAAGTGGAGGTGATAGAGCTGTCCAAAAACATAGATGAAATAAAGAAGTAGCTACAGTCAACAAATCAAACTGTCCAGGAGGTGGAGCTAAAGACCACTAGTTTAAAAGAGGAAAATCAAAAACTGCAAGAGCGTGTAGCAGTAATGGAGTGTAAAATTACAGAAAATCAGTTAAGATTTAGGGGAGTGATAGAGACTACAACGCAGGAAGTGCAAGAACAGATGATTGCAATATTGGCAGAATTTTTAAATAAGCAGCCAGAGGAAATAGAAGCAAACTTGGATTTAGTATATAGAGTAAACTCCAGCTATGCGCAACAGAAGAATTTACCGAGAGATGTAATTGTACAACTGACTACTAAAAGAATGAAAGAAGACATTATAAAAAGGCATTATGAAAGTCCATTGGCAATGGAAGGAAATAGAGTCAGAATTATGAAAGAACTTCCCAGGAGTATTTTACAAGAACAAAAAAATATCGGGATTTAACAGAAAAACTGAGAGCGAAGAGTATCAGGTATATCTGGGAAATACCTGAAGGATTGAGTTTCTACTTTCAATCTGCAAGAGTTAACATCAAGTCAAGACATGGTATGATAGTGTTCCTGTTTGACAACCGAAAAGACTTTCCCGAAACTGTTAAAAAGTAGCATTATGGAGTACAAATTAATATCTTGGAATGTTAATGGACTAAATTCACCTCAAAAACGTAAAGCAGTTTTTCGTTGTTGTTCTTATTATTATGCCCTAAGGGAAAAAGTGCTTTCCACTATTATCTATGAGCAATGGTTGTCCGTATTATTCCCTATGGGCAAGCATGCTTTCGATTATTCCCTAAGGGCAATCGCTGTCTCCATTGCTCCCTGGGGCAACCATGGTTTTCATTATTTCCTATGGACAAGTGTTGTTTTCATTATTCCCTAAGGTCAAGTATGTCTTCCATTAATCACAATTGGCAATCTCTGTCCCCATTATTCCCTATGGGCCAACATGGTTTCCTTTATTCCCTAAGGCTACTTGCTGTTCCCATTATTCCCTATGAACAGTCGTTGTTTTCAGTGTTCCCTAAGGTCAGTCGCTGTCTCCATTATTCCTTGTGGACAATCACTGTTTTCAATATTCCCTATGGCAAGCATGATTTCCATTGTTCCCTATAGGCAATCCTATTCTCCATTATTCCCTATGGACAATCGCTGTTTTCATTATTCCCTATGGGCAAACATTCTTTCCATTATTCCCTGTGGGTAATCACTGTACCCATTATTCCATATGGGTAAGCCTAGTTTCCATTATTCCCTAAGGGCAATCACTGTCTCCATTATTCATTATGGACAAGCATCATTTCAGTTATTGCCTGTGGGCAATCCCTATTCCATTATTCCCTATGGACAACCACCATTTTCAGTATTCCCTATGGGCGAACATTCTTTCCATTATTCCCTGTGGGCATTCACTGTCTGCATTATTCCCTATGTGCAAGCGTAGTTTCCATTATTCCCTGTGGTCAGGAATGCTTTTCATTATTCCCTATGTGCAATCGCTGTCCCCATTATTCCCAAAGGGAAATCACTGTCTCCATTATCCCGTATGGGCAAGCATGGTTTCCGTTATTCCCTATGGCCAATTGCTGTCCCCAGTATTCCCTATGGAAAATCCATGTTTTCATTATTCCCTATGGGCAAGCATTATTTTCATTATTTCCTATGGTCAATCACAGTCCCAATTATTACCTATGGGCAAGAGTGGTTTCCATTATAGCCTAAGGACAATCACTGTCTCCATTATTCTTTAGGGGCAAGCTTTATTTCCGTTATTCCCTATGGGCAATTACTGTCTCCATTATTCCCTATGGGTTATTGCTGTTACCATTATTCCCTAAAGTGAAGTGTTGTTTTCATAATTCCCTATGGGCAAGCATGGTTTCCATTATTCCCTACGGGCAATAGATATGCCCTCATTCCCTATCGACAATTGGTGTTTTTATTATTCCCTATGGGCAAGCTTGCTTTCCATCATTCCCTGTGAACAAACAGTGTTCCCGTTATTCCCTATGGGCAAGCATGCTTTGCATTATTCACTATGGGCAATCGCTTTCCCCATTATTCCCTATGGGCAATCTCTGTTCCTATTATTCTCTATGGGCAAGCATGATTTCCATTATTTCCTGTGGGCAATCTGTGTCTTATTATTCCCTAAGGGCAATTGCTGAAACTGAACCCGGTGAAGACGGAGGTCCTGCAGCTGGGGCTGCCAGATGTTGGGATTCCGCTCCCTGCCCTAAATGGGACAGGGAGTCTGGGTGTGCTCCAGAATGCCTCCCTGTCGATGGAGGCCCTGGTCACGGCGGTTGCCAAGTCTGTATTTTTCCATCTCCATCAGATCAGGCAACTTGCTCCTTACCTGACACCCCAGGACCTGGCTACAGTGACCCAAGCAACAGTCACCTCCAGGCTAGATTACTGTAACTCACTCTAGTTGGGCTACCCCTGGGCCTGATCCGGAAACTACAACTGGTCCAGAATACGGTGGTGCGGGTTCTGACCGGTATATCCTACCAGTCACATATTACACCTGTCCTGCGCCAGCTGCACTGGCTTCTGGTTGAATTCCGTATCAGGGTCAAGGTGTTGGTTCTTACCTTTAAAGCTCTGAGTGGGTTGGGACAGGCATATGTTCGGGACCGCCTCTCCCTGTATGTTCCCCGGAGACCGCTTCAATCAGTGAATAAATGTTTACTGGTGGTCCCTGGCCCTAAGGAAGCCCGCCTCACTTCAACCAGGGCCAGGGCCTTTTCACTCCCTGCCTCAGCCTAGTGGAACGCTCTGTCAATGGAGACTCGGGCCCAGCGGGATATATTATCATTCCACTAGGCCTGTAAGACAGGCCTCCAGTCGTTCAGTGGTTGAAGGGGACGGTGCCATATTGTCCTCTCACCTTTGGGGTGAGGGGGGTTCTCTCCACCATTGCACCTTAATGTATTTGGTTAATTAATTTTATTATTGTATATTGATTTTAGAATTATTGTTTTCTTGTTTTTATTGATTTTAACTGATGTTCACCACCCAGAGCCCCTGAGAATGGGTGGTTTATAAATCAAATAATAATAATTATTATTATTATTTCCTATGGGCAAGCATGGTTTTCATTATTCCCCTATGTGCAATCGCTGTTCCCATTATTCCCTATGGCCACTCTCTGTCCCCATTATTCCTTAACGGCAAGCATGCTTTCCATTATTCCCTATGGCCAATCATTGCTCTTTTCCCTATGGGCATGCATGGTTTTCATTATTCCCTATGTGCAATTGCTGTTCCCATTATTCCCTACGTGGAATTGCTATCTCCATTATTCTCTATGGGTAAGCATGGATCCCATTATTCCCTGTGGGCAATCGCTGTCTCCATTATTCCCTGTGGGCAAGTATGGTTTCCTTTATTCTCTAAGGTGACTTGCTGTCCCCATTATTCCCTATGGACAATCACTGTTTTCAGTATTCCCTACGGTCAGTCTCTGTCTCCATTATTCCCTATGGACAAATGCTTTTCACATATCCCTATCAATGATCACTCTTCCTATTCTTCCCCAAAGGTAATCGCTGTTCCCATTATTCCCTATGGCCAATCGCTGTTCCCATTATTCCCTATGGGCAATTATGATTTCCGTAATTCCCAATGGGCAATCCTATTCTCCATTATTCCCTATGGACAATCGCTGTTTTCATTTTGCCTATGAGCTAGCATTCTTTCTACTACAGGCAAGCCTAGTTTCCATTATTCCCTATGGACAATCATTGTCTCCATTATTGCTTAGGGGAAGCCTCTTTTCCATTATTCCCTATGAGCAATCCCTGTGTCCATTATTCCTTTTTTTTTTTTGAAATTTTTTTTATTGGGTTAGAATCCATTATTTTTACATTTACATTCAATTTTCCCCAATTTTTCATCTCTAACCCCCTCCCTTTCCCCCCCTTTTGTTGACTTCCAACAGCTTTCCAACCCTTTGTCCCCTTTCCCTTACTTCTATTAGATTCCTCTATCTAAAACAAATATATATTCTCCATTAATCTAAGCAGTACACCCTTAACTATTTTTAACATTGTATACCCAAACTGTAAGTCTTTGTTTCCATCTTAGATAAACAATTTATCCCATTTTTCAATTTCAAATATTTCTATATATCATAAACCATGTAAATCATACATTCATTTAAATCAAACAATTTGACTTATTCTCTATATATTACTCATTCTATCTTTTTGTAATAATTCTGTATAACTCTCATCACGTAGTCAATCAATTTGACTCATCTGTATCTTCAGACAATCAGTTTGGTACATTTTACAAAACTTACCAAAGAAAGAAAATATTATTAGTTAATCAATCCTTATATTTAGTCCTTATAATTAATTATTTTCTATCTATATTCTGTTTGTTAACCTATATATATCTCTATATATGTCAATCTATTAGTCTAACTGCTTATTAATTCACATTTATCTCTTCTCCCCCCGGTAAAGTCTCCCCCCTCTACTTCAGTACTTCAGTAGTTCTCAAACTGCCACAGTTTTCCTCCCACCTCCCATTTCTTCTCCAGGTATTGTTTCAGCTTCTCCCAGTCTATGTTGAACTGCCCTGAGTCCAGATCTCTCAGTTTTCTTGTCATCTTATCCATTTCAGCCATATACAGCAATTTGTAAATCCAATCTTCAATAGTTGGCACTTCTTGTACTTTCCATTTTTGCGCATACAAAAGTCTAGCTGCTGCTGTCATATAAAATATCAACGTCCTGTGTTGGGCTGGAATTCCCTCCATTCCCAAGTTCAGTAGCAGGAGTTCTGGGTTCTTATTGATTTGAAATTGTAAAATTTCACTCATTTCTCTTATTATTTCCCCCCAGTACTGCCTGGCTACCTCACACGACCACCACATATGATAGAGGGAGCCCTCATGCTTCTTACATTTCCAGCATTTATTAGAAGTGTTCAAATTCCCTAGCGCAATCTTCTTTGGTGTCATGTACCAACGATAGATCATTTTGTAAATGTTCTCTTTAATATTAGTACATGTCGTTGTCTTCATTGTAGTTTTCCACAAGTATTCCCATGCCTCCATTGTTATTTCTTTATTAAAATTTATAGCCCATTTCACCATTTGTGTTTTAACTGTCTCATCCTCGGTATACCATTTCAACAGTACTTGGTATACCTTGGATATTCTTTTCTTGTCTTCTTTAAGAAGGGTCTGCTCTAGTTCCGAATTCTCTATTCGTATACCTCCCTTTACAGAGTCCGAGTTATATAAGTCTCTGATCTGTCTATACTGGAACCAGTCGTAATTAGGTGATAGTTCCTCTTGCGTCTTTATTCTAAGTTTGGATGCTTCAGTTTTAGTTATTTCTTTATACGTTAAACATTGTTGTTCATTATCAACAGCTCTCGGGTCTATCACCTCATATGGAACCACCCACAAGGGAGTTCCTTCTTGTAGATAAATTCTGTACTTCTTCCAGATCATGTACAGACTTCTCCGTACAAAATGGTGCAGGAACATCGAGTTGACCTTTACTTTATCATGCCATAGATATGCATGCCATCCAAATATTTTTTTATATCCCTCTAGGGCTAGTAGTTTCTTGTTCTTTAATGTCATCCATTCTTTCAACCAAACTAGGCAGATTGCATCATGATAAAGTCTCAGATTGGGCAGTTGCATTCCGCCTCTTTCCTTTGCATACTGTGTCCATTATTCCTTATGGGCTATCGCTGTTCCCATTATTCCCTCAGGACAAGCATGCTTTCCATGATTTCCTATGGGCAATTTCTGTCTCCATTATACCCTATATGGAAGCATGGTTTACATGATTCCCTGTAGGCAATGTCTCTCTCCATTACTCCATAAGGGCAAGCATGCTTTTCAGTATTCTCTAGGGGAATCGCTGTCCCCATTATTCCCTATGGGCAATCGCTGTTCCAATTATTCTCTATGGGGAAGCATGATTTCCATGATTCCCTAAGGGGACTCTTATTCTCCATTATTGCCTATGAACAATCGCTGTTTTCATTTTCCCTATGGGCAAGCATTCTTTCCACTATTTCCTATGGGTAATCGCTGTCCCCATTATTCCATATGCGCAAGCCTAGTTTCCATTACTCCCTATGGACAAGCACTGTCTCCATTATTCCTTATGGGCAAGCATCATTTCAGTTATTCCCTGTGGGCAATCCCTATTCCAGTTTTCCCTATGGAGAATTGCAGTTTTCATTATTCCCTGTGGGCAAACATTCTTTCCAATATTCCCTATGGGCAAATGCTGTCCCCATTATTCTCTAAGGGGAATCACTGTCTCCATTATTCTCTATGGGGAAGTATGGTATCCATTATTCCCTGTGGCCAATCTCTGTCCCCGGTATTCCCTACGGAAAATCACTGTTTTCATTATAACCCTCTTATTCCCTATGGGCAAACATGATTTCCATTATTCCCTATGGGCAATCACTATCTGCATTATTTCCTATGGGCAATTGCTGTTTTCATTATTCCCTAAGGGAAAGTATTCTTTACATTATTCCCTATGTGCAAGTGTGGTTTCCATTATTGCCTATGAACAATCAGTATCTCCATTATTCTTTAAGGGCAAGCATTATTTCAATTATTCCCCATGGGCTGTCGATGTTCCCATTATTACCTAAGGGCAAGCATACTTTCCCTGATTTTCTGTGGGCAATTGCTGTTCCCATTATGGTTTCCATGATTTCCGATGGGCAATCACTCTCTCCATTATACCCTACATGGAAGCATGGTTTCCATTATTCCCTATGGGCAATCGCTGTCTCGATTATTCCCTAGAGGCAAGCATGATTTCCTCTATTCCCTATGGCCACTTACTGTCCCCTTATTTCCTATGGACAATCGCTGTTTTTATGATTCCCTGTGGGGAAACGTGGTTTTCATTATTCCCCATGGACCATCCCTATCTCCAATAATCCCCATGGGCAAGCATGCTTTGCATTATTCACTACAGTCAATCGCTGTTCCCATTATTCCCTATGGGCAATCTCTGTTCCTATTATTCCCTATGAGCAAGCATGATTTCCATTCTTCCCTGTGGGCAATCACTATCTGCATTATTGCCTAGGGACAAACACTGTTTTCATTATTCCCTAAGGGAAAGTATTCTTTCCATTACTCCCTGTGGGCTATCGCTCTTCCCATTACTCCCTATGCTTTTCCTATTATGTCCTACAGGCAAGCATGATTTCCATTATTTCCTGTGAGGGCAATCACTGTCTCCATTATTCCTTAAGGACAAGCATGGTTTCCAGTATTTTCTAGGTAAATCCCTGTCTCAATTACATCCTTTTTTTTAAAGAATTTTTTATTGGATGGGTTTACAAACATACATATAGAAATTATTATCATTATTCACCCCATTGCATTTTCCCCATCCTTCCCCCCCCCCTTTTTTTTCTGGTGACTCCATACCCAACTTAATCTAAAAAGTATATCATATAAATTCTTAAAGTCTATAATAATAATGTAATAATGTAATATATATCTATATTATACCTATCAAATCTCTTTAATTATCTTAACAATCTACACTAACTATATTGCTTATCTTAATTAAAAATATAAAAATTATATAAGTAATAATAGGTACATATACTAACTAAAAAACCTACATATATATATATATATATATATGTAACATACTATTCCTTACATACCAATTAACTATATTATCTATATTTCACATATACTCCCTATAACCTTATTACTCATAATTATACTCCCCTGTAAATATACTATACTAATCCAATAAAATACAGTAAAATATACCCCTTTTTAACCTTAAGTTTCTATCTCCCCTACTTCTCCAAAGACCACAGTTTCCCCTTCATGTCCCACTTTTTCTCCACATATTTCTTAAATTTTTCCCAGCTTAATGTATAGTCCAATTCTTCTTGTTCTTTTAATTTCCTTGTTAATTTGTCCATTTCTGCCATATTCAAGACTTTCAGAATCCAGTCTTCCATAGATGGTATCTCCTGAGTCTTCCACATCTGTGCATAACACATTCTGGCCGCCGTAATCATATAAAACACCATAACTCTGTCCATTTTATCAAAATCTTCTAGGTTCATACATAATAACAGCAATTCCGGGGTTTTATTTATATTCCTTTGTAAAATATCTGACATAACTTTAACTATATCCCCCCAGAACTGCTTAGCCTTATCACAAGTCCACCACATATGATAGAATGAACCTTCATGCTGTTTACATTTCCAACATTTATCAGACATCTGGCTATTACCATTGGCCAACTTCTTCGGTGTTAAATACCATCTATACAACATTTTGTATACATTTTCATGCACAGTGGTACATGCTTACTACATTTTTCCATACCTTTTCCCAAGCTTCCATTGAAATTTCCTTATTACAGTTTATTGCCCATTTGACCATCTGAACTTTAACAACTTCCTCCTCTGTAAACCATTTCAGTAATATCTTATATATTTTAGAAATTATTTTCTCCCCCCCCCCCCGGAGCAAACAATTCTCAATCTCAGAGTTTTGTAGTCTAAAACCATTTTTCCTTTTGTCTTTCTCATATAGGTCTTTTATCTGGATATATTGAAACCATCCATATTGGAATGGCAATTCTTCATTATCTTTAAGCATATAGTTATTCTGTTGTATCTCAAGAATTTCTTTATATGTCAACCAGTCTTCCCCTGCATAGTCTGTTCTTGGATTTACTACTTCCGCAGGGATAATCCACATTGGTATAGTCTCTTCTATATATTTCTTATATTTAGTCCATACAGCAAACAAGCTTCTTCTTACATAATGATGTAAAAACATAGAGTCTGCTTTTACTTTGTCATACCATAGATATGCATGCCATCCAAAGAGTTTATTATATCCTTCCAGTGCTAACAGCTTCAAATTCTTCAATGTCATCCATTCCTTTATCCAGTCCAGACATATTGCTTCATGGTATAATTTAAAATTTGGTAATTGTAGTCCTCCTCTATCTTTCGCATCGTAGAGTACTTTCATTTTAACTCTGGGTTTCTTTCCAGCCCAAACAAAGTTTAACATCGTTCTCTGCCACTTCTGAAATTGTTTACTGTCTTTAACAATAGGTATTGTCTGTACTAGAAACATCATTCTTGGAACAACATTCATCTTAATTACTGCAATACGACCTAACCATGACAAGTTCAGTTTATTCCATCTAATCATATCTTTATCTATTTGTTGCCATAACTTGTCATAGTTATTCTTATATAAGTCAATATTCTTCACTGTCACTTCCACTCCCAAATACTTAACCTTGCTCACTACTTCATATTCCACCTTGTCCATCAACTCCTTTTGTTGTTGTTTAGTCATATTTTTGCACAATATTTTGGACTTCACCTTATTAATTACAAAACCTGTTACGTCTCCAAAATCCTTCATTTTCTTCATCAATTTTGGCATGCACTCTATTGGATCTTCCACTATCACCATTATGTCATCAGCAAAAGCTCTTACTTTTATTATGCACAAACTTGTGCCTTAGGTGTCCCTCTCACCAATCACAATAAGAGACACACACACCACGGAGTCCTGTAGAATGAAGCAATATATGATTGTTTAATTTAAACAATGGAGGAGCCCCTTTTTCACAGGAGTAGGTGGTCTCCTTGTGTCCGGAGCTCATCAAAATTACAATAGAAACACAGGCAATTAATACTTTCAGATAATCATAACAATATTACAATATTCTAATATTTGATATCTTACTGGCTCGTAACATATCTAGGGTCAGTTCTAATTTGAAGATGCAATTCTGGGCTGGCCCCTGTATTTGGGGGAATTCCAGTCTTCACAGTTTTTTTTCCTCTGCCCTCATTTTGGAAGGACACTGTCTAACCTTTTACCTACTTTCTTCTGGGCATAATACTTTCAAGGGCGCCAATGAATCTCAATCTGGTGCCTTGATATCTTCTGATAACTGAAATCTGTGGATAGGAAGGGATGTTTTCCTATTCGTGCCCTTTTCCCCAGTTCCTTCTCAGCTTTAAGGAAGATAATACCACAGGTGGCCAAAACCAGCTTGCTGCATCAAATCAGTTTTCTACAAAAGGCTCTCTGGTACTGATTTCTATTGGAATCTATAGAATAATAGAACATATAATATAAGTGCAGCCCAAAAAGCAGTATATCAGTTCTTACAGAGTTTCAAGTCTTCTTGTTTCAAGTGTCAAATTCTTACAGGTTACATTACAAGTAGTACTTTGGCTCCTGAGCATAGAAAAAGTGCAAAGCATGTAATACTGAAAAAGCATAGGGTTAGTTTATAAAAATAAGTATATAAAAAACCTCCAAATCTATATCCATCACTTTGTATTCAAATCCTTTAGTCCTCAATCCTCTTATTGAATTGTCTTCTCTTATTTGCCTAAGTAAAATCTCCAGTACCATTACAAACAGAAGTGGGGAAAGCGGACACCCTTGTCTTGTTCCTTTTCTTATTTCCAACTTTTTGGTTACATCCGAGTTAACAATTATATTTGCAGATTGGTTTTTATATATTGCCTTTATTGCTTGTGTAAATTTCTCTCCCAACTGCATCTTCTCCATTGTTGCAAACATAAAATCCCAGTTCAAATTGTCGAACGCTTTCTCCGCATCCACAAAGAAGAAACCAACCTGCTTCCCTGGATTTTTATCATAGTACTCAATAGCATTCAACAACACTCGTAAGTTACCTTTTATTTGTCTTTCCGGTAAAAAGCCGGCTTGATCTTCATCAATAAATTCCACTAGCCAAGTCTTAAGTCTTTCCACTAGTATCTTTGCAAATATTTTATAGTCATTATTAGGGGTGTGCAAAGGCACCCTGTTTCGTTATTCTTGTTTTGGGAAACCCAAAACAAGAATCTCTTTCGGATAAAGCCAAAAGCCGAAACGGCTAGCCGTTTCGGATTTCAGCTTTTGGCTTTGTTTCGGCTTTCGGCTTTCGGCGTTCGGCTTTTTTCAATGGGAAAATGCCTCCGTCTTCCCAGACGCCTGGGGGAGGCATTTTCCCACTGAATCAAGCCAAAATTGGTG
Organism: Eublepharis macularius; assembly: GCF_028583425.1. Taxonomy (NCBI): domain Eukaryota; kingdom Metazoa; phylum Chordata; class Lepidosauria; order Squamata; family Eublepharidae; genus Eublepharis; species Eublepharis macularius. Next base: position 9,616,094 of record NC_072793.1, on the reverse strand, counting down.
GGGACCTTCCTCTAACCCCTCTCTAACAACCTCCCAAGTTTCAGACCGATTGGACTTTGAGGGGCCATGTTATGGCCCCCCAAACCAGGTCCCCCTATCCTCTCTTTAAGAAGCACTGAGCAGCAGCATATTGTTAGACTGCTGCTGCTGCTCATCTTCTTCTTCATTATTTCCTATGGGGAAAAAATGAAGAAGCAGGCTTCCTTTGCCAGGGGTGGCATTTTGCATGCAAAATGCCACCCTACCCTCAGGGGCCCTTCTCCCACCTTTCCTCCTAGAGCCCCACCAAGGCTCAGCCTGCTCCCACTTGGGGGGGGGCATTTCATGGCCTCCCCAAGTAGGTGATGCTCTGTTCTCTACTACAGCTGGGGGAGGCTTGTCTTGCCAGGGGTGGCATTTTGCATGCAAAATGCCCCCCAACCCTCTGGGGCCCTTCTCCCACCCTTCCTCCCACCCCCCACCAAGGCTCAGCCTGCTCCCCCTTGGGGGGGCCATTTCATGGCCTCCCCAAGTAGGTGCTCTCAGCCCCCAAAGTCCACCCCCTACTGCCCCATACAAACCCAGTTCCCCCCATCTGCCAAACACAGACCCAAATCCCCCCAGTAGCCCCTCACAGACCCAAGTCCACCCCCAGCAGCCCCACACCCACCATAACCCCAGGAACAGGCTGGCCAGCCCTCCCCCTTTGGGAACTCCTAAACTCTCTTTCCCAGGGCAATTCCGCACAGCCCAGGGGTGCCACAATGGTGGGCACACTCCTGAGTGCCAACGTATCCCTGAGAAAGAGCACCTGACACACAACCACCCCCTGACACCCCCCCACCTACAGAGAAGGCTGCCTAGCCTGCCCCATTGTTCCCAATGATGGGAACCAACCTCACATCAAAGAAGGGAACACACACACACAATGATTCAAGTTTGAAAAAACTTTATTTTATCACTTTCAAAGTGCAATATAGGTCAACAAATCACATCAAATCACAATAACTGTTGCCCACACAAAAGGACAACACAATTAACTACACATCAGAGAATCTTAAAAAAAATTTTTTTTGAAAGGACAAACTCTAAATTTTAGAACATATTCAGGTTACATAGTAGAAGGGCACAACAGGGCATGGAAAAAGAAGCCCACACTAGACAAGATTATCATAACTACCAGCTTCACACAACCCTCCCTCCACAACCCAACTTAATGGGGGGAAACCACTGCAACAAAATGCCCCCCAACCCTCCGGGACCCTTCTCCCACCTCTACTCCCACCCCCCACCAAGGCTCAGCCTGCTCCCACTTGGGGGGGGCATTTCATGGCCTCCCCAAGTAGGTGCTCTTTTCTCTACTACTTACAGCTGGGGGAGGCTTGTCTTGCCAGGGGTGGCATTTTGCATGCAAAATGCCACCCCTACCCTCTGGGGCCCTTCTCCCACCTCTATTCCCACCCCCCACCTCATGCATTCCTTAACGATCAAGAAATCTGGAGTCCACTATCACGTGCATGTCAGTCCCTCAAAGACTGAAGCACTATGGAATTAATGAACCATTCACACTTTGAATTCTACTGATCCTCAGACACAATTAGGGATCCATTTCCCCTGGTGGGGGATCCCCCACTCCCACCTTTCGCCCCCTGTCACTGCTTACCTGGCTGGAAGGGGGAAAGTCAGGGAATGAGCCTTCGGGGTACGCTCCTGGGGCTGCTGCAGTAATGCCACTGATGTCATCTGGCTGCCCTGAGAGTATTCCTGTGCTTTGCAGCGGGCTGATTTGGGCCCTAAACAGGCCGAAGCAGGATCATTTGTGGCCCAAATCAGCCTGCTGTGAAGTATGTGTGCTCCCCAGCCTTGTGTGATGATGACATCACTTCCAAGAAGAGACATCATCATGCCAGTGCAGTGCCATGAAATGATCATGCATGTGTGAACAGACCCTAAGTATCCTCTAGGCTTCAGTGATGGTGTAGTAATGTTAACAATGTTTTCACACACATTATAGAGAGAGAGAGACAGAGAAGGAGGGAGGCACTGAACCTAGATTATTTCATCTATTTTGCTGTACCCTTCCAAAGCCAGGGTAGCATTGGAACAATGCCCCTCCCCCTCCCCCCCAGCCTGAGCCTTAGAACCAGTTTGCAGTGACTGGCCCATGCACCATACTCATTTTTGAGCCACAGCCAAGTTGTGTGCCTTTTGGAGAAGAATGGTTAAGTTGGTGGTGTGGGGGTATAACCAATTTTAAGATATCCAGTGTAGTGCAATGGCTAGAGTGTTGGACTAGAATCTGGGAGACTCTGATCCTGTGCCTTGGAGGCTTGATGGATGTTCTTGGCTCAGCCAATGTAACGCATAGAGTTGTTTTTTTCAGAGGCAGTCTTATTGATCCTGGGGCCCTGGACAAATGTGCAGGACGGGGCCCCAGAATCAGTGCTGCCCCACCACTGGCTCCTTGCCAAGGCCAAGCAATGGGTGGCCCTTGCCCTATGTGGAGTGGGCAGGAGCTCCTGCTGCCGCCATTTTCCATTTTGTTACCTAGGCCCCAGATAGAGTAGGCTGGAGTGTGTTGTCTCCCTCCCCTCCCCTCCACCCCCTTCAACTACTAGGAAGGCCATCGGCGGCTGAAGTCACTCCCAATGTGGGGCATGGAGCAGCTGTCTATTGTTATCCTGTTTGTTATGATGATGTTAAAACAAAGCAAGGGAGAACAATAGTGTGTAAACCACTATAGGTTTCCAGGGGGGAGAAAACCAGGGCATAAGATAAACTAATAAATGGGGGGGGGGGGGGGGGTTATATATGCACTAAGATATATATTTTATGTGTATGTGTGTATGTTTTATGCATTCAAATCACTTATGGTGAACTTAAGAATTAATGAGCTCCAAAATATCCCAACAACCTTGTTCATGTATTGCAAACTGAAGTCCACCTTTAGGGTCTTCTTCTTTTCCCTACTGCCTTCAATTTTTCCTAGCATTATTGTCTTTTCTAGTGAGTCTTGTCTTCTCATGATGTGTCCAAAGCACAATCATTTTATCTTCAAGGGAGAATTCAGGCTTGATTTGGTCTAGAAGACACTTACATGTCTTTTTGGGAGTCCATAAAATAAAACTTTCCTACACCACAGATTGAATGCATTTTCTTCCTGTCAGCTTTGTCCAACTTTTACTTTAATGAAACTGCTCATTTGGCCAAAAGGCCTTGAGCAATGCCACATTAATTACTACAAAATAAAAATATATTTTAAAAACCATTTTAAAAACCAAGTGTGTCTTTAGCCACACTTAAAATTCTTTGATTTTAAAAACATAAGCAAAATGTTTGGGTACAACTAGACAAGTGAACAAGTAAAATACAGCCCAATGCCACTGCTGTTTAAAACCCATTTTTGATGATGGTCTGGATTGTCTTACATTGGCATCATTGAACTTGGAATCAGGAACCTGAAAATGTTCCATGGGGGCTACACCTACCATGCCAAAGCTATGAGTGTGGAAATGGGATCTCTGTAGGGTTGCAAACTCTGGCCTTGGAAGTTCCTGGCAATTTGGGGGTGGGACTTGTTGAAAGGGAAATCTGAGTAGGGATTTCCCCTAGAATCCATGGGCAACTTTTGCCCTCTAAAGAGTTTGCCCTTGGAAGCTGCCATTTTCTCCAGGGAACTACTCTCTGTAACCTGAACTCCAGGCCCTATCTGGAGTTTGGCAGCCCTAGGCCAATTTCTGATAAAGATGGCAAAGGAGGGCCAGCAACTGACAGAGGCATGGAATCCCTCACCAAGACATTAGCCAGGGCCTAATTGGGAACAAAGGGCTACCAGAGAATAAAGTCCCCAAGTAGGTGCTCTCATCCCCCAAAGTCCACTCCTTACAGCCCCATACAAACCCAATTCCACCCCCTATCTGCCAAACAAAGACCCAAATCCCCCCAGTAGCCCCTCACAGACCCAAATCCACCCCCAGCTCCCCCACACCCATAACCCCAGGAACAGGCTGGCCAGCCTTCCCCCTTTGGGAAGTTCCTAACTCTCGTTCCCAGGGCAAATCCGCATAGCCCAGGGGTGCCACAATGGGAACACTCCTGTCCTGAGTGCCAACTTATCCCTGGGAAAGAGCACCTGACACACAACCACCCCCTGACCCCCCACCACCACCTACAGAGAAGGCTGGCCAGCCTGCCCCATTGTTCCCAATGATGGGAACCAACCTCACATCAAAGAAGGGAACACACACACAATGATTCAAGTTTAAAAAAAAACTTTATTTTATCACTTTCAAAGTACAATATAGGTCAACAAATCACAAAATATCACAATAACTGTCGCCCACACAAAAGGACAACACAATTAACTACACATCAGAGAATCTTAAAAAAAAATTTTTTTTTGAAAAGGACAAACTCTAAATTTTAGAACATATTCAGGTTACATAGTAGGAGGGCACAACAGGGCATGGAAAAAGAAGCCCACACTAGACAAGATTATCATAACTACCAGCTTCACACAACCCTCCCTCCACAACCCAACTTGATGGGGTGAAACCACTGCAACAGGGTCCAGCAGAACCTGTCATTTCCTGCGGCTATGCTTTCAGTTCAGGCACAAAAAGCTGGACTGGGCACTGCCAAGGCACTGGACACTGGTATTTCTGGAGCAGTGTTGCAGAGGTTTCCCCCCACCCCCACACCAGCCTCAGCATTTACCTGGAAACATATGCGAGAGATCATCATTGGCTGGTGCCCATCCACAACTCTTCCCGCATCCCCTGCCCCTGCAAACCAAACATTAACATTAACAATTATTTTTTTTTGGTTTTTTTTTTAAACATGAACAGTCCATCAACTTTGAAAAAACATAACCACAACATTTTTTTTTGGTTTTTTTTTTTTACAAATATTTCAACAGTGAAAAACATCTGATTTTTTCCCATTCCCTAATCCCCAGCTAAGCAATCCCTATCTAACCTATTTCTCCCTCCAGTTGCAATCCATGTTTCTGGGGTATTGTTTTTCTGAATAAATTTGGTCCCACAGGGTCTGTCTCAGTGCTGGGAGAGGTTTTTAATTCCCTTGGGGGGGTTCAAATTGCTGGGGGGATTCCCTTTGCCACTGGTTCCTAACCACCCTCCCTCTACTGGCCGGTTTTAACTGCGTCTACAGGGTTTTATGCAGGGGAGAGCGCGATTCCAAAGGATTGCACTCACAGAGGATGCAGGCCACAAGTTGGGCTCACCTCAGTCACTCTGGAAGTCCAGTCCTGAGAAATCGAAGAGGCGAGAGTTGAACTTCAGGAAGGTCAACTGCTCGACTCTCCATGGGAGAAGGCGAGTGCGATGTGGGCCGACAATGTCGCCCGCATGTGAAAAGACACGCTCGCTCTCCACGCTCGTCAGAGGGCATGAGAGCAGCCGCTGCGCCTCGAGGGAGAGGTCTGGCCAGACCGACTCCTTCCTGGCCCAGTAGCTGAGCGGATCGGTGGAGAGCAACTCACAGGGCTCCGCGAGGTAGTCCCTGACCATTGCCTCCGCCGGATCCTCTCTCACGGTCGTCACGACCCCAGAGGGGACGAGGGCCCACCGGAGCATCTCAATCTCCATTGGTACTCCGGTGGTGGCCGCGGGGGGGGGGCTGCGCTGAGGGGGCATCAGAGGGACCCGCACGGCAGGGCCCCTCTTGCGTCCCCCCTGTCGACAGGTGTCCCCTCTTGGCCTGCCTGCCCCTCACCCAAGAGCAGAGCCCGTCTCTGGCTTTGGTGAGGTTCCTGTCCCACTCGGCGAAAGTGCCCTTTATGCGCGGGTCACACATGGTCGCCAACATGTATGACTCTTCCTTAGTGAGAGGAGTTAGCCTGGCAGCTATGCCCTGCTGCAGCCTTCTCACTAATGCGCTCACCGCTGGAACAAGGTCAGCACGGGGCGCGACCCGGTCTGCAAGGGTGGCCAGATTCCTCTGGAGCGTGTGCATCAGGGGAATGACCAGACCGAGGGTCGCCATGTCTGATGAGACCGCCACAGTGAAGTCCTTGAAGGGCTTCAGGACCTCCACTGTCTGGGTGACGGTGAGCCAATCCTCCCGGCTGAACTCACCCACCTGACTCGCACTGCGGCTCTCAGAGAGCCATGCGTGGAGTGCGGCCTGCTGCTCCACCAAGCACTCAAGCATGGCGCAGGTGGAGTTCCAGCGAGTGCTAACGTCAGTGATCAGAACGTGCTCTGGCACACCTGTCCTGACCTGTGTCTGGCGCAGTTCGTGCGTGGCCTTCACGCTGCGCGAGAAGTGACCCGTGAGCCTCCGACATTTCTGGATCAGTAACTGGAGTACACGGGTCCGGGTATCAAAGGGTTCCTTCGAGGAGCCCAACCCCAGCGCGTCTCTCACCACTAGGTGAAGCTTGTGAGCCGCACAGTAGATGCACTCTCGGCTCACTAGACGCGCTGCTGCCCTCATGTTCTTGCCACCATACGTCACCATGCATCCCACAGTGGCGGGTCCCTGGCCTATCCACTCTTCCAACTGTCTCCTTAAGGTGGCAGCGATGTTCTCCACCATGTGGGACACGTCGAGCACCTCGGCATGAAGCAAGGCCTTGCAGTAGCCGGCCCGGCGGTCTTCCATCCTTCCCTGGCTAGCTGTGCTAGGCACCTCCCCCCGGGCCCCCACCCACAACCGCCTCAGGTTCCCACCAGTGAGCAGTAAGCGAGAAGTACGCTTGCTGCACACTTGGGCAGGTCCAGATGTCGGATGTGAAGTGCACAGTTCTCCCGGCAACCCGGGACAGCTGTGCCTTCACATGGTTCCTGGCAGCCCTGTAAAACGAGGGCACCACCGATCTGCTCAACGTCGTGCGAGCAGGGACGGCGTACCAGGGAAAGAAATCATGGAGCAGCCCTGAGAAGCCGAAGTCTTCTACTATGGAAAACGGTCTCCCATCCACCACTACCATGTTGACGATGTGGCGCATGAGGTGCCGGATCGCCCTCCGGATCCCCTCTCTGGGCACACTAGTGCCCTGCATACCAAGCATCTCCGGGAGAGAGGCTTGGCGTCCCTTCCCTGCAGGTACCCTTGGGGGGAGAGCACCAGAGGAGCCTGCCTCCTTCTGGCTAGCTGGCGGCCGTGCGGCGCCACTTGAACCCTCCTCCCGAAGAAGCACCGCCTGGTGGTGCCTCTTCATATGGTACCTCATCCCAGATGTGGAGAGATGCCGCACATCTCTGCCACGGCTGACGTGCTGCCTACAATGCAGGCACTGGGCTGCTCGGGGATCCTCCGTTCTCTGGAAGTGCTTCCAGATTTCGGAGGAAAAGGGCATCCCACGCTTCCCAGGAGAAGCACTTTCGGGACCACCCTGAGGCACCTCCTGTGAGGTGCTCTGGCCAGACACACCGTGTCCCACTCTCGGCCGGGCAGGTGGGGATGGACAAGGCTGAAGGGGCAGAGATGTGGGCTCTTCCACCACAGTCTCTGCCTTTTCCTCCTGCATCCTCCCCTCCTGCACAGCCGCAAGAGGCCTGCTGCTGGCCTCAGAGGAAACTGGGGTGGACCGCCCCAGGGGGGGTCTCACGGGCAGTTCCTCCAACATCCTCCGGGTTCCTGGGGTGATCGTGAGGGATGGAAAAGTCACATGCCCCATGTCCATCCCAGGAGACACCACATGCTGCCCCTCCTCCAGCAGCTGGCTCGCAACCACTGGAGGAGGAGGAGCCTCAGCAGCAGGCCCCTGCCCAGTGCCAGCCCCTGCCTGAGACACCTGGGTTGGGGGTGGCCCTCCAGCAGCTGCCTCAGGAAAGAGAGTCTTGCAAACCCTCTTCCTGTCACCATAAGCCAGGCTGGTGAATGGCAGCAGCGCAGGGGAGGGCCTCCTCCGCTCAGATGGGGGGGCTGCCGCAGCAGTCCCCCTCCCCCTCCCCTCCTCCCGTCTAGATTTCTCCTTAGCCTTTCCCCCAGGGCCCCTCTCTTCTTTCCTCTCTGCCATGCTTTCCCCTCCCGAAATCTACCCTAACTAATCAGAAAACCTTGGGAAAACAAAGGTCAACTTTGTTTTCGAGACCTAACTTGCCTGCTCTAAATCTGTGCTTCTAGTGGCTCTGTGACTTGGAGATGAACAATCAAGTGCCCTTTTAAGCGACCCTATTTATGTCGGGGAACCTGAACCTGCCAAACAGCTGAATTCCTCTGGAATTGAGCTGGCCCTAAACCCCAGTAGGTGACAGACAGCCTTAGACACTCTCACACTAGTATGCCCGGGCCGGCCTGGCACCACTACGGGTGCCAGAGATGGGCAGTGGAACCCTAGTTATGGGGACACTAATGGGAAGCCTATTGACAGCTATTCCAAATTTATATATATATATAGAATTTAAACCTAACGCTCACTCACTACTGGTTTTCCTGCTGAGTCCCTATTTAGTTTTTTTAAAAAAACTAGGCTTGGTTTCCCTAACGATTAAGTTGAGGGCAATTAGCCACAATACCTACCAACTGGCCTACCTACCTAAGACACTATTTAGCAGGAACAATGTTTCTGTGGTGTGTGTCGGTGTGGGGTGTGGATGTGGTGGTCTGAAGATGAGCCTCCCCCCTCCCAAGCTAGCAAGAACTCACCCCTAAGCCCACCCTAATATAAACCTGGACTCACACACCACCACCAGTCCTGCAGTCCAGCGATGTTCAGACGGTCTTTCAGCTGGTCCTCCTCTCCTCCGCGATGCTGTCAAGAAAGTTGGAATGTTAACAGAGTCAATAACACACGCCGCACACGCGACCCCCAAAAGTCAAGGCCCGATCTACAAGTCAAGTCACGGCACCCCCCCCCCCGAAAGGCTAGGGCCAACCAGTGGTAAAACACAACACATCCACCCTGCAGAGCGGGCCTGTGTGCAGGCCCAAAGCTGGCACACTCCTTTTAAATTCCTGTGAAACAGTAGATCAAGCCCACCCCACACTCAAGCATAACAAAGGAAACATCAAAGAAAGAAAGCACAGCAATCAATACTGAACCCCCCAACCCCCAAACACTGTCCTCTTGCCCAACTATAAAAGGTCCCCCCTAGCCCAAGTCATAAAGACCAAACTAAAGCATATGCTAGCAGATTGCCACAGCAGCAGCAATAAGTTCAAAAAACAATTTTTTTAACAACCCTACCAGTCCTCCTCTCCAGATGCCCAGCAGCACAGTTGATCCTCCAAACGCAGAGGTCTCCAGGCAGATGTCCTCCAAGTGCAGTCCAGTCCAGAAGAGGTCCACGAACGGTCAGCAACCTGTTTGTGGAGCATAACTGTGAGAGCCAGGCCAGCTAGCAGAGAGAGGCCCCAAAGCCAGAGCATCAGGCCTGTGTGTAGGCCAGAGGCTGGCACACTTGTTTGAGAGCCTGGTGGGAAGCCTTGGAAGCAGGGGACCAAACACAGGAAAAAAACCCCACACCAATCCAATTTGTGGAGCATAACTGTGAGAGCCAGGCCAGCTAGCAGAGAGAGGCCCCAAAGCCAGAGCATCAGGCCTGTGTGTAGGCCAGAGGCTGGCACACTTGTTTGAGAGCCTGGTGGGAAGCCTTGGAAGCAGGGGACCAAACAGAAAAAAAAACCCACCCCAACCCAATTTGTGGAGCATAACTGTGAGAGCCAGCCAGAAGACAGGCACCAAAGACACCCAGCAGAGCTTCTGGCCTGTGTAGGCCCAAAGCTGGCACACTCCTTTTAAATCCCTGTGAAACAGTAGATCAAGCCCACCCCACACTCAAGCATGAGAAATTAAACATTAAAGAAGGCAAGCACAGCAACCAATGCTGAACCCCACCCCCACCCCCAAACATTGTCTGCCCAACCTGTCCCCCAGGCCATGCCAAGACTTAACTGAAACACCCTTTTGCAGAGGCAGGCCACAGCAGCACAGTGCAACATCAAAAAACTTACAAAAATTTAAAAAGGGCCTACCAGGTGTCCTCTCAGGATGTCCAGCACAGTTGATCCTCCAGGCAGATGTCCTCCAGGTGCAGTCTCTCTTCTCCTCTCTCGGTCAGCAGCAGCAACAGAAGTGTTCCAGACCAGTCTTGCTCCAAATTTAAATCCCCTGCTGCAGCCTCAACCAAAGATTTAAATCTATTGGCTGGCATAAGAATGCAGCAGTGGGATTGGTGACTCCTAAAGTCCCCCCTCCCCTGCCTTTCCCCACCCACACTCCAAGAGTCACCCTCCTCCTGCTCCCCCTCCCCTACCTGTTAATTCTGGCAGGAATCTCTGCTTCCACTGCTTTGCAAATGCAAAGTGCAATGCTAGCAAATGCAATGCACCTTGCATTTGCAAGGCAAAGCACAGGATTCCCTTCCCTCCTTTGCAAGAGGGGTGGGGGGTGACAGAAAGAGTGAGTGATTCACTCCTTCTCCCCCCCCCCTCCCCTCTTCTTAGAGCCTGCAGGAAGCCTTAGCTTCCAGCAGGATTTTGCTAGACGCTTGCTAAGGCAAACGCCTAGCAAAAAGAAAATGGCGATTCTCGAATGCCGAAAGAAAGCCAAAACAAGCCGAAACGTTTTGGCTTGTTTTGTTTCAGATACCCGAAACGTTTCGGCTTTCCCCGAAACGTTTCGGATAACCCGAAAGAAGCCGAAAGAGGTTTCTTTTGGCTTTCTTTCGGCATTCGGAATGCCGAAACGCACATCCCTAGTCATTATTAGTTAGAGATATTGGTCTATGATTCTTAACATTACTTAAGTCTAATGTCTCCTTCGGTATCAATGTAATATTAGCCTCATTCCATGTATCTGGCATCTCGACCCCTTCCAATATTCCATTCATCATTTTTTGCATCAGTTGTTTCAAGTCCTCTGCCATCACTTTGTAAAATTTTGCAGTAATTCCATCTGGTCCCGGAGCTTTACCAACTGTAGTAGCTTGTATTGCTTGTAACACTTCCATTATTGATATCTCAGCACTAAGCTTCTCTTTCAACTTCTCTGGTACCTTTGGTAAATCAATCCTGTCAAAGTAGTCTCTTATCTTTTCATGATCCACTATTTTTTTCTGATATAACTTGGCATAATATTTGTAGAATGCTCTCTCAATCAATCCTTGATCATATCATTCCTTTCCCTCTTCTGTAATCTTACTTATTACTCTTTTCTCTCTCTTTTTCTTTAATTGCCACGCCAAATATCTCCCTGGTTTATTAGCTCCTTCAAATGATCTTTGCTTCATTTTCTTCAACTCCCACTCCAGTTCTTTATTTTCCATGGCTCTAATCTGATCTTGCAGTAACTTTATTTCATACAGCAATTTCTTTTTACCTGGTCTCTTTCAATTGCTGTTCAACTTGAATAATTTTTTCCTGTATCTCTTTTAATTTTGCTTCCTTTTTCCTCCTCTCTCTGCCATTTAAGTCCATCAAAACACCTCTAATTACGGCTTTATATGTGTCCCAGACCATGTGCGTTGGCACCTCTTTATCCACGTTAGACTGAATAAAAAACTTTGTTTCTCTTCTCAACACCTCAACATATTCTGGGTCACTCAAAAGATCCTCATTAATTCTCCATCTCCGTTTCTTGTGTTTCATTCCAAATCTCCACATCACTGGATTATGATCCGAGCTAACTTTTGATAATATATCAGTCTCTTTTGTAAATACTACCAGTTCTTTAGATGCCCAGATCATATCTATTCTCGAAAAAGATTGGTGACTAGATGAAAAAAAAGTATACTGCTTCAATTTAGGATTATATTTTCTCCAAACATCTTCTAAATTTTCTTGTTCCTGAATTTCAAAAAAAGACTTCGGTAATTTCCCCGTCCTTACTTTACTTGTTGATAGACTTTTATCCAATTGCAAATCTACCACTCCGTTAAAGTCTCCAGCTATAATTACCTGGTCATAAGTCCACTGCTCCATTTGTTCTCGTAAATCCTTGAAAAATATATCTTTGGAGCCATTTGGTGCATATAGTGCAAGTACCATAGTTTTCTTTGCATTACATAAACATTCCACAGTCAGGTATCTTCCATTTTTATCAGACACAATTAATTTAGGTTGTAGTTCTTCTTTTATATATATAACAATTCCCCTCTTTTTTTGCTTTGTTGCCGAAACAAATTGTTTTCCGAACTTTTTGTTAATCAGATATTTAACATCTTGATCCCTAATATGAGTTTCTTGTAGACAAATCAGATTACTTCTTTGTTTAGCTAACCAATGTAGCACAGCTTTACGTTTAGAGGGTGAATTAAGTCCATTAACATTCCATGAAATTAATTTGTACTCCATAGTTATAATCTGGATGAGCTAGGAAAGTCTTTTCCATTTTCCATCAGAAAGACATCCGTTGCATATTTCGATTTGATCACTTGTCTCCCTGGTTGAAATTCAAAAGTCACTCCTTCCGGTAGCTCCCATCTATATCTAATTTCCGCTGCCCTTAGCTTTTGTGTTAAGTCTCTGTACTTTTTCCAATCCTGGAGTACTTTACGTGGTACTTCTTTCATAATTCGAATCCGTGTCTCGGCTACCTCCAGTGAAGTTTCAAAATGTCTTCTAATAATTTTCTCCTTCATTCTCCTTGTGGTCAATTGGACAATAATATCTCTTGGTAAGTTCTTTTGTTCCGCATATTTTGAATTGACTCTATACGCGATATCCAAATGGGTCATCATTTCCTCCTCTGTTTGCCCCCAAAATTTTGCCAATATTTCAGCTACTTGTTTAAGGGCAGATCCATCCATTTTTTCCGGAACTGCCCTCATGCGAATCTGTCTGTCCATTGCTTTGCATTCCATCATCACTATTCTTTCTCCCATACCCATAGTCTCATTCTGTATAGCCTCTATTTTTTTCTCTCCATCCTGCACCAACTGCTGCGTTTCTTGCACCTTTTGTTGGGTATTCTGTAAATCTGTTTTTATTGCCTCCATCTCCTTTTTAACTTCCATAATTTCCGATTTGATTGCTTCTTTCATTTCTGTCATTAAATTTTGCTGTAATTTTTGTATCATCTCCCGAATCTCTTTATTTCCATCTGTTATTTTCTTATCCAAATTTTCAATGGCAGCCTGCCAGTCCTTTTCTTTTTTGGAGGCCATTGGACTTGTCTTAGGTCCCCACGAATCAGCTCTCTTTCTTAGCTCCATCTTCTTTTTAATTCAAATCTCTATTTTTATATATCAAAAATTTTTGACGTTTGCCCTCAGTTAAAATGGCAATTGAGGCTTCCCTTGCCCTTAAAATGTCGGGTGATGTTTTTCTATGGTTCAAAATGTCGGGCGATCTTTCTCTATGGTAATACAGTCACACCGATGATCTTCCCTTACTTTCAATGGTGAATCCTCTACTTCCGTTTCCTTTCCCTTAGTTTCAATGGTGGGTACTTCACTTCCTCTTCCAGCTTTGTTTTTCTTCCGGGTCCTCCTGTTCTGCCTGACCTCCCTCGCTGCTCTTTCTCTCTATCTCCTCTCCATCTATTGTTCTCCACTTCCTGTCTTGTGGCACGCCTTCCAGTTCCCACGATCCGCCCACCGTGTCGCTATCTCCCCAAGCACAGGTATGCAAAACAATATTCTTCTTAGCTCTTTTTGACTTTTTCTCGTTCTCAAAACTCCAATTAAATTGCTCAGTCTTTTAATTTACTTTTTCAGCTTGGTAACTCAGTCTTTAGTTCTTTTAAAATTTAAGTCTTTATTCAGTAAAACGGTCTGTTAGGGGAGATAGTAATCTTAATACAGACTTCTTGGGATGTACTCACTGCTTCAAACATCCAAATCTGTTCAAATTCGTTCCCGAGGCTCGGGGAACAAAGAGCCTATGTCAAATTAATGACTCCCGAAGCTGCTGCAGAGATTTTGGCCACCCTTCTCCGAGGAGGATCAAAGGCTTAGGGGAGAAGCCCTTAATTCAGAGCCTCCCACCCACCAAGACCCTTCACTCTCAGGGCTAAAAGCGTTCTTGCCGGATTTCTGACTAAAACCCGGGGGCTGTGGGTGATCTGAAGGTCCCACCAGCCCAAAAAACAGCACCTCGGATGATCCGGAGCTTGGAATCACGTCGGTCTCTCCATTACCCCGAACCGGAAGTCCCCTGTCTCAATTACATCCTATGGTAAAGCACGATTTCCATTATTTCCTATGGGCAATCTTTTTCTCCGTTATTCCCTGTTGGCAAGCATCTTTTCCATTATTGCCTTAGGTCAATCGGTGGCTTCATTATTCCCTAAGGGCAAGGGTTGTTTTCATTATTCCCTATGGGCAAGCATGGTTTCCATTATTCCCTATGGGTAATACCTGTCGCCATTATTCCCTATGAGCAAGCATGTAAGTGGTAAGCTACGGTAAACTATGGTAAGCTATCCATTATACCCTATGGATAATCTCTGTTTTTATTATTCATTATGGGCAATCCCTGTTTTCATTATTTTCAATAGCAAGCATGCTTTCCATTATTACCTATGAACAAAAGCTGTTCCCATCATTCCCTAAGAGCAAACATGCTTTCCATTATTCACTATGAGCAATTGCTATTCCCAATATTCCCTATGGATTTCCCTATGGAAAATACTCTGTCTCCATTATTCCTTAAGGTCAAGCATCATTTCCATTACTACCTCTAGGCAATAGCTGTCCCCATTATTCCCTATTGGCAGGCTTAGTTTTCATTTTTGCCTATAAACAATCACTTTCTCAATTATTCATTAGGGGAAGCATCATTTCCATTATTCCCTAAGGGCAATTGCTGTCCCCGTTATTTCCTAAGGAAAACCACTGTTTTCATTATACCCTATGGGCAAGCATTATTTCCATTATTTCCTTTGGTCAATTGCAGTCCCCATTATTCACTACGGGCAAGCGTGCTTACCATTATTGCCTAAGGACAATCACTGTCTCCATGATTCTTTAGGGGCAAGGACTTATTCCCTTATTCCCTATGGGCAATCGCTGTCTCCATTATTTCCTATGGGCATTCACTATCCCCATTCTTACCTATGGGCAAACTTCGTTTACATTATTCCCTGAGGGAAAACACTGTCTCCATTATTCCTGAAGGACAAGCACACTTTCCATTATTACCTATGGGGAATCGCTGTCAGATTAATTCTCTGTGGGAAATCACAGTCTCCATTATTTCCTATGGGCAATCTCTGTTTCCCTTATTCCCTAAGGCCACTCTCTGTCCCTATCTATCCTCTTCTGTCCAACTCTATATCTTTTTGAAGCATTTCCATTCTGTTTCTAGCTCTAGCATAGTTGATCTTTGTGTAGCCTTTTCTGTCTGTTTCTCTGTATCTGTCTCTTACTATTTCTTATTTTCTATCTCTGTTTCTTTCCATGTCTTTCCACCAATATCTCACTCTATCTATCTGCCCTATCCTATCTATTTCTATCTCTTGCTATCATTTTCTCTCTTTCTATGTCTATCTGTATCATTTTCTATAGGTCTTTCTATATATTCATCTATGTTTTTGTATGTGCATTCATCTTATTCTAATGTTTTTGTTTTTCTTTCTTTCTTTCATCTATCTCCTACCTCTTCTTATCTCTAGATATTATTTTATCTCTATATATATACTGACCTCTGTCACTTTCTATGTATCTTTCTCGAACAATCTTCATCTAAGTGTATCTATGTATATATATCTTTTTCTAATGTTTTTGTTTCTCTCTCTCTCTCTCTCTCTCTCTCTCTCTCTCTCTCTCTCTCTCATACTTGTTCTGTCCAACTTTTTGAAGCATTTGCGTTCTGTTTCTAGCTCTAGCATAGTTGATCTCTATATAGCCTTTTCCTCTGTATCTGTCTCTTACTCTCTATTTGTTACTTTCTGTCTCTGTCTGTATATTTCAGTCTTTCCACCACAATCTATTTGAATTTATCTCTTTCTATGTATATCTGCCCTTTCCTATCTTTTTCTACCTCTAGCTATCTTTATCTCTACTGTTTTATACTTACCTTTTTCTATTTTCATATTTGTGTATGTATGTGTACAAATCTTTTCCTACTGTTCTTGTTTTTCTCTCTTTTCTATCAGTCTATATATCTTGTTTTGTCTATTTGAAGCATTCGCATTCTGTTTCTATGACTTTCACAGTTGATCTCTCCTTTTCTATCTATTTCTCTGTATATTTCTCTCTATTTCTCTTACTATTTGTTTAATTTCCAACTCCATCTTTTGCTTTCTATGTCTTTCAACCACTATTTATCTGAATCTATCTCTTTCTCTGTATATCTGCCCTTTCTTTTCTCTTTCTAGCTCTAGCTTTCATTTTCTTTCTTTCATTTTCTCTCTCTATCTCTATTGTTTTTAAATAGATTTCTATAACTTTCATCTCTATTTCAAATGATATCATTTTCTCTCACTCTTTTTATTTATCAATCTATCTTCTTTTGTCTGACTTTATTTGAAGTCTTCACATTCAGTTTCTAGCTCTAGGACAGTTGATAGAAACAGATAGAGATAGAAACAAATATATCAAATGTAAGAGACAAATATAGAGAAACACATAGAAACGGCTACTTAGATATCAACTGGGCTAGACCTTGAAACAGAATGCGAATGCTACAAGGAGATATGGAGTCATACAGAACAAGATAGATAGAAACAAGGAGAGAGAAAAAAACATTTCTAATGTAATATACACATAGATGAGGATAGTCAGACAAAGGTATATAGAAAACAATAGAGAGATATAGAGAGAAACTGAAAGCTAGTGACAGAAAGAGCTAAAAGGAAAGATACATAGAAAGAGATTCAGATCGATAGTGATAGAAATAGACAGAGAAATAGACAGTGATAGGAATAGACAGTCTCTTACTGTTTATTTGTTATTTTCTATCTGCTTCTTTCTGTGTCTTTCTACAATTATCTATCTGAATCTCTTTCTATGTATCTGCTTTTCTGTATACCTTTATCTAACTTTCTTCAACTATGTGTACACAGAAAATATGTATCTATCTTTTGCTAATGTTTTTCTCATCTTGTTTCTGTCTGTCTATTATCTATCACCTTCTTCTGTCTATATCTATTTGTAGTATTCACATTCTCTTTCTTGGACTAGCACCGTAGATCTCTGTGTAGACTTTTTATCTGTTTCTCTGTATCTGTCTCTTACTGTTTATTTTTTACTTTCTGTCTTTCTCTCACTATCTCTCTGAATCTTTCTATGTATACCTTGCATTTTATCCCTTTCTATCACTAGTTTTCAGTTTCTCTCTTTCTATTATCTCTATTATTTTCTATATACCTTTCTCTAGCTGTCTTCATCGATATGTATATTTTTCTAATGTTTTTGTTTTTCTCTCCTTGTTTCTATCTTGTTCTGTCTGACTCCATATCTACTTGAAGCTTTCACATCCTGTTTCTAGGTCTAGCACAGTTGATAGCTGTTTCTCTATATATGTTTCTTACTGTCTGTTTGTTTCTATCTCTATCTGTTTCTATCAACTCTCCTAGAGATAGAAACAGAATGTGAAGACTTCAAATAGATATAGAGTTGAACCAAAGAAGATAGATTGATAAATAAAAAGGAGAGAAAAACAATATCATCTGAAATAGATAGATACACATAGAGTTATAGAAATCTGAAAACAATAAAGAAAGATAGAAAATGATAGCTAGAGATAGAAACAGATAGGAAAGGGCAGATATACAGAGAAATTCAGATAGTGGTAGAAAGACATAGAAAGATACAGACAGAGACAGAAATTAACAAATAGACAGTAAGAGACACATAGAGAGGAACAGAAAGAAAAGGCTACCTAGAGATCAACAGTGCTGGAGCTAGAAACAGAATGCAAACATCAAACAGATATAGAGTTGGACAGTACATAATAGCTAGATACCTGGATAGCTAGATAGCTAGAGAAAGAAAGAAAGAAAGAAAGAAAGAAAGAAAGAAAGAAAGAAAGAAAGAAAGAAAGAAAGAAAGAAAGAAAGAAAGAAAGAAAGAAAGAAAGAAGCAAACAAACAAACAAACAAACAAACATTGGGAAATGGTAGATACACCTACATACACAAAGGTATGTAGAAAACAGTAGAAATAGCTATAGAAAGAGATAAAATGAAAGCTAGTGATAGAAAGGGCAGAGATAGATATATAGAGAAAATGAAAGCTAGAGCTAGAAAGAGATAAGAAAGGGCAGATATACCTATAAAGAGATATATACAGAATGATATTGGTAGAAAGACACAGAAAGAAACAGATATAGAAAGTAACATATAGACAGTAAGGAACCGATACAGAGAAACAGATAGAAAAGGCTACATAGAGATCCACTGTGAGCTAGAGCTAGAAATGCCAACACTTCAAATAGATATAGAGTCGGTCAGAACAAGACTGATAGAAAGGAGAAGAAAAAAACATTAGGAAAAGATTTATACACATACATACACATACATGAAAATAGATAAAGGTATGTAGAAAATGATCCAGATATAGGAGAGAAAATGAAAGTGAGTGATAGAGATAGGAAAGGGTAGATAGAGAGTGGAAGAAAGAAACAGAGGCAGAAAGTAAGAAATAGACAGTAAGAGACCGATACAGAGAAACAGAGAGAAATGGCTACATCCACTATGCTAGCACTAGAAACAGAATACGAACACTTCAAATAGAGTCGGACAGAACAAGATAGTTAGATCGACTGATAGCGTTCTATTTGTCTATTTGATGCGTTCGCATTCTATCTGTTTCTAGTGCTAGCTCAGTTTATGTAGCATTTTCTGTTTCTTACTGTCTATTTGTTACAATTTCTTTCTTTCTACAGCTCTCTCTCTCTCTGAATCTTTCTATGTATATGTGCACTTTCCTATCTCTTTCATTTTCTCTTTCTGTATCTCTATGTATCTTTCTCTAACTTTAATCTATGTGCATCTATCTTTTTCTATTAGATTTGGTTTCTAGATCTAGTTCAGTTTATCTCTATGTAGCTTTTTCTATCTTTCTGTCTATACGTCTTGTACTATTTGTTACTTTATATCTCTATCTTTCTTTCTATGTCTTTCTATCACTATCTTAATCTTTCTCTTTCTATGAATATCTATCTTAATCTATCTCTTTCTATGAATATCTATGAATATCTGCCCTTTCCTATCTCTTTCTATCTCTAGCTTTCATTTTCTCTCTATCTCTATCTCTATGGTTTCTATAGTTCTCTGTCTTCTTCTGTCTATCTATGTGTAACTTTTTCTATCTGGTTTGGTTTTTCTCAGCTTCTATTTATCTGTTTATTTAGTTATTTCAATCTTGTTCTGTCTGAACCTATATATTCCCATTCTAAATGTTTTTATCTCTATGCAGCTTTTTCTATCTGTTTCTCTCTGTGACTCTTATAGTTTATTTGTTACTTTCTATCTCTATCTGTTTCATTCTTTCTACAATTATCTATCTGAATCTATCTCTTTCTTTGTATCTGCTTTGCTATCTCTAGCTCTATGTATCACTTTCTTTCTATATCTCTATTGTTTTCTTTCTCTAACTTTCTTCAGCTATGTGTATCTATCTTTTGCTAATGTTTTTCCCTCATCTTGTTTCTGTCTGTCTGTCTGTCTGTCTGTCTATCTGTCATCTTATTCTGTCTAACTCTATATTTGTAGCATTCACAATCTCTTTCTTGGTCTAGCACAGTAGATCTCTGTGTAGCCTTTTCTATCTGTTTCTCTGTATTCTATCTGTTTCTCTTACTGTTTATTTGTTACTTTCTATCTCTATCTCTTTCAATGTCTTTCTATCACTATCTGAATCTATATATACCTTTCCATTTAGCTCTTTCAGTTTCTCTCTATATCTATCTCTATTGTTTTCTATATTCCTTTTCTATATTCTATATTGTTATCTCTATTGTTTTCTATATTCCTTTCTCTAACTATCTTCATCTTTGTGTATATTACATTAGACATTTTTTGTTTTTCTCTCCTTGTTTCTATCTATGTATCTTGTTCTGTCTGACTCCATATCTACTTGTAGTCATCACGTTGTGTTTCTAGGTCTAGCCCAGTCGATATCTAAGTAGCTTTTTCTATGTCTCTATATTTGTCTCTTACAGTTTTTTCTTCTTTCTATCTCTATCTGTTCCTATCAACTGTCGTAGAGCTAGAAATAGAATGTGAAAACTTCAAAATAGAGTCAGACCAAAATAGACAGATAAAAAGAGTGAGAGAAAAAACAATATCATTTGAAATAGAAAAATGGGAAACGAAAGCTAGAGATAGAAAGAAAAGAAAGGGCAGATATACAGAGAAATAGAAGGATTCAGATAGTTATAGAAATCTATAGATAGAAAAAGAATGATAGAAAGAACAAAAACATTAGAAAAAGATGGATACACATATCATCACATAGTTGAAGATAAAGATATATAGAAAATGATACAGAGTGATATAGAAAGAGAGAAAATTATAGCAAGGGATAGAAATAAATAGGAAAAGGAAGATATACATGGAAAGATAGATTCAGATAGATAGTGGTGGAAAGACATGGAAAGAAACAGAGATAGAAAGTAAGAAATAGTAAGAGACAGAGACAGAGAAACAGACAGAAAAGGCTACATAGAGATCAACTGTGCTAGAGCTAGAAACAGAATGCAAATGCTTCAAATATAGATTGGGACAGAACAGGGGAGAGAGAGAGAGAAAGATGACAGAAAGAAAACAAACATTAGAAAATGATAGATAGACACATACACACATACACCTATCTAGAGAAAGGTATGTAGAAAACTATAAAGATAGATATAGAAGGAGAGAAAATGAAAGTGAATGGTAGGGCAGATATACATATAAAGATATACATACAGAAAGATAGTGGTAGAAAGACAAAGAAAGAAAGCTAGAGATAGAAAGTCACAAATAGACAGTAAGAGACACAGAGAGAAAGATAGAAAAGGCTACATAGAGATCCTCTGAGCTAGAGCTAGAAATGCCAACGCTTCAAATAGATATGGAGTCAAGATAGACTGATAGAAAGGAGAGGGAAAAACATTAGGAAAATATTTATACACATACATACATAGATGAAAATAGATAAAGGTATGTAGAAAATGATCCAGATATAGAAGGAGAGAAAATGAAAGCTAGTGAAAGAAAGAGCTTGCCCCTAGAGAATAATCGATACAGCAATTGCTATAGGAAATAATGGAAATTATTTTTTACCATAGGGTATAATGGAGATAGCGATTCCCCGAGAAAATACCAGAAACCATGCTTCCCTTAAGGAATAATGGAGACAGCGATCGCCCACAGGGAATAACGTAAACCATGTTTGCCCATGGGGAATAATGGGGACAGCAATTGCCTATGGAAAACAAGGGAAACCAAGCTTGTTCATAGGGATCAATTGGGACCATGATCGGCCATAGGGAATAATGAAAACCATGCTTGCCCATAAGGAATAATGAAAAGAGCAATTGCCCTTCAAAAATAATGGAGACACGGATTGCCCATAGGAAATAATGGAAATCATGCTTGTCTGTAGGCCATAATAGGAATAGCGATTGTCCATAGGGAATTGTTGAACACATGCAATTAGGGAATAATTGGAACAGAGATTGCCTATAGGGAATAATGGAAAGCATGCTTGCCCATAGGGAATAATGCAAACAGTGATTGCCCATGGGGAATACTGGATAACATGCTGGCCCATAGGGAATAATGGAGACAGAGAATGCACACAGGGTATTAATCAGAGAACGATTGCCCATAGAAAATAATGGAACCCATGCTTGCCCATAAATCATAATGGAAACTACGCTTGCCCATAGGGAAAATGGGAACAGCGATTGCCCATAGGGAATAATGGAAAGAATGCATTCCCATAGGGAATAATGTAAGCTGCGATTGTCCATAGGGAATAATGGAGATAAGGAGTTCCCCTAGGGAATAATGGAAATCATGCTTTCCCATATGGAATAATGGGAACATGAATTGTTCTTAAGGAATAATGGGAACAGATTCATTCTTAGGGAAAAATGGAAAGCATTTTTCCCTGAGGGAATAATGGAGAGAGCGATTGACCATAGGGAATAATGAAAACAGCTCTTGTCCTTTGGGAAAAATGGGGACAGCGAGTGGCCTTAGGGAATGAAGGAAAACATGCTTGCCCTTAGGGAATAATGAAAACAACACTTGCCTATAGGCAATAATGGAAACGATGCTTGTCAGTAGGGAATCATGGAGAAAGTGATTGCCCATAGGGAATAATGGAAATCATGCTTGCCTATATGGAATAATGGAGACAGTGATTGCCTTATAGAGAATAATGGAGACATTGATTGCTCATAGGAAATAATGGAAACCATGCTTGGGAATTATGAAAACAACACTTCGCTTTAGGGAATAATGGGAACAGCAATCACCCATAGGGAATAATGGAGACAGCAATTGCCCATAGGGAATAACAGAAATAAAGCTTGCCCCTAAAGAATAATGGAGACAGTGATTGTCCTTAGGCTATAATGGAAACCACTCTTGCCCATAGGGAATACTGGGGACTGCGATTGCACATATGGAATAATGAAAAGCATTCCTGACTACAGGTAATAATGGAAACTACACTTACACATGGGGAATAATGGATACAGTGAATGCCCACAGGGAATAATGGAAAGAATGTTTGCCCATAGGGAATAATGAAAACAGTGATTGTCCATAGGGAATAAAGGAGAATAGGATTGCCCATAGGGAACAATGGAAATCATGCTTGCCCATAGGGAATATTAAAAACAGCGATTGTCCATAGGGAATAATGGGAACAGCAAGTAGCCTTCGGGAATAAAGGAAACCATGTTTGCCCATAGGGAATAAAGGGGACAGCAATTGCCCATAGGGATTAATGGAAAACATGCTTGGCCTTAGGGAATAATGAAAACAACACTTGTCCGTAGGGAATAATGAAAACCATGCTTGCCCCTAGGGGAACAATGGAGACAGCCATTGCCCTTCTGGAATAATGGAAATCATGCTTGCCCATAGGGAATAATATGAATGCCAAAATTCAGAAAATCAGTGAAAATACAAAATGTGAACTTTGCTAGGAAAAAGATGAAACTGTATCCCACTTTTTCTCTGAATGCAGCAAAATTGCACAGACGGACTACCAAGCTAGACATGACAGGGTCACAAAGCTGATTCATTGGTCATTGTGTAAAAAGTAGAACTTGCCAATACCAAAGAATTCATGGGAACATCAGGTGGACAAGATGCTAAAATAAGAACAAGCCAAAATCTTGTGGGATTTCAGCATATAAACTGATCGGCACCTTGAACATAACACAGCAGATATAACCGTAGTGGAAAATGGAAAAGTCTGGATAATCGACATTGCAATTCCTTGGGCATGCCAGAGTCGAAGAAAAAGAAGAAGAAGAAAAATGATTCAATATAGAGATCTGGCTATAGAAACCACCTGACTATGGAAGAAGAATGCACCAGTAGTCCCCATTGTCATCAGGGCACTTGGAACCATCTCGAAAAACTTCGCAGTTCATATGGAAAAACTGCAGCTTTCTGACATAACACCTACAGAACTGCAAAAGACGGCGCTACTTGGAACAGCGTATATATTACGTCAATACTTGGTTGATACTTAGATCTCCGGGGGAAACCTGTATCAGCCCAAGCAATAATAACATGTGACCTCTGCTTATTGTTGAATGTGTTTCAGATCATTCAAATATCAGCAACAACAACAGCAACAACTACGACTACGCTTATATAGGTAGATTAGAGCCTCACCCAGAGCGGTGAACAAATTAGTATTATTATTCTCCACCCAATACAGCTGGGGAGCTGGGCCTGAGAGGGGTGGATTACCCAAGGCCATCTACTGAGTCCATGGCGGCAGTGGGATTCAAACCAGTACAGTGCTGATTCACAGTTGAACCACTTAACCACTGTGCTACAGCAGTTGCTGAAGACACACTTCAAAGGGGGACCGCTCAAACAGTACTTGATGCTTCCTAAAAGCATCTGGCTATTGGCAAGCATGC
This sequence comes from Eublepharis macularius, assembly GCF_028583425.1. NCBI lineage: Eukaryota > Metazoa > Chordata > Lepidosauria > Squamata > Eublepharidae > Eublepharis > Eublepharis macularius. The sequence continues at coordinate 9,592,157 of NC_072793.1, read as the reverse complement.
TTTGAGTTATTCACTAGGGGCATTCACTGTTCCCATTATTCCCTATGGGCAAACTCTGTTCGTTTGCCTATGGGCAAACTCTGTTCGTGGGGCAAGCATGATTTCCATTATTCCCTGTGAGCAATCACTAGCTGCATTATTGCCTAGGGACAATCGCTGTTTTCATTATTCCTTAAGGGCAAGAATTCGTTCCATTATTCCCTATGGGCAATCGCTGTTCCCATTATTAACTATGGGGAATTGCTAACCCTCTTATTCCCTATGTGGCAAGCATGTTTTCCGTTATTCCCTATGGGTAATCACTATCTGCATTATTTCCTATGGGCAATTGCTGTTTTCATTATTCCCTAAGGGAAAGTATTCTTTACATTATTCCCTATGTGCAAGCATGGTTTCCTATGAACAATCAGTATCTCCATTATTCTTTAGGGGCAAGCATTATTTCCATTATTCCCCATGGGCTATTGCTGTTTCCATTATTCCCTAATGGCAAGCATGCTTTCCGATTTTCTGTGGGCAATTGCTGTCCCTATTATTCCCCATGGGCAAGCACGGTTTCCATGATTTCCCTTGGGCAATCGCTGTCTCCATTATATTCTATAGGGAAGCATGTTTTACATTATGGGGCAAGCATGGTTTGTATTATTCCCTAAGGGCAAGTGTTATTTTCAATATTCTCTAAGGTCAAGCATTTTTTCCATTAGTCCCTATGGGCAATCACTGTCCCCATTATTCCCTTTGGTCAAACATAGTTTCCTTAATTCCCTAAGGTGACTCGCTGTCCCCATTATTCCCTATGAACAATCACTGTTTTAACTATTCCCTATGGTCAAACTCCATCTCCATTATTTCCTATGGACAAAAGCTTTTCATTTTTCCCTATCAACGATCTCTCTTCCCATTATTCCCAACTGGTAATCACTGTTCCCATTACTCCCTATGGGCAATCACTGTTCCAATTATTCCCTATGGGCAAGCATGTTTTCCATTATTCCCTATGGACAATCGCTGTTTTCATTGTCCTTTGGGCAAGCATTCTTTCCACTACAGTCAAGCAAAGTTTCCATTATTCCGAATGGACAATTACTGTCTCCATTATTCCTTATGGGCAAGTATCATTTCAGTTATTCCTTATGGGCAATCCCTCTTCCCCAATTGTTGTCCCCATTATTCCCTATGGACAAGCTTCATTTCCATTAGTCCCTATGGGCAATCACTATCTGCATTATTACATCATTTACACTATTCCCTGAGGGCAATCACTGTCTCCATTATTCCTTAAGGGCGAGCATGGTTTCCAGTATTTTCTAGGGGGTCCTCTTTCTCAATTACACCCTATAGTAAAGCATGATTGCCCTTGTTTCCTATGGGCAATCGCTGTATCCATTATTCCGTAGGGGCAAGCATGGTTTGCATTATTGCCTAAGGTCAAAGTGATATATAGAGAAAATCGTATCTAGAAATAAAAAGAGATGGAGGAAAGAAAGAAGCATTAGAAAAAGATGAATACACATACAAATACATAAATGAATATTGAGAATGATCTATAGAAAATGATACAGATAGACATAGAAAGAGAGAAAATGATAGCAAGAGATATAGAGAATACATAGAGAAATATAGAGAAACACATAGAAAAGGCTACTGAGATATCAATTGTGCTAGACCTAGAAACAGAATGTGAATGCTATAAGTAGATATTGAATCAGACAGAACAAGATAGATAGATAGAAACAAGGAGATAGAAAAAACTTTTCTAATGTAATATACACAGATTAGGATAGTTAATGAAAGCTATATAGAAAACAATAGAGATATAGAAAGAGAGAAACTGAAAGTTAGTGATAGAAAGAGATATAAAGGAAATGTATACATAGAAAGATTCAGATAGTGATAGAAAGAAATAGAAAGAGATAGAGATAGAAAGTAACGAATAGTAAGAGACACATACAGAGAAACAGATAGGCTACACAGAGATCTACTGCTACAGATGATAGATAGATAGTGCTACAGATAGTAGATAGATAGATAGTAGATACTGCTACAGATGACAGACAGACAGACAGACAGACAGACAGACAGACAGACAGACAGACAGACAGACAGACAGAAAAGAAAGAAAGAAAGAAAGAAAGAAAGAAAGAAAGAAAGAAAGAAAGAAAGAAAGAAAGAAAGAAAGAAAGAAAGAAAGAAAGAAAGAAAGAAAGAAAGAAAGAAAGAAAGAAAGAACATTAGAAAATGATAGATACACATACATACACAAAGGTATGTAGAAAACAGAGATAGATATAGAAAGAAAATGAAAGCTAGTGGTAGAAAGAGCAACTATACATATATACTGAAAGATATTGGTAGAAAGAAATAGAAAGAAACAGATATAGATAGAAATTAACAAATAGACAGATACAGAGAAACGGATAGAAAAGGCTACATAAAGATCCACTGAGCTAGAGCTAGAAATGCCAACGTATAGAAACATATAGAATGCGAATGCTACAAATGATATAGGTTCAGACAGAACAAGATTGAAATAACAAAAAAACAGATAAATTGAACGAAGCCGAGAAAAACCAGATAGAACAAAACAGATATACATAGATACAGACAGAAGAAGATAGTTAAAGATATATAGAAAGTGATAGAGATAGAAAGAGAGAAAATCAAAGCTAAAGATAGATAGGAAAGGGCAGATATACATAGAAAGAGAGAGATTCAGATAGTGGTAGAAATAGAAAGTAACGAAGTATGAGAAGTATAGACAAAAAGATAGAAAAAGCTAGAGATAAACTGAGCTAGATCTAGAAACAGAATGCGAAATGCTACAAATAGAGGTTTGGACAGAACAAGATAAAAATAACTAAAGAAACAGAGATTGATAGGAAGAAGCTGAGAAAAACCAAATCAGATGGAAAAAGACACAAACTTAGATACACATCGATGAAGATAAAGCAATAGAGATAGATACGGAAAGAGAAAATGAAAGCTAGTGATAGAAAAATAGGAAAGTGCACGTACACATAGAAAGAGATAGATTCAGAGAGATAGTGGTAGAAAGATAGAAATTTAGTAATAGAATGTAACGACAGTAAGAGACAGAGAGAGAGAGAAACAGATAGAAAATGCTTAGAGATAAACTGAGCTAGCGCTAGAAACAGATAGAATGTGAACGCTACAAATAGACAAATAGAATGCTATCAGTCTATCTATCTTGTTCTGTCCGACTATACCTATTTGAAGTGTTTGCATTCTGTTTCTAGCGCTAGCATAGTGGATCTCTATTTCTTCTTTCTTACTTTCTATGTCTGTTTCTTTCTAAGTATTTCCTCCACTATCTATCTGAATCTCTCTCTTTCTATGTACTACTATACTACTACTATGTATATCTGCCCTTTCCTATCATTTTCTATCACTAGCTTTCATTTTCTCTCCTGTATCTGGATCGTTTTCTACATACCTTTATCTATTTTCATCTGTGTATGTATGTGTATAAATCTTTTCCTAATGTTTCTTCCCTCTCCTTTCTATCAGTCTATCCATCTATCTATCTTGTTCTGACCGACTCTATATTTATTTGAAGCATTGGCATTTCTCGCTCTAGCTCAGTGGATCTCTATGTAACCTTTCTATCTTTTTCTCTGTATCTGCCTCTTACTCTGTTACTTTCTATCTCTAGCTTTTTTTCCTATGGCTTTCTACCAATATCTTTATGTATAATCTCTTTATATGTATATCTGCCCTTTCTATCACGAGCTTTCATTTTCTCTTTCTATATCTATATTGCTTTCTATATAGCTTTTTCTAACTATCTTCTTCTGTCTGTATCTATGTATAGCTGTCTTTTTCTAACTCATTTGGCTTCTTTCTATTTATCTGTTTATTTTGTTATTTCAATCTAATTCTGCCTGAATCTATATTTCTAGCATTCGCATTCTATGTTTCTGGATCTAGCTCAGTATATCTCTATGCAGATTTTCTATCTATCTCTTACTGTTTTTGTTATTTTCTATATCTGTTTCTCTATGTGCACATAGAAAATATGTATCTATCTTTTGCTAACGTTTTTTCCTCATCTTGTTTCTGTCTGTCTGTCTGTCTGTCTATCATCATCATCATCATCTTGTTCTGTCTAACTCTAGATCTATTTGTAGCATTCACATTCTCTTTCTTGGTCTAGCACAGTAGATCTCTGGGTAGCCTTTTCTATCTGTTTCTCTGTATCTGTCTCTTACTATTTATTTTTTACCTTCTATGTCTTTCTCTCACTCTTTCTTACTGTATCTCTTTCTGTGTATAACTTTCCTTATCACTATCACTAGCTTTCAGTTTCTCTATTTCTATTACCTTTTTCTAGCTATTTTCTAATATTTTTGTTTTTCTCTCCTAGTTTCTATCTATCTATCTTGTTCTGTCTGACTCCATATCTACTTGTAGCATTCACATTCTGTTTCTAGGTCTAGCACAGTTGATATCTAAGTAGCCTTTTCTATCTGTTTATATCTGTCTCTTGCTGTCTATTTATTTCTATAACTGTTTCTATCAACTCTCCTAGAGATAGAAACAGAATGTGAAGACTTCAAATACAGACCGAGTCAGACCGAAGAAGATAGATTGATAAATAAAAAGAAGAGAAAAACAATATCATTTGAAATAGATGAAGATAGCTGTAGAAATCTATTTAAAAACAATAAAGAAAGATAGAAAATGATAGCTAGAGAGAAAGAGATAGGAAAGGGCAGATATACAGAGAAAGATAGATAGTGGTGGAAAGACATAGAACGATAGAGACAGAAAGTAACAAATAGACAGTAAGAGACAGATAGAGAGGATCAGAAAGCAAAGGCTACATAGAGAGCAACTGGGCTAGAGCTAGAAAAAGAACGCAAATGCTTGAAATAGAAAAAAAAGTTGGACAGAACAAAAATTATGCTAGAAAGAGAGAGAGAGTTTAGAAAAAGATGGATGCATGTAAAAAACATAGATGAAGATAAAGATATATAGAAAATGATACAGAAAATACAGAGTTAGAAAGAAATAGAAATACATAGCAAAGGGCACATATACATGGAAAGAGGTAGATTCAGATTATAGTGGAAAGATATGGAAAGAAACAGATAGAAAGTAAGAAATAGTAAGAGTAGAAAGAAAAAAACAGATATAGAAAGTCACAAATAAGAGGAAGAGACATAGAGAGAAACAGATAGAAAAGGCTACATAGAGATCCACTGAGCTAGAGCTAGAAATGCCAACGCTTCAAATAGATATAGTCGGACAGAACAAGATAGCTAGACTGATAGAATTCTGTCTATTTGTAGCGTTTCCATTCTATCTGTTTCTAGCGCTAGCTCAGCTTATCTCTATGTAGCATTTTCGATCTGTTTCTCTCTGTCTCTTGCTGTCTATTTGTTACATTCTGTCTCTTTCAATTTCTTTCATCTTTCTACCACTGTCTCTCTAAATCTATCTTTCTATGTATACGTGCAGTTTCCTATCTTTTTCTATCACTAGCTTTCATTTTCTCTTTCTGTATCTATCGCTTTCTATGTACATATCTCTATCTTCATCTATGTGTATCTGTATAAAAATGTATATCTGTATTTTTCTATCTGATTTGGTTTTTCTCAGCTTCTTTCTATCAATCTATATGTTTCTTTAGTTATTTCTATCTTGTTCTGTCCAAACCTCTATTTGTAGCATTCACATTCTGTTTCTAGATCTAGCTCAGTCTACGTAGCTCTTTCTGTCTTTGTTACTTTCTGTCTCTATTGTCTTTCTTCCACTATCTATCTTTATCTCTTTCTATGAATATCTCCCCTTTCCTATCTCTCTAGCTATCATTTTCTTTCTTTCTATGTCTATCTCTATCGCTTTCTATATTTCTCTACCTTCTGTCTGTATATCTTTTTCAATCTGATTTGGTTTTTCTTGGCTTCTTTCTATTTATCTGTTTGTTATTTCAATCTTGTTCTGTCTGAACCTATATCTATTTGTAGCGTTCACATTCTATGTTTCTATCTCTATGCAGCTTTTTCAGTTTCGCTCTGTCTCTCTTACTGTTTATTTGTAACGTTCTATCTCTTATCTTTCAAAGTCTTTCTACAATTATCTATCTGAATCTCTCTATGTCTGCTTTGCCTATCTCTTTCTATCTCCACGTATCATTTTCTCTCTAGCTATTGTTTTTTTCTAAATTTCTTCAGCTATGTGTATCTATGCTGTTTTTTCCTCCTCTCTCTCTCTCTCTCTCTCTCTCTCTCTCTCTCTCTCTCTCTCTCTCTCTCTCTCTCTCTCTCTCTCTCTATCTATCTATCTATCTATCTATCTATCTGTCACCTTTTTCTGTCTAACTCTATATCTATTCACGTTCACATTCTCTTTCTTGGTCTAGCACAGTAGATCTCTGTGTAACCTTTTCTATCTGTTTCTCTGTAAACATTAGAAAAAATGGATACATATTCCAACACATAGATGAAGATAAAGATATATAGAACTGATACAGATTGATACAGAAAGAGAGAAAATAATAGTAAGAGATAGAAATAAATAGGAAAGAGATAGATTCAGATAGATAGTGGTGGAAAGACATGGAAAGAAAAAGATAGAGATAGAAAGTAAGAAATAGTAAGAGACAGAGACAGAGAAACAGACAGAAAAGGCTACATAGAGAACTGTGCTAGAGCTAGAAACAGAATGCAAACACTTCAAATATAGATTGGGACAGAACAGGGGAGAGAGAGAGAGAGAGAGATGACAGAAAGAAAAGAAACATTAGAAAATGATAGAAACACACATACACGTATTAATACACCTATCGAGAGAAAGGTATGTAGAAAACTATAAAGATAGATATAGAAGGAGAGAAAATGAAAGCGAATGGTAGGGCAGATATACATATAAAGATATACATACAGAAAGATAGTGGTAGAAAGACAAAGAAAGAAAGCTAGAGATAAAAAGTCACAAATAGACAGTAAGAGACAGAGAGAAAGATAGAAAAGGCTACATAGAGATCCTCTGAGCTAGAGCTAGAAATGCCAACGCTTCAAATAGATATAGAGTCAGATAGATGGATAGATTGATAGAAAGGAGAAGGGAAAAAACATTAGGAAAAGATTTATACACATACATACATAGATGAAAATAGATAAAGGTATGTAGAAAACGATCCAGATATAGAACGAGAGAAAATGAAAGCTAGTGAAAGAAAGAGATAGGAAAGGGTAGATATACATAGAAAGAGAGAGATTCAGATAGTGTAGGAAAGACTTAGAAAGAAACAGAGTTAGAAAGAAAGACAGTAAGAGACAGATATAGAGAAACGGAAAAGGCTACATAGAGATCCACTATGCTAGTGCTAGAAAAGGACTGTGAACACTTCAAAGAGAGTCACACAGAGCAGGACAAATAAGACTGATACCGTTCTATTTTATTTGTAGCCTTTGCAGTCTATCTGTTTCTAGCTCTAGCTCAGTTTATCTCTGTGTAGTATTTTCTGTTTGTTTCTGTATCAATTTCTTTCTATGTCTTGCTACCACTATCTCTCTGAATCTATCTCTTTCTATGTATAGCTGCCCTTTCCTATCTCTTTCACTAGCTTCCATTTTCGCTTTCTATATCTATATTGCTTTATATATCTTTCTGACTATCATGTGTATATGTGTCCTTTTCTATCTGATTTGGTTTTTCTCGGCTTCTTTCTGTTTATATAGTTTATATAGTTTATATAGTTTATATAGTTTATATAGTTTATATAGTTCTTTCTGAACATTCTATATGTTTATAGATCTATAATAGAGATAGAAAGATAATAGAGATAGAAAGATAGAAAATAAAAGCTAGAGCTAGAAAGAGATAAAGGGCACATATACAGATAAAGAGATAGATTGTTAGATAGTGGTGGAAAGACAGAAAGCAACAGATGGAGATGGAAATTAAACAAATAGACAGTAAGAGACAGCTACAGAGAAAGATAGAAAAGGCTACATAGAGATCAACTGTGCTAGACATAGAAACAGAACGCGGATGCTTCAAATAGATATAGAGTCAGACAGAACAACATAGACTGATAAAAAAGAGAAAAACTAGAACAATAGGAAAAGATTTGTACACATACATACAGATGGATGAAAACAGAGAAAGGTATGAGAAAGGACTTAGAAAGAAAGAGGCAGAAAGTAAGAAATAGACAGTAAGAGACTGATACAGAGAAACAGAGAGAAATGGCTACATCCACTATGCTAGCGCTAGAAACAGAATACGAACACTTCAAATAGAGTCGGACAGAACAAGATAGGTAGATCGACTGATATTATCGCGTTCTATTTGACTATTTGTAGCGTTCGCATTCTATCTGTTTCTAGTGCTGGCTCAGTTTATGTAGCCTTTTCTTTCTTACCGTCTATTTGTTACAATTTCTTTCTTTCTACAACTCTCTCTCTGATTCTATGTACAAGTGCACTTTCCTCTCTCTCTTTCATTTTCTCTTTCTGTATCTCTATGTATCTTTCTCTTTCATCTATGTGCATCTATCTTTTTATATTTGATTTGGTTTCTAGATCTAGTTCAGTTTATCTCCATGTAGCTCTTTCTATCTTTCTGTCTATATGTACTATTTGTTACTTTCTATCTCTATCTTTCTTTCTGTCTTTCTATCACTATCTTAATCTGCCTCTTTCTATGAATCTATTTCTTTCTATGAATATCTATATCTGCCCTTTCCTCTCTCTTTCTATCTCTAGCTTTCATTTTCTCTCTATCTCTATGGCTTTCTATAGTTCTCTGTCTTCTTCTGTCTATCTATGTGTAACTTTTTCTATCTGATTTGGTTTTTCTCGGCTTCTTTCTATTTATCTGTTTATTTAGTTATTTCAATCTTGTTCTGTCTGAACCTATATCTATATTCGCATTCTATATGTTTCTATTCTCTATGCAGCTTTTTCTATCTGTTTCTCTCTATGGATCTTATAGTTTATTTGTTACTTTCTATCTCTATCTGTTTCATTCTTTCTACAATTATCCATCTGAATCTTTTTATCCGCTATCTCTGGCCGTCGTCACACGGGCATCTCTTCCGTTAAATTTACAGCATATAGCGTCCTACCTGTTATCGGCACAGTAACGTTTCTTTGGGTCACCTAACGGCTCTTTGCGCCACCAGCTGTCCACACCGAAGCACTCTGTTCTGTTCTCTCTAACCGCGCAGAAGCAGCTCCTCCCCCCCCCTTTTTTTTATTATTCTGGCATTTAATTCTGCTATAACGGAATAACAGCATATAAACATTCCGTTAGAGCAAAACATTACGACCCTTTTGTTTTTCCAACTTTGAAATTATATAAATAGCCCTTTGTCCGCAGAAAACTCCCTGTCTGACATCCGTGATCCCCATCGCTGAAGACTCTGCCATGGCGATTGAGTCATTTTTACTTCAGCAGAAAGTTTGCATTGTGTTATGTCGTTATGGCGTTATAAGGACATAATAAAATAAAAAAAAGGGGAGTCGCAGGAAGAAATGGATTCTGGGATTGAAGGGAGGGCATAGGACGTTGCGAGGCGAAATACATCAATGTGAGGCATTCACACTGAGGCACAAAATAGCACGACTATCAAGCACAAAGCAGAAGAGAGAAAATCGCTACAGTGTTGGAATAAGGTGGGTGTTTGCCGGGAAATAGCACCATTTTAGCACTAAATAAAAGCCCGTGTGATGATGGCCCATATCTTTATTGCTTTCTTTCTATATCTCTATTGTTTTCTTTCTCTAACTTTCTTCAGCTATGTGTATCTATGTGTACCTATCTTTTGCTAATGTTTTTCCCTCATCTTGTTTCTGTCTGTCCGTCTGTCATCTTATTCTGTCTAACTCTATACTTGTAGCATTCACATTCTCTTTCTTGGTCTAGCACAGTAGATCTCTGTGTAGCCTTTTCTATCTGTTTCACTGTAGTCTCTGAATTCTGTTTCTCTTACTGTTTATTTGTTACTTTCTATCTCTATCTCTTTCAATGTCTTTCTATCACTATCTATCTGAATCTATATATACCTTTCCTTTTAGCTCTTTCAGTTTCTCTCTATATCTATCTCTATTGTTTTCTATATTCCTTTCTCTAACTATCTTCATCTTTGTGTATATTACATTAGACATTTTTTGTTTTTCTCTCCTTGTTTCTATCTATGTACCTTGTTCTGTCTGACTCCATATCTACTTGTAGCCATCACATTGTGTTTCTAGGTCTAGCCCAGTTGATATCTAAGTAGCTTTTTCTATGTCTCTATATTTGTCTCTTACAGTCTTTTCTTCTTTCTATCTCTATCTGTTTCTATCAAGTGTCCTAGAGACTTCTACATGTTTCTATATGTTGGCAATTCTAGCTCTAGCTCAGTGGATCTCTATGTAGTCTTTTCTATCTGATTCTCTGTATCTGTCTCTTACTGTTCATTTGTTACTTTCTGTCTCTATCTCTTTCTTTCTATTTCTTTCTATCACTATCGATCTGAATCTCTCTCGTTCTATGTATACCTTTCCTTTTAGCTCTTCCTATCACTAGCTTTCAGTTTCTATAGCTCTCTATTGTTTTCTATATACTGTTCTCTAACTATCCTCATCTATGTGTATATTACATTAGAAATGTTTTTTTCTCTCTCCTTGTTTCTATCTATCTTGTTCTGTCTGACTCCATATCTCCTTGTAGCATTCGCATTCTGTTTCAAGGTCTAGCCCAGTTGATATCTAAGTAGCCTTTTCTATGTGTTTCTCTATATTTATCTCTTAGATTTGATATATTTGTTTCTTTCTTTCATCTCTATCTGTTTCTATCAACTGTCCTAGAGCTAGAAACAGATTGTGGCCTCAAATAGAGTCAGACCAAAGAAGATTGAAAAAAGACAGATAAAAAGAGTGAGAGAAAAATGATATCATTTGAAATAGATAGATACACATAGATACATATAGATGAAGATAGTTATAGAAATCTATTTAAAAACAATGGAGATAGATATAGAAAGAGAGAAAATGAAAACTAGAGCTAGAAAGAGATAAGAAAGGGCAGATGTACAGAGAAAGAGATGGGTTCAGATAGATAGTGGTGGAAAGACATAGAAAGCAACAGATGGAGATGGAAATTAAACAAATAGTAAGAGACAGATACAGAGAAATAGAAAAGATCAACTGTGAAAAACATAGAAACAGAATGTGAATGCTTCAAATAGATAGAGTCGGTGAAAACAAGATATACAGACTGATAGATAAGAGAAAAACAAGAACATTAGATAGAGAAAGAGAAAATGATAACTAGAGATAAAAGGAGATAGGAAAGGGCAGATATTCATAGAAAGAGATAGATTCAAATAGTGGTGGAAAGCCATAGAAAGATCAGTCAGAGACAGAAAGTAGCCAAATAGACAGTAAGAGACAAATACAGATAAAAAGATAGAAAAGGCTATATAGAGATCAACTGTGCTAGATCTAAAAACAGGATACAAATGCTTCAAAAAGAAAAAAATGGACAGAAGTATGACAGAAAGATGAAGAGAGAGAGAAACATTAGAAAAAGACATATATACATAGATACACTTAAATGAAAGTTAAAGATATATAGAAAGTGATAGAGGTCTAAGAAGACTGGCAGCAATTGAAAGATTATCAAGAAAATAAATTGGACGTAAAAGGAAAATTGCTGATTTTTGATAATTGTTAAAAAAGATGTCGAGACTTTACCTTTGATGATAGGGATGAGATGTAAAATTAGAGTTAATGATAAGAAATAGAATGGTTCTAGCGCTGTTGCAAGTCAATACAGGAAAGGGGAAGGGGGTGGGTACATATAACAACTATTTAAGGGAACGAAAAAATTGGAATGTATTAATGTTGAATGTATATATATACATATACATATTTATATACATATATACATATACATATATGTTGACCTACCCAATAAAAATTGTTATATATATTAAAAAAGGAAGTGATAGAGGTCTGTATATATAGAAAGAACATATCTAGAGATAAAAAGAGATCAGAGATAGATGAAAGATAGAAAGAAAGAGAGAGAGAGAGAGAGAGAGAGAGAGAGAGAAACATTAGAAAAAGATACACATACAAACATAAATGAATATAGAGAAAGATATATAGAAAACGATACAAATAGATATCGGAAGAGAGAAAATGATAGCAAGAGATAGAAATAGATAGGAAAAGGAAAGAAAGACATGGTGGAAAGACACAGAAAGAAAAAGATAGATGCACATAGATGAAAGTTAGAGAAAGATACATAGAGCTACAGAAAGAGAAAATGGAAGAGATAGGAAAGTGCACATATACATAGATTCAGAGAGAGAGTTGTAGAAAGGAAGAAATTGTAACAAATAGACAGTAAGAAACAAAATGCTACATAAACAGCGCTAGCACTAGAAACAGAATGCGAACGCTACAAATAGTCAAATAGAACGCTATCAGTCGATCTACCTATCTTGTTCTGTCCGACTCTATTTGAAGTGTTCGTATTCTGTTTCTAGCGCTAGCATAGTGGATGTAGCCATTTCTCTCTGTTCCTCTGTATCAGTCTCTTACTGTCTATTTCTTACTTTCTGCCTCTGTTTCTTTCTAAATCTTTCCTCCCCTCTCTATCTCCCCTTTCCTATCTGTATCACTCGCTTTCATTTTCTCTCCTTCTATATCTGGATCGTTTTCTACATACCTTTATCTATTTTCATGTATGTGTATGTATGTGTATAAATCTTTTCCTAATGTTTTTCCCTCTCCTTTCTATCAGTCTTGTTCTGACCTACTATATATCTATTTGAAGTGTTGGCATTTCTAGTTCTAGCTCATAGTGGATCTCTATGTAGCCTTTTCTATCTGTTTCTCTGTATCGGTTTCTTACTGTCTATATGTTACTTTCTATATCTGTTTCTGTGTCTTTCTACCACTATCATTCTTTATAGGTATATTATTCTTTATAGGTATATCTTCCCTTTCTATCATTAGCTTTCATTTTATCTCTTTCTATAGCTATCTCTACTGTTTTCTACATACCTTTGTGTATGCATGTGAATCTACCATTTTCCAGTGTTTTTCTTTTTATTTCATTCTTTCTTTCATTCTCTCTTTCTTTCTCTAGCTACCTAGCTATCTACCTATCTAGCTATCCTGTAATGTCCAACTTTATATCTATTTGGTGTTTGCATTCTGTTTCTAGCTCTAGCACTGTTGATTTCTATGTAGCCTTTTCTTTCTCTTCCTCTCTGTCTCTTACTGTCTACTTGTTACTTTCTGTCTCTGTATCGTTCTGTCTTTCCACCACTATCTATCTGAATCTCTGCATATCTGCCCATTCTTATCTCTTTCTATATCTAGCTATCATTTTCTATCTTTCTTTATCTATTGTTTTTAGATTTCTATAACTATCTATAGTTATCTATTTCAAATGATGTTTTTCTCTCCTTTTTATTTATCAGTCTATCTTCTTTGGTTCAACTCTATATCTATTTGAAGTCTTCACATTCTGTTTCTATAGAAACAGATAGAGATAGAAACAAACAAATAGATAGTAAGAGACATATATAGAGAAACAGAAAAGATATCAGCTGTACTATACCTAGAAACAGAATGCTAGACCTAGAAACAGTAGCTATGGAGTCAGACAGAACACGATAGATAGATAGAAACACGGAGAGAAAAACAAAAATATACATATTGCTGAAGATAGCTAGAGAAAGGTAAATAGAAAACAATAGAGATAGATATAGAAAGAGAAAAACTGAAAGCTAGTGATAGAAAGAGAAAAGGAAAGGTATACATAGAAAGAGATTCAGAGAGGTCATGCGATACAGATAGATTTTTTACAAAGCAAGTAAAAAATAAACAGTAAGAGACCGATACAGAGAAACAGATAGAAAAGTCTACCCAGAGATCTACAGTGGTAGACCAAGAAGGAGAATGTGAATACTACAAATAGACAGAAGGTGATAGATGATAGAAAAAAGATGAGGGGAAAAACATTAGCAAAAGATAGATACATATTTTCTGTGTACACATAGATGAAGAAAATTAGATAAACAATAGAGATAGAGAAATTTTTAGATAGCAATAGAAAGAGCAAAGCAGAAAGAGAGAGATTCAGATAGGTAATTGTAGAAAGACTTAGAAAGAAACAGATAGAAAATAACAAATAAACAGTAAGAGACACATAGAAACAGATACAAAATCTGTATATACACTGAGCTAGATCCAGAAACATAGAATGCGAATGTTAGAAATAGTTCAGGCAGAACTAGATGTAAAAATACAAAATAAACAGATAAATAGAAAGAAGCCAAATCAGATAGAAAAAGACAGATATACATAGATACAGATAGAAGAAGATAGAGAAAGGTATATAGAAAGCGATAGAGAGAATGAAAGAGAGAAAATGAAAGCTAGAGATCGAAAGAGATAGGAAAGGGCAGATATACATAGAAAGAGATTAAGATAGATAGTGGTAGAAAGACAGAAGGAAAGAGATACAGACAGAGAGTAAAAAATAGTACGAGAACATATAGACAGAAAGATAGAAAAAGCTACTGAGCTAGATCTATTTGCGAACGCTACAAATAGCGGGTTGGACAGAACACGATAGAAATAGCTAAAGATATTAGATTGCTAGAAAGAAGCTGAGAAACACCAAATCAAATAGAAAAAGAGAGACACATAGATGAAAATAGTTAAAGAAAGATACCTAGACAGCGATAGAGATAGAAAGAGACAATGAAAGCTAGTGATAGAAAGAGATAGGCAAGTGCACGTATACATAGAAAGAGGGATTCAGAGAGAATGGTAGAAAGATAGAAAGAAATTGGTAGAAAAGGCTACATAGAGATAACTGTGCTAGAGCTAGAAAGAGAATGCAAATGCTTCAAATAGAGATAAAGTCGGTTATAACAGGATAGATAATAGCTAGATGAAAGAAAGAAAGAAAGAAAGAAAGAAAGAAAGAAAGAAAGAAAGAAAGAAAGAAAGAAAGAAAGAAAGAAAGAAAGAAAGAAAGAAAGAAAGAAAGAAAAAGTAAAAAACATTAGAAAATGTTAGATACACATTGGTGAAGATAAAGGCATGTAGAGAGAGAGATAGAAAGAGAAAATGAAAGCTAGTGATAGAAAGGGCAGATATATACATAAAAAGAGATCTATACTGAAAGATAGATACTGAAAGATATTGGTAGAAAGACATAGACAGAAACAGAGACAGAAAGTAACAGACAGTAAGATACAGAGACAGAAAAAGGCTGAGCTCCAGCTAGAAATGCGAATGCAAATAGATACAGCGTCAGTCAGAACAAGATAGATAGATAGATAGAGAGATAGAGAGATAGAGAGATAGAGAGATAGAGAGATAGAGAGGAGAGGGGGAAAAACATTAGGAAAAGATTTCTACATACACAGATGAAAATAAAGGTATGTAGACGATCCAGATACAGGAGAGAAAATGAAAGCTAGTGCTCGAACAAGATAGGAAAGGGCAGATATACATAGAAAGAGAGAGATTCAGATTGTGGAAAGATTTAGAAAGAAAAGGAGATAGAAAGTAAGAAATAGACAGTAAGACTGATACAGAGAAACATTGAAAAGGCTAAATAGAGATCCACTAGAATGCGAACACTTCAAATAGATATAGTCGGACAGAGCAAGATGGACAGACTGGTTTGTCTATTTGACTATTTGTAGCGTTCGCATTCTGTTTCTAGCGCTAGATCAGTTTATCTCTGTTTATCTATGTAGCATTTTCTATCTGTTTCTCTCTCTCTCTTACTATCGTTACATTCTATCGCAATCAATTTCTTTCTCTACCACTCTTTCTATGTATACATGCACTTTCCTATCTCTATCACTAGCTTTCATTTTCACTTTCTATATCTATCCTTATCGTTTTCTATGTACCTTTCTCTGTCTTCACCTATGTGTATCTCTTTTTCTATTTGATTTGGTTTTTCTCAGCTTCTAATATTTCTTCAGTTATTTCTACCTTGTTCTGTCCAAACCTCTATTTGTAGTGTTCGCATTGTTTCTAGATCTAGCTCAGTTTATCTCTAGCTTTTTCTACCTTTCTGTCAGTACGTTTTGTACTATTTACTTTCTTTCTGTATTTCTACCACTCTCTCTATGAATCTCTCTCTTTCTATGTATACGTGCACCTTTCTATCTCTTCCTATCACTAGCTTTCATTTTCTTTCTGTATCGAACACTTTCTATGTACCTTTCTCTAACTTCGTGTAGCTACACAGATAGAAAGTATATGTATGTGTGTCTTTTTCTATCTGATTTGATTTTTCTCAGCTTCTTTCTATTTATCTGTTTATTTAGTTTTCTCTTGTTCTGTCTGAACCTATATCTATTTGTAGCATTCGCATTCTATATGTTTCTATATGTTGGCAATTCTAGCTCTAGTTCAGTGGATCTCTATGTAGTCTTTTCTATCTGATTCTCTGTATCTGTCTCTTACTGTCTATTTGTTAATTTCTATCTCTAGCTGTTTCTATGTCTGTCTACCAATATCTTTCTATATATATTTATATGTATATCTGCCCTTTCTATTACTAGCTTTCATTTTCTCTCTTTCTATATCTATCTCTATTGTTTTCTACAATATGTATGTATGTGTATCTATCATTTTCTAACGTTTCATTCTTTCTTTCATCATCTCTCTCTCATCTATCTAACATCTATAATTTCCTGTCTATCTCTAGCTATTTGTAACATTCACATTCTCTTTCTTGGTCTAGCACAGTAGATCTCTGTGTAGCCTTTTCTGTCTGTTTCTCTGTATCTGTTTCTTACTGTTTATATGTTACTTTCTGTCTCTATCTCTTTCTTTCTAGCACTATCGATCTGAATATCTCTCTTCCAATGTATACCTTTCCTTTTAGTTCTTTCTATCAGTAGCTTTCAGTTTCTCTCTATTGTTTTCTATATACTGTTCTCTAACTATCCTCATCTATGTGTATATTACATTAGAAATGTTTTTTCTCTCTCCTTGTTTCTATCTATCTATCTTGTTCTGTCTGACTCCATATCTCCGTGTAGCATTCGCATTCTGTTTCAAGGTCTAGCCCAGTTGATATCTAAGTAGCCTTTTCTATGTGTTTCTCTATATCTGTCTCTTACATTTGATATGTTTGTTTCCTTCTTTCTATCTCTATCTGTATCTATAAACTGTCCTAGAGCTAGAAACAGAATGTGAAAGCTTCAAATAGAGTCAGACCAAAGAAGATAGATTGAAAAAAGAGTGAGAGAAAAATTATATCATTTTAAATAGATATATAGATACATATAGATGAAGATAGTTATAGAAATCTATTTAAAAAATAGAGATAGATATAGAGAGAAAATGAAAGCTAGAGCTAGAAAGAGATAAGAAAGGGCAGATATACAGAGAAAGACATAGATTCAGATAGATAGTGGTGGAAAGACATAGAAAGGAACAGATGAAGATGGAAATTAAACAAATAGTACGAGACAGATACAGAGAAATCGATAGAAAGAGATAGAGTGAGATATTGGTGGAAAGAAATGGAAAGAAACAGAGATAGAAAGTAAGAAATAGTAAGAGACAGATAGAGAAACAGACAGAAAAGGCTACATAGAGATCAACTATGCTAGAGCTAGAAACAGAATGGAAATGCCTGAAAAAGATATAGAGTTGGACAGAAGAGGATAGATGGGGACAGAGAGTGGCCATTGGGAATGAGGGATGCTTGCCCTTAGGGAATAATGGAGACAGTGATTGCCCATGGGAAATAATGGAGACTGCGATTTCCCACAGGGAATTAATCTGACACGAATTCCCCATAGGTAATAATGAAAAGCGTGCTTACCCTTAGGGAATAATGGGAACAGCGATTGCCCATAGGGTATAATGGAAGTGATTTCCCTTAGGGAATAATGGGAATAGTGATTTACCATAGGGAGTAATGGAAATGATGCTTGCTCTTAAGAAATAATGGAGACAGTGATTTTCCACAAGGAGTAATGGAAAGCATGCTTACCCATAGAGAATAATGGGCACAGCATTTGTTCATAGGTAATAATGGAAAGCATACTTGCCCATTGGAAATTGCCCATAATGAATAATAAAAAAGCGATTGTCCATAGGGAATAACTGGGACAGAGAGTGGCCATAGAGAATAATGGAAACCATGCTTCCCTTAGGGAATAATGGAGACAGCGATTACCCATAGGAAATAATGGAGACAGCGATTGCCCGCAGGGAATTAACCTGAATAATGAGAACAGCTTTTGTTCATAGGTAATAATGGAAAGCATGCTTGCTGTTGGAAATAATGAAAACAGCATTTGCCCATAATGAATAATAAAAACAGCAATTGTCCATAGGGAATAGGGAATTGCCGCAGGGAATTTTAAAAGCTATGCTTGCCTATAGGGAAGACTGGGGACAGGTATTACCCATAGGGAATAATGAAAACAACACTTGCCCATAGGGAATAATGAAGCCAGCGATTGACTGTAGGCAATAATCGAAATGATGCTTGCCAACAGGGAATAATGGAGAAAGAATTTGCCCATAGGGAATAATGCAAACCATGCTTGCCCCTACGGAATAATAGATACAGCGATTGGTCATAGGAAACAATGGAAATCATGCTTTACCATAAGGTGTAATTGAGAAAGGGATTCCCCTAGAAAATGCTGGAAACCGTGCTTGCCCTTAAGGAATAATGGAGACCGTATTTGCCCTCAGGGAATAATGTAAACGAAGTTTGCCCATAGATAAGAATGGGGACAGTGAATGCCTGTAGGAAATAATGGAGACAGCGATTGCCCATAGGGAATAAGGGAAATAATCCTTGCCCCTAAAGAATCATGGAGACAGTGATTGTCCTTAGGCAATAATGGTAAGCACGCTTGCCCATAGGGAATAATGGGGAGTGCCTAGAGGTAGTAATGGAAATGATTAAGGAATAATGGAGACAGTTTATTTCCATAGGGAATATTGGGAATAGCAATTGCTCATAGTGAATAATGGAAAGCATGCTTGCTCTTAGGGAATGATGGAGACAGCTTTTGTTCATAGGTAATAATGGAAAGCATGCTTGCTATTGAAAATAATGAAAACAGGGATTGCCCATAATGAATAATAAAAACAGCAATTATCCATAGGGTATAATGGGGACAGTAAGTGGCCATAGGGAAGAAAAAAATACATGCTTGCCCATAGGGAATAATGGGAACAGGTATTACCCATAGGGAATAATGGAAACCGTGCTTGCCCATAGGGAATAATGGGAACAGGTATTACCCATAGGAAATGATGGAAACCATGCTTGCCCATAGGGAATAATAAAAACAACACTTGCCCATAGGGAATAATGAAGCCAGCGATTGACTTAAGGCAATAATGGTAATTGTGCTTTACCATAGGGTGTAATTGAGACATGGATTTCCCTAGAAAATACTGGAAACCATGCCTTGCCCTTAAGGAATAATGGAGACAGCGTTTGCCCTCAGGGAATAATGGAAAGCAAGCATGTCAATAGGGAATAATGGGCACAACAAATGGCCGTAGGGAATAAAGCTTGCCTCTAAAGAATAATGGAGATACTGATGGTTCATAGGCAATAATGGAAACCACGCTTGCACATAGGGAATAATGTAAAAAATACTTGCCCTTAGGGGCAAGCAATTGCTGAAAACAGCAATTGCCCATAGAAAATAATGCAGATAGTGATTGCCCATAGGGAATAAGGGAAATCATGCTTGCTCGTAGGGAATATTGGGAACTGCGATTGACCATAGGAAATAATACTTGCCCCTAGGGAATAATGAAAACAGTGATTTTCTGTAGGGAATACTGGGGACAGAGATTGGTCACAGGTAGGGGTGTGCAAGCCAAAAAATTTCGGCTAAAGCCGAAAGCCGAAAGCCGAAAGAAGAATCTCTTTCGAATAAGCCGAAAGCCGAAACGGCCAGCCGTTTCGGCTTTCGGCTTTCGGCTTTATTTCGGCTTTGTTTCGGCTTTCGGCTTTCGGCTTTTTCAATGGGAAAATGCCTCTGTCTTCCCGGACGTCTGGGGGAGGCATTTTCCCACCGAATCAGCCCAAGATTGGTGGGGACCTTCCTCTAACCCCTTTCTAACAACCCCCCAAGGTTCAGACCGATTGGACTTTGGGGGGCCATGTTATGGCCCCCCAAACCAGGTCCCCCTATCCTCCCATAAGAAAGCAAAGGAGCAGCATATTGTTAGCATGCTGCTGCTCATCTTCTTCATTATTTCCTATGGGGAAAAAATGAAGAAGCAGGCTTCCTTTGCCAGGGGTGGCATTTTGCATGCAAAATGCCCCCCAACCCTCAGGGGCCCTTCTCCCACCCTTCCTCCCATCCCCCACCAAGGCACAGCCTGCTCCCACTTGGGGGGGCATTTCATGGCCTCCCCAAGTAGGTGCTCTTTTCTCTACTACTTACAGCTGGGGGAGGCTTGTCTTGCCAGGGGTGGCATTGTGCATGCAAAATGCCCCCCAACCCTCAGGGGCCCTTCTCCCACCTTTCCTCCCACCCCCCACCAAGGCTCAGCCTGCTCCCACTTGGGGGGGCCACTTCACCGTTTTTGACAGCAATTGTGTTTGGGTGATTCTCTGATGTGAAGTGAGTTGTATTATTTTTGTGTAGTACACTGCTTTCATGCCCTGTTGTGCCTTCCTACTGTGTAACCTAAAGCTGTTCAAGAACTAAAGTATTTTTGAAAGGAATTGTGCTTTTGTGATTCTCTGATGTTAAGTGAGTTGTGTTATTTTTGTGTAAGATACTGCTGCCATGCCCTTTGGTGTGCCCCCCTGCTGTGTATTAAAATCCTACAAGAACAATTGACGGCAATGAATAATAAAGAATTGGAATGGAACCTCAAGAGAATGAATCAGAGGTCGTTTGAGGTTGCAAATAAACCTGGGAAATATTTGGCGTGGCAATTAAAGAAAAGAAAAGAGAAGAGAACCATAAATAAAATTTGTGAGGAAAATAAGACATATTTGGAACAGGCAGCCATTAGTAGAGCATTTTTTAAATTTTATGCAAAGCTGTATCAAAAAAAGGAAGTGAACAAAGACTTTATAATGAGCTATTTGGAAAAGATGAAGCTCCCTGCAATTTCTGAAGGTTGGAGAGAAAAATTGAATAGAGAAGTGACGGAAGAGGAAATAAAAGAGGCAATTCAGCTAACAAAACTAGGAAAGGCACCAGGTCCGGATGGATTAACAGCTAAATTTTATAAAGTAATGGCTAATGAACTCGTGCCTTTCCTGAAAGACGTGATTAACGCAATTATGCGAGACCAGGAAGTCCCCGATACTTGGAGAGAAGCTAATATAACATTGATTCCTAAGGAGGGACAAGACTTGACTAATGTTAAAAATTACAGACCAATTTTGTTGTTGAACAATGACTATAAAATTTTTGTGAAGATTTTGGCGGAAAGAATAAAGGGATGGATGTCTGAATTTATTGCAGAGGAGCAAGCTGGATTTTTGCCAAACAGACAAATTAAAGACAATTTAAGGACAGTTATAAATGCTATTGAATACTATGACAAGCGTTGTGATAGAGAAGTTGGTTTCTTCTTCGTGGACGCTGAAAAAGCATTTGACAACTTGAACTGGGACTTTATGTTTGCCACTATGGAAAAGCTGCAAATGGGTGAAAAATTCATACAAGCAGTGAAAGAAATATATAGGGACCAGAGTGCAGCAATTGTGGTGAATGATGAGGTGACTAAAAAACTGATAATAAGTAAAGGTACAAGACAGGGTTGCCCTTTGTCACCATTGTTGTTCATCTTGGTTTTGGAAATATTGATGATTCAAATACGGGAAGACGATGCAATCTGAGGAATAAAAATAAAAGAGTTTTCCTACAAGGTCAGAGCGTTTGCGGATGATATAATGTTAATTGTGGATGATCCAATTGAGAATATGCCGAAGGTGATGGAGAAAATAAAGGAATTTGGAGACCTGGCTGGATTCTTTGTAAATAAGAGGAAATCAAAGATATTATGTAAGAATATGTCCAAACAGAAACAACAAGAACTAATGGAAATAACGGACTGTGAAGTAACAAATAAGGTAAAATATCTGGGTATTGAACTGACTGCGAAAAATATAGACCTATTCAAGAATAACTATGAGAAATTGTGGATACAAATAGAGCGAGATTTGATCAAATGGAATAGGTTAAATTTGTCATGGTTGGGAAGAATTCCAGCAGTAAAAATGAATGTATTGCCAAGAGTGATGTTCTTGTTACAAACAATTCCAATTATCCGAGACTCCAAACAATTTGAAAAATGGCAAAGGAAAATATCGGATTTTGTGTGGGCAGGCAAGAAACCTTGTGTGAAAATGAAAGTATTACAGGATGCCAAAGAGAGAGGTGGATTGCAACTACCCAATCTAAGACTATATCATGAAGCAATATGTTTGGCATGGATAAAAGAATGGATGACACTGAAGAATTGCAAATTGCTGGCTTTGGAGGGATATAAAAAAATATTTGGATGGCATGCGTACTTGTGGTATGACAAAGTAAAAGCAGACTCTATGTTTTTACATCACTATATTCGAAGAAGCCTCTTCACAATTTGGAAGAAGTATAAAAATTACCTACAAGACGGAATTCCTTCATGGGTGGTCCCATATGAAGTAATAGATCCGAGGACTGTCGATAATGAGCAGCAATGCTTAACCTATAAGGAGATAACTTGAGTAGAATCTTCAAAATTGAGAATTAAAACAGAGGAGGAGTTGTCTTCATGTTATAGATGGTTTCAATATAGACAGATCTTTATAATTCGGATTGCTTGAAAGGAGGAATAAGAATTCAGAACTAGAATTCAGAACTAGAAGAGGTAATTTTTCAAGAAGGTAAAAAGGAAATCTCAAGGATTTATAAAGTACTTTTAAAATGGTTTACAGAAGATGAGACAGTAAAAGTACAGATGGTGAAGTGGGCTATAAACTTTAATAAAGAAATAACAATGGAGGCGTGGGAATATTTATGGAAAACGACTCTGAAGACTACGGCTTGTACAAGTATTAAAGAAAATGTCTACAAAATGATTTATCGTTGGTATTTGACACCAAAGAAAATTGCATTAGGAAATATTAACATGTCAAATAAATGCTGGAAATGTAAAAAACATGAAGGATCACTATATCACATGTGGTGGACTTGTGAGGTAGCGAAGCAATACTGGGGAGATATAATTGAAGTAATTAATGAGGTTTTGCAAACCCAAATAAATAAGAACCCAGAATTGTTGCTACTGAACTTGGGAATGGAAGGTGTTCCAACACAGTATAGAACATTGTTATTTTACATGATTACAGCAGCGAGACTCTTGTATGCGCAGAAGTGGAAAGTACAAGAAATACCAACTATACAAGATTGGATGTATAAATTGTTGTACATGGCTGAAATGGATAAAATGACTAGAAAACTTAAAGACCTTGATCCAGGACAGTATAACGCAGACTGGGAGAAATTGAAACAATACTTAGAAAAAAAATGGGACGTGAAAGGACAACTGTGGCAATTTGAGAATTACTGAAATGTAACAGAAGAAGAGAGAAGTGACTTTACCGAGGGGGGAATTTAATTATAAAAATCTAAGCTATTAATGGAGTTATGATAAAATCAAAAATTATAGAGTACCAAATAATAATTATGGATATATTATGGATATATAAGATTAAGATAGATATTATTTACAATATATAGCTTAAGTAAAGAGTATATAAGAGATATTTGAATATAACAATTACCTTACAGATTTAAAAGAAGCCTAGAACAAGAAATAGTAAAAGATGGATGAGTAATAGAACAAAAACACATAGATGAAGAACGTTAGAGAAAGGTATACAGAAAACTATATAGAAATAGAGAAAATGATAGGTACAGATAGAAAGAGATAGCAAAGCAGATACATAGAAAGAGGGAGATTCAGATAGATAATTGTAGAGAGACAGAAAGATAGAGATAGAGGTAGAAAGTAACAAACAAACAGTAAGAGAGACAGAGAGAAACAGAAGAAGCTTCATAGAGACAATGATCTGGATCGATAACATATAGAATGCGAATGCTACAAACAGATATAGGTTCAGACAGCACAAGAGAAATAACTATATAAACAGATAAATAGATAGAAAAAAGCCAAGGAAAACCAAATCAGATAGAAAAAGACAGATATACATAGAAGAAAATACACATAGAAGAAAATAGAGAAAGGTACATAGGAAGCTACAGATAGATACAGAAAGAAAATGAAAGCTCATGATAGAAAGAGATAGGAACGTGCACGTATACATAGAAATAGAACGATTCAGAGGGAGAGTGGTAGAAAAACATAGAAAGAAATTGATAAGAGAGAGAATGTAACAAAGAGACAGTAAAAGACAGAGAAAGAAAATGCTACATAGAGATAAACTGTTAGCACTAGAAACAGAATGTGAACGCTACAAATAGTCAGACAAATAGAATGCTATCAGTCTATCTTGTTCTGTAGCTTTTCTGTCTTTTTCTGTATCTATCTCTTACTATTTCTTCCTTTCTATCTCTATCTGTTTCTTTCCATGTCCACCACTATCTATCTGTACCTCTTTCCGTGTATATCTTCCCTTTCCTATTTATTTCTATCTCTTACTATCATTTTCGCTCTTTCTATATCAATCTGTATCGTTTTCTATATATCCTTATGTGATGGTATGTTGTATCCATCTTTTTCTAATGTTTTTGTTCTTTCATCTTTCTTTTCCTAATGTTTTTTCTCTCCTTTCTATCAGTCTGTCCATCTATCTAGCTATCTTGTTCTGACTGACTCTATTGGTGCAATCCTGAACAGAGTTACACCAGTCTAAGCCCATTGATTTGTGGGCTTAGACTGGAGTAACGCTTCGTAGGATTGCATTGTATATCTATTTGAAGCGTTGGCATTTCTAGCTCTAGCTCAGTGGATCTCTATGTAGCCTTTTCTATCTGTTTCTCTCTGTCTCTCACTGTCTATTTGTGACTTCCTAGCTCTGTTTCTTTCTTTGTCTTTCTACCACTATCTTTCTGTATGTATATCTTTATATGTATATCTGCCTTACCACTAGCTTTCATTTTCCCTCTTTCTATATCTATCGCTATAGTCTTCTACATACCTTTCTCTACCTTCACCAATGTGTATGTGTATCTATAATTTTCTAATCGTTCTATCTATCTATCTATCTATCTATCTATCTATCTATCTATCTATCTATCTATCTATCTATCTAGCTATCTATCTAGCTATCTATCTATCTAGCTATCTATCTAGCTATCTATCTAGCTATCTATCTATCTAGCTATCTATCTATCTATCTATCTATCTTGTTCTGTTTGACTCCATATCTCCTTGTAGCATTCGCATTCTGTTTCAAGGTCTAGCCCAGTTGATATCTAAGTAGCCTTTTTTATGTGTTTCTCTATATTTGTCTCTTAGATTTGATATATTTGTTTCTTTCTTTCATCTCTGTTTCTATCAACTGTCCTAGAGCTAGAAACAGACTGTTCTAGCTGGGAATGTTGTTCCCATTCTAGCCTATGGACAAGCATGCTTTTCATTACTTCCTTTTTAAAAAAAAAAAGAAAGATTTTTATGGGGTGAGTAAAATTTAATATTACAATTTTTTTGATTAATACCCTCATTTCCATATTCCCCCATCCTTTCCCCTCCCCCCTTTATCTCAGACTTCCAACAGTTTTCCAACCCGCTCTCTAAATCTACTGCCTATATCTCTTTTTCTTTTCTTATTCATTCTAATATACTACTAAAATAGATATTATATGTTAAACTATAAAAAACCTAATATCACATTAACAATTACAACGTTTCTAACTTATCTCTTCTCCTCTTGTAAAGATCACCCTCTCCTCTCTTCTGCTAAATTAGTAGTAATCTAACACCCACATTTCTCCCTTTATGTCCCACTTCTTTTCCAAATACTGTTTTAGTTCCCCCCAATCATTAAAGAATTCCTCTGGATTCTGTTCTCTCAGCTTTCTTGTTATTTTATCCATTTCTGATTTCCATTATTTCCTACGGGCAGTCACCGTCCCCATTATTCCCTACGGGCAAGCATGGTTTCCATTATTTCCTACGGGCAATTGTTGTCTCATTAATTCCCTCTGGGCAATCGCTTTCTCTATTATACCCTAAGGGCAATCGCTGTCTCCGTTATTCCGTATGGGCAAGCATGATTTCCTGTATTCCCTGAGGGCAATCGCTGTCTCCTTTATTCCCTACGGGCAAGCATGGTTTCCATTATTTCCTACGGGCAATTGTTGTCTCATTAATTCCCTCTGGGCAATCGCTTTCTCTATTATACCCTAAGGGCAATCGCTGTCTCCGTTATTCCGTATGGGCAAGCATGGTTTCCCGTATTCCCTGAGGGCAATCGCTGTCTCCTTTATTCCCTAGGGGCAAGCATGGTTTCCATTATTCCCTAAGGGCAATCGCTGTTCCCATTTTTCCCTATGGGCAAGCGTAGTTTCCATTATGCTCTATGGGCAAGCGTGGGTTCCATTATTTTCTATGGGGAATTCCTTATCTCCATTATTCCCTATGGACAATCGCAGCTTACATTATTCCCTATGGGCAAGCATTCTTTCCATTATTCCCTATGGGCAATCGCTGTTCCCATTTTTCCCTATGGGCAAGCGTAGTTTCCATTATGCTCTATGGGCAAGCATGGGTTCCATTATTTTCTATGGGCAATCGCTCTCTGATTAATACCCTGTGCAATCGCTGTCTCCATAATTCCCTATGGGCAGTAATGTCTCCATTATTTCCTATGGGCCAGCATGTTTTCCAGTATTCCCCATGGGCAATCGCTGTCTGCATTATTCCCTATGGGCAAACTCTTTCTCCATTATTCCCTGTTGGCAAGCATCGTTTTGATTATTGCCTAAGGTCAATCGCTGGCTTCATTATTCCCTATGGGCAAGTGTTGTTTTCATTATTCCCTATGGGTAATACCTGTCCCCACTCTTCCCTATAGGCAAGCATAGCTTTTAAAATTTCCTGCGGCCACTTACTGTCCCCATTATTCCCTATGGACAATTGCTGTTTTTATTATTCATTATGGGCAAACGCTGTTTTCATTATTTCCAACAGCAAGCATGCTTTCCGTTATTACCTATGAACAAAAGCTGTTCGCATCAATCAGATTAATTCCCTGTGGCAATCGCTGTCTCCATTATTTCCTATGGGTAATCGCTGTCTCCATTATTCCCTAAGGGAAGCATGGTTTCCATTATTCTCTATGGCCACTCTCTGTCCCAATTATTCCCTATGGACAATCACTGTTTTTATTATTCATTATGGGCAATCCCTGTTTTCATTATTTCCAATGGGCAAGCTTGCTTTCCATTATTACCTATGAAGAAATGCTGTGCCCATTATTCCCTGTGGGTAAGCATGCTTTCCATTATCCCCTGTGGATAATCACAGTCTCCATTATTCCTTAAGGGCAAGCATCATTTCCATTACTCCCTATGGGCAATCTCTATCCCCATTATACCCTAAGGGAAATCACTGACTCCATTGTTCCCTATGGGCAATCGCTGTCCCCATTATACCCTAAGGGCAAGCATGCTTTCCATTATTACCTATGGGGAATTCGTGTCAGATTAATCAATCTCCATTATTTCCCATGGGCAATCGCTGTCTCCATGCTTCCCTTATACCCAGTGGCCACTCTCTGTCCCCATCTATCCTCTTCTGTCCAACTCTATATCTTTTTCAGGCATTTCCATTTTGTTTCTAGCTCTAGCATAGTTGATTTCTATGTAGCCTTTTCTGTCTGTTTCTCTATCTGTCTCTTACTATTTCTTACTTTCTATCTCTGTTTCTTTCCGAGTCTTTCCACCAATATCTCACTCTATCTCTTTCTATGTCTATCTGCCCTTTCCTATATATTTCTATCTCTTACTATAATTTTCTCTCTTTCTATGTCTATCTGTATCGATTTCTATAGATCTTTCTCTATATTCATCTGTTTTTGTATGTATATTCATCTTTTTCTAATGTTTTTTTTTCTTTCTTTCTTTCTTTCTATGTTTTTCTTTCTTTCTATGTTTTTCTTTCTTTCTTTCTTTCTTTCTTTCTTTCTTTCTTTCTTTCTTTCTTTCTTCTATCTCCTATCTCTTTTTATCTCTATATATGATTTTATCTCTCTCTATATACTGAGCACTATCTTTCTCGAACTATCTTCATCTAAGTGTATCTGTATATATATATCTTTTTCTGTTTTGTTTGTTTCTCTCTCCCTCTCTCTCTGGGTCTCTCTCTCTCTCTCTCTCTCTCTCTCTCTCTCTCATCATTGTCAAGGAGTTCCAGACCCCTGGGGCCCAGCCCAGCTCAGGGGAAGGGACACAGGCTGCCTGGAAGGTCCTGTTGCAAATAGCAAATCAAGTAAGCTGCCACCAGCTCCCCAGTCTATCCCTAGGCTAAGGAGTTAGGGAGCAAAGCTCCAGAGCCTATTAGGGAATTTAGCCAAAGCAAAGTCTACCTTGCAAGGATAAACTTACAGGCAGAGTTCACAGCAAAAGAATAATTGTTTGGTAGGTGGATCTCAAGCACACATAGGGTGAGTTCAACAAAGGTTTTATAGCAGTGAGGCTTCAGAGTCTTAATAACCCACACAAGATAAAAATATAAAGGTTTATTAATTCCAGGTGCAGGGTTATCACACACAAGACAAAAAGTGAGTACAAAAAAAACCTACAGCAGTAAGCTCTACATACCACAGTAAATTCTTAGGAGGCAAAGCAAGTTGGTTTCTCAGTTGTAGCAAGCAAAAATCCCACAAAACAGCAAGGCAAAAGATGGAGCTTCAGTCCTTCTCAACAAATAGAGCCAGAAACAAAGCAGGCAGGCCTAACCACACCCGCTCCCAACCTGACCACATCACCTGACAAGTACGCAAAGGGACGTGTGGAAGGTCTGCAGCTCTTGGCACACGACCCCAAACTACAGGTGTGAAGTTAATTACCAATTAGCTAGTAAGAACAGCTTATCTTGACTCAAGGACAGAGCATACATAACTTACTGCTAGCAAAAGTGAAAAGCCTCTCCAAAAGGGGGGAGGGAATTTCTCCAGCCAAGGAAGCCTCCAACCTAGCTCTCAAAAGGGCTTCCTATACTCTTAAACATTTTTTCTTTACAATCATCATCATCATCATCATCATACTTGTTCTTTCCAACTTTTTTGAAGCATTTGCATTCTGTTTCTAGCTCTAGCACACTTGATGTCTATATAGCCTTTTCTATCTTTTTCTCTGTATCTATCTCTTACTGTCTATTTGTTACTTTCTATCACTTCCGATATATCTTTCTCGAACTATCTTCATCTAAGTGTATCTGTATATATATATATATATCTTTTTCTAATGTTTTGTTTGTTTCTCTCTCCCTCTCTCTCTGTGTATGTCTATCTCTGTGTATGTCTGTCTCTGTCTCTGTCTCTGTCTCTGTCTCTCTGTCTGCCTCTGCCTCTGCCTCTGCCTCTGCCTCTGCCTCTGCCTCTGCCTCTGCCTCTGCCTCTGCCTCTCTATCTATCTATCTATCTATCTATCTATCTATCTATCTATCTATCTATCTATCTATCTATCTATCTATCTATCTATCTATCTATCTATCTATCTATCTATCTATCTATCTATCTATCTATCTATCTATCTATCTATCTATCTATCTATCTATCTATCATCTATCTATCATCTATCTATCATCTATCTATCTATCTATCTATCTATCTATCTATCTATCTATCTATCTATCTATCTATCTATCTATCTATCTATCTATCTATCTATCTATCTATCTATCTATCTATCTATCTATCTATCTATCTATCTATCTATCATACCTGTTCTGTCCAACTTTTTTGAAACATTTGCATTCTGTTTCTAGCTCTAGCACAGTTGATGTCTATATAGCCTTTTCTATCTTTTTTCTGTATCTGTCTCTTACTGTCTATTTGTTACTTTCTGTCTCTGTCTGTATATTTCTATCTTTCCACCACAATCTATTTGAATCTATCTCTTTCTATGTATATCTGCCCTTTCCTATCTCTTTCTATCTCTAGATATCATTTTCTCTCTTTATCTATCTCTATTGTTTTATACTTATCTTTCTCTATTTAAATCTTTGTGTATGTATGTGTACAAATTTTTCCCTGCTCTTCTTGTTTTTCTCTTATCTATCAGTCTGTATATCTTGTTTTCACCGACTCTATTTGAAGCATTCGCATTCTGTTTCTATGTTTTTCACAGTTGATCTCTCCTTTTCTATTTCTCTGTATCTGTCTCTTACTATTTGTTTAATTTCCATCTCCATCTGTTGCTTTCTATGTCTTTCCACCACTATCTATTTGAATCTCTCTCTTTCTCTGTACATCTGCCCTTTCTTATCTCTTTCTAGCTCTAGTTTTCATTTTCTCTCTTTCTATATCTATCTCAATTGTTTTTAAATAGATTTCTATAACTATCATCATCTATATGTATCTATGTGTATCTATCTATTTCAAATGATATCAATTTTCTCTCATGCTCTTTTTTCAATCTATCTTCTTTGGTCTGACTCTATTTGAAGCCTTCACAGTCTGTTTCTAGCTCTAGGACAGTTGATAGAAACAGATAGAGATGAAAGAAAGAAACAAATATATCAAATCTAAGAGATAAATATAGAGAAACACATAGAAAAGGCTACTTAGGTATCAACTGGGCTAGACCTTGAAACAGAATGCGAATGCTACAAGGAGATGTGGAGTCAGACAGAACAAGATAGATAGAAACAAGGAGAGAGAAAAAACATTTCTAATGTAATATACACATAGATGAGGATAGTTAGAGAACAGTATATAGAAAACACTAGAGAGATATAGAAAGAGAGAAACTGAAAGCTGGTGATAGGAAGAGCTAAACGGAAAGATATACATAGAACGAGAGAGATTCAGATCGATAGTGATAGAAAGAAATAGAAAGAAAGAGAGAGAGACAGAAAGTAACAAATGAACAGTAAGAGACAGATACAGAGAAACAGACAGAAAAGGCTACACAGAGATCTACTGTGCTAGACCAAGAAAGAGAATGTGAATGCTACAAATAGCTATAGAGTTAGACAGGAAATGATAGATGATAGATAGAGGGAGAGAGAGATGATGAAATAAAGAAACGTTAGAAAATGATAGATACACATACATACATATTGTAGAAAACAATAGAGATAGAAAGAGAGAAAATGAAAGCTAGTGATAGAAAGGGCAGATATACATATAAATATATATAGAAAGACATAGAAAGAAACAGATACAGAAATTAACAAATAGACAGTAAGATACAGAGAATCAGATAGAAAAGACTACATAGAGATCCACTGAGCCAGAGCTAGAATTGCCAACATATAGAAACATGTAGAATGCGAATGCTACAAATAGATAAAGGTTCAGACAGAACAAGAGAAAACTAAATAAACAGATAAATAGATAGAAAAAAGCTGAGAAAAAACAAATCAGATAGAAAAAGACATAGATACACATAGATGAAGATAGTTAGAGAAAGGTACATAGAAAGTGTTCGATACAGAAAGAAAATGAAAGCTAGTGATAGGAAGAGATAGGGAGGTGCACGTATACATAGAAAGAGATAGAGAGTGGTAGAAATACAGAAAGAAACAGGTATAGATAGAAAGTAAATAGTACAAGACGTATTGACAGAAAGATAGAGCTGTAGCTCAGTGTATTAGCCTTTTCTAGCTGTCTCTGTATTTTACTGTCTGTTACTTTCTCTGTTTTTGTCTATGTCTTTCTAGCAATATCTTTCAGTATAGATCTCTTTTTATGTATATCTGCCCTTTCTAGTACTAGCTTTCATTTTCTCTTTCTCTCTCTCTCTCTACATGCCTTTATCTTCACCAATGTGTATCTAACATTTTCTAATGTTTTTTACTTTTTCTTTCTTTCTTTCTTTCTTTCTTTCTTTCTTTCTTTCTTTCTTTCTTTCTTTCTTTCTTTCTTTCTTTCTTTCTTTCTTTCTTTCTTTCTTTCTTTCTTTCTTTCTTTCATCTAGCTATTATCTATCCTGTTATAACCGACTCTATATCTATTTGAAGCATTTGCATTCTCTCTCTAGCTCTAGCACAGTTATCTCTATGTAGCCTTTTCTACCAATTTCTTTCTATCTTTCTACCATTCTCTCTGGCACTGGATTTCTAGCCACTGTGTGTGACAGAATGTTGGACTGGATGGGCCACTGGCCTGATCCAACATGGCTTTGCTTATGTTCTCTCTGAATCCCTCTTTATATGTATACGTGCATTTGCCTATCTCTTTCTATCACTAGCTTTCATTGTCTCTTTCTATCTCTATCGCTGTCTAGGTACCTTTCTTTAACTATTTTCATCTGTGTGTCTCTTTTTCTATTTGATTTGGTGTTTCTCAGCTTCTTTCTATCAATCTAATATCTTTAGTTATTTCTATCTTGTTCTGTCCAACCCTCTATTTGTAGCATTCGCAAATAGATCTAGCTCAGTAGCTTTTTCTGTCTTTCTGTCTATACGTTCTCGTACTATTTTTTACTCTGTCTACTCTAGAGATAGAAAGAGCAAAGCAGATACATAGAAAGAGAGAGATTCAGATAGATAATTGTAGAAAGACAGAAAGAAACAGATAGAAAATAAGAAATAAACAGTAAGAGACACATAGAGAGAAACAGATAGAAAATCTGCATATACACTGAGCTAGATCCAGAAACATAGAATGCTGGAGTAATCAAAGTATCTTACTTATAAAATGTAGGTTCACAAATGTTCTTTTCTGTATGTTCTCAGACTATGTAAAGTATGTTAGTTAAAGTATATGTATTGGAATCCTCTCCTTATGTCCCAGTTGTACTATAGAAATTGTTGTGTGTATTGTTATATGATGTTGATGTTGTTGATGTTGTTATGATTTACTGTTAATGAAGTTTAAAAATTAAAAAAAAGAAAGAAAAAGAAATAGTTCAGGCAGAACTAGATATGAAATAACAAAATAAATAGATAAATAGAAAGAAGCCAAATCAGATAGAAAAAGACAGATATACATAGATACAGATAGAAGAAGATAGAGAAAGGTATATAGAAAGCGATAGAGAGAATGAAAGAGAGAAAATGAAAGCTAGAGATCGAAAGAGATAGGAAAGGGCAGATATACATAGAAAGAGATTAAGATAGATAGTGGTAGAAAGACAGAAGGAAAGAGATACAGACAGAGAGTAAAAAATAGTACGAGAACATATAGACAGAAAGATAGAAAAAGCTACTGAGCTAGATCTATTTGCGAACGCTACAAATAGCGGGTTGGACAGAACACGATAGAAATAACTAAAGATATTAGATTGCTAGAAAGAAGCTGAGAAACACCAAATCAAATAGAAAAAGGGAGACACATAGATGAAAATAGTTAAAGAAAGGTACATAGACAGCGATAGAGATAGAAAGAGACAATGAAAGCTAGTGATAGAAAGAGATAGGCAAGTGCACGTATACATAGAAAGAGGGATTCAGAGAGAATGGTAGAAAGATAGAAAGAAATTGGTAGAAAAGGCTACATAGAGATAACTGTGCTAGAGCTAGAAAGAGAATGCAAATGCTTCAAATAGATATAGAGTCGGTTATACCAGGATAGATAAATAGCTAGAAGAAAGAAAGAAAGAAAGAAAGAAAGAAAGAAAGAAAGAAAGAAAGAAAGAAAGAAAGATTAGAAAATATTAGACAGACAGACAGACAGACAGACAGACAGACAGACAGACAGACAGACAGATACCCAGAGAGAGAGAGAGAGATACCCAGAGATACCCAGATACACTTAGATGAAGATAGTTCGAGAAAGATATATAGGAAGTGATAGAGCTCAGTATATAGAGAGAGATAAAATCATATCTAGAGATAAAAAGAGATAAGAGATAGAAGAAAGAAAGAAAGAAAGAAAGAAAGAAAGAAAGAAAGAAAGAAAGAAAGAAAGAAAGAAAGAAAGAAAGAAAGAAAGAAACAAACAAACAAACAAACAAACAAACAAACAAACAAACAAACAAACTAACAAAAACATTAGAAAAAGATGAATACACATACAAAAACATAGATGAATATAGAGAAAGATCTATAGAAATCGATACAGATAGACATAGAAAGAGAAAATGATAGTAAGAGATAGAAATATATAGGAAAGGGCAGATAGACATAGAAAGAGATAGAGTGAGATATTGGTGGAAAGACTTGGAAAGAAACAGAGATAGAAAGTAAGAAATAGTAAGAGACAGATAGAGAAACAGACAGAAAAGGCTACATAGAGATCAACTATGCTAGAGCTAGAAACAAAATGGAAATGCCTGAAAAAGATATAGAGTTGGACAGAAGAGGATAGATGGGGACAGAGAGTGGCCACTGGGTATAAGGGAAGCATGGAGACAGCGATTGCCCATGGGAAATAATGGAGACTGCGATTTCCCACAGGGAATTAATCTGACACGAATTCCCCATAGGTAATAATGGAAAGCATGCTTGCCCTTAGGGTATAATGGGGACAGCGATTGCCCATAGGGAATAATGGAAATGATGCTTGCCCTTAAGGAATAATGGAGACTGTGATTGTCCACAGGGGATAATGGAAAGCATGCTTTCCCACAGGGAATAATGGGCACCGCATTTCTTCATAGGTAATAATGGAAAGCAAGCTTGCCCATTGGAAATAATGAAAACAGGGATTGCCCATAATGAATAATAAAAACAGCGATTGTCCATAGGGAATAATTGGGACAGAGAGTGGCCATAGAGAATAATGGAAACCATGCTTCCCTTAGGGAATAATGGAGACAGCGATTACCCATAGGAAATAATGGAGACAGCGATTGCCACAGGGAATTAATCTGATTGATGCGAACAGCTTTTGTTCATAGGTAATAACGGAAAGCATGCTTGCTGTTGGAAATAATGAAAACAGCGTTTGCCCATAATGAATAATAAAAACAGCAATTGTCCTTAGGGAATAATGGGGACAGTAAGTGGCCGCAGGGAATTTTAAAAGCTATGCTTGCCTATAGGGAAGAGTGGGGACAGGTATTACCCATAGGGAATAATGAAAACAACACTTGCCCATAGGGAATAATAAAGCCAGCGATTGACCTTAGGCAATAATCGAAATGATGCTTGCCAACAGGGAATAATGGAGAAAGAGTTTGCCCATAAGGGAATAATGCAAACCATGCTTGCCCCTACGGAAAAATAGCTACAGCGATTGGCCATAGGAAACAATGGAAATCATGCTTTACCATAAGGTGTAATTGAGAAAGGGATTCCCCTAGAAAATACTGGAAACCGTGCTTGCCCTTAAGGAATAATGGAGACCATATTTGCCCTCAGGGAATAATGTAAACGAAGTTTGCCCATAGATAAGAATGGGGACAGTGAATGCCTGTAGGAAATAATGGAGACAGCGATTGCCCATAGGAATTAAGGGAAATAATCCTTGCCCCTAAAGAATCATGGAGACAGTGATTGTCCTTAGGCAATAATGGTAAGCACGCTTGCCCATAGGGAATAATGGGGACTGCCTAGAGGCAGTAATGGAAATGATGCTTGACCTTAAGGAATAATGGAGACAGTTTATTTCCATAGGGAATATTGGGAATAGCGATTGCTCATAGTGAATAATGGAAAGCATGCTTGCTCTTAGGGAATGATGGAAACAGCTTTTGTTCATAGGTAATAATGGAAAGCATGCTTGCTATTGAAAATAATGAAAACAGGGATTGCCCATAATGAATAATAAAAACAGCAATTATCCATAGGGTATAATGGGGACAGTAAGTGGCCATAGGGAAGAAAAAAATACATGCTTGCCCATAGGGAATAATGGGGACAGGTATTACCCATAGGGAATAATGGAAACCATGCCTGTCCATAGGGAATAATGAAGCCAGCGATTGACCTAAGGCAATAATGGAAATTGTGCTTTACCATATGGTGTAATTGAGAAAGGGATTTCCCTAGAAAATATTGGAAACCATGCTTGCCCTTAAGGAATAATGGAGACAGTGTTATAATAGGAACAGCGATTGCCCGTAGGGAATAATGGGAACAGCGATTGAGCGTAGTGAATAACACAAAGCATGCTTGCCCATAGGAAATAATGGAGATAGGGACGGTCCATAGGGAATAATGAAAACAGCGTTCCCCACAGGGAATAATAAAAAACAGCAATTGTCCATAGGGAATAAGGGGACAGTAAGTGGCCATAGGGAATAAAGGAAATCATGCTTGCCCCTAAGGAATAATCGAGACAGCGATTGCCCATAGCGAATAATGGAAACCATGCTTCCATGTAGGGTATAATGGAGAGAGTGATTGCCCATCGGAAATCGTGGCAACTATGCTTCCCCTAGGGAATAATGGGGACGGCAATTGCCCACAGAAAATCAGGGAAAGCATGCTTGCCCTTGGGGAATAATTGAAATAATGCTTGCCCCTAAAGAATAATGGAGATACTGATTATTCATGGGCAATAATGGAAACCACGCTTGCACATAGGGAATAATGTAAAAAATACTTGCCCTTAGGGGCAAGCAGTTGCTGAAAACAGCAATTGCCCATAGAAAATAATGCAGATAGTGATTGCCCATAGGGAATAAGGGAAATCATGCTTGCTCGTAGGGAATACTGGGAACTGCAATTGACCATAGGAAATAATGGAAACAATGCTTGCCCCTAGGGAATAATGAAAACAGTGTTTTTCCGTAGGGAATACTGGGGACAGAGATTGGCCACAGGGAATAATGGATACCATCCTTTCCCATAAGGAATAATGGGGACAGCGTTTGCCCATAGGGAATAATGGAAAGAATGTTTGCCCGTAGGGAATAATGAAAACTGTGATTCTCCATAGGGAAAATTAGACTAGGGATTGCCACAGGGCATAACGGAAATGATGCTTGCCCATACGGAGTACTCCATAGGAAGTAATGGAAATGAGGCTTGCGCATATGGAATAATAGGGACAGCGATTACCCTTAGGAAATAGTGGAAAGCATGCTTGTCCATACGGAAAATGAAAAAAGCGATTGTCCACAGGCAAAAATGGAGAATAGGATTCCCCATAGGGAATCATGGAAATCATGCTTCCCCACAGGGAATAATTGGAACAGCGATTGGCCATAGGGAATGATGGGAACAGCAATTACCCTTTGGAAATAATGGGAAGAGAGATCGTTCATAGGTAGAAATGAAAAGTAGTGAAAAATGGAGAACTAGATTGGCCATAGGGAATGCTGAAAACAGCGATTGTCCATAGGGATTAATGGGGACAGCGAGTCACCTTAGGGAATAAAGGAAACTATGGTTGCCCATAGGGAATAATGAAGATAGAGATTACTGAGGGTCAATAATGGAAAGTATGCTTGCCAACAGGGAATAATGGCAAAAGAGATTGCCCACAGGGAATAATGCAAACCATGCTTGCCCCTAGAGAATAATCGATACAGCAATTGCTGTAGGAAATAATGGAAATCATTCTTTACCATAGGGTATAATGGAGATAGTGATTCCCCGAGAAAATACCGGAAACCATGCTTCCCTTAAGGGATAATGGTGACAGCGATTGCCCACAGGGAATAATGTAAACCATGTTGGTCTATGGGAAATAATGGGGACAGCAATTGCCTTTGGGAAAAAAGGGAAACCAAGCTTGTTCATAGGGAATATTTGGGACAACGATTGGCCATAGGGAATAATAATAACACTTTGTAAACCGCTCTGAGTGGCCATTAAGTTGTCCTGAAGGGCGGTATATAAATCAAATGTTACTATTATTATTATAATGAAAACCATGCTTGCCCATAAGGAATAATGAAAAGAGCAATTGCCCTTAGAAAATAATGCAGACATGGATTGCCCATAGGAAATAATGGAAATCATGCTTGCCTATAGGCCATAATAGGAACAGCGATTGCCCATAGGGAATTGTTGAAAGCATGCACTTAGGGAATAATTGGAACAGAGATTGCCTATAGGGAATAATGCAGACAGCGATTGCCCATGGGGAATACTGGAAAACATGCTGGCCTATAGGAAATAATGGAGACATTATTGCTCATAGGGAATAATGGAGAAAGCGATTGCACAGGGTATTAATCGGAGAGCGATTGCCCATAGAAAATAATGAAACCCACGCTTGCCCATAGAGCATAATGGAAACTACGCTTGCCCATAGGGAAAAATGGGAACAGCGATTGCCCATAGGGAATAATGGAAAGAATGCTTGCCCATAGGGAATAATGTAAGCTGCAATTGTCCATAGGGAGTAATGGAGATAAGGAATTCCCCATAGAAAATAATGGAACCCACGCTTGCCCATAGAGCATAATGGAAACTACGCTTGCCCATAGGGAAAAATGGGAACAGCGATTGCCCTTAGGGAATAATGGAAACCATGCTTGCCCCTAGGGAATAAAGGAGACAGCGATTGCCCTCAGGGAATACGGGAAACCATGCTTGCCCATACGGAATAACGGAGACAGCGATTGCCCTTAGGGTATAATAGAGAAAGCGATTGC
The DNA here is from genome assembly GCF_028583425.1 of Eublepharis macularius. Classification (NCBI taxonomy): domain Eukaryota; kingdom Metazoa; phylum Chordata; class Lepidosauria; order Squamata; family Eublepharidae; genus Eublepharis; species Eublepharis macularius. The sequence goes on along the minus strand of NC_072793.1, from coordinate 9,553,519 downwards.
CCAGAGGGAATTAATGAGACAACAATTGCCCGTAGGAAATAATGGAAACTATTCTTGCCCGTAGGGAATAATGGGGACGGTGACTGCCCGTAGGAAATAATGGAAATCAGAAATGGATAAAATGACAAGAAAGCTGAGAGAACAGAATCCAGAGGAATTCTTTAATGATTGGGGGGAACTAAAACAGTATTTGGAAAAGAAGTGGGACGTAAAGGGAGAAATGTGGGTGTTAGATAACTACTAATTTATCAGAAGAGAGGAGAGGGCGATCTTTACAAGAAAAGAAGAGATAAGTTAGAAACATGTTGTAATTGTTAATGTGATATTAGGTTTTTTATAGTTTAACATAATATCTATTTTAGTAGTATATTAGAATGAATAAGAAAAGAAAAAGAGATATAAGCAGTAGATTTAGAGAGCGGGTTGGAAAACTGTTGGAAGTCTGAGATAAAGGGGGGAGGGGAAAGGATGGGGGAATATGGAAATGAGGGTATTAATCAAAAAAATTGTAATATTAAATTTTACTCACCCCATAAAAATCTTTCTTTTTCTTTTAAAAAAAGGAAATAATGAAAAGCATGCTTGTCCATAGGCTAGAATGGGAACAGCAATAACACTTTGGGAATAATGGAGACAGTAATAGTAATACAAGGCGGCAGGAAGTGGAAATGAGCTGCAGCAAGAACAGGCCGGCTGCCCGAGGACTTGCAGCCCAGTTGGAGCTGTGGGCTGGCACATCCTTAAGGACCCTAGAAGTGGGGCAGTTTCACAGCCAAGTTCTTTCTGAGGCGGGCAGTCCATCACAAGTGAGGTGCTCCAAGTTCAACACCCACACAGCACGACTTCGCCTCTTCTCCAGACCTCAGGGGACTCCACTCAGTCAAAGATACTGGGCAGGAGATCTAGTTATGTCCCAGCTGTAACCCTTTTCCTTGTGCCAAAGGGGAGACTCCCTTCTGCCCACTTCCTTGGCCCACCATACTTCCCAAATCTCTCGGGTCTATGTGGAAGTTAGGGCTGTCTTTCCCACTTCAGTCCAAGGACTAGAAGTGCTTCAGAAATGCCGTGTTTTTTCTCCATTCCCCTTCCCTCCTCACACAGAGGCCCCTCTGGCTGAGCCTCCCTGGCCAGAAGACAGGCCCCCCCTCCCTCGCCCCTTCCCTCCCACTGTCCACCCCTCCTGCCCAACTGTCACCTGGGCATTCCAGCACCAACTGCCCTTTCAGGCTAGCCATGGGAAGGGGGGGCACATATCAGTCTTCCTCCCCTCCTTGCTGCTGTTTCCATGCCCAGCAATCCCAGCCTTTTAAGCTGAGTCCGTCACAATGTCAAGACAGAATTCTTGCCCCAGTCAGATCTTTGTGTAGGCAGGAGACTCTGCATTTCACCAAGCAGGAGAATGCAATGAAATATTGAGCCTGGAATGAACAGAAATTGAGTCTGACTTTGTTTTTCTTCTAGTTGAGAATAGATCAGGGGGAATCAGTAAGAATGGACATACGCCCTTGGCCCTCCTGAGATGTACATATATGGCCCACCGGGACAACATGCCAGGACGACGCGCTTCCAGTCGAGACTCCTTGACTGTCCATTCATGTGTGTGCGTGTATATGGGGGGGGGGGGTAAGAATACAAAGAAGGGAGAAACTCTATAAATGCCCGGAGTGTGAGAAAAGTTTTGGTCAGAGTGGAAACCTTTCTTCACAGGAAACCACAGGAAAGATGGAGATGGCAGGAAAGTTGTTGCAAAATCCGTGTTAGGCTTATTCCCCTCTCTGAGTGGCCCTTGTAATGGGAGATCATTATGGGATGGTCATCCATCCCATCCCTGGTGTAAAATGGGGGGGAGAGAAGGGGGGAGAAACGGCCCCCAGTCCTCTGTTCCCTCCCCTCGGTCATGGGCTACATCTCTGTAGTGGGTGGGGGATGCCGCCAGGGGGGAATGGGGGGCTTTCCTTTGCTCTCTGCTTTCTGTCATTGTGGAGGGATTGTCCTGAGATCCAGAAAACAGAGGGATGTAAAGGGCCTGGCTTTGGCCATAGGGAATTTTGGAACCCATGCACGCCCATAGGGAATAATAGAGACAGCGATTTCCTTTAGGGAACAATGGGGACAGCGATTGCACATAGGGAATCATGAAAAGCATTCTCTCCGCTGGGACTGAGAGGGGTGGATTACCCAAGGGCATCTACTGAGTCCATGGCAACAGTGGGATTCAAACCAGTAGAGTGCTGATTCACAGCTGAACCACTTAACCGCTGTGCTACAGCAGTTGCTGAAGACACACCACAAAGGCAGACTGCTCAAACAGTACTTGATGCTTCCTAAAAGCATCTGGCTGACCACAGCTAGAAACAGAAAGCTGGTGTAACAGCTTGCAGGTCCTTTGTTCCCTGAACGCTCCTGCACCTTAAAGAATGTGACAGCACAGCTGCGGCTTCACCCCTGATTTGAAGAGCCACATAGGATGGGAGAGCTTGAGTGCTCTCTTAAAGATACAGGAGCCCTTGCTGAGAATTCTGCCCAAAGGTCCTGCAGTTGTGCACCCCCTGACCAAAGGTGCTCTGAGGCTTTTCCCCCACCCCCGCCAGCCTGCAAATCTGCTCTGGGTTGTCCAATCTGCGAGAGGAGGGAAGGGAAGGCTTGGCTGGGCAAGATTTTCAAAGATCCTGCAAGGGGAGGGACCCGCGAGGAGGCAGCTCTCTTGCCTCACCGTTCAAAGCGAGCCAGGCACCTCCACCACTGCCCTTTGTCCTAGCAGCCTGGCCCCTTCCTCTTTCCGCCTGCCGGAAGCAGCGATTGAGTAGCGGATGTTCCTCTGAACACCCTCTCCCCATCCTCCCCTTACTGCTGCTGCTGGGCTCAGTGGGCACTACCAAGCAGGACTTGCAAAGAAAGCACTCCCTGCTGGCACCCTCCTAGCCTGACATGGCGGTGTGGCCCTCTCAAGGCCCTGCAGTGGACGTGCTGCCACACGAAGGTAGGGGGTGTCAGCAGGGAGGGCTTACTTCGTCTTAGATCCAGGCATGTCGCTGCTCCGCATGCACCCGTCTGCCCTGGTGCCGTCTGTGGAAACGCCGTCTGGCCCCTGATCTTTGGCTTCAGAGCTGCCTAGTTGGCCCCTAGGCAAATGGACCTCCTGGCGGTCAGAAGGCTTCAATCTTTTTAAGGCCTCAAAATTAGGATTTTCCATACTGGAGACTCTGCCCCTCTTTTGGCCACACAACCCCTGAGGAGGCTGCCATTCCCTTCAGGAAAAGATCTCCTCCCTCCGCCAGGAAAAGGAGCCTTCTTTATATCCTCCCCTTTCCTACCAGCGCTGTCCTGGTGCCCAACCCCCAGCCCTCAGGGTGAGGCTCAACAACTTGGCCAGTGTTGGCCACAACCCTCTGATTACACCCTCCCTCTGACCTTCCAGGGGAAGGTTGGGCGTTCCTTCCCCCAGAATTGCCCCTTTCTGTGGGCTGCACCTTGCGGACTGATTGTTGGTTGGCCCCAGCCTCCAAGGTTGGCCATTGCTTCAGGTGGCTCCAGGTGGTGGGGCGGGGCCAGGCCATGGCTCCAACTGGGCTGCACATCCTCAGGTGGCTGGCCCACCCTTGCTGTGTACATGTAGTTGAGCCATACGGTGCTCCGATCCATTGCAACCGCTGTACCCTCTTAGCAGGGGGGAATGGGTCCCTCAACTACTGTCCTTTCCACAAAAGGAGTGTCAGACTATGGAATCCCAGTTATCTAGAGTTCGTCTCCCCCCTTCTGCAAGAAGCAGGAAATTTCTTGATTCTAAAAGGTTTATTGAAAGACAATGCTCAGGATACAAGTAGCCATATTCCAAGGACTAGAAAAGCCTTGGCTGAACGAAAGCTTTGTTGAGAATGACACACAAAGTGAAAGTAACAACACTTCAAACACCCATTCCCAGCCTCCCCCCTTAGTCCTGTCTAGAAGGGCTGGGAAGGCGAGGACATCAAGGTCGGCTGGAACAGGTTGATAAGAATTCTTCGTTCCCATGGATATATGCGGCCTGGACAGCACCTGGGCCTGGAGGGAGAGAACTCAACAGAGCTACAGATTATAACATGAGAACATGGCGTAGCTATGGCTTGAGAACTGACTAGCAAACTGACACTCTGACAAGGAGGAAAGGCTGTGTTCGGTGTCCGGTGTTTGTCGGAGCCAGAGGAGCCCCGTTAGCAGTTAGAGAACCTACATAACGTTTTTTCCTTGTGCAGTGGAGACCCCAGGCCCATACAGGAAGCTTCAAAGGATGCAGGCACAGACGTGGTCCACCCGCCAGCCATAGTGGTAGGTCCCTGTTGAGGAGGAAGTGACCTGGCCCTCCCCCACAGGAGAGCAGAGCAACAAAGCAACATTTTGCGCTCCCCTCCCTCGCATGGAGGGGTGCCTGCCAGTTCGACAGTCTCCACAAAATAATTGACCTGGACGAGGCCGAACCCGGATAAGCAGCGTCGTGGAACAGTGTTCAGGCAGTCACCAGAATGACCCACTTGCCAAAGGTAGCAAAAATTCCTTGATTCACCCACTGGTTGTGGTGTGTTACGGTCAGGGTGTGAGGACAACATGTCTCACCCTCCAGATGTGGAGGAAAGTCCCTGACCCACACGCCAGAGGTTGTGGGTTGTGGTCAGAGTGTGGGGCCCCCTGGCCTTCCCCCATGGGAGAGCTGAGCAGAGAAGTGACATCTTGTGTTCCCCTCCCTCGCAAGTAGGGGAAACCTCCCAGCTGGACAGGCAGAGAAAGAACAGAATGGCGTGATGCTGGCATTTAATAGCAGGGGCAGACAGCAGCATGACCCACCTGCCAGACGTGGTGAGTCATCGTCAGGGAAGGCTGCAGACATCGTGCGCTCACCTCCCTCGCATGGAGGGGCGACCGACCAGTGGTAGACGCTGCACAAAATAAGCGGCCTGGACGAGGATGGACCCGGAAGAGCCTCTTTCAGGTCTTCCAAGGGTGTGCCACTTAACACTGAACACACTCAGAAAATGGTTCGCTCCCCTCCCAGGTAGCCAGTATTGCCATGACCCACCTGCCGGACGTGGTGGCACAGAAGGAACCCCTTCCCCCTGGGGCGGAGGAGTCAGCCTGTCCCGTTGAATGGGACTCCTCCCACAATGCTGTACAACTATATGTGCAAAGTCATTGATCGTGCCAAAGAGCATTGGACACAGACATCAACGCCCCACCTGCCGGCCGTGGCAAGGGAGAAAGGTGCACAAAATAAGTGGCCCAGGAGAAGCTGGACCATGAGAGCAGCGATCAGAGCAATGCAGCGACATTGTGCACACCCCTGCCCCGCATGCCACGGAAACGTCCCCCAGCTGCACAGGAAGCACAAAATAAGTTGCCTGGATGAGGGCAACCCAGGAGAGCAGCGTGTAGCAGAACACCGGTGTGGAGCAGTGGAGGCTGTCTCCAGCATCACTCATCTGCCAGCCAGCCATGGCGGCAACGAAGGAACCCCTTCTCCCCTGGTGCGGAGGAGACCGCAGGCCCATATGGGAAGCTTCACAGGATGCAGCCACAGACATTGCCCACCCGCCAGCCATGGCAACCTGCCGGCGGACAACCTGGCCCACTGCCCACAGGAGAGCAGAGCAGAAAAGCGCCATTGTGCGCTCCTCTTCCTCACATGGTGGGACGCCTGCCAGCTGGTCAGGCTGCGCAAAATAATTGGCCCAGACGAGTCCAGACCTGGATGAGCACCATCACGGAACATTGGAGGCAGTCACCTGAATGGCCCACTTGCCAGAAGTGACGGCACAGAAGGAACCCGTTCCCCCTGGCGTGGAGGAGACAGCCTCTGCCGTTCAATGGAACTTCTCCCACACTCCTCTACTAGTAGTATATATTCCTTCCAGAAGAAGAAGTAATTGAATGGCAGTGGACGGTTACCTTCCCATTCGAGAAAGGTGCTCAAAGAAAGAAGGAAGGAGAAAGGAAAATGTGCTCCAAACAGAAGGCAAAAGAAAATCCTAACATGCAGCTCTACCTTGAAGGGGAAAGAGAAGCCGAAAATGTTTCAGCGAGCCCTTATCAGAAGTCCCCTTGACTGGGATCTTGGATGTGTTGGCTTGGCTTTCTGCACTAGAAAGTGCCTCCATACGGAGGCGTTGTAACGTGGACCACCAACTGTCCCAGGGGAAGGAGGACAAAAGGTTACAGGCTGCACAGCGGAGCTGGCCATGGACAACTGAGTGAGGGGTGGACTGCAGGCAGGGACACCACCGAGAGTTTGCGATGGGGACAGGAGGGATGTTTCCTAAATCACAAACCATTCCTCCGGGGATCCGTCACTCACCTCCTCCTCAAAATGTTGAGAGAAATCCTCTCCCTCCAGCGGAAAGACCTCTGTGTCCTCCTCCACAGCCCCCACAGGTGAATCTGGGGGAGCAGGAGTACTTTCTGTTGCCCCCGAGCCACACCCAGTACTGCTTGCCATGAGGAAACCAGGAGGACTGCCTTTGCACTTCACCCCACAATCAGCTGTGGAGGCCACCACAACATGAAGACTCGTGCCACCAAACTAGAATGAAGGAGGACAGAAAAGGAGAGAACACTGTGAGCCCTCAGCCAAGGTGCCCACAGAGCTTGTCCCCAGAGACTGGTAGCAGCCCTGGAATCAAAGGCTGAGGCTAGAGCCCTAGCCCAGCACACCCAGAAGCCTGACCACCAGATCAGGCACTGATACTAATCACAATAATGATAATAGTCATCAGGGTGAGCCCTCAGCCGAGGTGCCCACTGAGCTTGGCCCCAGGTCCTGGAAGCAGCCCTGCAACCGGAGGCTGAGGCTAGAGCCCTAGCCCAGCACAGCCAGGAGCCAGATCAGGCACTGATACTGATAATAATAATAATACTAGTCAGGCTGATGTCAGACTCTGGATGACAGGATACTGCAGACAGACCTCTGACCCATTTGCACTAAGACACCAGGTGGAGGGGCGGTGTCAGCCCACAGCTCTAACTGGGCTGCACGTCCTCGGGCAACCAGCCCTTTCTTGCTGCAGCTCATTTCCACTTCCTGCCGCCTTGTCGCAGCTGTCAGTCGTCTGCGGGAGCCGTGGTGTGGCCTGGCTTGCTGGTGGGGTTCCCATAGGCACACCTCGCCATCCTGCCGATGGGGCTTTTGCTGCTCATGCTACTTCTCCTCACCTTTGTCAGTTTGGCGTAGTGGTTAAGAGCACAGGACTCTAATCTGGACAACCGGGTTTGATTCCCCGCTCCTCCACTTGAAGCTAGCTGGGTGACCTGGGGTCAGTCACAGCTTCGAGGAGATCTCTCAGCCCCACCCACCTCACAGGGTGTTGTTTGTTGTGGGAATAATAATAACATAGTTTGTCAAGCGCTCTGAGTGGATGTTGAGTCAATAAAAATAAGTGGGACACATGTTATTTATTATTATTATTATTATTATTGTTATTATTACTATTATGGTCACCAGTTCCATTGGGGTAGGGAGGTGGGGGTTTATCCAGGGAGCTTCCTGCAGAGTCTGACACCAGACAACTTGCAGCAGCAACGGAAGAAGGGCGAGGGGTCTTCAAAGGAATGCTGGCCACTCCAACGCTGCTTCCATGCGAGGGGGGCCTGAGAAGGGGCCTGAGAAATGGGCTGCACTGCAAGAACAAAGGGCCTCCCTCGGCTGTCGTCTTCACCGCCTGCTCTCGCCGCGGTGGCACAGGTGGCTGTGGATCACTCTTGGAGGCAGCAGCGGCAGCGAAAGCAGCCTGCTTTCACCACCGCTGCACCTCTCACTTTGTGGGTGCCCCTCCGGGAGGCCCTTGCCAAGTGGACATCTCCAGCATCAGTTAGCATCAGTTAAGGGTGTGGTGGGACAGGGGCTGTGCCTCGGTGGGGGAGATCTTCACCCGGGGCTGAACTGCTGCAAAGAAAAGGGGAGAGAGCTTTTCAGAGACACAGCTGAAAAAGAAAAGTGTAGACAGATGAAGAAGACGACGGTATCATGTACACAGCTGATATATTTCTAATGAGACAATCCTGGCCTCTCCCACCCACCAGGGCAGCTGATGACCCACTATCTCCCCTTCTGGTCCATGCATATGTGGTGGTCATACTCAAGGGGTCTAGTGGAAAAGCAGACCAAAGACCCCTTTTTAAATGCAGGGACTGGTCCTCCATTCGAAACCTGACCTTTTCTCTTGTATTGTGTCCATGCCATAACTACTGATTCCAGAGAAGTGCTGCTATATGGTCTGGCCTCTGTTATCCTGGATCCGGCTCTGCTGCTAGAGAAGTCAATTAATGGAGCCACAGAAAACACTTTCTCCCAACTTGGTTCAGCCCAGAAGATGGCCCCCCTACCTTGACACGGCCCATCTGGCCACTTGGATCCACAGCACAGGAACACCAAAACTGGACCACTGTCATGCACTCCACAGAGGTCTTTCGCCAAAGTCAACTCAGATAGTCCACTTGGCACAGAAAACCACAGCACAAATATTATCAGGAGCTAGATGGAGCACGCACATTACCCCCATGCTTCAGCCCCCCCAGAAGCTCTTGTCAGTGCCAGGCGGGCATCTGTTAGCCACTCAATTCAAGGCTAGGGCTATCACATGCAAAGCCCTTCAGGGCCTCGGTCCCTCATATCTGCCTCAGGCTTTGTGCCCACAGATTTCCCAGGGAGAGTCTGGTCCACATGCTACTTACTGGCAAAGGCTCCTCAGATGGAAGACCCAGGTCCTTGGAACTCCCACCCACTCTGTGTGATTGTGTCTGCAGGGGAAAGGGGGAAGGCCTCCCAGCTCTTACCCCACTACACAGTTAGGGGCGGATCGAGGCTGCTGTGCTCCACTTTGCAGGCATAGACGTCTCCCCACTCGGGCACCGTCTCCAGCATCACCTGGTTCTGGAAGGTCCAGTCTCCGTTCCAGAACTCCTCAGAGTATCCCAAACCTTCTGCCTGCTCCTGTCTGTTCTTCAGCTACTTGATCTTAATCTCTGAGGGATAATATCCTGCCATGGTGCAGATCAGGAGGGTGTGGTGGGACAGGGGCTGTGCCTTGGTGGGGGAGATCTTCACCAGGGGCTGAACTGGAGCAAAGAAAAGGGGAGAGAGCTTTTCAGAGACACAGCTGAAACAGAAAAGTGTAGACAGATGAAGAAGACGACGGTATCATGTACACAGCTGATACATTTCTAATGAAACAATCCCGGCCTCTCCCACCCACCAGGGCAGCTGATGATCCACTATCTCCCCTTCTGGTCCATGCACAAACCTGTACGGACAGACACACAAGCACACCTCTCTTTCACTGTCACAGTCCCATCTTGCTGCCCAAGCTCCAAGAGTTGTTTTGCATCATCAGCCCCACGCCCAGCCTCTCCTGCATTCGCTCTCTGGTGACAACTAAACGGCAGCCTCCAAGAACTGGTTGGGGGGGTTAGGCTGAGAGAAGAGGGCCTTGCGCAGCCCCCCTCCCAAAAGGCCCTCAGTCCCTGTGGCCTTCCCCCCCCCAGATACCCACACTGTCTTCCCAAAGGACCTTTGACTTATACAGAGATGAGGAAGGAAGGCCTTTTTTCTGCCCTCTCCAACTCCCACTCCCCAGCAATGTGGGGATAATTGTGTGGCCATCATGTCATTAACGGTGAAGATAATCATGTTATTAAATAAAAGGTCTGCACCCTGCATTTCTCACCAAAGAACAGTCAGAAAGTTACGCCAACTATAAAATAACAAAACAAAAAGGATTTTGAAATATTGAAATGTCTGAGTACTGCACTGAGTCACACTGTGTAATCCGCCTTGAGTCTTAGTGCGGAAGGCGGACTATAAAGAATGCAAATACATTTTAAAAAATCACTTCTCAGCAAGATGTCTCTGCTTGCAGAACGCCTAGTAACACACTGCTTCCGTCGAGCGAGCCGCTAGTCTGGGGCTCCTCTACCCTGAGGTAAAATTTCTGCTCACTGAGTGTATGAAGGTGAATCCTGGGCTGGGAAGCCTTCAGTAGCGTGGTTGTGGTTTAGCTTCAGCTTACTTTCTTCTCCCACCCTTAAGGACCCTAGAAGTGGGGCAGTTTCACAGCCAAGTTCTTTCTGAGGCGGGCAGTCCATCACAAGTGAGGTGCTCCAAGTTCAACACCCACACAGCACGACTTCACCTCTTCTCCTAATCTCAGGGGACTCCACTCAGTCAAAGATACTGGGCAGGAGATCTAGTTATGCCCCAGCTGTAACCCTTTTCCTTGTGCCAAAGGGGAGATTCCCTTCTGCCCACTTCCTTGGCCCACCATAATTCCGAGATCTCTCGGGTCTATGCAGAAGTTAGGCCTGTCTTTCCCACTTCAGTCCAAGGTCTAGAAGTGCTTCAGAAATGCCATGTTTTTCCCCCATTCCCCTTCCCTCCTCACACAGAGGCCCCTCTGGCTGAGCCTCCCTGGCCAGAAGACAGGCCCCCCTCCTTCGCCCCTTCCCTCCCACTGTCCACCCCTCCCGCCCTGGGGGCACCAACTGTCACCTGGGCATTCCAGCACCAACTGCCCTTTCAGGCTAGCCATGGGAAGGGGGGGCACACGTCAGTCTTCCTCCCCTCCTTGCTGCTGTTTCCATGCCCAGCAATCCCAGCCTTTTAAGATGAGTCCGTCACAATGTCAAGACAGAATTCCTGCCCCAGTCATACCTTTGTGTAGGCAGGAGACTCTGCATTTCACCAAGCAGGAGAATGCAATGAAATATTGAGCCTGGAATGAACAGAAATTGAGTCTGAGTTTGTTTTTCTTCTAGTTGAGAATAGATCAGGGGGAATCAGTAAGAATGGACATACGCCCTTGGCCCTCCTGAGATGTACATATATGGCCCACCAGGACAACATGCCAGGATGAGGCTCTTCCAGTCGAGACTCCTTGACTGTCCATTCATGTGTGTGCGTGTATATGGGGGGGGCGGAATAAGAATACAAAGAGGGGAGAAACCCTATAAATGCCCGGAGTGTGAGAAAAGTTTTGGTCAGAGTGGAAACCTTTCTTCACAGGAATCCACAGGAAAGATGGAGATGGCAGGAAAGTTATTCCCCTCTCTGAGTGGCCCTTGTAATGGGAGATCATTATGGGATGGTCATCCATCCCATCCCTGGTGTAAAATGGGGGGGAGAGAAGGGGGGAGAAATGGCACCCAGTCCTCTGTTCCCTCCCCTCGGTCATGGGCTACATCTCTGGCCAAGGAGAGGGGTGGGGGATGATGCCAGGGGGGAATGGGGGGGGGCTTTCCTTTGCTCTCTGCTTTCTGTCATTGTGGTGGGATTGTCCTGAGATCCAGAAAACAGAGGGATGTAAAGGGCCTGGCTTTTAACCCCCTCAGCTGGAAGGGGTGGGGTGGGGTTGGACTGCCACAAGGAGAATTGCATTCAGGTCTTGGTAGGACGCCTTATGGTTTTCAAGCCCTGCACCTGTGGCCCACGCTCAACTCTGGGCATGAGAAGCACAGCCATGTCCAGCAGGACTCGAATATGATGTATGGTTGGAGGTCGAAGCCGGTCTATTTCTTCACGCAAGGAAGTTGGCAGAGCTTAATATTACCAGTCTCACAAAGGGAGCCAAGGGCCACATTTATGGTGGCCGTTAAAGTGCACTTGTGTGCTGAGGCTGGGTCAGAATGCCTCATTATGACAGTGGCATAAACCCACCATGGCCTGGTTGTGCCATCTTTAATTTATTCTGACTGCAGCATTTGGTACCAGCTGTAGCTCCAGGACAGCTCTGCTCCCAGGTATAACTGAGGGTTCTTGGCATTAATCTTAATGTCTTAAACATTCAATGAGTATTCAAAAAAGTGTGGGTCCCTCTGCCCCACCACTGAACGATGTCAGTCTGTGAGCCCCTGTGCCCCACTGCTCAGTGAGGTGGGTCATTGGCTGAGAGCAGTGAATATTGCGAGCCCCTCTGCCTCTCCTCTGTGTGAGGTGCGTCATCTGCCTGCTGTTGAGACCCACAGTTTTCCTGGGGTCTTGCATCCCCAGGCTTCCAACGTGGGAGTTTACAGGGGAGCAGGAGAGAGCCCCCCTCGTCCAAGTGCCCTGACAAAGGCCACGCCCGCAGGAGGCTGGGGTTCAGCAGCATCCTTTCTGCTACAGAAATCCACCCAGGTACAGATAACCACCCACTTTCCCTCTTGAACACCTTTGAACAACCAGGTGGAAAGCCAGGAGGGGAGTTGGGGCTCTCCAGTGTTGTGCAGAGAGTTCCACAGGCCCAATTCTCTGCCTGTTGAGCGAGTGCTCAACACATTCAGTTGTTGTCTCCCTGAGGCGGGTGGGGTTGCTGACCTGGAGAAGCTGATGGAGAGAGAGGCCTGCAGAGGAGACCTTCAGGGGCCCCCAAGAACAGCCCCCCTCCTGTGCCGACATCTCTGCTGTCGTGAAGAATGAACAAAGATCTTCGCCAGCTCCTACCCCACTGCACAGTTCGGGGCTCCTCCTGGCTGCTGAGCTCCGCCTGGAAGGCGTAGACTTGGGCACCATCTCCAGCATCACCTGGTTCTGGAAGGTCCAGTCTCCGTTCTGGAACTCTTTGGAGTATTCCACCCCCTCTGTCTGCTCCTGCCTGTTCTTCAGCCCTTGATCTTAATCTCTGAACTGGGTGGGACACTGGGAGGGTGTGGTGGGACAGGGGCTGCCTCGGTGGGGGAGAACTTCACCAGGGGCTGAAGTGGAGCACAGAGAAAGAGGAGGAGCGTTTCAGAGACACAGCTGAAAAAGAAAAGCGTAGGCAGATGAAGAAGACGACGGTATCATGTCCACAGCTGATCTATTTCTTTTTTTTATTTTTTTTATTTTTTAAGAAATTTTTTATTGGATTAGAAATATTTTAATATCCATTACAATCAATTTCCTTTAAATATTCCAATTCTAACCCCCTCCCTTCCCCCCCCTTTTGTTGACTTCCAACAGTTTTCCAACCCCTTATCTATTTTCCCCTACTCATTTCAAACTTATTTTACCTATTAAACATATACTTTCACTCTCTTCTAAGCTTATCTATTATATCACAGTGCTGTCTCATTTCCCTTTCCATTTAACTTAACATCTAAATAATACATTTCTGGCATATATTCTTCAATAATCATTTTGGTAACCTGTGCTCTATCTTACTCGTTCTGATCTCCTCTATATCGAACAAACAATTTGTTCCTCATTATACATAACTTTAAGTACATTATAAACATTGCATACCTTCAATATAGGTCAATCAATTTAACCCATACTCCATATATTACTCTTTGCTTCATATATCTTATCTTCATACTATTTTAATTGTCTAGTTTCTCCATTATGCAACTCTGTCAGAAATAATCAATCACTTTAACTGTACTTTAAATATATACTTTAAGCATAAGTCAATCAATTTGACCCATATTCTGTATGTTACTGTATACTTTCCCCTTCTTTCTTATATTCATTCGTTTTGATTATATAAATTCTCCATTACACCATTATCTGCGATGAGATTAATCAGTTTCTATCCCTATAAATCTTATAATGACATCACTATTACTTCATACTATATATAATAGTCAAATAAAATAATTGCTTAGAAATGTTTCAGTTAACTCTCCCCCCCCCCCCCCCGGTATAGTCACTTCTCTCTTCTTTTGTTATATTTCAGTAATTTTCAAACTGCCACAGTTATCCTCCCACCTCCCATTTTTTCACCAAGTATTGTTTCAGCTTCTCCCAATCCGTGTTAAACTGTCCTGGATCAAGGTCTCTCAATCTTCTTGTCATTTTGTCCATCTCCGCCATGTATAGCACACAGCTGATCTATTTCTAATGAGACGATCTCGGCCTCTCCCACCCACCAGGGCAGCTGATGATCCACTATCTCCCCTTCTGGTCCATGCACAAACCTGTACGGACAGACACACAAGCACACCTCTCTCCCACTGCCACAGTCCCATCTTGCTGCCCAAACTGTAAGAGTTGCTTTGCATCATCAGCCCCACATCCAATCCCCTCCTGCATTCGCTCTCTGGTGACAACCAAACTGCAGCCTCCAAGAACTGGTTGAGGGGCTCAGGCTGAGTTAAGAAGGCCTTGCTCAGCCCCCCTCCCAAAAGGCCCTCAGTCCCTGCAGCGCCCCCCCTTCCATACTCACACTGTCTTCCCAAAGGACCTTTGACTTGTACAGGGGTGGAGGAAGAAAGACCTTCCCTCAACTCCTGCCTCCCCAGCAATGTGGGGTTCATTGTAGGGACTTGCCTTCATCATCAACTCATTAACACTGAAGATCTAATTATTAAGGCAAACGTCTGTATCCTGGCTTCCCACCAAGTAACGGACACAAAGTTACGCCAAGTATAAAATGACAAGATAAAGAGGATTTTAAAAATATTACAAAATATTTAAAAATATCACTAACTATTAGAAAGATATATGATTTAAAGGATATAATAAAACGCAAAATAAATCACTAAATATATAATGATGACATGACAGAATGCCTGCCCTAGTCAGGTCTTTGCGCAGGCGAGAGGCTCCGCATTTCACAAAGTGGAAGAACGCAATGGAATATTTATCCCGGAATGAACAGAAACGAAGTACGAGTTTCTTTTTCTTCTTCTTAATACTTGATCAGGGGAAACCCAGTAAGAATGGACAGACGCCCTTGGCCCTTCCAGGAACTGGACAACATGCAGGGATGAGGCTCTTCCAATCAAGACTCCCTGACTGTCCATTCATGTTGGGGTGGGGGTGAGAATGCAAAGAGGGGAGGAACCATATAAAGGACCAGAGTGTGAGAAAAGCTTCCTTCCAACGTCAGACCTTATCTCCCACCAAAGAATTCACACAGGGCAGAAACCACACAAAAGCCTGGAGTGTGGGGAAAGTTTCAGTCAAAACAGAATCAAAGAACCAAAGAATTTGCACAAGAGATGGACAGGGCAGGAAAGTTATTGCAAATTCAGAGTTAGGCTTAGTCCCCTGTCTGAGTGGCCCTTGTAATGGGAGATCATTATGGGATGGTCAGCCCTCCCGTCCCTGGTGTAAAATGGGGGAAGAGAAGGGGGGAGAAATGGCCCCCAGTCCTCTGTCCCCTCCCCTCGGTCATGGGCTATGTACTCTGGCCAAGGAGAGGGGACGTGGACTGGGGTGAACTGGGGGCTTTGCTTTGCTTTCTGTTTTCTGTCCTTGAGAAGCATAAGAATACCAGCCTCACAAAGGGAGCCAAGGGCCACATTCATGGTGGCTGTTAAAGTGTGCTTGTGTGCTGTGGCTGGGGCAGAATGTCTCTTAATGATAGCAGCATAAATCCACCACGGCCTGGTTGTGCTGCCTTTTAAAAAATATATTCTGACTACAGCGTTCAGTTCCAGCTGTAGCTCCTGGACAGCCCTGTTTCCAGACATAACGGAGGCTTACTGGCATTCATGTCTTAAAAAGCCCATGAATATTCAATCCAGTGTGGGTCCCTCTGCCCCACCACTGACTAAGGTGGGTCATTGTGAGGCGCTCCACCCCCTGCTGAGTCAGGTGGGTCATTGTGAGCCCCTGTGCCCCCCACTGAGTGAGGTGGGTCATTTGGAGGCCTTGTGCTGTAGCGGCTGGTGAGTGTATATTGCAAGCTCTGCTCTTTGTGATTATTGTCAGCTTTCTGAGTATTGCGACAGAGCCCCCCTGCCTCTCCTCTGTGTGAGGTGCGTCATCTGCCTGCTGTTGAAGCTCCCAGGTTTCCTGGGGTCTTGTATTCCCAGGCTTCCAACTTGGGCAGTTTGCAGGGGAGCAGGAGAGAGCCCCCCTCGTCCAAGTGCCCTGACAAAAGCCACACCCGCAGGGGGCTGGGGTTCAGCAGTATCCTTTCTGCTTCAAGTGGAGGAGCGGGGAATCAAACCCGGTTGTCCAGATTAGAGTCCTGTGCTCTTTACTTGTGGAAAGCAGTACTGGGTGTGGCTTGAGGGCAGCAGAAAGTACTCCTGCTCCCCCAGATTCACCTGTGGGGGCTGTGGAGGAGGACACAGAGGTCTTTCCGCTGGAGGGAGAGGATTTCTCTCAACATTTTGAGGAGGAGGTGAGTGACGGATCCCCGGAGGAATGGTTTGTGATTTAGGAAACATCCCTCCTGTCCCCATCCCAAACTCTCGGTGGTGTCCCTGCCTGCAGTCCACCCCTCACTCCGTTGTCCATGGCCAGCTCCGCTGTGCAGCCTGTAACCTTTTGTCCTCCTTCCCCTGGGACAGTTGGTGGTCCACGTTACAACGCCTCCGTATGGTGGCACTTTCTAGTGCAGAAAGCCAAGCCAACACATCCAAGATCCCAGTCAAGGGGACTTCTGATAAGGGCTCGCTGAAACATTTTCGGCTTCTCTTTCCCCTCCAATGGAGAGCTGCATGTTAGGATTTTCTTTTGCCTTCTGTTTGGAGCATGTTTTCCTTTCTCCTTCCTTCTTTCTTTGAGCACCTTTCTTGAATGGGAAGGTAACCGTCCACTGCCATTCAATTACTTCTTCTTCTGGAAGGAATATATACTACTAGTAGAGGAGTGTGGGAGAAGTTCCATTGAACGGCAGAGGCTGTCTCCTCCACGCCAGGGGGAACGGGTTCCTTCTGTGCCGTCACTTCTGGCAAGTGGGCCATTCAGGTGACTGCCTCCAATGTTCCATGACGCTGCTCATCCAGGTCTGGACTCGTCTGGGCCAATTATTTTGCACAGCCTGACCAGCTGGCAGGCGTCCCACCATGTGAGGAAGAGGAGCGCACAATGGCGCTTTTCTGCTCTGCTCTCCTGTGGGGGACGGGCCAGGTTGCCCGCTGGCAGGTTGCCATGGCTGGCAGGTGGGCAATGTCTGTGGCTGCATCCTGTGAAGCTTCCCATATGGGCCTGCGGTCTCCTCCGCACCAGGGGAGAAGGGGTTCCTTCGTTGCCGCCATGGCTGGCTGGCAGATGAGTGATGCTGGAGACAGCCTCCACTGCTCCACACCGGTGTTCTGCTACACGCTGCTCTCCTGGGTTGCCCTCATCCAGGCAACTTATTTTGTGCTTCCTGTGCAGCTGGGGGACGTTTCCGTGGCATGCGGGGCAGGGGTGTGCACAATGTCGCTGCATTGCTCTGATCGCTGCTCTCATGGTCCAGCTTCTCCTGGGCCACTTATTTTGTGCACCTTTCTCCCTTGCCACGGCCGGCAGGTGGGGCGTTGATGTCTGTGTCCAATGCTCTTTGGCACGATCAATGACTTTGCACATATAGTTGTACAGCATTGTGGGAGGAGTCCCATTCAACGGGACAGGCTGACTCCTCCACCCCAGGGGGAAGGGGTTCCTTCTGTGCCGCCACGTCTGGCAGGTGGGTCATGGCAATACTGGCTACCTGGGAGGGGAGCGAACCATTTTCTGAGTGTGTTCAGTGTTAAGTGGCACACCCTTGGAAGACCTGAAAGAGGCTCTTCCGGGTCCATCCTCGTCCAGGCCGCTTATTTTGTGCAGCGTCTACCACCGGTCGGTCGCCCCTCCATGCGAGGGAGGTGAGCGCACGATCTCTCCAGCCTTCCCTGACGATGACTCACCACGTCTGGCAGGTGGGTCATGCTGCTATCTGCCCCCGCTATTAAATGCCAGCATCACGCCATTCTGTTCTTTCTCTGCCTGTCCAGCTGGGAGGTTTCCCCTACTTGCGAGGGAGGGGAGCACAAGATGTCACTTCTCTGCTCAGCTCTCCCATGGGGGAGGGGCAGGGGGCCCCACACTCTGACTGCAACCCGCAAACTCTGGCATGTGGGTCAGGGACTTTCCTCCACATCTGGAGGGTCAGACATGGTCTCCTCACACCCTGACCGTAACCCACCACAACCAGCGGGTGGGTCAGGGTATTTTTGCTACCTTTGGCAAGTGGGTCATTCTGGTGACTGCCTGAACACTGTTCCACGACGCTGCTTATCCGGGTTCGGCCTCGTCCAGGTCAATTATTTTGTGGAGACTGTCAAACTGGCAGGCACCCCTCCATGCGAGGGAGGGGAGCGCAAAATGTTGCTTTGTTGCTCTGCTCTCCTGTGGGGGAGGGCCAGGTCACTTCCTCCTCAACAGGGACCTACCACTATGGCTGGCGGGTGGACCACGTCTGTGCCTGCATCCTTTGAAGCTTCCTGTATGGGCCTGGGGTCTCCACTGCGCAAGGAAAAAACGTTATATAGGCTCTCTAACTGCTAAGGGGGCTCCGCTGGAACCGATGAACACCGGACACCAAACACAGCCTTTCCTCCTTGTCAGAGTGTCAGTTTGCTAGTCAGTTCTCAAGCCATAGCTACGCCATATTCTCATGTTATAATCTGTAGCTCTGTTTAGTTCTCTCCCTCCAGGCCCAGGTGCTGTCCAGGCCGCATATATCCATGGGAACGAAGAATTCTTATCAACCCGTTCCGGCCGACCTTGACGTCCTCGCCTTCCCAGGCCTTTTAGACAGGACTAAGGGGGGAGGCTGGGAATGGGTGTTTGAAGTGTTGTTACTTTCATTTTGTGTGTCATTCTCAACAAAGCTTTCGTTCGGCCAAGGCTTTTCTAGTCCTTGGAATATGGCTACTTGTATCCTGAGCATTGTCTTTCAATAAACCTTTTAGAATCAAGAAATTTCCTGCTTCTTGCAGAAGGGGGGAGACGAACTCTAGATAACTGGGATTCCATAGTCTGCCACTCCTTTTATGGAAAGGACAGTAGTTGAGGGACCCATTCCCCTCTGCTAAGAGGGCACAGCGGTTGCAATGGATCGGAGCACTGTGTGGCTCAACTACATGTACAACAGCTCCTGAGCTGTTGCACAATTGGCCAGAGGAGGCTGATAGCAGCTTCACCAATCTTCCTGCCTTCGCAGAAAGGAGGGAATGGACGGGACAGGAGAGGTTGCTTGGATGGGTCAGAGTGGTTCCAGAGAGAGAGACAAAGAAATGGAGCAGCAGCAGGAGCTGACATCGGCCACCTTCCTGCCTTTGCGGAAAGGACATGAGTCAAGGGACCCATTCCCCCCTGCTCAGAGGGCACAGTGTTTGCAATGGATAGACCCACCATGTGGCTCAACTACATGGGCAACAGCTCCTGTGCTGTTGCACAAGTGTCCGAAGGAGGCTGCCACCACCATCACCCACTTTCCTGCCTTTGCAGAAAGGAGGTGTCATGATGATCTGGCTGTTCCAGGAAGGCCTAGCAAGGCCTCAGAAGCCTGTTAGCAGTGGGAGCAGGCCTGCCTAAACCTGACCCAAATGTTCCAGCCCTCATTCAAGATACCCTCCGGACTCAACGGGCAAGAGTGCGCGGCGGCGGCATTCAGAATCAAGGGGCAAGATGCTTTAGTAGCCTTCGGAAGCCAACACACTCCGCGATAGAGGCAAGCCATGCAGGGCAATCATCTCTGCCAAGACGCAAAGGCCCACTTCCTGAGCCCTCAACCAAACTGGCAAAGGTCAGGAGAAGCAGCATGAGCAGCAAAAGGCCCATCAACAGGATGGAGAGGTGTGCCTATTGGAACCCCACCAAGAAGCTAGGCCACACAGCGGTTCCTGCAGATGCCCAACAGCTGTAACCAAGTGGCAGGGAGTAGAGATGATCCACAGCAAGCGTGGGCCAGCCACCTGAGGATGTGCAGCCCAGTTGGAACCAAGGGCTGGCCCCGCCTTGCCACCTGGAGCTACCTGAAGCAATGGCCAACCTTGAAGGCTGGGGCCAACCAACAATCAGTCCGCAAGGTGCAGCCCACAGAAAGGGGCAAATCTGGGGGAAGGAACGCCCAACCTTCCCCTGGAAGTTCAGAGGGAGGGTGTAATCAGAGGGTTGTGGCCAACACTGGCCAAGGTGTTGAGCCTCACCCTGAGGGCTGGGGGTTGGGCACCAGGACAGCGCTGGTAGGAAAGGGGAGGATATAAAGAAGGCTCCTTTTCCTGGAGGAGGGAGGAGATCTTTTCCTGAAGGGAATGGCAGCCTCCTCAGGGGTTGTGTGCCCAAAAGAGGGGCAAAGTCTCCAGTACGGAAAATCCCAATTCTGAGGCCTAAAAAATAGTGAACCCTTCTGACCGCCAGGAGGGCCATTTGCCTAGGGGCCGACTAGGCAGCCCTGGAGCCAAAGATGGGGGCCAGACAGAGTTTCCACAGGCGGCAACACAGCAGACTGGTGCATGCGGGGCAGGATCTAACCATGCCTGGATCTAACCATGCCTGGAACCCCCCACCCTGGTGTGGCAGCACGTCCACTGCAGGGCCTTGAGAGGGCCACAATGCCGTGCCAGGCTAGGAGGGTGCCAGCAGGGAGTGTTTTCTTTGCAAGTCCTGCTTGGTAGTGCCCACTGAGCCCAGCAGCAGCAGTAAGGGGAGGATGGGGAGAGGGTGTTCAGAGGAACATCTGCTACTCAATCGCTGCTTCCGGCAGGTGGAAAGAGGAAGGGGCCAGGCTGCTAGGACAAAGGGCAGTGGTGGAGGTGCCTGGCTCGCTTTGAACGGTGAGGCAAGAGAGCTGCCTCCTCGCGGGTCCCTCCCCTTGCAGGATCTTTGAAAATCCTGCCCAGCCAAGCCTTCCCTTCCCTCCTCTCGCAGATTGGACAACCCAGAGCAGATTTGCAGGCTGCCGAGGGTGGGGGAAAAGCCTCGAAGCACCTTTGTCAGGGGGTGCACAACTCCAGGACCTTTGGGCTGAATTCTCAGCAAGGGCTCCTGTATCTTTAAGAGAGCACTCAAGCTCTCCCATCCTATGTGGCTCTTCAAATCAGGGGTGAAGCCGCAGCTGTGCTGTGACGCTCTTAAAGGTGCAGGAGCGTTCAGGGAACAAAGGACTTGCAAGCTGTTAGACCAGCTTTCTGTTTCTAGCTGTGGTCAGCCCGATGCTTTTCGGAAGCATCAAGTACTGTTTGAGTGGTCCCGCTTTGTGGTGTGTCTTCAGCAACTGCTGTAGCACAGCGGTTAAGTGGTTCAGCTGTGAATCAGCACTCTACTGGTTTGAATCCCACTGTTGCTATGGACTCAGTAGATGGCCTTGAGTAATCCACCCCTCTCAGTCCCAGTGGAGAGAATGCTTTTCATGATTCCCTATGTGCAATCGCTGTCCCCATTGTTCCCTAAGGGAAATTGCTGTCTCTATTATTCCCTATGGGCGAGCATGGGTTCCAAAATTCCCTATGGCCAAAGCCAGGCCCTTTACATCCCTCTGTTTTCTGGATCTCAGGACAATCCCACCACAATGACAGAAAGCAGAGAGCAAAGGAAAGCCCCCCCCATTCCCCCCTGGCGGCATCCCCCACCTCTCTCCTTGGCCAGAGATGTAGCCCATGACCGAGGGGAGGGAACAGAGGACTGGGGGCCATTTCTCCCGCCTTCTCTCCCCCCCATTTTACACCAGGGATGGGATGGATGACCATCCCATAATGATCTCCCATTACAAGGGCCACCCAGAGAGGGGAATAAGCCTAACACGGATTTTGCAACAACTTTCCTGCCATCTCCATCTTTCCTGTGGATTCCTGTGAAGAAAGGTTTCCACTCTGACCAAAACTTTTCTCACACTCCGGGCATTTATAGGGTTTCTCCCCTCTTTGTATTCTTATTCCCCCCCCCCATATACACGCACACACATGAATGGACAGTCAAGGAGTCTCGACTGGAAGAGCCTCGTCCTGGCATGTTGTCCCGGTGGGCCATATATGTACATCTCAGGAGGGCCAAGGGCCAATGTTCCCTCTAAGCAGTGCAGTGTTGTGAGCCAGAAATCCAATTTGTGAGCAGCAACTTGCAAGTTGTGAGCGCGCCTTTTCGAAAACCAGAATCCATTTGATTAAAAGACTTTTGATATAGGTTGGTATTGGGTGCCATCAATATGTTGATGACACCCACTTAGGCATGTGGTTCTCAAAAGCTTATGCCTCAATAAAGTTGGTTAGTCTTAAAGACGCTACTGGACTCTTTACTATTTTGCAACTACAGACTAACATGGCTAACTCCTCTGGATCTACAGAGAAGAAGAATTGTGCACCATCTAGCCCCGCAATGCACTCACTCTGTGGCTATTCCCTTCTATGTTTTATATAAAAAGGTGTTGTGAAGCATGCCTGCAAATGGCTCAGATACCATTTCTTTCCATGTGCATCAGTGTATTGCCAGAGTTTTCTTTGCATTTTGGGCAACATCAGGCAGATGAGCTTCAGTAAGGGTTTCTATTTGCCCACAAGCAAATCCTAAACAGAATGTGATGTGCAGTCATCCCTCCCTCTAGCTCTGCTCTGTTGATTGGCATTTCCCGTCTCTTCTGTGGCCAGGTCTGCAGAAAGAAGAAGGAAGCTTGCTGAAGTTGCAGGGGGAGCACCTATTTAGCTTCCAGCTGAGAGCGGCTCATTTGGAACAGCCTAGAACTGGCCTTTAGTCACCCTAGAGGCTTCATGGCTTTAAAACTCTTTCCTCTTCTCTTTGTGAATTATGGTCATGGAATCTTTGAAATGAAATCAAGTCATAAAGTGTAAAGTCAGCATTGAAGTCCTGCCTTCTCCTTGCTTGCCATTCTGTTTTATTACACTGTATTGCAATGATCTATTGTCCCCTGAAGATATAAGCAGAATGCCATTGATGTACAAAAATACTGGTAAAACTGAGGCCGCAGCTCCCCACTCCCCATGGAGTAATTTAATTAGAGGACAGCCTGTCTTACCAGCACGTGTAAAATTTCCAGATTCAGACCCTAGCTCTGTCATGAATTTTCCTTGCCATGCAAGTCTTTGTGACTGGGAAGTCAATTTTTTGTGTGCATGTAAAATAGATTTCCTTAGTCATGAATTTACACACACACAAAAAGAGTATTTCCCTACCTGGAGCTGGCAACCCTAGGAGTGTGAAACACCACCGCCATCTCCTCCTCCTCCTCCATCACCCATGCTGGGCCAGAAAGGCTGCTCGGTGGGCTGGTGAGAAATAGCATGGGTGCCTGCCGCTGCTGCCGCCACCTTTTCCTACAGCACTGGGCCAGAGAGGATGCTTGGCGGGCTGGCGAAAGGCCTTGGGGATGCCCACCGTGGCTCCTCTTCCACACCTGACAACGGGCCTGGGTAACGCCACGTGGATGCCTGCCACAGCTCTTTCCTCCGAGGGGCCGGGGAAAGGCCGTGTGGGCGGCGGCTGCAACGCCTCCTCCAGAGCCCAACGAGGGGCCTGGGAAAGGCCGCGTGGGCGCCTGCCTTGGCTCTTCCCCTAGAGCCCAACAAGGGGCTGGGGAGAGGCCGCGCGGGAGCCTGCCGTGGCTCCTCTTCCAGAGCCCAGCGAGGGGCCAGGGAAAATATGCGCAGGTGCATGCCACGGCTCTTTCCCCTGAGCCTAGCGAGAGGCTGGGGAAAGTCCGTGCGGGTGCCTGCTGCGGTGCCTCCTCCAGAGCCCGGGGGAAATGCTGCCTGGGTGCCTGCTGCGGCTCTTCCCCCCCCCCCCCGAGCCTATCGGGGGGGCTGGCGAAAGGCTGTGCGGGCAGCTACTGCAATGCCTCCTCCAGAACCCAGCGAGGGGCTGGGGAAAGCCCACACCAGCGTCTGCTGCAGCTCTTTCCACAGAGCCCAGCGATGGGCAGGGGAAAGGCCGCGCAGGCGCCTCCCACGGATCCTCTTCCAAAGCCCAGTGAGGGGCCAGGGAAAGGCCGCATGGGCACCTGCCACGGCTCTTCCCCCCCCCAGCCGGGCGAGGGGCTGGAGAAAGGCCCTGCGGGCGGCTGCTGTGGTGCCTCCTCCAGAGCCCAGCGAGGGAAAGGCTACACCGGCGCCTGCCACAGCTCTTCCCACAGAGCCGCGGCTCCTCCTCCAGCGCCTTCCGTGTGCTGGGGCTTCTCAGCTCTGCGCTGAGTTGTTACAATTCCTGCGCCGTAGCACAGGAACTCACGTTCGCGGGAACCCTGCCAATGGCGTATGTCCATTCTTACTGATTCCCCCTGATCTATTCTCAACTAGAAGAAAAACAAACTCAGACTCAATTTCTGTTCATTCCAGGCTCAATATTTCATTGCATTCTCCTGCTTGGTGAAATGCAGAGTCTCCTGCCTACACAAAGATCTGACTGGGGCAAGAATTCTGTCTTGACATTGTGACGGACTCATCTTAAAAGGCTGGGATTGCTGGGCATGGAAACAGCAGCAAGGAGGGGAGGAAGACTGACATGTGTCCCCCCTCCCATGGCTAGCCTGAAAGGGCAGTTGGTGCTGGAATGCCCAGGTGACAGTTGGTGCCCCTGGGGGGGAGGGGTGGACAGTGGGAGGGAAGGGGCGAGGGAGGGGGGCCTGTCTTCTGGCCAGGGAGGCTCAGCCAGAGGGGCCTCTGTGTGAGGAGTGAAGGGGAATGGGGGAAAAACATGGCATTTCTGAAGCACTTCTAGACCTTGGACTGAAGTGGGAAAGACAGCCCTAACTTCCACATAGACATGAGGGATCTCGGAATTATGGTGGGCCAAGGAAGTGGGCAGAAGGGAGTCTCCCCTTTGGCACAAGGAAAAGGGTTACAGCTGGGGCATAACTAGATCTCCTGCCCAGTATCTTTGACTGAGTGGAGTCCCCTGAGGTCTGGAGAAGAGGCGAAGTCGTGCTGTGTGGGTGTTGAACTTGGAGCACCTCACTTGTGATGGACTGCCCACCTCAGAAAGAACTTGGCTGTGAAACTGCCCCACTTCTAGGGTCCTTAAGGATGTGCCAGCCCACAGCTCCAATTGGGCTGCACGTCCTCGGGCAGCCGGCCCGTTCTTGCTGCAGCTCATTTCCACTTCCTGCCGCCTTGTCGCAGCTGTCAGTCGTCTGCGGGAGCCGCGGTGTGGCCTGGCTTGCTGGTGGGGTTCCCATAGGCACACCTCGCCATCCTGCCGATGGGACTTTTGCTGCTCATGCTGCTTCTCCTCACCTTTACCAGTTTGGCGTAGTGGTTAAGAGCACAGGACTCTAATCTGGACAACCGGGTTTGATTCCCCGCTCCTCCACTTGAAGCTAGCTGGGTGACCTGGGGTCAGTCACAGCTTCGAAGAGATCTCTCAGCCCCACCCACCTCACAGGGTGTTGTTTGTGGTGGGGGTAATAATAACATAGTTTGTCAAGCGCTCTGAGTGGGTGTTAAGTCAATAGAAATAAGTAGGACACATGTTATTGATTACTATTACTATTACTATTACTATTACTATTACTATTACTATTACTATTACTATTACTATTACTATTACTATTACTATTACTATTACTATTACTATAATTGCCACCAGTGCCTCCAGGGGTGTTCCATTGGGGTAGGGAGGTGGGGGTTTATCCAGGGAGCTTCCTGCAAAGCCTGGAACTCCTGCAAAGCCTGGAACCGTTCCAGCAGCAATGGAAGAATGGCGAGGGGTCTTCGAAGGAATGCTGGCCGCTCCAACGCTGCTTCCATGTGAGGGGGGCCTGAGAAGGGGCCTGAGAAATGGGCTGCACTGAAAGAACAAAAGGCCTCCCTCCGCTGTCATCATCGCCGCCTGCTCTCGCCGTGGATCGCACTTGGAGGCAGCAGCGGCAGCGAAAGCAGCCTGCTTTCACCACCGCTGCAGCTCTCACTTTGTGGGTGACCCTCCGGGAGGCCCTCGCCAAGTGGACATCTCCAGGGCCAGAGCAAATGAGCTCACAGGCCGTATATGGCCCACGAGCTGGATGTTCCTCACCCCTGCCCTAAGGGGAAGCATGGAATAGCCAGATATTTCAGAACATGTGCTCCTTGAGGGCAGAGTTGGAAGTATACTGCAGCAGAGAGATGGCAGTTCCTAATTTTGGTCAGGTGTTATCCGCCACTGGCAGAGACCCAGAAATCTGAACCTTCCCACCCTAACATCAATTTTCCATAGGGAATACTGGGGAAAGCAACTGGCCATACGGATTAATAGAAACCATTCTTGTCCATAGGGAATAATGGAGACAGCGATTTCCCTTAGGGAACAATGGGGACAGCGACTGCACATAGGGAATCATGAAAAGCATTCTCTCCGCTGGGACTGAGAGGGGTGGATTACCCAAGGCCATCTCCTGACTTCATGGCAACAGTGGGATTCATACCAGTAGAGTGCTGATTCGCAGCTGAAACACTTAACCGCTGTGCTACAGCAGTTCCTGAAGACACACTGCAAAGGGGGACTGCTCAAACAGTACTTGATGCTTCCTAAAAGCATCTGGCTGACCACAGCTAGAAACAGAAAGCTGGTCTAACAGCTTGCAAGTCCTTTGTTCCCTGAACGCTCCTGCACCTTAAAGAGCGTCACAGCACAGCTGCGGCTTCACCCTTGATTTGAACAGCCACATAGGATGGGAGAGCTTGAGTGCTCTCTTAAAGATACAGGAGCCCTTGCTGAGAATTCTGCCCAAAGGTCCTGGAGTTGTGCACCCCCTGACCAAAGGTGCTCTGAGGCTTTTCCCCCACCCCCGCCAGCCTGCAAATCTGTTCAGGGCTGTCCAATCTGCGAGAGGAGGGAAGGGTTGACTGGGCAAGATTTTCAAAGATACTACGAGGGGAGGGACCCGTGAGGACGCAGCTCTCTGACCTCACCGTTCATAGCGAGCCAGGCCCCTCCGCCACTGCCCTTTGTCCTGGCAGCCCCACCCCTTCCTCTATCCCCCAGCTGGAAGCAGCGATTGAGTGGCGGATGTTCCTCTGAAGACACACTCGTTGTATCTGAAGCCCCTTACTGCTGCTGCTGGGCTCAGTGGGCACTGCCAAGCAGGACTTGCAAAGAAAGCACTCCCTCCTGGCACCCTCCTAGCCTGGCACGGCATTGTGGCCCTCTCAAGGCCCTGCAGTGGACGTGCTGCCACATCATCTTCATCATAACTATCTTCATCTATCTATGTCTCTTTCTCTCTCTCCTTTTTTCTATTTGAAGCGTTTGCATTCTGTTTCTAGCTCTAGCACAGTTGAGTTCTATATAACCTTTTCTATCTTTTTCTCTGTATCTGTCTCTTACTGTCTATTTGTTACTTTCTGTCTGTATCTTTCTATGGTTTTCCAACCACAATCTATTTGAATCTTTCTCTTTCTATATCTGCCCTTTCCTATCTCTTTCTATTGCTAGCTATCATTTTCTCTCTTTCTGTATCTATCTCTACTGTTCTATACTTACCGTTCTCTATTTTCATCTTTGTGTATGTATGTGTACAAATCCTAATGTTCTTGTTTTTCTCTTTTCTAGCAGTCTATCTTGTTCTGAATGACTCTATATCTATTTGAAGTATTCGCATTCTGTTTCTATATTTAGCACAGTTGATCTCTATGTAGCCTTTTCTATCTTCTCTGTATCTGTCTCTTACTGTCTATTTGTTTAATTTCCATCTCCACCTTCCATCTCTGTCTTTCCACCACTATCTAACTAAATCTATCTCTTTCTCTGTATACCTGCCCTTTCTTATCTCTTTCTAGCTCTACCTTTCATTTTCTATCTTTCTATATCTCTCTCTATTGTTTTAAATAGATATCTATAACTATCTTCATCTATATGCACGTATACATAGAAATAGAACGATTCAGAGAGATAGTGGTAGAAAGACATAGAAAGAAATTGATAAGAGATAGAATGTAACAAATAGACAGTATGAGACAGAGAAAGAAAATGCTATATAGAGATAAACTGTTAGCGCTAGAAACAGAATGTGAATGCTACAAATAGTCAGACAAATAGAATGCTCTCAGTCTATCTATCTTGTTCTGTAGCTTTTCTGTCTTGTTCTGTATCTATCTCTTACTATTTCTTCCTTTCTATCTCTATCTGTTTCTTTCCATGTCCACCACTATCTATCTGTACCTCTTTCCGTGTATATCTTCCCTTTCCTATTTATTTCTATCTCTTGCTATCATTTTCGCTCTTTCTATATCAATCTATATCGTTTTCTATATATCCTTATGTGATGGTATGTGTATCCATCTTTTTCTAATGTTTTTGTTCTTTCATCTTTCTTTCTTTACATAATGTTTTTTTCTCTCCTTTCTATCAGTCTGTCCATCTATCTAGCTATCTTGTTCTGACTGACTCTATTGGTGCAATCCTAAACAGAGTTACACCAGTCTAAGCCCATTGATTTGTGGGCTTAGACTGGAGTAACACTTCGTAGGATTGCATTGTATATCTATTTGAAGCGTTGGCATTTCTAGCTCTAGCTCAGTGGATCTCTATGTAGCCTTTTCTATCTGTTTCTCTCTGTCTCTCACTGTCTATTTGTGACTTCCTAGCTCTGTTTCTTTCTTTGTCTTTCTACCATTATCTTTCTGTATGTTTATCTTTATATGTATATCTGTCTTACCACTAGCTTTCATTTTCTCTCTTTCTATATCTATCTCTATAGTCTTCTACATACCTTTCTCTACCTTCACCAATGTGTATGTGTATCTATAATTTTCTAATCGTTCTTTCTTTCTGTCTGTCTGTCTATCTGTCTCTCTCTCTCTCTCTTACATCATCATCATCATCATCATCATCTATCCTGTACTGTCCCAATCTATATCTCTTTTTAAACATTTTCCTTCTGCTTCTAGCTCTAGCATAGTTGATCTCTATGTAGCTTTTCTGTCTGTTTCTCTGTATCTATCTATTACTATTTCTTTCTATCCCTATCTGTTTCTTTCCATGTCTTTCCATCACTATCTATCTGGATCTATCTCTTTTCCATGTATATCTTCCCTTTCCTATTTATTTCTATCTCTTGCTATCATTTTCGCTGTTTCTATATCAATCTGTATCGTTTTCTATATATCTTTATCTTCAACTATATGTATCAATCTTTTTCTAATGTTTTTGTTCTTTCTTTGATCTTTCTATCTATGTATCTATGTATCTATCCATCTATCCATCATCTATCTATCTATCATACTTGATCTGTCGAACTTTTTTCTGTTTGCAGCATTTGCATTCTGTTTCTAGTTCTAGCACAGTTGATCTCTATGTAGCCTTTTCTAGCTTTTTCTCTGCATCTGTATCTTACTATTTAATTTTTGTTTAATTTCCATCTCCATCTGTTGCCCTGTCTTTCCACCACTATCTATCTGAATCTATCTCTTTCTCTGTATATCTGCCCTTTCTTATCTCTTTCTATCTCTAGCTTTCATTTTCCATCTTTCTATATCGATCTCTATTGTTTTTAAATTGAATTCTATAACTATCGTCATCTATATGCATCTTATGTGTATCTATCTATTTCAAATGATATTTTTTCCTCTCACTCTTTTTATCTGTCTTTTTTGGCCTGACTCTATTTTGAAGTCTTCACATTCTATTTCTAGCTCTAGGACAGTTGATAGAAACAGATAGAGATAGAAAGAAGAAAAGACTGTAAGAGATAAAAATAGAGACATAGAGAGACATAGAAAAAGCTACTTAGATATCAACTGGGCTAGACCTAGAAACACAATGTGATGGCTACAAGTAGATATGGAGTCAGACAGAACAAGATACATAGATAGAAACAAGGAGAGAAAAACAAAAACATTTCTAATGTAATATACACAAAGATGAAGATAGTTAGAGAAAGGAATATAGAAAACAATAGAGATAGATATAGAGAGAAACTGAAAGAGCTAAAAGGAAAGGTATATATAGATTCAGATAGATAGTGATAAAAAGACATTGAAAGAGATAGAGTTAGAAAGTAACAAATAAACAGTAAGAGAAACAGAATACAGAGAATACAGAGAATAAGATGACAGACAGACAGACAAACAGACAGAAACAAGAAGAGGGAAAAACATTAGCAAAAGATAGGTACACATAGATACACATAGCTGAAGAAAGTTCGAGAAAGAAGACAATAGAGATATAGAAAGAAAGCGATAGATAAAGATAGAGATAGCAAAGCAGATAAAAAGAGAGATTCAGATAGATAATTGTAGAAAGAATGAAACAGATAGAGATAGAAAGTAACAAACTATAAAAGTCATAGAGAGAAACAGATAGAAAAAGCTGCATAGAGATAGAAACATTTAGAATGCGAATATAGATATAGGTTCAGACAGAACAAGATTGAAATAACTAAATAAACAGATAAAAAGAAAGAAGCCGAGAAAAACCAAATCAGATAGAAAAAGTAGATAGACAGAAGATGACAGAGAACTATAGAAAGCCATAGAGATAGAGAGAAAATGAAAGCTAGAGATAGAAAGAGAAAGGGCAGATATAGATAGTCATAGAAAGAGATAGATTCATAGAAAGAGGAAGATTATGATAGTGATAGAATGACATAGAAAGATAGAGATAGAAAGTAACAAATAGTACGTATAGACAGAAGGATAGAAAGAGCTACATAGAGATAAACTGAACTAGATCTAGAAACCAAATCAAATATAAAAAGATAGATGCGCATAGATGAAAGTTAGAGAAAGATACATAGAGATACAGAAAGAGAAAATGAAAGCGAGAGGAAAGTGCACATATACATAGATTCAGAGAGAGAGTTGTAGAAAGAAAGAAATTGTAACAAATAGACGGTAAGAAACAGAAAAGGCTACATAAACTGAGCTAGCACTAGAAACAGATAGAATGCGAACGCTACAAATAATCAAATAGAACGCTATCAGTCGATCTACCTATCTTGTTCTGTCCGACTCTATTTGAAGTGTTCGTATTCTGTTTCTAGCGCTAGCATAGTGGATGTAGCCATTTCTCTCTGTTTCTCTGTATCAGTCTCTTACTGTCTATTTCTTACTTTCTGCCTCTGTTTCTTTCTTCCACTCTCTATCTACCCTTTCCTATCTCTATCACTCGCTTTCATTTTCTCTCCTATATCTGGATCGTTTTCTACATACCTTTATTTTCATGTATGTGTATGTATGTGTATAAATCTTTTCCTAATGTTTTTTCCCTCTCCTTTCTATCAGTCTTGTTCTGACCTACTATATATCCGTTTGAAGTGTTGGCATTTCTAGCTCTAGCTCACAGTGGATCTCTATGTAGCCTTTTCTATCTGTTTCTCTGTATCGGTTTCTTACTGTCTATATGTTACTTTCTATATCTGTTTCTTTCTGTGTCTTTCTACCACTATCATTCTGTATGTATCTCTTTATAGGTATATCTGCGCTTTCTATCGCTAGCTTTCATTTTATCTCTTTCTATAGCTATTTCTACTGTTTTCTACATACCTTTGTGTATGTAGGTGTATCTACCATTTCCCAATGTTTTTCATTTTACTTCGTTCGTTTGTTCGTACGTTCGTTCGTTCGTTCGTTCGTTCGTTCTTTCTTTCTTTCTTTCTTTCTTTCTCTAGCTATCTAGCTATCCAGCTGTCTAGCTAGCCTGTACTGTCCAACTCTATATCTGTTTGGTGTTTGCATTCTGTTTCTAGCTCTAGCACTTTTGATTTATGTGTAGCCTTTTCTTTCTGTTCCGCTCTATCTGTCTCTTACTGTCTGTTTGTTACTTTCTGTCTCTGTCTGTATCGTTCTATGTCTTTCCACCACTATCTATCTGAATCTATCCCTTTCTCTGTATATCTGCCCTTTCCTATCTCTTTCTATCTCTAGCTATCATTTTCTATCTTTCTGTATTGTTTTCAGATTTCTATAACTCTCTATGTGTCTCTATCTATTTCAGATGATATTGTTTTTCTCTCCTTTTTATTTATCAATCTATCTTCTTTGGTTCAACTCTATATCTATTTGAAGTCTTCACATTCTGTTCTATCTCTAGGAGAGTTGATAGAAACAGATAGAGATAGAAACAAACAAACAGACAGTAAGAGACATATATAGAGAAACAGATAGAAAAGATATCAACTGTGCTAGACCTAGAAACAGAATGCTAGACCTAGAAACAGTAGCTATGGATTCAGACAGAACAAGATAGATAGAAACAAGGAGAAAAAAAGAAAAATATACATATCAATGAAGATAGCTAGAGAAAGGTATATAGAAAACAATAGAGATATAGAAAGAGAGAAACTGAAAGCTAGTGATAGAAAGAGCTAAAAGGAAAGGTATACATAGAAAGAGCATCAGAGAGGTCGTGAGATTCAGATTTTTTACAAAGCAAGTAAAAAATAAACAGTAAGTGACAGATACAGAGAAACAGATAGAAAAGTCTACCCAGAGATCTACAGTGGTAGACCAAGAAAGAGAATGTGAATACTACAAATAGATATAGAGTTAGACAGAAGAAGGTGATAGATGATAGACAGGCAGAAACAAGATAAGGGGAAAAACATTAGCAAAAGATAGATACATATTTTCTGTGTACACATAGATGAAGAAAATTAGATAAAGGTATACAGAAAACAATAGAGATAAATATAGAAAGAGAGAATTTTTTAGGTAGAGATAGAAAGAGCAAAGCAGATACATAGAGAGAAATTCAGATAGATAATTGTAGAAAGACTTAGAAAGAAACAGATAGAAAACAACAAATAAACAGTAAGAGACACATAGAGAGAAACAGATAGAAAATCTGCATATACACTGAGCTAGATCCAGAAACATAGAATGCAAACGTTAGAAATAGTTAGTTCAGGCAGAACTAGATATGAAATAACAACATAAACAGATAAATAGAAAGAAGCCAAATCAGATAGAAAAAGGCAGATATGCATAGATACAGATAGAAGAAGATAGAGAAAGGTATATAGAAAGCGATAGAGAGAATGAGAGAAAATGAAAGCTAGAGATCGAAAGAGATAGGAAAGGGCAGATATACATAGAAAGAGATTAAGATAGATAGTGGTAGAAAGACAGAAAGAAAGAGATACAGACAGAGTAAAAATAGTACGAGAACATATAGACAGAAAGATAGAAAAAGCTACTGAGCTAGATCTATTTGCGAACACTACAAATAGAGGGTTGGACAGAACAAGATAGAAATAACTAAAGATATTAGATTGCTAGAAAGAAGCTGAGAAACACCAAATCAAATAGAAAAAGAGAGACACATAGATGAAAATAGTTAAAGAAAGGTACCTAGACAGTGACAGAGATAGAAAGAGACAATGAAAGCTAGTGATAGAAAGAGATAGGCAAGTGCACATATACATAGAAAGAGGGATTCAGAGAGAATGGTAGAAAGATAGAAAGAAATTGGTAGAAAAGGCTACATAGAGATAACTGTGCTAGAGCTAGAGAATGCAAATGCTTCAAATAGATATAGAGTCGGTTATAACAGGATAGATAAATAGCTAGATGGAAGAAAGAAAGAAAGAAAGAAAGAAAGAAAGATTAGATGATAGATAGATAGATAGATAGATAGATAGATAGATAGATAGATAGATAGATAGATAGATAGATAGATAGATAGATAGATAGATAGATAGATAGATAGATAGATAGATAGATAGATAGATAGATAGATACACTTAGATGAAGATAGTTCGAGAAAGATATATAGGAAGTGATAGAGCTCAGTATATAGAGAGAGATAAAATCATATCTAGAGATAAAAAGAGATAGGAGATAGAAGAAAGAAAGAAAGAAAGAAAGAAAGAAAGAAAGAAAGAAAGAAAGAAAGAAAGAAAGAAAGAAAGAAAGAAAGAAAGAAAGAAAGAAAGAAAGAAAGAAAGAAAGAAAGAAAGAAAGAAAGAAAGAAAGAAAGAAAAAGAAAGAAAGAAAGAACAAAAACATTAGAAAAAGATGAATACACATACAAAAACATAGATGAATATAAAGATCTATAGAAGTCGATACAGATAGACATAGAAAGAGAGAAAATTATAGTAAGAGAAATATATAGGAAAGGGCAGATAGACATAGAAAGAGATAGAGTGAGATATTGGTGGAAAGAAACAGAGATAGAAAGTAAGAAATAGTAAGAAACAGATAGAGAAACAGACAGAAAAGGCTACATAGAGATCAACTATGCTAGAGCTAGAAACAAAATGGAAATGCCTGAAAAAGATATAGAGTTGGACAGAAGAGGATAGATGGGGACAGAGAGTGGCCACTGGGTATAAGGGAAGCATGGAGACAGCGATTACCCATGGGAAATAATGGAGATTGCGATTTCCCACAGGGAATTAATCTGACACCCCATAGGTAATAATGGAAAGCATGCTTGCCCTTAGGGTAAATGGGGACAGCAATTGCCCATAGGGAATAATGGAGTCAGTGATTTCCCTTAGGGTATAATGGGGATAGCAATTACCCATAGGGAGTAATGGAAATGATGCTTGCCCTTAAGGAATAATGGAGACTGTGATTGTCCACAGGGGATAATGGAAAGCATGCTTACCCACAGGGAATAATGGGCACAGTATTTGTTCATAGGTAATAATGGAAAGCATGCTTGCCCATTGGAAATAATGAAAACAGGGATTGCCCATAATGAATAATAAAAACAGCGATTGTCCATAGGGAATAATTGGGACAGAGAGTGGCCATAGAGAATAATGGAAACCATGCTTCCCTTAGGGAATAATGGAGACAGCGATTACCCATAGGAAATAATGGAGACAGCGATTGCCACAGGGAATTAATCTGATTGATGCGAACAGCTTTTGTTCATAGGTAATAACGGAAAGCATGCTTGCTGTTGGAAATAATGAAAACAGCGTTTGCCCATAATGAATAATAAAAACAGCAATTGTCCATAGGGAATAATGGGGACAGTAAGTGGCTGTAGGGAATTTTAAAAGCTATGCTTGCCTATAGGGAAGAGTGGGGACAGGTATTTGTCAGTGTACGTGCTTCCCAGCACCGAAGCCGCAGGTGAGCCAAGCAGAGTCACACATCAGTACAGGCTAGTGTAAAAACTATTTACATTTATTTACAGAACATATAGTTCACAGTCATTCAATCAGACAAAGTGCTGCGCCAGCCAGTCTGTTTTACAGCAGAGAGAGACTAAGCAAAGCATATACACTTATATACATATCAGCACTGACAATTATCCAATTAGCCATCATGCTGAGTCATTTAGCTCCTCCTGAGTCATGCTGAGTCATCTATCCCCTCCTGTATTGCATCATCCAGGCAGGGGAGGAACCAGACCTGACCAGCTCAAACCAAACAGCACATGCAGCTGTTAGGAAGCTGTCAGTGATCATGGCCACTAAGTGCCTGCTGTCTTACAGCAATATTGTCTAAAGTAATATAATGCTGACACTCCTCCTAAGACTCAGGCGCTTAGTTTTAACCATAGTTTAAGTTTTTCAAACTTTTCAACAGAAAGACGTTTGGTGAACATATCAGCTACATTGTTCTCTGATTCACAATGTTGTAGGATTACAAGCCCTCTGTTTACTGCTTCTCTCACATTTTGTTATCTGATATTAATGTGCTTGCTACGAGTTTTGACCCCTTGATTGTCAGCCAACTGCTGAGCTGCTGTGTTATCGCAAAACACCTTAATAGGTAATGTACAGGTTATTTTTAAATCAGACATCAGTTGGTGCATCCATTCTAATTGAATCACACAGTCACTGATGGCAGAATATTCAGCTTCACACGTACTAGTGGAGACATGGGTTTGTTTCAGAGATTTCCACATGACCAAGGCATCTCAAACATAAATGGCATAGCCAGTAGTAGACCTTCCATCTATTTTGTCTCCCCAGCTGGCATCACTGTAAGCTAACAATTGTTGATCATTGACAGTATCCAGGACAAGTTTGTGTGTTGCAGTACCTTTTAAATACCTCAACAACCTTTTTGCAGCTACCCAGTCCCTTTTGTAAGGACATGCACATCTTTGACACAGTAAATGTACTGCCATGCATATATCAGGTCTAGACCAGCAAGCAATATATAACAATGACCCCACAAGTGACTGATACATTGTTTTGTTCTCAAACACAGTATCCTCTGCCTCTTTTACATAGCCAGTGGTCATTGGTGTGCTCACACTTTTGGCATCAGCCATAGTGTACCTTTCCAGTAGCTGCTTTATTTTTTCCTCTTGGCATAACTCAAAACAACCATTTTTATTCTGAGTAATTTCCACACCAAGATAGTTTTGAATACTGCCCAGATGTTTAACTTTAAACAGACCTTCTGTGGTATGCATGAACCAATTTAGCTCAGCATCTTTGTGGAACAAGAAACAGATATCATCTACATAAATCAACACAAAACAATCATTGTTTTCAATACATTTGTGAAACAAACACAGATCTGCAATACTCTGTGTAAAACCAATTGCAGTTAGTGCTCTACTTAGGCATTCATTCCATGCTCTTGCACTTTGTCTTAATCCATACAAGGCTTTGTTGATTTTTAGAACTAAGTGTTTGTTAGTGCACTCAAAACCTGGAATCTGTTCCATGTACAGGTCCTCATCAATGCTGGCATTCAGATATGCAGTTGTAAAGTCAAAGTGATGGACTTTCATGTTATCTACCCCTGCTTTACACAGTGCTGTTTT
This sequence comes from Eublepharis macularius, assembly GCF_028583425.1. Lineage (NCBI taxonomy): Eukaryota > Metazoa > Chordata > Lepidosauria > Squamata > Eublepharidae > Eublepharis > Eublepharis macularius. The sequence goes on along the minus strand of NC_072793.1, from coordinate 9,517,236 downwards.
TAAAGTGTCTGCCCTGACTGTAGGAGCAAAGCATTCGTCATAATCCACTCCTTCAATTTGTTTTCATTATTTCCTATGAACAATAGCTGTCTCTAATACTCCCTATAGGCAATCACTGTTTTCATTATTCCCTATTGCCTATTCATTATTACCCTATTTCCTATGCTCAGGGTTTCCATTATTCCCTACGGGCGTTCGCTTTTCCATTATTCCCTATGGACATGCATGGTTTCTATTATTCCCTATGGATAATCGTTTTCTCCATTATTCCCTATGAGATATCACTGTCCCATTATTCCCTGAGGACAAGCATGCTTACCATTATTCCCTCTGGACACGCATGGTTTCCATTATTTCCTATGACCAATCGCTGTCTCATTAATTCCCTGTGTGTAATTGCTGTCTCCATTATTCCCTATAGGCAATCGCTGTTTCCATTATTTCCTATGGGCAAGCATGATTTCCATTATTCCCTATGGGCAATTGATTTCTCCATGATTCCCTATTGACAAGCATCGTTTCCATTAGTGCCTATGGGCAACTGTTGTTTTCATTATACCCTAAGATCAAGCATCTTTTCCTTTATTCGCTATCACTGTCCCCATTATTCCCCAAGGGCAAGCATGTTTTCCTTCATTCCCTAAGGCCACTTGATATCCCAATTGGGACATTGTTCCCAATGGACAATCACTGTTTTCATTATTCCCTATGGTCAATGGCTCTCTCCATAATTCCCTATGGACATTTGCTGTTTTCATTTTCCCTATGGGGAAAAATGCTTTCCATTTTTCCCTATGAATGAAATATGTTCCCATTATTCTCTAACAACAATTCCTGTTCCCATTATTCCATATGGGAAAGCATGATTTCGATTATTCCCTAGGGGAATTCCTAATCTCTATTATTCCCTATGGACAATCGTAGTTTACGTTATTCCCTATGGGCAAGCATTCTTTCCATTATTCTCTATGGGCAATTGCTGTTCCCATTTTTCTCTATGAGCAAGCGTAGTTTCCATTGTGCTCTATGGGCAAGCATTATTTACTATGGGCAATCGCTCTCCAATTAATACCCTGTGTGCAATCTCTGTCTCCATTATTCTCTATGGGCCATAATGTCTCTATTATTTCCTCTGGGCAAGCATGGTTTCCAGTATTCCCCATGGGCAACCGCTGTTTGCATTATTCCCTGTGGGCAAGCATGCTTTTCGTTATTCCCTAAAGGCAATCTTTGTTCCAATTCTTCCCTATGGGCAATTATGATTTCCATTCTTCCCTCTGGACAATCGTTGTCTCCATTATTCCCTGTGGACAATCACTGTTTTCATTATTCCCTAAGTGCAAGCATGCTTTCAACAATAGCGTATGTGCAATCGCTGTTCCTATTATGGCCTAAAGGCAAGCATGATATCCATTATTTCCTAGTGGCAATCGTATCTCCATTATTCCCTAAGTGCTACTGCTCTTTTCATTATTCCTTATGGGCAAACATGGTTTTCATTCTTCCCTATGGCCAATCGTGGTCCCAATTATTCCCTATGAACAAGCTCGGTTTGCTATCCCCGTTATTCCCCAAGGGCAAACATTATTCGCTGTGGGCAATTGCTGTCTCCATTATTCCTTCAGGGAAGCATGGTTTCCGGTATTTTCTCGGGGAGTCGCTATCTCCATTATACCCTATGGTAAAGAATGATTTCCATTATTTCCTATAGCAATCGCTGTATCGATTATTCTCTCGGGGCAAGCATGGTTTGCATTATTCCCTATGGGCAATCTCTTTCACCATTATTCCCTATTGGCAAGCATACTTTCCATTATTGACTCTCGGTAATCTCTATCTTCATTAGTCCCTATGGTCCAGTCTGGTTTTCATTATTTCCAACAGGCAAGCATGGTTTCCATTATTTCCTATGGGCAATAACTGTCCCCATTATTATTCTGTATGGGCAAGCATGGTTTCCCTTATCCCCGATGGCCACTTGCTGTCCCCATTATTCCCTAAGGGAATTGCTTTTTTATTATTTATTATGGGCAATCCCTGTTTTCATTCATTCCAATGGGCAAACGTGCTTTCCATTATTACCTATAACCAACCGCTGTTCCCATTATTCCCTATGTTCCCATTATTCCTTAAGGGCAAGCATCATTTCCATTACTCTCTATGGGCAATCGCTGTCCCCATTATTCCCTAAGGGAAATCGCTGTCTCCATTATTCCATATGGTCTATCACTGTCCCATTATTCCCTAAGTACAAGCATGCTTTCCATTATTACCTATCGGGAATTGCTGTCAGATTATTTCCCTGAGGGAAATCACAATCTCCATTATTTCCTATGGGCAAGCATGGGTTCCATTATTCCCTATGGGCACTCTCTGACCTTTTGTATCTTCTTGTGTCCAGTATCTATTTGAAGCATTTCCATTCGGTTTCCAGCTCTAGCATAGTTGATCTCTAGGTAGCCTTTTCTATCTTTTTCTCTGTATCTTACTATTTCTTACTTTCTCTCTGTTTCTTTCCATGTCTTTCCACCAATATCTATCTGAATCTATGTCTTTCTATGTATATCTGCCCTTTCCTATCTATTTCTAGCTCTTGCTATCATTGTCTCTCTATATCATTTTCTATATATCTTTCTCTATATCCATTTATGTGTTTCTAATCTTTCTTTCTTTTGTCTATCTCCTATCTCTTTTTATCTCTAGATATGCTTTTCTCTGTATATACTGACCTCTATCACTTCCTATATATCCTTCTCTAACTATCTTCATCTGTCTATGTATATATATCTTTTTCTAATGTTTCTCTCTCTGTGTCTCTCTCTCTCTCCTTTTTTCTATTTGAAGCGTTTGCATTCTGTTTCTAGCTCTAGCACAGTTGAGTTCTATATAACCTTTTCTATCTTTTTCTCTGTATCTGTCTCTTACTGTCTATTTGTTACTTTCTGTCTGTATCTTTCTATGGCTTTCCCCCACAATCTATTTGAATCTTTCTCTTTCTATGAATATCTGCCCTTTCCTATCTCTTTCTATCGCTAGCTATCATTTTCTCTCTTTCTGTATCTATCTCTACTGTTCTATACTTACCGTTCTCTATTTTCATCTTTGTGTATGTATGTGTACAAATCGTTTCCTAGTGTTCTTGTTTTTCTCTTTTCTATCAGTCTATCTTGTTCTGAATGACTCTATATCTATTTGAAGCATTCGCATTCTGTTTCTATGTTTAGCACAGTTGATCTCTATGTAGCCTTTTCTGTCTTCTCTGTATCTGTCTCTTACTATCTATTTGTTTAATTTCCATCTCCACCTTCCATCTCTGTCTTTCCACCACTATCTAACTAAATCTATCTCTTTCTCTGTATATCTGCCCTTTCTTATCTCTTTCTAGCTCTACCTTTCATTTTCTATCTTTCTATATCTCTATTGTTTTAAATAGATATCTATAACTATCTTCATCTATATGCATCTAGATGATAGATGCATATAGGACAGTTGATAGAAACAGATAGAAACAAATAGACAGTAAGAGACAGGGAGAAACACATAGAAAAGGCTATTTAGATATCAACTACACTAGACCTAGACACAGAACGTGAATGCTACAAGTAGATATGGAGTCAGACAGAAAAAGATACATAGAAATGATGAGAAAAAAACAAGCATTTCTAATGTAATATACACATAGATGAAAATAGTTAGAGAAAGGTATATAGAAAATAATTGCTATCATTTTCGCTCTTTCTATATCAATCTGTATCGTTTTCTATATATCTTTATCTTCAACTATGTGTATCCATCTTTTTCTAATGTTTTTGTTCTTTCTTTAATCTTTTTATCTATTTATCTATGTATCTATGTATCTCTCCATATATCCATCTATCCATCTATCTATCATCTATCTATCTATCATACTTGATCTGTCCAACTTTTTTCTGTTTGCAGCATTTGCATTCTATTTCTAGCTCTAGCACAGTTGATCTCTATGTAGCCTTTTCTAGCTTTTTCTCTGCATCTGTATCTTACTGTTTGTTTAATTTTTGTTTAATTTCCATCTCCATCTGTTGCCCTCTGTCTTTCCACCACTATCGATCTGAATCTATCTCTTTTTCTGTATATCTGCCCTTTCTTTTCTCTTTCTAGCTCTAGCTTTCATTTTCCATCTTTCTATATCTATCTCTATTGTTTTTAAATAGATTTCTATAACTATCGTCATCTATATGCATCTTATGTGTATCTATTTCAAATGACATTTTTTTCCTCTCACTCTTTTTATCTGTCTTTTTTGGTCTGACTCTATTTTGAAGTCTTCACATTCTATTTCTAGCTCTAGGACAGTTGATGGAAACAGATATAGAAAGAAGAAAAGTCTGTAAGAGACATAGAGACATAGAAAAAGCTACTTAGATAGCAACTGGGCTAGACCTAGAAACACAATGTGATGGCTACAAGTAGATAGGGAGTCAGACAGACTCATCGTGTATATCTTCCATGTATATCTTCCCTTTCCCTTTCCTATTTATTTCTATCTCTTGCTATCATTTTCGCTCTTTCTATATCAATCTGTATCATTTTCTATATATCTTTATCTTCAACTATGTGTATCCATCTTTTTCTATTTTTGTTCTTTCTTTGATCTTTCTATGTCTATTTCTTACTTTCTGCCTCTCTTTCCTCCACTCTCTATCTACCCTTTCCTATCTCTATCACTCGCTTTCATTTTCTCTCCTTCTATATCTGGATCTTCTACATACCTTTATCTATTTTCATGTATGTGTATGTATGTAGATACATAGATACATAGAAAGATCAACGAAAGAACAAAAACGTTAGAAAAAGATGGATACACATAGTTGAAGATAAAGATATATAGAGCAAAAATGAGCAAAAGAGCAAAAATGATAGCAAGAGATAGAAATAAATAGGAAAGGGAAGATATACATGGAAAAGAGATAGATTCAGATAGATAGTGATGGAAAGACATGGAAAGAAACAGATAGGGATAGAAAGAAATAGTAATAGATACAGAGAAACAGACAGAAAAGCTTCATAGAGATCAACTATGCTAGAGCTAGAAGCAGAAGACAAATGCTTCAAATAGATATAGATTGGGACAGTACAGGATAGATGATGATGATGATGATGATGATGATGATGATGATGATGATGATGATGATGATGATGATGATGATAGATAGATAGATAGATAGATAGATAGATAGATAGATAGATAGATAGATAGATAGATAGATAGATAGATGATAGATAGAAAGAACGATTAGAAAATTATAGATACACATACACATTGGTGAAGGTAGAGAAAGGTATGTAGAAGACTATAGAGATAGATATAGAAAGAGAGAAAATGAAAGCTAATGGTAAGACAGATATACATATAAAGCTATACATACAGAAAGATAGTGGTAGAAAGACAAAGAAAGAAACAGAGCTAGGAAGTCACAAATAGACAGTGAGAGACAGAGAGAAACAGATAGAAAAGGCTACATAGAGATCCACTGAGCTAGAGCTAGAAATGCCAACGCTTCAAATAGATATACAATGCAATCCTACGAAGCGTTACTCCAGTCTAAGCCCACAAATCAATGGGCTTAGACTGGTGTAACTCTGTTTAGGATTGCACCAATAGAGTCAGTCAGAACAAGATAGCTAGATAGATGGACAGACTGATAGAAAGGAGAGAGGAAAACATTAGGAAAAGAAAGAAAGATGAAAGAACAAAAACATTAGAAAAAGATGGATACACATACCATCACATAAGGATATATAGAAAACAATACAGATTGATATAGAAAGAGCGAAAATGATAGCAAGAGATAGAAATAAATAGGAAAGGGAAGATATACACGGAAAGAGATACAGATAGATAGTGGTGGACATGGAAAGAAACAGATAGAGATAGAAAGGAAGAAATAGTAAAAGATAGATAAAGAACAAGACAGAAAAGCTACAGAACAAGATAGATAGACTGATAGCATTCTATTTGTCTATTTGTAGCGTTCGCATTCTGTTTCTAGCGCTAACAGTTTATCTCTATATAGCATTTTCTTTCTCTGTCTCATACTGTCTATTTGTTACATTCTATCTCTTATCAATTTCTTTCTATGTCTTTCTACCACTATCTCTCTGAATCGTTCTATTTCTATGTATACGTGCACGTTCCTATCTCTTTCTATCACGAGCTTGCATTTTCTTTCTGTACCTATCTCTAGCTTCCTATGTACATTTCTCTATTTTCTTCTATGTGTATCTATGTATAGCTGCCTTTTTCTATCTGATTTGGTTTTCCTTGGCTTCTTTCTATCTATTTATCTGTTTATATAGTTATTTCTCTTGTGCTGTAGCATTCACATTCTATATGTTTATAGATCCAGATCATTGTCTCTATGAAGCTTCTTCTCTCTGTTTCTCTCTGTCTCTCTTACTGTTTGTTTGTTACTTACTACCTCTATCTCTCTCTTTCTGTCTCTCTACAATTATCTATCCGAATCTCCCTCTTTCTATGTATCTGCTTTGCTATCTCTATCTGTACCTATCATTTTCTCTATTTCTATCTCTATCGTTTTCTGTATACCTTTTTCTAGCGTTCTTCATCTATGTGTTTTTGCTGTTTTTCCCTCATCTTGTTTCTATCTCTCTGTCTGTCTGTCTGTCCGTCCGTCCGTCCGTCCACCCGTCCGCCCGTCCGTCCGCCCGTCCGCCCCGTCCGCCCGTCCGCCCGTCCGCCCGTCCGCCCGTCCGTCCGCCCGTCCGCCCATCCGTCTGTCTCTCATGTTGTGTCTGACTCTATCTGTAGCATTAACATTCTCTTTCTTGGTCTAGCACAGTAGATTGTGTAGCCTTTTCTATCTGTTTCTCTTACTGTTCATTTGTTACTTTCTATCTCTATCTCTTTCAATGTCTTACTATCACTATCTATCTGAAACTATCCCTTTCCTTTCTAGCTGTTTCTATCACCAGCTTTCAGTTTCTCTATATCTATATCTATATCTATATCTATATCTATATCTATATCTATATCTATATCTATATCTATATCTATATCTTCTTTTCTATATACCTTTCTCTAACTATTTTCATCTATGTGTATATTACATTAGAAATGCTTGTTTTTCTCTCATCATTTCTATGTATCTTTTTCTGTCTGACTCCATATCTACTTGTAGCGTTTAAGTTCTGTGTCTAGGTCTAGTGTAGTTGATATCTAAGTAGCCTTTTCTATGTGTGGTGAAAAGCCATAGAAAGATACAGACAGAAAGTAACAAATAGAGAGTAAGAGACAAATACAGAGAAAAAGATAGAAAAGGTTATATAGAACTCAACTGTGCTAGAGCTAGAATGCAAATGCTTCAAATAGAAAAAAATTGGACAGAACAAGTATGATAGATAGATGGAGAGAGAGAAGGAGAGAGAGAGAGAGAGAGAGAGAAACATTAGAAAAAGAATATATACATAGATAGATGAAGATAGTTAGAGAAGGATATATAGGAAGTGATAGAGGTTAGTATATAGGGAGAAAATCATATCTAGAGATAAAAAGAGATAGGAGATAGATGAAAGAAAGAAAGATTAGAAACACATAAATGGATATAGAGAAAGATATATAGAAAATGATAGATAGATATAGAGAGACAATGATAGCAAGAGCTAGAAATAGATAGGAAAGGGCAGATATACATAGAAAGACATAGATTCAGATAGATATTGGTGGAAAAACATGGAAAGAAACAGATAGAAAGTAAGAAATAGTAAGATACAGAGAAAAAGATAGAAAAGGCTACCTAGAGATCAACTATGCTAGAGCTGGAAACCGAATGGAAATGCTTCAAATAGATACTGGACAGAAACAAAAGGTCAGAGAGTGGCCATAGGGAATAATGGAACCCATGCTTGCCCATAGGAAATAATGGAGGTTGCGATTTCCCTCCGGGAAATAATCTGACAGCAATTCCCGATAGGTAATAAAGGAAAGCGTGCTTGTCCTTAGGGAATAATGGGACAGTGATAGACCATAGGGAATAATGGAGACAGCGATTTCCCTTAGGGAATAATGGCGATAGCGATTGCCCATAGGGAGTAATGGAAATGATGCTTGCCCTTAAGGAATAATGGGAACATAGGGAATAATGGGAACAGCGGTTGGTTATACGTAATAATGGAAAGCATGTTTGCCCATTGGAATGAATGAAAACAGGGATTGCCCATAATAAATGATAAAAAAGCAATTGTCCATAGGGAATAATGGGGACAGAGAGTGGCCATAGGGAATAATGGAAAGCATGCTTGCCCTTAGGGAATAATGGGAACAGCGATAGACCTTAGGGAATAATGGAGTCAGTGGTTGCCCTTAGGGAATAATGGAAATGATGCTTCGCCCTAAAGAATAGTTGAGAGAGTGATTGTCCATAAGCAATAATGAAAACTAAGCCTGCCAATTGGGAATAATGGGTACAGCGATTGCCTAGAGGTAGTAATGGAAATGATGCTTGACCTTAAGAAATAATGGAGACAGTGTTTGTCCATTGGGAATAATTGGAGCATTGATTGCCTATAGTGAATAATGGTAAGCGTGGTTGCCATTAGAAATAATGAAAACTGTGATAGCCCATAATAAATAATAAAAACAGCGATTTTCCGTAAGGAATAATGGGAACAATAAGTGGCCCTAGGGAATAATGAAAACCATGCTTGCCCATAGGGAATAATGAAAAGAGCAATTGCCCTCAGGGAATAATGGAGAAACGGATTGCCCGTAGAAAATAATGGAAATCACGCTTGACTGTAGGCCATAATCGGAACAGCAATCGCCCATAGGGAATAATGGGAACAGCAATTGCCCATAGGGAATTGTTGAAAGCACGCTTGCACTTAGGTAATAATGAAAACAGCGATTGTTCACAGGGAATAATGGGAACGATTGCCCATAGGGAATAATGCAAACCATGCTTGCCCCTAGAGAATAATCGATACAGCAGAAAACATTCTTTACCGTAGGGTATAATGGAGATAGCAAGTCCCCTAGAAAATACCGGAAGCCATGCTTCCCTTAAGGTATAACGGAGACAGCGATTGCCCACAGGGAATAATATAAACCATGTTTGCCCATGGGGAATAATAGGGACAGCAATTGCCTGTACGAAATAAGGGAAACCAAGCTTGTTAACAGGGAATAATTGGGACAACGATTGGCCATAGGGATTAATGGAAACCATGCTTACTCATAGAGAATAATGAAGATAGCAATTTCCCCATAGGGAATAATGGGGACAGCAATTGCACATAAGGAATAATGAAAAACATGCTTGCCCACAGGGAATAATGAAAAGAGCAATTGCCCTTAGGGAACAATGGGTACAGTGGTTGCCCATAGGGAATAATGGAAATGATGCTTGCACTTAAGGAATAATGGAGACAGTGATTGTCCATAAGGAATAATGGAAACTATGCTTGCCCATAGGGAATAATGGGGACAGCGATTGCCCATAGTGAATAATGGAGACAGTAAGTAGCCATCGGGGATAAGGGAAACCATGCTTGCCCATACAGAATAATAATGGGGACAGTTATTGCCCATAGGAAATAATGGAAACCATGCTTGCCTGTTGGAAATAATGAAAACCAGACTGGACCATAGGGACTAATGAAGATAGAGATTACCGAGAGTCAATAATGGAAAGTATGCTTGCCAATAGGGAATAATGGCGAAAGAGATTGCCCATAGGGAATAATGCAAACCATGCTTGCCCCGAGAGAATAATCGATACAGCGATTGCTATAGGAAATAATGGAAATCATTCTTTACCATAGGGTATAATGTAGATAGCGATTCCCCGAGAAAATACCGGAAACCATGCTTCCCTGAAGGAATAACGGAGACAGCAATTGCCCACAGCGAATAATGTTTGCCCTTGGGGAATAACGGGGATAGCAAACCGAGCTTGTTCCTAGGGAATAATTGGGACCACGATTGGCCATAGGGAAGAATGAAAACCATGTTTGCCCATAAGGAATAATGAAAAGAGCAGTAGCACTTAGGGAATAATGGAGACACGATTGCCACTAGGAAATAATGGATATCATGCTTGCCTTTAGGCCATAATAGGAACAGCGATTGCACATACGCTATTGTTGAAAGCATGCTTGCACTTAGGGAATAATGAAAACAGTGATTGTCCACAGGGAATAATGGAGACAACGATTGTCCAGAGGGAAGAATGGAAATCATAATTACCCATAGGGAAGAATTGGAACAAAGATTGCCTTTAGGGAATAACGAAAAGCATGCTTGTCCATAGGGAATAATGCAAACAGCGGTTGCCCATGGGGAATACTGGAAACCATGCTTGCCCAGAGGAAATAATAGAGACATTATGGCCCATAGAGAATAATGGAGACAGCGATTGCACACAGGGTATTAATCGGAGAGCGATTGCCCATAGTAAATAATGGAACCCATGCTTGCCCATAGAGCACAATGGAAACTACGCTTGCTCATAGAGAAAAATGGGAACAGCAATTGCCCATAGAGAATAATGGAAAGAATGCTTGCCCATAGGGAATAATGTAAACTGCGATTGTCCATAGGGAATAATAGAGATTAGGAATTCCCCTAGGGAATAATCGAAATCATGCTTTCCCATATGGAATAATGGGAACAGGAATTGTTGTTAGAGAATAATGGGAACATATTTCATTCATAGGGAAAAATGGAAAGCATTTTTCCCCATAGGGAAAATGAAAACAGCAAATGTCCATAGGGAATAATGGAGAGAGCCATTGACCATAGGGAATAATGAAAACAGCGATTGTCCATTGGGAACAATGTCCCAATTGGGATATCAAGTGGCCTTAGGGAATGAAGGAAAACGTGCTTGCCCTTGGGGAATAATGGGGACAGCGATAGCGAATAAAGGAAAACATGCTTGATCTTAGGGAATAATTAAAATAACACTTGCCCATAGGCACTAATGGAAACGATGCTTGTCAATAGGGAATCATGGAGAAATTGATTGCCCATAGGGAATAAAGGAAATCATGCTTGCCCATAGGGAATAATGTAAACAGCGATTGCCTATAGGGAATAATGGAGACAGCAATTACACACAGGGAATTAATGAGACAACGATTGGTCATAGGAAATAATGGAAACCATGCGTGTCCAGAGGGAATAATGGTAAGCATGCTTGTCCTCAGGGAATAATGGGACAGCGATATCTCATAGGGAATAATAGAGAAAACGATTATCCACAGGGAATAATAGAAACCATGCATGCCCATAGGGAATAATGGAAAATCGAACACCCGTAGGGAATAATGGAAACCCTGAGCATAGGAAATAGGGTAATAATGAATAGGCAATAGGGAATAATGAAAACAGTGATTGCCTATAGGGAGTATTAGAGACAGCGATTGTTCATAGGAAATAATGAAAACAACCCATGTCCACAGAGAATAATGGTGATAGAAATTGGCCATAGGGAATAATGGAAACCATGCTTGCCCCTAGGGAATAAAGGAGACAGCGATTGCTCTTAGGGAATACTGGAAATCATGCTTGCCCATATAGAATAATGGAGACAGCGATCACCCTTAGGGTATAATGGAGAAAGCGACTGCCCAGAAGGAATTAATGAGAACAATTGCCCGTAGGAAATAATGGAAACCATGCTTGCCCGTAGGGTATAATGGGGAAAGCGATTGCACGTAGGGAATAATGGAAAGCATGCTTGTCCATAGGCTAGAATGGGAAAAGCGAGAGCACTTAGGGAATAATGGAGACAGTGATTGCCCATAGGGAATAATAGGAACAATCCTTGCCCCTAAGGAATAATAGAGACAGTGATTGTCCATAGAGAATAATGGAAACCACGCTTCCCCTAGGGAATAATGGGGACAGCTATTGGCCATAGGAAATAATGGAAACCATGCTTTCCCACAGGGAATAATGAAAACAACACTTGGCCGTAGGAAATAATGAAGACAGCACTTGTCCGTAGGCAATAATGGAAACGATGCTTGCCAATAGGGAATAATGGAGACATAGATTGCCTATAGGGAATACTGCAAACCATACTTGCCCCTAGGGAATAACGGATACAGCAATTGGCCATAGGAAATAATGAAAATCATTCTTTACCATAAGGTGTAATGAGACAGCGATTCCCTTAGAAAATCCTGGAAACCTGGCTTGCCCTTAAGGAATAATGGAGATAGCGATTGCCCACAGGGAATAATGTAAACAATGTTTGCCCATAGGGAATAAATGGGACACCGATTGCTCATAGGAAATCATGGAAACCAAGCTTGTCCATAGGGAATAATTGGGACAACAATTGCACATAGGGAATAATGAAAACCATGCTTGTCCATTTGATTTATAAACCGCCCATCCTCAGGGGCTCTGGGCGGTTAACAACAGTTAAAATCAATAAAAACAGGAAAACAGTAATTCTAAAATCAACATACAGTAAACAAGAATAAAATAAATTAACCAAATACATTGAGGTGCAATGGTGGAGAGAACCCCCCTCACCCCAAAGGTGGGAGGACGACATGGCACAGTCCCCTTCAACCACTGATCGCCTGGCGGAACAGCTATGTCTTACACCTCTGGCGGAACGATAATATGTCCTGCAGGGCCCGGGTCTCCATTGACAGAACATTCCACTAGGCCCTGGCCCTGGATGAAGCGAGGCGGGCTTCCTTAGAGCCGGGGACCACCAGTAAACATATATTCGCTGGTCAAAGTGGTCTCTGGGGAACATACATACGGTCCCGAAGATATGCCCGTCCTAACCCGCTCAGAGCTTTAAAGGTGAGAACCAACACCTTGACTTTGATTCGGAATTCAACCGGTAGCCAGTGCAGCTGGCGCAGGACAGGTGTAATATTGACTGGTAGGATACACCATTCAGGACCCGCGCTGCCGTATTCTGGACCAGTTGTAGTTTCCGGATCAGGCCCGGGGTAGCCCAACGAGAGTGAGTTACAGTAATCTAGCCTGGAGGCGACCGTTGCATGGGTCACTGTAGCCAGGTCCTGGCGCGTCAGGTAAGGGGCAAGTTGCCTGATCTGACGGAGATGGAAAAATACAGACAGGGCAACTGGCCCGCTCTTGCTGCAGCTCATTTCCACTTCCTGCCACTTCCTGCCACCTTGTCGCAGCTGTCAGTCGTCTGCGGGAGCTGCGGTGAGGCCTGGCTTGCTGGTGGGGTTCCCATACGCAGAGCAGAAAAGCGACATCGTGTTCTCCTCTTCCTCACATGGTGGGATGCCTGCTGGCTGGTCAGGCTGCACAAAATAATTAGCCCGGACGAATCCAGACCTGGAAAAGCAGCGTCATGGAACATTGGAGGCAGTCACCAGAATGAAAGTGGCAGCACAGAAGGAACCCATTCCCCCTGGTGCGGAGGAGACAGCCTCTCCCGTTGAATGGGACTCCTCCCACAATCTTCTACTAGTAGAACGTATTCCTTCCAGAAGAAGAAGTAATTGATTGGCGGTGGAGAAAGCTGCTCAAAGAAAGATGGAAGGAGAAAGGAAAGGAAAATGTGCTCCAAACAGAAGGGGAAAGAAAAGCCTAACATGCAGCTCTACATTGAAGGGGAAAGAGAAGCCGAAAATGTTACAGCAAGCCCTCAACAGAAGTGCACTTGACTGGGATCTTGGATGCGTTGGCTTGACTTTCTGGGCTATAGCCTGAGGGTGGGTGGTTGGATGGCGAAAGAGAGACAGAGGCCAGCTCAGGGCTCAGAACACTCAAGATCCATTGGGGGTAGCCAAGCAGGGAGAGGTTGACCTTGATGAACGAGAACTGGTCCACCAAGTCCGAATCTAGATGTGAGCGTTGTGGATGGAGGAGATCTCCCAGGTGTGAGAAAACCCTTTCGCTCTGGACACTGGTGGGGCGGCAGGAGAGAATGTTGGTGGCCAGTTGTGAGGTCCAGACAAAAGGCAGATTTTCTCGCTCAATACTCCAAGGGGTTGCAGTGGGAGAGTTTAGGAGGTTCAGCTAGGTATTCTCTGACCATGGCCTCCACCAAGTCCTCCTACGCAATGAACGTCCCGTCCCCACTGCTGCCGACTACCCAGCCAACCACCGAGGACCAGAATGGGGGTGGGTCTTCGTGGGGAGAGCTCGCCTGCATCCTGGTGGTGCTGGGCACCGCTACTGCCCTCTCCTTCCCCTCCATCCCCTCGCCCACACACTCTTCCCTCCCCTCCGCTCACTGGAACCGGAGCTTGCGCACCGCTCGACGCAGGAGCTGCTCCCACTGGTGGAGCTCTCCCAGCCGTATGGCTATGCTGCCTTTGATACGAGGGTCGCATATGCAGGCCAGTCTGTATGGGTCCTCCCTGCACAGAGGATGCAAGCGGATGGCCAAACCTGCCTGCAACCTCACGCCCAGGTCCCTGACCCTGTGGAGAAGCTGGTCCTGTTCTTCCATCTCTTTGGCCAGGACCTGGTCCAGGCCATGGATCAGAGAGATGACCTGTCCCAGAGAGAACTGGTAGCCACACAGGAGCTCGGTGGTGTCATTGAATAGCCTCAGGACATAGACCCTCTGAGAGGGGGTTAGCCAGTCATTAAGCTGAGGCTGAGCTCCTCTCTCCCCTACAAGACTGGCATCGAGGACATTATGTCCTTAACAGGGTTCTTTTGCTCCTCCAGACGGCTCCCTATGTCGTAGGTGGAGTTCCAGCAGGTGGCCATGTCCTGGTAGAGGTGGTGCTCGTGATCCCCCTCCCCCTGCCTCTGGAGCAGCTCATGTGGAGATGATTCTGAGTGAGAAGTGGGCTGAGAGGTGCCGACACCTGTCCAGCAATGCACCCATGGACAATGTCAATTGGTCCCTGTGGCCTTGATGTTGCTCCCTAGCCCCAGAGCATCCATCATAACTATGTGCAGTTTGTGTGCCAGGCAGATCAGGCCATCAAGGGATGCCTCTCTCAGGGCCACCAGCATGTTTCTTCCTGCATCAGTGACCATGACGCTGTAGGAAACCTGTCCTGCGGGAGTCCATTTCCTCAGGGCAAACCGATCGTGGAGGCGATGTTCTTGCCCGTATGATCCTCGTCCATGCCTGCAGCAGAACCACTCTATAGCCCAGCGCCAAGGGAGCCACCTCCTCCGGGGATCCAACCTCTTCCTGGGGCGGCGGATTTCCTCCGGTGGCCACCAGTGGGCTGTGATGGTGAGATAGTCGTGATAATGGCCGCTCTAGAGGTCTGCCATAATATGGACAGAGCCCACCCATCACTCGCTCCTTTCCCTTCCAGCACACTCCCCAATGGAATGACTCTCATCAAGCCTCTGAGTTCATCGAAGCTGGCCCTATGAAAATCTAACCTACGAGTCTGGCTACAAACTTCCTTGGCCCCTCACAGCAACCGGAATTCAAAGAGGACATGGTCACTTCCCTCTAAGGTCCCCACCACCTTCATCTCATCTACCAATTCTTCCCTGTTGGTTAATATCAAGTCTAGTATGGCCGAGCCCCTTGTAGCTTCCTCCACCTTTTGAAAAAGGAAGTTATCGGCCAGGCAGGTCAGGAAATTGTGTGATTCATGACGCTTTCCTGAGCCTGTCTCCCAGCACACATCGGGGAAGTTGAAGTCACCCATAATTACAAGGTTCTGATGTCTGGATACTCTACCAATCTGTTCAAAGAGGGCAATGTCCGTTTCTTCTCACTGGTCAGGTGGTCTGTAGCAGACTCCAACAATAATACCCTTTATCCTTCTTCCCCACATTTCTACCCATATGCTTTCCACCGGGCTCTCTGCCCCATTCTCCATAACTTCTTGACAATCAAGCCCTCTCCTCACATACAACTCCACTCCACCTCCTCTTCCACCCTTCCGATTTTTCTTGAACAACTTATACCCATCCACTAGCACATTCCAGTCATGGAAATCATCCCACCAAGTCTCAGTAATTCCTACTATATCGTAGCCCTCTGTTTGCAATAGAAGCTCAAGCTCTTCTTTCTTTTTGCCCATACTTTGGGCATTGGTATATAGACACTTGTAGCCTTGTACCTTTGTTTGACCTGTCCTACCCAGGTGGGTCCCTACTGTATGCACTTCGTCATTGAAATCACCATGTCGATCATCCCCTCCCCCTTGCGGCATCAGTTTAAAGCTCTCCCATAGTACTATGCAATAGTACTTAAATTATCTTAAATTAACCTGAATTTTAGTTCCACACAAACAGAGAAAGACGAAGAAGAGTAACACGATTACTCTGAGCTGCGAAGACAGTAGGAAGAAGATTAGGTTAGAAGAACAATGGGTTGTGTTGTGACAATACTATTGGAAGAGGAAGAGTAACGCTGTCCCTTTTCAAGGTTATACTTGGGGGGTGGGGAGACAAATCAAAAAAGTTAGAATTACAGAAAAGTAAGGAATGTCTTTAGCCTAGGGTCTCCAACCTTTTTGAGCCAGTGAAAGCATTTGGTTCTCGGACACAGTGCGATGGACGCAGTAAAATGGCTGCTGCAGAAGGAAGAGCCAGCCATAAAATTGTTACTAAAGTTTACTTTCAGTCATATAGTTAAGATCCATGGGTTTGGAAGCAGCTTCTGTTAAAGCAATGTTTTTAGAAACTTGGCCCTGGAGATGTCCACTTGGCAAGTCCACTTGCACTGCTTAGAGGGAACATTGGCCCGTGGCCCTCCTGAGATGTACATCTATGGCCCACCGGGACAACATGCCAGGACGAGGCTCTTCCAGTCGAGACTCCTTGACTGTCCATTCATGTGTGTGCGTGTATATGGGGGGGGGAATAAGAATACAAAGAGGGGAGAAACCCTATAAATGCCCGGAGTGTGAGAAAAGTTTTGGTCAGAGTGGAAACCTTTCTTCACAGGAATCCACAGGAAAGATGGAGATGGCAGGAAAGTTGTTGCAAAATCCGTGTTAGGCTTATTCCCCTCTCTGAGTGGCCCTTGTAATGGGAGATTATTATGGGATGGTCATCCATCCCATCCCTGGTGTAAAATGGGGGGGAGAGAAGGGGGGAGAAATGGCCCCCAGTCCTCTGTACCCTCCCCTCGGTCATGGGCTACATCTCTGGCCAAGGAGAGGGGTGGGGGATGCCGCCAGGGGGGAATGGGGGGGGCTTTCCTTTGCTCTCTGCTTTCTGTCATTGTGGAGGGATTGTCCTGAGATCCAGAAAACAGAGGGATGTAAAGGGCCTGGCTTTGGCCATAGGGAATTTTGCAACCCATGCTCGCCCATAGGGAATAATAGAGACAGCGATTTCCCTTAGGGAACAATGGGGACAGCGATTGCACATAGGGAATCATGAAAAGCATTCTCTCCGCTGGGACTGAGAGGGGTGGATTACCCAAGGGCATCTACTGAGTTCGTGGCAGTAGTGGGATTCAAACCAGTAGAGTGCTGATTTGCAGCTGAACCACTTAACCACTATCCAATAGCATTTGCTGAAGACACACTGCAAAGGGGGACCACTCAAACGGTACTTGATGCTTACTAAAAGCATCTGGCTGACCACAGCTAGAAACAGAAAGCTGGTCTAACAGCTTGCAGGTCCTTTGTTCCCTGAACGCTCCTGCACCTTTAAGAGCGTCACAGCACAGCTGCGGCTTCACCCCTGATTTGAAGAGCCACATAGGATGGGAGAGCTTGAGTGCTCTCTTAAAGATACAGGAGCCCTTGCTGAGAATTCAGCCCAAAGGTCCTGGAGTTGTGCACCCCCTGACAAAGGTGCTTCGAGGCTTCCCCCCCCCCCCACCCTAGACAGCCTGCAAATCTGCTCTGGGTTGTCCAATCTGCGAGAGGAGGGAAGGGAAGGCTTGGCTGGGCAGGATTTTCAAAGATCCTGCAAGGGGAGGGACCCGCAAGGAGGCAGCTCTCTGGCCTCACCATTCAAAGCGAGCCAGGCACCTCCACCACTGCCCTTTGTCCTAGCAGCCTGGCCCCTTCCTCTTTCCGCCTGCCGGAAGCAGCGATTGAGTAGCGGATGTTCCTCTGAACACCCTCTCCCCATCCTCCCCTTACTGCTGCTGCTGGGCTCAGTGGGCACTACCAAGCAGGACTTGCAAAGAAAGCACTCCCTGCTGGCACCCTCCTAGCCTGGCATGGCGGTGTGGCCCTCTCAAGGCCCTGCAGTGGACGTGCTGCCACACGAAGGTAGGGGGTGTCAGCAGGGAGGGCTTACTTCGTCTAAGATCCAGGCATGTCGCTGCCCCGCATGCACCCGTCTGCCCTGGTGCCGTCTGTGGAAACACTGTCTTGACCCTGATCTTTGGCTTCAGAGCCGCCTAGTCGGCCCCTAGGAAAATGGCCCTCCTGGTGGTCAGAAGGGTTCAATCTTTTTAAGGCCTCAGAATTGGGATTTTCCTTACTGGAGACTCTGCCCCTCTTTTGGGCACACAACCCCTGAGGAGGCTGCCATTCCCTTCAGGAAAAGATCTCCTCCCTCCGCCAGGAAAAGGAGCCTTCTTTATATCCTGCCCTTT
The DNA here is from genome assembly GCF_028583425.1 of Eublepharis macularius. Lineage (NCBI taxonomy): Eukaryota > Metazoa > Chordata > Lepidosauria > Squamata > Eublepharidae > Eublepharis > Eublepharis macularius. Next base: position 9,498,739 of record NC_072793.1, on the reverse strand, counting down.
CCTACCAGCGCTGTCCTGGTGCCCAACCCCCAGCCCTCAGGGTGAGGCTCAACACCTTGGCCAGTGTTGGCCATAACCCTCTGATTACACCCTCCCTCTGACCTTCCAGGGGCAGGTTGGGCGTTCCTTCCCCCAGATTTGCCCCTTTCTGTGGGCTGCACCTTGCGGACTGATTGTTGGTTGGCCCCAGCCTTCAAGGTTGGCCATTGCTTCAGGTGGCTCCAGGTGGCAAGGCGGGGCCAGCCCATGGTTCCAACTGGGCTGCGCATCCTCAGGTGGTTGGCCCACCCTTGCTGTGGATCATCTCTACTCCCTGCCGCTTGGTTACAGCTGTTGGGCATCTGTGGGAACCGCTGTGTGGCCTAGCTTCTTGGTGGGGTTCCAATAGGCACACCTCTCCATCCTGCTGATGGGCCTTTTGCTGCTCGTGCTGCTTCTCCTGCCCTTTGCCAGTTTGGTTGAGGGCTGAGGAAGTGGGCCTTTGCGTCTTGGCAGAGATGATTGCCCTACATGGCTTGCCTCTATCTATCGTGGAGTGTGTGGGCTTCCGCAGGCTACTAAAACATCTTGCCCCTTGATTCTGCATGCCGCCACCGCGCACTCTTGCCCGTTGAGTCCGGAGGGTATCTTGAATGAGGGCTGGAACATTTGGGTCAGGTTTAGGCAGGCCTCCTACCACTGCTAACAGGCTTCTGAGGCCTTGCTAGGCCTTCCTGGAACAGCCAGATCATCATGACACCTCCTTTCTGCGAAGGCAGGAAAGTGGGTGATGGTGGCGGCAGCCTCCTTCAGACACTTGTGCAACAGCACAGGAGCTGTTGCCCATGTAGTTGAGCCACATGGTTGCCCATGTAGTTGAGCCACATTGCAAACACTGTGCCCTCTGAGCAGGGGGGAATGGGTCCCTTGACTCATGTCCTTTCCGCAAAGGCAGGAAGGTGGCCGATGTCAGCTCCTGCTGCTGCTCCATTTCTTTCTCTCTCTCTGTGGAACCACTCTGACCCGTCGAAGCAACCTCTCCTGTCCCGTCCATCCCCTCCTTTCTGCGAAGGCAGGAAGATTGGTGATGCTGGTATCAGTCTTCTTTGGCCAATTGTGCAACAGCTCAGGAGCTGATGCACATGTAGTTGAGCCACACGGTGCTCTGATCCATTGCAACCGCTGTGCCCTCTTAGCAGGGGGGAATGGGTCCCTCAACTACTGTCCTTTCCATAAAAGGAGTGTCAGACTATGGAATCCCAGTTATCTAGAGTTCGTCTCCCCCCTTCTGCAAGAAGCAGGAAATTTCTTGATTCTAAAAGGTTTATTGAAAGACAATGCTCAGGATACAAGTAGCCATATTCCAAGGACTAGAAAAGCCTTGGCCGAACGAAAGCTTTGTTGAGAATGACACACAAAATGAAAGTAACAACACTTCAAACACCCATTCCCAGCCTCCCCCCTTAGTCCTGTCTAAAAGGCCTGGGAATGCGAGGACGTCAAGGTCGGCCGGAACGGGTTGATAAGAATTCTTCGTTCCCATGGATATATGCGGCCTGGACAGCACCTGGGCCTGGAGGGAGAGAACTAAACAAAGCTACAGATTATAACATGAGAATATGGCGTAGCTATGGCTTGAGAACTGACTAGCAAACTGACACTCTGACAAGGAGGAAAGGCTGTGTTCGGTGTCCGGTGTTCATCGGTTCCAGCGGAGCCCCCTTAGCAGTTAGAGAGCCTATATAACGTTTTTTTCCTTGCGCAGTGGAGACCCCAGGCCCATACAGGAAGCTTCAAAGGATGCAGGCACAGACGTGGTCCACATAGTGGTAGGTCCCTGTTGAGAAGGAAGTGACCTGGCCCTCCCCCACAGGAGAGCAGAGCAACAAAGCAACATTTTGCGCTCCCTTCCCTCGCATGGAGGGGTGCCTGCCAGTTTGACAGTCTCCACAAAATAATTGACCTGGATGAGGCCGAACCCGGATAAGCAGCGTCGTGGAACAGTGTTCAGGCAGTCACCAGAATGACCCACTTGCCAAATGTAGCAAAAATTCCCTGACCCACCCGCTGGTTGTGGTGGGTTACAGTCAGGGTGTCAGGACAACATGTCTCACCCTCCAGATGTGGAGGAAAGTCCCTGACCCACACGCCAGAGGTTGTGGGTTGCGGTCAGAGTGTGGGGCCCCCTGGCCTTCCCCCATGGGAGAGCTGAGCAGAGAAGTGACATCTTGTGCTCCCCTCCCTCGCAAGTAGGGGAAACCTCCCAGGTGGACAGGCAGCACAAAATAAGTGGTTTCGACAAGGCCGGCAGAGAAAGAACAGAATGGCGTGATGCTGGCATTTAATAGCGGGGGCAGATAGCAGCATGACCCACCTGCCAGACGTGGTGAGACATTGTCAGGGAAGGCTGGAGACATCGTGCGCTCACCTCCCTCGCATGGAGGGGCGACCGACCGGTGGTAGACGCTGCACAAAATAAGCGGCCTGGACGAGGATGGACCCGGAAGAGCCTCTTTCAGGTCTTCCAAGGGTGTGCCACTTAACACTGAACACACTCAGAAAATGGTTCGCTCCCCTCCCAGGTAGCCAGTATTGCCATGACCCACCTGCCGGACGTGGTGGCACAGAAGGAACCCCTTCCCCCTGGGGTGGAGGAGTCAGCCTGTCCCGTTGAATGGGACTCCTCCCACAATGCTGTACAACTATATGTGCAAAGTCGTTGATCGCGCCAAAGAGCATTGGACACAGACATCAACGCCCCACCTGCCGGCCGTGGCAAGGGAGAAAGGTGCACAAAATAAGTGGCCCAGGAGAAGCTGGACCATGAGAGCAGCGATCAGAGCAATGCAGCGACATTGTGCACACCCCTGCCCCGCATGCCACGGAAACGTCCCCCAGCTGCACAGGAAGCACAAAATAAGTTGCCCGGATGAGGGCAACCCAGGAGAGCAGCGTGTAGCAGAACACCGGTGTGGAGCAGTGGAGGCTGTCTCCAGCATCACTCATCTGCCAGCCAGCCATGGCGGCAACGAAGGAACCCCTTCTCCCCTGGTGCGGAGGAGACCGCAGGCCCATATGGGAAGCTTCACAGGATGCAGCCACAGACATTGCCCACCCGCCAGCCATGGCAACCTGCCAGCGGGCAACCTGGCCCGTCCCCCACAGGAGAGCAGAGCAGAAAAGCGCCATTGTGCGCTCCTCTTCCTCACATGGTGGGACGCCTGCCAGCTGGTCAGGCTGTGCAAAATAATTGGCCCAGACGAGTCCAGACCTGGATGAGCAGCGTCACGGAACATTGGAGGCAGTCACCTGAATGGCCCACTTGCCAGAAGTGACGGCACAGAAGGAACCCGTTCCCCCTGGCGTGGAGGAGACAGCCTCTCCCGTTCAATGGAACTTCTCCCACACTCCTCTACTAGTAGTATATATTCCTTCCAGAAGAAGAAGTAATTGAATGGCAGTGGACGGTTACCTTCCCATTTGAGAAAGGTGCTCAAAGAAAGAAGGAAGGAGAAAGGAAAACATGCTCCAAACAGAAGGCAAAAGGACTTCTGGTTGGGGATCCATGAAGGTCTAACGCAGCTCTAAGTGCTGAGCTGACCGGACTGCCGTTTTAACGGCCGCCGGGGCAAAAAGACCTGTGGAACTCTCTGCACAACACTGGAGAGCCCCAACTCCCCTCCTGGCTTTCCACCTGGTTGTTCAAAGGTGTTCAAGAGGGAAAGTGGGTGGTTATCTGTACCTGGGTGGATTTCTGTAGCAGAAAGGATACTGCTGAACCCCAGCCTCCTGTGGGCGTGGCCTTTGTCAGGGCACTTGGACGAGGGGGGCTCTCTCCTGCTCCCCTGTAAACTCCCACGTTGGAAGCCTGGGGACGCAAGACCCCAGGAAAACTGTGGGTCTCAACAGCAGGCAGATGACGCATCTCACACAGAGGAGAGGCAGAGGGGCTCGCAATATTCACTGCTCTCAGCCAATGACCCACCTCACTGAGCAGTGGGGCACAGGGGCTCACAGACTGACATCGTTCAGTGGTGGGGCAGAGGGACCCACACTTTTTTGAATACTCATTGAATGTTTAAGACATTAAGATTAATGCCAAGAACCCTCAGTTATGCCTGGGAGCAGAGCTGTCCTGGAGCTACAGCTGGTACCGAATGCTGCAGTCAGAATAAATTAAAGATGGCACAACCAGGCCATGGTGGGTTTATGCCGCTGTCATAATGAGGCATTCTGACCCAGCCTCAGCACACAAGTGCACTTTAACGGCCACCATAAATGTGGCCCTTGGCTCCCTTTGTGAGGCTGGTAATATTAAGCTCTGCCAACTTCCTTGCGTGAAGAAATAGACCGGCTTCGACCTCCAACCATATATCATGTTCGAGTCCTGCTGGACATGGCTGTGCTTCTCATGCCCAGAGTTAAGCGTGGGCCACAGGTGCAGGGCTTGAAACCATAAGGCGTCCTACCAAGACCTGAATGCAATTCTCCTTGTGGCAGTCCAACCCCACCCCACCCCTTCCAGCTGAGGGGGTTAAAAGCCAGGCCCTTTACATCCCTCTGTTTTCTGGATCTCAGGACAATCCCACCACAATGACAGAAAGCAGAGAGCAAAGGAAAGCCCCCCCATTCCCCCCTGGCGGCATCCCCCACCCCTCTCCTTGGCCAGAGATGTAGCCCATGACCGAGGGGAGGGAACAGAGGACTGGGGGCCATTTCTCCCCCCTTCTCTCCCCCCCATTTTACACCAGGGATGGGATGGATGACCATCCCATAATGATCTCCCATTACAAGGGCCACTCAGAGAGGGGAATAACTTTCCTGCCATCTCCATCTTTCCTGTGGATTCCTGTGAAGAAAGGTTTCCACTCTGACCAAAACTTTTCTCACACTCCGGGCATTTATAGGGTTTCTCCCCTCTTTGTATTCTTATTCCCCCGCCCCCATATACACGCACACACATGAATGGACAGTCAAGGAGTCTCGACTGGAAGAGCCTCATCCTGGCATGTTGTCCTGGTGGGCCATATATGTACATCTCAGGAGGGCCAATGGCGTATGTCCATTCTTACTGATTCCCCCTGATCTTTTCTCAACTAGAAGAAAAACAAAGTCAGACTCAATTTCTGTTCATTCCAGGCTCAATATTTCATTGCATTCTCCTGCTTGGTGAATTGCAGAGTCTCCTGCCTACACAAAGGTATGACTGGGGCAGGAATTCTGTCTTGACATTGTGACGGACTCATCTTAAAAGGCTGGGATTGCTGGGCATGGAAACAGCAGCAAGGAGGGGAGGAAGACTGACATGTGTCCCCCCCCTCTTCCCATGGCTAGCCTGAAAGGGCAGTTGGTGCTGGAATGCCCAGGTGACAGTTGGTGCCCCCGGGGGGGAGGGGTGGACAGTGGGAGGGAAGGGGCGAGGGAGGGGGGCCTGTCTTCTGGCCAGGGAGGCTCAGCCAGAGGGGCCTCTGTGTGAGGAGGGAAGGGGAATGGGGGAAAAACACGGCATTTCTGAAGCACTTCTAGACCTTGGACTGAAGTGGGAAAGACAGCCCTAACTTCCACATAGACATGAGGGATCTCGGAATTATGGTGGGCCAAGGAAGTGGGCAGAAGGGAGTCTCCCCTTTGGCACAAGGAAAAGGGTTACAGCTGGGGCATAACTAGATCTCCTGCCCAGTATCTTTGACTGAGTGGAGTCCCCTGAGATTAAGAGAAGAGGCGAAGTCCTGCTGTGTGGGTGTTGAACTTGGAGCACCTCACTTGTGATGGACTGCCCACCTCAGAAAGAACTTGGCTGTGAAACTGCCCCACTTCTAGGGTCCTTAAGGATGTGCCAGCCCACAGCTCCAACTGGGCTGCACGTCCTCGGGCAGCCGGCCCGTTCTTGCTGCAGCTCATTTCCACTTCCTGCCGCCTTGTCGCAGCTGTCAGTCTTCTGCAGGAGCCACGGTGTGGCCTGGCTTGCTGGTGGGGTTCCCATAGGCACACCTCGCCATCCTGCCGATGGGGCTTTTGCTGCTCATGCTGCTTCTCCTCACCTTTACCAGTTTGGTGTAGTGGTTAAGAGCACAGGACTCTAATCTGGACAACTGGGTTTGATTCCCCGCTCCTCCACTTGAAGCTAGCTGGGTGACCTGGGGTCAGTCACAGCTTCGAGGAGATCTCTCAGCCCCACCCACCTCACAGGGTGTTGTTTGTTGTGGGGATAATAATAACATAGTTTGTCAAGCGCTCTGAGTGGGTGTTAAGTCAATAGAAATAAGTAGGACACGTTATTGATTATTATTATTACTATTACTATTATTGCTACCAGTGCCTCCAGGGGTGTTCCATTGGGGTAGGGAGGTGGGGGTTTATCCAGGGAGCTTCCTGCAGTGCCTGACACCAGACAACTTGCAGCAGCAACGGAAGAAGGGCGAGGGGTCTTCGAAGGAACGCTGGCCGCTCCAACGCTGCTTCCATGTGAGGCGGGCCTGAGAAGGGGCCTGAGAAATGGGCTGCACTGCAAGAACAAATCCACCACGGCCTGGTTGTGCTGCCTTTTAAAAAATATATTCTGACTACAGCGTTCAGTTCCAGCTGTAGCTCCTGGACAGCCCTGTTTCCAGACATAACGGAGGGTTACTAGCATTCATGTCTTAAAAAGCCCATGAATATTCAATCCAGCGTGGGTCCCTCTGCCCCACCACTGACTAAGGTGGGTCATTGTGAGGCGCTCCACCCCCTGCTGAGTCAGGTGGGTCATTGTGAGCCCCTGTGCCCCCCACTGAGTGAGGTGGGTCATTTGGAGGCCTTGTGCTGTAGCGGCTGGTGAGTGTATCTTGCGAGCTCTGCTCTTTGTGACTATTGTCAGCTTTCTGAGTATTGCGACAGAGCCCCCCTGCCTCTCCTCTGTGTGAGGTGCATCATCTGCCTGCTGTTGAAGCTCCCAGGTTTCCTGGGGTCTTGTATTCCCAATAGGGAATAATGGCAAAAGAGATTTCCCACAGGGAATAATGCAAACCATGCTTGTCCCTAGGGAATAATCAATACAGCGATTGCTATATGAAATAATGAAAATCATTCTTTACCATAGGGTATAATGGAGATAGCGATTCCCCAGAGGTTGCGGGTTGCGGTCAGGGTGTGGGGCACCCTGGCCCTTCCCCCGTGGGAGAGAAGAGCAGAAAAGCAACATCATGTACTCCTCTTCCTCACATGGTGGGATGCCTGCTGGCTGGTCAGGCTGCACAAAATAATTGGCCTGGATGAATCCGGACCCAGAAGAGCAGCGTCATGGAACATTGGAGGCAGTCACCAGAATGAACAACTTTCCAGAAGTGGCGGCACAGAAGGGACCCGTTCCCCCTGGTGCGGAGGAGACAGCCTCTCCCGTTGAATGGGACTCCTCCCACAATCCTCTACTAGTAGAACGTATTCCTTCCAGAAGAAGAAGTAATTGAATGGCAGTGGATGGTCACCTTCCCATTTGAGAAAGCTGCTCAAAGAAAGATGGAAGGAGAAAGGAAAGGAAAATGTGCTCCAAACAGAAGGGGAAAGAAAAGCCTAACATGAAGCTCTACATTGAAGGGGAAAGAGAAGCCGAATATGTTTCAGCGAGCCCTCAATAGAAGTGCCCTTAACTGGGATCTTGGATGCGTTGGGTTGGCTTTCTGGGCTGGAGCCTGAGGGTGGGTGGTTGGATGGCGAAAGAGAGGCAGAGGCCAGCTCAGGGCTCAGAACACTCAAGATCCACGGAGGGGTAGCCAAGCAGGGAGAGGTTGACCTTGATGAACGAGAACTGGTCCAAGTCCGAATCTAGATGTGAGCATTGTGGATGGAGGAGGTCTCCCAGGTGTGAGAACACCCTTTTGCTCTGGACACTGGTGGGGGGAGGGCAGGAGAGGATGTTGGTGGCCAGTCGAGAGGTCCAGACAAAAGGCAGATTTTCTTGCCCAATACTCCAAGGGGTTGCAGTGGGAGAGTTCGGGAGGCTCGGCTAGGTACTCTCTGACCATGCCCTCCACCGAGTCCTCCGACGCAACACAAGTCCTGACCCCACTGCTGCCAACTGCCCAGCCCACCACCGAGAACCAGAATGGGGGGTGGTTCTTCATGAAGAGAGATCGCCTGCATCCTGGTTTGGGGGCTGCCCGCTGAGTCACATCTCTACGGGTAGCTTTATTTCCTGTACGCTCTTCACTTGCACGCTTCACCAGTGCAGCTCGCCTTTGCTGTGCACACGCACACTGTCAGCGCGCACACTGTTTTATTTATTTTCAGCCCCTTTCCAGCTAGGGACAGTGTCTGGTGGAGGTGGTTTGGGGGGCCAGGGGCTCTTGCCCACTTGCAAACTCACACACCTTCACGGTGTCGTTCCACTGTCTCCGCTGCGCACACCATCAGCACCCACATGGTTTTTTAAAATTTAGAGCCTCTATCCAGCAGAGGACAGGGACTGAGGGGAGGTGGTTTTTTGGCTCAAAACACGGAACCCCAGTGTCAGGGCCGCTTCTTACCACCTCACTCCCTTACTATCGAGTTTGTCCTCCATTGTCCCCAGTCGTTCCTCTCTGTTTTGGCCTTTGTTTTACTGCACCACTATAAAGTGTTCCTTGCTAGGCAAGACTGGTCATGGTAGGCAAAAGGGCAGAGTATGTTGCCTGTTGGAGGCTGACAGCAGCAGCTCTGGGGGGGAAGTTTCTCTTGCAGCAGAGTCTCGCACTATTAATCTGTCCACGGAGCCTGTGGTGGAGGCAGAAGTGGTCTCTCCTACGCTGGCAGGAGTGGATCTGGGAAGCTGTTTGCGGAGGAGGTGGGATCGGAGGAGGAAAGGGTAGGATTTGGCACATCATTCCAGTCCTCTGCCTCAGAAACTCCAGGGACTCTCCCTGTCTGCAGCACACCCCCTACTCCCTCTTCACCGTCTAGCTCCATGCCGCGGCAGTCATCCCTTCGATCTCCTCCAGAAACACCTCCTACCTGTGCCCGTTTCGACAACTCAGTTTGGAGACACATTCAAGTCCTTCCCCACGACCATTGCTCAGCACGGTACTGTCACTGTGAGGTGACGGTGTGTAGGGGCAGTGACCCGAAGCACCTGTCTTCCTCTGTTCTCTGCAAGCATGTGCAGAGGCACCACCCAGGCATTTCGCTTCTGCCACTACGCAAACCACCTGGCGGGTGGGTTAGAAGTCCAGAGCAGAGAGAAGGGGGAGGGGAGCATGAGTTGGTGGCAAGCAAGAAGACTGACCATGAGGGTGTTGTGGGTGAGAGTGGCATGGCCAGACAGGCTACTCTCCAGGAGGTTGTTCTCTCCGGGTATCTGACAATGCCCAGCGTAAATGTCAGGGGGAGGGATCAGGCAGCATACACTGGAGCAGTGGCGGAGATTATCATATTGGATGACCCCTCTCCGACCCCCATTCTGGTCGTCGGTGGTTGGCTGGGCAGTCAGCAGCAGCAGGGTCGGGACTTCCGTTGCCTCGGAGGACTTGGTGGAAGCCATGGTCAGAGAGTCCCTAGCCGAGCCTCCCAAACTCTCCCACTTGGGGTACTGGGTACTCTCCCACTTGGGGTACTGGGTGAGAAAATCTGCCTTCTGTCTGGACCTCTCGACTGGCCACCAACATCCTCTCCTGCCCCCACCCCCCAGTGTCCAGAGCAAAAGGGTATACTCACACCTGGGAGATCTCCTCCATCCACAACGCCCACGTCTAGATTCGGACTTGGTGGACCATTCGCCCCCTGCTCAGAGTCGATGGCTAGCAAGAAGATGGCCCATGAGGATGGGAGTGGTACGGCCAGGCAGGCTACCCTCCAGGAGGTTGTTCTCTCCGGGTATCTGACAATGCCCAGCGTAAAAGTCAGGGGGAGGGATCAGGCAGCATACACTGGAGCAGTGGCGGAGATTATCATATTGGATGGAGTCCCGTTATCCATCATGGAGGGTGTGGGCTTTAGGAGGTTGGTGCGGCGTTTTGCTCCCTGGTTCTGAGTGCCATCACAGAGGACCATTCTCCGGTGAGTCTTGCCCGTCCTCTACCAGGCTGTGAAATCGAGGGTCGTGAGGGAACTGAAGGGTGCCCAAGGACGGACTGTCCACATTACTGCAGACCTCTAGAGCGGCCATTATCACTGCTATCTCACCAGCACAGCCCACTGGTGGCAACCGGAGGATCTCCGCTGCCCCAGGAAGAGGTCGGATCCCCAGAGGAGGTGGCCCCCTTGGCGCTGGGCTATAGAGTGCTCCTGCTGCAGGCATGGATGAGGATCATACGAGCAATAACATCGCCTCCACGATCAGGTTGCCCTGAGTGAATGGGCTCCCGTGGGACAGGTTTTCTGCAGCTTCATGGTCACTGATGCATTAAGAAACATGCTGGCGGCCCTGAAAGAGGCATCCCTAGACGGCCTGGTCTGTCTGGCACACAAACTGCACCTAGTTATGATGGATGCTCTGGGGCTAGCAAGCAACATCAAGGCCACAGGGACCAATTGACATTGTCCATGCACGCATTGCTGGACAGGTCTCTCAGCCCACTTCTCTCTCAGCATCGTCTTCGCATAAGCTACGCCTGAGGCAAGGGGAGGGGGGATCACGAGCACCACCTCTTCCAGGACACGGCTACCTGCTGGAACTCCACCTATGACATAGTAGGAGCAAAAGAACCCTGTTCAGGACATAAATCGAGGTTCGTGAGGGGACTGAAGGGTGCCCAAGGACGGACTGTCCACATTATGGCAGACCTTTAGAGCGGCCATTATCACGGCTATCTCACCATCACAGCCCACCGGAGGATCTCCGCCGCCCCAGGAAGAGGTCAGATCCCCGGAGGAGGTGGCTCCCTCATGCTGGTGGCCCCGAGAGAGGCATCTGTCATGGCCCAGTCTGAGAGTGAGGTCTCCTCTGGAGGAGAGGAGCCTCGTGTAGCCAGCCAAGAGTTCTGTGTAGCCAGCTCTAGCCCTGACTCAGCAGAAGCCGGCAATCAGGAGCAGCAGCTGCTGGCTGATCAAAGCTCACAGCTAGCAGCTGAGACACCAGCACCCTCTAGCCCCAATACCACAGGGGAAGCTCAGCCAGGAACTTCCACAGGGGAGGCTCAGTCAGGGACTGCCAGCACCACAGGGGAAGCCCAGCCAGGGGCTTCCACCCCCCCCAGGCTCACCCACGCCTAGAGAGCGCCGCAGACAGCGCCAGAGACTGGAACTGCAGGAAAGACGGCGCAGTGCTCGTCTCCTGAGCCAACGCCAGCTGCTGGAGAGCAACGATGAGTAGCATTCAGGATGGAGCCCCAGCAGCTGGCTGAAAATCACGCCTGGCTATAAAAGCCAGTCAGGAGCAGCTGAAGCAACGTGCCAATTACCTGCAACCGCTTCCTGGTACCGTGCATCCTGCTCTTGCCTGCACCTTGCCTTGATACCCTCGTGCTCTGACCTATGGACTGGACTTGGCTTGGCTTTTTGGATCTTGGACACACCCCTGGCGTTTACCTTGGGCTCTGACTACAGCCTGGACTCCTTGGCTTCGTGTTAGTACCTAAGCTACCAACTTGGACGGGCCCAGCCCATGACAGCATCCCTTGATGGCCTGATCTGCCTGGCACACAAACTGCACATAGTTATGATGGATGCTAGCAGCTGAGACACCAGCACCCTCTAGCCCCAATACCACAGGGGAAGCTCAGCCAGGAACGTCCACAGGGGAGGCTCAGTCAGGGACTGCCAGCACCACAGGGGAAGCCCAGCCAGGGGCTTCCACTCCCCCAGGCTCACCCACGCCTAGAGAGTGCCGCAGACAGCGCCAGAGACTGGAACTCTCTGATCCATGGCCTGGACCAGGTCCTGGCCAAAGAGATGGAAGAACTGGACCAGCTTCTCCACAGGGTTAGGGACTTCGGCATGAGGTTGCAGGCAGGTTTGGCCATCCGCTTGCATCCTCTGTGCAGGGAGGACCCATACAGACTGGCCTGCATATGCGACCCTCGTATCAAAGGCAGCATAGCCATATGGCTGGGAGAGCTCCACCAGTGGGAGCAGCTCCTGTGTCGAGCGGTGCGCAAGCTCCGGTCCCAGTGAGCGGAGGGGAGGGAAGAGTGTGTGGGCGAGGGGGTGGAGGGGAAGGAGAGGGCAGTAGCGGTGCCCAGCACCACCAGGATGCAGGCGAGCTCTCCCCACGAAGACCCACCCCCATTCTGGGACTCGGTGGTTGGCTGGGTAGTCGGCAGCAGCGGGGACGGGACGTTCATTGCGTAGGAGGACTTGGTGGAGGCCATGGTCAGCGAACACCTAGCTGAACCTCCCAAACTCTCCCACTGCAACCCCTTGGAATATTGGGCGAGAAAATCTGCCTTTTGTCTGGACCTCACGACTGGCCACCAACATCCTCTCCTGCCGCCCCACCAGTGTCCAGAGCAAAAGGGTGTTCTCACACCTGGAAGATCTCCTCCATCCACAATGCTCACGTCTAGATTCGGACTTGGTGGATCAGTTCTCGTTCATCAAGGTCAACCTCTCCCTGCTTGGCTACCCCTCCGTGGATCTTGAGTGTTCTGAGCCCTGAGCTGGCCTCTGCTTCTCTTTTGCCATCCAACCACCCACCCTCAGGCTATAGCCCGGAAAGTCAAGCCAACGCATCCAAGGTCCCAGTCAAGTGCACTTCTGTTGAGGGCTTGCTGAAACCTTTTCAGCTTCTCTTTCCCCTTCATGTTAGGCTTTTCTTTCCCCTTCTGTTTGGAGCACATTTTCCTTTCCTTTCTCCTTCCATCTTTCTTTGAGCAGCTTTCTCGAATGGGAAGGTGACCATCCACCGCCATTCAATTAATTCTTCTGGAAGGAATACGTTCTACTAGTAGAGGAGAGACTGTCTCCTCCGCACCAGGGGGAATGGGTTCCTTCTGTGCTGCCACTTCCGGCAAGTGGGTCATTCTGGTGACTGCCTCCAATGTTCCATGACGCTGCTCTTCCAGGTCTGGATTCGTCCAGGCTAATTATTTTGTGCAGCCTGACCAGCCAACAGGCATCCCACCATGTGAGGAAGAGGAGAACACGATGTCGCTTTTCTGCTCTGCCTATGGGAACCCCACCAGCAAGCCAGGCCTCACCGCAGCTCCCGCAGACGACTGACAGCTGCGACAAGGTGGCAGGAAGTGGCAGGAAGTGGAAATGAGCTGCAGCAAGAGCGGGCCAGTTGCCCTGTCTGTATTTTTCCATCTCCGTCAGATCAGGCAACTCGCCCCTTACCTGACGCCCCAGGACCTGGCTACAGTGACCCATGCAACGGTCGCCTCCAGGCTAGATTACTGTAACTCACTCTCGTTGGGCTACCCCTGGGCCTGATCCGGAAACTACAACTGGTCCAGAATACGGCAGCGCGGGTCCTGAATGGTGTATCCTACCAGTCAATATTACACCTGTCCTGCGCCAGCTGCACTGGCTACCGGTTGAATTCCGAATCAAAGTCAAGGTGTTGGTTCTCACCTTTAAAGCTCTGAGCGGGTTGGGACGGGCATATCTTCGGGACCGCCTCTCCCTGTATGTTCCCCGGAGACCACTTCGACCAGCGAATATATGTTTACTGGTGGTCCCCGGCTCTAAGGAAGCCCTCCTCGCTTCATCCAGGGCCAGGGCCTAGTGGAATGTTCTGTCAATGGAGACCCGGGCCCAGCGGGACATATTATCGTTCCGCCAGAACTGTAAGACATAGCTGTTCTGCCAGGCATTCAGTGGTTGAAGGGGACTGTGCCATGTCGTCCTCCCACCTTTGGGGTGAGGGGGGTTCTCTCCACCATTGCACCTCAATGTATTTGGTTAATTTATTTTATTCTTGTTTACTGTATGTTGATTTTAGAATTATTGTTTTCCTGTTTTTATTGATTTTAACTGTTGTTCCCCGCCCAGAGCCCTTGAAGATGGGCGGTTTATCAATCAAATGGACAAGCATGGTTTTCATTATTCCCTATGTGCAATCATTGTCCCAATTATTCCCTATGGACAAGCTTGGTTTCCATGATTTCCTATGGGCAATCGGTGTCCCTATTATTCCCTATGGGCAAACATTGTTTACATTATTCCCTGTGGGCAATCACTATCTCCATTATTCCTTAAGGGCAAGCCAGGTTTTAATGATTTCCATTATTTCCTATGGCCAATTGCTGTATCCGTTATTCCCCAGGGGCAAGTATGGTTTGCATTATTCCCTACAGGCAATCTCTGTCTCCATTATTCCCTATAGGCAAGCATGGTTTCCATTATTGCCTACGGACAAGTGCTGTCTTCCTATGCTGTCTTCCTATGCTGTCTTCCTATGGCCAAGTGTTGTTTTCATTATTCCCTGTGGGCAAGCATGATTTCCATTATTTCCTATGGCCAATAGCTGTCCCCATTATTCCCTATATCTTTATCTATCTCTACTTACTTTATACTTCCTCTATTTTCATCTTTGTGTATGTCTGTGTACAAATCTTTCCCTATTCTTCTTGTTTTTCTCTATTGTCTGTCTGTATATCTTGTTGTGTCCAACTCTATCTAATTTGAAGCATTCGCATTCTGTTTCTATGTCTTTCACAGTTGATCTCTCCTTTTCTATCTATTTCTCTGTAGCTGTCTGTTTGTATATCTATTTGTTTAATTTCCATCTCCGTTGCTTTCTATGTCTTTCCACCACTATCTCTCTGTATATCTGCCCTTTCTTATCTCTTTCTAGCTCTAGCTTTCATTTTCTCTCTTTCTATATCTATCTCTATTGTTTTTAAATAGATTTCTAAAACTATCTTCATCTATATGTATCTATGTATCTATTTCAAATGATATCATTTTTCTCTCACTCTTTTTATCTGTCTTTTTTAAATCTATCTTCTTTTGTCTGACTCTATTTGAAGCCTTCACCGTCTGTTTCTAGCTCTAGGACAGTTGATAGAAACAGATAGAGATGAAAGAAACAAATATATCAAATCTAAGAGACAAATATAGAGAAACACATAGAAAAGGCCACTTAGATATCAACTGGGCTAGACCTTGAAACAGAATGCGAATACTACAAGGAGATATGGAGTCAGACAGAACAAGATAGATAGAAACAAGGAGAGAGAGAAAAAAACATTTCTAATGTAATATACACATAGATGAGGATAGTTAGAGAACAGTATATAGAAAACAATAGAGAGATATAGAAAGAGAGAAACTGAAACCTAGTGATAGAAAGAGCTAAAAGGGAAGGTATACATAGGAAGAGAGAGTTTCAGATCGGTAGTGCTAGAAAGAAATAGAAAGAAAGTGATAGAGACAGAAAGTAACAAATGAACAGTAAGAGACAGATACAGAGAAACAGACAGAAATGGCTACACAGAGATCTACTGTGCTAGACCAAGAAAGAGAATGTGCTACAAATCGCTATAGAGATAGACAGGAAATGATAGATGATAGATGATAGAGAGAGATGATGAAAGAAAGAAACATTAGAAAATGATAGATACACATACATACACATTGCAGAAAACAATAGAGGTAGATATAGAAAGAGAGAAAATGAAAGCTAGTTGATAGAAAGGGCAGATATACATATATGTAGAAAGATATTGGTAGAAAGACATAGAAAGAAACAGCTAGAGACAGAAATTAACAAATAGACAGTAAGAGACAGATACAGAGAATCAGATAGAAAAGACTACATAGAGATTCACTGAGCTGGAGCTAGAAATGCCAATGTATAGAAACATATAGAATGTGATTGCTACAAATAGATATAGGTTCAGACAGAACAAGAGAAAACTAAATAAACAGATAAATAGAAAGAAGCTGAGAAAAACCAAATCAGATAGAAAAAGACACATAGATACACATAGATGAAGACAGTTAGAGAAAGGTACATAGAAAGTGTTCGATACAGAAAGAAAATGAAAGCTAGTGATGGGAAGAGATAGGAAGGTGCGTATATATAGAAAGAGATAGTTTCAGAGAGAGAGTGGTAGAAATACAGAAAGAAACAAGTAGAGATAGAAAGTAAATAGTGCGAGACGTATTGATAGAAAAAGCTAGAGATAAACTGAACTAGATCTAGAAACAGAATGCGAACGCTACAAATAGAGGTTTGGACAGAACAAGGTAGAAATAACTTAAGAAATATTAGAAGCTGAGAAAAACCAAATCAAATAGAAAAAGAGATACACATAGGTGAAGATAGTTAGAGAAAGGTACATAGAAAACGATAAGGATAGATATAGAAAGTGAAAATGAAAGCTAGTGATATAGGAAAGTGCACGTATACATAGAAAGAGAGATATTCAGAGATATAGGGGTAGAAAGAGAAAGAAATTGATAGCGATAGAATGTAACAAGAGAGAGAGAGAGAAAATGCTACATAGAGATAACAGAGACATACTGATCAAGTGCAAGAAAAAGAATGCGAACGCTACAAAGAGTCAAATAGACAAATAGAATGCTATCAGTCTGTCTATCTTGCTCTGTCTGACTATATCTATTTGAAGTGTTCGCATTCTGTTTCTAGTGGATCTCTATTTAGCCTTTTCAATCTATTCCTCTGTAATAGTCTCTTACTGTCTATTTCTTACTTTCTATCTTTTTCTTTCTAAATCTTTCCACAATCTGAACCTATCTCTTTTTAAGTATATCTGCCGTTTCCTATCTCTTTCTAGCACTAGCATTCATTTTCTCTCCTTCTGTATCTGGATCTTTTACATACCTTTATTTTCATCTGTGTATGTAGAAAACTTTTCCTAATGTTTTTCCCTCTCCTTTCTATCTATCTATCTATCTATCTATCTATCTATCTATCTATCTATCTATCTATCTATCTATCTATCTATCTATCTATCTATCTATCTATCTATCTATCTATCTATCTATCTATCTATCTATCTATCTATCTATCTATCTTCACCAATGTGTTACATTTTCTAATGTTTCTTTCTTTCTTTCTTTCTTTCTTTCTTTCTTTCTTTCTTTCTTTCTTTCTTCTAGCTATTTATCTATCCTGTTATATCTGACTCTCTGTTTGAAGCATTTGCATTCTCTTTCTAGCTCTAGCACAGTTATCTCTATGTAGCCTTTTCTTTCTCTTTCTACAAGTCTCTCTCTGAATCCCTCTTTCTATGTATACATGCACTTGCCTATCTCTATCAGTAGCTTTCATTGTCTCTTTCTATCTCTATCTCTATCGCCTGTCTATGTACCTTTCTTTAACTATCTTAATCTATGTGTCTCTCTTTTTCTATTTGATTTGGTGTTTCTCAGCTTCTTTCTATCAATATAATATCGTTAGTTATTTCTATCGGTCTGTCCAACCCTCTATTTGTAGCATTCGCAAATAGATCTACCTCAGTAGCTTTTTCTGTCTTTCTGTCTATATGTTCTCCTACTATTTGTTACTCTCTATCTGTATGTTTCTTTCTGTCTTTCTACCTATCTTTATCTCTTTCTATGTATATCTGCCCTTTCCTCTCTCTTTCGATCTCTAGCTTTCATTTTCTCTCTTTCTATGTCTATATCGCTTTCTATATACCTTTCTCTATCTTCTTCTATCTGTATATCTGTCTTTTTCTATCTGATTTGGCTTCTTTCTATTTATCTGTTTGTTTTGTTATTTCATATCTAGTTCTGCCTATTTCTAATGTTCACATTCTATGTTTCTGGATCTAGCTCAGTGTATCTGCAGATTGTCTATCTGTTTCTCTCTCTGTGTCTCTTACTGTTTATTTGTTATTTTCTATCTGTTTCTTTCTAAGTCTTTCTACAATTATCTATCTGAATCTCGCTCTATGTATCTGCTTTGCTCTTTCTATCTCTACATAAAAATTTCTCTCTTTCTATATTTATTTCTATTGTTTTATTTCTATTGTTTATCTAATTTTCTTCATCTATGTGTACACAGAAAATATGTATCTATCTTTTGCTAATGTTTTCCCCCTCATCTTTTTTCTGTCTATCAACTTCATCTGTCTAACTCTATTATCTATTTCTAGTATTCACATTCTCTTTCTTGGTCTACCATTGTAGATCTCTGTGTAGACTTTTCTATCTGTTTCTCTGTATCTGTCACTGTTTATTTTATTACTTTCTATGTAAAAAATCTATCTGAATCTCATGACCTCTCTGAATCTCTTTCTATGTATACCTTTCCTTTTATCTCTTTCTATCACTAGCTTTCAGTTTCTGTCTTTCTATATCTATCTCTATTGTTTTCTATATACCTTTCTCTAGCTATCTTCATTGATATGTATATTTTTCTTTTTCTCTCCTTGTTTCTATCTATCTAGTTCTGTTTGACTTCATAGCTACTGTTTCTAGGTTTAGCATTCTGTTTCTAGGTCTAGCACAGTTGATATCTTTTCTATCTGTTTCTCTATATATGTCTCTTACTGTCCATTTGTTTGTTTCTATCTCTAACTGTTTCTATCAACTCTCCTAGAGATAGAAACAGAATGTGAAGACTTCAAATACATATAATGTTGAACCAAAGAAGATAGATTGATAAATAAAAAGCCAAGAAAAACAATATTTGAAATAGATAGATACTCGTAGATAGTTATAGAAATCTGAAAACAATAGATAAAGAAAGATAGAAAATGATAGCTAGAGACAGAAAGAGATAGGAAAGGGCAGATAGAAAGAGATAGATTCAGATTGATAGTGGTGGAAAGACATAGAACGATACAGACAGAGACAGAAAGTAACAAACAGACAGTAAGAGACAGATAGAGAGGAACAGAAAGAAAAGACTACATAGAAATCAACAGTGCTAGAGCTAGAAACAACAAATAGATATAGAATTGGACAGTACAGGATAGCTAGATCGCTAGATCACTAGATAGAGAAAGAAAGAAAGAAAGAAAGAAAGAAAGAAAGAAAGAAAGAAAGACAGACAGACAGACAGACAGACAGACAGACAGACAGACAGACAGACAGAGACAGACATTGGAAATTGGTAGATACACATACATACACAAAGGTATGTAGAAAACAGTAGAGATAGGTATAGAAAGAGATAAAATGAAAGCTAGTGATAGAAAGGGCAGATATACCTAGAAAGAGATATATACAGAATGATATTGGTAGAAAGACGCAGATATAGAAAGTAACATATAAGAAACCGATACAGAGAAACAGATAGAAAAGGCTACATAGAGATCCACTGTGAGCTAGAGCTGGATATGCCAACACTTCAAATAGTGTTTTCTATCTTTCTCTTTCTTACAATTTGTTACAATTTCTCTCTCTCTGAATCTTTCTATGTATATGTGCACATTCCTATCTCTTTCATTTTCTCTTTCTGTATCTTTCTCTAATTTTCATCTATGTGCATCTATTTTTCTATTTGATTTGGTTTCTATATCTAGTTCAGTTTATCTCTATGTAGCTTTTTCTATCTTTCTGTCTATACGTCTTGTTCTATTTGTTACTTTCTATCTCTTTCTATGTCTTTCTATCACTATTCTATCATCTATCTGAATCTCTCTTTCTGCTTTGCTATCTCTTCACTTTCTATATCTCTATTGTTTTCTTTCTCTAATTTTCTTCAGCTATGTGTATCTATGTGTACCTATCTTTTGTTAGTGTTTTTCCCTCATCTTGTTTCTGCCTGCCTGCCTGCCTGCCTGTCTGTATACCTTTCTGATATACCTTTCCTGATATATCTTTCTGAAACACCTGTATACCTTTCCTTTTAGCTCTTTCAGTTTCTCTCTCTATATCTATCTCTATTGTTTTCTATATTCCTTTCTCTATCTTCATCTTTGTGTATATTACGTTAGAAATGTTTTTGTTTTTCTCTCCTTGTTTCTATCTATGTATCTTGTTCTGTCTGACTCCCATATCCACTTGTAGCAATCAGATTGTGTTTCTAGGTCTAGCCCAGTTGATATCTAAGTAGCTTTTTCTATGTCTCTATATTTGTCTCTTACAGTCTTTTCTTCTTTCTATCTCTATCTGTTTCTATCAACTGTCCTAGAGATAGAAATAGAATGTGAAGTCTGAAATAGAGTCAGACCAAAAAAAGACAGATAAAAAAGAGTGAGAGAAAAACAATATCATTTGAAATAGATAGATACACATAAGATGCATATAGATGACGAGAGTTATAGAATTCTATTTAAAAACAATAGAAATAGATATAGAAAAATGGAAAATGAATGCTAGAGCTAGAAAGAGAAAAGAAAGGGCAGATATACAGAGAAAGAGATATAGCTAGTGGTGGAAAGACAGAGATGGAGATGGAAATTAAACAGAAATTAAACTGTAAGATACAGATGCAGAGAAAAAGCTAGAAAAGGCTACGTAGAGATCAACCGTGCTAGAGCTAGAAACAGAACGCAAACGCTGCAAACAGAAAAAAGTTGGATTGAACAAGTATGTTAGATAGATAGATGATAGACAGATAGATGGATACATAGATACATAGATACATAGATAGAAAAAAGATGAAAGAACAAAAACGTTAGAAAAAGATGGATACACAGTTGAAGATAAAGATAATAGAAAACAATACAGATTGATACAGAAAGAGTGAAAATGATAGGAAGCGATAGAAATAAATAGGAAAGGGAAGATATACATGGAAATAGATTCAGATAGATAGTGAGGGAAAGACGTGAAAAGAAAGAGTGATAGAAAGAAATAATAATAGATAGATACAGAAAAACAGACAGAAAAGCTATATAGAGATCAACTATGCTAGAGCTAGAAGCAGAATGCAAACGCTTCAAATAGATATAGAATGGGAAAGTACAGGATAGATAGATAGATGATAGATAGATAGATAGATAGATAGATAGATAGATAGATAGATAGATAGATAGATAGATAGATAGATAGATAGATAGATAG
This sequence comes from Eublepharis macularius, assembly GCF_028583425.1. Classification (NCBI taxonomy): domain Eukaryota; kingdom Metazoa; phylum Chordata; class Lepidosauria; order Squamata; family Eublepharidae; genus Eublepharis; species Eublepharis macularius. The sequence goes on along the minus strand of NC_072793.1, from coordinate 9,477,940 downwards.
ATAGATAGATAGATAGATAGATAGATAGATAGATAGATAGATAGATAGATAGATGTAAAAAAGAAAGAAAGAAAGAAAGAAGAAAGAAAGAAAGAAAGAAAGAAAGAAAGAAAGAAAGAAAGAAAGAAAGAAAGAAAGAAAGAAAGAAAGAAAGAAAAAGAAAGATTAGAAAATTATAGATACACATACACATTGGTGAAGGTAGAGAAAGGTATGTAGAACTATAGAGATAGATATAGAAAGAGAGAAAATGACAGCTAGTGGTAAGGCAGATATACATATAAAGATATACATACAGAACTATAGTGGTAGAAAGTCAGAGCAAGAGATATAGCTAGACACTGAAAGCTAGGCAGACACTGTCTCCATTATTTCCTAAGGGCAATCGCTTTTTTCCATTATTCCCTAAGGGAATGCTTTCCATTATTCCCTATGGCCACTCTCTGTCCCCATTATTCCCTTTGGACAATTGCTTTTTTATTATTTATTATGGGCAATCCGTGTTTTCATTCATTCCAATGGGCAAACGTGCTTTCCCTTATTACCTATAACCAACCGCTGTTTCCATTATTCCCTATGTTCCCATTATTCCTTAAGGGCAAGCATCATTTCCATTACTCCCTATGGGCAATCGCTGTCCCCATTATTCCCTAAGGGAAATTGCTGTCTCCATTATTCCCTACGGTCTATCGCTGTCCCATTATTCCCTAAGGACAAGCACGCTTTCCATTATTACCTATTGGGAATTGCTGTCAGATTATTTCCCTGAGGGAAATCACAGTCTCCATTATTTCCCACGGGCAAGCATGGGTTCCATTATTCCCTATGGCCACTCTCTGACCCTTTGCATCTTCTTCTGTCCCGTATATCTATTTGAAGCGTTTCCATTCAGTTTCCAGCTCTAGCATAAACAATACATCTAGCATAGTTGATCTCTATGTAGCCTTTTCTATCTTTTTCTCTGTATCTTACTATTTCTTACTTTCTATCTGTTTCTTTCCATGTCTTTCCACCAATATCTATCTGAATCTATATATCTGCCCTTTCCTATCTATTTCTAGCTCTTGCTATCATTGTCTCTCTATATCAATCTATCATTTTCTATATATCTTTCTCTATATCCATTTATGTGTTTCTAATCTTTCTTTCATCTATCTCCTATCTCTTTTTATCTCTAGATATGATTTTCTCTCTATATACTGACCTCTATCACTTCCTATATATCCTTCTCTAACTATCTTCATCTATCTATATCTCTTTCTCTCCCTCCTTTTTTCTATTTGAAGCGTTTGCATTCTGTTTCTAGCTCTAGCACAGTTGAGTTCTATATAACCTTTTCTATCTTTTTCTCTGTATCTGTCTCTTACTGTCTGTTTGTTACTTTCTGTCTGTATCTTTCTATGGCTTTCCAACCACAATCTATTTGAATCTTTCTCTTTCTATATCTGCCCTTTCCTATCTCTTTCTATTGCTAGCTATCATTTTCTCTCTTTCTGTATCTATCTCTATTGTTCTATACTTACCGTTCTCTATTTTAATCTTTGTGTATGTAAGTGTACAAATCGTTTCCCAATGTTCTTGTTTTTCTCTTTTCTATCAGTCTATCTTGTTCTGAATGACTCTATATCTATTTGAAGCATTCGCATTCTGTTTCTATATTTAGCACAGTTGATCTCTATGTAACCTTTTCTATCTTCTCTGTATCTGTCTCTTACTGTCTATTTGTTTAATTTCCATCTCCACCTTCCCTTTCTTAATTTCCACCTTCCCTTTCTTAATGTGTATGTGTATCTATAATTTTCTAATCGTTCTTTCTATCTATCTATCTATCTATCTATCTATCTATCTATCTATCTATCTATCTATCTATCATCATCATCATCATCATCATCATCATCATCATCATCATCTATCCTGTACTGTCCCAATCTATATCTCTTTTTAAACATTTTCCTTCTGCTTCTAGCTCTAGCATAGTTGATCTCTATGTAGCTTTTCTGTCTGTTTCTCTGTATCTATCTATTACTATTTCTTTCTATCCCTATCTGTTTCTTTCCATGTCTTTCCATCACTATCTATCTGAATCTATCTCTTTTCCATGTATATCTTCCCTTTCCTATTTATTTCTATCTCTTGCTATCATTTTCGCTCTTTCTATATCAATCTGTTATCGTTTTCTATATATCTTTATCTTCAACTATGTGTATCCATCTTTTTCTAATGTTTTTGTTCTTTCTTTGATCTTTCTATCTATGTATCTATCCATCTATCATACTTGATCTGTCCAACTTTTTTCTGTTTGCAGCATTTGCATTCTGTTTCTAGCTCTAGCACAGTTGATCTCTATGTAGCCTTTTCTAGCTTTTTCTCTGCATCTGTATCTTACTGTTTAATTTTTGTTTAATTTCCATCTCCATCTGTTGCCCTCTGTCTTTCCACCACTATCTATCTGAATCTATCTCTTTCTCTGTATATCTGCCCTTTCTTATCTCTTTCTATCTCTAGCTTTCATTTTCCATCTTTCTATATCTATCTCTATTGTTTTTAAATAGATTTCTATAACTATCGTCATCTATATGCATCTTATGTGTATCTATCTATTTCAAATGATATTTTTTCCTCTCACTCATTTTATCTGTCTTTTTTGGTCTGACTCTATTTTGAAGTCTTCACATTCTATTTCTAGCTCTAGGACAGTTGATGGAAACAGATATAGAAAGAAGAAAAGACTGTAAGAGACAAATATAGAGACATAGAGAGACATAGAAAAAGCTACTTAGATATCAACTGGGCTAGACCTAGAAACACAATGTGATGGCTACAAGTAGATATGGAGTCAGACAGAACAAGATACATAGATAGAAATTGTATATTACATTAGATATATTTCTAATGTAATATACAAAGAATTGAGATAGTTAGAGAAAGGAATATAGAAAACAATAGAGATAGATATAGAGAGAAACTGAAAGAGCTAAAAGGAAAGGTATATATAGATTCAGATAGATAGTGATAAAAAGACATTGAAAGAGAGAGATAGAAAGTAACAAATAAACAGTAAGAGAAACAGAATACAGAGTATACAGAGAAACAGATCGAAACAGAGATCTACTGAGCTAGACCAAGAAAGAGAATGTGAATGCTACAAATAGATATAGAGTTAGACAGAAGAAGGTGATAGGTGATAGACAGGCAGAAACAAGATAAGGGGAAAAACATTAGCAAAAGATAGATACATATTTTCTGTGTACACAGAGGAAGAAAATTAGATAAAGGTATACAGAAAACAATAGAGATAAATATAGAGAGAATTTTTTAGGTAGAGATAGAAAGAGCAAAGCAGATACATAGAAAGAGAGAAATTCAGATAGATAATTGTAGAAAGACTTGGAAAGAAACAGATAGAAAATAACAAATAAACAGTAAGAGACACAGAGAGAGAAACAGATAGAAAATCTGCATATACACTGAGCTAGATCCAGAAACATAGAATGCGAACATTAGAAATAGTTCAGGCATTCAGGTAATCATACAACCAGAAGTGTGAGTGGCTGGAGGGCCATTGCGGTGCTGGAGTAATCAAAGTATCTTACTTATAAAATGTAGGTCCACAAATGTTCTTTTCTGTATGTTCACAGACTATGTAAAGTATGTTAGTTAAAGTATATGTCTTGGAATCCTCTCCTTATGTCCCAGTTGTACTATAGAAATCGTTGTGTGTATTGTTATATCCTCCTACAGTTGATGTTGTTATGATTTACTGTTAATGAAGCTTAAAAATTTAAAAAAGAAAAAGAAAAAAAAGAAATGGTTCAGGCAGAACTAGATATGAAATAACAAAATAAACAGATAAATAGAAAGAAGCCAAATCAGATAAAAAAAGACAGATATACATAGATACAGATAGAAGAAGATAGAGAAAGGTATATAGAAAGCGATCTAGAGAATGAAAGAGAGAAAATGAAAGCTAGAGATCGAAAGAGATAGGAAAGGGCAGATATACATAGAAAGAGATCGATTAAGATAGATAGTAGAAAGACAGAAAGAAAGAGATACAGACAGAGAGTAAAAAATAGTACGAGAACGTATAGACAGAAAGGAGAGAAAAAGCTACTGAGCTAGATCTATTTGCGAACACTACAAATAGAGGGTTGGACAGAACAAGATAGAAATAACTAAAGATATTAGATTGATAGAAAGAAGCTGAGAAACACCAAATCAAATAGAAAAAGAGACACACAGATGAAAATAGTTAAAGAATGGTACATAGACAGCAATAGAGATAGAAAGAGACAATGAAAGCCAGTGATAGAAAGAGATAGGCAAGTGCACGTATACATAGAAAGAGGGATTCAGAGAGAATGGTAGAAAGATAGAAAGAAATTGGTAGAAAAGGCTACATAGAGATAACTGTGCTAGAGCTAAAAAGAGAATGCAAATGCTTCAAATAGATATAGAGTCGGTTATAACAGGATAGAATAGCTAGATGGAAGAAGAAAGAAAGAAAGAAAGAAAGAAAGAAAGAAAGAAAGAAAGAAAGAAAGAAAGAAAGAAAGAAAGAAAGAAAGAAAGAAAGAACATTAGAAAATGTTAGATACACATTGGTGAAGATAAAGGCATGTAGAGAGAGATATAGAAAGAGAAAATGAAAGCTAGTGATAGAAAGGGCAGATATACATAAAAAGAGATCTATACTGAAAGATATTGGTAGAAAGACAGAAAGAAACAGAGACAGAAAGTAACAGACATTAAGATACAGAGACAGATAGAAAAGGCTACTACACTGAGCTACAGCTAGAAATGCCAATGCTTCAAATAGATACAGCGTCAGTCAGAACGAGAGAGAGAGAGAGAGAGAGAGAGAGGCAGTAAGACTGATACAGAGAAACATTGAAAAGGCTAAATAGAGATCCCCTAGAAACAGAATGCGAACACTTCAAATAGATATAGTTGGACAGAGCAAGATTGACTGATTTGTCTATTTGACTATTTGTAGCGTTCGCATTCCGTTTCTAGCGCTAGATCAGTTTATCTCTGTTATCTCTATGTAGCATTTTCTATCTGTTTCTCTCTCTTTCTCTTACTGTTGTTACATTCTATCGCTATCAATTTCTTTCTCTTTCTCTATATCTCTGAATCTATCTCTTTCTATGTATATGTGCACTTTCCTATCTCTAGCACTAGCTTTCATTTTCACTCTCTATATCTATCCTTAACGTTTTCTATGTACCTTTCTCTAACTATCTTCACCTATGTGTATCTCTTTTTCTATTTGATCTGGTTTTTCTCAGCTTCTATTTCTTTAGTTATTTCTACCTTGTTCTGTCCAAACCTCTATTTGTAGCGTTCGCATTCTGTTTCTAGATCTAGTTCAGTTTATCTCTAGCTTTTTCTATCTTTATGTCAATACTTGTACTATTTACTTTCTATCTCTACCTGTTTCTTTCTGTATTTCTACCACTCTCTCTCTGAATCTATGTATACGTGCACCTTCCTATCTCTTCCTATCACTAGCTTTCATTTTCTTTCTGTATCGAACACTTTCTATGTACCTTTCTCTAACTATCTTCATCTATGTGTATCTATGTGTCTTTTTCTATCTGATTTGGTTTTTCTCAGCTTCTTTCTATTTATCTGTTTATTTAGTTTTCTCTTGTTCTGTCTGAACCTATATCTATTTGTAGCAATCACATTCTATATGTTTCTATACATTGGCATTTCTAGCTCCAGCTCAGTGAATCTCTATGTAGTCTTTTCTATCTGATTCTCTGTATCTGTCTCTTACTGTCTGTTTGTTGGTTTCTATCTCTATCTGTTTCTATCAACTCTCCTAGAGATAGAACAGAATGTGAAGACTTCAAATAGATCTAGAGTTGAACCAAAGAAGATAGATTGATAAATAAAGAGAGAAAAACAATATCATCTGAAATAGATAGATACACATAGAGAGTTATAGAAATCTGAAAACAATAGATAAAGAAAGACAGAAAATGATAGCTATAGATAGAAAGAGATAGGAAAGGGCAGATATACAGAGAAAGGGATAGATTCAAATAGATTGTGGTGGAAAGATAGAAATATACATCTCCATCTGTTGCCCTCTGTCTTTCCACCACTATCTATCTGAATCTATCTCTTTCTCTGTATATCTGCCCTTTCTTATCTCTTTCTATCTCTAGCTTTCATTTTCCATCTTTCTATATCTATCTCTATTGTTTTTAAATAGATTTCTATAACTCTCGTCATCTATATGCATCTTATGTGTATCTATCTATTTCAAATGATATTGTTTTTCTCTCACTCTTTTTTATCTGTCTTTTTTTGGTCTGACTCTATTTCAGACTTCACATTCTATTTCTATCTCTAGGACAGTTGATAGAAACAGATAGAGATAGAAAGAAGAAAAGACTGTAAGAGACAAATATAGAGACATAGAAAAAGCTACTTAGATATCAACTGGGCTAGACCTAGAAACACAATCTGATTGCTACAAGTGGATATGGGAGTCAGACAGAACAAGATACATAGATAGAAACAAGGAGAGAAAAACAAAAACATTTCTAACGTAATATACACAAAGATGAAGATAGAGAAAGGAATATAGAAAACAATAGAGATAGATATAGAGAGAGAAACTGAAAGAGCTAAAAGGAAAGGTATACAGGTGTTTCAGAAAGATATATCAGGAAAGGTATATCAGAAAGGTATACAGACAGGCAGGCAGGCAGGCAGGCAGGCAGAAACAAGATGAGGGAAAAACACTAACAAAAGATAGGTACACATAGATACACATAGCTGAAGAAAATTAGAGAAAGAAAACAATAGAGATATAGAAAGTGAAGAGATAGCAAAGCAGAAAGAGGGATTCAGATAGATAATTGTAGAAAGAATGAAACAGATATAGAAAGTATCAAATAAACTGTAAGAGACACAGAGAGAAACAGATAGAAAAAGCTGTATAGATATAGAAACATTTAGAATGTGAATATAGGTTCAGAAAGAACAAGATTGAACTAAATAAACATAAATAGAAAGAAGCCGAGAAAAACCAAATCAGATAGAAAAAGTTATATATAACTAGACAGAAGAAGACAGAGAAACATAGAAAGCCATAGAGATATAGAGAGAAAGATACAGAAAGAGAAAATGAAAGAGATAGGAAAGTGCACATATACATAGAAAGATTCAGAGAGAGAGAAATTGTAACAAATTGTGAGAAAGAGAAAACACTATTTGAAGTGTTGGCATATCCAGCTCTAGCTCACAGTGGATCTCTATATAGCCTTTTCTATCTGTTTCTCTGTATTGGTTTCTTATATGTTACTTTCTATATCTTTCTACCAATATCATTCTGTATATATCTCTTTATAGGTGTATCTGCCCTTTCTATCACTAGCTTTCATTTTATCTCTTTCTATACCTATCTCTACTGTTTTCTACATACCTTTGTGTATGTATGTGTATCTACCAATTTCCAATGTCTGTCTGTCTGTCTGTCTGTCTGTCTGTCTGTCTGTCTGTCTGTCTGTCTGTCTGTCTGTCTGTCTTTCTTTCTTTCTTTCTTTCATTCTTTCTTTCTTTCTTTCTTTCTTTCTTTCTCTATCTAGCAATCTAGCGATCTAGCTATCCTATACTGTCCAATTCTATATCTATTTGTTGTTTCTAGCTCTAGCACTTTTCTTTCTGTTCCTCTCTATCTGTCTCCTGTCTCTTACTGTCTGTTTGTTACTTTCTGTCTCTGTATCGTTCTGTCTTTCCACCACTATCAATCTGAATCTATCTCTTTCTATCTGCCCTTTCCTATCTCTTTCTGTCTCTAGCTATCATTTTCTATCTTTCTTTATCTATTGTTTTCAGATTTCTATGTGTATGTGTATCTACCAATTTCCAATGTCTGTCTCTGTCTGTCTGTCTGTCTGTCTGTCTGTCTGTCTGTCTGTCTGTCTGTCTGTCTGTCTTTCTTTCTTTCTTTCTTTCTTTCTTTCTCTATCTAGTGATCTAGCGATCTAGCTATCCTGTACTGTCCAATTCTATATCTATTTGTTGTTTCTAGCTCTAGCACTGTTGATTTCTATGTAGTCTTTTCTTTCTGTTCCTCTCTATCTGTCTCTTACTGTCTGTTTGTTACTTTCTGTCTCTGTCTGTATCGTTCTGTCTTTCCACCACTATCAATCTGAATCTATCTCTTTCTATCTGCCCTTTCCTATCTCTTTCTGTCTCTAGCTATCATTTTCTATCTTTCTTTATCTATTGTTTTCAGATTTCTATAACTATCTACGAGTATCTATCTATTTCAAATATTGTTTTTCTTGGCTTTTTATTTATCAATCTATCTTCTTTGGTTCAACATTATATGTATTTGAAGTCTTCACATTCTGTTTCTATCTCTAGGAGAGTTGATAGAAACAGTTAGAGATAGAAACAAACAAATGGACAGTAAGAGACATATATAGAGAAACAGATAGAAAAGATATCAACTGTGCTAGACCTAGAAACAGAATGCTAAACCTAGAAACAGTAGCTATGAAGTCAAACAGAACTAGATAGATAGAAACAAGGAGAGAAAAAGAAAAATATACATATCAATGAAGATAGCTAGAGAAAGGTATATAGAAAACAATAGAGATAGATATAGAAAGACAGAAACTGAAAGCTAGTGATAGAAAGAGATAAAAGGAAAGGTATACGTAGAAAGAGATTCAGAGAGGTCATGAGATTCAGATAGATTTTTTACATAGAAAGTAATAAAATAAACAGTGACAGATACAGAGAAACAGATAGAAAAGTCTACACAGAGATCTACAATGGTAGACCAAGAAAGAGAATGTGAATACTAGAAATAGATAATAGAGTTAGACAGATGAAGTTGATAGACAGACAGAAAAAAGATGAGGGGGAAAACATTAGCAAAAGATAGATACATATTTTCTGTGTACACATAGATGAAGAAAATTAGATAAACAATAGAAATAAAACAATAGAAATAAATATAGAAAGAGAGAAATTTTTATGTAGAGATAGAAAGAGCAAAGCAGATACATAGAGCGAGATTCAGATAGATAATTGTAGAAAGACTTGGAAAGAAACAGATAGAAAATAACAAATAAACAGTAAGAGACACAGAGAGAGAAACAGATAGAAAATCTGCAGATACACTGAGCTAGATCCAGAAACATAGAATGCGAACATTAGAAATAGGCAGAACTAGATATGAAATAACAAAACAAACAGATAAATAGAAAGAAGCCAAATCAGATAGAAAAAGACAGATATACATAGATACAGATAGAAGAAGATAGAGAAAGGTATATAGAAAGCGATATAGACATAGAAAGAGAGAAAATGAAAGCTAGAGATCGAAAGAGAGAGGAAAGGGCAGATATACATAGAAAGAGATAAAGATAGGTAGAAAGACAGAAAGAAACATACAGATAGAGAGTAACAAATAGTAGGAGAACATATAGACAGAAAGACAGAAAAAGCTACTGAGGTAGATCTATTTGCGAATGCTACAAATAGAGGGTTGGACAGACCGATAGAAATAACTAACGATATTATATTGATAGAAAGAAGCTGAGAAACACCAAATCAAATAGAAAAAGAGAGACACATAGATTAAGATAGTTAAAGAAAGGTACATAGTCAGCGATAGAGATAGAGAGAGAAAGAGACAATGAAAGCTACTGATAGAGATAGGCAAGTGCATGTATACATAGAAAGAGGGATTCAGAGAGACTGGTAGAAAGAGAAAGAAAAGGCTACATAGAGATAACTGTGCTAGAGCTAGAAAGAGAATGCAAATGCTTCAAACAGAGAGTCAGATATAACAGGATAGATAAATAGCTAGAAGAAAGAAAGAAAGAAAGAAAGAAAGAAAGAAAGAAAGAAAGAAAGAAAGAAAGAAAGAAAGAAAGAAAGAAAGAAAGAAAGAAAGAAAGAAAGAAAGAAAGAAAGAAAGAAAGAAAGAAAGAAAGAAAGAAAGAAACATTAGAAAATGTAATACATTGGTGAAAATAGAGAAAGGCATGTAGAGAGATATAGAAAGAGAAAGCTAGCGATAGAAAGGGCAGATATACATAAAAAGAAATCTATACAGAAAGCTATTGGTAGAAAAACAGAAAGAAACAGATAGAAAGTAACAGACAGTAAGATACAAACAGAAAAAGCTACATAGAGACCCCACTGATAGATGATAGATAGATAGATAGATAGATAGATAGATAGATAGATAGATAGATAGATAGATAGATAGATAGATAGATAGATAGATAGATAGATAGATAGATAGATAGATAGATAGATAGATAGATAGATAGATAGATAGATAGATAGATAGATAGATAGATAGATAGATAGATAGATAGATAGATAGATAGATAGATAGATAGATAGATAGATAGATAGAAAGGAGAGGAAAAAAACATTAGGAAAAGTTTTCTACATACACAGATGAAAATAAAGGTATGTAAAAGATCCAGATACAGAAGGAGAGAAAATGAATGCTAGTGCTAGAAAGAGATAGGAAACGGCAGATATACTTAAAAAGAGATAGATTCAGATTGTGGAAAGATTTAGAAAGAAAAAGATAGAAAGTAAGAAATAGACAGTAAGAGACTATTACAGAGGAATAGATTGAAAAGGCTAAATAGAGATCCACTAGAAACAGAATGCGAACACTTCAAATAGTTATAGTCAGACAGAGCAAGATAGACAGACTGATAGCATTCTATTTGTCTATTTGACTCTTTGTAGCGTTCGCATTCTTTTTCTTGCGCTAGATCAGTATGTCTCTGTTATCTCTATGTAGCATTTTCTCTCTCTCGCTATCAATTTCTTTCTCTTTCTACCCCTATATCTCTGAATATCTCTTTCTATGTATACGTGCACTTTCCTATATCACTAGCTTTCATTTCACTTTCTATATCTATCCTTATCGTTTTCTATGTACCTTTCTCTAATTATCTTCACCTATGTGTATCTCTTTTTCTATTTGATTTGGTTTTTCTCAGCTTCTAATATTTCTTTAGTTATTTCTACCTTGTTCTGTCCAAACCTCTATTTGTAGCGTTCGCATTCTGTTTCTAGATCTAGTTCAGTTTATCTCTAGCTTTTTCTATCAATACGTCTCGCACTATTTACTTTCTATCTCTACTTGTTTCTTTCTGTATTTCTACCACTCTCTCTCTGAAACTATCTCTTTCTATATATACGCACCTTCCTATCTCTTCCCATCACTAGCTTTCATTTTCTTTCTGTATCGAACACTTTCTATGTACCTTTCTCTAACTGTCTTCATCTATGTGTATCTATGTGTCTTTTTCTATCTGATTTGGTTTTTCTCAGCTTCTTTCTATTTATCTGTTTATTTAGTTTTCTCTTGTTCTGTCTGAACCTATATCTATTTGTAGCAATCACATTCTATATGTTTCTATACATTGGCATTTCTAGCTCCAGCTCAGTGAATCTCTATGTAGTCTTTTCTATCTGATTCTCTGTATCTGTCTCTTACTGTCTGTTTGTTGGTTTCTATCTCTATCTGTTTCTATCAACTCTCCTAGAGATAGAACAGAATGTGAAGACTTCAAATAGATCTAGAGTTGAACCAAAGAAGATAGATTGATAAATAAAGAGAGAAAAACAATATCATCTGAAATAGATAGATACACATAGAGAGTTATAGAAATCTGAAAACAATAGATAAAGAAAGACAGAAAATGATAGCTATAGATAGAAAGAGATAGGAAAGGGCAGATATACAGAGAAAGGGATAGATTCAGATAGATAGTGGTGGAAAGACAGAGGGCAACAGATGGAGATGGAAATTAAACAAAAATTAAACAGTAAGATACAGATGCAGAGAAAAAGCTAGAAAAGGCTACATAGAGATCAACTGTGCTAGAGCTAGAAACAGAATGCAAATGCTGCAAACAGAAAAAAGTTGGACAGATCAAGTATGATAGATAGATAGATGATAGATAGATGGATAGATGGATAGATGGATAGATAAATAGATAAAAAGATCAAAGAAAGAACAAAAACATTAGAAAAAGATGGATACACATAGTTGAAGATAAAGATATATAGAAAACGATAACAGATTGATATAGAAAGAGCGAAAATGATAGCAAGAGATAGAAATAAATAGGAAAGGGAAGATATACATGGAAAAGAGATAGATTCAGATAGATAGTGATGGAAAGACATGGAAAGAAACAGATAGGGATAGAAAGAAATAGTAATAGATAGATACAGAGAAACAGACAGAAAAGCTACATAGAGATCAACTATGCTAGAGCTAGAAGCAGAAGACAAATGTTTAAAAAGAGATATAGATTGGGACAGTACAGGATAGATGATGATGATGATGATGATGATGATGATGATGATGATGATAGATAGATAGATAGATAGATAGATAGATAGATAGATAGATAGATAGATAGATAGAAAGAACGATTAGAAAATTATAGATACACATACACATTGGGGAAGGTAGAGAAAGGTATGTAGAAGACTATAGAGATAGATATAGAAAGAGAGAAAATGAAAGCTAATGGTAAGACAGATATACATATAAAGCTATACATACAGAAAGATAGTGGTAGAAAGACAAAGAAAGAAACAGAACTAGGAAGTCACAAATAGACAGTGAGAGACAGAGAGAAACCGATAGAAAAGGCTACATAGAGATCCACTGAGCTAGAGCTAGAAATGCCAACGCTTCAAATAGATATACAATGCAATCCTAAGAAGTGTTACTCCAGTCTAAGCCCACAAATCAATGGGCTTAGACTGGTGTAACTCTGTTTAGGATTGCACCAATAGAGTCAGTCAGAACAAGATAGCTAGATAGATGGACAGACTGATAGAAAGGAGAGAGGAAAACATTAGGAAAAGAAAGAAAGATGAAAGAACAAAAACATTAGAAAAAGATGGATACGCATACCATCACATAAGGATATATAGAAAACAATACAGATTGATATAGAAAGAGCGAAAATGATAGCAAGAGATAGAAATAAATAGGAAAGGGAAGATATACACGGAAAGAGATACAGATAGATAGTGGTGGACATGGAAAGAAACAGATAGAGATAGAAAGGAAGAAATAGTAAGAGATAGATACAGAACAAGACAGAAAAGCTACAGAACAAGATAGATAGACTGATAGCATTCTATTTGTCTATTTGTAGCGTTCGCATTCTGTTTCTAGCGCTAACAGTTTATCTCTATATAGCATTTTCTTTCTCTGTCTCATACTGTCTATTTGTTACATTCTATCTCTTATCAATTTCTTTCTATGTCTTTCTACCACTATCTCTCTGAATCGTTCTATTTCTATGTATACGTGCACGTTCCTATCTCTTTCTATCACGAGCTTGCATTTTCTTTCTGTACCTATCTCTAGCTTCCTATGTACATTTCTCTATTTTCTTCTATGTGTATCTATGTATAGCTGCCTTTTTCTATCTGATTTGGTTTTCCTTGGCTTCTTTCTATCTATTTATCTGTTTATATAGTTATTTCTCTTGTGCTGTAGCATTCGCATTCTATATGTTTATAGATCCAGATCATTGTCTCTATGAAGCTTCTTCTCTCTGTTTCTCTCTGTCTCTCTTACTGTTTGTTTGTTACTTACTACCTCTATCTCTCTCTTTCTGTCTCTCTACAATTATCTATCCTAATCTCCCTCTTTCTATGTATCTGCTTTGCTATCTCTATCTGTACCTATCATTTTCTCTATTTCTATCTCTATCGTTTTCTGTATACCTTTTTCTAGTGTTCTTCATCTATGTGTTTTTGCTGTTTTTTCCCTCATCTTGTTTCTATCCGTCCATCCGTCCATCTCTCATGTTGTGTCTGACTCTATCTGTAGAGTCATTGTCTTTCTTGGTCTAGCACAGTAGATTGTGTAGCCTTTTCTATCTGTTTCTCTTACTGTTCATTTGTTACTTTCTATTTCTATCTCTTTCAATGTCTTTCTATCTCTATCTATCTGAAACTATCCCTTTCCTTTCTAGCTGTTTCTATCACCAGCTTTCAGTTTCTCTCTCTCTCTCTCTCTCTCTCTCTCTATATATATATATATCTTCTTTTCTATATACCTTTCTCTAACTATTTTCATCTATGTGTATATTACATTAGAAATGCTTGTTTTTCTCTCATCATTTCTATGTATCTTTTTCTGTCTGACTCCATATCTACTTGTAGCGTTCACGTTCTGTGTCTAGGTCTAGTGTAGTTGATAGCTAAGTAGCCTTTTCTATGTCTGGTGGAAAGCCATAGAAAGATACAGACAGAAAGTAACAAATAGAGAGTAAGAGACAAACACAGAGAAAAAGATAGAAAAGGTTATATAGAACTCAACTGTGCTAGAGCTAGAAACAGAATGCAAATGCTTCAAATAGAAAAACATTGGACAGAACAAGTATGATAGATAGATGGAGAGAGAGAAGGAGAGAGAGAGAGAGAGAGAGAGAGAGAGAGAAACATTAGAAAAAGATATATATACATAGATAGATGAAGATAGAGAAGGATATATAGGAAGTGATAGAGGTTAGTATATAGGGAGAAAATCATATCTAGAGATAAAAAGAGATAGGAGATAGATGAAAGAAAGAAAGATTAGAAACACATAAATGGATATAGAGAAAGATATATAGAAAATGATAGACAGATATAGAGAGACAATGATAGCAAGAGCTAGAAATAGATAGGAAAGGGCAGATATACATAGAAAGACATAGATTCAGATAGATATTGGTGGAAAGACATGGAAAGAAACAGATAGAAAGTAAGAAATAGTAAGATACAGAGAAAAAGATAGAAAAGGCTACCTAGAGATCAACTATGCTAGAGCTGGAAACCGAATGGAAATGCTTCAAATAGATACTGGACAGAAACAAAAGGTCAGAGAGTGGCCATAGGGAATAATGGAACCCATGCTTGCCCATAGGAAATAATGGAGACTGCGATTTCCCTCAGGGAAATAATCTGACATCAATTCCCGATAGGTTATAATGGAAAGCGTGCTTGTCCTTAGGGAATAATGGGACAGTGATAGACCATAGGGAATAATGGAGACAGCGATTTCCCTTAGGGAATAATGGCGGTAGCGATTGCCCATAGGGAGTAATGGAAATGATGCTTGCCCTTAAGGAATAATGGGAACATAGGGAATAATGGGAACAGCGGTTGGTTATACGTAATAATGGAAAGCATGTTTGCCCATTGGAATGAATGAAAACAGGGATCGCCCATAATAAATAATAAAAAAAGCAATTGTCCATAGGGAATAATGGGGACAGAGAGTGGCCATAGGGAATAATGGAAAGCATGCTTGCCCTTAGGGAATAATGGGAACAGCGATAGACCTTAGGGAATAATGGAGTCAGTGGTTGCTCTTAGGGAATAATGGAAATGATGCTTCGCCTTTAGGGAATGGGAACAGCGATAGACCTTAGGGAATAATGGAGTCGGTGGTTGCCCTTAGGGAATAATGGAAATGATGCTTCGCCCTAAAGAATAGTTGAGAGAGTGATTGTCCGTAAGCAATAATGAAAACTAAGCCTGCCAATTGGGAATAATGGGTACAGCGATTGCCTAGAGGTAGTAATGGAAATGATGCTTGACCTTAAGAAATAATGGAGACAGTGTTTGTCCATTGGGAATAATTGGAGCATTGATTGCCTATAGTGAATAATGGTAAGCGTGGTTGCCATTAGAAATAATGAAAACTGTGATAGCCCATAATAAATAATAAAAACAGCGATTTTCCGTAAGGAATAATGGGAACAATAAGTGGCCCTAGGGAATAATGAAAACCATGCTTGCCCATAGGGAATAATGAAAAGAGCAATTGCCCTCAGGGAATAATGGAGACACGGATTGCCCGTAGGAAATAATGGAAATCACGCTTGACTGTAGGCCATAATCGGAACAGCAATCGCCCATAGGGAATAATGGGAACAGCAATTGCCCATAGGGAATTGTTGAAAGCACGCTTGCACTTAGGTAATAATGAAAACAGCGATTGTCCACAGGGAATAATGGGAACGATTGCCCATAGGGAATAATGCAAACCATGCTTGCCCCTAGAGAATAATCGATACAGCAGAAAACATTCTTTACCGTAGGGTATAATGGAGATAGCAAGTCCCCTAGAAAATACCGGAAGCCATGCTTCCCTTAAGGTATAACGGAGACAGCGATTGCCCACAGGGAATAATATAAACCATGTTTGCCCATGGGGAATAATAGGGACAGCAATTGCCTGTACGAAATAAGGGAAACCAAGCTTGTTAACAGGGAATAATTGGGACAACGATTGGCCATAGGGATTAATGGAAACCATGCTTACTCATAGAGAATAAGGAAGATAGCAATTTCCCCATAGGGAATAATGGGGACAGCAATTGCACATAAGGAATAATGAAAAATATGCTTGCCCACAGGGAATAATGAAAAGAGCAATTGCCCTTAGGGAACAATGGGTACAGTGGTTGCCCATAGGGAAAAATGGAAATGATGCTTGCATTTAAAAATAATGGAGACAGTGATTGTCCATAAGGAATATTGGAAACTATGCTTGCCCATAGTGAATAAAGGGGACAGCGATTGCCAATAGTGAATAATGGGGACAGTAAGTAGCCATCGGGGATAAGGGAAACCATGCTTGCCCATACAGAATAATAATGGGGACAGTTATTGCCCATAGGAAATAATGGAAACCATGCTTGCCTGTTGGAAATAATGAAAACCAGACTTGACCATAGGGAGTAATGAAGATAGAGATTACCAAGAGTCAATAATGGAAAGTATGCTTGCCAATAGGGAATAATGGCGAAAGAGATTGCCCATGGGTAATAATGCAAACCATGCTTGCCCCGAGAGAATAATCGATACAACGATTGCTATAGGAAATAATGGAAATCATTCTTTACCATAGGGTATAATGGAGATAGCGATTCCCCGAGAATATACCGGAAACCATGCTTCCCTGAAGGAATAATGGAGACAGCGATTGCCCACAGCGAATAATGTTTGCCCTTGGGGAATAACGGGGATAGCAAACCGAGCTTGTTCCTAGGGAATAATTGGGACCACGATTGGCCATAGGGAAGAATGAAAACCATGTTTGCCCATAAGGAATAATGAAAAGAGCAGTAGCACTTAGGGAATAATGGAGACACGATTGCCCATAGGAAATAATGGATATCATGCTTGCCTTTAGGCCATAATAGGAACAGCGATTGCACATACGCTATTGTTGAAAGCATGCTTGCACTTAGGGAATAATGAAAACGGTGATTGTCCACAGGGAATAATGGAGACAACGATTGTCCAGAGGGAAGAATGGAAATCATAATTGCCCATAGGGAAGAATTGGAACAAAGATTGCCTTTAGGGAATAACGAAAAGCATGCTTGTCCATAGGGAATAATGCAAACAGCGGTTGCCCATGGGGAATACTGGAAACCATGCTTGCCCAGAGGAAATAATAGAGACATTATTGCCCATAGAGAATAATGGAGACAACGATTGCACACAGGGTATTAATCGGAGAGCGATTGCCCATAGTAAATAATGGAACCCATGCTTGCCCATAGAGCACAATGGAAACTACGCTTGCTCATAGAGAAAAATGGGAACAGCAATTGCCCATAGAGAATAATGGAAAGAATGCTTGCCCATAGGGAATAATGTAAACTGCGATTGTCCATAGGGAATAATAGAGATAAGGAATTCCCCTAGGGAATAATGGAAATCATGCTTTCCCATATGGAATAATGGGAACAGGAATTGTTGTTAGAGAATAATGGGAACATATTTCATTCATAGGGAAAAATGGAAAGCATTTTTCCCCATAGGGAAAAATGAAAACAGCAAATGTCCATAGGGAATAATGGAGAGAGCCATTGACCATAGGGAATAATGAAAACAGCGATTGTCCATTGGGAACAATGTCCCAATTGGGATATCAAGTGGCCTTAGGGAATGAAGGAAAACGTGCTTGCCCTTGGGGAATAATGGGGACAGCGATAGCGAATAAAGGAAAACATGCTTGATCTTAGGGAATAATGAAAACAACACTTGCCCATAGGCACTAATGGAAACGATGCTTGTCAATAGGGAATCATGGAGAAATTGATTGCCCATAGGGAATAATGGAAACAGCGATTGCCTATAGGGAATAATGGAGACAGCAATTACACACAGGGAATTAATGAGACAACGATTGGTCATAGGAAATAATGGAAACCATGCTTGTCCAGAGGGAATAATGGTAAGCATGCTTGTCCTCAGGGAATAATGGGACAGCGATATCTCATAGGGAATAATAGAGAAAACGATTACCCATAGGGAATAATAGAAACCATGCATGCCCTTAGGGAATAATGGAAAAGCGAACACCCGTAGGGAATAATGGAAACCCTGAGCATAGGAAATAGGGTAATAATGAATAGGCAATAGGGAATAATGAAAACAGTGATTGCCTATAGGGAGTATTAGAGACAGCGATTGTTCATAGGAAATAATGAAAACAACCCATGTCCACAGAGAATAATGGTGATAGAAATTGGCCATAGGGAATAATGGAAACCATGCTTGCCCCTAGGGAATAAAGGAGACAGCGATTGCCCATAGGGAATACTGGAAATCATGCTTGCCCATACGGCATAATGGAGACAGCAGTTGCCCTTAGGGTATAATGGAGAAAGCGACTGCCCAGAAGGAATTAATGAGAACAATTGCCCGTAGGAAATAATGGAAACCATGCTTGCCCGTAGGGTATAATGGGGAAAGCGATTGCACGTAGGGAATAATGGAAAGCATGCTTGTCCATAGGCTAGAATGGGAAAAGCGAGAGCACTTAGGGAATAATGGAGACAGCGATTGCCCCTAGGGAATAATAGGAACAATCCTTGCCCCTAAGGAATAATAGAGACAGTGATTGTCCATAGAGAATAATGGAAACCACGCTTGCCCATAGGGAATAATGGGGACAGCTATTGGCCATAGGAAATAATGGAAACCATGCTTTCCCACAGGGAATAATGAAAACAACACTTGGCCATAGGAAATAATGAAGATAGCACTTGTCCGTAGGCAATAATGGAAACGATGCTTGCCAATAGGGAATAATGGAGACATAGATTGCCTATAGGGAATACTGCAAACCATACTTGCCCCTGGGGAATAACGGATACAGCAATTGGCCATAGGAAATAATGGAAATCATTCTTTACCATAAGGTGTAATGAGACAGCGATTCCCTTAGAAAATCCTGGAAACCTGGCTTGCCCTTAAGGAATAATGGAGATAGCGACTGCCCACAGGGAATAATGTAAACAATGTTTGCCCATAGGGAATAAATGGGACACCGATTGCTCATAGGAAATCATGGAAACCAAGCTTGTCCATAGGGAATAATTGGGACAACGATTGCACATAGGGAATAATGAAAACCATGCTTGTCCATTTGATTTATAGACCGCCCATCCTCAGGGGCTCTGGGCGGTTAACAACAGTTAAAATCAATAAAAACAGGAAAACAATAATTCTAAAATCAACATACAGTAAACAAGAATAAAATAAATTAACCAAATACATTGAGGTGCAATGGTGGAGAGAACCCCCTTCACCCCAAAGGTGGGAGGACGACATGGCACAGTCCCCTTCAACCACTGATCGCCTGGCGGAACAGCTATGTCTTACAGTTCTGGCGGAACGATAATATGTCTCGCTGGGCCCGGGTCTCCATTGACAGAACATTCCACTAGGCCCTGGCCCGGGATGAAGCGAGGAGGGCTTCCTTAGAGCCGGGGACCACCAGTAAACATATATTCGCTGGTCGAAGTGGTCTCCGGGGAACATACAGGGAGAGGTGGTCCCAAAGATATGCCCGTCCCAACCCGCTCAGAGCTTTAAAGGTGAGAACCAACACCTTGACTTTGATTCGGAATTCAACCGGAAGCCAGTGTAGCTGGCGCAGGACAGGTGTAATATGTGACTGGTAGGATACACCAGTCAGGACCCGCGCCGCCGTATTCTGGACCAGTTGTAGTTTCGCTCTGGACACTGGTAGTGCGGCAGGAGAGAATGTTGGTGGCCAGTCGTGAGGTCCAGACAAAAGGCAGATTTTCTCGCTCAATACTCCAAGGGGTTGCAGTGGGAGAGTTTAGGAGGTTCAGCTAGGTGTTCTCTGACCATGGCCTCCACCAAGTCCTCCTACGCAATGAACGTCCCGTCCCCGCTGCTGCCGACTACCCAGCCAACCACCGAGGACCAGAATGGGGGTGGGTCTTCGTGGGGAGAGCTCGCCTGCATCCTGGTGGTGCTGGGCACCACTACTGCCCTCTCCTTCCCCTCCACCCCCTCGCCCACACACTCTTCCCTCCCCTCCGCTCACTGGGACCGGAGCTTGCGCACCGCTCGACACAGGAGCTGCTCCCACTGGTGGAGCTCTCCCAGCCATATGGCTATGCTGCCTTTGATACGAGGGTCGCATATGCAGGCCAGTCTGTATGGGTCCTCCCTGCACAGAGGATGCAAGCGGATGGCCAAACCTGCCTGTAACCTCATGCCGAAGTCCCTAACCCTGTGGAGAAGCTGGTTCAGTTCTTCCATCTCTTTGGCCAGGACCTGGTCCAGGCCATGGATCAGAGAGATGACCTGTCCCAGAGAGAACTGGTAGCCACACAGGAGCTCAGTGGTCTCATTGAATGGCCTCAGGACATGGACTTTCTGAGAGAGGGCTTGCCAGTCCGTGAAGCTGAGGCTGAGCTCCTCTCTCCCCTGCAAGACTGGCATCGAGGACATTATGTCCTTAACAGGGTTCTTTTGCTCCTCCAGATGGCTCCCTATGTCGTAGGTGGAGCTCCAGCAGGTGGCCATGTCCTGGAAGAGGTGGTGCTCGTGATCCCCCTCCCCCTGCCTCCGGAGCAGCTCATGCGAAGATGATTCTGAGCGAGAAGTGGGCTGAGAGGTGCCAACACCTGTCCAGCAATGCACCCATGGACAATGTCAATTGGTCCCTGTGGCCTTGATGTTGCTCTCTAGCCCCAGAGCATCCATCATAACTATGTGCAGTTTGTGTGCCAGGCAGATCAGGCCATCAAGGGATGCTGTCATGGGCTGGGCCCGCCCAAGCTGGTAGCTTACGTACTAACACGAAGCCAAGGAGTGTTCAAGAGTCAGAAGCCGAGTCCAGACTGTAGTCAGAGCCCAAGGTAAACGCCAGGGGTGTGTCCAAGATCCAAAAAGCCAAGCCAAGTCCAGTCCATAGGTCAGAGCACGAGGGTATCAAGGCAAGGTGCAGGCAAGAGCAGGATGCACGGTACCAGGAAGCGGTTGCAGGTAATTGACACGTTGCTTCCACGCCTGGCAGTTGCTCCTGACTGGCTTTTATAGCCAGGCGTGATTTTCAGCCAGCTGCTGGGGCTCCATCCTGATGCTACTCATTGTTGCTCTCCAGCAGCTGGCGTTGGCTCAGGAGACGAGCACTGCGCCCTCTCTCCTGCAGTTCCAGTCTCTGGCGCTGTCTGCGGCGCTCTCTAGGCGTGGGTGAGCCTGGGGGGGTGGAAGCCCCTGGCTGGACTTCCCCTGTGGTGCTGGCAGTCCCTGACTGAGCCTCCCCTGTGGAAGTTCCTGGCTGAGCTTCCCCTGTGGTATTGGGGCTAGAGGGTGCTGGTGTCTCAGCTGCTAGCTGTGAGCTTTGATCAGCCAGCAGCTGCTGCTCCTGATTGCCGGCTTCTGCTGAGTCAGGGCTAGAGCTGGCTACACAGAACTCTTCTTCTCCTGAGGAGTCCTGGCTGGCTACACGAGGCTCCTCTCCTCCAGAGGAGACCTCACTCTCAGACTTCGCCATGACACCATCCCCCCTCCCAAGGCCCCCCCTCCTCTGTGGCCCGGGCGGCCCCGGTTTCTGAGGATAGGCCCGATGGAATTGTCGGACTAGGCGGGGGGCATGAATGTTCACGGCAGGCTCACATTAGTGGTCTTCCGGTCCGTACCCCTTCCAGTCCACCAAGTACTGGACTTGCCCCCGCCAGCGACGGGAGTCCAGGATCTGGGCGACCTCATATTCTTCTTGCCCCTCAATGGTAATCGGAGGCGGAGGAGGTGGTGGCCCGGGATGGTGCGGGTCTGGGGTTGACGCCGGGACTAGAAGGGACCGATGAAACACAGAATGGATCGGGAGGGCCGGTGGTAGTTGCAGGCGGTAGGCTACGGGGTTCACCTGGTCTGTGATCATGAAGGGTCCAAGGAACCGAGCATCCAGCTTTTTGGAGGGCCGTTGGCTGCGGATATGGTGGGTGGATAACCAGACCTGGTCACCTACGGACAGGGGAACACCAGGTTGCCATTTCCGATCCGCAGCCCCCTTGTAGTTTTCCTTGGCAAGCTGGAGTTGCTCCCGCAATAGCTCATGCATGGATTGAAGTTCCTGGAGGCGATCGTCCGCGGCTGGGATTCCTGACGAGGGTGCGGTGCTAGGAAAGAAGCGAGAGTGATGGCCGTAATTAGCCATAAAGGGGGTCTGTTGGGTGGAGGAGTGCACTGCATTGTTATATGCGAACTCGGCCAAAGGCAGTAGGGCTAGCCAGTCATCCTGTTGATGGTTTGTATAGCATCTCAGATACTGCTCCAGGGTTGCATTGGTGCGTTCCGTTTGCCCGTCGGACTGGGGATGGTGTGCTGAGGATAAGTGGAGTTGGGTGCCAAGAAGGGAGTGCAGTGCCCGCCAAAACCTAGAGGTGAATTGAACTCCCCGATTGGAAATTACATGGTCTGGTTGCCCGTGAAGTCGAAAGACGTGCTGAAGGTACAGGTGTGCGGTGTCCTGAGTGGTGGGGGGTCCAGAACAGGGAATGAAATGGGCCATTTTTGTGAATAAGTCCACCACCACCAGGATGCAGGTATGGCCTTTGGAGCAGGACAGGTCTGTAATGAAATCCATGGAAATAGTCCTCCATGGCCTGGTGGGTGTGGGTAGTGGATATAGAAGGCCAGAGGGTTTGCCAGGGGAATCCTTGGCCCGCCTACATGTCTCACAGGCTGCCACGTACCGGGCCACATCTGATTGCACCCGGGGCCACCAGAAGTCACGGGTCAAGAGATGGGTTGTCTTGTGGCGACCAAAGTGCCCAGCGGGTCTGGAATCATGGACCAGTTGCAGGACTTTCGTTCGCAGCGAGCCAGGTGGTACATAAATCCGGCCTCGGTGGGTCAGTAGCCCCTCTTCCTCTGTGAAGCCATCCGCCTGGAGCTGATGTGGCTCCCAGACCTTCTGGAGGTATTTCTGGGCGACTGGGTCCAGTACCTGTTGAGCCTGTATCTCCTCAACCAGCCCCTTGGAGGGTTGCGTGGCAGCAAAAGTTTCGGAAGCCAGAATAGTAGTTAGAGGCTCTTCCCAGCCCGGGGATGAGTTGTACTCCGGTTTCTGGGACAGAGCATCGGCTTTCTTATTCTGGGAACTGGGGACATGCGTGATCCTGAAGTCAAAGCAGGAGAAAAACAACGACCAGCGGATCTGTCTCTGGTTGAGGCGGCGGGCGGTTTGGAGATGTTCAAGGTTCCGATGATCAGTGAGCACTCGGACAGGGTGTTGAGCCCCCTCCAGATGGTGCCGCCAAACCTCGAAGGCTGCCTTTATTGCCAGCAGCTCCCGCTCCCAGATGGTATAATTCCTTTCTGCGGGGGTAAGCTGGCGAGAGTAGTAGGCACAGGGTTGGGGGATGCTGGATGAGGTTGCGCGTTGTGAGAGCACCGCTCCGATGGCAGTGCTGGAGGCATCCGCCTCAACTGTGAAAGGTAGCTGGGGATCTGGATATCGGAGTACTGGTTGTGTGACGAAGCATGCCTTCAAGGTCTGGAATGCCTCATTGGCTTCCGGTGTCCAATGGAAGGGTTCTCGAGGCCGGAGAAGCCGGGTAAGGGGAACAGCAATGGATGCAAACTGGGGGATGAACTGCCGATAATAGTTGGCAAACCCCAGAAATCGTTGCACATCCTTCCGTGAGCGGGGGGCTTGCCAGGTCTGTACAGCTTCGACCTTAGCTAGGTTCATGTGGATGCCCCGGGGCGAGATCACATGGCCGAGAAATTCTACGGCAGGCAGGTGGAATGCACATTTTTCCAGCTTGGCAAACAGGCCATGCTGCCGGAGTCTTTGCAGCACCATGTGCACGTGCTGGGGTTGTCGAGCCGGGTTCCGGGAATAAATTAACATATCATCCAGGTAAATGATGATGAACTGATCCAGCAGGTCACGAAAGATGTCATTCATAAACCTCTGAAACACCGAGGGCGCATTATCATGTACTCGTATTGTCCATACCTGGTACTAAAGGCAGTTTTCCACTCATCGCCTTCCTGGATGCACACCAGGTTGTAGGCTCCCCGAAGATCCAGCTTGGAGTAGATCTGGGCTCCCTTAACTTGCTCCAGGAGTTCGGAGATCAGCGGCAGTGGATACTGGTCTCGGACAGAGATTTTGTTCAGGGCCCGGTAGTCATTGCAGATCTGGAGTTCTCCACTCTTCTTTTTAACAAAGAGGACTGGGGTAGAGGTGGGCGAGGTGGAGGGGCGGATGAACCCTCGACGCAGATTGGTTGCGAGGAAGTCCCGGAGTGCGGCCAGCTCAGGCTCTGATAACGAGTACAGGCGTCCCACTGGCAGGGGGGCGCCGGGGATTAAGTCAATAGCGCAATCATACGGCCGATGCGGGGGGAGTTGGTCTGCCCCTTTTGCCTCAAACACATCTGCAAAATCTGCATATATCTCTGGTAGTGCAGAGGCCCCTTGTGCAGCGGCTGCAATTGGACCCGTGCGTTTATTTTCATGTGGGCAAGGCGTCCGGAAGCGAAGGTCCTGCTGACCGCACCAAATAACCGGATCATGGCAACAGAGCCAGTAGAGCCCCAGGACCAGCGGAAAGTGGGGGATGCCCACAACATCGAAGCAGAGCTGCTCACGGTGATGCTGGATCTGCAAGAGAAGGTCCTGGGTTTCCTTGACCACTGGCCCAGAACGCAGAGGCCGCCCATCAATGGCCTCCACTACAGTGGGGGTCTTCTTTGCCCGCAAGGGAATCCTGTGCTGTGCGGCAAACTTGACATCCATGAAGCAGCGGGATGCCCCTGAATCTACCATGGCATACACAAATAGGCATCGGCCGTCGGGCAGGCACAGCTTTACAGGCACCAGGAATGGTTCGGGATGGTCACAGGAGGCATTGGCTGTTCCAACAAGTTGTTTAGCAGGAGCCCGCTCCAGAGCTATAGCTGGGGCCCTCCTTTTTGCAGGGCAGTCATTGGCGTAATGTCCCACCCCACCACAGTACCAGCAGAGGTTGTGGGTGTGACGCCGCTCCTTCTCCTCAGGAGGCAAATGGGTACAAGACATGGTCGAGGGTGCTGGTTCTGCTGCCTTGGCAGGTGAGGCCTGGGGCGGAGGACAGCTTAGCACACGGGCTTGTCTCCGGTTCTCTAGCCACCCATCGATTCACAAGCATAGGAGAATGAGCGCTTGTAGTTCTCTCGGTCGTTCGGATCAGGCCACTTCATCCAATACCTCCTCAGATAGGCCCTCCAGGTACTGGTCGGTGAGGGCAGCTTCGTTCCAGCCCAGGTCCTGGGCCAGTAACTGGAATTCAGTGGTGTATTGGGCCACAGTCCCATTCCCCTGGGTGAGGGCACGTATTCTTTGGTTTGCTTTGATGGCCTTCAGGGGGTTTGCAAAGGCGGCAGAAATGTGGGCCACAAAGTTTGGGAAATCACCTAGCAGTGGGGATTTGGCCAGTAACAAGGGTGTGGCCCATCTTGCCGCCTGCCCCTTTAACAAGCTGAGGATAAAGCCAACCTTGCTTTCATCTGTGGGAAAGTCTCTGGCCCGGAGTTCAATATACAGCTGGCAGCGGGCAAGAAACGCTGGGAATTCCTCCACGTCGCCCTCAAAACTGTCAGGAAGCTTCACTGGGCATTTAGCAGGCGGCAGTACAGCAGGGCCAGCAAGTAGGGTGGCAATCTGCTGCGGCAAAGTCACCAGTGCTTGAGTCAATTGCAGTACCTGGTCCTGCAGCAGAGCCAGGCTCCCCAGGGTGGGCATCGCTGTGTCCATGCTGGGAAGTTTTGTGGTGGAAGCAATCTGTCATGGGCTGGGCTGGGCCCACCCAAGCTGGTAGCCCAGGTACTAACACGAAGCCAAGGAGTGTTCAAGAGTCAGAAGCCGAGTCCAGTCTGTAGTCAGAGCCCAAGGTAAACGCCAGGGGTGTGTCCAAGATCCAAAAAGCCAAGCCAAGTCCAGTCCATAGGTCAGAGCACGAGGGTATCAAGGCAAGGTGCAGGCAAGAGCAGGATGCAAGGTACCAGGAAGTGGTTGCAGGTAATTGACACGTTGCTTCCACACCTGGCAGTTGCTCCTGACTGGCTTTTATAGCCAGGCGTGATTTTCAGCCAGCTGCTGGGGCTCCATCCTGAATGCTACTCATCGTTGCTCTCCAGCAGCTGGCGTTGGCTCAGGAGACGAGCACTGCGCCCTCTCTCCTGCAGTTCCAGTCTCTGGCGCTGTCTGCGGCGCTCTCTAGGCGTGGGTGAGCCTGGGGGGGTGGAAGCCCCTGGCTGGGCTTCCCCTGTGGTGCTGGCAGTCCCTGACTGAGCCTCCCCTGTGGAAGTTCCTGGCTGAGCTTCCCCTGTGGTATTGGGGCTAGAGGGTGCTGGTGTCTCAGCTGCTAGCTGTGAGCTTTGATCAGCCAGCAGCTGCTGCTCCTGATTGCCGGCTTCTGCTGACTCAGGGCTAGAGCTGGCTACACAGAACTCTTCTTCTCCTGAGGAGTCCTGGCTGGCTACACGAGGCTCCTCTCCTCCAGAGGAGACCTCACTCTCAGACTGGGCCATGACAGATGCCTCTCTCGGGGCCACCAGCATGAGGGAGCCACCTCCTCCGGGGATCTGACCTCTTCCTGGGGCGGCAGAGATCCTCCAGTGGGCTGTGATGGTGAGATAGCCGTGATAATGGCCGCTCTAGAGGTCTGCCATAATGTGGACAGTCCGTCCTTGGGCACCCTTCAGTCCCCTCACGAACCTCGATTTATGTCCTGAACAGGGTTCTTTTGCTCCTACTATGTCATAGGTGGAGTTCCAGCAGGTAGCCGTGTCCTGGAAGAGGTGGTGCTCGTGATCCCCCCTCCCCTTGCCTCAGGCGTAGCTTATGCGAAGACGATGCTGAGAGAGAAGTGGGCTGAGAGACCTGTCCAGCAATGCGTGCATGGACAATGTCAATTGGTCCCTGTGGCCTTGATGTTGCTTGCTAGCCCCAGAGCATCCATCATAACTAGGTGCAGTTTGTGTGCCAGACAGACCAGGCCGTCTAGGGATGCCTCTTTCAGGGCCGCCAGCATGTTTCTTAATGCATCAGTGACCATGAAGCTGCAGAAAACCTGTCCCACGGGAGCCCATTCACTCAGGGCAACCTGATCGTGGAGGCGATGTTATTGCTCGTATGATCCTCATCCATGCCTGCAGCAGGAGCACTCTATAGCCCAGCGCCAAGGGGGCCACCTCCTCTGGGGATCCGACCTCTTCCTGGGGCAGCGGAGATCCTCCGGTTGCCACCAGTGGGCTGTGCTGGTGAGATAGCAGTGATAATGGCCGCTCTAGAGGTCTGCAGTAATGTGGACAGTCCGTCCTTGGGCACCCTTCAGTTCCCTCACGACCCTCGATTTCACAGCCTGGTAGAGGACGGGCAAGACTCACCGGAGAATGTGTCTCTGTGATGGCACTCAGAACCAGGGAGCAAAACGCCGCACCAACCTCCTAAAGCCCACACCCTCCATGATGGATAACGGGACTCCATCCAATATGATAATCTCCGCCACTGCTCCAGTGTATGCTGCCTGATCCCTCCCCCTGACTTTTACGCTGGGCATTGTCAGATACCCGGAGAGAACAACCTCCTGGAGGGTAGCCTGCCTGGCCGTACCACTCCCATCCTCATGGGCCATCTTCTTGCTAGCCATCGACTCTGAGCAGGGGGCGAATGGTCCACCAAGTCCGAATCTAGACGTGGGCGTTGTGGATGGAGGAGATCTCCCAGGTGTGAGTATACCCTTTTGCTCTGGACACTGGCAGAGATCCTCCGGTTGCCTCCGCTCTAGTGGTCTGCAGTAATGTGGACAGTCCGTCCTTGGGCACCCTTCAGTTCAGACCTCTAGACTTTTACGCTGGGCATTGTCAGATACCCGGAGAGAACAACCTCCTGGAGAGTAGCCTGCCTGGCCATGCCACTCTCACCCACAACACCCTCATGGCCAGTCTTCTTGCTTGCCACCAACTCATGTCCCCCTCCCCCTTCTCTCTGCTCTGGACTTCTAACCCACCCGCCAGGTGGTTTGCGTAGCGGCAGAAGCGAAATGCCTGGGTGGTGCCCCTGCACATGCTTGCAGAGAACAGAGGAAGACAGGTGCTTCGGGTCACTGCCCCTACACACCGTCACCTCACAGTGACAGTACCGTGCTGAGCAAGGGTCGTGGGAAAGGACTTGAATGTGTCTCCAAACTGAGTTGTCGAAACGGGCACAGGTAGGAGGTGTTTCAGGAGGAGATCGAAGGGATGACTGCCGCGGCATGGAGCTAGACGGTGAAGAGGGAGTAGGGGGTGTGCTGCAGACAGGGAGAGTCCCTGGAGTTTCTGAGGCAGAGGACTGGGATGATGTGCCAAATCCTACCCTTTCCTCCTCCGATCCCACCTCCTCCGCAAACAGCTTCCCAGATCCACTCCTGCCAGCGTAGGAGAGACCACTTCTGCCTCCACCACAGGCTCCGTGGACAGATTAATAGTGCGAGAGTCTGCTGCCGGAGAAACTTCCCCCCCAGAGCTGCTGCTGTCAGCCTCCAACAGGCAACATACTCTGCCCTTTTGCCTACCATGACCAGTCTTGCCTAGCAAGGAACACTTTATAGTGGTGCAGTAAAACAAAGGCAAAAACAGAGAGGAACGACTGGGGGACAAATGGAGGGACAATGGAGGACAAACTCGATAGTGAGGGAGTGAGGTGGTAAGAAGCGGCCCTGACACTGGGGTTCCGTGTTTTGAGCCAAAAAACCACCTCCCCTCAGTCCCTGTCCTCTGCTGGATAGAGGCTCTAAATTTAAAAAAACCATGTGGGTGCTGATGGTGTGCGCAGCGGAGACAGTGGAACGACACGGTGAAGGTGCGTGTGTTTGCAAGTGGGCAAGAGCCCTTGGCCCCCCAAACCACCTCCACCAGACACTGTCCCTAGCTGGAAAGGGGCTGAAAATAAATAAAACAGTGTGCGCGTTGACAGTGTGCGTGTGCACAGCAAAGGCGAGCTGCACTGGTGAAGCGTGCAAGTGAGGAGTCTACAGGAAATAAAGCTACCCGTACAGATGTGACTCAGCGGGCAGCCCCCAAACCAGGATGCAGGCGATCTCTCTTCATGAAGAACCACCCCCCATTCTGGTCCTCGGTGGTGGGCTGGGCAGTTGGCAGCAGTGCGGTCAGGACTTGTGTTACGTCGGAGGACTCGGTGGAGGGCATGGTCAGAGAGTACCTAGCCGAGCCTCCCGAACTCTCCCACTGCAACCCCTTGGAGTATTGGGCAAGAAAATCTGCCTTTTGTCTGGACCTCTCGACTGGCCACCAACATCCTCTCCTGCCCCCCCCCCCAACAGTGTCCAGAGCAAAAGGGTGTTCTCACACCTGGGAGATCTCCTCCATCCACAATGCTCACATCTAGATTCGGACTTGGTGGACCAGTTCTCGTTCATCAAGGTCAACCTCTCCCTGCTTGGCTACCCCTCCGTGGATCTTGAGTGTTCTGAGCCCTGAGCTGGCCTCTGCCTCTCTTTCGCCATCCAACCACCCACCCTCAGGCTCCAGCCCAGAAAGCCAACCCAACGCATCCAAGATCCCAGTTAAGGGCACTTCTATTGAGGGCTCGCTGAAACATATTCGGCTTCTCTTTCCCCTTCAATGTAGAGCTGCATGTTAGGCTTTTCTTTCCCCTTCTGTTTGGAGCACATTTTCCTTTCCTTTCTCCTTCCATCTTTCTTTGAGCAGCTTTCTCAAATGGGAAGGTGACCATCCACTGCCATTCAATTACTTCTTCTTCTGGAAGGAATACGTACTACTAGTAGAGGATTGTGGGAGGAGTCCCATTCAACGGGAGAGGCTGTCTCCTCCGCACCAGGGGGAACGGGTCCCTTCTGTGCCGCCACTTCTGGAAAGTTGTTCATTCTGGTGACTGCCTCCAATGTTCCATGACGCTGCTCTTCTGGGTCCGGATTCATCCAGGCCAATTATTTTGTGCAGCCTGACCAGCCAGCAGGCATCCCACCATGTGAGGAAGAGGAGTACATGATGTTGCTTTTCTGCTCTTCTCTCCCACGGGGGAAGGGGCAGGGTGCCCCACACCCTGACCGCAACCCGCAACCTCTGGGGAATCGCTATCTCCATTATACCCTATGGTAAAGAATGATTTTCATTATTTCATATAGCAATCGCTGTATTGATTATTCTCTAGGGGCAAGCATGGTTTGCATTATTCCCTGTGGGAAATCTCTTTTGCCATTATTCCCTATTGGGAATACAAGACCCCAGGAAACCTGGGAGCTTCAACAGCAGGCAGATGACGCACCTCACACAGAGGAGAGGCAGGGGGGCTCTGTCACAATACTCAGAAAGCTGACAATAGTCACAAAGAGCAGAGCTCGCAATATACACTCACCAGCTGCTACAGCACAAGGCCTCCAAATGACCCACCTCACTCAGTGGGGGGCACAGGGGCTCACAATGACCCACCTGACTCAGCAGGGGGTGGAGCGCCTCACAATGACCCACCTTAGTCAGTGGTGGGGCAGAGGGACCCACGCTGGATTGAATATTCATGGGCTTTTTAAGACATGAATGCCAGTAACCCTCCGTTATGTCTGGAAACAGGGCTGTCCAGGAGCTACAGCTGGAACTGAACGCTGTAGTCAGAATATATTTTTTAAAAGGCAGCACAACCAGGCCGTGGTGGATTTGTTCTTGCAGTGCAGCCCATTTCTCAGGCCCCTTCTCAGTCCCCCCTCACATGGAAGCAGCGTTGGAGCGGCCAGCATTCCTTCGAAGACCCCTCGCCCTTCTTCCGTTGCTGCTGCAAGTTGTCTGGTGTCAGGCACTGCAGGAAGCTCCCTGGATAAACCCCCACCTCCCTACCCCAATGGAACACCCCTGGAGGCACTGGTAGCAATAATAGTAATAGTAATAATAATAATCAATAACGTGTCCTACTTATTTCTATTGACTTAACACCCACTCAGAGCGCTTGACAAACTATGTTATTATTATCCCCACAACAAACAACACCCTGTGAGGTGGGTGGGGCTGAGAGATCTCCTCGAAGCTGTGACTGACCCCAGGTCACCCAGCTAGCTTCAAGTGGAGGAGCGGGGAATCAAACCCGGTTGTCCAGATTAGAGTCCTCTGCTCTTAACCACTACGCCAAACTGGTAAAGGTGAGGAGAAGCAACATGAGCAGCAAAAGCCCCATCGGCAGGATGGCGAGGTGTGCCTATGGGAACCCCACCAGCAAGCCAGGCCACACCGCGGCTCCTGCAGAAGACTGACAGCTGCAACAAGGCGGCAGGAAGTGGAAATGAGCTGCAGCAAGAACGGGCCGGCTGCCCGAGGACGTGCAGCCCAGTTGGAGCTGTGGGCTGGCACATCCTTAAGGACCCTAGAAGTGGGGCAGTTTCACAGCCAAGTTCTTTCTGAGGCGGGCAGTCCATCACAAGTGAGGTGCTCCAAGTTCAACACCCACACAGCACGACTTCGCCTCTTCTAATCTCAGGGGACTCCACTCAGTCAAAGATACTGGGCAGGAGATCTAGTTATGCCCCAGCTGTAACCCTTTTCCTTGTGCCAAAGGGGAGACTCCCTTCTGCCCACTTCCTTGGCCCACCATAATTCCCAGATATCTCAGGTCTATGCGGAAGTTAGGGCTGTCTTTCCCACTTCAGTCCAAGGTCTAGAAGCGCGTCAGAAATGCCATGTTTTTTCCCCATTCCCCTTCTCTCCTCACACAAAGGCCCCTCTGGCTGAGCCTCCCTGGCCAGAAGACAGGCCCCCCTCCCTCGCCCTTTCCCTCCGAGTGTCCCCCCTCCCCCCCTGGGGGCACCAACTGTCACCTGGGCAATCCAGCACCAACTGTCCTTTCAGCCTAGCCATGGGAAGGGGGGGGGGACACATGTCAGTCTTCCTCCCCTCCTTGCTGCTGTTTCCATGCCCAGCAATCCCAGCCTTTTAAGATGAGTCCGTCACAATGTCAAGACAGAATTCTTGCCCCAGTCAGATCTTTGTGTAGGCAGGAGACTCTGCATTTCACCAAGCAGGAGAATGCAATGAAATATTGAGCCTGGAATGAACAGAAATTGAGTCTGACTTTGTTTTTCTTCTAGTTGAGAATAGAATCAGTAAGAATGGACATACGCCCTTGGCCCTCCTGAGATGTACATATATGGCCCACCGGGACAACATGCCAGGATGAGGCTGTTCCAGTCGAGACTCCTTGACTGTCCATTCATGTGTGTGCGTGTATATGGGGGGGGGGGCGGAATAAGAATACAAAGAGGGGAGAAACCCTATAAATGTCCGGAGTATGAGAAAAGTTTTGGTCAGAGTGGAAACCTTTCTTCACAGGAATCCACAGGAAAGATGGAGATGGCAGGAAAGTTATTCCCCTCTCTGAGTGGCCCTTGTAATGGGAGATCATTATGGGATGGTCATCCATCCCATCCCTGGTGTAAAATGGGGGGGAGAGAAGGGGGGAGAAATGGCCCCCAGTCCTCTGTTCCCTCCCCTCGGTCATGGGCTACATCTCTGGCCAAGGAGAGGGGTGGGGGATGCTGCCAGGGGGGAATGGGGGGGGCTTTCCTTTGCTCTCTGCTTTCTGTCATTGTGGTGGGATTGTCCTGAGATCCAGAAAACAGAGGGATGTAAAGGGCCTGGCTTTTAACCCCCTCAGCTGGAAGGGGTGGGGTGGGGTTGGACTGCCACAAGGAGAATTGCATTCAGGTCTTGGTAGGACGCCTTATGGTTTTCAAGCCCTGCACCTGTGGCCCACGCTCAACTCTGGGCATGAGAAGCACAGCCATGTCCAGCAGGACTCGAATATGATGTATGGTTGGAGGTCGAAGCCGGTCTATTTCTTCACGCAAGGAAGTTGGCAGAGCTTAATATTACCAGTCTCACAAAGGGAGCCAAGGGCCACATTTATGGTGGCCGTTAAAGTGCACTTGTGTGCTGAGGCTGGGTCAGAATGCCTCATTATGACAGCGGCATAAACCCACCATGGCCTGGTTGTGCCATCTTTAATTTATTCTGACTGCAGCATTCGGTACCAGCTGTAGCTCCAGGACAGCTCTGCTCCCAGGTATAACTGAGGGTTCTTGGCATTAATCTTAATGTCTTAAACATTCAATGAGTATTCAAAAAAGTGTGGGTCCCTCTGCCCCACCACTGAACGATGTCAGTCTGTGAGCCCCTGTGCCCCACTGCTCAGTGAGGTGGGTCATTGGCTGAGAGCAGTGAATATTGCAAGCCCCTCTGCCTCTCCTCTGTGTGAGGTGCGTCATCTGCCTGCTGTTGAGACCCACAGTTTTCCTGGGGTCTTGCATCCCCAGGCTTCCAACGTGGGAGTTTACAGGGGAGCAGGAGAGAGCCCCCCTCGTCCAAGTGCCCTGACAAAGGCCACGCCCGCAGGAGGCTGGGGTTCAGCAGTATCCTTTCTGCTACAGAAATCCACCCAGGTACAGATAACCACCCACTTTCCCTCTTGAACACCTTTGAACAACCAGGTGGAAAGCCAGGAGGGGAGTTGGGGCTCTCCAGTGTTGTGCAGAGAGTTCCACAGGTCTTTTTGCCCCGCCGGCCGTTAAAACGGCTGTCCGGTCAGCTCAGCACTTAGAGCTGCGTTAGACCTTCATGGATCCCCAACCAGAAGTCCTTTTGCCTTCTGTTTGGAGCATGTTTTCCTTTCTCCTTCCTTCTTTCTTT
This sequence comes from Eublepharis macularius, assembly GCF_028583425.1. Taxonomy (NCBI): domain Eukaryota; kingdom Metazoa; phylum Chordata; class Lepidosauria; order Squamata; family Eublepharidae; genus Eublepharis; species Eublepharis macularius. The sequence goes on along the minus strand of NC_072793.1, from coordinate 9,443,879 downwards.
GAGCACCTTTCTCGAATGGGAAGGTAACCGTCCACTGCCATTCAATTACTTCTTCTTCTGGAAGGAATATATACTACTAGTAGAGGAGTGTGGGAGAAGTTCCATTGAACGGGAGAGGCTGTCTCCTCCACGCCAGGGGGAACGGGTTCCTTCTGTGCCGTCACTTCTGGCAAGTGGGCCATTCAGGTGACTGCCTCCAATGTTCCGTGATGGTGCTCATCCAGGTCTGGACTCGTCTGGGCCAATTATTTTGCACGGCCTGACCAGCTGGCAGGCGTCCCACCATGTGAGGAAGAGGAGCGCACAATGGCGCTTTTCTGCTCTGCTCTCCTGTGGGGGACGGGCCAGGTTGCCCGCTGGCAGGTTGCCATGGCTGGCGGGTGGGCAATGTCTGTGGCTGCATCCTGTGAAGCTTCCCATATGGGCCTGCGGTCTCCTCCGCACCAGGGGAGAAGGGGTTCCTTCGTTGCCGCCATGGCTGGCTGGCAGATGAGTGATGCTGGAGACAGCCTCCACTGCTCCACACCGGTGTTCTGCTACACGCTGCTCTCCTGGGTTGCCCTCATCCGGGCAACTTATTTTGTGCTTCCTGTGCAGCTGGGGGACGTTTCCGTGGCATACGGGGCAGGGGTGTGCACAATGTCGCTGCATTGCTCTGATCGCTGCTCTCATGGTCCAGCTTATCCTAAGCCACTTATTTTGTGCACCTTTCTCCCTTGCCACGGCCGGCAGGTGGGGCGTTGATGTCTCTGTCCAATGCTCTTTGGCACGATCAATGACTTTGCACATATAGTTGTACAGCATTGTGGGAGGAGTCCCATTCAACGGGACAGGCTGAATCCTCCGCCCCAGGGGGAAGGGGTTCCTTCTGTGCCACCACGTCCGGCAGGTGGGTCATGGCAATACTGGCTACCTGGGAGGGGAGCGAACCATTTTCTGAGTGTGTTCAGTGTTAAGTGGCACACCCTTGGAAGACCTGAAAGAGGCTCTTCCGGGTCCATCCTCGTCCAGGACGCTTATTTTGTGCAGCGTCTACCACCGGTCGGTCGCCCCTCCATGCGAGGGAGGTGAGCGCACGATGTCTCCAGCCTTCCCTGACGATGACTCACCACGTCTGGCAGGTGGGTCATGCTGCTATCTGCCCCCGCTATTAAATGCCAGCATCACGCCATTCTGTTCTTTCTCTGCCTGTCCAGCTGGGAGGCCCCACACTCTGACTGCAACCCACAACCTCTGGCGTGTGAGTCAGGGACTTTCCTCCGCATCTGTAGGGTCAGACATGGTCTCCTCACACCCTGACCGTAACACACCACAACCAGCGGGTGGGTCAGGGAATTTTTGCTACATTTGGCAAGTGGGTCATTCTGGTGACTGCCTGAACACTGTTCCACGACGCTGCTTATCCAGGTTCGGCCTCGTCCAGGTCAATTATTTTGTGGAGACTGTCGAACTGGCAGGCACCCCTCTATGCGAGGGAAGGGAGCGCAAAATGTTGCTTTGTTGCTCTGCTCTCCTGTGGGGGAGGGCCAGGTCACTTCCTCCTCAACAGGGACCTACCGCTATGGCTGGCAGGTGGACCACGTGTGTGCCTGCATCCTTTGAAGCTTCCTGTATGGGCCTGGAGTCTCCACTGCGCAAGGAAAAAAACGTTATATAGGCTCTCTAACTGCTAAGGGGGCTCCGCTGGAACCGATGAACACCGGACACCGAACACAGCCTTTCCTCCTTGTCAGAGTGTCAGTTTGCTAGTCAGTTCTCAAGCCATAGCTACGCCATATTCTCATGTTATAATCTGTAGCTCTGTTTAGTTCTCTCCCTCCAGGCCCAGGTGCTGTCCAGGCCGCATATATCCATGGGAACGAAGAATTCTTATCAACCCGTTCCGGCCGACCTTGACGTCCTCGCCTTCCCAGGCCTTTTAGACAGGACTAAGGCTGGGAATGGGTGTTGCTTGGATGGGTCAGAGTGGTTCCACAGAGAGAGAGAAAGAAATGGAGCAGCAGCAGGAGCTGACATCGGCCACCTTCCTGCCTTTGCGGAAAGGACATGAGTCAAGGGACCCATTCCCCCCTGCTCAGAGGGCACAGTGTTTGCAATGGATAGGGCCACCATGTGGCTCAACTACATGGGCAACAGCTCCTGTGCTGTTGCACAAGTGTCTGAAGGAGGCTGCCGCCACCATCACCCACTTTCCTGCCTTCGCAGAAAGGAGGTGTCATGTTGATCTGGCTGTTCCAGGAAGGCCTAGCAAGGCCTCAGAAGCCTGTTAGCAGTGGGAGTAGGCCTGCCTAAACCTGACCCAAATGTTCCAGCCCTCATTAAAGAGACCCTCCGGACTCAACGGGCTAGAGTGCGCGGCGGTGGCATGCAGAATCAAGGGGCAAGATGTTTTAGTAGCCTGCGGAAGCCCACACACTCCACGATAGATAGAGGCAAGCCATGTAGGGCAATCATCTCTGCCAAGACGCAAAGGCCCACTTCCTGAGCCCTCAACCAAACTGGCAAAGGGCAGGAGAAGCAGCACGAGCAGCAAAAGGCCCATCAGCAGGATGGAGAGCTGTGCCTATTGGAACCCCACCAAGAAGCTAGACCACACAGTGGTTCCCGCAGATGCCCAACAGCTGTAACCAAGCGGCAGGGAGTAGAGATGATCCACAGCAAGGGTGGGCCAACCACCTGAGGATGCGCAGCCCAGTTGGAACCATGGGCTGGCCCCGCCTTGCCACCTGGAGCCACCTGAAGCAATGGCCAACCTTGAAGGCTGGGGCCAACCAACAATCAGTCCGCAAGGTGCAGCCCACAGAAAGGGGCAAATCTGGGGGAAGGAACGCCCAACCTGCCCCTGGAAGGTCAGAGGGAGGGTGTAATCAGAGGGTTGTGGCCAACACTGGCCAAGGTGTTAAGCCTCACCCTGAGGGCTGGCGGTTGGGCACCAGGTTGGGCGCTGGTAGGAAAGGGGAGGATATAAAGAAGGCTCCTTTTCCTGGCGGAGGGAGGAGATCTTTTCCTGAAGGGAATGGCAGCCTCCTCAGGGGTTGTGTGCCCAAAAGAGGGGCAGAGTCTCCAGTACGGAAAATCCCAATTCTGAGGCCTTAAAAAGATTGAACCCTTCTGACCACCAGGAGGGCCATTTTCCTAGGGGCCGACTAGGCAGCTCTGAAGCCCAAGATCAGGGTCAAGACAGCATTTCCACAGACGGCACCAGGGCAGACGGGTGCATGCGGAGCAGCGACATGCCTGGATCTTAGACGAAGTAAGCCCTCCCTGCTGACACCCCCTACCTTCGTGTGGCAGCACGTCCACTGCAGGGCCTTGAGAGGGCCACACCGCCATGTCAGGCTAGGAGGGTGCCAGCAGGGAGTGCTTTCTTTGCAAGTCCTGCTTGGTAGTGCCCACTGAGCCCAGCAGCAGCAGTAAGGGGAGGATGGGGAGAGGGTGTTCAGAGGAACATCCGCTACTCAATCGCTGCTTCCGGCAGGCGGAAAGAGGAAGGGGCCAGGCTGCTAGGACAAAGGGCAGTGGTGGAGGTGCCTGGCTCGCTTTGAACGGTGAGGCAAGAGAGCTGCCTCCTCGCGGGTCCCTCCCCTTGCAGGATCTTTGAAAATCCTGCCCAGCCAAGCCTTCCCTTCCCTCCTCTCGCAGATTGGACAACCCAGAGCAGATTTCCAGGCTGTCGAGGGGGGGGGAAGCCTCGAAGCACCTTTGTCAGGGGGTGCACAACTCCAGGACCTTTGGGCTGAATTCTCAGCAAGGGCTCCTGTATCTTTAAGAGCTGCTGGGCACTCCAGCTCTCCCATCCTATGTGGCTCTTCAAATCAGGGGTGAAGCCGCAGCTGTGCTGTGATGCTCTTAAAGGTGCAGGAGCGTTCAGGGAACAAAGGACCTGCAAGCTGTTAGACCAGCTTTCTGTTTCTAGCTGTGGTCAGCCAGATGCTTTTAGGAAGCATCAAGTACCGTTTGAGCGGTCCCCCTTTGCAGTGTGTCTTCAGCAACTGCTATTGCACAGTGGTTAAGTGGTTCAGCTGCAAATCAGCACTCTACTGGTTTGAATCCCACTACTGCCACGAACTCAGTAGATGCCATTGGGTAATCCACCCCTCTCAGTCCCAGCGGAGAGAATGCTTTTCATTATTCCCTATGTGCAATCGCTGTCCCGATTGTTCCCTAAGGGAAATCGCTGTCTCTATTATTCCCTATGGGCGAGCATGGGTTCCAAAATTCCCTATGGCCAAAGCCAGGCCCTTTACATCCCTCTGTTTTCTGGATCTCAGGACAATCCCTCCACAATGACAGAAAGCAGAGAGCAAAGGAAAGCCCCCCCCCATTTCCCCCTGGCGGCATCCCCCACCTTGGCCAGAGATGTAGCCCATGACCGAGGGGAGGGTACAGAGGACTGGGGGCCATTTCTCCCCCCTTCTCTCCCCCCCATTTTACACCAGGGATGGGATGGATGACCATCCCATAATAATCTCCCATTACAAGGGCCACTCAGAGAGGGGAATAAGCCTAACACAGATTTTGCAACAACTTTCCTGCCATCTCCATCTTTCCTGTGGATTCCTGTGAAGAAAGGTTTCCACTCTGACCAAAACTTTTCTCACACTCCGGGCATTTATACGGTTTCTCCCCTCTTTGTATTCTTATTCCCCCCCCCCATATACACGCACACACATGAATGGACAGTCAAGGAGTCTCGACTGGAAGAGCCTCGTCCTGGCATGTTGTCCCGGTGGGCCATAGATGTACATCTCAGGAGGGCCAAGGGCCAATGTTCCCTCTAAGCAGTGCAAGTGGACTTGCCAAGTGGACATCTCCAGGGCCAAGTTTCTAAAAACATTGCTTTAACAGAAGCTGCTTCCAAACACATGGATCTTAACTATATGACTGAAAGTAAACTTTAGTAACAATTTTATGGCTGGCTCTTCCTTCTGCAGCAGCCATTTTACTGCGTCCATCGCACTGTGTCCGAGAACCAAATGCTTTCACTGGCTCAAAAAGGTTGGAGACCCCAGGCTAAAGACATTCCTTACTTTTCTGTAATTCTAACTTTTTTGATTTGTCTCCCCGCCCCCCAAGTATAACCTTGAAAAGGGACAGCGTTACTCTTCCTCTTCCAATAGTATTGTCACAACACAACCCCTTGTTCTTCTAACCTAATCTTCTTCCTACTGTCTTCGCAGCTCAGAGTAATCGTGTTACTCTTCTTCGTCTTTCTCTGTTTGTGTGGAACTAAAATTCAGGTTAATTTAAGATAATTTAAGTACTATTGCATGGTACTATGGGAGAGCTTTAAACTGATGCCGCAAGGGGAAGGGGATGATCGACATGGTGATTTCAATGACGAAGTGCATACAGTAGGGACCCACCTGGGTAGGACAGGTCAAACAAAGGTACAAGGCTACAAGTGTCTGTATAGCAATGCCCAAAGTATGGGCAATAAGAAAGAAGAGCTTGAGCTTCTATTGCAAACAGAGGGCTACGATATAGTAGGAATTACTGAGACTTGGTGGGATGATTCCCATGACTGGAATGTGCTAGTGGATGGGTATGAATTGTTCAAGAAAAATCGGAAGGGTGGAAGAGGAGGTGGAGTGGAGTTGTATGTGAGGAGAGGGCTTGATTGTCAAGAAGTTATGGAGAATGGGGCAGAGAGCCCGGTGGAAAGCATATGGGTAGAAATGTGGGGAAGAAGGATAAAGGGTATTATTGTTGGAGTCTGCTACAGACCACCTGACCAGTGAGAAGAAACGGACATTGCCCTCTTTGAACAGATTGGTAGAGTATCCAGACATCAGAACCTTGTAATTATGGGTGACTTCAACTTCCCCGATGTGTGCTGGGAGACAGGCTCAGGAAAGCGTCATGAATCACACAATTTCCTGACCTGCCTGGCCGATAACTTCCTTTTTCAAAAGGTGGAGGAAGCTACAAGGGGCTCGGCCATACTAGCCTTGATATTAACCAACAGGGAAGAATTGGTAGATGAGATGAAGGTGGTGGGGACCTTAGAGGGAAGTGACCATGTCCTCTTTGAATTCCGGTTGCTGTGAGGGGCCAAGGAAGTTCATAGCCAGACTTGTAGGTTAGATTTTCATAGGGCCAACTTCGATGAACTCAGAGGCTTGATGAGAGTCATTCCATTGGGGAGTGTGCTGGAAGGGAAAGGAGCGAGTGATGGGTGGGCTCTGTCCATATTATGGCAGACCTCTAGAGCGGCCATTATCACGACTATCTCACCATCACGGCCCACTGGTGGCCACCGGAGGATCTCCGCCGCCCCAGGAAGAGGTTGGATCCCCGGAGGAGGTGGCTCCCTTGGCGCTGGGCTATAGAGTGGTTCTGCTGCAGGCATGGACGAGGATCATACGGGCAAGAACATCGCCTCCACGATCGGTTTGCCCTGAGGGAATGGGCTCCCGCAGGACAGGTTTCCTGCAGCGTCATGGTCACTGATGCAGGAAGAAACATGCTGGTGGCCCTGAGAGAGGCATCCCTTGATGGCCTGATCTGCCTGGCACACAAATTGCACATAGTTATGATGGATGCTCTGGGGCTAGGGAGCAACATCAAGGCCACAGGGACCAATTGACATTGTCCTTGGGTGCATTGCTGGACAGGTGTCGGCACCTCTCAACCCACTTCTCACTCAGAATCATCTCCGCATGAGCTGCTCCAGAGGCAGGGGGAGGGGGATCACGAGCACCACCTCTTCCAGGACATGGCCACCTGCTGGAACTCCACCTACGACATAGGGAGCCGTCTGGAGGAGCAAAAGAACCCTGTTAAGGACATAATGTCCTCGATGCCAGTCTTGCAGGGGAGAGAGGAGCTCAGCCTCAGCTTAACGACTGGCTAACCCCCTCTCAGAGGGTCTATGTCCTGAGGCTATTCAATGACACCACCGAGCTCCTGTGTGGCTACCAGTTCTCTCTGGGACAGGTCATCTCCCTGATCCATGGCCTGGACCAGGTCCTGGCCAAAGAGATGGAAGAACAGGACCAGCTTCTCCACAGGGTCAGGGACTTGGGCGTGAGGTTGCAGGCAGGTTTGGCCATCCGCTTGCATCCTCTGTGCAGGGAGGACCCATACAGACTGGCCTGCATATGCGACCCTCGTATCAAAGGCAGCATAGCCATACGGCTGGGAGAGCTCCACCAGTGGGAGCAGCTCCTGCGTCGAGCGGTGCGCAAGCTCCGGTTCCAGTGAGCGTAGGGGAGGGAAGAGTGTGTGGGCGAGGGGATGGAGGGGGAGGAGAGGGCAGTAGCGGTGCCCAGCACCACCAGGATGCAGGCGAGCTCTCCCCACGAAGACCCACCCCCATTCTGGGACTCGGTGGTTGGCTGGGTAGTCGGCAGCAGTGGGGACGGGACGTTCATTGCGTAGGAGGACTTGGTGGAGGCCATGGTCAGAGAATACCTAGCTGAACCTCCTAAACTCTCCCACTGCAACCCCTTGGAGTATTGAGCGAGAAAATCTGCCTTTTGTCTGGACCTCACGACTGGCCACCAACATTCTCTCCTGCCGCCCCACCAGTGTCCAGAGCGAAAGGGTTTTCTCACACCTGGGAGATCTCCTCCATCCACAACGCTCATGTCTAGATTCGGACTTGGTGGACCAGTTCTCGTTCATCAAGGTCAACCTCTCCCTGCTTGGCTACCCCTCCGTGGATCTTGAGTGTTCTGAGCCCTGAGCTGGCCTCTGCCTCTCTTTCGCCATCCAACCACCCACCCTCAGGCTATAGCCCGGAAAGTCAAGCCAACGCATCCAAGATCCCAGTCAAGTGCACTTCTGTTGAGGGCTTGCTGAAACATTTTCGGCTTCTCTTTCCCCTTCATGTTAGGCTTTTCTTTCCCCTTCTGTTTGGAGCACATTTTCCTTTCCTTTCTCCTTCCATCTTTCTTTGAGCAGCTTTCTCGAATGGGAAGGTGACCATCCACCGCCATTCAATGACTTCTTCTTCTGGAAGAAATACGTTCTACTAGTAGAGGATTGTGGGAGGAGTCCCATTCAACGGGAGAGGCTGTCTCCTCCGCACCAGGGGGAATGGGTTCCTTCTGTGCTGCCACTTCCGGCAAGTGGGTCATTCTGGTGACTGCCTCCAATGTTCCATGACGCTGCTCTTCCAGGTCTGGATTCGTCCAGGCTAATTATTTTGTGCAGCCTGACCAGCCAGCAGGCATCCCACCATGTGAGGAAGAGGAGAACACGATGTCGCTTTTCTGCTCTGCCTATGGGAACCGCACCAGCAAGCCAGGCCTCACCGCAGCTCCCGCAGACGACTGACAGCTGCGACAAGGTGGCAGGAAGTGGCAGGAAGTGGAAATGAGCTGCAGCAAGAGCGGGCCAGTTGCCCTGTCTGTATTTTTCCATCTCCGTCAGATCAGGCAACTTGCCCCTTACCTGACGCCCCAGGACCTGGCTACAGTGACCCATGCAACGGTCGCCTCCAGGCTAGATGACTGTAACTCACTCTCGTTGGGCTACCCCTGGGTCTGATCCGGAAACTACAACTGGTCCAGAATACGGCGGCGCGGGTCCTGACTGGTGTATCCTACCAGTCACATATTACACCTGTCCTGCGCCAGCTACACTGGCTTCCGGTTGAATTCCGAATCAAAGTCAAGGTGTTGGTTCTCACCTTTAAAGCTCTGAGCGGGTTGGGACGGGCATATCTTTGGGACCACCTCTCCCTGTATGTTCCCCGGAGACCACTTCGACCAGCGAATATATGTTTACTGGTGGTCCCCGGCTCTAAGGAAGCCCTCCTCGCTTCATCCAGGGCCAGGGCCTAGTGGAATGTTCTGTCAATGGAGACCCGGGCCCAGCGAGACATATTATCGTTCCGCCAGAACTGTAAGACATAGCTGTTCCGCCAGGCGATCAGTGGTTGAAGGGGACTGTGCCATGTCGTCCTCCCACCTTTGGGGTGAAGGGGGTTCTCTCCACCATTGCACCTCAATGTATTTGGTTAATTTATTTTATTCTTGTTTACTGTATGTTGATTTTAGAATTATTGTTTTCCTGTTTTTATTGATTTTAACTGTTGTTAACCGCCCAGAGCCCCTGAGGATGGGCGGTCTATAAATCAAATGGACAAGCATGGTTTTCATTATTCCCTATGTGCAATCGTTGTCCCAATTATTCCCTATGGACAAGCTTGGTTTCCATGATTTCCTATGAGCAATCGGTGTCCCATTTATTCCCTATGGGCAAACATTGTTTACATTATTCCCTGTGGGCAGTCGCTATCTCCATTATTCCTTAAGGGCAAGCCAGGTTTCCAGGATTTTCTAAGGGAATCGCTGTCTCATTACACCTTATGGTAAAGAATGATTTCCATTATTTCCTATGGCCAATTGCTGTATCCGTTATTCCCCAGGGGCAAGTATGGTTTGCAGTATTCCCTATAGGCAATCTATGTCTCCATTATTCCCTATTGGCAAGCATCGTTTCCATTATTGCCTACGGACAAGTGCTATCTTCATTATTTCCTACGGCCAAGTGTTGTTTTCATTATTCCCTGTGGGAAAGCATGGTTTCCATTATTTCCTATGGCCAATAGCTGTCCCCATTATTCCCTATGGGCAAGCGTGGTTTCCATTATTCTCTATGGACAATCACTGTCTCTATTATTCCTTAGGGGCAAGGATTGTTCCTATTATTCCCTATGGGCAATCGCTGTCTCCATTATTCCCTAAGTGCTCTCGCTTTTCCCATTCTAGCCTATGGACAAGCATGCTTTCCATTATTCCCTACGTGCAATCGCTTTCCCCATTATACCCTACGGGCAAGCATGGTTTCCATTATTTCCTACGGGCAATTGTTCTCATTAATTCCTTCTGGGCAGTCGCTTTCTCCATTATACCCTAAGGGCAACTGCTGTCTCCATTATGCCGTATGGGCAAGCATGATTTCCAGTATTCCCTATGGGCAATCGCTGTCTCCTTTATTCCCTAGGGGCAAGCATGGTTTCCATTATTCCCTATGGCCAATTTCTATCACCATTATTCTCTGTGGACATGGGTTGTTTTCATTATTTCCTATGAACAATCGCTGTCTCTAATACTCCCTATAGGCAATCACTGTTTTCATTATTCCCTATTGCCTATTCATTATTACCCTATTTCCTATGCTCAGGGTTTCCATTATTCCCTACGGGTGTTCGCTTTTCCATTATTCCCTAAGGGCATGCATGGTTTCTATTATTCCCTATGGGTAATCGTTTTCTCTATTATTCCCTATGAGATATCGCTGTCCCATTATTCCCTGAGGACAAGCATGCTTACCATTATTCCCTCTGGACAAGCATGGTTTCCATTATTTCCTATGACCAATCGTTGTCTCATTAATTCCCTGTGTGTAATTGCTGTCTCCATTATTCCCTATAGGCAATCGCTGTTTCCATTATTCCCTATGGGCAATCAATTTCTCCATGATTCCCTATTGACAAGCATCGTTTCCATTAGTGCCTATGGGCAAGTGTTGTTTTCATTATTCCCTAAGATCAAGCATGTTTTCCTTTATTCGCTATCGCTGTCCCCATTATTCCCCAAGGGCAAGCACGTTTTCCTTCATTCCCTAAGGCCACTTGATATCCCAATTGGGACATTGTTCCCAATGGACAATCGCTGTTTTCATTATTCCCTATGGTCAATGGCTCTCTCCATTATTCCCTATGGACATTTGCTGTTTTCATTTTTCCCTATGGGGAAAAATGCTTTCCATTTTTCCCTATGAATGAAATATGTTCCCATTATTCTCTAACAACAATTCCTGTTCCCATTATTCCATATGGGAAAGCATGATTTCCATTATTCCCTAGGGGAATTCCTTATCTCTATTATTCCCTATGGACAATCGCAGTTTACATTATTCCCTATGGGCAAGCATTCTTTCCATTATTCTCTATGGGCAATTGCTGTTCCCATTTTTCTCTATGAGCAAGCGTAGTTTCCATTGTGCTCTATGGGCAAGCATGGGTTCCATTATTTACTATGGGCAATCGCTCTCCGATTAATACCCTGTGTGCAATCGTTGTCTCCATTATTCTCTATGGGCAATAATGTCTCTATTATTTCCTCTGGGCAAGCATGGTTTCCAGTATTCCCCATGGGCAACCGCTGTTTGCATTATTCCCTATGGACAAGCATGCTTTTCGTTATTCCCTAAAGGCAATCTTTGTTCCAATTCTTCCCTATGGGCAATTATGATTTCCATTCTTCCCTCTGGACAATCGTTGTCTCCATTATTCCCTGTGGACAATCACCGTTTTCATTATTCCCTAAGTGCAAGCATGCTTTCAACAATAGCGTATGTGCAATCGCTGTTCCTATTATGGCCTAAAGGCAAGCATGATATCCATTATTTCCTATGGGCAATCGTGTCTCCATTATTCCCTAAGTGCTACTGCTCTTTTCATTATTCCTTATGGGCAAACATGGTTTTCATTCTTCCCTATGGCCAATCGTGGTCCCAATTATTCCCTAGGAACAAGCTCGGTTTGCTATCCCCGTTATTCCCCAAGGGCAAACATTATTCGCTGTGGGCAATCGCTGTCTCCATTATTCCTTCAGGGAAGCATGGTTTCCGGTATATTCTCGGGGAATCGCTATCTCCATTATACCCTATGGTAAAGAATGATTTCCATTATTTCCTATAGCAATCGTTGTATCGATTATTCTCTCGGGGCAAGCATGGTTTGCATTATTACCCATGGGCAATCTCTTTCGCCATTATTCCCTATTGGCAAGCATACTTTCCATTATTGACTCTTGGTAATCTCTATCTTCATTACTCCCTATGGTCAAGTCTGGTTTTCATTATTTCCAACAGGCAAGCATGGTTTCCATTATTTCCTATGGGCAATAACTGTCCCCATTATTATTCTGTATGGGCAAGCATGGTTTCCCTTATCCCCGATGGCTACTTACTGTCCCCATTATTCACTATTGGCAATCGCTGTCCCCTTTATTCACTATGGGCAAGCATAGTTTCCAATATTCCTTATGGACAATCACTGTCTCCATTATTTTTAAATGCAAGCATCATTTCCATTATTCCCTATGGGCAACCACTGTACCCATTGTTCCCTAAGGGCAATTGCTCTTTTCATTATTCCCTGTGGGCAAGCATATTTTTCATTATTCCTTATGTGCAATTGCTGTCCCCATTATTCCCTATGGGGAAATTGCTATCTTCCTTATTCTCTATGAGTAAGCATGGTTTCCATTAATCCCTATGGCCAATCGTTGTCCCAATTATTCCCTGTTAACAAGCTTGGTTTCCCTTATTTCGTACAGGCAATTGCTGTCCCTATTATTCCCCATGGGCAAACATGGTTTATATTATTCCCTGTGGGCAATCGCTGTCTCCGTTATACCTTAAGGGAAGCATGGCTTCCGGTATTTTCTAGGGGACTTGCTATCTCCATTATACCCTACGGTAAAGAATGTTTTCTGCTGTATCGATTATTCTCTAGGGGCAAGCATGGTTTGCATTATTCCCTATGGGCAATCGTTCCCATTATTCCCTGTGGACAATCGCTGTTTTCATTATTACCTAAGTGCAAGCGTGCTTTCAACAATTCCCTATGGGCAATTGCTGTTCCCATTATTCCCTATGGGCGATTGCTGTTCCGATTATGGCCTACAGTCAAGCGTGATTTCCATTATTTCCTACGGGCAATCCGTGTCTCCATTATTCCCTGAGGGCAATTGCTCTTTTCATTATTCCCTATGGGCAAGCATGGTTTTCATTATTCCCTAGGGCCACTTATTGTTCCCATTATTCCTTACGGAAAATCGCTGTTTTTATTATTTATTATGGGCTATCACAGTTTTCATTATTTCTAATGGCAACCACGCTTACCATTATTCACTATAGGCAATCAATGCTCCAATTATTCCCAATGGACAAACACTGTCTCCATTATTTCTTAAGGTCAAGCATCATTTCCATTACTACCTCTAGGCAATCGCTGTACCCATTATTCCCAATTGGCAGGCTTAGTTTTCATTATTGCTTACGGACAATCACTCTCTCAACTATTCTTTAGGGCGAAGCATCATTTCCATTATTCCCTAAGGGCAACCACCGACTCCATTATTCCCTAAGGTCTATCGCTGTTCCCATTCCCTAAAGGCGAAGCATCATTTCCATTATTCCCTAAGAGCAACCACTGACTCCATTATTCCCTAAGGTCTATCGCTGTTCCCATTATTCCCTAAGGGCAAGCATGCTTTCCATTATTCCCTATGGCCACTCTCTGTCCCCATTATTCCCTATGGACAATTGCTTTTTTTATTATTTATTATGGGCGATCCCTGTTTTCATTCATTCCAATGGGCAAACATGCTTTCCATTATTACGTATAACCAACCGCTGTTCCCATTATTCCCTATGTTCCCATTATTCCTTAAGGGCAAGCATCATTTCCATTACTCCCTATGGGCAATCGCTACCGCCATTATTCCCTAAGGGAAATCGCTGTCTCCATTATTCCCTATGGTCTATCACTGTCCCATTATTCCCTAAGGACAAGCACGCTTTCCATTATTACCTATCGGGAATTGATGTCAGATTATTTCCCTGAGGGAAATCGCAGTCTCCATTATTTCCTATGGGCAAGCATGGGTTCCATTATTCCCTATGGCCACTCTCTGACCTTTTGTTTCTGTCCAGTATCTATTTGAAGCATTTCCATTCGGTTTCCAGCTCTAGCATAGTTGATCTCTAGGTAGCCTTTTCTATCTTTTTCTCTGTATCTTACTATTTCTTACTTTCTATCTGTTTCTTTCCATGTCTTTCCACCAATATCTATCTGAATCTATGTCTTTCTATGTATATCTGCCCTTTCCTATCTATTTCTAGCTCTTGCTATCATTGTCTCTCTATATCTGTCTATCATTTTCTATATATCTTTCTCTATATCCATTTATGTGTTTCTAATCTTTCTTTCTTTCATCTATCTCCTATCTCTTTTTATCTCTAGATATGATTTTCTCCCTATATACTAACCTCTATCACTTCCTATATATCCTTCTCTATCTTCATCTATCTATGTATATATATCTTTTTCTAATGTTTCTCTCTCTCTCTCTCTCTCTCTCTCCTTCTCTCTCTCCATCTATCTATCATACTTGTTCTGTCCAATGTTTTTCTATTTGAAGCATTTGCATTCTGTTTCTAGCTCTAGCACAGTTGAGTTCTATATAACCTTTTCTATCTTTTTCTCTGTGTTTGTCTCTTACTCTCTATTTGTCACTTTCTGTCTGTATCTTTCTATGGCTTTCCACCAGACATAGAAAAGGCTACTTAGCTATCAACTACACTAGACCTAGACACAGAACGTGAACGCTACAAGTAGATATGGAGTCAGACAGAAAAAGATACATAGAAATGATGAGAGAAAAACAAGCATTTCTAATGTAATATACACATAGATGAAAATAGTTAGAGAAAGGTATATAGAAAAGAAGATATATATATATAGAGAGAGAGAGAGAGAAACTGAAAGCTGGTGATAGAAACAGCTAGAAAGGAAAGGGATAGTTTCAGATAGATAGTGATAGAAAGACATTGAAAGAGATAGAAATAGAAAGTAACAAATGAACAGTAAGAGAAACAGATAGAAAAGGCTACACAATCTACTGTGCTAGACCAAGAAAGACAATGACTCTACAGATAGAGTCAGACACAACATGAGAGATGGACGGATGGACGGATAGAAACAAGATGAGGGAAAAAACAGCAAAAACACATAGATGAAGAACACTAGAAAAAGGTATACAGAAAACGATAGAGATAGAAATAGAGAAAATGATAGGTACAGATAGAGATAGCAAAGCAGATACATAGAAAGAGGGAGATTAGGATAGATAATTGTAGAGAGACAGAAAGAGAGAGATAGAGGTAGTAAGTAACAAACAAACAGTAAGAGAGACAGAGAGAAACAGAGAGAAGAAGCTTCATAGAGACAATGATCTGGATCTATAAACATATAGAATGCGAATGCTACAGCACAAGAGAAATAACTATATAAACAGATAAATAGATAGAAAGAAGCCAAGGAAAACCAAATTAGATAGAAAAAGGCAGCTATACATAGATACACATAGAAGAAAATAGAGAAATGTACATAGGAAGCTAGAGATAGGTACAGAAAGAAAATGCAAGCTCGTGATAGAAAGAGATAGGAACGTGCACGTATACATAGAAATAGAACGATTCAGAGAGATAGTGGTAGAAAGACATAGAAAGAAATTGATAAGAGATAGAATGTAACAAATAGACAGTATGAGACAGAGAAAGAAAATGCTATATAGAGATAAACTGTTAGCGCTAGAAACAGAATGCGAACGCTACAAATAGACAAATAGAATGCTCTCAGTCTATCTATCTTGTTCTGTAGCTTTTCTGTCTTGTTCTGTATCTATCTCTTACTATTTCTTCCTTTCTATCTCTATCTGTTTCTTTCCATGTCCACCACTATCTATCTGTATCTCTTTCCGTGTATATCTTCCCTTTCCTATTTATTTCTATCTCTTGCTATCATTTTCGCTCTTTCTATATCAATCTGTATTGTTTTCTATATATCCTTATGTGATGGTATGCGTATCCATCTTTTTCTAATGTTTTTGTTCTTTCATCTTTCTTTCTTTTCCTAATGTTTTCCTCTCTCCTTTCTATCAGTCTGTCCATCTATCTAGCTATCTTGTTCTGACTGACTCTATTGGTGCAATCCTAAACAGAGTTACACCAGTCTAAGCCCATTGATTTGTGGGCTTAGACTGGAGTAACACTTCTTAGGATTGCATTGTATATCTATTTGAAGCGTTGGCATTTCTAGCTCTAGCTCAGTGGATCTCTATGTAGCCTTTTCTATCTGTTTCTCTCTGTCTCTCACTGTCTATTTGTGACTTCCTAGTTCTGTTTCTTTCTTTGTCTTTCTACCACTATCTTTCTGTATGTATAGCTTTATATGTATATCTGTCTTACCATTAGCTTTCATTTTCTCTCTTTCTATATCTATCTCTATAGTCTTCTACATACCTTTCTCTACCTTCACCAATGTGTATGTGTATCTATAATTTTCTAATCGTTCTTTCTTTCTATCATCTATCTATCTATCTATCTATCTATCTATCTATCTATCTATCTATCTATCTATCTATCTATCTATCTATCATCATCATCATCATCATCATCATCATCATCATCATCATCATCATCATCATCATCTATCCTGTACTGTCCCAATCTATATCTCTTTTTAAACATTTGTCTTCTGCTTCTAGCTCTAGCATAGTTGATCTCTATGTAGCTTTTCTGTCTGTTTCTCTGTATCTATCTATTACTATTTCTTTCTATCCCTATCTGTTTCTTTCCATGTCTTTCCATCACTATCTATCTGAATCTATCTCTTTTCCATGTATATCTTCCCTTTCCTATTTATTTCTATCTCTTGCTATCATTTTCGCTCTTTCTATATCAATCTGTTATCGTTTTCTATATATCTTTATCTTCAACTATGTGTATCCATCTTTTTCTAATGTTTTTGTTCTTTCTTTGATCTTTTTATCTATTTATCTATGTATCTATGTATCTATCCATATATCCATCTATCCATCTATCTATCATCTATCTATCTATCATACTTGATCTGTCCAACTTTTTTCTGTTTGCAGCATTTGCATTCTGTTTCTAGCTCTAGCACAGTTGATCTCTATGTAGCCTTTTCTAGCTTTTTCTCTGCATCTGTATCTTACTGTTTAATTTTTGTTTAATTTCCATCTCCATCTGTTGCCCTCTGTCTTTCCACCACTATCTATCTGAATCTATCCCTTTCTCTGTATATCTGCCCTTTCCTATCTCTTTCTATCTATAGCTATCATTTTCTGTCTTTCTTTATCTATTGTTTTCAGATTTCTATAACTCTCTATGTGTATCTATCTATTTCAGATGATATTGTTTTTCTCTCTTTATTTATCAATCTATCTTCTTTGGTTCAACTCTAGATCTATTTGAAGTCTTCACATTCTGTTCTATCTCTAGGAGAGTTGATAGAAACAGATAGAGATAGAAACCAACAAACAGACAGTAAGAGACATATATAGAGAAACAGATAGAAAAGATATCAACTGTGCTAGACCTAGAAACAGAATGCTAGACCTAGAAACAGTAGCTATGGATTCAGACAGAACAAGATAGATAGATAGAAACAAGGAGAGAAAAAGAAAAATATACATATCGATGAAGATAGCTAGAGAAAGGTATATAGAAAACAATAGAGATAGATATAGAAAGAGAGAAACTGAAAGCTAGTGATAGAAAGAGCTAAAAGAAAAGGTATACATAGATTCAGAGAGGTTGTGAAATTCAGATTTTTTACAAAGCAAGTAAAAAATAAACAGTAAGAGACAGATACAGAGAAACAGATAGAAAAGTCTACCCAGAGATCTAGTGGTAGACCAAGAAAGAGAATGTGAATACTACAAATAGATATAGAGTTAGACAGAAGAAGGTGATCGATGATAGACAGACAGAAACAAGATAAGGGGAAAAACATTAGCAAAAGATAGATATATATTTTCTGTGTACACATAGATGAATTAGATAAAGGTATGCAGAAAACAATAGAGATAAATATAGAAAGAGATAAATTTTTAGGTAGAGATAGAAAGAGCAAAGCAGATATATAGAAAGAGAGAGATTCAGATAGATAATTGTAGAAAGACTTGGAAAGAAACAGATAAAAAATAACAAATAAACAGTAAGAGACACATAGAGAGAAACAGATAGAAAATCTGCATATACACTGAGCTAGAACCAGAAACATAGAATGCGAACATTAGAAATAGTTAGTTCAGGCAGAACTAGATATGAAATAACAACATAAACAGATAAATAGAAAGAAGCCAAATCAGATAGAAAAAGGCAGATATGCATAGATACAGATAGAAGAAGGTATATAGAAAGGTATATAGAAAGCGATATAGAGAATGAAAGAGAGAAAATGAAAGCTAGAGATTGAAAGAGATTAGGAAAGGGCAGATGTACAGAGAAAGAGAGAGATTCAGATAGCTAGTGGTGGAAAGCAACATAGAAAGCAACAGATGGAGATGGAAATTAAACAAATAGTAAGAGACAGATACAGAGAAATAGAAAAGGAGAGATCAACTGTGAAAAACAGAAGCGAATGTGAATGCTTCAAATAGATAGAGAGTCGGTGAAAACAAGATGTACAGACTGATAGATAAGAGAAAAACAATAACAGTAGGAAAAGATTTGTACACATACATACACAAAGATTTAAATAGAGAAAGGTAAGTATAAAACAGTAGAGATAGATAAAGAGAAAATGATAGCTAGAGATAGAAAGAGATGGGAAAGGGCAGATATACATAGAAAGAGATAGATTCAAATAGATTGTGGTGGAAAAATAGAAATATACAGACAGAGACAGAATGTAACAAATAGACAGTAAGAGACAGATACAGAGAAAAAGATAGAAAAGGCTATATAGACATCAACTCTGCAAGAGCTAGAAACAGAATGCAAATGCTTCAAAAAAGTTGGAAAGAACAAGTATGAGAGAGAGAGAGAGAGAGAGAGAGAGAGAGAGAGAGAGAGAGAGAGAGAGAGAGAGAGAGAGAAATCGCTATCTCCATTACTTCTTAAGGGCAAGCCTGGTTTCCAGGATTTTCTAAGGGAATCGCTATCTCATTACACCTTATGGTAAAGAATGATTTCCATTGTTTCCTATGGCCAATTGCTGTATCCGTTATTCCCCAGGGGCAAGGATGGTTTGCATTACTCCCCATAGGCAATCTCTGTCTCCATTATTGCCTATAGGCAAGCATGGTTTCCATTATTGCCTACGGACAAGTGCTGTCTTCATTATTTCCTATGGCCAAGTGTTGTTTTCATTATTCCCTGTGGGCAAGCATGTTTTCCATTATTTCCTATGGCCAATAGCTGTCCCCATTATTCCCTATGGGCAAGCGTAGTTTCCATTATTCTCGATGAACAATCATTGTCTCTATTATTCCTTAGGGGCGAGGATTGTTCCTGTTATTCCCTATGGGCAATCGCTGTCTCCATTATTCCCTAAGTGCTCTCGCTTTTCCCATTATACCCTATGGGCAATCATTCTCATTAATTTCCTCTGGGCAGTCGCTTTCTCCATTATACCCTAAGGGCAACTGCTGTCTCCATTATGCCGTATGGGCAAGCATGATTTCCAGTATTCCCTAAGGGCAATCGCTGTCTCCTTTATTCCGTATGGGCAAGCATGTTCTCGATTATTCCCTATGGCCAATTTCTATCACCATTATTCCCTATGGACATGGGTTGTTTTCATTATTTCCTATGAACAATCGCTATCTCTAATACTCCTTATAGGCAATCGCTGTTTTCATTATTCCTTATTGCCTATTCATTATTGCCCTGTTTCCTATGCTCAGGGTTTCTGTTATTCCCTACGGGCATTCGCTTTTCCATCATTCCCTATGGGCATGCATGGTTTCTATTATTCCCTATGGATAATCGTTTTCTCCAGTATTCCCTATGAGATATCGCTGTCCCATTATTCCCTGAGGACAAGCATGCTTACCATTATTTCCTCTGGACAAGCATGGTTTCCATTATTTCCTTTGAGCAATCGGTGTCTCATTAATTCCCTGTGTGTAATTGCTGTCTCCATTATTCCCTATAGGCAATCGCTTTTTCTATTATTCCATATAGGCAAGCAAGGTTTCCAATATTTCCTATGGGCAATCGCTGTCTCCATTATTCCCTAAAGGGCAAGCATGGTTCCCTCATTCCCGATGGCCACTCTCTGTCCCTGTCTATCCTCTTCTGTCCAACTCTATATCTTGTTGAAGCATTTCCATTCTGTTTCTAGCTCTAGCATAGTTGATCTCTATGTAGCCTTTTCTGTCTGTTTCTCTATCTGTCTCTTACTTTCTATCTCTGTTTCTTTCCATGTCTTTCCACCAATATCTCACTCTCTCTTTCTATGTCTATCTGCCCTTTCCTATATATTTCTATCTCTTGCTATCATTTTCACTCTTTCTATTTCTATCTGTATCGATTTCTATAGATCTTTCTCTATATTCATCTGTTTTTGTATGTGTATTCATCTTTTTCTAATGTTTTTGTTTTTCTTTCTTTCTTTCTTTCTTTCTTTCTTTCTTTCTTTCTTTCTTTCTTTCTTTCTTTCTTTCTTTCTTTCTTTCTTTCTTTTACCTCCTATCTCTTTTTATCTCTAGATATGATTTTATCTCTCTCTATATACTGACCTCTATCACTTCCTATATATCTTTCTCGAACGATCTTCAGCTAAGTGTATCTGTATATATATCTTTTTCTAATGTTTTTGTTTCTCTCTCTCCCTCTCTCTTTCTCTCTCTGTGTATCTCTCTCTCGTGTGTCTCTATCTATCATCTATCATCAATCATCTATCATCAATCATCTGTCATCTATCATGTATCTATCTTTTTCTCTGTATCTCTCTTACAGTATTTGTTACTTTCTGTCTCTGTCTGTATATTTCTGTCTATCTCTATCTATGTATATCTGCCCTTTCCGATCTCTTTCTATCTCTAGCTATCATTTTCTCTCTTTATCTATCTCTACTTACTTTATACTTTCTCTATTTTCATCTTTGTGTATGTCTGTGTCCGAAACTTTCCCTATTCTTCTTGTTTTTCTCTATTGTCTGTCTGTATATCTTGTTGTGTCCGACTCTATCTATTTGAAGCATTCGCATTCTGTTTCTATGTCTTTCACAGTTGATCTCTCCTTTTCTATCTATTTCTCTGTAGCTGTCTGTTTGTATATCTATTTGTTTAATTTCCATCTCCGTTGCTTTCTATGTCTTTCCACCACTATCTCTCTGTATATCTGCCCTTTCTTATCTCTTTCTAGCTCTAGCTTTCATTTTCTCTCTTTCTATATCTATCTCTATTGTTTTTAAATAGATTTCTAAAACTATCTTCATCTATATGTATCTATGTATCTATTTCAAATGATATCATTTTTCTCTCACTCTTTTTATCTGTCTTTTTTTAATCTATCTTCTTTTGTCTGACTCTATTTGAAGCCTTCACAGTCTGTTTCTACCTCTAAGACAGTTGATAGAAACAGATAGAGATGAAAGAAAGAAACAAATATATCAAATCTAAGAGACAAATATAGAGAAACATAGAAAAGGCTACTTAGATATCAACTGGGCTAGACCTTGAAACAGAATGCGAATACTACAAGGAGATATGGCGTCAGACAGAACAAGATAGATAGAAACAAGGAGAGAGAGAAAAAAACATTTCTAATGTAATATACACATAGATGAGGATAGTTAGAGAACAGTATCTAGAAAACAATAGAGAGATATAGAAAGAGAGAAACTGAAACCTAGTGATAGAAAGAGCTAAAAGGAAAGGTATACACAGGAAGAGAGAGTTTCAGATCGGTAGTGCTAGAAAGAAATAGAAAGAAAGTGATAGAGACAGAAAGTAACAAATGAACAGTAAGAGACAGATACAGAGAAACAGACAGAAATGGCTACACAGAGATCTACTGTGCTAGACCAAGAAAGAGAATGTGCTACAAATCGCTATAGAGATAGACAGGAAATGATAGATGATAGATGATAGAGAGAGATGATGAAAGAAAGAAACATTAGAAAATGATAGATACACATACATACACATTGCAGAAAACAATAGAGGTAGATATAGAAAGAGAGAAAATGAAAGCTAGTGATAGAAAGGGCAGATATACATATATGTAGAAAGACATAGAAAGAAACAGCTAGAGACAGAAATTAACAAATAGACAGTAAGAGACAGATACAGAGAATCAGATAGAAAAGACTACATAGAGATTCACTGAGCTGGAGCTAGAAATGCCAATGTATAGAAACATATAGAATGTGATTGCTACAAATAGATATAGGTTCAGACAGAACAAGAGAAAACTAAATAAACAGATAAATAGAAAGAAGCTGAGAAAAACCAAATCATATAGAAAAAGACACATAGATACACATAGATGAAGACAGTTAGAGAAAGGTACATAGAAAGTGTTCGATACAGAAAGAAAATGAAAGCTAGTGATGGGAAGAGATAGGAAGGTGCGTATATATAGAAAGAGATAGTTTCAGAGAGAGAGTGGTAGAAATACAGAAAGAAACAAGTAGAGATAGAAAGTAAATAGTGCGAGACGTATTGATAGAAAAAGCTAGAGATAAACTGAACTAGATCTAGAAACAGAATGCGAACGCCACAAATAGAGGTTTGGACAGAACAAGGTAGAAATAACTAAAGAAATATTAGAAGCTGAGAAAAACCAAATCAAATAGAAAAAGAGATACACATAGGTGAAGATAGTTAGAGAAAGGTACATAGAAAACGATAAGGATAGATATAGAAAGTGAAAATGAAAGCTAGTGATATAGGAAAGTGCACGTATACATAGAAAGAGAGATATTCAGAGATATAGTGGTAGAAAGAGAAAGAAATTGATAGCGATAGAATGTAACAAGAGAGAGAGAGAGAAAATGCTACATAGAGATAACAGAGACATACTGATCTAGCGCAAGAAAAAGAATGCGAACGCTACAAAGAGTCAAATAGACAAATAGAATGCTATCAGTCTGTCTATCTTGCTCTGTCTGACTATATCTATTTGAAGTGTTCGCATTCTGTTTCTAGTGGATCTCTATTTAGCCTTTTCAATCTATTCCTCTGTAATAGTCTCTTACTGTCTATTTCTTACTTTCTATCTTTTTCTTTCTAAATCTTTCCACAATCTGAATCTATCTCTTTTTAAGTATATCTGCCGTTTCCTATCTCTTTCTAGCACTAGCATTCATTTTCTCTCCTTCTGTATCTGGATCTTTTACATACCTTTATTTTCATCTGTGTATGTAGAAAACTTTTCCTAATGTTTTTTTCCTCTCCTTTCTATCTATCTATCTATCTATCTATCTATCTATCTATCTATCTATCTATCTATCTATCTATCTATCTATCTATCTATCTATCTATCTATCTATCTATCTATCTATCTATCTATCTATCTATCTATCTATCTATCTATCTATCTATCTATCTATCTATCTATCTATCTATCTATCAGTGGGGTCTCTATGTAGCCTTTTCTGTTTGTATCTTACTGTCTGTTACTTTCTATCTGTTTCTTTCTGTTTTTCTACCAATAGCTTTCTGTATAGATCTCTTTTTATGTATATCTGCCCTTTCTATCGCTAGCTTTCTCTTTCTATATCTCTCTCTACATGCCTTTCTCTATCTTCACCAATGTGTTACATTTTCTAATCTTTCTTTCTTTCTTTCTTTCTTTCTTTCTTTCTTTCTTTCTTTCTTTCTTTCTTTCTTCTAGCTATTTATCTATCCTGTTATATCTGACTCTCTGTTTGAAGCACTTGCATTCTCTTTCTAGCTCTAGCACAGTTATCTCTATGTAGCCTTTTCTTTCTCTTTCTACCAGTCTCTCTCTGAATCCCTCTTTCTATGTATACATGCACTTGCCTATCTCTATCAGTAGCTTTCATTGTCTCTTTCTATCTCTATCTCTATCGCTGACTATGTACCTTTCTTTAACTATCTTAATCTATGTGTCTCTCTTTTTCTATTTGATTTGGTGTTTCTCAGCTTCTTTCTATCAATATAATATCGTTAGTTATTTCTATCGGTCTGTCCAACCCTCTATTTGTAGCATTCGCAAATAGATCTACCTCAGCAGCTTTTTCTGTCTTTCTGTCTATATGTTCTCCTACTATTTGTTACTCTCTATCTGTATGTTTCTTTCTGTCTTTCTACCTATCTTTATCTCTTTCTATGTATATCTGCCCTTTCCTCTCTCTTTCGATCTCTAGCTTTCATTTCCTCTCTTTCTATGTCTATATCGCTTTCTATATACCTTTCTCTATCTTCTTCTATCTGTATCTATGTATATCTGTCTTTTTCTATCTGATTTGGCTTCTTTCTATTTATCTGTTTGTTTTGTTATTTCATATCTAGTTCTGCCTATTTCTAATGTTCGCATTCTATGTTTCTGGATCTAGCTCAGTGTATCTGCAGATTTTCTATCTGTTTCTCTCTCTGTGTCTCTTACTGTTTATTTGTTATTTTCTATCTGTTTCTTTCTAAGTCTTTCTACAATTATCTATCTGAATCTCGCTCTATGTATCTGCTTTGCTCTTTCTATCTCTACATAAAAATTTCTCTCTTTCTATATTTATTTCTATTGTTTTATTTCTATTGTTTATCTAATTTTCTTCATCTATGTGTACACAGAAAATATGTATCTATCTTTTGCTAATGTTTCCCCCCTCATCTTTTTTCTGTCTGTCTATCAACTTCATCTGTCTAACTCTATTATCTATTTCTAGTATTCACATTCTCTTTCTTGGTCTACCATTGTAGATCTCTGTGTAGACTTTTCTATCTGTTTCTCTGTATCTGTCACTGTTTATTTTATTACTTTCTATGTAAAAAATCTATCTGAATCTCATGACCTCTCTGAATCTCTTTCTACGTATACCTTTCCTTTTATCTCTTTCTATCACTAGCTTTCAGTTTCTGTCTTTCTATATCTATCTCTATTGTTTTCTATATACCTTTCTCTAGCTATCTTCATTGATATGTATATTTTTCTTTTTCTCTCCTTGTTTCTATCTATCTAGTTCTGTTTGACTTCATAGCTACTGTTTCTAGGTTTAGCATTCTGTTTCTAGGTCTAGCACAGTTGATATCTTTTCTATCTGTTTCTCTATATATGTCTCTTACTGTCCATTTGTTTGTTTCTATCTCTAACTGTTTCTATCAACTCTCCTAGAGATAGAAACAGAATGTGAATACATATAATGTTGAACCAAATACATATAATGTTGAACCAAAGAAGATAGATTGATAAATAAAAAGCCAAGAAAAACAATATTTGAAATAGATAGATACTCGTAGATAGTTATAGAAATCTGAAAACAATAGATAAAGAAAGATAGAAAATGATAGCTAGAGACAGAAAGAGATAGGAAAGGGCAGATAGAAAGAGATAGATTCAGATTGATAGTGGTGGAAAGACATAGAACGATACAGAGACAGAAAGTAACAAACAGACAGTAAGAGACAGGAGACAGATAGAGAGGAACAGAAAGAAAAGACTACATAGAAATCAACAGTGCTAGAGCTAGAAACAACAAATAGATATAGAATTGGACAGTACAGGATAGCTAGATCGCTAGATTGCTAGATAGAGAAAGAAAGAAAGAAAGAAAGAAAGAAAGAAAGAAAGAAAGAAAGAAAGAAAGAAAGAAAGAAAGAAAGAAAGAAAGAAAGAAAGAAAGAAAGAAAGAAAGACAGACAGACAGACAGACAGACAGACAGACAGACAGACAGACAGACAGACAGACAGACATTGGAAATTGGTAGATACACATACATACACAAAGGTATGTAGAAAACAGTAGAGATAGGTATAGAAAGAGATAAAATGAAAGCTAGTGATAGAAAGGGCAGATACACCTATAAAGAGATATATACAGAATGATATTGGTAGAAAGACGCAGATATAGAAAGTAACATATAAGAAACCGATACAGAGAAACAGATAGAAAAGGCTATATAGAGATCCACTGTGAGCTAGAGCTGGATATGCCAACACTTCAAATAGTGTTTTCTATCTTTCTCTTTCTTACAATTTGTTACAATTTCTCTCTCTCTGAATCTTTCTATGTATATGTGCACTTTCCTATCTCTTTCATTTTCTCTTTCTGTATCTTTCTCTAATTTTCATCTATGTGCATCTATTTTCTATTTGATTTGGTTTCTATATCTAGTTCAGTTTATCTCTATGTAGCTTTTTCTATCTTTCTGTCTATACGTCTTGTTCTATTTGTTACTTTCTATCTCTTTCTATGTCTTTCTATCACTATTTATCTTAATCTATCTCTTTCTATGAATATCTATGAATAACTGCCGTTTCCTATCTCTTTCCATTATTACCTATAACCAACCGCTGTTTCCATTATTCCCTATGTTCCCATTATTCCTTAAGGGCAAGCATCATTTCCATTACTCCCTATGGGCAATCGCTGTCCCCATTATTCCCTAAGGGAACTCGCTGTCTCCATTATTCCCTACGGTCTATCACTGTCCCATTATTCCCAAAGGACAAGCACGCTTTCCATTATTACCTATTGGGAATTGCTGTCAGATTATTTCCCTGAGGGAAAATCACAGTCTCCATTATTTCCTACGGGCAAGCATGGGTTCCATTATTCCCTATGGCCACTCTCTGACCCTTTGCATCTTCTTCTCTCCCGTATATCTATTTGAAGCGTTTCCATTCAGTTTCCAGCTCTAGCATAGACAATACATCTAGCATAGTTGATCTCTATGTAGCCTTTTCTATCTTTTTCTCTGTATCTTACTATTTCTTACTTTCTATCTGTTTCTTTCCATGTCTTTCCACCAATATCTATCTGAATCTATATATCTGCCCTTTCCTATCTATTTCTAGCTCTTGCTATCATTGTCTCTCTATATCAATCTATCATTTTCTATATATCTTTCTCTAAATCCATTTATGTGTTTCTAATCTTTCTTTCATCTATCTCCTATATCTTTTTATCTCTAGATATGATTTTCTCTCTATATACTGACCTCTATCACTTCCTATATATCCTTCTCTAACTATCTTCATCTATCTATGTCTGTTTCTCTCTCTCCTTTTTTCTATTTGAAGCGTTTGCATTCTGTTTCTAGCTCTAGCACAGTTGAGTTCTATATAACCTTTTCTATCTTTTTCTCTGTATCTGTCTCTTACTGTCTATTTGTTACTTTCTGTCTGTATCTTTCTATGGCTTTCCAACCACAATCTATTTGAATCTTTCTCTTTCTATATCTGCCCTTTCCTATCTCTTTCTATTGCTAGCTATCATTTTCTCTCTTTCTGTATCTATCGCTACTGTTCTATACTTACCGTTCTCTATTTTCATCTTTGTGTATGTATGTGTACAAATCCTAATGTTCTTGTTTTTCTCTTTTCTAGCAGTCTATCTTGTTCTGAATGACTCTATATCTATTTGAAGTATTCGCATTCTGTTTCTATATTTAGCACAGTTGATCTCTATGTAGCCTTTTCTATCTTCTCTGTATCTGTCTCTTACTGTCTATTTGTTTAATTTCCATCTCCACCTTCCATCTCTGTCTTTCCACCACTATCTAACTAAATCTATCTCTTTCTCTGTATATCTGCCCTTTCTTATCTCTTTCTAGCTCTACCTTTCATTTTCTATCTTTCTATATCTCTCTCTATTGTTTTAAATAGATATCTGTAACTATCTTCATCTATATGCATCTAGATGATAGATGCATATCAGACGGTTGGTAGAAACAGATAGAAACAAATAGACAGTAAGAGACAGAGAGAAACACATAGAAAAGGCTACTTAGATATCAACTACAGTAGACCTAGACACAGAACGTGAATGCTACAAGTAGATATGGAGTCAGACAGAAAAAGATACATAGATATGATGTGAGAAAAACAAGCATTTCTAATGTAATATACACATGGATGAAAATAGTTAGAGAAAGGTATATAGAAAAGAATAGAGAGAGAGAGAGAGAGAGAGAGAGACTGAAAGCTGGTGATAGAAACAGCTAGAAAGGAAAGGGATAGTTTCAGATAGATAGTGATAGAAAGACATTGAAAGAGATAGAGATAGAAAGTAACAAATGAACAATAAGAGAAACAGATAGAAAAGGCCACACAATCTACTGTGCTAGACCAAGATAGAGAATGTTAATGCTACAGATAGCGTCAGACAGTACACGAGAGACAGACGGACGGATGGACGGATGGGAGGATGGACAGAGATAGACAGACAGACAGATAGAGACAAGATGAGGGAAAAAACAGCAAAAACACATAGATGAAGAACGTTAGAGAAAGGTATACAGAAAACGATATAGAAATAGAGAAAATGATAGGTACAGATAGAGATAGCAAAGCAGATACATGGAAAGAGGGAGATTCAGATAGATAATTGTAGAGAGACAGAAAGAGAGAGATCGAGGTAGAAAGTAACAAACAAACAGTAAGAGAGACAGAGAGAAACAGAGAGAAGAAGCTTCATAGAGACAATGATCTGGATCTATAAACATATAGAATGCGAATGCTACAAAGAGATATAGGTTCAGACAGCACAAGAGAAATAACTATATAAACAGATAAATAGATAGAAAGAAGGCAAGGAAAACCAAATCAGATAGAAAAAGGCAGCTATACATAGATACACATAGAAGAAAATAGAGAAATGTACATAGGAAGCTAGAGATAGGTACAGAAAGAAAATGAAAGCTCGTGATAGAAAGAGATAGGAACGTGCACGTATACATAGAAATAGAACGATTCAGAGAGATAGTGGTAGAAAGACATAGAAAGAAATTGATAAGATAGAATGTAACAAATAGTAAGAGACAGAGAAAGAAAATGCTACATAGAGATAAACTGTTAGCGCTAGAAACAATGTGAACTCTACAAATAGACAAATTCAATGCTCTCAGTCTATCTATCTTGTTCTGTAGCTTTTCTGTCTTTTTCTGTATCTATCTCTTACTATTTCTTCCTTTCTATCTCTGTTTCTTTCCATGTCTTTCCATCACTATCTATCTGAATCTATCTCTTTTCCATGTATATCTTCCCTTTCCTATTCGGTCTTTCTATATCAATCTGTATCGTTTTCTATATATCTTTATCTTCAACTATGTGTATCCATCTTTTTCTAATGTTTTTGTTCTTTCTTTGATCTTTCTATCTATGTATCTATGTATCTATGTATCTATGTATCTATCCATCTATCTATCATCTATCTATCCATCATACTTGATCTGTCCAACTTTTTTCTGTTTGCAGCATTTGCATTCTGTTTCTAGCTCTAGCACAGTTGATCTCTATGTAGCCTTTTCTAGCTTTTTCTCTGCATCTGTATCTTACTGTTTAATTTTTGTTTAATTTCCATCTCCATCTGTTGCCCTCTGTCTTTCCACCACTATCTATCTGAATCTATCTCTTTCTCTGTATATCTGCCCTTTCTTATCTCTTTCTATCTCTAGCTTTCATTTTCCATCTTTCTATATCTATCTCTATTGTTTGTAAATAGATTTCTATAACTATCTTCATCTATATGCATCTTATGTGTATCTATCTATTTCAAATGATATTGTTTTTCTCTCACTCTTTTTTATCTGTCTTTTTTTGGTCTGACTCTGTTTCAAGTCTTCACATTCTATTTCTATCTCTAGGACAGTTGATAGAAACAGATAGAGATAGAAAGAAGAAAAGACTGTAAGAGACAAATATAGAGACATAGAAAAAGCTACTTAGATATCAACTGGGCTAGACCTAGAAACACAATGTGATGGCTACAAGTAGATATGGAGTCAGACAGAACAAGATACATAGATAGAAATTGTATATTACATTAGATATATTTCTAATGTAATAATACAAAGAATGGAGATAGTTAGAGAAAGGAATATAGAAAACAATAGAGATAGATATAGAGAGAAACTGAAAGAGCTAAAAGGAAAGGTATATATAGATTCAGATAGATAGTGATAAAAAGACATTGAAAGAGAGAGATAGAAAGTAACAAATAAACAGTAAGAGAAACAGAATACAGAGTATACAGAGAAACAGATCGAAAGAGAGATCTACTGAGCTAGACCAAGAAAGAGAATGTGAATGCTACAAATAGATATAGAGTTAGACAGAAGAAGGTGATAGGTGATAGACAGGCAGAAACAAGATAAGGGGAAAAACATTAGCAAAAGATAGATACATATTTTCTGTGTACACAGATGAAGAAAATTAGATAAACAATAGAAATAAAACAATAGAAATAAATATAGAAAGAGAGAAATTTTTATGTAGAGATAGAAAGAGCAAAGCAGATACATAGAGCGAGATTCAGATAGATAATTGTAGAAAGACTTGGAAAGAAACAGATAGAAAATAACAAATAAACAGTAAGAGACACATAGAGAGAAACAGATAGAAAATCTGCATATACACTGAGCTAGATCCAGAAACATAGAATGCGAACATTAGAAATAGTTCAGGCATTCAGGTAATCATACAACCAGAAGTGTGAGTGGCTGGAGGGCCATTGCGGTGCTGGAGTAATCAAAGTATCTTACTTATAAAATGTAGGTCCACAAATGTTCTAGCTTTTTCTATCTTTCTGTCAATACTTGTACTATTTACTTTCTATCTCTACCTGTTTCTTTCTGTGTTTCTACCACTCTCTCTCTGAATCTATGTATACCTTCCTATCTCTTCCTATCACTAGCTTTCATTTTCTTTCTGTATCGAACACTTTCTATGTACCTTTCTCTAACTATCTTCATCTATGTGTATCTATGTCTTTTTCTATCTGATTTGTTTTTTCTCAGCTTTTTTCTATCTATTTATCTGTTTATTTAGTTTTCTCTTGTTCTGTCTGAACCTTTATCTATTTGTAGCATTCGCATTCTACATGTTTCTATATGCTGGCAATTCTAGGTCTGGCTCAGTTGATCTCTATGTAGTCTTTTCTATCTGATTCTCTGTATTTGTCTCTTACTGTCTATTTGTTAATTTCTGTCTCTAGCTGTTTCTTTCTATGTCTTTATACCAATATCTTTCTATATATCTGTATATCTGCCCTTTCTATCACTAGCTTTCATTTCTCTCTATCTCTATTGTTTTCTACAATATGTATGTGTATCTATCATTTTCTAACGTTTTTTTCTTTCTTTCATCATCTCTCTCTCTCTATCATCTATCTATCATCTATCATTTCCTGTCTAACTCTATAGCTATTTGTAGCATTCACATTCTCTTTCTTTGTCTAGCACAGTAGATCTCTGTGTAGCCTTTTCTGTCTGTTTCTCTGTATCTGTCTCTTACTGTTCATTTGTTACTTTCTGTCTCTATCTCTTTCTATTTCTTTCTATCACTATTGATCTGAATCTCGTTCTATGGATACCTTTCCTTTTAGCTCTTCCTATCACTAGCTTTCAGTTTCTCTCTTTATATATCTCTCTATTGTTTTCTATATACTGTTCTCTAACTATCCTCATCTATGCGTATATTACATTAGAAATGTTTTTTTCTCTCTCCTTGTTTCTATTTATCTTTTTCTGTCTGACTCCATATCTCGTTGTAGCATTTGCATTCTGTTTCAAGGTCTAGCCCAGTTGATATCTAAGTAGCCTTTTCTATGTGTTTCTCTATATTTATCTCTTAGATTTGATATATTTGTTTCTTTCTTTCATCTCTATCTGTTTCTATCAACTGTCCTAGAGCTAGAAACAGACTGTGAAGGCTTCAAATAGAGTCAGACCAAAGAAGATAGATTGAAAAAAAAGAGAGATAAAAAGCGTGAGAGAAAATTGATATCATTTGAAATAGATAGATACACAAAGATACATATAGATGATGATAGTTATAGAAATCTATTTAAAAACAATAGAGATAGATATAGAAAGAGAGAAAATGAAAACTAGAGCTAGAAAGAGATAAGAAAGGGCAGATGTACAGAGAAAGAGAGAGATTCAGATAGATAGTGGTGGAAAGACATAGAAAGCAACAGATGGCGATGGAAATTAAACAAATAGTAAGAGACAGATACAGAGAAATAGAAAAGAAGAGATCAACTGTGAAAAACATAGAAACAGAATGTGAATGCTTCAAATAGATAGAGTCGGTGAAAACAAGATTTACAGACTGATAGATAAGAGAAAAACAAGAAGAGTAGGAAAAGATTTGTACATATACATACACAAAGATTTAAACAGAGAAAGGTAAGTATAAAACAGTAGAGATAGATAAAGAGAGAAAATGATAGCTAGAGATAGAAAGAGATAGGAAAGGGCAGATATACATAGAAAGAGAAAGATTCAAATAGATTGTGGTGGAAAGATAGAAATATACAGACAGAGACAGAAAGTAACAAATAGACAGTAAGAGGCAGATACAGAGAAAAAGATAGAAAAGGCTATATAGACATCAACTGTGCTAGAGCTAGAAACAGAATGCAAATGCTTTAAAAAAGTTGGAAAGAACAAGTATGATAGATAGATAGATAGATAGATAGATAGATAGATAGATAGATAGATAGATAGATAGATAGATAGATAGATAGATAGATAGATAGATAGATAGATAGATAGATAGATAGATAGATATAGACAGAGAGAGAGAGAGAGAGAGATACCCATCTGTATATACATCTTTTTCTAATGTTTTGTTTGTTTCTCTCTCCCTTAGATGAAAATTTAGATGAAGATACTTAGATGAAGACACTTAGATGAAGACAGTTCGAGAAAGATATATAGGAAGTGATAGAGCTCAGTATATAGAGTGAGATAAAATCATATCTAGAGATAAAAAGAGATAGGAGATAGAAGAAAGAAAGAAAGAAAGAAAGAAAGAAAGAAAGAAAGAAAGAAAGAAAGAAAGAAAGAAAGAAAGAAAGAAAGAAAGAAAGAAAGAAAGAAAG
Organism: Eublepharis macularius; assembly: GCF_028583425.1. Lineage (NCBI taxonomy): Eukaryota > Metazoa > Chordata > Lepidosauria > Squamata > Eublepharidae > Eublepharis > Eublepharis macularius. Next base: position 9,411,304 of record NC_072793.1, on the reverse strand, counting down.
AAAGAAAGAAAAACAAAAACATTAGAAAAAGATGAATACACATACAAAAACATAGATGAATATAGAGAAAGATCTATAGAAATCGATACAGATAGACATAGAAAGAGAGAAAATGATAGTAAGAGATAGAAATATATAGGAAAGGGCAGATAGACATAGAAAGAGATAGAGTGAGATATTGGTGGAAAGACTTGGAAAGAAACAGAGATAGAAAGTAAGAAATAGTAAGAGACAGAGAGACAGAAAAGGCTACATAAAGATCAACTATGCTAGAGCTAGAAACAAAATGGAAATGCCTGAAAAAGATACAGAGGTAGACAGAAAGGATAGATGGGGACAGAGAGTGGCCACTGGGTATAAGGGAACTATGGAGGGAATAATGGAGACAGCAATTGCCTATGGGAAATAATGGAGACTGCGATTTCCCACAGGGAATTAATCTGACACGAATTCCCCATAGGTAATAATGGAAAGCATGCTTGCCCTTAGGGTATAATGGGGACAGCGATTGCCCATAGGGAATAATGGAATCAGTGATTTCCCTTAGGGTATAATGGGGATAGTGATTGCCCATAGGGAGTAATGGAAATGATGCTTGCCCTTAAGGAATAATGGAGACTGTGATTATGGAAAGCATGCTTACCCACAGGGAATAATGGGCACAGCATTTCTTCATAGGTAATAATGGAAAGCATGCTTGCCCATTGGAAATAATGAAAACAGGGATTGCGCATAATGAATAATAAAAACAGCGATTGTCCATAGGGAATAATTGGGTCAGAGAGTGGCCATAGAGAATAATGGAAACCATGCTTCCCTTAGGGAATAATGGAGACAGCGATTGCACAGGGTATTAATTGGAGAGCGATTGCCCATAGAAAACAATGGAACCCACGCTTGCCCATAGAGCATAATGGAAACTACGCTTGCCCATAGGGAAAAATGGGAACAGCGATTACCCATAGGGAATAATGGAAAGAATGCTTGCCCATAGGGAATAATGTAAACTGCGATTGTCCATAGGGAATAATGGAGATAAGGAATTCCCCATAGAAAATAATGGAACCCACGCTTGCCCATAGAGCATAATGGAAAATATGATTGCCCATAGGGAAAAATGGGAACAGCGATTGCCCATAGGGAATAATGGAAAGAATGCTTGCCCATAGGGAATAATGTAAACTGCGATTGTCCATAGGGAATAATGGAGATAAGGAATTCCCCTAGGGAATAATGGCAATCATGCTTTCCCATACGGAATAATGGGAACGTGATTTGTTGTTAGGGAATAATTGGAACAGATTTCATTCATAGGGAAAAATGGAAAGCATTTTTCCCCATAGGGAATAATGAAAACATTACTTCCATAGAGAATAATGGAGAGAGCCATTGACCATAGGGAATAATGAAAACAGCTATTGTCCATTGGGAATAATGGGGACAGCAAGTGGCCTCAGGGAATGAAGGAAAACATGCTTGCCCTTAGGGAATAATGAAAACAACACTTGCCTATAGGCAATAATGGAAATCATGCTTGCCCCTAGGGAATAATGGAGACAGCGATTGCCCTTTGGGAATAATGGAAACCATGCTTGCCCCTAGGGAATAAAGGAGACAGCGATTGCCCTCAGGGTATACGGGAAACCATGCTTGCCCATACGGAATAATGGAGACAGCGATTGCCCTTAGGGTATAATAGAGAAAGCGATTGCCCAGAGGGAATTAATGAGACAACAATTGCCCGTAGGAAATAATGGAAACTATGCTTGCCTGTAGGGAATAATGGGGACGGTGACTGCCCGTAGGAAATAATGGAAAGCAGAAGTGGATAAAATGACAAGAAAGCCGAGAGAACAGAATCCAGAGGAATTCTTTAATGATTGGGGGGAACTAAAACTGTATTTGGAAAAGAAGTGGGATGTAAAGGGAGAAATGTGGGTGTTAGATAACTACTAATTTAGCAGAAGAGAGGAGAGGGCGATCTTTACAAGAGGAGAAGAGATAAGTTAGAAACATGTTGTAATTGTTAATGTGATATTAGGTTTTTTATAGTTTAACATATAATATCTATTTTAGTAGTATATTAGAATGAATAAGAAAAGAAAAAGAGATATAAGCAGAAGATTTAGAGAGCGGGTTGGAAAACTGTTGGAAGTCTGAGATAAAGGGGGGAGGGGAAAGGATGGGGGAATATGAAAATGATTAATAAAAAAATTGTAATATTAAATTTTACTCACCCCATAAAAATCTTTTTTTTTTAAAAAAAGGAAATAATGGAAAGCATGCTTGTCCATAGGCTAGAATGGGAACAGCAATAACACTTTGGGAATAATGGAGACAGTAATAGTAATACAAGGCGGCAGGAAGTGGAAATGAGCTGCAGCAAGAAAAGGCTGGCTGCCCGAGGACGTGCAGCCCAGTTGGAGCTGTGGGCTGGCACATCCTTAAGGACCCTAGAGGTGGGGCAGTTTCACAGCCAAGTTCTTTCTGAGGCGGGCAGTCCATCACAAGTGAGGTGCTCCAAGTTCAACACCCACACAGCACGACTTCACCTCTTCTCCAGACCTCAGGGGACTCCACTCAGTCAAAGATACTGGGCAGGAGATCTAGTTATGCCCCAGCTGTAACCCTTTTCCTTGTGCCAAAGGGGAGACTCCCTTCTGCCCACTTCCTTGGCCCACCATAATTCCCAGATCCCTCATGTCTATGTGGAAGTTAGGGCTGTCTTTCCCACTTCAGTCCAAGGACTAGAAGCGCTTCAGAAATGCCGTGTTTTTTCCCCATTCCTCTTCCCTCCTCACACAGAGGCCCCTCTGGCTGAGCCTCCCTGGCCGGAAGACAGGCCCCCCTCCCTCGCCCCTTCCCTCCCACTGTCCACCCCTCCCCCCTGGGGGCACCAACTGTCACCTGGGCATTCCAGCACCAACTGCCCTTTCAGGCTAGCCATGAGAAGGGGGGGCACATGTCAGTCTTCCTCCCCTCCTTGCTGCTGTTTCCATGCCCAGCAACCCCAGCCTTTTAAGCTGAGTCCGTCACAATGTCAAGACAGAATTCTTGCCCCAGTCAGATCTTTGTGTAGGCAGGAGACTCTGCATTTCACCAAGCAGGAGAATGCAATGAAATATTGAGCCTGGAATGAACAGAAATTGAGTCTGAGTTTGTTTTTCTTCTAGTTGAGAATAGATCAGGGGGAATCAGTAAGAATGGACATACGCCCTTGGCCCTCCTGAGATGTACATATATGGCCCACCGGGACAACATGCCAGGACGAGGCTCTTCCAGTCAAGACTCCTTGACTGTCCATTCATGTGTGTGTGTGTATATTGGGGGGGGGATAAGAATACAAAGAGGGGAGAAACCCTACAAATGCCCGGAGTGTGAGAAAAGTTTTGGTCAGAGTGGAAACCTTTCTTCACAGGAATCCACAGGAAAGATGGAGATGGCAGGAAAGTTGTTGCAAAATCCGTGTTAGGCTTATTCCCCTCTCTGAGTGGCCCTTGTAATGGGAGATCATTATGGGATGGTCATCCATCCCATCCCTGGTGTAAAATGGGGGGGAGAGAAGGGGGGAGAAATGGCCTCCAGTCCTCCGTACCCTCCCCTCGGTCATGGGCTACATCTCTGGCCAAGGAGAGGGGTGGGGGATGCCGCCAGGGGGGAATGGGGGGGCTTTCCTTTGCTCTCTGCTTTCTGTCATTGTGGTGGGATTGTCCTGAGATCCAGAAAACAGAGGGATGTAAAGGGCCTGGCTTTGGCCATAGGGAATTTTGGAACCCATGCTCGCCCATAGGGAATAATAGAGACAGCGATTTCCCTTAGGGAACAATGGGGACAGCGCTTGCACATAGGGAGTCATGAAAAGCATTCTCTCCACTGGGACTGAGAGGGGTGGATTACTCAAGGCCATCTACTGAGTCCATAGCAACAGTGGGATTCAAACCAGTAGAGTGCTGATTCACAGCTGAACCACTTAACCGCTGTGCTACAGCAGTTGCTGAAGACACACCACAAAGGGGGACTGCTCAAACAGTACTTGATGCTTCCGAAAAGCATCGGGCTGACCACAGCTAGAAACAGAAAGCTGGTCTAACAGCTTGCAAGTCCTTTGTTCCCTGAACGCTCCTGCACCTTTAAGAGCGTCACAGCACAGCTGCGGCTTCACCCCTGATTTGAAGAGCCACATAGGATGGGAGAGCTTGAGTGCTCTCTTAAAGATACAGGAGCCCTTGCTGAGAATTCAGCCCAAAGGTCCTGGAGTTGTGCACCCCCTGACAAAGGTGCTTCGAGGCTTTTCCCCCACACTCGGCAGCCTGCAAATCTGCTCTGGGTTGTCCAATCTGCGAGAGGAGGGAAGGGAAGGCTTGGCTGGGCAGGATTTTCAAAGATCCTGCAAGGGGAGGGACCCGCAAGGAGGCAGCTCTCTTGCCTCACCGTTCAAAGCGAGCCAGGCACCTCCTCCACTGCCCTTTGTCCTAGCAGCCTGGCCTCTTCCTCTTTCCACCTGCCGGAAGCAGCGATTGAGTAGCGGATGTTCCTCTGAACACCCTCTCCCCATCCTCCCCTTACTGCTGCTGCTGGGCTCAGTGGGCACTACCAAGCAGGACTTGCAAAGAAAGCACTCCCTGCTGGCACCCTCCTAGCCTGACATGGCGGTGTGGCCCTCTCAAGGCCCTGCAGTGGACGTGCCGCCACACCAGGGTACGGGGTGTCAGCAGGGAGGGCTTACTTCGTCTTAGATCCAGGCATGTCGCTGCCCTGCATGCACCCGTCCACCGTGGTGCCGCCTGTGAAAACTCTATGTGGCCCCTGATCTTTGGCTTCAGAGCTGCCTAGTCGGCCCCTAGGCAAATGGCCCTCCTGGCGGTCAGAAGGCTTCAATCTTTTTAAGGCCTCAAAATTGGGATTTTCCGTACTGGAGACTCTGCCCCTCTTTTGGCCACATAACCCCTGAGGAGGCTGCCATTCCCTTCAGGAAAAGATCTCCTCCCTCCGCCAGGAAAAGGAGCCTTCTTTATATCCTCCCCTTTCCTACCAGCGCCCAACCTGGTGCCCAACCGCCAGCCCTCAGGGTGAGGCTTAACACCTTGGCCAGTGTTGGCCACAACCCTCTGATTACACCCTCCCTCTGACCTTCCAGGGGCAGGTTGGGCATTCCTTCTCCCAGATTTGCCCCTTTCTGTGGGCTGCACCTTGCGGACTGATTGTTGGTTGGCCCCAGCCTCCAAGGTTGGCCATTGCTTCAGGTGGCTCCAGGTGGTGGGGCGGGGCCAGCCCATGGTTCCAACTGGGCTGCACATCCTCAGGTGGCTGGCCCACTCTTGCTGTGTACATGTAGTTGAGCCACACGGTGCTCCGATCCATTGCAACCGCTGTGCCGTCTTAGCAGGGGGGAATGGGTCCCTCAACTACTGTCCTTTCCATAAAAGGAGTGTCAGACTATGGAATCCCAGTTATCTAGGGTTCGTCTCCCCCCTTCTGCAAGAAGCAGGAAATTTCTTGATTCTAAAAGGTTTATTGAAAGACAATGCTCAGGATACAAGTAGCCATATTCCAAGGACTAGAAAAGCCTTGGCTGAACGAAAGCTTTGTTGAGAATGACTCACAAAGTGAAAGTAACAACACTTCAAACACCCATTCCCAGCCTCCCCCCTTAGTCCTGTCTAGAAGGGCTGGGAAGGTGAGGACGTCAAGGTCGGCCGGAACGGGTTGATAAGAATTCTTTGTTCCCATGGATATATGCGGCCTGGACAGCACCTGGGCCTGGAGGGAGAGAACTAAACAGAGCTACAGATTATAACATGAGAACATGGCGTAGCTATGGCTTGAGAACTGACTAGCAAACTGACACTCTGACAAGGAGGAAAGGCTGTGTTCGGTGTCCAGTGTTCGTTGGTGCCAGAGGAGCCCCCTTAGCAGTTAGAGAGCCTATATAACGTTTTTTCCTTGCGCAGTGGAGATCCCAGGCCCATACAGGAAGTTTCAAAGGATGCAGGCACAGACGTGGTCCACCCGCCAGCCATAGCGGTAGGTCCCTGTTGAGGAGGAAGTGACCTGGCCCTCCCCCACAGGAGAGCAGAGCAACAAAGCAACATTTTGCGCTCCCCTCCCTCGCATGGAGGGGTGCCTGCCAGTTCGACAGTCTCCACAAAATAATTGACCTGGACGAGGCCGAACCCAGATAAGCAGCGTCGTGGAACAGTGTTCAGGCAGTCACCAGAATGACCCACTTGCCAAAGGTAGCAAAAATTCCTTGATTCACCCGCTGGTTGTGGTGTGTTACGGTCAGGGTGTGAGGACAACATGTCTCACCCTACAGATGCGGAGGAAAGTTCCTGAACCACACGCCAGAGTTTGCGGGTTGCAGTCAGAGTGTGGGGCCCCCTGCCCCTCCCCCATGGGAGAGCTGAGCAGACAAGTGACATCTTGTGCTCCCCTCCCTCGCAAGTAGGGGAAACCTCCCAGCTGGACAGGCAGAGAAAGAACAGAATGGCGTGATGCTGGCATTTAATAGCGGGGGCAGATAGCAGCATGACCCACCTGCCAGACGTGGTGAGTCATCGTCAGGGAAGGCTGGAGACATCGTGCGCTCACCTCCCTCGCATGGAGGGGCGACCGACCGGTGGTAGACGCTGCACAAAATAAGCGGCCTGGACGAGGATGGACCCGGAAGAGCCTCTTTCAGGTCTTCCAAGGGTGTGCCACTTAACACTGAACACACTCAGAAAATGGTTCGCTCCCCTCCCAGGTAGCCAGTATTGCCATGACCCACCTGCCTGACGTGGCGGCATAGAATGAACCCCTTCCCCCTGGGGTGGAGGAGTCAGCCTCTCCCGTTCAATGGAACTTCTCCCACAATCCTCTACTAGTACTACGTATTCCTTCCAGAAGAAGAAGTAATTGAATGGCAGTGGACGGTTACCTTCCCATTCGAGAAAGGTGCTCAAAGAAAGAAGGAAGGAGAAAGGAAAATGTGCTCCAAACAGAAGGCAAAAGAAAATCCTAACATGCAGCTCTACCTTGAAGGGGAAAGAGAAGCCGAAAATGTTTCAGCGAGCCCTTATCAGAAGTCCCCTTGACTGGGATCTTGGATGTGTTGGCTTGGCTTTCTGCACTAGAAAGTGCCTCCATACGGAGGCGTTGTAACGTGGACCACCAACTGTCCCAGGGGAAGGTGGACAAAAGGTTACAGGCTGCACAGTGGAGCTGGCCATGGACAACGGAGTGAGGGGTGGACTGCAGGCAGGGACACCGCCGAGAGTTTGGGATGGGGACAGGAGGGATGTTTCCTAAATCACAAACCATTCCTCCGGGGATCCGTCACTCACCTCCTCCTCAAAATGTTGAGAGAAATCCTCTCCCTCCAGCGGAAAGACCTCTGTGTCCTCCTCCACAGCCCCCACAGGTGAATCTGGGGGAGCAGGAGTACTTTCTGCTGCCCTCAAGCCACACCCAGTACTGCTTGCCATGAGGAAACCAGGAGGACTGCCTTTGCACTTCACCCCACAATCAGCTGTGGAGGCCACCACAACATGAAGACTCGTTGTGCCACCAAACTAGAATGAAGGAGGACAGAAAAGGAGAGAACACTGTGAGCCCTCAGCCAAGGTGCCCACAGAGCTTGTCCCCAGAGACTGGTAGCAGCCCTGGAATCAAAGGCTGAGGCTAGAGCCCTAGCCCAGCACACCCAGAAGCCTGACCACCAGATCAGGCACTGATACTAATCACAATAATGATAATAGTCATCAGGGTGAGCCCTCAGCCGAGGTGCCCACTGAGCTTGGCCCCAGGTCCTGGCAGCAGCCCTGCAACCAGAGGCTGAGGCTAGAGCCCTAGCCCAGCACAGCCAGGAGCCAGATCAGGCACTGATACTGATAATAATAATAATACTAGTCAGGGTGATGTCAGACTCTGGATGACAGGATACTGCAGACAGACCTCTGACCCATTTGCAGTAAGACACCAGGTGGAGGGGCGGTGCCAGCCCACAGCTCTAACTGGGCTGCACGTCCTCGGGCAGCCGGCCCGTTCTTGCTGCAGCTCATTTCCACTTCCTGCCGCCTTGTCGCAGCTGTCAGTCGTCTGCGGGAGCCACGGTGTGGCCTGGCTTGCTGGTGGGGTTCCCATAGGCACACCTCGCCATCCTGCCGATGGGGCTTTTGCTGCTCATGCTGCTTCTCCTCACCTTTACCAGTTTGGCGTAGTGGTTAAGAGCACAGGACTCTAATCTGGACAACCGGGTTTGATTCCCCGCTCCTCCACTTGAAGCTAGCTGGGTGACCTGGGGTCAGTCACAGCTTCGAGGAGATCTCTCAGCCCCACCCACCTCACAGGGTGTTGTTTGTTGTGGGGATAATAATAACATAGTTTGTCAAGCGCTCTGAGTGGATGTTGAGTCAATAAAAATAAGTAGGACACATGTTATTTATTATTATTATTATTACTATTATTGCCACCAGTGCCTCCAGGTGTGTTCCATTGGGGTAGGGAGGTGGGGATTTATCCAGGGAGCTTCCTGCAGAGTCTGACACCAGACAACTTGCAGCAGCAACGGAAGAAGGGCGAGGGGTCTTCAAAGGAATGTTGGCCACTCCAACGCTGCTTCCATGCGAGGGGGGCCTGAGAAGGGGCCTGAGAAATGGGCTGCACTGCAAGAACAAAGGGCCTCCCTCCGCTGTCGTCTTCACCGCCTGCTTTCGCCGCGGTGGCACAGGTGGCTGTGGATGACTCTTGGAGGCAGCAGCGGCAGCGAAAGCAGCCTGCTTTCACCACTGCTGCAGCTCTCACTTTGTGGGTGCCCCTCCGGGAGGTCCTCACCAAGTGGACATCTCCAGCATCAGTTAGCATCAGTTAAGGGTGTGGTGGGACAGGGGCTGTGCCTCGGTGGGGGAGATCTTCACCAGGGGCTGAACTGGAGCAAAGAAAAGGGGAGAGAGCTTTTCAGAGACACAGCTGAAAAAGAGAAGTGTAGACAGATGAAGACGATGACTGTATCATGTACACAGCTGATATATTTCTAATGAGACAATCCTGGCCTCTCCCACCCACCAGGGCAGCTGATGACCCACTATCTCCCCTTCTGGTCCATGCATATGTGGTGGTCATACTCAATGGGTCTAGTGGAACAGAAGACCAAAGACCCTTTTTTAAATGCAGGGACTGGTCCTCCATTCGAAACCTGAACTTTTTCTCTTGTATTGTGTCCATGCCATAACTACTGATTCCAGAGAAGTGCTGCTATATGGTCTGGCCTCTGTTATCCTGGATCCGGCTCTGCTGCTAGAGAAGTCAATTAATGGAGCCACAGAAAACACTTTCTCCCAACTTGGTTCAGCCCAGAAGATGGCCCCCCTACCTTGACACGGCCCATCTGGCCACTTGGATCCACAGCACAGGAACACCAAAACTGGACTACTGTAATGCACTCCACAGAGGTCTTTCGCCAAAGTCAACTCAGATAGTCCACTTGGCACAGAAAACCGCAGCACAAATATTATCAGGAGCTAGATGGAGCACGCACATCACCCCCATGCTTCAGCCCCCCCAGAAGCTCTTGTCAGTGCCAGGCGGGCATCTGTTAGCCACTCAATTCAAGGCTAGGGCTATCACATGCAAAGCCCTTCAGGGCCTCGGTCCCTCATATCTGCCTCAGGCTTTGTGCCCACAGATTTCCCAGGGAGAGTCTGGTCCACATGCTACTTACTGGCAAAGGCTCCTCAGATGGTAGACCCAGGTCCTTGGAACTCCCACCCACTCTGTGTGATTGTGTCTGCAGGGGAAAGGGGGAAGGCCTCCCAGCTCTTACCCCACTGCACAGTTAGGGGCGGATCCAGCCTGCTGTGCTCCACTTTGCAGGCATAGACGTCTCCCCACTCGGGCACCGTCTCCAGCATCACCTGGTTCTGGAAGGTCCAGTCTCCGTTCCAGAACTCCTCAGAGTATCCCAAACCTTCTGCCTGTTGCTGTCTGTTCTTCAGCGACTTGATCTTAATCTCTGAGGGATAATATCCTGCCATGGTGCAGATCAGGAGGGTGTGGTGGGACAGGGGCTGTGCCTCGGTGGGGGAGATCTTCACCAGGGTATCACGACGGTATCATGTACACAGCTGATACATTTCTAATGAGACAATCCTGGCCTCTCCCACCCACCAGGGCATGCACAAACCTGTACGGACAGACACACAAGCACAACTCTCTCCCACTGTCACAGTCCCATCTTGCTGCCCAAGCTCCAAGAGTTGTTTTGCATCATCAGCCCCACGCCCAGCCTCTCCTGCATTCGCTCTCTGGTGACAACTAAACGGCAGCCTCCAAGAACTGGTTGGGGGGCTCAGGCTGAGAGAAGAGGGCCTTGCCCAGCCCCCCTCCCAAAAGGCCCTCAGTCCCTGTGGCCTGCCCCCCCCCCAGATACCCGCACTCTCTTCCCAAAGGACCTTTGACTTATACAGAGATGAGGAAGGAAGGCCTTTTTTCTGCCCTCTCCAACTCCCACTCCCCAGCAATGTGGGGATAATTGTGTGGCCATCATGTCATTAAGGGTGAAGATAATCATGTTATTAAATAAAAGGTCTGCACCCTGCATTTCTCACCAAAGAACAGTCAGAAAATTACACCAACTATAAAATAACAAAACAAAAAGGATTTTGAAATATTGAAATGTCTGAGTACTGCACTGAGTCACACCGTGTAATCCGCCTTGAGTCTTAGTGCGGAAGGCGGACTATAAAGAATGCAAATACATTTTAAAAAATCACTTCTCAGCAAGATGTCTCTGCTTGCAGAACGCCTAGTAACACACTGCTTCCGTCGAGCGAGCCGCTAGTCTGGGGCTCCTCTACCCGGAGGTAAAATTTCTGCTCACTGAGTGTATGAAGGTGAATCCTGGGCTGGGAAGCCTTCAGTAGCGTGGTTGTGGTTTAGCTTCAGCTTTCTTTCTTCTCCCACCCTTAAGGACCCTAGAAGTGGGGCAGTTTCACAGCCAAGTTCTTTCTGAGGCAGGCAGTCCATCACAAGTGAGGTGCTCCAAGTTCAACACCCACACAGCATGACTTCGCCTCTTCTCCAGACCTCAGGGGACTCCACTCAGTCAAAGATACTGGGCAGGAGATCTAGTTATGCCCCAGCTGTAACCCTTTTCCTTGTGCCAAAGGGGAGACTCCCTTCTGCCCACTTCCTTGGCCCACCATAATTCCCGGATCTCTTGGATCTATGCAGAAGTTAGGGCTGTCTTTCCCACTTCAGTCCAAGGTCTAGAAGTGCTTCAGAAATGCCGTGTTTTTTCCCATTCCCCTTCCCTCCTCACACAGAGGCCCCTCTGGCTGAGCCTCCCTGGCCAGAAGACAGGCCCCCCTCCCTCGCCCCTAATGAACTGGCACCATTCCTAAAAGAGGTGATGAATGGGGTTTTAAGGGATCAAAGGATTCCAGAAACTTGGAGTGAAGCGAATATATCATTGATCCCAAAAGAGGGCCAAGACCTGACTAATGTGAAAAATTATAGACCTATATCGCTACTCAACAATGACTATAAAATTTTTGCGAAGATATTGGCGGAGAGATTGAAGGGGTGGCTCTCGGAAGTCATAGAGGAGGAACAAGCAGGCTTTTTGCCAGACAGACAAATAAGAGACAACTTAAGGACAGTGATCAATGCTATTGAATATTATGACAAGCGTTGTGACAAAGAGGTTGGTTTCTTCTTTGTTGACGCTGAAAAAGCGTTTGACAATTTAAACTGGGACTTTATGTTTGCCACTATGGAAAAGCTACAATTGGGAGAAAGATTCATCAGAGCAATTAAGGAAATTTATAGAGACCAGACTGCAGCAATTGTGGTGAATGATGAATTGACCAAGAAATTGACGATAAGTAAAGGAACAAGACAAGGTTGCCCGTTATCTCCATTGTTGTTCATTTTAGTATTGGAGATTCTGATGATACAAATACGTCAAGATGATGAAATTCGTGGATTAAAAATAAAGGACTATTCATACAAGGTCAGAGCATTTGCGGATGACATAATGTTAATTGTAGAGGACCCATTGGAGAACATGCCAAGAGTGATAGATAAGATCAAGGAGTTTGGAGACTTGGCAGGTTTCTTCATTAACAAAAAGAAGTCAAAGATATTATGCAAAAATATGACTAAGCAGAAACAACAATTGTTAATGGAAACAACGGATTGTGAAGTAACAAGTAAAGTGAAATATTTGGGAGTCGAATTAACTGCAAAGAACATAGATCTATTCAAAAACAATTATGAAAAACTATGGACTCAGATAGAGAGAGACTTGATTAAATGGAATAGATTGAATTTGTCATGGTTGGGCAGGATTGCAGCAGTTAAGATGAATGTGTTACCAAGAGTAATGTTTTTGCTACAGACAATACCAATCATCAGAGACTCCAAACAATTTGAAAAATGGCAGAGGAAAATATCAGATTTTGTTTGGGCAGGCAAGAAGCCTCGAGTGAAAGTGAAAGTTTTACAAGATGCAAAGGAAAGAGGCGGAATGCAACTGCCCAATCTGAGACTTTATCATGATGCAATCTGCCTAGTTTGGTTGAAAGAATGGATGACATTAAAGAACAAGAAACTATTAGCCCTAGAGGGATATAAAAAAATATTTGGATGGCACGCATATTTATGGCATGACAAAGTAAAGGTCAACTCGATGTTCCTGCATCACTTTGTTCGGAGAAGTCTATACATAATCTGGAAGAAGTACAGAATTTATCTACAAGAAGGAACCCCTTTGTGGGTGGTTCCATATGAGGTGATAGACCCGAGAGCTGTTGATAATGAACAACAATGTTTAACGTATAAAGAAATAACTAAAACTGAAGCATCCAAACTTAGAATAAAGACACAAGAGGAACTATCACCTAACTACGATTGGTTCCAGTATAGACAGATTAGAGACTTATATAATTCGGACTCTGTAAAGGGAGGTATACGAATAGAGAATTCGGAACTAGAGCAGACCCTTCTTAAAGAAGATAAGAAAAGAATATCCAAGGTATACCAAGTACTGTTGAAGTGGTATAACGAGGATGAGATAGTTAAAACACAAATGGTGAAATGGGCTATAAACTTTAATAAAGAAATAACAATGGAGGCATGGGAATACTTGTGGAAAACTACAATGAAGACAACGACATGTATTAATATCAAAGAGAACATTTATAAAATGATCTATCGTTGGTACATGACACCAAAGAAGATTGCGCTAGGGAATTTGAATACTTCTAATAAATGCTGGAAATGTAAGAAGCATGAGGGCTCCCTCTATCATATGTGGTGGTCGTGTGAGGTAGCCAGGCAGTACTGGGGGGAAATAATAAGAGAAATGAGTGAAATTTTACAATTTCAAATTAATAAGAACCCAGAACTCCTGCTACTGAACTTGGGAATGGAGGGAATTCCAGCCCAACACAGGACGTTGATATTTTATATGACAGCAGCAGCTAGACTTTTGTATGCGCAAAAATGGAAAGTACAAGAAGTGCCAACTATTGAAGATTGGACTTACAAATTGCTGTATATGGCTGAAATGGACAAGATGACAAGAAAATTGAGAGATCTGGACTCAGGGCAGTTCAACACAGACTGGGAGAAGCTGAAACAATACCTGGAGAAGAAATGGGAGGTGGGAGGAAAACTGTGGCAGTTTGAGAACTACTGAAGTATTGAAGTAGAGGGGGGAGACTTTACCGGGGGGAGAAGAGATAAATGTGAATTAATAAGCAGTCAGATTAATAGATTGACATATATATAGATATATATAGGTTAACAAACAGAACATAGAGAAAATAATTAATTATAAGGACTAAATATAAGGAGCGATTAACTAACAATATTTTCTTTTTTTTCTGACAAGTTTTGTACCAAACTGAATGTCTGAAGATATAGATGGGTCAAATTGATTGACTACGTGAGGAGAGATATATAGAACTATTATAAAAAGATAGAATGAGTAATATATATAGAGAATAAGTCAAATTGTTTGATATAAACGAATGTATGATCTATATGGTTTATGATATATAGAAATACCTGAAATTGAAAAATTGGGATAAATTGTTTATCTAAGATGGAAACAAAGGCTTACAGTTTGGGCATATAATGTTAAAAATAGTTAAGGATGTACTGCTTAGAATAATGGAGAATATATATTTGTTTTAGATAGAGGAAGTTAATAAAAGTAAGGGAAAGGGGACAAAGGGTTGGAAAGCTGTTGGAAGTCAACAAAAAGGGGGGGGAAAGGGAGGGGGTTAGAGATGAAAAAATTGGGGAAAATTGAATGTAAATGTGGAAATAATGGATTCTAACCCAATAAAAATTTTTCAAAAAAAAAAAGAGAGTAGTAGGCACAGGGTTGGGGGATGCTGGATGAGGTTGCGCGTTGTGAGAGCACCGCTCCGATGGCAGTGCTGGAGGCATCCGCCTCAACTGTGAAGGGTAGCTGGGGATCTGGATATCGGAGTACTGGTTGTGTAACGAAGCGTGCCTTCAAGGTCTGGAATGCCTCATTGGCTTCCGGTGTCCAATGGAAGGGTTCTCGAGGCCGGAGAAGCCGGTTAAGGGGAACAGCAATGGATGCAAACTGGGGGATGAACTGCCGATAATAGTTGGCAAACCCCAGAAATCGTTGCACATCCTTCTGTGAGCGGGGGGCTTGCCAGGTCTGTACAGCTTCGACCTTAGCTAGGTTCATTTGGATGCCCCGGGGCGAGATCACATGGCCGAGGAATTCTACGGCAGGCAGGTGGAATGCACATTTTTCCAGCTTGGCAAACAGGCCATGCTGCCGGAGTCTTTGCAGCACCATGTGCACGTTCTGGGGTTGTCGAGCCGGGTTCCGGGAATAAATTAATATATTATCCAGGTAAATGATGACGAACTGATCCAGCAGGTCACGAAAGATGTCATTCATAAACCTCTGAAACACCGAGGGCGCATTAGTCAGGCCAAAGGGCATTACCATGTACTCGTATTGTCCATACCTGGTACTAAAGGCAGTTTTCCACTCATTGCCTTCCTGGATGCACACCAGGTTGTAGGCTCCCCGAAGATCCAGCTTGGGGTAGATCTGGGCTCCCTTAACTTGCTCCAGGAGGTCGGAGATCAGCGGCAGTGGATACTGGTCTCGGACAGAGATTTTGTTCAGGGCCCGGTAGTCATTGCAGAGCCGGAGTTCTCCACTCTTCTTTTTAACAAAGAGGACTGGGGCAGAGGTGGGCGAGGTGGAGGGGGGGATGAACCCTCGACGCAGATTGGTTGCAAGGAAGTCCCTGAGTGCGGCCAGCTCAGGCTCTGATAACGAGTACAGGCGTCCCCCTGGCAGGGGGGCGCCGGGGATTAAGTCAATAGCGCAATCATACGGCCGATGCGGGGGGAGTTGGTTTGCCCCTTTTGCCTCAAACACATCTGCAAAATCTGCATATATCTCTGGTAGTGCAGAGGCCCCTTGCGCAGCAGCTGCAATTGGACCCGTGCGTTTATTTTCATGTGGGCAAGGCGTCCGGAAGCGAAGGTCCTGCTGGCCGCACCAAATAACCGGATCATGGCAACATAGCCAGTAGAGCCCCAGGACCAGCGGAAAGTGGGGGATGCCCACAACATCGAAGCAGAGCTGCTCACGGTGATGCTGGATCTGCAAGAGAAGGTCCTGGGTTTCCTTGACCACTGGCCCAGAACGCAGAGGCCGCCCATCAATGGCCTCCACTACAGTGGGGGTCTTCTTTGCCCGCAAGGGAATCCTGTGCTGTGCGGCAAACTTGACATCCATGAAGCAGCGGGATGCCCCTGAATCTACCATGGCATACACAAATAGGCATTGGCCGTCGGGCAGGCACAGCTTTACAGGCACCAGGAATGGTTCGGGATGGTCACAGGAGGCATTGGCTGTTCCAACAAGTTGTTTAGCAGGAGCCCGCTCCAGAGCTATAGCTGGGGCCCTCCTTTTTGCAGGGCAGTCATTGGCGTAATGTCCCACCCCACCACAGTACCAGCAGAGGTTGTGGGTGTGACGCCGCTCCTTCTCCTCAGGAGGCAAATGGGTACAAGACATGCTCGAGGGTGCTGGTTCTGCTGCCTTGGCAGGTGAGGCCTGGGGCGGAGGACAGCTTAGCACACGGGCTTGTCTCCGGTTCTCTAGCCGCCCATCGATTCACAAGCATAGGAGAATGAGCGCTTGTAGTTCTCTCGGTTGTTCGGATCGGGCCACTTCATCCAATACCTCCTCAGATAGGCCCTCCAGGTACTGGTCGGTGAGGGCAGCTTCGTTCCAGCCCAGGTCCTGGGCCAGTAACTGGAATTCAGTGGTGTATTGGGCCACAGTCCCATTCCCCTGGGTGAGGGCACGTATTCTTTGGTTTGCTTTGATGGCCTTCAGGGGGTTTGCAAAGGCGGCAGAAATGTGGGCCACAAAGTTTGGGAAATCACCTAGCAGTGGGGATTTGGCCAGTAACAAGGGTGTGGCCCATCTTGCCGCCTGCCCCTTTAACAAGCTGAGGATAAAGCCAACCTTGCTTTTATCTGTGGGAAAGTCTCTGGCCCGGAGTTCAATATACAGCTGGCAGCGGGCAAGAAACGCTGGGAATTCCTCCACGTCGCCCTCAAAACTGTCAGGAAGCTTCACTGGGCATTTAGCAGGCGGCAGTACAGCAGGGGCAGCAAGTAGGGTGGCAATCTGCTGCGGCAAAGTCACCAGTGCTTGAGTCAATTGCAGTACCTGGTCCTGCAGCAGAGCCAGGCTCCCCAGGGTGGGCATCGCTGTGTCCATGCTGGGAAGTTTTGTGGTGGAAGCAATCTGTCATGGGCTGGGCTGGGCCCACCCAAGCTGGTAGCCCAGGTACTAACACAAAGCCAAGGAGTGTTCAAGAGTCAGAAGCCGAGTCCAGGCTGTAGTCAGAGCCCAAGGTAAACGCCAGGGGTGTGTCCAAGATCCAAAAAGCCAAGCCAAGTCCAGTCCATAGGTCAGAGCACGAGGGTATCAAGGCAAGGTGCAGGCAAGAGCAGGATGCAAGGTACCAGGAAGTGGTTGCAGGTAACTGACACGTTGCTTCCACACCTGGCAGTTGCTCCTGACTGGCTTTTATAGCCAGGCGTGATTTTCAGCCAGCTGCTGGGGCTCCATCCTGAATGCTACTCATCGTTGCTCTCCAGCAGCTGGCGTTGGCTCAGGAGACGAGCACTGCGCCGTCTCTCCTGCAGTTCCAGTCTCTGGCGCTGTCTGCGGCGCTCTCTAGGCGTGGGTGAGCCTGGGCGGGTGGAAGCCCCTGGCTGGGCTTCCCCTGTGGTGCTGGCAGTCCCTGACTGAGCCTCCCCTGTGGAAGTTCCTGGCTGAGCTTCCCCTGTGGTATTGGGGCTAGAGGGTGCTGGTGTCTCAGCTGCTAGCTGTGAGCTTTGATCAGCCAGCAGCTGCTGCTCCTGATTGCCGGCTTCTGCTGAGTCAGGGCTAGAGCTGGCTACACAGAACTCTTCTTCTCCTGAGGAGTCTTGGCTGGCTACATGAGGCTCCTCTCCTCCAGAGGAGACCTCACTCTCAGACTGGGCCATGACAGATGCCTCTCTCGGGGCCACCAGCATGAGGGAGCCACCTCCTCCGGGGATCTAACCTCTTCCTGGGGCGGCGGAGATCCTCCGGTGGGCTGTGATGGTGAGATAGCCGTGATAATGGCCGCTCTAGAGGTCTGTCATAATGTGGACAGTCCGTCCTTGGGCACCCTTCAGTCCCCTCACGACCCTCGATTTATGTCCTGAACAGGGTTCTTTTGCTCCTACTATGACATAGGTGGAGTTCCAGCAGGTAGCCGTGTCCTGGAAGAGGTGGTGCTCGTGATCCCCCCTCCCCTTGCCTCAGGCGTAGCTTATGCGAAGACGATGCTGAGAGAGAAGTGGGCTGAGAGACCTGTCCAGCAATGCGTGCATGGACAATGTCAATTGGTCCCTGTGGCCTTGATGTTGCTTGCTAGCCCAGAGCATCCATCATAACTAGGTGCAGTTTGTGTGCCAGACAGACCAGGCCGTCTAGGGATGCCTCTTTCAGGGCCGCCAGCATGTTTCTTAATGCATCAGTGACCATGAAGCTGCAGAAAACCTGTCCCATGGGAGCCCATTCCCTCAGGGCAACCTGATCGTGGAGGCGATGTTATTGCTCGTATGATCCTCATCCATGCCTGCAGCAGGAGCACTCTATAGCCCAGCGCCAAGGGGGCCACCTCCTCTGGGGATCCGACCTCTTCCTGGGGCAGCGGAGATCCTCCGGTTGCCACCAGTGGGGTGTGCTGCTGAGATTGCAGTGATAATGGCCGCTCTAGAGGTCTGCAGTAATGTGGACAGTCCATCCTTGGGCACCCTTCAGTTCCCTCACGACCCTCGATTTCACAGCCTGGTAGAGGACGGGCAAGACTCACCGGAGAATGGTCCTCTGTGATGGCACTCAGAACCAGGGAGCAAAACGCCGCACCAACCTCCTAAAGCCCACACCCTCCATGATGGATAACGGGACTCCATCCAATATGATAATCTCCGCCACTGCTCCAGTGTATGCTGCCTGATCCCTCCCCCTGACTTTTACGCTGGGCATTGTCAGATACCCGGAGAGAACAACCTCCTGGAGGGTAGCCTGCCTGGCCGTACCACTCCCATCCTCATGGGCCATCTTCTTGCTAGCCATCGACTCTGAGCAGGGGGCGAATGGTCCACCAAGTCCGAATCTAGACGTGGGCGTTGTGGATGGAGGAGATCTCCCAGGTGTGAGTATACCCTTTTGCTCTGGACACTGGCGGAGATCCTCCGGTTGCCTCCGCTCTAGAGGTCTGCCGTAATGTGGACAGTCCGTCCTTGGGCACCCTTCAGTTCAGACCTCTAGACTTTTACTCTGGGCATTGTTAGATACCCGGAGAGAACAACCTCCTGGAGAGTAGCCTGCCTGGCCATGCCACTCTCACCCACAACACCCTCATGGCCAGTCTTCTTGCTTGCCACCAACTCATGTCCCCCTCCCCCTTCTCTCTGCTCTGGACTTCTAACCCACCCGCCAGGTGGTTTGCGTAGCGGCAGAAGCGAAATGCCTGGGTGGTGCTCCTGCACATGCTTGCAGAGAACAGAGGAAGACAGGTGCTTCGGGTCACTGCCCCTACACACCGTCACCTCACAGTGACAGTACCGTGCTGAGCAAGGGTCGTGGGAAAGGACTTGAATGTGTCTCCAAACTGAGTTGTCGAAACAGGCACAGGTAGGAGGTGTTTCTGGAGGAGATCGAAGGGATGACTGCCGCGGCATGGAGCTAGACGGTGAAGAGGGAGTAGGGGGTGTGCTGCAGACAGGGAGAGTCCCTGGAGTTTCTGAGGCAGAGGACTGGGATGATGTGCCAAATCCTACCCTTTCCTCCTCCGATCCCACCTCCTCCGCAAACAGCTTCCCAGATCCACTCCTGCCAGCGTAGGAGAGACCACTTCTGCCTCCACCACAGGCTCCGTGGACAGATTAATAGTGTGAGACTCTGCTGCCGGAGAAACTTCCCCCCCAGAGCTGCTGCTGTCAGCCTCCAACAGGCAACATACTCTGCCCTTTTGCCTACCATGACCAGTCTTGCCTAGCAAGGAACACTTTATAGTGGTGCAGTAAAACAAAGGCCAAAACAGAGAGGAACGACTGGGGACAATGGAGGACAAACTCGATAGTGAGGGAGTGAGGTGGTAAGAAGCGGCCCTGACACTGGGGTTCCGTATTTTGAGCCAAAAAACCACCTCCCCTCAGTCCCTGTCCTCTGCTGGATAGAGGCTCTAAATTTAAAAAAACCATGTGGGTGCTGATGGTGTGCGCAGCGGAGACAGTGGAACGACACGGTGAAGGTGCATGTGTTTGCAAGTGGGCAAGAGCCCCTGGCCCCCCAAACCACCTCCACCAGACACTGTCCCTAGCTGGAAAGGGGCTGAAAATAAATAAAACAGTGTGCGCGTTGACAGTGTGCGTGTGCACAGCAAAGGTGAGCTGCACTGGTGAAGCGTGCAAGTGAGGAGCCTACAGGAAATAAAGCTACCCGTACAGATGTGACTCAGCGGGCAGCCCCCAAACCAGGATGCAGGCGATCTCTCTTCATGAAGAACCACCCACCATTCTGGTCCTCGGTGGTGGGCTGGGCAGTTGGCAGCAGTGGGGTCAGGACTTGTGTTACGTCGGAGGACTCGGTGGAGGGCATGGTCAGAGAGTACCTAGCCGAGCCTCCCGAACTCTCCCACTGCAACCCCTTGGAGTATTGGGCAAGAAAATCTGCCTTTTGTCTGGACCTCTCGACTGGCCACCAACATCCTCTCCTGCCCCCCCCCCCACCAGTGTCCAGAGCAAAAGGGTGTTCTCACACCTGGGAGATCTCCTCCATCCACAATGCTCACATCTAGATTCGGACTTGGTGGACCAGTTCTCGTTCATCAAGGTCAACCTCTCCCTGCTTGGCTACCCCTCCGTGGATCTTGAGTGTTCTGAACCCTGAGCTGGCCTCTGCCTCTCTTTCGCCATCCAACCACCCACCCTCAGGCTCCAGCCCAGAAAGCCAACCCAACGCATCCAAGATCCCAGTTAAGGGCACTTCTATTGAGGGCTCGCTGAAACATATTCGGCTTCTCTTTCCCCTTCAATGTAGAGCTGCATGTTAGGCTTTTCTTTCCCCTTCTGTTTGGAGCACATTTTCCTTTCCTTTCTCCTTCCATCTTTCTTTGAGCAGCTTTCTCAAATGGGAAGGTGACCATCCACTGCCATTCAATTACTTCTTCTTCTGGAAGGAATACGTACTACTAGTAGAGGATTGTGGGAGGAGTCCCATTCAACGGGAGAGGCTGTCTCCTCCGCACCAGGGGGAACGGGTCCCTTCTGTGCCGCCACTTCTGGAAAGTTGTTCATTCTGGTGACTGCCTCCAATGTTCCATGACGCTGCTCTTCTGGGTCCGGATTCATCCAGGCCAATTATTTTGTGCAGCCTGACCAGCCAGCAGGCATCCCACCATGTGAGGAAGAGGAGTACATGATGTTGCTTTTCTGCTCTTCTCTCCCACGGGGGAAGGGGCAGGGTGCCCCACACCCTGACCGCAACCCGCAACCTCTGGGGAATCGCTATCTCCATTATACCCTATGGTAAAGAATGATTTTCATTATTTCATATAGCAATCGCTGTATTGATTATTCTCTAGGGGCAAGCATGGTTTGCATTATTCCCTGTGGGAAATCTCTTTTGCCATTATTCCCTATTGGGAATACAAGACCCCAGGAAACCTGGGAGCTTCAACAGCAGGCAGATGACGCACCTCACACAGAGGAGAGGCAGGGGGGCTCTGTCGCAATACTCAGAAAGCTGACAATAGTCACAAAGAGCAGAGCTCGCAATATACACTCACCAGCCACTACAGCACAAGGCCTCCAAATGACCCACCTCACTCAGTGGGGGGCACAGAGGCTCACAATGACCCACCTGACTCAGCAGGGGGTGGAGCGCCTCACAATGACCCACCTTAGTCAGTGGTGGGGCAGAGGGACCCACGCTGGATTGAATATTCATGGGCTTTTTAAGACATGAATGCCAGTAACCCTCCGTTATGTCTGGAAACAGGGCTGTCCAGGAGCTACAGCTGGAACTGAACGCTGTAGTCAGAATATATTTTTTAAAAGGCAGCACAACCAGGCCGTGGTGGATTTGTTCTTGCAGTGCAGCCCATTTCTCAGGCCCCTTCTCAGTCCCCCCTCACATGGAAGCAGCGTTGGAGCGGCCAGCATTCCTTCGAAGACCCCTCGCCCTTCTTCCGTTGCTGCTGCAAGTTGTCTGGTGTCAGGCACTGCAGGAAGCTCCCTGGATAAACCCCCACCTCCCTACCCCAATGGAACACCCCTGGAGGCACTGGTAGCAATAATAGTAATAGTAATAATAATAATCAATAACGTGTCCTACTTATTTCTATTGACTTAACACCCACTCAGAGCGCTTGACAAACTATGTTATTATTATCCCCACAACAAACAACACCCTGTGAGGTGGGTGGGGCTGAGAGATCTCCTCGAAGCTGTGACTGACCCCAGGTCACCCAGCTAGCTTCAAGTGGAGGAGCGGGGAATCAAACCCGGTTGTCCAGATTAGAGTCCTCTGCTCTTAACCACTACGCCAAACTGGTAAAGGTGAGGAGAAGCAACATGAGCAGCAAAAGCCCCATCGGCAGGATGGCGAGGTGTGCCTATGGGAACCCCACCAGCAAGCCAGGCCACACCACGGCTCCTGCATATGACTGGTTCATCGATATGTATATTTTTCTTTTTCTCTCCTTGTTTCTATCTATCTATCTTGTTCTGTCTGAATCCATAGCTACTGTTTCTAGGTCTAGCATTCTGTTTCTAGGTCTAGCACAGTTGATATCTTTTCTATCTGTTTCTCTATATATGTCTCTTACTGTCTGTTTGTTTCTATCTCTATCTGTTTCTATCAACTCTCCTAGAGATAGAACAGAATGTGAAGACTTCAAATAGATATAGAGTTGAACCAAAAAAGATAGATTGATAAATAAAAGGAGAGAAAAACAATATCATCTGAAATAGATAGATACACATAGATAGTTACAGAAATCTGAAAACAATAGCTAAAGAAAGATAGAAAATGATAGCTAGAGATAGAAAGAGATAGGAAAGGGCAGATATACAGAGAAAGGGATAGATTCAGATAGCTAGTGGTGGAAAGACAATAGAACGATACAGACAGAGACAGAAAGTAACGAACAGACAGATAGAGAGCAAAAATTCCCTGACCCACCCACTGGTTGTGGTGGGTTACGGTCAGGGTGTGAGGAGACCATGTCTGACCCTAGAGATGTGGAGGAAAGTCCCTGACTCACACGCCAGAGGTTGTGGGTTGCGGTCAGAGTGTGGGGCCCCCTGGCCCTCCCCCATGGGAGAGCTGAGCAGAGAAGTGACATCTTGTGCTCCCCTCCCTCGCAAGTAGGGGAAACCTCCCAGCTGGACAGGCAGCACAAAATAAATGGCTCAGACAACGCTAGCAGAGAAAGAACAGAATGGCGTGATGCTGGCATTTAATAGCGGGGGCAGATAGCAGCATGACCCACCTGCCAGACGTGGTGAGTCATTGTCAGGGAAGGCTGGAGACATCGTGCGCTCACCTCCCTCGCATGGAGGGGCGACCGACCGGTGGTAGACGCTGCACAAAATACAGGCTGCACAGCGGAGCTGGCCATGGACAACGGAGTGAGGGGTGGACTGCAGGGGCGAGGGAGAGGGGCCTGTCTTCTGGCCAGGGAGGCTCAGCCAGAGGGGCCTCTGTGTGAGGAGTGAAGGGGAATGGGGGGAAAACATGGCATTTCTGAAGCACTTCTAGACCTTGGACTGAAGTGGGAAAGACAGGCCTAACTTCCACATAGACATGAGGGATCTGGGAATTATGGTGGGCCAAGGAAGTGGGCAGAAGGGAGTCTCCCCTTTGGCACAAGGAAAAGGGTTACAGCTGGGACATAACTAGATCTCCTGCCCAGTATCTTTGACTGAGTGGAGTCCCCTGAGGTCTGGAGAAGAGGCGAAGTCATGCTGTGTGGGTGTTGAACTTGGAGCACCTCACTTGTGATGGACTGCCCGCCTCAGAAAGAACTTGGCTGTGAAACTGCCCCACTTCTAGGGTCCTTAAGGATGTGCCAGCCCACAGCTCCAATTGGGCTGCACGTCCTCGGGCAGCCGGCCAGTTCTTGCTGCAGCTCATTTCCACTTCCTGCCGCCTTGTCGCAGCTGTCAGTCGTCTGCGGGAGCCGTGGTGTGGCCTGGCTTGCTGGTGGGGTTCCCATAGGCACACCTCGCCATCCTGCCGATGGGGCTTTTGCTGCTCATGTTGCTTCTCCTCACCTTTGTCAGTTTGGCGTAGTGGTTAAGAGCACAGGACTCTAATCTGGACAACCGGGTTTGATTCCCTGCTCCTCCACTTGAAGCTAGCTGGGTGACCTGGGGTCAGTCACAGCTTTGAGGAGATCTCTCAGCCCCACCCACCTATCTATCTGAAACTATCCCTTTCCTTTCTAGCTGTTTCTATCACCAGCTTTCAGTTTCTCTCTCTCTCTCTCTCTCTATTCTTTTCTATATACCTTTCTCTAACTATTTTCATCTATGTGTATATTACATTAGAAATGCTTGTTTTTCTCTCATCATATCTATGTATCTTTTTCTGTCTGACTCCATATCTACTTGTAGCATTCACGTTCTGTGTCTAGGTCTACTGTAGTTGATATCTAAGTAGCCTTTTCTATGTGCTTCTCTCTGTCTCTTACTGTCTATTTGTTTCTATCTGTTTCTATCAACTGTCCTATATGCATCTATCATCTAGATGCATATAGATGAAGATAGTTATAGATATCTATTTCTTTGGTGCACAAAATAAGCGGCCTGGACGAGGATGGACCCGGAAGAGCCTCTTTCAGGTCTTCCAAGGGTGTGCCACTTAACACTGAACACACTCAGAAAATGGTTCGCTCCCCTCCCAGGTAGCCAGTATTGCCATGACCCACCTGCCCGACGTGGCGGCACGTCAGGAACCCCTTCCCCCTGGGGTGCAGGAGTCAGCCTCTCCCGTTCAATGGAACTTCTCCCACAATCCTCTACTAGTACTACGTATTATCTTATTATTTTGTTTATCTATTTTGTTTATCTTATTATATTGTTTATCTATTTAAAACAATAGAGAGAGATATAGAAAGATAGAAAATGAAAGGTAGAGCTAGAAAGAGATAAGAAAGGGCAGGTATACAGAGAAAGAGATAGATTTAGTTAGATAGTGGTGGAAAGACAGAGATGGAAGGTGGAGATGGAAATTAAACAAATAGACAGTAAGAGACAGATACAGAGAAGATAGAAAAGGTTACATAGAGATCAACTGTGCTAAATATAGAAACAGAATGCGAATGCTTCAAATAGATATAGAGTCATTCAGAACAAGATAGACTGCTAGAAAAGAGAAAAACAAGAACATTAGGAAACGATTTGTACACATACATACACAAAGATGAAAATAGAGAACGGTAAGTATAGAACAGTAGAGACAGATACAGAAAGAGAGAAAATGATAGCTAGCAATAGAAAGAGATAGGAAAGGGCAGATATAGAAAGAGAAAGATTCAAATAGATTGTGGTTGGAAAACCATAGAAAGATACAGACAGAAAGTAACAAATAGACAGTAAGAGACAGATACAGAGAAAAAGATAGAAAAGGTTATATAGAACTCAACTGTGCTAGAGCTAGAAACAGAATGCAAACGCTTCAAATAGAAAAAAGGAGAGAGAGAAAGAGACATAGATAGATGAAGATAGTTAGAGAAGGATATATAGGAAGTGATAGAGGTCAGTATATAGAGAGAAAATCATATCTAGAGATAAAAAGAGATAGGAGATAGATGAAAGAAAGATTAGAAACACATAAATGGATATAGAGAAAAATATATAGAAAATGATAGATTGATATAGAGAGACAATGATAGCAAGAGCTAGAAATAGACATGGAAAGAAACAGATAGAAAGTAAGAAATAGTAAGATACAGAGAAAAAGATAGAAAAGGCTACATAGAGATCAACTATGCTAGATGTATTGTCTATGCTAGAGCTGGAAACTGAATGGAAACGCTTCAAATAGATATACGGAACAGAAGAAGATGCAAAGGGTCAGAGAGTGGCCATAGGGAATAATGGAACCCATGGAGTCTGTGGAGACTGTGACTGTGATTTCCCTCAGGGAAATAATCTGACAGCAATTCCCAATAGGTAATAATGGAAAGCGTGCTTGTCCTTAGGGAATAATGGGACAGTGATAGACCGTAGGGAATAATGGAGACAGCGATTTCCCTTAGGGAATAATGGGGACAGCGATTGTCCATAGGGAGTAATGGAAATGATGCTTGCCCTTAAGGAATAATGGGAACATAGGGAATAATGGAAACAGCGGTTGGTTATAGGTAATAATGGAAAGCACGTTTGCCCATTGGAATGAATGAAAACACGGATTGCCCATAATAAATAATAAAAAAGCAATTGTCCGAAGGGAATAATGGGGACAGAGAGTGGCCATAGGGAATAATGGAAAGCATTCCCTTAGGGAATAATGGAAAAAAGCGATTGCCCTTAGGAAATAATGGAGACAGTGTCTGCCTAGCTTTCAGTGTCTAGCTTTCATTGTCTCCCTTTTTATGTCTTCCGTTGTTAATCCCAAAATACCATACAATAATGCCATACAATAATTCAATTCAATATGAATGCAATTGAATGCAATTAGATACAATACAAAATACAAAATGACAGTGATACAAAAGGCCAATATAAGGCAAGAACAATACATCCGTAACAAGGCTAACATAAGCCCATATGCCGGCAGTCCGTAAATAAGTCCAACCGGCTAAACCGGGGAAAGACAGTCAGCACAATGCATCTGCCAAACTGAATTGCAGAAAAGAAGGGTGAAGGCGACGAGTTGGGTCGACCTGTTCACTGCTCGTTTCAGAAGTACATTCTTCTTTCTTCAGGCCAAAATCTGTTCACTGCTCGTTTCAGAAGTACATTCTTCTTTCTTCAGGCCAAAATTGACAAGAAACCGCTCTGCATCTTCCAGTTCAAGTCCTTAGAGTAAGTCTAACGAATCGTTCCAAACAGATTTTGGCCTGAAGAAAGAAGAATGTACTTCTGAAACGAGCAGTGAACAGGTCGACCCAACTCGTCGCCTTCACCCTTCTTTTCTGCAATTCAGTTTGGCAGATGCATTGTGCTGACTGTCTTTCCCCGGTTTAGCCGGTTGGACTTATTTACGGACTGCCGGCATATGGGCTTATGTTAGCCTTGTTACGGATGTATTGTTCTTGCCTTATATTGGCCTTTTGTATCACTGTCATTTTGTATTTTGTATTGTATCCAATTGCATTCAATTGCATTCATATTGAATTGAATTATTGTATGGCATTATTGTATGGTATTTTGGGATTAACAACGGAAGTTTTCATATTGGTGCCTCTTGGTGTTCTTCCTTGAGCCTGGTGGCTCTCTGTTTTCTGCGTGTCTTTGGGAGGAAGACTTTCCTGTTTGCTTGTGCTTTTGTTCCCTTTTTATGTCTGTCTGTACTGTTTGCTACATACATTTATCTTTCATATATGTGTATAAATCTTTTTCATGTATGTGTATAAATCTTTTACTAATGTTTTTCTCTCTCCTTTCTATCAGTCTGTCCATCTATCTATATCTCTTGCTCTGACTGACTATATCTATTTGAAGCATTGGCATTTCTAGCTCTAGCTCAATGGATCTCTATGTAGCCTTTTCTATCTGTTTCACTCTGTCTCTTACTGTCTATTTGTGACTTTCTCTCTCTCTTTCTTTGTCTTTCTACCACTATAGTTCTGTATGTATATCTTTATATGTATATCTGCCTTACCACTAGCTGTCATTTTCTCTCTTTCTATATCTATCTCTATAGTTCTACATACCTTTCTCTACCTTCACCAATGTGTATGTGTATCTATAATTTTCTAATCTTTCTTTTTCTTTCTTTCTTTCTTTCTTTCTTTCTTTCTTTCTTTCTTTCTTTCTTTCTTTCTTTCTTTCTTTCTTTCTTTCTTTCTTTCTTTCTTTCTTTCTTTCTTTCTTTCTTTCTTTCTTTCTTTCTTTCTTTCTTTCTTTCTTACATCTATCTATCTATCTATCTATCTATCTATCTATCTATCTATCTATCTATCTATCTATCTATCTATCTATCTATCTATCTATCTATCTATCCATCCTGTACTTTCCCATTCTATATCTATTTGAAGCGTTTGCATTCTGCTTCTAGCTCTAGCATAGTTGATCTCTATATAGCTTTTCTGTCTGTTTTTCTGTATCTATCTATTATTATTTCTTTCTATCACTCTTTAAGGCTCCTGCGCCTTAAAGAGCATCACAGAACAGCTGCGGCTTCACCCCTGATTTGAAGAGCCACATAGGATGGGAGAGCTTGAGTGCTCTCTTAAAGATACAGGAGCCCTTGCTGAGAATTCTGCCCAAAGGTCCTGGAGTTGTGCACCCCCTGACCAAAGGTGCTCTGAGGCTTTTACCCCACCCCCGCCAGCCTGCAAATCTGCTCAGTGCTGTCCAATCTGAGAGAAGAAGGAAGGGAAGGCTTGGCTAGGTACTCTCTGACCATGCCCTCCACCGAGTCCTCCGACGTAACACAAGTCCTGACCCCACTGCTGCCAACTGCCCAGCCCACCACCGAGGACCAGAATGGTGGGTGGTTCTTCATGAAGAGAGATCGCCTGCATCCTGGTTTGGGGGCTGCCCGCTGAGTCACATCTGTACGGGTAGCTTTATTTCCTGTAGGCTCCTCACTTGCACGCTTCACCAGTGCAGCTCGCCTTTGCTGTGCACACGCACACTGTCAACGCGCACACTGTTTTATTTATTTTCAGCCCCTTTCCAGCTAGGGACAGTGTCTGGTGGAGGTGGTTTGGGGGGCCAGGGGCTCTTGCCCACTTGCAAACACACGCACCTTCACCGTGTCGTTCCACTGTCTCCGCTGCGCACACCATCAGCACCCACATGGTTTTTTTAAATTTAGAGCCTCTATCCAGCAGAGGACAGGGACTGAGGGGAGGTGGTTTTTTGGCTCAAAACACGGAACCCCAGTGTCAGGGCCGCTTCTTACCACCTCACTCCCTCACTATCGAGTTTGTCCTCCATTGTCCCTCCATTTGTCCCCCAGTCGTTCCTCTCTGTTTTGGCCTTTGTTTTACTGCACCACTATAAAGTGTTCCTTGCTAGGCAAGACTGGTCATGGTAGGCAAAAGGGCAGAGTATGTTGCCTGTTGGAGGCTGACAGCAGCAGCTCTGGGGGGGAAGTTTCTCCGGCAGCAGAGTCTCACACTATTAATCTGTCCACGGAGCCTGTGGTGGAGGCAGAAGTGGTCTCTCCTACGCTGGCAGGAGTGGATCTGGGAAGCTGTTTGCGGAGGAGGTGGGATCGGAGGAGGAAAGGGTAGGATTTGGCACATCATCCCAGTCCTCTGCCTCAGAAACTCCAGGGACTCTCCCTGTCTGCAGCACACCCCCTACTCCCTCTTCACCGTCTAGCTCCATGCCGCGGCAGTCATCCCTTCGATCTCCTCCAGAAACACCTCCTACCTGTGCCTGTTTCGACAACTCAGTTTGGAGACACATTCAAGTCCTTTCCCACGACCCTTGCTCAGCACGGTACTGTCACTGTGAGGTGACGGTGTGTAGGGGCAGTGACCCGAAGCACCTGTCTTCCTCTGTTCTCTGCAAGCATGTGCAGGAGCACCACCCAGGCATTTCGCTTCTGCCGCTACGCAAACCACCTGGCGGGTGGGTTAGAAGTCCAGAGCAGAGAGAAGGGGGAGGGGGACATGAGTTGGTGGCAAGCAAGAAGACTGGCCATGAGGGTGTTGTGGGTGAGAGTGGCATGGCCAGGCAGGCTACTCTCCAGGAGGTTGTTCTCTCCGGGTATCTAACAATGCCCAGAGTAAAAGTCTAGAGGTCTGAACTGAAGGGTGCCCAAGGACGGACTGTCCACATTACGGCAGACCTCTAGAGCGGAGGCAACCGGAGGATCTCTGCCAGTGTCCAGAGCAAAAGGGTATACTCACACCTGGGAGATCTCCTCCATCCACAACGCCCACGTCTAGATTCGGACTTGGTGGACCATTCGCCCCCTGCTCAGAGTCGATGGCTAGCAAGAAGATGGCCCATGAGGATGGGAGTGGTACGGCCAGGCAGGCTACCCTCCAGGAGGTTGTTCTCTCCGGGTATCTGACAATGCCCAGCGTAAAAGTCAGGGGGAGGGATCAGGCAGCATACACTGGAGCAGTGGCGGAGATTATCATATTGGATGGAGTCCCGTTATCCATCATGGAGGGTGTGGGCTTTAGGAGGTTGGTGCGGCGTTTTGCTCCCTGGTTCTGAGTGCCATCACAGAGGACCATTCTCCGGTGAGTCTTGCCCGTCCTCTACCAGGCTGTGAAATCGAGGGTCGTGAGGGAACTGAAGGGTGCCCAAGGATGGACTGTCCACATTACTGCAGACCTCTAGAGCGGCCATTATCACTGCAATCTCAGCAGCACACCCCACTGGTGGCAACCGGAGGATCTCCGCTGCCCCAGGAAGAGGTCGGATCCCCAGAGGAGGTGGCCCCCTTGGCGCTGGGCTATAGAGTGCTCCTGCTGCAGGCATGGATGAGGATCATACGAGCAATAACATCGCCTCCACGATCAGGTTGCCCTGAGGGAATGGGCTCCCATGGGACAGGTTTTCTGCAGCTTCATGGTCACTGATGCATTAAGAAACATGCTGGCGGCCCTGAAAGAGGCATCCCTAGACGGCCTGGTCTGTCTGGCACACAAACTGCACCTAGTGTCACGGGCTGGGCCAGCCCAAGCAGGGTGGTGCAGGTCCAAACCTTGATACCAAGTCCAGAGGGAGTTTCAGGAGCCAAAAGCCAAGTCAAAGCAGTGGTCAGAGCACAAGCTAATGCCAGAGTTGAGTCCAGAGTCCAAGAGCAAGGTCAGGCACAGTCCAAGGTCAGTTACCGGTAGTGTCAGGTCCAACAGTAGGCACGGGCAAGGTTCACGGAGCACGGAGTGGTTGCAGACAGTAGAGACGTTGCTTCCACGCCTGGCTGTTGCTCCTGACTGGCTTTTATAGCCAGGCATGGTTTTCAGCCAGCTGCTGGGGCTCCATCCTGAAGCTACTCATCATCACCCTCCAGCAGCTGGCGTTGGCTCAGGAGACGAGCACTGCGCTGTCTCTCCTGCAGCTCCAGTCTCTGGCGCTGTCTGCGGCGTTCTCTGGGTGTGGGTGAACCTGGGGGGGTGGAAGCCTCTGGCTGGGCTTCCCCTGTGGTGCTGGCAGTCCCTGACTGAGCTTCCCCTGTGGAAGTCCCTGGCTGCACTTCCCCTGTGGTGCTGGGGCTGGAGAGTACTGATGGCTCTGCTTCAGCTGCTGGCTGTAGGCTCTGATTAGCCAACAGCTGTGGCTCCTGATTACCAGCCTCTGCTGAGTCAGGGCTGGCTGCATGGAGCTCCTCTTCTCCTGAGGAGTCCTGGCTGGCTACACGAAGCCCCTCTCCTCCTGAGGAGGAGTCCTCACTCTCACTGAGCCCAGGCTGGACCATGACACCATCCCCTCCCTCAGGCCCCCCTCCATTCCGCGGACCGGGTTTCCAGGGGTAGGCCCTGTGGAACTGGCAGATGATGTCCGGAGCATGGAGATTACTGGCAGGCTCCCAGGATCGGTCTTCCGGGCCATAACCCTTCCAGTCGACTAGATATTGCAGCTGTCCCCGGCGGCGGCGGGAGTCCAGGATCTGGGCAACTTCATATTCTTCTTGCCCATCAATAAGCACTGGTGGGGGAGGAAGTGGCTTGGGTCTCTGTGGGTCCAGGGGCAAGGCAGGAATGAGGAGAGATCGATGGAAGACCGGGTGGATCGGGAGCGTAGGAGGCAAGTGCAGTCGAAAAGCCACAGAGTTGACCTGGTCCGTGATGGTGAATGGGCCGATAAATCGGGCATCCAGTTTTCGGGATGGTCTCTGGGTCCGTATGTGGCGGGTTGAGAGCCAGACCTGATCTCCCACCTTCAAGGGTTCACCGGGTTGGCGCTTCCGGTCTGCAGCCTTTTTGTATGCCTCCTTGGCCTGTTGCAACTGCTCGTTGAAGAGTTGGTGTAGAGACTGGAGTTCTTGGAGGTAGTCATTGGCAGCAGGAACACCAGTGGAGGGGGTAGTGCTGGGGAAGAACCGAGGGTGATATCCATAGTTTGCCATGAAGGGTGTTTGTTGGGTGGACGTGTGCACCGCATTGTTGTAGGCGAACTCGGCCAGGGGGAGTAGGGCCACCCAGTTATCTTGCTGGTAGTTCGTATAGCACCTCAGGTACTGTTCCAGGGTTGCATTAGTGCGTTCAGTTTGCCCATCGGATTGGGGGTGGTGCGCAGAGGACAAGTGGACCTGGGTGCCGAGGAGGGTATGCAGGGCACGCCAGAACCGGGAGGTGAATTGGGCTCCCCGGTCTGTGATCAGATGGTCTGGTATACCATGGAACCTGAAGACGTGTTGTAAGTAGAGCTGTGCAGTAGCCGGGGCTGTAGGAAGTCCGGGACAGGGAACAAAATGAGCCATCTTAGTGAACAGGTCCACCACCACCAGGATACAGGTGTGACCTTTGGAGCAGGGCAGGTCAGTGATAAAGTCCATGGAGATAAATTTCCAGGGCCCCGGAGGTGTAGGCAGGGGCAATAAGAGTCCAGATGGTTTCTCAGGGTGGTCCTTGGCCCGTCTGCAGGTATCACAGGTGCTCACATATCGGGCCACGTCAGATTGAATCCGGGGCCACCAAAACTCCCGGGTCAGTAGGTGGGTGGTTTTGTGACGGCCGAAATGTCCAGCAGGCTTGGCATCATGTGCCAGTTGTAGTACTTCGGTGCGCAATGGGCCTGGGGGAATATAAACCCGACCCCGCTGGGTGAGCAGGCCATGTTCTTCCCCAAATCCAGATGCATTTGGGTGTGAGGACATGTGGAGGTCCTGGAGCTGCTTCTGGGCGAATGAGTCCTGAAATTGTTGCATGCGAATTCTGGCAGAGAGTCCCGGGGTGGTTTGGACGGCTGCAAGAGCTTCTGGAGGTAATATGGTGGTCAGGGGATGTTCCTCTCCAGCTGGTGAAGCGTACTCCGGCTTTCTCGAGAGGGCATCAGCTCGTTTATTCTGGGAGCTGGGCACATAGGTGATTTTAAAGTTGAACCGGGAAAAGAATAAGGACCACCGGATCTGTCTCTGGTTCAGGCGACGAGCTGTCTGGAGGTGTTCCAGATTTCGGTGGTCTGTGAGTACCTGGACCGGGTGTCGTGCCCCCTCAAGGTGGTGCCGCCAAACCTCAAAGGCTGCCTTGATGGCGAGCAATTCCCTCTCCCAGATGGTATAGTTTTTCTCTGCTGGGGTGAGCTGGCGGGAGTAATAGGCGCAGGGTCGCAGAGGGCTTGAGGATGTCTCTCGCTGGGACAGTACAGCCCCAATCGCGGTGCTAGAAGCGTCCGCTTCCACAGTGAATGGCAGCTGGGGGTCTGGGTATCGCAAGACCGGTCCAGCAGTGAAGCAGCCCTTCAGGGCTTGGAAAGCTTGGTCTGCTTCAGGAGTCCATTGGAATGGCACCCGGGGCCGCAGTAGCTGCGTCAGTGGTACAGTGGTCTCGGCAAAGCCGGGGATAAACTGGCGATAATAATTGGCGAAGCCCAGAAAACGCTGCACATCCTTTCGGGAACGGGGGGCTTGCCAAGTCTGTACGGCCTCAACCTTCCTGGGGTCCATCTGAATCCCCTGGGGTGAAATTACATGGCCAAGGAATTCCACCGTCCGGAGGTGGAAGGCACACTTTTCCAACTTGGCAAACAGACCATATTGCCGTAGTCGCTGAAGCACGGTTCGTACATGCTGTGGGTGGTCTGCCGGATCCCGGGAATAAATCAAGATGTCATCCAAATAAATTATGACAAACTGATCCAGGAGGTTGCGAAAGATGTCGTTCATGAACCTCTGGAACACAGCTGGTGCATTTGTCAGCCCGAACGGCATTACAAGGTACTCATACTGTCCATATCGAGTGCTGAAAGCTGTCTTCCACTCATCGCCTTTCCGGATACGCACTAGGTTATATGCCCCCCGAAGATCAAGTTTGGTATAGATCTGGGCTCCCTTCAATTGCTCTAGCAGGTCGGCGATCAGGGGAAGTGGGTACCTGTCTCGGACAGTGATTTTATTCAGGGCCCGGTAATCGTTGCATAACCGGAGTTCCCCACTTTTCTTTTTGACGAATAATACAGGAGCGGAGGTGGGCGAGGTGGACGGGCGGATGAACCCCCGCTGCAGGTTTTTGGCAAGAAAATCCCTGAGTGCAGCCAGCTCAGGCTCTGTCAGTGAATACAGGCGTCCCACCGGCAGGGGTGAGCCTGGAAGCAGGTCAATGGTGCAGTCATATGGCCGGTGGGGGGGAAGTTGGTCCGCTCCCTTCTCCTCAAACACATCCTGGAAGTCCATATACAGTTTGGGCAGGGTGGACGAGGTTGGTGCAGCTGTGACCGTGGCCAGGACCGTAGGCTGGGTCAGGTGCGGACATGGGTCCCGAAATTGGAGGTCCAGTTGGCCCCACCTGATGATGGGGTCGTGGAGGCTGAGCCAGGAAAGTCCCAAGATGAGGGGGAACCGAGGTGTACTCGCAACGTCGAAGCAGAGCTTCTCCTGATGCTGCTGGATTCGTAGCGTGAGTGGCTGGGTCTCTTTGACCACTGGGCCAGAGCATAGCGGGCGCCCGTCAATGGCTTCAACTATGGTGGGTGCCTCCTTGGACTGAAGAGGAATTTTGTGCTGGGCTGCGAAGTGAGCATCTATGAAACAGTGGGAGGCTCCCGAATCTATCATGGCATACACAAACAGGACCCGGCTGTCGGGTAAGCAAAGCTTCACTGGCACCAAGAAAGGTTCAGGATGGTCGTCGGAGGCATTGGCCACCCCAACCAGTTGCTTTACAAGAGGCTGCTCTCGCCCTGTAGCGGAGATTTTCTTCTTTGCAGGGCAGCTGTTGGCATAGTGGCCTGCCTCACCGCAGTACCAACAGAGGTGGTGGGCCTGGCGTCGCTCCTTTTCCTCTGGGGGCAAGGGGGGGCGAGGCCCCCCTAATTGCACAGGCTTACCCCTGTCTTCCGGTGAGGCTCTGGACGGAGGCCGATGGCGCAATGCATGGACTGTTTTCCTGCTCTCCAGTCTCCCCTCGATTCGTAGGCATAGGAGAATAAGAGCCTGCAGATCCACCGGCCGTTCCGATCGAGCCACTTCATCAAGAACTTCGTCGGACAGCCCTTCCAGGTACTGATCCACTAGGGCTGCCTCGTTCCAGTTCAGGTCCTGAGCCAGTAGCTGGAATTCTGTGGTATACTGAGCCACAGTCCCATTTCCCTGGGTGAGGGCACGGATTTTCTGGTTTGCTTTGATGGCTTTCAGAGGGTTGGCAAAGACGGCGGTAATGTGAGCCACGAAGTTTGGAAAGTCCCCCAGCAGAGGGGATTTAGCCAGTAGCAAGGGTGTGGCCCATCTTGCTGCCTGCCCCTTTAACAGGCTGAGGATGAAGCCAACTTTGACTTTATCCGTGGGAAAGTCTCTGGCCCGGAGTTCCATGTACAACTGGCACTGGGCAAGAAACGCTGGGAATTCTTCCACATTGCCCTCAAAACTGTCAGGAGGCCTCACTGGGCATTTTGCAGGCAGAGGTGCAGCAGGGGCAACAAGAAGAGTAGCAATCTGCTGCTGCAAAGTCACCAGTGCTTGGGTTAATTGCAGCACCTGGTCCTGCAGCATTGCCAGGCTTCCCGGGGTGGGCATCACTGCGTCCATGCCGGGAAGTGAGGTGGAAGCAATCTGTCACGGGCTGGGCCAGCCCAAGCAGGGTGGTGCAGGTCCAAACCTTGATACCAAGTCCAGAGGGAGTTTCAGGAGCCAAAAGCCAAGTCAAAGCAGTGGTCAGAGCACAAGCTAATGCCAGAGTTGAGTCCAGAGTCCAAGAGCAAGGTCAGGCACAGTCCAAGGTCAGTTACCGGTAGTGTCAGGTCCAACAGTAGGCACGGGCAAGGTTCACGGAGCACGGAGTGGTTGCAGACAGTAGAGACGTTGCTTCCACGCCTGGCTGTTGCTCCTGACTGGCTTTTATAGCCAGGCATGGTTTTCAGCCAGCTGCTGGGGCTCCATCCTGAAGCTACTCATCATCACCCTCCAGCAGCTGGCGTTGGCTCAGGAGACGAGCACTGCGCCGTCTCTCCTGCAGCTCCAGTCTCTGGCGCTGTCTGCGGCGTTCTCTGGGTGTGGGTGAACCTGGGGGGGTGGAAGCCTCTGGCTGGGCTTCCCCTGTGGTGCTGGCAGTCCCTGACTGAGCTTCCCCTGTGGAAGTCCCTGGCTGCACTTCCCCTGTGGTGCTGGGGCTGGAGAGTACTGATGGCTCTGCTTCAGCTGCTGGCTGTAGGCTCTGATTAGCCAACAGCTGTGGCTCCTGATTACCAGCCTCTGCTGAGTCAGGGCTGGCTGCATGGAGCTCCTCTTCTCCTGAGGAGTCCTGGCTGGCTACACGAAGCCCCTCTCCTCCTGAGGAGGAGTCCTCACTCTCACTGAGCCCAGGCTGGACCATGACACCTAGTTATGATGGATGCTCTGGGCTAGCAAGCAACATCAAGGCCACAGGGACCAATTGACATTGTCCATGCACGCATTGCTGGACAGGTCTCTCAGCCCACTTCTCTCTCAGCATCGTCTTCGCATAAGCTATGCCTGAGGCAAGGGGAGGGGGGATCACGAGCACCACCTCTTCCAGGACCCGGCTACCTGCTGGAACTCCACCTATGTCATAGTAGGAGCAAAAGAACCCTGTTCAGGACATAAATCGAGGGTCGTGAGGGGACTGAAGGGTGCCCAAGGACGGACTGTCCACATTATGGCAGACCTCTAGAGCGGCCATTATCACGGCTATCTCACCATCACAGCCCACCGGAGGATCTCCGCCGCCCCAGGAAGAGGTTAGATCCCCGGAGGAGGTGGCTCCCTCATGCTGGTGGCTCCGAGAGAGGCATCTGTCATGGCCCAGTCTGAGAGTGAGGTCTCCTCTGGAGGAGAGGAGCCTCATGTAGCCAGCCAAGACTCCTCAGGAGAAGAAGAGTTCTGTGTAGCCAGCTCTAGCCCTGACTCAGCAGAAGCCGGCAATCAGGAGCAGCAGCTGCTGGCTGATCAAAGCTCACAGCTAGCAGCTGAGACACCAGCACCCTCTAGCCCCAATACCACAGGGGAAGCTCAGCCAGGAACTTCCACAGGGGAGGCTCAGTCAGGGACTGCCAGCACCACAGGGGAAGCCCAGCCAGGGGCTTCCACCCCCCCAGGCTCACCCACGCCTAGAGAGCGCCGCAGACAGCGCCAGAGACTGGAACTGTATCTTATTATTGTTTTCCTGTTTTTATTGATTTTAACTGTTGTTCCCCGCCCAGAGCCCTTGATGATGGGTGGTTTATCAATCAAATGGACAAGCATGGTTTTCATTATTCCCTATGTGCAATCATTGTCCCAATTATTCCCTATGGACAAGCTTGGTTTCCATGATTTCCTATGAGCAATCGGTGTCCCATTTATTCCCTATGGGCAAACATCGTTTACATTATTCCCTGTGGGCAATCGCTATCTCCATTATTCCTTAAGGGCAAGCCAGGTTTCCAGGATTTTCTAAGGGAATCGCTGTCTCATTACACCTTATGGTAAAGAATGATTTCCATTATTTCCTATGGCCAATTGCTGTATCCGTTATTCCCCAGGGGCAAGTATGGTTTGCATTATTCCCTACAGGCAATCTCTGTCTCCATTATTCCCTATTGGCAAGCATCGTTTCCTATGGACAAGTGCTGTCTTCATTATTTCCTACGGCCAAGTGTTGTTTTCATTATTCCCTGTGGGAAAGCATGGTTTCCATTATTTCCTATGGCCAATAGCTGTGTCAATTATTCCCTATGGGCAAGCGTGGTTTCCATTATTCTCTATGGACAATCACTGTCTCTATTATTCCTTAGGGGCAAGGATTGTTCCTATTATTCCCTATGGGCAATCGCTGTCTCCGTTATTCCCTAAGTGCTCTCGCTTTTCCCATTCAAGCCTATGGACAAGCATGCTTTCCATTATTCCCTACGTGCAATCACTTTCCCCATTATACCCTACGGGCAAGCATGGTTTCCATTATTTCCTACGGGCAATTGTTCTCATTAATTCCCTCTGGGCAGTCGCTTTCTCCATTATACCCTAAGGGTGATCGCTGTCTCCATTATTCTATATGGGCAAGCATGATTTCCAGTATTCCCTAAGGGCAATCACTGTCTCCTTTATTCCCTAGGGTCAAGCATGGTTTCCATTATTCCCTATGGCCAATTTCTATCACCATTATTCTCTAAGGACATGGGTTGTTTTCATTATTTCCTATGAACAATAGCTGTCTCTAATACTCCCTATAGGCAATCACTGTTTTCATTATTCCCTATTGCCTATTCATTATTACCCTATTTCCTATGCTCAGGGTTTCCATTATTCCCTACGGGCGTTCGCTTTTCCATTATTCCCTATGGCCATGCATGGTTTCTATTATTCCCTATGGATAATCGTTTTCTCCATTATTCCCTGTGAGATATCGCTGTCCCATTATTCCCTGAGGACAAGCATGCTTACCATTATTCCCTCTGGACACGCATGGTTTCCATTATTTCCTATGACCAATCGCTGTCTCATTAATTCCCTGTGTGTAATTGCTGTCTCCATTATTCCCTATAGGCAATCACTGTTTCCATTATTCCCTATGGGCAAGCATGATTTCCATTATTCCCTATGGGCAATCGATTTCTCCATGATTCCCTATTGACAAGCATCGTTTCCATTAGTGCCTATGGGCAAGTGTTGTTTTCATTATTCCCTAAGATCAAGCATGTTTTCCTTTATTCGCTATCGCTGTCCCCATTATTCCCCAAGGGCAAGCATGTTTTCCTTCATTCCCTAAGGCCACTTGATATCCCAATTGGGACATTGTTCCCAATGGACAATCGCTGTTTTCATTATTCCCTATGGTCAATGGCTCTCTCCATTATTCCCTATGGACATTTGCTGTTTTCATTTTTCCCTATGGGGAAAAATGCTTTCCATTTTTCCCTATGAATGAAATATGTTCCCATTATTCTCTAACAACAATTCCTGTTCCCATTATTCCATATGGGAAAGCATGATTTCCATTATTCCCTAGGGGAATTCCTTATCTCTATTATTCCCTATGGACAATCGCAGTTTACATTATTCCCTATGGGCAAGCATTCTTTCCATTATTCTCTATGGGCAATTGCTGTTCCCATTTTTCTCTATGAGCAAGCGTAGTTTCCATTGTGCTCTATGGGCAAGCATGGGTTCCATTATTTACTATGGGCATTCGCTCTCCGATTAATACCCTGTGTGCAATCGCTGTCTCCATTATTCTCTATGGGCAATAATGTCTCTATTATTTCCTCTGGGCAAGCATGGTTTCCAGTATTCCCCATGGGCAACCGCTGTTTGCATTATTCCCTATGGACAAGCATGCTTTTCGTTATTCCCTAAAGGCAATCTTTGTTCCAATTCTTCCCTATGGGCAATTATGATTTCCATTCTTCCCTCTGGACAATCGTTGTCTCCATTATTCCCTGTGGACAATCACCGTTTTCATTATTCCCTAAGTGCAAGCATGCTTTCAACAATAGCGTATGTGCAATCGCTGTTCCTATTATGGCCTAAAGGCAAGCATGATATCCATTATTTCCTATGGGCAATCGTGTCTCCATTATTCCCTAAGTGCTACTGCTCTTTTCATTATTCCTTATGGGCAAACATGGTTTTCATTCTTCCCTATGGCCAATCGTGGTCCCAATTATTCCCTAGGAACAAGCTCGGTTTGCTATCCCCGTTATTCCCCAAGGGCAAACATTATTCCCTGTGGGCAATCGCTGTCTCCATTATTCCTTCAGGGAAGCATGGTTTCCGGTATTTTCTCGGGGAGTCGCTATCTCCATTATACCCTATGGTAAAGAATGATTTCCATTATTTCCTATAGCAATCGCTGTATCGATTATTCTCTCGGGGCAAGCATGGTTTGCATTATTCCCTATGGGCAATCTCTTTCGCCATTATTCCCTATTGGCAAGCATACTTTCCATTATTGACTCTCGGTAATCTCTATCTTCATTACTCCCTATGGTCAAGTCTTGTTTTCATTATTTCCAACAGGCAAGCATGGTTTCCATTATTTCCTATGGGCAATAACTGTCCCCATTATTATTCTGTATGGGCAAGCATGGTTTCCCTTATCCCCAATGGCCACTTGCTGTCCCCATTATTCCCTAAGGGAATTGCTTTTTTATTATTTATTATGGGCAATCTCTGTTTTCATTCATTCCAATGGGCAATCGTGCTTTCCATTATTACCTATAACCAACCGCTGTTCCCATTATTCCCTATGTTCCCATTATTCCTTAAGGGCAAGCATCATTTCCATTATTCCCTATGGGCAATCGCTGTCCCCATTATTTCCTAAGGGAAATCGCTGTCCCCATTATTCCCTATGGTCTATCACTGTCCCATTATTCCCTAAGGACAAGCATGCTTTCCATTATTACCTATCGGGAATTGCTGTCAGATTATTTCCCTGAGGGAAATCACAGTCTCCATTATTTCCTATGGGCAAGCATGGGTTCCATTATTCCCTATGGCCACTCTCTGACCTTTTGTATCTTCTTCTGTCCAGTATCTATTTGAAGCATTTCCATTCGGTTTCCAGCTCTAGCATAGTTGATCTCTAGGTAGCCTTTTCTATCTTTTTCTCTGTATCTTACTATTTCTTACTTTCTATCTGTTTCTTTCCATGTCTTTCCACCAATATCTATCTGAATCTATGTCTTTCTATGTATATCTGCCCTTTCCTATCTATTTCTAGCTCTTGCTATCATTGTCTCTCTGTATCTATCATTTTCTATATATCTTTCTCTATATCCATTTATGTGTTTCTAATCTTTCTTTCTTTCATCTATCTCCTATCTCTTTTTATCTCTAGATATGATTTTCTCTCTATATACTGACCTCTATCACTTCCTATATATCCTTCTCTAACTATCTTCATCTGTCTATGTATATATATCTTTTTCTAATGTTTCTCTCTCTCTCTGTCTCTCTCTCTCCTTTTTTCTATTTGAAGCGTTTGCATTCTGTTTCTAGCTCTAGCACAGTTGAGTTCTATATAACCTTTTCTATCTTTTTCTCTGTATCTGTCTCTTACTGTCTATTTGTTACTTTCTGTCTGTATCTTTCTATGGCTTTCCCCCACAATCTATTTGAATCTTTCTCTTTCTATGAATATCTGCCCTTTCCTATCTCTTTCTATCGCTAGCTATCATTTTCTCTCTTTCTGTATCTATCTCTACTGTTCTATACTTACCGTTCTCTATTTTCATCTTTGTGTATGTATGTGTACAAATCGTTTCCTAGTGTTCTTGTTTTTCTCTTTTCTATCAGTCTAACTTGTTCTGTCTGACTTTATATCTATTTGAAGCATTCGCATTCTGTTTCTATGTTTAGCACAGTTGATCTCTATGCAGCCTTTTCTATCTTCTCTGTATCTGTCTCTTACTATCTATTTGTTTAATTTCCATCTCCACCTTCCATCTCTGTCTTTCCACCACTATCTAACTAAATCTATCTCTTTCTCTGTATATCTGCCCTTTCTTATCTCTTTCTAGCTCTACCTTTCATTTTCTATCTTTCTATATCTCTCTCTATTGTTTTAAATAGATATCTATAACTATCTTCATCTATATGCATCTAGATGATAGATGCATATAGGACAGTTGATAGAAACCGATAGAAACAAATAGACAGTAAGAGACAGGGAGAAACACATAGAAAAGGCTATTTAGATATCAACTACACTAGACCTAGACACAGAACGTGAATGCTACAAGTAGATATGGAGTCAGACAGAAAAAGATACATAGAAATGATGAGAAAAAAACAAGCATTTCTAATGTAATATACATTTTTTAAATAGCGATATCAAAATATGGGATAAGCTTAGAGGCAAACTCTTACCAGATATATCTATTATTTCTCCCTTCACTGGGCAAAATTGGTTTTGTCCGGCATTAAGTTCTAACTCTTTTAAGTGGTGGAGGCAAAATGGCAAATCCAGACTTATTGATGTGACATCAAAAGGTCTAATGCAGGAAAAAGCGAAACTGGAGCTGGGCACCCAAACACATATTCCATGGTTTGAATATTTACAAATCAAACATCTCACAGAAGATAAAGAAATTTAAAAAGCTCTAAAAAAACCCTCACAGAATTTGAACAATTGTTAAGAAATGATACAGACAAACAAAATGGGCTAATTGCTAAAATTTACCATATCCTTATTAATGTAAAGCAGGGAAACAAATTGCTGTCCTATCAAAGAATATGGCAAAAAGAATGTAACATAGATCCTTCCAATGACAACTGGAAGGAAATCTGGAAATCTCACATCTATACTTCTAGAATTATAAATATCAAAATGCAGACTGTAAAAATATACTCTCACTGTTTCATTTTCTGCCCATCTCTAATACACATAGAAACACATAGATGAAGATAGTAAGAAAAAGGTACATACAATTACACACAGGGAATTAATGAGACAGCAATTGCTCATAGGAAATAATGGAAACCATGCTTGTCCAGAGGGAATAATGGTAAGCATGCTTGTCCTCAGGGAATAATGGGACAGCGATATCTCATAGGGAATAATGGAGAAAACGATTATCCATAGGGAATAACAGAAACCATGCATGCCCATAGGGAATAATGGAAAAGCGAACACCCGTAGGGAATAATGGAAACCCTGAGCATAGGAAATAGGGTAATAATGAATAGGCAATAGGGAATAATGAAAACAGTGATTGCCTATAGGGAGTATTAGAGACAGCGATTGTTCATAGGAAATAATGAAAATAACCAATGTCCATAGAGAATAATGGTGATAGAAATTGGCCATAGGGAATACTGGAAATCATGCTTGGGCATTCCTTTTGGTTTGGTTTTGGTCTAGCTTTAATGTCTTTCCACCAATATCTATCTGAATCTATGTCTTTCTATGTATATCTGCCCTTTCCTATCTATTTCTAGCTCTTGCTATC
This sequence comes from Eublepharis macularius, assembly GCF_028583425.1. Classification (NCBI taxonomy): domain Eukaryota; kingdom Metazoa; phylum Chordata; class Lepidosauria; order Squamata; family Eublepharidae; genus Eublepharis; species Eublepharis macularius. The sequence goes on along the minus strand of NC_072793.1, from coordinate 9,368,506 downwards.
ATTGTCTCTCTATATCTATCTATCATTTTCTATATATCTTTCTCTATATCCATTTATATGTTTCTAATCGTTCTTTCTTTCATCTATCTCCTATCTCTTTTTATCTCTAGATATGATTTTCTCCCTATATAATAACCTCTATCACTTCCTATATATCCTTCTCTAACTATCTTCATCTATCTATGTATATATATCTTTTTCTAATGTTTCTCTCTCTCTCTCTCTCTCTCTCTCTCTCTCTCTCTCCTTCTCTCTCTCCATCTATCTATCATACTTGTTCTGTCCAATTTTTTTCTATTTGAAGCATTTGCATTCTGTTTCTAGCTCTAGCACAGTTGAGTTCTATATAACCTTTTCTATCTTTTTCTCTGTATTTGTCTCTTACTCTCTATTTGTTACTTTCTGTCTGTATCTTTCTATGGCTTTCCACCACACATAGAAAAGGCTACTTAGATATCAACTACAGTAGACCTAGACACAGAACGTGAACGCTACAAGTAGATATGGAGTCAGACAGAAAAAGATACATAGAAATGATGAGAGAAAAACAAGCATTTCTAATGTAATATACACATAGATGAAAATAGTTAGAGAAAGGTATATAGAAAAGAAGAGAGAGAGAGAGAGAGAGAGAGAGAGAGAGACTGAAAGCTGGTGATAGAAACAGCTAGAAAGGAAAGGGATAGTTTCAGATAGATAGTGATAGTAAGACATTGAAAGAGAGAGAGATAGAAAGTAACAAATGAACAGTAAGAGAAACAGATAGAAAAGGCTACACAATCTACTGTGCTAGACCAAGAAAGAGAATGTTAATGCTACAGATAGAGTCAGACACAACATGAGAGACAGACGGATGGACGGACGGACGGATGGACGGGCGGACAGGCGGACGGGCGGGCGGGCGGACAGACGGACGGACGGACGGACGGACGGACAGACAGACAGATAGAAACAAGATGAGGGAAAAACAGCAAAAACACATAGATGAAGAACGCTAGAAAAAGGTATACAGAAAACGATAGAGATAGAAATAGAGAAAATGATAGGTACAGATAGCGATAGCAAAGCAGATACATAGAAAGAGGGAGATTCGGATAGATAATTGTAGAGAGACAGAAAGAGAGAGATAGAGGTAGTAAGTAACAAACAAACAGTAAGAGAGACAGAGAGAAACAGAGAGAAGAAGCTTCATAGAGACAATGATCTGGATCTATAAACATATAGAATGCGAATGCTACAGCACAAGAGAAATAACTATATAAACAGATAAATAGATAGAAAGAAGCCAAGGAAAACCAAATCAGATAGAAAAAGACAGATATACATAGATACACATAGAAGAAAATAGAGAAAGGTACATAGGAAGCTAGAGATAGGTACAGAAAGAAAATGCAAGCTCGTGAAAGAAAGAGATAGGAACGTGCACGTATACATAGAAATAGAACGATTCAGAGAGATAGTGGTAGAAAGACATAGAAAGAAATTGATAAGAGATAGAATGTAACAAATAGACAGTATGAGACAGAGAAAGGAAATGCTATATAGAGATAAACTGTTAGCGCTAGAAACAGAATGCGAACGCTACAAATAGTCAGACAAATAGAATGCTATGTCTATCTATCTTGTTCTGTAGCTTTTCTGTCTTGTTCTGTATCTATCACTTACTATTTCTTCCTTTCTATCTCTATCTGTTTCTTTCCATTTCCACCACTATCTATCTGTATCTCTTTCCGTGTATATCTTCCCTTTCCTATTTATTTCTATCTCTTGATTTGTGGGCTTAGACTGGAGTAACACTTCTTAGGATTGCATTGTATATCTATTTGAAGCGTTGGCATTTCTAGCTCTAGCTCAGTGGATCTCTATGTAGCCTTTTCTATCTGTTTCTCTCTGTCTCTCACTGTCTATTTGTGACTTCCTAGCTCTGTTTCTTTCTTTGTCTTTCTACCACTATCTTTCTGTATGTATAGCTTTATATGTATATCTGTCTTACCATTAGCTTTCATTTTCTCTCTTTCTATATCTATCTCTATAGTCTTCTACATACCTTTCTCTACCTTCACCAATGTGTATGTGAATCTATAATTTTCTAATCGTTCTTTCTATCATCTATCTATCTATCTATCTATCTATCTATCTATCTATCTATCTATCTATCTATCTATCTATCTATCTATCTATCTATCTATCTATCTATCTAGCTAGCTAGCTAGCTAGCTAGCTAGCTATCTAGCTAGCTAGCTAGCTAGCTAGCTAGCTAGCTATCATCATCATCATCATCATCATCATCTATCCTGTACTGTCCCAATCTATATCTATTTGAAGCATTTGTCTTCTGCTTCTAGCTCTAGCATAGTTGATCTCTATGCAGCTTTTCTGTCTGTTTCTCTGTATCTACCTATTACTATTTCTTTCTATACCTATCTCTTTCCATGTCTTTCCATCACTATCTATCTGAATCTGTCTCTTTTCCATGTATATCTTCCCTTTCCTATTTATTTCTATCTCTTGCTATCATTTTCGCTCTTTCTATATCAATCTGTATCGTTTTCTATATATCTTTATCTTCAACTATGTGTATCCATCTTTTTCTAATGTTTTTGTTCTTTCTTTAATCTTTTTATCTATTTATCTATGTATCTATGTATCTCTCCATATATCCATCTATCCATCTATCTATCATCTATCTATCTATCATACTTGATCTGTCCAACTTTTTTCTGTTTGCAGCATTTGCATTCTATTTCTAGCTCTAGCACAGTTGATCTCTATGTAGCCTTTTCTAGCTTTTTCTCTGCATCTGTATCTTACTGTTTGTTTAATTTTTGTTTAATTTCCATCTCCATCTGTTGCCCTCTGTCTTTCCACCACTATCGATCTGAATCTATCTCTTTTTCTGTATATCTGCCCTTTCTTTTCTCTTTCTAGCTCTAGCTTTCATTTTCCATCTTTCTATATCTATCTCTATTGTTTTTAAATAGATTTCTATAACTATCGTCATCTATATGCATCTTATGTGTATCTATTTCAAATGACATTTTTTTCCTCTCACTCTTTTTATCTGTCTTTTTTGGTCTGACTCTATTTTGAAGTCTTCACATTCTATTTCTAGCTCTAGGACAGTTGATGGAAACAGATATAGAAAGAAGAAAAGTCTGTAAGAGACATAGAGACATAGAAAAAGCTACTTAGATAGCAACTGGGCTAGACCTAGAAACACAATGTGATGGCTACAAGTAGATAGGGAGTCAGACAGACTCATCGTGTATATCTTCCATGTATATCTTCCCTTTCCCTTTCCTATTTATTTCTATCTCTTGCTATCATTTTCGCTCTTTCTATATCAATCTGTATCGTTTTCTATATATCTTTATCTTCAACTATGTGTATCCATCTTTTTCTATTTTTGTTCTTTCTTTGATCTTTCTATGTATCTATGTAGCTATCCATCTATCTATCATCTATCTATCTATCATACTTGATCTGTCCAACTGTTTTCTGCTTGCAGCATTTGCATTCTATTTCTAGCTCTAGCACAGTTGATCTCTATGTAGCCTTTTCTAGCTTTTTCTCTGCATCTGTATCTTACTGTTTGTTTAATTTTTGTTTAATTTCCATCTCCATCTGTTGCCCTCTGTCTTTCCACCACTATCGATCTGAATCTATCTCTTTTTCTGTATATCTGCCCTTTCTTTTCTCTTTCTAGCTCTAGCTTTCATTTTCCATCTTTCTATATCTATTGTTTTTAAATAGATTTCTATAACTGTCATCTATATGCATCTTATGTGTATCTATCTATTTCAAATGACATTTTTTTCCTCTCACTCTTTTTATCTGTCTTTTTTGGTCTGACTCTGTTTTGAAGTCTTCACATTCTATTTCTAGCTCTAGGACAGTTGATGGAAACAGATATAGAAAGAAGAAAAGACTAAGAGACAAATATAGAGACATAGAAAAAGCTACTTAGATATCAACTGGGCTAGACCTAGAAACACAATGTGATGGCTACAAGTAGATAGGGAGTCAGACAGACTCATCGTGTATATCTTCCATGTATATCTTCCCTTTCCCTTTCCTATTTATTTCTATCTCTTGCTATCATTTTCACTCTTTCTATATCAATCTGTATCGTTTTCTATATATCTTTATCTTCAACTATGTGTATCCATCTTTTTCTAATGTTTTTGTTCTTTCTTTGATCTTTCTATCTATGTATCTATCCATCTATCTATCTATCTATCTATCTATCTATCTATCTATCTATCTATCTATCTATCTATCTATCTATCTATCTATCTATCTATCTATCTATCTATCTATCTATCTATCTATCTATCTATCTATCTATCTATCTATCTATCATACTTGATCTGTCCAACTTTTTTCTGCTTGCAGCATTTGCATTCTGTTTCAAGCTCTAGCACAGTGGATCTCTACGTAGCGTTTTCTATCTGTTTCTCTGTATCGGTTTCTTACTGTCTATATGTTACTTTCTGTGTCTTTCTACCAATATCATTCTGTATATATCTCTTTATAGGTATGTCAGCGCTTTCTATCACTACCTTTCATTTTATCTCTTTCTATAGCTATTTCTACTGTTTTCTACATACCTTTGTGTGTGTAGGTGTATCTACCATTTTCCAATGTTTTTCTTTTTATTTCGTTCATTCGTTCGTTCTTTCTCTAGTTATCTAGCTATCCAGCTATCTAGCTATCCTGTACTGTCCAACTCTATATCTGTTTGGTGTTTGCATTCTGTTTCTAGCTCTAGCACTGTTGATTTCTGTGTAGCCTTTTCTTTCTGTTCCTCTCTATCTGTCTCTTACTGTCTTTTTGTTACTTTATGTTTCTGTCTGTATCGTTCTATTGTCTTTCCACCACTATCTATCTGAATCTATCCCTTTCTCTGTATATCTGCCCTTTCCTATCTCTTTCTATCTATAGCTATCATTTTCTGTCTTTCTTTATCTATTGTTTTCAGATTTCTATAACTCTCTATGTGTATCTATCTATTTCAGATGATATTGTTTTTCTCTCCTTTTTATTTATCAATCTATCTTGTTTGGTTCAACTCTATATCTATTTGAAGTCTTCACATTCTGTTCTATCTCTAGGAGAGTTGATAGAAACAGATAGAGATAGAAACCAACAAACAGACAGTAAGAGACATATATAGAGAAACAGATAGAAAAGATATCAACTGTGCTAGACCTAGAAACAGAATGCTAGACCTAGAAACAGTAGCTATGTATTCAGACAGAACAAGATAGATAGATAGATAGAAACAAGGAGAGAAAAAGAAAAATATACATATCGATGAAGATAGCTAGAGAAAGGTATATAGAAAACAATAGAGATAGATATAGAAAGAGAGAAACTGAAAGCTAGTGATAGAAAGAGCTAAAAGAAAAGGTATACATAGATTCAGAGAGATTGTGAAATTCAGATTTTTTACAAAGCAAGTAAAAAATAAACAGTAAGAGACAGATACAGAGAAACAGATAGAAAAGTCTACCCAGAGATCTACAGTGGTAGACCAAGAAAGAGAATGTGAATACTACAAAGAGATATAGAGTTAGACAGAAGAAGGTGATAGACAGACAGAAACAAGATAAGGGGAAAAACATTAGCAAAAGATAGATACATATTTTCTGTGTACACAGATGAAGAAAATTAGATAAAGGTATACAGAAAACAATAGAGATAAATATAGAGAGAATTTTTTAGGTAGAGATAGAAAGAGCAAAGCAGATACATAGAAAGAGAGAAATTCAGATAGATAATTGTAGAAAGACTTAGAAAGAAACAGATAAAAAATAACAAATAAACAGCAAGAGACACATAGAGAGAAACAGATAGAAAATCTGCATATACACTGAGCTAGAACCAGAAACATAGAATGCGAACATTAGAAATAGTTAGTTCAGGCTGAACTAGATATGAAATAACAACATAAACAACATGACCATAGGAAATAATGGAAACAATGCTTGCCCCTAGGGAATAATGAAAACAGTGATTTTCCGTAGGGAATACTGGGGACAGAGATTGGCCCCACAGGGAATAATGGATACCATCCTTTCCCATAGGAAATAATGGGGACAGCGTTTGCCCGTAGGGAATAATGGAAAGAATGTTTGCCCATCGGGAATAATGAAAACTGTGATTCTCTATAGGGAAAATTGGACTAGGGATTGCCACAGGGCATAACGGAAATGATGCTTGCCCATAGGGAGTACTCCATAGGGAGTAATTGAAATGAGGCTTGCGCATATGGAATAATAGGGACAGCGATTACCCTTAGGAAATAGCGGAAAGAATGCTTGTTCATACGGAAAATGAAAACAGTGATTGTCCACAGGCAAAAATGGAGAATAGGATTCCCCATAGGGAATCATGGAAATCATGTTTCCCCATAGGGAATAATTGGAACAGCGATTGGCCATAGGGAATGATGGGCACAGCAATTACCCTTTGGAAATAATGGGAAGAGAGATCGTTCATAGGTAGAAATGAAAAGCATTTGTCCATAGTGAAAAATGGAGAACGAGATTGACCATAGGGAATGCTGAAAACAGCGCTTGTCCATAGGGAATAATGGGGACAGCGAGTCACCTTAGGGAATAAAGGAAACTATGGTTGCCCATAGGGAATAATGAAGATAGAGATTACTGAGAGTCAATAATGGAAAGTATGCTTGCCAATAATGATGGCAAAAGAGATTGCCCACAGGGAATAACGCTATATCTGTTGCCACTAGGAAATAATGGATATCATGCTTGCCTTTAGGCCATAATAGGAACAGCGATTGCACATACGCTATTGTTGAAAGCATGCTTGCACTTAGGGGATAATGAAAACGGTGATTGTCCACAGGGAATAATGGAGACAACGATTGTCCAGAGGGAAGAATGGAAATCATAATTGCCCATAGGGAAGAATTGGAACAAAGATTGCCTTTAGGGAATAACGAAAAGCATGCTTGTCCATAGGGAATAATGCAAACAGCGGTTGCCCATGGGGAATACTGGAAACCATGCTTGCCCAGAGGAAATAATAGAGACATTATTGCCCATAGAGAATAATGGAGACAGCGATTGCACACAGGGTATTAATCGGAGAGCGATTGCCCATAGTAAACAATGGAACCCATGCTTGCCCATAGAGCACAACGGAAACTACGCTTGCTCATAGAAAAAATGGGAACAGCAATTGCCCATAGAGAATAATGGAAAGAATGCTTGCCCATAGGGAATAATGTAAACTGCGATTGTCCATAGGGAATAATAGAGATTAGGAATTCCCCTAGGGAATAATGGAAATCATGCTTTCCCTTATGGAATAATGGGAACAGGAATTGTTGTTAGAGAATAATGGGAACATATTTCATTCATAGGGAAAAATGGAAAGCATTTTTCCCCATAGGGAAAAATGAAAAGAGCAAATGTCCATAGGGAATAATGGAGAGAGCCATTGACCATAGGGAATAATGAAAACAGCGATTGTCCATTGGGAACAATGTCCCAATTGGGATATCAGGTGGCCTTAGGGAATGAAGGAAAACATGCTTGCCCTTGGGGAATAATGGGGACAGCGATAGCGAATAAAGGAAAACATGCTTGATCTTAGGGAATAATGAAAACAACACTTGCCCATAGGCACTAATGGAAACGATGCTTGTCAATAGGGAATCATGGAGAAATTGATTGCCCATAGGGAATAATGGAAACAGCGATTGCCTATAGGGAATAATGGAGACAGCAATTACACACAGGGAATTAATGAGACAGTGATTGGTGATAGGATATAATGGAAACCATGCTTGTCCAGAGGGAATAATGGTAAGCATGCTTGTCCTCAGGGAATAATGGGACAGCGATATCTCATAGGGAATAATAGAGAAAACGATTATCCACAGGGAATAATAGAAACCATGCATGCCCATAGGGAATAATGGAAAAGCAAACACCCCTAGGGAATAATGGAAACCCTGAGCATAGGAAATAGGGTAATAATGAATAGGCAATAGGGAATAATGAAAACAGTGATTGACTATAGGGAGTATTAGAGACAGCGATTGTTCATAGTAAATAATGAAAACAACCCATGTCCACAGAGAATAATGGTGATCATTTTAGTATTGGAGATCCTGATGATACAAATACGACAAGATGAGGAGATACGAGGAATAAAAATAAAGGACTATTCATATAAGGTTAGAGCATTTGCAGATGACATAATGTTAATTGTAGAAGATCCATTGGAGAACATGCCAAAAGTGATAGATAAGATCAAGGAGTTTGGTGATTTGGCAGGTTTCTTCATTAACAAAAAGAAGTCAAAGATATTATGCAAAAACATGACTAAGCAGAAACAACAATTGTTAATGGAAACAACGGATTGTGAAGTAACTAGTAAGGTGAAATACTTGGGAGTTGAGCTGACTGCAAAAAATATAGATTTGTTCAAGAATAATTATGAAAAATTATGGACTCAGATAGAGAGAGATTTGATCAAATGGAACAGATTGAACTTGTCATGGTTGGGCAGGATTGCAGCAGTTAAGATGAATGTGTTACCAAGAGTAATGTTTTTGCTACAGACAATACCAATCATCAGAGACTCTAAACAATTTGAAAAATGGCAGAGGAAAATATCAGATTTTGTTTGGGCAGGCAAGAAGCCTCGAGTGAAAGTAAAAGTTCTACAAGATGCAAAGGAAAGAGGCGGAATGCAACTGCCCAACCTGAGACTTTATCATGATGCAATCTGCCTAGTTTGGTTAAAAGAGTGGATGACATTAAAGAATAAGAAATTATTAGCCCTAGAGGGATATAAAAAAATTTTTGGATGGCACGCATACCTATGGCATGACAAAGTAAAGGTCAACTCGATGTTCCTGCATCACTTTGTAAGGAGAAGTTTATATACAATCTGGAAGAAGTACAGAATTTACTTACAAGAAGGAACCCCCTTGTGGGTAGTTCCATACGAGGTGATAGATCCGAGAGCTGTTGATAATGAACAACAATGTTTAACATACAAAGATATAACTAAAATTGAAGTATCTAAACTTAGAATAAAGACGCAAGAGGAACTATCACCTAATTATGATTGGTTCCAGTATAGACAGATTAGAGACTTATATAACTCGGACTCTGCAAAAGGGGGAATACGAATAGAGAACTCGGAACTAGAGCAGACCCTTCTTAAAGAAGACAGGAAAAGAATATCCAAGGTATACCAAGTACTGTTGAAATGGTATACAGAGGATGAGATAGTTAAAACACAGATGGTGAAATGGGCTATAAATTTCAATAAAGAAATAACAAAGGAGGCATGGGAATACTTGTGGAAAACTACAATGAAGACAACGACATGTATTAATATTAAAGAGAACATTTACAAAATGATCTATCGTTGGTACATGACACCGAAGAAGATTGCGCTAGGGAACTTGAACACTTCTAATAAATGTTGGAAATGTAGGAAGCATGAGGGCTCCCTCTATCATATGTGGTGGTCGTGTGAGGTAGCTAGGCAGTTCTGGGGGGAAATAATAAGAGAAATGAGTGAAATTTTACAGTTTCAAATAAATAAGAACCCAGAACTCCTGCTGCTAAACTTGGGATTGGAGGGAATTCCAGCCCATCATAGGACGTTGATATTTTATATGACTGCAGCAGCTAGACTTTTGTATGCGCAGAAATGGAAAGTACAAGAAGTGCCAACTATTGAAGATTGGATCTACAAATTGCTGTATATGGCTGAAATGGACAAGATGACAAGAAAACTGAGAGATCTGGACTCAGGGCAGTTTAACACAGATTGGGAGAAGCTGAAACAATATCTGGAGAAGAAGTGGGAGGTGGGAGGAAAACTGTGGCAGTTTGAGAACTACTGAAGTACAATAAAAGTATAAAAGAGAGGGGTGACTTTACCGGGGGAGGAAGAGAAATGTGAATTTATAAGCAGTTAGATTAATTGATTAAGATATATATAGATATGCAAAGGTTAATTGATAGAATATTAATAGAGAATAATTAATGGTTTAAACATGAGGATTGAGTAATTAACAATATTTTCTTTTTTTGATAAGGTTTATATGCACCAAACTGAATGTATAGAAGAGTTAAATCGACTGATTATGTGATGAGTTATATAGAAATACCATAAAAAGAAAAAATGGGTAATATATAGAGAACAAATCAAATTGCTTGATTTAAATGTGGGAAATTTTTATGGTTTATGATATATAGAAATATTCAAAACTGGAAAATGGGATAAATTGTTTATCTAAAGAAGTATAGTTTGGATGTATAATAAGTAAAAGAGTTAAAGATGTACTGCTTAATATAATGAAGAATATATATTTGTTTTAGACAGAGGAAGTTAATAGAAGTAAGGGAAAAGGGACAGAGGGTGGGAAAGCTGTTGGAAGTCAACAAAAGGGGGGGAAAGGGAGGGGGTTAGAAACGGAAAATTAGGGGAAAATTGAATGTAATGTAAAAATATTAATGTTCTAATCCAATAAAATTTTTTTAAAAAAAAAAAAAAGAGAATAATGGTGATAGAAATTGGCCATAGGGAATAATGGAAACCATGCTTGCCCCTAGGGAATAAAGGAGACAGCGATTGCCCTTAGGGTATAATGGAGAAAGCGACTGCCCAGAAGGAATTAATGAGAACAATTGCCCGTAGGAAATAATGGAAACCATGCTTGCCCGTAGGGTATAATGGGGAAAGCGATTGCACGTAGGGAATAATGGAAAGCATGCTTGTCCATAGGCTAGAATGGGAAAAGCGAGAGCACTTAGGGAATAATGGAGACAGCAATTGCCCCTATGGAATAATAGGAACAATCCTTGCCCCTAAGGAACAATAGAGACAGTGATTGTCCATAGAGAATAATGGAAACCACGCTTGCCCATAGGGAATAATGGGGACAGCTATTGGCCATAGGAAATAATGGAAACCATGCTTTCCCACAGGGAATAATGAAAACAACACTTGGCCGTAGGAAATAATGAAGACAGCACTTGTCCGTAGGCAATAATGGAAACGATGCTTGCCAATAGGGAATAATGGAGACATAGATTGCCTATAGGGAATACTGCAAACCATACTTGCCCCTGGGGAATAACGGATACAGCAATTGGCCATAGGAAATAATGGAAATCATTCTTTACCATAAGGTGTAATGAGACAGCGATTCCCTTAGAAAATCCTGGAAACCTGGCTTGCCCTTAAGGAATAATGGAGATAGCGATTGCCCACAGGGAATAATGTAAACAATGTTTGCCCATAGGGAATAAATGGGACACCGATTGCTCATAGGAAATCATGGAAACCAAGCTTGTCCATAGGGAATAATTGGGACAACGATTGCACATAGGGAATAATGAAAACGATGCTTGTCCATTTGATTTATAGACCGCCCATCCTCAGGGGCTCTGGGTGGTTAACAACAGTTAAAATCAATAAAAACAGGAAAACAATAATTCTAAAATCAACATACAGTAAACAAGAATAAAATAAATTAACCAAATACATTGAGGTGCAATGCTGGAGAGAACCCCCCTCACCCCAAAGGTGGGAGGACGACATGGCACAGTCCCCTTCAACCACTGATCGCCTGACGGAACAGCTATGTCTTACAGTTCTGGCGGAACGATAATATGTCCCTCTGGGCCCGGGTCTCCATTGACAGAACATTCCACTAGGCCCTGGCCCTGGATGAAGCGAGGAGGGCTTCCTTAGAGCCGGGGACCACCAGTAAACATATATTCGCTGGTCGAAGTGGTCTCCGGGGAACATACAGGGAGAGGCGGTCCCGAAGATATGCCCGTCCCAACCCGCTCAGAGCTTTAAAGGTGAGAACCAACACCTTGACTTTGATTCGGAATTCAACCGGTAGCCAGTGCAGCTGGCGCAGGACAGGTGTAATATTGACTGGTAGGATACACCAGTCAGGACCCGCGCCGCCGTATTCTGGACCAGTTGTAGTTTCCGGATCAGGCCCAGGGGTAGCCCAACGAGAGTGAGTTAAAGTCATCTAGCCTGGAGGCGACCGTTGCATGGGTCACTGTAGCCAGGTCCTGGGGCGTCAGGTAAGGGGCGAGTTGCCTGATCTGACGGAGATGGAAAAATACAGACAGGGCAACTGGCCCGCTCTTGCTGCAGCTCATTTCCACTTCCTGCCACTTCCTGCCACCTTGTTGCAGCTGTCAGTCGTCTGCGGGAGCTGCGGTGAGGCCTGGCTTGCTGGTGCGGTTCCCATAGGCAGAGCAGAAAAGCGACATCGTGTTCTCCTCTTCCTCACATGGTGGGATGCCTGCTGGCTGGTCAGGCTGCAGAAAATAATTAGCCCGGACGAATCCAGACCTGGAAGAGCAGCGTCATGGAACATTGGAGGCAGTCACCAGAATGACCCACTTGCCGGAAGTGGCAGCACAGAAGGAACCCATTCCCCCTGGTGCGGAGGAGACAGCCTCTCCCGTTGAATGGGACTCCTCCCACAATCCTCTACTAGTAGAACGTATTCCTTCCAGAAGAAGAAATTGAATGGCGGTGGATGGTCACCTTCCCATTCGAGAAAGCTGCTCAAAGAAAGATGGAAGGAGAAAGGAAAGGAAAATGTGCTCCAAACAGAAGGGGAACGAAAAGCCTAACATGAAGGGGAAAGAGAAGCCGAAAATGTTTCAGCAAGCCGTCAACAGAAGTGCACTTGACTGGGACCTTGGATGCGTTGGCTTGACTTTCCGGGCTATAGCCTGAGGGTGGGTGGTTGGATGGCAAAAGAGAAGCAGAGGCCAGCTCAGGGCTCAGAACACTCCACGGAGGGGTAGCCAAGCAGGGAGAGGTTGACCTTGATGAACGAGAACTGGTCCACCAAGTCCGAATCTAGACATTAGTGTTGTGGATGGAGGAGATCTCCCAGGTGTGAGAAAACCCTTTCGCTCTGGACACTGGTGGTGCGGCAGGAGAGAATGTTGGTGGCCAGTCGTGAGGTCCAGACAAAAGGCAGATTTTCTCGCTCAATACTCCAAGGGGTTGCAGTGGGAGAGTTTAGGAGGTTCAGCTAGGTGTTCTCTGACCATGGCCTCCACCAAGTCCTCCTACGCAATGAACGTCCCGTCCCCGCTGCTGCCGACTACCCAGCCAACCACCGAGGACCAGAATGGGGGTGGGTCTTCGTGGGGAGAGCTCGCCTGCATCCTGGTGGTGCTGGGCACCGCTACTGCCCTCTCCTTCCCCTCCACTCCCTTGCCCACACACTCTTCCCTCCCCTCCGCTCACTGGGACCGGAGCTTGCGCACCGCTCGACACAGGAGCTGCTCCCACTGGTGGAGCTCTCCCAGCCATATGGCTATGCTGCCTTTGATACGAGGGTCGCATATGCAGGCCAGTCTGTATGGGTCCTCCCTGCACAGAGGATGCAAGCGGATGGCCAAACCTGCCTGTAACCTCATGCCGAAGTCCCTAACCCTGTGGAGAAGCTGGTTCAGTTCTTCCATCTCTTTGGCCAGGACCTGGTCCAGGCCATGGATCAGAGAGATGACCTGTCCCAGAGAGAACTGGTAGCCACACAGGAGCTCAGTGGTCTCATTGAATGGCCTCAGGACATGGACTTTCTGAGAGAGGGCTTGCCAGTCCGTGAAGCTGAGGCTGAGCTCCTCTCTCCCCTGCAAGACTGGCATCGAGGACATTATGTCCTTAACAGGGTTCTTTTGCTCCTCCAGATGGCTCCCTATGTCGTAGGTGGAGCTCCAGCAGGTGGCCATGTCCTGGAAGAGGTGGTGCTCGTGATCCCCCTCCCCCTGCCTCCGGAGCAGCTCATGCGAAGATGATTCTGAGCGAGAAGTGGGCTGAGAGGTGCCAACACCTGTCCAGCAATGCACCCATGGACAATGTCAATTGGTCCCTGTGGCCTTGATGTTGCTCTCTAGCCCCAGAGCATCCATCATAACTATGTGCAGTTTGTGTGCCAGGCAGATCAGGCCATCAAGGGATGCTGTCATGGGCTGGGCCCGCCCAAGCTGGTAGCTTACGTACTAACACGAAGCCAAGGAGTGTTCAAGAGTCAGAAGCCGAGTCCAGACTGTAGTCAGAGCCCAAGGTAAACGCCAGGGGTGTGTCCAAGATCCAAAAAGCCAAGCCAAGTCCAGTCCATAGGTCAGAGCACGAGGGTATCAAGGCAAGGTGCAGGCAAGAGCAGGATGCACGGTACCAGGAAGCGGTTGCAGGTAATTGACACGTTGCTTCCACGCCTGGCAGTTGCTCCTGACTGGCTTTTATAGCCAGGCGTGATTTTCAGCCAGCTGCTGGGGCTCCATCCTGAATGCTACTCATCGTTGCTCTCCAGCAGCTGGCGTTGGCTCAGGAGACGAGCACTGCGCCCTCTCTCCTGCAGTTCCAGTCTCTGGCGCTGTCTGCGGCGCTCTCTAGGCGTGGGTGAGCCTGGGGGGGTGGAAGCCCCTGGCTGGGCTTCCCCTGTGGTGCTGGCAGTCCCTGACTGAGCCTCCCCTGTGGAAGTTCCTGGCTGAGCTTCCCCTGTGGTATTGGGGCTAGAGGGTGCTGGTGTCTCAGCTGCTAGCTGTGAGCTTTGATCAGCCAGCAGCTGCTGCTCCTGATTGCCGGCTTCTGCTGAGTCAGGGCTAGAGCTGGCTACACAGAACTCTTCTTCTCCTGAGGAGTCCTGGCTGGCTACACGAGGCTCCTCTCCTCCAGAGGAGACCTCACTCTCAGACTTCGCCATGACACCATCCCCCCTCCCAAGGCCCCCCCTCCTCTGTGGCCCGGGCGGCCCCTGTTTCTGAGGATAGGCCCGATGGAATTGTCGGACTAGGCGGGGGGCATGAATGTTCACGGCAGGCTCACATTAGTGGTCTTCCGGTCCGTACCCCTTCCAGTCCACCAAGTACTGGACTTGCCCCCGCCAGCGACGGGAGTCCAGGATCTGGGCGACCTCATATTCTTCTTGCCCCTCAATGGTAATCGGAGGCGGAGGAGGTGGTGGCCCGGGATGGTGCGGGTCTGGGGTTGACGCCGGGACTAGAAGGGACCGATGAAACACAGAATGGATCGGGAGGGCCGGTGGTAGTTGCAGGCGGTAGGCTACGGGGTTCACCTGGTCTGTGATCATGAAGGGTCCAAGGAACCGAGCATCCAGCTTTTTGGAGGGCCGTTGGCTGCGGATATGGTGGGTGGATAACCAGACCTGGTCACCTACGGACAGGGGAACACCAGGTTGCCATTTCCGATCCGCAGCCCCCTTGTAGTTTTCCTTGGCAAGCTGGAGTTGCTCCCGCAATAGCTCATGCATGGATTGAAGTTCCTGGAGGCGATCGTCCGCGGCTGGGATTCCTGACGAGGGTGCGGTGCTAGGAAAGAAGCGAGAGTGATGGCCGTAATTAGCCATAAAGGGGGTCTGTTGGGTGGAGGAGTGCACTGCATTGTTATATGCGAACTCGGCCAAAGGCAGTAGGGCTAGCCAGTCATCCTGTTGATGGTTTGTATAGCATCTCAGATACTGCTCCAGGGTTGCATTGGTGCGTTCCGTTTGCCCGTCGGACTGGGGATGGTGTGCTGAGGATAAGTGGAGTTGGGTGCCAAGAAGGGAGTGCAGTGCCCGCCAAAACCTAGAGGTGAATTGAACTCCCCGATTGGAAATTACATGGTCTGGTTGCCCGTGAAGTCGAAAGACGTGCTGAAGGTACAGGTGTGCGGTGTCCTGAGTGGTGGGGGGTCCAGAACAGGGAATGAAATGGGCCATTTTTGTGAATAAGTCCACCACCACCAGGATGCAGGTATGGCCTTTGGAGCAGGACAGGTCTGTAATGAAATCCATGGAAATAGTCCTCCATGGCCTGGTGGGTGTGGGTAGCGGATATAGAAGGCCAGAGGGTTTGCCAGGGGAATCCTTGGCCCGCCTACATGTCTCACAGGCTGCCACATACCGGGCCACATCTGATTGCACCCGGGGCCACCAGAAGTCACGGGTCAAGAGATGGGTTGTCTTGTGGCGACCAAAGTGCCCAGCGGGTCTGGAATCATGGACCAGTTGCAGGACTTTCGTTCGCAGCGAGCCAGGTGGTACATAAATCCGGCCTCGGTGGGTCAGTAGCCCCTCTTCCTCTGTGAAGCCATCCGCCTGGAGCTGATGTGGCTCCCAGACCTTCTGGAGGTATTTCTGGGCGACTGGGTCCAGTACCTGTTGAGCCTGTATCTCCTCAACCAGCCCCTTGGAGGGTTGCGTGGCAGCAAAAGTTTCGGAAGCCAGAATAGTAGTTAGAGGCTCTTCCCAGCCCGGGGATGAGTTGTACTCCGGTTTCTGGGACAGAGCATCGGCTTTCTTATTCTGGGAACTGGGGACATGCGTGATCCTGAAGTCAAAGCAGGAGAAAAACAACGACCAGCGGATCTGTCTCTGGTTGAGGCGGCGGGCGGTTTGGAGATGTTCAAGGTTCCGATGATCAGTGAGCACTCGGACAGGGTGTTGAGCCCCCTCCAGATGGTGCCGCCAAACCTCGAAGGCTGCCTTTATTGCCAGCAGCTCCCGCTCCCAGATGGTATAATTCCTTTCTGCGGGGGTAAGCTGGCGAGAGTAATAGGCACAGGGTTGGGGGATGCTGGATGAGGTTGCGCGTTGTGAGAGCACCGCTCCGATGGCAGTGCTGGAGGCATCCGCCTCAACTGTGAAGGGTAGCTGGGGATCTGGGTATCAGAGTACTGGTTGTGTGACGAAGCATGCCTTCAAGGTCTGGAATGCCTCATTGGCTTCCGGTGTCCAATGGAAGGGTTCTCGAGGCCGGAGAAGCCGGGTAAGGGGAACAGCTATGGATGCAAACTGGGGGATGAACTGCCGATAATAGTTGGCAAACCCCAGAAATCGTTGCACATCCTTCCGTGAGCGGGGGGCTTGCCAGGTCTGTACAGCTTCGACCTTAGCTAGGTTCATGTGGATGCCCCGGGGCGAGATCACATGGCCGAGAAATTCTACGGCAGGCAGGTGGAATGCACATTTTTCCAGCTTGGCAAACAGGCCATGCTGCCGGAGTCTTTGCAGCACCATGTGCACGTGCTGGGGTTGTCGAGCCGGGTTCCGGGAATAAATTAACATATCATCCAGGTAAATGATGACGAACTGATCCAGCAGGTCACGAAAGATGTCATTCATAAACCTCTGAAACACCGAGGGCGCATTATCATGTACTCGTATTGTCCATACCTGGTACTAAAGGCAGTTTTCCACTCATCGCCTTCCTGGATGCACACCAGGTTGTAGGCTCCCCGAAGATCCAGCTTGGAGTAGATCTGGGCTCCCTTAACTTGCTCCAGGAGGTCGGAGATCAGCGGCAGTGGATACTGGTCTCGGACAGAGATTTTGTTCAGGGCCCGGTAGTCATTGCAGATCTGGAGTTCTCCACTCTTCTTTTTAACAAAGAGGACTGGGGTAGAGGTGGGCGAGGTGGAGGGGCAGATGAACCCTCGACGCAGATTGGTTGCGAGGAAGTCCCGGAGTGCGGCCAGCTCAGGCTCTGATAACGAGTACAGGCCTCCCACTGGCAGGGGGGCGCCGGGGATTAAGTCAATAGCGCAATCATACGGCCGATGCGGGGGGAGTTGGTCTGCCCCTTTTGCCTCAAACACATCTGCAAAATCTGCATATATCTCTGGTAGTGCAGAGGCCCCTTGTGCAGCGGCTGCAATTGGACCCGTGCGTTTATTTTCATGTGGGCAAGGCGTCCGGAAGCGAAGGTCCTGCTGGCCGCACCAAATAACCGGATCATGGCAACAGAGCCAGTAGAGCCCCAGGACCAGCGGAAAGTGGGGGATGCCCACAACATCGAAGCAGAGCTGCTCACGGTGATGCTGGATCTGCAAGAGAAGGTCCTGGGTTTCCTTGACCACTGGCCCAGAACGCAGAGGCCGCCCATCAATGGCCTCCACTACAGTGGGGGTCTTCTTTGCCCGCAAGGGAATCCTGTGCTGTGCGGCAAACTTGACATCCATGAAGCAGCGGGATGCCCCTGAATCTACCATGGCATACACAAATAGGCATCGGCCGTCGGGCAAGCACAGCTTTACAGGCACCAGGAATGGTTCGGGATGGTCACAGGAGGCATTGGCTGTTCCAACAAGTTGTTTAGCAGGAGCCCGCTCCAGAGCTATAGCTGGGGCCCTCCTTTTTGCAGGGCAGTCATTGGCGTAATGTCCCACCCCACCACAGTACCAGCAGAGGTTGTGGGTGTGACGCCGCTCCTTCTCCTCAGGAGGCAAATGGGTACAAGACATGGTCGAGGGTGCTGGTTCTGCTGCCTTGGCAGGTGAGGCCTGGGGCGGAGGACAGCTTAGCACACGGGCTTGTCTCCGGTTCTCTAGCCGCCCATCGATTCACAAGCATAGGAGAATGAGCGCTTGTAGTTCTCTCGGTCGTTCGGATCAGGCCACTTCATCCAATACCTCCTCAGATAGGCCCTCCAGGTACTGGTCGGTGAGGGCAGCTTCGTTCCAGCCCAGGTCCTGGGCCAGTAACTGGAATTCAGTGGTGTATTGGGCCACAGTCCCATTCCCCTGGGTGAGGGCACGTATTCTTTGGTTTGCTTTGATGGCCTTCAGGGGGTTTGCAAAGGCGGCAGAAATGTGGGCCACAAAGTTTCGGAAATCACCTAGCAGTGGGGATTTGGCCAGTAACAAGGGTGTGGCCCATCTTGCCGCCTGCCCCTTTAACAAGCTGAGGATAAAGCCAACCTTGCTTTCATCTGTGGGAAAGTCTCTGGCCCGGAGTTCAATATACAGCTGGCAGCGGGCAAGAAACGCTGGGAATTCCTCCACATCGCCCTCAAAACTGTCAGGAAGCTTCACTGGGCATTTAGCAGGCGGCAGTACAGCAGGGGCAGCAAGTAGGGTGGCAATCTGCTGCGGCAAAGTCACCAGTGCTTGAGTCAATTGCAGTACCTGGTCCTGCAGCAGAGCCAGGCTCCCCAGGGTGGGCATCGCTGTGTCCATGCTGGGAAGTTTTGTGGTGGAAGCAATCTGTCATGGGCTGGGCTGGGCCCACCCAAGCTGGTAGCCCAGGTACTAACACAAAGCCAAGGAGTGTTCAAGAGTCAGAAGCCGAGTCCAGTCTGTAGTCAGAGCCCAAGGTAAACGCCAGGGGTGTGTCCAAGATCCAAAAAGCCAAGCCAAGTCCAGTCCATAGGTCAGAGCACGAGGGTATCAAGGCAAGGTGCAGGCAAGAGCAGGATGCAAGGTACCAGGAAGTGGTTGCAGGTAATTGACACGTTGCTTCCACACCTGGCAGTTGCTCCTGACTGGCTTTTATAGCCAGGTGTGATTTTCAGCCAGCTGCTGGGGCTCCATCCTGAATGCTACTCATCGTTGCTCTCCAGCAGCTGGCGTTGGCTCAGGAGACGAGCACTGCGCCCTCTCTCCTGCAGTTCCAGTCTCTGGCGCTGTCTGCGGCGCTCTCTAGGCGTGGGTGAGCCTGGGGGGGTGGAAGCCCCTGGCTGGGCTTCCCCTGTGGTGCTGGCAGTCCCTGACTGAGCCTCCCCTGTGGAAGTTCCTGGCTGAGCTTCCCCTGTGGTATTGGGGCTAGAGGGTGCTGGTGTCTCAGCTGCTAGCTGTGAGCTTTGATCAGCCAGCAGCTGCTGCTCCTGATTGCCGGCTTCTGCTGAGTCAGGGCTAGAGCTGGCTACACAGAACTCTTCTTCTCCTGAGGAGTCCTGGCTGGCTACACGAGGCTCCTCTCCTCCAGAGGAGACCTCACTCTCAGACTGGGCCATGACAGATGCCTCTCTCGGGGCCACCAGCATGAGGGAGCCACCTCCTCCGGGGATCTGACCTCTTCCTGGGGCGGCAGAGATCCTCCAGTGGGCTGTGATGGTGAGATAGCCGTGATAATGGCCGCTCTAGAGGTCTGCCATAATGTGGACAGTCCGTCCTTGGGCACCCTTCAGTCCCCTCACGAACCTCGATTTATGTCCTGAACAGGGTTCTTTTGCTCCTACTATGTCATAGGTGGAGTTCCAGCAGGTAGCCGTGTCCTGGAAGAGGTGGTGCTCGTGATCCCCCCTCCCCTTGCCTCAGGCGTAGCTTATGCGAAGACGATGCTGAGAGAGAAGTGGGCTGAGAGACCTGTCCAGCAATGCGTGCATGGACAATGTCAATTGGTCCCTGTGGCCTTGATGTTGCTTGCTAGCCCCAGAGCATCCATCATAACTAGGTGCAGTTTGTGTGCCAGACAGACCAGGCCGTCTAGGGATGCCTCTTTCAGGGCCGCCAGCATGTTTCTTAATGCATCAGTGACCATGAAGCTGCAGAAAACCTGTCCCACGGGAGCCCATTCACTCAGGGCAACCTGATCGTGGAGGCGATGTTATTGCTCGTATGATCCTCATCCATGCCTGCAGCAGGAGCACTCTATAGCCCAGCGCCAAGGGGGCCACCTCCTCTGGGGATCCGACCTCTTCCTGGGGCAGCGGAGATCCTCCGGTTGCCACCAGTGGGCTGTGCTGGTGAGATAGCAGTGATAATGGCCACTCTAGAGGTCTGCAGTAATGTGGACAGTCCGTCCTTGGGCACCCTTCAGTTCCCTCACGACCCTCGATTTCACAGCCTGGTAGAGGACGGGCAAGACTCACCGGAGAATGTGTCTCTGTGATGGCACTCAGAACCAGGGAGCAAAACGCCGCACCAACCTCCTAAAGCCCACACCCTCCATGATGGATAACGGGACTCCATCCAATATGATAATCTCTGCCACTGCTCCAGTGTATGCTGCCTGATCCCTCCCCCTGACTTTTACGCTGGGCATTGTCAGATACCCGGAGAGAACAACCTCCTGGAGGGTAGCCTGCCTGGCCGTACCACTCCCATCCTCATGGGCCATCTTCTTGCTAGCCATCGACTCTGAGCAGGGGGCGAATGGTCCACCAAGTCCGAATCTAGACGTGGGCGTTGTGGATGGAGGAGATCTCCCAGGTGTGAGTATACCCTTTTGCTCTGGACACTGGCAGAGATCCTCCGGTTGCCTCCGCTCTAGAGGTCTGCAGTAATGTGGACAGTCCGTCCTTGGGCACCCTTCAGTTCAGACCTCTAGACTTTTACGCTGGGCATTGTCAGATACCCGGAGAGAACAACCTCCTGGAGAGTAGCCTGCCTGGCCATGCCACTTTCACCCACAACACCCTCATGGCCAGTCTTCTTGCTTGCCACCAACTCATGTCCCCCTCCCCCTTCTCTCTGCTCTGGACTTCTAACCCACCCGCCAGGTGGTTTGCGTAGCGGCAGAAGCGAAATGCCTGGGTGGTGCCCCTGCACATGCTTGCAGAGAACAGAGGAAGACAGGTGCTTCGGGTCACTGCCCCTACACACCGTCACCTCACAGTGACAGTACCGTGCTGAGCAAGGGTCGTGGGAAAGGACTTGAATGTGTCTCCAAACTGAGTTGTCGAAACGGGCACAGGTAGGAGGTGTTTCAGGAGGAGATCGAAGGGATGACTGCCGCGGCATGGAGCTAGACGGTGAAGAGGGAGTAGGGGGTGTGCTGCAGACAGGGAGAGTCCCTGGAGTTTCTGAGGCAGAGGACTGGGATGATGTGCCAAATCCTACCCTTTCCTCCTCCGATCCCACCTCCTCCGCAAACAGCTTCCCAGATCCACTCCTGCCAGCGTAGGAGAGACCACTTCTGCCTCCACCACAGGCTCCGTGGACAGATTAATAGTGCGAGAGTCTGCTGCCGGAGAAACTTCCCCCCCAGAGCTGCTGCTGTCAGCCTCCAACAGGCAACATACTCTGCCCTTTTGCCTACCATGACCAGTCTTGCCTAGCAAGGAACACTTTATAGTGGTGCAGTAAAACAAAGGCCAAAACAGAGAGGAACGACTGGGGGACAAATGGAGGGACAATGGAGGACAAACTCGATAGTGAGGGAGTGAGGTGGTAAGAAGCGGCCCTGACACTGGGGTTCCGTGTTTTGAGCCAAAAAACCACCTCCCCTCAGTCCCTGTCCTCTGCTGGATAGAGGCTCTAAATTTAAAAAAACCATGTGGGTGCTGATGGTGTGCGCAGCGGAGACAGTGGAACGACACGGTGAAGGTGCGTGTGTTTGCAAGTGGGCAAGAGCCCCTGGCCCCCCAAACCACCTCCACCAGACACTGTCCCTAGCTGGAAAGGGGCTGAAAATAAATAAAACAGTGTGCGCGTTGACAGTGTGCGTGTGCACAGCAAAGGCGAGCTGCACTGGTGAAGCGTGCAAGTGAGGAGTCTACAGGAAATAAAGCTACCCGTACAGATGTGACTCAGCGGGCAGCCCCCAAACCAGGATGCAGGCGATCTCTCTTCATGAAGAACCACCCCCCATTCTGGTCCTCGGTGGTGGGCTGGGCAGTTGGCAGCAGTGGGGTCAGGACTTGTGTTACGTCGGAGGACTCGGTGGAGGGCATGGTCAGAGAGTACCTAGCCGAGCCTCCCGAACTCTCCCACTGCAACCCCTTGGAGTATTGGGCAAGAAAATCTGCCTTTTGTCTGGACCTCTCGACTGGCCACCAACATCCTCTCCTGCCCCCCCCCACCAGTGTCCAGAGCAAAAGGGTGTTCTCACACCTGGGAGATCTCCTCCATCCACAATGCTCACATCTAGATTCGGACTTGGTGGACCAGTTCTCGTTCATCAAGGTCAACCTCTCCCTGCTTGGCTACCCCTCCGTGGATCTTGAGTGTTCTGAGCCCTGAGCTGGCCTCTGCCTCTCTTTCGCCATCCAACCACCCACCCTCAGGCTCCAGCCCAGAAAGCCAACCCAACGCATCCAAGATCCCAGTTAAGGGCACTTCTATTGAGGGCTCGCTGAAACATATTCGGCTTCTCTTTCCCCTTCAATGTAGAGCTGCATGTTAGGCTTTTCTTTCCCCTTCTGTTTGGAGCACATTTTCCTTTCCTTTCTCCTTCCATCTTTCTTTGAGCAGCTTTCTCAAATGGGAAGGTGACCATCCACTGCCATTCAATTACTTCTTCTTCTGGAAGGAATACGTACTACTAGTAGAGGATTGTGGGAGGAGTCCCATTCAACGGGAGAGGCTGTCTCCTCCGCACCAGGGGGAACGGGTCCCTTCTGTGCCGCCACTTCTGGAAAGTTGTTCATTCTGGTGACTGCCTCCAATGTTCCATGACGCTGCTCTTCTGGGTCCGGATTCATCCAGGCCAATTATTTTGTGCAGCCTGACCAGCCAGCAGGCATCCCACCATGTGAGGAAGAGGAGTACATGATGTTGCTTTTCTGCTCTTCTCTCCCACGGGGGAAGGGGCAGGGTGCCCCACACCCTGACCGCAACCCGCAACCTCTGGGGAATCGCTATCTCCATTATACCCTATGGTAAAGAATGATTTTCATTATTTCATATAGCAATCGCTGTATTGATTATTCTCTAGGGGCAAGCATGGTTTGCATTATTCCCTGTGGGAAATCTCTTTTGCCATTATTCCCTATTGGGAATACAAGACCCCAGGAAACCTGGGAGCTTCAACAGCAGGCAGATGACGCACCTCACACACAGGAGAGGCAGGGGGGCTCTGTCGCAATACTCAGAAAGCTGACAATAGTCACAAAGAGCAGAGCTCGCAATATACACTCACCAGCAGCTACAGCACAAGGCCTCCAAATGACCCACCTCATTCAGTGGGGGGCACAGGGGCTCACAATGACCCACCTGACTCAGCAGGGGGTGGAGCGCCTCACAATGACCCACCTTAGTCAGTGGTGGGGCAGAGGGACCCACGCTGGATTGAATATTCATGGGCTTTTTAAGACATGAATGCCAGTAACCCTCCGTTATGTCTGGAAACAGGGCTGTCCAGGAGCTACAGCTGGAACTGAACGCTGTAGTCAGAATATATTTTTTAAAAGGCAGCACAACCAGGCCGTGGTGGATTTGTTCTTGCAGTGCAGCCCATTTCTCAGGCCCCTTCTCAGTCCCCCCTCACATGGAAGCAGCGTTGGAGCGGCCAGCATTCCTTCGAAGACCCCTCGCCCTTCTTCCGTTGCTGCTGCAAGTTGTCTGGTGTCAGGCACTGCAGGAAGCTCCCTGGATAAACCCCCACCTCCCTACCCCAATGGAACACCCCTGGAGGCACTGGTAGCAATAATAGTAATAGTAATAATAATAATCAATAACGTGTCCTACTTATTTCTATTGACTTAACACCCACTCAGAGCGCTTGACAAACTATGTTATTATTATCCCCACAACAAACAACACCCTGTGAGGTGGGTGGGGCTGAGAGATCTCCTCGAAGCTGTGACTGACCCCAGGTCACCCAGCTAGCTTCAAGTGGAGGAGCGGGGAATCAAACCCGGTTGTCCAGATTAGAGTCCTCTGCTCTTAACCACTACGCCAAACTGGTAAAGGTGAGGAGAAGCAACATGAGCAGCAAAAGCCCCATCGGCAGGATGGCGAGGTGTGCCTATGGGAACCCCACCAGCAAGCCAGGCCACACCGCGGCTCCTGCAGAAGACTGACAGCTGCAACAAGGCGGCAGGAAGTGGAAATGAGCTGCAGCAAGAACGGGCCGGCTGCCCGAGGACGTGCAGCCCATTTGGAGCTGTGGGCTGGCACATCCTTAAGGACCCTAGAAGTGGGGCAGTTTCACAGCCAAGTTCTTTCTGAGGCGGGCAGTCCATCACAAGTGAGGTGCTCCAAGTTCAACACCCACACAGCACGACTTCGCCTCTTCTAATCTCAGGGGACTCCACTCAGTCAAAGATACTGGGCAGGAGATCTAGTTATGCCCCAGCTGTAACCCTTTTCCTTGTGCCAAAGGGGAGACTCCCTTCTGCCCACTTCCTTGGCCCACCATAATTCCCAGATATCTCAGGTCTATGCGGAAGTTAGGGCTGTCTTTCCCACTTCAGTCCAAGGTCTAGAAGCGCGTCAGAAATGCCATGTTTTTTCCCCATTCCCCTTCTCTCCTCACACAAAGGCCCCTCTGGCTGAGCCTCCCTGGCCAGAAGACAGGCCCCCCTCCCTCGCCCTTTCCCTCCGAATGTCCCCCCTCCCCCCCTGGGGGCACCAACTGTCACCTGGGCAATCCAGCACCAACTGTCCTTTCAGCCTAGCCATGGGAAGGGGGGGGGGACACATGTCAGTCTTCCTCCCCTCCTTGCTGCTGTTTCCATGCCCAGCAATCCCAGCCTTTTAAGATGAGTCCGTCACAATGTCAAGACAGAATTCTTGCCCCAGTCAGATCTTTGTGTAGGCAGGAGACTCTGCATTTCACCAAGCAGGAGAATGCAATGAAATATTGAGCCTGGAATGAACAGAAATTGAGTCTGACTTTGTTTTTCTTCTAGTTGAGAATAGAATCAGTAAGAATGGACATACGCCCTTGGCCCTCCTGAGATGTACATATATGGCCCACCGGGACAACATGCCAGGATGAGGCTCTTCCAGTCGAGACTCCTTGACTGTCCATTCATGTGTGTGCGTGTATATGGGGGGGGGGGGGGCGGAATAAGAATACAAAGAGGGGAGAAACCCTATAAATGTCCGGAGTATGAGAAAAGTTTTGGTCAGAGTGGAAACCTTTCTTCACAGGAATCCACAGGAAAGATGGAGATGGCAGGAAAGTTATTCCCCTCTCTGAGTGGCCCTTGTAATGGGAGATCATTATGGGATGGTCATCCATCCCATCCCTGGTGTAAAATGGGGGGGAGAGAAGGGGGGAGAAATGGCCCCCAGTCCTCTGTTCCCTCCCCTCGGTCATGGGCTACATCTCTGGCCAAGGAGAGGGGTGGGGGATGCTGCCAGGGGGGAATGGGGGGGGCTTTCCTTTGCTCTCTGCTTTCTGTCATTGTGGTGGGATTGTCCTGAGATCCAGAAAACAGAGGGATGTAAAGGGCCTGGCTTTTAACCCCCTCAGCTGGAAGGGGTGGGGTGGGGTTGGACTGCCACAAGGAGAATTGCATTCAGGTCTTGGTAGGACGCCTTATGGTTTTCAAGCCCTGCACCTGTGGCCCACGCTCAACTCTGGGCATGAGAAGCACAGCCATGTCCAGCAGGACTCGAATATGATGTATGGTTGGAGGTCGAAGCCGGTCTATTTCTTCACGCAAGGAAGTTGGCAGAGCTTAATATTACCAGTCTCACAAAGGGAGCCAAGGGCCACATTTATGGTGGCCGTTAAAGTGCACTTGTGTGCTGAGGCTGGGTCAGAATGCCTCATTATGACAGCGGCATAAACCCACCATGGCCTGGTTGTGCCATCTTTAATTTATTCTGACTGCAGCATTCGGTACCAGCTGTAGCTCCAGGACAGCTCTGCTCCCAGGTATAACTGAGGGTTCTTGGCATTAATCTTAATGTCTTAAATATTCAATGAGTATTCAAAAAAGTGTGGGTCCCTCTGCCCCACCACTGAACGATGTCAGTCTGTGAGCCCCTGTGCCCCACTGCTCAGTGAGGTGGGTCATTGGCTGAGAGCAGTGAATATTGCAAGCCCCTCTGCCTCTCCTCTGTGTGAGGTGCGTCATCTGCCTGCTAGGGGTGTGCAAGCCAAAAATTTTCGGCTATAGCCGAAAGTAGAAAGCCGAAAGAAGATTCTCTATCGTTAAAGCCGAAAGCTGAAACAAGAATCTCTTTCGGCTTTCGGCTTTCGGGATTCTTTCGGCATTATTTCGGCATTCTTTCGGCTTTTTTCTAAGGGAAAATGCCTCCGTCTTCCAGGACGCCTGGAGGAGGCATTTTCCCACCGAATAAGCCCAAAATTGGTGGGGACCTTCATCTAACCCTTCTCTAACAACCACCCAAGTTTCAGACAGATTGGACTTTGGGGGGCCATGTTATGGCCCCCCAAAGCAGGTCCCCCATCCTCCCATAAGAAAGCGAAGGAGCAGCATATTGTTAGCATGCTGCTGCTAATCTTTCTTCATTATTTCCTATGGGGAAAAAATGAAGAAGCAGGCTTCCTTTGCCAGGGGTGGCATTTTGCATGCAAAATGCCCCCAAGCCCTCAGGGGCCCTTCTCCCACCCCTCCTCCCACCCCCCACCAAGGCTCAGCCTGCTCCCACTTGGGGGGGCCATTTCATGGCCTCCCCAAGTAGGTGCTCTAATCTCTACCACTGACAGCTGGGGGAGGCTTGTGTTGCCAGGGGTGGCATTTTGCATGCAAAATGCCCCCAAGCCCTCAGGGGCCCTTCTCCCACCCCTCCTCCCACCCCCCACCAAGGCTCAGCCTGCTCCCACTTGGGGGGGGCATTTCATGGCCTCCCCAAGTAGGTGCTCTGCTCTCATCTCTACCACTGACAGCTGGGAGAGGCTTGTCTTGCCAGGGGTGGCATTTTGCATGCAAAATGCCCCCCAGCCCTCTGGGGCCCTTCTCCCAACCTTCCTCCCACCCCCCACCAAGGCTCAGACTGCTCCCACTTGGGGGGGCCATTTCATGGCCTCCCCAAGTAGGTCCTCTCAGCCCCTAAAGTCCACCCCTTACAGCCCCACACAAACCCAATTCCCCCCCCAGCTGCCACACACAGACCCAAATCCCCACATTAGCCCCTCACAGACCCAAATCCACCCCCACCTGCCCCACACCCATAACCCCAGGAACAGGCTGGCAAAGGCCAGCCCTCTCCCTTTGTTCCCTGTGCTGGGAACTTCTAAACTCTCTTTCCCTGGGCAATTCTGCACAGCCCAGGGGTGCCACAATGGTGGGCACACTTCTGAGTGCCAGCTGGTCCCTGTGAAAGAGCACCTGAACCACAGACACCCTCCCTCAAATTCCCCCACCACCTACAGAGATGGCTGGCCAGCCAGCCCCATTGTTCCCTATGATGGGAACCAACTGCACAACAAAGAATAAAACAAGAACAACACAAAATAAAGTTTTTAAAAAATTATTTTCTCCCTTCCAAAGTACAAGTAGGCAAAGCATTATGACACATTACACCAGCAGTCCCCCACACAGAAAAATTAACACAACTCACTTAACATCAGAGAATCACAAAACACGATTCCTGTCAAAAACACTTTATTTCTTGAACAGCTTTAGGTTACACAGAAGGGGGGCACACCAAAGGGCATGGCAGCAGTATCTTACACAAAAATAACACAACTCACTTAACATCAGAGAATCACAAAACACGATTCCTGTCAAAAACACTTTATTTCTTGAACAGCTTTAGGTTACACAGCAGGGGGGAACACCAAAGGGCATGGCAGCACTATCTTACACAAAAATAACACAACTCACTTAACATCAGAGAATCACAAAAACACAATTCCTGGCAAAAACACTTTATTTCTTGAACAGCTTTAGGTTACACAGTAGGAGGGCACAACAGGGCATGATAGCAACGTACTACAAAAAATAATACAACCCACTTCACCGTTTTTGGCAGCAATTGTGTTTGTGTGATTCTCTGATGTGAAGTGAGTTGTGTTATTTTTGTGTAGTACACTGCTTTCCTGCTCTGTTGTGCCTTCCTACTGTGTGACCTAAAGCAGTTACAGAAATAAAGTTCTTTTGACAGCAATTTTTTGGGGTGATTCTTTAATGTGAAGTGAGTTGTGTTATTTTTGTGTAAGATACTGCTTCCATGCCCTTTGGTGTTCCCCCCCTGCTGTGTAACCTAAAGCTGTTCAAGAAATAAAGTGTTTTTGCCAGGAATTGTGTTTTTGTGATTCTCTGATGTTAAGTGAGTTGTGTTATTTTTGTGTAAGATAGTGCTGCCATGCCCTTTGGTGTTCCCCCCTGCTGTGTAACCTAAAGCTGTTCAAGAAATAAAGTGTTTTTGACAGGAATCGTGCTTTGTGATTCTCTGATGTTAAGTGAGTTGTGTTATTTTTCTGTGTGGGGGACTGCTGGTGTAATGTGTCATAATGCTTTGCCTACTTGTACTTTGGAAGGGAGAAAATAATTTTTTAAAAACTTTATTTTGTGTTGTTCTTGTTTTATTCTTTGTTGTGCAGTTGGTTCCCATCATAGGGAACAATGGGGCTGGCTGGCCAGCCATCTCTGTAGGTGGTGGGGGAATTTGAGGGAGGGTGTCTGTGGTTCAGGTGCTGTTTCACAGGGACCAGCTGGCACTCAGAAGTGTGCCCACCATTGTGGCACCCCTGGGCTGTGCAGAATTGCCCAGGGAAAGAGAGTTTAGAAGTTCCCAGCATAGGGAACAAAGGGAGAGGGCTGGCCTTTGCCAGCCTGTTCCTGGGGTTATGGGTGTGGGGCTGCTGGGGGTGGATTTGGGTCTGTGAGGGGCTAATGTGGGGATTTGGGTCTGTGTGTGGCAGCTGGGGGGGAATTGGGTTTGTGTGGGGCTGTAAGGGGTGGACTTTAGGGGCTGAGAGGACCTACTTGGGGAGGCCATGAAATGCCCCCCCCAAGTAGGAGCAGTCTGAGCCTTGGTGGGGGGTGGGAGGAAGGGTGAGAGAAGGGCCCCAGAGGGCTGGGGGGCATTTTGCATGCAAAATGCCACCCCTGGCAAGACAAGCCTTCCCCAGCTGTCAGTGGTAGAGAAAAGAGCACCTACTTGGGGAGGCCATGAAATGGCCCCCCCAAGTGGGAGCAGTCTGAGCCTGGGTGGGGGGTGGGGGGAAGGGTGGGAGAAGGGCCCCAGAGGGTTGGGGGGCATTTTGCATGCAAAATGCCACCCCTGGCAACACAAGCCTCCCCCAGCTGTCAGTGGTAGAGATTAGAGCACCTACTTGGGGAGGCCATGAAATGGCCCCCCCAAGTGGGAGCAGGCTGAGCCTTGGTGGGGGGTGGGAGGAGGGGTGGGAGAAGGGCCCCTGAGGGTGAGGGGGCATTTTGCATGCAAAATGCCACCCCTGGCAAAGGAAGCCTGCTTCTTCATTTTTTCCCCATAGGAAATAATGAAGAGGATTAGCAGCAGCATGCTAACAATATGCTGCTCCTTCGCTTTCTTATGGGAGGATGGGGGGACCTGTTTTGGGGGGCCATAACATGGCCCCCCAAAGTCCAATCTGTCTGAAACTTGGGTGGTTGTTAGAGAAGGGTTAGAGGAAGTTCCCCACCAATTTTGGGCTTATTCGGTGGGAAAATGCCTCCCCCAGACGTCCGGGAAGACGGAGGCATTTTCCCATTGAAAAGCCGAAAGAAAGCCGAAAGAATCCCGAAACGTTTCGGCTTTTTTCTTTCGGCTACCCGAAACGTTTCGGCATTCCCCGAAACGTTTCGGCATTCCCCGAAAGAAGCCGAAACACTTTTATTTCGGCATTCTTTCGGCATTCTGAATGCCGAAACGCACATCCCTACTGCCTGCTGTTGAGACCCACAGTTTTCCTGGGGTCTTGCATCCCCAGGCTTCCAACGTGGGAGTTTACAGGGGAGCAGGAGAGAGCCCCCCTCGTCCAAGTGCCCTGACAAAGGCCACGCCCGCAGGAGGCTGGGGTTCAGCAGTATCCTTTCTGCTACAGAAATCCACCCAGGTACAGATAACCACCCACTTTCCCTCTTGAACACCTTTGAACAACCAGGTGGAAAGCCAGGAGGGGAGTTGGGGCTCTCCAGTGTTGTGCAGAGAGTTCCACAGGCCCAATTCTCTGCCTGTTGAGTGTGTGCTCAACACATTCAGTTGTTGTCTCCCTGAGGCGGGTGGGGTTGCTGACCTGGAGAAGCTAATGGAGAGAGAGGCCTGCAGAGGAGACCTTCAGGGCCCCCCAAGAACAGCCCCCCTCCTGTGCCGACATCTCTGCTGTCATGAAGAATGAACAAAGATCTTCGCCAGCTCCTACCCCACTGCACAGTTCGGGGCTCCTCCTGGCTGCTGAGCTCCGCCTGGAAGGCGTAGACTTGGGCACCATCTCCAGCATCACCTGGTTCTGGAAGGTCCAGTCTCCGTTCTGGAACTCCTTGGAGTATTCCACCCCCTCTGTCTGCTCCTGTCTGTTCTTCAGCCCTTGATCTTAATCTCTGAACTGGGTGGGACACTGGGAGGGTGTGGTGGGACAGGGGCTGCCTCGGTGGGGGAGAACTTCACCAGGGGCTGAAGTGGAGCACAGAGAAAGAGGAGGAGCGTTTCAGAGACACGGCTGAAAAAGAAAAGCGTAGGCAGATGAAGAAGACGACGGTATCATGTCCACAGCAGAGATTTTAGCCGCCCTGTCTTCGGGTGGGACCTCAAGGGTCGGGAGAGAGTCCGTTGTGTAGGACCCCCCCTCGCCCGAGATCAACGCGCCCTGAGGTACTTGAGCGTTCTAAGCCTGTTCTCCGCCTGAGAACAGTTGGCTGCGGGGGTCTTTTTGCCCCGCCGGCCGTTAAAATGGCAGTCCGGTCAGCTCAGCACATTTATGGTGGCCGTTAAAGTGCTCTTGTGTGCTGAGGCTGGGTCAGAATGCCTCATTATGACAGCGGCATAAACCCACCATGGCCTGGTTGTGCCATCTTTAATTTATTCTGACTGCAGCATTTGGTACCAGCTGTAGCTCCAGGACAGCTCTGCTCCCAGGCATAACTGAGGGTTCTTGGCATTAATCTTAATGTCTTAAACATTCAATGAGTATTCAAAAAAGTGTGGGTCCCTCTGCCCCACCACTGAACGATGTCAGTCTGTGAGCCCCTGTGCCCCACTGCTCAGTGAGGTGGGTCATTGGCTGAGAGCAGTGAATATTGCGAGCCCCTCTGCCTCTCCTCTGTGTGAGGTGCGTCATCTGCCTGCTGTTGAGACCCACAGTTTTCCTGGGGTCTTGCATCCCCAGGCTTCCAACGTGGGAGTTTACAGGGGAGCAGGAGAGAGCCCCCCTCGTCCAAGTGCCCTGACAAAGGCCACGCCCACAGGAGGCTGGGGTTCAGCAGTATCCTTTCTGCTACAGAAATCCACCCAGGTACAGATAACCACCCACTTTCCCTCTTGAACACCTTTGAACAACCAGGTGGAAAGCCAGGAGGGGAGTTGGGGCTCTCCAGTGTTGTGCAGAGAGTTCCACAGGTCTTTTTGCCCCGCCGGCCGTTAAAACGGCAGTCCGGTCAGCTCAGCACTTAGAGCTGCGTTAGACCTTCATGGATCCCCAACCAGAAGTCCTTTTGCCTTCTGTTTGGAGCACGTTTTCCTTTCTCCTTCCTTCTTTCTTTGAGCACCTTTCTCGAATGGGAAGGTAACCGTCCACTGCCATTCAATTACTTCTTCTTCTGGAAGGAATATGTACTACTAGTAGAGGAGTGTGGGAGAAGTTCCATTGAACGGCAGAGGCTGTCTCCTCCACGCCAGGGGGAACGGGTTCCTTCTGTGCCGTCACTTCTGGCAAGTGGGCCATTCAGGTGACTGCCTCCAATGTTCCGTGATGGTGCTCATCCAGGTCTGGACTCGTCTGGGCCAATTATTTTGCACAGCCTGACCAGCTGGCAGGCGTCCCACCATGTGAGGAAGAGGAGCGCACAATGGCGCTTTTCTGCTCTGCTCTCCTGTGGGGGACGGGCCAGGTTGCCCGCTGGCAGGTTGCCATGGCTGGCGGGTGGGCAATGTCTGTGGCTGCATCCTGTGAAGCTTCCCATATGGGCCTGCGGTCTCCTCCGCACCAGGGGAGAAGGGGTTCCTTCGTTGCCGCCATGGCTGGCTGGCAGATGAGTGATGCTGGAGACAGCCTCCACTGCTCCACACCGGTGTTCTGCTACACGCTGCTCTCCTGGGTTGCCCTCATCCGGGCAACTTATTTTGTGCTTCCTGTGCAGCTGGGGGACGTTTCCGTGGCATACGGGGCAGGGGTGTGCACAATGTCGCTGCATTGCTCTGATCGCTGCTCTCATGGTCCAGCTTATCCTAAGCCACTTATTTTGTGCACCTTTCTCCCTTGCCACGGCCGGCAGGTGGGGCGTTGATGTCTGTGTCCAATGCTCTTTGGCACGATCAATGACTTTGCACATATAGTTGTACAGCATTGTGGGAGGAGTCCCATTCAACGGGACAGGCTGACTCCTCCGCCCCAGGGGGAAGGGGTTCCTTCTGTGCCACCACGTCCGGCAGGTGGGTCATGGCAATACTGGCTACCTGGGAGGGGAGCGAACCATTTTCTGAGTGTGTTCAGTGTTAAGTGGCACACCCTTGGAAGACCTGAAAGAGGCTCTTCCGGGTCCATCCTCGTCCAGGACGCTTATTTTGTGCAGCGTCTACCACCGGTCGGTCGCCCCTCCATGCGAGGGAGGTGAGCGCACGATGTCTCCAGCCTTCCCTGACGATGACTCACCACGTCTGGCAGGTGGGTCATGCTGCTGTCTGCCCCCGCTATTAAATGCCAGCATCACGCCATTCTGTTCTTTCTCTGCCTGTCCAGCTGGGAGGCCCCACACTCTGACTGCAACCCACAACCTCTGGCGTGTGAGTCAGGGACTTTCCTCCGCATCTGTAGGGTCAGACATGGTCTCCTCACACCCTGACCGTAACACACCACAACCAGCGGGTGGGTCAGGGAATTTTTGCTACATTTGGCAAGTGGGTCATTCTGGTGACTGCCTGAACACTGTTCCACGACGCTGCTTATCCAGGTTCGGCCTCGTCCAGGTCAATTATTTTGTGGAGACTGTCGAACTGGCAGGCACCCCTCTATGCGAGGGAAGGGAGCGCAAAATGTTGCTTTGTTGCTCTGCTCTCCTGTGGGGGAGGGCCAGGTCACTTCCTCCTCAACAGGGACCTACCGCTATGGCTGGAGGGTGGACCACGTGTGTGCCTGCATCCTTTGAAGCTTCCTGTATGGGCCTGGGGTCTCCACTGCGCAAGGAAAAAAACGTTATATAGGCTCTCTAACTGCTAAGGGGGCTCCGCTGGAACCGATGAACACCGGACACCGAACACAGCCTTTCCTCCTTGTCAGAGTGTCAGTTTGCTAGTCAGTTCTCAAGCCATAGCTACGCCATATTCTCATGTTATAATCTGTAGCTCTGTTTAGTTCTCTCCCTCCAGGCCCAGGTGCTGTCCAGGCCGCATATATCCATGGGAACGAAGAATTCTTATCAACCCGTTCCGGCCGACCTTGACGTCCTCGCCTTCCCAGGCCTTTTAGACAGGACTAAGGCTGGGAATGGGTGTTGCTTGGATGGGTCAGAGTGGTTCCACAGAGAGAGAGAAAGAAATGGAGCAGCAGCAGGAGCTGACATCGGCCACCTTCCTGCCTTTGCGGAAAGGACATGAGTCAAGGGACCCATTCCCCCCTGCTCAGAGGGCACAGTGTTTGCAATGGATAGGGCCACCATGTGGCTCAACTACATGGGCAACAGCTCCTGTGCTGTTGCACAAGTGTCTGAAGGAGGCTGCCGCCACCATCACCCACTTTCCTGCCTTCGCAGAAAGGAGGTGTCATGTTGATCTGGCTGTTCCAGGAAGGCCTAGCAAGGCCTCAGAAGCCTGTTAGCAGTGGGAGTAGGCCTGCCTAAACCTGACCCAAATGTTCCAGCCCTCATTAAAGAGACCCTCCGGACTCAACGGGCAAGAGTGCGCGGCGGTGGCATGCAGAATCAAGGGGCAAGATGTTTTAGTAGCCTGCGGAAGCCCACACACTCCACGATAGATAGAGGCAAGCCATGTAGGGCAATCATCTCTGCCAAGACGCAAAGGCCCACTTCCTGAGCCCTCAACCAAACTGGCAAAGGGCAGGAGAAGCAGCACGAGCAGCAAAAGGCCCATCAGCAGGATGGAGAGCTGTGCCTATTGGAACCCCACCAAGAAGCTAGACCACACAGTGGTTCCCGCAGATGCCCAACAGCTGTAACCAAGCGGCAGGGAGTAGAGATGATCCACAGCAAGGGTGGGCCAACCACCTGAGGATGCGCAGCCCAGTTGGAACCATGGGCTGGCCCCGCCTTGCCACCTGGAGCCACCTGAAGCAATGGCCAACCTTGAAGGCTGGGGCCAACCAACAATCAGTCCGCAAGGTGCAGCCCACAGAAAGGGGCAAATCTGGGGGAAGGAACGCCCAACCTGCCCCTGGAAGGTCAGAGGGAGGGTGTAATCAGAGGGTTGTGGCCAGCACTGGCCAAGGTGTTAAGCCTCACCCTGAGGGCTGGCGGTTGGGCACCAGGTTGGGCGCTGGTAGGAAAGGGGAGGATATAAAGAAGGCTCCTTTTCCTGGCGGAGGGAGGAGATCTTTTCCTGAAGGGAATGGCAGCCTCCTCAGGGGTTGTGTGCCCAAAAGAGGGGCAGAGTCTCCAGTACGGAAAATCCCAATTCTGAGGCCTTAAAAAGATTGAACCCTTCTGACCACCAGGAGGGCCATTTTCCTAGGGGCCGACTAGGCAGCTCTGAAGCCAAAGATCAGGGTCAAGACAGCATTTCCACAGACGGCACCAGGGCAGACGGGTGCATGCGGAGCAGCGACATGCCTGGATCTTAGACGAAGTAAGCCCTCCCTGCTGACACCCCCTACCTTCGTGTGGCAGCACGTCCACTGCAGGGCCTTGAGAGGGCCACACCGCCATGTCAGGCTAGGAGGGTGCCAGCAGGGAGTGCTTTCTTTGCAAGTCCTGCTTGGTAGTGCCCACTGAGCCCAGCAGCAGCAGTAAGGGGAGGATGGGGAGAGGGTGTTCAGAGGAACATCCGCTACTCAATCGCTGCTTCCGGCAAGCGGAAAGAGGAAGGGGCCAGGCTGCTAGGACAAAGGGCAGTGGTGGAGGTGCCTGGCTCGCTTTGAACGGTGAGGCAAGAGAGCTGCCTCCTCGCGGGTCCCTCCCCTTGCAGGATCTTTGAAAATCCTGCCCAGCCAAGCCTTCCCTTCCCTCCTCTCGCAGATTGGACAACCCAGAGCAGATTTCCAGGCTGTCGAGGGGGGGGGAAGCCTCGAAGCACCTTTGTCAGGGGGTGCACAACTCCAGGACCTTTGGGCTGAATTCTCAGCAAGGGCTCCTGTATCTTTAAGAGCTGCTGGGCACTCCAGCTCTCCCATCCTATGTGGCTCTTCAAATCAGGGGTGAAGCCGCAGCTGTGCTGTGATGCTCTTAAAGGTGCAGGAGCGTTCAGGGAACAAAGGACCTGCAAGCTGTTAGACCAGCTTTCTGTTTCTAGCTGTGGTCAGCCAGATGCTTTTAGGAAGCATCAAGTACCGTTTGAGCGGTCCCCCTTTGCAGTGTGTCTTCAGCAACTGCTATTGCACAGTGGTTAAGTGGTTCAGCTGCAAATCAGCACTCTACTGGTTTGAATCCCACTACTGCCACGAACTCAGTAGATGCCATTGGGTAATCCACCCCTCTCAGTCCCAGCGGAGAGAATGCTTTTCATTATTCCCTATGTGCAATCGCTGTCCCGATTGTTCCCTAAGGGAAATCGCTGTATCTATTATTCCCTATGGGCGAGCATGGGTTCCAAAATTCCCTATGGCCAAAGCCAGGCCCTTTACATCCCTCTGTTTTCTGGATCTCAGGACAATCCCTCCACAATGACAGAAAGCAGAGAGCAAAGGAAAGCCCCCCCCCATTTCCCCCTGGCGGCATCCCCCACCTCTCTCCTTGGCCAGAGATGTAGCCCATGACCGAGGGGAGGGTACAGAGGACTGGGGGCCATTTCTCCCCCCTTCTCTCCCCCCCATTTTACACCAGGGATGGGATGGATGACCATCCCATAATAATCTCCCATTACAAGGGCCACTCAGAGAGGGGAATAAGCCTAACACGGATTTTGCAACAACTTTCCTGCCATCTCCATCTTTCCTGTGGATTCCTGTGAAGAAAGGTTTCCACTCTGACCAAAACTTTTCTCACACTCCGGGCATTTATACGGTTTCTCCCCTCTTTGTATTCTTATTCCCCCCCCCCCATATACACGCACACACATGAATGGACAGTCAAGGAGTCTCGACTGGAAGAGCCTCGTCCTGGCATGTTGTCCCGGTGGGCCATAGATGTACATCTCAGGAGGGCCAAGGGCCAATGTTCCCTCTAAGCAGTGCAAGTGGACTTGCCAAGTGGACATCTCCAGGGCCAAGTTTCTAAAAACATTGCTTTAACAGAAGCTGCTTCCAAACACATGGATCTTAACTATATGACTGAAAGTAAACTTTAGTAACAATTTTATGGCTGGCTCTTCCTTCTGCAGCAGCCATTTTACTGCGTCCATCGCACTGTGTCCGAGAACCAAATGCTTTCACTGGCTCAAAAAGGTTGGAGACCCCAGGCTAAAGACATTCCTTACTTTTCTGTAATTCTAACTTTTTTGATTTGTCTCCCCGCCCCCCAAGTATAACCTTGAAAAGGGACAGCGTTACTCTTCCTCTTCCAATAGTATTGTCACAACACAACCCCTTGTTCTTCTAACCTAATCTTCTTCCTACTGTCTTCGCAGCTCAGAGTAATCGTGTTACTCTTCTTCGTCTTTCTCTGTTTGTGTGGAACTAAAATTCAGGTTAATTTAAGATAATTTAAGTACTATTGCATGGTACTATGGGAGAGCTTTAAACTGATGCCGCAAGGGGAAGGGGATGATCGACATGGTGATTTCAATGACGAAGTGCATACAGTAGGGACCCACCTGGGTAGGACAGGTCAAACAAAGGTACAAGGCTACAAGTGTCTGTATAGCAATGCCCAAAGTATGGGCAATAAGAAAGAAGAGCTTGAGCTTCTATTGCAAACAGAGGGCTACGATATAGTAGGAATTACTGAGACTTGGTGGGATGATTCCCATGACTGGAATGTGCTAGTGGATGGGTATGAATTGTTCAAGAAAAATCGGAAGGGTGGAAGAGGAGGTGGAGTGGAGTTGTATGTGAGGAGAGGGCTTGATTGTCAAGAAGTTATGGAGAATGGGGCAGAGAGCCCGGTGGAAAGCATATGGGTAGAAATGTGGGGAAGAAGGATAAAGGGTATTATTGTTGGAGTCTGCTACAGACCACCTGACCAGTGAGAAGAAACGGACATTGCCCTCTTTGAACAGTTTGGTAGAGTATCCAGACATCAGAACCTTGTAATTATGGGTGACTTCAACTTCCCCGATGTGTGCTGGGAGACAGGCTCAGGAAAGCGTCATGAATCACACAATTTCCTGACCTGCCTGGCCGATAACTTCCTTTTTCAAAAGGTGGAGGAAGCTACAAGGGGCTCGGCCATACTAGACTTGATATTAACCAACAGGGAAGAATTGGTAGATGAGATGAAGGTGGTGGGGACCTTAGAGGGAAGTGACCATGTCCTCTTTGAATTCCGGTTGCTGTGAGGGGCCAAGGAAGTTCAT
Source organism: Eublepharis macularius (assembly GCF_028583425.1). Taxonomy (NCBI): domain Eukaryota; kingdom Metazoa; phylum Chordata; class Lepidosauria; order Squamata; family Eublepharidae; genus Eublepharis; species Eublepharis macularius. The sequence continues at coordinate 9,330,346 of NC_072793.1, read as the reverse complement.
AGCCAGACTTGTAGGTTAGATTTTCATAGGGCCAACTTCGATGAACTCAGAGGCTTGATGAGAGTCATTCCATTGGGGAGTGTGCTGGAAGGGAAAGGAGCGAGTGATGGGTGGGCTCTGTCCATATTATGGCAGACCTCTAGAGCGGCCATTATCACGACTATCTCACCATCACGGCCCACTGGTGGCCACCGGAGGATCTCCGCCGCCCCAGGAAGAGGTTGGATCCCCGGAGGAGGTGGCTCCCTTGGCGCTGGGCTATAGAGTGGTTCTGCTGCAGGCATGGACGAGGATCATACGGGCAAGAACATCGCCTCCACGATCGGTTTGCCCTGAGGGAATGGGCTCCCGCAGGACAGGTTTCCTGCAGCGTCATGGTCACTGATGCAGGAAGAAACATGCTGGTGGCCCTGAGAGAGGCATCCCTTGATGGCCTGATCTGCCTGGCACACAAATTGCACATAGTTATGATGGATGCTCTGGGGCTAGGGAGCAACATCAAGGCCACAGGGACCAATTGACATTGTCCTTGGGTGCATTGCTGGACAGGTGTCGGCACCTCTCAACCCACTTCTCACTCAGAATCATCTCCGCATGAGCTGCTCCAGAGGCAGGGGGAGGGGGATCACGAGCACCACCTCTTCCAGGACATGGCCACCTGCTGGAACTCCACCTACGACATAGGGAGCCGTCTGGAGGAGCAAAAGAACCCTGTTAAGGACATAATGTCCTCGATGCCAGTCTTGCAGGGGAGAGAGGAGCTCAGCCTCAGCTTAACGACTGGCTAACCCCCTCTCAGAGGGTCTATGTCCTGAGGCTATTCAATGACACCACCGAGCTCCTGTGTGGCTACCAGTTCTCTCTGGGACAGGTCATCTCTCTGATCCATGGCCTGGACCAGGTCCTGGCCAAAGAGATGGAAGAACAGGACCAGCTTCTCCACAGGGTCAGGGACTTGGGCGTGAGGTTGCAGGCAGGTTTGGCCATCCGCTTGCATCCTCTGTGCAGGGAGGACCCATACAGACTGGCCTGCATATGCGACCCTCGTATCAAAGGCAGCATAGCCATACGGCTGGGAGAGCTCCACCAGTGGGAGCAGCTCCTGCGTCGAGCGGTGCGCAAGCTCCGGTTCCAGTGAGCGTAGGGGAGGGAAGAGTGTGTGGGTGAGGGGATGGAGGGGGAGGAGAGGGCAGTAGCGGTGCCCAGCACCACCAGGATGCAGGCGAGCTCTCCCCACGAAGACCCACCCCCATTCTGGGACTCGGTGGTTGGCTGGGTAGTCGGCAGCAGTGGGGACGGGACGTTCATTGCGTAGGAGGACTTGGTGGAGGCCATGGTCAGAGAATACCTAGCTGAACCTCCTAAACTCTCCCACTGCAACCCCTTGGAGTATTGAGCGAGAAAATCTGCCTTTTGTCTGGACCTCACGACTGGCCACCAACATTCTCTCCTGCCGCCCCACCAGTGTCCAGAGCGAAAGGGTTTTCTCACACCTGGGAGATCTCCTCCATCCACAACGCTCATGTCTAGATTCGGACTTGGTGGACCAGTTCTCGTTCATCAAGGTCAACCTCTCCCTGCTTGGCTACCCCTCCGTGGATCTTGAGTGTTCTGAGCCCTGAGCTGGCCTCTGCCTCTCTTTCGCCATCCAACCACCCACCCTCAGGCTATAGCCCGGAAAGTCAAGCCAACGCATCCAAGATCCCAGTCAAGTGCACTTCTGTTGAGGGCTTGCTGAAACATTTTCGGCTTCTCTTTCCCCTTCATGTTAGGCTTTTCTTTCCCCTTCTGTTTGGAGCACATTTTCCTTTCCTTTCTCCTTCCATCTTTCTTTGAGCAGCTTTCTCGAATGGGAAGGTGACCATCCACCGCCATTCAATGACTTCTTCTTCTGGAAGAAATACGTTCTACTAGTAGAGGATTGTGGGAGGAGTCCCATTCAACGGGAGAGGCTGTCTCCTCCGCACCAGGGGGAATGGGTTCCTTCTGTGCTGCCACTTCCGGCAAGTGGGTCATTCTGGTGACTGCCTCCAATGTTCCATGACGCTGCTCTTCCAGGTCTGGATTCGTCCAGGCTAATTATTTTGTGCAGCCTGACCAGCCAGCAGGCATCCCACCATGTGAGGAAGAGGAGAACACGATGTCGCTTTTCTGCTCTGCCTATGGGAACCGCACCAGCAAGCCAGGCCTCACCGCAGCTCCCGCAGACGACTGACAGCTGCGACAAGGTGGCAGGAAGTGGCAGGAAGTGGAAATGAGCTGCAGCAAGAGCGGGCCAGTTGCCCTGTCTGTATTTTTCCATCTCCGTCAGATCAGGCAACTTGCCCCTTACCTGACGCCCCAGGACCTGGCTACAGTGACCCATGCAACGGTCGCCTCCAGGCTAGATGACTGTAACTCACTCTCGTTGGGCTACCCCTGGGTCTGATCCGGAAACTACAACTGGTCCAGAATACGGCGGCGCGGGTCCTGACTGGTGTATCCTACCAGTCACATATTACACCTGTCCTGCGCCAGCTACACTGGCTTCCGGTTGAATTCCGAATCAAAGTCAAGGTGTTGGTTCTCACCTTTAAAGCTCTGAGCGGGTTGGGACGGGCATATCTTTGGGACCACCTCTCCCTGTATGTTCCCCGGAGACCACTTCGACCAGCGAATATATGTTTACTGGTGGTCCCCGGCTCTAAGGAAGCCCTCCTCGCTTCATCCAGGGCCAGGGCCTAGTGGAATGTTCTGTCAATGGAGACCCGGGCCCAGCGAGACATATTATCGTTCCGCCAGAACTGTAAGACATAGCTGTTCCGCCAGGCGATCAGTGGTTGAAGGGGACTGTGCCATGTCGTCCTCCCACCTTTGGGGTGAAGGGGGTTCTCTCCACCATTGCACCTCAATGTATTTGGTTAATTTATTTTATTCTTGTTTACTGTATGTTGATTTTAGAATTATTGTTTTCCTGTTTTTATTGATTTTAACTGTTGTTAACCGCCCAGAGCCCCTGAGGATGGGCGGTCTATAAATCAAATGGACAAGCATGGTTTTCATTATTCCCTATGTGCAATCGTTGTCCCAATTATTCCCTATGGACAAGCTTGGTTTCCATGATTTCCTATGAGCAATCGGTGTCCCATTTATTCCCTATGGGCAAACATTGTTTACATTATTCCCTGTGGGCAGTCGCTATCTCCATTATTCCTTAAGGGCAAGCCAGGTTTCCAGGATTTTCTAAGGGAATCGCTGTCTCATTACACCTTATGGTAAAGAATGATTTCCATTATTTCCTATGGCCAATTGCTGTATCCGTTATTCCCCAGGGGCAAGTATGGTTTGCAGTATTCCCTATAGGCAATCTATGTCTCCATTATTCCCTATTGGCAAGCATCGTTTCCATTATTGCCTACGGACAAGTGCTATCTTCATTATTTCCTACGGCCAAGTGTTGTTTTCATTATTCCCTGTGGGAAAGCATGGTTTCCATTATTTCCTATGGCCAATAGCTGTCCCCATTATTCCCTATGGGCAAGCGTGGTTTCCATTATTCTCTATGGACAATCACTGTCTCTATTATTCCTTAGGGGCAAGGATTGTTCCTATTATTCCCTAGGGGCAATCGCTGTCTCCATTATTCCCTAAGTGCTCTCGCTTTTCCCATTCTAGCCTATGGACAAGCATGCTTTCCATTATTCCCTACGTGCAATCGCTTTCCCCATTATACCCTACGGGCAAGCATGGTTTCCATTATTTCCTACGGGCAATTGTTCTCATTAATTCCTTCTGGGCAGTCGCTTTCTCCATTATACCCTAAGGGCAACTGCTGTCTCCATTATGCCGTATGGGCAAGCATGATTTCCAGTATTCCCTATGAGCAATCGCTGTCTCCTTTATTCCCTAGGGGCAAGCATGGTTTCCATTATTCCCTATGGCCAATTTCTATCACCATTATTCTCTGTGGACATGGGTTGTTTTCATTATTTCCTATGAACAATCGCTGTCTCTAATACTCCCTATAGGCAATCACTGTTTTCATTATTCCCTATTGCCTATTCATTATTACCCTATTTCCTATGCTCAGGGTTTCCATTATTCCCTACGGGTGTTCGCTTTTCCATTATTCCCTAAGGGCATGCATGGTTTCTATTATTCCCTATGGGTAATCGTTTTCTCTATTATTCCCTATGAGATATCGCTGTCCCATTATTCCCTGAGGACAAGCATGCTTACCATTATTCCCTCTGGACAAGCATGGTTTCCATTATTTCCTATGACCAATCGTTGTCTCATTAATTCCCTTTGTGTAATTGCTGTCTCCATTATTCCCTATAGGCAATCGCTGTTTCCATTATTCCCTATGGGCAGGCATGATTTCCTTTATTCCCTATGGAATTGATTCCCTATGGGCAATCAATTTCTCCATGATTCCCTATTGACAAGCATCGTTTCCATTAGTGCCTATGGGCAAGTTTTGTTTTCATTATTCCCTAAGATCAAGCATGTTTTCCTTTATTCGCTATCGCTGTCCCCATTATTCCCCAAGGGCAAGCACGTTTTCCTTCATTCCCTAAGGCCACTTGATATCCCAATTGGGACATTGTTCCCAATGGACAATCGCTGTTTTCATTATTCCCTATGGTCAATGGCTCTCTCCATTATTCCCTATGGACATTTGCTGTTTTCATTTTTCCCTATGGGGAAAAATGCTTTCCATTTTTCCCTATGAATGAAATATGTTCCCATTATTCTCTAACAACAATTCCTGTTCCCATTATTCCATATGGGAAAGCATGATTTCCATTATTCCCTAGGGGAATTCCTTATCTCTATTATTCCCTATGGACAATCGCAGTTTACATTATTCCCTATGGGCAAGCATTCTTTCCATTATTCTCTATGGGCAATTGCTGTTCCCATTTTTCTCTATGAGCAAGCGTAGTTTCCATTGTGCTCTATGGGCAAGCATGGGTTCCATTATTTACTATGGGCATTCGCTCTCCGATTAATACCCTGTGTGCAATCGCTGTCTCCATTATTCTCTATGGGCAATAATGTCTCTATTATTTCCTCTGGGCAAGCATGGTTTCCAGTATTCCCCATGGGCAACCGCTGTTTGCATTATTCCCTATGGACAAGCATGCTTTTCGTTATTCCCTAAAGGCAATCTTTGTTCCAATTCTTCCCTATGGGCAATTATGATTTCCATTCTTCCCTCTGGACAATCGTTGTCTCCATTATTCCCTGTGGACAATCACCGTTTTCATTATCCCCTAAGTGCAAGCATGCTTTCAACAATAGCGTATGTGCAATCGCTGTTCCTATTATGGCCTAAAGGCAAGCATGATATCCATTATTTCCTATGGGCAATCGTGTCTCCATTATTCCCTAAGTGCTACTGCTCTTTTCATTATTCCTTATGGGCAAACATGGTTTTCATTCTTCCCTATGGCCAATCGTGGTCCCAATTATTCCCTAGGAACAAGCTCGGTTTGCTATCCCCGTTATTCCCCAAGGGCAAACATTATTCGCTGTGGGCAATCGCTGTCTCCATTATTCCTTCAGGGAAGCATGGTATATTCTCGGGGAATCGCTATCTCCATTATACCCTATGGTAAAGAATGATTTCCATTATTTTCTATAGCAATCGTTGTATCGATTATTCTCTCGGGGCAAGCATGGTTTGCATTATTACCCATGGGCAATCTCTTTCGCCATTATTCCCTATTGGCAAGCATACTTTCCATTATTGACTCTTGGTAATCTCTATCTTCATTACTCCCTATGGTCAAGTCTGGTTTTCATTATTTCCAACAGGCAAGCATGGTTTCCATTATTTCCTATGGGCAATAACTGTCCCCATTATTATTCTGTATGGGCAAGCATGGTTTCCCTTATCCCCGATGGCTACTTACTGTCCCCATTATTCACTATTGGCAATCGCTGTCCCCTTTATTCACTATGGGCAAGCATAGTTTCCAATATTCCTTATGGACAATCACTGTCTCCATTATTTTTAAATGCAAGCATCATTTCCATTATTCCCTATGGGCAACCACTGTACCCATTGTTCCCTAAGGGCAATTGCTCTTTTCATTATTCCCTGTGGGCAAGCATATTTTTCATTATTCCTTATGTGCAATTGCTGTCCCCATTATTCCCTATGGGAAAATTGCTATCTTCCTTATTCTCTATGAGTAAGCATGGTTTCCATTAATCCCTATGGCCAATCGTTGTCCCAATTATTCCCTGTTAACAAGCTTGGTTTCCCTTATTTCGTACAGGCAATTGCTGTCCCTATTATTCCCCATGGGCAAACATGGTTTATATTATTCCCTGTGGGCAATCGCTGTCTCCGTTATACCTTAAGGGAAGCATGGCTTCCGGTATTTTCTAGGGGACTTGCTATCTCCATTATACCCTATGGTAAAGAATGTTTTCTGCTGTATCGATTATTCTCTAGGGGCAAGCATGGTTTGCATTATTCCCTATGGGCAATCGTTCCCATTATTCCCTGTGGACAATCGCTGTTTTCATTATTACCTAAGTGCAAGCGTGCTTTCAACAATTCCCTATGGGCAATTGCTGTTCCCATTATTCCCTATGGGCGATTGCTGTTCCGATTATGGCCTACAGTCAAGCGTGATTTCCATTATTTCCTACGGGCAATCCGTGTCTCCATTATTCCCTGAGGGCAATTGCTCTTTTCATTATTCCCTATGGGCAAGCATGGTTTTCATTATTCCCTAGGGCCACTTATTGTTCCCATTATTCCTTACGGAAAATCGCTGTTTTTATTATTTATTATGGGCTATCACAGTTTTCATTATTTCTAATGGCAACCACGCTTACCATTATTCACTATAGGCAATCAATGCTCCAATTATTCCCAATGGACAAACACTGTCTCCATTATTTCTTAAGGTCAAGCATCATTTCCATTACTACCTCTAGGCAATCGCTGTACCCATTATTCCCAATTGGCAGGCTTAGTTTTCATTATTGCTTACGGACAATCACTCTCTCAACTATTCTTTAGGGCAAAGCATCATTTCCATTATTCCCTAAGGGCAACCACCGACTCCATTATTCCCTAAGGTCTATCGCTGTTCCCATTCCCTAAAGGCGAAGCATCATTTCCATTATTCCCTAAGAGCAACCACTGACTCCATTATTCCCTAAGGTCTATCGCTGTTCCCATTATTCCCTAAGGGCAAGCATGCTTTCCATTATTCCCTATGGCCACTCTCTGTCCCCATTATTCCCTATGGACAATTGCTTTTTTATTATTTATTATGGGCGATCCCTGTTTTCATTCATTCCAATGGGCAAACATGCTTTCCATTATTACGTATAACCAACCGCTGTTCCCATTATTCCCTATGTTCCCATTATTCCTTAAGGGCAAGCATCATTTCCATTACTCCCTATGGGCAATCGCTACCGCCATTATTCCCTAAGGGAAATCGCTGTCTCCATTATTCCCTATGGTCTATCACTGTCCCATTATTCCCTAAGGACAAGCACGCTTTCCATTATTACCTATCGGGAATTGATGTCAGATTATTTCCCTGAGGGAAATCGCAGTCTCCATTATTTCCTATGGGCAAGCATGGGTTCCATTATTCCCTATGGCCACTCTCTGACCTTTTGTTTCTGTCCAGTATCTATTTGAAGCATTTCCATTCGGTTTCCAGCTCTAGCATAGTTGATCTCTAGGTAGCCTTTTCTATCTTTTTCTCTGTATCTTACTATTTCTTACTTTCTATCTGTTTCTTTCCATGTCTTTCCACCAATATCTATCTGAATCTATGTCTTTCTATGTATATCTGCCCTTTCCTATCTATTTCTAGCTCTTGCTATCATTGTCTCTCTATATCTGTCTATCATTTTCTATATATCTTTCTCTATATCCATTTATGTGTTTCTAATCTTTCTTTCTTTCATCTATCTCCTATCTCTTTTTATCTCTAGATATGATTTTCTCCCTATATACTAACCTCTATCACTTCCTATATATCCTTCTCTATCTTCATCTATCTATGTATATATATCTTTTTCTAATGTTTCTCTCTCTCTCTCTCTCTCTCTCTCCTTCTCTCTCTCCATCTATCTATCATACTTGTTCTGTCCAATGTTTTTCTATTTGAAGCATTTGCATTCTGTTTCTAGCTCTAGCACAGTTGAGTTCTATATAACCTTTTCTATCTTTTTCTCTGTGTTTGTCTCTTACTCTCTATTTGTTACTTTCTGTCTGTATCTTTCTATGGCTTTCCACCAGACATAGAAAAGGCTACTTAGCTATCAACTACACTAGACCTAGACACAGAACGTGAACGCTACAAGTAGATATGGAGTCAGACAGAAAAAGATACATAGAAATGATGAGAGAAAAACAAGCATTTCTAATGTAATATACACATAGATGAAAATAGTTAGAGAAAGGTATATAGAAAAGAAGATATATATATATATAGAGAGAGAGAGAGAGAGAGAGAGAGAAACTGAAAGCTGGTGATAGAAACAGCTAGAAAGGAAAGGGATAGTTTCAGATAGATAGTGATAGAAAGACATTGAAAGAGATAGAAATAGAAAGTAACAAATGAACAGTAAGAGAAACAGATAGAAAAGGCTACACAATCTACTGTGCTAGACCAAGAAAGACAATGACTCTACAGATAGAGTCAGACACAACATGAGAGATGGACGGATGGACGGATAGAAACAAGATGAGGGAAAAAACAGCAAAAACACATAGATGAAGAACACTAGAAAAAGGTATACAGAAAACGATAGAGATAGAAATAGAGAAAATGATAGGTACAGATAGAGATAGCAAAGCAGATACATAGAAAGAGGGAGATTAGGATAGATAATTGTAGAGAGACAGAAAGAGAGAGATAGAGGTAGTAAGTAACAAACAAACAGTAAGAGAGACAGAGAGAAACAGAGAGAAGAAGCTTCATAGAGACAATGATCTGGATCTATAAACATATAGAATGCGAATGCTACAGCACAAGAGAAATAACTATATAAACAGATAAATAGATAGAAAGAAGCCAAGGAAAACCAAATCAGATAGAAAAAGGCAGCTATACATAGATACACATAGAAGAAAATAGAGAAATGTACATAGGAAGCTAGAGATAGGTACAGAAAGAAAATGCAAGCTCGTGATAGAAAGAGATAGGAACGTGCACGTATACATAGAAATAGAACGATTCAGAGAGATAGTGGTAGAAAGACATAGAAAGAAATTGATAAGAGATAGAATGTAACAAATAGACAGTATGAGACAGAGAAAGAAAATGCTATATAGAGATAAACTGTTAGCGCTAGAAACAGAATGCGAACGCTACAAATAGACAAATAGAATGCTATCAGTCTATCTATCTTGTTCTGTAGCTTTTCTGTCTTGTTCTGTATCTATCTCTTACTATTTCTTCCTTTCTATCTCTATCTGTTTCTTTCCATGTCCACCACTATCTATCTGTATCTCTTTCCGTGTATATCTTCCCTTTCCTATTTATTTCTATCTCTTGCTATCATTTTCGCTCTTTCTATATCAATCTGTATTGTTTTCTATATATCCTTATGTGATGGTATGCGTATCCATCTTTTTCTAATGTTTTTGTTCTTTCATCTTTCTTTCTTTTCCTAATGTTTTCCTCTCTCCTTTCTATCAGTCTGTCCATCTATCTAGCTATCTTGTTCTGACTGACTCTATTGGTGCAATCCTAAACAGAGTTACACCAGTCTAAGCCCATTGATTTGTGGGCTTAGACTGGAGTAACACTTCTTAGGATTGCATTGTATATCTATTTGAAGCGTTGGCATTTCTAGCTCTAGCTCAGTGGATCTCTATGTAGCCTTTTCTATCTGTTTCTCTCTGTCTCTCACTGTCTATTTGTGACTTCCTAGTTCTGTTTCTTTCTTTGTCTTTCTACCACTATCTTTCTGTATGTATAGCTTTATATGTATATCTGTCTTACCATTAGCTTTCATTTTCTCTCTTTCTATATCTATCTCTATAGTCTTCTACATACCTTTCTCTACCTTCACCAATGTGTATGTGTATCTATAATTTTCTAATCGTTCTTTCTTTCTATCTATCTATCTATCTATCTATCTATCTATCTATCTATCTATCTATCATCATCATCATCATCATCATCATCATCATCATCATCATCTATCCTGTACTGTCCCAATCTATATCTCTTTTTAAACATTTGTCTTCTGCTTCTAGCTCTAGCATAGTTGATCTCTATGTAGCTTTTCTGTCTGTTTCTCTGTATCTATCTATTACTATTTCTTTCTATCCCTATCTGTTTCTTTCCATGTCTTTCCACCACTATCTATCTGAATCTATCTCTTTTCCATGTATATCTTCCCTTTCCTATTTATTTCTATCTCTTGCTATCATTTTCGCTCTTTCTATATCAATCTGTTATCGTTTTCTATATATCTTTATCTTCAACTATGTGTATCCATCTTTTTCTAATGTTTTTGTTCTTTCTTTGATCTTTTTATCTATTTATCTATGTATCTATGTATCTATCCATATATCCATCTATCCATCTATCTATCATCTATCTATCTATCATACTTGATCTGTCCAACTTTTTTCTGTTTGCAGCATTTGCATTCTGTTTCTAGCTCTAGCACAGTTGATCTCTATGTAGCCTTTTCTAGCTTTTTCTCTGCATCTGTATCTTACTGTTTAATTTTTGTTTAATTTCCATCTCCATCTGTTGCCCTCTGTCTTTCCACCACTATCTATCTGAATCTATCCCTTTCTCTGTATATCTGCCCTTTCCTATCTCTTTCTATCTATAGCTATCATTTTCTGTCTTTCTTTATCTATTGTTTTCAGATTTCTATAACTCTCTATGTGTATCTATCTATTTCAGATGATATTGTTTTTCTCTCTTTATTTATCAATCTATCTTCTTTGGTTCAACTCTAGATCTATTTGAAGTCTTCACATTCTGTTCTATCTCTAGGAGAGTTGATAGAAACAGATAGAGATAGAAACAAACAAACAGACAGTAAGAGACATATATAGAGAAACAGATAGAAAAGATATCAACTGTGCTAGACCTAGAAACAGAATGCTAGACCTAGAAACAGTAGCTATGGATTCAGACAGAACAAGATAGATAGATAGAAACAAGGAGAGAAAAAGAAAAATATACATATCGATGAAGATAGCTAGAGAAAGGTATATAGAAAACAATAGAGATAGATATAGAAAGAGAGAAACTGAAAGCTAGTGATAGAAAGAGCTAAAAGAAAAGGTATACATAGATTCAGAGAGGTTGTGAAATTCAGATTTTTTACAAAGCAAGTAAAAAATAAACAGTAAGAGACAGATACAGAGAAACAGATAGAAAAGTCTACCCAGAGATCTACAGTGGTAGACCAAGAAAGAGAATGTGAATACTACAAATAGATATAGAGTTAGACAGAAGAAGGTGATCGATGATAGACAGACAGAAACAAGATAAGGGGAAAAACATTAGCAAAAGATAGATACATATTTTCTGTGTACACATAGATGAAGAAAATTAGATAAAGGTATGCAGAAAACAATAGAGATAAATATAGAAAGAGATAAATTTTTAGGTAGAGATAGAAAGAGCAAAGCAGATACATAGAAAGAGAGAGATTCAGATAGATAATTGTAGAAAGACTTGGAAAGAAACAGATAAAAAATAACAAATAAACAGTAAGAGACACATAGAGAGAAACAGATAGAAAATCTGCATATACACTGAGCTAGAACCAGAAACATAGAATGCGAACATTAGAAATAGTTAGTTCAGGCAGAACTAGATATGAAATAACAACATAAACAGATAAATAGAAAGAAGCCAAATCAGATAGAAAAAGGCAGATATGCATAGATACAGATAGAAGAAGGTATATAGAAAGGTATATAGAAAGCGATAAAGAGAATGAAAGAGAGAAAATGAAAGCTAGAGATTGAAAGAGATTAGGAAAGGGCAGATGTACAGAGAAAGAGAGAGATTCAGATAGCTAGTGGTGGAAAGCAACATAGAAAGCAACAGATGGAGATGGAAATTAAACAAATAGTAAGAGACAGATACAGAGAAATAGAAAAGGAGAGATCAACTGTGAAAAACAGAAGCGAATGTGAATGCTTCAAATAGATAGAGAGTCGGTGAAAACAAGATGTACAGACTGATAGATAAGAGAAAAACAATAACAGTAGGAAAAGATTTGTACACATACATACACAAAGATTTAAATAGAGAAAGGTAAGTATAAAACAGTAGAGATAGATAAAGAGAAAATGATAGCTAGAGATAGAAAGAGATGGGAAAGGGCAGATATACATAGAAAGAGATAGATTCAAATAGATTGTGGTGGAAAAATAGAAATATACAGACAGAGACAGAATGTAACAAATAGACAGTAAGAGACAGATACAGAGAAAAAGATAGAAAAGGCTATATAGACATCAACTCTGCAAGAGCTAGAAACAGAATGCAAATGCTTCAAAAAAGTTGGAAAGAACAAGTATGAGAGAGAGAGAGAGAGAGAGAGAGAGAGAGAGAGAGAGAAATCGCTATCTCCATTATTTCTTAAGGGCAAGCCTGGTTTCCAGGATTTTCTAAGGGAATCGCTATCTCATTACACCTTATGGTAAAGAATGATTTCCATTGTTTCCTATGGCCAATTGCTGTATCCGTTATTCCCCAGGGGCAAGGATGGTTTGCATTACTCCCCATAGGCAATCTCTGTCTCCATTATTGCCTATAGGCAAGCATGGTTTCCATTATTGCCTACGGACAAGTGCTGTCTTCATTATTTCCTATGGCCAAGTGTTGTTTTCATTATTCCCTGTGGGCAAGCATGTTTTCCATTATTTCCTATGGCCAATAGCTGTCCCCATTATTCCCTATGGGCAAGCGTAGTTTCCATTATTCTCGATGAACAATCATTGTCTCTATTATTCCTTAGGGGCGAGGATTGTTCCTGTTATTCCCTATGGGCAATCGCTGTCTCCATTATTCCCTAAGTGCTCTCGCTTTTCCCATTATACCCTATGGGCAATCATTCTCATTAATTTCCTCTGGGCAGTCGCTTTCTCCATTATACCCTAAGGGCAACTGCTGTCTCCATTATGCCGTATGGGCAAGCATGATTTCCAGTATTCCCTAAGGGCAATCGCTGTCTCCTTTATTCCGTATGGGCAAGCATGTTCTCGATTATTCCCTATGGCCAATTTCTATCACCATTATTCCCTATGGACATGGGTTGTTTTCATTATTTCCTATGAACAATCGCTATCTCTAATACTCCTTATAGGCAATCGCTGTTTTCATTATTCCTTATTGCCTATTCATTATTGCCCTGTTTCCTATGCTCAGGGTTTCTGTTATTCCCTACGGGCATTCGCTTTTCCATCATTCCCTATGGGCATGCATGGTTTCTATTATTCCCTATGGATAATCGTTTTCTCCAGTATTCCCTATGAGATATCGCTGTCCCATTATTCCCTGAGGACAAGCATGCTTACCATTATTTCCTCTGGACAAGCATGGTTTCCATTATTTCCTTTGAGCAATCGGTGTCTCATTAATTCCCTGTGTGTAATTGCTGTCTCCATTATTCCCTATAGGCAATCGCTTTTTCTATTATTCCATATAGGCAAGCAAGGTTTCCAATATTTCCTATGGGCAATCGCTGTCTCCATTATTCCCTAAAGGGCAAGCATGGTTCCCTCATTCCCGATGGCCACTCTCTGTCCCTGTCTATCCTCTTCTGTCCAACTCTATATCTTGTTGAAGCATTTCCATTCTGTTTCTAGCTCTAGCATAGTTGATCTCTATGTAGCCTTTTCTGTCTGTTTCTCTATCTGTCTCTTACTTTCTATCTCTGTTTCTTTCCATGTCTTTCCACCAATATCTCACTCTCTCTTTCTATGTCTATCTGCCCTTTCCTATATATTTCTATCTCTTGCTATCATTTTCACTCTTTCTATTTCTATCTGTATCGATTTCTATAGATCTTTCTCTATATTCATCTGTTTTTGTATGTGTATTCATCTTTTTCTAATGTTTTTGTTTTTCTTTCTTTCTTTCTTTCTTTCTTTCTTTCTTTCTTTCTTTCTTTCTTTCTTTCTTTTCTTTTATCTCCTATCTCTTTTTATCTCTAGATATGATTTTATCTCTCTCTATATACTGACCTCTATCACTTCCTATATATCTTTCTCGAACGATCTTCAGCTAAGTGTATCTGTATATATATCTTTTTCTAATGTTTTTGTTTCTCTCTCTCCCTCTATCTTTCTCTCTCTGTGTATCTCTCTCTCGTGTGTCTCTATCTATCATCTATCATCAATCATCTATCATCAATCATCTGTCATCTATCATGTATCTATCTTTTTCTCTGTATCTCTCTTACAGTATTTGTTACTTTCTGTCTCTGTCTGTATATTTCTGTCTATCTCTATCTATGTATATCTGCCCTTTCCGATCTCTTTCTATCTCTAGCTATCATTTTCTCTCTTTATCTATCTCTACTTACTTTATACTTTCTCTATTTTCATCTTTGTGTATGTCTGTGTCCAAAACTTTCCCTATTCTTCTTGTTTTTCTCTATTGTCTGTCTGTATATCTTGTTGTGTCCGACTCTATCTATTTGAAGCATTCGCATTCTGTTTCTATGTCTTTCACAGTTGATCTCTCCTTTTCTATCTATTTCTCTGTAGCTGTCTGTTTGTATATCTATTTGTTTAATTTCCATCTCCGTTGCTTTCTATGTCTTTCCACCACTATCTCTCTGTATATCTGCCCTTTCTTATCTCTTTCTAGCTCTAGCTTTCATTTTCTCTCTTTCTATATCTATCTCTATTGTTTTTAAATAGATTTCTAAAACTATCTTCATCTATATGTATCTATGTATCTATTTCAAATGATATCATTTTTCTCTCACTCTTTTTATCTGTCTTTTTTTAATCTATCTTCTTTTGTCTGACTCTATTTGAAGCCTTCACAGTCTGTTTCTAGCTCTAAGACAGTTGATAGAAACAGATAGAGATGAAAGAAAGAAACAAATATATCAAATCTAAGAGACAAATATAGAGAAACACATAGAAAAGGCTACTTAGATATCAACTGGGCTAGACCTTGAAACAGAATGCGAATACTACAAGGAGATATGGCGTCAGACAGAACAAGATAGATAGAAACAAGGAGAGAGAGAAAAAAACATTTCTAATGTAATATACACATAGATGAGGATAGTTAGAGAACAGTATCTAGAAAACAATAGAGAGATATAGAAAGAGAGAAACTGAAACCTAGTGATAGAAAGAGCTAAAAGGAAAGGTATACATAGGAAGAGAGAGTTTCAGATCGGTAGTGCTAGAAAGAAATAGAAAGAAAGTGATAGAGACAGAAAGTAACAAATGAACAGTAAGAGACAGATACAGAGAAACAGACAGAAATGGCTACACAGAGATCTACTGTGCTAGACCAAGAAAGAGAATGTGCTACAAATCGCTATAGAGATAGACAGGAAATGATAGATGATAGATGATAGAGAGAGATGATGAAAGAAAGAAACATTAGAAAATGATAGATACACATACATACACATTGCAGAAAACAATAGAGGTAGATATAGAAAGAGAGAAAATGAAAGCTAGTGATAGAAAGGGCAGATATACATATATGTAGAAAGATATTGGTAGAAAGACATAGAAAGAAACAGCTAGAGACAGAAATTAACAAATAGACAGTAAGAGACAGATACAGAGAATCAGATAGAAAAGACTACATAGAGATTCACTGAGCTGGAGCTAGAAATGCCAATGTATAGAAACATATAGAATGTGATTGCTACAAATAGATATAGGTTCAGACAGAACAAGAGAAAACTAAATAAACAGATAAATAGAAAGAAGCTGAGAAAAACCAAATCATATAGAAAAAGACACATAGATACACATAGATGAAGACAGTTAGAGAAAGGTACATAGAAAGTGTTCGATACAGAAAGAAAATGAAAGCTAGTGATGGGAAGAGATAGGAAGGTGCGTATATATAGAAAGAGATAGTTTCAGAGAGAGAGTGGTAGAAATACAGAAAGAAACAAGTAGAGATAGAAAGTAAATAGTGCGAGACGTATTGATAGAAAAAGCTAGAGATAAACTGAACTAGATCTAGAAACAGAATGCGAACGCCACAAATAGAGGTTTGGACAGAACAAGGTAGAAATAACTAAAGAAATATTAGAAGCTGAGAAAAACCAAATCAAATAGAAAAAGAGATACACATAGGTGAAGATAGTTAGAGAAAGGTACATAGAAAACGATAAGGATAGATATAGAAAGTGAAAATGAAAGCTAGTGATATAGGAAAGTGCACGTATACATAGAAAGAGAGATATTCAGAGATATAGTGGTAGAAAGAGAAAGAAATTGATAGCGATAGAATGTAACAAGAGAGAGAGAGAGAAAATGCTACATAGAGATAACAGAGACATACTGATCTAGCGCAAGAAAAAGAATGCGAACGCTACAAAGAGTCAAATAGACAAATAGAATGCTATCAGTCTGTCTATCTTGCTCTGTCTGACTATATCTATTTGAAGTGTTCGCATTCTGTTTCTAGTGGATCTCTATTTAGCCTTTTCAATCTATTCCTCTGTAATAGTCTCTTACTGTCTATTTCTTACTTTCTATCTTTTTCTTTCTAAATCTTTCCACAATCTGAATCTATCTCTTTTTAAGTATATCTGCCGTTTCCTATCTCTTTCTAGCACTAGCATTCATTTTCTCTCCTTCTGTATCTGGATCTTTTACATACCTTTATTTTCATCTGTGTATGTAGAAAACTTTTCCTAATGTTTTTTTCCTCTCCTTTCTATCTATCTATCTATCTATCTATCTATCTATCTATCTATCTATCTATCTATCTATCTATCTATCTATCTATCTATCTATCTATCTATCTATCTATCTATCTATCTATCTATCTATCTATCTATCTATCTATCTATCTATCTATCTATCTATCTATCTATCTATCTATCTATCTATCTATCTATCTATCTATCATCAGTGGGGTCTCTATGTAGCCTTTTCTGTTTGTATCTTACTGTCTGTTACTTTCTATCTGTTTCTTTCTGTTTTTCTACCAATAGCTTTCTGTATAGATCTCTTTTTATGTATATCTGCCCTTTCTATCGCTAGCTTTCTCTTTCTATATCTCTCTCTACATGCCTTTCTCTATCTTCACCAATGTGTTACATTTTCTAATCTTTCTTTCTTTCTTTCTTTCTTTCTTTCTTTCTTTCTTTCTTTCTTTCTTTCTTCTAGCTATTTATCTATCCTGTTATATCTGACTCTCTGTTTGAAGCATTTGCATTCTCTTTCTAGCTCTAGCACAGTTATCTCTATGTAGCCTTTTCTTTCTCTTTCTACCAGTCTCTCTCTGAATCCCTCTTTCTATGTATACATGCACTTGCCTATCTCTATCAGTAGCTTTCATTGTCTCTTTCTATCTCTATCTCTATCGCTGACTATGTACCTTTCTTTAACTATCTTAATCTATGTGTCTCTCTTTTTCTATTTGATTTGGTGTTTCTCAGCTTCTTTCTATCAATATAATATCGTTAGTTATTTCTATCGGTCTGTCCAACCCTCTATTTGTAGCATTCGCAAATAGATCTACCTCAGCAGCTTTTTCTGTCTTTCTGTCTATATGTTCTCCTACTATTTGTTACTCTCTATCTGTATGTTTCTTTCTGTCTTTCTACCTATCTTTATCTCTTTCTATGTATATCTGCCCTTTCCTCTCTCTTTCGATCTCTAGCTTTCATTTTCTCTCTTTCTATGTCTATATCGCTTTCTATATACCTTTCTCTATCTTCTTCTATCTGTATCTATGTATATCTGTCTTTTTCTATCTGATTTGGCTTCTTTCTATTTATCTGTTTGTTTTGTTATTTCATATCTAGTTCTGCCTATTTCTAATGTTCGCATTCTATGTTTCTGGATCTAGCTCAGTGTATCTGCAGATTTTCTATCTGTTTCTCTCTCTGTGTCTCTTACTGTTTATTTGTTATTTTCTATCTGTTTCTTTCTAAGTCTTTCTACAATTATCTATCTGAATCTCGCTCTATGTATCTGCTTTGCTCTTTCTATCTCTACATAAAAATTTCTCTCTTTCTATATTTATTTCTATTGTTTTATTTCTATTGTTTATCTAATTTTCTTCATCTATGTGTACACAGAAAATATGTATCTATCTTTTGCTAATGTTTCCCCCCTCATCTTTTTTCTGTCTGTCTATCAACTTCATCTTTCTAACTCTTATCTATTTCTAGTATTCACATTCTCTTTCTTGGTCTACCATTGTAGATCTCTGTGTAGACTTTTCTATCTGTTTCTCTGTATCTGTCACTGTTTATTTTATTACTTTCTATGTAAAAAATCTATCTGAATCTCATGACCTCTCTGAATCTCTTTCTACGTATACCTTTCCTTTTATCTCTTTCTATCACTAGCTTTCAGTTTCTGTCTTTCTATATCTATCTCTATTGTTTTCTATATACCTTTCTCTAGCTATCTTCATTGATATGTATATTTTTCTTTTTCTCTCCTTGTTTCTATCTATCTAGTTCTGTTTGACTTCATAGCTACTGTTTCTAGGTTTAGCATTCTGTTTCTAGGTCTAGCACAGTTGATATCTTTTCTATCTGTTTCTCTATATATGTCTCTTACTGTCCATTTGTTTGTTTCTATCTCTAACTGTTTCTATCAACTCTCCTAGAGATAGAAACAGAATGTGAATACATATAATGTTGAACCAAATACATATAATGTTGAACCAAAGAAGATAGATTGATAAATAAAAAGCCAAGAAAAACAATATTTGAAATAGATAGATACTCGTAGATAGTTATAGAAATCTGAAAACAATAGATAAAGAAAGATAGAAAATGATAGCTAGAGACAGAAAGAGATAGGAAAGGGCAGATAGAAAGAGATAGATTCAGATTGATAGTGGTGGAAAGACATAGAACGATACAGAGACAGAAAGTAACAAACAGACAGTAAGAGACAGGAGACAGATAGAGAGGAACAGAAAGAAAAGACTACATAGAAATCAACAGTGCTAGAGCTAGAAACAACAAATAGATATAGAATTGGACAGTACAGGATAGCTAGATCGCTAGATTGCTAGATAGAGAAAGAAAGAAAGAAAGAAAGAAAGAAAGAAAGAAAGAAAGAAAGAAAGAAAGAAAGAAAGACAGACAGACAGACAGACAGACAGACAGACAGACAGACAGACAGACAGACAGACAGACAGACGGACAGACAGACAGACAGACAGACAGACATTGGAAATTGGTAGATACACATACATACACAAAGGTATGTAGAAAACAGTAGAGATAGGTATAGAAAGAGATAAAATGAAAGCTAGTGATAGAAAGGGCAGATACACCTATAAAGAGATATATACAGAATGATATTGGTAGAAAGACGCAGATATAGAAAGTAACATATAAGAAACCGATACAGAGAAACAGATAGAAAAGGCTATATAGAGATCCACTGTGAGCTAGAGCTGGATATGCCAACACTTCAAATAGTGTTTTCTATCTTTCTCTTTCTTACAATTTGTTACAATTTCTCTCTCTCTGAATCTTTCTATGTATATGTGCACTTTCCTATCTCTTTCATTTTCTCTTTCTGTATCTTTCTCTAATTTTCATCTATGTGCATCTATTTTCTATTTGATTTGGTTTCTATATCTAGTTCAGTTTATCTCTATGTAGCTTTTTCTATCTTTCTGTCTATACGTCTTGTTCTATTTGTTACTTTCTATCTCTTTCTATGTCTTTCTATCACTATTTATCTTAATCTATCTCTTTCTATGAATATCTATGAATAACTGCCGTTTCCTATCTCTTTCCATTATTACCTATAACCAACCGCTGTTTCCATTATTCCCTATGTTCCCATTATTCCTTAAGGGCAAGCATCATTTCCATTACTCCCTATGGGCAATCGCTGTCCCCATTATTCCCTAAGGGAACTCGCTGTCTCCATTATTCCCTACGGTCTATCACTGTCCCATTATTCCCAAAGAACAAGCACGCTTTCCATTATTACCTATTGGGAATTGCTGTCAGATTATTTCCCTGAGGGAAATCACAGTCTCCATTATTTCCTACGGGCAAGCATGGGTTCCATTATTCCCTATGGCCACTCTCTGACCCTTTGCATCTTCTTCTCTCCCGTATATCTATTTGAAGCGTTTCCATTCAGTTTCCAGCTCTAGCATAGACAATACATCTAGCATAGTTGATCTCTAGGTAGCCTTTTCTATCTTTTTCTCTGTATCTTACTATTTCTTACTTTCTATCTGTTTCTTTCCATGTCTTTCCACCAATATCTATCTGAATCTATATATCTGCCCTTTCCTATCTATTTCTAGCTCTTGCTATCATTGTCTCTCTATATCAATCTATCATTTTCTATATATCTTTCTCTAAATCCATTTATGTGTTTCTAATCTTTCTTTCATCTATCTCCTATATCTTTTTATCTCTAGATATGATTTTCTCTCTATATACTGACCTCTATCACTTCCTATATATCCTTCTCTAACTATCTTCATCTATCTATGTCTGTTTCTCTCTCTCCTTTTTTCTATTTGAAGCGTTTGCATTCTGTTTCTAGCTCTAGCACAGTTGAGTTCTATATAACCTTTTCTATCTTTTTCTCTGTATCTGTCTCTTACTGTCTATTTGTTACTTTCTGTCTGTATCTTTCTATGGCTTTCCAACCACAATCTATTTGAATCTTTCTCTTTCTATATCTGCCCTTTCCTATCTCTTTCTATTGCTAGCTATCATTTTCTCTCTTTCTGTATCTATCTCTACTGTTCTATACTTACCGTTCTCTATTTTCATCTTTGTGTATGTATGTGTACAAATCCTAATGTTCTTGTTTTTCTCTTTTCTAGCAGTCTATCTTGTTCTGAATGACTCTATATCTATTTGAAGTATTCGCATTCTGTTTCTATATTTAGCACAGTTGATCTCTATGTAGCCTTTTCTATCTTCTCTGTATCTGTCTCTTACTGTCTATTTGTTTAATTTCCATCTCCACCTTCCATCTCTGTCTTTCCACCACTATCTAACTAAATCTATCTCTTTCTCTGTATATCTGCCCTTTCTTATCTCTTTCTAGCTCTACCTTTCATTTTCTATCTTTCTATATCTCTCTCTATTGTTTTAAATAGATATCTGTAACTATCTTCATCTATATGCATCTAGATGATAGATGCATATCAGACGGTTGGTAGAAACAGATAGAAACAAATAGACAGTAAGAGACAGAGAGAAACACATAGAAAAGGCTACTTAGATATCAACTACAGTAGACCTAGACACAGAACGTGAATGCTACAAGTAGATATGGAGTCAGACAGAAAAAGATACATAGATATGATGTGAGAAAAACAAGCATTTCTAATGTAATATACACATGGATGAAAATAGTTAGAGAAAGGTATATAGAAAAGAATAGAGAGAGAGAGAGAGAGAGAGACTGAAAGCTGGTGATAGAAACAGCTAGAAAGGAAAGGGATAGTTTCAGATAGATAGTGATAGAAAGACATTGAAAGAGATAGAGATAGAAAGTAACAAATGAACAATAAGAGAAACAGATAGAAAAGGCCACACAATCTACTGTGCTAGACCAAGATAGAGAATGTTAATGCTACAGATAGCGTCAGACAGAACACAAGAGACAGACGGACGGATGGACGGATGGGAGGATGGACAGAGATAGACAGACAGACAGATAGAGACAAGATGAGGGAAAAAACAGCAAAAACACATAGATGAAGAACGTTAGAGAAAGGTATACAGAAAACGATATAGAAATAGAGAAAATGATAGGTACAGATAGAGATAGCAAAGCAGATACATGGAAAGAGGGAGATTCAGATAGATAATTGTAGAGAGACAGAAAGAGAGAGATCGAGGTAGAAAGTAACAAACAAACAGTAAGAGAGACAGAGAGAAACAGAGAGAAGAAGCTTCATAGAGACAATGATCTGGATCTATAAACATATAGAATGCGAATGCTACAAAGAGATATAGGTTCAGAGAGCACAAGAGAAATAACTATATAAACAGATAAATAGATAGAAAGAAGGCAAGGAAAACCAAATCAGATAGAAAAAGGCAGCTATACATAGATACACATAGAAGAAAATAGAGAAATGTACATAGGAAGCTAGAGATAGGTACAGAAAGAAAATGAAAGCTCGTGATAGAAAGAGATAGGAACGTGCACGTATACATAGAAATAGAACGATTCAGAGAGATAGTGGTAGAAAGACATAGAAAGAAATTGATAAGATAGAATGTAACAAATAGTAAGAGACAGAGAAAGAAAATGCTACATAGAGATAAACTGTTAGCGCTAGAAACAATGTGAACTCTACAAATAGACAAATTCAATGCTCTCAGTCTATCTATCTTGTTCTGTAGCTTTTCTGTCTTTTTCTGTATCTATCTCTTACTATTTCTTCCTTTCTATCTCTGTTTCTTTCCATGTCTTTCCATCACTATCTATCTGAATCTATCTCTTTTCCATGTATATCTTCCCTTTCCTATTCGGTCTTTCTATATCAATCTGTATCGTTTTCTATATATCTTTATCTTCAACTATGTGTATCCATCTTTTTCTAATGTTTTTGTTCTTTCTTTGATCTTTCTATCTATGTATCTATGTATCTATGTATCTATGTATCTATCCATCTATCTATCATCTATCTATCCATCATACTTGATCTGTCCAACTTTTTTCTGTTTGCAGCATTTGCATTCTGTTTCTAGCTCTAGCACAGTTGATCTCTATGTAGCCTTTTCTAGCTTTTTCTCTGCATCTGTATCTTACTGTTTAATTTTTGTTTAATTTCCATCTCCATCTGTTGCCCTCTGTCTTTCCACCACTATCTATCTGAATCTATCTCTTTCTCTGTATATCTGCCCTTTCTTATCTCTTTCTATCTCTAGCTTTCATTTTCCATCTTTCTATATCTATCTCTATTGTTTGTAAATAGATTTCTATAACTATCTTCATCTATATGCATCTTATGTGTATCTATCTATTTCAAATGATATTGTTTTTCTCTCACTCTTTTTTATCTGTCTTTTTTTGGTCTGACTCTGTTTCAAGTCTTCACATTCTATTTCTATCTCTAGGACAGTTGATAGAAACAGATAGAGATAGAAAGAAGAAAAGACTGTAAGAGACAAATATAGAGACATAGAAAAAGCTACTTAGATATCAACTGGGCTAGACCTAGAAACACAATGTGATGGCTACAAGTAGATATGGAGTCAGACAGAACAAGATACATAGATAGAAATTGTATATTACATTAGATATATTTCTAATGTAATAATACAAAGAATGGAGATAGTTAGAGAAAGGAATATAGAAAACAATAGAGATAGATATAGAGAGAAACTGAAAGAGCTAAAAGGAAAGGTATATATAGATTCAGATAGATAGTGATAAAAAGACATTGAAAGAGAGAGATAGAAAGTAACAAATAAACAGTAAGAGAAACAGAATACAGAGTATACAGAGAAACAGATCGAAACAGAGATCTACTGAGCTAGACCAAGAAAGAGAATGTGAATGCTACAAATAGATATAGAGTTAGACAGAAGAAGGTGATAGGTGATAGACAGGCAGAAACAAGATAAGGGGAAAAACATTAGCAAAAGATAGATACATATTTTCTGTGTACACAGATGAAGAAAATTAGATAAACAATAGAAATAAAACAATAGAAATAAATATAGAAAGAGAGAAATTTTTATGTAGAGATAGAAAGAGCAAAGCAGATACATAGAGCGAGATTCAGATAGATAATTGTAGAAAGACTTGGAAAGAAACAGATAGAAAATAACAAATAAACAGTAAGAGACACATAGAGAGAAACAGATAGAAAATCTGCATATACACTGAGCTAGATCCAGAAACATAGAATGCGAACATTAGAAATAGTTCAGGCATTCAGGTAATCATACAACCAGAAGTGTGAGTGGCTGGAGGGCCATTGCGGTGCTGGAGTAATCAAAGTATCTTACTTATAAAATGTAGGTCCACAAATGTTCTTTTCTGTATGTTCACAGACTATGTAAAGTATGTTAGTTAAAGTATATGTATTGGAATCCTCTTCTTATGTCCCAGTTGTACTATAGAAATCGTTGTGTGTATTGTTATATCCTCCTACAGTTGATGTTGTTATGATTTACTGTTAATGAAGCTTAAAAATTTAAAAAAGAAAAAGAAAAAAAAGAAATGGTTCAGGCAGAACTAGATATGAAATAACAAAATAAACAGATAAATAGAAAGAAGCCAAATCAGATAGAAAAAGACAGATATACATAGATACAGATAGAAGAAGATAGAGAAAGGTATATAGAAAGCGATATAGAGAATGAAAGAGAGAAAATGAAAGCTAGAGATCGAAAGAGATAGGAAAGGGCAGATATACATAGAAAGAGATCGATTAAGATAGATAGTGGTAGAAAGACAGAAAGAAAGAGATACAGACAGAGAGTAAAAAATAGTACGAGAACGTATAGACAGAAAGGAGAGAAAAAGCTACTGAACTAGATCTATTTGCGAACGCTACAAATAGCATTCGCTACAGAACAAGATAGAAATAACTAAAGATATTAGATTGATAGAAAGAAGCTGAGAAACACCAAATCAAATAGAAAAAGAGACACAGATGAAAATAGTTAAAGAATGGTACATAGACAGCAATAGAGATAGAAAGAGACAATGAAAGCTAGTGATAGAAAGAGATAGGCAAGTGCACGTATACATAGAAAGAGGGATTCAGAGAGAATGGTAGAAAGATAGAAAGAAATTGGTAGAAAAGGCTACATAGAGATAACTGTGCTAGAGCTAAAAAGAGAATGCAAATGCTTCAAATAGATATAGAGTCGGTTATAACAGGATAGATAATAGCTAGATGGAAGAAGAAAGAAAGAAAGTAAAAACATTAGAAAATGTTAGATACACATTGGTGAAGATAAAGGCATGTAGAGAGAGATATAGAAAGAGAAAATGAAAGCTAGTGATAGAAAGGGCAGATATACATAAAAAGAGATCTATACTGAAAGATATTGGTAGAATAGAAAGAAACAGAGACAGAAAGTAACAGACATTAAGATACAGAGACAGATAGAAAAGGCTACTACACTGAGCTACAGCTAGAAATGCCAATGCTTCAAATAGATACAGCGTGTCAGAACAAGATAGATAGATAGATAGATAGATAGATAGATAGATAGATAGATAGATAGATAGATAGATAGATAGATAGATAGATAGATAGATAGATAGATAGATAGATAGATAGATAGATAGATAGATAGATAGATAGATAGATAGATAGATAGATAGATAGATAGATAGATAGATAGATAGGCAGTAAGACTGATACAGAGAAACATTGAAAAGGCTAAATAGAGATCCCCTAGAAACAGACTGCGAACACTTCAAATAGATATAGTCGGACAGAGCAAGATTGACTGATTTGTCTATTTGACTATTTGTAGCGTTTGCATTCCGTTTCTAGCGCTAGATCAGTTTATCTCTGTTATCTCTATGTAGCATTTTCTATCTGTTTCTCTCTCTCTTACTGTCGTTACATTCTATCGCTATCCATTTCTTTCTCTTTCTCTATATCTCTGAATCTATCTCTTTCTATGTATATGTGCACTTTCCTATCTCTAGCACTAGCTTTCATTTTCACTTTCTATATCTATCCTTAACGTTTTCTATGTACCTTTGTCTAACTATCTTCACCTATGTGTATCTCTTTTTCTATTTGATCTATTTTCTCAGCTTCTATTTCTTTAGTTATTTCTACCTTGTTCTGTCCAAACCTCTATTTGTAGCGTTCGCATTCTGTTTCTAGATCTAGTTCAGTTTATCTCTAGCTTTTTCTATCTTTCTGTCAATACTTGTACTATTTACTTTCTATCTCTACCTGTTTCTTTCTGTGTTTCTACCACTCTCTCTCTGAATCTATGTATACGTGCACCTTCCTATCTCTTCCTATCACTAGCTTTCATTTTCTTTCTGTATCGAACACTTTCTATGTACCTTTCTCTAACTATCTTCATCTATGTGTATCTATGTCTTTTTCTATCTGATTTGTTTTTTCTCAGCTTTTTTCTATCTATTTATCTGTTTATTTAGTTTTCTCTTGTTCTGTCTGAACCTTTATCTATTTGTAGCATTCGCATTCTACATGTTTCTATATGCTGGCAATTCTAGGTCTGGCTCAGTTGATCTCTATGTAGAGATCTATCTGATTCTCTGTATTTGTCTCTTACTGTCTATTTGTTAATTTCTGTCTCTAGCTGTTTCTTTCTATGTCTTTATACCAATATCTTTCTATATATATTTATATGTATATCTGCCCTTTCTATCACTAGCTTTCATTTCTCTCTATCTCTATTGTTTTCTACAATATGTATGTGTATCTATCATTTTCTAACGTTTTTTTCTTTCTTTCATCATCTCTCTCTCTATCATCTATCTATCATCTATCATTTCCTGTCTAACTCTATAGCTATTTGTAGCATTCACATTCTCTTTCTTTGTCTAGCACAGTAGATCTCTGTGTAGCCTTTTCTGTCTGTTTCTCTGTATCTGTCTCTTACTGTTCATTTGTTACTTTCTGTCTCTATCTCTTTCTATTTCTTTCTATCACTATTGATCTGAATCTCGTTCTATGGATACCTTTCCTTTTAGCTCTTCCTATCACTAGCTTTCAGTTTCTCTCTTTATATCTCTCTCTATTGTTTTCTATATACTGTTCTCTAACTATCCTCATCTATGCGTATATTACATTAGAAATGTTTTTTTCTCTCTCCTTGTTTCTATTTATCTTTTTCTGTCTGACTCCATATCTCGTTGTATCATTTGCATTCTGTTTCAAGGTCTAGCCCAGTTGATATCTAAGTAGCCTTTTCTATGTGTTTCTCTATATTTATCTCTTAGATTTGATATATTTGTTTCTTTCTTTCATCTCTATCTGTTTCTATCAACTGTCCTAGAGCTAGAAACAGACTGTGAAGGCTTCAAATAGAGTCAGACCAAAGAAGATAGATTGAAAAAAAGAGAGATAAAAAGCGTGAGAGAAAATTGATATCATTTGAAATAGATACACAAAGATACATATAGATGATGATAGTTATAGAAATCTATTTAAAAACAATAGAGATAGATATAGAAAGAGAGAAAATGAAAACTAGAGCTAGAAAGAGATAAGAAAGGGCAGATGTACAGAGAAAGAGAGAGATTCAGATAGATAGTGGTGGAAAGACATAGAAAGCAACAGATGGCGATGGAAATTAAACAAATAGTAAGAGACAGATACAGAGAAATAGAAAAGAAGAGATCAACTGTGAAAAACATAGAAACAGAATGTGAATGCTTCAAATAGATAGAGTCGGTGAAAACAAGATTTACAGACTGTTAGATAAGAGAAAAACAAGAAGAGTAGGAAAAGATTTGTACACATACATACACAAAGATTTAAACAGAGAAAGGTAAGTATAAAACAGTAGAGATAGATAAAGAGAAAAAATGATAGCTAGAGATAGAAAGAGATAGGAAAGGGCAGATATACATAGAAAGAGAAAGATTCAAATAGATTGTGGTGGAAAGATAGAAATATACAGACAGAGACAGAAAGTAACAAATAGACAGTAATAGGCAGATACAGAGAAAAAGATAGAAAAGGCTATATAGACATCAACTGTGCTAGAGATAGAAACAGAATGCAAATGCTTTAAAAAAGTTGGAAAGAACAAGTATGATAGATAGATAGATAGATAGATAGATAGATAGATAGATAGATAGATAGATAGATAGATAGATAGATAGATAGATAGATAGATAGATAGATAGATAGATAGATAGATAGATAGATAGATAGATAGATAGATAGATAGATAGATAGATAGATAGATAGATAGATAGATAGATAGATAGATAGATATAGACAGAGAGAGAGAGAGATACCCATCTGTATATACATCTTTTTCTAATGTTTTGTTTGTTTCTCTCTCCCTTAGATGAAAATTTAGATGAAGATACTTAGATGAAGACACTTAGATGAAGATAGTTCGAGAAAGATATATAGGAAGTGATAGAGCTCAGTATATAGAGTGAGATAAAATCATATCTAGAGATAAAAAGAGATAGGAGATAGAAGAAAGAAAGAAAGAAAGAAAGAAAGAAAGAAAGAAAGAAAGAAAGAAAGAAAGAAAGAAAGAAAGAAAGAAAGAAAGAAAGAAAGAAAGAAAGAAAGAAAGAAAAACATTAGAAAAAGATGAATACACATACAAAAACATAGATGAATATAGAGAAAGATCTATAGAAATCGATACAGATAGACATAGAAAGAGAGAAAATGATAGTAAGAGATAGAAATATATAGGAAAGGGCAGATAGACATAGAAAGAGATAGAGTGAGATATTGGTGGAAAGACTTGGAAAGAAACAGAGATAGAAAGTAAGAAATAGTAAGAGACAGAGAGACAGAAAAGGCTACATAAAGATCAACTATGCTAGAGCTAGAAACAAAATGGAAATGCCTGAAAAAGATACAGAGGTAGACAGAAAGGATAGATGGGGACAGAGAGTGGCCACTGGGTATAAGGGAACTATGGAGGGAATAATGGAGACAGCAATTGCCTATGGGAAATAATGGAGACTGCGATTTCCCACAGGGAATTAATCTGACACGAATTCCCCATAGGTAATAATGGAAAGCATGCTTGCCCTTAGGGTATAATGGGGACAGCGATTGCCCATAGGGAATAATGGAATCAGTGATTTCCCTTAGGGTATAATGGGGATAGTGATTGCCCATAGGGAGTAATGGAAATGATGCTTGCCCTTAAGGAATAATGGAGACTGTGATTGTCCACAGGGGATAATGGAAAGCATGCTTACCCACAGGGAATAATGGGCACAGCATTTCTTCATAGGTAATAATGGAAAGCATGCTTGCCCATTGGAAATAATGAAAACAGGGATTGCGCATAATGAATAATAAAAACAGCGATTGTCCATAGGGAATAATTGGGTCAGAGAGTGGCCATAGAGAATAATGGAAACCATGCTTCCCTTAGGGAATAATGGAGACAGCGATTGCACAGGGTATTAATTGGAGAGCGATTGCCCATAGAAAACAATGGAACCCACGCTTGCCCATAGAGCATAATGGAAACTACGCTTGCCCATAGGGAAAAATGGGAACAGCGATTACCCATAGGGAATAATGGAAAGAATGCTTGCCCATAGGGAATAATGTAAACTGCGATTGTCCATAGGGAATAATGGAGATAAGGAATTCCCCATAGAAAATAATGGAACCCACGCTTGCCCATAGAGCATAATGGAAAATATGATTGCCCATAGGGAAAAATGGGAACAGCGATTGCCCATAGGGAATAATGGAAAGAATGCTTGCCCATAGGGAATAATGTAAACTGCGATTGTCCATAGGGAATAATGGAGATAAGGAATTCCCCTAGGGAATAATGGCAATCATGCTTTCCCATACGGAATAATGGGAACGTGATTTGTTGTTAGGGAATAATTGGAACAGATTTCATTCATAGGGAAAAATGGAAAGCATTTTTCCCCATAGGGAATAATGAAAACATTACTTCCATAGAGAATAATGGAGAGAGCCATTGACCATAGGGAATAATGAAAACAGCTATTGTCCATTGGGAATAATGGGGACAGCAAGTGGCCTCAGGGAATGAAGGAAAACATGCTTGCCCTTAGGGAATAATGAAAACAACACTTGCCTATAGGCAATAATGGAAATCATGCTTGCCCCTAGGGAATAATGGAGACAGCGATTGCCCTTTGGGAATAATGGAAACCATGCTTGCCCCTAGGGAATAAAGGAGACAGCGATTGCCCTCAGGGTATACGGGAAACCATGCTTGCCCATACGGAATAATGGAGACAGCGATTGCCCTTAGGGTATAATAGAGAAAGCGATTGCCCAGAGGGAATTAATGAGACAACAATTGCCCGTAGGAAATAATGGAAACTATGCTTGCCTGTAGGGAATAATGGGGACGGTGACTGCCCGTAGGAAATAATGGAAAGCAGAAGTGGATAAAATGACAAGAAAGCCGAGAGAACAGAATCCAGAGGAATTCTTTAATGATTGGGGGGAACTAAAACTGTATTTGGAAAAGAAGTGGGATGTAAAGGGAGAAATGTGGGTGTTAGATAACTACTAATTTAGCAGAAGAGAGGAGAGGGCGATCTTTACAAGAGGAGAAGAGATAAGTTAGAAACATGTTGTAATTGTTAATGTGATATTAGGTTTTTTATAGTTTAACATATAATATCTATTTTAGTAGTATATTAGAATGAATAAGAAAAGAAAAAGAGATATAAGCAGAAGATTTAGAGAGCGGGTTGGAAAACTGTTGGAAGTCTGAGATAAAGGGGGGAGGGGAAAGGATGGGGGAATATGAAAATGATTAATAAAAAAATTGTAATATTAAATTTTACTCACCCCATAAAAATCTTTTTTTTTTAAAAAAAGGAAATAATGGAAAGCATGCTTGTCCATAGGCTAGAATGGGAACAGCAATAACACTTTGGGAATAATGGAGACAGTAATAGTAATACAAGGCGGCAGGAAGTGGAAATGAGCTGCAGCAAGAAAAGGCTGGCTGCCCGAGGACGTGCAGCCCAGTTGGAGCTGTGGGCTGGCACATCCTTAAGGACCCTAGAGGTGGGGCAGTTTCACAGCCAAGTTCTTTCTGAGGCGGGCAGTCCATCACAAGTGAGGTGCTCCAAGTTCAACACCCACACAGCACGACTTCACCTCTTCTCCAGACCTCAGGGGACTCCACTCAGTCAAAGATACTGGGCAGGAGATCTAGTTATGCCCCAGCTGTAACCCTTTTCCTTGTGCCAAAGGGGAGACTCCCTTCTGCCCACTTCCTTGGCCCACCATAATTCCCAGATCCCTCATGTCTATGTGGAAGTTAGGGCTGTCTTTCCCACTTCAGTCCAAGGACTAGAAGCGCTTCAGAAATGCCGTGTTTTTTCCCCATTCCTCTTCCCTCCTCACACAGAGGCCCCTCTGGCTGAGCCTCCCTGGCCGGAAGACAGGCCCCCCTCCCTCGCCCCTTCCCTCCCACTGTCCACCCCTCCCCCCTGGGGGCACCAACTGTCACCTGGGCATTCCAGCACCAACTGCCCTTTCAGGCTAGCCATGAGAAGGGGGGGCACATGTCAGTCTTCCTCCCCTCCTTGCTGCTGTTTCCATGCCCAGCAACCCCAGCCTTTTAAGCTGAGTCCGTCACAATGTCAAGACAGAATTCTTGCCCCAGTCAGATCTTTGTGTAGGCAGGAGACTCTGCATTTCACCAAGCAGGAGAATGCAATGAAATATTGAGCCTGGAATGAACAGAAATTGAGTCTGAGTTTGTTTTTCTTCTAGTTGAGAATAGATCAGGGGGAATCAGTAAGAATGGACATACGCCCTTGGCCCTCCTGAGATGTACATATATGGCCCACCGGGACAACATGCCAGGACGAGGCTCTTCCAGTCGAGACTCCTTGACTGTCCATTCATGTGTGTGTGTGTATATTGGGGGGGGGGGATAAGAATACAAAGAGGGGAGAAACCCTACAAATGCCCGGAGTGTGAGAAAAGTTTTGGTCAGAGTGGAAACCTTTCTTCACAGGAATCCACAGGAAAGATGGAGATGGCAGGAAAGTTGTTGCAAAATCCGTGTTAGGCTTATTCCCCTCTCTGAGTGGCCCTTGTAATGGGAGATCATTATGGGATGGTCATCCATCCCATCCCTGGTGTAAAATGGGGGGGAGAGAAGGGGGGAGAAATGGCCTCCAGTCCTCTGTACCCTCCCCTCGGTCATGGGCTACATCTCTGGCCAAGGAGAGGGGTGGGGGATGCCGCCAGGGGGGAATGGGGGGGCTTTCCTTTGCTCTCTGCTTTCTGTCATTGTGGTGGGATTGTCCTGAGATCCAGAAAACAGAGGGATGTAAAGGGCCTGGCTTTGGCCATAGGGAATTTTGGAACCCATGCTCGCCCATAGGGAATAATAGAGACAGCGATTTCCCTTAGGGAACAATGGGGACAGCGCTTGCACATAGGGAGTCATGAAAAGCATTCTCTCCACTGGGACTGAGAGGGGTGGATTACTCAAGGCCATCTACTGAGTCCATAGCAACAGTGGGATTCAAACCAGTAGAGTGCTGATTCACAGCTGAACCACTTAACCGCTGTGCTACAGCAGTTGCTGAAGACACACCACAAAGGGGGACTGCTCAAACAGTACTTGATGCTTCCGAAAAGCATCGGGCTGACCACAGCTAGAAACAGAAAGCTGGTCTAACAGCTTGCAAGTCCTTTGTTCCCTGAACGCTCCTGCACCTTTAAGAGCGTCACAGCACAGCTGCGGCTTCACCCCTGATTTGAAGAGCCACATAGGATGGGAGAGCTTGAGTGCTCTCTTAAAGATACAGGAGCCCTTGCTGAGAATTCAGCCCAAAGGTCCTGGAGTTGTGCACCCCCTGACAAAGGTGCTTCGAGGCTTTTCCCCCACACTCGGCAGCCTGGAAATCTGCTCTGGGTTGTCCAATCTGCGAGAGGAGGGAAGGGAAGGCTTGGCTGGGCAGGATTTTCAAAGATCCTGCAAGGGGAGGGACCCGCAAGGAGGCAGCTCTCTTGCCTCACCGTTCAAAGCGAGCCAGGCACCTCCACCACTGCCCTTTGTCCTAGCAGCCTGGCCTCTTCCTCTTTCCGCCTGCCGGAAGCAGCGATTGAGTAGCGGATGTTCCTCTGAACACCCTCTCCCCATCCTCCCCTTACTGCTGCTGCTGGGCTCAGTGGGCACTACCAAGCAGGACTTGCAAAGAAAGCACTCCCTGCTGGCACCCTCCTAGCCTGACATGGCGGTGTGGCCCTCTCAAGGCCCTGCAGTGGACGTGCCGCCACACCAGGGTACGGGGTGTCAGCAGGGAGGGCTTACTTCGTCTTAGATCCAGGCATGTCGCTGCCCTGCATGCACCCGTCCACCGTGGTGCCGCCTGTGAAAACTCTATGTGGCCCCTGATCTTTGGCTTCAGAGCTGCCTAGTCGGCCCCTAGGCAAATGGCCCTCCTGGCGGTCAGAAGGCTTCAATCTTTTTAAGGCCTCAAAATTGGGATTTTCCGTACTGGAGACTCTGCCCCTCTTTTGGCCACATAACCCCTGAGGAGGCTGCCATTCCCTTCAGGAAAAGATCTCCTCCCTCCGCCAGGAAAAGGAGCCTTCTTTATATCCTCCCCTTTCCTACCAGCGCCCAACCTGGTGCCCAACCGCCAGCCCTCAGGGTGAGGCTTAACACCTTGGCCAGTGTTGGCCACAACCCTCTGATTACACCCTCCCTCTGACCTTCCAGGGGCAGGTTGGGCATTCCTTCTCCCAGATTTGCCCCTTTCTGTGGGCTGCACCTTGCGGACTGATTGTTGGTTGGCCCCAGCCTCCAAGGTTGGCCATTGCTTCAGGTGGCTCCAGGTGGTGGGGCGGGGCCAGCCCATGGCTCCAACTGGGCTGCACATCCTCAGGTGGCTGGCCCACTCTTGCTGTGTACATGTAG
Organism: Eublepharis macularius; assembly: GCF_028583425.1. Lineage (NCBI taxonomy): Eukaryota > Metazoa > Chordata > Lepidosauria > Squamata > Eublepharidae > Eublepharis > Eublepharis macularius. The sequence continues at coordinate 9,296,599 of NC_072793.1, read as the reverse complement.
TTGAGCCACACGGTGCTCCGATCCATTGCAACCGCTGTGCCGTCTTAGCAGGGGGGAATGGGTCCCTCAACTACTGTCCTTTCCATAAAAGGAGTGTCAGACTATGGAATCCCAGTTATCTAGGGTTCGTCTCCCCCCTTCTGCAAGAAGCAGGAAATTTCTTGATTCTAAAAGGTTTATTGAAAGACAATGCTCAGGATACAAGTAGCCATATTCCAAGGACTAGAAAAGCCTTGGCCGAACGAAAGCTTTGTTGAGAATGACACACAAAATGAAAGTAACAACACTTCAAACACCCATTCCCAGCCTCCCCCCTTAGTCCTGTCTAGAAGGGCTGGGAAGGTGAGGACGTCAAGGTCGGCCGGAACGGGTTGATAAGAATTCTTTGTTCCCATGGATATATGCGGCCTGGACAGCACCTGGGCCTGGAGGGAGAGAACTAAACAGAGCTACAGATTATAACATGAGAACATGGCGTAGCTATGGCTTGAGAACTGACTAGCAAACTGACACTCTGACAAGGAGGAAAGGCTGTGTTCGGTGTCCAGTGTTCGTTGGTGCCAGAGGAGCCCCCTTAGCAGTTAGAGAGCCTATATAACGTTTTTTCCTTGCGCAGTGGAGATCCCAGGCCCATACAGGAAGTTTCAAAGGATGCAGGCACAGACGTGGTCCACCCGCCAGCCATAGCGGTAGGTCCCTGTTGAGGAGGAAGTGACCTGGCCCTCCCCCACAGGAGAGCAGAGCAACAAAGCAACATTTTGCGCTCCCCTCCCTCGCATGGAGGGGTGCCTGCCAGTTCGACAGTCTCCACAAAATAATTGACCTGGACGAGGCCGAACCCAGATAAGCAGTGTCGTGGAACAGTGTTCAGGCAGTCACCAGAATGACCCACTTGCCAAAGGTAGCAAAAATTCCTTGATTCACCCGCTGGTTGTGGTGTGTTACGGTCAGGGTGTGAGGACAACATGTCTCACCCTACAGATGCGGAGGAAAGTTCCTGAACCACACGCCAGAGTTTGCGGGTTGCAGTCAGAGTGTGGGGCCCCCTGCCCCTCCCCCATGGGAGAGCTGAGCAGACAAGTGACATCTTGTGCTCCCCTCCCTCGCAAGTAGGGGAAACCTCCCAGCTGGACAGGCAGAGAAAGAACAGAATGGCGTGATGCTGGCATTTAATAGCGGGGGCAGATAGCAGCATGACCCACCTGCCAGACGTGGTGAGTCATCGTCAGGGAAGGCTGGAGACATCGTGCGCTCACCTCCCTCGCATGGAGGGGCGACCGACTGGTGGTAGACGCTGCACAAAATAAGCGGCCTGGACGAGGATGGACCCGGAAGAGCCTCTTTCAGGTCTTCCAAGGGTGTGCCACTTAACACTGAACACACTCAGAAAATGGTTCGCTCCCCTCCCAGGTAGCCAGTATTGCCATGACCCACCTGCCTGACGTGGCGGCATAGAATGAACCCCTTCCCCCTGGGGTGGAGGAGTCAGCCTCTCCCGTTCAATGGAACTTCTCCCACAATCCTCTACTAGTACTACGTATTCCTTCCAGAAGAAGAAGTAATTGAATGGCAGTGGACGGTTACCTTCCCATTCGAGAAAGGTGCTCAAAGAAAGAAGGAAGGAGAAAGGAAAATGTGCTCCAAACAGAAGGCAAAAGAAAATCCTAACATGCAGCTCTACCTTGAAGGGGAAAGAGAAGCCGAAAATGTTTCAGCGAGCCCTTATCAGAAGTCCCCTTGACTGGGATCTTGGATGTGTTGGCTTGGCTTTCTGCACTAGAAAGTGCCTCCATACGGAGGCGTTGTAACGTGGACCACCAACTGTCCCAGGGGAAGGTGGACAAAAGGTTACAGGCTGCACAGTGGAGCTGGCCATGGACAACGGAGTGAGGGGTGGACTGCAGGCAGGGACACCGCCGAGAGTTTGGGATGGGGACAGGAGGGATGTTTCCTAAATCACAAACCATTCCTCCGGGGATCCGTCACTCACCTCCTCCTCAAAATGTTGAGAGAAATCCTCTCCCTCCAGCGGAAAGACCTCTGTGTCCTCCTCCACAGCCCCCACAGGTGAATCTGGGGGAGCAGGAGTACTTTCTGCTGCCCTCAAGCCACACCCAGTACTGCTTGCCATGAGGAAACCAGGAGGACTGCCTTTGCACTTCACCCCACAATCAGCTGTGGAGGCCACCACAACATGAAGACTCGTTGTGCCACCAAACTAGAATGAAGGAGGACAGAAAAGGAGAGAACACTGTGAGCCCTCAGCCAAGGTGCCCACAGAGCTTGTCCCCAGAGACTGGTAGCAGCCCTGGAATCAAAGGCTGAGGCTAGAGCCCTAGCCCAGCACACCCAGAAGCCTGACCACCAGATCAGGCACTGATACTAATCACAATAATGATAATAGTCATCGGGGTGAGCCCTCAGCCGAGGTGCCCACTGAGCTTGGCCCCAGGTCCTGGCAGCAGCCCTGCAACCAGAGGCTGAGGCTAGAGCCCTAGCCCAGCACAGCCAGGAGCCAGATCAGGCACTGATACTGATAATAATAATAATACTAGTCAGGGTGATGTCAGACTCTGGATGACAGGATACTGCAGACAGACCTCTGACCCATTTGCAGTAAGACACCAGGTGGAGGGGCGGTGCCAGCCCACAGCTCTAACTGGGCTGCACGTCCTCGGGCAGCCGGCCCGTTCTTGCTGCAGCTCATTTCCACTTCCTGCCGCCTTGACGCAGCTGTCAGTCGTCTGCGGGAGCCACGGTGTGGCCTGGCTTGCTGGTGGGGTTCCCATAGGCACACCTCGCCATCCTGCCGATGGGGCTTTTGCTGCTCATGTTGCTTCTCCTCACCTTTACCAGTTTGGCGTAGTGGTTAAGAGCACAGGACTCTAATCTGGACAACCGGGTTTGATTCCCCGCTCCTCCACTTGAAGCTAGCTGGGTGACCTGGGGTCAGTCACAGCTTCGAGGAGATCTCTCAGCCCCACCCACCTCACAGGGTGTTGTTTGTTGTGGGGATAATAATAACATAGTTTGTCAAGCGCTCTGAGTGGATGTTGAGTCAATAAAAATAAGTAGGACACATGTTATTTATTATTATTATTATTACTATTATTGCCACCAGTGCCTCCAGGTGTGTTCCATTGGGGTAGGGAGGTGGGGATTTATCCAGGGAGCTTCCTGCAGAGTCTGACACCAGACAACTTGCAGCAGCAACGGAAGAAGGGCGAGGGGTCTTCAAAGGAATGCTGGCCACTCCAACGCTGCTTCCATGCGAGGGGGGCCTGAGAAGGGGCCTGAGAAATGGGCTGCACTGCAAGAACAAAGTGCCTCCCTCCGCTGTCGTCTTCACCGCCTGCTCTCGCCGCGGTGGCACAGGTGGCTGTGGATGACTCTTGGAGGCAGCAGCGGCAGCGAAAGCAGCCTGCTTTCACCACCGCTGCAGCTCTCACTTTGTGGGTGCCCCTCCGGGAGGTCCTCACCAAGTGGACATCTCCAGCATCAGTTAGCATCAGTTAAGGGTGTGGTGGGACAGGGGCTGTGCCTCGGTGGGGGAGATCTTCACCAGGGGCTGAACTGGAGCAAAGAAAAGGGGAGAGAGCTTTTCAGAGACACAGCTGAAAAAGAAAAGTGTAGACAGATGAAGACGATGACTGTATCATGTACACAGCTGATATATTTCTAATGAGACAATCCTGGCCTCTCCCACCCACCAGGGCAGCTGATGACCCACTATCTCCCCTTCTGGTCCATGCATATGTGGTGGTCATACTCAATGGGTCTAGTGGAAAAGAAGACCAAAGACCCTTTTTTAAATGCAGGGACTGGTCCTCCATTCGAAACCTGAACTTTTTCTCTTGTATTGTGTCCATGCCATAACTACTGATTCCAGAGAAGTGCTGCTATATGGTCTGGCCTCTGTTATCCTGGATCCGGCTCTGCTGCTAGAGAAGTCAATTAATGGAGCCACAGAAAACACTTTCTCCCAACTTGGTTCAGCCCAGAAGATGGCCCCCCTACCTTGACACGGCCCATCTGGCCACTTGGATCCACAGCACAGGAACACCAAAACTGGACTACTGTAATGCACTCCACGGAGGTCTTTCGCCAAAGTCAACTCAGATAGTCCACTTGGCACAGAAAACCGCAGCACAAATATTATCAGGAGCTAGATGGAGCACGCACATCACCCCCATGCTTCAGCCCCCCCAGAAGCTCTTGTCAGTGCCAGGCGGGCATCTGTTAGCCACTCAATTCAAGGCTAGGGCTATCACATGCAAAGCCCTTCAGGGCCTCGGTCCCTCATATCTGCCTCAGGCTTTGTGCCCACAGATTTCCCAGGGAGAGTCTGGTCCACATGCTACTTACTGGCAAAGGCTCCTCAGATGGTAGACCCAGGTCCTTGGAACTCCCACCCACTCTGTGTGATTGTGTCTGCAGGGGAAAGGGGGAAGGCCTCCCAGCTCTTACCCCACTGCACAGTTAGGGGCGGATCCAGCCTGCTGTGCTCCACTTTGCAGGCATAGACGTCTCCCCACTCGGGCACCGTCTCCAGCATCACCTGGTTCTGGAAGGTCCAGTCTCCGTTCCAGAACTCCTCAGAGTATCCCAAACCTTCTGCCTGTTGCTGTCTGTTCTTCAGCGACTTGATCTTAATCTCTGAGGGATAATATCCTGCCATGGTTGTTGCCAAGTAGGCCCCCTCCCCTGCTTTAAGGCCTGCCATGAACTGTGCTAAAGTTTCCTGCATTACTGTTTCACTGCTACACCAAAGACTGCTTTGCACGTGTGTGTTCTGGTACACGTGTCAGTTTCCTGCCTGCGTGTCAATTACCTTGCTTCTGCTATAGACTGTGTAGTTTACTGACTCCATGTTTGGGTAACTGCACAAAGGACTCTCTTTCTGGGCAGCCCTGCCCTGACCTGTATCTGGAATTCCCAGTGTGTGTTTGGACTTTATTACAAGTGTGCCCCGTGCCTGCATTGCCATCTGCCACGGACCGTGCCTGTTCCCTGCTTTGGACTGTGTTTTAAAGTGTTGCTCCCCTGCCTCCATGGAAGCCTGCCTCATATGGGCCCAAGCCGCTGCTAGCAGCCGGGCGCCAGCCGGGGGAAACCTCCAGCGAGCCTGGCTAGGCGCTCCCTGGTCAGTTCCCGCCTGGAGCCTCCCGCGGGTAGGTCGCCGAGCTTGCCCTCGCTACCGGGCAGCCTGCTAGCCAGCCCCAGCTATGCCCAGCCGGCATCCATGTTCTCAGGCAGCCAGAAGACCCTGGGAAGAAGACTGCTTTGAGAAGCCATTTCGGCGAAGCGGGCACACCACGTCCGCAGCGAGAGCCCCTCGCCCCGCTCTGCATATCTTAGGAGCCGCCCCGGAGAAGGAACTAAGTGCCGACCATCCCAAGCACTTAAAGAATGCATCTCAAAGAAACCTCCGCATTCCAAAGCTGATGACATCAGGACAAGCCCTGTCCGCTGGAACATCCTTTCAGCCCACTTGGATTTCCCCCTCCCTCCTTTGTCCCCTCTTCCTGAGGTATCACTTATCACAATCTGATTACCAAAGTGGCCCATCCAAGCCATTCAGTAGCCCATTAGACCCTTTGTTTTAATCTGTGAGAACCACCAAGTACAGCACCAGCCCCAGGGTACGTTTTGGGGTATTTAAGCTGGTCGCTCAGACCACTCGGTGCTTAGGCCATTCCTATCCAGACTTCCTTGCTGTCCGTCTGTGGTCCCAGTGCTGGCATTGGGCCACCTCGCTGTTGTGTCTCTGCTTCGCTTCAGGATAAGTGAGTATTCCCCCTATCATCGTTGGGAACCAGCTAATGCGAACGTCTCTGTATTTCCTACTCTGTATTTCTTAGACCTTGTATGTTCTTTGTATGATTGTGCAAGCTAGGCTTACGCTACACTCAATACACGTGTTTGGACCTTACTCCTTGTCTGCCTCTTTTTCACTAGAGTGTCTGGGATCGGGACCTCCGTAAACATAGGTTATGATCCTCGCTTAATATTAATAGTTACAGACTGCTACAGCTAATTCCCCATTATAATAAAGAGCAGTTCTGGTAACAGTTTACTGGTGGAGAATGCGGGCATAACCCAGTTCGTGTGAATGCACGTGAGTCGACACGCGTGTTTTCAGCGAACTGACTTAGAGGAAAATTTTCCAGACCTCAGTGTAAAGAGCGCAATTTAGCTCAGGGAATTAAAAGTGTGAATGTGTGTGGCTCTAGCGAGCATTTCTATCTTGTGGGTTGGCTTTTCCCCCATTTCCTCCTTCAGCCAGCTTTGGACTACTTGCCTTTTGTGGTGCACCGCGAGGCCCTCCAGCCGTTATAACCGGTGTACTGTGGGTGAGGACCTCTGAACTGGTGAAGTTCCTGGCCACCTTCCGGGCCGCCTAAACGCGTCTATGTGGGTGGGATCCCAGAAGTAGGCTCTATAGATTTATATATATCCTGAAGCAGCACATATAAAATTCTTTTCCGCCCTCCCCCGTCTCTCCTAAGTCCGTCCAAACCCCGTTCCTGCCAGCACTTAGGCTTCAATCCCCGCTCCGGAGGAAACGTGAAGGGATCGATAGTCCGTTTGGTTGTTCAGTCAGTTTAGCTTTGGGAATCTAAAGCCAGGTTCCTGAAGCCCCGCGGCAGCCAGCCGCACCGTGCTTGAGAGTTTTAAGTTAGACTCTTGGGCGCCTTTCCGCTTGCGAGTTTTAAGTCAGACTCGTGGGCGCACCTCGCTTGGGAGTCAGTGGGACTCTTGGGCACACTTTTGCTTGGGAGTTGTTAGAACTCTTGAGCGCTTTTTCCGCTTGGGAGTACAGTAAGCTTTACTCCTGAGCACTTTTGCTTGGGGACTTGCAGAGGCAGTCCTTGAGCGCTTTCAGTCTTTTGGTCGAGGCTTGGAGACAGTTTAACCGTTTGTCTCTGAGCACGAGGCCTGGGGACACTTTGAGTTTAGTTCTTGGGCTTAGAGAGCTTGAGAGCATTGTTGGCTTTTGAGCAGAGGCTTGGGAGCATTTCTGGTTGCCTGAGCAGAGGCTTGGGAGACCCCTTAACTGCAGTTCCTGAGCAGAGGCTTGGGGACACTTTTTGGTTTTCCGAGTAGAGGCTTGGGAGACCCCTGAGCTTTAGCTTCTGAGCAGAGGCTTGGAAGCACTGAGCGCTTTTGGTTCTTGGGCTTAGAGAGCTTGAGAGCACCCTCTGAGCCAGTAAACGTTTCCTGGTCCCGTGGCTTGTAGGCAAGCTTGAAACGGGAATAGGAATTTTCCCTTCTCCCCCGGTGGAGAAGAACCGAGTGTAGGACCCAAAAATACCCTGTGAACCTAAAAGTAGAACCTTAAAACCCCCTGGTAAAAACCCTTGAGGACCTGAGGGAAGGATAAACCTCCCGAAAGGAACATAGAGAGGAAGTAGTTGTTAAAACCCTTGAGCAGCTTTAATCGCCCCACCCCTGGTGTCGCTGATCTACTCTTTAACCTCCCCCGAGATCAGCCTTAAACGAAGTAAAATGTACCGGGCAAACCCCACCGTGCCCCGCCTGGAGAAGTGGCTAGTGAAGAAGGGAGATTGCCCCTGGGAAGCCGGTTCCTTCAAGGGACCCGACCCACTCCAGATAGTTAGAAGCGCCTTCCAGGACTTCTGTGACAAGGAGAAACCTAGGTCTAGCAAAAAGGACAGATATGGAGCCTGGGCACTTTTCACCGCCCTGCAGGACAGTGTGTCCCTAATTAGCAAGTTGCAAACAGCACAGGAGGAGTTAGAGGAGAGGTCAAAACGAGAGCAGGACGCCCTGCGTCTAGAAATCCAGAGCCTCAGGACCAAACTAGTCGAACAGGAAAGAGACCATGAGGAGAAAGCAGTTGAGTGGCGCGCCGAACGCGTCAATTTCATACTAGAGAAGCAAGGACTAACTACCGCCCTCCAGGACGCTCAGCACAAGGCTGAAGCGGCCACCGCTCGTGCCGACATGGCTGAGCATGCAGTAATCGAGGGACAGGAAAGAATTGCTAAGCTAACCCATGCCGCCCAGTTCATGGCAGAGCACAATCACTCCAAGGTAACCTCCGCTGATCATTCCGCTTGTAAGAGGGAGCTAGAGGCCCTAAAACAGCACCTGGGAATGCAGCAGGCCGTAATCTCCGCCGTGCATCCCGCAGCCCTCTTGGCCCTCCCCGAAGGTAGTACCGACAGTTGGTCACCCCCTTCGCCCCAGCCCGAGGAAGCTCCACAGCCCCTCCATCCGATAGCTACCAAAGAAATTGTCACCACAGACGATGATGGCAGGAAGACAGACCGAATAGTTAAGGAGACCCGTAATTGGAGGCCCGATGAGCTCCAAGCCATAGCGGACCGCATGGGACCCCTGAATCGGGACTCAGCTATACAATGGTTTGCACACGTGACCATGTCCCAGCCCTCCGCCAGCGGCTCCGATGTAGCTCAGCTGGCTCGCCATTGTGCCAGCCCCGAAATAGTCACCTCCCTCAACGCATATATTTCTAACCGGAGACTAGCCACTCGCAGTCAGTATGGTGCCATGAAAGAGTTGTGCGCCTTCCTGTGGCCCACCAAGAGTTTAAAAGCCCTGTATATTGCAGAGTCTCAAAAACCCGGAGAGGATCCAGAGGCATATTTAGCCAGGAAACAGCTCCTAGCCGAACTAGCAGACGAGGTAGATTTAGATTTGAGCGACATGCCGGACTTCGACGACTTAGAATTCAGGAGGGCAGTCATAGATGGACTCAACAGCACCACTCGCCTAGCCCTAGCAGGAGTCGAGCCCGGGAGCATTACATGGGGAGAGCTGGAATCCCGCATCAGGAGCATTGCTGGCCTGTTGCGAGAGACCGGCGCCATCCGCCATGTGAAGGCCCCGGCCTCTCGAAGAAAGGAAAGCGAGCCGATAAGTGCAGTTACCTATGCCAATCATGGCCCCCACTCTCAATACCGACCACAGGGACGCAGCCCGTACCCGGAGGCAAGGGGAGGGATCCTGAGGGGAAGGAGCAGTAGCTTTAACCGGGGAAGAGGACCAAGAGACTACCGCCCGGGAGTTTCCTTTGCGCCCACCCCGAGTTACAGTTCCTCCTCCCAGCAGGGACCCCACGAGCCCCGATTACAGGAGGCGCCCCTAGCCCCTTCTCACTCGCGAGCATCACACCCGTACAATCATCAGGTCTACCCGCCTCCAGATCAGTCTAACGCTTGGGGAGCATCGCAGGGCGACCACGAGGGCTACCGGGACCGCGGCAGCACGCCCCAGTCCAGGGACTCCCTCCGTTGGGAACTATGGATGCGCCTCAAAAACATTGGAGCGAACATGGAGCTATTCGATGGAAAGCCCACGTCCGTTCTAATGAAGGCGATCATGGAGTGGGAAGACCAGCAACAGCCCCCAGTACCTCCGTCAGCGCCCCCTTTACCGCCGGACCCTCCCTTCTCGAGTCCCCCGATAGCTGCGGTTCGGGAACGCCCGAGCCCCAACAACCCCTTTAGAGGAAGCGCCGCTTCCACCGATCAGGGTGCAGGATCAGAATAGGGTTGCCCCGAGTCCCAGTCTCCCTCCGTGGGCATAGTTGCCAAACTAAAGCCGGACACATGGGGGAGACCGACAGTGAAGGCAGGGATCGGGACTCCCGGGGAAAAGAAGAAGCCTGCCACCCTCCTCATAGATACCGGAGCCTCACTTAATATACTCCGGCCCACCTTAGTCACAAAGGGCACCCAGACCCCCACAACCATGCAGCTCGCCGGTTTTGGAGGCGGCACGCAGGAATCCCCGGTCTGGCAGGATATCCCCCTCTCCGTTGGGAACCTGGCCACCCGGATTTCGGCATGCGCAAACCGGGGAGAAGACGATGGACTTTTGGGCATGCCATTTTTCCGTGCCGAGGGACTGACCATTGACCTAGCGAACGGGCTCCTGTGGCGCATCCCAGGAGGCCCAGACTTCGTCAATGCAGTCCATCGATGCGCAGCCCTCAAGGCCCCCCTTCCTCTCGCCCCCATCACAGGAGACCCCTGGGTTCAGGACTTTCCCGAAGTGTGGGTGACAGATAAGGCCGAGTGTGGGATAGTAAAGGGCGCCTGCGTCCTGATTGAAGGAAAGGACCCCCCTCCCCAACGACAGTACAAGTACCCAGCAGAAGCTGAGGCAGGGATAGCCAAGACCATAGAGGGACTCCTTGAGTGGGACGTCATACTCCCGATGCAGTCCATCTGCAACGCCCCATTGTGGCCAGTTCTGAAAGCAGATGGAGTGACCTGGAGAATGACGGTCGACTTCCGTGCCCTGAATGCCACCACCCCTCCAGTTGCCCCGGTTGTGGCCAAGTATAATGAGATCCTAACGGCCATTGCCGCTGGGTCCCGGTTCTACTCGGTCATAGACCTGGCCAATGCTTTCCACTCCATCCGGTTGCATGAGTCTTGCTGGTACAAGTTCGCGTTCACTTTCCGCGGCCAGCAATACGCATTCAAGCGGACCCCCCAGGGATTCCACTCCAGCCCCAGCATTTGTCATGCCCATGTAGTTCAGATGTGGGAACGCCTCCAACCCTCCTCGAGGCCCCACGTACTGAGCTACGTGGATGACATTTTAGTCCACGCCCCCACGGAAGAATTAGCCCGCCAAATCACCAGGGAAGTCCTGGAACTCCTCCGCGAGACTGGGTTCAAGGCAAGCAGGGAAAAGGCCCAATTGGTTCAGACCAGCGTCAAGTACCTGGGTCTGACCCTGGGACCCGAGGGTCGCACCCCGGACGCCCAGTGAATGGAGGTCATTTCCAAGCTGCCTGCACCCACCGATGTCCCCTCCCTCAGAGCCCTTCTAGGAACTTTTAACTTCTCCCGAGACTTCATCGAGTCCTTTGCAGACAAAGCTCGCCCCCTTTATGCTCTCCTCAAGAAGAACACTCCCTGGGAGTGGGGACCGGAGCAACAGACAGCCTTAGCCGAGCTAAAGCGCAGTCTGGCCGCAGCCCCGGCCCTAGCCCATCCAGATGTTACCCAGCCCTTCTTTATCCAGTTAGCAGTATCAGACAAGAGCATAGGAGCCACGCTCACCCAGCAGCAAGCAGGAGCCGCTAGAGTAGTAGCCTATGCCTCTCGCAACCTAACCGCAGTAGAAACTAAGTTCAGCCCATGCGAGAAGACATGCCTGGCTCTGGTTTGGAGTCTGACCCATTGGGAATTTATCATAGGAGGTTCACGTACAATAGTTCAAACCACTCACACGCCCCTCAAATATATCCTGTCGGGAAAAATACAAGACGGACAAGTTTCAAACGCTCGCATAGCCCAGTGGACCCTGGCCCTGGTCAACCGCGGAGTAGAATTTAAAAAGGAGACCACTGAGCCACCAGCCCCCTATGGCCTATTGGTAACCGGGACCGAGCACGAGTGCCCCCTGGACCCGCCACCACAGGTTGTCTGGCCAGTCACTTGGGGAGTCCCGCTAGAGGAAGCCCGACAGAACGGCTTCACATGCTGGTTCTGTGACGGCTCCTCCTTTCACGTTGGAGGCTCCCCTCGGACAGGCTACGGCGCCGTGCGAGTGAGCGACGCCCATACTCTCAAAGGTCCAGCCCGCCCCCATTCCAGCCAAGCGGCTGAGGTGCAAGCGCTTCTGGCAGTGCTTGAGTTTGAGCCCCCAGAAAGCCCACTTGCCATTTATACGGACTCGGATTGGACGGCCAAAGCCGCCACGGTCTGGCAGAATCAGGGGTGGAGAGCTAGCGATGGGAAACCCGTAGCCCACCTACAGCTATGGCAACAGGTAGCAGCACTCCTCCAGTCCCGTTCAGGCCCAACGCAGGTGACCCATGTCAAGGGACACCAGAAGACGAACTCAGAGACCGCTTACTGGAATGACCAGGCAGACCTTGCAGCCAAGGCAGCTGCCACTGAAAATGCTCCCCTACCGGAATCTGCCACCGAGTGTCCCCTCCGCCCTGTCACCACTCGGGCACAAGCCCGCAGCCAAGCTCGGGGAACCGCAGGGACACTAGACCTAGCACAACTGCAGCAATCTGACCCAGAAATAACTGACCTCCTAGCCGCAGGAAGAGATCAGACAGGGAGACTCATGGTCAGAGAAGAGGAAGGCATAGTTTGGGCAGTAGATGCAGCCGGCGAACGCCATTGGGTAGTGCCATTGGAAGTTAGGGCTGACTTAATTCAGTTTGTCCACGAGCAGGGACACCGAGGCAAGGATCTGACTCTGGAAAGGGTAAAAGAGGTTGGTTGGTGGCCTGGCATGCGCACCGAAGTAGCGCAATGGGTAGATAACTGTCTGTCCTGCGCTATGGTTAACGCAGACCCCACCGGACCTAGAGCTCCCCTCCAGCATCAGAGAATTGATGGACCCTGGGCTCGCATACAGATCGACTTTATTGGCCCCCTTCCCCCCACTGCTCGCGGCAATCGCTACTGCCTCACTGTCATAGACCCCTTTAGCAAATGGGTCGAAGCGTTTCCGTGCAAGCGCAACAATGCAGCCACCACAGCCAAACTACTGTTCAACAATGTCTTTTCGAGATGGGGCATTGTGCGAGTCATGGACTCCGATTTAGGCTCACACTTTATCGGAGAAGTTACACAGGAGCTTTGTAAAGCACTGGGCATCCAGCAACGGTTCCACATAGCCGGCCACCCTCAAGCTTCAGGTGCCATAGAAAGAACCAACCGGACCCTCAAGGAGGCTCTCCGCAAGATGGTTCGCTCCTCCGGGAGAGACTGGGATGAAAAACTCCCCATTATCCTAATGGCCATTAGAGGCACTACCGCAGTTCACGGGCTCACACCCCATATGGTAATGACAGGGCGAAGAATGCAGCTCCCGGAAGCCTTCTGGCTAGATACGCAGCTCCCTTCCGATATGCAGCCTGTAGTGATTAATGATGCTTGGGTCCAAGACCTGCTCTCGTCTGTACACGCCGTCCACATGCAAGTGGCCCAGAAGTTGGGCACAGCTCAGAAGGATATGGACCGCAAATTGGGATGGGTCAGGAACCCCAGGCAGTGGGAGGAAGGACAGTTCGTCCTATACAGGAAGTTTTCGCAAAAGGCGCATTCGCTAGCAGCCAAATGGCAAGGCCCAGTCCCTATCACAAAAAGAGTCTCCCCAGCTGTCTATCAGGTAGCCATCCAGAGAAAGACAGGAGGAACGTGGCTAAAATACTTTCATGCCTCTCAGCTAAAAGAATGGAAAGGGAAGCCGCTGCAAACCGCCCCTCCTGTGTACGACCCTGGGGGAACCTCCACCAGTCCAGCCCCCCTCTGCCCAGTGATTCGCCAGACATCCCTCCACCCTGGGCCAGAGATACCGTGTGTCCCCTTAGACCAGACCTTTGTAGCTTTAGAATAAAAGAAATAGTAGAATATGTAGATATCGGTGTAGATGTAAGAGTTTTTCCAGTTCTATTCTTTGACCTCATTAGGCGGGCCCCACAGTTGGGACCCTTAGGAGAAGACACGGCAATCAAAGCCAAATAGGACCACCACCGAAAGTGATTCTTAATTGGATTGTAAGCCGCATGTTCGGAAAAAATTGCACAGGCAAAAGAGATTTGCTGTGTGTGAAAGTGTTTGGAGAGGCTTTAGCCCAGAAGTGAATGCAGTCTTCCAACGTTGAAACCACCAAATAAGGTGATTTCTTTGTTTGAAAACATTTCACCCGCCGTGCTGGTGAAGATCCCGCATCTACGTAGATTCGGGGTCTCACCTGCCAGACCCACGCTTTTCGCATGATGGTCGGCTTTGGCTTTGAGGGCCGTGCCTCCCCTGGAAAAGGATCCTCAAATAGCCCAACATCCCTCTTTTACTAATGTTCATATCCGTCATGGTGAGTTGCTATACGGCGCCACCAGCTAGTACGCTTTAGTGCAAAGGTAAAAGACCCGCCAGTATTTTGTAAATATGTTACCTCTGGAATGTGTTATTGGGGTGCGTTCGCCACGCACAAGGGGCAACGTGCCTCATTTACATAGCCAGGATCCCCTGCGCCAAGATGACCCTCGAATAACCCAGACCCAGTGGCGCCGGCAGATCTCGGCCGTCTCCGCCACTTTTCGATAAACGCCGCCGAGCGCCCTCGGCTCCACTTCGGCCCTTTCCGCCAGCAGCCGCCCGCCCCACGTAATCTTTTCCCTTGCCCGTACCGTATAAGGGAAAAGAAGGGGGGGAGACATATTGAAGATATAATGAAGCCCTGCCAGGCCTTCCAAGTGAGGGCAACCCAAAAGTACCCCAGACCCGTATGCTTCTTGCTCCGTGTATTTTTCTTTTTGCTCAGTGCATTTTTCTTTTGCTCAGTGTATTTTTCCTCTTTGCCCGGTGTATCGTTTTTCTCTTAACCAGAAAATGGGGCCTCCCGAGGGAGTCCCTCCAAAAATTGGTTGTCCTGCAAAGATATGACGAAGGCCTATTTTTGTAAATTAAAGCGAGGGCCCCCGTCTGCAGCAACCCTTATAGTTAATGGAAGCCGCTCTTTAGTTTTTTTCCATTTTAAAGCGGCAAGGCCAGGCCGAGCCGGACCGATAGCTCTCAGCTCGCAAAGTAAAAGTAGCCCGCCGCCAAGCAAGGGGCACCTGAAGGCCACATAGCCTAGGCACCCAGGGACCCCTGGGGCGAGTTTGCATAATCCCGCCTAACGCACAGCCGACCCTTGCTCGACGTAAAGACGTCCCCCCTGAAATATACATGCTATAGGAAGAAACCGTCGCACAGGAGTTCCCCAGAGCAACAAGCTGGAAGGCTCGCTTAGTGCTCTGGGACTTCTCGTTCGAACCCCGCCTAATAAACAGTGCTGGCAGAAAAACCCCCTCTCTTTTTCCCTACTTCACTTTATTTTATTTTGCTGCAATAAACTCAGGGAACCTGTACTTATATCCGCAGGTCTCCCCAGGATATTTTCGCCACAAAAGGAAAGGAAGGCCAGGAGATGAGGCACCTGGCTACTCTGTGTTTGCTCGTGCTGGCAGGCACCCTAATAGAGGGACGCCCATCCAAATTAATGCCCTACCCCCACTGGAGATGTATAAATACCCTAGCAGAAAATGAAATGATGGTCTGCAAGGTTGTGCAGCAGATCAATATGACCACCCCCACGGACCGCACTAACTTCCGCAGTTGCGAAGAGCAGTGGATCCGACCCCCAGAGCTTGTTATTTTATGTGTGGGAGTAAAAACCATGTCCCAAGAATTAGTATGTTACTCGCCTACTGACACAGTGTCACCACTTGCTCCGATTCCTTGTATGTTTCTTCCCCGTATCAGGCCAGCCCCCACCGCAGTCCCGGTGGTAGACAAATATACCACCCCTGCCAACTTCGAAACCTCGCCATTTGTCACTGAGGCTTTCGGACCATACTGTGAAGTTATTTTAGTGTCGGCCGCAGTATGGAAGGCAGGAGACCCCTTCAGAATGACCATCCTACTAGGCACTACTGCCACTGAGTCTGCATCAGTCATTATCACGCCCCCTTCAGGCGCAGTTCTCTCCTTTGCTATAGAGCGCTGGGAGAACCTGACCTGGATTGTAAAAGAGGAAGACCTAGCCAAACATGGCCCACCCGATTGGATACTGGTTCAACAGACGCCCGAATGCCAAACCAAGCCCCTAGTAGAGAAATTTCACCGGCTTGGGCTGCTCTTTGTAAATTTGACTCATGAACCAGGCAATTATTCCCTGCTGATCCGGACCCAGGAGACCCACACCATCCAAATTGACCCTTTGATTGCCAGCAATGAACAATTAAGCCAAGGCGGCACGCATATAGTGGGCTCCCATGTTTTGAAAACTGACATTCGAGAGAGAGTTCTAGTCCGCCCGCAAATGTCTTTAAAAGAGATCCGCATAGACTTAGCTGAGCTAAATATAACCCAGAGGCTGCCGCAGTGCGCTCCCTATCTGGAGGCCGGTAGCAAGGGTTGGAATGCATGGCTACAACTGTGGATCGATCCCTCTCCCTCTCTCTCGCGTGCCAGACGAAGCATTGCCGACTGGACTGCTCCTGCAGCCGGAGGCTTAGCAATCATGGATTCGGTCAACATAGAGACTCTCGCTAACAAGTTTGCCCATGTCACGACTAGCATCTCCGACTTAGGTAAACCGGTGGTGCAGTCCCTAAATTCCATTTCAAATGGGCAACATGAGATCAGCTCCATTTTAGTTAACTGGGAGAGTCAAATTGAAAGAGATTTTTCTCTGCTGCTCAAGGGAACACAGTCTTTGGAACGCAACATGTCAATAGCCATGGCATGTATGCAAGCCCAACAATTAAATCAGGCTGTGGCCATGGGGCTAATTCGGCAAGCCACGGACGGGCATTTGCCCCTGGAAATTAAAAGATTGATTACGCCCAAATTGTCACCCATAGAACTGGAGCTTGAATCCTGGTGGTCTCTCGTAAATTCCTCATTCTCACCAACCACCCAGGAGCTTAAATTATTTTTATTAACGGCCAGTGCGCACGAGTCATTCCACGTGTATCCAGTCGTGCCTCTGGGACTCCAAGTCAGCGACACCGAAGTCCTCTACGCCCGCCACCCCGACCATTGGTCCCGCTTCACCCCGACCGGATGGCAGCTCGTCAGCCTCCAAGGGTGCCAGCATCGAGACCAGACCGGCTTCATTTGCCAAGACCAAGCCTTTGCACCTCATCACCCCTGTGTAGCCCCGCAAGTCGACGCCCTCAATGAGTGCTCTTTCGAGGTCGTCCGGGAGAACAGCTCCGCTGTGGTCTACATTGGGAAAGGATGTGCCTGCGTGCAAACGGCCTGCGACTTCGTGGTCCTGAACTCGTTCCAGCTGAAGCCCGTGAGTCAACCGCTGCTTCTGTAACCTGTCTTCGGTGGCAGCCTGCGACTTCACTTACACGGTACCGGTCTGGACCCAAGAAGAGATCCTGGTGGCACCCTCCACCTATCGTTATGTGAAGCCTGTCGCCCTTGGCATCGGTCTGGAATTAATCCACGAGCTCCTGGCCCACCCGCAGCTCCACCGCACCCTCCAGAGCATCCAGAGGGACGGGGATACTACTGCTTTGGTTGTGTCCCACAACGGAAAGGAGATTTTGGATCTTGTCCAGCGGATTAAGACCACCGGAGAGCACTCGTGGTGGGAAACCCTCTTTGGCTGGAGCCCCACTGCCACTGGAATTTACAATTTGGCTTTGCACCCGATCGTTGTGATTTTGGCCTTTCAAGTTTTGTTGTGTGCCTCATTACTTTATTTGGGCTGTTGGAGCCGCCGACAGCTCCAGCAACTCCAGCTGTCTTACCACTTGGATCACTATAATCCAGACCTCCTCTTGCCCTAATGGTTATTCTTGGCGCCCTCCTTTAGCCCTTGTTTATTTGCTTACGTTGGTATGAACTATGGTTATGTTTATTATGTGTATGAATCCTGCACCGGCCCCATGGACGCTCTGCTGCCGGATACCGCTCCGAGGCCCTCTTGTGGACTAGGGGGGGACATATTTCTCGGCCTCCCAGCCCACGGCCTGCCTACGAACGACCGCCAGCAACGCCACCGCCATGAGGACTAGAACTGTGTGCCTGAAGCCCTTCTCGCCGCTCACCGACCCTGCTCTGCGGATTGATGCAGACAGCAAGGGGGGGTGGAAGTGTGTTTTGGAACACATGGACTAAGTTTGCTTGTTTCTGTAAATATGCAACCCAGTCCAGCAGCTGTACTGCGGACTGAGCCGTCTGTGATCTTTGTTACTCTATGGTTTTATGAATTTCTTCTCATTGCTTTTATGAATTTTACTCCCATGAATTTAGCCCCGAACTAGTCCCCCCCTATATCTATCGCAAGTGCGCCCATGAACTTCCTCCCGATGAATTTGATTTTAACCTTAGGAATTGCCTTTTTAACCTGACTCCCTCCGCCGAGGTAATTCTAGCATATCTATTATTTTATGAATTTGGTTTTAACCGGGACCCCTTCTGAACGGTCCCTTTTAAAGGTTATTTTATTTCTGATTTTAAGCTCGATGAATTTGGTTTTAATCTGACTATATGAGTTGGTCTTTTAATTGCCGAGTGTACTTTTCTGGCCCCCATGAACCCTTCCGCCGCTTACCCCCCATGAATTATTTCTCCGCACTTGCTTTTACTATTGCTGCTATCATCTATGAAATCGGTTTTAACTTCCTGAATTATCATTTTAAACCCTATGTATCTATGTATTTATGATTTTAACCATTTACGAATTAGCCTACCCTCTATGAATTATGCCTTGCTTGCACATTTCACTTTACCCTGTATGAATTGCTTTTAATTGTCCCTGCTTATGATTTTAACTATCCATGAATTGATCCATGTATATTAATTACTCCTGGTTTTTAGTGCTTTTAACTCATCATGAATTCCATATGAATTACCTTCAATTATGAATTAATCAATGTACACAATTATGAATTATTGCTATTTATATGCATGAATTGATCATTGCTGCCTATTATGAATTATTGCTATTTATTCTGACGGTTGCACTTAGCACACCCCCTGGTGCGAACCCAGAGACCTGCAGCCCATTGGCTGATCTAAATTGCACTTATTCGGTTAGGTGGTTCTCCAAACTAAATTTTTAAGTGACGCCTCCCCCTCCTTCCCTTCCCACTCCTTCTTCGCTAGAAGCTCGACCACCGGACATTGCCGACCACCCTCGCCTTTGAAGTCAAGTTCGGAGACCCGCGCGCCTGACGTCCCGGGGTCTCCGAGGGGGGGAATTGTTGCCAAGTAGGCCCCCTCCCCTGCTTTAAGGCCTGCCATGAACTGTGCTAAAGTTTCCTGCATTACTGTTTCACTGCTACACCAAAGACTGCTTTGCACGTGTGTGTTCTGGTACACGTGTCAGTTTCCTGCCTGCGTGTCAATTACCTTGCTTCTGCTATAGACTGTGTAGTTTACTGACTCCATGTTTGGGTAACTGCACAAAGGACTCTCTTTCTGGGCAGCCCTGCCCTGACCTGTATCTGGAATTCCCAGTGTGTGTTTGGACTTTATTACAAGTGTGCCCCGTGCCTGCATTGCCATCTGCCACGGACCGTGCCTGTTCCCTGCTTTGGACTGTGTTTTAAAGTGTTGCTCCCCTGCCTCCATGGAAGCCTGCCTCATATGGGCCCAAGCCGCTGCTAGCAGCCGGGCGCCAGCCGGGGGAAACCTCCAGCGAGCCTGGCTAGGCGCTCCCTGGTCAGTTCCCGCCTGGAGCCTCCCGCGGGTAGGTCGCCGAGCTTGCCCTCGCTACCGGGCAGCC
Organism: Eublepharis macularius; assembly: GCF_028583425.1. Classification (NCBI taxonomy): domain Eukaryota; kingdom Metazoa; phylum Chordata; class Lepidosauria; order Squamata; family Eublepharidae; genus Eublepharis; species Eublepharis macularius. The sequence goes on along the minus strand of NC_072793.1, from coordinate 9,277,333 downwards.
TGCTAGCCAGCCCCAGCTATGCCCAGCCGGCATCCATGTTCTCAGGCAGCCAGAAGACCCTGGGAAGAAGACTGCTTTGAGAAGCCATTTCGGCGAAGCGGGCACACCACGTCCGCAGCGAGAGCCCCTTGCCCCGCTCTGCATATCTTAGGAGCCGCCCCGGAGAAGGAACTAAGTGCCGACCATCCCAAGCACTTAAAGAATGCATCTCAAAGAAACCTCCGCATTCCAAAGCTGATGACATCAGGACAAGCCCTGTCCACTGGAACATCCTTTCAGCCCACTTGGATTTCCCCCTCCCTCCTTTGTCCCCTCTTCCTGAGGTATCACTTATCACAATCTGATTACCAAAGTGGCCCATCCAAGCCATTCAGTAGCCCATTAGACCCTTTGTTTTAATCTGTGAGAACCACCAAGTACAGCACCAGCCCCAGGGTACGTTTTGGGGTATTTAAGCTGGTCGCTCAGACCACTCGGTGCTTAGGCCATTCCTATCCAGACTTCCTTGCTGTCCGTCTGTGGTCCCAGTGCTGGCATTGGGCCACCTCGCTGTTGTGTCTCTGCTTCGCTTCAGGATAAGTGAGTATTCCCCCTATCATCGTTGGGAACCAGCTAATGCGAACGTCTCTGTATTTCCTACTCTGTATTTCTTAGACCTTGTATGTTCTTTGTATGATTGTGCAAGCTAGGCTTACGCTACACTCAATACACGTGTTTGGACCTTACTCCTTGTCTGCCTCTTTTTCACTAGAGTGTCTGGGATCGGGACCTCCGTAAACATAGGTTATGATCCTCGCTTAATATTAATAGTTACAGACTGCTACAGCTAATTCCCCATTATAATAAAGAGCAGTTCTGGTAACATGGTGCAGATCAGGAGGGTGTGGTGGGACAGGGGCTGTGCCTCGGTGGGGGAGATCTTCACCAGGGGCTGAACTGGAGCAAAGAAAAGGGGAGAGAGCTTTTCAGAGACACAGCTGAAAAAGAAAAGTGTAGACAGATGAAGAAGACGACGGTATCATGTACACAGCTGATACATTTCTAATGAGACAATCCTGGCCTCTCCCACCCACCAGGGCATGCACAAATCTGTATGGACAGACACACAAGCACAACTCTCTCCCACTGTCACAGTCCCATCTTGCTGCCCAAGCTCCAAGAGTTGTTTTGCATCATCAGCCCCACGCCCAGCCTCTCCTGCATTCGCTCTCTGGTGACAACTAAACGGCAGCCTCCAAGAACTGGTTGGGGGGCTCAGGCTGAGAGAAGAGGGCCTTGCCCAGCCCCCCTCCCAAAAGGCCCTCAGTCCCTGTGGCCTGCCCCCCCCAGATACCCGCACTCTCTTCCCAAAGGACCTTTGACTTATACAGAGATGAGGAAGGAAGGCCTTTTTTCTGCCCTCTCCAACTCCCACTCCCCAGCAATGTGGGGATAATTGTGTGGCCATCATGTCATTAAGGGTGAAGATAATCATGTTATTAAATAAAAGGTCTGCACCCTGCATTTCTCACCAAAGAACAGTCAGAAAATTACACCAACTATAAAATAACAAAACAAAAAGGATTTTGAAATATTGAAATGTCTGAGTACTGCACTGAGTCACACTGTGTAATCCGCCTTGAGTCTTAGTGCGGAAGGCGGACTATAAAGAATGCAAATACATTTTAAAAAATCACTTCTCAGCAAGATGTCTCTGCTTGCAGAACGCCTAGTAACACACTGCTTCCGTCGAGCGAGCCGCTAGTCTGGGGCTCCTCTACCCGGAGGTAAAATTTCTGCTCACTGAGTGTATGAAGGTGAATCCTGGGCTGGGAAGCCTTCAGTAGCGTGGTTGTGGTTTAGCTTCAGCTTTCTTTCTTCTCCCACCCTTAAGGACCCTAGAAGTGGGGCAGTTTCACAGCCAAGTTCTTTCTGAGGCAGGCAGTCCATCACAAGTGAGGTGCTCCAAGTTCAACACCCACACAGCATGACTTCGCCTCTTCTCCAGACCTCAGGGGACTCCACTCAGTCAAAGATACTGGGCAGGAGATCTAGTTATGCCCCAGCTGTAACCCTTTTCCTTGTGCCAAAGGGGAGACTCCCTTCTGCCCACTTCCTTGGCCCACCATAATTCCCGAATCTCTTGGATCTATGCAGAAGTTAGGGCTGTCTTTCCCACTTCAGTCCAAGGTCTAGAAGTGCTTCAGAAATGCCGTGTTTTTTCCCATTCCCCTTCCCTCCTCACACAGAGGCCCCTCTGGCTGAGCCTCCCTGGCCAGAAGACAGGCCCCCCCTCCCTCGCCCCTTCCCTCCCACTGTCCACCCCTCCCCCCCGGGGGCACCAACTGTCACCTGGGCATTCCAGCACCAACTGCCCTTAAAGGCTAGCCATGGGAAGAGGGGGGGGGGACACATGTCAGTCTTCTTCCCCTCCTTGCTGCTGTTTCCATGCCCAGCAATCCCAGCCCTTTAAGATGAGTCCGTCACAATGTCAAGACAGAATTCCTGCCCCAGTCAGACCTTTCGGTAGGTAGGAGACTCTGCATTTCACCAAGCAGGAGAATGCAATGAAAAATTGAGCCTGGAATGAACAGAAATTGAGTCTGAGTTTGTTTGTCTTCTAGTTGAGAATAGATCAGGGGGAATCAGTAAGAATGGACATATGCCCTTGGCCCTCCTGAGATGTACATATATGGCCCACTGGGACAACATGCCAGGATGAGGCTCTTCCAGTCGCTCCACTGTCTGCTGCGCACACCATCAGCACTGCAACTCAATCGCTGCATCAACATCCGCAACTCAATCGCTGCATCCGGCAGGGGGACAGAGGAAGAAGCCGGGCTGCCAGGACAAAGGGTAGTGGTGGAGACACCTGGCTCACTTTAAACGGTGAGGCCAGAGAGCTGCCTCCTCGCGGGTCCCTCCCCTTGCAGGATCTTTGAAAATCTTGCCCAGCCAAGCCTTCCCTTCCTTCTTCTCTCAGATTGGACAGCACTGAGCAGATTTGCAGGCTGGCGGGGGTGGGGTAAAAGCCTCAGAGCACCTTTGGTCAGGGGGTGCACAACTCCAGGACCTTTGGGCAGAATTCTCAGCAAGGGCTCCTGTATCTTTAAGAGAGCACTCAAGCTCTCCCATCCTATGTGGCTCTTCAAATCAGGGGTGAAGCCGCAGCTGTTCTGTGATGCTCTTTTAAGGTGCAGGAGCGTTCAGGGAACAAAGGGCTGGCCCCGTCCTGCCACCTGGAGCCACCCAAAGCAATGGCCAACCTCGGAGGCTGGGCCAACCAACAAGTAGCCCACAAGGCGCAGCCCACAGAAAGGGGCAAGTCTGGGGAAAGGAATGCCCAACATGCCCCTGGCAGATCAGAGGGAGGGTGTAATCAGAGGGTTTTGGCCAACACTGGCCAAGGTGTTCAGCCTCACCCTGAGGGCTGGGGGTTGGGCACCAGGGCAGTGCTGTTAGGAAAGGGGAGGATATAAAGAAGGCTACTTTTCCTGGAGGAGGGAGGACCGCCAGGTGGGCCATTTGCCTAGGGGCTGACTAGGCAGCTCTGAAGCCAGAGATCAGGGACCAGACAGAGTTTCCACAGGCAGCACAGGTGGTGCAATCGCTGTCCCCAGTATTCCCTATGGAAAATCGATGTTAGGGTGGGAGGGTTCAGGTTTCTGGGTCTCTGCTACTGGTGGATAACACCTGACCAAAATTAGGAACTGCCATCTCTCTGCTGCAGTATACTTCCAACTCTGCCCTCAAGGAGCACATATTCTGAAATATCTGGCTATTCCATGCTTCCCCTTAGGGCAGGGGTGAGGATCATCCAGCTCGCGGGCCGTATACGGCCTGTGAGCTCATTTGCTCTGGCTCTGGAGATGTCCACTTGGCAAGGGCCTCCCGGAGGGGCACCCACAAAGTGAGAGCTACAGCGGTGGTGAAAGCAGGCTGCTTTCGCTGCCGCTGCTGCCTCCAAAACCGATCCGCAGCCAACTGTGCCACCGCGGTGAGAGCAGGTGGCGATGATGACAGCGGAGGGAGGCCCTTTGTTCTTGCAGTGCAGCCCATTTCTCAGGCCCCTTCTCAGTCCCCCCTCACATGGAAGCAGCGTTGGAGCGGCCAGCATTCCTTCGAAGACCCCTCGCCCTTCTTCCGTTGCTGCTGCAAGTTGTCTGGTGTCAGGCTCTGCAGGAAGCTCCCTGGATAAACCCCCACCTGCCTACCCCAATGGCACTGGTGGCAATAATAGTAATAGTAATAGTAATAGTAATCGTAATCGTAATCGTAATCGTAATCGTAATCGTAATCGTAATCGTAATCGTAATCGTAATCGTAATCGTAATCGTAATCGTAATCGTAATCGTAATCGTAATCGTAATCGTAATCGTAATAGTAATAATCAATAACATGTGTCCTACTTATTTCTATTGACTTAACACCCACTCAGAGCACTTGACAAATTGACAAACTATGTTATTATTATCCCCACAACAAACAACACCCTGTGAGGTGGGTGGGGCTGAGAGATCTCCTCGAAGCTGTGACTGACCCCAGGTCACCCAGCTAGCTTCAAGTGGAGGAGCGGGGAATCAAACCCGGTTGTCCAGATTAGAGTCCTGTGCTCTTAACCACTACGCCAAACTGACAAAGGTGAGGAGAAGCAGCATGAGCAGCAAAAGCCCCATCGGCAGGATGGCGAGGTGTGCCTATGGGAACCCCACCAGCAAGCCAGGCCACACCGTGGCTCCCGCAGACGACTGACAGCTGCGACAAGGCGGCAGGAAGTGGAAATGAGCTGCAGCAAGAACGGGCCGGCTGCCCGAGGACGTGCAGCCCAGTTGGAGCTGTGGGCTGGCACATCCTTAAGGACAGTTTCACAGCCAAGTGGGGCAGTTTCACAGCCAAGTTCTTTCTGAGGCGGGCAGTCCATCATAAGTGAGGTGCTCCAAGTTCAACACCCACACAGCATGACTTCGCCTCTTCTCCTAATCTCAGGGGACTCCACTCAGTCAAAGATACTGGGCAGGAGATCTAGTTATGCCCCAGCTGTAACCCTTTTCCTTGTGCCAAAGGGGAGACTCCCTTCTGCCCACTTCCTTGGCCCACCATAATTCCCAGATCTCTCGGGTCTATGCGGAAGTTAGGCCTGTCTTTCCCACTTCAGTCCAAGGTCTAGAAGTGCTTCAGAAATGCCATGTTTTTCCCCCATTCCCCTTCACTCCTCACACAGAGGCCCCTCTGGCTGAGCCTCCCTGGCCAGAAGACAGGCCCCCCTCCCTCGCCCCTTCCCTCCCACTGTCCACCCCTGCCCCCCAGGGGCACCAACTGTCACCTGGGCATTCCAGCACCAACTGCCCTTTCAGGCTAGCCATGGGAGGGGGGACACATGTCAGTCTTCCTCCCCTCCTTGCTGCTGTTTCCATGCCCAGCAATCCCAGCCTTTTAAGATGAGTCCGTCACAATGTCAAGACAGAATTCTTGCCCCAGTCAGATCTTTGTGTAGGCAGGAGACTCTGCATTTCACCAAGCAGGAGAATGCAATGAAAAATTGAGCCTGGAATGAACAGAAATTGAGTCTGAGTTTGTTTTTCTTCTAGTTGAGAATAGATCAGGGGGAATCAGTAAGAATGGACATACGCCATTGGCAGGGTTCCCGTGAACGTGAGTTCCTGCGCTATGGCGCAGGAATTGTCACAACTCAGCACAGAGCTGAGAAGCCCCAGCACACAGAAGGTGCTGGAGGAGGAGCCGCGGCTCTGTGGGAAGAGTTGCGGTAGGCCCCGGTGTAGCCTTTCCCTCATTGGGCTCTGGAGGAGGCACCGCAGCAGCCGCCCGCACGGCCTTTCTCCAGCCCCTCGCCAGGCTGGGGGGGGGAAGAGCCGTGGCAGGTGCCAATGCAGCCTTTCCCTGGCCCCTCGCTGGGCTTTGGAAGAGGATCCGCGGCAGGCGCCTGCGCGGCCTTTCCCCTGCCCATCGCTGGGCTATGTGGGAAGAGCTGCGGCAGACGCCAGTGTGGGCTTTCCCCAGCCCCTCGCTGGGCTCTGGAGGAGGCACTGCAGTAGCTGCCCACACGGCCTTTCGCCAGCCCCCCACCAGGCTCAGGGGGGGGAAGAGCCGCAGCAGGCACCCAGGCAGCATTTCCCCCGGGCTCTGGAGGAGGCACCGCAGCAGGCGTCCGCACGGCCTTTCCCCAGCCTCTCGCCAGGCTCAGGGGAAAGAGCCGTGGCAGGCACCCACGTGGCCTTTCCCAGGCCCCTCATTGGGCTCTGGAGGAGGCGCTGCAGCAGCTGCCCACACGGCCTTTCCCCGGCCCCTCGGAGGAAAGAGCTGTGGCAGGCATCTGCGCGGCGTTACCCAGGCCCGTTGCAAGGTGTGGAAGAGGAGCCATGGTGGGCATCCCCAAGGCCTTTCGCCAGCCCGCCAAGCATCCTCTCTGGCCCAGTGCTGTAGGAAAAGGCGGCGGCAGCAGTCGCAGGCACCCATGCTATTTCTCACCAGCCCACCGAGCAGCCTCTCTGGCCCAGCATGGGTGATGGAGGAGGAGGAGGAGATGGCAGTGGTGTTTCACACTCCTAGGGTTGCCAGCTCCAGGTAGGGAAATACTCTTTTTTTGTGTGTTTAAATTCATGACTAAGGAAATCTATTTTACATGCACACAAAAAATTGACTTCCCAGTCACAAAGACTTGCATGGCAAGGAAAATTCATGACAGAGCTAGGGTCTGAATCTGGAAATTTTACACGTGCTGGTAAGACAGGCTGTCCTCTAGTTAAATTACTCCATGGGGAGTGGGGAGCTGCGGCCTCAGTTTTACCAGTATTTTTGTACATCAATGGCATTCTGCTTATATCTTCAGGGGACAATAGATCATTGCAATACAGTGTAATAAAACAGAATGGCAAGCAAGAAGAAGGCAGGACTTCAATGCTGACTTTACACTTTATGACTTGATTTCATTTCAAAGATTCCATGACCATAACTCACAAAGAGAAAAGGAAAGAGTTTTAAAGCCTCTAGGGTGACTAAAGGCCAGTTCTAGGCTGTTCCAAATGAGCCGCTCTCAGCTGGAAGCTAAATAGGTGCTCCCCCTGCAACTTCAGCAAGCTTCCTTCTTCTTTCTGCAGACCTGGCCACAGAAGAGACAGGAAATGCCAATCAACAGAGCAGAGGTAGAGGGAGGGATGACTGCACATCACATTCTGTTTAGGATTTGCTTGTGGGCAAATAGAAACCCTTACTGAAGCTCATCTGCCTGATGTTGCCCAAAATGCAAAGAAAACTCTGGCAATACACTGATGCACATGGAAAGAAATGGTGTCTGAGCCATTTGCAGGCATGCTTCACAACACCTTTTTATATAAAACATAGAAGGGAATAGCCACCCTTCTATGTGAGTGTATTGCGGGGCTAGATGGTGCACAATTCTTCTTCTCTGTAGATCCAGAGGAGTTAGCCATGTTAGTCTGCAGCTGCAAAATAGTAAAGAGTCCAGTAGCATCTTTAAGACTAACCAACTTTATTGAGGCATAAGCTTTTGAGAACCACATGCCTAAGTGGGTGTCATCAACATATTGATGGCACCCAATACCAACCTATATCAAAAGTCTTTTAATCAAATGGATTCCGGTTTTCGAAAAGGCGCGCTCACAACTTGCAAGTTGCTGCTCACAAATTGGATTTCTGGCTCGCAACACTGCACTGCTTAGAGGGAACATTGGCCCTTGGCCCTCCTGAGATGTACATATATGGCCCACCGGGACAACATGCCAGGACGAGGCTCTTCCAGTCGAGACTCCTTGACTGTCCATTCATGTGTGTGCGTGTATATGGGGGGGGGGAATAAGAATGCAAAGAAGGGAGAAACCCTATAAATGCCCGGAGTGTGAGAAAAGTTTTGGTCAGAGTGGAAACCTTTCTTCACAGGAATCCACAGGAAAGATGGAGATGGCAGGAAAGTTGTTGCAAAATCCGTGTTAGGCTTATTCCCCTCTCTGGGTGGCCCTTGTAATGGGAGATCATTATGGGATGGTCATCCATCCCATCCCTGGTGTAAAATGGGGGGGAGAGAAGGGGGGAGAAATGGCCCCCAGTCCTCTGTTCCCTCCCCTCGGTCATGGGCTACATCTCTGGCCAAGGAGAGGGGTGGGGGATGCCGCCAGGGGGGAATGGGGGGGGGCTTTCCTTTGCTCTCTGCTTTTTGTCATTGTGGTGGGATTGTCCTGAGATCCAGAAAACAGAGGGATGTAAAGGGCCTGGCTTTGGCCATAGGGAATTTTGGAACCCATGCTCGCCCATAGGGAATAATAGAGACAGCAATTTCCCTTAGGGAACAATGGGGACAGCGATTGCACATAGGGAATCATGAAAAGCATTCTCTTCGCTGGGACTGAGAGGGGTGGATTGCCCAAGGCCATCTACTGAGTCCATGGCAGCAGTGGGATTCAAACCAGTAGAGTGCTGATTTACAGCTGAACCACTTAACCGCTGTGCTACAGCAGTTGCTGAAGACACACCACAAAGGGGGACTGCTCAAACAGTACTTGATGCTTCCGAAAAGCATCGGGCTGACCACAGCTAGAAACAGAAAGCTGGTCTAACAGCTTGCAGGTCCTTTGTTCCCTGAACGCTCCTGCACCTTTAAGAGCGTCATAGCACAGCTGCGGCTTAACCCCCGATTTGAAGAGCCACATAGGATGGGAGAGCTTGAGTGCTCTCTTAAAGATACAGGAGCCCTTGCTGAGAATTCAGCCCAAAGGTCCTGGAGTTGTGCACCCCCTGACAAAGGTGCTTCGAGGCTTTCCCCCCACACTCGGCAGCCTGCAAATCTGCTCTGGGTTGTCCAATCTGCGAGAGGAGGGAAGGGAAGGCTTGGCTGGGCAGGATTTTCAAAGATCCTGCAAGGGGAGGGACCCGCGAGGAGGCAGCTCTCTGGCCTCACCGTTCAAAGCGAGCCAGGCACCTCCACCACTGCCCTTTGTCCTAGCAGCCTGGCCCCTTCCTCTTTCCACCTGCCGGAAGCAGCGATTGAGTAGCGGATGTTCCTCTGAACACCCTCTCCCCATCCTCCCCTTACTGCTGCTGCTGGGCTCAGTGGGCACTACGAAGCAGGACTTGCAAAGAAAGCACTCCCTGCTGGCACCCTCCTAGCCTGACATGGCGGTGTGGCCCTCTCAAGGCCCTGCAGTGGACGTGCTGCCACACGAAGGTAGGGGGTGTCAGCAGGGAGGGCTTACTTCGTCTAAGATCCAGGCATGTCGCTGCTCCGCATGCACCCGTCTGCCCTGGTGCCGCCTGTGGAAACACTGTCTTGACCCTGATCTTTGGCTTCAGAGCCGCCTAGTCGGCCCCTAGGCAAATGGCGGTCAGAAGGCTTCACTATTTTTAAGGCCTCAGAACTGGGATTTTCCGTACTGGAGACTCTGCCCCTCTTTTGGGCACACAACCCCTGAGGAGGCTGCCATTCCCTTCAGGAAAAGATCTCCTTCCTCCACCAGGAAAAGGAGCCTTCTTTATATCCTCCCCTTTCCTACCAGCGCCCAACCTGGTGCCCAACCCCCAGCCCTCAGGGTGAGGCTCAACACCTTGGCCAGTGTTGGCCACAACCCTCTGATTACACCCTCCCTCTGACCTTCCAGGAGAAGGTTGGGCGTTCCTTCCCCCAGATTTGCCCCTTTCTGTGGGCTGCACCTTGCGGACTGATTGTTGGTTGGCCCCAGCCTTCAAGGTTGGCCATTGCTTCAGGTGGCTCCAGGTGGCAAGGCGGGGCCAGCCCATGGTTCCAACTGGGCTACACATCCTCAGGTGGTTGGCCCACCCTTGCTGTGGATCATCTCTACTCCCTGCCGCTTGGTTACAGCTGTTGGGCATCTGCGGGAACCGCTGTGTGGCCTGGCTTGCTGGAGGGATTCCAATAGGCACACCTCTCCGTCCTGCTGATGGGCCTTTTGCTGCTCGTGCTGCTTCTCCTGCCCTTTGCCAGTTTGGTTGAGGGCTCAGAAAGTGGGCCTTTGCGTCTTGCCAGAGATGATTGCCCTACATGCCTTCGTTCCCATGGATATATGCGGCCTGGACAGCACCTGGGCCTGGAGGGAGAGAACTAAACAGAGCTACATGAGAATATGACGTAGCTATGGCTTGAGAACTGACTAGCAAACTGACACTCTGACAAGGAGGAAAGGCTGTGTTCGGTGTCCGGTGTTTATCGGTTCCAGAGGAGCTCCCTTAGCATATAACATTTTTTCCTTGCGCAGTGGAGACCCCAGGCCCATACAGGAAGCTTCAAAGGATGCAGGCACAGACGTGGTCCACCCACCAGCCATAGTGGTAGGTCCCTGTTGAGGAGGAAGTGACCTGGCCCTCCCCCACAGGAGAGCAGAGCAACAAAGCAACATTTTGCGCTCCCTTCCCTCGCATGGAGGGGTGCCTGCCAGTTCGACAGTCTCCACAAAATATTTGACCTGGATGAGGACGAACCCGGATAAGCAGTGTCGTGGAACAGTGTTCAGGCAGTCACCAGAATGACCCACTTGCCAAATGTAGCAAAAATTCCCTGACCCACCCACTGGTTGTGGTGGGTTACGGTCAGGGTGTGAGGAGACCATGTCTGACCCTACAGATGTCGAGGAAAGTCCCTGACTCACACGCCAGAGGTTGTGGGTTGCGGTCAGAGTGTGGGGCCCCCTGGCCCTCCCCCATGGGAGAGCTGAGCAGAGAAGTGACATCTTGTGCTCCCCTCCCTCGCAAGTAGGGGAAACCTCCCAGCCGGACAGGCAGCACAAAATAAATGGCTCAGACAAGGCTGGCAGAGAAAGAACAGAATGGCGTGATGCTGGCATTTAATAGCGGGGGCAGATAGCAGCATGACCCACCTGCCAGACGTGGTGAGTCATTGTCAGGGAAGGCTGGAGACATCGTGCGCTCACCTCCCTCGCATGGAGGGGCGACCGACCGGTGGTAGACGCTGCACAAAATACAGGCTGCACAACGGAGCTGGCCATGGACAACAGAGTGAGGGGTGGACTGCAGGCAGGGACACCACCGAGAGTTTGGGATGGGGACAGGAGGGATGTTTCCTAAATCACAAACCATTCCTCCGGGGATCCGTCACTCACCTCCTCCTCAAAATGTTGAGAGAAATCCTCTCCCTCCAGCGGAAAGACCTCTGTGTCCTCCTCCACAGCCCCCACAGGTGAATCTGGGGGAGCAGGAGTACTTTCTGCTGCCCTCAAGCCACTCCCAGTACTGCTTTCCACAAGTAAAGAGCACAGGACTCTAATCTGGACAACCGGGTTTGATTCCCCGCTCCTCCACTTGAAGCTAGCTGGGTGACCTGGGGTCAGTCACAGCTTCAAGGAGATCTCTCAGCCCCACCCACCTCACAGGGTGTTGTTTGTTGTGGGGATAATAATAACATAGTTTGTCAAGCCCTCTGAGTGGATGTTGAGTCAATAAAAATAAGTAGGACACATGTTGTTGTTGTTGTTGTTGTTGTTGTTACTACTACTATTATTACTATTATTGCCACCAGTGCCTCCAGGGGTGTTCCATTGGGGTAGGGAGGTGGAGGTTTATCCAGGGAGCTTCCTGCAGAGCCTGACACCAGGCAACTTGCAGCAGCAACGGAAGAAGGGCGAGGGGTCTTCGAAGGAATGCTGGCCGCTCCAACGCTGCTTCCATGCGAGGGGGGCCTGAGAAGGGGCCTGAGAAATGGGCTGCACTGCAAGAACAAAGGCCCTCCCCCCACTGTCGTCTTCGCTGTCTGCTCTCGCCGCGGTGGCACAGATGGCTGCGGGTCGCTCTTGGAGGCAGCAGCGGCAGCGAAAGCAGCCTGCTTTCACCACCGCTGCAGCTCTCACTTTGTAGGTGCCCCTCCGGGAGGCCCTCGCCAAGTGGACATCTCCAGGGCCAGAGCAAATGAGCATATATTGCGAGCTCTGCTCTTTGTGATTATTGTCAGGTTTCTGAGTATTGCGACAGAGCCCCCCTGCCTCTCCTCTGTGTGAGGTGCGTCATCTGCCTGCTGTTGAGGCTCCCAGGTTTCCTGGGTTCTTGTATTCCCAGGCTTCCAACTTGGGCAGTTTGCAGGGGAGCAGGAGAGAGCCCCCCTCATCCAAGTGCCCTGACAAAAGCCACGCCCGCAGGGGGCTGGGGTTCAAGAGGATCCCTTCTGCTATAAAAATCCACACAGGTACAGGTGGGCCCGCAAATTCGCTCTTAAACACCTGTGAACAGCCAGAGCTGGAGAAGGAAATCAGGGAGGCGGCTGAAGGCTGAAGGTTGTGATTCTGCCTTCAGCGACATTCATGTTGGCTGGGGAAACTCCGACTCCTGCCATGCTGTAGAGATGAGATTCTTCGACATCAGCACTTGGACAACTAAACGGGAGCCTCCAAGAACTGGTTGGGGGGATCTCGAGGAGATCTCTCAGCCCCACGCACCTCACAGGGCGTTGTTTGTTGTGGGGACAATAATAACATAGTTTGTCAAGCGCTCTGAGTGGGTGTTAAGTCAATAGAAAGAAGTAGGACACATGTTATTGACTATTATTATTACTATTACTATAATTGCCACCAGTGCCTCCAGGGGTGTTCCATTGGGGTAGGGAGGTGGGGGTTTATCCAGGGAGCTTCCTGCAGAGCCTGACACCAGGCAACTTGCAGCAGCAACGGAAGAAGGGCGAGGGGTCTTCGAAGGAATGCTGGCCGCTCCAACACTGCTTCCATGCGAGGGGGGCCTGAGAAGGGGCCTGAGAAATGGGCTGCACTGCAAGAACAAAGGGCCTCCCTCCGCTGTCGTCTTCGCCGCCTGCTCTCGCCGCGGTGGCACAGGTGGCTGCGGATCGCTCTTGGAGGCAGCAGCGGCAGCGAAGGCAGCCTGCTTTCACCACCGCTGCAGCTCTCACTTTGTGGGTGCCCCTCCGGGAGGCCCTTGCCAAGTGGACATCTCCAGAGCCAGAGCAAATGAGCTCACAGGCCGTATACGGCCCGCGAGCTGGATGATCCTCACCCCTGCCCTAAGGGGAAGCATGGAATAGCCAGATATTTCAGAACATGTGCTCCTTGAGGGCAGAGTTGGAAGTATACTGCAGCAGAGAGATGGCAGTTCCTAATTTTGGTCAGGTGTTATCCACCAGTAGCAGAGACCCAGAAACCTGAACCCTCCCACCCTAACATCGATTTTCCATAGGGAATACTGGGGACAGCGATTGCACCACCTGTGCTGCCTGTGGAAACTCTGTCTGGCCCCTGATCTCTGGCTTCAGAGCTGCCTAGTCAGCCCCTAGGCAAATGGCCCACCTGGCGGTCCTCCCTCCTCCAGGAAAAGTAGCCTTCTTTATATCCTCCCCTTTCCTAACAGCACTGCCCTGGTGCCCAACCCCCAGCCCTCAGGGTGAGGCTGAACACCTTGGCCAGTGTTGGCCAAAACCCTCTGATTACACCCTCCCTCTGATCTGCCAGGGGCATGTTGGGCATTCCTTTCCCCAGACTTGCCCCTTTCTGTGGGCTGCGCCTTGTGGGCTACTTGTTGGTTGGCCCAGCCTCCGAGGTTGGCCATTGCTTTGGGTGGCTCCAGGTGGCAGGACGTAACCAGCCCTTTGTTCCCTGAACGCTCCTGCACCTTAAAAGAGCATCACAGAACAGCTGCGGCTTCACCCCTGATTTGAAGAGCCACATAGGATGGGAGAGCTTGAGTGCTCTCTTAAAGATACAGGAGCCCTTGCTGAGAATTCTGCCCAAAGGTCCTGGAGTTGTGCACCCCCTGACCAAAGGTGCTCTGAGGCTTTTACCCCACCCCCGCCAGCCTGCAAATCTGCTCAGTGCTGTCCAATCTGAGAGAAGAAGGAAGGGAAGGCTTGGCTGGGCAAGATTTTCAAAGATCCTGCAAGGGGAGGGACCCGCGAGGAGGCAGCTCTCTTGCCTCACCGTTCAAAGCGAGCCAGGTGTCTCCACCACTACCCTTTGTCCTGGCAGCCCGGCTTCTTCCTCTGTCCCCCTGCCGGAAGCAGCGATTGAGTTGCGGATGTTGATGCAGCGATTGAGTTGCAGTGCTGATGGTGTGCGCAGCAGACAGTGGAGCGACTGGAAGAGCCTCGTCCTGGCATGTTGTCCCAGTGGGCCATATATGTACATCTCAGGAGGGCCAAGGGCATATGTCCATTCTTACTGATTCCCCCTGATCTATTCTCAACTAGAAGACAAACAAACTCAGACTCAATTTCTGTTCATTCCAGGCTCAATTTTTCATTGCATTCTCCTGCTTGGTGAAATGCAGAGTCTCCTACCTACACAAAGGTCTGACTGGGGCAGGAATTCTGTCTTGACATTGTGACGGACTCATCTTAAAAGGCTGGGATTGCTGGGCATGGAAACAGCAGCAAGGAGGGGAAGAAGACTGACATGTGTCCCCCCCCCTCTTCCCATGGCTAGCCTTTAAGGGCAGTTGGTGCTGGAATGCCCAGGTGACAGTTGGTGCCCCGGGGGGGAGGGGTGGACAGTGGGAGGGAAGGGGCGAGGGAGGGGGGCCTGTCTTCTGGCCAGGGAGGCTCAGCCAGAGGGGCCTCTGTGTGAGGAGGGAAGGGGAATGGGAAAAAACACGGCATTTCTGAAGCACTTCTAGACCTTGGACTGAAGTGGGAAAGACAGCCCTAACTTCTGCATAGATCCAAGAGATCCGGGAATTATGGTGGGCCAAGGAAGTGGGCAGAAGGGAGTCTCCCCTTTGGCACAAGGAAAAGGGTTACAGCTGGGGCATAACTAGATCTCCTGCCCAGTATCTTTGACTGAGTGGAGTCCCCTGAGGTCTGGAGAAGAGGCGAAGTCATGCTGTGTGGGTGTTGAACTTGGAGCACCTCACTTGTGATGGACTGCCTGCCTCAGAAAGAACTTGGCTGTGAAACTGCCCCACTTCTAGGGTCCTTAAGGGTGGGAGAAGAAAGAAAGCTGAAGCTAAACCACAACCACGCTACTGAAGGCTTCCCAGCCCAGGATTCACCTTCATACACTCAGTGAGCAGAAATTTTACCTCCGGGTAGAGGAGCCCCAGACTAGCGGCTCGCTCGACGGAAGCAGTGTGTTACTAGGCGTTCTGCAAGCAGAGACATCTTGCTGAGAAGTGATTTTTTAAAATGTATTTGCATTCTTTATAGTCCGCCTTCCGCACTAAGACTCAAGGCGGATTACACAGTGTGACTCAGTGCAGTACTCAGACATTTCAATATTTCAAAATCCTTTTTGTTTTGTTATTTTATAGTTGGTGTAATTTTCTGACTGTTCTTTGGTGAGAAATGCAGGGTGCAGACCTTTTATTTAATAACATGATTATCTTCACCCTTAATGACATGATGGCCACACAATTATCCCCACATTGCTGGGGAGTGGGAGTTGGAGAGGGCAGAAAAAAGGCCTTCCTTCCTCATCTCTGTATAAGTCAAAGGTCCTTTGGGAAGAGAGTGCGGGTATCTGGGGGGGGGCAGGCCACAGGGACTGAGGGCCTTTTGGGAGGGGGGCTGGGCAAGGCCCTCTTCTCTCAGCCTGAGCCCCCCAACCAGTTCTTGGAGGCTGCCGTTTAGTTGTCACCAGAGAGCGAATGCAGGAGAGGCTGGGCGTGGGGCTGATGATGCAAAACAACTCTTGGAGCTTGGGCAGCAAGATGGGACTGTGACAGTGGGAGAGAGTTGTGCTTGTGTGTCTGTCCGTACAGGTTTGTGCATGCCCTGGTGGGTGGGAGAGGCCAGGATTGTCTCATTAGAAATGTATCAGCTGTGTACATGATACCGTCGTCTTCTTCATCTGTCTACACTTTTCTTTTTCAGCTGTGTCTCTGAAAAGCTCTCTCCCCTTTTCTTTGCTCCAGTTCAGCCCCTGGTGAAGATCTCCCCCACCGAGGCACAGCCCCTGTCCCACCACACCCTCCTGATCTGCACCATGGCAGGATATTATCCCTCAGAGATTAAGATCAAGTCACTGAAGAACAGACAGCAACAGGCAGAAGGTTTGGGATACTCTGAGGAGTTCTGGAACGGAGACTGGACCTTCCAGAACCAGGTGATGCTGGAGACGGTGCCCGAGTGGGGAGACGTCTATGCCTGCAAAGTGGAGCACAGCAGGCTGGATCCGCCCCTAACTGTGCAGTGGGGTAAGAGCTGGGAGGCCTTCCCCCTTTCCCCTGCAGACACAATCACACAGAGTGGGTGGGAGTTCCAAGGACCTGGGTCTACCATCTGAGGAGCCTTTGCCAGTAAGTAGCATGTGGACCAGACTCTCCCTGGGAAATCTGTGGGCACAAAGCCTGAGGCAGATATGAGGGACCGAGGCCCTGAAGGGCTTTGCATGTGATAGCCCTAGCCTTGAATTGAGTGGCTAACAGATGCCCGCCTGGCACTGACAAGAGCTTCTGGGGGGGCTGAAGCATGGGGGTGATGTGCGTGCTCCATCTAGCTCCTGATAATATTTGTGCTGCGGTTTTCTGTGCCAAGTGGACTATCTGAGTTGACTTTGGCGAAAGACCTCTGTGGAGTGCATTACAGTAGTCCAGTTTTGGTGTTCCTGTGCTGTGGATCCAAGTGGCCAGATGGGCCGTGTCAAGGTAGGGGGGCCATCTTCTGGGCTGAACCAAGTTGGGAGAAAGTGTTTTCTGTGGCTCCATTAATTGACTTCTCTAGCAGCAGAGCCGGATCCAGGATAACAGAGGCCAGACCATATAGCAGCACTTCTCTGGAATCAGTAGTTATGGCATGGACACAATACAAGAGAAAAAGTTCAGGTTTCGAATGGAGGACCAGTCCCTGCATTTAAAAAAGGGTCTTTGGTCTTCTGTTCCACTAGACCCATTGAGTATGACCACCACATATGCATGGACCAGAAGGGGAGATAGTGGGTCATCAGCTGCCCTGGTGGGTGGGAGAGGCCAGGATTGTCTCATTAGAAATATATCAGCTGTGTACATGATACAGTCATCGTCTTCATCTGTCTACACTTTTCTTTTTCAGCTGTGTCTCTGAAAAGCTCTCTCCCCTTTTCTTTGCTCCAGTTCAGCCCCTGGTGAAGATCTCCCCCACCGAGGCACAGCCCCTGTCCCACCACACCCTTAACTGATGCTAACTGATGCTGGAGATGTCCACTTGGTGAGGACCTCCCGGAGGGGCACCCACAAAGTGAGAGCTGCAGCAGTGGTGAAAGCAGGCTGCTTTCGCTGCCGCTGCTGCCTCCAAGAGTCATCCACAGCCACCTGTGCCACCGCGGCGAGAGCAGGCGGTGAAGACGACAGCGGAGGGAGGCCCTTTGTTCTTGCAGTGCAGCCCATTTCTCAGGCCCCTTCTCAGGCCCCCCTCGCATGGAAGCAGCGTTGGAGTGGCCAACATTCCTTTGAAGACCCCTCGCCCTTCTTCCGTTGCTGCTGCAAGTTGTCTGGTGTCAGACTCTGCAGGAAGCTCCCTGGATAAATCCCCACCTCCCTACCCCAATGGAACACACCTGGAGGCACTGGTGGCAATAATAGTAATAATAATAATAATAAATAACATGTGTCCTACTTATTTTTATTGACTCAACATCCACTCAGAGCGCTTGACAAACTATGTTATTATTATCCCCACAACAAACAACACCCTGTGAGGTGGGTGGGGCTGAGAGATCTCCTCGAAGCTGTGACTGACCCCAGGTCACCCAGCTAGCTTCAAGTGGAGGAGCAGGGAATCAAACCCGGTTGTCCAGATTAGAGTCCTGTGCTCTTAACCACTACGCCAAACTGGTAAAGGTGAGGAGAAGCAGCATGAGCAGCAAAAGCCCCATCGGCAGGATGGCGAGGTGTGCCTATGGGAACCCCACCAGCAAGCCAGGCCACACCGTGGCTCCCGCAGACGACTGACAGCTGCGACAAGGCGGCAGGAAGTGGAAATGAGCTGCAGCAAGAACGGGCCGGCTGCCCGAGGACGTGCAGCCCAGTTAGAGCTGTGGGCTGGCACCGCCCCTCCACCTGGTGTCTTACTGCAAATGGGTCAGAGGTCTGTCTGCAGTATCCTGTCATCCAGAGTCTGACATCACCCTGACTAGTATTATTATTATTATCAGTATCAGTGCCTGATCTGGCTCCTGGCTGTGCTGGGCTAGGGCTCTAGCCTCAGCCTCTGGTTGCAGGGCTGCTGCCAGGACCTGGGGCCAAGCTCAGTGGGCACCTCGGCTGAGGGCTCACCCTGATGACTATTATCATTATTGTGATTAGTATCAGTGCCTGATCTGGTGGTCAGGCTTCTGGGTGTGCTGGGCTAGGGCTCTAGCCTCAGCCTTTGATTCCAGGGCTGCTACCAGTCTCTGGGGACAAGCTCTGTGGGCACCTTGGCTGAGGGCTCACAGTGTTCTCTCCTTTTCTGTCCTCCTTCATTCTAGTTTGGTGGCACAACGAGTCTTCATGTTGTGGTGGCCTCCACAGCTGATTGTGGGGTGAAGTGCAAAGGCAGTCCTCCTGGTTTCCTCATGGCAAGCAGTACTGGGTGTGGCTTGAGGGCAGCAGAAAGTACTCCTGCTCCCCCAGATTCACCTGTGGGGGCTGTGGAGGAGGACACAGAGGTCTTTCCGCTGGAGGGAGAGGATTTCTCTCAACATTTTGAGGAGGAGGTGAGTGACGGATCCCCGGAGGAATGGTTTGTGATTTAGGAAACATCCCTCCTGTCCCCATCCCAAACTCGCGGTGGTGTCCCTGCCTGCAGTCCACCCCTCACTCCGTTGTCCATGGCCAGCTCCACTGTGCAGCCTGTAACCTTTTGTCCACCTTCCCCTGGGACAGTTGGTGGTCCACGTTACAACGCCTCCGTATGGAGGCACTTCCTAGTGCAGAAAGCCAAGCCAACACATCCAAGATCCCAGTCAAGGGGACTTCTGATAAGGGCTCGCTGAAACATTTTCGGCTTCTCTTTCCCCTTCAAGGTAGAGCTGCATGTTAGGATTTTCTTTTGCCTTCTGTTTGGAGCACATTTTCCTTTCTCCTTCCTTCTTTCTTTGAGCACCTTTCTCGAATGGGAAGGTAACCGTCCACTGCCATTCAATTACTTCTTCTTCTGGAAGGAATACGTAGTACTAGTAGAGGATTGTGGGAGAAGTTCCATTGAACGGGAGAGGCTGACTCCTCCACCCCAGGGGGAAGGGGTTCCTTCTATGCCGCCACGTCAGGCAGGTGGGTCATGGCAATACTGGCTACCTGGGAGGGGAGCGAACCATTTTCTGAGTGTGTTCAGTGTTAAGTGGCACACCCTTGGAAGACCTGAAAGAGGCTCTTCCGGGTCCATCCTCGTCCAGGACGCTTATTTTGTGCAGCGTCTACCACCGGTCGGTCGCCCCTCCATGCGAGGGAGGTGAGCGCACGATGTCTCCAGCCTTCCCTGACGATGACTCACCACGTCTGGCAGGTGGGTCATGCTGCTGTCTGCCCCCGCTATTAAATGCCAGCATCACGCCATTCTGTTCTTTCTCTGCCTGTCCAGCTGGGAGGTTTCCCCTACTTGCGAGGGAGGGGAGCACAAGATGTCACTTGTCTGCTCAGCTCTCCCATGGGGGAGGGGCAGGGGGCCCCACACTCTGACTGCAACCCGCAAACTCTGGCGTGTGGTTCAGGAACTTTCCTCCGCATCTGTAGGGTGAGACATGTTGTCCTCACACCCTGACCGTAACACACCACAACCAGCGGGTGAATCAAGGAATTTTTGCTACCTTTGGCAAGTGGGTCATTCTGGTAACTGCCTGAACACTGTTCCACGACGCTGCTTATCCGGGTTCGGCCTCGTCCAGGTCAATTATTTTGTGGAGACTGTCGAACTGGCAGGCACCCCTCCATGCGAGGGAGGGGAGCACAAAATGTTGCTTTGTTGCTCTGCTCTCCTGTGGGGGAGGGCCAGGTCACTTCCTCCTCAACAGGGACCTACCGCTATGGCTGGCGGGTGGACCACGTCTGTGCCTGCATCCTTTGAAACTTCCTGTATGGGCCTGGGATTCCACTGCGCAAGGAAAAAACGTTATATAGGCTCTCTAACTGCTAAGGGGGCTCCTCTGGCACCAACGAACAGTGGACACCGAACACAGCCTTTCCTCCTTGTCAGAGTGTCAGTTTGCTAGTCAGTTCTCAAGCCATAGCTACGCCATGTTCTCATGTTATAATCTGTAGCTCTGTTTAGTTCTCTCCCTCCAGGCCCAGGTGCTGTCCAGGCCGCATATATCCATGGGAACAAAGAATTCTTATCAACCCGTTCCGGCCGACCTTGACGTCCTCACCTTCCCAGCCCTTCTAGACAGGACTAAGGGGGGAGGCTGGGAATGGGTGTTTGAAGTGTTGTTACTTTCGCTTTGTGAGTCATTCTCAACAAAGCTTTCGTTCAGCCAAGGCTTTTCTAGTCCTTGGAATATGGCTACTTGTATCCTGAGCATTGTCTTTCAATAAACCTTTTAGAATCAAGAAATTTCCTGCTTCTTGCAGAAGGGGGGAGACGAACTCTAGATAACTGGGATTCCATAGTCTGACACTCCTTTTATGGAAAGGACAGTAGTTGAGGGACCCATTCCCCCCTGCTAAGACGGCACAGCGGTTGCAATGGATCGGAGCACCGTGTGGCTCAACAACATGTACACAGCAAGAGTGGGCCAGCCACCTGAGGATGTGCAGCCCAGTTGGAGCCATGGGCTGGCCCCGCCCCACCACCTGGAGCCACCTGAAGCAATGGCCAACCTTGGAGGCTGGGGCCAACCAACAATCAGTCCGCAAGGTGCAGCCCACAGAAAGGGGCAAATCTGGGGGAAGGAATGCCCAACCTGCCCCTGGAAGGTCAGAGGGAAGGTGTAATCAGAGGGTTGTGGCCAACACTGGCCAAGGTGTTAAGCCTCACCCTGAGGGCTGGCGGTTGGGCACCAGGTTGGGCGCTGGTAGGAAAGGGGAGGATATAAAGAAGGCTCCTTTTCCTGGCGGAGGGAGGAGATCTTTTCCTGAAGGGAATGGCAGCCTCCTCAGGGGTTATGTGGCCAAAAGAGGGGCAGAGTCTCCAGTACGGAAAATCCCAATTTTGAGGCCTTAAAAAGATTGAAGCCTTCTGACCGCCAGGAGGGCCATTTGCCTAGGGGCCGACTAGGCAGCTCTGAAGCCAAAGATCAGGGGCCACATAGAGTTTTCACAGGCGGCACCACGGTGGACGGGTGCATGCAGGGCAGCGACATGCCTGGATCTAAGACGAAGTAAGCCCTCCCTGCTGACACCCCGTACCCTGGTGTGGCGGCACGTCCACTGCAGGGCCTTGAGAGGGCCACACCGCCATGTCAGGCTAGGAGGGTGCCAGCAGGGAGTGCTTTCTTTGCAAGTCCTGCTTGGTAGTGCCCACTGAGCCCAGCAGCAGCAGTAAGGGGAGGATGGGGAGAGGGTGTTCAGAGGAACATCCGCTACTCAATCGCTGCTTCCGGCAGGCGGAAAGAGGAAGAGGCCAGGCTGCTAGGACAAAGGGCAGTGGAGGAGGTGCCTGGCTCGCTTTGAATGGTGAGGCCAGAGAGCTGCCTCCTTGCGGGTCCCTCCCCTTGCAGGATCTTTGAAAATCCTGCCCAGCCAAGCCTTCCCTTCCCTCCTCTCGCAGATTGGACAACCCAGAGCAGATTTGCAGGCTGCCGAGTGTGGGGGAAAAGCCTCGAAGCACCTTTGTCAGGGGGTGCACAACTCCATGACCTTTGGGCTGAATTCTCAGCAAGGGCTCCTGTATCTTTAAGAGAGCACTCAAGCTCTCCCATCCTATGTGGCTCTTCAAATCAGGGGTGAAGCCGCAGCTGTGCTGTGACGCTCTTAAAGGTGCAGGAGCGTTCAGGGAACAAAGGACTTGCAAGCTGTTAGACCAGCTTTCTGTTTCTAGCTGTGGTCAGCCCGATGCTTTTCGGAAGCATCAAGTACTGTTTGAGCAGTCCCCCTTTGTGGTGTGTCTTCAGCAACTGCTGTAGCACAGCGGTTAAGTGGTTCAGCTGTGAATCAGCACTCTACTGGTTTGAATCCCACTGTTGCTATGGACTCAGTAGATGGCCTTGAGTAATCCACCCCTCTCAGTCCCAGCGAAGAGAATGCTTTTCATGACTCCCTATGTGCAATCGCTGTCCCCATTGTTCCCTAAGGGAAATCGCTGTCTCTATTATTCCCTATGGGCGAGCATGGGTTCCAAAATTCCCTATGGCCAAAGCCAGGCCCTTTACATCCCTCTGTTTTCTGGATCTCGGGACAATCCCACCACAATGACAGAAAGCAGAGAGCAAAGGAAAGCCCCCCCATTCCCCCCTGGCGGCATCCCCCACCCCTCTCCTTGGCCAGAGATGTAGCCCATGACCGAGGGGAGGGTACAGAGGACTGGAGGCCATTTCTCCCCCCTTCTCTCCCCCCCATTTTACACCAGGGATGGGATGGATGACCATCCCATAATGATCTCCCATTACAAGGGCCACTCAGAGAGGGGAATAAGCCTAACACGGATTTTGCAACAACTTTCCTGCCATCTCCATCTTTCCTGTGGATTCCTGTGAAGAAAGGTTTCCACTCTGACCAAAACTTTTCTCACACTCCGGGCATTTGTAGGGTTTCTCCCCTCTTTGTATTCTTATCCCCCCCCCATATACACACACACACATGAATGGACAGTCAAGGAGTCTCGACTGGAAGAGCCTCGTCCTGGCATGTTGTCCCGGTGGGCCATATATGTACATCTCAGGAGGGCCAAGGGCGTATGTCCATTCTTACTGATTCCCCCTGATCTGTTCTCAACTAGAAGAAAAACAAACTCAGACTCAATTTCTGTTCATTCCAGGCTCAATATTTCATTGCATTCTCCTGCTTGGTGAAATGCAGAGTCTCCTGCCTACACAAAGATCTGACTGGGGCAAGAATTCTGTCTTGACATTGTGACGGACTCAGCTTAAAAGGCTGGGGTTGCTGGGCATGGAAACAGCAGCAAGGAGGGGAGGAAGACTGACATGTGCCCCCCCCTTCTCATGGCTAGCCTGAAAGGGCAGTTGGTGCTGGAATGCCCAGGTGACAGTTGGTGCCCCCAGGGGGGAGGGGTGGACAGTGGGAGGGAAGGGGCGAGGGAGGGGGGCCTGTCTTCCGGCCAGGGAGGCTCAGCCAGAGGGGCCTCTGTGTGAGGAGGGAAGAGGAATGGGGAAAAAACACGGCATTTCTGAAGCACCTAGTCCTTGGACTGAAGTGGGAAAGACAGCCCTAACTTCCACATAGACATGAGGGATCTGGGAATTATGGTGGGTCAAGGAAGTGGGCAGAAGGGAGTCTCCCCTTTGGCACAAGGAAAAGGGTTACAGCTGGGGCATAACTAGATCTCCTGCCCAGTATCTTTGACTGAGTGGAGTCCCCTGAGGTCTGGAGAAGAGGTGAAGTCGTGTTGTGTGGGTGTTGAACTTGGAGCACCTCACTTGTGATGGACTGCCCGCCTCAGAAAGAACTTGGCTGTGAAACTGCCCCACCTCTAGGGTCCTTAAGGATGTGCCAGCCCACAGCTCCAACTGGGCTGCACGTCCTCGGGCAGCCAGCCTTTTCTTGCTGCAGCTCATTTCCACTTCCTGCCGCCTTGTATTACTATTACTGTCTCCATTATTCCCAAAGTGTTATTGCTGTTCCCATTCTAGCCTATGGACAAGCATGCTTTCCATTATTTCCTTTTTTTAAAAAAAAAAAGATTTTTATGGGGTGAGTAAAATTTAATATTACAATTTTTTTATTAATCATTTTCATATTCCCCCATCCTTTCCCCTCCCCCCTTTATCTCAGACTTCCAACAGTTTTCCAACCCGCTCTCTAAATCTTCTGCTTATATCTCTTTTTCTTTTCTTATTCATTCTAATATACTACTAAAATAGATATTATATGTTAAACTATAAAAAACCTAATATCACATTAACAATTACAACATGTTTCTAACTTATCTCTTCTCCTCTTGTAAAGATCGCCCTCTCCTCTCTTCTGCTAAATTAGTAGTTATCTAACACCCACATTTCTCCCTTTACATCCCACTTCTTTTCCAAATACAGTTTTAGTTCCCCCCAATCATTAAAGAATTCCTCTGGATTCTGTTCTCTCGGCTTTCTTGTCATTTTATCCACTTCTGCTTTCCATTATTTCCTACGGGCAGTCACCGTCCCCATTATTCCCTACAGGCAAGCATAGTTTCCATTATTTCCTACGGGCAATTGTTGTCTCATTAATTCCCTCTGGGCAATCGCTTTCTCTATTATACCCTAAGGGCAATCGCTGTCTCCATTATTCCGTATGGGCAAGCATGGTTTCCCGTATACCCTGAGGGCAATCGCTGTCTCCTTTATTCCCTAGGGGCAAGCATGGTTTCCATTATTCCCAAAGGGCAATCGCTGTCTCCATTATTCCCTAGGGGCAAGCATGATTTCCATTATTGCCTATAGGCAAGTGTTGTTTTCATTATTCCCTAAGGGCAAGCATGTTTTCCTTCATTCCCTGAGGCCACTTGCTGTCCCCATTATTCCCAATGGACAATAGCTGTTTTCATTATTCCCTATGGTCAATGGCTCTCTCCATTATTCTCTATGGAAGTAATGTTTTCATTATTCCCTATGGGGAAAAATGCTTTCCATTTTTCCCTATGAATGAAATCTGTTCCAATTATTCCCTAACAACAAATCACGTTCCCATTATTCCGTATGGGAAAGCATGATTGCCATTATTCCCTAGGGGAATTCCTTATCTCCATTATTCCCTATGGACAATCGCAGTTTACATTATTCCCTATGGGCAAGCATTCTTTCCATTATTCCCTATGGGCAATCGCTGTTCCCATTTTTCCCTATGGGCAATCATATTTTCCATTATGCTCTATGGGCAAGCGTGGGTTCCATTATTTTCTATGGGGAATTCCTTATCTCCATTATTCCCTATGGACAATCGCAGTTTACATTATTCCCTATGGGCAAGCATTCTTTCCATTATTCCCTATGGGTAATCGCTGTTCCCATTTTTCCCTATGGGCAAGCGTAGTTTCCATTATGCTCTATGGGCAAGCGTGGGTTCCATTGTTTTCTATGGGCAATCGCTCTCCAATTAATACCCTGTGCAATCGCTGTCTCCATTATTCCCTAAGGGAAGCATGGTTTCCATTATTCTCTATGGCCACTCTCTGACCCAATTATTCCCTATGGACAATCGCTGTTTTTATTATTCATTATGCGCAATCCCTGTTTTCATTATTTCCAATGGGCAAGCATGCTTTCCATTATTACCTATGAAGAAATGCTGTGCCCATTATTCCCTGTGGGTAAGCATGCTTTCCATTATCCCCTGTGGACAATCACAGTCTCCATTATTCCTTAAGGGCAAGCATCATTTCCATTACTCCCTATGGGCAATCACTATCCCCATTATACCCTAAGGGAAATCACTGATTCCATTATTCCCTATGGGCAATCGCTGTCCCCATTATACCCTAAGGGCAAGCATGCTTTCCATTATTACCTATGGGGAATTCGTGTCAGATTAATTCCCTGTGGGAAATCGCAGTCTCCATTATTTCCCATAGGCAATTGCTGTCTCCATTATTCCCTCCATAGTTCCCTTATACCCAGTGGCCACTCTCTGTCCCCATCTATCCTTTCTGTCTACCTCTGTATCTTCTTCAGGCATTTCCATTTTGTTTCTAGCTCTAGCATAGTTGATCTTTATGTAGCCTTTTCTGTCTCTCTGTCTCTTACTATTTCTTACTTTCTATCTCTGTTTCTTTCCAAGTCTTTCCACCAATATCTCACTCTATCTCTTTCTATGTCTATCTGCCCTTTCCTATATATTTCTATCTCTTACTATCATTTTCTCTCTTTCTATGTCTATCTGTATCGATTTCTATAGATCTTTCTCTATATTCATCTATGTTTTTGTATGTGTATTCATCTTTTTCTAATGTTTTTCTTTCTTTCTTTCTTTCTTTCTTTCTTTCTTTCTTTCTTTCTTTCTTTCTTTCTTTCTTTCTTTCTTTCTTTCTTCTATCTCCTATCTCTTTTTATCTCTAGATATGATTTTATCTCACTCTATATACTGAGCTCTATCACTTCCTATATATCTTTCTCGAACTATCTTCATCTAAGTGTCTTCATCTAAGTATCTTCATCTAAATTTTCATCTAAGGGAGAGAGAAACAAACAAAACATTAGAAAAAGATGTATATACAGATGGGTATCTCTCTCTCTCTCTGTCTATATCTATCTATCTATCTATCTATCTATCTATCTATCTATCTATCTATCTATCTATCTATCTATCTATCTATCTATCTATCTATCTATCTATCTATCTATCTATCTATCTATCTATCTATCTATCATACTTGTTCTTTCCAACTTTTTTAAAGCATTTGCATTCTGTTTCTAGCTCTAGCACAGTTGATGTCTATATAGCCTTTTCTATCTTTTTCTCTGTATCTGCCTCTTACTGTCTATTTGTTACTTTCTGTCTCTGTCTGTATATTTCTATCTTTCCACCACAATCTATTTGAATCTTTCTCTTTCTATGTATATCTGCCCTTTCCTATCTCTTTCTATCTCTAGCTATCATTTTTTCTCTTTATCTATCTCTACTGTTTTATACTTACCTTTCTCTGTTTAAATCTTTGTGTATGTATGTGTACAAATCTTTTCCTACTCTTCTTGTTTTTCTCTTATCTAACAGTCTGTAAATCTTGTTTTCACCGACTCTATCTATTTGAAGCATTCACATTCTGTTTCTATGTTTTTCACAGTTGATCTCTTCTTTTCTATTTCTCTGTATCTGTCTCTTACTATTTGTTTAATTTCCATCGCCATCTGTTGCTTTCTATGTCTTTCCACCACTATCTATCTGAATCTCTCTCTTTCTCTGTACATCTGCCCTTTCTTATCTCTTTCTAGCTCTAGTTTTCATTTTCTCTCTTTCTATATCTATCTCTATTGTTTTTAAATAGATTTCTATAACTATCATCATCTATATGTATCTTTGTGTATCTATTTCAAATGATATCAATTTTCTCTCACGCTTTTTATCTCTCTTTTTTTCAATCTATCTTCTTTGGTCTGACTCTATTTGAAGCCTTCACAGTCTGTTTCTAGCTCTAGGACAGTTGATAGAAACAGATAGAGATGAAAGAAAGAAACAAATATATCAAATCTAAGAGATAAATATAGAGAAACACATAGAAAAGGCTACTTAGATATCAACTGGGCTAGACCTTGAAACAGAATGCAAATGCTACAACGAGATATGGAGTCAGACAGAAAAAGATAAATAGAAACAAGGAGAGAGAAAAAAACATTTCTAATGTAATATACGCATAGATGAGCATAGTTAGAGAACAGTATATAGAAAACAATAGAGAGATATATAAAGAGAGAAACTGAAAGCTAGTGATAGGAAGAGCTAAAAGGAAAGGTATCCATAGAACGAGATTCAGATCAATAGTGATAGAAAGAAATAGAAAGAGATAGAGACAGAAAGTAACAAATGAACAGTAAGAGACAGATACAGAGAAACAGACAGAAAAGGCTACACAGAGATCTACTGTGCTAGACAAAGAAAGAGAATGTGAATGCTACAAATAGCTATAGAGTTAGACAGGAAATGATAGATGATAGATAGATGATAGAGAGAGAGAGATGATGAAAGAAAGAAAAAAACGTTAGAAAATGATAGATACACATACATATTGTAGAAAACAATAGAGATAGAGAGAAATGAAAGCTAGTGATAGAAAGGGCAGATATACATATAAATATATATAGAAAGATATTGGTATAAAGACATAGAAAGAAACAGCTAGAGACAGAAATTAACAAATAGACAGTAAGAGACAAATACAGAGAATCAGATAGAAAAGACTACATAGAGATCAACTGAGCCAGACCTAGAATTGCCAGCATATAGAAACATGTAGAATGCGAATGCTACAAATAGATAAAGGTTCAGACAGAACAAGAGAAAACTAAATAAACAGATAAATAGATAGAAAAAAGCTGAGAAAAAACAAATCAGATAGAAAAAGACATAGATACACATAGATGAAGATAGTTAGAGAAAGGTACATAGAAAGTGTTCGATACAGAAAGAAAATGAAAGCTAGTGATAGGAAGAGATAGGAAGGTGCACGTATACATAGATTCAGAGAGAGAGTGGTAGAAACACAGAAAGAAACAGGTAGAGATAGAAAGTAAATAGTACAAGTATTGACAGAAAGATAGAAAAAGCTAGAGATAAACTGAACTAGATCTAGAAACAGAATGCGAACGCTACAAATAGAGGTTTGGACAGAACAAGGTAGAAATAACTAAAGAAATAGAAGCTGAGAAAATAGATCAAATAGAAAAAGAGATACACATAGGTGAAGATAGTTAAAGGTACATAGAAAACGTTAAGGATAGATATAGAAAGTGAAAATGAAAGCTAGTGCTAGAGATAGGAAAGTGCACATATACATAGAAAGAGATAGATTCAGAGATATAGAGAAAGAGAAAGAAATGGATAGCGATAGAATGTAACGACAGTAAGAGAAAGAGAGAGAAACAGATAGAAAATGCTACATAGAGATAACAGAGATAAACTGATCTAGCACTACAAACGGAATGCAAACGCTACAAATAGTCAAATAGACAAATCAGTCAATCTTGCTCTGTCCGACTATATCTATTTGAAGTGTTCGCAGTCTGTTTCTAGGGGATCTCTATTTAGCCTTTTCAATGTTTCTCTGTATCAGTCTTACTGCCTATCTATCTATCTATCTATCTATCTATCTATCTATCTATCTATCTATCTATCTATCTATCTATCTATCTTGTTCTGACTGACGCTGTATCTATTTGAAGCATTGGCATTTCTAGCTGTAGCTCAGTGTAGTAGCCTTTTCTATCTGTCTCTGTATCTTAATGTCTGTTACTTTCTGTCTCTGTTTCTTTCTATTCTACCAATATCTTTCAGTATAGATCTCTTTTTATGTATATCTGCCCTTTCTATCACTAGCTTTCATTTTCTCTTTCTATATCTCTCTCTACATGCCTTTATCTTCACCAATGTGTATCTAACATTTTCTAATGTTTTTACTTTCTTTCTTTCTTTCTTTCTTCTTCCATCTAGCTATTATCTATCCTGTTATAACCGACTCTATATCTATTTGAAGCATTTGCATTCTCTTTTTAGCTCTAGCACAGTTATCTCTATGTAGCCTTTTCTACCAATTTCTTTCTATCTTTCTACCATTCTCTCTGAATCCCTCTTTCTATGTATACGTGCACTTGCCTATCTCTTTCTATCACTAGCTTTCATTGTCTCTTTCTATCTCTATTGCTGTCTATGTACCATTCTTTAACTATTTTCATCTGTGTCTCTTTTTCTATTTGATTTGGTGTTTCTCAGCTTCTTTCTATCAATCTAATATCTTTAGTTATTTCTATCTTGTTCTGTAGCGAATGCTATTTGTAGCGTTCGCAAATAGATCTAGCTCAGTAGCTTTTTCTCTCCTTTCTGTCTATACGTTCTCGTACTATTTTTTACTCTCTGTCTGTATCTCTTTCTTTCTGTCTTTCTACCACTATCTATCTTAATCGATCTCTTTCTATGTATATCTGCCCTTTCCTATCTCTTTCGATCTCTAGCTTTCATTTTCTCTCTTTCATTCTCTATATCGCTTTCTATATACCTTTCTCTATCTTCTTCTATCTGTATCTATGTATATCTGTCTTTTTCTATCTGATTTGGCTTCTTTCTATTTATCTGTTTATTTTGTTATTTCATATCTAGTTCTGCCTGAACCATTTCTTTTTTTTCTTTTTCTTTTTTAAATTTTTTTAAATTTTTTAAACAGTAAATCATAACAACATCAACTGTAGGAGGATATAATAATACACACAACGATTTCTATAGTACAACTGGGACATAAGAAGAGGATTCCAATACATATACTTTAACTAACATACTTTACATAGTCTGTGAACATACAGAAAAGAACATTTGTGGACCTACATTTTATAAGTAAGATACTTTGATTACTCCAGCACCGCAATGGCCCTCCAGCCACTCACACTTCTGGTTGTATGATTACCTGAATGCCTGAACTATTTCTAATGTTCGCATTCTATGTTTCTGGATCTAGCTCAGTGTATATGCAGATTTTCTATCTGTTTCTCTCTATGTGTCTCTTACTGTTTATTTGTTATTTTCTATCTGTTTCTTTCCAAGTCTTTCTACAATTATCTATCTGAATCTCACTCTATGTATCTGCTTTGCTCTTTCTATCTCTACATAAAAATTTCTCTCTTTCTATATTTATTTCTATTGTTTTATTTCTATTGTTTATCTAATTTTCTTCATCTGTGTACACAGAAAATATGTATCTATCTTTTGCTAATGTTTTTCCCCTTATCTTGTTTCTGCCTGTCTATCACCTATCACCTTCTTCTGTCTAACTCTATATCTATTTGTAGCATTCACATTCTCTTTCTTGGTCTAGCTCAGTAGATCTCTGTTTCGATCTGTTTCTCTGTATACTCTGTATTCTGTTTCTCTTACTGTTTATTTGTTACTTTCTATCTCTCTCTTTCAATGTCTTTTTATCACTATCTATCTGAATCTATATATACCTTTCCTTTTAGCTCTTTCAGTTTCTCTCTATATCTATCTCTATTGTTTTCTATATTCCTTTCTCTAACTATCTCCATTCTTTGTATTATTACATTAGAAATATATCTAATGTAATATACAATTTCTATCTATGTATCTTGTTCTGTCTGACTCCATATCTACTTGTAGCCATCACATTGTGTTTCTAGGTCTAGCCCAGTTGATATCTAAGTAGCTTTTTCTATGTCTCTATATTTGTCTCTTACAGTCTTTTCTTCTTTCTATCTCTATCTGTTTCTATCAACTGTCCTAGAGATAGAAATAGAATGTGAAGACTTGAAACAGAGTCAGACCAAAAAAAGACAGATAAAAAAGAGTGAGAGAAAAACAATATCATTTGAAATAGATAGATACACATAAGATGCATATAGATGAAGATAGTTATAGAAATCTATTTACAAACAATAGAGATAGATATAGAAAGATGGAAAATGAAAGCTAGAGATAGAAAGAGATAAGAAAGGGCAGATATACAGAGAAAGAGATAGATTCAGATAGATAGTGGTGGAAAGACAGAGGGCAACAGATGGAGATGGAAATTAAACAAAAATTAAACAGTAAGATACAGATGCAGAGAAAAAGCTAGAAAAGGCTACATAGAGATCAACTGTGCTAGAGCTAGAAACAGAATGCAAATGCTGCAAACAGAAAAAAGTTGGACAGATCAAGTATGATGGATAGATAGATGATAGATAGATGGATAGATACATAGATACATAGATACATAGATAGAAAGATCAAAGAAAGAACAAAAACATTAGAAAAAGATGGATACACATAGTTGAAGATAAAGATATATAGAAAACGATACAGATTGATATAGAAAGACCGAATAGGAAAGGGAAGATATACATGGAAAAGAGATAGATTCAGATAGATAGTGATGGAAAGACATGGAAAGAAACAGAGATAGAAAGGAAGAAATAGTAAGAGATAGATACAGAAAAAGACAGAAAAGCTACAGAACAAGATAGATAGACTGAGAGCATTGAATTTGTCTATTTGTAGAGTTCACATTGTTTCTAGCGCTAACAGTTTATCTCTATGTAGCATTTTCTTTCTCTGTCTCTTACTATTTGTTACATTCTATCTTATCAATTTCTTTCTATGTCTTTCTACCACTATCTCTCTGAATCGTTCTATTTCTATGTATACGTGCACGTTCCTATCTCTTTCTATCACGAGCTTTCATTTTCTTTCTGTACCTATCTCTAGCTTCCTATGTACATTTCTCTATTTTCTTCTATGTGTATCTATGTATAGCTGCCTTTTTCTATCTGATTTGGTTTTCCTTGCCTTCTTTCTATCTATTTATCTGTTTATATAGTTATTTCTCTTGTGCTCTCTGAACCTATATCTCTTTGTAGCATTCGCATTCTATATGTTTATAGATCCAGATCATTGTCTCTATGAAGCTTCTTCTCTCTGTTTCTCTCTGTCTCTCTTACTGTTTGTTTGTTACTTTCTACCTCGATCTCTCTCTTTCTGTCTCTCTACAATTATCTATCTGAATCTCCCTCTTTCCATGTATCTGCTTTGCTATCTCTATCTGTACCTATCATTTTCTCTATTTCTATATCGTTTTCTGTATACCTTTCTCTAACGTTCTTCATCTATGTGTTTTTGCTGTTTTTTCCCTCATCTTGTCTCTATCTGTCTGTCTGTCTATCTCTGTCCATCCTCCCATCCGTCCATCCGTCCGTCTGTCTCTCGTGTTCTGTCTGACGCTATCTGTAGCATTAACATTCTCTATCTTGGTCTAGCACAGTAGATTGTGTGGCCTTTTCTATCTGTTTCTCTTATTGTTCATTTGTTACTTTCTATCTCTATCTCTTTCAATGTCTTTCTATCACTATCTATCTGAAACTATCCCTTTCCTTTCTAGCTGTTTCTATCACCAGCTTTCAGTCTCTCTCTCTCTCTCTCTCTCTATTCTTTTCTATATACCTTTCTCTAACTATTTTCATCCATGTGTATATTACATTAGAAATGCTTGTTTTTCTCACATCATATCTATGTATCTTTTTCTGTCTGACTCCATATCTACTTGTAGCATTCACGTTCTGTGTCTAGGTCTACTGTAGTTGATATCTAAGTAGCCTTTTCTATGTGTTTCTCTCTGTCTCTTACTGTCTATTTGTTTCTATCTGTTTCTACCAACCGTCTGATATGCATCTATCATCTAGATGCATATAGATGAAGATAGTTACAGATATCTATTTAAAACAATAGAGAGAGATATAGAAAGATAGAAAATGAAAGGTAGAGCTAGAAAGAGATAAGAAAGGGCAGATATACAGAGAAAGAGATAGATTTAGTTAGATAGTGGTGGAAAGACAGAGATGGAAGGTGGAGATGGAAATTAAACAAATAGACAGTAAGAGACAGATACAGAGAAGATAGAAAAGGCTACATAGAGATCAACTGTGCTAAATATAGAAACAGAATGCGAATACTTCAAATAGATATAGAGTCATTCAGAACAAGATAGACTGCTAGAAAAGAGAAAAACAAGAACATTAGGATTTGTACACATACATACACAAAGATGAAAATAGAGAACGGTAAGTATAGAACAGTAGAGATAGATACAGAAAGAGAGAAAATGATAGCTAGCAATAGAAAGAGATAGGAAAGGGCAGATATAGAAAGAGAAAGATTCAAATAGATTGTGGTTGGAAAGCCATAGAAAGATACAGACAGAAAGTAACAAATAGACAGTAAGAGACAGATACAGAGAAAAAGATAGAAAAGGTTATATAGAACTCAACTGTGCTAGAGCTAGAAACAGAATGCAAACGCTTCAAATAGAAAAAAGGAGAGAGAGAGAAACAGACATAGATAGATGAAGATAGTTAGAGAAGGATATATAGGAAGTGATAGAGGTCAGTATATAGAGAGAAAATCATATCTAGAGATAAAAAGATATAGGAGATAGATGAAAGAAAGATTAGAAACACATAAATGGATTTAGAGAAAGATATATAGAAAATGATAGATTGATATAGAGAGACAATGATAGCAAGAGCTAGAAATAGATAGGAAAGGGCAGATATATAGATTCAGATAGATATTGGTGGAAAGACATGGAAAGAAACAGATAGAAAGTAAGAAATAGTAAGATACAGAGAAAAAGATAGAAAAGGCTACATAGAGATCAACTATGCTAGATGTATTGTCTATGCTAGAGCTGGAAACTGAATGGAAACGCTTCAAATAGATATACGGGAGAGAAGAAGATGCAAAGGGTCAGAGAGTGGCCATAGGGAATAATGGAACCCATGCTTGCCCGTAGGAAATAATGGAGACTGTGATTTCCCTCAGGGAAATAATCTGACAGCAATTCCCAATAGGTAATAATGGAAAGCGTGCTTGTCCTTTGGGAATAATGGAGACAGCGAGTTCCCTTAGGGAATAATGGGGACAGCGATTGCCCATAGGGAGTAATGGAAATGATGCTTGCCCTTAAGGAATAATGGGAACATAGGGAATAATGGAAACAGCGGTTGGTTATAGGTAATAATGGAAAGAGATAGGAAACGGCAGTTATTCATAGATATTCATAGAAAGAGATAGATTAAGATAAATAGTGATAGAAAGACATAGAAAGAGATAGAAAGTAACAAATAGAACAAGACGTATAGACAGAAAGATAGAAAAAGCTACATAGAGATAAACTGAACTAGATATAGAAACCAAATCAAATAGAAAATAGATGCACATAGATGAAAATTAGAGAAAGATACAGAAAGAGAAAATGAAAGAGATAGGAAAGTGCACATATACATAGAAAGATTCAGAGAGAGAGAAATTGTAACAAATTGTAAGAAAGAGAAAGATAGAAAACACTATTTGAAGTGTTGGCATATCCAGCTCTAGCTCACAGTGGATCTCTATATAGCCTTTTCTATCTGTTTCTCTGTATCGGTTTCTTATATGTTACTTTCTATATCTGCGTCTTTCTACCAATATCATTCTGTATATATCTCTTTATAGGTGTATCTGCCCTTTCTATCACTAGCTTTCATTTTATCTCTTTCTATACCTATCTCTACTGTTTTCTACATACCTTTGTGTATGTATGTGTATCTACCAATTTCCAATGTCTGTCTGTCTGTCTGTCTGTCTGTCTGTCTGTCTGTCTGTCTGTCTGTCTGTCTGTCTTTCTTTCTTTCTTTCTTTCTTTCTTTCTTTCTTTCTTTCTTTCTTTCTTTCTTTCTTTCTTTCTTTCTTTCTTTCTTTCTTTCTTTCTTTCTCTATCTAGCAATCTAGCGATCTAGCTATCCTGTACTGTCCAATTCTATATCTATTTGTTGTTTCTAGCTCTAGCACTGTTGATTTCTATGTAGTCTTTTCTTTCTGTTCCTCTCTATCTGTCTCCTGTCTCTTACTGTCTGTTTGTTACTTTCTGTCTCTGTATCGTTCTATGTCTTTCCACCACTATCAATCTGAATCTATCTCTTTCTATCTGCCCTTTCCTATCTCTTTCTGTCTCTAGCTATCATTTTCTATCTTTCTTTATCTATTGTTTTCAGATTTCTATAACTATCTACGAGTATCTATCTATTTCAAATATTGTTTTTCTTGGCTTTTTATTTATCAATCTATCTTCTTTGGTTCAACATTATATGTATTTGGTTCAACATTATATGTATTCACATTCTGTTTCTATCTCTAGGAGAGTTGATAGAAACAGTTAGAGATAGAAACAAACAAATGGACAGTAAGAGACATATATAGAGAAACAGATAGAAAAGATATCAACTGTGCTAGACCTAGAAACAGAATGCTAAACCTAGAAACAGTAGCTATGAAGTCAAACAGAACTAGATAGATAGAAACAAGGAGAGAAAAAGAAAAATATACATATCAATTAAGATAGCTAGAGAAAGGTATATAGAAAACAATAGAGATAGATATAGAAAGACAGAAACTGAAAGCTAGTGATAGAAAGAGATAAAAGGAAAGGTATACGTAGAAAGAGATTCAGAGAGGTCATGAGATTCAGATAGATTTTTTACATAGAAAGTAATAAAATAAACAGTGACAGATACAGAGAAACAGATAGAAAAGTCTACACAGAGATCTACAATGGTAGACCAAGAAAGAGAATGTGAATACTAGAAATAGATAATAGAGTTAGACAGATGAAGTTGATAGACAGACAGAAAAAAGATGAGGGGGAAAACATTAGCAAAAGATAGATACATATTTTCTGTGTACACATAGATGAAGAAAATTAGATAAACAATAGAAATAAAACAATAGAAATAAATATAGAAAGAGAAATTTTTATGTAGAGATAGAAAGAGCAAAGCAGATACATAGAGCGAGATTCAGATAGATAATTGTAGAAAGACTTAGAAAGAAACAGATAGAAAATAACAAATAAACAGTAAGAGACACAGAGAGAGAAACAGATAGAAAATCTGCAGATACACTGAGCTAGATCCAGAAACATAGAATGCGAACATTAGAAATAGGCAGAACTAGATATGAAATAACAAAACAAACAGATAAATAGAAAGAAGCCAAATCAGATAGAAAAAGACAGATATACATAGATACAGATAGAAGAAGATAGAGAAAGGTATATAGAAAGCGATATAGACATAGAAAGAGAGGAAATGAAAGCTAGAGATCGAAAGAGAGAGGAAAGGGCAGATATACATAGAAAGAGATAAAGATAGGTAGAAAGACAGAAAGAAACATACAGATAGAGAGTAACAAATAGTAGGAGAACATATAGACAGAAAGACAGAAAAAGCTGCTGAGGTAGATCTATTTGCGAATGCTACAAATAGAGGGTTGGACAGACCGATAGAAATAACTAACGATATTATATTGATAGAAAGAAGCTGAGAAACACCAAATCAAATAGAAAAAGAGAGACACATAGATTAAGATAGTTAAAGAAAGGTACATAGTCAGCGATAGAGATAGAGATAGAAAGAGACAATGAAAGCTACTGATAGAGATAGGCAAGTGCATGTATACATAGAAAGAGGGATTCAGAGAGAGACTGGTAGAAAGAGAAAGAAAAGGCTACATAGAGATAACTGTGCTAGAGCTAGAAAGAGAATGCAAATGCTTCAAACAGAGAGTCAGATATAACAGGATAGATAAATAGCTAGAAGAAAGAAAGAAAGAAAGAAAGAAAGAAAGAAAGAAAGAAAGAAAGAAAGAAAGAAAGAAAGAAAGAAAGAAAGAAAGATTAGAAAATGTAACACAATTGGTGAAGATGAGAAAGGCATGTAGAGAGAGATATAGAAAGAGAAAGCTAGCGATAGAAAGGGCAGATATACATAAAAAGTGATCTATACAGAAAGCTATTGGTAGAAAAACAGAAAGAAACAGATAGAAAGTAACAGACAGTAAGATACAAACAGAAAAGGCTACATAGAGACCCCATTGATAGATAGATAGATAGATAGATAGATAGATAGATAGATAGATAGATAGATAGATAGATAGA
The DNA here is from genome assembly GCF_028583425.1 of Eublepharis macularius. NCBI lineage: Eukaryota > Metazoa > Chordata > Lepidosauria > Squamata > Eublepharidae > Eublepharis > Eublepharis macularius. Next base: position 9,240,225 of record NC_072793.1, on the reverse strand, counting down.
TAGATAGATAGATAGATAGATAGATAGATAGATAGATAGATAGATAGATAGATAGATAGATAGATAGATAGATAGATAGATAGATAGATAGATAGATGATAGAAAGAAAGAAAGAAAGGAGAGGAAAAAAACATTAGGAAAAGTTTTCTACATACACAGATGAAAATAAAGGTATGTAAAAGATCCAGATACAGAAGGAGAGAAAATGAATGCTAGTGCTAGAAAGAGATAGGAAACGGCAGATATACTTAAAAAGAGATAGATTCAGATTGTGGAAAGATTTAGAAAGAAAAAGATAGAAAGTAAGAAATAGACAGTAAGAGACTATTACAGAGGAATAGATTGAAAAGGCTAAATAGAGATCCACTAGAAACAGAATGCGAACACTTCAAATAGATATAGTCAGACAGAGCAAGATAGACAGACTGATAGCATTCTATTTGTCTATTTGACTCTTTGTAGCGTTCGCATTCTTTTTCTTGCGCTAGATCAGTATGTCTCTGTTATCTCTATGTAGCATTTTCTCTCTCTCGCTATCAATTTCTTTCTCTTTCTACCCCTATATCTCTGAATATCTCTCTTTCTATGTATACGTGCACTTTCCTATATCACTAGCTTTCATTTTCACTTTCTATATCTATCCTTATCGTTTTCTATGTACCTTTCTCTAACTATCTTCACCTATGTGTATCTCTTTTTCTATTTGATTTGGTTTTTCTCAGCTTCTAATATTTCTTTAGTTATTTCTACCTTGTTCTGTCCAAACCTCTATTTGTGGCGTTCGCATTCTGTTTCTAGATCTAGTTCAATTTATCTCTAGCTTTTTCTATCAATACGTCTCGCACTATTTACTTTCTATCTCTACTTGTTTCTTTCTGTATTTCTACCACTCTCTCTCTGAAACTATCTCTTTCTATATATACGCACCTTCCTATCTCTTCCCATCACTAGCTTTCATTTTCTTTCTGTATCGAACACTTTCTATGTACCTTTCTCTAACTGTCTTCATCTATGTGTATCTATGTGTCTTTTTCTATCTGATTTGGTTTTTCTCAGCTTCTTTCTATTTATCTGTTTATTTAGTTTTCTCTTGTTCTGTCTGAACCTATATCTATTTGTAGCAATCACATTCTATATGTTTCTATACATTGGCATTTCTAGCTCCAGCTCAGTGAATCTCTATGTAGTCTTTTCTATCTGATTCTCTGTATCTGTCTCTTACTGTCTATTTGTTAATTTCTGTCTCTAGCTGTTTCTTTCTATGTCTTTCTACCAATATCTTTCTACATATATGTATATCTGCCCTTTCTATCACTAGCTTTCATTTTCTCTCTTTCTATATCTACCTCTATTGTTTTCTGCAATGTGTATGTATGTGTATCTATCATTTTCTAATGTTTCTTTCTTTCATCATCTCTCTCTATCATCTATCATCTATCATTTCCTGTCTATCTCTATAGCGATTTGTAGCACATTCTCTTTCTTGGTCTAGCACAGTAGATCTCTGTGTAGCCATTTCTGTCTGTTTCTCTGTATCTGTCTCTTACTGTTCATTTGTTACTTTCTGTCTCTATCACTTTCTTTCTATTTCTTTCTAGCACTACCGATCTGAAACTCTCTCTTCCTATGTATACCTTTCCTTTTAGCTCTTTCTATCACTAGGTTTCAGTTTCTCTCTTTCTATATCTCTCTATTGTTTTCTATATACTGTTCTCTAACTATCCTCATCTATGTGTATATTACATTAGAAATGTTTTTTTCTCTCTCTCCTTGTTTCTATCTATCTTGTTCTGTCTGACGCCATATCTCCTTGTAGTATTCGCATTCTGTTTCAAGGTCTAGCCCAGTTGATATCTAAGTAGCCTTTTCTATGTTTCTCTATATTTGTCTCTTAGATTTGATATATTTGTTTCTTTCTTTCATCTCTATCTGTTTCTATCAACTGTCTTAGAGCTAGAAACAGACTGTGAAGGCTTCAAATAGAGTCAGACAAAAGAAGATAGATTAAAAAAAGACAGATAAAAAGAGTGAGAGAAAAATGATATCATTTGAAATAGATACATAGATACATATAGATGAAGATAGTTTTAGAAATCTATTTAAAAACAATAGAGATAGATATAGAAAGAGAGAAAATGAAAGCTAGAGCTAGAAAGAGATAAGAAAGGGCAGATATACAGAGAGATAGTGGTGGAAAGACATAGAAAGCAACGGAGATGGAAATTAAACAAATAGATATACAAACAGACAGCTACAGAGAAATAGATAGAAAAGGAGAGATCAACTGTGAAAGACATAGAAACAGAATGTGAATGCTTCAAATAGATAGAGTCGGACACAACAAGATATACAGACAGACAATAGAGAAAAACAAGAAGAATAGGGAAAGTTTTGGACACAGACATACACAAAGATGAAAATAGAGAAAGTATAAAGTAAGTAGAGATAGATAAAGAGAGAAAATGATAGCTAGAGATAGAAAGAGATCGGAAAGGGCAGATATACATAGATAGAGATAGACAGAAATATACAGACAGAGACAGAAAGTAACAAATACTGTAAGAGAGATACAGAGAAAAAGATAGATACATGATAGATGACAGATGATTGATGATAGATGATTGATGATAGATGATAGATAGAGACACACGAGAGAGAGATACACAGAGAGAGAAAGAGAGAGGGAGAGAGAGAAACAAAAACATTAGAAAAAGATATATATACAGATACACTTAGCTGAAGATCGTTCGAGAAAGATATATAGGAAGTGATAGAGGTCAGTATATAGAGAGAGATAAAATCATATCTAGAGATAAAAAGAGATAGGAGGTAAAAGAAAAGAAAGAAAGAAAGAAAGAAAGAAAGAAAGAAAGAAAGAAAAACAAAAACATTAGAAAAAGATGAATACACATACAAAAACAGATGAATATAGAGAAAGATCTATAGAAATCGATACAGATAGAAATAGAAAGAGTGAAAATGATAGCAAGAGATAGAAATATATAGGAAAGGGCAGATAGACATAGAAAGAGAGAGTGAGATATTGGTGGAAAGACATGGAAAGAAACAGAGATAGAAAGTAAGAGACAGATAGAGAAACAGACAGAAAAGGCTACATAGAGATCAACTATGCTAGAGCTAGAAACAGAATGGAAATGCTTCAACAAGATATAGAGTTGGACAGAAGAGGATAGACAGGGACAGAGAGTGGCCATCGGGAATGAGGGAACCATGCTTGCCCTTTAGGGAATAATGGAGACAGCGATTGCCCATAGGAAATATTGGAAACCTTGCTTGCCTATATGGAATAATGGAAAAAGCGATTGCCTATAGGGAATAATGGAGACAGCAATTACACACAGGGAATTAATGAGACACCGATTGCTCAAAGGAAATAATGGAAACCATGCTTGTCCAGAGGAAATAATGGTAAGCATGCTTGTCCTCAGGGAATAATGGGACAGCGATATCTCATAGGGAATACTGGAGAAAACGATTATCCATAGGGAATAATAGAAACCATGCATGCCCATAGGGAATGATGGAAAAGCGAATGCCCGTAGGGAATAACAGAAACCCTGAGCATAGGAAACAGGGCAATAATGAATAGGCAATAAGGAATAATGAAAACAGTGATTGCCTATAAGGAGTATTAGAGATAGCGATTGTTCATAGGAAATAATGAAAACAACCCATGTCCATAGGGAATAATGGTGATAGAAATTGGCCATAGGGAATAATCGAGAACATGCTTGCCCATACGGAATAAAGGAGACAGCGATTGCCCTTAGGGAATACTGGAAATCATGCTTGCCCATACGGCATAATGGAGACAGCAGTTGCCCTTAGGGTATAATGGAGAAAGCGACTGCCCAGAGGAAATTAATGAGAATGATTGCCCATAGGGTATAATGGGAAAAGCGAGAGCACTTAGGGAATAATGGAGACAGCGATTGCCCATAGGGAATAACAGGAACAATCCTCGCCCCTAAGGAATAATAGAGACAATGATTGTTCATCGAGAATAATGGAAACTACGCTTGCCCATAGGGAATAATGGGGACAGCTATTGGCCATAGGAAATAATGGAAAACATGCTTGGCCACAGGGAATAATGAAAACAACACTTGGCCATAGGAAATAATGAAGACAGCACTTGTCCGTAGGCAATAATGGAAACCATGCTTGCCTATAGGCAATAATGGAGACAGAGATTGCCTATGGGGAGTAATGCAAACCATCCTTGCCCCTGGGGAATAACGGATACAGCAATTGGCCATAGGAAACAATGGAAATCATTCTTTACCATAAGGTGTAATGAGATAGCGATTCCCTTAGAAAATCCTGGAAACCAGGCTTGCCCTTAAGAAATAATGGAGATAGCGATTTCTCTCTCTCTCTCTCTCTCTCTCTCTCTCTCTCTCTCTCTCTCTCTCTCTCATACTTGTTCTTTCCAACTTTTTTGAAGCATTTGCATTCTGTTTCTAGCTCTTGCAGAGTTGATGTCTATATAGCCTTTTCTATCTTTTTCTCTGTATCTGTCTCTTACTGTCTATTTGTTACATTCTGTCTCTGTCTGTATATTTCTATTTTTCCACCACAATCTATTTGAATCTATCTCTTTCTATGTATATCTGCCCTTTCCCATCTCTTTCTATCTCTAGCTATCATTTTCTCTTTATCTATCTCTACTGTTTTATACTTACCTTTCTCTATTTAAATCTTTGTGTATGTATGTGTACAAATCTTTTCCTACTGTTATTGTTTTTCTCTTATCTATCAGTCTGTACATCTTGTTTTCACCGACTCTCTATCTATTTGAAGCATTCACATTCGCTTCTGTTTTTCACAGTTGATCTCTCCTTTTCTATTTCTCTGTATCTGTCTCTTACTATTTGTTTAATTTCCATCTCCATCTGTTGCTTTCTATGTTGCTTTCCACCACTAGCTATCTGAATCTCTCTCTTTCTCTGTACATCTGCCCTTTCCTAATCTCTTTCAATCTCTAGCTTTCATTTTCTCTCTTTCATTCTCTATATCGCTTTCTATATACCTTTCTATATACCTTCTTCTATCTGTATCTATGCATATCTGCCTTTTTCTATCTGATTTGGCTTCTTTCTATTTATCTGTTTATGTTGTTATTTCATATCTAGTTCTGCCTGAACTAACTATTTCTAATGTTCGCATTCTATGTTTCTGGTTCTAGCTCAGTGTATATGCAGATTTTCTATCTGTTTCTCTCTATGTGTCTCTTACTGTTTATTTGTTATTTTTTATCTGTTTCTTTCCAAGTCTTTCTACAATTATCTATCTGAATCTCTCTCTTTCTATATATCTGCTTTGCTCTTTCTATCTCTACCTAAAAATTTATCTCTTTCTATATTTATCTCTATTGTTTTCTGCATACCTTTATCTAATTCATCTATGTGTACACAGAAAATATATATCTATCTTTTGCTAATGTTTTTCCCCTTATCTTGTTTCTGTCTGTCTATCATCGATCACCTTCTTCTGTCTAACTCTATATCTATTTGTAGTATTCACATTCTCTTTCTTGGTCTACCACTAGATCTCTGGGTAGACTTTTCTATCTGTTTCTCTGTATCTGTCTCTTACTGTTTATTTTTTACTTGCTTTGTAAAAAATCTGAATTTCACAACCTCTCTGAATCTATGTATACCTTTTCTTTTAGCTCTTTCTATCACTAGCTTTCAGTTTCTCTCTTTCTATATCTATCTCTATTGTTTTCTATATACCTTTCTCTAGCTATCTTCATCGATATGTATATTTTTCTTTTTCTCTCCTTGTTTCTATCTATCTATCTTGTTCTGTCTGAATCCATAGCTACTGTTTCTAGGTCTAGCATTCTGTTTCTAGGTCTAGCACAGTTGATATCTTTTCTATCTGTTTCTCTATATATGTCTCTTACTGTCTGTTTGTTGGTTTCTATCTCTATCTGTTTCTATCAACTCTCCTAGAGATAGAACAGAATGTGAAGACTTCAAATAGATCTAGAGTTGAACCAAAGAAGATAGATTGATAAATAAAGAGAGAAAAACAATATCATCTGAAATAGATAGATACACATAGAGAGTTATAGAAATCTGAAAACAATAGATAAAGAAAGACAGAAAATGATAGCTATAGATAGAAAGAGATAGGAAAGGGCAGATATACAGAGAAAGGGATAGATTCAGATAGATAGTGGTGGAAAGACAGAGGGCAACAGATGGAGATGGAAATTAAACAAAAATTAAACAGTAAGATACAGATGCAGAGAAAAAGCTAGAAAAGGCTACATAGAGATCAACTGTGCTAGAGCTAGAAACAGAATGCAAATGCTGCAAACAGAAAAAAGTTGGACAGATCAAGTATGATAGATAGATAGATGATAGATAGATGGATAGATGGATATATGGATAGATACATAGATACATAGATAAAAAGATCAAAGAAAGAACAAAAATAGAAAAAGATGGATACACATAGTTGAAGATAAAGATATATAGAAAACGATAACAGATTGATATAGAAAGAGCGAAAATGATAGCAAGAGATAGAAATAAATAGGAAAGGGAAGATATACATGGAAAAGAGATAGATTCAGATAGATAGTGATGGAAAGACATGGAAAGAAGCAGATAGGGATAGAAAGAAATAGTAATAGATAGATACAGAGAAACAGACAGAAAGGCTACATAGAGATCAACTATGCTAGAGCTAGAAGCAGAAGACAAATGTTTAAAAAGAGATATAGATTGGGACAGTACAGGATAGATGATGATGATGATGATGATGATGATGATGATGATGATGATGATGATAGATAGATAGATAGATAGATAGATAGATAGAGATAGATAGATGATAGATAGAAAGAAAGAACGATTAGAAAATTATAGATACACATACACATTGGTGAAGGTAGAGAAAGGTATGTAGAAGACTATAGAGATAGATATAGAAAGAGAGAAAATGAAAGCTAATGGTAAGACAGATATACATATAAAGCTATACATACAGAAAGATAGTGGTAGAAAGACAAAGAAAGAAACAGAACTAGGAAGTCACAAATAGACAGTGAGAGACAGAGAGAAACAGATAGAAAAGGCTACATAGAGATCCACTGAGCTAGAGCTAGAAATGCCAACGCTTCAAATAGATATACAATGCAATCCTAAGAAGTGTTACTCCAGTCTAAGCCCACAAATCAATGGGCTTAGACTGGTGTAACTCTGTTTAGGATTGCACCAATAGAGTCAGTCAGAACAAGATAGCTAGATAGATGGACAGACTGATAGAAAGGAGAGAGGAAAACATTAGGAAAAGAAAGAAAGATGAAAGAACAAAAACATTAGAAAAAGATGGATACGCATACCATCACATAAGGATATATAGAAAACAATACAGATTGATATAGAAAGAGCGAAAATGATAGCAAGAGATAGAAATAAATAGGAAAGGGAAGATATACACGGAAAGAGATACAGATAGATAGTGGTGGACATGGAAAGAAACAGATAGAGATAGAAAGGAAGAAATAGTAAGAGATAGATACAGAACAAGACAGAAAAGCTACAGAACAAGATAGATAGACTGATAGCATTCTATTTGTCTATTTGTAGCGTTCGCATTCTGTTTCTAGCGCTAACAGTTTATCTCTATATAGCATTTTCTTTCTCTGTCTCATACTGTCTATTTGTTACATTCTATCTCTTATCAATTTCTTTCTATGTCTTTCTACCACTATCTCTCTGAATCGTTCTATTTCTATGTATACGTGCACGTTCCTATCTCTTTCTATCACGAGCTTGCATTTTCTTTCTGTACCTATCTCTAGCTTCCTATGTACATTTCTCTATTTTCTTCTATGTGTATCTATGTATAGCTGCCTTTTTCTATCTGATTTGGTTTTCCTTGGCTTCTTTCTATCTATTTATCTGTTTATATAGTTATTTCTCTTGTGCTGTAGCATTCGCATTCTATATGTTTATAGATCCAGATCATTGTCTCTATGAAGCTTCTTCTCTCTGTTTCTCTCTGTCTCTCTTACTGTTTGTTTGTTACTTACTACCTCTATCTCTCTCTTTCTGTCTCTCTACAATTATCTATCCTAATCTCCCTCTTTCTATGTATCTGCTTTGCTATCTCTATCTGTACCTATCATTTTCTCTATTTCTATCTCTATCGTTTTCTGTATACCTTTTTCTAGTGTTCTTCATCTATGTGTTTTTGCTGTTTTTTCCCTCATCTTGTTTCTATCCGTCCATCCGTCCATCTCTCATGTTGTGTCTGACTCTATCTGTAGAGTCATTGTCTTTCTTGGTCTAGCACAGTAGATTGTGTAGCCTTTTCTATCTGTTTCTCTTACTGTTCATTTGTTACTTTCTATTTCTATCTCTTTCAATGTCTTTCTATCACTATCTATCTGAAACTATCCCTTTCCTTTCTAGCTGTTTCTATCACCAGCTTTCAGTTTCTCTCTCTCTCTCTCTCTCTCTCTCTCTCTATATATATATATATATATATTCTTTTCTATATACCTTTCTCTAACTATTTTCATCTATGTGTATATTACATTAGAAATGTTTGTTTTTCTCTCATCATTTCTATGTATCTTTTTCTGTCTGACTCCATATCTACTTGTAGCGTTCACGTTCTGTGTCTAGGTCTAGTGTAGTTGATAGCTAAGTAGCCTTTTCTATGTCTGGTGGAAAGCCATAGAAAGATACAGACAGAAAGTAACAAATAGAGAGTAAGAGACAAACACAGAGAAAAAGATAGAAAAGGTTATATAGAACTCAACTGTGCTAGAGCTAGAAACAGAATGCAAATGCTTCAAATAGAAAAACATTGGACAGAACAAGTATGATAGATAGATGGAGAGAGAGAAGGAGAGAGAGAGAGAGAGAGAGAGAGAGAGAAACATTAGAAAAAGATATATATACATAGATAGATGAAGATAGAGAAGGATATATAGGAAGTGATAGAGGTTAGTATATAGGGAGAAAATCATATCTAGAGATAAAAAGAGATAGGAGATAGATGAAAGAAAGAAAGATTAGAAACACATAAATGGATATAGAGAAAGATATATAGAAAATGATAGATACAGAGAGACAATGATAGCAAGAGCTAGAAATAGATAGGAAAGGGCAGATATACATAGAAAGACATAGATTCAGATAGATATTGGTGGAAAGACATGGAAAGAAACAGATAGAAAGTAAGAAATAGTAAGATACAGAGAAAAAGATAGAAAAGGCTACCTAGAGATCAACTATGCTAGAGCTGGAAACCGAATGGAAATGCTTCAAATAGATACTGGACAGAAACAAAAGGTCAGAGAGTGGCCATAGGGAATAATGGAACCCATGCTTGCCCATAGGAAATAATGGAGACTGCGATTTCCCTCAGGGAAATAATCTGACATCAATTCCCGATAGGTAATAATGGAAAGCGTGCTTGTCCTTAGGGAATAATGGGACAGTGATAGACCATAGGGAATAATGGAGACAGCGATTTCCCTTAGGGAATAATGGCGGTAGCGATTGCCCATAGGGAGTAATGGAAATGATGCTTGCCCTTAAGGAATAATGGGAACATAGGGAATAATGGGAACAGCGGTTGGTTATACGTAATAATGGAAAGCATGTTTGCCCATTGGAATGAATGAAAACAGGGATCGCCCATAATAAATAATAAAAAAGCAATTGTCCATAGGGAATAATGGGGACAGAGAGTGGCCATAGGGAATAATGGAAAGCATGCTTGCCCTTAGGGAATAATGGGAACAGCGATAGACCTTAGGGAATAATGGAGTCAGTGGTTGCTCTTAGGGAATAATGGAAATGATGCTTCGCCTTTAGGGAATGGGAACAGCGATAGACCTTAGGGAATAATGGAGTCGGTGGTTGCCCTTAGGGAATAATGGAAATGATGCTTCGCCCTAAAGAATAGTTGAGAGAGTGATTGTCCGTAAGCAATAATGAAAACTAAGCCTGCCAATTGGGAATAATGGGTACAGCGATTGCCTAGAGGTAGTAATGGAAATGATGCTTGACCTTAAGAAATAATGGAGACAGTGTTTGTCCATTGGGAATAATTGGAGCATTGATTGCCTATAGTGAATAATGGTAAGCGTGGTTGCCATTAGAAATAATGAAAACTGTGATAGCCCATAATAAATAATAAAAACAGCGATTTTCCGTAAGGAATAATGGGAACAATAAGTGGCCCTAGGGAATAATGAAAACCATGCTTGCCCATAGGGAATAATGAAAAGAGCAATTGCCCTCAGGGAATAATGGAGACACGGATTGCCCGTAGGAAATAATGGAAATCACGCTTGACTGTAGGCCATAATCGGAACAGCAATCGCCCATAGGGAATAATGGGAACAGCAATTGCCCATAGGGAATTGTTGAAAGCACGCTTGCACTTAGGTAATAATGAAAACAGCGATTGTCCACAGGGAATAATGGGAACGATTGCCCATAGGGAATAATGCAAACCATGCTTGCCCCTAGAGAATAATCGATACAGCAGAAAACATTCTTTACCGTAGGGTATAATGGCGATAGCAAGTCCCCTAGAAAATACCGGAAGCCATGCTTCCCTTAAGGTATAACGGAGACAGCGATTGCCCACAGGGAATAATATAAACCATGTTTGCCCATGGGGAATAATAGGGACAGCAATTGCCTGTACGAAATAAGGGAAACCAAGCTTGTTAACAGGGAATAATTGGGACAACGATTGGCCATAGGGATTAATGGAAACCATGCTTACTCATAGAGAATAAGGAAGATAGCAATTTCCCCATAGGGAATAATGGGGACAGCAATTGCACATAAGGAATAATGAAAAATATGCTTGCCCACAGGGAATAATGAAAAGAGCAATTGCCCTTAGGGAACAATGGGTACAGTGGTTGCCCATAGGGAATAATGGAAATGATGCTTGCATTTAAAAATAATGGAGACAGTGATTGTCCATAAGGAATATTGGAAACTATGCTTGCCCATAGTGAATAAAGGGGACAGCGATTGCCAATAGTGAATAATGGGGACAGTAAGTAGCCATCGGGGATAAGGGAAACCATGCTTGCCCATACAGAATAATAATGGGGACAGTTATTGCCCATAGGAAATAATGGAAACCATGCTTGCCTGTTGGAAATAATGAAAACCAGACTTGACCATAGGGAGTAATGAAGATAGAGATTACCAAGAGTCAATAATGGAAAGTATGCTTGCCAATAGGGAATAATGGCGAAAGAGATTGCCCATGGGTAATAATGCAAACCATGCTTGCCCCGAGAGAATAATCGATACAACGATTGCTATAGGAAATAATGGAAATCATTCTTTACCATAGGGTATAATGGAGATAGCGATTCCCCGAGAATATACCGGAAACCATGCTTCCCTGAAGGAATAATGGAGACAGCGATTGCCCACAGCGAATAATGTTTGCCCTTGGGGAATAACGGGGATAGCAAACCGAGCTTGTTCCTAGGGAATAATTGGGACCACGATTGGCCATAGGGAAGAATGAAAACCATGTTTGCCCATAAGGAATAATGAAAAGAGCAGTAGCACTTAGGGAATAATGGAGACACGATTGCCCATAGGAAATAATGGATATCATGCTTGCCTTTAGGCCATAATAGGAACAGCGATTGCACATACGCTATTGTTGAAAGCATGCTTGCACTTTGGGAATAATGAAAACGGTGATTGTCCACAGGGAATAATGGAGACAACGATTGTCCAGAGGGAAGAATGGAAATCATAATTGCCCATAGGGAAGAATTGGAACAAAGATTGCCTTTAGGGAATAACGAAAAGCATGCTTGTCCATAGGGAATAATGCAAACAGCGGTTGCCCATGGGGAATACTGGAAACCATGCTTGCCCAGAGGAAATAATAGAGACATTATTGCCCATAGAGAATAATGGAGACAGCGATTGCACACAGGGTATTAATCGGAGAGCGATTGCCCATAGTAAATAATGGAACCCATGCTTGCCCATAGAGCACAATGGAAACTACGCTTGCTCATAGAGAAAAATGGGAACAGCAATTGCCCATAGAGAATAATGGAAAGAATGCTTGCCCATAGGGAATAATGTAAACTGCGATTGTCCATAGGGAATAATAGAGATAAGGAATTCCCCTAGGGAATAATGGAAATCATGCTTTCCCATATGGAATAATGGGAACAGGAATTGTTGTTAGAGAATAATGGGAACATATTTCATTCATAGGGAAAAATGGAAAGCATTTTTCCCCATAGGGAAAAATGAAAACAGCAAATGTCCATAGGGAATAATGGAGAGAGCCATTGACCATAGGGAATAATGAAAACAGCGATTGTCCATTGGGAACAATGTCCCAATTGGGATATCAAGTGGCCTTAGGGAATGAAGGAAAACGTGCTTGCCCTTGGGGAATAATGGGGACAGCGATAGCGAATAAAGGAAAACATGCTTGATCTTAGGGAATAATGAAAACAAAACTTGCCCATAGGCACTAATGGAAACGATGCTTGTCAATAGGGAATCATGGAGAAATTGATTGCCCATAGGGAATCAATTCCATAGGGAATAAAGGAAATCATGCCTGCCCATAGGGAATAATGGAAACAGCGATTGCCTATAGGGAATAATGGAGACAGCAATTACACACAGGGAATTAATGAGACAACGATTGGTCATAGGAAATAATGGAAACCATGCTTGTCCAGAGGGAATAATGGTAAGCATGCTTGTCCTCAGGGAATAATGGGACAGCGATATCTCATAGGGAATAATAGAGAAAACGATTCCCATAGGGAATAATAGAAACCATGCATGCCCTTAGGGAATAATGGAAAAGCGAACACCCGTAGGGAATAATGGAAACCCTGAGCATAGGAAATAGGGTAATAATGAATAGGCAATAGGGAATAATGAAAACAGTGATTGCCTATAGGGAGTATTAGAGACAGCGATTGTTCATAGGAAATAATGAAAACAACCCATGTCCACAGAGAATAATGGTGATAGAAATTGGCCATAGGGAATAATGGAAACCATGCTTGCCCCTAGGGAATAAAGGAGACAGCGATTGCCCATAGGGAATACTGGAAATCATGCTTGCCCATACGGCATAATGGAGACAGCAGTTGCCCTTAGGGTATAATGGAGAAAGCGACTGCCCAGAAGGAATTAATGAGAACAATTGCCCGTAGGAAATAATGGAAACCATGCTTGCCCGTAGGGTATAATGGGGAAAGCGATTGCACGTAGGGAATAATGGAAAGCATGCTTGTCCATAGGCTAGAATGGGAAAAGCGAGAGCACTTAGGGAATAATGGAGACAGCGATTGCCCCTAGGGAATAATAGGAACAATCCTTGCCCCTAAGGAATAATAGAGACAGTGATTGTCCATAGAGAATAATGGAAACCACGCTTGCCCATAGGGAATAATGGGGACAGCTATTGGCCATAGGAAATAATGGAAACCATGCTTTCCCACAGGGAATAATGAAAACAACACTTGGCCGTAGGAAATAATGAAGATAGCACTTGTCCGTAGGCAATAATGGAAACGATGCTTGCCAATAGGGAATAATGGAGACATAGATTGCCTATAGGGAATACTGCAAACCATACTTGCCCCTGGGGAATAACGGATACAGCAATTGGCCATAGGAAATAATGGAAATCATTCTTTACCATAAGGTGTAATGAGACAGCGATTCCCTTAGAAAATCCTGGAAACCTGGCTTGCCCTTAAGGAATAATGGAGATAGCGACTGCCCACAGGGAATAATGTAAACAATGTTTGCCCATAGGGAATAAATGGGACACCGATTGCTCATAGGAAATCATGGAAACCAAGCTTGTCCATAGGGAATAATTGGGACAACGATTGCACATAGGGAATAATGAAAACCATGCTTGTCCATTTGATTTATAGACCGCCCATCCTCAGGGGCTCTGGGCGGTTAACAACAGTTAAAATCAATAAAAACAGGAAAACAATAATTCTAAAATCAACATACAGTAAACAAGAATAAAATAAATTAACCAAATACATTGAGGTGCAATGGTGGAGAGAACCCCCTTCACCCCAAAGGTGGGAGGACGACATGGCACAGTCCCCTTCAACCACTGATCGCCTGGCGGAACAGCTATGTCTTACAGTTCTGGCGGAACGATAATATGTCTCGCTGGGCCCGGGTCTCCATTGACAGAACATTCCACTAGGCCCTGGCCCTGGATGAAGCGAGGAGGGCTTCCTTAGAGCCGGGGACCACCAGTAAACATATATTCGCTGGTCGAAGTGGTCTCCGGGGAACATACAGGGAGAGGTGGTCCCAAAGATATGCCCGTCCCAACCCGCTCAGAGCTTTAAAGGTGAGAACCAACACCTTGACTTTGATTCGGAATTCAACCGGAAGCCAGTGTAGCTGGCGCAGGACAGGTGTAATATGTGACTGGTAGGATACACCAGTCAGGACCCGCGCCGCCGTATTCTGGACCAGTTGTAGTTTCCGGATCAGACCCAGGGGTAGCCCAACGAGAGTGAGTTACAGTCATCTAGCCTGGAGGCGACCGTTGCATGGGTCACTGTAGCCAGGTCCTGGGGCGTCAGGTAAGGGGCAAGTTGCCTGATCTGACGGAGATGGAAAAATACAGACAGGGCAACTGGCCCGCTCTTGCTGCAGCTCATTTCCACTTCCTGCCACTTCCTGCCACCTTGTCGCAGCTGTCAGTCGTCTGCGGGAGCTGCGGTGAGGCCTGGCTTGCTGGTGCGGTTCCCATAGGCAGAGCAGAAAAGCGACATCGTGTTCTCCTCTTCCTCACATGGTGGGATGCCTGCTGGCTGGTCAGGCTGCACAAAATAATTAGCCTGGACGAATCCAGACCTGGAAGAGCAGCGTCATGGAACATTGGAGGCAGTCACCAGAATGACCCACTTGCCGGAAGTGGCAGCACAGAAGGAACCCATTCCCCCTGGTGCGGAGGAGACAGCCTCTCCCGTTGAATGGGACTCCTCCCACAATCCTCTACTAGTAGAACGTATTTCTTCCAGAAGAAGAAGTCATTGAATGGCGGTGGATGGTCACCTTCCCATTCGAGAAAGCTGCTCAAAGAAAGATGGAAGGAGAAAGGAAAGGAAAATGTGCTCCAAACAGAAGGGGAAAGAAAAGCCTAACATGAAGGGGAAAGAGAAGCCGAAAATGTTTCAGCAAGCCCTCAACAGAAGTGCACTTGACTGGGATCTTGGATGCGTTGGCTTGACTTTCCGGGCTATAGCCTGAGGGTGGGTGGTTGGATGGCGAAAGAGAGGCAGAGGCCAGCTCAGGGCTCAGAACACTCAAGATCCACGGAGGGGTAGCCAAGCAGGGAGAGGTTGACCTTGATGAACGAGAACTGGTCCACCAAGTCCGAATCTAGACATGAGCGTTGTGGATGGAGGAGATCTCCCAGGTGTGAGAAAACCCTTTCGCTCTGGACACTGGTGGGGCGGCAGGAGAGAATGTTGGTGGCCAGTCGTGAGGTCCAGACAAAAGGCAGATTTTCTCGCTCAATACTCCAAGGGGTTGCAGTGGGAGAGTTTAGGAGGTTCAGCTAGGTATTCTCTGACCATGGCCTCCACCAAGTCCTCCTACGCAATGAACGTCCCGTCCCCGCTGCTGCCGACTACCCAGCCAACCACCGAGTCCCAGAATGGGGGTGGGTCTTCGTGGGGAGAGCTCGCCTGCATCCTGGTGGTGCTGGGCACCGCTACTGCCCTCTCCTCCCCCTCCATCCCCTCGCCCACACACTCTTCCCTCCCCTACGCTCACTGGAACCGGAGCTTGCGCACCGCTCGACGCAGGAGCTGCTCCCACTGGTGGAGCTCTCCCAGCCGTATGGCTATGCTGCCTTTGATACGAGGGTCGCATATGCAGGCCAGTCTGTATGGGTCCTCCCTGCACAGAGGATGCAAGCGGATGGCCAAACCTGCCTGCAACCTCACGCCCAAGTCCCTGACCCTGTGGAGAAGCTGGTCCTGTTCTTCCATCTCTTTGGCCAGGACCTGGTCCAGGCCATGGATCAGAGAGATGACCTGTCCCAGAGAGAACTGGTAGCCACACAGGAGCTCGGTGGTGTCATTGAATAGCCTCAGGACATAGACCCTCTGAGAGGGGGTTAGCCAGTCGTTAAGCTGAGGCTGAGCTCCTCTCTCCCCTGCAAGACTGGCATCGAGGACATTATGTCCTTAACAGGGTTCTTTTGCTCCTCCAGACGGCTCCCTATGTCGTAGGTGGAGTTCCAGCAGGTGGCCATGTCCTGGAAGAGGTGGTGCTCGTGATCCCCCTCCCCCTGCCTCTGGAGCAGCTCATGCGGAGATGATTCTGAGTGAGAAGTGGGTTGAGAGGTGCCGACACCTGTCCAGCAATGCACCCAAGGACAATGTCAATTGGTCCCTGTGGCCTTGATGTTGCTCCCTAGCCCCAGAGCATCCATCATAACTATGTGCAATTTGTGTGCCAGGCAGATCAGGCCATCAAGGGATGCCTCTCTCAGGGCCACCAGCATGTTTCTTCCTGCATCAGTGACCATGACGCTGCAGGAAACCTGTCCTGCGGGAGCCCATTCCCTCAGGGCAAACCGATCGTGGAGGCGATGTTCTTGCCCGTATGATCCTCGTCCATGCCTGCAGCAGAACCACTCTATAGCCCAGCGCCAAGGGAGCCACCTCCTCCGGGGATCCAACCTCTTCCTGGGGCGGCGGAGATCCTCCGGTGGCCACCAGTGGGCCGTGATGGTGAGATAGTCGTGATAATGGCCGCTCTAGAGGTCTGCCATAATATGGACAGAGCCCACCCATCACTCGCTCCTTTCCCTTCCAGCACACTCCCCAATGGAATGACTCTCATCAAGCCTCTGAGTTCATCGAAGTTGGCCCTATGAAAATCTAACCTACAAGTCTGGCTATGAACTTCCTTGGCCCCTCACAGCAACCGGAATTCAAAGAGGACATGGTCACTTCCCTCTAAGGTCCCCACCACCTTCATCTCATCTACCAATTCTTCCCTGTTGGTTAATATCAAGTCTAGTATGGCCGAGCCCCTTGTAGCTTCCTCCACCTTTTGAAAAAGGAAGTTATCGGCCAGGCAGGTCAGGAAATTGTGTGATTCATGACGCTTTCCTGAGCCTGTCTCCCAGCACACATCGGGGAAGTTGAAGTCACCCATAATTACAAGGTTCTGATGTCTGGATACTCTACCAAACTGTTCAAAGAGGGCAATGTCCGTTTCTTCTCACTGGTCAGGTGGTCTGTAGCAGACTCCAACAATAATACCCTTTATCCTTCTTCCCCACATTTCTACCCATATGCTTTCCACCGGGCTCTCTGCCCCATTCTCCATAACTTCTTGACAATCAAGCCCTCTCCTCACATACAACTCCACTCCACCTCCTCTTCCACCCTTCCGATTTTTCTTGAACAATTCATACCCATCCACTAGCACATTCCAGTCATGGGAATCATCCCACCAAGTCTCAGTAATTCCTACTATATCGTAGCCCTCTGTTTGCAATAGAAGCTCAAGCTCTTCTTTCTTATTGCCCATACTTTGGGCATTGCTATACAGACACTTGTAGCCTTGTACCTTTGTTTGACCTGTCCTACCCAGGTGGGTCCCTACTGTATGCACTTCGTCATTGAAATCACCATGTCGATCATCCCCTTCCCCTTGCGGCATCAGTTTAAAGCTCTCCCATAGTACCATGCAATAGTACTTAAATTATCTTAAATTAACCTGAATTTTAGTTCCACACAAACAGAGAAAGACGAAGAAGAGTAACACGATTACTCTGAGCTGCGAAGACAGTAGGAAGAAGATTAGGTTAGAAGAACAAGGGGTTGTGTTGTGACAATACTATTGGAAGAGGAAGAGTAACGCTGTCCCTTTTCAAGGTTATACTTGGGGGGCGGGGAGACAAATCAAAAAAGTTAGAATTACAGAAAAGTAAGGAATGTCTTTAGCCTGGGGTCTCCAACCTTTTTGAGCCAGTGAAAGCATTTGGTTCTCGGACACAGTGCGATGGACGCAGTAAAATGGCTGCTGCAGAAGGACGAGCCAGCCATAAAATTGTTACTAAAGTTTACTTTCAGTCATATAGTTAAGATCCATGTGTTTGGAAGCAGCTTCTGTTAAAGCAATGTTTTTAGAAACTTGGTCCTGGAGATGTCCACTTGGCAAGTCCACTTGCACTGCTTAGAGGGAACATTGGCCCTTGGCCCTCCTGAGATGTACATCTATGGCCCACCGGGACAACATGCCAGGACGAGGCTCTTCCAGTCGAGACTCCTTGACTGTCCATTCATGTGTGTGCGTGTATATGGGGGGGTGGGGAATAAGAATACAAAGAGGGGAGAAACCGTATAAATGCCCGGAGTGTGAGAAAAGTTTTGGTCAGAGTGGAAACCTTTCTTCACAGGAATCCACAGGAAAGATGGAGATGGCAGGAAAGTTGTTGCAAAATCCGTGTTAGGCTTATTCCCCTCTCTGAGTGGCCCTTGTAATGGGAGATTATTATGGGATGGTCATCCATCCCATCCCTGGTGTAAAATGGGGGGGAGAGAAGGGGGGAGAAATGGCCCCCAGTCCTCTGTACCCTCCCCTCGGTCATGGGCTACATCTCTGGCCAAGGTGGGGGATGCCGCCAGGGGGAAATGGGGGGGGGCTTTCCTTTGCTCTCTGCTTTCTGTCATTGTGGAGGGATTGTCCTGAGATCCAGAAAACAGAGGGATGTAAAGGGCCTGGCTTTGGCCATAGGGAATTTTGGAACCCATGCTCGCCCATAGGGAATAATAGAGACAGCGATTTCCCTTAGGGAACAATCGGGACAGCGATTGCACATAGGGAATAATGAAAAGCATTCTCTCCGCTGGGACTGAGAGGGGTGGATTACCCAATGGCATCTACTGAGTTCGTGGCAGTAGTGGGATTCAAACCAGTAGAGTGCTGATTTGCAGCTGAACCACTTAACCACTGTGCAATAGCAGTTGCTGAAGACACACTGCAAAGGGGGACCGCTCAAACGGTACTTGATGCTTCCTAAAAGCATCTGGCTGACCACAGCTAGAAACAGAAAGCTGGTCTAACAGCTTGCAGGTCCTTTGTTCCCTGAACGCTCCTGCACCTTTAAGAGCATCACAGCACAGCTGCGGCTTCACCCCTGATTTGAAGAGCCACATAGGATGGGAGAGCTGGAGTGCCCAGCAGCTCTTAAAGATACAGGAGCCCTTGCTGAGAATTCAGCCCAAAGGTCCTGGAGTTGTGCACCCCCTGACAAAGGTGCTTCGAGGCTTTCCCCCCCCTCGACAGCCTGGAAATCTGCTCTGGGTTGTCCAATCTGCGAGAGGAGGGAAGGGAAGGCTTGGCTGGGCAGGATTTTCAAAGATCCTGCAAGGGGAGGGACCCGCGAGGAGGCAGCTCTCTTGCCTCACCGTTCAAAGCGAGCCAGGCACCTCCACCACTGCCCTTTGTCCTAGCAGCCTGGCCCCTTCCTCTTTCCGCCTGCCGGAAGCAGCGATTGAGTAGCGGATGTTCCTCTGAACACCCTCTCCCCATCCTCCCCTTACTGCTGCTGCTGGGCTCAGTGGGCACTACCAAGCAGGACTTGCAAAGAAAGCACTCCCTGCTGGCACCCTCCTAGCCTGACATGGCGGTGTGGCCCTCTCAAGGCCCTGCAGTGGACGTGCTGCCACACGAAGGTAGGGGGTGTCAGCAGGGAGGGCTTACTTCGTCTAAGATCCAGGCATGTCGCTGCTCCGCATGCACCCGTCTGCCCTGGTGCCGTCTGTGGAAATGCTGTCTTGACCCTGATCTTTGGCTTCAGAGCTGCCTAGTCGGCCCCTAGGAAAATGGCCCTCCTGGTGGTCAGAAGGGTTCAATCTTTTTAAGGCCTCAGAATTGGGATTTTCCATACTGGAGACTCTGCCCCTCTTTTGGGCACACAACCCCTGAGGAGGCTGCCATTCCCTTCAGGAAAAGATCTCCTCCCTCCGCCAGGAAAAGGAGCCTTCTTTATATCCTCCCCTTTCCTACCAGCGCCCAACCTGGTGCCCAACCGCCAGCCCTCAGGGTGAGGCTTAACACCTTGGCCAGTGTTGGCCACAACCCTCTGATTACACCCTCCCTCTGACCTTCCAGGGGCAGGTTGGGCGTTCCTTCCCCCAGATTTGCCCCTTTCTGTGGGCTGCACCTTGCGGACTGATTGTTGGTTGGCCCCAGCCTTCAAGGTTGGCCATTGCTTCAGGTGGCTCCAGGTGGCAAGGCGGGGCCAGCCCATGGTTCCAACTGGGCTGCGCATCCTCAGGTGGTTGGCCCACCCTTGCTGTGGATCATCTCTACTCCCTGCCGCTTGGTTACAGCTGTTGGGCATCTGCGGGAACCACTGTGTGGTCTAGCTTCTTGGTGGGGTTCCAATAGGCACAGCTCTCCATCCTGCTGATGGGCCTTTTGCTGCTCGTGCTGCTTCTCCTGCCCTTTGCCAGTTTGGTTGAGGGCTCAGGAAGTGGGCCTTTGCGTCTTGGCAGAGATGATTGCCCTACATGGCTTGCCTCTATCTATCATGGAGTGTGTGGGCTTCCGCAGGCTACTAAAACATCTTGCCCCTTGATTCTGCATGCCACCGCCGCGCACTCTTGCCCGTTGAGTCCGGAGGGTCTCTTTAATGAGGGCTGGAACATTTGGGTCAGGTTTAGGCAGGCCTACTCCCACTGCTAACAGGCTTCTGAGGCCTTGCTAGGCCTTCCTGGAACAGCCAGATCAACATGACACCTCCTTTCTGCGAAGGCAGGAAAGTGGGTGATGGTGGCGGCAGCCTCCTTCAGACACTTGTGCAACAGCACAGGAGCTGTTGCCCATGTAGTTGAGCCACATGGTGGCCCTATCCATTGCAAACACTGTGCCCTCTGAGCAGGGGGGAATGGGTCCCTTGACTCATGTCCTTTCCGCAAAGGCAGGAAGGTGGCCGATGTCAGCTCCTGCTGCTGCTCCATTTCTTTCTCTCTCTCTGTGGAACCACTCTGACCCATCCAAGCAACACCCATTCCCAGCCTTAGTCCTGTCTAAAAGGCCTGGGAAGGCGAGGACGTCAAGGTCGGCCGGAACGGGTTGATAAGAATTCTTCGTTCCCATGGATATATGCGGCCTGGACAGCACCTGGGCCTGGAGGGAGAGAACTAAACAGAGCTACAGATTATAACATGAGAATATGGCGTAGCTATGGCTTGAGAACTGACTAGCAAACTGACACTCTGACAAGGAGGAAAGGCTGTGTTCGGTGTCCGGTGTTCATCGGTTCCAGCGGAGCCCCCTTAGCAGTTAGAGAGCCTATATAACGTTTTTTTCCTTGCGCAGTGGAGACCCCAGGCCCATACAGGAAGCTTCAAAGGATGCAGGCACACACGTGGTCCACCCTCCAGCCATAGCGGTAGGTCCCTGTTGAGGAGGAAGTGACCTGGCCCTCCCCCACAGGAGAGCAGAGCAACAAAGCAACATTTTGCGCTCCCTTCCCTCGCATAGAGGGGTGCCTGCCAGTTCGACAGTCTCCACAAAATAATTGACCTGGACGAGGCCGAACCTGGATAAGCAGCGTCGTGGAACAGTGTTCAGGCAGTCACCAGAATGACCCACTTGCCAAATGTAGCAAAAATTCCCTGACCCACCCGCTGGTTGTGGTGTGTTACGGTCAGGGTGTGAGGAGACCATGTCTGACCCTACAGATGCGGAGGAAAGTCCCTGACTCACACGCCAGAGGTTGTGGGTTGCAGTCAGAGTGTGGGGCCTCCCAGCTGGACAGGCAGAGAAAGAACAGAATGGCGTGATGCTGGCATTTAATAGCGGGGGCAGACAGCAGCATGACCCACCTGCCAGACGTGGTGAGTCATCGTCAGGGAAGGCTGGAGACATCGTGCGCTCACCTCCCTCGCATGGAGGGGCGACCGACCGGTGGTAGACGCTGCACAAAATAAGCGTCCTGGACGAGGATGGACCCGGAAGAGCCTCTTTCAGGTCTTCCAAGGGTGTGCCACTTAACACTGAACACACTCAGAAAATGGTTCGCTCCCCTCCCAGGTAGCCAGTATTGCCATGACCCACCTGCCAGACGTGGTGGCACAGAAGGAACCCCTTCCCCCTGGGGCGGAGGAGTCAGCCTGTCCCGTTGAATGGGACTCCTCCCACAATGCTGTACAACTATATGTGCAAAGTCATTGATCGTGCCAAAGAGCATTGGACACAGACATCAACGCCCCACCTGCCGGCCGTGGCAAGGGAGAAAGGTGCACAAAATAAGTGGCTTAGGATAAGCTGGACCATGAGAGCAGCGATCAGAGCAATGCAGCGACATTGTGCACACCCCTGCCCCGTATGCCACGGAAACGTCCCCCAGCTGCACAGGAAGCACAAAATAAGTTGCCCGGATGAGGGCAACCCAGGAGAGCAGCGTGTAGCAGAACACCGGTGTGGAGCAGTGGAGGCTGTCTCCAGCATCACTCATCTGCCAGCCAGCCATGGCGGCAACGAAGGAACCCCTTCTCCCCTGGTGCGGAGGAGACCGCAGGCCCATATGGGAAGCTTCACAGGATGCAGCCACAGACATTGCCCACCCGCCAGCCATGGCAACCTGCCAGCGGGCAACCTGGCCCGTCCCCCACAGGAGAGCAGAGCAGAAAAGCGCCATTGTGCGCTCCTCTTCCTCACATGGTGGGACGCCTGCCAGCTGGTCAGGCTGTGCAAAATAATTGGCCCAGACGAGTCCAGACCTGGATGAGCAGCGTCATGGAACATTGGAGGCAGTCACCTGAATGGCCCACTTGCCAGAAGTGACGGCACAGAAGGAACCCGTTCCCCCTGGCGTGGAGGAGACAGCCTCTCCCGTTCAATGGAACTTCTCCCACACTCCTCTACTAGTAGTATATATTCCTTCCAGAAGAAGAAGTAATTGAATGGCAGTGGACGGTTACCTTCCCATTCGAGAAAGGTGCTCAAAGAAAGAAGGAAGGAGAAAGGAAAACGTGCTCCAAACAGAAGGCAAAAGGACTTCTGGTTGGGGATCCATGAAGGTCTAATGCAGCTCTAAGTGCTGAGCTGACCGGACTGCCGTTTTAACGGCCGGCGGGGCAAAAAGACCTGTGGAACTCTCTGCACAACACTGGAGAGCCCCAACTCCCCTCCTGGCTTTCCACCTGGTTGTTCAAAGGTGTTCAAGAGGGAAAGTGGGTGGTTATCTGTACCTGGGTGGATTTCTGTAGCAGAAAGGATACTGCTGAACCCCAGCCTCCTGTGGGCGTGGCCTTTGTCAGGGCACTTGGACGAGGGGGGCTCTCTCCTGCTCCCCTGTAAACTCCCACGTTGGAAGCCTGGGGATGCAAGACCCCAGGAAAACTGTGGGTCTCAACAGCAGGCAGATGACGCACCTCACACAGAGGAGAGGCAGAGGGGCTCGCAATATTCACTGCTCTCAGCCAATGACCCACCTCACTGAGCAGTGGGGCACAGGGGCTCACAGACTGACATCGTTCAGTGGTGGGGCAGAGGGACCCACACTTTTTTGAATACTCATTGAATGTTTAAGACATTAAGATTAATGCCAAGAACCCTCAGTTATGCCTGGGAGCAGAGCTGTCCTGGAGCTACAGCTGGTACCAAATGCTGCAGTCAGAATAAATTAAAGATGGCACAACCAGGCCATGGTGGGTTTATGCCGCTGTCATAATGAGGCATTCTGACCCAGCCTCAGCACACAAGAGCACTTTAACGGCCACCATAAATGTGCTGAGCTGACCGGACTGCCATTTTAACGGCCGGCGGGGCAAAAAGACCCCCGCAGCCAACTGTTCTCAGGCGGAGAACAGGCTTAGAACGCTCAAGTACCTCAGGGCGCGTTGATCTCGGGCGAGGGGGGGTCCTACACAACGGACTCTCTCCCGACCCTTGAGGTCCCACCCGAAGACAGGGCGGCTAAAATCTCTGCTGTGGACATGATACCGTCGTCTTCTTCATCTGCCTACGCTTTTCTTTTTCAGCCGTGTCTCTGAAACGCTCCTCCTCTTTCTCTGTGCTCCACTTCAGCCCCTGGTGAAGTTCTCCCCCACCGAGGCAGCCCCTGTCCCACCACACCCTCCCAGTGTCCCACCCAGTTCAGAGATTAAGATCAAGGGCTGAAGAACAGACAGGAGCAGACAGAGGGGGTGGAATACTCCAAGGAGTTCCAGAACGGAGACTGGACCTTCCAGAACCAGGTGATGCTGGAGATGGTGCCCAAGTCTACGCCTTCCAGGCGGAGCTCAGCAGCCAGGAGGAGCCCCGAACTGTGCAGTGGGGTAGGAGCTGGCGAAGATCTTTGTTCATTCTTCATGACAGCAGAGATGTCGGCACAGGAGGGGGGCTGTTCTTGGGGGGCCCTGAAGGTCTCCTCTGCAGGCCTCTCTCTCCATTAGCTTCTCCAGGTCAGCAACCCCACCCGCCTCAGGGAGACAACAACTGAATGTGTTGAGCACACACTCAACAGGCAGAGAATTGGGCCTGTGGAACTCTCTGCACAACACTGGAGAGCCCCAACTCCCCTCCTTGCTTTCCACCTGGTTGTTCAAAGGTGTTCAAGAGGGAAAGTGGGTGGTTATCTGTACCTGGGTGGATTTCTGTAGCAGAAAGGATACTGCTGAACCCCAGCCTCCTGCGGGCGTGGCCTTTGTCAGGGCACTTGGACGAGGGGGGCTCTCTCCTGCTCCCCTGTAAACTCCCACGTTGGAAGCCTGGGGATGCAAGACCCCAGGAAAACTGTGGGTCTCAACAGCAGGCAGATGACGCACCTCACACAGAGGAGAGGCAGAGGGGCTTGCAATATTCACTGCTCTCAGCCAATGACCCACCTCACTGAGCAGTGGGGCACAGGGGCTCACAGACTGACATCGTTCAGTGGTGGGGCAGAGGGACCCACACTTTTTTGAATACTCATTGAATATTTAAGACATTAAGATTAATGCCAAGAACCCTCAGTTATACCTGGGAGCAGAGCTGTCCTGGAGCTACAGCTGGTACCGAATGCTGCAGTCAGAATAAATTAAAGATGGCACAACCAGGCCATGGTGGGTTTATGCCGCTGTCATAATGAGGCATTCTGACCCAGCCTCAGCACACAAGTGCACTTTAACGGCCACCATAAATGTGGCCCTTGGCTCCCTTTGTGAGACTGGTAATATTAAGCTCTGCCAACTTCCTTGCGTGAAGAAATAGACCGGCTTCGACCTCCAACCATACATCATATTCGAGTCCTGCTGGACATGGCTGTGCTTCTCATGCCCAGAGTTGAGCGTGGGCCACAGGTGCAGGGCTTGAAAACCATAAGGCGTCCTACCAAGACCTGAATGCAATTCTCCTTGTGGCAGTCCAACCCCACCCCACCCCTTCCAGCTGAGGGGGTTAAAAGCCAGGCCCTTTACATCCCTCTGTTTTCTGGATCTCAGGACAATCCCACCACAATGACAGCAAGCAGAGAGCAAAGGAAAGCCCCCCCCATTCCCCCCTGGCAGCATCCCCCACCCCTCTCCTTGGCCAGAGATGTAGCCCATGACCGAGGGGAGGGAACAGAGGACTGGGGGCCATTTCTCCCCCCTTCTCTCCCCCCCATTTTACACCAGGGATGGGATGGATGACCATCCCATAATGATCTCCCATTACAAGGGCCACTCAGAGAGGGGAATAACTTTCCTGCCATCTCCATCTTTCCTGTGGATTCCTGTGAAGAAAGGTTTCCACTCTGACCAAAACTTTTCTCATACTCCGGACATTTATAGGGTTTCTCCCCTCTTTGTATTCTTATTCCGCCCCCCCCCATATACACGCACACACATGAATGGACAGTCAAGGAGTCTCGACTGGAAGAGCCTCATCCTGGCATGTTGTCCCGGTGGGCCATATATGTACATCTCAGGAGGGCCAAGGGCGTATGTCCATTCTTACTGATTCTATTCTCAACTAGAAGAAAAACAAAGTCAGACTCAATTTCTGTTCATTCCAGGCTCAATATTTCATTGCATTCTCCTGCTTGGTGAAATGCAGAGTCTCCTGCCTACACAAAGATCTGACTGGGGCAAGAATTCTGTCTTGACATTGTGACGGACTCATCTTAAAAGGCTGGGATTGCTGGGCATGGAAACAGCAGCAAGGAGGGGAGGAAGACTGACATGTGTCCCCCCCCCTTCCCATGGCTAGGCTGAAAGGACAGTTGGTGCTGGATTGCCCAGGTGACAGTTGGTGCCCCCAGGGGGGGAGGGGGGACATTCGGAGGGAAAGGGCGAGGGAGGGGGGCCTGTCTTCTGGCCAGGGAGGCTCAGCCAGAGGGGCCTTTGTGTGAGGAGAGAAGGGGAATGGGGAAAAAACATGGCATTTCTGACGCGCTTCTAGACCTTGGACTGAAGTGGGAAAGACAGCCCTAACTTCCGCATAGACCTGAGATATCTGGGAATTATGGTGGGTCAAGGAAGTGGGCAGAAGGGAGTCTCCCCTTTGGCACAAGGAAAAGGGTTACAGCTGGGGCATAACTAGATCTCCTGCCCAGTATCTTTGACTGAGTGGAGTCCCCTGAGATTAGAAGAGGCGAAGTCGTGCTGTGTGGGTGTTGAACTTGGAGCACCTCACTTGTGATGGACTGCCCGCCTCAGAAAGAACTTGGCTGTGAAACTGCCCCACTTCTAGGGTCCTTAAGGATGTGCCAGCCCACAGCTCCAAATGGGCTGCACGTCCTCGGGCAGCCGGCCCGTTCTTGCTGCAGCTCATTTCCACTTCCTGCCGCCTTGTTGCAGCTGTCAGTCTTCTGCAGGAGCCGCGGTGTGGCCTGGCTTGCTGGTGGGGTTCCCATAGGCACACCTCGCCATCCTGCCGATGGGGCTTTTGCTGCTCATGTTGCTTCTCCTCACCTTTACCAGTTTGGCGTAGTGGTTAAGAGCAGAGGACTCTAATCTGGACAACCGGGTTTGATTCCCCGCTCCTCCACTTGAAGCTAGCTGGGTGACCTGGGGTCAGTCACAGCTTCGAGGAGATCTCTCAGCCCCACCCACCTCACAGGGTGTTGTTTGTTGTGGGGATAATAATAACATAGTTTGTCAAGCGCTCTGAGTGGGTGTTAAGTCAATAGAAATAAGTAGGACACGTTATTGATTATTATTATTACTATTACTATTATTGCTACCAGTGCCTCCAGGGGTGTTCCATTGGGGTAGGGAGGTGGGGGTTTATCCAGGGAGCTTCCTGCAGTGCCTGACACCAGACAACTTGCAGCAGCAACGGAAGAAGGGCGAGGGGTCTTCGAAGGAATGCTGGCCGCTCCAACGCTGCTTCCATGTGAGGGGGGACTGAGAAGGGGCCTGAGAAATGGGCTGCACTGCAAGAACAAATCCACCACGGCCTGGTTGTGCTGCCTTTTAAAAAATATATTCTGACTACAGCGTTCAGTTCCAGCTGTAGCTCCTGGACAGCCCTGTTTCCAGACATAACGGAGGGTTACTGGCATTCATGTCTTAAAAAGCCCATGAATATTCAATCCAGCGTGGGTCCCTCTGCCCCACCACTGACTAAGGTGGGTCATTGTGAGGCGCTCCACCCCCTGCTGAGTCAGGTGGGTCATTGTGAGCCCCTGTGCCCCCCACTGAATGAGGTGGGTCATTTGGAGGCCTTGTGCTGTAGCTGCTGGTGAGTGTATATTGCGAGCTCTGCTCTTTGTGACTATTGTCAGCTTTCTGAGTATTGCGACAGAGCCCCCCTGCCTCTCCTGTGTGTGAGGTGCGTCATCTGCCTGCTGTTGAAGCTCCCAGGTTTCCTGGGGTCTTGTATTCCCAATAGGGAATAATGGCAAAAGAGATTTCCCACAGGGTATAATGCAAACCATGCTTGCCCCTAGAGAATAATCAATACAGCGATTGCTATATGAAATAATGAAAATCATTCTTTACCATAGGGTATAATGGAGATAGCGATTCCCCAGAGGTTGCGGGTTGCGGTCAGGGTGTGGGGCACCCTGCCCCTTCCCCCGTGGGAGAGAAGAGCAGAAAAGCAACATCATGTACTCCTCTTCCTCACATGGTGGGATGCCTGCTGGCTGGTCAGGCTGCACAAAATAATTGGCCTGGATGAATCCGGACCCAGAAGAGCAGCGTCATGGAACATTGGAGGCAGTCACCAGAATGAACAACTTTCCAGAAGTGGCGGCACAGAAGGGACCCGTTCCCCCTGGTGCGGAGGAGACAGCCTCTCCCGTTGAATGGGACTCCTCCCACAATCCTCTACTAGTAGTACGTATTCCTTCCAGAAGAAGAAGTAATTGAATGGCAGTGGATGGTCACCTTCCCATTTGAGAAAGCTGCTCAAAGAAAGATGGAAGGAGAAAGGAAAGGAAAATGTGCTCCAAACAGAAGGGGAAAGAAAAGCCTAACATGCAGCTCTACATTGAAGGGGAAAGAGAAGCCGAATATGTTTCAGCGAGCCCTCAATAGAAGTGCCCTTAACTGGGATCTTGGATGCGTTGGGTTGGCTTTCTGGGCTGGAGCCTGAGGGTGGGTGGTTGGATGGCGAAAGAGAGGCAGAGGCCAGCTCAGGGCTCAGAACACTCAAGATCCACGGAGGGGTAGCCAAGCAGGGAGAGGTTGACCTTGATGAACGAGAACTGGTCCACCAAGTCCGAATCTAGATGTGAGCATTGTGGATGGAGGAGATCTCCCAGGTGTGAGAACACCCTTTTGCTCTGGACACTGGTGGGGGGGGGGCAGGAGAGGATGTTGGTGGCCAGTCGAGAGGTCCAGACAAAAGGCAGATTTTCTTGCCCAATACTCCAAGGGGTTGCAGTGGGAGAGTTCGGGAGGCTCGGCTAGGTACTCTCTGACCATGCCCTCCACCGAGTCCTCCGACGTAACACAAGTCCTGACCCCACTGCTGCCAACTGCCCAGCCCACCACCGAGGACCAGAATGGGGGGTGGTTCTTCATGAAGAGAGATCGCCTGCATCCTGGTTTGGGGGCTGCCCGCTGAGTCACATCTGTACGGGTAGCTTTATTTCCTGTAGACTCCTCACTTGCACGCTTCACCAGTGCAGCTCGCCTTTGCTGTGCACACGCACACTGTCAACGCGCACACTGTTTTATTTATTTTCAGCCCCTTTCCAGCTAGGGACAGTGTCTGGTGGAGGTGGTTTGGGGGGCCAGGGGCTCTTGCCCACTTGCAAACACACGCACCTTCACCGTGTCGTTCCACTGTCTCCGCTGCGCACACCATCAGCACCCACATGGTTTTTTTAAATTTAGAGCCTCTATCCAGCAGAGGACAGGGACTGAGGGGAGGTGGTTTTTTGGCTCAAAACACGGAACCCCAGTGTCAGGGCCGCTTCTTACCACCTCACTCCCTCACTATCGAGTTTGTCCTCCATTGTCCCTCCATTTGTCCCCCAGTCGTTCCTCCCTGTTTTGGCCTTTGTTTTACTGCACCACTATAAAGTGTTCCTTGCTAGGCAAGACTGGTCATGGTAGGCAAAAGGGCAGAGTATGTTGCCTGTTGGAGGCTGACAGCAGCAGCTCTGGGGGGGAAGTTTCTCCGGCAGCAGACTCTCGCACTATTAATCTGTCCACGGAGCCTGTGGTGGAGGCAGAAGTGGTCTCTCCTACGCTGGCAGGAGTGGATCTGGGAAGCTGTTTGCGGAGGAGGTGGGATCGGAGGAGGAAAGGGTAGGATTTGGCACATCATCCCAGTCCTCTGCCTCAGAAACTCCAGGGACTCTCCCTGTCTGCAGCACACCCCCTACTCCCTCTTCACCGTCTAGCTCCATGCCGCGGCAGTCATCCCTTCGATCTCCTCCTGAAACACCTCCTACCTGTGCCCGTTTCGACAACTCAGTTTGGAGACACATTCAAGTCCTTTCCCACGACCCTTGCT
The DNA here is from genome assembly GCF_028583425.1 of Eublepharis macularius. NCBI lineage: Eukaryota > Metazoa > Chordata > Lepidosauria > Squamata > Eublepharidae > Eublepharis > Eublepharis macularius. Next base: position 9,210,241 of record NC_072793.1, on the reverse strand, counting down.
CAGCACGGTACTGTCACTGTGAGGTGACGGTGTGTAGGGGCAGTGACCCGAAGCACCTGTCTTCCTCTGTTCTCTGCAAGCATGTGCAGGGGCACCACCCAGGCATTTCGCTTCTGCCGCTACGCAAACCACCTGGCGGGTGGGTTAGAAGTCCAGAGCAGAGAGAAGGGGGAGGGGGACATGAGTTGGTGGCAAGCAAGAAGACTGGCCATGAGGGTGTTGTGGGTGAAAGTGGCATGGCCAGGCAGGCTACTCTCCAGGAGGTTGTTCTCTCCGGGTATCTGACAATGCCCAGCGTAAAAGTCTAGAGGTCTGAACTGAAGGGTGCCCAAGGACGGACTGTCCACATTACTGCAGACCTCTAGAGCGGAGGCAACCGGAGGATCTCTGCCAGTGTCCAGAGCAAAAGGGTATACTCACACCTGGGAGATCTCCTCCATCCACAACGCCCACGTCTAGATTCGGACTTGGTGGACCATTCGCCCCCTGCTCAGAGTCGATGGCTAGCAAGAAGATGGCCCATGAGGATGGGAGTGGTACGGCCAGGCAGGCTACCCTCCAGGAGGTTGTTCTCTCCGGGTATCTGACAATGCCCAGCGTAAAAGTCAGGGGGAGGGATCAGGCAGCATACACTGGAGCAGTGGCAGAGATTATCATATTGGATGGAGTCCCGTTATCCATCATGGAGGGTGTGGGCTTTAGGAGGTTGGTGCGGCGTTTTGCTCCCTGGTTCTGAGTGCCATCACAGAGACACATTCTCCGGTGAGTCTTGCCCGTCCTCTACCAGGCTGTGAAATCGAGGGTCGTGAGGGAACTGAAGGGTGCCCAAGGACGGACTGTCCACATTACTGCAGACCTCTAGAGCGGCCATTATCACTGCTATCTCACCAGCACAGCCCACTGGTGGCAACCGGAGGATCTCCGCTGCCCCAGGAAGAGGTCGGATCCCCAGAGGAGGTGGCCCCCTTGGCGCTGGGCTATAGAGTGCTCCTGCTGCAGGCATGGATGAGGATCATACAAGCAATAACATCGCCTCCACGATCAGGTTGCCCTGAGTGAATGGGCTCCCGTGGGACAGGTTTTCTGCAGCTTCATGGTCACTGATGCATTAAGAAACATGCTGGCGGCCCTGAAAGAGGCATCCCTAGACGGCCTGGTCTGTCTGGCACACAAACTGCACCTAGTTATGATGGATGCTCTGGGGCTAGCAAGCAACATCAAGGCCACAGGGACCAATTGACATTGTCCATGCACGCATTGCTGGACAGGTCTCTCAGCCCACTTCTCTCTCAGCATCGTCTTCGCATAAGCTACGCCTGAGGCAAGGGGAGGGGGGATCACGAGCACCACCTCTTCCAGGACACGGCTACCTGCTGGAACTCCACCTATGACATAGTAGGAGCAAAAGAACCCTGTTCAGGACATAAATCGAGGTTCGTGAGGGGACTGAAGGGTGCCCAAGGACGGACTGTCCACATTATGGCAGACCTCTAGAGCGGCCATTATCACGGCTATCTCACCATCACAGCCCACTGGAGGATCTCTGCCGCCCCAGGAAGAGGTCAGATCCCCGGAGGAGGTGGCTCCCTCATGCTGGTGGCCCCGAGAGAGGCATCTGTCATGGCCCAGTCTGAGAGTGAGGTCTCCTCTGGAGGAGAGGAGCCTCGTGTAGCCAGCCAGGACTCCTCAGGAGAAGAAGAGTTCTGTGTAGCCAGCTCTAGCCCTGACTCAGCAGAAGCCGGCAATCAGGAGCAGCAGCTGCTGGCTGATCAAAGCTCACAGCTAGCAGCTGAGACACCAGCACCCTCTAGCCCCAATACCACAGGGGAAGCTCAGCCAGGAACTTCCACAGGGGAGGCTCAGTCAGGGACTGCCAGCACCACAGGGGAAGCCCAGCCAGGGGCTTCCACCCCCCCAGGCTCACCCACGCCTAGAGAGCGCCGCAGACAGCGCCAGAGACTGGAACTGCAGGAGAGAGGGCGCAGTGCTCGTCTCCTGAGCCAACGCCAGCTGCTGGAGAGCAACGATGAGTAGCATTCAGGATGGAGCCCCAGCAGCTGGCTGAAAATCACACCTGGCTATAAAAGCCAGTCAGGAGCAACTGCCAGGTGTGGAAGCAACGTGTCAATTACCTGCAACCACTTCCTGGTACCTTGCATCCTGCTCTTGCCTGCACCTTGCCTTGATACCCTCGTGCTCTGACCTATGGACTGGACTTGGCTTGGCTTTTTGGATCTTGGACACACCCCTGGCGTTTACCTTGGGCTCTGACTACAGACTGGACTCGGCTTCTGACTCTTGAACACTCCTTGGCTTTGTGTTAGTACCTGGGCTACCAGCTTGGGTGGGCCCAGCCCAGCCCATGACAGATTGCTTCCACCACAAAACTTCCCAGCATGGACACAGCGATGCCCACCCTGGGGAGCCTGGCTCTGCTGCAGGACCAGGTACTGCAATTGACTCAAGCACTGGTGACTTTGCCGCAGCAGATTGCCACCCTACTTGCTGCCCCTGCTGTACTGCCGCCTGCTAAATGCCCAGTGAAGCTTCCTGACAGTTTTGAGGGCGATGTGGAGGAATTCCCAGCGTTTCTTGCCCGCTGCCAGCTGTATATTGAACTCCGGGCCAGAGACTTTCCCACAGATGAAAGCAAGGTTGGCTTTATCCTCAGCTTGTTAAAGGGGCAGGCGGCAAGATGGGCCACACCCTTGTTACTGGCCAAATCCCCACTGCTAGGTGATTTCCGAAACTTTGTGGCCCACATTTCTGCCGCCTTTGCAAACCCCCTGAAGGCCATCAAAGCAAACCAAAGAATACGTGCCCTCACCCAGGGGAATGGGACTGTGGCCCAATACACCACTGAATTCCAGTTACTGGCCCAGGACCTGGGCTGGAACGAAGCTGCCCTCACCGACCAGTACCTGGAGGGCCTATCTGAGGAGGTATTGGATGAAGTGGCCTGATCCGAACGACCGAGAGAACTACAAGCGCTCATTCTCCTATGCTTGTGAATCGATGGGCGGCTAGAGAACCGGAGACAAGCCCGTGTGCTAAGCTGTCCTCCGCCCCAGGCCTCACCTGCCAAGGCAGCAGAACCAGCACCCTCGACCATGTCTTGTACCCATTTGCCTCCTGAGGAGAAGGAGCGGCGTCACACCCACAACCTCTGCTGGTACTGTGGTGGGGTGGGACATTACGCCAATGACTGCCCTGCAAAAAGGAGGGCCCCAGCTATAGCTCTGGAGCGGGCTCCTGCTAAACAACTTGTTGGAACAGCCAATGCCTCCTGTGACCATCCCGAACCATTCCTGGTGCCTGTAAAGCTGTGCTTGCCCGACGGCCGATGCCTATTTGTGTATGCCATGGTAGATTCAGGGGCATCCCGCTGCTTCATGGATGTCAAGTTTGCCGCACAGCACAGGATTCCCTTGCGGGCAAAGAAGACCCCCACTGTAGTGGAGGCCATTGATGGGCGGCCTCTGCGTTCTGGGCCAGTGGTCAAGGAAACCCAGGACCTTCTCTTGCAGATCCAGCATCACCGTGAGCAGCTCTGCTTCGATGTTGTGGGCATCCCCCACTTTCCGCTGGTCCTGGGGCTCTACTGGCTCTGTTGCCATGATCCGGTTATTTGGTGCGGCCAGCAGGACCTTCGCTTCCGGACGCCTTGCCCACATGAAAATAAACGCACGGGTCCAATTGCAGCCGCTGCACAAGGGGCCTCTGCACTACCAGAGATATATGCAGATTTTGCAGATGTGTTTGAGGCAAAAGGGGCAGACCAACTCCCCCCGCATCGGCCGTATGATTGCGCTATTGACTTAATCCCCGGCGCCCCCCTGCCAGTGGGACGCCTGTACTCGTTATCAGAGCCTGAGCTGGCCGCACTCCGGGACTTCCTCGCAACCAATCTGCGTCGAGGGTTCATCTGCCCCTCCACCTCGCCCACCTCTACCCCAGTCCTCTTTGTTAAAAAGAAGAGTGGAGAACTCCAGATCTGCAATGACTACCGGGCCCTGAACAAAATCTCTGTCCGAGACCAGTATCCACTGCCGCTGATCTCCGACCTCCTGGAGCAAGTTAAGGGAGCCCAGATCTACTCCAAGCTGGATCTTCGGGGAGCCTACAACCTGGTGTGCATCCAGGAAGGCGATGAGTGGAAAACTGCCTTTAGTACCAGGTATGGACAATACGAGTACATGATAATGCGCCCTCGGTGTTTCAGAGGTTTATGAATGACATCTTTCGTGACCTGCTGGATCAGTTCGTCATCATTTACCTGGATGATATGTTAATTTATTCCCGGAACCCGGCTCGACAACCCCAGCACGTGCACATGGTGCTGCAAAGACTCCGGCAGCATGGCCTGTTTGCCAAGCTGGAAAAATGTGCATTCCACCTGCCTGCCGTAGAATTTCTCGGCCATGTGATCTCGCCCCGGGGCATCCACATGAACCTAGCTAAGGTCGAAGCTGTACAGACCTGGCAAGCCCCCCGCTCACGGAAGGATGTGCAACGATTTCTGGGGTTTGCCAACTATTATCGGCAGTTCATCCCCCAGTTTGCATCCATAGCTGTTCCCCTTACCCGGCTTCTCCGGCCTCGAGAACCCTTCCATTGGACACCGGAAGCCAATGAGGCATTCCAGACCTTGAAGGCATGCTTCGTCACACAACCAGTACTCTGATACCCAGATCCCCAGCTACCCTTCACAGTTGAGGCGGATGCCTCCAGCACTGCCATCGGAGCGGTGCTCTCACAACGCGCAACCTCATCCAGCATCCCCCAACCCTGTGCCTACTACTCTCGCCAGCTTACCCCCGCAGAAAGGAATTATACCATCTGGGAGCGGGAGCTGCTGGCAATAAAGGCAGCCTTCGAGGTTTGGCGGCACCATCTGGAGGGGGCTCAACACCCTGTCCGAGTGCTCACTGATCATCGGAACCTTGAACATCTCCAAACCGCCCGCCGCCTCAACCAGAGACAGATCCGCTGGTCGTTGTTTTTCTCCTGCTTTGACTTCAGGATCACGCATGTCCCCAGTTCCCAGAATAAGAAAGCCGATGCTCTGTCCCAGAAACCGGAGTACAACTCATCCCCGGGCTGGGAAGAGCCTCTAACTACTATTCTGGCTTCCGAAACTTTTGCTGCCACGCAACCCTCCAAGGGGCTGGTTGAGGAGATACAGGCTCAACAGGTACTGGACCCAGTCGCCCAGAAATACCTCCAGAAGGTCTGGGAGCCACATCAGCTCCAGGCGGATGGCTTCACAGAGGAAGAGGGGCTACTGACCCACCGAGGCCGGATTTATGTACCACCTGGCTCGCTGCGAACGAAAGTCCTGCAACTGGTCCATGATTCCAGACCCGCTGGGCACTTTGGTCGCCACAAGACAACCCATCTCTTGACCCGTGACTTCTGGTGGCCCCGGGTGCAATCAGATGTGGCCCGGTATGTGGCAGCCTGTGAGACATGTAGGCGGGCCAAGGATTCCCCTGGCAAACCCTCTGGCCTTCTATATCCGCTACCCACACCCACCAGGCCATGGAGGACTATTTCCATGGATTTCATTACAGACCTGTCCTGCTCCAAAGGCCATACCTGCATCCTGGTGGTGGTGGACTTATTCACAAAAATGGCCCATTTCATTCCCTGTTCTGGACCCCCCACCACTCAGGACACCGCACACCTGTACCTTCAGCACGTCTTTCGACTTCACGGGCAACCAGACCATGTAATTTCCAATCGGGGAGTTCAATTCACCTCTAGGTTTTGGCGGGCACTGCACTCCCTTCTTGGCACCCAACTCCACTTATCCTCAGCACACCATCCCCAGTCCGACGGGCAAACGGAACGCACCAATGCAACCCTGGAGCAGTATCTGAGATGCTATACAAACCATCAACAGGATGACTGGCTAGCCCTACTGCCTTTGGCCGAGTTCGCATATAACAATGCAGTGCACTCCTCCACCCAACAGACCCCCTTTATGGCTAATTACGGCCATCACTCTCGCTTCTTTCCTAGCACCGCACCCTCGTCAGGAATCCCAGCCGCGGACGATCGCCTCCAGGAACTTCAATCCATGCATGAGCTATTGCGGGAGCAACTCCAGCTTGCCAAGGAAAACTACAAGGGGGCTGCGGATCGGAAATGGCAACCTGGTGTTCCCCTGTCCGTAGGTGACCAGGTCTGGTTATCCACCCACCATATCCGCAGCCAACGGCCCTCCAAAAAGCTGGATGCTCGGTTCCTTGGACCCTTCATGATCACAGACCAGGTGAACCCCGTAGCCTACCGCCTGCAACTACCACCGGCCCTCCCGATCCATTCTGTGTTTCATCGGTCCCTTCTAGTCCCGGCGTCAACCCCAGACCCGCACCATCCCGGGCCACCACCTCCTCCGCCTCCGATTACCATTGAGGGGCAAGAAGAATATGAGGTCGCCCAGATCCTGGACTCCCGTCGCTGGCGGGGGCAAGTCCAGTACTTGGTGGACTGGAAGGGGTACGGACCGGAAGACCACTAATGTGAGCCTGCCGTGAACATTCATGCCCCCCGCCTAGTCCGACAATTCCATCGGGCCTATCCTCAGAAACAGGGGCCGCCCGGGCCACAGAGGAGGGGGGGCCTTGGGAGGGGGGATGGTGTCATGGCGAAGTCTGAGAGTGAGGTCTCCTCTGGAGGAGAGGAGCCTCGTGTAGCCAGCCAGGACTCCTCAGGAGAAGAAGAGTTCTGTGTAGCCAGCTCTAGCCCTGACTCAGCAGAAGCCGGCAATCAGGAGCAGCAGCTGCTGGCTGATCAAAGCTCACAGCTAGCAGCTGAGACACCAGCACCCTCTAGCCCCAATACCACAGGGGAAGCTCAGCCAGGAACTTCCACAGGGGAGGCTCAGTCAGGGACTGCCAGCACCACAGGGGAAGCCCAGCCAGGGGCTTCCACCCCCCCAGGCTCACCCACGCCTAGAGAGCGCCGCAGACAGCGCCAGAGACTGGAACTGCAGGAGAGAGGGCGCAGTGCTCGTCTCCTGAGCCAACGCCAGCTGCTGGAGAGCAACGATGAGTAGCATTCAGGATGGAGCCCCAGCAGCTGGCTGAAAATCACGCCTGGCTATAAAAGCCAGTCAGGAGCAACTGCCAGGCGTGGAAGCAACGTGTCAATTACCTGCAACCGCTTCCTGGTACCGTGCATCCTGCTCTTGCCTGCACCTTGCCTTGATACCCTCGTGCTCTGACCTATGGACTGGACTTGGCTTGGCTTTTTGGATCTTGGACACACCCCTGGCGTTTACCTTGGGCTCTGACTACAGTCTGGACTCGGCTTCTGACTCTTGAACACTCCTTGGCTTCGTGTTAGTACGTAAGCTACCAGCTTGGGCGGGCCCAGCCCATGACAGCATCCCTTGATGGCCTGATCTGCCTGGCACACAAACTGCACATAGTTATGATGGATGCTCTGGGGCTAGAGAGCAACATCAAGGCCACAGGGACCAATTGACATTGTCCATGGGTGCATTGCTGGACAGGTGTTGGCACCTCTCAGCCCACTTCTCGCTCAGAATCATCTTCGCATGAGCTGCTCCGGAGGCAGGGGGAGGGGGATCACGAGCACCACCTCTTCCAGGACATGGCCACCTGCTGGAGCTCCACCTACGACATAGGGAGCCATCTGGAGGAGCAAAAGAACCCTGTTAAGGACATAATGTCCTCGATGCCAGTCTTGCAGGGGAGAGAGGAGCTCAGCCTCAGCTTCACGGACTGGCAAGCCCTCTCTCAGAAAGTCCATGTCCTGAGGCCATTCAATGAGACCACTGAGCTCCTGTGTGGCTACCAGTTCTCTCTGGGACAGGTCATCTCTCTGATCCATGGCCTGGACCAGGTCCTGGCCAAAGAGATGGAAGAACTGAACCAGCTTCTCCACAGGGTTAGGGACTTCGGCATGAGGTTACAGGCAGGTTTGGCCATCCGCTTGCATCCTCTGTGCAGGGAGGACCCATACAGACTGGCCTGCATATGCGACCCTCGTATCAAAGGCAGCATAGCCATATGGCTGGGAGAGCTCCACCAGTGGGAGCAGCTCCTGTGTCGAGCGGTGCGCAAGCTCCGGTCCCAGTGAGCGGAGGGGAGGGAAGAGTGTGTGGGCAAGGGGGTGGAGGGGATGGAGAGGGCAGTAGCGGTGCCCAGCACCACCAGGATGCAGGCGAGCTCTCCCCACGAAGACCCACCCCCATTCTGGTCCTCGGTGGTTGGCTGGGTAGTCGGCAGCAGCGGGGATGGGACGTTCATTGCGTAGGAGGACTTGGTGGAGGCCATGGTCAGAGAACACCTAGCTGAACCTCCTAAACTCTCCCACTGCAACCCCTTGGAGTATTGAGCGAGAAAATCTGCCTTTTGTCTGGACCTCACGACTGGCCACCAACATTCTCTCCTGCCGCACCACCAGTGTCCAGAGCGAAAGGGTTTTCTCACACCTGGGAGATCTCCTCCATCCACAACACTAATGTCTAGATTCGGACTTGGTGGACCAGTTCTCGTTCATCAAGGTCAACCTCTCCCTGCTTGGCTACCCCTCCGTGGATCTTGAGTGTTCTGAGCCCTGAGCTGGCCTCTGCTTCTCTTTTGCCATCCAACCACCCACCCTCAGGCTATAGCCCGGAAAGTCAAGCCAACGCATCCAAGGTCCCAGTCAAGTGCACTTCTGTTGACGGCTTGCTGAAACATTTTCGGCTTCTCTTTCCCCTTCATGTTAGGCTTTTCGTTCCCCTTCTGTTTGGAGCACATTTTCCTTTCCTTTCTCCTTCCATCTTTCTTTGAGCAGCTTTCTCGAATGGGAAGGTGACCATCCACCGCCATTCAATGACTTCTTCTTCTGGAAGGAATACGTTCTACTAGTAGAGGATTGTGGGAGGAGTCCCATTCAACGGGAGAGGCTGTCTCCTCCGCACCAGGGGGAATGGGTTCCTTCTGTGCTGCCACTTCCGGCAAGTGGGTCATTCTGGTGACTGCCTCCAATGTTCCATGACGCTGCTCTTCCAGGTCTGGATTCGTCCGGGCTAATTATTTTGTGCAGCCTGACCAGCCAGCAGGCATCCCACCATGTGAGGAAGAGGAGAACACGATGTCGCTTTTCTGCTCTGCCTATGGGAACCGCACCAGCAAGCCAGGCCTCACCGCAGCTCCCGCAGACGACTGACAGCTGCAACAAGGTGGCAGGAAGTGGCAGGAAGTGGAAATGAGCTGCAGCAAGAGCGGGCCAGTTGCCCTGTCTGTATTTTTCCATCTCCGTCAGATCAGGCAACTCGCCCCTTACCTGACGCCCCAGGACCTGGCTACAGTGACCCATGCAACGGTCGCCTCCAGGCTAGATGACTGTAACTCACTCTCGTTGGGCTACCCCTGGGCCTGATCCGGAAACTACAACTGGTCCAGAATACGGCGGCGCGGGTCCTGACTGGTGTATCCTACCAGTCAATATTACACCTGTCCTGCGCCAGCTGCACTGGCTACCGGTTGAATTCCGAATCAAAGTCAAGGTGTTGGTTCTCACCTTTAAAGCTCTGAGCGGGTTGGGACGGGCATATCTTCGGGACCGCCTCTCCCTGTATGTTCCCCGGAGACCACTTCGACCAGCGAATATATGTTTACTGGTGGTCCCCGGCTCTAAGGAAGCCCTCCTCGCTTCATCCAGGGCCAGGGCCTAGTGGAATGTTCTGTCAATGGAGACCCGGGCCCAGAGGGACATATTATCGTTCCGCCAGAACTGTAAGACATAGCTGTTCCGTCAGGCGATCAGTGGTTGAAGGGGACTGTGCCATGTCGTCCTCCCACCTTTGGGGTGAGGGGGGTTCTCTCCAGCATTGCACCTCAATGTATTTGGTTAATTTATTTTATTCTTGTTTACTGTATGTTGATTTTAGAATTATTGTTTTCCTGTTTTTATTGATTTTAACTGTTGTTAACCACCCAGAGCCCCTGAGGATGGGCGGTCTATAAATCAAATGGACAAGCATCGTTTTCATTATTCCCTATGTGCAATCGTTGTCCCAATTATTCCCTATGGACAAGCTTGGTTTCCATGATTTCCTATGAGCAATCGGTGTCCCATTTATTCCCTATGGGCAAACATTGTTTACATTATTCCCTGTGGGCAATCGCTATCTCCATTATTCCTTAAGGGCAAGCCAGGTTTCCAGGATTTTCTAAGGGAATCGCTGTCTCATTACACCTTATGGTAAAGAATGATTTCCATTATTTCCTATGGCCAATTGCTGTATCCGTTATTCCCCAGGGGCAAGTATGGTTTGCAGTATTCCCTATAGGCAATCTATGTCTCCATTATTCCCTATTGGCAAGCATCGTTTCCATTATTGCCTACGGACAAGTGCTGTCTTCATTATTTCCTACGGCCAAGTGTTGTTTTCATTATTCCCTGTGGGAAAGCATGGTTTCCATTATTTCCTATGGCCAATAGCTGTCCCCATTATTCCCTATGGGCAAGCGTGGTTTCCATTATTCTCTATGGACAATCACTGTCTCTATTGTTCCTTAGGGGCAAGGATTGTTCCTATTATTCCATAGGGGCAATTGCTGTCTCCATTATTCCCTAAGTGCTCTCGCTTTTCCCATTCTAGCCTATGGACAAGCATGCTTTCCATTATTCCCTACGTGCAATCGCTTTCCCCATTATACCCTACGGGCAAGCATGGTTTCCATTATTTCCTACGGGCAATTGTTCTCATTAATTCCTTCTGGGCAGTCGCTTTCTCCATTATACCCTAAGGGCAATCGCTGTCTCCTTTATTCCCTAGGGGCAAGCATGGTTTCCATTATTCCCTATGGCCAATTTCTATCACCATTATTCTCTTTTTTTTAAAAAAAAATTTTTTTTATTGGATTAGAACATTAATATTTTTACATTACATTCAATTTTCCCCTAATTTTCCGTTTCTAACCCCCTCCCTTTCCCCCCCTTTTGTTGACTTCCAACAGCTTTCCCACCCTCTGTCCCTTTTCCCTTACTTCTATTAACTTCCTCTGTCTAAAACAAATATATATTCTTCATTATATTAAGCAGTACATCTTTAACTCTTTTACTTATTATACATCCAAACTATACTTCTTTAGATAAACAATTTATCCCATTTTCCAGTTTTGAATATTTCTATATATCATAAACCATAAAAATTTCCCACATTTAAATCAAGCAATTTGATTTGTTCTCTATATATTACCCATTTTTTCTTTTTATGGTATTTCTATATAACTCATCACATAATCAGTCGATTTAACTCTTCTATACATTCAGTTTGGTGCATATAAACCTTATCAAAAAAAGAAAATATTGTTAATTACTCAATCCTCATGTTTAAACCATTAATTATTCTCTATTAATATTCTATCAATTAACCTTTGCATATCTATATATATCTTAATCAATTAATCTAACTGCTTATAAATTCACATTTCTCTTCCTCCCCCGGTAAAGTCACCCCTCTCTTTTATACTTTTATTTTACTTCAGTAGTTCTCAAACTGCCACAGTTTTCCTCCCACCTCCCACTTCTTCTCCAGATATTGTTTCAGCTTCTCCCAATCTGTGTTAAACTGCCCTGAGTCCAGATCTCTCAGTTTTCTTGTCATCTTGTCCATTTCAGCCATATACAGCAATTTGTAGATCCAATCTTCAATAGTTGGCACTTCTTGTACTTTCCATTTCTGCGCATACAAAAGTCTAGCTGCTGCAGTCATATAAAATATCAACGTCCTATGATGGGCTGGAATTCCCTCCAATCCCAAGTTTAGCAGCAGGAGTTCTGGGTTCTTATTTATTTGAAACTGTAAAATTTCACTCATTTCTCTTATTATTTCCCCCCAGAACTGCCTAGCTACCTCACACGACCACCACATATGATAGAGGGAGCCCTCATGCTTCCTACATTTCCAACATTTATTAGAAGTGTTCAAGTTCCCTAGCGCAATCTTCTTCGGTGTCATGTACCAACGATAGATCATTTTGTAAATGTTCTCTTTAATATTAATACATGTCGTTGTCTTCATTGTAGTTTTCCACAAGTATTCCCATGCCTCCTTTGTTATTTCTTTATTGAAATTTATAGCCCATTTCACCATCTGTGTTTTAACTATCTCATCCTCTGTATACCATTTCAACAGTACTTGGTATACCTTGGATATTCTTTTCCTGTCTTCTTTAAGAAGGGTCTGCTCTAGTTCCGAGTTCTCTATTCGTATTCCCCCTTTTGCAGAGTCCGAGTTATATAAGTCTCTAATCTGTCTATACTGGAACCAATCATAATTAGGTGATAGTTCCTCTTGCGTCTTTATTCTAAGTTTAGATACTTCAATTTTAGTTATATCTTTGTATGTTAAACATTGTTGTTCATTATCAACAGCTCTCGGATCTATCACCTCGTATGGAACTACCCACAAGGGGGTTCCTTCTTGTAAGTAAATTCTGTACTTCTTCCAGATTGTATATAAACTTCTCCTTACAAAGTGATGCAGGAACATCGAGTTGACCTTTACTTTTACCTTTTAGGTATGCGTGCCATCCAAAAATTTTTTTATATCCCTCTAGGGCTAATAATTTCTTATTCTTTAATGTCATCCACTCTTTTAACCAAACTAGGCAGATTGCATCATGATAAAGTCTCAGGTTGGGCAGTTGCATTCCGCCTCTTTCCTTTGCATCTTGTAGAACTTTTACTTTCACTCGAGGCTTCTTGCCTGCCCAAACAAAATCTGATATTTTCCTCTGCCATTTTTCAAATTGTTTAGAGTCTCTGATGATTGGTATTGTCTGTAGCAAAAACATTACTCTTGGTAACACATTCATCTTAACTGCTGCAATCCTGCCCAACCATGACAAGTTCAATCTGTTCCATTTGATCAAATCTCTCTCTATCTGAGTCCATAATTTTTCATAATTATTCTTGAACAAATCTATATTTTTTGCAGTCAGCTCAACTCCCAAGTATTTCACCTTACTAGTTACTTCACAATCCGTTGTTTCCATTAACAATTGTTGTTTCTGCTTAGTCATGTTTTTGCATAATATCTTTGACTTCTTTTTGTTAATGAAGAAACCTGCCAAATCACCAAACTCCTTGATCTTATCTATCACTTTTGGCATGTTCTCCAATGGATCTTCTACAATTAACATTATGTCATCTGCAAATGCTCTAACCTTATATGAATAGTCCTTTATTTTTATTCCTCGTATCTCCTCATCTTGTCGTATTTGTATCATCAGGATCTCCAATACTAAAATGATCACCATTATTCTCTGTGGACATGGGTTGTTTTCATTATTTACTATGAACAATCGCTGTCTCTAATACTCCCTATAGTCAATCACTGTTTTCATTATTCCCTATTGCCTATTCATTATTACCCTATTTCCTATGCTCAGGGTTTCCATTATTCCCTAGGGGTGTTCGCTTTTCCATTATTCCCTATGGGCATGCATGGTTTCTATTATTCCCTGTGGATAATCGTTTTCTCTATTATTCCCTATGAGATATCGCTGTCCCATTATTCCCTGAGGACAAGCATGCTTACCATTATTCCCTCTGGACAAGCATGGTTTCCATTATATCCTATCACCAATCACTGTCTCATTAATTCCCTGTGTGTAATTGCTGTCTCCATTATTCCCTATAGGCAATCGCTGTTTCCATTATTCCCTATGGGCAATCAATTTCTCCATGATTCCCTATTGACAAGCATCGTTTCCATTAGTGCCTATGGGCAAGTGTTGTTTTCATTATTCCCTAAGATCAAGCATGTTTTCCTTTATTCGCTATCGCTGTCCCCATTATTCCCCAAGGGCAAGCATGTTTTCCTTCATTCCCTAAGGCCACCTGATATCCCAATTGGGACATTGTTCCCAATGGACAATCGCTGTTTTCATTATTCCCTATGGTCAATGGCTCTCTCCATTATTCCCTATGGACATTTGCTCTTTTCATTTTTCCCTATGGGGAAAAATGCTTTCCATTTTTCCCTATGAATGAAATATGTTCCCATTATTCTCTAACAACAATTCCTGTTCCCATTATTCCATAAGGGAAAGCATGATTTCCATTATTCCCTAGGGGAATTCCTAATCTCTATTATTCCCTATGGACAATCGCAGTTTACATTATTCCCTATGGGCAAGCATTCTTTCCATTATTCTCTATGGGCAATTGCTGTTCCCATTTTTTCTATGAGCAAGCGTAGTTTCCGTTGTGCTCTATGGGCAAGCATGGGTTCCATTGTTTACTATGGGCAATCGCTCTCCGATTAATACCCTGTGTGCAATCGCTGTCTCCATTATTCTCTATGGGCAATAATGTCTCTATTATTTCCTCTGGGCAAGCATGGTTTCCAGTATTCCCCATGGGCAACCGCTGTTTGCATTATTCCCTATGGACAAGCATGCTTTTCGTTATTCCCTAAAGGCAATCTTTGTTCCAATTCTTCCCTATGGGCAATTATGATTTCCATTCTTCCCTCTGGACAATCGTTGTCTCCATTATTCCCTGTGGACAATCACCGTTTTCATTATCCCCTAAGTGCAAGCATGCTTTCAACAATAGCGTATGTGCAATCGCTGTTCCTATTATGGCCTAAAGGCAAGCATGATATCCATTATTTCCTAGTGGCAACAGATATAGCGTTATTCCCTGTGGGCAATCTCTTTTGCCATCATTATTGGCAAGCATACTTTCCATTATTGACTCTCAGTAATCTCTATCTTCATTATTCCCTATGGGCAACCATAGTTTCCTTTATTCCCTAAGGTGACTCGCTGTCCCCATTATTCCCTATGGACAAGCGCTGTTTTCAGCATTCCCTATGGTCAATCTCGTTCTCCATTTTTCACTATGGACAAATGCTTTTCATTTCTACCTATGAACGATCTCTCTTCCCATTATTTCCAAAGGGTAATTGCTGTGCCCATCATTCCCTATGGCCAATCGCTGTTCCAATTATTCCCTATGGGGAAACATGATTTCCATGATTCCCTATGGGGAATCCTATTCTCCATTTTTGCCTGTGGACAATCACTGTTTTCATTTTCCGTATGAACAAGCATTCTTTCCGCTATTTCCTAAGGGTAATCGCTGTCCCTATTATTCCATATGCGCAAGCCTCATTTCAATTACTCCCTATGGAGTACTCCCTATGGGCAAGCATCATTTCCGTTATGCCCTGTGGCAATCCCTAGTCCAATTTTCCCTATAGAGAATCACAGTTTTCATTATTCCCGATGGGCAAACATTCTTTCCATTATTCCCTACGGGCAAACGCTGTCCCCATTATTTCCTATGGGAAAGGATGGTATCCATTATTCCCTGTGGGGCCAATCTCTGTCCCCAGTATTCCCTACGGAAAATCACTGTTTTCATTATTCCCTAGGGGCAAGCATTGTTTCCATTATTTCCTATGGTCATGTTGTTTATGTTGTTATTTCATATCTAGTTCAGCCTGAACTAACTATTTCTAATGTTCGCATTCTATGTTTCTGGTTCTAGCTCAGTGTATATGCAGATTTTCTATCTGTTTCTCTCTATGTGTCTCTTGCTGTTTATTTGTTATTTTTTATCTGTTTCTTTCTAAGTCTTTCTACAATTATCTATCTGAATTTCTCTCTTTCTATGTATCTGCTTTGCTCTTTCTATCTCTACCTAAAAAATTCTCTCTATATTTATCTCTATTGTTTTCTGTATACCTTTATCTAATTTTCTTCATCTGTGTACACAGAAAATATGTATCTATCTTTTGCTAATGTTTTTCCCCTTATCTTGTTTCTGTCTGTCTATCACCTTCTTCTGTCTAACTCTATATCTCTTTGTAGTATTCACATTCTCTTTCTTGGTCTACCACTGTAGATCTCTGGGTAGACTTTTCTATCTGTTTCTCTGTATCTGTCTCTTACTGTTTATTTTTTACTTGCTTTGTAAAAAATCTGAATTTCACAATCTCTCTGAATCTATGTATACCTTTTCTTTTAGCTCTTTCTATCACTAGCTTTCAGTTTCTCTCTTTCTATATCTATCTCTATTGTTTTCTATATACCTTTCTCTAGCTATCTTCATCGATATGTATATTTTTCTTTTTCTCTCCTTGTTTCTATCTATCTATCTATCTTGTTCTGTCTGAATACATAGCTACTGTTTCTAGGTCTAGCATTCTGTTTCTAGGTCTAGCACAGTTGATATCTTTTCTATCTGTTTCTCTATATATGTCTCTTACTGTCTGTTTGTTGGTTTCTATCTCTATCTGTTTCTATCAACTCTCCTAGAGATAGAACAGAATGTGAAGACTTCAAATAGATATAGAGTTGAACCAAACAAGATAGATTGATAAATAAAAAGGAGAGAAAAACAATATCATCTGAAATAGATAGATACACATAGAGAGTTATAGAAATCTGAAAACAATAGATAAAGAAAGACAGAAAATGATAGCTATAGATAGAAAGAGATAGGAAAGGGCAGATATACAGAGAAAGGGATAGATTCAGATAGATAGTGGTGGAAAGACAATAGAACGATACAGACAGAAACATAAAGTAACAAAAAGACAGTAAGAGACAGATAGAGAGGAACAGAAAGAAAAGGCTACACAGAAATCAACAGTGCTAGAGCTAGAAACAGAATGCAAACACCAAACAGATATAGAGTTGGACAGTACAGGATAGCTAGATAGCTGGATAGCTAGATAACTAGAGAAAGAACGAACGAATGAACGAAATAAAAAGAAAAACATTGGAAAATGGTAGATACACCTACACACACAAAGGTATGTAGAAAACAGTAGAAATAGCTATAGAAAGAGATAAAATGAAAGGTAGTGATAGAAAGCGCTGACATACCTATAAAGAGATATATACAGAATGATATTGGTAGAAAGACACAGAAAGTAACATATAGACAGTAAGAAACCGATACAGAGAAACAGATAGAAAACGCTACGTAGAGATCCACTGTGCTAGAGCTTGAAACAGAATGCAAATGCTGCAAGCAGAAAAAAGTTGGACAGATCAAGTATGATAGATAGATAGATAGATAGATAGATAGATAGATAGATAGATAGATAGATAGATAGATAGATAGATAGATAGATAGATAGATAGATAGATAGATAGATAGATAGATAGATAGATAGATAGATAGATAGATAGATAGATAGATAGATGATAGATAGATAGATGATAGATAGATAGATGGATAGATACATAGATAGAAAGATCAAAGAAAGAACAAAAACATTAGAAAAAGATGGATACACATAGTTGAAGATAAAGATATATAGAAAACGATACAGATTGATATAGAAAGAGTGAAAATGATAGCAAGAGATAGAAATAAATAGGAAAGGGAAAGGGAAGATATACATGGAAGATATACACGATGAGTCTGTCTGACTCCCTATCTACTTGTAGCCATCACATTGTGTTTCTAGGTCTAGCCCAGTTGATATCTAAGTAGCTTTTTCTATGTCTCTATATTTGTCTCTTAGTCTTTTCTTCTTTCTATATCTGTTTCCATCAACTGTCCTAGAGCTAGAAATAGAATGTGAAGACTTCAAAACAGAGTCAGACCAAAAAAGACAGATAAAAAGAGTGAGAGGAAAAAAATGTCATTTGAAATAGATAGATACACATAAGATGCATATAGATGACAGTTATAGAAATCTATTTAAAAACAATAGATATAGAAAGATGGAAAATGAAAGC